>NC_072392.2:62582500-67582500 GCF_028885625.2 Pongo pygmaeus
CTCTTTCCTGTAAAATTAGGAGAATCATCCCATTCGTGTAAAGAATGCTAGATTAGTGTCACTTCTAAAGGGATTCACCTATTTTAACTACACAATAAATGTTACCTCCCATTTTGTTTCCATTTAAGTGGACTCCAATGTTTACATCTGCTAAGAAATTTCCTTGATCAAGTCCTCTTAATGCTAACTGCTACTTTACTCTGCACTCTCTCATCAAATGAAATTTTAAAATCTTAGAGTTACAAGAAAAAAGAGTTTTTGAGTTAGACTTGGTTTTGAATTCTGGTTTCAACAATAACTAGCTGTGTTATCTGGATAAGTCTCAGTTTCTTTATCTGTAAGACAGGAGTAACAACAGTTCTTCCTTTAGAGAGCTCTTGTGAGCATTCAATGAAATAATGCTTAGAACAGAATCTGGCAGAGAAAAAGGATCCAGCAGAGGGTAGCCACCCTTATTAAAGTGGCAAGTAGAAGTTGTAGCTAACAGGTTGAGATTTTTATCTTAACTTGACACAAATAGTCCATTCCCATAACCTCTCTGTTTCCATATCTGGAAACTGAAAGTCATACACCTGCTTTATATCCCAGGAATCTTGTGAAGATGAAATAACATCATGGATATGAAGATTTCTTGAAAAATGAAAAGTACAGTGATATATTTTGGCTGTGTCCCCACCCAACTCTCATCTTGAATTGTAGTTCCAATAATCCCCACATGTCAAGGGTGGGACCAGGTGGAGATGATTGAATCATGGGGGTGGTTCTCATGATAGTGAATTAGTTCTCATGAGATCTCATGGTTTTATCAGGGGCTTCCCCTTTTGATCAGTACTCACTCCATCCTGCTGCCCTGTGAAGAAGGTGCCTGCTTCTCCTTTGTCTTCTACCATGATTGTAAGTTCCCTGAGGCCTCCCTAGCAATGTGAAACTGTGAGCTAATTAAACCTCTTTCCTTTATAAATTACCCAGTCTCAGGCAGTTCTTTATAGCAGCATGAGAATGGACTAATACAATAAATTGGTACCAGTAGAGTGGGGTGCTGCTATAAAGATACCCAAAAATGTGGAAGCGACTTTGGAACTGGGTAACAGGCAGAGACTAGAATGGTTTGGAAGGCTCAGAAGACAGGAAGATGTGGGAAGGTTTGGAACTTCCTAGAAAATTGTTGAATGGCTTCACCAAAATGCTGATAGTGGTATGGACAATGACATGTCCAGGCTGAAGTGGTCTCAGATGGAGATGAGGAACTTGTTGGGAAATGGAGCAAAGGCAACTCTTGTTATACTTTAGCAGAGACTAGTGCCATTTTGCCCTTGCCCTAGAGATCTGTGGAACTTTGAACTTGAGAGAGATGTTTTAGGGTATCTGGCAGAAGAAATTTCTAAGTGGCAAAGCACTCAAGAGGAAGCAGACATAAAAGTTTAGAAAATTTGCAGCCTGATGATGCAATAAAAAAGAAAACCCCATTTTCTGGGGGAGAAATTCAAGCTGGCTGTAGAAATTTGCATAACTAACAAGGAGCTGAAAATTAATCACCAAGACAACGAGGAAAATGTCTCCAGGGCATGTCAGAGACCTTCAGTCCCTCCTATCACAGCCTTGGAGGCCAGGGGGTAAAAATGGTTTCCTGGCCCAGGGCCCAGGGCCCAGGGCCCTCCTGCTCTATACAGCTTCAGGACACAGTGCCTTGCATCCCAGCTGCTTCAGCTCCAGCTACGGCTAAAAGGGGCCAATGTGCAGCTCAGGCCATTGCTTTAGAGGGTGCAAACCCTAAGTCTTAGTGGCTAACACATGGTGTTGGGTCTGTGGGTGCCTAAAAGTCAAAAATTGAGGTTTGGGAACCTCAAAAATTGAGGTTTGGGATGGATGGAAATGCCTGGATGTCCAGGCAGAAGTTTGCTGCAGGGGCAGAGCCTTCATGGAGAACCTCCACTAGGGCAGTGTGGAAGAAAAATGTAGGGTTGGAGACCCCACATACAGTCCCCACTGGGGCATTGACTTCGTGGAGCTGTGAGAAGAGGCTCACTGTTCTCCAGACCCCAGAATGGTAGATGGTAGATCCACTGACAGGCTGCACCATGCACCTGGAAAAACTGCAGACACTCAACGCTAGCCGTGAAAGCAGCTGAGATGGGGCTCGTACCCTGCAAAGCCACAGGGTAGAGCTGTCCAAGGTCATGAGAGCTCACTTCTTGCATCAGCAAAACCTGGATGTGAGACATGGAGTAAAAGGGGATCATTCTGGAATTTTAGGGTTTAATGACTGCCCCACTGGATTTTGGACATGCATGGGGCCTGTAGCCCCTTAGTTTTAGCCAATTTCTCACATTTAGAATGGGTGTATTTACACAATGCCTATACCCCCATTGTATCTAGGAAGTAACTAACTTGCTTTTGATTTTACAGGCTCATAGGTAGAAGGAACTTGCCTTGTCTCAGATGAGACTTTAGACTGTGAACTTTTGAGTTAATGCTGGAATGAGTTAAGACCTCAGGGGATTGTTTGGAAGGCATAATTAGTTATGAAAACTTGCCTTGTCTCAGCTGAGACTTTGGCCTGTGGACTTTTGAGTTAATGCTGATGTGAGTCAAGACTTTGGAGTACTGTTGGGAACACATGATTGGTTTTGAAATGTGAGGACATGAGATTTGGGAGGGTCCAGGGGCAGAATAATATGGTTTGGCTATGTGTCCACCCAAATTTCACCTTTAATTTTAATTCCAGTAATCCCCATGTGTCAAGGGTGGGACCAGGTGGAGGTAATTGAATCATGGTGGTGGTTTCCCTGATGCTGTTATTGTGATAGTGAGTGAGTTCTCATGAGATCTGATGGTTTTATCAGGGGCTTCTCCCTTCACTTGGCACTCAATCCTGCTGCTCTGTGAAGAAGGTGCCTGCTTTTCCTTTGCCTTCTGCCATGATTGTAAGTTTCCTGAGGCCTCCCCAGCAATGTAGAACTGTGAGTCAATTGACCCTCTTTCCTTTATAAATTACCCAATCTTGGGCAGTTCTTTATGGCAGCATGAGAATGGACTAATACTACAGGTTTTACACATCTGCTAGCAAAAAACATTCTATTTTTTCTGACTCCCTTTATATCTGTCTGTTGGTCTGACAGCTCACTGAAGTCAGGGAAAGATCCTTTAATTTCTTTTGTACCCATTCCATGGTTTCTAATTCCCATTGCCTGCTCAGTGCACACTCACTGCTTGTTTCTCACCCATGCCTGCCTTATAGAACAAGATAAAATTAAAAACACCTACCCCTTTTGTGTGGGCAGTGTTTCTGCCAAGGCAACAATTCAGCTCCTTCCTGGTATGAGGGCCTGACTGCCCCAAGGAGAGGGGAAAGATTAAGCATCTGTAATAAATGTTCCCTAGGCAGGGAGGGAAAAATCACCTAACACTCTTGTGGTTTTTAGGGGAGAAAAAAGGGTAAGAGAAGAGAAGGAGGAAAAAGAAAACCCTGAGCTTTAAACAAGTGGCCAGGCTGTTTGTCATCTGTAAAATGAGGCGATGGAAAGCAGGAAAGGGCAGTGGTCCCTGGGTCTGCTTCAGGGATTCGTGCCTCAGACGTCTGCTCCAATGCTCCTCGGCTGTCCATCTGCAATTTCTTTTTCTTTAACAAAAACAGAGAACTCTCACTGGACCGAAGTTTCCCACCTGGGCTGAATTTTCAGACCTGGCCTAGGTGGTCCCTAAGTAAATATTTTTATCCTCACTCACTCACCTCCTCCTGAGGAAAAAAGCCCATCTTTTTGCTCAGTTAGAGAAGAAAGCACCCAAACCAAACAACAGATTCTCTGCAGCATTGGAACCCTCATTCTAGGGACTCCCATGAGGGCATGTGGTTTAAATCAGAGTACCCAAGCTACTTGTCTATCTTCTGGACAACCTGATTAACATGGACTCAGAGAGAAAGGCTGGATGCATGCCAAAGTACCTTAGTGCCTGTGCAGACTGGCGCATGGACTCTTCCCATTACCCAATAGTTCTAGAAATCCACCTGCAGGCAAAAAGTAAAGAAACAGCCTGACCTAAAGTGCAACCCATGGTGTACTCTTGATTTTTAGCATGGAGCCCTTCATCATTTCGCCATAGCTGGTAGTAGATTCAATAGAAGTACTCCTGCTGTAGACAGAATTTCTGTAGTCCTTTTGCCTCTGCATTCATTTGGTTTGGGCTGAGTAGTTTTTGTTTTTTTTTTTTCAGATGCACCTCCATTTTTGTCAGGCACTTGTGCTAGGCTGGAGGGATCCAAAGATGAACAAAAGACAACCTCTGCCCTCTGGGAGCACACAACTCTTGTGATAAGGATAAAAATCCAGACTGATGATTATAAAGTGATCAGTTTGCTAGGGTTACTATAGCAGATTATCACACAATTGGTGACTTGAAAAAGCCTACACTTAACCTCTCACAGTTCTGGGGGACGGAAGTCTGAAATCCAGGCATCAGCAAGGTTGATTTTTTCTGGAGACTGCAGAAGAATCCATTCCATGCCTCTCTCCTGGCTTCTGGTGGCTGCTGGGAGTCCTTGCAATTCGTTGGCTTGTAGCTGCATAATTCCAATCTCTGTGTTCGTCTTCACTTGGCCTTCCCCTTGTGTTTCTGTGTCACATCTCCCTCTCCTTTATCTTATAAGGACACATCACTGGATTTATAGCCCATACTAAACCCAGGATGACCTCATCCAAAGACCCTTGACTTAATTATATCTGCAAATATCTTATTTCCAAATAAGTTCACATTCATAAGGTAGTGGGGCTTAGGGTTTGGATATATCTTTTGGGAGAACACAATTCAATCTACTGCAAAGATCAAATATGATAGGCACTATAAAAATAGATGCAAGCACAGAACATAATTGTAGCAGAGAAGAGGATGGTCCATTGCAGCTGAGTGAGAGTCAGGAAAGGGCTCTAGAGGAAGTGGCTCATAAGGGGAGTTTTGGGGGACAAGCTGGAGTGTGTCCCAAGGAGTCGCTGCTTGTGTGAAAGTGAAGAGGTTTGCAAGTGTCATAAAGGGGATGACTCCATCTTTGGCACTTGAGTGTTGGCAGGATCCTGGAACCCCTTCTGTGCTTAACCATCCTCTCCACCACTGCCTTTGATACCTGACAAGAAAGACCTCTCTGAGCTGGCTGGAATTTCAAACAGTGCAGCCTCTATCCTACCATGCGTGAAGCCCCCAAACTTGGCCTCTCATCTAAACATAAAAAAGCCCCAAACTACTCCCCAACCCCACCCCTAATTATTCTCCTTCTCATCATTGGAATTCTTTGCAATGTCTTCCCTTCCTGAGAATCTCAGCTTCCTGTGAATGCTAACTAAAATTCATTCATACTCATTGGTGATGGTCATCTGTCTCAGCCTCCAAATGCATTCCTGGGTGAGTGATCAGATCCTGCCTCTGGGTAAACTGACCAAATAGAAAAAATGGTGGGAGTGGGGAATCATAGAGTATTTGTGTGAATGGCTTGTGTGGGGTGTGAGTAGGGTGGAGAAGTTAGTTCTCATTGGAGAGGTAAACAGAAGGCAAATTACAGAGAGTCTACAATAACAAAACTCCTACAGCAAAACACAAACTGGGAAAGGTGTATCGAAGCCAAATAGCTCAAATTCACCTGTAAAACACAGGTGCTGCTGCTTTGGGACAACCCTGGTTCTCAAGAAATGAAGGCTTCAGCGTGAGGAAATACAGGATAGGATGGACGAACAAACAAAAGTCTGAAGCGCAGAGAGCCTTCTAGAGCTGGAGCTTCCTGTCTTTAGAGCCAGAATTTTCCAGGGTCTGAATTTCATTCTGTAAGCCTGTTTGAGGTGAGTTAACCCTTTAGGCATGTGGTGCAGATGATTAAAGTTCTTGGCCAGTGTCCATTGAGCCCATCACTAGCTTATAAATGTTATGTGCTTGCAAAAGCATCTTTTGTTGGGCCAGAGGAATGATTTACTCTTCGTGGAGTGAACTTGGCCAATAGCTACTCTTGACATAAGTGTGGAGGGACAAAACAATAAGGAGATTTTCAACTTGTCATTTCCATCCAGTTGACAAAATTATCAGAGCAGCATCTGTGTGACTTCTTTTTTGACTCCTATGAAACTGCCTAGACCATAAAGTAGGCCCTAACTGGCCAGGTGCGGTGGCTCATGCCTGTAATCCCAGTACTTTGGGAGGCTGAGACAGGCAGATCATGAGGTCAAGAGATTGAAACCATCCTGTCCAACATGATGAAACCCCGTCTCTACTAAAAATACAAAAATTAGCTGGGCATGGTGGCGAGGGCCTGTAGTCCCAGCTACTGGGGAGGCTGAGGCAGGAGAATCACTTGAACCTGGGAGGCAGAGTTTGCAGTGAGCCAAGATTGCACCATTGCACTCCAGCCTGGGCGACAGAGCCAGACTCCATCTCAAAAAAAAAAAAAAAATACACCATGGTTATGAAAAAGAGGGGGCTATCTTACACACTCACTGACATGTGGTTGGAAGTGTTTTTTGATTAAGGATGTCTGAGCTTGCTTTGGTGTGAAACAGTTAATGAATTTGTGGAAATTATCCACCCCCACAATGATTGTTCTGCTTCAGCTGAGGTCACAGCATCAGGGTGAGGATTTGTGTGGAAATTCAAACTGCACTGGAACGCTGTGCTCAAAGAATTCCTGCCCCCCCCAACCCCCACACACACCCTGATGAGTTTTTGCGAATGATCCTTTATCCTAAATATCCCACCACTCCAGGAACACTATATGGGTGATTCAGAAGGCCACATCCCATGCATTCTTGTTGCCCTTCCAAACTCATTATTTATGTGTGGCTTTGGATGGTCTTCAGAAGATTTGCTGAAGCATTCACACCACTCCAATCCAAAACTTCACTCTATTGCTAGACCATTCTTTATGTGACAGCTATGGCATCCCAGATCACTTTAGAGTCAAATGTCAGGCACATGCCCTTTCAAAGATAGAAAATCGAGGGGAAATCGCCAGCTGCCCCGATCTTCAACTACTTCTCCTTAAAGGCCCTATGGTATTCCATATTAGAGGCTTGGAAAATCACCACACGGCTGTCAGCAAACTGCGGAATTGTACTGGCAAGATTGGCTTGTGGTGGCGCTGTCTACAGATTTGTGTTTCTTGTCTGCCTGCCAAAACCCACTGTCCCTGATAAATGTAGCGCTCAGAGATGGCTAACAAGAGAGGTGGATTGTAGCACACACACCAAGCCCCTGGAGAAGATCAGTGAGGGGAGGTTTAGAAATAAAGCAGAGATGGTGAGATTGAGAATTAGAGAATCTGGGTGCACATCCAGAAAGCCAGGAGCAAATCGATGCTTAAATCATTACTTGCATATATCCAGTAGGTAAGACTGATAGTAGGGACTGTGGAGATATAAAGAAACACACAATGTGACCTTTACTTTCAATGAGCTTTCAGTCTGTATGTGGTTAACAGATGTCCTACTTGAGAGTGTAAGTGACAACATAATTTAATAAATGGATGAGATAAAGGTTATACCTATGATATATTAATAGTGAACACAGGGGAAGAGATATGTTCCAATTTGGCATACTTAGGGAACATATAAATTTTTATTTATTTTATTTAATGTGTTATATAGCCATTACTAGTTCTGAGTGCTCTAACCAGATGCTGACTCATTTAATTCTCCTCACAATCCTATGATGCAGGCATTACTAGAATATTCACTTCTTTTTAGATGAACAAACAGAAACAGAGAGCTTAAGTAGGTTGCCCAAGGTCACCCAGCTACTAGGTGGCAGAGTTGGGATTCAAAACATCATGGATGGGAAAAGAAGTTTGGTTGGACTTTGAAGGCAGGTTAGAATTTGAAAGGCAAGAAAATAAGAAAGTCTTTCAGCTGCAGGATGGCAGGCCACTAGTGAGAAAGGGAAAGACATAATGAAAGAGTCATACTCCTGCTTTTTGGAGGGTTGATCTTATGGTGCCATGCAGGGGATATTGGAAAGGGGGGCTGAAAAACAAGCTGAAAGACTATATAGTGATTTAACCCACACCTGGCTTAGGAAATGGGTATTAATGGACAAATTCAAAAGAATCTATAAGTGAGGAATTGATACAAATTGGTGACTAACTAGATATGAAAAAAAAGGTTATGGAAAGTCAGTGCCTTCTCTCAAGTTTTGACTTAGGAAACAGCAGTGCCACTGATGGAATTAAGGAAGCCAAGATGAAGCAGGAGTTCTAGAGAGATCAGTAATGTTTTAGATGTTTTGAGTTTGAGATGATTGCAGACTTCTAAGTATACTTGTCCATCAAGCAATCGCTTAAGTGGGACTTGAACTTAGGAAAGTGGTCAAATTTGAGTTTATAGATTTAGGAACCATTAGTGCAGAAGTAATACAACTGCTCCAAGGGATAGAAGAGCAGAGGTTAAGGACTGAACTTTGTTTCCATCCAGTTGCCAGAGGAAATGGATTAACTAATAATCAAACAGAGAAAAGGATACGAAGAAACGTATAAAACCGAGATAGTGTAACACTGTGGAAACAAAGGGAAGATGATACAAAAAAGTTGGTAATGTGGTCAGTAATGTGTAATGCTGCAATGAGGCTATGGAGAATAAGAAGAAATGTCCTATACAGCATTTAAGGGCCAGAAAAAAGACAGTGACTTCTGAGCAGCCCGTATAAGTGGGGTGGTCCTTTTCTCACTTCTTCAGGCTGAGTTTGCCTGTTCCATTAACATTTCCTGATATAGAATGGTTTTAAAGTTTTCAACCTTCTATTGCTTTCCTCTGTCTGTTGGCAACAGAGCATAATGGGGGCAAAATCACATGGGCTCAAATCCAGATTTGTCTTTATCCCTGCCAGTAAAAACAATTTTGGCAACCAACTGAGCAGGTCACAAGCTGAGGGCAGAACCCCTGATTCTAATGGCACAACATTTCCTCAAGCCTGTCAGTCTTTGAATGCAATTATTCAACCAGGTGTGAATCCATTTGAGATACTTTGTTGAATGTCTGGTTGAAATTAATAAGTGCTATGTTTGGGAGTAGTCCCTTAATTTATCAGCATAGTAAATTTTAGCTCAAAGGCAAATGAAGTTAACCTGCCATGATTTGTTCTTAGTGAACAATGGTGGGTTCTTGGTGATCACTTTATTGTTTGTTTGGTTTTTTAGCCTACAATTTAATCATCTTTTCTAGAATTTTGTCAAGGATTTTAATAATGGCATTAAAAATAAAATAAAAACATACAAATGTTAATGAAAATTTAGGTTTAAGGAATTAGATTTTAGTAAATTTGGATAGCTTCTGATCACTAGCCTTTTGAGAACTCTCCCATTCATTGTATCATCTGACAGATTAATAATAAGGTTGTTAAGAGGACATATGTATATTTATTTTAGAGCTTAAAACTTTCCAAGGCCTAAACAGTTGAGCTCATGGGTGCCTAATTGTTCTCCCTCAATCTTGACTTGAATTCTTTTTTATATTGTTCGTTTCATTGAGTGTAAAGATAATTATTGCTAGAAAATCAAAAAAACAAACAGAAGTTGAATGTTGTGGCTGGGCGCAGTGGCTCGCACTTATAATCCCAGCACTTTGGGAGGCCAAGGTGGGTGGATCACTTGAGGTCAGGAGTTCGAGACCAGCCTGGCCAACATGGTGAAACCCTGTCTCTAACAAAAATGTAAAAAATTAGCTGACACCTGTAATCCCAGCTACTGGGGAGGGTGAGACAGGAGAATCGCTTGAATGCGGGAGGCAGAGGTTGCAGTGAGCCGAGATTGTGCCACTGCAATCCAGCCTGGGTGAAAGAGCAAGACTCTGTCTCAAAAAAAAAGAATAGAAAAGAAAAAAAAAAGTTGAGTTTTCTTCCTACTCTCTGTTATTCAGGAAAGCAGTTCAGTTTGATAGCTGTTCAAGCACCCACTCTGTATGAGTACTATGAAAGGCTTCAGTGACATGAAGATCTTATCCAAGATTTACTTCATTCTGTTTTTAGTGTCCCCAGTGGTCAGCAAATAACTGGCACTAATACTGCGTCTTCAGATTCAAATCCATTTTCTGGATGGATTTTTTTTTAATTTTATTATTATTATACTTTAAGTTTTACGGTACATGTGCACAATGTGCAGGTTAGTTACCTATGTATACACGTGCCATGCTGGATTTTTTTTGAGATCTAAATGCACAAAGCCCCGCTATGTATCCAGTAGGGTTCATGAGTTGCCCATTTCCTTTTATCTTCAGTGGGATTATTTTCAACTGAGTAATCGTAGTGTTAACTCTCAGTATTCCTCAAATTTAGAAGTCCTCATTCACTTTAGATGTCTTCTAGATGTGAGCTTGCTTCTAGCTATTCTCTGAATTTCTTGAAGCCTTGGGTAACATGTCCAGCAATCCGTACTGTATCTTTATCCTCTCAGAGAGGGTTCTGTCAAAATTCCTGTTAATTCAAGACTGTTTTGAAGGCCAATTCTAAGTCAAAGGGCAATTCATCTATTTTTGCTCTCTCTTTGCTAGATGATAAAATTGTCAATGAGGCTAATGTTTGTGAGATATTCTAGTTTCAATGGAATCAGACTTCTGGTAAATGTATGTAGAGTTAAAGTCTCCCATCCTATTATCTCTGTATTTTTAAAATATACTGTGTATTAGGAAATAATTTTAAATAATTTATATAAGAAAAATATCATCCTTAAACACTATCTGGCTAGGTATCCTATGATATAATTCCACCAAAACAGAACTTTTGATTCTCTTTCACTTTATTGCAATTGATATGCTTTTTACTTTACTTCCCCTCTCTGATCGATAGGTTTTTATACTAGTAAATGACTCATTATTTACAGGTCTAAATTCTTCTGCTTTTCCTATCCTTGATAGGCAATATCCCACCTGGTTTCTTCAGATGGGATTAAGAAAAGATTTACAAGTAAGCAGGACTAGCCACAAGCCAATGTCAAGCAAGAAAGGCTTGAAATGGGTAGGTTGGAAGTTTCTACGAGGGCTTATCAGGGCTGGCAGTAAATAAGGGAGACTTGGGCAAGGGATTTGCCTCATGAGAAACTTCTTTAGCGCGCTGATATTGACCCAGCTCAAGCATCCAACTTCTGATGTTTTCTAAGATTTGTGTCTTATAGAGCCAGGACCCTAAGGGAATACATTATTTTCATTCATCCACAAACCTCCAAAGCCAGTATTCAAAGAAGGGTCACATTTTCTGCTGGGAAACTCATTCCCTTTCAATCCCCTATGATTTTCACTTTTTCCCCCATTATACCTCCAAATATATCTGATCCGCTGGATTTTAAATATTCATTTTTCACATCTCTCTTCCCTAACAGATTGTAACCTCCTGGAGGGCAGAGGCTGTGTCTGCCTCATCTGTGCATTTCCACCACCCAATCTATAGTAGATGTTTCTTGAATAAATGGTCTTATTTCCTTTGTGGGCAGTTATGATGGATCCCAGGTAAGGGTGTCTGTTTGTATGTACGAAGAGTAACCCTAATCTTTCAGAGCAACAGAATTCTTATCTTTTGTGACTTAGCCAGGGCAAGAATTCTGGTCAGAAGTATTTGCCATTTAAATATGTTTCTCTGGATATGATTAATATTCTTCTTTTGGCTTTTTTATAATGGTTCATTTATCGTATGTTCTAGTCATAGGCTTCACCATGCAAATAGAGAAATATCTAGAAGGTTGCATATATCTTTGAATCTTGGCATGTCAAGTTCAACTGTTTGTCCCCTCTATTCTGTATGTTTGGTATATAAATGACATTTACTATTGCCTAAGAACTACTAGGAACTTCTGCCCACACTGTGCTGCATCTTGCTATGTCAGATATAGCATCTTTCATATAATTCTGTTTTGCAGTATATTTGGCCTTTTTTTCCTCTCTCTGACAAAAACCCTGTTTCCCCTCTGTTGATCAGGGCAGAATTGTCTGCCAAATACATTCTTCCCAGTCTTTGTGACGTGTAGCCAGATTCTACAGATACTAGCCAGGACATTTGTTCTGGTGTCAGGCCACAGTCCAGGAAATTAACATCTTCTCTTCAACACTGTCTCTAGCTGTTCATTCCCTTAGTCTCCTTTCTTTTCCAAAGACATGACCTTCAGCTGGAATAGCTGAAAACATCACCTGTGTCCTGAGTGCCCCTCTACAATTTTCCATACAGAACATTGGGGTCTCTGGGTCCCCAATCCACCATTCATTTCCATGTGGGGCAGTGAATGGTGAGACTCAGGGGTCTTATCTGGTATATTGCCACATACCCTGTCTACTGTGGTCTTTTGACTGACTGTCCATGCATAGGTGCCTCTGAATGGCACAGGTCAAACTCTTCCTGACAGATCATTTCCTCCAGGAATAATAATGGGGTTCTTTTATGTGATGGCCACTAAAAATCTCTTTTATTGTTCTTAGAGCATGAAATGATACCTTTTTATCAAAATATCTCATAGCATGCTCCACTACATTCTCTGTGGAATTTCCTCTTTTCTTCTCATTCACATAACTTTTGACATCTATTTCTATTCATAATTTTGGCATCTTTTTCTGCTTGGTTGCTTACTTCCTGGATTAGTTTTTTACTTCCTATTATGTTCATTCTTGAATAAACTAGAATATAACAAGGTGATCCTCAAACTTTTTCTTTCATTTTTAATGGCCACTGAAGCTTGAACATAGAGTAAATAGAACTCTTAATCAATAACTTCAGAGGAAGAGAAACACAAAACAGATTCCAAAGGTCAGAAAGCTCTAATCTGTACATCACTTCCAAGCCTGAAGAACAAGAAAGCATCTCGGAGCTGCAGGGAACAATTGTTTTCAAGCCCCACTGACTGGAACAAGTTAATGACCTTCTCATTCATTTTCTCTTAAAAGTGCTCTGTATATTCGAGAATCTTCATGTGGCTTCTCAGCAGCCGCTACTGAGAGAGTAGAAAGCCCATAATCAGCATCATGATGTTGTTAAAAGAACACCAGGTAAGGAATCTAGAGAACTGGGTTCTAATCCAAATTCCTCCATTGTGTGTGGCTTAGGGCTATTTATTTGAATTCCGAATCTCATTTCCGGATATATTGACTTGGGGCAGAAAATAGTCCCTATTGTTTTTCACTGGGTAGTTGTGAGGTTAACTCACACACACACAAATATATTTTATGAAGGTGAATAGTGCTGCACAACTACTACATTTAAAGTAATTATCATTGCAGCTTTAAGGTAGCTTGCCAACCTATAGCCCTTATAAAAAGGATAAGCTAGAATGAATAATCCTAGATTCTTTGATTTATTTTTTTTATAGCAGAGGGACTATATGAGATTGAGCAGGCCACTAATCCTGTTTGAGAATTCCACTCTCTGTGAACTGGGGATGATAATAACATCTGGCCTTCTAAGTTCTACTTTCTGGCCTGAGGCTCAACCTTTTTACCGCATGAATGATACCAGGAAGATTCAGCCTTCAGGAAAAAGAGTGCCCCTACTCAACTCTGAAATCACAACTTTACCCAAAGAGTCCATCAGGGCAACACATCAGAAGAAAAGAATAATAAAACCAACATCTATACAAACATGCCTTGCATAATAGTTGATTGAGATGGAGGTAGAAAGAATTGACATTTCTTTGCACTAGGTTATTTTATACTAGGGTACAAAATAGCTTGAAGTAGAACCTATCTTTTCAGCTTATAGCTTTGGATAGCTATGCCATCCTTAATTAGTTATTTCATTTTCTATCTACAACTCTTTATTATACTGTGAAATAATAAGAAATACACATATTGCCCCCAGTTTCTGGCACAGAGCTGCTAAAACCCTTGCAATTTCCTGAACAATAGGGATGCTAGGAGAATCTTTAGTTCTAATATTTGGTCTTTGAGCCTGGTTCTTGACACAGAGCTCCTAAATCTCTTGGAATTTCCTGGGTGATAGAAGCATCTTTTGTTCTTTTGAGGTTACTCTTGGTGGGCTCTTTTGAGGTTGCTCTTGGTGGGCTCCTGGATAGGGGCCGGTCACCAGAAAGATCAAGCCATGGTTACAAGCTTGGAGCTTTCAGCCCCAGCCCCCATTCTCCGGAGAGGGGAGAGTGGCTGGAAATGGAGTGAATAATAAATCACGCCTACATGATGATGCCTCCATAAATATCCCTAAACCGTGGGGTTTGAAGAGTTTCTGGTTTGGCAAATGCATCCATGTGCCAGTAGCATGGCACACCCCAATTCCACAGGGTCAGAAGCTCCTGCACTTTGGGACCCTTCTCAACTTCACCCTACATATCTCTCCCACCTGTCTGTTTATCTATATTCTTTATTATATCCTTTATTAATAAACTGGTAAATATAAGATTCCCTGAGTTCTGTGAGCCATTCTTAAACCCAAGAAGGAAGTAGTTGGAACCACAATTTGTAGCCCATATACCTATACAGTATACTTGTAGTATAGGTAACATCCTACTACTTGCGATTGGCATCAAAAGTCGGGGTAAGTCTTACAGAACTGAGGCCTTAACCTATGGGATCTGATGCTATCTGCAGGTATGTAATGTCAGAATTGAATTGAATTGTAAGACATCCAGCTGGTGTGTGCTGGAGAACTGCTTGTTGTATGATAAAATATCCCTACACATCTGGCGTCAGAAATATTATGTTGAGTGGTGTGTGAGAGTAAAAAAAGAAACATTTTGGATTTATTTTTCTTATCTCTAATAGTACAGTTCAGCCAGAACTACACTGAATCTGTAGATTCAATGATTGTCTACACTGACAAAGCTTGAGAATCAAAGAGAAAATGACATTAGTGGGTACAGACTGCGGCATATGACATGGAAATGTAGAGTGATGGAATGTAGCCCAGAAAGCCCAAAAATCTATGAGCACACAAGAGGAGATATAGATATATGTACACACACACACACATACACACACACACACACACACACAGGTATACACATCCCAAATGGTATCAGAGCTGAGAACAAATAGACACTGCTATTCTATTTTTAAGGCTGTCATTTTTCAGCACATCAGAACAAAGGAAAACACAGCAGGAGATGAAAGCAAACTGAGGGTTTTATTGCTTTTGTTTGAAGTCATCCATGCTGAAGTTGATTTTAATTTAAATGTGGGGTTAGTTTACTTTGGGGGTCATAGTGCACATGCAAGCTAGGACCCTCAACAATTATCTTGCACCATGTAAAAATCGATGAACCTGTGCTCTCGAGGAAAGGCTATTTCTTGTTTTTTCACCAGAAATAAATTAACCAGCCAACTCAAGGATACAAACACTTAATGACAGTGACAAAAATGAGTCGATATCATCTTTACTGACTTCCCCCCAGCAAATGTAATGGAGAGTTGACTTTCCTGGGTTGGTATCTAGAAAGGTAAGCCTGAATGGTAATTTTTAAAATAATCTCTCAGGTGTAAACAGAATGTACTTCCCTGTTTTGTGTTTGGCACTTGCACCAACATAGTGATTTTCAAGTAAACAATTTTGAACTAGAATCCTCATGGCTTGCTATGGTCTGAAGTTTGTTTCCCCCCAAAATTCATGTCTTAAAACCTAATCACCAAGGTGATGGTATTAGGAGGTGGAGTCTTTGGGAGATGATTGGGTCGGGAGAGCTTCCCACTCATGCGTAGGATTACTGCCCTTATGAAAAAGACCCCAGAGAACTAGCTAGAGGGCTACCCTTCCACCATGTGAGGACATGGCAAGAAGTCAGCAGTCTGCAACCCAGAAGAGCGCCCTCATCAGATGCTGAATCTACAGGCATCTTAATCTTGGACTTCGTAGTCTCCAAAACTGTGGAAAATAAATTTATGTTACTTATAAGCAACCCATTTGAGTGTATTTTGTTATGACAGCCTGGACAGACTAAGGCATGACTTTTCCCAGTGACCTACTCTGTTTGTGATTTATTGATATATTCCAATTTTAGGAAAACCCATTAGAGACAGTCTTTGCTTTATAAAATTGAAGAATTGTGCATAAAGAAAATATTGGTAGATTGAATCTCTTATGAAATATACTAGATAACTTATTACAGTGGAGCCTTCACAGTTGCAAGAGGTGCCCTGAGAGCAGGTGGCCACATATGGCTATGCAGAGGAGCACTGCCCCATGCCAGGTCACACGTCTCAAACAGACCTGAGATCTCCAAAAAGCACCAAAGTTGCTTTAATGTCATGTTTCTTCATGTATCAAATGGGGAGAGTAAATGCATCCTCACTGAGCTGAGAGGATTAAAAGGTACTTTTATATTAATTGAGAACAACGAAGCTGGACTAAGATGTGGGTTTTTGTTTGCACTAAGTGATCAGCCTCTGCACATCATCTTTGTAGCTCAGAAGATTCAAATTAAATAGAAATCTCTAACTACCTATCATGAGTCACTTGCAAATAGCTACAACTGTGAACAGTAAATGAAGCCATGAATTCTTACATTGAAAGGAATTCATGATTACAAGTTTTAATTTGAGGGTCCATATGATTAGATTCTTAGAGTACACATTTGTAGATTTCAGAATAATTCTGTTCCTCAGAGGAGTCTTCATATGATCAAAGATTCACTATAATGTTCTCATCTTTTTAAAAAAAATGTTTTTAGAGACAGGGTTTTGCTATGTTGTCCAGGCTGGTCTCAAACTCCTGGGCTCAAGCAATCCTGTCTCGGCCTTCCAAAATGCTGGGGTTACAGGAATGAGCCATCACCCCTGACCATAGTATTTTCTTAATAGTGAGATTCCCACATAATTTTAAATCTCTTTAAATAGCCTGATTTTGTAGAACCACACTGCGGTGAATTCTTGCTACATCCGTGTCCAGAAGGATATACTATTGATCACATCATGAGATAGTTCTGGATTCTTGGGTGATTAATGTCCTTGGAACAGGTTCAAGACTGGGGTCCACTAGAACAGACCAAACTCTGAATGACTGCATTTTGTAAAAAGAGATACAAATTAGAGTCAGAGATTTTTTATTTATTTATTTTGCCAACTGAAACAATTATGGTGGCTTCAGAGATTTCTGATTCAGTGCCCTTACGTGCTTCACGCAAACTTTCATTTAGACAGTCCTCAGATCTCCAGGGCATCCTATATGTAGTAATGGGTTATTTCAAAAGCTGCTTCTAAAAACCTCCTGAATATTCTACATTTACACATATTGAGGCTATATAGATACAGTTTGTTTCAAGACATAAGAAAGAAAATAATAAACAGCATTATGGATGGTGTATTGGGAATCACTATCTTATGTTCTAGCTACCTAGAGAGTCAAAATTCTCAATTGCAAAGTGACAACGTCCATTTGCCCTTTATCTGCCTGGAATTTTCTGACAGTTTCCCCTACAGACTTTTTGAGTTCTTTGGTATCATACTGGTTTAGTCTTTACAGCACAAAGCTGGGTTTCTTTCAACTGCTCCTCTCTTTGTCTCAGATGCCCCATTCAATTTAAGACATATGCCTTTTTGCTTTTGTGAAAATGTAATCTTTTAAGTGACTCACAGAACAAGAAGAAAAAATTGAGTTAGAAGCCTGACAAACACCCAGATCAGCCAGCCTCACCCAATTCAGTCCAACGAGGTTTGACAAGTTGCTATACAGAAAAGCAGTCTTTTGGAGGCAAAACTGCTTGCCAGTGTGCACATCAACTCTGACAGAGGGCAAAACACCAGCTGCCTGAATACACTCTCAGGCTGCATGTCCAAGAGCAAAAAGGGCTCTTCAGTTTCAGCAAAGTGAACTGTCCTCCCCCATCTAATCAAAATGCCCCTTGGTTGGCAGATCGAAATATCCTTCAATCCAGGAAACCTGCGTGACTTTTCACAGCTAACCTCTGCCCAGGGAGAAGTCAATAAAGAAACGAAATGCAAATAAATTAACATTCATCACTGCTGATCTAGTATAAATATTTATAAGGGAAAGATGCAGCGATTTTGAGTGATACCATGATCCGGACCCCACATAAACAGTTAAAAACAGACATACTTGAGATATTGCACTTTGCATTTTTTTTTCCATTTCACATCACCATAATCACCTAATAAATATTTAAATGGACCCATTTGCTGTAACTATAAAAGAACCGTGTAAACTTGTTGTCATCTAGACACATTAGCCATGGTGGAGTCAATGAATTTCAACAGTCACTTAATATCACAGCCACTAGCTACCTTAAAACTGCCAGCGAGGGCCTGCCAGGAAGCTACTGTAACAGCCCAGATCACTGCCTCCTGAGCAAGACACGAGCTTCATTATGAATGCGAGCATTGCTGCTCTAATTAGGCCTGGGAGAGGTTTAACAACCATCCTACAGTCTTGCTGCTGACAAATATAAAAATAAAGCCTTGTTCGAATTAGCAATGTGAAGTGAGAAGGTCTAGAAGCACCAACTGTCTGAGCGGCCCTGGGACGGCTCTAATCTATAGTGAGGTTATTTTGGTTCATAAACTGCTAGTATGTAACCTGCAGGAGGTCTCCCCTGTAAAATGAATTATAGTAAGCTATATGTGATAATTAACCATGCATTAGCAAATATCTTGAAACAGGGAGGCTCTGTTTTCTCTGTATTTTGACTAATAAAAGCATGAATTTGTTCAACAAATGATCATTTAGGTTGTGGAATTCTAACCATATTGGAAGGACACAGTGAGCAATACAACATTGTGCTGGTCTAAGGGTTTCCTTACCCAAACAGGCTGCTTAATAGGCTGGCTCCATACTATGATGCTATTCACAGACCTAAAAACCACAGCGTTGAGAAGACAAATACAATATACATTTAAAATAATATGAACCTTGTGTTCTTATTTACTTTAAAATCACCCTATATGTGACAATTAAAAAAATACATGGGTAAAGTTCTATTTCAGAAAGTAACCTTATGTTTCATTTAAAATATTTAAAAAGAATTCCCATGACTTTTAAACAATTAAATAAATATATATCATTGTACTTTTTTTTTTTTTTTTTTTTTTACAGAGTGGGTTGCTAAGAACTTTCTTTAGATGGTTTGAAACATGCTCTGGAAATAAAAACTAGATCACAACATTGAATAAGACAACACTATTTTCTGAATTACTTAATGGATCCTCCAAAAGAGTACCAGTGAGTATATCACATAGGTATCAATGACTTTGAAAGGAGTGTTTTGGGTGCTGCATTGGGGCTGAAGAGTGGGCTGGGCTGAATAAAAAGAATCTTGGGAGGTTGATGAGAAGAAGCGTCATCTCCAATTGTCAGGGCATTCATGGAGAACAGGAGTCCAGGTGTTTTTATCACTACAGGAAGCCACATGATGCTAATTTTGTGACCAGAACCTGCCAGTAATAGAAGGTACCAATGATGCCTTAAAATTAATAGATTTTTCCCTTGTCCTGCAAGACACCAATTGCTTCTTTATAAAAAGCAGTATCTTCTCCTTTTTTCTCATCATCTTCTAACCTCACAGCTAAAATGTATATTTATATGTAGTATATATAAACACACGCACACATACTTACACAGATCTAAAAATAATGCAGACAGACCACGCAGGCAACTTCAGTGTTTATCCCAAATATGTGACCAATAGTTCTGCTTTAAATAGTCTATCCAAATCCATCAATAATTTGAGGTTATCCCTTCTAAGCAGTTCCAAGAGTTTATATGTTTATACCCAAACTCTTTCCATGGGATATTAATAGATGTTAGCTAAAAGGGTTCTGTGGTCAGGTACATATGAGAATCCCTGGATTAAGTAAAGTGACATAGGTTTCTTTACTGTAGGACTTCTCAGAGCCTTTACTACTGCCTTGGGAAATACCGCCCCAGTGCAAACATTAGATACACATAGCCAGCTCTCATTAGAAAGAGCATCCAGTTTTATAAAAAGTCTCACCAGTGATGCAGAGATGGAAAGAGATATTGTTTCTGAAGATCTTGAAGGCCTTAAAACCAGGACATTGTTACAGAACAGAACACCCTATACTCCTATACTCAACGAAAGAACATTCAATCCTAAGTGAGATTGAAGGCTTTCTTAGTTTGGCTAAGGGGCAACACTCTTGATAATCAAAACATTCTTCAGTTGCAAGTCTTTCACCCACTTCAGGATTGCAAGGAAAATCACAAAGCAAACACATTTTGTCATCTTAGCAAAGAATTCCGTCTTTCCGTTGCAAGTCAAGTCAAAGCATTTTTACTCTTAATCACTGAGCACCTCCCAGGAAAAATAAAAGTGGCTATTGGCTTCCGGGAGGGAGGTAAAAACAAACCCCCTAGCTCTATACAGTCTTTCTAGCTCTTTCTGAGCAAGAGCTCTCTTTTTTTAACCTGTTGATGTATTGGGTGGTTACAGCGCAGACTATAAACTCCTATGAAAGCAGAAATCTTCAAGTTGAGTGAAGATCCTGGGAAGGAAAAGGGGAGAGGACTGGTGCTGAAATAAAGCGAATTATTCTGTGAAGTTTGAGGACTTGGTTTTGGTGTGTTTCATAAGAAGAGTTTTGCTATTACATAGCAGGTGCAGAAGCCTGGAGAGACTCATTGAAAGGAAAACAAGCAAGGATCTTCCAGATACCAACAAACATCTTTGGAGGCTGATGGCATAGGAATTACCTCCACTACCTAGCCCCCAGTTCTTCCTTTCTCCACAGACAAGCTTTGCTGAGAAAGTTAAGAATTTTAATTAGGATCTTTGAATAGAAATGGAATTGTATCTACAAGGGATTAGAGCTTTTTGGCACTGGCTTCAGGCTTTGGTAAAGTGATTGTGGGGGTCTGAGACTAAGTGAGAAAATAATGCATTATGAGCAGAGGATCCTAAACTGTGTTTTTTGACTGATAGAAAAAGCTCAGGCTGGCCAGGTGCGGTGGCTCACACCTGCAATCCCAGCATTTTGGGAGGCCGAGGTGAGCGGATCACCTGAGGTCAGGAGTTTAAGACCAGCCTGGCCAACATGGCAAAACCCCGTCTCTACTAAAAACACAAAAATTAGCTGGGTGTGGTGGCACATGCCTGTAATCCCAGCTACTCAGTAGGCTGAGGCAGGAGAATAGCTTGAACCTGGGAGGTGGAGGTTGCAGTGAGTGGAGACCATGCCACTGCACTCCAGTCTGGGCAGCAGAGCGAGACTGTCTCAAAAAGTAAAATAAAATTTTAAAAAAGGAAAAGTTCAGGCTTGGAATCAATCAGACAGACCTAGGTTCAAATCCCGCCTCTCCTACATACAAGGACAATATATTCAGTCATCCTGAGCTTCAATTTCCTTATCTACAAAGTCATGATAACAAGATAATTTATGCAAAGTGCTCGGTGCACTGTAGGAATTGAGTAATTACTTGTTATCCCTCACTCCTAATGGTATTCAATATAAAGACCCATTCCATTATTACACTCTTGTGCTATGAGCCAATCTGGACCTAGCTTCAGTGCCCCTTTTAAGAGGTAGTAAAAGTTGAGTACATAATAGCTACTCTTTTTGAGCATTTATGATAGATATGCCAAGGCATTGTGCAAAGCAATTTTTTGTGCATTTATCCCATTTAATTTTAACCGTCTCCCCATGATTTAGAGCTTCTATTTCTACTTGATGAAAAGTCAGAAAAAAAATTTAAATATCTAGTAATGAGGGTGGTTTTTTTCACCCCATTCTGCTTTCATCAGGACCAATCTTAAAGCCTGGTGCTGTTTCTGCACTATTTTACTTATTAAAATGGTATTATTGATTGGGCTTGGGAGCAAGTGCTAAGAGTGCCCCCTTTTGGTCCTGGAGAGCCTTACAACTCATCTGGGAGAATTAGGTGTGAAGCCTCCTCTTTGCCAGCGCATTCAGGGTTATTTGTGTCTCCTACTGTTGTGTCCCCTGGTCGGTCTGTATGTGGCTTTTACATTCCTTAATAAAGTAATAGACATGAAAGAATTCTGTGGCCGATGCCAGCAGCCACAGAGAACACCAAGTCTAAAGTCAGCAAAAGGTAAACATATGGAGCCATCCAAGGAATGCAGCAATAAAAATTGGAACATATGACGAAGCCTCCCCTCCCCCCTCTATTTTTCTGGGATAATTGTGTCAAGGAGGGGGAGAAAAGCATCTCTTTGCAGACAGCGTGCCTTCATTGTGATCCGCTGTCGTCTGGCAGGGGGAGCCAGTCAAGGAATCTTTCAAGAAATAGTTAGCCCCCTTTTTTTTTTTTCCCTGAGTGTTCAATGACCAAAAATCTCTCAAATCAAATCCAAAGACAATTATTTATTTTCCAGACTTAATTTAATAGCAAAAACACCCCTGGAGGACTGAATGTGGTATTTGACTTTTATTTGGGCCACTCTGGGCATCACCAGCAGCTTTATTCTCCAAAGTGTGACTTTGCAGTGAGCTCCTTGGCCCACAGAACAGTCCAGGGGCACTGGCTGGGATCCTCGTTCCCCACACAACAGCAGCCCCAGGCAGGGCCAGAGACAGCACATAAATAATGCTTCTCAGTGCAAATTTGACTCGGTATTTCTTCTCTGTGGCTCATAGTCTTCATTCTCATGAAGGGAAAACATGACCCCGGACTGTCCCCAGACCACCTTCCCAGCCTTGTCTGGCACCATGGTGGCCCCTGCCGGCCTGTCTGCCCCTGCCGGCCTGTCTGCCCCTGCTGTGTGGGGCGCATTGCTGCTTCCCTCTCTTGTCTTGCCTTTGCTCATGGCTTTACCTGTGCCTGGAGCTTTTCCATCTCTACCTAGAGCATTAGTATTCAAAGTGTGTGCTGTGGAGTTCCAGTGATGGATTCAAATCATAACTTAATTACCAAACAATCCACATGCCTGGAGAAAGTGAACTGGCCTCTCTGTGCCTTTCCTTGTGTTTCCTCATTTGTAAAACGGAAACTATCATAGAAACAACTTACTTTACAGGGCTATGAGGAGGATAAAATGAGCACATGGTCTAGCCAGTATCTGGAACATGGTAAGCACACAATACCTTTTAGTTATCATAATTATTAGTAATCCCACTATGGAAGTCCTACTCACCCTTCAAGAGAGATCAACCTCATTTCTCCTATGAGACCTTCAGGGAGTCTCCTCCTTTTTTCCCAGCTTCCTTTTTATTCGATTGTTCTTCCACCTCTTTGGTTTTTGTTCCTTCATTATACCAAGTATTAGTCTCACTTGGAATAATTTCATTCATTTAACAGCCATTTACTAAGCACATACAATGTGCAAAGCATATTGCTGGAGATGGGAGGACCAACCAGATTTTGAGCTCCCTTTGAGGAACCAAAGATACAAGGGAAGCCACAGCTAAGGCTGCCCATAGTGAAAGGTCAAAAGTGTCAATTCCTATGAGACATATGAAAGGAAGATGTTGTTGGGCAGGGGGGTATAGAGAAAAGAGAGGTCAATGTAAGTTGAGGTGATTAGGAAAGGTTCTATGGAAAAATGGTGTTTGCAGTAGATTCCTCAGGTTTTATGCATTTAAAGATGGGAAGACAGGGGAGAAGAGCAAAGCAGAGAGACAAGTGACTGGTTATTTGCATTCATTACCCCAACCAAAATGTTAGCCCCAGGAAGCTAGAGACATCCCAGAAATAGTGTTACCTTGCCATTAGGCATGTCAGGAGTCACACGGAGACCAGGAAAGAGAATCAAGGACAGCATGGGTTAAAAATATGGGGAGAAAAGGGCTGGCGCCTTGAGGGTGTGATTGGCAATGGCAAACAAATAATCCCAAAAGCAGGCCTGGTTACTCTAGAATATTCCAAGTGGTGTTCTAATTCATTAGTTCCATCCAAGGGGCAGAGTGAGGGCCTGTAGTTGTGTCTAGTGGCTAGTCCAACAAAAGTAATGAGAGTTGTTCCGAGCGTCTGATTGGGACAATAGAAAGTGGGCCAAACCCTAGGTTAGGAGTTGACTGGGGTCCTGAACAAGAGGGTGAGAGTGGGTAAAGCCAGACTCCTGTCCCAGCATACACCAAACCCAGGGACCCAAGCAAACAGTGGGCTGAGTAAACCAGCAGGGATGCTGGGGCCTGCCCTGTGTCCCAGTGCCACGGACCACGTTTGTATGCCACCACACTGAGTCTCAAAGAAGCTGCAGCTTGAATGTGCATGTGTGCTACAGTGGTGTATAACAGAAGTAGCATGGATTCTGTGGCCATCACGCATGGACTGAACCCACCAGCTCCGTGACTGAGCAAATCATTCAGTACTCTATGCCTCAGCACTTTTATCTGTCAAATGTGGAAATTCACACACATTATATTAGGATAAAAAGAGAAAATTATGTAGACTTTAGAGTGTGGTTCACAGACCAGCAAAATGTTTGTAAATTTGTTAGAAATGTAGTCTCAGCCCCCGTCCCAGACCTACTGAATCGGAATCTGAATTTTAACTCGACACCCCAGGTGATTTACGTGGACCTTAGAGTTTGTTAAACACAGGACTAGATTAAAAGTTGGTATACTTGCTTGGTTTTCTGCGCACCATGGACCCCTCGTCTACTGGTCAGCAGGTGTGACTAATTGCCAGCCCAAATTCAGAAGAGATGCCTTCTGGGGGTTCTTACTGAACCCCTAGAGTGGGACTAAGCCTACTGGGGAATGCCTCTCATAATTCATGTAGACTTGCAGTGACTTGCACAGTCTCTCTCTCTCTCTCTCTGTGTGTTTCTCTCTCTCTGTCACACACACACACACAGAATCACTCATGCACACAGGCTCACACATATAATGTACACAAGGCCTTTAGAAAAAAACAAACTTGAGTTTGTTAATCCATGAGCAGCAAGGTCTCTCTTTACATCTAATTACTCCTAACTTCTTGACTCATTTCTTAGATTTCCAACCTAGCACACCTACTGATTTCACACTTCAATGTGCTTTTCACTTACAATACTGATTTAAAGTGCAGTTGTCTTGATTCTCACTGGATAAAGGCCCATGTGGCTCCCTGCTATAGTGAAAATCTTCTGTGTGTTTTTGGGAGGCCTGAAAGAGGCTGAACTCTAAACCTGCCGAACACAGGTCACACAGGTCACAGAGTGACCTCACTTTCTGCTCTGACCCCCCAGATGGTTCTGGCATATTCCTACCCCTGCCCTCCCCATCATCCTCAAACCTATCCATTGAACTCCCATTCTGTGAGGTTTCAGCCCCATTCTCTCTGAGATGCTCAAAGCAGGAGCTGTTCTGCATTCTCAGAGTTCGCTGATGGAAGATGCAGCCACTCTGATTGACATGGTATAGGCAGAAACGGTCAAGAGCATGGGCTACAGAATGCAGCTCATGGATTTAGCACTAGCTAAAATGTCTCTGACCACATATTTAGCCACTTATTGTGTGACCTTGAGCATGTTACCTAACCTGTCCATGCCTCAGTTTCCCTGTGTATAAAGTAGGGGAAATAATGGTAGAGGATTCAATGAACTCTTCCAAGGAAAATGCTTAGTATAGTTCCTGGCACATAATAAGCACTCAATAAATGTTTGCTATTAATATTAGGCTCACCTTATACAAAGAGGTTACTCTCTGCCCTCCTTTTCCATTTAATAAGCAAACAGCTCAGACTTGGAACAGAGTTCTGGTGAGCTCCACCCAAATGGAAGCCAAGTGGTGCCTCATAATCCCTGAAAAAACAACAGGTAACCTCCAAACTACACACCCACAAGAGCCAAGACCAATGCTTTAGTGCCCATTAGTCCCTGTCTGGCTTTCTATAGGAAATATGACCACTTTTTTTCAGTGACTATAATTTGTGGATTAATTAGACTATTTGATTTTCTTTCTCTTTCTTTCTGATGGCCAGAGGGCCTCATTAGCACCTCCATTAGCATTTGGTCAGGGACGGAAGAAGCAGTGGTGAGTTCCAATAGTCTGAAGCAGAAGAAGGGAGTAGGGGATGAGTGAAGTTTTCTCTGTGGGATCCTGAGTTTGAGATGTGGACAGGGATGAACAATCTATCCATTAATATATCACATGCTTATTAACATCCTGTGTATACATACTATGCTTCTAATCATTGTAGGGAGTAGAAGAAGTAAACTGCAGTTGAGAGTAAGACAAATATACGTAGAAAAGCAAATCCATGATATGGAAGTAAAACAGTGACAACAAGGCAGATCTCAGGCACGTTTCCTTCCTTTTAGGTTCCTCATCTATAAAATGAAGAAAGTAGGTTATGATAAAGTTATAAAACTGTAATTTCAAGGTTTGAAGGAGCCATAAAGGTCTTCTAGACCAACATTGTGCTCTATTAACTCCAATGGTTAAAACTTAGATGATATTTTACTGAGAATATATCTCCCTATAACTTCCTCCTGTTGGTAGTATTTCTGAAAGCTGTCCAAGTCTCGGAAAGCCACTACTCAGACTGTCCAATTCTAGGGGTAGGTTCCTCCTATGCCAAGTTTCAGAATGTCAACCTGTTAACCGGCCAGATCTGATCTTCAGCTAGCAGGTGCTAGTGAATATGTGTCAGTTTTTAAAGCACCTCTGTACTAGTGTTAGATAACCACTGCCCAGACTACCTCCCCCCAGCAACCCCTACTACCCTAAAACCCCAGCACCTTTCTGAGGAATGTCTAACTTTGCCATGATCCAGAAACCAAAGGCTTCACATGTAGTACAGCAAGGAGGCCCTCTAGGGCTCTACGTTGGACCTACAGCCAATATCCTTTCTAATTGATTCTTGTTTCTGCTGTACTGATTGCAAAATATTTTCATATAACCCATGTTAATGATCCCTTTATTCTCTGGGTCACATGGACTAACTCTAAATATTTTTCTATAACTATGTGGAGACAACTGTCCAACCTACCAACCCTGAATATTCCCATTTTCAGATCTCTCCCCCACCCTTTTTTTCCCTTAGCACTCTCTCTCTGTACATATTTCATCTGGTCACTGTCCTTCTTTGATGTGACATTCTTGGTGGAGGCTGAATCACACACGAGAGCAAAAGTCCCCGTATAATGAACACTTTACCTCTAGCAAAACAGCCAAAGATAATGTCATCTTTAAGAAGCTGTCAGATGTAAAATTCTAAGAAATGAAAGACAGGCAAACACAAGGCATTACATGACTAATATCCAGGACATGATTAAGCTAGCTGAGTGGTCTTAGCTCATAGAATGGGAATCATTAACACTAAGGCGCTGATTCTCTGAAAGATGTTCAACTTAAGAGAGCCTTGAGGAAGATGATCGCTTTTGAGTGAAACTATATGAGCAAAGGAGAGAAAGCAAGAACAACTCCTGGGCGACACCAAGAAAAAAACAAGTAGAACACACTGCTTGGAATAAGATTTTTTAAAAAGAAGCAGGAAGACATTAAAAAGATGAAAGGGTAGGATGGGGACATCTGGACATTATTTTTCAAATATATGGAGTCACAGGGATTTTTATCTGGGTAGTGATATGATCAAAGTGCAGTTCTGAGAAGATTAATCACTAAGTGCTATAAGTGAGGAACTAGGAAGACTGGGATATAGGTTAAAATGTCAGGGAAATGGGAAAAATAGATAAATTCAAAATAAAGAGTTTGAGTAATGATGACTAAATGGATGATGGTAGAGTTGGTGGTATGGGGCAAGGGTTATAGGTATCAAACCGATATTAGAGTTTTGACTAATTCTAATATTAGTCTGGACTGGAAGAACAAATAGCATACTGCCAGGAAGTGAACACTTAAGAAATGGAGCTGATAATGGCAAGTAATACTCAAACCTCCTGAATTCAAGGTGATGCTGCAACCATCATTGGAGGTGTCAAGAAGACAGTTGAAGCTGTGAAACAATTATTGCATTCTAGGAAGTTCTCTGTCAAGGTAAATTACTCATCGTATCAATTGGCATTACAATTTTTCTCTTATTTTCATGCTTGTCCAAGTTTTGTCCAGATGAGGCTGCAGTAATCAGGTGGGCATTTTTCCTGGGTAGGAGAGTCATAAGAGTTGGATTCTATTAGGCATGGCATATTCCAAGATTGCCAAAGACCATTAGAACCATTCTAAAAGAAATCCTAAGTGTTGGATTAAACTGAGGATAGCATATCCCAAGATTGCCAAAGACCATAAGAATCATTCTAAAAGGAATCAAGGTCAACTCTAGGGAGAAAATATCATAGATCAAGTCCAAAGGGTGATGAAAGGATGGGCATAAGAGAACAGTGGAAAACGTGGCTTGTAGAAGGGCAGAATGGAGTGAGATGTAGAAACAGATCAAGTCAAGCAGTGTAAGCCCAGGGCTGTGAATGGCAGGTTGATGCTGGGGAACTCCCTTTTATGGAATGATAATGACAATGATGACAACAGTAGATGATTAAAAATATGGCTGAGTAATGTAATCGAAATGGTAAACCCATGTTGAAAAAATGAATACATGTTGATGATGGAAGAATGAAGCATCATTTGAGAATTAGGCTTAGGAACAGGAAACCTAGTTAGCTATTTGAAGCTTAGATTAATGGAAACAACATCCCTGCCAGCAACGAAAACCTAAGAAAGGATTTGACTAACACAAATCACACAGCTGTGTGGAGTGAAATAATAAGTGCTGCCATTTATTGGGAGCTGTCTATGTGCCAGGTGTGATAATAATGACTTTTCATATGCTATTTCTCATCATTGCAATAATCCTGAAAAGTAGGATGAGGAAACTGAAGCTTAAAGCTATTAAATAACTTAATCTATACATGACAGGTCCAGGATGTAGTTCATGTTCTTCTGCTACCCTGTGCTTAGTAAAACTTTCAACATTTTCTCAGTCTATACACAAAAGGTACAGGAAAATTAATAAAGTATAATTGAACTTGGAACATAAATCATTACTTTCATACTTCACTTAATTCTTACCAATAGCCATAAGTACTCTTTTAGCATTTTCTATCAAAGGCAAAATGAACCATGTTTCTTTCCTTGCTAGTTACCACCCTATTCCAGATTCTTCTCTACCAAGCTTTTAAAAAGAATTATAACATTTTTCTGCCTCCATTCCATCATGTTCTACTGGCCTGGTGTACTCTCCCACACTACCCTACCACATAGCTGTCTAGAAAGTCACTAATAACCGCCAGGCCTCTCAATCCAAAGCATCTTCACCCTTCTGGGCCTCTAAGTGGCATTCACAACTGTCGATGGCTCTTTTCCAGGAAATACACTTTTCTTGTGGCTTCAGGAGCATTACAAGCTCTTGTTTCTTGTTTCCAGGAAATACAGTTTTCTTCTGGTTTCAGGAGCATTACAAGCCTTGTCTTTCTTTAACTTGTCTTTAAATATCAAAGTTCCTCAAGGTCTAGTCCTAGAAGGTCTTATCACATCATTTTTTTACCCTTCCCCTAGGCAATTGTGCCCATGATTTCAGTGATCTATGGGACTCCAAAATTTATACATTGAGCAGATCTCTGTTCTAAATTTCAAACCCATATTTCCAACTGTTTATTATATGTCTCACAGATCCCTAAAGATCAACATGTTCAAAATAGAAATCATTTTTTTTTTTCTGTCTTATACCCACCTTTCCACCTCCCCAAACCTCCATGCTCCTTAAGAAAATAGCACAACTGTCTTCCCGTTGCCCAAACTGGAAACCTTTTTGTACATCACTTTCTATATCAAGTTAATCAAAAATGCATCTTGATTTCATTTCTTAAATATCTTTCAGATCAATAGATTACAAATTCATTAAGGACAGAGACCAAATCTCTTTTGCTCATAACAGTCAACTTGGTAAACTACACGGTATGCCTAGCAGAGAGTGCATGCTCAATAAATATTGTGGACTGTGTAAATAAATAAATGATGTAATATGTTCACTTCTTAATATCACACTACTGTTCCACCAGTACAAGTTATCATTATTTCTCATCTAGACTATCTATTTCAGAGGATTGCTGGGAAGATTAAATGTGTGTTAACATATGTAACATACTTGAACAGTGACTGGAACATCATAAGTCCTTAATAAATGCTATGTATCATCATCAATAGCAGCAGTAGTTGCAGCAGCAGCAATATTAGTAAGGGACTAATAAGGGACATAAGTAAATATCACAGATTCTAAGATATAACTGTACCCATTTGATTTTATGACAGATATTTATATGCAAATCAGGTATTACAAAAAATGTATTTGAAAGTTAAAAGACTGTGGAAAAATGAAAACTTTCATTCAGTGCTGCTGGAAATGTAATATGTTGTGGCTACTTTTGAGATCAGTTTAGAAAACAGTTCCTCAAAGAGTTAAATACAGAGTTACCATCTGATCTAGAGACTCCCCTTGTAGATGTATACCCAGAAGAAATTAAAACATACGACCTTGCAAACTTGTGCTTGAAGGTTCATTGTAGTATTATGCATAATAGCTGAGAAGTAGAAAAAATACAAATGTCCATCAGCTGATGAATGGATACAATAATGTAGTATATCCATGTACTGGAGTATTATTTTACAATAAAAAAGAAGGAAATACTGAAACACAATAAAGTAAATGAACCCTGAAAACATCATACCAAATGAAAGAATCTAGTCACAAAAGACAACATTTTGTATGATTCTATTATAAGAAATGTGCAGAATAGGCAAACCTATAGAAGCAGAAAGTCAATGAGTCTGGTAGCCAGGCCTGGAGAATTGGCAGAGATGGATAGGGACTGCTAATAGGTACTAGGTTTCTTTTGGGGTGATGAAGATGCCCTAAAATGGATTGTGGTGATGGTTGTATAACTTTATGAATATATTAAAAACCATTGAATGGAACACTTTAAATGGGTAATTTGTATGGTTTGTAAAATATAGCTTAAAAGAAACCTTACAGAACAAGAAAACGGAAGAGTGAGAAAATTGCCCTCCTAGGATGGATACTATTTGTCTTTGCCTATTCCTTTTCCAGTTCTCTTCTTGGCTATCTCCTGAGTAATTGGTAGATCATGAGAAACAACAGAAAGTCTAACTTTAAAGTAAATCAACATTTGAAGCCTTCTTGAATAAATTTCTTACTCAGTAAAAACTTCTCTAGAAGATAATTGGATTTTGCAAATGCCCTGGGTGGTATTTTTTGTGGCCCATCCCATTTGGAGGGAAAATTTAAGGGCATTTATTTAAGTACTTTTGCAGTCCAATGATGACTACTGTGAGCTCACAATCTATCTCCTTCTATTTTTCATCCATTAGATAAGAATAGTCTCCTAATGATGCAACTAAAATCAGGTGTCCTTTGTGATGTTACTGAGCAAAAGTCAATACTTCATTCCTTTTCACTACATGTATTCACAGAAAATTCAACAAATAGTCATTGAGGGCCATGTGCTTGGCCCCACTTGAGGCTCTGGGGACATGATGATGAAAAAGACTGACAGTGGTCCAATCCTTATGGATTTAATAAAGGCATAAATTTATAATATAATACCATGGAGTGACAAGAATTATGGTATAATATAATACCATGGAGTGACAGGAATCCAATCCTTATGGATTTAATAAAGGCATAAATTTATAATGTAATACCATGGAGTGACAAGAATTGTGAAGAAAAAAATAAGGAAAATAAGGCAAGAACAGGAGCTATTTTAGATAAAGTGGTCAAGATGGACCTGTCTGAGGAGTTGAAAAATTTTTAACTTTTTATTGAAGAAGAACATATATACAGATAATTGATAAAATTTCACAGAATGAGTACACCTGTATTACTAACTCCCAGATCAAAACAATAGAATACAACCAGAATTCCAAAAGGCACCTTCATGCTCCCTGCAGTCACTATCCCCTAGAAAGGTAACCATCACATCTATCATAAGAAAGTCACATTTTAACTTAATGCAATCTTTTTTGTCTTAACTTGCCTTCTGTCTTAGCCTGTTTGTGTTACTATAAAGGAATACCTGGGACTGGGTAATTTATAAAGAAAAGAGGTTTATTTGGCTCATGGTTCTGCAGGTTGTACAAGTAGCATGGTGCCAACAACTGTTTCTGGTAAAGCCTTCAGGGTACTTCGTCTCATGGTGGAAGGTGAAGGGGAGCCGATGAGAGAGGAGGCAAAAAGAGAAGAAGAGGTGCTAGGCTTTTTTCAACAACCAATTTTCATGGGAACTAAAAGTGAGAACTCACTCACTTTCTTGAGAATGACATCAAGCCAGACATGAGGGATCTGCCCCCATAATCTGAACACCTCCCATTAGGCCCCATCTGCAACATTGGGGATCAAATTTCAACATGAGACTTGGAAAGGCCAAACAAACCATATGCAAATGATACCACCTTTCATTTATCCACTGGATTGTAAATCCTTTGAGTGTAAAAAAGTACAACCTGTTTATAATAATCCAATACTTGCTATATAAGGCCCTATTATCTGGAAGGCATGAAATACCACAAAGAATAAAGCATTATGCCTGAATTCAAGAGATTGTATGTCTAGTTGAGGAGACATATGTAAAAACAATGAATGCAATCTAGCATTCAGTATAAATATAGCTAACATTAAGAAGGCTGAAAAAAGAGGATGCTCAGTTCTACCTGGGGACGTGGCTGGGAAATGTTAGGAAAGACTTTGGAGAGGTGGTGATGTTTGAATTGAGTTATGAAAGATTTCCATTCCCCATATTGGCCACTACAGTGCTCTATGCACAAAAAAGTTAATGCATATTTGGGAAATGGAACATTCTGTTGTCCTCTAAAATGTAATAGGATAGCTAGTAGGGAAGGTGCTAGAGAGCCTTGACTGTACACCCTTGATTCCTGCCTTGCCATTCCCCTGTAGGACCAGGGGCTCAAGAGAACCAGAACCTCGCTCACTAGAACTAAGAAAACTGGGAGTCCTGTGACTTCTAGCCCCAGTGAGAATTCAGTCATTCAAAATTATCCTTTCTCCTGTATGCTGGAGCATTTTCTTCCCAGACATGTTAGCACAAGGTCCTTTTGCATTAAAGTGGACCAAACCAAAGGAGAGGTGTATGTGAGCTGGGGAGAATGAGTCTTCAGATGATCTCTCATTATTTTTCAATTAAATTTTATTTTAAAATTATATAAGGAATAAACTTTTCAAACTCAACAGTCTTCCACATGGTTATAACTGTTTTGTTTGTTTTCTGCATGGTTGTAACTGTTTTATTTGGCATGCATCCTTCCATTTACCTGTATAGATTATTAAAATGTATCATTTCATTGTGTGAGAGTGACAATTTTATATGATTGGTATATACTGGATGTGATATTCTCCAACTTGCTTCTTCTGTGTGTTTTGTTTTGAAGAATTTGGCATGTCAGTACTTACAGATCTGCTTCATTCACTTTAACATCTGCTTACTATCCCATTTCATGGATAACATGCTGAAGTCCCTGCAATTGTTCATCAGTACAAGCAATGTCACAGCGGACATCCCTGACTGTGGCCCCTCAAATACAAATCTCAGTGATTCTCCAAGGTAATAACAAGAAGAGGAATTGCTGAGACAAATGGCACAACATATTTCCATTGAAATTTTAATAGAACTATATCAGTTTTCTATTGCTGCTGTAATAAATTACCACAAACTTAGTGGCTTAAAACAATACAAAACCTATTATCTTGGAAGTCTGACATGGATCTCACTGCACTAAAATCAAAGTGTTGCTACGACTGCATTTATTTCTGGAGGCTTTAGGGGGAATCTGCTTGCTTGTCTTTTCCAGCTTCCGGGGGCTGTACATACTCTTTGGCTCATGGCCCCTTCCTCCATCTTCAAAGCCAGCAATGGCAGGTTGAGTCTTCAAAGCACATTGACCTTGCTGTCATTATTTCTCCTTCTCTGACTTTGATTCATCTGCCTCCCTCTTTCACTTTTAAGGACCCTTGAGATTACATTGGCTCTCACTGGATAACATAGGATAATCTCTCTATTTTAAGATCGGCTGATTAGCAATTTTAATTCTATTTATAAACTTAATTCCCCTTTGCCATGTGACCCAGTGTATTCACAGGCTCTGGGGATTAAGACATGGATATTTTTGGGGTAGGAGAATTATTCTGCCAAGAGCTGTCCAAAGTGCTTTCCAAATGTATGTATTAATTTCTCACCCCTCACACTATGTTTGAGAGTACCTATTTCCTTATACTCTCACCAGCACTTGATGTTATGCTCTAAAATATTTGCCAATCTGGATGATGAAAAATGAACCACTTCTAGTCCATTATAGGCACTCAAAAATTCTTGTTGACTGCATAAACGAAGGACTAGTGTTTTGTTTCGCCCTGATTACTAGCAAAATTGAGCATCTTTTCACATGTGTGTTAGCCATTTGTACTTTCTGTTCTGTGAATTACCTAGTCTTCACTTTGTTCCATTTTTATCTTGAGGTGTCATTTCTTTATTGATGTGCAAGGGTTCTTAACTTGGTTATTTTTCTAAAAGCTGTCATCCAGAATCAGAAACAAGAAATAAAAAGGTGCGTTTGCAGGCTCATTCTTCATTATCTCTTTCTCTGTTTAACTAAAAGATGAAGAATAATGCAGAAAATATGAATATGGAGGAAACATGGACTTGCAGCTGGAGGCACAGATCCCAGTTTTGGTTCTCTTGCTTGGGTAGCTGTATAATCTTAGGTAAAGTCACTTCTCTCTGAGTCTTGGTTTCTCACCTACGCAATGAAATTTTTGTATTCCATGGCCTCTAAGATCCCCTCCTCTTCTGACATCCAATTAGTTTGCAATTAGAAGATAATTAATCATTCTCCTCTGGCTCTACAAAGGATCAATGAATTTCCCTCTAACATCTCTCCTAATCATATATCCATCTGACCTTCTCAATTACCACTTAGTCACTGCTCAAAGACTCTATTTCTCCCTGTGGGTGTATGACTGTCTATTTGACTTATAATAATAATAGTAATAGTAGCTATTGTGTTTACCATTATTATGGCTAACAATTACAGAGCCCAACGTTTATTTTCCAGGCACCATGCCAAAGATTAGACATGCACTGTCTCATTACAATAGTCCTAAGAAAATGACAACATTAGAGTTTCCATTCTAGGGATGAGAATGTTGAGATACACAGAAGGTGTGTAACTTGTCCATGGTCCCACAGTACATGTCCAGATATTCAGTCAAAGCTTGTGCAGTCTGACTCCACCAGCTTGTTTTCTACACAGCATGTAACAGGCTAAATAGGGCCCTTTCCATTCTTTTATCTTGCTAACTTTTAACATAATTAGTACGGCCTCATTAAAGAAGCCAGCCTGGGGCTCCTTTTCATTGTGTATGCAGTTCTGAGCTTAAATGGTCTCATTTTCTTTCATTTTTTGGGTTCTGTACAGTTCTCAGTGACTGTATTTTGTTTCATCTGAAGGTTTATTACACAACAAACCTAAAGATAAGGCTACGTCCACCTCACTCCCAACCTTGGAAAAGCAGCGGAAATCAGCATTGGCATGTGATTTTCCACCCACCAGGTTGGCAAAAATGAAATGATGAATAATATCTAGTGGAGTGAAGGCATGGCAAAAAGGGCACCATCACACACACCATCACGCAGTGTAAATTAGCAGAGCACTTTCAGAAAGTCACACGATAGTATCTTTGACGATATCAAAGTTTAAGTTGCATATACAATTTAGCTCAGTTAATTGCTCTTCATGGAATTCATCCTACAGAAATACTACATCATATAGAAATGCTATAGAAGTACACACGCACACATATCAATTACATGCACACATACCGACATACATATATATGCATGTGTATATATATCTGATACGTATTTGTTATTGTGAAGAAATAGGAACCATCTAAACTCTAACAATAGAAGAAAAGTTAAATAAACCATTGCAATCTATAGAATGGAACACTATACAATAGTTTAAAAGAAATTAGGGTGTATCTACACATATAGGCATAGTTCTCCACAACATATTCTTAAGTGGAAAAAAGCTTGTTGCAGACCAAAATATATAGTGTGATTCTATTTAAAAGTTTAAGATAATCTAACCCCATGTGAATTTATTTTCATATATAATCTCTGTGTGTGTGTTCCTGTTCATTTTTAGAAAACATTATCCAGCCAATGGTGGTTATATCTAGAAAGGGAAGGGAATAGATTTGGCTTGGATACATGGGTTAAAAAGAGAATTTCACTTTTTACTCTTTATACATCTGTTTTGCTTGGCTATTTTACAATCAAGTATTACTTTAGTAATTAAAAATCAAAAATGGGAGAAAAAAGAAAAGACCAGAGGCAGGATAAAATTGATTTTAGTTGTAACCCGACTAGATCCTCACATTATGACTCATAAACAGTAAATCAGATTAAAGTAGAAACCACAGCTAAACTTCCTCACCATTCTGGAGGGAGGCCATCCTTTTGTAAGTCAACTCCCTCAGGAATGATACTAGAATGGTTTTCAGCCATGAACAAGCTCTGGAATTATACAACGCATAACTCTTCCTGGACTGTTAAAAATGACTTCTTGCTCTAACAAAAGACAGCATCATAATAGCAATGGACCTAAATGTCTGAGTAATTCACATATCACTGTAACAATTTTTTGTCAATAAAGTCTTGCATGAACAAATTTAATCTATAAGGTGAAGATAATTTCATCTGTAGTTAGCCCCTTGAGAACTTTGCCATGCATTTAAGTAAAAATATATAGCCCAGGCAACATACTCTTGATTCAGACCATAGATTTCTCCCTCAGATTACCATTTTTGTCATTGGTTCAGCAGGCTGTGCTGCTGGAACAGCAGCCATTCTGCTCATTATGATTTCTAGTGCTCTTCAGAGTTAATAGAATAAACTCAATGAGTTATGCCACCAGTGTTTTGCCATCCTCTTTTTTTAAAGATGTACTTTATAATTATGTTAGCTAGTTACCTAACTTTAGCATTAATTATCAGACTTTTTCTTTCTGACCAACACCATCGATTTTCATTTTTACATACCCCAAACAGGTAATTTAACAAATTTAGAACTATGGGAGATGTCACCTAAGATGCTTATTTTGGGGGTTGGTTTGTATGTTTTATTTTTATTCCAGCATACATTTGTAACAAGGGATTTGTTCCTAGTAATCCAGCTTTACTACAGCAAATCTTTTTTTTTTTTTTTTTGCCATTTATGAGAAGTTTTGTCTTAAATATTTACTTGTATTACTTTTAGGTATGGCATGCATGGCCTCAGCAAAAAGCAGTATGATCATATTTCAAAGAGAGAAAGAGACTCACGGGCACACAAGGAGAGGCAGAGAGGTGGTGGGCAGAGAGTAAGTGGTGTTTGAGCAGGTCCATTCGATGTGTGCCTGGGAAAGATGCAATGAGCATCTGATTCTCTGCAGACCAGGGTTCAGTTAACCAGGGAGAAACTGATCACTCCTTACTGGAGTTGGAGGTGAGCACATGGGTGTGAATGGGCCCCAAGCCAGTGGGGAAGAGATTTGGATTCCCTCCAGGTTAAAGGAAAGAATAAAATGGACTTCCATTCAAGTTTGAAAGGCCAGCTGCCAGGCTGCTAAGGGGCAGGGGGAGTGGGCCAGATGAATGAGGCCAAGAGCTATCCCTAAAACCTGAGAAAGAAGGGCAGACTTACCACCTGGGGCTTGGAAATGGCCTGTCAGTTCTCCCAGCCTTCAGGCTGTTCCCCTGGGCTCCAGCATGAGGCTGCCCAGCCAGCTCTGTTTAGAGACTCTTCACCATGGTTCCCAACCAGGAACTGGGAGCTCTGTGCAAACACACCTACTGTGGTGGCATGCCGGGGTGAGGCACTTGGTCACTGTGTGTGCAGGTGGCATACCTTCTGCTAGGAGTGTCCTCAAGGAAGTGAGGGACCTGACATTTTAGGTTAGGACTTTTTCCCACTTTCCTTTCCTGCAAAATGTATTGTTGGGGTGAGTACATCGTTACCTGCAGCATGGTTTAAAGGAAGGAGTTCAAAGCAGGTGTCAGTAGACCCAGAGTTTAGTCTTGGCCTTCATTCATTCATTCACTTCGCCTTCATTCATTCATTCACTTTGCCTTCATTCATTTGTTCATTCATTCATTCACTCTATATTTATTGAGTGCCTATTATATTCCAGGTGAAAGGCCCTGGGGTTATAAGGCGAGCAAAAGAGAAAAAGTCATGACTGATTTGGGAACCAGTAAGGGAGACAGACACTAATCGACTAGTCCCACAAGTAAATATATAATTACAAATTGTGATGTGTGATGAAGGAAAGTCTTCAGGTCTATGAACATTTATTAGAGTGAGGGTGGAGGAGGGAATATCTAGCCTGAGAAGTCACGAGTGCTTTTCTGAAAAGCAAACAAATTAGTAAGAATTAACTAGATAAATGGGACGGGAGCCTTCTAGACAGGAGAAATAAAAGATCCTGAGCTAGAAAAGATGGTATGTATGGTGTGTTCAGGAAAGAAGGCTCGAGTGGCTAGAACACAAGAGTAAGAAGAAGGTTAGCTTAAAATGAGGCTGGACCGCTTTCAGGCAGGGCTCAGCTGGGTTCTTTGTTGATGCTGTTGTTGTTAAATAATAACAGGAATCTTCAACTGGCCAACAATATTGGTTAATAAGAGCACTCTTTGCAATTAAGCACCACAAACTAACCAACCTCTCCTGGCCTTTAGATAAAAGAAAGCTCTGACAAGTGAGGTGCAAATTCTATGTCCCTACAAAAGAGCTGTTGGTAGAGCTAGTTTGACCCATAGCTCCATTCTTCCCAGCCTGGCCAGCCCTGCATTTTGTTCTAATATCAACCGTTCCCAAGTAGTGAACTCTTCTTATTAGCCTGGCACTGTGTTAAACACATCACATGCAGTATTTCATTTAATCCTCTCAGCAGCCTTAGATGGTTGTTTATTAGGACTGTTGACAGGTATTTCAGCTCTCCCCTTCCTGATTTGTATTAATACTGTACTTCCTACCTCCTTGAAGTTAGGTTTGGCCAAGTGGCCAGCTTTAGTCAATCCAAAGCGAGGAAAAGCAAGTATGTCATTTTCATGTGGGAGCATTTCATTGCCGGTGTTCTGTTCAACCTTTCCTTTTGTTTCAGCCATTCTGATTGTTCTGATTATGGCAGTGCATGTGTAAATCAGTGATTCTCAACTAGGGGTGATTTTTGCTTCCCATGGGACATTGGAAATTTCTGCAGATAGTTTGGGTTGTCACCACTGGGGGTGGTGGTACTACTGGCAGCTGGTCGGTAGAGGTCAGAGATGCTTCTAAACATCCTGCAATACACAGGACTTCCCTCACAACAAAGAATTATCTGGCCCCAAAATGTTAATAGTGCTGAGGTGGAGAACAATTTATCTCGATGGAGGCTCCATCCACCCATGTCCCTGAGTAACCATAATGGGCAAATCCCTTCTGCTAACCTGCGGTGAACGTAAGCTTGAATGAAAAACAAACCTTGGTTGTACTGAGCCACTGATAAATGCGAGATGCCTGTTACTCTGACATAAGCTCATCCTGACTGATAAATACAGTGGTAGATGCAGTGATTATTCTCATTTTATAAATCAGGAATCTGAGACTCAGAGGTGTCAAGTAAGTTGCCCAAGACCACACAGCTAAGCAGAGCTGAGACTTTTACCCAGATCATCTGAACTTTAAAGCCTACGTGTTAACCACTCTATTAATGATTAACCAAATGTTAGTCATTCAGGATCCTGTTCACAGACCTCAGGGGAGAACGGCCTTAACCAAGAGCCACTGGGAAGAAAGTGGCTTACAAAATTACTCCTGTTTATCTGATACCTGTTTGCTGAAAGAATTCAGAAAGATGCTGAGAAACAGGTTCAGCTTATAAAGCAAGATAGTATCTCAACATTTAATATTTTGCTTTTGTTCCCCATACTTCCTTGTACATACAAAATAAAAAACCTTCTTCCTAGTCCTAATTCTAGTACTTTGGAGATATCCTGTTACTCCAGAAAAATTAGGATTGTTAGTTGTTGTTCATTTGCCAGAACTCTGGAGTTTGGGTTTGAACGTCAGTTCTGCCCTGTACTAGCTGTGTTATATTGGTTAAGTACCTCTCCATGACTTAGTTTCCTTATTTGTAAAATCAGATGGAGTAGCAATAGTACTCTTCTCATGGAGTTATCAGGGGGATTTGAATATCCAATGTTTGCAATGGTTATCACATAGTAAGTGTGTTCTAAGCATTTGTTAAACACATGAAGTTTCTGGTGAAGGAATGCAAGCAGAAAAGAAGAGTCGAAAGAAGAAAAGTCCTGGTTGCCATCTAAGATGATTCAATGTGTAGGCATGTAATGAAAGTGCTATGGGAGGCCAGGCGCCGTGGCTCACACCTGTAATCCCAGCACTTTGGGAGGCCGAGGCGGGTGGATCACAAGGTCAAGAGATTGAGACCATCCTGGCCAATGTGGTGAAACCCCGTCGCTACTAAAAATACAAAAATTAGCCGGGCATGGTGGTGTGCACCTGTAATCCCAGCCACTCAGGAGGCTGAGGCAGGAGAATCACTTGAACCTGGGAGGCAGAGGTTGCAATTAGGCTGAGATCACGCCACTGCACTCCAGCATGGGCAACAAGAGCAAGACTCCATCTCAAAACAAAAACAAAACCAAAAAATTAGCCAGGTGTGGTGGCACATGCATGTAGTCCCAGCTACTTGGGAGGCTGAGACAGGGGAATCACTTGAACCTGGGAGGTGGAGGTTGCAGTGAGCTGAGATTGCGCCATTGCACTCCAGCCTGGTGACAGAGCAAGACTTTGTCTCAAAAAAAAAAAAAAAAAAAAGGTACTATAGGGATGCAGTGACAGTGAATGTATTTAAGGGCAGGAAGTTCAGAGAAAGCTATTCAGAGGAACCACTGCTTGGGTCTTAAGGAAAGAGTAGGAGTTACCAGGTGAACACAGGGGAGGGGCCAGGTGTGAGACTTCCAGAATAAGGCTAATGTGGACTGAGGGAAAAGGCAAGTTTGGATAATGTGGAGCAATTCCCCCTGGATGACTAGCTCAAAGGTGTGATGAGAGAGAACACTAGCAGGCTCTTTGGGATCAGGAAATAAAGAATTTTGACTGTAGCTTAGTTTCCCAACAAGCTCCTTAAACGCAGCCCCTTAAAAATAAAGAAAACAGAGCCAGGCCTTAAAGCTGTGGGAGTGAATAATTGCTCTGACTTCACTCAGATATCACCTTACCTGACCTGTCATTGTAAAATTCATTGCTATGACCCTCCAAAAACTATCCAGATTAAATGAATGATGGTTTAGCTATTGGCCTTTTTTGGGGGACATGGATGGAGCATTTTGACAAGATCTAAAACCACCAAGCTAGATGGGCGGAATTCCTGGTCTCCATTTACTTCCTAAGTTCTTGGGCATCTTGAATCCTCCTTGGGACTTCAGGTAACTCAAGCCCACCCTTCAAGCTCTGCAACCCCAGCCCAGCCAGCATCCAAACTCCTGGGTTCTTTCAGCAACTTAGCTGCCCCCTGCCACGGCGTCTGAGGTGGGAGGAAACCAACATCCACCAAAGTCCATCCAGAAATCCAGGCACTTGATCCCTGACATCAAAGAAATGGAGCACTTTGCCCCCTGGATTATATGATTTTCTTTGGTACAGGGGTTGAGGCACATGCAAAATTGAAGCTTCCATGATGTTCTTGGGGACGGTATGAGAGTAAAGTAGTATTTCAACTGTAAAAACCTCTCAGTGTGTCTCTCTTCAGTAGATTCCTGGGAAAATGCCCACTGCTTCAGTTACCTAAGCTGGCTCCCAATAACAATCATTGTTATACAGAAACAGAACCATTTCACTTTATACATTCTCAGGCGCCCTCCCTTGGATTTTCTATTTACTCCTCAGCAAAATCCAGAGGGAGAAATTGGTCGGACTGGATGGCCTTCAAGATGAGATTTTTGAGGAAAAGCAAATATTATTATTCCCAAGTGAGAAGATGAGGGAAATACTTCCCCGAAAAGGCAAATACTTGCCAACATGTCATGATTAAATTATGACAGTTCTGGGATCAGAAATTGGGATTTCAGATTCCAACCCTCTATCCAAGCTGCTAAGAGAAAATGAACCCACAGATTAATTTGGTGTTATCATCATCTGGCAGTGAAATCAATCCACAAAGCCTAGCGTTTGAGAGCCAGGTGGGATTTTGTAGCTCAGTCAGTTCTGAGGTCTCTGTTTTATTGGTAAGGGGATCTGAGGTCCATGCTTACCTTTGTACACATGTAACATAAATTGCATTTCAGCTTATGAGCTGCTTTCACAACACTCATCTCACTTACTGTTGTCCTCATGACAACTCTAGGAAAGGGCAGAGCTGGTATCACTGGCCACGGATTTACAAAGGTACAAAAAGGATGGGTGGGGCAGAGGTTATTGGAGCCCAGGTTTTAGAAACACACCTGGTTGGAGTCCTGGCTGTGTGACCCTGGGCAAAGTGACAGAAGTCATCTGTAAAATGGAGACAATAGTATCCTCCTTGCAGGGTTGCTTTAATGAATATATATTATAATATTTAGAAAGTCTTAGCTCTATGTTGGGCACAGAATAAATACTCAGTGGATGACAGATAGTATTGATATTATTATTATTAAAGTCTAAATCAAGGTTTCTCAACTTCTGCACTACTGACATTTTGGGCCAGGTCATTTTTTGCTGTAGGGGCTGTCATGCACGTAATAGGATATTTAGCAGCATCCCTTGCCTTTACCTCCTCTCACCAGTAACACCACCACTATCCTCTCACCACCCCAATTGTGACAATCAGAAATGTCTCCTGGGGAATGGGCAAAACTAAGTCTGGCTGAGAACCACTGATCTAAGGCCTTCTGACTCAATTCACTGTGATGTAACTCTCTCTCTCTCTCTCTCTTTGTCTGTCACACACACACACACACACACACACACACACACAGATCAAAACCCCCCAAAACTCCCAAATTAACTGAAAAAAAGAAATAATAAACCCCAAGAAGGAAAGACAGACAGGAAGAGAAAAATGACAGACAGACAGGAGGAGAAAAATGAATAAATGGAAGGAAGGAAGAAAAGAAGGAAGAAACGGAGAGAGGGAGGGAAGGAAGTCAGGAGGGAGGGAAGGAGGGATGGAAGAAAGAAAAAGAGAAAGAGAAAGAAAAAAATATACAAAGGAAGGATGGAAGGAAGGGAGAGAGTGAGAGAGGGAGGGAATAATTTCATCCAAAGGCACTGAACTGTTCCATAAAGCCGAGTATTTCACACGTGCCTCGGAGGTGTGCAGGGGTAGCTGGCAGACTCCCGTGATCAAGTGCGCATCTTTCTGGACTACTCTTTGTGTTCCACCTCGTCCTCTGCCTGTCCTCTCAGCCCACACAGATTGTGTTCCATACAGAACCAGTCACTCATCAATCCCTCCAAGTCCATGCTCCTTGACTATTGTTTCCACTGCTTGGAGAGGGTTTCCATACTCAGTGCTCCTGGTAAAAGCCTAGTCCTTTTTAAAGATGCTACCCAGGTTCATCTCCCTCTGTGAGACCTTCTCACCCATTACCATCCAGGCAAAGCAGCTGCATATTTCTCTCTGTACACCCATTATATGCTCTATTCTTAAACTATTTGTCATTCTCAATGAAAATGACCAATTTCCATATTTCTCTTCCCCACAAAACTGTGACATGCTTGGGAGCAAAGATCACCTCTCACTCATCTTTGATTCTCAATACCTGGCCCCTGGCTAAAGGAGGCTTTGCAAAGCATATCTGAATGCATGAATGTTTTTTTAATGTAGTTGTCCTGTGACCCTCTCCTCAAGGACTCTAGAATCCTGAAACACCATCGTGCAAAGATTTACAATACTACCTGCGTCCCTTCTGTCACCTCTTCTCTCCTCAAACATTACTCAAACAATTAATACCAGGAAGCAGAGCAGAAGCACAGGGCTCTGCCAAAGGGAAACGTGAACAGGACAGCACTGCTATCTGTCTTGTATTCGTCATGCAAAAAACGTGAACCTCCATGACTACTGTGGACACTGGGGCAGGGACCAGGGGAAGGGCTAGCTCTGGGCACCTCCAGCCAGCAGCCTCCCCAACCCTGATACCCACAGGGGACTATGCTTCTTTATTCTGAAGGTTGAAAAAAGGGTGGCACAGCAGTAAGTGTGCTGAACTGGGTGTCAGAAAACCCTAATGGGACCTAGGTTCCACGACTAACTTTCTCTGTGACTTTGCTCAAGCCAGCTCCCCTCTCTGGGTCTCAGCATTCTCATCTAAGAAATGAGGAGCTTGCCTTTGGCAAGTGTTTCACAAATTGAGAATTGTGATCCATCAAGAGGTCTAAAGCCATTATTTGAAAAATGAAACAGACTAGAAAAGAAAATATTGGAATGCCTTGTGCTTTGCAAAGGCAAGTATATTTTTGAGAAATGTTGTTTCCCAGGTGAGTGTACGTGTATACAATCTACATATTAAAACGGGTTGCAATAAAGTTTAAATGACATCAGGTCATATGATTTCTAAATTTCCTTTCAACTCCAGTTTTTTTATTCCATGAATGAGCCAAGAAGAAGACAGAGACATCCTCAGAACCAGAAGCAGAGGATATCAATGGCTTGCTCTGCTCATAGCCCTATTTTATATTGGAGCCACATCAGAGAATATTTATAATTGCTGGGCATGCCACAAACAGCCTATCTACTTCCTTTGCCAAGAATATCCCTCCTTTCCTCCCCATCTTACTCTGACCGCTTGGGTACCTGGTGAAGTCCCACGGATCCTTGAAGAGCCAGTTCAAATATCACATTGTCAATTTCCCCAAGGCCCCAGGCAGAATGAACTGCTGCTTCCTGGACGGGCCCTGCCAACTCTGTACATAACCCTCTACCAGCACTTCTTGTTTTATTTGAGGCAGCTGTTTATGTCTGCTTTCCCCTACAGACTGGGAACTCTGGGGAGCAAGATCTGTTTATTTCATTTCCTTATCATCAGCCTGAGACACAGTCTTGAGTATGCTGGTTGAATGAAACTGAATTCTCTTTTCAGCAGATCCTACATCTGCTGGGCAGTTCAGGAAAAGAAATCACTTTTACCTCATGGAAGAACCACACACCCAATGGGACTCGGTGGAGCACTGTCGCCCAACCCTCTGCAAGCCCCTGGGCTATTGCTGGCAAGGAGAAGCCATTGCTCAAACTCCCCCATGATGCATGCTGCTCTCCGGTCCTCCTCCAGCAGATGTTCTCTAAAAGAAGCTGCTGTGTTCCACTTTCCTACAGTGCCTTTGGCTTTGGCCTTTTCCAGACTTGATAACCAGAGGCTGCCATTAATGGCATCTGTGCCTTCCCTCCTGCGCCTTTGATCCTGCTCAGCTCTGCTCCTCTTGCTCTGCCAGGGATGCAGCCTGCAGAACTCAGGGTGTACAATTCTAGGCAGGATACATAGCATGGCAGAATGAGATTCTTTTTCATGTCCCTCATTACCTGAATTGCCTCACTCTCTCCTTCAGTGCTGATTGACTTTTCAAAGGCAACTGCAGTCAGCATTTTTGCTCATTTTATAGATATCCAGATGCACACAGTCCCCAGGATCATAGAGGTAGCAGCCCTATTAAACGTCCCGCTGTGTTAACTACCAAATAGCAGATGCTTATTTACATATTTTGCTGCATACTATTTATGTAATATTTAATTATCAAACATCCATGTTTCTCAGAGCTTTGATTTCCCCACCACACACAATTCTCTCATTAGAACTTCAGTACTTGGGTTACAATATTTTAGCGATAGGCTTGGCACAGTGGCTCATGCCTTTAATCCCAGTGCTTTGAGAGGCCAAGGCAGGAGGATCGCTTGAGCAAGGGAGTTTGAGGCCAGCTTGGGTAACAGAGTAAGATCCTATCTGTAATAATAATGACGATGTTATAGGAATAGTGTTATTAACTCAGTGATTTCCAAAATCTGCATGCACACCTCAGTCATGTGGAGAACTTAACAATACAGATTCTGTGACTCTACTTCCTGAAAAAACAAAAAAGGCTGGGAAGGGCTTGGGCATTTTTCAGGATCTCCCCCAGTGGATTCTAATGCTTGTCCCTGTTTGAGAGCCACTGCTTCATATGACACTGTCAGGGAATGAGATGTTCCCTATTCATGAACTCCAGATAAATACCATTTACAAATTCAAGAATTTAACCATGTAACCATTTATGTAATATTGCTGTAAAATGTAATTTATTAAACAGAATGTAGGGAACATAATTAGCCTTTATATTTATGACAAATGTCACCTTGAATCTTAAGTACTATGATGTAGTCTAGTGATGTGCTCATGCATAATTGACCTTAAAGTAAAAGAGGCATTGTTTGCCCCTTCACTGAATGGCTCCAGATAAAATGATGTTAAAAGAAGGAGTATCTCCAGATTTTGACTGTAGGGCGGGGGGCAGTGCATTACTATCTGTTAATATGTAAAAACTCTTTACAATGAGTTCTTTTTTGTACACACATAGGATGTGGCTTCACTAGTATATGGAGTTTGAAACATTTCCCAAGTGTTGGAGGTGGGTTTCCAGGGGTACTTCTCGGTGATAAACGCAATCTCTGCCCTTAAGGACAATCATTTTAAATGGCTGAAACAGGAATGGAATCTTTCAAAACTATGTTCAAATTGACATAACTAATTGCCTCTCAAACATTACTGTGAGGAAGCATCTCAGTTGCTTGTTTAAAATGCAGATCTTATAGCCCTACCTCTAGAGATTCTGATTCATTAGGTCGTAGGATGCGGCCCAGAATCTGCATTTTAAATAAGAGCTTCAGGTATTCTGATGCAAGAGACTGGTCAACACGTGCTTCTCAAACTATTTCTGAATGATCAGTTTTATTTTTGCATCTCTATTTGCTGCCAAAACCTGGTCCCTCAGCTCATTCATGGAACTTAACCACAGAAATTTGACTAGATCCAAACTGGTGTATGTCCTATTCCACAAAAATTATCTACTGATGATGCCTTGGAGGTTGTGCCAGTGACAGTTTGCTTAAAAAGTTTCTAAGTACTTACTCTTGAGGACTGGCACTGGTGCACAGAGCACACTTTGAGTAGTACTACCATATAACATGCTAAGAAATACTTCATTAAAGTATGAGTTGCTGAGAAGTCCCTAACCCTAGTAATCCTAGGGGACCTAACAATCATGGCTTTTGACACAAATGAATATCTAATTGGTTAAAGTGTAGGTTAATGAAGAGGGAAGTTTGGCAGCATGTGATTTAGCTTGAGGAGAAGAGAATGGAAAGATTGATCTGTGACATTGATTTGTTTCCTGTATGATAAAGAAGGAGTGGGGAGGAAAGGATTGTAAGAAGACAATTGTCTTTGTCATTTCAGGTTGCTGTAACAGAGTACCACACACTGGTGGATTAACAATAGACATTTATTTCTCATAGCTCTGCAGGCTGAAGAGTCTAAAATCAAGACTCTGGAAGATCTGGGGTCTTGTGAGGGCCTACTGTTCACTTCCTGGTTTGTAGAGGGCCATTGTCTCATTGTATCCATGTATGGCAGAAAGTGGGGGTGCAGGTGGATCCCAATGTCTCCTCCTCCACTCTCATGACCTAATCTGATTACCTCCCAAAGGCCCTACCTCCAAATACCATCACATTGAAGGTTAGAATTTCAACATGTGAATTTCAGGAGGACACAGTCAGCCCATAATAATGGTACAGAACCCTCTATAAAGAGTTCTGTGTTCTTAATCCAGGAAAACCTAGATAGGATCCAAACTACAGGTGAAGTTTGGGGGAACCCCAAAAGACAAATTCGCTACATCCTAAATTTGGGAATTGGGACAGAATAGACTTTTTCTTTAAGATGCCCCTGAGGATGCTCAGGTCTAAGGCTTCAGCTGGAAAGCTTGGCTTGGAGAAGGGAAGGGATATCTGAAGACTACTAACTCTCTGTTATCCTACTGCCTCCTCCGATCTCCTCTCTCACTAGGGGATTGCAAAAACACTGGAATTAACTTTAGAAATAGAAGGCCAAGAGCTATCATTATAGCAACTGTTTACTATTGCTACTTAATTAATATGTCATAAAATAATCCTCATGTGGTTCACTAGATGCATGTCAGGGTAGCTTTGATGACTACACTAAAACATTTCTGCTACATTTTTCATGTGTAATACAATGATCTGTCCACAATCTGAGGGAAAATATTGTCTCCAAACACAACAGGGATCCATAGGTTATGCTCACTGGCTCCATTTCATCAGCTACAACAATCATCAGAGAAGTTGAATGGCACAGACACCTAACCTTAAAATCCTAGGAGCTCCAGCAGGCTCCTTCCACAATCTCATTTTCCATATCTGATTCATCCGTTACTTCTATAACAACTTCCTTGCAGAGAAGATGGGACAGATACAGAATACTTGAGAGTGCACAAGTTCTTTTCAGTTTCTGGTCCTGCCTTCACTGCCATTTTGCAGCAGAATTGTGGCTTGAATATTGGAGAGAATAATTATTTCGAGCAGATTAGTAGTGCCTGTGGGGTTCACTTGCATCTAATTCGTTCCATCTTTTCTGTGTTTGTTGCCGCTTTCTTTGTTAGAGTTTCATCTCTTCCTTCTGAAATTGGCATAGCCACCAAACCAGTCCCCCTCTTCTGCTCATTTCTCTCATCTATCTTCCATGTACACCCAGAAGGGTGAAGTGACCAGGTCACTCTCCAGTGAATGTCCTTCTGTAAAGTTACCCACTGGCTAGAGTCCCAGTACTTGAGCATGGTGGAATGCCTCATGACTTGGCTTTTGTTGCCTCTCAAGCAACAGTTTCCACCTCCGTCATTACCCTACCCTCCGGCCATGCAGAACTATCTGCTGTCTCTCAAATGAAGAACAGACTTTCTTCATTCTCGTTGGTTCTCTACCAGGAACCTCCTTCTCCTTAGATTCTGCCTGGAGAATTTCTACTCGTTCTTTAAGGCTGTGCTCCAACGTGTAAATTTCTGGCTTCTCCAGGATACCAAGACCCATCTGGCAAATAAGGACTGGGTTTAATCAACCTTTGTGTCCCCAGAGTACAATATCTGGTGGCAGAAATCTAGTAAGCACTTAATCTACAAGTGTTGAACACCCTTAGAAGAATCTAAAGGTGTTGAACACCCTTAGAAGAATGGTGGAAGCATGATGAGTTAGAGTGGAATGAGAAGGAGAGGAAGGAGGGAAGCTTGGAATTCTAAGATAGTACCAACTCCTCCCAGTGTAAAGTCAGCATTCTATTCACCTGAGATTTTTCAGATATGTTACATGAAACATCAGTGAAGGAATAAAGCCAGAAAATTAAGCATCAAAGTAACTTGTGATCTGGTCCATCAATCCCTTTCTGTGTTCTTTAGAGTGAAAGCCTCAGTTCTGCCCTGTTTGACTAACAAGATTCAGCACTTAAATAGGAACCACTTTCTCTCCCCTTAATCCACCGCTCATAAAGCCTCCTGGGGTAGAAAATTGGTGCACAGAAAAATAGCATGTCACTTCTGAGTTGTGACAAAGTAAGACTATCCCTCCATTACAGCTCCTGTTCTAAACCTGCTGGGCAAATAATAAAATAGTAGAGAACAACTTGGCAGGTGTGGACGGGCTGGAAAGATGCAGCTCACTCTTCTCTTAACCTCAGGGCATCTGAGCTTGGCAGATGTAACCGCAAAGACATTGTGTCCTTCTCTTCCTTTTATCCAGCACCCAACACACACACACACACATGCACACACGCACACACACACCCCTCTGACTTCTAGAGATTTACTCTTGGCAGCAGTAGAATAAATGTATTTATTGCTACTTTTCTGGTCATACATTTGAAGGTGAGGTTTGGATTGCAGTGAGGTGTTCAAATATAAATTATAATTTCAAAGTTTCTAAGGTTCTTTATGCTGTTAAAGGGGAAGGCTTTCATTCATTTACTCAATAAGTAATTAGAGAGATTTCACTTTGATCCAAGTGCTTTTCCAGGTTCTGGAGATATATCAGTTAATAAAACAAAGTCCCTGCCCTTATGGAGCTTACGTGATAGAGTAGGAGATAGATAATACATAAATGATCTCGTAAGTATATCACGTGTCAGAGAGTGATGAATGCTATGAAGAACAGTAAATCTGGCTGGTGGAATGGGGATAGGGTGTGTGTGTAGCGGGGGCTCTTTTTGTATAAAAGGGTCAAAAGACATCTCCCTGAGATGAAATATGAACAAATATAAATAGAGACTACATTAGTTTCTTATGACTGCTGTAACAGATTACCATAAACTATGTGTCTTGGAACAATGGAAATTCATTCTCGCACAGTTCTGGAGACCAGAAGTCTGAAATCAGGACTTCAGTAGGGCTATCCTCCTTCTCTGGGCTCTAGGGGTGAATCCATTCTTTTCCAGCTTCTGGCAGCTGCCAGCAATTCTTTGACTTGTGATTGCATCACTCCCACCTCTGCCTCTGTGGTTATATTGCCTCCTCCAATCTCCTTCTGCTTCTCTCTTGTAAAGATATTGTGATGGCATTTAGAGCCCACCCAAGAATCCAGGATAAGCTCCCCTTTTCAAGATTCTTAACTAAATCTTATCTTTTCTGTAGAAGATAACATTCACAGATTTTGGAGATCAGACCATGGATATATTTTTGGAGGGCTACCATTGAGTCCCCCAAATATGAGGAATAATATTACCCAAATAATATGATAAAGATAGGAAATCTGGGGGAGCAGCGCTTCAGGCCAAGAAAACAGCAAGTGCCAAGGCTCTGAACCAGCATACCTTGCCTGATAAAGGAGGGGCAAGAAATCCAGTATGCCTGGATGAAAAGACGAGGCTGACAGAGTGTAGCTGTGAAGATCATGTAGGCTGGAAAGGACTTTTGCAGAAGTCGCTGGAAGGTTCTGAGCAGAAGAGTGATATGAACTGACTGTGTTTCACCTAAGGACTCTGCTTAGATTGTGGAGAGGGACTGGGCACAAACTCCACCCTAACAGACCATTGATGCATTTTTGAAGATGTGCAGATAAGCCTAGAACAAGCTTTCAGTGGGCCTGGAGTTTGAAGAATAAAAATTCTCAAGTAAGAAAGAAACAAGCATTTTGGAGGTTACAAACTGGTGGCAGGAAAGAGAGAAGGGAGGATGGGGTGGACTACAGTGACAGGTCCAGTAAGAGGAAGGCAAGTTGGAATCTAAGGCAGGGCAAAACTGGGGAATAATCAGCAGTAAATGATCCTCGGTGGGCAGGGATACCTGGGTTATCTTAGCCATACAATCTCCAAAATCTTCATTTTTAAGTTATTGCCTATATTGTCTCTTTAACTTTTATTTTAGGTTCAAGGGTACATGTGCAGGTTTGTTATATAGGTAAATTGCATGTCATAGGAGTTTGGTGTGCAGATTATTCTGTCATTCAGGTAATAAGCCTAGTACCTGATAGTTTTTTGATGCTCACCCTCCTCCTACCCTCCACCCTCAAGCACACATATATCCATCTGTACTCAATGTTTAGCTCCCACTTATAATCGAGAATATGTGATATTTGGTTTTCTGCTCCTCTCTTAATTCACTTAGGATAATGGCCTCTGGCTCCATGTATGTTGCTGCAAAGGACATGATATCATTCTTGTTAGTGGCTGCATAGTATTCCATGGTGTATATGTACCACATTTTCTTTATCCAGCTTACTGTTGATAGACATTTAAGTTGATTCTTTATCTTCACTGTTGTGAATAGTGCTGCAATAAACACACATATGCATGTGTCTTTACAGTAGAATGATTTATATTCCTTTGGGTATATACCCAGTAATGGGATTGCTGGGTCAAATCATAGTTCTGTTTTAAGATTTAAATTTGAGAAATTGCCACACAGCTTTCCACAATGGCTGAACTCATTTACATTTCCAACAGCAGTGTATAAACATTCTCTTTTCTCTTCAACCTCACCAGCATTTGTTATTTTTTGACTTTTTAATAGTAGCCATTTTGGTTGGTGTGAGATGGTATCTCATTGTGGTTTTGATTTGCATTTCTCTGATGATTAGTGATGTTGAACCTTTTTTTTTCTATTGTTCCTCTTCCATTATCCTAAACCATCAGTAAAGATTTACTACCAAACATACCACCTTGGGTTAGAGTTCCTTTGGATAAAAGCAATTCCAACTGTTCTAAAGCACCTTGGGACTATTGTTTCGAATCTGAACCAAAGTCTGGTAGACTTTAATTCAAATGTCATTTCTAGGACTATTTGGGGTGGGCAGAGGCAGGCAGAAGATACTGAGAAATGAAAACATGAGAGAACATTGTAGAGCACAGGACAATAACGTACCAGTAATCGGTCAGGTCATTTTACATCTCTCTCTCATCAGACGACCACATCCTGGTCTCTAGCTGGTGTGGGAAGAGCTATGCCCTGTGGAAACATAGCTCATAGCAGCTGTAGAGAAGGGACAAATGTGGACCTGTCATTTGTTGGGCACTTAACATGTGCCAGGCCCTGTCCATAAATTCTCTTTAATTTAGTGCTAACAACAACCTTACAAGTAAACTATTATTATGGCCACTTTATAGGCATGAAAACTGAGGCCTGGGGAAATAAGATAAAATTGTTCAAGGTCATATAACGAATAAACAGCAGGGTTGGGATTTGCACTAGGCATCTCTGATTCCAAAGATCCCACGTTCTTTACATCAGACTAAAATCCTAGGGCTCAGTTAGGCCATTCTGGTCCAAGGACTTCTTACTTCTCTGGGAATTTATTGACTTAACTAAGTCAGACATTGCACAGATCCTGCATTTTGGATTTCTGCTTCCATCGTGGACACTCCTGTGAGTCACAGACCATCTTTCAATGCCTGCGCAACCCAGTGACCTCCCCTGGCTTTCACAAGGAACTCAACATGCTTTGCGCTCAGGGCATAAGCACTTCCCCCAGACATAAAGCCTGGCTTCTTTTTCTACAGCTTCGCTAGCTCTCTAGGACACCTCATCCAAATTAAAGCATTCAGACCGGATGTGATGGCTCCTGCCTGTAGTCCCAGCACTTTAGGAGGCTGAGGCAGGAAGATTGCTTAAGGCCAGGAGTTCAAGACAAGCCTGGGCAACATAGCAAGATCCCATCTCAACAACAACAAAAAAACCCACAAAAAATTAGCTGGGTGTGGTGGCATGCACCTGTAGTTCCAGATACTCAGGAGGCTGAGGTAGGAGGATTGATTGAGCCTACGAATTCAAGGTTGCACTGAGCTATGATTGCAACACTTCCCTTTAGCCTGAGACCCTGAGTAAGACCACGTATCAGAGAAAAAAAAAAAAAGTAAAGCATTCAACAAGCAGCTGAGTGAGTTTCCTCTGAACTTGTCCTGATGTTAGCCAATCAAAGGGCTGAAAATAGTTACATTGCTCTTAAAAGGTCTATTTTTCCAAATCAGCAATATTCCTTATCAATACCCAGTTTGGGCAAGTGTTGATGGAGGCACTATATTTAGCATCCGTATTCTCTTGCTTGCATAGTACATGGGTCTCTCTAAAGAAGCCGTTTCCACACGCTTATACTACAGTGAGCCATTGCATAAAGATTTTAGGCTGTTTATTTGGGACTTGGAGCACAATTTAACCCTTACTGCTATTTGGAATTAACCCAAAATTCAGTTTTGAAACAGGCAGTTTAATTAGGATAGCAGTGATAGCCAGCATTCACTAGTGCTAATTTCATTCTGAATACTTTACGTGCAGTCTCATTTAGTCCTCACAGTAATCATATAGGAATCCATTTAATAGAAGAAACAGGCTGGGCGCTATGGCTCACACCTGTAATCCCAACACTTTGGGAGGTCAAGGTGGGTGGATCACGAAGTCAGGAGATCAAGACCATCCTGGCCAACATGGTGAAACCCCATTTCTACTAAAAATACAAAAAAAAAAAAAAACCCAATTAGCTGGGTGTGGTGGTGTGTGCCTGTAGTCCCAGCTACGCGGGAGGCTGAGGCAGGAGAATCACTTGATCCCAGGAGGCGGAGGTTGCAGTGAGCTGAGCTCATGCCACTGCACTCCAGCCTGGCAGCCTGGCAACAAAGCAAGACTCCACCTTAAAAAAAAAAAGAAGAAGAAACAACTGAGACAGTATTTAAGTACAGTCATTTCTGCTATAATGCAATATATACATTCCTAAGCATTATTATCCTCCTATGCTAAAATTATGCTGAAAATTATGCTGAAAATCATAATTTTACTCTGCAAAACCATGAAATAATATCCATAGGGCTTATGAGAAAATTTGGATTACGTCTGCATTAGTTTCTAGGGTTGCCATAAAAAATACCACAAAGTGCATCTCACAGTTCTGGAGGCCAGAAGTCCGGAATCAAGGTGTGGGCAGGGTTGGTTCTTTCTGAGAGCTGTAAGGTTCACTCTGTTCCATGCCCCTCTCCTGCCTTCTGGTGGCTTGCTGGCAATCTTTGACATTTCTTGGGATGCAGATGCATCACCCTGCTCTCTGCCTTTATGGTCATATGGTATACTCCCTGTGTGAGTTCACAGATTCTTCCTCTGTACCTGTCTGTCAGTGTCCAAATTTCTCCTTTTTATAAGGACAGAAATTATAATGGATGAGGACTTACCTGATTACTTCACTTTAAATTCATTACTTCTGAAAAGACCTAATGTCCAAATAAGGTTACATTCTGAAGTATTGGGGATTAGGACTTCAACATACTAATGGTTGGGGAGCACAGTTCAACTTGTAACAGGTACCACACTCAAGAAACTTCATCAGTGACACATTAAAATGAAGGTAGGGAACTCATAAAAACAGTAGTATAGTTTTATGCATATTACATAGTTAAGAAATACACAAATACTACAATAAATACGGAACTTCGCCTTGGGGCTTGATGTTTACTTGTGAAAGCAAACTTGGGAAGTGGTAGAAGGAGGATCATCTGAAATCAGAAGGCAAGTTGTAGCACTTCTTGGATGGGTGTGGCTCATAACGCACGCAGTGGACTGAGGAAGTTGTTTGAAATGTGTGCATTTTGTGTATTCCTAAATGGCAGTTCTTATTCCTGGGTGCCGTTTTTTGCACTTAGTATTCCATGAGAAGGAAATTGTGCATAAGCAAATGGGAAGCCTACCTGATGCTCAAAATCTTCCCTATATGCCAATGTCTCTGGAAACACTGGCATGTTCAAAACAAACACTATAGCAGAAGGGACTTTATAATTTGCCCAAGGTCATACAGTCATAGTTGAGAAGCTGGGTTTTAAGCCCAAGTAGACTGACACCATGGCCCACATCCTGTCACTAAGCTGCTGAATTCTTTGTGCTAGAAGGAAATTAATAAAATAAATGATTTAATATCATGCCATCATGACAGGGCTTGGTCATGCTCCCTGTGGAAAGCAGAATCCTAGGATACACCTCTCTCCCCGCCATGGTGGCCCACCCTGATTCCTGGGACTGTGAACATCATGAGATATCATGCCTGAGATCACATTGTGCTTCCTGGCATAAAGGATTTTGCAGATATGATTAAAATTATTAATTTGTTGATGATGAATTAATCAAAAGGCACGCTAGCCAGGTGAACCTAATCTAATCACAGGAACCCTTGAAGAGTAAAGTGTTTTCTCTGGCTGCAGGCAGGGAGAATCAAAGCATGAGAAAATTCCAAGCAACTTGGCAGGCATTGAGTGTGGAGGTCCCCAAGGAGCGTGGTCTCTAAGAGTAGAGAACAACCCCACACCAACAGCCAACAAGGAAAAAGGATTTTCAGTCCTACGACCACTTGAAACTGAATTCTGCCAACAAACTGAATGAGCTTGGAAGCAGATTCTTCCCCAGACCCTCCCAGACAAGACTCTAGATGGCCAAAACCTTGACTTTGGCCATGTGAGATGCTGTGTAACAAACTCACCCGGCTTCTGAACTGTAGAGCTGTGAGCTAATAAATGGGTGCTGTTTTAAGCTGCTAAATTCACAGCAGTTTGTTGCACAGCTTAAAAAACATACTACCGACTGGGCACGGTGGCTCACGCCTGTAATCCTAGCACTTTGGGAGGCCGAGGTGGGTGGATCATGAGGTCAGGAGATTGAGACCATCCTGGCTAACACAGTGAAAACCTGTCTCTACTAAAAATACAAAAAATTAGCTGGGCGTGGTGGCGGGTGCCTGTAGTCCCAGCTACTCAGGAGGCTGAGGCAGGAGAATCACCTGAACCCGGGAGGCAGAGCTTGTAGTGAGCCGAGACTGTGCCATTGCACTGCACTCCAGCCTGGGTGACAGAGCGAGACTCCATCTCAAAAAAAAAAAAAAAAAAAAAAAAAAAAATACTACCTCACTCCCTGTGCCTACACTGTGATGCAAACAAAGTAAAAGAAAAGAAAGAGCAAATATCTTACTGGTTCCTCTAGGCAGATTGGTCTCTATATAGTGGAGACCATTTCTAATTTGTACCAACCCTTTTTTCCAGCTGCCCTGGGGGCACTTGTGCAGACAAGCTACATTGTTTTTCTTTTGTAAACATATGCTTTATGATAATTTTTCTTTTGTCTTCTTTTCTTCTTTTACATATCTTGTTGCAAGCTTTCAAGGTAAGAGCAATTTGGAAATGCCATCCAATTAAGTTTGTTTCCATAAGTGACATATTTAACTTAGTTCTAGAAATTATTTGAGGTGGGGGAAATGATACTCTCCCTGTCCCTCTTCATGTACGCACATGAAGTTTACATATACATTACAGGGGATTACATATCAATTCAACTAGTTAATACATTTACCTCTGCAGCACTAGCTGGAATCACAATCCTCTCAAATAAAGTGGTTTTCTTGACCACATAGTCTCTGGCTTCTTTAGGTTAGGTCAATCCTGAGCATCTCCCTCTTTGGTTGAAATAATTCAAATCTGAACGTTATCAGCGTGGAAAAATGAGCTGGCTCCCAATTTGTTTTATAAGGAAGTCAATGCTTTGAACACAATGTTCACTTCTTTTCAGAGAAAAACATTTCTTGATAAGTGGAAATATTTTTTCAACAAAGAACCTGCTGCTCCACATTTGTTAAAAAGCTGGTTCAACGATCTGTTTCTATTCCTATGTCAAATGTTGCAGTGAAAAGAATGTTGAGAAATGGACTCTGTGTGTGTGTGTGTGTGTGTGTATGTGTCATTTGTTTGGAAGAAAAATGAAGCATTTGAAAAATAAATTTTAATTGATAAATAAACCCTATTCATTTAAAACATATATTGCAATATCAGTTGCACAATTTTACTCAATGACCTTATTGTATCATGCCTACAGTTTCATTTTGTTTTACAGTTTTGATTAATGTTTTTATCATGTGTCTGTCATTTTTGTTGAACCATTTGCCAACTTCTTTGCTGGGTTGGTATAGGACTTTATATCTCTCTTTCACGTTCTACCATTCTCTACAGAATTCAGAATATTCTACTTATTTCAACAAGAATTTTTTGAGGCGCTACTACGTCTTATGCTTTGGACCAGCTTCTGGGAGGAAAACAAGAATAAATAGTGCACAAGTCTCTCTCTGCCCTGAAGATGCTCATAGTTTGTAACAATTGTTCACAAGTGTGTCCCAGAGATGGAGACACAGAATTCCTCATACTTTTTGCAAACACCACGTTGGTATTGGTATAATATATTCAAATTAAAGCAAACACCTAGCCAGGCATGGTTGCTCACACCTGTAATCCCAGCACTTTGGGATGCCTTGTTGGGAGGATCACTTGAGCCCAGGAGTTTGAGACCAGCCTAGGCAACATAGGGAGAGCCAATCTGTACAAAAATTTTTAAAAATTAGCCGGATGTGGTGGTGCGTGCCTATAGTTGCAGCTACTCAGGAGGCTGATGTGAGAGGACCACTTGAGCTTGGGAGTTTGAGGCTGCAGTGAGCCATGATTGCACCACTGCACTCCAGACTGGGCAACAGAGTGAGACCCCATCTGAAAAAAAAAAGCAACACTTTACAATGTTATGATGCGCCAGATACAATTTTGTATTAGAATCTAGAGTAGACAGTGTTTGTGACTATCAAAGATTAAAGAAAGAAAAGCAAAAAGGCAGGAGAATACCCTAAGCTCAGAGACAATTCTACACCTAATTTTCTCTATAGATTGGGAAAAGGCCATTGCTACTTTAGGTGATCACGGTTTGGGGTCATTGTTTTATTAGGATAAGTCAGTATGGAAGCAAATTGAATATGGTGGGTTAGAAGTCCTTATGAAGTTTACCTTTCAGGTGACATACTGCTTGCTCTCTTCCTGTGCTTTTCTCCTCCAAAATTTTCAGCTCTTCTCTATTGCAGATAGGTTGGAAACTTAATGACTTACATGCACCTGCTACTCAGTGCTCACATTCTGACTCATACACTACACAGCGCCCCATTTCTCTCCGTGACATGCTCTGCCCCAGCCCCTCAGAACTGCATTCTGCCCCCACTCCCACCTTGTCATGCTTAGCATCTTTCTCCACACATTTTCCTACAACAGTTCTTCCCTTGCAGCCCCATCTTTCAAAGAAACAAGTCCAACTCAAATCCACAAATATTTCCCTGATATCCTTCCCTTTTCAACAGTGAGCATGGATGCTTTCTTTTCTATCTTTCCCTTTCCTATTGTACATACTTAGCAAAGTCTCTCTTGCCGTGGCGGTAGTAGATGTCGTTTTCCAGCCAATACGTGCCAAGAACCAGGTTATTATCATGCACATATTTGGATGAGGAAACAGAGGCTCAGGGAGCTGCTGCTGGAGGTGACCCGGCTGGTAAATAGCAAAGCTACAGTTCGAATACCAGGCTTTCTTTCAAAGACAGTGCTGCTTCCATTACACCCTAGAGCCTTCCTTCACTACCTTTATGGGGATATAGGCAGAGATGGTTCTTCTTCCTGTCTTTGTGCCTTATGCCTGGCAGCCACTTAAAATACATCTATTGAATTGAATTGAATTTATATTAGGGGGAGAAAAAGATAATATCACTTTTCCTACTGGCAAATCTTAAAATGATTGACACTATTCAGTATTGGAGAGCAGGTAGAAGAAAAATAATCTCTTTAATTCATTGTTAAGGGGAGTGTTAAAGTAGCACTTTAGCACTGTGTATCAGAATAAAATTATGTATATGCTCTGGCATGCAATTCTGCTTTTAGTACTTTCTTCCAGAGAAATAACTAGAATCAAGTGCAAGGACATATATATGGTGTATTTATTGCAGTATTATTTACGGTAGTAAAACCTTATGCAATCTAAGTGTTCATCAATAGGAAAATGAGTAAATACATCAGAGGATGTAGTATGATGGAATATTATGCAGACATTAAAAAGGTTAATGTAAATGTATACATACAAAGACAGAAAGATATTCACAATATATCAGTGAATAGGTAAAAGCAAGTTTTGACATGATAAATAGAGCACTTTCCTATTTTCTTCAAAATGAAAAAAGTCCCTCACCCTTTTAAAATATTCTCCTCCACATACATTCATACAAATGCAAACTTTTCAAATTGACAAGTGATTTTTTTTTAAATCAGTATAGTGGTTACAATCCGAAGACGAGAGCAAATGCTAAGCATCCTACATTCTAAGGAGAGCAACTAGCAACTGGCTGTGGCCACCCTCCTCTAAGCCATGCTAGACCAAGCCAGAATTGATTCTACTACCATTACACATGTGCTTCCTTTTTCCCTTCCTCTGGGCCAATAACAAGAGATGCTAAAGAAGCTATTAGCCTTGTGAGGTATACAGGGGTTGAAGTGAGAGGTTATCATTCCTCTTCTCAAGGGGGAGGAGAGCACAAGGGAGGACAAAGCTTACAGAAAATCCCATCTTAAGGTGGGAAGTGTGTGCTGTAAGGAGGAATCACAGTAATTTTCCCTGGAAGGATGTCAGCCAGGAGAAAGGAGAACAGGAGGAAGATAGGTGGAGGGAGTCATGCCCCAGAGGTAGCTGGGGAGAGGAGATGAGAGTGGAGGCTGGAGACAGGGCCTATGCAGTACTGGGGGATGGGGAGGCAAAGAGGGACATATCAGAGAGATGTGTGGTGACTGCCACCAGCTAGAAACCAGCTAGAAGAAGTGACCGGATGCCTCAAGGGGCTTCCCATGCCTGGCAACTAACCACTCATTCCCCCACACTGGAGCCACCAGCCATCTTCATGGGGCTGACAGACAGACAGCAAGATTGGTAAGTTTGTCTAACCAAAGAGAGAAATGCAGTATCATCAGTAAAGTAAGCAGTTTTAAACTTTTCCACCTCTCCCTCCTCATTCCTCTAAAATTGTTTCATGAGTAGAAAAGGGACATGGGATGTATCTTGCAGCCAGGGAATATGTTCTCAAATAGCTAGGGCCACACTTCTAGCTGGTGCTAAAAAACGAGATGTATTAATCAGTTTACCAGGCAGAGACTTTTAATAACTGAAGGTGGTTGAAAATTATAAAAGTGGACCTAGATATCATTAAAGAAGGTTCTACCTGGAGGGAAAGTAAGAGCAACGTGACTTAGGTGAAGATGGTTACTGGAATTAATAAAACCTCTCATGACTATACCTAATGGATTGAGTCTCAGTAAACCGTACACACACACAAACACACACACACACAAACAAACACACACACATATAAAGGTATGTACATAGAAAATATTCTATAGTCTAGGGAAGAGGTCAGCAAACTCTTTCTGTAAAGGGCTTTGTAGGCCATACAGGCTCTGTTGCGATTACTCAACCCTGACATTGCAGTGCCAAAGCCACCATGGATTATATGCACACAAATAAGCATGGCTCATTTAATAAAGTTCCAATAAAACTTTATTTATAAAAACAAGCAGTTGTCTAGTCTTGACCAGTGGCTGTGCTTTGCCAACCTCTGTTTTAGAAGAACTAGCAGGACATCCATCACAATGTTAACCTTCGAGGACTGAGAGGGGTGTTCCAACAAAAATTGCAATGAACAAGTGGGTCAAGGGGAACTTTTTGAAAAATTTTTTGGAGGCTAGAATGGAAACAGATGTCACCATCAAGTACAGGGGAGTCCACTGGCGTTGAGCCAAACTGAAGGGCAAAAGAAGCAGTAGGTATCTAGAGCAGAAGGCAGGGGATTTTAGAGAGTGCCGAGTAGAGAGACACTGCCCGGATACAGAAACCACGGTCTCTCTGAAAGGACATAGTGGGTTCCACGTGCTTTCCAAGGTCAGGTGAGGCATCATGGTCACTGTTGTCCACAGTCACTTCCCTTCTGAGAGTGAAGAGTTACTGTGTAGCCCACAGTGCCCTTCTGGAGCAATCCAGGTCATGTCAGTGACCAGATTCACCCATGGCTAAGGCTTAGCCATTGCCTTGTTCCCCATGAAAGACCTGGGAAGTAGTCAAAAGTAGTACAGACACAGAATCAAACAGGTCAAGGAACAGATCCTGGCTCCATCAGTGCCATCTCTGTGACCCTTGGAGAAATTATGTAACCTCCTGAGCTACTCTCCTCAGTAGTAGTAGTGGCAGCAGCAACAACCAACATAAGTGTTTCCTATGTACCATTTTAGACACATCATCGATGGTCTTCAAAAACTTTCTGCCAGATAAATACTGTTAATAATAAATGCCTGAAAAGGAGATGATACTATCCCCCTGGCAGAATTATAATGAGAATCCAAGATAATTCATGCTAAATTCCTACTGTGGCACTTGACCTGGTATTGGAGTTCAAGAAATGATACTTATTATTATCCTTTTTATTAATCATTTTTCAGGGGTAGTGTGAACCTGGCACTAGGCATGGAACGAGAACAGTCATCTACTGCAGGTCTCTGTGACTTTTTAGTAAGTTTCCGTAGGACAATGTGCACATGTCTCAGATAACAAAAAAAGAAGACATTGTGGGCTAGGCCAGTGTTTCTGGAAGCCAGGACTGCAGCCCAGGACGGCATTATCTCCAACATATGGTTCAGGTAAGAAGCCCTAGGAGAAGAATCCAGGTGAAGCCTCTGGCCAGCCTGATAAAAACCTTAAATGGGGTAAACCTGAAAATGCACTGACAAATGGGGAGAGTGGCAAGATAAGACACTGGAAATGTTAACTTTGAAACAGTAATACTTTTCCCAGTGGAGGCCAATCCACTTTCAAACATAACAAATTGATTTTTATTTTCATTTTATTTTTGAGATGTAGTTTTGCTCTTGTTGCCCAGGCTGGAGTGCAATGGTGTGATCTTGGCTGAGTGCAACCTCCGCCTCCCGGGTTTAAGCGATTCTCCTGCCTCAGTCTCCTGAGTAGCTGGAATTACAGGCACCTGCTACTACATCAGGCTAATTTTTGTATTTTTAGTAGAGATGATTTCACCATGTTGGCCAGGTAGGTCTTGAACTCCTGACCTCAAGTGATCCTCCCGCCTTGGCCTCCCAAAGTGCTGGGATTACAGGTGTGAGGCACTGCACCTGGCACAAATTGATTTTTAAAAGCATACTTTCTCTACCATAAATTCTATATTTTATTTATTAAATTCTAAATTTTATTCAGAATAAATTATTTATTCTAATTATTTATTTAATGCTATATTACATTTATTAAATTATATATGTTTTCCACCGCCTTGTAGGTTCTTCCCATTTCCTTCTTTTGCATCTTCTACCAACTAATTTTTTTGTGTGTCTTAAATTCAAACTCTGCAAAGAGAAGAATTTAATCGGTCCAATTTGTTCATCACAGCCTGCTTACAAGCTTGAGTCAGATGTTTTCTCCTGGTAAACCAGCTGCTTCCCTCAAGAATGACATCGTCATGTGGTGGGGACCATGGTAACCTGAGCAGAAAGAACCATCTTGGATTGTACCCTCAGCAGGGAGCTTTGAGTTGAACCAAATGGTGCTGCTGTTTCATGAAAGTCCTTTGTGCATCCACAGATGGTCAGCCCATAAAAGAGGAGAAGTCAGTTGCCAGGTGGTGGGCCTGAATCTCATTGTATTCATTTCCTAAAGCTGCCATAACAAATTACCACAAACTCAGTGGCTTAAAACAATAAAAATTTAGTCTCCCTCAGTTCTGGAACCCAGAAGTCTGAAATCGAGGTATTGGTAGGGCCATACTCTCTCAGAAGCCTCCAGAGGATAATCCTTCCTTGCCTTTTCAAGTTCTGGTGTCCCCAGATATCCTTGGCTTGTGGCTACATCACTAAGTTCTGCCTCCGTTTTCACATGGCCTATTCCTATGTGGTTCTCTCCTCTGCATGTCTCTGACAAGGATACTTGTCAAAGGGTTTAGGACTCACCTGGTAATCTAGGATCATCTTATCTCTTAGTTGTATCTGCAAAGACCCTTTTTTCAAATAAGGTCACAATCACAGGTTCCCAGGATTAGGATGTGGAGGTACATATATATATATATATATATATATATATATATATATATGAGGGCAACATTTAACCAGTGAAGGCTAAGACATAACTATGAAATATTTAACATTAGTCCAATTCCTGAACAACCTGGCACATATTAAGAGCTCAACAAATATTTGTTGGATAAATGAACAACTCAGCTCTTTAATTTTACCAATTGGGAAACTGAGACCAGGAGACATGATCTACCAAGATCACACATCTAGATTATATCAAATCTTGAACTGAGCCCAGATTGCCTGCCCTGGGTCTGAGGCTCCTGACTTCACAGTAGCCCATCACCTTATTGCTGTTGCATTACAAGTAAGAATAACTGAGTTTCAGAGACACTTGACCAAACTCAACTTATTATCAACTGGTCTAGGTCCCCAGATCCCTAGCCCAGAGCCACTTTCATCTCATTCTACAACTTGAAGGCTTTCTTCATCAAGCCTGGAAAGGAAGTTTCAGATAGTAAAATGAAGTTCTAGAAAATCCAAGGATAAAACAAAGAATAGCATGAGGTATATTTTATCTGTACTAAAGAAGGTTGGTGACACATTCTATTTTCCCACCTTTTCCTACAAATTCCTCAAAGATACACTGTCAACACGCAAGAAGGACCGGGCCCTTGCCCGGTGGAAAAGCTTTTGGAGTACAGCTCGATATTTTCAGATACACAGCCAGCCTACATGATAGAGGCTCAGTCACCTCAGAACTAAGAGGGCCTCTCCCGACTTCTCCGAGGTGCTGCAAAGCCAGGAGAACAGTGTGAGAGAAAAACCAAATGTGTCTTACAGGGTAAATCAGGTCTTTATTCACACAATACCCTTCATGGTTTTTATCTAAATGCCAAAGCTACAAAAGAAAAAAGGGAAGAAGGAAGTTATCCTTTCCCAGTACCCCATTCTTGGTTGCCGTGACAACATCCAACTGCTGCACATCCTGTTCATCCTCTTGGTTTCCCTTGTCCCCACTCTCTGAGGTGGCCATTTGCCTTCTGGTGCCTCCCATTGGTTAAACCTAACAAAAATATGTCTCTAGAGGGTGCCTATTTCTTTCTTAAATATTGAGAAATTTCAATAGAAGTCAAGATTTCCTGCTTCTCTTGAAACATCCTAGGCTCATACCAAAGTCTGAATTCCCACAGGGTATATAATGGGCTTGAATTTGGAGTTTGATGACCCTTCCCTCTGAGTACAGGCTCTCTAGGTCACCACTGTTCCCACCTGACTGCTTCTTTCCTTCATGGTACCAGTCTGAGGACATTTTACTTTGAATCCTTTCTTTTTGTCAACTGGTATTCACTCAGTAGGTTTCAGCTAAGCATGTCATTTACATTGTTGTAAGATGACTACTCAAGAATAGGCAAGTGCTATTCATAGCTCAAAAGTGACTTCCACAAACGAAGGTCCTATCTAATCTCTCATAAAAATTTGAGCTTGAACATCTGATTGGATTTTCCCTCAGCCACCTTAGCTCTGCGTCCCCCCAATACCAGAGGTTTCTGCTCTTTGGATGCCGATTTCTGCTGAGTACTGGACAGCTCCACTTTCGTATTCTGCTTAAAGTTAGAACATGGGCATCTAAAAATATCTCAGTCATCACTGCACTGACATAATGCTTCTGTTGCTCTAAGAGCAGATCCTCTGTCAAAAGAATCATTTCAAGAGCCAGTTTGGTTTAAGTTCAATAGCTACATGTGAAATGACTTTGAGCTTTCATTTTCTGTCTCTCCCTTTCTTCCTCTCTGGATGTAGAAGCTCTTTTTAAAAGATCTGGATATAGCAAAATAGTAAGAGGGAGTGTGGAGAACAATTCTGCCTGGAATTGTAGAGCATGCTTTGACTTAGCCTGTGCAAAGGCATTAGTCCCAAGCATATGTCTGACACATGATAGGTGCTCAAAATACTTTGGAGGGAAGATGGAGAGGAAGTAAGTTACCCAGTGTGTAGGCTTCAGTTTCTCCATTTTGTTTTAGTGATCTTTATTGAGTACCTGCAATGTGTAAAGCATTCTTCTAGGCACAGTTGAGTTTCATTGATTCACTTATTCATTTATCCATTCCCCGAGTGTCCACTTGGCTTCCCTACTGTTCCATTTGCATATGTGATTTCAGTTCTCGACTGTCAGCTCAGAATCTTATCACTCACCCAAATATTCTTTAAGAGCAAAAGGCTGCTCTTATCATCAGCAGTTATCACAATATATTTGTTATCTAAATTTAACAGGAAATCTCCTATATTTGTTCTACATGGTATAAAAGAGAATCTCTGCAACCACTCAGGAAACAAACCAGTAGCTTTGTCTGTGGGCTGGAGTGACTCACTTCATCTCAAATTTACCTAAACCCTGGAGAGCTCACTGGGACAGGTGCAATGGCAACTGATTGTCCTCCATTGGACCAAGTTCACTGAATGGTACCTTGCTAACATCTAGAGAGTAACTCACCAATAAGGAAATCATTGTTTTGTCTCACCAGATTGTGATCAAGCCCGTCCACCTCCCCAAAGCATAATACTTGACAGGGACTAGGCACTCAACATACTTTTGATCAATGAATGAATGAATGAATGCACAGAGAATGAATGAACAAATGAGGCACCAGTTTTTCAAGTAAAATGGAGACCTAGAAATTCCTGGGCTTCTGTTCTAACCACCAAATCAATCAATGTCCTCTCCATCAGCAAATCTTACTCTCAATGGGCTGAATGCACACCTCTTTTCATTTTATATAATAAATTCAGAACTCTGACAAGGCTCAGTGCCTCACGTTTTTTTTTGTGGTAGGGATTTGAGAAAAAAATGCAGCAGGTTTCCTTTACCATCTGACAACAGAGCCCGTGAAGATTAAAAAATATCAAATCTTCCAGACAAAACTTGGAGAAGCCAAGAGGACAAAAAACAAAACAAAACAAAACAAAACACAACAAAACACAACAAAAAACTTGGTTGTATCAGGAAGCAGCTTGGGCAGAGGAGAAGATTAACTGAGGTCTAGTTTCCATAAAGGCTTTAGCTGATTTGTGTGGGGAGCTTGGAAACTGGGATGTGTTACTAACTGGTAGCTAGGCAGACATGAACAGGGCAGGAGGGGGCCCCCAAACCCCACCAGGAAAGTCAGGCACCCATCAAGTGATGGTCAGGCAGTTGTCACACTGCCTCTGTAAAATAATAATTGGTCGCAGCCAGTACCAGGGAAAGGCAGTTTCCCTGTAGATAGAGAAACCTAAAACTGGTGATCAGAAGCTTCCTGATAAGATCTCAGGAGTTGGGTGCGTGGGCTCACACATGCCCACTAAGAGGCAAATGGCAGAATTTAACTGGTTTATGACCTTCCAGGGGCACTCCACCAGAAAAGGGAAGAAAGCCTCAGGTGAGTATGTGTACAACTCCAGTAAAAACACACTGTGCTTGCTCACCTCCTAAATGCTAGCAGGCCACCAAGCATGCAGGCAGCTCACCCTAAGGGAAGAATTAAGGGAAATGGAACACAAGATGCCGGAAGTAGGTCAGCATATAAAACCCTAAGCCAGGCCAGGTGCAGTGGCTCATGCCTATAATCCCATCACTTTGGGAGGCTGAGGCAGGTGGATAACCTGAGGTCAGGAGTTCAAGATCAGCCTTACCAATATGGTGAAGCCCCATCTCTACTAAAAATATAAAAATTACCTGGGCGTGGTGGTGGGTGCCTGTAGTCCCAGCTACTCTGGAGGCTGAGGCAGGAGAATCGCTTGAACCCTGGAGGTGGAGGTTGCAGTGAGCTGAGATCACACCACTGCACTCCAGCCTTGGCAACAAAGTCAGACTCTGTCTCAAAAAAATAAAAATAATAAATAAATAAATAAATAAATAAATAAATAAAACCTGAAGTCAAAAGGTCAAACCCCTCACTTGTCCTTCAAGTCACCAGCTTGGGCCTCTTCCAAGTGTAATTTCCCTCCTTTCATTCCTGCTCTAACGCTGTTTAATAAACTTTCACTCCTGTTCTAGAATTTGCCTTGGTCTCTTCTTCTGCCATATGCCTCTCAGTTGGATTCTTTCTTCTGAGGAGGCAAGAATTGAGGTTGCTGCTGACCTGCACGGATTCACCACTGTTAACAAGATGGACCTTCAGAATCGTTTTAAAAGGAGGCAAGGGGCCAGGTCTTTGTATTCCACGCTCTTCCAGCATCACTGGATGTGAGTTGCCCCTCAGCCCTGCAGAAGGGGCTTTAAACATGGAGGAGGCAGCCCCCTTTGATGGAGGGCAGTTCTGGGGAGGGATTCAGTGATGAGCCATCAGCAGCTAATGGCTCAAGCATGTGGGTGAATGTGTGCCTTGTTCTTTAAAGGGCAACTAGGTAGCACACTACAGACATATACTGCATTATATGCATTTTCCAAAACATACACACTTTCTATGTTTCTATGAAAACATAAAACATGCATACATACACAAATAAGGGGGAATAGAGCATAACAGTTAAAGACACATACTCTGTAGCCAACCTTGAAAATTTACTTAAGCTCTCTGGGCCTCAGTTACCGCATGGTTAACATGGCGGTGGGTGGGGGTGGTGTGGAAACAATAGCATCAGTCTTAGGAGTATAGGGAGGATTAAATGAGTGAATTAGTATAACGTTCTGAGAATGGAGACTGACACACAGAAAAGCTTAGCAACATCCTTGTGCCACTCAGCGATTATCTTGGACAAGCTTCTCTTTTATTTACACAGATGTACCTCATTCTTATTAGTGGCTGAATAATATTCCTGAATCCTGAATCTTGTGGATTAGCCATAATTTCTTTAATAATTCCCTTACTGTTGGGCATTGAAGTTGCCTCTGGTTTCTCCCAATTACAAGTCAAGTAATAGCAAACAATCCTTGTACATATATTCTTACATACTTGGAAGAAAATCTATAAGATAGATACATGACTGATTATCAAAAGATAAGCACATTGAATACTTTGACAGGTACTGTTAATTGCTCTCTGAAAAGACTGTATGTCCTAATTTGGACTTCAGCATCATGAGATAAGAGTGTCTGTCTCCCCCATTTCTGTATCAACATTAAAAATTAAAAATCTTTTACACTTTTGCCAGTCTGATAGGTGGAAAAATGTATTTTCTTGTTTAATTTGCATTTCCATTAATCCCTGAGTAACAAAGGCTTTTTTGTTTCTTGTTTCTCAGACATTCATCTCTCTGCTTTTGTGATTTGCCCAACTGTTCCTTTCCTCTGAGTTACTTTGTTGACATGTCTTTTAATTTATTTATTATAAATAGATTACCCTGCCCTCTTATGTGTCTTTTAGCCTGTTGAGAGTGCGTCCCAACTTACAGAGGTTAAATTTCCATGTGCTCAAATGTGCCAATGTTTTTTACAGAATCTAGATTCAGAGTTCTGTGCATGTAGGCAGTGCAAAAAGGGAGTCACCACCTTGTCATGTTCTGATGCAAAGCTCCCTTTTATCCTCAGAACTGCGATATTTTTTATTGGCCCCAAACTCTTTATCTGCCTAGAGCAGGAAGCTTCTTTTTTTGTCATTTCTCTTTTTCTTTTTCCAGCCCAGTCCTGATAGTCAGAGTCTTAGACAATGTCTAATCTACAATCTCATTCTCACAGTATCTTTCACACGGGTCTTTCCTCTCGTCTTCTTTCTGACTCTATTTCTTCTTTTCACTTATTTTGACTGTGCCTGGCTTGTGAGGATGAATAGGGCAGGTCAGCTTCCAGGAGCTTGTGCCATCATCTGGCTGTGTGTGGTCACTTCTCTGCTAGGCCCCACTGGTGGTATCATCCTCTGTTTGGTCCTGGCACAAATGAGGTTGGTTCTGGCTCTGACTATTTGCTAGGTGTGTGATTGGAACCAGTATGGTGGGGAGGCAGAATGGAAGTGTCTATGTTTTCAAACTGTTTTAGTGCATTGGGAGTGCTTTCTGATGCTATGGAGATATCTAAGAAGTGAATCATTCTCAAGCAGCATCTGTTTCTGCTGCCTTGTGGCATGAAAGGCCTCCTCAGGGGCAGTTACCTTTCCTTTTGGCCCTTGCCACACTCCTTATGAGAAACAACCTTTGGCTCCTTTTCCACAGATAGACTTCAAGCTCTGGCAGCAGGGGTTAGAAGAATGAGCTGGCCCTATTTGTGAGCCCCACTCCTTTAAGAGCTACAAGGAACTTGGGTGGAGTCTTCTGCCCTCTTGATCACTCTAAAATGCTGGCTTGTCCCATCCTGCTGGTGTGGTGTACTTTGAAAATCCTCCTGTCTCTAAAGTGAGAGCTCTTTGTTATGTGTCCTCCGTGGGAGAGGTGGCTAGGAGAGAATTAACACCTCACCAACTGTGCTTTACTCAAGAAAATAAGTCTTCCTCCTTTTCTCCACATATATGGAGACTCAGAAAGGGTGATGTTCCCACACAGCTTCTGGAGAGAACCACTGCTGAGTGATGTAAATGTTCCAGAGATACATTTTGGCTCCTTTTGTCTGTCAGCTCCACGATGACTGCCCAGGGTATCTGTGTTTCTGTGACTCTCAGAAAGAGAGGACTTATTATGAGAATAATAATTAGAGTATTCACTTTTTGAGCATTTCTGGAGTTCTGCATTCATTATAGTGGAATAATCACCCAGCAATCTGACATGCACAAACAACAGTTATAAACTCTGGACAAAATATTAAAAGACACAATATACTCAAAGACTATGGACAGCTAACAAAGGTATGTGGATTTTAGATGGGAGCTAAAACTTGGAAGAAGAGATCAACAGAGCATGAGCTCCCCCATTTTTTTTCCTGCAATTTTGTCCTAGGAATGGTCCATAGTCATGGTATGACACAGGCTGGCTGAAGGCATAAGAGAAGATTCACCATCTCTGTGGCCTAAGGAATTGAAGATAGAACCCCAGGTGACCAGGGCTTCAAGAAAGGGAAGAAGGAAGCCCAGAAAGGAAAATGACAGAGTAGGGAGCCCCAGGTTCTGTGTCAACTCTGGCCAGGTCTCTGCCTTACTCTCAAATCACATATGCATGAAGAAGACTAAAAGTAGCCCAGCTAAAAGAGTTGAACTGAGATTTGAGCTGCTGCCTACCACAGGTGTCTTACTAGACAGAGTATGCAATTTGAATCTAAACAAATTTACTGCCTGCTACAACAAAAATATTAACACTATTTAGAGGAATATAACAGAATCTAGAATCTCCACAGCATACCAACACAATGACTAGAACACAATCTAAAATTTCTCCATGAATAGAGATAACAAAAACTTCCTCTTAAGAGTGGTTATGAGACTTAAACAAGATAACGTATTTAGCATAGTGTTTGTAAAGTAAGGGGCATGCAGCTAATGGATGAGTGACAACCTATGTCTCCTTGGTTCTGGAGGTGATATCACAGGAAACTCCCACCAAGAGGCTGCCAAATGCAGTAAACATTCCAAGGTGGGAGAGAAAGCACACCTGTCATTACTAGCACATTTAGGATCCAGAACCCTAGAAGTAGGGGCAAGGCATACGTTGAAAGGAAGATCAGCACTTGAGTTACTTGTCAAAGTTGCCAATGAGTTGGCCAGAGAAGGGGAGTAAAGAGTGGTTTAGAAAATGCTCAAAATAAGCCAAATGTGAAAACAATAGGAGCCAGAAGGCCAGTCCAAAAAGTGCCAGGAGGGTAAAAAATCACACACAGGTATGTACATGTCAGGGCTGGAATAAAGACAAGAGCAGGGCCACTTATGAAAAAGTTGGTGAGGGCCAAGGATTTGAGAATTTGGGAAGGAAGGTTTAGATCAGGTCCATAGGTTGCAGCTGAATTTTCCTTGTGATGGTGGACATATTTTGGCTATCCATGAAGGGCATTCTAGCCCTGCAACCCAAGGTTCTTTGTCCCTTTGTTGTCTCAAGAGGAAAGCATTTCAGAGGATGAATCAAGGGTTACCATTACCCTCCATGGGTAAAATGGAAGAATACAATGGTTGACCAATACAGTGGGGAAGCCTGTCTATTCTAGATGAAGAAGTATCACCTTCCCAATTCAGGACCAAGGCCAGCATAAGGCCAAGTTTAATTTCTCTCCAATATTATCTACCTGCCTCACACAACAAAGCCATTGATAACATTTGGTTTGGGTGGATAAGTCTCCTTGTCTTGCTATTACTCCTACTCAGAGTTAGATCAAAGTTTTAATTCCTTATTGAAAAATAGATACTATGAGAATATAAAATCTTAGCAAAGATTTTATTTCTACTAACCATAATACCACAACCCTAGAGATATCCCAGAAATCAAATCAATCATAAGACTGATGCAATTCTTATTTTTGGAAAGGTAGGTTGGTGACAAACAGAAGAGAATGCTACCTGATGATGTTTACTCAAAAATAGTTTAGTTTTTTTCTTGTCTTTCTGCTTTCTCCACCAAATTACCTGCATATGATAATAATTATAATAATTATTAAATTGTACCAAATAGTAAGCTGGTTGCATTACAAATGTTACTTCATTTAGTCCTTATAACAATACTATAAGGTAGATGCTATTGTTATCAATCCCATTCCACAGATGGAGAAACGGAAGCTTAAAGAAAGCAAACTGCATTTGAAGGGCACACAGTAAGTGGCAGAGTCAGGATCCAAACACAGCAATGTGGATTCAGAGATGGTGATCTTAATCATTGTTCTCTGCTATCCCCATGTGGTGCCCCCATAGTAGAGGCTCACTAAGTGAGGGTAATTATAACAATAATGACAATTATACCTTCATAACACAGTGAAGGCAATTCCATCATGCATTGTCAATGTATTAATTCAACTAGCAGATTATGCAAATGTGCTGAGAGCTTGTATAATGAATATGTGCTTCCAAAATGTGAAAAATAAACAAAATCATTTCTCTCTCCATGTACTTCTTCAATACCCATCTCTGATATAGTAGCAGCACCTGGTGCCCTGTGGGTGTTGAACAAATGCATATTAATTTATGGCTCACATTGGTTATAGAACAAAATGATATAAATATTACTAGTAATATTACAATTGTTATGGATGAGAATTCCATATTACAGAAAAATGCTATTGAAATATTAGTGTACAGAATGGACCTTACAGAGGTTCAGACTGAATGACCTTTCCAAAATCTAGCAAAGTCCAAATTGTGTATCAGAGATAGGTAGAGATGCCAGAGCAATTAGTTCTGTTCTGCCCTGTAATGGTTCAAGAGGGTTAGTCTGTCTTTGAGGACCAGCATTTTCTGAAAAATGTGTCAAGCCTCTCAGTCTTGTTGTCAAGTTTGTCCAATTCAGAAATTGTACAAGGGGATGAAAAACTATCACTTGCCTATGTCTGCCATCAGTGCTTGATATGGTCAGTCTTCAGGATCCCAGTTAACTTCTGTTTGAGGAAGCTTGCAGAACTAGGAACAAAATAATTACTAATGCACAATGTACCAGGCTGCAGTGTTCCAGCCCCTCTTCCCTTTCATGTTAAATTCACTGCCTTAACTAAGTGGCCCTTTGCAAAGCCTGCCTTGTGACTAATAGGCCTTTGATCAGGTTTTGCTTCCTGACAGCTGTACATATAAATGAATGTTTATCTCAATTAAGTAATGAGCATTGATTCTTTCTACCTTCTGACTGCAAAGGGGCCCGTCATCTCAAAGTGCCTCCATTGTTCTTATGCCATGAATAATATTTTTCATCTGGAAGAACTCTGCTTGGGGCTGGAGCATGTGCAATTTAGGACACTATGGAGAAAAAGAGCCAAACTTGAGGAGATGCTGAGAACAGATTTTCTAAAATTTGTTAGCATACTCTAGTTTGGGCAAGAAAACTACGACTTTTTGAACACCTGCAATTACTAGTATGCAAGGTACTTCACGTACATTGTTACATTTTAACTACACATTAACCTTATGGGTTAAGCATCGTTAGTTCCATTGTATAGAGAAGGAAAACGAAGCTAGGGGCTAAATAACCTACTCATGGTTATGTGGCTTGTCAGTGGCTGAATCACAATGAAAATAGAGCAATTCCAGGTGCTACATGACTCCACAGTTTTATTTTCCTGATACCTTGGACTCTTATGATCTCTTCCTCATACAGCAGCAATAGTACTGGGCTTGAGGTTTGGGTCTGTTTCCTGCTAGCTTTATGACCTTGAGTAAGTTCCATATAATTTTTAATCTGGACCTCTTCATCTGCAAAATCAAGACCCACCAGCACCTTCTTGCTTTACGTGACAAGGTTGTTGTGAACCTGATTTGCACATGATAACATGCTGTACAAAATGTGGTGGGTTATTGGCATGCTTACAAACAGCCTTTGTGGCTGGCTCTGCTCTGCTCTGACTCTCCCTTTGCTGCTTCCCTTTCCTGACTCTCCTAAAGCAACACTTGGCTACGCTTTGGCAATAACAGATTTATTTTCATTATTAAGGATGATTCTGTCTTGAAGTTGGAAGAGAAATGGCAATTGAATGTGCTTTCATGGGAATTTCAAATATTCCATTTTTCTGGGAGAAAGAAGAAATAGGAGCTAATGGAACAGCAATTAAATCCACAGTTTAAAAACAAATGCTACTAAGGCACAGATGATATCATGCAACAGTTGGAATTTCTCCTGTTTTCTCAGGCTCGTGGAGCAGGGGCAGCCCTATGAAATCCCTCACCAGCTGTCAGCGCCTGTTTCAGAAGCTGCCACTCCCAAGCATTTCTTTGGCAAATTACTCCCTCCGACTCAAACCTGTTGTACTTAGCTCCTAGTAGAACCCAGGAAACCATGAGGGGGCCTGGTGCTGCTTCAGCCATCAAGGGCTCACGCAGTGTCAGAGGGGTCTCGCTCTACGTGGCAGTTCCCTGGAATGGAGACTCATTGATCATTCAACAGGAACCATTAACGGAGCTGTGGGTGTCCCTGCAGGTTATATCCGCTGGGTCCCTCTAATGCCAGGTGAGTTGACATGCCTACAGGAGATGAGAGGAAACTGTAGCCTGTCTAGTCAGAGCCTCTTTTCACATGCCACTAAAATCCCTGCATATTTTATCCAGAGAGGAAGCTACTCAAGGGAAAAGCTGAAGAAGAGAATGATCCAGATTGAGCAAGTGATTTCCCAGAGTTCAAAAACCTCCTACCAAGAAAATAGTTTGACAGTTCCTCAAAAAGGGAAACACAGAATTACCATATGATCCAGAAATTCTCCTCCTAGGTATATACCCAAATGAATTGAAAGCAACCTCTGAAACAAATCTTTATACTCATATGCTCAAATAACACAATCTCCAAAAGGTGGAAACAACCCAAATACTCATCAATGGATAGATATACAAATCATGATATTTGCATACAATGATCTCATTCGGCCATAAAAGGAATGGACTACTGATATGTGCTAGAAGTGGATGAAACTTACAAACATTATGCTAAGTGAAAGAGGTCAGACACAAATATATATTGTATGATTCTGTTCACATAAAATATCCAAAATAGGTAAATCCACAGAAACAGAAATCAAATTGGTGGTCACCAGGGACTGAAGGGAAGACAGAATGAGGAGTAACAGCTTAATTGGTAAGAAGCTTTATTTTGGAGTGATAAAAATGTTTCGGAACTATACATAGGTGGTGGTCGTACAACATTATGAATGTACTAAATACCATTGAATTATTAACTTTAAAGTGGCTAATTTTGTGTTCTATGAATTATATTTTTTTAAAGAAAAACATTACTAAAAGTCTGCTGCTTCCTTTGAAATGCATAAAATATAAAGATGAACTCACAAATGAACAGACATAAATATGGAACAAAGCACTAAAAGTAACATGCTAATTGTAGAACCCAGGTTGTAGACACGTGAGTATTCACTGTAAAAGTCAATGTTTCGATGTGTTTGAAAATTTTCATAATAAAACGTTAGGATGTTAAGAAAATAATAAAACCTTACTTATCTCAGCAGGCAGTTAGAAAGGAGGTACCAAAATCCTGCTTTCTAATATGGGTCTTCTGGTCTTGGTCCTGGCCAGGATACATTTGGGAATTTCTGAGGATAAATTTTTTGGGCTTTGTCCGCTGCACATATTCCTTTCCCTTTCCCCACCTTCGCTTCTCATCTGCACTTCACCCATCTGCGGATAATGCCATCTTTTCATGATAATAACTGCGACTTACACACCTCAGTTACAGACCAGAGCCTGTGTTAGGTGACTTACATTGATCGTCTCCAATTCTGAAAACACTCAAAGTGAGTTACCGAAGAGAAACCTGCTACAAGGATAGCAACATCAGACACAAGAGTACATATGTTTCATATAAGTAGATTGTATATAAAGTAGGAAAAGAGAAAGACAAAATGAATTTATGCTGTTAAAAGGGAAGATCATGCTACTTTTGGGAGGTAGCATTAGAAGGGCTCATGAATGGGGGTTCTGGGAATTTTCCTGGAATGGAGCCTCATTGAACATGCAATAGGAAACATTAACTGAGCTGTGGCAGTACTATTTTGTTTCTTGATCTAGTGTTGATTACACTTGTGTAATCAAGTGTATTTACTTTGTGGAAATCCATTGCGCTATACTATGTGAGCCTTTTTATATGTACACTATATATCAATAACAGTTAAAAAAGGAAATGAATGAAAGACAGTTAAGTAAAATTAATCAGTAAACCAGAAGCCAATTTATTGAAGAGATTAATTAAAAAGATAAAAAGAAAGTGAAAACACAAGTGATTAATATTAGGAATAAGAAGAGATATAACTACCAATACAGAGAGAGTTAACATTTTACAGCAGAATACTGTATACAGATTTATCCCAATAGCCTCAAAAATCTTAATGACATGGATGCTCTTCTAAGAAAATGACTAAAACTAAGATTGCAAGGGAGCAGCAACCAATCACAGATGTGGCTGCTGTCTGGAGTCTGAACAATAGCAGAATTCACAAATCCCTGGTCTCTTGCTGTGCCCAGAGGGCCCAGAACATGCACTCAGAATGACCAATTAGCAAATGGCTAGGGCCCACTGTGAATGGTGAGTGCCTTGTTCTGCAGAAACTCCAAAACCCTGCCTATAAAAGGTGGTGAAAGTCACTGTGGTTAGAGTCTAAATCCATTTCTTATGAAATTGCAAAGCACTGGGATATGTCCTCGTCTTGGTTGCCTTCCCAAAGCCAGGTGATTACTAGATTAGACTAGGATGGCTCAAACCTATTGAACAGGTGTGAAGTTACACTGGTAGATGGATATAATGTTTTTGTTGTAATAGATATCTTTTTATAAAAACAAACAAACAAACAAACAAACAAAAAACAAGAAGCCACCTTTGTCCACTTTACAGGCAGTTGGAAATGTTATTTTTGCATTAGGTTGATTCTTTTTTTTTTAAATTTTATTATTATTATACTTTAAGTTTTCGGGTACATGTGCAAAAGTCAACCCAGTTGATATGGAAAGGAGGAATACAACAAATGTTAAGTTTGGAAAATAATCCATTAGTATCTAGGCAGAGTATTATTGAGGGAGTTTTTCTTTTAGCTGGAGAACCCCTGTAAGCCCTAACTTTATACTCCAAGGTCAGAGAGAAACTTCAAACAGGAAGAGTCATTGCAGAGGGAATCACAAGGACGAAAGAGAACCAAAGTTTATGGGGTTAAGTAGGGGTTGAGCAACCTGAACTTTCCTGGTAAATTCAAAAAGGCAGTTTTTGCAATGAGAGCAAAACTCAGCCTGGAAATGGGTGCAAAATGAAAGAGAGAAGGGATCCTTCCTTGGAATGGTTGTGGAGGGGGAGGCTTTTGTGAGGTGTTGGTGGTGTTAGAAAGGAGTTTCTATGTCAAATATAGAATCGGTCAGAGAGAACTTGTTTGTTTAACGTTAGAGCATACTTGTAGGATGAAGGGAAGGATCAAGTCGAAAATGTTAAAAATGCAGAAGAGACAAGGCACGGTGGCTCATGCCTGTAATCCCAGCACTTTGGGAGGCCGAGGTGGGCAGATCATGAGGTCGAGAGATCGAGACCATCCTGGCCAACATGGTGAAACCCCATCTCTACTTAAAATACAAAAAATTAGCTGGGAGTGGTCGTGCGCACCTGTAGTCCCAGCTACTTGGGAGGCTGAGGCAGGAGAATCGCTTGAACATGGGAGATGGAGGTTGCAGTGAGCTGAGATTGTGCCACTGCACTCCAGCCTGGTAAGAGTGAGAGTATGTCTCAAAAACAAAGAAAAAAATACAAAAGAGAAAATGGACATTATCAACAGAACAAGATCCTAGATTCAGGAAGATGAGACAACATGGACTCAAAAGGAAGGTTTGGCTTTGGAGAGGTGGCAGGTTAAGAGAACAATCATAAACCTCTATAGTGGGGGTGCACAGTGGCCCCAAAAAGGTATATTCATTTCTTAGCCCCCAGTACTCATGAATGTGACCTTATTTGGGAACAGTCTTTAAAGATATAATTAAAGATCTCCAGATTAGGTAATTCTGAATTTAGGATGGGCCCTAAATCCAATAACTGGTGTCCTTATAACAAAAAAGAGTGGAACATTTGACACAGGCACAGGGGAGACACATAGGGGAAAGGGCCATATAAAGAAGGCGACAGAGTCTGGAGTCACACAGCCCCGTGGCAAGGAACTCCTGGAGCCACCAGAAGCTGGAAGAGGCAAAGAACAGTTCTCCTCTAGAGCCTTCTCCCCTAGAGGAAGGGCAGTCCTGCCCGGACACCTTTGTCAGAGGTGTCTGAACCAGAGCAACTCCATATTGAGTAGGGGTGAGGTAAAATGAGGCAGAGACCTACTGGACTGCATTCCCAGATGGTTAAGGCATTCTAAGTCACATGATGAGATAGGAGGTGGGCACAAGATACAGGTCATAAAGACCTTCTGATAAAACAGGTTGTAGTAAAGAAGCTGGCAAAATCCCACCAAAACCAAGATGGGCAAGAGAGTGACTTCTGGTTGTCCTCTCTACTATACTACCATCAGCACCATGGCAGTTTACAAACACCATGGCAATGTCAGGAAGTTACCCTATATGGTCTCAAAAGGGGAGGCATGAATAATTTACCCCTTATGTAGCATACAATCAAGAAATAGCCATAAAAATGACCAACCAGCAGCCCTAGGGGCTGCTCTGTCTATGGAGTAGCCATTCTTTGTTCCTTTACTTTCCTAATAAACTTGCTTTCACTTTACTGTATGGACTCGCCCTGAGTTCTTTCTTGTGGGAGATCCAAGAACCCTTTCTTGGGATCTGGATCCAGATCCCTTTCCAATAACACTTTCATTTCAGGATTCTGGCCTTTAGATTGTGAGAGAATAAATTTCTGTTTTCTAAGCCACCCAGTTTGTGGTAATTTCTTATGGCAGCTCTAGGAAACAAACATACCCTCCAAACTCCAGTTCAAAAATTGACCTAGTAGAGGGAGCAAACCAAGACGCACCAACATATTTCAGAGATGTATCCTCACTCAGTGGTTTGCTTAGGAGGAATGTCCAGTTGTCACAGTGAAACTTTGTTCCTGGAATACTCATGCCTGTGTCAACCTATCCCTTAAACGTACTCTTCACGGTCAAGGTCCAGTCTCAGGTCAGCCTTTGCTTTTCGCTGTTTTAACTGGCATTTCGTGCTGTACCCCAGACACTCCATCCCCATCACTTTAGATACAAAGCATTAAACCCTCTGGTCTCTCTCTTCTTGCCACATAGGTTTATATGAAAAATCCAATTAAACAGGCCAGGAAAAAGTTTTATTATATATGAAACTTCTACTCCCCAATTTTTATTCAAACAACTGTATTGTTCTTTGTGAGCACCCACACAAACACTTATTTTCATGGTTGGCCTAAATTACTGCTAATTCCTTCCACTTAAGTTCAATTTCCTCAATTCCTCATGACTTAATGTGCTATCAATTACAGAATAGTGAGGCACTAATAATCATTCATTTGAATCATTTTAACTCCCTAGCTGAGATTCATAGAAGGGGGACATTAATTCTATATATCTAATTCATTGAGAAATTCCCAGTCTAGAATCAACATACATCATGTAGATTCCAAAGAGGGCTTTAGAAATACATATGTGATAAAGGAATACATTCATTTATTCTGTCTGTATTTAACACCTACTCTCTACCAGGTATTTTGCCAGGTGTTAGAAATATGTGTATGAATGAGAGGAAGGAGTGTGACCTTCAAAGAACTCATTGTCTCATGTGTATTTGGGGAAAAGGCATTTCATTGAATGATATGAAGACAATATGAAAAAGATTATCCTGCAATGTAAACGGTGCTGCTAAGGAGTCTTGAGAAGCGAGTGTTTCTGGAGAAAGAGTTTGTGGAATTGTGCTGGACAGTTTCTGCTTGCCCTCTGAATCTTCCACCACCTTCTTCCACCTGCTCTGTGCCTTGGGGCTGGTGAGCTCTATGGGCACTCATGCCATTTGCCTTTCAGATGGCTCAGTCAGTGGGAGACAATGGCAAGACATGAGAAGGTGTAAGAAGGACATCTCTTTTTCTGCCACACTAGGTGCAGCCACTGCTCTACCTAGAGCACTCTTCTGAATCTGGCCATGTCCCAGCAACTCCTTCCTTCTTCCGGCTTCCAGCAGCAGCCTTAGGCTGCTTCACCTTCTCATCTCAATTTCTCTTAACACAGCCCACACCTTTGTAAATAGTTCCATCATTCAACTCCCTTTAACCACTCATTGGAGTGTGACATCTATTTCCTGCTGGGACCCTGATGGATACTGGGGTCAAGGGATACTTCACAGAGGGGTGACCTTTGAACTACATCCTGATGAATGGGTAAAGTTTCACCAGATGCATACAGGTGGGATGGGGTCTCCCAGGCCGAGGTTAAAAGAAGTATTAAAGGCTGGGAAGCCCAGGAGTGCACCGCGTATTTGGGCAGTAATAAGGAATACTTGTCTTCACATAGAGAGGTCTGCAGGGAGTGGCAGAAAAGGAAACTGACAAGCAGAAACGCCTTAGATGTTAGGCTAAGGCTTTGGGGTTTTATTCTGGAAGTGACGAGAAATTCCAAAGACACTGATGACATTCCAATGCCTTGCATCTCTAGATGCCCAGGTCTTTCCAGGAAAACTGTATGCCAGAAATGAGAAGCTGGTGTCAATCTCTGCTCTGAATTTATGCTTTATTGGTTTTTGCACTCTTCCCTGCCGGTAGTTAATAAAATTTACTTGCAGCTGGTAAGCTGAGTAAAGCTGTTGACTTTTTAAAAAATCAAATTACTTCAAAAGCTTTTCCTTCTCAGTCCCAATTTATTGGGTCTTCTACTTATGTATTAAGGAAAAAAAGGTAAAATTCCTCTTGAGAAATGTCACAGTTTCATCTAATTACAAAAACACTTAGCTAAATGTGACAGCCTTTCATAGATCCTTATAATCTTAGTGGTTGATCAGAGCTGCGATTCTTGGCTTAGGTCTTAGGGAAGGGGAAGGAGAGAGGCCAAACTAACACCTGGTGAAGGGTAGTTGAGGCTTTATGTATGGGAGTGAGAAAGAGAGGCAATGAGATAAAGGAGACATCAAGGAAGGCAGAAAAGTTCAGAGCAGCACTGTTAATAGAGGTATAATGTAAACCACAAATATGAAGTACTGATGTAATTTTAAATATTGTAATAAACACAGTCAAGAAAGGAAAAAGAGGTGGAAGCAGTCCACGTGTCCACGGATGGATAAATGGATAAACAAAATGTGGTATATATATAATGGAGTACTATTAAGACTTAAAAAGGAAGGAAACTTTTTTTTTTAGATGGAGTCTCACTCTGTTGCCCAGGCTGGAGTGCAGTGGTGCAATCTCGGCTTGCTGCAACCTCCGCCTCCTGGGTTCTAATGATTCTCCTGCCTCAGACTCCTGAGTGGCTGGGACTACAGGCGCTTGCCACCCGGCTAATTTTCTTGTGTTTTTAGTAGAGATGGAGTTTCATTGTGTTAGCCAGGATGGTCTTGATCTTCTGACCTCAGGTGATCTGCCCGCCTTGGCCTCCCAAAGTGCTGGGATTACAGGTGTGAGCCACCACACCTGGCCTAGGAAGGAAACTTTTTGACACATGTTACAACATGGATGAACCTTGACAATGTTATGAAGTGAAATAAGTCAATTACAAAAAGACAATATGATTCCACTCATATGAGGCATGTAGAGTAGTGAAATTCAGAGCAAGAAAGTAGAATGGTGGTTTCCAGGGGCTATGGGGAGGGGAAGAAGTTGTTTAATGGGTACAGAGTTTGTAAGAAGAAAACAGTTCTGGAGATTGGTTGCACAGCAATGTGAGTGTACTTAACACTATTGAACCTTAACCTAAAAATGATTAAGATGATACAAGTCATGTTATGCATATTTCACCACAATTTTTTCAAAAGTAAAAATAAATAGGTAAAATTAATTTTAATAATACATTTTATCTAATCCATTATAGTAAAATAGTTTTGCCTCAATACGCAGTCAATGCAAATCTATTCAGATAGTCTACTTTTTTATACTAAGTTATTGAATTCTGGTATGTATATGCACACTTATAGCACATGTCAATTTGGACTGGCCACATTACAAATGCTCAGTAGCCACCTGTGGCTAATGGCTAGCATATTAGACAGCACAGGTACTGAGCACTGAACAGAGGTGGGGGCTCAGCTGGGGTTCTTCTTTCTCTTATAAGTGTACAATGACTTCCCCAATGGTGATATTTCTCCAAGCCTTCTTCCTTTAGGAACTGGCCTTTGAGCACTACCAGTAATGGGCTGTGATCTAAGGGTTTTGTGTAGCACCATGCGTGGGTGATCTAAAAGCCATCACAGAACTCTAAGCCAAAAGAGATCAGAAGAGGCCACTGAGCTACCTCCAGTGTCTGAGGTAATCCTTTGTTGTTGCTGTTCTGGCCTTTGTTCTAGCTCTAACCTGTTGGTATGTCATTAAGGTGTGGTCATAGGCACAGGCATACCTCATCTTGTTGCTTCACTTTATTGAGCTTTGCAGATATTTTATTTTCTATAAATTGAAGGCTTGTGGCAATTCTGCAGTGAGTAAGTCTATTGGGGCCATTTTTTAAACAGCATGTGCTCACTTTGTGTCTCTGTGCCACATTTTAGTAACTCTCAGAATATTTCAAACTTTTTCGTTATTACTGTATCTGTTATGGTGACCTACAATCAGTGATCTGTGATGTTTCTATTGTAATTGTTTTGGGGTGCCATGAACCATGACTATATGAGACAGATAAATTAAATGGTAAATGTATGTGTTCTGACTGCTCCACCAACCATTCCCTCATCTCTCTTCTTCTCTTTGGGCCTTCTTATTCCCTGAGACACAACAATATTGAAATTAGGCCAATTAATAACCCCAAAACAGCCTCTAAGTGTCCAAATAAAGGAAGAATGGCAATTTTCTCACTTTAAATCAAAAGCTAGAAATGATCAAACTTAGCGAGAAAGGCATGTCAGAGGCTGAGATAGGCCAAAAGCTAAGTTCTCGTGCCAAGCTGCAAGACAAGTTGCGAATGCAAAAGAAAAGTTCTTAAAGGAGATAAAAAGTGTTACTCCTATGAGCACATGAATGATAAGAATGCCAAACAGCCTTACTGCTGATATGGAGAAAGTCATACTCATCTGAATAGAAGATAAAACCAGTGACAACATTCCCTTAGGCCAAAGCCTTGTCTAGAGCAAGGCCCTAACTCTCTTCAATTCTGTGAAGGCTGAGAGAGGTGAAGAATCTTCAGAAGAAAAGTTGGAAGCAATAGCATAGTAAGACAATGAGGTGCAGGGCCAAGACGGTTGACTAGAAACAGTGGCAATCTGAGGCTCCCATTGAAAAGAACCATAATAAGCATGAGGATCCTTCACCACTAATGAAGGCATCCAGGTTCTCTCATCAGAACTGACTAGGCAGCTGGTGTGATCCACGGAGAGGAAGGAAGAACAGTGTGGTGCAGTGACCCCACCTGAGAGTCCCACGGGCAGGGGAGCCCACACCCCTGCCAAGGGAGGTGGTGAGTGAATATGCTACCTAGGTGGGGAAACCATGCTTTTTCCACGGAATTGTGCAACCCACAGATTGGAAGATCCCATTCGTGAATCCACACCACGGGGGCCTATCATCCCAACCCCGGAGCCGCACAGAGTCTCAACATCCTCTCAGCTGGAATCTGCTTAAGCCTACTTAGCTCCTGGGGGGAGGGGCGACCAGCACCACAGCTGCGGCTGCCTGCTGTCTAAGCCATTTGTGCTCCTTAGGGGAGAGGCAGCAGCCAGTACTGGGAGTCACAACTGCCTAACATGCTAAGCTGCCTGGGTGGGGGAAAGGTGGCATCTATCGCTATAGCTCCAGGCTGTGCTCTTCCCCTGCTGGAGCCAGGGGGGCTGGATGGCTTGGTCTCAAGATGTGTCCCCCACAGCCCAACATACCAGCGGTGGCAGACTGCGGCCAGAGTGCCTCTTCAGGCCTGACCCTGGCTCATCCTTCCTCACTGGGCAGGGCTTCCCTGCAGGGACTCTGATAACTCCAGCCAGAGGCTCAGGGACAGAACCCAGATCTCCCTGGGCCTGAGCCCCTAGAGGGAGTGGTGGCTGCAGTCTCTGCAGACCAGCACACTTAGCCTTTCCTCCTGTTAATCCAGAGGAATCTGGGCAGCCCAGATGAGTGGGTTTTCCCCCAGCGCAGCACACCCCTTCCACCAAGGGACAAAGTGCTTCGTTAAGTGGGTCCTACTCCGCATGCCACCCAACTGGGTGAGACCCTCCAACAGGGGTTGTCAGACATCTTATACGGAAGTGATTCTACTGGCATCAGGTAGGTCAGAGATCCCAGAAGAAGAAGCACACACCCATCTTTGCTGTTCTCCAGCCTCCTTGAATGACATCTCCAGGTATGGGAGTGAACCAGATGAACAGGGCCTGAAGTGAACCCCCAACAAACTGCAGCAGCCCTATAGAAGAGGGACCTGGCCATTGAAAGAAAAGTAAACAGAAAGCAACAACAACAGCATCATCAACAACAACAAAATCACCCACAAATCTCTATCCAAGGGTCAGCACCCTCAAAGATCGAAACTAAACAAACTCACGAAGATGAGAAAAAAATGCTGAAAACTCAAAAGGCCAGAGTGCCTTTTCTCCTCTAAATGATTGTGATGTCTCTCCAGCAAGAGCACAGAACTGGATGGAGAATGAGATGGATGAATTGACAGAAGTAGGCTTCAGAAGATGAGTAATAAAAAACCATGCTGAGCTAAAGGAGCATGTTCTAACCCAACGCAAAGAAGCTAAGAAACTTGATAAAAGGTTACAGGAACTGCTAACTACAATAACCAGTTTAGAGAGGAACATAAATGACCTGATGGAGCTGAAAAACAGCACAAGAACTTTGTGAAGCATACACAAGTATCAATAGCCAAATCGACCAAGCAGAAGAAATGATATCAGAGTTTTAAAGACCACCTTGCTGAAATAAGGCATACAGACAAGACTAGAGAAAAAAGGAATGAAAAAGAATGAACAAAGCCACCAATTAAAAAGAGATTTCATAAAAAGACCAAACCTATGATTGATTGGCGTACAAGGAAATGGGAAGAATGGAAACAAGCTGGAAAACACATTTCAGGATATTATCCAGGAGAACTTCCCCAATCTAACAAGACAGGCCAACATGCACATTCAGGAAATACAGAGAACACCACTAAGATACACTATGAGAAGATCAATCCCAAGACATATAATCATCCGATTCTCCAAGGTTGAAATGAAGGGAAAAATGTTAAGGGCAGCCTGAGAGAAAGGCCAGGTCACCTAAAAAGGGAAGCCCATCAGACTACCAGCGGACCTCTCAGCAGAAACTCTACAAGCCAGAAGAGATTGGGGGCCAATATTCAACATTCTTAAAGAAAAGAATTTTCCTCTGAGAATTTCATACCCAGCCAAACTAAGCTTCATAAGCGAAGGATAAATAAATTTCTTTCCAGACAAGCAAATGCTGAGGGATTTCTTTACCACCAGGCCTGCCTTGCAAGAGCTCCTGAAAGAAGCACTAAATATAGAAAGGAAAAACCAATACCAGCCACTGCAAAAACACACCAAAATATAAGACCAATGACACTATGAAGAAACTGCATCAACTAGTGTGCAAAATAACCAGATAGCATCATGATGACAGGACCAAATTCACACTTAACCTTAAATGTAAATGGGCTAAATGCCCCAATTAAAAGACACAGACTGGCAAATTGGATAGCATCAAGACCCACTGGTGTGCTGTATTCAAGAGACCCATCTATGACCCATCTATGTGTGCAAAAACACACATAGGCTCAAAATAAAGGGATGGAGGAAAATTTACCAAGCAAATGGAAAGAAAAAAAAAAAAAAGCAGAGATTACAATCCTAGTCTCTGACAAAAAAGACTTTGAACCAAGATCAGAAAAGACAAAGAAGGGCATTACATAATGGTAAAGGGAACAATTCAACAAGAAGGGCTAACTATTCTAAATATATATGCACCTAATACAGGAGCACCCAGAGTCATAAAACAAGTTTTTAGAGACCTACAAAGAGACTTAGACTCCTACACAATAATAGTGGGAGACTTTAACACCCCACTGTCAATATTAGACAGATCAATGAGACAGAAAATTAGCAAGGATATTTAGGACTTGAACTCAGCTTTGGATCAAGTGGACCTAATGGACATCTATGGAACTCTCCACTCCAAATCAACAGAATATACACTCTTCTTAGTGTTACATGGCACTTTTTCTATAATGCACCACGTAATTGGAAGTAAAACACTCCTCAGCAAATGCAAAAGAACTGAAATCGTAACAGTCTCTCAGGCCACACGGCAATCAAATTAGAACTCAGGATTAAGAAACTCACTCAAAACCACACAGCTACATGGAAATTGAACAACATGCTCCTAAATGACTCCTGGGTAAATAATGAAATTAAGGCAGAAATCAAGAAGCTCTTTGAAACCAATGAGAACAAAGATACAATGTACCAGAACCTCTGGGACATAGCTAAAGCAGTGTTGAGGGAAATTTACAGCACTAAATGCTCACATCAGAAAGCCAGAAAGATCTCAAATCAACACCCTAACATCTCTAAGAGCTAGAGAGGCAAGAGCAAACTATCCAAAAGCTAGCTAAGATCAGAGCAGAACTGAAGGAGATAGAGTATGAACAACCCTCCAAAAATCATAAATCCAGGAGGTGTTTTTTTGAAAAATTTAACAAAATAGATAGATTGCTAGCTAGACTAATAAAGAAGAAAAGAGAGAAGAATTAAATACACACAATAAAAAATGGTGAAGGGGATATCACCACTGACCCCACAGAAATACAAACTACCACTGGGTGTGGTGGCTCATGCCTGTAATCCCAGCACTTTGGGAGGCCAAGGTGGGCAGATCACCTGAGGTCAGGAGTTCGAGAACAGCCTGCCCAACATGGAGAAACACTGCCTCTACTAAAAATACAAAAAATTAGCTGGGCGTGGTGGCAGGCACCTGTAATCCCAGCCACTCAGGAGGCTGAGGCAGGAGAATCATTTGAACCTGGGAGGCAGAAGTTGCAGTGAGCCAATATCATGCCACTGCACTCCAGCCTAGGTGACAAGAGTGAAACTCCATCTCAAAAAAAAAAAAAAAAAAAGACAAACTACCATCAGAGAAATCAGAGAATGCTATACACACCTCTATGCAAATAAACCAGAAAATCTAAAGACATGCATAAAATTCCTGGACACATACACCCTCCCAAGACTAAATCAGGAAGAAGTTGAATCCCTGAACAGACCAATAACAAGTTATGGAACTAAGGCAGTAATTAATAGCCTACCAACCAAAAAAAAAAGCCCAGGACCAGACAGATTCACAGCCAAATCCTTCTAGAGGTACAAAAAGGAGCTGGTACCATTCCTTCTGAAACTATTCCAAACAGTTGAAAAAGAGGGACTCCTCCCTAACTCATTTTATGATGAAGCCAGAATCATCCTGATACCAAAACCTGGAGGAGACACAACTAAAAAAGAAAACTTCAGGCCAATATCCCTGATGAACATCAATGTGAGAAATCCTCAGTAAAATACTGGCAAACTGAATCCAGCAGCAAATCAAATAAATACATACCACGATCAAGTTGGCTTCATCCCTGTGATGCAAAGCTGGTTCAACATACACAAATCAATAAATGTAATCCATCACATAAACAGAACCAAAGACAAAACCCACATGATTATCTCAACAGATGTAGAAAAGGCCTTTGATAAAATTCAACATCCCTTCATGTTAAAAACACTCAATAAACTAGGTATTGATGGAAAATATCTCAAAATAATAAGAACTATTTATGACAAACCCACAGCCACTATCATATGAAATGGGCAAAAGCTGGAAGCATTCTTTTTGAAAACTGGTACAAGAAAAGGATCCCGTCTCTCACCACTCCTATTCAACATAGTATTGGAAGTTCTGGCCAGGGCAATCAGGCAAAAGAAAGAAATAAAGGGCATTCAAAAAGGAAGAGAGGAAATCAAGTTGTCTCTGTTTGCAGACGACATTATTTTATATTTAGAAAACCTTATAATCTCAGCCCCAAAACTCCTTAAACTGAGAAGCAACTTCAGCAAAGTCACAGGATACAAAATCAATGTGCAAAAATCACAAGTGTTCCTTTACACCAACAATAGACAAGCAGAGAGCCAAATCATGAATGAACTCCCATTCACAATTGCTACAAAAAGAATAAAATACCTAGGAATACAGCTAACAAGGAATGTGAAGGACCTCTTCAAGGAGAACTACAAACCACTTCTCAAGGAAATAAGAGAGGACACAAACAAATGGAAAAACATACCATCCTCATAGATAGGAAGAATCAATATCGTGAAAATGGCCATACTGCCCAAAGTAATTTATAGATTCAATGCTATTCCTATCAAACTACCATTGACATTCTTCACAGAATTAGAAAAAAATACTTTAAATTTCTTATGAAGTCAAAGAAGAACCTGTATATCCAAGACAATTCTAAGCAAAAAGAACAAAGCTGGAGGCATCATGCTACCTGACATCAAACTACACTACAAGGCTACAGTAACCAAAACAGCATGGCACTGGTACCAAAATAGACATATAGAGCAATGGAACAAAATAGGGACCTCAGAAAACCACACATCTACAACACGTGATCTTCAACAAACCTGACAAAAATGAGCAATAGGGAAAGGATCTCCTATTCAATAAATGGTGCTGGGAAAACTGGCTAGCCATATGCCAAAAACTGAAACTGGATCCCTTCCTTACACGTTATACAAAAGTTAACTCAAGATGGAATAAAGACTTAAATGCAAAAACCCCAAACCATAAAAACCCTGGAAGAAAACCTAGGCAATACCATTCAGGACACAGGCATAGGCAAAGACTTCATGACAAAAACATCAAAAGCAATTGCAACAAAAGCCAAAATTGACAAATGGGATCTAATTAAACTAAACAGCTTCTGCACAGCAAAAGAAACTAGCATCAGAGTAAATAGGCAACCTACAGAATGGGAGAACATTTTTGCAAGCTGCCCATCTGACAAAGGTCTAATATCCAGAATTTACAAGGAACTTAAACAAATTTACAGGATAAAAACAACCCCTCAAAAAAAGTGGGCAAAGTATATGAACAGAGCCTTCTCAAAGAAGACATTTACATGGCCAACAAACATATGAAAAAAAGCTCAACATCACCTATCATTAGAAAAATGCAAATCAAAACCACAATGGGATACCACCTCATGCCAGTCAGAATGGAGTTTATTAAAAAGTCAAGAAACAATAGATGCTGGTGAGGCTGTGGGGAGATAGGAACTCTGTTACACTGTTGGTGGGAATGTAAATTAGTTCAACCATTGTGGAAGATAGTGTGGTGATTCCTCAAGGATCTAGAACCAGAAATACCATTTGACCCAGCAATTTCATTACTGGGTATATACCCAAAAGATTATAAATCATTCTACTATAAAGACACATGCACACATATGTTTATTGCAGCACTATTTACAATAGCCAAGTCATGGAACCAACCCAAATGCCCATCAAAGAAAATGTGGTACATATACACCATGGAATACTGCACAGCCATAAAAATGAATGAGATCATGTCCTTTGCAGGGACGTGGATGAATCTGGAAGCCATCATCCTCAGCAAAGTAACACAGGAATAGAGAACAAAACACTGCATGGTTTCACTTATAAGTGTGAGTTGAACAATGAGAACACCTGGACATGGGGAGTGGAACAACATACAGCAGGGCCTTTTTGGGGGGGTAGGGGACAAGGGGAGGGAACTTAGAGGATGGGTCAATAGGCGCAGCGAACCACCATGGCACAAGTTTATTTATGTAACAAACCTGCATGTTCTGCACATGTATCCTGGAACTTAAAGTAAAAAAGAAAAGCTGGAAGCTAGCAGAGGTTGGTTCATGAGGTTTAAGGAAAGAAGCTGCCTTCGTAACATGAAAGTGCAAGGTGGAGCAGCAAGTGCTGATGTAGAAACTGCAGAAATTTTTCCAGAAGATCTAGCTAAGATTATTGATGAAGGTGGCGACACTAAACAACAGATTTTCCATGCAGACGAAACAGCCTTCTATTGGAAGAAGGTGACATCTAGGACTTTCATAGTTAGAGAGGAGAAGTCAACGCTTGGCTTCAAAGCTTCAAAGGACAGACTGGCTCTCTTGTTAGAGACCAATGCAGCTGGTGACTTTAAGTTGAAGCCATTGTTCATTTATCATTCCAAAAACCCTAGGGCCTTTAAAAATTATGATAAATCTACTCTGTTTGTGCTACGCAAATAATGTAAAATAATGCCTAAATGACAGACAGCACATCTGTGTACAGCATGGTGTACTAAATATCTTAAATCCACTGTTGAAAAGTACTGCTCAGAAAAACAGATTTATTTCAAAATATTACTGCTCATTGACAATGCATCTAGTTACTGAAGAGCTCTGATGGAGATGAAGATGATCTCCGATGGAGATCTACAAGGAAATTAATGTCATTTTCATGCCTACTAACATAGCACCCATTCTGCAGCCCATGGATCAAGGAGTTATTTCAACACATTTTTTTTTTTTTTGAGACAGAGTTTCACTCTGTTGCCCAGGCTGAGTGCAGTGGCACAGTCTTGGCTCATTGCAATGTCCGCCTCCTGGGTTCAAGTGATTCTCCTGCCTCAGCCTCTCAAGTAGCTAGGACTGCAGGTGTGTGGCACGAGACCTGGCTAATTTTTGTACTTTTAGTAGAGACTGGTTTTGACCATGTTGGCCAGGCTGGTCTCGAACTTCTGACCTCAAGTGATCTGCCCGCCTCTGCCTCTCAGTGTGCTGGGATTACAGGCATGAGCCACTGTGCCCAGTCTTCAAGTCTTATTATTTAAGAAATATACTTCTTAAGTCTATTGCTGCTGTATATACTGTGCCCAGACTTCAAGTCTTATTATTTAAGAAATATACTTCTTAAGTATATCGCTGCTGATGGAGCTTGACAAACTAAATCAAAAGCCTTCTGGAAAGGATTCCCCATTCTAGATGCCATTAAGAACATTTGTGATTCATGGGGGAAGGTAAAAGTATCATTAACAGGATTTTTGAAGAAGCTGATTGCATCCCTCATGGTTGACTTTGAGGGATCCAAGCCTTCAGTGGAGGAAGTAACTGCAGATGTGGTGGAAAGAACAAGAGAACTAGAATTAGAAGTGGAACCTAAAGGTGTGACTGAATTGCTGCAATCTCATGATAAATCTTGAGTAGATGAGGAGTTGTTTCTTATGCATGAGCAAAGAAAGTGATTTCTTTAGATGCAATTTACTCCTAGTGAAGATGCTGTGAACATTGTTGAAATGACAACAAAGGATTTTGAAAATACATAAACTTGGGTTGATAAAGCAGTAGCAGGGTTTGAGATAATTGATTCAAATTATGACAGAAGTTCTGCTGTGGACAAAATGCCATTAAACAAAATATGCTACAGAAAAATATTTTGCGAAAGAAAGAGTCAATCAATGCAGCAAACTTCACTGTTATTTTTTAAAATTTCCCATTTGTCTATTTTCTTTTTTGTTGCATTTGCTTTTGGAGTCTTCATCATAAATTCTTTGCCTAGGCAAATGTCCAGAAGAGTTTTTCCTAATTTTCTTCTAGGATTTTTATAGTTTCAGATCTTACATTTAAGCCTTAATTCATCTTGAGTTAATTATTTATATATGGTAAGGGATAGGGGTCCAGTTTCATTCTTCTGCATATGTCTAGCCAGTTTTCCCAGCACCGTTTATTGAATAGACCGTCCTATCTCCATTGATTATTTTTGTCAACTTTGTCAAAGATCAGTTGATTGTAGGCACTTGGCTTTATATTTGGGTTCTCTATTCTGTCCCATTGATCTATGTGTCTATTTTTATATCAGAACCATGTTGTTTCAGTCACTGCAGCCTTGTAGTATAATTTGAAGTCAGGCAATGCAATCCCTCTGGCTTTGTTTTTTTTGCTTAGAATTGTTTTGGCTATTCAGGGTCTTTTTTGGTTTCATGTGAACTTTAAAATTGTTTTTTCTAATTCTGTAAGAAATGACATTAGTAATTTGATAAAGATTGTGTTAATCTGTAGATTACTTTTAGCAGTATGGGACTTAATTAAAATAAAAAGATTCTGCATAGCAAAAGAAAAGAATCAACAGAGTAAACAAACAACCAATAGAATGGAAGAAAATATTTGCAAATTATGCTTAGACAAAGGACTAACATCCAGAATCTACAAGGAACTCAAACAACTCAACAAGAAAAAAGAAAAACATTACAAACTGGGCAAAGAACATGAACGGATATTTTTCAAAAGAGGAAATATAAGCAGCAAAAGAAAAAAAAAACCATGAAAAAATTCTCAACATCAATAATTGTCAGAGAAATACAAATTAAAACCACCATGAGATATCTTATGTTAGTCAGAATGGCTATTATTAAAAAGCCTAAAAGCTACAGATGTTTATGTGGATATGGAGAAAAGGGAATGCTTATACATTGTCAGTGGGAATATAAATTATTTCAACCTCTATGGAAAACAGTATAGAGATTTCTCAAAGAACTAAAAATAGAACTACCATTCAATCCAGCAATATAACTATTGAGTATCTACCCAAAGAAAGAGAAATCATTATATAAAAAGACACCTGTACTCATATGTTCATTGCAGCATTATTCACAACAGCAAAGTCATGAAACCAACCTAAGTACGTGTCCATCAGTGATTGACTGGATAAAGAAAATATATACATATATATATATTTATATATACCACACACACATATACCACATTAGGCATACACACACACACACACAGACATACATACACACATATATATACACACACACAGACGTAATGGAATAATACACACACACACAGACATACATACACACATATATACACACACACACAGACATAATGGAATAATACACACACACACAGACATAATGGGATAATACACAACCATAAAACAGAAGGAAATCATGTCCTTTGCAGCAACACGAATGAAGCTGGAGGCCATTATCCTAAGTGAACTAACTCAGAAACAGAAAACCAAATACCATATGTTCACACTTATAAGTGGGAACTAAACAATGGGTACACATGGACATAAAGATGGAGATAATGAATACCACTAGGGACTCCAAAAGGGAGGAGAATGGGAGGTGGGCAAGGGTTGAAAAACTACCTATCAGGTACAATGTTTACTATTTGGGTAATGGGTACACTAGAAGCCAAATCCCCACCAGTATGCAATGTATCCATGTAATAAACAACCACATGCACCCTCTGAATCAAAGAAAATCAGAGGAAAAAAAAAAAAGAAATTGCCACAGTCACCTCAACCTTCAGCAACCACCACCCTGATCAGTCAGCAGCCATCAATGATGAAGAAAAATGTTATGACTCCCTGAAGGCTCAGATGAGCATTTGTATTCTTTAGCAATTTAAGCTTTTTATTTGTATTTACTTATTTTTATTTTTATTGTTTTTGAGACAGGGTCTTGCTCTGTCACCCAGGCTGGAGTGCAATGGTGTGATCACACCTCACTGCAGCCTCAACCTCCCAGGCTCAAGTGATCCTCCCACCTCAGCCTCCTGAGTAGCCGGGACTAATTCTTGTATTAGTCTGGCTAATTTTTATATTTTTTGTTGCCTAGGCTGGTCTTGAACCCCTAGACTCAAGTGATCCACCCGCCTCAGACTCCAAAAGTGCTAGGATTACAGGTGTGAGCCACCATGCTCAGTCTGCAATTAAGTATTTTTAAATTCAGGTATATACACTGATTTTTTTTTAGACATAATGCCATTGTACCCTTAATAGACTACAGAATAGTTTAAATATAACTTTTATATGCACTGGAAAACCAAAAAATCATGTGAATTTTTTTATTGCAACATCCACTTTATTTTGGTGGTCTGAAACCAAACCCACAATGTCTCTGAGACATGCCTGTAATAGGCATCAGGGTCAGACTCACTAGCTCTATGACCCGGGACAAGTTGCAAAACATCTCAAAACCTGAATGAGTTTCTTGGTGAAATAAGAGATATGGATGGTGGCTATTTTTCATGGCTGTTGTGAGGATTAAATAAAAATTCGTGCACATGTTTAAGTGTCTTTTTCATATAATGAATTATTTTCCTTTGGGTACATACCCAGTAGTGGGATGGCTGGATCAAATGGTAGATCTACTTTCAGCTCTTTGAGGAATCTCCATACTGTTTTTCCATAGAGGTTGTACTAATTTACATTCCCACCAGCAGTGTATAAGCATTCCCTTTTCCCCACATCCAAGCCAATATCTATTTTTTTTTTTGACTTTTTAATATGCAGTAATATAATGGACTTTAGAGAATCAGAAGAGGGAGGGAGGAAGGGTGGCTAGGGATAAAAAAACTACACATTAGGTACAACGTACATTACTTGGATGGCAGGCACACTAAAATCTCAGAATTCACCACTATAGAACTTAACCACTTGTACTCCAAAAGTGATTGAAATAATTTTTTTAAAGAATACTTTTTTTCCTCATTAATTAAGGAAATTGATTAAAAACCAACATCAAATGCTGGTGAAGATGTGGAGAAAAGGGAACCTATGTGCACTGTTGCTGGGAATGTAAATGAGTACGATCACTGTGAAGAACAGTTTGGAGTTTCCTCAAAAAAAACTAAAAATACAGCTACCGTAAAATCCAACAATCCCACTGCTGGGTATATACCCCAAAGAAAAGAAATCAGTACATTTGAGATATCTGCACTCCCATGTTTTTTGCAGCTCTGTTTACAATAGCCAAGACTTAGAAGCAACCTAAGTGTCTATCAACAGATGAATGGTAAAGAAAATGTGGTATATATACACAACGGAGTACTATTTAGCCATAAAAGGGAATGAGATCCTGTCATTTGCAATGTCATGGAGAAAACTGAAGTTGTGATTATGTTAAGTGGAATGAGCCAGGCACAGAAAGACAAACTTTGTATGCTCTCACTTACACTTGTGGGTGCTAAAAATTAAAACAGTTGAACTCACGGAGATAGACAGTGGAAGGATAGTTACCAGAGGCTGGAAAGGGTAGTGAAGTGGGGTGGGGGATAAAGGCATCAGGTGATGGATGCCTCATTTATCCTGATGTGATTATTACAAATTTTATGTCTATATCAAAATATCTCATGTACCCCACAGATACGCACACCTACTATGTACCCACAAATATTAGAAATAAAAAAAGTAAAATAATATATGCTCAAAGCCCCTATAAAAAGTATCCAGTACATAGTAAATAGCATTAGTCACTATTGTGACCTCATCATCATTACTGTTATTATTATTATTACTAGTACATTTTAGCTACACAGTAGTGTTTCAATGCTCTTTTAGACTTTTGATCATTCCTTCATCCCATGTTAAATGAGCTGATGGTCCAGTGATTAAGAATGCAGACTCTGGAGCTAGACTGTTTGGGCTCAAACTGTGGTCCTACAACTTTCAAGTGGCATGAGACCCTTTTCTCTTCTGCAATGCCTTCTTATCCGCTGGCTGGCATACGTGAGACCCCATCTGCTCTCTGGTATAACTTCCTTGTATCTTAATTTTTAAACCTGTAAAAGGGAAATAATAATAGTGCACACCACATAGGATGACATGAAACAATGTAGCTAGAACACTTAAAGCATGGCCAACACACACAGCAGTGGAAGCTGCCATTATTAGGTGAGAGATGGGAATGCATGCAGTGAATAAAGCTGAAACCACACTTGCCCTCCTGAATATAATTTTGCAGAAAAGCTAGACCTTAAACCAATAATACACTAAAGATTGAGAAGTGTTATCATTTAGAAAGTCCTCCTAATGTCTTTCTTAAATACTACCGTTTAAAAGCCTCTTATCTTCTCCTTAGTGGACCAAAGCTTTATTCCTTTCTGCAGGCCACAGGCATGCCATTTCTCCTGGTCTGTCCATCCCAGGCTTCCTTTCCTTCCTGAACCACTGCCCCACCATTTCCACTGGAAATCACACTCAGATTAGAGTCCAGCTTCCAGTAGCTCCCCAGTTTTGTAAAGCAGTGCTTCTTCTAATAAGCCCTTGCAGACTGAAAAAGTCAGTAAAGCTTCTAAAAAAAAATCACATTTATGAAACCCGCTTCTATATGGTAGGAAAGTCTTGCTCCCAAGACACTGTTATTTCCCACTTGTGCAGGTCAGGGTGGGCAAATGCATGCTGAGCTGCTGTGTGGTTGCCACTGGGCACTCTTGGCCTTTGCACAAATCATTATTGAATGAATAAGAGAGATTATCACTGAAGCAATTTATAAGTGAGTTACCTAGGAGGTCGAGGAAGCACAGATTCATCTCTAAATGGATAAGACACAAAGGAGGAGAAAATAAAAGAAAAGATAACTTGAAAAAATTGTCCCCACAGCAGGTAGACACTGAAAAAGAAGTATTCTATAAATCTGATTTGATAGGGGTTGACATTCAGAAACCCTTACGCCCTGTCTGGCCTCCATCACTAAAGCACATGCACTTGTGAGATCATTACAGGGCAGTGGAAACCATAAGACATGTTCCTTTTTTTCCCCTGATTACCTTTGCTAGTCTTCACCTTCCCCCAAACCCCACACCCACTCTGCCAGACATCAGCTTCAAATCCTGCCCAAGAAGTGCCCTTAGCTCTATGCTGGCTCTGTTAGGGGAGGGAAGGAAGACAGAGGCCCCAAGGCATCTGCCAGGATTGAGCTCTAGGGCTTGGAAATGTTCTAGGCTGGCTTCCCCTCCTGCACGCGCTGGCTCATGATTTTCAGGTGCCCTGGTACAGGATCGAGATCTTCTACCTTTCCTTTCTTCATCCTTTACAGGGATGGAAATGAAAGGCTGCTGAGCTTGATGCTTGATTTCCTCGTGCCTGTCATGGACAGAGTGAAGGCACCTGGGAAGCTGCAGGCCTGTCCTGGGGAGGACAAGAATGCTTGGCTCACTAGGACTCAAAGCAAGTTTTAAAAAAGGGGGCCAGTATAATTTTACAGCTCCTAATTTAGGGAGAGAAAAAAATAAAGAATCTAATGTGCATCAGGCTCTAGATAATTTGTATTTATCTGGACCATATTATTGATGATTTTGGAAAATAGAAACACGTTTCAGAGAAGAGTCTGGTAACAGGCATGAAAAGCCGTAAAAAATTCATATTTTCTTAGTAATATCAATGTTAAGAATTCATCCCCCCAGGAAGTAAAAATGCTTTGGGCACAGAAATATTCATAAGTGGCATTATAATTATGAAAAAAACTATAAGTAATTTAATTATATCCAACAATTGCTAAATAGATTACAGCATATCCATATCAGGGATTAATTCATTCAATCCAACCACAGATGATAATCTATATGAAAGTTGTACTGGAATAAGGGAAAGTATTTTGGAATAATACTAGGGAATAAAGCAAAACAAATACAAATATTAAACCATGGTTACAACTGTGTCAAAAATGTATACATGGACAAAGATTGGGAGATGGCACAGGGAAAAATCAGACGTGCTAAAGGGGTGAGATTAGGAGAAGATCCTTTAAAAACACTGTAACATTTCTGCAATGCATTAATAGTCACAGGAAAAAATAAAGAGTCACAGGCATCAGATTATTCATATTGCCCCATTTTGTTGGCTTTTCCTGGGTTGCTTAAATTAGGTCTTCTCAACCTGTCTGCCAAGGCACACCACTGTGTCATGGAAGGGTCCAGATATGGTGCTGGTCCCTAGCATTGAGCCCTGTCCACTTGGATGGCCACTTGAGCCCTCTTGCTACTTATCACCTGATTTGAACAGCTTTCTCCGTTTACCCCCATGTGTCATGGTGGGGTGGGGGGGAAAGCATGGGGAGAACTGCTTCAGTGAAAGGATTCCTTGCAGAAGACAGATGGTTCCTTCCTCTCCCCAGTTCCCATCCCCTGGTTCATATTTCATTGTATGTCCCATAGCAACTTGGGAGCTGGGGCCCTGACTGTCCTGCATAACAGCATTCAGTTGTGCATCCAAACATCCAGCCGACCATGCCACTCCTGGCCAAGTCCCAGTGTGGAGTGCCTCAGACTCTTCAACCCTCATTACACACAGCTGCTCAAAGCCAGCTCTAAGGATAAGCAGAGTGCTCCTCTCGTGCTCCTTCCTTCTCCCTCTTTCCCCCTCTCTTAAATGAACTAGTATGCATTTACTGCAGATTCCCAAATATCTAGACATTCAGCATGACATGCTGAGAAACATCAAAGCCTCTAAAGAAAGAAAGAGGCAGGGCAGGGAGGGGGATCCTGTGTCTTCAGATAACCAGGATACAGGCAACTTTATGACCAGATACACTTTTGCTCAGCACATTATTTAGCATTAGTAACGACCATTACCCAAAGGTATACAGCACTTTCCTATGCTAAGACAATCTGATGCTCACCGCGAAAGTGCTTTACAGCAAAATCATTCTTACCTGTCTCCTTTCAACTTCAATCTATCCAGTGTTCACAGATAGCAAATCTCAGGGCTTAATTTAAAAAAAAGAAAGGAAAAGAAAAAACTTTCCCATAGTTCAAAACAGGTGTCAATGCTGAAATACCTCGTTATTTTCCCCAGGCTGAGAGGATGGGTAAAATGCAACTCATGCTTTTCCGTGCCCAGACTGTTCTTTGAACACATTCAACATTGACAACTGAGAGGTTAAATCATATTGGATTTGGTGCTGTTTATTACAGGCAACTCCAGCTGAGAACCAGAGATACAAAAGTCACCCTCATCTTTTTGCAGCTAGAGGGATGAAAATGCCCCTCCAGATTAAGGAGCTTGACGGCAAAGAAATAGAGATCCACACATCTGCAAAAGAAACTTGGGAAAGAAACCCTCTAGGGAGTTCTTTCACCTGGGAAAGCTCTTCTGGACAGCGATGTCTTTCGCCATGCAGCTCACTTTAAAGACTGAAGAACAAGAAGGAAAAAAAAGAAAATATTTCCCACCTGCTGATATTTTTTTTATGATCTGCAGAGAAAATGCAAGTGCGTGTGGGCACACTCCTCTACCTCCTTTGGAAGAGGAGGACAGATTTCAAATGCACTTGTTAATTGCTGCCAGCCCCAACCCACACACATATGCCCACCTCAGAGCCGAGCCCCCTCCCCAGCATTCCTTTCCCAGCTGCAAAGAAATCATAAAATGCTACTCACATGCAGCAGCCTCAGCCTCCCTTTACCTCTTCCCAGCCTGTGCACGGGCTCCAGTCGCTGCTGCTGCTGCTGTTGCTGCTGCTTTTCCTGTTGCAGATGAAACAAACCTTCATCGACAGAGATGGTTTTCCTCTGGGCTGCTTTGTCTGAGATTCCCCAGATGAACACCGACTCGTTTATGTCATTATCCGTGCTTGATAGCCCCCCTAACACAAGCAGGGCTTTGGGGCTGTTAGCTTCCACCGGCTGGGCTTCTGGTGAGAGAAACAACAGACCTGGAACTGACAACTGATCGCATCAAAACACTCCAGGGGATGGCAACCCAAGACTATGAAGTAACACATTAGCTAACAATGATACCATACAAAGCCGTAGATCATCTGTCTACATTGGCACTGTGAGCCTAACCAAGTTGAAGAGACATTATTTATGAACTTATAGCATCCAGAATGGCTCCAGGTAAAGCCATATAGACATAGTGTCATAGAAGGATTCTGCAACCCTCAGACATGTTCAACATTGTGGAAATCAATAAGGAGGTAATATCACTTAAAGTTAAAGGCTTTCAAATAGACCAGAGCTTATAGAAATTTAAGTAGACTTAGGTTTAAATGTGAGTTCTATCACTTCTTAGCTGTGTGAATTTGGGCAAAGTCCTTGTCCTCTCTGAATCTCTTTCTTCATCTGCACATTAGAGATAATAATACTTACCCCATAGGAGGGTTGCAAGAAGTAAGTGAGATAGTATATACAAATAATTGCATTCAATGCATATCACATAGTAGGCACCCCATAAGAAATATAAAGATCCACCCCTCTGCACAGTTCACTTTGGGGACTCCTCATTTCTTAATGAAAGTCCTTGTAGTTGTATTGTAAAATACCAGGATCATTCCAACGGTCCATTTGAACCTTAACTGCTTCCTCAGAGGAAACAGGTTATGACACTTACACATATTTGGGGCAGCCCTAAATTCCAGGTCTCAAGCATGTAAGAATCCTGGGATGTCCAATTCTCAGTTGTGGGAAACAGAACCACAGATTGATCAAGATTGCTCAGTACGAAGAAGACACTGACTTCTGCTGCTTACTCTTAGAAACAGCCTCATAAGTACAGAATGGGAATCTACTTTCATGGAAGCTCTTTGTTGAGAAAGGCTGACCGGTTTTGACAAGGGGACCCTCAGTGGAGAAATCTGTATTCATTTCAAAACTTAAAAGAGAGTGTGTTCAAGTGATGAAAAAAAATACAGTGTTAATGCCTGAGTAGATCTCTAGGGCATTCTCATCCTAACTTCTCTTTTCCCAATTGAGAACATTGATGTTCTGGGTCTGGTCTTTACTGGCTTCTCTCCTGCCTCCCACTACTCCAAAAACAGCAGAAGAAAGCTTGTCCTGTGCCCCAGCCCTTGGAAAAATGCCTATTGCCCAGTTTCAAGGACTTTCTACCAGTGGAGCCAACATAAAATAGATCCAGGGTTGGCAAATAGCTTAGCCCAGTCTACTGTACCCTATCTAATCCCGCAAAGCACATTAGATGGAAAGTAGGCTTCTGTGTCCCAGACACTACTCTCCCAATGAATCAGGGTGAATGAACAAATGTTAGAAACCTCAACCAGATAAGTTCCTGGAAAGTCTTCTCTCATGGGGATGACATGAAGGGATATATCATCGCTCATGGCTTTAAAAATGAATTTGTAAATTTGAAAATGAATTTAAGATACAAAGGGAAGAACTGAAGACGTAATCAGTCAACCAAGTTACACACTGGTTCCTTCTAAGAGCTTAGAGAGCCTTAATAAGACCCCACCATGGAAATGCCATTTTGTGAGGAATGTATACCAAGTACTTGTACCAGTGTCTGCTACATTGTAAGTGCTCAATAAATTCTGGTAATTAATAATAATAACCAATAAGGACACAGATGAAAGAATTCCTATAATTTGAGCTCATCAGTTGTACCAGGCATCACACCAGCATTTTACGTATGTTGTCGTATTAAATGCTCACAACCACCATGGGAAAGGGATATTATAATTCCAATTTTATGAATGAGGAAATTGAGGCATAGGAACTGAAGCAATTAGAAGAGAATGTTCACAAAGTTCCATGACTACACTTGCCAAACTACCAGCATCTGTGCCTGCAGACTCTGCCTCCTCCACTTACTGTCAATGAATTGTTGCTTTCCTCATCTAAGGACACCTTCTGACTACTCAAGGACATCACTGCAGCAATATTCTTAAATCTTTATTTCCCTATCAATATTTCCTTCTCTACTGGATAATTCTCAACAGGTTTATGCTATTTGTTCTCCTCTTTAAAAAAATAAAAACTTCAGCTGATCCTATATTCACCTCCAGCTTCTGCCCATTTAGATATTCCCCTCTATTTCAAAAATTCTCTCAAGAATAGTCAAATCATTGTTTAAATTCCCTTTCTCTCTTGAACTTACTCTAATCTGACTTTTACTGCCACCCATCAACCGAATTGCATTTGTGAAAGTCATTGACGACCTCTAGAATTCTATTGTCAATCCTCATCTTTTTTGACCTACCAGCATCATTTGATACAGGTGATCCCTCCCCTCCTCCTTGAAACACTTTCTTCAGTTGGCTCTCAGGCCCCCACATTGCCTGTTTTTCCTTCTCCCTCACCAGCTGTCCTTTCTCAGTCTCCTCTGTTGCTAGCATCTCTCTTCCAGTTACAGAAGAGTGTCAGAAAGAAGTCAAAAGCCCAAACTCTAAAGGTAGAAAGCCTAGGTTGAAATCCTGGTTGTGCAAGTCAGTAGGTGATCTTAGGAAAGTTACTTAATCTCTTTCTTCTAGTTGTCTCATCTATCAAATAAGAATAATAAATAGTTCTTACCTTATGGGGTTGCCGTGAAGATAGTAAATGAATTAATATATGGAAGCACTTAGAACAGAGCCTGGCACCTGGTAAGCACTGCATGAATGGCAGCTATTTTGATTACCCACCTCTTAACATTGAGCACCTGAGGTCTTAGTCCTTGCATGACTACTCTTCTCTGAGTGATCTCATCTCTCATTGCTTTAAAAATCGTTTACAGGCAGATTTAAATCTACAGTCTAGCCCTCTTTTCAACAAGGTGGTCCCAGTGGCCTAATTAGTATTTCCTCTTAGATGTTTACTGGGCACCTCAAAACTGAGATATCAAAAACCAAACACCTGTTTTTCTCAATAAACTTGTTCCTCCCTTAGGTTTCTTCAACTCAGTTAATGACAAATCCTTCTTTCCAATGGCTCAGGTCAAAAACTTTGAAGTTATTATCGACTTATCTTTCCCTCACACCCAACATGCAGTCTATCAACAAATCCTGGTGGCACTATCTCTAAGTATATCTAGAATTTGCCCCCTCTCACTTTATCCATGGCTGCCTACCTGGTTCAAGCCACCATGATCTCCTGCATGGATCATTTCAATAGCCTCTTACCAGTTCTGTGTGCTTCCATCACTTCCCTCCTGCAGACTATTCTCAACATAGTGCGATCTTTCAAAACCTGGGGCCAGCTCGCTGGGCGCGGTGGTTCACGCCTGTAATCCCAGCATTTTGGGAGGCCAAGGCGGGAGGATTGTCTGAGCTCGGAAGTTCGCGACCAGCCTGGGTAACAAGGTGAAACCCCCGTTTCTACTAAAATACAAAAAAAATTAGCCAGGCATGGCGGCTTGCGCCTATAGTCCCAGCTACTTGGGAGGCTGAGGCAAGAGAACTGCTTGAACCCGGGAGACGGGCGTTGCAGGGAGCCGAAGCCGAGATCGCGCCACTGCACTCCAGCCTGGGTGACAGAGTGAGACTCCGTCAAAAAGAAAACAAAAACCTGGGGCCAGATCATTCCGCTCCTCTGCTCAAAACTCTCCAGGAGCTTCCCATCTCACTCAGGAAACAAATGCCAATGTCTTCATAATAGTTCCCAAGCCCCTAAAAGGTCCAGCTCTCTGCTTCCCCTCTTAAATCTCTTGTAGCTCATTCCCTGTTACTCTCCCTCTCACTTATAGTGCCCTAGACACACAGACTTCTTGCTGGTCTTTGAACACACCATGCTCCCTTCTGACCCCTGCCTCTCCAGGGCTTGTAATCTTGCTTTCTATCTGCCTGGAGCACTCTATTCCCATATACCTACCTGATTGATTTCTTTACCCCTTAAACCTTCTTTCCAATGTTACTTTCTCAGTGATATCTTCCCTAATCATCCTATTTAAAATTGGTTTCTTCGGCCAGGTGCGGTGGCTCACGCCTGTAATCCCAGCATTTTGGGAGGCCGAGGCGGGTGGATCACCTGAGGTCAGGGATTCAAGACCAGCCTGGCCAACATGGTGAAAACCCATCTCTACTAAAAATACAAAAATTAGCTGGGTGTGGTTGCAGGCACCTGTAATCTCAGCTACTCGGAAGGCTGAGGCAGGAGAACTGCTTGAACCCAGGAGGTGGAGGTTGCAGTGAGCTGAGATCACACCACTGCACTCCAGCCTGGGTGACAAGAGCGAAACTCCATCTCAAAATAAATAAATAAATAAAATAAAATAAAATTGTTTTTTTCTCAGCACTCTCTCTTCCCCAACTGTATTTTTCTCCATAATACTAGTCACTGAATAACATGCATTTTCTATGTGTGTGTGTTGTTTTTCTTCAGATGTCTCCGTTTATAAATATGTAAGCTTGATGAGAGTAGTTTTCTCTCTCTCTTTTCTTTTAACTGCTGTCCATCCAGTGCCTAGAAAAGAGCTTGCACTAAATAGATACTAATTAAATATTTCTTGAATGGATGGATGGGACTAAGAGGATGAAACCTCTTGTTGGAGGCTACAGAGGTAATACATGATGGAGCTGGACTTAAACAGATCTTTCCACTTTCCCAGCCCTTGTTCTTTCCAATGCACCAGTACTATCTATACCGAAATGTTGTGAGCACCATACTAGACTTACTAGTGCCCACCTAAACAATGTTTTAAATTCTTAGTAACTGGTGGGTCTTATGCTACATTTCACTGGCTTCAGGCTGCCTGGCTCTCTGTCACTACTTGCTAACATTTCTATCAACAAAATACTTCGTGAGCTGTGAGTGTATTTTACCAAAAGGCAGAACAGCCACTTTATTCCTTTGAATAGATTTATTGGAAGTCAGCATTCTGACTGAAATGAGAATTTTCCTTATGGCAGATGTCCTTGGCTGTCCATTCAAAGAAAATATGCTGTCTGCAAGGCCTTTTAAATGTCTTGTGCACAAAATTATTTTACAAAAAATAAACAATACCCTGGAATAACTGAGTTTTTGAAGCATGTTTCAGAACCAGTGGTTGAGCACTATGAGGGATCAGAGACTTTGTGAGTTGTTTTCAACAATATGTGAGAAAATAAATTTGCTTTTCATTGATTACCTTTCGAATCTCTTTAGTGTCCATTGGGAAGGACATGCTGTCCTTACAGGGCAGTCTAGGAAGGACCCTCCAGTGGGAGAGAACTCTGGTGAAGTGCAAAGACTTCTGGCTTAGCAGTCAGAAATCCTAGGTTTCATTCCCAGTTCTATCCCTGACCACCGGGGGGGCCTTGGGGAAAGCTCTTCAATCCATTTGGCTTCTGCTTCTTTATCTATATAAAGCAAAGACTGAACTAGCTTATCTTTGTTATCCCTGCTAGGTTTAAGTTTCTGTTAGATGATGAGTTCCATTCCCAGTTGTGAGGGTGAGTGTGTGTTGTGCTACAATCAAGTGACTAGTAACTGAGTTTAAGCCTGTAGACTACTCTGGTTATAAGCAGACCAAACCTACCTGGTCAGTGTCAGAATGTATTCATTCATTCAGCACCTATTAGATATTTGCCACTCTGTTACATGTTAAATATATAAATAGGAGTAAAACATTTTGTATATTAAAGGAGTTCATAGGCCAATGTACAATGCAGCAAAGCACACAAACAATTATAATCCTATGAGGACAAGGGAAAACAAAGGAGGGCCATTTAATTAAGTCTAGGACTTAGGGATGGCTTTTTGGAGGACATGACCCTTAGGCTGAATCTTGAAGAATGAGAAGGAGTTGTCCTGGAGGAGAAAGGCAGGAAGGGGTAAAATGGGTGATCCAGACAAAGAAAAACATCACCTGTAAAGGTAAGAAAGCTGCAAGAATGGGATCATGTTTAACCAACTGAGATTTTTGAGTAGAATTCTGACTTTACATCTTATTTCTCCTACTATTTTCTGTAAATTTAAAAACTCTTATCTTTGTTCATCTCAAGGATAAGAAAGGAGATTTGCATTTCAAATTCTATTCAATAGCATTGTATAAGAAAGATGGTAGGGAAATTGACCCAAAGTGATATCTGATCATTATTTTTATATTTCTTTGCTAATGTTATCTTTGTGTCCTGCCATCTGTGTCTCCCACCCTGGCCCTCACTATTCTGCTGAATAAATTATGTACATGTACCACAACCTGCCAGAATGTGTCAGCATTCATCAAGTAAAGGTGTAACACAGCCAAATAAATCTTGCATGAGGAAATGTTTTATCATGAGAATTAGGGTGGGAGGCTCAAGGCACACACATCCTGGGCTTGAGTTCTGCCTTGGAACTCATGTTTTTCTCATCTATAAAATGGGAGAAAATGACAGTATTTACTTCAGAGGTTTGTGAATTAAAACAGACAACTCATTTAAAGCTATTGGCCCAGTGGCTGGCATAGGGGAGGAGCTTGATGAATTTTAGTTGATTAATTCAAGTACTGGCATTTTCTTAGAAACAGGCATCTGAAACTCAAAACTTATTTAGTGTTGTGTCACTTGACTCAATGCACTCCCTATATTAAACTATAAAACTTGGAATTTAATTGTTAGGTTTTAGCTAGAATGCAGATATCACTGTTCAAGCAACTGTGAAAGTAATCCTATCAGACCCTAACTTGCCAATGTTCAGTTACTGGGCAGCCAGCAGCCAAGACTGAGGTACATGTTTAGCCAGGGGATCCATGAACTAAGACCAGGGCTAGATCTGCCAAGGATGTTTGTTTTTTTAAGGTCAATTACAGTTTACAAACCTTTTTTATTTGAGTTTCTGGGGCATGGATTATCTTCAACTTTATATCTCCAGTGATTAGCACTGTGGCAATTGTAGGTGCTTTTCGAGGCTTTGCATTCATCTGCCATAATTGGTACCACTTAGGCCTCGTAGACAATTAACTGCACATGTCCACTGACATCTATTATTGCAGAGTTACACGGTAATTGTGTATCTATGGTGTCCAGTCACTGTTACAGAACATGTGGTCAGTGTAGCAAGATGGCATGTAGGTGCATACCAAGAACTTGGACCCTCATCCCAGATATGTATCATGGACATGAGACTTGAAAGGCAGTTTTTGCAACCATTAAGGTAACCATGTTGAGATTTCAGGATTCATGTAGGGAATCTAAGAGGCTTGGCAAGTCTTTCTCAGGGCTTTCCAAGATCTGGCAGGAGCTTGTATTGGGCAGGCAAAACTCCCTAGCCACTGATCTGAGCATATTCTTCATAAGGAACAGGGGAGACTTAACGCCACACTTTCTGAATTCCCCCAGCCCAATGTCTCCTGATAGTCTTCCCAGAGAAAATATCCTTTCAGTTAACTATGACTTCTATAAGATGTGCAAGTATGCAAGTTTATGTCGAATTGCTCATTTGCCTCAAGCTTAACCCAGTACTCTGCCGAACAATTTCAGATGCTCAATACATTTCTGTGGAATAAGTAAAAGCATGCATGAAAGAATGTTTTCATCCCTGTGATTAAACAGGGGTCATTTTCTTTCTGTTTCTCCAAGAAACAGAATGCTCTAAATAAACCAGAGGCCGCTTGCTGATAGATTTTGGGCAGAAGGGGCCATTGGCTCTCATATTTCAGGGCTGCTGTGTGGCGCCTCCAGTTTCGTCGGGATGTCACGTTTTTGGTAACAGCATCTGCTGTGCTTCTAACGAACAGCCAGTGACAAACACAGAGCCTCTGCCTCTCCCCAGGACCCGCAGAGGACAGAGAGGCCGCAGCTGGGAAAGACAGAACAAGCCCATATTTCATAACAATTACTCTGGATTATCAGGAAAGGTGGCAAGAAAAACTATTAGCAAGTTGGTGGAAAGAAGATTTATGACTTGGCAGCCCAAAGGTGTGACAGGTTTCTCCTCTGATGAAAAATCACTTCTCTGGAGGTGAGAAAAGGGCAGGCTCCGTGTTCAGCAGATGGGAATCTGTCAAGTTAACCTCACTTTTTTGAATAATTATTAGTCTCAATCCAAAAACATCCCTTCAACTTCTTAGGGCAAATAATTTCTTTTTTATCCCAGGGAACATTGCAAAATTCACAAAGTTTAACATGGCCACCTCCACCAAAATCCTGTCTTATTACCTATACATTTATGAGTGCTTTTTAAAAAATTGTAATTGACATACATTGTACATATTTATAGGGTACATAGTAATGTTGCACACATGTATAGTGATCAGATCAGGGTAATTAGCATATCTACCATCTCAAATGTTTATCATTTCTTTGTTGAGAACATTCAACAACATTCATTCTTCTAACTATTTGAAACTAGGTAATATGTTATTATTATCTACAGTCATCCTATAGTGGTATAGAACTCTAGACCTTATTCCTCTTATATAGCTTAATTTTGTGACCTTAAACAAATCTCTCCCTATTTCTCCCTTCCCCCCTACCCTTTAAGTATTTGAATTTAAACAGATTAGCTCAGGAACCAAGAAAATTTCAAATACCATATACTTTCTAGATCCCTGTGTTTACACCAAAATAAAGTGTTGACACTCACAGAAAAGGGAAACAAGGAAAAAAGGAAGGACCCTTCAGAGTAAATAGTTTTTTAAATTTGTAGAGACGAGTCTCACTAAGCTGCTCAGGCTAGTGTTGAACTCCTGGCCTCAAGTGATCCTCCTGCCTCAGCCTCCCAGGGTGCTGGGATTACAGGTATATCACAGTGATTTAAACCAGTGGACCATCCACTTTGAGAGAAGTAAAGAACATATCAAAGCTAACATATTATAGACATCCTTGGGGGACATTTTTTGTAGACAAACTCCACCTTTCTCCAGTGAGCAAACAGAGGTGGCTGCAGTGTGTTGAAGGTAGTGTGTTGCACCTATTCTCATGAATTCTTATGCTGTGATATCTTGTTGAAGCTTGAAGCTGAGAAGTGGTAGGGACTGGCAGCTCCAGCAACTCCTACCTTGTCCAATAGCTACTAAACATTGTATATTTCATTATTTTGACATACATCATTTTACTCATGAATTAGGCATTATCTTTCATTGTGCAGATAGAAAATTGAGGCTCAGTTCCCCAAGGTTAAGTCAGCACTAGGTCTCAAGCTCTGGACTCTTTTGCTGATGCTCTTCCCATGACACCTCCTTCTGGCATTGTGCACGATGAGGAACGCTCATCCTCACTCTTACACACACACTTCTCCTTGGAATTGACCACTTGGTATCGGTGTCCTGATGGGAACATATTATACACGAGAGCAGACAGGCTGAAGCCAAAGAAGCCAGCAAAGTAAGGAGCAATGGAAAGTGCCTTGGGCTATCAGCCTAGTGTGGTTTAGCTTCAAATCGGATTCTGTGTGCTGCTGTGATTTGATAATAATAGCAATAATAATATTTCATTTGTGCCTCACAACCATTTGCCAAGGTGGTTTTCCCATCCTAGATTTACCTATGGCTGAGGCTAAAATAATTTTTGACTGAGGCTCTCAGTTGGCGAGAAGTTACCAATTCATAATCAAATTCAGAGTTTCTTGGCTCCAAGTCCAACACTTTTAAAATAACCTCTTAAAGCTTATATGAACAAAAATCAGGTTCATTAGACAGCCTGATAAGAAAGGAGCGTATAAATTTTCCAGATCCTGCATGGAATTACATAATATGGTTAATCCGAACAACAAAAAGAACTGTATTAGGAAAGACCCTTTAATGATAAAAGTGTAATGCCTCACACATAGGAGGTAGTCAAGAAATGTCTGTTAAGTAAACGAATGTATGAATAAATGAATTCAACTATACTGGCACATTAGCCTACCTTGAAAGGCTGGACAACCCAATGACGGGATTCACCGGTTCACAACTGACCAATTCGCTGAATACTAAGCATTAAATATCAAGTCTTCTGAAGTCATATGAAGCATCTTCTTACAACCCATTAGGGAGGACAGACAACTTCCCCAAATCCGAACAGTCGTGATTTGATTTCAGGAGCACACAGATGGTAGAAGGCCAGGAGGCAAGGGGTCTAAGCAACCATCAAAATCTTCCCTGGGTGACCCTCACTGAGAGCAGGAGGTTTAACAGACGGGCACTTTGCCTCCATGGCCCTCCAGTTCTTACAGCTGCAGCCACTTGACTTTGACCACAAACTCAGCCCCATCCAAGCCTCCTAGGTCAAAGTGCTGCTGCTAAAGCCTCTTTAAGGAGACAGAACTTAGTAGTCAGGTTCCTAAGGGTCAAGACAATCTTGCTTCCAGTCCAGGGCTAACCTTGTGCTTTTATTGAGGATTTACCTCATCCCTATGCTTAATCTTTTGCCACCTTTTATTTTATTACCTTGAATCCAAGTCTCTATTTTGATAAACTGAGAAGTATCTTATGTTCTTCAAGCCAGGCCCTGCCTTGTTCTTATCAACTCTGTAATAGGCATGACAGACCTGCTTCAGGCTACTATTGGTAACACTCCCAAATTCTGTCTGCATGGAACAACTCTTCTCATTGCCAGCTCCCAGCCTCCCTAGAGCTATCATGCTCTAACTTCTTTCTCCTATAGTCCCCCCTTCCCTACATCTATCCAATCAGTGGGTCTTGCTGGACACACTATTGCATTCAGCTGTCACTGCATTAATATAGACTTATCTTATATGTCATCTGATGATTATAATAAGCATTCAAAAATGTAATCTCCCCTCACAAGATGGTCTACATTGCCAGCACAGGAATCTTCCCTGACCAATACCTATATGTATCCTCCCTATAACCCTGCTTAAAATATTTCCATGGTTCTCTACTATGTGTAGTGTGCTTGGCAGCATAATGGCTCCTTAAAGATGTCCTAATCCCCAGAACATAAGAACATATTAGGTTACATGGAAAAGGAGAATTAAGTTTGTAGATGGAATTGAGATTTCTAATCAGCTGACCTTAAAATAGGTAGATTATCCTGGATAATGTGAGCCCAATCTAATCACAGGAGTAGAAGAGAGTAGCAGAAGATGGCTCACAGAAATGTGACTTAACAGGCATTCAACCTGTGATTATTGTTTTGAAGATGGAGAAAGGGAACCACAGGCCAAGAAATGTGGCAACCTCTAGAAGCAGAGGATGTCAGCTTACAGCCAGCAAGAAAATGGGGACCTCTGTCCTAGAACTGCAAGGCAGTGGATCCTGCCAACAGCCCCAGTGAGCAAGGAAACAAATCCTTATCTAGAGCTTGAGTTTAGACCCATGAGACCTGTGCTAAGCATATGACTTACAGATGAATAAGATAATAAATTTGCGTGGTTTAAATCCTAAGCTTGTAGTAAATTTGTTACAGCAGAGATAGAAAACAAATACTAAGAGATAAAGATAAAGCTTTTCCCATAGACTGCCCTGGAATATGGCCCAGGGTGATGTCTTCAGCCGTAATCCTGGTTCTTCCTAGCTGCTGCTTCTGCTCCAAGAACACCAAACTGACTGTGACATCCCCATGATTATCTGCCATCAACATTCTCCTTTGTCTGCTCAGCCTGGGAGATTCATCTCTGGCTCTAGAAAGCCTCCTAAGTAGCCTACATATCTGTCCCTCAGTCTCCCAACATCCTGGCCTTGGGACCTCTTCTTTGTGCTCCCACAACCCCCTGAGACTGTAAGTCTCTCTCTTGCCATGTGACACTCACTTTATCTGTTTATATGTCTGCTACATGTCCCCACCCTATTCCAATCTGTAAACTCCTTGAAAACAAGGATCTTACACAACTCTCTGGTGCTTTAAGCATTTAGAAGAGTGCTTAGTATATAGTAAGGCCTGAATAAATGGTTTGTGAACAAAACCTTCTGGAATTCTCTGGCACTGACATTTAAAGTTAGCTCTAGAGTATGTGGTTGTATTGGGGCAGTATTGTGGGGAATTGGGAGAAGGGGGATTATACAGAGCAGGCCTCATAGTCTACGTTAGGATGAGATTATTTAATACTTAGGGAAATAAGAACCCCCATTCCTAGTCATGCTTCCCAAACCAGCTTATCAGATTATTACACTGAGGCTTGGACCAAACCCTTACTAATGATTAAATAACAATTTATAGATATAGATAGATAGATGTGTAGGTTTGGAGGGAGGGATATCCTTGGGTCCCCAGGTACAACACCATTTAATAGCATCCCTCAGACCCTCTGGATTGCACCTTTCCTTGCCTCATTCATAGTTCCTTCCTTTTTGTGAATTTGGGTTCTTCTGTTTACATCTCCAATGCTCGTATGGGAGTGTATCTAACATCTAATTTGGGATCCCTCTTTCACTGCTATACATGCAAGAACTTCCCATTCTGATAGAAAGAGTGGCTCTGAACACCTTGCTAGAGCCTTTCTACAGAGTCAGGAAAAGGCAAGAGTCAGGAAAAGGTATTTTCTTCAATTCACATATCGTCAACTAAGCTGCAAACTTACATAACTTTGATCGAAAAATTCCAGTGATAGTTTTAAAATGTCCTTTGCCGACTTCCTGGGCCTGTCCTCTTTGCAGGGTTCAGCCTATCTGGAAGTGTCTTGGTGTCTGGCTGTGGGGACTGTGGGACAGCCAAGGTGGGCCAGTGGCCATAGGCAGGCAAACAGAGGAAGAACCAACCTGAACAGGCATAGTTCTAAATTTTCTCAGAGAGATGCATGCAATTACAGATCACAAATGGTCGACTTACATATGCATTGAGTGGTTCTGTGGGGGAATGTATCTTGGCCTTCCTTGTAGGGATCTACTTTGTCAGCTCTCAAAATGTTCATGGGGACCAGGCGCGGTGGCTCACGCCTATAATCCCAGCACTTTGGAAGGCCGAGGTACTTGAGGTCAGGAGTTTGAGACCAGCCTGACCAACATGGTGAAACCCCGTCTCTACTAAAAATACAAAATTAGCTGGGCATGGTGGCAGGCGCTTGTAATTCCAGCTACTTGGGAGGCTGAGGCAGGAAAATCACTTGAACCTGAGAGGCAGAGGTTGCAGTGAGCCGAGATCATGCCATTGCACTGCAGCCTGGGTGACAGAGCAAGACTCTGTCTCAAAAAAAAAAAAAAAAATTTGTGGGACTACAGAGAAATGGGCAGCTCCTGCCCACATCCAGAAGGTTCAATTTCTTGGTTCTGAAGGAAGGGCTTCCCTCTGCTCCTTTCATTGTGCTCTAGAACTCACCCCTCCCACTTCTTCAAGGTATTTGCTTCAGCAATTTCTACTCCATCTCTAGCATCACAATTATTTTCCTCCCAGCCAGATCATTTTCATCAACATATAGTAATGTTTTCCCAGAGAAAATCTTTTTGATGCCATTTTTCTCTCTAGCTACTGTCCCATTTTTCTCTACCCTTTCCAGCAAACTACTTTTGAGTTGTCTGTGCTTGGTGCCTCTCAATCCTCTCCTCTCATCCTCTCTTGAGCCCTTTCCAATCCTGCTTTGGTTTCCACGCTTACATTGAAACAATTATTGTCAAGGTCAAACATGACAGCCAATGGCCCCTTCTTAGCCTTCATTTGACCTATCAATGGCATTTTACATTGTTGAATAATTTTACTTGAACTGTTTTCTTTGCTTATAGGACTCTCTTCTAACAAGCCATCCCCTACCCAGTTTCCTATGTTAATTTCTTATTTCTGTCCAACTTCTTACACAGGAGTTGTCCAGTTTACTCTTCTCTGTCCACGTCCACTCCCTTAGCACATTCATCCAATCTTAGGCTGCCAAACATGATCTGAACACTGCGGAGTATACTCTTGACTTTAGTGTGGATCTTTCCTCTGAACTCCAAACTAATTTGTTGAATTGCCTACTCACTATCTCCATGTGAATGTTAACGCACATCTCCAACTTAACATGGCTTAAACAAAGCCCACCTTCAAGCCTATTCCCTCCTAAGATGTCACCATCTTGAAATTGTCATGTTCTGAATCTTGTTCTTTCTTTCATACATCTAACCCATCTAACCCATCATTCAAAGCTGGCTCTCCCTTCAAAATACATCCAGTACTTTGCCATAATCCCACCATCCTCACCTCCTGCAAATATGCCCCAGGTCCAAGCAAGTCATCTCTTGCCAGGCTGTGAACAAGCCTCGTAACTGGGCTGTCGGCTTCTGCCTTTGTCTCTACACAGCGAGAGGGAGATCTTTACAAAGGTGGTTCTGATTCTAAATACAAAGCCAGAATGATCTTTTCAAAATGTAAGTTTCATTTCCTGAATCACCCAAAATAAAAGCCACAGTCCTGACCATGGCTTTGAGGCCATATGGGATTTGGTCTCTGTGACCCCATCATCCACCACATCTCTCCTTCCTCATTTTACTCAGCCATATTGACCTCCTTTCTATTCCCAAAAAAATGAGAAGCAGGCTCCAGCTCAGGGTCTGGCACCTACCCTCTCCTTGGCTTGGAGCACCCTGTTCTTCCTATACTCATGACTCATTCTCCTGCTCTCCAGATTTATCCTTCAAAGTTCTCCACTCAGGGGACCCTTCCTTGGTCACCCTACATAAAATAGTCTTCCCTTTCCCACAGCAAAAGTCCCAAACTTCTGCTTTTCTTCCCTGTAGCAAGAACAAAATATGATGGAGGGGGAAGAAAGAGAAAAATACAGAGAAGGGAAGGGTGATACATCAATATCACAAAATAACATCCAATCACAAGAGAAACAAGAAAATAAGGAGGGAGAAGAGCCAATTTCATATGGGTTTGGGGCACATTGAGTTTGGGGGTGCAGGGAGGACTCCAAAGTGGAAATACCCAGTGGTCAGTTATTTTACCAGGTATGTCCTGCAGAGACAATGCTTTGAATTTCTGGAGCATGAAGGAAAACTGAACACATAGCCTATTTTGTTAAGACTGGACTTGAAGGACATGATCACACCACCAAGGATGATGTGAATCTGGAATGCAGCCCCTTATGATTTACATGCCATCATCACAACCACTTGTGTGTGCATAGCACTTTAGAGTTTGTAACTTGCTTGCATACATATGGCTTCGTGTAACCCTCCCCATCCTGTGATTTCACCGGGGTCGGCATTACACGTCCACATCACACAGGAAGAATGCTTGTCACGTAAGCCTACCAGAAGGGAAAGAGGCAGCTGGCAGCTTGCAGGAGCACCATCCTCAGCAAACAACAACAACAACAACAACAACAACAAAAACCAGCATAATTTTTAAATTAAAAAAATACATAAAAACAAAACAGAGTTTCCTGGGCCTTACCCTACTTATTCAACTGGTAGTCTCTTGGTGTATTCAGGAATCTGCATTATTCCCAGGTACTCCAGGGAATTCTTAGGCACACTAATAGTTGTCAAACAACCTCCATCTTTGTTGTTTATAGTTGATGTAAAGTGAACCCCCAAGTACATTTGTAAAACTCAGGCCACACAGGTTGTGAGTTATGAAACTCAGGCTACATTCATCAGGGAGATTATCCCAACCACATAGGAGCTTTCCTGTCACAAGAATCAGATCGTCTCTAAGGCAACCTCCAGACCCTGCAGGATCCAGCAGGTCTTCCCTGGGCTCCTATCCCATGGGAGCAATGAGCACAGAGTGATACAGGAAGGGCCCGTGGAGCCCTGATGTCGTGTGTGTTATCTTCATCTGCTAGGTTATTCCGTAAGCCAAGCATCCATTTCTGTGAAATCCTGGCCACCTGCTGGTCTTAGGAGTAGGTGGTAGCTATCAGTGTCGAGTGAGAAAAGAACCCCTCTTGGTCTGTTCTAAAGGCTAGCCAGAACAGGGATTACTGAACTTTTTCTCTAGCACGGAAGATAGTAAATATTTTCAGCTCCATGGGCCATCTGTTCTCTGTCACAACTACTCAGCTCTGCCACTGTAGCTCAAGAGTAACCATACACAATATGTAAACAAATGGGCATGGATATATTTCAATAATACTTGACATACAAAAACAGGCCATGGGCTGGGCTAGGCTGGGCTGCCGGCCCTACATTGCCAACCTCTGCACTGGAATCAAGAGAGATGTCCCATCTTCTTGATTTTCTAAACTGATAAAGGTGATATGAATAATTCGAAGCAAATGAAAATGTCTTTTAAAAAGCATAAAGCCCAGCATTCCCCATACTCACTATATAGCTTTGGAAAGCATTATGCTATTCTTGTGGCCGCTGATTTAGCTTTCTAATTATGTTTTGCTCAAGATATTAATATGGGCTTACATTCTCTGAGCAGATCCCATTTGGGACTCAGGAGGAGCCCACAAGTGAACATGCAGAGCAAAGTGAAAAAAACAACTGGTCTTGGATTAAAATTAGCCACAAGTAATTGAGAAAAGACTGCCTATAACCTGCCAGTGGGAATGAGAGATGCACTGTGAGTGGCTGTGTGTTTATTAAATTTGAAAATGGCATCTCTCACCTTCATTTACTTGGTTCCCAAAGGCCCATGTTCAAGCAGGTGAAAGTCACAAGGGCAGGGAGGTCTCTCCTGAGCCAAGGAGGATATTATCCTGATGTGCACATTCTAGATCAAGGAAGTGGGCAATGGTGGAGAGTGTTAGCATTTGTTGATTGCCTATCACCTATTAGGAATGTTGTAAGTGGCTTTACTAATAATAACAGCTAATATTTATTGAGCACTTGCTCCTTACTAATTATTTTGCAAAAGTTATTTCATTTATACCTCCCAAGGACACCACAGATTAAGTACCATTATTATACCCTTTTTACAAAAACTTAGATTAAATGACTTTCTCAAAGTCACAGAACCATTTAAAATAGACAGTCTGACTCCACGGTGCTCACTTTTAACCACTATGTTAAATTGCCCCCAAACTATCTATTTCACACACACACACACACACAATCTTTCTATAAGGGAGGTGTTAATAGCTCCACTTTGCAGATGAGACCACTGAGAATATAGGTGACATCTCCAGCTGAATACAACATCGGGGCAGCCCCAGATCCAGGTCTGTTTAACTGAGAGTCCATATTCCATTCACCGCCAGTTGCTACCTGGTGACCTAGGCTGTGTCATTGACCCACCTAAACCTCTTGCCCTCTGCTGTTAAATTGAGATAACAGTGTCTGTCCTGCCTACCTTACAAGACTGGTAGAAGGCTTAAATAACAATCCTACACTTTCAAAATCATGTACTTTAAAAATGAGAAAGCATTGAGTAATTGCAGCTTATTGATTAGAGAAATGAGCTTTGGAGTCTAATAAATCTAAATCCAGCTTCTGAATCTGTCACTTGCCAGCTGGGTAACCTTGAGTGAGTTCCCAAGTCTCTCTAGTTTTACATGCTTTTATCTGTAGAGTGGCTGTAATAGTATTACCTTTCCCAGAAAGTTGTTGTAAGTAAAAAATGAGATCCTGTTAGATCTTGCCACCTAGATACCCAAAGTATATAATTCCTTACCAATTTTATATTGATTAGAGAAATGGAAGAATTCAGAGGTTTTAAAACATGAGATTAAGAACTCTGGGAGTACAACTGCAATAAAAAATTAATAACTTAGAGAAAGAGACTTTTGGCAGAGGTCATGTCCTTGCCTCCTGCTAGATGACTCCTTTCTTCTTGTTCAGATACATCCACAGCTGTGGTCACATGAATACTTCTGCTGATGCTATGAAAATAACTCCCCTGGATTCTACCGAGTGATTTACTTCCATTCACTTAAAAACATATATAGCCATAAAGACTAGGCTTATAGCATTTATTGCAAGCAGGAGAGTGAGTGGGGAAGCCCAAACTTGGTTTCCCAATTCTGGAAATAAGGAAGTGGCTGCAGACCCAACTCCCTTGCCTCTGAGCCCACTGACAGCCTCCCCGGACAAATAGAATAGATTAGGAATTCCCATAAATGTGTGCAGGCTTTGTCAGAGGTGAGGCAATTGGCCCACCAATGACAGAGACCCTGACCTGCAGAGTGTGTTCCAAAGTCATCTTCCTGCAAGTCATTTCATTCAAAGTTAGGACAACTCCACCCCTATAAAAACAAGATGGTGGTTTGCTTCCCAGTCCAGGCCTCACATAGCCTTGATCGAGCTGAGGAATAGCAGCCCTAGAGTAGTAAACTCATTAGGACTGCCAGTTTCAGCCTTTGTCTCCCCAGGAAAATGCGTTACATATTCCATAGCAAGGCAGGCATGAAGACCCAGGGACGAGCTGAATTACCAGCTGCAGCAATATGAGCAATTCAGTACCATGTTTTGGAGAGCCAGGAAAATTAAGGGGTCAGAGAAAATGAGACAATTTTTTTGTAAAGCACTAAACAGATAAGAGGCACTTTTGTTATTGCTGTTGTGATGGAGATGATACAGACCATGGGGGACCAAGACTATGATAGAGATTTTCCTCCATAACCATGAAGGCTGTTTTCCACTCTGTGCATTTTAAGACAAAAAATGAAGGACAATGATATTAGATATCCTTATCCTTTTGAGGACTTTGGAAAACTCTATATAATCTCTTTTACAGCACTGCTGTTGGGAGATTAGCACTTTTCTTAAACACTGACTGTAACCATAATATTATGTCCATTTTCATTGAATACTGACTGTGTGCCAGATATTGTGATTTATATTGACTGTTTTGAGTACTTGTAACAACTCTGAAAGGTAAATATTCCCACTGTCATTTTACTGATGATGAAATTGAGACAACATCAAATTTTCTAACTGTCCCAAGGCCATGTAACTAATAAGTGGTTGAATTGGTGTTACAGCCCAGATCATTTTGACTCCAACACTTGCCTTTTTCTACCACATTATCAATCTGTTTCCTTAGCCTTTTTCCATTAGACTTTCTTTCTATATGGGTCAGTTGGAAAAAGCCGTTTGCTCTGTGCTGAATTTAGAGCCTGCTGAGTTGTGTTGAAACATGGCTCTGTCTCTTTGACTAATTATCAAGAGTCATCGTATGACCCCACACACAGTCTGCTCTGTCAAAGAGCTTGAGGAAAGGATTGCAACATGAGTGCGTTTTACGATAGTCCCTGGTGAAATTAGTGACCTTGGATAATGTTTCAGGATAATTCTTTAGACCATTGTTCTATATCCACTTCCTTTACCAGCTATCAAGGTAGTTCATATCATATTCTTCTTAATGGAAGGATACATTTCCACCTTCACCTTGCTGCCACCAACACATACACATACACATTTTCACACTGCTTTCAAATAACTCTATATCAATTAGCTCTTTTAGTTCCCCTTATAAAGGAAGAGAAAGAGATCCAGCAATGGAAATTAAACAGATCTAGTTTATAATGCAAGAGCTAAGTCACTTCTACCTCAGTCTTTGAGATGTGCTTCTCCTGGCTTTGAAAATTCACAGAAAATTTTAGTCAATCAATAAATCAATAAAATGGATGCCTCATCCCCTTCTATCCTATACTGCTGCAGTTGCTAGAATTATTTTGCAATATGCAAAGGATAGTAGACATGTTTTTCCCTGTAAGAGTATTTGCATAACCACTTCTAGTTTATATAAGCAGTGCACCTATTTATCCCATTTTTCTTTAGAGAAAACATGTTCTGCTCAGAGCCTGGTTCTGGTCTGCTTGGAGGCACATGATATCAACTTCTCCCAGAATGATTGTCATCTTAGCCTCAGTTTAATGTAGCTCCCTGGTCCTTGTGCCCTTGTGTTCTCTTATAACATGTCTTGCATTGAAATACTATTTTTTTTTTTTTGCTGCGGTTCAATTTGTTACAATTAATGAACCAACCCATACATTATTATTATTTACTAAAGTTCAGAGCTTATATTAGAACTTTATGTGATATATTTTGTTTTATGGGTTTTGACAACAGTATAATGACATGTATCCATTATTATAGTATCATACAGAATAGTTTCACTGCCCTAAAAAATCCTCCATGCTCTACCTATTCATCTCTCCCTCCCCACACCCACCTATCCCCAGAACCTGGGCAACCAGTGATCTTTTTACTCTTTCCATAGTTTTGCCTTTTCCGGAATGTCGTATGCTTGAACTATATATTATGTAGCCTTTTCAGATTAGCTTTTAAATAGTATTTTAACTTTTTTAAATCTGTGAAACTAGCTCTTAAGTTCACTAGGAGTGGTCTACCAATTTGTATTGATTTTGCAAGGTCCCTAAACAAGGCAAAATCTACAGGGCTGATTTTACTGCTGCTATTGATTTCCAGGTTGCTGCAGAAATGTTTTGAAGAGTGAGGTGGTTTAGTATAAAAAGTTGAGTTAATCATCTTCCCCAATTCCATAATCACTGGCCCATTCAAAGTCTGTCATTTTTGTTTGATTTTTAAAATTTATCTATCCATCCATCCATCCATCCATCCATCCATCCATCCATCCATCCATCCGTCCATCCTACTACTTCTGTACACTCTTATGCCACTATTCTAATATGTTGAATATGCAACTCTAAATTTTATGTACTCTTGTAAAATTCATAGTATTTTTATTGCTGTGAGCATGTTATACATTTACTTAAATGGCACTATGTTAATAACATCATTTTGTTTTTATATTCTCCAACTATTTCTGGTAAACAACATAGTTTGTTGCTTCTTCCTGCTAAATGGCATCCAGATGGATGTTTTCCATTTTGGTTTACCCATTCCTCAGCGATGGGCATTGGGTTGTTTCTAATCCCAAACTCCCACTAGCAATGTGGTGATGAACAATTCAGAAACTTTACATTGTTTGAATGTAGTAACTCTTGAACAGTCATTGTTCCTGCAGCAAAACCAATTTGAAGGAGAACCTAGTACTTTCCTTTAACAAATTCAAGGAACAGTTTCATGTCTTCAAGGTCTTAAGGAAAAACATGATTATTTTACTGAGGATTGGGTAGAGAGGGAAAGATGAGAATGAACCACTTACTGTCTTATCCTTTTCTCCAGGTTCCCTGACAGCAACTCTGCTTCAGTTTCCATGCTTTCTTTTCCCTGTACCCCCAACATTTATAGCCCTTTTCAAAGGTAAAGTGGTTTCACTCTCAGACCTCTTCACATTCCTCTCCCTGATCTGCAATTACAGGATCCTCTTAGGGTGATGTTTCCGTCTTAGAAAGGATATGTGTGCTGGAAGGTGGGGTTTCCCATGGGATTACAGTTATCTATCATATGTAAGTATACATATATTCGATTTTTACTTGATTTATTCTTTATCTTAATTCAATGCAATAATAAACACACACTAAAACTTTTACATTTATTATGGGGGAAATTAGTGGTACCTTATGCAAGATTTTCCCTTTGAACAAGAACATAGGAAATTAAGATTGTTGTAGAGCTGCAATGAGTATAGTAAGCACACAATTGAAAGAATTCATCATAGTGTGCATCTTTAATTACTGCTTATGTTACTTTGATCATGCTTTACATGAATTAGCATAGATTCTTCTCTAATTAACCCAAAGAGGAAAATGAGATTAATTTCATCATGTGTGTATTTTTTATAAGTATTTATTATGTAGCAAGTATCTCTACGTTCAGTGATTTGTATACATGGTTTTATTTAATTCTCAGAAGAGCCCATTGAATCTTTTAAATCCCATTTTAAGCATGAGGAGCCCTAGGCCTAGAATGGTGACACATTTTTCCGGGGTCACAGAGGCACTCCACCAGCAGAAGGTCAACCTGCAGCCTTGCCTGTCTCTTCTACAGCTTACTGGTTAAATGTTTAAAGTAGAATAATCCATTCAGTATTGAAGGAAAGAGTTCCACCTCCTTTAACACTCAGTAGAATTTATAATCACCCATGCACAGATTTTGAGAGCCATAGGGTGTCTTATAATCAGTGGGATGTTATTGGCAATTTGGGCAAGAAAATTCTTCCTCAGGCAGTAAGTCCTCAGCATCCCTTGATGTTTAGCATCCCTCAAAGTTGCCCACCAAATGCTAATAGGCGTCTCAATTTATCTTCTCACATATCCCCCACAGTTCTAAACCTCACTTCTCTCACTTTCAGAGGAAGAAACTGAGGCACAGGAAGCGGAATAACTGAGTCACATGGGGTTTCACCTCTGGCTGAACTTCAGATTCAACCCAGGAAGTGCTTTTTAAAATACTGATGCCCTAACAGAGTAGTTAAGAAACCAGGTGTTAGAATCATTCTTTCTAGGTTCAAATCTCAGTTCCACCAACTTCAGGCAAGTTGCATCATATTATATATTAAAGTGCCTCGGCTTTAAAATGTAGTTAGTAGCATTGACTTCCTGGGATTCTTGTGAGGATTGTATGAGCTAATATATGGAAAAGTAGCTGGCAAACAGTAATAGTGAATATTTATTATTATTATTATTCCAGATTCCAAGTCTCCTTATTTGCTTACTGATATTCCTTCCCCTAAGCTTTCAATGATTTTTGGTGCTTTATTGACAAAACACAAACCTCAGGTCTGCAAACTCAGCCCTAAATCTACATGGAGGGTAGGAAGGAAGAACAAGTATGAAATGGTCTTCATAGGTGAGGAAGAAGGAGCAGAAGAGTCCTTCAGGTACTGGATTGTCCTGGATAGTGTACCTCAGTGAGACAAATGATTCAGTGAACTGCCTTGAAAAAAGAAGGGTCACTGACATCTATTCAGGTGGAGGTGTCTTGTGAAGGACACAGCCTGGTAGCAGGGAAAAAATATGAACTTAAGAATCAAACCAGCCTCCAAATCTTAGTTCTGCAGCTCTTGGCTGTGTAACCTTGGGCATGTTCCCTAAACTCTTTGAGTTTCATTTTCTTTGATGGAGATAAGACAAAATGCAATGCAGTATTATTGTGGGCATAAAATTAGATAATGAGTACAATGTTCTTGGTACAGAGAAAATACTCAATGGGCATTAGTTCCCTTCCTTCAAATGCTTCTCAGAAACTGTCTCTCCCTTGCTCTTAACTCTGGTTTTCCTTTTTCCCTTCACCTCCACCATCTTCCTTGACTCTCACGTTTCTGAGCCACCCCAGAAACTTGAACACAGAGTGGAATTAAAGCCTACCATGTCAGACTCACAAATGCACGAGGATTGAAGAGGTTTAGGAGAACTGTTTAAGATATTTTGAAACTCTCTTGGATACCAAGAGAGAAAAGGCAGGCAGGAAAAAATTTCATAACACATTAAAGCAATTTTGCCTCAAAAAAAGAGGTAGCATGCCTTTTTTCCCCCTTGTTTAGCTCAGCTAGTCTTTTCACTGAGAGTTTCCAGCTGGGCTCACTCTGCAATATTATGGGCTGTACACCGTACTCTGAAGACAATAGAAAAGAAGAATTTTGGACTTCTGCTCTGGATCCCTAAGAAAAAGACCTGGAAGAAGCTTCCACTTTGGACATTGAGCTTAGAACTGAGAGTACGCCAATGCCCCCATCTTTGTGAATATGTGTAAATGTTCAGTTGAAGGACATCCTGAAACTGGGTCTGGTGAAACCCAAGGTGCAATAGCAAATTGTAACATCCTGAATCTCTGTTTAGTTTCCAAAACTTTGTCTTGTAATATCCCATTTGATCCTCAAATAGTTCTAGAAAGGCAGTCTTCATGTTACAGATGGGGATACTGACACTCCCAAGAAGTTAAACTGATCTGCCCGGGGTCATGGAGAACAACTAGGTGACTTAAGATTTAAGACTCAAATCTAAGGTGGTACCTTAGTCTGCTCAGGCTATATTAGTCAGGGTTCTCCAGAGAAATAGAACCAATAGGTCACACACACACACACACACACACCCCCCCACAGAATTTATCATGTGAACTGGCTCATATAATTATGGAGACTGAGAAGTCCCTTGATACGCTGTCTACAAGCTGGAGAATAAGGAAAGCTGGTGGTATAATTCAATTTGAATCTAGAGGCCTGAGAATCAAGGGAATCCATGGTGTAACTCCCAGTCTAAGGCCAAAGCCTAAGAAGAGGTGGGGGTGGGGTGGGTGGGGCAGGCTTGTACAAGTCCCAGAGATACTGGATAAAGGCCTGAGATACTGGAGCTCTGATGCCCAAGGGCAGGAGAAGATAGATATCCCAGCTTCAGAAGAGAGAATGAATTCCCCTTTCTCCACCTTTTTGTTCTCTCTGGGCTCTCAACAGATTGGATGCCACCCACCCACATGGGTGAGGGCGGATCCTCTTTACTCAGTCCACTGATTCAAATTCCAGTCTCTTTCAGAAACCGCCTCACAGACACACCCAGAAATAATGTTTTACCAGCTATCTGCGTGTTCCTTTACTCAGTAAAGCTGACACATAAAATAAACCATCACATGCTGCTATAACAAAATACATGGAGTAGCTTATAAACAAGAGAAATTTATTTCTCACAGTCCTGGGGTTGGGAAGCCCCAAATCAAGATGCTGGCAGATTGGGTGTCTGATGAGGATCTATTTCCTAATCCGTGGATGGCACTTTCTCTCTATGTCCTCAGGTCATGGCAGGGGCAAATGAGCTCCCTTGAGTCTCTTTTATAAGGGCACTAATCCAATTTGTGATGGCTCCACTCTTATGAACTAAATACCTCCCAAAAGGTCTCACCTCTTAATACCTACACCTTGGGGGTTAGAATTTCAACACATAAATTTAGGGGAGACAAACATTCAGACCACAGCAGATGGCTAGCTAATTTCCATTCTTAGTATTCCCATTTATGCCCATCTTTATAAAATAGCATGGAAAACGTGAAGTCATTACTGCTCATAAATATGTTCCTATTTCTCCTCTGAAAACATTGGATAATTATATCTCTCTGGCTCCTGAAGGCATAGCCATATAACTTGCTTTAGCAAATAAAATGTGGGCAAAGTGATATATGCCATATCCAGGCAAAAGCATTTCATTGTCACTGAAAGACTCTAGACTGGGAGTCAGAAAACTGTGGCCTGCTGGCCAAATTCAGCCCACTACCTGTTTTGTAAATTACATTTTATTGGAACACAGTCATACTCATTGTGTTTATTTATTTTCTAAAACTGTTTTCATGCTACATTGGCAGAGTTGAATAGTAGTGAGAGAGATGTCATGGCCTGCAAAGTCAAGAATATTTACTATCTGGATCTTTAAGCTTCCCAACCCCTGTTCTAGACAGTTCTTTCCTGCCTGGTGAGCATACCTGTGATACAGATATAAGATGATGGAGGCTTCTTCTAACTACATTGCTTAGCTTTTGCATGGAGAACAGTTACACTAAAGAGTTGCTCCACCCATTGTGGACTTTGTGTAAGTGAAAGATAGGTCTTTGTTGTGTTAGGCGACTAAAATTTTGGATTTTTGTTAACATGGCATCATCTGGCTTCGCTTGACTGACACACAAGCTGAGTCAGTAAATGCCGAGGATAAAATAAAAATACACTGATTAGAGTTTGTTGAGGTCAGGATGCATTGAAAAAGCTGGACGCTGAGTGATGGAAATGAACATAGCAGGGGTGGATGGGTGTTTCTGCTTTTGAAACTGGCACATCCTGTGATTTTAAAATGGAGAGTTGTGGGCCAGAGATTGTGGGGAAGTTTACATTGTTGATAACTCTGCCTATCAGGTTTAAGGTCAAGGGAATTTCCAGGTTACTCCCTGGTGAGAAATAGTCATGTTTCCCTAAAAGGGTCTGTAAATTAAGTTTCTGCCTAAAGATTTTGAGTACTGATGTGTGAAGGACAAAATAGGTTCCCAGTTCTGAATTTTTCAGGTAACACTCTGAGTGAATGTTCTGTTCCTTAGGCTTGACTATTTAATCTCTTATAGTGGTTGATGTTCAATATTGAACAACAGGTTAACTCTGATGTTGAGGCTAATGTGTCTTTGTTGGAAGACTGACTCTTCTACACCATTTTTAGCTGGTTATTTGCAGGTTACTCTTGGTCCCAGTGCAGCAAAATAAATCGGGGCTGCTTCAGTGGTTTTAGAATTCTCATAAGTGAATAAAAAAGGCACACAAAGAAATAAACATCTCTTTCACTTCTAAATCTGGCAAATCCCCAAACTCAAAGGAATTTTTGTCAGAATATCAGAAATGAGTTTCTAAACAGTTTGAGACAAATTCAGCAATGTTCCAGGGACACGGTGAACCTAGATGGAGGAATAATTGTGATCATAATGCATTCTGTCCTATGTTGTATGTCACATGCTTAAACCAAAAGGGCCAAGGGTAATGTAATTTAGACTTGAGATTCTGAATGAGGGCTGACCAGTATAAGCCCTTAGCTGTGTTCAGTGACAGTAAAGAATGGGCACCATGGATCCTAGAGGCATGTGTTACTTGGTGGGTGAAACAAACACATACCCAATACAACTCACAAGACATTCAACTTACTGGATTCATAATATTTACTTCCTGTAACACCTATTTCCAGCCATTGTCCTGCCTCTGAGGTTGGTTCCATCAACTTCTGGTGTAGACAAATGCAGACTAGTTCAGAGGAGAAAGGGGATATGAGTACACTTATGGGACAAGGCTTACACGGGGCAGTACAGAAAGCATGAATAAAACTGGCTCTGGCTGCATCTGAGGAAGGGTTGCTGTTGACCAGTAGAGATGGTCGTGACAGAAACCTCGGACAATATAGCTGAAGAACTCCATAGACAATCCCTCTCCCAACCTCTGCTGTTTTTTTTTTTTTTTTTTTTTTTTTTTATGAGTTGGAATGTTGCTCTAACTCCCAGGCTGTATTTCAGTGCCATGATCTTTGCTCACTGCAAGCTCCATCTCCCAGGTTCAAGCGATTCTCCTGCCTCAGCTTCCCGAGTAGCTGGGACTATAGGTACACACCACAACACCCGGCTAATTTTTGTATTTTTAGTAGAGTCGGGGTTTCACTATGTTAGCCAGACTTGTCTCAAACTCCTGACCTCAGGTGATCCACCTGCCTTGGCCTCCCCAAGTGCTGGGATTACAGGTGTGAGACACCATGCCCAGCCTCCACTGGTTTTTAAAGAAACTACTTCTCATTTACCACCATTCCAGAAGAAGAAATATGAAAATGTTCACTAAGTATACTCCTAAAATATAACCATTTTATCTTTGTCTTAACAACTGAAAGCAGCAAATAACCAAGTAGCTAGCTTGTGTCTTTAGAAACTTTTCTTCAAGAAAAAAAAATCATTAATAAACATTTCAGAAGACTTGGAGGAACAGGATTCAGCACACTACCTATGAATGTAACTGGAGACCCAAATTCTTGTCAAGAGAACAATTGAGATATCTTGTAACTACAGTGGCCTCCTTAACACTCTATTAAACTCAGTTTGCTATCAACAGAGGGCTGCTTTTCTTTTTCTGCAATTAGGGTCATTTTCCTAATTATTTTAGCACAGTACAAATATCCCCTTTGGATCAAGAGAATCTTCCACCAAATTTCTTATTATTTTATTAATCCACTTTCCTCTTCTGTGCCTAATCTAAGAATGTAAAAATAGCTCATGTGTTGGAATGCATAGATCTCAAGTGTCAAAATGTAACTGCTGAAGCCAAGTGGGGAACAGCTTTAGAGGACGGTGGAGTGAGGAGACCAGGGCTTCCCCCAGCACCCGTTTGTCTCACAAGGCACAAGACAACTCTTGAGCTGCTTTGATATGGGAGACACACGGTTATAAGGGAGGAAGTGTGCACATTTCAGTGCATACTTAATTGTATTAAAAAATGAGAAACCAAACACACAGCAAAGGGGATGAGAATCAGGAGGAAAGATCCGGTTTCCATGACAACTGGAGAAGCACACACATCAGCACAGTGAGAGGTCTGACCTGGGGCAGTTGTGATGACAGCTTCACCTAAGGCCTGCCATCAGGTTTTCCCTTACCCCGTGTGCCTTTTTCAGTCATCCTCTATCTCCCTAAAGTCTTGGGATGAGTGGGGACTATGCACCTTCCTGCCTGCAGATAGGGATGGTGCTGGCCAACATCACTTAGCTTTTACTATTATAGAGGGAGATAGAAAATAGGAGTTTTCTTCAGATTATTTACCAACTCAAGCACCTGGATTAGAGTTCCATGCTGTCACTTCTGTGACCCTCGGGATTCCATATTCTCACCTCCCAGAGATAGACACACACAACCACACACACAGAACCACACACACACACACACAACCACACACACATGCATGCACATGCGCAGAGAGTGAGTTTCTGCTAGGGTTTTTGGTTATGTGTCTCTATGGACGGCTGCACCCAAATCCATCACCCAACATGCACATCTTCTGACGTTCTTCATGATGCTCTGATGCTTCTTCACAAGGAAACCGTTTTAACCCTCAGAAAATTTCATCATGAAATCACTCTTGCAAAGCAGACTAATTAAATAAGCAAACCTCAACCCAGGATGCATATTAGAATAATGTGCTATTTTATTTTTTCTCTAAAGTTGAAAGAAAGAAAGAAAAAGAAAAAGAAAGAAAGAAAGAAACCTTCTCTGATGCCCAAGTCCCACCTCTAGATTTGATTTAGTGTGGCTCTTAAACATCATTGTTTTTCAAAACACCCTCCCATGTTATTCTAATGTGTAACCTGAGTTGAGTATATTTTGCTAATTCATTCAGTGATGATTTACTTAGCATCTATTTGTGGGATGGGCTGTGGGCCAGGTCTTAGAGATCTCAAGATGAATAGGGCACCAGAATTTCCAGTCTACAAGTGGGAGACAGATGTGTAGGCAAGGAAGTGCATGGAATCTTGTGGAGGTCTTAGGCTGGTCTGTAGGAGGTAAGTGAGAATATATGAGTAACTGGGTCTGTCTGGGGTCAAGAAAACATCATGCAAGAGTAGATGATGCCAGAGATCAGTATTAAAAGATGTTTATAGATGAAAGGGGGCAGAAAGATCATTCTGGACAGAGAGGGTGCTGTGAAAAAAGGCACAGAGAGGGTGCTGTGACAAAAGGCACAGAGAGCATGATATGGGAACTGAAATAGTTTGATACCACTGACCTGTAGGCTTGAGGGATGTTTTGTAGTGAGAGATGAATATGAATTTGTGAAATACAGAAGAGGTCGGAAGAAAAGATATGGATTAAAGTATGAATGGAGAAAAGGATAAAAATTATCCCCACTGCAGAAAAACATGAGATATATGGCATGTAAAGGTCTAACATAAATGAAATCCTAAAAGAAGGACAAAAGAAAATAAGGAAGAAGCAATGTTTAAAGAGATAGGGGCTAATATATACGGAATTGACAAAAATATCAAGCCACAGATGTAAGTACTATGAAGCCCAAGCAGAATAAATATAAAGAAAATAAATCTAGACCTACTATAGTAAAACTATTGGAAACTAAAAACAGAAGGAAAATATTAAAAACCAGACAGAGAGAAAAAATAAACATTACCTTCAAAGGAATAAAAGTAAAATTGGCAGCTCATTCAACAGAAAACAAAAACCACAAGCTTGACAACCATAGAGCGATATGTGCCATGAGTTAAAAGAAAATAAATGCCTAAAACTGGCCATCAGCAGACCCCACTAAAGGAAATAGTAAAGTTCTTCAGAGAGAAGGAATATGATTCCAGATAGAGGAACAAAAATGCCAGAATTAGAAAGAACAATAGAAAAGGCAAATACGTGAGGGAAAATTAACTGTATAAGACAATGATAACACATATTACATAATTTTAAACATACATTGAATCAAAACATATGGCAATAAAATCATGTAAGTTGGAAAGGACTAGGGTATAAGGGCTAATATATTTAAAGTTCCTGTACTGTCTGGAAAGTAGTACTAATTTATGTTAGATATTAACAAACCAGGGATATGTGCTATGATTTCTAAGGTAAATTCTAAAAGAATAATAAAAAAGAGAGTAACGTCCAAGCCAAAGAGGAGGGCAGATGAAATAAAAACAAACAAACAAAAAACTCCATAAGTGGTCAAGAAAGGAGAGAGGAGGGGAAAAAGATACATGGAACTAATAGAAAATGATAAATTTAAACCCAAATGTATCTATAATTACATTAATTTTGAACTAAGTTTTCCAATCAAAAGATAAATACCAGACTGAATGAAAAAAATAGAACTACTTCTATGCTGCTTACAAAAGAAAGAACTTAAATATATAGATAGAGATTGAAAATGAAAAGAAAATTTCCACTTCTACGCATTTATATAAGAAAAATGAAGGCATATATTCACAAAAAGCCTTCACAATGTCTACAAATGCTTTATTCTTAACAGATCCAAACTGGAAACAGCTCAAATGTTCATCAATAAGAGAATGAACAAAGAATTTTTCATACATACCATTATACTACTTGTCAATAAAAAGGAACAAACTGGTGATTACATGTAACAAAAAGATGAGTAAATTCACAAAGTGTTAAAGAAACCAGACATAAAAGAATAAGGAAAAAAATAAACATATAATAATTTTAGTAGAGGCAGAGCAATCAGTAAAATTCAACATCCACTAATGAGAAAAACTTTTAACAGATTAGTAACAAAGGATACATCTTTAAACTGATAAGTAATATCTATGATAAACTAGTATATACTTAAGATACGACAAAAAGTTTATTTCTGAGAAGTCAAGCAAGAAAATAATGTCAACTACTTTAATACTATACTGGAAGTCCTGCACAGCTAAAAAGGCAACATATTTGTGCAAAAGTAATTGTGGTTTTTGCCATTGAAAATAATAGTAAATATAATAAATGTATAGAGTCAGGGGAATAACAAATTAAATAGTCTTTTTTTGCAGATAGCTCGATTATACATGTAGAATATACACAAGAATTTTCATTAGAATAAATTAAAAAACTTAGCAAGGTTTTTAGACACATTGTCAGTATACAAAAATGCATTGTATTTCTTTATAACAACAACAGATGGTCAGAAAAGGACATCTAAAACATTTGATTATTTATAATAATGTTAATAAGATCAAATACTAGGAATAAATCTAACAAAAGATGAGTAATAACTCTACCTCGAAACACTGTGCACTTTTGTTGAGAGAAAATAAAGGAGCCATAAATAAAGGAGGAATATACCATTCTCATGGATTGGGACATTTAGTATTGTAATGACATCAGTCCTCTGCAAACTGATCTATAGATTCAGTGCAATGTCAATTTAAATCCCAAGAAGTTTTGCTGTTTGTATTTGATAAGCTGATCCTAAAAATTATCATGAAAATAAAAAGTCCCAAGAATAGCCAACACAATCTTTTTTGGCACATCATAGATGAGGTGCCTTTAATTTTCACCCGGAAACCCAAAGGGCTAAGAATAACCAAGACAATCTTGCAGAGGAAAAGGAAGAAGGGGGAGGAGGAGAAGTAGGAAAGATTTACTATAGTAAATACCAAGATTTATTGTAAAATCATAGCAATTAAGACAGTGCACACTAGTGCAAGGACTTATCAATAGGCCAGTGGAGGAATATAGAGACTCCACAAATAGAACCACAAAAATCAATACTTTATTTATTTACTTATTTTTATTTCAAGACAGAGTCTCGTTCTGTCGCCCAGGCTGGAGTGCAGTGGCGTGATCTCAGCTCACTGCAACCTCTGCCTCCCAGGTTCAAGCAATTCTGCCTCAACCTCCTGAGGAGCTGGGATTACAGGCACCTGCCACCATGCCGGGCTACTTTTTGTATTTTTAGAGGAGACAGGGTTTCACCATGGTGGCCAGGCTGGTCTTGAACTCCTGACCTCAGGTGATCCACCTGCTTCATCCCTCAAAGTGCTGGGGTTACAGGCGTGAGCCACTGCACCCAGTCAACATTTGATTTATAACAAAATTAGCCCCAGCAGAGCAATGGGGACAAGAATTGAGTTTTCAATAAGTGATGCTGTGTCAATTGGATAGCCATAGGAGAAAAAGAAACTCAGCACTTTTTTCATACTATACACGAAAATAAATTCCAGAAGACTTGTAGATCTAGCTGTGTAAAACAATAATGTTTCTGGGAGATAAAACAGAATATTTTCATGACTTTGAGATAGGGTAGATTTCTAATGATGGATATTGAACTTTGTTAAAATTATGAACTTCTAGTCATCTAAATATTTAATAAGAAAGTAAATATTTCTAAATATCCTAAATATTTCTAATTTCTAAATACGAAATTTAAATATGTGATTCATGTAAGTCATAAACCAGGAGAAAATATCTGCAGCACAAATAACTGACAAAGCATTTTTATCCATGATATATAATATCCACAAATCAATAAGAAAGCACAACACAATGTAAAAATGGGCAAGACAGTTGAACAGGCTCTTCTCAGAAGAGAATATTCAAAAGGCAATACAAATATTTAAAAGGGCTTATCTTCAAAAGTAATCGAGGAAATACAATTAAAACCACAAGGAGATCCTACTTCAACCTATTCATGGAGATGGAAATTAAAACCATATGATACTGCAAAAATAATCAAAAGATAAAATTCCAACAATAATGCCAAATGTTTTAAATGCTGTGGAGCAAAGGGAATTCCTGTAAACTGATGGTAATATAAATCAGTAAAACTCCTTTGGAAAATAGTGTTGCATTATCTACTAAATTGAACACATACCCCCTATGACCTAGCAATTTCACTGCTATTCCACCCAATAGAAATGTGTGACTGTATAGACTAAAGACAGATAAAATAATGTTCATAGCAGGATTTTTCCATAATAACTAAAAATCTGGAAACAACCCCAAATATCCACAAATGTGACATATTTATAAAAAGGAATATTACACAGCTACAAAAATGGAAAAACTATAGTTGCACAAAACAATAGGTATTATTTCGAATGAGATAATCCAGACCTGAAAGTGTACATACTGTATGCTTCTATTTATTTAACATAACAAAAATGAAATCTAATATATGGTGTGCTGTACTTTGGATGTTTGTTCCCCCAAACCTCATGTTGAAATATGATCCCCCCATGTTGGAAGTAGGGCCTAATGGGAGGTGTTTGAGTCATGGGGGAATATCCTTCATAAATGGCTTGGTGCCATCCTCACAGTAGTGAGTTCTCACTCTGTTTCCGAGAGTGAGTAGTTTAAAAAAGTCTGGCACCACCTGCCTCCCTCTCTTACTTCCTCTCTCACCATGTGACCTGCACACGTAGGCTCCCCTTTGCCTTCTACCATGAATGGAAGCAGCCTGAGGCCCTCAACAGCAGCAGATGCTGGAGCTGTGCTTGTTGCACAGCCTGCAGAACTGTGAGCCAAATAAACCTCTTTTCTTTATAAATTGCCCCACCTCGGCTACTCCTTTCAAGCAACACAAATGAACTAAGACTGGGTGGAAAAGAAGCATAGTGATTGGGGAAGGGTATAGAATTGGGCTATTAGAATTCTCATAAAGTTCTATTTTTGACCATTTGACCAGGATGGTTGTTGCATTATACATTCAATATGTGAAAAGATCATTGATATGTATACTTGTGATTTGCGCACTTTCCTTATATTTAAGAATGTTTTTTAAAAGGATTTTCATTTGACTTAGAGTGTTTTTACCCACTTGAATTCTAGGATCATTACTGAAGATTTCAATTATGACAATAGAAATCATGGGTGAACAAAACAAAACAATATCTACCACATTCTATGAATGTTTTTGATCTGAAGTTTTAAAATTTATTTTGATTTTATCATTATGGATAAGCTGTAAGCAAAATGATTTTATAACTTGTTTACTGGCCATACAGACCGAAGTAATGTTATAGAAAGTCAGGTTTGTAGATTTATTTGTACTTTACTCAGATATACTAAGAAATATAATATCTCATATTTCTCTGTAGCTGATATGGTCTTCTTTATGAGCCCCCATCCATTGAATTGTGGAAGAAAAAAACAAAAATATAGTCTAATTTATTCAATGCCAAAACAAAAGCCTTTTTAGATGAGTTCTTGACATTTTTAGGTAATATATGCATTCTTTTACATTTCCTTTCCATCTCCCAGATCTTCTCTTTGACAGCATCTGGGTGTCTGGAGGAGGGTATGTGGCTGATGGCAATGGATGACAGAGGTCTTAGAGTCTGCAGAGCAGACATTTGCACTTGCTGCATAGTGGCAGGGCTGGTTTGCTCCCTTCAAGCACCACTAGTTCTATCCCTGAGCATCCTGCCTTGGCCTGCTGAGAAGCCCACCTATGGTGTGCCACAGGATCTGGTCTCTCTTGCCTTGGCCTATAAGTTTTCCCAACATGACTCAGTTTCATCTTTGATATGTCTCACGCTGCATAGGCCTTCAACATTCTACCCCCGACTCTACAGCTGGCCCCTGGCTTAGGGTTTCTATCTGACCTCTCAACACCACAGACTTCATGGTAGTCACACAGCTCTCCACTCAGATATATTATGCATCCTCCCCTTTAAAAGCAAGCAGAAGTGGATAGAAATTTGGGAGTGCTAAATATCGGTCCTTCCTCTACATCTCAAATTATGGTGTGCAGCAAAATAGTTAATTTAATGATAAAGCTCATTAAAACACAGATTGTTGGTCCCCACCTCCAGTTTCTGATTTAGTAGGACTGTAATAATGATGCTAGTCTGTTGACTTCACTTTGAGAAACATTGCTTACACAAAACCAAGTGACCTTTGATTAACTCACCCCCAGACTGGTGTGCCTGCAAGGTGACTTCCTTCCAAACTCCCAAATGTTAAGTGGGGCTATGTCCTCTCCACCTCCGACTGCTCCCTGACCTTTCCCTTCGTCCCACAATCTCTTGGGTCAGAATAGGCTAGGTTTTTGTTAGAGCTTGTTTTTTGTTTTTGTTTTTGTTTTTGTTTTTTGTATTTTCTTATCTATCTAGAGCTTCTGTAAGTATTTCTCTCATTTGAAAAGACTTTCTTCTCTTTTTTTCTCCTACATTATACTCCCCATCTTCCCCATTCCAGACTTGAAAGCAAGCATTAGTGGTAGATGATATTCAAGAGAGAGAGATGAGTTTCCTGATAAAGAATGTAAATTAGTACTTCAAAACCTTAAATATACTTTAATAATAAAAATAATTTGAGGCAATATTGAGGGTCTGTGAAAATCTTTTTCCTTTTAAGTTAACCTAAACAATATTTAAGTTTGAAAACATGAAAGAATAAAAGGAAGATCAAACTTAGAATGAGGCAAGAACTTATAAGACCTCATAGGAATGTGAGAATGCAGGATCTAGCTCTATCCCTCCAGAGCCTTTACTGGGGGCTGGTAGATCAAGACCAAATCTGAATGATGGCAGGGGAGCTTCTGTTCTAGGCCAGAGAGCACTGAATGTCCAGAGAGACTTTCATCCTGTGAAGACTCTATCCCAGCAAGCCTATGAAGACCTAGGACCATTCCCAGGCAATAAGCTCAATGCATTCATGTGCTCTGCAGTGCTTAGTTAGGTACCAGAGAACAGGGACAGAACCCCACACCCAGAGACCTGGTGGTTGTCACCAGCCAAGTGTAGAGCAAACCCCAGTCAGCTGGTAAACGATATTAGATAGACTCTGTTTGACAGTCTTATGCCCAGGAAAGGGTAGGGGCTCAGAGAATGCGCAGTATCTCGGACTCTAGAGGAAGGGATTCGGGCAACAGCTGGGCTGTCTCACAGGGTATTGGATGGGATTGTCCCTCTATTATGGCCAGGGGTGCAACCTGACACCACCAGCTCATTCTGACTCTTGTAATCTCTGGCAAGGGCAGAACAAATTCCAGCTCTGGGAGAGGAGCATAGCAACAGCTGCAGTGGGGCTAAGATGAGCATAAGAATTGCCATGGGAAGTAGAATGCCAGGACTCCAGGTCAACCCTTTCCCCTGACATCCCAGGCCAGGAAGTGAAGCTCTGCCACTGAGAAATATGGACTGGCCTTTCTCCTCTATAGAGGCAGCAAAGTGGCAGCTCCTCACTCCTGCTATGGCTGTCCTCTAACGTGGTTACCAATCCCTTTCCTGTCTCTTTCACGGAGTTGCCGTATGAATCCAAATGCAATGACTCAGGTGAGAGCATTATTAAGCTCCTATACAAATGTAAAGTGTGACACACTGGGGATAACCAGGTTTATGCTCTATGCCAGCTTTAATCCTTTGGCTAAGATAAATACTTTTTTTTTAACAGCACTTATGGCTTTTCAACTGAATCTCACACCAGCTCCTCCAGTGAGGCCTCCTACAGTCCTGCATTCAGCTTCCTCTTGAGTCAAATCCATCTCACATCATTTCCTCTTTTCAAATGAGAGAACAAGTTAATAATAGCATTTGGTTTTAGACATAGAAAGCAGCTCATATTTAGTGTTTGGAGATGGGGGGCAACACAACTCCTTGGTTTTTGGTTTAACACTATGTGTGGCTATTCCTACAGGGTAAGATGCTGAGTCTGGAGTGTTGGTGAGCAGGTGTGGAGAGTTACTGTCTTTTAAAGCAAATGCAGCATAACCTCCTGAGCTAGTGGTGCACAGGGAGAAAGAAGTATGGACACGTGAACACAGTGCCTGCTGTTTGACCTTGGCTCCATTCTTTAAACTGGGCAGACTCTCCATTCACCATGCCACTGCAGCCATTGCAATAAAAGGGCCTCTTTTTGCTATTCACTGAATATTTTCTACATTTTATCATCTAATTTCTACTTCTGCTGCTCATCCTTTTTTCTCGTTTGTGTCTCAGCTTTTGATTTTTTGGCTGGCTTACCTGTCTTATTCGTGCACTCTTTGAACTTGATGGCACTAGTGAATTTAGTCCTGCCACTCTTCTTCCAGCTATTTACCTATTCCAGCTCTGGCATCTGGGACCCAGCCGTGGCATGCTCCTGCTTTGCTATTGCTGCTAGAGGCCTGTCTCAGTCTCCTACAGTGGATGTAAGTACTTCCTTACAGAATTATTCAACCTGAGGTCAAAATTAACGGACCCAGGCTATAAGATAAATACTGCCATATTATTATATATCCAGCAAGAAATGTGGCAGTGAGGGTTCCATTTATTCCTTTGCCCATTGTTTTAATCTCACCCATGTTCAACTTCACAGCTACTCTTTGCCAACTTGGAGACCATAGAGGGCTGTTCCCCGCCTGGGTCTTCAGAGAGACTGGAAGAATTCCAGGAAATATCAATGTTCAGAATTTCAAAAATCCTCATAGGAATTAAATATTTATCAAAGATAATGTTTGTCTGCTCAGGCAAATTGGAAGTCAAAATCATTTGCTGTTGCTAAGGGAGATATCAGTTATTGCTGACAAGCATTTACAGGGGTAACTCCTTTGGCCTTTTATGTGACCTATGGCTAAAGAAATCATTGGAGAACTTCTGATCTGATGGTCATAATGGAAGATGTGGGCAACTTGTAAATTCTACCAAGAGTATCTTGGGTGACCATGTAAGAAATCCACTAAAATTATCTTCTCTTTCCAAAAAAGTACCCAAGAAGGCTCCCTAAAAGCAGCAGCATTAAATAATCAGTGAATCTATCTCTAATCTATATGTCATTCCTTTACCAATTTTAAGAAAGAGCAGATATGTAGATTTAACAATTTTCTTACCTATGATTGCTTACTAATTTATAAAATCTGCTCATATAAAGTGTTTTTATTTGAAATCACTGCCATGTGGTAGGTAAGTTTTATCAAGTCCATTCTGGAAATGACAATATTGGAGATGCAGTTGGCAAAGTGGCTAGCTATCTCCAGTAGGCATGTAACTATTTCCTAGTAAGCATGAGACATCTTGAGCTTAGGGGCACTGTAGACTCCTACAAGTAAATCTGGGCATTTCAGAATGATTTAAAGCTCTAATGATTTTGTTGCAGTAGCTGGAAAGATGATCACTAAATGACTTAAGCCAACAAGCAAAGTAAATAATGAAAACACTTAAAAAACTAAGCCTTTCCAAAAGACAGAAGGCAAGTTTTTATTCTAGCATTTTCTAAACTATGCCTCAAGAACATTAATGTCCCAAGATATGTTAGTAGATATTCCTAGGGTAAGAAGAATTCTGAAGTCAAACAAGTTTTGAAAATACTGCCTATCATATCTTTTTATTAAAGATGAATATATTAAAAGTTCTGAGCACTTCTACAGTAAAGAAACACATTCAAATTTGTTTACCAACAGTTCCCAAACTTATTTGACCATGGAATGATTTTTTGTCATACAATTACTGTTGCCAAAATGTGGAATACATGTATTCCAGCATATGGGTTGATAACACTAATTTAGACCAAAAAAAGTGGAAAATTGTCTCCAGTTTACAACAAAGAACAGTGGCTGTGGTCATTTGCTGTCATTTGGCAGTATTCTATGGCCATGTGATTTTTAAAAAGACACAATAGTGAGGCACTGTCTGACTCAACTCAAAGATGACTATCTCTAACTTGACATTTCTAGTTTACAGTGATTTATAATCATTAGATGCGGTATAACCTCTTTGAAGAAAGTATACTGGGAGAACTTCTGCCAGCATGGTTGTGCTTGAAGTCCCCAAGACTGCTCCTGGGTTTGGAGATTCACTAGAGGGACTCATAGGATGCAGCATAGAGTCCTTCTCACAGCTAAAACTCACTTTCTCAGCAATGAGTTATGGCAACACCTGTGAAATGTTGTATACCAGGGAATCTTATTAAAGACTCAGTGGCCAGGGCTTTTATTGGGGCCTGATCACTTAGATGCCCTCCACCTATGATACGTTAAAATTTCAGAATTCTGGAAGGAAAGTAGGTTTTCAACATAAACCACATGGCTTGTACTGTTGTAGGAACAGTGAACCATTATTACCCGTTCTGGGAATGGTGAGAAGCCTCCAGATACCAGCCAAGGGCTAACTTTGCAAACAGGCTTCTGTAAGGACGGTATTCTCAGACTTGCTATACTAACTCTTTTTTGAGTGATGATAGAAGATTAAAACAACAAAATGCTGGATGAAATGTTGAAATCTCCTTTGGAAGTGCATAATGGATCTAAGACTATAAAAAGCAATCTACAGAGGCCAAAAATCAAGTGAAAGAAGAAACCTGGGAGGTAAAGAAGAAACAAAGCCATCTTTTGCCATGAAGGTTCTGCTGAACTTAGGAGAATGTGAGCTTCTGCTTTGACAACCATGCAGAGTGCCAGGGAGGCTTAGGGAGGGGAGGAGATAGAATCCAGGGCTCACTCCAGACAGACGGTCTAGTTAATAGAATACTCCTATAAAAAGTCAGTACCTATATGGACTGCAAAGGACTGCATCTTCTTTGTTAAGAAAAATAAGAAAAAGCCTGCTGAACAGAAGATAACTGTAAGGAAATGTGCTGGTTTCTACCTTAGCATTGACTGGAAAGGAAAACATTTCTCTTAGAATTTGAAACCACAAGCCAGGCCTCATGCACCTTTGTAGTCCAAATGAAAGTTATTCTTGTGAGATATCTATCTGTCTATCTATCTATCTATCCATCTATCTATCTACCTAATTAGATACCTGTGGGATATATATGTAGCTATTCTTGTGATATATATATAATTATATGTTAAATATACAATTATAGTATGTATAGATTATATACATATCTAGATATCTATATATCACAGGTATATAAATATGTGGTGTGCGTGTATGTATCATTATATAATTATGTAATCTCTGATACATATCTATGTATAATTCTATATGTTATATTATTATTATATATGTCAGGTTATATAATTATATAACATATATAATTATATACCTATGAGATATCTCACAGATACATATATGTATATATATATGTGTGTGTATATATCTCTCTCTCTCACAGGTATATAATTATACATAGAGTGATACATACACACATATCTCACATCTATCTATCTATCTATCTATCTCTCACAGGTATATTATTATATTTAGAGCTGGTACAGTTTTATAGTGCTCCCAAGCCAGGAAAGAGCTAAAAAAATTTATAAATTCTCTCCGGAGAAACATGACTTTGATCTAGTCCTTAAAATTAAATACCCTCAGATAAGTTCCAAGAAAAATGAGCAACTTGCAGTCAAATATCACAAAATACACATAGAAACAAACCATCCTGTGAATATCAGCAGTACAAAAATAGCTGAATCTGACTTATAAATGTTTTAGACATTGGAATTATCAGACACAGAATATAAGTTTTATGTTTAAAGGAATAAAGTTTTAAATATGAATTAAAAATAAAAAGATTTAACAAATGACAAAGCAAAATTTAAAAAGAGCCAAATATAATTTTAAAAAATGAAAACCATGGCAATGGAAATTAAAATCATGACAGAAAATTCGACACAGCCAAATAGAAAATTAGCGAATATAAATTTAGATACAAAAAATTATCTAAAATATAACACTGAGAAGCAAATCTTTGGAAAATGTGAACCTAATATTAACAGACATGGAAATAATTTAACAAATATTTTAATAACAATTCCAGAAAGAAAGGTCGGAGAGAATGGAATGGAGGCAATGTTTCAAGAGAAAATCATGGGTCAGAATTTTCTAGAATTGTTAAAAACACAGCTTCGGATCCAGGAATCACAGCACATCTCAAGCAGGATAACCTTTACAAAATGTAATGGAATAGCAGAAAAACAAAGGAAAAGGAAGACCTATTTAAAGCAGCCATGAAATAAAAATGAAAATACAACTTATCAAAAGTTGTGGGATGCAGCAAAAGTAGTGCTTAGAGGAAAATTTATAGCTTTTAATGCATACATTCAAAAAGAAGATATTTCCAATGATGAATAGAATGGTAAAGATATTTTTTGTAAACTGTCAATGATGCAACCATTCTAGAAAAAACACTGAATTATTTTTTCTATTTTCTCTATATTGAAAATACTGCCAAAATGTAGGAAAGAGTGTTATAGAGACATACAGAACAGTTGGTTAACACAAATATTCTGCAATCACAATATATGTGGTATTGACCACCTTTTTAAAGTTTCTAATTTATTGTGACTTCCAAATAAATATTGAATTGCCTAGTTAATTTTGGATTCATAATTTTGCATTATTTTTCTTAAAGAGATCCTCTCTTCCTCCCTCAGTTCGTATAAACTTCAGCTTCTCCAAAATCTGGCCTCATCCTAATACCAGTGGTGACATTAACGCCTGGCCACCAGGAGATAAAACAGCCAAGCTGTATCTCAAGAAACTGGACAACGTAGAATGAATACCTTGGAGAATTTACTATAGTCTAGCATCTGACTGTAGTAGTTCTACAGGCTCACATCTGATTTTGTTAGTACATCCTGAACAGATCCATCTCTCAGAAAGAGACTCACATTATCTGAGCTCATGAGACTAATGTATTAAATTAGGATGGCAGTTAATTTATTTATAGGGAGAAATTACTATCATAAGGATCAGAAATATTTGAAGTACATCTGTTCAGTACATTTTCTTTCTGTAGAAAACTGCATAGGAAGCCAATAAATTTATAATGAGAAATCATTGACAGAAGGGCTAGAAATACTTGAAACTGTAGGAAGGACATGTTCTTTCCCTGAAGGCAGATCTGCCTGGAAAACCAAATTCTAATGAGAAATTTACTTGATGAGCATGAAATCAAAACAGAGAGCTAGATAAATTGCATATTTAATGATATCAGACTAAAATTCTGTTTTGAATGTTTTAGTCAATGGGATCTGCATATTTAAGACCACTTGGCTACAAACCAATTCTAGGTATTGTTCTGTTAGCGGGACTGGAACTACCCCAGGTCTCAATATTGAGGATACCCCTTCCACCAACAATGTTTAGATGTGACTTTCCTTTTCTGTAAGCTTTTATGGCTGGCCTTTTTTGGTCATAAATACCGTTACCTGTAAGATTATGTGAACTCTATTATGGATCTTAATATTTCATTTGCTGAAAAGCATACTGTATTTTTTTTTTTTTTTTGAGACAGTCTCAATCTGTCACTGAGGCTGGAGTGCAGTGGCATGATCACAGCTCACTGCAGCCTCCAACTCCTGGGCTCACACTATCCTCCCATTTCAGCCTCCCAAGTAGCTAGGACTACAGGTGCACATCACCATGATCGGCTAATTTTTAAAAAATTTTTTGTAGAGACAGGGTCTCACTATGTTGCTTAGCTGGTCTCAAACTTCTGAGCTTAAGTGATCTCTTGCCTCAGCCTCCCAAAGTTCTGGGATTACAGGTGTGAGCCACCATGCTCAGTCATACTGTATTCTTCATGTATTGGGACTGTCCCCTAGCAAATGTCACTCACAACATTTTTTTAAATTATCACAAACTCCAGAAATGGCCTAATGTATTATGATAAGGACATGACCCAGAACATTTTGGCTTACCTCTTCAGTATACTCTAATATAGTTAATAAGATTTAATATGTTGTAAACTAGATTGACAAAAATAGAATGCTTATGTTAAATGTTGAGTGAATAAAAAGCACACTGTGCAATTGCATATATGAGACATATACCAAACATAAACAATTAGGTAACTTTAGAATTAGTTGGTTATGGACAAGAATCAAAAAGGGTAACTTCTTCTATTAAGAATTTTATTTATATGGTTATAATCTTTATGCATATAAACCGTTTTCTAAAACCTTTACTTCTTTCTATTGATAGAAAAAAGCAGTTATCTGAATTCTAGTTGATGTAAAAGAGTAGTTATCTGGATTTCAAAAGTATGAAACAGAATGTAGTCACAAATTGTCACAAGTATTTGAAAACTAGGTTTTCACTGATATCCATTCATTTGGGCATTTGTTTGTTAAACACTTTTTAGTAAAGGCCTATTATGGATCCAGGGCAGATCAGACTCATATCTTATGGATGAAAGCATGGACATCCTACTAATTAAGAAAAGGGCAGATTTACCTAGTCCCAGAGGCAATCAATTGGAATAGACAGAAAATTGCCTGAAGTAGGAAAATAAGGTAAAAGACTTTGAAATGTGGCCATCAAGTGGTTAAAATTCATTATTGCATCTGAAGATGCAAATTAGTTTGTTCTGGGAAGTTAGAGATGGAATTCATGGAAAATCCAAGCTCCAAAAGCCAAAAATAAAAATTCTGACTCAGCTAGGCACGGTGGCTCACACTTGTAATCCCAGCCCTTTGGGAGGCCTAGGCAGGCGGATCATTTGAGGTCAGGAGTTCCAGACCAGCCTGGCCAACATGGTCAAACCCCATAATCCCATCTCTACTAAAAATACAAAAATTAGATGGGGGTGGTGGTGGGCACCTGTAATCCCAGCTACTTGGGAGGCGGAGGCAGAATAATCACTTGAACCCTGGAGGCAAAGGTTGCAGTGAGCCAAGATCGCGCCACTGCACTCTGCCTTGGGTGACAAGAGAGAAACTGTCAAAAAAAATATATATATAACTCAATGTAATCTCTCCAAAATTTGGGAGACCACAGTCTGCTTAAAAAGAACAAAAGCTTAAGAGTGAGAACATACATTATTTGGTTTTCTGTCCTTGTGTTAGTTTGCTGAGAATGATGGTTTCCAGCGTCATCCATGTCCCTGCAAAGGACATGAACTCGTTCTTTTTTATGGCTGCATAGTATTCCATGGTGTGTATGTGCCACATTTTCTTCATCCAGTCTATCATTGATGGGCATTGGGTTGGTTCCAAGTCCTTGCTATTGTGAACAGTGCCGCAATAAACGTACGTCTGCATGTGTCTTTATAGTAGAATGATTTATAATCCTTTGGGTATATACCCAGTAATGGGATTGCTGGGTCAAATGGTATTTCTAGTTCTAGATCCTTGAGGAATTGCCACACTGTCTTCCACAATGGTTGAACTAATTTACACTCCTTCCAAAAGTGTAAAAGAGTTCTTATTTCTCCACATCCTCTCCAGGAGTTGAACAATGAGAACACATGGACACAGGGAGGGGAATATCACATACCAGGGCCTGTCAGGGAGTGGGGGCTAGGGGAGGGATAGCATTAGGAGAAACACCTAATGTAGATGACAGATTGATGATACACCACCATGGCACGTGTATACCTATGTAACAAACCTGCACATTCTGCACATGTACCCCAGAATTTAAAGTATAAACAACAACACCAACAACAAAAAACCTAAGCTAGTAAAGGGATTGACTTGTTAAAATCAACTTGTTAAATATACAATCTGTAATTTTCAATACAGGTCAGCCTTCACCAATAGCTAATGAAAAGATGTGGAGGTTTCACTTTGATCATCAGAGAAACAAATGGACTAACCCTAAAATACTACTTCCCTATACCCCCTCCCCCTGAAAATCAAATCAATCATGGGTTCTATGGGTTCTGCTTCTTAAATATGCCTGGAATCTGTCTGTTTTTATTTACTCCTATAGCCACTATCTTTTACCAGGATTACTGCATCAGTTTCCTGCTTGAAGTCCCTGCCTCTGGTTTTATACCCAGTTCCTTCTCCACCTTACTATCAGTGTGAGTGTCCTAAAACACACCAGTGATTCTCCATAACCCTTAGGTTAAGTGAAACAGTAAACAGCATGACTTACCCGGTCTTTTGTGAACTGGCCCCTCCTATTTCTCTAACCTTTTTTATTTCCCTGGCTGTATCATGCTCCCTCTTTTTTCTGAGTCTTTTCACCTGTTCTTCTTCGCAAGCTTGGTATACTCCAGTACCCTCTTCTGTCTACAATACCTTGTTTTTCTTATGGCTTGCCATCAATTACACAGTATGTTAATAATCCCTTTACTTGTCTATATCTCTACCAAGACCATAATGCTGGTTGAGACCATGGTCATCTCAGTAACCACTGTACCCCTGATACCTCCCAGAGACTAGGAGCTCAATAAATATTTGTTGAATTAAATAATCCAATATAATATGTTTCTAGCACATTGGAAAAAGGATGCTTATTGTCTGAGCATCTATTTTCTGCCATAACTTATCCCAGGGATCTTGCAATATAATTGTGTTAATCCTCAATACTACACTGTGTGATGATAATATTCACCACATATTGAACACCCGGAGAGTGCTAGGTTCTGTACTATGTACTTTTAAAGAATGTCAGACAACAGCCTTCATTTGTCCCTTTTTTCAAAAGGCAAAATTAAGGTGCAGAAGGGTCCCTTAACAAGTATTTACACAAAGCTAACGAAAATTATAAAGTTGTGGCTGGCATGGTGCCTCATGCCTGTAATCTCAGTGCTTTGGGAGATTGAGGCAGGAGGATTGCTTGAGCCTGGAGCTTGAGGTGACAGTGAGCTATGATGGTGCCACTGCATTCCAGCCTGGGCAATAGAGTGAGACCCTGTCTCAAACAAAAATAAAAATAAAGTTACAAAGCTGAATTCTCTATTTTCATACCCCTCCCTGTGTCTCAAAATTAATGATGTCACAGCCCCACTCTTATCTTGTCTCTGCCTCCCACCCTGACTTTAAAACTGCCGTGAGTCCCTTTCCTAGTCGTATGCTTAGAAACCACCCTTCTGACAGAATCCTAGCCTCAGAGGCAAATTGACCTGGAAGGAACTTGGGAGACAAATTAAACCAACCCTCTCCTAACAGAGGTGAAACCACTGAAGCCCAGAAGAGTAAAGTAATTTTCCCAAAGCCTCTGAGTTCCTTCTTAGCTGGTCAAGTAAGGTTTTCCTACTTGCTGTTATTTCTTAGGGTATATTATTTGGCTCTGTCCCCACCCAAATCTCATCTTGAATTGTAGATCTTAAAATTCCCATATTTTGTGGGGGTCCCGGTGGGAGATAACTGAATCATGAGGGCAGTTTCCCCCATACTGTTCTCATGGTAGTAAGTCTCACAAGGTCTGATAGGTTTATAAGGGATTTCCCCTTTCAGTTGGCTCTCATTCTGTCTTGTCTGCCAACATGTAAGATGTGACTTTACCCTTCTGCCGTGATTGTGAGACCTCTCCAGCCACATGGAACTGTGGGTCCATTAAACCTCTTTTTCTTTATAAATTACCCAGTCTCAGGTATGTCTTTATCAGCAGTGTGAAAACAGACTAATACAGTAAATTGGTACTGGGAGAGTGGGACACTTCTGTAAAGATACCCCAAAATGAGGAAGTAACTTTGGAACTGGGTAACAGACAAAGGTTGGAGCAGTTTGGAAGTCTCAGAAAAAGACAGGAAAATGTTAGGAACTTCCTAGAGACTTGTTGAATGGCTTTGACAAAAATGTTGATAATGATATGAACAATGAAATCCAGGTTGAGGCAGTCTCAGAAGGAGATGAGGAACCTGTTAGGAATCAGAGTAAAGATGCTTCCTGCTATGTTTTAGCAAAGAGGCTAGCAGCATTTTGCCCCTGCCTTAGAGATTTGTGGAACTTTGAACTTAAGGGAGATGATTTAGAGTATCTGGTGGAAGAAATTTCTAAGCAGCAAAGCATTCAAGAGGTGACTTGGGCTTTTTTAAAAGCATTCAAGTTCAAAAGGGAAACAGAGCATAAATGCCCAGAAAATGTGCAGCCTGAGGATGCGATAGAAAAGAAAAACCCATTTTCTGAGGAGAAATTCAAGCTGGCTGCAGACTAGGTTAGTTAGGTATACATAACTAATGAGGAGCCAAATGTTAATCACCAAGACAATGAGGAAAATGTCTCCAGGGCATGTCAGGTACCTTTGAGACAGCCCCTCCCATCACTGGCCCAGAGGCCTAGGAGTAAAAAATGGTTTCATGGGCAGGGCCTATGGCCCCCCTGCTGTGTGCAGCCTAGGGACTTGGTGCCCTGAGTCCCAGCCGCTCTGGCCATGGCTAAAAGGGGCCACGATACAGCTCAGGTCATGGCTTCAGAGGGTGCAAGCCCAAAGCCTTGGCAGCTTCCACATGGTGTTGAGTCTGCAGGTGCACAGAAGTCAAGTATTGAGGTTTGGGAACCTCTGCCTAAATTTTGGGGATGGATGGAAATGCCCAGATGTCCAGGCAGAAGTTTGCTGCAGGAGTGGGGCCCTTATGGAGAACCTGTACTAGGGCAGTGCAGAAGGGAAATATGGGGTTGAAGTCCCCACACACAGTCCCCACTAGGGCACTGCCTAGTGGAGCTGTGAGAAGAGGGCCACCATCCTCCAGGCCCCAGAAAGGTTGATCCATCAACAGCTTGCACTGTATACCTGGAAAAGCTGCAGACACTCAACATAAGCCCATTAAAGCAGCTGGGAGGGAGGCTGTACCCTGCAAAGCCACAGGGGCATAGCCACAGGGGTGGGTTCCAAGACCATGGGAACCCACCTCTTGCATCAGTGTGACCTGGATATGAGACATGGAGTCAAAGGAGATCATTTTGGAGCTTTAAGATTTGGCTGCCTCACTGGATTTCAGATACACATGGGGTCTGTAACTCCTTTGTTTTGGCCAATTTCTCCCATTTTGAAAGGCTGTATTTACCCAATGCCTGTACCCCCATTGTATCTAGGAAGTAACTAACTTGCTTTTGATTTTACAGGCTCATAGGTGGAAGGGACTTATCTTGTCTCAGATGAGAGTTTGGACTGTGGACTTTTGAGTTAATGCTGAAATGAGTTAAGACTTTGGGGGACTGTTGGGAAGGCATGATTCATTTTGAAATGTGAGGACATGAGATTTGAGAGGCGCCAGGGCCAGAATGATATGGTTTGGCCCTGTCCCCACCCAAATCTCATCTGAAGTGTGGCTCCTAGCTCCCATAATTCCCACATGTTGTGGGAGGGACCCAGTGGGAGATAATTGAATCGTAGGGGCAGTTTCCCCCATACTGTTCTCATGATAGTGAGTAAGTCTCTCAAGATCTGATGGTTTTATAAGGGGTTTCCCCTTTCACTTGGCTCTCATTCTCTCTTGCCTGCTGCCATGTAAGATGTGACTTTTGTCTTCTGCCATGATTGTGAGGCCTCCCCAGTCATGTGAAACTGTGAGTCCATCAAGCCTCTTCTTCTTTATAAATTACCCAGTGTCAGGTATGTCTTTATCAGCAGAGTGAAAATGGACTAAGACTAATACAGAGTATGTTTAAAGTTTCAGTAACAATACCACTTGTTGCCAGTATTTTTAAAATACATGGTTTTCACATTTTATTTTCATGGGATTTACATAAGAAAGATATTTAAAATGTGGATACTGAGTCCTTTGGTGGTAGGGCTCAGGAATGTGTATCTTGTAACTAGTGCCTCTGGTGATTCTGACTCAGGTGCCACAGGGACCCCACTTTGGGAAACTGCTTTAACCACTCCTCGAGTGTCGTTCTCATCACATTCTTTTAAAATGGGTGAGCCACTGCTTCCTACCAGATTGTGTCTCTCCTGAAGGCAGGTGTTAGGTCTCACTGCTCCAACCCCTATTTGATGAGACCTGGGCAAACCTTCTGAGTCAGTCCCAGGTAGGTCCAGGGTCAGGAGTCCTGATACTAGGTAGAAAAAAAAAAGAGACAGTCTTAAAGCTCAGTATAGATCTGGTCTAGAAACACACCCATGATCAAGTTTCAGAGGCCTAAACGAAGCTGGAGGAGGAAGATGAAGCCATTGGTGAGAGGCAGAAGCTTCTGAGAATGTGTGAGGAAGGTAGGCTTAGGTACCAGAGGTCAAAGTGGGACAGCAAATGAAATAAGAGTGACTGAGACTGTTGCCTATGAAAGCCATGTTGTGTGTGTGAGGGAGAGAGGAAAGGTGTCCGCATGTGTTCATCTGTGCCTCCCTAGTGCTTATTGCAGGACCTGGGCCACACAGGGTAGCTGCCTTGTGTTCTGATTCCTCAGGGCAGGTGGCCAAAAGCTCTGCCTTCAATCTATTATGTTTCATTCCTTCTTTTTTAATGATAAAAGGAGGACTTACTAACCAAAGAAAACAGAGCAGCAAGGAGAACCCACAGATAACCCAACGTCAAAGCCACAGGGAGAAAAAAATGGACAGATGACCTGTTGGAAAGAGGCTCTGTTCGTTTTCCCCTAAAAAGTGCAGGAATGGCAAATTCCTAGAGCATTGTCCTGGCAGCCTTCAGCAAGGGGCTTTGTTCACTCTCAGGGGATGTTTCAGGAGGAGCTCCTCGAGCAGTCTCCCTTGAGCACAACAGAGAGAAGTTTGCTCCCCACAGTGCCACTTTGCTGGTGTCCATCATGACACTCCATGTGGCAAGCTGTAGCAGAGGCTGTGGAGGGCGCAGCGAGGACTTCAAAGGAAAAGCTGACTATAAATAATCTGGTGACAGAAGGCTAGTGCTGTCTGTCCCTTCCCTTTCCTCATCACCTTAGGAGACAGCTGGGGGAGGCGGGAGCCTTCAGAGTGCCCCTTGCCTCTTCTGCCTGGCTCTCCTACTTGAGAGATAACAGCACAACACTAGGGAAACTCAGCTGCTTATGGTCACTGTTCTGGTACCAACTGTTCTTTGTGGCTTCACACTGGGAGCCCTCCTTATCCATGCCTGTGTTCATCACATACCTAAGATGCTCACACAACAGGGGGGCTGATGCAGCAGGGTTTAGGACACATCCAGGTGCTCACGATGGCTCCGAGAGAGGTGGGAGGAGGCAGCATAAGGAAATGCAGACTTCCTGGCCCACAGTTGCCTGTCAGTGCACTCAGGTTGGCTGTGAACACCTGGAGGGCTGGGAGCCAAAGCACAATCAAATTCCAGAATCTGTATGATCAGCACTAGGTGATCAATTAGTGTTGGCTGAAAACAGAAATGGTTGATGATGAAATGGCAGGATATAAAATGCATTCTGAAGCTTAAACGCCACTTCAGAATTGCCAGAGTCACAAGAGCTATGCCCGGCATGGTGTTAGTCTCTTTACTTGAATCATCTTATTAACTACCAAGACCTTGAGCTGAGGAAACTGAGGATTTACATAGTACTTTCCTGTATCCTTGTCTATTCTTAAACAGTTAATCACTAACAGATCCAGGATCAGTGCTCAAGCAGCCCTTTGCAAAGCCCTCCACTCTGAAGTACTGTGCTATCCCATCCCAGTTACATCTCAGGTCTTTGTGGTTTCATTCTTGAATAAATAAGTACAAGTTCAAATGTCACCCCATTTTACAATTATTTTCTCATGGGGTGTCTGTTTCTATGGGAGTCAAAGTCATTTCTCTGAAGTTTCCCTGCGGAAGAAAAAGGCATTCTGAAAAATTCTTATTGGAGTGATGTTTAAATTCATAGATTTGATTGAAAAGCTAGAGCAAAAAACCACCAAAATGCTTAGGAGGTGGCAGGGGAGAAGGGTAGTGATCAGTGCTCTAAAGGACAGCTGTCTGGGAACCTGCAACTTTTTAAAACAAGATTTGGGGACCTGTGGTGGGGAAGCAGACTTCAAGGCACGTTCCCACCTTATTAGATTGATAAATAGAATGCTACTCTTGCAGGGCAAGATATGGTCTTGTTACTTTTGTCAGTACGGCTCCTAAAGAGTAAGGTTATCCTTCTGTATCTTTCTTTACATAAGTAAGAGAGGGGAAAAGAACAAAGATGATGTTTACTTCAAAATTCACATTAACAAAAATATCTCAATAGCAAAAGTCACCTCTTCTTCCCTTCCACCCCCTCAGCACTTCTGTCTAGTTTTTACCAGTCTGATTTTAACTCATGGGAGACCAAGCTAAATCCAGCAGCAAGGTTTTCATACACCAACCAGAATGACTTCAGAGTTGCAGGCGAATGAAGCAAACTCCCCCAAATGCAGCCCTTGAAAAATCAGATAAACACTGTTCTTCATGTGCTGGGAAAGCTGATGAACAAAAATGAGAAAGCCTTGAAACCCGATAAAATTACTTCCCTGAACCCCTGTGAGTCCTTCCCTCTGGGAAGAGAGGAGAAAGGAGGAGAAAATGTCTGACATACACAGCAAATGGGTCATCTATTTGTGAGTTGTGTGTGAGATTTCCTGTGAGAGGGACACTAAGTGATAATAAGAACACCTGTCTTGGTTACGCTAACACAGAACTTGTCTGTCAACACTTGCTTCATCTCCAGCTGAACTTGGTGTTGTGTTCTCTGTAGAGGCAGTTAGAGTTTAGTGAAGAGAGGTAGACCAGCCTCGAGGAGGCTGGACTTGGGTTAGAGTCTTAGCATCTGTCTGTGACTTTGGTCTGATTATTTGAGACAATGAATTCTGGAGAGACAAGCAAGCCAACAGACTTCTGCTGAGATATTAGATGGCTTTACTATCTTCAACTTAGCCCACAGGAATCAGGGCAGCCCTGTCTCATGTCACCTCTTAAGCTGCATCTTACATCATGCTTCCTTCTCCTGGTTCTTTGTGATTCAGCCACACTGGCCTTTCAGTACCTCAAACTCTGCTCATGTGACATAATGCCCTGCACATACTCTTTCCTCTATCTGAAGAATGGACATGCCACTCTCACCCCAACCCCCAACTCTGCCTGCTGAACTCTGACTCATCACCCACCTGGTGAAGCATTCATTCATCCCCGTGCCAGCCTAGTTATTGGCTCCCATATACAGCATCTTGGAGCTTCATTTCCAGCATGCTCCAGAGCTGTAATTTCATATTTACTTGTATATCGTACATGACCATAAGCTCCATGAAGTCAGGGATGTGTCTCTGTTTTGCTGAATCCCCAGTTTTGACACTTAGCACACAGTAAATAGCTAATAGTCCAGTCATTGAGTGACATTTACTGAGCCTCAGTTTCCCCTTTTGTAAAATTTCAACAGTAATACCTGTTTCACAGGATTATGTCACAATTAAATATGTTAAAGTATACTGAAGTCTATAAAAGCACCTAACATCGTCCTGGTTTCCAGCTTCATTGCTCTAGTGAATGTGCTCCTGTTAAAATCACCAAAGACCTATGGATAAGACAAATCCAAAAGTTACTTCTTTGTTTCTGTGGTAGAGACAGTAGTGCTCACCACAACCAAAATCCCATTGCATCCCTTACGTTTCTTAGTTTCCTTGTAAGTAGTCAGAATCATGTGACTAGTGCTGGTCAGTGAAATGTGTGCCAAGACATTGTGTCAGCATTGTCTCAGCAATATCTCAGCATCTCAAACTTAGCGTGTCCAGGAATAAATATGTTACATTTTCTCGTATTCTCTTTTAGATGGAGGCACTGATGTGCTCATGTGTGGTCTCCAGCCTCTTTTCTTCCATCCCAGTGGCTAGGATGGTTCAGGATCCATATGCTGTGGTTGTAAGATAGGGAAGCCTCAGCTGTCCCAGGTCCTTGAGTAACAACATGGAGTATCAACCAGCAAAGGCCGTATAACACAAGTAAGAAGTAAACCTTTGTTTTCTTAAGCCAAGGGGGTTTTGGAGTTAATTTGTCGTTGTAGCATGTACCTAATGAATACAGACCTTATCATACTCCACTTCTGCATCATTTAGGATTCTTATCGACAACAATCTCTTTGGAATAATTTACATCTCTGGCTTCTGGAAGTCCCCTCTCTCCTTATTCTCTTCCCTCTCAGACATTGTCTCAGTAGCCTTGAAGGTCTTCTCTTCATCTACCCATGTTCCTTCAAGAGATTGTTCCCTAGGGTTCTTTCCTTGGTTTCTATTTTCTATTGCTCTCCATACTTTCCATAAATTATTTTATAAAGGCCTGTATCTGCAACAATCAAATTTATCCCAACAGGCTCTAAATTTATATTGCCAGATCATTTCTTTCTTTTGAATAACAGGATCATATGTTTAATTACCCCTTGGACATCTGTGCCTGGGTGTTCCCATAAGCATCTCAAACTTAGCATGTCAAAGAGTAAATATATTACATTTTCTCCTAATCTCTTTTCTTCCTATAATCTTCATTAACCTAAACACCAGAGTATGTTTTTCAATACTCTGGGTGCAATTTTAGAAATACATCACAAACTAGTACAAACAAAAAGAAATATACTGGTTTATATAATAACTAGGGTGTCTAGGGGATGGAACTGGCTCTGAGGCCTCTGGGAATCCAAATGCTGTCTCTATATATGGACCTGTCTATGTCCAGTACTCTCTTCTCCCTCTCTGTCTTTTCTGTGTCTCAAACTCTTTTAGTCTTTTGTAACGGGGAAATGAAAAAAATGGGGGCAGAATACATGACCCTAGACTTTTCTAGCTTAATATTATCCCAGCTTAATGACCTCAGAAAAAGAAGAAAGCCACTTTCTACTGGCATCTGCATATAAAATATCAGGGAAGAGCCTGACTGCTCCTTGGAAAATCACTGTATGCAGGGGATTAGTGAACTAAGATGGCTATAAATGCATCAGAAGCCCTACTCTAGAGCCAGAAAGCCTTGTACAGTTATTGACAGAGGCTACACAAGAGCCACATGGAGTGGAGAGTTATTCCAGTGGAAGGGGCACTATTTGTAGAGGGATGACAGACTATTGAGTAGATTTCTGTTTTATCTATTCTCCAGCTTAGGCTTGTACTTTTCCTTACTCACAAACTCTACATTCCAGCCATGGAAAACCCATCAGTTTTCCCAACACACCAACTTGATATATGACTCTACTTCCTTGGACATTTTTTTATCTTTTCCTGAAATGCTGAGATATCCCAAAAATGATTTGGAAAACTCCTACTCATCTTCAAGAGTTCCCTTGGGAAGCCTGTCCTGATTCTTGAAAGGAGACATGATCATTGCCATCTAGGGCCCCAAGTGGTTTTTTGTTTTTTTGTACACATCTACTACAACACTTATACCATATGAGAATATTCCTTCATACAGCAATCCTTAGTACACTATTTGGGCACTTTGAGGGTGAAGTGGATCATAATCATGTTTGCAATTTCCATACCTACATGGCATTCTTTCTTGAATGGCACAATAAATATTTGTCAAATCTGAACCTAATTGTGCAATAACTCACCTCTTTGAGTGCACTCATTCATCTATTCATTTGGGAAATTCTTATTTTGTTCTTCCTGTGTGCTAGGCATAGTTCTAAGTGATGTACATACATAGACAGCAGGACTGATGAGATGCAGGCCCTCAAGCAGCTTCTGTTTTAGTAGTGGGAAACAGACAATAAATTCCTAAACCAACAAATAAAAATACTTTTCCAGACAATGAGGGAGATATGAAGAAAATACAATAGAGTAATGGGGCAGAGCTTGTAAAGGCTGAGGAATACTTTAGTCATGGAATCTGAGTGATAGTGCCTACTGATAATTAGGCAGCCCTGCATAGGTCTGGGGCAGAGAATATATATCAGGAGCAAAAGGATTGATGAGTGTGCTTGGGGAACAGAAAGAGGCCAGAGTGAATGCAACATAGTGAGCCAGGGAGAGGCTGGTCGAAGATGAGGCATGACAGGTAGGCACAGTCAAATTATGTAGAACTTTGAAGAACATTGGATCTTGCTCCACTTGCCAAAGTAAAGTGAAGAGTGAGCAATGACGTGATCTGCTAAATATCACTGTAGCTGTTATGTGGAGAATGAATGGGTGTATATTGGATGAATGTGAGTTTAAATGGCATGACTAAAAGCCAGGTTCCTAAGAAGAGGGGTAGTGTATGGGTTCAAGGGAAGATGATGGTAGATTAGAATATGGGCATGGCAGACAATATTGTAAGATTAGGCCAGATTTAAAGTGTGGAAAAAATATACATATATGTGTGATATGGGTTGGCTGTGTCCCCATCCAAATCTCATCTTGAATTGTAGCTCCCATAATTCCCACATGTCATGGGAGGGACACAGCGGAAGTTAATGAAATCATGTAGGCAAGTCTTTCCCATGCTGTTCTCATGACAGTGAATAAGTGTCACAAGATGGTTTTATAAACGGGGTTCCTCTACACACACTCTCTTTGCCTGCCACCCTGTAAGACATGACTTTGCTCCTCTTTGCCTTCCACCATGATTGTGAGGCCTCCCCAGCCATGTGCAACTCTGAGTCAATTAAACGTCTTCCTTTATAAATTACCCAGTCTCAGGTATGTCTTTATTAGCAGCATGAGAACAGAATAATATGTGCTTCTCCCAGTTTCCCATCTAAGCAGACCCATGATCACTCCTTTCTCCCTATATGAACAAGCAGTAGAGGGCTTTCTTCATTCATCATTCACTCACTCAATAGATATTTCTTGAGTAAACCCCAAATTCAATCCTTCAGGCTAAGAGCCAGAGAAGGTAGTGTTTAGCAAGATCAACACAGCCTCTGCCATTCTATAGCTTGCAATTTTGTGGGGAAGGCAGGCATTAAACAAGTAAATATTTAGATAAATTAAGTAAATATCACTGTGATAAGTGATTTAAAGGAGAATTAGAAGACTTAAAAGAGGACAAAAAGTGATGTCAAAATATGACCTGGAGGATGAGAAGGATGTATGTCAGTAAAGAAGAGAAATAAGAGTAGTCAAGGTGGAGGAAATCGAGCTTGCAGAAGCTCAAAGGAGGGAAGGAGAATGTACTTGGAAGAAATGAGAAATGACTTGTATTGGGTCCTCTATCATGAGGCTGTCTGGGTAGAAAAAGACGAGGAAAATAGAGGCCAGATTGATTGGGCCTTGTAGGTGCTGATAAGGAAACATGGAGTATTTTTTTAAATTCAGATTTTTAAATTTGTTATTATTTTTTACTTGACATATATAAATTATATATATTTACAATATATAATATGATGTTTTGAAATAGGTGTATATTGTAGAATGACTAAAGCAAGCTCATTAATATATTTGCCTCACATACATCTCATTTTTTTGTGTGGAGAACATCCAAAATACTCTCTTAGTAATTTTCAAGAGTGCAATACATTACTCTTAACTTTAATTATCATGCTGTACAATATATCTCTTAAGCTTATTCTTCCTGTCTCTTAAACTGATTCCTCCTGGATAACTGAGATTTTATCTCTTTTGATCAATATCTCTCCAGTCCTTTCCCCTAACCTCAGCTCTAATAACCACTATTCTACTTTCTACTTCTAGGAGTCTGAATTTTTAGATTATACATATAAGTGAGACCATGCCGTATTTAATTTTCTTTGCATGGTTCATTTCACTTAACATAATGTCTTTTGGATTCATCCATGTTGTCACAAATGTTAGGATTTTCTTCAGTTTTAGAGGCTGAATAGTTTTACTTTGTGTATATGTATCACATTTTCTTTATTCATTCATTGATGAACAACTTAGGTTGTTTCAATATCTTGGGTGTTGTAAATAATGTTGCAATGGACATGGAGTGCAGATATCTCTTTGACATACTGATTTCATTTCCTTTGGATATATACCCAGTAGTGGGGTTGCTGGGTCATATGGTAGTTCTAATTTTATTTTTTTAAGGACGTTCCATACTGTTTTCCATAGTAACTGTACCGATTTACGTTCCTGCCAATAATGTACAAAAGTTCCTTTTTTCCACATTCTTGCTGACACTTTCCTCTTTTTTATTATAGCCACTCTAACAGGTGTGAGGTGGTACTTCATTGTAGTTTTAATTTGCATTCCTTAATGATAGTGATGTTGAGTGTTTTCTCATATTCCTGTTGGCCATCTGTATGTCCTCTTTTGAGAAATGTCTATTCCAGTCCTTTGCCCATTTTTAGTTGGGTTATTTGTTTTCTTGCTATTGATTTATTAGAATTTCTGAGATGGAGTCTTGAGTTGTACAACGGCAAGCCATCAAGGCATTTTAATGTAGCACTGAAGAAAGCTTTTTTTTTTTTTTTAGCATGTGTGCTGGCAGAGTGTCATGGAAGACCTGAGAAGACTTCTTACTCATTACTGTATCCCCATCTGCACATGCAGATGGAGAAATTCAGCATGCAGTGAAACATTCATATTTATTACCCTCAACTCTCCCAGGGAGAAAGGGGTTTGGAACACAAACGGAGCCTATGGAGGGAAGAGTAAGATCTGGTGTGTTACAGCAAAGCACAGGCTCTGGGGTCATACAAACTTCCATATAAATCCTGCTTCATCATTTATTGAATGCAAAGTTAGGCAAGCACTCAATTTGCTTGAACTCTGTTTTCCATCTCAGCATCATAGGGATGACAAATCTATCGGTTAGGAAGCTTTGAGCTGCAGGTCACACACACAAACAACACCCTGATTTACCTGAATTGATACAGAAAATTTATTATTTCACACTGCAGGAAGTTTTGAGGTAAGAAAAGTAGGGTTGGTGAATTAGCAACTCAACATCATCATGCCCTTTGGGTTTTCTCCCCTCTATTTTCTCTCTATCCACTTTGGTGCTTGTCAAACTCCCCTTACTGTCATAAGAGGGTAGTAGTCATTCCAGGCATCACATACAGATATAACAATGACCAGTGGAGGAAGAGGATGTGTTCTTCCTGTGGACTCTAAGTCAACGAGGAAGCAACCCTTTTCAGAGTTCCTGTGCAGTCTGCTTTTCATGTCTTATCAGCTAGAATTGTGCTATATGGCCGTGACCATCACCAGTAAGAGTGTCTGCATCATTATAACTGGCTTAGTTTCATGATGATTCACCCATAAGGATGCAGTTTGAGCCCGCTTCACTTGCAACATAAAACCACGAAAGAAAAGTGGACAGTTCAACTAAAATTGTTTAAAATGGAGAGGAGGACAATGACTTGTTGAGTAGGCAATCCAGCAATGTCTAATAAGTTAGTGTCTATCTTCCAGAATTGTAGTCAGTATTTGTGATAATGTCTCTAATAAATGGTAACTATTATTACTATTTCTTTTTGTTTGTTCCTGATGCACGGTTTCACTCTGTCACCCAGGCTGGAGGGCAGTGGTACAATCATGGCTCACAGCAACCTCAACCTCCTGGGCTCAAGTGATCCTCTTGCCCTAGCTTCCCAAGTAGCTGGGACTACAGGTGTGTGCCACTGCATCCAGCTAAGTTTTTTGTTTTTTTTCTGGTAGAGACAAAGTTTTGCCATGTTGCCCACACTGGTCTTGAACTCCTGAGCTCAAGGGATGTGCCCACTTTGGTCTCTAAATTGCCCCTGGGATTACAGGTGTGAGACACTGCACCTGTCCTATTGTTATGATTTCTAACAAGTTCTTTGCAAGCCCTTTAAATCTATCTGTGCAATTACAAATCTGTCTTGGTAATCATTAAAATAAATCCTCAAGGATCTCTATTGACTAGCTGAATAGGAGATGCTATTTGTAATTAAACATGATGGAGTGGGACTAATTTTTTTTTAAATATGTGCAGTTAAGACTTTGCCCAAATCTAGTCCATAATCTTCCACTTCCTCGAGGTTAGTCTTATTTTACTCATCTTTTCATATACAGTTGTTGTTAAGGATACGAGCACCAGAGTCAGATAATTCTTATTTTAAGTCTTGCCTCTCTCATTTACTATTAATGTTAGTTACACTTTTTAAATTCTCAGTTTTTTTCATGTTTAACACAGGGATATTATCATATTATGAAGAATGGGAAAGATAAATAACACATGTAAAAATTTGTGGAACATAGTGTATGCTCAACAATATTAGCTCTTTTTGTTATTATCTAGCTTGTATAGTGGGCAAGAAGATAAAATGAGATAATTCATTAATAGCAATGGCACATAGTAAATTATTAATATATAGCATCTATTATGTCTTCCATAAGCCAGAACAGTAGCTGCCTTTATTAGTACTATGGAGTTTTTTTTCTACATTTTGATTGGTGGAACCCTGCCACTCTAATCATGCTACACATATTAATTTTTCAGACAAAACACATGGTTAATGTTTCAAATTACTGACTACTCCCTTCAGGGCCTGTCATGTTACACTAAATGGTCTGGTGTGGTCATTCACCAAACTAATAATTAAATGCTGGAATTTTGCTAAAACAAGTTATAAGCAAAAGATACTAGTCTTCAGCCTATACCCAGAAATGGGTGTTTTGGAAACTATATAGTTTATCCTTTTAAAGATTTGACTTGTCCTTAATCCCCCCTAGCTGCCTGCATTTATTGAATTCCTCAACCCTGTAAACTCTCATGTTCACTGCACAAAGAGTAGTTTCCTTGCATTTCGTTCTTTAAAAAAGAAAAAAATTATCTTTCACAAGGGGTTTCAATGGATCCTGACATAATTAATGTCATTCTGACGTAAACTGCTTTAAATTACTAAGTAGAGAGAGCCTTTGTGGTGAAGAATAACACACTAGTTGTGCCAAGAGAGAAATAAGAGTTTAAGAATGGGCTTTTAAAGTGGAATTAAAGGAAGATGGGGTGGGGTGTTGCTGGAAGAACTAAGGTCAATAATGGCTCTCCAGTTTCAAGTCAGGAGAGAAGCTGGCACAGTCAGATTTAGAAACTGAAGTTTCAGTCTCTCTTCCTCTAGTTTAGGACCCTCAGACTCCCCACTCAGCCATACTAACCAGTGATGTCCCAGGAAGCAGCTGCCAGTCATTGCAACCTCATTACTAGGAGCCTCCTGAGAACACTTGCCTAAAAGTCTTCATCCAATGACATACTCAGAATGAGAGCAATAGATGATTGTCCATCTCTTCTAAGTGGTTATCAGGACCAATCAACAAAATAAAAATGCAAACTATGGAATGGGTGAAAATATTTGCAAATATTCTCTATCTAATAAGGGGTTAATATCCAAAATATAAAAAGAACTTACATAAGCTAATAGCAAGAAGAAACAAAACACACCAAAAACCAAATCACATGATCGAAAAAATGGGCAAAGGGCTTGAATAGACATTTTTCCAAAGATATACAAATGGTGAATAGGCATATGAAAAAACGCTCAGTATTACTATCACTAATCATTGAGAAAATGCAAATCAAAATCAAATTGGATATCACCTCACACCTGTTATGATGGCCTTTATGTAAAAAAGATAAGTACTAGCAAGAGTGTGGGGAAAGGGGAACTCTCCTGCCTTGTCCCACCAACCCTACTCATGGAAGTGTAAAATAGTACAGCCATTATGAAAAACAGAATGGAGGTTCCTTAAAAAATTAAAAATAGAACTATGTACAATTCAACAATTCCACTTCTGGTACATACTTGAAGGAAAAATCAATATCTCAAAGGGATATCTGCACTCCTATGTTCAATGAAGCATTATTCACAATAGCAAAGATATGGAAACGATTTCAGTGTGCATGGATGAATGAGTGGATAAAGAAATGGTGGTACACATATACAATGGAATATTATTCATCCATAAGAAGGAGAAAATCCTGCCATTTGTGACAACATGGATAAACCTGGAGGACAGTTGGCTAAGTGAAATAAACTAAACCCAGAAAGACAAATACTGCATGATCTCACTTATATGTGAAATGTAAAAAAGTCAAAATAATGCAAGTAGAGAGTAGGATGGTGGTTTCCAGGGGCTGGGAGTGGGGAAAATTGGGTGATGTTGGCCAAAGGGAACAAAATTTCAGTTATAAAATGAAAAGTTTTGGGAATTGATATGAATTGGCTCTGTGTCCCCACCCAAATCTTATCTCAAACTGTAATCCCCATGTGTGGAGGGAGGTACCTGGTGGGAGGTGACTGGATCATGGGGGCAGTTTCCACCATGCTGTTCTCATGATAGTGAGTGATTTCTTATGAGATCTGATGGTTTTAAAAATGTTTAGTAGTGCCTCCTTCACACTCCCTCTCTGTCCTGATGCCTTGCAAAGAAGGTCCTGCTTCCCCTTCCCCTTTCTCCACGATTATAAGTTTCCTGAGGCCTCCCCAGTGATATGGAACTGTAAGTCCATTGAATCTCTTTCCTTTATAAATTACCCAGTCTCAGGGAAGTTTTTTTTATAGTAGAGCAAAAACGAACTAATACAGGAAACTGGTACTGTAGGGAGTTGGGTGCTGCCATAAAGATAACCTAAAAATGTACAAGCAGCTTTGAAACTGGGTAACAGGCAGAGGTTGGAACAGTTTGGAGGGCTCAGAAGAAGACAGGAAGATGTGGGAAAGTTTGGAACTTCTTAGAGACTTCTTGAATGGTTTTGACTAAAATGCTGATAATGATATGGACAATGAAGTCCAAGCTGAGGTGGTCTTGGATGGAGATGAGGAACTTAATTGGGAATTGAAGCAAAGGTCACTCTTGCTGTGCTTTAGCAAAGAGATTGGTGGCATTTTGCCCCTGCCCTAGAGATCTATGGAACTTTGAACTTGAGAGAGATGATCTGTGGAACTTATGTTTAAAATGGAGGCAAAGCATAAAAGTTTGGAAAATTTGCAGCCTGTTCATGTGATAGAAAAGGACAACTCATTTTCTGGGGAGGAATTCCAGCTGCAGGAGGTTGCACAAGTAATGAGTAGCCAAATGTTAATAGCCAAGACAACGGGGAAAATGTCTCCAGGGCGTGTCAGAGATCTTTGTAGCAGTCCCTCCCATCACAGGCCCCAAAGCCTACTAGAAAAAGGTAGTTTCATGGGCCAGGCACAGGGCCCCACTGCTCTGTGCAGCCTTGGTACTTGGTGTCCCCCTGCATCCTAGTTGCTCCAGCTCCAGCCATGGCTAATAGGGGCCAAGGTACAGCTCAGGCCATTGCTTCAGAGGGTGCAAACCCCAAGTCTTGGTGGCTTCCATGTGGTGGTAAGTCTGAGGGTGTGCAGAAGACAAGAGTTGAGCTTTGGAAACTTCCGTTTAGATTTCAGAGAATGGATGGAAATGTCTGGATGTCCAGGCAGAAGTGTGCTGCAGGGGTGGAGACTTCATGGAGAACCTCTGCTAGGGCAGTGCAGAAGAGACATGTGGGGTTGGAGCTCCACAGTGCAGCTCCCTTTGTTCTCTGATGCCTATCTTTTCTTGTCTCCTCAACTGTGTTCCTTTGCCCATCTCTCTTTCTCGTACCTTTTCCATCTTTACCTCTTTATTGGCTCATTCCTATCATTTCCTAGGAGTAGATTCTCTCATGACTCCGGTCTCAGCTTATGTAACCCATTTGGAAAAGCCCTGCCTGATCCTCTTATTTAAATAGCCCTTCCTCTACCATCACTCTTGCTCACTCCTATGATTTTATTTTGCTTTCTTTATAGTACTTACTACTCTATAGAATTATCCTTTAGTTAATTAATTTATTGTTTGCTGCTTATTGTCTTACTCACACAATAGACTATAAATCCCATGAGAAAAGCGATATTGCTTGTCTAATTCAAAGCTCCATCCCCAAAGTGCAGAACAGTGCTGAAACTTCATGGTGCTCAATAAATATCTAATGATTAAATAAATGAATGGCATCTTCCATTTCCTCAAATAAAACACTCTTCTCTTAAATTCTCATACTTCTGTCACACTCATGCCATTTCTCTATTTCCCTTCAGGGTCAATATTCCAGATGTACCACGCAAAGCCTCTGTTTCTATTTCTTTGTTTTCTCAACCTATACTTGACTGGCTTTCCCCTCCAATTTACCATTTCCGTGGTCAGTGGCAACGATTACCTCTTGCTGCCAAACTCAATGGCCACATTCCAGTTATTTTCCTTTTACACCTGCACTGTCCTATAAAAAACAGTGTTTCAATAAGAAAATCAGATCTGCATTGGACAGTGCAGACAGAAATCATTTCCATTGGCACACAGAGTTCTATTGTACATCCTGCTCCAGATCCCTCAGCAGCGTTTAGTATTCTTGTAGTTTGACTCCTTCCTCACTACACTTTTCCTTCCTTTTCTCCTTTGAAGGGTTTTTCTCTTTCAATCTATCTTTAAATATTATAACACCTCATGGCTAAGTCATAGGCTATCTTACCTATCTCTCCAAATTCTCTTTAGGTAAATGAGTTTATTCCTATTATTTTAAATGTCTTCTATAAGCCATTAACTCAAGAATTTATATCTCCCACCTTCTCTTTTGAGTTCCAGATTCATATAACCAATGGTCTACTTGATATCTCAAATCTTACATATCTAAAAGCAAGTTCTTGATTTTCTCCCCAAGTATGTTTCTCTCTTCAGTCTTCATTGTCTCAATAATGGCACTACCACATACCCACGGCACATGCCAGAAACCTGCAACTGCCTGATTCCTCCCTAGACTCCAGGCCAGACCCTGTAAGTCTTGGCTCCTCCTCCTTCACATCTACTTATATACTCTATACTATATAGAGAGTCCACTATACATATATATATATATGTATACACACACACACACACACACACACACATATGTATATATATTCCCCTACTATATATGCCAGTCACACACACACACACACACACACACACACACTTATTATCCCCTCCCTAGCATGAGCCATCATCTTGGCTTGCCTGGCTAAGACATGGTCACCTTACTTTTCCATCAAACACTATCATCATGGAACAGCCAGCATAACCAATTTCAAAAGAAAATCATATCCTGTTTCTTGCTGGTTCCTCACTGAATCTAGAATGAAATCCAAATTTATTTACATAACCTCCATTCCCTTTAAGACCCACCCCTGCCTGTGTCGGCAACTTATCTCATGACTTTCTTTCCCAGAAACTCCTTCCCAGCTGAACAAAACATCTTTCTGTCCCTCAAACACACCAAGATTTTTACTGTCATGGAGCCTCCACACACTGTCTTTTCTGTCTGGGACATCCTCCCTACATTCTGTCCCTGGATCCTTTCTCCAGACCCCTCTTCCTCAGCACAATTCTCAGACCACCTATTTTCCCTAGTTTCTCCTTTGAGTTAATGTAACTAGAAACGTAATAGATGACACACTATATCATATATTTCCAGTCTAAGGAGATACCCCAGTTTTTCTTTTTCAAATTAGTACATATTATAATAGTTACTTATTTACTTGTTAGGCATTGCCTGTTTCCTCTACTAGATAGTGGGTTCTGTGAGAGCAAGACTGCGTCTATTTTATTTACTAATTTATATCTAGGTCTAGCACATACTCAGTTTCTCATTAATATTTGTCAAAGAATTAACAGTGGAAATAGAAGATGTTTTTTGATGGAAGACGAATCTGGGTTTGACTTCCTGCTGTAATCTTACCAGGGTGATCTTGGATTAAAACCTGAATAAGGTTTTTTCTTTGTTTTTTGATACCATTAAATGTACTTAAAAAAATAGAATTGGATACACGTTTTTAAAAAACCTCTCTGAGCCCTAGCTTTTCAATCTATACAGTGTATGCTAATAATACATAGCTTGCTAGACTGTTGTGCTTGGAACATAATATGCACTCAAATGTTTTTGCATTTCCTTCACCTTCTCTTAGATGCAAAAAAAAATGTGAAGAGAAGGGACTGGGAAGACAAAATGGAAATGAGAAGTCAACAAGGGTCTCCCCTTTATTTTTTTATTTTTATTTTTATTTATTCATTTTTTTGAGATGGAGTTTCGCTCTTGCTGCCCAGGCTGGAGTGCAATGGCGTGATCTCAGCTCACCGCAACCTCTGCCTCCTGGGTTCAAGCAATTCTCTTTGCCTCAGCCTCCTGAGTAGCTGGGATTACAGGCATGCGCCATCATGCCCGGCTAATTTTTGTATTTTTAGTAGAGACAGGGTTTCTCCATGTTGGTCAGACTGGTTTTGAACTCGCAATTGCAGGTGATCCGCCCACCTTGGCCTCCCAAAGTGCTGGGATTACAGGCATGAGCCACTGCGCCCGGCCAGTGTCTCCCCTTTAACTGACAAAAAGTCAACTTGGTCCTGGGTGTAATCAATGTATCCTGGGAGAGGAAAATCACTAATCACTAGGATGGAAGCATTTCTCAATGAGTCAAAGTCATGGAATCATTGACTGTACAGAGTTCAGTTCAGGAAAATAAAATAAGAAAAAAATTCATTCTACTTTGGTCAGATTTAGACCACAGTTGAGCCATTGGTTCTGTCTTTTACTATCAGGGTTGATGCTGGATGGTTGTCTTCATCTTAGAGAACCTGGGTTTCTCCATCTGTAACAGGGGAATGATGGGATCTACTTCTAAGGTATCATTATGATCAAATGAGAATAACATTATAGACTGCTCAGCACAGTGCCTAAAAAACACTTTCAGATATGCAGGAGATGTGAGTTTATTTTCCTGCTCTCTCACAACTATAATGAATCTTTACAATATTCCACTGCAAGTTGGTGATAAATGCTCTGAAAAGTGATAACAGGCAAACCCAGGCTCACAATTTAGAGTAATAATAATACTAAAAAATAAAAAATATTCCCTCTGTTCTCCAACTCTTTTCACTGAAGTATAAATAAAGCCTTTTTCAACTGTTACTTAACTTTCAGCTTCACAAGTTCCTAGTTAATTTCTTTTGCTAACCAAAGTTGTGTGACCATGTACTTTGTTGAAGTCAATGAATTTGCTACCACTGCAACTGCTGATGGAAATGACCAAATTTTTGCTTGCATGCTCCAAATTTAGCAAAAGATCATGACACTTAGATATTTCTTCAGGGAGTATTAATTGTAGGGTGAAAGTGACGGCATCCTATTTAAGGTTGTCTGGAAAGTCAGAGAAAGATTATAATTTATAGTTACTATGGTAGCTAATTATACCTTCAAGAATATGCTAGTTGCTGTTTTAAAAAAGGCTTTGATCATAGATGAGACCCTTGTTGGGGGATCAAAGAAAATAAGAAGGTAGAATTTGCCATCTTGAAAAATACCTGGCTACTAAGGCCAAATTTCTCTATGGATAAAAAGTTATCTCCAGTTGTTTTCTTCAGAGTATTAAGGTTTACAAGAAGTTCCTAATAGCGTGGGAACAATATTATAAAATGTTAACCCGTTTGTTCTCACCTTTACTCTCTATTTAACACATGGGTCTCCTTTATTCAAGGAGATGGGCATCATTCATCACATTTATGGCTTTGATCAAAAGTTTGGTCCAGATTATACCAGGACAAGACACATCTGGCAGAAGATTCCATTATGGAGAACTAGTTTTCCTTCAAACACTCTCATCACTGTCGAAGTCTAGGTAAAGATCTGAGCTCAGGAGGTAAGTTGGGTGGAAGGAGAAGAGAGAGTTGGAGCTGGGTCTGGAGGGCTCTCCATTGTGCCTCATCTCTGTGGATTGAGTCCTGGGATGGGTCGATGAGGGAAGGAACTTGTGTTTGCTTTCTCACTGGGGCCTGGGAAAATCAGCAAGGTCTGGCAAAACCTACCTAGGCCCCCAAGTCTTGTATGGCTCCAGAATCATGTGAAAAGCATTTGAAAACTCCCCTGAGAGGGAAGCAAAGGGTGGAAGGAGCCTAGAAGGCTGTAAGGAGCCAGTCAGATTGAGAATGGTGCAGTTTATGGCCAAAGAGTGGAGAATATTGCAAGGCTGAACAGATAACAATGACCAGTAATCAGATACTTACCTCCCCATCTCCTATTCCCCATCCTTTCCTGTTTTGAAAGCCTCTTAGAATTTAGATCCACCCAAAAAAAGAAGTAAATTCTTATTTAAATGAGGTTAATCCTAAAATGCCTTTAAAAAATTATTGACTAAGACTATCTTTTCTGTCACATAGGGATTAAGTAGGATTCTAGAAGAATAAAGTACCTTGTTTTTTGCATACCTGAATTCATAGCTACTAAAAGTAAAGTTCAGTTTCAGGTGGACCACTTATACCTATTCTGAAAAGGAAATAATTTCAAGTCCACAGTCTGAAGTTCTAACTTTCACCATATGTTTGAAAACATGGCGGATCCAAGAAGCCCATTCTCATTCTCATTACCTATCCAGAGATACTTCCAAAAAGATGCACTCCTTCATGTCACATTCTATCTGATATCTCTGCTGTGGGTACCCATAATTTATAGAATTAAAAATTAGGGTGGGTGCAGTGGTTCACTCCTGTAATCCCAGCACATTGGGAGGCTGAGGTGGGCAAACCACCTGAGGTCAGGAGTTTGAGACCAGCCTGGCCAATGTACTGAAACCCCATCTCTACAAAAAATACAAAACTTAGCTGGGTGTGGTGGTGTGCACTTGTAGTCCCAGCTACTTGGGAGGCTAAGGCAGGAGAATCGCTTAAACCCAAGAGACAGAGGTTACAGTGAGCCAAGATCACACCATTGCACTCCAGCCTAGGCAACAGTGAGACTCCATCTCACGGTAAAATAAAAAAAAAATAAAAAAAAAAAAAGAGACTTCTTTGTATGCCATCCAATGTTCTCAAAGATCAAACCCTGTCTTACCTGTCCAATATCACATAAAATTCCTCAGGGTAATCTAAATTAACTTCTACAAAGGAAGTGCCCCTTCTTGACCCTGTAGTGTAATTTCACTTTCCTATGTTTTTCCCATTTTTTATTCCTTTACTTTGCATTGTCCCCTGAGGGCAACTCTTTAATATTTAATAGTGTGGGCTTTGGAATCTAACAGATACGGATTCAAGTCTCCAGTCTGTGGTTGTCTCACTGACTATCTAAGCAACTCTAGACAAGTTTCCTCTGATATAAACTTAGGGTAGACTCTAATGTATGAGATGGTTTTGAATTATAAATTAGATTGTGAGTAGAAAAACAGTTAATGGATGATGCCTAGCACCTAGTAATGCTTAAGAAAAGGAGTGGCGGGGGGTGGGGGGGGAGGCTATTAACACAATTAACAATTCAAAAGAAACCTTTCTTCTCATAACTGTTTGTTTATCCAGCTTGCCAGGTAGGCCATATGTTCCCTGGTGGTAAGAACTCCTTCAAAATCTGCACTGTCTGGCATTTACTAGGCATTGAGTAAATGGGAGTGAAATGCATGTTTCAGTTTAAACTACATGAGTTTTAACATATCTGAGAATCCCGCTCTGATCCCTCAGGTAGAATTAACAGCTCCTTCTGGGAGCTGCTAATGCCACTATATACCTCTTATTTCAATTTGCCTTCTTACATGTGGATTATATGCTATTTTCCAATTATTTATATCCCACTTATTTAAACATCTCTCAATAAAATACTGGATACATTCTTGAAATACAACTTCTTCATCTTGTTAGCCAACCACTCTCTCCTTGAACTTAAAACTATCACTGAACTTAAAATCAGAGCCTGGGGCATGATAGGTGCTTACTTAATGCTTGCTAAGTTATGCTGAAAACCTCAAATCATCTTTCCCATTTGTAGTGAGTCAATAGCATCATGTCTGTACTTGAAGGGCAAGGTAGGGTGGGGACAGGAAGGGGGAAAATTGCTGTGTATGTATTTAGGACACTCTGTCTCCACACCCCAGCACGGCTGAGCAGGGCTATCCTTGACTCCACAGAACAGCTGGACTCAACATGAGAGGAGAGCTTTCACTTTCGATCTTCAAGATAATATTTTTAAATATAAAGCAAAAAGAATTTGAGATATTGTGCATGCTGTCCTTTCAAACATGCCATATGGAATCTGAGGCCCTTGGGTTAAGAATTATAAGATACATTTACTAAATAAAGACAACCAGGCTCCTGCAGAACCAACAGGGAAGGACACAAATCATGGAACCACAGTAAAACTTATTCTAGAAAAAAAAAAACAGCAAGAATTAACCCAGGAGTCCCAGCCTCATGCCCTCAGCAGGTCAAATCGTACTAACTTCCACTTCCATTTCATTTCCTGCACTATCACTAAATACTAATGGTCCCCAGATCCCTAATGAATCAGGTGTGTAGAAGACAGTATCCCTACTTGAAAAAGTAGCATTCTTACTTGAACCAGCACTTGTGATTTTCAGGGCTGACCATTTATGCCTGTACAGGTAGCCAGCCAAGGTAAAGGTTTAGCAAGGTTATTCCAGGTCCTAGTGGAGGATGCTCACCACAGGCTAGCCATGGAGAATTAGAAGGACAATTAGAACACACACACACACACACACACACACACACACACACACACCCAAACCCTGTATTCCATTTTGCCTGGGTGGGTCAGTGGGTCTGGGGTTGTAATCATCATCCCAATGAGTCTTCCGTAAGTTCTTTCAGGTTCAGGCTGAATTCAGTTGCTATATCAATGCATTCTCCCAAACTTTCCACCTATGGTCACCTCTCTGACACCAAACCTGGTTCTTCTGTACAAATTCTTATCTAGAACTGAGCCACCGAAATGGATTGTTTTATGATATAAATAAAAGCAATTAGGACAAGACTCTAGAATGTCTGGATAATGAGAACTCTCCTCAAGAATCTGTTTGTAGAGTATAATTCTCAACACTTTTCATAAGGATAATGAAATTGGAAAGCATGCTGGAAGAGAAAACTTCAGGGTCTCACAAATCCCAAGTGCCTAGAAAAGTCTATGATAAAAGATACTATGTAGATCATGTATATGTGTTTGGGAAGAGGCATGGTTAGCTCAGACATATCACCTTGGTTTTACATTTAAGATGGTGTTGAAGTGACTGATTCTGGGAAGATATGCAACATACAGCCTGGATATATACAAGACTCCACCACTAATCTCAAATCATCTAGCATGAATTTGCCTGAGCTCCCTGTGTATACAAGGTTAGCAAGAACTCCCCTACATTTTATCTGTGCCTCAGTTTCCCGACCACTGTAGTTGGGCATACTTTTATTGGATGGCATTGGAAAAGAAAAAAATTAAACTTTTCACTTAAGATTGCATCTCTAGTCCATAAAAATGTTAAGAGAGGAAGTAGAAAGGGGATCAAATTGCCAGGAGGAAGGAGAATGAAGGGGGAGAGAAATACACAAAATCAGCTCATCAATCCTTTTCTCTTATTGATCTTAAGCTTTTCAAAGCTGATAGTTGGTGGATATTATTAAATATATATATATATACACTGGGCACGATGGCTCACACCTGTAATCCCAGCACTTTGGGAGGCCAAGGTGGGCGGATCACCTGAGGTCAGGAGTTCGAGACCAGCCTGACCAACATGGAGAAACCCCATCTCTAACTAAAAACACAAAAAAATTAGCCAGGCGTGGTGGCAGATGCCTGTAATCCCAGCTGCTCAGGAGGCTGAGGCAGGAGAATCGCTTGAACCTGGGAGGCAGAGGTTGTGGCGGGCCACGATCATACCACTGTACTTCAGCCCGGGCAACAAGATTGAAACTCCTTCTCAAAAAAAAGAAAGTATATATATTTAATATATATACACATCCAGAAATTTGTCCATCCACGCAAACACAAGGCTTACTGCTTTGGGAGAGGAGATTAATATAAAAGGTATCCGAGAAGGAGCAAGAGACTATTCAGGAGCTAAACAATCCCCAGTAGTCTGACCTGTGCTGCTAATGTTTAAGTTTATTGTCATTTAGTTTCCCACGGCCTCTAGGTAGCTATGCTCCAACAGGTGATGTGATCACAAGGAGTATGATGCAGTTTTACTTACAACGAATTTGACCTGGGAGGGGAGCAACCAGGATTTTCAGGGTTCAGCTCACTACATACTACTGACCAGGAGCCAGGCCCATGAGGGCAGCCAAAGAGGAAACTCAGTCACTGGGGCTGGGAGAAAAGCTTTTGATAATAAACACAACGCGGGCCAGGCGCAGTGGCTCACGCCTGTAATCCCACCACTTTGGGAGGCCAAGGCGGGCAGATCACGAGGTCAGGAGATCGAGACCATCCTGGCTAACACAGTGAAACCCCGTCTCTACCAAAAATACAAAAAATTAGCTGGGCGTGGTGGCGGGCGCCTATAGTCCCAGCTACTTGGGAGGCTGAGGCAGGAGAATGGCGTGAACCCAGAAGGCGGAGCTTGCAGTGAGCGGAGATCAGCTGGGCGACAGAGCGAGACTCTGTCTCAATAAATAAATAAATAAATAAAAAATAAATAAACACAACGCCATAAATTGTAAGAACTTGAATAATCCTTAGATACTGTTGCATGCTTGCCCCCCTTTCATTTGTAGTGTGGCCATCATCTCTGTTTGCCTGGAAGTCTCCATGTGAACATATTGCTCTGGCATAATTATTAACAGGAATTCCTCTTACTGTAGGAAGTATCCTGGTTTGGATAACAAAGTATCTGGTCATCTATGCATTTGGCAAATTGAAATCTGAGGCCCAAAGAAGGAAGACAAATTAGTCGCAGAGGGAATAGAAATAGGAATGGATTATAGGTTGGTTTGCTGTGGCCAACAAAAACAAAAATCAAAACAAACAAACACAACCCAACCGCTACACATTGCATTAATACTACCTATGTCTCTGTCTGCCTCTTTGACTAGATTATAGGGTTGCATCATAGCATCATATTTCTCAATGCTAATCCCGTATCAGGTATTTGATCAATATTTGTTTGACTGTTACATTTATTAACATACTTTCATTTATATTGTCCCATCTAATTTTCCATTGACAATAACTTCCATTGTAAGATGGATATTATTAAATAAAGATGAGAAAGCTGAAAATCTGGGATGTTAAACACTGAGAAAGTTAATGGCAAAAACCACTGAAACCCAGGTCTTCAATGTTTCTTTCCATTACATTATGCTCAGTGTTAGAAGGAGTCTAAATGTAGAGGGAATGTTTGCTTAGAGGGATGGAGCCCGGAAGAGCCAAGAAAAATGTGGCAGGAGAGAAACACGGCTGTGGGCTAGAGATTTGATTACTGGACCAGCAAAATTGTTTTTTGGAGCCCTGTAGCTTCTTCCAAGATGGCTGCTTCTTTGAAGAGAGGAAGCACATCACGTGTTGCCGGCAGCAGAGTGGAAGGGGGGTTTGGACATAGCCAGGATGCCGCAAGGGCAGAGGTTCAAAGTACAGGCTAATGCAGAACTGAATGGACCTACACAGCAGCAAGGCTTGGGGCAGGCCGACAAGGGTTTCCCCCTCACAAGGGCTTCCATACGACACATCCAGGGCTCCATTCAAGAAAGTATCAAGCCTGGCATTTTCCTGGCTGTTTACTCAAAAAAAAAAAAAAAAATTAAGGCTTAGCATTTTGAAAAATGTATTTCTTGGAGACAAATATATTTTGGCCCAATTCACATCCCACTAGTACTCACCACACAAAGTTTCCAGTTCTATCCCCAGGCCGCAGCACCACTGTACCATGAAGGATGATATTTTATTTATTTAATTTGTCTCTTTTTTTCTTAAATAATCCCCTTTCTAGTTCCTTTAGCAACTAGTCAGTTTGTATTCTTTTGTCTTTACATTGTCCTCTTTGCTTGGACCCATGAAGTCAGTGTTATGTCTGCTTACTTCCATGAAAACTTTTTCATTTTCAGTAATTAAAAAAAAAATGCTACCTGGCATGGAGCTATAGATGCCCTGTGGGACCATCGGAAGCCTCCTTGACCTCTTCCTGGTCCAGATGCCATTAGGATTCAGCCTGCCGTAGGCCACCCTAGGAAACAGAAGATGTACACACTTGTTCAGATGGGAGATAACTAAACATTGGAAGAACATCTTTTTCTCCTGCCTCAAAGTGCTCTGTGTGGATTGTGGCTTCTCTCTCTCCTTTTCCCATTTTACCCTCCCCCCATCACCTTGAGTAAATATCTACCAATCCCATACAGAGTTATCAAAGGAAATAAAAGAAGACTTCTAATAAATTCTCACACCATGACACAAATCCCAATCTTCAACAACTGACATTTCTGGATCTTCCATCTATGTTAGGGGAACTAATAGGGTTTCTGAGGAACCCTAATAGGGTTCCTCCTGGGCAGTAGAGGGCACTGTGCCTTGTACCTTAGGAATCTGACCACAGTTAATAGAAACATATGGTGTGGCTGCTTCCCCAGCAAGAGCATCTTTTGTATCAAGAGGTCCTCTTGGTTCATCTTGCTGTCATGATTCCATGGAGGCAACAACAATGACACTAATGAAAGCTGATAGTTCTTTAATTTTCTTCTTCCAAAAACAGTCAGCTTTGGTGGTGAGGGACCTGGACTTTGGAAACTGCAGACTTTGACTCAAATCCTGAGTCTGCTACTTCCTGGGTCTGTGACTCGAGGACCCAACTTCTCTGAGTCTAGATTTCCTCATGTGAAAAGTGGAAAAAGCGGCAGGGTGCGGTGTCTCACGTCTGTAGTCCCAGCACTTTGGGAGGCCGAGGAGGGTGGATCACGAGGTCAGGAGATCGAGACCATCCTGGCTAACACAGTGAAACCCTGTCTCTACTAAAAATACAAAAAATTAGCCGGGCGTGGTGGCGGGCACCTGTAGTCCCAGGTACTTGGGAGGCTGAGGCAGGAGAATGGCATGAACCCAGGAGGCAGAGCTTGCAGTGAGCCAAGATTGCGCGACTGCACTCCAGCCTGGGCGACAGAGCAAGACTCCATCTCAAAAAAAAAAAAAAAAAAAAGGTGGAAAAAAGCAATATTTATTAACTGGGCTGTGATGAGGATCAAGTAAGACAATACAGATGCTTGCCTTCAGCACCTAAACATGCGATCAGTGGTAGCTGTTGTTATTATTAAAATTACTAGTTTTGTAATATAATCAGGAGGAGGCAAGACTCTTCCATGTTCTCTGAGGCCTCACCTTCTTGTTACTTTCTCCTATTCAACGCGTTGCCTACCCAAGCTACACAAGGGTTTAGTTAGTTCTAGGAACATTCCTATGAGTGTTGCAAGAGACGTGCCATAGGGAAGGGATGGCATCTCACCATAGAGGGCAATGACGATTCAGGAGGGCCTCTCGGGGTTATTTTGAGAGGACAGAGGATCAGTCCAAGTACAAGAACCCTTATTGTCACTGCAGGCTCAGGATTCAGTGTCAAACCATAATTATGTCGTGCCTCACTAGGGGTGCTATGGATGAATGTGGAGGTTATGCGCTGCATGGTAGTCTATAGAAAACTATGGCCACAGGACCCAATCTAACCTCCTGCCTATTTCTGTAAATATGGTTTTGCTGATATATAGTTGTCTATTCACCTACCTAGTGTTCATAACTACCTCCCCACTACAATGGCAAAGCTAAGTAGCTGCAACAGAGATCATACAGCTCTCAAGCCTTAAAATATATAATATTTGGCACTTTACAGAAAAAGTTTGCAGACCCCAGTGCTTAGTTTTTTAACCTAGTGTACACAGTGGATGCTTAAATCATAGTTGTTGAATGGATGAATGAATGAATGCATGAGTATAGACTCAAATACCAACTCAAAACAGTCAAGCAATTATTCCTAAATAAGTTTTAGTGAAGAAGATAAAAAGCAAAACAAACTTTGTAATGAGGAGACTTAGGTTCTAATTCCTACTCTGCCCCTGATTCGTTTGTGTGGCCTTAGATAAATCATTTCCCATCTTTGTATTCCAGTTTCTTCAATTGTAAAAAAGATAACCCTAAGCCCATTTTATTGGGGCTACAATGTTGAATAAAATAAAATCACAAATGTCCAAGCATCGTGTCCAGTGACTGGCATGTAATAGGAGCTCATCAAATTTTTGGTCAAAGCAAAGAGAAGGAGGAATCCTTTGCTTCTGAATAAAATATCTTCCCTGTCACACAGGAGTAAACAGAGTAATTCATACATTTAATTGGCAGATGTCATGGAAAAAACTTCAAGGAGCATTCTACACAAAGACTCCCAGGCTAGTTTGTGTTCAAACAAACCAGACAGCCAGCCCACAGCCGGAGCCAGGAGCCAAATATTTCAGACACCATCAGGGCTGGCTGCTTCAAGCTAGGCTGTTCTGCATGCGGCTGGAGCCAGGCCACAGGAAGTCCTTGGTGTCAGCTCTCTAGAGCCTAGGGAGGCTTCAGCATTTTCCTGTTCCTCTGTGTAGACCACTACTCAGATAAGCGAGATAGGGAGAAAGGAAGGGGGTCTCCGTTTATAAAGGCAGCTGCTGTCCCAGCTGAACAAGAATGCACAGCTGTTTGGGGGCTGTCTCCAGACTAGCATGCCTTTTGTTTCCATCTTCTTCTGGGGCAGGGCTGGGGATGGGGTGGGGTAAAAGTCTATCATAATGTTTAACTTGGGGGATGCTTTGCCACATCTCCGCCCAGATCTCATTTTATGGTGTGTGGAGTTTTATGGACCAATTTAACGTGGGAGAGGAGACGAGAAGGCTGATGTGTGAACTGAAGTGGAAGAGTCATAAATTCAAAGGAAAATTATTCCAGAATTATAAGCCCTACTTACCAGTGTCCAAGGGTAATAGCCCCTGTTCAGGCAGAGGTTGGACTTCCAAAGTTATTTCAAGGGCCATTTGTAGGACAAGCACCCTTTCATTTCATTTGGATGGGTAAATATTTTTAAATGGGGTCTCCTAAGTTGTTAGGATCCAGCCAAAGTCCCCAAATTCTGATCGCCCTGAACACCCAAGTACTCTTTTCCCAGGACAGTTCACTTAAGAAATAAAATCAGACAGATTTACACTTTATCTGCACAAAATAACAACCAGGCCTACAGTTTGGTTTGAACTTGAGACCCAAGGAGATTTCCAAAAAGCCTTTTGATTACTGGGTGTTGGATAAGATATAACAAAGCCAACTTCCAAAGTTCCCAGAGGATACAAGGCAGAAAAACAGATATTTTGATCAAAGCTTGGTCTTGCACATTTCTCTGTTTGTAACAATAGCCTAGGAACCTGTGTGGATGTTTTTACACAGAGCTGCAGAAAAGCCAGAAAATAAAAGAGCTAGATGAAACAACTGATCCAGCCAAAGTTATACACAACAGTTTTTTCATCTTCATGTTTCTAAACACCTGGAAAAAATACCTAAGACCTTTTAGGATCATAATGAGGAAATAAAAGTCATTCTAAAGTCCTCTGAGCATTACCCCAACACACCCCTCCCCAGAATACCTGTTGCCTGTCACCGTGTACCGCTGGCTTTTCCAGGGTCCTTTCTTGCAGGCATCTGATTTCCGCTGATTTTTCAGCAACAGCCCCACCAGTTTCTCTATACATAACATCTCTCAGATTTCTCATGCAAGACATATCATAATTAATATTCTCAAAAGCAATGACAAGCCCTATCCTTTCATGTCTGCTGGTTGCTGTTGGACAATGTCAGGTAGCCCTCATGCAAAATGAATAGTGGAGCTGCTGAAAATCTAGACAGTAAGAAGACTCTCTTACTGGTATTACCATAGCCTCACACCTGAATTGAAAAGCCCTCTGCCAAGGCCCTTTCCTTTCTAAATTTTTGTTATTAGATTTTCATTTAAGAACTATGGAGAGTATTTTACCATCACCAGAGGTGGTGGCTTATGTAGGCACAAAGTCATTAAAAAAATTCACCATCCATCTCTACAAATTCATGCATTTTGTATCCAAAGCATAATGAAATATTCTTCTGTTTGCCAGTGTTTAAGTTACAGGTTGGAAAACATTCAAAGAGCTTGAAATTCAAGCTGACGAGATAATGAGGGGACAGGGAATGCAAGCAGCCCTGGCAGCCATTCAAAATGGATCTTCTCCATATGAGGTGTTGAGACCCATTGATAAATGGCAGAAAGTACTATTGGACTTCACAAGATTAGAGTAGAATCTAATAAGTGAATGTTAGTAATTGATAATGTCCCAGGCTTTAGCTTCTGTAGTTAATTCATGGTTGTTCAGTATTTATTTATTTATTTATTTATTTATTTATTTTTATTTATTTATTTATTTCTGAGATGGAGTTTCACTCCTGTTGCCCAGGCTGGAGTGCAGTAGTGTGATCGCAGCTCACTGCAGCCTCCGCTTCCCAGGTTCAAGTGATTCTCCTGCCTCAGCCTCCTGAGTAGCTGGGATTACAGGTGCATGCCACCACACCCAGCTAATTTTTGTATTTTTTGTAGAGACAGGGTTTCACCATGTTGGCCAGGCTGGTCTCGAACTCTTGGCCTCAGGTGATCTGCCCACCTTGGCTTCCCAAAGTGCTGGGATTACAGGCCTGAGCCACCGCACCTGGCCAGTTGTTATTTTATAAATAAATACGTGAAGTAAATTGGGATATGAATGGACCAATGTCAATAGTGTGCCCTGAAAATGGTTGCTATAAATCTAGTTTGTATTGACTGTGTTTTCTTTCTTTCTTTTTTTTTTTTTTAATTTTTTGATGCTCTGGCATTTGGAGCCTTGATCCTAGATAGATTGCCTTTTCCAGGCTAGCTAATTCCTAGAGATAGCAAAAGACTCCTCTGGGAGTGCACCTGTGTTATACAAACCAACCAATTTGGAGCTCAACCTCAACTATCTCCTTTATCAACTTCTCACACACCAGGCCAATACTCTCTCTGTCCTAAATTACTCCAGGGACTGGTACTAGACAACTGGGGACCAGTCTTATAGCCCAGAGCCCACTGAAATTATTCAAACTATCCAATCCTAAACTTAACAGTGTACCTACTCTGCCTCACCCAGTCATTCCCAGGAGAACCCCAATGGGAACTCTGGGCATGCCCTGCCCCCTCCTGCTTCTGTCTCCCAGATGATTTAGTGCTTCCCAATGTCCTGCATGGCATGTCCTGACTTCTGTGTCCAAGGATCTGTGATTTGTGAATATAGGCTTCTTCCTTGATCACAATCATTTCTGTCTGTGTGTCTTACCATATTTGACTTAAACAAATCTCAGGTACATTTTTAGAGCAATTTTGTGCAGTGAAGACCCAACTAAATAAAAACTGAGTAGAACGTGGATGGAGAGGAAGTTCACTGGGTTTCCAGAGCAGTAAAGTCCAGATGGTTAGTTATAAGAAGGCATCTGTAATGCAAAAGAAAAAGCAAAACAGCTGAGCTGACAGAAGTCATGCAGTGTTATAGTGCATGTGGAGAAGGGGTGCAGAGGACTAGTAAGAAAGATGAGTGGAAGATGATACATTTTCTATCATTAAAATTAAAAGCCTTCCCAACATGAGCCATTGGGTCTTTGAATTGGGAACAATTAAAAGAAGAAGCAGGAGGAGGAGAAGAAAAAGGAGGAAGAGAAGGAATGAGGAGAAAAGAGGAAGTGGGGGATTTCAGAAAAGGGGCACCGTTAAAGTCTTTGCTCTCAGGCATGCTTCTGGTTTGTGGTGCCATTTCACCACATGGTGGGAGTGCCCAGGAGGCAAAACATTGTTTGCTGGGTTACTTCTCCAAGCTTTCTGCCCAAATCTGATGTGGTGGTCTGCTTCCAGTTAATCTAATGTTTATGGTTGAACTCCACTGGCTACCGTGAAATACTTGGTTGATTCTACATTCACCACGAGATGCTTATCATCCCTGCACATCCACTCTTGTTGGCTTCTCTAACACTTAAAGAAAGCAAACTTTCCTGCAGTTTGAAAGAGATGTGTGCAGAAAAGTTCATTTGGCCCTGCATTTTCTTTGCCCATATGTGTTTTCAACTAAAGGAGACCAGTCCTGAGGCAATTTCCACAAGTACCTCCCTTTCTATTTCTTCTGAACCAGTCATCCACAAGGATCTTTGTGGCATGTCCAGTGGAGGTTCTAAGAAATAATAAAGACTTTCTAAGAAATCAGTCTACTTAACACTTTGAGTTTTTGGAACAAAAATCTCTGCCTCAGAAAAATGTGGTGGAACTTGAACCCATTATGTAACAATGAAAGCCGATAAAGTCCTGCTTTTTCCATGGTTATGGGATGGTGATGAAACTTCCATAGGGAAGACATGTAACTTTTAATTTTTTTGTAACTCAATTTCGATTTTGAACCCAAATTCTAATAAGGTGGCAAAAAAATCAGTCTCAGTTAATTCAGTAATTCAATCCCTATCCCCTTCCTTTTGCAGAGTTTGTCTAAGTTCCTCAGAGGTTTATGCATTGCTAAGGTGATGGCCACTGCCCATGCTAGTCTCCTTGGAGATGCCCATTTCCCTTCTGATTGTCTGTCCTTTCCATTTGGATTCTCTATACTACTTCTCAGTCACTTTTGGGGGAATTTTTCTGTTGCATCTAAATTACACTGCATATGCAGAAAATCTAGGAGGTTGTCTCGAGTCCTACCGGCCTAGACTCACCACACTGTGCACCTCCAGAAATATGCCTCAGCAGTGAAATGTAAGGACCCTCAACATACTGACCTGAAGTCATTCTCCTCTGCTCACACCAGGTTTGGCCCAAGAAGCCCAGCACAGAACTCCCCTTACCCCAGGAATGGCCAGCGTCTATGTACTTGACATGTCCTCCCTTACTTTTCTCCTCCCCATTTTGAGGATTCTATTATTCGAGGATAATAGAAGCCTGGCTTCTGCACCTCAGCTATTCTTTTAAAATCTACTCTTCACATGCTTGTGTCCTTTCTATTTCCCTCAGTATCTAGACTTTGGAAACTCAAAAGCCAGAGGAAAAAACATGTGTGAAACTTGTGTGTGTTGAGTGGTTGGGGGAAATGGTTGGGAGGAAGACCAAGCAGTAACAATAAATAACAATAGAAAACCCACTGGGTACTATCAGAAAACATATAATACCTCTAGACTAAAGCGCAGCTGCCTTCAGGGACTTAGAATGGGACCTACAGAAAGCCTTGTCAGAACAAATCTTGTTTTCTTTTTCTGAAATTTAAAACTTTTTCTTGATGCAATTTTGATTCAGAGCAAACAAGAATGAAAGGATTGAAGTTAAAATCTAGATTTATTTTCTGTCAATGTTAGACACATCAGTACTTAAGTAAGTGCTGCTAGGTGGGTTTCCCAAACCAGCTCCCTTCCCTTTCCATCATCGGTCTCTTTTTCTTTCTCCAGTTCTTACACACACACACACACACACAACACTGCTCCAGGTGGCAAAGAAAACAAACCAAGGCAGATTTCCTCAGCCTGTTTTCTAGCCAGTTGATTATACAGCACACATCTTCTGCACACTTGGTAGTAAAGGCACGTTTTCCACTTGTCACACAACTTTTGAGACCCTTTAAATGTAAGAATTATGAAAAAGATTGGCACATTTGCTGAGGGCATTAAATTAGATGACCTCTAAGGTTGCTTTCCTACTCTCTTCATCATTCAGATGAGAGAAAATGTCATTTCAGGAGAATAGACTGTAGGCAGTTCTCAATTATTCATGGGGGGCATATTAATTTTCCTAGTAGATTTTTTTCCATTTTGATTAAATAAGCTCAGAAAGAGCTTTTAACACTTCAGTAACCTTTTCTACTGCCACCCTCAAAAGTTCTGGGTGCTTGGGCATCTTTTATCTGTTTATCTCCATTTATTCACCATAGAGAACAAATCCCTCACCCAACACCATTTTATTAGCGACCCTTAAGATTCTTGCTCTTACTCTATGAATTTTCTCTTTTATTTTAATAATCAGAAATGTATAAATAAAAATATTAAAACCTCTGTCTAGTTCTATCTTCAAATGTAATTAGTTATCAGTTGAACATATATTCTTTGAAAATTTTCTATGCTTATATAAACACATACACATGAATTACTCTGTGTGTGTGTCTATGCGTGTGTATGAATGGAATTGTGGCAGACAATGTCTTTTGATAAGCCAACAGCCATAAGCATCAAACTTCCACCTTCTAGCTAAAAGAACCCCCATTTTCTAAGACAGAAAGAAGAGATCTCTTTTTTCTGGTTTGAGGTTTTTGTTTGTTTTGTTCTTTACAACTGAGATGTACCATGCATCCTGCAAAGTTCACAAATCTTAAGTACAATGAATGTTTACATATGTATGCAGCCATCTTCCACCACCCAGCTCAGGAAACATATTATGTGCATCACCACCCGGAGGCCTCATTGTACCCCTTCCCAGTCAATATCTCCTAAAGGTAATCCCTATCCTGGTCTCTATCACTGTAGATTAGTTTTGCTGGTTCTTAAGTTCATATAAATTAATAATATTGTATATAATTTTTTGTGCCTGACTTCTTCCAGCATTCACATAAAATTAGTTTATGTTTTATTGCATAATTCAGTAGTTTATTCTTTTTCATTGCTGTGCGGTTTTTTGCTACATGCATATTTCACGATTTATTTGTTCTCTTGTGAATATATTGAACACCTTGGCTGCTTCCATTTTTGTGATATCATGAATAAAGCTACTGAGAACATTTCATGATATATAGTTTGTGATATATAGTTTGGTGAGTATATGGATTCATTTCTGTGAGTGTATACCCTAAAGTTTTAAATTTCAGAGCAAGAAATTTCAAAAGTTGCAGAAAAAATTTACATTTCCACCGGCAATGTATGAGAGTTCTACTTGCTCTACATCCTCGCCAGCATTTGATATTGTCAGTCTTTTTATTTTTAACCACTCTGGTGGCTATAGAGTGAATTTCATTGTAGTTTTTATTTGTATTTTCTACATAAACTTTAATAACCTTTTCACATAAGTTTCTTGACCATTTGGCTGTCTCATTTCTGAGGTATCAAAGGTTTTGGTCCATTTTTAATTATTTTTCTTTTTATTTTTAATTTATAGGAACTCTTTATGTCTTCCAGATCCAAGTCCTTCATCAGATATATTAATTATAAATATTTTCTCCCAGTCTCTTTGTACTCCTTAATGATGTCTTTTGATGAGCAGAAGTTTTTAATTTTAATAAGGCCCATATTATTAATATTTTATTTTATGGCTAGTGTCTTTGAGTTCAGGGATCATTCAATTTTAGGGCAGCAGACTCCTCCTCCAACTCTGTGGATAGATCATGACACCTCTAAGCTGGCCATAGAATTCCCTTCTCCTTTGTATGGTGCTTCTGCAGGCTGCTGTGCAAGCAGATGTGACCATGTGCCTTAGTTCCAGACTATGAAATTAGGGCAACTCTGATCAGGAACTCAGATACACATATTGATCTTCAACTTATTTTTCTCTTAATATATCATAGATGTCATTGTAAGTTAATATATTCAATTCAGATTTACTTTTCTCTTTAAGGGTCACACAGAACTCCATTCTGGATGTACCATACTTTATTTATTGTTCTTTCTATTTTTAGACATTTAGATTGTTACCATATTTCTACTAAACAATGCTGCAATAATTTGTATAGACATGTCTGCCTAAGTACTTGGGCCTATTGATAGGAAAGATCCATTCTTAGAAATGGAATTGCTAAGTCAAAGTGTCTGCACATTTAAATTTGGATAGACATTGCTAAATTGGCTTCCAGAAATGTCATTCCCATTCAGATTTTCACAAATCATATGTTAGAGAACCTGTTTTCCCCACACAGATGACTGCATAGCAAGTTACTAATTTTTAAAATTTATACAAATTTTATAGACAATTGAATTGTATTTCATTGTGTAAGTATGGACTTAAAATTATTTATGTTTGCTAATGTTTTCCTGTCTTGTGCTATTCATTCGCATGTGTGAACTTCCTATTCAAAACTTTTGCCCACTTCCCTATGGGGCTGTTTGTCTTTCATATTGCAGCATTTCCCATGGCGATTATTGTTCCACTTATTTTAAAGGTTGTGTGGGCAAAACTGAATCCGCAAGATGACTCTTCTCTAAACAGGTTTAAAACATGTGGTTGGGCTAATCTGAACTGGGTCTTTACAAATGTTAATTATATACGCTATAAATATTTCCTTCTTTTAACTTTGCTGTGAAGGATTTTACTATACACAAGTTTTACAAGTTTCTGTATAAACAAATCTGTCTGTCATTATGCTTCTTAGCTTAGTGGTAGTCTTTGAAAAGCCTCCTCTCTCACAAGATTTTAATAACAGTTTTCTATCTTTTCTCTCCTCAGTTATTTTGTATGTTTTAATCTTTTATTTAACATTTAACATATATCTATTCGGTGCTTAGTATGTGCCAGGCTGTGAACAGTGATAAATAATACAAAAATTCTCAACTCTCATGAGCTTTTAGTTTACTGGGAAGACAGGCAGTAAGCCCTTATGCAGAGACATAGTATGTCAGAAAGTGATCAATTCTATGCAATAAATGAAATAGGTCAAGGGGAAAGATGAGCTTATGTGTAGGCACCTTAGCTGGGAAGCACAGGAAATGCCTCTCGGAGGAACTGATATTTGGAGAGACCTGAATCCTTAGAAGAATCTAACTTATAATGACATTATGGGAGAGGGGCCCAGAGAGAGGTGACAGATAGTGCTCAGGTCTTGGCAGAAGTGAATTATGTCTCATGCCTGTAATCCCAGCACTTTGGGAGGCTGAGACAGGTGGATTGCCTGAGGTTAGGAGTTCCAGAACAGCCTGGCCAACATGGTGAAACCCATGTCTACCAAAAATACAAAAATTAACCAGGCAAGGTGGTGCGTGCCTGTAATCCCAGCTACTTAGGAGGCTGAGGCAGGAGAATTGCTTGAGCCTGGGAGGCGGAGGTTGCAGTGAGCCAAGATTGTGCCACTGCACTCCAGCCTGGGTGACAGAGCAAGAGTCTGTCTCCAAAAAAAAAAAAAAAAAAAAAAAGAAGAAGAAGAAGTGAATTACATATGTCCAAGAGGCAGAAAGAGTCCACAGTGGCAGGACAGCAGAGAATAAAGGGGAGGTCAACGATGGGACCAGAGAAGCCATCCATCAGCCACTTCAGTTTATCATCATTTCATCAGAAAACTTTAAGCAGAGTACTAATGTGAAGTGAATCATTTAAGGAAACAAAAGACACTGGAGCCTCCTTGAGGGAGGAGGGTGAGAGAAGGGAGAGATTCAGAAAACAAAACAAAATTGAGGTACTATGCTTAGTACCTTGGTGATGAAATAATCTGTCACCAAACTTTTGAGTTTACCTATATAACAAACCTGCATGTGCACTCCTGAATCAAAAATGAAAGTTTAAGTATTTAAATATATATGTGTGTTGCATGTTTATAGCAGCACAATTCACAATTGCAAAAATATGGAACTTTTTTCACACTGCTGAAGAAAACATACCTGAGACTGGGCAATTTACAAAAGAAAGAGTTTTAACTGGACTTACAGTTCCACATGGCTGGGGAAGCCTCATAATCATGACAGAAGGCAAGGAAGAGTAAGTCCCATCTCATGTGGATAGTAGCAGGCAAAGAGAGGAGAGCTTGTGCAGGGAAACTCCCCTTTATAAACTCATCAGATCTCATGAGACTTATTCACTATCATGAGAATAGCATAGGAAAGAACTGCCCCCATGATTCAATCACCTCCCACTGGGTTCCTCCCACAACACATGGGAATTCAAGATGAGATTTGGGTGGGGACACAGCCAAACCATATCATTCTGTCCTGGAACCTCCCAAATCTCATGTCCTCACATTTCAAAATGAATCATTCCTTCCCAACAGTCCCCCAAGGTCTTAATTCATTTCAGCATTAACTCAAAAGTCCACAGCCCAAAGTCTCATCTGAGACAAGGCAAGTCCCTTCCACCTATGAGCCTATAAAATCAAAAGCAAGTTAGTTACTTCCTAGATACAATGGGGGTATAGGCATTGGGTAAATACAACCATTCCAAATGGGAGAAATTGGCTAAAACAAAGGGGCTACAGGCCCCATGCATATCTGAAATCCAGCTGGGCAGTCAAATCCTAAAGCTCCAAAATTATCTCCTTTGACTCCATGTCTCAGATCCAGGTCATGCTGATCCAAGAGGTGGGTTCCCATGGTCTTGGGCAGCTCTGCCCCTGTGGCTCCGCTGGGTAAAGCCTCCCTCCTGGCTGCTTTCATGGGCTGGTGTTGAATATCTGCAGCTTTCCCAGGTGCTCAGTGTAAGTTGTCAATGGAACTACCATTCTGGAGTCTGGAGGACAGTGGCCATTTTCTCACAGCTCCACTAGGCAGTGCCCCAGTAGGGACTCAATGTGGGGGCTCTGATCCCACGTTTCCCTTCCACACTGCCCTAGCAGAGGTTCTCCATGAAGGCCCCACCCCTTCAGCAAACTTCTGCCTGAGCATCCAGGTGTTTCCATACATCTTCTGAAATCTAGGCCAAGCTTCCCAAACCTTAATTCTTGACTTTTGTGAACTCACAGGCTCAACACCACGTGGAAGCTGCCAAGGCTTGGGGCTTGCACCCTCTGAAGCCATGGCCCAAACTCTGTGTTGACTCCTTTCAGCCATAGTTGGAGCAGCTGAGACACAGGGCACCGAGTCCCTAGGCTATAAGAATTAAAGAAAGAGAAAAGAAAAATGAAAGTGGCTTGGCGGTCAAGACAGGTTCCTTTTAGAGAAAACAAACCTGAGAGGGGCATCTGGCCAGGTTAGGTCAGAGGCACACTCCCTTACAGACTAAGAGTTTTTAAGGATTCAGGGTGGGAGAGCTTATCAGAGGCTTGGGCTGCTTCTATATCTCTTTGTTGTGCTTATCTGGGAGGGAGAGTTGTGTGTCTGTTCCCATACATCCTTCTGCAGCTGCAGGCATACCCCCTGAGTCTGCTTTTAGCCTCCCTATCTTAGTGCACCCAAAGGGAGAGGAATGTGCTTATTAAGGCCCACTGTTTTACTGGGGCCCAAGTATGAGGGTGAAGTTTGGCAGTTACCCAAGAGACTTTCCCCTCACCTCCCTCTGTGCCCGAGCTGTCTCATCTGTGTCCTACTGTCGGCTCTTTCTGGCTGTTTGTAGTTAGAAGAGAAGTGATTTTCTTGAAATGCGTGAGGCTAGAAAGGGAACTGGAACTTAGAGTGGTGGTGTTTGTCTGAGATGATGGTGCTTCTGCTCTGTCATAGGCTGCACACAGCATGGGGACCCTGGGCCCAACCCAGGAAACCATGTTTTCCTCCTAGGCCTCCAGGCCTGTGATGGGAGAGGCTGTTGTGAAGACCTCTGACGTTCCCTGGAGACATTTTCCCCATTGTCTTGGGCATTGACATTCAGCTCCTTGTTACTTATGCAAATTTTTGCAGCCAGCTTGAATTTCTTCTCAAAGAATGGGATTTTCTTTTCAATCACATTGTCTGGCTACAAATTTTCTGAACTGTTATACTCTGCTTCCCTTGTAAAACTGAATGCTTTTAACAGCACTTAAGTCACCTCTTGAAAGCTTTGCTGCTTAGAAATTTTTTCCACCAGATACCCTAAATCATCTCCCTCATGGTCAAAGTTCCACAAATCTCTAGGGCAGGGGCAAAATGGCACCAGTCTCTTTGCTAAAATATAACAAGAGTCACCTTTGCTCCAGTTCCCAACATGTTCTTCATTTCCATCTGAGACCACCTCAGCCTGGACCTTATTGCTCGTATCACTATCAGTGTCGTTGTCAAAGCCATTCAACAAATCTCTAGGAAGTTCCAAACTTTGCCACATTTTCCTGACCTCTTCTGAGCCCTCCAAACTATCCCAACCTCTGCCTGTTGCCCAATTCCAAAGTCGCTTCCACATTTTTGGGTATCTTTTCAGCAACACCCCAGTCTTTTCAGTGCCAATTTACTATATTAGTCTCTTTTCATGCTGCTGCTGAAGACATACCCAAAACTGGGCAATTTGTGAAAGAAAGAGGTTTAATTGGACTTATAGTTCCTCAAGGCTGGGGAAGCCTCACAATAATGGCAGAAGGTAAGGAGGAGCAAGTCCCATCTTATGTGGATACCAGCAGGAAAAGAGAAAATAAATTGTGCAGGGAAACTCCCCTTTATAAACCCATCAGATCTCATGAGACTTTTTCACTACCATGAGAATAGTACAGGAAAGACCTGCTCCCATGATTCAATCACCTTCCACTGGGTTCCTCCCACAACACATAGGAATTCAAATGAGATTTAGGTGAGGATACAGCCAAACAATATCACAACCCAAATGCCCATCAATCAACAAGATAAAGAAATTGTAGTATATATAAACAATGGAATACTACTCAGCCATAAAGAAGAATGACTTAATGGCATTCGCAGCAACCCAGATGGAATTGGAGATTATTATTCTAAGTGAAGTAATTCAGGAATGAAAAACCAAATATTATATGTTCTCATTCATATGTGAGAGCTAAGCTATGAGGATGCAAAGGCATAAAAATGACAAAATGGGCTTTGGGGACTCAGTGGGAAAGGGAAGGAGGGTGAAGGATAAAAGACTACAAATTGGGTTCAGTGTATACTGCCCAGGTGATGGGTGCACCAATCTCGTAAATCACCATTAAAGAACTAACTCATGCAACCAAATACCACCTGTTCCCTAAAAACCTAAGGAAATAAAAAATAAATAAATAAACAAATGTGTGTGTGTGTGTGTGTGTGTGTCTGTGTGTGTATCAGGACTTCCACTTCCAACTAGGATGAGGTAGGTCACAGCGGGCCAATGATTCCAATGCAGTAAGAAAAAAGTGATAAATTATTATCATTATTATTTGTGTATTTTTAAATTTTACTTTAAGTTCTGGGATACATGTACAGAATGTGCAGGTTTGTTACATAGGTATACATGTGCTATGGTGATTTTCTGCACCTATCAACCCATCATCTAGGCTTTAAGTCCCGCATGCATTAGGTATTTGTCCTAATGCTCTCCCTCCCCTTGGTCCCCACCCCCTGACAGGCCCTGGTGTGTTGTCCTCTTCCCTGTGTCCATGTGTTCTCATTGTTTAACTCCCACTTATGAGTGAGAACATGCAGTGTTTGGTTTTCTGTTCCTGTGTTAGTTTGCTGAGAATGATGGTTTCCACCTTCATCCATGTCCTTGCAAAGGATGCAATCTCATTCTTTTCTATGGCTGCATAGAATTCCATGGTGTGTATGTACCACATTTTCTTTATCCAGTCTATCACTGATGGGCATTTGGGTTGGTTCTAAGTTTTTGCTATTGTGATTAGTGTGCAATAAACATACTAATAATAAACATGTGTCTTTAGAGTAGAATGATTTATAATCCTTTGGGTACATACCCAGTAATGAGATTGCTGGATCAAATGGTATTTTAGTTCTAGATCCTTAAGGAATCACCACACTGTTTTCCACAACAGTTGTGGAACAACACAGCCTCGCCAGCATCTATTGTTTCCCGACTTTTTAATAATCACCATTCTGACTGGCATGAGATGATATATTATTGTGGTTTTTGATTTGCATGTATCTAATGACCAGTGATGTTGGACTAGAGAAGCAAGAGCGAACAAATTCAAAAGCTAGCAGAGGACAAGAAATAACTAAGATTGGAGCAGAACTGAAGCAGATGGAGACGCAAAAAACCCTTCAAAAAAGTAATGGAGGTTTCAAAAAAACCAGGAGCTGGTTTTTAGAAAAACTTAACAAAATATATAGACTGCTAGCCAGACTAATAAAAAAGAGAGAAGAATCAAATAGACACAATAAAATACACTAAAGGGGATATCACCCCAATCCCACAGAAATACAAACTACCATCAGAGAATACTATAAACACCTCTACATAAATAAACTAGAAAATCTGGAAAAAATAATACATTCCTGGGCACATACACCCTCCCAAGACTAAACCTGGAAAAAGTCGAATCCCTGAATAGGCCAATAACAAGTTCTGAAATTGAGGGAGTAATTAATAGCCTACCAAACAAAAAAAGCCCAGGACCAGACAGATTCACAGCCGAATTCTACCAGAGGTACAAAGAGGAGCTGGTACCATTTCTTCTGAAACTATTCCAAAGAGTTGAAAAGGAGGGACTTCTCCCTAACTTGTTTTATGAAGCCAGCATCATCCTGATACCAAAACCTGGCAGGGACACAACAAAAAAAGAAAATTTCAGGCCAATATCTCTGATGAACATCAATGCAAAAATTTTCAATAAAATACTGGCTAACTGAATCCAGCAGCACATCAAAAAGCTTATCCACCATGATCAAGCTGGCTTCATCCCTGGTATGCAAGACTGGTTCAACAAACACAAATCAATAAACATAATCCATCACATAAACAGAACCAATGACAAAAACCATATGATTATCTCAATAGATGCAGAAAAGGCCTTCGATAAAATTCAACATTCCTGCATGTTAAAAACTCTCAATAAAGTAGGTATTGATGAACTGTATCTCAAAATAATAAAAGCTATTTATGATAAACCCATAGCCAATATCATACTGAATGGGCAAAAGTTGGAAACACTCCCTTTGAAAACTGGCACAAGACAAGGATGCCCCCTCTCACCACTGCTATTCAACATAGTATTGGAAGTTCTGGCCAGGGCAATCAGGCAAGAGAAAGAAATAAAGGGTATTTAAACAGTAAGGAAAGAAGTCAAATTGTCTCTGTTTGCAGATGACATGATTGTATATTTAGAAAACCCCATTGATTAAGCTCAAAAACTCCTCAAGCTGATAAGAAACTTCAGCAAAGTCTCAGGATACAAAATCAAGCTGGAAAAATCACAAGCCTTCCTATACAACAACAGTAGACAAGCAGAGAGCCAAATCATGAATGTACTCCCATTCACAATTGCTACAAAGAGAATAAAATACAAAGGAATACAACTTACAAGGGATGTGAAGGGCCTCTTCAAGAAGCACTACTAACCACTACTCAATGAAATAAAAGAGGACACAAACAAATGGAAAAAAAATTCATGCTCATGGATAGGAAGAATCAATATCATGAAAATGGCCACACTGCCCAATTTAATCTGTAGATACAATGCTATTCCCACCAAGCTACCACTGACTTTCTCCACAGAACTAGAAAAAACTACTTTAAATTTCATATGACATCAAAAAGGAGCCTATATAGCCAAGACAATCCTAAACAAAAAGAACGAAGCTGGAGGCATCACACCACCCCATTTCAAATTATGCTACAAGGCTACAGTAACCAAAACAGCATGGTACTGTTACCAAAACAGATATATAGACCAACGGAAGAGAACAGAGGCCTCGCAAATAATGCCACACATCTACAAGGATCTGATCTTTGACAAACCTGACAAAAACAAGCAATGAGGAAAGGATTCCCTATTTAATAAATGGTGCTGGGAAAACTGGCTAGCCATATGCAGAAAACTGAAACTGGATCCCTTCCTTACACATTATACAAAAATTAACTCAAGATGGATTAAAGACTTAAACTTAAGACTTAAAACCGTAAAAACCCTAGAGGAAAACCTAGGCAATACCATTCAGGACATAGGCATGGGCAAAGACTTCATGACTAAAACACCAAAAGCAATGGCAACAAAAGCCAATATTGACAAATGGGATCTAATTAAACTAAAGAGTTTCTGCACAGCAAAAGAAACTATCATCACAATAAACAGGCAACCTACAGAATGGGAGAAAATGTTTTCAATCTACCCATCTGACAAAGGTCTAATATCCAGAATCTACAAGAAACTTACACAAATTTACAAGAAAAAAAACAACCCCATCAAAAAGTGGGCAAAGGATATGAACAGACACTTCTGAAAAGAACACATTTATGTGGCCAACAAACATATGAAAATTATTTTTAAATCATTTTTTTACAAAAGCATCAGTTTGGTGAGAAATTAAATCACATTTTAAGACATTGGAGAGATGTATAAAAAATTACTAGAGAACCTAAACGTTTATAATAGAGGATATCCCAATGACCAAAAGTCTATCAAAAGGTTTTGTGCAACAGTAATCTTCAGGGAAACGTGAATTAAGACCACAACTATATATCAGTGTGTACCCACCAGGATGATTATAATTTAATATCATTGACACCACCAAGTGTTAGTGAAAATGTAGATTAACTTGGACTCTTATGCAATGCTAACGGCAATGTAAATTTGTAAATTTGGCTTTTGAAAATCTTGTTAGCTGCATCAATTTTTTTTTTCTTTTTTTTTTGAGACGGAGTCTCACTTTGACGCCCAGGCTGGAGTGCAGTGGCGCGATCTCGGCTCACTGCAACCTCCACCTCCATGGTTCAAGCAATTACCCTGCCTCAGCCTCCTGAGTAGCTGGGATTACAGGTGCACGCCACCATGTCCAGCTAATTTTTTTGTATTTTTAATAGAGATGGGGTTTCACCATATTGGCCAGACTGGTCTCGAACTCCTGACCTCAGGCAATCCACCTGCCTTGGCCTTCCAAAGTGCGGGGATTACAGGCGTGAGCTACCATGCCTGGCCAGCAGTATCTATTAAAACCAAACATGCTTACCTCAAAATAGCAATTTCCTCTTCCAGAAGCCCGAATCCTCCTGGTATTTTGGAAAGGGACACAGGGGAACTTTCTAGCATGTTGACAGTGCTCTATATTTTGGTTCAGGTTACATAGTGTATATGTTTGGGTGACGGTAAGAACAGAAGCAAGACGGCTAGTTTGGAGGCTTTTGCAATGGAGATTATTGCAGCTTGGAGTAAGGTAAAATGCACACTAGAGTGGCTAATAAGTGGTTGGATTGGGGATATATTTTTGTGGCAGAGCTTTCCAGTTAGATTGGAAACGTGTGGTTAGGGAAAGGGAATAAGTAAAGATTTTTAAGCCATTTATAATTTGTTTTGTGTAAGTGTGAAATAAGAGTTTAAGTATTTGCTCAACTACATGTTCCAAATATGTTTATTGAATAATTTATTCTTTCTTCACTTAATACATATAAGAATATATATATTTATATGCATATATAAAATTCATCTATTTCTGGACTCCTATTTGGTTTCTCTGATTTAATTATCTACTGCTGTTCAATATCACCTTTTAATTACTGTAGCTTCACAGCACATTTTAAGCATTGGTAGACAACATTTTCAATTATTCTCATTTTTCAAAGCATGGCAGTTCTTATGCATTAATTCCCCTGATGAACTATATTGACTAACATTAATTTAGCATTAATTGTATGCTAGGCAAGTAATTTATATGTATTAACCCAATTTAATCTTCCCAACAAAATAATATCAATATTATTATTAATATTTCCATTATACTTATGAGGAAACAGAGGCACAGAAAGTTTAATAACTTGTCTAAAGATATAGAAATATGCCATTCTGAAATAGATTTGAACCTGAGTGATCTGGCTCCAGAGTCCATTCCAGTACTCCATATTGACTTAGATGAGTTTGATCAATTTGTGAAGTTACCCGCAACAGCCCTGTTGTTTACTTAAATGGAATGTTATTTTATGGGGATCTTCTTTCACGTTTTAAGTAAAATTTTATGATTTTTCATTATAATGGTCTTCAGGGACAGACCTCATCTGGGCAGGCCGACTTGAAGACTGTTTCAGCTGAGAGATGGAACACCTGGACAAGCAATTTCTTTGTGACCACTCAGAAATAGGAATGGTTACCTTCTTCCTCCTCTTCCGCTTCTCTTCCTTCTCTTTGTCTTTCTTATCTTTATTTTATTGTCTCCCTTTAACCTTTAATATCCAAACTTAGTTTTATTATTTGTTGTTTTGCAGTTGCTTTTCTTTTTTATTTTTTACTTTGTAATTTTAGGCTTACAGAATAGTTACAAAATAATACAAAAAGCTCCCATATACCTTTCACCCAACTTCCACTCACACTAGTATAATTATGGAAACTTAGAAATTAATATTGATACAATACTATTAACTAAACTAAAAACTGTATCCAGATTTCACAAGTTTTTCCACTAATGTTTGTTTTGGTTTAGGATTCCACATTACATTTAAATGTCAGGTCACCTTTGTCTCCTCCAATCATTTCCTCAGTCTCTCCTTGTCTGACCTTGATAATTTTGAAGAGGTTTGATTACTTACTATGTAGAATAACTTTAGGTTTGGGCTTACCTAAAGTCTTGCATGATTATATGAAAGCTATGCATTTGTTTTTGGAGGTTTGTCAAGACAAGAGACATGACATGACCTCATTTTGTCATATCAAGAATTACATAATGTTGACATGTCTTATCTCTTGGTTAATATGTTTTTATCACTTGGTGCCTATTTCTCTCTTTGTGATTAATAGTTTGGTGGCAGATACTTGAGACTATGCAAATATCTTGTTTCTTTTCAAATTTTGCCTATTAATTTTAGCATCCATTTGTGGATCTTTCTTGCAACAGTTATTTTGGTGTTCTAATGGTGTTTGGAGCTGAATTATTATTATTATTATTTTTATTTTACTTTAGGTTCTGGGATACATGTGCAGAACTGAAGGTTTGTTATATAGGTACTCATGTGCCATGGTGGTTTGCTGCACCCATCAACCTGTCATCTAGGCTTTAAGCCCTACATGCATTAGGTATTTGTCCTAATGCTCTCTCTCCCCTTGCCCCCAACCCCACAACAGACCCCAGTGTGTGATGTTCACCTCTGTGTGTCCATGTGTTCTCATTCTTCAACTCACACTTGTGAGTGAGAACATGCAGTGTTTGGTTTTCTGTTCCTGTGTTAATTTGCTGAGGATGATGGTTTCCAGCTTCATCCATGTCCCTGCAAAGGACCTGAACTCATTCTTTTTTATGGCTGCATAGTGTTCCATGGTGTATATGTGCCACATTTTCTTTATCCAGTCTATCATTTATGGGCATTTGGGTTGGTTCCAAGTCTTTGCTACTGTAAATAGTGCTGCAATTAAACATACGTGTCTTTACAGTAGAATGATTTATAATCCTTTGGGTATATACCCAGTAACAGGATTGCTGGGTCAAACAGTATTTCTGGTTATAGATCCTTGAGGAATGGCCACACTGTCTTCCACAATGGGTGAACTAATTTACACTCCCACCAACATTGTAAAAGCATTCCTACTTCTCCACATCCTCTCCAGCATCTGTTGTTTCCTGACGTTTTAATGATCACCATTCTAACTGGTGTGAGTTGGTTTTGATCATTGTGGTTTTGATTTGTATTTCTCTAATGACCAATAATGATGAGCTTTTTTTCATATGTTTATTGGCCACATAAATGTCTTCTTTTGAGAAGTGTCTTTTCATATCCTTTGCCCACTTTTTGATGGGGTTGTTCTTTTCTTGTAAATGTGTTTAAGTTTCTTGTAGATTCAGGATATTAGACCTTTGTTAGATGGGTAGCTTGCAAAAACTTTCTCCCATTCTGTAGGTTGCCTGTTTATTCTGATGATAGTTTCTTTTGCTGTGCAGAAGCTCTTTAGTTTAATTAGATCCCATTTGTCAATTTTGGCTTTTGTTGCAATTGCTTTTGGTGTTTTAGTCATGAAGTCTTTGCCCATGCCTATGTCCTGAATGGTATTGCCTAGGTTTTCTTCTAGGGTTTTTATGGTTTAAGGTTTTAAGCTTAAGTCTTGAATCCATCTTGATTAATTTTTGTATAACGTGTAAGGAAGGGATCCAGTTTCAGTTTTCTGCATATGGCTAGCCAGTTTTCCCAGCACCATTTATTAAATAGGGAATCCTTTCCCCATTGCTCGTTTTTGTCGGGTTTGTTGAAGATCAGATGGTTGTCGATGTGTGGTATTATTTCTGAGGCCTCTCTCATTCCACTGGTCTATATATGTTTTGGTACCAGTACCATGCTGTTTTGGCTACTGTAGCCTTGTAGTATACTTTGAAGTAAGGTGGTGTGATGCCTTCAGCTTTGTTCTTTTTGCTTAGGATTGTCTTGGCTATATGGGCTCTTTTTTGGTCTGATATGAAATTTAAAGTAGTTTTTTCCAATTTTGTGACGAAACTCAGTGGTAGCTTTATGGGAATAGCATTGAATCTATAAATTACTTTGGGCATTATAGCTATTTTCACGATATTGATTCTACCTATCCATGAGCATGGAATTTTCTTCCATTTGTTTGTGTCCTCTCTTATTTCCTTGAGCAGTGGTTTGTAGTTCTCCTTGAAGAGGTCCTTCATGTCTCTTGTAAGATGTATTCCTTGGTATTTTGTTCTTTTTGTAGCAACTATGCATGGGAGTTCACTCATGGTTTGGCTCTCTGTTTGTCTATTATTGGTGTATGGGAATGCTTGTGATTTTTGCACCTTGATTTTGTATCCTGAGACTTTCCTGAAGTTGCTTATCAGCCTAAGGAGTTTTTGGGCTGAGATGATGGGGTTTTCTCAATATACAATCATGTCATCTGCAAAGAGAGAAAATTTGACTTCCTCTCTTTCTATTTGAATTCCTTTATTTTTTTCTCTTGCCCGACTGCCCTGGCTAGAACTTACAATACTATGTTGAATAGGAGTGGTGAGAGAGGGCATCCTTGTCTTGTGCCAGTTTTCAAAGGGAATGCTTCCAACTTTTGCCCATTCAGTATGATATTGGCTATGGGTTTGTCATAAATAGCTCTTACTATTTTGAGATGTGTTTTATCTATACCTATTTGATTGAGAGTTTTTAGCATGAAGGGGTGTTGAATTTTATCAAAGGCCTTTTCTGCATTTATTGAGATAATCATATGGTTTTTGTCATTGGTTCTGTTTATGTGATGGATTATGTTTATTGATTTGCATATGTTGAACCAGCCTTGCATACCAGGGATGAAGTCGATTTGATCGTGGTTGTTAAGCTTTTTGGTGTGCTGTTGGATTCAGTTAGCCAGTATTTTATTGAGGATCTTCACATCGATATTCATCAGGGATATTGGCCAGAAATTTTTGTTGTTGCTGTGTCTCTGCTAGGTTTAGGTATCAGAATGATGTTGGTCTCATAAAATGATTTAGGGATGAGTCCCTCTTTTTGTATTGTTTGGAATAGTTTCAGAAGGAATAGTACCACCTCCTCTTTGTACCTCTGGTAGAATTCGGCTGTGAATCTGTCTGGTCCTGGGCTTTTTTGTGATTGGTAGGCTATTAGTGCCTCAATTACAGAATTTGTTATTGGTCTATTCAGGAATTTGACTTCTTCCTGATTTAGTTTGGGAGGGTGTATGTGACCAGAATTGATCCATTTCTTCTAGATTTTCTAGTTTATTTGCATAGAGGTGTTTAGATTATTCTCTGATGGTAGTTTGTATTTCTGTGGGATCGGTGGTGATATCCCCTTTATCATGTTTTATTGTGTCTATTTGATTCTTCTCTCTTTTCTTCCTTGTTAGTTTGGCTAGTGGTCTATTTTGTTAATCTTTTCAAAAAACCAGCTCCTGGATTCATTGCTTTTTTGAAGGGTTTTTCATGTCTCTATCTCCCTCAGTTCTGCTCCGATCTTAGTTATTTTTTGTCTTCTGAAAGCTTTTGAATTCATTTGCTCTTGCTTCTCTAGGTTTTTTACTTCGACTTTAGGTTGTCGATTTTAGATCTTTCCCACTTTCTGATGTGAGCATTTAGTGCTATAAATTTTCCTCTTATCACTGCTTTAGCTGTGTCCCAGATATTCTGGTACATTGTCTCTTTGTTCTCATTGTTTTCAAAGAAATTACTGATTTCTGCCTTAATTTTGTTATTTACCCAGTAGTCATTCAGGAGCAGGTTGTTCAGTTTCCATGTAGTTGTGCAGTTTTGAGTGAGTTTCTTAATCCTGAGTTCTAATTTGATTGCATTGTGGTCTGAGAGACTGTTATGATTTCCATTCTTTTGCATTTGCTGAGGGGTGTTTTACTTCCAATTATGTGGTTGATTTTAGAATAAGTGCTATGTGGTGCTGAGAAGAATGTATATTCTGTTGATTTGGGGTGGAGAGTTCTGTAGATGTCTATTAGGTCCACTTGGTCCAGAGCTGATTTCAAGTCCTTATTAATTTTCTGTCTCAATTATCTGTCTAATATTGACAGTGGGGTGTTAAAGTCTCCTACTATCATTGTGTGGGAGTCTAAGTCTCTTTGCAGGTCTCTAACAACTTGTTTTATGAATCTGGGTGCTCCTGTATTGGGTGCATATATATATATTTAGGATAGTTAGCTCTTCTTGTTGCATTGATCCTTTTATCATTATGTAATGCCCTTCTTTGTCTTTTTTGATCTTTGTTTAAAACCTGTTTTATCAGAGACTATGATTGCAACCCCTGCTTTTTTTTTTTTTTTTTTTTTTTGCTTTCCATCTCCTTGGTAAGTATTCCTCCATCCTTTTATTTTGAGCCTATGTGTGTCTTTGCATGTGAGATGGGTCTCCTGAATACAGCACAACGATGGGTTTGACTCTTTATCCAATTTGCCAGTCTGTGTCTTTTAACTGGGGCATTTAGCCCGTTTACATTTAAGGTTAATATTGTTGTATCTGAATTTGATCCCACCATCCTGATGCTGGCTGGTATTTTGCATATTATTTGATGTGGTTTCTTCACAGTGTCTTTGGTCTTTATATTTTGGTATGTCTTTGCTTTGGCTGGTATCAGTTTTTCCTTTCCATGTTTAGTGCTTCCTTCAGGAGCTCTGGTAAGGTCATCCTGGTGGTGATAAAATCCCTCAGCATTTGTTTGTCTGTAAAGGATTTTATTTCTCCTTTGTTTATGAAACTTAGTTTAGTTGGATATGAAATTCTGTGTTGAAAATTCTTTTCTTTAAGAATGTTGAATATTGGCCCCCATACTCTTCTTACTTGTAGGGTTTCTACAGAGAGATCCACTGTTAGTCTGATGAGCTTCCCTTTGTAGGTAACTTGACCTTTCTCTCTGGCTGCCCTTAACATTTTTTCCTTCGTTTCAACCTTGGAGAATCTGACAATGTGTCTTGGGGTTGCTCTTCTCGAGGAGTATCTTAGTGGTGTTCTCTGTATTTCCTGAATTTGCATGTTGGCCTGCTTGCTAGGTTGGGGAAGTTCTCCTGGATAATATCCTGAAGTGAGTCTTCCAATTTGGTTCCATTCTCCCTGTCACTTTCAGGTACACCAATCAAATGTGGGTTTGGTCTTTTCACATAGTCCCTCATTTCTTGGATGCTTTGTTTTGTCCTTTTGATTCTTTTTTCTATAATCTTGTCTTCACACCTTATTTCATTAAGTTGATCTTCAATCTCTGATGTCCTTTCTTCCACTTGATTGACTTAGCTATTGATACTTTTATATGCTTCATGAAGTTCTGTACCGTGTTTTTCAGCTCCATCAGATCATTTATGTTCTTCTCTAAACTGATTATTCTAGTTAGCAGTTCCTATAGCCTTTTATCAAGGTTCTTAGCTTCCTTGCATTGGGTTAGAACATGTTCCTTTAGCTCAGAAGAGTTTGTTATTACCTACTTTCTGAAGCCTACTTCTCTCAATTTGTCCATCTCATTCTCTATCCAGTTCTGCACTCTTGCTGGAGAGACATTATAATCATTTGGAGGAGAAGAGGCATTCTCATTTTTGGAATTTTCAGCATTTTTGTACTGGTTTTTCCTCATCTTCATGGATTTATCTATCTTTGATCTTTGATGCTGATGACCTTTGGATGGGGTTTTTGTGTGGGGTTCCTTTTTGTTGATGTTGCCATTATTGCATTCTGTTTGTTAGTTTTTCTTGAAACAGTCAGGCCCCTCTTCTGCAGGTCTGCTAGAGTTTGCTGGAGGTCCACTCCAGGCCCTGTTTGCCTGGGTATCACCAGCAGAGCCTGCAGAACAGAAAAGATTGCTGCCTGCTCCTTCCCCTGGAAGCTTTTTCCCAGAGGGGCACCTGCCTGATACTAGCCAGAGCTCTCCTGTATGAGGTGTCTGTCAACCCCTGCTGGAAGGTGTCTCTCATTCAGGAGGCACGGGGGTCAAGGACCCACTTGAGTAGGCAGTCTGTCCCTTAGCAGAGCTCGAACGTTGTGCTGGGAAATCTGCTGCTGTCTTCAGAGCCAGCAGGCAGGAATGTTTAAATCTGCTGAAGCTGCGCTCACAGCTGCCCCTTCCCCCAGGTGCTCTGTCTAAGGGAGATGGGAGTTTTATCTATAAGCCCCTGACTGGGACTGCTGCCTTTCTTTCAGAGATGCCCTGCCCAGTGAGGAGGAATCTAGAGAGGCAGTCTGGCCCTAGCGGCTTTGTCATGCTGTGGAGAGTTCCGCCCAGTCTGAACTCCCCAGCCTCCTTAACACTGTCAGGGGAAAACTACCTACTCAAGCCTCAGTAATGATGGATGCCCCTCCCCCCATGAAGCTTGATTGTACCAGGCTGACTTCGGACTGCTGTGCTGGCAGCGAGAATTTCAAGCCATTGGTTCTTAGCTTAATGGGCTCTGTGGGAGAGGGACTTGCTGAGTGAGATTACTTGGCTCCCTGGCTTCAGCCCCTTTTCCAGGGGAGTGAGCGGTCCTATCTCGCTGGGGTTCCAGGTGCCATTGGGGTATGAAAAAAAAAACTTCATCTAGGTTGGTGTCTGCCCAAGCAGCCTCTCAGTTTTGTGCTTGAAACCCAAGGCCCTGGTGCGGTAGGCACACGAGGTGGGGTAGGCACAGACTCCTGGTCTGTGGGTTGTAAAAACTATGGGAAAAGTGTAGTGTCTGGGCCAGATAGCACAGTCCCTCATGGCTTCCCTTGGCTGGGGGAGGTAGGTTCCCAGCCCCTTGCACTCCTCGGGTGAGGTGATGCCCCAACCTGCTTCTGCTCACCCTCCGTGGGCTGTACCCACTGCCTGATCAGTCCCAATGAGATGAACCGGGTACCTCAGTTGGAAATGCAGAAAGCACCCTCCTGTGTTGGTCTCGCTGGGAGCTGCAGACTGGAGCTGTTCCTATTCAGCCATCTTGCCAGATCTTTCCTGAAGCTGAATTATTTTGCACCAATTTCTTTGCCTGGTAAGCAGGAAAGCACAAAATCAGAGTCTCCAAAATAGTCTCGGTTGGGGTGAGGGTACTATTATTTTCTAATTAAATGAATCTTTGATGTCATTTATAGCTGTAAGTTCTTTTGTTTATTTGCATTTAGCTTGAAACTTTCTTTTTTCATTTCTGAGAGTTGACTCTAAGGTAAGAATGAAAATATGAACTTGCACATGTTGGAGCCAATATAAGAATGCTTATAAAATAGTCAAATAAAGAAAAGAAGAAAATAAACTCCCAGATTTAGGAGCAATAGTGATTCCTCTGAAAATTATTTTAAAAATTCAAACATTCAATAAAGTTGAAAGAATTTTTCAATGAACACCCATATTCACCACCTCCTTTTGTTCTATGACATCCCTCTCTACATCCATCAATTCAACTTATTTTCTGATGCATTTTAAAATAAATTGTAGATATCTATAACACCTAAATACTGCAGCATTTATATGATTAGAGATCAATATTTATTCAGTATTTTTCATTTGATGCACATTTAAATACACAAATATTCAGCATACATTTGTTGGATTTTGACCAACGCGTATACCCAAATAACCCATATGCCTATCAAGACATATACATTGTCATCACTCCATAAATAAAGCATCATTCTTCAAGCTTCTTCCCATTCAATCTCCACTCCCATTCCACAGGCAACCACCATTCTGATTTCTTTTGTGTCAAAGATAAAATTGCCTGTTAGAACATTATATAAATGTAATCACAGGGTATGTACTTTCATTATGAATCTTTTTCATTCGAGGTTTTAAAGATTTATCTATGTTTTTTCTTCCCTTCTGTTTCTAAATAGTAGTCCTTTGTATGAATGTATCATAATTTATTTACTCATATACCTGGGATATTGGCCATTATGTATATAGCCACTATTGACCTCCTTGTACAAGTATTTTTGTGTTCATATGTTTTTATTTATTTTGGGTAAATCCAAGGATTGAAATTGCTGGATCATAGTTTAGGTATATGTTTGGTTTTATACGAAACTTCCAGATATTTTTCCAAAATAATAGCACCATTTAACAAATCTTACCAACAAGGTATGTATGAGAGTCCCAGTTATTCTTTTTGTTTGTCTGTTTGAGACAGAGTTTCGTTCTTGTTGCCCAGCCTGGAGTGCAAGGGTGCAATCTTGGCTCGTCCCAACCTCCACCCCTCTGGGTTCAAGCGATTCTCCTGCCTCAGCCTGCTGAGTAGCTGGGATTACAGGCATGCACCACCATGCCCAGCTAGTTTTGTATTTTCAGTAGAGACGGGGAATCGCCATGTTGGTCAGGATAATCTCGAACTCTCGACCTCAGGTGATCCGCCTGCCTCAGCCTCCCAAAGTGCTGGGATTACAGGCGTGAGCCATCATGCCTGGCTGCATGAGAAAGATTTTTAAAAACCCTATATAACCCCTTAATATGTTAGATACCACTTAATAAATAATACTTTATTGAATCCAACTTCTTCAGTTCATGGCATGAATGGTTAACCACAATCAAACCAATTCCTAAATTCTTTGTGTTCCTGGGAAAAGGATAATTCAGTTGAAACTTTGAAGATACTTAGTAGTCTTAAGGGCATGAGGAGCTCAGTGAATAATTGACAGAGGAAGGGAAGAACCTCCCAATACTTAGAAAACTTTCAGAATAAAGTCATGAGCTGAACCAGTCAGCTTCATCCAAATCCCAGAAAACTGAGTTTCAGATAAGTTTTAGTAATATTATTATAAATACAAAATCAAGCAGGTACTGCAATGTTGATGAAAAACTGCTTGGTATAACAGATTATGAACTAGTTAATGGCATAACTCTGTTATCATTTTGTTACCCAAGAACTTTATAATTATCATGAAAGTGAGAAGCACAGACCACATTCTAAGTAATATTGTTAATCAAGCACCCATAGAGTTTGAAATGAAATAATAAAAAGTTTTCTAGACCTAAGATTCTACCTGGGCACTGGATTTGGGGAAACGGCTTCTTCACTGTGCTGCTGCAGATTTCATTTCCTGTCCCTGCCCCCGCACCTCGCCCAGTGGCTCAGGGCCCACTCTCTTACCCTAGTAACTTCTATTTAATCAGACTCCTACTTTCCCGTGTATCATTTCTTTGTTAGTCTTTTAATTCTTTCCTGTTTTCTGTGGGATGGCACTGGGGCATATTACTCCAAGCTAAACTGAAGGAAGGATATCTTTTGCTGCAAAATTGTTTTTTTTAAAAAAAAATTCTATCAGAAGCTGGTTATTTCCATATTCTAGCTGAAAATCCTTTTGTAAGAGCTTGGAGGCCAGGCATGGTGGCTCACGCCTGTAATCCCAGCACTTGGGGAGGCTGAGGTGGGCAGATCACCTGAGGTCAAGAGTTCGAGACCAGCCTGACCAACATGGAGAAACCCTGTCTCTACTAAAAATACAAAATTAGTAAGGTGTGGTGGCACATGCCTGTAACCCCAGCTACCCAGAAGGATGAGGCAGGAGAATCGCTTGAACCCGGGAGGCAGAGGTTGTGGGGAGCCAAGATCGTGCCATTGCACTCCAGCCTGGGTAACAAGAGCGAAACTCCATCTCATTAAAAAAAGAGCTTGGAGTGTTAAGGAGAAGGCAAATAGGTGGAGAGTCGTAATAAGATGGCACAATCTATTCCTCCTGTCTACCTGACACTCATACCCTTTGGCCAACATCTCTCCATTCCCCTTCACCCCCATTCTCAGCCCCTGGTAACCACCATTCTGCTCTCTGCTTTTATGAGTCTGGCTTTTTTTGATTCCACATGAGTAAGATCATGTGGTATTTGTCTTTTTGTGCCTGATTTATTTCGCTTAGCATATTGTCCTCCAGGTTTACCCACGTTGTTGCAAATGACAGAATTTCCTTCTTTGTAAAAGCGGAATAGCATCCTATTTTTTTCTTTTCTTTCTTTCTTTGTTTTTAGTGGTGTATTTCATTGTGTGTATATCCTAGTTTCTTTATCCATTCATCCATTGTATACCCAGTTAATTGCATATCTTAGCTATTGTGAATAATGCTGCAACGAACATGGCCATGCAGATATCTTTTTGACAGCCTGTGTTCCATAAATATATACAATTATTGTTTGCCAGTTAGAAACTTAAAAAATAATTTCTAAAAAGGTACAATGCAGTTAGTATAAAGAGTACTTTCTCTGGAGTTAAGATGCTTAGATTCAAACCAAAGCTCTGCCAGTAACTGGTCTGTGACCATGGACCAGATTTTTGGTTTTTTACTTCTTTGAGCCTCAATTTACATAGATATGCAATGAAAATAATAGTAGTAGTTACCTACCTCATATTATTATGTAATGTTTTATAGGATGAAATTATTGCTACAAATACATTAAACATTTGTGGGTGTCTTCTACATGTCATGACCTGTACCAAGCTCTGACAATATACAAATGCATAAAAACAAGACACATTCTGGAGTTGTTTATTGTCTAGTAGGTACTGAAATGGCCTAGCCCCAATTATGGCATGCAGTAGGTATTTGATTAAAGCTATATAATTCTGAATGAGATAATTTTTGTCAGGAATTTATAAAAAAAGAAACATAATTTGAGATCTTTTGAAAAATCAGGATCCATACATTGAGTTTTAGGGCAATTTCAATTTTTTTTTTCACTCTACTTTAAGTAAAGTTATTCTGATCTCAATAATTGAAAGAAAAGATCTTTATTTGTGTTTTAAAATTCTCCAGAAAGCAAGTGCAAATACCAGGCTTACCATAATTAGTGTTGATGAGCTATTCTTTGCCTAAGAAAGCCATGCAAGCCATTTGCTCTCAGAGGATGAACTTGGCTTGTCTGGAAAATGAGTGGTCATCAGCTATCTTATTGTCCACTGCACCTCAGGACTGAAAGGTAAGAGAATCTATGTTGTAGAATTCCAACACCATTGAATGTTAGAGCAGGCAGGCACCTTTATGAACACCTGGTCCACTGTCTCATTTCAAGTGTGGAAACAGGCCCACAGAGGGAACTAATTTTCCTGTACCATGATGGTTATTATATCTTTACTGGGGGAACAGAATTCAATGACGGGAATGAAAATTAAAGGCACACCTTTTAGTGTATTAGCACCACATCCCAATTAACTGAGTTTCAGCACACAGCTAAAAACGGAGGCTTCTCTAAGCCAAAGAACAGAATGAAACTGGAAAAGAAATGCTGAATAATGTATCTTAAAGATACAGTTTTTGAAATCTCTGGATATGTGTTTATTTATAAATGGCCACAGGACAAACATTACTTCCTTACCTGATTGCTTATCCAAAATTAATCATTTTTTTTTCAAAAACCACTTTGAAGCAGCATAAATATTTCCCTGCCTGACATTTGCCTGAGTCATCTCCAAACCCTATCCCACTGTCACAAACACTTTCCTCTCTTCTAGTTCGTTCCCTTAAGTATCTCAGTCTAGTAGGGGATGTTTCATGAAGTAGCCAGAGAAAAGATACATTTCATATGATTCCAAGGAGTTTAGCTTGAATGATCTACCACTCATATTCCTGCCAAAAGTTATTGGTAAGAAAATTGATGTGCATAGATAAATAATGTAAGTAAGGGGCATGCTAGGCATCAATTTCTGTGTTTTCTAAGCTCTATTCCTGTATCATCTTTAATACCAGGAAGCTATGCGTCTGGACTGAGGTGTTCTATACTGAGTACCTGGTTGTTCCATCATCTATTTATGTATTATACTTTAGGGTATAAAAACCTATACATATCCCCTTCTTACCTAACCATTGTTATTTTCTTAAAGGCCTAAAAAAAATCTGTATACATACAGTCATTTTCCTTCCAGAACATCCTTTCAGTGTCCTAGCTTCAAAGTTTCTAAACATGCCAATGATCTTCATCTCTCCTCCATTTTTAACCCCCTCTTACGGTATAGCAATCAGACGTCATCTTGGCTGCAAGTACAAAATGAAAACAAAACCCAAAAACTCTGACTTTCTATGGCTTATTATGAGGTTTAATTTTATCTTGTAATAAGCAATATGGAAGTAGATGATCTGAGCTGGCGCAGCTATTTATCTATGACATCAAAGATAGAATGTTCTTCAGCCTATATTCCACAATTCCCAGCATGCAGGATTTTCAAATTAACATTGCCAAAATGTCATCTGCTCCTCCGGGTATCACTCCTGGATTTCAGGTAGAAAGAGGGCATGCAATACTAGCTGCAGCTATCCCATTAAGTCAGAAAAGTAAAAGCTTTTCTAGAAACCTGAACAGACATATGCCTCTCTGTAGCAAATACGTCACATGTCCCCTCCTAGAGGCAAGGGATGCTGGGAATATTGCTTCCCCAAACAATATAGGAGTTTAGATATCCTATGATGAACCAATCAAAACTTTACATTATATCCCTTCCAGGTACCTGACCCCTGCTGTGGGGACGAGAATGACTTTATTTTAAATGCTAATCTGCCATGTAACTTCAGACTAACCCTGAGTCTGGGAGTGCCTCTGAAATGTCTAGCTGATGTATTATTCTTTATGTAGAAACACTTATTCACTGTAAGTTTCCTCCACAAGAACTCTTGATGCTGTTGCAGAAATCATAGGTGGTGACACACATAGCCACCTACATATTCTTTCCAGAGCACGTGTACTTTCCCCAAAGATATAAGCCATGGGCCTGAGGGTTGCAGTGTGGATCTCTAACTGTCTTGTGGCCACCAAGACCACTCTTCTGTCTGTAAGTTCTAATAAATAACCCAAAAATGACAAACTAGATTTGTTTGCCTCCTTCTTTGATTTCTCAGCTCCTTCTGCATTTGAGGACCACTTTGTATATAAGGCCCTTTCACAGAACACCTGTCATTCCTACCTTCCCCCTCAGTGGATGATTATGCCAATAAACATCACTGAGCACCTACAATGTGCTAAGTTCTAAGGACAGAATAATCTATAATAAGACAAATGTGTGAATATGGAAGCATAGATAACTATTCTCTTCCTCACTTCTTTGATAGCTTAGAGAAAGGGGTGCAGGAAATAGATGACAAAAGCTCAAAATTATGGGATACATTTCCCAAGAATGGCAGAGAAACAAGAGTAACTACAGTTCCTGAAGAATAGAATTCTATGCCTCCACATTAGCATTAAGTGCAATATTTGTCCTAAAAAATTTGAAAAGATTTTGATAATTTTCTATAATTCCAAGTTGCCTAAGGAATAAATTACTGGCCAGGTGCAGTGGCTTACAGCTGTAATCTCAGCACTTTGGGAGGCTAAGGCAGGAGGATGGCTTGAGCCCAGGAATTCAAAATCAGCCTGGGCAACACAGTGAGACTCTCTTTCTACAAAAAAAGAAATTAAAAATAATAAATTATTAATTTTATTCTTGCAATTTAACTTCATTTTTTAAATTTCAGACTACCTGAATTGAGTTGCTGTTGAGTGGCTGGTATGCTATTATATGTTTTGTATATAACAACTTCTATCATTTACTTTTGCAGTTTGTCTTTCTTATTTCAGAGACCATCATTTTATCTTCAGGCCTGAAATATTTCCTGTGGTATTGAAAACAGCGTAGGCTCTACGCATTGTGTCTATAGCGTTCAATAATTAAAGGTATCCTGAACAAGGATACGTAGGAGTGCTAGTTACAAAATGTGTAAAATGTTCTAAATGAAGGGACCAGAAGGATTTTGTACTCCAGGGGCTGCAAAATCGAGTCAATTCAAGGGACAGGAAGATAATGTAAATGAGTCATATCATGAGAAAAGGATCAACTATGGCAAACTAGAGAGCAATACCTATATAACCAACCAAACAACCACCTAAAAATATGTTTCCAATGAATCACAACATGGCAGATTGGGCCTGTAGATTATTGACCTCTGATTCCAAGGCTTAAGAATGTGATGTGAGTTGCCTGGGGTTTCACAAAATGTAGCTGCCAGGGCCAGAACTCTAGCCCATGTCTCCTAAGGATTCATTCAGTATGTGCTTCCTCTTACTGCCATACTTCTCTTTTGTAGGTTGTCCACTTTCCCTAGAAAAGGGGAAGAACTTTGAGGACCTGTTATGTGCTCCAGACCTGCTTTTAATCTTCATCATGCATTTGAGATTGTTGTTAATAGCCTCATTCTTCAGATAAGGCAACTGAGATGCAGCAATGTTAAGTAACTTATCCGAGATTGACCTATTGATGTGTGGGCAGCGTAATTAGGTATATATTTTGTATCCAGGTCTTTGTGGACTTGAAGTTCACGTTTTTTAACTTTATTACATAGTCTTCATGAAATGCACCTCACCTCCAGGAAATATAAAGTAGTTTAAGTGCCTCAAAGTAGCAACTAGTAAGTAATCATTTTAGAAATGGGATAAAATGTGTATCAAGAATGGCTATCAGTTTAATAAATCCTGGTGATAATAATGAAAAAGAGACAGGGTTCTTTTCATAATCCTTTTTAAAAATAATTTCTGCTTTTACTTTACATCTAGGAGATACACGTGCAGGTTTGTTACATGGGTATACCATGTGATGCTGAGGTTTGGGGTATGACTGATCCCATTATCCAAGTAGTGAGCATAGTATCCAATAGTTATTCAACCCCTTTTCTTCTTCTTCCCTCCTGCTTTAGTAATCTCCAGTGTCTACTGTTGCCATCTTTATGTCTATGTTAACTAAATGTTTAGCTCCCACTTATAAGTGAGAACATGCATATTTGGTTTTCTGTTCCTGCATGAATTCACTTAGGATAACGGCCTGCAGCTGCATCCATGTTGCTGCAAAGGGTATAATTTCATTTTTATGGTTGCATAATATTCCAGTGTATATACACTACATTTTCTTTATCCAATCTTGTGTTGATAGGCACCTAGGTTGATTCCATGTCTTTCCTATTGTGAATAGTGCTGCAGTGAACATATGAGTGCATGTGTGTTTTTTGATAGAACAATTTATTTCATTTTTGATATATACCAGTAATGGGATTTCTGGGCCAAATGGTAGTTCTAAGTTATCTGAGAAATCTCCAGATAGCTGTCCACAGTGGCTAAACTAATTTACAGTGCCACCAGCAATGTATAAGCATTCCATGTTCTCTGTAGCCTTGCCAGCATCTGTTGCTTTTTGACTTTTTAATAATAGCCATTCTGACTGATGTGAGATGGCATCTCATTGTGGTCTTGAATCATTTCTCTGATGATTAGTGACACTGAGCATTTCTTCCTGTTTCTTGGCCACTTGTATATCTTCTTTTGAGAAGTGTCTGTTCATATATTTTGCCCACTTGTTGATTTGTTTAAGTTTTTATAGATTCTGAATATTAGATCTTTGTCAGATGCATATATTTTCTTCCATTTTGTAGATTGTCTACCCTGTTGATAGTTTCCTTTGCCGCGCAGAAGTTCTTTAGTTTAATTAGGTCCCACTTGTCAATTTTTGTTTTTGTTGCAATTGCTTTTAAGGACTTAGTCATAAATTCTTTCCCAAGGCCTGTATCCGGAATGGTATTTCCTAGGTTTTTTCCTAGGATTCTTATAACTTGAGGTCTTACATTTAAATCTTTAATCCATCTTGAGTTAATTTTGTATGTGGTGAAAAGTAGGAGTTTCATTCTTCTGCATATGGTTAACCAGCTATCCCAGCACCATTTATTGAATATGGAGTCCTTTCCCCATTGCTTATTTTTGTCAACTTTGCCAAAGATCAGATGGCTGGCATTGTGTGGCAGATGGCTGGTGTTGTGTGAATTTATTTCTGGATTCTCTATTCTGTTGCATTGGTCTACGTGTCTGCTTTTGTACTAGTACCATGCTGTTTTGGTTATCATAGCCTTAGAGTGTAGTTTCAAGTTGGGTTATGTGATGCCTCCAACTTTTTTCTTTTTGCTTAGAATTGCTTTGGATATTTGGGCTCTTTCTTGGTTCTATATGAATTTTAGAATAGTTTTTCCTAATTCTGTGAAATATAATGCTGGTAGTTAGATAGGAATAGCGTTGAATCTGTAGATTGTTTTGGGCAGTATGGCTGTTTTAAAGATACTGATTCTTCCAATCCATGAGCATGGAATGTATTCCCATGTGTTTGTGCCATCTCTGATTTCTTTCTACAGTGTTTTATAGTTCTCCATGTAGAGATCTTTCCCTTTCTTGGTTGGATGTATTCCTAGGTATTTTAATTTTTTATGGCTATTGTAAACGGGATTGTGTTCTTAATTTGGCTCTCGGCTTGCATGTTGTTATTGTATATAAATGCTACTGATTTTTGTACATTTTTTTTAAACATAAAACTTTACTGAAGTTGTTTATCTGTTCCAGGAGCCTTTTGATAGAGTCTTTGGGTGTAGAATCATATAGTCAGTAAAGATAGTTTGACTTCTTTTCCTGTTTGGATGCCTTTTATTTCTTTCTCTTGTCTGATTGTTCTGGCTAGGACTTCTGAGAAAGGATTCTTGATATTGTTGCTGCTGCTGCTGCTGCTGCTTTTCTTTCACATGTTCAATTCTCATTTTTCTAGACCTGTAAGCTGTATTCCACACAGGCGATCTCTCCTTCCTGTCATGCTCTTGAAACACTACATTTGCTTTCTGGACAGCAATCTTGCTTTGTTGTTCTCCTACCTCTCTGGTTACCTCTTCTCAGTCTCCTTTTTTATGTCCATCTTATCACTCAAAACAGTGGAGTAAGCCATGGTCTAGTCCTTGTTCCTCTTTTTTTTGTCACATATATTCAACCCCTAGATATTATTACCCAGCCACTCAGCTTTATGAAAATGCCATCTCTACAATGATAACTTTCACATTTATATTCCTAGTCCTGAGCTCTTTCCTGAAGCCTGGCTGGCAGAGCTCCCCAATCTCTTATCTGAAAACATACTGTGCAGATGCACTTTAAAATGCATTTTTTTCAGATTTTATAAATTTATGTCACAGAACACCTCCATCTAGGTCTGGGGCAGCATCCAATATTCAAATACATGGATATTTCTGCAACGAGCACACCAAATTGGATGAAAAATACTGAGAAATTGCCTCATGTCAATTCAAGTGACGTTTACTATCAAATGAGAAATAAAATCCACTTCTAAACTTTTTCTCTCCATCCCTATCCTGCTTTATTTTCTTTCATAGCACTTACTAACTCGACATGTACTGTCCTGTTCATTTGCTTAAGGTCTGGCTTCCTCAAACCCAATGCAAGCTTCATCAGAGCAGGGACTTTTGTATTGGTTCCTAGCTCTCTCCCCAATATCTACAACAGTGCCTGACACATATTTGATGCTCAGTAATTATTTCATGAAGGAAAGAATGAATCCCCAAATACAGAAAGAGACGGCCAAGTGAAACACTTCCTTTTCACCCGATTCTGCTGGAGTGTGACTGAATGTTGGATTCCAACGGGTTTAATGTCACAGTTCACAAAAACTGCACTTCTTGTCACCTTCACTGCTTTAAGTAACTTTGAGTAACTGTTGGCCAGAACTCCAAGGACCTTTAAATATTTACTAATTATATCCCTAGGTTCATTTTAAAAATAAGTAACTTGAAGCCCAGAGAGGCTACAGAACTAGTTCCTGGTTACCAGAGACCAATCTCTAGCAGAATTAAGACCAGAACTCTGGCTCAAGAGATCTTTCATCTCATTTATTTCAGACCTCCGCAGATACAAAAAGTATTCATGGAATGTTGAATGGCTCTGAAATTTTAATAACCTGGCTTATTGAACTATTATAAGAAACCTGTAACCTTTTTGTCACTAAGCAATGAATTTTGTTTTCACAAGAAATATGGAACTTAATTCTTTTAGACCATAAAACATCCCTTACCTTTCTTCCTAGGGTAGGGCCATTTCAATCTGTAAAAGGTTCAGAAGTAAATGTATATTAAAAAGAACTGGATAGTGCTGTTGTATTTCAACTTAATGCATTTGTCTTCAAATGCCATTCCCAAATTATGTTAATTATTATATATCTATATATGATGTATAATTATATATTTTTATAAATATCCAAGTGCTGTACACATCAGACAATGCACACAATATTACATCTATAATATACAGTGTGTGTGTATATATATATATAAAACCAGGATGCAGAATTTTCTTGTTCTCACTTACCAACTATATGAGCTTTTAAAAGTCACTTCATTACTTTGTGTCTCACTTTTATTATGGGAGAAATAGTAATATTAACAATAACTATGGTAGTATTTGTCTTACTTATCTCAATGGTTTGTTGCAAGTTTGAAATATAATAATATTCCTCACTTTGTACTATGAGGTGTAGTTTTCTAAATCTAACATCAACTACTAAATGCAAGTATTGTATACCAGTTAAGATCATAGACTACGGATCCAGATTGTCCAGCTGGAAATTCTGGCTCTGCAATTACCAGCTATGTGACCTGGAGCAAGCTGCTTAATGTCTCTGGGGTTTATTTTCCTCATCTATAAAATAGGGATTATAATAATAGCTACCTCTTAAGGCTGTTTGAAGTTTAAATGTATCGATGTATGTAATATGCTTAGACCAATGCCTGATTCCTAGTAAATGCTAAGCATTAGTGTGACTGTAATGCAATTAAGAAACTGTTATTATATTTAGCAGATATACACAGCCAGATATAGAGCTATTGTATTAATAAAAATATTGCATTTATGTGGTTATACACAGATGTAGAAAAAGAGTCATAGCTACAGAGCCAGTGAACTCAGTAGCTCTGTTATTTTTATTGCTTCTTAATGGAGACCACAGAAATACATGGGAAATATGAGAGTGTGGTTCCAGCAATCTACTATAGTTAAGTTCATATTGCAAATCCCTTAAGTATATCACTAACTTTCCATATTGTTAGAATTTAGTCCTTGCAAATGCAGCCAGTGCTTGGGCAGGATGTAGCAGCTGCCCAACAGGTGTTGAGAAATATGAGAATTGAGGGAGAAACCATAATTCCCTGTAGGGAGCAGACTCTCTTTTAATGCTTTATTGAGAAAAAAAAAAAAAAAGCAAAGTAACATAAAGGAAGCAGCATTGTGCCTAAAAATGAAAGTTATACTTTAGAAATGAAGGTAAAGCAAAAGATTCGCCCTCTCCTGGGAGCTGAACTTTTTCTAAGTCACCTCAGACTAACAGGAAATTGGCTTTGTTCTTAGCTTTGCCTTGGCTAGAAAGTTTACCATCTCCCTTGACTTTAATGCAAACCATCATGACAGGAAGCTCTGCATTTGCTATAAGTCTCTCCTGCTGTGAGTTAATGCAATGTTTGTGTTTGCCTATTTCAGGCACACAGTGGAGGTGGGAGAATCCTCCTCATGATCAAAAGCATTTTTTCCTTTCCTAGGAGAAAGATTATTTGATGTCTCATCCAATTCACTTGGACACTTTTCTTTGGCTATTGTGTTTTAAGATTGCACTGCAGATGTTTAGCCAGTCATTTAACCTCTCAGAGCATTGTTCATAAAGAATATTTGATGACTGATCACATCATTTACGGAATCTATAACATTTTAGATTTTGTGTGCCCAGCATTGAGCCAGATACTACTGAAAGCATAAAAGAAATATATGGCTTTCAAGGAATATAAAACTTTCATGGAGATTTATACACAAAGAAACATTTAAGAGCAAAACAAGAGTATACAGTAGATGGCTTGGCTAATTGCCTGTTTTCCTTGCTAGAAATCTAACTATGTGTCTTGTTCTATGTTACACTGTAGGGCCTATCCAGCACAGTAGCTATATCATAGCAGGCACTCAAAGACTTGTTGAATAAATGAATGGATGTAGAGATGATGTAATAAACATTACTAGCTATAAAAATCATTAAATTTTGAGGTAAAATAACTCCTCTGGAAATCAAGCCTAAAGAAGTAATATAAAATAAAGAAAACAATTGCAGAGATAGTTCTAAATGCTCACCAAGACCATTTTCTCTTCTCTCCAGGTACATAGCAGGACTGCCTCTCCTAGCATCCCTTGCAGCTAGGTGAAGTCATGTGACTGCATTCTGGCCAATGGTGTGTGTGCATAAATCTTGTACATCCCTTCCAAGCAGACTCCTAAAGCCTCCTTTGAAATTCTTCATGCTTTGTTTCTTCCTTTATCTGTCTGCTGAATTTTGAGGACCATTCGAAACCTTTGAAGTCCTAGAAGATGGCAGAGCCACCAGATGAAAGAAGCCTGATCCCTAACTAATGTGTGGAGCTGAGTGGAGGAGAGCAAAAATGATGACCCTGGGCTGTGATGTGAGTGACAAATAGAAAAAGACTTGTATTTTTTTAATACATTGAAATGTTAGTCTATACTAACCCATATGATTGTATAAGCAAAAGATATAGATAGCAGCATTATTTATAATACAGGTTGAATATTCCTTATCCAAAATGCTTGGGAGCAGAAGTGCTTTGCATATTGGTTCTTTTCAGATTTGGGAAAATTGGCATATATATAACGAGATAGCCTGGGAATGAGACCCATGTCTAAATATGAAATTCATTTATGTTTCATATAAACCTTACACACAGAGCCTGAAGGTAATTTTTTATAATATTTTAAATAATTTAGTGCATAGAACAAGTTTTGATTGTGTTTTGACTGCAACCTATCACATGAGGTCAGGTGTGGAATTTTACACTTGTGACATCATGTCAGCACTAAAAATGTTTCAGATTTTGAAGCATTGCAAATTCTGGATTTTTGAATTAGGGATGCTCAATCTGTAATAAAAAAGCATCAACTACCATTTGGTAAAGACAAACTACCAAAGAGAATTTTAGTAAAGAGTATGAATTATTCATAATGTAATCCACTCATGAAAAGTGATTGTTGTGAACATTATGTTGTAATATAAAAAAAGCTAACATTTTGATGTAAAAAGCAGACTGTTGTAGATACATTCTTATATAATTCTTATTCATAAGCTAAAAGTGCTTGTAATATTAAAACACAGGAAGTAAATACATCACAATGTCAACTACAGTTGTGTTAAAACAGATTGAGGTGATTGGTTTTTCTATTCTTAAATTTTTTACTTTTAGCACTGTGGCACCTTTGCATTATAATTTCGAAATATAATTTTTTAAAAAAATGTTATTTTGGGCCAGGCACAATGGTTCATGCCTGTATTCACAGCACTTTGGGAGGCTGAGGTGGGAGGGTCAACTGAGGCCAGATGTTTGAGACCAGCCTGGACAACAAAGTGATATCCCATCTCTACAATTTTTTTTTTTTTTATTAGCCAGCATGGTAGCACATTCCTGTAGTCTTAGCTACTTGAGGGATTAAGACAGGAGGGTCACTTGAGCCCAGGAGTTCAAGGCTGCAGCAAGCTATGATCTTGCCTCTACACCCTAGCCTGGTGACAGACACTCTGTCTCTAAAAAAATAAGATGGGTTATTTTTTAAAGTGAAGTTCATTCTCAGATGGTAACCATACAAACCGTGAGGGCTTTTCCTCCTCTGGAATGGAGGGACCCACAGAGTCAGAGGAAACGTCATGGGAAGGGTATAACTAGCGTGGGACTTAGAAGGATAAAGAGGACTGACTTAGCAGAGAGAAGCAAATCACATTCCAGGTAAATAGAGGAGGATTACAAGGTGGAAATGAAGGGCTTGAGGATATAAAGAGATTCTGCGTCTGCCCCAAAATTTCAAGATATTGGACTGAGTAACCTTTTGGGGGCGTTCTGAGAGTTCTCTTCTTGCCACCACATTCCAATGATCCATTATTTTTGCAGAACTGCAATTCTGTCCGCCCATAAGTCAGGTGCTTCGGCCTGCTCTTTTGGAAGTGGAGAACTGCTTGCAGGGTTGCATTCATCTGTTAATTGAATTCCCATTGTAGGGTCCCAGTGAAGTCAGGACCAGCAACTTAGCACACTGGTGCTATTCTCTAACTTGAGATGTTGGCCTCAATCAAATCAGCAGTCTAACTGACTGATTAAGTAATGTATAAATTAAGTAGACTGCATAGACTGGTTAAACAGAATTTTTCGATCTAGACTCATTTCTCTAGCTCATTTTCCTTATGAACTCACTAAACCTTGAACTGGAAGCAAACATGTGACAGACTCAGAGTCTGTCTTCACAGAGCTAACAGACTTGGGAGAATGGGATGAGGATGGAAAGCTAAAGAAACACCACTTATTGAATATTCACTCTAGCCATGGATAAGACTGAGGACTTTGACAAACTCTTGTCATATCCTTTTTGAAATAGGCACTGTCATCTCTGGCCTACAAATCAGAAAATAGGCTCAGAGAGGCTAAGTGATTTTTTGAATGTCACACAGCAAGATGCAAGCTGCCAAGATTAAATTGAAATCTAAGTCTGTCTAAATTCATTTTCTAAGAAGTTTCAATAGATGCCAAATATCCTCATGATACTAAAGAAAAGAGGGAGAGATGAATTATTCTGGGAGTTCAAAAGAGATTCCAAAGGTAGGACTGGTAGAAGGATGTGAAACAAAGGGGTGGCAGTTTTTGTTGCTGTTATAAATAGATGGATATTTGGTGCAGAGTCTTAGTTTCAAAGCAAAGCCGTTGCTTTGTGGGCTACTTGGGGAGGGCTTAGGGGCAGCTGCCCAGCATTAGTTGGAAATGCTCAGGCCAGGCTTGAGTGTCCCTCAAGTCTCCTTTCTCTATTTGTGAAGGCCGGGTATGCCTTTGAAACTCAGCCTTCTAAAATCCTCTCTCTCCAGGCCTGGAAACAGGCTTGTCAGAGGCAAACAATCAAGATGTGTTTAGTCACCCCTTCACAAGCAAGCATTTTAAAAGGTACGTCTAATCCATTCCGACTCCTCATAAATGACAAGAGCCTGCCCATTACCATAGTTACCAAATCAGCACTCTGAGTCTCCATCCATTTCCTTGCCTGTTACGGAACACTGAACGAGAGGATGCAGCTGAGCAGGTGAGGTGAAACCTCTTTCTGCTCCACTCACAACGCTGCCTCAGCCCTCGGTTGTATTAGAATCTTAAGCCACCAATTTGCAGAGATAAAAGTAAATCTATTAATTAGCTAGGACAATGGGACTGATGTCGCATAACAGAGGGCACAGCCACATTAATCAGTCAGTACAAGGGTCAGGAGACCTGAGGACCCACACATATTTAGCCATTCATATGATCTTTCTGAAACACAAGTCTGACAGTGGGCCTCCACTGCACCTAAATATGTATTGATTCCAATCTTCACTAGCAGATTAACTCCAAACTCCCTAGCTTGACATAAAGCACTCAGCAATCAGTCCATAGCCCACCCTTTCAATCTCATGGCTCCTTCAACTGTAAGGCTTATCTCAAGTGTCCCCTCCTCCAGGAAGTCTCCCTGGTTCTATTCAATCTACTTTCTTGCACCCACACATAACAAATTTCATTTTGCTGTAGCTATCTTTTTGCTTGTCTGTCTCCCCCACCTGTGAGCAACCAAAGGAAAACAGGCTGCATTTTACTCATCTTTCTTTTCTTTTACAGTGATTAGCACCCTACATGGTATGTAGTAGGCATGTAATAAAATTTGAGTAAATCATGACTGTGCCTTTCCTCACTATTGGTTTCAGCAACTCCAAATACCCTGGACCATTCCTAGAATAGCTCTGCATCCCATGACCTCAGTGCCATTCCTGATTCTCTTCCTTTCACCTGAAATACCTTCAACCCACACCCCCATACTCCCCACTACACTCTGTTTGAAGAAACTGCAACCATCTTTTATTTACTTCACCTAAAATGCTGCTGGAAATCTGAAGCCTTCTATGACTCTCCAAGGCAGATCTGGAGACCTCCAAGGCAGAACTTGTTGTTCGCAATCTAGGATTCCAGTTCTTATTCTTGGGCTCTGGTTGGCTGAATGTATCTATCTCATCCATAGATTGCAAATTCCTCCAGGGCAAAAACCAGGTCTTACCCATATTTCTGTTCTACATCTGCCATCTAAGCAGATGCTTAATACTCTATGTGGAATTAAATAATAAAGTGACGAGCAGTCACTAAAAATGATCTTCAAATCAATCTGTCTCCCTGCAGAAATATTGCCTGAGCCTCCTCCTCTCCAAACCCCTCATCTAGCAATGAGACCTTGTTCTGGCAGCTCACTTCACTTCTCACACCTGAGCTGCAAGCTTCAAGCAGTGGCTCAGGGAGGATAGGAAATGTGGTGAATGATGCTTTCTCCACTCAGGATAGAGGCAGGATTGGTTTTAAAGTGGTTGCCATTTGGAGCAGCAGCCTAAGATCAACCACTACCCTTGTTCTTGCCAAGCTGTGAGCAGTTTTTGTTTCTGATCTGCCTGTCAGGAAAACATGCTTCTCTTCGTAAACCTGTCTTTGGGCTAAGATGATTGAAAGGCAGGTGAGGAGAAAAATGAAAAAGAAAAAGCAGAAAAACCAAACAAAAAGGTAGGGAAAAATACAGTCCCCAAAACCTTCAGTTTGATTGAAAAAACCAAAACAGGAGTTTTGGGTTCAATCAGGCTTATTCTTTGCTACTAAACTACCATGTAATCTTGGAAAAGTTACGTACTCTCCCTAAACCCCCATTTCTTTATCTACAAGGGTTAGATTGAGGACTAAACGAGATGATCCATGTTTCAAATAAAAAGCACTGAACAGTGTCTAAGAAGGTGCTCGGTAAGTATATATTTTTGTCATCGCCAAGTTGCCAGGAGGAATTACACCATCATATCATGTTATACTTATGACTTAAGTCAGCTTCCCTGGAGCGGACTGAGAAAAGATTTGTGTACCAGTAACTAAATTATAAAGTGCTCCTCAGAGGAGCCTGTGAGGTATTGGGGAAGCAGGACCTGGAAGGAGAAGAAGCCAAACCAGCACAGGATTTTAGGCAAAGTCCCAGGTTTGGTCTTCACAGGGACACTGGAGTGTCAATTACATCTAGAGGATGTCCCAACTCTGGAAAAAGAGGCTGCACTTTCATATATTCTCATCCTTAGTCATTGGCTAAGGTTACCCTAAAGGGATACACACTTCAAGGGGCTCTGATTCTTGAAGCCTCAGGTAAAACAGCCCCAGTAACCCAAGAGTGGTCTTTGCAAGAAAGCAAGAGCTACTGACCTTCAGGAGCAAAGCACACACATGCCAACATATGGGCACTTGGAAATGGTAACAGGGGTCTGAGGACAAATGGATGCATCACTGTCTGTGTCCAGGATGCTTTGAAGGAGGCACTTTTAAAAAAACAGTTTTATTGAGGTATAATTGATATATAAAAATTGCACATATTTAATATATGCAATTTTATGAGTTTGGACATATGCAAACACCTGTAATACCATCACCATAATCAAAGTAATTTATGACAAAAGCACCTGCCAGCAATAACTTAAGCATGCCTTGAGAACGACCCTGTATCGCAGAAGCACCTGAATATAGTTTTGAGTTCTGAGCTAAGGAATCCAGGAGAGGCCAACCCGGAGAGTTATTCCTTATCTATGAGGAACAACTGAGCCCCCGACCAATCCCACGGAATGCAGGCCATATGGGGGATCAAGGCCCTTTATTTTGAGTTAAGTGAAGGTTGCCAGGTGGAGGTTGTTAGGGGAATGGTGTTAAGTTAAAATGCTGTATAAACTGCATGCCTTTTGTTGCCTATCCCGCCACAACTGGACTATGCAGTTATCCTGTCCAGCCTGCCACCACTGAACTCTTTCTCCTGGATATAAGTCCCCAGAAAAACTCCATGTCTTGTTTGCAGCCCCTGGGTCTCTTCTTTCGGCTCTTCAGCCTGGTACCATCCCCACTGGAGTTGACAGGGTTTCAGCACAACAGTAATAAATATACACATCACCTCCAACAGTTTCCTTGTGTCCTTCTGTGTTGTGGGGGGTAGAGGGGTATTTTTGTGGTAAGAACATTTAACATGAGATCTACCCTCCTAAAATTTTAAGTGCATAGTACTGTATTAACTATAGGCACTAGTTGTATAGAAGACCTCTTGAGCTTATTCATCATGTGTAACTGATATGAACAATATATACTCATTGAATAACTCCTTATTTACCTCTCCTCCTATTCCCTAGCAACCACCATTCTGTTTACTGCTTCTGTAAGTTTGACTATTTTAGATACCTTATATAAGTGGGATCGGACATTTGTCCATCTTTGACTGACTTATTTCACTTGGCATAATGTCTTCCAGGTCCACCCATGCTATTCCAAATGGTAGGATATCCTTTTTAAGGCTGAATAATATTCTATTGAATGTATATACCCAATGGACATTTGGATTGTTTCCATATCTTATATATTGGGAATAATGCTGCTATGAACATAGAAGTGTAGAGCTCTTTGAGATTCTGACTGCAGTTATTGTGGATATATACCCATAAGAAGGGTTGCTGGATCATATGGTTGTTCCATTCTTAATGTTTGTGAAACCGCCCTCCTGTTTTCCACAGCAGCTGCACCATTTTCCATTCCCACCAATAGGGTACAAAGGTTTCAATTTCTCTGCAGTCTCACCAACGTTTGCTGTCTTTTATTTTTTTGATAATGGCTATTATAACAAATGTGAGGTAATATCTCACTGGTTTTGATTTGCATTTCCCTGATGCTGAGTGATGTTGATGGAGCACTTTTCTTATAACTGTTGGCTATTTGTATGCCTTCTTTGGAGAAATGTCTATTCAGGTCCTTTGCCCGCTTCTTACCCAGATTACTCAGGGTTTTTTTTTTTTTTTTTGCCTTTGAGTTATAGGAGTTCCTTATATATTTTAGATATTAACCCCTTATCAGATAAATGTTTTGCAAACATTTTCTGCCATTCCATAGGTTGCCTTTTTATGCTATTGATTGTTTCCTTTGCTGTGTTAAAAACTTTTTAGTTTGATGCAGTCCCACTTGTCTATTTTTGTTTTTGTTACCTGTGCTTTTGATGCCATGTCCAAGAAATTATTGCCAAGACCAATGTCATGAAGCTTTCCTTGATGTTTTCTTCTCATAGTTTCATAGTTTCAGATCTTACATTTAAATTTTTAATCTATTTTGAGTTCATTTTTGTGTATGGTGTAAGATAGGGGTCTAATCTCATTCTTTTGCATGTTGATAGCCAGTTCTTTCAACACCTCTTATTAACAAGACATTCTTTCTTCATTGTGTATTCTTGGCACCCTTAGCACTTTTTCCTGCATTATGCAGTTGATCCCCACTACAACTCTGTATTAGATAATATGAGTATTATTAAGCCTGCGTGGCAGACAAATAAATCGAGGTTCAGAAAAGTAACATGATTTTCTCAGTCACCTAGTCATGCAGAGATGGAACATTGGCACCATTTCCTGATTCTTTGGTCCTTTTGGGAAAATCCTGAGCATTCCAGGGATCTCACAATTCTTGGTGGTAACTCCACTATGAGTTCATGAATGCTGTGAAAATGCCATTTGGGGTACAGATGGTTGTGCATAAGGCTTATAAGGAGATATCTTTGTTATTTATAAGAATATAGCCTGTAGTCCCAACACTTTGGGAGGCTAAGGCAGACAGAACACTTGAACCCAAGAGTTTGAGACCAGCCTAGGCAACATGGTGAAACCCTGTCTCTACAAAAAATAAATAAATACAAAAATTAGCTGGGCATGGTGGCACGTGCCTGCAGTCCAAGCTACTCAGGAGGCAGAGGTGGGAGGACTACCTGAGTCTAGGAATTTGAGGCTGCAGTGAGCCATGACTATGTCACTGCATTCCAGCCTGGGTGACAAGCTGTCTTTTAAAAATGTATATGTACACTTCTGTTCATGTATGTATTAGTGTGTATGTGTCTATGTATTAGTCTGTTCTCACACTGCTAATAAAGATATACCTGAGACTGAATAATTTATAAAGAAAAAGAGGTTTGATGGACCCAGAGTTTCACATGGCTAGGGAAGATTCACAGTCATGGAGGAAGGAAAAGGAGAAGCAAAGGCACATCTTACATGGCAGCAAGCAAGAGAATGTGTGCAGAGGAACTGCTCTTAATAAAACCATCAAATCTCATGAGACTTATTCACTATCACGAGAACAGCACAGAAGAAACCCACCCTCATGATTCAGTTACCTCCCACTGGGTCCCTCTCATGACATGTGGGGATTATGGGAGCTATAATTCAAGATGAGATTTGGGTGGGGACACAGCCAAAACATATCAGTCTACATGTGTGTGTGTTTGTGAAGTCACATCCACCGAAGAAGAAAGACCAAAAGGATGTTAATTTAAAATGTTAACCATAGGTTGAGAGGTTAGGAAGTGACCTGAAGAGGATGGCCTGTGGTACTTCTAGGGAAGAACCATCTGTCATGGCAAGTGCTAAGAGTACAGAGAAAATAGTAGAGTGTCTCCAGGGAGCAGTGGACACCCAGTCCTCTAAGCTTGTGAGGTTTTCTGCATCATGACTTAACCCACACTGAGTAAGGAAGAGCTTCCAGGGCACCACCTCGAGAGGGAGCAGTTTTGAGATAGGCCTGTGAGAAGGGCCCTGATGTCTGCTCTTTGCCCATGATCTCAGAGCTGCTTGACCTTTTGCCACAGGTATGGAATGGAGGTGGGAGATTGGTGGGGGAGGGTGACTGTTTTTTTAATTCCAAGTAAATCACTGGAGAAAAAGTCAGCACAGAGTCATAGTTGAATGTCTCCATCCTTCTTTTCTCACATCCCACTCCTGCTGCCTAGGTAGCTAGTGGAAGGAGGAACAAAAGCACATTACTCCCAAGAAACCATAACGCTCCACTGTTGTCCTTTATTCGTTCCTTACTAGTTTCTACTGAGGAAGAAAGTTAAATGACCTCACTTAGGGCTTAGAAACCCAAATCCAATTCAGGAGATATTCCTATATTAATCAAATAGTTCCAACACACTTTTAACTTCCTTAAAGTGCTTTCACATCTATGATTTTATCTGTAGACAGCTCTGCAAGACTGGCCTTGAAAAAAAGAAAAGTCAGCAACAATCAGTAGTGAGAATGAAAAGAAGAAAATGAGCCCAAGCAAGACACTGAACTCTACACCAGGCTTCTCAACCCAGCTGCACATCAGCACGAGCTGAGGAGGCTTCCAAAGTCCTCACACCCAAGCTGTAGCAAAACCACTTAAATGAGGATGAAGTGGGTGAAATCCAGATTTCAGTAATTGTTAAAACCCTCAGATGATTCCAGTGTGAAGACAGGTTTGAGAATCTCTATGCTAAAGGGAGCTAACTAGTCAAGGCATCCACATCTGACATTTTGTAAGAACCAGATGATTAAACCTACCAAGAAAGGGAGATCTTGAGTTAGTCATTCACCAAATATTTACTAAGCACTTCCTAAGAACAAGGCACTGTGCTCTGTGCTTGGGGGACCCAAGATGAAACTCCCTAGGGTCTATGTTGTCTGTACCCACAGTCTTGGTGGGGAAGAGTGGTAGATTAAAAAAATAACTGAGAATAACTGTGGTCCTTCCTGAAATGGGAGATGTTGGGCAGGGGGTACAGACTTGCGGTTATAAAATGAAAAAGTTCTGGAGACCTACTGCACAGCATGGTGACTATAGTTAATAATTATATTAGTCCGTTCTCACACTGCCATAAGGAACTGCGTGAGATTGGGTAATTTATAAAGGAAAGAGGTTTAATGGACTCACAGTTCAGCATGATGGAGGAGGCATCAGGAAACTTACAATCATGGCAGACGGCAAAGGGGAAGCAAGGCACCTTTTTCACAAGGTGGCAGGAAGGAAAAATTAACGTGAAAGGAACCACCAAACACTTACAAAACCATCAGATCTCCTGAGAACTCCCTCACTATCATGAGGACAGCATGGGGGAAACTGCCCCCATGATCCAGTCACCTCCACCTGGTCTCTCTCTCGACACGTGTGGATTATGGGGATTATAATTCAAGATAAGATTTGGGTGGAGACACAAAGCCTAACCATATTAATAATGTATTGCAAACTTGAAATTTGTTCTTACTATACCTACAAAAATAGGTAATTGTGAGGTGACTGACATGTTAATCCATTCGATTGTGGAAGTTATTTCACAATGTATATCAAAACATATACCTTGAAATTATAGAATTTTTATTTATCAGTTATACCCCAATAAAGCTGAAAAAAAGGACATTGTGTGTGGTATGGTGATTCTGGTATGGGAAAGCATATCAGGGAATAAGGCTTAGGAGTATGGAGGGTATGGCAAATTCTGTTTGTGTGTTTGGACCTATCAGCCATGGGGAGGGCACATGTCTGAGAGTACTGTAAGCATAGGAAACATTAGTCCTTACCTTATCCTCGAGGACTCATACTGGGAAGGTAAACACACACATACATAATCACACACTCACAACACATACATGTTCCCACTTATTGAAATCAGCCCAAATGTAATGCCCAAACCCAACTTTCTGCAAATTCCCAGGGATATATGTGCTCCATGATTATTTCTATATACAAATTTCTCTTTCTGATAAACCTAAAATCTCTTTTTTCATTTCATTCCCCTGGCTGGTACTTTTTCTTTTGTTTGGTACCAATATAGATGATGAGGATTTTGATTTTCACCAGAATCTTTCATGCCAGCATCTTGTACCCTTAGTAGACTTTTTGAAAATTGGGATGATAGAAAGCATTTATTTATTTACTTTTAGAGACGAGGTCTCACTTTGTCACCCTGGCTGGAGTACAGTGCCATAATCATAGTTCATTGTAACCTCAAACTCCTGGCCTTGAGTGATTATCCTGCATCAGCCTCCCAAAGTGCTGGGATTACAGGTGTGAGCCTTTGTGCCTGGCTGGAAAGCATTTGTATTACAGAGAAACAAAAGTTAAAATGAAAGTTTTAGACATCCTTGCTTTAAAAGTCCTTGGCCAGAAGCCAAGATGGCCAACTGGACACAGCCAGGAGGAGCATCTACCAATGAGAGACTGCCAGTCTGGAAGACAGGCACACTCCAAGCAGATCTTTGGAGGGAAGGCATTGAGAGTTGATGGAGGGAGGATGTAGACACTGGGCTGAAGAGGGAGAAAGCTGGAAACTCTGCACAGGGCTGCTGAGTGCTGGGACTAATTCCTGGCTCCCAGCAACTCCTTGGGAAGGGGTGAGTTGAACAGGCAAGGGGTAGCTGACTCTTGCCACAGACCTCTGGAATCCTAGCTGTAGGAGACCCCATGAACCCCACAGACACTTCAGCCAGCAGGGAGAGCTGCTTAGAGGGGTGGCAGAGACAGGACTCCAGGCTGTGCAGAGTCACAGAGGGTTTGACATGGGAACAGCTGCAGTGGAGCATGGTCAGGAATGTCCATCCCCTAAGGCTCACCATGTTCCTCTAGGAGACTTTAGCCTTTGGGTGACTCTTGGACCTGGGCAGAGAATGGTGGTCTTGCCAGTGCCAGTCTGATCTGAGTGCTCCCCTGCGTGCCAGCCTTTCCTAGGGTCCCAGCCCAGCCTGGCCATGCCTGCTTGCACCATAGCCTCAGATGCCCAAGCAGGGTGCTTTCCAGGAGCTCTCATCATAGCTCCTTCACCAGAAGACCCCACCTAACTGTTAGATAGCTCCTGCTGGCCAGCCTGTGCTAATGTGTACCAGCCACCCACAGCCTTCCTGCACTGCAGCCTCCCCATGTCAGTTTGCTGGCATTCACTCACTCACACCTCACACCCCAACTGCTTTACTGGTATACATGAATGTGTGGACCTCACCTCCCTTCTCCTACTTGTGCTCATGTGAACACACACCCTACTCCCCCCACCACCCTGTCTCTGCCAGTGCCATACTCCTGCCAACATTCAGACATCTCACCACACTGTTGCCACCAGCATGAGTGTGAGCACAGATGCCATTGCCCTGTCCCCACTGGCACTATATTCCCATTGCAACACTGCTGCCACCACCATCAGTGTGAGCACATGCAAGAATGTCACTGTTCCACTGCTGCCAGTGTGAATGCATACATGGTGCCACTACCCCACTACTGTGAGGGGCCAGAGAACAAAACAGGGCCTAGAACCAAGCCCCCAGAGTTAGAGCATACAGCTCAGTAGTGCTGAACTGAGATTTGGCCCCTGAAGCCTCCCAGAAATGAAGCCAGACAACTGAATCCACCTGTTGCCACAATCAAACCCCCAAGGCACCAAAGAAGATAAAAGCAAAACCCCATCCAAAGGACAGCAGCTTCAAAGATTAAAGGAACATCAACACACAGAGAGGAGAAAGAACCAGTGCAAGAACTCTGGCAACTCAAAAAGCCAGTGTCTTCTTACCTACAAACTACCACACTAGTTTCCCAGGAATAGCTCTTAACCAGGTTGAAATGGATGAAATAACAAATATGGAATTCAGAACATGGATAGGAATGAAGATCATTGAGATTCAGAATAAAGTTGAAACCCAATCCAAGGAATCTAAGGAATACAATAAAATGATACAGGAGCAGAAAGAGAAAATGGCCATTTTTAGAGAGAACCAAACTGACTTTACAGAACTGAAAAACTCACTACAAGAATTTCGTAATACAATTGCAAGTATAAGAACAGAAAAGACCAAGCTGAGGAAAGACTCTCAGAGCTCAAAGACTGGGTCTCTGAATTAACTCAATTGGGAAAAAAGTAAAGACAAAAGAATTTAAAAGAATGAACAAAACCTCTGAGAAATATGGGATTAGGTAAAGGGACCAAATAGAGGACTCATTGACATCTCTGAAAGAGAGGAATAGAAAGCAAGCAACTTGGAAAACATATTCGAGGATATTGTTGAAGAAAATTACCTCAAACTCACTAAAGCAGCCAACATTCAAATTCAGGAAATGCAGAGAACACCTGTGAGATACTATACAAGATGACCATCCCCAAAATACATAGTCATCAGATTCCCCAAAGTTGACATCAAAGAAAAAATATGAAAGACAGCTAAAGAGAAGAGGGCAGGTTAACTACAAAGGCAACCCAATCAGGCTAACAGCAGACCTTTCAGTAGAAACTCTACAAGCCAGAAGAGACTGGGGTCCTATATTCAGCAATCTTAAAGAAAAGACATTCCAACCACGAATTTCATATCTACCCAAACTATATTTCCTAAGTAAAGGAGAAATAAAATCCCTTTCAAACAAGCAGATTTTAAGGGAATTTGTTACCATCAGACCTGCCTTACAAGAAGTCCTTAAGGGAGTGCTAAATATGGAAATGAAAGGCCATTACTGGCCACCATGAAAACACACTTAAGTACATAGACTATTGACAGTATAAAGCAACTACACAACCAAGTCTTCATAATAACCAGCTAACAACACAATGACAGAATCAAATTTGTGCATATCAATATTAACCTTGAGTAAAAGGACTAAATACATCCAATTGAAAGACAGAGTGGCAAGTTGGATTAAAAAGCAAGACCCAACTGTATACTGTCTTCAAGAGACCCATCTCACATGTAATGACACCCATAGGTAAAAATTAAAGGGATGGAGAAAAATCTACCAAGCAAACAAACAAACAAATTAAAAACAGAGGTTGCTATTCTAATTTTAGACAAAAAGACTTTAAGAATGATTAAAAAAAAAAGTTAAAGAAGGGAATTACATAATTTTAAAGGGTTTGATTCAATAAGAAGACTTAGCTATCCTAAATCTATATGAACCCAACATAGGAGTGGCCAGATTCATAAAGCAAATTTCGAGAGGCCTGCAAAGAAACTTAGATAGCCACACGATAATAGTGGGAGACTTCAACACCCCACTGACCATATTAGACAGATAACTGAGGCAGAAAATGAAGGCAGTGGCAGGCCATCTGGAGCAGCTGCTGCCATCATGCTGGCTGCAGTGGGGGGATGTGAGCAGTAGCAGCAGGAATGGCTGCAGGAGTGGCAGTGGTGGCGGTGGGTCCCCTGTGCCCTGCATAACCAAGACGGCCAACTGTGTGGCCCTCATTCTCTCACTGCGGAGTGGAATCCACTTCCAGTCCCAGAAGCCTCTGTTGCTCTGGGCCCTGGCCCTGCGTTTCTGCTCGCCCACTGCCACTGCAGGGAGAGTGCGGGAAGGAGGCAGACGGCCCTGGAGCCCACCCCTGCGAACCCCCTACAACCTGCCACCCTGGGGTGCCACTGAAATGGGGCTGGGCCAAGTTGCCTGCCAGTAGGGGAGCAGTGTAGTCAGGCAGAGAGGGACTCTGAGGCAGAGATGGGCCAAGGGCAGTGCTCTGCTTGCACATGGAGTGCGGGGGCTGGGCCTGGGGCATGAAGCTGGGGCCGTGCCTCAGGGACCTGGGACAGGAAGTGGGAGGGTTCCTGTGCCTCAGGAGGTGGCTTTGTGGGGGGCTTCCCTGGGCCACGTCCCTGGGGTCTGCCTCATATCGGGGTGACCACAGAGCCTGACACTCCTGACAGCCAGGCCCAGGGCCCACAATCCACTCCCAGATGCACCCCCTGGGCAGGGCCACAAGCCAGGTGATGGGGAGCCCTGTGCCTCCCCTGAGCACCAGGGCCATGGGGGAGCTCATGGTGATGTCACCCCTGCCCCAGACACCAGCCAAGGCCCAGCAAAGACCTGGAGTCCCCACACCAGGCTGCGAGGGGGTGCAGCCAGGGCAGAACACTCCATGGAGCCGTTGGGAGCAGGGACAAGTGGGAGCGCCACCCTTTCTAAGTTGGTGGGGTGGGAGCTCCCTGAGCACAGCTGTGGCTGCCCCAGGTGCAGCTGCAGACCCAGGCATCTCTGCACTCCTGGGGGTCCTGGGAGAGCCCCCCTTACCGCCACAGGCTCAGAGGTATTATTCCCACACTGGGCCTCTTCCCACTGTCCCACCCGCTCTGATCATGGAGCAGACTTCAGGCCAAGCACAAGCACCGTCACAGTCTGGCAGGGTGTGCACACACTTGGGGCAACACTGACACAATCCCCTCCAGACTTTGTGTACCAACAAGCATGGGAGGGAGGCCAAGGGGGTACTGAGAACAGCCCAGACTGGCCTGCAGGTGTCCCTGGGCATGAATATTCTGGGCACCATGAACAGCAGCAGGAGGCAGACAGGCTTCTAGATGGAAGGGGGTGGGTCCTCAGTGAAGCCCCACCTTCAAGCTGGGGAGAGCCTGAAGCCTGGGGACCAGGCTGCCAGTCCCACAGACCAGAGGGGGAACTTGTGGTGCTTTACCCTGGGCCCACTCATGGCCACCCATGGATCACCCAGCATGCACTTCCTCCCCTCTGAGACCCATAAAAACCCCAGGCTCAGTCAGACTTGAGGAGAAGATGGAAAGATGATGGGATAGACGACAAGATGACCTGCCTGCAGAGAGGAGCCACCCACTCTAGGGCCTCCTCTCTGCTGAGAGCTGCAGAGACAATGGAATGATCTGCCTGCAGGGAGAAGCTTCACACTCCAGGGTCTCCTCTTTGCTAGGAGCTGAACACTTGTTGGGACACCGGGTTGTGGAAAGGAACTACCCACTACTCACTGTGGGTCTCCTCTGAGCTGTTCTATCTCTCAATAAAGCTCTTCTTCATCTTGCTCACCCTCTACTTGTCTGCATACCTCATTCTTCCTGGTCACAGGAGAAGAACTTCCCCAGTACCAGCCGGGGAAGCTGCTTGCAGTGCTCTTGATCCAGCCACAGCCTCATAGAGAGCTGGTGCCCATGCCAGCACCTGGAGCTGCCTACCCTGCAGCAGCAGCCAGCACGTCTGACTGCACAGTGGCCGGACCCCATGCTCACTCACACAACCCTCGCTCTGTGCCTGATTTACAGTCTCCCTTGGAGATGTGGCATCCAGGCTGGTAGCATGAGCTGAGCACAGCCTAGTGGGCCCGAGCAAGACTGCTGTCCACAGAGGCCAGAAAAGATTCCATAGCCAAAACTAAGAAAGATACTTGAGACCTAAAGTCAACACTTGACCAAATGGACCTAACAGACATCTACAGAACTCTCCACCCAAAAACAACAGAATGTACATTCTTCTCATCTGCACATGGCACATACTCTAAAATTGAACGCACACTTGGCCACAAAATAATGCTCAGCAAAATTTATTTTTTTACAAAAGAAATTATACCAACCTCATTATCAGACCACAGTGCAATAAAAATAGACCTCGATACTAAGAAGACCACTCAAAAGTGATACAATTACATGGAAATTAAGCAACCTGCTCCTGAATGACTTCTGGATAAATAATGAAATTAAGGCAAATATCAAGAAATTCTTTGAAATTAATGTAAACAAACGTACAACATGCCAGAGTCTCTGGGACACAGCTAAAGCAGTGTTAATAGGAAAGTTTCTAGCATTAAACACCCACATAAAAAAGTTTTAAATATCTCAAATTAACAACCTAACATGACACCTAGAGGAACTAAAAAAAAAACAAAAGCAAACCAACCCCACAGGTAGCAGAAGACAAGAAATAATCAAAATCAGAGCTAGACTGAATAAAATTGAGAAGCAAAAAATCATACAAAAGATCAACAAAACTGGAAGTCTGTTATTTGAAAGAAAAAAGAATAAGATCGAGAGACTGCTAGGTAGACTAATAAAAAAGAGGGAAGATCCAAATACACAATCAGAAATGACAAAGGGGACACTACCACTGACCCCATAGAAATTTTTAAAAACCTTCAGAGAGTATTATGAACACCTCTATGCACACAAACCAGAAAACCTACAAGAAATAGACAAATTCCTGGAAACATACAACCTCCCAAGATTGAAGAAGGAAGAAAATGAAACCCTGAGCACATCAATAACAAGTTCTGAAATTGAGTTAGTAATAAAAATCATGCCAAAGATACAAAGCCCAGGACCAAGTGGATTCACAGCCAAATTCTGCAAGATGTGTAAAGAAGAGCTGGTACCATTCCTACTGAAACTCTCCAAAAATTGAGAAGGAAGAACTCCTTCCTAACTCATTCTATGAGGCCAGAATCATTCTGATATCAAAACGTGGTAGAGACACAATAAAAAAGAAAACTCCAGGCAAATAAAATATCCTTGATGAACAGAGATGCAAATATCCTCAACAAAACACTAGCAAACCAAATCCAGCAGCACATTAAAAAAAGCTAGCCCACCATATTGAGTAGGCTTTATCCTTGGGATGGAATGTTGGTTCATGGCAATGTATCAAATCAATAAATGTGATTCATCACATAAACAGAACTAAAAACAAAACCCACATGATCATGTCAATAGATGCAGAAAAGACTTTCGATAAAATTCAGTATCCTTTCATGTTAAAAGCTCTCAACAAACTAGGCATTGAATGAACATACCTCAAAATTATAGGAGACATCTATGACAAACCCACAGTCAACATCATACTGAATGAGCAAAAGTGGGAAGCATTCCCCTTAAGAATTGGAACAAAACAAGGATGCCCACTCTCACTACTCCTGTTCAACATAGCACTGGAAGTTCTAACCAGAGCAATCAGACAACAGAAATAAGTAAAAAGTATCCAAATAGGAAGAGAAATCAAACTACCCCTGTTTGCAGATGATATGATTTTATACTTAGAAAACCCCGTAGTCTCTGCCCAAAAGCTCCTAGATCTGATAAACAATCTCAGTAAAATTTCAGGATATAAAATCAATGTATAAAAATCAGTAGTATTTCTATACTCTAACAATGTCCAAGCTGAGTGCCAAATTAAGAATGCAATCCCATTCACAATAGCCACACAAAAAAACCAAATACGTAGAAATATAGCTAATATAGGGAGGTGAAAGATCTCTACAAGGAGAACTATAAAACACTGCAGAAAGAAATCAGAGATGACACCAATAAATGGAAAAATATCCCATGCTCATGGATAGGAAGAATCAATATTTTTAAAATGGCCATACTACCCAAATCAATGTACAGATTCAATGCTATTTCTATCCAACTACCAATCAAATTATTCACAGAATTAGAAAAAAATTATTCTAAAGCTCATAAAAGAGCCCAAATAGCCAAAGCAATCCTAAGCAAAAATAACAAACCTAGAGACATCACATTACTTGACGTTAAACTATACTGCAAGGCTACAGTAACTGTAACAGTATGGTATTGGTACAAAAACAGACACATAGACCCACGGAACAGAAGAGAGAACCCAGAAATAAGGCTCCATACCTGAAACCTTCTGATCTTTGGCAAAATTGACAAAAACAAGCAATGGGGAAAGGACTCCCTGTTCAATAAATGGTGCTGGAATAACTGACTAGCCACATGTAGAAGACTGAAACTGGATCCCTTCCTTACACCATATGAAAAGTCAACTCAAGGTGGATTAAAGATTTAAATATAAAACCCCAAATTATAAAATCTCTTGAAGAAAACCTAGGAAATAACATTCTGGACATAGGCCCTGCCAAAGGTTTCATGAAGAAGATGCCAAAAGCAATTGCAACAAAAACAAAAATTGATATAATGGGACCTAATTAAACTAAAGAGCTTCTGCATAGCAAAATAAATAAATAAATAAACAAATAAATAAATAAAATTATTAACAGATTAAACAGACAACATACAAAATGGAATAAAATATTTACAAACTATGCATCTGACAAAGGTCTAATATCCAGAATCTATAAGAAACTTAAATTAACAAGCAAAAAACAAACAACCTTATTAAAGAGTGGGCAAAGGAAATGGATAGACAGTTTTCAGAAGAAGACATACTAGTGACCAACAAGCATATGCTAAAATGCTCGGTATCACTAATTTAGAAAAGTGCAAATGAAAACCACAATGAGATAACACATCACACCAGTCAGAATGGCTATTATTAAAAAGCCAAAAAAAATAACAGATGCTGGCAAGGTTCTGTAGAAAAGGGAATGCTTATACACTGCTGATAGGAATATACACTTGTTTAGCCATTGTGGAAAGCAGTTTGGTGATTCCTGGAAAAACTTACAACAGAAATACTGACCCAGTAATCCCATTACTGGGTGTATACCTAAAGGAATATAATTCCTTCTACCATGAAGAGATGTATGTTTATTGCAGCACTATTTGCAGTAGCAAACACAAGGAATCAACCTAAATGCCCATCAACAGTAGACTGTATAATGAAAATGTGGTGCATATACACCACAGAATACTATGCCACTATAAGAAATAATAAAAATCATGCTCTTTGCAGCAACATGGATGCAGCTGGAGGCCATTATCCTAAGTGAACAAATGTAGGAACAGAAAACCAAATACCACATGTTCTCACATATAAGTGAGAGCTGAACACTGAGTGCACATGGACACAAAGAAAGGAACAGTAGACCCTGGGGCCCACTTGAGGGTAGAGGGTGGGAGGAGGGTGAGGACTGAAAAACTACCTATCAGTCACTGTGCTTATTACCTGAATGATGAAATAATCAGTACACCAAACTCCCTCAATATGCAATTTATCTATAGAACCAACCTGCACATGTACCCCAGAAACTAAAAGAACAGTTAAATAAGAAAAGAAAAATAAAATGTATCTTGAATAAGATCCTGAAAAAATAAGTAGATAAAAGTCCTTGGACTATGCCTCCATAGAAAATCTCTTACTGGTCACATTTCTGGAAAGGTTGCAGCCTCCTGCTCCGTAGCTCAACACTACTCACCGGAACACACACACATTTTTATGCTCTTTTCATCTTAATTCCCTAACTTAATTATGCAGAATGGGTCAGCTGTTGTGAACTCTCCACCCTCTATTGGATTCTAGGTCTATTTTTTAAAACACCATTTCATTAATGTGCCTGCTAAAACAAAGGTTCATCTACCCTCGGACTCACTTTTTATCAGCACAGAAGAAATGCGAGAAGCTTTGAAATTTTGATCTTTCCTGTTCTTCCATCAGTCTCTGTAACTGGAAGAAGAGAGTGTAGATATTTATTTCCCTGCTGATAGAAATTACGCTATCCCACTCAATTAGAAGGCAGTAGTAGCTATAGTTTTTGTTTTAAACAAATGTTCTTTCAATTCCATTCAATAGTAAATACCTAATTTTCCATAGAGAGGTTAAGTGACTTGCCAGTAAACCTAATACAACAAAGAGAGGGGAATATTCATTGAGCACTTGCTGTGTGCTAGGCATCTTGTATAGATTAATTTGTCCTATGCCACACGTTAAACACTTTTAAAAACTATTATTAAATGAATGAGTAAACAAAGAGGTTCAAATTACTTGCTTAGGGTTATTGATCACTATGCCATAGCCACGTATTTTAAACTGTTCAGTTTTTTTTCTAATTCTTCATAGGGAGGTCAAATCCAAATACCCTTTATCGTTCACTCATTAGGCATTCAACAAAATTGCAAAGTAGTACAGAGAGTGGGTATATGCCCCATACCAATTTCCCCTATTGTTAACAGCTGACTTCGCTATGCATATTTGTCCCAACCAAAGAAACAATATGGATGCATTATTAGTAATAAAATCCACACTTTATTCAAATTCCCATAGTTCTTACCTAATGTGCCTTTTCTGTTCCGGGATCCCATTCAGGATACATTACATTTAGATGGCATGACTCCTTAGGCTCCTCTTTCTCCTCTTTGAGAAACTGTGATAGTTTCTCAAACTTTTATTGCTTTTTAATAGTCTCAAGAGTTTTGAGGAATACAGATCAGGCATTTTGTAGAATATCCTTCAACTTGAATTTTTCTGATGTTTCTCCTATGATTATACAGCACTTTGTGGAGAAAGTCCAAAGGAGAAGCTCCATTCTCATTGTATTATATGAAGGGTATCAACACAACTTACCACTGTTGGTGTTAGTCTTGGTCACTTGGCTAAGGTGGTGTTTGGCATGTTTCTCTAGTAGACTTTTCTGCCCCCTTTTTTTTCCATACTGTACTCTTTAAAAGTGCTAAGGAGTACATTGAGATGTAGGAAATATGAAGAAGTAACCCATGGACTTTCAAGTTACCTCAAGAGTGGAGGGTAGACATGAATTTGTTCTAGTTGCAGAGAAAATGAAATTTATTCCAGCACCCCTTCTTTTGGGGGTACATTTTGGTATGATAAAGGGATACACCTTTGGCAACAGAAATTCCCTTAAGGGATGAACTCCTCGATAATTTTGAGGCTTAATCCAACATTTGTCGAGTGCCTCCCCAGTGCAAGACACTATTCTAGGTGCAGGGAGAGTGATGGGAGGAAGGGTCACAAAGATTTCTAATGCTTGTATAAAGCTCCTCATTTCACAAAGGGGTAAAAATGTGTAGCTAAACTGCCATAAAAGCATGGACAGAAAGCACAGATATCATAAGATAAAGCCAGCATGTGCTTTGGAGGCCCATGGAATAAGAGATATAATTCCAACTGAGAGAAGTAAAGTGAAGAGAGGTTTCCTGGAGAAAGATGAGCTTTGACCTGGGCATCAAAAACTTAATATGACTACATTAAAAAAGATTGGTTCAAGCTGAGGAAAGAACAGGAGCAAAGACGTAAAGGAATAACAATTATATGAATATTCTGGAAATAGCAAGTAACCTGGAAAGCCTGTGGCCCAGAATTTACCTGTGTGTGGGGATGCAGGCATTGGCAAGAATTAGAGGTGGGGCATTGGTGGAGACTAGATGGACGAAGGCTTTAATGCCTTCCCAAGAATTTTAGACAATCTTCTGTAGGTCACAAGAAGCATTTCCAAATTTTGGAGTGGTTTGACTGGTGTTATCCTTTAGGAGGAGTGCTCTGAAGTATTTCCAAGGACAATTGTTGTGGTGAGGTAGAAGGGATTATCTGCAAGAGCATTTAGGAGTCCATACAATGGGGTAAGTAAGTGTTGGCAGGTACTAGAGGTAATACAAAAATTAAGTAAGCAATAATTCATCTACTTGGGGGAGTTATTCCCTAAATCAATACATGGTATAATCCATTTTAGCCCCTTCTATGTTTTCTGTAGTAGGAGTCAACATAATCTCTTATCTCTTTTGTTTTTTTTTTTATCCTTCATAACAACCTCCTGAAGTAAATATTATTCATATGAATTTTCCAGTTTGAGAAAAAAGTGAGGCTCAGAAAAGCTAAATGTCTTTTGCAAGGCCACACAGTGAGTAAGTAATGGAGACTGGATTTGAACTGTCATCCAGAGTGACTCAGGAGTCTAACCTCTCAGGACATCCTGCATCAGAGCTGAGTTTATAGACTGGTCTCATATGTCCATGTGTGAATGATCTATTTATGGGTCACCCAGAGAAAATGTGTAATATCAGGCTGACTTCACCCTACCACCCAGCACGTTCCTGGACTGCCTCCCAGCTGGTGTCTACTTAGGGAACAAAAGCTCACTTCAATATTAGCCAAAGTCAAACCTAATTAGAAAGGCAAATCCACTCCCAGCCTTCCCAGTCCCAAATTGGTGGTACATGCCAAGCAGTAACTTTCCTGTGTTTTGTGCTACTTTAGTTTCTCAGTTCCAGTTTTGATTACCCTGGGTGATGCTCTCTCCAAAAACTGACCCATTTTCCCATTTTATTTCAAGGTGAAAGTCCTCTACAGATTATCAAATACTAGTTGGATATTTAACCTTGCACTGGAACTCATCAGGCAACTTTATGCATTGATTTGAAAGACATTTTGTAATTGCATAACTTGTGCCAAGTTACAGGGGATAATGGTGACTATGGCAAGGTCTCTAGGAGATACACAACCTAGAGGGTGACACATGATTTGTATTTTAACAACTGAAAAACTTAGTTATCCCTGATTATAATTCAGGTAGACCTTCTGATGTCTACTTTATGTCAATTAAGTCTTTCCGAAGCACCTGGTATGGACTGGGTTTCTCAGCCTTGTCACTATTGATGTTTTGGGCTTGTTAATTCTTTGTTGTGGAGATCTGTTCTGTGCACTGTGGAAAGTTTAGCAGCATTCTTTGTTTCTCTCCATTAGATGACAATAGCAATCTCCCCCATTCCCCCACAAGTTATAAAACCAAAATTGTCTCCAGACATCATCAAATGTCTCCTGAGGACCCTCAGTGAGGAATCATGGTCTAGACTATGCAATCTCTGTCTTCAGAAGCTATACACAATCACAGCTTCACCATTGCTATCATCTTAGTCAACTCTTATGGTGTTATTTCTTAAGGCACTATGCTAAGTGTTTTTCATGCATTATCCCAACTAGTCCTCCTGATGAAAAAGTAGAATGATATGATAATCTGTTTATGACGGAATAAACTGAAGTTTAGCAATGTTAAGAAGCATGCTTAAGTCATAAGCCCAGTACCAGGTAAAGCCAGAAATTATACCCAGGAGGAGACACTCTAACACCATTCTGTGAGACTGCCCTTCCTATATACAACCTGTCACCTAACACGTGAAAAATTAGCAGCTAATTACTGAAAATTGACGAGGGCCAGGCACACCAAGGCTAACTTTTCATATGCAATACCAAATTGAGTACTCATTAAAAAACCACAATTTTATTCCCATTTGACTCATTAGGAAACTGAGGTTCAGACAACTTAAGTGACTTTTCCCCAAGATTCCAATGCTCATAAGTGGTGGAGTCTGGAGTCAAACCTAAGTCTGTCTGGCTCCAGAGAAAAGAAAGTTCCCTACTTCTCATAAGTCTCGCCACCCACCACCCACACAGGATACAGCCTATAGCTCCATCCCAAGTAAACCTGCAAAAAGGATTCTTTCGGCAAGGGAGACACAGCCCTGCCTTGGCCATTCTCCCCTTCACTCCTCCTCCCAGGCCCTGCTTTCCACAGCTCCCCCAGCCCATTGAAGGGTGTCCATACTCTGTTTCAACAGCCTCCTGGGCGCTGCATACCCTATTCCAACCCAAATAAGTATGTGGGTGTCTGGTGAGTGTTTTTTCTCACTGGGAGGCCCCGCACATCAGAGTGTGGATTTTGGTTTCAAGTCTTTCCTACCTTTTGGCCAACTTTTCTCTCACCTACTGCACTGGGCAGTCCCGCCTCCCTCCCAGCTCTAACTCTTTGCCAAACCCTGACTCTGGCTGGGAAACAGAAGGCTGCATGCTACCCTCCTTGGATGTCGCCCTCTTTGGGTTCCATGAATAAGCCAACAGGAATGCTTCAAGAAAGCAAAGCCATCATTTTTCCACCAAGGGGAAAAAAATACACAACACTTTCATGGTTGTGCCCAAGTGAAAACACCCTAGGCTTCCTGCATGGTTGGTCCCTGGGATCAAAATGTGCACCAAATAGGACTTCAGAGGTGAAGTCATTATGTCTTTCAATTCCTCTGTGTTTACCACTGGGACACTGAGGGAGTATGCCGGACCCAGATGCAGGAGTGGTGTTTGACCAACAGTCATCACCCACATCAATGGGAATTTAACTCACATAAAAATGAAGAGAAAGGCCAGTAAGTGGCCCATATTAGGAAGAGACAAGCCTTCCCACCACAATATCCTTGTCATTTTATTACAAATGAGAGTCTGCATTTCCTTTCTGGACCTGTGGACTAAGAGGTCCAGGAAATCAGCTTGTGTGTGGCTGTCAGCACATCTCCTAATTCTGATTGATTCTTCAAGCACAAAACTCACAAGGACAGCATAGAGAATCTTTGAGCAGCTGAAGGGGAAGAGCGGAGTGTGTGTGTGGACAGTGGTCCTCACGGGGGAACTGGCATACTTGCAAACGCTTAAGCCACCAACGAAGTAGAAGACAGAATATATGACCAGAGCTGGATGAAAATTTGATTGAGTACTTAAAAATCACTAAAGCATAACTGAAATACATATTATTTTAAGCTTTTTTAAAAAGATGAGCTAAAAACAATTGAGGACAGGGGAATACAATAGAAGAAACATTGACTTTAAAATCGGTAAAACTGATTAAAATGCAGGATGCACCCATTGACTATAAACAGTGTCTACAATTGAAGAAAGTAGTTGTTAAAATTTATTCAGGATAAAGGAGATTTTTTCAATTACCTATTTAATTTAAAATTGTCTTGGTAACCTCAACATTTTATTCACTTTTAAAAGCACTGAATTATGGCATTAGAAACAATTCAGTGAATCCTATCTGGTGAACCTAAGGTAACTAGGTTTAAGTAAATGGACTGTTTTCTGCAACAGATAAAAGCGACGCTCAGAAGAACTTATTTTTTGTCCCAGGTCACACTAACAAATGGCAAATTGCAGAGTCAAGCCCAGCTCTGTCTGACCTATGCTCTTTTCCCATTGCCTGGCTCCTTCCTATATGGGGTATTGGCTATACCTTTCTGAACTGTGAGGACTCACCTTGGAGTGCTACTCCCAGTACTGCATATGAACTCAAAGCTCTTTATGCAAATGAGAATGCTAAGCATTGTTTGGATTAGCCATCCTCACTTGAATATCCAATATTTTATGCAAGCCGACAACCACCCCTTTTTCATGTGATTTATAAGTAAAGAGAGTTGACATTATGCTAGAGATTAATTTTTGGTGCGTGAATTAGAAGCATTGAACTTCAGTATTAGAAATAGTTTCAGTTCTTGATCCTGTCACTACCTGCTGGGTGACCATCAAAACCACTGCTGTGGAGATGGAGACCATCCTGACTAACACGGTGAAACCCCGTCTCTACTAAAAATACAAAAAATTAGCCGGGCGTGGTGGAGGGTACCTGTAGTCCCAGCTACTTGGGAGGCTGAGGCAGGAGAATGGCGTGAACCCGGGAGGCGGAGCTTGCAGTGAGCCGAGATCGCGCCACTGCACTCCAGCCTGGGCGACAGAGCAAGACTCCGTCTCGAAAAACAAAACAAAACAAAGCAAACAAACAAACAAAAAAACCACTGCTGTGCATGACTCCAGGAGTACTATTCCCTTTGTATTCTATGTCCTGGAACACAAATCCAGGGAGCACCGTTTGCATGGGCTACTATGGGAATGGTATCCCTTGCACAAATTGTGCAATAGAGAGGGCCTAGTAACCTTGAATGAGTCGGCAAGCCTTTCTCGGTCTGAGTTTTTTCCTTGAGAGCAGGAATAGTTATGCCTACTTTTTGAGTATTAAATGAGATGAAGAGTATAAACTTCCTAGAGTAGTGTAGTCCGTCTACATAGTGCCTGACACAGCACCTGGACCATTGCTGCTTGATGACTATACATTTGATTTAAATGAAATTGAAATAATGTATTATTATTTGTTAATAATGAATTAGTCCAGTATATAATTTCCTGTCAGCTGTGGGCCCTTAAGGTCCTAGGACAAGCGTATGGAGAAGAACGGCGCAGGTGGAATGCTGTGGTGGGTGGCTTTGGCAGCCATGGCACAGAACGGCCCTGTGGACAGAGTGAGGGTATGGCTGGCAGAGGTGGTGGGAAATACTAAGCAGGCAGTCAGGATAGGGCAGGAAGATACAATTTAAAGTTCTTCTTAAGGCCTTCTCTAGAGCTTGAAAGAGAAGGCGCTTGAGGGAAAATTCTACCCTGTGCTAGTTAGTTCTTGCACTGCTATAAAGAAGTACCTGAGACTGGGTAATTTATAAAGAAAAGAGGGTTTAATTGTCTCGTGGTTCTGCAGGCTGTACAGGAAGCGTGAGGTGGCCTCAGGAAGCTTTCAATCATGGCAGAAGGCAAAGGGAGAGCAAGCACCTCACATGGCCAGAGCAGGGGGAAGAGAGAGAGAGGAAGGTGCTACACATTTTAAAACAACCAGATCTCTTGAGAACTTTATTATGAGAACAGCACTAGGGGGATGGTGCTAAGCCATTAGAAACTGTCCCCAAGATCCAATCACCTCCCACCAGGCCCCACTTCCAGCACTGGGGATTATATGTCAACATGGTATTTGGGTGGGGAAACAGATCCAAACCATATCATACCCCACTGGATTTTTCATGAAGATGAAATCTTGTCCCATGTGGGGCTCTCAGAGTTGGGATGAATGTTCCTCAACGTACATTCCAAAGGGCCATGTTTGACCTTACCTATTACTGAAAAACTGGTTGCTCCTTATGACGCTGAGAAGCCAGTTATAAAATAAGATGAGAGGGAGGATCCAGGATCAAGATGGATCTTTACGAAGGCAATGATTGGCACCTAGGGCTGGTAATTCAGGAGATGACCCTTGGGGAGGACAATCGTCTTGTGACCCACGCAGTTAGGCTGCAGCAGTAAATGCTAAAGAGGAATAAAAGCAGTTAAATGCCTTTTGTGTCACGAGAGGGAGACAAGTGGGTTCTCCATTGAGTCATAATCAGGGGCTTCCATTAAGCAGCCTGTTAACTCAGTGGTGAGGAAGCCCCAGGGTCCCACCTACAGAAACAGACACTCTTGAAGAAGTCTCTCTGAGACACAGTTCAGCCTGCTCTGTTTCAAAGTGCACATCCCTGTCTTTTACTAGGTTCCTTAAAATGAGTCATGTCACTTACTTTGGCAACTACCACTGTTACAGCATCATCTTTTATTTGAACACCACTTGGAAGTGTACAGTGAGTTTTCACGTAATGGCTGAAAAAAGGCTAGAAAGAAAGCAACTTACTGCATCACTGCTGTATACTGGGGACCTCACTAGAGGATTCAAGCCACTGTCCCATTTAACCCCAAAACCAAACACTGGGTGGAGGTATCATTAGGACTCCCATTTTAGAGATGCATAAACTGAGGAAAAGAGAAGTTTAATACGTTGGCCTGATTCACATGGCTTTTAGGAGATAGATTCTGGATTTGAACTCAGGTCTCTTTTCATGACAGCACACTGAGCACACTGTCACCCATCTGTAATATCATTAAATCCTTCAGCAGCTTTATGAAGTAGGGTTTATTAGCTTTGTTTTCCATTTAGAAAATCTAAGACCCAGAGAAGGTCACATTGCAAGTAAGAAGCCTAGGATTTTAATCCAGGTATTCTGATGCCAAAAATTGTGCTCCTTTCGTTATACCACAGCTGCTCTGACATACCACAGGACACCTTGGTGTATGTGGAGCAGAGAGTTCCTCAAGCCTGTCTTTACGAATGCGTGTGAATGCATACATGCAGAAAGGAACATGCCACACAGAGACATAGAGGAAAAAAGAGACTACCAGTAAAACTGATTGCTAGACTCCAAAATTCTCTGGACTCCTTTGAAATCATAGGTTAGCAGGGCCATTCCCGAAAATGAAGTAAATCTGATGGCAGGAAATGTGGAACTCTTGTCCAATGTCCTATTTCATTCTCATGAAATGCGATGCTTTCCATGTAGGTCAGCGGCTTGTGCAACTAGCTGCAGGCAGTGTAAGACAGGCTTGGGTCAGCCCCTTTGACAGTGCCAGGATCCCAGTGATAAGCTCAGCTTGTGGGGATTGCCTGATTGTGGTTTTGGTAAGAGCCAGGCAGGGGAAGGGGAGATCAGTGGCCAAGACCACTCCTCGAGCCATGTCATTCTCCACACCATTACTCTTTCCAAGGCAAAGAGAGGACTGTCCGTTCTGTTCTGTAATCTCCCACTTGGGGAAGCTATTGTCTCATATTCTGTAAGTTCATACACAGGGCATCTTGTTTTTTGTTTTTTGGTTTTTGGTTTTTTTTTTAACGTTTATTTCAAGTTCAGGGGTACATGTGCGGGATGTGTATTTGTCACATAGGCAAACATGTGTCACGGGGGTTTGTTGTACACATTATTTCATCACTCAGGTGTTAAGCCTAGTACACATTAGTTGCTTTTCCTGATCTTCTACGTCGTCCCACCCTTCACACTCTGATAGGCCCCAGTACGTGTTGTTCCCCTCTATGATGTTCTCATCCTTTAGCTCCCACTTTCAGTGACAGAAGCAGTTTAAAGCCTCTTGAGTAATCTATGCTAGAGAAAGACATGAAAGAAAATCTTTGTCAATGTAAAGGGCACTGATTTTGTTATCAGAGAGACCCAAGTTCAAATCCCATCTATTTCTCCTGATATTGTGTGCACGTGTAATTTTAGGCAAACAAATTTGCCTTACCTAGCTACAGTTACTTTTCTAGAAAATTGAGATACTATTTCAGAATGTATAGGGTATTATAAATAATTGTTTTGAATAATACTTAAAGGACCAGGCAAATAGGGGCTTAGCACATTCTTCTTTCCAATTCATTTACGACAACTTTGTAAAGCAAATATTACTATCCCCATTTTTTTCAGATGAGGACATTGAACTCAGACGTTGTCACCACATATACAAATAACTAAAAAGTGACATCCCTAGGAAGTTCTTGAGCCAGAATTTAAATCAGTTTGGGAGGCTGAGAGGGGAGGATCAGCTGATGTCAGGCATTCAAGACCAGCCTGGCCAACATAGTGAAACCCTGTCTCTACTAAAAACACAAAAATTAGCCCAGCATGGTGGCGTGTACCTGTAGTCCCAGCTACTTGGGAGGCTGAGGCAGGAGAATCGCTTGAACCCAGGAGGTGGAAGTTGCAGTGAGCCAAGATCGCACCACTGCACTATGTCCTGGGTGATAGAGGTAGACTCCGTCTAAAAAAAAGTCATCACTACCAAGATGTCATTCACTTTAGAGTAGGACCTCCACGATCATCACATAGGGGTCCCTGTGCATGTATGCTCATGGGAGATGGTGTTGTTGGCAAGGCTACTGAGGACAAAAGAAAAAGAGAACAAAATCCTGAAAGAGAAATGTATATTGGGAGTAGTCTATATATTGGGAGTAGTTCCAACATTGGCCCAGACACAGGGTTGTAGAGAATCATTTTTATTAATATTTATTTATCAGAATGACTTAAGAGTAAATCTCAGTGTGGAAGACATAGGCCCAAGTGCTTGGGAATGGAGAAGCAGGACAGAGATAAGGGTAATATTTACTAAGCATTTACAACATAACTATGCTAGGTACTGTAGGTACATTATTATATTTAATTGTATAACAATTCTATAAGGGTAATGAAGCTTCTAAATGCCTCCTCCCATTATTCATATTTCCCTAATCCTTTTAGAAATAGAGGCTCCCTGATTTTTAGCAGACCAACAATTTATTTGGACCTCCCTTGTGGCTTACTGTTGCCAAATGACCAAGTTTTAGCACAAAGACTATGAACATAACTGATATGTGTAACCTTTACTTAACTCTCTTAAAAGCAAATTGTTTGCCTTCCACTTTTTCTCCCTCCTCTATCCTATGAACTAGAATATAAATATGGTCTTGGTGAACTAGCTTTGATCACGTAACCAAAGACCACATCCTTAGGCAGTGGATCTCAACCAGGGAGTGGTTTTGTTGCTCCAGGAGACACTGAAAGTGTTCAGAGACATTTTTTTCATTGTCACAACCAGGGAGAGAGTGCTACTGGCATCTAGTTAGTAGGGACCGGGGATGCTGCTAAACATCCTATAATACACACAGCAACATCCCTTCCTGCCCCCACTGCCCAACGAAGAATTATCCGGCCCCAAATGTGAATAACGCTGAAGTTGAGAAACCCTGTCTAAAGGACAGTTGAGCAATAAGATGGAAGGAACAGAGCCTCTTGCACTCCCAGGACTGTTAGAAGACAGCAAAACAAATATCCATCTTGTTTGACTCACTGTTGTTTTGGTCTCTGCCATGGCAGTTTAGCTAGCTAATGCAGGGCAATATTATCATTATTCTTTCAGCCTCAGAAAAATTAATTTTTCAAGGTCTCAATGTTAATAAATGGCAAAATAAGGATTAACACTCATGTCTGTTTGAATCTAGCTCATCTTCTTATATTCTGTAATAACTCTCCCCCTTGATTGCTGTGGGAGAAGAAGAGATGACAAGAAGAAAAAAAGAAGGAAAAACTGAGAATACCTTGGAGACCCATTGGAAAAACACTGGTCCAAGGGAGGGAGCTTCCTATCTTGATTTTAGCACAATTACTAAAAGTATGGTACTGGCATAAAAACAGGCACATCAGCTAACAGATTAGACTAGAAAACCCCGAAATAGACCCATGCAATATGGTCAAGAAGGGCACCAAGAATACACAATGGAAATGAATAGTGTCTTAAATAAATTGTTCTGGGGAAACTGTATGTCTATATGCAAAATAATGAAATTGGATGCCTATCTTACACCACACTCAAAAATAAACTAAAAATAGAATAAAGTCTTAAACATAAGACCTGAAACCATGAGACTCCTAGAAAAAAAATAGAGAAAAATCTCCTTGACATTGGTCTTGACAATAATTTTCTTATATGACAACAAAAACATAGGCAACAAAAGCAAAAATAAAAAAGTGGATTATGTGAAACTAAAAAGCTTCTGCATAATAAAGAAAACAATTAATGAAGTGAAAAGGCAACCAATGGAATGGGAGAAAATATTTGCAAACCATGTATCTGATAAGGAGTTAATTTCCAAAAGATATAGGAAATTCCCACTGTTGGTGGGAATGTAAATTAGTTCAGCCACAGTGGAAAACAGTTTGGAGATTTCCTGAAGAACTTAGAACTACCATTCGACCCAACAATCCCGTTACTGGGTATCTATCCAAAAGAAAATAAATCATTCTACCAAAAAGACATGCAAACTTGTATGTTCATCATGGCACTATTCACAATTGCAAAGACATAGAATCAACCTAGGTGCCCATCAGTGGTGGACTGGATAAAGAAAATGTGGTATGTATATACTATGGAGTACTAAACAGCCATAAAAAAAAGAATGAAATCATGTTCTTTGCAGCAACATGGATGCAGCTAGAGGCCATTATCCTAAGTGAGATAATGCAGGAACAGACATACTGTATGTTCTCACTTGTAAGTGGGAGCTAGACGTTGGGTACTCATAAACACAAAGATGACAACCATAGACAGTGGGAACTACTAGAAAGAGAAAGAAGGGAGAGGAGCAGGGATTGAAAAGCTAACTATTGGGTACTATGCTCACTACCTCAGTGGTGGGATCATTCATACCCGAAACCCTAGCATCATGCATTATATCCATGTAACAAAACTGCATGTGTAGCCCCGATTCTAGAAAAAAAGTTGAAATTATTAACAAAGAAGCTCAATAGCAAAATCGTAAGTAAATAAATAACCCAATTTAAAAATAGGCAAACAATCTAAATAGGTATTTCTCCAAGGAAGACATACAAATGGCCAAAAAGTAAAAAGATGCTCAACATTGCTAATCATCAGGAAAATGCAAATCAAATGACAAAGAGATATCACCTAACACCTGTAAGGATGGTGTTATTGTAAAAACAAAAGACAACAAATGTTGGTGAGGTTGTGGAGAAATTCAAACTCTTGTACATTATTGGTGGGAATGTAAATGGTGCAGCCACTATGACAACATTTTTCTCTATCTTGTTTCAAAACAGTGTCATCCTTCTCAAAAACTGTGTCATAGTCTCCTACTGATCTCTCTGGATTTACTCTTGCCCATGTCCCATCCATTTACCCCACAGCAGCCAAGGGTATCTTTTCTTTCCCAGCTTTCTCAACATATGATTGACAAATAAAAATTGTATATATTTAAGGTGTACAATGTGATATTTTTGTATACATTATATGCATTTTAAAATCGTGACCACAATCAAGCTAATTAATATATCAATCACCTTCAGTAGTTACATTTATTTCTTTTTGGTGGTGAAAACACTTGAGATCTACTCTTTTAGCAAATTTCAAGTGTGCAGTACATTATTATTAACAAAAGTTATCATGCTGCACATTAGGTCTCAGAGCTTATTAATCTCATAACTGCAAGTTTGTACCCTTTGATCAATATGTCTCCATTTCCTAACCTTCTGACCCCTGCTAACCACTCTTTTAGTCTGTTTCTATGATTTCAACTATTTTAGATATCATAGAGGGATCTCCTAAAAATGTAAATTAGAGCTTCTGTTCCAAGATAGAGGATTGAACCTGTACATTTACTCCTCAACCTTTGGAAGGCCACTTTGCAATGAAAAATTAGGTAAAAATCCATGTGCCTCCATAAAAACAAAAAGAATGGGAGTAAAGTCATTAGGAATAGAATTCTTCAACACCTGTCTGCAGACTCAAAGTTGATGGAGAAATATTGACTGGTATAACAGATTAGAGTAGAAAACTGAACCCCAGAAGAACTCCAGACAGACTCTTGACTCAGAGATACCTGATGTAATGGAGGTAGGCGGCATGGTAAACACGGGTGTGAACATGTGTACACAGACACTAACTACCTTTTTCCCTTCTCTGATCATATGTCTACCACAAAACAGGCTTTTATATGCTTTGTGGAAAAGGTACTTGTTTCTTACTTTAAAAAAAATGGAATAAAATGTAAAATATTGCTTCCAGTGAGAGAAGCAACGTGGCCTTGTGTTCTGGCACATTATGTGTCCCTCCATGCACAGCAGGACCCACTCCTACTACACTTAAAATGAATGCTATTAGTAAACAAGCTTCACTCCCAAACCCTGTCTCAGCTTTTCTAACACTTACTTCTTAAACATAAATGAAAAGTCCAGGATCTACTGACCCTTGAGGAAAACTTTCAGCATGAAGGAAAAATAGCAAGAAGGAAACCATTATCAAGTTGATCTTGAAGGAAATACATAATTCAGAAAACTGAAAAGAAAAATCAAATTAAATCTAATTACAATTCTCAAAAAATATCAAAAAATTTTCATCAATTAAATTAAGGAGAAAGGGACAATCAAATAATGAATCTTTGAAAATTCAAAATATGGTCAAAAGAGAAAGAATGGAAGATTTTGAAAATTAAGGAAATCTCATATACTGTAAGAGCAAAAGGCAGTGATAAAAAGTTTGAGAGACTGGAGGTCTACCACTTGACTAATAGGATTTTGAGAGAGAAATCTGGAGAAAAAGCAGGAAAAAGCTATCAAATAAATAATAGAGGTAAATGTTCAAAAGTTAAAGAACATGAATATTCTCATTAAAAGGCCCCTCTGCATGCTTAACTTGGTGAATTTTTAAAAAGGAGATACCTTGTTATCATTATGAAATATCAAAACACCTAGGATAAAAAGATGGTTCTAAGTGTCCAGAGAGAGAAAAAGCTAAAGGCAACAGTACAGCCATAAAAGAAGAAGAGCCATGCTGGTCTCAGGCTTCTCCTCTGCAACACTGCTCACCAGAAGAAGGTGAATACTGTCCAGTGGGCAGAGGGGACTCCAACTCCAGCCAAACTACCAATTAAATGTGAGGATAAAATAAATGCAAGGCTAGGACATTACTGCCAGTGGATTTTGTTCATAGGAAGTTACTGGAAAGTTTAAATGAAGAGAGAGGAAAAAGTGGGATCCATAGAATAGTGATTCGAATCCAAGAGAGTAATGAAGGAAATTCCCAGGTGACAGCTGGTCATCAAGCCTAGGGAATACTTCAGGATTGAGGAGGACTCCAGAAGGGATGGAACTCGAACAAAGGAGGACTTTGCGGATTTGATGGAAACCTTGAGATAGAGATCAAAAGACCTTAGGGACATGATAAAGGTACAGAGGAGGGGAAAATTAGAAACCAGATGAAGGACAAGTGATTATGTAAGTAAATGTGCACATAGCACATTACTTGGCTCTGCAGTAAATAATATTTATATGGTAACAACAATGAAAACACTGATGATATTTAAATTTTAGAATCAATCTATACACATGGCATGGAAAACTCATACTTACAGAACAGAATGTAAATATGATCAGTCTGACATTTTAAATGTAAATTTAAAGAAGACAACACAGGAAATATGGAAGTAGAGTCTAAGAGGGCATAGAGGAGAGTGGAAAGAAAGGGGTGTTAATATCCCAATCTTATAACTTGAGGGGTCTAGAGGAAATATCTATAATTGATAGAACAAAAACATGCTAACTTTATCTAACATTAAAGCTCAAAAATTAATAGAAGAACTAAAAAGAGTGGTTAACTATTTTAAAGATTGTGATGACATTGAAGATAACATAAGAAATCTGAGTCCTCATCTATCGTAGCAAGAACTTAATAAAGTCTAAATTTAATAACTAGAGATAATTTTATAAGCATTCTATTTTGATACAGATAAGTAACAATTATATGCGTTCAAAAAAAACCCAACTAAACAAACAAAAAATCTGAAGAGATAAAGTGTTGCCTCTAAGAAAGAGAGCTAGGAATGGGAAGAATAAGCCAGAAGACTTAGTTTTTTCACTAGAAGCCCTTCTATATTTTAGGAAGGAATAAATCTGATGAACTGGAGCAAAAGAAAAAAAAATGAGTGTGAGTTGATTCACTGACTTCAAGACACAACAGAAATATGTGCCACAAATGAGATGAAAACATGGATGGTTCCATGTTAAAAAATCATTGATAAAAAATCAAAAACTAGATGGATTGTCCAGTTAGGCACAGCACTGGAAGAAATGGGAGGCTTTGATTAGGGGTAGTTTAGAACCAGTGTGAAGCAGTCAGGTATGGGGACATGGAGGTCACATGAGACCTGGCCCCATTGGAGAACTTATAAGAGTTGGTGAAAAATCCAAGCAAAGATGGCATGTTGGAGTATGAGAAGTATGTGCTTTAGATTCAGGCCAGAGTTTAAATTTTACGTCTTCCTCTTGCTGGTTCTCTGACTTTGGACAAACTACTTAACCTAATCTCTTTGAGCTTTAGTTTCCTAATCTCTAAAAAAGTGATAAGAATGAAATTCTATGGGAGTTTTAGGAGGACTAAAGGAGGTAAAGAACACAGAGCCCTACCATAATAACCTCCCACAGAACTTACCACAATAATTCCCTCTTCTTCTTCCTTTTCATAATAATTCGTCTCTTCTTCTTCCTTTTCATAAAAGATTGTTAGGTTATTGTTAAACTATTAACTAGTGAAAATCTGTCCTGCAAACCAAATAGAACTGCAATATGGATCAAGGTGAATGCAAAAGATCTGCACACAGATAACATCAAGCAGGTTGAAAGGGGTAACTATAAATCAATGCAACATGGTCTGAAGTCAAAGGAAGGAGCTTAAAACCAAATAGTGGTAGAGACTGGGTTGACAAGAGTAGGATAACTGCTGGAAAGAAGCAAATAATAGCCTGGGGCTCCATGCCTAGGACTAATACTAAGAACAACAGATTTCTGGAAAAAAAAAAAACAAAAAAACCTGACAATCCTTCCAAACCTACCTTAGACAGGTCTAGTATACAGCATGAAAATGATAGAGAAGAGGAAGAAGAGGGAATCTGGGGGTCATGACATCTTTAAAATGTGCCAGCCTAACATAGATAAACATCTGGATGAAGGACTTGGCAGAGCATCAGAGGAATCTGCAATATATGCAAGAGCCCAGAGGATGCTGAGTCAACAGGGATGTGTTATTGCAGTGGTCTCCAAACTTGTTGGTACCAGGGATGGGTTTTGTGGAAAACAATTTTCCACAGATGTGGGCAGGGGGTGGTTTGAGGATGATTCAAGCAAATTATATTTGTTGTGTGCTTTGTTCCTATTGTTATTAGTATATACTCACCATAATGTAGAATCAGTGGGAGCCCTGAGCTTGTTTTCCTGCAACTAGAGGGTCCCATGTAGGGGTGATAGGAGACAATGACAGATCATCAGGAATTAGATTCTCATAAGGAGTGCACAACCTAGATCCCAACAGGGTTCCGGCTTCTTTGAGAATCTACTGCTGCCACTGATTTGACAGGAGGTGAAGCTCAGGTGGTAATGCCCACTCGCCCACTTCTCACCACCTGCTGTGCGACCTGGTTCCTAACAGGCCATGGACTTGGTAGCAGTCCATGACCTGGGGGTTGGGGACTCCTGTGCTATTGGGCCAAAAATGAATAGACCACAAGGTCATCAGCAGAGGATGCTCACAGAATGCCTAATGATGGGTCTAGTCCAGTGCACTCCCAAGGAGTGGCAGGTGGGTGGGGGTACTCATGAAAATGGTCAGACAAGCTATAGGGGAAAAAGGAACTGCATATCATATTCATATCCAACTTACAGTGGGGGAAAATTGGTCACCTTGCTCCATTGTTATTATCATCACTACCATAGATGAGCTACAAAAGGAGATTGTGTCCTTAAAGGAGAATCGGGCTTCTGTTAAGATCAACAGTCTTTGAAGAGGCTGAGGATATAAGATCAATTGGAACCATGAAATGAATATTATGAAGAGCATCATGGAAAAATTTTAGGCTTACATATCAATCAAAAACAACGGAAAAAAAGGCAGGTTTGCTCAGTTTTCAAATATTTCCAAGAGGATGGAAGAAGGATGGGATTTGGGGAAGATGGAAGGAAGAGATAGGCTTCTTGGTAGATGTGGGCACACTGTGCATACCATACTTCTGAGAGTAGGACAGGAATCCTGATCTCATTGGAAAGAGTGAGCTGTGGTCTGAGTTAGTTAGTGACGATATGGGTCCCAGCCAGGCTGTAATGGTGTTCTAAAATTTTGCTCTTCACTCAAGCTTCACATTCTTAGGGAAACCATTCCTAAATCCCACAACACAGGTAAGGTTCTATTAGAGGGGTAAAAAAAAAAAAAAAAGGAGCCTCAAGGGAGATCTCTGGTTCAATAAAGAATCTAGTGGGCATTAATCAGAGTCAACCATGGATGACTCCGAATTCCCAAAGTGAAACTGTCTCTGTAGACACAAAACTGTTCTCCTTTAATGTGACTAAAGATAGCCACACAGATTTTCCACAAAAGATAGAAGAGACAGGAGGGGAATATTTTTATTGTTAAACTACGTTGTCTGTGGTAGCTTTAAATTTCTCCATTCCTTTTTTTTTTTTTAAGTTAACTGCATTATTCTGGAAGGACATAGAGGTGAGGTCACAAGTTAAAAAAGATGGACATGTCTTCCTTTCGTAGATTTATCAGGGGTCATGAAGGAGTCAACTCTGGTACTAAGCGAGCATCCTTTTGCTAAGTAGACCTTGATTCCTTTGTAATTAAGGAAAGGATATTATGCAGAGTTGATGATCCAGGAATGTGGCCGGAGCTAGAGCTCTATTTGTCTGTATGACTCAGCATACCATAAACCTCTTAGCTGGACCCATTCAAAAAAAGAAAAGAAATGCATATACACATACTCCAAGCATACTCCTCTCAAGAGGACACCCACAGGCAGTGCCAAATTTCCAAGACCCAAACTAACTGCCTTGGAATTCAATTAAAATGCTCTTTCTTGCTAAAAGCTTGAGGTGTGTGAATTGGGTGTCACTCTGCTTCCCAGAGTAGAGAGAGGAGGATATCCCTGAAGGCCAAGGGTGCTCAGTCAAGTCTGAACAAGGTCCAAGCTGGACATTGAATTAAAAGCTGTGTTATTCAGAATTGGTTGCTTCTTAATCAGACAATGTTTCCTGGAACATTGAAAATATCCAAGGTCTTTTGAGGTCCTAGGGAATTGATATTTATAAAGTACATCAAAGCAATAGAAAAGAAATTACATAAAAACATGAAAGGTATGAAGATTATTTATTTAAAAATAGACGAAAATATTTAAAAGGCTTAATTTCAAACTTAAAATATTAAACTTAAAATATATAAAAGGCTCATGAGAGTTGGATGCTGAGTTATATGGCTGAGGTTCAGGTCATGTCGGAACATCGGAGGTCCTAGAAGACTGAGATGAAAAGATATCTTTAGCATTGAGCAGAGACGAAGAGTCAAAACATAGGAGAACAGCCAGGCATCTGTTACTTGGACCTCACAGGAATGTGGAACCCAAAATGAAATTCCAATAATGAGGTCCATTCAAATTGCAAAAGATAATCACAAAGTATATTTGTAGGATAGCTGAAAGTCCTAATTTACCAGTGACAATCCCATTTTATACCTATTGTCCCATTCAGTCTAGCTTTTGTTTTGGAGTTTCTATTTTAAGCCAAATATTATTATTAATATTCACATTAAAATAAGCTTGGATGGATTTGAAGAACTACTTTATACTTCTAGTTTCTGTGAGTTTTCATTTACTAATGTATGAGATATCTTAGCACCAAACATGGTTCTCAATTTAACCTGTGATTATGTCTGAAAGACAATCAATACTAACTCATCTCTCTTTTCTCAACTTTTTTTGGTCCTCCGAAGGAAGATCCTGATAAAATGATTCTCATGGAGGTAATTTGCTTTGGAGGTGAAGGAAAATGCAACTCGAGGAGTAAGGATGTGAAACAAGGGAAGAAAAAGAGCAAATAAAAGGTGTAGAGCCAAGCCAGCTTCTCTGAAGGCAACCGAAGCGTAATTGTGATGGGCAAACTCTGGGAGCCAGTGTAAAATGCTTGCCTCCTGGTTTTCCTACCCACAGTGTGAGGAAGCTGAGATATTTATACCCTGACTTTGATCAGTCATTGGTTGAGGACTTCTTCCAAGGGGTATTAATTCCCTGGCACTCATGAGCTACACTGCAGACAGCAAACAAAGCTTTGGCAATAAGAAAAAGCCTTTAAGAAAAGAAATACAGGTATGTGCTACTCTGGACCAATGGGATAAAAAGAGATGGTTTATGGACTGGGCACCAACAGCATCTCATATAGTTTGCCTCTTGCACTCCTTATATCCAAGTGATTTCATTATCTTTATATTTTACCACCTGTTCTATATTCCCCTTACCCTGATCCATAACTTTTGCTAGTTTCAGTCCTTTTTCTGCTAGGGTAGCCACACCTTCATCTCTGAGATGACTGAACTCCTGGCTATACCATTGCCTGGTCATTGTTGGTACATTGAAGTGCAAATGGATGTCCCAGTGAATCTCTTGACTTCCAGATATTACCCACCCTGGTTCCCTTAAGTAACAGCAATTCAATATCTTCATGATAATCAGGGTTAATTATCTCTGCCAGGATAGTAACTCATTATTTGTCTATTTTTGGTACACGGGCACAAGAAACCTAAAATAATCAAGTAGGAGTTGTGCTTTTAGGATTAGTGAAGCTCTCTGCACCCTTTTAGAAGCATCCTTCTCTGTAAACAAGAAGCTTTAAGCCAATAAATTCTACAATTGTAGAGACAGAGAGCACATATCACACAAGTGAGTGACTAAGAATGATGGTGAGAGGGATCACTCCTACTTTTACCTTTTGGTTTCCAGATCCATACATCTATCTATAGGGTGCTCAGCACTATGAAATTGTTATTAGTTCAACATATATAACATATCTTGGAGGATAATACCCAGTCTGATGCCTTCGGGAGACAATTCCATTATTTTGTCAGGCTACCAGCTTCTAGGTCATATTGTTTATGGTAAGCTCAATGGACCTCATAATGTATAACCTTATTGTACCCCCTTCACTATAATATAGGTCTTTTGATCAAAGTCAGTGTCAGATTACATGACAATAAACCAAACAATGAGCCCCTGGATAGTGGTTCTAGTCGAGAAACTGAGGACAGGGAAGACAAACCCAACCTTGGATGGTTGTCAGTCCAATAGGGATAAATCACTGCGAAAGGTATATCTTAGTCCATTTGGGCTGATATAAAAGAAATACTGTAAGCTGGATGGTTTATAAACAATAAGCATTTATTTTCACAGTTCTGGAAGTTGGGAAATCCAAGATCAATGTGCCAGCAAGTTCAGTCTCTACCTCTGAATACTTTCTTTTTTTCTTTTTTTTTTCTAGTCTCCTCTTTCTTGATTTTTTTTTATATACTTTAAGTTCTGGGGTACATGGTCTGCTGCTTTTTTTTCAGAGATGCCCTGCGTAGAGAGGCAGTCTGGCCACAGCGGTCTTGCTGAGCTGTGGTGGGGTCCGCCCAGTTCAAACTTCCTCTGAATACTTTCATATCAGGGATTAGGTTTAAAAATATGAAAGCCATTTGGGCCCATTCCTCCTAAAAGGCCCTTCATGCTATGTCCTCACGTGGTGGATGGGGCTAGTCAGCTCTCCAGGATCTCTTTCATAAGGGCACTAATCCATTTCATGATGATAGAGCCCTCACAATCTGATCACATCCCAAAGCCCTCACCTCTGAATACTATCACATCTATGAATTTTTTTAAACACAAATATTCAGATCATAGCAAGATAGATGTGATTCAATGTTTTCAATTTCCATTAACTAATATCCTTCAAGATTGGTCCCATATATCTAGGGCTCAGCATGAGTCTCTGCTGATAATAGGTTGGATGTTCATCAACGTCAATAACTAAATCAGTCTTAGTGAGAGAGAGTTCATCCTTTTGTACTCATACATAGCCCTCATCCCTATCATCATGGCTACTCTGATTGTGGGTACATTATACAAGCCCTTGAGCAACCAAAAACAGAGGCTGGCTGACCCCTACTAAACGGCTCATCTGTCTAGCTCCTTGTTCGGTGCCTTCTATGCAATGGATACACTCTGATAGGCATTAATGTGAAACATAAAGTTCTGTGTGCTTTGTGCCCACTTTACAGGTTCATCCATAGTATTCTTTTCTAGACCACTGTCTCTGATTTTGTAATATTTCATCTTTGTAGTAATCTGGCTGCCAAGTGACCAGTTCTATAATTCCATTCTGAGGATCTACTTCCTAGGATCACTTCTGGTACTGTCTGTCTTTATTTGGATTTCTCCATAATCGAATTCTGAGAAAAAAAAATTGATGTAAAAGCAGTTTAAGAGATGAAGGAAAAACTAGGAGATAAGTAGGAAAGTATGATAAGTAAGGGAAAACATCCAATAAGTAATGCATTATCAGACTGTAAGAACTTAGAACTTAATGCTGCTAGTAAAATTCTGGGGAACCATTGTCAAACATGCCTTGGAATGATCTCCTTGGCCTGGCACGGTGGCTCATGCCTGTAATCCCAGCACTTTGGGATGCCAAGGTGGGTGGATCACGAGATCAGGAGATCAAGACCATCCTGGCCAACATGTTGAAATGCTATCTCTACTAAAAATACAAAAGTTAGCTGGGTTTGGTGGCATGTGCCTATAATCCCAGCTACTCAGGAGGCCAAGACAGGAGAATCGCTTGAACCAGGGAGTTGGAGGTTGCAGTGAGCTAAGATGGCGCCACTGCATTCCAGCCTGGAAACAGAGCAAAACTCCATCTCAAAAAAAAAAAAAAAAAAAAAAAAGGAATTATCTCCTCAAGGGAAAAAAAGCTGGGGTATGTGTATTTCAATCCCTGGCAGTCACTGATTGTCGGATGCTCCCAAGGCAGGAATGGGGTAAGTGTGGGAGACTTTTGCACCTTCTATGAAGGCTTCAGTGGAAAGAGATAGCCTTCAAGCAAAAAGATACAAGAATTAGCAATTGGAAGCTGGGATGCTGTAAAATGAAATGGTAAAGGTTATGGGGATATGGACTGGAAAGTTGAGAGCATATGCTATACCACCCCTTTCCAGCTGCAATTAATTAGCATCTCCCTTTCGTGGTCAGCATGATGGGCAGTCACTAGTAAAATATACTGTGTTCTGACTTGAGAGGCTAGAGATAGCTAGATTTCATTTTCCAGTGTCTGGGCCTGGTAGGTATTCAGGCCTGCTGTCCCTGCTGGCCACTTGGTGGACTCATACAAGTCAGTTTTGCCATGGCCTGTGCTTATCCTGGGAGATGTAGGAAGCTGCCAGACCACACAAGATTGAATTAGTGGAAAATGTAAGAAAATATAAGTTAAATGTACATCAAACATGTGAGGGTAATAGAAGCATATGGACATTAATCTAAATATTTTTGGTAGAGTGCCTTGTCATTTTTTATATATTAATTTGCAACTGTTTATTTTAGTTTTTATAATGTTTATTTGGATGCAAAGCCTTTCCCAGCAATGAGCTTAAAAAAATAGAAATGCATATTTAATAAAATTTAAGTAATGAATTTCCATTTATCAAGAAAGTTCATCCTAAATATGTGACATGCATAAAACGTTTGTTGACATTTATGAATCACCAATGGAGCTATAATGATGGTTATCACCACATGAAAACCAAAGACCCAGGTCTGCTGAAGAGGCACTGATATCTACCTCAAAAGTTAGTAGTTACTTTAAGTAGACTGTATTGAATGAAAATAATCTAACATTGGATGCTACAAAAGGTGTGTGTCTATAAAACTCTGTAAAGCATGAATTTTAAGGCAAACAATTTAACTTTTATGTTCAGTTCAGATTTTCTTGTGCATGTAAGAAAGCTAATGTGATATCTATTAAAAATATTGGCTCCATCAGCAGAAGACCTTCATGAAAAGTTAAAATATGTCAGTTTTATGTCAGAGGGACGATTCAACTAAACAAAGTCAGTTAACTTAATTCCAACAACAATACTTTTTTTAGTCCAAATAATGGATGCAATGTAAAACATTTGGAGGTTCATCCTATCAAAAGTGAAAAATCTGACATTAGTCACTTGTATTAGTCTGTTCTCATGCTGCCATAAAGAACTGCCTGAGACTGAGTAATTTATAAAGGAAAGAGTTTTAATTGACTCACAGTTCCGCAGGGCTGAAGAAGCCTTGGGAAACTTACAATCATGGCAGAAGGGGAAACAAACAAGTCCTTATTCACATGGCAGAAGGAAGGAGAAGTGCTGAGCAAAGGGGGGAAAGCTGCTTATAAAACCATCAGACCTTGTGATAACTCACTCACTATTACGAGAACAGCATGGGAGTAACCACCCCTATGATTCAATTACCTCCTACCAGATCCCTCCGATGACACGTGGGGATTATGGGAACTACAATTCAAGATGAGATATGGGTGGGGACACGGTCAAGCCATATTATCAGTTAAAAGTCAGCACTGAAGATAAAATTTTCAGTTTTATGGTCATAATAGGAATACCAATTTTGATGGAATATGGTATCATACTAAAGTTAAGAAACAGAACATGATGTACTCGGATCAGTTTGATACACACATAATACATTGTTGTATCCAAAAAAACTGTGATTGCCTAACAATCAAATCAGAAGCTGCAGTTGTAAGAATTTACAAATAATTTTATATATATATATGTAATATAACTGAACTAAAAAATTTTGTAATGGAAAGAATGTTGAATACAGGAAATGCAGCAACATAGAAATAGTTTCTTTCTTTGCTTCCCATCAGCAATAATATCTTAGAAATATTTGAGCCATTGAAGAATTAATTTGTTCATTAACCTAAGTTTCTTTTAATGATATTATGTTTTTTTAATAAATGAGTCTTTCAAGTTTTGTTGCATTTTATTCAAAATTAGCTGAAAACATTTAATCAAAGTATTCAACAAATAAAGAGCCATTCGTTGAATTTCAATTTCAGCTTATGGAAACTTTGAGCGTATGGCAATTATTGAAAACAAAATTTGCAAGCAGGAAGTTACTGAAATTTATGCCTAAGAAAGCAAAGAAGGAACACAACAAATTAAATAAGTGCTCAAATGGTATGCAAGAATTAATTTTGAATTTCATTGTGTTTTTATTCTGTTGATATTTGGGAGCAATCTTTTGATGGATTGAATGCATTTATATTGTGTACTGAAATTAAATTGAGAAGGTTTATGATTTTACAATATCTAAATGTAGCCAAACATTCAAAAGGATCTATATACAAAATCAACTTATTTGATGAATTTTGTTATGTAAAAATATTTGTCAAAGAAAGGTTCCTCTAAATGAGGAGGAAAAGACAGCACTGTGACAATATTAGAGTGAAATTGTTATATATTTCAGTATGCAGAAAATTAGGACTTCAAATAATTTCCGTTTATCAGAATTTGCTTCACGCTTGACACCTCAGCACCCGTGGACAAAACTTTTTTTTCAGCTTTGTTGAAGTATGATGCAGAAATTAAAATTGTATATATTAAAGTTGTACAACAGGCTGGGCTCAGTGGCTCACGCCTGTAATCCCAGCACTTTGGGAGGCCAAGGCGGGTGGATCACGAGGTCAGGAGTTTGAGACCAGCCTGGCCAGCATGGTGAAACCCCATCTCTACTACAAATACAAAAAATTAGCTGGGCGTGGTGGTGCATGCCTGTAGTCCCAGCTACTCGGGAGGCTGAGGCAGAAGAATTGCTTGAACCCAGCAGGCAGAGGTTGCAGTGAGCTGAGATCATGCCACTGCACTCCAGCCTGGGCGACAGAGTGAGACTCCATCTCAAAAAAATAAAATAAAGTTGTACAACATAAAGTTTAGATATATATATACACATCGTGAAATGATTACCAAAGTCAAGTTAATTGCCATATCAGGCACCTCACCTCACCTCACATCATTACCCTTTTTGTCTGTGTGGTGAGAATATTTAAGATATACTCTCTTTAGCACATTTCAAGTATACAACACGTTATTATTAACTGTAGTCACCATGCTATGCATTAGGTATCCAGAACTTACTCATCTCATAATTGCAAGTCTGTACCCTTTAACCAACATCTCCCATTTCCTCATCCTCTGACCCCTGTTAACCATCCTTCTACTCTGTTTCTATGAGTTCAACTGTTTTTGATTTCACATACAAGTAAAAAAACATTTTCTTAGTTTAAAAGAAAATGGTTTTTTCCATAAGGATATCCAATTGATCTAAGCAACATTTGTTGAAAAGTCCATTCTTTTCCCAACTGAACTCCAATAGCACACGTCATAATTAACTGAAGATATATCGTAACTCTTTTTTTTTTTTTTTTTTTTGAGATGGAGTCCGGCTCTGTTGCCCAAGCTAGAGTGCAGTGGTGCGATCTCGGCTCACTGCAACCTCCGCCTTCCGGGTTCAAGCGATTCTCCTGCCTCAGCCTCTCGAGTAGCTGGGACTACAGGTTTGCGCCACCATGCCCCGCTAAGTTTTGTATTTTCAGTAGAGAAGGGGTTTCGCCATGCTGGCCAGGCTGGTCTCGAATGCCTGACCTCAGGTGATTCCCCTGCCTCGGCCTCCCATGATGCTGGGATTACAGGCTGAGCCACCGTGCACAGCCAAAGATACATAGTAACTCTTTGTATGCAACCATGTAAGTCCTCCAATTTTCTTCTTCTTCAGGGTTGTTTGGATTTTATTGGTTCTTTGTATTTACATATAAATTTTAGAATCAGTTGTTCAATGAGCCCACATCCCAAAAAAACCCTTTAGGGTTTTTATTGGGATTGCATTGAATCTATTGAATGTATGAATCAGTGTGGAAAACAAATCTTAAAATTATAAGGGGTTTTTTTGATATATAAGCATGATACATCTCTATAATTACTTAAGTGTCTTTAATTTCAGCAATTTTGTAGTTATCAGCGTGAAGGTCTTGCACACCTTTTGTTAAGTGTATTCCTTAGTATTTGACGATTGTGATGCTATTACATATGGTAATGTTTTAAATTTTTATTTTTTAATTGTTTGCTGCTAGGAGGTAGAAATGCATTTTTTATTGTTTATTAAACTTGTATTCAGTGACTTTGCTAATTCACACATTAATTTGAATATTTTGTTTGTAAGTTATTTCGGATTTTCTACATACACTTTCTGATATTTATAAATTTTATTTATTCATTTATTTATTTATTTTGCTTTCTGTGTTAGCTAGGGCTTCCTGTACAACTTTAAACAGAAGTGTTAACAGAAGACATTTTGTCTGTGTCAATAGATATTTGTATGGAAAAATGTAAAACACTGTTTCCAAAAATGAATTTAAGGTAGCTAATAGACCTAAATTTGTAAAGTAAACCAGTTAATCTTCTAAAGAAAACATAAGAAAATATCTTCATTACCTTGGAGAAGGCAAAAAATTCTTAAACCACACACAGAATATTCAAAACATAAAAGAAAATATTGAAAAATTGAAATTCATTATAATATAAAACTTTTATTCATCAAAACACACCACTAACACAGCAAAAAGGTAAGCCATAGAGTGGGAGAAAATATTCACAAAATATTTTCAATAATACTGTATTAAAGAGAGAGAGAGAGAGAAAGAAAAGAGAGAGAGAGAAGGACACATTCTGATAATCTTAAAAAATAGCAAAAAGCGTCCCTGTCTGACAGCTCTGAAGAGAGCAGTGGTTTTCCCAGCACAGAGTTTGAGCTCTGAGAGCGGACAGACTGCCTCCTCAAGTGGGTCACTGACCCCCGTGTAGCCTAACTGGGAGACACCTGCCACTAGGGGCTGACTGACACCTCATACAGCTGGGTGCCCCTCTCAGATGAAGCTTCCAGAGGAAGGAGCAGGCAGCAATATTTGCTGTTCTGCAGCCTCTGCTGGTGATACCCAGGCAAACAGGGTCTGGAGTGGCCCTCCAGCAAACTCCAACAGACCTGCAGCTGAGGGTCCTGACTGTTAGAAGGAAAACTAATAAACAGAAAGGAATAGCATCAACATCAACAAAAAGGACATCTGCCCCAAAACCCCATCTGTAGGTCACCATCATCAAAGATCAAAGGTAGATAAAACCACAAAGATAGGGAGAAACCAGAGCAGAAAAGCTGAAAATTATAAAAACTGAGTGCCTCTTCTCCTCCAAAGGATCGCAGCTCCTCGCCAACGATGGAACAAAGCTGGATAGAGAATGACTTTGATGAGTTGACAGAAGTAGGCTTCAGAAGGTCAGTAATAATAAACTTCTCTGAGCTAAAGGAGGATGTTTGAACCCATTGCAAGGAAGCTAAAAATCTTGAAAAAAGATTAGATAAATGGCTAAATAGAATAAACAGCATAGAGAAGACCTTAAATGACCTGATGGAGCTGAAAACCATGGCATGAGAACTATGTGACACACGCACAAGCTTCAGTAGCTGACTCAATCAAGTGGAAGAAAGGGTATCAGTGATTGAAAATCAAATGAATGAAATGAAGCGAGAAGAGAAGTTTAGAGAAAAAAGAGTAAAAAGAAATGAACAAAGCCTCCAAGAAGTATAGGACTATGTGAAAAAAACCAAATCTGCATTTGATAGGTGTACCTGAAAGTGACGGAGAGAATGGAACCAAGTTGGACAACACTCTGCAGGATATTACCCAGGAGAACTTCCCCAACCTAGCAAGGCAGGGAAACATTCAAATTCAGGAAATACAGAGAACACCACAAAGATACTCCTTGAGAAGAGCAACCCCAAGACACATAATTGTCAGATTCACCAAGGTTGAAATGAAGGAATAAATGTTAAGGGCAGCCAGAGAGAAACATCGGGTTACCCACAAAGGGAAGCCCATCAGACTAACAGCAGATCTCTCAACAGAAACTCTATAAGCCAGAACAGAGTGGAGGCCAATATTCAACATTCTTCAAGATAAGAATTTTCAACCCAAAATTTCATATCCAGCCAAACTTAGCTTCATAAGTGAAGGAGAGATAAAATCCTTTACAGACAGGCAAATGTTGAGAGATTTTGTCACCACCAGCCCGGCCTTACAAGAGCTCCTGAAGGAAGTACTAAACATGGAAAGGAACAACTGGTACCAGCCACTGCAAAAACATGCCAAATTGTAAAGACCATCGATGCTAGGCAGAAACTGCATCAACTAGCGAGTAAAATAACCAGCTAACATCATAATGACAGGATCAAATTCGCACATAACAATATAAACCTTAAATGTAAATGGGCTAAATGCACCAATTAAAAGTCACAGACTGGCAAATTGGATGAAGAATCAAGACCCATCAGGGTGCTATATTCAGGAGACCCATCTCACATGCAGAGACACAGATAGGCTCAAAATAAAGGGATGGAGGAAGATCTACCAAGCAAATGGAAAAAAAAAAAAAAAAAAAAAAAAGCAGGGTTTGCAATCCTAGTCTGTGATAAAACTGACTTTAAACCAACAAAGATGAAAAGTGACAAAGAAGGCCATTACATAGTGATAAAGGGATCAATTCAACAAGAAGAGCTAACTACCCTAAATATATATGCACCCAATACAGGAGCACCCAGATTCATAAGACAAGTCCTTGGAGACCTACAAAGAGACTTAGACTCTCACTCAGGAATATTGGGAGACTTTAACACCCCACTGTTGATAATAGGCAGATTGTCAAGACAGAAGGTTAACAAAGATATCCAGGACTTGAACTCAGCTGTGCACCAAGCAGACCTAATAAACATCTATAGAGCTCTCCACCCCAAATCAACAGAATATACATTCTTCTCAGCAGCACATCACACCTACTCCAAAGTTGACCACATAGTTGGAAGTAAAGCACACCTCAGAAAATGTAAAAGAACAGAAATCTCAACAAACTGTCTCTCAGACCACAGTGCAATCAAATTAGAACTCAGGATTAAGAAACTCACTCAAAACCAGACAACTACATGGAAACTGAACAACCTGCTCCTTAATGACTACTGGGTAAATAATGAAATGAAGGCATAAATAAAGATGTTCTTTGAAACTAATGAGAACAAAGACACAACATATCAGAATCTCTAGGACACATTTAAAGCAATGTGTAGAGGGAAATTTATAGCACTAAATGCCCACAGGAGAAAGTAGAAAAGATCTAAAATTGACACCCTAACATCACAATTAAAAGAACTAGAGAAGCAAGAGCAAACAAATTCAAAAGCTAGCAGAAGGCAAGAAATAACCAAGATCAGAGCAGAACTGAAGGAGATAGAGACACAAAAAAACCCTTCAAAAAAATCAATGAATCCAGGAGCCAGTTTTTTGAAAAGATCAACGGAATAGATGGACTGCTAGTAAGACTAATAAAGAAGAAAAGAGAGAAGAATCAAGTAGACACAACAAAAAATGATAAAAAGGATATCTCCACCAATCGCACAGAAATACAAACTACCATCAGAGAATACTATAAACACCTCTATGCAAATAAACTAGAAAGTCTAGAAGAAATGGATAAATTCCTGGACACATACACCCTCCCAAGACTAAACCAGGAAGAAGTTGAATCCCTGAATAGACCAATAACAGGCTCTGAAATTGAGGTAATAATTAATAGCCTACCAACCAAAAAAGTCCAGGACCAGACAGGTTCACAGCTGAATTCTACCAGAGGTACAAAGAGGAGCTGGTACCATTCCTTCTGAAACTATTCCAATCAATAGAAAAAGAAGGAATCCTCCCTAATTCATTTTATGAGGCCAACATCATCCTGATACCAAAGGCTGGCAGAGACACAACAACAACAAAAAAACAGAATTTTAGACCAATATCCCTGATAAACATCGATGCGAAAATCCTCAATAAAATACTGGCAAACAGAACCCAGCAGCACATCAAAAAGCTTATCCGCCACAATCAAGTTATCTTCATCCCTGGGATGCAAGCCTCATTTAACATACGCAAATCAATAAACGTAATCCATCACATAAACAGAAACAAGGACAAAAACCACATGATTATCTCAATAGATGCAGAAAAGGCCTTTGACAAAATTCAACAACCCTTCATGCTAAAAACTCTCAATAAATTAGGTATTGATGGGATGTATCTCAAAATAATAAGAGCTATTTATGACAAACCCACAGCCAATATCATACTGAATGGGCAAAAACTGGAAGCATTCCCTTTGAAAACTGGCACAAGACAGGGATGCCCTCTCTCACCACTCCTATTCAACACAGTGTTGGAAGTACTGGCCAGGGCAATCAGGCGGGAGAAAGCAATAAAGGGTATTCAATTGGGAAAAGAGGAAGTCAAATTGTCCCTGTTTGCAGATGACATGATTATATATTTAGGAAACCGCAACATCTCAGCCCCAAATTTCCTGAAGCTGATAAGCAACTTCAGCAAAGTTTCAGGATACGAAATGAACGTGCAAAAATCACATGCATTCCTATACACCAATAACAAACAGAGAGCCAAATGATGAGTGAACTCCCATTCACAATTGCTTCAAAGAGAATAAAAAACCTAGGAATCCAACTTACAAGGGATGTGAAGGACCTCTTCAAGGAGAACTACAAACCACTGCTCAATGAAATAAAAGAGGACACAAACAAATGGAAGAATATTCCACGCTCATGGATAGGAAGAATCAATATTGTGAAAATGGCCATACTGCCCAAGGTAATTTATAGATTCAATGCCATCCCCATCAAGCTACCAATGACTTTCTTCACAGAACTGGAAAAAACTACTTTAAAGTTCATATGGAACCAAAAAAGAGCCTGCATTGCCAAGACAATTCTAAGCAAAAAGAACAAAGCTGGAGGCATCACGCTATCCAACTTTAAACTATACTACAAGGCAACAGTAAACAAAAAAGCATGGTACTGGTACCTAAACAGATATATAGACCAATGGAACAGAACACAGGGCTCAGAAATAACACCACACATCTACAACCATCTGATCTTTGACAAAAATGACAAAAACAAGAAATTGGGAAAGGATTCCCTGTTTAATAAATGGTGCTGGGAAAACTGGCTAGCTATATGTAGAAAGCTGAAACTGCATCCCTTCCTTACACCTTATACAAAAATTAACTCAAGATGGATTAAAGACTTAAAATGTTAGACCTTAAACCATAAAAACCCTAGAAGAAAACCTAGGCAATACCATTCAGGACATAGGCATGGGCAAGGACTTCATGACTAAAACACCAAAAGCAATGGCAACAAAAGCCAAAATTGACAAATGGGATCTAATTAAACTAAAGAGCTTCTGCACAGCAAAAGAAACTACCCTCAGAGTGAACAGGCAACCTACAGAATGGGAGAAAATTTTTGCCATCTACCCATCTGACAAAGGGCTAATATCCAGAATCTACAAAGAGCTTAAATAAATTTATGAGAAAAAATCAAATAACCCCATCAAAAAGTGGGTGAAGGATATGAACAGACACTTCTCAAAAGAAGACATTTATGCAGCCAACAGACACATGAAAAAATGCTCATCATCACTGGTCGTCAGAGAAATGCAAATCAAAACCGCAATGAGAATCTCACACCAGTTAGAACAGCGATCATTAAAAAGTCAGGAAACAACAGGTGCTGGAGAGAATGTGGAGAAATAGGAACACTTTTATACCATTGGTGGGAGTGTAAACTAGTTCAACCATTATGGAAGACAGTGTGGCGATTCCTCAAGGATCTAGAAGTAGAAATACCATTTGACTCAGTGATCCCATTACTGGGTATATACCCAAAGGATTGTAAATCATGCTACTATAAAGACACATGCACACGTATGTTTATTGTGGCACTATTCACAATAGCAAAGTCTTGGAACCAACCCAAATGTCCAACAATGATAGACTGGATTAAGAAAATGTGGCACATATACACCATGAAATACTATGCAGCCATAAGAAAGGATGAGTTCATGTTCTTTGTAGGGATATGGATGAAGCTGGGAACCATCATTCTGAGCAAACTATCACGAGGATGGAAAACCAAACACCGCATGTTCTCACTCATAGGTGGGAATTGAGCAATGAGGACACTTGGACACAGGGCAGGGATCATCACACACCAGAGCCTGTCATGGAGTGAGGGGAAGGGGGAGGAGAGAGGGAAAGCATTAAGAGAAATACCTAATGTAAATGACCAGTTAATGGGTGCAGCACACCAACATGGCACATGTATACATATATAACAAACCTGCACATTGTGCACATGTACCCTAGAACTTAAAGTATAATAAAAAAAATAGCAAAATGTTTGAACAGGTACTTCTCAAAAGAGAAAATCTAAGTGGCCAAAAAGTAAATGAAAGGTGCTCAATGCATTAGTCACTAGGAAAGTACACATTAAACTACAATGAGACTTATTACCGTATACCTACAGAATGGCTAAAATTTAAAAGACTAACAATATCAAATGTTGACAGACATGTAGGGGAACTAGAACTCTGTTCATTAAGTGAAGTACTTTGAAAAATGTTTTGGCAATATCTCCCAGAGTAAACAAATGCCTACCCTACCCAGAATTCCACATGCCAGTAGTAGGAATGTGTATATATAATATATATGTGAAATGACTTTCTATGTCCATCAGGAATGGTATGGCATCTACTGGGTGCCAACACTTTGCAGAGCTGAAGTAATGCCCTCCAAGATATGTTATATGCTGTAATTCATCATTCGGTATGTGGTGTTGTTTACCCATAGTTAGAAGACATATGTCTGGACATCAAACAATGGAAATGGGGGTGGCTCCTCTCACTACTACCCCTAAAAATTCAATAGCAAAATTTTACAACTTTTCAACCATGCCCCAAAGAGTTAAAGAAACCAGTGACTAAAAGAAATTCTTGAATTTACAGGATGGCAGATAAAAAACAAAACAATTTGTTGAAACTCTGAAATTCCCTCAGCTTGTAAGATAACAAAACTGGCTGAAATCGGTTAGAACCAGTATACCAACCGGAGTCTGCACAGAACAAGCTTACTGACATCACAGTCTGAACTTCCACCACATGTTTCATACTAATTTCCCCTGGATTTGCACATGTAATCCATGAAATAGCATGAAGAAATAACTGCATATGGCTGAGGACTTTCTAGACCTCCCCTTTTTGGTCACCAGTCATTTACTAATCCTAGCATCCACCACCTAAATCTTTCATAATAAAATTACTACCTAAAGGCCAGCACAGGGAGACAGATTTTAGCTGGACTCCTTTCTCGTTGGTCAACCTACAATAAAAAGCTTTTCTTTTCTCAAAAACCTGGTGTCATAGTTTTGGCTTCTAACCCATTGTTTAGTAAGCCCTTTTGCTCGGTAACACTTTGACCTCTGCTGGTTCAAAGATCTTAGTGCCTAGGAGATGTATGTTTCCACCAGAGTACATAAAAATGGTTTTATTCTAATAGAAGCTGAGACTGCCACCTGGCCACCTTGCGTTCCTCATGCCACTACATTGGGCAAACAATAAAGTTAGTGACTGAGGTGACTGATCCCAACTATCAAGTGGAAATTGACTTCCTACTCTGCAACAAGGCAAGGAGGAGTGTTGTGTTTATTTTCTATTGTTGCATAACAAATTACCATAAATTTAGTGGCTAAAAACAGTACCCACTTTTATAGCTCACAGCTCTGTAGATCAGAAGTCTGGCACTTTGTGGTTGAATTCTCTTCCCAGGGTATCACAATGCTCAGAGAAACATCCCATAAATTGGTTCCAGATTGAGAAGGTATGGTGGATAAAGCGATGCTGCCTTGGGAAAATATCCAAATGTACATATGTTTCCCTGGTTGAAAAAATGCTTAGTGTGCTGTGGCTGTCAATTTTGTAGCAGAGAAACTGAAAAGGTTTTGTTGTTGTTGCAATAAACAATGGTTAGATCACAAAACAGGTTGGGACTGTGGCTGATGAAGCAGAAAGCCTTGTTAGGAAACACAGGAATTACGTTTCTGCGGAGTGCTCCTTACACACAGGTTCAAAGCCTATCTCAGCTATTTGCTTATTTTGTGATTAAAGAAGATACTGTCCCTCTCCAGACTCTAGTTTCATCACCTAAAATAATGGCATAGTCAAACTAGGTCATTCATCTGCCCTATTTGCATGTGACCTGCAAGGTGAGAATGGTTTTTACTTTTTTAAAAATGATTTTTTAAAAAAAGAATATGTGACAGGAATATGTGGTCCTGAAGTCTAAAATATTTACTTTCTGGATCTTTACAAAGAATGTTTGCCAACATCTGAACTGGATCAGTAGTTGCTATCGTGGGCTTTTTTCTAAGGCAGAAAAGTACTAGTTTATATTAAACAAAATCTCATATGGAACCCCAGCAAAACATAAAACAAATAGGTAGAACTGCTCTGGTTGAAGGGATGAGATGTTTTATTGGACTGTTTCCTCAGCTTCCCCCTGGTTCTCCTCACACCTAAGTCTCTCTTCAGAACCTTTGGGCTCTACAGAATGTGGGTTGAAAACATTGATTCTAGAAGGTCTCCAAGCTCTTCCAGTGTTAACATTTTGATATTGTTTCTCATATTGGCCAATGCTTCCAAGGAACACTTTGGTCTCCCAAGAGCTGAAATTGGTTTAATAATATAGCCCAATAATTATTAATGTGGCACAAGGGTGTGAACAACCACAGAGCTCCAACAAAATCACAGAACTGTGAACAAAACAATTAGATCTTTGCCGTCTTTCCCCAAGAGTTTCTATTAGCTTCCTGAAAGCGTCCATTTTACCCCTAAAATCAGTCTTGCTGAAGCTGAAACCACCCCCAGATACAGACCTGTCTGATAAAAGGGACAAGTTTGGGCTTGTCTTTTCAGTTTGAAAAGCCTGCTTTTTAAGTGCAAGAAATAAGCTTATACTTAAGCTTTTCTGAAGGGTTTTAAAATGCAGAAACTAAATTTAATGGGAAATTCTTCCTGGGCTGTGTAACAATTCGCTCCTTGCCAAACCAGAGATAAATACCAGTTCCTCAGTTCATAAGGGCTTTCCTTTTTTGGTCTAAGGGGAGAAGTTGTTGTACAAAGGTTCGGTTCAGCTGTCTTTCTGGCATATTCTTTGTGGAATCTGCCTCCAAGGTAATGGCCTATATCTCAAAGCTATAATCTACCCACTAAGCCAAAGACTCTTCTGTGCTGAAACCTAGGAGGGAATGGGTGAAGTTGATTCTTCTTCTACATCCCTATTTCATATCCTGGAGATTCTAATGCTCTCCCAAGATTTCCATAAACTCCCAGGGGACTAATATTTTTACAATTACCTCTGGCTCTGACTTCCTGCCTCTACTCAACTCTATATAGGGTAGATGGTTCTCTATTTCCACCCTGGCATATGCTCAAACATAAAACTTAATTTCTATGAAAAGTCATTAAAAATTTCACCAGGATGACAGTATGAGGAGTCTCTCTTCCCTTAGGTCCCAATCAAGAGTCTGCAAAACCACTCTCCAGAGAAATATGCATAACTGATTGATGCATATTTAGAGAGAGAGACAGAGACAGGGAGAAATATATAGTATATAGATGTATATTATCTATCTATTTATCTACCTATCTGACTATCACCAACCATTTAAAGTGTCTGGAAATTATCTTAAAGTCTTGTGGAAATAAATAAGCATTTACACAAGAAAATATACTAAAACTCAGCAAGACAAGTGAGGCACTGCATTGGAGCCAATGTCCTCCCCAGAAGCCGAGCAGATGCCAGTGCCATGTTTCCTGTACAACCTGCAGTACCTTGAGCCAACCAAACCTCTTTTCTTTATATTAGGTTGGTGCAAAACTAATTGTGGGTTTTGCCATTACTTTTAATAAAAGTGCATAAGAGAGCATTAAAGTTTGGAAAATTTACAACATTGCCATGTGGCAGAGAAAAAAAAGTTTTTTCTGGAGAAGAATTTGGCCAGGCATGGTGGCTCATGCCTGTAATCCCAGCACTTTGGGAGGCTGAGGCAAGTGGATCACCTGAGGTCAGCAGTTTGAGACCAGCCTGGCCAACACGGTGAAACCCCATCTCTACTAAAAATACAAAAGTGAGCTGAGCGTGGTGGCGGGCACCTGTAATCCCAACTACTTGGGAGACTGAGGCAGGAGAATCTCTTGACCCCTGGAGGTGGAGGTTACAGTGAGCCAAGATCGAGCCATTGCACTCCAGCTGGGCAACAAGAGTGAAACTCTGTCTCAAAAAAATAAAAAAAGAGTTCAAGTGGGCCATGGAGCAACCACTTGCTAGAGATATTTGCATAACTAAAAGACAGCCAAGTGCTAATAGACAGAACAATAGGGAAAAGGCCTCAAAGGTATTTCAGAGATCTTCATGGCAGCCCCTTCCACCATGGGCTCATATGCCTAGGAGGGAAGAATGGTTTTGTGGACCAGGCCCAGGGTCCCACTGCCTTGCACATCCTCAGAACACTGCTTCCCACATCCTCGCCTCTCCAACTCCAGCCAGGGCTCAAAGAGGCCCCAGTATAGCTCAAACTGCCACTTTAAGAGAATATAAACCATAAGCCTTGGCAGCTTCCATGTGATGTTAAGCCTCCTAGTGCACAGGGAGCAAAAGTAAAGGCTTGGTGGCCTCTGCCTAGATTTTAGAGGAGGTATAATAAAGCCTGGGTGCCCAGGCAGAATCCTGCTGCAATGGAGGAGCCCCCACAGAGAACCTCCACTACAGCAGTGTGAAGGGAAAGTGTGGGGTTGGATGTCCCACACAGAGTCTCCACTGGGGCACTACCAAGTGAAGCTGTGGGAAGGGGGCCTTTGTCCTCCAGACTCCAAAATGAAAGATCCACTGTCAGCTTGCACCCTGCATCAGAAAAGCCAGAAGCACTCAACAACCTGTGAGAACAGTTGTGGGGGCTGAACCCTGCAAAACCACAGGGGCAGAACCTTCCAAGGCCTTTGGAGTCCATCCCTCACAGAAGTGTGCACTTGGTGTGGGACATGAAGTCAAAGGAGATTATTTTGAAGCTTTACAATTTAATAACTGCCCTGCTGGATTTTGAACTTTCATGGGACCTTTAGCCCCTTTGTTTTGGCTGATTTCTTTCCTTTGGAATGGAAATGTTTACCCAATTCCTATACTTTCATTTTATCTTGGAAGTAAATAATTTGTTTTTGATTTCATAGGCTCACAAGTGGAAGGGACTTGCCTTGTCTCAAACTAGAATTTGGACCTTTTTTTTTTTTTGAGATGGAGTCTCCCTCTGTTGCCGAGGCTGGAGTGCAGTGGCGTGCTCTTGGCTCACTGCAAGCTCTGCCTCCTGGGTTCACACCATTCTCCAGCCTCAGCCTCCCGAGTAGCTGGGACTACAGGTGCCTGCCACCATGCCTGGCTAATTTTTTGTATTTTTTAGTAGAGACGGGTTTCATCATGTTAGCCAGGATGGTCTCGATCTCCCAACCTCGTGATCCACCTGCCTTGGCCTCCCATGGTGCTGGGATTAGACGCGTGAGCCACCGTGCCAGGCTGAGACTTTGGTTGGACTTTTGAGTTAAAGCTGGAATGAGTTAAAACTTTGGGGGACTATTGGGAAGACATGATTGTATTTTGCAATATGAAAAGGATATAAGATTTGAAGGAGCCAGGGATAAAATGATGTAGTTTGGATATTTGTCCCTACCCAAATCTCATGTTGAAATGTAATCCCCAATGTTAGAGGTGGATCCTAGTGGGAGGTGTTTGGATCATGGGGATGGATTTCTCATAAATGACCTGGCCCATCCTTTTGGTGATAAGTGAGTTCTTACTCTGAGTCCATACAAGATCTGTTCATTTAAAAGTGTGTGGCACCTCCCCACCCCTACTCTCTCTCTTTCTTCTGCTCTGCCATGTGAAATATCTGCTCCCACTTCACCTTCTGCCATGAGTAAAAGCTCCCTGAGGCCTCCCCAGAAGCTGAGAAGATGCCAGTGCCATGTTTCCTCTACAGCCTGAAGAATTGTGAGACAATTAAATCTCTTTTCTTTGTAAATTACCCATTTACAAAGCATATTTTATATAGCAATGCAAGAACTGCCTGACACAAGTATCTCACTGAGAAGGCCAGGCCTCAAATTTTACTTATCCCTCACCCAACTCCAAAATGCAGAGATTAAATTCTTGGTGAATATGCCCTAAATATCTGGGTTTCCCTTCCTTTTCCCACCCAGCCTTCATACACAGGATAAAAGTTTTCCCCCAAGCATGGAATACCAATAATGCTGAGCCCCTGATCACCTTCCTTCCAGCTCACTCAGAGTGCAGAAGTTTTACACTGAAAGAAGTAAGACAAGTAGACCAGAGGCTATTGCCCTACCAAATACCTAACATAGTGGATCAGAGATGTCTGTCCAGGGCAACAGGCAGTCCATAAGAGCAGAGAGCTCCAGATCTCTTCTCAAAGAAACTGACTGTTTGAAACAAAATGTGGGAAGTGTAAACCTAAGCTTGAAAACAGTAGTTTCTCTGAATTAAGAGTGACAAGCTAAACCATAGGTCAGCTGGTTCATTAGAGAGAACCAGAGGGAAAGACAGTTTAGAACCCTCCTGGTGTCAGAAAACATTCAAAGATGGGCACTGAAACTTACCCTTCCCCAAACTTAATTGGATCAAGCCATGGAACAATTTATGCCCCAGGGCATTTTTTTTTTTTAAATAATAGAGCCATCGGCCTGCAATTAGTGCAGCCTAACATGGATTTCCCTATTCTTTCAAGTCTGTGAGTATTTGCTTTATGAATTTTGAAACTCTATTGCTGGGTACACACATATTGAAGACTTTTATATTTTCTTAGAGAATTGACCTGTCTATCATTACCTAGTATTTTTCTTTATTCCTAATAATATTTCTTGCTTTGAATGCTACTTTGCTTTATATTATTAATAATATAATTATTCCCACTTTTTCATTAATGTCTGCACGGTATATCATTTTTAGCACTTTATTTTTAATCTGATTATGTTTAAATTAAGTTTCTTGTAGACAGTATAGGGTCTTGTTTCTTGCCCATTCTGACAATCTCTGAATTTTAATTTTGAAATTCAATATATTGATATTAAATGTGATATTAATATATTGAGTTAATATCTTCTATCTTGCCAGCTCTTTTCTGACTTTAGTTACTTTTACATCATTACATCATTGCCTTTATAACATTAATGAAAACCTACTGCATATTGGGGAAGGATTTAGAAAGACAAACTCCTATATGTACAAGAAAAACAGGAATAGTATGGAGTCCAGGCTACAGCTGTAAGAGGAGCAGGAGAAGACCATACCTATGATCCCCTAAGATACAATGCCTGCCATATTACTTTTATTAATAACTGCAAAAAACACAATGCCTTTTGCATCAATTTAATATTTAGTTCATTTTTTTTTCTTTCTGCTTCCTTATTTTTGTGACTTCTCTTGGGTTAGTTGAACATTGTTTATGATTTTATTTTATTTTCTTCCTTGGTTTATCCATTTATATCAATTACAAGCCAAGACATAAGCAAGACTAGGTGGATTTATAAAGAAAAAGAGCTTTAATGGACTCACAGTTTCACATGGCTGGGAAGGCCTCACAATCATGGCAGAAGACAAAGGAGTAGCAAAGGCACATCTTACATGGCAGCAGGCAAGAGGGCATGTGCAGAGAAAGCCATCAGATCACAGGAAGTTTATTCACTATCATGAAAGAACAGCATGGAAAAAAACCTGCCCCCATGATTCAATTACCTCCCACCAGTCCCTCCCACAACACAAGGGGATTATGGGAGCTACAATTCAAGATGAGATTTGGGTAGGGGCACAGCCAAGCCATATCAGCCATGCTACCTATGTGCACATTGGATTGAGGCAGATCCCCAGAGTCCCCACATATACCAGTGAGAAGCTGGAGGCAGTGGAACAATTTCCTCTGTTCCCCTGGAAACCACAGAGGAAGGCTCTTCAACAAACCCAATGCATTCCCTTGGTTTAGAGAAGTCTAGGACCGCAGCAGAATTTCCCCTGTGTCCTCACGGGTGGTAAAGAAGCAGATGAGACAAAGTCTAACTTAAAGTGATCTTATGGTTTAGAATAAAACAGCAGTGACCTGCTTGACCCATGACCAAAGGATAGTCACAATTATGTCTTTCTCAGTGGATACCAGTGTAGACCTGTTAATGACATAGAACTAATGAGGTATCCCCAAACACCATTCCAATGCACCACACAAGTCCCTAGAAAGCAGATGCAACTTGAAGGAAAAGAAGTTGGTTGGGGACTGAATTGACTTGAATTTATCTTTTGTCAAATGGTAGAATACGTACCATTAAGAGAAATTAAATGGAGTCGCATAAAAATAGATAAATTACAATTCTTGTCAACTGACTCTGTGGACCAAGATTCTTACCTGTTAAACTTATAATGGCATTACTTCTTGCACACAACTATGTTCCAGGCATCTAGCTAAGCACATTATATACATTAATCCCCTTAGCAACCCTGTGACATAGATCCTGGTGCCATCTGCATTTGAAGGATGGAGAGATTGTGGCTTAATGAGGTTAAATAAGCTGCCTAAGATTTCACAGGTAGTGAGGGCAGGGCTGGAACTCAGCATAAGTCTTTACAATGATGAAGCTTACATTCTTAACCACTAGAACTTAGTAACTCTACAGGGCCAGTGATAAGATTTCTTTTCTTTACTTTCTGAGCTCCAGGGCATAATGTGTCTTTATACCCTAGAGCTCAGAAAGTCAAAAAAAAAAAAAAAAAAAAAGGAAAAGACACCATATTCCCTTCTATAACATTTCTCTAGCTTTTCTGATCTGACTTAAAACAAAATCATCACTTCAAATCATATCATATTGGATAAAATTAGTCTGAGTTACAAATATAAGTCTTTGAGGTGTTTTTAATACCAAATATCATTGACTATCATAGCTGAAATAATTTTTTAGGTAATCTAGCCTAGAGATTCTCAAAGTATGGTCCCTAGACCAGCAGCATCATCAACATGTGGGAAATGAATAGGAATGCAAATTCTCTGGCCCAACCCTAGACCTACTGAGTCATAAATACTGGAAGTAGAATCTATCAATCTGTGTTTTTGCAAGCCTGCCAGCATATTCTGATGTATGATAAAGTTTGAGAATCACTATTCTAGTTCAATACTAGAGACTCACTGTGCCTCAAAATATGTGTCAAGAAATGAGCTTGGGAAGTTTTGCAGGAGTCAGATCAAATTAAAAGATTTGAGTTTTAACCTGTGTGTAATAAGGTTGGAGGAGCTTTTAAGTAGGGAAGGAATATTTGGATTGGTATTTTATTACTTATTATACATACTCATCTATTCACTGACTCACCAAATATTTATTGAGTGCCTATAAGTTGTGAGTCTTTGCGCTAATAAACTGAGCTCTTAATCTATCAGTAAAATTGGTTGGATGGATTGAGCAAGAATGAAAGAACAAGAGGCCAATTACAGGTTTAATGTAAAAGTTCACATGGGTGATGACAAAAGCTTGAACAATATGGCACTGGAGGAGTAAAATGATTAGTAGACACTTGGTACATTACATGCACTTCTCTAAGGCTTTCATTTATACCCAATTTGGTAAGTGTCTTAGTCCATTCAGGATGCAGTAACAAAATATCCTGAACTAGCTAACTAGCTACCTTATAAACCACAGACCTTTTTTTCTAAAACCTCTGGAGGCTGGGAAGTTCAAGATCAAGGCACTGGCTGGTTTGGTGTCTGTCTAAGGCCCACTTTCTGGTTCAAGAGGGAGTCTTCCTGCTGCTTTCTCACACAGTGGAAGGTGCTAGCTAGCCCTCTGTAGTCTCTTTTTTAAGGACGGTAGTCCCATTTATGAGGGTTCCACCCTCATAACCTAATCACCCCCTAAAGGGACCACTTTCTAATACCATCACCTTGGAAGAGATTTCAACCTATGAATTTTGGGGTGACACAAAGGTTTGAACTATAGCAGTATGAGGAGGTGGAATAAGGCTAAAATGACCTTGAGATTACCCAACTGAGGCAATTGGGTAGCATACGGTGATATCATTAACTAAATTGGAAATAAGGAAAGAAGAGCACATGAGGGGGTGGGATGACCAGATACTACATGGTATGGGAGCTTCATCAACCCAATTGCAATGGCATGACCTCTGATGGGGCCCCATAGTGACTTGAGGCATTAGCACAGAAGTTAGTCCAAATACATTGAAAATATTCTTAATGAATAGAAAAAAAATCTTTACATTGAAATGAAATGCTGACTTTTTGTAGCTTCAACTCACTAGTCTTGTTTGACTAGCAACTCAGAATAAATCTAATTTGGACAGTCCCTAAAGCTGAATTCCCAAAGACATGGCTGTAAACCAAGTGTTTATACTCTAATCCTGTTGACTTCTACTATCATTTGCCTTCATTTCTGAGGATCTGCAATTTGGCAATGATTTGTTCACACCTTAATTGTTTCTTTTTCCATTGCTTTCTTATTGACTGTTTCAGTGACTAAAAATTGGACATTTTTATGTATCAAGAAAGCTTACTGTTAACTCTAATATCATCTCTTTTTGAAAAGTAAGTCATTATCCCCTTCTGTAGTCATCTTGTAAAATTCTCTTTTAATCGGGTGAAAATGAACAAACATAAACAAAACCCTTATGCTTACCTTTATTGAATTGTAGGCTATCTCTTCATCATTTGGCCTCTTAACATAGATTTCTTTTAGGTGTTTTATTCACACCTAGAGGTCTGTGTTTTACTGTCTCAAAATGTATCATTATCACAAATTTTTCTTACAAAGTAGCACAGTGCAGACCTCCAGGCTCCAGTTATCCTTCTAGCCCTAACATTTTTTACTGCACTCATCCTCCCTGGGCTAGAATAAAATCAACAGTTAAAGGTCCGCCCTTCGGATTCTTTCAGATCTATGAGTTGTTTTAGGTTTAAAGGCCGATTTTTACCATCTTGTTTTTGAGAGGCTACTGATAATATTGAATAGAATGCACATCTAGAAAACATCCATCGTTCAGTGGTTTTTCTGCCTTTTAAAACAAATGTTATTTTCTGATATTAAAATCAATACATATTCATAAAAAAATGCAAAATAAATAAAAGTGTACAGAAAAATATCAAGATAACCCCAACACAAAGAGAAACAATTACTGCATTTTATTGCAGTTTCTTCCTGAATTTTTTCTATGCATATATTTTTACAGTTAAGACCAGATATCTTTTCTTCTGCTTTTTAACTTTATATGGCACTGTATCTTTGCATTCAAATTAATATTTTAACATTATTTTTAAATAGCCACGAAGTGGTCGATCATATGAATATGTCAAATTCTAGCTTAACAATTCCTGAACTTCTGGTCGTTTAGTTATTTTCCAGTGTTTTGGCTGAAAAACTGGTGAAATCGGAGAAGCTGCTCCATACCTCTCTCCTAGTTTCTAGTGGTAACCGGCAATGCTTCACATTCTTTGGCCTGCAGAGACATCACTCCGACGTCTTCCTCCATCTTCACAAGGTGCTCTTCTTCCCGAGCGTCTGTGTGTTCTTCTCTGTTTCTTATAGGCACTTTCATTGGATTTAGGGCCCACCTTGATCTAGTATAATCTCATCCACAATCTTGCTTTAATTGCATCTGTAAAGATCCTATTTCCAGATAGGGTCACATTCTGAGGTTCTGAGTGGACACGTTTTTTGGTTTTTATTGGGAGAGACACTATAAAAACCTATAACACAGGGGTTTTATTTCCTTAAACACAGCAGTTTGAATGCCAAGGAGACTATCTGGCATGGGTTAAGTGTTTGCTAAATGTTGAACAAATTGAGTTCCCTTTATTCAAAAATTAATTACAGCTGAGTGGTGACTGTTCTCTTTACATGGCATTCGGTCTATATCTCCTTATAAGGCCTGCACTCATTCATGTCATCTGCTGAGCCTTATAGGTGTATAGCTTTAGGACCCCTGTTCATCAGGTTTATAGTACCTTTTTCTCCCACTGAAATGGGAAGAAAAGATGAGGGAAAGTGGAGAGGGGAGAAATGCCCTGGGGAACTCAGGAAGGGCAATGCAAACCATAGCCAGTCAGCCTGGACCCCTTCTGGCTCTGTCACTAACTTAATGTGAGTCCCAACTGACTCAGTTTCTTCTTCTGTAAAGTGGGAGTATAATAGTGTCTGTCACTTTGTTGTGAGGACTAACGAAATTGATTCTCATAAAGTGCATAATCAAAAAGTACAGAGCAAACTGCTAGAAAATTGTTAGCTAGCATCCAAATATCTTGGTGCCCACAGTTAACCCAACCTCCAGGAATACAATAGGAATCAGAAAGATAGGAAACCTACAACCACATCTTTTCAACCTTCCAATTAGAAGAGCCAAATTATTTCTTATTAGACTTTGAGACAATCTCACACACTTAAACCAACATTTACATTTTTAAATGAGGACCCACACCAGTCTGCTTCCTTATAACTTCCAGATGAGAAAGAGATTTTCTTTTTAAGCTAAACATTTAATCATATTACAATCATATTTTAATTACTCTAGGGAAAGGATAAAGAAACCAGAGAGTGAATCTCTTGGACAATGTATTTGTAGCTCCAGCTTGAAATTTTTTCCTGCTAGGTTTCCAGCATCTCATTTTCTTTTCTCTCTTACTCCACTTTGTCAATTATTAGCCTTACAAGCAATTTGGGAGAGGCTGAAAGGAAGACGAAGATAATGATATTTGAATACCAGAACTTTCTCTTAAACAGCTTGCTAACGTTTTTCATTTGATGCTATAAAATGTATATTATTACTCTCATTTTACAAATGAATAAACTAAGACTTAAAGATAAGTTCAGAAGTAGCTTGCCCAAAGTTATCCAAATGTTATGTGATGGAGCTATTTGATACAGTCAGTTTAACTTCAAAGTCTGCAATATTTATTATACAACACAATGTCCAGCAATTAAAATATAGTGTTATAAATGCAGTTACACAAAGAGAGACATGCATACACCACCCCCCCTACACACACAACACAGCATGCATTTTTGCCCCAGTACTTTGGCCCATTTAAATACAACCTCTGTTACTAAAATGACTTTAACAAATTGCCTTATATTTTAATAAAGATTAGAAATTACAGGAAAGGTTAGGAGACTTGCTAGCTTTGGTAATATTCACTTTGCAAAGAAAACAAGGCTCATTTGGGATTAGCACTTTTTCTCAAGGCAAAACCGCTATGCCTCATGGTCCAAAAACCTTATCATATAAGCAGATTAATTTTAATAGGGCACATTGGCTCATATTGTTATTTTTATGCAAATATGTTTTGAATCACCTCTTTAAAAGGAAACAATCTAATTTTCTTTTCCTTCAGCTTCTTTTTAATTTTCTCCATTCTGTAAACAAATGAGCTAGTATTGAATACTTGAAGGAATCAGAAAGAATAGGAAACATAGAAAAATGCCTTTTCAAACTTCCAATAAGGAAAAACAAATTATGTGACCAAAAATTGGCAAAAAATATAGCCAAAGACTTAACAAGTGATGGGATAACTGTCTGTAATATATGTCTTGTGGAAAAGTTGTTTACATTCACTCTCTGAGGCCTGCCAAAGATTGCAAAATAAGGATCGTAAGTCTTACTGGGATTCAGAGTCCTTATTTATCCATATATTTGTAGGAAATAAAAGTACAAATGTAATGAAAATGTCTCTATCCAACAATAAAGTGGGCTGCCTTGGGAAGTTTCCAAGTCCTGCCATTGAAGGTGACTGGGTCAGTTGGTTGAAAATGACCTGAAAGTGAAGCAAATACCCTTTAAAGGCATTCAAGGCCTCTCTGAGGTTTCTTCCAGCACCAAGTTTCTTCAATTCACACATCGATGGGCGTGCAGTCATCTATGCCAGATGGTGTTCTGTCACTTCACTTTCAACATCAACCAATTGACCCTAGTGACTTGAGCCTCTCCACTGCCAACTCTCTAGTTCAGGGACCCTACAGGCCATGGATCAAATCTAGACAACCACAAGTTTTAGTACTGCCTATCAGCTAAGGATGGTTTTTAACATTTTCAAATGGTCAGAAAAATTCAAAAGAGGAATGGTATTTCATGACATGTAAAAATTATATGAGATTCAATATCCGGTATCCAGAAAGTGTTATTGGAACACTCTGACATTCATTTGTTCACGTATTGCCGATGGCTACTTTTATGTTACAGCAGAAGAGTTGAATAGTTGTGACAGGTACCATATATCTGCAAAGCTGAAAATATTTGTTATCTGGGTCTTTACAAAAAATGTTTGCTGATCCCTGCTTTAAAACACAAACCTATAAAGGCAGACATTGTGGTCTTTGATGGTTAATGGTTAATTTTTTTTTTTATTATTATACTTTAAGTTTTAGGGTACATGTGCACAATGTGCAGGTTAGTTACATATGCATACATGTGCCATGGTGGTGTGCTGCACCCACTAACTCGTCATTTAGCATTAGGTATATCTCCTAATGCTATCCCTCCCCCCTCCCCCCACTCCACAACAGTCCCCAGAGTGTGACGTTCCCCTTCCTGTGTCCATGTGTTCTCATTGTTCAATTCCCACCTATGAGTGAGAACATGCGGTGTTTGGTTTTTTGTTCTTGGGATAGTTTACTGAGAATGATGATTTCCAATTTCATCCATGTCCCTACAAAGGACGTGAACTCATCATTTTTTATGGCTGCATAGTATTCCATGGTGTATATGTGCCACATTTTCTTAATCCAGTCTATCATTGTTGGACTTTTGGGTTGGTTCCAAGTCTTTGCTATTGTGAATAGTGCCGCAATAAACATACGTGTGCATGTGTTCATTCAACAACCACAACATTGAAGCTACTATGTGCTGAATAGTGAAGCTTCAAAGACAAACAACAAAGACCACAATGTCTATAAAGACTATTCAGCACACAGTGGCTTCAATGTTGTGGTTGTTGAATGAATAAGTGAATGAAAGATGATCGTGTTCAAAATTGATAAAAAGTAGTTAAATCTGACTATAAACAGTTTCATCTTCTAGAGAGACCACCAAAAGCTTCTATCTTTCTTTCTAAACAAGCAGAGGTACATTGTATGCAAAAAGGAGATTTAACCAGAGCTAATATTTAAGTATCGTGTACCTGTACAGCATAATGCCAAGCTTCTATTCTGATTGGCCTGGGCCATACCTCAGTAGTCATTAGCAATTTTGGACATCACCCTGGACACAATACAGGTTATTATCTTAAAAACTTATGACTTATTCAGACCCTGCTGAATTCCCAAAATTCCTTGAGAAACTTTGTCTTTTCTTGCCTTAATCAGTTGGCAAATTTAATTCTCCCTGGAGGAATAATTGGAGGGAATTATTCTTTCCTTTCAGCACAGAGAGAAAGCCAGCTCAGCAATCCAGTGACACTTGCTGCAGGTTAGATGAATGTCAACACCTCCTCCTCCCTCCACACAAAAAGAACATTAATACATGAAGTCACATTTAACAAAAATCTTGCAAACATTTCAGCAGCAACATTTTTGGAAACCCATTTTAGAATGTTAAAGTGTGTTAAAGATGCTTACACTAATTCTCATCTCCTCTCCCAGCTTTTTTAAACTGTTAGCCACATAGTACTAATTATCCAGCTGGCGTTTTTGCAACAGAAGTTTTCCAAGTTGCCTCCCCAATTTGAAGCTGTCAGGAGAAGTGCTGAAGACTTGCATTTACTCCTACAGCTTGGTGCTCTAATTAAAGCAATAAATACGGTTCCCTTCAAGGGAGAAGTAGGCAGGGAGGAAAGATCTTTTCCGATCCATTAGTCTCACAATGTAGTTTGCAGGATTTAAATTCCAATTTACATAAGACCATGGAAGAAACTTTACATAGAGACAGCAGAAGAAAGAGGCAGCTACTGGGTAGAAGTGGGAGGGAGGATAGCTCCAGTCCCAAGGCAAGAGTAGACAGGAGATGGGATGTCCTCTGAGGGGCAAGGACAGCCATCTCATGAGTTTTCTTATTGCTCATTAGTTAGAACCAGACTGATATGGTTTAGAATTACAGAAATCTCAATGATCATTTGGGTCACAATTAGTATATGGAATGAAGCACACAATTTTGTTCATGTGTTTGTGTGATATTTGCTTTATTTTTATTTGAAGAATAAAAATGATGAGTTAAAGTTCTTGTAACATTATTGCCTGATCTTTTTAAATAATTTTAGACATGGAGAACAGTAGAAAGAAGAAAACACCTTTGTCACCTTAAATCTTCCACCAAGAAATAGCCATTATTATTAGGGGACTATCATCTCAAATACCATTTTTGTATGCATGGAACAGTAATGGATTCGAAAACTTATTTTAAAAAGATCATGCAGTGATTTTGCATAAAAGCATTTATTTTAACTTGATTTTCATAGAAGGGGAAAAAGTATAATGACCTTATTTATTATTTTCCAAAAATATCCCTCTAAGACTGATGAAAGGCTATGCAGCAGTTGAAATCTATGTCTTGATTTTTTTAGCAAATTTCAATTTTGACCCTATCGTCACTCTAGCAAAGAAAAATCTCACACCTTCTCCTACCTCTTCTAACTGCATTTTTAACTTTGAAGTAATTTTATTATGTTTATCATTATCTTTATTATATTTTGTCACATGAGTAATCTGTTCCATAAATATTATTTGCATAATTGGCTTATATTAGTTTTAGATTTAAAAAGATTCAGCACACACCACTAATACTTTCTTTATGATGGTTCCTTCAGTTCTCATTTATTTTTTTTTATTTTATTTTTTTTTTGCTTTATGCTTTTAAAGCAGAACTTGTCAGCAAGTGCATGTATGCATTTGGGATAATAAGGGCTGTTTGGTGCTGAAATGCTTCATATTTGAGTTTATCTAATTGTTGTCTTATACTTGAAATACATACTGGCTGTATTCATTATTTTTAGACACACTCCTAGAACTTTATAGAAAGCTTTCAAAACTGAATGCTTCCATGGGAAAGAGAAATGTCAATCTGATTTCCCTTTTCTGGCTCCTGTAGGCATTTGAGTTTGTGACACCTGACTCTGGTCCAGCTCCTTCCTCAGACAAAAAAAAAAAAAAAAAAAAAAAAAGCCAACTAATTTTAAATACAGATTCTCACTAGAAGTGTATAAAAATACTTAATCTTTGCCATTCTGATAAATAAATAAAATTATCCAATTCTGTGAGGAAAGTCATTGGTAGCTTGATGGGGATGGCATTGAATCTGTAAATTACCTTGGGCAGTATGGCCATTTTCACGATACTGATTCTTCCTACCCATGAGCATGGAATGTTCTTCCATTTGTTTGTATGCTCTTTCATTTCTTTGAGCAGTGGTTTGTAGTTCTCCTTGAAGAGGTCCTTCACATCCCTTATAAGTTGGATTCCTAGGTATTTTATTCTCTTTGAAGCAATTGTGAATGGGAGTTCACTCATGATTTGGCTCTCTGTTTGTCTGTTGTTGCTGTATAAGAATGCTTGTGATTTTTGTACATTGATTTTGTATCCTGAGACTTTGCTGAAATTGCTTATCAGCTTAAGGAGATTTGGGGCTGAGACGATGGGGTTTTCTAGATATACAATCACGTCGTCTGCAAACAGGAATAATTTGACTTCCTCTTTTCCTAATTGAATACCCTTTATTTCCTTCTCCTGCCTAATTGCCCTGGCCAGAACTTCCAACACTATGTTGAATAGGAGTGGTGAGAGAGGGCATCCCTGTCTTGTGCCAGTTTTCAAAGGGAATGCTTCCAGTTTTTGCCCATTCAGTATGATATTGGCTGTGGGTTTGTCATAGATAGCTCTTATGATTTTGAGATACGTCCCATCAATACCTAATTTATTGAGAGTTTTTAGCATGAAGGGTTGTTGAATTTTGTCAAAGGCCTTTTCTGCATCTATTGAGATAATCATGTGGTTTTTGTCTTTGGTTCTGTTTATATGCTGGATTACATTTATTGATTTGCGTATATTGAACCAGCCTTGCATCCCAGGGATGAAGCCCACTTGATCATGGTGGATAAGCTTTCCTCACGAATTGGAAAAAGCTACTTTAAAGTTCATATGGAACCAAAAAAGAGCCCGCATCACCAAGTCAATCCTAAGCCAAAAGAACAAAGCTGGAGGCATCACGCTACCTGACTTCAAACTATACTACAAGGCTACAGTAACCAAAACAGCATGGTACTGGTACCAAAAGAGAGATATAGATCAATGGAACAGAACAGAGCCCTCAGAAATAACGCCGCTTATCTGCAACTATCTGATCTTTGACAAACCTGACAAAAACAAGAAATGGGGAAAGGATTCCCTATTTAATAAATGGTGCTGGGAAAACTGGCTAGCCATATGTAGAAAGCTGAAACTGGATCCCTTCCTTATACCTTATACAAAAATCAATTCAAGATGGATTAAAGACTTAAACATTAGACCTAAAACCATAAAAACCCTAGAAGAAAACCTAGGCATTACCATTCAGGACACAGGCATGGGCAAGTACTTCATGTCTAAAACACCAAAAGCAATGGCAACAAAAGCCAAAATTGACAAATGGGATCTAATTAAACTAAAGAGCTTCTGCACAGCAAAAGAAACTACCATCAGAGTGAACAGGCAACCTACAAAATGGGAGAAAATTTTCACAACCTACTCATCTGACAAAGGGCTAATATCCAGAATCTACAAGGAACTCAAACAAATTTACAAGAAAAAAACAAACAACCCCATCAAAAAGTGGGCAAAGGAATGAATAGACACTTCTCAAAAGAAGACATTTATGCAGCCAAAAAACACATGAAAAAATGCTCGCCATCACTGGTCATCAGAGAAATGCAAATCAAACCACAATGAGATACCATCTCATACCAGTTAGAATAGCAATCAGTAAAAAGTCAGGAAACAACAGGTGCTGGAGAGGTTGTGGAGAAATAGGAACACTTTTACACTGTTGGTGGGACTGTAAACTAGTTCAACCATTGTGGAAGTCAGTGTGGTGATTCCTCAGGGATCTAGAACTAGAAATTCCATTTGACCCAGCCATCCCATTACTGGGTATGTACCCAAAGGACTATAAATCATGCTGCTATAAAGACACATGCACACGTATGTTTATTGCAGCATTATTCACAATAGCAAAGACTTGGAACCAACCCAAATGTCCAACAATGATAGACTGGATTAAGAAAATGTGGCACATATACACCATGGAATACTATGCAGCCATAAAAAATGATGAGTTCATGTCCTTTGTAGGGACATGGATGAAATTGGAAGTCATCATTCTCAGTAAACTATCACAAGAACAAAAAACCAAACACAGCATATTCTCACTCATAGGTGGGAATTGAACAATGAGAACACATGGACACAGGAAGGGGAACATCACACTCTGGGGACTGTTGTGGGGTGGGGGGAGGGGGGAGGGATAGGATTGGGAGATATACCTAACGCTAGATGACGAGTTAGTGGGTGCAGCACACCAGCATGGCACATGTATACATATGTAACTAACCTGCACATTGTGCACATGTACCCTAAAACCTAATGTATAATAATAATAAATAAATAAATAAATAAAAAGCAAAAAACAAAAATAAAAATTACTTATTTTATGACAATGTATTTATATAAGCAAAATAATTAGGTCCATATCGTGGACCCACGATAATGGATGCTACGTCCTGGGCAGAGAAGCTTCTGTGTGAGTGTGTGTTCATGCTGCAAGATTTGGGAGAATACAAATAAATAAGAAATAACAGAAAAAAAAAAGAAAATTATATGACACTACTGCTTTAACATGCATATCTTTGATCTTTAGGATAGGTTGAATATTTTTTACTAGATTACTTGATAACTAGCTATAATGGTTTTTATAAAACTTAGCAAAGGTCCATCTGGTCATTCACACACAGATCATATATGTACATTAACATAATAATAATGTAACTGGATCAGCTTAATGAATCAACTGTATGGAGGTCAGCATACCATGTTAACCTGATTAGATTGTTCCGAACCCAGCAGGGTAATATGGTTTTTGCTAATAGCAAAATATATAGAATAAGGAAATTTTATAACTAGACTACTGCAGGATATTCTAATAATACAGTGGTTTATAAACATTTTCAGCAGTGAAATTCTTTTTTTTGTTTTTTTTTTTTGAGATGGAATCTTGCTTTGTCGCCCAGCTGGAGTGCAATGGTGTGATCTCGGTTCACCACAACCTCTGCCTCCTGGGTTCCAGTGATTCTCCTGCCTTAGCCTCCCAAGTAGCTGGGACTACAGGCGCATGCCACCATGCCTGGGTAATTTTTGTATCTTCAGTAGTGTCGGGAAGCGAAATTCTTTTTAAAAATATCTTACACCAAAACCTAGTAAGTAAAACAGATAAGGTAGGTGTGCTGTAAATAAAATGAAATAGGGCAGGGGGAGAATAGAATTCAGCCTGATTTTTCTCTTTCTGACTCTTAGGTAACTCAAAGAACCACAAGACCCTGTAACTCTCAATTTGAAGATGGCATGATAATTTTATACCCTGACCCTGTTCTCTGCTTGGGACACAGAACAAGGATAGATACATCATTCAGAGCCTGTTTTCTGACCACAGAAGAATGAACCAATAAATTGAAAACAAACAGATCACCAGAAAATTTCTACTCTTTAAAAAATAATCACTATACTTCCAAATAATCCACATCAAAATAGAATTAACAAAAAATAATATAAGGAATTTGAGCTAAATAATGATGAAAGTACTGCTATTAGACGATGTGAAGTAAAGCTGAAGCTATTAAGAATAAAATTTATAGGCTTAAAGTGAATATATTAGAAAATATGAAAGTATCCAACCTAAAAATGTTGAAAAAAAACTTACCCTAAGAAAGTGAAAAAAAATCCAGAAATCTTAATGTGAACAAATTGATAAAATGGAAGACAAATTTATTAATATAAAAATTAAACAATAAAATGGTTCTTAAAACAAAACAGGCTAATAAAATTCATGGACTCAGCTAAAAAAGCTGATCAAAAACAGAGAAGGGGAAAACCCCTTAATATCAGACATTAAAATGAGGTCATTGCCACAGATAGATGTTGCAGATATTACTAGATAATAAAAGGATATTAACAACTTTATATAAGTAAACTTGAGACTTTCAGTCAAATTGACACCTTTCTAGAAATCCCCAAAACTGAAATGAGAAGAAATAAATATTAATAATTTCATGTATATTAATTAAATTGATCCATAATTTAAATTCTTTCTACTAAATAATCTCAAGGACTAAAAGACTTTCACAGTAATTTCTCCCTAACATTTAAGGAAGAAACACCACCAATTTCTCACACACTCTTCCAGAGATTAGGGGAGGAAATGTTTAGAGTTGGGGAGAGGAATATTCTCATCTCAAATTATTAGGTCAGCATAGTTTGATATGAAAATATGACAAGGGCATTACAAAAAAGGCAGTTTAAAGGTCAACAGGCTAATGAACATAGATGTAAAAATTTTAAAAACATTAGTCTAAATATTAACAATTAGAATTCAGTGGTACATAAAATGATAATATAACCAAATGAGAGTTTATTCCAAGAATGCAAGTCAAGCAGGTGTATATCGAGACAATAATATTGTATAACAAACTACCCTTAATCTCAATTGTTCAAAGCCATAACCATTTGTTTCAACTTCAGGTCTGTAGGTGGGCTTTTTAGTTTTCTGGACTTGGCTGGCTTCTTCAAATATCTAAAGACAGCTAAGGGGAGTATAGATTGGCTTAAAAAAAAGAAAGACTGAAGAAACTATTTGGAAGTATCCACTAATGCTGAACACATGCATATCCTATGAACTAGCAATTCTACACCTAAGAAATGCATATATAGGCTCTCAAAAAATCTACAATATTGTTCATTCATAGCTGTGTTATTTGTAACAGCTACAACATAAAAATTATCAAAATATCCATCTAGAGTAGGATTAATACATTATGGTATATTGATAGAAGAGAATTCTATTTAACAATAAAATAGTTGCTATAAGCAACTGCTATGGTCTAAATGTTTGTGTCTCTGCAAAAGTCATATGTTGTAAACCTAACCTCAGAGGTGATAATATTAGGAAATGAGGACTTAAAAAGTGATTAGGATAGGAGGCTTCTACCCTCATAAATAGGATTAGTGCCCTTATAAAAGAAGCCCCAGAGATCTGCCTTCTCCCTTCCACCTTATGTGGATGTAGCTAGAAGGTGTCATCTATGAACCAGAAATGAACCCTCACCAGCCACTGAATCTACTGGTGCCCTGATATTGGACTCCCCAGCCTCCAGAACTGTGAGCAGTAAATTTCTGTTTCTTATAAGCCATTGAGATTATGGTATTTTGTTATAATAGCCCAAAAGGACTAAGACAGCAACAATTAAACAAACTAAACCAGACCCCCCCCAAAAGAAGTATCACATTATTTATATTAAATTTAAAAATATGAAAACCCACTCCATGCATTTAGAAGTCAGGTTAGTGACTCCCCACCCCCACCTGGAAAACTGTGACTGGAAAGAAATGCAAGGAAGACTTGGGACTTACAGTATCCTGTTTCTTCATCTGGGGCCTGGTTACGTGGACATGTTCAATGTGTGAAATTTTGAGTTATGCACTGAAGTGTGCCTTTCTGTGACTATGCTATGCCTCAATTTTTAAAAGGTAATTTTATGATTCAAGATATATAGAAAATATAGAATATGTAAATATAAAATATAGAAAGCATAGAAAAGTCATACAGTGAAGAAAAAAATGCCATTAGGGATTGAATGACAGATCACTGAATGAGGAAAGATACTTTATACACACACACACACATACATATAAAAATATATATCATATATTATGTATGTATACTTACATATGTGTATGTATATTTCTGGGTGAATATACATATTCATACATATACAAACATGTATAACATATATACATACCTATGTATGTTTTACACATATATAACATGCCATATGTAATATACATATACATATATAACATGTATATGTTAAATATTTGGGTCTAGAATATACAAAGAAAAGGTAAATACAGACAACCCTTCCTTCAAATAAACCAAAGACTTGAACAGCCCTTACAAAAGATGAGGAAATTCAAATTCCAAAAAACATAATTTTAAAAGATATTCGGCTTCATTAGTCATCAGAAAAATATGTATTACAACTACCAAGGTCCTATACTACACAAAAAGAATGGCTATAATGAAAATTATTGCCAATACCAAAAGTCAGCATTGTTGTGGAGCAATAGGACTGTTTATGCATTGCTGGTAGAAATAGAGATTGGTGTAAAATTTTGAAATAATATGTAGTACTAGGAATACTGTGTGGTACTGTGCAGACTCTAGGACCAGCAATTCCACTTGTAGCTATATGTCAAACCAAAATGTTCTGTTTGCATATATTCTCCAATATGTATAGGAATGTTCATAGGAAAACTATTTGTATTAGCCAAGGATTGAGAAGAAAAAGTCTATTAATAGTAGAAAAAATAATCTATGGTATATTCTAATAATAAAATACAGAATTGGGAGAAGGAACAAACTATTGCCTTACAAAAAAACACAGAAACATTTAAGTAGCACCGTATTGAGGAAAATAATATATTTGGCACTATTCTATTTATGTGAAGTTCAGAAAACAGACACAACTAAGTAGTGTTGAAAGTGTAGATAGATGGTGGTCACCTTTGTGGGAAGGTTTGTTGAGGGGGAGCATGATGGGGCCTCTGGGGTGCTGGGTACATAGGTGTGTTCTTCATGCTGTACGCCTATGCTGTGTGCAATTTCCTGTGTATAGCTTATGTTTCAAGAAGTTTTTTTAGTTAATACTTGTGTAGGACAGAAAACCACCATAAGCAAAATTAAAAGACAAGTCATGAACTGAAAGATAGTATTAATACATACAATATATATTAATGATGTTATAACATGTTATAATATGTAATATATAAATATACATGTTTTCTATGTTAAAATATGTATATGTTATAAATTTGTTATAATTTAAATATATGTTATGTTGACTATTAACATATTACATATGCTAATATATGTGTAACAGATAACACATAACATATAAAATATGCTATATATAATATATTATAACATAAATATATTTTAATATTATGTGTAATATATAACATATAACTATAAATATGTTATATTTATAACATGTTATAAATATGTGTTATGTAACATGTTTTATATAAATAACATGTTACATAAACATACATGTGTTATATACATAAGTTTATATAAATAGATATATGTTATATTTAAAATATAAATTCATATATTAATATATTATAAACAGACCTATGACATATAAACATAACCAATAATAAAAAGACAACTATTCTTTTAAAAATGTGACAAATACGTAAACAGTTAATTCGCAGGTGGTAATTGAAGGGACCAAAATCATTAAAACATATTACACCTCCCCAGTTATCAGGGAAATGTAAATTAATACCAAAATGGGATACCTTTTTATGTTTATCAGATTTGTGTCAATCTGACAATGCCAGTAAATGCTGAATGAAGTCGTGGATCAATGAGAAGTCTTGTAAATTCTAGTGTCTTAGCCCAGGTTGCTATAACAATATACCTTAGACTAGGTGACTTAAACCACAGACATTTATTTCTCCCAGTTCTGGAGGCTGGGAAGTCCTAGATGAAGGTGCCAACAGATTCTGTTCTTGGTAAGGGCCCTCTTGCTGGCTTGCAGACAGCTGCCATCTCTCTGTGTGCTCACATGACCTCTTCTTTGTGTGCATGCTGACAGAGAGAGCTCTCATTTCACTTCCTCTTCTTATAAGTACACTAATCCCATCACAAAGGCTCCACCCTTGTGATCTAGTCTAAACCTAATTATCTCCCAACGTCCCACCTCCAGATACTATCATACTAGGGATTGAGGCTTCAACATATGAGTTTGAGGAGGGCACAGATATTCAGCCCATAATGGCTGGTTGGAGAATAAATTAGTACAATCACTTGGAGGAGAAGATCTGCAGAGGTGTTTATTCAACAGTTTCACTCCTAGATGAATTCTCTAGAGAAATACTCAAACCTGGGTAGAAGAAAACATAAAATGATATTAAAAACACTAGGAATGAGTGATTAGAAATGACCAAAATATTCATCAATAGGAGAATATATAAATTAATTATTTTACAGTAAAATCTCTCTAAAACACAATAAATGAGGTTCAAACATTCAGCCAGGTAAAATAAGGATTTTAGTTATGAGATCTTGCAGTTCTTGGGTCTCACTATCTATGGTTTGGCAGTACCTGGTGAAGTTGTATGACCCAGCTTAAATATCAATGGGAGTGTTTCTTGGCCTTATATTTGGAATAAAATTCCAGGAGAGTGGTTACAGTACCACGACTTTTCCAGTTCATTGTCACCTCCTTTTGTTTGAGGGTTATATTCAATGAAATTATGCTGAAAGGATACTGGAGATAAGAAGACATACTCTTGTCTTATTCTTCAAAGATAAATTCCATTGCACTTGAATTTCACACTTATTCTGAGATTCTAGTATGTATTACTTCAACAGAATAGTATATAACACTTAAAATGTATGAACTGGAGCTACAAATGTCAAAATGTAAATATCTCAAAAATATAAAGTTGAGTAAAAAAATAAATTGCAAAACAATATGTAGAGTCTGATAAAATTTGATTCAACTCAAATTCCAAAACTTGTAGAATTATATTGTATTTTTTGATACAGATGTAATATAAGTCAAAAACAATAATGTAATGACACACAGCAGCTTCAGGATTGTAGCTACCTCCGGAAGGCAGAGAGATGAGATCAAGATAGTACATCCAGTGATTTTCAATTGTGGTTGTTCCATTTTACCTCTTTTAAAAAACTGGAAGCCAATATGGCAGAATATTAAGGTTTTTTGATTCAGATGGTAAATATATGTGGGTTTGTTATATCATTTCATTTAGTATGGTTAAAATATTTTGAAATTAAAAACATAGTCAGAAAAAAAATAAATCCATTGCTTTGACCCAATAAGTCCCTTCATCTTATGAAGAAAACTGAGACCCAAGGATGTATAGAGTTTCCCCACAGCCTGTATTTTATTTTCTGTCACTCTTTGAGAAGGGAGGTTTCCATTATTATTTGTGAGCCAAGTAACTAAAGTTTAGACATAATATGTTAGATTACCCTCCTTTAAAAAGAAAAGAAAAGAAAAAGCTGAATGTAGTAGAACAAACTCTGCAGTGTGGTTGGCCTCCAGTATTACCCAATATCATCCAATTCAACGTGCTAGATGAGAGCTTGAGTGGGTCACCTTACAGACAACCTCCATAGTCCATTTCAGCTCATCTGAAAGCTGTTTTAGAGATATTCTAAAAAACCTTTAACTCTCTGAAACTGTCTGTGAAATGTTCCGAATTTCCTGGAGAAAGGGTCTATCTATAGCACTCATAAGATTCTCAAAGTCATTTATGCCTCAGTAATGACTAAGATGACTATGTCAAACAAACTTTCATCACTCTACACACAATCAGGCCTTTAAGAAAAAATAGGATCTAAGAGCTTTTTTGGCATCAACGGCCAGAGCTCCTTCCCCTTGCCCTAGTCCATTTTCATAAAATAACAATGCTTTTTCACATGAGTGATAGTTTGGATAGTTGAGAAGATACTGGTTTCCAAATCTAGTCAATCATTAGAATCACCTGAGAGCTTTTAAAATAATTTATCTAAGAAACCTGAATCAGCAGAGTGAGAGACAGTGGTTCGTATTAAAAAGCAACAACCCTCTGCTCTGTAGATGGGTTTTAGAATCACTAAATTAGAACATGATGCTAATCAGACCAGTTTGATCCAATAGGATCAATGAATTTCATATGGAGAAAAATCTCTGACCAATGATACACAAATTATATCTTTAAAAGCTTTTCTACCATTAAGTGATTTTTTTATAGAGGAGAAAAATAAACAGAGGACTAAGTATAAAGTAAAAGTGGGTGAATATAAGTCATTTTTCTGCTACTGAGAAGATAACTGAGACCTATGTGCCATAGAAAGTATATGACAGAATCATCATCCCATAAAAAGCCCACAGGAGTTGGTTGGATCTTCGTAGATCTTTGCATAAATGCTAGGACGGGAATTAGCATGCAAAGTATAACTGCAGTTTTTAAGCTTTATGCAAACTTTGTGAAACTGGAAAAGAATCTCCAAAAATGTATAATGTCTTGTAATACAAATGTCTTAACCCAATTTAACTGATAAACTAAAAATACAGAATGTTTAAGCAAAGTACATATCATATCATATATACGCATTTTAAGAGCAGCTACCATTTATTGTTATTCCTTATACAAAAAACAGTTTAATAAGCTTTTAGGTGCTTGTATAATCTTTTGAAAATCGACACTCCTGTGAAATAAAAACTATTCATTATCTCCTACTGTATAGATGAGAAAACAAACTGATATATTACAGTGATATAACTTGATTAAGATTACCAACTAATTATTATCTATATAATTCCAGAGTAGGATTGCTTTATGACTTTCATAGGCCCTAGGTCCATTTGCTTTTGTGGGTCCCTTTCTCAATAAAAGATACTAAAGGTTACATTTTATGACCAAATTGGTATAAAAATGAGTATAATTTAGGCCACATTATATTCAGTTTTGAATGGCTTTTCTGCATGATTTGACATGATCATGAAGTCTTTCTTATTTAAACTGTTTATGTATAAACTAATAAATATAAACTTTAGTTAATATAAACCAAAATCCACTGTAATATGTCAAATTACATTGATAATTTTTTTTAATACAAAACCAGTCTTTGTATTCCTGGAATAAACTCTTCTTGGTTATGGTATACTTTTATATGGATGAATTCAATTTGCTAAAATTTTTTGAATTTTTGAATCTAGGATAATGAGAAATATTGGTCTATAGTTTTGTTTTTTTGGCATTTGATCTATGTCTGTGTTTGGTCTTAGTGTTAGGGTAGTGTTCGTCTTATAAAATGAATTGAATCTTTCCTCTCCTTTTATTATTTGGAAGATATTGTGTAGAATTAGTGCTATTTTTTATTTCTATTTATTTATTTAATTTTGAGACAGAGTTTCGCTCTTGTTGCCCAGGCTGGAGTGCAATGGCACAATCTGAGCTCACTGCAACCTCCACCTCCTGGGTTCAAGCGATTCTCCTGCCTCAGCCTCATTACAGGTGCCCACCACCACCCCCAGCCATTTTTTGTATTTTTAGTAGAGATGGGGTTTCACCATGTTGGCCAGACTTGTTTCAAACTTCTGACCTCAGATGATCTACCCACTTCAGCCTCCCAAAGTGCTGGAATTACAGGCATGAGCCACCGCACCCAACCCTAGTGCTATTTTTTAAATGTTTGGTAGAATTTGTCAGTAAAACCATACGGAGCTAGAGATTTCCTTTTCAGCCATCTAATATGTATTTATTTTAGCTACTGTGTTTTTTAGCTGCAGAATTTCTATTTTGGCTCTTTTTTTTAATATTTTCCAAACCTCTCTTGAGATCTTTGCCTATTCATTTACTTTTTCATCTTTTCCTATACATCCTAAAACGTTATTATAATAATATGTAACTCCTTGTCTGCTTGTTGCAACATCTAGTTCATCTGTGTTTTTGTTGAATTATTTTTTGATGATAGATATTACTTTCTAGCTTCTTCACATCTCAATATTTTATTGTATTAAATTGTGCATAGAATTACAATGGAGACTGAGTTATACTACTATTTTGTTTGATTTATTCCAGTAAGTATGAACTCTTTTTTATGTGTGATAGCTAAATTGAGAGAGTGATCATTTACATTTTATTATGAGATAAGTTAATTTGGGATTGGACCCCAACATTAGAAAGTCAAATACATTTCTGGTTAGCAGATTTCCCAACTTCCAGCTCTGTTGCTGTAGGCACTGATGATTCTGGGTTTGCCTCTCATTATCAGTGTTTTATCCTGAAGCCAGTAACGGGTTGGGCCACAGTTATCACCTTTGAATTGAATGGGTTAAGGCCAGTTTCCAAGCCTAAAGAATGATTGAGAGTGAATAAGTTCTTTCTTGGTTTTGGTCCTGCCTTCACTGCCAGTTCACAGCAAAATTGTGGAGGGGGTAAGTATTAGAAAGAATAATTATTCAAGCAAATTATTAGTGCATGAGGAGTTTTTCTGAATGTAACCTGTCCCATCTGCTCTCATGATTGCCATTAGTTCCACAGGTTCCTCTGGACCTAGTAAGGGTAAAAGTTTTTTCTCCCTCTGCCTGTATACAAACCAATTAGCCTCCTCCCAGAAGATGCCACTAGCTACTTCTCACTTATGAGGTGCTATCTCTCACTGTAAGTTAATTCTTCAAAGCTTCCTTACACACATTTTTCTTTGATAGTCTGATAGGTAATATGATGGTTAATTTTATGTGTCAACTTGACTAGGCCACAGGTTGCTCAGATGGTTGATCAAACATTATTCTGGGCCTGGCACGGTGGCTCACACCTGTAATCTCAGCAACTGGAGAGGCTGAGGAGGTCAAGAGTTCAGGAGCAGCCTGGCCAACATGGCGAAACCCTGTCTCTACTAAGAAAATGCAAAAATTAGCCGGGTGTGGTGGCATGCACCTGTAGTCCCAGCAACTCGGGAGGCTGAGGCATGAGAATTGCTTGAACCTGGGAGATGGAGGTTGCAGTAAGCTGAAATCTCACCACTCAACTCCAGCCTGGGAGACAGAGTGAGGCTCTGTCTCAAAAAAACAAAAACAAAAACAAAAACAAAAACCATTATTCTGGATATGGCTATTTGGAGATGAGATTAACATTTGAATTGGTAGACTGAATAGTAGATTGCCCTCTGTAATATGGATGGATATCATCCAACAGGTGAAGACCTGAATAGAATAAAAAGGCTGACCCTCCCTTGAACAAGAGGGAACTCTTCCTGTCTGACTGCTTTGAGCCGAGACATTAGTCTTTGGACTCAAACTGAAACATCACCTCTTCTTGAGTCTTTAGACTGCCAGCTTTCAGACTGGAACTTACACTACCTGAGACTAGGTAATTTATAAAGAAAGGAGGTTTAATTGACTCACAGTTCCACATGGCTGAGGAGGCCTCAGGAAACTTACAATCATGGTGGAAGGCAAAGAGGAAGCAAAGCATGTCTTACATGGCAGCAGGAGACAGAGAGAAAGAGTGAGGAAATGCCACACTTAAAACCGTCACCTCTCCTGAGAACTCACTCACTATCACCAGAACAACATATAGGGGAAACGCCCCCATGATCCAATCACTTCTCACCCAGTCCCTCCCTCAACACCTGGGGATTACAAGCAAGATGAAATTTGGGTGGGGCCACGGAGCCAAAACACATCAGGTGACTGGTCATGTCAAATTGAATCCCAAATAGTGATCAAAATGTTGAGAGTTTCAAAACTACATACTTGGAAATATTTAACAGAGAGAAGAGAATAACCAGAAAATGAGGGCTATTTTTAAATGACCATAAGACTGTCCTTACATAAGATGTTAGGTTTGTTATTTGTTGTTCTAGAGGGCTGAACTAAGGCCAGTGAGCAAAAATTTAGGGAGGCCTATTTTAGTCTCAATGAATTCATTCAATAAATGTGCTTTGAAAGGCTACTACATGGCAATCACTGTTCATGACACTTGAGATAACACCATTGAACAAAGAAGACAAAATTCCTGCCCTATGGAATTTACAGTCTAGCAAGGAAAATCTAAGTAATGGGAATCTAAGAACTCCATGGAAGGAAAATGACTTGTCAAGAGTGGGAAAAATGACTCTTGAGTAGCTGAGACTCCTGGCAGAATCTTGATAATTGTATAGCATATTTTGAAGAAGATTCCTAAATCATAACAGATTTGAGTCAGGTGACCTCTGAGGTTTCTTCTCACTGTGAGAGGCTCTGAATCTTTGACAATATCAACTACCTATAAAAACTATCATGGGCTTTGCTATAAGTGTTCTCTGAGAATTAGAGTGACTTAATTTCTTCCTTGGATGCCAAAAGAGGGGGTTTATCACTCTCAAACAGCCATTCTATGGCAGTAATTTGGTTCTTACCCATGATGTGCCACACAGACACTGCTTGGCCACCTTCCACCTGTCCTTCATATCTTAGCTAGAAAATCATTTCCCCTTTCCCTGACCCCTAATGCTAAATTAGATCCTCTTTACACTTTATCTTACCCTTTACTTTTCCTACAAAACGCTCACCTCCATTTGTAATTTCACCCCCTTTATGTGTGATTATTGATGTAGCATCTATATCCCCACGAATCCTCAAGGCCCATTAGAGCAGGGACTGTACCTGTTTTCTTCACCACTTTATGTGCAGAAGCCACCCCTGTCCCTGATACAGGACAAAGTGCAGTGAATCTATATTTGTTGGTACATGATGCGTGAATTGAGCAGGATATCTGGAGAACAGGAAATTTTCATCTTTAAGTTATCAAGAGCATTGGGTGATGGTTTCATTGTGTAAAGTCACAGAGAAAGGAAGGAGTTCCCCAGGGTTGGGCTTTTTCACAGATTCCTCTCTATTCTTATATATCTAGAACTCTGGAATGTCAGAGCTGCAAGAGACCTCAGAATTTATTTAATGCCTCATTTGACAGAAAAGAAAAACCTGAACCTACAGAGAGGAACAGGCTATGAATATGCATGAATCCATGGATACACAGGGCGCATTTCAAGAGCACTTTCTCAGAAATATTTGGGAACACACACACACACACACACACACACACCCCAACCCTCTCAAACCATCCAACTTAAGTTTGAAATTCATCCTAAGCTGTTGATCCGAAAGTGGCTAAAGATGGGAGAACGGGGGGAGGGGGTGTTGCTGGGCTGGTGCGGAGCCAGGTGCCTCACGGGGAGGCCCGGCCCTCACACGCCCGGGGTCCCAGGGGTCCCAGGTGCTGAAGGAGGCCGCAGGGCCCGCCGCGCGGAGCTGAAATGCTGACAGGCCTCTGACTGCGCTGGGCACCACAGTAACTTTCCGAAACCTCCCACGGCGGGGTGGGGGAGGGGAAACCCAAAATCCCAAATATAATTTAATTTCCAGGGTAAACATTTTCCTGTGAAAATGGCCAAGGCGTTCCTCGAGGCGAGGCGGCCCTCTTCGACAGGACCACACTGCCCCCTTGAGCATCCCGCGGAAACCCTTCGCAGAGTCTCAGAGGCCCGGGGACGCCGTCCTGGGAGCCCGCGGGGAACAGGGATGGAGAGACGCTAGAGCCGGGCTGCACCACGGAGACGGAAGAGGCTGAAGTGGCATCTCTTCTCAAGTGGGCATGTAACCAAAACATTAATTATTAGGGACGTTCCGTTTATCTTGAAAGACCTATGAGCGAAGTGCATTACTGGAAGTGGTCAAAATAAACACCTACTGGCTGAGCTGAAGGCTACAAGGGAACCCTGCTCTAAAGCATCTCCTCTAAGATCCTGCTCCAAGTTGTTCAGCATTTATTAAGTGTTTAGTGCATGTCAGAAGCTGTGCTAAATTCGTGATAGTTTTTTTTTTTTTGTTTTTTTTTTTTTTTTTTGGATGGAGTTTTGGTCTTGTTGCCCAGGCTGGAGTGCAACGATGCATTCTTGGTTCACTGCAACCTGCGCCTCCCGGGTTCAAGAGATTCTCCTGCCTCAGCCTCCCGGATAGCTGAGATTACAGGTATGTGCCACCAAGCCCGGCTAATTTTTTGTATTTAGTAGAGACAGGGTTTCACCATGTTGGTCAGGCTGGTTTCCAACTCCTGACCTGAGGTGATCACCCGCCTCGGCCTCCCAAAGTGCTGGGATTTTAGGCGTGAGCCACCGCGCCCGGTCTATATATTGTTATTTAACCTTTATAACAACCCTGTGAGGTGGGAGTTACCATTTTCTGGATTTTACAGAGGACAAGGACAGAGGCTTTAAGAGTTTCAGTTTCCATAATTATATCAGTAAATGGCTGAGCAGGGATTAGAGTCTAGGTCGGTGAGTCTATACTGGAATGTCAGGGAGAACCCAGATGAAAATTCTGCCTGTCCGCCTTATGAATTTGGGCTGGTTACCTCCCCTTCTCCAGATCTTCTATTTCTCCTCTGTAAAATGAAGGTCTTGCATTAGACCTCAAGGGTTAAAACTCTAAGCTTCTATGAATCTATGGCACTGGCAGCTTAACAGGAATTAGTTCAATATATTGGCAAATCAGAAGCACTGAAAAGAGCCTCAACATGGGAAGGTTTGGACAAGCAGTAGTGTAGCAATGGAGGTCAGCTTTGCACAGGACACAGTGCTGGGGACCCAGTGCCTGGGCAAATGGAATGGAGGCATAGAGAGAGGAGCCAGGTCCAGATGTGTGTCCTATAATTACACAGATTCCGCCTGCTTTCTAATTTGCACACAAAATGGCCTTGCACAGATAGAGTTGTTAGCTTGTCCATCTTAGATCAAAGACAAATTATTCTGCCATGTTACAAGGTGATCAATTCCATTTATAGCACGATGTCTATGCTGGTTGGAGTTTATGTGAAGACAGTGGGGATGTAGCGTTTAAAAACTGTGGAAGTAAATGGAATTGAAAAGCCATTTATCGCTTCCTCTCTCAAATCTGTCTCCTGTGGGTTAGGGAGAAAGTCAGTAGGCTCTCATGGTAAACTGCTGACCTTGGAAAATTGCTTCTTAAAATAATAGTTATAACTTACTGAGCTCCATCTCTGTCACTGACATTAGTGTAATGATTGCCAGAAAGTTCCCAGATTCGTTACCTTGTGGATATTGCAATGTTTGAGACCTTCAGTGCTTCAATTTAATTTCATATACACACATATATATTGAGCCACTATATATACTAAGAACTATTACTGTATTCTAGAAGCTGGGGTAAGAGATCATTTCAATTTTACTCTCAAGAAATTCTTAGTCTTTGGCATAAGAAACAAGAAGAGCAACTGTTAACATTTCAAGCTGGTAAAAGCCATGCGAGAGGTTTGCCTGGGGTCTTATGGGACTCAGATCCCAATTCAGTCTGACTGAGAAAGAAAGGTTAGAAGAACTATGCGGAGGAAGAGATAAATCCAGTCCGGTGGGTGACGGCAGGAAGAATGTTCTAGACAAAGGAACTATCATGAGCAAAGACACTGCTGCATGGAACACTACGGTTTATTCGTGGAACTGTATGAAGTTGTTCTGGCAGCAGGAAGGATGCCTGTGGGACAGTGGCACAGGATAAGTCTGGAGAGGTAGATGGGGAGGGGGGCAGATCAAAAAGACTTCCTAGTGCTCCATAAGCCATTTGAATCTTATCCTAAAAGAAGTGTGAGGCCCCTGAAGGATTTCATGCAGTGCGATCATCCTTAAATATAATCGGAAAACATTGTAAATGCCCTCATGGCTAAGACCTGAAAACAAACAAGATCAAGACTAGAAGAAATAAGATAATATAACATTATTATAATATAAAATATTATCAATATTATACATTATTACACATCATTAATACGACAAGTAGTCAGAATTTTTTTAGACTGTTGACAATTTCTGGACTTTACCATTGTAAGATGAACTGGGTACGTGTAACATAACCTGTACTTGATTTTTAATGTGTTCACAGGGCCATGATAGCATCTATGAATCTGTGTCTTGGGTTTAGAACACTCTCTTACAAACAGCAAATAATTCCATTTTATTTGTGTCTTCTCGGGTTCGGCAGGACACCGTCACACCACATGTGCTTTCCAGGGCCTGTCTTATTTATGTGTCTTCTCTCTTTGCAGTTAGTTGGTCTACAATCAAAAACAATATTCCCAGGGCTATAGACAGGAGGAGCCCTCTTCCATCTGCCGCTGCCTCTATGAATTTCCAGCATCATTTTTCTGGTTTTCGTTTGGAAACAAAGCCACTAAACAGTATCTTTGAAGAGTCTCAAATCCATAAAACAGAGAGCAAATAAACTGAAAATAGAACCGGAAAACTTATTTGTTCTTTCCCTTGAGTTCTTGTGCAGACTAGGAATTATGATGCAACCTGACTGGCTGACCGTAAATTGTCCAATTTTTTCACGCCTCCAAGCTGACGCCAACCTGTCATCAAGATCTGGTCTTGATCTCTCCAGTCTGGTTCTTCACTTTTTACCCTAAAGCCTGGCTCTTTGCAGTCTCTTTCTGATTAACTTAGGATCTGGCTTTTCTCAGTCAAATTTCTGCCCATTCAAGAACTGATATAACAATACACAATTTCCTGGGAATTCCAACATCTCAATGAAAATAAGGCAATGGAAAAAACACATAACTTAAACCAAACAGTTCCCATTTGCTCTGAAGTTCAAGTGCCAGTCCTGGATAATATATGCCTGTACTTATTCAAGTGTGTACCTTCACTGTAGACTTTCTTGACCCCCTTATTTAAAATTGCAGCCTGCCCCCATGCCCCATTCCATTTGCCCCACACAAATTTTTGTGTATCTCTTATTGTAACTTGTTTATTATAGTTATTGTTTATTGCCTGTTGCTCCCCTCAACCCCAAAAATGTAAAGTTCACAAGGACAAAGACTTTTTCTTTTTTTATTCATTTAAGTATTTTAAGAGTATATGAGAGTACCTTGTGCATAATATATATTCAGTAAATGTTTTCTGAATATGGGAGGTGTACTTATATATTTTTTCTATATACACACATACTCACATCTATATTTCAGTAAAGAGAATTAGCTAGATAGGTAAATAGAGGTGAAGAGGGAGGTAGGTAGGTAGGTAGATAGAGATGGTTTTGTGTTTATATGGGAGTATAGGAAAAGGTATAAGGAGAGAGAACATTAAAACAGAGTCAGCCAGAATGAAAATCACCATGTCATATCTCTAGACACAATGATTTCTGTACGAGTAACTTGCATACCCAATCTAAAAATTCCTTGTGGAATCACAGAGGACTGATTGGAATTGAGATTCTTGCAGGAAATCCAGGATAGTCTCTGTGCTCATTATTTTGATCTCACCCAACGTATGATGGCCCCCTCCTCACTTGGAATATTCACCCGAGATCCAGAATTATAGATCCTAGAGAAGCTTGGAAACCACAGACCTTGGCATTAAAGAGGTAAAGGAGAAAACTGGAGAGCTGTTCTCAGTGGCAATACCAAAGTAGTGACTCAAGAAAGTTTTATCGCATCTCTATTTCCAAGTCAAACTCAGTTAAAATATAATCTGCATAAAAGCCATAGAAAGACTTCAATTCAAATATTCTGAGACACCTCCATGCTCACCCAACTCTACTGCACCCTTCTCACCAGATGGCTACCCACAACCTCTCCTCTGTGGAAGTTCCACAACCACAGTACTACTCGTCTTCTTTCCCTGCATGATCCACAGCCTATAGTGCAATCTCCAAGCCATGAGCCCATATAGTACCAATGCCTCAAGTGCTTCAATAATCAGAGTACTTTGAGAGCTTTAATTCTGAAAGGAAGCTACTAATGACATGGATTTCCCTCTAAAAATCTCCATGCGCTATGATTTCAAGTCTTTCTGTGTCTCTTTATCTTTTTCTGTTTCTGTCTCCGTCTTTTGCAAACTCACGTACACATACATATCAATTACAATAGTCCCCACCTTGTTCGTGGGAGATATGTTTCAAGGACCCGCAGTGAATGCCTGAAACTGCAGATAGCGTTGAACCCTATACACACAGGTTGAGTATCCCTTATCTGAAACACTTGGGACCAGAAGTGTTTAGGATTTCACACTTTTTTGGATTTTGGAATATTTGCACTGCTTGAGCATCCCAAATCCAAAAATCCAGAATCCAAAATGCTCCAATGTATACCATGTTGACACTCAAACAGTTTCAAATTTTAGAGCATTTCAGATTTCGGATTTTCAGATTTGGAATTCTGAACCTTGTACTCTTGTTTCTTTTTCTATACCTATGTACCTATGATAAGGTTTAATTTATAAATTAGGCACGGTAAGAGGTCAACATTAATAACTAATGATAAAATGGAACAATTGTAACAATATGCCATAATAAAGGTTATGTGAATGTGTGCTTGCACTCTCACTCTTGTGCTCTCTCTCTAAATATCTTAATATTTTTGGATTGTAGTTGACCATGGGCAACCAAAACCATGGAAAACAAAATCATGGATGTGCACTACTGTATAGGGTATTTTTCTATGGCCTCGGTGAGCACATCATTCATTTCTGGTGGTTATAGATGAATTTGGATTAATTATCTACATGGATGTAAAATCCTGTTTATGCAACTGTGGATTGGAATTATACAAGCTTTATTTCTCTTTTTCAAGTAAAGTGTACAAAGATACAGTTTATTCCATCTTCCCTCTGGGGAATCTACATATTCATGTTGTATGTGATGAGTGTGTTGCTATGGAAATAATTATGGCTTTACATTAAGTAGCCAGAAAGCCAGCAACAAGAAAATTGGTTTTATTTACCATTCAGTCATGCATTTCCACCCCCACCCTGTCCCAGCAGACTCTATGCCCTGAAGTTTTCCAGAATTCCTTGCTACACGAGCGATTCAGATATGACCACTGGATGGCCACTTTGGGCAATGGTGGGTGGTGCAAAATTTTAAAAAATCTGTTGTTGTTTTTTTTCTTTGAAAAAATAAAAAGATATCCATCACTTTAAACGAAATTGCGTTTAAGGACAGGAATATACATTCCAATGGATCTCACCTTGAAAATGTGCTTCAGTGGTTGTTTACCACCAAACCTTTGATTTCCTGTGAGGACACTGGTCCTGCAACCCAGTTAGCTCCATGCTTTTCCACCCTGGGTGGTCATTAGAATCCCCTGGAGAAACTTTGAAAACCTATAGATATCTTGTCCCTGTATAAACAAGGCTCCATGGGGTTGGGACCAGACATTATAATTTTTCAAAAGTTCCCCAGGTGATTTTAACATTGAGTGCAGGGTTGAGAAACATGGAATTAGTTGGTGGGTAGAAGCCTCCTCTACCATCAAGTCAGCTTTCCATTTGACTTTCCTGCTATTTTTATGAAAGTAGTTGGAATCCTGGCCCAATAAATAGCACTAATTGCTGAGTGCTCACTGCAGCCAGAGACTTTGCATACCTCATCTCTACAAAATCACTGTTGTTCCCCTTTTATACAAAAAGAAATTGAGGCTCAAAGGGGTTAAGAAGCAGCAGTGATTAAAAAAATCTGTTAAGTCACTGCTGTTACTCTTTACTAGATGATTAAAATGACATATGATAATAGAAAAAACAAAGTCAAGAGAGATACAGATTCTATCTGTGCTCTCCTATGGATGTTCTATGTGAATGTGTATGTTTTGTTTTGTTTTGTTTTTGTTTGATTTAGTTTGGTTTGGTTTTGTTAAACATGAGCCTCAGCTTTCTTCTCAGCAAGATGACAGAATTAGATCAAAATGCCTTCCAGTTTCCCCTGAGCCTTAGCATTCTGTATGCTATGGTTGAAACTGCACAGCCTGTAGAAACAGATAGACTAGCTTTTTAATACTGGATAGGTTAAATAGCTCATTTATGAGCTCTGTAATCTCCAATAAGTACACTTCTCTGAGCTCCAGTTTTCTTTATCTTTAAAATTAAAAAATAAACCCGAGTTGTCTTCCAGATTGTGGTGAGGTCTGGGATAATGTACATAAAGTGCTTGGTTCACATTAGATATTCAATAAAAAGCACCATTTGATATGTGTTTATTCAGTCACTCTTCATTCAATAAATATCATGTAAGGTCTTTGAGATTCTGGGCTATAAAGATGAGAAACCAGTGCTAAGTTTTCCCTCACAGAGCTTACAATCTAGTGAGGGAAGAGAAATTAACTGAGACAAATGCAAAATTGCAACTGCAACAAGCACGAACATGGAGCTAAGAGATGCTATAGTAGGAGAATTTGACCTGGTCAGGGAAGTTAGAAGAGGCTTGCTGAGGAAGTGAACCTTTAACTGAGATGAGATGTAGGAATATGTGTTAACAAAATCATGAGAATAGGGCAGAGGGGACAGTAGGGACAAACTCTATTGCAGATTTCACTGTGGCTGCAGCAGAGATGAATGCGGCTGAGAGTGGTTATTGACCAGGCACTGAATAGGGCTTGGCACAGAATAGGAATTCTGTCTGAAGCTTACGAGCAAAGAAAGTTATTACAAGATGTTAAACAGGATTGAAATATGATTAAATTTGCATTTTTTTGTTCTCTTTTGTTTGAGACAGGGTCTTGTTCTGTCACCCAATCTGGAGTGCAGTCATGCAATTATAGCTCACTGCAGCCTCAATCTCCTGGGCTCAAGAGATCCTCCTGTCTCAGCCTCCAAGTAGCTGGGACTAAAGGTGCACCCTATCATGCCCTGCTAGTTTTTTATTTTTTTATTTTTGTAGAGATTAGGCCTTTCTATATTTCCCAGGCTGGTCTCAAACTCCTGGCCTCAAGCAATTCTCCCAGCTATGGCCTCCTGAAGTGCAGGGATTAAAGGTGTGAGCCAGAGCACTCAGCTTGCATTTTGAAAAGAACACTCTGGTGCAAAGATCAGACTGGTGGGGAGTCGGCAGAGTGAGGACAATGAAGTGAATGAAGAAGCAGTCGATCCCTGGGCAAGAGAGATGATGGTGGCTCTGTCAGAAGATGGTTACAGACATGGAGAGATATGATGGATTTGAGGATGTAAGGGGGATTAAATAGACAATTTTGGTAAAGGATTTGGAGTGAGAGGTGGTGAGGCAGACAAAGAGAAAGGAAGAAATATGAGGATTCTGGATTACAAAACCAAATGAAAATTGGCGCTATTTGCCAAGACATGTGACCCAGGTTGGGAGTTTTATGGGGCAAAAGGGCATTGAAAAAGATGATGAGATGGGTTCTAGACATGTTGAGTTTTAAGGGCATCCAAATCTTCTAAGAGGCACATTTACCAAAGGCAAGTACCATTATAGGTACCCAAGAAAGAAGTTTCCCAGTGATGATTCAACACCGTACAAATACAATCTAAGAGTCTAGTGCCCCCGTTCTTGTCTCTCCTCGATCCATTATGCACATGGAAGCTAGAATGGCCTTTACCAATGCAAACCCATTTAGGTTGCTATTGTCTGAAATCTTGTTATTACCACCCACTGCTTGCAGCATTATGTCTAAAGTTCTTCATGCGGCTCACAAGACTCTCCCTCATCATTGGCTGCACCTCCATCCTTGAGTGAGCTCATCTCACTTTCCTTCTACTCATTGTTGCCTCCATGTTGTCATCCTTTCATTTCTCAGATATGCCAAACTCCTTCCTGTAACTACCATATCTATGATCAAACTCCACCATACCACCATACAACCTTCACATCACCAGACTAGTCCTGCTACTCCTCCGAGATTCTATTTAAACACTACAGTCTCAGGGACACTTTCTCTATTCCCTGCTCCACCGTCGACTAGGTTAGATCCCCATGATGTACATTCCCCCAGCACTCTCCTTTTCACTGCCTATCACCACAGGAAGTATAGAATTATTTGTATAATTTTGGCTTATTATTAGTCACTCTTACTAGAACAAGGGCTATGTATTTATTTCTTATTGATGCAGTCTTAGCATAGAGGTGACCAAGGAAAATTTCATGGGAGAAGACAATAAAGCTATAACTTTGTCTTCAATGTGTCCCAGGAAGAAACAATGGCAGGACAAAGGTATGGAGTTGAAGCTAACATATATTCAAAAACATACTTGATAGTTTAGCCCTAGCCCAGGAAGAACGTTAAGGAGAAGAATGCTGTTTCTGTGAAGAGTAGCAGTCTGTTTTGCTGAAGATAACCCAGGAAGTCTCCCAGTTCTGCAAAGAATATGCCTTAGGTGGCCGTTGAAGGAAAGTGCTTCAAAGAGATAGATAAGGCAAGGATAGAGAAGACCCTTCACCTCACAGGCAGACAGAAGTCCACTGACTCAACCTTGTCTTTGGGGCACTTGGTATGTTCAAAGAAAAAATAATTAAAGACATAATGGTGGACTAAAGCACTCTTTTTTAGTTTCTAGTATACACAAGTAGTATCTGTTGCCAAAGGTTTTAGAAAACATTTTTGGGCTAAAAGTATGTAGTTTATCAAATTCTATCCATTAGGTTATGTCATTTTTTATGAATTGGAAAATATTAATTATGTCATTTGATTGAATTTTTATGAGTAAACACCTTGGTTGAACTCACAAGGCACTCATTCTCCTACTTCTCCTGCAGGGTGGGAAAGAAACTAAGTGAACCTACAGGGTTGGGTCATGTTATACCACAATAGGTATTTGCTAGCCTATTGCAACACAGAAGAGTAAAGAATCTAAGTTGAGGTTGAAGATGCACTAGACACTTTTTATTTTTGCCTTCCCAATATCAGTCTCCCATTCAGCAAGTGTTTTGTGGGCACACTTGATTCAGATTTAGCTAACTTCAGCCCAAAGCTCCAGGGCAGGACATATGACCCAGTTGGAATCAATTAAAATAGTATGTTCCCTCAGTTTTCATTACTGGTAAATAGGCAGTCTGTGGTCTCCCAAATCCTATTGGGACTATCAAGAGAAAGACGTCCTGCTAGTCACTCTGCTGGTCCGACCTTATCCTGGCACTTCAGGTAGCCATCTTGTACCAGATAGGAGAGCCTGATGGAGGTTTGGGACAGTGATAAGGAAGGCAAACCCATGGGATAAAGGAAACATTGTCCTAGCGACAATGTCTGAGTTTTTATCACCAACTCTTGAAGTGAGACTATCTCTGCATTTTATACTTCTAAGCTAATAAATCCTCCATATTTAAGTTTCTATCCCTTGCAATGCGAATAATTTGAAACTGGCTATAGCAAATAGTAAAGGATATCAAAATCCAAAGAATGATGAGGCCAGAAGAGGTTATAAGTCAATAAGCCAGAAGCAAAGCGGAGATCAGAAAATGAGGAAGGAAGATTTTTAAGCCAAAGGCGAATGGCAAAGATTTTTAAGCCAAAGGTGAATGGCTGTCATGAATCAAGCTAGGAAAAATGGGACTGCAGGAGTTTAGGCTTTTGTGGTGCTTGGAGCATGGGACAGGTAGCAGTTCAACATGCATGAAAGGGCTGAAGAATACTGTATTTGCTGCCATAATGAAGTCCCATGAGCTGGTGGCTTGGGATGGCAGGCATTTATTGTCTCACACTTCTGGAGGCTGGAAATCTGAAATCGAGGTGCTGGTGGGTCATGCTCCCTCTGGAGTCTCTAGGCAAGGATCCTTCCTTGCCTCTTCAAGCTTCTGGCAGCCCCAGACTACTCAGCTTGTGGCAGCATCACTCCAAGCTCCACCTTCAACTTCCCACGATTGTCTTCTCTCTGTGTCTCTGCATCTGTGTCCAAATTTCCCTCTTCTTATAAGGCCATAATCATATTGGATTTAAGGCCCACCCTATTCTAGAATAACCTTATCTTAACTCATTACATCTGCAATGACCCCATTCCCAGATAAGGTCACATTCTGAAGTACCTGGGTCTGGACTTCAACATATCTTTTTGAGAAACACAACTCAATCTATTACAAATACTGACTTGCCTAAACCCTTAGAATTACCACCTGGGAAATTTATTCTTTTGCATTCCCTTGCTCCCCTCCTCTTTTTCACATCCCCTCCACCATTCAATAGAACTCTTTCTAATTACTTTCTTATCCAGGATCCAAGCTGTCTGTCTATCAGGTTAACTTTCCAGTCCTTCCCTATTTTCAGAAAACTCTACCCATATACCATCCACACCATTACGTGCATGGGGCTCCCAAAGGGCATGTTCCTATACACACACACAAGCGATGGACCTCAGGTGAAAAGCTGATCCTTCCTAAGCTAAAATCCCCTTCTAGGAACTTGGAATTGAGACTGGGAAAGACATGTGGGCTCTTTCCTGGTGGCTAGATCTTTTCTACTTAGGAGTTGCAGGCTGTAGCCATTTTTTCTCATATGGACTGAGAGGCAGAGAAAGCTAGTGTTGACACAGGAAGGGGAACAACATACACTGAGGCCTGTTGGGGGTGGAGGGCAGGGAGAGGGAGAGCATCAGGAAAAATAGGTAATGCATGCTGGGCTTAATACCTAGGTGATGAGTTGATAGGTGCAGCAAATCACTGTGGCACGTGTCTACCTATGTAACAAACCTGCACATCCTGCACATGTACCTCAGAACTTAAAATTTAGAAAACTAATAATTTTTAAAAGAGAGAGAACAAAACTGACTCCAAAAGCAGAGTAGATACAAGAGAAAAGTAGGGGTGCTGTGGGCATTCTAGGCTCTAGTTTCAGTCAGCTCCTGAGACTCAGGGGCTTCCTCCTTAATGCTTGTGTTTCGTGAGATACACCTCTTTCATTATTCTAATTCACCTACATTTGTGTAAGTCAGTCTTCAGACATAAATAAGTTATAAATACATTATAAATATATTCTATCAAAATCTGCTATTAAGGAAGTTTCTGATATGATTGTACACACTGATATGTGAAGGATTTGAAGGCTCAACATGTTTTATAGTCCAGGATAATCTAGAGCTAGAAGTCTTAATCCAAGGATATGAAACTAAAGAACGGCAAAAAAAAAAAAAAAAAAAAAAAGGCAGGAGGCAAGGTCTTTCGGGGGGGATGAGAATATTCCAATTGCTTCTAAATAACATTGTGCAAAGAGAATTCAAAATTAATAAGTGGTTCTCGAACTTGAGCATGCATGAGAGTCACCTAGAAGGCTTGCAAAATACAGAGATCTAGGACCACCTCTGAATGTATGAATTGGTAGATCTGCACACAAGGGTTTGCCTTTCTAACAATTCCCAGGGTGATTTGATGCTGTTGGTCTAGGGAACATACTTTGAAAACCACTAATTTTGAAGTCTGGCATTGGGTGAGGAAACTGTGCCAGGCAGTTCATGCGAGCACTTACAAACTTTTCTTTGTGTGGGAGGATACTTCCCTTATTTGGACCAGCTCTGTGGATAAATTGTTCATTTTTGAAAAGCCTTTAGAGAAATTCAGAGGAAGTATGTAGAAGGCACAATTTAAGTTTCTTTGCAGATTGTTCCTTCAAAAGTATAAATTTTGGAGGTTACTTGTTGTATTCAGAAAAGATGCTGGATTCCAAGCCTGAGAACTTTGCTTCTGTATCTATACTTGCTGTGGAATGTCTTTGGGTCTCAGGTTTCTTATCTCTCAAATAAAATAATTGAATTATTTTATCTCTTAGATCACTCTTGGCTCTAATATCCTCACATCTATGATGTTGCTCAAATATTGCTCCTGCAACTCCCCTGAGTGATATTTCCTAAGCGAACACATTCAAAGACCATCTGTAACCACCTCAGTCCACATCCCTCTGAAGGACAGAGTGGCGGTGAGTGTGAAGCATTCAGTACTTTGCAGTGTTCTCAGGGAACATATGACAAAAGTTGAAACAAGAGGAAACTGCCCAATAGGAGAAGGACGGTCTGTTTAAACTCTTAAACCATTTACTTTGAATTGTGCTGAAGTTTTTGCAACCATTTAGAGCCCCAAAAGCCCTCAACTTAGCTTGGGGTGCTGATCAAAACAAACGGGATGTTGTAAATCATACTCCAATGTCCAGGGCCTAGCAGAACACAGGCAATATTTGATATTCAGCAAAATTTTTTTAGCCCATCGAACATATTGATCAAGGGAATATTCCTTTGTGCCAAGAAGGCTCAGACAAGACACAATTTGATAGACACATGTGTAAGCCATAGCATTAGGGATTACACGCAGCAGCTCTCAAAGGCCTAGGGGCATAACACATCGCATGAATTTGGAAAACGCACTAAGGTTGAAGCCATCGATCCTCCTTCAACCAAGTATTCAGGCATTCTTGCCTTCGTAAGAACTGCAAGCAAAGAGAGAACACCACCAGTGAGTTTGCAGGCGAGAGACTTTAAAAACTGGGAGTAGAGGTGAAAGGAGAGAAGAACAATTTGCTATCTGTGTTCTTCATTCCAAGTCTTCCTGGGGCAGAAATTTCTCTTCTTCTTTTCCCCCTTCAAATGTCCTGACGCAGTAGCCATTTTAGAAGAACAATGTATCTGAACATTAAAATAATAAAAATAATAATAGCATGTTACTTTGTGCAATCAGCATTCTAGGTACTAAGGAATACAGATAATTGAGACACAGAGCTTGCCCTCAAGGATCTCATATCCTCACCTGAGAGTGAGCTTTCAAAATATACCTCCAACAGCATAGTGACAGAGCTATTGTGGTGTGCAGAAAGGAGAGAGAGAAACCCAAGCTTGCTTGGGTGTTTCTGTTTTTGTTTTTTGTTGTTGTTTGTTTGTTTGTTTGTTTGAGATGGAGTCTTGTTCTGTTGACCAGGCTGGAGTGCAGTGGTGCGATCTCAGCTCACTGCAAGCTCTGCCTCCTGGATTCATGCCATTCTCCTGCCTCAGCCTGCCAAGTAGCTGGGAATACAGGTGCCCACCACCACGCCCAGCTACATTTTTATTAGTGGAGACGGGGTTTCACTATGTTAGCCAGGGTGGTCTCGATCTCCTGACCTCGTCTGCCTTGGCCTCCCAAAGTGCTGGGATTACAGGTGTGAGCCACCATGCCCGGCCGGGTGTTTCTGTTTTGATGGCAAAATGTCTGTTTGACTGGCTGGGTGCGGTGGCTCACACCTATAATCCCAGCACTTTGGGAGGCCGAGGCAGGTGGATCACGAGGTCAGGAGATCGAGACCATCCTGGCTAACACGGTGAAACCCCATCTCCACTAAAAATACAAAAAATTAGCCCGGTGTGGTGGCGGGCACCTGTAGTCCCAGCTACTCGGGAGGCTGAGGCAGGAGAATGGCATGAACCCGGGAGGCAGAGCTTGCAGTGAGCCGAGATCAAGCCACTGCACTCCAGCCTGGGCTACAGATCAAGACTCCGTCTCAAAACAAAACAAAAAAAGTCTGTTTGACTAAAAGTGGTGAAAATATTCCTTTTGTAACCAAGGTGTCCCTGCCAGCTGCTGACGAGGGAGGGACTGCTGAGATACCTGGTCTCAGGCTGAACTTCTACATGGGTGGTGGAGGGTTTTCCCCGGAAGACAACTGTGAGCATAATGCTGATGATTTCGTTCTGCGGCCTGTGCAGTTATTAAGGAGGACCAACCATGCATCAGCTATACTGGAATCCCCTGGAGTATTTGTTAATAACTCAGACCCTAGGGCCTCTCCTCAGACCCAGATAATCAAAACGTCTATGAGAATGAATCCTTACAAGGAAATGAGAGGCAGAAGTATCATGAACATCTTTCTTCATTAACCCCTTAGTTGCACAGTCTACATCAAGAAGGCTAGATGCAAAGAGGTGATCAGAATTCGCAGCTTTCTAAAGGCTGTACACTTTGCCTCCTCTTTACTCCCTCTAAGACAATGAGAAAACAAAAGTGTATACTGTTCTCTGAAAGGTATAGGAAGAGTCAACATAAGATATAGACCCCTGGTTTATAGTTAAAGTCAGTAAGTTTGAAACACGCTAGGTAAAATAGGTTTCTTTACTGCCAGAAATTTTAGAACATTTAACAGGTTTATATGTACTGTCAATACCTAAGAGGCTGTGCATCTGTCAAATTCAGCTGCAGATAATAAAACCACTCTTATTTTAATTAGCAAGGGATTTGATGCAAGGAATTGAGAGCTTATAAAATTGTTGGAACACTGGCAATGCAAGCTCCATGCTGGGCCTGCAGGAATAACCCTGCAGAGTACTGGCTTGCTAAGGGAACTCAGTTACGATCCAAAAACTGCCACAGGAACCATTCCATGACAGTTAAATAAATGTCTCCTTGCCTACTTACCCCAGTTTCAAATTCATGTCTTATGCAAATACATCTGACTGGTAGCCTAATCGTATCTGGAACTCTAGTGCAAAGGAGTTTGGGAAATACAGGGTTTAGGTAGTCAACTTGATGTTGGAACAGATGTTGAGTGAGACAATCTATTGTATACACCACAGGCATGCCTGGTACACAACATTTTCTGAAGTTATTTAAGGACACAAAACCATTTTTTTAAAGAAGCCTCTTGAAAAGCAAGTGTTTCAGGGAACACCTTTTCACAGATACTAACCCAGGTCTGTCTCCTCATTGGCAAGGAAGGAAGCTGATGCCCAAAGCGGCTGGCTACTTGGCTGATGCTACCCAGTGAATTAGCAGCAGAACAGGGAGGGCATGAAGCCAGGTGTGACCCTCCTCAGTTGTCCAGCCTTGCTTCTTGCACCGCAAAGTGCCTTTGCTTCACTTTTAAGGAAGCTTGAACTGAACTCCTGAATTATGCAACAACAGAGCAAGCTAATAAGCTCTCCTGAACCTCCAATTAAGCACAGGGATAATTATACCCTGGAGTTAGGAGAGCAGCTGAGACTGGGAGTATTACAAGAACTGTCAGCTACTGCGTCGCTTTTTAAACCTGGCGTTTCACCCTTGCTGCTTTTGGAGGGAAAGTGGGAGGAGAAGAAGAAAAGCTCTCAGTCTCAGCCCACTTTGGACAGCCCATAATTGATTGAATGGGCTCTTCTCCTATTTGGGCAAAAGGGAAGAAGCCTGCTGCCCCTGCCCTGCAAACCTGGCAGAAAGAGAAGGCGCCGACAGCTGGCAAGAGGGTTTTCTGTGAGGAACAAATCTGCCTTTGTATCAGTTTTGACCTCATGTTTTCAGCCACCCCTCTGAAATCTAATTTTTCTCCTGCAGGACTATTATATTGCTGCCTCACAGCAGCCAGCCTTACACCAGTTCATGTGCTCCTAGGCACATCTAAGCCTTCTCCCAGACATCTGATTTCATCATGGCAACCTCCATCTCCCCTAACCCCTCAACTAAAAAGATTAATTTTTCTGTGTATTTCTCTGCTCAGCACTTACAAATGTGTTTGTTTTGCACTGTTTTAATTATTCTGATTTATTAATGTCACGTGTTTTTCTACAGTGTAATTGCAGTCCTAAGATACCTCAGATTATTAAAAAATAAAAGCAGTTGTTCCAGTGGTGGAAAGGAAACCATCTTTCAGATTCACAAAAACGATGTTATTTTTCCTGTCAGAATGTGGAATTTTACCAACCAATTTTCATTTTTAAGGTGACAGGTACACTTTTCATGTAGCAAGCAGAAAATGATAAAGTAGTTGATCAAAACTGGCAAAACCTAAAGCTAAAAGAAAAAAAAATCGCTGACTAGCCAGAAAATCACACCCAAATCAACACGTTCCTAGTCCATCAACAAAAATTGCAGTGCAGTTAAAAATTGCCAGAAGTAAACAGAAAAACAAAACAGATGACAATGTGGCAGTCAGTCATTCAGCCACAGCAGCAGAACTTTCTACTCTACGGTTTTCAAACCACCTCCCCCTACCCCGAAGCACAGTCAAATCTCCTGGGAGCTTGGAAAATCTCCCTGATGCCCAGGTTTTTTAGCCCAGACTGATTAAGTGGAGATCTCTGGGGGTGGAACCCAGACATTAGTATTTTTAAAGCTTTCCAGGGGGTTCATATTGTACAAGGTTGATTGCTCATTACAAATTCTCATCAACAGAATTCAAGTAATATAAATTCTTACATTTAATTCAACATGCTACTGCTATTTCGTATCATAAAAACACAGACAATAGGAGACATGCCTGAAATGCTTTGCAAGTATAAAACAATTTGCAAAATAAAAAAGCAATTTCACATCTCATTTCCATTTGCCCCATGACTCATGGCCCTTTTTTATAAATGAGAAAGCTGAAGCTCAGAAAAGCTGAATGCATTGTCTGATACCTATAACCAAACATGGAAACACAAGCCACCATCTGTGGATTCTGGTCTCAGTGACAACAGCACCTCAAACATAGAAAGTTCTTTTACAAGCTTGTAGAGGGTGTGTGTGTGTGCGTGTGTGTGTGTGTTTAAATTATTATCCAAACTGTATAGATGAGGTAGTTGAGGTTCAGAGGTGGTAAAAGATTGGTCAAGATCGAACAGTTTAGGCTGGGAACAGTGGCTCAAGCTTATAATCCCAGCACTTTGGGAGGCCGAGGCAGGTGGATCACCTGAGGTGAGGAATTTGAGATCAGCCTGAGGTCAGGAGTTTGAAACCCCATCTCTACTAAAAATACAAAAATTAGCCGGGTGTGGTGGCATTCACCTGTAGTTCCAGCAACTCAAGAAGCTGAGACAGAATTGCTTGAACTGGGGAGGCAGAGGTTGCAGTGAGCCAAGATCGCACCATTGCACTCCAGCCTGCGTGACAGAGCAAGGCTCCACCTCAACAAAAGCAAACAAACAAACAAAAAAATCACACAGTTTAGACTTTAACACCTATAACTCTTCTACCAAACTGATTCACCAGGTGAAGTGTAAGTATGTCTTTATTTTTTTTTTTTTTTCACATATTGGCCTTTGAAGCTCCTTTCTGCACCTCTTGATCATATCTTTGGCAAATCTCAACCTGTATATCCACTCAGGTTTCACAAAGTCTGGCTTAACTATCAATCTCATCTTGAACTCAGCCCCACTGTCTCCTCTTCTTTCTCCGGTGATAGCTTTCCCCATGGTTCTGGTCCTCAGTGATGATTATTACAGGTGTCTGCTCCTTTGTTCCTGGGACACTTTCTCCTTCTGCATCTCTTCTATTTTTAACATGTAGGGGGGACTGGGAAGAAGACTTGAGGGAAAGGATCAAGAAGCTCTTTTTCTGGACTGGGGCCATATCCGGCACTCCCTTGGCTGTTATGCCCATTGGGAAGCAGCAGTCCAAATATCGGTTTCCTTAAAGTGATTCGTGCCCACTTTTCAGAAGGTCTGGCACTGCTGCACGCTCTCATCTTGCCCCCTCCCACATCTTCTGCTATTGTCTACAGCTCTTACTACTGGGCTCCCTCACCCAGAAGCCAGCCCTTCTGGGCACTGTTTTGGGTTAAATTGCTTCCCACACTACCCCGCACAAAGACACATTGAAGTCCTAATCTCCATACCTGTGAATGTGACTTTACCTGGAAACAGAGTTTTTCTAGATGTCATCAAGTTAAGATGAGGTCATTAGAGTGGGTCCTAATCCAATGACTGGTGTCATAAAAAGAGGAAATTTGGAAATAGACATACAAAGAGAAGACAATGCCATGTGAAAGCACAGAACAGAGGGAACACAGCCATATTAAGATGAAGGCAGAGGTTGGAGTGATGCTGCCACAAGCCGGGAACGTCTGTGCAGGCAGAAACTGGAAGAGGCAGGCAAGGGTCCTCTGCTAAAGTATTCAGTGGGAATACAGCCCTGCTGACACCTTGGTTTCAGATGTCTAGCTCCCAAAACTGTGAGAGAACACATTGTTGTTGTTTTAAGCCACCCAATTTGTAGTACTTTGTTACAGCAGCCCTAGGAGGCTAATATAGACACTGTTCTGCCAAAATGTTCCAATCCAATTACCTATTCTTTTCTCACGTAGGAAACTTACAGCTCCTTGCTTCTCCAATTAGTTATAGAAGAGTTTAGCATACCAATTTTCTGTTCCTTTGCTTCCCACCACAGAGTGCCCCTAGAAAGTTTCCTGCCTTCAAAATTTTCCAAGTGAGAAGCAGTACCAGGCACTATATTAATATACACCCTTGAATGCAAATAGCATAAAATTCAGCTCTATCAAAAACTACTCCATTATGCTTGCTTTGCTGGGAGTAACAGTGGTTTTACAGGACCTGCATCTTAATAAGCTTCTTGCCAGGGAGGGATAAGCTAAGCCCCAATTCCTGCAGGTCCTCTCTCTGACTCCCACCGATTTCTACAAGAGGTTTTCTCAGCACTTCCCTTAATTAGCCTGGACTTTCACTGAAAAAAGAAAACACCTGTAATCTTTTCCCAGTGAGGCAGAATGGAGTAAGTTCTTATCAGGAACATGGGATGCTCTAACCCCTCTAACCCCTGATCCCAGTGATGTCTCCTTTAATGGGGAATGTTCCAATTTTGGAGACTGTCTAAGTTGATAACAGCAAAACAAGTTCTGCTAGCCTCTTAGTAAGTCCTGCTGGGATATGAGCAGTAGATCTTTTAAAAATATAGGTGTTTCAGCTAATCCTGTGTAACAAGCTTCCCCAAAATCCAGTAGCTTAAATAATAAGTATTAAAACACACCATGCCATCAGCTGGACATTCTTGTTTCTGTGGGCCAGGCTTAACTGAATGTCGCTGAGCTTACTCATGCTTCAGTGGTCAGCTGTGGGTGGCAGGAGGCTGGCTGAACATTGAACTAGGATGTCATTGGCTGGTGGTTGGCTGGGGTGTCTTGACCTCATGTCCCTCCTTATCCAGCAGGTCAAGGCTTGCTGTCACTGGGGCTGAGCAGGATTCTAAATGAGTGGCAGAAGCATGCAAAGCCTCTGGAGACCTAGACTCCTAAGTGGCACACGGCTACTACTTGCATGAAAGAAGTCACAGGTTAGCTCAGACTCAAGGTGCAGGGAAATAGACTTTGCCTCCTTAGTGAGACAAAGTGCAAAGCCAAATTGCAAAGAGCTTGGATACAAGGAGCAATAAAGAATTCTGGCCATTTTTTTTTTTTTTGGCTGTTTACCACAGTAGGTATCTTTTGTATCTGTTGTTGTATATTAATCAGGTTAAATTACATGAAATGCTACAATAAACAACAAACAAAAAATCTTAGTGGCATTTTTCTTATTCACAAGACAGTCCAATGAGGGGCTGGTGTGTGTTGGAGAGAGAAGAATGTTTGTGCCAAGTAATTTTTCAAGTCTCCAAATTGGATTCAGAATTACCCTATGAATACTACACATGTAGCCCTCAGGCGAAAGAAGAAAGAGCATGTGAAGGATCATGTAGGACGTCTCAGAGCCCAAACCTAGACAGGCTTACATCGTTTCCATTGGCCTGAACTTGGCTAAGATTTCATGAGCCATCTAACTGCAAAGGCATCTGGGAAGGTTCTTTGATGCCAGTGAAGAAAACTAAATACGCTTTGCCTCATGCCTTTAGCTTTATGGCTGTAGCCCAAATCCCAAGGCAACAGAAATCCCGACCTATATCCTTTTCACCAACTTCAGTGTTCTTTCCTCCATATACCCAAGGGGACTGCCGGCGCCAGGCTTAGATCAGATCAACTTTTTTTTTTTTTTTTTTTTGCTTATCTTTTTAATCCTTCAGAGATGGATACCCTCATGAAGCATGGCGTTTCTTCAGATGAGGGAAGCAGATGAAATTAGCACCCTAGAGTTACCATCTGTTTCTGGCAATTCTGCTCTAGATATGGGTTTGCTTGTGCATCCAAAACCTGCTAAGCCTTTACACTCAAGTACTCCTGTACCTTCCCAACTTTTCTGTACCTGGCCACGTGAGGATGTTCTTGAACTCTACTCTTTGATGAGCAGAGAACATTTCCCACTGTTCCACATTCAGTGTTCCTCTCCAACATCATATCACTGTGCTTACCAATCCACAGAAAAACTCCTCAGATGATGAGACCAGGTACACTGGGTTCAAATTCCAGCTCTGCTACTTACACTTAACTGTGTGATCTCTGGCCCATTACCTAATTTTTCTGATTCTTGATTTTCTCATCTTTCACACTGGAATGATGCCACTTTCTGGGATGATAGTGAGGGCAACCATGATTGTAAAGCATCTACACAACGTAAGCACAGTATCATCTTCTTTCCTTCTTCCTCTTCCCCACCTCCAGTGACCACATGAGTGCAGTGAGAATGAGGAGGAATGGGACTGGAATTAGTGCAGTCAGAATGAGGACGAATGGGATTGGAGCTCTATTAAGTGGTGCGTAGAGACAGGGTTTGGAGGCAGATGCAATGGAGAGGTGGCATATAACTTGCCTGTGAATGTTTAAATATGCGTTAAGGATCCTGGAGTCATGGAGTTAAGAGAAACCTGTTTTCATTGTTGCAAGGAAGATTTTTTTAAAGAAATATTATGGGCAGAGAGGCTTAGGATTTAATACAAAGACATGTATTTTTCTCACAGTTGTGGGACCTTTTCACCATAGTACCATCCTCTGGTAATTTGGACGTTTACCCAGATGTCACCTTTGTTCCCAAACCTGCAAGTCTATGATAGGCCCTAAGGCGATGCCTATGTAGCAAAAAGATGACTCTACCTTCCCCTGGCAGCCAGGTGTTAAATTATCACTAGATGGCAGTAACATCTAACGTTTAATTTGGTGAATCATCAAAACATTTTACCTTTGTTTTTCTTTTGCTTCTCTATTTCAAGAAAGCATTCACTCAACACGAAACTGAGACAGCCTTGAGTTTTCTCAATCCTTATTTTGAAGTTGACTTAGAGACTCACAAAATTTTAAAGGGAAAAGAATGGTCCATGTCTCAAGCTACAAACAACAAACTTCTCACTGGGCTCTCAGAGCTCCGATTAAAAGACTTCAGCCATGCCCTGGACATAGAAGAAAAGATCAAGTATCTAATACCCTCCATATTGGACAAAGGTCATGAATTTGGGCAAATTACTTTTTTTCTTAAACAAGAAAAGACATTAAAAAAATTTGCGCACCTGGTGGGGATGAGCCCACTCTTCTTAATGTAAGAGCCATTTAGTTCCCCAAACAAGTTTATCTGAACTTCACTTTCATTTTTTCTCCCAGATCCCTCTCTCTTACTCCCAAATTCACTTGTATATTCAATGCTGTTTTTTCTCAAGGCACCATTACAATAAAGATGAAAGAAAATTAAAAAGGACTGGCAGTGTTATAAAGTCTATGCCATTCTCTGGGTGTACCAAGGAATCTGGGGCTATGGATCCTAAGATGTTCCAAGAGGGAGTTTAGTGAGGCTTGAATTAGTCCCAGAGAACTTCCAGGTCATTCCTGGGCCCAAAGCCTTGGTCTTCTCCAAGGCTAAATTTGTTCTGCAAGGAGACTAAATATGAAACCTAGGTCCACTTATCTCTGTGTTCACGGACCGAGTAACCTACTAAAGGTCCAGCAGGCCTAATAAATGTTGATAACAACAGCTTCTCTCCCACCATGAAGTAGTTCCAATTACAGTTTATCATTGTTTGAGACTTTGATGTTAGATATTTTGCATTGTTGCCTATAGTATTATCAGGCAAGCTGTAAAATGGAGCAGGAATTAATTTGAGACATGCACTAATTAATTTGAGACATGCACTGAGATGGAACAAGGAATAACTCTAAAGGTACAGGAGGTCAGGTCATGCCTACTGTCTTTGGGGCTGTACCAGTTTCCACCTTCATTTTAGAAATGGCTATACCAACAATGCATCTAGTAAGTGGCACCTGCACTTAGATTGGTGGAAATTAACCAGTTTAACAGGCAGGTGGGTACACTCTCGGAGGTCTTTGTAAGCAAGAAGACCCAGGTCAGTAACTGGGTCACTGAAACTAGGATCTCCCGAATTGGGACTAGTGCATTAGACAAGTTGATTGGTTGGATTAAAAAGAGGACATCAAGGTTGCAGTTCTATTCTATGGACTGAGTGAATGTAGGGGGAGAAGGTAAAAGAAGGGAGCTACCACCCAAACTTAGTCCTCTATGGTCATGAATACCACCAGTAGATCTGAGATCTAATTGGCAGCAAGGAGTGTGGGAGTCCCTCAGACATCTGGGGCCATTAAGTCTCAAGTCTAGACAGTAGACTAACATGAAACCAATCTGCAATAGGGAGTCATGCAGCACTATTCATCTCCATCAGGAATAGCTCAGGTGGAGCTGTGCCTGCAGCTGTGGAGCATCAGCAGAGCTAGCTGTGACCAGCTAGGGATACAGAAGCAGTGAAAGCCAGGCTGGGGCTGATGCAGCGTTGAAAAAGTTGTGCCTCTGGACATGTCCGAAACAGTTGCCACATAGGAGCTCTCTTGACAATTGCCTGGACTACAGTCCACTGAAAATAACATTTCCTATCACAAGGAATTGATATACGAGATTGACATGCAGAAGGGGACACTAGGAGCCATCGTTTTGCTTTGAAGTGAAAACCCAAAACTGCTGTTTACTTCTCTTGCCAGTTTCTAATTTATATATTTCCTTTCAAATTTTGCTTCTTCCATGAATAAAAAAAGATCTGCTGATGAGAAGACAGGGAGAAGAAAGGAGAGCTCTGAGGTGGAAGTTTTGCTGCCATTTTAATATCAGCACTTCCCAATCGCTACTTTTTAGTCATTTGAAAAAAATGTTTTAAAGGATGAACTTAATTGTGTTTTCTTCTTAGAAATTTTAAATTTGGGTGTAGAATATTCTGTCAATGGTAAGACAACATATCCCACCTGGAATGACACTGAAGGCCATTTATAAATTTATCAGCAAAATAGAATAAATATTTGTAATACTAGGGTAAAACTTCTGACAAAGCATTGTAGCTACTTACAGGAGAAAAATTTAAATTCTACTGCTCTTTGACCAACTAAGCAACTGACCTCTAAAAATTTTGATAACCATATCCTCCAAGTGACAATGGCATTTTATTCATTAGAATGCGAGCTCCAAGAGGGCAGGTGATTTTGTCCATTTTATTCACTGCTATCTTTCCAGTACATAGATGATAGTGAACACATGGTAAATATTGTGAATAAATGAATTAATTCAGGGCTTATGAGAAAAAACAATGAGATAAGAAACGATACCTGCACCCATTTCAGTGTTTCAACAAAGACTCAGCTTCTTTTCTCATGTCTTTATCTTTATGTCCTTCCTCTTCCTTCCACTCAATCTACTGCAGAATGTTTGGGTTTGCCGAAAACTTGATGAGAGCTCTCTGATTCTGAGCTTCCTGCTTGGTTCTGCTCTGATTCTAAAGAATCAAATGGAAAGAGCAAAGGATGAGACTAAGTACTGCCACAAAAATTCCTGGGGATACTTCAGGATGCACAGAATAAGGAGTTTGGATAGTCATGGAAGTATGCAATTCTACTTCTAGCCTCTGGATCACGAGGAATAGAATGAAAGAATATGTTCTTAAATTGTGTTATGTGAGTTGATTTTTATCCTCTTTCTCAAAAACCCTGCAAGAATAACCATATGCATAGTTAATCCCCCCACTGAAATATTCCAACTGACAAAGGGTACCATTGTGCCATTTCCCACAAAAGGGTAACCATGCCTGTGGCTTCTTTCAGATTTGGATTATTGTAGGCTCTTCGGTCATCTTTTGTCCAAGAAGAGAAGGCCGCAGTCAAGGTACTGATTCTGCCAAACTCAGTCAAACATCCTGAAATGTGTTCCAACATTTGGAATTTGACAAAATCCCAGCACATTTGGCCTGGGTCCCCCTTTCCCCTTAATTACTGAGCCCAAACAGAAAATGTAATCCATCTGCTTCACAGTCATTTTCCCAAAACTCATCCAAATGTTCCTTGGTGAGAACTATTTGACGTCTTTGTCTTGTGGGCTTAACACCTTCCTTCTCACGTTTTGTTTCTTGGAACTAGGAAGCAGACAGAGCCAACGGCAACAGGACTCACTTTCAAACACAAGACACAATCTGTAAAATCAGGTGCTGGGGGTGGAGGGTCAAGAGTCTCACCTCCAGAATGACAGCTGTGACATATCTGAGGGAGAATTAAGGAATTAAGGGAACCTCTAGAACAAATATGTCCTTAGAAGGCAGGAGAGCACAGTTAACTGCGGATAGATTCCTTGCCACCCCATATCCACAGCGCCTGGGAGCCAACACCTCACCCCAGTTCCAGGGTGAGAAAGTCAGAGGCAGAGATTTCACTAATTTCTACTGTTTCGTGTTGGTCACTATTGTGAACACCCCAGCCTTGTACACAAGGAGGCTCACAAGATCCATCTAATGTCGTTTTGTAAGACCCTGAAACTCAAAATGAGACAAAAATGAGTTAAAATCCTAACTAGTATGGTAATTACTGGTTTTGTGACCTTGGGCAATTTCCTTATGTCTGAACTCATGTTTTCCCTTTGTAAATAAAACTAAAAGTTTCCTGGCATATTTATTATGAGACTTAGGTAAGATTATATACTTTAGCACAGTACCTAGCATTTAGAAAGTGCTAAATTAACAATAGCTATTTGTATTGTTGGTTTTTATGACAGCTTTATTGAGATATGATTCACATGCCATGCAATGAACCAATTTGTATGTACAATTTAATGGTTTTTAGTAAATAACAGAGTTGTGCAACCATCATTACAATAAATTTTAGAACATTTTATCACCCCCAAAAGAAGCTCCATACCCATTAGCATCACTTCCCATTTCTTCTTAATCCCAAGCAACCGCTAATTTACTCTTTGTATGGAATTGCCTATTCTGAACATTTCACATACATGAAATGATATGTGATCCTTTGTGAATGACTTCTTTCACTTGACATAATGTTTTCAAAGTTCCTCCATGTTGTACCATGTATCAGTACTTCATTGCCAAATAATATTTCATTGTGCAGATATACTACATTTTATTCAATCATCAGTCATTGGAAATTTGGACTATTTCCATTATTTGCCTATCGTGAAAAATGCTCCTACGGACATTTACATACAAGTTTGTGTGTTGACCTATGTTTTTATTTCTTCTGTATCTATACTTAGGAGTAGAATTTCAAAGTCAAATGTTAACCTTTTGAACATTAAACCTCTGTGTTTAACATTTTAAAAAACTGCCTTGTATTTTCCAAAGTGGCTGCACTGCTTAACATTCCTTTTAGCAGTGTATGAGAACTCCAACTTCTTCATATCCTTGCCAACCCTTGTTATTATTCATCTTTTTTCATTATAGTCATCCTAATGGGTGTGAAGTGGCATCTCATTGCAGTTTTAATTTGCATATCCCTGATTGCTAATGATGTTGAACATACTGTATGCACTTATACGTCATTTGTATATCTTCTTTGGAGAAATGTCTATTCAGATTATTTTCCATTTTTTAATTAAGTTTTTGTCTCTTGTTGTATCATTTCTTTACATATTTTAGATACAAGCCCTGCTGTAGCCTGAATGTGTTTCCTCAAAATTCATATGTTAAAGTCTAATCACCAATGTTATAGTATTAAGAGGTAGGGCCTTTAGGGGTGATTAAGTTATGAGAGTAGAATCCTCATGAATGAGATTAATGACCTCATGAAAGAGGTTCAAGGCAGCTATTCATCCTTTTGACCCTTTCATCCCTTCCATCATGTGAGGACCTAACAACAAGGCACTATTTTGGAAGCACAGAGCAGCTCTCACCAGCCCCTAGATTTGCTAGTGCCTTCATGTTGAATGTCCCAGCCTCCAGAACAATGAGAAATAGATTTCTATTACTTATATAAATTACCTGCTATTCAGTATTTTGTTATAGCAACAGGAATGCCCCTTATCAGATATATGATTTGCAGAAATTTTCTCCCATTCTGTGTATTGTCTTGTCACTTTCTTTATGGTTGCTTTTGAAGCACAAGTTATTAATTTTATTAAAGTTGCATTTATCTATTTTGTTTATTTTTTTGCTTATGCTGTTGGTGCTAGATCTAAGACATTATTGGCAAATCCATAAAAAAATTTGCCCCTATGTTTTCTTCTAAGAATTTTATAGCTTTAGCTCCTACATTTAAGGTCTTTGATCTATTTTGAGTTAATTTTTATATATGGTGGCAGGAGATCTAATTTCATTCTTTTGCATATGGATATCTGGTTGTCTCAGTACCATTTGTTGAAAAAGCTTATTCTTCCCCCATTGAATTTTCTTGATACTCCTTCATGGAAAATCAATTTATTGTAATTGAGAGGGTTTATTTCTGGATCCTCAATTCTATTCTATTGATTCATATATCAATCCTCATGCCAGTACGACACTGTCTTGATTACTATAGATTTGTAGCAAGTTATTTGTAGTAGGCTATTTTTTTAGGCAGGGTCTCACTCTGTTAGTGCAGCGGAGTGATCACAGCTCACTGCAGCCTCAACTTTCTGGGCTCAAGTAATCCTACCACCTCAGCCTCGCAAGTAGCCAGGACGACAGGTGCACACTACCATGGTTGGCTAATTTTTTATTTATTTATTTTGTGGATTTGGGATTCCCTATATTTTCTAGGCTGGTCTTGAACTCCTGAACTAAAACGATCCTCCCACTCTCCTACCTCAGCCTCCCAAATTGCTAGGATTACAGGCATGAGCCATTGCACCCGGCCTGTAGTAAATTTTTATATCAGGAACTGCAAATCTTCCAATTTTGTTCTGCTTTTTCAAGATTGTTTTTCTATATATAAAATTATGTATCTTCAAACAGATAGTTTTGCTTTTTCCTTTCCAATCTTAATGTCTTCTATTTCTTTTTCTTGCCTAATTACCCTGGCTGAAGCCTCCAGCACAATTTTGAATAGGAGTGTTAAGAGCAGACACCTTAGTCTTATTTCTGATCTTAGGGGGAAAGCTTTTAGCCTTTCACAATTAAGTATGTTAGCTGTGGTTTGTTGATAAACACCCTTTAGCAGGTTGGGGAAGTTCCCTTCTATTTCTAGCTTGTTATGTGTTTTCTATCATGAAGGGGTGTTGCTGTTATTAAACAACAATGCCGCTGTTTTCTTTTTCCCTTTTTCCTCTCTTCTTTCCTTTTTTTTTTTTTTTTTTTTTTTTTTTTATTTCTTTCCAGAGCCTGGTAGGACACCAGGACAACATCAGGAAAGAGGAAGCCACAGGCTGCCATGCATTCTCTCCCTGAAGTGCCCTGTGAGCCAGCATCTGCCACCTCCTCCCTCCTGGCCACCCTTCTGACCTGGCAGTGCCCTTGCTGTTCTGGCACAAGATGCACCCCTACCACTTTGATCTGCTTCACTGGCTTACCATCTTCTAGTTTTGGGGTCTGTGGCTTCCTGTCACTCTTCTTCATGGTTCAGATCTCTTTTCTACCTCTTTCCAGGTGTCCTACACTGCTTTGGCAGCTACTGGTGTTTGGAAAGCTAAAGGCTATTTTCCAGACAGAAGAATTTCCTTTTCACTCCTGTACCCAATTTAATTCCACAAATATTTCATGACCACTTCTTTTTCATGCCAGTCATTGTTCTTGTTTGATCCTGGTAATACTCACAATAACCCTATGAAGTTGTTTTTTGTTTGACCCATTTTACAGAAGAGAAAACAGAGCCTCCATTTAGCTAAGTAGTTTGTCCAAGATTACATACATAGTAAGTGGCAGAACCAGAATTTTTTACAAATCTGCAAGATCTATCTGCTTAGAGCAAAAAAGAGTGATACTCACACAGTGACAAAGCCTGAGATAGAACTCAGGGCACCAGTTGCCATGTTGGAATAGCCAGAAGGAGCTAGGAAAGTGGTCTTGTTTAAAACCCAAGGCTGCTATTGATCTGGCCTCTGCCAACTTCTCTGACCTCATCTTTCAAAAAACACATGCCTACCCACCCAAGACAAGCTGAACCACATCATGCGATCTCCGTTTCTGTGCTTTTTCACATACTGGTCCCTCTACCTCAGCCAAACTGCCTCCCCCATGCAACTGTGAACTTCCAGATGCCTGGCTAACTTCTATTCTTACTTTGAGACCCAACCTTGGATTCATTTCTTCTGAAAAGTCTTTCTGACCCACACCAAGCTGTGCTCCATCATATCCTGTACATACCTGTATCATGGTACTCACCACACTTAGGTCTTACTCCCTCTCCCTCTCCCCTATGACCAATCACCAATAAACTGTGAGCCCTTCAAGGTAGAGTCATGGTTAGTTTTCCTCTGTAACCCTTAGGACCCAGGATAGTTCCTGGCTCATAGTGTGTTCTTAGCCATGGTTTCTTGAATAACTAATTGAAATCCTTGGGATGAGCTCTTGTAGACTGATACCCTCCCTGACTAGATTTAAATTTTCTTTCTGCCCAAATAGATTAAAAGGTGCAACATTTTCTTGTTCTCTTTCATACTGAGGAATCTGGATTCTAAACCAAGGAGCGCAAGCCTGTGAAATTTGAGCTTAAGACAATAAAGCTACTTTTCCACTTTGTACATGACAACTCACAGTCATCAGTTCTCCATGAGGCAAACCTCACCAAAGATGATAATCCAAAGGAGGAAACCAAGGACCTCACTTTAAATGCACAGCAAGAGCACCCTCCCATTCTACTGGAAGAACTGACCTTCTTAGGTGTTTTCCCACATCCAGGGATCTGCAGTCAAGGCCACCTTTGGTTAAAAAGCACAAGACGGTCATTTCTTCAGCTATTAAACAAAATAATAACTTGACTTCTGGCTCAATGCCAGCTCAGTGAAAATAAGCCAACTGCAAGAAGAGGAACTTTGTGGACTCTGTGGCAACTCTTAGAGCAAAGTTTTAGCACAGCTACTTTTTGTCTTCTCCTCCAAGAGAAAGCTGTGAGGTCAGGTCCAGGATGACAATACCCAACAAACCCCAAAAGACTCCTGGTTTAATCCTTGCCAATTCCCCTCCAAGCCCTGGCACAACTTGGGCTGAAAACACACATGCTATTTTCATTTAAGCATGAATGCTGAACCACTGGGTATTTGTTTCCTGGGTTTTCTGTTAACTCTGTCTACAAAATGTGGTTTTAAGAAATATTACTCCTGGTCATTTATCTAACAGACCATACTGTGATCTGTAAGCTCCATCTTTCTTGCAGCTTTCACATTCTATTAAAATGGGATCTTTTACCAGGAAATTTACTCAGACGGGGGAGTTCATTTGAGGTTAAAACTGTAAAGTGGCCAATTATCTCTCAGTCATTGGTTGCATATGATCTTTACCCCAAGCTTTGGAAATAAAGACAACATTTAGCAAACGTTCTGCTCCAAAGCTAATGTTTTGGAAAGAATAACAGCATGTTGGGAATAAATTACATGGTCTTTAGTGCATTTTAGTGTTATTGCCTGTTAACACGCAGAGTGGTGTGCCAACTCATAAGAGAACTCCAGTCTTCTAGGGAATCGATTTCTGATTTGTTGAGCTGATGGCGTCCGTGTTATATCATTGAACAGACGAGTAGTACAGGGGGCCATGTCTGTGGGACCTCACCTAGGGGAAGCTATGACTCATAGGCTGTCTTTTCATTCTGATACTGTCCAGACCATTAACACGCCATGGGTAATGGCATATGAGGTCTTCCATCTAGGACTATCCAGTTACCCACTCATGAGCTATGTTGATCTTAAAAGAGTCATTTAATATACCTAAATCAAGTAACTAATATAGCCTTGCTAAAAGGCCTACTAGGTACGAGGTTTTTGGCCAGGTTCTGTGGAAGAATAGTAGGATGCTTAAAGACAGCCTTGATTCCATTTGTATGAAATATCCAGAATATTTCATAGAGAAATATCCAGACAATTTCATAGAATCAAAAATTACATTAGTGGTTTCCTAGACCTGGGAGGACAGGAGGATTGGAGAATGTTGGCTAAAACATTTGGGATTTCTTTGGGGGTGATCATGAAAATGTTATAAAATTGATTAAGATGATTGCTGCCCAACTCTGTGAATATAATAAAAGCCATTGAAGCATATACTTTAAATGGGTGAATCGTATGTGAGATATGTGAATGATATCTCAATAAAGCTGTTAAAAAATTAAAGAAGAAGAACCCTGTCCTCACGAAGAGAGGAAATGTTAGTAATTTCAGGTAGACAGCACTAAGGACTAGAGACAGGTACCACAAAATGCCAAGGGAAATCCAAAACTGTGTAACTTCCATTAGACTTTGTAGGATTTCCTTTCTTTGGGGACTGTTTCACTCTGTCTTTGGTTTCAAAAGATGAGAGGTCATGTTTAGGTCTCCGAGGGTAGGATCAGAAAGACAGCTCCTAATAACTGAATAAATAAAAAAACTCATGATAAGACAGCAAAAGGTATCCTGGGAGCAGGAACATCAGACTTGAACCTGTTGGCAGGGTCCCGATGGAAGCCAACTTCAAACCTCTCTTATAGCTGGTTGCAAGCAAGGTGTTTTATTTAAAGGGGAAAGGAGTCAGGGATTTTTTTCCTTTAGACTAACAAGAAGCTGCCTGTTACTGTACCTTCTCCAGTCTAAACACAATTTTACCGAAGAGCACCATCCCCACACCTACTCAATCTCCCACATTCCTGGAACAAATGTATCTAGGATCAGAGCAGCCCACAAAATAAATAAGCAACAATTAGCCCTGTGGTAACTTGTAAGCCAAAATGTTACTCCATGCATAAACAACTCAGGTGTGCACTGTTGTTCAGGCCACACCTCCTGCCACAGAAATTCTTTAGGCAGAAGGATAAATTGTATTTCAGGTTTAAGTGATCTATCTTTTAGTGGGGTGGGCTTGATTTATTTTAAAAGATGTATTTCCACATTTACCTTCATGGAACTCCCTCTCTACTATTATTTTTTGGATTATTTCCCCAAATTTCCAGTATTTAGCCAAAAGCAAAATTATCAAGTGTATTTACTATAAATAATTCCAAATAATTTCAAATATAATCATGTTTTTTAAACTTTTAAACTAATTTAAATATCTTAAATATTATAGTAAATTGCTTTTGTGCATAACATTGAACTTCCAAGCAGCAATGCACATAAACATTTTAGAGAAGTTTACAAAGAGATTATTCTACTGGGCCGTGGACCTGAATTCCAGGCTTAGTTTACTCAGTAAGTGTGGGCCTCTTTTCTTCCTGAGGATCTGCCACAATTTTGCGCTGTTCTTGCTTTCTGAGTTTCTCAAAGCTGAAACAGAGGCTGAGCTGAGGGTTCAGTAAAAAAGATGGTAGAGCATGCATCAGAGAGCCCCAAACTCCACTTGCCTTCTAGAGGTGTCTATGACACAATCCTGTCCCCTGGATGACAGTTCTGCTAGTTCCACACTGGAGTACTTTGAAGCTTATGGGTCAAAGTAAACTGAGTGGTGTGTTGTCTATCTTGCCCCTGTGAGCCCCATTTCCCTGGGACATGCAGAGAAAGCATCCCTTTCTCCAGTGTTCACCACCACCTGCCTTCCATGACAGTGCAAGCATTGGCTTTGGGAAGCTGCCAACTTTCTAGTGTGGTCCTTGAACCCTTGACCTTCCAGGCAAACGCAATGATGCTACCAGCTGAGCGACACAGACCTATTTCCTGCGTCAATGACTAAACAGATCCAAAAGTATGTGAAGCATTTCTTTCCCCCCGACCTTGTTCAGCCTTGGCACAGCTGCTGGCACAGCCAGAGGTGCCTGGCCCTGGGAGCAGCTGCTGAGTGTCTGCCAAGCCTCCGGAGGGCAGAGCTGTTTGTCAGCTGGTTAGTGCATTTTTTCACCTTGGTTCTCCTAAATTGAAAATAACTAGAATACAACTCATTTTAGTGAACACTTTTGATCTTTTTTTCTTCAGTTTCTCCTCTTATCTATTTTGTTATTAATGGGAACCATTAACACATGACAGGGTAGACAAATGTTCATGTCCCTTCATTTTCAAACCTCCTCCTTCCTCTAGAATGGATATGAATAAGCTCACACTCTAGAATGGAGATTAAAATATCAGAGTGTCAGCAAAATTAAGACAGGAAAGAAGCAATAGGCTTTGTAATTGATGCATTGAATTCTCTTTTGAAACAATTTTTCTTTTTTTTTTTTTTTTTTTTTGACACAGGGTCTTCCTTCCTCTGTCACCCAGGCTGGAGTGCAGTGACACGATCTCTCGATCTCTCATCACTGCAGCCTTGACTTCCCAGGCTCAACTGATCCTCCCACCTCAGCCACCTGAGTGGCTGGAACCACAGGCATGTGCCACTATGGCCGGCTATGTTTTTATTTTTAGTAAAGACAAGGTCTCACTATATTGTCCAGGCTGGTCTTGAACTTCTGGGCTCAAGAGATCCTCTGGCCTCAGCCTCCCAAAGTTCTAGGATTACAGGCATGAACCACTATGCCCAGCAAGGAATATTTTTAAGGAATATGGGACAACATGGAAAAATGATCACTCTATTGTCTGATTACAGTTACATAAGAATAGATGATGCACGAGCAAAGACTATGCTGTATTCTACAAGTGGAATGTGAATATTTTCTTTATTAAACTTCTGGCCAGGCAGGGTGGCTCACAGCTGTAATCCCAGCACCTTGGGAGGCCGAGGCAGGCAAATCACCTGAGATCAGGAGTTCGAGACAAGCCTGGCCAACATGGTGAAACCCTGTCTCTACTGAAAATACAACAATTAGCTGGACATGTTGGTGCACACCTGTAATCCCAACTACTTGGGAGGCTGAAGCAGGAGAATCACTGGAACCTGGGAGGCGGAGGTTGCAGTGAGCCGAAATTGCACCACCACAGCACCCCAGCCTGGATAACAGAGCAAGATGCTGTCTCAAAATAAATAAATAATGTACTTCTTTTAATGTCATTATAATATTGTTTAAATAGCAATTTTTTAAATAAGAGAGGAAAGGAAAACAGTGTAACAAATCACAAGCACACACAAAACTTCCCTGCTCATTTTTAATTTGGTGTGTTGATTACTGCATATAAAATGAAACCTCATTTTACTCTTCTTTTCATTCTTGCTCTCCCTTTGCAAGGCACAACCCAACCCCTTTGGTACCAACAAGTGAGGAACTGAGTTCAGCTCTGTTCTCAATCACTCTGGGAGCAGCTCCCATTTCCAGGATTCACCGTGACTGCCCACTCTCCCCGTGGGGAGGCGTGATAACTCTCATGACTGAGGAAAGGCACATCACTGATCCTCTTCCAGAAGGGGTGACTGAGAACTTTTTCTAACTAAAGGATCCTTCTCATCTCTGAGTGACAGGGCTGTGAATTCCCAAAGCCTTGGCAAAGCACCCGAATTTTCTTTCCAGCTTACTCCCAATAAGATGGGGTGAAAAGGACTAAATGACACAGATTTAGCCTGGACATCCTGGGCTCCAAGCCAGGTGAGGCTCCATCTCAAATCCATCATCTTTCTCAGAGTCTGTGAGTGTAACATTTCTAAGTCAGCCTTGCAACATGGCGGTTAATGTTGAAAATGGCTGAATGGGCTCCACTGGAAATGTTGACAGTCTGATTAATTTTTTCAAATCATTGACCTCACACTTTCTCTTGGTGCTTTCTTTGAAGAGATGGGGCAGGTGAGGAATCTAATCTAGCACTCCCACATTGCATGTTTTCATACAGCTGTTGTAGCAAACCTTGGCAACAGAATGTCTGGGCTTAAATCTTGGCACATCATTTGCTAACCTGCTTAACGTCTCTGAGCATCATTTTCCTTCTTTGTACCATGGGGGAAATACTAGTGCCTACTACCTCTTATGGGTGTTGTGAGGGTAAAATGAAGTGATGCCTGTAAGGTATTCCCATAGTGCTTGGCACACAGTGCGGACTCAAGAAATGTTGGTAGTGATGTTTGTAATTATTATTGTTATCATCTTTATTATATTATCCCTCCATTCTTTATTCACTTCAAAGTGAACTAGAAGCACCTTGATATGGAGATGAGGGCAGGAAACCTGGAATCAGATCTCTTTAGTTCTACCCACTGAATGGCCTTTGGCAAGTTACTTTCACATCTGAATCTACTTCCACATCTGTAAAATACAGATCACAACACCCACCTCAGAGCACTATCACGAAGATTCAATGTAATAAAATACAGGAAAATGCTTGATACATACTAAGTGCTCAGTAAATAATGGTTGAATCAGGACTTAGGTTTGGGTCACTCACCCAGATTGTCCCATTTTAACTTGGGTTTCAACTAAAGGAGAAGGCATCCCACGCTCCTCTAGGTCACTTCCAGCAAAAACCAGCAGGACAAGGGAGCCAAAACATTAGCAAGCTTTTGGCAGATGCCTGACAAGGAGTGTGATCACAAGACCTCCGTGCAGAATTTTGACAACTGAATGTGCAAATTACACTTATTCAAGCTGAAATATCACCCAAGTGTGTTTTGGAACCACAGTGACCACATCCCAGCTGGACTGTGGAAGTGAAACTGTCCAGCCAAGGGTTTTATTATTTTTATTTAAAAGTGTGAATCATCAGACAAGCAATGCTCTCCAGCCAGGTGCTGTATTCAGATTCCACGTCAATATCTACTTTTTTGGCAGCCGAGCAAAGTGAAGGTGCCAATGAGAAATTGTTCTGGGTGAGAGATCTCTGTTTTAAGCAGGGTAACCTTAGGACTATCTCTTAAACTGCCTAGGACTCAGTTTCCTCGTATGTAAAATAAAATGACAATAGGAAATACTGCATAGTTGGTTGTCAGGATTAAATGAGATAATATGTGAAAAGTGCTTGGAAGAGAACATAGTAAGTGCTAGATATGTGTTTGCTATAATGATAATAACTAATGTGCTAAGGCCTTTAGAATTTTCAAAAGGCATCATGTTTTTGCCTCTCTATAACAGGTTTATATTCTATTTGGAGGAAAGACTTTGTATGTAACAAAGGAAATGGTGACACAGAACTGTTTGAAATATATGACAACTGAGCATGATTCTTATAGTCTGAGTGGCTAGGAAAAATTCTCTGCAGAAGAAAATATTAGAGGTAGGCCATGCAGAAAATGTAGAAATTGAAGTAATTAATAGGGAGAGAAGGGCATTTTATGGATGGGGAATAGCTTGGGAAAACTATCTGGCCTCCCCTGATGTCTGTAAAGAACTCTGGCAGCTTGGGTGTAACTCTGCAAAAAAAAGAAAAATAAATTCAAGGTTTTAAGACTGCTTAAACTGCCTAATTTCACCTGTTCCATTCATCAATTCTTGCTTTTATTCTCCTGGTCATTAAACCACTAACTCTCACTGCCCAGCTATTGTTTTATCCTAGTGTTGCCCCATTAGCTCAACACATAGTTCTGTCTTTAAATTTTAAACCCCAATTTCCCTCCTGACCATGGTTTCCTCTAGTGGACTCTTAGGGAAGCATCCCAACAGGTTGACACAGTTATCCAAAATCTTTTTTCCAAATACTACATCCACAGGGAGCTCCTACAAGTCTCATGAACTGTATATGGGTAAACAGTGAGAGGCTCTGTTATGTTTTAGGGACAACGAGTAGATGAGGTTCACTCCTGTGATAAAGACAGTAGAGGATAATAAAAGCACATTAGGCTCACATACAATGAAGGAGCCTCCTAGAAGCACTGACAATTCAGTGGGACAGGCCCCCTACCCCTGGAGTCTCAGTAGATGGGAAAGCCAGGGCTCTAGATTTTATAGGTAGGTGGATATTCAACTATGCCCAGAAACCTCACCAGTGACTCTCATCCAAATTTTACCATTGGTTTGCTCGGCCTTCCCAGTACTTAATTACAATGACTTTGCTCGGCCAGGCATGGTGGCTCAGGCCTATAATCCCAATGTTTTGGGAAGCCAAGGCAGGAGATCACTTGAGGCCAGCAGTTTGCGACCAGCCTGGGCAACATAGTGAGACCCTGTCTCTACAAAAAATAAAGATTAGCCAACATAGCATGCCTGTGGTCCCAGCTACTATGGAGGCTGAGGCAGGAGAATCATTTGAGCCTGGGAGTTTAATGTTGCAGTGAGTGATGATCCCACCACTGCACTCCAGCCTGGGTGAAAGAGTGAGACCTTGTTTCTTAAAAATAATAATAATACTGACTTTGCTTCCTGCTTTGAACAATGTTATGTATCTACCAACTAGAAGGTAAATTTCTAATAGTAACAGCTTTAGTCCTTTCTGCTGTTTTGTTTTTAATGTTTTTACAGAGCTAAACTCTGTACTTGGTGTGTATAGAGAAAACACACATACAACACAAAAACAGTAACAACAAAAGCAAAATAAGAACACTCTGGCCAGGTGTGGTGGCTCATGCCTGTAATCCCAGCACTTTGGGAGGCCAAGGTGGGCGGGTCACGAGGTCAGGAGATCGAGACCATCTGGGCCAACATAGTGAAACCCCATCTCCACTAAAAATACAAAAATTAGCTGGGTGTGGTGGCACACACCTGTAATCCCAGCTACTCAGGAGGCTGAGGCAGGATAATCGCTTAAACCCAGGAAGCAGAGGTTGCAGTGAGTTGAGATAGCACCATTGCACTCCAGCCTGGGTGACAGAGCAAGACTTCGTCTTCAAAAAAAAAAAAAACACTCTGAGAATGCTCTGATTTTGAGAAACAATCTCAAGTCAGAAGGTGTAGGTTCCAGTCCTGGTTCCACAATTTACTAGCTGAGATACCAATATGTTACAAAATTTTCTAAGCTTCCCTCCCTATCCACAAAATAGAGATTATGACATCTGCTTACCTTAAGGGGTATAGTATACAGAGAGATAATAGATGTGATATCATACATAAAGCAACTTTTCAAATAAAGGAAAAGTAAGTCAACTCAATCTAAATTTATAAAGAGTTTGTGTTTTGTTTTTTGTTTGAGAGAAGGAGAGACAATGAGGACAACCACTATTTTGAAGACTATAAAGGGAAAATTCTAAATATTATTTTTTCATGTCAGAATTTTATTTTATCATTTGGACACAGAGAAGAAGTAAGCTAATAAAGAGCATTACTTCATAGTCTTTGGCCAAAAATGTCTTTCATACCCCAAGGTTGGAGAAGACTACTGATGTAGGATTTAGGATTGGCTGGTTTTTGCTCACTTTGCATTGTGTAGATGTTTCTTGAACACCATTGCCTCACCAGGTATTGAAGAGAAATATGTTAGAGTAGTTGGCCAATATTGGATCGGCTCAAGCCCATTATTCTTAGCTGACCTCTTAGAAACTATACATAAAATATGATGGGCGGGGTTGAGGGGGAAGGAAATTCCTCTGTTTTTTGAGGAAGTGTTAGCTTTGGCTCATTCCAGGATGGACCTTCCAGGGTTCTTCAGTTTTCCTTTCTCTTAAAGATCTCTCTTTAAGACATATTACTGCCCCTTAGTTATAGCAGGATTAAGGTCCAGTGTAATGGTGCTAAGCTTTGGACAGAGAGAAAAGAGTACGACTCGCTGGCTAATCTGAGTGATTAGGAATAATGTGCTAACATCCAAACTCTGTGAGCTTTGGGTTGATGTGACCCTTGTTTTGCCACACATGCTTCTCATAATTGGAATAAAGCATAAGAAGGCCAGTGGCCAGTGTGGAAATGTGAACCGCAACCTAATAAGTGCATATTATTTGCCAGACTTTTCCAGACCTTTTGGTTAAGTTATTGGATCTTTGCAGCAAAGACTGAGCCAACATGGATGAGTTACCTCCTTTTTATGGATGAGTAAACTCATGTCAAATAATTTGCTTAAAATCAGATGGCTGATAAGTGGTAGAGAATGCTTCTCAGAGAAAGTGAGGTTAATCCCAGTTCTGATGGAGGTGAGGTGTGTCAACCATCCTATGGAGTTGTAAAGGCATTTTATGCATTACATTTGGCAATTCATAGATTACAAATAACTTGGCTCATAAGACTGAAGACTTGGGTTCCAAACCTTGGTCTAATATTTATAAGCTATGTGACCTTTGACAAATCCCTTCATATATTTGAGTTGAGGTACTCTACCTCACAATGTTGTTCAGAGGATTCAATGATATAATATATATAAAGCTATCACAAGACTTGGGACCTAGGAGGCATTTAAATTGTAGTCACCACCATCATTATCATCATTATTAAAAGCATTATTTTCATCAACACAGTAATTATCATTATCGCTAATATCGACTTTATTTACCCTTAGAATTTTTGAGGGTTATAATAAGATAATGAACGTGAAAATGCTTTGTACCAAAAAAATTAGAAGCATTTAAATCTGGGGGGATTCAAATATAATTTTCAAGTACAATAGATTGAATTCAAGAGAATTATTGTGAATTCCACAGTAGTCTTGACTCAAGTTACTCCAGAGTCTTAACCCTGAAAATGCTGAAAGTTGACTTAAAGTGAAAAAGCAAACATATTTCACTAATCTTCAGACCATGGTGTTGGCACTTATAAAGGCCAACTATATATTGATTACTCAATTAATTATTGACTTCCTATTAAAGCTTTAACAAGAAGGTCTATCAAATATTCTACAGCACATTTCATCAAAAAGGGTGGGGTATCAGTCAGAGATTTACTGTTTTATATAAGGCAATGTTCTCTTAAACCTATGAATAGGAAGAAAAATAAGGATCTAAAAATTCTCTTTGTGCCCAAAGGAGATGGGAAGGAGGGAAGGAGAGTCCGTGTTTAACTAAAATTGTACATATGATTCTGATACATATGTCAGTCTTGCCAAGCCCCATGTGAAAAAGGAATAGCAACTAAGACATAGAATGCCAATGACTAGTTTCTGCCAGTAGAAATCTATGGGTTGTTTAGTTTTATAAACACTTCTGAGAACTCAGCCTTTAATGAACACAGCTGCTGCCAATTCAGTGGTTTCCAAGAAGCAGTCATGGTGATCATAAAGAAAGAAATCCCATAACCTATCAACATGGTTTTACTGCTGTAAAGACTAGACTATCATTAATAGCTCATTTTTGAAGGCTATGATGGCCTAACTTCTGCATCAAAGGAGAATTCTGGAAATCAGAAGGAAACTTCCACCATCACCATCACTGTCTCCCTCATTCTTCGCATGATCTGATTTACTTTGTTTTTCTATACATCTATATAAGTTTCATTTTTGATACAGGGAACATTGCATCAAGTGCAGTCTGAGTCGTTAGCAGATTAGCACTCATCCATGACCCATGTGAAACTTAGCAATATAAAAGGTCAAGTCTTCTCAGGTCTCAATTGAGAAATCTCTGTCTCTTCCAAAAACCTCTTTTTCACAATGAAGCTGACAACATTTTCCTGTTCTGTAATATATATGAAATGGAACGCACAATCTTGTATAAATACTTACACAAACACAAACACTGTAATAGTGATGTCTACACTCCCATCTAAAACTCAGCAGGTATTAACATGTTCCTGTCCAGTCCCGAGGTTTAACTGGGAGACTTCCTTCCTTAATTCCTCACCCTGCCCTCATTAGTTGTACAGATGTTCACTTGAAACTTGAGATAATTCTCAAGTTATCAAGGACGGTCATCATCCTAGGGTAGGATGTTGTTTCCTACCTTGGCAGTCTTATTCTAGTCCTATATTCAGATAGTATTTTCAAAGGGTAAATTCAGTGGTAATTTTCTGGCTATGGTATACTCATAAATGTTTAAAAACTAGCTTCCCCAACACACAGTCTTGTTTTGTACCATTTGCCAATTTCTCTGATATAAATACTTCTACCACATATACATTTAAGCCACCAACGTAATGGTACTGAACTTGGATTTGGGGAAGATATGCACACAAAAGTTTCTCGCAAGCCAGTATGAACCAGTACCTCCAGCACACCACTGTCATAAAGTCCTTCTCCTGGTTTATTGCTCTGGCACTCTCTGTAGAGGATCACTCTCAAATATGAAACCCAGATCTCCAAATTTTGAAGCTAGATCCCCTCTCTTTCTGTTTTTCTTGCTTGCCTATACTTCTATTTTCTAATAATAGGACTCTGTGGTCCATGGCCCATTTTAAAGAACTTAAGGCCCTTTGGAAAATAACTTAAGCACTTGGCAAGTTATTTGTCTTTCTAAGGAGGTAAGGAGAACCCACCATATATTAGCCTGTTTCCCATTACTTGGAGAAGAATAAAAATGTTTTCGTTCTTTAGGATGTATCACTCTCGCCAAAAATGAGGCCAAAGAGATTTCTCTAAAGTCACACACACACACACACACACACACACACACACACACAGAGATTGAGAGAGAGAGAGAGATCATAACTGGAGTTCTCATACCCTACTTCAAAAGCAGGGCCAAATAAAACAAAATTCTCTTCCAAAAGATTTAATAGGTACAATATGAGGAACTACTCCCAGCAATGGGAAGAGAGTCAAATCTGGTGCCAAATGGATACACATTTTTAAATTGTATTGCGTAGATCTATATTCTTACTAAATGTGTCTTTTGTCTTCTTGTTTTTCACCTTCTGTCAGAAGTACATTAAAATCTCCTATCATATATATATGTGTGTGTGTATATATATGTATATGTATATGTATGTGTATGTGTCTACACTCACATGGAATACTATGCAGCCATAAAAAGAATGACATCATGTCCTTTGCAGCAACATGGATGGTGCTGGAAGACATTATCCTACATGAACTAACTCAGAAACAACATCAAATACTGAATGTTTTCACTTATAAATGGGAAGTAAACAATGGGTACACATGGACATAAAGATGGAAAAATAGACACTGGGGACTACAAAATGGGGGAAGGTGGGAAGGAGGACAAGGCTGAAAAATTGCCTACTGGGTACAGTGTTCACTATTGGGTAATGGGTACATTAGAAGCCCAATCCTCACCCATTATGCAATATACTCATGTAAGAAAAAAACACTATACCCCCTGAATCTAAAATAAAATAGTTTAAAAAGAAACTAGGAAAATAATTTGGTAATGAGGAGATGTATACTTCTCTTTATCTATTGACGTGAAACAACCCATCCCCAAATTCAGTTGCTTAAAACAAAACAAAACAAGAAGTTCCCCACAATAATTTTGGGCTTGTCTATTTCACCTGGTTCTATCAATTTTTGCTTTATAAATTTAAAGTGATCTTATCGGGTGCATACAAATGCATGGTTGTGCTACCTTTCTGGTGAATTGACCCCTTTACTGCTATAAAATGTTTTTTTAAAGAAACCTATATTAATAATTTCACCTTAAATCTATTTTGTATGATATTACTGTAGTTATGCCATCTTTTCAATTTCTTTTTTTTAATTAAACTTTAAGTTCTGGGATACATGTGCAGAACGTGTGGTTTGTTACATAAGTATACACGTGCCATGGTGGTTTGCTGCACCCATCAACCCGTCATCTACATTAACTATTTATCCTAATGCTATCCCTCCCCTAGTCCTCCACCCTGCGACAGGCTCCAGTGTGTGATGTTCCTCTCCCTATGCCCATATGTTCTCATTGTTCAACTCCCACTTATAAGTGAGAACACGTGGTGCTTGGTTTTCTGTTCTTGTGTTAATTTGCTGAGAATGATGGTTTCCAGCTTCATCCATGTCCCTGCAAAGGACATGAACTCATCCTTTTTATGGCTGCATAGTATTCCATGGTGTATATGTGTCACATTTTCTTTATCCAGTCTATCATTTATGGGCATTTGGATTGGTTCCAAGTCTTTGCTATTGTGAATAGTGCTGCAGTAAATATACGTGCACATGTGTCTTTATAGTAGAATGATTTATAATCCCTTGGGCATATACCCAGTAATGGGATTGCTGGATCAAATGGCATTTCTGGTTCTAGATCTTTGAGGAATTGCCACACTGTCTTCCACAATTGTTGAACTAATTTACACTCCCTCAACAGTGTAAAAGCATTCCTGTTTCTCCACATCCCCTCCAGCATCTGTTGTTTCCTGACTTTTTAATGATTGCCATTCTATCTGGAGTGAGATGGTTTTGATAATTGTGGTTTCTGATTTGCATTTCTCTAATGACCAGTGATGATGATCTTTTTTTCATATGTTTGTTGGCTGCATAAATGTCTTCTTTTGAGAAATGTCTGTTCATATACTTTGCTGACTTTTTGATGGGGTTTTTTTTTCTTGTAAATTTTAAGTTCCTTGTAGATTCTGGATGTTAGACCTTTGTCAGATGGGTAGATTGCAAAAATTTTCTCCCATTCTGTCGGTTGCCTGTTTACTCTGATCCTGGTTTTTTTTTTTTTTTGCTCTGCAGAAGCTCTTTAGTTCAATTAGATTCATTTGTCAATTTTGGCTTTTGTTGCAATTGCTTTTGGTGTTTTAGTCATGAAGCCTTTGCCCATGCCTATGTCCTGAATGATATTGCCTAGGTATTCTTCTAGGGTTTTTATGGTTTTGGGTTTTACATGTAAGTCTTTAATCCATATTGAGTTAATTTTTGTATAAGGTATAAGGAAGGGTTCCACTTTCAGTTTTCTGCATATGGCTAGCAAGTTTTCCCAGAGCCATTTATTAAATAGGGAATCCTTTCCCCATTGCTTGTTTTTGTCAGGTTTGTCAAAGATCAGATGGTTGTAGATGTGTGGCACTATTTCTGAGGCCTCTGTTCTGTTCCATTGGTCTATATATCTGTTTTGGTACCAGGACCATGCTGTTTTGGTCACTGTAGTCTTGTAGTATAGTTTGAAGTCAAGTAGTGTGATGCCTTCAGCTTCGTTCTTTTTGCTTAGGATTGTCTTGGATATATGGGCTCTTTTTTGTTTCCGTATGAAACTTAAAGTAGTTTTTTCTAATTTTGTGAAGAAAGTCATTGGTAGCTTGATGGGGATAGCATTACCTCTATAAATTCCTTTGGGCAGTATGGCCATTTTCACAATATTGATTCTTCCTATCCATGACCATGGAATGTTTTTCCGTTTGTTTATGTCCTCTCTTATTTCCTTGAGCAGTGGTTTGTAGTTCTTGATGTGGCCCTTCAAATACTTTGTAAGTTGTGTTCCTCAGTATTTTATTCTCTTTATAGCAATTGTGAATGGGAATTCACTCATGATTTGGCCTCTGTTTGTCTATTATTGGTGTACAGGAATGCTTGTGATTTTTGCACATTGATTTTGTATCCTGAGACTTTGCTGAAGTTGCTTATCAGCTTAAGGAGATTTGGGGCTCAGACGATGGGGTTTGCTTAATATACAATCATGCTATCAGCAAATAGAGACAATTTGACTTCCTGTTTGAATAGCTTTTATGTCTTTCTCTTGTCTGATTGCCCTGGTCAGAACTTTCAATACTATGTTGAATAGGAGTGGTGAGAGAGGGCATCCTTGTCTCGTGCCAGTTTTCAAAGGGAATGCTTCCGGTTTTTGCCCATTCAGTATGATACTGGCTGTGGGTTTGTCATAAATAGCTCTTATTATGTTGAGAAACATTTCATCAAAACATAGTTTATTGAGAGTTTTTAGCATGAAAGGGTGTTGAATGTTATCGAAGTCCTATTACACATCTATTGACATTATCATGTGGTTTTTGTCATTGGTTTTGTTTATGTGATGGATTACATTTATTGATTTGCATATGTTGAACCAGCCTTGCATCCCAAGGATAAAGCCGACTTGACCGTGGTGGATAAGCCTTTTGATGTGCTGCTGGATTTGGTTTGCCAGTATTTTATTGAGGATTTTCACATCTATGTTCATTAGAGATATTGGCTTGAAAGTTTTTTGTTGTTGTTGTTCTGTCTCTGCCAGGTTTTGGTATCAGGATGATGCTGACCTCATAAAATGAGTTAGGGAGGAGTCCCTCTTTTTGCATTGTTTGGAATCATTTCAGAAGAAATGGTACCAGCTCCTCTTTGTACCTCTGGTAGGATTTGGCTGTGAATCCATCTGATCCTGAGCTTTTTTTGTTTGGTAGGCTATTAATTACTGCCTCAATTTCAGAACTTGTTATTGGTCTATTCAGGGATTCAACATTTTCCTGGTTTAGTCTTGGGAGCGTGTATGTGTCCAGAAATTTATTCATTTCTTCTAGATTTTCTAGTTTATTTGTGTAAAGGTGTTTATAATATTCTGTAATGGTAGTTTGTATTTCTGTGGGATCAGTGGTGATATCCCCTTTATCATTTTTTATTGTGTCTATTTGATTCTTCTCTCTTTTCTTCCTTATTAGTCTGGCTAGCCATCTATGTATTTTGTTAAGCTTTTCAAAAAACCAGCTCCTGGATTCATTGATTTTTTTAAAGGGTTTTTCATGTCTCGATCTCCCTCAATTCTCCTCTGATCTTAGTTATTTCTTGTCTTCTGCTAGCTTTTGAATTTGTTTACTCTTGCTTCTCTTGTTCTTTCAATTATGATGTCAGGGTGTCAATCTTAGATCTTTCCCACTTTCTCCTGGCATTTAGTGCTATAAATTTCCCTTTAAACATTGCTTTAGCTGTGTCCCAGAGATTCTGGTACATTGCGTCTTTGTTCTCATTGGTTTCAAGTAACTTATTTATTTCTGCCTTAATATCGTTATTTACCTAGAAGTCATTCAGGAGCAGGTTGTTCAGTTTCCATGTAGTTCTGTGGTTTTGAGTGAGTTTCTTAATCCTGAGTTCTAATTTGATTGCACTGTGGTCTGAGAGACTGTTTGTTATGATTTCCATTCTTTCACATTTGCTGAGGAGTGTTTTACTTCCAATTATGTGGTCAGTTTTAGAATAAGTGTGATGTGGTGCTGAGAAGAATGTATATTCTGTTGATTTGGAGTGGAGAGTTTTGTAGATGTCTATTAGGCCCACTTGGTCCAGAGCTGAGTTCAAGTCCTGGATATCATTATTAATTTTCTGTCACATTGATCTGTCTAATTTTAACAGTGGGGTGTTACAGTCTCCCACTATCATTGTGTGGGAGTCTAAGTCTCTTTGCAGTTCTCTAAGAATTTGCTTTATAAATCTGGGTGCTCCTGTATTGGGTGCATGTATATTTAGGTTAGTTAGCTCTTCATGTTGCTTTGATCCTTTTACCATTATGTAATGCATCAAGTGGGTCCCTGACCCCTGCGCCTCCAGACTGTGAGACACCTCCCAGCAGGGGTCAACAGACACTTCATACAGGAGAGCTCCAGCTGGCAACTGGTGGGTGCCCCTCTGGGACAAAACTTCCAGAGGAAGGAACAGGCAGCAATCTTTGCTATTCTGCAGCCTCCACTGGTGATACCCAGGCAAACAGGGTCTGGAGTGGATCTCCAGCAAACTCCAGCAGACCTGAAGCAGAGGGGCCAGAGTGTTAGAAGGAAAACTAACAAACAGAAAGGAATAGCATCAACATCAAAAAACAAAGATGTCCACACAGAAATCCCATCGAAGGTCACCAACTTCAAAGACCAAAAGTAGATAAATCCACGAAGATGAGGAAAAAACAGTGCAAAAAGGCTGAACATTCCATAAACTAGGTTTTGATGAAATGTTTCTCAACATAATAAAAGCTATTTATGACAAAGAATGCCTCTTCTCCTCCAAAGGATCACAGCTCCTCACCAGCAAGGGAACAAAACTGGATGGAGAATGAGTTTGATGAATTTACAGAAGTAGGCTTCAGAAGGTGGGTAATAACAAACTCCTTTGAGCTAAAGGAGCATGTTCTAACCCAACGCAGGGAAGCTAGGAACCTTGAAAAAAGATTAGAGGAATTGCTAACTAGAATAACCAGTTTAGAGAATAATTTAAATGACCTGATGGAGCTGAAAAACACAGCACAAGAACTTCATGAAGCATACACAAGTATCAATAGCTGAATCGATCAAGCAGAAGAAAGGATACCAGAGATTGAAGATCAACTTAATGGAATAAAGTGTGAAGACAAGATTAGAGAAAAAAGAATGAAAAGGAACAAACAAAACCTCTGAGAAATATGGGACTACGTGAAAAGACCAAACCCCCATTTGATTGGTGTACCTGAAAGTGATGGGGAGAATGGAACCAAGGTGGAAAACACTCTGCAGGATATTATCCAGGAGAACTTCCCCAGCCTAGAAAGACAGGCCAACATTCAAATTCAGGAAATACAGAGAACACCGCAAAGATACTCCTCGAGAAGAGCAACCCCAAGACACATAATCATCAGAGTCACCAAGGTTGAAATGAAGGAAAAAATGTTAAGGGCAGCCAGGGAGAAAGTTTGGGTTACCCACAGAGGGAAGCCCATCAGACTAACAGCAGATCTCTCAGAAGAAACCCTACCAGCCAGAAGAGAATGGAAGCCAATATTCAACATTCTTAAACAAAGGAATTTTCAAACCAGAATTTCATATCCAGCGAAACTAAGCTTCATAAGTGAAGGAGAAATAAAATCCTTTACAGACAAGCAAATGCTGAGAGATTTTGTCACCACCAGGCCTGCTTTATAAGAGCTCCTGAAGGAAGCACTAAATATGGAAAGGAAAAACCAGTACCAGCCACTGCAAAACATACCAAATTGTAAAGACCATCAACTATGAAGAAACTGCATCAACTAATGTGCAAAATAACCAGCTAGCATCATAATGACAGGATCAAATTCACACATAACAATATTAACCTTAAATGTAAATAGGCTAAATTCCCCAATTAAAAGACACAGACTGGTAAATTGCATAAAGAGTCAAGACCCATTGGTGTGCTGTATTCAGGAGACCCGTCTCATGTGCAAACACACACATAGGCTCAAAATAAAGGGATGGAGGTATATTTACCAAGCAAATGGAAAGCAAAAAAAAAAAAAAAAAAAAGGAGGGAGGAGCCAAGATGGCCAAATAGGAACAGGTCCGGTCTACAGCTCCCAGCATGAGTGACGCAGAAGACGGGTGATTTCTGCATTTCCATCTGAGGTACCATGTTCATCTCACTAGGGAGTGCCAGACAGTGGGCGCAGGTCAGTGGGTGAGTGCACCGTGCACCAGCCGAAGCAGGGGCGAGGCATTGCCTCACTCGGGAAGCGCAAGGGGTCAGGGAGTTCCCTTTCCAGGGGTGACAGACGGCACCTGGAAAATCGGGCCACTCCCACCTGAATACTGTGCTTTTCCGACGGGCTTAGGAAACGGTGCCCCAGGAGAGTATAGCCCGCACCTGGCTCAGAGGGTGCTATGCCCACGGAGTCTCCCTGATTGCTAGCACAGCAGTCTGAGATCAAACTGCAAGGCGGCAGCGAGGCTGGGGGGAGGGGCGCCCGCCATTGCCCAGGCTCGCTTAGGTAAACAAAGCAGCCGGGAAGCTTGAACTGGGTGGAGCCCACCACGGCTCAAGGAGGCCTGCCTGCCTCTGTAGGATCCACCTCTGGGGGCAGGGCACAGACAAACAAAAAGACAGCAGTAACCTCTGCAGACTTAAATGTCCCTGTCTGACAGCTTTGAGGAGAGCAGTGGTTCTCCCAGCACGCACCTGGAGATCTGAGAACTGAGAACGGGCAGACTGCCTCCTCAAGTGGGTCCCTGACCCCTGACCCCCGAGCAGCCTAATTGGGAGGCACCCCCCAGCAGGGGCAGACTGACACCTCACACGGCCAGCCAGGTACTCCAACAGACCTGCAGCTGAGGGTCCTGTCTGTTAGAAGGAAAACTAACAGAAAGGACATCCATACCAAAAACCCATCTGTACATCACCATCATCAAAGACCAAAAGTAGATAAAACCACAAAGATGGGGAAAAAACAGAGCAGAAAAACTGGAAACTCTAAAAAGCAGAGTACCTCTCCTCCTCCAAAGGAAAGCAGTTCCTCACCAGCAACGGAACAAAGCTGGACGGAGAATGACTTTGACGAGCTGAGAGAAGAAGGCTTCAGATGATCAAATTATTCCGAGCTATGGGAGGATATTCAAACCAAAGGCAAAGAAGTTGAAAACTTTGAAAAAAATTTAGAAGAATGTATAACTAGAATAACCAATACAGAGAAGTGCTTAAAGGAGATGATGGAGCTGAAAACCAAGGCTCAAGAACTACGTGAAGAATGCAGAAGCCTCAGGAGCTGATGCAATCAAATGGAAGAAAGGGTATCAGCCCTGGAAGATGAAATGAATGAAATGAAGTGAGAAGGGAAGTTTAGAGAAAAAAGAATAAAAAGAAACGAGCAAAGCCTCCAAGAAATGTGGTACTATGTGAAAAGACCAAATCTACGTCTGATTGGTGTACCTGAAAGTGACGGGGAGAATGGAACCAAGTTGGAAAACACTCTGCAGGATATTATCCAGGAGAACTTCCCCAATCTAGCAAGGCAGGCCAACATTCAGATTCAGGAAATACAGAGAACGCCACAAAGATACTCCTCGAGAAGAGCAACTCCAAGACACATAATTGTCAGATTCACCAAAGTTGAAATGAAGGAAAAAATGTTAAGGGCAGCCAGAGAGAAAGGTCGGGTTACCCTCAAAGGGAAGCCCATCAGACTAACAGCGGATCTCTCGGCAGAAACCCTACAAGCCAGAAGAGAGTGGGGGCCAATATTCAACATTCTTAAAGAAAAGAATTTTCAACCCAGAATTTCATATCCAGCCAAACTAAGCTTCATAAGTGAAAGAGAAATAAAATACTTTACAGACAAGCAAATGCTGAGAGATTTTGTCACCACCAGGCCTGCCCTAAAAGAGCTCCTGAAGGAAGCGCTAAACATGGAAAGGCACAACCGGTACCAGCCACTGCAAAATCATACCAAAATGTAAAGACCATCGAGACTAGGAAGAGACTGCATCAACTAACGAGCAAAATAACCAGCTAACATCATAATGACAGGATCACATTCACACATAACAATATTAACTTTAAATGTAAATGGACTAAATGCTCCAATTAAAAGACACAGACTGGCAAATTGGATAAAGACTCAAGACCCATCAGTGTGCTGTATTCAGGAAACCCATCTCACATGGCAGAGACACATATAGGCTCAAAATAAAAGGATGGAGGAAGATCTACCAAGCAAATGGAAAACAAAAAAAGGCAGGGGTTGCAATCCTAGTCTCTGATAAAACAGACTTTAAACCAACAAAGATCAAAAGAGACAAAGAAGGCCATTACATAATGGTAAAGGGATTAATTCAACAAGAAGAGCTAACTATCCTAAATATATATGCACCCAATACAGGAGCACCCAGATTCATAAAGCAAGTCCTGAGTGACCTACAAAGAGACTTAGACTCCCACACATTAATAATGGGAGACTTTAACACCCCACTGTCAACATTAGACAGATCAACGAGACAGAAAGTCAACAAGGATACCCAGGAATTGAACTCAGCTCTGCACCAAGCGGACCTAATAGACATCTACAGAACTCTCCACCCCAAATCAACAGAATATACATTTTTTTCAGCACCACACCACACCTATTCCAAAATTGACCACATACTTGGAAGTAAAGCTCTCCTCAATAAATGTAAAAGAACAGAAATTATAACAAACTATCTCTCAGATCACAGTGCAATCAAGCTAGAACTCAGGATTAAGAATCTCACTCAAAACCGCTCAACTACGTGGAAACTGAAAAACCTGCTCCTGAATGACTACTGGGTACATAACGAAATGAAGGCAGAAATAAAGATGTTCTTTGAAACCAACGAGAACCAAGACACAACATACCAGAATCTCTGGGATGCATTCAAAGCAGTGTGTAGAGGGAAATTTATAGCACTAAATGCCCACAAGAGAAAGCAGGAAAGATCCAAAATTGACACCCTAACATCACAATTAAAAGAACTAGAAAAGCAAGAGCAAACACATTCAAAAGCTAGCAGAAGGCAAGAAATAACTAAAATCAGAGCAGAACTGAAGGAAATAGAGACACAAAAAACCCTTCAAAAAATAAATGAATCCAGGAGCTGGTTTTTTGAAAGGATCAACAAAATTGATAGACCGCTAGCAAGATTAATAAAGAAAAAAAGAGAGAAGAATCAAATAGATGCAATAAAAAATGATAAAGGGGATATCACCACCGATCCCACAGAAATACAAACTACCCTCAGAGAATATTACAAACACCTCTACACAAATAAACTAGAAAATCTAGAAGAAATGGATAAATTCCTCAACACATACACCCTCCCAAGACTAAACCAGGAAGAAGTTGAATCTCTGAATAGACCAATAACAGGAGCTGAAATTGTGGCAATAATCAATAGCTTACCAACCAAAAAAAGTCCAGGACCAGATGGGTTCACAGCCAAATTCTACCAGAGGTACAAGGAGGAGCTGGTACCATTCCTTCTGAAACTATTCCAATCAATAGAAAAAGAGGGAATCCTCCCTAACTCATTTTATGAGGCCAGCATCATCCTGATACCAAAGCCTGGCAGAGACACAACAAAAAAAGAGAATTTTAGACCAATATCCTTGATGAACATTGATGCAAAAATCCTCAATAAAATACTGGCAAACAGAATCCAGCAGCACATCAAAAAGCTTATCTACCATGATCAAGTGGGCTTCATCCCTGGGATGCAAGGCTGGTTCAATATACGCAAATCAATAAATGTAATCCAGCATATAAACAGAACCAAAGACAAAAACCACATGATTATCTCAATAGATGCAGAAAAGGCCTTTGACAAAATTCAACAGCCCTTCATGCTAAAAACTCTCAATAAATTAGGTATTGATGGGACATATCTCAAAATAATAAGAGCTATCTATGACAAACCCACAGCCAATATCATACTGAATGGGCAAAAACTGGAAGCATTCCCTTTGAAAACTAGCACAAGACAGGGATGCCCTCTCTCACCACTTCTATTCAACATAGTGTTGGAAGTTCTGGCCAGGGCAATTAGGCAGGAGAAGGAAATAAAGGGTATTCAATTAGGAAAAGAGGAAGTCAAATTGTCCCTGTTTGCAGATGACATGATAGTATATCTAGAAAACCCCATTGTCTCAGCCCCAAATCTCCTTAAGCTGATAAGCAACTTCAGCAAAGTCTCAGGATACAAAATCAATGTACAAAAATCACAAGCATTCTTATACATCAATAACAGACAGAGAGCCAAATCATGAGTGAACTCCCATTCACAATTGCTTCAAAGAGAATAAAATACCTAGGAATCCAACTTACAAGGGATGTGAAGGACCTCTTCAAGGAGAACTACAAACCACTGCTCAAGGAAATAAAAGAGGATACAAACAAATGGAAGAACATTCCATGCTCATGGGTAGGAAGAATCAATATCATGAAAATGGCCATCCTTCCCAAGGTAATTTACAGATTCAATGCCATCCCCATCAAGCTACCAATGACTTTCTTCACAGAATTGGAAAAAACTACTTTAAAGTTCATATGGAACCAAAAAAGAGCCCGCATCGCCAAGTCAATCCTAAGCCAAAAGAACAAAACTGGAGGCATCACACTACCTGACTTCAAACTATACTACAAGGCTACAGTAACCAAAACAGCATGGTACTGGTACCAAAACAGAGATATAGATCAATGGAACAGAACAGAGCCCTCAGAAATAATGCCACATATCTACAACTATCTGATCTTTGACAAACCTGACAAAAACAAGAAATGGGGAAAGGATTCCCTATTTAATAAATGGTGCTGGGAAAACTGGCTAGCCATATGTAGAAAGCTGAAACTGGATCCCTTCCTTACACCTTATACAAAAATCAATTCAAGATGGATTAAAGACTTAAATGTTAGACCGAAAACCATAAAAACCCTAGAAGAAAACCTAGGCATTACCATTCAGGACATAGGCATGGGCAAGGACTTCATGTCTAAAACACCAAAAGCAATGGGAACAAAAGCCAAAATTGACAAATGGGATCTAATTAAACTAAAGAGCTTCTGCACAGCAAAAGAAACTACCATCAGAGTGAACAGGCAACCTACAAAATGGGAGAAAATTTTCGCAACCTACTCATCTGACAAAGGGCTAATATCCAGAATCTACAATGAACTCCAACAAATTTACAAGAAAAAAACAAACAACCCCATCAAAAAGTGGGTGAAGGACATGAACAGACACTTCTCAAAAGAAGACATTTATGCAGCCAAAAAACACATGAAAAAATGCTCACCATCACTGGCCATCAGAGAAATGCAAATCAAAACCACAATTAGATACCATCTCACACCAGTTAGAATGGCAATCATTAAAAAGTCAGGAAACAACAGGTGCTGGAGAGGATGTGGAGAAACAGGAACACTTTTACACTGTTGGTGGGACTGTAAACTAGTTCAACCCTTGTGGAAGTCAGTGTGGCGATTCCTCAGGGATCTAGAACTAGAAATTCCATTCGACCCAGCCATCCCATTACTGGGTACATATCCAAAGGACTATAAATCATGCTGCTATAAAGACACATGCACACGTATGTTTATTGCGGCACTATTCACAATAGCAAAGACTTGGAACCAACCCAAATGTCCAACAATGATAGACTGGATTAAGAAAATGTGGCACATATACACCATGGAATACTATGCAGCCATAAAAAATGATGAGTTCATGTCCTTTGTAGGGACATGGATGAAATTGGAAATCATCATTCTCAGTAAACTATCGTAAGAACAAAAAACCAAACACTGCATATTCTCACTCATAGGTGGGAACTGAACAATGAGAACACATGGACACAGGAAGGGGAACATCACACTTCGAGGACTGTTGTTGGGTGGGGGGAATGGGGAGGGATAGCATTGGGAGATATACCTAATGCTAGATGACAAGTTAGTGGGTGCAGCGCACCAGCATGGCACATGTATACATATGTAACTTACCTGCACATTGCGCACATGTACCATAAAACCTAAAGTATAAGAATAAGAATAATAATAAAAAAAAAAGAAAAAAAAAAAAGCAGGGGCTGCAATCCTAGCCTCTGATAAAACAAACTTTAAACCAACAAAGATGAAAAAGGTTATGCTATCTTTACGTACATTTTCTTTTAATCTTTTTGCATTTAAATTATGTCTCTTTTAGGCAGCATATAGTTGTGCTTCTCTTTTCATCTAAAAATCTTTGTCTGTTTGAATAGTTAACCCACTTACATTTCAAGAGATTATTGATATATTTGGCATTAAATCAACTTCTATTTCCTTTTTCTCTCCTCTGTAGCTGATGTTGCATTAGTCCAGTATTCTTTATTATTGCATTCCCCCCCATTAGCTTACTAATACTTTTACAAATTCTTTAATGTATATCCTTGAGATTCAAACATAAATATTTTAGTTATTAATATTTAACATAAATATATATTTTTGTTACTTGCAAGACAATGCAGACAATTAAAAAATATTTACTCTTGCTGTCTTTTATGCTAGGGTTTTCACTCATTTTAATGACACAGATATTGTAAACCTTATATAACATTACTGTTGTTTTATACAGTCAATACTCATTTACATTTAAGCACAAATGTAATCTTTATGTTGTTCTTCATTATTTTCTACATTTTTCTTTTTTCATCTGAAGTCATTGTTCTTCTATACAAATATCTTCTTTTAGTATTTTATGTACTATAACCCTTTTGCTAATAAATTCCCTCAGTTTGCATTTTCTAAATATGTCTTTATTATGCCAATATTTTTGAAGAGCATTTTTCTGGATATAGAAGTCTAGGCTAGTAGTTTTTTATTCTCTTAGTATTTTGAAAATGTCATTCAATTGTCTCCCGGTTTTTATAATTTCTTATAAGTTAGCTGTAAGTTTTAGGATTCTTTCTTTAATGCTAACGTATCTTTTTTTCCTTTGGTTGCCCTTAATATTTTCTTTCATTTCATCAGTAATTACTGTGATGAACTTAAATGTGAGTTTCTTTGTGGTTTTTTTGGAAGGATTTTTGTTTGTTTGTTTTGCTTGGTGTTTGTAACACTTTTTGAAGCTGTAGCTAATGTCCTTCAGCGATTGTATGAGCTTTTCAGCCACTACCTTTTCAAATATTGGTTCTGCTATATTATCCCTCTTCACTCTTATGAGATTGCAGTTACACATAGTTTAGACATTTTTATGTTGTCCCATATATCTCTTAGACCCTTTTCTGCATTTTCTATTTTTCTTTTTATTATTCTATCTGTATATTTCCAACTGACATTTTTACATTCATTAAGTCTAACTTCACTTGTGTTTAATCTGTTAGGCTCATATCACGAGTTCTTAACTTCAGTTTTATTTTTTCAGGTCTATGAGTTTATTCGATTTTTTTCATAGAGTCTGATTCCCAGCTAAAGTTTTCCAACTTTTTATTTAATATTTTGGACATATGAATCCCAGTTTTTTAAAAGTTTATGTCTTATAAATTTAGTATCTGGATCTCCTACCCATCTGGCACTCTTGTCTGCTTTTATTCTTGTTTTATTTTTGCTTTTTAATAACTAGACCTCATATCCTCGTGTGCCTGGTAAATTTTTATTGAAGGCATTGTGTCAAAAAAGAAGTGCAGCAATAATTTGAGTTTCTGGATAACATTTTCTTCCGCCAGAGAGGACTCAGTTTTGTTTCTCTCAGGCAGTTATATTAGAGGCAAGTCTCAATACAATTCTGACTCCATCTCTTTTAGAGCTGGTCTTTATAAAGAGTGATCTATTTCCAGTCTTTCTGTAGTTGTAGACAACCTTCCAAGTATCCCAGTGTGAGTCAGGACTAACATGAGGCAAGTGAGCCACCTAGGGCACATGACTTAATGAGTGAGTGCCTCCTCAAATTTTGTGCCATACATGCCTCATTTGCCTCTTACCAGTATTAACCCTGGTACCAACTGAAATCCTGTGGTATTTACCAGGCATTTATCCTTGGCAGGTTCTAAATTCCACATTTTGCTTCACAGCCCCATGAGAATGTATAAGCTCTGCTTTCTCTTGGCTTTTTTGCCTTTACTTATAAATTCACAAAAATCTCAAGAGGAAATATAAAGCCTTAATATTAGGTTCATATCTCTGCACCTCTCCTTTTAGCCCCTTAAGTTATCACTTTCTTTGTAAATCTCCCATACTTTAAAGCACATTTTTAAAAATTGAGTCTAGCTTTTCCAGTTATTCTCTGCAGGATAGCTGCTCAGATGCTAGCTAGTTATCATAGTCAGGAATGGAAGTCCCTTTTGTTTTACTGTGTGTGTGATAATGAAAGGTAGAGGGTCGAATTTTGCGTTTTTCTCAAATTGGAAATATTCTTTCTGGAAATGTGAAGTCATCTGCATGGATCTTCCTTTTCTACTACCCATTATTTGAATGCTGGTGTTCCACTGGACTTCTCCTTCAGTAATATTATCCTTGAACGATGAGACATGTTGCCTATATTCAGATAAATCCCAGGTTTAAATCTTCATTTCAGAGCTTTCTCTGGGATTCAAACACATGCTACAAACACTTTGTGACATTTTTACACTCATTATGTGTAAAAATCATACAGAAATAATCTTTTCTTCCTCTTTACCACTATTGATTTACTTTTCCCCATCTTAATTAATTGTGGTTGCTTTTCTCAAGATCTGTCTTAAACTACAAGCTTCAGAAAGTCATCCTCTATTCTATTTTAAACTGCACATAATTCATCAAGTCATATGTGCACAGGAGATCATAATCATATATAAACCTACCCCTATCATCTCCCATACATTGAGGTTGTCCTAATTAAAGACTAATGATATCTCACCTAGACCTTCCCAACGTCCTGCTAACCCAGGGATGGCAAATGCTTAGCTATGTCTGCTGACACTTTCCCTGCTTTCCTTTTTACACTCATGGTAGGCATCATTTCTTTATATTGAAGCCTTTCCCAGTGAGTCCAGATGCAGTTTTAAAATCCTCAAAACGGTACTCCAAAGAGACACTACCAGAGATAAACAAATTTAAACCAGCTTGTCATCTCTACCAGATGGTAAATAGTATAGACTGTGCTACCAGAGATATATCCCTATGAGAAATCCAACCATGTAATGTCCATGTTTAAAAATTTATGAGTCTCTTCTTGCTTACAAAATAGAGTAATAGCTCACCAGTTGAGTGTATTATGCCTTGCACAATCCAGTTCTAAAAGAAATTTTCAGATTTATTTGTTATTACTGACACAAGTACTCTAATATCTGATGGCAACATATTTATCCCATTCCTGCAATCCAAAGGTCTTTCATGCTGCCTTAATTCGTACTATTACTTCTCCCAAAAATTCCCATCCTCATTCACTTTCTGTTTAACTCCTACTTACACTTATCCTTTCCTAGACGCCTCTGTGCAGAATTAGTTGATCCTTTATCTCTATCACCAGAACACTTTTTTGAATCTTTAATAGAGCATGTATTTCATTAACATGTTTTAAAGTGTTCACACATATGTATAGGGATCATTCCAGGTAATAACTGTGACTTTATTCAATGCAAAATGCCCAATGGATGCTCAATTAATATTTACTGACAGAATAAACAGAGTGGGCAATCAGTCTTTCTCTTTGGGAATAGTAATATTTCTATTATGATTGTTTATTTCTCTTTAGTCATTAATTCAACAAGTACATTTTTTAATATCTACTATGTGTTAGTCAATGAGCAACATCTATGAGAGAAATCTGCAATTTCTTGCAAGGCATCACCCCGCATTTAAAGCAACAGGAACCAAGTGAGAACCTCTTTAAGTAGCTTTTATGCAAACATTTCAATCTGTCACGCTCCCTTCCATGGGTGAAGGAACTGTAAATGAAGTATTTGGCTCTCAGAGAGTTACGGCACAATTCTTGGCTCACCTTGATAAATATTGATCTTGTATAAATTACCCAGGAAAGGCAGACGATGGTTCTCTGGGCAACACATACAACCCCCACTCCCCTTTATGCAAAGACATAAATCATTTATGAATAGAGCCCCACATGCTCTATGAATAAGTCCCTTGGATTCCAAGATGACTGATACTCAAGTATTTTTCTCGTTTGAGTGCAGACCTAAATTTAAGCAAGCAGTCAGACTACATGAAGTTACAATGCCCTTTTGTTCACTGTAAGGTGAGAGATGCATAATAGGCTTTCAAGGGTAAACATCACATGTTTCAAAATAAACACCATTAAATGCGACTGCACATTTATGCCTTTAATAAAACTGATGGCAGGGGGATAGCTCTTTAGAAACATCTCATGTCATGTTCATTCAATTTTAAGTTTTAGGCACTGGTGAAAAGAGGAGGGTTAGTGTGTGTATGTGTGTGGAATTGGGGAGAATTCATTTTCTTTGACTACAGTTGAATCAAGCCTTTGGTTTCATCTGGAAAGTTGTGAATAGCACAATAAGGGGTCTGTGTGTGGTGAGAAGTCATTAAAATAAAGAACCAAAGGGCAGCAAACATTGGTTTTCTGGGATTCTTGTGGTAAGATTAATAATGAGAGTGTTTAACCTCTGGGGACTTCATCACTGAAGGGACAAGAAGGAGAATAAAAAGACAAACTGACAAATAGCTTGTGGTCTCTTGGCAGGAGCTGGAATTTGTCATTAGAGCTCACACAAAGGGTCAAAATGTGGAAACTTCTTGGGAAAAATAAAAGAATGTGACTTATGCTTTTAGGTGCCTTTATTTATGTGACTTGTTCCACCTTGAATGTTTTTGCCCTCTAATTTCAACTTTTTCACATTCTGTGCAATTCTGTCAGCTTCTTTTATAATTTAAATTGCATATAACCCATAACTTAAGAAATCCTATTTTAGGAATTGATGGACAGAAAATCTTTAATGAGGACTCAGAGATGTATATACAAGGAGAATTCTTATAGAATTATTTATAAGAGAGAAAATAAAAAAAAAACACCTAAATGCCCATAATAACAGACGGGTTAAACAAATTATAGAACATTCTTACAAAGGAATGAAATGTAGCAGCTAAAAATCAGGAGGTAGATATAAATATACTCTACAGAAGGTTGTCCAAGTTATACTGACTTAAAAAAAAAAAGAAGAAGAAGACTATTGGACATTTAGAGTATGATTTCATTTAAATAACATAAAACCACCATATCATGTATATAGATAGGCTTTATGATGGTTATGTCTTGGGAATGTAATTAGAGCAAGAGGGGAATGAGCTTTCACTTCTTACATTAAATATGGCTGTATTGGTTTAATTTATTATGATGCAAAAAAGGAGGTTGGTTTTGTTCTGGCAATTGAAAATATTTTTTAAAACAAGTTACTGTCTTTCAGATCTAAGCTTAAATTTCATCTAGGAGTAACTCTCGTTTCTGCAATGCAGCCAACTTTTGTACAAATTTTGCAACAGTTGTTGCATATTGTTGCAATATTATGGAGAGAACACTTAACTTCTACTGTGAAGGCTGTCATTGAAATTCAATTCCTCCACATTCTAGCTGTAGAATAACTTGATGATTGATATAACTTCTAAGGCTACATTTTCCTTTCTGCAAAATAGTAGAAACAATGCTATCTCCACAGGATCCTTGGGAGTTGTAAAATGAGAGGCATCAATATATTGGTTATTTGTGTGCTTATCTTGTGCATTCTATAGTATTTTAATTTCTTTAATGAGAGCAGGGACTACCACCTTTATTAATTTATTCAATAGAGACAAGTTAAGCAACTATCGTGTTTCAGGTACTGTGTGCTAAGCTCCAGGACTACAATAATGAACAAGAACGATGGCATCCATTAAATGAAGAAATCATGTAAATAATCAGACAATCACCAAACAGTTTAGTAAGAGTTATAATAGGAGAATCAGAAAACTCTCTCTGTAGGAAGTGGTTTTCAATTGAGGCTCAGATGACGAATAAGCTTTATCAGGCAAAAAAGGTAGAGAAGATTTGAAGAGTGTGTTAAGTGGAGGGGAACAGGGTGAGTGAGAGTGTAGAGAATTTGGAACATTAAGTATGTTCAGCATTGTTGAAATTTAAAGGGTTAGGAAACAGGGGTGAAAATGTGAGGTCCTGCAGCTCTCTAACATGCCCCCTCATCCTCCCCAAGTGTTTCTGACTGTCCAGAATAATCAGATGAGGCTCACAAATATCATGGAAGGTTAGAATCAAATATCTTCCAGCAACTCAAACTCAGCATATGCTGAAGGATAAAAGGGTCTAAGACTCAGAGGCCAGCATCATCTTAATATTAATCTAGACACCTACCAGACTCCAGGATATGTGAATCCACTCAGCCTTCTTCAGAGAGTTAGGACACAGGACAGAAGAGATGTTCTAAAATAGGTGATCTGCAAAATGGAGGGGATGGCAGGGTGAGGTTGAAGGGCATGGGGAGATGCATATTTGTTTGTTTGGACTGGAGTATATGTTGGGGAACTATGATATGTTGGGGAACTATGATATGTTGGGGAACTCATCCATACCCTTGGTGCAAAGCCACTGAGAAAATCAGAGCAAAGAGTCAGAGAGGGAATGTATGAGCATCCATCCCTATTGCTTAAAAATTAAGAACCTCCAGATCCATACATAAAGCTCTGACATTAAGACAAATACTTGAAACGAAAAAGGTATACTGCATGTGAGTGAGTAACATAATAGAAAGGCTAAGAATCATAAAATTTCACTGCTTACTTACGTAGGCTTTTGAAGTCACCTGGTGTCCTATCTTATTTCCTGGAGGAAGAAACTGAGGCCCAGGGATAATTAACTCTAATCACTCACCTCCTCAGGCATCGACGAATTATCTCTAAGAAGTACCTGCTGGCTGCTTCTAGTCCCATACACTAGGGATAGAAAGCTTAAAAAGTTCTTTTTTCTGGCTGCACAGTTCTTACTATCTAATGGTAAGTTATGTGAGATATTTTAAGACATAATGCGGTGCAGTGAGAATATTTTGAGTAAGACCTGAAGGAAGGGATTTAGGAAGCCTTCACAGGAGGATAGAGCATTGAACTTGTTCTCAAAGGAGGCACAGGATTTTCGCAAAAATAGAAGAAAGGAGATAACATTGCAGACACAGCAATTAGGACACAGACAACATAAACCTACTAAATCAAGACAGGAATTGGCAATAAAACATTTACAACTTAACAGCAATTACTGATCACTTAGTCAGGATATTAATGGTACTTTCCTAACATTAATCCCGTATCTGAACAAAAAGGAAACTTGAAGGTTATGGATGAATTCGTATCTTCTGATATCATATTTGCTAAACAAAACTATCCAATAACATATTAAGGATCTGAGTTTCTGAGAATTTTATTTTTCAAAGAGGAAAGAAAAAAGCATGAATGGGTACTAACCACTTACTTCTGATTCGTAGGAAAAGAAAAAATGGTGATGTGTGAGGTAGATAGATGGATAAAGTCATGGAAGTGGGGAAGGGTGCATTTTAAATATGCCAAGTGATTACATACATAATTTTACTTAATTTTCACAACAAAGTGTGAATATAATTACTCCATTTTAGGAATAAGAAAAATCGAGGCTCGAAGACATTAAGTGACTTATCCAGAGGCAGGAAGCCAGTAGATGCCAGGCTCAAAATTTGAGTCCTAGCTCATCTCCAATGTCTGTATTCTTTCTATTATGTCACAATTTCTTCCAGGAACCCTGGGAGAAAAAGGTGAGGATATCCTGAAGTTCATAAAAAGCAAGTAAAACAATCCAAAGAGTTTAAAAGAAAGACATGTACCATTGCATAGCTGAGGACTATAAAAGAAATATAGCTGATGAGGGGCAGGCAAATTTCCCCCCAACATTTTAGCATGAAAAATTTCAGATATACAGAAAAGTTGACAGAATTGTACAGTGAACACCTGGATACCCCATCACCTTAATTCAGTAATGAACATTTTGCTGTATTTGCTTTATCCAGATTGGCAATTTTTTTCAGTAAAATTCTGACTAATCACTAGCAATCATAAGTATAATAAGTCTATACATAATTATAAATATGTAAATACTGGATCATAAGTTCCATGAGGTCAAAGATTATGTTTATTTATCTCTGTATAGCCAATGCCCAACTTGATTCATGGCACAGAGTTAGCCCTTGATAAATCTTTGTTGAGTAAATAAATAACATAATCCCCACAAGTAAAAATGGGGTTTGGCTAAAGAAGCTAATAATATGCTCTCTAATCAGTTAGTAAAATAGGAGAAGGTGTTCCATAGAAGGAAGGAACCACAATTCACCAGAGATCAATATATCAGAGGGTTGTCAGTTCGTTAAAGACAAGAATAAACTGAAGCTTGCCTTGCTGCGTATTCTGACACACACTACAAAAGGATGTGGAGAGGTTAAAGCTAGCATGGTACAAATCATTAAGAATTAGTGTGAAGTCCTTCATTTTGGTTGGTAATAAATTACACAAGTACAGAATAAGGAACCTGTTGCTTGGCAGAGTTTAGATATATAAAATTTGGAAGAGAGGTAGAAAGGAAATTGGTTATTACAATCCAGTTGTATAAATATGTGGTTTTAAAAAGATAAACCAGACTTAGCATTGATAGAAAAATAGAGAGAGAGTACAAGCACTAACAGTCCCATTGTACTCTGAGTGTCCCTCTCAACTCTGAGGGCCATATTATACGACAGTGCTGTTGAATAAATGCTATGTGTCGAGAAGAATAGAGAAGGGAATTTTAGGGGATAAGGGGTCAGAAAATTATTGTAGATTATGATCATTAAAGGAACTGAGGATGTTTAGACTGAGGAGGAACAACAATGGAGAATGTGATAATTATTTTTAAGTATTTGAAGTGCTGACCGATTGAAAAGGCAGTGGAGATAATGACTTCAAGATGGTAGACAAGAGACCTATAAACACATACACATATGGATATAGAACAGAAATATATTCACTGCCGGATGTAGTGGCTGATGCCTGTAATCCCAGCACTTTGAGAGACCGAGGCCAGTGGATTGCTTGAGGTCAGGAGCTCGAGGCCAGCCTGGAAAACATGGTGAAACCCAGTATTAACTAAAAATACAAAAATTCACCAGGTATGGTGGTGTGTGCCTGTAATCCCAGCTACTCAGGAGGCTGAGGCAGGGAGAATTGCTTGAACCCGGGAGGTGAAGGTTGCAGTGAGCCGATTTCATGCCACCGCACTCCAGCCTGGGTGACAGAGCAAGACTCCATCTCAAAAAATATATATATATTCATATTTTATATACTTAAAAAATATAAAATATGACTACACACACAAACGCATGTATAAATACATTCATAAGAATTAAAACACAAGGATTGGAACATAAGAGTTGTTACATTTTGTGGTCCAGAAACAAGCAGAAAACGCAGGAGATAAAATTGCAGAAAAAGCTGTAGCTTAGGACATTGGTGGAAAGTGCAGCTCTTAAAGATGAGAAAAACAATGAAGACGATCAATGTTCAGAGGTAGTCTACCTCTGGGGTCTCTGATGACAGCAGTAACATAGCCAGGTTAACTAACCAGTCTACCACACACACACACACACACACACACAAGCTCACACATGCATATGCACAAGCACACACATACACACATATGCCAGAAACAGATGAATCTGCCTTGAGATGTATTCTCTCATGAATGTGGGAGCTTGAGACAGAAAGATGGGGCAATTCCTAGGTACGAGTGATGCAGGATCCTATCCCTGGAAGCATGGCTGATGGTACCAGGAGCCCCAATGCTCTCATTGGAAACGGTGGAGAGGGAGCCACAGTGATAACTCTCAGATCTGCTCTCAAATAAGCAGAAAGTTAGACTTGCAATCTTAACTGCACAAGATGACCACAAAATGAAGACACACTAAACATCCAAGAAAAACCTATTGCACAAAAGAGGCAATAAACTTGATAAATAGAACTTATACCCAAAGAGATAGAGTTAACAGAACAATTTTAACTGGATTTGAGAGAAAGAATAGATACTTTCTATATTATTTCTGACAGTAAATCTGAGGTCAATAGATGAAAGTAACAGATAGGCAGATGTCAGCATAGCATAAAGTGAGAACTTTTCTTTTTTTTAAATTATACTTTAAGTTCTAGGGTACACGTGCACAAAGTGCAAGTTTGTTACATATGTATACATGTGCCATGTTGGTGTGCTGCACCCATTAACTCGTCATTTACATTAGGTATCTTTTCAAAAAATTATGTTCATTCAACAATGGACTTCAACAGAGTATACCCAAGCTGTACTCTTGACTCTATCACACATGGCTATTTTATTCTATTTTATTTTCGAGACAGAGTCTTGCTCTGTCGCCTAGGCTGGAGTGCAGTGGTGATCTTGGCTCACTGAAACCTCCACTACCTCCCGCGTTCAAGTTATTCTCAAGCCTCAGCCTCCCGAGTAGCTGGGATTACAGGCCTGTGCCACCACGCCTGGCTAATTTTTGTATTTTTTGGTAGAGAAGGGGTTTTGCCATGTTGGCCAGGCTGGTCTTGAACTCTTGGCCTCAAGTGATCTGCCTGCCTCGGCCCCCCAAAGTGCTGGGATTACAGGCATGAGCCACCGTGCCCAGCCCACATATGGCATTTTAATCAAACACTCAGTGAAAGATACAGAAAGGTGCATTATCAAAGAGCAGCTGAGCTAAATTTAAAACAAAACAGCTGAACCAATATACTAAAATTAATTAGCCTGGATACAACAGAACCAGGAACAAATAACCTATAAATACGGAGCCTGGCACAAAGTAGCCCTATAATCAATATTTGTCAAATAAACTTAAGCATCATCAGGGCAAATGCATGTCCATCATGTTCACCAGCAAAAGGACAGATATTCTGTTCACTGAATTTTAATTCTAATAGGGAAGATAGCTAACAAATAAATCTGTGATATAAATGTAGGTAGTGAAAATTGCTATGAAGAAAAACAAAAATGGGTAAGGTGTGAGAGAATAATGTGTGATCATTTTGTTTGGTTTGGTTTGGTTTAGAGAGAGATGACTTTGGAGAGGAAAACATTTGAGCAAAGATCTAAATAAATGAGGCATTACTTCAGTTATCTATCACTACATAGATCTTACTAGCTTAAAACAGTATTATCTTGCAGTTCCAGTGTGTCTAGATCTATGTCAGTGTGACATAGAACTTACTGGCTTAAAACAGTATTATCTTGCAGTTTCAGTGTGTCTTGGCTTAGCTAAGTCCTCTGGCTCAGCCTGTCTCACAGGGCAGCAATCAAGAGGTCTTCTGAAGCTGCAGTCACTGCCAAGCTCTATTGAGAAGGATCTTCTTCTAATCTCACTCAGGAGGTTGCTGGCAGGATTTAGTTCCTCCCAAACTGCTGAACTGAGGGTCTCAGCTCCTAGTTGGCTCTTGGCCAGAGGCCTTGTCACATTGACCTTCCATAGGGCACTCATAATTAGCAACTTGCTTCATGAGAGAAAGCAAGTGAGACAATCCAGAGAGAGAAAGTGAGCAAGAATGGACGAAGGCACAGTCTTTTACAATTTAATCTTGGATGTGACATCCCATCACTCTTGCTCTACTCTATTCTTTAGAGGCAAGTCACCAGGTCCACTCCACATACAGAGGAGGGCATTACAGAAAGAAGTGAATATACAGATGTGGGGATTATTGGGAGCTGTGTCAGAAAGCTGTATACTATAGGCAGTGTGCTATATACAGATGTGGGGAAGAGCATTCCAGATGTTGGGGACAGTAAATGCAAAGACCACTGTATGTTTGAGGAACAGAGAAAAGTCAAGGAGGAAGTGCAGCTTGAAGAGCAGGCATGGGCCAGATCCTAAGTAATATGGAATTTTTTAGGTCTCACTAGTTTGGATTTGATTATAAGTATAAAGAAAAGACTTTGGATGCATTAGAGCAGAAGAGGTTAAACCTTTCTTTTATGAAATCATAGTGATGGTAAATGGTATATTGGATTTACTTTTTGTCTTATTTTTAATGACCTTTCTATGGGGAAGCTGACAATTACATGTCAGCTGCTCCCTGTATTATGAAAAATATTTTATTTTACTGGTTCTTAATACTCCAACTCTGACAAGCTAGTGATCTGTAAGGAGATTATTTGAAATCAGATTGTTTAGAATTTGAGTTCCTCAATGTTGTTTAGGGAAGAATAATTCATTGATATTATTATTATTATGGTTATTATTATTACACTGCAATCGGTTGAGCTTGTGCCACTTCAACCTTATGCAAAAGCCAGGGACAATAAAAAGTTGGGATGGGAAGAAATATGGTGGACGTAATCCTGACGGTGTATGTGGAGCCATTGGGGGAAGGTCTCCTACAGCCACAGATATTTAGGGAGTGGAAAGGAGGCTGTCTACTTCCTGTTGGAGAACAAACACTTAGATTGCCAATTCCTTCTCCCTAGTTATCTGGGTCAGTTAATCCCAGCTCACAGCTGCCAGCTGAGCTCTTCCCTGGCCAAGCTGCTCTGCTTTGAAATTCTCCCCCAGGCCACCTCGCCCAATGATGTCAGACAGGGTGAGTGGCCCGCCAGCCCTCCCCTCTCACAAGATGATGTGCAAGGGGAAACGCATGCTGTCTTTGCTCAGGAAACATCTGGTTGATCTGCTAGTCCTCAAGCGGGTCACTGGCTGTTTTATAAGTTAGTGGAACAGAATAGGATGGGAAGACATGGAGCTTCAGCGATTACTCAACCTCGCCATCAAGTTACAAACTAAAATGAGAGGTGAGGAAACAGCCTCCCTGGCAGGCGCTCTCCAGGGACTTGGCACCGTCGCTGAAGTCACATTTCCCAGCTTGTAATGGAAAACGAATGCTGTTTACAACAGCTTAAAGTAGCCAAAATGGGAACATGAGCCAAACTGTGTAGTGAAGGGCGAACTCCTACTTGGAAGCTTTCAGCAGTCCAGTAATTATTCAATACCAGGCCTAAAATATAGTCTCCTCATGAAGAATATCATTCACTCTCCCTTGGAAAATGAAACACCACATTCACTGGTAAGCGGAATCCATGACCACTTAAAAGCAGATCCAGCCCCTCATAAGCTGTTTGACATAAAACAAAAGTTGCTGTATGCCCTGCACGGTGTTCTAAGTGCCGTTTTTGTCCTGATTGGTTTCCATTGACTTTTTCCCAGTTTATGAACCACTAGAGAGGAGTTGGATAAGACAGGTAAGAGAAAATGAATTGGACGTGCCGTCCTTCCACCCACAGCCCCCTCCCCATATCTGTCCATGGGGGATACAGGTTTTCTTCTTTCAGGATTCTGGCCTGCAAATGAAAAGATCTTCTCTTCCGGCTCTGTCTTGCCTCCAGCCTCTCTCCCTTCCCCTAGTTACATCAGTAATATCATTCTGGTGAGCAGACTTTTACGGGGCTAGTATGAGCTCTCCAAAGGTGTTAAATCTGAATGAAAAGTCAAAAAAATTAATAAAGAGCAAAACCCTGGAAAACAAAGCAATTCTAGCTTTAAAAAAAAACACTAAAAATTTGTCCTCGGTGTTCCCTCTTTGGTAAAAATTAGGTGGAACACAAGATTGAGAATACATTTTTTTTGGACCTATCTTTCAGGCATTATTAGTCAAATTGAGATCATGGGACTTTGAGCTTGTTGCCCCACCATTGATTCATTTATTCCTTCAGCAGATACTTTAGAATATTTTTGTACACTATCTATTGAGTATATAATTTAGGAATAAGACAAAGTTCTGTACCCTTTTGGAGCTGAAATAAATGAACAGAAAATAAATACATTTAATAGAAAGTATTACATGCTATGCAGACAAGGTAATGAAATAGGGATTGACTTCTACTGCAAAACCTCTCAGAGGAGGTGACATTTAAACAATGACTTGCATGATTTAAAGATTTCAGGCTTGTGTGGGTCGGGGAGCAGGGCACTCTGGGCAGAGAGGACAACTGGTACAATGACTGATGCAAAAACAAGCTTGGCACATTGATGGAACAGAAGGAAGATTAAAAGTGTTGGAATGTGATGGGGAATGCGGAAGCATGGGATCTAGGATCAAAGAAGCCTAGCTTTGAGTTCCCAGTCTACCACCTAACTAGCCGAGTTACCTTAAGCCACATTATTTAGCCTCTCTGAGCCTATATTCATCATCAGTAAGTTGGAGATAGTATTTCCTATCTCACCAAAGACTAAGCTGTAAGTAAAGCATCCAATCTAGTGCCTCACACACAATAAGAGCTTCAAAATGTTAAATCTTTTTCCTTATCTGAGAACACTGGGCTGTCACCAAGTATAATGTTTAATCTTATGTGTCAATTTGACTAGGCTATGGGCTGTCCAGATATTTGGTAAAACATTATTCTGAGTGTGACTGTAGGGGTGTTTGAGGATAAGATTAATGTTTGAATTGGGTAGCTGATGGCTCTCCCCAATAGAGGAGGTTCTCATCCAATCAGTTGAAAGCCTGAATCGAACAAAAAGGCTGACCGTCTTCTGAGGAAGGGGCAATGCCTCCTGCCTGACTGCTTTGAGCTGAGATACTGGTGTTTTTGGCCTTCAGACTTGAACTGAAACATTATTTATTTGACTTTCCAGCTTGCCAGCTTTTGGACTGGAACTATATCATGAGGTCTCCTGGGTCTCCAGCTTGCCAACTGAAGGTTTTGGGACTTCTCGGCCTCCATAATTGTATGAGCCAGTTCCATAATTCCACACATATGTGTACACACACACACACACACACACAATCAGGTGCTGTTTAACAACAGAATACATTCCGAGAAATGTGTCAGGTGATTTGGTCATTGTGCAAACATCATAGTGTATACTTACACAAACCTAGATGGTATAGCCTACTACACAAATAGACTATATGGAGTAACCTGTTTTCCTAGGCTACAAACCTGTACAACATGTTTTAATTGCCTACAGTATTCAGTACTCAATGGTATGTATTAGTGTAGCTTAAAAAGGTGCATTAAAAATATAGGATTATAATCTTATGGCACCACTGCCATACATATTGTTGGGGTTTTTAGTTTATTTTGTTTATTTGTTTTTAGTTAGTGGTATGAATTGGAATGCAGTCTGTTGTTGACTGAAACATCATGATGTGGTGCATGACAAGGTGTATATGCTGATGGTTTTGTTTCTCTGGAGAATCTGGACTAATACAGCGTCTATCAAAGGTGATTAATAGAAGTAGCTCCAATCTGAAGGTGCTGGATTTCATTTATTCAGCACCTCATAGATTAAGTTTTTTCTAAATCCAAGGAATATCTTAGAGGGAATAGATTTATAGCAAGCCTTCAATTTTGACAGAAATTTCACAAAAGTTGGGGAAGATTTCCTCCACAGACAAAAAGAGTAGCCTGAGGCAAAGCATGGGGCAGGAGAACGGGAGGCAGATAGAGATGTACAATTGGGAGTAACAGTTAATAACAGCCAACATTTATTGACCACATTAAATGAAACTGGAACAAGTCAGAGATTTGCTGATCACTTATTGTTTGGCACAGGCCAGGAGATCCAAAGTCTATAGATGAGGAGGATGTGAGCTGGTTCATGATCTCCTGTTCCAAAGGGACACTCTTTTTGAGCTATTCATGAGTTGGTATAGGCAAAGCTGCTATTTTTTTTTTTCATGCTGTGGCTTAAATAAGAAAGAAGTCTATTTCTCTCTCTTGTAACAGTCCAAGGGAGGCAGAGTTATTTTGTCATCCTTAATCCTAGGCTTTCATCCTTCATTGCAAGGCATTTGTTCCAGTTCTCATCATTTCCCAGATATGGTGAAGGGGGCAAGAACAAGCTGAGTTCATACCTTTTCCTTTTAAGATCCTGAGCTGGAAGTGGCACATATTATTTATGCTCATATGATATTGGCCAGAATTAAATACCATGGCCACACTTTACTGCAAGGGTGGCTGGGTGGCTGTGCACTCAACTAAAATGCACTGACTTTGGAATCATAAGATACAATAACACAACAACTAAGCAGTATGCTTTGTGAGTGACTCCAACTTTTCTACATGTCATGCCAGGTCCATTGCTAAGCAGTGGACTACATTAATGTGGGGCGGATTCTTCCATTCAGGAATTATAGCAGTCTGCAGAGGACATGGAATATGTGCACAAGTGTTTATAATAATCAGAAAGGATGTGACCACCATTGGATGGAAGGAAAATGTAATACTTTAAGAGCTTGTAGCAAACTGCTCATTGTCCTGCAGGATCTGTTGTCTACTAATTCTAAAGTCACTGCATCCCACCTTTATGTATTCCACTGCCTGGCAATGGGCCTGGCATATCACACAGGAAACTTAGAAGGTCACTTACATAGTGTACTGTTTAATTGTTGTTCCATTATTATATCTTATGAAATGCAGCATCTATTATGTGCATCCAAAGAGACACACATGGACGTCCACATACATAAATACATGAGCAATGTAAATAATTTTTCTGAAGCCCTCCCATTTTGTTGGTTCTAAACTCTGCAACCTAAACAAACAATATGTTATGCTTCTGTCTTCTCAAGGAATAAAAAACAAAAAGTTCTTCCTTGAAGTTAAGGATGAATATAAAAAAAGGAACTTGGTGAAAGTGGATCTGCTTACATTTTTTTGCCTTTCATTTTTTCTCTCCCACTTCTGGCCCCTTAAATGGCTCTGCTCTGATGGGCTGCATGATGCAGATGTGTGGGAGTGTATGCTGCACCCCAACATGGGCCAAGAGAGACAGAGGGGATGTGCATGGGTGGTCCCCTCCCTCCAGCCTTTTGTTTTTCAGTGAAAGTTCAGAAGCTGATGTTCCACTTTGGAAATTTGATTTAAGTATGGGCTACTCTGCATGCTGCCTGACAATGGAGAGGATTCAAAGTAATAGGGCTTAAAGTACCTTGAGTTGCCCCACACAATGCTACTGGAGAGGCTGTCGGAGATGCTGGGGAATCATGGAGAAAAATGAGTGGTATTAAGAATAATACATATTTTTAGGTCACTCCTCAATCTAAAATCTTTCAAAGCTTATTGGGACTCTTGGGATAAAGTCCCAAATCCTTGCCGTTGCTCTCGGGACCCTCCATGGCCTGTCTACTTCTCCAGCCACATACAAGATGCCTCTCCTTCATGTCAGTGCTCCAGCCACACTGGCCTTCTCTCCTTCTTCAGATGTGACTGACTGTCCTGCTGAGTCCTTCCTCCTTAGAGGTTTTGTGCAAATGGTTCTTCTGTCATGAACAGCTTTCTTCTGCAACCTTCATCCAGCCACAATTCCAACACGTTCTCCTCTGCTCCTCAAACTTGGTTACTGCCCTTTTTTTAACAGCACCTTTTATTTTCCTTTTCTGAGTGCTTATCATCCTTCAGCAGCTTGTTCATTGAGTTTTCGTTAGACTATAAGCACCTTAAGGGCAGGCACCATATCTTTCTCATTCATCCCGCAAACGCCATGCCTATCCCAATGCCGATGGACTCCAGCCTCTTGAGAAATATCTGTTAAAGAACTAAATGTCTCGATGCATTTAAAGATAATTATCTGAGCTGACTGGGTGGTGCTACTAGAAATGTGAGAACTGAATGGGGCTCTTCCTGCCTCATCTCTTGCAAGTCCAGCTAGGAAGTGGGAGGTTGGAAGGGCAGGCATTATAGATGGGGATTCTGGGTGAGGAATCTCAGCCAGGGAGTCAGGCCAGGACTCTTGCTGTGAAATAGGAACATTTTCAAGGGAAGTGACCCTCTGCTGGAACTCCTCGGTTCCAAGGTGGTCATTAACTTTGAATTGTTATGCAGTGTGAATAATTCGCCTGTGGAAAAAATTTAGCACCAACAGTAGTGCTACTTTTGCCATTAAATTTCAACTGGAATCCTGACTAATCTCAGCCGGACTCAATTCAAACTGTGCCATTTCTGTAACATTAAAATATAACCCATAGCCACACCAGCAAAGCCACCCCTTAATGGAGAGAGGAACTTGGTACTTCAAGGAAGGACCAATGGGAACCTGGGAAATCTAGAAACCGCCCCCGCCCACCCCGCACCCCACAAAATGCTGACTTGGGGAATAATTTGGCTTGAATCCATGGGGATTGAGCCTCTATAGCTGAATGGATTTAGTCTTCCAGGTTCATGCCATTTGGTCAATCTTCTCTAAATCATTCATTCACTCATTTAGTCACCATTCGAGTGCCTACTATATACCACCCCAAGGACCAGTAATCAAAGTGATATAACTGCTTCTATCCACAAATGCTTATCGTCTACTTGGAAAGACAGATATGGGAAAAATAAACGAAACAAAGTGCTAGAGGAATGACAACATAACTTACAAATTCCAAGTGATACATCCAGGTGCTGCAGAAAAACATACCCTGAGAACTCAGGTGCAAGCCCCTCTAAGTAAAGGCCTAAACCATCAGTTCTCCTTTTTCTTTTTTTTTTTTTTTTTTTGCCTTTGGCACTTACTATAACTCAAGAGTTTTCAGTTTCCTACATAACCTCAGCTCGTGAGGACTGTCCACTACTCCAAATTAGCAAGTAAAAATGCTAAAAAGTCATAACTCCATTCATCACAGCAAACACTGTGACCTTTTAAAATAAGTACCTCACCTAGAAACTCAGCATTCTTAGTATTTTCAGAGTTCTTAGCAAATTATATAATGTTATTTAAAGAAATGGTTTACATGACACCATTTCATGCCAATTCTCTTTCAGTGACTATAATCTCAGTGCTTTTATTTCAAAGAATCTATTCATAAGATTTCAACTTGACTTCTATTAACAGGAGGCATTCAGATTTAGTTTATCTAGAATAGATTTCAGCTACATTACTGATAATGATATTTTAATGATAATTTTATGAGGCATTCACTTACTTGTATAATTCTATCCAGACGACCATAATGAGCAGGGCATAGATAAGCATATGTTTTAGAGGGGCTCTAAGTTATGGAATAGTGCAGGTCCTACTAGAAAGAAACATTGTCTTCTTTGTTTTGCTTGGCATGAGCCTAGGAAGATGCAAACTTACCTATTGCTGTTAGTGACAATGCTACCAGCAAATGCAGACCAATACTAAAAGATCCGAATTCTAATCTCAGTTTGAGCACCTGTATTGATCCCTATTGTAAGCTACCTACACCTCATCTTGCATATAAGCCCAAAATTATGTTTTATGTTCAAGTCTACAAATTAGGCTGAATATCACTTGCAAATAAAGGAGATCTAACTGATGCACTCTCACAAAAGGAAGAAGGTAGGAAGGAAGTACACAGGACAAGTAAAAACTACTCTATATTTATTCATTATAGAACACACTTTTCTTCCCAGAAAGAAAACAAACAGTCTGAGGTATCCCACATTAATAAATCCCATTCTATGGCTTTACATCCTGAATTTCTGTTATTAATCAAGGTTCAGTATCATTATACACAGTGATTAAAATTTTTCCCTGAGATCATCAAGGCTGTGCCTTTGACATAGAAATACCTTAGCCTACCAAAATTCAGGAGAAACCATAGAAAACTAAAAGTCTTTTCGGTGGCAGAAAAGGCAGACAACTTAGGCAGAATTCCTGAGAAAAAGGTGCAGAGTCATTAAGCCACCAGTTAAATTTTACCTGGCTGTGAACTGTTATCCCTTCTACATTTCTAAATATTCTGGGAGGAAAATTCATCTTATTGCATAGAAAGATACTTTTTCACAAGGCTATACACAAAGCATCTTTGCTTTTGCTAGCTGCCACAGCCATCTTGATGCCTCAGTTTCCAGTAAAATGCAAAGCTTGAGAGGTACAGGCAGCCGTTCCCCAGTGACATACGGAAAAGAGAAAAAAACAGACATGGATGAGGAGGAAAAATGTGATTGTCATATTATGCATCCGGTCAGGCCTGTGATACTTCTCCAAATGATCTGGCATCATAACAGCTACTGATCCTCCACAAGTAGGAATGAGGAAAGACTTACTGGATTATCACCTCAAATCCCAGCCTAATCAGCTCCACAAAGCATAAGGCAAATGGCCATTGGCACACGTCGTCCAGTTTGGGTGCACTGAAAGTCAGCTCTGAACAGAATGCCACTTCCAGCAGCCCCTCCCAAGATGGAATAAATCACAAGCTGCAAAAGAGCCAGCCTGCCCAAATAGTCATTCTTAAATTTTGTTGTGTCCCTCCGCCCACCCATCCCCATAAAATTGCACAATGGAATGATCGTGTTCCCTGCTGAAGACTTCCCCTCCTAATAGTAAGCAAGCAAAAGTTTCCCTAGTCTGCCCCATACTGAATTGTAGAAGGCGGCAGCCCAGCCCAGGATGGGGGAGTGAGAAAGGAAGCAGGCGAGTGAGCTGGATGTCAGGCGAACATGCTTAGAAAGGCTGTGGTAGAGTGTGTAGGCCTCTGAAGACAGAAACAGTAGGGGAAGGCTGAGCAGCGGTGGGTGGTGGCACTTTCAGAGACATTGGGTGGTTGCACTTCTAGAGACATCATCCCATGGATACAATGTTCCCAATTCTCTTTCTTAGGTTTTCTTGAGGTAGTTCTGACAGGCTCTTGCCATGTCTTTCAAGAAGTTAGGAACTCCATTCTGCAAAGGAAATGAGACTGTCATTTCTATGTCTTCACAGTGGTCACTCTTGATTCTTTGGGATGTGGCAGAAGGTAAACAATGTTGGCTTTAGGACTAACAAAAATGAATAGGCTCCCTAACTGGATTTCAACAGAATGCTGTTGCAGATGATAACAAAAAGTAGGACTGAGGACAAAAGTAAGGCCAGTCAACAGGAACTTCTGTTGCAAAAAGGCCTTATATGTTAGCTTTTTCTAGGAAAAAGCAAAGATGTTTCTGAAACAGTGTTTCTGGAAAAAAGAAAACACAAGAAATGGGCTTGGGCTGGATTGTTACATTCTTCCAAAGTAATGAAAGGACTTGCTTTACTGAATTAGAAAATGGTAAGGATTGGGGATCAAGGAGCAGGATATATTATTATTTAGTTAATGTTGAGCACTGGGCAAGACTTTTCCTAAATATTGTCTTATTTACTCCCCCTCTATGCAGTAGAAGACATCTATCTTCATTTTTAAAAAGGAAGAAATGCATGGCTTTCCTTAAATAAAACAAGACAGTCAGTAGCAGAGCCAGGATTCGAAATTGCATCTGTTTGACTCCAAAGTTGATGTGCTTTTTCACACTTCCAAGGAATCTGTTGATCTCTCTAGTAGTAGATCTTGTGCAAAGCAGGCTGATGGTCCCCATAATGTCAGGCTCCTGGGCAGTCTCTAGTGATACAAACTACCACTGCAGTTCCCTCCCTTGTAGAAAAAAAGAAAAAAAAAAAAAAAGGGTAACAACAACAAAAGTGGAAGCTTTCCTCAGGCTTGGACACATCTGGTTGTCTCCAAGCCAGGTCAGTCTGTCTTATTCCCCAGTAAGCAGAGGAATATAGGCTCCAAAGGCACTATTGTTCCGACTAGGAGCAGACTATTGTCCAGAAGTTCCAGAGAGTGATTCTGGTGGGGTCCTGGGACACAAGCAGGGAGAGGCTGGCATTCCAAGCTGACAATTCTTTGTCTTCTGTCCCAGCCTCCGTCTTGGATGTTGGCAACCCCAGCCCTAACCAGAGTCACTCAACCAAACTCTTCATAAAAGAGCCTCATTACGCCTGAGACAATGTGTCTCTTCAGCCTGACAGCCCCAAGGGCTAAGTCAACATTTGTCGAACACACTCCCCCATCCCTCCCCCTGCCACGCCTCCTGGGATCTCACCTTGGCGGCCCAGTTAATGAGCCAGGACGGAATTTGGCCACCCGGGTTATCAAAGTAATACATGAAAACTAGAGAGGGAAAGAAAGGACAATTCAGAAAAAGGAAAAATACCAGAAAAATATAGCAACAAAACTGTGCAAACTTTATATCTTCATATTCAAGCTCAGAAACTGCAGAGGGAGGTAGCATATAATTCAGATGGACTTCTCTCCACTGACTTCCCTTACAGCATACTTAAATATAGGCACTTTTGAAAACAGCCACAGACACATTTTGCTGCTATTTACTAAACACCTGGCAAGTGCTGGACACTTGAATATAGCCTCTCATTCAATTATTCCAGCAATCCTAAGGAGATGGTAAAATTAATCCCATTTTATAAATGATGAAACAGATACTCATACAAATTAGGTGACATATTCAAGGTGACCAACTAACTATAGTTCAGATTTTTGCCTAGGACGCAAGGCCACACTCATTCTGGTAGAGCAGGTGGCCTCGCACCCCACTCTCTGTCTGCAGCTTTCCTCCCTGGGGGCTGGAACTCAAGCTGGGCAGGTCTTGAGTCTCTGAGTTGGTACTGAGCCGGAGCTGAGACCTCCAAGACAAACCTGCCAGCTTTCTTGCCTACCCTTAGGCCCAGCGTATATATCCACAGGACCAGCTGGAAGTGAATTTCTAAACTCTCTGGCTCACTTATAATGGTCTGGTTTCATCTGGACAATCCATGAGTCTGGAGAAAATAGACTGGGTCAGAGTTAAACATCAACCTCATACTCTATTCAAGTTTGTTGGGGTGGAATGAGGCTCTCTCTAGGTGCTGATCCTGGTCTGCTCTGCACCTGTGCCTGTCCTCTGACCTTAAGGGATATGCTTCATGTACTCGACATGCCCCCCCATCAGCCTGGCCCTCCCGTGGGGGACCTCTGGCTGGGTGCACTGACAGGCACCATGGGTTTTACCTTTGCTCCCCTTCTTGCCGTCACTCTCGATCGCCAGGCTCTGCTTGTATTGCTTCACCCGGATCACCCCAGACCTCTCGCCAAGCTGAGGCATGGAGGTGCTTCGGGCCAGGACCACATGGATCTTCCGCCCTTCCATGTCCAGGTCTCGCCGCTGCCGAAGGTAGACATACTGCATGGCCAGTCAAGGCAAGACACCAATGCCAGCATTGTAGACAGACAGAAGGAAAGCGCCACAAGCTGGAAGCAAAGGGAGGTGATTCTGTGCCTCCCACTTGGCATTTGCTCCTTTCTACCACTAGTTCACTTACCTGCCCTGTCTCCGTACCTGCACTGCAAGACTGTGCCTCACACCACCTAGTGTTCTCACCAAAGAGCGTGTATTACTTACCTGTGAGTGATCCCTTCATGCTTTTAATTATGTGAGGAAACCACTTTTCCTTTCTCCAAGAAGGCACTAGGAGATGACAGAGGAATGGTCACTTAATAGCTGTGTGGTCCTAGGTAAGCTACTTAGCCTTGCTGAGACTCAGATTCCCTATGTAGGAAAGGGAGTAACACTGCCTTCCAGACAGGCTTGGTGGGGGCATTAGAGAAAGACCTGGGCAGAGTAAGCACTCAACAGACAATGGTGTCATTCCTCTTTGTTCTGGCCTCACCCCATGCTCTAATTACTGACCTCTATGCATGGTAAATGGTCAAGCAATGTTACAACTGATGACCATAGGAAGACATGGGACTACCTGAATATTTCGTAGGCAGATGTCCTCTCTGGGCTAACACTAATTTACCAAGAATAACAAAACCATTTCATGCCCATCAGCCATGACAGAAGAACCCCTAAGTTTATGGCACTATTCTAGGGAGGATAATGAAAGTCTATGAAACAACAGGAATCACTACTTATCGAGCCTTTATCATGTAACATCATGCACTTGACATACAGCTTAAATTTCGATCCTTACAAAGACCCTGTGAGTTTGGTATGAGTATCCCCATACTACAGATGACAAAAGTGAGGCTCAGAGGAAAAGAACCTTGCCAAAAATCCCACATCCCAACTGAAGTGATGAAACCTGAATTTTTATCCCAGATCTGGCTCCAAAACCTACTTAGAATTTCATAGCTGGATGGAGCTCAGATATTTAGTTTGTTAGTTACACTTTCATACAACAGAATTTTAGGTTTCGCACTCAAAGGAATCAAAAACATAAAATAATCAAAAAGTCACTACACACAACACAATTACACTTACTATAACACGGCAGCCGACTCAGCCCCCACCCACCTCAGTGTCTTTTTTTTTTTTTTTTTTTTTTTGAGACACAGTCTCAGTACCCAGACTGGAGTAGAGTGTCACGATCTCGGCCCACTGCAACCTCCACCTCCCGGGTTCAAGTGATCCTCCCACCTCAGCCTCTGGAGTAGCTGGGATTGCAGGCGCCCACCACACCCAGCTAAATTTTTTTGTATTTTTAATAGAGACGGGGTTTCTCCATGTTGGCCAGGCTGATTTTGAACTCTGACATCAAGTGATCTGCCCACTTTGGAATCCCAGAGTGTTGGGATTACAGGCATGAGCCACCACGTTCAGCCCCACCTCAGTGTCTTGACAGCACACCCTGTTGCCCCACCCTCACATTGGACAGTCTATTGCTCCATGCTCTTATGTACTAATGAGTAAAGTTCTTAAATGTTTCAGGAAAGAGATGTTGATTTGTCGCTGGGTTCCTTTCTCCTACACCTTTTACTTTTTCCTTTTAGCAAATACTGTTCCACTCTCTCCCCCAACTTTCTCAGCTCATGTGATAGATATCATCTGATACTCCACAGAGGAAGAATTACCTTGATATAGTGATTAAAATTTGGCAGAACACCTTTGAAGTGTTGGCAGTTCATCTAATTCAGCAGCTTCCAAACTTTTTTTTGACTCCACGAGACCCTTTGCTAAAAGGATCTTATATGGAAATTGAACCTGTAAAACACTCCGCTGCTGGGATTGAAGAGGATGGTGAAGGAGTCAAAATCTTACTTAGGAATCATCCTACTTCCATCCTACCCACCCCCAAAATTCCATCCTAGCCCCCCAGCTTAGTCCTAAGGGGGCTTCTGAAAACCTTACAATGCCAGCCAAGCCTCCCTACATTTCATTCAACTGCTTCATTTCATAAACAAGGACATCGAGGGGAAGAAGCTTACAGTCAGTGTCCAGAGCCAACAATCAAGGAGGGATTGCTGTGGGGTCTACTGAGATGGGGGAGGTGGAGAGAGCTGGAAATGCAGAGGCCTGAGTTCCAGCACCCACTCTGCCACTAACCACCTATGTGCCTCTGTCATATCACCTCTCTGGGAGCCCTTTTTCCCTCTGTAGACTGAGGGAGCTGTAACAAGCACTTTTTATAAAAAGTTCCTTCCAGGTCCCCAGTTCTGTGGCCTGACAATTTCAAGGCCTAGGAAACTTCTTAGGAAAGTAAAAGCTGCGCTCCAGTGACCATAATTACAGACACTCCATGTGGTCGGGCCCAGAAATCGCACTCTGAGCTCTCCAAACACCACACAAGAAGCAACATCTTTAGCAAATGCTGCTGCAAGAATCAGAGACAATGTTATCTGTGCCTGCTGAGAAACCAGCTCTACCTCTCTGCAATAGACTGCAGCTGAGGAACACACAAACACTTAGAGGGCCAGGGAATGAGTACCTTGTGGAAAGGATACATCTCTGTTGGACATGGGAAAAGGGTACTTCACTTCCCAGTAGACCACAGTCTCTCCGTTGCATTCTTGTTCATAGAGTTCTAAAGGAAAGCAAAAGAAGTTAATGCATCTGGAAGTCTTTTTAGCTACAACTAATAAAGGTATGACCTCCTATGCCAACCATGGTGGCTCATGCCTGTAATCCCAGCACTTTTTGAGGCCAAGGCAAGTGGATTGCTCAAGTCCAGGAGTTCAAGACCAGCTTGGGCAATATGGTGAAATCCCACCTCTATAAAAAAAAAAAAAAGCAAAAAAATCAGCCAGGTATGGTGGTGCATGTCTGTAGTCCCAGCTACTCTGGAGGTTGAGGTAGGAGGATCATCCAAGCCTAGCAGGTCAAGGCTGCAGTGAGCCAAGCCAAGATTGCACCACTGCACTCCAGCCTGGGTGACAGAATGACACCACGTCTCAAGAAAAAAAAAAAAAAAAGATGACCTCTTAGGTTATGATAAACCACTAACTCATAAGGTATAAAATTCTAGAAAAAAGTCAAACCGATTAATTTCCACTGAAAGCTTATTGCCCAGGGACAGAGTCTAGTGGATAGAAAAACACAGCACAAATAAAAGAAGCCAACAAATCTTGGCCATTCTATAGCATAATCAATATTCTTGATAGAACGCAATGAAACAAAATCAGACATCAAAAAAATAGTCAGAGGTTTTAAATTCAGGATAACCACCAGATGTCACTAGAGTACCAATAGTTTTGCTTCTGAGCCCTTTAATTCCCCTTTAGGATTCCTTGATCCATTACAGCTAACCTGGAACTGAGTTACCCAGTGTAGCACATTCATAGGTCGGAAATGAAGGTTCCAGAATGAGCAACGTCCTTCTTAAATAGTTAGAGATCAGCAGAACTGTGGCTTACCCCAAGTTTCTTTCTTCTCTCCCATGTTTCTTTGCACTATGCCACAGCTAGGGTGACCAAATTTCCCTAATAATCCTTCCATCTTACTATTATGTGCAAACAGCAGCCAACTCTTGGAGGGAGATAGCAAAGAAACTTAATGGCATGCACATCCTCTGTCCTCAGACTGTGCTGTGCAGTAAACTTCTTTCTACCTCCAGTTAGAGAAGGAGCCCAAAGTCCCTGGAGGAGATGCTAAGGAGGGATAATTTAAGTTTTGAAAGAAGATCTATTAGAAGCACACTGTAGATTAAGGAGTGTGCCAGCCCATTAGGGTCACAGGAGGCTGATGAGAGTCCTTAAAAGAAAGGGAGAAGTGGACATCTGTTGCTTTTACATGCTCAGCATTGATCCCCCCTTGAGCATCTCAATTTTCCTTCAGGGCATCACCCTTCCCCTACTTCTCAGCTGCATGGTTTCAGCAAGACTGACTCTGCAGTAATTTCAGGGCTGGGAAAATGAGCAAGACATGGCCATGGTGACTAATTCAGGGATGGCAGATCTGTCCAGAGTCGTAGTTAGTCACTCTAGCAAGCAGAGAGCAAAAAGTGATTTAGTAAAGCTCTCGGATGGACCAGAGTGAGATTTCCAACCTCAAGATTGTTCCAGCAAAGCCTAACTGCTGCTTCCACTGGATCAGAACCCGGAGTGAAAGCTGTTGATGTTGAGGAGCAAACATCAGAGGCTCAGCAGTTGTTTTCCCTAAAGTCAGATGCCGTCACTGGTCACTGAAAAATGGATCTTCCATGCTGCCTGCTTCCTCGCATGGCTCTTTTCCAGATTGAAGCCACATGTGGGTCTTACTGGCAGAGTCTGTCACATGACTGTATCTTGGCTGCAAGGGAGGCCTGGACAGACAGTGTCCAGCTGTTCCCTTGGATAGGTAAGCATCCCCCTGCCCCCTAAATAGGAAGGTATTTGAGAACACTAAGTTGCCCAAAACCGTGATGAATGTCCACAGAAAATAAGCACAAACTCCAAGCTGAGCTGACAAGAGCCAATCCTGGCATCTGGCTGCCATCCTTAGAAAAGTAGAATTTTCTTTCCTCTGGGGTTATTCGTATGGTTAGAATATAAACCTGGATCTTCTGGCAGACATCTTGGCCATGACATAAGAATCTGCCTAGGAATTAGGTCAACACAGAAGAAAGCAGAGTCTAGAGATGGAGAAAGAAACAATCCTGATGAAATTATTTAAGTTCCCTGTTGCAGCTGTCCTCAAAGTTAGAAACCCCTGGACTTTTTTCAATGCCATGAACTAATAAACTCCTTTTTCTCTTCTTACACTGTCTTTAGTTGGCTTTCTGTTACTTGCAACCAAGAGTCTTGACTAAAGGCTTTATGTGCCTTTGGCTAGTTTCATAGTTCCATTCCACTATGACTGGGTTGGCAGAGGCTACTCCAGCTCTAAGTGGCAGGAGAAGTCCATGTGTGATGTCTTTCATAACACATCACTTACAGGGAAAAATCTAAGACCAACAGCCTGGTCGCCATGCTAGGCCCTGGAGGATCTGGACCCAACAGCTGCCCTAGTTCACCTAGTAGTAGAAGAACCTACCCTAGCTCTTCGACTACTACTAGTACTAGTTTTATTACCTAGTTCTACTAGTACTAGCAGTATTAACTATAGTAGTAGTAGAACTAGTACTAACAGTAGTCGAAGACCTAGCATAGGTTCTCTTACTCCAACCAACCCAACAACACCAAACTGCTGGCGGCTATTGAACATATTGCTTCAGGCTTTCCTGACCTTACTAATGCTGATCCCTGAGCCTAGGATGCTCTTAACCAGTCATCCTATCCCTCTCTCACCTCCTCACATACATATATTCTTCTCTGTTTGGAAGATTTTGATTCAACTCTCAAACCGAAACTTGGACCGCACCTCCTCCCCTTTTGTGACAACCTAGATACATGGGAGGATCACACAACTTAAAAGTGGCAGCAAAGGAGCCCCAAGAGCAAACTGTGGAGAGGATCTAAGACTAGGTAAGGAGCAAGTCCTAGCAATAGCAAAAGTGCATTTCAGTCCCACATTTAAAATGCTTTTGTGCCAAAATTTAATAGGAAGCACTATGTAGTAGAAGTTAATTTTATTTTTTTCTACTGGCAAGAATAAATAAAAATAGATTACACTTTTTTTTTTTTTTTTTTGAGACAGGGTCTCCCTCTGTTGCCCCTGCTGAAGTACAGTCTTGGCTCACTGCAACCTCTGCCTCTTGGGTTCAAGCAATTCTTAGTGCCTCAGCCTCCTAAGTAGCTGGGACTATAGGCATGCACCACCATGCCCAGCTAAGTTTTGTATTTTTAGTAGAGATGGGATTTCACCATGTTGGCCAGGCTGGTCTCAAACTCCTGGCCTCAAGTGATCTGCCCGCCTCAGCCTCCCCACGTGCTGGGATTAGAGGCGTGAGTCACTGCATCTGGTCAGAATAGATCTACTTTCTGATCAAAAAAAAAAACCACTGGGTGCAGCGGCTCACGCCTGTAATCCCAGCACTTTGGGAGGCCGAGGCAAGCGGATCACTTGAGGTCAGAAGTTCAAGACCAGCCTGACCAACATGGAGAAACACTGTCTGTACTAAAGATACAAAAATTAGCCAAGTGTGGTGGCGGGCGCCTGTAGTCCCAGCTACTCAGGAGGCTGAGGCAGGAGAATCGCTTGAACCCGGGAGGCAGAGATTGCAGTGAGCCGAGATCATACCTTTGCACTTCACCCTGGGCTACAAGAGCGAAACTCGTCTAAAAAAAAAGAAAAGCAAGCATCACTCACCTTTAACGTACTGGTCCCATTGTTTTCTGTAGTCTGAGTCCATATAGATGTCTGCCAGTAGAGTTGGTGAGCAGTCCTCCAGAACACCAAAGACTTTATACTCATAAAGTCCAGTCTTCTATAAAAACAGAACAGGTAGAAATGTCTATTGGTTCCCAAGTTGAGAGAAAGCTGGATTCCACATCATATGAAAAGCAGCTGATGATGAGGTTCATGCCACACAAAACACTGACCTCCTCTGTGGTCTTGGTGACACAATGGTAAAAAAGCAGGTGCAGGCCCTGCTCTCAGAGATCTTAAATTCAGGTAGGCAGCAGTGCTAGAGATAGCTATAAGTGCCATCCATGTAATTTAAATAGGGTAAGAAGAGTTGTGTGATAAATGTTGCCTTGCAAGGGCAGGGATGGGGAGGACAACTATGTAATCAGGTGATCAGGAAAGGCCTCTATGAGAGTTAACATTTTTCAGAGCATCTTGTTCCAAATGTTAGAAGAAGCCAGCCATAGGAAGATAGGAAAAGCCCGTTCCTGGTAGAAGGAAGGTCCTCAGATTGGTGGGCTGGCATCTTTAAAGAACCTGGGGTCTGGAGAACTCTGGATAAAAGAGAGAATGGCAGGAGCTGAGGTTAGAGAGGTTGTCAGGGCTGGACCCCAAGGACTTTGTAAACCAGGGTAAGAGGTAAAGATTTTATTCTCATTGCTATGGAAAACTAATGGATGGCTTTAAACAGAGGGATGACCAGATCTGATTCATAATTCAGTTTAAGAATGACCCAATCAAATTAATTTTTTAAAGGTGATTCTTGCTGCTTGGTAGAAAATAGATCATAAGAGAACAAGGAGATGGGTGAGAAGACCAGTGCAATAGTTCAGATAAGAGATGATGGTGATTTGAACAGGGAAGTAACAACAGTGATGGTGAGGAGTCAGTGATTTAAGGATATATTTTGGAGGTAAAGTAAAAAGGAATTCCTGATAGATCCTGGGGAAAGGGAAAGCAAAGAATCAAGGATAACTTTCATAACCCAAGTTGGGCAGATGGGAATGCCATCTTCTAAGACAGAAAAAAAACTTGGAGAAGAGGTGATTGGTGGGCTTTTGGGGTAATTAAGAGTTCTCTTTTGAATAAGTTGAGTTTAAGATGTTTATTAAGCATCCAAGTAAGGGTGTCACATAGGCAGCTACAGTTCTCGAGAGAGGTTATATTTTAAATAGCCATGTGGCTTAGTGAAACCCAACACATTGTTTTATCAATTCCAAGACAGAATTTTTCAACAACTGCTTCTTTTTGATTCTGTATAAAAGACTGAAAATGAAAAACAAAAGAAATTTGCTTCAAATCATATAAGTTCCTTTTATTTGGAAAAAGGCCTTTCTAGATTCCAAAGTACAAGAGAGTTCCCTTGTTTCCTTGGTAAGCCATATGCTTGTCCATGAGGGTCCTGGCCTAGAGTTGCCGCATCACACATTTCACTCTCTGTACGGTGGCAACTTACAATTCCTGACCCTCAGCTTTGCCTAAAGGCTCTATTATTAAAATTAAAGCAATGGCTATTAGATTAATTTCAACACAAAGGCAAAGAAACAAATGAACAAACATGAACTTTTGGATGAACTCTTGCGTCCATGCGCTAAGGCCGTGTTACTGGTTAATCATTCATGAATGAAGCCCTCTCCGTAAACACTGTGCCATGGACTGAGGGGAAGTCAAGGAATAAACATGCTGAATCTTTCTAGAGATCTAAAGCTTCTAGAGAAGCTTTAAGGGTCTTCTGGCTTGGGTGGTATAACCTAGGGATACATCCCGGTTTAGGAATCTCAGATGTATGTGAAAGTACCTGGCAAAAAATGAATGTAAAACTGAAATTGAATCTATAAGAATCTTCCAGCTCTAAAAGCATGTGATTTTATACCAAGAATTTCCAACCAGCAAATATCAAACTAGTCTATCTGAACCCCTTATGTGCCATGCCATGGATGCCCCAGTAGAAGGGCAGACCTCAGGGTCTGATGAGAAATGTCAGGAAGATAAACATCTTCTCTCTCTTGCCCCCTCCCCTCACACACACAAGAGAACTTAGTAAGGATTTATACGTACCCACACATTTACACTCATACACACTTGTTTTCATCAGTAGGCTTTGGAAGGGAGACAAATAGCAATTATTCAAGAATACTGAGGCCTTGTTTTCCACACATTCTAAGCAAAAAGAATTCTTATGTGTTAAGATAATGACCTCCCCAACCTTTAAATAAGTTAGCATTGGATATCTGCATAAAACACACTGCTCCCTTGCACTGGTTCCCTTCTTCTCCTGAATGTAGTTACAACCCATAGTGACTTCCATCCTGTTATATGGCACAGAAAACGAGAACAGAAGGTTCTCCAGGAAGAGAAAAATAGAACAACCATGATTTGCGTGAATACAGAAGAATGAACTATTGTGACAACTTCCTTTAAACATTCCCTTCGAGGCAGAACTGAGCAATGCCAGAGCTCCAGAGGAACCAAATGCTCAATAACACGGCAACACCTTTCCTACTTCATCAATACAATGTCCAAGTGCTGAACAGCCTGGTCCACATTCTTGAATCAAAGGATTTTCTCACCCATTATTTCTTTTTAAAAAGGATCTCAGCAACCACACTCATTTTTACTTCATATTTTAAAAAATAAAGTTTTTTATAATTAAAAAGATTATAAAAATGACAAAAATAATTTTTAAAAAGTGACATGTAACCCCATAATCCAAAAATATCTACTGTTAATATTTGACATATTTCCTTTAAGTAAATAAATACATCTGTACATTATCAAATGGGAATCACATGGTATAAATAGTTTGTATTCTTATTTTTAACTAAATATTATACTGAGGCTATGAAGACTCCATACCTAACTCAATTATTCTCCAAAAAATATTTGTTTCCAAATATTTTTATGAAAAAAAATTTCCAGAATATTCATGTTTGTGTAGAATACTTGGTCCATAATTCTATGTTTTTTTTTTTTTTACTACAAATGCTTTCTTAGAGATAAATTTTAGGATAAGTAGATTAACAGTTTAAGGCTCTTTATACTTTTTACAAACCTTGCAGAACGCGTGCACCAAGTGTGTACTCTCACCAGTTCCTCTCACCAGTTCCAAAGGAGCATCTCACCAGCACTGGGCACCATTGTTTATATAAACAATTTGATATGAAAAAGCAAAACATATTTGGCAAAGCTTTCATTGCAACTATAATAAGATCTGATGTGTAAGATCTCTTTAAAATCAGAGATATAAATGATTTGCAATATTGGCTTTATTTTTCCAAGCTTACTAACATTTGAATAAATGACTCCAAAGAAGTTTACTCAAGAGATTCTTGGCTTTTCCTGAAGCTCCTCCAGAAAACCACCTCTAACAGTGGTTCAATTTCCTTATCTAGACTAAAATATAATGGATACTTTTCTAATGCTCCAGTTGTAAGATATTTAGTTTCCTACAATTCAAACAGTAAAAGAATTATGTTGGTAGTAGAGAATTAGCCAATATCATGTACAGAATACAACTGCCAGAAGAAATATAAGATTTGATGCGGTAAACACTCCTTCTCCTTATTAAGAGAACCCCCGTGGCAATGTAAACAGCCAATAACTTCCCGGGTCTCCTCTGCAGGGAGAGGTAGCCATGTGACTTCTCCCTGTTTTAAATGTGGACATGATGGTTCAACTGCTGCAACTATCCTATGACCAAGAGGCAATCAACATGAGAAATAGAGTAAAAGACTCAGAGAGTTGCTGGCATCACTGAATGCTAAATCAATGACAGCAAACTCTACCAATAGGTAAAACTCTGACCTATTTATTAGGTGAGATAAACATGCCTCTGTTTGTCATTGATTGTCCAATTTTCTATTACTTGTAGCTAAAAACAATCCTAATTGACATAGTGGTCCTTATCAACAATGCTGAATTTTATTTGAACCCTGTCATCCTAGATTACAGTGAAGGTTAAGAAATCCCCCACCTTTTGTTTCATTAAGTTTACTGCGAAGATCCACTACCCTTCCCCATATGACTTAGATTAAGACTCACGGATGCCCCCGTTTACCTATGACAAGGCCAGACACAGACCCTCCAGATTTCCCTTTCTTTGTCTTGTAAATGATTAGCTGAGCTGCCCACCCCCACTGATCAACCAGAACAAAATGCTTGTTAACCCAACTGGTTGAACTTTTCTCCTTCCTCCAGGGCCCTGAACTTTGGCCCATCCTAAACCTCAGCCAGCATACAGTCCCTCCTGAAAACAGGCTGGGCTCAGGGCAAAGTATTCTCTGATCTGCTATCCGATCACACCATCCTTTCATCCCACATCCCCGCATATGGTTCTTTCTAATGTTCTTTGCTCCTCTTTATAAAAGAACAGCTCTGCAACTCCCAAGATGCCTGCAGAGCTTATCGGCAAAGCACTTTTCCTACTGTAATACTTCTTTCCCTAACTCCTTGAAATAATCCATTTGAATACAAGTCTCTCCTTACCAAATCCAGATTTATTTTTAAAAATCTGACATCAAGGTAAAAAAGTAGGCTGACAGAATAGTGCTGGTAAGACTTATGAATATTTACAAGAAATATAATTATACATAAATTCATTAAAACAGTACAGAAGTACATAAATGTTGCTAAAATGCACTGTCAAGGAAGAGATAATGGACACTTTAATGGATATTACATTGAGGTACAACATTTAGTTTTGCACAAATGCATACAAGACCCTACATGCCATGTTATAAAAAGTACTGTCTCCTTTGAATAACTAACTCAGAAAAAATATATATAAATATATATAAATATTATTCTATATAAATGTTATATATAGAATATATATTACATATATTTATATATTATATATTTTATATATAGTACCAGCAGATATATATGTGTATATATATTGCCAGTAGGTATATATATTTTTATATATAATGCCAGTAGGTATATATGTTTTTATACATACCTGCTATAGTACATATAGTGAATACCCGCTGGTATTCACTACATCTTGATCCCAAGAAGAAATCAAGCAGAGGCTTCTACTTGACTGCAGATTGGATTCTGTTTCCCATGATGATTTATTAGCAATACAGCAAAAGTCATGTATTTTGTATTTGAAGGTGTTTTCTAATCCCTTTGACCTGCTACAAATTCTTTCAATAATACTAGTCATTGTTTTTCTAAGCATGGTCCATTTTCCAAAGCTTTATATTCATTCTCTCATGTAACAGCTAAGATAGCCCTGTGATGTAGATACGGAAGTTGGTGTTATCTCTACCTTTACAGAAGGAAATGATGCTTAGAGAGGCCAACTTACTTGCCTAAGTCCTATAGCTAGTAACAGGACAGACAGAAAGAAATGGTGTGTCTTTGCACACTGGTCCCTTCTATTCCCTACAATGTCTCCTTATTTAGCTGTATTTTCTCTGCATGTCATCCCCAAATCATTGTTCCAGACCACAAACTAATGATAAAGATAAAGAAGACCCATCACATAGGATCTTAGAGCAGCAAGGGGTCTTAGCTCAGCTGTGTAATGTGAGTGACTTGCCAAGAGTCAGCTGATGACGCTGTTGGTGGCAAAGCCTGGATGGGAAACCATTCCTTCCCTAAGCCAGTACTCCTGCTCCAGGCCACCCAGAATAGACCTCCCACTGAGATGATCCCAAGTCCCTAAGCCTGGTGTGTTTGCCCAACAGGCCTCCAAAGGGCCAGAAGAAGTATTTTTTTAGATGCTGCTTCTGAAGGGTTCAGAAAAGAACCAGGAGAAAGGCAGGTATAGAGAAAGGATGAATATTATCACTTTCAACAGATGAGGTACTGTGCCAAGTTTTTCCATATACTATTCCAAAGTGCTGTCTCATAAACCAGAAAAGCTAGTCAGAAAAGACAGTGTGGTGGTTATAGCATGGGCTCAGATTCACCGTCTGGGTAGAATCTAAACTCTTCCACTACTAACGTGCAAAATGGGTCTAATAAGTTTCTACTTCATGGAATGATTATGAGGATTAAACTAGATAATCCATCTAAAGTTCTATTATGTGGTGCACATAATAAGTACTTAGTAAATATTAGATATCTTTCCCACTAATAAGGTAGGTTACTATTTCATTAATAAGGTAGGTATGATAATCTCCTTTTTCCAGATTAAAGAACTGGGATTCAGAACTGTAATGTCCATTTTCAGGAAAACCAACATCTACAGTGAACCTGCTCTAAGCCAGGCTGGGCTTAATCATGAATACTTGCAATAATCCTGTGATGTAAGCATCGTTAACTACACTTTATAAGTGAAGAAATGGAGGCTGGAGACAGGGGAATGCATGGCAAGGAAATCTGTTACTGTTGTCACTAATTTTTGAGATGCTATTATGCTGGCTAACTTGTCGAAACATTAAACTGGTATATTTCTTAGCAATGGTGATTCAAATGCATGAAAAAAAAAAGCTGTGCAATTTGTTTTCAATTATATTTATAAGGTTAAAGTATTCTGAGAAATATTATTGTCAACAGTACACTTATTTGTCCCAAGCAGAATAAACTCTGAAAGAGATGCTATGCATTTACATATGAGATGTGTCTAAATGTCATAATGTTTGCAAATGACACTTGCAATCCCCACACAGGAGTAATCTCCTGTAGATGTCCTGTCACCCAACCAGGCCTGGAGAAAGGCACCACTCATTCCCTCCAATTTATGGTGTTTATCTGAATTTACACCACTAACTACAAGGCGGTCTTGATAAATCACATATTCTCAAATCCTGTGAATGCACTCATGAGTGTGCATTGAGTTCTCTTTGCCTCTCACAGAAGAGCTCATTTCCATTCCTCAGAGGGACAGGAAATCCCCCCAATCTATTTATCTAAAAGCTGTCCAAGTCCATCCACTTTGGGGCAAGTAATAGATTCAGATGGTATGGAAAAATAAGCATTTTTCATCAAAGTAAAGCAGTTCTAATGGCAGAAGTCAAAGCTGCAGCTGCTTCTGGAAGTATGTGCCAAGACTCTACAAAGACAGACAGTTGACTAAATCTGATTTAATATTTAAGACCTCTCTAAGAAAATGTGATAGGTCTAATCCTTCAGGGTTGCACACAGCTGGGTAAAACCATACTGATAGCTGATATTTACTGAGTATTAACTGAATAGCAGGCACTGATCCAAGTGCTTTTACATGGATAATCCCACTTAATCCAAATCATGATACGAGGTACGGACCATCAGTAAACCCACTTTTCAGACAGGAAAACTGAGGCTTAAAGATGTTCTGCAAAATGTCCAGAAAAGGCACATTTATAGAGACAAGAACCTCCATTCAGCATTGCCCCCGATTCACCTGCTGGTTCACTCCAGATGTTGGTATGGTATTATGTCCAAGCATTCAGAATGCCTATACCCTTCCCTACAAGTCACCTCTCTTCTCAAGGGATTCCCAAGGCTGAATGAAATATCAGTGTTTTGTTTTATTAACAGCCACCTCCTGTAATCGCCATAAAGCAATCTGGTGAAAGACAGAGTGAGAGCATAAAGCTTGGCTTATACCTGGAGACAGAAGGGAGCCATCTTACTCCTTCCTCTCCCCTCCTTCCACCAAATCTGAACCTTGAGACCAGCATTCTCGCATGGCCTCATACCCACAGGCTTATCCTAAGAGAGAAGCGAGGAGAGGGAAAAACTGAGGCTCTAACTTATCTACCCAGTTGCACACTCAAGGGAGACAGAAAAGAAGGAGCTGGCCTTGGTCTATGGTGGGAAGTAGAATGCCACAGATGGGTGTCCTGGAGACATGGTGGCTCTGCCCACAAGTACATTTCAGCTCCATAAGTGACCAGGGCTCAAGAATGATTCTATCAATCACGCTGGTAATCAGAAGGATGAGAGAAAGGAGCAGAACAGTTTTACAATCCTGAAGTAAAGGGGCTCATGATGCTAATCGGATTATTATCCCATCTGGGGAAATAGGAGTAGGGATTTCACATCTATAGAGTGAAATCTGTTCTCCTGCGAGTTGGATCTGTGTTTCTCTCTAAAGGTCAAACTTTCTCTCAGCCCAGCCTGCCCAAATGCAGTTTTTCCAGTCATGCTGGCCTTTGAGAATTTTAGTAGGTCAAGAGCACAGGAAAGAACAGTCCCTGGGAAAGTACTGTCTGCTCCTCACCAAACTCTTTGATTAGAAGCCCTATTCAAGGACAAAAACACAATTTAGGCTGTCCCTTCTCACAGTGCCAGACATTTAGATTTAAAAACGTAATAAGTCAAGCCATCAGCCAGAGCTTTTCAGTCCAACATTTATTTTGTCTAAATTGAAGCTGTGAGCCTCTGTGCACTGGTTTCACACTCTATGGGCAGTGGTTAATGGCATGGTAACGAAGCCCAAAGCTCCTGCAAGGCCTGACTTGCAGATCACTGGAAGAGCTTTTCTAAGTGACCCATGGCCCTTCTCTCAGGGGAACTTCTCAGCACTGCTCAGGGGACCACGTTTACTCCCAACTGGCCACTAACTTAAACATCAGGGAGAGGGAGCCCTAAAATGGATGTTGCTTCTGTCTTAAGACATTTTTTGGTCTCACTTTCACCTTTCAATTTCCATTGCATCTCATTTCTAGGGTATTCTCCTGCCTCTGACTTTAGCTCTCAATGTCAGAACTGCCTCAGCACCATGCTAGACGCTCCCCATCCACCAGTGGTTCTCGAAGTGTGGTTCCTGGACCAGTAGCCTCAGCATCACTCAGCAGCTGGTTAGAAATATAATGCATAAAAAAAGAAGAGTATCTATCTATCTATACACATACATATATGAACATAAAACATATTCATTGATGAGAACGTGGATCACATTCATTGATGTGATTAGAATATATATACACACACACATATATATACGTGTGTATATATTCATATATACTGTATGTGTGTGTATATATATACACGTATAGTATTTTCCACATATATATATACATATGTGTGTGTGTGTGTGTATCTCAGTTTCCTCATTTGCAAAACCAGGATACTACTTACCTTTCAGAGTTGTTGAGACGATTGAATGAAATGATACATGGCAGAATGGTTCTCAAACTTCAGAGTGTATTAGAATCTCAAACTTGAGCGTGCATTGAATGTGCATTAGAATATATATACACATGTGTATATACACACACACACAAGCATGTGTGTGTATATACACATGTGTATATATATTCTAATGCACACTCAATGCATGCTTTTGTGTGTGTACATACATATATATCCAAGTGCACACTCAATGCATGCTCAAGTTTGAGATTCTAATACACACTCAAGTTTGAGAACCATTCTGCCATGTTATCATTTGTTCAATCCTCTCAACAACCCTGAAAGGTAAGTGTTATCCAGGTTTTGCAAATGAGGAAACTGAGATTTCAAAATGAAAAAGTAACTGATCAATATCATCTGGCCAGTAAGTGGGGCTTGGCCCTTGGCCACTCTTCAATCTCATATCCAATCCAGTCCTGTGGGCCTCCTGGCTCCTCCTGGAAAACGAGGAAAGCTCAGCCTGGCTGAGGGACTAGAACCCAGTGTTCCCTCTATCTCAGTGGCTTAAAAGCCAGCATGCTCATATGAATCTCCTGAGAAGCCTCTATATATATACATACACATATATATACATATATATATACACATACACATATATATACATATATATATACATATACACATATATATACATATATATATACACATACACATATATATACATATATATATACACATTCGTAACACACACACACACACGTGTATAAAACAGTTTTATTATGAAAGATTTCAAACATACACAAAAATGGAGAGGACAAAATAACCCCTATGTGAAGGAGGAGCCTATCAAAAGGACCACCCAAGCCCCACCCTAGACCAGTTAAACCTGAATCCCTAAGGTAGGGCTTGGTATTGTTTGTAAAGCTCTCTTGAGTGATTCCAATGTGCTTGAACTTTGAGAAACACTCTCAGATTCATTTCTCCTCCAGATACGTGCATTATTCAAATCGACCAAATGTTACCTCCACAGAGGGCCTTTCTGGACTCCCTTATCTGAAACACATCACATCACCCCTGGCTACCCTGCCATGCCATCTCTCTATCCCTTTCTCTCACTTTATTTTCTTTATAGCATTTTCTTTAAAGCACTTCATAGGATTTTCCACTGGACATTTCATCATATACTATGGGCTTATTCTCATCAATGAATATGATCCATGTTCAAGAAGCTCATTCATTGAAGCAGCAGCACCATGTTCCTTCTTCACCACTTATCCCCAGGGTCTGTGAAGACAGTAGCACATGGGAAGCAGTTGATGAATATGTCCCAAAAGCATAAATGAATGATAGAGGAAGAGAGCTGAGACTCTTACACAGGACTATCTGACTCCAAAATCCATGCTTTTCCCACAATACCCATGGCAGCCCTGGTCTAGCTTTGCTTTAGCCTCCGGAAACAGAATGTAGTTCTTGCCTGGAAGCAAGTTGTGTATTTGGTACTGAGTTTATCATAGTAGACTATTCATGTTAGTTATTAGTTATGAGGTCTTATGTGGCTCACTCAACAACTCTGGATCTTATTTCTATTTGTAAAGTAAGCCCGTTCTTGCCTATCTTCCACATCTGTTTAGAAGGACAAATGAAAACTTATATGACAGCGTTTAAAATTTGCAGCATCAAATAAAGTTATTATCATTACAACATGGAGAAGAAATAAGAGAGGAAGGAAATAGAGTAGGCAAAGAAAGAAGAAGTAGAGGAAAAAGATGATGCTGTTGGACAGCATGGCTTGGAAGAAACTTTCCAGTCCAGAATTTTGTGATTTAAGAGAAAGATAGAAAACAAAAAAAATTATCAAAAGTTGTACATCAAAATTGCCCACTTGTCCAAGGACAGGATTCAGAATCATTTGTGTCTACTAAAAAAAAGGACACAATTCTATTATTTTTCTTTTAAAATAAAATTTGCTATGTTGAAATCTCTTTCAAGAGCCTCTACTCTTGTTTCAGTCTTTTAAAAACACATAACAGTAACTTTGTTACAGCGTCATTTAAATCATGGTCACAATTTTCTTTTTCCCGATCCTTGTTTCAAATCCTGTTCAAGAGCCCCAAGAAGCCACATAGCTTTGGCCTTAGGTTGGCCACCTCTATGCTAAGTGTGGGAAGCAAAGCAAAGGGTCATCACAACCAGCTTGTACCACACAGTGGCAAGCATGCTATGCACAATCGGGTCCTTAAAGGACCATCAGTCCAACTGACGCCCATAACTTCATAACTAAGCCACTAGAATCTTCAGGGGAGCAACTCTATCTTAGATCCATTTCCATAGATGGAAATCTGACCCATTGCAGATCCTCAATAAAGGCTGAATGAAGTACATAAACAAATGGTCTCTGGTCTCCTTTCTGAATACAGTACTTGTGATATTATGAGCTATATATATAAAATATATACATATACATACATATGTATATGTGTGTATATAAATATATAATTTACATATGTGTGTATACATATGTGTGGGGACGTGTGTGTATTGGACATAGAGTATACACACACACCCACATACATACTCCAGTACGGTACATCCAATACACACACACACACACACACACACACATATAGGTTTCTATCCACTGCTCCTGGTTCATATCTCTCATAGCTCTCATTACAATCTTTTGTATGTTGGTGCACTTTAGGCCTCAGGAGTTGAGCCAAGAGTTGCAAGACCTTCATTCCAGGGAGGGTCCTGCCCCATACCCTGGAAGAAGGAATGTTGCATGGAGAGGCCAGAAGAATCTGGACAGGCCTGCTTGGGTTTCCCCAATCAGTCTATTAATATGAGCTCAGACCCTTTCTGTCCAGTCACATTTCAACACTGTTGTCCATGCTTCAATCATGCCTAGCCAATGAAGTTTCCATAAAGGACCCAAGAGGACAGGGTTCAGAGAGTTTCTGGATAGCTGAACTCATAGAGGTTCCTGGAGGGTGACGCATCCAAGGAGGGCATGGAAGTTCCAAGACCCTTCCTCCATACCTCGTCTTATGCAACTGTATCCTTTGTAATATCCTTTATGATAAACCAGTAAATGTAAGCAAGTGTTTCCCTGAGTTCTGTCAGCCTCTCTAGTAAATTAATTGAATCCAAGGAGGGGGTCTTGGGATCCCCTATTTACAGGTCAGAAGCACAGGTAAAACAACCTGGGGCTTTCAACTGGCATTACAAGTGGCAGGGAAGAGGGGGTTAATCTTGTGGGACTGGGACCTCAACCTATGTGATCTGACACTATTTCCAGGTAGGTAGTGTCAACACTGAACAGGAGGACACCTAGCTGATGTCCACTGCAAAACTGACTGCTTACTTGGTGTTTGGGGAGAAATCCTCAGACATTTGGTCACAGGAGCCTTCTGTGCTTCTGTGTTGTTGGTGATGTTGAGATAATGCAAAAAACACAGTTTGAGTTTTTTCTCCAACACAGTACTGTACTTCCAATAATGAGGACTCACCCTCCTAAAATGGTCCATCCCACATGCGGGAAGCTTTATTAGAAAAAGAGCGTGTGTGGCTTGGGGAAAGAGTAGGGGCTTCGTGGGCAGATGGACTTGGATCTAAATCCCAGTTTTATTCACCACTTCTTAGCCATGTACTTTGTATATGCCACTGACTTTCCCTGGACCTCAACTGCCTCGTCTGTATACAGGGAAGATGGCACAGTGGCCTGGGCTGGCTAGAGGAGAAGATGTCAGGTCTATGGACAAGTAATGGGAGAGAATGATGGAAATGTGAGTTGAGACCAAATTAGTTCAGTGTACCCACCAGGCAGCATTTGCCTTCTGTTTGGAGAGGCAATGCAGGAGCATGTTGAAGGCACAGGACTGGAGGCAGACAGCTGGGTTTGGATCCTAGCTGGAATCTTGAGCAACCAACTTAACCTTTCTATGCATTCATTTATATATAGGTAAAAAGGTGATCATCATAGTACCTTATCGTAGGGTTGATGCAAGGATTGAGTAAATCAATACTTCCAAAACACTTAGCACCTGAATTATAAGAAATCATGCAATAAATGTTAGCTATTACAGTGATGATTATTATTTCTGCAATCAATAGGCTGCTGAAAAGGTAGTGATAAGGTCACTGCTTCTCAGATGTTTGATTGCAGTGGAAGGTGTAGGATAGACAGGAGCAGAGAGGTGGTAGGCCAGAAACTAGTTAAGAGGTCACTGCAATTCTAAGTGAGAGGTGCTGAGTACCCAAAGTGGCAAAGATAAGGGAAAGAAAATGGGAGGAAATAAGCCAGATGCTAGATACGTCTGAGCAGTTGAATCAACAAAACTTGGCCAAAGCCTTGATGTGGCTGGTAAGAAAAATGGAATAGCAGAGAAGATAAAAGAATTTTGCTTGGCTGGGTGTGATGGCTCATCCCTGTAATCCCAGCACTTCGGGAGGCTGAGGGCTGAGGCAGGAGGATTGCTTGAGCCCAGGAGTTCAAGACCAACCTGGGCAACATAGCAAGGCCTCAGCTCTAAAAAATAAAAATTAAAAGAAAGACTTTGTCTGAAAATGTATCAATTTTCAAACTAAGGTACCTTTTAAAGTTACCCTAAGAAATTAATTCTGCCTGTTCTAGACCATGAGCTTCTTGATCATATTGTTAAACCCAATGGTCCTAGTACACAGCAAGCATTCAGAGTTTGTCGAGTGAGTAATCCATCAAGATATAACATCTGTATACAGAAAAAAAGTAAATATGGCAGCTTAGCCACTTGCAGTATCTGCTGTGTTCTGGATTATGAAAAGGCCAGCCCTACTAATTTGTAAGTATTCAAAGTAGCATGTTTCACAGTCCCACTAACTGGAGAGGGACGGACTGCATCCAAAGCAAATATATATGTATTTAGACAGGAAATTTCTTCATAATACCTATATTCTCCATTTATTTAGAGTACAGTTTCTTGACCTTGGCAATATTACAATTTGGGACTGGATAATTCTTCCCCAGGAGAGGTATGGGGTCACTGTTCTGTGCATTGTAGAGTTATTTACAGCTATCAAATTTTTACACATATCTGACAGATTGGATTTGAACTCCCTAACAACCCTGCAATGAGGCAGGCAGAGTTTTCATTCCTGTTTAACAGGTGAGCAACTTCTAAATATTGCAAACGTTTGTTTTCTGTTTTAAAATATAAAAATACTATATTTGATGTAAACAAAAATGCAATTGCCTAAAAAGGCAACCACATGTTTGACATTCACAAGATCATGAACCCTCCAATCCCACCTCTGCTATTCACTTATCTGGGCCATTTCAGGAGTGACTTCACCCTTGAGGCCTGTTGCTTTCACCTATGAAACTTGGGGTTTAACCAGGTGAGCATGAGGTATCCTCCGAACTCTAACACTATAATACCCTGGTCCTGTATTAGGAAACTTCAGTTTCACCCACATTACCTGCAGGCGACTTTTAACCTACTTGCCATGCTGCGACTATTACACAAAGCAACTGATGAAAGCCTTGGAGGACAGGCCTCAGGGGCAATGCCTTCCACCTGGATGGCTACCTGGTTCCAAAGACTTCAACAACCAATCCCATTCCTCCTACATCTTTACTCCTTCTGCCTGAAGCTTGGGACTCAACTTATTAAGAGCAACTTGGAAGGAAGGCGCAATAACCAAAAGAAACGAGTCACTAAAATAGTAGGGCCCTTCTCGGCAACCCCCGACACTCACTACCCTGCACATCCAGTCCTTGAAAAGTTCTGTTTCTTTTCCTCCTATATCCAAGCCCTAAGATACCGCCCCTCCCCCACCCCAGCCCCCCATATGCCACTGGCACGCATTGGAGAGTGAGGATCAACGTCCCTTGCAGACGTGTGCACGGGCCTAGGAACCAGCTGACCCACGTTTCAACTGTCATTAACTTCTAACTACATGTCCCGTCGGGCCTGATCTGAGGCTGAACTCCTATGACCTTCCAGCTCCCCTGGATCTGCACCGCAGTCACTTGGAGGCACCGCCCCTGCGCTAGCTCCAGAGCTTGAGACAGGGTCCGGGCGGAGCTCCTTCCTGAGCCGGAGAAGACCCGCCCCTGTCCCTTCCGTGACTGCCGCCCCGCACTCCCGGCGGGGAGGTCGACCCCGGCGCATTCTAGGCCCCGCGGTCCTCCAGCGGGTTGGCCGCTACCTTGTCCAGCAGCCGGTAGATGCTGATGCCCGAGGTCTCCACTAGGAGCTGCCAGTCGGCCCCGGCCAGAGCGGGCTGCTGAAGCTCGGCGCAGGCCTCCCAGAACTGCTCCTCCGAGAAGCCTCCCGCGGCCAGCTCCATCCTTCCGCACTCCGGGCTCCTCCGCCTGGAGGGCAGGCCGCGGACACCCTTGGTGTGGGCCTCGGGGCGGGGTGTCCCGGCTGCTCCGACTGCCCCAGCGTCATTGGCAGGAAACTGAGGAGGAGGCGGGGCCTAGATTGGAGGAGCGGCCTGAGGGTGGGGCTCTAGAGGGGCGGGCCTAGAAAAGCGGGTGGGGCTGAGCAAGGAGTGAGGAGGATAGACAGGAAGTAAAAGGAGAAAAATTGGACTTGATGTGGGGAAGGAAGGAAGAGCTAGAGCAGTGAGGAGGCTTCCAGAGGGAAGAGAAAAGGAAAAGGAAGGGAGACAGTGATGTCACCTCAAAAACAGCTCCTCAGTAGCCCATCCCATACTCCCTGCTACCCCCATAACCTACAGACCTGTTTGAGTGTCTCTCATTTACCTTTCTGAATAAAGTAGAGAAAGCCTCTTTGGTAGACGTGAGAGGGGAGGTGGGCAGAGTAGAAATGCTGGAAAAATCCTAAGGGGTCAAATGCCAGAAGTGTATTTCAATATAATTTCTCTTCTTTCTGCTATACATTTTAAAACATTATTCTGAGACGAGGTCCATTGGATTCCCCAGAAGACTCTAGGGGTTCATGACACCAAAACAGTTTAGAAACCTAATCCATAATGGATCTACAAGGTTGTTGCCACCCTTGAGGGTAGAAACTGATCTGAAAGGTGTCATACTATCCACCTAGGATTTCTGCAACTTGCATAATGTAGCTCACTGTGCAACTCAAACATCTTCTTGTTCCTTTGAAGTCCCTTGGGTAATACTGTATTTCCCACCAGCAGACTGTACTACCTGACTTTGAATAAAGTAGGTCGTTTAAACATCAAAACGATGTAACAGCCACATGAGTGCCAATACTCTGGAAACTCATGTTTCCTAATTTGTAAAATGGGTCAAGAATTGTGCTACCAGTTACAGCTGAGGAGGTGGTTGGACAAGGAATAATTTTGCACAGTGCCCGTCCAAGTAAATGTTCAATAAAAATTTCTACTTGTTTTGCATTACTATATTGAAATGCTTTTCTTTCCTTACTTGAAAGAAAGTTGATGGCAAAGTCTTCATTTATGCGAATTTCCAATCAGGCAAATGATCACATTTGGCGGCTTGCTTAGTTAGACACAGCAGAGATAAGCAATTGCTTTCCTCAAGTCAGTCCTGGTTCTGTTTTGTTTTATAGGTGTGGAAAGAGGGATGTGAAATTTTCCTACACTAAAAGCACAAAAGTTTAGACTAGACATACTTTCCCACTGTTTTATAACGCCTTGTAAATTTTCTATGTATTGTAAATCCATATTTTATTTAAATGGAAATTCATTGCTTGAAAAACCAATTGTGTAAAAACTATTGGCTATGAAGTATTTTCAAGTATCTTCAAGGAATCCATTATAAAGGTTTGATTTGATAAAGCTTTATTACTATATAGCAATAGACTAATGGAGACAACCATAAGAGCACAAACGACATCATGCAAGATATAAGGCATGCAATTCAAATTGTATTTATTGTATGTGTTTAAAAGTGTGTTGCCTAATAAACTCAGGAGAAAAATAAATATACTCTTGAATATGCTGAGATTTACACTCAGTTATTTTATTACAGTTAATGAAAGAATAATGTTAGGAAATATTTTATGGTATCTCTAAAGTCTAAAAACAGCTAGGAAAGGGATCCAGGAAGGCCTGTTCTTGAGAAATTGCCTTAATAGCCTGTTTCCTTTGTGAAAAAAAACTCTCTGAAACAGCTTCTGGCAAAATGGCAGCTAAAGCTCCTGGCTTCAAACATGGAAATGTTGGTTAAAACGTGTTGAAAATAGTTGTAAATACATAGCTTAGCTGAAAAGTGAAAAAGGATACTTCCAGGTTTCAGAAAGGGAAGACAGAATGAAAGCCAGCAACACCAGCTCCTGGATATTCTTAGAATGGATGACTGGTCCTCTCCCCACCTCCCCATGCAATGTTTCCCAGTGGAGGAACTTCCATTAGGGAAATATGTTTGACCTCACTCATTTGCTCAACTCCTACTCTGGAGAAGATGGGTGATTTAAATGCAGTCATGCATTGCTTAATGACAGGGATATAGTCTTAGAAATGTGTCATCGGGCAATTGCATCCTAAAGCATACATCATAGAGTGCACCTATACCAACCTAGATGGTAGATTCTACTACATATGTAGGCTGTATGGTAGAGCCTATTGTTCCTGGGCTACAAACCTGTACAGCAGGTTACTGTACTGAATACTGAAGGCAATTGTGACACAATGGTATTTGTGTATCTAAACCTAATTAACATAGAAAAGGTAAAATAAAAATATGGTGGTATAATCATATGGGACCATCATCATATATGCAATCCAACATTGACCAAAATTTTATTATGATATGCATGACTGTAGTTGATGAGTTTAGGAGAAGGAACTACTGGTCAGGTCTAGATCAACCCTTCTGGCTCTTCCTTTTTGGCAACTGTCTACTCGTAGAAAATATGCATTCTCATCTGCCCTAGGTTGTATAGTAGACTCAAGAGGACAGGCTCTGACACCAGAATCTAGGTTTCCTAATGATGCCTATGCCTGGAGGGCAAGTTTGATTATAGGCAGAGTGTTATAATTCTATTGTTGCCACAAACCCAAGCCCTGTTCTCCAAGCAGCTTTATTTGTAATAAAGGTGAAATGCTGATCCATTGTCTGATTAGCATCTACCTTTAATTTGATTCAGAATGCAGGTGGGGAAGAGAAGAGCATTGACTTTGAAAAATAAGCAAGTAAACCCTCCATAAATACAAAATACAGTTATTAAAATTAAAAATTTAAAAGAAAGGTAAAATAGTTGCCCTGCCACAGTTCAAGAGAGATCAGGGAATAAGAAAGTAGCTGTGATGAGTAAATTCCCAGGAAGCAGAACAGAGGTATAAAGAAATGGAAAACATGAAAGAGTAATTAAGAAACACGAAGGACTCGTTGAAAAGGCTAAACACTTCTGACTGAAGCCCAATAAGTAGAGAATAAAGAGGCCAGGGGATGGGATGGGTGGGTGGGGAGAATACAGAAAAAAAGGCACATATAAAAATAAAGTGGAACTAAAGTTCTAACCTACAGAAACCTGGAACAAGGTAGGGCAAGATCAGAGTTGTGTTAAGGAGGCAAATGCAAGATATTCACTTTAGTGTTTTTTAGTTTACTTTAACTGTGCATATTAAACTTTAAGGATATGAACTCTCACAACTCAATGATTAAAAAAACCTACCCAATAAAAATAGGTAAAAAAAATTTAAACAAGACACTTCACCAAAACATATATACTGGTGGCAAATAACAATATGAAAAGATGCTCAACAACATTAGTCAATAGGGTCATGTAAATTAGAATCACAATTAGGTGCCAATATGGCTATTTTAGAATAGCTAAAATTAAAAAGATTAATCAAAGCAAGTGTTGGCAAGGATGCTGAGGAACTAGAACTCTCATGCCTTGCTGGTAGAAATGAAAACTACAAATGCTTTGGAAAACTGACAATTTTTTAAAAAAGTTAAACATAGACTTACCATACAATCCAATCATCATACTCCTAGGTATTCACCCAAGAGAAAAAAATAAAGCATTGTTCAAACATCGACTTGTACACAAATGTTCATGGAAGCTTTATTTGTATTAGCCCCAAACTGGAAACAACCCAAATGACCTTTAATGGGTGAATGGATAAAACAAGTTGTGATATATTCACCAATGCAGTACAATTCAGTGTGTGTGTGTGTATATGTTCCTTGATCTGTCCATTAAAATGATCTGGAAGCCTAGAAGTATTGGCACGCCATTAGCATTGAGCACACCTGTGGCCCAGTTCTTGGCTTCTGTATATCATTGTCTACTAAAAGATTCTTGGAAAAAAGACTGATACTAGAACTGGGGCAGGGAACTTCTAAAGTAAGCCTAAAACATGTTGTGCCTGAGAATAAGGAAAGATGTTCAAAGACAATTAGAGTTATGTGTAAAAGATATGGGAGTTGGCTTGAAAGAGTTCCCAGTCTCCAAATTTTGGGAAATTTGAGATCACAAAGAATAGTTATAGTAATAGAGTATAAAATATTGGATTTAAAAAGAAATCTGTGCTTCCACAGTGTTACTCAATTAAAAAAAAAGTAGGGAAGAAAAATAGGGAAGACAGAGAGGAGAAAAGTTTCTTCTTTAGAAAAGAATGCCAAAAAATTCAGGTAGAAAGAATGTCAACATTTGAAAACTTGCATTCTTTGACCCCCTATTCATAATTAATAGATTTAGGTAAGGATCATAAATGGATGCTGCAACCACTGGGTGAAAGGATATGCAGATTAGACTTTTCATTTGATTGCAAAGAATCACCCATTGATTACTTACTACTTACAGTCAGGAAAGTGTAACTTTATAATGGGAAGATCTAGTGGTTGCCACCTTAACCAAGCTATCAATTGCATCACAAATAGTGGGACAACTGACATCACAGCCTCCATGACATGATGCAATAAGTTTATAATATCATCTAAACATTTTTGCCAAAATGTCTAACTTGTAACTAGTCATAAGACCCCAATCAGACAAATCCAGTAAGTGGAAAATTTCTCAGAATAACTAGTAAAACAATTCAATATGAAAGAAACTATTCTAAAAGTCAAGGGAAATAACAATTATGTGTCATGCATAAATCTTGAGTCGTGGATTAGGAAAAAGCCATTAAAAGGCATTTCTGGGATAATTGGGGGTATTTGTTTATGCAGCACTTTTAGAAAATGTTATAAAACTATTATTAACTTTGCAGGTATAAAAAATCTTATTGTGGTTGAGTGGAATAATATTCTTATTCTTGAGAAATGAATGCTGAATTATTTAGGGGTGAAGCAGCATGATACTCGCATCTTATGTTCAGATGGTTCCATTAAAAAAAGTGTGATTGATATATAGATAGAGAAGCAAAAGTGACAAAACTAAATAATTGATAAATTTAGATGAAAGGTAGCCAGGATTTTATTTTCTATTTCTTCAACTTTTCTGCATATTTGAAATCATTCAAAATAAAAATTTAGGAAAAACCCAGATATATGTATTTATAAGAGACAATAACTAAAACATAATTACACAGAAATGTGAACTTAAAGGTATGGAAAATATATACAAGTAAATCTGAAACAAAAGAAAGCTTGTGTGACTCCTAAAATATCAGACTAAATGGACTTTAAAAGAAAAAAAATAATAGAAGTTTCTGAGTTAATGGTAAAAGGACAACTCTTCAGGTATTCGGAATGCTTAAATTTGTATGTATTCATTTTACAACTTAATCTCAAATACGTAAGGCAAAAATTATCATCAGTATAAGGAGAAATCAGCAAATTTATCATTACAGTGGAACATTTTAAGGCTCCTTTTTAGGAAATTGACCAAGCAGACAAAAAAAAACCGGTAGATACGGAAGATTTCAGCATAAAATTCATACGCTTGATCTAAAGGTCATATATAGAACCTCATACTCAATAAGTAGAACACACCAACATTTGCAAATCCTCATAAAACATTCATTAAAATTGGCAATCTTGTAAGCCACAAAAGATGTTTTCAACAAATACAGAAGAATCAATATTGTTCTCCAATGACAATGCAAAAAAAAAAAAAAAAAAGAAAAAAGAAAAGAAGAAGAAGAAGGAGCAAATAAACAAAAATAGCCAGTTTCTGGCCCCTATACATTTGGAAACAAAAAAACAAAATAAATACATACTTATTCCAGGAGCTAGCCCACAACTAATTCCCTGTATTAAATTCATTTCTGCTTAGATACCTAGAGAGTGTTTGTTTTCTGCACTGACCTCTCACTGATACTATACACATGGCTTAAGATATTTAATATTTTAAACACCATTTGTATCTATACAAACTATAAACCCAATGGTATTTAAATAGATTTCAATAAAGGGTGTTCAAGGAACTTGACACACCAATTCTAAAATTTATAAGAAAGTCTTAAAGGTCATGTGATTGGAAAACATAGGAAAGCAATTTTTTAAAGTAGGAGGGAAAAAATAAAAATATTCCCTGTAAGATATTAGGATTTATCATAAAGAAAATGATATAATATTGGCCTAGGGCTAGGGAAAAAATGATTTTAAAAAAACTCATGTAATAGCTTTCTATCCATCATCAAGTCCATGTACATTTTGAAACACAGTACATAAGCACAGATGGACAATTTTAAAACTGCTGTTGGAACAACTGGCTATCCTTATTTTTAAAATTATATTCCTGTATCATATCATACAATAATGGAAATTTCAGACATGTAAAGAACCAACTGCATAAGGCAAAATGTGGAAACTTTTAAATTATAATATAGGAGTAAATCTTTATGACCTAAAAGTTAAAAAAAATTCTTAAAGACACAACACAGAACAAACCATAAAAGATTATTGCCTACTTTAAAAAGCAAGAGTTCCTGCTCAGTTATACACTATAAATAAATTAAAATCCATCACATAGATTGGTAGAAGACATTTGTTACTCACATAGCCAACAAAGGATCAATATTGAAAATGTACAATGAAATTTTAGAAATCAATAAGAAAGCCCAAATAATGCAACTGAGAATATGAACAGTGGAAAAAACCCAAACAGCATATATACAAGGAAAAGCTGTTCTACTTACACAGTAATTGGAAAAATGCAAAATCAGTTGTACCATTTCATTTACAGAAAATTGGCAAAAACTTTAAAATCTGACTTTAGGTGTTGGTGAATTTTCAGGGAAATGAAAGTTCCAACATAAAACATTCTGGTTAAAGTGCAAATAGTAGTTTTAAAAACAACTCAACAGGACCTATTAAATGTGAGAATGCACACAGTCTGACCCAGCAGTTCCACTTTTGAGTATACTTGAGAGAACTGATAATATCGCATAAGGATGCACTTTATTTTAGTGGAAAAAACTTGGAAACAACATAACTATCCACCAACCACAGAGTAAATAGATAAATAAATATGTTCATCTGATAGTTTTTGAAATAAAAAATATATATACTTGTATATCATGGATAAATCTTGAAAACTGTTAAATGAAAAAAGCAAGTCACAGAAGGATGTACAGGGTAAGAAACTTTATAGTGTTTATAAACTATACATATGCCCTGAAGTGTTTAAAATGTAAATAGGAGGGATTCAGATTAACTTCAGTGGTAGCTGTAATATTTTATTTTTTAAAAAAATTATAAACTAAATAAGGCATAATATTAATGTATATGCTGGGTGGTGGGTTCATGAATGTTCTATTACTATCTGCCCTTTTTGGTGTTTTTGAATTACACATAATTTAAATTCAAAAATTCTAATAAAGGTATAATTGTAATGAAAAAATAGCAGAAGAAAAACACCATTTTGGAATGCTATTAAAAATGAATGAATGAATGTTCACAGATGTCTAACTGCACAGAGAACATACATGCATTACCTGTTGATCAGTTTTTTTTTCAAGAAATTGAGATACTAAAAGTATACAGTAGGCCTCCTTTATCCTCAGGGGATGTGTTTCAAGACCCCCAGTGGGTACCTGAAACCACGGATAGTACTGAACCCTGCAAACACTATGATTTTTCTTTACTGAACCCTATATACACTATGTTTTTCCATACCTATACATACCTGTGATAAAATTTAGTTCATAAATTATGCACAGTAAGATATTAACAACAATAACTAATCATCACATAGGATAATTAAGTAAAATAAGGGTTACTTGAAGAAAGGCACTGAATTATCATGACAATCTGATAACTGAGCTGGCTGCCTTCCAGCAGGTGAGTCACTCAACGTAGACAGAGTGGATACACTGGACAAAGGAATAATTCATGTCCCAGGTGGAAGGGAGTGAGGTGGTGCAAGATTTCACCACGCCGTTCAGAATGGCACACAATTTAAAACTTATGAATTCTTTTCTTTCTGGAATTTTTCCATTGAATATTTTCAGACCTCAGTTGACAAGTAACCGAAACCTGGGAAAATGAAACCATGGCTAAGGGGAGGCTACTGTATCTGTTCTTATTTACTAGTAAAAGCTATTATGCACCGAGCAATTGAGAAGTGAATGAAATTTGTGGTATCATAGAGAAAACATCTGAGTAAGATTAGAACTTCTCACTTTCCCTAAAGATATTTTTCACATTGTAGAATTAATTTGGCATGTAGATTCCCAAGATAAGAGTCAAGGACAAATTCTAGTCACTTTAAGAACCAGACAAGTCACTTTAATTTTTTAAACCTGTTTACTTAACAGTGGTGTAAAAATAATAATGCCGATCTCAAGTATTTGCTGACATGATTAAACAGATAATATAAGCAAAAGCATTCTGAAAAGTGAAAGTGAACACTCGATAGGTATTTCTAAATTCTGCAGCAGAGTCGATTTTAATGTTTCAATTGCCATCCAAATCAGTTTAGTTCTAGTCTATTCAACTTGTACTGTTGAATGTCTACTCCTATTGAAGTACAGTAGCACGCCTGTAATCCCAGCTACTCAGGAGGCCAAGGCAGGAGAATCACTGGAACCTAGGAGGCAGAGGTTACAGTGAGCCAAGATCGCGCCACTGCACTCCCACCTGCGGGACAAAGTGAGAATACGTCTCACACACACACACACACACACACACACACACACACACACAAAAGCACTAGAGTTTTATCATGGTAGGGCAATGGAGAAGCAAAAAAAAAAAAAAAAAAAGTCATTTTATAAGCTTTAGAGACCACTGTTGCTGGCCTCTAAAGCTTATAAAATAACTTGCAACAGTCAGTTAATAATAGATTAAGTCTGCCAAAGTACTCATTATGGACCAGGAACTATGCTAAGTGTTTTCATTTAATCCCAACAATGCCACCATGAAGTCAGTTCTATTACAATCTCCAGGTTGCACAGGAAGAAACTGAAGTTTAGAGAAGTGAAGTAAGTTGTCCAAGGTCTCATGGGTAGGTCAAAGGCAGAGCTGGAGTTTAGAGTCAGTTCTGTGAGATTTTAGATCCCCCTGTCTCATGTTTTGGGCATCTATTATGGATGTCAAATCTGCAGGCATGAAGCAGTGAACACAGCTTCTAACCCCATTACATTTATAAATGTCTTCATTACTAAAAGGCTTTTTATGAACCATTATAGACATAAATGTCATATAATGTCTTGCTGAAGAATAATTCAGATATCACCTTTAATGTATTCTCTTTCTTATTTATGTATTCATTCATTTGACAATTGTGTATTTATCATTAATAAATATTTCTCAAATGAGTGAGTACACTAATAGATAAAAGAATACATTAAAGGCTACATCTGAAAGCTCCTTCAGTATAAATTTTTGTGGTTTCATGGCCATAATGGCTGTTGTAGAGTACAAAGATGTATCAGATGCCAAATCTCATCCTTAACCAGTAGTCCATGTAAACACATGAACACAAACAACAAATTGGAGAAATCATTTTATGTACATGTTATGTGTTATTGAGTCTACCACTTTCATTTTACAGATGAGGGAATTGAGGCACAAGGATACATTGGATAATAACTTTGTTATTCAGTTAGTCAAACCATGTTGTCATACATCCATAAAGACTGAGAGTCCATGGTATATTTAGCCTGCTAACACAAGTAAAATAAGAACATGAAAATCAGATGTTAGGAAAGATGAGTTTACAGTTTTGCCTGTTAATACAGATACTTTATGTGAAACTCACTAAACAAAATTGACAGTTCAGAACACTAGGTTTGTTTGAATCCTGGAAGGGATCAGAGAATAAAGTCATCATTCACCTTTCTTCCAGTAACGGGCTTCCACAGACAAGCTGGATGTATTGTATTACGAAGTCCCTTCCGTTCCCTGATTCATCATGGCAGGAGATCCAAATTCAACACCAGGATATTTCAGCCCGAAAGTCTAAAGTTACACTTGGGCTGTGATCCCCAGACTACAGAACTGCACCCTCGTACTAATCTGCATAAATATCGGTGCCTTTTTTCCCGCACCTGAAATCTTCACTTTATAGTGGAGGTCTCAAGTTTGGATCAGAGTCCTGGCTGCCTTTCTCTGGGAAAGTAGACTATGCTCTGGGTGACTTCAGCAGACTTAATATAGACCACTTCCACCAGGGAAGAAAACTTATTTAGGCACCTCCTACTTGCTTTTTCACTAAGGTTGTGTGTCCATGAGGACAAATCAGATTTGTTTGGAAGTTTGAAAACCTTACAACTATATTTTTCTGCTTTCTTCAAACCGTATATACGATTTGTCAACAATTTTTCCATTTCTACTTCCCACATAGCTGAAATCTGTTCATTTCTTTCTAGCTGGACTGCCCACCCAGTTGAAGCCAATATCAATGTTGCCCTGATGATTCAGTGACCTTCTGACATCTCCCTGCTGGATCCACTCCCTACACAGAGACAGAGAGAGCTGTGTTAAAATGCTAAGGAGATCATGCCACGCCCTCCCTAAAATCCTCCCATGACATCACAGAGCATTAGATATAATTCAAACTCCTCACCTACAAAGTCCTGTGTTCTCTTTTCAACCCCCCTCCATCCCCAGGCTGTTCTCTCCACTTCACCTGTCCTCCTCAGCGCTTCAGCCATCCTTACCCTTTGGGTATCAGCCTGAGCACTCCTTCCATAGACTCTCCTCCCCTAACCCCAACCCGCCCCCAACTTTTTTTTTTTAATTTCAGCCTTTTCTTTTCTTCTTGCATGGAATTTACTGCATTTATTATTGGATTTGTACCCCAGTGGCGGTAGGAGGAAAACAATAAAAAGTAAGTAAATAAATAAATAAATAAATATTAATTGCTTTCCAACACTAATCTCAGTTAGTTAGTAATTAGTTAAGTGTCCGTCTCCCGCACCAGAGCATAAGCTGGACAGTGAGACCTGCTACCCTACTCACCACTGCCTCCCCAGTCGCTAGCACACACCTGGCACATAATAAGTATGCAAATATCTATTGGGTGAAATAATATAAGAATTCTAAGAATTCTGGATATATAGCTAGAATATATATATATATGTACATACAGAGGGAGAGAGATTTGGATCTAGAGCTATAGATATATGTGTGTGTATATATATACACATTTATTTATAAATATGTGTATCATTTATCATTTAGAAATTTATCATTTATAAATGATCAATGAATTAGTCACCAAACTAAATTCTTTTGTTAGTTGTATTAGTTTTTAAGTTGTTCTCCTCAGTTTTCTAAATAGACAATCATATTGTTAAGGAGAAAAAAGGAGATAACTTTACCATAGCTTTTCTAATAGCTGTACCAGTCATTTTTCTTTTCCATGCTATTAAATGAGCTGGGCTGAAACAAAGGTTTTCATAAGGTCTCAGCAGGTGCTCCTGGTGTCTTTGTAGGAGGTAGGGTAAACTAGCAGGTACAGAGCTCTAGGCTCTCTCATCTTTGCTTTACAAATAAAAGCTAAGTTGTTGGTTTTCTGCATTCGGACTCTGAAGAAGTGTTTATGAGAGGCAAAGGTTTTTATTTATTTATTTTTGTAGAGATGAGGATCTCGCTGTGTTGCCTAGGCTGGTCTCAAACTCCGGCCCTCAAGCCATCCTCCCATCTTGGCTTTCCAAACTGCTGGCATTACTGGCATCGCACCTGGCCAGAGAGGCAAAGGGTTCTTCTGATAAAAACAAACTTGACAATCACTGGGCTAGAACTCCCAAGCAATATAAACAGCAGTATTGCAGTCTTTCTTGTCTTTTTAAAAACTGCCATTTAGGCTGGGCACAGTGGCTTACGCCTGTAATCCCAGCACTATGGGAGGCTGAGGAGGGCGGATCACGAGGTCAGAAGTTTGAGACCAGCCTGGCCAACATGGTGAAACCCCATCTCTACTAAAGATACAAAAAATTAGCCAGGCATGGTAATGCGTGCCTGTAGTCCCTCCCAGCTACTCAGGGGGCTGAGGCAGGAGAATCGCTTGAACCCAGGAGGCGGAAGTTGTAATGAGCTGAGATCGCGCCATTGCACTCCAGCCTGGGTGACAGGGTTAGACTCCATCTCAAAAAAAACAAAAAAAACAAAAACAAAAACAAAAACAAACACAAAACAAGAAACTAAAAAGTACCGTTTATTAACTGTATAATATGTGTCAGTGACTATGCTCAGTACTTAAAAGTATATTATCTCACTACAAACCCAATGAATTAAGTATCAATATTTCCATTTCCATTTAACAGATGGTTTAAGAAGACTAAAGGACATCTCTACAGATATACAGAAAGTAAATATTACAAATGGGATTCAAATCCAGATCCCTCTATTCCAAGGCATTTCTCATAACCACCAAGCCAAATAAGAGCATCTTTTTGGGGATTTTAAAAATACTTTTTTGTGCCAGGCACAGTGGCTCAGGTCTAAGTCCCAGCTATTTGGGAGGCTGAGGCAGGAGGATCACTTGAGCCCAGGAATTGGAGGTTATAATGAGTTATGCTTGTGCCAGCGTGGGTGACAGAGTGAAACCCATCTCTAAATATATAAAATTAAATTTAAAACTAAAAAATCTTTTTTTCCTTTAACATTTTGAAGATGGACTCATTGTATATTTCAAAAATGGCCACAACAGTATTTCTCTTCCCACATAATCTCTTATATGACTTTAATACTCCTCTCACCAAGAGGTAGAGCCTGTGTCCCTTCACCTTAAGTTGGAGAAGACTTCTGACTACATCAGAAGTGATGTTCTGTGACCTCCAAGACTTGGTCATAAAAGATGAAACAGCTTCCTGTTTCTTTTGGAGCTCTCTCAGAACCCAGACATCATGCCACTCCCTCCCTAAAACTCTCCAATGACTTGACAGTGCATTAAATACAATTCAAACTTCTTGCCTACAAAGTCAGAACTCGGACATCATTTTAGAACCCAAAACCCAGACACCATCCCAGGAGGGAGCCCAAGCATTTTGGGAAGAGGATGTCTTGGAGGACATCTAAAGGGCCTGACCAACAGCCTGGCCTCAACAGCTCTGGAGCCTGAGCTCCCCAGCCGCAGTTAGCACCAACTTGCCAATCATATCAAGGCGTCCTCTTGAAAGCAGACCCTCCTACCCACCCGTCCAATCCTGTTGGGCTGCCCCAGCTATCTGCTATCTGGAGCAGAGATGAGCTGTCACCACTGAGCCTGGGCTAAATTACAGATTCACAGGCAAAATAAATAACTATTGTTCTTTTAAGCCACTGATATTTGGGGTTGTTTATTATGCAGGAATAGATAACTGAAACAGAAGACATCCATCCTATATGACTGTCTTTCAAAAGAAGGAACATTAGGAATGAAGAAATGAAATTATTAAAAAAAAAGAGAAAATCTTATTAATAGTTACCTTTAGGTTTTGAATAGATATATCATGTATGTTAGTATAAAGAAAAAAAATTATTGCTGACTTTCTCTGTGTAAAATAAATATAGTAAGTTTATACTTCCTCTCACTAACATCTGCCATTTCCTGGATTTGCTTATACCTTGGAATAAAAATCTGGATTAGTATTATTGTGGTTTAAAACATGCCTGTTCTCTGTAAAGAATATATTTTTACATTTGTAAAATGTTTTTAAAGCATGACTTTATTGCTTACTTTGAGTACTTGTAAACTACATCTTCACTATTCATAAGCTCCTAATTTGATTTCACGCTCAAAATTCTGTAAACAGTGACTGCTTGGCATTCAGCTTTGGGGAAAATGGCTTGACTTCTATTCCCTTATAGAATACATGAGGCTTTTAAAGCCTTGATTCTTTTTATTTTTTATATTTATTTATTTATTTATTTATTTTTGAGACGGAGTCTCGCTCTGTCTCCCAGGCTGGAGCGCAGTGGCGATCTCAGATCACTACAAGCTCCGCCTCCGGGGTTCATGCCATTCTCCTGCCTCAGCCTCCCGAGGAGCTGGGATTACAGTCGCGCACCACCTCGCCGGGCTAATTTTTTGTATTTTTAGTAGAAACGGGGTTTCTCCGTGTTAGCCAGGATGGTCTCGATCTCCTGACCTTGTGATCTGCCCGCCTCGGCCTCCCAAAGAGCTAGGACTACAGGCATAAAGCCTTGATTCTCATAGAAAGTTTTGTCTTTTATATTCAGGAATTTTGCCTGGATATATCTAGAAATGTGGGGATATTTTTTCCATTTCTTTTCAGTTAATCTTTTTAAGTATCAAATTTAAATATTTCTTTGGCTCAAAATGTTCTCCTTCTATTGTTTTCACCTTTGCTTGTGTTCTTTCAGTTCCATTATATTCTCTGGAATTTCTACTCTGCATAGACTAAATCCCTTGTATTAGGAGTCCTTATTTCTTATCTTTTTCTCTCATTATTTTTATGTTTTGAGATTTTACCTTCTTCATGACTGCCAACTCTCATTTTTGGAGGTGAAAAGTCTTCTTGAATTTTATTGAGAAAAAAATTTACATCTTTACAAAATGTTCACTATTGTGTGCACACTAAATGTGCACTAATACTGCATATTTGGATGCAATTAGTAGGAAAGAATAAGCAGTATAGGAAACGGAATGAGGCAGAAATATTTAACAAAAGAGTGTGTATATTGAGATATCTGTCATTTGTAGCCCCTGAGATTAATTATTATCACTATTGGCCCTAGCTTCTATCATATATTCATGGAGAAGATGAGACATGAGAGGAAATTTTTAAAAAAAACAACAAGAAAAGCTGGAAGCAGACTTAATGTGTGCCCACAAAGATATTGTGGGACATCCTTGCAATGGAACACGATGTAGCCATTTCTGATTATCCATTTATTGACATGGAAAGAGTTTGCCATGGATGGTTAATACAAAAAGAGAAAGTTTATATGAATTATGTACAAAATATATAATCCTATTTTTATAAGAAAAATAATGTACATATTATGTAGAGAAGATAGAGTGAAGATACAAAAAATATTGGTAGTTCTATTGAAGGTGGAGTTAATGTGATTTTTATTTTTTACTTAGGTTTATCTATATTATCTCATTTTTTACATTATAGCTAGGTTTTCCTGGTGCCACTAAAAAAAGAAAAAAAGACAACATGATTCTTTAAAGCAATCATTTGTGTTTTAATGACTTTCAGGCATAGGCTGGGGAAAATTGCTTTTTTTGGTTCAAAACAGTTAAATTTGCCAATTTAATACAGACTTGCAGTCGGTAGTCGGTAGAGGGCGCAGAAGAGAGAAGGAAGTGAGTGGGTAAAGCTGGTGTGTAGCTGGATTGAAAGGTTTCCTAACACTTAAAGGTTATTTTTATTTCCTTTTCACTCATTTATCCAAGAACATTTCTGAAAGATCATAGAAGCATAATTTCAGTTTGGCTATCACATCGTGAAATGTTTGGCATTATTTTATAGGGAGAGTCAAAACATATACTTTTAGTGGGTATAGGGAACTAAAAATAATTCAGTGTCTAGTTTATGCCAGGCACTGACATATACTTTATACACCGCAGTCTCCTATTGAAAATTTATTTTGAAAACTTTAATCGTAGGTTATAAACAGATTAACACAGCCTTGAGAAGGATTTTTTTTCAAAGGAGAGCAAATGATGTATTAAGGTTAATGGGTACTATGAGTTGGCTGTGTCCCCACCCAAATTTCATCTTGAATTGTGGTTCCCATAATCCTCACATGTCCTGGGAGGAACCACGTGGAGATAATTGAATCATGGGAGCAGTTTCCCCCATCCTGTTCTCTTAATACTGAGTTAGTTCTCATGAGATCTGATGGTTTTATATGGAGCTTCCCCCTTCGCTGAGCATTCATTCTTCTCCTTGATGCTGCCGTGTGAAAAAAGACACGTTTGCTTCCCCTTCTGCCATGATTGCAAGTTTCCTGAGGCCTCCCCAGTCATGCTGAACTGTGAGTCAATAAAACCTCTTTCCTTTATAAATTGCCCAGTCTCGGATATGTCTTCATTAGCAGCGTGAGAACAGACTAATACAATGAGCTAAAAAGGAAATATTTAAATAAGAATTTCCATGCCTTTAGGAAAAATATAGCAAAACGCACATTGAAAAATTTTTTCAAAGTGAACATACTTTACTGGATAATATGGAAAACTGACTCGATTCTGATATAGTCAACAATAATTAAGTAGTTCTCATGTTGTGTTCTTCCACAATAAAATTTTAAAATAAATAAATAGATGTACCATAGTAAATCTAAACAGGGATATATATCCTCCCATAGCTAACTATATGCAAAAAATAAAAACTTGTTAATTACCCTAAACCTTGTGCTGCTTGTAAAAACAGATACATAGAACTCAGTGTTTTAAAAACAACATCTGTCACCTCTTTCAGATGAAACATCTCCAAAGCCTATACTAAAAGGAACTTATTATTTTAAGCTTAAAAGAGGGGACCATGAAGTATAGGAAAGACTGGAAAATAAAGATTAGTTGTGATACACTGAAAAGATAACAGAATGATTCAGGTTGCCTTTTGAGATGATTAGAAATGCAAAGAAAATGGTAACGAGTAAGTCACTTAACCTCTTCAGGTTTCAATATTCCCAAGTCTAAAGTGAAAGAGCTAGATTAGATAATTTCCAAGCCTTCTTGCTGCACTATCAATATATGTGTTTAGGACTTTTGGACACGTTTGTAGAGAATGTTACAGTTTTTAAGTGCTTTTTTACTCTAAGTGTTTGGGGCATGAAATGGTTAAGAAGAAAGCCTGGCCAGCTGCAGCTGGTGGGGGGTGGGGGTTGATGGTGGTGCAGGGAGAAGCACAGTCCACATTTCCATGCAACAGAGGTCCTTCTTAGCTGAACACAATCTGGAAGCTAATTATTTCTGTAAAAGTAGGGAGAGTGATACTGTATATAAATCAGCTTACCACAGTGCTGGGATAGGACGGAGGCAACAGTGGTGGAATGGCCAAAGTATAAAAGGAAGTCATAAAATAATCAGAGAGAGAGAGAGAGACAGAGAGAGAACGAGAGAGAGAGATGAGAGAGAGAGAGAGAGAGACAGAGATACAGAGAGACTGAAAGAGACAGAGAAAGAGACAATGAGAAAGAGACAAAGCTCTTCTTGAAGGTAATAAATAATAGGAGAGGCATCCCAATGCAAAACCTGCTAATTTCCTATAACTGATATTAAGAGTCAGGAAGCAAGGAAGCAGCTGGCTGTCCTAGCACAGAGCAGAAAGGAACGAGGACAGAAGAGGGTGCAAAGAATGGGATTGGCAGTTCCTCAAGGACAGAAAATCAGACAAGTTTGTAGCAGAGAAGGCTCCTTTAGGCCTGGTTGAGTCTTTAGCAGGAGGCATAACAGATACGGATGACAGCGTTTGACCTTTAGGAGAGTCATGGTGTGCTGTACAGCATTACGTTAAGAGAACTCTTTTAACAATTATGTTGGTCTCATTCCATACTGGAGGTTCAATCATTTTCCATAAGATTTGTCACATTTATAATGTTCTGCATTAACGAAATCCTCCAGCTATTGTTAAAGTGGATGATATTGTGTGGGTGGCCCTGAACTTTCAATGTTATCCAGAGAAGGCAAACGTGAGAGCAGCAACCTTTAGGTCACATTACTATAACCAGGCTTCTTCCTGCACTTTATACTTTCCCATACCTGCATAATGACCCAAATATGCAAGGAAGGCACTATTAACCCCCTTTTTCCAAATAAGGGAAACTGAGGCACGGAGCTGTTAACTTATTTCTCCACAGTCACAACATTGCAAGCAGTAGAGCCAACCAAGATTGGCTAGGGTTTCTGACATCTAGTCCATCAATAAGGTTTTGCTCGAGAAATGTGTATTATATGTCTAACTATGCATTAGATGTTGTGCTTTAGTGCAAGAGACACAAAGATTAGTTTTGTACACTCGTTACTCTTGAGAAACTCTCAGTCTTTTAGATTAGAGAAGATAAACAAGCAAACAGCCACTTTCCACACTATTTTTTGAGGGCTATGATACATGTAAGCACAGAGCAGTATTTTCAGCCAGGAACATTTTCACGCCAGGGTGATTTGGCAATGTCTGAAGACATTCGTGGTTGTCACAACTGTGCAGGAGAGCAGGGGTTGCTACTGGCAAAGAGTGGGTATAGGCCAGAGATGCTGCTAAACATTCTGCAATGAACAGGACAGCTCCTCACAAAAAATAATTATCCAGCCCCAAATGTCAAAAGTACTCAGATTGAGAAACACTGGCATAAACATTACGGGAACATGGGGGAAGGGACCTCAAGCTGCCTAGTCTGAAAATAGAGGAGGACTTACCAGGGAAGGTGTCTAGAAGCAGGTGATGCTTGAGGTAGTCATGAAAAGATGAGTAGACATCATCTTGAGCCTCCAAGAGTAGGGACCAACAAAGCATGACAGACATAAAATAATGTGCTGTTTGTGATTTGTAATTTGATCCAAGCTGGAGCTGAGGCTGGAAAGAAAGGGAGAGGCCAGCTCATGGGAAGACTTGTGTGTCATGCAGACATTCTAGACCTCAGATGAGGGGGAATCATGGATGGGTTTTAAAGAGGGGTGAGGCAGGATTTGCAAACTTGATAGCTTGCTGTATTAGCATCAAGCAGAGGATCACAAACTTCATGTGGACGCAGATAAAAAACACAAGTTTCTGACCTTTCGACACACACACACACACACACACACACACACACACACACACACACACTATCCTGATGCAGTAATGTAGTAGGTCTGGGGTGGAGCCCAGAAACCTGTATTTTTTCCAAGCACCCTGTGTGATTCTGAGGCAGGTAGCACAAATCCTCCCTGGTATACAGGACATATTTGACAGTGGTAAGATTGTAACCTTAGCAAAAAGAAAATAAGAAAATTTAGAGAAGAGAGGAATATACAGTGTTACATTTTTCTCTGCTTATGAGAACTGTGTGCTTATAAAGGAATCCACTGCACTGATGGAAGTCACAAAGCAGCACAGCAGCTTCTTTCTGGATTCCGTGGGCTGGGAAGGGAGGTGCTCTAAGGAAATGCACAATCCATGTGATCAGAGCACACCCTCTTGGCAGCCTCAGGGGAGCCCAGTTGCTTCTACAAAACCTGTCAAAGTCCTCTGTCCAAAAGCCTTGTTGGTCCGGCGGTACCTGCTTCCTGTTCCCAGAGAGATTCACCCTTGGGCTTTCCTATCAGTCTTCCCTAAAGTTGGCTGCTCCTGTGTCCTGTCACATAAAACTGTGAACCGAGGTCTCCGACTTACGTCATGTCAGTCACAGCAGGGTGAGGCTCCACAAGTGTGAGTTCTGGCCCCTGCTGCTTTCCTTTCAAATGCAGTTTACAGTTTATTATGGTATTGGACACCCCATGCTCCTTACTGCATTGGCTTTGGGTAAGAAAGAGTGAAAATTAGTGTGCAAATGTGAAAACCTAGAATTTCTGATCGGGACTGAAGAAAACCTTTGTGCTGCAGTCAGTCCCTGAGCCAGACGCCTGTGACTCTCTTCACATGGAAATAGATGAATATCCACAGTAAAAGGTCAGTGGCTTTGCTGACAGATGTTGCATCAGGGAATATTTTTTTTAAAAAAGAGGCTTCCTACAGCTGTTCTGGTAGCTTGGGTAGTAGTGTTAGCTATTTCCCCAAGTTGTCTTGTATCAGTTCTCTGATATTCTGAGCCCAGATAGGATTTTTTTTTCTAAGAAAAGAATAATAAAGTATCTACAGATGGAATCCTGAGATCTGACAATAGGGCACTCAGAAGTTGGGTGACTTGCCCAAGCCACAAAGAGGAAAAGAATGAAACTCAAGTTTCTCGACTTTCAGTTAATGGTTAATTTTAATCGCACAACAATATTGGAGAGTCAGAAATGTTCATTTTATTGTGGAAGCGATCCAAAACCTCACGCTATAATCTAGATTCTAGAAAAAAGATGATCAAGCCCTATTAGCGCTGTAAAAAAAAGGTAATCAAGCCCTATCAGTGCTGTAAAGAAAGTTTTGCAAACTAAGTTAAACTTAGAAAATAAATAGCAAGAAATAAATCAGGGAAGCAAGGTTTCCCTGAGACTACTGAGTCCATCATACTGGACGTCATCCAAAGTTATCAACAGCAGATTCATTAACTGGGTACAAATGTACAGTTGGAATTCAAAGTAGACTCGGTGCCCTTCTGTGTGCCCTGATGGAAGAAACATCATGTTCTCATTCTGGGGCTGTGTACTCTCTGGGGATCATTGGTTTTACCAAGTTTTTACGTGCTTTTTCAAAGACAATAATGCCTGTTTCCTGTATAGTTTATTTAAGTAAACAAGAAGGAGACAGCAAACTTCTGTCTCCTTTACAAAATGAGACTTTAAAAATTTTATCTAAAGAAAGAGAGCAAGAGATCTGTTCTCTGCATTGTTCCATAAGATAAGTTCATAAGATAAACAGTTCTATTTTGAACTCAGTTTAGCTGGGCAAATTGTTCTGTTTCCTACTACCCACACACATCGTGAATATCAAAGACTTTTTAAGAGGATAAAAATGCTCCCAAAAGATTTGTTGAGCTAGTTCTATCCTCAATTAATATAACACTACAGAGGTATAATATCCCACTACTGTGGGAAGGCAATGGTATCTTTTTTTTTTCTGGTGAAGCAATCATTTTAAAACCCAAGAGATCATTTGAAGGCAAGTTTACTGCTTATGAGCTACAGAAAGCATGCCATCGTTTGAACACAGAAACAATATTCCACAGGGATTAGGAAGACATGCTTTGGCATCAATCAGACTTTGGTTCTAGTCCTAGGCACCGTTTTCCAAATGTAATCGAATAATTATTATAATTACTATTCATTTATAAATTAATATTTATCATTATAATGATAAGGAATAATTAATGTACTTAGCACTAAATATCTGGGTACCTTAAAATAATCCATTTAAATAATTATCTAAGTTTTAAATTTACATCCGATTTCAATGTAGAGTCATTATTTTATTTATTCATTGACTTATTTGGCAATGACTTTCTAAGCATGCAAAGTTGATGATAATGTCCTTGAGGAACTGACAGATGATTTCCCAACCAACATGATCATGGTAAACCCCTCAACATAAAGGTTTGCTTCCATTGCATGAGGCCCAAAACAGGACATTTCAAAATAAATCTGTAGTGGATTTGGATTGCTATTTTTTTAAAGCATTCACTCATGGGGGCAACATAAAATTAGTTCTTAGTAAGGCAAAAGCGTTTCTCCATATGTGAAGTGGTGAGACAAGAACCTTCTATATATTCCTTCTTCATGAGTAGTACCTTAGAGTAGTAACCACTGGAGAAAATATTTTCATTACCAGAAAATATCTATGTAGTGCTTATTTTAAAATAATGTCTAACACTGTAAAAAAGAATTGCATAGTTATGTTCTTATTTTCAAGGAATTTAAAATTGAACGTATAATCAATAAATTCTTTGCGTATGGTCAGTAAAAATAAAGTCTCAAATTGGAATTCTTACATTTTTTTATTCCATGCAAAACATTAGCTATTCACATCCTATGCGTACATATCGTATGTGTGTCAGTAATTGTGTGTGTGTGCATATGCATATGGAATGAAGTGAATTATAAAATTATTCGTAACTTTACTGGAAATTTTATTTGTGAGCCTATGACAGAATTTTTTGACAGTTCACACAATGCATCATAACTTACTAGTTAGGCAGTAATGCCAACCTTCTCTAGCATTTGCCTCTCCACCGGAGACGTGAATAGCTATGCTAACAAAATTATCACATATTCCTCACCCCACATCTACTCCTTGTCCTGACCTATTTCTGCTCACAGCAACCTCAAGCTATTAATTACTTAGTTCAAAACCTTACAAACTCCTCTCCCTTGATAACTTTCCCCACTTGAAATTCATTGCTGAGTTTTGCTGATTCTACCATGGCAGTGATTTCCTATCTGTCCTCGTTTGCCAATGTCAGGTGCCCATTGCCTCTTACCTGGACAATCACAGAGGCATCCCAACTGGTGTTTCAACCTGCTTTCCCTCTTCCCCATATTGACTTTCCCTAGGACATCCCAACACTCTATGAAGTCAGGCTACTGTTTATAATGCACAGAGATGACTGTGCAATCCTGTTCAAAACCACATTGCTCTCAAAATAAAGTCCAAACTCGCCATCGAGGCGATAATCCGACCATAAACTATTTCCGGTCTTATTTTGACTGCTCTCTGCCTGCCCTGTGCTCTTTAAAATTCTGCCAAACAAGCTACTCAGTGCTCTTTGCAGAAGACTTGCACTTTTCAAAGCTATGCTTGAATACAGGCTGTTTCTTCCACCTAGAATCATGTTCTTTCCTTTTCTATTTATAATGTTAAACGCCTGTGTGCCACAAAGATTCCAACCTCCACCACCCCCTACCCCCTACACACACACACCCCTGGGTCTGAATTGATTTCATCTTCCCTGGGCCTCTCACAGCCGTTTGTTATTCCTTCTAGAAAAGGATTACCCATGTTGGTGTCCCTGTGACTTTCCTGTTCTGGATGGTAAACTCCATGAAAGCAGAGACCATGCTTTGCCCACTGTCTTGCATCTGCTCAGCTAGAGCATTTAGCAAGTTCCTGGCACCCAAAGGAGCACAGGAACTAAAATGCTCCTGAAGGCAGAGGAATGGCCTGGGTGACTTTTGAAGTGGCCTGACTGCTATGGCATCTTCCACAGATTCCGCAGGTACCAGGTCTATGTCTGTCCTGGCCTCTAACCTACCCAAATCTGCTTAGTAGTGCAGCTCTATTTTAATGCTCAGATGTATACAAGGAAAAATACATGGCTTAATCATTCTAGAAGCAGCAGGCACCCCTTTTCAGAGCACTTTTCCCAAACTAAATCTAGTGAGAGTATATCACCCTGAACCAAAGAAAATGAGACTTAAACTAAACTTAGGAAAATGTACATAATCTAATTTTAAAAATCAATTCCTCACAACACAACATAGAAGAAGAAGGAGGTACCTAGATTTGAAACCTGGCTCTGCCACTTTTTCTATAAATAAAATACAAATACCTGAGAGATGACTGTGTTATGGGTAGTGCATGTTAGATGCTTGAGTTATTGTGTCCCTTTCCTCTTCAAACTGAGCACATTGTGTGGGTCAGTTCGGAAGGAAGGAGCCCAGGTTCTGGAGTTAAACCCAGAAACAGGGCCAGTCTCTGAACCTCCATTTCTTTTTTTCCCCTCTCCATTTCTTTCTCAGCAAAATAGAGAATTAAAAAGTGATTTGTGAAAAATATCCTCCATGCTCCTCTTACCAAGCCTGCAACTTAAAACCTATGATTTAAACTGTACTTTCAATTATTTGGAGGAGGCCAGCACTGATGAGCCCATCCTGAGCCAGTCATTTTAAGGCCAGTGCTACCTAACTGGGACAAGGCTAATCCGGTCAGTAGGTATATTCTGCTCTGTGACTATGGAATGGGGAAAAGCTAACTGACCCTTACAGAGACACCATTGATTATCAGTTTTTAGGACACTTTACATGTTGCAAGGTGATTTCCAATTTCCAGTACCAGATTGGTGTCGAAGCCTAGAAATTGTACACTGATTAGGAGTCGACTGGGTGCCACACAATGTTTATGTACATCATTTTATGACCAACAAAAGTGATATTTGGCACCAGAGCCTAGGGGGAGATTTCTCCTGTAAACAGGCATCAAAGGGCTCCATGCTATCAGGTATAGGGAGGAGTGGCAAAGGGGTGAAGTCATTGTGATCCCTTCCCTTCTCCTCCCTGAAAAAAAAACAAGTATGGTGTGTTTCCTGCAAGCCCCAGAATATGTGACCCTTAGCTCACTCACTAAGGGAGGCTGACCCTAGGAGTGTGCATTTTACTTAGGAAAGAAAGTGTCAGCCCATTTTGAGGTAAATCTCGAAATTTGGGCTTCCTCATCTTTGGCCTCCAAAGAATAATGTACATAAACATAAAATGCTATGCAAAATTTATGGGGTTGTATCAAGATGACAGGAGTTTCGGTGTATATTCTGATTTTGAGACAAGAAAATCAATTCTCATCTGAGGCCAGAATGGTAATTAGTTATTGTTGAAGTGAGAGATTATTTACTCAGCTCTATTTTTTTATGTTTATGTGACCTTTCATAGTTACTCAGAACAAAATGGGGTAAGAGAATGGAGATTGCAATGTGCATCTAAAAGATGTATGTTTCCCTTTCTATATTCAAATGGATCTTATGAGATTCCCATACCTAGAAATTGACCACCAATTAGTAAAATACAGATTTATATCTAAGGCACATTCATTGTTCCTCTTGGTACTATCAGAGCTCTCTATTTAACGTCCTAGACCTCAAAGAAAAGTGCTTTGGAGGAGAAAAAAAGAAAAGGGGGAATAATAACATGACCTGCTATCCAAAATGAACACAGAAGCACAGATCACTTTCCAAAATGTCCATGATTTCAGAACATAAATGCAGGCACACCCTTAAAAGAAGCATTAGAGAGGAGAAAACCTGGCCAGCTTCCCAAATCTCCCTGCATCCAATTGGACTGGGTGATGACTGAGATCAAAGGCATGTGGTGATTGGACAAAAGGCCAAGAGGAACTGGCATCCTCAAGGCTGCTGGAAATTAGCCAGCTCAAACACACCAAACAAAAGCAAATTGGAAATAAAGACAGGCGAGTAATCAAATGCACATGGGGGCATGCTTCACAAAATGCAAACTTCATGTGTTCCTAGAGGAGAAATTGCCAGGTCTTCAACAGCATAAACTCAATGGGAAAATCAAAACATCACCTTTTGCAACCTTAGAGCCTGAATCTTTGGCTTCCACTTTAGGGAAATGGGCAAAATGACCTCTCTGTCATAGTACCCACCATGTTCCCTGCCCTCATCCACTTCCAGACCCCTCTCCCCTAAGTAACTTTGTCTTTCATTTTGTTTCTAAAAAAAAAAAATGAGATTTTTGCAATTTGGGGCATTCTCTCTGGAACAGCAAATGTTCCCAGCTCTGCCGTTTACAATGCCTTTGGTGGAAGGTCACCTCGGAGGTGTGATTTTTCAGTATAACATAAATTCTATGGTGCCTTGACATCCTCTGATGAAGAGCACCAATAGGACCACTCCTCTGACATTAGGGAGAGGGTCCACTCAGGCACCAAATGCCATTTTCACCACTAATCCTTATCTTCCTTGTACTCCTTTTATTACCTGCATGTTATGGTGAAAGAGGATAGTTTATGGTCCCCTTCCCCTACATACACACTTTCCAACCCCATACTCCCTTGGAAATGTAGAGCAAAGATTACAAATTCTTTTCTGCAGGTTCTGATTCACAGAGGGAGAGCATCAGAACGGGGGCTTTGGATAGGAAAAACCTTGCAAATTAGTGCCTGAATAAAGATTTAAAAAGAGAAAAGTGAAGGAAGATATTCTTCTCAAACTTGATGCCTTTTTTCTCTCTCTCTCTATAAATATATATACACACGCACACACACACAAATATATGGGTTACATTTTCATGGAGGACAACAGAGTAAAATCCAGCAGCATTTAAGGGATTTCCTCTCACCAAATTGTCTCCGGTCCCTTAATTGTGTTTAAGCCTTGCTGAGTACTTTGTTTACGGTCCCTAATGTGGTGATTTGCATCCCCCTCTCTGGGTTGCTCTTGGCAGGGCAGGCAGCTGTCTCAGTCTAACTCTGGCTGGGAAAGGTAAGGATCTTTGCTTTGCTTTTTGAAAGATCTGGGGAGGAAATGTTGAATGTCTATGGGGGTTAGGGGCATAGATATAATTCATGCATTGGAGGCTTTGAGAAAAGTTCTCCAAACTTAAAGGAGTCTCCTAAAGCCATGTGCTTTAGAAAGAACTAGAGAGATTTCCTCTTCTTTGTGAAAATAGAGGGCTCGCAGAAATAGGGCTGGTTGCGTTGTGGATGAAATTTTGCATTTGGGGCCAGGTGTCCCCAAAGGATGCCCAGGGGTGTTTAATACCTTGTAGACACAGAGTGGAAGGAGGAATAAACATTCAGAAACAACAGGCATAGATCACTAGGAATTCTCTTTGAATTTCAATTTGAAGAGTAAAGTCAGTTAAAGCTGCGTGTGTCAGTGGTTAGGATGACAGGCTTCTATTCTTCTGATACAATGTCTGCTTTATACCAAAACTTTCTACCTCTTTGAATTTAACATACAAATAATCAGTTGTCTACTCAGAGTCTACAGATGTGTACCTGTGTATCAAGGCAGGTGCACACACCCTGTGGAGGAGCATTTGTGTGAATGAGGCACCTGAGCCTGTCAAGGTTGAAGAAAGCTTTGGTATTGGAAGTGATGACAGAGTCATGCTCCCAGGGCACAGACACTCACTGTGCCTCATTATAGACTCAGTCAAGGGCTTACCATAAAAAAAGGTGCCATTGTCCTCTCTCTAGAAGTTCAATGTTTGTATCTTTAGCTTTGGTAACAGGAAAGCATGCTTTTCAACAGAATAAGGTGATATTCAGAGCTTCAGTGCAGTTATTGGGCTATCTTGCAGGCAAAGTGGTACTAGAAAATAGAGAGGAATTGCCCTCAAGGGCCAGAGTTTGCAGGTGAGAAGACAGCTCTGTTAAGGAGCTTCTCAAGAACCTCCATTGCACGTAGCCAGTGGCCCCCATCGCATCATCTTCTGGGGGCAACTTTGGCAAGTTCTGAAATGCCCTGCTTCTAAGTATTCCTGACCCTCAACACCAAGTGACAGTACTCCTCAGGCATGAAAGCTGTCTCTTTAGGTCTGACATTTTTAAAGTGTGAGGATCATGGTGACCAAGGCCTCCAGGTACTTGCCGTGACTCCCCCAAACCTCAGGGACTTTTCAACTTTATTTTTTATAAGGACATAACCCTCTCTCTGGCTTTCATTTCAGAATAAACAACTTCTGGTCCCTCTCTTTTTGTAACAAGTCATCAGGGTATTGCTACAAGGCAAGGCTGGAGAGAGTGTGCTGTGGTAGAGGAGAGGCGAGATGTTTGAGAACATCCAAGCCCTTTGCCAGCTATTAGAGAAATCTAACAATTTGAGAGAAAGATGGAAAACAAATCTCTTCCAAGAGTTAATTTGGATTTGTGGTTCACAGTATTAATTAGAAGGGGTTATTAACACTTGTGCAGATGAAAAAATGGAGGATGTAAACTTTTAACTACAAAGTGTAGGATGAGCTCCCAGTATTATCTTTTCTCCTCAAAAAGACAATCTTGGGCTTTATATATTTCAAGGTTTTAAAAATTTCAGTTTGTCTGTAAGAAAGCATAAACCTATAAAGTCACTTATAGGTTTATGGGGTGGGAAATAGATGTTTAACTTTATTGTTTGAGTGTATTATGTGTCAAGTTGTACATGTTTGAATGTTTAAAATACCTTGATCCTTAAAGTGGGCCAAGGAACAGAGGTCTCAACATAGGTAGAGAGCTTGTTACAGACTTACTGAATCAGAATCTAAATTTAACAATCTCCCCAAATGATATATATATCCATTAAAGATTAGGGTTCAAACCAAGGGTTTCTCTGTTACTGGGTGATCTTTGTTAAATTACTTAACCTCTCTGAGCCTGTTTCCTCATTTATGAACTAGTGAGAATTAATGTTAATATGTGACATTTCTTAATATTGTGCCATGTCCAGAGTAGGTGCTCTAAAAATGGTAGCAATTATCATGATGATGATAATCTTGGTGCTGCTAAAGTTACCTCCTTGCAAAAGCAGTAAACAATCATGTCTAAATCAATATAACTGGCTTTCCCCCTTAACCACAAACATTTGTGCCTCCTGCCCTCATTCCTAAATGAATTAACCCTGAACAAGTGGGGTTTTAAGCTTCAGATGACTATCACGCACGTATAAAGAATAATGGGAAAACCTAGGAACATGGGTTTTTGCTGGCTTAGAGACTGAATTCAGCTGCCTGATGACTTCACAGCTGTTTCTGCCACCTTAGAGTGTCTGTCCCCTCAGCTCTGTCCCCTCAGCCGGGTCTGCAACGCTGACTCTGGGATTTTCTTATAAAAATGCCTGATGGACAGGAGGAAGATCTGGAGGTCGGCGGGGGGAAAAAATGAGTCATTCAAATTCACAAAGCAGTCCGCTTAGTAAATGCTGCAAGAGAAAAGTAAAAGCTGGCTCCTGTCTCTGGGGAATCTGTAGAAATGATTCGGACTTATCATGTCACTGAGCAAAGTTGGGGGAAGCCAAAACTCAGAATCTGCTGGCAAGGAAAAGAACGAAGGGAAAAAAAAAAATGTTAGGGAGGGGCAAACCCGAGGGGGAGGGAATAAAAAGAGAGAGGGAGGGAAAGACAAGCGTCATTTAGGAACAGAGGTAGCCTGAAAGAAGCAGGAACTCCAGGATCCCAAACCAGATCAGACCCTATAGTAAAATATTTTTACATCTTTTCCTTTCCCCAGAAGAGATCCCTAACCTATTGTTTTATTGACAGCCTTGCTGTTAGAGGCTCTTTCCCAGAAGTTGGACGAAGAGGCTCAAGCGTTGCTGTTTCTTCTTTTTCAAGTCAAGTGGTTACTCTGGTAATGGATTGCCTCTCTCCGAGGTGAGTGTAAGTAATTTGGGGACAGATCTTGATTTTCAGGTTAGCTCAATCTCAGCTTTGGGGTGAAGATTTTTTTTCAGACATAATCTCAAATATCTTTTAACTGGCCTCACCAGAAGTTAGGGTGTCATTGGACAACAGTGATTAATTAATTTGGTGATTCAAAATGACATGTGAGTAGGCAGCTCTAAGATTTAGTTTCATTGCTCAGGGAGTGATATTTTGACTTTCCAGAGCAGGGAAGAAGCAATGAGGTTTGATTTGGAGTTGAATTTGTTTTCAGTGGATGCTTAATATATTTAAAGTATGAATCCCATTGAAATGATCTCAAGTATCTTTCTTTAAACTTGTTCAGTAACTACAACGGCTCAACTGTGTAGCAGCTAGACAGCTTTTTGAGAATGGAAGGCAGTGACTCAACCATGTCTGAGCAGCAGACGAGTTTTCACTGATTTCTCGTAGACAGCATTTCAAGCAGATACTTTTGATCAAAAGTCTCAAGCTTTGTCCTGAAATGTTCAGGTACAAAATACTTAGAAAGGGTCATTGCAGCAAGTTTTATACACAAAGGCATGGAGGAAAATGAAGGTTGTGAAATTTTCCTGAAAACCTAGCATGCTTATTTGTTTCTGCATGTTGTAGTATACATAATATCGAAATTTTGTGTTGAGCTTAATAGAAAATTTGTGAATTGACAGCTAATTACTCAAATAATTGATTTTATTTTTGCCAGGAGAAAGCACAAAATTATATCTTATGAAGGGGTTGAATTTTTTTTCTTATTTTTTCTCTTTTATAGCAGATTGGAAGATATTGTTACATTTCAGACCACAAATCCCCACCTCATTGTCAATTAATTTTTTGCTGAACTGTCCACATGAAATGGGTAATAAAAAGATCCCAGGGAGCAGGTTGCACTGTGTTTAATAGTAACACAATAAAGATTTGTTGGCTGTCATTCAATGGAGAAGAACATCACTTGTTGCTGGCCACTTGCCTTGACATTGATTTTGTGGGCAGTCAATGGGTGATAGTTTGTAAAGAATGCATGTTATGCCCAGCAAGATTGGTGGAGTCTGAGTTGCTGTAAGTTCTGGGATTAATAGTACGAAATATTGTTTGTAATGTATTCTCCTCTGCAATGAGACCATCTTTGGATTAGGATTCAGGCATTTCTATGTATTCAGAGGAAGGAGAAGCAATAGACAAAGCAGAAAAGCTTGTAAAACATTTGTAGACCGCCAGGGTATATTAAACACTGTAAGTGCTTCCTGCTTTTTCTGTCTTCCCTTCATATGCATCTGCTTCATCTTATTTTTTGCCTAAATGCAAAGAGAATGCAACCAATTCAAAAAAAGAGTAAAGTTGCTTTTCACATGGATCTCTGCCTCCTGGAAAGGAGGTGCCTCCCCAGCTTTTCATTTCTGCTTACAGGGTTCATTCTGATACATATAGCTGACATCTCCTGTTATCTTCACAGCTTTCACCCTGGTGAGACTGTCCAGATCAGCCTGTAAACCCAGCTTAGAAGCACGTTGTAAAAATGACTGAAGAGCCCATCAAGGAGATCCTGGGAGCCCCAAAGGCTCACATGGCGGCGACGATGGAGAAGAGCCCCAAGAGTGAAGTTGTGGTCACCACAGTCCCCCTGGTCAGTGAGATTCAGTTGATGGCTGCTACAGGGGGTACCGAGCTCTCCTGCTACCGCTGCATCATCCCCTTCGCTGTGGTTGTCTTCATTGCTGGCATCGTGGTCACTGCAGTGGCTTACAGCTTCAATTCCCATGGGTCCATTATCTCCATCTTTGGCCTGGTTGTTCTGTCATCTGGACTTTTTTTACTAGCCTCCAGCGCCTTGTGCTGGAAAGTGAGACAAAGGAGCAAGAAAGCCAAGAGACGGGAGAGTCAGACAGCTCTCGTGGCAAATCAGAGAAGCTTGTTTGCTTGAGACTGAATACGACCAAATGGGCCATTGGGCCTGGAAAACGTGCTCTGACTTTGTCACCCAATTCACCCAGAACCATGGTGGGAGAGAACAGACTTGGCATTGGAGCAGACTGGAAGAATGGGGGTGGGAGGGTGGAGGGGCTTCTCCTTTGTGAGGAATGACTCATGTCTTCTTTAACGACAAACTTAACCCTAAGGGCTATTTCTGAGACTGAAAAATCAGCTTTCTATTTACATTAAACACTTTGGGGGTCATGGGAGTGCATGGCATTAGACAGTATTTGGTTCACCCTGTAAAGTAGCCAAGAAAAGATGAGAAAATAACAAGATAGGCCTGGCACACTAGACATTTGCCTCCAAAAGAAATAACCTACAGTCCTAAGATGTATCATAAAAATGTTCTACCAAGGATCTAAATTACCTTCGGTTTCACATATGTCTATGAAATTCTGTGATAATTTTTTTCAATACATTGATTCACTGGCATCTGTTTTCATTTTTCACTTTTAATAACTCATCACTGGTGGTACTTTATCTTGAAGAGTAAACTAATATTTTTTATATTTTAACATTGGACAGTTTTAGCCAGTTGTAACGATGTATCAGAAGTAAAGAAAAACCCATTAAAGTTATAGCTAATAGATGCTGTTGGGGTTAAATTAATAGTAAAATAATCCAATATAGCACTTTTGATGATTTTTATATAAAAGTCAACTGTACGTTTCATTCAGAATAATAAATACTTATTGCTGCTAAAACTTCTTAAATGGTTGTTTCTGCTATAGTTATTTCTATTGCAGTTCCAAATTGCCGTCTTCCCTTGTCTCATTTGCAAGTTCTCAACTGTATTTCTCTCAAATGGACAGGTTCCTTCTTCTTTACTGGAGGATTTTTGTTTTTATCATGTTGGTTTTTCATTACTTCTGAATAGTCTTAATTACGTTTACTAAATTCTAAAGGAGTTCTGTGCTATTATAATTAGGAAATCAATGTCTTTGGTCAGGAACTTTATAATGTGCTATTAAATGTTTATTACATTTTTGTGGAATCAGTTGTTAATTATTTGCTTAACACATATGCCAGCACAAACTATATGCCAGGCATAATGTAGATTCTCAGGTTTCTTACTCAGTTAGATCTAATACAATGCAAATAAAGTTACTGCTTGAATTCTTCAGTGGACATTGAGCTAGTCCACAGCTAGGACTCTACCCTGTAACTCCAGCCAGAAATACAGCTCATTCATGTAGTTTAAACCACCTTAAACTAGAATCAAAAGATAGGCATGAAGGTTTCTTAAAACTTGGAAAACAAAATCAGCCTAGCATAGCACATTCATTGAAAGTCTTTCTATCCAGAAACTTAATTAAACATGGCAGCAGCCCTGGGGCCCTTACTACTTACTCTCTCATGCTCAGGTAGTTTTGGTAAGTGGAAACACCCTAAAAATGACTTTGCAGGTCAGATGGTGTCACGTACAGATCAACATTCCTCCCAACCAAATGCAAGTTTAGGGGGCTGTGCTCATTTCAATGCAAGTGAGTCTGTGCCTTCACATGCCTCTTCTCTGCGCAAAGATACTCAAACCCCACCCCCCACCCCATCGCCGCATTGCTGTATGAACAAATTACTCAGACAAGGTTCAAGATTCTCCAGTCTGATCCAAAAGGATGTATCCAGTTTTCATGCTCACTCTAACCAAACCTCCTTATGAGTTAGCCAGAATAGACTATTCACCATTCTTGCACCCGACTCTTGTTTTCCTGCCTCTATGTCTGTCCAAACTTGTGTTTTCCCTCGCTTATAGTGCCATTGTTTCGTTGATTTTAATCTCCCCAAATCCTGCTTCTCATCAGCACTCAGCTCAAATGCTACCTCTTCCTGAAAGTCTTCCCTTTTACCTGAAAGTAAATGCACTTTCGTGAGTTCATCTTTTATTCTCTGATGGCACCTTTTATTTTCTGTCGTGTTGGTGGCATAAGTTTTATCCTTATTCCAAAGCTCCTTAGAGGTGTGTGATAGATCCTCTTTTTAACCCTAGTGAAATGCCTAACATAATGGCTTACGGAGATTAAGTACTCAATAAGTACCTAATTAAGGTGCTAAATGAGCCAAAGAATAAAAAATCAGAAAGTGAATGGTTTATCCAGAATTATAGTCCATTCTAATCTCGTTAAAGAAAAAAGTTTAGTTCTCATTTTTCCCCCAAAGAGGCCATCTCATTCTCTATTACACCTCCACTGTAAGCAGCAGTTGGAGGTGAATATTTACTCTCTATACTTCTCTAGCCTGACCTGGCCTTCAAAATGCTTGAAAAGCAAACTCATGAATTATTTCAGGCCACCAGGGGGCCCCATGCTGCTATTTGAGTCCCAAAAGAAACAGTTCTATGGAAAGATCTAAATTGTAATAACCAAAATGGGATCAAATCTCTCCTAGATGTGAGGAGTTGATGGAGATTCTCCATTTATCCCACCCTTACACACTTCCCTAAGCCACTTCACAGTGGCTATCTTGGGGTTCTGTTAGTACGGGAAAGACTTGCTCCGTTTAGGGAGCTTCCAGTCACATTAAAAGGTATATACTGTTACAGAGCTGCACGGCGCAGAGATAGTTCTACACACTGTGAACCCCAACTCCCATGAGGAGAATAAACCCAAATTGCGATTACAAATTATCACAATTATCTCATGACATGTTTTTATTGGGTAAGGTCTATCTTTACAAATGGTTGTATTATATACAAATATGCAGGTGCGACAGAAAATAAATGAATGCATATAAAATGCATGCATAAATGTATTAAAAAGATAATCTGACTCCTCCCTAGAATATCAGAAACCAGCTATATCACCTAGTGGAATTCCCCCTAAACCCAGATATCACGGAAACAACTTTTAACCTTGTTCTGTGCGGCTGGTCTCTGGCCCAGGTGAGAATCACAGCTGTGTGGTGGCTCTGCTCCCCACCTTATTCTCTTGGTTAATCTAGGGAATCCTGTCTAGAGAAACTGCACAAGGAGATCACGTGATAGCACAGAAGTTAGAGGCCAAAGGATGAACCCCAGAGAGCCAGATCACAAAGCCTCAAACCTACTTTCCACCCCCCACCCCCCACCATCCCTAAAGAGAAAGAGAGGAATACAGGAGAGAGAGATGTTAAATAGACGATAGATATCCTGGTCTCCAGGCAAGTATTATGGTTTTGAACTTGGAAGATCTTGATATTATAGTGCTCGAAAGTGTAACAGCACTCAACTGTACCTGGTATTCTTCACCACACTCTGAGGCTAGGAGTATAAGTGTTCACTCCACTTTACAATTGAGGAAACTATAATTCAGAGAGGTTAAGTGACTGTTCGGCTACGATCTCACAGCAGGCGAGGCCTAGCACCAGGACCAATAGGTTGACCACACATTGTAGTTGTCCCAGTGTCTTAAGCCTTTGGGCTGCTATAACAAAAGTACCATAGACTGGGTGGCTTATAAACAACAGAAATGTTTCTCTCTCACAGTTCTGAAGGCTGCGTGCGAAGTCCAATATCAAGGTGCCAGTATATTCCATGTCTGGGGAAGGCCCACTCTTTGGTTCATAAGTGAAGCCTTCTTGCTGTGCCCTCAGATGGTAGAAGGGGCAAAGGAGTTCTCTGTGGCCTGTTTTACAACGGTGGTAATCCCATTCACGAGAATTTCACCTTCATAACCGAATCAACTCCCAAAAGCCCCACCTCCAAATACCACACTAAAGATGAGATTTCAACATATAAATTGGGGGATGGAAGGGAACAGACATTCAGTCTATAGCACCCAGTTGTTTTGTTTGTTTGTTTGTTTGTTTTCTTTTTTGAGACAGAGTCTCTCTCTATCGCCCAGGCTGGAGTGCAATGGCGCGATCTCGGCTCACTGCAACCTCCGCCTCCTGGGTTCAAGTGATTCTTCTGCCTCAGCCTCCTAAGTAGCTGGGACTACAGGTGCCCGCCACCACGCCTGGCTAATTTTTTGTGTGTGTTTTTAGTAGAGACGGGGTTTCACCATATTGGTCAGGCTGGTCCCCAACTCCTGACCTCGTGATCTGCCCGCCTCAGCCTGCCAAAGTGCTGGGATTACAGGTGTGAGCCACCACGCCCGGCCTATAGCACCCAGTTTTATGCTTAGCCATAACCAAAATCATTTCCAGAATGTCTCTTTAGCAAAAGGAGACAATACAGGTATTACAACATCTACTTTTGAAAAACTCTTTTTAAAGTATAATTTACACAGAGAAAGCTGTACAGCTCAATTAATTTTCATAAACTTGTAGAATTAACATCCAGACAAAGACACTGAATATTGCCAGCACCCAAAAGCTCCCTTTGTATCTACTTTCCATCAGTATCTCTCCAGGCGAAACCACTATGTGGCCTCTAACACCCAGAGTTGTGTTGCCTGCTTTTTTAACTTTGCATCAGTGGAATCATATCAAGTATACTATTTGTTCCTGGCTTCTTCTTGCAACATTATGTTTATGAGCTACAATCTATATGGTTGTACGTAGTTATAAATGGTTCATTCTTATTGCTGTGTAGAATTCCGTTGTACAAATACAGTATCATTTATTTAGTCTTTCTACTGTTGATAGACATTTGGATAGTTTCTAGTTTTTAACGACTGAAGATAGTATTTTTGGTAGCCAGCCTCTAACAGGGTATCGCATGATCCCGGACTCCTGGTATTCACAGATTCTGTGACCTCCTCCCACATTGTCCCAGAGTTGGTTTGTGTAAACAATAGAATATGGCAGAAGGGACAGTAGTTGACTTCCAGGATTAGGTTATAAAAGACATCTTGGTTTTTCTCTCTTTTGATTGCTCCCACTCTCCCTCTCTCCCTCTTTCTCTGAGGGAAGCCATCTACCATGTCCTGAGGACACTCAGGCAGCCATGGAGGGGCCCATGTGGTGAGAAACTGAGGTCTCCAGCCAACAACTAGAGAAGAACTAAGAACTGCCAGCCACTACCTGAGTGAGCATAGAAGTGGATCTTTTCCCAGGGGAGCCTTCCAAGGACTGTGTTCCCGGATGACAGCTTGACAGAACTCATGAGAAACCCATCCAGCCAGGGCTGCACGGTGACTTTATGGGACCTACACACTTTTGTCTTTGTGGGCCCCTTCCTCCATTACAATACAAAGGAAGTATCTCACTCACTGGAAGGAGGAAATTGTACTAACAAGCATCGTGGGCCCTAGGCCTGGTGCCTGCCGTACCTAACAGGTACCTTGGCCCTGAACCCAGCTAAGTTATTCCCAGATTCGTCACCCACAGAAACTGTGAGATAATAAATGTCTGTTGTTTTAAGTTGCTAAGTTTGGGGGTAATATGTTTTACAGCAGTAGGTAGCTAATATTGTGCTATGACGAAATTTCTTCTACATGATTTTTGATGTACGTATGTGCATGTTTCTGTTGAGGGCAGACCTAGGTGTGGAATTCCTGGATTAAAGGACACTATGTGTTCAGCCTTATCGCCAGAAAGTTTTCCAAAGTGGTTGAGTCAGTGTACTCTCCTGCCAGCACTCTTCAGAGTCTGGATGCACTACATCTTCAGCCATTTTTTAGTATTTTTCATCTTTTTTCATTTTAGCCATTTTTATGGGTGTAACATCTGCTTTTAAAGTATTGAGAAAGGAGACGTAGCACGAGAATGTGGGCTTGATACAGCAGAGCAAGTTAGAGATAGGAGAAGGATTTGGAATGGGAAAGTAGGATTTAGATTTGGACTTTGGAGGAACAAAGCAGTGAGAGAGAAATTCTTGGGAAGTGCTCTGGAGATCAGGAAACCAAACTAGAGACTGGAAGTTTAAGTCATCGCAGTCCTAGCTTCAGCATTTATCAAGCATCCATTATGCTCCAGAGGTCATATTCTGAGCTCCACATGGAAAATCTCATTTGATCCTCACAGCAGCCTAGTGAAATAGATACCATTATTGTCTTCATTTCACAGATAAGGAAACTGAGACACAGATGAATCCAATTAATTGAGATCACATAGTGAGCACACCTTAGGGCCTGAGTTCAAAATCCAGAACCCACTCACTTAGCCACACTGCCTATCCTGCCTGGTACACAGTAAACTGTCAGTACCTGGTTCTTGAAGGAATGTCTCAAGTAGAAGCTGAGCAACACAGTCTCAGGCGTCTAAGCTAAAGAGTGGAGCCAGGTGGAGTGGCTCACGCCTGTAATCCCAGCACTTTGGGAGACTGAGACAGGTGGATCACAAGGTCAGGAGCTCGAGACCAGCCTGGCAAACATGGTGAAACCCAGTCTGTACTAAAAATACAAGAAAATTAGCCGGGTGTGGTGGCGGGTGCCTGTAATCCCAGCTACTCAGGAGGCTGAGGCAGGAGAATCACTTGAAATCAGAAGGCACAGGTTGCAGTGAGCCGAGATCACACTGCTGCACTCCAGCCTGGATGAAAGAGCAAAAAAAAAAAAAAAAAAAAAAGAGTAAGGTCAGCAACAGTTTTGAGAAACCCGGACTAAAATTAGAGATTATTATGGAATGATTTGCCATCTGAAGCCAGGACTTTTTCTGACAACCTCCATATATTTGTAGCATTTAACAAATATCAAAACACTGTCTCCTGAGTCTCATGAGGCTCAGGACCCCAGCCACATCTTCTGCCACCAAAGATACGGCTGATGCTTTCATTCTCATCCTCCTTGAGTTTCCCTTGCGGAAAATTCACGATTCAGACTATAAGCCAGCCTCAGCCTGCCACTAGATGCACAGTGCGAAGGAAGTGCATATCTGGAAACCGTAACACATGTCAGGGGAAATCAAAGAAGGCTTCCTGCAGGTGGTGACTTGATAAGCCCAGGACAGACAAAGGAGTTAACCAGGTGATGGGAATTGAGGAGGAGCAATCAGGAGCACTCACAGAGGGAGCACCATGAGTGAACACCGAAAGGTGATGGTGAGAGCTAGCCTTCAGTCTCTCCACCTCACTGGGCGAAAATTAAAGAATTTGTTAAGGATATCTATCAACCGCAAAATTCTGTCCAAGCAAAGGGGTTAAATAACTCCAATATCCATAGAGCTCAAACCTATAATCAGATAATCAAATGTTCAGGTTTTTTTTTTTTTTGAGACAGAGTCTTACTCTGTCCCCCAGGCTGGAGTGCAATGATGCCATCTCAGCTCACTGCAATCTCTGCCTCCCAGGTTCAAGTGATTCTCCTGCCTCAGCCTCCCAGGTAGCTGGGATTACAGGCACCTACCACCACACCCAGCTAATTTTTGTATTTTTAGTAGACACGGGATTTTGCTATGTTGGCCAGGCTGTCCTCGAATTCCTGACCTCAAGTGATCTGACCACCTCGGCCTCCCAAAGTGCTGGGATTATAGGCGTGAGCCACTGTGCCCAGCCAAATGTTCAGGTTCTTATATTGCACAAGCACTTGGGGATCATTCATAAAAAAAATTATTATAACTAAAATCTTTCTCCTCATCATCATATCATATACTATCTTCCTAAAGACACGATAGCCCTGTGGTTAAAGTACCTGGGCTTGGAATCCAGCTTTATCACTTACTACTTGTGTATCTCTGCACAAGTCAGTTTCTCTCTGCCTCAGTTTCCTCATTAACAAAATGGGAATAATGTTGGTTTGTAACAGGGTTGTAGTAATTACTAATTGAGTTAATAGCTACAAAGTGCTTATGGCAATGCCTGCTACTCAATACATTAGGTAGGATTACTGTCTGTCTCAAAGTTGACATATGCTTTGAGTGAATCTGTGTGACATATGTAACTACAGAAGCTACAAGAAAAATCAGTCAAATATGACATTAATAGAAAAACAGCAGCTTATGTCATGAGCGAAATTGCAAATACTTAAGCTCATAGTAAAGTCTAGAAAAAAAATAAATTGCAAATACTGAGAGAAAATTCAAATCCACGCATAGATCAATTTTTCTGGCCAAACCAAAGGTTGTTTGTGTTCAGCATATCTATATCCAAATTTATATAGCTAAAAAATAACTTTGATGCTATCAAACTACCTAATAGAGGGCCAATTAGCATTTGCCTGGTGCTTTAAGGTGGACATAGCATTTTCACTTGCATTGCCTTGCTGATGCCTTCCAGACGCTCTATAAAATGTTATCCTCATTTTTTGATGCGGTAACTGAGACTTGAAGAGATTAAATGGCTTGCTCATGATCAAATAGTGCATATGTGATAGCAACAATTGACACCCAGATCTAGAGCTCTTCTGGCTGCAAATTCTTCTTCTTTCCATTGCAATTTTGCCACTATCTTGCTAATGCAGGCATTGTAGGTTCCCATGGAATGTCCTCCCTTGGGCCATGCAGTTAAGGATGGTTCATCAAGTCTTGAAACTGGTTGTGTCTACAGCTACATTCTTTCTGATTGTACCAGACGTGAAAAAAAAAAAAAAGTTACAGTGGTGAATTAAAATTTGCATCAATACCTATAATAAGTGTAGAAATCATGTAGAAAATATAACATGATCATGCAATGTGGGTTTTTACTAACAGGCTCTTGTTGCTTTTGAGGTTTCTGTTATTGTTGTTTGGGGCTTTTCATTTGTGTTGTTGTTAGGTTTTTGTTTTTTGTTTTTTGTTTTTTGTTTTTTTTTCTGAGACGATGTCTCTCTCTGTTGCACAGGCTGGAGTGCAGTGGCACAATCTCGGCTCACTGCAACCTCCACCTCCCGGGTTCACGCCATTCTCCTGCCTCAGCCTCCTGAGTAGCTGAGACTACAGGCGCCCGCCACCACGCCTGGCTAATTTTTTTTTGTATTTTTAGTAGAGACAGGGTTTCACCATGTTAGCCAGGATGGTCTCGATCTCCTGACCTCATGATCCGCCTGCCTCGGCCTCTCAAAGTGCTGGGATTACAGGCATGAGCCACCGTGCCTGGCTGTTGTTGTTTTTAATAATAGAAGCTTACATCTCAACAGAACTTAAGAGATGGCCTTGACTGGTGGTTTCCAAATGCCTGTCTGAGTACTGACTGCATCAGACTCATCTTAGATGCTGACCCCAGAAATTCTGGTTCAGTAGGCTCAAAGTAGGATAAAAGTAATAATACTTTGAGCATAAAAGTAATGGGAGTGAAACCTACCTTCTGTTGATATCCCCTTCCTTTCCAAGTTAATCACAAATTTTCATGGGCCATAGCCTCATGTGTTTTCTAGTCTTGTTGTCTTAGTTGTGGTACAACACTGGTACCTAAATGAATCAGTGATAATAGAGACTATTCATGATCCAGCCACTTAGGAGATAGTCACATCCTAAAAATACCCTTTGCCTAAGGAATCCTGAAAAGTAGTGGGCACAGAGAAGAAAACCAAAACAAGAGGAGTTGAGAAAGCCCTCTGTGTTGTTTTAACATGGAGTGGATCATCCAGTGTTGAGCAGCCGTGTATCTGACACCCATTGCTCACAAGTTCTCAAGCGTTTTCAATGGGAAGTATAGGCCATGTCCAAAAAAAATAGAATGACACTTTTGCTCCATCTCAGCCTCCTATCGAGAAAAGCAAACACAGATGATTTTCCATTTCAAGTTCAAATACAGAACGGATTGCTTCTTGTTTTGCTTGACTAGAGTAGTTGATGAGGGTTCAGAGACTGGCAGCCTGCCAGTCATAAATCAGTTGTGATCACATTGTGGTATGAACTCAGAAAAACAAGTAGACAAGAGTAAAGGGGTAGAGCCAGAAAAAATGTAAGTATAGAGAAGATGTGACTGTGATTATGAGTATTTCAAGTACCCAGCACGTGGATAGAGCATATTGCCTTTCTCTACCGAGTGGCTAATTCAGAGAGAAAAGGGGTATTTGGAGACAGGGTTTGTGTTGCTACACTTCTCCGCAACTAGGCCCTATAATAAAAGTGCTTGCATCAGAGGAAGGCTGACTACACATTTTAGCACTTTCACAGCTCTAACTTAATCATGGCAGGAAGCTTCTCTGCTACTAGGAGAACAAGTTGCGTCACTAGGAACATCTGACTCCAGGATCTAGTGTCAATCACTTTCCCTAAGGTCATTAAAAAATACGAGGGTGTCCCCTTACAGCATAAAGGCTTTGCCCAAGTGACAATTAAGAGGAAACACATAGCATGATAAATAATTGAACAGGTGGATTAAAGAAATGCCTTTCCTGTGTAAAATAAGAGGGATGATTGACAGTTGTAAATCCAGGCTCTGTGGTGCATCTTCTTCCACAGTTCAAGGTTCTAACAATTTGAACTGCTCTTTTTCTTTATTTTGCCTTTCTTGGCTGTTCAAGGAATACTCTTTGGCCTCATAGAGTCAGACAAACATTAGAGAAAGGCAACACCTCAGAAGTTTCCAAGAGCAGCTTTCAAGGGATGCCTGCCAATGAGTGGTGTTGCAAAGAGCTGCCCACTGAGTGGAATAATATTTTGGATTTTGTTTGTACAGAACAAGCTCTGCTGTGGATCAAATTGCAAGTCTGTCTGCTCATCTGATTTAATAAATGCCCTGTTTGACTTGCTGGTGCCAAAACACCTGTGAAGTACAACATGCGTGTCACCTTTTTCCCTAGGGTCTTATGTTTGGTTTAGGAGCTTGTTCTCCTCCCAGACCAACAGTATGGTATACGTCTCCAAAATGAGGACAAAGGGTGGCAATTTACTATGTCGTTCATAGCAGTCCAAAGAGCTTGGCTATTGAAGTCCTGGGAAATATTTAACACCAGAGAGTTCTCTTATCCCCGAATTGGTAATAGCTCTCCAATAGATGCTTTTCCAACAGAGGAAAAAAGAGAGAGAGAGAAGGAAAGAGAAAAGAGAAAAGGAACAAACACTGTGACTTTCGGAAACGAGCCACCATCCTAGTTTCTATTTGCAGCCCAGCGGCGGTATTTGAAGTTCCCAGTGAAAATAAAACCCTCGAGCTTGGAACTCCTGCTACCATGGCATATTTTTAAATGGTTACGAAAGGAGTCTGAGCATTCAGTCTGGCAATACCCAAGGTTCTTGGGCCATTCTGTGGACAGTAATTGAGATTCACCAAACAGGTAGAGCCCTGTTTCACCAAATTAGGTAAAGGAAAGGCAAGGATAGAAGTTGAGACAATGAAGAAGGCAGAAGGGGCAGAGAACTCAACTAAGTGATTCCCGTATTCCAAAACAGAAAAATTAACCACACTGCAATTTCTGGTGGCAGATTTTGAAAACAAAACCAATTTTTTAAAGAAAAGAACTTATTAAGAAAAAGTTAAGAACCTATACTAAAGCAAGAGAGAGTAGTGTAATGAACCTTAAGGAACTATCTTTGGTTTCAACAATTCTCAACTCCCACCTACCACCAGATTGTTTTGTAGCATATCCCAGACAACATGCAATAGATGATTTACAATCAAACTTTTGTAAGGCTTATGATTGGTTGTAGTTTAATTAGTGAAGTTAGATACTGTCTACAGGGGACCAATTAGGTATTTTTTAAGTATTTTTACTTTTTAAACAGTACTTTTTTAAAAAAATGTTTAAACAAATTTCCCCTGAATTTTCATCAGGTTCATATCAGTTTTGTTAACCTCTTTTTGGTGGTACTCTGATGACTGGACAATGGGTTATACATGAATAAAAAGCAGATCTGTAGTCTTGCAGGAGGTAGAGCTTTGGAGAAGCAAGGGTGGAGTGGAGATGTGTAACTGAGATGAGTGCTGACCCCAGGAAAGGGTGCAAAATGCAGTGTGAGATTACAGGGGGTACCAAGGAGCACGGAGATCAGAGAGCCTCTGCTGGTTACTATGGTCACTGTGTGGTCTACAGCCAAGGTTTCTCTTTGATCTTCATCCTTCAGACCGTATTATTAATCTCCCCAGAGAGCTGCCCTTTCCCTCCTCACACACTCAATCCAATCCGGAATCACAAAAGGGCAAGGAAGGTTGGGAGTGAGCATCCAAATACATCAACTTTCTAGGCAGCTCTGCAGCTCTGTCTCATCTATGTAATGGGGAGAAGTGAAAGCAAAACATTAAAAACACAGTGGCCATTTATTTCCAATTTTTTAATAAATGCAAATACAGATTTAGCAAAGATATAAATTATAATGTTTAAGGAGTTTTTTTGTTTTAATTCCATAAAGATGAATAACAGGGTTACTTGTTTGCAGCACCTAACTTCCCCAGTGCATTCAATTATATTCTCATAAATGCAAACTAAGTTATATGTGTTTCAGTATTGCATACATTCAACCCAATAGGTATTTTTAAGCTCATAGCATATGCAAAGCACTGTTGTAAACCCTGGGGGAAATAAAAAGTTGAGTAATAAATGGTCACTGGCCAAAGCTAGACCATATGAATAAGAAAAGCAAAAAAATAAAAAATAAAAATAAGTGGTCACTGGGCTCAGGGAGTTTGCAACATAACAGACATCATAAGGCAAATACAAACATGGTCATAATGCAACAACAACAACTAAATCCAAGAAAAGGAAACAAACTGAGTGACAAAAAAAATGTTATCAGCAGAATGTGATGAAGATGCAAAGTGGGGAAATGTTTCTTATAGATGAGAGTGGCGGAATGAAAGGCTTCTTGGAAGAAATAGCATCTGACATGGGCCTTGAAGCTGGGGCAGAATTTCAATTGGTAAAATTGGGATTGAGAGAAAGAAAGTTTCTTCAAAAAGAAGAAAAGGCTAAAGAAAAAGGAAGTATATAAGAAGAGGTAGAACAGGTTCAGGGAAACACACAGTTCCTGTTAGAGAAAGAGTAGGTTATCTTTAGGGCAGAGGAGGAGAATAGGACTTAGAAGACAAGTTGATTGCATCAAGGCAAATAAAATAACCTCTGATGGGGTTAAATGCACAAAATCTGGAGCAAGATTATTGAGATCCTGGCTCTGACTCTGAGCTGAGTGACTTTGGAGGAGTCACTGAGACCTTAAACCTCAAGGTCTTTGTCTATAAAATCAGGATGTGAACAGTGCCCATCTCTTGCTGTTGTTATTTCATTGCCTTCTCAATGGGGCATAATGAGGTTTCCCTGAATTGTGCAGGAGAGGTAAGGCCATTGCAGCTCACGGTGTGTTAGAGTGGGGTGGAATGCAGCCACCGCAACTACCTACCCTGAGCTGAGCTGATCCCAGATGGGTCTGAAGCCCAGAACCCCTCATGATAAGGAGATTCCTCTGGAAGACCATCTGCTGGCAGCACGGCAGAGCTGAGCTTAGATAGAAAGCATGTTTGCAATTCCAGAGAGGCTCAGCCAGTAGCAGCATTTTGCGTTACTTTGCTGGAAGGGCCACCTGCGGTTAACGGCTGGAGAGGGACCCATGTTCTGAGGAGCTATGACCAAAGTTTCCAGTTTTTATTTTGTTTACGTTATAACACGGCCAGCTCTGTCTTCATTACACATCTCAGTCCCTCAGCTGAGGACGCTTTCCGGTTGAAAAGGTCTCCAATGTGGAAAGAAAAAAGGGTGGGGAGTGAGTACCTTGTGATATGACCTGACAGCACTGGGATAGATGGGTCACCTCTCGGCTCCCTCCCCTTCCCAAGGTTTTAAGTCCTTTCCTCCTGGAAGGGGTGGAGTAAGAGCTGATGCCAATTTATTGGGTCACAACTGGGTGTCTCTCCCTTCCTGAAAGACCTGGCAACATCTCTCCTGCCATTGTGATTATGAAGAAAGCATTCACGAGGATAATTATCTAATCAGGGAATTAGCCTTGGTTCATGTGGCAAGCATTAAAGGACTCTTAAAAATCTAATAGAAAAAAAAAAAAGGCCCAAGTCAGGAAATAGCACTGGTAATTGCACCCTAAATGATTAGTATACACAAACACTATTAAGATCTAGGATGAATATTTATAAATAATCGTCAAACAAAATTGGCATATATTTATCATGAACACTTACCCCATGAAAGACACTGTCAACTTCTCCTACTTGATTTCCTCCATGTAAGTCATTGCACTGTCTAGTCTAACTTTCTCACATTGTGGTTTTAGTGGCCATCTGATTCAGAATTCCCTTGAGTGCTTGTTAAAAATTTGGATTTCTAAGCACTACCTTAGTTCTATGGTATCAGAATTTCTAGGAGATGAAACCAAAATATCAGAATTTAAAATACCTTTTACTAGGAAAATTTGAAGCATATTCCAAAACAAAGAGAAAAATACAATGGACTACCATGTATCTATCACCCATCTTTAATAACTATCAAATTATGCCCAATCTTATTTGATTAATATCCCATCTGTGATTATTCTGCGGCAAGTCCCAGATATCATTTCATCTGTAAATATTTCAGCATGTATCTCTGAATGATAAAAACTTAAAAAATCTAAAAACCATTATCATACCTTGACAAATTAACAATATTCCCTTTATATCAAATATCTAGTCAGTGTTCAAATTTCTTATGTTGTCCCACAATTTTTTGCATCAAAAACCAAATAACTGTCCTGCATTGCAACTGCTGATGCATCTCTTGCCTCTTTTGTTTGCTCTTCTGTATTAGTCATCTTCACACTGCTATAAACATACTACCTGAGACTGGGCAATTTATAAACAAAGAGGTTGAATTGACTCACAGTTCTGCATGGCTGGGGAAGCCTCAGGAAACTTACAATCACGGCTGAAGGCAAAGAGGAAGCAAGGACCTTCTTCAGATGACAGCAGGAGAGAGAAGGAGTGCAAGCAAGGGAAATGCCAGATGCTTATAAAACCATCAGATCTCATGAGCACTCACTCACTATCATGAGAACAGCATGGCAGGAACCATCCCCATGATCCAATCACCTCCCACCTGGTCCCTCCCTCGACCTGTGGGGATTATGCAGATTACAATTTGAGATGAGTTTTGGGTGGGAACACAGACGAAACCATATCACCCTCCATCACTCTTTTTTCCCCCTTGCTTCTTATTTATAGGAGAAACTGGGTTGTTTGTCCCATAGAACTTCCCATGGTTTGCATTTTGCTGGTTATATCTTTGTGGTATCATTTAACATGTCCTTTGACCCAATGTTTCCTTTAGTTTATATAATAATTTATAAAAAATTAAATTTGTAGTCTGCTATATATTTTATTTTATTATAGTATATAATAGCTAATAACAATTTTCTTATTATTCATTAATTGTAAAGTCTTCATTAGATTCAGAGTTGATGTTTTTGGCAAGAATATAGGTGGTGAGAAGTTTCAAATGCTTCCATCTGGGGGCACTACGCATCTGGTTGTCTTTTTGTAATATGAGTAGTTATTGATGATCATTGCTCAGTTCCACTAACTTATTGGGGACTTTGGCTCTTTATTTTTAAAGCAATCTAGATTCACCTAATTTTACACATATTAAAGCTCAAGAATTCTGCTCCAGTCCTTCCATGCTGCTGGCAGAGTTATCCTATGAAAGTGCGAATAGACCACTGCCCTCCAATAAACTCTTCTAATACAACAGATTAAGGCTAAGCAAGACAATCCTTTTGAGTGTGGAAAGACTATATTAGCCTTTCATTTAGTGTTACTTTTTTCCTTCAATATGAAATTAATATTATTAATACATCATATATGGATCGATCATAGCACTGTATAAAATTTATAAGTAAGTGTACATATATTTAGGGGGAAGCTCAAAGCACTTTGTTGATGGGATACACAAGTAAAACGTTTTGGTGTCTGTGGCTTAGAGGATGGGGTCCACATCCTTCAATTTGTCAGATAGGGAATCCACTTCCCTGGCTTTATCTCTCACTACCCTCCTTCCCCCCACACCTCATGTTGTAGTCACACTGAACCTCAGCCATTCCTCAGCATTGTCATGTCCTTTCCCACCTCTGTTAAATTAAGTTTAGCCTAAAACTGCCTCCTTACATATTTTAAGTTCAGCTTAAAGGTTTCTCCATACACAGTGAATAGTCACCTAACGGGATGTGTAAATAGACTGTAACCTACTCTTGTATCAATCACCAAGTTTCGGCAGCCAACTGTTCAAACTATGTTGAAATGAGACAAACAATGAGCTGTAACCAATCTCGCTGTTTCTGTACCTCACTTCCGTTTTCTGTACATCATTTTCCTTTTTCTGCCATAAGCCTTCTTCCACCACTTTGGCTGTGTTGGAGTCTTTCTGAATCTATTCTGGTTTGGGAAGCTGATTCATGGAGTGTTCTTTGCTCAATTAACCTCTGTTAAATTTAATTTGTCTAAGGTGGTTTTTTTTTTGACTCTTCATGGCTAATGCCCACCTTGTGCCTTCATTGCCCTTCCCTGAGTTCAATGCCTGGTAGGCTCCCTCTCTATGGAAGCTTACCAGAAGTAAGAACTTTTGCTTCAGCACTGTAACGTGCCTAGTGCATACCTCCAAGCTGGCTCTTAACTTTTTGAAATGTGACTGTTCTTTACATGTGTGCCATTCACTATACATAACATCTTCATGAGTATAGTGGCTGTATCTTTTTTGTCTCCTAGCCCAAGACCTGGTTCACAGAGTGGACTCAGAAAATGTTATGATGATCAAGAAAGATGAAATTTGAGCTGGATATGGAAAAACAGAGAAGTGAGAAGGGCAATCTAGACGCACCATTGGCATGGAAAAAGCACAGTGGTGGAAACAACAAGACATATTTGGGAATATATAAGTTAGGATTCCCGGGGTTGAAAGCAACAGAAACCATCTCCATCTGTAAGAAGAACAATGAGAATGTATTGGAATAATAGCAATGGCTTACAGAAAGCTACAGGACCAGGCTTAGAAGAAGTTGGAAGCAAAGGTATTTCCAAAGGCCCAGTGTCAGGAAGCACAACAGACTTGTAACCAAAAGAATCTAGCCAGATGCTACTGCTACTGCAACTGCCAGAAGACCCAGCCAGCCCCATGGCCATAGCTTTCAATGAATTCCAACTGTCATTTTGTCTTTGCATCACTCACTCAGTTTTCATAACACTGGGAAGAGAGCATCTGACTGGCTAAGCCTAAGTCAATCCTCCTACCATGGAAGCAGGGAGGGGAGAGATGGAGCATTTGACACCACCTCCCACCAAAAATAACATAACAGGGGAATTCTCCCCAAAATAGGAAGGTATGGTGATTGAATTGTTGGATAGCCAAAAGAGAGTATACTTTACTTAGACAGTAAATGAATTAGATTGACATTAGAGCAAAAATTCATTTGGAGTAATGGTCAAGGATTTTCTACCCAGACTGTCACAGTAAGAAAGGCTAACATTTCTATAAATTATTATTACTAAATTTTTATACTTAATTTAACAGAAGGTAAAATTAATTTTAAGAAGGAAAAAGAAATTGTGAAATAAAGCAGTGGAATAAGAAGAGTGCATGTTCATTTCTTTAGGGAAGACATAATTTAGACTTTTGAAAAGTGTTGAGCATATACTGAATGAATAACATTGCTCCAGAGTATTCGTCAGATACAATGGCCATATTCTCTTCTTCTCACCCATACTGGCTTGACCCCTTGTAATCTGGCTATTGAAATTGCTCCCTCATCAGTCTGTAAAGCTCTTCTGGTTGCAAAATCCAGTGGCTTCCTCATTCTCTTACCTTCTCCAATGTCTTTGTAGACATATCAAATGAAAAGATTACAAGTATCTGGGAGGATAGAACCAATGGGGCTGTGAGATTATTTGTGTGGGTGGGTGGGACATGAGGAAAAGGAACCAATCAAACATGGTACCCACATTCCTGGCTTGGACTGGGTGGATGGGATTATACCCCATTCTTAAACATAGGGGTACAATACACAAAGCAAATTGGGGAAAGGCAGGGTGGGCAAATGATCCCTTCAGTTGGAAAAGTTGGTGACTGTATGCTTTATGCTCTTGAGTACATTAGAATTTCCTTAGGAGTTGCAGAGTCATGAGATTTTTTTCTTTTTTCTTTTTCTCTTGATTTTCATCTCCGTTCCAATCACAACAGCAAAATTACTACAACACAATAACTTACAGCAATTTTACAAAGCCTCATCTATTCCTTTTGGAATAATACCTCAGGGAGGGAAAGGGAAAATAGGGGACATGACAGGGACCTTGGCAAGGCAGTCAAGGGTGGACTTTCAGATTTCAATAAGATCCAATAACATCCCAGGGTGGACTTTGGGACTCTGTTGTCCCTTTTGATAAATCCTTAGCAATGTGACGTTCAGATATTCTTTATCTTTTTTCCTAGTTTCTAAGCAAATGAATATTGTTTCAAAGGTACACACAGGTGTATGCACATACATAAATACTCCCCTCCTTTCAAGAATAAACATCAATATTTCAAAAATGTAATCTAGATCCTTATTTAAAAGTGAAACATTTTCCTATATAAAACATAATCTTCAAATACCTTATTACCAAGAGGCAGGTATTTTACATATGCACAGCTGAGTCAATCCCTGTGCTCATCCTTTTAAATCTTGTCCAGAGAAAGTAAGAGAGTTTATTAGCCTTAAATCCAAGTTACCGCCCCATTTCCACCTGTGGATGGGGTGGAAGTGGTTTGGGGTGGAAGATGGTTGGCTCTTCTGTTTCATTCCTTTTCACTAATGCTATAGCATGGGGAGACATATTTGATTTTTAACCACGGAGGCAACCACAAAAGTAAAGCTATTTAGATACTAGCTGGGGCCTTGGAATACATACATCTATCCTAAATAACTTCCCCCCAGATCTCTAAGATATCTGTGAAGTCTAAAACTAGCTCCCACAGGAGCCATTCTGATTCTTGGGAACTTTCTAAGGACTTCTGAAAATGCCTACTCATTTAGTGCCTGAGCTCATAGTAGTAGGAGGTGGTAATTATTTAGTATCCAATGAGAGCCCAAGATAAATAGACATTGACCCTAGCCCACAGGTTGTAGTTTTACCCAGTCACCTTTCTGACTGTCAGTTCCATTAGCAGGCTTACTACCTTAAAATCTGGGGCCAGACCCATCCTAATCTGGCATTGTTTACCCAGAATTGGAAAGAGGGCAACTGTCATTCCCTCAGCATTGGTATTTTTTACTGGTATCCTTCCTCTAGGTTGTCATGGTATTTTCACATCCTCTACCTCAATGCTAGCCACATCATATTATAATCTATACATTTACATCTCTGCTTTTCTTGCTTGCCTGGGAGCTCCAGAGGGGTAGGGATTTATATTTGTTTTCCCTTTATCCTCACCTTCTCCTTTCCCTCTCAGCATGAAGGGAGGCAAAGATTAGGTAGGCAGTGAATGCTCTTTCGAACGGACCATAGGTGGTGACTTTGGGATTGCTTTAAACCGCTCAGCATAGGGAGTGGACAAGAAGCATCTGCATGGTTATTTGCCCTATTAGCTCACAGTTTTACTTGAAAAAAAAAGAGTCACAAGTATATTGGATGATCAGCCACTTTTACAATCTCCAAACTCTGTTCAAATGAGATAATTTACCTCTCTAAACGTAATCTGGCTCTCTAAATCTTTCTGGATTGCCAATTAAGAGTGCCAATTGTGATTTTTTTTTTTTTTTTGCTTTTTTCTAACTTCTCCTTCCACAATCAGATTATCAAATTACTCTGAGACTTTTCTTGCTAGAGCAGACTGAAGCCCTCACACCCCATCGCCCCCACGCTCCACAATGGCACAGATTGTTTTCCCCTCCGGTTCTCAGTTGTGGGTCATTGGTTTGGAAATAAGAGCCATGAGTTAAGCGTCCTTGTTTCTTGCATAGGCCTTGGAAGCACTTAGAACCCTGGAGTCTGAGTAGGGAGTCGCTTATACCAGCTGGAACAATCACAGGATTTAGACTGGAGACAGAGGGTAAAAAAGTAAGGGAAAAAAATCAATTCTGCACCATTCAGCTGCCTCCTCATTCAGCCTAGGGTGGTGGGAGTTGGCTTAGTTTGTGAATCCAGTTAGCAGCAGCATTCCTGGAAAAGTGGCCTATTGCAGTACTTTCTCGTGAACTTCATCCACCTGTCATGTTTAGTCTTGGAGGGGAGCCAGGACAGGCAGGAAATAATAGGCTGCAGGATACTGGTGTGTGTCAGTGGCCCCGACCCTCCCGTTCCTGAACACAGATGAGCTGGAAGCCTGCGAGGCGTTGCCATTGCATGGATGGGCTTGGGAGGCCACAGAAAGACAGGCTGAGGGAGGGGGAGACACAAAAGGGATGACAGAGGTTTAACTCACAGTGGGCCCCTCTTTGGGATTGCGGAACCATCTCTGCAGGGAAATGGCCTTGGCTGTTGCTCAGACACATCCCTTTGTTCTCACTGACCTAATGTTGCACACATAAGGCTGAGCCTCAGATCTAAAGGAGAAAGTCTGAGTCTTTCTCACCTTCACATCCTCCCTTCCCCTGGCCTCCCTGGCCAGAGAACTGGCTATAATGACATCAACTGGCTAGAATTACATAAAATTTCCCTTTTCAACTCCCAGACCCCTGGATTATTATTATGTTTTGTTTTTAATTTCCACATGATTTCTCTTCATGCAATTGGGCTTCCTCCTTGCCACCTCTTATCACCTGTATCCCTGTCAATTTGATTTTCTATTTCTTATTAGCAGGTTTTAGGCAACAAGGTGAAAGAAACATGGATTCTCAAGGAGTTGTAACTATAGGCTGGTGCAAAAGTACCTGCCTAGGAGCGGTAGAAATGCCAATATGATTAAAAATATGATACCTGCCAGTGCTTCTCAGTTAGAGACCCAGGGAGAGACAGGCACACACTCAAATTAAGATAATTTACCTGTACATGTACCCCCTGAATCTAAAGTAAAAGTTAAAAAGAAAAAAAATTGGATAATTTGAGGGTAGTCTATAAAGGAATTATCATCAAAGCTATCAGTGAGCTTCCTCAGGGATAATAATGGAAGACGAAGATGTGTTATCACCCGGGGCTCAAAGATATGAGGAAGGAGAATGATGTGGTTTGGTTGTGTCCCCACCCAAATCTCATCTTGAATCGTAGCTCCCATAATTTCCACGTGTTGTGGGAGGGACCCAGTGGGAGACAATTGAATCATGGGGGCGCTTTCCCCATACTGTTCTCAAGGTAGTGAATAAGTCTCACGAGATCTGATGATTTTGTAAGGAGTTTCCCCTTTCACTTGGCTGTCATTCTCTTATCTGCCGCCGTGTAAGAGGTACCCTTCTGCCGTGATTGTGAGGTCTCCCCAGCCACGTGGAACTGTGAGTCCATTAAACCTCTTTTTCTTTATATACTGCCTAGTCTTGGGTACGTCTTTATCAGCAACATGAAAACGGACTAATACAGAGAGAGTTAGGGAATCCTAACAGGAGATCAATCTGTAGAGGACCAACATGAGAGGAGCAGCGGCCGGGGTAAAGCAACCTGCAAGGATGGAGGTGGGGAAATGAACACCTGGACCTCATTGTCTTTCCTCCCTCTTATCTCCTGAGAGCATGCCCCGCTGACTATACCCAGGAGCCAGAGGGGTTCCTGAAAGCCAACATCCTGGGACAGAGAAAAGGGTGAGTGGAGAGTGGAGAGTGTCTCAAGGAGCAAGTGGAAGGCATCTGGCACATTCATACAAATGATCAATACCACAGGCAATTTTTTCGTTTCATCTCAGTTTTGATTTCAAGTTGAACTCCTGAGGTCAGAAATATCTTCCAACTGTGGATCCCTTTTAAATTTGGGGGAACTAAAGAAAAAGCTTAGGCGGGCATGATGGCTCATGCCTGTAATCCCAGCACTTTGAGAGGCCGAGGCGGGTGGATCACTTGAGGTAGGGAGTTCGAGACTAGGCTGACCAACATAAAGGAACCCCGTCCCTACTAAAAATACAAACAATTAGCTGGGCGTGGTGGCACATGCCTGTAATTCCAGCTACTCCAGAGGCTGAGGCAGGAGAATCACTTGAACCCCGGAGGCAGAGGTTGCGGCGAGCAGAGATTGCGCCATTGCACTCCAGCCTGGGCAACAAGAGCAAAACTCCATCTCAAAAAAAACACCAAAACAAAACTTATTTATTGAAACTTAAAGATAGTCCTTAATAGTTTTACAACAATGTTCACATCCATTCAATCATTGATCCTTGTCACTGTCATTAATAAATGACGTATACATGCTAAATGTAGCTTCTTAGTTAATATTGTCTTCTGATTGCCAAATTAGTCAAATTTCCACAAACATTTCTTACCAATGTCTTACAAGCTCATTCTACAAAATCTGCCTTTGTTTTGGTTTCTCCCATTTCTCTTCCTACTATGGTATTTATTACTTTACTTTCTGGAGTAATTTTTTTTCATAGTTATATTATAGGTCTCAATATTTCTGCCATGTTAGGTACAATATACTCTTTAAAAACTTTTTTTCCTAAAATATTTATAACTATACTTTGTTATTATTTCTAAGCACAATCTTTTTTATGACCCAAGCAGAGAAGCAGCCCAGTATTAATTTACATAAGTAACCCTCTCTTGATTCACTTACATATTCATTTAAGAATATTTATTCAGAGTATTCTAGACACTATATAAGAACTAAAGATACAATGGTGAATATAAAAATAGACCTGTTCTGTTATTTTATGGAGAAGTCAAAAAACAACAACTTGAAAAATTAATTTTTATTTCCTAGCCTTTTAGAGTTGTATATTGAAATATTTAAAAGTTCTACGATATAATACTATATTTACAACTTGCTTCAAAATAATCTGAAGAGGAGAGAGCAAAGGGAAGTACAGGTGAAAGATTGGCCAAGAATAATGATTAAAACTAGGTTCAAGGAAGGTCATTATACTACTGCCTTTACTTTAATATATGTGTAAAATGTTCAATAATAAAAAGTATTTAAAAATTCATTCTTTAGAAGAAGGGTTGGCTTCGGAATTTCTATAGGGGGGCCCTTGGGGGCAGCAATCAGGTTGGTAGGGAGTGTTTGATCCTGAGTTTGCATACCACTATCTCACAAATTTGAGATGATAATTCCTCAAAATGAAGAATCGGTTTCAGGTATATGAAGGGGGAGGGGATTGCTAATGGAAATTATAGAAGATAAAGCAATCCCCTCTAGCCACAATTTTGAAGATGGTTATAAGTAATAAGTTAGTTGATAGAGGTGTGGTATCTAAAAAGAAACAATGATGGTATTGAAAGAATCATTAGTAAAAATAATTCACACAATTCACTACAATGGCCCATCAATTGCCAAAGTGTCCCAACAAACGCTCTTTAGAGGTTAGTAGGGTTAGAAAATTTAGTTCAGTAACTACTAAGGAGATTAATTTGTGGAAATAACCATATTTTTTAATTCTGTAAACTAGTTGGTGAGAACGTGGCTGTATGTTATGTTTGTATACCTGAAATATTTCTCTTTTTCTGAGAAAGCAAAAGAGAGGAAGACAGGTAGAGTGATATCATTTGTTGCCTAACATTTCAAAGCTATTGCATCTTCATTATCATCTTTGTCTAATATGTATATTTTTGATATTAAGAGTTATCCCTCTAATTAATGTTTGCTTACAATATCCTTTCACACCTTTAATGCATGACATTTCTGTTTTGCATTGTTTTTCTTGTATTGCTTGAAGATGGCATAAAGTTTATTGTGATTTTTCAGCCCAATGCAAGGGTGTAAGATTTTAGTAAAAAAAGATAATCCTGTCTACATTACCATCATAATTGATTTATTTGATCTTATTCCTGTTACATTTGCTTATTTTTTTAGTTGTCTTGCTGTTTACCTAGTTTTCTGCCTCATAGTATGGCATATGTTTTCATTTTTCCCTTGTTATTTCTAAGGAAACCATCTACTCTTTTTGTAATTGAGAAGTAGGTTTGTAAACATTTTAATTGAATTACAACATACAATAAAGAGCACAAATCTTTTATATACAGTTTGATGAATTTTTACAAAGCATTTATCTTACTGCTGACTGTGTATCATTATTTCTGTTATTTTTGTTTGTTTGTTTGTTTGTTTTGGGTAACAAGGCAACAAGTTACATCTTTCATTGTCAGCAGTAGAAACCAACGCAGGCCCAAAATGGAGATTTTCTGGGAGGTAATTGAGGAGTCAGAGAATCAGTGGAGAAGCTGGACAAATAGGCTTAAAATATGATAGGAACTGTCAATCTTCGAAACGCTGCTGGAATGAACTCCAGCCATATCCTTAGCCTATGTCTATCCACTTAATATTTAAAGTCCTAAGAGATGGAGTGTGATTGCCCAAGCCTAGGTATCAGGGAGATTTTAGAAAAGATCTGGTAGAAATAGCCTCCAGGCATCCCTTAAACTCCCATACAGAAAAGAAAGGGACAGCCTTTTATATTTACAACCCCAACAAGATTAAACAAAATGGCATGGGTGATTCTCCAACAGGAAATTGGAGTGCTGTCAGGAAGGGGAATGAACAGGAAGGGGACTGAATGCTGGTAAACATAAAAATGTAGGTGCCCAATATGAGATTTTAGTCTCCTGTCTTTCTTTTGCAAATCCAGGTAGACACTCTACACTCAGTTGGCCAGGCATTACTACCTTAGTTCTTTTCGTTTCCCTTTCTTGGACACTAGACACTGGTTGTGCTGCATCTGCTAGTGTACTGGAAAGAATGGAGATTTGTGACTCTATAGAAGTTGCTTAAGCCCTCTGAGCCTCATTTTTATCCCCCATAAAATTGTAACATGCTTCAAGAGTTTTTGTGAGGATTATTCGTGGTAAGATAGTACTTGGCACAGTAGTCACCCAACAAAATGTTAGTATTGCTCCTCCTCTGCTTAGGGCAAACTTTTGGGTGATTTTCACATTCATGGAGGCTTATTCACAATCTCTTTTCACAGAAAACTCTGCCAAGGCCTTGTTCTTCGTGTCGGAAATGTTTTTGCATTCTTACACCCCCTATGCAGATTATTTACTTGGCATGCATCTGGCTGTCAGCTCTTCCAGCTAAAACTGTTCTCTGTTTCTAATGAAAATGACATGGCAGGTGCATCCTCTCCTTGTCACAGTGCTACTGCTCATTTATTGTCCAGTCCAAATTTCAAATCTGTCTGCTAAATTTACTTTGTGCATTCCTCACAATATCTCTTTAAGTGACCCACAGTCTTTCATAAAGTCAGATGATGTTGTCAGTGCCTTTGCCCTCTTTTCTTCTAAAATGCGCTCCAAATTAAGTTCAGTTTCTTCTTTCTGGAGCTTTATATCAAACTCTTTACTTCTAGAAACTGGAACTGTTAAAAATACAGCCTCTAATTTTCTAAACTCAATTACTCACCAGTCAGTGGCATGTATTCATTCTGTAGCTAGGCAATAGAGCAAGACATACAAACCTTGAGTATTAATTCCTTATAGTGATAAATAGATTTTATTGTCCATTCATTGTCAGGGACACTGTGGTTATTGCAGAAATGAGTAACATATCGTATCTTCTCTCCAATAGCCTATGGTATAGTGAGGTATGAGAGACATATGCAAACAGGTAAATTGTCTACGAATGTGATAAGTGAGAATACAGGTTCAAGTGAGATTGGTGAAGGAAGTTCAAGTGGAATCACAAAATAACTGCAGGTTAACTGGACAACAAGTTAGGTGGAAGATGACCTAGACTGAGGGAAGATTATGTGCAGAAGTACAATATTGAGAGAGAGCAGAGCATGGTTAGGGAATTGCAAGTCATTCCATGGGTCTTGGGTACAGGGATTTAAGGTGTTGGGTGAGGGAGTTGATTTTGAGACTATGGGGCAGGAGTCAGTAAACTAAGGCCTGGGCCTGCAGGAGGGTCCCAGTTTTTGTAAGTAAAGTTTTGTTGGAACACAGCCATACCCATTCGTTTACATATTGCCTAAGCTGCTTTCTTGCTGTGACAGCAGAGTTGAGTAGTTGCCACACAGACCATTTGGCCTTCAGAGCAGAAAATGTTTACTGGCTGGGCTTTTACAGAAAACATTAGTCAACCACTGCTAGAGGGATATAACACAGTCAGATCATGATGGTCATTCAACTTTATTCTGAGGAGCAATGGGAAGGCTGACGAAGGAGTTTAAGCAAGAGAGTGATGTGGCCATCAGATTTGTGTGTTAGGACAATCACTTTAGCTGCATATGCAGAATGCCATGAAGGAGGCAAGATCAAAGGCAGAGGCAACAATTAGGACTTTATTGCAATCATCCAGACAGGTGAAGACTGTGGCCAGAACTAGTGTATGTCCAGAACTGTGATAAAAGATACTTATGGCAGATAATAGCAAGTCAAATTTTCTTTTCTTAGAGTTTTCCTCTGCGACCTCACTTCTTCTTTTGTTCCTCTCTTCTGGGGTCTTTCCCTTCCCTGTTCTCCTCCACACTTTTTTTCAGTGTGCTTGTTCTTCTCTTTTCTTTAAACGTTCTCTTTGACAATACACCCCTTGTCAACGTCAGACAAGAAGAAATTTCAGGAATCCATGGATGCAAACTTCTATAGTTGCGCCACTGCTCTTGTGGCTTAGTTATCTCTTTCCAAATCTTCACCACTGACTTATTGTTATAGAAGCCCTCAAGATCGTCCTCCTCCGTTTCCTCATCTTAGCGGATTGACTCGAGCCACTGCAACAATTTCTGGAATCTCTCAATATTCCTCAGCTCACCCCAAGCACCATGTTGCTTCTATCTCAGAGTGCACCAGCACCTTAAAACTCAGACTTTGGAAGACTGAACAACCGTCTTAATTATTTCGACTTTTATATGATGAAACACATTGAGAGAGGTTAGATGACTTGCTCAAAGTAACAGTAACTTAGTGGAAATCCAGGTTTCCTAAACCCTTACATCATGCTCTGCTATTTCCCTACATCTAACAGTTCTAATCCCCTGTCTCCAGTTAGGGAACTAAAAGAGTAATCACCATTTCTGCCCTGAGACACTACACAACTTGATCACTAGAAGGAAGTTTGTAAATAGCCATGTACCTGTCCCAACTACTTGACTGTACACAAATAGTTTTCTTAAGAAATTCCACTGAGTAGATCAATTGCTTCCTGATGCAGAGACCTAACTGGTAGTGTCAGAAACCATCCAGAACTCAATTATGAAATAAAAGTGAGGTTAATACCCAGGTTGCAAGTAGGAAAATTATGGGTGATATTCTAGCTTTGAAATGTAAAATTGTTACGGGATTTTATACTTTCATTTGGTTTTTATTTCCTATCCCTGTGCCTTTTAAATATTCACATTCTCTAGATAAATCACTCATCTCAAAAACTGATGGTCTCATAACCTTTTGTAACCCACAAAAATGTCACACATTTATTATCATCATTTCACAGTGACTTTGATATTTTACCTCTGTTCTGAGGGTTGCACATGACACAGGGAAGCCAGATGCTGTCATGTTTATAGTGCTGAGTTTGAAGAAAGGTATGAGTATTGCTGAAAGGCTTGATCCCCTTTAGTCAGCTCCACAAGAAAGGGCTGTGGAGGACAGCCACTAGTCCTGGAAAATATCAGGACTGTCAAGGGCAGAGTGGCTGGGAGCAGGCACCTAATGCCTGGCTTGCCCTGGCCAGGACAGCATCTGGTTGTGGTCTTCTAAAGTGGCACTGTTCAACATGGCAGCTATTTGTCACATGTGACTATTCAATTTAAACCACTTACCATTAAACAAAATTAAAATGTCATTCCTTAGTTGCATTATTTATACTTCAAGTCCTCAATAACCACATGTGGCTGGTAGCTACTATATTTGAAGTGGGCAAATATAGAGCACTGCTCTCATGGCAGAAAGTTCTATTTGACAGCACGGTTATGGAGAAAGGCAGAATAGAAGAATGAAATAAACAGCTCTGCAAAGAAGAAAATTGGTAGCTGGACTGGTCATAGCACAATGGATGAACCAAAACATTATGACACAGCAGCTAGAAAGACACATGAATGCTACACGTTTTAGCCTGTTAGAAGCTGGTTGGTTTGAACAAGTTACTTAAACTCTCTTCCTGATTTTCCTTTGCCACAAAAGGTGGGTACTGATTTGTATTATTTTCCTATAGCCTTGTTGTCAGGAATTAAATGAGATCTTGTATGCAAAGGGCTTAGCATGATGCCTGGCACATTGTGTGTGCTCAAAAAACAATAGTGATTGTTCTGAAGGCAAGGCCATTTCATCAAATAGCTTCTGCAGACTGAGATCTACTAGTAAGTCTAGTAGCTTGAACTTGCTCCAATAATGATAGAGGAAGCCCTGCCTCAGGCCCCTACTGATCTTGGAATTTTAAAAAATGGGATGATTATCAAAGGAGGAGGTGAAAAGAAACTAACAGTTTGTGAATACAGTATCAGAAAGTATTTCAGTCAGCTACAAGCAACAGAAAACCTAAACTAATCTGTGGCTTAAATTAGTGAAAGTTTTATTTGTTGAGTGAATTATTCTTCTAGCTTTCTGTTCCACATCTCTATTGCATGATTTTCATTCTCACAGTTGAAATATGTCAGTTGTTCCTCCAGGCATCATGTCTACACCCTGGAATGATAAAACGGGCTTCACTTTTTTATTTAGAAAAGGCCACCTCCATATATCCCTCCTCTAATACCTCACTGACCAGAAGAACCCTGTGCCACCGTAAGCTGCAAGAAAGGCAAGAAAGAGATATTTGTTTGAGAATGAACCACTTGAAATAACCAATATTTGAGCATTTTTAACCAACAAAGAGGCAAACTCAAATTCAGAGTTGGGCCCATTAGGGTCCTGAAGAAAAGTGGGGTTCTAATGGAAAAAAAGAGGGGGAGCGTAGACACTGGGCAGGCGACTAACTGTGTCTGCCATGAACTCCCTACTTCACTGGGCATGTGTGAGTCTCAGAACCCCCTAAAGGCAATTGTTACCTCATTTCTGAAAGAATGGACTAAAATTGTTCAGTGGAAACCTGCAGAGCTGGGAGATAAAGCTAGACCTTTTGTCTCAAAATCCACGTGCATCCTACCATTTTTCTCAAGCAAAAGCAGAACCGAAAAAGCTCCCTTTTTAACAACACAAAATTCAAAGAAAACAAGAGTTTTCGTCACAACAGAGTGTGTGTTGCGTAACACTGTGTAAATCAGTCACAGATGCATGGCTGTTTTATCTGAGGCATCAGTCACAACTGGGATCAAACAGATTGCACATAAGTGGAGGGGAAATATATTGGCTTGTTTTGTTAGAATTTAATTCAATTTCCATGCTTGCCTTCTTCCCTTGGGGGAAATGATTATTTGACTTGATGCTGAAAGGACTCAGGAAGATAAGCTTGTATAAAGGCAATATTATAAGAGAAGGTAGTATTAGGTTTTTGTTTTTGTTTGCTTTGCTTTTTTTTCTGGTTGAATTTTTTCCCCAAGGGAAGAAACTTGAAAGTTAAAGGCAAAAAAGAAAAAAAAGTCACAAAATGAAAAATGCCTTGCCTAAATAGCAAAAACTACTCCCTCTATATAGGTTACTGAATTCCATGGTACACTTCTCAAAAGACACGTTTTTCCAGCTTTGTGACTATTATTATTTATTGACAATTTCCCGACATTTTCGCTAAATCTCTTTTGAAATCCATCCTGTGTTCAGTTGCCTATTGAACATCCCTTGAATGTCTATAGACAGCTCTATCTCAACATATCTGAAACAGACGTCATGATCTTTCTCCTAAATGAGACAAAATAAAACAAAACGAAACATTTTGCTTCTTTTCCAGTGTATTTCCTCTTAGTAAATGACACTGCCAATCACCCCATTGCTCAAACCCAAAGCCTGGAAATTATCCTTGACTCTTCCATTTCTTCATTCCCTTCATATCCATGCAATCACCAAAGACTGTCAATACCAATTCCTAAACATTTCCCAAACTCATGCAATAAATTTACAGCGTATCAGGAAGATTTTCTTCACTATAAGCAAATATTTGTGAAGCTTACCTAACTAAAGAAAACCACACTCACAAGCTGAACCAGTGATGCCCTGGCTGGGAATGGTACCATTTGATTCCATCGCTGATGCTCTGCATCAAGTAGCATCTCCATAGAGACCACTGGAGCATGCTTATTCACAAATTCCTGGCTGACACCATACCACATTTCTGTTAAGAACCCAATTGCTATGAAGGAACTGAAAGTGGATGGTATACGTGAAAGATTAAATGTACCCTCATTTCTTCAAAAGGAAACTTCCAGAGGACATTGTGTCTGCCTTGTCGCTACTATATCCCCAGAATCCAGCAGGTACCTGGCACGTAGTAGGCTCTCAGTTAATCCTAGAAGTTGGGGAAATGAATAAGATGAGGTAGAATGCTCATTTTAATCCCTAATCCCTTGTTTATAATCATTTAAGTTTCTCACAAAACATCCTTCATCTTGCCAATATCTGGGACACTTTAGATTCAACCCAAAATAGAAGTAACTTGGATAATTCTAGACTTCCTGGTACCAGGACTCCAATTATTAGTTCACCTGTCTGCTATTATAATCTGGATAATATGTCTTAGTTCTCAAAATTGAAATATGCAATAGTGTGAAAACAGGCTTTGAAATCTCTGATTTGTCATTGACGAGTTTGGTAACTTTTTGCAACTTACTTGACTCCCCTCTGTCTCAGTTATTTCTTCTACTAAATGGGAAGATGCTTTGTGAGATTATTGAGATGCTTCAATGAGATAATCTGAGAGAAGCACTAAGCAGGGCTCCCAGCATAGAACTCTGTATGCCTCTGTACTGCCAAGTAGATGAATAGTATTGACATCCTTAAAAACTATCAGTCTTATCCATGGAGTCTTTAATTATCTGAAAGTCACCCCCTCCCATCCAGTAATCAACCACAAAACTCTTAACATTCAATTCATTCTTCTTTTCAGGTTGCATGGCCAGGCAATTTGGAAATACCTGCATGGGTGGGTTTTTGAAACTATAGTGTATTAGTCCATTTTCACAGTGCTGATAAAGACATACCTAAGACTGGGCAATTTACAAAAGAAAGAGGTTCAATGGACTTACAGTTTCACATGGCTGGGGAAGGCTCACAATCATGGTGGAAAGTGAAAGGCATGTCTCACATGGCAGCAGACAAAAGAAGCTTGTGCAGGGAGACTCCCATTTTTAAAACCATTGGATCTCATGACTCATTTACTATCAGGAGAACAGCACAGGAAAGACCCACCCCTGTAACTTAATCACCTCCCACTGGGTTCCTCCCACAATGCCTGGGAATTGTGGGAGTTACAATACAAAATGACATTTGGTTGGGGACACAGCCAAACCATATCGTTCTGCCCCTGGCCCCTCCTAAATCCCGTGTAATCACATTTCAAAACCAATCATGCCTTCTAAACAGTCACCCAAATTTTTAACTAGTTTCAGCATTAACTCAAAAGTCCACAGTCTAGTGTCTCATCTGAGACAAGGCAAGTCCTTTTTGCCTGTGAGCCTATATAATCAAAATCAAGTAGTTACTTCCTAGATACAAGGGAGACACAGGTATTGGGTAAATACAGCCCTTCCAAATGGAAGAAATTGGCCAAAACAAAGGGGCTACAGGCCCCATGCAAGTCCGAAATCCAGCAGGGCAGTCAACTCTTAAAGCTCCAAAACGATCTCCTTTGACTCCGTGTCTCACATCCGGATCATGCTGATGCAAAACGTGGGTTCCCATGGTCTTGGGCAGCTCCACCCCTGTGGCTTTGCAGGGTACAGCCTCCCTCCTGGTTGCTTTCATGGTCTGGCACTGAGTGTCTGGAGCTTTTGCAGGCACACAGTATAAGCTGTCAGTTAACCTATCATTCTTTGATCTGGAGGATGGTGGCCCTCTTCTCACAGCTCCACTAGGCAGTGCCCCAGTAGAGACTGTGTGAGGCTTCCACCCCATATTTCCCTTCTGCATTGCCTTAGCAGAGGTTCTCCATGAGGATCTCACCTGTTCTGCAAACTTCTGCCTGGACATCCAGGCATTTCCATACATCTTCTGAAATCTGGGAGGAGGTTCTCAAACTTCAATTCTTGACTTCTGTGAATGAACTTGCAGGCTCAACACCACATAGAAGCTGCCAACACTTCAGGCTTGCACTCTCTGAAGCCATGGCCCAAGCTCTATATTAGCCTCTTTGAGCCACAGCTGAAGTCGTTGGGACACAGGGCACCAAGTCCCTAGCCTGCACACAGCACAGGAACCCTGGGCCCAGTCCATGAAACCACTTTTTCCTCCTAGGCCTCCAGGCCTGTGATGGGAGGGTCTGCTGTGAAGACCTCTGACGTACCCTGGGCACATTTTCCCCATTATCTTGGGGACTAACATTCAACTGCCAGTTACTTATGCAAATTTCTGCAGCTCACTTGAATTTCTCTTCAGAAAATGGCATTTTCTTTTCTGTCACATTGTCAGGCTGCAAATTTCCTGAACTCTTATACTCTGCTTCCCTTATAAAATAGAATGCCTTTAACAGCACCCAAGTCACCTCTTGAGTGGTTTGCTGCTTAGAAACTTCTTCCACCAGGTACCCTAAACCATCTCTCTCAAGTTCAAAGTTCCACAAATTTCTAGGGCAGGGGCAAAATGCTTCCAGTCTCTTTGCTAAAATATAATAAGAGTCACCTTTGCTCCAGTTTCCAACAAGTTCCTCATTTCCATCTGAGACCACCTCAGCCTGGACTTTACTGTCCATATCGCTATCAGCATTTTGGGCAAAGTCATCCAACAAGTCTCTAGGAAGTTCCAAAGGTTTCCATATTTTCCTGTCTTCTTCTGAGCCCTCCAAACTGTTCCAAGCTCTGCCTGTTACCCAGTTCCAAAGTCACTTTCACATTTTTGGGTATCTTTTCAGCAGCACCCCACTCTACTGGTACCAATTTACTGTATTAGTCCATTTTCACACTGCTGATAAAGATATACCTGAGACTGGACAGTTTACAAAAGAAAGAGATTTAATGGACCTACAGTTTCACAGAGCTGAGGAGGCCTCTCAATCATGGCAGAAGGTGAAAGGCATGTCTCATGTGGTGGCAGACAAAAGAAGAGAGCTTATTTAAAACCCATTTTTAAAACCATCAGATCTCATGAGACTCATTCACTATCACAAGAACAGTGCAAGGAAGACCCACCCCCATAATTGAACCACCTCCCACTACGTTCCTCCCATGACATGTGGGAATTGTGGGAGTTACAATTCTAGATGAGATTTGGGTGGGGACACAGCCAAACCATATCATATGGTCACTAAAAGTACCCTGCTGTGAACATAATAAAAGTCATCACAAGCCTTTAGATTTGTTTACTACTATATCTCTATCACTGAAGACATTTATGCATTTCATCATTCATGTACCTACCAAGCACCTTACTATATACTAGCAGTGTTGAGGCCCCAGGGAAGGTAGCGAATAAGACAGATGCGTGTCTGCTCTAAAATGAACAAGGTTTAAAACCATGATATGTGCAATGAAAAAATTAAAACAGGGATATGAAATGGTGAGCAACGAAGTGAGGGGAGAAGAAGTTTCTTTCCGAAAGGTAGTGAAGAAAAGTCTCTCCAACCAGATAGTAAAGAGCTGATCATAGAATAATCTTGTGGAGTTGAGTGTGCTATGCCAAGAGAATGGCAAGAGAAAAACTCTTAGAAAAGATCTTCCTGTATTTGCAAAACATAAAGCAGGCCAGAGTGGCTAATGTGCAAGAAAAGAGTGATAGGACGTAAGTTCTGAGAGAGAGAAGAAAATGAGGCCAGACCATGCAGAGAGAGCCCTGGCGGCCAAGAGATTTTTGATAGTTTGGATTTATTTTGAATGCACTATCAAGCCACTGAATAGTTTAAAGTGACAGGATATGGTCAACGACTTAATATCACTCTGTCTGCCATGTGGAGAATGAGTTTAGTGAAGGTAGGAAGCGGGTAATAATGCAAGCAAGGAAACCAGTTCAGAGGCCATCTCAGCAGGCTGGCTGGTGATATAAAGTGAAGTGGGATGTTGGAGATGGAAAAAATGTGAACAGGTTGAGAATATGTTTGAAGTAAGGTTGAAGGGACATGCTGGTAGATTGAATGTGAAGGGTTGAGGGAATCAAGACAATGAAGAATCAAGGACAATGTCTGTCTCTTTAGCTTGGACCACGGGATAGTACCATTTACAGAGGTACAACTGAGGAAGGTTCAGACTGGAGCAGGGAGTGACAGGGAGTTCTGTTTTGACTGTATAAAACTTGGCATAACTACTAGACATCCAAGTGGAGATACAAAGTCTGTAGGTGAAGATACAATTTCAGTCCTCCAAATTGAGATGACGACTGGAAATATCAATGTGGGATTCATTGGATATAAAGTGGATAGAAGCCATGAAATTAAATGAGATCTTCTAGGAACTGAATAGAGAGAGAGGGAGAAAGAAGGTTCTGACATGCCCAGAGGCAGGTCGACATTCAGAGAGCACACAGAGAAGAAGTAGATTGCAAAAGAGACTAAAGAAAGACAACCAGTGAAATAAGAGTTTGTGGGATCACAGAAGTCAAGGAAAGACAGGCTTCTAAGAAGGAGGAAGAAATAAATCAAAATGAATGCTGATGAGACATTGAATAAGATAAAGACACAGAAGTGACCCCTGGTCTAGGCAACATGGAGGATTTTGACAATTCTGCATGAGTGGAGTCATGGGGACAAAAGTGGAGGATGGAAATAATGGGGGTGAAGTAGATAAGACCATTAATAGAGATAAATACCTCTTTAAGTAGTTTTGCTGTGAAGTGGAAGGGTGAAACTGGATATCAATTGAAGAGAGATGTACAGGAAAAAGATATTTCTCTGCTGTTTTAAGATGGAAGGCACTCTCCCTTATGTCTGTGTACAGATTGCAAAGGGATACAGAGAGAGAAAAAATTGATGAGGCAGGATGTGGGGTATTTGGGAATTCTGTATCATCTTCCTTTTTTTTGTAAATCTAAAACTATTCTAAAACAAAAGGTTTATTTTTAAAAAATGAGGCAGGAGAAAGAGAGCATTTAGGAGCAAAATCCTTGAAAGAACCTGATCTTCAAATCCCAAATAGAGGAAGGCTGTCAGAAAATATTGTTCACTTATTAGTAAATAACTGAATGAATTTTATTACATTTTAGAGTTTATAAAACTTATATCCATTCACTCATTTGTATCATAACCTTAGGAGAAAGTTACTGCGATGCTTATCTTCTAAGATGAGGAAACTGAGGTTCCAAAAAGTAAGACTCTGGTTGAGAACAACGCTTTTCATTAGCTAGAGTAATCTGGAGGACAAAGGTTTTTGAACACTTCATTTCCTTGGCATGGGCTTCAACATGTTGGTCCTGTGAGGGTTTATCCGGTCAGGCATTCCACAAATGTTTATGTTGGGTCTCAGTTTCCTCTTCTGCAGGATGAAAAGTTACAAAAAAAATATATTTAGGGATCTTTTGGATCTAGAATTCCCTCACTTCAAAAATGTTATTGCATAGCTGCTTGTGATTAAAAGTGAGAATGGTTAGGAGTGTTTCCCAGGAAGAAAAACGTTAAGCAGTAGAGAGGTGGATCTGAGAGCTCATCACGCTATGCCCGTTGCACGTTGCTTGGAGGGACTGTTTACAACAACATGCACTGTGTTGGAATCTTCCATGTTGCTCCATGAGGAGGTGTTGACAGCATCATCTTTGCTCTTCTGCATGTGTTCAGTGATTGTGAATAGATGCATTAATGCTGAGTCAGCCTCCTTTGCTGAGTCCCTAAAGCTGAGAGACTAATGCTGAGTCCCTCCTCCCCGGGGAATGACATGAGGAATCAAAAAAAAACTCTGTCTACAAATGACAGGTCATTCTTGAGAGCCACTCACAAAATCTCTTAGTTATCCAATTACATTTTTTCAGCTCCTTATTCAGTTTCTAGTCCTACAGTGAGCCTGGAAATCTGAGAAATTTGGAAGCATCACCTGCCAGATGACTATTATATTTCTAAAACATTTTAGATTGATAACTGTCAGGTGGCAAAACTCCTTTATTAATTCAAGTCAATTTAGTAAGCATGTATTAACAGCCTGCTAACATTCTAGGCTTCATGTTCAAATTGGGAATAGAAAGATGTATGAGATATAATCCTTTAACTTGAAAAACTCAGCCTGCCAGGACAATTTGAAAGTTCATTGTTGTATGTAGGAATCATAGCAATATCAAGCCTAATGGTCTCAGCCAAGGAACCATGATGCTATCTCCCAGGTTCCTCTTCCTTTTATTTGCAGCCTCCTCAAGATCTGCCCTGAGCCAAGTCAAGTTTGGCCAATGGAGAGCACAGCAAGAGATCAGACATTTGAGTGGAATGTGGTGTCAAGATATTTATTCCCATGTCTCCCCCACTGCAGGGTCATTGTTGGCTGGCAGCATCCTTCAGTTTCATCCTTCAGGTGGTCCTCTCCTCACAGCTCTCTGCCTCAGGTCTTGGTGACCACCCCCTCCCCTACCCCTTCAGCCTAGGGTTGAGTGGCATCTTGCTGTTACTAGCCCCCAGGGTACTCTGTCATTCATTTCTTATCAATGGCATGATACTGTTTCCTATGGCTTTATAAGCAGTTCCTTTATCCAACTCCCAATTATATAACTAATTGTGCCCTGTGTTTCTCATGGGGATCATGACTGATCTGCACCCACTTCATCTGAGTTTGCTACAAACCCAATTCTTCTTTAGTAAATGCTGAGGCTCCTTAAGAATGAGCCCCTTGAGGTAGGGCCAGAAATCCAGAGGTTTAAGTTCCAGTTCTGGCTTTTGCTGCCTTCTGGGGCAAGAAGTTGGCCAAGTTAATTAACTTATTTAAACCTTAGTTTCCTCATCTGTAAAATGGAGGTTAAAAAACATCTATCTTATAGGTTTCTTGTAAATATTAAATGGATAATGTACTGTAGCATCTTGTAGTTCCTGGAACAATAGTTCCTGAACATACACTAATCTTCTTCACCTTTGAGTTTTAAAGAGAGGTTTATGAGGTCTCTATATAGAATTTCTGAGGGAAGGTATGAGGCAGCTCCAAAACTTCTCCTACAGAGAGCCTTTTTTGATATTGAAACTGGAGTTGACCTCTCCTTATCCTTAAATCCCTGGGCTCTTTGTTTAAATTCCTTTCATGGCATGGTTTATATTTTGCCTTATATTTCAAATATTTGCTCCCATCTTACTCCAATTGTAAATTTTGTTTTTCTTGGAAGTGCTTTCTTTTTATAACAATTTTGTTTATTATACATAAATATATAGATAGATACAGATATAAATAGGTTATATATATATCTATTTTATGTTTATTTAGCATATATGTGTATATATATATATATATCTTTATGACATTTTGTTGTTTGAAAGAAAAAAAGAGATTCTTTCTTCTTAGCTTGTTAAAAAATTATTTCCAACACTTCTAGGCCCTTTTCACCAAAGATCATTACACATTCTATGCATGCAACAAGATATCACATGTACCCCCATAAATATGTAAAATACTATGTATCAATTTTAAGAAAAGCAGATTCAGTTTCCTTTTCAATCTGGAGTTCATTGAAAGTTCCATATTATATCTACAGATTGTGTTACAATGTAATTGAACATCCATGTCCCCACTACATAATTTCTCACTCAATATCTGCCCTTATCCCAGAGTAAGCCTACATCCCAGATCTTCAGAGGGTGAGGCTCAAGACCTGAGAGCAATGCCTGCAAAGCTCCTCCCACAATTTTATTTATTATCTCCTGGGCCTCTCTCTGCCACTTCTCCCAGGTCCCTGCAGCTTCCATAGGTCTATCCCACACCATACTCAGATCTGAAATTCTGTCCTCTTGTCTTTTCCACAAGAAATGCATTCATAAGAATGGCATGGTATTCAACCACTTTATGCAAAATTTGGGAATGTCACAGGACAGTGGATCTCATTGCATGCCCATCATTCTTTGCCAACTTTTTGGCTCTCTTTCCTGCTCTGCTACTTCCCATGATGGGGTTCTTTGGAAGATGTGTTCTAAGTTCCCTCTCCTGACCTCACTCCACTGCTTCTCTCACAAGGAGCAGACTCACCAGGTCGGCTCATCTCCCCCATACTGGAATACAAGTTAATCACACGCTTTCCACCTTCTTACAAGGCCATCATCCTTTAAATAAGTCCTTTTGGAGTTCTCTCCTCATAGAAGCCTCTCTCTTACCTTGTCTACTAAATGCTCTTTTTGAAGCTGAAATGCTTATATGAAGTTTTGTATGAGTGTAACCCTTATTTTCATTTTGTGCTTCTTCTTTCTTCTTGGATAGTCATATCAGCTTTCTATTCTCCTGCCTAAAGATTTTAACCTTGTCTTTATAGATGGTACTTGCCATGTTTTTGGCCATCCCAGCCAGGGTGTGCAGGTGGTTCCAGTCTATGAATATCTCACTCCTGAGCACTGTTGCTACTGTTGCTGTTGCTTCTTCTCTGTGGTGACTGAAGCTATGCTACCCCTTTTTCTCCAGATCTGCCTCTGCACAGATTGCTGCATCAGAGGCTTTTCACCACCATTCTTCGTGCTTTCTATGATTGATCACAGAATGAAGCACATTTATTTCTCATATAACCCAACCCATGGAAACAGAATGGATTATCATCCCTGACTTACAAATGAGGGAAAAATGTGTGACTTATATCAGTAAATTTATAACAGATGAAGGGCTCAGAAAACCCAGGTCTCTCCTCCTGTCTTGTTTCCTTTGCCTGCCTTCTCCCTGCTTTTCCTCTTTCTTCCTTCAAACAAATTTTTAGTTGACTTAACTCTGAGCTAAGCACTGAGGATAAAATGGCAAGCTACATAGGCATGGAATCTACCCTCAAATGATACATTATTACAAAGAGAGGTCCTTTGAAAAAAAGCAATGTGCTTTGAGAAAGGTTGACAAGGAGTTCTAATTTTGGCAAAGAAATCTCCCTGAGTTGTGGCCTAAAACAGAGTTCCTTCACCTTAGAGGTAGTGACATTTAAGGCAAAATAGTTTTCTGTTGTTGCTGACTATCCTATAGGACTGGGAGATATTTAGCAGCATCCCTGTGCTCTACCCACTAGATGACACTAACACCACCACCCTATTGTGACAACCAAAAATGTCTCCAGACATTTCCAAGTATTCTCTGGGGAACAATCCCGTTCACACAGACACACACACACACACACACACACACACACTTGAGAACAGCTGACCTAAAGTATGCATAAGTTCACAGCCATGGGTGTGTGTTGGGACAGGGGAGTGTCACATAGAGGAAGCTGCAGTACGTGCAAAGGCCCTGAGGCGAGAGAGGACACAGGAGGTTCCAAAGACAGAAAGAATCTAGGTTGCTGAGGGCTCAGAGCAAGAGGGAAGGGGGCAATCTGAGGCTAAGAGTAAGTGAGGAACAGCTTCCTTCCTGGGTTCTTTCTTACTTGGCTAAAAAGTAGCTGCTTTAATTTCATATATTTTCTATTCCCAAAGAATTTCTATGGAGAATTTTGTTAAGTACTCCACATGTCATCTTGAGATTTCATTCTGTGAGTTGATCACTTTTGTAATTACAAGTGCAATAAGGGGTCATTGTAGGGAATTTGGAAAATACAGAATGACAATCCCTCTAATTTTGTATACTTTCGCATTCTCCTGTTTTACCAATTCTTTATATATGAAGAATTGAAATTATTTTTTTAAATGAACATTTTGTCCCCATGAGATCATGAGTCTCCTAAAGCTAGGAGTTGATTCTATACACATTTATATCCCCGGTGCCTAGTATAACGGATGGTACCTCAGAGGAGCTCAACAAAGGATTTTTGAGGTGACTACATGGCTAGAGGAACAAAATGGATGTGACAGGTAGAATAATAAGGAAAAAATATCTGGGGTTCATGAATGGGCTTAGTTCTATGGGGATACTAAATATTATGCAGAAATATTGAGAATAAATGAGAAATGCCCAAAAGGAAGTCCAGTTTTATAAAATAGAATCAGTCCTAGGGAATGCAGAAGAAGATAGAAAGTGCTATGACTTGTAAGATCCCTTACATGCCCTGGGCCTCACTGGCTGCAAAAAGTATGAGACATCTAAAAGTACAGCTGTCACAGCTGGGCTTCCTAGTCAACGTAGCAACATAAACAATCCTGACGTTTAAAATGTTAACTCTAAAGATAATTTGAGTTGAAGAGGAAGATTTGGGGGACAAAGAGGCCATTCAGAAGACTGAACAACATAGGAGAGAGGAAGAGAAATCAAAATGAGAAGAGGATAGAAAATATGAAAAGGAGAAAAGAAAAAATAAGATTTGAGAGGTACTTAGGAGATAACTATTTGAATGTAAAGAATGAGAAAGAAGAAATAGATGAAAAAGGTTACAGAACTCCGAGCTTAGACAAGCGCATGTATTGTTTTTATCACTGTATTAGCCAATATAGGGAATACAGTACAAGATGTGGGTTTGGGATATTGGGTGAGTGTGGGATGGAGGAACTCATTATTCTCACTTCAGCATATTGAGTTTGTGGCGATTGAGAAATATTCAATTAAAGATGTTGGAAATATACATGTGAAATTAAAAGGAAGATGGAAGCTAAAAGAAGGTGTTTTTCTGTGTTCACATAGTTCTTTAAGCATAATTCCATTTATGTCTCTGCCTTTATCCCTCTGTTTGTATCTGTTTCCACACTGAACTTTAAGGTCCATAAGTCAGATACCCTTTCCTGTTCATTATCTCTCCATTGCCTATCACACAAAAGTTGATCGATGAATGTTGAACTTACAAATGGTCGTTGAACTTTGGGAATCATGAGATAGAAATTAGTATTTGTTAAAGCCATGGAAGGAGTGAGCCTGTTCCTAATGGCTGAGGAGAAAGCTAGGATGGAACCTACTGGAATGTTGACGTCTAAGGAAGAAGAAGGAAGCCCACATGAAAAAGGCTGGGAACCAGAGATAGGAGGAGACCCAGAAGGAAAAGGAAAAGTTCTCCAAAATTCAAAGGAAAAGAGGATTTTTAAAAGAAGACATGATAGTGTTAGTGCATTAGAGATCAAAGAGGATGAGGATGTAGGGCACTCATTGATTTTGGCATTTGGAAATTAGGAAGTCATTGGTGACTTGAGCAAGAGACTTTATCGTAAACATAGATTTTAGTCAATTCAAAAATATGCAGATAAGGAACTACATATAACAAAAGCATACTAATCTTTCAGACATTTAAGGATGACAGGAAAGAATAAAAGCAATAGCTCTAAAAATAAATTATCCTAACAGAAGCTCTAAAGACAAACATTTTCACAGGTTGAGAGGAAGGAGCGAAACTGAAAAGCTGAAGACACAGGCAGGGAAGTCTAGAAAACAGTTGTAGGTTTCTATACTATTAGGATTTATAGAAAGTATGCCACACTCCTATTCATATCTACTATCCATTTAATATTTTTCTAGAAACCTTATTTTGGTACATTGTTGGTTCATACCCACCTCAATATTTGAGTTGCTATATCACAATATCCAGGGTCACTGAGATGTCTTTTAGTGTCATCTTGTTGGAGAAAGTCACAGACTTTCATGAGACTCACTGCTAATGAAAACATTTCTCAGTCTTTCCTCACCACTTTTCTTGTTTCCTGCAGCAGTAAGAGACTCCAAGGATAAGCTGCCAACATAATCATCGGTTTGTGGAGCCCAGTTTCACTGGGATCACAAATAGCAGTCCGTGTTATTACTTACATCACCCAGCAAAAGAGCATGTCCATTGGGTTTTGATATTATTATTAATTTCAGTGGTTTGTGAGTACCATTAGGAATAATTTTCATTACACAAGCATCAAGACTGACTTCAAATTAGACTCTGCTCCATATTAAACCTTATGTTTCACCATGTGTCTCTAAGTTTATTCCACAACACTTTGAAAGAACTGACTAATTATAGACGATTTTTGTACATTGCTAAACTCTCTCAGCATGTGTCTTAAATCTGGTTTTGTAGATAATCAGCCAGCTTGAAACAAAATGATATCTGAGGGTTTCTTTAATGATGCACCGAATAACATCAAAAGTTTACCTCATTAATGCTAGCATGATAACTATTTTTATTAACAGCTTTTAGCTCTCCTTTTGTGGTCCAGGATAAGTTAATAAGGTAAGGTGAAAACATTCTTTGGGAGTTGACCTAATTGGAAATCTTTCCCATTTCTCTCTCTTCTGGGTAATAGAGTTGTTTTCCACCAATGTTTTATTTTGTTGGCTCAAAAGTAAACAACATTAAGCTTCTTACCATTTTAATCTGTTCCAGATATTAGGTCCTGTTTGAAACTAAGAGACTATTTTTTCAACTGAATAAGGTTTAGTTCATTCAATTTGAGTTTGGAAAAAGATAATGTGTGCACTCTCCTATTTCCAATATTTGGTGAATACACCCATTGCTTAATTTTTAAATTCTGAAGTGGAGCATAAATTCTTCTGGAATAAAAAGTACAAATTGGTTTCATGAGAACTTTTAGCCCATTTGGGGTGACAGGACTGGGATTTCCATGACTAGCCTGTGTTATGATCTTCCTCTTTAATTTTAAATAGTTAACACAATCTAGAACCTTCCCCTCACCTACAAATACCACATAGGCTAGTGCAGCACAAACGTATTAGAAATTAAATTTTTGGACCCACAGGTTGTAGCTAGCTCTTGGTGAGCTGAAAATCGAGACATCCACTAAACCATAATCTAATCAACCTACACACTTGGTCAAATTTCAGGATAATCAGACCTGTTGTTGCTGCACAGAAGGCTGCTGTTAAATGTCAATCTTTCTATCACCAACAGGAAAGTCTACTTCCATAATGTTTACAAGTCCCACTTTGGAAAATCTGGTCCTAATCCCAGACTAACTTCCTCTGTGATAATTGCTAACATAACAGTACAACACAGCAACCTTGTTAATGGAACTCTTATTTTAGAAATCCATCAGATACCCAGCTGCCTCCCTAAAAAGGGCTTCAATTTATGCAGATGCCAAAGGTTGTGTTTCTTGAGACCCAAATTAACCCAAATGGCTTCCTTCTCCCAGTGATGTGACTGATCTGAACCACAAACTCAGTCATACTCTGAGCCCAAACTCCTCACTCCCCAGTATGTGATGTACCTGAAAACCATTGAAATACTTTGTCTGATATAACCACTATAGAGAAACTGGATTTGGGATATAGAGAATTTAGTATGGGATGAGCCAAGGCAAGGTTAAACAAGTCAAGCAGAGGGATCTTTGCCTCTCAATATTGGAATCCACGGTTTGCAGTAAATATAAAGAGGGAATGTGCTTCCTTTAGCACACTGTCCAAATCTCTTTCAGAGCATTAACTGGAGGGAAAGCAAGAGGAAATTTTTGTTTGTTTGTTTTTAAGATGGAGTCTCTCACTCTCGCCCAGGCTGGAGTGCAGTGGTGCGATCTCAGCTCACTGCAAGCTCCGCCTCCTGGGTTCACGCCATTCTCCTGCCTCAGCCTCCCAAGTAGCTGGGACTGCAGGCGCCCGCCACCACGCCCAGCTAACTTTTTGTATTTTTAGTAGAGACGGGATTTCACCGTGTTAGCCAGGATGATCTCAATCTCCTGACCTCGTGATCCGCCTGCCTCAGCCTCCCAAAGTGCTAGAATTACATGCGTGAGCCACTGCGTCTGGCCAGGCAAGAGGAAATTTTTCAATCCCTTGTCTAGTCAGCTCATTAGACCATACATTTATTTCTTTAATTTTTTTACTTTTAGAAACAGAATCCTGCTCTCTTGTCCAGGCTGTAGTGCAGTGGTGCAGTCATAGCCCACTGTAGACCTCAATCTCCTGGGATCAAGTGATTCTTTCACCTCAGCCTCCTGAGTAGCTAGGACTACAGGAGTGTGCCACCACACCCACTAATTTTTTTTGGATAATTTTTTTTTAGAGTCTCACTATGTTGCCCAGGCTGGTCTCAAACTCTTGGCCTGAAGCTGTTCTGCCTCGGCCTCCTGAGTAGCTGAAGTACAGGCACAAGCCACCGCTCCTGGCTAGATATTCTTTACAGAGTTTATCTGCTCTTAAAACAAGTAATTTAAAACAACAGAAATATGAAAATTCATATATTAATAAACAAAAATAGTCATGATACATCATTTAGTGAAAAACATAGTTAAAGACTAATAAAAGGTAGGGCATTTTCAAATTTTGAATAAAAACATTACTTGTATTCATCTATTTGTGTATACTATGTCACTGGATACCTCCCACTGTGGGACTGGAGGAGGAAGACATAAGACCATTAATTTGATTGTAGAGCCTTTTATGCTTTTGAGTTGTTAAAACATGTACCTTTTACTTTTATAATTCAAATAACCAAAAATTTTTTAAAGTAAATCCCCCCAGATATATACATGAGTATGTCTTCTTTAACAGACACAGGAAGAAAAAACTATACATGTGTGTCAATTTTAGTTTCAATGATTAGGTTTTATATATATGCATATTTATATTGAAGATCATATGGAAATGGAAACTGTTATTCAAATACTTCAATGACTTGTGTGGTGGGTTAAAAACTATGAGGATCTGGAGAAATTGCAGGCAAAAATTTACACATTGTCTGATGACAGATGTGCAAAGGGCAGAATAATTACTGAAAGAAAGAACATCTTGGAAGTATATTTCTTTGATTTTTTTCCCCTTGGGGTCTATGCCATGAAAGGAAAACTCTATGTCTGGAAATCCTGGGGGTATAGTCCAGAGAAACTTCCAAGTCAAGAATTATTTTGTTCTGGGGAGACCTGTCTTGCACAGACACAGCCTATGAAGTTGAGATTCATCTGGAAAGACTCTTGTTTGTCTTTGATAGCTGAGGATGAAGGGAGAGCATAAGAGAGATTTCTCACTTAAGAGGCAGGAAAGGGTAGTGGAGGGGGTGGTCGACAGCATGAAATAGGAAGTTGAAATGCAGAGGATGACGAAACTATCCCTGCAGCAACCGGAGCCGAGCTGAGTAATGAGTGCAGGCGCATCCTTACTCACCAGGAGAGTTATAGCCTGATATTTTCACACACTGTAGTAAAGTCAGCTCTGTCCATCTGGCCCAAGAAACAATGGGGAGGAGCCACAAAAAGGGGTAGGGTGATGTTCCCAGAGGCCTTGTCTTTGAAGAATGAACCCTTATTGGGAAGAGTGACAGCAAAGGCGGGAAATTACTCAAATAGCAGCAAGAACAATTAAAGAAATGTAGCTTTAGGGGGCTTCCTTGAATCTCAGGTGTTCCTAGTATTGGTTTTCCTAACAGTTAACAGTCTTGCACATACTACTGCCCAAGCATAGTATCTACACTCACCTCAGTGTCCATTTTGACTGGAAATTATGCACCCTGGGATATTGGCAGGACTTTACAAAGGGAGGTTCTGAAGGAGAACATGTATATCTAACATTCTTCCACATTCCTGCATTTCAAAGTAGGACGAGTATCAGAAAGTTGCAGCATTTGATAGTGTCTCATTTCTAATACTACCCCAGTGTATCAAGTCATAAAAAGTCACTTGGCCTTGTTTTTTAACTGTGAAAGAAAAAAAGTTTATTGACATAAGTCCAAGAGATCTGGGGGGCAGTCATGATTATTACAAGGAATTTGAAGGAGAAATGAAAGGCCAATTCTGTTCCATTCCAAGCATTTCTAGGCATAGTAACAAGGTGTGTTAGTTCATTATCACACTACTGTGAAGAAATACCTGAGACTGGGTAAGTTATAAAGAAAAGAGATGTGATGGACTCAGTTCTGCATGGCTGGGGAGGCCTCAGGAAACTTACAATCATGGCAGAAGGCACAACTTCACAGGACAGCAGGAGAGAGAAGAAGTGCCTTCTGCCATGAACGTAAGTTTCCTGAGGCCTCCCTAACCATTCAGAACTGTGAGCCAATTAAACCTCTTTTTCTTATAAATTACCCAGTCTCAGGACTTTATTCATAGCAGTGTGAGAACAAACTAAGATGGTAAATTGGTACTATAGAGAGTGGGGTGCTGCTATAAAGATACCTGAAAATGAGGAAGTGACTTTGGAATTGGGTAACAGGCAGAGGCTGGAACAGTTTGGAGGGCTCAGAAGAAGACAGGAAGATGTGGAAAAGTTTGGAACTTCCTAGAGGCTTGTTGAATGGTCTCGACCAAAATGCTGACAGTGATATGAATAATGAAGTCCAAGCCGAGGTGGTCTCAGATGGAAATGAGGAACTTCTTGGAAACCGGAGCAAAGGTGACTCTCTATGCTTTAGCAAAGGACTGGTGGCATTTTGCCCTGCCCTAGAGATCTGTGAAACTTTGAACTTGAGAGAGATGATTTACAATATCTGGCAGAAGAAATTTCTAAGCGGCAAAGCATTCAAGAGGAAGGAGAGCACAAAAGTTTGGAAAATTTGCAGCCTGATGATGCAATAGAGAAGACAAATTGAGAAATTTAAGCCAGCTGCAGAAATTTGCATAAGTAATGAGGAGCTGAATGTTAGTCACCAAGACAATGGGGAAAATGTTTCCAGAGCATGTCAGAGACCTTCACATCAGCCCCTCCCATCACAGTCTCAGAGGCCCAGAAGGGAAAAATGGTTTAGTGGGCCTGGCCCAGGGCCCCCCTGCTCTGTGCAGCCTCAGAACATGGTACCCTGTGTCCCAGCTGCTTCAGTTCCAGCTGTGGCTAAAAGGGGCTCAGGTACAGCTTAGGCTGTTGCTTCAGAGGGTGCAAGCCTCTAGCCTTGGCAGCTTCCAAGTGGTGTTTGTCCTGAGGGTACGCAGAAGACAAGAATTGAGGTTTGGGAACCTCCACCTAGATTTCAAAGGATGTATGGAAACAGCTGGATGTCTAGGCAGAAGCCTGCTGCAGGGGCAGAGCCCTGCTGCAGGGGCAGAGCCCTCAGGGAGAACCTCTGCTAGGGCAGTGTGGAAGGAAAGTGTTGGGGTTGGAGCCCCCAAACAGAGTTCCCACTGGGGCACTGCCTAGTGGAGCTATGAGAAGAGGGCCATTGTCCTCCAGACCCTAGAATGGTAGATCCACCAACAGCTTGCACTGTGTGCCTGGAAAAGCTGCAGACACTCAATGCCAGCTGTGAAAGCAGCCAGGAAGGGGGCTGTACCCTGCAAAGCCACAGAGGCAGAGCTGCCCAAGGCTGTGGGAGCCCACCTCTTGCATCAGCATGACCTAGATGTGAGATATGGAATCAAATAAGATGATTTTGGAACTTCAAGTTTTAATGACTGCCCTATTGGATTTTGGACTTTCATGGGACCTGTGGCGCCTTTGTTTTGGCCATTTTCTCCCATTTAGAATGTCTGTATTTACCCAATGCCTGTACCCCCATTTATCTAGGAAATAACTAACTTGCTTTTGATTTTATAGGCTCATAGTTGGAAAGGACTTGCCTTGTCTCAGATTAGACTCTAGACTTGGACTTTTGGGTTAGTGCTGGAATGAGTTAAGACTTTGGGGGACTGTTGGGAGGGCATGTTTGTGTTTTGAAATGTGAGGACATGAGGTTTAGGAGGGGCCAGTGGTGGAATGATATGGTTTAACTCTGTGTCTCCACCAAACTCTCAACTTGAATTATAAAAATCCTTATGTGTCAAGGGCGGGATCAGGTGGAGATAATTGAATCATGGGATTAGATCATGGAGGCCATTCCCCCATGCCTTCTCATAATAGCGAGTGAGTTCTTATGAGATCTGATGGTTTTATAAGGGGCTTTCTCCTCTTTGCTCTGTAATTCTGTCTCATGACAGTCTGTGAAGAGGTGCCTTCTGCCATGATTGTAAGTTTCCTGAGGCCTCCCCAACCATGTGGAACTCCAAGTCAATTAAACCTCTTTTTTTAAAATAAATTGCCCAGTCCTGGTTATTTCTTCATAGAAGCGTGAAAACATGAGAATGAATACAGTAAATGATTCAATTATCTCCACCTGGTCCCACTCTTGACATGTGGGGATTATTACAATTCAAGGTGAGATGTGGGTGGGGACACAGAGCCAAACCATATCACAAGGATAAGGGCTATATCTCCATTAATCTCTTCATGTAATAATTTATGAAGAGTGTAATGTTTAAAGAGTTACAGAAGTATGAACATCATAGACTTCTGTTGCCAATGCTCTCCAGGTACCATCAATCAAATAATTTGAAGTTGAAATACATTAGAAAGAAGAAACTAGACCAGGTCATTTTACAATTCAGTGAATCAGGAGCAGCATCTGTTTTCTATCCTGATTCATTTCCTCTAAGATCTCCTTCCTCACAATCCATTTTCTCACACAAGTCATTTGCTTTAACTTTTATTTTATTTTTCTACAAATGGGCATCAGCTCTGAGCCCCACCCCTTTCCCCACAGCTCTTGGAAGCACCTCACCACAGAAGTGGAGCAAGGACCAAGGCTATAACCGACACCCCTCACATAGGTCTGGCTCATATCAGGGCAATGGGAATGATCTGTTATGAACAGGGACAAAACGAAGTCTGATGACAAGAAAACAAATCAACAAGCCAGTGATTCTTTCCCCAAATGAATTCCTGAATTAAGTTTTCCATCCCTCGACACTTCACTGGCCATGGAACAGAAAGGCTGATATTTTCTTCATTTGTATCCTACAGAGGGAACTAAGACCAGAACCTTGGTCTAGGTGGGCAGAGTCTGTGGTAAAGATCACCCTTTTCTCTGCGGAAGGAGGGTGATCTTTGATGGGCCCCTGATCATTGCCCCACCTTCAATAGATGACTCTACTTTTGTAAACATTGATCATATTCCCATAAGCCAGCTTTGGGGATTGTCAGAAGTCTTGTGGTAACACTGGAATTTATTTTCCATAAAAATTGGAGGAAGCAAGTCTTCCAAGACAGTCTGAAGATCTCATCAGATCTGGAAACTCAGTTGGCCCCCAAACAACATAAATCCAGAGTTTATCTGGGCTTGGCACCCAAATATATTCAGAAGCTTGAATTCAGAAAGACCTTTTTTCCCCTTGTAGTATTGCCTTTAGTAAATATTCATTTTTTTAACCTCCAAACCTGCTTCTGAGTTTCTAAAGAAAGATTCCCCCAACACACACACACACACACACACACACACACACACACACAGAGACACACTGGAGAGAGGAGGAGGTCAGCGTTTTCTGGGGCCAGTGGGTTGTGTCAGTAAGAAAGGGGCCACTGGGGTGGGAGCCAGAGACTGCAGCAGCTGGGAAGAAGACAAGGTGGAATCTGCAATCCAGAGTCCTGGGGTCAAATCTGCTTCCCTATCTCTGCTTGGAAATTCTGTCAAAGTCACTCTCATTATAAGCCTGTTCATTCATCGAAGAGGATAACATTTATTACGTGGGGATAAAGCCTGAAGTTTTATGGCAATGCTAAAACAAAAGGGATCAGAAATTACGGAACTGGTAAGGCTGTTTGAGTCCAGCATTATTATTTTTGCAGCTAGAACTCTCAGGTGCAGAGAGGGAAGGTCTCTACCCAAAAGCTCATAAAAAGGAAAGTAAGGATCAGACCACAGGTTATCTGATTCTCTCCAGGTTCCATGCCCTCCCTCTCCTTAATGCCTGCCCCGGGGAGCCTACCCAGTGGTTTCTGGCTCCATGTCTCACTCTTGAAGTCTGTCCAGCTTCTCAGTGGAGAGATGAGTTGTTAGCAAGATTGCTGAAAGCAATCTTCTTCTGAGCTCAGGGCTCAGACTCATGAACACCAGAGGAATGCACTCTTCCCTCTCAGTTATGAAGGACCACTGGACTCTGATCAAGAAGGTGAGATTCTAGATTAAGTGGTCTTGTGCCAGCCTCTGCCAAAGTGCAGCTCTGAGAGGATCAAAAGTAAGAGAGAAGAGGAGGGAGGGGAGAAAGAAAAGAAAGGAGGAGGGAGAAAAGTGTGTGGGAGGAACTAATGGTAGGAAGGAGAGAGGGAGGATGAATAAGAGGTGGTAAGAAGATAGAACATAAAGGAGGAAAAAACAAAGGAAAGGAAGGAAAGAGAAGGGAAGTTACTAAATAAGAAGCAGAATTGAGCATTATCTTTTTGTTGTTGGTTCAGAAACTCCAAATCTGAGCATCACATAAAGTCTGCTGTGTGCTCCAAGGAGCAAAAATAGACTCTGGGTTAAATGCATTCTGGGATCCCATTTGCATCCTGAGCAATCAGGAGTCCTTGCCATTTGCATGCTGAGAAGAGGGTGGACAGGGACCCTCATTTCCTGACCTTTGACGGATCTCACTCTGGACACTACATAATTTCGCTAAGGGTGCTTCCCAGTCCTATTCCAAACCCACCTGAGTTTGGGCTCAGGGCAAATGTTGCAGGCACGAATTTTCTTTGTTGACTTTCCATCTAGAAACTCTACCGAGAACACTCCAAGCCCCTTAGACGGACATATATGTTAATAATATCCTTTGTCCAGCCAGGAGCTGACTCCAGCTTTTCTTTGCTAAAGTCTGTGGGTGCCTTTGAACTCCAAATAGCTTCCAGATCTTGTGTGAATACTGTGAGTGGCAGCATTCAACCAGAAATGCCTGGGGCTGCATGAACAAAAATAGCTGCAGGGACTAAGTAGCTGCTACTTTCCCTGACTCTTAACATGGTTTGCTCTGGCTCTTGAATACACAGTGCTAGTAGGACAGAGATGCCAATTTGAGACCCTCACCACTTCTGGAGTCTGTTAAATCTGTGAACACTGGCCAGGATCCTGGGCAAGGCCAACCGTGGATCTATTTGCTTGAGAGCTTGAGAAGACCCCTGGGAAAGGATTGAGGGAGGCAGACAGATGAGCTTACCAGAAACAAAGTCCCAGTGTCCAAAGGGGTCTGGAGTTTGTAAGTACAGCTTTGTATCTGTAATTTGGATGTCTTCCCTGTGAAGAGGGATTCTATGAGTAGTAAAACAAAACAAAAGTGAAAGAACTGTTTATACTGAAAACCCTGCTTTGGTAAGCCTTCAACAAACTGTAAAGCACAGGGGAGGGAGGCATTCTCCCCTTGGTGAGAACACAGATGGGCTGGTGTATAAGGCCTGAAATTCAGGGCCAGTGTTATGTGCTGCTTTGACATTTGGCGAAACCAGGAGCACCTCAAAAAGGCATAACTACATGTTCCTCTCTTCACTCTGCTCCCACAGATAATGTCCCCCAGCCAAGCAATATTCATCAAATGGACCACGTGCAGTTCCTACTTATTCCTGAATAGTGGATTTCAGATCCCTGCCAGCCCAGGGAGTTATTCAAATAAGGCAATCATTTTCTCCCATAAGAAGCAGGGGCACCTTGCCCTTTTGTTACTGTAAAGCCTGTCTCCCATACCTTGGTCATTCACTCTGTTCTTAAGGGCAAGCACTGGGTGGTCCTGCATGGTATGTGTTGTGGTCCTTTGCCAGACTGTGAGTGTATGTAACTAGTGAACTGTAAATATCATCTGTCCAGTGCCAGACATTCCCCAAATCCTAAGGTGGTAATTCCTCCCTCACCAACAAGGGGAATAGGAGGTGACCAAACCAAGGTTTGGGGCTGCCATTGTACTAGCAGTGATGGTGGAGGTGTCCCATGGTGGCGGTGCCACCTGGATGCAGCAGAAGGAAGGACCAGTGTCAGGAGATAGGACAAGCAGCTTTGGGAACAGCAGTACATAACATTCCTTTTATGGAAATCAATATTCTAATGGTGAAAACTTGGAGAAGTGTGTGAGGAAGTAGTCTTCGCCATTTCCTGTAAAATAGAAGACTTCACTGAAAAAATACCTAGATTCTAGCTTTTATTAACTAGTTAGGTGACCTTGGGAAAGTCATTTCACCTCTCTGAGCCTTGGTTTCATCTCCTATGAAATGCACAAAGCAAACTGGACTGCATGTGCATGGATGTAAAGGCTGATCTAAAAGTTCTGGTTGAGGAAATGGAAACAACAACACACACAAAAATCTGACATCTACCTATTAAAAACCTGACATCTATCTATTCATCAACTCCTGTCTGAACCCCATTCCTAGTTCTGTTTTTTGTTTTTGTTTTTGTTTTGATACAGGGTCTCACTTTGTCACCTAGCCTGGAGTGCAGTGGCATAATCTTGGCTCACTGCACCCTCTGACTTTCTGGGCTCAGGTGATCCTCCCACCTTAACCTCCCGAGTAGCTGGGAGGCTGGCATGCTCCACGAAGCCCGGATAATTTTTGTATTTTTTGTGGAGACAGGGTTTTGCCATGTTGCCCAAGCTGCTCTCCACCCCTTAAGTTCAAGTAATCCACCCACATCAGCCTCCCAAAGTGCTGAGATTACAGGCATGAGCCACTATGCTCAGCCCCAGCCCACTTATCCCTGTTGTTACATCTCCTTCCTTCCTCATTTAGAGGCCAATGTAAGTCAGGGTTTTTGGAAAATATTTGCTAATGCAGGTGACCTCTGTGCCAAATTATAAAAGCATGAAGTGGACAAGGGAGAATGAAAACGTACTCTAGATAAGGTGCCTGAGTAAACTGGCCTGGCTTGAGTAAAAAGTCTATATTGGAGAGAAAGAAGAGATTCATTTAGACTGAGAAGAAACAATGAGTAGAGAAGATGTGGCTGGAAACAAAACTCTGGCAAGGATAAGCACCAGTGAATCACCTGTTTGCTGAGTGGTCTCAGGCAAGTCACTTAACCTGGATAGGTCTGAAAAAGAGACTAGAATGTGTGCATAGGGTTGGTCACCTGGCTACATTGTACCTAGGTTGTGTGGCAGTGTGGAGAGAAAGGAGTCCAACTTTCCCTGGAGAAACTTCTCTCAGAAACAGGGTTGCTCCAGCAATGTGTTTTATCACCCCATGCATATGTTACAATGTTGGGATTTCCATCTGGATGATAACCATGTTGTGTGCAAAGGATTATGATCTGCTAGCTGTGGAGCAATTGGTGGTGTCTGTTCTAGACTCAGGCAGAATGCGAGCCCTTTGGTCTCCACGTCATTATTTTCTTTTCTACCTCTCTCTGGATGCCAACGATGGACCAGTTTCTGGATGGATAGAGTTTGTTTCTTCCAGTTCTTCTGTTCCCTTTGCATGGTGTTTCTGGGTGTCCTGTGATGCTGATATTTCAATGATAGGCAAGTATGTATGTTCTTTGACACAACTTGAAAGTATCTGGGTCAAGAGATCTGGTCTCACTCACACATGGAGACTTAATGAGATCCCGATGCTTAGATAAGCCAAAGCGCAGGCCCCTGGATTCCTCTGGAAGGCCATGAATGCAACTGCCAAAGGGTCAAGCCCCTTTACCATCCTTTATCTATATACATGGAACATCTAGATTAAAAGCCATCAGAAGGCAGGCAGAATGACACAGTCTTCACTGATCTGGCAGCACCCAAATACAGGTAGATACTTAATAACGATCCTTGATAAAGGTCACATTTTCTTTCCAAAATCTCATTTCTGAAGTTCAATCAAGCCTATGGCCAGTTAGCTCAGTTAAGCCAAGAACAGGCCTAGTGGATATAGCCAGAAGAGGCTCAGTTATATCCTTATGAGGTACGGTAGATATAGTGGTTAGCTGAAGGGTTGCTCTTATTTCTGGGTCCTTGGGTTGCTTAGGAGTTCCAGTGAATTGGTCCATATATAGTGGCAAAGGGAAGCCTGCAAAGGACATATGTAAACATTTCAGGGAAATAGTTCCTTCAAACCAACAACAACAACAACAACAATCTGGTTGAACCACTTCTTACCTGCAGAAAAATGGCATAGCATCGTTTCCTTTCTCTACATATTTTTGATGTTTCTTAGGGTTCAGCGTCTATTGTTTTGCTAAGTTTTCTAACGTGATAATTTCCATTAGGTTTACACTACAAACATAATGCAAGCTGGGATTTTCAGATCAATTCCTTCACTCTGTTGTAATGTCAAAAGTTGGACACTCCTTGTGTCCCCAAATCTCTCTACATTTCCCACTTTCCTTACTGGATTCTGGGCTCTTGAAAGCATCAATTCCGTCTCTGTTTTTGCACTCCTCGCATCTGCTATCGTGGCTGGACCATACTTGGCTTTTAATAAGTGTTTCTTGAGAGAGTGAAGTACCAGACACCTAAAGAGATCCTGATAAAAGGAGACCAAAAGAAATGGACCATCAACCTTCTATTTATTCAACAAATATCTAGTGGAGGATATAGCAATTTTTAAAATCCCTGCCTTAAGACACCTTGCATTCATATTTTGTTGTATATAACCAGGGGATGGGGGGGTGGATAAGAGACAGGCTTTTTGCTGTATATGTATGATGCAGACATTATTTTTCCTCCACTCAAGGAAAAATTGAAGGCCTCTTTGGAGGTAGAGGAGGAACAATAAAAGGAGCATTAACAAAGAAACCCCAAACTATTTTGGGGGAATTTGGGTTAAAATTATGCCTTTCTTCCCATCCTAAAGAGCAAGTAATGTTGTAGAATGGTTTATAGGAGAAAAACATGAGCTTTGGTTTCTGTATTTAGACAGCTTCATTCTTACCCAGACTATTTCCCCTTATTTCCTCAGGCCTCAGTTTCTATGCTTGAAAATCAGAGAAAATAACTTCTCAGACATTTTGCAGGATAGATGTGAGATTGAGGCAGGAGAGCAAAGCATATAAGCCCTTCATTAGATTTTAGGACATAGAATAATAGATAACTCTTCCCTGAGCTCTACCTGTAAATAGCCACTTTTCTAAGTCCTTTATAGCATTAGACTTCACTATGAAATTAGTAATATTACTAACTGAGGAAAATGGAGTCCAAGGAGATAAATAATTTGCTCAAAGTCACCCAGCTAGGAAATAAGAGGTTCGGGGCAGAATGAGGAAGTAGGCAGCCTGGCTCTACAGACACTGGCCTCAGTGCTAGGTTGTACTTCCTCCAGGGAGAACATGTGTACCCTCTCTTCTGTGCTTCACCGATTGCTGAATATGGTAGAAGGACAAGATCTTTTCAAGGCTGATCCTCAATAGACTTTCTCATCTTCTTCACATTTTAGAGCATGCTCATCTGCCATGAAATAAAGTCTGGATGGAAAGACTGGGAGCCTGAGAAGCAGCCTCTGTAACAGTTTCATTTGTCTGCCTGGGAATGTAATGGCTTGGGGGTCCTTCTACCTCTTGGACTGAAGAGCAACTGACCTCGCTCCTTCCTGTCAATGACAGCATTCAACTCTAAGATCCAGAAATCAGTGCTTATGTCCCAAACACAAAAACCTGTATTATAAGGAGCTCACTGGCGCTTGCGTATGCACTTAATTGTAGAAAAAAATATAGAGGCAGACCTATCCACTCACATACATAGCATGACATACAATGGCCATACAGGTGCAGAAACTTCCCAAAAGACATTGGTACACCTCTCTACATTGATTAGTGACAGAGATAGAGGCAGAGACAAGATGGAGATGGAGATGGACATAGACTAATACATAATGGGGTAAATGTCCCATTTGCCTTTAAAGATCAAGGACAAGGATATTTATTTAGTCATAGTTCTGGAAGGTAGAGGATAAAAGCCGAATTGTTGAAAACCTGGACTCCTTCTGACATATTCTTTTGATTCCATGTCTTGGAACGCACTCTTGGCTTTTTTAGCAACCCCTCAAATTGCTTCTCTTTCTTGATGCACCCACACTGCTAGTGTGTCAACAAAAGATTACAAATTCCTCCTCAAGAGAGCACCAGGGTCAGGCTCAGGGGATAAGGAACCACTTAGACCCAGATGACTAAGACAAAAATTATGCACACACAAAGGCAGTATAAAATCCTTAAGGTAAAAGTAAAAAATAAGATAGCCAGAGCAGTCCTACTTGAGACCGTTGGAAATGATGTAACACATCATGAGTCCTTTCTTGCTGACCTTGATTCTTTTGGTATTATTATTATCAATACCTGGATTTATGTCATGTTCAACTGTCAATGAGTTAGCTGCAAAATAATTGGCATGCATTGGACTGGGGGATACTTCAGTGTTCCTGAGATGAATTGAGAGAGTGAACAGGAAATAATCTTTGAAGACCAGGAAGAAGCATCAAAGATAGGTAAGCCTGGAATGTCCTTAGGAAGGGGCCTTCCTAATCCTTCTGCCTTAAGAAGAATATCACATTGACACTCGGGCCTGGGAGGAAACTGAGGCCACATGAGGGAGAGGTGAGAGAGGAAAGAACTGCTGTTTTTTTAATGTTATCTTCCTCTGAAGCACTTATACATACATTGATTCAAGTTTGATTTTCACAAGCACCTGAGGTAGGTACTACCTCCATTTTTACAGATGGGAAAGTAGGCAAAATATAGGTAAAACCCATTATCTGAGATTACGCATTTGGTAACTGCTGTTCCTGGAACCCAGACACCTCAATCCCATCCTTCTTTACTTATCCAAACTGTCCCTCCCTAGTGGAAAACTGGGGACCTCCTAGGCTGAGAGTTTCTTAGAGAGGAAGCCACCTTGTGGGAGTTCTTTACTTGAAGTCGTACGTAACACTCAGGTCAAGGGGACAGAAACAGCAGAGAATAAAGGTGGAAACAAAAATCAGATATGGGCGCCACAGCCAGTCTCTAGACCTGAGAAGGGTCAGGCACAGAGACAGAAGCCAGAGTAAACACAGGGGCTAGAGAGGCAAACTGAGGAGCATGGGGACCATGGGTGAAGGGAAGGAAGGATGGTGTTCTTGGGTGGATATTTGGGAAGATGCTTTGGCCAAAGTTGGCTTTCATATGACCCTCAGCATGATGTGAGGCAAGGTCCTCCGTGTTTAAAATTCCAGAGTTTGGTTCTTCTTGTTTGTTTTTGATAATTTACTCATTTCATTGAATTCCCACCCTTTTCAGGGTCACGCAAAGATATAAATTCTCAGGGGTGAGGTTCCAAGGGACTTTATCACTCCGCTAGCAGCTTGCCTAATAGTATGCAGGATCAGATATCGAGCAGTAACTATTCAGCTATAGATACTAGCTTCCTGTGTTTGGAAAAGGTAAGGAAATTGTTCATTCATTCTACAAATACTTGCGGAGGATGCAAAAATGGAACAGGGCCATCATGGACGTTCAGATAAAATGCTGGGGGAGTTGAGAGGAGGAAGCTGGCATTTGAGCTGGGACTAAAATCCACCCTAGCTCTTGTATGTGTGTGCAAATGCATGCTTTCAATGCCTTCTTACAGGAATGACGTTTGCACTAATCCCACTGTGTTACAATTATCCAGTTACTTGTCTGCCTCTCTCGATCAAACTGAAAACTCTTAAAGGGCAAGGACTGAAGCTTGTTCATCATTGAACGTACACTACTAGTAGTAATAGTATACATTTTGAAAATCTTTACTAAATTTTAATTGATTTTAAATTAATCATCAGACCTAGAGTTTGGAAAACTTGACTCCGATGACAAAAGCCAGTCCTAGTATTTGCAATGCATAATCCTATGCTTTCTCTATGAAATGACAGGGCTTCTGATGTTACCCTCCTCAGCAGAGTCTACAGCATGGTTTTCTTGAATTTCCCACAGAATCAAAAACAGTGCCACAGACATGGGAAAACTCGACAAATATTTTATCAGAACAATCAAATGATTCAACTTACAGCAAAACACAAATTAGTGTGACTTCAGAAAATATTTTCATCATATCCTGGTCATATTTTTTCATCATATATAATCCCTAGCAAAGAAACAGAGGACATGCAGACCATATGACATGAGGTTTCACATTAGCTTGATTTGACAAAGATGCAAATAATGCACAGACCATCTGCACATGAGAACCAGATGTCTCATTTGCATTTGGATTTTTCCAGTAGAAATGAATGTGGAGGACTTGAGAAATGCATTAAATTTATTTTAATTGTCATAGACTTAGAATGTTGAGACAAATTATTTTCCAGGCATCAGATGCAAAGATCCGTGTGTGCACTTGAAGGGGTATAAATAACAATGAAGAAGGGCAAGGCAGCTGAGGTCGGCACTAGAAGCATCTGGAGGATATGGAAACTATAAGGAGGCAGATATTGGAGGCACAGATAAACACTGAACTTTAACTAATATTGCTTGAGACCATCTCATATACCACTTGTTGTAAAAGCAACTTCTGCATTCATTATTTCATTTAATTATCATAACATCCATATGGAGAAACTCATGAAACCCCATTCTGCAGATTAAAAAATAAAAAGACATAGAGACTCAAAGAGGTTAAGCTGACTTGCCCATGCAGCCACAACTATCAAATCTCTGCATCAGGAATCAAACCTATGACTTGTCGCTTACTGACCAATGCTCTAAAGCAGACAAGGCAGAGAGGAACAGGCAGGTTCCCTGGTGTCAAAAGCTTGTCACTTACTGACCAGTGCTCTAAGGCAGACAAGGCAGTGAGGAACAGGCAGGTTCCCTGGTGTCAAAAGCGAGACTCCAGATTCAGAGTCAGCAAGACCAGCCTAACTAACAAGAAGCACCAAGGTGGAGTTTGTTAAAAGGTCTACCTAAGAGAGTAGTCCAGGAATCACAGGTATCAAGTCCTTGAGGCCTTTAGATAAAACCTGAGCCTTGAACCTTGGCAGGGCAGAGATACTACCGTGGCTGTAAAGTGTGGACGTACTTTTATCCTCTGGAGTCCTGGTCATTTTTGTTCAGTACAAATGGTGAGTCAGAGATTTTGAAACAGCGAAGAAGAGCCAAGCTCTAAGGAAAACTCAAATGGTCTATTTTATCCTGTTCTGTTTCCAGTTTTAGAATGAATACACTTCTGCTAGCTCAGCGTTTGAGCCCCCTTGAGCAGAAAGAGTTAATCCATTTGGAATTCCGTGGGAAGCTGGGTTGGTTAGGCTGTGGGGGAAAAAAAAACCCCACCAGCATTTAGCTCATTGAAACAGAGAAGGGGCCTGTGGGTCACTGTTGTTCAGCACCAAGACTAGGAAATGGTTTATTGTACAACATTCAATAAGCATTTTCTCTGAAGGAAGTGGGCTGTAAATGTGTCAAATGACAGTTATGGATTGGTCTCTGGGGAGAGGAGATGTGTTGAATTGCTTTACTTGATAAATTGACTTAGGAATTAAATGAAAACTTCTATTCTGAATCACATGGACCTAGTGCAGTTCTTAATTCTATTCCAATAATGCTCTATTGAGAATGGTATTCCTTAATATTTGTGTGGTTCTTTATGAATTTTCCAAGGTATGTTTATACTTATCATTCCTGAATTTCTTGTTGCTTGTGTTGAATTGAACCAAATTTGGCCTGAGAATGACTCTATACTTTGATTCCTTATTTAACAACTGCAACCTAACTTAGTACAGAAACTAACTGAAAGCCAACTTTAGGAGTATACTTTTGTAACAAATAGCTGAGTCTTGGCCCATCACAGCAGCTAAGCTCCAATCAATCACTGATCAGACCTTATTCAAACAGGGCAAACACCAAGCTATAACCAATCAAGCTGTTTCTGTGCCTCACTTCCATTTTCATAAATGCTGCCCGCCCATGTTGTAAAGGGGAACTCTCTGAACCTCTTCTGGCTCTGAGGGTTGCCCAATTTGTGAATAGTTCTTTGCTCAGTTAAATTCTGCTGAATTTAATTTGCCTCAAGTTTTTATTTGAATACATGGGAAGAGCAAAGCATTATTATTCCCTCTCCCTTTAAAACAAATTTTTTTATAGATGGGGTTTGCTCTGTTGCCCAAGCTGGAGTGCAGTGGCATGATCATAGTTCACTGTAACCTTGAATTTCTGGGTTTAAGTGATCCTCCTACCTCACCCTCACAAGTATCTGGGACTATAGGCTCATGCCAGCATGCCCCTCTCCCTTTCATTTTAGATGAAAGAGCAGTGGTACAGGCCAGGCACAGTGGCTCACGCCTGTAATCCCAGCACTTTGGGAAGCCAAGGAGGGTGGATCGCCTGAGGTCAGGAGTTCGAGACCAGCCTGGCCAACATGGTGAGACTCTGTTTCTATTAAAAATACAAAAATTAGCCAGTTGTGTTAGTGCATGCCTGTAGTCCCAGCCACTCAGGAGGCTGAGGCAGGAGAATCGCCTGAACCAGGGAGGTGGAGGTTGCAGTGAGCTGAGATCATGCCACTGCACTCCAGCTTGGGCAACAGAGTGAGAATCCATCTCAAAGAAAAAAAAAAGCAGTGGTACAGATAGAAGAATGAATTATCAACATGACCAGCGTGAGGCTGTTATGAACAGTAATAATAATAAGAAGAATAACAAATAATTTGTTGAGCACCTCATACTCAGTGCCAAGCATTGGGCTAAGCACCCGATAAATACTATCTCATTTAATTGTCATCTCAGTTCTATGATATAGGTACAATTATGATCTCCATTTGAATAAGAGAAAAAAACTGAGGTTTACAATGGTAAACATTTACCTCTACAAAGGTTTACTCAAGGCCCCACAAGCAGGAAATGACAGAGCTGGGATTTGAGACCCTGCAGTCTAGTTTCAGACTCATACTTCCAACCAGTGTGCTCTAGCTTCCCTTTCCCTCTTTCCTCCTGCTCCTATTTAGCCCCCTCTCTACTGTGTCCCACCTGGTAGTTTAGCAAGCACCACCTGATTCCAAGAAAGTTGGGTAACATAGAGCTGTTGAGCATAAATGATAATGGGTGTAAAGTCCAAGACATGGCAGTTAGCACATTGTAGGTGCTCAAAACAAATGCTAACCAGTATGTAAATGTATGGAAAACAATGTTACTTTTCTTAGCATCAGGATTCCTTTTAGGGAGAGGATTCTAGGTCATTGGAAGGAAACTTTGATCATTGGTTTAGGGGTTAGGAGACTATGTCCAACTGGCAATTAAGTGACCCTACTTCATTCTATGGAAGATGGCCCCACTTACTTTTGGGGCTTTATTTGCTGAAAGGGGTGTGCAAGTTTTCAGTTAACTTAATTCCTTCAGATCGTAGGAAGGAAATTGAGGGAAAGGAGAATCTAAGTACCACTGGGAAGAGAGAATTTGGAGAGAAGGGAGCAGAAATATCTAAAAGGGGATTTCTATTAAATATTTTGCTGTGTTGCATGGAAAATAGACTCTGTCCTGCATCTCCTACAAATCTACAATGTAGTCCTCAATGCTCATTGATGATTTGTGGAAGATATGTTCTTTCTGAAGAAGTGAAGTTTCCTAGTTTGAGGAAGGTGCAGGAAGTGAGAGGTTACAATTTCATTGTGTAAAGAGCTGACAAGTGCCTGGTACAAGATCAAGCATGGAGCAGGCATTGAAGAAAACCAAAATTACTCTCTCTATTATCATAACCAATGGTACCTTGATTTCTAACAGAATAATAGGAGACACAACAAAAGAGCGGAAACACTGGTTCTGCTGTTCGTTAATCAATTCATTATTCAATCATAAGACTGAGGCAAACATTGCTGCCCCTAGGGATGAGAAAGACCAAGAAGTAGATGTTGGTTCTCACTTGATGTTTGAAGCATATCATAACTCATGCTAAAACCTGAAGAACAAATTAGATGACACCTTACCATTTACTGCTTCCCTAATTAAGCTTTGATACCTTACAGCAGAGTTTGTCTGCAATTATATTTCAATTTTAAACATATATATGTATACATTATAGCATACATATATATGTGTATGTTACAGCACCAAATAGTGACATATATCCATACGTATATGTATATCTTCATGTATACATACACACACACACACACACACATATGTATATGTCATCTAATGGCTGGTCAAACAGCATGGAAGAATGAGCACCCTTACCAGCCAGTGAGAGTATTTGTTGCTGTTTCTTTTTAGTCTAATCCTCATATAGTACTTATTATGAGTCAGGTATGCTTTATTTGTATTGATCTATTTAATCCTCAAAATAACTCTATGAGGTAGATGCTATTATCCTCCCCACTTTACTCATGAGAAAACCGAAGCACAAAAAGATTAAAAATTTGCCCAAGGTTACACAGTTGGCCAACAGACAGATGAGCCTGTTAACAGCAAGTCTCTGTTCTTGAGGGATGTTCTGGGAGTGCCACCAAAATGCCAAGAAGAAGTATTAAGCAGGATGACGAAATTCATACATTTTTCCCAGCCTCAAGGCATCTCCCAGGAAATGGCTGAGGAAGGAGAGGATAAAGATAGGCAGACAATTGTGGGTTGAGTGAAAATCCCTTTACAATGGCCAGCATAAGCCTTACTGTAGCCTCAGAGGAGGGGCCAACAATCCAATGTACAGTAGCTAAAAGAAAAACAATTGTCAGAGGCATGTCACGACTTCAAGGAATTTGAAGAAAAAAAATGAGGGCATGCAGGTGCAGGACGTCTGGAACACCAATTCAAAGGTACTATGCTAGAACCACCGGGAACAAATGCTTATTCGGTTTTCACTGTCATTTCCAGGAACCCATTCCCCAGACCCCAAAGGGACACATGTAATGTGCCCTTTTCAACTTGAGTGGCACAATAAAGCAGCCAACAGGATTTGCAGGGACATGCCCTATTCCTCCCAGCTCCAACACCCACAGCAGCAGAGATAGGGAATTCTGCATAGAGAACCCCAGTCCAGGTCACAAGAGTAACCTGCTGTATGAAAACAGACTACTTGTTGACAATGTCCTGAGCTCACACTGATGGACATGCTTAACCTGCACTGTCCTTCTCCAAGGACGTATTTCTCCTGGGAGAACATGACATCTTTATTCTGACAGAATGTCCTGAGTGGGAGATGAAGACAAACTAGAGTCCTCTGGCTGCGGCTTGTTTGAAACTAACTGCCTGTTCATTTGAACAAGAAGTCCAATTCTTTTTTCCCTTGAACCAATGATGTAAGGATTTTCCATAATTTGAACATCATTTTATCATTTAACAGACACACAAGCTTATCCCTCTCCTGATCTATGTGTGAAGATCCTCTTGAGATCCTTTAAGGATGTATAGAAAAGATACATATTTTATGTGTGATCTAAGTTTGAACCCAGAAGGATATCAAAAAATGAAATGGTAGAAAAATGGCAACAACATCACTATCATTTAGTTGATGTATTTCTATGCTAACCAACTGAACTGAATTTGGAATAGACACAGAGTTCAAAGAAAGAGCAGATCTAGCTATCCAGTCTGCACTACTCATAAAAATATGACTCTGGAAATAGGGCCAGTGCTTTCTGGGCACCACTAAGGAGAACTGGCTGCATGACCCTGGGCTTTTCTGAATAAGTTTCCTAATATATGATATTGAGGATAGTACTATTGAGTTAGCAGCACTATTCTAATTACTATTCTTGCAGTGTGATCCACATGCATGGCATCTTATCTGAACTTCTCTTGTGCCATAATCATTTTACTTTTATAATGATTAGTGGTTTTGTATGCATCGTCTCCTGTTTAGACCAAAATAACCTAATAGCTTCATAGTTTACAGAGGTGTTCATGCACATTAAATCAACTGATCCTCATAGCAATCCTGGTAGATAGGACAAGTAAACACATTATTTCATTTTAGAAACAAGGACACGAAGCCAAAGGAGATTTCAATAATTTTCCTAAGCTCATGCAGCTAGAATGTGGTATAAAAGAACACAAGTCTGGTACTTCTGACTTATAGAAGCCAAGTCCCCAGGTCAAATGCTGGCTAAATAGGAAGGGCATAGACTTTCACTAACATAGGACCTTTATTTCATCCTTGATCCATTTCCTTTTCCACCCCCACTCCCAGGGCCTAGCGCCATTCTTCATGAATATTAGGCTCTTCGCAGATATTTGCTGAATTCATTCACTCATCCACTTATTCATTCATTCATTCAATTATTTACTGAATATCTATATGCCAGGCACTCTGTTTGGTGCTAAGATACTATGACCAAAAAAGACTGACTTGATTGTGCCTTCAAAGGAGCTTATAATGTAGTGGGAGAAAGAAAAAGGGAAGGAAGGGAGGGGTGGAGAGAGAAAAGAAGGAAGGAAGAAAGGGAGGGAGAGAGATAAACTGGTCATAAATAAATATTATTTATTTTTTAATCTGGATAAAATACAAACAGTTTGGTCCAGCCTGGGTAACTCTCCTTAGTGGTGCCTAGAAAGTACTTAGCCTCCCGCTCAGAGTAGTATTTTTATTAATACTGCAAAGATTTCCTAAAGGTGGCTGTTGCAGGGTTTCTGGATTGCTGGGGAGGAAATGTGAAAGTGTGTCCAGCGTGGCTGGAGAAGGTCACGTAATGAATTGCAGTGAAATCATGGGAAGCTTGCTAGCTTCGTCTTCTGTTCCTTCTCTTTGTCTAGATGAGAGAAGTGTTTATTTAGGAATGTTCTCTCTGCCCTTGACTTAGAAACAAGTCATAAATTTTATAATTCCCATAGAAGCCTTTAACTTTTTGTGTATTTTCTCTTTGCTACAAACTGATGGACACTCTCTGAAAATCAGCCCTGAATTCACACCACGGCTTCCAATGCATTTCAGTTACATAACATTTAACAATTCTGAATCATAATTTTTTGGCACAGTGATTTCATCCAATAGCAAGGGAAGGGAAACAACATGTTTGAGCTACTGCCTTACAGCAGATTCTCTACCTTCTACTGTTTTATCCTTAGTCCAGGACATAGCAGCCCTCAGTAAATAAATGTTTAATGAATAAATGATGTTAGGGCAATAGCGTGACTCTACTTATTTTACTTAAATTACTCAAGGTATACCCATTAGAAAATTACTTTCCTACATACCATGAAAATATTTGTAAAAGAACAAAATCAACATCCTCTTCATGCAGAATGTGCTTTTAAAAGTAATGAGTTTTAGTCTTTTGTTAAAAAATTCAGTCTTTTTAAAAATATTTGTCAGATAATAGACACTGATAAAAATTCATTTCTTCCAAGGCATGTTCATTATGGCATATTTATAAACCTGATTGCATAACCAGTAGACAGAAAAATAGCAAAGTATACATCTTCTAAGAATTCAGTGCTTGAGTAGCATGAATAATTTCAGAACCCAAACCATGTTACAGATAAATAACTCATGCTGTTAACACTTCTCCAGTGATGGCGTATAAACCAACAGAGGTGACGATAAGCAGGAAAAAAAATGCAACAGTTTTGCAATCCTTTGTAATGTCATATTTCTATTTCTACTGCATCCATTTGGGAAAAAATTATATTCATCAATACTGGAAATTAGTTACTCTTGTTAAGGTAAATCATATGATAAAATTCTTAAATAATTTTGCTGAATAAAGGAAATAATGACAAACAAACACCAAAAGACGTAAGTTTGTTTCTTGGCCAAGTTTGTAAGAAAAAGTTTACAGGTAGGACTTAAGAAAAAAAGATTACTTAGTTCTGGAATCCTTATGTCTTGACTTATTCTCTCAGTTTCTTAAATATTTGGGGGGGAATCAGAAACTTCTTTCAGAGTTGGAAACCCTCTCCGTGGAAGAATGTACATCTGGACAGAATTTTTAAATTTTTGTTATTTTTAGTTTTTTGTGTACATAGTAGGCATATCTTTTTATGGGGTGTATGAGGTGTTTTGACACAGGGATGCAATGTGAAATAAGCACATCACGGAGAATAGGGTATGCATCCCCTCAGGCATTTATCCTTTGAGTTATAAATAATCGAATTACACTCTTTAAGTTATTTTAAAATGTGCAATTAAGTTATTGTTGACTATAGTCACTCTGTTATGCTAATTTGCATATAATCTCACATGGTTAAATCACATTCGAGCCTTTGATGTCCAGGTTCACTCCTTTCTATAGGACAGCAACAACAAAGCTAACAGGAGAGAAAGGAAGTCGCCCATGTGAGCTCATGAAAACTCACCCAGTTTCAGCTTCAGGTTCTCACCAGCTGCTACCATCCAACACGACCTTTCATTTTTGAGACTCCAAAAATACCTCAAGTTTCCAAATGAAAAACTTTAACAAATTATTTCCAAGAGTTCCTACAAAATATTGCTGTGGGAACTGTCTCCAAGACGGCCCCATTTGGCAAACAGGCTTCAGCATGCCTGAGTGTGCCATGGGTGAATAATAGTGCCAGCTCTTGTTTGTTGTGTGTGTATAATATGCCAGGCACTTGCAAAACACTTTACCTTAAGAGGCAGGTTCTATTTGCATTTTACAGAGGAAGAAACTGAGGCTTAAAATGTCATATGACTCGCCTGTGGTCATACAACCTGGACATTCAGATCGATCCAAGTATTCTAACTCCACTAGCAGCCATGAGTACAGGCTGCCTGGAGGGATGGAGATGGGGTGCCACTTGTAGAGACTGTGGACTGAAGGTGAAAGGACACCCTTGATGAATACTGTTTTGGGATGAGGCATGCAATCTTTTTTTAAAAAATAGCCACATTTAGATATAATTCACATACTATAAAATTCATCCATTTAAAGTATATAACTCAGTGTTTTTTAGTTCTTTCACAAATATGAACAACTATCATGACAGTCAATGTTAGAACATTTTCATCACCTCAAATAAAACCTGTCATCTCTCTGTTCCCAGCCCTAAGAAACCATGAACCTACTTTCTGCCTCTGTAGATTTTACTATTCTGGACATCTATATGAAAAGAATTACATAATATATGTACTTTTTGTGACTGGCTTCTGTCACTTTGCATAATGTTTTCAAGGTTTATCCAAGTTGTAGCATGTATCAGTACTCTGTTCCTTTTCATAGTTGAATCATATTCCACTGTATGGATATACCACATTATGTTTATTTATGAGTCCATCGATGGATACTTGAGTCAATTCTGCCTTTTGGCTATTGTGAACAATGCTATTATAAACATTCAAGTTTATGTATGAATGTACGCTTTTATTCCTCTTTGGGTATATACGTAGGATGAGAATTGCTGGGTCATATGGTAACTCCGTGTTTAATCATTTGAAGAACTGCCAGACTGCTTTCTAAAATAGCTGCACCATTTCATATTTCCATTAGCAGTTTCTGAGGCTTCCTATTTCTGCATGAGGCATGCAATCTTTGTCATGTTGTACCTTACTTAATGACTTCCTGGGTTGGGTGGGCTATGATGCATTCCCCTCATGCCTCTTGGGTTGAAAACTGACAATCTTCTTTTGGAGGGGATTTAATTTTTTATTTTTGTGGGTACATGGTGGGTGCATATATTTCTGGGTTATATGATATAGTTTAATACAGGCATTCAACGCATAATAATCACATCTGGGTGAATGGGGTATACATCACCTCAAACATTTATCCTTTGTTTCAATGCAATTATGCTCTATTAGTATTTAAAATGAATGAAAACTGACAATCTTAATACTGAATTCTCTCCCTTTTTCAGTCTGTCAGAACCTTAATATTGTTTTAATGGCACTTTTTGTGCTTGGTTTCCTTTTAGGTTCTTTGGTGATGTTAAAACTCACACACAAAAAAAGTTCACATATAGACACAAGCAACACACACTGATTCTTAGTTGTCAGTCACTGACACAAAGACTGAGGCTTTGATGAGCATCCACAAATTTTGTCTGCCATCTCCAACCAGCAAATACTGATTTAGAACCCACAAGTATAAGTGAATTGCATTCTTGTAAAACTAATGGTTCCTAAAGCATTTATTTATACATACTCCTGTTTGATTCTCTCTGTTTAGTGTAAAAGGTTTTGACATTGGATTTTCACAGCTCAAATGTAAAAGTGAAAACAACATTCAGCATTTGCTTTTGGGGTTTTGTACCCTCTGATCTGCTTCATTCTACTTCCTTTCTACCTGATATAAATCTTTCCCTTTTTAAAATCTTTATACTTCAGAGAAACACTCTTTTCTCATAGGGATTCCAAAATCCAAATTGTGGTCCCTCGTCAGCAGCATTGAGCTCCTAACAATACCTGGAGGGAATATTACAAGTCCCTTTGCACTGGTGCCAAGCCTCAAATTTGTCTGCTTTCTGTATTCATACTGAAGTGAACATAAAGCCATAGGCTGATGCCACATCAGGCTGTGCTGTCGGTGAAACCCCTAAAGAAGTATACCAACAAGATACAACAGAGCAATAAAATCAGGCTTGGTCTTTTCTCCAACAATAATTTTAAAACCTCTGGGTAGCTGGTTCTCTTCTGCTGCCTTTTTTTCTCCCCAATTAAGAAATGTATTTTTGCACCTACACTCTTAACGTTTTACTTTTATTGTCTTTGCTTTTTTAAATAATCTATTGTGTGTTTGCATTTTTTAAATCACTTTGGTCCATTCAATAAATGTTTATTGAAGAAGAAATGTTATTTTGGTCCATTCAATAAATGTTTATGCTTTACAACTTGAGCATCCAGGGGGAACAAAATAGACACTGACCTTGTCCTCATGGAGTTTATATTCCAAGTTCTCTGGTAGAATCCATGTGCTTTAAATGCTGCTATTGCCAGAGAGGTTGTATCTATATATGTTGTGGCTGGACAAACTTATGTCTCTCCTATCTCTGTCCTTTATTTACAAACCACTTCTTTGTTGTCTGATATATGTAAAGGCTATTCCATTACGAAGACCACATGGGGAACTTTCTCTCTTGCCCTTTGCGGTTTTAGTTTCTTTTCCCGCCCATTGAGCATAGAGATGCTAATCACATAACATCAATTTATATTCATATTTTCTCACACAATTATATTTTGGTTTGTTTATTTATACCTTTTTTGCAAAAGGAATTTGGTAGTTTTCAAAGACAAAATAAAATATGTTTAAATCATTTCATTAGTCCATTCTCACACTGCTATAAAGAACTACCTGAGACTGGATCATTCATGAAGAAAAAGGTTTAATTGACTCACAGTTCTGCAGGCTGTACAGGGAGCATAGCTGGGATGCTTCCGAAAACTTACCATCATGGAGGAAGGCAATGGGGAAGCAAGCACGTCTCTTACCATGGTGGAGCAGGAGAGAGAGAGAGAGCGAAGGGGGAAGTGCTACACACTTTCAAACAACTAGATCTCGTGAGAACTCACTATCATGAGAACAGCAAGGGGAAAACCCACCCCCATAATACAATCATCTCCCACCAGGTCTGTCTCCCAACATTGGGAATTACAATTTGACATGAAATTTGGGTGAGGACACAGAGCCAAACCATATCAATCATTAACATCAAATAAAACACAGCAGTCAGATACTAACCCAGGGCTTAGGAAATTTGCAAACACTGATCACAGAACTTTTCTCCCAGTTCCCATTAGTATGACGACATCATCAAAAAAATTTTTAGAAGCCCTTGAAGCACCAAACCCTTTGCCTGGTCCTAATCTTTATGGAAATCTTTTTTTTATTTTTCTTTTTTCTGTATTATTTCTTTCTCCCTCTCTTCTTTGGCATGCTTGATAGTTTCTCAGAAGCTCCTCAACAAAAGAGACTTTCCCTGATCTTTTGGGAACATTCCCATATTCTTCTTTAGGACCCTTCTCATTTTAATCAGTTTTTGTAGCCTATGATAGACACTGCATATTTTCAGTCACATTCGGTATCTAATATTTTCGGTGGAAAGAGCCAAGCTTTGGGGTCATAGAGAACTGGGTTCGATTCTAAGTCTGCTTCTGAAAATAACTGTGTCCTTGGGTAACGCACCTCCCTTCTGAGTTGGCTTCTTTACCCATAAAATGGAGTCAATGGCATCTTGAACTAGGAGTTCCGATAGGATATTTGTGGCAGGCACATTAATGACCCTCACCCAGATATATCCACATCCTAATCCCCAGAACTTGTAAATATGTTAGGTTTCAAGGCAAAGGAGAATTAAAGTTACAGATGGAATTGAGGTTCCTAATCAGTTGACCTTGAGACAGAAGATTACCCTGGATTGCCTGGGTGGGCCTAATGGAATGACAAGGGTCCTCATAAGTGGAAGAGGGATACAGAACTGTCAGTGTCACAGTAGTGCGATGTGAAAAAGACTGGACTGACCTTTACTGGCTCTAAAAATGGAAGGAAACCATGAAGCAATGAATACAGACAGGTAGCCTTCAAAAACTGGAAAAGGCAAGGAAATGGATTCTGCCCTATAGCCTCCAGAAAGGAATGCATTCCTAACAACACCCTGACTTTAGCCCACTTGAGCCCATTTTGGATTTCTAACCTCTAGGACCATAATATCATACTTCTGTATTGTTTTGAACCACTTCATTTATGGTAATTTGTTACAGAAGCAATAGGAAACTGGTAGGCAGAATAATGCCCATGCCCCAAAGGTGTCCACACATCAATCCCTGGAACCTGTGGATAGGTCAGCTTAGATGGCAAAAGGGACTTTGCAAATGTGATTATGTTGAGGATCTTAAGCAGGAGAAATTACTCTGTATTATTTGATGAACATATTGTTAACAGCAGGGATCCTCATAAAACGGTGGCAGAAGAGTCAGAGTCAGAGAAGGAGATGCAACAATGGAAGCAGAAATCAGGGTGGTGTGGAGTCATGAGCCAAGAAACACATGCAGCTTTGAGAAGCTGGAAAAGGCAAGAGAACAGATTCCCCGCTAGAGCCTCCAGAAAGGAACACAGCCTCCCAACACCTTGATTTTGGCCTAGGGAGACCCATCTTGGACTTCTGACCTCCAGAACTGTAAAATAGTAAATTCATGTTATTTTAAGGCAGTTTATGAGTTTATAAGTTTGTGAGTTTATAAATGTGCCAGTTTATAAGTTTATGACAATTTTTGATAATTTATTACAGCAATAGGAAACAATACAATATATACTTCCCTTTCCATTTAAATATCACTCTTAACCTTCCTTGTTACATCAAGCTTGTTCATCTCTTCTCCCTTAGACCACTGAATTCTGCAATCTAAAATCTGCTCCACAAATATATACAAAAATTATGTATCGATAGAAAACATTTTTTAAATAATAAAAAATAATAATTAACAAACCAGGGCTTAAAGAAGAAAACTGCTCTGACAGCTCTCTGAAATGCATTGCTCCCTGGGAGGCCAGCAAATCACAGGGACCAGTCTCTCCTCACTGACAATCGAGTCATGGTTTTCACATCTGGAGCTGTGGGCTCTGCTCTTAATCATGTTTATTCTTTGAGGACTCCATCTTTATCTTTCTCTTTGCTCTCTTTGTTGCCTCAGACAAGTCCTGGAAAGAAGAAAGACTCTTAGTTATCAACAGAACTGTCAGTGTCAGAGTGGTGCAATGTGAAAAAGACTGGACTGACCTTTACTGGCTCTAAAAATGGAAGGAAACCATGAAGCAATGAATACAGGTAGCCTCTAGAAACTGGAAAAGGCAAGGAAATGGGTTCTGCCCTATAGCCTCCAGAAAGGAATGCATTCCTAACAACACCCTGAGTTTAGCCCACTTGAGCCAATTTCTTGGCACAATTTTAATCCATTCTTTCTAAAGAGAATCCTTACCCTTTTTCCTCCCCACCTCCATGGACTCTGGAATGTGTGTATTAGGCAGTCTTTTGTCCTGCTTGATCTCTTTCTTCCCTCGTCACCTTGAACTTAACAGACATGTTTCACTGAATTTCTAATTTTCAATATCTGGTCTCATAGTTCTTCACCATCTTCCTCTCTTTTCTTCTGCTGTCATGCATATCTGTGTTTGTTCTTCAAAGGCATCAGCATTTCCTTTTATTCACTTGAAAGCTTCCTTTATATATCACCCAAAAATTCCTCACTTACGATATATCAAGAAAAGAGACTACAGATTCCATGCTTTTGAGCTTCACCATTTTAAATATTTATCTTTTTTCCTTTCTATTCCCAAAAGATTTTTGTAGGATTTCATAGAAAGAACTTCTTAGCTTTTGAGAAGGTGAAATGAATTATTGTATGATCAGAGATTACAGCAGCTTTCAAGTTATCTACCACAACCTTAATTGTTCATAAACAACAAAAATTCTACTGGCTGACTTGTCAGCAAGCAAATACAAATCACCACTATCTAGTCCTTTATTATTATGAGCATTTTTAAAAAGATTTCAGTGTATGCCTTTTAAAATATTTTATATCCAACTTTCTTTTCCTACTTTGACATGCTCATGAAATTCACCCGAGCAACAATCTTTTTGCTTGCATTGAAGTTCTCTGTATCATAAATCAAGTTTTCATTTATATATATATATTTATACACCTACATTTCTATTTTAAAAATACATAACCTTAACTTTTTTCCTTTCCACATATCACCCTTTAACAAAACTTCTAAATAGCTTATATTCCAACTTGAGTACTGTTCACATTCAACAGTTTCTCACCATGAGCCATAAGCTTCTCTTTGACCAGGCACTATCAGTCCAGGCATTTCATAAGCAAAAATTTCCCCCTTTTACATGAATTCATGTTTCTTTCATAACAATTATTTGCAACTCTTGAAGGAATAGAGGGTATACAGATATTTTGTAACCAAATAGACTACATTCATCAATATTTGATTATTGACCACCATCTATCTCTGGGCGAGGCAAAGCGCTAGTGTCAGGGATAAAATAGTAAGCAAAAAACAGCATCTCTGTCCTCATGCAACTTACAATCTAAGTTTATAAAATCAAGATATACTTATTTCAGCTTGTTTTCTCATGTGTAAAGCAGGAATTGAAGATATGGAAAATAAAATACTTAGAATATGATGTTTGGTACAAACTGGATGTTCAATTAATATCTACCACAATGACAGTGATAATAATCATTATGACTATTATGGTGAAGAAAATTATTGGTCTCTTACTTCACAGGCTATGGCTGTAACCCCAAAGCCTTTAGATTATCAGCTCCATGATGCTTTTCGGAGTAGTGAAAAAAAGCTCACACAGTTCTGCTACTGTATTGTTTCCGTGAGAGCTTAAGTCCCAGGATTAGATGGGTATGGATTCAAATCCTGACTCCATCCCTGAATGTGTGATTTTAAGTATGATTTTAAACCAGTTACTAATTTTCAAGCTTTATTTTCCTCATCTATAAAATGTGTATGAGAGTTTCTATCCCATGGGGTTTTTGTGAAGGTTAAATATGAAAATAAATACAATGCATTCAGCAGAGTACTTGGGATCTAGCGAAGTGCTTAATAAACAATTAGTCAAAAATAACATTCTTAACTCTTAATTCTGGTCTTCCAGGAATCTGGGGCCTCCAGGATGGGAAATATTACCAGAAAGAGCCATTAAAGAGGTGAATGCTTTTGTTTGTTTGTTCTTTAGGAGTGTGAATTGAAAGCAATTTTAAAGCAAATATTTTGGAGGGATTAATTTCGAGGCATTCTTCAGAATAAACTAGGAGTACAAGATACAAGAGAGCAGTAAGAAAGCTATTCACATACAGAGATCTAAAGGGTCTAAATTGATGAGTTCAATATTCCTTTAGTCAAATTGCTTGGTTATATATCGTATAGTATTTCAGGACATTCTTTGAGTTTCTTTTCTCACGGTTTGCCTTTTTTTGTTTGTTTGTTTTTTGAGACAGGGTCTTGCTCTGTCACCTAAGCTAGACCAGGCTAGAGGGCAGTAGTACCAGCACTGCTCACTGCAGCCTCAACCTCCTGAGCTCAAGTGATTCTACCATATCAGTTCTGCAAGTAACTAGGACTATAGGCGCATGCCACCATGCCTGGTTATTTTTGTATTTTTTTGTAGAGACAGGGTTTAACCATGTTGCGTAGGCTGGTCTCATGGTCTCGAACTCCTGAGCTCAAGCAATCCACCCACCTCAGCCTCGCAAAGTGCTAGGATTACAGGCCACCACACCCGGCCTCTCATGGCTTTCTTGATTCTACACCTTACCCATACAGGCAGGTGTCAAAACTCAATAAAAATGAATTGTAACCTCGCTTTCTTGTCATCAATAGTCCTGGTCCTTCTTACTTGTACCTTCAACTACTTTGTTCTTCTATTACTTGTGTAGTTCCTGTGTCTACGATTATCTAATCTGTTTAATATAGACTTTGGAGCCAAGCAGTTTCCAGGGTAGAAACTGAAACCAAAGCCAGGCAAAGGATGCAACTCAATCATCAATGTCAAGAGGCCAAGCTGAGCAAGAGATTCCAGGTACCAGGAAACAGGCCAAGAATCTGAGAAACCAGATATTTACTTGTTGCTCCATGACCCATCTAACTGATGTAACGAAGAACCTATACAGCTCCATAGGGTGAATTAGGATCTGGGTGTGCAATGATCTGCAAATAGGCATGGCTTTGTGCAGCCTACACACTATGGGAGAGGCAGGCACCAATAAAATCATTGTAAAACAGGGTAAGTGTTACACAGGCAATGTCCCCCAGGGCTGTAAAAGGAGGACTTGACCTGGTCAGGGAGGTCACAAAAGATTTCCCTGAGTAAGGGATGACTGAATTGAGAAGCATGATTGACTAGTGTTGAAATAGAGGGCAACCTAGGTGGTGTCTGGAGTAGTTTCCCAAGTCCCAGGTGCCTCTTATAGGACCTGGTGGAAGATTTGGTTGAAGGTGTGATTGGAAGTATCTAGAGCCCTTAGATGCTCTATATCTTTAAATATGAATTCTCTTGATTTTGTCTGCTCTTCTTCCCTTAGACTTCTACTTCCTGGAATAGCAAACCAGGACTTGTCCTGACTGTGGCCTTTCCAAATCTTGGTGGCTTTGAGAAGACACCAAACAAGGAACAAGGACAGTGAACCCAGCCCCATGTATCTAGATCTCACCCCAGCAGTGATCTGTCTGTACAGATATTCTCTCTACCTGGCTTAGCCCTTGCGTGGAAGGGATTGTACACATTTGCTTTTGATCCATCTCTTGTAACTCTTCCAATTATCTCACACTCCTCTCCTTTGTTTTCACTGTGAGACCTGGGTAAGGTCTGTACTTCACTGATATCCCTTAGGTATTGTCTCTTCTAATATTCTCTTTAGTTGTGAGCAGATCCCTTACTCTACTGACTCCACATGCTAAAGAATGAGCCCCAAACAGAGACCGAGTCTATTTGAAACCCACGGGCATTGAGATGCATGATCATCTCTCTCCGATGTGCTGTCTGGCAACTAGGCAAGAACAGCAAGCAACCACAAAATGAAAATAGTTAGTGTTCCTTTTCCTCAGGAATAAACAGAGCTTCCCTATCTTCTCTTGTTAATGCTTACATCTGCAGCTGCCAGTGAACATCCCCCAATGCCTTGCTGAACATGAGAGGAGAGGAATGCCTCAGGGCTTCGCTTAATCTCAGAATTTTGTTCCTCCTGCCCTTATTCCTTCACCGTCAGATTATGAGTGTCCCCATTACTACTATTCTCCCTCTTCCTAAGTTACAGCACCTGTGGCTGCTCACTCTCCCCATCTCCTTACCAGGGCTCTAGCTGTTCTTTTCACTTTCACCACTCACCTGTACTGATAAACCCTCTTCATCCACACAGCACCCTAGAGAAGGGAGAAGGGAAGGTACCAACACACAGGGGTGCCACATGGCCAACCCAAGACTTTTTGGCAAGTCAGTAGCAGAGCTGGGACTAGATTAGAATGTTGGTCTTCTCAATCGTGGCTCTATGCTTTTTCTACTAAATCATGTTTTTTTTTTGTTTGTTTTTTTGGTTCTCAAATAGGATATTTTAGACAACAAAAATGTGCTGGATATGTTCCATTTTCCTGTCTGAAAGGTTCTCGCCCCCCGCCCCGGAACTATGTGCAGCCTCCACATTCGTTCTTGTCTTTTGGCTTCCTGTTAGGTTCGGCCAATGGGAAGCCCTGGAAGGAGAAAAAAGGGTGAGAAGATAACGAGATAGGGTAGTATCCCTGCTCCCTTGTTGCTGGACTAGGGGTTTTAGTCACTGTGTTCCTCCACCCAAGCCTTCAGTTCCTGTCCAGTGTCTCTCTTCTACACCTTTCTTTGTACTCACATAACCACTCTCTCCCCTTACCCCATCAGATCTAAGGATGATAATGGCTCCCAGCTATTGCTAGCTCTTAAATGCTTTCCTATCCCTTGTTGATTTCCTTTAACTGTTCCACCTCTTTGTAAATAGTCATTTCATTAAATTTTCCTCAATTGCCCCCACTTAAGGGTGCCCTCTCTTTCCTACAACAACTAGGAGTGAGACAGAGGGTTGCGAAGGAGCCTTCTGAAGTTAATTCTTATCAGCCATAGGCATCTATTTCCTGAACTCCTTTGCTGTCCTCAGGTTTGTTAATGGATATATTTCACATCTTGTAAAATATGCTTACTGTGGTGGAGCTCCTGAGAGACGAACAGTACCCATAGAATTCCATCTTTCCCAACACTGACATGTCCCATAGAGCCTTTTGTGGGATTTGTACCAACTTCAAGGAGAAAATATCCCCTACACACATAAAGAAACAGGATGGGCATTCATGGACAGGAACCTTACTTCAGGGTAACAGAAAAATGATGGATTAGTGAAGGAAGCCCCTCCTGAACCTGTCTTTAGGAAGACTAATCTTGGTCCTGTACCTAAAATTGCACACAAGCCCTTTAGTTTTAATGATTAAATCCCCAGTTATAAAAAATGGTACTTGCCACTGACCTGGAAGTGCTTGCTTTTTTGTGGTTAGCCTGAGGCCATGGAACTGCAGGGTATCTTTCAGGGAGGTCTCCATGGTATCTAATTCCAGGGCCCCTCCCACTGCCACAGTAAACACCCTTGAAAGGCCCTGAAGGAATGTTCCCAGTGACCACCTGGCAATCTCCGAAAATCTGTGGGAGACTCCTAGGCATAGTGGTTTCAGGGTCTTCATACCACCATCATCCAGGACCACATCTTACTCCTCCCCACACTGTCTGAAACGCTTGAAAAGTGTCAGTGAATGTGACTCCAAGCAACCGAGGGCCAGCAGAAAGCCTGGACAATGTCAGTTTGCCATGATCATGGCCCACTCTCTCAAAAGACTGCTACAAGACCATCACCTGGTTTAGCCATTCTGGCCCAGATAACGCCAATGTTATTGTTATTCTCTGCAAAACTATTTTAAGTTCCCCAAACTTTTCCAAATCCTCTGTTTCCTTAGATCCACCTTGCAAATCTATACTCTTGGCAGGATAACTACTGTTATCCTGTTTTTACAGAGAGATGAGGAAACTGAGATCATGATTTAAGTTCTCAGTGCTAGCTGTTGGCAGGACTGGAATTAGAAATCAGATCTGCCTATGTTCCCTGCCATCCTACTCCCTCTTTTTCACTACATTACCTTTCATCCATGATGTTTGTATGCACAGTTCATCAGTTTTCTTATTGAAAATGCTTCTAACAATATTTTAATGGTGTTCTTATTCTTGCTACTATGATATAAAATTCCAAATAAATTGTGTATTCAAAAAATTTGTATTCTTTAAGTTAAAATTTTTATTTACAATGCATTTTACCATTGCAAGTTTGAAAATACCGTGGTTAGAGTTTCAAAGTGGCCCACGAAACCCAAAGATAGTAGAAAAGGTAGTACTAGCAGTAGTACTAGCACTACAGTCTACTTTCCTAGTCTACAGCAAGAACCTCTGCAAGTCCACAGCCCTGTTGAACTTGAAGCTTCCCAGAGGGAACTGTGGGTTCACTGAGGATGAAGTGTCTCCATGTCACAATGCCAGCAGGGGGCCCCACAACAGCTTTCACAAAGACTGGTTTCTGCTAAGTCAAGTATCGTAAGTGGATAACCAGCCTCCCTCAGTCAGATCCAAGCTTCCTGCTTTGAAACCCTCCCACTCACAAAGCTGTGCATATCATGTGTCCTGGCACTAAATTAGCAAGGAATGAAGAAGCTTCATTGTTGTTGATTGTACCTCCCTTCTGTGATGGGGCCAAAAGAAATTACTTGTTGAGAGAGCTAGCACCTCCTCTAGAGATGCTGATTGAGTGTAGAAGAGATATGCATGAGCTGTGGGAGGGAAAGAAAGAAGGTATTTCCATTTAGCACTGGTTTTCTTTTTATTTCAGGGATGGTCACCATTAGAGAGGTGAAGTTCAGACATAAGCTCCACACACTCCTCAGTGTTCACAACCTACATGGAATCTCAAGAGCTGGGAAGAGTCTCAAGCAATCCTCTCTCCACATCTGCACCAAAATAGGAAAACAGCTCTTCAGTATTCCTTGATCATCAATAACGTACCCAACACTGTCCTAAGCCCTGAAATATAAAGGAGTTTCAGTCTGTGTTCTTGAAGAAAGTGGTTTTGAGATGGGGCATCAGATAGAAAAGTATAATAAAGGGAAAATAATTGCTACTTTTTAACAAAACCTGCCTTCCAAGGTCATTACCTGGAAATGTACTGCTCTTTGTTTTTCCTTCTGAGTGCTTCAGTTGATATGCTTGAGCAAAGGTGGACACAGATTCGAGTTGAGGGAAAGGAGGAAAGCAGAAATAAACATAAGAAGGTGAAAATAAATTAGATTTCTTGGAGCTAATCCCAGAGGGAATAGGTGAGGTGGAGGCAAGAGAGTCAGGGACAGAGAGAACCGCTAGTGTGGCTGGTGCTGCACCTGGAGCACAACATGGGAGGCAACTTTGGAAACATCTGCTGGGTGAAGTGGCTGAGGCTTTTAGAACTGAGAAGTCCAGTGTCCACTTTGAAATTGTTTGCATTGCTGCAGAGCAAACTGCCTCCCCACCTCCTTCCAGTAAAATTTACTCTGCTAAGATTGCCTTGTGGGAGTAGGGGTTTAGAAAATATGGAGGAAAGGCCTGCATTTCCTCCTGTTTGGGCTGAGGTGGTGTAGCACTGACTCTGGCACACACAGTATGGTGACAACCCACAAGCCAAGGATGCAGCCAGCTGAGTTCAGTGTGACTTCAATCCACAGAAACCCTCGGGACAACGGGGTGTGGTATGAACTCACACCAAACACAGAATTGGAGGTTTAAGAAGATTTTCTGAGTTCTAAATGAGAAAGTAACCCTTGTTGTCTATGCTTCTTTCAAAAAGAAAAGTAAAATGTTTAAAGTTTTTTAATAGCGGTTAGGACATAATATTAGAGCTTAGGACATAATATTACTATCATATTGGACCAAGAAACTAAAGCAGCTGGGCGCAGTGGCTCACGCCTGTAATCCCAGCACTTTAGGAGGCCGAGGCAGGCGGACCATGAGGTCAGGAGATTGAGACCATCCTGGCTAACATGGTGAAACTCCGTCTCTACTAAAAATACAAAAAATTAGCCGGGCGTGGTGGCGGGCGCCTGTAGTCCTAGCTACTCAGGAGGCTGAGGCAGGAGAATGGCATGAACCTGGGAGGTGGAGCTTGCTGTGAGCCGAGATTGCTCCACTGCACTCCAGCCTGGGTGACAGAGCGAGACTCCATCTCAAAAAAAAAAAAAAAAAAAAAAAAGGAACTAAAGCAACAAAAGAAGGGAAGTGGGGTTCAGAAGGGCTTCACAGAGCGGGGAAAATTAAAGCAGGGCTTGGAAGATGAATAGCATTTCACCAGTTTGAGAAAAGACGGCAGGAGAAAGGAACAAGGAAGGGTATTTTAGGTAGAGTTAAGTGCTTATGTCAGAGTTTCTGTACCTCAGCACCACTGACATCTTGGGCTGAATAACTCATTATTTAGGGCAAAGTCCTGTGCATTGTATAATGTTTAGCAGCATGCCTGACCTCTGTCCACTAAATTTTCAGTAGCACATTCCTGTCCAGTTGTAACAAACAAAAATGTCTCCAAACATTGCCAAACCAAATGTCCCCTGAAGAATAAAGCAAATGGCATGTTTGGGGGATAAAGGTCAATGAAGTTGAAACCCAGTGTTCATAGACAATCGTGGCCAAAGATAAGGTTGGCAAGTAAGTTATAACCAGATGGTGGAAGGAGACTAAATGCTTGCCATGGAATTGCCATAATTCTCTATGTCCTGGCAATTCAGATGTGAATTTTAAGCAGAAATAACACAATCCAATCTATGTTATCAAAAGATAACCAGAAGTCATATAGATAATGACTTAGAAGGGCAGAGAATTTAATTAAACAATTGCTATGTCCTGTAAGAAAACAAAAACAGCTACCTTGCTTCTTTGTCACTTTGGTCTGCAGAATGGTCCATGACTTTCCATGACTATTACCCTAAGAACTTTCTCTTAGGCCCAGCCAAACTTGCCTAGCCTTGACTCTGCAGTAGTAGCTTGTTCTGAAGGCTGAGAACACCTGTAACTTTGCCCCCCTTATTTTAGCAACCATTCTTGAAGCAGCCAGAAGTTCACACCCGGAAGCCCTTTGTTTGTTGTGTTGTTGCTAACAGAGCCTGAGGTCTAACAGGGGTTTCCAGGGCGTGTTGATTAGCTATCTGCTACCAGGAGAGCCAGGGACACAATGTGCGCAGGGGCTGCTCAGCTTAGGAGCCCACAGTCAGAACTGGTAGTTATTTAAAGCCTCCAAAAGTAGTGTCAATGTCGCTTTGAAATGTTTTTTTTTAAAGGTGCTTTAAGGGGCCAGGAGTAATGGCTAGCTGATTCTTCCACTTTGCCTTGCTAATTTGGGATTTGGGTTGCAATTATAAACAGGTGTTGCAACATCACCAGATTCCTAAGCACAAAAAGGGGTGACAGAAAATCTGATTTGGGCCTGTTCAAGATTTTGATAATTGAATTTTCTCCCTTGGAAATGAGTCCCTATGGGTAGTAGGCTCAGAACTCCTATCACATTTGAAGCAAATAAAATGTTCCTTGATTGCGAAGAACACCTGCGTTCAATGAATATGTATTGAATACCTACCATGGTCCAAGCTATGAAGACAGCTTATTAAAATCCCATGCTGTTAGAGTTTACAAAGTCACCTCCAAATATGGCCCTCAAAAGAGTCCATTCCTTCATTTACTCATTAAGTTATTTAATCAGTTATATGTTGAGCACATCTTCTGTGCAGGCACCGTAGTCCTAGGTCTAGAGAAGCTTATAGGCTGGATTAATAAACCTAGAGGCAAAAAAAGAGCTATTATACAGTGGGGTAATGATTATAATGGATCTGTCTCATATGTGGATTGAATAGACAAGTCATAGAGTTGAAATTCTAAAACTCTTCCTTGGAATCAAAGACAGCTTTACAACATGACTGGCTCACTGAGAGCTGAGAGCAGGTCTGTTTTTGTATACCACTTTATTTCTGGTGCTTTGTATAGTGGCTCTCACATAGTGGGCACTCAAATACCTGTTAAACAATGGAATTAATTAATAATTAATTAATGCTGACATTTGAAGAATCCAGGTGGTCCTGGCACCAAGAAATAGTATGCTCAATTCTAAAGTCCTTCTAAATCATCTGGTGATCTGAATCATCTAATGGTCTAATGCCATTAGAGGGGTACCTTCAAAAATGCCAAGAACCCTAGTTTCTCTAATAAGCTCAGATTAAAGTTGAACAGCCAAGATACTCATGAGAGTGAATGCCTTTGAAATAATGCCTTAAGGCAACAAGTTTGTCATTTTGATCTTATTATAAAGCAAAGGAACATTTTCCTTGATTATCTTGTCCTTCAGAAATGGAGCAGGAAAAACAAGCATGTAAGTCCTAATGTTCTGGAAAATACAAAATGGAACTCAAAAGTTTTGGCATTGTTCCCCTTGGTTTAGAACCATCAGAACCCTCAAAGTCTTTTGCAGCAAAACTCCACTCAGAGTTAAGATACTTTACATCCTAATCCTTGTTGTGGAGAAAGCGCTAATGTAGTGAAAGCATACTGGACTGGGAATTATGAAGCTGTAGAGATTCTTGCTTTTAACCCCAGGCAAATCTCTTCTCCTTTTTGTGCTTTAGCTTCCTTCTGTACCCTATCTCAATATCTTGGTCACAGTGAAGCTCACCTGAGATCAGGGCAACGAATGTTTTGCAGAAGACCAAATGCTTTACAAATGCAATTCAACCCAATAAAAAAAGTTTTTTTTGTTTTTTTTTTTTTTGAAACAGGGTCTCGCTTTGTTGCTCAGGCTAGAGTACAGTGGCACAATCATAGCTCACTGCAGCCTTGATCTCCTGGGTTCAAGGGATCCTCCTATTTTAGGCTCCCAAGTAGCTGGGACTATAGGCATGCACCACCACACCCAGCTAATTAAAAAAAAAATTTGTAGAGACAGAGTCTTGTTATGTTGCCCAGGCTGGTATCGAACTTCTGGACTAAAGAAACCCTCCCACCTTGGCCTTCCAAACCAACAAATATTTATTAAGCCCTACACTGGACTATTTAAGGAGGAACAATGAGAAGAACTAGACTCTATCTTCAGCTAGCTTACAAGCTATTTGGAAAGACATGCGTGAAAATATATATCTATAATACCTGGCAGAGCTGGATAAGTCCTGTAATTCCGAAAGGCCATTGAAAATCTTCAATGAGACTGACAAGCGAACCAAACAGATCAGATTAAAAATACTTTCTATAATTTTCTATTGCTGCATAATAAATTACCACAAATACAGTGACTTAAACCAACCACCACTATTAATGTCACAATTTCTGTAGGTCAGAAGCCCAAGCACAACATAGCTAGCTTCTCTACTCCGGACCTCAAAGGCTGAAATCACTGTATCATCTGGGCTGCATTCTCATCTGGATCTCATGGTCCTCTGGCTCACATGGTTGTTGGCAGAATTCAGTTGCTTCGTTCTTGCTGACTGTCAATGGGGGTTTCTCTCAGCTGTTAGAGGCTGCTGTTACATCCTAGAGATCTCCCTCAGATCCTTGCTACCTGGGCCTCTCCATCTTTAAAGTCTCGTATGACATCTAGACACCAATCTAAATATTATTAGGCATATTCTTTCTTTACATGGTTAATATATTTTTCTGATGGTGATTATCTGAGATCTTAAGGAATTGAAATACTTCATTAAGAAATATAGAGCTATTATCTAGGTGAGCTAATATCAGTGTGAGTTATTCAAACTTAATGTTATCCAGAGAGAATCATCCAACCTAGTCCAACTTTCACATCATGCTAAACAAAGAAAATGATGACACATGTAGGAGCACACTAAAGTGGTTAGATAAGGCTGCTTACAGGAGGAAGTCACTGCCTCGGGGGCTCTGTCCACTTTCAGACAAGCTTCTTAACGACTAAGGAAGGCAGTGTGTCTACATATCCCTAGCTCATTCTACATATAAACACATTAGGTGGGAAATTCTTCTTGACTCAATAGGGAGTGCTCAATCAGCAATTGAGCATTATCAGGTGTTCTGTTTAATAACTATTTACGGAGTATTTATTATGTGTCAAGTACTGAGTCTGCGTGCTAGGAACACAGAGGTGAGTAAAACCTGTCATCACCCTTAAATAACTCACTGTCCAATGTGAACATATATACTCCATTGTTAGGATAGAAAACCTTATTTTACTTTTTTAGAGAAACCTAATTGGCTGATAATGGCTACCTGAAGTACTGGTTGAGTAGGATTCAACCAGTGGACAGAGCTGTGAAGCTTTCAGGTACAGATAAGAAAATACTGTGATTACTTAACAATTTTTGCCATGTGAGGAAATAGGAAAAATAGCATAAGCACGCAAGCCATGTACCTCCCAACTCCGTTCCTTTAACTGCAGTAAATGATATTAAAAGCCCATTATAGGTTCTACTTTCAATTGTCACATATTATTTATATAACTATACTGTGTTTTCATTATCCTCCCTAGTAATTACCATTGTGTTTAGTAATCAACACCACTGATTTACGCAAGTTACTTTCAAGTCAATCACTCTAGCACTTAAAAACAATAGCTTTGAATGGGGTTATTTCCTGGGAGAATGTTAAATGTTTCCGGGTTCAGATATCCAAGGAAAGGCGGCTCCCTGCACGTAAGGGAAGAGAATGAAAGTTTTCTGGCAGCTGGACCAAGATAAAGTGTTCAAATAAGGGCTATAGTTGGTAGGGAGTGAATGGGAGTAACTCGCTGTTTCCTGCCTGAAAGAGTACTGTTGGATGCATTCAGCTGCCTAAGGCAGCATGCTTTTAATTACTGATATAAATCCTGATAGGGTCCCTCAAGGGATCAGAAATAACCTTTAGCCATTCTGTCTGCAAACAATAGCAAGGCTGCAAAGGAAAGGTAGCTGGTGCAAATGGTTGCACGGGAACGCTGTTATGTCCAATTTATTGTGTAAGCTTCACACCCTTGAGCTGGCTGCCCACACATCTGGGTTCCAATCCAAGATTTTTTAACTTACAAAGACAGGCTCTACAGTCTCATGTCTCGGCAGACTAAAGGCTGAACCTAAACCCTGGAAAGGGATGAAAATAAATATTAGACATGATCGTGGACAGAGCTGTGATCTTGTGCTGTAACTGAAGGAGAGGAAGTGAGAGAAAAGATCCACTCCTTAGTGTATACTTTGTACCAAGTGCTTTAGTTCTCACTCTAAATGTAAAGGGGTCAAGCTTTTAAGTTCAGATAAATGGCTTTTGAGGACATTCTCAAACATGGGCCAAGAAAGAGACATGGCATCCCTTGTCGACAGTTGTGGAATAAAAACCCTGCAAGGAAGATATCAGATGCACCATCTGAGAAGGGACGCAAATCAGAAACAAACAGATCATATGAAATCTGGACACCAATCTAAAATTGGTTAGGCACAAAAGCAAGTTCAGGTTTGCAGATTAAAATGGCAGGGAGCCATGAAAGTTCTTGCCAGATTTTCTATCTCTCACTGTCCTAAATCTGACTCCTAGAATCCCAGCCAAAGCCAGAAGTGGCCTCCCCATCTTCATGTGAGAGAAATTCAGTAGGTATTTGGCCCTGTCAATGTAAAAGCTTTTCAATGAGACTGTAACTTTATCAAGGGGAATGATGAAATGAATGAAGACATATGCTTGTCTCACGAACAAGGTCAAACTTGCTTTCCCATTGCATTTGACCTGGGGTGGTTGATATTTCCTCTATTAAAATCTTGGTAAAGATTGAATTTATTTTCTTCCTGAGGGAGTGATCCTTCAAAATAAAAACAACAACAACAAAAGACAAACCAATTTTAGAAGAAGAGGAATGTGTGGGAAGAAGACTGTGAGAGCTATGTTTCTTTGGAGTTGATTCTCTTAGGCTTTAGCCAGGGACTCATAAAGTTGCCTTTCATCTTAAATATGAAAAAAATAGCAAGTTCACCCCATCTATCATCAGTTCCAGGGAGGCATGTGTTTATGAAAAGAGTTTATTAACTGGATGTCACTGGATTTTCTGGAAGAAAATACGGTATTCTCAATTTAGGAACTCTCTGTTCATTTATCCCCTAACTAGATAAAATCTGCAATATTAATTTTGGTAAACAGAAACTCTAACTCTACATTGGCCAGAGATTCAACCTATTATCCCACCTTTGAAAATAAAATAAAAACATCTCTTTCCTTAGGCATAGAAATTTGCAAGGTACAAATGCCTTTATAACTGCCATCAAGTATAACACTCAGCATAATCCCCACGATACAAAATAAGTAAACTGGGGTTCATTCAGGCTAAAAAATGACTATTCAAGGTCACTTAAAGCTAGAACTTTAATTCAGTTCTTCAGACACTGCTATGGTCTAAATGTTTTGTGTCCCACCAAAATTTACATGTTGAAATCCTAAGCCCCAATGTGATAGCATTAAGGAGTAGGGCCTTTGGGAAGTAAGTCATGAAGGCTCTGCCTCATGAAAGCCATTAGTGCAGTTATAAAAGAGGCCTGGGGGAGTTTGTCACCCTTCCACCACTTGAAGACACAAGTAAAAGACCCTGTTTATGAAGAAAAAGACTCTCACCAGACACCGAATCTGCTGGTGCCTTCATCTTAGACTTTCCAGCCTCTAGAATTGTGAGCAATAGATTTCTGTTGTTTGTAAGTTACCCAGTATTTTATTATGGGAGCCCAAACAGACTAAGACAGACCCCATCACACCAGATCTTTCCATCACACCAGAGAGATCTGCAGAAATGTCTAGCATCCCATCTTCCCTCTCCCTGGGAACACAAGCAATTAATGAAATCTGTATCTTTGCCATTTGCTATTTGTGCTAAATAAAATGGAACTGGGTCCTTTCCGTTGAAAATTAAGTGTGAATTAAAGAGCTGATTTCCATTTAACTGCAAGCAGAAAGAGAAAGATTGACTTCACCTACAGCTGCAGGGATTTACAAAGTATAAGGCAGAGAAGGTTGAATATAGATCATGAGCATGCTGACAGCATGGTGCTTGGAAAGATTTGTGGTGGGTAAATCCACAGAATGTGGCATCTGGCAAATGGAATACTTTTGTTCTTCAGGTCCTAAGGACTTACACAAAAACCCACACAGATGTTATCAGGGGCCATTTATATACTTTCAGTTATTATAGTAATTCAGGTTCAGAACAGTCAGCCAACTTGGGTGGACAAACGCCCAACTGGGTGTCCTCTCTTACTCTTGTGCTTTGGAGGGCTAAGTCCAAATGACTTTGGAAACCACAGGCACGTGCCCAGTCTCCTTGGAGGATGCCGGCCAAGGAGCCAGGCCTTGGACACAAAGGGAAAATGGGGAGATGGAGCCAACAGTCAGCTGAGATGGGACATCCTTTGGAAGTCTTCACTTGCCCCATGGCTTGCTAAGTACAGGCCCAAACCTTGAAGGACTACAGGAGTTTTCCCAGAGAGCCCAAGCCTTACTGGTGGTAATAAGACTCTCAGCCTACTGGGAATGGATATAGGTAAGTTATGCATTTCCCTCATCCCTGAGGTAGGTAGGGATAGTCCCAAATGATGACTTACATATCTGATCTTTTGCCTGGGGGACCCAAGAATATATTTCCTCTCCAGGGGCAACAAACCTAGGAAACAGAACTGAGATATACATATCAAACCATCCCTTCTCATAATTGCCAATATTACCAAGATGCTGATAACTCCACAATGTTTATCTTCCATCCAGACCCTTTTTCAGCACTCTAGACCAGGGGTCAGCAAACTTTTTCTGTAAAGGGTCACAATGTTTTAAAAATATAAAAAGCATTCTTAAACAGGCTCTGGCCCTGTTGGCCCTTAGGCCATAGCTTGCCAACCACTGCTCCAGATCTCCTCTACCCCATTCCTCATTCCTCCCTCTTCTCCCTAGCTCATCTGCTTCTACCATCTGCCACTTTTTTTTTTTTTTGCTTTTCCTCAATAGCAGTAAATCTTCAAATATGAAAGCAGCATGATTTTTAGAGGCACCACATGTCATGCCAGGACACGCTAAATAAAGTTGGGTGGTTGTATTAGTCATCTGTTGCTGTGAAGCAAATTACCCAAAATTTTGTGGCTTAAAATAAAAACTAACATTTATCATTATCATCCCTGACAGTTTCTGTGGGTCAAGAACCCAGAATAATCTAGCTGACAGTTCTGGCTCAGGGTCTCCCAGGAGACTGCTGTCAAAATATTGAGCAGGTTGACAAGCAGATCCTGAAATGTATATGGAAATGCAAACACCTAGAATAGACAAAACAATTTGAAAAAAAAAGTTAGAGGAATTTCCCATCCTAATTTCCAAGCTTACTTTAAAAAAGCTATAATTATCAGGAACAATGTGGCACTGTTCCATAAATAAATCCTTAGATTTATGGCCAAATCACTTTTGACAAGGGAGCAAGGCACCTCATTGGGGAAACGGTAGTTCAAAAATGGTGCTGACACTGTAGGGTGACTATAGTTAGCAATATTATGTTATAAAATTTCAAATAGCTAGAAGGAGGATATTGAATGTTCCCAACACAAAGAAATGGTAAATGTTTGAGATGCTATGTATGCTAATTAACCTTATCTGATTACTACACATTATATACATCTCAACATCACTGTGCATGCCAAATATGTGCAAATATTATATGTCAATTTAAAAATTAAAAATTAAAAAAATTTAAAGTGGTGCCAAGGAAATTGAACTTAGACCCTCACCTTATACAATACACAAAAATTAACTCAAAATGGATCACAGATTTAAATGTAAGTGCTAAAACAATAAAATGTTTAGGAGAAAATATTCAAGATCTTAGGTTAAGCAAATAATTCATAGATACAACACTAAAAACATGGTCCACAAAAGAAAAAAAAAGTATACATTGGACCTCATCAAAATTTAAAACATTGGCACTTCAAACAAATGACACTACTCAGAAAATAAAAAGACAAGCAACAGACTAAGAGAAAAATATTTGCAAAACACTTATCTGATAAATGACTATGTACCATAAAACCTAAAGTATAATAATAATAATAATGATAATAAAAGAAAAAAAAAAAAAAAAGAAAATGACTTGCATCAAGAATTTACAAAGAACACTTAGAACTCAACAATAAAGACAAACAACCCAATCACAAAACAGATAAAAGATATAAACAGACATTTCACCAAAGAAGATATATGAATAGCTAACAAGTACATGAAAAGATGTTCAACATCATTAGTCATTAGGGAAATGCAAATTTAAAGCACAGTGAGATACCATTTCCCACTCACTGAATAAGCTACAATAAGTTAGACAATTAATAATAAATGTTGGTAACAATGTGGAGAAATGGAAACACTCATACACTGCTGGTGGGATTATAAAACAGTGCAGCACCACTGTAGAAAAGTTTTGCAGTTCTTCAAGTAGTTAAACATAGTTATATTGGGAAAACATGTGCACAAAAAGACTTATGTGTGAAAATTCATAAGAGCAAAAAAGTAAAAATCCCAAATATCATCAATAAAATAAAATGTGATATATTCATATAATTGAATCTTATTTGGGAAAGAAAGAAAGGAACAAACTACTAATAAACACTACAATGTGGGTGAACCTCAAATACGTTATGTTAAACGAAAGAAACAAGACACAATTGACCACATATTATTATCCCATTTATATGAAATGTCTAGAGAAGGCAAAATTATAGATGCAGAAAGTAAATTAATGGTTGCTTAAGGGAAGATGAGGGAAGGGGTATTATTATAAATTGGCATGAGGAATATGATTGAGAGGATGAAATGTTCCTAAATTGATTAATTGTGATGGTTGCATCACTCAATAAAGTTAATAAAAATTGTTGAATTGTACCACCTGAAGCGGTTCAATTTTATAATATGTCAAATATACTCCACTGATGCTGTGACTGGGTGGGGATTTAGTCATTAGAAGTCTCAACTGAGACTGAAAGATTTACTTTCAAGGTGGCTTACTCAGCAGGCAGGCAAATTGGTGCTGGTTGTTGGTGGGAGGCTTAAATCTCTCCATAAAAAAGGCTCTACAAAACGCTGCTTGAGGCCGGGAGTGGTGGCTCACTACTGTAATCCAGCACTTTGGGAGATCAAGGTGGGAGGATCACTTGAGCCCAGGAGCTCAAGGCCAGCCTGGGGAACATAGCGAGACCCCATCTGAAAAAATTTTTTTTGATTTAAATTTTTTTAAATGCTGCTTGAATATCTTCACAATAAGGCAGAGCAGAACTCAAAAGAGAGAGTGCCAGATGTCATCTGTTATTTTAATGACCTTTCCAGAGTCAGAGCATCACATCTGCCACATTCTACTCATTGGAAGTGAGTCACCAAGTTCCATCCTAAATTCGAAGGGAGAAGACCTAAGATGCACCTTTTGAAGTGCGGCATGTCGAAGACCTTGTGCGAAGAACTTGTGCACCCATTTTAGACCCTTTTCCCTCAGACCACGAATTGCTTATATTCATCCCACATGCAAAATACAGACTCCCTTCCAGGGCATCTAACATTTTCATCCCATTACAGCACCCAGGTCTAAGATTTTGTCATCTAAATTGTGTCCCAGTGCAGATGCGGCTCCCTTGGGTATGGTTCCAGAAGATCAACTGCTCACTCAAGTACAGTTCCCTTTGATCTATACATCTGTGAACTATAGAGACAAGTTCTTCCACCCCCAACACACAATAGTGGGATGATATAGGATGATCGTAATAGACTTTCCCATTCAAAAAAAGGTGGGGGGAAGGAGGCTTACAGGAGTATCCATACATAGCAATTCTAAAATCAATTAGAACACGTTAGCAGTTCCTTGATTAGGGTCTAGGTCTAATCCATGGTTCTTGTAGTATTATCAAGAGCTTTTGGGCTCTTGATTTCTGGCCTTCTTTTTCCTTGAAAAAGAGCTCAAATTTGCAATTGACTAGTATTCTCAGGCTATTTGCTGCTTATAGAAGTTTTGGGGTTCAGCTGATTTTTTTTCATTCCATATTATCTATTCCCCTTCACTCTAAGCAAACAGTGTTTCTGACAATGTTAGTATCTTAACAATGTTGTGAGTCTTCTATAAATTTTATTAGGCTTTACTCCATTAGACAAAAGCCATACTCACAAATGTCTTCCAGATCAGCCCTTCTCTACCTTTGGATCTGATGAAGTTCCTGAGGGGCAACAGCCTTAGAAGCACTATTGTTTGATGAAAGTGTCCCTGAATTTTTTTGAGATCTTAAAGAATTTCATAATTCCAGGCTCAGCTTCATATTTAGATGATGTTTTCCTGGAAGTGCCCTAGATTTGATCTTGAACCCATACCTTGATTTTAGCATTGATTTCCATTTGAAGGGCTGGTAATTTTAAAAGCCAGTGACTTCTGCCCGTTTTTGCTTATCAGTCTTTCCTTCAATTTATCTCTTTATAATTACATATAGTATCTCTTTTAGCAATGACAATCATTATTATTACTATTACAATCATATTAAATTAGCTGAAAGTTCAGAGCAGAAAGCATTATGCTAATGGAATCTGATCAGTATAAATTATGTATTGAGTTGACCCCAGAGATTTTTCTGAATTTTATTATCTTGATAGTCAAATATTAGACATTTTATAGTGCTTTAAAATTTACAAAGGCCTTCTTAAAAATCACCATCTCTTTGTTATGATAGGTGTAATTTTCTTTAGTTTTATTTATTCATTTCCTACCTCATAAGTTTTTCTTCAATTCTACTCATAGCCCTTTTCTTCATCTCCATTTTCAAGTCACCATAAATTGAAGACATTTGAGTTCTCCTGGAAATGGATACAGGCTTCGCCAATTCCAGGAATTTCTGATTGATCAAATACCTTCCATTATGTCAAGTCAGAAGAATTTTAAACTAAGAAGCAGCAAATCCTCAAAGACCACTATAATTTCATAAATGTCTTAAATAGAAGAGATAGGGAGTGCTTTTGGTTTAAAGAAAGCAAAGTTAACCCATTAACATGTTTCCTTAAAACTTTAGAAATCCAAACTCTGTTATAAGCCACATATTGAGTTTTCTGGATTCAGAATAAATTGCTTATTAAACAGACACAATAGAAATAGCCTCTTAAATTTAAATGGTGCCTGTATTAGTCCGTTCTCACACTGCTATAAAGAACTGCCTGAGACTGGGTAATTTACAAAGAAAAGAGGTTTAACTGACTCACAGTTCTGCATGGCTGGGGAAGCTTCAGGAAACTTACAATCATGGTGGAAGGCAAAGGGGAAGCAAGGCATGTCTTACATGGTGGCACACGAGAGGGAGAGAGAGCAAAGAAGAAACTGCCAAACACTTATAAAACCATCAGATCTCATGAGAACTCACTCACTAACATGAGAACAGCATGGGGGAAACCACCTCCATGATCCAGTCACCTCCCACCAGGTTACTCCCTCATCATGTGGCGATTAAAATTCAAGATGAGATTTGGGTGGGGACACGAAGCCAAACCATATCAGTGCCTTAAAATTTCCCAAACACGTTTACAAACATTCAAAGCAATGTACACATCTAAATATCTCTGGTTAGGTGTAATGGTTCACACTGTAATCCCAGCATTTTGGGAAGCCAAGGAGGCAGGAGAATCATGTGAGCCCAGGATTTGAGACTAACCTGGGAAACATAGGGAGACCCCATTTCTACAAAAAGAACTAAAAATTAGAGTGTAGTCAGGCCACTACACTCTAGCCTGGGCAACAGAGAAAGGCCCTATCTCAAAAAATAAATATCTCTGCTTCGGTGCTATATTCCCTCATTTTAAAGATAAAGAATCTGAGAATCAACCAGGCCATAGAACAACTGTAAGTGGCTTGCCACAGATGCCACAATTAGTCAGGCCCACACCTTCTGACTTTTCCTCAACTCTGCTACTCAGAATTTGTTCCCAGGACCAGCAGCATGCAATCCCGGGAAGCTTATAAGAAAGGCAGAATCTTAGGTCCCACTCCTGACCCTGAGAATCAGAATTTGCTTTTTACCACCATCCCTGAGAGATCGGTGTGCACACTAAAGATTGAGAAGGTGCACTACACCACGCTGCTCCACTGTGATTGGACTCTGTGCTGCGAAAGCCTTCTTCACCCTCACAGTAGGAGCTGCCTAGCCTCTCCTCTCACCAGGCACAGCCAAGAGTCTTCTTAACTTTCTTCCTTTGCCTCAGCTCCAGGAATCCTGTAATATCTCAGAACCCCCTAGTCCCACTGCCCTGAATCCTCAGCAGTTGGACCCTAAGCAGATACTGGAAGTCATTGTGTGGCATAATCCCTACATGAATATGAAACTGGAGAAGAGAAAGGATACATCTCCTTAAAGCTTGGCAGATCATGAAGGAGACCAGGTCCCCATGAGTTAAAACAACTCTGAAAAATGGTTCCCCTCATTTAGCTTCCTTCTTTTCCCAAGAGACTCTGGTCACAGCCACAGAGTACTGAGTTGTATATTGTAAAGGAGAGGTGTGGGCTCTGCCTCCAGGGGTTCATTTAAAGGTAGATGTACCTTCTAGCCCAAAGATGTAGCCTGGCCATAAGACTAGTGTAACATTTTTATCACTGACTGAAACTCGAAGTGCACCTGCTATCATGTAGGGTATTTTATGTTTGTTGTCTCTATGTGAAAGGTGTTACTACCTCCATCTAGCAGGTGGGAAACCTGAAGTAAAGTCATTTGCTTGAGATCTATAGATAATGTCCACTTTTAATAAAAGCCAGATCATTTTTACCTCTTAGCCCATTCTAAGGCCTGATACATACCGAACCATGTGATAAAGGATTTCCATAGTAGATTTTTTTTTTAACTGAGAACAATAAAGTCTTCCCTTAAAAAGGGAACTAGGCTTGAGTTAGGTCCAGAGGTCTGGGTTGGAGTCCCAGTTCTGTGTTTTTTTTTACCTATGTGACCTTGAGTAGACATCTTCACCAATCTGATTATGTGCTACTTTATCTGAAAAGTAAGGAAGTCTCATGTTTACCTTTGTCTTAAGGCTGTTTTAAACCTTAAACCAAATAATAAGTCTGCATGTGCCAATCATAATGCCTGTCACATAAAAGACATTTATACATTAAAACCTAATTGATACCTACAGTTTTGTTTTGTTTGTTTTTTGAGACATGATCTGGCTCTGTTGGCCAGGCTGGAGTACAGTGGCATGATCTCTGCTCATCACAACCTCTGCCTCCCAGGCTCAAGCCATCCTCCCACTTCAGCCTCCCAAGTAGCTTGGACTACAGGCATGTACCACCACACCTGGCTAATTTTTTTTAAAAAAGTCATAGAGATGCGGTTTCACCATGTTGCCCAGGCTAGTCTCGAACTCCTGAGCTCAAATGATCTGCCCACCTCAGCCTCCCAAAGTGCTGTGATTACAGGCGTAAGCCACTATGCCCAGCCCATACATACAGTTTATACATTTATTGGGATACGTTTCTGATTCTCTCCCATCCTCCATGCTCCAGTCTTCCATCTTCCTCACCCAACTGACAGTGGCCCAAGAAAACATTTTCCCTTATATCTTAGTTTCATATTTGAAGGTTGATGGGTCTCTCCTGGCTTCAACACCCAGGCCACAGACACAAATCTCTGGCCCACATGTGATGGTCCCCAGACAAGAGAGGTAACTGGATTCCCACTTCACACAAGTGATGAACAAGTAAGAGGCAAAGTGGAGTAACAACATAGTAGTCAGAAAAGTAGACCTCCTGGGTTGCTCTACCACATACTGGCCTTGTGGTCTTGGAAAGGTGCTAAAAATTTTCTGTGGCTCAGATGCTTTTATCTCTAAAATGGAGGTACAGTTTAATAATAATACGTTCCTCATAAGGTTGTTATGAGAATTAAATGAGACACATCACATGTAATTGCTTAGCCTAGTGACTTACACAACCAAAACATGTTGGCTGTGGTTTTTGTTTGGTCCCTGAATTGGAGGCAGCCAGAGGACTTAGGCTGTATGTGACTCTGCCTGTCTCTGTGTGAGATGTGAATCTGTGGGGTCCCAAAGCAGCCACGGCTGCTAGCTGCTTACACACTTTCCAGATTAGCCCTACTAAGTATGCTTTTATCCTGCAGGTCAGAAAGGAGGGACTCTTCAGCCTACTCCTTGTATCTCCTCAGGGTCATCTAGAAGGAGATTGTTTTTATCTCAAAAGAAACACTCGACTGTTCCTCACTGGGGGAAAATATTTACCCAGATTTCTGGTTAAACATGTCAAACTCGACACATATTTACTTCCCTGCCCTTTCAAAACCTTAATAAAATGATGGTAATGGGGAAAAAGGTGAAAACTCATAAAGACAAAGAGAATAGAAAAAAGGACAATAGATTTTTTTAATGTTAACAACATTTTTGAAGATTAAAAAGGATAATTGTGTGGTTACAGATTTACTAAAGAAGAAAGTGAAACCGAAGACTGCTAAGAGAAAATCAAAATAAGCTAAGCTGATTTGGAGTCTAGAAAGGCTCTGGAATTTGAGATACTAGATACCTCTGAGAGCAGAATTGAGCCATAAGACTGAAAACAGGATGGGTTGACAGTCTGTATATAGGGCAGTTGATTCCCCTCACCCTCTCCTTACTCCTAAGCAACCAGGGGAGTTCCTCCCCAAGCCAGACTAAAAATTGGAGGCTGGATCTCTGGAGCAGTGAACCACAGTAGCTCTGAACTGTGGATGTCAGGTGCAGATGGGAGCAGGGTGAAGTGTCATACCAAAAACAGGACTATAAAAATGAAGGCCGAGGCGGGTAGATCACGAGATCAGGAGGTCGAGACCATCCTGGCTAACATGGTGAAACCCCGTCTCTACTAAAAAATACAAAAAATTAGCCGGGCGTGGTGGCACGTGCCTGTAGTCCCAGCTACTAGGGAGGCTGAGGCAGGAAAATGGCATGAACCCGGGAGGTGGAGCTTGCAGTGAGCTGAGATCGCACCACTGCATTCCAGCCTGGACAACAGAGCGAGACTCTGTCTCAAAAAAAAAAAAAAAAAAAAAAAAGTCTCTGTTTTGCTTGGTAAGACTCTTACTCTTAGCTCTTTTTGACTCTATAGCTCCCAGACTGTCTCTGTCAGACAGTCTTAAGATACTCCCTAGACAGGATGTGGATACTTCTTCTCTCTGGGCTGATCCCAGAAAAGCACCTACAGATACTAACATTTCATCTGATGAAAAAGCTGGCCCAGGCCTGATCACCCTATCGTGACGCCTAAGAGTCAACGTACTTGTCCTTTGCACCCAGAGTTCCTTGTCAGCATTTAAGCCAAAGAATGCCAAAAGTTTGAGGAGAGTCCCTAACATAAAAGACAAATTGACAGAAAAATAACAGGAAAAATGGGGAATTTGCATGGAGCAGAAGAAAACCAAAACTAAAAAAATGCAACCTCCATCCTCAGATAATATGAAAAAATATTGTGTCTATAGAGCAAGAACTGATGAGTTCAGGGACGAGTTCATGGAAATATGCCAATATGGTTAACTTTTTTGTTGCTGTTAAAAGTCAATTGAAGGGCTGGAAAATAAAGTTGAGAAAATCTAAATACCTAAGGAAAAATCAGAAATGGAAAAATAAGGAATATATAAAAATTAGAGGAATGAGTGCTATGGTAGATTAAGGACGGCTACAAATTTTTTGCTATTCCTCTCATTGAGAGGTAGAGACTAATCCCCTGCCCTTGAAATCGAGCTGGTCTTAGTGATTTTCTTGACCAATAGAATGTGGTGGACATGATACTGTGGGACTTCCAAAGCCAGGTCTTAGGAAGCCCTGCAATTTCTATCCAGGCCTCCTGTAATATCTAGAACCCAGACATCATCTCTGAGAAAGTTCAAGCAGCCCCATGGAGTCTCATGTGGAAAGTACCAAGGCCCCCAATCAAGAGCCGCCACCACCCTGCCAGCCCTGTGACTGACCCATCTTGGAAGCAGATATTCTATTCCCAATGGAGATAACCCAGTGATGCCACATAAAGCAGAGAAGAAGCTACGCCAACTGAGGAGTCTCTGAATTGCAGACTTGTGAGCCAAATAAACGATTGCTACTGTTTTAAGCTACTTAGCTTTGAGATGGTTTATATCAATAGATAACTAGAACAAGAGTCAACATTTTACTGATAAGAATTTTAGAAAGAGAAATGGGGGGAAAAAGAAAACAATAGAAGGAAGGAAACTTTCAAAATACGAATACAAGAGAAATTCCCAGAACTAAATGTCCAGATTTAAGCCAAAAGAAAAACAAAATACTGAGTGCCCAACACTAGCCCAAGATACATCATCCTAAAATTTCAGAAACTAGGCTAAAGAGAAGATCCTAAAAGTTTCCAAAGAGAAGGGAAAAGCAACGTACAAGTATTAGGAACCAAACTTTTGCATAGCAGGGCTGGAAGCCAAAAGACCACGAAGCAATGCTTCAAAGCTATTGGAGAAAGTATTCTCAACCTAGAATTCTATTCCCAAACTATCGATCAAGTGTGAGGAGAGAATAAAGACATGTTTGTACATTCAAGGTCTCAAAGATGTGTTCTGTCAAAAGACAGAATAAATCAAGAATAAAAAAAACCTGAGATCGAGGACACAAAGATGAGGCACCAGAGATGGGAGGGAATTCCCAGGAGGAAGATGAAGGGCAAACTCACTGTGCCTGCTGAGCAGCAAGCCCAGAGATCCGGCACTGTAGTGTGCAGAGTAGGGGACTCAGGGGCTGGGGGAGCAAGGTGAGAGGAGATGGAATCAGTAGGTTTCCCAGTGTTTTAACCTTATTGAAAGGACTTTTGCAGTTCTGACAATGATTTGTGCTTCAATTATGATAGGTAATTGAAAAATGAAGAGAACACAAAACGTTAAAGAAATCTTTAATTCTAAGAAAAGCAAAAAGTTATGGAGGAAGGAAATGTAAACACTATATTCTACAGACTCAGCTATAATAATGCTTAAGTGGTCGTGATAATGTAAACATAGACTGTTTAACCCAAAATTGTGAAATTGGGATGTGATCACATTGTAAGAATGTAGGAAGAAAAGCATGTGTGCCTGGTGTAGGGGACAGTTCTAAGAGAGCTGAACTGTCTTGTGCCCAGGTAAGAGATCATTAGCTAACATCTTAAAATGAAAAATCAAGAGAAAGCCGCCTACACATATGATTTGCTTATAAAGCAGTGCATTTATACTTAGATCGATATGAGTCATAACAGTCTCTCTCAAGAGGATTTTTCTGGGACAGCAGGTCAGGATGAGGACAAGGCGAGTGAGATGCCCAGGGCCCAGACCTGAAGTGCACAACCCTGAAAGTGAGCAGTTCCTTACATCTTGTACCCTAGGCACCTCACTTGCCTGACCCTGGTTCCTGCTCTAGGAGAGTGCACTGGATATCATAAAGGTGATGGTAGAAAGAGCAAATTGTGGAAAAGATATGGAAAACATAGAGGGAAGGAGGCTAAAGATTATGTACAACACCTCCTAAGGGATGGATTGAAGAAGAGTTCTTTAAGTCAAGCCTGAAGAGATGATTAGCCTTTTGCAAGGCAAAGAGAAAGGCATTCTAGTTTCAACAAACAAAACCAAAGAAATGAGGATATATGAACACCTGGGTGTGAGGTTGTGAAAAAGTGAACATAACTATAAAGGTCAAGTGCAAGCATCTAATGGAATCCTGCTATGCATTACAGATGCTAAAACACTATCTTGCATTCTTAATACATGGTTAGATTCTTGAGAAAGAATTTGCTTAGAAAGCAGAAGGAACTAATTTAAGCATACCCTGTAGTTGATTGCCTTTCCCTCCAGGTCTGAAAAACAAAATCTAGAGATTTCAATTTGTCAGCATCAGTTGACTGATAATATTAGCCCAGAGAGGGACTTGTCTTGAGGCATTTGGCATGAAGAGCATCTAGATAGATAGATAGATAGATAGATAGATAGATAGATAGATAGATAGATAGATATGGTTTGGCTGTGTCCCCACCCAAATCTCATCTTGAATCATAGCTCCCACAATTCCCATGTATAGGAGGAACCTAGTGGGAGGTAATTGAATCATGGGGGAGGGTCTTTCTCGTGCTATTTTCATAATGGTGAATAAGTCTCATGACATCTGATGGTTTTATAAAGGGCAACTCCCTGCACACAATCTCTTACCTGCTGCCAGGTAAGACATGCCTTTGCTCCTCTTTCACCTTCCACCACGATTGTGAGGCCTCCCCAGCCATGTGAAACTGAGTCCATTAAACCTCTTTTTCTTTATAAATTATGCAGTCTTGGGTATGTCTTTACTAGTAGCATGAGAACAGACTAATACCTATATCTTAATATGTATGAGATGCCTCCACTGAGAATTGAGTTTTATGAGTTTGCACAGTGGAGCTCGGTAGACAAGAGCATGCTGAGAAGAGCTATATCCCTTGCCATGAGGAGCACAAGGTATTAGGTGCCAATGGGGCTCTCCCAGCTCCAAAGCCTGGTTCTCAAGAGTCCCTGGGAAATAGATCAGGAAGTTTAGTTAGGAGAGGCTCAGAATTTGCGATGACTGATGATATCATTGTGAAAACAAACAAACATTTAGCCCCAGATCCTCTAAAGAAATGGAAGACAATGTTTTGTTTGCCTATTGAATGGCTTAACATAATATTTTCTCAATCTCAGTCCCGTATCAATTTCTGACAGTACAATTGAAGGCTGATGCAGGACTGCATTGTCTCCAGGTCCAGCCAAGGAAATTGGGAGTTTGGTCAGTGGCTGTAAATATCCTTTTGGTATTTCACTTTGTTTACTCTGAAGTACTCTCTCAGAGGCTGAGAGGGTTGTGGGACACACTGGCACCAGGTTTTCAGTGGGAAAGATCAACTGCTGAGATAAGGGTTGGGGTCCGCCTTGAGACGTGCCATGAAAAAAAATCTGATTTAGCCATTAAATCCCTAGAAAGGGTGGTGAGTATGACTATAACAATGGGGTATTCAGAAGAACACTTGGAAGGCAGGAAAGGGATTTTCAAACATAAATGCAGCAGAGTCTTAGGGGAGTGAAGTGTCACTCCCTCTTCTTACTGGGACACTGACCGAACTTCAGCAAGAAGACTCTTAGAAGTAGGTTCCTATTTTCATGGCCAAGAGATGGCAAAGACCAAACACTAAAGCCAGAAGACACAAAGTCTGCTGATGATTTGTTCCCAGTGGAAGTTTAGTCCTGATCCACATGATTCACCATTGGTGGTCCTGGCTGAACTTAGGGGGAATGAGCTCACTGATCCTTTTTGTTTTTAAGTGTCCTAACAGACTTGCCTACTCCAGAAGCAAGGTCCTCGGCAAAAAAGAAAAAAAGAAAAAAGACAAAGAGAGACATCAGCACATAAAGAAGTCAATGGAAAAAAACATGTGCACACACAAAAAACCATATGTAGAAGGAGAAAGAACCCTGGAGATACATTCACCAAGATCTACGCAGGGCAGCAGAAGGATTCACACATATCCTTACTGGGTGGTCCACCATAAGTCCAACAGATACTCTAAAACTACACACATACACACATGCACGCATGTGCACATGTACACACACACACACACAAACCCCAAGAACTAAATTAAAGGGATTATCCAGTATCTGCAATTCTTCAGTTTGAAATCTCTTGTTTGTATTTAGTGTAGAGTGTTTTCCCTAAAGGATATCCTGTTTGAGATTAGTATTGGCTTGTTCCTTTTAACATCCCTAAAGAAACATCCAGGGAAACTAAATAAACCCCCACCCCTCCAATAGCATGCCAAATGATTTGTCTAGAGGGGGTCAGAGACAGAGAGAGTTAACATGAAGCAAGACATATTCTCGTCTCCTCCTGCAGCTTCCTGCTATAACCCAGAATCCCCAACAGCTTCCCAAAGTGAGAAGGAATCTCGATCTCAATATCAGCATAATCCAGGGAGGCAGTGTGGCATTGAAACCGAACCAATACAAGACTCATTCCTGGCTTAGCTACTATTCAAGCAAATCTGTGCCTCAGTTATCTTGCATGTAAAATGAGCATAAATGGACTTTTCAAAAGACCCATTGGGAGAAATCAAATGAGCAAATGTATATAATGGCACCCTATAGTTTATAATGTACTTTAACTCACATTATTATATACATTTCTCCCATCAATCTGAAAATATCATATTGACTTCATAGAATGAATGAACAAATGAATGAACAGCTGAAAAAATAAAATGATTAGAAATACCATTTTTACCACTTAACTTGGCAACAGATAGTGTATTCTTTATATGCTAAAAAATAATGTTATTGTTGTTATTTTATCAGATTTAAAATATCAAATTTCTCAACCAATATTCCCATTGCCTCTTTTTTTAACAGCAGCCCTAATACTGCATAGGAAGTAGAAATTAAGAACTACAGGGACAGATTCTACATAGCCCAGTAAGTTGCACATTGCTATTTTGAATGTTGTGTCTCCTTCAAGTCTTTTTTTCCTTTCTTTCTTTTTTTTTTTTTTTTCTTGAGATAGAGTTTCACTCTTGTTGCCCAGGCTGGAGTGCAATGGTGTGATCTCAGCTCACCGCCACCTCTGCCTCCTGGATTCAAGAGATTCTCCTGCCTCAGCCTCCTGAGTAGCTGGGATTATAGGCATGCGCCACCACATCTTGCTAATTTTTGTTTGTTTGTTTTGTATTTTTCGTAGAGACGGGGTTTCTCCATGTTGGTCAGGTGGGTCTTGAACTCCTGACCTCAGATGATCTGCCCGCTTTGGCCTCCCAAAGTTCTAGGATTACAGGCGTGAGCCACCGCACCCGGCCTCTTAAACTTGGCTTTTCTCACTTTGCCCCAGCCATTAGCTTAGACTTTCAACATAGTCTACCTGGATTACAACAGAAACTTTGCTTTTTTCTCTGCCTTTGGATTTCTTTCTTTCTTTCACTTTCACAGGGCTAGAGCTGGACAATATGTCTATTGTCCACCACCTCAGTCCCTTCAGCATTCTTCATGATATCTATGCTGAGTCTTGTTCAACAATTTTCACTTTCCCAAATCACGCTCTCCACCTCTGAGATTTTGCCTGAAATGAAATTTCAAAACCCCTTTTCACCTTTGCATGTCAGGTTTCAGGTCAGGTGTCCGCTGCCATGGGAAGCCTTTCTAATACTCCCTCTGTGTCATCCATCTCCTCCCAAATCCTACAAGATGCCCATGCTGTGTAATCTGGAATAGACTGTGAGTATCTTTTTATCATAGCATGAATTCCATGGCATTGAGATTTTTTTTTCCAGATTTTTCCTGTTTATGAGCATCTTAAGGAAGGGGATTATGTCAAACATCTTTTTACATTTTGAGACCTTGCCTAGTATGTTTCTTGTGAATAGGCAAATACATGAAAGGACAAATCTGGCAAGGTGAAATTAGTTACCAAATAGTGGCAATTTGCTTGTTTGGAGATTTTTAAGACAAGGTGAGACAGCTATCCTTTTAGGGCACTTTGAGGTACAGATTTGGCAGAGGTGGGGGAGACTAGACAGTACCTGCATCCCATCTGGTCCTCTGCCTCTAGTCCTGAGCCTGGCAGGGGGGAATAATTTCTTAAGAAAGGGAGGACACAGAGTGAGGGGAAAGTAACTGTTGCTGGGCACCCAGCACACCCCCAGGACTGTGATGGTCTAAATATACTATTTTGTTTTTGCAATAATCATGTGAGTTTGGTGTTTTTAATCCCCTTTTTACAAATGAAGAAACTGAAATTTAGAGCATTTAACTAACTTTCCCAGATCGCATAATTCCTAAGTGACTCAGCTGGGGTTGAACCCAGTTTCTCTTGGGTCCTTTTTCCGTGTTTCTGCAACTAGAGCTTAAGTATCCTCTTAGTTCAATAGTGTTTGGGTTACACAAAATAACAGGATGTGCCTAGGGCACATCTTCCTGGGACGTTTTGCTTAAAAATTTTGGAGAAAATATTATATCTGTGCTCAAAAACTACAAAATTAAATACATAATTTGTATAAATGTTTAGGATGAAGGGAGACATAAAACATTTTTCAGATCTAGGGTTGGCTGCTCTGGGATGGACTTCCAGACTGCTAGTTTCTATATACTCTTGCTCTGAGGCCATCAGAACCACTGTGCAGAGAAGTTTTGAGATGCTCTGGAGGACGGTCAAGAAAGCAGCAGAGGATGCCAAGAGTGAGGATGAGTTGATGACACCATTGCCCTCCAAACTGTGGGACCTACTGCTGAAGAAGGGGCTCCCGCTGGGACACTTATGGCCCAGGGTGGAAGAACAAAACAGCAGGAGCTCATCTGGGAGCTTACCGGCTTAGGCTTGTCCAAGAAGACATTTCCAAACCCTGGGCCCAGGACATCTCCCCTTCCCGAATGAGCAGCAGACTTGAGCTCTAGGTGTGCTTTCTTGCCAAAGGGATGGAGCAAAGCCAGTGGTGTCTGGACCATCCAGAATGAGAACATTGAGAAGAAAAGTTTGAAATATCACTTTTTAAGCTGAACTCAGATGTTTAGTTAGCAAATAATCTTCTACTGGAGTTCCTCTTTCATTAATATTTCATTGGTCACCTTAACCTTTGAACAGAGTCAAAAAATTATCAAGCAAATCTAGGACTTTAATTCTAATTGATACCTAACAAGTCTATGCCATATTTATTCCCCATTAAGATGCAACTATTTTTCACATTTTAACATCTCTGATATTTGGTATGCCTCTTAAAATCTATGGCATATCATATTTTAATGAACCATTTTATTTCTTAGTGCCACATTGCATAATGATGTCTCTTGTCATCAAGAGCTTCCTGGAGTCAAAATAATGTATTGGGTTTTTACCACTGGATTTCTGTCCATGTATGTAAGTTTAATAAGTTTAACATTATAAGGACAGTTTAACACTGTCCATGTATGTAAGTTTAATAAGTTTTAAACATTATAAGCTGTTGAGAATTTTCTTCCTATAAAATCTTCAAATGAAACACCATATACAAAAGAAATTAGAGGAATTATCATGGTTGAGGCAGGAATGGAGGCTTTCCACCTAAAAGGATCCACCGAGAATCCCCTGGTCTTCCCTGAGACAATTCCATGGCATATGTCAAAGTAAGGTATATATATAAGACACAGTATAAGCGTTAAAGTTAATTTTATTGCCTTTTTCCATATCTGCTTCCAACCACATGCCAGTAGTAGGAATTCTTGTGTCATTAATAAAGCCTTATATAACTATTTGACCATATAGATAACATGAAGGCATAACTTTTATATATTTTAAAAATACAAATATTTATAAAAATCTCTAGGATATATAAAGCTGTATTTAGAACAAAAATAATGACTGTAAAAATATTAATAAATATATTAATTAAGCATTTGACACAAAGAAGCAGAAAATGAATAACTGAAAAAAGCTTAAGCAAAGTGATATATAGGAATCAATAAAAGCAAAGGCAGAAATTAATTAATTATAAAATAAAAAGAGTAGAACTGGTACATATACAATGTGATTCTTTGAAAGAAAACAGTAGCTAAAATAAACAATAATAGGTAAACCACCTATTATTATTACCTAAATTAATCAAGAGAAAAAAGTGAGAAGGAATAATAATAGAAAAACAACCATAGAGAAAGAGGAAATGAAAATAATTATATGAAATAGCTGCAAAGGTCTAAGCAACAGATTTTAAAACCTGGAAGAAATGAACTCTTTTCACGGAAAACAGAAACTGCCAAACTTGACTCAAGGAAGAAAAAAGTAAACAGACGAATTGTGTAAGCTGTCAAAGAGAGTCTGGTTTTTTAAACCTTGCTGGAATACACAGTAAGAAGTTTCCAAGTTATTATTTTACAGTCATCATAATAATAACAAAAATACCAAAGATAGCACTTAAGACCCAATCTAGTGCATATCAATGCAAAAATTATAAAATAAGTCTTACAAAGACAATATAGCAGTGCATTGTGTAACAATATATCAGGACCATCTGAGACTTGTTTAGAAATCTAAGAATAGTTCAATGTTAAGAAATATGTTCTTACAAGTCACCACATTAATAGGTGAAAGGGCCAAAAAGCACACACTCATTTTAATAGATACTGAAAGTCATAAGGAATTTTTCTTTAATATGAAAAAAATTAGTATCTCAAACTACCTGTTTAATAGGAAACTGTTATAATAAAATTCCCATTAAAGGAAAAAACAGAGTTGGAAGGGCCATTATCACTATCTTTATGTAACATCTTTCTGGAAATACTTTCCAATGAAGTGTGACATAAAAAATAACTTAGAAGTTTAAAAAAAGGAGAAGGAAAAATGATCATTATTTACAGATAGTGTGATTTATTCTTGGAAAGCTTAAGAGAGGCCATTTTAAAAATATTTTCTAAAAATAAGAGATTTATTTAAGTTCTGGAGTTCTGTTGCACAGCAGGTGACTGTAGTCAACAACGATGTATTGTTTACTTCAAAATAGCTAGAAGAGAGGATTTTAAATGTTCTCACCACAAAGCAATGACAAGTGTTTGAGGTAGTGGATATGTTAATTACCCTGATTTGATCATTACACAATGTATATATGTATTGAAATATAACTGTGTACCCCATAAATATGTACAATTATCATGTGTCAATTAAAAAAAGTAAAACATACAATAAATTAAGTTAAAGCCAAAAATAAATAAATAAGAGAACTGAGTCAATGGTTGATAACAATTTAACCAAAAAAAGTTAGAAAAATGTAACAAAATTTATAATCTAATTTACAAAAGGAAAATGAAAGATTAAAATACTCAGGAATATTTACTTAAGAAATGTGAAGGAACTTGACTTTAAAACATTAAAGTTCATCTAAGGAACATAGAACACTTGATTATTCCTTCACTGGAAGGTCTCATGTTCAAAAGAAGTGAATTTCCCTAAAGTAATTTGTAAATGCAATGAATACAATCACATCACATAAGTGACTTATATCATGGCATCAGAAATGTGGGAAAATCAGGAAGATTCTGACAAAGAAAAATATTGAAGGAGCACTAGTGAGATGTTATTTTAAAAATTATAAAGCTTCATTAATTTACACTATTTGCTGTTAGTACTGAAAAAGACAGATATCACAGAGACCTCAAAAGCATACCAAAATACATGGGGATATATAGTGAGTAATATGTATGAGTAGGGAACAAGTAAGGTATTCATTATATAATATTAGTATAACTACCTATTTAGAAAAAATAATAAAGCTAGATGCCTCCCACCATAACCATTATTCAAAAATAAATTCCAGGCATATCAAAGATTCAAACGTTTTTTAAAATACCCTGAACATAAGAAATGAAACAAAAGTACTTTTTCAAATTAATGTTGTAGGGAGAAAGTCCCTCCTGATGATGGTACAAAACCCAGAGACCAAAAATGTAAAAGAACAATAAATATAGCAATAAAAATACTTCGAATAGCAAAAATACCATGAACAAAGATTGAAAATAACAAATTGGAAAATATTTACACTTGACACCCAAATAATACTCTTATAATAAGACCCCCTAAACATTATTTATTAAAAAGAGAGAAACAATCTATATAAGTGATGGCAAAGGACACAGATCTGAGGAAAAAAGAGAAATTAAAATAGTGATAAACATGAAAAGATGCTCAACATAACTGGTCATTATAGAAATGCATATTGAGCAATAGTGGAATTACATTTCCATCTCAAAAGTGATTTAGTGACATATGTGGGGAAGGAAAAGCATGCTCATAAATTGGTTGGTGAAAATAAAAATCAGTACAATTCACTTGGAAAGTAATTGGGTAGTATCTGTCAAAATATAAAGTGCATGTAATCTTTGTCTCAGTTACTACATTTCTAGAAATCTATCCCGCAGAACTGCTCTCTAATGTATATAAACGTAAATGTTCACAGGGATTTGTAGCAGCATTGTAGCCATAGGAAAAGTCAGGAAATAAGCCAAATATCTATCAATAGGGAACACTTAGACTGTGACATATACACATATTGTAAGGCACTATTCAGCTATTAAAAAGAGTAAGATAGGTTCATATATGGTAATATGGGAAAATGTCCAAGGTCTCTGATGTAACAAAGCAAGAAAGATACAAAGCCCTGTTTAGCATAACTCCATCTGGAATTTTTTTAAAGCATACACATATATGTGCAGATGCTTGCCTACATGTAGAAAATCTCTGAAAGTGAGGCAAGAAGGGGTAACATGATTACCTCTGAGGGTTAGGACTTAAAGCAAAGGGTAATAGCACTTTTACCTTTTACTTTATGCCCTTCTCAACTATTTAAATGTTAATCATGATCATGAATTTTTTTGACTTTAAGAAATTATTTTTTATAGTATATGAGACCTTATTTTCTTGTGTCCTTGAGTTTCTAAGACCCAGGACATTTGTGCTTCACACATTATTTATTATTTAATTCTTATAAAGACAACACTGTGGGATAATACTTACTTGGTAGATGAGAAAATCACATTTCAAAAAGGTTAAATAACCTTCTCAAGGTCACAGAGTGCCTCTGTCATGGCCAAGATTTGAATTTGAATTGAAGTCTGTCTAACTTGAAGCCATTGTAAAATACCAGACACTTGGCTCCACTTCTTCACTATTGGTATGTGCATGAGGACACCCCTAGATCTATAAGGGCAAGCATCTTTCCCTCAGTCTTTCCTGCTTATCCAGGCTCTGGCAGAGAGTAGACACCACAAAAACTATCCACTGAGTGGTGGATAGGTGGAAGGCACAATGGATTTAATGGCTTGAATCATGGATCTCACTGATTTCATTACAATAATTAGATAAAAATCAGAAAACAAAAAAATAAGGGAGTAATTATAAAGCTTTTTACTGCATTCTATCCTTATTACTATCTTGTTTTGTGGTAAAAATCACCAGCTGTCCAGCAGGGTAGCACTGTTGCTGAGAAACAGCTGCCTGAAGTGGAATCATCTTCCCCAGGCTGCCCCACTCCCTCGCATAAATGGAGCCACATGGCTGAATTTTAATCAATGAAATACTAGGAGAAGTGAAAAATGCTCCTCTTGGACTGGCTGATGGAAAATTCCTGTGCAAGTTTCCACCCTTTCCCTTCCCTTGTCTGCAGGCTGGATGCAGAGGTTTCAGCAGAAAATTCAAGGTCTTATGGCAGAACCACAAGTTGGAAGGAGCCAGGATCTCTTAATCACAGCCTGTGGAAGAAGTGCCAACTGACCAGGACCTTCACATGAACATGAAGTAAACCATTATGAGCAGCCACTGAAATTTGAGAGCTGAACCATAACAAAGACTAGTCTTTTCTTAAATATATAATACTGACCTCTTCCACTAGATTATAAATTTCTAGAGGACAGAGCTTATGTTTTATATCTACATCATGCCTCATATCATAGTGAACATTAAGTAGATTCTCAACAAACATTTGCAGTAATGAAAGGATACTGAGATCTAGCAGGTAGAGATAGATGGAGCCTCCACATTGTGAACGGAATCAAAAAGGATTTCCATAAGAAAACAAAAATATTTTTTAAAACATTAAACTCATCTCCCTGTTGAAAATATATTACTCCAACATACTTAGGATCACTTCTACCATGCTCAGAGCATCTTATATAAAAAAAGATATCTTTAAAATATATTTTAGCGTTAAATTTAATGCTTAATAATGGGGATTATTGTTTTCTTTTCATTGCACATATATAATTTTCTTTATTATCATAAGAGGGATTATTGCTAATTAAAGGAAATTGCATGTGTAGTAAAATATGCTACAGTATAAAGAATGAAAATTGCACCCACATTGCCACCATTTAGCAGGGGTGCCCAATCTTTTAGCTTCCCTGGGCCACACTGGAAGAAGAATTGTCATGGCACACATAAAATACACTAACACTAGCAATAACCAATAAGCTAAAAAAAAAAAAAAAGGCAAAAAAAACTAATAGTGTTTTAAGAAAGTTTACAAATTTGTGTTGGGCTGCATTCAAAACTGTCCTGGGCCACATGTGGCCCAGAGGCCGCAGGTTGGACAAGCTTGATTTAGAGGTTGCCACTGTTACCGTGAATATATGTTTCTTTAATATACATGTCATTAGACAGTGTGCATGAGCATTGTCATATATTATTAAATATTTATTTATATCATTTAATGGTCATAGAGCATTCCATTGCAAGACATATGTAATTTATTTAATCAATATCTTTTATTGGAAATTTTTGCTACTTCCAGATTTTTACATTCATAAGTAAAACTGATGGATAACTTGTGTACACTTTCTTAGTGTTTTTGAAGGAGAAATTCCTAAAAGCAGAATGACTGGGTCAAAGATTATGAATATCATTAAGTCTCTTAATATGGGTGGTTAAAATGCCATCCAGAAATGTTGTACCAATGCATTCCTGAGGAATATTCTTGTAAACACATGTAATTTATAAGCACACACCTACTCAGCATATTTGTCTAAAATGATTATGTCAGTGAAATATAGAATTACTCCGGCAAAGCCAGTCAAAACTAGAAGGCTGCTAGAAGAAAAAAAAAGTGGCAGTGAGGTACAGTTAAATAGCCTCCCTTCAACAAATGACCAGCGTCAGGACCTCTTAGGAGGTTTGCTCATACACTATGCTTCCTCAGTCAACTGTGCCATTTAAAAAGGTAAAGGGGCCAGATATTTTTTGTGTTTTTTCTGCCCCCAACCTTCAAGGCAGATTTAAACATACTCAAAACATCTGGTCCCCAGGACCCATTTCAAAAATAAAAAATTCCAGATAGTGCAGAAGCATCAAGATCCGAAGACTTTTGGGAATGCAAATCTCATCCATAAATTCTGTCCATTATCACAATACAGTACTGTATGAGGGAGGGAGGGAGGAAGGGAGGAAAGAGGAAGGAAAGAAGGAAGGAGGAAAGAGAAAGGAAGGAAGGAAGGAGAGACAGAAAGAGAGAGAAAGAAAAGGAAGAAAGAATGAAGGAAAGAAAGAAAGAAAGAAAGAGAAAGAAAGAAGAAAGAAAGGAAGAAAGGAAAGAAAGAAGAAAGAAAGGAAAAGGGAAGGAAGAAAGAAAGAAACTTTTGTTAAAAATTTTAACATAAGTGGCCGAGCATGGTGGCTCACGACTATAATTCCAGCACTTTGGGAGGCTGAGGCGGGTGGATCACGAGGTCAGGAGATCAAGACCATCTTGACCAACATGATGAAACCCCATCTCTACTAAAAACAATACAAAAATTAGCTGGGCGTGGTGGCGCATGTCTGTAGTCCCAGCTACTCAGGAGGCTCAGGCAGGAGAATCGCTTGAACCCAGGTGTTGGAGGTTGCAGTGAGCCAAGATCATGCCACTGCACTCCAGCCCAGCAACAGAGCAAGACTCTGTCTCCAAAAAAAAAAAAAAAAAAAAAATTCTAACATAAGTCTGAGAGGTGGTTATACCTTGTGAGCCTTGTAAATCACTTCTAAAGCAGCTTAAGTCCCCCGTTGCTTTCTTAACTGCAGCCTGTGTCTGAAGATCACAGGATGTCAGCTACCCAGCAAGTCATGCATTGAGCAAATCAGCCAAATCTGAAAGAGAGAATGAAGCCTCCTTCAGCTAATTTGCTGGATTCAATTTTAAAGTATCAGAGTTAGAACTCCTTAGAGGCCACCAAGTCAAGCTCCCTCAGTTGGTGGAGGTTGGCCTCCTGATTAAATCTCAGCCTGGGTCCAAACTGACTCAGGAACCAGAAGATGCATAGAGTAAAAGTTAAGACAGGCCGGATCTGACATCCTCAAAAAGAGTGAAGTCTCAGTCCTTCCATTTGCCCAGCTGCTTAGGAAACCACAACAGCAAACAGCTACAAATACAAGTTATGACCTGGAGTTGTCTATGCTTTAAGTCCCACAGAATAAACACAGAAGAGAACAGAGAGTCACAAGGATTAGGTCACTGGCCTCTGTGGTCCATGTGTCCCTCCCTGCTGACCACAGGGACCTGTGGAAACTGACTGTAAAATGCACTTTTTATTCTGCCCCAGTGCTAAGAAGCCAGCCCAGCCCAGGCCATTTGGACAACCTCCAATATGTGAATGGATTCATCACACTCATTCAGTTCAAGGACTAGAGTCTCAACTATATCACCAACTTGTCTTCCCCTCCTAAGCCTGTTCTTCGTCTTGGCTCTAACACTTTCATCTGTGTTTATGGAACTAAATTTATCCTTCAGGCCTGGTGTTTGACCCATGTTCTCTAGAACTGGCCTCCAAATTCCACCTTTACACCCACGCCTGAGTTAATGCCTGTCTCAAGGCACTGTCAAGAAACCTTCCACTCAACTGGGCCTGGTCTCCAAGACGTTACCCCAGAACAAGCCCATCATGGCTGTAGCGATAGTGAACTTCTCCCTTGGACCTAGTTAAGAGTGGGCTGGAATAGGTGATGGAAAGTAGTGCAGAATACAGTGGGATATTAGGTTAGAAAAGCAGTTTGGGACCAACTTGTGAAGAGCCTTGAATGCTAAGATGTTTAATTTTACCCTAAAGAAAACCAGGAGTTTTTAGAGGTTTTTGAGAAAAAGGCACCCTTGATTAGATCTGTCTGTACTTTTAAAAGACCTCTCTGGAAGCAATGTGGAGAATGGATATGAGTGAGAACAGAGAAATGTCAGATCAGTTCACAGGGTAGTAGAGTCACACAGGTGAATATTGCTCTAAGTCATGGCAGTGAGGATGAAGAAAAGTGAGCATAGTCCTCCCAACGTCCCGCAAAAAATTCATGTCTACCCGGAAACTCAGAATGTGACCCTATGTGGAAATAGGACCTTTGCAGATGAAGGATCACAAGATAATATCATATTGGATTTATTTGTTTTTTTATTTGTTTGTTTGCTTGTTTATTTTTGTTGAGACGGGGTCTCACCCTGCCACCTAGGCTGGAATGCAGTGGCATGATCTTGGCTCACTGCAATCTCCACCTCCTGGGTTCAAGCGATTCTCATGACTCAGCCTCCCAGGTAGCTGGGATTACAGGTACTCACCACCATGCTTGACTAATTTTTTTCTTTTTTGTATTTTTAGTAGAGATGGGTTTTCACCATGTTGGCCAGGCTGGTCTCCAACTCCTGACCTCAAGTGATCCTCCTGCCTTGCCCTCCCAAAGCGCTGGGATTACACGCAGGAGTCACCATGCCCAGCCTCATATCAGATTTCGAATGCACCATAAATCCAATAACTGGGGTCTTTACAAGAAGAGGAGGGGCCACAGAGACAAGGGAGAAGGCTGTGTGGAGACAGACAAAGCTTGGGATTATGCTGCCACAAGCCAAGAACTGCCAGAAGCCCCAGAAGCTGGAGGAGGTAAGGATGAATTCTTCCCTAGAACCTTCAGAAGGAGCAGGGCCCTGATGACACTTTGATGTCAAATGTCTAGCCTCCAAAACGGTGAGGGAAAAAATTCTGTTGCTTTAAGCCACCCAATTGCTGATATTTTCTTATGGCAGCCCTGAGAAGCCAATATAGTAGGAAAGCAGGAGAGAGAAGATTGACATAATTGGCACAGATAATAGCTAGGAGCAGAAAGAAAAAATAAAAATAGTTAAAGAGATTTACTATATTAAAAGTATCTCTATTAAAAGCTTTACAAGATTGGTTTCATTTAATCTATAAAATAACCCTATTAGGTAGGTATCACTATTATCTTCTTATTATCTCCTTTTTCCATATGAGGCAACTGAGAAATAATTATCTCATTAAAGATTACATGGCTAGTAATACAATTCAATATTTGAGTCCGTATGACTCTAAAATCTCATGTAATGCTTCCAGATAGAAGGAGATTGGAACTTGGGTTAATATGATTGTATCAGTGAGTCATTAAAGAAGAATCATGAGATATTAAATCTGAGAGATGTTTCTAAGACACTGTTAAATGGAGGAAGCTTTGAAATAAATAGGCACTTGGGTTTAGTTTATTTAAAAAGATAGTCAAAAGCCACTGTCATTTCCCACTTACTATTCTGTTTACTTAGGTAGGATTAACAGGCTGCCTCAAATCATTCTTCCTCATACAGAGCACACAACCTTCTCATCAAGGGTGGGCAGGTGGCCAGAGAAGCAGTGTTTGTAAATTCAACAGAAGACTGTGTCCTCTCCCCCACGTAAGCCCTAGGAAGTGGCTTCCAGGAAAAAGACCTCCACCAAGCCAAGAGGAACTATTCACATCTACAAACAACCCTCTTTGCCAAAATTCTGTTCAGTTTCTTGCTGCACACATACACACAAAGATAGATAAAGTGAAGCAAATAAATTTTAAAAGGTTACCTTAGGGTAAGGAAAAGGAGGCTGTGGATAGGAAAATTAGAGGAAAATGGAGTTAAGGGCCGGGCGCGGTGGCTCACACCTGTAATCCCAGCACTTTGGGAGGCCGAGGCAGGCGGTTCACAAGGTCAGGAGATTGAGACCATCCTGGCCAACATCGTGGAACCTTGTCTCCACTAAAAATATAAAAAATTAGCTGGGCGTGGTGGCAGGCACGTGTAATCCTAGCTACTCGGGAGGCAGAGGCAGGAGAATCGCTTGAACCAGGGAGTCAGAGGTTGCAGTGAGCCGAGATCATGCCACTGCACTCCAGCCTGGTGACAGAACAAGACTCCATCTCAGAAAAAAAAAAAGAAAAAGGAGTTAAGTTCTCTGATTGTCAACACACTACCTGCATGACACATGCACACAAAAATTCATGTATGCCCGTTACATGCACATATAAGAGCCCCATGTGTGTGCACACATGAGCACACACGGGGGCACACACACATGCGCACACACACACACGCACACACACACACACCCATCTCTTTTTTTCCTCCATGACTTATGGGATTGTTGTGGGGTTTTTTTTCCTGATGGACTTTTCTTCTTTGAAGGATGAAACACTTCTTATCTCAGAGCCCAAACTCTGGGACAGCTGTAGTGGGAGGGTGGGAAGCATGGAGGCTCAAGCTGAGACCCTGAGAGCCTGGCAAGTGTGTCCTCAGGTTCAAAACTCAGCCTGCTGGGGTTCTCGGCTTAACTCTCTCTGGGTTGGTATGTGCGTTTTCTAGTAGGGATTGAGTGAAAGGCATGTTATTTTTAAGAAGCAGGAGGAAGGAGGAGGTTGCCTCTTTCTACTAAGTGCTGACCAACAGCTGTAATTTTAATGGTAGTAACTGATGAAGTAAGAAGGGGGAGGAGATTCCCTCTTTCCACTAAGGGGTGACCAACAGCTGTAATTTTAGTGGCAGTAACTGACAGGAACAGCTTGATGGCATCATGTTTAATGGGAAGAGACCAGCTCACCTCATGCCCTGGTTGCTATGTACAGAGATCTGAGGAGTCCATAACAAAGGCTGTGAGAGTCGCTGCTTAGGGTAGAAGGAAACAGGGGCTGTCCCAGAGAAGGGGGGCTTGCTTTTGTCCAGCCCTGTTGGAATTTATGAGGTCTGTAGAGTGGAGTTTATAGAAGTGACTTGGGAGGCAACGAAAGCCCCTATGAATTGCTCAGATATCCTTCACTCCAAGAAGCTTCATAAGTAATTATTGAACTTGGGAGAACATAATTAAAGAACACATGTCTCCTGCAGCCATATTTAGACATAGTGGAAGACTTTTTGGCATTTTGAAAATAGCATCAGTTTCTATCTTATGCACTCTGGGAATTCTCTGACCCATCAGCAATTGGCCACTTCTTGGAGGAGGATGAGAAATGAGCCACATAATTTTAGATGTGAAAACCAAAGGGAAAATAGGTTTCATTAGCCCTGAGGGAAAAAAGAAGCATACATTTTAAGAATAAATATGCATAAGTTTAAGAAATAAGCAGACATATTTTCTTGGCTTCCCACTTCATATCCGCCCTGAGAACAGAAAATTGAGGACACACGTTGCTGAGGCCCCACAGTGGATGTAGCTGACCATAATGTTGCCAGATCCACTGCAGAAATCAGTGTTGCTGACCACAGTGGAAGCCAAGTACCTAGGGCAAGGGGGCTGACAATCAAGTGACTCCGAGTCAAAGCTCTGTCCCCAAGAGCCCTCCAAGCAAGAGAGGAGGCAACAAGAATTTGTTCTGTTGCAAGCAGGTATAGAGCCCTGGAGGGTGCTAATATTAACACAGATCATTTGGAACTAGAAATGCAAGGCAAAGGTCCTGATCCTCCATCCTATAGTGAGGCATACTTTCCTTTAATGTCAAATCAGAATTTTCTATCTCCTATCTTGCTACTTTAGGAATCACAGTCTTTTATCACATTCCCCACCCCAATTGTTTCTGAGAATCCCTGAGGCCTGTTGGGCTGCCCCACAGGTCCACTCTGTTTGTCAGCTCAGTCAGTCATCTGAGATTGGACCGGCTTTTTGTAGACTCTTCTTACTATCTCATGATCAAACTTCTCAAGACTCATCATCCCTAAAATGGACAGTTATATCTCTTAATTACCCAGGCACAAGAAAGCCACTCTGTAGTATGTAATGTTCCTTTATTGAAGGCATTGGGCTCTAACAGAAAGGAATTGAAACAGACAAGAAGGAAAGTAAACGCTGGATCTGAATATGGCTATTCCCAATATCCACAATGGTCACCCACACCATTCCTTCTGCTTTTGATCATGTTATAGGGGTCAGTTACTTCCCCTCATAAGACAGCTGTCAGCTACATCTCCATTTCCTGGAGCCCGGACCCCCAAATCCTCTGAGTGGTTATACATAGCCCCAAAGGAAAAATAAACAATCTCAGTGATGTTATCCTAAACACAGTAAAGATGACCTTTTATACTAAGAGCACAGCAACATTGCATCCCATTATCCAGAACATCCCATTGCTGAACAGAAAGGCAGGCTCAGCTCTAATTTTCTGTTACAACAACAGTAACAAAAGCAATAATTATAAAAATAGCTGTGGTTTATTGAATTTCTACTCTATGCCAATAACAACACTAATGACTTTTATATGTTATTTCTAATATTTACATCGCTATCAAGGTTAAGTATTAGTCCCATTTTATGCTAAGAAAACTAAGGGCCGGGCGCGGTGGCTCACGCCTGTAATCCCAGCACTTTGGGAGGCCAAGGCCGGCGGATCATGAGGTCAGGAGTTTGAGACCAGCCTGGCTAACATGGTGAAACCCCGTCTCTACTAAAAATACAAAAAATTAGCCGGGCATGGTGGCAGGCGCCTGTAGTCCCAGCTACTGGGGAGGCTGAGGCAGGAGAATGGCGTGAACTTGTGAGGTGGAGCTTGCAGTGAGCCAAGATCACGCCACTGCACTCCAGTCTGGGCGACAAAGCAAGACTCCGTCTCAAAAAAAAAAAAAAAAAAAAAAAAAAAAAAGCTAAGGAGAAATAAAGTAAATTGTCCAAGATCGAACTTTTGGAAAAATTAGAAATAAGACTAAAATCAAGATATTCCAAGACACTGAACCAGTATGATGGCTGACTCCTTCCTCTGAATTACTGCAGAGGAAAAATATCTAGAAATGTGTCAAGAGAGCTGGAGTTATACTGTTTAGGACTGGTGTATGAGTGAGGCTTTGACTTTGAATAGAAGGAATAACGGCATACATTGGGAGAGTACAGTAAGATAGGAACTCTTGGTGTTTTCCTCTTGCTCTTCTCTGTTGCTGCCTCAGACAAACAATTTCTGTCCTCATCCTTATGGCTCTCAACTCTGGTCCAGGTGTGCGAGGTAATACAAACAAAGCAGTGCAGAAGATATGTATTTGTGAGGCATTAAGAAAAACAGGTGAAGACTAACCTTGAGCAGAGACTCCTTATTTGTGAGGCATTAAGAAAAACAGGTGGAGACTAACCTTGAGCAGGGACTCCCCATTCCTCCCCTTCCAAACTCTTAAGATTGATTAACTTTTGCAATCTCAGGATGCTACTTCCTCTAGGCAAAGAATGAGGCCTTGACCTAAGGGCCAGAAGTAACTGATTGGTTTTTCTGTACCTGGCCTTCTCCCATGGCCATATTTAGGCATAGTGGAAGACTCTCTGGCATTTTTAAAACAGCATCAATTTCTATCTTATGGCCCCTGGGAATTCTCTAACCCACCAGAAATTGGCCACTTCTTGGAGGAGGATGAGAAATGAGCCACATTATTTTATTAATAGATGTGAAAACCAAAAGGAAAGCAGGTTTCATTAGCCCTGGGGGGAAAAAAGAAGCATATACTTTAAGAATAAATACATGTGAATTTAAGATATCAGCAGACATTCCCCCCACTCCCTCCCACCCCCAACCCTGTCCCCCACCTACCATGCCCAAGGGCTTAGCTCCCTAACCTGAGCTAATTAGGGCTGTTGCAGCTTAAGATCTACCCTTCTCTGACAAAGTAGCCAATATCTCCTGGGGAAAATGATCTCACAAGGCAAAATGAAAATACATTTGAAAAGCACAACTATTTCAAATAAAAACAACTTGCGGGTTACATATGGTGCCAAAGAAGAAACATTAGAACCAAAAGAGATGATAAAAGTTACAAGAAATAATAGATATAAAAAAACCTAGTTAAAATAAAGAAAAAATCAAATAAATAGCATGAATTAGCTGAAGAATAGATTCAAAACGTGAAAAACCAGATTGAGAAAAATCTCTCAAAAGGAAGGATAAAAAGGCAACAAAATATAAAACATAAAAGAAAATCTAAGAAGTGGAGGGAGAGCGAAATACAACTAGAATTAGTAATATGAGAATAATAGAAATCCCAGAAAGAGAAAGCAATAATAAGAAAACATTTGAAGAAGTAATGGAGATAAATTTTCCCAAATAAAAGAAAAGAAGGAAGAAGAGGACATTTTAGAGTAAAAGAGTCAGATAATTCCAAAGAGGAGAATAAAGAAAAACCCACATTAGATGTCTTATTAAAAAATGTAAGAATATCAAAGGCAAGGAGAAAGTTATAAAAGCTCCTAGAGAATAAAAAGCAGATCCTGCAATACTGATCGAGAATCGGATTAATTTCAGATGTTTCAACACCAACACTAGTAACAACCAACAACAAAAAAAGAATTTCTAAAAATAGGGTAATATTTTTAAGTATTGGGGGAAAAATGTACTTAGAGCAAGAAGTTCATATTCAGCCATACTGTCACTTAAGTATGAGAGGATGCTCAACATATTCTCAGGCATACAAATCCTCAGAGTGACACAAAAATATTCATACTGAAATAAATTTTGTATTAAGTATTTTAATTAGAATACAGGACATTCCAGGAGATGGCACAGATTTATATAAAGTAATGACCATCTAATACCTTGGTAGATTTTGATGTTACCTTAAAAAGTAGCTACAGAGTGATATCAGCAAGATGGTGGAATATGAAGCCCAAGACCTCACTCCCCAACAAAAACCTTGACTCAACAACAATACATGCTCCAAAATGCCTTTATAAGAATGCCAGAAACCAGTTAGGAAGATGCAATATCCCAGGCAAATTGAAAGCCAATAACATCTCCACTGAAACAGGTAAGAAAAGCCATTTCATGTCAACTGCATTAGACCTTCCCCAAAGCTAGCATAGATCATGATCAAAAGGAAAACTCCAATATATAGCTTCTCTTTGGAAAATAAAAGAGAGGAGTGGAATTCACATTCAACATTTCAGCTTTTGAAGGGAATGCCTGGACTGGTTTTTGTCTTGCCTGGCACAGAGCATTGATGGGGAAACCTACATACTTTGGATTCCTGGTAGCCTCTGAGAACAAAAGAGAGCTCAACAACTTAGAAGCAGCACCAGAGAACTTGCAATACTGCAGACAGAGCCAACAAAGCTCATCAAGATAGGGAGAAAGCACCAAGATCATGGTTTTTCCTATAGGAGGAAAAAAAGGAGAGAAATGTGTGTCCAACCTTCTGGCTTTTGTGGGGGGCTTCCTAAGAAACTGATTTCTGTTTCACCTGGCTCAAAGCACTGATGGAAAACTGGCATATTTCAAAGGCCTGGGGGCCATTGAGAAGAGAGAGCTCAGTGGCTTGTGGAAGTGCCAGAAAACTGCAGTGCCATAAACATCCACCAGAGTGAGTAAGAGACTACAGCTCCTGAAAAACCAGCAAACCTATCTAATTGAGAAATAAGCCCAGAGAAAATGCATCCCCAAGAAAGGTTTGAAAGACCTCTGGAACCTCCAACCAGGCTGATTGATGAATGTCTTCTTCTATATGAAGCCAGTCCTTAAAGACTGGGAGAGGTGATTATTTTTTTTCAAATGCAAAATCACAACAAAAATTACAAAGCACACAAACAAGGAAACATAACCCAATCAAAGAAACAAAAAAACTCCAGAGACTGACTCTCAAGAAATGGAAATCTATGAATTAGCCAAAAAAGAATTCAAAATAATCTTCTTAAAGAAGTTTGATGCACTACAAGAGAACACAAATAACTAAACAAAGTCAGAAAAACAGTGCATGAACAAAATGAGAATATCAAAATAAGATAGAAACTATAAAAAAGAACAAAACATATTGGAGATGCAGAATACAATAACTACATTGAAAATTTTACTACAGGGTATCAATAGCAGACTTGATCAAACAGAAAAAAGAATTAGGACACTAAAAAACAGCTCATTTAAAATTCTAAAGTCCGAGGAACAAAAATAAAAAATAATGAAGAAAATAAAAGAAAGCTTAAGGGACTTATTGGACACTATCAAGCTGACCAATATATGAATTATAGAAGTCAAAAAGTGAGAAAAGAGAGCATAGAGCAGAGAGTTTACCTGAAGAAATAATCACCCAAAACTTCCCAAATCTGAGGAAGAAAGTGAATGTCTGAATTCAAGAAGTTCAAAGGACTCTAACTAGGATGGACCCAAAGAGGCCCATAGGGAGACACATCATAATAACACCTTCAAAAGTCAAAGACAAAGACAATCCGGAAAACAACAAGAGGAAAGCAACCTGTCATTAAAAAGTGAGCTCTCATAAGGTTATCAGCAGATAACTCAGCAGAGATATTTTAAAACAGAATGGAGTGGCATGATATAGTCAAAGCACTGAAAGAAAACAAAATTACCAAAGAATTCTACATTTGGAGAAACTGTCCTTCAAAATGAAAGAATAAGACCTTCTCAAATCAATAAATGGTCAGGGAGGTCATCACCACTACACCTGCCATATAAGAATTGCTGAACAGAGACCTTCGAGTTGAAATAAAAGAATGCTAACACCAGCAGCACAAAAGTATATGAACATTTAAAGCTCTCTATAAAGGTAAATATATAAATAAATACAGAAACAAATTGTAATGCTGGTGTATAAATCACTTTTAATTCGGGTATAGAATTTAAAAGAAAGCATATAAATAACTAGCTACAAAACTATATTAATGAATATAAAATATTAAAATATGTAATTTGTGACATCAATAGCATTAATGGGTGGTAGAGAATGAAAAGGAGTAGAGTTTTAAATTCTATTGAAGTTATAATCAGTTTAAAATATATTTTATAACCAGAAGATGTTTTATGTTATCTCTATGATAACCACAAGAAAACATCTATGGAATATACACAAAAGAAAATGAGAAAGAAATCAAGGCATGTCACTACAAAAAAATCAATGAATCATAAAGGAACGCAGCAAGAAATAAAAATGGAGAGAAAACTACAAGACATACCAAAAACAATAAAATGGCAATAGGAGGTCCTTCTTTATCAGTAATTGCTTTAAGTGTAAATGGATTAAACTGTCAAATTATAAGCCATAGAATGACTGAATAGTTTCTTGTTTTAAAAAAATAGATCCAACTATATACCATCTACAAGAAATTCACTTTAGGTATAAAGACATGCATTGGCTTAAAGAGAAAGGATAGAAAAAGGTATTCCATGCAAATGGTAATCAAAAGAAAGCAGAAGTGGCCATATTTATATAAAAAATAGACTTTAGTCAAAAACTGTCTAACAAGAGACAAAGAATGACATTATATAATGATAAAGAGTACATTCACCAGGAAGATACAGCTCACAGTACCCAAATATACGAAGCAAACATCGACAGAATTGAAGGGATAAATGGACAGTAACACAATAATAGTAGGATAATTCAATATTGCACTTTTAATAAATGATAGATCAACCAGACAGAAGTTCAACAAAGAAACAGAGGACTTGGACAAAATTATAGACCAAATGAACTTAACAGAAATATACAGAATATTACATCCAACAGCAGCAGAATACACATTCTTCTCAAGAACACATGGAACATTCTCCAAGTAGATCACATTTTGAGCCAAAAAACTAGTCTTAACAAATTTAAGAAAATTGAAATCACACCAAGTATCTTTACTAACTACAATGGAATAAAACTAAAATTTAATAGCAAAAGGAAAACAAGAAAATTCATAAATATATGAAAATTAACACACTCTTGAATAATCGAAGAACAAATCAGAGGGAAATTTTAAAATATCTAGAGACAAGTGACAATGAAAATACATTACACAAAAACTTATGGGATGCAGCAAATGCACTCCTAAGAGGAAAGTTTATAATGTTAAACACCTATATTAAAAAAGCAGAAAGATCTCAAATCAACAACCTAACTTTATACCTCTAGAAATGAAAAGAAGAAGAAAAAATTAAACCCAAAGAAGGGAAAAAATAGCAAACATTAGAGCATAAATAAATGAAATAGAAAAACATTAGAAAAATCAGTGAAAATAAGAATTAGTTTTTTGAAAAGATCAACAATATTGGCAAATCTTTAGGAAAACTAAGAAAAAAGAGAAAAGATTAAAATAACAAAAAGGAGAAGACATTACAACTAACGCTATAGAAATAAGAAAGATCATAAGACTACTATGAACAATTATACAGCAACAAATAACCTAGAATAAATGTATAAATTTCTAGAAGGATGTAATCTACTAAGGCTAAATAATAAAGGATTAAAAATCAGAACATACTTATGACAAGTAAGGAAATAAATCTGTAACCAAATCCTCCCAACAGAGAAAAGCCCAGGATCATAAGGTTTCATTGGAGAATTCTGCCATACATTTTAAAAATTAGCATCAATTCTTCTCTTAAAAAAAAAAAAAAAGATGAGGGAACACTTCTATGAGGCATTCTATGAGGCTGGTGTTACACTGACACCAAAATGAGACATAAATACTACAAGACAAGAAAACTACAGACCAATACCCCGATTAGTGTTCATGTAAAACCCTCAATAAAATACTAACAAAGAAAATTCAATAGCATATTTAAAAATTATAACTGATAATTAAGTGGCATTTATTACTGGAATGCAAGGATGGTTCGACATATGAAAATCAATCTAATAACCACATTAATAGAATGAAAAACAAAAACCACATAATTATATCAAATTGATGCAGAAAAAGTTTATGGCAAAATGCAGTACCCTTTTATGATTTAAAAAAAAAGCAATTAACAAATTAGGACCAGAAGAAAAACTGAAAACTCCCCCTTTACAAAAAGGAACAAGTCAAGAATGCCCATTCTCAACACCTCTAGTCAAACTAGTACTGGAAGTCGTAGCCAAAAAAAATTTTTTTTTAAATCAGGCAAGAAAAGAAATGAATAGAATGAAAATAGATAATGAAGATGTAAAATCATCTGTATTCTCATAATCACAGATGACATGATCTTATATGTAGAAAACCCTATAGATTTCACAAAAGACTGTCAGAACTATTAAATAATAAATTCAGAAAAGTTTCAGGACAAAAAAATCAGTTGTGTTTCTATACACTAATAATGAACAATCCAAAAAAATTAAGAAAACAACCCCATTAACAATAGCATCAACAAAAATGAAACACGTAGGAATAAACCTAAACAAGTAGGCAAAAGACTTGTACACTGAAAACTACAAAACATTGCTAAAAGAAATTCTAAAGACACAAATAAATGGAAAGACATCCACTGTACATGGATTGAAAGACTTAGTATTTTTAAATGTCCATATTACTCAAAGCAATCTACATATTTAATGCAATCTCTATCAAAATTGCAATGGTATTTTTGTAGAACTAGAAAACAAAAATTCTAAAACTGCTGTGGAATCTCAAAGGACTCTGAATAGAAGAAATAATCTTGAGAATAAAAACAAAGCTGAAGGCCTCATACTTCCTAACTTCAAAACATATTACAAACCTACAGTAATCAAAACGGCATGGTACTGGCATAAGGGCAGACACATAGACCAATAGAACAGATAAGAGAACTCAGAAATAACCTTCACATATATGGTCAAATGATGTTCAGCAAAGGTGCCAAAGCTACACAATAGAGAAAAGACAATCTCTTCAACAAATGATGTTGGGAAAACTGTATAACCATGTGTATGTCCTTGCCTTACACCATATATAAATACTAACACAAAATGTATTGAAGACCTAAACATAAGACCTGAACCTATACAACTTCTAGAAGAAAACATAGAGAAACTTCATGACTTTGAATTTGGCAGTGGTTTCTTGGATATGACACCAAAAGCATAGACAACAAACGCAAAAATAGTCAAATAAGACTACATCAAACTTAAAAACTTCTGTGCAGCCATGGAAATAATCAGCAGAATGAAAAGGCAACCTATGAAATAAAAGAACATATTTATAGCCATATATCTGATGCAGATTGAGTATATCTTATTTGAATGTTGAGACCAGAAATGTTTTGGATTTCAGATTTTTTGAGATTTGGGAATATTTGCATTTACATAATGACATATCTTCGGGATGGAAACCAAGTCTATATATGACATTCATTTACATTTCATACACACCTTATACACATAGCTGGCAGGTAATTTTATACAATATTGTTAATCATGCATGAATCAAAGTTTTGACTGCTTTTTGACAGTCACCAGTCACATGAGGTCAGGTGTGAACTTTTCCACGTGTGACACCATGTCAATACTCAAAAAGTTTCAGATTTTGGAGCATTTCAGGTTTTGAGTTTTTGGATTAGGGATGCTCAACCTGCAATAGGTTAATATCTAAATATATTTAAAAACCCCTGCAACCCAACGACAACAAGAAATTCAATTAAAAAATAAGCACAAGGCTTGAAAGAAGATAAACAAATGAACAACAAGCATATGAAAAGATGTTCAACGTCACCAATCATTGGAGAAATGCAAATAGAAAGCACAATACTATATCACCTCATACTCGTTAGGATGGTCATTCGTTCTGTGGTGAACGGGTCTATGCAAACCTACCTCCAAAAGTCTGAGGAAGCTGAGAAGCTGAAGAAAGAGGCTGACATATCCAGTTTCTCAGAAAGAAACATTTAATAGGGATTTACAATGCCGTGTCTGTGTCTCAGGCAGCGAGACAAGATGGCAGATCCTGGCCCCATCTCTTTTAAGATCCAGGGCTTATGTACCATAAAAAATGGTGTTCATGGTTCAGAAGAGATGTGTAGGGCAACTGAAGTATGATAACATCAAGGTTATTTTGACCTAAGAGCAGGATTTACAACAAGTACATGCTCTTACACAAGGAACAATAGATAAAATGAAAATCTTTGAGGCTTTCCCAGAACTGGAGTTAATCAGAAGTCAACATGGCAGATTAGCATCCAAGATGCAGTTGCTTTTGCCCCCATGTCATTATCCACAAATAAGCAAACACAACAAACAAACAAACAGAAAAGAGAAAATAACAAGTTTTGGAGAAGATATCAAGAAGCTGGAATCCTTGTGCATTATTGGTAGGAATTTAAAATGGTCACTGGGCATGGTGGCTCATGCCTGTAATCCCAACACTTGAGAGGCTGATGCAGGTGGATCGTTTGAGCACAGGAATTCAAATCTAGCCCAGGCAACATGGCAAAACCCCATCTCTACTAAAAATATTTAAAAATTAGCTGGGCCTGGTGGCATATGCCTTAATCCCATCTACTCAAGAGGCTAGGGTAAGAGGATCACCTGAGCCTGGGAAATCAAGGCTGCAGTAAGCCATGATCATGCCTCTGCACTCCAGCCTGGGCAGCAGGAGTAAGACCCTCTCTCTAAATACATAAATAAAATGGTGAAGCCACTTTGGAAAACAGTATGGAGATTCCTCAAAAATTAAAAATAAAATTGCCATATGATCCAGCCACCCCACTCCTCAGTACAGATCCAAAAAAAAATTGAAAACATGATCTTGAGGGAATATTTTGCATACCCATGTTCATTATAGCATAATCACAATAGCCAAGAGTTGGAAGCCACCTACAATATACATCAACAGATAAACGGATGAAGAAAATGTGGTATATACATACAATGAAATATTATTTGCCTTAAAGTAGAATGAAATCCTGCCATATGCAAAAACAAAAGTGAATCTTGAGGACGTTATGCTAAGTGAAATAAGCCAGTCACAAAAAGACAAATACACCAAAATTCCACTTATATGAGGTATCTAAAATATTCGAACTCTTAGAAAGTTGAATGGTAGTTCCCAGGGCCTGAGGGGAGGAAGAAAAGGAGAGTTGTTGTTTCATAGATATGGAGTTTCCGTTTTACAAGATAAAAAAAGTTCTAGAGAGCTGTTGCCAAAGATGAATAAAATTAACACACTATACTGTACACTTTAAAATGGTTACAATATTAAATGTTGTCCTATGTATTGTTGATCACAATTTTAAAAATAGCTACAATTGACTGGGTATTGTGGCTCACACATGTAATCCCAGCACTTTGGGAGGCTGAGGCAGGAGGATCACTTGACATCAGGAGTTCGGGACCAGCCTGGCAGACATTGTGAAACCCTGTCTCTACTAAAATAAATACAAAAATTAGCCGGGTATGGTGCCGCATGCCTGTAGTCCCAGCTACTCGAGAGGCTAAGGGAGAAGAATCACTTGAACCTAGGAGGCAGAGGTTGCAGTGAGCCAAGATCGCACCACTGCACTCCAGCCTGGGTGACAGAGTGAGACTCTGTCTCAGAAAAAAAAAAAAAGGAGTAGCTACAATCAAAGACAAAGAGAAATTACATCCATAATAACCCAGAATTAAAAGTCTAGATCAGTGATCCTCAAAGTATAGTTCCTAAACCAGCTGCATCGGCATCACTTAGGAATTTACTAGAAATGAAAATCCTCAGGTTCCACCCCAGACCTACTGAATCAGAAACTCAGGTGGGGTCCCAGCAATCTGTGATTTAACAAGTCTTCCAGATGATTTGAATATACCATTAAAGCTTGAGAATCACTAGTCTTGGTCAGCTATTTTTAAAGTGTGATTTGTGAGACCCTTTCAAGTCATCCATGAGAGCAAAACCATTTTCATAATGCCAAAATGTTATTTGCCTTTTTGCTCTCTCTCATGAGAGTGTAGTGGAGTTTTCTAGAGACTATCTAATTTATGAAATTATTAAAAAATGGAATGTAATAGCAAATATGAGAATCCAGCTATCTTCTCTAAAGCAGAATTTTTTTTTAATTTGCTGAAATGCAAAATGATGCCCCTCTAGTTTGGGAAAATACAATTATTTTTAAATAAAAATATATTACTTATGCTCTCATGTAATGGTTTTTTCAATGAATTAATGAATATTTTAAATTTTCTTAGTTTTACTTTTTAATATAAGTTTTCATAGATATAACTCTCATAAACAAAACGTTTTTGGAGTTCCCACTACTTTTTAAGGGGATAAAGAGCTTCTGAGACTAAAACTTTGAACTATTGGTCTAAGTATTATCAACATGATGGAAGATGGGAAACAGTGTATATGAGAGTAAGCTAACATCCTGTTATAATGGGGTATAAAATAAGAAAGGATTAAAAAGAAACTTTAGTTAGATAAACTGAAATTTTAAAATGTGATGGCAAAACAGATGCAAGTATATTAATAATTGCAACAAATGGACTAACTATTCCAATTAAAAGACAAAGACTGTCAGAGTGGATAAACAAAAGGTACAAATCTGTACTACTTATAAGAAACACAGATAATACCATTTAGAAATTAAGCAATTAATATTGAAAGTACAAGAATGGGGCCGGGCGTGGTGGCTCACGCCTGTAATCCCAGCACTTTGGGAGGCCGAGGCAGGCAGATCACGAGGTCAGGAAATCGAGACCATCCTGGCTAACATGGTGAAACCCCGTCTCTACTAACAAATACCAAAAAAAATTAGCTGAGGGTAGTAGTGGGTGCCTGTAGTCCCAGCTACTCGGGAGGCTGAGGCAGGAGAATGGCTGAACCCAGGAGGCGGAGCTTGCAGTGAGCAGAGATCGCGCCACTGCATTCCAGCCTGGGCGACAGAGCAAGACTTCGTCTCAAAAAAAAAAAAAGTACAAGAATGGGAAAATACCATGCAAACACTAACCAAGAAAAAGGTGACATGGCTATATTCTCATCACTCTAATCAGACTTTAAGGTAAGAACAACTATTAGAGATAAAAACATTTCTTAATGATAAAAGGTTCAATTCAACAGGAAGATATGCCAATTCTTAATCTGTATACACCTAATAATTAAGCCTCGACATAAAGCAAAAAAAATGACAAGACTTGCATGCAATATCTACAAATCTAAAGTTATACTAGGAAATTTTAACACACATTTTGCAGTAAATGAGATCACAGGCAAAAATAAATGGGTAAGAATATAAGTGATTTGAAAAATGTAATTATCAAACTTGTCCCAATTTTTATACATGGAGCAATTACTCCAAATTTTCCAAGACCCATTCATTCTTCCCAGTTTTCTTGGGAATTTAACAAATATTGCCATATGCCAGATTACAGAACAAGTTTCAAAAATTTCAAAGGATTGTAGTAATCTAGAGTATGTACTCTGGCCATAGTGGACTTAAGTTAGAAGTATGTAATAAAATCCCTATATGTTTGGAAATTAAGCAACTAATTTCTAAAAACTTAACGGAGCTCTAAACTGGGGGAGGAGCCAAGATGGCCGAATAGGAACAGCTCCGGTCTACCGCTCCCAGTGAGAGTGACGCAGAAGACAGGTGATTTCTGCATTTCCATCTGAGGTACCGGGTTCATCTCACTAGGGAGTGCCAGACAATGGGTGCAGGTCAGTGGGTGCGCGCACCTTGCTCGAGCCGAAGAAGGGCGAGGCATTCCCTCACTCGGGAAGCACAAGGGGTCAGGGAGTTCCCTTTCCTAGTCAAAGAAAGGGGTGACAGACGGCACCTGGAAAATCGGGCCACTCCCACCCGAATACTGCGCTTTTCAGACGGGCTTAAAAAACGGCGCACCAGAAGATTGTATCCCCCACCTGGCTCAGAGGGTCCTACGCCCACGGAGTCTCGCTGATTGCTAGCACAGCAGTCTGAGATCAAACAGCAAGTCGGCAGCGAGGCTGGGGGAGGGGCGCCCGCCATTGCCCAGGCTCGCTTAGGTAAACAAAGCAGCTGGGAAGCTCGAACTGGGTGGAGCCCACCACAGCTGAAGGAGGCCTGCCTGCCTCTGTAGGCTCCACCTCTGGGGGCAGGGCACAGACAAACAAAAAGACAGCAGTAACCTCTGCAGACTTAAATGTCCCTGTCTGACAGCTTTGAGGAGAGCAGTGGTTCTCCCAGCATGCAGCTGGAGATCTGAGAACGGGCAGACTGCCTCCTCAAGTGGGTCCCTGAACCCTGACCCCCGAGCAGCCTAACTGGGAGGCACACCCCAGCAGGGGCAGACTGACACCTCACAAGGCCAGCCAGGTACTCCAACAGACCTGCAGCTGAGGGTCCTGTCTGTTAGAAGGAAAACTAACAAACAGAAAGGACATCCACACCAAAAACCCATCTGTATATCACCATCATCAAAGACCAAAAGTAGATAAAACCACAAAGATGGGGAAAAAACAGAGCAGAAAAACTGGAAACTCTAAAAAGCAGAGCGCCTCTCCTCCTCCAAAGGAACGCAGTTCCTCACCAGCAACGGATCAACACTGGACGGAGAATGACTTTGACGAGCTGAGAGAAGAAGGCTTCAGACGATCATATTACTCCGAGCTACGGGAGGATATTCAAACCAAAGGCAAAGAAGTTGAAAACTTTGAAAAAAATTTAGAAGAATGTATAACTAGAATAACCAATACAGAGAAGTGCTTAAAGGAGCTGATGGAGCTGAAAACCAAGGCTCGAGAACTACGTGAAGAATGCAGAAGCCTCAGGAGCCGATGTGATCAAATGGAAGAAAGGGTATCAGCAATGGAAGATGAAATAAATGAAATGAAGCCAGAAGGGAAGTTTAGAGAAAAAAGAATAAAAAGAAACAAGCAAAGCCTCCAAGAAATATGGGATTATGTGAAAAGACCAAATCTACGTCTGATTGGTGTACCTGAAAGTGACGGGGAGAATGGAACCAAGCTGGAAAACACTCTGCAGGATATTATCCAGGAGAACTTCCCCAATCTAGCCAGGCAGGCCAACATTCAGATTCAGGAAATACAGAGAACACCACAAAGATATACTCCTCAAGAAGAGCAACTCCAAGACACATAATTGTCAGATTCACCAAAGTTGAAATAAAGGAAAAATTGTTAAGGGCAGCCAGAGAGAAAGGTCGGGTTACCCTCAAAGGAAAGCCCATCAGACTAACAGCGGATCTCTTGGCAGAAACCCTACAAGCCAGAAGAGAGTGGGGGCCAATATTCAACATTCTTAAAGAAAAGAATTTTCAACCCAGAATTTCATATCCAGCCAAACTAAGCTTCATAAGTGAAGGAGAAATAAAATACTTTACAGACAAGCAAATGCTGAGAGATTTTGTCACCACCAGGCCTGCCCTAAAAGAGCTCCCGAAGGAAGCGCTAAACATGGAAAGGCACAACCGGTACCAGCCGCTGCAACATCATGCCAAAATGTAAAGACCATCGAGACTAGGAAGAGACTGCATCAACTAATGAGCAAAATAACCAGCTAACATCATAATGACAGGATCAAATTCACACATAACAATATTAACTTTAAATGTAAATGGACTAAATGCTCCAATTAAAAGACACAGACTGGCAAATTGGATAAAGACTCAAGACCCATCAGTGTGCTGTATTCAGGAAACCTATCTCACGTGCAGAGACACACATAGGCTCAAAATAAAAGGATGGAGGAAGATCTACCAAGCAAATGGAAAACAAAAAAACGCAGGGGTTGCAATCCTAGTCTCTGATAAAACAGACTTTAAACCAACAAAGATCAAAAGAGACAAAGAAGGCCATTACATAATGGTAAAGGGATTAATTCAACAAGAAGAGCTAACTATCCTAAATATATATGCACCCAATACAGGAGCACCCAGATTCATAAAGCAAGTCCTGAGTGACCTACAAAGAGACTTAGACTCCCACACATTAATAATGAGAGACTTTAACACCTCACTGTCAACATTAGACAGATCAACGAGACAGAAAGTCAACAAGGACACACAGGAACTGAACTCAGCTCTGCACCAAGCAGACCTAATAGACATCTACAGAACTCTCCACCCCAAATCAACAGAATATACATTTTTTTCAGCACCACACCACACCTATTCCAAAATTGACCACATAGTTGGAAGTAAAGTTCTCCTCAGTAAATGTAAAAGAACAGAAATTATCACAAACTATCTCTCAGATCACAGTGCAATCAAGCTAGAACTCAGGATAAAGAATCTCACTCAGAACTGCTCAACTACATGGAAACTGAACAACCTGCTCCTGAATGACTACTGGGTACATAATGAAATGAAGGCAGAAATAAAGATGTTCTTTGAAACCAACGAGAACCAAGACACAACATACCAGAATCTATGGGATGCATTCAAAGCAGTGTGTAGAGGGAAATTTATAGCACTAAATGCCCATAAGAGAAAGAAGGAAAGATCCAAAATGACACCCTAACATCACAATTAAAAGAACTAGAAAAGCAAGAGCAAACACATTCAAAAGCTACCAGAAGGCAAGAAATAACTAAAATCAGAGCAGAACTGAAGGAAATAGAGACAGAAAAAACCCTTCAAAAAAGTAATGAATCCAGGAGCTGGTTTTTTGAAAGGATCAACAAAATTGATAGACCACTAGCAAGACTAATAAAGAAGAAAAGAGAGAAGAATCAAATAGATGCAATAAAAAATGATAAAGGGGATATCACCACCGATCCCACAGAAATACAAACCACCATCAGAGAATATTATAAACCTCTACACAAATAAACTAGAAAATCTAGAAGAAATGGATAAATTCCTTGACACATACACCCTCCCAAGACTAAACCAGGAAGAAGTTGAATCTCTGAATAGACAAATAACAGGAGCTGAAATTGTGGCAATAATCAATAGCTTACCAACCAAAAAGAGTCCAGGACCAGATGGATTCACAGCCGAATTCTACCAGAGGTAAAAGGAGGAGCTGGTACCATTCCTTCTGAAACTATTCCAATCAATAGAAAAAGAGGGAATCCTCCCTAACTCATTTTATGAGGCCAGCATCATCCTGATACCAAAGCCGGGCAGAGACACAACCAAAAAAGAGAATTTTAGACCAATATCCTTGATGAACATTGATGCAAAAATCCTCAATAAAATACTGGCAAACTGAATCCAGCAGCACATCAAAAAGCTTATCCACCATGATCAAGTGGGCTTCATCCCTGGGATGCAAGGCTGGTTCAATATATGCAAATCAATAAATGTAATCCAGCACATAAACAGAACCAAAGACAAAAACCACATGATTATCTCAATAGATGCAGAAAAGGCCTTTGAACAAAATTCAACAACTCTTCATGCTAAAAACTCTCAATAAATTAGGTATTGATGGGACATATCTCAAAATCATAAGAGCTATCTATGACAAATCCACAGCCAATATCATACTGAATGGGCAAAAACTGGAAGCATTCCCTTTGAAAACTGGCACAAGACAGGGATGCCCTTTCTCACCACTCCTATTCAACATAGTGTTGGAAGTTTTGGCCAGGGCAATTAGGCAGGAGAAGGAAATAAAGAGTATTCAATTAGGAAACGAGGAAGTCAAATTGTCCCTGTTTGCAGACGACATGATTGTATATCTAGAAAACCCCATCATCTCAGCCCAAAATCTCCTTAAGCTGATAAGCAACTTCAGCAAAGTCTCAGGATACAAAATCAATGTACAAAAATCACAAGCATTCTTATTCACCAACAACAGACAAACAGACAGCCAAATCATGAGTGAACTCCCATTCACAATTGCTTCAAAGAGAATGAAATACCTAGGAATCCAACTTACAAGGGACATGAAGGACCTCTTCAAGGAGAACTACAAACCACTGCTCAAGGAAATAAAAGAGGATACAAACAAATGGAAGAACATTCCATGCTTATGGGTAGGAAGAATCAATATCGTGAAAATGGCCATACTGCCCAAGGTAATTTACAGATTCAATGCCATCCCCATCAAGCTACCAATGACTTTCTTCACAGAATTGGAAAAAACTACTTTAAAGTTCATATGGAACGAAAAAAGAGCCCGCATCACCAAGTCAATCCTAAGCCAAAAGAACAAAGCTGGAGGCATCACACTACCTAACTTCAAACTATACTACAAGGCTACAGTAACCAAAACAGCATGGTACTGGTACCAAAACAGAGATATAGATCAATGGAACAGAACAGAGCCCTCAGAAATAACGCCGCATATCTACAACTATCTGATCTTTGACAAACCTGAGAAAAACAAGCAATGGGGAAAGGATTCCCTATTTAATAAATGGTGCTGGGAAAACTGGCTAGCCATATGTAGAAAGCTGAAACTGGATCCCTTCCTTACACCTTATACAAAAATCAATTCAAGATGGATTAAAGACTTAAATGTTAGACCGAAAACCATAAAAACCCTAGAAGAAAACCTAGGCATTACCATTCAGGACATAGGCATGGGCAAGGACTTCATGTCTAAAACACCAAAAGCAATGGGAACAAAAGCCAAAATTGACAAATGGGATCTAATTAAACTAAAGAGCTTCTGCACAGCAAAAGAAACTACCATCAGAGTGAACAGGCAACCTACAAAATGGGAGAAAATTTTCGCAACCTACTCATCTGACAAAGGGCTAATATCCAGAATCTACAATGAACTCCAACAAATTTACAAGAAAAAAGCAAACAACCCCATCAAAAAGTGGGCAAAGGACATGAACAGACACTTCTCAAAAGAAGACATTTATGCAGCCAAAAAACACATGAAAAAATGCTCACCATCACTGGCCATCAGAGAAATGCAAATCAAAACCACAAGGAGATACCATCTCACACCAGTTAGAATGGCAATCATTAAAAAGTCAGGAAACAACAGGTGCTGGAGAGGATGTGGAGAAACAGGAACACTTTTACACGGTTGGTGGGACTGTAAACTAGTTCAACCCTTGTGGAAGTCAGTGTGGCGATTCCTCAGGGATCTAGAACTAGAAATACCATTTTACCCAGCCATCCCATTACTGGGTATGTACCCAAAGGACTATAAATCATACTGCTATAAAGACACATGCACACGTATGTTTATTGTAGCATTATTCACAATAGCAAAGACTTGGAACCAACCCAAATGTCCAACAATGATAGACTGGATTAAGAAAATGTGGCACATATACACCATGGAATACTATGCAGCCATAAAAAATGATGAGTTCATGTCCTTTGTAGGCACATGGATGAAACTGGAAATCATCATTCTCAGTAAACTATGGCAAGAACAAAAAACCAAACACCACATATTCTCACCCATAGGTGGAAATTGAACAATGAGAACACATGGACACAGGAAGGGGAACATCATACTCTGGGGACTGTTGTGGGGTGGGGGGAGGGGGGAGGGATAGCACTGGGAGATATACCTAATGCTAGATGACGAGTTAGTGGGTGCAGCACACCAGCATGGCACATGTATACATATGTAACTAACCTGCACATTGTGCACATGTACCCTAAAACCTAAAGTATAATAATAATAAATAAATAAATAATAATAAAAAAATAAAATAAAATAAAATAAAAACTTAATGGAGCACAGTAGAAATCACAATAGAAATTAGAAAATATTTTGAAATTATACTAATGAAAATATGACATATCAGAATTTGTGAGATGAAGATAAGATTCTATTGAATAGAAATGTACAACATTAAATGCACATATTAGAAAAGAAGAAAGGCTGAAAATCAAATAGCTAAGCAATAAGTTAGTTTTTAAGACTAGCAAATTAAAACCCTCCCCAAATTTTTAGACACAATTTTTAAAAGAATAGAAATAATGAACTAGAAAACAAACAAACACTGAGTTTCAACAAAGTCACAGGTTGATTCACCGAAAATACTTCTTAGTAAGATTGATAAATGCCTTGCTAGATCAATTTTTTGAAAGATTAAAAGCAACAGGAATGTTAAAATGGACATCGCTACATATCACACAGATATAAAACAATTATGAAGAATTTTATACCAATATATTTGAAATTTTAAATAAAATGAACAATCCTAAAAAAATTATATTGTGCAAGCTAGTATAAGAAGATATAGTTTCCAAAATAAATGCAAGAAAGATACAGAAAATATGTCTTCTGGACACTGGCCTAGTCAAAGAATTAATGACTAAGACCCCAGAAGCAAATGCAACAAAAACAAAAAACAAATAAATGGGACCTAATTAAACTAAAAAGCTTCTGCACAGCAAAAGAAATAATCAAAAGAGTAAACAGACAACTCACAGAGATGGAGAAAATATTTACAAACTGTGTATCTGACAAAAGTCTAATATCCAGAATCTACAAGGAACTCAAACAAATCAGCAAGAAGAAAAACAAATAATCCCACGAAAAAGGGGGAAAATGACATGAACACATTTCTCAAAAGAAGATATATACAAATGACCAACAAACATGAAAAAATGCTCAACATCACTAATCATCAGAAAAATGCAAATTAAAACCACAATGAGATACCACCTTACCCCAGCCAGAATAGCCATTATTAAAAAGTCAAAAAACAAGAGCTTTTGGTATGGATGTGGTGAAAAGAAAATGCTTATACACTGCTGGTGGGAATGTAAGTTAGTACAGCCACTATGAAAAACAGTACGGAGATTTCTCAAAGAACTAAAAGTACATCTACCATTTGATCCAGAACCCCACTACTGAGTATCTACCCAAAGGAAAAGAAGTCATTATATCAAAAGACAACTACACATATATGTTTATGGCAGCACAATTCACAATTGCAAAGATATGAAAGCAATCTAAGTGCCCATCAGCCAATGAATGAATAAAGAAAATGTGGTAGATATATACACCATGGACTACCATACAGCCATAAGAAAGAATGAAATAATGTCTTTTGCAGCAACTTGGATGGAGCTAGAGGCCATTATTTTAAGTGAAGTAACTCAGGAATGGAAAATCAAAGACTGTATGTTCTGACTTCTAAGTGGGAGCTAATCTATGGGTATGCAAAAGCATACAGAGTGGTATAATGGACATTAAATACTCAGAAGTGAGGAGAGTAGGAGGGGGATGAGAGATATAAACTTACATATTGGGTACAGTGTACACTACTCGAGTGACAGGTGCACTAAAATCTCAGACTTCACCACTATACAATTCATCCATGTAACCAAAAAAACCACTTGTACCCCAAAAGCTATTGAAATAAACATATACATATATGTTTATATGTACAAATGTGCTATACTTATTAAATAAGTTGAATACTAATTAATAAATGAAGAAAAACCTTAGGCCCTGGTATCTTCACCAGTGAATTTTTCCAAACATTTAAGAAAGAAACAAAACTAGTCTTAGCCAAACTCTTCCAGAGAGTAGAAGAGAAAACAATTATAAACCCATTTTTAAGCCAATAGAATCTTGATATAATACTAAGCTAAATGCACCAAGGATTTACAAAGAAGGAAATGTATAGGCCAGTCTCTTACTCATGTACACAGATGCAAACATCCTCAACAAAGTATTAGTAAATCCAATTCTGCAATCACCCAAAAAGAATAACCAAGTTGCGTTTATTCCGGGCATGCCCTGTTGTTTCATTCTAAAGGTAACCAATATGATTCCGCAAATTAAGAGAATAAAGAAAAATAAACTCATATAATCACCTTAATAGATGAAAAAGATATCATAAAACTTTTTGATATTATATGAATAATTATTAAATCCTTAGCAAACTAGAATACAAGGGAACTTCCTTAATTTGATAAAGGCTATCTAGAAAGAATGAGAGAGTGAGCATCTACCACACACAGGGACAGGAGAGAAAAATGGTTCATAATGCCAGCTATGCAGTTTGGAACCTTAGGGTGGGTGGGACTTATTCTCAGCCAACACTCAGTTTTTCTGGACTCCCTTTTCATCTCATTAATTCATATCCCTTCAGAAAACTCAAGGCCACTTTGATGGAAGATCAAGTGACCTATTTCTCTCTATTCTTATGCATACCTGACCCATGCTTCGCATATAGTCACATCATGTCTGTTAGAAACAGTAATTCAGTAGATCATAGTCCCTAAAACATCACTACTAAGTTTTATTATTCTTCCCTACCCACTGTCATTGGAGTGGAATGTTTCTTTTGTTTTTTGTTTTTTGTGTTTTTTTTGCAAGTGGGAGTTAAATCTCTCATCTGGACCATAGTGTGTTGACTTCGCTCTTCCCTGTACCCATTAAATTAACTAAGCAATAATTTCCTGACTGGGGAAGTAATCGGGATAGCTTCACTTTCCCAGGTTTCCTCCCTCCTTTTTGGTGTGTTAGGTTTGTGTTTTGCTCTTTTCCCTTCTCTCCTCTTGTCCCTCTATCTGATTTGGCTGAAGATTATTTTTACTTTTTCCCATCATTCTTTCAGCTTTATCTACTTGGAAATATCAGTTAACCAAAGTTTAAGTGAATGCAAGTCTTATCCTATGATTTTAAAACTTTCATAAGCTAAACTTCTATGCCCAACATTATTACATTTAAAGAAAATAACAAAGAGTTTGAAATTACAAGGAAGAGTGTAATCTTCACATTCCTAGCCACCATAACTCTGGAAAAACACACATCTTTTGTTCCTGATTCAAAATATTAATTTCCTACAGAGCTCCCAGCTTCATAAATTCACAGCTTCCTTGGGAAAATCCCCATAACACTAGAAAGCCACTTTATCCTATTTCAGTGAACATAGTTCTTAAGGAGGCTTGCATAGAAAAAAAGGCAACCAAAATATTTAACGACTGGTTTTAGCATTAATTACATAATTTATAAATTATCTTACATAGTTATGAATTCTGAACAATTCTGAAGGGCCTAATCCACTTAGCCCTTAACTCTGCTAACATGCAGGTCTACTTATCTATAAAGAGAGGCAACAATTTGAACATTGCTATGGACATCTGTAGACATATTTCAGTGGGAAGCTGAAAAATTTTCACTATAGGAAGACATTACCATTTCTGGTAATGGTCAGATCACCAGATTCCAGGGGGAGGTCAGGTAAGTGGACTTTTCTTTTTCTCTCCCTCTTACCCACTCCTTTTCTCTCTATCCCAACTCCACTAGTTGAAAATGGTAATAAGTAGATACCTTGGAGCCTCTAGCCCTCTGACTACAATAAGTCCTGAAATCATCTTTACATCACTAGAAAAGAGATATTTGCCTCCTGGCAGTTTAAAGCAACAGCATCGAGACTTCCTCTGCTTTCTTTGAGTTCTGTACAACTGGAGTCAGATTCCTTGAGGAGGAGGGGAGAGAGGACCATGTAGTGAGTAGATAGACCAAAGTCAGATCATAGGAAGGCAAGTTGGTGCAAATGCTTCCTCAGCCCTCTCTTCATTTCTTCTGCATTTGGAGATTTTGTTACAACTCGGGTTCCCTCTCTCTCAAATGAAAGCCTAGTGTGGAGCATAGGTTTTTCAAGATACGAGGGCAAAAGCATACTAATTAAGCCCAGCTGTTGGCCTCTGCTCTCCCTCCATGAATCTGGCCTTACATCAGAAGTCTTACATTTGGGGAAAGGAGGGCTGGTAACTCCAAGCGCACAGGGGAAGGGAAGTTGGATTTTCATGTAAAAAGCACAGAGGGATTTTTGAAGCCATAATCCTTTGTTTAGCTGCATTGTAATATATAGTACACTTGCTTTGCAGCAAAAGGATTTAGGGCTTTCCAAAGGGTTGAGAGGTCTTGGAACACGTCTCCACTGCAGGCTACAGAATAATGTTGTCAAGAAACTTGAAATAATATAAACAATGATTATAAAATCCACATGCCACTTGGAAAAGGGATGTGGTAAGAAGAAAATGAGATAATATCAGTTAAGTACTTAGGAAGTAACAGGGACCTGTAATAGCAGCAGTAATTGTCCCTATTGTATAAATTTAATGTTTATTTTCCTATGCTGTTCTTCATTAGAGGTAACAAGTCTTGATATTTTCTTAATACTAACCCTTCCAAAGTCATCAAGATACTGTACATAACTTCTGTTACATCATCATCCTCATTTCCTTGGCCATATTCATGAATTCATTCAACAAATATTTACTGAATACCTATTACATACCAGGCTAAGTACTAAATGCTGGAGGTTCAAAGATGGGCAAGATCTGGTCCTTACTCTTAAAAGGCTTACAACTGAGTTAGAGAAACAGACACATGAACAACTAACTTGAACATAAAGCAGAGAGAGGTAAACACACCAATAGTGAAGAGGCTAAGGTGAAGATTCTTGCAAAGCAGCGCTGGAGAGTTACAAAGCGGGCAGCCAATTCAAACTAGGAAGGGACAGGGAAGGGAGTTAGAAAAAACTTCCAGGAATAGAGGAAGCTTGCACTACCTTCCGAACTGAATGAGGACTTGGTGTCCACCAAATTGAAGAGAGAAAATTGGGTAAGAGAGTAGCCTAAACAAGGTAGGGAAAGCCACAGGACCATGGGTCACCAAGACGTCTTAGTACAATGGCAAATCCTATCTGTGCCTGGAACCAGGGAAGCGGAGGAGTTCAGGCAGGAGTGGAGCAGTAGGCTGGAACCAGATCATAAAAGACCTTGTTTGTGCCTTGTCGTACTCCCCCCTCTTCGTGGCCAGAGAGAGGCGGCCAGCCAGATACTAAGGAGCAGCTCGAGGCGCGAGATCACAAGCACATAAACACAGAAACCCCATTATACGAGCTTCCAGAGGGGACACCAAACAGTCCAGAGATACTCCAACTCACAAGTCCAGTTCTAAAACTCAGGAACTTGGACTTTTGTTTTTGCTGCAGGGCTGGATTCAGAGAGCACACAATGCCCAGTGTTGAAAGCCCCTTTTTGGAAGGAAGAACAGTTGCACATCTGGGAAAGGTTAGGGTCAAACATATAAATGAGGGGAGCGGAGCACATTACTCTGAGACACTCTGTCTGTGACGTCAATCACTGCTGGGTTTGGACAGAGGCTCTCTCTTGTGCAGCAGTCAGGGACCCATTAACTTTGCCCAGTGCCTGAGTGTTTATGTGGAAAATGTGAGGCCAGGAAGTCTCTCCTAATTATGATTTGGAGGTTGTCAAGCAGCTATCCTTTAGTAATTGGTTTCTGTCTTTTCTACCTTCCCAGCACCACTCAGTTTCTATTTTCTCTTTTGTTCTAGCCCTATTTCTCTCTTTCTCCTTCTCATCTGCTCTTAAAAAAAAAAAAAAAAAAAAAAAAATCCATTATAGACCTTGGTGATTGCCTCCACCCTTCTCCTCTCCATGGCTGCAGGCCCAGCAAGGAAGCGAATTTTCAGAGCACATAGTCACATATAACATAGTGAGTGTCTGACTATCGATTACTTTCTTTTTCAAACTTCTGGGAGCAAGCCATACTCTACACAGGCACCAGCATGGCCACTCTCCACTGCCAAGTCATAATGAGACAGGAAATTGGGCCAGCACCATCTCTTACCCTCTCTGGTATCAACCAAATCTGAAGAAAAGGATAGCAGATGCCAAAATCTGTATGTAGGAAAGTGTTCTCAGCCCGTATTTTTCCTCCCTATTCTTACCTCTATCCTATTCCCAACACACCCAAGGCCATTATCACATACTCAAATAATAACTTGGAGAACTAAAAACCTGCATCTTGTAACTACCATTATTCTATGCAATTCTGGGCCAGTGTGAGACACCCCAGTGCTCCACTGCCAACTCCAAGGGAAAAAATTGTTAACATCCCCTTATAACAAGTGATTATCTATGTACAGATGACCCACTTTAAGAATGACTGATGATTGACAGTGCAGTTTAAGTTCAAGTCTAACTTTATGTTTGCTCACCTACTTTCGCCACCACCCATTGATCAGCCTCCTTCTCACTAAGTGCTGCTGGGAAGCCTGAGAAAGGTAGAGAAGAGTAAAAACACTTGGAAAACACAAACAAAATTTAATGATAAAACTTCAATGATGCCGGCATCAACCAAGCAAGAACTGAAAGGCAAATAAGAAAGAGAGAGAGAGAAATATGTATATATTATTATACATATTTCTACATATATACAATATACATTCATATATACAATATACATATATAGTGTGTATATATACACATACATATACACACATGTATATATACACATACATATACACACATACATATACACACACTATATATGTATATATACACACTATATATATGTATATTTATATATACACACACACACTATGTATGAGAGAGAGTGAGAGCTCTATATAGATGCCGATATGGTTTGGCTGTATCCCACCCAAATCTCATACTGAATTGTAGTCCCCATATTCCCCACATGTCAAAGGAGGGGCCTGATGGGAGGTGATTGGATAATGGGAGCAGTTTCCCCCATGCTGTTCGCATGATAGTGAGTGAGTTCTCATGAGATCTGATGGTTTTATAAGGCAGTTTTCCCTGCTCTGGCTGGCTCTTCTCTCCTGCTGCCATATGATAAAGGTCCTTACTTCCCCTTCACCTTCCACCATGATTGTAAGTTTCCTGAGGCCTTCCCAGCTATGTGGAACTGAGTCAATTAAACCTCTTTCCTTTATAAACTACCCAGTTTCAGGTAGTATCTTTATAGAAGTATGGAAACAGACTAATGCAGATATTTATTACCTAATTTTTAATTTATATTTCATTGATGTAAATGTTACATTTGATAATGTACACGTATCTTCAATAAACACCTTGGTAAATTTCCGTGCATGTGCACATGCGTGTGTATGTGTGTATGAATTAAACAAAGCTGTTTATCTATCTGTCTATCTAACTATAAAGCTTCCTTCATAACCTTCTCAATCAATATCCAACCCTGGAGGGAACCACTATGCTGACTTCTGTCATCATAGATTAGTTTTGTCTGTCTTTGTCATCATATACATTGAATCATACAGTATGTACTCTTTTTGCCATCTGGCTTCTTTTGGCCAATATAATATTTGTGAGATTTCCACTTTGTTACATTTAACAAGATTCTCTTTCATTGCTGTGTAGTATTCCATTATATGGATATACCACAATTTATCCATTCCACTGTTCAATCACTTAATTTTGAAAATATTATTAGTCCTTTAGGACAACCTGGGCTACTCATCTCCTTCAATCAGGTACTAACTACACTACAGTAGACTCTACACCAGTGGTTTACAACCTCAGTTATATGTTGGCATCACTTGAATACATTTTTATATTACTTGTGGCTTTTAACTGTAGCTAGATACTCATGGGGATCACGGAAACCTCTGTGAGAAGACATATCTCCCAAGAATTCCTAAAATAATTCAAGGATTTATTTATTTTGATTTGGATTAGAGAATTTAAAATGTAATTATTTTATTTATATTTTATGGAAAATGTATTTATTTTATTTGTAATTAATTTATTGAATTATTCTGTGCTTATGTAGCATAACGTAGAGATGATGATGATGATGACATACATTACATGTTCATGCTTCCTGTATACCAGGCACTGTGCTAAGCACCATACACTTGCACTCTCTAGGTGGCTCACTATTGAAATCCCAGTACCTTGCACTATGGCTGGCACATAGCAGGTGTTAAAAATTTACTGTGTAAGCAAATTTAAGTTGATCTCCACAACAACCTTTTGAAATGAGTTTCATTCTCTCTATTTTAAGAAGAAGAAAATTAAATGTCAGAAATTTAGAAACTTACCTGAAGTTACTGAGCACAAACATGGGGAAAAGTAGGAATCAAATCCAGGTTTTCACCATTCTACTAGTGTAACCTTGCATGAGACCTAAAGATATGGCCTTTCTGGTAAGGTAGGAATAGGAGGAGAGCAGTGTTGATCCCAGATCAGAATTTGGATGACCTGGGTGGAATCTGAAAGAAATTTAGATACAAGGAAAAAGTGGGGTGCTTGTTTACATTAACAATTGACTATGGGCAAGGCACCTTGCTCACTGGAGTGGGAAGGGTGAGGATATCTATTAATTTTCAACAAGCTCTATAAGTTTGTTTTATTATCTCCACTTTATAGGTGAGGAAACTAAGGCTTCAGGACATTAAATATTATACAATACAAAGCCATGAGTTCACAAAAGTTGTGTAAGCACAGTTCTAAACTAGGCCTGTCACATTTCCAAGTCCATGCTCTTTCTACTGCATCCTGCTGACAAGAAGGGAAAGTGTGGGAACTGATGGAGGTTCGGCAGGCTCTGTCGTCAGCCCAACAAAAGCACCAAAGAAGGTAGCAGGAAAATAGAAATTGAAATAATACATAAAGTTATAGCTTTTGTTTACTGAACACTTATGATATGCTAGAGAGTGTACTAGGATTTTTCATGCATTATCTAATTAATCTTCACAACAATCTCTGAGGAAGGAAGTATTTTTATTCCCACATTACAGATGAGTCACTGAGAGTTAGAGAGGTCAAATCACTTACACAATCACTGTTACTAAACAGCCAAGCCAAGATTAGAAGTCAACCATTTAGCACCCAATTCCACACTCTTAACCCCTGTGCTACCTGGACTCTTGAGGCGGAGATTGGAGGAAAGTAGCCATGTGGGTAGAAGCAAAGCACCAGGAGAAGTTCTAGGAAGCTGTGGTATACCAGATCTAAGAAAACTCTAGGTCCAAGGCCAATCCATGGCATGGAGGTTAAATCTGTAGACCTGTGGTCATGACCTAAAGGTGATAGGTGGACCTAGGGACCAAACAGTGTATTTCCAGGGATTAAGATGGTTGAAAATGAAACATAAACAGTATGAATACATTTTCAAGAATAGATAATGACCTTAAAAGTTGCAATTAGGTGAGGTTCCAGCTCCCTGGTTCTCCCAAACAAGAGAAAATCAGGAATAAGTTAAAGAATGTTTTAAGCCTAAACCAATATATTGATTGCTGTGAGATGCTGAACTGAGGACACTCCTTTAGGCCACCTAGCAGAAGTGGTGAGATATCCTTGTGTTCATCACCTGTGCTTCTCAGACTTAACAATTTGCATTTAAAAATGTCAACCTTTACCTCAGCTCGACTATCTATTAAGACGTGTATTTGTAATAGGCAACCTTAAATAGCTACATTCCAGACACTTTGTGGGGTTTGTAATCTTGGAGAAGATAGTCTTGTGGAGTACTCTGCTGCCAAATACCTACCAAAAGCCTATCAGAGCAAAACAAAATTTGAGAATTGTTTTTAGAAATAAAAACAGAATCTTTAATTAATCTGATTATAAAAATAACACATTTACTGCATGCATACAATCCCCGTGCCAGCTGTGGTCTCCTGTATTTTAAGATTAAAAAAAGATTGTATGAACCCCTTCTCTTTGCCTTGAGGTAAAATCCATGATCTTCCCCGTGATTTCAATGAAATACTACAAGGCTTACATGCCTGGAATCACCAATGGCTCTGTCTTCTGGCTTTCTCTGAATCTTGGTTCTTTACTGTGCCTTACTCTAATTCCAGTCTGGTGTTGACCTACATGCAAAAATCAGTTACATTCTTCTTGTACAAGTTCTTGGTGTGTGCAACAGACTGTAATAAACAGACATGGCCGCAATGCAAATAACTAAAATCCACCACATCACCGAGTCACACTCATTTCTCCTTTCTCTTGCTCCCACTCTTTTCTCTACTCTTCTTCCACCCTCAAATTCCTTTGCATTTCCAATGCACAGTGAGTTAGTTGTCTTTTGTGTGATTTTGTATCTTGCTAACCCAAGTCCTCAGCGCCACACCTTCTTCTCCTAGCAGCTTATAAAGGTATTTTATGAAAGAAATACAATACTTTTTTAAAGATGAAATCTGGTGCCTGCCAGTATGATTTTTTAACCTCACTTTTAGAGCTATGCATTGTTAATCTCCAAGAAAGGAATCACATGTGGCTATTTGCAAATATTTGAACTTTTGTTTCCTTAGCACATCCTTCAGGCCTAATGATGTACGTGGAAAACACTGGAAAATGCTGGATGAATCCCATTAGTAAATAAAACAAAACCCTAGAAAGAAACAGTTTTATAACAGTGGTATCCTATATCTCATGACCAATCCCTTAGACAATAGGAAATTTGTTCACACTCAGTAGCATAGCCAAGGGACAAAAGCATTGAGAAAAATCAAAGGCACTATTACCTCTCTAAAAGTAAAATACTTAGAAAGGAAGCATTCTTCCAAGCCATAATACAATGAGTATGACCTAGGTAAAATATCCTTTTCTTACTGGCTGTGATCTACTCAGTCTTAAAATTCTGGGAAGGTGATTTTCTTAATGAAGTCATCATAGAATTCTCTACTTCAGAAAGGTTAAGTGCTATAATTTCTTACCTCTACACTCCTGTAGCACGTTACTCATACAGCTAGCAGGGCCGTTAATGAATTGCAGTATTGTTCATTATCTGTTCCTCTTCTGCCCTCCTAACTAGATGGAGAGTTCCCTGATGTCAGGGAATGTGATACTGCACTTCTCAATTGACATGAATGAAAATGAAATTATTATTTGGATCGTCCAGTTAAATGAAAGTATAGAAACTACTTTTACAGGCCGGGCGCGGTGGTTCACACCTGTAATCCCAGCCTTTGGGAGGCTGAGGCAGGTGGATCACCTGAGGTTAGGAGTTCAAGACCACCCTGGCCAACATAGTGAAACCCCATCTCTACTAAAAATACAAAAAATAAAATAAATTAGCTGGGCATGGTGGCACATGCCTGTAGTCCCATCTACTCACGAGGCTGAGGCAGCAGAATCGCTTGAACCCAGGAGGCAGAGATTGCAGTGAGCCGAGATCATGCCACTGCACTCCAGCCTGGGTGACACAGCAAGATTCTGAGAAAGAAAGAAAGAGAGAAAGTGAGAAAGTGAGAAAGGGAGGAAGGGAGGAAGGAAGGAAGGAAGGAAGGAAGGAAGGAAGGAAGGAAGGAAATTTTACAGTAAGTAAAAAAAATTTTTAAACTTTCAGTTGCCTAGAAATCTCCACATCTTTTCAGTTTCCCATAAACTTTCAGTAAGTTTTTTTGAGGAATCAAAAATTCAGCAATTAACTTCTTTAGCTTAGAAATGACAAGATAAAGTCCAAGTGGAAATAAAAAAGAAAAACATGAACTTTCAAACATTCAACTATAAGCCAAAGGATATATAGTTAGCAACAGATCAAATAAAAATAAGAGCAAGAGGAAGAAGTTGGAAATGCTAAATTATACCATTTTTAATTATTTCAAAGTTTAATTTTGCTAAATGCATACAGACATCATAGGTATAAATTTAGTAAACTAATAGGAGAAATTGAACAGACATTTTGAATAGAGGAATATTAATAATTAATGTAAAACACATATAACCAATAGCATATATTTTTTCATTGTTTAGAGAAGATAAATTATTTTCAGACTTCCAGAAAAAGTTTGGATTACACAAACTAAAATATTTTAAAATAAAGAAAAAATTATGAAACAATATTAAAAGAACAAATGAATGGAGTGTTAAGATTATGTAAAGGATTTATCATAAAAATTAGTAGTAGTCATATATTAAGAATTAAACACAAGCTCCAAATCAGTAAAATGCCCATATTAATAAGGGAAAAAATGAAATACCCATATACCCATAGCATAAATGACAAAAACAAAGTCATTTACTTAAAATATGTGGGGGAAATCTCAGCTCTCTACATTTACTGGAGATGCAAATCAAATTTGTAAAAAGGTATCACTAATTTGCCGTCAGAACTTTCAAAATTGGTGGGTGGAGCAATGAAATGACAGTTTCATAGTCATAATAATAAGTCACAATAAATAGTTTAACGTGGCTGTTGTACAGAGGGCAGAGTGGAGGAAATGGAACTAATACTTTCTGTTTTTCCTCTCTTCCTAAGTTTCCTGGCTGACATCTTACTACATCATCATGTAGGGTGAACTGGATTGTGAATGCCCTTAGATGCCATTGGAAGGGATTTAGATTTCACTTTCTAAGTAGGCAATGTGAGTCCATTAAGAGATTGTGAAGTGGAAAAATATCATGATCAAATCTGTGTGGCTGGTGAATAGAGACAAATCTGATGTCTGGGGTTATATTATTGAGATTCAATAAATGCTAACCCTATACTTATTTATTGAGTGCCTAATATGTGCAAAACTTCATGCTGAGGAATAAAGCATAAAGAAAATAGATGAAGTTCCAATCCTCATGAATCTTCTTGTCCAGTGGGGACATTACTGTAGTCCATGAAAAAGATTAATTAAATCAGACGAGAAACCCGAGAATCAAAGAATACTTGGCCTAACCATAGTGCCAGTGATTATGTTATGCAATCCTCTCACATTTACAGAAAATAAAGACGCAGCTAAGAAAGAATCACAGTTCCAACTTGAGTTTAGCAGCTACATATTTGGATATGGGCTATAATTTCAGATAATTTCAGATTTGGGAATCTGTGATACAGAAATTTAGGCATGAACCTTAAAGAAAGTTTTCCTATGAATTATAGTTGCTCAGTGGTATTTATCTCATCAGAATTTCTCATCAGTGAGGAATAATATGCAAGATGCAACAAAGAGCAATTTTGAAACAGCACCCAATGGTGCTACTTTTTACCTTAAATTTACATAAAGATACAAAGGCTGGGCACGGTGGCTCACACCTGTAATCCCAGTGCTTTGGGAGGCCGAGGCAGGTGGATCACGAACAGCCTGGCCAGGAGTTCGTGAACAGGTGTTCAAGAACAGCCTGGCCAACATGGTGAAATCCCATATCTGCTAAAAATATAAAAATTACCCAGGGGTGGTGGTGTGCACCTGTAATCCCAGCTATTTGGGAGGCTGAGGCAGGAGAATCACTTGAACCTGGAGGCAGAGGTTGCAGTGAGCTGAGATCGCACCACTGTACTCCAGCCTGGGCAACAGAGCAAGACCCTGTCTCAAAAAAAAAAGACAGATAAATGTAGATATAGATATAACTAGACTTTTCATTTTCATGGTAACATGATGATTGTAGAAGACTATGCACAGAGAGGCTATGTCAGCCAGGAAGCTTAGGAAGAGAGGAAATACAAAAAGAGCATTGGAACATCAATAATATGTAGCACTGTAACAAACTGTCAACTGCACAAATATAAGTATCAGCAAAAGTACACCCTGAGGTCTGAAAGTTCCATGTGAATTTTAAATTCTGTTTTCACTTCAGTGATAATACATCACTGAACTTAATCTAAAAATATTCTGCCTGTTCTAGATGACCACTGGGTAACAGAGTTTTTCCATACAATTTCAGGGCTCTTGCTTTTGTGATGCTAATTGCATTAGCACTAAGTGAAGGCCAAATGACCCCACAGAGCACTTTTTAATTGAAGGTTTACAGTTGTGCAGAGAAAGGAATTGAAAGAACTGAAACATCACGTAGAAGAACATCACATAGATATCTTAAATGCAAAACTCCTTGTGTTGTGTCTGTCAGTAGTCTGTTAAGTTGTGAGTGGATGCTATGATATCCACTTCTCAGTATAAGTAAGAGTAATAGATTCACATGAAGAAATGTCATTCAGTTTTTTGGGCTGAAATGCCTATAATAATTATTAAAAACAATTATAGGTTGGGTGCAGTGGCTCACGCCTATAATCCCAACACTTTGGAAGGTCAAGGCAGACCAATTGCTTGAGGTCAGGAGTTTGATAGCAGCCTGGCCAACATGGCAAAGCCCCATCTCTACTAAAATTACAAAAATTAGCAGGGTAGGGTGGCACATGCCTGTAAACCCAGCTACGTTAAGAGGCTGAGGCATGAGAATCGCTTAAACCCAGGAGGCAGAGGTTACGGTGAGCCAAGATTGCGCCACTGCACTCCAGCCTGGGTGATAGAGTGAGACTCTGTCTCAAACAAACAAAAAAGAAATTATAAATATATATTTATATATTTAACCCAGTTAGAAGTTTCTCCTGGTTTTATATATATATATAAATGTATATATATAAATTATGTATACATATAAATTATATATATAAAATAAACCAGGAACACACACACACACACATATATAATTATATATATATAATTACATACACATACAATCTCGTTATTTCAGCAGCTTTTGGGGTACAAGTGGTTTTTGGTCACATGGATGAATTGTATAGTGGTGAAGTCAGATTTTAGTGCACTGGTCACCAAGGAGTGTACATTGTACCCAATATGTGATTTTTTATCCCTCTCCCCCGCTCACTCGCCCCACTTCTGAGTATCCAGTGTCCATTATACCTCTCTGTAAGCCTTTGTGTACCCATAGCTTAGCTCCCACTTAGAAGTCAGAATATATGATATTTGGTTTTCTATTTCTGAGTTACTTCACTTAGAATGATAGCCTCTAACTCCATCGAAGTTGCTACAAAAGACATTATTTTGTTCATTTTTTATGGCTGAGTAGTATTCCATGGTGTATATATAACACATTTTCATTATCCACTTATCAATTGATGGTCCGTTATCTTTGCAATTGTGAATTGTGCTGCCATAAACATATACATGCAGATGTCTTTTCAATATCACTACTTCTTTTCCTTTGGGTAGATACCCAGTAGTAGGACTGCTGGATTGAATGGTAGATTTACTTTTAGTTATTTGAGAAATCGCCATAATGTTTTTCATAGAGGGCTGTGCTAATGATGGCGCCTGAAGCCCATCTGGAGCAGCCACTGCCATTACGCTGGCTGCAACAGCGAAGCTCAGCCAGGGCTGCACACTCCGTGGAGCTGGCAACAAGTGGGAATCACAACACTTCTGAGCTGATGGGGAGGGAATTCCCCAGGTGCAGCCACAACAGCCCAAGTCGTGGCTGCAGACTCGGGCCTCCCACTCCACAGAGCAGGAAGGAGCCCCACCCCCTCGGGAACAGCTGCAGCCGCCCAACCCAGGCTGCACAGCCAGGCGTCTGTGCACTGTCGGGGCATGGCAAGGCCTCCCCTGAGAGGAGGAGAATCTCTTGAACCCGGAAGCGGAGGTTGCGGTGAGCCGAGATCGCGCCCCTGCACTCCTGGGCAACAAAGGCGAAACTCCGTCTCAAAAAAAAAAAAAAAAAAAAAAAATTTGAAGTAGGGACTATTATTATTCCTATTTTACAGATGATGAAACTGAAGTCTTCAAGGAGATTGTATAATTTGCCTATGTTTATACAGCTACCACGTAGAAAATCTGGGATGCTATGCAGTCTAACAGCTTTCATTTTCAACCCCATGTGATACTGATTACTGCTATGAAAGAAATAATGGTACTTTCTTGGAGTTACAGTTCAGGGAACTATAACAGTGGGCCCTGACACAGTATGGTGCGGGGAGAGGGTCCAAGAAGGCTTTTCCTGAGGAAATGAGGTTTCAGCAGAGAAATGAAGAGGAAAAAAGGAGTTAACTAGGCATGTGGAAGTTGGAGGAGCTTTGTGTGTAGAGGAAACCGCATGCAGAGCGGGCCTGGGTTGGAAAGCAGCATTATGCTCTTGAAGAAGTGAAAGTTCATTTCATGGGCTGTTGTTCACTTTATGGTGGCGAGGCTGGAAGTGATGATGACTGTGTGTGCCACGGGGAGAGAAATGAACTGATGTGGGTCAGTGCATTTCTGCTCTGACTGTACCCGGGGGCCCATCACTTCAGCAGTAGCCTTATTTTTCCTATTAAGTCTCTTTCAGTTTGAGTTCAAGATCACTAGCGTATTATCTCTTTCTCAGCCCTGTGTCTGCCTTCTCATTAGTCTTTGGATGAAGATGAAACTCCTTAAAATCCCTCCGAGTGCTGCGTGGGCTGGAGGCTTCTGGCTCTCCGCTGTCCTTTTCACCCTGCTCCCTCCTACTCTGTGCTCCCAGCTTCTCACTACACTGAATTTTTTTTTTTTCAGTCCTTTATGCTCCTTTTGTCTCCTTTTGTCTGAGTGATTGTCCTTTCCCTCTTTGCTTGTTCATGTATTCAAAAATTATTTTCTAGCCCCTGCTATGTGTTAGGCACTTTTGTAGGCACTGGAGTTAGAACTAAAATTCAAGACATGTATGGAGGGGTTGGGTTGGGAAGGGCAGACAGAAAAAAAAGAGAAAATAAACAAGAAGAAATAGCAGCTCATGATGACATCATGCAGAGAATTAAAGTCAAAAGATCTGATGGAGAGAAACTAAGTGTAGGTTGGATGGGTGGTTAGGGAAGACCTTTCTAAAGATGTAATATTTAAGCTTGAGATCTGGATAACAAAAGGAGACAGACAGACAAAAGTAACAAGGAAAAATATGTCAGAAAGAGAGAACTACAAGCTCAAAGGCCATAAGATGGGAATAAGCATGGAATGTTTGAAGAACTGAAAGAAGGATTGTGTGACCAGAGTGGAGTTAGGGGTGGGGCTCGGGGTGGGAGTGGAAATAGTAACAGTTGAGTCAGTAGTTATGAATGTCGGGTGTCGTAGGGCTCTGTGAGTCAGTGGGAGGAGTTTAGATTTTATTCCAATTACCACTGGAGGGATTTTAGAAGAGCGACAGGATAGGATTTACCTTTTAGCTGAGATTTACCTTTTGGCTGCTAAGTGGAGAATAAAGTCTTGATGGAAAGACTGAAATAGTTCACAAGAGAGAGGGGATGTTGATGTCTTGGCCCTGGGTAGTGGTGAGAAAGTGGTGGATTTTGCATACTATAAGGGAAGCGCAGGCAGTGTTAACTGACAAACTGCTTTGGGGTGGGGGGAGTGAGGGAAAGAGAAAAATTGGAAAGAATTCCTAAACTTTTGTTTTGATCAATTGGAGGGATGGTGGTGCCACTTACTAAAACAGAAAAGCTATGAGAAGAGTTGATGTTTGGTGTGAGCAGGACTGAGAATTCTGTGTGCCATCCAAGTGAACTCTCAGGTATGAATTTTTGAGGAGAGAAAGGACTAAATGTGTATGTGTGAGAGAAATCGGCACATACATGGTACTCAAAGCCATGGAGAGATGTGTGGATAGGGAAGAAAAGAGGGCCCATCTGGTTCACTGCTGCTCAACATTCCCCGTTGTTTCCCCGTCTGGTGTCTCCTTCCTCACCGGTGCCTTCCTGATCCCCTGCTTAGCTAAATCCCTGTTGTAAACACTCATAACCGTCTTGTACCCTCCTTCACAATTCTCAACACAGTTGAAATCTGCATGTATTTGTGCAATCGGTAATGCAATGATAATGTGACTAGGTGATAGATCCTTGAGGGTAGAGACTCTGTCCGCTTTTGTTCATCATGTGAAGAAAGATCACCCAAAACTTAGAAATAAGGAAAAAAGGATGACTGTGTGTTCTGTCCATGTCATAGAGCATTGGGTAATAAGCCTGTCCATGGGTCAACTGGTTTTCATTTGACGTACTTTTTACCTTAATAAAGGGCCAGACTCTGTAAAGTTAAGGTTGAACTTTTAGGAAACTGATAATATGTAAGTGATTTTTGTCTAGTAGACAGAATTATTACCCCCAAAGTTACGATTTTACTATACTGTAGAAATTGACTGTTTTTTTAATCCAATTTAGAAATCTTATTCCAGCACTTTTTTTGGTTAAACTGACTCTCTTCTTCTATCTCTCTCTCCTTTTCTACATGTACATATGTATTCATATATGTATATATAGCATATATTTATTTTTATCCCATATCTTTCTTTGAATCAGCTTGATTATCTTGATGAATCCCTCATGAATGACTCAAATACAACTTTGACGTGCTATGTTTTTCATGAGAATTATGTTTTTAACATTTTGAAAATTGTACACTGACAGGCATTCTCATGGTCTCCCAGCACTTTACACAGTAAAGCCCCTGATGCAGAGTCTATACTCAATATATATTTACTAAATGAAAGAATAAACTGGCCTAGGACCTAATGAATATAACTAAGGTTTATGAGACCAACTCTCATCTCTACTAAGTGTTTGGAAAAATACATGGTAATAAGGCTCTGAGAAAGGGCCCACGCAGGTCATCCATCAAGTACCTCTGCAATGTCTAACTCATCCAAGAGTGATTATCCTCGTCAAGGCAACAGTCTTCAGGGGGCACTGCTTAGCTTAGCAACAGAATCTTCAATATAATTTTTTATAGTACCTATTGCAAACAAGTGACCCAGGTATGGATTTGATCTGGGACTCCTTAAAGACCACAAAATTATTAGTTAAGAATGACTTAAGGAAGAAACAACATTCACTTTACTAAGTTGTTAACCTAAGCATAAATCTATACATATGATATAAAAGAAATATATAGTGTTCCAGTATTAAATTTCACTTCCTCGTTATTAAGAAATTAGTGAATTCTTATTCAGGTGTAGCTCAGGGCAAAACCTGTGTCTTGGTTTGTCCTAGAGTCTCTTCTTTCTCCCCTCTTTCCTTTTCCCTCTCATGTCTCTCACCTTGTTCATGTTTTGAATAGTCCATTGATCCCAGTCTTTGTTTTAATTATTGATCTATATATTACTTGTTGTCTTAAAATATATGGATCCATATATTACTTATTGTTTTAATATATGGATCCATATATTACTATTACTTTTTTTTCTTTTTATGAGACTGAGTCTCGCTCTGTCACCCAGGCCGGAGCACTATCTCGGCTCACTGCAACCTCCGCCTCCCAGGTTCAACCAATTCTCTGCCTCAGCCTCCTGAGTAGCTGGGATTACAAGCGCCCACCACCACACCTGGCTAATTTTTGTATTTTGAGTAGAGATGGGGTTACACCATCCTGGTCAGGCTGGTCTTGAACTCCTGACCTCGTGATCCACCCGCCTCAGCTTCCTAAAGTGCTGGGATTAAAGGCGTGAGCTACTGCGCCCGGCCATTATTACTTTATTCTATCAGTGGCTTTATACAAAATGCAGAAAATTCTTTATCTATTTGCAGCAGCTGAAAGTACTGAATTTAAGTGTATCAACATCATTTTTGTAGTTTCAACCACTATGCTGTTGCTAAACATCTGAAATTCTAGAGGAAGAGTTCACCTTCAAATATCAGAACACAAGCTGCGGCTGTTGCTTGTTTCTCTCTCTCTTTTTAAACAACTGGAAGAACTACCTCCTCTAATTTTCATTTTGTATTCACTACTTCTACTTGTCATTCGTAAATCACTTCAGAAACAACGTGTCCTAGTGTTGCCTCTCTGCTAAGCCTGCTCCTCCTCTTGCACTTCTCTGTTCTGTACTGCAGAAAGAAGAGGTTGTTGGTTACCTCCATGGCTTTTGTTGAGAAAGAGTGACATTCAGGTGAGTTCAGCTTGAAAATGCATCTCTCGTTGCTTAAAGATGTGAACTCTTACAAAAAATTCATTTTCTATACCTTCTAGTGATAGCGGTTCAGGGACTTGCTATTTAATCATCTATGCCCATGTGAGATGCCCTTAGTCATGGTCATTCATTTGATTTTGTGGGAGCCTTTTTCATTTATCTCAGAATCTTTGCCTGTTTTATCAGCTCATTGACCTCTGTGCAGCTGAAGCAGTATGTCATATATTTCTGGATGATACAGCATAAGGACATAGACAAAAGGATAGTTGCCTAGAGAGGATGAGTTAATAAACTGGGTTGTAAATGAAGATGGTATAAGAAGGAATGTTGGTGCAGAAGAATGAGGAGCATTTAAAAAAATTATAGTCTAGGCAAAGACGCAAGGACAACATGTCTTTATTCTTCATTGGTTCAACAAATACGGATTGACCACTTCCTAAATGTTTGGCATATGTTCAAGGTAATGGGGAATAAAGATCAATAATGTACCATTCTAGGCAAATTCATAGGGATAGAAAGTAGATTAGAGATTACCAGGGTGTTGGGGAAGAGGGGAATAGGGAATGATTGCTTAATGGTCACAGAGTTTTTGTTTGGGGTCATGAAAAAGTTTGGAAATAGATAGCGAGGGTGGTTGCACAACACTGTAAATGGAATTAATGTCATGGAATTGTACACTTAAAATGAACAAATGACAAATTTTATTATATATAATCACAATTTATAAAAAGTAATAATGTTATAGGCACAAAACCACTGAATTATACAAACGAGCGATTTATAGGTTATGTGAATTATACCTCAATTAAAGTTGTTAAAAAATTAAGACACTATTTTTGCTTTACAAGAGTTCATGTCTAATGGAGAAAATCAATCTATACACAAATTATAGGTATTACTAAATGACAAGCTATCAAAAATTGATGGTTAAGAGAACATATAGAGAGTCATATTGTTTCCGTTGAATCCCTTCTCTGTGTCACTAACCCTATAACCTTGAACAATTCACATTTTATCTTTCAGCCTCACCTTGCTTACCAATAAAATGGGTCCAGTATTAGTGTACACTTCATAGAGCTATTGTTGTAGTTCCATGATGTAATCTGCATATGCATATGAAACATAGTAGAAATGTAGTATGTTTTAGATAAAATTTTGATAAATGCAGTTATAGTGAATATGCATTTCAAAGCTAAAAGCATTGCGTAGATAGACTCATACATGTTATGCATATGCACTGTGCATTTGGAGGGGAGAGCTTCGAAGTGATTATTGTTCAAATGACAGTCATTGGTATGTAGTGCCAGTCATTATATCACCGATGAGTAATTTTGATATAGAAAAATTAAAATAATATTGTCATCATTTCTCAAAATTCAGTAACAAATAGTCTCCCATAAAGAGGGGAAAAAAGTTTCACAGACACTAGTGTAAATCACTAGCGTAAAAAACTAGTGTTGATTTACAGTGTTTTATTTTTATCATAAGGTTACTTAAATATCTACAAATATAAAATAAGCATAAGCTCTTTATACTTACACAACAATATAATGTACACCAATTTATAAAATAAATATGTCAAACTCTACTCATCTAATAAAGTTCAATTCAGAGGCATTACTTTAATGTGATGGATAATATTGTTTTGCTGATATTAAACTAATTTTTTTTTTTTTTTTTTTGAGACAGTGTCTCATTCTGTTGCCCAGGCTGGAGTGCAGTGGCATGATCTTGGCTGATTGCAAGCTCCACCTCCCGGGTTCATGCCATCCTCCTGCCTCAGCTTCCCAAGTAGCTGGGACTACAGGCGAACGCCGCCACGCCCGGCTAATTTTTTGTATTTTCAGTAGAGATGGGGTTTCACCATGTTAGCCAGGATGGTCTGGATCTCCTGACCTTGTGACCCACCCGCCTAAGGCTCCCAAAGTGCTGGGTAAACTACTAATCTTAAAGTTAAGAGTGAAAAAATAAATTTTGGGTTTTATATTTTAATTGTGGCATTGGTTCTCTTACATTTGAGCACGATGGGCCATAGGATTAATCATCATTACATCATTCACCGCCTTTCTGTTTCAAAAATATACTAGCTTTTCTCTTCTGGACATTGGCCTAGGCAAAGCATTTATGACTAAGACCTCAAAAGCAAATGCAACAAAATCAAAAGTAAATAAATGGACCCTAATTAAACTAAAAAGCTTCTGCACAGCAAAAGAAATAATCAAAAGAGTAAACAGACAACTCATGGAGAGGGAGAAAATACTTACAAGCTATGTATCTGACAAAGGTCTAATATCCAGCTTCTACAAGGAACTCAAACAAATCAGCCAGAAAAGAAAATAATAATCCCATCAAAAAGTGGGCAAATGGCACAAACAGACACTTCTCAAAAGAAGATACATACAAATGACAAAGAAACATGAAAAAAAACACTCATCAGGGAAATGCAAATTAAAGCCACAAGATACCACCACCTTATCCTAGCCAGAATGGCCATTATTAAAAAGTCAAAAAACAAGAGATCTTGGCATGGATATGGTGAAAAGGGAATGCTTATGCACTGCTGGTGGGAATGTAAATTACTGTTACGAGATCTTTGGGGTGTCACTTTTCTGGCTAGAAACCTGTGGCCAGTGACGCCTTTGCCAGAGTTTTACTCAGGCCTGCTGGGCTTGTTCCTCTGTTTTGGCCTGGCAGGCTGCCCTCAGCTCATGCTACCAGCCTGGATCCCATGTCTCCAAGAGAGACTGAGAGTCAGGCATGGAGCAGCGAGGGGTGTGTGAGGGAGCGTGGGGTCCAGTCATTGTGTAGTCAGACACGCCTGCTGCTGCCACAGGGCAGGCAGCTCCAGGTGCCAGCATGGGCACCGGCTCTCTGTGAGGCTGTGGCTGACCAGGCACACCGGAAGCAGCTTCCCCAGCTGGCACAGGGGAATGCAGTGGCGCCTGGAAGCTTGGAGATGCCAGGAACTGCAGGGCCCCAAAGAGGGAGTCACAGCCCTGACTCAGGGAGCTCCCAGGTCTGGGTTCCCCGAAGGGCTGCAGCTTTTCTCTCCTTCTCTTTACCCACAATGTGGTGAGCAAGGGGCTGTTTCAGCCATGTTTGTGTTACAGCTCTTTTAGCCTCGCCATTTGGTGGGTCCTGAGTTCTTGTCCTGCAACCAGGAAGAATGAGGTATGCAAACATGTGGAAGGTGAGCAAGATGAAGAGAAGCTTTATTGAGCAATAGAACAGCTCAGAGAAGACCCACAGTGGGCAGCTCCTCTCTGTAGTCAGGATGTCCTGACAAGAGTTCAGCTCCTAGCAGAGACAGTAGCTCCTCTCTGCAGGCAGGTCATCCCAACAAGCGTTCAGTTCAGTGTTTTTGTATTTTTAGTAGAGACAGAGTTTCTCCATGCTGGTCAGGCTGGTCTCGAACTCCCGACCTCAGGTGATCCGCCTACCTCAGCCTCCCAAAGTGCTGGGATTACAGGCACGAGCCACCACACCTGGCTATCTGGCTACTTCAATTTTAAGAATATTAAATAACACATGCAAAATGCTTAGCACAATCCCTAGCATGCAGTTATGCATTCAGTAAATGTTAGCTACCATCATCATTATATTATGATTTGTAATGATATATTTATGCATTTGACTAAGTAATGATGCCTCTCACTTCCACCAGACTGGAGTCTCCATTAGGGAAGAAACAATGAAGTCCTTACTCCAGCAGGGTAGAGTGCCTGGCTCAAGTAAGACCTCAATTAATATTAGTTGAATGAACAGATTTACAGTCTCTTCTTGAATGCAAAATTAATTGCCATTAATATTCCTTTGCTGGGCTGTATCTAGCAACACTGAAGTCTGGCATGGCAAGAGGCATATTGCAGTTGTGACTTAAGATGGCGATTGTCTGAGTCTGTTCCACCTGCTATAAAATTACAAGAAATTTAGAAGGCCGGGCACGGTGGCTCACGCCTGTAATCCCAGCATTTTGGGAGATTGAACCAGGAGGATTGCTTGAAGCCAAGAGTTGGAGACCAGCCTAGGCAACAAAGCAAGACGCCGTGTCTACAAAAAATGTTTGAAAAATTAGCCAGATGTGGTGATATGCACCAGCAGCATGGTATGCACCAGCTTGTTCAGGAAGCTGAGGAGGGAGGATTGCTTGAGTCCAGGAGTTTGGAGGCTGCAGTGAGCTATGATAACACCACTGCACTCCAGCCTGGGTGACAGAGAGAGATCCTATCTGTAAAAAATAATAAGTAAATAAATAAATAAAACTTAGAAAATATTTCTAACAAGTATTACTATGAAAGAAGATTTGGTGCTGGAACAGATGTGTTCATTCAAATTAATTTTATTGAGTGTCTAGTATGTTCAGTACGCCTAGGAAGAATACTAGACATCGGGGATGCAGCAAGAAATCAAACAAATCTAAACCCCTAACCTAATAGAGTTTTAATTCTAGTGGATAAGACTCTTGTATAATTGTTTCTTAAGTGTCAGATACATAGATTTCTTTGTACCCCATGCTTTTCCTTTTAATTTGCAGTCATCTGAACACCTTTGTAAGTCTAAACTAAGCCATTTGTAAATCAATCCATGTGTCCTTCTTCTCCTGTTAGCCCACAGGTCAAGACTTCAATTCTTTTCACAGTCCCCAGCAGCACCCAGCTCACTACTTAGCGCCCTCAGCACTCACAGGCAATCTGAACTCAAACAATATGCTGTTCCGGCTCGCTCCATGACAAAAGAAAAAGAGAGCTCATGTTCCACCAAGTTGGATCTAGGACCAGGAAATCTAGAGGCCATTTGGATCAAGTGAGGAAACCTTGCGGAGCAATCAGTCTCCAGCAAACATGGGAAATTTACATTACTACCCCTTCTTATTCTTTTTTTTTTTTTCTTCTTTTTTTTTTTTTTGAGACCTGGTCTCAGTCTGTCTCTCAGGCTTAAGTGCAGTGGTGCAATCATGATTACCACAGCTTCAACCTCCCAGGTTCAGGCAATCCTCTGACCTTAGCCTCCCAAGTAGCTGGGACTACACATGCGTGTCACCACCCCCAGCCCCTTCTTATTCTTTTAACCTCCTCAGCAGGGCTCTCATTGAAGTGACAGATGTCCATCTTTGCCTTTGCATAGCTGTCTCTGCTTTGGAATTGCCCCTAGTTTTGCTCTTAGGCTCTGATGAGGACTCTGGGTGAGAACATTGGCCCTATTTTTTCAGGTCCATGGATCTCTCAGCTTGAAGTCAAGGTCTCACTTTCTTGTTACAGACCTGCCCCTTCCCCTTTCCAGCTGGCAAAGAAGCAGGCTGCTCCTGCCAGGCTTCAGAAACCATGGTCATTTGATGGTGCAAGAAGTCAGACTGTTTTGCTACAAGCGGCAGAAAGCTCTGGGGATCCTGCCTAGGGGGAGCTCGGCCAAAACATTGGGTTAGGAGGGGGTGGGAGGGGTAATTCATTTGATCCAACGTCAAATCCCACCACTGACTCCCTTGAACAAGGGCTATCAAATGAGGCCTTCTCCCAGCGAGCTGTATGAAATTGGAGACTCCACTTACCTTCTGCCTCTTAAAATTAGACAAGCCCTCCACATAGCAAGAGAATAAGTGGCAAGCGTGTGGACAGCTCTTTCTGAGCTGGATGATTTAGTGAAGCAGCTGTGGGGGACACAGGAGGGGAGATTTGGAAGAAGGACGCAGTGGGCTGAGGGAGGACTATTCACCCCCATTTGCAATGCTGGTAAGAGCAATATTGATTGGGAGGTGGAGAGAGGAGAGCTTGCTGTTTGAGCTCTTTGCCATGGAGTCAGTGGGGAGCCTTTGAAGACAGGTTCCCCCACCCCATTTCCCACCTGAGGCCTGGGGAGGGACTTAGGTTAAAACAATGATCTGGGAACAGCCAAAATCCAGTTGCTGTTTGGCTCTGCACTTCCAGGGAAATGTGAGCTGTCTGTTTCTCATTACTTTGCCCTTATCGCATCAGGCTGTTCTTGTGGGGAAGCAGTTTCAATTCCAAGAAACCTGTTTTGCTTCTCCTCCCTTGAAGTCCTCCAGGCTCTTGCCTCCTCCCTCTTCCCTACCCCTCCCTCATCATCTCACCCCTTACTCCATCTGCTTGTGACCAACTTCTTCCCCATCTAGGAACTAAGCTACTATCTGCCCCCCACTAACACTAGACCTAGAAAATAAAAAAGGTTAAAGCTTGGTCAGTGACTGCAGCAGATGGCAAAATATAACTCCTCTTCCTTTGTGTTTCTAGGTTATTACTTTCTTGCCTATAGTGTTAAAGGGACTGTGAACCTCAGCCCATTTTGTGGTCATAAATCAGCAACTTGGAGAAAGTACCTGGTATGTTTGCAGGTAGGACTCCTTGTAAAAAAACACCTGGTGGCCCACAGTCTGAAAGGCAGGACAAAGCAAATCATGTAGATAAGTCCAGCCACCATGCTCCAACACACCATCTCCTTCAGGACGCTAATGGGTATGGACAGTGAAGTCCTCTATTGTCGCACATGCTCCATAAGGACCTGGGGATGTTCTCAGCCAGCAAGGACCAGTTGGATGGCTGCTTCTTGCTCAAGCATCCCTCAGTGAGACCTCGGGGAGCCCCAAGTGCCTCTCTCCAAGTTCCTATGACATGCATTTGCCTTTATTCTTACTTCCTTCTTTCTGTCTCCCTCACATTTTATCTACCCCTGTCTTTCTTCTATCATCCCCATCTTGTACAAAAAAAAAATGAAAGAATGAATAAGACCTACTATTTGATAGCACAATAGGGTGACTATAGTCAATAATAACAATTGTACCTTTTAAAATAACTTAAAGAGTGTAACTGGATTGTTTGTAATTCAAAGGATAAATGCTTGAAGGGATTGACTATAGTCAATAACAACAATTGTGCTTTTTAAAATAACTTAAAGAGTTAATTGGATTGTTTGTAACTCAAAGGATAAATGCTTGAGGGGATGGATACCCCATTCTCCATGATGTGTTTTTTTCACATTGCATGCCTCTATCAAAACATCTCATGTACCCTATAAATATATATATACCTACTATATATTCACAAATTGTTTTTAATGAAAATATCTTCCCTATCTTTTCCTAGAGTTTCACTCATGACTGTCATTGAAGGGTTTACTGAGTCCCACATCACCCAGGGTCCACTGAGATCTCCCTGCTTTTCAGCTTTAGGGAAAATCGCCTCAATTCCACTCACGCTTATGCCCTGCCCTGTGAAAATCCAAAGTCTTCCTCAAGTTGTCTGTGAATTCCTCAAGAGGTAGATCCTTTTGGTCTACTCTGACTCTCAACTACTGCTTCCACTGAGCCAACCAACCATGTAGGTTATTGATTCTGTGCCTGCTATGCTATTTCTTTCTGTGCCACAATCACCAAGGATAAGAACCTGACACTTCCCTCAGTTTAAAAAACAACTCTCACCAGGCCCTTGTATGTGAGTAGATGAAGAGGTTCACATTAGAGAATCTCACACAACTTCCAATTGCATATAGATATCCCTTTTTGTGAAATGGTCCAACCACACTTGCAGATTTTTCATAGACTCCATGACCCCAGAAGCCCTAGCCTCACCCCCTTCTCCGCCCGCTCTTCCTCCTTCCATCTCTCTTCTTCACCAGCTTTGCGGAAAAGCCTTTTTAATGACAAAAGGGCCATCCATTTTAATGGGTCTATCTTCCCTACAAGGCTGTTGTAAATTTTAATTTTTTTAATTGTGAATTGACAAATTATAGTTGTATACATTTATTGGGTACAATTTTACTTTAATTTTTTTTGAGACAATTTTACTTTTTCTTTTTTTCTTTTTCTTTTCTTTTTTTTTTAGACAGAATCTCACTCTGTCACCCAGGCTGGAGTGCAGTGGTGTGATCCTGGCTCACTGCAACCTCCACCTCCCGGGTTCAAGCGATTCTCCTGACTTAGCCTCCCGAGTAGCTGGGATTACAGGCATGCGCCACCACGCATGGCTAATTTTGTATTTTTAGTAGAGATGGGGTTTCACCATGTTGGCCATGCTGGTCTCGAACTCCTGACCTCTGGTAATCTGCCCACCTCAGCCTCCCAGAGTGCTGGGATTACAGGCGTGAGCCACTGTACCTGGCCTTTTTTACTTTAATTTTTAATTATAAAATATTTCAGGCATTTAGGAAAGTGCACTGGTATATTTTAAGATTTAACACATTTAAATAAGATATAATGGATGCTAAAATGTTGCTATTTTTGCTTCATGTCTCTCTCTCTTCCCCATCCCCACTACCCCTCCTCCTCCAAAATAAAATGCTTTTCATATAGCTAAAGCCTGGAGCCATCCCTTTCCCTCCCTCCCACTCCCTTTAGGATTAACCAGTATCCAAAAGTTGTTGCATTATTCTCATGCATATTATTGTACTTTCATTATATATGAATGTTTCCAAAAACAACATACAGTATTGTTTGGGGTATTTTTTAATATTTGCTTAGATGGTATATCGTAGTGGATGCTAACAATGAGCTTTATGAGCAAGAACAACATTATCTTATTTTGGTTTCTATTTCTTCCAATCTTAGCCTTGAGCCCAGTGGCCCAGCATCTTGTAGGTACCCAATACATACCTTCTGAATAAATTGCATTACAAAATAGCCTCCAAATCATCAATCATAATAAAGCATGCCAAGTTAAGAAGTGACCCAAGATAGGTGGTCATTTATAAACTTTTTAATTTTTGGCCTAAGAAATTTCAATAACTATGAATAACTGTTCCAACGTAGGTACATTCTTCCTGAGATTGAGCGGGGCTTTATACATGCCTCACTAAGGAGCCTTCTATCACCAAGGTGCAATGTGTCTCCCTTTACATGACCCTGATTCAATGAGATCCCCCGAGACTGAAGTTCTTAGCCCATATCCCCCTGTTCCCCAAACTGTTGACTTCATGGGTGAGTACAGCCCCTCCTCTTCTCCTACCCAGAGTTCATCCCCTCAAATGCCAAGAAGACTACTTGATGTTACTATCTCTGGATAGCAGTCAAGGACACCCGCAGTCATTCAGTAATGGGTAGGGCTCACATCCCTACAGCATTGTTTATTCATCCAGACTGTGAAGAAGCAGAATCCTTCAGATTCTTGGCTACAACTCCCTGTGAGACAGAAACCTCGCCCAAGGCAATGGTGCTGGCAGCTGCTCTAACCTCTCATTACTCTGACCTTCAGTAGGGAAACCATATAATTTATCTTCTAAACTCTTACAACTTGGGAGTAAAGATGGTGCCATTAATAATTATGCCAGGCTAATAGACATAAATAAAGACCCCTTTTGGCAAACCAGGTTGTATGATCACCCTAAATCAGCAATCCTGTGTAAAGCCAAGCACAGTATCCCTTCTTATAAGGTGCCTCAAGTGATATACTATCCAGAGCCTCAGGAAATAATCCCCTCAGTCCCTCTTCCAGGATATGTCTAATGATGGATGAGTCCATTCTCTTACAGCAGCATGTGAAGACCTAATCTTAATATTGTTAAGTTTGGGGAGAAGAGACAGCTTTTTTGCAGAGAGTAATTAAACTCACTTTCCATTTCTTTTTTTTTTTCCCCCACTAGGATGAAATTGGAGCCTACTCTTCCCTCCTAGTCCTCTGAAAGTTTGCAGAGAAATGACAACATATGTCAGACATGTATAAATCAGAGGAGAAAAAAATAAGACCAGTGGATCAAAACTGTGGCTCTAAAGCAGAGTTTATTTGGCATCAACAGTGATGTTTACTTGGTGACCATATGGTTTCATGAATAAGAACTTTAGTATTAGATAAATTTGTGTTTGAGTTTCAGTTTCACCAGTATCTTCATAAGACCCTAGACAAGTTACTTCTCTAAATAACTTGTTTAACTAGACTGCGAGAGTGGTGTTATTCCCAACCCCATTTTACAGATAAACTGATAACTCATTTTACAGATAGATCTATCTGTAAAATGAGGGTGGGGATAATATCAATCTCATAGTCTAGTTAGAAATTTTTCATTGAGATAATAAATTTAAAGCCCCAAGGACAGTGCCTGGCACATTTTAGGTGCCTGGCAAATATGAGCTATAATTATTACTCATACTATTTAAATCTGCATTGTATTTTTTTCAGCATTTTCTCTACTTCCACACATACTCTTTCTGTCCCATCAAACTGGCCATTTAACTTTTCCAAAAACTGCCTTGCGTTTGCCACCTCTTCATTTTTGTTCCTGGCCTGCCTCTCACCTGGAACACTCACCTCTTTGCTCTCTATTCTTATCCTTTTGGTGCAGTATAGCCCCATCTTACCCCTTTTTCACAGCCTACTTCAACTGCCACATCCTCCAGGCAGTCTTCTGAAAGGTGAATTCTCCATCCCTGAATTCATTGTTTTCTTATCACTTTCTACCATGCATTATAGGAGATTAGTACTTTCCCAGTACACTGTGAATTTGGCAAGGACATATACTATGTCTGATTAAGATTTCTCTTCCCCATGGTGTTTATCATATTACCTTGAAAAATGTGCTCAAGGGATATCTCTTGACCATAGTAGAGCTTAGAACATAGTGGTTAACAGCTGGAGTCAGACAGACCTGAGTCTCAATCATAACTCCTTTTTTTTTTTTTGAGACAGAGCCTCGCCCTGTCGCCCAGGCTGGAATGCAATGGCAAGATCTCGGCTCACTGCAACTTCTGCCTCCCGGGTTCAAGCGATTCTCCTGCCTCAGCCTCCAGAGTACCTGTAATTACAGGCACGCACCATCATGTCAGGCTAATTTTTTGTATCTTTAGTAGAGACAGGGTTTCACCATGTTGGTCAGGCTGGTCTCAAACTCCTGACCTCGTGATCTGCCCTCCTTGGTGTCCCAAAGTGCTAGGATTACAGGCGTGAGCCACCACGCCTGGCCAATCATAACTTCTAATTGCATAATGTAAAGCAAATATTTAACCTCTTCAAATCTTGATGCTCCCCTCTACAAAATGGGCACACGGCTGCACAGGTAGAGTTGAGGACCTGTGGTTTACACTTGAGCAACTAGTGAACATTCAGGAGATCATAGCCTTCTGCTGCATTTGTTAGTTTAGTCACTGTTATCATGAAGTTTCATTATTGTCAGTAATACCCTTTCAGAATGATGCATACCTATTCCCAAAGTGTTTTTAGATCTTTTATTTTGTTGTTCAAGTCAGTTCCAGTAAATGCCAGAGACTTGCATAACAAAGACCTCTCCTACATCTTTCACTCAGGGCCAAATCTGACATCTCACAAGCTCCCCATTGCAACAACTGCAGAATTCATGTGTTTTCATGTTTTTCACAATGAGCACTATGACCATTAATCTCACCCATTGTGTAAGCTCTTAAACTCAAGAACACATAGAGATGTTCTCTTATCTGTCACAATACATACAAAAACTGAAGCCTGATCTTGGCTATTCACAAATATCTCCCTTCTGGATCTACATTATGAATCATTTCTTTTGTGACCGATTGGTTCATTTCTTCGCCCCTGACTGCTGGTTCCCATGCATAACTCACTCATTCCTACCTCTGAGCTGTGTAACAGGCCATCCATCCACCTTTACCACTCAAATTTAACAGTGTGCTGTAGTGCTTGAAGATGGGCTCTAGAGCTTAACAGAACCAGATTCCACTCCTGGCTGCATCGTTGACTGGCTGGAAATGTTGGACAATGCACTTACCCTTTCTGAGCTTTAATTTTCTCATCTGTCAAATGTAACTGGATAAGAGTGACTTCAGACTTCACGTGACGCCGGTGCCGGGCGAACATGGCAGCGGCCACTGGACCCTCGTTTTGGCTGGGGAAGGAAACCCTGAAGGTGCCGCTGGCGCTGTTTGCCTTGAACCGGCAGCGCTGGTGTGAGCGGCTGCGGAAGAACCCTGCTGTGCATGCCGGCTCAGTGGTGGTCCTGCAGGGCGGGGAGGAGACTCAGCGCTACTGTACCTACACCGGAGTCCTCTTCCGCCAGGAGTCCTTCTTTCACTGGGCGTTTGGTGTCACCGAGCCAGGCTGCTACAGCGTCATCGACGCTGACACTGGAAAGTCGGCCCTGTTTGTGCCCAGGCTTCCTGCCAGCCATGCCACCTGGATGAGAAAGATCCATTCCAAGGAGCACTTCAAGAAGTATGCAGTGGACGACGTCCAGGAAACAGATGAGATTGCCAGTGTCCTGGCGTCACAGAAGCCCTCTGTCCTCCTCACTTTGCGTGGCGTCAACACGGACAGCAGCAGCGTCTGCAGGGAGGCCTCCTTCGAGGGCATCAGCAAGTTCAAAGTCAACAACACCATTCTTCACCCAGAGATCGTTGAGTGGCGAGTGTTGGAGACGAACGTGGAGCTGGAGGTTCTGTGCTACACCAATAAAATCTCCAGTGAGGCCCACCGTGAGGTAATAATGAAGGCTGTAAAAGTGGGAATGAAAGAATATGAGTTGGAAAGGAAATTTCAATATCCAAAATAATAGAAAGTATAATGAACCCGAAGTCCCCATCAGGTTTTTGTGTTAGTTTTGTTTGCTAGAGCATTTTAAAGCCAAATCCCAGATATCATGTCATGGTACCTGTAAATACCTCAGTAGATATTTCAGTTGATGAGAACTTTTTTTTCTTTTACATAACCACCATGACAATATCACATCCATTATCACAAATGAACCATAACTCCTTAATGTCTTGCATATCTAGTCCATGTTGATCCTAAACTCTTTTTAGCATTGGTTTGTTCGAGTCAGGATCCACACAGAGTCCATACATTGCATTTGGCTGTTGTTGGCAGCAGGATGTCGTGAAGCTGAGCTCTAGGGATATCTCACCCCTATCTACAAACTGCTCGACCTTCCCTCCACCCCCATCCCAAGACCCCGGATTGGCCTTGCTGCCGCCTTCTGTGTGGACCAGGGTGGCTCTTGGAGAGACGAGCTAGAAGCCAGAGGCCACAGCCGAGTGCGCCAGGAAGCTTTCAGCCAGGAGCAACCACCCGCACGAGTGCGCTGGGAAGCTTTCAGCCCGGAGCAGCCACCCGCAGGGTGCTGAGTGGCATCGGGTCAGCGTGTGTGCCTGCTGTGTTCATGCTCTGCACCTGCCGTGCGCGCCCACCTGCGGCCGGCCACAGGACATACAGAGAGGAGACAGTGCCCGACGGGGAAGCCGTCTAATCTGTGGGCCCCTGAGAGCTTAGAGCAGGGGGGTGAGGATGAGGACTGAGATAGCAAGAAGGAGAGATGGCGTCTGTTCCTGAGGGGACCGAGTGAGGAGAGAGGGGTCACGCCCTATGAAGATGGTGGGAAGATGGGTGTTTGGGGAAAGTGTCACATCATAGGGTATCCCTGGCCAGATTTGAGGAGGGCGCCCCCTATTGCCGGTGCCCAGGCTGAAGCCCCTGGGGACATCTGCAGCCAGAGAGATGGACTAACACTTTTTCCTCCTCGAGCTCTCTCTCCAGGGCAGGATCACTCTGTGATGCAGTTTTGTGGTCCTTGTCCTGGAGAGCCTGGAGGCACCTTCTTGGGGACCACGTCTCATTTATCTGCGCGGTGTCAGACCCACCGTGGGTGTCAGGAAACATGTGTGGGTGGGTGCAATAGATGGATGGAAAAGAGCAGAAAAGGTTTTAAGCTATTTTTCTGTCATCTTTTCTGTCACTGGGAACTTGAGAATTCTTAACTAGTCAGGGAATAAAAATCTCTTCTAAAGCCAGAAAAACAAAACAAAAAAAAGAGCGACTTCTGATAATCTGGTAAGCTTAGCTAATGCGGAAAGGCTGTCCTTTCATATGATAAATATAGAAACACTGGAGAAAATATAACAAAAAGAAAAAATTAAATATGTAACCAAACTCATGAATAATAAAAGGAGCCAGATGCGGTGGCTCACATCTGTAATCCTAGCACTTTGGGAGGCTGAGGCAGGCAGATGGCTTGAACCTATGACTTTGAGACCAGCCTGCTCAAAATGGTCAGACCCCATCTGTACAAAAAATACCAAAAAAAAAAAAAAAAAAAAAATTAGCCAGGTATGGTGGTATGTGCGTGTAGCCCCAACTACTTTATAGGCAGAGGTGGGAGGACAAGGTTGCAGTGAGCCACGAACACACCACTGCACTCCAGCCTGGGCAACAGAGTGAGACCTTGTCTCAAAAATAATAATAATAACAATAATAAAACAAAATTCTCCGGTCCCAGGAATAGAGCAGGAAATCAAAGGCAGGGTAGGGAACAGAACACAAAGCCAAAGAACTCCCAGAAGGATCAGAAACAGGCAAAAACCATAGGGACAAGAGGCATTCCTGTACTTCAGGTTCCTGCAAGACAAGGTGCTGAACTTGAACCCCTACTAAAAGCTAGTGATGAAAAATGCCATCAGACCATAAAATTGGACTTGAAATACTCCTCTATTGGCCTGGATACATGGTAAGAGAGCTACCCACCAGGTGTCAAGCCTAAAAGTTTAGACTCATAAGAAATCGTTGGCCTTAAATTGACACAATCCAACTGGTGGGATGCTTGAAGCCAAGAAATTATCACAAAAACAGATCCAGAATTGGTAAAAATCCACTGAGCCTTAGAAGAAGCAAACTCAGATCATCCTATAAAGAAGATATATCTCAAGTCATGCAGACTCAATTTTCACTAAGAATGAGTTTACTGCAGAAAATAATTTTGAACCACATGAGTTAATAAGCCACATAAAAGAAAGTCAGAAGATGCAATAAATAGTAGGAATTTGCAATAGAAAATGGCAAATAAAATAGTGTAAAAATATTAAATAAATGTTTTTATATTTAAAGAGAGAAGGAACATAAACACAATGAATTATTAAAATATTTTAAATAATTGTTTTAATTTTTTAAGAATTAAAAACGTTTTTTAACCAAATAGAAATCTTGATAATGACCACATAGTCACTGAAATAAGTACATACAAACCTTCATATTTAATGGTTGGGCCAAAAGCAGATTATTCATAGCTGAGGAAATAATTAATGAATTAGAAAATGGAGGTGATGAAGATGTTGGAATGCATCGTATGTGGCAACAGAATGGAAAATACAAATGTTAAGGCCTGGCATGGTGGCTCATGCCTGTAATCCTATCACTTTGGGAGGCCAAGGCAGGAGGATTGCTTGAGTTCAGGAGGTTGAGACCAGCCTGAGCAATGTAACAAGATCCCATCTCTACAACAAAATTTTAAAACTTAGCTGGGCATAATGACACGTGCCTATAGTCCCAGCTACTCAGGAGGCTGAGGTGGGAGGATTACTTGAGCCTGAGATACCAAGGTTGCAGTGAGTTGTGATCATGCCACTACACTACACTCCAACCTGGATGATGGAGCAAGACCTTGTCTAAAAAACAGAAAGAAAGAAAGAAAGAAAAGAAAAAAAAAAAAAAAAAAAACAGAAAAAAAGAGTTAAGAGAACTGAAGTGGAGAGAGAGACAGGCCCACATGGGTCTAATCTAAAAAAAAATTGTAGAACACAGAAAGTGAGGGGAAAAGCAATATTGAAATAGAAATCGAATGATAACTTTTTCAGAACTTAAGAATGACTTAAATTCTCACATTAAAAGATCATTCCTAGCAATGAAAAGAACAACAAAATTCTCCTACATATACTATAGGGAAGTAACAAAATATGAAATGCAAAGAGAAAATATCCATATCATCTAGAGAAAAGAGATTACTCACAAAAGAATGATCATTACATCGAAAAGTCTCCCCATTCGTTGTAATAGATGCCAGAAAACAATGGAATGATTTCTGCAAAGAGCTAAGGAAAAATATTTGCCCATCTGTATTCCTACACTCAAGTAAATTCTCATGGAAAAAAAAATGAGGGCAAAGTAAATATATCTTCAGGCAAAAAAAAAGAAACTTAGTTTCTAAGTCCTCACTTAAACTGCTTCTAAAGAATATAGTTCAGCTAAAAGAACCCAAAACCCAGATGTAAAGAGGTGGATTAAAGAAGTAAGGAAAAGAAAAGAAATTGGCAAATATGTGAGTAAAGTTAAAGTATTGATATTTAAAAAATAATATTGACCAGTGTTGGTGGAGGTGATTAAACAGTTCAAACTAAGGAACCAAAACTTGGAAATATAGATGGAATGAAGCTAAGAATCTTTTATTGTTTAAAAAGAGATGAAAGATATTGATTTATTTTAGACTTTGGAATGTATATATGTTAAAGTGTAAAGGCAACTACTAAAAGAATAGAAATAGAATGTAGAACTTCTACAGAGAAGCAAAAAAGGAAATAAGTAAAATGTGATTAATCATACAGATGGCAGAAATGGAGGAAGAAAAAAAGAGGAGGGGAGAAGGCAAAGAAATAGAAAACACAAAGTAAAATGATTTTTTAAAGCAGCACAAATATGCCTCAATAAATGTAAATAAACATAACTTTCTTCTGAAAAGACAAACTGTTAGACTGTACTGCTTTCTATCCCAATAGATTTTGTTTACAAAAGACAAGCCTGAAAGTAAGGGCACAGAAAGATTTAAAATGAAGGGATTAAAACATGTATATCACATAAATGTTAGTCCAAAGGTTTTCTTCACAGCTTTAACAGTCTAGTTCTAAAATTCACATAGAAGAATAAGGGAACAAGAAGAAACATGAATATTGGGAAGAAGATAAACAAAGCGAAGGATTTGCCTGACTAAGTATCAAGACTTATTTTAAATCACAATAATTAAAACACTGTCATATTGGCATGGCAATAGACAAAAGAACCAATATCCAAACTACACACATATGGAGATTTGGCAGTGTTACAAATCAGTGGGAAAAGGAAAGACTAGTCAGTCAATGGTGTGGGACACTTGGCTAACCATTTGGAAGTTAATAAAAGTGGATACATCCTTGTATCAAGCCATATGCAAAAAAAAGCGAATTCCATATGAATTTAAAACATTAATCTGAAAAGCAAACTTTTTAAACATTTAGAAAAGATTCTAAATTAGGGGAAATATCTTTGTGACATTGGGAGAGGAAGACATAAAAAATCAAAACCCATAAAGAAAAAGTTTTTGAATAGAATATGCCTAAAAATATTAAAATAAAGAAAAGATTTGATATATTTGACTACATGACAAAAAGAAAATGTTAGAATGACAAAATAAAACATAAAGTTAACACTTCACGAATTTGCATGTCATCCTTGCACAGACAGGGGCCATGCTAATCTTCTCTGTATTGTTCCAATTTTAGTGTATGTGCTGCAAAAGTGAGCACAAAACATAAAGTTAACACGTGAGTGAGAGACCAGAAAAAGATGTTTGCAATGTGTATGACAAATAATAGGTTAGTATCCAAAATATGTAAATAACCATGACGTTTGTTTGAGTGCAGAGTCTCAATTCACAAGGAAGGAATATGAAGCTGTCTACCTAATACCCAATAACAGAGCAGTTGGTAAGGCGTATAAGAAGGATGCAAAACTGGTGATGGAGTATCTCGCCATTTGTGATGAATGTTACGTTACAGAAATTGAGATGCTATTGAATGAGAAAGGGGAATTTACAATTGAACCCGAAGGGAAAACATTTCGGTTAACAAAAGATGTGGCCAAACGTGATGAGATTCCAGAAAACGCTCTATGTGGAAGAAGTTGCTCTGAATGTAACTGAACCCTCCTTCAGCCTGGGCAGGATCATGTATATGGTATTTGAACATATATTCCATGTACGAGAAGGAGATGAACAGAGAACATTCCTCAGTTTCTCTGCTATAGTCACTCTATTCAAATGTTATGCCCTCTCACTGAGCCAAAACCATTCATGCCATTTATCAAGGAATTATCAGAAGCCCTGACCAGGCACAGGTTGTCTCACAAAGTAGATGATTCCTCTGGGTCAATTGGAAGACACTATGCCAGGACTGATGAGATTGGTGTGGCTTTCAGTGTCACCATTGACTTTAACACAATGAACAAGACCCCCCACACTGAAACTCTGAGAGACTGAGATGCAATGTGGCAGATAACAGCAGAGGTCTCTGAGCTGCCTAGCGTAGTCAGAGATCTGACCAGTGGCAGCATCATATGGGCCAATGTGGAGGCCAGGTATCCTCTCTTTGAAGAGCAATGATACAGGAGGTAGAAAGAAGTTATTTAGGCAGATTTAGGTAGAAAGAAATTATTTAGGCAGATAGCAAGGGCAAACGAGTCCTCAGCAGAGCTTCCCTTCAAACAAAAAGAAGCCCAAAAAATCATTTCTTTTCCAACAAAGAGCAGCCTGAAAAATCAAGCTGCAAATATAGATAAGCAAGCTGGAAGCTTGCACAGGGGAATGCCAGCAGCTGTACCAATAGGAAAGGGCTACCTGGGGGCTAGGCATGTGCACCATGGAAGCTCCATCTTCCCTTTTTTGTTGGCACGTGTACAGTAAGAAAGAAATGGGCAACATGGCACAGCTCAGGCAGAGAACCCACTTGCATAATAGAAGATTAGTGTGGGGGCGGCCAGAGATTCGTGCCTTAGGCAAATGGCACACCTGGTTCTAACCGGTTTTTTGCACCCTATGTAAATCAGACATCACCTCCCCACCAGCTCATCTATAAAACCCCCTGCATTTTGCTGTGGACCAGCAACCTATTTTTTCAGGACATCTCTCTGTAGCAAAGAGCTATTCTCTTTCTTTTCCCAATTAAATTTCCGCTCTTAACCTCACTCATTGTGTGTCTGCATCCTTTATCTCTGTGGCTGTGAGACAACAAACCTCAAGTATTATCCCAGACAATGAGGCCACTTCAACAAGAGACTGGTAAAAAAAGAGACAATCAAGGAATAAGGACAATTTTTGGTGATGTGCATTAATTGAATAAATGATGCTTATCATATTCACTTTATAAAAGAGAACAGCATTGTGATTACTCCTGGTAACTGTATTCTATCTTCAGTGGCTGTCTGATTTTATCCCCACAGTTAAAATTGAAGGAATTCTGAAAAAAAAAATCTTAACCTTGGGGGTTAAGATTTCAACATATGAATTTGGAGGGGGACAAAAATGTTCTATCTATAACAGGGTCTAAAAACACAATTGCCCACTTAATCTCTAATTGATAGAGTAATATTAATATTTAATATACAATTTACTTGTTAAATGCAGTTCCAAGCACTTTACATGTTTGGATCATGGCACTCTTGTATACTGGATTATTTCCTTCAGCTCATACAAACACCTAGTATCTCTCATTAAAAACAAAAGGGCGGGGAGGAACCAAGATGGCCGAATAGGAACAGCTCCGGTCTATAGCTCCCAGCGTGAGCGACGCAGAAGACGGGTGATTTCTGCATTTCCATCTGAGGTACCGGGTTCATCTCACTAGGGAGTGCCAGACAGTGGGCACAGGACAATAGGTGCAGCGCACCTTGCACCAGCCGAAGCAGGGGCAAGGCATTGCCACACTCGGGAAGTGCAAGGGGTCAGGGAGCTCCCTTTCCAGGGACGACAGAGGGCACCTGGAAAATCGGGCCACTCCCACCCGAATACTGTGCTTTTCCAACGGGCTTGGGAAACGGTGCACTAGGAGATTATAGCCCGCACCTGGCTCAGAGGGTCCTATGCCCACGGAGTCTCACTGATTGCTAGCACAGCAGTCTGAGATCAAACAGCCAGGTGACAGAGAGACTGGGGGAGGGATGCCCGCCATTGCCCAGGCTCGCTTAGGTAAACAAAGCAGCTGGGAAGCTCGAACTGGGTGGAGCCCACTACAGCTCAAGGAGGTCTGCCTGCCTCTGTAGGCTCCACCTCTGGGGGCAGGGCACAGACAAACAAAAAGATAGCAGTAACCTCTGCAGACTTAAATGTCCCTGTCTGACAGCTTTGAGGAGAGCAGTGGTTCTCCCAGCATGCAGCTGGAGATCTGAGAACGGGCAGACTGCCTCCTCAAGTGGGTCCCTGACCCCTGATCCCCCGAGGAGCCTAACTGGGAGGCACCGCACAGCAGGGGCAGACTGACACCTCACACAGCCGGCCAGGTACTCCAACAGACCTGCAGCTGAGGGTCCTGTCTGTTAGAAGGAAAACTAACAAACAGAAAGGACATCCACACCAAAAACCCATCTGTATATCACCATCATCAAAGACCAAAAGTAGATAAAACCACAAAGATGGGGAAAAAACAGAGCAGAAAAACTGGAAACTCTAAAAAGCAGAGTGCCTCTCCTCCTCCAAAGGAACACAGTTCCTCAACAGCAACGGAACAAAGCTGGACGGAGAATGACTTTGACGAGCTGAGAGAAGAAGGCTTCAGATGATCAAATTACTCCGAGCTACGGGAGGATATTCAAACCAAAGGCAAAGAAGTTGAAAACTTTGAAAAAAATTTAGAAGAATGTATAACTAGAATAACCAATACAGCGAAGTGCTTAAAGGAGCTGATGGAGTTGAAAACCAAGGCTCGAGAACTACGTGAAGAATACAGAAGCCTCAGGAGCTGATGCGATCAAATGGAAGAAAGGATATCAGCAATGGAGATGAAATAAATGAAATGAAGCGAGAAGGGAAGTTTAGAGGAAAAAGAATAAAAAGAAACGAGCAAAGCCTCCAAGAAATATGGGACTATGTGAAAAAAACAAATCTATGCCTGATTGGTGTACCTGAAAGTGACAGGGAGAATGGAACCAACTTGGAAAACACTCTGCAGGATATTATCCAGGAGAACTTCCCCAATCTAGCAAGGCAGGCCAACATTCAGATTCAGGAAATACAGAGAACGCCACAAAGATACTCCTCGAGAAGAGCAACTCCAAGACACATAATTGTCAGATTCACCAAAGTTGAAATGAAGGAAAAAATGTTAAGGGCAGCCAGAGAGAAAGGTCGGGTTACCATCAAAGGGAAGCCCATCAGACTAACAGCGGATCTCTCGGCAGAAACCCTACAAGCCAGAAGAGAGTGGGGGCCAATATTCAACATTCTTAAAGAAAAGAATTTTCAACCCAGAATTTCACATCCAGCCAAACTAAGCTTCATAAGTGAAGGAGAAATAAAATACTTTACAGACAAGCAAATGCTGAGAGATTTTGTCACCACCAGGCCTGCCTTAAAAGAGCTCCTGAAAGAAGTGCTAAACATGGAAAGGCACAAACGGTACCAGCCGCTGCAAAATCATGCCAAAATGTAAAGACCATCGAGACTAGGAAGAGACTGCATCAACTAATGAGCAAAATAACCAGCTAACATCATAATGACAGGATCAAATTCACACATAACAATATTAACTTTAAATGTAAATGGACTAAATGCTCCAATTAAAAGACACAGACTGGCAAATTGGATAAAGACTCAAGACCCATCAGTGTGCTGTATTCAGGAAACCTATCTCACGTGCAGAGACACACATAGGCTCAAAATAAAAGGATGGAGGAAGATCTACCAAGCAAATGGAAAACAAAAAAACGCAGGGGTTGCAATCCTAGTCTCTGATAAAACAGACTTTAAACCAACAAAGATCAAAAGAGACAAAGAAGGCCATTACATAATGGTAAAGGGATTAATTCAACAAGAAAAGCTAACTATCGTAAATATATATGCACCCAATACAGGAGCACCCAGATTCATAAAGCAAGTCCTGAGTGACCTACAAAGAGACTTAGACTCCCACACATTAATAATGGGAGACTTTAACACCTCACTGTCAACATTAGACAGATCAACGAGACAGAAAGTCAACAAGGATACCCAGGAACTGAACTCAGCTCAGCACCAAGCAGACCTAATAGACATCTACAGAACTCTCCACCCCAAATCAACAGAATATACATTTTTTTCAGCACCACACCACACCTATTCCAAAATTGACCACATACTTGGAAGTAAAGCTCTCCTCAGTAAATGTAAAAGTACAGAAATTATAACAAACTATCTCTCAGATCACAGTGCAATCAAGCTAGAACTCAGGATTAAGAATCTCACTCAAAACCACTCAACTACATGGAAACTGAACAACCTGCTCCTGAATGACTACTGGGTACATAACGAAATGAAGGCAGAAATAAAGATGTTCTTTGAAACCAATGAGAACCAAGACACAACATACCAGAATCTCTGGGATGCATTCAAAGCAGTGTGTAGAGGGAAATTTATAGCACTAAATGCCCACAAGAGAAAGCAGGAAAGATCCAAAATTGACACCCTAACATCACAATTAAAAGAACTAGAAAAGCAAGAGCAAACACATTCAAAAAATAGCAGAAGGCAAGAAATAACTAAAATCAGAGCAGAACTGAAGGAAATAGAGACACAAAAAACCCTTCAAAAAATTAATGAATCCAGGAGCTGGTTTTTTGAAAGGATCAACAAAATTGATAGACCTCTAGCAAGATAAATAAAGAAAAAAAGAAGAATCAAATAGATGCAATAAAAAATGATAAAGGGGATATCACCACCGATCCCACAGAAGTACAAACTACCATCAGAGAATATTACAAACACCTCTACACAAATAAACTAGAAAATCTAGAAGAAATGGATAAATTCCTCGACACATACACTCTCCCAAGACTAAACCAGGAAGAAGTTGAATCTCTGAATAGACCAATAACAGGAGCTGAAATTGTGGCAATAATCAATAGCTTACCAACCAAAAAAAGTCCAGGACCAGATGGATTCACAGCCGAATTCTACCAGAGGTACAAGGAGGAACTGGTACCATTCCTTCTGAAACTATTCCAATCAATAGAAAAAGAGGGAATCCTCCCTAACTCATTTTATGAGGCCAGCATCATCCTGATACCAAAGCCGGGCAGAGACACAACCAAAAAAGAGAATTTTAGACCAATATCCTTGATGAACATTGATGCAAAAATCCTCAATAAAATACTGGCAAACAGAATCCAGCAGCACATCAAAAAGCTTATCCACCATGATCAAGTGGGCTTCATCCCTGGGATGCAAGGCTGGTTCAATATACGCAAATCGAAAAATGTAATCCAGCACATAAACAGAACCAAAGACAAAAACCACATGATTATCTCAATAGATGCAGAAAAGGCCTTTGACAAAATTCAACAACGCTTCATGCTAAAAACTCTCAATAAATTAGGTATTGATGGGATGTATCTCAAAATAATAAGAGCTATCTATGACAAACCCACAGCCAATATCATACTGAATGGGCAAAAACTGGAAGCATTCCCTTTGAAAACTGGCACAAGACAGGGATGCCTTCTCTCACCACTCCTATTCAACATAGTGTTGGAAGTTCTGGCCAGGGCAATTAGGCAAGAGAAGGAAATAAAGGGTATTCAATTAGGAAAAGAGGAAGTCAAATTGTCCCTGTTTGCAGATGACATGATTGTATATCTAGAAAACCCCATCGTCTCAGCCCAAAATCTCCTTAAGCTGATAAGCAACTTCAGCAAAGTCTCAGGATACAAAATCAATGTACAAAAATCACAAGCATTCTTATTCACCAATAACAGACAAACAGAGAGCCAAATCATGAGTGAACTCCCATTCACAATTGCTTCAAAGAGAATAAAATACCTAGGAATCCAACTTACAAGGGAAGTGAAGGACCTCTTCAAGGAGAACTACAAACCACTGCTCAAGGAAATAAAAGAGGATACAAACAAACGGAAGAACAGTCCATGCTCATGGGTAGGAAGAGTCAATATCATGAAAATGGCCATACTGCCCAAGGTAATTTACAGATTCAATGCCATCCCCATCAAGCTACCAATGACTTTCTTCACAGAATTGGAAAAAACTACTTTAAAGTTCATATGGAAGCAAAAAAGAGCCCACATTGCCAAGTCAATCCTAAGCCAAAAGAACAAAGCTGGAGGCATCACACTACCTAACTTCAAACTATACTACAAGGCTACAGTAACCAAAACAGCATGGTACTGGTACCAAAACAGAGATATAGATCAATGGAACAGAACAGAGCCCTCAGAAATAACGCCGCATATCTACAACTATCTGATCTTTGACAAACCTGAGAAAAACAAGCAATGGGGAAAGGATTCCCTATTTAATAAATGGTGCTGGGAAAACTGGCTAGCCATATGTAGAAAGCTGAAACTGGATCCCTTCCTTACACCTTATACAAAAATCAATTCAAGATGGATTAAAGACTTAAATGTTAGACCGAAAACCATAAAAACCCTAGAAGAAAACCTAGGCATTACCATTCAGGACATAGGCATGGGCAAGGACTTCATGTTTAAAACACCAAAAGCAATGGCAACAAAAGCCAAAATTGACAAATGGGATCTAATTAAACTACAGAGCTTCTGCACAGCAAAAGAAACTACCATCAGAGTGAACAGGCAACCTACAAAATGGGAGAAAATTTTCGCAACCTACTCATCTGACAAAGGGCTAATATCCAGAATCTACAAGGAACTCCAACAAATTTACAAGAAAAAAACAAACAACCCCATCAAAAAGTGGGCGAAGGACATGAACAGACACTTCTCAAAAGAAGACATTTACGCAGCCAAAAAACACATGAAAAAATGCTCACCATCACTGGCCATCAGAGAAATGCAAATCAAAACCACAAGGAGATACCATCTCACACCAGTTAGAATGGCAATCATTAAAAAGTCAGGAAACAACAGGTGCTGGAGAGGATGTGGAGAAATAGGAACACTTTTACACTGTTGGTGGGACTGTAAACTAGTTCAACCCTTGTGGAAGTCAGTGCGGCGATTCCTCAGGGATCTAGAACTAGAAATTCCATTTGACCCAGCCATCCCATTACTGGGTATGTACCCAAAGGACTATAAATCATGCTGCTATAAAGACACATGCACACGTATGTTTATTGTGGCATTATTCACAATAGCAAAGACTTGGAACCAACCCAAATGTCCAACAATGATAGACTGGATTAAGAAAATGTGGCACATATACACCATGGAATACTACGCAGCCATAAAAAATGATGAGTTCACGTCCTTTGTAGGGACATGGATGAAATTGGAAATCATCATTCTCAGTAAACTATTGCAAGAACAAAAAACCAAACACTGCATATTCTCACTCATAGGTGGGAATTGAACAATGAGAACACATGGACACAGGAAGGGGAACATCACACTCTGGGGACTGTTGTGGGGTGGTGGGAGGGGGGAGGGATAGCATTGGGAGATATACCTAATGGTAGATGACGAGTTAGTGGGTGCAGCGCACCAGTATGGCACATGTATACATATGTAACTAACCTGCACGTTGTGCACATGTACCCTAAAACCTAAAGTATAATAATAAATAAATAAATAAATAAACAAAAGCACACCCCTTTTGAACTCTCATAACCCTCCGGATGCTGCTCCATTTCTCTGTACTTTTTCATTTGTTTAAGGGTTGTCTACAAACATTAATGTCCACTTATTCATTTTCCACTTACTCTTTACTCACTACAATCTGAGTTTCACCTCCACTACTACACAGCAATTACTCTTGTCTGCGTCACCTGTAACCTCCATGTTACCAAATCCTATGAGCACATTTCTGCCCTCGTTTCAGTTGATTCCATAGTAACACTCCACATAGTCAATCACTCCTACCATTTTGGAACTCCTTCCTATATTGGCTTTTGTGACACTCTTCAGTCTTGGTTTTCATTATATACCATTGCCTACTCCTTGCCTGTCTCCTTTACTCCTCTTCTACCCAATCTTTAAACGTTAGCCCTTCTCAAACCCCAGTGGTAGCACTCCTTTTTCTATACTCGTTCTCCTGATGTAACACAGTCATTCTCAACAGGGTGTGATTTTGCCCCCTAGAGGACATTTGCCAATGACTAGAGACATGTTTTACTGTGACAACTGGGAGTATGTCACTGGCATCTAAAGGACAGAAGCTGGAGATACTGCTAAACATTGATGGTGAGTACACAATCCTAAAATGCACAGCACAGCTTCCCACATCTAAGAATTATCTGTTCCAAAATGCTGCTGGTACATTGAGAAACCCTGCCCATCCAGGCTTTGCCTTTTTACTGTCTGTGGCAGGCAGTATGTCTTGTCTTCTGGTATCCATTCTCCCCTTCTTTTTAGTAATGGAATTGACATTTCATCAGGTAGCATATGGCCATCCAGCTTATAGACTATGTTACAGCCTCTCTTGCAGCTAAGTAACATGTGTTACTCCTGGGTCGTTTCCTTAAAAAGAAGGTGCACCCTTTTCCCTATTTCTTAATGATAGGATGTGGTCTTCGTGCTAATGAACCAATTTCCACCATACAGAGAAAAATAATATTCAAGGGATGACAAAAGTGCCACGAATCCCTGAATGACCTAGTGAAGTGGAGCTGTCTAACTAGACCACCCACCTATCTCTGAACTATGATATGAATGAGAAAGAAACTTGTGCCTTGTTTGATCCACTATATTTGGGTGCCTCATTTTAAAAATCTTAATTGATCTCCCACTGACATACCATCTATATAATACCTGATGGAGCTATAATTTGTAATCACTACCTTGAGTTCCTCTCTAAACTTCAGATTTATAAATTAACTACCTTCTTGATATGTATTCTTGCATATCTCCCAGAATCTCAAACTTAACATTTTCAAAATGAAGCTATTGATTTCACCACCAAACCACCCCTCTTTGGCCTTTCCTCCACTCAATAAATGGCTAGAAATTGTAAGTCATCCTTCATCACTGTCTTTCAACCCCAAATATATGCCTTCATTTTTGCTTCCTAAATAAGCATGATATATGCCCATTTTCTTATTGCTAGTTCTACCATGTTGGTTCACGCCACTACCATCTCTCTCCTGGACAACTGTGATAGCCTCTGCACTGGGCTTCCTGTATTTTGCTTTGCTCCTCTGATTCATTTTCCACAGAGAAGCTGGAGGAATCTTTCTAAAATAACAATCAGATAATCACATGCCTTTCACAAGACTTTTCAAAGTCTGCCTAATGCACTTAAAATAGAACTCATAATTCTTACCCAGAGTCTACAAAGATCAGCATAATCTAGTCCTTGTATAGCTTCATCTTGGGCCACTCTTGCCTTTTACACCTGATGCCCAAGCCACACTGGTCTCCTTTCAGTCCATCACACAAAGCTCTTTCCTGCCTCAGGACCTTCACTCATACTGTTCCTTCTGTCTTAAGTGCATTGATCCCTCCTTTCTGCATGGTTGACCCACCTCCTTCTGCAATTTCCTATCTTCACAGATGCCTCCAGGGTCAAGCCAAATAAGCTTCTTCCCTCTCCCCTTGTTATTCTCTGTTAATGTGCCCTGTTTATTTCCTTTATGAAACTTATCACCATTTCTTATTATATACATATATGTAGGTGTGTGTTTTGTCTGCCTCTCCCACAAATACATGGATTCTGGTTGTTTTATTCACCAATATGTATTTGGTATTAACATTGCCAGGCACACAGTAGGTACTCAAGATTATGTGTGTATGACTGTGTGTGGTCAGTTGTTCATTTGTATTTATTGAATGAAATAATGTTTCAGCAAAGCATGGTTTACCCTGGATATCTCCCCATAAATTCTACCCAGTTGAAAGCAGGGTACAATGAACATTAAGGGCAACCTGAAAGGGGAAAGGAGTTGCACTCAGATGACATGAAACTTAATGAGAGATGATTACACACAGCAGTGGGTTGTGTGGGAGGGAAGAACATGATGCTGACTTGGGAACATAGATCTCTGCTCAAACCATCATTCAGTTCCAGTAAGAGGAAAATGTAAAACAGGTCCAACTCTTAGAGGCTAATTGTTTAAGATAGAAGTTAGGAAGAAAAAGAAAGAAGGCAGGACAGGAATGGAAAAAGAAGAAAAGAGAAGAGAAAGCACAGAATGTTCTTAATGGTTTTATTCTCAATCAAGAGCAATGTATCACCAGGGAAGAGGGAAATCTGATGAAATACTTGGAAAACTTTATTGCTGGAACTAAAGTGATCTGTACTGGTCTTTGAGAAAGATCTTATTGAATAGTTGGCTGCCAGTCTCAGCAGTCCCTGATGATAAACACTGTCTTGTGTATAAATTATTCATGTCTTCTTTTTTTTTTTTTGTGGAGACAAGGTGGTGCCCTGTCTCTGCTTCCCAAGCTGGAGTGCAGTAGTGCTATCATGGCTCAGTGAAGCCTTGACCTCCCAGGCTCAGGCAACTCTCCCACCTCAGCCTCCCAAGTAGCTGGGACTATAGGTGCATGCCACCACTCCTGGTTAATTTTTTAAATTATTTGTGGAGACAGGATCTCACTATGTTTCCTAGGCTGGTCTCAAATGCCTGGGCTCAAGCGATCCTCCTGCCTTAGCCTCCCAAAGTGCTGGAATTACAGGGGTGAGCCACCGCATCTGGCCTCGTGTCTTTTTTTCAGCAAGAACTGGTCATACCACTTTCTTCTCCTTTTTCTGACACTGCCTTTAGAAGATCCATCCTACTCACAGTCTCACCACCCACACACACCTACCCATTGTGCAGGACTTCTCCAACCTGTGGCTGGTTTCACAACTTGCCAACACTGATCTGAGATACCAGTGTTGACTGTGTTTTTCTGGTTTTCTTCTGAAGGGCAACAGCACCTTGAGAATTAGTAACATCAGAAACTAGCATTATTCCCAGGTCTGTTATGTACAAGGTGTTTTACTGAAGTAAGCCAGTCAATCCCTTAGAAAATCCAATAAGAAATGTATTGCTCTCCCCACTTTACACATGTGGAAACTAAGGCTCAGAGAAGTTATGTGCTTTTTCTCAGTCACACAGCTAGTGAGAATCTGTGTCGGCTCTGTTTGATCCTGAGCACATGATCTCTTCTCTGCATATGGTACCTCCCAGCTACAAGGCAGAAGATTTTAGACAAATAAAACTACCTCACTACAGCCAGAGTGATCTTTTTAAAAATGTAGACCTAACCATATCCCTCTCCAGCTAAAAATACTTCCTAAAATAGTTCTTACTACCTAGAGCTTACGCTGCTCCCTCTCCTGGAAATACTAACCCTTCAGCTCTAAATCCACACCCAAACCCACATGCACACATGTGTGCACTCACACACACACACACACACATCATTCAGTTTCATTTAAGTAACTACAGTCATGTGTCTCTTAACGACAGGGACACATTCTGAGAAATGCATCATTAGGGGATTTCACTGTTGTGCAAACAGCATAGACTGAACTTACACAAACCTAGATAGCATAGCCTCCTACACACCTAGAGCATATTGTATAGTCTATTGCTCCTATGTTACAAACCTGTACCAAATACTGTAGGCAAATGTAACACAATGGGATTTGTGTATCTAAACATAGGAAAGGTACAGTAAAAATACGATATCATAATCTTATGGGACCACCATATATGCTGTTGATCGTTGGCCAAAATGTCTTTATGCAGCTTATGACTAAACTTCCTTTCAACCTTTACTATACCTTAAACCAGTAGTTCACCAACCACAGCGTCGGCACAAATTATCTGTGAATATTGCTAAAATTTTTAATTTTCAGGCCTCACCCTCAGAAATTCAGTATCCATAAATCTGAGGAAGGGGTCAAAAATCTGTATGTTAAACAACCACTTGAAATGAAAGAAAATAAAGTCCTTATTCTCATGGAGCTTACAATTTCCCTGGAGTAAAACCAAAAAATAAACCGATGGACATATGGTATATCAGGTGGCAAAGAATAATAAATAATGTAAAAAAATACTGATAGGGAGCTATTGTATTATTATTATTATTATTATTATTATTATTATTTTGAGACAGAGCCTCACTCTGTTACCCAAGCTGGAGTGCAGTGGCGTGATCTCAGCTCACTACAACCTCCACCTGCCATGTTTAAGCGATTCTCCTGCCTCAGCCTCCTGAGTAGCTGGGACTATAAGCACATGCCACCACGCCTGGCTAATTTTTTGTATTTTTAGTAGATATGGGGTTTCACCATGTTGGTCAGGCTGGTCTTGAACTCCTGACCCCTTGATGCGCCCACCTCGGCCTCCCAAAGTGCAGGGATTACAGGCGTGAGCCACTGTGCCCGGCCCATATTATTTATTTAAGTTTTTCTTTTTAAAGGAAAGGGTTTCATCTATCTTCTTCACCACTTCATCCCAAGTATCAGGGATCTAGCACTCATCAAACATCTGTTGAGGTAGGACTAGGACTACTTTACATGTGCTAGAAATAAGGATCCTCATAGTAGCTTTTGTAAAGTTAGGAATGATGACACGATGCCTAATGCTGCCACCTAAAGCAGCCTGTGTAAGCATTCTAAAGTAGAAGTCAGTGGTTCAGAGCCAAGGAACTTAAATTTTGTTTTGTTTTTGAGACAGTGTCTCGCTCTGTTGCCCAGGCTGGACTGTAGTGGCACAATCTCAGCTCACTGCAACCTCTGCCTCCCAGGTTAAAGCAATTCTCCTGCTTCAGCCTCCCAAGTAGCTGGGCTTAGAAGCACACACCACCATGCCTGGCTAATTTTTGTATTTTTAGTAGAGGTGGTGTTTTGCCATGTTGGCCCGTCTGGTCTCAGACTCCTGGCCTCAAAGTCATCTACCCGTCTCGGCCTCCAAAAGTCCTGGGATTACAGGTGTGAGCCCAGGCCACCATGCATGGCCTGGAACTTAAGTTTTATCACAAAAATAGAACAACAGGAGTTTTACATATAACCAAGAGATGGAGTAACAGGTGATTGGATTTACTTTTTCACTAAACAACCAAAAAAAAAATAAAAACATGTAATGGTGGTTTTCAAGCAGTAGACATGAGGCACTATAGGACAGAGATACTTGAAACTCAGAGAAACAAACAAGGTAATCACTGTTGCCCTAGTTTACTGTCTGGACAGATATTTCTGTCCAGGAAACACTGCAGGGGTGTAGAAACCACGCAGAGCCCAGCTGTCACCCTGAATTGAGGAGAGAGAGCTGGGTGTCTGAGAAGGCAAAGGTGGCTAGAATTTGCAAGACAGGTCCCTGGAGAGAAATTATACACGCAGAGAAAAAGATTGAGCTCCAGAAATATTCAAAAAGTCCCCCTCAAATGTTCAGCTGAGTGTTGACCAATGCATGCATGTGAGAAAACTGTATGAGAATATGGAAGGAACATCCAAAAAAGAGCACAAGTAACCACTGCTAGGGCTCACAAATACAAGAATAGTCTGTGTTCTCACCAGGCAGAGTAGAACACCTGTAATTCATAGTCCATTAGGTGGAGCATTCAGAAAGGTATTGCCTCAGTAAAGGGAAAATTTAGTTCAGGATCAAAGGCCACTCTAGTCCTACCTTAAAATGCTTAAAAGCAAGCCTCAAAAAGATCAAACGACTTGCTAATAATGTAACTGTGTTCCAAAACCAGGTAAAAATATTTATTAGAATATAAAAATATAAGATATAAGGTATAGAATATAAAGATAACCAGCACCCAACAATTACACAATGTCTGGTATCCAATCAAAAATTACCAGGCATGCAAAGAAGCAAGAAAAAATAACCTATGCTAAGCACAAAAATTAAACCATCATTCTCAGCAAACTGTCACAAGAACAGAAAGCCAAACACCACATGTCCTCACTCATAAGTGGGAGTTGAACAATGAGAACACATGGACATAGGGAGGGGAACATCACACACCGGGGCCTGTCAGGGGGTGGGGGGCTGGGGGAAGGATAACATTAGGAGAAATACCTAACGTAGGTGATGGGTTGATGGGTGCAGCAAACCACCATGCCACGTGTATACCTATGTAACAAAACTGCATGTTCTGCACATGTACCCCAGAGCTTTAAGTATAATTTTAAAAAAGAAAAAAATTAATCAATAGAAACAGATCCACAAAGACAAAGATAATAAAATTAGTATTAAAAAATTAGAAAAATAGTTGTTAATGATATTTCATGTGTTCAAGATGGTAGGTGTAAGACTAATCATGTTTTGTAGATATATAAATAATATTTTCCAAAAGACCCATATTAATCTTCTAGAGATGAAAATGACAATTTCTGAGATTAAAAATGTACTGTATGGAATTAATAACAGATTACACATTGCAAAAGAAAATGCTAGTAAACTTGAAGATACAATAGCAACTATCCAAAATGAAGTACACACAATACACACACACATGCGTGCGCATGCACAGCAGACAAAAAAATAAACAGAGCATTAGCAAGTTGTGGGACAACTTCAAGAGGCCTAATACGTTGTAATTGGAATCCCTGAAGGAGAAGAGAGAGAGGAATAAATAGGAAAAAATTTTTGAAGGAAAAAAGTGCAGTTTTTTTCCATACGTAATGAACACTATAAACCCACAGATTTAAGAAGCTCAATGAATCCAAAGCACAAGAAAATTAAACCATAAAACATCATAAACATGAGGCTTAAAACCAGTGACAGAAAATCTTTTTTTTTTTTTGAGACAGTCTAGATTTGTCGCCCAGGCTGGAGGGCAGTGGTGGGATCTCGGCTCCCTGCAACCTCCGCCTCCCTGGTTCAAGCGATTCTCCTGCCTCAGCCTCCTGAGTAGTTGGGATTACAGGTGCCTGCCGCTAATTTTTGTATTTTACTAGAGACGGGGTTTCACTGTGTTGGCTAGGCTGGGCTCGAACTCCTGACCTCATGATCTGCCTGCCTCAGTCTCCCAAAGTGCTGGGATTACAAGCATGAGCCACCGCGCCCGGCAGTGATAGAAAAATCTTAAAAGCAGCCAGAGAGAAAAAGACATGTTATATATAAAGTAATATAAATAATAATAGCTGACTCCTATTTAGTAACAATGCAAGCTAGAATATAGTGGAACAACATCTTTAGAATACTGAAAGAAGAAAACCCTCACAATTTAAAATTCTAAACCCGAAAAAGTACCATTCACAAACATGTATAATAAAGACTTTCTCAGACTTACAAAAGAGGCCTGGCACAGTGGCTCACACCTGTAATCCCAGCACTTTGGGAGGCTGAGGCAGCTGGATCATCTGAGGTCAGGAGTTTCAGATTAGCCTGGCCAACGTGGTGAAACCGGTCTTTACCAAAAAAATACAAAAGTTAGCTGGGCATGGTGGTGTGTGCCTGTAATCCCAGCTACTCAGGAGGCTGAGGCAGGAGAATCGCTTGAAACCAAGAGGCAGAGGTTGCAGTGAGCTGAGATCCCATCGTTGCACTCCTGCCTGGGCAACAAGATCAAAACTCCTTCTTAAAAAAAAATATGTATATATAAGATTAATCACCAGAAGACTGGTTTAAGTCAAAATAAGAAGAATGCAGTATGAGATGTATAACTTAGGTAGAAGTAAAATATGTGGCAAAAATAGCACAAAGATAAGGCAAGGAGGAATGGAAATATACTGTTGTAATAACCCAAAAGAAGGCACAAAATAGGAATAAAAAATAGATGATACAAATACGAAACAAACAGCAAGATGGCATATTTAAACTAAAGTATAGCAATCATTAATCATCAATTACTAAATGTAATTAGTCTAAACATCTCAATTAAAGGTAAGAGATCATCAAATTAGAAAAACAAAAGACAATTTCATGTGTATACATGTCTAAATTTGCCAAATTGTGCACTTTATATTCTTGGTTTATCATATGTCAATTATAGATTAATAAAGATTTTAAAACAAATAAATAATCTAGTGTTTGGTAGCAGAATAGGGTGATTATAGTCAACCATAATGTATTGTATATTTCAAAATAACTAAAATAGTAGAATCAAAATGTTCCTAACACAAAGAAATAATAAATGCTTGAGGTGATGGATATTCCGATTACCCTGACTTGATTATTACACATTGTATGCTTGTATCAAAATATCACATGTAGCCCCATAAATATGTACAATTATTATGTATCCATAATAATTACAAATAATAACTACAAACAATATTTTTAAATATATAAAATTATATTTAAAATTTAAAAATAAATGAAAAATAAAAATTAAATTAAATAGAATAACATAAAGGAAAAGTAGACAGGAGAAAAGGGGTGAGAATAAAAAATGTGATAGGGAAGGTCTTCACTGAGGGACTCACTGTCGAAAGCTGTAGACCAGAAGTCAATCACATCATTCATGAATTCAAGGTGACTGCAAGGAATCTGTTAAAGACAAAGTAACCACGTGTTTTCTAAATTAAGCCAAGCCACAGGAAGCCATAAATGTTTTTAAAGGCACTTTTCCAACAAGTTATTCATTAAAAGGATGTTGACAGATGATTCAAGTGTCTGGTTCAAAACCTCACGTCAAAGAGGAATCTTTTCAAGAGTCTGTCTTCCTAAGAATTCATATCTAACAGGAGAGCTCCTGTTAGATATGAATCATTAAATTCGTCTTATTTTTGACCCTTGAATGAGACTAAATTAATCTGCTCCCTCTCCCACTTGATAGCCCTTCAAATATTTTAGATCATATTATCCCTTCTCCAGGCTGTCTATGGTAAAATTAATCATTCCCCGTGGGACCTGCTTCCAGAAATTTTCACCATCCTAAACACTTTTATTTGGATATACTTCTGCTGAAAATCTCCCTTTTAAAAATAGAGTACTATATTGAGAATGAGCACAAAATTCTAGGTGTGGTCTGATCTTTTAAAACTTAACTTATATTCTTACACATTGCAACCTATAAATACATTTGTTTTCTTAATAACATTGGCAAAATGTGTGTCACATATACCCTTTAAACTCTCAACTTGTTTTCATGTGAACAGCTAACTATGATAGGAGTCTTCATCCTATCTTCTATAATCAGCATTTTGAACCTCAGTGCAATATTTTATATTTGGTGAGATTATATGCTTTCTCATACGTGCAGGTTTACTTCACATCTTTTTATTTTAATTGTTTGTGTTTTTGTTGTTGTTGTGTTTTTGAGACGGAGTCTCACTCTGTTGCCGAGGCTGGAGTGCAGTGTCACAGTCTCAGCTCACTGCAACCTCTGCCTCCTGGGTTCAAGTGATTCTCCTGCCTCAGCCTCCCAAGTAGCTGGGATTACAGGCTCCTGCCACCACGCCCGGCTAATTTTTTGTAATTTTAGTAGAGACGGGGTTTCACCATGTTGTGAATAATATTAATATTAACCTTCTTTACAGGAAATCTTAAAACTTAAAGACAAAGAAGTAATGTCTTCAAGATTCAGAGAAATAATCGGTTTCCACATATAATTCTCTACACAAGCACATACGCATGTACACACATGCTATTAATCACATAAGAGGGTAGAATAAAAATGTTTTCAGATACGTGAAATACTGTCTCAAGAAATTTAATGGTCAAGCACCCCTCTTAACAAGTGCCTGGAAAATATATTCTACAAAATGAGAAAGGAGCCCAAGACAGAGGATCCAGGAAATAGAGGATCTCACACAGGAAGTGGAAGAAATTCCAGTATGAAGTTAGGGAAGTCGCAGGATGTTCCCTGGTCATCAAGTCTAGAGACCTGTCAAGATTGGCACAACAGAATAGAAAGTTCCAACAGGGGTAACTCCATAAAAATAAAAAACAAAAAAAAAAAAGAACTGATAGACTATCTGAAATGTTTGATTGTGTTGAAAAAAGATATTCAACTAGTGGAATATAGAATGAATTAGTGACAGAAATATGGGAAAAAGGGCTAATCAAAAATTTAGGCAAGGATTAATGCCTGGAAAAACAAAAAGTTGTTCAAAAGAGTAACATGTAATTGTGTATTTCTTTGATTTAAAATATACATTTTAATTAAAAACAAATATATTCATCAAGGAGCAGAATCTGCCCAGTGATTCCATTCCTTTTCTTTATTTTAAATACTTGATCATTGTTTTCTTATTTTAGATATTATTTCATCTGTTGATGATGGAAAAAAGGGATTTAGCTGAGCATGGTGGTGCACGCATGTAGTCCCAGCTGCTAGGGAGGCTGAAGCAGAAAGATCACTTGAGCCCAGGAGTTCGAGGCTGCAGTGAGCTGTGATTGCACCACTGCACTCCAGCCGGAATGAGAGTAAGGCTCTGTCTCAAAAAACAAAACAAAACAAAACAAAAATTTAGATCCATGTATACTAAAGTCCCTTACTTGGCCGGGCGCAGTGGCTCACACCTGTAATCCCAGCACTTTGGGAGGCCAAGGCGGGCGGATCACCAGGTCAGGAGATCCAGACCATCCTGGCCAACATGGTGAAACTCCGTCTCTACTAAAAATACAAAAACAAAATTAGCCTGGAGTGATGGCGGGCGCCTGTAGTCCCAGCTACTCGGAAGGCTGAGGCGGGAGAATGGCGTGAACCCAGGAGGCGGAGCTTGCAGTGAGCCGAGATCGCGCCGCTGCACTCCAGCCTGGGCGACAGAGCGAGACTTCGTCTCAAAGAAAAAAAGAAAATCCCTTATATACACACATACACATACTTCTGCTAACCCCATCTTCTTGATATTATAATTTTTGGATAAGTAAAAACTCATCATTCATAATATTATGACTATGCAAATCCGGTGACAGCTGTAGCTCAGGGAGTTGGGAAACTGTGTACAGAAAGTCAATCAATAAAATAATGTCTACGATTGAAAAAAAATGAATACATTTTTAGCACATTTAGGAATACGGGGTTAAAATTCAGAAGAGTCAGCTAAGAGTTGAAAGTTTATGTTTCTAGGGAACATGACTCAATGTTAGGGAGCAGGACCCCTGTAGTTCTTTTTTTTTTTTTTACAATATGATTCTGTTGTTCTTTGATAATAATTTTAATTGATTTTTTAATTATAATCACCAAAGATCTTACTTAAAATTATAATAAAAGCTCTTTTTTATTGTTTAGAAACTTGTTCTTGAAATTAAAAATATTCATTTGAGAATCAAATAATTTATTCTGTAGAATTGAAAAAGCAAATTAATGTTATATATATTTAAAAATCAGATAAATTACAATCCAGGAATTCAGAACTCTAACCCCAGACCATTTGGCCAAGGAAGGTTGGCACATTACACTTACATTTTTTTTTTTTCATTTTCCTGTTTATCATCATGCTTCTTTGCCCAAATTATTTGGAATTCAGAATGCATATTGGAATTTAGCATCTTTGGATCAGTAAAATCTCCTTAGTCATATTTCCTCTGTTCGTTATGAACAATGAAGACAGAAAGATTGAAAGAGGACTGTGCACATATAAATCTATGAGCCAGTTTTTAACTTCTAATCTAAAGCCCAGTTCTTTGAGTCTTTCTTCATGGAGTGGGGAAAACAAGGATAAAAAGCATTTAAGATAAAGTATTTTTATAGTTGCAACACACAAAATTATAATATGGAATTTTGTCTTTATAGGTATCTGAACAATTTGTAGTGAAGAACAAATTTACTCCACACTAAAATGCTATTTGTTTGCTGTTTTTTCTTCTGTAATTAAGAAAATTTAAACCTAGCCCTCTGCCAAAATAATAGTTAGAAAATTTTTTTCTTTATTATCTAATCATCTATGCTGCTGAGTACTGCTACAGGTAAGTTAAATTAGCCAGAAAATTATCCGAAGAATTTATACTCGGCCTGAAAAAATATTATACTGAATAAGTAAAGTCCAGATGTTGGAAAAAAAAGCAATTTAAAAACTAGTGAAAATAGGCTGGGCGCAGTGGCTCATGGGCACAGTGGCTCATCCCAGCACTTTGGGAGGCCAAGACAGGGTGGATCACTTGAGGCCAGGAATTCGAAACCAGCCTGGCCAACATGGCAAAACTGCCTTTCTACAAAAAATACAAAAATTAGCCAGGCGTGGTGGTGCACGCCTGTAGTCCCAGCTACTTGGGAGGCTGAGGCAGAGAATCACTTGAACCCAGAAGGCAGAGGTTGCAGTGAGCTGAGATGGTGCCACTGCACTCCAGCCTGGGTGACAGAGTGAGACTCTGTCTCAAACAACAACAACAACAACAAAACTAGTGAAAATATAACTACCTAGCAGTACTATCATATGTTTTGTGAATCCTAGTTTTTATAGTAGGACATAATAAAAGACTGGAATCTAGGATTTTAGTCCTGGATCCGCTATTCATGTGTCATTTGACAACAAGGCTAGTCACTTCTCCTCTCTCTGCTTCATTTTCCATCTGTAAAATGAGGGGATCAGACCAGATGATCCATCAAGTTTCTTTCAGGTCATAGGAGAATACAAAATTTACACTAAGAACATAACAAGAAATTCCTTTTTCTCTTTTTGTGCATCCCCTATATTGATTTCTATAATTATATGGAAGCATGTGAAAACCCTACCATTTCCAAGGATCTGACCAACAATTACAGCAGGAAATGTGGTCATCTAATTTAACTCTTAAACATCGTCAGCAAGACTAAAAGCTTGGATGCATCCCAATTATCCCCACAAATTAATGGTGTGGTATCAAGAATAATCCAAAACACTTCCACTTAGCTTTGGAATTCATTATATTTTCTGGTTTGCCGTAGATTCCAATTAACATTTTGGTTTATTCAGGCTGATTTTAAAATATGTTGCCTTAATTACATATTCAAACCATCTAGTCTCCAAATATGCCTAGTTAGATAAAAGAGATAATATTCTTGAATTTGGCATAGTCCTTGAATTTCTAACGGCTGGTTTACACTGAGACCTAGTTACATGGTCATATGGTTTAGCTGTGTCCCCACCCAAATCTCATCTTGAATTATAGCTCCCATAATCCCCACGTGTTGTGGAAGGGACCTGGTGGGAGGTAACTGAATCATGGGGGTGGGTTTTCCTGTGCTGTTCTCGTGATAGTGAATAAGTCTCACGATATCTGATGGTTTTATAAAGAGGAGTTCCCCTGCACAAGCTCTCTTGCCTGCCGCCCTGTAAGACGCCTGCAGTCCCAGCTACTTGGAAGGCCATTGCTCCTCCTTTGCCTTCTGCCATGATTGTGAATCCTCCCCAGCCCTGTGGAACTGTGACTCCATTAAATATCTTTTTCTTTATAAATTACACAGTCTCGGGTATTTCTTCATAGCAATATGAAAATGGACTAATACGCATGGCAATAGCAGAGAACTCTGTGGTGTCTGCCCAGCTCATAATTCCTTCTCCTCTAAGAACAGCTTTCCATTCTAGCCCCTGGGTGACAGGAATGGGACCCTAGAAGCCATGTTTTAGTCACATAACACCATTGCCTAGAACTCAGCTAAGTGCACAATGGCTGAGCACCAGAACCAAATTGAGCCAATCAGAGCCCCTTCTTAGGAATTTACAGTTGTGACTGAAAGTAAAATCTCAGTGAGAGTTCACTTATACAGACACTATATTAACTTGAGAACTGGGGCTCAGCCATTGTCTTAGGAGTAGATGAGATGAGTAATAGAGAGAGATTTGCAAAGACATCTGAAGAGAGAAATAGAGGACAAAATAAAGCAAGCCTGTTTTCTGGGCTCCTCATGGCTCTCCATCTCTATTCCCTTTGGAATCACAGCTCCATCTCTGCTGCTGGCTTCCAGAATGTATTCATGTCTTCTTTCATTATCTTAAATTCTCCCTTCCTGCTTAGACTAATTAAAATTGATTTCTATTATTATCAATAAAAAAAACTCACTGAATAGGCTTTTTTTATAACTGAATTGAAAACTATAATGGGGATATCTTTTTAATTGCTTTTTGTTTTTGCATTAACTTGTAGCTTTACTACACAGAGAAGTGGCTTGGCACCAGAGACTTCAGATAACTAAAACATGATTCATATGATTCATATTGAGGACATTTTATCTTATTTTCTGCACCAGTCTCAGTTCTATAAAGCTTAAGCTTTACTGTATAATGAGAATGATACACTGAATTTATGAGGTTAAATGGAGGGTCACAGCAGTGGAACTTTTTATTGTAATGTACAACTGCATTCCTGAATCAGGCACAGGTTAATACATAATAATTATTCTCTGGAAACAATGGCAAAGCATTCCTAGTAACAGACAAATCAAGCAGCTACTGGAGTATTATGGCTGCCATTTGTTAATTACTCCCAGATAGCTGCAAAACACACACCCTCTTTGGCAAAAACTGAAACTCCAAACCCCTTAGAGAAAAAAGGAGGATCAGGTGCTACAATGCAAAGAGCACCAAAATGGGTGTCCGCTGATGTGAACCCAAGTCTTTGCAACTATCTTCACTTCTGTGAATTTTAGCCTCTTCATCTCATTTGAAATACAGAAAATTCAGCATGAGATCCAAAGGCCAAAAGTAGCTCAATAGACCATATGCTAAGTCCTTCTTTTACTGAACATGTTGTTAAACATTTTATGCCCCCATTTCCTCAACCGTATAAGGGAAATGTTACTTGTACCTACCTCATAGAGTTGTTGTGGGGTAGTTATTATATAGTAAGTACTTGGAAGAGTAGCACATAGGAATACTCAATTAATGACAGCTATATTGGTTTTTAATTTTTTTATTATTCCTGGAGATTTTTTTTTAAACAGGCTAACTAGTTATGAACATTTCATTGGTATATTTACTTTGAACATTGCCAACTATATATTTCATGTAGCTTGTTAAACAAATTTATAACTGTAATCAAAGCTAAATATATGTAATGATAGTATTTTAAGACATTCGAGTTAAATTCCACTAAAAGTAAATCACTAAACTGGGATGACATAAAGCATGATTGAGTAAGGAAGAATGGGTCTGAAGAAAGCCTGCCGATAACATCTGATTCATTTTTGAATCGTGGCCAATTTTTATGCTACAAGAATAGCTTACCATGTTGCCTTTACACTTCTGGATTTCATATCATGAGGGTAAACTGCTGAAAATGTATACACAAAAGAAAAAGAAAACAAAAAACCTATAGATATTCTATCTGTTTGAGTTCTAATGTTGCTTTCAGGTCAGACATTCTGGATTTTCATGGTTTTGGCTTCAGAAAATTCTAAGTCTAGAAAGCAGCTGTTTCTATGGGTGTCCCAAAGAAGAAAACTGCTACATGAAACAAGAGCAAACTGTGGTCTCGTCTGCACATTTGCAGAGTAGCATCAGATCCATGGAGATGCTGTTCGCTGAAAAAGTAACATCCATTGTGTTGGACCTCACCTATGTGACCCTTTCCAGGGAATAGTCTGGAAGGACATGGAAAATTAAAAGAGAAGTTAAACACTGCACAATTAAGTGAGAAGAACTTTGAATCTCATTGACTAACCCAGGAAGAGAATGGAGATAAGGAGAAGGTATGAGTTACAGGAAGGAAGGTCAGCCCTCCGCCACTCCAGCAAGATATTCCCTGTGGTGAAGAATGGCTGATGAATTTCTGCACAAAGCTATCTAATGTTCAGTTTCAAGTTGCTGTCTGCATGATGCTATGCCATCATCCCTCCATTACTGCAAAGCTTCAGTAAAAGAGAAAAGAAAATTAACGGCAGAAATGAGGAGCAATATTTAGGAAGCATAACGGGGCATAAAGACATGTAAACTCTACAAAATTACACAGGTGAGACTTTTCAATAGCAATATCTTATTTCAATTTTAAAATTCAGGCTCAGACCAGAAAGTGAGGGTACTTGGGGTCACCCACACAACTGACACTTGGGTGACATATGTAGTCCTACACAATGGAGAAATACCTCTTCCACGTGATGGCAAATATCCCTGTGAATGTTATCTCCTTATCTTTCACTTTATCTTACCATTGTCTGGTTTGTTTAGCTCCTACTTGGGGCCTATTCCGTACTATTGTGTCCTCCTCATTTATTATGGTTACATTCCACTTCTTAAACAATTATGTCTACCACAGCTCCATGTTGATGTAAAACAGTGACTGTCTATTGATGTTTAGTCACAATAAAAGTAGCCCATGCAAAGTAAAAAAGAGTTGGATCTCAAAGGACAAACACAATTTAAGACTTTTTCCCTTTGACATTTATTTCTTTCAGTACATCAGCCAATACATAACAACATGTCCACTTTATCAAGGCCAAAGGTTAACTACCAAGAGCTTCATTGATTTCACAAATATTTATTGTCCTGTGACTGGCACTAGCAGGGGGTAGGGCCGCAGTAGGAATAATAAATGTTCATAATGTAGTTAGGGAAAGAGAAATGAAAACAAAACTGGAAGCCGGTATATACACCAGGCTAAGACAATATAAGGAGGTTATCAAAAGCCTCAGGCATGGGAAGATACAAAAACTTCAAAAGAAGGTGACAACTGGAGCCAGTTTTGAAGAATCCATGAGGGTTCACCAAGCCAACAGGAGGGCAAGGGCACGAACTTACAAGTAACAGCCACATTACTGAGGGAAGCTTGGGCATGTGGGGAGGTCAGCGGAAGAAAAGGGAAAGGCAGGCAGCATTGGGGTTGTGGAGATGTTTGCACGCTTGAGATGTTTGGCCTTTAATAACCATGGAGAGCCACCAAAAGTTGATAATGATAGGAGTGATTAAGAAGATATCTTGCTTCAGAAGGATGGGTTGGAAGGAGATAGAAATGGAATCTGAAAGTCCACAAAATCTACAACTTTTGTCATGACTGTGGGGAGGAGAAGGGAAATTAAATCATTATTATTAGGTAGGCTCAAATAGGAAATTTTATTTATTTCCCTGTGCCTGGCTGCCTGAATCTAATAGTTGAACTTACCTAAGGGAAGAGGGTCAAAAAAAAAATCTGTCACTTATTTCTTCATCCTTCCCCCCAGACAATTCCCAAATGAGAATTTCTACATCCAAGCAATTCCTTCTGCTTTCCTGCATTTTTTTTTTTTTTTTTTTTTTGAGGCGGAGTCTAGCTCTGTCACCCAGGCTGGAGTGCAGTGGCACTATCTCGGCTCACTACACCCTCCACCTCCTAGGTTCAAATGATTCTCCTGCTTCAGCCTCCTGAGTAGCTGGGATTACAGGTGCCCGCCACCAGGCCTAGCTAATTTTTGTATTTTTAGTAGTGACGGGGTTTCACTGTGCTGGCCAGGTTGGTCTCAAACTCCTGACCTTGTGATCTGTCCGCCTTGGCCTCCCAAAGTGCTGAGATTACAAGCGTGAGCCACCGCGCCCAGCCTCTCCTGCATTTTTAACTGCCTCTGGGGCAGTCAGTATTAATTAGCTCTACAATCTCTTAGATTCCCATCCCAGTTGCTAAAAGGGAAACCTTCTGCCTCCACTAATATTTCAATTGCCAAAGGAGGAGGACCGTAGGGCGTAGTGTGTAAATGGCAGAGAGGAGGGTAAAGTCCACATCATTCTGAGTTCCTAGAGTAGCACCAACTGTTTTCACATCCCTGGACTGGATTGATTTGTAATCCTCCTCTCTCCTACTCTCGACCTTTACCACCTCAGTCAATCTCTGGAAGCCAGATTGGGTTCCTATCCTGGCTACATACAATCCATTCCAAATGACCTTTTGCCAAATCCCCATGGAGTTTAGAGATCCTTCTGGGGATTTATAAAGTTTTGTTGTTTTCAGATCAAACTTTCTCTTTTATTTCTCTTTCCTCACTAGGACTTTGGAGGAGAACTCAGCTTTCAGTTTGATGATGGAATATTAGTTAAACACATCATCCCCAAAGGGATTTATTTGCATCTTCTACGAATGACGATGGAAACAGTCTCAGTTTATCAGCAAGATGGCTGAGGATGCACTTACCTAAATGAGCAATGAAGATTCATCTGCTACAGCTGAGCTGTATTTGCATCGGCTAACTTATTGAGAAGGAAAAGTTAGGTTTCAGTATTACATAAAATGTGTTTGTTTTGTTTGTTTGTTTGTTTTTCAGACAGGGTCTGGGTCCATCACCCAGGCTGGAGTGCAGTGGTGCCATTGCAGCTCACCACAGCCTTGACCTCTGGGCTCAAGTGATTCTCCCTCCTCAGCCTGCCAGGTAGATGGGACTACAAGCATGTGCCACCACATCTGGATACTGTGTGTGTGTGTGTGTGTGTGTGTGTGTGTGTGTATTTTTAGTAGAGATGGGGTTTCACTGTGTTAGCCAGGATGGTCTCGATCTCCTGACCTTGTGATCTGCCCACCTCAGCCTCCCAAAGTGCTAGGATTACAGGCATGAGCCACCGCACCCGGCTCACATCTGGATAGTTTTGTATTTTTTGTATAGAAGGCATGTCACCATGTCACCCAAGCTGTTCTTGAACTCCTAGACTCAAGTGATCTGCACATCTCAGCCTCCCAAAGTGTTGGGATTACAGGCATGAGCCACTGCTCCCAGCCTCGATATATAGTATGAAATATTTTTAATGGTAAATTAATTATGAGTTGTTGGGCAAAATTCAGCCGCTTATTTGTAAAACAAACTAGCATTTTTTTAAACCATATTCTGCTTTGTATTGTCTCTGTATGAATATCTCTTGTATACTGCAGTAAGAGGAAACCTGAGAAGGATAGTTCTGTCACCTCCGTTTTTTCTTCAGAATAAATGTCAACATCTATGGGTTCTTCTTTACACAAGTTTAAATAGTTGGTGCTAGACAGACCCGGAACAAACATCTGAAGGAATCCCCTGAAAATATGAGGTCACTTATCCAACGTCACACAGGCAGTTTGTGGCAGAGCTTCAATTCTACTCAGATTTCCTGGTTCTTCATCCAAAGCTCTTTAGCTACTTTTCTGTATATGCAAATTGCATTTTCTTGCAACTGTCTTAGCAGAAAGAGTAAAAACAATTACGTTATAGGTTTAAGACTTCCTTGAGGCTGGTGCAGTGGCTCACGCCTGTAATTCCAGCACTTTGGGAGGCCTAGACGGTCAGATCATCTGAGGTTAGGGGTTCGAGACCAGTGTGGCCAACATGGTGAGACTCCTGTCTCTACTAAAAATACAAAAATTAGCCAGGTGTGGTGGGAGGCATCTGTAACCCCAGCTACTCAGGAGGCTGAGGCAGTATTGCTTGAACCTGGGAGGCAGAGACTGCAGTGAGCCGAGATTGTGCCACTGCACTCCAGCCTAGACGACAAAAGTGAGACTCCATCTCAAAAATAAAACAAAAAAAAAGAAAAGAAAAGAAAAAAAAAGACTTCCTTGAATAGCTGTGCTTGTGCTTGGTGGTACGCACCTATAATCCAAGTGACTTGGGAGGCTGAGGCTGGAGGATGGCTGGAGACCAGGAGCTTGAAGCTGCAGTGAGCTATAATCGCACCACTGCACTCAGGCCTGGGTGACAGAGCAAGTCCCTATCTTTAAAAATATATATTATATAAAATTGAAAAAAAAAAGAACTTCCTTGAATAATCCCACCCACCTGTGATGTTATCGTGGTTAGTAAATAATCGTGAGCAATGGTATTGATTTATGTGTTCACATAGGCAACAAGCGTTTGTCAGGCATTTACTATTGTGCCTCACATGAGGCTAGGCAGTTGGAGAACAATGAGATAACACAACCTAGATTTTTAAGGGCTTCATAGTGCAAACAGTAAGACACACTAAAATAATGGGTAATATGTGCTCTAATCCTGGCATGTGAAAAGTTCTGGAATATAGAGGAGAGAAGGCTGAAAAGTGAAGGGTGCAACCTAAGACTCTGACCAGTGACTAGGAGTTTTCCAGAAGAGGAAGAAAGGGAAAGGCATTTCAGGAAAAGGCCAGCATGAACACGCACGTGAAGCTGCACGCAGGTGCAGAAAAAGGGGTAGGTGTTAGTCTTCTGGGGCTAAGTAGGCAGACCCTGGTTTCTGCCACCCTTGCTAAGTTTAATGCTTTCTGAGGACAGACACAAGGTGTTCAAACCTAAGTTGATAGTTCTCTTCTCCCCTGATATGTAGAGTGGCAGCCTATTTTTTCTGACTGTCAAATGGACTACAAGAGAAAATTCCTGCTCAGAGGGTGCCCTCTCTTGGTAAGCGTGCACATGTAGTGTTTCTCTCCAAGAAGGAAAAAGATACTTCAAATTGCCTATAGTGTCACCCTGTATGCAAACCTATAAAAAGAAGGAAAAAGATGCTTCAAATTGTCTGTAGTGTCACCCTCATGCAAACCTATAAAGAAAACACAGTTTCCCTGACAGGTCACTTTAGTTGACAATAAGAGTAGATGTGAGGGAAAGAGCCACAGACTGAGAAAAACTGGATCCCACAGGCCTAGCGACCTGATGATAAAATCAGTGGATTGCGCCAAATGTTCTTAGTCCCTCCTTTCTCTGATGAACCCTGACTTCTAGAAGCTATGGCTCACTAGATCTTGGCTACATTTAAAATTCTTGCTACTTAAACCATATTCTCAGAAGTTAAGGACTCTGAGGAAACCAGAGAACCCCCACCAGGAGAGAAATATTGTTTCTGGCTGTGACAGCTTTTATATCTGAATGTTCCTTAGCAGCCAGAGACAATTGGTCCAAATAACTTTTCCTTTCTCTTTTTCCTCACATTCTAGCCGTAAAAATCCTTTTTGAAGATGGTCAATAACATGAGGACATAGAGCAGAATCACATTCCGTTCCTACAAAACACCCCCACCACCATTTTAAACTACAAATCTGCCAAACAAAAGATCATCCAAAGACACTTTTTGAGTGCATTGCGGAATTGGGAGGGTGTCTTCTTCCGAAGTGATTTCATTTTTCAGGCTTGCAATAATGAAACGATCTTAAGAGTGCTGAGGGCCAACAGCTGAGGGGAGTAGAGCCACCGTTGAGCCCTGAGGCTTGGTGGTATCTTGGGATTTGGACATTCCCCACAGATAATTCCAGCAAATGCATTATTATAGGGGAAAACAGTTCCTGGAAGTGGGGAAAGAGACTGAGAGTGTCGGGAGGGGAGAGAAATGAGCCAGAGGCAAACCGTGTGTGGTCATGTGGGAAAAAATTAGCTTATTTTTTCTGTTGTTGCCCAAAGAATGCCATTGGTGATATAAAGAAGTGGAAAATGAGAAAACTCCATGATCATCCAAAAGCCATTATTGTCCATTTCCTGATCCTAATGGGAAGGAAAATTGGACCATAAATCTTAGACTTACTCATGGTCGTGGTCTCTCAATGCCCTCTGCTGGCGAGGAGGCAGACTGCAGCTGCCTGCACTGTGTTATAGTGGACAAACTGCATAGTACCTCTAGGCTTCATTTCCCTCATCTATAACATGGGGATAATAATAGTATTTCTCGGCCGGGCGCGGTGGTTCATACTTGTAATCCCAGCACTTTGGGAGGCCGACGGGTGGATCACCTGAGCTCAGGAGTTCAAGACCAGTCTGACCAACATGGTGAAACACCATCTCTACTGAAAATACAAAAAAAAAAATAGCCAGATGTGGTGGCACACACCTGTAATCCCAGGTACTTGGGAGGCTGAGGTGAGAGGATCGCTTGAAGCCGGGAGGCAGAGGTTGCAGTGAGCCAAGATCGCACCACTGCACTCCATCCTGGAGGACAGAGTGAGACTCCATCTCAAATAATAATCATAATTAATAATAACAATAATAGTATTTCTCTTAGAGAAACGTTGTAAAGATTAAAGGAGCTAACATATATAATTCATTCAGAATGGTGCTAGCTATAAATTAGAACGGCCTTGTTGGCCACATTTATTTCCTTCCTCTATCTCCAGTTTTTTTTTGTTTTCCCAAATCAAAACAAATCAATTGCAACTCTGTAATTGGTGTGGTGGCTCACGCCTGTAATCCCAGCATTTTGGGAAGTCGACGCAGGCAGATCTCTTGAGCTCAGAAGTTTGAGACCAGTCTGGCCAACATGGAGAAACCCCATCTCTACTAAAAATACAAAAATTAGCCAGGCATGGTGGCGCCTGCCTGTAATCCCATCTACTTGGGAGGCTGAGTCTAGAGAATCACTTGAACCCAGGAGGCAGAGGTTGCAGTGAGCCGAGATTGTGCCACTGCACTCCAGCCTGGATGACAGAGTGAAATCCTGTCTTAAAAAAAAATCAATAAATTTCTATTACACTTTTATTATGTACAAAGTATCATATATAGTAGATATTTTGTCCCTATCCTCAGTGAATTAAATCTATTTTGAAGACGCAACACAAAACTGGTGAAAAGTTAAATCTTAGGAAGATTTGTATAGAATATTCAGTCATCAAAAGAATTTTAATAGGGAAGTACATTATTAATTCTAAATTAGTTGTTCATACAATGAAATTTTTAGAGGAGAAGGGTAATGGAAAATGTTATGGGGGAGGTAGGATTTGGACTTGATATTAAAGATGGATTTTAGGTAAGGATGAGCAAAGAAGGCATAAGAAACTAGAACAGCAATCAATCAATCAATTAATCAATAAGGCAAGGTAATGGGAAGGAGAGTTAAGGAAAAGTGGAGAGACAAGGGATGACACAGTTTTTCCAAATATATGTGAATAATGAAAAATAAAGCTGAAAAGTAGGTTGGTGCTAACAGAAGGCTAAGCCAAGAACTAGCACATCTCAATGTTACAGAAAAAAAGCCTTCTGTAGACAGGGGAACATATATAAAAGGAGGTACAGTATAGAAGTTACAAGTGCAGGCTCCATTGCCACTGCCTAGATTCAAGCCTTGGCTCTGCCACATAAAAACATATGACCTTGGGCAACTTTCTCCACCTGTCTGTGCCTCAGTTTTCTCATCTGTAAAATGGAGGGATAAACTTCCATAGAGTTGCTGGGAGGATTGGATGGCTCAGTGCATGTAAAGCAGTTAGAAGAGAACTTAGCACATAGTAAGCTCTCAGTCCATGTGAATTATGATGACGACCATGTAATGGTAGCCTGCCTCTTAGGTGATCCTTCACTATTCCAGGATTGAAGTCAATCCTAGCTTTAAACAATTGCTACCAGTAATAGGGCACCTTTTTCGCTAGCTTTATACAATTGTTACTAGTAATAGAATACCATTTTCTCTTAGTATAATGGACTTCCTGAAACCACTGGACCCTTAGAAACTTTTAGTGAGCTAGAGAAATGCAAATCAAAACCACAATGAGATACCATCTCATACCAGTTGGAATGGTTACTACCAAAAAGTCAAAAAATAACAGATGCTGGCCAGGTTGCAGAGAAAAGAAAACGCTTATACACTGTTGGTTGGAGTGTAAATTAGTTCAGCTATTGTGGAAAGCAGGGTGGTGATTCCTCAAAGAGCTAAAAAACAAATACCATTCAACCCAGCAATCTCATTACTGGGTATATAACCAAAGGAATAGAAATCATTCTACCATAAAGACACATGCTGTGTATGATCACTGCAGCATTATTCAAAATAGCCAAGACGTGGAATCACCCTAATGTCCACCAATGACAGATTACATAAAGAAAATGTGGTGCATATACACAACAAAATGCTGCATAGCCATAAAAAAGAATGAGATCATATCTTTTGCAGAAACGTGGATGGAGCTGGAGGTCATTATCCTTAGCAAACTAAAGCAGAAACAGAAAACCAAATAATGCATGTTCTCACTTATAAATGGAAGCTGAATGATGAGAATTTATGGACGCAAAGGGGAACAACAGACCCTGGGCCCTACTTGAGGGTGGAGAGTGGGAGGAGGGAGAAGATCAGAAAAAAATAACTATTAGGTACTAGGGTTAGTACCTGGGTGACAGAATAATCTGTACAGCAAACCCCCATAACATGAGTTTACCTATGTAACAAACCTGCACATGTACCCCTGAACCTAAAATAAAAGTTTAAAAAAAAAAAAAAAGAAAAAGAAAAACTTTCTTAGGAAGTTAGATATTAATATGTTATCCTCAAAACTTGAAACAATTTTTCTGAAAAAAGAAACTTTTAATGAGCTTATGTTTCCCATTCGGCTTCATATAAATAGAGCCAGGCACTTTGAAAGCCCAACTCAAAATATTACTTTTCCCTGAGGCTGGATGTATTAGTCGGCCAAGACTGCCATAACAAAATATCAGATATTAGGTGGCCTAAACAGCAGAAACCTATTTTCTCACAGTTCTGGAGGCTCTGGAAAGTCCAAGATCAAGATGTCTGCAGGTCTGGTTTCTTCTGAGGCTTCTCTCCTTGGCTTGTCTATAGCTGCTTCCTTGCTTTGTCCTCACACGTTTTTTTTTGTTTTGTTTTGAGACGGAGTCTCACTCTGTCGCCCAAGCTGGAGTGCAATGGCACAATCTCGGCTCCTTGCAACCTCTGCCTCCCGGATTCAAGCAATTCTCCTGCCTCAGCCTCCCAAGCAGCTGGGACTACAGGTGCATGCCACCATGCCCAACTAATTTTTGTATTCTTAGTAGAGACAGGGTTTCACCATGTTGGCCAGGAAGGTCTCAATCTCCTGACATTGTGATCTGCCCACCTCAGCCTCCCAAAGTACTGGGATTACAGGCGTGAGCCACCACACCCGGCCCCTCACATGGTGTTTTTGCTCTGCATGCACATCCCTGCTGTCTCCCCGTGTGGTCTAATTTCCTCTTCTTCAAAGGACACCTTAATGGCCTCATGGTAACTTAATCACCTCTTTAAAGGCCCTATCTCCAAATACAGTCACATTCTGAGGTTAGGGATTCAATATATGAATTCTGGAGAACACAATTCAGCCCACAGCATTAGACTAGGACCTCTTTCCTCATTATAATATTTCTCTAATCCCCTGCCAAGATCTTTTTTTATCACCGTTATTTCCTAATATTGGAAGAGATATGTTTGTGAATGGCTTATTCATCCATTCATTCCCCAAATATATATTCAATGCTTAGAATGTGCCTGCCATGCTCTGGGCCCGTGTACAGGGATACAATGAATAAAACAAACTTCCTGCCTTCATGGAACTTACTTTCTAGTGGGGAGAGTCATATCACAAACAAAATGCATGACAACACTAAGAACATGTCAGATGGGGACTAGTGCCATAGAAAATAAGCAGAATAAAGGAGAAAAGGAGTGGCCCAGGGAGGGAGGTGATAAGATTTGGCTGTGTCCCCACCCAAATCTCACCTCAAATTGTAATAATCCCCACATGTCAAGGGCAGGGCCAGGTGGAATTGAATCACGGGCGCAGCTTGCCCCACACTGTTTTCATGGTACTGATTAAGTCTCATGAGATCTGATGGTTTTATAAATGGGAGTTCCCCTACACAAACTTTCTTGCCTGCCCATATGTAAGATGTGAATTTGTTCCCCATTCGCCTTCTGCCATGATTGTGAGGCCTCCCCAGCCACGTGGAATTGTGAGTCCATTAAACCTTTTTCGTTTATAAGTTACCCAGTCTCAGGTGTGTTTTTATTAGCGATGTGAGAACAAACTAATACAGGAGAAGTTTTTCTTTTATAAGGAATGGTCATGGAAAGCCGTAAAAGTCATAGTTGAGCAATGATCTGAAGGAAGCAGGGAACCAGCTATGCAGATAATCGGAGAGAGAACATTCTCATGTAGATAGAACAGGTACTATGCAAGTACAATGATCCTGAAATGGTAGTGGCTTGGAGTGTCCAAGAAACACCGAAGTGGCTAGAGTAGAACAGGTGAGGGAGAAAGTATTTGAAAATGAGAGGACAGAGGTAGGTTAGCCAGCTTGTGCAGTGCCTTACTGCCCTTGTAAGAATGCTGGCTTTTGATGGAGTGAAATGGGGAGTTATCAGAAGGTTTTGAGCAAAGGAATAACATGGTTTGACATGTGTTAAAATGCTCACTCAGGTTATTGTGTTGAAAATAGACTAGGTGAGGGGCGGTGGAGAAATCTAAGCAGGTATGCTAGTTGCATTAATCAAGTTGGGAGGTAACAGTGGGTTGGCAAAAAAAATAATAATAATAAGTCAAAGCGGTGAAGATGGTAAGAGAAGTTTGCATTCCCAATATATTTTAAATGTAGAGCCCCCAGGATTTTCTGCTATTCCATATGGTGCTTGTACCTCCCTCTCCGGATTGCTTTCAGCATCCTGACAATTAACACTGTCAAAGTTTTAGTTGCATCTGAGCATTCTCTACATCTTGGAGGCAAGGATACATCTAAAATCCACGCATGTCCTCCCAAGTCCAATCTACACATCAAATAAATGAACACTAACATTATATAAATCTTACATAGCAAACTAGAGAAAGATAAAGTAGACATCTTTATTCATCTATACCCTAATCACAGGTTATAAAAAGTCCAAAGCCAAAAGGAATGCAGAATGCCTCCAGATGGTATGATATTCAGATAAGGAAATACAGAATGTCATCATGGGTGTGAAACATTTCTAACCAGAAAAGGGAACAAGAGCAGCAGAAAGGAAAGCAGACCAGGGAAGTGATCACATTTGTTATCCCTAAAACAGGGTAACTAGCATAGTGCAATTATTTTCTGTAAGGGTTCTTGTCAATACTTTCAAAAGCAAGCTACAAAACTCTTCTCTCTAATTGCTGAAGTTAAGAGGAATTGGTGTCATTTTTGTTTTTCTTATTTAAGATAAAGAAATTAGCCTAGCTCTACTCATCTTTTCCTTCCTTGCTTTTGTTTCATGCATTCTGAGATGTTAGGTCAAGATTTTTTTTTTTTTTTTTTTGAGAGGGAGTCTTGCTGTGTCACAAGACTCCAGTCAGGCTGGAGTGCAGTGGCACAATCTCAGCTCACTGCAGCCTCCACCTCCTGGATTCAAGAGATTCTCCTGCCTCAGCTTCCCAGTGGCTGAGACCACAGGCGTGCACCACCATGCCTGGCTAATTTTTGTATTTTTAGTAGAGACAGGGTTTCACCATATTCTCCAGGTTGGTCTCGGGCCTCAGGTGATCCACCCACCTTGGCCTCCCAAAATGCTGGCATTACAGGCATGAGCCACAGCACCTGCCGGTCAAGATAATTTTTGTTAAGTAAAAGTTATTATTAGTACTATTGCAGTGGCTTCCCTCTTATCCACAGTTTCACTTTCCACAGCTTCAGCGAACCTCTGCCAACCATAATCTGAAAATACTAAGTGAAAAATTCCAGAAATAAACTATTCATAAGTTTTCAATTGTGTGCTGTTCTGAGCATCCTGATGCAATCTCATGCCATCCCACTCTGTCCTACCTGGGACCTGAATTGTCCCTTTGTCCATTGTATCCACACTGTACATACTACCTGCCCATTAGTCACTCAGTGACCATCTCAGTTTTCAGACTAACTGTTGCTTTATCACTGTGCTTGTGTTCAAGTAACCCTTATTTTACTTAGCCCCAAAGTGCAAGAGTAGTGATGCCAGCAATTCGGATATGCCAAACAGAAGCCATAAATTGCTTCCTTTAAGTGGAAGTGTGAAAGTTCTCTATTTAATAAGAAAAAAAATTTATGCTAGAGGTTGCTAAGATTTGTGGTTAGAATGAATTTTCTATCCATGAAATTGTGAAGGATAAAAAAGAAATTTGTGCCTACTACATACTTGAGATGAAGAGATTCTACTAGATTTTCTGGGTGGGCTCAAAATGCCATCACGTGTATCCTTATAAGAGGGAAACAAAAGGAGATTTTACACACACAGAGGAGAAGACAATGTGAAGACAGAGCAGAGAGATTTGAAGATGCTGGCTTTGACGATTGGAGTGATACGACCACAATACCAGTAGCCATCAGAAGATGAAAACAGCAAGGAACAGAACTTCTCCCTCTCGATCCCCTGAGGGGAGTACAGCCTCACCAACACCTTGTTATTGGCCCAGCAGAACTGATTTCAGACTCCTGGCCTCTAGAATCATGAAAGAATAAATTGCTGTTATTTTAAGCCACAAAATTTGTTAGAGCAACCACAAAAAACTTATATACCCACATACTTCAGGACCTACAATTTAAGTAGGTGATTTACAACCCTGAACACCTGCTTCTAAACATTTTTTCCACCTTTCTCCATCAAAATCCTGAGCTGGCATGGTATCCATACATCAGTGAAGGACATTTTGTCAGACTTACTCGCCAAATGCCTCTTCTTTTCACAATTGTCTGGCAACCTCCTGACCACCATTGTCTCACCAAGGACTTGAGCACTTAGCTCAGCTCATTCTCTTCCCTCTTACACTTTTGTCCTTCTAGACAATTTCAGCAATTCTCTGCCCCTGCAGATTTTTTATTATCTCAACTCCAAAGATATGCCCTTTTGCTATACACTCTAATGGTCTTCCCTACATCTTGTCATTGCAAATAATTTCACAGTCTCAATTCCGGTCATACCCCTCTGAAGCACCACTGCCAGTCCTCCCAGTGTGCCAACTCTTCTTCTCAGCTCCAACTATCTTTTGACCACACAGGGACCACCATTGCACTCACTCCACCATTTATCACAATTTCCTGCCACATTCCACCCACACACCACATGCCCTCATATCCCTCCTTACCCAGTGTACAGGTTTTGGTGTACTATCAGAACTATTTCCTTCCTAACACCCTCTTGCCCCCACCTTCTGTTTTGTTCACTGACTAACGTCCAATCTGCTTAACCAAACTATCTGCCTACTTTGAACTAATATCTCACTTTAAATTCATGACAACCCATGTCAAAGGGGAATTCAACACTGCCCAGCACTCCTACCCTACTTCTCTAGGATATTTGTCTACCTTTTTGTCAAAAAAACTATTTCAAAAATTCTCCTCTTTTAAAATACACAGTACATTTCCTCCACTCAAATTCTGCTAATGATCTTAACTCATTCCTAGGTGAGAAAAAAAAAACCCTCAAATATCAGATGAAACAAATCTCATATTCTCACCACCAAAGCTGTTCTAAACCTACTTATTTTTCCTCTCTTTTGATAAATGGAAGTGTTGTCCCTACCTCTAGTTCCATGTTTCCTCTGGATTTCATCTCTGTTCAAGGAACTTTTCCTTTTGTCTCTCATATTATCCTTTTCTCTCTCATACAACTTTTCCTTTTCTCTCTCATATTATCAATTGCCCTTTCACAACTCACAACCCATGGGCTCACATGATGCTTTCATATCACTCATCTAAAACAAAAACGAAACAACTTTGTTTCACTGACACTCTGCTTTCCAGCTATTTCCCATTTCTCTTCAATATTTCACAACCAAACTCCTCAAAATTATTTTTACTCATGGTCTACTTTTTTACCTTCTTTTCTCCACCTATTTTTAGGGGTTTTCTTTCTCATCCCACCCTATGAAAACCCCTTCCGATTTTAGCAAAATCTCAAAACTAACAGTCAACTGTCTATTCTCATGTTACTTGATCGATCACTCAGCAGCTTTCAACCTAGTAGGTCACTGCCTTTGTTGAACCCAGTGCTATAGTTTGAATAGTGTTCCCCAAGGTTCGTGTATTGGTAACTTAATCCCAAATTCAACAGTGCTGAGAAGTGGAAACTTTAAAAGGCATTTTGGCCATGAGGGTTCTGTCTTCGTGAATGGATTAATCCTTTTATTGTGGGAGTGGGTTAGTTATCAAGACAGTAGACTCTTGATGAAATGACAAATTCAGCCCTCTTCACTCCGTCCTGCTCTGCTCTCATGCTCTCTCTTGTCCTTCTACCTTCTACCATGGGATGACACAGCAACAAGGCCCTCACCAGATGGTGGCCCCTCAATCTTAGACCTCCAATTTTCCAGAACTGTAAGCCAAGTTACCCAGTCTCAAGTATTCTGTTATAGCAGCACAAAATGGACTAAGACACTTCTCCCTGGATTTCCATGACACTAAGTTCTTCTGGTTTTCCTCTTATCTCTCTGTTCACTCCTCTTTATTATTTGTTGATTTCTTCTTCTCTGTTTAACATCTAGATGTTGGGATACTCTAGGCTCTGTCCTTATCCCTCTTCTCTTCCTAATGTACACCTTCTTTTAATGTCATCACATTCAGTTCCATGACTGTAAATATTACCTATATAGTGATAACTCTAAAATCTATCTTTGCAACACTGACTTTTCCACTAAGATCTGAACTCAAATATCCAGCTGTCTTCTCATCATCTCCAATTTAATCCTAAGGATAACTCTTGATTCACCTCCCAAATTTACTTTCCCTCAGTCATCCACATCACTAAATGATACCTCCATATACCCGAGTTGTTCACTTCTGTGACCTTGGTAATAAGAACCATGGAGTCTTTTCAATCAGGCATCTCTCAACTTGTTGTTGTTGTTGTTGTTGTTGTTGTTGTTGTAACAGAGTCTCATTCTGTCGCCCAGGCTAAAGTGCAGTGGCACGATCTCGGCTCACTGCAACCTCCACCTCCCAGGTTCAAGTGATTCTCCTGCCTCAGCCTCCCGAGCTGGGACTCCCTCAGCTGGGACTACATGCATGCACCACCATGCCTGGCTAATTTTTGTATTTTCAGTAGAGATGGGGTTTCACCATGTTGGCCAGGCTGGTCTCGAACTCCTGACCTCAGATGATCCACCCTCCTTGGCCTCCCAAAGTGCTGGGATTACAGGTGTGAGCCACCATGCCAGGTCCATCTCTTACCTTTTGCATCTCAATCCTATTTCAGAGTCTTAGAAACTCTCCATTAATTTCTTTGCACCATCTTAGTATACCTTCAATAGTAAGGTAGCCCTGGTTTGTCTAGTTAGCTACCTTTCTCTGGCATTGTTCTCTACTATTCCAGCATATTGCCACTCAGTGTTATATAGGGCATGAGACTTCTCCAGGAACCTGGCAGTCTTCCAAGGATATACTATGTAATCAAAGCCGAACCCTTTCTGCCTTGGAGTACCCATCTAGGTGATTATATAGTCTTTCTTCTAAGAGATGGTATAGGGAGTGTTGGGGAGAAGCGTCTTCTCAGGGATACACTAACATCTAATCTCTTGTCACCTCCCCTTGGAATTCCTTTTTCAAATCTTCCTTAAGACTAGGAAGGCTGGCCAGTTGCAGTGGCTCATGCCTATAATCCTAGCACTTTAGGAGGCCGAGGCAAGTGGATCACCTGAGATCAGGAGTTTGAGACCAGCCTGGCCAACATGGTGAAACCCCATCTCTGCTAAAAATACAAAAAATTAGCCGGGCATGGTGGCAGGTGCCTGTAATCCCAGCTACTTAGGGGACTGAGGCAGGAGAATTGCTTGAACCCAGGAGGCAGAGGTTGCAGTGAGCCAAGATTGTGCCATTGCACTCCAGCCTGAGTGACAGAGTGAGACTGTCTCAAAAAAAAAAAAAAAAAAAAAAGGAAGACTGTTCACATTCCTCACTTTCTCTTTCCTACCTTTTGGCCTGTTATATAAACTTTACGCTTTTGGTCTCTTGATACACAAAGCCAATATTTTGTAATTCTAAAAGTGGCCTTTGCTTTCCCCACAATGCCTGGCTCAAAGTCTATGGACTTTGGTATAAGTGTACAGAATTCTACAAAGGAGCTCAAGAATGATGAATTTGACTCTTCCAGGCTGTATCTCTCCTGAGAGTCAATACCCTTAGAAATCTTGGATGATGAAGGAGAAGAGAAATTGGTTCAAATAAGTTTTGGGAATGAGAGGGAGAACCAACATCATAGCATCTTAAAAATATTATCCCCAGCTACATTGTTTTTCATTGTTTTGTAGGTTTTTATATTTTTTTCTGTGTCTTCTGAGGAATTTTACTGGGAAGATATAAAAGGCTACATCAGGGGCTTCCAGCCAAGTGCTATTTTAAACTGAAGGTCTTTATTTTTTATAGAAGTAAATTTTACATACAGTAATTTTCTTTCATCCCATGCGTTTTCTTCATGGAGCCATACCTGAGAAGAAAAGCCAGGAACCAAGTTCAAGTCTATAAGGGGCAAGCACCAAAATAAAATAGAAGAGGATCTAAAAGAGCTTGGTATACCTCATGATTTGCTCCAAGCCACATCTGGTTTTATCCACACATTAGATAGGTAGTATGTTAGTTTCCTGAGAGTGCTATACCAAAATGCCACAAAATGAATGACTTAAAATAATGGAATTTATTCTCTCACAGTTGTGGAGACTGAAAGTCTGGAATCAAGGTGTCAGCAGGGTTGTTTACTTCTGGAGCCTCTGAGGGAGGGTCTGTCCCAGGCCTGTCTTCCTGTTTCTGGTGGTGGCCTGCAGTGCTTGGCATTCCATGGCTTGCAAGATGCCTTGCTCCGATCTCTCTCTATCTTTCCATAGCATATCCTCCCTGTGCCCTCACATGGCCTGCTTATAAGAACACCAATCAATGGATTCAGGGCACACCCTTCTCCAGTGAAATCTCACCCTTAACTAATTATATCTGCCAAGACCCTATTTCCAAATAAGGCCACATTCTGAGATTCCAGGTGGATGAATTTGAGGGGAGACATTATTCAACCCAGTATAGATGGAAGGAAAGACTTTGAAGTTGTGACGAAATATGGCAGTATTTCTCCAGAGGCTCCCAGGTGAGGCTCCCAAGTGAGCCACCTGCTTGATTACAAGTAGAAGGCTGAGAAGGGTGGTAGGTTGAGAGTTAGGTTATGTCCTCTTAGCATAAATTTGAAGGACAAGTGGACTTTTGAAAATCTAGATGGCTAGCATTTGGTTTTGTTCATTATTGCCTTTCTCACTTTTCTGGCATCTACAGCATCTTTCCCTCTTTCACTTTCCATTCTGTCTAGTCAATAGTTCCAGCGCAAAAAAAAAAACAAAAAAAAACCACTAGACTAGAATTCAAAAACATTGCCTTAATGTCTTGCTTCTGTCATTTACTACCTGTTTGGACTCGAGAAAGTCACGTCCCTGTGCCTGAATGTCCTCAACTGTGAAATAATCAAACTCCCAATGTTTTTTTTAGTAAGTTGATAACATTTTTACCTCTGAAGTTGACACTTCTCTAAGACACTAAGCCTTTTGGGATACCGTTTTTTACCAAGGAAGCAAGGCACTCTGAAATACTAGAGACAAATTTTCATCCAGAATAGTTGATATACAAAAAATATGTTTATGTTTTAAGTAATAAACTCTACTTACCTAAAAATGTATTTATATGGGACACATATTTATCTGGTATTATTAAGTAATATTCCAGGCCATCCATCAAAATGAACTACACTGCAAATAAATATGTAAACAGCTGAAGACCCATGGAATACCTGTCCAATGGGTCTTGAATGCTCCATAGAATAAGTTATGCATGTACATGTTTTATTCATATTTTATGCAGTAGAAAAGAGAGATGAGAGGGTGAGAGGGAAAAAGGGGAATGAGAATAAGCTCATTTAATTCCACTGCCTCTTTAAGCTTCAATTTTCTCATTTTAAAAAGTTGGGTTGATAATTCCTTTTTTCCTCTGAGGTCTATATTTGTTATACAGTGTGGTTTCAGTATCACATTATCAAGCTCTAAAGTGCTTAGTACCTTGCTAGCATATGGTAAGTGCACAATTCATATTTGTAATAAACGAAGGAATTAGTATGTCCAGACTACCTTAAGGGGTTCTTCTGAAATGCAGCTCGTTATTCTTTTTAGCTATGTCACCCTGTCATCCATCCCAGTCTGCCTGTTGCCAAGTTTTCTTCTTTATTTAGCAGCCCTTGCTTTGGCCACTAGATGGCACAAGAGGAAAGTTCCTTAAAGACAGCAAAAGAAGGAAAGATGGGTGAGGTTAGCCCCGATATGAATAAAGGAGCCACCCAGGTTAATTAAGTAAAACAAGCACCCAGCATTTCACAGAAGACATTGCAAGGAATTGAAGCCTTCATGAGACCAGACTTCAAATGAACTTTGAGCACTGGTGGAAACAGAAACAAAAAATTCTCTGCTAATAGAAATAAGATACTGGAACCAAAGACAATAGCCTTGAACAAAACATTCTGAGACACCACGGATATCAACAGAATGCGGGCAATCTAAGAAGAGAGGCCAGACCAGATCATGCACCATGATTAAGGATTATCACCATTACACAGAGAAACCTAGATCTGATATGAAAACTCCACTCAATAGAGCAGATCTGTTGCAAATATTTCAGTTTAATTTAATGTAGACTAAACCGTATGTAGTTCTAATTTCAGAGTCAATTTTAACCAATCCTTGTGTCATCTATTTAAAGTCACCAAATAACTCCCTTAAATATTGTTACATGGAGGCACCTGGGCTATCCAGACTCAGTTTACTATAGAAGTCACGAATCTAGAGTCCCGAGTGGGCAAAAGAAAGTAGGCATCTGGTGCATAATGCTGCCTTTTAAAGCCTCGCTTCTGTCTGGTGCATTGCACGTGACTTACAGATGCAACAGACAACTCTACTTGCTGTGTGATTCTGTGCTTACCAAGAAACTTTCCAATTATAAATGGACTTTTCCTGTAGATATGCCTTCAGGAAGAAAAAGCTATGTCCTTGCAAGCACAAAATTAATTCTCTGAATCTGTTGGACTCAAAACCTTGGACAGTGTTGAATTCTGTGTTGAATGCCCCATTGGAATAGCTCTTCACAGATCACCAAAGCCCTGGTGACCGCATATTGGCCCATTTTCTTCACGTCCTTTTTTTCTACTTTTATAGCCATGATTCTCCATCCTGGTTGCAGATCAAAATTATCTATGAAGATTTTTATGAATACAGATCCCCCGACTCTAGTCCCAAAGATTCTAACTCAATAGATCTAGGGTTGATCCAGGTATCTGTATTCATAAGAGACCCAATAGATTCCAATAAGGCTGACCCTAAATCTATGGTGTTTCAGAATCATGCATCTTCTGGAGTATAATTCCATAAGTTAGTCCAGGACCATAGAATCATGGAAGATATTATTTGGAAAGAGGTCTCCAGATGCATAAGAACCCCATACTACAACATCTTCAAACCCTCAGGTTCCCATGGAAGCTCAGTATAAAGGAGCCTGACAGGAAGCCACTAGCCCATTGAAGCTTAACACTAAGAAACCAGCAGACCTTTGGGAGCGTCAGCTTTTAACTAGGAGTATCCAAAAAGTCCTATTAGCTATTGGAGAAAAGGCTACTGATGCCCTAGCTGGCCAAAAATACAAATATGAGACCAAGACCAGATATGTAATTTGTGGGTTCCAGTGCAAAGTTTAAAAGTTAAGAATTTCAAGATGGCGACAGCAGAGCATTAAACCAAGTGTGAGCTCTTTCTGAGCATGGAATGTTGTGCAGCTGCACAGGGCACATGCCCATGAAGTAGCCTATGCAGGACTATTGGGACCAGGCTACATCTGAGGCAGGACAGTGATTTGTACACCAAGGAATAACTGTAATCTGATCAGTATCTGATCTTCCTCTCAATTTGCTTGTTTTTCTGCATCCTTGAGGCAGCCTAGGGGAATCTCTTTAAAATGCAAATTCAATAGTGTCATTCCCCTGCGCAAAAGCATTCAATGGCATCCCATTGCTCTAGGATCATATCTAAAGTCCTGAGTATGGCCCACAAGTGCCTGTGCTTTCTGGCCCCTACCTACCTCTCCCACCTTGTGCTCCCATTCTCTTTATGCTCCAGTCACACTGCCCTTGTTTCAGTGCTTACAATTTTCCAGGCTCCTTTCTGCTCGGGTCTTCACATATGCAGTTCTTTGTGGCTAGAAGAATCTTCCCTGTCTCTTCTCACTTAGCTAAATTCTACTTATCCTTCAGGTCATAGGTTAAATGTCGCTTCTGCATGGAAGCTTTTTTGACCCACACTGGGACACGCTGTCCTCTTACCCTCTCTTGGTCCCTTATAAACTGATTTCCACTGTTCTTGAATGGTGAATTGTGCAATTATCTGTTTAAAGGCTTTCTTTCCTGCTAGACTACCTGCTTCTCTGTCTTATCACTGCCATATCCCCTTTGCTTAGTGAAGTGTCTGAAACACAGGAAGTAAGTACTCAAAAAGTAGTTTTGAATTAACTAATGAGAAACATGGCAACAAATGAAGAAAGGGTGAAAATATCAGGCACTAGTATCTTCTTCTTGTTGAAGAATCACATCTACTTCCAAAGCTACTGACCTGATCTTCCAAATCACTCCATACATGGCACTAAACATCCCTTATACAAAGACAGCACAATTGTCCAGGACAATCCAATTTTTAGTTGTCATCTTGGAGTGCTTATTAACAACACTTACTTTTGCTCACCAAACTGCCTGTGTGGATGCTGAATTATGTGAATGCTCTACTTATATACCATGATCCAGTAACTCATGAGCCATCTCTCTCTCTCTCTTTCTCTCTCTGTGTAGGCGAACTGATGAGAGACAGCCTCTGTGTTTTGGTGGCTGTGGTATTAACAGCAAGCTTAAGTTATTAAACCGAGCAGCTTTAATCCTCGAGGTCTCCTGGAGCAGTAGGGATTAATGTATTTTTATTCCAGAGCCAATGTAGCTATTCCGATGGTCTAAGATCTGCTCTCTGCAACGCCCAAACTGACTCCAATTGCCTTTCTCTAGACCCGCTTCTTCACCGTGGGAGAAGTGATGGAATTCTACTTGGAGATCGACCCTGTCACCTTGAACCTGATCATCCTAGTTGCAAGCTACGTCATCTTGCTCCTGGTCTTCCTCATCTCCTGCGTGCTATACGACTGCCGAGGCAAGGATCCCAGTAAGGAGTACACGCCCGAGGCCACTCTCGAGGCCCAGCCCTCCATCCGGTTGGTGGTGATGCACCCAAGTGTCCCTGGGCCCCACTGGCCAAAGGGGCCTGGCCTTTCTTTGGGGGATCCTGCTCCACTAGGAAAGAAAAGCACCATGGTATGAGGCTGGCTAAGGGACACTGGGGAGAGACCACTAGATTTCCACAGAGACAAACTGCTCCCTATCGTGGCTCCAATTCTCTCAGCACATGTATCCCGCTTGATGAAGGAAGTGAGAGCTCTGTCTTACTTGCTGTTTTCTTGTCACCTTCTTTGTGACAAAAGTAACTGTTTAAGGTAAGAAGCCCAAAGTGGTCTTTAGTCAAATTCTCCAAATGCAAAATGTCAGCAATGCTATATTATAATGAAGTTGGTTATTGGTACATTTCTGATGTTGCTGTCCTTGCAACTCACGGGAGAGAATGACTTTTGAGAAAGGATGCAATAGGTTATGTGTGTGTGTGTGTGTGTGCACGCACGCGTGTGTGTGATAAGGAATGAGACTAATTCCAGTCTAGTCTATTCTTTGCAAATTCTTTCTTTCCAAGGCAACCACTTTTTTGTTGTTATTTTTCTTTTCTTTAAGAGACAGAGTCTTCTTCTGTTGCCCATGCTTGAGTGCAGCAGCTTGATCATAGCTCACTGCAGCCTTGAACTGGGCTTAAGCAAACCTCCCACTTCAGCCTCCCGTGTAGCTGGGACTCTAAGGTCATGCCACCATGCCTGGCTTTTTTTTTTTTTTTTTTTTTTGTAGAGATGGGGTTTCACTATGTTGCCCAGGCTGGTATTGAACTCCTGGCCTCAAGCAATCCTCCTGCCTCAGCCTCACAAAATGCTGGGATTATAGATGTGAGCCGCTGCACCCAGTCAAGGCAACCCCATGGAACTTGTTCAGACTTCAGAACATTATTATTTCTGTACCTTCCAGCTCTTCACATTCTATTCCCAACTCTGAGACAGAATAAGGAGTGCATACAACTAAAACAACAAAGCTTGGAGCCTGGGTTCAAATCCTGCCTCTTCTACTTGCTAGCTGTGTGGCCATGGTTAAGTTGAGCCACCTCTGTGCCTCAGGGATAGTGATTGGACCACTAAGCTTTTGGGGCTATTTAAATGAGTTAATTCACCAAAAGCACTTGAGACAGTTCTTGACACACAGGGTTAGATATGATGATGATCACTGATAATATTTCCTTCCATGTGCCTCATAAAAAAGTTTAATCTCCAATCCTCAAATCCGGCCTGATCCAATACAAAGTTATTGAAAACTCATTGAAAGAATTCTGAGGCCCCACAGCTTGGTGTATCTGTCCCCAGAACACTGCCTGCTCTCCCTTCACTCTCTTTGTTGATGTTGAATTGTATGTTTTTTCCCCTGTTCATTAGTCTATTTCCAAAATTTTTGAATTATTATCTCCATTGTGTGTATTTTTATTAACCCTCCCTTCCCTGAGCTCAGAGAAACGTATGTATTTACTTTGAGATTTACTGAACCTCTTCTTTCCATCAGGAACTGTGTGGAAATAAAGAGAAATGAGTGTCATGACCCTGCCATCTGATCTTTGCCGCCCAACAGAAGGAAGCAGGGTCAGGCATGACTTAGACAATGAAAGATAAGAAAGCTTTGCAGGTGCTCTGCTAGAAGTCTGCATAGGATGCAGGAGTCAGCAGAGACGCGAGTGTCTGGCACACAGAAGATACTCAAGAATTATTTGAATAATGTTGAATGGCCAATTTCATCTTAGACTCAAGTACCAAAGACAAGATGATTTGTCTTAACAGATAAGTAGTTATTTTTCCAGAAGAACAAAAGTATGTTGGAATCTTGAGGGGTAGGACAGGAGATGGCCTTTTAGACAGAAGAAATAACAAAAACAAAGCTTGAAAGCAAAAAAATTATAGAGTCCATTGATTGTGAAGGTCTGATGGTGTCCAACATGTGAAGAAAACGTGAGAAATTCAATTTCAGTTTCTCCTGTAGAAAACTGAAGAGGAGGGCCTGGCCAGCCTGCCCTACCAGCTTTGACAATGAGCACTGTTTTGCCTTTGTATTGTTAAGTATCCGTAACAAACGTGAAGATAATCCCAGTTACTTTGTTTTCAGGTTTTGATGTTTATTTTTAATTTAATTTGTTTCTTATTTTATCAGAATATTATGTTTTCTCTTAAATACGTGATTTGAAAACCCTTCAGAGGAAATTTGTTTCCTTTATGAGCAAGAAGCCATCTTCACTTTTTTTTTTTTTTTTCTTTTTTTTTCTGAGACGGAGTCTTGTTCTTATCGCCCAGGCTGAAGTGCAATGGCACAATCTCGGCTCACTGCAACCTCCACCTCCTGGGTTCAAGCAATTCTCCTGCCTCGGCCTCCCGAGTAGCTGGGATTACAGGCATCTGCCACCACACGCAGCTAATTTTTGTATTTTTAGTAGACACGGGGTTTCACCATGTTAGCCAGGCTGGTCTCAAACTCCTGACCTCAGGCAATCCACCCACCTCGGCCTCCCAAAGTGCTGGGTTTACAGGCGTGAGCCACCACACTCGGCCACCATCTTCACTTTTATAATGAAAATATAAAGTGAATAAGGAAACACCATAAATTCACAGGCAGCTTCTAAGAACCTACCCTTTATATATTATATACTTATATTCCCATGAAAGGGAAAAAAATAAGAAGGTTAGTTCAGATGAAGCTCACATTAAGAAAAGGGCAGGTTCATATATATATATATATATTCCTATGAATATATATATATAATATGTATATATTTTATGGGAATATATAGAGAGAATATATATTGAATGTATATATTTCATGGGACTGTATATAAATACCCATAAAATATATATATTATATATTCAATATATATTAAATTTCTCATTATATATATTCAGTGATTAATATCTATTTGCTGACTTTATATATAACCAGTCAATATCTAATTATTATGTATTATATGTATATAATTATATACATATATTATATGTTATATATAATATATGTTATATATTACAATATATAATTATATATTGTAATACATTATATATTATAATATATAATTATATATTATAATATATAATTATATACATAATAATTTATACATAATTATATATAATGATTATATACATAATCAGTGAATACATGATCAGTAAATATATATAATGAGATATATTTGTCTATATGTATTTGTTAGACAAAATATATATGTGTCTATACATTTGTTAGACAAAATATATATGTGTCTATATATATACAAAATATATATGTGGAGAAAAAAAGAAAAGTAATGAAAATTACTTTTCACAAGAAAGTAATGAAAATAATAATAATGAATTTAGCTTTTTCCGAGAGAGAAATATAAAATGTTCAATGCATCTAATATTGAAGTTAAGAATATAAAATATTCTTCTCTCTTGGATTCCTATTAAAAATAAAATTTTCAAAATTTTTAAAAGAATATGAAGTAAACATTCATATAAAAGTATTTCACTTATGTTTCAATTCCATATTGGAGCCAAGTAAAAAGGAAAGATTAACAGAGATGGAGGACAGAAAAATTAATTCTAAGAGAAAGAAAGAGAAGGAGAACAAAAACCGAATAATAACAATCCTAGTAACAACAACAACAAATAAGGGGAACAGAAATAAAGTCAGGGAAGAGAAAAAGAGGAGGAAGAAAAGGGAAAAAACTAAAAATACTCTAAAGTGAGTGTTGGAATAGATGGCACTGAGTTATTCCAAGCCTCTGGTTCATTTGATTTGTGATTCATTCAATTTGTTCTTCAAGAAGGAACCAACTTCTCAGTCTTTAAAACAATCTTTTCAACATAAAATGAGGCCTTAGAATCTTGTAAGAACTAGAACTAAGAATTTTACAGACCAGGAGCAGTGACTCATGCCTGTAATCTCAGTACTATGGGAAGCTGAGGCAATAGGATCACTTGAGCCCAAGAGTTTGAGACCAGCCTGGGCAACACAGCAAGAGCCCATCTCTATAAGAAGTGAAAGAATTAGTTGAGTATGGTGGCTGGCACCTGTAGTCCCAGCTACTCAGCAGGGTAAGGCAGAAAGATCTCTTGAGCCAAGGAATTTGAGGCTGCAGTGAGCCATGATCACATTACTCTCTACCCTCCAGCCTGGGTAACAGAGCAAGGCCCTGTCTCTAAAAAAAATTTTTTTTTTTAATTGCCAGCAAGGAAATAAGCCCAGAAGAAACTGTGATTTCTTCCCAAGAATATTTGGCCTCAGAGCTAAGAGGAAAAAAACAGGAGAACAAAAAAAAGAAAAAAAAAAAACAGGAACTGAAGTCCTATTATCACCTTTTTCCTATTTGCCCCCACCACTTACCTTTCTACAGCATGATCTGTTTACTTGCTTTTATTTTAAACCTTCATTAATTGTGTCTTATTTTTAAATATAGCTTTATTTTTTAATGGAATTATAAGTTGCACAACTGCAAGGTTTTACCTAATGTTTTAATATTTTGCTATTAAGACCTGGTGGAATGGCTTGCCAGCTAGAGCCAAGAGGTTTATGTGACATTCAAATACTGCCTTATTTTTGTTTCTTTATGGAATTAGGACTCCCTTTTTCCGGTATATTTTAATTCATCACTCTTCTATCATGCACATTTGTATTAAAGCAAATGTAGTGTTTTGGCTTAATGTGGATGATAGCTTTGGGAAGGACCTAAACCAAACACTTCCAAGGCAAGGAAAGGGAGCGAGATAAATGGAGATTTATCAAGAATTCGCTACATGCCAGATAGTTTTTATTCATGATATCATTTAATCCTCATGCTCCCCTATGAGATAGTCTCATCTAAAACTAATTCAAAGATTAAGAAGTAGAGGCTCATAGAACAGCTCAAGTTTGCACAAGGCCACGCAGTTTATCCACGTAAGAAGCAGGATTTGAACTCAATTCTAGATGGGTCACCTCCTACCATCTGTTTTTTCACAGCTATTAAAGAGCAGGAGTAAACCCATGGTTGTTCCACCAAGCCCATCTCTCTCCTCTGCTAGAATTGCATGCCTAGGAAGTTGCTCCATAAGCATCTGTTTAATCCAAAGGACTTTCAGATTTTCTCCTCTGAATAGGATGCCCCATCAGAGGAAAAATAAATTATTGTAATTTGGCTGGAATATCTCCTAATATTCCAAAAGACACCAGGACAGAGTTGGACTAAGCCTGAACTTTATACTGGAAAAGCCTCGCTCAATTTCCCCTCTGTCACTACCCGCTGTTTAGCATTTTGTGTTTTTTGTTTATTTGTTTTTGCTTTTTTTTTTTTTGTGACAGAGTCTCACTCTGTCACCCAGACTAGTGTGCGGTGGCCAGATCTCGGCTCACTGCAACCTCTGCCTCCCAGGTTCAAGCGATTATCCTGCCTCAGTCTCCCCATTAACTGGGATTACAAGTGCATGCCACCATGCAGGCTAATTTTTTGTGTTTTTGGTAGAGACGGGGTTTTGTCATGTTGGCCAGGCTGATCTTGAACTCCTGACCTCAAGTGATCCACCCGCCTCGGCCTCCCAGAGTGGTGGGATTACAGGTGTGAGCCACCACACCTGAACTGTTTAACATTTTGTGCATCAATTAACTTCCTGAGCCTTTTTCCTCAACTAAAAAAATGATATATACCTTGAGCCCAGGACTCTGAGATGAGGCTGGACAACATAGCAAGACCTCATCTCTAAAACAAACAAAAAAAAAGGATATAATCTTAAGATGGACAAGGTTTAGAATCACACACATAAAGTTTGTGGCATATTGTGATATTTCAAAAAAATGAAGCCACTACCAGCAAATAAAATGAAAATAAGTAGAGGACTTCATGACCTGCAGGCTAGAGATGGCTCAGGACAGTTTAGACACATTTATGGGGGTGTTGAGGGGAAGGGGCATGAAAGGTTAGACAGCTGTCACGTGCTGTAGAAATTTGGAAAGAAAACGTAGCGTCTGTTACGGGTTGAATTTTGGCCCCCCAGAATTCATATGTTGAAGTCCTTACCCACCGTACCTCAGGATGTAATCTTATTTTGAAATAGTGTCATTATCGGTATAATTAGTTAAGGTGAGGTCACACTGGAGTATGGTGGGACCCTAATCCAATAGGACTGTGTCGTTATAAAAAGGGAATTTTGGACACAGATATGCATGCATATGAAGAATGGAGTTATGCAATCACAAGCCAAGGAACTACCAAAAGGTAGAAGGTAGAAGAGAGGCTTGGAATACATCCTTCCCTGGTACCTTCAAAAGGAACATGGCCTGGCTGATGCCTTGACCTCAGACTTTTAAACCCCAAAAGTGTGAGGCAATAAATTTCCATTATTTAAGCCACATGGTTTGCAGTACTTTGTTAGGACAGCCCTAACAAACTAATTCAGTATCTAAAAGGAATGTTTAGGATGTGCAATGAGTTGTTTAACATGTCAAAGCTCTTTAGGGTCAGTCACATGATTCTATTAGATGTGACAATACTCTGAGTTAGAGTCTGGGGGAGAAATTCGAAGGCCAAACTTAATAGAGGTTGCCTAGGAAATAGATGCTGCACAAGCAGAGTAACCATTTGTTGTGGGGGTTTTGTTTTGTTTTGTTTGTTTGTTTGTTTTAGAGACACGGTTTCACTATGTTGGCCAGGCTGGTCTTGAACTCCTGGGTTCAAGCAATCCTCCTGCCTCAGCCTCCCAAGTAGCTGGAATTACAGGCACACACCACCATGTTGTGTTTTTAAAGAGGGTAGGCTGGGCATGGTGGTTCACGCCTATAATCCCAGCACTTTGGGAGGCCGAGGCGGGCAGATCACCTGAGGTCGGAGTTCGACACCAGTCTGACCAACATGGAGAAACCCCATCTCTACTAAAAATACAAATAATCAGCCAGGCGTGGTGGCACATGCCTGTAATTTCAGCTACTCAGGAGGCTAAGGCAGGAGAATCACTTGAACCCGGGAGGCGGAGGTTGCGTTGAGCTGAGGTCACGCCATTGCACTCCAGCCTGGGCAACAAGAGTGAGACTCTGTCTTCAATAAACAAATAAATAAATAAATAAACAAACAAACAAGAGGGTAGAATACAGAAGAAAAAATCCTTGGTAGAAAAATGTGCCTGTGATTTTGCCAGATGGAATGTAAGGTATAATTGAGAGGAATAGAGGTAAAATCTCTCTGTTCCATAGAGAAGGACTAGGGACAAATCACAAAGAAAAGATAGTATGGGGTTCAAGCACAAAACTATTAGAGTGAAGCAAAGACAGTTTGGAATTATCCCTAAAGTATCCAAGTCTCTTCCAATACCCCATACACACTTCAGAAGCCACTTAGTGAGTGCCAGACACCTCATTTAATCTTCCTGAAGATTTGTAAGAGGAGGAACCATTATTTTTATTTTAGAAACAAGGGAGTTTCAGACTGTCATGCAAACACCTTTAGGTTGAAAGGGTGGGATCAGCAGAATCCAGGGGTCCTGACTTTTAGCCCTGAGTTTACACTATAACTTTATAGCTGCCCAGAATCCATGCAGAGCAACAGGATGATTCAGCAAGGAGGGTGCCGAAAAGTCACACTTTTGAGATCTGTCTCTCCCTGCCATCACTTTCGGGGAGTGCAAAATAACATAATCTCTTTGATTAGAACAATTCCTGAGAACTAGAGGACAGACACAGACAAGTATTGCCCAAGGGGAGCAAGAACAGCCTCTTTCTCATTATGTCATCTTCCCTGAAGACGCTAGTGATTGAGATACAGAAAGTATGAGATCATTTATTATCTACCTCTGTTGTACAGTTACTTCGACTTTGACTTTCTTGGGCTGCCAGTGTTCCAGATAAGGGTTTTGTAACACCAGAATTAAGAAAGATTTTAGCTATTTCACATCCTCCCAAGATAGTAGGAAGTTGTCTGCGCATATTTTTTTTTTCTCAAGGCTTCTCTGTGCTCAGCCATTATTTAATTAAACACCAGCCATATGCTGGGATCTGCTGGTTCTCTGCTTGACACATTGACAGCCTGGTGGCCTCAACTGCAATTTGAAGTTGACAGGCATACAATACAAAGCTCAGGAGACACTAGGAAGAAAAGGACTTGGCTTGGAGGAATCAGAAGACCCAGGGAGAGAAAAGTGTGCTGCTCCAAGGGAGGGTTTGCCCAAGAGTGGCTCAGTGGAAACGTGGCAGTGGAATTTGGAATCTGGATTGTTTGTCAGAATTGATAAAGACATTCTTATATGGAAATGTATCTGAGAAAAGCTGTTGCCATTGGGGGAGGGAGAAAAATGATTATAGAATTTTGGAGGCAAAAATGTATATGTAGCAGTCTTCATACACATGATCAGGAGGAAAACCAGAAGATCCAGGAGCCAAAGGGGAAAAATTGATTTCTTAAATGGCAGCAAGACTGGATCTGACAACTCTCACCATCAAGAATATTTCTCTGTATTTAACCTACATCTCTTCTGCTCTCAGACTTTATATTCATTTTCTCTTTTTACCCATTATTGGTCTTTCTCAAAAACAAAAATTTGAGACAGGGTCTCGCTGTTACAGCCCAGGCTGGAAAGCAGTGGTACAATCATAATTCACAGCAGCCTTGAACTTCTGGGGTCAAGTGAGACTCCCAAGTAGCTGGGACTACTTGGGTGCTTGCCACCACCCCCTCATAATTTCCTTTGTAAAAAAAAAAAATTATAGAGATGGGGTTCTCACTATGTTGCCCAGGGTGGTCTCAAACTCCTGTCCTCAACCGATCCTTACCTAGGCCACCCAAAGTGCTGGGATTACAGGCATGAGCCACCACACCCAGTCCATTATTGGTTTTATAAATAAGCACTGTTTATACAGAGATTTTTATAAGTGTGTCTCATGAAAGAATCCAATCAGATTAAATCACAAAGTGTAATAAGTTATGGTTATAGCAGTGGTTCAAATCCATGGGTTTGTAGCATGCTGGTGAATCACCATCAGCCATCAGGTGTGTTGTAAATAGTTTGTTTCTAATAATAAATTACCCAAGCTTGTGAATGATTTACCTATTAATATACAGAGGGTGAGTTGAAGGTCGTTTCCATCATAATGTTATTCTCAGTTCTGTGTACTCCAATTTTGTTGCTTGTATAGCACAGATACAGGTGGAGGTCCAGTTAACGTGCAAAGAATTGGATATACCTACAGACCACTCATCTATTTGACAAATATTTGTAAGGCACCTACTTTGTGCAGACGCTATGCCTGGCCTGAAGGATACAATCAATGCACACAACAGACATGAGTTCTGTCTTTGTAAAGCTTAGCAAGTGGCAGGAAAAGACTATACCAAGCGCTTTGCATACACTGCCTGAATTTTCACTGTAACCCTGAGAGGTAATGTCATCTTCCCAACTTTATATATTTTAGGCAACTGGAACTCTGAAGCTCATTCTCTAAACCAGTGGCTTTCAAATGCCTTTGATCATGCATTCCTGTCAATGAAGATAATTTTAGTACTCGTGTGTGTGTGTGTGCATGTGTGTGTGTGTTCAAACAAAATATACAAAAGTATACATTTGTATATACTTATCTATACTGATATTTGTATATACTTATATACTTATAAGATAATTTTAGCACTCGTGTGTGTGTGTATGTGTGTGTGTTCAAACAAAATATACAAAAGTATACATTTGTATATACTTACATATTACATATACATATATGCATATTCTTATAAATTATATGTACATTATTTGAATCTTCTTGTATCCCTCACTTTGAAGACCGGCTCTGCACCACTCCACCATATCACCTTGAAGTTTGTCTATGTGTAATGGGAATAATCCACCTCCAATCTTCCCCCATCTAACCCCAGGTTTTGGTCTAGATGGGTAGGGATGGGAACTTTGCCAAGAACTTGATCCAGGAAGTTTTTTAAAAAATTAAAAAACAGTACATTTCAAATTTGGTTTTTGTATTGCTAAGGATGCTTTGCAGAATTCCTTGGTGAGTTTTTTAATACACAAAGGAAAGTTCTTCTGTTAGTTTGTAAATCCTAGTCATTTCCCCTGTGTTCTTTTTCCTGGATCTTAAGCACCTCAAAAAAGGAGTGCGTGTGGTGTACATCTATTTCACCTCCCCGCAGCACCCAATAAACAACTGAACATGTCAGGAATTCTCCATCCTTTGGAGATGACTTTGTTTCTCATGGGAAAAAAGAGAGAGGAATTTTACATCCATTGTAGCATAAGAATACTATCCTATGGAAACAAACTGTTCCTAGACACAGGAGAGAATAAGTTGGGCTGTTTCACTGTCCCCAGGCATAGAGGGCTGGAAAAGCACAGCAGACAGTCTTGTGATGAATGAGGCCACGGAGAGAAAGCCAGAATTCACACTTAATTCCACAAGCACAGGGAAGGTGAGGGTTGAGAAAGTGAATCAACAGATTAGTCCTGTCTCTCTGTCCACTTTGGCTCCAAATTACCCAAGCTGCTGCTGCTGCTGCTTCTTCTTTTTTTTTTTTTTTTTTTTTTGAGAGAGAGAGTCCTGCTGCCCAGGCTGGAGTGCAGTGGCACGATCTCAGGTCACTGGAGCCTTGACCTCCCAGGCTCAAGGGATCCTCCCACCTCAGCCTCCTAAGTAGCTGGGACTACAGGTGTGCTCCACCATACCTGGCTAATTTTTGTATTTTTTGTAGAGATGGGGTTTCACCATGTTCACCAGGGGGGCCTCAAACTCCTGGACTCAAGCAGTCTTCCTGCCTTGGCTTCCCAAAGTGCTAGGATTACAGGTTTGAGCCACCACGTCCAGCCCAAACTTCTTTTCCTCAGTGGAGGTGCCTTTACTGAACTACCAGGGAAATAGCTGCAACCCTTGACTTGATATTACCAACACCTCTGCTTCAGTTGACCCTGTGCTTGGTTCTCATCCATATTCCTGATTCTACAGACTACACCTTGGAGCAGCAGCCTGGGGTTATGGGGTTCTAATTCTTAGCCCAGACACCAACTTCCTAGGAGACACTAGCTTCACTTACTCACCTACGCAAAAGGAGGAGTGGAGCTAATTAACAACCTGCCAAGGACCTTTTGGCTATGGCATGTGTGACCCTGCCTCTTTCTTTGTTTCTGATCTTTCCTCTCATTTCCAACCTGACCTCCCTCAATGAGGAAACTAGTGACAGGAGGATTTGTCCTGAAAAACTGCCCGTGGCTACAGCATTGTTGTTGATCAGGGAACTGCAACAGGAAGCTTAACAGGGGGCTGAGGCCTTTCCTTTCACAGGATGCATGCACACACCCATTTGCTAACATGTTTTCCATCTGACACTTCAAGTAACTGTCCCCGCGTTGGTACTTCTACAAGTCAAGGTCTGTTCTGCACTCTTTAGAAAGAACATAAACCATGACAAATGTTCTCAGTTCAGGCATACGGTGATGCATTGACTTCCTAGTTGCTGGCATGTATTAATAAACTTATTGTCCCCAAATGTAAAAAATAATGAATTTGCCACCATGCATGGAACTTTAACAATGTGAAACATATTAGATGTGTTGGATCTTCAGGGACTATCCTTAATTTTTAGTAGAACATTGCCTTTTATTTCCTTAATTTTAAGTGAATTTCAATTGCATTGCCCCTAAAACCTTTTTATAAGATGTTCGCAGTAGTTAGGAATTAATGTGTGTGTTTCTTTTTTTTTTTTTTAAGTGGGTGTATTCGTTAGAAATTGTGCTCAGCTATAGGACTAACAGCTACAGTGATTGAAATATCAAAGGGAGACTGGGCGCAGTGGCTCATGCCTGTAATCCCAGCACTTTGGGAGGCTGAGGAGGGCAGATCACGAGAAAGAACATATGAGGTCAAGAGATCGTGACCATCCTGGCCAACATGGTGAAACCCCGTCTCTACTAAAATATTATTAAAAAATTAGCCAGGCTTGGTGGTGCACGCCTGTAGTCCCAGCTACTCAGGAGGCTGAGGCAGGCGAATTGCTTGAACCTGGTAGGCAGAGGTTGCAGTGAGCCGAGATCGCACCATTGCAATCCAGCCTGGTGACAGAATAAGACTCCGTCTCAAAAAAAAAAAAAAGAAAAGAAAAAGAAAATAAAAGAAAAAAGAAATATCAATATCAAGAAGAGTTTGCTCTCTTTCTTTCTTTTTTTTTTTTTGAGATGGTGTCTCACTCTGTTGCCCAGGCTGGAAGGCTGGAGTGCAGTGGCACCATCTCAGCTCACTGCAAGCTCTGCTTCCCGGGGTTCACGCCATTCTCCTGCCTCAGCCTCCCGAGTAGCTGGGACTACAGGCGCCCGCCACCACGCTCAGCTAATTTTTTGTGTTTTTAGTAGAGATGAGGTTTCACTGTGTTAGCCAGGATGGTCTCGATCTGCTGACCTCATGATTCCCCCGCCTCGGCCTCCCGAAGTGCTGGGAATACAGGTGTGAGCCACTGCACCCCGCCGAGTTTGCTCTCTTTCTTTCACTCTGATGTTGAAGAAAAGTGGCTGAACCAGATGCAGTGGCTCCAACATGCCCCTAATATTGCAGGCACCTTTATTTCTGTTCTATCAGCTTTACTTCATCTTTGAGGTTGTCTTCTCATTCAAGGCTGGCCACTGCAGTTCCAAACTTTATGTCTGAGTTCGAGGCTGGGAGGGGAGAAAGAGGGCATAGGCAAACAGGCACAAGCCCATTTCGTTAGCTGAGAGGCCCACCCAGCAATGTATGCTTATATTTCATTAGCTAGAACTTCATTAAATGTCTACTTCTATCTACAAGGAAGACTGGAAAGTATAGATTTTTGTTAGTTACATTGACATTTCCAACAAAATCAGGGTTCCAGTAAAAAGAAAGAGGGAGAGAATGAATTTGGAGCAGCAGCTGCCCTAGTGGGGTTGTTTCTCTTTCTAAAATTAATACACATTTGTTAAGGCAAACTTGAAAAATGGAGCAAAGGAAAAGAAAGAGAAGATAATGATGATATTAACTCCTCAAAGTGATCTCTGGGAGCATTTAGTGTAATTATTTTCTTTTTTTATTAATATTTGAAGATTTTTTTTCTGACTGCCCTTTTTTTTTTTTTTTTTTTTTTTTTTTGGTGAGGAGACAGAGTGTTGCTCTGTCATGTAGGCTACAGTGCAATGGTGCAATCATGGCCCACTGCAGCCTCAACCTCCCAGGCTCAAGTAATCCTCCCACTTCGGTCTCCCAAGTAGCTGAAACTACAGCACCACCACATCAGGCTAATTTTTTGTAGAGATGGGGTCTTACTATGTTGCCCAGGCTGGTCTTAAACTCCTGGGCTCAAGAGATCCTCCTGTCTCAGCCTCCCAAAGTGCTGAGATTACAGGTGGGAGCCACAGCACCCAGCCTGATTGTATTTTTCTGATTCTAAAAGTAATGCCTATTCACTTGGGAAACTTTGAGAAAATACAGCAAAGTGTAGAGAAAAAAAAAATGGAAATCACCCATAATCCCATTACCCACATTATACTATATCATTTTGTTGTATTTTCTGCTGTTCTAAGTATATATTTTACATACTTATGATCATAGTGTATGTACAAGTTGACACCTTTTTCTCACTTTCTAAATAAAATAAGTAAATTTACATATGACCCTACTTCGAGTATTCCTGGGTCCTCATAACAGAGCATTTCAAATCTCAGTTGCAAATCTGTTTGGAAAGTGCTTGAAGTAGGAAAGAACAAATAGCATGGACTGATTTTCCCATGCACTGTTTCTGGGAGACCATACGGCAGATTTGGCTCCCTTCTCACTCTCACTCTGAGACCATATCATATGCTCTCCTTTCTTTATTTTTCTATCTCAAAAAATGTCAAGTGTACAAACCAAGAGTTAAAATTATTCTTTAGAGAACATGAGCTGTCAGGCCCATTCTTACCGTATGGCTCACAAAAGTGGGTTTTGCTCTAGCTTATAAATTCATGAGATGTCAAAGCTAGAAAAAGCCCCCATGGCTGTCAGTCCAAACCACTAATGTAACAGTGAAAAGAAACAGACAGGAAAAGTGCCCTGCTCAGGATACCACCTGGCAGAATCAGTGCCAGAACCCAGGACCCCAAGTGCCTTTCTAGTGATTGTCCACCCTACTTTAGATGCTTTTGATGATGCAACTAACTGGTAAACTTCAAAGGTGTTATGACTCCCTCAAAAATACTCGTTGATGGCCGGGCACAGTGGCTCACGCCTGTAATCCCAGCACTTTGGGAGGTCAAGGCAGGCAGATCACAAGGTCAGGAGATCAAGACCATCCTGGCTAACGTGAAACCCCGTCTCCACAAAAAATACAAAAAAAAAAAAAAAATTAGCCAGGCACAGTGGCAGGCACCTGTAGTCCCACCTACTCGGGAGGCTGAGGCAGAAGAATGGTGTGAACCCAGGAGGCGGAGGTTGCAGTGAGCCGAGATTGCACCACTGCACTCCAGCCTGGGCAACAGAGCAAGACTGTGTAAAAAAAAAAAAAAAATCTCAGCAATAAGATTCCCCAAGATCCCCCAACCCAACTGCAGCCAGTTGCTAATGGTATTAACTAAAACCTAGAGATTTATAACGCCCAAGGTAGGTTGTTTCCAACTGGCAGCTCCATTTAATACACTTGGGTTTTTGGTGAAAACATACACTCTAGAGAAAATAACTTTTTCCATTCAGTGTTCACTTGCTATGTGAACTCAGACTTCTGATAAGAGCCATAGGATTATGCTATAGATGTGCAAAATTTACAGCCTGGTTGGGAAGATGAGGGAGACACGTGAACCAATATGGTATATTCATACAGTGGAATGCCGTGCACCTGCAAATGAGGTAATCTGCATGAACTGCCATGAGAAGATGGCCATGACATATTGTTAGAAGAAAAATCCGGGTTGCAGAGGAGTGTGATGGTCTATGTAGTATGATCTCTTTTGTAGTTTAAGAGAAAAAGAGTACATTCACACACTTATATGTTTTTATATGCATAGAAAACATTCAGACAAATACAAAACTTTTAAAAGTGGCTACTTCACAGATAATGCGATTTGAAGATGGAGAAATTACTTTTTCTTCCTTTTTTTCTTACACATTTCCATTTCTCTTTTCTTTTTTTTTTCTTTTTTTGGAGACAGGGTTTTGCTCTATCCAGGCAGGAGTGCAGTGGAGTGATCTCGGCTCACTGCAACCTCCACCTCCCAGGTTCAAGCGATTCTCCTGCCTCAGCCTCCTGAGTAGCTGGGATTACAGGCATGCACCACCACACTTAGCTAATTTTTGTATTTTTAGTAGAGACAGGGTTTCACTACATTGGCCACGCTTGTCTTGAACTCCTGACATCAGGTGATTCAACTGCCTCGGACTCCCAAAGTGCCAGGATTACAGGCGTGAGTCACTGCACCCGGCCTTACATTTCTGTTTTCTAAATATAATTATGTACCGCAGTTTCCCCACTGTACATGTTGAATAACCATGGTATCTACCACAGAGTTGTGACAATTAAATGAATTGTTCTGAATAAAATGCTTGGATATTTGCCAGACCCATAGTAAGTGCTCATTAAATATTAGCAATGAAGATGATGATGATGATGATGGAAAATGAGTACTCTTATACTGCTACCAGGTGTACGCATTCACACAAATTATAGGGCCATTTGATCAGATATGTATTGTAAAGCCTTTAAAATTTGAAGACATTTGACCCAGCAGGTCCACTTGCAAAAATTTCCTCTATGGAAAAAGTTGAGTAAGTGTATAAGAAGTGTATACAAAGATGAATAAAGAAAAAAACATTGGCGACAAGCTAAATGTTCAAAAATGAAAATAGTTTAATAACATATGGTGCATCTTTACAATGGAATAGTATGTCCTCGTTGTAGCAACAAATATACTGATACTGTAACAGGCTAATAATCATATAACAGTAAATGAGAAAAGCAAACTTCTGAACAGCATATACAATATGATCCCATGACAGTACAAAAAGTATAATGTACATATGTATGTCTAGAAGCACATGTCCTAAAATTGCAGGCACAGTATTAAACCCTGGGAAATTGTAAAAATTTTCTTCTTTATGCTTGGGTATAATTTCCAATTTTTCTACAATGAATCTCTATTAGTTGTGTAAGTGTTTGAAAGAAAGGCAAAGGGACTTTGGGAGAGCATTTCATAATGCAGCCTCCACGCTAACAGACTGCAATCAGGATGCCTCTGCCTGGAGCCAGAGCAGATGCAAGTGCTTCCAGCCTTCAGGGATCAAGTGGGCACATTTTTCCAGTCTCTACTGCAGAATCAGCAGACATGGGACTACTGTCCTGGCCTGACTCAGGAGACTGACTTTGGGATGTTGGCTGAAGGCCAAAAAAGTAAATAGCAAGGAAAACTGGGCCATGTCATTGCCATCAGCCAACCTAAAAAAGGTTTAATTTTCCAAGAATTGAAGGTTCAATTTCCAAGGATCAAGGGGGGACAAAGACAGCTACTCACCTCGCCTCTTACTGGGGTTTTCAGAAGTTTCCAGCAGCTTCCCATCGGACTCAGCTAGCAGCCTTGTTTGAGGCTGGTCTAGAATCCCCACTCGTGTAGGCTCCTTTTAGCCATTTGCCACGCAAGAGCAAAGGCTGTCTGCACTCCTCCAAGTAGTCAGCTGCAAGGGGTCTCAGCCTTGCATCTCCTAATTTCTCAAGGAAGAAAGGAACTGGAATTTTACTTAAGGCACTCTCTCCTTTCTGTGATGTTTTTCTAGGCTCCCCAAGGGTGATACTGCTGGAGGGAAGAGAAGGAAAAGCCCCAAGTGAGCTGAACTTCCCATTTACTCACAAGGACTGACCCAGGCATCCCTCAGTTCCTACAAAGGCCCCCACCCATATATTCAAGCTTCATTTGTTGCTATCCTCCCCCATCTCACTCTGTTCTGGCGTTTCTTGAGTAGTCTGTTTCTTACATAAACCCTCCCCTTTTTTAGCCTCTGGAATTTTTGCTGGCAACTTCGGAGATCAGCCGATGTGCCTCCTTCTCAGTGCAGTCTTTCCTGATCCCTTGCCTTCCCCGCCACTCTGGATTAGGAAACCCTGTTCTGTGACCCCATAGAACCCTGTCCTAGACTCCATAGGGACACTTCTTTATTTATTTATTTTTTATTATACTCTAAGTTCCAGGGTACATGTGCACAACGTGCAAGTTTATTATATAGGTATACATGTAACATGTTGGTTTGCTGCACCCATTAATTCGTCATTTACATTAGGTATTTCTCCTAATGCTATCCCTCCCCCTACCCCTCACCCCATCACAGGCCCCAGTGTGTGATGTTCCCCGCCCTGTGTCCAAGTGTTCTCATTGTTCAATTCCCACCTATGAGTGAGAACATGCGGTGTTTGGTTTTCTGTTCCACAGGGACACTTTTCCACTATGTTAGAATCATTTGTTCCTGGTCTTTCTTCCCAACTCTAGCGTAAGCAACTCGCAGCCAGAGGCCATGCCTTATTCTCCTTTGTATTCTCAGTGCCCAGCACATGGTCTGCGCTCAACACACATTTGTCAAATAATTAAATGAATGAGTTCATTCATCCATCAATTGATCTTTAAATTGGCTGCAAATTATCTTCTTTTTAGGAAAATGCAAACAATTCTGGGAATTTTGAGGGAGCTGATATTAGTTATTCTCATTTTAGTGTGAATTCATTTGTCTGATTCCATTTCTTTCCTTTCATGTTAAAGTAAGGAACAGGGAATTGAAATTTGACTTGGAGATGAAATTCTTAGAATGGAGAACAGTAGTTCACTTTGGATAGGATATAAGGTAGGGTATGATGCACGCTTGTGGGTAGTGAAACACGAGCCCTGTTTCTAAAAGTGTGACAAATTACATCAAAACCACCTGAGTGCTTATTAGAAATGCAACATCCAAGGCCCCAACCCAGACCCACACTACCTAGAATCTAGTGAAATGGGCATGTGGAGCTTCATTCATCATCAGCCAGTTCTGATCAGAGGAATTAGAAAGGCCTAAAGTTACTAGACATTTGGGGTCATGAGGAGAGATGCAGATGGAGGTAGGAGCACACAGAGATAGAGAGAGGAACATGCCAAGGTAAACCTCATCTGTTCTGAAATTTTGTCTAAGATTCCCCATAAAAGAAAGCTCTTACTGGGCGGGGAGCCATGGCTCATGCCTGTAATCCTAGCACTTTGGGAGGCAGAGGTGTGTGGATCACGAGGTCAAGAGATCAAGACCATCCTGGCCAACATGGTGAAACCCCGTCTCTAATAAAAATACAAAAAAATTAGCTGTGTATGGTGGCATGGGCCTGTAGTTCCAGCTACTCGGGAAGCTGAGGCAGGAGAATCACTTGAACCTGGGAGGCAGAGGTTGCAGTGAGCCGAAATAGTTGAATGCATAAGAATACGTATGGGTGCTAGTGATATACTGCCTAGTTCAAACTCTAGCTTTAAACTCACTTGACATATAACCTTGGGTAGCTAATTTCTCAGTGCCTCCGTTTCCTCATATGTAAACTGGGAGTGATAACAGTAGATACCTGCCTTCCAGGGCTTATGGAATTAAATTAACTATAACATATAAAGTACTTAGAACTTCATTAGCAAGTACAATGTATATTAGATATTAACATTATTCTATAAACTATAAATAGGCAAATAGTTGTGTTCTTAGACCCAACAACCATAGACCATGTTGGTTTTTAAGAAATGCTTTTTTTCTGCTGGACACAGTGGCTCAAGCCTGTAATCCCAGCATTTTGAGAGGCCGAGGTGGGAGGAACTATTAAACCCAGGAGTTCAACTCCAGCCAGGGCAACATAGGGAGACCTCGTCTGTACAGAAAATAAAAAAAAAATCAGCAGGGTGTGGTGGAACACACCTGTGGTCCCAGCTACTTAGCAGGCTGAGGTGGGAGGACTGCTTGAGTCTGGAAGGTTGAGGCTGCAGTAAGCTGTGATCACACCACTGCACTCCAGCCTGAGCAACAGAGCAAGAAGACCCTGTCTCAAAACAAAAGAGAGAAAATGTTTCTTTTCAGATTTAGTTTTTTATTTTGATTATGAACATTTTCAGATATACTAAGACATAGAGAAAATGGTAGACAGTCTCCATAAAATTATCACCAGTAATTATCAAGATTTTGCCATATTAGCCTAATCTACCCTTTAATAAAATATTTTAAAGAAAATCATATATATAATGTCATTTTACCCTTCTATATTTCATTATGCATATCTAAAAAATATGGATTGTTTCTCACATTACCTCAACTTTCTTACAGTATCTGTGACATACGGATTCCTTGGTATCAGCTAAACCCAGTCAACCGCAGCATATTTCCCTACTGGTTGAAATCAGAATCCAAACCAGGTCCATCATCACATTTGGTCCTAATATTTCTTAACCCTCCTTTAATCTAGAACAGTCTTTCTTGCCTTTGCCTCATGCCATTGACTTCTTACAGAAGCCAGGTCAGTCGTCTTTTAGAATGTATCACATGCTTACTGTGACCGCGCCTCAAGTTTTGCATGAGACAGCCCCAGTTTATACCTTTTGTTCCAGTACAATTATGAGTAACACTCCTCTACTCTTAGTTGCCTACCCATTGGGAGTTTGTCTTTTTGTTTTACTGTCTGCTTTAATTTGTTCTATCTGCCATATTTCCTTTACATTGACATTAGCGAAAGGCCTGATGCAGCCTCATCTTTTTTGACAAGAATTCTTCCTAGATGGTTCTGTTTGCTGCAAATATCCTTGTACTGGGAAGTTTATAATGTGTGATTGTCCCACTTTTAGTGGTACTCAAATTGATGAGTGAATTCTGGGAATATAAGCATGATCAAGCCATTGTAAAGTTCTTCATCTACCTGTCATCTCATGGTTTCATTCCTTGTTGATAATTGCTTGAATCCATTATTACATTCGATGTTAGAAAACAGCTCTAACTCTATCAGTCCTTCCATATTTATTGGCTAGAATTTTTTTGCAGAGAACTTTCCCTTTTCAGTTAGGGCTTGGTTATCCTGCAGTGCAATGTATACAGAATCAATGCTTAACTCTTTCCTTTTAATGGTCAATTTTCAGAACAGGAAGTTGAAACCTTAGTTACTTCAAGTGGTGTCCAATTTATTAATTTTTTTGAGGGGTTTTTTTGTTGTTTATTTTTTGCTATGGTGATTTTTTTCTGTTTAAAAAATTTTGTATCATTATAAATTCATGGGTTCTTATATGCTAGGCTTAAATACATTTATAAAATAAATTATCCTCATAAATCAGGAGTAGTCTATATTAGTCAGGGTTCCCTGGAGAAACAAAGCTAATAGAATGTGTAGAGAGAGAGAGAAAGAAAAAGAGAGAGATTTATTTTAAGAAATTAGTTGACACAGGCCGAGCACGGTGGCTCATGCCTGTAATTCCAGCACTTTGGGAGGCCAAGGCAGGCAGATCACTTGAGGTAAGGAGTTTAAGACCAACCAGCCTGGCCAACATGATGAAACCCATCTCTACTAAAAATACAAAAATTAGTGGGTACACACACATAATCCCAGCTATTCAGGAGGCTGAGGCTTGAGAATCACTGGAATCCAGAGGCAGAGGTTGCAGTGAGCTGAGATTGTGCCACTGTACTCCATCCTGGGTGACAGAGCAAGACTCTGTCCCAAAAAAAGAAATTAGTTCACACAATTGTGGGGGCTGGCATTTCTGAAATCTGTAGGGCAGGCAGGCAGACTAGAACCCCAGAGGAGAGTTTTTGTTGCAGCTCAAGTCTGAAGGCAGTCTGGACCTCAGTCCTCGTCTCTTAAGCTTTTCACCTGACTAGAGGAGGCCCACCCACATGATGGAGGGTCATCTGCTTTACTGTTCTACTAATTTAAATGTTAATCTCATTTCAAAAGTACCTTCCTAGCAACATCTAGACTGGTGTTTGACCAAATATCTGGGTACTGTGGCCTAGCTAAGTTGATGCATAAAATAAACTATTACACTGTCTCTATATTTTAAAATAACAATAGCCTCTCAGGGTAGAAAATGAAAAAAGTGGTAGAATCAATAATTGCTGTAAGTGTTCATATGTGGGAGAGAGCACTCAGGCCAAACCAAACAAGAAACATTTGAATTTGTAATTTCTGAATGTTCTGCTGGTTTTCACGCTAGACAGAGCTGACAAAAAATGCCCCTGGTTCTGCTGCTTCCTATGTAATCTTGAGGAACTCACATTAGTTCAATGAGCCTCAGAACCTTCATCTAAAAAGCAAGGATAATAGCATCCATTTGGCCTGCCATTTGACAGCCAAGAGTTTGTGCACATTTTGAAATCTCTGTATGTTACACAAATACGTTATTAGACTACTTTTGTTAAGACCCAATGAACCAGAGTGTCAAACAAATGTGCTTTGAAGATATAGTCGTTAAGTGTAATGCTGCATTACGATGTTCAATGACTTTCTCTCTATTTGACAGAGGTCTTTACTCTCAGGTCTCACATTTTAAGAAAAGGGAAAGTTGTTATTCTCCTAAGGGAAAAAGAGTAAGAGCACTAATTTTCCATATGAATGCCTCTATCAGTAAGTACATGTTTTCCCTGTAGTCCCTAATTCTCTATGTCAGCAATGTAACAATGACAAATGCAAAGGATAAATAAAGGTAGTTATCAATGTAGTAATAACAAATATGAAGGCTGTCTCTTTGTTATCCATTCAACAAACACTTACAAAACACCCATTAAATGTGAAAGACTATGCCAGGTGCTATTGAAGACACAGAATGAATCAAATCCAGATTCTGTCCTCAAGCAAACTACAGGCTATTAAGAGGAAGAAACCGTAATTAAAAAGGAAAAATCTATAATATTTGAATTGAAAAGTAAAATGAGAGCGCTCGGTAACAGCCTATGGAAGCCTGGAGAAGGAGAGATGAGTTTCAGTTGCAGGTTCCAGACAACTTCTTGGACAAGGCGGTACTGAAGCTAGACTAAAGAATGGGAATAGATTTGGACCCGTGAGATAGGCAGGGTGGGGCAGATGAAATGTGGCAGGGGATGCTGTGGATGTGGTGGGAGTATAAGATAATTGAAGGGTCTAAGAAGTAGGAAAAAAGTATGGACATGTGCTATGTGTGGCAACAAATGAGTTCTTTCCTTTAACTTCTTTCTCTGCAATTTTAGAAAGGATCTTAAGATTCATCTAATACCAGGATGGCAAAAAGTCTTCCTGTCTAGCTCACCAACTTCAATTGATGGGTAACAGAAGGTCATACCTGGTTGGTCAGCTCAATGTAGAGGGTTATTGTCCTATACCACTTCATAAATTAAAGTTTTATTAAAATCATGATGCTTGGCTGGACACAGTGACACATGCCTGTAATCCCAGCACTTTGGGAGGTTGATGCAGGAGAATCGCTTGAGTCTACAGGTTTGAGACAAGCCTGGGCAACATAGTGGAACCTCATTTCTACAAAAAAATAAACAAAATTAGCTGGGCATAGTGACATAAGCCTGTAGTCTCAGCTAGTTGGGAGGCTGAAGTGGGAGAATCACATGAGCCCAGGGGGTTGAGGCTGCAGTGAGCCAAGATTGCACCACTGCACTCCAGCCTGGGCAACAGAGTGAGACCCTGTCTCAAAATAATAATAATAATTATGATGCTTTCCAACTTTAAAACTCTATGATTCCCAGAAGCCAAATCTTATCTGGAAGTTTTAAACATTTTAGATATAAATTTTTCTTAGCTAGAATACTTACACCCGTGCTTCCTAAACATAAAATACAGAACTTAATCTAGCCTTCTTGATGATTCAGATTTGTGATGATCGAAAACAGGAGGGATTGTACTGTGCAATATCACAGCATTGCCAGGATCCATGGAGGCACAGAGGATTATTTACTCTTAAATTTAGTGACTCCAAAATTCTCTCTACTTGGTAGATATAATTTTTTATTTTTCTTCTGCCTGGTTATTGGGCATTTAGCTCTCAGATTTTGGTGCTTTCAGTATATCTACCTATTTTGCCCACTTTTGTTCTGTCTGTTTGCTGTTCCTATTCTACTTGAAGCTTAGAAGTTACATAATGAAGTTCTGTTAGAATTACTCATAAAATAAGAGTAAATAAGCTCTGAGTATGAGTCTAAGAGGATTGCCTACGTGTAAAGTATCTTAAGTCTTAGTGCCATCTGGTCTGGCTGTTTAAGTAAAAGGTTGTGTGTGTGTGTGTGTGAGAGAGAGAGAGAGAGAGAGACAGAGAGAGGGAGACAGAGAGAAAGAGACAGAAAGAGAGAGACAGAGAGAGAGAATAAGGAGAATGTATATATGTATGTGTGTGTGTATTTTTCCCTTCTAGTTTTTTACTATGACTGTAACACAGCTAAATTCAAGATAAGTAAAGTGTGGCAGTTTATAATATGCCTAGAAAAATTGAGAAGCATAGAAAAATCTAAGATAACAAGAAATTTTGTCACACTGCATAGAAGAGATAATCATGGTTGCCCCTGCTGTTGTACAGACCCTTTGATGATCATGAGGCAATGAAAAGAGCAACCATTATCTCTGAGAGACAGCAGCTACACGATTAGGCCAAGCTCCTATGGGGAAACTGAAAGAAAATGATTATTAAACTTGAGGTTGCCTGATCCCAAACCAGACTTCCTTCAACTTCTATGAAATTCTGCCCATATGATAATTATTATTAGACATCAAAAGAAATCCTGCACTTCTGCACTACATTGAAAGAGCATGTATCCCAGGGATGTGGGTTTGGAGTAAGTCAATGCATCCCCCCAAAAAATCAACCAGTGAGTGGCTGAACAGAATCACCTGGAGAGCTTGTTTAAAGTATGGATGCTTGGATCCCATTATCTAGAGTCTCTTTAGCAGCCTGGAGATTGAAACCAGAAGTTTGAGAGAGATTTTCATCCTTAAACACTTAAGCATTCAACTCCATCATAACTATAGTACCATTATCACACCCAAATATGATTTTAGAGAAACTCAAATTGTCTTTGTGCTTCCAAACATTGAGTACTCAGGCCTGGGGCTTTAGGTAATCAAAAGGTCATTGCTTTTTTTTGTTTTTTTTTTTTTTTTAGAACACTCCTTTTTTTCTGCCTCTGCCTTTCCTATCCAGCTCACTATGTACTTCTCAGCCCTTTCACCCATGCCTGTGCCAGAATAACAGGCTATCTAGGTATGCGTGACATCCCAACCAATTTCTTCCTGTTCTACCTCTGCTCCTGGTGCTGAACTGGAAGTGGTGGCAAGGTTACTATAGGACATCCTAAGAGCCTTTCCCTGCTTCACAGAGGGGGTGGGGTTGGGGGAGCAGGGGGAGGCTTTTTGCAGCAAAGATGATGTTTCTGAAGGAAAGGTCAAGTGGTCAAAAGAAATGTTCACAGTAAAAACTGTGACAGTGTCCCGGCTAGGAAGTAACAGTGTTCTCCAGTGTTGAAGGCACATCTACTGTCTTCTGCAACAGCAGCGACAGGGGTTCTTACTGAGAATATACACAAGGAAAAGTGTTTTTGCTCATATCACCTCACTTAATACTCACAACGGCTCTAAGATGAAAATATTATTGTCCTTACTTTACATATAATAAAACTAAGGCTGAGAAGTAATTCGGTCAAGCTTGTGCAATAAGAAAGAGGCAAAGCTGGGTTCAAAATCATCATAACAGATGCAAAACCTGAGTCTCAGCCACTGGGCTATATTAGCACACAACCAGATTTATTTGTTTATTTTTTATTTTTTTATTTTTTGAGATGGAGTCTCGCTCTGTTGCCCAGGCTGGAGCACAGTGGTGCAATCTCAGCTCACTGCAATCTCTGCCTACAGATTCAAGCAATTCTCCTGCCTCAGCCTCCCGAGTAGCTGGAATTACAGGCATGTACCACCACACCCATCTACTTTTTGTATTTTTAGTAGAGACAGGGTTTCTCCATATTGGCCAGACTGGTCTCAAAATCCTGACTGGTCTCAAAATCCTAATCTGCCTGCCTCCGCCTCCCAAAGTGCTAGGATTATAGGCATGAGCCACCACACCCGGCTGCACAACTGGATTTAAATATATATTCAGATGTTACAAGAATCCTGACACCTGCCTGTGGTCCTAAGCAATGCTATGGAGGATATATTCCATTCCTATACTTTGAGGTCACTGTAGCAATACTGAATCCTATGGGAGCAAGAGCCAGACACTTTGCATGCACTGAAAGGCTGAGAAATCCTCTGTCCTTGGAAGTCAGTGTCAGGATCTGCAGCTGAATCGATGCCTGGGAGGAACTTGTGGGTTACACTATCCTATTGGGAATGCAGACAGCCCTCTCCATCAGAAAGATAGAGCACTATAGAGCTCATAAGAAACCACAGGAAAACAGCCTTCCCATGGGTCTACAGGACTTTGGGATCCCTGCTGCTGCAGAGGGGTTTCATTCTCCTTTCCCAGATTCAAAATTAAACGCCAATATGACAGATCTGGGTATAAATAGCATCTTCACCAATGAACATTTAACCCAGTGGTTTTTTTTAACTCTCAAGGTGGCTGAGGAGCTCCACAAAGGTGTCTTGAGAGACACTGCAAAGAAACAAGGTAAGTGCAATATGCCTGAGTTTTCCCAACCAACTCTATTTCAACCAGAACAGGGCTGCTGAAATGTGTTTTATATGTTAGGCTTCCTTGTAAGCTTCTGTTTGAAGGAAGGATTCCATGTCAAGAACCATGTTTGTAAATGACTGTTTCTATCCTCTTGAGTTTGACTACTATTATTCCTAAACCCTATCAGATGGTTGGAGATCTAAGACTAAATAAAATCTAAGGAATAGGCCAGGTGTGGTGGCTCACTCCTGCATTCCCAGCACTCTAGGAAGTCAAGGCGGGCAGATCACTTGAGCCCAGGAGTTCGAGATCAGCCTGGGCAACAAGGCAAGATCCTGTCTCTACTAAAAATACAAAAATTAGCTGGATATTGTGGCACCTGTAGTCCCAGCTACTCAGGAGGCTGAGGCAGGAGGATCACTTGAGCCTGGGAGGTCAAGGCTACCGTGAGCTAAGATCACACCACTGAACTCCAGCCTGGGCAACAGAGTGAGACATTGCCTGGAAAAAAAAAAAAAAAAAAGGAATAACCTCCCCACAACGTAACAACAGGTACTTTTTTTTTGGGTGGGGGGAGGGGGAACAAGGTCTCACTTTGTCTCCCAGGCTGGAGCGCAATGGTGCAGTCTCGGCTCACTGCAACCTCAACCTCTGAGATTCAAGTGGTTCTCTCACCTCAGCCTCCCTACAGGCGCAAACCATCACACCCAGCTAATTTTTGTATTTTTTTGTAGAGACAGGATCTTACCATGTTGTCCATGCTGGCAGAGCCTTATCTCCCTTTGTTTAGGCTGAAAATGTCGAATATTCACCTTCCCAGCTTCTTTGGTAACTAGGACATGGGAATATGTCCCATTTCTCCAAAAGTCTTCTGGGAAGAGCTTTTCTCTCTCTTAAAAAAAAAAAAAAAGTAATAGGTTCATGAAAATGCCCCTCTTCTTCACTTGCCAGGCCCTTGGAAAACATTATTCCTTTTTATCCTCATAGCAACCCTATGAGGTAATTAATAATATCATTCCAAGTTTAAAAGTGGAGAAACTGAGGCTCAGAAAGGTGAATAACTTGACCAAGATCATATCTAATAAATGGTAGGGCCAAGATTTGAACCCAGATCTGTGTGACTCCTGTTATGGGTTGAATTGTGTCCCCCTAAAAAGATATGTTGAGGTCCTAATCCCCAGTACACAGAATGGGGCCTCATCCAGAAACAGGATCTCTACAGAGGTAATCAAGTTAAAATAGGGTCATTAGAATGGGCCCTAATCTAATACGACCAGCCTAATTATAAAAAGGGGGAAATTTGTGCACAGAGACAGACACACGTAGAAGACAGTCTAAGGCATGCAGGGAGAAGACAGCCACGTGTCTGGAATGATGCATCTCTAAGCCAGGGAACTCAAGAATTGAATGCAAACACTGAAAGCCAGAGAAGGCAAGGAAAGATTCTCTTCCCATAGAGCCATCAGAAAGCATGGCTCTGCCATTACCTTCATTTCAGATTTCTAGCCTCCATAACTATGAAACAATACATTTCTGTTGTTTGAAGCCACCTATTTTTTGTTTGTTCGTTTGTTTTTTCTCTTTGACAGTGTCTAGCTCCATCACACAAGCTGGAGTGCAATGGTATAATCATAGCTCACTGCAGCCTCAACCCCCTGGGCTCAAGCAATCCTCCTGCCTCAACCTCCCAAGTAGCTAGAACTACAGGTGAGCTACCGCATGTGGTCCCATTTTTTGGTACTTTGTTATGGCAGCCCTAGGGAACTAAAGCAACTCCCAAACTGTTAAAGAGGTTATTATTAGAATGCCTCCCTGAAAATGTGCAAATTTAGATATGTTTGCCTGGGAATGGCACTGCTGTAACAGAGACAATCCTAAAAAATAGTGATCATCTTGGCCGGGCATGGTGGCTCACATGGGATTACAAAGTACTGTAATCCCAGCACTTTGGGAGGCGGAGATGGGTGGATCACTCAAGGTCAGGAGTTCAAGACCAGCCTGGCCAACATGGTGAAGCCCCGTCTCTATTAAAAATACAAAAAATTAGCCAGGTGTGGTGGCATGTGCCTGCAGTCACCTACTCAGGAGGCCGAGGTGGGAGAATTATTTGAACCCGGGAGGTGGAGGTTGCAGTGAGCCGATTTCATGCCACTGCACTCCAGCGTGGGTGACAGAGTGAGACTCTGTCTAAACAAACAAACAAACGAAAAAATAGTGACCATCTTCATGAAGGCACAAAGGCAGAGCCAGGCAAATCTGTATTGGCCTGTTATGCGCGTCCGTGTAAAGAGACCACCAAACAGGCTTTGTGTGAGCAATAAAGCTTTTTAATCACCTGGGTGCTGGTGGACCGAGTCCAAAAAAGGAGTCAGCAAAGGGAGATAGGGGTGGGGCAGTTTTATAGGATTTGGGTAGATAGTGGAAAATTACAGTTAAACGGGGTTTTTCCTCTTGTGAGCAGGGGCGGAGGTCACAAGGTGCTTGGTGGGGATCTTCTGAGACTCACTGTCGAGGAGAAGCAATGTCACAAAGTCAATTGATCAGTTAGGGTGAAGCGGGAACAAATCACAATGGTGGAATGTCATCAGTTAAGGCAGGAACTGGCCATTTTCACTTCATTTGTGATTCTTCACTTGCTTCAGGCCATCTGGATGTATACGTGCAGGTCACAGGGGATATGATAGCTTAGCTTGGGCTCAGAGGCCTGACATTCCTGTCTTCTTATATTAATAAGAAAAACAAAACAAAATAGTGGTGAAATGTTGGGGTGGCGAAAATTTTTGAGGGTGGTATGGAGAGATAATGGGTGATGTTTCTCAGGGCTGCTTCGAGCGGGATTAGGGGCAGCATGGGAACCTACAGTGGGAGAGATTAAGCTGAAGAAAGATTTTGGGGTAAGGGGTGATATTGTGGGGTTGTTAGAGAAGGAGCATTTGTTGTACAGAATGATTAGTGATGGTCTGGATGTGGTTTTGTATGAATTGAGAAACTAAACGGAAGACACAAGGTCCAAATAAGAGAGGGAGAAAAACAGGTATTAAAGGACTAAGAATTGGGAGGACCCAGGACATCCAATTAGAAGGTGCCCAAGGGAGTTCAGTGTAATTATTTGCTTGGTTGGCGAGTTTTTGAGCTCTATCCTTGAGTTTTTTATGTTGTCGTGTACCAAGCCAGACTGATTTAGGTAAAAACAACACTCCACATTTAAAAATATACAGCGTCCTCTTTTTTCAGCAGTGAGTAAGTCAAGGCCTCGGAGATTTTGGAGGAAAGAGAAATGCAAAGCCAGCAATTGTTTGTTAAAGAAGGATTAGAAATGGCTAGGAGAGAGTGAGTGAGATTGACAGTGTGGTGAAGATAGCTGGGGAGAGTTAGAGGGTGGCATAAGAACGGGAATGAGAATAAGAGTGAGTATAAAAGTAAATAATATGACTTCATCAGGGTGAAAGCATTGGAGGGCGCCCTGTCAGCAAAGATCATCTATCCTCTCCAAGAGGGAGTCAAGAGTGGCGGATTGGGGATAGTACCAGGAGATATCCGCTACGATGGTTTGGAGAAAAAGTGTAAACCGGCAGTGTAAACAGGGGCAGGGCATTTATGAGTAGTTGAGAATGGTGAATAGGAGTATGACGAGACAGAAGATAGTAGGGATGACAAGTTTTTGGGGCACAGTCCAAGTAGTGGGGGTGACTGCAGTACTAGTACTGCTGCTGCCTGTCCTCTTAAACACTGTGGGGGGTCCAAAACTAGCTGTAACCAAGAATCTATATACGGAACTGATCTGGGTGCCCTGGCTTACAGGTTACCCTGTGCTATACCTTTGAAACAAGGGACCAGGCTTCCTTCTGATGGCCAACCTATCTCTAATGCTGGCCAGTCTATCTCACACAAAGTTCTAAGTTTTCCAGGTGTCATAGTAACTCCATAGTCTCCCTTAAATCCCTTTTTGAAATTTTTCAGCATAGTTCCTAGTGGGGTGGGCTTACTCTGTGCCTCACCCATGTTTCCTTAAGACAAAACACCACACTTACACCACACGCATACCACAAACAAAGAATGGGTAAAAAGGGCACACACGCACTGTTTCAGCTTACACCAAACCAGAATCAGAACCAAAATCAGAGTGTGAAGAAATCCCAGCCAGGTCAAAACCAAAACCAAAGTATCAAGCAATCCAAGTCAAATCAAAAACAAAAACCAAAGTGCCGGTACGGGCATGCCGTGGTTGATCAGGCCACGCTTCCACTCAAATGGAGTAGGCAAGTTCCAAATAACAGACTTACCAAGTTTCAGATGTCCAGACTCCAAGTTCCAGTTCCTTCCCAGTGTTCAGCCACTGCGTTGATCCTCCACGGGGGCCTGCCATGCGCTGCTCTGATGAGGCGTTCCACTGGGACAATTGCCTACCCGGGAGCACTCTCAGGATCCACGTCGCTCAAGCTGGCTGGAGTCCCCTGCAGGGATGCTCCACAGGACAGGCCTAAGCCACCTAAAGGGCTGCCTCGACAGTCCGTTAATCACCTTGCTTCCCAATCAGGGAACCAAGAAATGTAGCAGGACAAGCCACAGACAAAACCCCTCAGACACCGAGTTAAAGAAGGAAGGGCTTTATTCAGCCGGGAGCTTTAGCAAGACTCACGTCTCCAACAACCAAGCTCCCTGAGTGAGCAATTCCTATCCCTTTTAAGGGCTCACAACTCTAAGGGGGTCCGCGTGAGAGGGTCGTGATTGATTGACCAAGCAGCGGGTACGTGACTGGGGGCTGCATGCACCGGTAATTAGAACGGAGCAGAACAGGACAAGGATCTTCACAGTGCTCTTCTTATGCAAATAACTGATTAGGTCAGGGGTCGATCTTTAAACTACCAGGCCCAGGGTGAGGCACCGGGCTGTCTGCTTGTGGATTTCATTTCTGCCTTTTAGTTTTTACTTCTTCTTTCTTTGGAGGCAGAAATTGGGCATAAGACAATATGAGGGGTGGTCTCCTGCCTTATCTGGAACAAGGTTGGGGCCGAGCAAGAAAGTGCATCCATATAAAAGTTCAAATGGACTGTACCCTGTAGCACCTCGAGGACAGGCTCTAATTTTGAGAAAGGCAAGAGGTAAAAGTACTATCCAGTCCTTTCTAAGTTGGAGGCTGAGTTTGGTGAGACGTGTTTTTAAAAGAGCATTAGTCTGTTCTACCTTTCCTGAGGATTGAGGATGGTAAGGAGTATGAAGGTTCCACTGAATACCAAGAGCCTGAGAAACTGCTTAGGTGATTTGACTAATAAAGGCCAGACCACTGTCAGATTGAATAGAAGTAGGGGGGCCAAATCAGGGAATTATATCTGTTAGAAGGGAAGAAATGACCGCAGTAGCCTTTTCGGAGCTAGTGGGAAAGGCCTCGACCCATCTGGTGAAGGTGTCGATCCAAACAAGGAGATATTTAAATTTACAGAAAGTCAATCTGCCAACCCTGCGTTCGAGTAAATCTACAAGCCTGATGCATAGGAAAAGGAGGAGGCCTGAGAAAGCCTTGGGGGCTGGTGGCATGGCAGACAGAGCATTGAGAGGTGATAGTCTTAAGGATGGATTTCCATGAAGGGAAGGAGATGAGGGGCTGCAGGAGGTGAGCCAGAGGCTGGCATCCCACATGGAAGTGGTCATAAAGGGAAGAAAGAATGGACTGAGCTTGTGAGGCGGGAAGAGTGAATTTTCCATGGTCTAAGAACCACTTGCCCTGAGTTGGAAAAGACTGGTAGAGCAGGTTTTCAAAAGAAGAGTAGGTGGGAGTGATAGAGGAGAAAGAAAAATACTAGCCTTCTGGAGTAGGGGCTGGAACATTAGCGGATGTGGAGGCATTGGCTTTTTCTTTTGCTGTCCTTTCGGCAGAGGCATTTTCTTTTTTCTTTTTCTTTTTTTTTTTAAGACAGGGTCTCACTCTGTCTCCCAGGCTGGAGTGCAGTGGCCAACCTCGGCTCACTGCAACCTCCGCCTCCTGGTTTCAAGCAATTCTCCTGCCTCAGCCTCCCAAGTAGCTGGGACATGTGTCCGCCACCACGCCTGGCTAATTTTCGTATTTTTAGTAGATTCGGGGTTTCACCATATTGGCCAGGTTGGTCTCGAACTCCTGACCTTGTGATCTGCCCACCTCAGCCTCCCAAAGTGCTGGGATTACAGGCGTGAGCCACCGCGCCCAGCCAGCATAAGCATTTTCTTTTGCAATAAGATCAGTAGGTTTCTGGTGTCCTTTACAATGAATGACTCCAGCCTTGGCCAGCAGCGGAGCAGCCTTAAGGAGGGCCTTTATTAGGAAGGCATTGATATTGGAAGAGCCTTGTGTGATAAGGAAGCCTCTTTCAGCCCAGATGGCAGCATGGTTATGGAGGATGTGGAAAGCATATTTGAAGTCAGTATAAATGTTAATATGCATTCCTTTAGCGAGAGAGAGCACACGAGTTAAAGCAATCAGTTTGGCTTGTTGGGAAGTAGTGGAGGGAGGAAGTGCAGCAGCTTTGATAGTGGAGGTGTGGGACATGACAGCATATCCAGCTTTAGCTGGTGAAGATTGATTGGGTTTAGAAGAACTGCCATCGATAAACCAAGTGTGGTCTGGGTTTGGAATTGGAAGAATAGAAATATGAGGAAAGGGGGAAGATGCTATGTGTATTAGGGAAATACAGTCATGTGGTTCAGGAGTTGTGTTGGGTGCTAAGTGAGAAGCTGGGTTGAAATCGGGCCCGTGGGTAATAATTACTGTTGGAGTTTCAACAAAAAGTGAATAGAGCTGGAGGAGTCGAGGGGCAGACAATAAATATGACAGGTGTGAGGAGGATATTAATGCTTGAAGTTTGTGAGAAATGTAGAGGGTAAGTGGAGCATAGCCTGTGATTTTGAAGGCCTCTAGAAGTATTAAAGAGGCGGCTGCTGCCGCACGCAGACACAGACGCCAGCCCAGAACTGTGAGGTCAAGTTCTTTTGACAGAAAGGCAGCAGGTCATGGGCCTGGCTCCTGTGTGAGGACTCCAGCAGCACAGCCTTGTATTTCAGCTGTGTGTAAGGAAAAAGGATGGGACGAGTCAGGGAGTGCTAGCATAGGAGCTGTCTCCAGGGCCTTTTTGAAAGAGCGAAAGGAAGAATTGGGAAAAGACTTAGGGTCTATGGGATCAGTTAAGTTACCCTTTGTGAGCTTGTAAAGTGGTTTGGTTAGGTATCCAGAGTTGGAAATATCCAACAATGCCTAAGAAGGAAAGGAGTTGCTGTTTGGTGGTGGGGATTGGGGTCTGGGAGATTAACTGAACATGGTCTGCAGGAAGGGCACGTGTATGTTGATGGAGGATTATACTGAGATAGGTAACGCTAGGGGAAGAAATTTGTGCCTTGGAGGGGGATACTCAGTACCACTTTGAGTAGAGATGTTGAAGAAGCAGGACAATGTCCTGCTGGGAAGATTGGTAAGAGGGGCTGCAAAGAAGATCATCAAAATATTGAATAAGGTGGGAGGCAGACAGGTGAAAAGAAAGCAGATCATGAGAAAGGGCCTGGCCAAAGTTGTGTGGGCTGTCCCTGAAGTCTTGGGGCAGAATAGTCCAGGTGAGTTGTTGAGATTGGTGGGTGTCAGGGTCAGTCCAAGTAAAGGTGAAAAGAGGCTGGGAGGAGGGATGCAAGGGGATAGTTAAGAAGACGTCTTTGAGGTCGATAACAGAATAGTGAGTTGTGGGAGGGGGTATTGAAGATAGAAGGGTGTACAGGTTTGGCACTATAAGAGGCATGGGAAGGATGATTTGATTAATAAGGTGAAGATCCTGAACCAACCTGTAAGACTTGTCCAGTTTCTGGACGGGTAGGATGGGGGAGTTGTAAGGAATATTTGTAGCCTTTAAGAGGCCATGTTGTAACCAGGCCAGTGGTAACAGGCTTTAACCCTTTTAAAGTCTGCTGTGGGATGGGATATTGGCGTTGAGCAGGGTAAGGGTGATTAGGTTTTAATGGGATAATAAGGAGTGCATGACTGGTCACCAAGGAGGGAATAGAGGTGTCCCATACTTTTGGATTAAGGTACGGAGACACAAGGGGAGGATGCAAAGTAGGCTTTGAACTGGGGAAAAGGGCGGCAATGTGGTGTGGCTATAGTCCAGGAGTAGTCAGGGAAGCAGATAATTTAGTTAAAATGTCTCGACCTAATAAGGGAGCTGGGCAAGTGGGGATAACTAAAAGGGAGCGCATAAAAGATGTTGTTCAAGTTGGCACCAGAGTTGGGGAGTTTTAAGAGGTTTAGAAGCCTGGCCGTCAATATCCACAACAGTTATGGAGGCAAGGGAAACAGGCCCTTGAAAAGAAGGTAATGTGGAGTGGGTAGCCTCTGTATCGATTAAGAAGGGAACAGACTTACCCTCCCACTGTAAGAGTTACCCGAAGCTCGGCATCTATGATGGTCCAGGGGGCTTCCAAGGCGATCAGGCAGTGTCAGTCTTCAGCCGCTAAGCCGAGAAGATCTGGGAAGGAGTCAGTCAGAGAGCCTTGGGCCGGAGTTCCAGGGGCTCTGGGAGTGGCTGCCTGGCAAGATGGACAGTCCGATTTCCAGTGGGGACCTGCACAGATGGGACATGGCTTAGAAGGAATCCCGGGCTGCGGGCATTCCTTGGCCCAAGTGGCCAGATTTCCGGCACTTGAAGCAAGATCCTTGGGGAGGAGGTCCTGGAGGAATGCCTGGCCACTGCAGTTTAGGTGTTTTGAAGTTTGTTGTTTTTTTTTTAGTTGGAGTTTCACTCCAGTCACCCAGGCTGGGGTACAATGGCACGATCTCAGTTCATCGCAACCTCCGCCTCCCAGGTTCAAGCGATTCTCCTGCCTCATCCTCCCAAGTAACTGGGACTACAGGCATGTGCCACCATGCCCGGCTAATTTTTGTATTTTTAGTAGAGACGGGGTTTCACCATGTTGGCCAGGCTGGTCTCGAACTCCTGACCTCGTGATCCACCTACCTCAGCCTCCCAAAGTGCTGGGATTACAGGCGTGAGCCACGGCGACTGGCCTTTGAAGTTCTTGTGTGCTGGAGATGTGGCTGGGGTTTCTCTCACAGTGGAGGCAAGTAATTGCAACTCAGAAATACATTGTCGCCTGGCTGTCTCTTCTCTATTATTGTACACCTTAAAGGCGAGGTTAATTAAGTCCTGTTGTGGGGTTTGAGGGCTGGAATCTAATTTTTGGAGCTTTTTCTAATGTCAGGAGTGGACTGGGTAATAAAATTCATATTGAGAATAAGACGGCCTTCCGGGCCCTCTGGGTCTAGGGTGGTAAAGCGCTTAAGGGTTGTTGCCAAATGGGTCATGAACTGGGCTGGGTTTTTATATTTGATGAAAAAGAGCCTAAACGCTAACTGATTTGGGAGAGGTTGGATAAAGAAAAAGGAGCATTAACCTTGACTATGCCTTCAGCTCCAGCCACCTCTGTCAGAGGGAATCGTTGGGCAAGTGGGGAAGAGCTAGTTGCGGAACGAAACTGTAAGCCAAACCGGGTGTGAGGAGGGGAGGTGATAGAAGGATTATAGGGTGGGGGAGCAGAGGCTGAGGAAGAATTGGGCCTGGTGAGGAGCAGCCTGGGGAGGAGGGGAGAGGTCAGATGAATCTGTAGAAAAAGAGGATTCAAAGGACTCAGAACTTGGGGTGGAGACTGAAGGAACAGACAGGAGAGAAAGAAGAAAGATTTGGGATGAGTCACATTGGGAGCAGAGACTAGGGAGGGACTGATGTGTAAAGAATGCCTGGACGTCAGGCACCTCAGACCATTTGCCCCTTTTATGACAAAAATTATCTAGATCTTGTAGGATGGACAAATCAAAAGTGCCATTCTCTGGCCACTTGGAACTATTGCCCAGTTTGTATTGGGGCCAAGCAGTATTACAGAAGAAAATAAGACGTTTAGGTTTTAGGTCAGGTGTTAGTCGAAGGGGTTTTAGTTTTTTAAGAACACAGGCTAAGGGAGAAGAAGGGGGAATGGAGGGCAGAAGGTTGCCCATAGTAAGGAGGTAAGTTTAAAGAGAAAGGTAGAGACACGGAGAAGGGGTGTGGGTGAGCCACCCTGGGCTGTAATGTGGGTGAGCATCCAAAGCTGGCATCCCTGCAATTGACTTGCGACCAAGGGAATGTGGTCAATGGGTGAATGACCAAGGCAGGCGTCCCCATGGTGATCAGACACCAGTGAAATGTGGGTGAATGATCAAGGCAGATGTCCCCGCTATAATCAGACACCAAGGGAAGGCTGTCTTCCCAAATCTGTGACCGACGTCGGAGTTTTTGAGTTGACAGATAAAATGTGTCTCCTTTGCCTCTACTAGAGAGGAAAAAAGAACTGGAATTGGAAGGACAGGGAGATTGAAGGGTAGCGAGAGAGGCTGGAGAAGAGAGTGAAGAGACTGCTTACCCGATTTGAAATCAGTGAGATGTTCCTTGGGCTGGTCTGAGGACCTGAGGTCATAGGTGGATCTCCTCATGGAGTGAGGGCGAAGACAGGGGACTGGTCTCCAGAAGGAGTCCTTCTGTCCCAGGTCTTCGGCACCAAATGTTACACGCGTCCGTGTGAAGAGGCTTTGTGTGAGCAATGAAGCTTTTTAATCACCTGGGTGCAGGTGGACTGAGTCCAAAAAAGGAGTCAGCAAAGGGAGATAGGGGTGGGGCAGTTTTATAGGATTTGGGTAGGTAGTGAAAAATTACAGTCAAATGGGCTTTTTCTCTTTTGGGCAGGGGTGGGGCTCACAAGGTGCTCAGTGGGGAGCTCCTGAGACTCACTGTCCAGGAGAAGGAGTGTCACAAGGTCAATTGATCAGTTAGGGTGGGACAGGAACAAATCACAACAGTGGAATGTCATCAGTTAAGGCAGGAACGGGCTGTTTTCACTTCTTTTGTGGTTCTTCAGTTGCAGGTCACAGGGGATATGATGGCTTAGCTTGGGCTCAGAGGCCTGACATGGCTCAGCAGGAAAGCCAGGTTGCAGCAGAGACGATCACAAACTCAACCTGCAATTATCAAACTAAAAATATGGTCGGCCAGGTGCGGTGGCTCACGCCTGTAATCCCTGCACTTTGGGAGGCCGTGGCAGGCGGATCACGAGGTCAGGAGATCGAGACCATCCTGGCTAACACAGTGAAACCCCGTCTCTACTAAAAATACAAAAAACTAGCTGGGCGTGGTGGTGGGCGCCTGTAGTCCCAGCTACTTGGGAGGCTAAGGCAGGAGAATGGCATGAACCTGGGAGGTGGAGCTGGCAGTGAGCCGAGATTGCGCCACTGCACTCCAGCCTGGGTGACAGAGCGAGACTCCGTCTCAAAAAAAAAAAAAAATACGGTCAAAGGTGCTTCCTATATAAGGCTCCAACACCCTTTGAGGTTGGTGTCTCTGTTTTCATTCTATAGGTGATGGAACTGACTGACCCCAAATCCCACAGCTAATAAAAAGAAGCTTTTGAATCTATAGATCCTAACAAGGCCCACTGCTCTTTCTGCCTGCTGTGGCTTACTCTCATGGGAAACCATCCTTAGGGTCATTTCATGGCCTCTGGATGTGGGCAGACGTTATAACAAACACTGTGTAAGTATATTTGCCTCATCCTTTGTATTTCTATTTGGAGCAAGTTTTGCTTTTATTGTTGTTGTTGTTGTTTTTCTTTTTTCGGACTTAATTGGTGAGTGTAATGAATTGCAGTTCCTCTGTGTGTTGTCTCAAAACACACAACTGCATGTCCCTGACGGCCTCATTTCCCCCTTCTGTTACTACGCATTCCACTGCAGCAGAGCTAATAATTGCAACTAATTAACTGAAGAATTGCCTTGAGATAAAAACAAAAGCACTTACAGGGAGCAAGTCAGCAGGTTGGACTTATGCAAAAGAACTTGCTGCTTAAGAGGAAACTCTGAACTTTGGCTTCCAGCCCTTGGCACCTCTGATACCACCAAGTCCATGATCTGTGGCTTTTCTGTTGAGCGGACCCAGGGTGCTTCCTGTACAGCTGAGAGAATCACTTCAATGAAAGCTCTTCCTCCTGCCCGCTCCCTCGGCCTGGAAAGGAACAGGAACGTTGTGGATCATCACCACTCAGGGTACGATGAAGAGGAGCTCCGAAATGAAGAAAATGGAAGATGACAACTCAAGCTACAGGTTCTGTGCTTGAGAACTCCAAGAGGAAAGAAATATTATCTCTGGACTTGACTTTGTTCATCATTTAGCTCAACTTTTCAGAATGTGATTATTTGTAATTTCTTTTGTCCTGCATTTATCATGGATCCCTGCTTGGTAACCTGCAAACTCCCATAACTAGCATCTAAATTTCTCCATACGCTGGCCCTAACTTCTCATTCAAACCAGACTCCAGCTGTTCCCAAGCTTGAAGCCTCCCTTCTAACCAAATGACTCCAAAATATGTGTGGCACTTTCTTTTTTTTTTGAGATGGAGTCTTGATCTTGTTGCCCAGGCTGGAGTACAGTAGTGCAGTCTTGGCTCACTGCAACCTCTGCCTCCCGGGTTCAAGTGATTCTCCTACCTCATTCTCCCTAGTAGCTGGGATTACAGGCACCCACCACCACGCCCAGCTAATTTTGCATTTCTAGTAGAGACGGGGTTTTACCATGTTGGTCAGGCAGGTCTTGAACTCCCAACCTCAGGTGATCCGCCCACCTCAGCCTCCCAAAGTGCTGAGATTACAGGCGTGGTGAGCCACCATGCCCTGCCAGCACTTTCTTATCTTCCTGTCTCCTGGCTCAAAGCACTTCCCTACTGGAATCCTATTATAACAAAATATAGGTGAAAGGGCACCCATCCTGCCGTCCAGTGGATCTAAATCACCTATGCAGAGACTGGCTTCATCAAAACCATCTAAGGACCTTATTAGAGACCCTGAGCTCTACTGCTAGATGGTTCTCCTGCACAGCCAAGTTTTGGAACCCCTAATAGCCCAAACTCATTTGGCCAGTGCAGAATTCTCCTCTATACCATTCTAAGACACAGAAACCAGTCTCTGCTTGAACATTCACTGTGGTCTGGAAATCACCACCTGATGAAAGAACTGAATTCCATTTTTAAACAAAGCTAATTGTCAAAAATTTATGCCATGTGTTGAGGCAATGTCATATTCTCTGCATATCCCACTATTTGACCTAATTCTGTCATATGCGTCTACCCAACATAAGCACAATAACTCCTCCAACAGCAGTTGTTCAAATATCTAAAGATAGGACATAATATCCCATACACCCCACACCCCAACTCCTAAGTCTTCAAATCCTCTGGCTAAACCACTCAAATTCCTCCAAATGTAAATGATAATTGCTCATCAAGATCATAGTCCTTGGCATAATCCATGAAATAGATACTATTATTATCATTTTGTTTGAACAATCTCCAATTTTAATATCGCTAATTCAATGTCATACTCAGAATGGAACAGATTGTTTGTGAACTTCTCTGCCCAACACAGAGCATAGAGCTCTCTTGCTGCCCACTATACACTTCTATTCATGTAGCCCAGGGTGATCTTGGTATTTCCTGGCAGCTCCATCACACAGTCGACTGATATCAATTAAAATGCTTCAATTTATTTTCACATGAACTGCTATAAAGTCAGGTATTATTTCCATTTTATCAATTGCCTATTTGCAAATCCAAGAACTATGGACTAAAGATACTGGAATGGATACAATGTTAGACAAGGCACACCTGCTCTCAAAGGAGCAAATGAAAGAAAAGGGAAGGAAAAGATTGAGTGGAAAAGATTAGGGAACTGGTTCCCATCTTTATCAATAGCATTTGTGTAACTGTCAGGTGGAGAGAGCTTAGGGAGGCCCAATCCTTTTTCAACTCTGTGATAATTGTTACTTTGTGACTATGTAATCCCTATAACTAGAGCCTGAACAGAAGAACAGATCATATGCTTAAAGCTACCATTCTATGTTTCTTATCCTGTGCCTTTTAAACCTGAGTTGAAGACTTTCCTTCTATGTGTACTGAGTTATACCTTATGTATTTATCTTGTGAGCCTTGGCCCATCTTTCCAAACTCTAGAAGTTTTTTTTTTTTTTTAATTTTGTTTTTTAACCTGATTCTGCCATACAATGTCTTGGTCAACACTACCAGATCTGAACTTCCTACAAATGGAATTAACATGCCCTCTATGTTCCAGATGAAAGCATTGAATGGGAACTGACCCTGGACAAGTAGCACTGCAATAGATACAAGCTCAATTCAGGAAAGGCCTAGGTGGAGCTTGTTCATTAACTGTCCATCACATGGCATAGGGCTCCACGTGGAATCAATACCATATTGAGCCTTGTATAAATCAATCAATTAATTAATTAAGATCCTTCTCCAGTTTCAAGCCATAGAATAGTAGACTATCCTAGGTGGACATGACCTGGAAAATCACTTAACATCCTCTTTTTTGTTTTGTTTTGTTTCATTTTTTTGAGACAGGGCCTTGTTTTGTCACCCAGACTGGAGTGCAGTGGTGCGATCTCAGATCACTGCAACCTCTGCCTCCTGGGTTCAAGCCATTCTCATGCCTCAGCCTCTCGAGTAGCTAGGATACAGGACCACGCCATCACACCAGGCTAATTTTTGTATTTTTAGTAGAGTCTGGGTTTTGCCATGTTGACCAGGCTAGTCTTGAACTCCTGGCCTCAAGTGATCCCCCTGACTTAGCCTCCCAAAGTGCTGAGATTACAGGTGCCCGGCCTTCAACATCCTCTTTTCTTATAGTCAGAAAATGAAACCCCGAAAGGAGCAACTAGTGACCTCAAGTACCTACTTTGGGGAAAAAAAAAAAAACACAGATTACCCAGGCTTCCTGTTTTCAAATACAGAGCACCATACCAACCCACAGACTTACTAATCAACATTCTCCTATTATATTTGTCTACCCTTTAACTGTACTACAGTAGTCCCCTCTTATTCTCAGTACAGTATAATAAGAGACCACATTTACATAACTTTTATTACAGAATATTGTTATATTATTATTATTTAGAAACAGGGTCTCACTCTTGACACCCAGGCAGGAATGCAGTGGCAAAGTCATAACTCTGCAACCTCAAACTCCTGGGCTCCAGCAATCCTCTTGCCTCAGCCAAGTAACTGAGTTACAGGCTTGTGCCACCATGGCTGACAATTTTCTTTTTCTTTTTTTAGAGATGGGTTCTCACTATGTTGCCCAGTCTGGCTTTGAATTCATAGGCTCAAGCAATCTTCCCACCTCAGCCTCCCAAAGTGCTGGGATTACAGGTGTGAGCTACCGTGTCCGGCCTTATTATTAGTTATTGTTATTAGTCTCTTACTGTGCCTAATTTATAAATTAAGCTTTATCATAGACATTATGTATACGAAAAATAATAGTATATATTGAGTTCAGAACTACATAAAGTTTAAGGTATCCACTGAGGGTCTTAGAACATACCCCTGAGGATAAGGGGTAGGGGGCAGTTACTGTACTATTGTATAGCCTGGAGGATCATGTGGAACTCCAATTAGAAAAGAAAAAATAACTTTTCCTTCTGACTCAGAGGCCAAATGTTCTTGGGTAAATGAAGATAAATCCCCAGCTTAGATATTAAATTTATCGTCATATGCGAAAAGCCTCTTTAACAGAGAGTTTTCCAGCTTTGTGGGAGTTGGGAGGAGTCTTCTATCATTCCTCAGACACAGTAATTGGCCTTCAAAGGACCTCTCCACATCTGAGGCTCATAACCCCATAGGCCTGAGTATTCTGTCTCTGGGCCTGACCTATTTTAGATTGTGCATTCTAACCCACAGTAAATATTCAAGTGTTATGAATTGTTGAACACCTATTAAGTGCCAGTCCCTTAAAAAACTAAAGTATGGCTTTAGTTCTTTATTTCAAATCTTCATGACAACACTGCATGCCAGATTTTTAAAAATTTGTATTTATTTATTTATTTTTATTTATTTAGAGACATAATCTCACTCTGTTGCCCAGGCTGGAGTGCAGTGGTTCTATCATAGCTCACTGCAACTTCAAATTCCTAGGCTCAAATGATCCTCCCACTTCAGCCTCCTAAGTTGCTAAGACTACAGGCACATGCCACCTGGCTAATTTTTTAAATTTTTGTAGGGATGAGGTCTTGCTACGTTGCTAAGGCTGGTCTTGAATTCCTGGCCTCAAAAGATCCTCCTGCCTTGGCCTCCCAAAGTGCTGAGATTACAGGCATGAGCCACCATGCCCAGCACATGGCAGCTTTTATTAGCCCATTTTTCAGATGAGGAAATGAACAGCCAGAGGTTAATTAACTTAATACTTATATTAAGTTTATATACTTCTTAATTAAGGTTAATTAAGAATTAATTAACTTAATACTTATATTAACTTCATACTTTTAAGTATTAAGTGGAGAAGTCAATATTCAAACCCAAGTCTATCCATCTAAATCCAAGATTTAATCCAAGGCCATACACTTTCCACAACATCAAACTGCTTGCCCTAAAATCTGTCCAAAATTATTTCAAGCTAGACCTTTAACTATCTCCTTAACAAATTACCCAGAAAAATATGAATTTGCCTATTACCATATCTACAGTCTTTCCCATTTGCTACTCCAGATCAATGGCCCAGTGGATCCCTAATGTAACCTACATTTGCAGCCTTGTTCCATAAGAATTCTCTGCCCTGTATTGTTCTATTGACTAACCACATTACAGAATCAAAAACAGTGTGATTTCAAGGAGACATTTAACTCATTCAATACCACCACTGGTGGGAGTCTATACTTTTTGGTTTTTGGTTTTTGTTTTTGCTTTTTTACCTCATTAAAGAAAAGAAGATCATAAAAATGAATTATGTTTTTCTGGATATTCATAGAAATGTGTTTGCTTTCTGTGTTTTAAATATACAGTATAATTTATACATAAATAAATTATTTACTTATGTTTTTTCTTTGTTTCTGTATTTGTTTTTGTTTTTTTGAGACAGGGTTTCACTCTGTTGTCCGGGCTGAAGTGCAGTGGCATGATCACAGCTCACTACAGTCTGGCACTCCTGGACTCAAGCAACCCTCCTGCTTCTCTATAATCAGTCCTCTTCCCCACCACCATCCCTGGCAATCACTGATCTGATTTCTGTCCCTATAGTTTCACCTTTTCCAGAATGTCCTGTAAATGGGATTGTACAGTACATAGCCTCTTGAGTATTGCTTTTCCATTTAGTATTGTGCATTGAGATTCATCCATGTTGTTGCATGGATAATCATTTCTTTTTAGCAAGGATATTTTGAGAGTGTATAAACAAGAGAAAAGACAGAAGGAAGAAGAATAGGACAATGCTTTGGGGGAGTAAGGTGATGTTGAGTCAAGAATCAGGTGTTTGGAAAATTGAACGCACTCAAAATATGGTGCAAATAATTATTTTAGATTTTTTCCCAAAATCTAATATACACAAATCTCTCCCTTCTACCTCTCCTGGGCTTTGGGTTAGAGTTAATTATACTTCTCAGTTCCCAATATCTTATTACCTTCAACCTGTGCAAGGCCGAACTCCTGCTTAATTTTATTGTTTCTTAAGTTATTCGCTACACAAGTACAAATCTCCTTCTCCCAGGTTCTCTCTTTAGCTCATGTGTTCACTATATGTGCTTAAGTGCACATGGATTCTTAAATCCTACATAGTGCTAATTCATGTATTTATGTGTTTTTTTTTTTTTTTTGAGACGGAGTCTCACTCTGTCACCCAGGCTGTAGTGCAGTGGCGAAATCTCGGCTCACTGCAAGCTCCGCCTCCCGGGTTCACGACATTCTCCTGCCTCAGCCTCCCGAGTAGCTGGAACTACAGGCGCCTGCCAACACGCCTGGCTAATTTTTTGTATTTTTTAGTAGAGACGGGTTTCACCATGTTAGCCAGGATGGTCTCGATCTCCTGACCTCGTGATCCACCCACCTCGGCCTCCCAAAGTGCTGGGATTACAGGCGTGAGCCACCGCGCCCGGCCTATTTATGTGTTTTAAATTTACATAAATGGTCTTTTATGCCATTACATAAATGGGGTCAAGCTTGTGCTGTTTTGTTTTCACTTAGCATTATAGTTTTTTTGTTGTTGTTGTTTTTTGTTCTTTTTTTTTGTTTTTTGTTTTTTATTTTTTGAGACAGAGTCTCACTCGTGTCGCCCAGGCTGGAGTGCAGTGGCACAATCTGGGGTCACTGCATCCTCTGCCGCCCAGGTTCACACGATTCTCCTGCCTCAGCCTCCTGAGTAGCTGGGATTACAGGCACCTGCCACCACGCCTGGCTAATTTTTGTAGTTTTAGTAGAGACAGGCTTTCACCATCTTGGCCAGGCTGGTCTTGAACTCCTTACCTCGTGATCCACCTGCCTTGGCCTCCCAAAGTGCTGGGGTTACAGGCATGAGCCACCATGCCTGGCCAGCATTATGTTTTTAAGATCCATCCATGATGAGTTAACAATGTATAGGACTTTGAAAACTGCGAAGACCTCTACAAATGTTACTACTACTAGTGATAATAATAAATAGTCACAATTTGTTCAATAAATATTTTTATGTTATTTATTTATTTATTTATTTGAGAGACAGGGTCTCACTCTATTGCCCAGGCTGAGTGCAGTGGTGCCATCATAGCTTACTACAGCCACCAACTCCTAGGCACAATCCCCCTGCCTCAGCCTCCAAAGTCGCTGGGACTATAGGCACATGCCACCATGCTTGGCTTTTTATTTTACTTTTTGTAGAGACAGGGTCTTGCCATACTGCCAAGGCTGGTCTCGAATTTCTGGGCTCAAGCGCTCCTCCTGCCTTGGCCTCCCAAAGTGCTCAGATTACAGTTGTGAGTGACCTTGCCCAGCCAAGAAATCATTTTTAGCATCTATTCTAGGCATGTTGCTAAACCTTTGAGGTAGAGAAATCATTTTAAAGGACATAGTTCCTTATGAAGGAATACAGTAAACAAATAATTACATAATCAACTATATAAATATGATAGCAATAAGTCTAAAATTGTAAAGAACCGCACGGTATGAGGATTTTTAACAGTAGACCTACCCTCACCTTGAGATTCAGGGACAACTTCCCTGAGGCAAGGATAGTTATGCCAACTTTTGTCCCTTAAATTCAAATTCATAAAAGACCCATATACGCCACACATATTGGACATATACCAAATAGGTTTTGCCATATTTTCAGAAGGATAAATTTGAACAACAACAACAAAAATCTAGGACCTAGCTGCAGAAAATTTGATCCAATGACTCTCTGGAGAGATGACTCAAGCCCAGGTCACCTAGAGATGACTTAGAACAACACAGAACATTCAAAACCAAATTAATCAATGGTGTGAGTGAACTTCTCATTCTGAAATGGGAATCCCCCTCGAAGGGTGTGTGATGGGGGTGGGGCTCGCATCTTCAGTGCCCCGCTGCTCAGACCTCTAGGGGAGCATATACACGGACAGGCTGTGGGGCTCCGACCCCATGGCAGTGTCTAGGGATGAATGTTAGTAGTGTCTAGGGGTGAAGGTTGACAGCTCCTGATGAATGTCAGTAGTGTCTAGGGGTGAATGTTGACAGCTCCTGAGGCCCCAGTGGGCGTGTGTTACAGGGTGCTCTCACTTTGCCATCTACAGGCCGCTTGAATTAACCAGCTCAATTAGACCCTCTTCCTTATCACAAGGACAGAGGGATTTCTGTACCCCAGGGTTTCTTGCCTTGGCGTACTGGAAGAACCAAATCACACGTGGGCTTGGAGAATGAGTGTAAAATTTTATTGCATGGAGGTAGCTCTCAGCCGACGGAGGATCCAGAAGGGAGGTAGTCTTCCCCTGCAGTTGGGCCTCTCAGCAGCCCGGCTGTCCTCCCACCACCCCCTCCCACTGCCCTGGCCAGACTGCCCTGGCCAAACTCCACTGCCTGCGGGCATGCTCTTCGGCCACAGAGGGGGCGTGCTCTTCTCAACGACCAGCTGCTTGTGTCTTCTTCAGCCGATGTGTTCTTTTGATGTGTGGCCGCCTGTGGGGCTGCCCACTAGGATGCGTGTGTGGGATCGGGCAGGGTGTGGGGGGTGGGTGGAGAACAGTTATTACAGGCACAGGATGGGGTATGGCAGGCCAGGGTGATGTCAGGAAATGCAACATTTGGGCAGGGAATGTCTGTCCTCACCTAGGTCCGTAGGGTGGAGCCCTAACCGGGGACCACACCCTCCTCTACCCACACTTCCCTTCCCCAGTTTCCTATTTTTTAAAGGGACCACGGTCTTCCCTTCCTAGCACTCCCATATTAATTCCACGCAAGTGGAAGTCATCAACAGCTATACCAGTATTGTCAGAAGGAATATTAATTAAACTGCTGTTGCTGCACTTTGTGACTGGGGGCCTGTTTGTTTGCTTGGATGGAAGAACAATTGGAGAAAGTGAGTAACAGAGACGTCCAGATAGCGGATCATGTCATTATTCTTGGTTTTACTGCTGAACTGCACCAAATAATTGGTTCGAAAGAGAGAAAAATAATCCAGGTTCACAATACAGAATTTATACCCCTAAACTAAGTAGTATATATTGCATTAATCTCCTTTTAATGTAAAGTAGGAAGGAGAAACAAAAGAGAAAAGACACACTCTAAAAGCGGGGAGCACATACTCACATGAAGATGTTCAGCTAGCAGGCAAATCCCAATTCTGTACCTCCACTAATCTCAAGAACAGGCATCATCCTTTGGATTAATGACATAGTCAAGTATTTTTCCCTTTAGTGAGATAGCCAGATAAAGATCTCTACAGCTGTCAACATTTTTTTATTTTTTTAATTAAAAAAAGGCTGGCGTGGTGGCTCACGCCTGTAATCCCAGCATTTTGGGAGGCTGAGGTGGGGGATCGCCTGAGGCCAGAAGTTCGAGACCAGCCCGGCCAACATAGTGAAACCCCATCTCTACTAAAAATACAAAAATTAGCTGGGCATGGTGGTTGGCGCCTGTAATCCCAGCTACTCGGGAGGCTGAAGCAAGAGAATGGCTTGAACCTGGGAGGCAGAGGTTGCAGTGAGCCAAGATAGCACCATTGCACTCCAGCCTGGGCAACAAGAGCAAAACTCTGTCTCAAAAAAAAAAAAAAAAATTTTTTTAATTTTTTTAAAGATCTCGAGAGCTGTCAATTTTATTTTATTCTATTCTATTCTATTTTTTTTTTTTTTTTTGAGACGGAGTTTCACTCTTGTTACCCAGGCTGCAGTGCAATAGTGAGATCTCAGCTCACTGCAACCTCTGCCTCCTGGGTTCAAGCAATTATCCTGCCTCAGCCTCCTGAGTAGCTAGGACTACGGGTGCACACCACCATGCCCAGCTAATTTTTTTCTGTATTTTTAGTAGAGACGGGGTTTCATCGTATTGGCCAGGATGGTCTTGGGCTCCTGACCTCGTGATCCGCCCGTCTCAGCCTCCCAAAGTGCTGGGATCACAGGCATGAGCCACCACAACTGGCCCATTTATGTATTTTCTAATAAGGCAGACTTATTTGAAAACTGCCTGGTTTATCCTTTTATCCTTTCCCAATCTACTCTTATGAACATGAATTAATCTCACAAAAATCTGTGTCCTCATGTTTGAGGAAAAACATTACATTATAACTGCTTACCCATTCTCAATCCTCTCACACAGGAAATCTGAAATCACAAACTGCTATGTAGGATTTATCAAAATGCTGGATGTTTAATGGTGCCTAAAAGACTAAAGGGCATGGCCTATTTTGAATGTACTTTGAAAGCCTCTCAATTTGCCTTTTTAATGTGTTGACATGAGTGGAGATTTAACACCAAACGTGACCTGAAAGTAATGAAACTTATACTTAAGTCCCAAGAGTAAACCCACATAATTATTTTTTAGTATTCACCTTCCTGTTTGAATATGATTCACAGTGAAAAATATTTATTGAACCTTCCTACTATATTCAAGAGAAACACAAACAAACACAGACTTAAACAGCCAAATTCTTAATCTTGGGCCCTTAAACAGACTGTTTAACAATCACATTGTCCTTGAATACCCATATCTCTAAATTTATTTGGGGAAAATTAGGGCTCAGGGCTTTCATCAGATTCTCAAAGGCATCTGTGGCTTTAAGAAATTTAAGGATCACTGTCCTAGTTGTGCAATAGGTCATGTGTAAGAATTGATGGACAGGTTTTTCTACTGTGGGAAAAAAGATGGAATGATAAATTGTTAAAGGTGAATTGGTACTTAAAAATCATCTAATCTGAATCAGACTTCTTTGCTTTACAGATGAGAAAACTGAGGCACAGCAGGGAAAGGTGACTTGCCCCTAGTACAGGAGACAATTAAGAATGGGCCACAGCCCTCATTCTGGAACTAACTATGGATGTGACTTGTATAGGGAAAATTAACTGCCATAAAACAATTACAGGAGAAGAAGGGAAAGAGTCCCTTTGCTTGGGAGTAACAAGAAAAGACCTGATGAGGGATATGGCCTTTGAAATAGTCTCAAGTGATCTTTTTTTTTTTTTTTTTTTTTTTTTTGAGACAGTTTTGCACTTGTTGCCCAGGCTGGAGTGCAATGGTGCGGTCTTGGCTCACTGCAACCTCCGCCTCCTGGGGTCAAGCGATTCTCTTACCTCAGCCTCCCAAGTAGCTGGGATTACAGGTGCATGCTACCACACCCAGCTAATTTTTGTATTTTTAGTAGAAACAGGGTTTCACCATGTTGGCCAGGCTGGTCTGAAACTCTTGACCTCAAATGATCCATGCGCCTCGGCCTCCCAAAGTGCTGGGATTAGAGGTGTGAGCCACTGCACCCGGCATGTTTTTTTTTGTTTTGTTTTTGTTTGTTTGTTTGTTTTTGTTTTTGAAACAGCTCTCCCTCTGTCACCCAGGCCAGAGTGCAGTGGCATGATCACAGCTCACTGCAGCCCGAAACTCCTGAATTCAAGCAGTCCTCCCACTTCAGCCTTCCTGGAGTTGCTGAAACCACAGGCATGCTCCACCATAACCGGCTAATTTTTTTGATTTTTCGTAGAGACGAGGTCTCACTATGTTGCCCAGGCTGGTCTCAAACTCCTGGGCTCAACTGATCCTCCCACCTTGGCCTCCCAAGTTGCTGAGATTATAGGCATGAGCCACTGCACCCAGTCTCAAATGATAGTAATAGATTTTAAGAGATTACGGGAGGCTAAGGTGACAGTGGATGGAATATGAGTGTCATCTAGGGAGAAGAAGCACAAAGCTAAGAATGTATGAATCCTGTTTGAACAACAGTGTGGGGAGGGGGGCAGGGTCGGGGTGGTGGGAGAGGAATAGAAGGAGATGAAATGAGGCCAGAGAGATAGGTGGCAATCCTGTTGCGGAAGGCATCGGAGACTAGATGAGGATTTACACTCTATGCACAACACAAGTTAAAGAATCCACAAACTACCATGTATTCCCTATCATATTTCCAAAGGCTTCTTTAAATGCTTGCACTTACTCAGCATTGGCAAACACTCATAAACACTGCCAGTGGGGCTGTAAATCGGTACAACCTCTCCAGAGGGAAATTTGGGAATCAGTATCAAAATGCTTTGAAAAGGGCATAGCTTTTGACTGAGCAATTTCTCTTCCAGGAATTTATTCTAAATAAACGATAATGAATGTGCACAGATATTTCTCTCTAAGACTATCCATTGCAGTGTTTGTTCTAGTAATGAATAATGCAAAATTGCCTAATGCCCACACATAAGGAATACATTAAATTATGGCATCTCTTCATGATGAAAAAAAATATGGTCATTAAATCTCATGTTGTAGAACAGTAGTCACTGGCATGGGAAAATATTTATGATGCATCGTGAAGATTTTAAGTTTGTTTTGATTATTTTACCTTCTGTATTATGTTTTCCTCAAATAAGAAGCCAGAAGTTTTAAACTTGCCTGTGCAAGTTTATCTTGCTTTATTTCACTAAAAATGTATCGTAAGCATAGAAAGCCCATAACACACTTTTAGTGAAATAAAGCAAGTTTCAAAGCAGTACGTGTACTATCATCATTAATGTAAAAGGTGTGTAAATACATGTATATAGACTCAAAGGATACTCATGAAAATAGATTATTTTCATTTAATAATGAAATGAAATGAAATGAAATGAAACATAACCACTCATGTTAATGAGTGGTTATCCCCAGTTGTTAAATTAACATTAAAAATTTTTACTCTCTGTTGGTCTATGTTTTCTAGGTCTTAAAAAATAACGTGTGATCCTCTTAAAAGCAAAACAATACAGGTATTTGTTTCGTGAGTTTTTTAACGGTAATCCCTGCAGCTTTTGTATTTTTTAGTGAGGAGGTAAATCCAGCCAGGATGATTTCTGACCTCAGTGGTTCTTTCTCTTTTGTAATGCACATCAAAATGCTACAGGACACTTTTCTTTCTCAGTTTTTCCTATCTTATTTTGAAAGCTTGTTTTGTCTGAGATAATTTATTTGGGGGCTTCATTTATCTCTTAACACTTCCTCCTTTTTAATAAACATCTTTCTAAACCCACTTTTTAAATATGAATATTCCAAAGACTCACACCAAACACCTACTTAAAACCAACTTCCTAGGAAAGTTACTTCTGGTTTTGTCAACAGTTCCATCGCTGCCCAGCTGACACTGGTGGTCAGCTGCTAATGACCTTTCTGCTGGAGAGAAGGGGAAGTGGGCTTAGCTCTAACTTGCCCTGATCGCCTTCCAGCCTGACATTTCTATGCACAGAGAACTAATGGAGTCAGACCAGACTGCAATTCCCATGATGCCATGCAGGTAGATATTTCCTAGAGAATCAGAGAGTTCTGCTACTAATCCTCAAAAGGGGAAAACACTGAGTTATTTCAGACATCACCCAATGAAGATCTATCCCACTGCCCTACTTAGTCTTGACCCAACTACTCTAAATATCTATTTTACTGATAAAACCTGGGAATCTCCCATTAATAGTAGAACTAATAAATAAATTGTGGTATATTCCTACCTGCAGAGGTGGGAGGGAACAGTAGGGGCTTCCAGGGGATCTGGTAATGTTCTGATTCTTGTTCTCAGTGCTAGTTATAAGCGTGTGTTCAACTTCTAAGAATCCACTCTATGTACACCAATGATATGTGCACTTTTTGGCATATATGTTATACTTGAATAAAAAGTTTAAAAATACACTATTATTTTTAAAAAACAACCTGGAGATCGTTACTGCCATTCCCAGAACAAAGATCCTGGTATATTTTATTTGGATCAGTGCTGAACTTGCCAAGAAACCTGTGGGATGATTTATGTGGTTTGCAGGCCTTTAAAAGTGAAAGGAAGGCAGAAGAGTAGAAAACGGGAGTGACCTAAATGCTTCAAAACCTAACTGCATGGGTTCACTTTTTATTTATTTATTTATTTACTTATTTATGTAGACAAGGTCTTATTCTGTCACCCAGGCTGGGGTGCAGCGGCATGATCATAGCTCACTACAGCCTCAAACTCCTGGGCTCAAGCCATCTTCCCGCCTCAGCCTTGCAAGTGGCTTGGGACTACAGGTGCCTACCACCAGGCCTGGCTTATTTAAAAATTTTGTTGTGTGTTGGGGATAGAGTGTCATTATGTTGTCCAGGCTGGCCTTGAACTCCTGGGCTCAAGTGATCTTTCTGCCTCAGCCTCCCTAAGTGCTGGGATTGTGGGCATGAGCCAACCACACCCAGCCCGTGGTCTCACATTCTAAGGAACTGCCCAGGTGGTGTACATCAGAGAAAAGGATGTGGTAAGAGTGTCCAAACACAGCCACCCATTCCTAGCCCTCCCCATGGAGACTTAGATCACTGAGCATCTTACTTCCCTCTCTATCAAAGTGTTGGGTTTTTAAAAAATTTATTTAATGAGTGTTGACCTAATGGCTTTGTTCTCACTGGAATTATATGTCTAAGGAAAGACACAATTTACAGAGGAGGAGAGTACCCAAAATATACAGCAACGACTGACAGCATTATTTTTTCTATTAGAAAGCAAAGTCAAACATTTATAGGTCACTCTCAGGTCACCCAGAGACAGGATGTGAGCTAAGTGATGACAAAGCCCATTTTCTGGAACAGGACGGCCACTGTGTGAGCGGAGCACGTGGAGGCAGCAGAGCTGGATCTTTCTGTGCACTGTTCACGGCAAGCTCTTGGTTTGTCCAGACTCACAGTCAAACTCCCCTTGAGAAGCTGAGAACTTGCTCCACTCTAAGTCACCTCCAGACAGAATTTGAAATCCATGGCCAAGGTCATAATCCCCCACCTCTCCAGCCCTATGAGTTTTCCTCCCCTATCACTATCACTACCCCAGCTCTGTTAGCAACTTCACTCTGCTGCTTATATACACGAAACTGTGTGTATGCACACACACTGCTGCCTGGAGTCAACCGGATATTTTCAAATGAACTGGTAGTTTAACTGGATGCAGCTGTTACCAGTTTCTACACCAGGAGTTCTCTAACTGTTCTGGGGAACATCTATATTCAGGAACATTTACACAAATTCCTGAACAATAGGATGTATGGTCAAATACACTTGGGTTTATTAAAACCATATGTGGGTCAAATATGTTGGGCTTATTAAAAGTGTTTTCCTTTTTTTTTTTTTTTTTTTGTAGAGATTGAGTCTTATGCTGTCACCCAGGCTGGAGTACAGTGGCCCAATCATGGCTTACTGCAACCTCAAACTCCTGGGCTCAAGTGATCCTCCCTCCTCAGCCTCCCGAGTTGCTGAGGGCACCCACCACCACGCCTGTCTAATTTTTTAAATCTTTTTATTTTTTGTAGTGACAAGGTCTCACTATGTTGCCCAGACTGGTCTTGAACTCCTGGCCTCAAGTGGTCCTCCCACCTTGGCCTCCCAAAATGCTAAGATTACAGGCATGAGCCACTGCATACAGTCTAAAGTTTTCTTTAGATTTTTTCGGAGCCTTGATATGCATTGTTCAGGAGGAAAGAAAAAGTCTTAAATCTTTTGTGCAGGAAATATATAGTAAATTCCTTAGGTAGCCCAGTTTAGGAAAACTGGTAAATTCATTCATTCAACAGATATTTATTAAGTACCTACAGTGTCAGGCACTGTGCCGGGTACAAAGAGGGTATATCTTTCTCAAGGACTTTTCATAGCATTTTTAATCTAGTGACAAGAGAAGACACTCAACAAATAAACAAGACTGTTTCAGCCTGTGATAAGAAACATATGGAGGAAATAGCCACTTCAAAGCCTCTGTGGGGAGCTATGTGAGCTGAAACTTGAAGATAAAACGTAAGTCAGCCACAGGAAGAGCCACAGGGAAAGTATTCCAGGCAGACAAGAGCAAGTGCAAAGACACAAAGACAAAAAAGACCTTGGCCTGCTTCAAGGACAACCCAAGGTCAGCCAGCTGGAGGTGCTGAAGGAAGGTGATGGATGGAGACACTGGTAGAAAATGAGGTTGGAGAAGGTGCCAGTATTGGATCACATAGGGTCCTGTTATGCCACCATCAATTGGGGTCTTAGTCTATGGATGATAAGAAGCCACTAGGGGCTGGGCGCGGTGGCTCACGCCTGTAATCCCAGCACTTTCGGAGGCCGAGGAGGGCAGATTATGAGGTCAGGAGTTCGAGACCAGCCTGACCAACATGGTGAAACCCCATCTCTACTAAAAATACAAAAATTAGCCGGGCGTGGTGGCACACGCCTGTAATCCAGCTAGTCAAGAGGCTGAGGCAGGAGAATCGCTTGAACCCGGGAGGCGGAGGTTGCAGTGAGCCATGATCATGCCACTGTGCTTCAGCCTCGGTGACAGAGCGAGACTCCGTCTCAAAAAAAAAAAAAAAAAAAAAAAAAGAAGCCACTACAGATCTTTAAGCAGAGAGTTGCTGGCAAAGGAGGTGGAAAAAAGTGGGCAGATTAGAGATGTGTTCTTGGAGGTAAAGTTGGTGGACTCTCCAGTGTTACTGTGCAGACTCACGGGTGCCTAAACCTGTTGTCTATGCTCTGCCAGTATTGCCTTGTGCTTGTGAGCCTCTGACTCCTGACTCAGCTGCAAGTTCCCTCTCTCTAGGCTGTAAGCAGAAAGCAAGGAGTACTATCTGGGTATTGCACCCGGGTTCCATGTCTGGGCTCACACTCAGCAACTATGTAAACGTGGACAAGTCGCTTCACTTCTCTGAGCCTCCACCATGTTCTCTGTGAAATGAAACCAAAGGAGACTAAGTGATCTACTTGCAACACTGTGAGATCCATGTTCTATGCTTCTGATGGCAGCAGAACTAGATAGAAAAGAATAAGGAATTTGCCCCACACCCCTTGAGAGAAAGCAACGAGGAAATGTAAAAGGTCAAAGATTAGATATGCTATTAGTTTTCACTTGACTGCTACAACAATTTACCACAAAATGAGTGTCTTAAAACAACAGAAAGTTTTTTTCTTTCACATTCTAGAAGCCAGGAGTATGAAATCAAGGTGTCAGAGGGGCTGTACTCCCTCCGAAGGCTGCAGGAGAAAATCTATTGCTTGCCTCTTCCACCTTTTGGTGGTTCCAGGAGTTCCTTGGCTTGTGGCCACATCACTGAAATCTTAACCTGCCTGGTCATACTGATGCCTCTTCTTCTCTCTCAAAACTTCTCCTGCCTCTCTTCATACTTGTGATTGCATTTAGGGTCGATCTGGGTACTCCAGGAAAAACTCCTACTGTCAAGATTTAACTTAATCATATCTTATGTCATATAAAGTAATGTTCAATATTTTACCACATAAAATAATAGTCACAGTTTCTGGAGATAAGGACATGGGCATATCTTTTGGGGGATCATCCTTCAATCCATTGCATCTGTCTATCAGTGATCACCCCAACCCAAATAAACCCTCATACTATTTTCAGGTATCCATTTTTCCTTTTTCCAGGGTCCCTATTCCATGACTTTTGTTTCTTTCATTTCTCCTTCATAGTGCTCAATATTGGGCTTTGCACACAGTAGGAGGTTACTCAATGAGTGCTGCTCCCAAAAGAAACTTCCAGAAACCCTTTAGTAAGAGTATCCTGGGCCAGGCGCAGTGCCTCACTCCTGTGATCCCAGCATTTTGGGAGACCAAGGCGGGCAGGTCACTTGATGTCAGGAGTTCCAGACCAGCCTAGCCAACATGGCGAAACCCCCTCTCTACTAAAGATACAAAAAAATGAGCTGGGCGTGGCAGCATGATTCTTTAGTCCCAGCTATTTGGGAGGCCGAAGCACGAGAATCACTTGAACTGGGGAGGTGGAGGTTGCAGTGAGCCTAGATCGCGCCACTGCACTCCAGCCTGGGAGTCAGAGCAAGACTCTGTCTCAAAATAATAAAAATAATTTAAAAAAAGCGTACCCTATCCATTTCCCTTAAAACTCGAAGTTTGGAAAATCAGCTTTACACCAGTTGATCTGTAAAGCACAAAAACATACTCAGCTAGAAGTAAAGTGATTAAGATTTTAGTCCCTACTCTAAACCAACCCGTTTATGACCCTGGATAGACAGGTCCCTCCAGCTGTCTAGACATTTGCTTTCTAAAGAGAGGGACTCACTACAGTTGGCTTCCCCAGAAGCCCTTATACCACTTACATTCCACAAGAATTCAAGATTAAATATGTTCTTTCTCAGGATCCTTTGAAATACATTATTTCCTTTAAGTTACAGAAGAAAAACACAACCTTTTGCCCTATCCTACTGCATATTAGGGTGAAGCAGCTGCCCTAGAAGAAGAAAAGGATGAAGTGAGGTAAAACATCTTCATTTTCCAGTCCTGATGGCCCAGATCTGAACACTTGGGGCTTTTGCAATAAGCAGGGTCAAGTTTCAAAGATCACTATCTCTGCAGTAAGCATTATTACTGTTTTGGAAAAAGTTAACAGATCCTTCAGCCAGCAAATATTCTTAGGCTTAGCAACATATAACTAACTGGATGTCTGTTTCTGTCTTCTACCCTCATCCTGCCCATCTCCCCCACCTCCCCCTCCCAACCCCCAACCATATCCTCTGGAATACTTCCTCCCGTAAATAATTTGAAGAGCCAAGCATTAATTAGAGAAGTTATAACAAAGAAATCAAAAGAGGCACAGAAATAGGAAAAGAATTATCCTGTCCCTTTCATCACACTCCTTTACTTGGGCCTTAAAGGAAATATAAGAACTTTTGGCCAGGCGTGGTGGCTCAAGCCTGTAATCCCAGCACTTTGGGAGGCCGAGGCAGGTGGATCACGAGGTCAGGAGATCGAGACCATCCTGGCTAACACGGTGAAACCCCGTCTCTACTAAAAATACAAAAAAATTAGCTGGGCGTGGTGGCAGGCACCTGTAGTCCCAGCTACTTGGGAGGCTGAGGCAGGAGAATGGCGTGAACCCAGGAGGTGGAGCTTGCAGTGAGTCAAGATTGCCCCACTGCACTCCAGCCTGGGCAATAGAGTAAGACTCCATCTCAAAAATAAATAAAATAAATAAATAACTTTTATGCCAGGGAGAAAAGAACATAGCATTAACTGAGCACCTACTATACACCAGGCCTTTTCCTGGTTATCTTACCCTCACAACAATCTGTGAAATAGATATTACATCCCCTTTAACAGATATGAACATAATAGCCAAAAGGTGGAAACAACTGAAATGTCCATTGATAGATGAATGGATAAAGAAAATGTGGTATATATATATACAATGAAAGATTATTCAGCCTTAGAAAGGAATGAAATTCTGATACATGCTGCAACATGGATGAACCTTAAGACATTATGCTAAGTGAAATGAACGATATACAAAAGGAGAAATATTATATGATTCCACTTACATGAGGTACCTAGAATAGGCAAGTTTATAGAAACAGAAAGTAGAGTAGTGATTACCAGGGGCCACATGGAGGGGAATGGAAGTTATCATTCAATGGGCACAGAGTTTCTGCTTGGGATGATTAACCAGTTCTAGAAACGAATAGTGATGATGGTTGTACAACATTGTGCATGTTCTTAATGCTACTGAACCTTACACTTAAAAATGGTTAAAATGGTCCGGGTGCGGTGGCTCAAGCCTGTAATCCCAGCACTTTGGGAGGCCGAGGCGGGCGGATCACAAGGTCAGGAGATTGAGACCATCCTGGCTAACATGGTGAAACCCCGTCTCTGCTAAAAATACAAAAAAATTACCCAGGCGTGGTGGTGGACACCTGTAGTCCCAGCTACTCGGGAGGCTGAGGCAGGAGAATGGTATGAACCCGGGAGGCAGAGATTGCAGTGAGCCGAGATCGCGCCACTGCACTCCAGCCTGGGTGACAGAGCAAGACTCCATCTCAAAGAAAAAAAAAATGGTTAAAATGATAAATTTTATGTTATGTATATTTTACTATAATAAAATAAAAGGATATGGAAACTGAGAGACTGATTGTCTCAAGCCTCATAGCCACTATTAGGGGAAGCCAGGGTTTGAGCCCATCTGTGTGACATGTGATAAATTATCATATAGGAGGAAAAAATTAGTAGTGATAATACTGATCTCCAGACAAAGCAAAAACCTCCTATGAAGAAACCTTAGCTTCTCATGTCTACCCTGAGCTAATTTCCTGACCTGAGGTTGTTTTTCAGATGACAACTGGATGGGTGGAAAGAATGTTAACACATCACTCGTTGAATATTATCTAGCCACATCCTCGTAAGTCCTTTCTGTAGATGGCCTTATCTGCTGTTTTATCCTGTGGATCTACCTCTGTTTGAACTTTGAGAATAATTAAAGAACTAAAAGAAAAATAAATAAAGCTCCGGAAGCTTACAAATAACAGCAATAATGAGAGTAAATACAGTGATTCCCTTCAGCCAGTGTCATGGAATTTTCCAGGTCACTAGAATGTAGTGTGTAAGCTCACCGTCCTTGTCTCCCATTCCTAGGTATTTGGCACAATACCTGTCCAATAGCCATATCTGGCAATGTTTTAATGAATTGAATTACAATTTGAAACTTTAACCCCAAACCTGATAGGAGAGACACTCTTTCTTTCCAGTCTTGGTACTGAATAATCTGGTCTCCAACAGAAATTACTGATCTGAGATTTTCTTGTGGTTGTTGTTGCCCTGTCTACCACCATTACATACAGAGACTAACCATCCTTTTTCTTACCATGTCCTAGGGATCTTTATCAAAAGACCACTTAAGAAAGTTTAAGTACTGCAACCTTTCTTGGTAATAATAACAGCTAATCTTTACAGAGTGTGTACTAGTGCCAGGCAGGGCTGTTAAGACATTATATTAGCAACTCATTTAATCTCCACAGCTCTATGAGATAGGCAGTAATATTCTTTTCACTTCAGTGATGAAGAAACTGAAAAGCTTGCCCTGGATCAGACAGTAGTTGAAGCAAGCTGTCATTCCTAGTCACTTTGCCTTGCTACTCAAAATATTCCATTATATAATGGAGATTTCTCAAGCAGAGAACATGGGACCATGTCAAGAGCAATTCTTTTTTTTTTTTTTTTTGAGACAGCGTCTCATTCTGTTGCCCAGGCTGGAGTCCAATGGTGCAATCTTGGCTCACTGCAACTTCTGCCTTCTGAGTTCAAGCAATTCTTCTGCTTCAGCCTCCCAAGTAGCTGGAATTACAAGTGCACACCATCACGCCTCCTAATTTTTGTATTTTTTAGGAGAGATGAGGTTTTGCCATGTTGGCCAGGCTGATCTCAAACTCTTGACATCAGGTGATCCACCTGCCTTGGCCTCCCAAAGTGCTGGGATTAGAGGCATGAGCCACAGCACCCAGCCCCAAGACCAATTCTTGACAAGCCTGCAGTGAATTACTTTATTTCCAAGAAATGCCAAAAACAGACCTGATGCAAGCTTATAATCAAAACCCCCTACCTGAATTCTAGATTATTTAGTGCTTTTGTGGTTCACACAATTCAAGCCTTCCCTTTATTACTTCTTAAATATTCATTAATGCAGTTACCGCTATTGCTGAAACTCCACCTTTTAGGAAGTTGTATAACAATAAAATGACATCATTCCTGCCAGAATATACCTCAGTTTTTGATTGAGGGGTCAGTTCATTTTGTTTTGATGGTAGGAAGGGGAAGTAGTCAAGTGGTCTGAGTATATCTAGACATTTGTTCAATCCTCTGCAATTAACGACTGTGGGGCCTAAGAGACATAATTTTTACCTCTCTGGGCCCTTCTCTTGTGAAATTAAGAGTTTCACAAAATTATAAGATCTTTTCCAACTTAGACTTGCTGTAACCAGCACTCAAAATAATCGGTTTCACAACCAATCTGTTCTATTTTATTCAATTATGAATTTTTTAAAGAAAGTCTCTCGAGGCTGGGCAAATCACTTTCCTTCTAAAGTTTTATATGGTCTTATTTTAAAAGTATCCCCCATAGCTGCTCCCTGCCTTCCTTCCACCCTAGGAGTCTGTTAATCTGGTAACTAAGTGCTGAGACCACTTGTGATCTGAGGCAGGACATTCAGGGTTGGAGCAGGGGGACATTTGGGGAGACTTTAAAGGGTGAGTCATCCCTCAGGCCAGAAATGGTCAGGATTGGCATGCTAAGTTCAAGTCTCAACCTTCACTTCCTGAATTTCATTTTCCACCAAGAGTAGGAAATACACTCTGTAAATCTTCAACTACCTACATGTTAGCAAAAGTGAGATTGGTGAGGGGGGTGCACAAGAATTGTGCTTAAATCTGTTCAGTCTCCAAAATCATACCCAACAAAGAGTCTTTCCATCCCAAGATTAGCAAGAGTGACCAGGCCAACATGGTTAAGAGGCAAGAGAATAGGGTCTGGAGATGGGGAACTTAAGGCCAATTCGTGTTGAATGAAGGAAAAACACCAAGGTTTGGGGGCAGAGAATCTGAGGCCAATTTGTGCTGACTTTCTAAAAGGGAAAACGCCAAGGTCGGGGTGCAGGGAGTCTAAAGTCAATCCATGCTGACTTCCCAAAGGTGGATCAAAAGGAAAACACCTGGGTCTGGGGGCAGGGAACCTAAGGCTAATTAATGCAAACTTCATAAAGCTAAACCAAAAGGTAAAACCCATCTCCCCAAGCCCCAGTAGCAAAGGGTCAAAGGTTACTCTCCCTACAACCCTCCTTCTTCCACCACATCTCAGATGGAAAGGGAGAGTGCCTTGGATTGGCCCCAGGCCAAGCAGGGACAATCCCTTCATCTGCACAGAGAACCAATTCACCTCAGCCTTTAATTAGCCACGGACCAAATCCTTCATCCAGATAAGGGGTAATGGATAAGAACCTCAAAAGGCACACTTAAAACCCAGAAAACTTTGTAACCAGGCCCTTGAGCCGCTTGCTCCAGCCCACCCCCACCTTGTGGTGTGCTTTCTCGCTTTAATAAATTCCTGTTTTTGCCTTTTCGTTCCTGTGTCGTCTTTGTTACTTTGCTTTGCGTTTTGTCCAATTCTTTGTTCAAAACGCCAAGAACCTGGACAACATACATTCAAGGCCATCCTTCTGGTAATAGAGTTGACATGGATTCTAATCCTCTACCAGAATTGTTGAAAGTGAGCCCTTGGTTTGATTTCCACAAGTTCCGGGCAGGCCTGGATTACCCTACATTTCAGGTGGAAGTTTGCCTGGAGGCAAACTGCGGTGCAGGCAACCAGCAGACCTGGGTAATAAGCCCAGCCGCAGAGCAGAAGGCTGTACTCCCATCTGCCTGCCCACCCTCTGCCTGTCCTCAGCATTTTCTCGCTAAAGAAAAGGTTTTTAGCAAAAGTAACTCTGCATTGTGATTGATTTTTCATCTTTATTTTACAGACAAACTAACCTAAAATAAAACACTAAAAAACATTCCCAAAGGAGGCATCTCCAACCTTCTTTAGAGGGGATTTAAAGTTGCCAGTATTGTTTGTTGTCATTGTAAGTTTTTAAAATATATACAGTATACATATCAACTTTAAGATGTAGCACTAAAACCAGAGCCTCTGGTGCAGAGGGAGTCCCTGAGCAACCCCCATCCAGAACAGCAGCTGTGGGAAATGGGGACCTGGACATTGCAAAGCTTGGATGGGGATGTGGAAAGGCCTCCTTATACCAGTGTGATAGCGCAAGGCTTGCTCAGAGGCTGGCCCCCTTCTCTATCCCCATCCTCCAACCAGGACATCCTGCACTGGTTATTTCTAAATCAGGACCAAAGGCAACAAAGTGTAAACTCTACGTTCCATTCCTTATGTAAGAAAGCCCTGTGAAAGTTTCCCTCTTGGCAAGAGAGAAAGTGGAGGAGCTTTAAGGAGTTGACAGACTCCTTAAGGACTGCACATTTTAAAGGAAAATTCTCCCATCTTCAATTTTCCCATGGAAAGAGCCTTCAAAAGGAGACTGACTAGGGCTATGCATCATGTCCCAATGCATCATGATCTGCAACAAAGCAATTCTGTTTTAAATAAGGTTGGGGAGTAATGCACATTAATATCTCTCTTGCAGAGTCACGCTGTGTGTTCGCATGTTAAGGGTTCTGAGAAAAACTACTGTAAGGCAACCTGTTTATGTTTAACGCAAGATTTCCAAAAGCCTTTTGACAGTCTTTGTTCTCTCTTTTATGTAACACCTATTAACATCTGTTCTGAGGAATACATATTGAGAAATGCTGGTGTAATGGAAAATCAGAAAACCTTTAAAGTCAGAAAACCAAGGTTAGAATCACTGCTTGATCCCTTACTTGCTGTGGGGCCTTAGGAAATTGTCTTAACCTCCCTGAGTCTCTGTTTTGTCATCTTTAGAATTAAGCTAATAACTCCCAACCTCATAAGGCTACTGTGAGGATGAAATAAGCAAGCTTATTGCTTGGCATCTGATAAATGGTAACTTATTATTAACAAAAGTGACACCTTATGGAGTGGAGGTTGTAAGGCACTTCCCAGATCCCGCTGCTGGAAGAAAGGAAGGATTTGTTTCCCAAGCTGCTGAGAATGCTGCACAGGAAGACAGCCCTCAGCTCTCAGTCCTCTTCAGGAATTGTCTTGGCTAAAGACAGCCAATCCGGGCCAAAGGCAAGTCCTATCTTTAGGGCAGCTGTGGAAGAGGCAGAGGTTACAAAGGTCTGGCTCCCTCACCTTATTTGGGGACAAGTCTGAGACTTATGCCAGCTTCAGAGCTTACCATGGCATTGGCTAAAGTCTCTCTTGAGACGATTGCAGCCTATCTTCTTCTCCCAGTCCTATATCCTTTCTCTTTCTTGCTCTTCTGTTCCCCTCTACAGGTGTTAATCCAAAGAGCACTCCCAGATAAACTTACTGCAAATACATTTCCTGGAGACCCAGCTGATACCACACTGATTCTAATAGCCCACATTCCATTCAGACTTTGAATGGCAGGAAAGAAAGTTGTGCAAGGCTCAAAGGGCCTCAGATAGACCCAGGTTTATGCAGGTAAGCATGTATGCGTTCCATATAGAGAAATGCATCACCACAGCTACTCTGGGCACACTGCCTACGGGGTAGCCCTGCTCTGCAAGGAGCAGCTTTAAAAAAATATTAAATTAAAATTAAAAAAAGAACTGCATCACCGCTTGAACCCAGGAGTTCGAGGCTGCAGTGAGCTATGATCACACCAACTGCACTCCAGCCTGCGTGACAGAGCAAGACTGTCTCAAAAATAAAAAAAAAAAAAAAAGGAAAGAAATGCATTACATACTAGAATACCAGGAAAACATCCTCTGCATCAGTGATCGGTTCCCTCAGTGAAACAGAGTACAGCTTTATTCCTCAAAGTGTGGCTCATCAGCATCACCTGAGAAGCTTGAAAATTGTAGGGCTTCCCAGGCCCTTGCAGAGACTGTCTCAGGAGGAGGTCTCCAATAATACTGGAAATAAACATTGGTAACAAAATCTCCAAATGATGTTGATGCATGCTATCCTTGGACCACCCTGGAGAATCAGTGCTGCAAACTTCTTCTGTAAAGGATCAGATAGTACATAGTATAAGACTGGCAGGCCATGTAGTCTCTATCATAACTATTCAACTCTGGTTATGGCATGAAAGCAGCCACAGACAATACATTAGATGAATAAGAGTGGCTGTGTTCCGACAAAACTTTACAGAAAAGGCAGCTGGCTGGATTTGGCCATAGGCCATGCTTTGCTACCTTCTGCCCTAGACTGTTGCTATTCAAGCCTTGGTGCTAGGATCATCACTATCATCTGGGACCACGCTAGAAATGCCAAATATCAGGCTCAGTCCCCAAACTACTGAATAGAACCTGTCAGTAACAAGACAAATAACAAGATCCTCCGGTGATTTCCAGTACATTTGAGTTTGAGAAGCAATGCTATGTGGTGTCCATTGGGGCAAAAGCACAGATTAAAAGGCCATGAGCTAGTTAGCTTCTCTCTGCTCTGTAATTACAGAGGAAAGATCAGAACCCAAGCTGAGCCAGTTTTCTTGCAAAAGTGTGACACACAAAGCAGGCTGGCTTCATGTACCCATTTACTGGGAAAACAGTAAGTTCTAACTTTCTAACTGGGACCGTGTGGTTAACTAATGTGATAGACACACACTTTTTATAAAATGCAACAAGGCCGGGCACAATGGCTCATGCCTGTAATCCCAGCACTTTGGAAGGCTGAGACAGGCAGATCACTTGAGGTCAGGAGTTCGAGACCAGCGTGGCCAACATGGTGAAACCCTGTCTCTACTAAAAATACAAAAATTAGCCAGGCATATTGGCAGGCACCTGTAATCCCAGCTACTCTGGAGGCTGAGGCAGGAGAATTGCTTGATCCTGGGAGGCAGAAGTTGCAGTGAGCTGAGATCATGCCACCGCACCCCAGCCTGGGGGACAGAGTGAGACTCCATCACAAAACAAAACAAAAAATGCAATCAAGCTGAAATATAGGGAGAGAAAAGAAAGAAACCTTATTTTTGAGGGAAAGTAAGAGTGGAGGAGATAAGCTGGTTGCCAGGCACTAGAGCTCATCTTCCTGAATCATGCCATCCTGTTTTTCCAGTAGAGACATCACAATATTGCATTAGTCAAGTGATTCCGCAACATCATTTAAATGACATAAGGTGTCTGCTTGTGTCTGAGCATGATTCTGAGGGTGGACTTGTGCCAGCCCGTCTGTTCCTCAGAGATTATATCCAGAATTAATTATATTAGAAACTCAAAAACAGCAGGCTTACTTTGGCATGATGACCCTAGTAATGGTTATAAAAGGATTGTGTGCCAGAAGAACCCGCCTCTTAAGGGACACCACAAGCAAAAGGGCAGATACATCTTGTCCTCCCCTCTGCCCATGTGTTAAGGAAAGCCCAGAGATGCTTTTTTGGCTGGATCTAGCCATTCCATTTTCTAGAGCAGTGGACAGCAAACTTTTTCTGTAAAAGACCATAAAGTATATGTAGGAAAGCAAAACTTTATTTCTACCTTTTTAGGATCCCTGGCTGAGCCTGCAAATTAAAGTGACATGAAATAGATTAACAGAACAACATACACATTTAATACAAGTTTTGGTTGACTCAGGAGCCTTCCTAAGAAAATAGGAGAGTCTTGGCTGGGCGCAGTGGCTCATGCCTGTAATCCCAGCACTTTGGGAGGCCGAGGTGGGTGGATCACGAGGTCAGGAGATCGAGACCATCCTGGCTAACACGGTGAAACCCCTTCTCTACTAAAAATACAAAAAATTAGCCGGGCATGATGGCGGGCACCTGTAGTCCCAGCTACTCGGGAGGCTGAGGCAGGAGAATGGCGTGAACCCGGGGGAGGCAGAGCTTGCAGTGAGTGGAGATCCAGCCACTGCACTCCAGCCTGGGTGACAGAGCGAGACTCTTCTCTGTCTCAAAAAAAAAAAAGAAAAAGAAAAGAAAAGAAAATAGGAGGGTCTTATTAGTTTGAACAGAGAGAGGCAATTGTGGAAAAGTAACTAAATTATGTGGTGGAGGCTAAAGGAAGATAATTAGTTTAACAAGGTCTGTTTGCAAAGAATTCTCTCAGCTATGACTCTCCACCAAAGAATGGTCTTTTTCTCCTGGTACAGGGAGGGCATCTTTCACATGGGAATCTTTATCTCCTGTTTTCTGAAAGAAAGGGGGAAGATTACAAAGCACTTCTTGTATCTTTTGTTTTTCAAGTGCCTTCAGCTAGAAGTCTCATGTCAAAGTGGCATATTTTCGGGTAGCATATTCTGCCCCACTTCATAAATATTTTAGGCTCTGTCAGCTGTAACGTCTCTGTTACAACTACTCAGCTCTGCCATTGTAGTGGAAAAGCAGCCATAGACAATTTGTAAAGGAATGGATGTGGCTGCATTCAATAAAACTTTATTTGCAAAACCAAATAGAGAACTGGATTTGGCCTGTGGATTTTAGTTTGCTGCCTCCTGCTCTAGAGTCTGGTCTAGACAACTGTTTTTCAAATATTAATATGCATAGAAATCACTAAGGTATCATGCTAAAATGTAGATTTTGATTCAATGGATGGGGTCTGAGATTCTATATTTTTAACAAGTACTCACATGATAGTAATGATGATGATCCAAGGACCATACTTTGAACAGCAAGGTTTGAATTAAAAGTAGTAGTTCTCAATCTTGAATGCACCCTAGAATCACCTGAAGAGCTTTAAAAATGGCAATGCCTGGTTTTCACTCCTTCCCTGCCACACTCCATTACGATTTCTCTCCCTTTTTTTTTTTTTTTTTTTGAGATGGAGTCTTGCTCTGTTGCCCAGGCTGGAGCGCAGTGGCGCGATCTCAGCTTACTACAAGCTCTGCCTCCCGGGTTCATGCCATTCTCCTGCCTCAGCCTCCCAAGTAGCTGGGACTACAGGTACCCGCCACCATGCTCGGCTAATTGTTTGAAATTTTAATAGAGACGGGGTTTCACCGTGTTAGCCAGGATGGTCTTCAACTCCTGATCTCGTGATCTGCCCACCTTGGCCTCCCAAAGTGCTGGGATTACAGGCATGAGCCACCGCACCCAGCCCATTATGATTTCTTTATTTTGTGGTATGGCCTGAGCATCAGGATTTTTTTTTATTATTATACCTTAAGTTCTAGGGTACATGTGCACAATGTGCAGGTTTGTTACATAGGTATACACGTGCCATGTTGGTTTGCTGCACCCATCAACTCATCATTTACATTAGGTATTTCTCCTAACTCTATCTTTCCCTCAGCCCCCCACCTCCCGACAGGCCCCAGTGTGTGAAGTTCCCCGCCCTGTGTCCAAGTGTTCTCATTGTTCAGTTCCCACCTATGAGTGAGAGCATACACTGTTTGGTTTTCTGTCCTTATAATAGTTTGCTGAAAATGATGGTTTCCAGTTTCATCCATGTCCCTGTAAATGACATGAGCTCATCCTTTTTTATGGCTGCATAGTATTCCATGGTATATATGTGCCACATTTTCTTAATCCAGCCTGTCACTGATGGACATTTGAGTTGGTTCCAAGTCTTTGCTATTGTGAATAGTGCCGCAATAAACATGTGTGCATGTGTCTTTATAGTAGCATGATTTATAATCCTTTGGGTATATACCCAGTAACGGGATTGCTGGGTCAAATGGTAATTCTAGTTCTAGATCCTTGAGGAATCACCACACTGTCTTCCACAATGGTTGAACTAATTTACACTCCCACCAACGGTGTAAAAGCATTCCTATTTCTCCACATCCTCTCCAGCATCTGTTGTTTCTTGACTTTTTAATGATAGCCATTCTAACTGGCATGAGGTCTTATCTCATTGTGGTTTTGATTTGCATTTCTCTGGAGCATCAGGATTTTTAAAAGCTCCCTAGGTAATCCTGATATGCAACTGAAATTAAGAATATGGCCCAGCATGTGAATGAAAGATTTAAGGGTTTCTTTGATAAGACTTAAATTCACTGCTCAGATTTATAAAATGGAACACTTGCTCAGAATGAAGTTATCCTTTGAGGAAAGGAAATCTTTCTACCCAAGAGGAATGGCACTTGGGTAGAAAGTAAGCAGGTCTCTGAATTAGCCAAACAGGATTAGATTTAAAGCCCAAATGGATGAATAAGCTGTATAGAAGGGAGCAGCCCCTTCCTCTGAGATTGAGGCAAGAAGAGCAACACAAGATTTTGTTAGGAGCTAGAAGCTGGGGCATTCGTGTCAACTGTTTTGTAGAGGAAGAGATATTCAGCCAAGCAAACACTGTCTGAGCACTTAGCATGTCCCAGGGGAGGTCACCTGCTGAGCATGGGAAATGAAAGTGGAGTGAAAGACTTGAAGAGAATTGTGAAAATTTAGAACAGTTTCTGTGAACACTAGGAGAAGATGCAGAGCAGGAGACAAATGAATTTCCCAGTGCTGTTGTCAGCCAGCTGCAGTTAGAAACATTTTTCTGCTGAATAAAAGGAAGAATTTGCTGACAGTAAAAACTGTCCTGAGTTGTCATGGGCTTCCCTCAGAAATGGGGAACTTCCAGGGGCTGGATCTCAACCATAGGTTAGATCAGCACTTTTCATCGGAAAACCTATGTACCAAGAATAGCTGAGTGGGGTGTTACTGGTAATTTTGGCTAATAATGATATCAACCTATGCAAATTCATAACTTTTAAAATGCACTCTAGAATACAATCAAGGCTGAGCCTGTAATAGCATCCCTCTTAATTACTTCCATTATTGATTCACTTTGAGTGGAAGATAAAAGGTGTAGTGCAAGCTTAGCTGCCAGGAATTGTACAGAACCCACAAACTATCTGATCTTATCAGCAGAGGTAATGTATTTCATATGTGAATGTTATCCATTGAGTGTGGGGGAATGGAAAAATGGGCTGAGAACTGTTGAGACAGATGTCAATGTGGTATTGGGAGATCTAAGAGTTGAATGGAGATCTAAGAATTGAATGTGGAATGGGGATGTTGACTTGAACAGTTAAAGTCCTTCCAACTCTGATATTCTGTGACTCTAAGAAAACACCTGTGTGTCTGGATCTTCTTTGAGTTTGAAAGTAAAAGCTTCACACAAGAAGGGAATGAATCACTACATAAATTATTCAGCGCCTGAAGGCCCTCAGAGAATTACTCTCTGTTCTTTGATTGAGGCAGGGATTTTCTCCTAGATCCTTAGTCTGAATAAAGGCTGAGTTTTGGATCTCTCAGGTCCAGAAAAAATGTTATAGATAATTAGGCCGTCATCCTCCATCTTGGATCATTATGACTATAAAAGCATTACCTTGTGCATAGCTTGCAATACATTCTTTTCCCTATTTACAGTCTAGAATTGCTGGTTGAGATAGATAAGGTGTTGTTGCAAAGGGATTTCATAGCTAGTGGGAAACAGTATGACATAACAGTATGCCTGGGGCCAGATACCAATTTTACTATGTTCCAGGTGGTTACCTTAGCCAAGTTACTTTCTGCTCAGTGCCAGCCTCATCACTGGTAAAATGAGAATAATAATGTATCAGAGGGTTACCGTGAAGACATAATACACATCAAGTGCTTAGAATAGCACCTGCCAGGTATAAGGTAGGTAAATATTCCAGCTACCTTACTTACATAATTCCTACCTTCTAGGAGCTGGAAGAAAGATACACTTAGATGGACATACTTTTTCAACCCATGCAGCCAACAAAATAAGAACATAAAACCAAAACAAAATTAGATAGTGGGTATTTTTTTTTTTTTTTTTTTTGAGAGAGACTCTCACTCTGTTGCCCAGGCTGGAGTGCAGTGGCACGATCTCGGCTCACTGCAAGCTCCACCTCCCGGGTTCATGCCATTCTCCTGCCTCAGCCTCCCGAGTAGCTGGGACTACAGGCACCCGCCACCATGCCCGGGTAATTTTTTTTGTATTTTTAGTAGAGATGGGGTTTCACCGTGTTAGCCAGGATGGTCTTGATCTCCTGACCTCATGATCTGCTCGCCTTGGCCTCCCAAAGTGCTGGGATTACAGGTGTGAGACACCACAACCCACCCTACCTCCTTTCATAGATTCTCCTTGTTTAGAAAATTAGACACCAACTCCTTAGCTTGGTATCAGAACCCTTCATGACAATGCCAATGTTTCAACACGCATAATACACTCTTCCCCATTAAGTCAATAACCTACACTTGAACAAAATCAGACCATTTACTGTGGTCCCAGTGGGCATGATATGTCCCCATCTCTGAAAGCTTACTCAGAGTATTCATCCAATCTGTATGCAATATATTTTTCACTCATCTTTGCTGCTTAGTATCTTCTCATCCTTTACCATCCAAGCCAAGTGACTTTCTCTATGAAGACTTTCTTTAAAACCCCAGTAGATAAAATATGTCTATCCCTCTCTGTGGTACCTTAACACTTTGTATACTTGATACTTTCATTACCATACTTTTCATACACTTCCTTGGCGTAGAGTTATTTTGTAAATTCCTCCAGATTTTAAGTGCCTTGAAAGAAAATTTCTTCCTTATTCATCTTTATTTCTCATCCTGTGACTGGCTCCCACCATCACTGCCCCCACAATATGCACAATGCAGGCCATGCTGCCTTATACGCTATAAGCATTTGATAAATGTGGGCTGGTTATGGGACTCTCTGGGATGCAAGAAAGCACTTAATTGGAGTGAAGATTGGGGAGAGTTCCCTATCCCACCTAAGTGGGGCAAGAAAGAGCAGATGCTATAACCCAGGGGCTTTGAGCACTTATTAAAATTAGATATTTAATGTCTGAGAACAAATTCTAGCACATACTGAGTATTAGGCATATTTTAGATGCTAGCCACCCCCTCTTCTAGAAGATCTGCCTCCTACCCACAGCCCCCGATGAAGTGGTGAATCAATCATCTGTCTTTGTTCTACTGCAGTCCCCACTCCATCTTGAGTCAAAACCTACCTACCCTACAGCCTCATGAGACAAGATGAGCTCAGCCACTGTCTCTCTCCACTGAGATTTCAAGTTAGGACTTAAAAATACTCAAGTAGGAGCTATAAACTCTAAAACTGTTGCAATACTAACAACAACAAGAACAACTGTATTTATTGAGCGTATACTATGTGCCAATCACTGTGCGGCACATAGTACATGCTCAATGTACTTAAGGACAATATCTTTACTCCTCACAATACTGTGAAGATGAGGCTGTTATTACCCCCATTTTATTTTATTTTTTATTCTTATTTTTTGAGACAGATTCTTGTTCTGTTGCCCAGGTTGGAGTGCAGTGGCACTATCTCGGCTCACTGCAACCTTTGCCTCTCAATTTCAAGCGATTCTTCTGCCTCAGACTCCCATGTAGCAGGAACTATAGACAGGCGCCACCACACCCGGTTAATTTTTGTATTTTCAGTAGAGACAGGGTTTCACCATTTTGGCCAGGCTGGTCTTGAACTCCTGACCTCAAGTGATCCGCCTGCCTCAGCCTCCCAAAGTGTTCAGATTACAGATGTGAGCCACTGTGCCCGGCCTCCCCCATTTTATAGGTGAGAAAACTGGAAAACAGAGAAGTGAAGTTTTAAATCGAGAGTCAAACTCCAGCAACCTGTCTCCAGAGTCTATGCTCTTAACCACTATACAAAAATATGTTTCCCCGGGGCAGGGCAAGTCAAGGTGAAATGTCTCAAAGACTCAAAGATGGGGCACAGACAAGCCAATGAGTAAGAAAGGAAGTCAGTCTACAGATGTATAAACAACTATGGGGGAGGAGCAAAGGGAGAAACATACATGAAAGATTACACAGCCACAAGGCAGCCACAGAAAGACACAGGACAACTCCATTTCCCCATAGCTATAAAATTCCTGCGGCTTGGCAACATCACATTTCCTGCCTTAGGATTTTGTAACCCTCACGGCTTATGATAAACTGACCTCTGCACTAGCTAAATAAGTGGAGCATAAAAAGAACCTGGTGTATATTGTTAAAAGCCTGTGTCTCCATGTTCAGTGTGGACTCAGAAGTCACACTCATTGCTCGGCCCTCAAGTCAGGCCAGCTCCCACTTTGCAGCTCATGAGTGAGAAGACCTTATTGGAGCTCTAGCTCTGCCACGTTATTAAAACGGAGAAACCTTGAACTGGTCCTTAATGTGTTTGAACTTCAGCAGCTTCATTTATAAAATGAGTGTCAGGGGAGGGAAGAACAAATAACAAAACATTAGACCTGCCATCTGCCTCCAGCCAAAAGTTGTGACTGAAGCTCAGTGGAAAGGCCATGCAAATGTGGAACTTTTTTTTTTTTTTTTTTTTTAAGCTTAGCATTCCTTCAGGCTTGTGTGTAAACCGTGACTGTTATCGGTGGTGGTAGGCCAGTCAGTAAAGAAAAAAGTAATGCTACCTATCATGCTGGCATGTCCCTCTCTCACATCTCTGTTTACAAAGTTACAGGTATTGCCAGAAAATACCCGCATTCCTTTGTTCTCACTAATGAGTCAACTCTGGAAGCACTAGTCCCTTTATCAGTAAGACAGATCTACCTTTTCCAAGTCTCTGTTTACTCATCAACAGAAACATTCTCCTGGGCTGTTCTCCATAGTCTTGGCTCACAGTCTTCCTGTGTCTTTGTGCTTCACCAGACTTTACGTTTTCTGCCCACTTGGACCTAGATGAACTCCCACCCCCAACAACAAGGACTGTGATTCCTGACAGCGAGTCTCTTGTTTGTTTTGGGGAGAAGCTTACTTGGCAACAAAGAGATGGAACAGATAGTTATTAGCTTGAGGGGACAGATAGTTATTAGCTTGAGTGCCCAGACAGTGTGATTCTCTGATACAGTTAAATTTACAGGACACAGAGATGTTACATTTAATTGAATTTTGTTGTAGATTTATTTTGCTAAATAAAATTCACAGGAGGCCATTGGTTTGGACTGAGCTCCCCCTGCACTAGATCCAACAGGCCAAACCAAAATGGAGTCACTCATGCTGATGTTCTGCCCTACCATGTCGAAACTGAGTTGTTTATCTGACCTACCAAGAAATCAAGAGATAATAGCCAAATCCCCAAACAGGCCAGTTTTAGGAAGCCTGCTCTGCCTTAACCTTTACAAGAAAAGCAACTTTGAACACCAATCTACTCTTTGTTCTCTGTTGGGGCTTTCCTCAGCCCTTGCCGAGAAGCTAACCTCCCCTGCTCAGCTCATAGGAACACTCATTCAATTTTATGGAATGAGGTGTTGCCCAACTCTAGAATGGCAAACAAAAGCCAGTTAAGATCTTTAAATTTGTTGTAATTTTGTCTTTTGACAGTTCGTAAATGAACTATGCCGCGCTCATAAATATTACTTATATTGGGTTGTCCCCAGCTTCAGAAAGGTCTTATGTCTCATCAAAACCACAATATCACTAAATCATAGTCTTCCTGTCTTGTAACTCTTGCAGACATGACCACAATTTCCCACAAATAAATGATAAGATATTTGAAGCTTGCTTTATTAGATTATGGAATGGGAAGGACCCCGGCAAGTTAAAAGCCCTGGGGTAGGATTGCCAGATAAAATACAGAATGCTGAGTATATATGTGTGTATATATATATTTTTTCTTTTATATATATATTTTTTTTCTTTTTTCTTTTTTTTTTCTTTGCTCTGTTGTCTAGGCTGGAATGCAGTGGCATGAACACAGCTCACTGCAGCCTCAACATCCTGGGCTCAAGTGCTCCTCCTGCCTCAGCTTCCCAAATAGCTGGGACTACAGGCCTGGGCCACCATGCCTGGCTAATTCCCTTCCCTTCCCTTCCCTCCCCTCCCCCCCTTTCCCTCCCCTCCCCTCCCCTCCCCCTTTCCCTTCCCTCCCTCCCCTCCCCCCCTCCCCCATCCCCTCCCCTTCCCCTCCCCTTCCCCTCGCCTCCCCTGCCCTTCCCCTCCCCTCCCCCTCCCCCTGCCCTCCCCTCCCTTCCCTTCCCTTTTTGTAAAGACAAGGTCTTGCCATGTTTTCCCGGCTGGTCTTGAACTCCTGGGCTCAAGCAGTCCTCCTGCCTCAGCTTCCCAAAGTGCTGGGATTACTGGCATGAGCTACCACATCCAGCCCCGAGTTAAATTTGAACTCCAGATAAATAATGAATAAACAACCAATATTGCATGGGGCAGAATTATACTAAAAAATTATTTGCTGATAACTGAAATTCAAACTTAAAGGGAATCCTATATTTTTATTTGCTAAATCTGGCAACCCTACCCAGAAGTCCAGTTCTGACTCTTACAAAAAGTAAGAGTTGTAAATTTAAATTTGTCATCCTCAGAATCCTCTATAAAATGAAAAGCCTGAACAAGATGAATCCTAAGGTTTCTTGCAGTTCAATAATTATGTGATTCTGTGACTCAAGTACTAATGAACTACAAATGTGACACTGGGCAAGTTAATTTCTTGGTGGATCAATTTCCTCCTCTTCAAAATAAGGATGATAAAGCCAATGTCACAATTATTAGATGAATAGACCTGGTTCATGACTTGTCTTAGATAAACAAAGTTAAGATATTAGTTAAAGAGGTGAAAGCAGTTTTATTCAACTACTGACAGTAAGGAAAGAGTTGGGCTGCCTTCTGATTTGTGCAAAGGTAACTGGGCATTTTAAAGGGAAAATAAGGGAGGAGGAAGTGTGAGCAACTGCAGCTCAGGCAGAGTCAGGGAAAATGAAAAATGACCAAGGGTTAGTCAGGGTAAATGTGATTAGGCTGGCTGCATCTGCTAGCTGGCAATTATGGAAGTCAGGATTCTATCCTCCCACAGAGACTGGGACTCCCAGGCCCTATTCTTCCTGATTATATTTCAAAGGAATAGTTTTCAGGTCCTTGAGAAAGATACTCCTGAGTTGTAGGAGATACGTACACACCTCAAAGCAACAGAGAAAGGACTCAGAATTGTAAGCCACTTTGATTTCATGTGCTAGGAAAGGGAAGTCAGGGGCCTATTGTCAGGTGTTGATGAGAACGAACAGTAAATGCTTTTGACAGCCTTGAGATTTTCCTGACAGGAACTCAAAAGGGGGCAGGGTTTTCTCAATGATGCTGCCTTCCATGCTAGAAACCATTCTACGATTGGGTCAAGTCTTAGTGCAGCGGTATGGACTGAGTAGTTCTTATGAGCCAATAGTTCTTTGCAGTTCTCATCTTCAAAAGTGCATGGCATAGTAACTTGTGCTTAATAATTAATCGTTTGTTTATTCATTCAAAATACTATAAAATCCCTCATGATCAAGCTGTATCTAAGGAAACTTTTTGTTTTGTTTTGTTTTGTTTTGAGACGGAGTCTCGGTCTGTTGCCCAGGCTGGAGTGCAGTGGTGCGATCTCGGCTCACTGCAAGCTCCACCTCCCAGGTTCACGCCATCCTCCTGCCTCAGCCTCCCAAGTAGCTGAGACTGCAGGCGCCCACCACCACGCCCGGCCAATTTTGTTTTTGTATTTTTAGTAGAGACGGGGTTTCTCTGTGTTAGCCAGGATGGTCTCGATCTCCTGACCTTGTGATCCACCCGCCTCAGCCTCCCAAAGTGCTGGGATTACAGGCGTGAGCCACCGCACCCAGCCTAAGGAACATTTTTTTTTTATAACTTAGTTCTGTGTGAAGAAATGGCTTTTGATGCAAACTTTAAGTGAGAAAAAAGTATAGGACACTTGCTTGCTTAACTTGCTTACTTTTTTTATTTTTTGAGACAGAATTTCACTCTGTCACCCAGGCTGGAGTATAGTGGTGTGATCACAGCTCACTGCAGCTTTGAACCTCCAGGGCTCACATGATCCTCCTGCCTCAGCCTCCCAAGTAGCTGAGACCACAGGTGTGTGCCACCATGCCTGGCTATTTTTTTAATTTTTAGTAGAGATGAGGTCTCACTATGTTGCTCAGGCTGGTCTGGAACTCCTGGGCTCAAGTGATCCTCTTGGTTTGGCCTCCCAGAGTGCTGGGATTTCAGGTGTGAGCTACCATGTCTTACCACTTGCTTAAAATATTATGAGTCTTAGCAAATTGTTGGTAAGCAATGATGGTGCTGCAGTTTAAAATGAATGTTATTCCTTCATTAAGGCATCTCTTAAGACTTGTCATTGTCACCATTTTTGTTGACACGAAATTGGTGACCTATGGACTCAAAATACACATCTTTATTCTAGAATTTGTATGTTAGCTTTCAGCTTGCCCTCCCTTCAGTTGGTCCAAAACAAAAAGATTCCTCAGTTTCTGAATAGGTGAAGGTACTACACTGATTTAATTATATCTGTATTGCAGCAGATCTGAGCTGGATCTGGGGAAGAGCGTGTGTCCTATTTTTGTTTCTCTTTACTCATTAGATTTCTATTTTTAAATGGTGCTAAATTGTGAATTTAATGCAATGCACACAGAAGCAGTCATGGGTGGAATTTTATCCCTCCTTGGCTCTAAAGAGTTTTCACAGATTTAGGCTTTGTATAAAGAACTTCATGGCCGGGTGTGGTGGTGGCTCACGCCTGTAATCCCAGCACTTTGGGAGGCCGAGATGGGCGGATCACAAGGTCAGGAGATCGAGACCATCCTGGCTAACACGGTGAAACCCCATCTCTACTAAAAATACAAAAAAAATTAGCTGGGTGTGGTGGCAGGTGCCTGCAGTCCCAGCTACTTGGAGGCTGAGGCAGGCGAATGGCATGAACCCAGGAGGCAGAGTTTGCAGTGAGCTGAGATGGCACCACTGTACTCCAGCCTGGGTGACAGAGCGAGATTCCATCTCAAAAAAATAAAAAAGAAAGAAAGAGAGACAGAGAGAGAGAGAGAAAGAAAGAAAGAAAGAAAGAAAGAAAGAAAGAAAGAAAGAAAGAAAGAAAGAAAGAAAGAAAGAAAGGAAGGAAGGAAGGAAGGAAGGAAGGAAGGAAAGAAAGGAAGAAAGAAAGAAAGGAAGGAAGGAAGGAAGGAAGAAAGAAAGAAAGAAATTCTTAATCTTTCTCAGATTATCCTCTTTTTCTCCACTCCATTGATGTTGCCTTGGTTCTGGCCTTCATTACTGCTTTCCTGGATGATTATACTCTTGGTTTTTTTGTTGTTGTTTTGTTTTTTGTTTGTTTGTTTGTTTTGAGATGGAGTTTTCACTCTTGTTGCCCAGGCTGGAGTGTAGTGGTGCAATCTCAGCTCTCTACAACCTTCGCTTCCCAGATTCAAGCGATTCTCCTGCCTCAGTCTCCCTAGTAGCTGGGATTACAGGCATGGACCACCACACCTGGTTAATTTTTTTGTATTTTTAGTAGAGACGGAGTTTCACCAGGTTGGCCAGACTGGTCTGGAACTCCTGACCGCAGATGATCCACCTGCCTCAGCCTCTCAAAGTGCTAGGATTACAGGCGTGAGCCACCGCACCCAGCCTATACTCTTGTTTTAAAATGATCACTCTACTTCCAGCATCCCTCACAGTATTTGTTAGGCTAAGCTGTATGTAACAAAAGCCCCAAGTAAGAGTGGTATAAACGAGATAGAAATTTATTCTTCTTACAGACCTTCTGGAGGTGGAGGATTTCCCCCACTGGCATGGGGAAGAAATGCTGGATAGAAACATGGGGTTGTTTGAGAGAAAGAGTTATGGTAGCTGCCATATGACAGAGAACTAGAGAGATACAGAGATGTTTAAGAGTTATGTGCAATGCATTTCCCTTCTCCATATTAACAAGAAATTTTAGTAACAATTGACATTACTTGTCTGTGCTTTTATAGCAGCAGTCCCCAACCTTTTTGGCACCAGGGACAGAACTGGTTTTGCAGAAGACAATTTTTCCACAGATCGGGAGTCGGGGATGGTTTCAGGATGAAACTGTTCCACCTCAGATCATCAGGCATTAGATTCTCATAAGAAGCGGGCAACCTAGGTCCTTCACATGCTCAGTTCACAATAGGGTTTGTGCTCCTGTGAGACTCTAATGTCCTCGCGTGTGTGGTTCACAATGAGGTTCGTGCTCCTATGAGAATCTAAAACCACTGCTAATCTGACAGGAGGCAGAGCTCAGGTGGTAATTCTCACTCCCCCACAGCTCACTTTCTGTTGTGCAGCCTGATGCCTAACAGGCCACGGACCGGTACCGGTCCACAGCCTGGGGGTTGGGGACCCTTGTTTTAGAGACTCATTTAAATTTGTGATTCTTCCAGAATCATTAAGGCAGGTACTAGGACTTGCCCAAGGAGGCTCAGTTGCATTTAGATTGCAAATGAGTGATGATATCTACCTGGACCTTCTACAGCACCTGGTGAGGTTTCAGAGCAGCATCTTTCAGTGTGTGCGAGTTTAGAAATCGTCATGGGCATTTCCACCAACATACTCTGCTTTTCTCACTTCAAGAGAAATTACGTTTCGTCTTTACCACCACCTCTTATTTATCATGAACAAATAGAATAACTGAGACCACACAAAGACACTAAGAATCTCAAATCTTTTCTGTTCACAGTTGACTTTGGCAGAATGAAAGAACTCAGGCTGACTATTCCCACTGGCTTCTTACTACCGTCACCTAAGAAAGAAAGAAACATCAAGATAAGTGGCTAAGTGAGCCCAAATAAGGGGCATCTACATTGTGTTAAATATGATTCTTTATTCTCTGTGGCCAAAACAAAAGCACAGACATGAGTTTCACACGGACCAATAGGAAAGCCCCTATCTAATGTGTCTTGTGGCCTCTGCACCACATTGTGAGAACCATTGCCATCAACTTTTGCTTTATGTTGGTCTTTTGAGGCCTTCCTTGCATTCACTGACATTCCCATCCTTATTCTTACTGCCTTTCAAACCTGTGTTTGAAGAAAGAGCTGAAGCAATCCTGACCCTCAGTCCTCAGCAGAATATGTCATGAGGCAGTCAGGGGCTTACATTCAAATGTTCTTTTTTGAGGGAAAACAACCACAAAAGCCAACAGAATGTCATTTATTGATTGTGCAATGAGAATAGAACCCTGCTTCATGCAGTGAGTAATGACACATAATCATCTACCGTGACAAGGCATGGGTGGAAAAAGCCTTGAGCTTGGAGTGAGAAAACCTGGGCTCAAATCTTGACTTTTTCACTAATACACATTTATGTTATTTGCAAAACCTCTCTATCTTTCACTTCTTCATCTATAAAACAGACACTATATTATCTATCTCACGGGATAGTTTTCAGGATAAAATGAGATAATCGATGTAGAATTTCTAGAACCATGTTAGGCATTCAAAAAGTTAATCTGCGCGGGGTGTGGGACAAGGGGAGGGGGAATATTAGGACAAATACCTAATGCATGTGGGGCTTAAAACCTAGATGATGGGTTGATAGGTGCAGCAAACCACCATGATATGTGTATACCTATGTAACAAACCTGCATGATCTGCACATGTATCCCAGAACTTAAAGTTAAAAAAAAAAAAAAAGTTAATCTGTGCAAACACTGTACATCCTCCTTCCATGTAGTCCAGTTGCTAAAAGAAGTAACTTTCAAATAAATACAACCAAAGAGTCAAAAATAATTTTTAAAAAGGACTCAAGCTGGGCACGGTGGCTCACGCCTGTAATCCCAGCACTTTGGGAGGCCGAGGCGGGTGGATCATGAGGTCAGGAGATGGAGACCATCCTGGTTAACATGGTGAAACCCCGTCTCTGCTAAAAAGTACAAAAAATTAGCCAGGCGTGGTGTCGGACGCCTGTAGTCCCAACTACATAGGAGGCTGAGGCAGGAGAATGGCGTGAACCCAGAAGGCGGAGCTTGCAGTGAGCCGAGATCCTGCCACTGCACTCCAGACTGGGAGAGAGAGCTAGACTCCGTCTCAAAAAAAAAAAAAGGACTCAAAACTACTTCTTGGGAAATATGAGAGTATCCAACTCAGATTGTTAGTAAAACTTCTCCCAACCCCTTTCCTATCCTTCTTCTTCTTATTATATCTGACAATCCTAAGAATCCTTTTATTTTGCTAAATTCCAACCCACCTCTCAAAACATCGTGACCAGTATCTCCCAGAGTATGGATTTCTTTTCTTATTCATCTTCATCAGGGTGATAAATATAGCCCATCTACCTAAGTCCTTTGCTTTTTCTGTAGATCTTTTTTTCTTCCCATTGCTTTATCCAGTTTTTATCAAGCAAGTCTAGCAATGGGGCATGAGAGACAAAAGCACTACTCAAAGGTCAGCGATTGTGGGCAGAAAACCAAGTAGGAAAAGACAACATTCTTCTTTTCAGAAAAGAAGGAAAGACTGGGAGCATCTTCATTTTAAAACTTGCTTTATTCGGTCATATTTGTAAAAAAACAAAAACAAAAACAAAAAACAGAAAAAAAACCAAAACAGATTGAAAGCCAGTTACAGAACACCGGATGAGATTGGAAGTTCAGTCAAGTCTTCCGGAGGTGTCTAGAGTCAAAGTTTGGAGAAAAGCTGCTACTTTCAGATTGGATGATCAAAGCTAGGGGAGCAGGTTCCAGGTGCTTCCTCGTATGAATGGCATCCTATCCAGGAACTCTGTATCCCTCCGTGAGCAGAGCAGGTGTTTGCTCTCCTAAAACTTTCCTCTGGCATCTGTTCTACTGCACCTGGAGTTAGCTCTATCACAAACTCCTTCTTATAGGCACTGGTGATGCCCATGCAAATATACATCTGCAGTTTTGCAGAAAGAAGAACTATAACTCTGAGCTCAACAAAAATGTCACATTCTGCTAATGCAAAACATTTTCCATTGTCTTCAGCTCTCACAACACTAATCTCTAAATCAAACTGAGTAACTCTTTGCTGCAATCATACTTGGGATTGCTCCTCAGAAACAGATTCACTAAACACCTCACTAAAAAAAATGTGGCAGGTGTTTACATGATTCATTTAAAGCTGTTTCTTGTGTTTTCTTTTTATATTTTGTGGCTTGCTTTTACCTTGGGGGGTAGGTTTCAGGAAAGATGAGGTTAATTTAAAATTGCGACCATATTTGTTTAAGTCACCTTTAGTTGATAGTCCAGCATTTCTGTGGAAGAGACCACTGTAGTTCAAGGTGTTTTATTTCATCTGATTTAATCTGACTTTTTATCTCATTCATTTCTTTTTCCTTGGGTAAATATCATTCTCATTGATGTTTCCAAACCTAGGTAGCGTCTCAAAAATTTTCCTCATACCAACCACTTCTCTTCCTTGTTCAAGCTATTCTCCCAGTGGGAAAGTTTGTGCTAAGTGATACCCAGCCAGCATCTCAATCAAAATCCATCTGCAGACTTCCTTCTCTCTGGCACCCCTTCCTCATTATGCTCATCATACTCAGTTCACTTGTTATCTCTGCACATTCCTACATCACTAATAAGATGTGATCTGGCATCTGTTGGCTCATTGTGTTGTTGTTGTTTTGTTATTTTTCAATTAAGTTCATATAAATAACTTTATTGAGCACCTACTGTGTGTGTTTCTGTTAAAAGTATCCAAGAAATACAAACATGAATAAGACAATCTCTGTGCTCCAGATATTTTTATTTCAACCTTTTTACAGAAACTAAAATTTTTCAAAATCTTTTAACAGCTTTATTAAGATAGAATTCCTATGCCATACAATTTACCCACTTAAAGTGTAGAGTTCAGTGGCTTTTGTATATTCGCAGAATTGTACGTCCATTATCACAATTTGAGAACATTTTCATTAGACCCCAAAAGAACCATTGTACCTCTTAGCCATCACTTCTCAGTCCCCTCCCATTCCCCTGCCCTAGGCAACCACTAATCTACTTTCTGTCTTTATAGATTTGCCTGTTCTGGGACATATAAATGGAATTTTGTATGAATGGAATCATACAATCTGCAGTTCTTTGTGACTGGCTTCTTTCATTTAACATAGTGTTTTCAAGGTTCATCCATGTTGTAACATGTATCAGCACTGCCTTTCTTTCCTTCCTTCCTTTTTTTTTTTTTTTTTTTGACAAGATCTCACTCTGTGGCCCAGTTTCAAGTGATCCTCCCATCTCAACCTCCCAAGTAGCTGGGATTACAGGTGCCTACCACAACACCTGGCTAATTTTGTTGTTGTTGTTGTTGTTGTTAGAGATGAACTCTTGCTTTGGTGCTCAGGCTAGTTTCAATCTCCAGGCTTCAAGCGATCCTCCCACCTAGACCTCCCAAACTGTTGGGATTACAGGCGCAAACCACCGTGCCTGGCCCCCTTTTTTTTCCAGAGAAGTTTTAGGATCACTCAAAAATTGAGAGTAAAGTATAGGGATTTCCCACACATACGTAGCCTCTCCTGTTATCAACATCCCCCAACAGTGCGGTACATCTGTTACAATTGAGCTTCCTTGTTTGTTTGGGTTTTTTTAACCCTTCTTATGTTATTTCACATGGCTATTTTTCATCTATCTTTATTAGCTATCTCCTTTGTTACCTTCCCCTTCCGCACTGATGGTTTAGCCCAGTGGCCCAACATAGCTGATAAGAAGTAGACTTTCATTCCAGGCTCATTTTCCTGATTTAGTGTTGAGGGTGCGGGTGGATGAAGTCTTGTTTTGTTTGTTTTGCTTTAGAGAAGTGTATTGCTTTAAAACAGGGAGACAGTCTGACATACTGAAAGGAGCTGGGTCTTTAATGTTACAGAAAGGTAGGTAGGAGCCTTAGTTTTGCCTTTGGCAAGTTTACTGACCACTATAAGCCTCAGCCTCATCTGTAAAGTAAGTTGGATAATGCCCATCTGGAGGAGCTCTTGGGAAGATTGAAGCATGGAAAGCACCTCTCTGGAAGGCTCAAGGAAAGGGAACTAGAATTATGGGTGACAGAATTCCCTGGCTTTCCAATGCTTCACTGTAGGTCGAATGAGCACTCCTAGCAGGCTGGCCTCATGCCCCTCCAGAGTCTCTAGCCTGCGGGCTGGGGGCTGGGTATGGACACGATACCTGGAAGGGAACACATGTAACTTCCATCGGTGATCCTGGAAAGGCTCGACAGATCACCCATTCATTCATTCTGTGTGTGTGTGTGTGTGTGACAGAGTCTTACTCTGTCACCCAGGCTGGAATGCAGTGGCGCAATCTAGGCTCACTGCAACCTCTGCCTCCCAAGTTCAAGTGATTCTCCCATCTCAGCCCCCGAGTAGCTGGGATTACAGGCGCCCGCCACCGCGCCCGGCTAATTTTTGTATTTTTAGTAGAGACAGGGTTTCACCATGTTGGCCAGGCTGGTCTCGAACTCCTGATCTCAGGTGATCCGCCCACCTTGGCTTCCCAAAGTGCTGGGATTACAGGCATGAGCCACAGCACCTGGCCCATTCATTCATTTTTATTTGAACCTCTCTTCCAGGAAGCCCTCTGAGTTTAGAAGGTTTAGCGACAGGACCCTGATTCAAGTCTACTTGTTTATTTGAAAGCTGCCTGGATTAAAAATAAAATAAAATAAAAAATAAACTGGAGGATAACATAAAAGGATCCTTGCAGAGGATTCCTCCGTTTGTGGATCTCACTGAATCTCAGAGTTAGAAGACGCTCAGAGACCTCAACTCCCTCACGGGTCAGACAAGGACAGGTTTTTCATTCTGCCCTGGATCCTCTCACAATAGCCTCGCGGGAGCTGGCCCTCAAAATGATGAAGGAATAAATGAATGGAGGGATGGAGAAATGAATGATGAAGAAAAAATGAATGAGGTAGGGTTGCTTGTTTGCTGCTATTTTCTTCACAATGCTTTTAAGATTTCCTGGTCCATCCCCTCCTTCACCACTTCTCTCCCTCCCTCGGTCTCTTCTCCAACTTGTCTCTTACAGAAGGGCGCCGCGTTCCCGCGCTCCTCCCCTTCCCCTCGCCCCGCCCCTCCCCAGCGAGGCCCCGCCCCGCCGCCCGAGCCCGGCGGGAATGAATGGCAGCGCAGCCGCCGCGCCGCTCGGGGTGCCGATTGGCTGACCTGCGCGCTGACGCGCCGGCGACCGCGGGTGCACGCAGGCGAACAGAGCCGGCGGGGGCGGAGCCGGGCTCAGGGGCGGGGCGCAGGAGCCCCGGGGCGGAGGAGCCGGGGAGGCGGGAGGCGGGAGGCGGGAGGTGCCGGGGCCGTTGAAGCGGCCTCCCTCCCGCCCCCAGCCGCCCGGTCTGGCCCCATCCCTGTCCCGACCCCCGGCCTGGCCCACTCCGACCCTACCCGGCCGAAGGGTTCCGCTGGACACGCAGGCGGCCTCCGGAGCAGCCCAAGCCCATGAGGGCCGCGCGCCCGGCCGCCGGTGCTGACGAGACGGAGCTCCTGGCCCCCGAGGAGGAGCAGAGGATCAATGCGGTTCAAGAATCGATTCCAGCGGTGAGAGGGATGGCGTCCCGGTCCCGCTGCCCGTGTCAGAAGCGGGTCCCCAAATCCCGCCGTTAAGCGCACGGCTCCCCGCTCCTCACCTGGATTCATCCTGGGTGGATCCGGCACCTTGGCCAGGGATCAGCTCCCTGGGGATTCCCCACCCTGCTGTCCCTGGGCGATCCCCTTCCTCCAAGGATGGGAGCTCCTGCCTCACCCGGGTCTCCTCTAGCGATCTGCGGACCTCGGATGGATTCCCGGACCCGGGACTCCAAGCCTCTCCTCCTTCCCCGGGATCCCTTTGCTCCTGGGGCTCACCCTCCCGACCCCTCTACAGGCTGGGCTCTGGCTCTCTCTGGGAACCCGAACCCCAGCCCTGGGCACCGCCCCCGAGTCCTCCGACCTGGCTTTGGCCTCCATCCCTTTACCTCCAGGGTGGGGGGTCTCCCGGGGCGCGCGGAACGGGGTGGCGCCCTGCGGAGAGATTTGTCGTAAAGCGGGGTGCTAGGCATTTTGGGTGCTTTGTGAACGGCCCTAGCAACAGGGAAACTGAGGCACGTTCCGCCAGCTTAGCCCTGCCTGGCCGTGTAGGGGCCTTGCTGGTTCTCCAGCTGAGCGTCCCAGGGCGGTGCTATTTTTGGGCTCTGCGAAGGGGCATGTTAGCTTTCGGGTGGCGAGACCTGCTGTGGAGGCGCCGGTGTTAGCAAACGAGGAGGAGGAACCGTGGAGGCGCCACCGGAAGGCTGGCCGACTGCTCATTCACTGTAGAGCTGGTGGAAATGCCGGGCTGGGGGGCGCCGTGGCCTTATTCCCGTCTGGGCTCCCCGTCTAACAATGGATGGAGGTTAGCCCATGACTCTGAGAGGAACTCCGGGCTTTTCTTTTCTGTTTAAGTGGGTGAAAGTTCACCTCTCCAGGGCATGTGGTAACTGCATCCCTTTGTGTGAATTCCCGGACCTTCACCACCAGCAGGTTTGCTGGAGGTGCAGTGACAGGGGAAATTTTAAGAAATGCATGAAATCTTCCAAGAAGGTTGTTGAGTTCTTAGACACTACCTTTTATATCAGAATTTTAAAGTACACATTTTTTTTTTCTTTCCAATCTCCATGCCCTCACTGCCCACTCACCCATCTCATTCCTCCCCCAGTCCCAAAGGGTAAAGGAGGCAACAAATGCACAGAAGAGTTGCCATGGTCTGGGCCACCAGGAAGGGGATCAACTTGAAGACTTGGATTGACTTCTGAATATATTGCTTATCAGTCAGGGTGTTGAATGCCTGGCACTGTTCCCCCAGTGGAACTTCGTATCGGTGTGTCTAAGGGCAAAATGGAACCATAGTGTTCTGACTTTAGAACCTGATGTCAGGAATGGAGACCGGAGGGGCTTTTAGAGAGAATGTAACATGCATTCAGCCATGATCAGTGAAGCCCTGTGCATGCGGTTTGTTTGATTTGGTTTTACTTCTCTACATGTCTGTGCTCTTCCTGTTTTCAGAGAACAGTGGCAATATTCTGTGAAATTGCCCCTTCCTTATTTGATTAAGAGTTTGTCATTCTTACCTATCCCTTTGGAGTCTCTAAAAAGAAAGAAAAAAAAAAAAACCCTGTTCAATTATTTGTTGCACACACGTTAAAACTGTTAAAACAACAACAACAACAACAACAACTTCATTTAGGATGCTACCCTCTCGGCTTATTGAACTGACTTTTTAATTATTTTTGCTGGACACTGATCTCTCCATTCCTTATTAGCACAATTGTAATGTGATTTTTGTGCTATTATTCACTTAAAAATTAAAAATACAGATATTTTCTTTTAGTGTGGCATAGACTGTAATTTTCTTGGGGGCTTGTGTGTTTCTCAATGGATATTTAACAGTTTCTTTCTTGATGACGTCTAGACCTACCCTGATTTTCTTTGAAGATTTGCGTGATGTCATAATTTCCTGGTTCTCTATCATAGGTTAGGTTGGAAACATATTTCTAAGCATTAATTTTAACTTGGAAATAAAGCCTATAAACAAAAAGTAATGTAATGAGAATGTCCTGATTTTTGTGGTTCACACATTAAAATGCTGAGAGTACTATTCTGCATCTTTTAATGCTGTGTTCATGATATATCTTTCTGAGCATTCCCAGGTAGGTAAATTACAAGGGAACTGGAGGGAGAGACACACTGTCTTTGAAGGGAGACATGCTTCCTCCCTCCTGATAGATTTATTGGGACTGGATGGAGGAGCATGAGGAGGGTTTATGCAATGATGGCTTCTTAACAAACTTAGGATGTGAAAAATTCCACTGGAACACAGAGGCATATTTTATCTTCCTTATTTTATCTGTTTCACACTTGAGTATCCCCAAGATACCTACATACACATAGACAAACACAAAGTCATCCTCTCCCCTTCATAGCATCTCTGATTGATGGCAATAACTGCTAACATTTATTGAGTGCCATTTGTCTGTGCCAGGCACTGGCTGGGCACTTGTATATTACTTATCCTCAACTATAACTGGAAGACATAAATGTTATACCCATTTAATAGAAGAGTAAATAGGTTTAGAGAATAAAAGGGAACTTGCCCATAGTCACACAGCTAGGAAGGGGTAGACCCAAGAGTTCAACTTCATGTCTGTCTCTCCACCACTCATGCTGCTAGCTCACCTCTTTCTCTCTCTTAACTCCCTGCCCACACCACATCTGTGTGTATTGCATATAGGCATAAGATCCACAGAGCTCTACTGTATCTTCTTGTTGGTGTATACGCATTTCAACAGTCTTGCAACCAAAAATCCAAGGAAAAAGAAGCCCTTTTCCTCAGCCCCAACCTCATGATCATGTAGCTAGCTTCAAAACTGATTATGTGGGAAAGCATTTTAATCTAAAGTATTAGAAGTCTTACAGGGCTACCTATTGTCTTTTTTTCCATGTTCTTAAAGCACTAAATCATAGGCATGGGGTAGTCTCCTTATATATGCCATCTTCCTTTATTTAATAATTAAGTCAAGATCAGCACTATTGACAGTAGACGCTTTTCCTGAACAAATATGCTCAGTCATAAAGGAGAGCTAATAGTAAGAGGGGTCCATTTATACGTTGCAACATAAGTGATGTTGAAGGGGCCCTTGGAATATCCATTGTCTTGGCTTTTAAGTGTTTTTTTGTGTGTGTGAGATTCGGGGTTCTCTTGGTTCCAAGGCTGCCTGTTTCTCTTACTTACAGAACCTGCTGTGTCCACAGTAAAACTAATTGACTATGGGATATCTTTGTTAAGACAAAATAGTTCAGCAGTAGCTAGAATTCTTTCTATTCATTCAACAATTATTAAGCTCTAGCAATAAGCTGGGCATTGTACTTCAGTTTGGTAATGGAAAGATGAACAAGACAGCCTTCGTGGAATTCACACTACAGTGGGAAAAGATGAAATAAAAAATAAGCTAAAACAAATCAAAGTCTTACCAATTGTGACACAGGGCTCTGGTTGGATGGGGAGGGTTGAAATGATACTTCAGTTAGGATAGTCTGGAAAACCTCTCTTGAGGAGGTGACATCTGAGCTGAGCTGAAAGGATGAGAAGAGAGCTGAACATTCTGGAGAAGATCCTAGACAGAAGTAAACAGCAAGTACACATGCCCAGAGGCAGACACAACCTTGATGTGTTTAAGGAGCAGAAAGGAGGTGGTATAGCCAGAGGGTGGAGAGAGAGAAAGATGCCACCCTGAGACTGGAGGGGTAGTGAGGCCCAGACCACTCAGGGCCTGTGGGCCTCTGAACACTGTGTTACGGTGCTATTGTAAGCACTTTGGGAAGCCAGAGGCAGACTTTAAGCTGGGATTGGGGTGTGTGATGTGATCTGGGTTTTTTCTTGTTGTTTGTTTTTGAGACAGGGTCTTGTTTTGTCACCCAGACTGGAGTGCAGTAGTGCCGTCACAAATCACTGTTGCAGCCTTGACCTCCGAGGCTCAAGCAGTCCTTCCACCTCAGTCCCAAGTAGCTGGGGCTACAGGCATACACCACCACACCTGGCTAATTTTTACATTTTTGTGTGTGTGTAGAGATGGGATCTCACTATATCGCCTAGGCTGGTCTCAAACTCTTGGGCTCAAATGACCTCCCGCCTCAGCTCCCCAAAAGTGCTGGGATTACAGGTGTGAGCCACCATGCCCAGCCCTTAATCTGTTTCTAATGGAAAACTGTAGCTGCTATATGAAGAAGAGAGTCTGTACTGGGTCAAGCAGGAGGACTAGTTAAGAGACTTTGTATTTGTACAGACCTGAGATGTTAGGCCTTTATTTAAGATAGGAGATGTGGAGCTGGGATTAAGGTGCATGCCACCACACCAGGCTAATTTTTGTATTTTTGTAGAGATGGAGTTTCTCCATGTTGGCCAGGCTGGTCTTGAACTCCTAACCTCAAGTGATGAGGTGGACTTATTTGAAATATATTTTGAAGGTAGTGTTGATGGTACTTGCACTTGGAGAATGAGGAACACTTGTGGGATTTGATCTACTGAGATCAGCCTCTGAGATCTGCTGGTGGGTTGCAGATCTACTCAGTGGGCACAGTCCTTTAGGTTGAATTTAAAGTGTGTTAGTGTGCTAAAGAGTGTTCCCAGGTCTCTGATCTGTTCTTTCCCTCCATGGTTTTGAAATTCTGTCATGGCATGGGAGAGGGGTACGGGGGAAGGAGGAGGTGATAAGAACGTTGGGCAAGGGGGAAGGCAGGAGAGTTTTGAAAGATAAAGTGAAGGGATGAGTAAAAAAACTCTGCTTAACTAGTAGCTTTATTAAGTGCAGCTCCCACTCCCAGGACTGAATCACCTTCCTTCAAACCCTCTAGAGCTTGCTGGTTGCTCAAGCATTGAGTAACCATTAGGGCCACTCCGCCTTAAATAGAGATGTCTTCCATAAATAGATGCTGTTTTCCATAACCAGCACTTGAACCTTTCCCATTCTTTTTTCAGGGAAGAGATGAAGGCCAGAGTGTGGGAGTTGATTTACATTTTACATCTGCTTTTCCATTTAGGTCTTAGGAGTGATTTCTTCAGGAGGCTGTGGAGGAGGCTTGATTGCACCCTGGCAGGTTAAAGAGAAATGGGAAAATTGTATTGTACTTTCCCAGCAGAACAATTATGCTGTCTATCCTACTGAGCCCCAGATTTAGAGAACTGCTTCCAGGATAGTTACCCTTATCTTTCCCTATTGCCCGTGTCTTGCCCTGTGCATCAGGATAGAGTGCCTTAAGTCACCATGGGTGGGATATTTTTCTGTATAACTTTCTACTTTTATTTTTTAATGTGAATTATTCCAGGTGATTAGGGACTAAGCTGTCACAAACATGGCCATCCAGTTTATTTGTTTTTAGGAGAAAATGTGAAAGTCTGTCCCTGTTGCTGGGTAATGGCTTGACTATTTTTAGATTGGGCTGCCAGAGATATAAATTGCTATTTTAGTCTGCAGCCTGGTGGTGGGTAGACAAATCCTACTTACTGCACCCTACACAGAGCACTTTCAATTTCATCTGACTTCAGCCATCTTGGGGCCTTGCTCTTTAGCCTTGGAAATTCCTAATAGGGTATGCTACTTATAGCTCTGTTGTTATATCTCAGGACAATGATGTGGTATATCCTCCAATACTTGGGACACTTTTAAAGCATTCTTCCCAAGAGTGTAATTATTTTCTTTTTTGCTAATAAGAGCTGTATAGCAACACTCTTGTCCCTTAGGAAATTAGTAAAATTATTTAAAATATTATCAGGGAAGAAAAGACGATGCTTAATAATAGTTAACTATATTTGAGAATAGCTTGGATAAATTTTGAAGCTACTAACTGTATATTTCTCTTTAACAGTTGGTTTTCAAACCATCTGGTAGATTATACTCAGTAAGTACATATTTTGTACACTAGTGAAATATCTTAACCCATCAGTGGGCCAAGTGAAATATCTTCACTGTCCCAAATTCATTCCCCAGTGGATTTTCCACCTGAACTATCTGTATTGTGTTAATAGTGGCTGCCACTTTATTTTTATTTACTTGATCTAAGGATAACAGGCTCTTCCTAACTCAGGGAGAGAGTATTGGCTGGTCTTTTATTAATAAACTTGGTACTCTCTAAAATGGCTTGGTCATGCATTTTAGCCAATTTTTGGCAACTTGGTTCTACCATTTGGTTCAGCCTTTTACCATTTTTTATTTTGTGTATGAATAAGGTAATGAGTAGTTAGAACTCATTAGTGGCACAAAATACCAACCCCCAACCCCTATTCACACTTCTTTAAACTAGCTTGAGCAAAAGGATGATTTATTGTGCAAAGCCTGTTGACGTCTTACAGACTCTTAAGCACAGGAATGCAGTGGACCTCTGCGACCTGAATGCTGTTGAAAAATTTTTTTTTTTAATGTCCGTCTGTTTCTGTGCATCTGCCTCTTTCTTCTTTTATTCAGACAGCTGCTTTTTTCTCTCCTCCTGAGAAAAAAAAGGATTAGTTAGACTAATCCAGACTCATGAAACCTGTTGTGGGTATGGGTTGGGTTTTTGGTGGGGAGGGCATCCTCACTCAGCATACTGAAATGGAAGAACGCTGTCCTCTCTTTAGGTTCTGTGGTATTCATGCTTTTCTCTGTACTACTGATGGCCACAAAGTTAGCCTAAAGGGAAGTGTGGAATATAGGCATATGTCTATATATGTAACAGATTTTGATATTTAGATACGTACACACATTTGTGTGTATATATGAATTTTATAGCCAAAAGAATCAGGTAGTAGTCATGTGTTTGGTTTTTGAAGCAGACTCTTTGAATTCAGGAAGAACAAAGGTGAAAACATACCTCCGGTTTTAAGTTGCCTAGAGGTAGCCAGGTATCATTTATTTAAACTGTCTGGTAATACAATATAGGGAAACTAGTGGGACAGGCCTGTTAATCATGGGATGTAGGGTTTAAAGATGTGCCTATATAAAGCTTCATAAATTTTAAGAGAGAAAATAGAAACTTTGTTTTTCAAATGTAGTGTATCCCTTTTCACTAAATGACAATAAAATTTAGAAAAATTCATTTTTTTTTTTTAGTTGTACCGTGTGTGTGTGTGTGTGTGTGTGTGTGTGTGTATGGAGGAGGAGGGTTCCAGTTGAAGGGGTGGATATGGTTTCTGTTTGCTTTTGGTGGTAGAAGTTTGCTTTTGGTTATGGAAGGTTTTTCTTTTGAATAAACTGAAAGAATGCTTAATCTAATAAACTAGGGTATTTGCTTAAGGATCATTGCTATTGGCTCAGTTTACTCCTCTCTTTAGTGGCTTTGGCTTTATTACCGCAACTGGGTATTTCCACCAGTCACTTCTTCGCGTAGAATAGACCACTTACCCACTGGCAGGTTTCCTCATTGTTCTTCACACACTTTGAGTTTTTCTTACATGATGTTCTTTTTGTTTTTACAGGTTCATGAACCATCGAGCTCCAGCCAATGGCCGCTACAAGCCAACTTGCTATGAACATGCTGCTAACTGTTACACACACGCAGTGAGTACAAGTTTTCCGCCATTGCCATCCTTTCCATGGGGCTTTGGCGGGAGGAAGGGGTAGTTATCTCTAGTAACCTCAGCACAATTAGTTGTATGTACCCATCTGTGACCTTATCTACCAGGAAATCAGTTCTGGGTCATGTCACCAGAAACTATGTAAGCATGTAGAGTGCTTTGTGTGTTCTAACCTACAGTCAGCTCTGTCCTGGATTTGCTTTCTCCAACAAGATCTTCTTTAAAGAAATAATAATAGTATGTACCCTAGTTATAGAAAAACCAAAGACACCTATTTATGAAGACTGTCACCCCTAGAATGAAATGAATCGCCTTTTCAAGACAATCAACTATGTTCATTTGGCAAAGAGAGTTCACAATTTGTTGAAAAAGATGCTTTTTAAAATTAAGTGATCCTCTGAAATGGGGAGGGGAGCCATAGCCTCCCACCCCTACAGTGGCCATTGCTTCCCAGAGGAGATGTTATTCCATATTGGTGAAGAAAAAGCTGATGTGATCCCTACATTTTTTGTTAATTTTTTTCTGCATTGTAAAAGCAAAACATGCTTATTATAAGAAACTTTAAAAATACTGAAAAATATATAAGAAAAACAAAAATAACCAGAAATAAACTGTTAACACTTCGGTACATTTCTTTGTGTGTGTGTTTGTGTGTGTGTGTGTGTGTGTGTGTCTCTGTGTTGGGGGTGTTTGTGAATATGTATGTATTTTCAGTTTTCCTGTTAATGTGACATTAATGGCATTTTCTTATATCATTATAAATTTTTTACTTTATCTGTGGTTTCATTATTCCCTTGCATTTAGTGACGTTGAGGGAAAAATAGTGGCTGGGATACAGTCTGAAAACAAGAAATAGAGAAAAGACCAGTTTACTTCTTTAACAATGAGTGTTTGGAACAGGCTAGTTTAACTATGGTAGACACTGTTGGTACAATACAATGGTTCAGATATTGAGACACACAGCTTACCTTTAGGAATAATATTTACTCAGGATGAGCCTGAATAAAGCTTAACTTGTTTCTTCTGAGTGTGTCACAGGTTAAGGAACACTTGTGTAAACTTAAGTTAAGGGATACCTGACAAAACCTCCATATTAATTTTTTAGAACAGAAAATATAATCTTATTAAACCATATCTTGAATTTTTGGATTTCAGGGACTAGTAATATTTCTAACAGAGACAAAACACCCCTATTGTCATCATTTCGTTGAAGAGAAGATACTTTAACATGAAAAGTAGAAAGGACATGATCTCAAGATAAAGGGCATTCCTTTAAATGAAATACATTTTGTTTTATGAAAAACTTTATTGTACTTAAATGTACTTAAATCCTCTGAAATAGGAAGGGGAGCCATAGACTCTCACCCCTACAGTGGCCATTGCTTCCCAGAGGAGATGCAATTGTATTTAATGTTCTAATTTTGCTCGGGCCAACGAAAACTTCAGCATCTGAAAAACTCATGCCAGTCTTATCTAGAGGATTTAATATTCTGTTGCAAGATGACAAATGTAGGTTTGGGGAGAAAAAAGATAAGCAAATTGCTAACATTTGTATTCTTTGTCAAGTATGCTTTTTCTAATATCTAATAAAGTAGTTTATTCTCCTGGGAGCTTCTGTCATTATAAGATGTTTACTAGTCATAGTCATACACATATGACTAGACATTAAAGTTTGTGACCATGTGGACTACGAAATATGATGCAGAAAGCAAAATCCTCTCTAAAATTCTCAAGATTTTTTGAATACGTGGGCCTTGGAAATGGTTTGCTCTTGCTTACTTAAAAGGCTCTGTTAAAAATGAAGTGACCCCAAAACTCTTTCACTCTGCAGTAGCTCTCAAATTGGTGGAATGTACAGATCCAAACTGAAAATCAGGGTACATAACTTCAACAATTGACTTTTTGTATATGTGTGTTGCTATGTACATTATAATACCTATTACTTGATTTGTTCAATTATCCTGTCCTGAAATATTGAGATTTCTATTGCAATAGGACAGATGTTTTAAAATGAGGACCTCCCTGAAAAATCTGAGTATATGCTTGGCTGTTTTTTGAAATGGGGTCTCACTCTGCCTCCCAGGTTGGAGTTCAGTGGTACAATCACGGCTCACTATAGCCTCAACCTTTCAGGCCCAAGCAGTCTTCCCACCTCAGCCTGCCAAATAGCTGGGACTACAGGTGTTTGCCACCATGCCTGGCTAATTTTTTAAATTTTTGTAGATACAGAGTCTTGCTGTGTTGCCCAGGCTGGTCTCAAACTCCAGGGCTCAAGCGATTCTCCTGCCTCAGCCTCCCAAAGTGCTGGAATTACAGTCATGAGCTACCACACCCTGCCTGCTTGGCATTTGAATATTTTAAGTAATTACTCTAAATCAGATTATAAAGTAGAATGAAACATGTCCTTATTTAATGAAATTAGGATAAAGAACATCTGTTTTGCAACAGCTGAATAATGTTGCATCCTTGATGGCTTAATTGTATCCCCACTGGTTGGCACAATTCCTGGGCCCTGAATGGTATTACCTGCTTTCCAGTGTAGCAGCTAACTTCATCTGGCTCTCGTTATGATTATCCAGGAGACACAAATACTTGCTCTAAGATTATTTTACTAAAATTGTTCCTGGTAAACCTCTGTATTTTTAGTAAAAGACTCACTTCCATAAAAGCCAGAATATTCCATTCACCATTCTTTATCTTTCCCTCAGTTCCTCATTGTTCCGGCCATCGTGGGCAGTGCCCTCCTCCATCGGCTGTCTGATGACTGCTGGGAAAAGATAACAGCATGGATTTATGGAATGGGACTCTGTGCCCTCTTCATCGTTTCTACAGTATTTCACATTGTATCATGGAAAAAGAGCCACTTAAGGTACAGTGGATGGCATGCTGTTTCAACAGATCCAAATAGTTGACTCAACATGTTTGGTAGCCTCCCAAGCTGGCATGCTTTAGTCAAGTAGGGCAAAGAGTAGACATTTTTCTGCCTTGTAGACTAGAATACTATCCCATTATTCAGGACTTGTTCTTTGGACTGGATGAAGTTTTAGGACTCCTCCCCAGTAGGTATCTAAAAAGGTAGGCCTTTGCTCAGTAACCCCAAACAAAAACTAACTGATTCCCCAGGACTTACCACTTAAAAACCTGAGAGCTATTTTCCAATACTATCAAGCACACTAAGGATATGATGAGAGCAGCAGCTATGGGGTAGTGACAAATCACACTGAGCTTGGAGTCAGCAGGCAGGCTTTGAGGTCCAGCCCTGCTCTTTAATTTTGGGTAAATCACTTGACCTTGTGGAGCCTCAGTATCTGTATCACTAAAATGAGAATAATAATACCTGAGTCACACAGTCAGTGTGATAGGTGAATGAGATAAGGTACTTGAAAATAACTTGAAAATTACAAAAGATCCTACAAGTGTGTGAGGTATGGAGGTATACTTATAGTTTGCGTTTACCATTTTGCAAAGTTTAGCTTTCAGAATTAAGTCTTGTGTATATTATTCAGAGTTCACATATTTTGCTATTAATAGTCGTCAAGCACTTTCAAAACAATACTATAGCTCTTGGCTTGCCAACGACAAGAACGTAAAAGCTTTCCTCCTCTGAGTGAAGGATTGATTTTGGAGCACCACACCATTTAGGTGGGAATGGTTTGCTTGTGAAATGGATTCTGCACAGCCCTAAAGGGCAAAACTTCTTTTCAAAAAAGGAAGATTCAGAGCAGACTATGAGCAGTTTAAAGAAATACTCGAATATGCCTTTTGGTTTTAAAGAATGTCCAAAAAAAACTCAAACTATTCAAACAATCTGATATTTAAAAGATATGCTCCTTTTACAAGCAGGATTTGAGATTTATGAGATGATTACTGGTTTCCTCACATGCAGAATCCTAGAGTTTTAGAGCTGAGAGGATCTTTAGAAATCATCTAATTCAAATCACTTCATTTTTATTTAGAGGAACTGAGGCTCAGAGAAGTGGCCTGACTTGTCTGAGTCAGTGAAACCAGCAGAATCTGATTTTTCCAAGACCTCTGACTCCAAGTCCTAGTTTTTTTCACCATATCTTTTACAATATTGCATATAGCTTGCAGTCTGCTACCTTTTCCAGTAAGGTGACAGTTTCCTGGGCTTAAAATAAAACCACAGCATTGAATCACAAGGGCACTCTGGGACACACTCACAAGAGAACCACAAAAGTGCCTGTCCTGGCTCCTTAGGACACACTGTCGCAGCGCCCAGAGGCCAGTTTAGAAGCAAAGTACTTTATTATCTTCTTGGCACAATTTAGTGCTTGTGGTTGTCTCAGCAAACTTGGCTTCAATGTCTAGATTCTGGATCAATAAAAAGTTGTAGGTACCTACTTCAGTATTCTGGGTCTCCCTGCCAGAGGTGTAATAGAAACTAGATTCTCTTTAACTTTGAATAGCGTTGCTAGAATCATATGCCATGTGTAGATTTTTGCTCCTCATTAAAATTTTTAAATATCAAAAAAGCCTTATTTAAGTAAAAATGAGAAGGGAATTAACATTTATTATGTGGTAGGTGCTCCTGTGTGCTAGGTACTATGCTAGATACATGGCCTACATTATCTCATTTAATATTCACACATACTCCATGAGAAAGATCTTATTTCCACTTTACCTATGAGGTAAGTGAGAGTCAGAGAGGTTGGTGGCAGATCTTGGATAAGATTCCAGGTCTGTTGTCTACCTACTCTAACAGCGTATAACAATCTAGAAAACAGAATTACAAAGGCCCAAAACCTTGCTAGAAATCACAGTCATCCAAGGAGTTTTAAAAACTTATTCTTCTCCTTCCTCCATCCTCTGTCTCACCTCCTAGCCCTTCAGAGTCTTCTGAACTGGAGGCCATCACTATATTTTGTAAGCTTCCCAGGTGATGATATGCAGTCAAGTTTGAAAAGCATTGGCGTAATGTTTGCTTCTTTAGACCTATGGTGTAAAGTATCATCTATGGGTATGCTATAGCTTCTGATGACTAGTAGACTGAAACCCATTCTTTCTCACAAATGTAGTTTTCATTCCTTTAAAACTTTTTTTTTATTTTTAATTTTTGTGGATACATGGTAGGTATATATATTTATGGAATACATTTTTTTTTTTTTTGAGACAGACTCTCACTCTGTTGCCCAGACTGGAGTGCAGTGGTGCGATCTCAGCTCACTGCCACCTCTGCCTCATGGGTTCAAGTGATTGTTGTGCTTCAGCCATCCGAGTAGCTTGGACTACAGGCGTGCGCCACCACACTTGGCTAATTTTTGTATTTTTAGTAGAGACAGTGTTTCACCGTGTTGGCCAGGCTGGTCTCAAATTCCTGACTTCAGGTGATCCACCTGTCTCAGCCTCCCAAAGTGCTGTGATTATTGCTGTGAGCCACCATGCCCAGCCTTTATGGGGTACGTTTTTTCACTTATTCACACAAGTCCTTATTAGTTTGCTTTGGTCAATGTTACGTGTAGGGGAGGCAAAGTCTAATACTAGTGTTCCCTCAAATTATAGTTATACCTGCTTGGACACGGAAAATAGATTCAAGATTAGATTACAAATTTGTACTTTTAAATTACCTCAGTAAAGGGCAGATTCCGTCTAATCCATTTTATGAATAGACCTCAGTGAACCAAACTCTTTGTACATATACCCCTGACTTTTCAGTTTTGGAAGGAGGAACTTGCTTAGAAATACAGGTGGCTATGCTTTTGTAGTAAATGTGCCTTTTTTTGTTTTTGTTACTGTTTTTCCTAAGTTAATTTCTGAATTTCCTTTATTACTGTTTACTGTCCACACCAGGATATTTGAAGTAAAAACTGTAAATACATTCTAAAAAGACACAAAGAATGTGATTTCAGCTCGGGGAGTGTTTACTGAACATCAGGACTTTGCCCTGCACTGATAGGAGCTGGGGCGGGGAGTGAGGGAGGTGGTCTGCCCTCCAGGAACTTCATTTTTCTGTTAGATGGGATCCAAAAGAAATAGAAAACATCAAGAAAAGACAGATTTTGTTTGTTTGCTTTAACCACTTCAGGCTTTCTAACTATCGTGGGGCTCTGTCCCTATGTCTCATATATGCTGAGAGAATCTATTGTATGTGCAACCTAAAAAATAATAGAAAGCTTTTACTCATGACTTCATAACATTAACAACAACAAAAATCTGTGTGACCTTGGGAGAATGAGTGTAAAGGCCATGAGAATGAGAACAAGAATGGAAATTGCAGCATAGTGGAGTGATAACCCTTACTTCCCATCTGAACACTTTCTGACAAATTAACTTTTTTTTCCCCCTCACTAGGACAGTGGAGCATTGTTTTCACATGTGTGATAGAATGGTTATCTATTTCTTCATTGCTGCTTCTTACGCTCCATGGTAAGATACAGTCTTCCTATTTTTGAAGGTAGTGAGTGATTATATGATTAGAATTCCTCACTCCTCCTTTCCTCTCTTCCTCGTGTCCCCACCCTCAGCCCTCATGTGTACACCACCTCCCCTCCTCCTGAACACATACATGCATGCATGTTTTTTCCTGTTTGATGTACTTGGGTCAGATTGCATATTTGAAGGGGAGAATATTGCTGCTGTTTATAATATCTGGGTATTGGATTGTTCAAGAAGAAGTGCCATGAACTTGTGTGCAGATAGCTTGCTCACTCTTGAAATCTGTAACCTTTGCTCTCCATATTGTTTCCCTATACCTCTGCTGTTGTTCAGAACACTAGAAAATTGAATTGTTCAACTGGAAATGCTGTAAATATGTATGAGGAAAGCAAGCTTATTTATTTATTTATTTATTTTGAGACGGAGTCTCACAATCTCGGCTCACTGCAACCTCCGCCTCCCGAGTTCAAGAGATTCTCCTGCCTCAGCCTCCTGAGTAACTGAGATTACAGCCACGTGCTACCATGCCTGGCTAATTTTTGTATTTTTAGTAGAGATGGGGTTTCACCATGTTGGCCAGGCTGGTCAGGAACTCCTGACCTCAAGTGATCTACCCACCTTCATCTCCCAAAGTGCTGGTATTACAGGTGTGAGCCACCGTGCCCAGCCTATTTTTTTTATTTTTTGAGACAGGGTCTCACTCTGTCTCCCAGGCTGGAATGCAGTGGCGTGATCTCAGCTCACTGCAATCTCCACCTCCTGGGTTCAAGTGATTCTCCCACCTCATTCTCCCAAGTAGCTGGGACTACAGGTGTGTGCCACCACACCCAGCTAATTTTTGTATTTTTTGGTGGAGATGGGGTTTCACTGTGTTGGCCATGCAGCTCACTGCAACCTCCACCTCCCAGGTTCAAGTGATTCTCCCACCTTATTCTCCCAAGTAGCTGGGACTACAGGCATGTGCCACCACACCGAGCTAATTTTTGTATTTTTTGGTGGAGATATGGTTTCACCATGTTGTCGACACCAGGTTGGTATCGAACTCTGACCTCAAGTGTTCTGCCCGCCTCTGCCTCCCAAAGTGTTGGGATTACAGGCATGAGCCACCATGCTTGGCCATTTTGGTTTGTTTGTTTGTTTGTTTTGAGACGGAGTCTCACTATGTTTCCCAGGCTGGAGTACAGTGGCAGTGGCCCATGGTCTCAGCTCACTGCAACCTCCGCCTTCCAGGTTCAAGTGATTCTCCTGCCTCAACCTCTGGAGTAGCTGGGATTATAGGTGCCTGCCACATCTGGCTTCTTTGTTTGTTTGTTTTTTGAGACAGCTTCTCACTCTGTCACCAAGGCTGGGGTGCAGAGGCGTGATCTCAGCTCACTGCAACCTCTGCCTCCCAGGTTCAAGTGATTCTCCTTTCTCAGCCTTTGAGTAGCTGGGGCTATAGGCATGTGCCACCATGCCTGGCTAATTTTTCTATTTTTAGTAGAGACGAGGTTTCACTGTGTTACCCAGGCTAGTCTCAAACTCCTGACCTCAAGTGATCTGCCCTCCTCAGCCTCCCAAAGTGCTGGGATTACAGGCGTGAGCCACTACACCCAGCCTGTTTTTGAAATTTAAGCCATTTGTCTTCAATTCACCTCAAGTGCAGTAGCTACTATATAGCAAGTGTGTTTATCATTTCTTTTGCTGAGTAAGAGAACTGGCCACATGAGTTAACCATTTAAAATACCTAGTATCCTGTTCAGTGCCTTTGCTCTTTCTGCCTTTTTGGTGCTGATCAAATATAATCTTTTGTTGCTTTGAAACTCTTAATTAAAGAAACGCTAGCTTTCTTCTACAAGACATAATCCAGTTTTAAAAACTCAGAAGCTTATATTTTGCAATCATCTACTGTAGTCATTAGAAACAGTATGCCTCTAGATTCTGGCTAATGCAGCATCAATGATTGAAAAGAAACCTGATTATCTGAAGGAGTAAAAAGTAAGTGCTATCTTTGCCCAGCATCTGACTAAATTATAGGTCGGCTTAATGTTGGAAGAAGAACACTGAAAGGCTTTTATGAATGGACATTAAATGCCCAGAACAATGCTTATTTCAACAGGAACCTACAGGGTGTTCCAAACAGGATTCCTTACTTAGTTATTTTAAATTCTTTAATTTAAAATAAGTAAATGAATAAAAAGAATTTAAATGTGAGCTGAGGAGTTAAATATCATAGTAGGCAATTTGTTTACCTGTAGTTTTAGATATGTAGGCTGTACTTTTTCCATTTGGAAATGTGACTTTTGTAGTTGTAGATAATCAGGACAACATTTGTTTTTTCCTCATTTATTCTTTTTTTTTTTTTTTTTCCTTGAGACGGAGTTTTGCTCTTGTTGCCCAGGCTGGACTGGACTGCAATGTGCGATCTTGGCTCACCGTAACCTCTGCCTCCTGGGTTCAAGAGATTCTCCTGCCTCAGCCTTCCAAGTAGCTGGGATTACAGGCACGTGCCACCATGTCCAGCTAATTTTTTTGTATTTTTAGTAGAGATGGGGTTTCACCATGTTGGTCAGGCTGGTCTCCAACCCCTGACCTCAGGTGATCCACCCATGTCAGCTTCCTAAAGTGCTGGGATTACAGGTGTGAGCCACCGCACCTGGCCTCATTTATTTTATTTATTTTTTTTGAGACAGAGTCTTGTTCTGTCACCCAGGCTGGAGTACAGTGGTGTGATCTCAGCTCACTGCACCCTCTCCCTCCTGGGTTCAAGCGATTCTCCTGCCTCAGCCTCCCTAGTAGCTGGAATTACAGGTGCCCACCACCATGCCAGCTAACTTTTGTATTTTTAGTAGAGACTGGGTTCCACCATGTTGGCCAGGCTGGTCTTGAACTCCTGACCTAAAGTGATCTGCCTGCCTTGGCCTCCCAAATTTCTGGGATTACAGGTGTGAGCCACTGTTCCTGAACTTCTCATGTATTCTTAATATGAAGTTAGTACAAGTGAATTTGCAGCATTTTAAAATTCAAACCTCACAACAGTCCATGGTTAAATTCTAACAAAATGTCTTCCATAATACATGTTAGGAATAATTCTTCTCATGTTCTCTCTTGGCAGAGAGATTGATAATGGAGACACACTTGGTTTGTGTATTAGGTATCCACTGTGGATATGTGATCCTGGGTCAAGATTTTGTTCCAGGTTCTTCTCATTAAGCTTTGTAAGCAATCTGCTCCCAAATACATGGTCAGAAATTAAAGGGCAAGCAGTCTTGACCTCATTCTGCCTAATAGGGTAAGTTAGGCATCACAAGAGTGCTGGGACTCCCTTCAACTTGTCTGCTTTTAGCTGGTTCTGTTTTAAACCATGTTGAAACTAATTCTAAGTCTTTTTTTTTTTTTAGGTGGAGTCTTGCTCTTTCGCCCAAACTGGAGTGCAGTGGTGCGATCTCAGCTCACTACAACCTCTGCCTCCCGGGCTCAAGCAATTCTCCTGCCTCAGCCTCCCGAGCAACTTGGATTACAGGCACATGCCACCACACCTGGCTAATTTTTGTATTTTTAGTAGAGATGGGGTTTCACTATGTTGGCCAGGCTGGTCTTGAACTCCTGACCTCAAGTGATCCGTCCGCCTCGGCCTCCCAAAGTGCTGGGATTACAGATGTGAGCCACCACTCCCGGCCTAATTCTGAGTCTTAAAGGTCGACTGACAAATTTGTTTTTGAGTTGCTTAATTTTACCTAAATTGCCCAAATGCCTGCTTGATGCGTTGAGTGCGTTTTCTTCCTGCTCTTATCCTAAGACTTTCTCAGTTTTCAATGACACAGGTTCTATGAATTCCCTTCATTTATCACTTCTGTTCTTTGTTGTCATGTTTACATTTTTAGGTTAAATCTTCGTGAACTTGGACCCCTGGCATCTCATATGCGTTGGTTTATCTGGCTCATGGCAGCTGGAGGAACCATTTATGTATTTCTCTACCATGAAAAGTAAGAGAAAATAATTTACATTTGATAGTTTTAAAATCGACTGCCTAAATATTATCTGCACTGCAATACAATTTACTTTTATTTGTACTTCAAAACAGTAGAAATACATAAATAGAATATGTTATTTTTAATAAATCTTCAAAACCATTTGGTATTCATTATTAGTGGAAAGATTGCTGTGGAAAAACAAGAGTGGTACAGGTTTGTTATAATGCAGTTGAGGGGACACGGTGACCAGCCCCTTTGGAGTCCATCAGACTTCATTTCTATAGCATGAGGCAAATTGGCCTCATTCTCTGTGATTCAGTCATCACGTGAGAAAACCAGCCATTTGTCAAGGTGTCTATGAAGATTGGAGAGAATAGATATTAAGTGCCCAGTACAATATTTACCTGAAGAAGGGCCTAGAGGGTATTCCAAAAAGGGTACCTTGAGAAAAAGGATGTTGGGAAGGACGTTGGAACTCTTAATATCCTAGCCGTAGGGCACAGCTTTTTAGCCAATTATTCATAGCTGATAGTCCTAATTATTGAGCCATATAAAAACAAAAGCTAATGGAAATTTAGTATCTTCGCTCTAGAGGAGACCTTCAAGGTCCCCTATTCCAGCTTCATGATTAAAAAGTCAGAACATTTAGGATATGCATCAAATTAGTGACTCATCTGGAAATTAGGACCCAAACATCCAAGTTCTGATTCCATTGCTCTTTTCATTACCCTGTATGTTTGAATTTGAGAAACACACAACCAGGAAATCTTTGTCATTGGGTTTATTTACAGTTCATTAAATTCTTTATCTATTGTGCTTGGCAGAATGGCTCTCAGAATTGAACATAGTTTGTGTTTATCAGAAAGTACTAAATTGTTTTCCCCTTTCAGAAGAAGAAAATGGTGGTTTTCACTAACTTCTTTTTGTCTCTGTAATTCACTTAAATACCTTTTTGACCATAATTAGCAATGCTGAGTAGTGTTATATATTATAGTATATATAAGTCCAAGGGAACAGTTTGCTTCTTGGACTCAAATCTCTTATTTATATCCTTGGATAAAATAGGAAGTCAAGAAAGGCAACTATCTTTTCTCCTTTTCCTGGCCTTCTGGTGTAAACAAAACCCATAAACCCATTCTTCCCCTATCTGATTATTTCATGGTAGGCTTTGTGTATAAAACACGATGAATGAGGTATGAGTCACCCTTGGCCATTCAGTTTGGCAGACATTAGGGAGTACCTAAATTGTGTCAGGTACTATTCTAGGATTTACAGATCAAAACATAATTAATCTTGGTTCCTGCCTTTGAGGAGCTTATAGTCTGGTTTGATTAGGCTGAAATGTAATTTGAATTTCAATACAACGTATTTCATAGGGTTTTTAGATCTTTTGTAGTCTAACATGATGAGCCTTAAAATTAGTTTGTGCAGGTGCAAAATAAAGAGACAAACAAAATTACGTGTCCTTTCCTTAGGGATTGCTGTTCCTTTTTGCTGATAAACTAGGCTCCAGGCTGCATCTCCATTCATCTTCAGAATTTCACTTATAGCTCTGGATTGGAATGGTAATGAAAGCAGACACTCTAGGATCAGAAGAGGAAATATTTTACAAGGTGGAGTGGGTTAAACGATAACTACTTTTGGCAGAAAACATTTTCTTTTTTTTTTTTTGAGGCAGTCTCGTTCTGTCACCCAGACTGGATGGAGTGCGGTGGCGCGATCTCGGCTCACTGCAAGCTCCGCCTTCTGGGTTCACGCCATTCTCCTGCGTCATCTTCCCAAGTAGCTGGGACTACAGGCGCTCACCACGCCCAGCTAATTTTTTGTATTTTTAGTAGAGACAGCTTTCACCGACTTAATCAGGATGGTCTCGATCTCCTGACCTCGTGATCCGCCCGCCTCGGCCTCCCAAAGTGCTGGGATTACAGGCATGAGCCACCGTGCCCAGCCGGCAGAAAACATTTTCTAGGTGACATGTGGGATTTGATGCCTTTTCAACCCTGAGAGAAATGCTAGTTCCTTGTTACTCAGCTACTATGTTTTAGTTAGAGGCCTAGTGGTTGCCTACTGAGAAATAACGTTTTATTTGAATAGTTAAGAGTTTACATTTCTTTCTCAAAAGTGAAAAGGAAAGGCTGGTATGTAAATTGTTAGGTGTTATAGAAATTTATAAGTTAAATTAACTGCATTTCTGTTCCTGCAGGTATAAGGTGGTTGAACTCTTTTTCTATCTCACAATGGGATTCTCTCCAGCCTTGGTGGTGACATCAATGGTGAGACATGGCTTCAGAATTTTAGTTATTTTCTTTTAAGCTGCTGGAACTTAATATGATTATAGATATGATATGTAGCTTTTCTTTATAAAGTTATGTCCATTAAATAGAGGCTCAAAAGAAAAAGAACTTATAAATAATGAAGTGTTTAGCTGGGCATGGTGGCATGTGCCTGTGCTCCCAGCTACATGGGAGGCTGAGGCAGGAGGATTGCTTGAGCCCAGGAGGTTGAGGCTGTGGTGAGCTGTGTTCATGCCACTGCACTACAGCCTGAGGAACAGAGTGAGACCCTGTCTCAAAAAAATAAAAATAATGAAGTGTGCCAGCAACTCGTAAGCTTGCACTAGGTACCATGTACAGATTGGGAAAGCTATAAATTTAGGTATGTTTCTGTCTTTATGGTACTTTCCTGAATCAGAACGAGAATAGGTTCAGAGAGGTATTTTTCAAATCCCTTTACTCTTACTTTTCCTTTCCCTTGCTTTTAAGTCATAAGTCAAGCACTTTTTTTTTTGTTCGTTCTGTTTTCTAAGGCAAGCACTTTTTTTTTCTTTTACTTTGTTTGAAAATATTTTTGGGGATTTTCGTGGGTAAAGTGTAACATTACCTGTAATAGGCAGTTGCATGTATATATTTGAATTCCCTTTCAAATTGAATTACTGTTGAGAAGTCTGTGTGTGTCTGTCTTTTTGAAATGAAAATATATTATTACAACTTCATGGTTCCATCCACCTGGTTACCAGGCCTTTAGCTTATATATTGTAGTATCTTAGGCTCTAGGCACTATATTAACTAAGGAGGTCCCAATGTGTTTCATTTGAACTCTTCTGAGCCTACATTGTTCAGAAGAACTGTACTTAGGATTTCACTCCTAATCTCATAGGCACATTGTAAGAACCTTTTTTTTTTTTTTTTTTTTTTTTTTTGAGACAAAGTCTTGCTCTGTTGCCCAGGCTGGAGGGCAGTGGAGCAATCTTGGCCCACTGCAACCTCCGCCTCCTGAGTTCAAGTGATTCTCCCACCTCAGCCTCCTAAGTAGCTGAGATTACAGATGCGGGCTGCAACCCTTGGCTAATTTTTTGTATTTTTAGTAGAGATGGGATTTCACCAAGTTGGCTAGTCTGTTCTTGAACTCCTGAGCTCAGGTGATCCACCCGCCTCGGCCTCCCAAAGTGCTGGGATTATAGGCGTAAGCCATCACGCCTGGCCGTAAGAACATAATTCTGTGATAGTTTTTTTCCTGGTCACAAAAACACCTATAAAAGGTTTAAGAGTTTCAAATGGTTCTGTTTTTTTCAGGGGATGTCTTCATGAGAATATAACAAAATACATTTCTTTGAGATACGAGGTTTATGATGGCTTTAATAATTAGCTAGCACCCAAAATACATATAGATGGTAAAAGCAAGAGGGAATGGTAAGGAGGAGGAGTTAAGGGACAGAAATAAGAAAATCAGCCTTGAAGGCCATATAGTTAGAAGGCATTTCAGGACACCCAAAGCAATATAAGCAAGGTTTGTGCAGCTTAATAGAGTAGAATTTCAGGCAAATTCCCTCTGGGTATCATAAAAACAGGTTTATCCAGTAATTTTACTAGCCTAAATCTGAAATTGACATTTCCATAAGTGGTACAATAGCAGGTGACTAATGTTTGTGATAATCAAGCAGGATGATCCCCCACACTGCCTTCATAGAACTTAGAGTCAAGCAGGCAAATGCAGTTCCTATTAAAGAAAAAGAGATCATGAAATTTGATAAAATATTTGATTGGGGAAAGTTCAGGCTGCTATGGGAGCACGACAGAAGTACCAGAGGAAGTGATATTTCAGCTGATTTGGAAAAACATGTAGGAGCTGAGAGATGGTAGGGGTGAGGCAAGTGTTACAGGTAGAGAATACAGCACGAAGGAAGCCCAGAGAAGGGGAAAGCACCAGCATCTTTGGAGAAATGAAAATAGCTCATTGTTTGTTACATAAAATACATGTACCAGCTTGAGTTATGTACATATGCATGGTGGGGGCAGGTATGCAGGTAGCACAAGTCTTGTAATAAAGCTGGAGAGCTAGACAAGAGTCCAGATCACAAAGGACCTCATAAGCCACTAACACAGTAACACAATGAATGAAAATGCGAATCTTTGGTTCTGGCCAGAATCATGGGTCTCAGACTTACCCTTCTGCCATAAAGAACTGTAAAACTAGAAAAAGAATAAAGGCAACTGTTTTTTGGCTCTGAACCCAAACAGTACAGGACTGTGATCCTTGAAGGAAGAGAAAACAGGAAAATGAGCTTTGAATTCACCCCAGTTGTTTCCCTGGAGACACTTTCCAAACAGCAACAAAAGGAGGTAAAGCCCAGAGAACAGCAGCCTGGGTGGAGGAAACAGAAATTACACTTCAGGTTACTGACATGGCTGCAGTTTGTGGGGCAGGGTATGGAAGAGGAGGGAGCCTCTCAGGGAGGATGCTTCAGAAATCCATGAAGCAGTTTCCGTGAGTCGTTGTTCAGATATCAAGCTGAATGTTGTACAGGGCAAAACTCTGCAAGTTCCAGTTGCAAATAACTCTTAGAAGGCTGGAAGATAAATGGAAATTCCAGACAGTGCCCAGTGCTGAAAGACATTGAAGTTCCAACCAGCCAGAGTTCAGAGATGGTGCTGGACATCCCAGGCACTCAGTTGACCCTGCCAAGGCCACAGCTTAGGAATAGAGCTACTCTATCCCTAGAGAGAGGGCTACTCTAGAACTGCCATAACAAGGCCCAGACAAACCTTGAAAGGATAAAATTGATCCTCCAGTAAATAAACCGCCTGACAGAACAAAACTCAACAATTTTTAAAGGAATACAACAGAATCTTTAACAACTTAGCATGTACCATGAGTAAATATTATCAGAAATAAATCAATAATAATGTAATAAAATAAATAATAAATATATAAGAAATATTACCAGATAGGCAAGAAACTGGAAAGTGACACATACCTAAGGGAAAACAGATCAATAGACACAGATCAAAAGACAGGAGAGATACTGAGATTCCCACACAGGGAGTTTAAAACAGATGAGGAATCTCAGAAAATACCTGGAGACTATGAAGAAGAATCCACATGGAGATTCTAGATCCGAAAACTGTGATGTCTTCAGAAAAAAAAAATTATTGGAGGGATTTAGTAACAGATTGGATATTGCAGAAGCAAAGGTCAGTGAACTTGAAGCCAGGTCAGTAGAAACTATGCAAACTGAAGCATGAGAGAAAAGAGTGATTTAAAAATGAACAAAAGGAGAAAGAAATTGGGGCAGTTTTTTGTTTTGGGTTTTTTGTTTTATGGTTTTTCTTTTTTTTTTTTTTGTTTTGAAGAAATAATAGTTACAACTTTTCCAAATTTGATGAAAAATATCAACCTAGAGATCCACAAAGCACAAGGAGGCCTGAGCAGGATAAACACAAAGAAAACTACACTAAGACACATTAAAGTCAAATTACTAAAAAACAAAGGCAAAGACAAGACCTTAAAATCAGCCAGAGAGAGAAAAAAGAGCAAGGAGAGAAGATGACCACTGACATTTTATCAGAATTCATGGGAGCAGGAATACAATGAAATGGCACATTTAAAATGCTGAAAGGGGCCGGGTGCTGTGGCTCACACATGTAATCCCAGCACGTTGGAGGCTGAGGTGGGTGGATCATGTGAAGTCAGGAGTTCAAGACCAGCTTGGCCAACATGGTGAAACCCCGTCTCTACTAAAAATACAAAAATTAGCCGAATGTGATGGCAGAGCTCCTGTAATCCCAGCTATTCGAGAGGCTGAGGCTGAGGCAGGAAAATCGCCTGAACCCAAGAGGCAGAGGTTGTAGGAGGTTGTAGTGAGCTGAGGTCGGGCCACTGCACTCCAGCCTAGGCAACAGCATGAGACTCCGTCTCAAAAATAAATAAAATAAAATAAATAAGTAAATAAAATGCGGAAAGGAAAAAACAAAAAAACCCTATCAACTTCAGGTTGAAGTTAGCACAGTTTAGTAACATTAATGTCAAAAATTTAACCAGGGAGGCCGAGGCAGGCAGATCACTTGAGGTCAGGAGTTCGAGACCAGCCTAGCCAACATGGCAAAACCCGTCTCTACTAAAAATACAAAAATTAGCTGGGCATGGTGGTGAGCACCTGTAGTCCCAGCTACTCGGGAGGCTGAGGCAGGAGAATCACTAGAACACGGGAGGCAGAGGTTACAGTGAGCCAAGATCGTGCCACTGCACTCCAGCCTGGGCAACGGAGCAAGATGCTGTCTGTACATAAATAAATAAATAAATAAACCAGGATTGCTAGAAATGATGAATTTGTATGTAAATACATGGCTGTTTTTCATTTCTTAATTTCTTCACAAGATAACATGGGGGTTTCTAACATGTAGAAGTAAAGTACATGGTAACAATGGATGGGGTGGAGAAATAGAAGCCCATTGTTTTAAGGGTCTTAACCTTGTATAGGGGATATAATAATAAAGGTACATTGTGATGAGTTAAGGATGCACACTGTAACCCGTAGAATAACCACCACTGGCCAGGCACAGTGGCTCACGCCTGTAATCCCAGCACTTTGGGAGGCCGAGGCGGGTGGATCACGAGGTCAGGAGTTCGAGACCAGCCTGATGGACATGATGAAACCCCACCTCTACTAAAAATACAAAAATTAGCCAGGTGTGGTGGCACGCGCCTATAATCCCATCTACTTGGGAGGCTGAGGCAGGAGAATCCACTTGAACCCTGGAGGTGGAGTTTGCAGTGAGCTGAGATTGTGCACTGCACTCCAGCCTGGGCAACAGAACAAGACTCCATCTCAGAAAAAAAAAGAATAACCACCACCACCACCAACAACAAAAGCAAAATAAATGTTATAGTTAAGTAGTCAAGATAAAAGATAAAATGGAATCCCAAAGTTATTCAATTTAGTCTAAAGCAGGTGGGAAAATTGGAAAACGGAAACAAAAGATAGATGAAACCAAATAGAAAACAGAGAGCAAGACGGGAGGCTTCAATACAACCATATCAGTAATTAGGTACTTCATATATAATAACAATTACATCACAATGGACTGAACACTCCAACTAAAAGGCAGAGATTGTCAGACTGGATAAAAAAGTTTTCTAATCTGTATAATGGGGATAATAGTACCTAATTTAGGGTCGTTGTGAAGATTAAATGAATAAATATATGAAGTGCTTCAAACAGTGCCTGGTACATAGTTACAATAATGATAATGATAATGAAAAAAAAATCCGTTTTGATACAGAATTAACTATGTTCTAGGTCTTTGAAAGTTGAGGTAAATATGGTATCTTGAGGATACTTGTTAACAGAATGCATGTCAAAACTAACCTGTGTGCTTGGTTTGGTGTCTTGGTTGTTTTGGCAGAAAGGAAGAAAAAGGGTATTTTGGAACAGTGACTGGCCATGTGATTTTGTTCAGGCCACTTCACTGCTCTGGCCTTAGTCTCCTAACCTCTGCAATAAGGGGGTTGTGTTAGATGAGTGACTCTTACTATTTGGGAGTCCCTGTGCCCCTTTGCGAATCTGATGACAGCCTTACCACTATCCTAGAAGAGGGCTCCTAATACACACACAAATACTTTTGTATAATGTGTATTCATTGCTGTATAACCTTGAGGAATTAATAACGTGTGGTATTTTGTCTTTGTTTTTACTTTTTAAATAAAAATAAATCTGGCTGAAGTCCTTTCTTACCAAGGTTAGGAAGAAATCCAATGTCAGTCCATTTGGATTGGCTCCTTCCCCATCTTTTGATCCCACACCAAACATGGGGGCTTCTGTGAACTTTGAAAAAGGACTGATGCTCACAGCTGGCTCTAGATCCTCACACCTGGTCCTTAGCTCATGATGGTCTAGTGTTGCCTTGCTTTTAGCTGAGGCCCTTGGGGCCCATTCTAATCAGATGCCTGAGTTAGAGCTTCCCTTTACTCTTGCGGCGCACACAAGGCTGCTGCCCAGTGCCCAGCCCTCTGGGACACCCACACACCTATCCCCTTCCAAGGCCCTGCCATGATCTGCGTTAGGTTTCCACTCACTCTGCAGAACCTGTCTCCTTTCTATTCCTAGTCCTCAGAAATCCAGGGGACTAACTTGTTTCTTCATCAGCTTCTAAGCATTGCCTCTATTCTCACTCCTCATTTATACAAGCCATTTTAATCTTGTAGATGGGCCTTGATCTTTGAAAACCAAGAACAGCCTAAAAAATTCTCCCTTCTGCCCTAAGACACACAAGAATATTAACTTATTGCTAAGCTAAGCAATGGCCAGGCGCAAAGACAAAAAGGCCTGGAGACATCTAGAAGGCTAGGAAATATCTGTACTATGTGATCTATGATCTCAGAGGTCACTTCTAGTTATGATTTTCCTGTGTCAGCCTTAAGGAATCTATAAGCTCACATAAGCAGGGGAAGTCTCAAAGAAGCAATCAGTGTAGAACAGTGTTTGAGAAGGACAAAGGGAAGTAAATACCCTGGCTGAGATGTAAATTATAAATAGAGTGGCTTGGGCCTGCCTTAGTAGGGAAGGAAGCATTTAAAGGGGAAGATGAGAACAGAGGATTGCACTTTATTAAAATGAACTTCCATGTCTGGCTATGATTGCAGTTTGCTTAAATATGCTGTAAATGAGCAGAATGTTCTGCTTTTTCATTTGGGACCTGTAATGTGATTGCTTGCTCAACTCAAGATTGTCAGTCCAAAGGGCAATCCAGGTCGATGTATAAGAGACTTTTTTTATGTTTGGTTCATGTTTACAGATCAGGATTGTGTTCACACAGCTTCTTCATTGTCTAGAAAATCAAGAGCCTTAGAGGGAATTACAGTTATCTGTAGCTTGCCATGCAGAGTAACATCAAACCCTTTTTATTTTTTTTCTCTGTTGACAGAACAACACCGATGGACTTCAGGAACTTGCCTGTGGGGGCTTAATTTATTGCTTGGGAGTTGTGTTCTTCAAGAGTGATGGCATCATTCCATTTGCCCACGCCATCTGGCACCTGTTTGTGGCCACGGCAGCTGCAGTGCATTACTACGCCATTTGGAAATACCTTTACCGAAGTCCTACGGACTTTATGCGGCATTTATGACCAATCTGTACTAATTCTCCAAACCAGTATTATTTCAATTATGGCACTTGGGAATGGGGTGAGAGCTGAACATTGCACAGGGAAAGAAAAAAAAATAACTGCACTGACTTTATATCTTTTGAATATAATTACTGTGAAAGTATAAAGGCTGTGTTCTGGAATTTTCCCCCTCACAGCAAATAAATAAGGTAGTGAATTAATTATTCATTCCATTCCACTATCATGAAGGACTCTGAATAGACTTGGCCAACTGATGTTTACAAACCAGAATTTTGTATTTTAATTTTACAGATTTTACTACATGATTTTTCTAAAGTACTATGTCAGGTTGTAAAAGTCAGTGCAATAACAAACCTTCCTTTTTAAGAAGAAAATTGTTTCTATCACTTTCCCATTCACTAGGTAAAGAATCATGGACAGAACTTACACTACTTTTTACCATGTTTCATCTTGGCATAACATGGTTCTTTTTTAAATAGAAACTTTAGTTTTTTGTAAATTTTTAAAAAAATATTTCATTGATATGCATCTCTGCAGGTCCTCATTCATGTTGTGAATTTTTGCAGCAAGCAGTCAACATTCCACAAATGAACAAACATTATACCTCTTCTGATAGTTTTATTAAGCATGGAGAAATTGCCAATTTTTAAAAACTGCAATTTTCCAAACTTTTCTGCCAACCTCTTACTCTGAATTCAGTGCTGCTTTGGGACATACACTTGACCTAGCTTGGTTTACCAGTGATGGAAAAGTATTTTGATATCATTAACTTTTTCAAAAGATCCAACTTTTTCTCTATGCCTTTGCCACATTCTCTTCAGGGTCTCTTTCCACAGTGGATAGGTGTTTTTTTCTGTATTATGACAGTATTGTTGGGTTGGCCATCTGCTGGAAACTCCTGAAGAGCATTATGTATTACAGTGAGCAGTTGTATTGCCTGTTTGGTGCCCAATGGTTAAGTCATTGTCACTTAGCTTTATATTGTCAGTTTGATATTTATTTTAAATTGTGGAACTAGATGCATAAATTCACATCTCTGCCTTTCCTTTGCATCTTCCCATATATTGTGTTTTTTTTTTTTCCTAGAAAAATATTTAAAGCATTGTTTGACAGGTAGAAACTCATGTATCTGTAGTCCATGAGTTGTATCCTGGCTCAGTGGAGTGATATTTATGTATTATTTTTACTTTTCTCTCAGTGTCTTATATTAAGATTAACATGTTGTTAATAGTTGCTTTGTTGATTAATCTCTCTTGTTGTTGTTTTAATAAATGAAATAGGCTTGCCTTTAGATCGGGTGCTGATATTGCCTGTTTCCTAGTAATGGGCTGATCAAATGATCAGTGGAATTCTTGGTTTGATGATAAGCTTATTAATTGAAATTTTTTACTGATGTGGCTTTAAAAGAGGTTTATTTTGTATATGTTTAGAACTCTCTGATTTTGATGAATTATATGGGAACGAGAAACAGAAGAAGTGGTATTTGCTGGCGAGTTAAATAGGCAAGGTACCCAGTGATAACACCAACCAAACCACTCCTATCTGCATGATTCTGAACATCTGGATGCCTGTTGTTTTACTGTGTATATTTTATTTTTAATATATTAACTTTGTGGATTCATTTAAGGTCTACTCAAAAGTAACACTGTCAAAACCACTAATATGTATGTAAAAATTGTGCTGTATACTACAATAAAGTTGTTACTTGGATTTGTTCCACTGTCTCTAAATTAGATGACTGTGAAAATAATAATGCATATTTGAGAGTTCGAGCTCATCCAGCATTTGTAATTTGTATACTAGTCTTTAAAAAAAAAAAAAAAGTCCAAATGGAAAGAAAAATGAATACGCCTGGTCACTTAGAACTTTCTAGTCTACTTTTTAATAACTGAAATGCCAGAGCCAGCTCAAACATTAATCAACAGACATTTTCAGTTTAAAATACACTAGTCAGGACCTAATGATTTCAAGTTTTTTAGATGATGCGTCTTTACCAAGATAAGCCTTTTGGTTTAGCATATTTAATATTCTATAGGACTGAGGTTACAGTCTTTTATGTTACCAACCAGACAAATGGCAGATTATAAACCTAACAACGCTCCGAGTGTTAGATGCCATTCTGCCTCTTCTGTAGTGTGGGAAACCAGGGCCAAAGAAGTTTAACTGCTTCATCCTAAATCAGGGAACTGGAACAGCAACCAGCTCTATCTGATTCCGAAGCCTCCCATTCACTCTATACCACTGCATTTCTAGAGTCAGCAAAAACAAATAAAAAAACTTGAACTAAAAATTCATCAGGCATGGACACAGAAAAGAAAACACTATTCACATGGTTTAGAACCTCAATAATCCATCAGATAACTCTCCGTCAAATCTAATTTTGAGGACTGAGTGTCTTGAAGCATTATGATTCCAAAGAGTGCTGTCCTCTAGGTCACCAGTGTGACCTCATCCATTTCTAGAGTGTCCCCACTGTTGTGCTGTCACCTTCTTGGTCAGTATCTCCAGCCTTAAACTATTTTCTAAGGACTAGACCTCTCTCTAATCAACTGCCTAAATGCTCCCAGACATATTGACTCAAACCATCCCAAACTGATTTCATTATCTTTCCTCATCCTACCACCAAACCTATTTTCTGAAATTTCCTAACTTAGTTAATGGCATGGCCACAGCCATCTGTTCATTCATGCATCCTTGATTTCTTGCACCCCTGAGATGCAACAGGTCAGCCAGAACTGTCACCCCTGCCTTTCTCACAACTCCCCGGTCTGGTTCCTCACCTCTCTTCACACTGCAAGGTCCTAAAAAGACCTACTTAGCAGTCATCAGACTACAGCAGCCACCTCCTCATTTGTATCCCTGCCACTGCTTACACCCCTCAAATGAGCTCATCCTCCACACTGTACCAGCATTATCTTCCCAAAATAAAATCTGAGCATGTGTCTCGATGCTCCAAAACTTCCACTGACTATTATCCTATAAGATTCACGCCAGATGCTTTAGCATGGACTCTTCACATGCTGACTCCGCCTGATCAGCCCTCTCCCCAGCTGAACCCCACTTGACATCAGCCCTGCTAGTGATTTTCACAGCCTCCCCCACAACACACATGCCCTCATGGTGCTTTTGCAGCTGTGTTTTTGTACCTGCTGTTCCTTGTCCTGGAATGCCCTTACTCCAGCCCCTTTCCTACCTGGCAAATAGTTGCTTATTCAGGTGCCATCCACCTCCCTTGTGCCATTGACCAAGTTCCCCCTGACATGAGTAGTGGTGCCCTCCTTTGACCCCACAGCACAGATATTCCTTCATGGCCCCTGTCATGGTGCATTGTGATTGTGTTTACTGTCTTTACCTCTGGTCTTGGGACTGAACTCCTTCAGGCAGGGACAGAGTCTCATCCACTTCTGTTCCTAGCTTCTAGCATAGCACTGGCTTATGACAAGAGTGAAGAAGTTTTGCTGGATGAAAGGGGCGGGGTCGGGGGAAGGTTGGAGAATGGTGCTGTGGAAGGGAAAGACCGAGAATAAAGCATTTTTTAGGACAGACTTTGGTTTTAGCAAGTTTATCCTGTCCATCACAAGCACTCTTACTAGCTGGAAACTGACTTTTAGCTTCTCTGGCCTTAGAGGCTTTTTTGACCACAAGGGTCAGCTAGAACATTCGTAGCAACCGCAGGAAAGTTGATGAGAAAATAGAGTGTACATATTAGAAAGTATGTCCTAAAGAAGAAAATGTCCAGCATTTTTATTGGTGCTTTCATAGAAATAACTCAACAATTTACAAAATTATTTTGGGAAAAAAAAAGTATTTGGCCTAACATATTTCCCTCTGGTCCTCTTTTCTGAATATAGTAATAAAATAAATCAAAACAATTGTGCAATCATTGGGTCTTAGTGCAGATTATACTCAAGAAGCGACAACTTAAATTTTTAAAAATATTTTGAATATTTTTACTTTAAAAATCATACAGCCATATAAAACCCTTTGGAAAATAGAGAAAGCTAAACATTATCCAGCATTCATTTATCATAATATATTTTAATATACTTCCAATCTTTTATTTCCCTATTTTTATTATACAGCTGTAAATATGCCACATATGTAATTTTATATACTTTTTCCTACTTATTATGAGCATTTAAAAATACTATTATATCGGCCGGGCACGGTGGCTCACGCCTGTAATCCCAACACTTTGGGAGGCCAAGGTGGGCGGATCACGAGGTCAGGAGTTCAAGACAAGCCTGACCGACATGGTGAAACCCCGTCTCTACTAAAAATACAAAAAAAAATTAGCTGGACTTGGCGGTGCATGCCTGTAATCCCAGCTTACTCAGGAGGTTGAAGCAGGAGAATTGCTTGAACCTGGGAGGTGGAGGTTGCAGTGAGCCAAGATCACACCACTGCACTCCAACCTGGGCAATGGAGCAAGACTCCATCTCAAAAAAAAAAAAAAACTATTATTACTATTGTATCATTTCATAGCAAGAATTTTCAATGATTTCATCATCTTTCAGAACTGGGTATGCAGCCTATTTTGCTTAATCATTTGCCTAATTTTGCATATTTAGATTGCTTTAGATTTTTTATTATAAACAATGCTGCAGTGAACACACAGCTTCGTCCATATTTATGACTGGGTTTTAAAGGTAATAATAATAAACAATTGACTGTTTCTTATGTATCAGGTACTGCGCTAGTTTACATGGATTATCTCATTTTATGTTTACAAAAAATTTATAGATAAATCATTTTCTTATTCCCATTTTACAGATGAGGAAACAAATACCGATGAATGAGTTTCCTTGCCCAAGGTAAGTGGCAGAACCCGAGTGAACCCAGGAACCCTAGAGGCTGTTTTCATTTTCAAGAGAGCCATTCCTGGGGCAAAGTTTTATTGATGGGTTTACCCAAAGGAAGACCTTTTAAAAATAGAGCTCATTTCCAAATCTCTACATTTATACTTGGTGTCTTCAGTTTATGTCTACTCTTCTCATGTGCCAATGAGATGGAGAGTGGAATAGGAAAATCTCCAAAGGAAACTGACCTCGAAGAAGCTGGTTCACCTCCCTCCTTGTGCAACAAAATAAAAGTTTCTCGAGGGGCCCCGAGGAATGTTTTAGTTTAACAAGGTTAGAATTGCTGCATTTATGTCTTTCTACTGCTTTTGCTATTTTAAATAGACAGTGCCAATATGTTCTTACATTCTGTGCCATTCCCACCTACATCCCTGCAATGGATTGGTGGTGTTATTTTTCCAAGAAACAGTGCCACTGTGCACTCTCGCCACTCTGCAAGGGGAGTTAAGCTATTCTCATCAGGGGCCTGTTCAACACAACAGAACGCTTTCTCATTCTGCCACACAGCTCATTATCACTCAGACTTTCACTGCAGTCAGACTTGTGAAGTCAAAATAGACTGGCAAGGCTTAAGGGGGGCTTGGGAAAGTAGGCTTTGGAGGCTTGCCCTATCTCCTGGGAGAGGTCACAGGTCCTTTGCTGTTCTGTGCCAGGCCACACTTAACACACCCGATCTACTGTGTCAGTCACTGAAAAGGTCAGGAAAACTTTTTGATCACTAGGATTTCATTCTCTTAAAGTCACACCAGCGTTTTTTGAATCCCATCTATGAGCTGCGTGTTGAGTCAGGGGGTAAGCAGACAGCCGGTGACAAATTGGCTGGGTGAGCTTCGGCAAGTTTGGTATTACTTTTGAGCTTCAGTTCCTGTCTGCAAAAGGGGTATATCCCTTCTCTTGCAGTGCGGTCATAAGGATTAAATAATATGTTGAAAGTGTCAAGTTTATACAGTCTGGCATATGATTGACACTGGGTAAATAATCCTAGTGCTTCTTTCCCATATGGCTGAGCTTTTAAAATTACGGTTACAGCCCACCTGGGGATATTTTTCATGCACAAACAACCTGAAGAACAGTTCAGTACCACTCTTAAAATTGTTCTGTGCATTGTCTAGCTCTTATAAATGGTTCTGGATCAAATGATGGCCGAGGCTAAACTGGGGCATGTGGTTACTCCAGGCTTTCTAATAATTTTGTGTCATTTTAAACAATGTTCTTTAAATATTCAAGTTTTTTGTTTTTTTTTTTTGTCGGAGTCTTGCCCTGTCACCCAGGCTGGAGTGCAGTGGTGCAATCTCGGCTCACTGCCACCTCCGCCTCCCAGGTTCAAGCGATTCTCTTGCCTCAGTCTCCTGAGTAGCTGGGACTACAGGTGTGTGCTACCATGCCTGGCTAATTTTTGTATTTTTAGTAGAAACGGGGCTTCACTATGTTGTCCAGGATAGTCTCGAGCTCCTGACCTCAGGTGATCTGCCAGTCTCTGGCTCCCAAAGTGCTGGGATTACAGGCGTGAGCCACCATGCCCGGCCAAATATTCAACATTTCTTTAGACAAGAACATGAGTATTCACAGGGAAAGGGTAGAAAAGGAGGAGGCTGGGGCAGTTCTTTATGTCCAGATAGGAGCTGCATGCTTTGCTTAGCAAAGCAAAAGACCTTCAATACGTTGAACCCACACTGTAAATTTGGACAGCAATTTGGTCACCATCTGTGCACTCTCGCCAACCTGAGCATGCCTCCCGGGGGACTCACACCAACGGACTCTTAGTGGCTTATTAAAGAATTCCTTCCAACTACAGTCATACAATGCCTTCTCCACCTTGTTTCTTTCCCAGTGATGTTGTAGGGTCCTTTATTCACACATCCATTCAACAAATGTTTATTGGGTGTCATCTATGTGCCAGGGACCAGTCTAGGGACTGAGGATGTTATAACAGACAAAAAAAAAAAATAGGAACAAAAAGGCCAAATTCCTGCTTGTTGCTCAGGCTGGATGATTCTCTGCCCCCCCCCCCAACTTCCTTAATCTGGATTTGACGTTTTGGGGAGCTTTTGTCAATCTGTTTGTTGGCATCACACAGATAGAAGACTGTGGCCAGTGAATGTGACAGTGTGCATGACCAAGTAGAAAGTGATGCTGATTTACCTGTCTTTTCAACAAGGGTCCCGTACTTTGTGTTATTCATTTGTGCATCTGCTAGGGTGAGGTCGAATTGACTGTTTGAAAGATGGCTCTTACTTATGAGAGCACCAAAGCAGCTCATTATTTAAAGAAACTTGTGAACTCTGCCCTCAAATGAATAACCCTCATGTGTGAATGAATCACCCTTCGCTTTAGCTGAACATTTAAGCATGCCGGGTTCATTCGAAGCAGGGTTTACCTATCCTCCCAGGCAGAGGATGTTGAATGGGCAACACCTGTGTAGACTGAGCTATTTTCCTTCCTTGTTTACTGTGTCTGGGATGCCTGAGGTCCATCCATCATTCCCCCAGTCCTGCCATGTGTCATACTTGTGTTAGAGGCTGGGGACACAGAGTCCAATAAGGTAAATCTCTGCCCTCAGGGGAGAAGGATGTGGAGACAAATGAACAATTTGAACCCAACATAATCTCCACCTGTGTATTGGGTGCTGTTATTGGAGGAGGGAGTGATTAACCCTGTCCAGGGGAGTCAGAAATCCTCTGTACAGAAGCAGTAGTATGGCTGACACTCAAAGGGTGAATGAGGAATTGGCAGGGAGTCAAGCGAGGGGGCAGTGGGTAGAGACAGGGTCAAAGAAAGACATATTCCAGGGAGAGGAAAGAGCAGGCTTCAGGAAAGGGTGAGGTGTGTGGAAGGGGACATAATAATAACAGCTAATATTGACTGAGTCCCTACTAAGGGCTCAGCTCATTCTTTATGTTTGACATACATATTGACTCATCTATTATTTTGAGGAGTGAGGAAGACAATCTTGTATACATATGAATTCTTCTGCAGCAGACTAAATCTTAGATGGCGTATTGTTCAGTTCTTGCACTGCTATAAGGAAATATCTGAGACTGGGTAATTTATAAAGAAAAGAGGTTTAATTGGCTCACTATTCTGCAGGCTGTACAGGAAGCCTAAGAGCTTCTGCTTCTGGGGAGCCCTCAGGAAACTTACAATCATGGGGGAAGGTGAAGGGGGAGCCAGCACTTCACATGGCTGGAGCAGGAGGAAGAGGCGGGGGGAGGCACTACACACTTTTAAACAACCAGGTCTCACAATAACTCACTCACTATCACAAGAACAGCACTGAGGGGATGGTGCTAACCCATTCTTGAGAACTCTGTCCCCATGATCCAATCACCTTCCACCAGGCCCCACCTCCAACGCTGAGGACTACAATTCCACATGAGATTTGGTGGGCACACAGATCTAAACCATATCAGATGGATTTCTTTGTCTTAATATTTGGAACTTCTTTTCCTTTTTTTGCCCCCTTGCAAACATGTACCAACATAGACTTCTTACGGAAGGTGAATATTTTGTCATTCACCTGAGCTAATTTCTGTGATACTGTATTAAATGGAAAGAAAGCATGATGAAGTAAGTATATTATGAATTGGTTGGACTACTGGGGATTTCTTTACTACAGGGGATTTCTTTGCTTTTTTTTTTTTTGAGACAGTCTTGCTCTGTCACCCAGGCTAGAGTGCAGTGGCACAATCTCAGCTCACTGCAACCTCTGCCTCCGGGGTTCAAGTGATTCTCCTGCCTCAGCCTCCTGAGTAGCTGGGAATACAGGTGCCTGCCACTGTGCCCGGCTAATTTTTGTATTTTTGGTAGAGACGGGGTTTCACCATCTTGGCCAGGCTGGTCTCAAACTCCTGACCTCGTGATCCACCCACCTCGGCCTCCTAGAGTGCTGGGATTACAGGCATGAGCCACTGCGCTCGGCCTACTATTGGGGATTCTTATCCTTCAATACTGACATAGATCATCTGGATCCGAGGGTATTTATAGAGACCCTCATCCAGGTGTCCAATTCATTTGAAGACTGAGCCCCTCGTAGGTGCCAGATGCTGCTCCTGGTGTTAAGGATAAAGCTGCGAACAGAACAGACACAAGTTCCTCCTTCATAGAACAGACATTCTAGTTGTGGGGAAAATAGCCAATAAACAAATATATAAAGAAAATATGTAGTGTATGAGATGGTGATATGTGCTAGGGTGAAAAATCAATCAGGGAAGAGGTGTGGAAAATGCTGAGGGTGTGTGGACATGTGCTCATAAACATGGAAGCTAGGGACAGTCTCATTGAGAAGGGGATATTTGGATAAGACCTGAAAGGCCAAGGGCCCTGGCACCCAGACACCTGCTAAGAAAGCCATCCAGGCCTAGCAGGTGCAAAGGCCTGAGGTGGGCATAGCCTGGTGCAGAAGAAGGCCCGTGATGTAGGGTTTTGAGCGAGGGGAGAGCAGGGTCGGCAATGAGGTCAGGGGTGTGACAAAGACCGTCTCTTTTGACCAGACTTGACTCAGGCTTCTCTGAGTCTTCTTTCTGACTAATACCTGACCTTGGGCGTTGTCATCCTATTTGGTCCAGTTTTAGCAAGAATCCTACTGGGTCATTTCAGCGAAAATTCCCCACTCTTGATATCTGATCAACCTCCTTATTATTATGCTGGACTGCCTTCAGCAAGAATCCTTCAAGTCGTGACATTTCTTCTTAGTAATTTTCCATCCACTGACCCCTACCCAGCTCCTTGTCTATAAATCTCCACTTGTCCTTGTTGTTTTTGGAATTGATCCTGATTTCTCTCTCTCCTACTACAAAATCCCATTCTAGTAGTCCTGCTGAATAAAATCTGCCTTAGCATCTTTAACAAGTGTCATGAATTATTTTTTTCTTTAGCAGGGGTACTGAATGCTGGGGTACACAGGGTCCTGTAAGCCATGGTAAGGCCCACAGGCACAAGTGCAGGGTGATTATTAGTGGAAGAATCATTCATGCTTGGGTATTAGAACATTCCAGCGTCTGGATTCATAGCACTGAGTTAAGTCCTAGCTCCTAAAGCCAAAGGAACATGGGCAAGCCCCCAAGCCTCTGTTTATCTTTAAAATACAGATTATGCTAATAAGACCATCAGCCTCACAGGGTAGAAAAACACTGTGAACATGAGTTTAAACATGACACTGTCAACCCAAATGAGAAAATGAGGCAGGAGTCTCAATCAACCAAGGTTTATTGAGCCAGAGCCTGAGGGAACGCCTGGGAAAAATACAAGTCATAGAAGCTCTTGTGGCCTGTGTTGTCCAGAGAGGTTTCCAGGAGGCTCAGCATTTATATGTTTCTTTAAAGGGGAAAAGCATGCAGGAAATGGGGACTAGGCGGTGAGACAAATGGTTACATTCTTGTGAGGCTCTACTTAGTGCCCAGTAAATCTACATTTTACACAAGATTCGGTGAATATTTAAAGAAGAGGGAGTAAAAAGGAAGAGTCAATTATGTAGATATGGCAGGGTGGAGGAAGGAATGATTGATCTCGTCTAGTCCTTGTTCTGTACCTGGGGAGTTAAGCTCGATATTTGTCCATGTGAGAGATTTAACAGATCTTAGTTTTATGAGTTAAATTCAGCTTGTAGACCTAAAGTTACAATTGACATGTACTTGTTTTATAGGAGGATATATGTCTTGAAAGGTTAAGGGGTCATCCCTTGTGAGGGCAGTCATCCAGAGGGATGCAGGAGGCCTTTTGCCTTTGTGGGGGTCTGGTTAATGTATAATGCTTTGACACAAGGTTGGGAAGTAATCGCTGTCTGTTTGGGAAAAGAATGGTAACGCTACCTGACTCAGGCTTAACTCTCCCTTTGGCATAATGAGTTTGGGAACCCTGAGACGTTTATTTTCCTTTACATCACCAACTTTCAAGATAAAAAGTGAACCAGGTATTCCCAAGCAGCCCTGAAGTCATCCTGGCTGACCTCCCTCCCCAACATCACCCACCCCCGTTGTGCCCCCCACCCACCAGCTGTCCTTTGCCACTTTGAAAGAAAGCATCTTTGTGGCCGGGCGTGGTGGCTCACGCCTGTAATCCCAGCACTTTGGGAGGCTGAGGCAGGCGGATCACGAGGTCAGGAGATGAAGACCATCCTGGCTAACACGGTGAAACCCTGTCTCTACTAACAATACAAAAAAATTAGCCGGGCGTGGTGGCGGGTGCCTGTAGTCCCAGCTACTCAGGAGGCTGAGGCAGGAGAATGGTGTGAACCCGGGAGGTGGAGCTTGCAGTGAGCCGAGATCACGCCACTGCACTCCAGCCTGGGCTACAGAGCAAGACTCCGTCTCAAAAAAAAAAAAAAGAAAGAAAGAAAAGAAAAAGAAAGAAAGCATCTTCCTGCAGTGTCTTATCTCTCTTCTACCCATTGATTTAACTATGTTCCTGTGAATGTGTTCGTGGTAGAAATAGCATCCTACATCTGGCCCAAGTCTATCTTTATTTTCACTTATCGGCATTAGGAGCTCGAGCCAGTGAGAGATAAAAGGCTCTTCACAGATCTGTTTTGGGGAGTGTGACCTGGCAATCAGTGGAGAGGAAAGAGACAAGCAGTTGACATGGCCATGCTAAGCCTTGATTTCCTCATCTTGAAAGGGAGGATTATGCTGTCAGCCTCAAAGGGCTGCAGTGAGATGATTTACATAAAGTATCTAGCACAGGACCTGACCATCAATATGTGCTGAATTCCATTCCCAGCTATGCACCTTCATCAGAGGTGCTCTGATGAATGTTGAATAGCCCTTGGTTATGAAGGGAAAGGGGTACAGGTAGATTGCTCTCATATTTATCTCCTTTCATTTCATATTAGGGAAAAATGGCCCTCCTTCTATCAAAGGCTCTTCTTCAAGCCCATCAGCTATTTGGGCCTTATTCTACCAACCCTCTCTTCCTTTCCCTATTTCTGGCCTTCGTCATACTTATCCTCCCTAAGGAACTTGATAGAATTGTGCACTTTCCCTTCTTGAATCTCCCCCAGGCCTGGCTTCCCTGACATTACTGCCTGGTTTCTCTCATGCATTTCTGGCCTCTCTCTTAGACTTCTTACCTTGTTCCTCCTGCTCTGTTTACCTTTAAACCTTGGTGTATCCAGGGGCCCTTGGCTCTCCACCCACTTTCCCATGGTGATCTCACTTGCGTCTGCGGTAAGAGTCTCTAGCACTAAACTTTCTCCCGATTTCCAAATCGTTTTTTAAATATTTATGTATTTATTTTTCAGAGATGGGGTCTCACTCTACTACCCAGGCTGGAGTACAGTGGCATGATCATAACTCACTGCAGCCTCAAATTCCTGGGCTCAAGTGATGCTCCCATCTCAGCCTCCCAAGTAGCTGGGATTACAGGGTTGAACCACTGCACCCAGCTATGACTTGTAAAGCCTGAAACCCATTTGTCCACTGGCAATCTCCCCATAGATGCCCAACCACACCCACCTTAAAGTCAGCAGTTTCAGAGCTAAACAAATCATCTTTTCTCCCAATCCTGAATCTCCTCTTATATTTTCTATATAAACCAACAGTATAACTATCTTCACAATCAGCTAAGCCCCAAACCTGGGAGTAATTCTAGACTCCCTTCTTCATATCTATCCTCCATACTCCATGGTTGCCAAGTCCTTTACACTTCTGCTCAGATCTCTCTCTCTAGCCCTCTCACCTTCTCTACAGGCACTACCTTGGTAAAGGTCCTTATCCATTCTCAGGTGCTTTACTGTGATGGCTCCCAGCAGGTCCCTCTGCCACCCACCCTGCCCCTTCAATCTCACATGCCTCTAATCTATTCACATTTCTACCAGTGCACTTTTTAAAATGAGAATCTGACTCAATGAAGTCTGGGGAAAATCTCTGAACTAGTTCCCCTTCTCCTTCACAATAGACCCAGTACTGGATCTAGCACCAATTTACCTGTCTAGCCTCATCTCTTGCTCCTCCACAGCTGATCAACCTGCTTGCTCAACTCCTTGAATATGCCACTGTTTTATCACGCCTCCACACCTGCGCATGTGCCACACCCTCTTCCTAGAACGCCTTCCCTTAATCTATCCACATTGAAAATTCCTCCCTATTAGCTGGACATGGTGGCGCACACCTGTAATCCCAGCTACTCGGGAGACTGAGGTGACAATCGGTTGAACTCCCGGGAGGCAGAGGTTGCAGTGATCCGAGATTGCACCACTGCACTCCAGCCTTGGGGACAGAGTGAGACTCTGTCACAAAAAAAAAGAAGGAAGGAAGGAGGGAAAGAAAGAAAGAAAGAAAGAAAGAAAAGAAAGAAAGAAAGAAAGAAAGAAAGAAAGAAAGAAAGAAAGAAAGAAAGAAAGAAAGAAAGAAAGAAAGAAAGAAAGAAAGAAAGAGAAAGAAAGAAAGGAAGGAAGGAAGGAAGGGAAAGAAAAGAGAGGGAGGGAGGGAGGGAGAGAAAGAAAGAAAGAAAGAAAGAAAGAAAGAAGAAAGGAAGGAAGGAAGGGAAAGAAAGAAGAAAGAAAGAAAGGGAAAGCAAGCAAGCAAGCAAGCAAGCAAAGCAAAGAAAAGCAAAGAAAAATTTTCCCTATCCTTCCAGTCCAAGTGTCACCTTCTCCTAAAAGTCTTTTCTGACTTGCCTGGGCTTAGAGAGGGCTCCTTCTTCACATTCCCCTAGGGCATTCCATTATGATAGTCATTAATGACACTGTAGTTTATTCATCTGTTTCTCACAATGGATCTCAAGGTCGAGGAAATTTTCTAACTTTTATACTCCTAATCCTTAAGAAGTTCTTGACATGTAGGAGTCACTTGGAACTTGCCTATTGAATGAATGAATGAATGATTTTGAATGAAGACTTGATGGTCAGTGTCATCAAAAGGATCATTTGTTGAGAGAATATCAGTGGTGTTGAGAAGACAAGAAGACCTGGGAAACCAAGCTGTCAGATGCACTGCCAGCATGTGAACTGAAGTCTTCAAAAGTGATGGCAAAGAGAAGAAAACCTTGAGCCAGGATTAACCCCAATCTTCCTCCCAGCACCCAACATCTATCTGGGCTGCCGCTCCCTTGCCTCTTGCAAAGCTCAGCCTGAACAAAACAAAATAAAATTATGAAGACAAAACTTTTAAAATTATTATTGCAACGCTGAATTTAAATGACCATGCTCTTCGAGATTATCTGCTCTTTGAGATTATGCTCTGCCTTTAGCAAGGATAATCAAGGACTATTTCTCTTTCTCAGATTCTCTTTCCTGATGCATCAGAGCAACTTGTTAACCCTTTATGAGATGAAAACTGTCAAACCAATCAAATCAACCAGGAGACATCCTGGAGGACCGGAAAGAGCACAGGATTCAGACCTGAGGTTCCTTCCCAGCCCACATAGATCATGAAGGCCCTGTCAGCTTTAATGCCAGGGCAGCAGAGGGCCTTGTCTGTAGTAACTCACAGACTAGGTGGTTCTGAGAAATGCTCTAATGGTAATGTCTCCAAACCTAAGACATCTCTCTATGGAAAATGTCCAAGTGCCTTTGCAGCTATCACCTACCTTCTTTTCTTTTCCTTTTTCTTGAGGCCATTTAGTGGCACATATTCTAAATCCGATGTTACAGTTGGAGAGACTGAACCTTCCAGGAGGTAAATAACAATCCGGGATCACACAGCGAATTGGAGATCAAGCCAGGACCTGCACCCAAGCAGAAATAACTTATGAAAGACTATTTTACCAAGTCTTCTATGAAGCATCATCTGTTCTTTATTTAAGTCTGGGGGAAAATTAAATTTGAGAAAAAAGAATAGAAGCATAATTAAAGGATCTGGCAAGAGAATATAAAACCCGGAGGGAACAAATCATTCCTTTGTGTGTGTGTGTTTTTTTTTTTTAGCTGCTTGAGCACGCATACGATTTTCCTTGTTCCTTATTCCCAAATGTTCCTCCTTCTTTTTTAAAGTTAAATCTTAAAGGCTGAAGGCTAAACCCTTCAGCACCTGACTTCCTTGGGGCCTGACCTCCCCTGGATTTAGTCTTCCAGAGGCTGACCAAGTAACTCAACTCTATTCTTTAAAATTTCTTAAAAGTTTTATTATGGAAAATTTTATATGTGTACAAAAGTACACAGCAACTCAACCCTAAACAGAAAAAATAAATACAAAACAAAAAACCTAGCCCTAAGCAGTTTTCAATGTATTTTCATCTCAGGACATCATTACCCTATTTTCCAATGGTGTAAGATGAACTCAGGACTCGAAGGAGAATGAATATCTGGATCCAGCTTTCCTTTGTCTTAACTGTGTGGTGTTTGGAAAATTGCTCTGAGGCTTGTTTTTTTCACTTTCAGAATCAGAATAATCAAACCAGCCCCACAAAATGGCTGTGACAATGAAATGAGATAATGTCTGGGAACATGTCCTGTAAGTTATAAAATGCTCTTAAAATGTGAAGAACTATTATTCATATTTCACAGGGCCTTTGGAGCATTGCCATGCAAAAGTGTGGGTAATGTGCTCAGGAATGTGGGCAGAAGGTGTGTGTGCCAGGAGCCCATGTGCCCACCCTGCTGAGACTCCGTCCTGAACCCTTCACCTCACGCCATCGTGTTTTTCACCCACTTGACTGCTGACCTCGCTGTCACCACCCCCTTTCCTCCTTCCTTCAAGGGTGATACTTCTTATCAATTTTGTCTCCCCAAATTTACTCCAGCTCCTCTGATCACCTGTCCTGTTTTTCCACCCAGACTATGCCAACTTAGGCTGTCTTCATTTAGAAAGATCCCCTTCAAGGGGCACCTGTGATCTTCTTCTTTTTTTTAGGCAGGGTCTCACTCTGTTGCCCAGGCTGGAGGGCAGTGCAGTGATCACAGCTCACTGCAGCCACGACTTCCAGGGCTCAAGAAATCCTCCTGCTTTAGCCTCCTGAGTAGCTGAGACTACAGGCATTCACCACCACACCTGGCTCATTTTTTTCTATTTTTTTTTTGTAGAGACAGAGTCTCGCTATGTTGCCCAGGCTGGTTTCAAACTCCTGGGCTCAAGCGATCCTCCCATCTCAGCCTCCCAAAGTGCTGGGATTACAGACATGAACCACCTGTGATCTTTCATTCCAGCAAAATCCTGATTGGTAGCACCCTAATCAGTGTCAGGACCCAGGCAGGAAGCACCATGGGCATAGGAAGGAGGGCAGAGAGGGAAGACTCCTCGTAGCAGGCTCAGCCTGTATCTCACGCACTAAAGAGGGAACCACTCTCCTTAGAAGGTGGTTTAAGGAACAGCGGTGAATAAAATGAAATCCATGCCCTCATGGAACTTATATTTCAGAGGGAGAGTTGAGTATAAATGAGTAGATATGCAAATAAATAATAAGTAATATTTAAAAAACATAATATTTCAAATTGTGTAAAGAAATGACACAGAGTTAGGGACTAGCAAGAGACTGGAGGTGGGGTGGCTAATTCAGATAGTGTGGTTAAGGTCATGGACTGTGGCTTTATTTTATAAGTGCTACCCCCCACCACACCCCATTGTGAATAAGGAAGCTAAGAGCCCTACATGCTGCTGGCAGCCATCCTAATAACTATGGGGGAGGCCATTTTAGGATGAAGCCATTGCTGTAGATAACAGAACAGAAAAAGATAAAACCGAGTCTTTGTTGCTGTGGTTAAGCCACCATCCATCAGTGATTCCTGAAGCCCACGCAGGTCTGGGCCTTTCAGTTAGGTGAGCCAGTGACTTTTTCAGGCCATTTTGATTTGGGTTTTCAATTCTAATAACCAAATACATCATAAATGATGCGTGCTTCTAGTGGGCTATCATTCCCCGCCCAGGCAGCTTATCCATCTAGCCACACACAGCTCTTCTCGTGCGAATTCTGAGAAGCCCGTGTTTCTCCATCTTCCAACGTTTCCATGCTGAGGCACTTCTTAATGTACCTAACATATTAATGATACTTGACAAATATCTGTTGAACTGGATTGAGAGAATAATCCAGAGAGCTGCTTAAGGAAAAAAGATGCACGAAGTCCTAGCCTCCCCAAAGACAAGGACATTCCAAAATAAAATTTTGCAGCCCTTTCTAGGTCACAGAAAGCTTTCACATACATTACACCACTTAATCTTGTGCTACCCCAGGGACCATCATTATCTTTATTTTATTGTTGAAGAAATAGAGAATGAGAAAGGTTAAGTCAGGGGCATCGCAATTAGGTGATGCTCACGGGTTTTCCGACTCCCAATTTCCCACTCATTTCCCACTCTTGTCTGGGCTCTGAAAATAAACCGGATGATGCAGTAGATAATCCAAATTCCAGGTAAGCCAGAAGAACGACCACAGTGATGTGCATAGGCTTATTGATCCAGGAGAACAAAGCTTTTAGAGATGACAGCGGGGAAAACATGTTTATCCAGGATCAGCCAGTCACTGGAAGGCCTGAAGAATGTGTCAGGAACACAGGAGTCCTTTTTCTGTGCTGCTGCAACCAAAGCTGACTGTCAACCCCAAAGAATGAAGAGAAAGCAGAATAAAGGCTTGTATAGCACTTTCCTCCCACCAACCCTCCCACCACTTTATTACGCCAGCAATACATTGGTTGTACGTTTTCCATTGCACAATTTATCTTTTTAAATTTTATTTTATTATTCTTTTTTTTTTTTTTTGAGGGATGGGGTCTTACTATGTTACCCAGGCTGGAGTGCAGTGGCTATTTACAGAGGTAATCATAACACACTGCAGCCTCAAACTCCTGGACCCACGTGATCCTCCTGCCTCAGCCTCTCAAGTAGTTGGGACTACAAGTGCACACTACCATGCCTGGCTCTTTTTATTTATTTATTCATTTATTTTTCCAAACAGGGTCCCGCTGTGTCACCCAAACTGGAGTTCAGTGGCATGATCACAGCTCACTGCAGCCTTGACCTCCTGGCTCAAGTGATCCTCCCATCTCAGTGTCCTGAATAGCTGGGACCACAGGTGCGTACCACCACTTGGCTAATTTTTAAAATTTTGTAGAGACAGGGTCTCCCTATGTTGTTCAGACTGGTCTCAAACTCCAGGGCTCAAGCCATCCTCCTGCCTCAGCCTCCTGCGTGCTGAGATTACAGGTGTGAGCCACTGTACCCAGCCTTTCATAAACTATTTTTATTTTTACTTTACAGCAAAGTTGTGACATTAGTGCAGAGTTTCCCATATACCCTCATGCCCAGTTTCTCCTGTTATTAACATCTTACATTAGGATGGTGTATGAGTCACAATGAGTGAACCAAAATCGATCAATTATTATGCACTAAAGTTCGTACTTTGTTCAGATTTCTTCTTTTTTTTACCTAATGTTCTTTGTTCCAATATCTCGTCCAGGAGACCACATTGCATTTAGTCATCCTGTCTCCTTAGGCTCCTCTTGGCTATGATAGTTTTTCAGACTCTCCTTGTTTTTTCTAATGACCTTGACGGTTTCCAGGAGTACTGGTTACGTATTTTGTAGAATGTCCCTGATATGGTTTGGCTGTGTCCGCACCCAAATTTCATCTTGAATTGTAGCTCCAATAATTCCCACGTGCTGTTGGAGGAACCCAGTGGGAGATAATTGAATCATGGGGGCGGTTTCCCCCATATTGTTCTCATGGTAGTGAATAAGTCTCACGAGATCTGTTGCTTTTATAAGGGGAAACCCCTTTCACGTGGCTCTCATGTCCTCTCTTGCCTGTCGCCATGTAAGACATGGCTTTTGCCTTCCGCCATGATTGTGAGGCCTCCCAGCCACGTGGAACTGTGAGTCCATTAAACCTCTTTTTCTTTTTAAATTGCCCAATCTCAGATATGTTTTATCAGCAGCGTGAAAATGGACTAATACCGTCCTTTAATTGGGATTCACTTGATTTTTTTTTATATGATTAGACTGGTATCATGAGTTTTTGAGAGTGAGACCACAAAGACGGAATGCCATTCTCATCACATGTTACTAAAGGACATGACTTACCACGGTTGATGTTGACCTTGATCAGCTGGCTGAGGTGGTGTTTGTCAGGTTGCTCCACTATAAATGTACCCTTTTTTCCCTCTCTCCCCACTGGGCTCTTAGGAAGGAAATCACTATGTGCAGCCTGCACTTGAGTAGTGGGGAATTATGCTCTACCTCCTGGAGCGTGGAATGTCTACATAAATTATTTGGAATTCTGCTGCAGGGAGATTTGGCTATTCTCCCCCATTACTTATTTATTTTGTCATTTACTTGTATCAGGATAGTCTCTTGGATATGTATTTTATACTTCGGGGTATAATCCAATACTACTTTACTTATGTTGCTCAAATTGCTCTAGCTTTGGCCATGAGAAGCTCTTTCCATTGGCTGATTGCACTTTTAGCCCAAACAAATGTTCTGATGTCTTTTTACCTAACAGCATGAACCAGAGTCAGGAGAACTGCGGGTTGTTTGTCACGCCATCTCTACCACAAATTTTTGTGTCACTTTGGTAAAAGCTCAACTTGTCTTTCCGTTTTTTTTCACCTGTGCAGTGAACTTAACACTATCTGCTTCCCTTCACCTCTGCTGAGGCTGTGAAACTATAGTGAGATGACAAGTAGAACAAGACTCTGGAAAATTAAAAACAAAACCCAAAAATCATGCAAATCCAAAGCCTCACTTAAAATCTCCGCTTCTTTTTCTCACTTGCATCTATAGAGCTTCACAATTCAAGCACACAATAAATATTTTCATATTTTCTGAGTAAATGAATGAGTGAATGAGTGAAAATGCATACAGGCTTCTGAGCTGCAACAGCAGATAAGCAAGGGGGAAGAAGGACCACAGGCCAGGTATGCTGGAGTATACTGGCTCCAACTCAGTTCATTTCAGAGTGATTTTGCAAACTTTGCAGGTAGGCCTATGATGGGTGCATTAGTCCATTTTCTTTTCTTTCTTTTTTTTTTTTTTTTTTTTGAGACAGAGTCTCACTCTTTCTCCCAGGTTGGAGTGCAGTGGTGCAATCTCTGCTCACTGCAACCTCCACCTCCCGGGTTCAAGCAATTCTCCGCCCCAGCCTCCCAAGTAGCTGGGATTACAGGAACTGGCCAGCACACCCGGCTAATTTTTTTGTATTTTTAGTAGAGATGGGGTTTCACCATCTTGACCAGGCTGGTCTTGAACTCCTGACCTCGTGATCCACCCACCTTGGCCTCCCAGAGTGCTGGGATTACAGGCGTGAGCCACTGTGCCTGGCCGTATTAGTCCATTTTCATACCACTATAAAGAAATACCTGAGACTGGGTAATTTATACAGAAAAAGAGGTTTAATGGAGTCACAGTTCCACATGTCTGTGGAGGCCTCACAATCATGGTGGAAGGTGAAGGAGAATGTATTAGTTCATTTTCACACTGCTGATAAAGACATACCTGAGACTAGGCAATTTATAAGAGAGAGGTTTAATGGACTTACAGTTTCACGTGGCTGGGGAGGCCACACCATCACAGCAGACGGCAAGGAGGAGCAAATCACTTCTTACATAGATGACAGCAGGCCAAAAGAGCTTGTGCAGGGAAACTCGTTTTTAAAACCGTCAGATCTCCTGAGAGAAAAAGCCCCACCCCCATGATTCAATTATCTTCCACTGGGTCCCTCCCACAACACATGGGAATTATGGGAGCTACAAGATGAGATTTAGGTAGGGACACAGCCAAACCATATCATTCTGCCCCTGGCCCCTCCCAAATCTCATGTCTCACATTTCAAAATCAATTATGCCTTCCCAACAGTCCCCCAAAGTATTAACTCATTTCAGCATTAACTCAAAAGTCCATAGTCCAAAGTCCCATCTGAGACAAAGCAAGTCCCTTCTGCCTATGAGCCTGCAAAATCAAAAGCAAGTTAGTTACTTCTTAGATACAATGGGGGTACAGGCATTGGGTAAATACAGCCATTCCAAATGGGAGAAATTGGCCAAACGAAGGGGATACAGGCCCCATGCAAGTCTGAAATCCAGCATGGCAGTCAAATCTTAAAGCTCTGAAATGATCTCCTTTGACTCCATGTCTCACATCTAGGTCATGCTGATGCAAGAGGTGGACTCCCACAGCCTTGGGCAGCTCCGCCTCTGTTGCTTTACAGGGTACAGCCTCCCTCCTGGCTGCTTTCACGGACTCGCATTGAGTGTCTGCGGCTTTTCCAGGCGCAAGGTGTAAGCTGTCAGTGGATCTACCATTCTGGGGTCTGGAGGACATGGCTCTCTTCTCACAGCTCCACTAGGAGGTGCCCCAGTAGGGACTCTGTGTGGGGGCTCTGACCCCACATTTTCCTTTTGCACTGTCCTAGCAGAGGTTCTCCATGAGAGCCTGCCCCTGCAGCAAACTACTACTTGGACATCCAGGCATTTCCATACATCCTCTGAAATCTAGATGGAGGATCCCAAGTCCCAATTCTTGACTTCTGCGCACTCACAGGCTCAATACCATGCAGAAGCTGCCAATGCTTGAGGCTTACACCCTCTGAAGCCATGGCCTGAGCTCTATGTTGGCCTTTTTCAGCCATGGCTGGAGCAGCTGGGATGCAGGGCACCAAGTCCCTAGACTGCACACAGCACTGGGACCCTGGCCCTGGCCCAAGAAACCCCTTTTTCCCCCTGGACCTCCAGGTCTATAATGAGAGGGGCTGCTGTGAAGACCTCTGACATGTCCTGGAGACATTTTCCCCAATGTCTTGGGGACTAACATTTGGCTCCTCATTCATTAGCCAATTTTCTGCAGCTGGCTTGAATTTCTCCTCAAAAAATGGATTTTTCTTTTCTGTTGCATTGTCAGGCTGCAAATTTTCCCAACTTTTATGCTCTGTTTCTCTTTTAAAACTGAATGCCTTTAACAGCACCCAAGTCACATCTTGAATGCTTTGCTAGTTAGTAATTTCTTCAACCAGATACCCTAAATCATCTTTCTCAAGTTCAAAGTTCCACAAGTCTCTAGGGCAGGGGCAAAATGCTGCCAGTCTCTTTGCTAAAACCTAACAAGAGTCACCTTTGCTCCAGTTCTGATCAAGTTCCTCATCTCCATCTGAGACCACCTCAGCCTGGATTTCATTGTCCATATTCATTATCAGCATTTTGGTCAAAACCATTCAACAAGTCTCTAGGAAGTTCCAAACTTTCCCACATTTTACTCTCTTCTTATGAGCCCACCAAACCATTCCAACCTCTGCCTGTGACCCAGTTCCAAAGTTGCTTCCACAGTTTTGGGTAACTTTTCAGCAGCGCCCCACTCTACTGGTACCAATTTACTGTATTAGTATGTTTTCACACTGCTGATAAAGACATACCTGAGACTGGGCAATTTACAAAAGAAAGAGGTTTAATGGACTTCCAGTTCCATGTGGCTGGGGAGGCCTCACAATCATGGAGGAAGGCAAGGAGGAGCAAGTCACATCTTACACAGATGGCAGCAGGCAAAAAGAGCATGTGCAGGGAAACTCTCAATTTTTTTCTTTTTTTTTTTTTGAGACAGAGTCTCGCTCTGTCGCCCAGGCTGGAGTGCAGTGGCGTGATCTCAGCTCACTGCAAGCTCCGCCTCCCAGGTTCACACCATTCTCCTGCCTCAGCCTCCAGAGTAGCTGCGACTACAGGTGCCCACCACCATGCCCGGCTAATTTTTTGTATTTTTAGTAGAGACGGGGTTTCACTGTGTTAGCCAATATGGTCTTGATCTCCTGACCTCGTGATCCGCCCACCTCGGCCTCCCGAAGTGCTGGGATTACAGGCGTGAGCCACCGCACTTGGCCAACTCTCATTTTTAAAACCATTGGATCTCATGAGACTTATTCACTATCACAAGAAAAGCATGGGAAAGACCGCCCCCATGATTCAATTATCTCCCACTGGGTACCTCCCATAACACGTGGGAATTATGGGAACTACAAGATGAGATTTGGGTGGAGACACAAAGCCAAACCATATCAGAGCCGCAAAGGCACATCTTACATGGCAACAAGTGAGAGAGTGTGTGCAGGAGAACTGCCCTTTATGAAACCATCAGATCTTGTGACACTTATTAACTATCATGAGAACAGGAGCGGGGAAGCCTCCATGATTCAATTATCTCCACCTGGTTCCTCCCATGACATGTGGGGATTATGGGAACTACAATTCAAGATGAGATTTGGGTGGAGACATAGACAGACCATACCAATGGGCAAACCCTGGGCTTGTGGACAGCAATGATGCATAAGCTACACAATTTACGATCTAGCAGGTATCCAGACACACAAACAACTGTCCATAGACAGTGATATTTCTTATGGGTACCAGAAATGCATGTCTACTTTGTTATTTTCCATAACTTAAATCTCTATAAATGTCTCCATCCCCACTCCTGACCCATCACTTAGTCAAGCCAATTCCAGGCTGCCTCAGTCAAGCCTTCCCCTTTGATTCAGGTTTTTCTCCCTCCCAAAACATTCCTCCGTAGGACTGCATCTGAATTCTAAACATCATGCACTGAATAGGCATTAGAGGTGGGGAGGCATCTGATACCTGGGTGTCACCTGGTACCATTGTGCTGGCCTCTACCTGATGCCCAGGTATGGTTACCTGAGGTGTGGCTTACCTGTCCCTCTCCTTTGCCATGGTGCTGATGCCATCAATATCTGCCTGCTGGCTGTCTTTGTCTTTAATGGAGATACAGAGACAGTTGGAATTCTTTCACACTGCTTTGGAGCCTCAGGAAAGTGAGGGTAGCCACTTCAGATACTTTCTGCTGTCAGCTTGTCACATAACAGTCTTTGCCTTCTGCTCTTAGGCCACAGGGGTATAAGGAGCACCTGCATGATGCCTGGGTCCCAGTCAAGAATTAGGGCACAGTTCCCGAACTCTTCAATACCCACACTTATCAGGGGACACTATCATCCAGCCCACTTTGAAGCTGACTCTGGGGAAGAGGGCCCCTTCTCAGGTGCATTGACCATCTGCTTTCCTGCTTTCATTCTAACCCTCTCATGTTCTTCCTCTTGGGAGATGGACATGGGTGGAGGGGAGCCTAGCTCGGCAAATCTTCTGTTAAATCAATACTGCTTAGACCTCGGCTAGGATGTTTATCTTAAGATGCAATAATTTGACAAAGCTCTTCCTGCTTTTTAGTCTCATCTTGGACTCCAGAGACTTTTTATTGAGCCACCTGTATGCAGAAAGATCTCAAGAGGATGAAAGAGCCAGATGCAGTAATTGGGTGACACATCATAACCAATGAGCATAAAAACAGCATCTTTTCCTTTCAGGAACAAAATGCAATGTGGAAAATAGGACAGAGGGGCAGTCGATGTCTTCATCAGGGACCACATTCATGCAACGGAGTTAAGTGCATGATTCTTCAAAAAGAGCTGATCCTTCTCTTCTAGTCTGTGCTGGTTACCTTCTGAGATTAAATAATAATAGGAGCTTAGGTTTGCCTAACTCTTCACAATTTACCAAGCAGGACCCTATAAGGCAAGCACTTTATCTCCCTTACAGTGTTTGATTACTAAGCAGGGAGGTCTAATGATCCTCATTTCACAGATGAGGAGACCAGGGTTTAGAGAAGTTAAGGGACTTGGCCCAGGCAAACCAGAGAATGACAACAGTTGCTAGAACTGAACATCTCCTGTTTCTGTATTCTTCGTGGTGGGTGTACTCAAAAGTGTGGCTCATGACCTTTGGAGAAGGAAGAAAATGGCAAGGCAGAAAGCCCATCTCACCGCTAGGGCTTCAGGGAAATAGCAATAATGTGACAATCAAGACAAAAGCATTAATTCTTCAGCACTGGTAAATTGCTGCCCTTCAGGTCCATGGAGGGGAGTGTGTATGTCATAGCAAAAAGGGTTTATGTTTAGGTATTATTTATTCATTCAACAAACATTAATTAAATGTCTACTAGTGTTGGGTGCTGTTCTGAGTGCTAGGGGTACAAAGGATGAGTACCATAAGATTTGAGCAGCTTATCTCTAGTAAGGGGAGATACGTGAACAAGTAAGTGAAATACGATCTTGTGAGAATCTTAGAGGTTGATACAGAGCTCGGTTTGGCCCAAAAGAGAGATTTTTTTTCTTTCTTTTTTTTTTTTTTTTTTTGAGACGGAGTCTCGCTCTGTCGCCCAGGCTGGAATGCAGTGGCGAAATCTCGGCTCACTGCAAGCTCCGCCTCCCGGGTTCACACCATTCTCCTGCCTCAGCCTCCCGAGTAGCTGGGACTACAGGCGCCCGCCACCACGCCTGGCGAAATTTTTTTTGTATTTTTAGTAGAGACGGAGTTTCACCATGTTAGCCAGGATAGTCTCGATCTCCTGACCTCGTGATCCACCCGCCTCGGCCTCCCAAGGTGCTGGGATTACAGGCGTGAGCCACCATGCCCGGCGGCTTAAAGGAGGGATTGAACAGTCCTGGGTATCTGCACCACGACAGAGGTGGGAGGTATCATAGAGGAGGTGCCTCTTGAGCCAAGACTAAAAATCAGTGGTTTTTTTAGGAGTGCAAAAGGCTAAAAAATATACAAATAAATAAATAAAAATGAGTAGGTTTTCGCTAAGTGAATAGGGAGATGAAGGGAAGGGCAACTGAGGGACAAGCTATGTTATGGGGAAAGTCCTGAGGCATGAAGTGACATGAAATATCTTGAGAAATGCACTTCCATAAAACTGACTCCTTATGTGCAGCAGGGAATTAAATAGACATAAGACTGAAGAACTTGGAAAGAAGCTAGGTCCTCGATAGCCTTGTAAGCCATGCTGAGGGCTTAGAATTTTCTCTTTAAGTCCATGCTGACCAAAACAGCAGCCACAAGCCACATGGGTCGGTAGAGCATTTGAAATGTGGTTAGTGTCAATGAGAATACTTGAACACAGGAAGGGGAACATCACACACCAGGGCCTGCCATGGGGTTGGGGGAGGGGGGAGGGATAGCATTAGGAGATATGACGACCTAATGGGTGCAGCACACCAACATGGCACATAGATACATATGTAACAAACCTACACGATGTGCACATATACCCTAGAACTTAAAGTATAATAAAAAAAAAGAAATGTGGTTAGTGTGAGTGAGAAATTTAATTTTTAACTTTAATTAATTTAAATGTAAAAACTGATACTCAATTCAGTTCTTGGAAAGCTTTTTGTTTTATTTTATTTTTGAGACAGGATCTCACTCTGTCACCAAGGCTGGAGTGCAGTGGTGTGCCACCACGCTTGAGATAGGATCCTGCTATGTTGCCCAGACTGGTCTCAAACTCCTGGGCTCAAGTGATCCACCCGCCTTGGCCTCCCAAAATGCTGGGAGTATAGGCATAAGCCACCGTGGCTGGCCAGAAAACTTTCAAGTATGTTCGGAACAACTTGGATAAGTACATCTACTCTGTCAGTTATGAAATCTAAAGACAAATCGAGTCATTTCAGTGAAAATATAACATCTGAATTGAGGTGTGCTGTAAGTGAAGAAATATACCCCAGATTTCAAACATCTGGCATGAAATATTAATGATTTTTGTATTGGTCACAGGTTGAAATAATATTTTTGATACATTGGGTTCAATAATATACATTTTTATGTGAATTTGACATTTCTTTTTACTTTTTAAGTTTTCTAGTAGCCACATAATATTACATATGTGGTCCACATTATATTTCTATTAAATATTACATATGTGGCCCACATTATATTTCTCCCTTATTTGGGAGAACAGTGAAGGATTTTATGTAGGACAGAGACATGATCCAATTTTCATTTCAGAGAGAACGTTCTGGTAGGAAAGAGGATAGATTGGTGAGATCTAAGGCTAGAGAAAGGAACGCTAGTTGGGAAATGATAGCAATAGTTTAGGCATAAGATGATGAGGGCCTGCCTTAAAACAGGAGCTTTGGGAATGGGATAATTAGAGAAAGATAAGGACAATTAGAGCATGCATCAGATTCCCTGGAGGGCTTAAGATGCAGATTCCCTGGCCTCACCCCCAGAGAGTCTGATTTAGGAGAAATAGGGTGGGGTCCTAAACATTTTCATTACTAACTAGTTTCCAGACACTGCCGCTGCTGGTGGTGGTGGTTTGGATACCTCACCCTGAAAACCTTTCCTTATAGTACTTGCTGACCAATCAGATATATCAAGAGAGGGAGAAGTCTATGAAGACTTCCAGATTCCTGCTATGACTATCTGAGTAGACAGGGACTAAAAAGGAGAAGCTTCTTTGGGAAAGAGTAGGATAGGTTTAGTTTGGGATATATTGAGTTTGAGGTCCTTTTGGAACTCCTAGGAGGAGATCTCTCTAGAGTAATTGTGTATCTATGGATCTGGAACTCAGGAAAGAGATCACACTATAATTACAGATTTGAAAGTCATCAGAATTTAGTTGGCCCTAAGCATGAGCAAGATTGCCCAGAGAATCAGTGCAGTATGAGAAGGTAACAAACCCCAGGACAGATTCCTGTAGTGAAGCTCTGTTTGGATCAAAATCATTAGTGTTCAAGAAAAAGAAGATAGGCATGAATTTCCACTTGTCGTTTTTAACCATCTGCCTCTTGTGTTTGATCACAGTGACCAAGGTTTAGGTAACAGTTTCATAGGGCTTCAAGATCCTTCAGAAGATTCGAATCAATGGTTAGCTGTTTCATCAATGATACAGAAGAAGTTCAACAAAGCCTTTATTTACACATTTGATTATTAATAAAATAGGCTTGACCAAGTAGCAGAAACCCCAGAGCTTCAATTTCTTCATCTATAAAATTGGAACACTGATACCTTTCTCACAGAGTTGCTGGGAAAATGGTGATAATGTATGTGGAGCATGGCACCTGATCTACCCAGAATAGCATCTCAATAAAGGTAATTATCATTATTGCTATGAGACCAACTTCCAGGTGAGTCTACTTCCCTAATTAAACCTTATGGGATAGGGGCCAAAGAAAGACTCCATTCACATGGAATTCCACCCCATGCAAAAGAGTGATTTAAAGCACTGAAAATAGCAATAATAATTTCAGTACTATTGTAATAGTAATTTTGTAATTCAGAGGGGGAGAAACCCAATTACTGAGGACAATGTGTATTGTCCATTGTTTCACTGTGTTTTTGTAGCAATTGAAGGAGAAGGAAAATAGCCTTCCTATATGCTAGACAGGCTGGATATATTATTTCATTAAATTTACAATATAATATCTTTAAAATAAGGTCACAGTGAATGGCTCCAAGTGTTTCCTGGGATGAGCTGGGTCTCTTTGATCTCAAGAAATGCCATTGCTAAGGCAGTCAAAAGCTGGGTCATTGCAAGTGGCTTGTTGTCATGTATTCAGAGCAGCAGATGGCTGGCCACAGTTCTGATTCAATTGATGAGCACAGCCAGACCTGAGTAGACAAGCACAATCTTTCTTTTGTTAATTTAAGCCATTTTCTCTATCACCCTCTTCCGTTCTCATTTTCTTTGGAAGCCTCAGTACTTTCTTAGATTTGCCTGCTATTTTTTCCCAAACAAAACCCTTCTCCACCTGAGACAGAAAGTCTTCCTCACATTACCTTTAATCTGAATATCACTTTCAGCATCTTAACCAGAGAGGCTTATCAAGTACAGCTGCTTTGATTTAGATGTGGTCTGGAAAGAAGAATAAATTGAATTTGTGGGACATGCCTGACATCTCTCCTAGTCCTCCTGTACTTTTCTTTCTAGAGAATTCACCCTTCCCCAGGTCCTGGTGTGCTAATGAAATAGACATTTTGTTTGTTTGTTTCTGCTAGGCACAAAAGGAGGCCCAAATGTATTTATTAATGGTTTGTTTTTGAGGTGGGCTGAACAGAATCAAAGCCACAAATTCCACCAACGAGGGCTCAAGATGTATAAAAGAACAAAGGAAACCATTAAAAATGCCAAAAATAAAATCAGAGGCACATGAGAGTCTCTGTAGTTATTTTACTAAGGAGTGGAAGGAGATTATTTTATATACATATAAATGTATGTTATTAACAAATGTCATATTATTTAACAAATGACCAGGTATGCTGTGCTGTTTTTAAAAAAAGCATATTTAACTAACCCTGTTCCATACCTCCTTCCTAACCTCTACCACTTGGCCACAGAGAACCTACCAAGTGATCGGCAAACTCACCTTTATCTGTAAATGCTTCTCTAAATATTACCTATACCTCCAGGCCTTAGTTGAAATCCAAGGTAATTGTGTGCCCTCTGTTATGGTCTGAATGTTTGTTTTCCCCCCAAATTCATATGTTGAAATCCTAACCCCCAAGGAAAGATAGTTGTTTTTGTTTTTGTTTTTGTTCTTTTGAGATGTAGTCTCGCCCTGTTGCCCAGGTTGGAGTGAACTGATGCAGTCTCGCTCACTGCAACCTCCCCTTCCCAGGTTCAAGTGATTCTCCTGCCTCACCCTCCCAAGTAGGTGGGACTACAGGCATGCACCACCATGTCCACCCAATTTTTGTATTTTTAGTAGAGACCAGATTTCACCATATTGGCCAGGCTGGTCTCAAACTCCTGATTTCATGATCTGCCCTCGTAGGCCTCCCAAAGTGTTGGGATTACAGGAGTGAGTCACCACACCTGGCTGGAAAGATAGTATTAAGAGCTGGAGCCTTTGGAAGGTGATTAGATCATGAGAGCAGAGCCTTCATGCATGGGATGAGGATGCTTACAACAGAGGCCTGAGGAGCTTGTCTGTCCTTTCCACCACCTAAGGACCCAGCAAGACAGTGCCATCTATGAGGAATGGGCCTCTACAGACACTGAATCTGTTGGTACCTTGATCTTGGATTTCCCAGCCTCTACAATTATGAGAAATAAATGTCTGCTGTTTATAAGCCACTCAGTTCATGGTGTTTTGTTACAGCAGCCTGAATGGACTAAGGCATCCTCTTACTCTCCTACAGCTTAGGGTCAGGTGGTAGGACAGGGGTTCTCCTTGTTTGTCGTTGTTACATCCAGACAATTATTTCTCCATCCTCTTATTAAAGCAAAACTGAAACAAAAACACATAACAACAACAATAAACCTAGCTCTGTTGAAGCTCATGATGTTACACCTTATCTTCCTCTCCCCTTCCTCCTCTGATTTCTTTTCCTCATTCGCTGAATTATTAAGGATCTGGTTCAGGGTCTTTATCTCTTGCAACCCATGCCATTAATCTTCATAACTTTTGCAAGCAGGCATGCAGCTTGTTCCAAACCTTCTGCATCCACTCAGCAGCCATCTCAACTCTACATCAGCCCACAAACTCATGACCCTACCCTAAATGTTGTTGTATCAACATATCTTCACCCCTTCCAAAATCATGATTTTACAGATCCATATTTTAGACCACATTTTCCTATGTTGCCAGTACTTCTTCAGCCTCATGGAGGCCTCCAATCAATTCATCTACTTATTTTTTACCTTTGTCCTTCTGCTTTCTCTTGACATCACTTATGTCTTTATGACTTGTATGACATTATTTTTCTGTGTCATCACCCTTTGCCACCACCTTTATTTTTATTTATTTATTTATTTATTTTGAGACAGAGTCTTGCTCTGTCACCCAGGCTGGAGTGCAATGGTGCGATCTCAGCTCACTGCAACCTCTGCCTCCCAGGTTCAAGCGATTCTCCTTCCTCAGCCTCCTGAGCAGCTGGAACTAGAGGCATGCGCCACCACCTCTGGCTAATTTTTGTATTTTTAGTAGAGACGGGATTTCACCATGTTGGCCAGGCTGGTCTCAAACTCCTGACCTCAAGTGATCTGCTTGCCTTGGCCTCCCAAAGTACTGGAATTTCAGGTGCGAGCCACTGCGCCCGGCCACCACCTTTAACTATTTTGCCTTTCTCTCCTTTCATCACATTTACCTTACACACAGAACAGTTTCTGTACCAGTACCTCTGGGAATGGCTATAGAAAAACCACACAATGGAGCAAATTACCATCACTTTAAATGAAAGATAACTCACTTCAAACATATACAGCACGATGCCTAGGATTTCTACTGTAACTCTCTAGTAAACTTGATCTCTATGATGGTTAATTTTATGTATCAACTTGACTGGGTTAAGAGACACCCAGATACCTGGTAAAACATTACTTCTGGGTATATCTGTGAGGGTGTCTCTGGAAGAGATTAGCATTGGATCAGTAGTCTTAGTAAAGAAGATCTGCCTTCACTAATGTGGTCAGGGATCATTCAATCCCTTGATGGCCCAAATAGAACAAAAAGGCAGAGGAAGGCCAAATTATCTCTCCTTGAGCTGGGACATTCATCTTCTCCTGCTCTTGGACATCAGAACTCCTGGTGCTTGGGCCATTGCACTCTGGGACTTACACTAGCACTATCTTTCTCTCCAGGTTTTACCCCTGGCTGTCTGGAGTCTTATTCTTAGAGCTTGTGTTGATAGTCGTGTATGTGTGTGTGTGTGTGCGTGTATGCACATGTGCATGTACATAAATCTACTCTCTGGCTTTCTCCACCCTGCTCTGTGCCTCTGTGCCCTGGCAGGGCTGACCCATATGCATCTGTGAGCTCATTTGACCTTTGTGTTCCTGTTGGGCCCACCCAATGGGATGCTCCTGCAGGAAATCAAAGGGTAAGAGGAGAATGAGGATGTCATATGTATGTCCCAGCTTTCGCCCAGCTGGATTGCTGTGGGTTGACTGTGTCCCTCTATCAAAAGGCTGCCACTCCCATTGGGAGCCTTCTATGTTCAGCTCTCCTCTCAGGGTTCTGGAACTGCTCCTTCCTCTGGCTTCTTCAGCCCTGGGGATAGTAAAGCTCCAACTGTTGTTAGCCCTGGCAGAACTGCACTGTCTTTTTCTGTTTCCCTAAGCCTTTCCCACACCTTTGCAAATAGTCTCATTATAAAATTCTGTTCAAACAACTTAGTTTGAATGTGCCATCAGATTCCTGCTGGGATCCTATAGCTTCTCCTCTACCAGAGCTATAAATATTTAAATTCCTCAGGCTTTGGTCTTAGACCCTTTTCTTTCTATATTCTTCCTAGTTTACTTCATTCACTTCTATTGTTGTACACTGACACTCTAATAAACTATATCCCTGGCTGAGAACTCTCCTTTGATTTTGAGACTTGTATAGCCAGCTGCCTATTTGGAAGTCCTGTGGACAGTAACCATACTAAAAAAGCATGCTCCATTCTCTAGTGTAAGTATTACTGTCTGCCTAGCATCTGCCTATTACTGCTGCCATTTCTGAGAGTCCGTTGTTACAGCAGGACTCCAGATATTCCACTCCAGGTCCTTCCCCTTACCCCCAATCTTTTGTATTGTCTCTTCTTCTAAATTGGCCTCCACCCAAAGGCAGTAGGGATAGTTTATTCAAAGTACAAGGTATTTTCAATTAAAAGAGGACTTTGTTCTGAAAGCTTATCAGGAGTTTAGAATTCTTAATGCTTTCCCCCATAGAACTTATGCTATAGGTTATGCCTTGATTTTTTGTTTACCTCACAAAGATTGCTGTAGGCATATTGTACTTGTAAGCTTCTCAACGGCAATGATTGTATCTAATTTATCTTTAAAAATAGCTTTATTGAGATAAGATTCAAATATCATGCAATTTGTCCACTAAAAGTAAATAACTCAATGTTTTTTAGTATATTCACAGTATACCATCATCACAATCTAATTTTAGAATATTTTCATTCCCTCCTGCAAAACAAATCCCATACCCATTAGCAGTCATTTTCTCATCTTACCACACCCCATTTCTAGGCAACCACGAATCTACTCTCTGTCTCTATAGGTTTGCCTATTATGGACATTTCATGTAAGTAGATTCATACAATATATGGTCTTTTGTGACTGGTGTCTCTCACTTAGCATAACGTTTTTAAGGTTTATCATGTTGTAGTATATATCAGTACTTTATTTCTTTTTATTGCCAAATACTATTCTGTTGTATGGATATATGACTTTTGTTTATTCATTCATTCATTGATGGATTTTAGCCTGTTTCCACTTTTTGGCTATAAGGAATAATGGTGCTATGAACATTATGTATTTTGCATAGAAATAAGTTTTCATTTCTCTTGGGTATATAGCTAGGAGTGGAATTTTCAGGTCATGTAGTAACACTATGCTTAACTTTTTGAGTAACTGTCAAATAATTTTCCAAAACAGTTGTACCATTTGATATCCTTGATTAATAGATTTTTATTTCAGCACTGTCTTCTTCCTGCTTTCTGGCCTCCACCGTTTCTGATGAGAAGCTCATTTAAGTCTTACTGGGTTTCTTTTGTATGTGATGAGGTGTTCTTCTTACTGTTTTCAAGATTATTTGTCTCTCAGCATTTAACCAGGAAGTGTTTGAGTGTGGGTCTTTTTGTGTTTATCTTATTTGGCATTTGTTGAGCTTCTTGAATGGATAGATCAATATTTTTCATCAACATTGGGAAATTTTTAGCCATAATTTCTGTGATTTTTTTGTCCCTTTCTCTCTCTCCTCTCCTTTTGGTGCTCTCATTACATGTATGTTGGTGTATTTCATGGCATTCCACATGTCTCTGAGGCTCTGTTTGTTTTTCTTAATTCTTTTTCCTCTCTCTTTATCAGATTGCATAATCTCTATCACTCTATCTATCTTCAAGTTTGCCAATTCTTTCTTCTGACAGTTCAGGTCTGCTGTTGAACCCTCTAGTGAATTATTCATTTTCACTACTGTACTTTTCAACTCCAGAATTTCCTTTCAGCTGTGTCTGTGTGTGTGTGTGTGTGTGTGTGTGTGTGTAATTTCTCTTTACTGATCTTCTGTATTTGATAAGATATTTTTACCATATGAGAGCTCTTCAAAAAATTCATAGAAAATGCATACTATAAAAAACTATGCATGAATTTCAAACTTTTTTGCACCAAAATAAACTCACACTAACTTGTTATAACATGTCTGAACACGATCTAGTTTGAGACAATAGGAAGGATAAGACATCAGTTGGAAAAGAGTCCCATCAAAGAAATACAAATTTTGCTAAATTGAAGCTGGAACAAACATGAAATTTATGGTGAATCTTGGGTGGAAGAATGGTGAAATCATTGATGCTTTACAAAAAGTTTATGGAGACAATGCCCCAAATAAATCAGTAGTTTACAAATAAATAAATACAGAAATCAGCAGTTTACAAATGGATAATTCTTTTTAAGAAGGGATGAGACTATGTTGAAGATGAAGCCTGCAGCAGCAAGCCATGAACATCAATTTGTAAAGAAAAAAATTAATATTGTTCATGCCCTAACTAAAGAGGACTGATAATTAACAGCAGAAACAATAACCAACACCAACACCATAGATACCTCAATTAGTTTATCTTAAAAACTTCTGACCAAAAATTTTAAATTAAGCAAATTTTCTACTTTATGGGTGCCAGAACCATTGCACCCAGGTTAGCTGCAGACAAGAGCAGAGCTTTCAATGGAAATTTTAAGTAAGTGGGATCAAGATCCTAAAGCATTTCTTCAAAGAACTGTAAAAGGGGATAAAACATGGCTTTACCAGTATGATCTTGAAGACAAAGCAGAATTAAAGCAATGGCTACCAAGAGGTGGAAGTGGTCCAGTCAAAGAAAACTTGGGGGTTGGGTGCAGAGCCTCACTCCTGCAATCCCAGCACTTTGGGAGGCCGAGGTGGGCAGATCACCTGAGGTCAGGAGTTCAAGGCCAGCCTGGCCAACGTGGCAAAATCCTGTTTCTACTAAAAATGCAAAAATTAGCCAGGCGTGGTGGTGGGCACCTGTAACCCCAGCTACTTGGGAGGTTGAGGCAGGAGAACTGCTTGAACCCGGGAGGCGGAGGTTGCTGTGAGCCAAGATCGCACCACTGCACTCCAGCCTGAGCATCAGAGCGAGACTCCAGCTCAAAAAAAAAAAAAAAAAAAGAGAAGAGAAAAGAAAAACAAAATGTGGGCTACTTAAGAGCAAAGGTTATGGCAAAAGTGTTTTGGGATGCTCAAGGCATTTTGCTCTTGGCTTTCTGTAAGATCAAAGAACAATAACATCTACCTATTATGAGAGTGTTTTGAGAAAGTTAGCCAAAGCTTTGGAAGAAAAATTCCTAGGAAAGCTTCATCATAGAGTCCTCCTCTGCCACAAAGCTCCTGCTTATTCCTCTCAACAAACAAGGGAAATTTTTTAAATTTAAATGGGAAATCCTTAAGCATACACCCTCCAGTTCTGATTTGGTTACTTCTGACTTCTTTTCCTCACCTAATCTTAAACAATCTTTAAAGGACACCCATTTTTATTCAGTTAATAATATAAAAAAAGACTGCGCTGACATGGTTAAATTCCCAGGACCCTCAGTTCTTTAGGGATGGACTAAACTGCTGGTATCATCACTTACAAAATTGTCTTGACCTTGATGGAATTTATGTTGGGAAATAAAGTTTATATTTCTTATTTTTACTGTTTGTTGCTTCCACTTTCCATGAACTTTTTGAAGTCTTCTCATACCTTTATTTTTATGCATGTTTCCTTAGAACTTATTTATAATAACTACTTTAAAGTCTTTGTCTGCTAAGTTCAACATCTGGGCCCTCTCTAAGGCTGTTTCTGTTGCCTGCTTTTTTTCTATGTATGGGTCATATTTCCCTGTTTCTTTTAAAGTCTCACAACTTTTTACTAAAAACTGGACATTTTGGATAACATATCATAGCAATTCTGAATACTGATTCTCTGGGGCTTGTTGTTTCCTTGGTCATTTGTTTAATAGCTAAGCTTAAGTAGTTCTTCAAAGTCTATTGCAGTGTGCAGCTTCTAATGTCCCTGCTTAGATTTTTTTCCCTTATTTTTGTCTTTTTTTGTTTGGACAGAGTCTCGCTCTTTCTCGCCAGGCTGGAGTGCAATGGCACGATCTTGGTTCACTGCAACTTCTGCTTCCCATGTTCAAGTGATTCTTCCAGCTCAGCCTCCCGATTAGCTGGGATTACAGCCACTCGCCATCATGTCCAGCTAATTTTTGTACTTTTGTAGAGACGAGATTTCACCATGTTGGCCAGGCTGGTCTTGAACTCCTGACCTCAGGGGATCTGCCACCTGTACCCCCCACTTCCCCTCCCAAAGTGCTGGGATTACAGGCATGAGCCACCACACCTGGCCCCCTTATTTTTATCTTTTAGCCTGGCTAGATAGGGGTTTTCTCTAGGTCAGCATAAGCTATTTACTAGTCAAAGGTTATGCCTCAGTGTCCTTAGTCTGTTAGGTTTTTTTTACCCTTTACTGTTGGAAATGATATGTGTAATGTGGAGGCTCTTATCACAGTTCAGGGAGCTTACTACTTTTCTCCCATGTTCACCTAGGAACTAGCAGCCTGGTGGTTCTCTCTCTGATTGTTTCTTGGAGGATGCAGCCTTGGGTATGCACACAGTCTTCCAGACTTTCAGGGATGACTAGATTTTATTTTTAAGCTTAGCTGTCTTGGAGTCACTCCTGAGTCAGAATAACATATTGTTCAGTCAGTTGTTAATGAGAAGTTGTGCTTATGCCCTTTTTACCAATAAAATTTCCACCCTATGTTGATGGGCCTGTGGGTGACTTGAGAAATGCTATGAAATCTGCCCCACATCTTGCTCTAATTTTTCCCAAGTGAGTGCAGCCTAGCACAGACTTTCTGATTCCCAGACTTGACTGTACTCATAGAAGGGCTCTTCTTGGCTGTCTCTTTCCATGGTCTCCCTATTAAACTTCTGAATACTCTGCTATTTTGTTTGTACACGCACATACCAGCTGCCTCTTCATTGCTCTCCCAACAAGATTACCATTCTTTTTAAGAATGCTCTTACATATGGAGTTCACTCTTTGTTCCAAATAAAGTCAGTCTCCTCAGGCAGAGCTATGATGCTTTTGCTGTTTGTGGCCTGCCTTTCCCACTTGGTAGAACCCCTGTGCCACTGCACTGAAGCTGGGACAGAGATCCTCTTTCCCCAGAGTGACATCCCTGCTCCATGAGTAGGTACTGGGGTTGGGGAGTGTGGAAACCCCCTACCTTCTCATCTTACCTCTCCCAGCATGTAACCTCTCACTTGCAAGTGAACTGAGGTGTAGGAAATCAGTCCCCCAGTATTCTTGACTTGCTGTGCCTACAACAGAGCTTCTACCTTATAACTGGGGGCTGGGTGACACTTCTTGGCATGCTTATGTGGAATAGAACTTCTGCAGACTGGGGCTTAGTGGGGTGAGAAATACTAGCATCCTGTCTTTTGTAGGGTGAAACCATAGCCTCTAACTAGGATGTAGAGAGAGATGGAGCCCTGTCTTGGCTGCTCATGTACTGGGTAGAGTTTCCATAATAGGGAAGAAGATTAATGGGCAAATCGCAGCTGAAATGCCACAGACTCTTTTGAAATTTTAAAGATTTTCTTGAATTAATGTTTCTTATTTGCTGTATGGCCCTTACAACACTTTCCAGACACTTTAAATGATAGATATTTTAAATAATTTTCTCTAATTCGATTGTTGTTTTGCTGGGGAAAGAGTCCACCAAACTTGTTATTCCATTCTCCCAGAAGTCCCACATCTTAATTCCTCTTTATATATTCACCATAATATCTCTTTGCGCCTATCATAGAAGTGAAAAGCACAAGCTCCAGTGTAATCAGCCTGAATTCAAGTCTCTAGTCTGCCACTTGTTAGCTGTGTTACTTAGCACATGTTATTAAACTAATAGTAGCTACCTCAGGGGATTGTGGTGAGAGTAAATGAGCTAATCCATGGAAAATGCCTAGCATGGTATTTGTCTCAGAGTTAGCCATCCCCTAAAGGATCGCTGTCATGTTCATCTTGGTAACCCTGCATGATGACAGATTGCCACAAGGGGGCACCAAGAACCATGTATAATGATGAAGGACTAGAGGGATTCAGTTAGGTCGCCCCAGCAGTTACATTTGTAGGCTCACGTTTACATTTGTAAGCTAACCAGAGGTAGGTATTTTCCCAGAAAACAAAAGATGGAGGTTGAAGGCACATTGTAAACATTGCCATACCATTTCCCACGGAAGATGGAAATTCAGGATCCTTCCTAAACATCACCAAGCCATTTCCCCAACTTGGAAGCTTAGCTAAGCAAAAGGAACTATGCTGTGAAAGGGGGAGTGTCTCTTGATTTGCAAGGTACTTTCCTGTGTACAAGGCACTGTTCCATGAGTTGAGGGGATTCAAAGGCTCCCTTAAGGAGCAATCAACTGTAGTAAGTTGGCATTTACATATTGAGTGTCTGCCATGTGCTAAGGATTCTCAATAGCTTAAGGCATCATCATGCCATTCCTTTTGTTTTTAATTGAAGAGTTCCCCAGAGGCTTGGCTGAGGATTTAGCCCATGTCCAGAGGATGATAAAAAGTCAACAACGGACAATCTGGAGCAGGGAGAGGACAACTTAATGAAGAATGAATTTAGCATGATTGATTGATTGATTTTTATTTTTTTTTTGAGACAAGGTCTCACTCTGTCACCCAGGCTGGAGTGCAGTCCGGCGATCTCAGCTCACAGCAACCTGTCTCCCAGGTTCAATAAATTCTTCTGCCTCAGCCACCTGAATAGCTGGCATTACAGGAACACACCACCACACCTAGGTAATTTTTACATTTTTAGTAGAGACGGGGTTTTGTCATGTTGACTAAGCTGGTCTTGAACTCCTGAACTCAAGTGATCCACCTGCCTCGGCCTCCCAAAGTGCTGTGATTACAGGTATGAGCCACTGCAGCCAGCCAGAATGAATTTAGCTCAATTTATTTAGAGTGGAGTGCAGGAAAGAAGAGCATCAAAGGCCAGGCATGCCCCTGGCAATGTTGAAACAGATTGATGCGAAGTCAAACACTATTAAAGCAGAAATTCCTAATATAACTAAATTTTAAGAGAAATCACAATAGTTAACAGAAATAAAAATGAAGCTGTTGTTCTGGCTGAAACAAGAGTAGCAAGCCTGGGTTTCCATCTACTAAGCTGCTTTCTCACCTTCTAACAGTCCAGAAAATGGTAGTTTTTGAAAACGGAATAGAATGTTGGAAGAATCTCGGGTGCATCTCTGTGTAATACACTTTGAAACCCACTCTAATGGTTCAAACAGTAAGGTGAATGGATGAAGACCCAGGATAAAGGATGGTTGTGAGGATGGAGAAAATGAGGCAGAAGGATGATCCAACGCCTTCACCCCAGCTGCCTCAGGGCACGCTCGGCTCAGTCACAGCTGCATCCTTTTCACTTTGCATCCTTCTTCTTTGCACTATTTCTCCTGTTTTTCTTCTCATTCTGTCCATTGCTTCATGCTAGTCTAGGATCAGGGTCTGAGCCCAATTTGTGGCATTAATCTTATTTCTTGTCTTTAGTTATAATTCACATTTGCCTCTCCCCTCCTGGAAATAACCCAGTCTTCTCATGGACCTGGGAAGCCACTGTGTTTTTAGGATTTTTTAGCTTTTATGAAAATGAGAAAAAAAAGAATGAAGAGCATCTAGCAACCGATTATATATATCAGTTTGAAATACATATATGTTTGTTTATACACACAAACACACACACACACACACATATTACTTGCCTGGGATTAAATAGCTAACTAGGAAGTGGCAGAGCCAGGGCTTAAACCGACATCTGTCTGACTCCAAAGCTCTTATGCTTGGTATTTATGGATTCTAAGCTTCTTTGCCTGTTTTCCAGACCATCCATATTTGAGGCCCCTCTAACAATCCTATCCTGTTTCACATTTCTAGTCAAAAGACATCTACCAACTTGAACGCAGTTAGGAAGCCTTTTGTACACAGCATTATTCTGAGAATTGACATTCTCAGGTCAATATCTTAGTTTGAGGATTACACTTTATTCCATTAAATTCAACAAATATTTATTGGGTGATTACTGTCTATCAGGTACTGAATAATAGAGAAAAATAGAGAGAGAGATTAACTGATTTCAAAGCACTTTCATACTTTATCTCATTGAATCTGCATAGAAGCTTCATAAAGTAATTATGGCAGGTAAAATTATCCCAATATTCCAGATAAGCAAACTAAGGTTCAGACAGTTTGACTGTCTAATGTCACACAAATCTTACCAATTCACCAAGGTCCAGCTAAGAATCTCCTGCACTAAGTCTTCTTTCAAGAAGTTCTGGCAGTGATGTGGCTCTACAGTTAGCAGCTTCCTGATTTGGTCTCTGGCAGTAGCATCAGCAGCTCTCCTAAGCAGAGTGATCTTAGGGGCTGGGAGCTGTTCTTAGAAACTTAACTAGGAACCTGATCTTTGGACCTTCCCAACCATTAGTAATTCATTTAATACCTGGGAATAATTTCTTAGTTTTTAAAACCATCTGCAGTGGTTTCTAAGGTCTGTAATTGGACCCTAAATGGTAAAATTACTAGCTAAAAATAATGAAGAAAAAAAAGAAATAAAAATAACCATTATCAACGTCATTCTTCCCTCATTCAGAAACAAAAGAACTGCAGGAGAGGAAAGATAGCTGTGTAGTTAAATACCATTTCTGCTCAGTGACTTGCAGAAAATTTTTGACTTTGTATCCTGTAATCTACCCTCCTCATCCAGTTTCTATCTAGAGTATCTCTGATAGAGAACCTTTTGCACAATCCCAAGAACAGGCACCTCTTTCATTTATGGGCAATCGTATATTAAGCCAAAATGTGTCTCTCTGCCACTTATACCCATGGGTACTACCTATCTCCATCTTTAAGAGCTAGATAAAATTGCACTTCTTTTTACAGAAGCCCTTTCAAAAATATTTTTGACCCCTATCAGACCAGTTAAAGTTTTTCTTTCCAGTCGGGCATGGTGGCTCACATCTGTAACCTGAGCACTTTGGGTGTGCATGATGTATCTTTTTCTATCTTTTTACTTTCAATTTGCTTATGTCTTTGAATCTGCAGTTTGCCTCTTGCAGACAGCATGTAGTTGGATCCTGTGATTTTTAGTTTTTTAAAATTCATTCTGCCAATCTCTGCCTTTTGACTGGAGTGTTTAATCTCCTTATATTTAATATAATTACTGATAAGGTAGAATTTACTTAGGCCATTTTGCTATTTGTTTTCTATACAGCCTATCTTTTTTATTTTTCTGTTCTTCAATTGTTGCCTTGTTTTGTGTTACACAGATATTTTCTAGTGTACCATTTATATTTCCCATGTCATGTCTTATACTATATATATTTTTAGTTATTTTCTTAGTGGGTGCTCTGGTGATTACATTTAACACTTTAGTTTTTAGCAATCTGATTTGGATTAATCCCAATTTAATTTCAATAGTACACAAAAAACTGTGTCTATATATCTCCATTTTCTCCCTCATCCTTTGTGCTATTACTGTTATAATTATACATTATAAATCCATCAACACAGTTTTATAGTCATTGCTTTATAGAGATGTCTTATAAATCACATAGAAAAAGAAAAGAATTACAAACAAAAATACATTCATACTACATTTTATATTTATCTATGTAGTTACTTTTACTCATGTTCCTTATTTTTTCTTCATGAGTATTTGAGCAAGTCTTCTTTCCTGTCAGCCTGAAGGACTCTTGGTAGTATTTCTTACAAGACAGGTCTGCTGGTAATAGATTCTTTTTTTTTTTTTTTGAAAAACCTGTCAATGTGTGGTTTTCTCGTTTATTTTTGAAGGATAGTGTTTTTGGTGAATACAGAATTCATTTTTTTTTTTTTTTTTATTAAGAGACAGGATTTCGTGTCATTGCCAAGGCTGGAGTGCAGCATCATGATCATAGCTCCTTGTAAACTTGAATCACTTCCTGGGCTGAAGTGATTCTCCTGCCCCAGTTTCCCAAGTAGCTTAGGACTACGGGCATGCATCACCACCCCTGGCTAATTAAAAAAAGAAGAATAGAGATAGGGCCTCACTATGTTTTCCAGGTTAGTCTTGAGCTCCTGGCCTCAAGCAATCCTCTTGACGCCTCTTTTTCTTTCTGTACTCTGTATAAGGCCTCCATGGTTCCTGATAAGAAATCAGTTGTTAATATTATGGAAGATCACTTGTACATAATTAGTTGCTTCTCTTTTGCTGCTTTCAAGATTCTCCCTGTCTTTGGCATTTGACAGTTTGATTATAATGTGTCTAGGTGTAGCTCTCTTACATTTATCCTACTTAGAGTTTATTGAGCTCCTTAGATGTGCAGATAAATGTTTTTCATCAAATCTGGGAAGTTTTTGGCCATTATTTCCTCAGATATTCTTTCTTCCCCCTTTTTCTCTTGTTTCTTCTGGAACTATCATTATGTGTATGTTGGTGAGCTTGATGGTGTCTCACAGGTCTCTGAGGCTTTGTTTTTCTCAATTCTTTTACTTTCTGTTCTCAGACTGGATAATTGCAAGCAGCCCATCTTCAAATTCATTGATTCGTTCTTTCTGCTCACTCAAGTCTGCCATTGGATTTCTCATTTCATCTATTGTACTTTTCAACTCTAGAGCCTCTATTTTATTATCGTCTTATAAATTCTATAGGTTTATTAATATTCTACATTTGGTGAAGCTTGTTCTCATTTAAAATAATACTTTGATTTTATTTATATTTATTTATTTATTTGAGACAGGATCTCACTCTGTTACCCAGGCTGGTGTGCAGTGGTGAGATCATAACTCATTGCAGCATTGACCTCCTAGGCTCAAGTGACCCTTCCATCTCAGCCTCACCAGTAGCTGGGACCACAGCTGTGCACCATCACGCCTGGCTAATTTTTGTTTTTTTTTTTTTTTTGTAGAGACACGGTCTTGCTATATTGCCCAGGCTGGTTTCAAACTGCTGAGCTCAAGTGATCCTCCTGCCTTGGCCTCCCAAAGTGCTGGGATTACAGGCATGAGCCACCATGTCTGGCCTTTATTTTATTCTTTACACCTGGTTTTCTTTAGGTCTGTAAGTATATTGATAGTAGTTGATTTAAATCCTTTGTCTAGTAAATCTAACGTCTGGGTTTCCTCAGAGAAAGTTTCCATTAAGTACCTTTTTCTCTGTATATGGGCCATGCTGTCCTTTTCTTCCATGTCTCATAATTTTTTATTGAAGACTGGGTATTTTAAATGATGTAATGTGGCAACCCTGGAAATCAGATTCCTTTCTTCTCCAGAGCTTGTTATTGTTGCTGTTTGTTGTTGTTGTTGTGTTGTTTGCTTATATCGTGACTTTTATAAATTAACTCTGTGAAGTCTCCATTTAGTTTAGTGGCTAGTAATGATTGGACAGAAATTTCCCTAAGTGCCTGGCATTAATAAGTTTCTTAGCTTTTGCCAAAGGGCTCTCTCTATGTGTTGCAATGTGTATTCAGTGCTCTGGCAGGCAGTCTATAATGCTGCCTTAGCCTTCACTTCCTATTTCTGCAGAGCCTCAAGGTCCACCAAAGGCAAGAGATTAGGGCCTTCTCAGATCTTTCCTGGGCACAAACCTGAACATGTGTATGGCCTTCTAGATTCCCAGAAATACCCTGGAACTTTTAAAAAGCCCTTTGTGGGCAGTTTATGTCTCAGGTTTTCCTTTAAAGACTTCTGTCAGCCTCTTGTTTTTCCCAAATGTTTTCTCTGCTTCAGGCAGATATAATATTTAACAATTACCGGTGATTGTTGATTTCAACAAACATTCCAGACCGTTTACATTGAGCCAGCTCTGAGTCTGGTTAAATAAAGACAAGCTCTGAGAGTAGAGGTTTCCAGGGAGTTACCAGACAGGTCAAATAGTGACAATTCTCTAAAGATGAGGCTTTTGGGGTGTTCCAAACATGTTCTGCTTCCTCTAGCGGCTGCTAGGATGCTGATTTTCATCACTACCATGGTTGTGAGGTTGCTGGTTTTCAAGGCTTTTGTGATGCCGAGGAGAGGGGGATGGGAGTAGGACAAGTTAAAATGCCACAGGGCTCTTTGTTCTTACTGAGATTCAATCATTTTCCCTGAATAATTACTCCTTGTATTGTTGCAAATCTTTGGTTAATTTCCAGAGTTCTGAGAAGTTGATTATAACAATTTTTGGCCAATGTCTCATTGCTTTTATGGAGAAACAGATTTTGCAGAGGTTCTTACTCTGCCACTGTGAATGTCAGAACCCGCAGTTGCAGTATTTTCTAAGTAACCACATCACATTGCTCACTCATACTTCACTTGTAGTCACCAAAATCCCTGAGTTTTTTGTTAACAACCACTGGTTACTCCTTCTTGTAGTTGATTGTTTTAAGTAGATTTAAGACATTTCATTTTTGCTAATTAAATTTCATTTTCTTAATTTTTGTTATAGTTCCAGGATAAATTATTTTGAATCCTGACATCAATAAGTTTTTTTTAAGTTTCTTTTAAGTCATAGATAACATTACTTGTCAAATCAGCGCATAGATCAGCTTTTTTTTTTTTTTAATTTATTTTTTTTAAGTCAGAATCTTGCTCTTTCACCCAGGTGGGATTGCAGTGGTGTGATCTTGGCTCACTGCAGTCTCTGCCTCCCAGGCTCAAGTGATTCTTGTGCCTCAGCCTCCGAAGTAGCTAAGACTACGGGCTCACACTACCATTCCCGGCTAATTTTTGTATTTTTAGTAGAGACAGGGTTTTACCATGCTGGCCAGGCTGATCTCGAATTCCTCCTCTACTGGATGTCCCCTCCAGGGGCACATTTGTTCCATTAACTTGTTTTGAAATACGTATCTATTTTCAAATGGTATCTCTAACATGACAAAATCTTACCAGTAAGACAAATTTTTCTAAAAAGGAAAGTTGGTTTCTAATGATTTATTCATAGTGAATTTTCCCAACTCTTACTGTTTACTATTTCTTTACTCTTCACACATCATTTGCTTCTACAAAATATTATACTAACTGAAGTATCAGGGATCCATCATTGTTTTTGAAAAGTGGGGCAGACATCTTTCTATCCTCAATTTTCTAGGCTCTCTTTCATTTCCCCGCACATTTCTCAAAGGGTGATAGTAATTGTGTGAGAATTCAATCTGCAACCTTAGCAATCTTGTCCCTGGTGAAGGAAAGGCCAGGAAGAACATAGTCTGGGAAAAAACCAGCTACACGGGTGGGTTCCAATATGGGCACCCTGGGCAGCTAACAGATAGCTGTTGGTGAGATGTGGGAAATCAACCACATCGGAGTTCCAAACCACACTCACAGGGATATGGGGTGGTTCAGGGCTGGCTATTTTTGTAATCATGACAGCACCCAGTCAGTAACTAGTGGATGGAGTAGGGAGGATCTAGTGCTCCCCACCCCCCAGGAGAGGGAATTGGGTGAGCGTGCTGTAGGATAATAAAGCCCAGTCAAGGTGACTGAAATTCAGAGCTGGAGCTTCAGATCCAGTCCCTAAGACAGGAGTCCTGCCCAGTGAACTAGGCCAACTATGCTGGAACAGAGGGCACTAACCCTATTGAGACCCACTGCTGACATGTTTCCTGTCTGTCTCAGGACGGCTCCAATGAAGCGTGGAGCATCTGTGATTCCAATCCTGAGGGGTAAAAGAAGGCAGGAGCTACCCAGAAATATGACTTTTGAGAGTTTACACAGTATAATGGAAATAAAGATTTAGGGAGGCTAAGTAGACTGTAGTCAAATCCCTTGGCAAGTTACTTGATATCTTTGAGTTTTAAGTTCCTCATTGATAAAATAAAGATAATAATATCTCTTTTGCAGGATTTGTATGAAGGAAAAAGTTATACCTCAACGACTCAACACACAAGAGGCCCAGGAGGGGAATTTCATTTCGCACGTCCATTTTTTTCTCAGAGCAATTTCCCATCTTTACTGCCAGATGGCGCCCGTGAGCAGTGCCGCCCTTCCCTAAGGCTTTTATTTCCACTCTTCGGGCGCTAGGTAATCTTCCTCTCTCTTAGTACTCAGGCTGGCATTTAAAATCCAGTGTTGCACACAGACTTTGTGTTTCTAATCCATCTGCTCCATGAAGAACTGTGAAACCCAGAAATACCTATTTCTAGCCAGACACCCATTTCTCCAATAGGATTTGTCAGATGATAAGGCTTTGTGATATAACTATGCAGCTGGGCATTCAAAAGAAGTCAAACAACCCTTAATTAAGAATCTGGTTTTTTGTACATTTACCCCCACTATAAGAGTGTAGAGATTTAAAGGTCAGGCCCTGTAGGTTTGAATCTCAATGTTAGCATTAGGTGGGTGACCTTGGACAAATTATTTGGCCTCTCTAAATCTCAATTTCTTCATCTATGAAATGGTTGTAATAACAGTAGCTGCTTCATAGGATTGTTGTGAGGTTAAATGAGATAACATACATAGGATACTCAACACAAAACCTGGCACACAGTAAGTGCTTACTAAGTGTAAGCAATTATACTAACAAGAGCATGAGCTTTGAAGTCAGATGAAAATAGATTTGACTCCTAGCTCTTCGACTTAAAAATTGCATGATCTTAAATAAGTTATGTAACCTCTCTGAGACCCACTTGCCTTGACAGTGCAAGATTAGTATGAATATGCAGAGACATATATGTGATGTCTTTTACTTTTTATTTGTATTATGACCCATTTCAAACAGGATTTGTGCTTACCTACCACAAACAAACAAACAAACAAACAGAAATAGCCCAATGGCTTTCATGAAAGCAAATAATAGAATCAGGGTGAAGAAAAAGCAAAGGCAGGAAAAATAAGAAAAAGTCAGAGATAAGACTAGGCTCTTAGATAACATCATAAGATTAGGTCACAAATTTGGCTTTGAGCTTCTTAGCATCCAAGGCAATAAAGAAGGGAAATATGGTTCGTTAGATGATTCACAGTGCCAAGATAAATGCAGAGGAGTTCTGAAGAAGAAACCCAGCTATTCCTAGTTCTGAGACTTAAGAGACTATAGCACATGGTGGATACACAATAGATATATAAATGTTAGCTGTTCTCATCTACAGCACAGAGGAAAGAGTGAGTCTAAGAATAAGAGCAACATGGGAGAGGTAACTTTCGAGCTGAATAAGACTGAAGAAAGATTTTCCAAGTGCCTGGGGGGCTGGAGAGGAGTGGGAGCCTGTACATAAGGGAAGCTGGTGACAGTATCTGGACTGTCCCCACACATTGACAGCAAGGCAGCTTTAAATGTGGTTTCACACTGGAGTGAAGATGTTTCCCTCTGGCTGAAAGGCACAGGAACTTTGTAGTATGAGGAGGCTGGAGGGAAAGGATGCCTCTCAAGCATTGTCCAAGCAGCTGTTTTGGTTTAAAGGGTCTCCCTACTGGACATCTGGTGTTTAATGACAATCCTTTTTTTCAGTGTGTTTTCTTTTGTTCTGTTTTCCTGAGGACCCAGACTTACGGTTCTCAAGGAAAGAAAATGGTCAAGATAGTTGTAGGGAATGCTGCCGTTTTCCTTCAATGTAATGGCCTTCTCAGCCATTAGAACCAGTGGAGAAATTGTCACATGGTGAAAGGGATGGAGCTTGGAGGTACAAGTGAAGAAGGAAAGATTCTGGTATCATTTAAACAGTAGGGAAAACAAAAACATAGGAATATTGCTTTAACAGGACACCCACATTCCTTTTCTCTGTGGCGTCTCAGAGAGGAGACTCTCAGAGCTAGAATTTTAGCTTCTAGCTCCTCAGTTTGCGGATGAAGACTCTGAGGCCCAGGGGGCTCAAATAAACGTGTTTACATCATTTAGATCACAAAGATAGTTCATATCAGAGCCAGGTCTAGGACTTATGCCTATGGATTCCTAGGCCATAGGGCATGTAGGAGAAAGTAGTCTTCTATAACATGTGTTACGATCTAGAGAGGAGATCTGAGGAAGAAGTTTGGATGTCAGTCCGCAAGGCAGTAAAGCACATGTGAAATACCTGTGGAGATATGGCCAGGGACCTTTCTGCATTGTGATGGCTATGTGTTTGCCTCTTGGTGCTGCAGTGGCCACAACCCAACAGCTGTAATCTCCATGGAGCTCTCCCTGCTGGCCTGCTGTGGGAAATCCCACATTGCCCTCAACCCACCTGGTACCTATGATGCTTCTTTGCTCAGTAAATAAGCATCTGTTCAATCATGCATTGACTATCCAGTAGGGGCCAGGAACTGTACTAGGCACTTGAGTTAAAAATACAGAATACCTCTCTTAATGAGCTTCACAGTCTAGGTTAAATAGACGAGGGTAAATGTGATAATCATTCTATTAAAGGGTTCTATGGGAACACAGAAGAGAGAACATTTAGCCCCACCTGGGAGTGGGAAGTGGTCAGGAAAGGTCTCTGAAAGAAAGGCTACCTGAACTTAGACTGAAGTAGGAGTAGGAATGGACAGGAGGGGAGGGAAGAGGGCATTGTAAGAAGAGGGAGTCACCAGGGAAGGACACCGTGGCATGAGAAGGCATAAAATGTTCAGAAAATGGAAAGTGGTTTGATTTCCCAGAGTTGGGTATGGAGAGGATATATTTATTATGGCAAAAAACGCAATTACCTTTAAAAGCACCAACCTAATAGTACCATACTCATTTCTTTTCTTTTCTTTTCTTTTTTTTTTTTTTTTGCAACCTCCACCTCCCAGGTTCAAGTGATCCTCCTGCCTCAGCCTCCCGAGTAGCTGGGACTACAGATGTCCACCACCGTGCCCAGCTAATTTTAGTATTTTTAGTAGAGACAGGGTTTCACCATGTTAGTCAGGCTGGTCTCGATCTCTGGACTTCAGGCGATCCACCCACCTCGGCCTCCCAAAGTGCAGGGATTACAGGTGTGAGCCACCACTCCCAGCCTACACTCATTTCATAGAGCTGCTGTAACAATACACCGTAAACTGGGTGGCTTAAAACAACAAAAAATGTAGTCTCTCACAGTTCTGGAGGCCAGAAGTCTGAAATCAATATGTCAACAGGGCCACCATCCCTCTGAAGGTTTAGGAGGGAATCTTTCCTTGGCTCTTCCTAGTTTCTGGTGACTTCCAGCACTCCTTGGCATTCATTGAGTTGTAGCTGCCTTACTCCAATCTGTCTCTATCTGCACACGGCTTTCTTCTCTCTCTGTGTATCTATCTCTTCTGTGTCTGTGTGTCTTCTCCTCTTCTTATAGGGACATCAGTCATTGGATTCAGGGCCCATCCTAATCCAGTATGACCTCATCGTAACAAAATACATCTCCAAAGAGTTTATTTTCAAGTAAGGTCACATTCTGAGGATCTAGGTGGACATGGATTGTGGGAGGACATGATTTAATCTACTATAAGTACTTTACTGAAGAGAGAGTAGCCATCACTGTTTAGATTCTCAAAAAAAGACCCCTAATCCAAATACCTTGAATTACTATCTAGGTGAATTTTGAATCGGGAAAGTAGAAGAGAGACAAGAAGCAGGTTACTCAGCCTTATCATGACCCTGTCACCCAGTTCCTAACCCCACAACCTAATCACCTGAATGAGCTGTTGACAGCCCTTCATAATGACTTCTTTGTGTACCTCCTAGTACTCTTCACCTAAAAGATGCCCAACCAACCAACGGGAATGAGAAACAGGATGTTACGGGGAACAAGTGTCTCTTTGCTCATCTCAAGTTCCTTCAGCCATAAAATGGGGGTAGAAATCATTGCCCAGCCCACCTTAGAGGGTTGCTGGAAGATTCTAAAAGATAACTGATTGAAGAAGTATATTGCAAGCTGTAAAGACCACAGACTTGTTAGAGAATGGTGTTCTGATACCTTCTCTTCTCATATCACACTCCCCTTGACACCCCTCTCCCCAACCCTCTGTCAGAAAATAAGTAGGGGTAGTGGGATAAACCCAGCAGAAATCTGTGTTTTCTTCTGCTTTGGACATGCAAGGATGGCAGGCTCTGAGAGGAGCATCCAAGTCCCTCCTCTTCTTGGGACTTTGCCCTAAATAACTTTTGCACAGACAGAGTGTTGTTGCTTCAAAGTGTTCATGCCCAGGACATTAAACATGAGCTAATTAGAGATTACAACTAGGTTTGAATTCCTAAACGCAGCACTTGGTATTATTGCTGCTCTCTCAGAGACAATTGAGTAGTCACTAATTTCTAGGACTTCAATACCTTTAGGGCTTCCTGGCCTGCCTAGGATAGGCATAGCATGATCTCATCAGCCCAGGCTAGTAGCTTATTATCTCAGCAATCATCTGTTTTCTAAGAATTCTCCCCAGGGCCAGTTCCTGGTATAGTTCTGATTGTTATCTTTGTACCCTCTATGTGACATTCTAGCTTACTCTGCCCAGGCATAGTAGAAGGGGACAGGAATGGAGATCAGGACATCTGGGTTCCACACATGACTGTCACAGACAAAGTTGGTGGCTTTGGTTAAGTCACTCCTATCTTCTGGTCTTCAATATTCTTATCTATAAAAAAAATTATTACAATATTTTCATATGGGAGGTTTTCCTTTGGAAAGCGTCCCTGACTGTCATCATTTTCTCAAAAGCGTCTATGACCAAAAAAGATTAAGAATCCTTGGACTGGTTGGTTTATAATCTAATTTATCTTTTTTTTTTTTTTCTTTTTGAGACAGACTCTCACTCTGTTTCTCAGGCTGGAGTGCAGTGGGGTGATCTTGGCTCACCTCCACCTCCCAGGCTCAAGCAATTCTCCTGCCTCAGCCTCCCCAGTAGCTGGGATTACAGGTGTGCGCCACTACACCCAGCTAATTTTTGTATTTTTAGTCGAGACTGGTTTTGGCCTTGTTGGCCAGGCTGGTCTCAAACTCCTGGCCTCAAGTGATTCACCAGCCTTGGCCTCCCAAAATGCTGGGATTACAGGCGAGAGGCACTGCACTCAGCCTTATAATCTAATTTACGATGATTCTTTGGTTCTGTGCATTTAGGGATATCATACTTCTAACTGTTGAGCAAGTTTTTGACTGCCAACTGTATGCTAGGTCCTTTGATGTGGCCCAAGGATGCAAAAGTAATGAAGACACCTTCCAAGGAAGCCACTCTCCCAAGGAAGAGACAGATCCACCAAAAAAAAAAAAAAAAGCCTTAAAATAAGATGTCCAAAATACAGTGATGGAGAAACACAGGGCATCTGAGGAACAGAATACCTGGAAATGTTTGTAACTTATCCTCCTCACATGAAAGTCACAAACTGCTGAAAAGAGAGGAGTTTTTAAGAGTTTCCTTGCAAGTTTAAAAAGTAGAGGGCGCTTTCCCTCTCAGTCAATCTGAAGTCCCAGGCTCCCACCGACCTCCTTTCTCCAAGACCCTCTAACCATGGCCTCTCTCCTTGTGCTGCTAGCAAGCTTGTTGAGCTTAAGTGGGAACGGGCCTCTTCCTTTCTGGATATAACCCCGAGTATGTATTCCTCAGACCTCCTCCTTCTGGGATGAGAAGCCCCACACCTTCTATTAGCCCTGGAGTCCTACCAACATTCCTTTTCCTGCCCTTGTTGGGGGGACTCTCTTGGGCCCCTTTCGTGTCCAGCACTCCTGGAGTGGACTCAGGAATGCTGATGAATGCATTATCACACAGGCATGTTTTTCTTGCTTGAGTGTCGATCTGAGCAGTTTCCAGTGAACTTACGGCTCTGCAGAAAGCATTGTTAAATGGGAAATTTATTTAAAAAAAGAAAAGCAAGAATATTTAAATGGCACATGGCAGGCCAGAGAGGCAGATGCTATAGAGGTCTGGGTTCTAGTCCTGGTTTTCTTACATGCACCCTGGGTTCAAGGCTTTCCATGTGTTGCTACCCCGTAGTCCCGGCTACCATCACCTCTGCCTTCATCTGTTCCACTTAACTTCCATGTATGCCTTATCATAATTTATTCTCCATATGGCAGCCAGAGGGATCTTTTTAAAATGTAAATCAGAGCATGCCACTCCCCTGCTAAAAATTTTCAAATAGTTTTGCTGCACTTAGGATGAAATCCAAACTCCTTGACTAATCTTGTAATATCTTCCATATTCCGACGTCTGCCTACCTCTCTAGCCCTATCCTGAACCCCTCTCCTCACTGTCTAAGCTCTCTGACCTTCTGTCTGTCCCTTCATCCCAGGAATGTCATTTCTGCCTCAGGACATTTGCACCTGCAGTTTTTGTTGACTGAACTATATTCCCCCAAGACCTAGGCATGGCTCCTTCCTGTTACGAGTCAGGGCTTAGTTTCAAAGATTACTTTTTTTTTTTCTTTTTTTTAAAGAAGTCTTTTCTGATCATTTCATGTAGAGCTTCCCCACTTACTCCGTCACAGCTTTTTTATTCTGCCTTCTTTTACTCTTTTCATGGTATTTATTTATTGTAATTTGAAATTATTTTGTTTGTTTCTTATATGTCTTCCCTGTTCCCCTCATTGACTGTCGCAATCACTAGAGCATCTAGAATAGGGTGTACGCATAATAGATAATCAATAAGTTGTTGAATGATCGAGTAAGTATGCTAAAGGTCATTTAATATACCTGAGCCCCAAATTCTTTAGCAATAAAATGGGGAAGAAGGTCTCCTTAGCTACATATTGGATCTTTTTTTTCTGGAGACGGAGTCTCGCTCTGTCGCCTAGGCTGGAGTGCGGTGGTGCAATCTCGGCTCACTGCAAGCTCCGCCTCCCGGTTTCACGCCATTCTCCTGCCTCAGCCTCCCGAGTAGCTGGGACTACAGGCGCTCACCATCACGCCCGGCTAATTTTTTGTAGTTTTAGTAGAGACGGGGTTTCACCGTGTTAGCCAGGATGGTCTCGATCTCCTGACCTCGTGATCCGCCCGCCTCAGCCTCCCAAAGTGCTGGGATTACAGGCGTGAGCCACCGCGCCCGGCCGACATATTAGATCTTTAATCGCTGTTGGAAAACTCTCTGTGATAGATATTGGTGTTATAGCCACAGAAGAAATGGAAAGCCAGACGGACTAAATAATTGCCTAAAATCATAGTTGTGGCCTGAAAGTTTATCCTCATTAAGATGCCAATAAAGATTTGGGAGAGAGAAGTAGGGGAGAGAAATTTTCTATGTTCTTCCAAGTTTTAAATCTCACCAAAAAGCCACTCATTGGAGAATGGAGTCATATACTATCTATCTAGTACTCGCGGCAGCAAGGTCTGTGGCTAGGACTCTATTCCCACACAGAATTCTTCTGCATCTGATTCATTCTGAGCACACCCACCACATTCAGTCATTCGTTTGCTTGTATAGGTTGGTGCAAAAGTAATCGCGGTTTTTGCTATTACTTTCACAGGCAAAAACCGCAATTACTTTCGCACCAACCTAATACGTCAATTCATTGCATACATGCTGTTAGCAGCCAGTCACTATTGTAGGTACATGGCAGCTTCAGGGAGGAACCCCCTGATTCATAAAAAAGGTATGTCCCTGGAATCCCCTAGAAATGGATAGTCCCCAATGGGGTCTATTGGTCAAACTCGAATTCTTGAGGCTAATTAAGGTAATGCATTTAAAAAGCTTGTTAGGCCAGGTGAGGTGGCTCACGCTTGTAATCTCAGCACTTTGGGAGGCCACAGTGGGCAGATCACTTGAGGCCAGGAGTTCGAGACCAGTCTGGCCGACATTGCAAAACCCTGTCTCTACTAAAAATACAAAAATTAGCCAGAGGAGGTGGCACAGGCTTGTAATCCCAGCTACTCAGGAGGCTGAGGCAGGAGAATCACCTGAACTCGGGAGGTGGAGCTTGCAGTGAGCTGAGATCGTGCCACTGCACTCCAGCCTAGGTGACAGAGCGAGACTCTGTCTCAAAACAAAACAAACAAAAAAATGAACAAATAAGTAAAATGCTTGTTACCCAGGGTTCTGGTATGGAGTAGGCACTCAGAGATGTTAGTGATAATGATGTTAGAACATGGACCTTTTTCCTCAGCCAGGCTGTCTAGAAGAGGAGAAAGAGATTTAAAATGCCCTTGGCAATTTTTCCTTCTCAGAGTCATCCTGTTAGAGAAATCCAGCTCACATGATTCCCATTGCCTTTTCCGAAATCCACAGCCTGTACAAGCAACTGAAAGTAATAAGCATAATTTAAATGCTGTGTCTTTCCTAATTAAAATCCATCCAGAAAGGGATGCCAGGGTTATTTTTGTCTATGTGGCAGAGGAAGTTTTATTATATAAATCCAGCCTTCTCAACAGTCCAAGAGGAGGTGTGTCAGTGTGTGCATGTGTGTGTCCCTGTGTGTGCACACATGCACCCATATGCATGTAGCATGAGTTTGGGGGTGTGACCAAGAACGCATAGTTGGCACTGAACAGGCTGAAGGGTCTGAATTTTCAAAGGAAGCTGTTGATGGAACCACTGGCAATTGCTTCCCAAGGCATCTTAAGCTGGCAAAGAACACTGGAGTCTGCCTTGGCCCTCCTTGCTAGTTCTAAAGAAACACGCTGGGATGGCTTTTCCATGAGGGGATGTTGACCTACCTCTCTCAGCAGAGGCTCCGCATGCTTGGTGGCTCTTCTTGGAAACACTGGTTGCCAGAGCAGCTGTGTCAGCCTGGTTTTCCAGAAAAGACGGGAAAGCAGGCAGGGAGCCCTCTGCTAACCCAAGGGCCTCTTTCCAGGGGACAACTCCCAAGAGCAATCCACACAGGAAACTAGGTCCAGATAGAAAAGAGATGACAATGGAAAAACAAAGAGGAAAAGAAGAGAAGGAAGGAAAACGAAGAAGGGCAAGGAGATTTAAAAGGCTTAATTAAGAGACATTCTGAGGATGGGTTTTGCTTTTCAAGGGCAGGAGTTCATTTCTGTGTGGGAGTCCAGTTGGCTGAAGCTTGAAGATAGTTTGGGGCACACGTTTCATTTTCAAGGGACTCTTCCTTCCCTTCACCTGGCCCTGAACTGTTGCTGTAACTCCGCTAATACTTGTGAGATGCATCTCAATGTATTTTCTCATGCTGGTAAATTTGTTTCTTCTCTGGCAGCCCCTCTGCCACATTGCTACTGGGAAGGAGAATGTCCTAGAGTAGGCAAGAAGGCACATATGATGCTAAGGGGACTTTCTACTCAACAGGGAAGAGGTGGGGAAATGCACCTGCAGGTCTGACGAAGGGGGCTCAGAAGAGAGAGATGACAGGGCAAGAGATAAGAGATGGGGTGTTTCTGCCCCCTAACTCAAACCCAGGATCATTGTGGGTAGGAGGAGAGGAAAGAAATTGGGCAGGAGTCTCAAAACTTCCAGATAGGGAAATAGGATCACTTACACCTGGGAAATAGAAAGGTCTTGGAAACAGCCCATGGTTAGCCAGCACAGCATCTGGCACAGCACAACAGCAGCAGGCTACCAGGGCTGAGGAAGGTCCACGTGAGTGGGCTGGAGGTCCAAATGGCTGAGATTTGCTGACTTCAGCTTGGTGCAGGGAACACATCTGAGGCCCCCAGGGAGATACAGAGGCTAAAAGAAATGAAGAACCAAAACAACCCGCAGGCTGTAGATAAGGGGGCTGCAGGGGGCAGGGACCTCACCTCTGGAGTCCAGGTCAGGGATCACACACAAGGCTCTGAAGGACAAGGTGGGATTTGCCTTCCCAGGCAAATATGCAGGAACCAGACCAGAACAGCCCACAGATCAGCACAGACCAGCACAGACCTGAGGCCAGCATGGGAACCTGACACTCCCCACCTCATCGCCATAGAATCTGTGAGTTCTACCTGCACCCAGCCACAATCTTGAGAAAGAGAAGAAGGTGAAAAAATCTTGAGAGAAACTGTCCTGGATATTTGTACTTTGAATAAATTGAATTCTTAACCCAAAGATATCAAATTGAGTGAAAGATCCTGCTTTAAACTGGAAAAGAAGAAATTATATGTAACTGGCTGATTAAGTTTTTAATGAACTCAAATAAGGATGAAATCAAGATTAGATCATTTTAAGAGCTGCATTTTTTTCACAACTCAGTTGTAGTGTAAAGTTTTTGACCACTCGGTAATGACCTTGCATATCTGCAAATAAATTTAGAGTGTACAAGTCATTTTCACATATGTTATTTTTCTGAACTTCACATTGAATCAAGATAGATGTTAGTCTAACTTCACAGATGCAGAAAATGGAGACTCAGCAATAGTAGGAGACTTGCCCAAGCTCAATATAGATGAAGGTCTGCTCTAGGGCCATTTCAACTACAAACTGCAGTCTCAGTCTAATACAGTGATGCTCAACTGGGGTGATTTTTTATGGCAATTTCAGTTGTCACAACAGAGGAGAAGGGGTGCTACTGGCATTTAGTTGCTATTTAGTAATCATATTTAGGGGTGTTGCTAAACATCCCACAATGCACAGGACAGCCCCAACAATGAAGACTTATCTGGCCCAAAATATCAACATTGCTGAGGTGGAGAAACCCTCTATGATATTACAGAGGATTCCCAGGGTGGAAAATGTCTGTCTCCTTTCACACTTGCAGAAATGGACAAGAACTCCGAGCTGAGACAATTGCGACTCAACAAGAAAGCCCCCACTAACAAACTTACTTGCCAGAAACATAGACTTATTGGAGCTTCATTTCCAAAATGCTGTTGGCGATGGGTGAGTGAGAGATCTTGCCAGAGGATTAAGAAGAAATTGTGTTCACGATGGGCAGGGGAGTACCCAGGGGTATACCGAAAGCAGATGGTCTTTAATCTCCCCTTCTTTGACAACACAATTATCTTCAGTAACAATCATAAAATGAAACAAATAGTAGTGACTGCCAGAAAACCATGATTTTTAAAAATTTTATTGAATGTCATATTAATAATCATGTCATAAAGATGGCAACAATAGACACTGGGGACTACTAGAGGTGGGGAGGGAGGGAGTGGGGGACAAGGGTTGAAAAACTATTGGGTGCTTGCTCATTATCTGGGTGACAAGATCATTTGTATCTCAAACCTTAGCATCACACAATATATCTAGTATGGTTTGTCTGTGTCCCCACCCAAATCTCATCTTGAATTGTAGCTCCCATAATTCCCACATGTTGTGGGAGAGACCTGATGGGAGATAATTGAATCACTGGGGGCGGTTTATCCCATACTGTTCTCGTGGTAGTGAATAAGTCTCAGGAGATCTGATGGTTTTATAAGGGGAAACCCCTTTTAGGTTGCCCCCCCTCATTCTCTCTTGTCTGCCACCATGTAAGACATGCCTTCTGTCATGATTGTGAGGCCTCCCCAGCCACGTGGAACTGTGAGTCCATTAAACCTCTTTTTCTTTATAAATTACCCAGTCTTGGTATGTCTTTATCAGCAGTGTGAAAGCAGACTAATACAATATCCATGCATATATGTCCCCTGAATCTAAAAAAAATTGAAATTATTAAATAGCAATGATGTCCGTAAAATAAATAAGTAAATATAGCAAAATAGGAAAAGAGCAGCAGACAACTCATACTTTTTAATTACATTACTGTATCTTCTTTTAAAAGAAAAAACTTATACCCACATATCAGGCTGTGGCAATAATGCATAATCATATTACAGATTTTGTGTTTGTGCCTGAACTGCTGTAAATTTGTTAATAATTTTGTCAAAATTGGTCTTCTAGGCATATTTGACTGGGAAACCAGATTTATCAAGCTATTTTCACTCACAGTTGATCAGAGAACTTTTAATTAATTTTAATTTTGAAATGTTCTTTCACACTGAGGAACAGATTTGCATATAGTAATTTTAATACTGACTTGAGGGCAAGTTTAGAAGAGATTCATAAAAATCCTATTCCCCAATAGGTTTCAGAAATCGCAATACTGCCCATGTCTTTGTTTCATTTCAGGATTTCTCCTAGCAGCTTTCCAGAGTCTTCGCAGTTGAAAATTCCACTAAAATACCTTCAGTAGAAATTTCATAATTTCTATTGTAGCTGATAAAAACTTGAAAAACTTTTCTTTTGCAAAAGAGAAAAATGCTGAGTAATATAGAACATTGATAACATCCCTTTTAAAATCGCTCCAGACGAGGTACCCTGAACTGCCTACACCGTGGGCTAACCCACCCTGCTGCTCAGCCCTTGGATGCTTCCTGGAGGAGGAATGCTTCATGGTTTAGGGGAAGGATCTATGTGGTAAGGCAGGCTTTATTGTATCACAATATTCCAAGATTAGATTTTTTTCTTTTTTATGTTTTTTTAACTTTGCAAAAAGCATATGAAAATACAGAAACACATTAAGGAATAAATATCACACATTGAATTAGTTAGGATTAGTTTTGTTTGCAATCCATAACGTCATCTCTGTCCTCAAAAATGCTGGCATCTTTGCAGAAGTGACTCAGCTGTGGACAAATGTATTGAAATTGCACTGCAGAAAGTTAGCCATGGCAAGAGAGGGACATGTGGAGCACTTGGGTTGGAAGTGGGGTGGGTTCAGAGGAAGGAGTGACTGCTTCCAACTGGGAAACTAAGGAGCATTTCATGGGAAAAGTGATGAAATTCATCATGAAGAATACGTAGGATTTAGATACTTAAAGACTGCTTAGGCCTAGAAGACAGCAGACTGAAGCAATGAGGCTTTTTGTGCCTCCATATTTCCACCTGCAAAACAAGAATCAGATCACCTGTGCCCTTAGGATCCTCCATAGAAAATAGCCAAAGAGGAGACAGGGTGCTGTATTGAACAGCCTGGCCTGGGGAGCAGGGGGTGGCTGGGATTGTATTTAGCTGTGTGTAACACTTGGCAGGTCACTTTCCTTCTCTAGACCCCAAGGCTCTCATCGAGAAAATGAAGAGATTCACCAGATGGAATATATCAAAAGCATCCTCTGACCCAAACATTATCCTGTGATCCTTACAGTGCCTTGGGGAAGGTTTCTGAGAATGGGTAATGGGCTTCCTGCTTGCATAGACAATTTAATGAACCGGTATCACAACTGTGGTGTGGTTACAAGGTCATGGTCAGGGGGCCAGGATGTCTAGGGTCCTGTCTGGGCTTTTTCTATTTTCATCTATCTTCCTGGGCCCTCGAATCTTCATCCTCACTTCACCTATAGTCATTTCCACCTCCCATCCAAATGCACCCACTCTTACCCCCTCCTCCACCACTGCTGCACACAGGGGAGAAAAGTAAGGAGGGAGGGTGCAGAGGGAAGAGGGAGAAACAGAGAGAGAAGGAGGGAGATAGAGAGGGGTGAGGGGAGAGGGAGGGGGAGAGAGAGAGAAAAGGAAGGAGGGAGTGGAGGAGTAAGGTAGAGAGAGAGTGAGAGAAACAATGACAGAGATGGAGACAGAATGAGAGATGAGGGGAAGGGAGAGAGAGTGGGAGAAGGAGAGAGAGAGAGGAGGGAGAGAAGGAGAGGGGGAGGGGAAAAAGAGGGAGAGAGCGAGCAAGAGAGAAAAAGAATGAAAGATTGAGAGAGAGAGAATGACCAGCTCGGTACACAAATAGCTCAAATCCAAGGTTCCCACTGAGAACCTTGAGGCTGGGGGACGTCTCCCCTGTGTCTCCTCTTTTAAATGATGTTTCCTCTATTTCTGAGATTCATCTTCATTCAAAAGAAAGAAAGGCACTTTGGTCTTTTAAGGGTTCCTTTTCATGAAGGCTTTCTTGTGTCAGCTTCCCTCTGTAGTTCTGGGGAGGCAGCAGGGGGGATGGGGCCTGAGAGGAGGGTGAAGGAGTTTCTGCAATGCTGCCCAGGGAAGAGGCGGATGGGCTGGAGACAGGGAGGGGCATCGCAGGACAGGCACAGAAAGCTTGTCAAAGCACACTCATTTTTTGGCTTCAAAGCTATGAACAGAAAAGTTAGCAAGAGGAGAGTAAGGTTACAGGTGGGGGAGGCTCGTTTTAGGAAAGACAGCCCTATCTCAGATGGAATCAACTGAGCCCTGGCTTCTCCCTCCCAAATCACAGGGAGTGGGCGGAGGAGCACCAGGAGGCAGGCTGGAGAGTCAGCGAACTGTCAGAGGCATTTACTTCTTTCAATGTATTCAAAATTAATTAATTATAGCTGAGGACATTGGGGTATATTTGCAGGGGGTTGAGGCAGCACACATGAGGTCTTCTCAGCCCATACTCCCTTGGAGATTTGGGATGTGAAAACACTCAGCAGCACAGACCTCCCAGCTCCCCTCTGACCCTGGGTAAGGTTTGCCATCACCAAATCTGTCTCCTTGTTTATTGCACCCTGAGTCCCTCACAGGGTTGCTGAAAAGGCCAAAATGAAAAACAGATGAGGGACTGTTAAGCTGTACAACGGTGTTCAGACATGGCGGGATCCTGATCCCATGGGCAGGAATCATTTTTCCTTCCCTGAGTGCATCCTCTTCAAAGGCAAAGTTCATGAGGGACCCTCCTTTTTCTTTCCTTCCTCTCACCCCCTTCCCAGGTCACGGGATGCTGTGCAGAGGAGGCACAGAAATGATGACTGGGGAGGAAACCTGGATTAGAGCTGGGCCTTGTGACTCATGCTGGAGTCCATTGTATCTACTTCCAAGGAAAATCACACAATGCTCAATTGGCTGTGGATGTGGGGTCAACTAACGGGCACTGCCTTCCAGTCTGTTATACCTTGGGACTCATTTTCAGTAGTGGCTTCAGAATTTCTACATAGAAGTGACTCCAGAGCTGCAGTCTATTTACGGGGTAGAAGGTGCCGTCACAGGAATTGGAAGCCATGTTAGCAAAGCAAGGATCCTGGTTTTACTTGAGTATGTGCAAATTTGGGGTGGCTTTTGGAAACGAGTGGTGATCATGTAGTACAAAAGTCCGTGATGCTTGCACTATCAATTTACCTTGGGGACGGAAGATAAAGATGTGATGAGGATTGTCAGGGGGCAAGATTGATGTCACGGCACGAGCATCAGATGGGAAGTTTGCAAACCTAGGATAGAATCCAGTCTCCAACAGCAACTATTTGACTTCTCTTCTTGAAATAAGGATGGTAGATGAGAGATTCTCTAAGACTCCTTTCTTAATCCATCTTCTGCCTCTAGTAGGTTAGGATAGAAACCTTACAAGTAAATCTAGCCTAAGGGACAAAAGCCCCAAATGGTGTCATTGTGTTTTCTCATGTCCCTTGTGTTATTCATTTAATTTTCAAAGGTCAGAGAGAGAACACTAATCCAGAGCCACTTCCTTCAAGAGGCTCCTTATCCATCTCCTGCAAGGTCCAGGGAGAAGAGAGGAGATTGGGCAGTACAAAGAAAGAAACTCATCCTTGTTGAATGTCTACTATTCCAGGCCTCCAGATGCTTCATATTTCTTATCTTGCTGAGTACAAATAATATTAAGATGGCACTAATGGCTCTGAGTTCAGAAAGATAAAGTATAATGTTACCAGCTAAAAAGGCCTTCTCCATAGTGGACGCTCCATAAATATCTGTTTCTGAAATAAATGGATGCCAGAGACAGGGTTCGAACCCATTTTTAATTCAACTCCAAAGCCTGTGCTATTCAAGCTGCATCCTCAAGCCCAACTTGGAAAGGAAGATGGTGATTGAACTTCTTCAAAGGCTGTCCGTCTCTGGCAAGCTTTGTCCAAAATGTCATTCAGGAGAAACGCTTTTGAGACCATGCACCAAATAATCAGTGATGACTTAAGTTTCCCACTCCACTGACGAAGGATTCTGCAAGGCACATTGGTTGATTCAAACAAAAGGAAATTTAAAAAGCAAGTATGTTGTGGCACCTGTGGTTGTGTTACAGTAGGTAATTAGTGAGACATGAGCAGGGCAGAAGAGGACCCGCCTCCCCCGCCCCCACCACCAGGAATGTCAGGCGACCATCAGGTGTTGGTCATGCAGTTGTTAAACTGTCTCTCTAAAATAATAATTGGACTCAGCCAGCACAAGGAAAAGGCCAGCCTCTCAACAGATAAAAACATCTGAAACTGGTGATCAGCAGCTTCCCTATGCGGTCTCAGGAGTTGGGCGAGTGGGCTCAAGCATGTGCACCAAGAGGCAAAATGGTGGCATTTAACTGGCATATGACTTTCTTCTAGGAACACTTGACTGGTAAGGGAAGAAGGCCTCAAGTGAGCATGCATACAACTTCAGAAAACACTGATCGTGTGGCTCCTTCCAAGTGCTGGCAGGCCACTATGCATGTGGACAGCCCATCCCAAGGGAAGAATCAGGGGAGAAGGGTGCACTCCACCCCCCTGGGAAGCATGCCGGTGTATAAAACCCCAAGGCAAAGGTCAAACCACACACTTGAATCTCTCAAGTGGCCTGCTTGGCCCTCTTCCAAGTGTACCTTACTTCCTTTTGTCCCTGCTCTAAACCCTTTTTTTTTTTTGAGACAAAGTCTTGCTCTTGTACCCCAGGGCTGGAGTGCAATGGTGCAATCTCGGCTCACCGCAACCTCTGCCTCCTGGGTTCAAGTGATTCTTCTGCCTCAGCCTCACGTCTGATCTAAACTTTTTAATAACCTTTCGCTCCTGCTGTAAAACTTGCTTCCGTCTCTCCCTCTGCCTTATGACCCTTGGTCGAATTCTTTCTTTTGAGGAGGCAAGAATTGAGGTTGCTGCAGACCCATAAGGATTCGCTGCTGCTAACATACTTCGGTGCTGCGTGACTCGGATATGTTTCCTAGTGCTAACAGTTGCAAGAGCTAGAAGCCTACTCAAACTAGCCTAAAAAAAAGGTGGGGCGGGAAAGGGTAATTATAATGCTAGACATTGTTCAGAATTCAAGGGAAGCGCAACAGTTAGACATCAGGAAGGGCAAGAATTAAGGAAATCCAAGGACTCTGAAGGATTGCAAGGACATGTACTAATCTGCCATTCGTTCCTCCACTGACTCATTTTGCCCCTCTGTGGTTTGTTGTTGTTGTTGTTGTTTTATGTTTTTTGTTTTCTGAGACAAAGTTTCACTCTTGTTGCCCAGGCTGGAGTGCAATGGAGCAGTCTCGGCTCGCTGCAACCTCCGCGTCCCGAGTTCAAGGGATTCTCCTGCCTCAGCCTCCCAAGTAACTGGGATTACAGGTGCCCACCACCAAGCCCAGCTAATTTTTTGTATTATTATTATTATTATTATTTTTTGAGACGAAGTTTCACTCTTGTTGCCCAGGCTGGAGCACAATGGTGCAATCTCGGCTCACTGCAACCTCTGCTTCCCGGGTTCAAGCAATTCTCCTGCCTCAGCCTCCCAAGTAACTGGGATTATAGGTGCCCACCACCATGCCCAGCTAATTTTTGTATATTTAGTAGAGACGGGGTTTCACCGTGTTGACCAGGCTGGTCTTGAACTTCTGACCTCAGGTGGTCCGCCCGACTCGGCCTCCCAAAGTGCTGGGATTACAGGAGTGAGCCACTGCACTCTGTGTTGTTTAGGGGAGAACTTTGCAATCTGCAATGTGCATAGGAATCATCTGGAGATCTTGTTAAAATAGAGATTGTGATTCAGGAGTCTAAGATAGGACCAAAGAGTCTACTCTCCTGCAAAGCTTCCAGCTGATGTTGATGCTGCTAATTTGTGGACAACATTTGGAGAAGAACTTTGATCATGAGTTCATAAGCTCCAATTGTAATCACCTGCAGAAAAAATTGTAAACTATGCCTGGGTTCCACTCCCTTCCCCATTCCCACCCCTCCCATTTTGATTCAGTTGAATGGAAATATGACCTGGTATCAGGAGTTTTTAAAGTTTACCAGGTGATTCTAATGAGCAGCAAAGTTTGAGAGCCACTATCTTAGATTTCAGCTGATTCAATAGAGTGGCTCCTCTGGGGCCAGGTGTCCCTCCTAGTCAGGCAGCTGTGGATGGAGGCAGGGCTCAAATTATAAACACATCAGCCACACTCAGGAATATATAGGACAGGCGGTCAAACAGGAAGCAGGAGTGGGCAGGTAGGCAAGGATCAGCACGTCTGGAACAGGAAGGGGCTTGAAGTCCAAATAACTTGGGTTCAAATCCTGGCATTACCATTTCCCTAGTTACATGCTTTGCTCCAGGAATTCTGATTTCAGAACTCTTTGAGCTTTAATTTCTTTAACGGAAAGATGAAGCCTACAATTCCTGCCCCATATTCCTCTCAACCAGAGAGTACAGAGTAGAATAAACCAAGAGAGCTTTCTAAGGAAAATGGGCTGGCGTTCCACACCAGAGGCTGCAAATTCAGCGAGTCACAGGGTGGTGCCAGGCATGGGTGTTTTTGCAAACTCCTGAGAGGATCCTTATGTGCATTCCTGACCGTGAACTATAGATCGACTGAGACCATGGAACTTAGAGCTGTCCTTGACCCCTTCTACTAAACCCTGCAGGCTCAACCTTCCTAGATAGCTCTTGAATCTATGCACCCACCTCATCCCTAGAGACTGACTCAGAGACTAAAGTAGAAATCTCCCTCACTCTTCCTAATTCTTTGCAATCCATCTTCCTCTTAACTGCCAGTATAATATTTTTAACATAGAAACCTGCTCATGTCATTCTCCTGGTCAGGCTAAAGTCCAAAGGCCTTAGAGCAGCATGCAAGGAATTTCATGGTCTGGTCATACCTCATTTTTTACCACTCACCTTACACCCTGTGCACCAACCATGCTGTTGCCTGTAGGAGTGTTCTGTTCTCTTCTCTTACCTCTGTGTTGCCACCTGGGATATCCCTCTCCATCTCTTCCTGACAAGCTCCTGCTCATCTTCACTCACTTCAACCATCACCTTCTTTCTGGGAACTCCCAGAAAGACCCATCCTGTGCCCCATCAGAGCTTATGAGAGGCATGAGGCCAATTCTATTTTAGGGGCTATAAGGGACATTTCAAAAGATATAGAAATGCCAGAAGAAAGTTACAAAAAAAGTTGTCATTCTATCTTTAGGAATATGTATATTCACTTGGAAACAAATCAAACATTCTAATTTGAGCCCCTTCAAAAATGTTAGAACTGACCAAATAACCCTTCTGCTCTTTTACCTCCATCAGCCCCACTCTAATGCCCTGCTGTAAGCCAGCAGGACACACATCTAGTGCTGCATAAAGTATACCCAAGGGATATGTTTGCATAGGTAAGTCTTAAGGGAATTTCTAGGTCCTCAAATTCTATACGTATTTTTTCTTAAAATTGACCTGCCTGAGAAAGTGGTTGTTGATGAGGCCTCATGCTGGTTGTTTTTTTTTTCTTTTCCATTCCTCTCCTTTTACAATCACATTTCCCTCATTTTACAAAACATAGGCATACTTCCTACCCATGCTAAATCTTACTCTAGCTCTGGGCTCCAGTTCCAGGCATAAAAATGTCTGTGGCACCAGACAAAGGGACAACAAGGAAGTTTGTTGTCTGTGAAGTCTTTTTCTTTATCAGTTATCCACAACCACTCCTATCCATCTTCCTAGATTTCTAGTCCTGTTAAAGTTTTGTTGTTCACGGATAATAATTATTTAAAATTTTACTATAGACATGGTTTTGATCATGCATATGCTAGTAATGAAGGTAACCATAACTCATACCTAAAGAAAAAAAATGTATGAGCCTTGTTTTATTTTCTCTGAAAATAAAAATAAGAATCTCAGTCTATAGCTGTTGTTTTATGACTGAGAAATACGATGGAGGGACAATATAAGACTTTCAGGCATAAAAATATATTACATAAGAAACAAACTCAGTGAGGAAACAGAATGTAAATAATTATTTCGATTAAAAAAAAAGTGGGGTACAAATTCCAACTCTATTTTTCAAATGGATGTTGGTTGGTAGTAAATCACTAGGGTTTTAATAGTTCATTAGATATATTAAAAAGAGTCATGTAGTAGCTTATTTTTAAATGTCAGTACTTAGAGCAGCTATTACATCCTTTGCAACTATTTAAACTTGTGATTAAAAAAATTTTAGTTGTCAACTTTATAATGTGCAATGTGGATTCATGGTTTAAAAAGAATTTTAGGGAGCATGTGAGCAAAAAAATTGAAAGACCAGTGCTCTAAGAAATGGTAAGCCTCATCTTGAAGTGAGTACCTGAATAACGGGCTGGGGATGAAGGGGGCACTGAGTGGCCAGGGAGAGAATTTGGATTCGGGAAAGGATAATTAGTAGAAAAGCTGATCTGGAAGTAGAGGCTGCTTCCCCTGTGATATGGTTTGGCTGTGTCCCCATCCAAAGCTTGTCTTGAATTGTAGCTCCCACAATCCCGTGTCATGGGAGGGACCTGGTGGGAGGTAATTGAATCATGGGGGCAGGTTTTTCCCGTGCTGTTCTTGTGATAGTGAATAAGTATCACAAGATCTGATGGTTTTATAAGGGGCAGTTCCCCTGCACATACTCTCTTGCCTGCTGCCATGTAAGATGTGCCTTTGCTCCTCCTTCACCTTCTGCTAGGATTGTGAGGCCTCCCCAGCCATGTGGAACTGTGAGTCCATCAAACCTCTTTTTCTTTATGCATTACCCAGTCTCAGGTGTTTCTTCATAGCAGCACAGAAATGGACTAATACACTCTGAGAGCAACTGAACAATTCTGGACAGTGTTCAAATGCAGGATAAATGGAGGGAAGAGGTAGACAGTGATATTCTGAAGGTCCAACCCAGCAGGCTTAGCCTAACCAGGGTGGGAGGTCTGTCCAGAAGGTGGACAAACCTCAAAGTCATGTATGTGAGGGGTGATGAGCCTAGATTACAGTTGGGAACCTGGCAAAGATGTCAAGATCTCAAATTAAGGACACTGGGCTTCAGAAGGTTCTCATATTAGGGTTAGGCTAATCAGCGGTTAGGCCATGCAACAAGCAACCTCAGTATCTCAATGGTTTAATACAGAGAAGCTTTTTCCTTCCTTGTGTAACAGTTTGATGACTTAGTGTCATACCAGACCCCTATTAATCTCAACAGGGAAGGAACCATGTTTGAGAGGCTGAAGATGAAACCCAGGGCTAGCAAATGAGACATAAATTATTATTAGAGGAAATTTACACATAGGGATGGTCCAGTGGCAGTGGGCCAGACAGAAGAACTACAACCACTTGCAAATAGCATGTAGTTTATAAAATAGCATTTCCACTTCGCACCCTCCCCTTAACAACCTCTACCTGACAACCTTCATTTAACCCAAAACAAAGGACTATGATCCTCTGTATGGCTTGTGGTCCTTGGGACAGGCTGGGGGTTCAGATGTTCGTCATAGATAAAGAATGAACCTCCAGGCTGGCCACTCCCAGATTCCTGAGCTTGGAACTCTGAACACACATTCAGCTGTGACGGCCATATGGGGTCATTCTCAGAGTATGCTTAAGTTATTGCTGTCAGGTGTGTTTGCCATATACTCAGGGACCTGGGTCCCTTCCTTCTTAGTCTCCATCTTCTCCAGGAGCCAGAAAAAAGGAGAGAGAAGGGATCAGGTGGCACTGTTTATGGGCCTTTCATGGAAGTGACACCTGGGGTTACTTCTGCTTATGTTCCTTTGGACAGAATTCAGTTGAATGGTCATACTAGAGGTAAGGGAGCCTGGAAAAAGTGGTCTACTTGAATGTCCAGAAGGTAAATAAATAGGTTTGGTAAACTCCTGATGTTTCCCACCCCTGTCAAACTCTGGGGTCAGGCTTTGGTCTGGGTTAAAAATGCTGATTACCTAATTTCCGTAAGCCTGTTTCTTTATCTGCAAAACAGGGATAATAACAGTACCTGTTTTGTAGTGTGAGGATTAAATGAGATATGGAAGGCACAGGTTTAGGACTCAGTAACTGTTATCTCTCTATACCATTTCCAGGCATCGTGCCAGGCTTTGCAGGATAAAAAGAAGTTAGAGACAGGGACTTTGGATCCAAGTCCTCCCTGACTCAAAACCCAGAGAGGCAGAGGATGCTTGCCACCTTTGACTAGTCCTATCTCCTCCAAAGGGTCCTTTTGATTTATTACCAAGAAGCCATCTTCTGACCACAAAGACAAGATTTCAAAGTTCTCACCCAGTTCCTAGCTAAAGATGTCCAAAGAGACTTCTAAGCCAATGATTTTCAACAAGGAAATTCAATTTGTATGCTTTGAAGAGAGGGGCTTGATTGGGTGTCTTATGCTTAAGTGTGCATGGAAGAGCCATCCTACATGCAGCATGTGATGGGCCTCCAGGGACTGAGGACTTGTGTATGACTGGGAGTCTACGCAGCTTGGCTTCCTATCAATTCTTGCCATCTCGGATCCAAATGCTCTCCAGGCATGAAGTCATTTCCTCCAAGAGATTTGAAGATGCCCCAGAAGAATCTTAAGCTAAGGTCACTATTCTTAAGCTAAGGTTACTATTTTTATTCCTCTGAGAAAGGTGAAAGGTGGGCTGGGCGCAGTGGCTCACGCCTGTAATTCCAGCACTTTAGGAGGTCGAGGTGGGCGGATCACGAAGTCAAGAGATCGAGACCATCCTGGCCAACACGGTGAAACCCTGCCTCTACTAAAAATACAAAACTTAGCTGGGCATGGTGGCACGCACCTGTAGTCCCAGCTACTCGGGAGGCTGAGGCAGGAGTCGCTTGAACCCAGGAGGCCGAGGTTGCAGTGAGCTGAGATCGTGCCACTGCACTCCAGCCTGGTGACAGAGTGAGACTCCACGTCAACAACAACAACAAAAAGGTGAAAGGTGTTTGATGGATGAAAATAGAGCTGAACCCTAACTTGTAACCACTCAATTTTAACTAGAGGTTGTCACCAAGTAAGAGATGCCCATCGACCTTGTGCACAAAGCTGGCGCTAGTCTATGAACTGTTGGTGAAGTCATACTATGAAACAACATCTCTAACAGTCTACCACCCATTCCTGTACCATCACCCATCCTGTTCTGGCATATGAGCAGGGGAATTCTTTTCTGTCCTCTTGGAAGGAACAAATAGTCTGAAATATTGAATTGGAAAAATGCTCAAGGCATCCGTTCTACTCCCGTGGGCCCCATGTAGTTATCTATTGAAGGCCTCGGATGTGCCAGAGACAATTCATTTTTTGTCATTAGTTCTCCCCACAACCCTTAGAAGTGAGTATACCTTCATTTCATAGATGAGATTATGTTCAAAACTGTTTAGAAGCTGCTCAAGGTCACATACCCACTAGGTGACAGATTTGAATCCAGAATTGTACTCCTCAACACAGAGCCCCGCTTCTCACTATGCCGGAGATGCTGAGTTTCTTGGCCTGGGCTGCAGCCCCACACAGCCAGTTTTGAGCTCCCCAGGTGAATCTACTGGGCTCCCTGGGCTGAGAACCACTGCTTTACATCAGCCTTCTTATATGAATCAGGGGTTTTATTCCGCCTTGCATCACAGGTTCCTTTAGGGAAGTAAAAAAAAAAAAAAAAGCTACAAGTCTTCTCTACAGCAAAATAAATGTGTTTATACACAAAAAAGTTGCATACAATTTCAGATAATTATGGCATCTCTGAAATCTCTGCCTGGATCCCCCAAGGGTCATGAACTTGAATTAAGAGCCAAGTCTATAAATCCTTGACACCAATTACTTGGCTGCACATGGAAGTTGGCTGGGATCAGTTTAAAAATTCAGATTTCTGGGCCCCATCCAAGAACTACTGATTCAGAATCTCTGGATTTATACTCCTCGATGTTGCTGAATTATTCTTTATATATTAGAGAACAAGACAGTCTGTGGACTGGCTTTTGGGAACCACCCCTCTAAATAATGCCCACTCCAGGGATCAGAATTCATCTCAGCCACTTTTACCTCTGTAACATTAGGCAAGCTACGTGACTCCCCTAACTTTCAATTTTGTCTTCTGTAAATGGGGATAATAATTGTCCCTACCTCATAGAGCTAATATGGAATAAAATATTCCATCTAAGTGTTTAGCACAGTGTCTGGCACATAACTACCCAATAAATGTTAATTTATTACTAATTATATAGTATTATCATTTTATTATCTAGATAATAATCTCTATAAATGGTCTCTTTGCTACTGAGGTGGGAAAAGAATACCATTGCTAGCCAACTGTTAATAAAAATACATGAAAGAAAGGAAAAAATTCAAAGTTTATTCAACATTAAGAATAACAGACAGATAAAGGTTTGGACTTAACAGCATAAATACCACCAATATCATGGTGTACAATTAAACTAACCTCATGTCAACTTGTACCTGTTTAACAGATGCGATCTTTGTGGTGTTGCCAAAAGGATAATGGATTATTGTTATGTTTGGTAAGGTGCTCAAAATTAAAGACTTTATGTCGACTTATTCACACACACACACACACACACACACACACACACACACACACTTACACTTGGCCTCCTGCAAAATGTATTGACTTTAGTTGCTATATCCGATTCGGATAAGGCTTTGCTCATTTTTTAAATGACATTATTAATTGCAGAAAAAACCTGGAGGAGACCTTGGCCTTGCCAGTGGGGGTACCTAGGAGCAGAAGGTGATTGCCACCTGGAGGGCAGAACACTTAGTCTCAGACACCTGCAGGGTGCTGAGATTCCAGTGCTAAATCCAGATCTCCAACTGCCATCACACACAGGCAAGCAGGCCTGGTCCCATGCCTTGGGATCACTCTAATTAACTGTGATAAAGATTGAGTTTTCCTTAAAGGAAGAATAGGGTAAAATGAGATAAACTACTAGAAAAAACAAATAATAGCTTTGCATTTCACAGAATGTCTATTGTTTTACACTGGGGGCAGTGGGGAGGGTGCCACTGATAATTCTTGCTTCTTCTGAAAACAGACCCTAGACATTTGAATGTACATTTGGAATTACTGTGAGTTCCCCACCAAACCAGTGGGTTAGAAGGAACCTCTGGATTATCTAGTACAGGTTTCCACCCACCCCACTGTGGAATCCCATCTGTACTCTCCTCAAAGGGTCCTTCTGCTTCGAGGGATGGGTCCGTGGAGGCCTGTTGTATTTGAAGACAAAAGGCCTATCACAGTCTTGCCTAATGTGGTATTTGAATGGTTCAAAGTGGCCACTTCCTGAAGAGAAAGAAGTAATGATTTACAGCCCTCCCCTCCACAAACTACCTCCTTAAGGCAGCACCAGCAGAAAGATAGGCTGGTCAATTTTTGCCTTTCTTTGCCAAGTCTAGTTAAAAGAAAGAACAATGTGACCTCATCAGGAGGTCCTAAGCTGCTCCTTCCAAATCATGTCTATATGATGTCAGTGTGATATGATTTGGATTCACTGCTAATGGCCAAATAATTAATCTCTGAAAGATGCTTAGGATGAAAAGGTGAAAAATGACAAAGGGACTCTCATAATAGCTGCAGTGTGCAGACATGCGTCTGACCCTGGTTGACCCAAATCACTCAGAGTCAAGCCATGGCCTCCCGCTCCATGAAGCAGATCTGCCTTGTTTGCTAGTTAACTGCCCTGGATGGAGAGGCAGCCAGTCCAGAGGGAGTGTTCGTGTGTGTGCATCGTGACAATGACCTACATATAAGGCACCTGTACAGACTCCAAAGTGTTTAAATTTTTAAGACGAGGTAGGTTTCTGAAACCTCTCCTGGCACACAAGAGAATACATTTTATTAGAATCTTTTTATTTTTTTCTGCAGAAAACATTTGAGATGCTCATTTGATATAAACATCTAATTCCAAGAAAGACCAGTGCTCAAATATAGTTTTTTCAGCTACCATTTGATATGGCCATAAATTTGGATGGTCCATGTTGCAATCCTTCCACAATTCTCCACTTAAAGACATCATTTTTCTATGTTTTTAATGACTATTGCCATCTAACAATTCTACAATTCACCTCTTTGCCTGTAAAAAGGCCAACTCTACGTCCACTTCTGTCTCATATTGATATCTTTTATTTAGCTCTGCTTAAGATTGCAAAAGTTTTTGATTTTATTATTCACTTGAACAATGTATTGCAATTCCAATACACCCCCATCTCTTGCTGTTATCTATAGCTTGTGACAAAACGAACACCTTGTAGAAATATCCTACTGGTTGGGTTTCCCAAGTCTATGACACTATGAGAGAAGCATTGCTGATGGATTGACAAGGAGACCACCAGATCATTAAAGAATTAGATACTCTGAAGGCAGGAAACTAGAAAATCCCATTGATGAAAGGATATTTTAATCTAGCATAAAATGTTTCTTTGTTGTAACAGCAGAATTTCTTGACATTTTACAACTTAATGAAACAAAAGAACAATCATCTTTAAAGTCAAACATCTATCAAATTATAAACCAAACACATAGCACCGATATCAACCTCATAAAACGTGCGGGCCCGCAGGGTAGAAAAGAACTGTCTGGGGCACTGGCAGCAACGTGCCATTCCAGGAACTCAGAATTTCGAAGTGAACATTTTTGTGGCAGATGCTTTTCCTAAAAAACACTGCATCATCCAATAAATATTTGACTAAAATCCATTTTGTGCTTTTGGGTGATGTTAACTGACTTCTTTCTGAGGCCTAATAAGAAACAAGAAAGCTCCTTGTGTATTTTAGAGCAGGATTCGTCATCACAAGCCTCGATACTGTCATAAAATTTTAATTTAAAGCAGAAAACATGCTGATGTGTCAGTGATAGGGCTTAAAATATTAAAGACTTCAAAAACCCCCAAGCGCTTCTTCTCTGTACAACATTGGTGAATATATATCTTTGCTATATAATTTTAAAACATGGAATAGTTTTCCTCTCCTCTTTTCTATATATAATATATGTCTTCCAAAATACATTGTCAGTATTTATATCTGAAAAATACTGTACAAAAAAGAACTTCCTATAATTACTCTGTATAAACATTAAACGATTTAATAATCTCTCCTTTTGGTCTATAGTAAACATTTAAATTGATTGGATTAACCACAGTTTGTGACAACACCATCCCCTTCTGAGATACACCAGTGTCTTTTACATTCATTTTTCAGAAGTCCACTTTATAAGAGCACATACGTTCAAAAGCAAACAGAGAATAGGAAACATAAGCTTCAGAATCATTAATTTATGAGGCATTCAAAAATGACACCACTAGGAAAAAGGGCCTTAGAAAACATCAACTTACTAACTTAATCAACTGATTTTCTTTTTAAAAACAACAAAGTATAATTCACAAAAATATATATATTACCAAAAAATGGGAAAACTGAATCTTAAGTAACTGTTTTGAATATCAAGAGGGATATGGAAAAAGTTAACTAGAAAAGTGGGGGCGAGGCAGGGTGTCAGGGAAAGGAAACAACAAAACCGAACACATCAATGTCAAAGGCTAATCCAAGACGCAGTTTTTGGCTCATGTACTGATAAATTAACCCCTCATCCTTAGACCTCCCATTTCCCTCTGCTTCCTTGTCCTAGGGAATAGTCTGGCCATGCTCAAATGCATTACTTTACTTTTTGTTTTTTAAAAGACAGTGAAATTCTTAGGTAGGGAAAATATCCTACGTCCACTAGTAATACTCAGGCAGCATGCTCTAGCGTACAATAGGATTATTGCTTTAGGTACAGACGGTGCAAAAACACACTCTGTGTTCTATTAATAGTACTCTTACTTATCTGGGGTTGGTAGAATTAAAAGGAAACTTAGTAGATAGCAGTAAGTAAATATGGGATCTAATAAATCTAAACAGCACTTTAATTTGAAGACGATTATCACCAAAACTGAAAGTAAGAGGAAAGCAACTTAAAAAGGACTAGAGCTGCAGTATAGTGCTAAGTTATTGTGTGCACCTCATTAGCATGGTAACTTATGGACTAAACAGAAACAAGAGCTTGTACTCTTAAAAACTGAGATCCACTATTTTACCAGGGCCCTTTTTAGTGAATCCAAGCAGAGAGTCCTGGAAGAGTAGGTAAGCTCGAACATGAAGCAACGCTGAAGAGGCAGGAGTGAAGGAGGGAGGGGATGGGAGACCCGTGAAAGGGCTCCTCAGTCTAGTAAAGACATGGCACCTTTCTTTGTTGGAACTAAAAGACGATGAGAGGGCTATCTTAAAATGGCAAGAGCAAAGGAACACGCACACGCACATACCGCTGACCACACACATGAGCACAAGCACATATACACACACACACACACAGATGCACACCAAAATGGGAGTCAGTTGTGTTTATGCCTCTGGTAAAGTGCTGATGTCAGAAAGGTTGGTTTGGGTGTGGTGCTATCAGACAGGAAACAAACTGTCCATCTATTCCAAAGCCAGCCTGCAAAAATGCCATCCTACAGGGGCCCGTGCCTGGCCTCATACTTGGCAAGTATGTTCTTGCATTTGCCCAGCTCCTTCCTCAAGTCAGCCACCTCCTGGCGGAGGGCCGAGTTCTCCTTCTCCAGGAACGAGGCCCGGATGGCGATCTGGTTCTCCTTCAGCCTCCGGGCGTCACGGGAGCGCTTGGCTGCCATGTTGTTCTTTCTGCGCCTTGCCCAGTACTTGTCATCCTGCTCATTAGTTACAGAAGGGAAAAAGAAACAAGATATTAGATTTCAGCAAAGCCCAGTGCCAGCCAGGGCACGGGCAGGCTCCAGGATTGTGCAGAGGTGCCAGCCTGGGTTTCTTAGCTTGTGTCTCCTTCCTTTACAGTTTCTGCATGTCTGAGAGCGTGGCCTATGAGCCACACTTCCTTCTTGGAGCAAGGACCCACTGATCTGTCCCAACAGGCTCCTACTCTTTGCCCAGCAGAGGTGTGCTCAATGAAGCAGAGATCAGAGGCTGGATGAAAGCAGGTGGCTCACCTCACCCTTAAATTACATTCCAACTTTCTTTACTCTCCCTGATCAACATTTTAAGAACCCTTTTCCTCCAAGGGCACTCATATGCTTTTTTGGGTATGAGTTGGTGCAAAAATTTTAGAAGGCAATTTGGCAATATCTATCAACTATTTAAATGGATATACTATTGATCTGGCACTCCACTTCCAGGATTTTGTCCTGTAGCAATCTTCATACATGTGCATGTACACACAAGCATAAACTGTTCACTGCAGCATTATGTGCAATAGAAAAAATGAGGAAAAACTATGCATAGGAGATTTAACAACCACGTTATGATACAGTCATACAAAGGGATACTCGGCAGCTGTTAAAAATAATGACCCACCTGCACCAGAAAGATGTTCATGATATGCCACTGTGGGTGGAAACAATGACAGTTTACACACAAATATGTATGGTCTCATCCCAGTTTGATTAAAAATCATATATTCATAGAAAGAGGCGCAGAAAGATTTATACTAATCTATACAGGTGGAGCCCCTAGAAGGGGGATTGGCAGAGGCAAAGGAAAGAGGTAAGACTTTCTACCTTTTATGTTATTCTGAACTATTACAGTATCATATAATAGATACATACACTTTGATAATTAAAAATAGAAATTAAAAAAAAAACCTTCAACCTGCTGCTAATCAATGTACTCATATTAGTGGCCAGAATTTACATAATTTACTCTAATTTTCTGTTTGTTCTCTAGGCCTTAATTAGCCTGAGTAATATTTTACTGTGGTCAGTGTAAAAACAATCCCTCCTTCTCCGCCCTCCACCCCCACTGCTGCCTCCCTGACAGAAAGGAAAAACTCCTTAAAAAGACTAAGAAACAGGGATCTTCTTTTAGATCTTCCCAATTCATTGATGGTGCCACCTGGTGAATTTTGCAACTCCCCTTTTTCAACAATTTGCAACAGCAAATCCCTCAGTCCTAGCAATGCTACTACCTGCAGTTACATGCCACCCAGAATAAACGGGTCAGGCCAGTGCTTGCCCCCCTCAGAATTCCAAAGGGCAGTTGGCATTGGAGGAGGTCACATGGGTTGGGGCCAAGGCTGCAAGGAAAGTCTAAGGTCAGCGGTCCACCCCCAAAACTGCCCATTACCCTCAAGAGGCATTTGCCCTGCACAAATACAGAAAGTGTGGGATAGAAGCTGTGTAGACACCTCCTATCTGCCATCCACAAACTAGTACTATCATCTTAAATAAAGCACCCCCAGCTTTTTATACATTTCATAACAATATGTAACAGGGTAAAAAAACAATTTTCAAAATAGATGATACCAGAATTCTTCTGGGTAGGAGGGAGGAGGCTGCTCTTTGAAGAATACCTGGGTGAGCAAGCTAGGGCAGGTGTGCAATGGTTGTTGGTCAAATTTGTTGTCTGTGCTTCTGAAAGTGAGCAGGGGAGCTGGAGGCTGGGGAGAGGCTGGGAGGAGCCAGGAGAGTCAATGACGTCATGGTGGTGAGGGGGCCCAAAGTGGTGAAGCCTCCAGTTAACAACAGTGGTGAAGCCTCCATTTCTGATGGAAGTTATTTGTGTTTTGGTGGAAGCCTGGGTTCCACTCCCTTCACGGTATCAGTAAATCTATACCCAACAATGTGCCTGGGAGTGTGGTTTCCAAGAGCACTCAAAAGAAGACTTGATTTAGGATGTATCAGAGTCTGCACACAGGGGAACAGGAGCCCAGGAGGCGAAGGGGTACATAAAAATAAGCCCCTGGAACACTGCAGAAACTGCATGTATGTGATGGGGGAGGAATGGGGAAGTCCCATCATAGGCCACAGGCTTGATGTGGTCTAAGACAATTCTGACCAGGTCTTAAAGACCAGGGAGTCACCAGCTGACTTCAGGGTAACAACCAACTTCTCTCTAACTTATTAGAGCTCTTCTTACTTCTAAAGTGCTCTCATTTCCCAGCCTCACCTGTCCACACATGCAGATGAGCCAGCCAAGGTGTGGAATGCAAAACAAACCTTTCAGGCGGGAGGGAGGAGAGCTGGGAACCGGGTCAAGAAGAGGATACAGAAGGCAGGAATGACGAAAGGAGTGTCCTGGACTAGAAAAACCAGCTTGCCTCCCTTTGTTATCACAAAATGGTTGCAGGCAGGGGGAAGCGGGATTTTGAGCGGGGCTGATCAACTTGGCACTCCATCCTCTGCCCTCTTTCCCTCTCCCAGTTGCTGATGCCATCTGGCTACCCACTTACCTCCATGCAACAAGGGACCCACGTAGCCCTGCCCCACCCAACAGATCAACACTCCCTGTTTCTCACCAGACTACAAGTTCCATGAAGGCAGGAACAGTATCAGTATTGGCTCACCTCGGTATTCCCAGCCCCTGATACAGGGTTAGAGGGTTGGCACACACTAGCATTTGAAAAATATTCATCGAGTGAATGAATAGACCATTAAAAGCATTTTAAAAATCAAGGTAATTAAATGGATTTTCAGCTAGGTACCCCAGCATGTCAACCTCAATTCTCCCTTCTTTCTCCAGTGCATGCATGCTAACCCTAATGATTGGCTCAAGAGAGGAAGTTCAGGCAGCTACAGGGAAGATCATTTTTGGTGGAGCCATTTCATTGAATTGGTTTACTTGTCCAATGCTGGGGGCCAGAAACACCTTCTCCCTCATCTACCCTTAGCTCAGACCTTTCTGCCAGAAGGAGAAACATGTTACAGCTCTCCTTCCTGCTTTATATTAGCTCATGGTCTTTAGTTTGACACTTCATCTACAACTAAAAAATATCCAAAGACACCTGGCAGGACAATGTTCCTGCCCATTCCCCACCTGCTATGTGGAAAGGTCAGGCCTGACCACGACAGCAGCAATATGTGTAATTCCAGCACAGATGGTTTTTGTCTGGCCTCTTTGTTGCCAAGGTTACCTGGGTTATTAACTAATCTTGCTCTTTGATAAATTTGGAGACTTTGTGAAAGTCTGGCTGGAAGTTCTATCTATTACTCATAGCAGCATCCTTTCAAACTACCCTCCATTCAAGAGAAAATCCATGTTGAACAGGATCCCTGGCTTTAGTTTAAGATACGAGGCTTTAAAATACACAAAAAAGGCCGGGCGTGGTGGCTCACACCTGTAATCCCAGCACTTTGGGAGACCGAGGTGGGCAGATCACAAGGTCAGGAGATCGAGACCATCCTGGCGAACACGGTGAAACCCCGTCTCTACTAAAAATACAAAAAATTAGCTGGGCGTGGTGGTGGGCAACTGTAGTCCCAGCTACTCAGGAGGCTGAGGCAGGAGGATGGCTTGAACTGGGGAGGTGGAGCTTGCAGTGAGCTGAGATCATGCCACTGCACGCCAGCCTGGGCAACAGAGCGAGACTCTGTCTCAAAAAAAAAAAAACACAAAAAATTGGATCACTAAGAAGACAAGACTGGGAAAGGCATCTCATTGAAATAAGGTACCTAATTGCCCAAGACCTGAGCCCATGGTGCCCCTTTTTTACCCCATCTCAGTCTAACCATCAATGTCCTGACTAGTTTAGATTTTCTGGTGTTTTTACCATGTTACTTCCTTTTTTGATTCTCAGGGTGACAGCCACTGATTTGTCACCCATGGGCCCCCGTTATAGCCCTTGTCAGGGCCAACATGCTGCTGTGACCTTTTGGGAAGCGAGACAACCTGGGAACCAGGCTAAGCCTTTCTCTAACAGGTAGCGATCCGCTGACTTCAGCTTTCCATTTTCTGCATTTCCTCAACTGCAAAGTGGTAATTTTGGACAAATGAATCTCTAAGGTCCCCTTCAGCCCTGATGTTTTCCTATTCTGCATCAATTAAGGTAATCTCAGGAATGCGGATGACAGCAGTGATTTAAATTTGCCAGGTACTTCTGCTTCCAGCGTTTTTTCTAGCTATGTAAAGCAGGAACAACTGGTCTAAGCCAGTTCAGACGTTGCCTCAAATTCCTATTTCCCAGCCTAGGAGTGTCTCTACACAGGAACCATAGTTAGGTTTGAGAGATGGTGGGCAGACAGTAGAAAAGGGCTAATTATGCCTGGTTCCAAGGCCTTGACTATGTAATAATCATATCTCTAGTACCCATATGATTGGAAAGAAGCATGAAAGTTCTAAGAAATGGTTCTATTTTGGCATTAGCAGACATGGCATGATTTTGGAAAGAATTTTCATCCTAAGATGTCATTATTGTGTCTGGTTAATTTTGTTTTAAGCTGTATTTGACTTCCAAGGTAAATCTATTTCCCTTTATAAATAATGTGTCCCTTCAACACTGCAGAGAAAACCTACTTAGAATTAACCCAGCGGTGAGATATTCAAGTGATCGTTACTTAAGATACAAAGTGAACAGTACATATAAATGGTGTCAGGGAACTACCAGTTTCCTTCACAAAATCCCACCCTGGTCATCCAAGGTTGGCAATATGGAGGAAGGTCCTATCTCTGGCTGTTATTCCCCGCAGCCTACGGGGAAATGGCAGCAGCAAATTATCAAAAATTTTCTAAAAGGAAGGTAACCCTTCGAGGGTGATGAGGTTCAGATGCCCTTCTCAAATGATTTTCTTTCTCTTCTCAAACTTGAAAGATTTGGGGTTTAATTTTATTAGACTTTTGTGGGTTTCCATGCAGATAGGAGCAGGTTTGCTTCCTTCGTGGGTTTAAAATCACTCCAACATTTTACTGCTTCTCCTTGTTTCTGTTCAGCATCAAGACATAAAAGTGCATTTCAAAAAAATACCCAGAGAGGAAACAACTTGCCTAGAAGTCACATGCCAAGAAACAGGATCAGAAATCCTTCATGCACTAGCTTCTGGGATCATCCTGGGGTCACCCTTTTAATTTGTCTGTGGATCCCACTCTCCATTTGCCCAAAGACTGATTACCAGTTCCAATTTACCTTCAGGTCATCAGGGATGAAGACTTTGCGAGCTTTCTTGATCATGGGCTGTGGCTTCAGTTCTTCCTCAGAGAACTTGCGTTTGCGAGGGTCAAACATTTCCTGGCCAGGGATGCTGGAGAGGGCAAGATCTGCTGGGTCTGGCTCATAACCCACTGGGACCTGGATGGTGTCAGGATCAATGGGACTCGGTGTATTGCGGTTTGCTGGCAACAGCTGACCTGGAACAACACAGGAGTTTTAATTCATGAACACCCTAGAGAGACCCAGTAGGGCGGCTACTTAATGATGCTCTGAGATGAGTGGTAAGAGTCTTTAGCTCACTTATATATGATGCTAACATGATTTATCTTACTCATCCTCACTGCATTTCTGAGAACACAGCAGGTTGAGTATGACTTGACTCGCGTCACATCAGGCAAAACAGAAACCCACATACACATGTTCAAAAACTAGAGAGGGAGAAGCCCAATTTAAAAATACACATTCATTCTTTCCTATCACACAGCGATGTGCCAGGCACTCTGCAAGATGCAATGAACAGAACTACGTAATTTTCACCTTAAGGGTGTTTTCCAGGTGAGTCAGGGAGACAGACCAATAACTAGCCAGTTAGGGGAGAGTATAGATGTTGGGATGGAAGTAATTCTCATGTGCTTCCACAGTGTGAGGAAATAGTACGTAACACAAAGGAGGTTAGGAAGCATTTCCTAGAGATGACTCTTGGTACAGCTGCATCTTGAGACAAAGAGTAATTAGCAAAAAAAGGGTATTCTAGGTGCCAAGACAAGACAGAGGTTTGCATTTTTGCAGAACCACGTATAGTCTTGGGTAGCTGTCACATTGAATCAGAAGAAAACACGGAGTGGGGAGAGGTGCAAGCACAAGAGACGTGGCCAAGAAGGTGGGCAGTGGGGATATGATTTTGAAAAATCCAAATGTCACTGAGAGATGCTGAGCAGTGAAGTGACAAATAGCTGATGTTTGGAAAGAAGAATCGGGCAGCATGATGAACGGATTGCATGAGCCATGGCTGCAGACTGATCAGATACAAGGCTGTTGTGATAAACAGTGTACACATTAACGGTAGCAATGGAGATAGTGAGAAGGGGATTAGTTCAAGAAATATTTAACAAATTAGAAAGAACATAATAGAGACAATCTAACTTCCACTTGAGGGTCCTACAGGCAAAACCACTGAAATGCACAAACATCCAGAGAACAATGGGTTTCTTGTGTTTCTCAATGTGTCTTACTGGTGAAAGTGAACTTCATACCAGACCCAAATGTTTATACTGGGAGCTCTGAATTTTAACTTCTAGTTTTCATCTGAATTTTACAATCGCTCCTCTCACGCCCCATGAATAAATGAGAGGATGTCGTTCAGCTGTGTTTGGCCCATCTCCTCCTCTTCCTCACTGTCAATGGTAGGTCAATGTGTGAAGTATTCTTTAGGTTCATTAAAACCTACCCCAGGTCGAAGCATGAAGCCACTGGCTCGGATTCTAGCAAAACTGTGAAACCGTGATCATTTGTCTTCTGGAAAGGCCTGGTGGGGAGTTTGCAAAATGAATGCTCTGGGTGACCTTCTAGGTCCCACTCTGCTTTGCGCTCTCTTTGTATCCTGCTTGCCAAAGAGGAAGAGATGGGCCCTGAGGTGCTGGCAGAGGATAGAGATTTCTCATTAGCCAAGCTGTAGCTCAGCTCCAGCTTCTAGAGACTGCTGAGTTCTGTACTGGATGGTGTCAAGCTAGATTTGATCTTGTGCCTCTTGAGATTGCCTCAGAAAATGAACCACCTGTGATTCAAATGGGGATTTTATTTTCCCTTTAGAAACTCTTTGAACTTAATAACAAAGTTACCCAATGCCAATGCCCCATCACTACAATGTCCCTACTTCCCCATTCTTACACAGGCATATGCACCCATCTCCTATCATCATGAAACACCTCTTAATACTTCCCAAATCGAATTGCTCCAAGCTCCTCCTTAGTACTCCAATATTGTTTATTATGCTGTATCAAAATGTTCTCCTTTATTGCTTTATAAATTTTCTTAAGCTGTACACACACACACACACACACACACCTCCTCCTCTACCATACCACATGGTCTTTTATGTTTTATTCATTTATCCCCACCTGACTCCTCACCATGATGCATACTTCAGAGTTCAGCTTCTACAAAGAGTGCTCCTCATTTAATGGTGGCCTCTGAGATGCTGGACTCTGATATTCATTCATGGACATTCTAACAATAACACTTCCCATTCAGGTGGAACCTTTCTTGACATTCTTTCTCTCTAGGTTTTTCCTCCAATGGAAGTAGGTCAGCCCTACCTGCAGAGTGGAGAAACCTAACTGGACCACAGACAAGGTACATGGCTTCCCCAGTATCAAACAGCAAATGGCAAAGGATCTGCGAAACAAAACCAGGTCCCGTTTCTCCCCAAAGATAGCTTATATATTTATATATTTATATTTTCTGCTGAATTAACTCTACTAAACTCATTTTTTCCTTTCATTTCAAAATGTCAATAGTATCACAAGTAAGGGGTATTTTTTCCTATCTCCTGTGGATTTTCAAAATTTTAGTATAAGAATTGTCAATATAAGAATGCATCATTAATTTTTTAAATGATCAAAGATGTTCACTGCGAAATGTTAACAAATACAGGAATGTGTCAAGAGAGCGAAAGTCCTGGTTCTTGCCATTCTCCTCTTCCCCCCAGTCCCATTCACTGTCTTTTCAGAGGTGATCACCCTTAACATCTTGACGTGAACCTCTTATATCTTGGTTTTTACACATAAGTGATTTAACCCAAATGGTATTATACTACCCACATATCTTAAGTTACTTTTTTAATCTATCAATATACCATATGCAATTTCCAATGTTAGTACAAATAAAACTACTTTTTCTTTTTAATGGGTCAAGATTATCCCATAGTTTGGATATATAATGATGTATAATTCCTCAACTGATGGATTTTTAGGTATATGTTTTTATAGAAGTGATTTCTAGAAGTGAGACTGCTCACGCAAGAGGCATGTACATTTTATATTTTTAAACATACTGCCAGAATGGCTATTAAAAAGTCAAGAAATAACAGATGTTGGTGAGGTTGCAGAGAAAAGGGAACATTCATATACTGTTGGTGGGAATATAAATTAGTTCAGCCCCTGTGGAAAGCAGTTTGGAGAGCTCTCAAAGAACTAAAAATAGAATTTACCACTTGGCCCAGCAATCCCATTACTGGATTTATACCCAAAGGAACATAAATCCTTCAATCAAAAAGACGCCTGCACTCGCATGTTCATCGCAGCGCTATTCAAGCAAAGACACGGAATCAACCTAGGTGCCATCTATAGTGGGTTGGATAAAGAAAATGTGATACATCTACACCATGGAATACTACGTATCCATTAAAAAGAATCAAATCATGCCCCTTGCAGCAACACAGATGCAGCTGGCGGCCATCATCCTAAATGAATTAACACAGAAAACCAAATACTGCATGTTTTCTCTGATAAGTAGGAACTAAACATTGGGTACACACAGACATAATGCTGGGAACAGTAAACACTGAGGGCTCTAAAAAGGTGGAGGAAGTGAGTGGGGCAAGGTTGGAAAATGATCTATTAGGTACTATGTTCACTCTCTGCATGAAGGGTTTAATCAAAGGCCAAATCTCAGCATCATGTAGTATATTCATGTAACAAACCTGCACATGTACTCACTGAATCTAAAATTAAAAAAAAATAAATTTTAAAAACCTACTGCCAAACTGTGCTCCAAAAAATGTCATAGCTATTTACACTTGCACCACCATTTGTAAGAGTGCACGTTTCACACGATATGATTTTTTAAATGTTGGCAATGCACAACTATTACTATTGTTTTGTTTTGTTTTTTTTGAGACAGAGTCTCGCTCTGTCACCCAGGCTGGAGTGCAGTGGCGTGATCTTGGCTCACTGCAACCTCTGCCCGCTGAATTCAAGCCACTCTCCTGCCTCAGCCTCCCGAGTAGCTGGGTCTACAGGTGCTGAGCGCCACGCCCAGCTAATTTCTCTTGTATTTTAAGTAGAGACTAAAATTGTTTTGTATTTTTTAGTAGAGACTACTTTTAGTAGAGGGTTTCACCATGTTTGCCAGGCTGGTCTTACTATTGTTATAATTTCCATTTCCCTTGTTACTGGTGACACTGAATATCTTGCATGTTTATTGGTTATTTGTTCTTTTTAGAAAATTTTCTAAGGTACTTTTATACATATACTCTTCTAGGTGAACTTCAGAATACATTGGTTAAGTTATATTTAAAGTTACCATTTTAAATATAATAATATTTGGCGTTTTTGAATTACAATTTCACAGGTAAATTTGAGGACAACTATCTTTAAAATATTGAATACACCTACAGTATGCTCTCCATTTTTATTTTTTGTGGGCTTTTTTAAAAACATGTATCAGTTCAGTTTTATAGTTTTCTTTATTTTAGCCTTTCACATTTCAGTTTATTCCTTAAATGTATTATAAGAGTTGTTACCCTATTATATTTCCTAAGTGGTGACTGCTGCTATATAGGAAGCTACTAGTTTTAAAAGTTACTGGTTTATATCCAGCCATTTTACTTTCTTATTAGTTCTAATAGTTCTAACAGTTCTAACATCTCTTAGTTTTTAGGTGAACAATCTCATCTTCTGCCTCTATAGACAGAGGCGGCATCCTTTCTATGTTTATAATTCCTACTTTCTTTTTAATAATTTTCAATCTCACTGCATTAGCCGGTTTCTACAAGACAATGAGAAGAAAGAGAGACTGAGACTAATGATCACTGCTTGTCCCAGACTTGAAAGAAATATGCTTTTAATTCTTCAGATCCTTCAATATAAAGGCTTGTTCTAGTATCTTAGTAGATACAACTTGACAAGGTAAGGCAGTTCCAATTCTTCCAACCTTGTTTTATTAATAATTTTTAAAACCAGAAATAATGTATTAAGTTCTCTTAAATGTCTTTTGATATTTATTTATTGAGATAATCATGTCATTTTTTCTCCTGTATTTGTTAAGTCTGAGCTTGGTACTTCCAAAGCTTTATTTAAAAGATCCATAGTGGACAAGATCAAACCCATCATGTAGCCTCTGCAGTTACTGGAACATTGTTTTTTTTTTTTTTTCTTTCTTTCTAAAAGCTTCTTGCTGAAAGTCACTTCCAGAAGAACCAAGGAGGGTTTCTGGAGGAAAGGGTGGAACAAAGGGCTTAAAGAAATCTGGAAAAAGAATAGAAGTTACCTTCAAACCCAAAGTTGGCCTCTACTTTTGTCACAGATTAGGCATGGCTAAACCTCCAAATAGTATAACTGGAAACAGGATATTTCATATTCTTTCATGTTTTAGCAAGAATTTAGCAGCTTGTGTTCAATTAGCTGATTAGCAAGCAGTCATCAATGAAGGGGAACAGCAGCACTCTGTCTTTATGTCTTCTCTAGTCAATGGTTTATTTTTTAAATTTATGTCTGCATCAAAGTCACAAATTACAGTGTTACTTATTATTTAATCCTAAAGGCTAATTGCAACACCTCCAATCTTTCTGATGTGCTCCTCATTCAGGCAGTTAATAAAGCAGGAGATTTGCAGCAGTAATGTCAAAACAAAATAGTCTAATGTTGATCACTGATGAGCATTAGTCAGCTGATAACATTATCCTCTATCAATTAAGGCTGAGGAAAGAGAAGACAATTTTTATTTTGGCCAAAGGGTTTCCTTCAGAGCTGATGGGTGAAACTCCTAGTGATTCAAAGTTTGGTGCCAAATATTTCCCTCCTGCTCACCTCTGCCCTCCTCATCACCAGTTTAGGGTCTGTTCACTTGTCATGACTTCCTGGATCCCATGTAGTCATAATCTGAAATAGCACTTTTACCCTCTTGGCAACCCCTGATGATGATACCATCATCAGGGATTACAGCTGACTTTGCTACAAACCATGCCTGCCTCTGAAAATCGTTTTACATACAGGGAGCCAATCAACTTAGGAGACGATGGCAACACTATAAGGTCAACAAAGAGCGCTCACGATATATACTAAGATTAAATTAAAACCTCACAAATACAGCCTAAGGATATGGGCTTTCTAGACTCTGAGGCCTTATTAGTTGGTCTCCATCCCCACAGCAGGAATCTGTTATTTGTCCAACAAGTCCTTTCTGCAAAAGCGTAACACTAATGTCCTGATGGCCAAAGGCTCATTCCCAACTCATTCATGTTCTATTCCATGTGACTTGCACTTCCAGGCAGAGCCTATTTCCCTACCTCTTGCATCTGGGCTGGTCTCTGACTTGCACTGGCCAACAGAATGTGGCAGAAATGATAGTGTTAGTTCTGAGGCTGGGCCTAAAGAGGCTTTGCATGTTTCTGCCCCTTTTCTGTAGTACTTCTGTCATTACCATAAACATGCCCAGTCTAGCCTGCTGGAAAATGAAAGAACAGGCCAGCCTAGGTCAGCTTAAATCACCTGAACTCTAGAAATGTGAGGCCGGCCAAGATCAGCAGAGCCACCTGACCAACCCATAGCAATTACAGATGAGTGAACAATAAGCCTTTGTTTGTGTACGGTGAGTTTTTGTGATTGTCTGGTAAACATTCTCATGGCAACGGAGACTGACCTATAAGCTGAGTTATTGCATAGGGGGAGAGTGTTTACACCCAAATTAACATTATGGCAGGATTTAAATTTGTACAGGACAGTGGTTTTATGCTGTGAAGTGAGTCAGACCTGGGTTTGAATGCTGATTCTGTCACCTGTATGTTATAAACTTGGGCCTTTGTAAATAAATGACCCCCAAAAAATGCCCCTCTAAATCCTAATAAGGTCTGTATTGGGGAAAGAGACTATCGTTGACTTTTTCCCCCTTCTTTTCTTAACCTACCTGAGTTTCAATTTCCTTATGTGAAAAAGGAGATTACTATGCCTCATTCTATGTGAAAAATGAATTAGATAATACATACAAAGTGCTTAGCACAATCTGTGGTACCGGGAAAGTGTGCAATAAATTTTGTATATAAACACATATACAAAATACAGATAATAGATCACAGATACTTCAAAGTAAATCAAATAAACAGACTATTCCCCTTGTCTAAGCCAGCGCCGTCTGTCCTCTGAACTACTGCAACTTTTCACCATTATCCCTTTTCTATCTCCCACGTCTCCACAATGGTACAGTGTGATAATTCTAAACATGCAGACCCATGCGGGTCACATCCCCGTATCAAACCCTCCCAAGGCTTCCCATTGCCACATATGATCAGATCCACGGCTCTACCTCACTCATACACTTGGCCACAATGGCCTTCCTTCTGCTCCTTGCGTACCCTGAATGTGATCCCACCCAGGCCTATTTAGTTTCTTCTCTACCTAAAACATTCTTCCTCTGCTCTCTGCCTACCTAGTCCTCCTGCATTATGTAGACATTAGCATAAATGCCAATTCCTCAAACCCTCTGACTTTCCTCTACCCCTGCTCAATACCCATCAAACCACCCTGTTTGATGTTTTTTTTTTTTTACAATATTTATCTCCATCCCAAACGATCTTTTTTATTTGTTTGATATTGCTGATCTCTTCCCTCCACTCCCATGTAAGCCCCACGGAACAGTGACCTGGCCTTACCTGCTGCTGCCCCAGATTCTAGTTGGAACCTGCATGGAGGGGACAGCACAAGCTACTGAGCAGCTGGACATAACACCCCCCAGATCGTAACAGGGACTTTTGGGAGGAACAGGGGCAAATTTTAATCCTTATTTTCAATATTTTGCAAATTGTCTATAACGAGTATCTTCACTTTCAAAATCAGAAATTAAAAATGTTATTTTTTTCACTTTGTGCATGTATGTTCCAGGAGTCTGTGTTAAGTGCTACTGAGAGAAGGCTGGGCATGGTGGCTCATGCTTGTAATGCCAGCACTTTGGGAGGCCAAGGCAGGCAGATCACTTGAAGCCAGGAGTTCGAGACCACCCTGGGTAACACGGTGAATCCCTGTCTCTACTAAAAAAAATAATAATAATAATAATAAATAATTAGCTGGGCATGGTGGCGCACGCTTGTAATCCCAGCTACTTGGGAGGCTGAGGCAGGAGAATCACCTGAACCTGTGAGGCGGAGGCTACAGTGAGCCGAGATTGCGCCACTGCACTCCAGCCTGGGTGACAGAACCAGACTCTGTCTCAAAAAAAAAAAAAAAAGAAAAAAGAAAAAAAGGCCACTGAGAGGAGACCATTCAACCCCCTAGAAAGGAAGAAGAAACCAAAGAGAGGGAAGAAATGGGATGAGGAAAAAAAAAAGAGGAGGTAAAAGCATGTTGCTCTGCTGCAGGCTGTTTTACCGAATCAAGGAATACATTATAGTTGATAAACCAACCTAGCTGAGACCTACAGGGTTCCCATTCAAAAGGCCACAGCAGCAGATGCCCTTCAACGCATCTACGCTCTGAGGTCAGAAGCGTATTGGGCAGCAGACAGGAAAGGAAGAGAAAGAAAGAGGAATTAAGAAACCAAGGAAGAAATACAAGAATGAATCAAAGAAGAAATAAAGAAAGAATAAAGAAAGGTAATATGGAAGGAAAGAAAGGCATCAAAGGGGAGGGGGAGAAAGAAAGAAGAAGAAAAAAGAGATAGAAAGTCTTAGCCAAAGATGAAATTGGAAGGTGTCCTGCATCCCAGTAGCTGGGAACCTGTCACGGCTCTGACGTTTTTTAAATGTCCTGCACATTACACAGTTGATGTACTAATTTTAAGGCAAAAACAAATCATGCATACACATACACATGCATACACACACACACACACACACTTCCTTTTTGCCTCATTCAGACAGCAAGTGCTCAGTAAGTTTTCAGTCCATGATTACAGAACAAATATACCGAAAGGCCCATTGTAAAGATCCCTTTGATCTCAGTGGCTCTTATCCAGCAATTCTCTCCAAACAGTAACAGGCTGTCAACAGAAATATGGGTAAAGCACGATGCTAAAAATCCAGTTCAATCCATTATGTGTAAACATTACGAAGAGAGTCTGTCTGTTACCATTTACTGAGAAGGTGAACGCAATGACGTCCTGCAGGCTGGTAGACGGGCTTCCCTAGCCTACTGAATAATCAATATCAGCAATTTTTTTTTAAACAGGATCTTGCTCTGTCTCCAGGCTGCAGTGTAGTGGCGTGATCACAGTTCACTGAAACCTTGAACTCTTGGGCTCAAACAATGCTCCCACCTTGGCCTCCCGAAGTGCTGGGATTACAAACATGAGCCACCTCTCTGGTAACATCAGTAATACTGATAGTAAGGTTCTTCAGAGATTACTTCATTTAATCCTCATAATAACTATATGAAGTTAGAATAGTTCATATACCCATTTTCCAGATGTGGAAATAAAAGAATAGAAAACAGAAAGTTTAAGACAAGCTCAGATATGCTAAATAAGTTGCCCATGCAGATGGAAAAACACACTCACCTCCCCATCCTTCTCACTCTAAAGCCCATGTTCTTTTTCATGCGAATGCCCCAGGAATGCAGCCAGGAAGCCTAACCGTGCCCCAAGGAGAGCCAGGCACCCAGCCTTCCAGAATGAGAGTCCTGCATCAGGACCTGGGCTGGAGCCTCGTGCACAACACTCCACAGAACCACAGAGGCAGGCACTGTGTCCCACATTTTAAGGAGGAAAAAGTGGAGAGGCAGAGGGGGTGAAATCACCTGCTTAAAGTCACACAGCTAGAAAGCCAGGGGGAGGCTGGGTGGAGTGCAGACTCCAGTGGGCTCAAACCATAGCCCACGCTCTTTCTGCTCCACTTCACTTCCTCCACATGGGGGCAGAAGAGAAAGGAAGGGGAGACTCTGCAGTTCCCCTCCACTCTAGCCCAATAGGTTCCTGGACAAGAGTTGGCAAACCCCAAAGAGGTAAGTATGGCTTCCTCTCATGGACAAGAGCCCAAGGAAGCTCCAGGCAGCCAGGCATCCTGCTTCCTTTCCCTCTCTTCTTTTACCTCCCTCTCTCTCGTCCACTTCCTCCATCTTCCTGAACGGCGAGCTGTGCCAAGGGCAAGATTGCATTTGACAAAGCAACTGCTGACCCACAGGCCAGGGCTCCTGTCAATGCTACATCTCATGCACTAGTATTTTTAAGGAGCTTCTGGATAGGCCAGAGACCATGGCTCACTAGGAGAAGGGTAAGGATTCCCGGCAGACAGGGTGTCTGATGTATTCCGTCACATGAAGAAGTAGTTGGCTTCAAAGGTCACTTCTTGGGGGAGGTCTGTATTATATCTATGCCCTTAAACTATTAGTATGCAAATTAACGTTTGGTTTGGGCAGACAGACAGTTTGAACCCCGTTTCAATGCTCCCACTCTGGCCTGAGCCCCTTTCCTTGGGCCTGTCCTGCACGAGGTAGCTCAGTTCATCAGAAGGTGTAGACAAACAGGATTCATCATGACTCTGACACTACGTAGTTGTGTGTGGCCTGGAGCCAGTTACTCTGCCTCATGGTCTGATTCCCTTATCTGTCAAGTGGGAGAAATGACGCCCACCTCAGGGTGCTGAATGGGATGGACAGTATGTGGGAAGGCCCCTTGGTAGGTGGAGAGTCCACACTTCCCTCCTGTCACACTCCCCAGCTCCCATTTCCCTCTAGCTACAGCCCAAGCAAAGCCTGTTAGATGTCACCCAGTGTGACTCTGTGCCCAGGACAGCATATTGCCCTGGGATCATGCATCAGTACTCAAAGTGGCCCAGACTAGATTCCTCAGCTTCTAACTTGGCAGGAGCTTGGGCTGGATTAACAAGGCCTCTCATTCCAGTGGTGTTTATCACACGCTTCCTTGCCTATGGTGTCAGCAAAATCTGCCCCCTTGAACCCACTGAGAGGTGAGACCAGCGGAACTCATAACCACAGCCTGTTAGAAGTCAGTTAAGTTGGGGTACAACAGACATGACAACTAATGGCCAAGGCATGTGGCCCATGAGCCTTCTCGCCATTGCCTCCCGTGATGGTATGACAGTGCACCTTCCACCTCCTCCTCCCTGGGCCGGGAGCCTCTCCCCAGACATGTGGGGTCACTGTGTGGCAGAAGGTGAGGCAGGAATGGCTCTGTGCCTTCTATCTTGGCCTCCTCCTACCCGATAGCTGTGCCAGTACCTTAGGGCAAGGAAATATCATAGGGTGACCAGAAATGAACCCATGGTACCAGAGACAAACACCCACATGAGGTATATTTCAAGTCTGGCAACACTGAGCCCACTGAAGTGGGTAGGGATGGTCACGAATGGGAAACAAGAGGCAATGGCCTCCCCCTTCCCACACTCATATTGAAACCATGCCCCCAAAGACTTAAACCAGTGACTAATAGAAATTCTTGAGCTTACAGGATGGCAGATAAGAAAAAAAAATTAAATAAAAGCTTGTGGAAACACTAAAACTCCCTCTACTTGAAAGATAAGGCTGGCTAAAATTGGTTGGGACCAATATGGCCAACTGGAGTCTGTGCAGAACGAGCTTACTGACGTCACAGCCAGAACTTCCACCACACATTTCACATTCACCCCCCTTGCTGAATTTGCACAAAGCATCCATGAGGATGCAGAGAGAGATAACTGTGCATGCCCAAGGACTTTCCAGACCTCACTCTTCCCGCCACCAATCACCTGCTAATCCCAAAATCCACCCCTTAAACCTTTTCTAATACAAATGCTGCCTGAAAGCCAGCAAGCACAGGGAGACAGATTTGAGTTGGATCCTGTCTCCTTGTTGGTTGACATGAAATAAAAGCTTTTCTTTTCTTAAAAACCCAGTGCCATAATACTGGCTTCTAGTGCACTGGACAATGAGCCCTATCACCTGGTAACAATGCCATGCTTCTCCCTCCATCCCAAAGTTACAGAACTATGGTGGGAGAAGGGTAGCTTTCTAGTTTCCTCTGTACTTATGGGGAATGGATGGTAGGTTAAGACCTGGAAAACGGGAGGTTAGGTCAGCTGGTCAACTGCTGGCCAGCTCAAAGTCTGCAGTGTTTTGTGCAACAGTTATCCCTTCTTGAGAGAGTAGCAGCCAGTCCTTCCTCCCAGGGCTGCCATGGTGATGGTGGGTGTGATGACCATTTCAAGCCACACTGCAACTCTACACACTAGAGGACAGGCAACAAGAGACAGCTGGGGGAGCCTCCAGTCCAATGCTCACCCTGCTATGGTGTGCAGAGCGGTGATGGTGATCAAGGCTGCCAGCTTTCCCCAGAGGAGTCTGAGGGGAGGGGACTTCTGCTTTTGTCAACATTCTGCATCTGGCGGACCTAGTCCAATGACATGCTGCCTATCTATAGCCTCATTCTGCCCTCCTAACAACTCTGCGAAGTAGGTAGGGCCAAATGGGCCCATTTTAACTATGTAGAAATTGAGCCACTAAGCAATTTACCTCGGTCCCCCTAGGATGGGCTACCTTCTCCAGCAGAGAAACAAGTTCTCCCATACCTGGAGTCTATTTTCAGAAACAGACTTTCCATTTTAAATGACAATATGTGCCACTTGAATCAGCACCACCTAGGTCCCTGGAGTCTCTTTAATTGTCTGAGTTGGTGAAAATGTGCAGGCCTAGTTATTTGAAACCTGCAGTTTTCAAAGAGCTGCCATGGCTAGTTATTAAACTGACTATTCTCCTTTGGGCTACATTAAATATTTTGTTTTGATTTAGAAAAGAGAGTGAAGCAGGAGACGAAATCAGCGACAATATTCGCTGACGTTCACTAAGAACCCATGTGAACTGCAAACAAATGACCCACATGCTCCCGGGGTGACACCCTTCCCTCCCGTCCAATCCCCCAAAACCAAACGAAACAAAACAAAGGAAGAAAAACAAGGTTGTTTTAAAGTCTGCGTTTCTGGATGAACATGAATAGGATTCAGGTGTGTCTGCTGTTCTGCAGCTTCTCAAAGAGATCCACAGATTCTTTCCCGCATGAGTCTCTAAGTTAAGCACTCAAAGGCAAACATGCCTTTCCAAAGCCTTCTTGCCTTGGCTCCTAGCCAGTGTTCTCTGTAATCTTCCACTAAAGTTCACAGAGTCCTAAACTGATCTGTGGACTGCTGGTCATTGCCTCCAATCCCTCTGTCATTTCTAAATCAACATGTTTAGGCCAAACTCATCCTCCAATCTCCTATAGACCATCAGCCTCTCCTGCAGGTCACCTCATGCCTGTGAACTATTTCCCCCATTCTTCCAGGCTTTAAACTTTAACCACCCACTTCTCAGGCAGGTTGGGAAAATGAGCCAAGGATTGGAATCCAAAGACCCCATCAGTTATGGGAACCTTGAGATTAGTCCTCAGTTTGCCCACTGTTAAATAACAGGATGAGATGTTTGGGATGATAGCAAAGGCTCCTTCCAGATCTAGCAATAAATTATTCTTGGAGTGCAGTGGAGGCTTTCCTTTGTGTTTCAGATCCCTGTCACAAGACAGGTGCAGTCATGAGGGACTTGGACAACTGCAAGATCTTCCTAACTGGTATCTGCCACCTGCAATCCCATCTGCCAACATAGCCACCAGATTACTCTTCCTAGACTATCGCCACCATGATCAAAGGAAGCCAATGGCTTCCCATTGCCTCCTGGTCTGAAATCTTTGTCTATTGGGGAGAGACCTCCACAGCCAGGCATATTGTTCCTATCTCATGCTCTCAGATTAAGCCAGTGGTCTGCTTTGTTTCCAGATACTCTTGCTTCACGTCTGTTCCACTTCTACTTGTCCTAACATCCATATCAAGGTCTAATTCAAGCCCTCCGACTCCTGACTATACCAATGTTGGTGACAATTCCTCCTAACTTCTCTCACAATGTCTCTACTGATCATTTTTTTTATCAGATTAAGTGACTCTATACTTTTTAATCAATGAGATTGAAAATCATTCCAGGCAAAGGCCATGCCACTGCCTTACACAGAAAATGATAAATTATGTCTTTGTAGATTAAGACACTCATTTGCTTAAACACTTTTATTGAGCCCCTACTATGGGCCAGGCTCTGAGAATATATAAATAAAACCCAAACTTTAAAAGCATGCAGTCTGGAGGTGCAGACAGGTAAGTAAAAAGGTTATTAGATTGCAGAATAATATGTGCTATAAAAGGGCTTTGCCCAAGGGAGTCACAGGTTGGAGTTCAAAGGTTGATCACAAATCCTTATCTTTGGAGAGAGTGCAGGGACAAGAGGAAATGTCCCTCAGAGGGAGTTGCCATCCTGGCCAAGTCTTGAAATTGGCCAGAAAAGTAAATGGGATAAAGGGTAACCAAGGCAGAGGGAACAAAATACGTGAAGGCACGAAGATATGAGAGAATTCATGGGCCAGTCGGGGAACTGAGAGTAGCTGGTGTAACTGGAGCTCACAGGGGGTAAGAACAGTGGTAAGGGTTGAGACAGACAGAGAAGGGTCTTAGATGTTCAGGTTCTACCCTCAAGAGAACAGAGTACTATCGATGCAATTAGAGCAAAGAACTCACTTGATCGGATGACTTGTTTCAGAAAGATTGTCGTGGCAACTGGGCAGAGCTTGGATTACCGGGGAACCAGGAATGGTGAGAGCTCACCTACATCAACAGCAGAGGACTAGGTGGATTCAACAGTTATTAATGAGATGGGAGCAACATGAATTGTGGCCAATTGAACAAGGGGAAAGAGAAGGAGAGAGCAAGATTCACTTTTAGGTTTCTGGCCTGGACACCTGCAAAGGAGGTGTTGACATTCACTGAAATAGGGAATATTGTGGAGTGAGCACATTTAAGGGAAAATAAAATGTCTCATTGTGGATTCATTGAGTTTCAGGTGCCCAGATGAAGAAGCCTAGAGCATGTGGATCTCAGCTTCATATACCAATGTAGGCTATAGAAGGGCAATGTCAACTGGAGATGCAGATGTTATAATCTGATATCTCCCCAGGAGAGAACACAGAACAAGAAAACCAAAGAAAAAGTCCCGGGGAACACTGACAGTTTAGGTACAGTTGAAGAGGAGGACTCTGTAAAAGGTACTTAGGAAAAGCCAGAAAGGTAGGAGGTAAACCAGTTCTTGAACAGGCTAGTGAAATGGGACTGACCAAAGAGATGTTTCCCTAGTTACACTGTTGATCCCTCAAGAGCGGTCACTGTGCCTCCTAATCAAGTGGCTGCATTATTATATCTGTTAAACAAATGAGGAAGGCCAAGCACTCACACCTGTAGTTCCAGCACTTTGGGAGGCTGAGGAGGGAGGATAACCTGAGGCTCGGACTTCAAGACCAGCCTGGGCAATGTAGCAAGATCTTATCTCTAAAACATATTTTTCAAAAATTAGCTGGGCCTGGTGGTGGCATGTGCCTGTAGTCCTAGCTACTTGGGAGACTGAGGTGGGAGGATCGCTTGAGCCCAGGAGTTCAAGGCTGCAGTCAGCTAGATGGTGCCACTGCACTCCAGCCTAGGCAACAGGACAAGACCCTGTCTCTTAACAAAGAAGAAAAAAAAGCAAATGAGGAACAATATGACTAGGAGTTCAAAACCAGCCTGGGCAACATAGCAAGAACTCATCTCTAAAAAATATTTTTCAAAAAATTAGTGAGGCATGGTGGCACGTGCTTGTAGTCCTAGCTACTTGGGAGGCTAAGGTGGGAAGATCGCTTGAGACCAGGAGTTGAAGGCTGCAGTGTGCTAGACGTGTGGCAGGCATGCTGAGGTGATGACATGCTTCTTGGATGTTAGGTGTCTGCTTTCTGTTCTCCTTGGGAACATTTTGTTAGAAGTGCTCATAAGAGCATCTTGGTACGTTGAGAACCAAGGCTAACATAGGTGCTTCCTTTTGCTGTCTATTGCATCTAGTGTCTGAAGTTCCTGCATCATCTTTCATTATTTTTAAATTTCATGTCTGGAGAGTGTACGTTTTGTGGGGCATGGGTTACCGAAGTAGGCAGGATAGGTGAAAATGCCTGTAGAGATAGCCTCAACAGCCTATGATCGGCACCACAGGCTGTCTCCCTATTAGTTAATGATCACTCTGAAAGGTTACTAAGTAAGTGTTGCTAAGCAATAAGAGTTGCCTGGAAGTGTATGCGAAAGAATATGGATTACTGGGGACAAATCAAGTTAATTCCACAGAGTCATCTGGTACCTAAACAAAATGGACTTTATGCCTCCGGCATCTCATTTGGGGTATGGTGAGCAATCTCCTAATACCGCCAGCCTTTGCAGTTCTTGCTGGGCACTTCAGTGTCTGTTTCATGTAAGTATTCACTGCACAAGTCCTGTTATTGACCAACTGATATATACCTTTGTGATGAGGTATCATGGGAAGAACTAGATTATAAGGAAGTGAGAGTTTGGTCTTCAGTCATGCAGGCAGAGGGAAAGGAAAGACCATAGAGCAGCCTATATAGTTTATAGCTATCTATAATCTGAATTAACATTCATTGAGCATGCATCTGATTTTTACATTCAGATGCAAGCCAAGACTTGGGAAAAGGCATACACTCAGGTTTTCTCATATAAATTCAAGTCCCACATAGGAGAAAAATGGCCGAACAGCCACTGATTTACACACGTAATAAAAATGGAGTTTATTAAACCTGCTTCTTTCCACCTCCATGTTGGTAGGGAGAAGTAGGTAAATTTTCACACATATTTATAGGCCTGCAGTAATTCAGCCTTGCTTTATAGTCATACAGCTCCCTAACATACACTAGAATAACATTCTAGACCAGACAATTTCTTAGAAATATGTTGTTTCAGAAAAACTGAAATTTTCCAGCTTGCACTAAGATTAGCCAAGCTAAACCCATCTGTCTCCTGCTTAATGTAGTCTATAGAGAAACCTTCATGGGACAAAAATCTGCCTTTATATTTCACAGGCATAAGGTAAGGTTTGTGTGCCTCGTGGGTAAACAGACCATATATATGAAGTCATCATCAAAAGATCAGATTCTGAGTTCCATGTGCCTTCTTTCAGCTTCTCAAGCCCATGCCCACCAGCACCTATATAAGAAGGAAATGCCACTGTGGTCTGCAACCTTTGGGTAGACCAAGAATATTCCAACATCTCTGAAGTGCTTTGTCATTTGAGTATGTTGACAAACTCCTGTCCCAATCACTGTGTAGTTCCCCACATAAACCCCCTGAACAGGGGATCTAATCTGACCTAATCACAGGAGTCAATTGGTTGATAAGGAGACCAACTGTGAAGATATGCCAGGCAAATGCTGGGTGGGAGTATACAGGACTCAGTTTCTTCAAACAGGAAAAGAAAGAAATGCTGGCTGGGTGCGGTGGCTCATACCTGTAATCCCAGCACTCTGGGAGGCCGAGGCGGGCAGATAACCTGAGGTCAGGAGTTCGAGACCAGCCCGACCAACATGGCGAAACTCCATCTCTACTAAAAATACAAAGATTAGCCGGGCATGGTGGTGGGCACCTGTAATCTTAACTACTTGGGAGGCTGAGACAGGAGAATTGCTTGAACCCAGGAGGCAGAGGTTGCAGTGAGCTGAGGTCGCACCATTGCACTCCAGCTTGGGTGAGAGAGTGAGACTCCATCTCAAAAAAAAAAAAAACCAAAAAAACAGAAATGCTGTTAGATGAAGACACATGGTCTTCAGGTTGGTGGGAGTGTAAGGGGTGAGGGTAGGTGACTCTCACCCCTTACAGCTGCTCAGGGGACAGAGGAACACAGCAGAGGGTGACAAGTCACGGCCTCAAAGGAAAGGATCAAAGAAATGAGGGCTGGGAAATTTTTTTCAGGCAGGCAGTAAAGAAGAGCAATAACCAAAGTAATTTCCTAAGATGGATAATTCTTAGAACAGGTTTTCTGAAGAAGAGATGTCCATTTTCTTTCAATCTATTGAGGCTACCTAAGCAAGGGAAAAGAGACACTTCCAGTTTCTAAAGCTAGGTGCCAATCTGGGGACATTTCAAACTGAAATAAGAGAAAGACTTTCAATATCTACAAACTCTACCTACTGCTAATGAAATCTGAGGCCACACCAAAAGGAATTAGATAATTCTTCCTTGGAAGCCTATAAAGAGAAAAAATAGTTTATGAACAAATAACTGTGGAATAACAAGAAAAGTATCAAACAGAACCTAGGTGGCACCTCCGGCTCTTGTTGCTTTGATCATACATTATCTTAATAAAGACGGAATGTTTACATTTGTCTAAATAAAGACCTCCAGTTTAACAGAAATTTCAGAAGAAATGGGTCATTCAATTTCTCTCAATTAACCACACTAAAGAAGATCTTGCAGTCCGGATCTGAAAGGACATGACCTTTCAGTGGGAGCTGCGTCTCCTAATTTTACACCCTCTATCAAAGGCCATAGATAAGAACATATGTAAGTTCTCAACCCTGGTTACAGATCGGCCTCACCTGTGGAGCTCTGTAAAAGTACAGATACTCAGCTCCCCTCCCACCTCACCCAGAAGATCTGAAAATGGGGCCTGGGCTCTGTAAAAAAAAAAAAAAATTTTTTTTGAATGAAAGAGGAAACAGCTTTCTCACACACTTTTAGTGGGAGTGTGAACTAGTTCAATTCTTTTGGAGCCTACACACTTTGATCCAGCAATTCCACATCTAGGAATGAAAACTTTAGATATACCACACAAGTGTACAAAGAATGGAATCCAATGATGAAAACAATCTAAATCCCTAGAGGCATTGTTAAGTAAATTATGGCATTATCCAGATCATAGGCTCTATGCAGCCAGCAGATCTATATGTATTAATATGGAAAAATCTCCAAAACATATTAAATGAAAAAGGCAAGATGCATAACACTATGTATTGTATGCATATACATATATTTCCATATTCCCATACACACAATATATACACACCCACCCACATATATATGTATATAAATGCTTATAAACACAAAGGGAACGTCTGGAAGAGTATGCAGAAACTGTGGACAGTTAAATCTGGAAATGGAATACGAGAACTCAAGTTACACTTTATATAGTCCTATTTTAATTTTACAACAATCGTATATTAATTTTGTAATAAAATGTTTAAATTTCTTTTAAAAAAATCACTGGTGATTCTCATGTGAGGCCAAGATTGAGAACCACTGGTCCAGAGGAAACAGCCCCTGTGGATGTAAGGAGCTTGCAAACCCTACCTTGTAAGGAAACCAACCACCCACACCTCAGGAATATTCACACCATGTCATACCCATGACTCCCCAGAAGGTGGTGCTCCAGAGGCAATCACTCAGGCCTCCAACCAAAACCTGTCCAACCAATTTTGCATTAATCCGTCTTTTTGCTACTCTAAGGACTATTTATGCCCCAAAGCATTCTACGCTACTGCTTCTATAAAGGGCATTTTAGACACACAGATGCCATATGCATTTTTCCCCATAAAAATCTACCAGTTAGTTAATACATTCTAATATAACCCTGGGAAATGTTGACCTAACTGAAAGGAGTTAACACTGCTTGCTCTGGCCTCCCCCTCCTCCTCCACACTATTTCCCTGTTGTCTTTTCTCTGATTTACTCATCTTCTTATCTTATTCCAGGGTCAGTTCTACAAAGGCAGGCAGCCATCAGCCATGTGAGGCATTTGTCCTTTTGAATTTGTTCATACCTTTGGCATAGAACAGGTGGTACGGGACATAGGGCAGCCCAGGGCAAGTACCACGAGTTTGCCTGCCCTCCCACTAACACTAATGTTCTGGAAGTGGGTGTGTTGCCACAGCAACTGTCAAATCCCATCCATTACACTGCCTCTAACCTCCCAACATCTTCTTTAAACACCACGTTTGAGACGTGTGGTTCTGTTGCCCTGGCAGTGCAGAGCCGCAGGTCCCTTGCCAGGTGGCAAAGTTCTCCTTATCTGGGCAGGAGGGAGTTAGCCCCTCTGAGTATTAGCCATCATATATATATATTTTTATTTTTTTCCCCTCTCATTATATTTCAGACCAATGTCCCATAACATTCTGACCTGATCATTTCCTGTGAATTACCGGTGCATATTTAATGAAAATTCATTCTTAGTATCAGCCAAGAAAAACTCAACAAGTCACTTATATTGTATCCTTTCTTTCCATGAATATAATTTTTACTCATTCTTCAAGACACAACTCAAGGACCATCTCCGATCTTCCCACCTCACTCTATTCAGAGCTGGCCATTCTTGCTTTCCTGATTCTACCTCATATACAAGCTGATGCCATCTACCACACTCCATTCACAATTAATTATATCTCTTTGCCATTCATAAGCTTCTCAAGTTTAAAGGATGACATCTTCCTTATCTCTGAATTACCAGCACCTTGCTAGGCCCTCAGTAAATGATTAAAAATAACCATAATAATGATGAATAAATGCACTCCAAAACAAACATCCATGAGCTTGTGGTTCTCCGTAAATTTTTATTATGTTATTAAATCATCGACATAACAGATGACAGCTGTGTATCCGACTTGACAGCAAGACCTAAAAAACCTACATACAAATGCTTTTTAAAAGGGAGGATATAGAAAGGTCCATTTCCTGAGACTTTAGAGCCATCCTCTTTCTTGTTCTTGTTTTTCAGATCCAGGAAGTGCATGGAAAGGGAGCCTTCTCCATATGGAGAGAAGCAGTGAAGTCCTGAAGAAGGAAGCCGTAACATTCCTTGAGTACTCACAAGGCAGCCTGACATCTGGTCCACACTTGGGGAAAAGAGGCCACATCCCCACATGGAGATCTATTTTTGCATTCCGAGCTGCTGATGCTTTGCTCGTACAACTTGCCTTACACACAGAAAGGGGAAGGAAACTAATATTTACCAAGTGCTAGCTACACGCCCTGTGCTGCTTTCACGTGCGTATCTCTCCCCCTATGTTGTGTATCTGCAGACAGCTCACCAGGTATGTCTCTGAAAAGCACATGGAGGTGAACATTGAATGCCTCCAACTTCCTCCACTCACCTGGCTGAGGGCCACAGGCACAGCTGATGCCCACCACATCCATATATTCATGTATGCTTCTTTACAAGGACTTCTCACCATGGTCGAAGGAGAAAATCTATTCATGAAAGACACATTCTCTTGACCATATGCATCTCCCTGTTGCACTGGGGCAGATCAGCATAGTGTGGGCACAAGGAGAATGAAGCTTTGACTGATATGGACTGTGTTGTGGGTTTAGCACCAGTACCCTCAGGAACACAGCCACACTCAGTGTTTCCAATCCTCTACTAGGCTGTCCCTAAATCTTCCTGGACTGCTATGTTTGTCACTTCATGGTGCTTCTCTTTGAAGACCGTATCAGAAGGAACCGTAGCTTAGAAAGTCATCCTTCATGACTTAAAAGTAAAACCTGTGTTTAAAAACTACCCTGTCTGTGTCCTTTAAAATTTCTAATAATTGGCTGAGGAGACCTCAGGGCCTCCCCAGAGGTGCATATGTTGCTCCTTTCCTCCTCACTCCCTCCACATCTAGGTCCCTGGTACATATCTGCCACCGTGTTGTACCATCCACACAGGTGTTCTGATGGCTTTAGACATTCCACTACCTTCCACAAGGCAAAGCCTTCTACTGAGAAGCAGCCCATTGAGTTGGGGCTCCATGAATGGGCTTTGGTGCCAGACTGCGGCTTCATGTTCCAGCCCTGCCACCTATTAATTGCCCCCAGCACCATTTTGCTCACTTTCTCTGGGCCTCAGTTTTCTCATCTGTAAAACGACAATAATAATAGTATACCTACCAAGTACTAATAATCGTTCCCAGAGATTGAGTTTTAATGATATAACACATATAAACCACTCAGTCCAGTGCCCAGACTATAAGAAGCACTATAAAAGGGTTAGCTATTATTACAACATTCCTTTTCTACCCATCCGTTTGATAGGAGCTCTGTAGTCAGAGAAAACTTGGTGCTTAGCTGACTGCCCAGTTCTCAGGATTTCACCAGCCAGGAGATAAAGGGGGAAGCTCTGCCTTCTCTCCTCAGAGCACAATGGCGATCGGCCGTTGCCCAGTCCAGCTGCCACATGTAATGGTCATTCCACCGGCATCCCCTATAACTCCTCAGGCACACATGGCACCTCAAATCTTAATTAATGCATAACAAATGTACATATTAATATAGTACATGTGATATTTTGATACATGCATATAATGTGTAATGATCAAATCAGGGTAACTGGGATCATTGATCATTTCTTTGTGATGGGACCATTTCAAATCTTCTATGTATTCCGAAATATACAATAAATCCTTGTTAACTATAGTCACGCTACTGTGCTATTGAACAGTTGAACTTATTTCTTCTGTGTTTTTGTACCTCTTAACTAACCTCTCTAAATCCCACACCCCAGCCCCCGCTAACCTTCCCAGCCTCTGGTAACCATCATTCTACTGTCTACCTCCATGAGATCAACCTTTTTAGCTCCCACATTTGAATAAGAACATACAATATTTGTCTTCCTGTGAATGGCTTATTTCATTTAACATAAATGACCTCCAATTCCATCTATGTTGCTGCAAGTGACAGAATTTCATTCTTTTTTACGGTGGAATAGTATTCCATTGTGTATGTATGCCACATTTTCTTTGTCCATTCACCCACTGATGGACACTTAGGTTGATTCCATTCTTTGGCTACTGTGAATAGTGCTGCAATAAACATGGAATGCCGGTATCTCTTTGATATACTGATTTCTATTCCTTTGGATATAAAGGCATACCTCACAGATATTGCAGGACTGATTCTAGACCACTGCAATAAAGCTAAGAATCCAATAAAGCAAGTCACATCATTTTTTTTTTGGTTTCCCAGTGCATATAAAAGTTATGTTTATGCTATACTGTAATCTATTAAATGTGTAATACCATTATGACTAAAAACAATGTACATGCCTCAAGAATACTTTATTGCTAAACAATGGTAATGATCACCTGAGCCTTTAGTGGGTCATTTTTACTGATGATGGGTCTTGTCTTAATGTTGGTGGCTACTAATTGATCAGGGTGGTGTTTGCTGAAGGTTGGGGTGGTTGCGGCAGTTTCTTAAAATAACACAACAATGAAGTTTGCTCCATCAATTGACTCTTCCTTTCAGGAAACATTTTTCTGTAGCACGCGGTGCTATTTGATAGCATTTTACTCACAGTAGAACCTCTTTCAAAATTGGAGTCAGTCCTCTCAAACCCTGCCACTGCTATACCAACTAAGTTTATGTAATATTCTAAATCCTTTGCTGGCATTTCAACAATGTTCACAGCATCATCACTAGGAGTAGATTCCTTCTCAGGAAAGCACTTCCTTTGTTCATCTGCAAGAAACAATTCCTCATCCATTCAAGTTTTTTCATGAGATTGCAGCAATTCAGTCACATCTTCAAGTTCTACTTCTAATTCTAGATCTCTTGCTATTTCCGCCACATCTAAAGTTATTTCCTCCACTGAAACCTTGAAGTCCTCAAAGTCATCCACTATAAGGGTTGCAATCAACTTCTACTAACTTCAACTAATGTTGGAGTTAATTAATGTCCCTTCCCATGAATCATGAATGTTTTTAACGGCATCTAGAGTGGTGAATCCTTTCAGAAGGCTTTTGATTTACTTTGCCTAGATCTACCAAAGGAATCACTATCAATGGCAGCTATCATCTTATAAAGTAAATTTTTTAAGTCATGAGATTTGACAGTCAAAATTATTCCTTGATCCACAGGCTGAAGAATAAATGTGTTAGCAGGCATGAAAATAACATTAATCTTCTTGTACATCTCCATCAGAGTTTTTGGATAACCAGGTACACTGTCAATAAGCAGTAATATTTTGAAAGGTTTTTTTTTTTCTGAGCAGTAGGTCTTAACAGTGGGCTCAAAATATTCAGTAAACCATGCTGTAAACAGATGCGCTGTTATCCAGGCTTGCTGTTCCATTTACAGAGCACAGGAAGAGTAGATTTAGTATAATTCTCAAAGACCCTAGGATTTTTGGAATGGTGAATGAGCATTGGCTTCAACTTAAAGTCACCCACTACATTGCCCACTAACAAAAGTCAGCCTGTCCTTCAATGCCAAGCATAGATTTCTCTCTATAGCTATAAGTTTTACATGGTGTCTTCTTCCAATATAAGGCTGTGTAGTCTACATTGAAACTCTGTTGTTTAGTATAGCCACCTTCATCAATGATCTTAGCTAGATCTTTTGGATAATTTGCTGCAGTGTCTACATCATTTCTTGCTGCTTCACCTTGCACCTTTATGTTATGGAGATGGCTTCTTTCCTTAAACCTCATGAACCAACCTCTGCTAACTCAAACTTTTCTTCTGCAGCTTCCTTACCTCTCTCAGCCTTCACAGAATTGAAGAGAGTTAGGCCCTGGCTCTGAATTAGGCTTTGGCTTAAGGGAATGTTGTGGATGGTTTAATCTTCTATCCAGGACACTCAAACTTTCTTCATATCAGCAATATGGCTGTTTCACTTTCTAATCATTTGTGTGTTCACTGGAGTAGTGCTTTGAATTTCCTTCAAGAACTTTTCCTTTGCATTCACAAAGTAGCTAACTGTTTGGTTCAAGAAGCCTAGCTTTTGGCCTGTTTTGGCTTTCGACCTACCTTCCAAATTAAGCTTACTCATTTCTAGCTTTTGACTTAAAGTGTGAGACCTGCAACTCTTCTGTTCACTTGAGTGCTTAGAGGCCATTATAGGGTTATTAATTGGCCTACTTTCAATATTGTTGTGTATCAGGGAATCCCAAGGAGAGGAAGAGAAATGGGAGAACGGCCAGTTGGTGAAGCAGTCAGAAGAACATACGTACATTTATTAAGTTCACCATCTTATATAGGTGTGGCTCATGGTGCCCCCAAACAATAACAATAGTAACATCAAAGATCACTGATCACAGATCACCATAGCAAATATAAAAATAATGAAAAACTTGAAATATTGCTAGAACCACCACAATATGACAGAGACACCAAGTGAACACATGCTGTTGGAAAAATAGTGTCAAAAGGCTTGTGCAATGCAGGGTTACCACAAACCTTCAGTTTTTAATAAACACACTATCGGCAAAGTGTAATACAGTGAAGTCCGATAAAATAAGTACAGCTGTACACCCAGCAGTGGCACTGCTGGGTCATATGGTAGATCTATTTCTAGTTTTCTGAGGAATCTCCACACTGTTTTCCATAGAGTACAGCACTTTAATTCTTGAGGCTGTACCAAGGCCTTCTGTTAATGTTGGCTGTGCTTATTTGTCTGGTTTTCTTTTTCAGCACTGAGGAAGAAAGATCATTCTGAGGCAGGTTCTCCTTGGGTTGTCAAGAGAGACTCCTTTCACATTCCAAAGCGAAATATCTTGGAATTCTGTACCAGTGAGCCCCCTTCTCTCCAACAAAGAATAACCAAAGGGAACGCAGAATTCTAATGAATGAGGCTGGCCTTTTTTTTTCTAACTAGGCTGAAAACAGGCTTATTTATTAATACAATGAATGCAAAGTGCTAGCAAGGATTAAGAGCTGAGAAAACAGACTTGGAATTATCTCAATCAGGCCTTATGAACTAAATGCATTTCTTTTTATAAAAAGTTCCCTGAGACCCCCAAGTGAATCTGCAATGTCTAGATTCACATATGAATATATAGGTAAATTTATATATGAATATATGGCAACTGTACTGAATTGTTAATTCTGGGTGATAAGAATAAGGATGTTTGCCACATTTAAAAAAAATTGTTCTATATTTTAAGTCACTCTCAAAGTAATTTTTCAAATGCCTTGTCATAGGAATAATTTTATGCACTATTTTATGCAGAGAACTTTGCTATCTCACCTTGGCAAGAGGGGTGTTATTTTCCCCAGCATATTAGTAAACTGAGGCACACTAAACTGAACAGGAGAAGCAAATGTGAGGAGGCTCAAGCAACTCTGGATATTGCTAGTGGCTCACACTATATTTCCTGCTGTGGGCACATAGGGTCTGCGGTACATAGAATGAATTCTGTGCAGGGATATTGAGGGCACTACAAATCCAGGGATCAATCTGTTCCAACTCTTGAGTCAGTGAACCAGAAGGGCAGCTTCCTGCCAGCTGTACATACCTCTGTGGTGGGGTCAACTGCTCATGGCCTGGTGCTTGGAAGCCTTTTTAGCAAGGCCAAGTCTGTTTTAGTGCCCCTTATCACTGGCTGGCATGGGGAGACATGCCATTCTGTAAACCAAATCCTGTGCTCAAAGGAGCTATACCCTGACATGCCACATGGAGAGGAGAGGCATTCTCCTGCATCTATTAACCAAAGAAACATAAGTTGATGTCTTTTCAAAAAATTTATATCCATCTGCATCCTCCCTTCCCCACACCCAACATGGAGCTTCTCTACTTACCCAGTTAAAAATCCCAATTAAGAACCTGTGGGATGAGTTTTAAGAACTCTTACAGGTGATCTGGGAACATGCAGGCTGGAGCTGCTGACTTCCAATCATGTCTCTGTGATTAAAGGGTGGAAAATTGGGGGGTCAATATCCACTTTTATTTGTAAGCATCTAAATCCTCTTCTCTGAAAACACTCTTCATTCTTGAATCTTTTTTTTAATTTAACTTTATTTTTTTTGAGACAGGGCGTGGCTCTGTTGCCCAGGCTGGAGTGCAGTGGTGCAATCTCAGCTCACTGCAACCTCTGCCTCCTGGGCTCAAGCGATCCTCCCACCTCAGCCTCCCTAGTAGTTGGGACACCAAACCACACCTGGCTAATTTTTTTCTATTTTCGGTAGAGATGGGGTTTCATTACATTGCCCAGGCTGGTCTCAAACTCCTAAGCTCAAGCGATCCACCTGCCTTGGCCTCCCAAAGTGCTGGGATTATAGGCGTGAGCCATGGCATCCGGCCTTGAATGTTTACCAATCAGAAAACAGTGAAACTGGCCAGGCGCGGTATGTTTATCAGTCAGAAAACAGTGAAACTGGCCAGGCGCGGTATATTTACCAATCAGAAAACTGAAACTGGCTGGGTGTGGTGGCTCACACCTGCAATCCCAGCACTTTGGGAGGCCAAGGAGGGCGGATCACTTGAGGTCAGGAGTTAGAGACCAGCCTGGCCACCATAGTGAAACTCCCTCTCTACTAAAAATACAAAAATTAGTTGGGCATGGTGGTGCATGCCTGTAATCCCAGCTACTTGGGAGGCTGAGGCAGGAGAATCGCTTGAGCCCAGGAGGCAGAGGTTACCATGAGCTGAGATTGCACCACTGCACTCCAGCCTGGGTGAAAGAGTAAGACTCCATCTCAAAATAAAAAAAAGAAAAAAGAAAATAGTGAAACGTTCACGAGAAAAACAGCTCACTGAAGTATTATGAGGAGCCTATCAGCAGGGTATATCTGCACTTCGCCTCCTCCAAGACCATCCTGACCCACATCTGGCCCAAAGGCGTGCATCACACTATCATGACCCTTTGCAAAGACCCACCATGTTGGACAAAATTCTGCCAACACAAGCACTCATCTCAAACCATTTCCAATGAAATTAGTATCTTTGTTACTTCATTCACTCAACAAATGTTTCCTGTATATCAACTCTGGTACAAAGCAGCTGCCTAGGTGCTGGAGATAAAAGCCAGTCCCCACCTCTGGGAAACTTGCAAGTCAACTACAGGGAGTCCACAGGGACCTACCAAGGTATCCAGAGTACTTTGGGAGTTGGGAAGATGGACTTCAACAAACCTTCACCTGTTTTATGCAAAATGAGAAAATATTGCAGGATTGAAGTATTTACACTGGTATGAGGATAGGCCAAACACAGGTGCAACAACTTAAATTACTGATTCTCAAAGTAATCCAGACACAGTCCTTTCTGAATAATAACTGTCCTGCTGTTAGAATGCACCAAGGAAATGCACTGTGCATTGTTTCAGTTAATTATAAAATGAAATTACATTCCCTGAACACTTCCCAAGTGCAGGCAGGGGGCAGATGCCTTATGGTGTTGTTTTGCTGGGTGGCAACTGGCCAGGGCTTACACATTGACCATGGCTAGTACACCAAAGAGATAATCTACACATGATTAACGCAGAACTGACTCTTGATACTGGCTGTAGATGACTTTCAATCATCAACTATGAGAGTGTTCATCGATCAAACAAAGAAAATGTGGCTTTTAAAAAATACTGGTCTTATTTATAAGGGGAAGGGGGAGCAAAGCTCTAAATAAAACTTCTGAACTTCAACTATTTCTCAACACTTTCAGAAGATCTCTTTCAATGTACAGGGTGACTTCAACTTTTCAATAACCTTATCTAACCTCCCCTGGAATGACTAATGTGATTGCAACAGTATTACTCTTTGAAGCAGCATGCTTCTCCCCTGCCTCCCCGCTGATTGAGCTAATGCATCTACCAGCCACGTGAGAACTTGGCATTATTTTTAAAGTTAATTACCAGCAGGTTTTTGAGACAGGTGGAATGGGTTTCTGTCACCTCCCTTCTGCAGAATAAGCAAAGACTGTACCCACAGACTGGCAGGAGGCTGTATCCCAGTCCCTGAGATTTTGGGCATCCTCTATGACAAGGGAGGCCTTCCATCATGGTAGGAAGAAGCAGCCTGGCACATGCATCTAGCTGGAAAAGTTTCTGTTAAGTCTTGATTGGTTGTTGCTTGGCTGGATGATACTGATGGCAAAAGTAACATTCCAAAGCAGTAAACAGAAGACTCTGAATAAGGCTTGGCGCTTGGGAAATCCTTATGGAATTTATGGCTTGGTGTGATGGGGAGAAAGAGTTTATTTTCAACCATTTGTTATGAGAGGGGGCTATTCCATTGAGAAAAGAAACATCAGTATTATCCCAATAAATCTTTGTTTTCTAACCATTCAGGTCTTTCCTAAGGAAGGTTTAAAATTCCAAACCCAACTTTATTTTCAAACGTAAGTCAAGCTTCAGGTGATCACCTACAAGGACAATAGAGGGGCTGGGGGAAGCGAGATTACCCCAAGAAATGAATTACACCACCTCTTTCTCCTAATTCCTCTTTTTGAACTTAGATATTTGTTTTACTGAAGGCAAAATAGCCAGCTTGGCCCCAGAGAAAAGTGAGATGAGAATGGGAGTAGGGGTGGAGAAAGGAGGGTACCATCGAGAGGTAAAGTACAAGGGTGGGGGGAGAAAAGAAATAAAAATAGACAAGTCAGGGAAAACCAAATGGCAAAGGTCCATTTGTTTATTTTAACAGTGTTTGCCATTCCAGGCGGCTTGCTGAAGTTCCTTCCTTCCATGGCTGGCCTTGGACCAACATTAGAAAAGTCTTAGATCTTTGGAAAGAAGATTTGGGCAACAAAGTTGTTTTATCTGGGAGGGTAACTAGCTTACTCAAGAGTTCCAGGACTTTGGTTTTGATGTTATTACCTTGGCCTAAGTTTCTCTGTCCCAGGTGGTCCTGGCTCTGTTTACTGATTTTGCAAGAGAAAAGGGTGGCCCGAGGAAGGAAGGGGCTTCTCTCAGGCACCACTGCCACATTTAGCTGGATCACCTTAGTACCTGGGCACCGCGAAGAAGATGAAGACGGGGCAAAAGTAAAACATTTTCTAAAGGTCCTATCTCTCGACACTCATAAGAGGGAAACAACACTTCTCTAACTTACTCCCCAAATAGACACCGCCGTGGATGTTCTGCCAAGGAGTGATGCGAAAGTGTGTTCCGAAGTGAAATGTAAGCTTGGCCCAGTGCCCAGCTCTCTGCTGTATTTTGCACAGAGTGCTGCAGGCTGAAGGACCAAAGGAACACATTTCTCTCCACGTGACTGCCAAGAGCCAGGCAGCCCAAGCAGATTTCTTTGTGTTAATAAAATGTGATCTCTAGACTGTACACACCAACAGCCCTGGAAAACGTGAGCCAGAGAGAAGGACCCAAGGAAACCCATGGCCCTGGCTGAAAAGGGACTGCAGCTGCCGGCACACTGTGTTGTATCAAGGCAGAGGCATTGCAGGCCTGGCAAATGCAAGTGAGAACACAGCCAGAGATGGAAAGACATGTCAAAGGCTCAGGGGAATGCTGCTTAAGAAATGAAAACAATCCATGGAATCCCATCAAACATGATCCTGCACAAATGTTTACTCTTTCTTGGTGGGCTACAGACCAAAGTCCTCAATGGACACTCTCAAGACTTTGGATATACCTGGGATCCAAGGTACCACGTCTCAAAACTGAGATCATTCCAGATATAGCAGGAGCTTGACTCCTGGGTTAAACTGTATATATTCTGGTCTGGTGTAAGGTGTGACAAATACACATATTTCCATACTCTCACCCCACAGGGACCCAGGCAAATGCAGTCAACTCTCTATGAACCAGGGCAGCCATGGGAGGCAATCACAAGGAACCCAAATAATCACCAAGGGGTGGCCTGGACTCTGGGGAGCTTTGCTGTTGCAGGCAGCCCCTGACTCCTTGCTTCAGTGGTCTTGGTCTCCACTGGCCCCAAAAGAGATCCATTGCTCAGGGTCTCAATTTATATATATTTATATCTTGGGAAGGGAGGAGGTTCCTAGGCTGAGGAAGAAAGGGGATTAGTGGCCTCTGCTCACTGGGCCCTCTTTCAACATATGACTTAATCTCTGGACTTTCAAATTCACTGTGCCCTGTGGTCAACTTGTTCCCAATTTGAACAGGGTGTTGGGGGCAGGAGCTGAAAGGTAGTAGGAGCAGAGCACCAGGACCCAGGGAACTTCTGAAAGTCTCAGGTACTGCGCTGGAGAATGCAGAAGTTTACAGGGCTAGAGGGCACCTCTGGTTGGAGAGAGCAGAAGGTCCTGGAAGAAGTCATCCCTTGGTCTCCCTCCCCTGCAGTCGCCCAGTGCCCAGGCTTCCCAACCCTGGGGCAGGCAATCAGCCATCACCAGCTAATTATGGAGCAGCTGAGTTGATGAGCAACTCCCAGGCCCAGGTGAGCCTTCACCTTGGTTAATCTGCAAACCAGTTAATCAGCCTCAGGATAATTGAAAGTTAATCGTATGCAGAGCTCAAGTGCAGTTACTGGAAACAACAGGAAACAGCAGTAGCAGAGGAAGTCAGGCCCACTCTCAGTGAACTCTTTTGTAAATCCCTATAGCCAATGTTTAACCTGGAGCCCACTTCACCCTATTGCCCAACACACTCTTGGATCAAGTCCTTGTCACACAGTTACCTGGATCCCAGGGAGCACACAGTAAGTGCTCAACAAATCGCAACTGGTTGATTATTTCCCTGGTGCAGTTCATGGATTTAAAGTTAGGAGGCTGGAAGGGCTCAGAGACATTTGGCTGGCTATGTTAGAAACATACTGGGGGAGCTGCAAAAAGCACTACACTCCCCCTCAACCGTTCTTTATAGAAAGAAAAATCTGAAGAGTTCAAACCTTACCAGGAAAGCAGATCAACAGCACAAAAACACAAAGCACGTTCCACAGCTGATGAGAAATAAACTTCAGATTATCTGTTCCTTTAGTATGGATAACTGAGAATCACCTTCAATCCTAAACAGACTGGCAAGTTCTCTAAAGCTTCCTTAAAGAAAGTGGCTGCACTTTGATTTCGATTTCAAATATCAAGAATCACAAGTATGGAGTGTATGGCTGACTGCCTACCAAGGACGCAGTTTCCCTGGAATCTGCAGCCATGACCTCTGGCCACAGGCAGCTTACCAGGGCCTGTGGTTTGTGGCTGCCTCTGCTGGATCAGTGGCACCTATGCCTGTGCTTTATTGGAGTATCCATGGACTTACGTGTTGGAATTACAGCTTCCCTCCACCTTGCAATTCCTGTCTCGTGACCAAGGAGCTGAATCAATAGACTTCCTTTCTTCCATTCTTTCTGTTAAGCTAATCAGAATAAGCCTCCTTCAGAGAGTAAAACATTATGTGCTGGAGGCTCAGAAAACACTTTTCCAGGACATCGGAAGCAACACTGGCCTGAGTCCTTGATCTGATGCCCAGTAGAAGGACAAGTACTAAAGGATCTTCCCAACCTGCTCTGGCAGGACAGCAAACATCAGGCACCAGTACTGCCCCACCCAAGCCAAGGGCAGACATCACTAATTAATCACAGAACTCTTCACTGAGCCCAGACCAAGCCTCAGAGCCTTTCAAAATGACTTTTCAGGCACCTACTAATCCATCAGAGCCAGTTGCAAGATGAAACCTACTATCACAGGCAGGTCCTACAAACCTGATTCCAGCCACCTAGAGGAGCGGCCAAAGGCCCCCTCTGGCCACTGTCCTTCTTAGAAAAGTTGCCATCAAAAGAGCCAGCAGTGGGCCCTGGGGTTTTTCCTTCTGTGGGCTTCCCTTTTTTTTTTTTTTTCTCTTTATAAAAAAGTTATTTTGTCTGGCTAATAAACGACTACTAAGAAATCCAACCGTTGGAGCAATGATTCCAGCCAGATAATTTATTTTCAGGGTTGTTCTGGAATGCTGAACACCAGAGAGAATCTGGTGGTTCCCATTCGGCATGAAGACCATTTTTTAAGGAAGTAACTAGCTTGATTATTGTTGATTTTTTTATTCCAAAAGGTGTCAAATGTCTTTTGCTTTTCAGCATTAGTTTTTAAACTCTGTCATCATTTATGAGTGGCAGAATGTCAGATTCTTAATCCATCTACTACTTGGCTTGGGAGCAGCTCCATTACCCTCAAGAGGCTTTGATTTTTTTTAGACATTCACCAAAATGTGAATGTTAGTCGTCTTCCAGCACATAGTAGTCTTTGAACACGGAGTCATAGAGCTAGAAACAGCACCTACATTTTATAGACAAGAAAAATTAGGCTTGGAGAGATTTGGTGACCTGTCCAGAGACACCTAATGCTGACAAACTGGCTTTAGAACCTAGATTGGCTGACTCCAAGTTCAGTGCACTTTGGAACTGGCCTACCTTTGAAATTGTTGCTATGTGTTTTCCATCTCTTGCTGCCTAAAACCCAACGGAAATAATAATGGACATTGATGTAAACTGCTTGGTCAGTTTTCTATTAATGACATACTTGTAAGTTAGAAGGACGTAGATTATTCCCATTTTACAGATGAAGAAGTAAAACCAGAGAAGCTGAACACCTAAGGTTATACTTGCAATTAATAGCATAGCCAGGACTACAGATTAGATCTCTTGTGTTCCCAAAGCAGCATCACGGAGCTTACAAAGACCCAGTCCAGCAACTCAAAAACCTGGAAGCAAGATTCCAAAGATATTAACTACAAGTGCATTTTAGAACGTGGTCTTTAAATACCAGATTCGGACTCCGAATTAAAACTCACTGGGTGACAATCCGAGTAGGCACAGTCCCACATCCTTTTACTGATAGCTTGTTTAATGTAATTTAACTTGCATGGCAATCCTGCAAAACAGGCCATCATGTTCTGGATGAGGAAATGGGGGCTCAGAATTCAAGTGACTTGCTCAAAAGTCTCCTGGCTTTTCAGTAGACCCCTGATTCCAAATTCAATTTAGCTTGGTGACTAAAGGGCCCCACAATCACGTGCTGATGCTATTAGGACTGTGTTTCTCTGAATATCTTTATCAATGCTTGTTATTTCTGCCTTGAAAATGATTTCATCCTGATCTCCATGGTTTTTGGCCACTGAGATATGCCCAAATTTATTTTTAAGCTGCCTGTAGTCAGAATTGAAGGGCTGATGGAGAAAAAAAGAAAACATACTTTGGCAATGTATTCACAACACTCAGTCCTCTTGGGAACAGACTAAATTCCAGGGACCAATATCATTTCTAATATGAGTTGATTTGCTACAACTACTTACAGTAAGTGTTTAGGACAATGCTGGTTTTAACACATAATGGCTATTGCTATGATTTCATACTGAATTTATCTGATTTAAAGTTAAGAGCATTGTGTTCACTCTTTTATAAAAGGGGAGAGGGACTCAGAGATATTTTTTGTTTTGTTTGTTTTGTTTGAGATGGAGTTTTGCTCTTGTTGCCCAGGCTGGAGTGCAATGGCACCATCTTGGCTCACTGCAATCTCCGCCTCCCGGGTTTAAGCGATTCTCCTGCCTCAGCCTCCTAAGTAGCCGGGATTACAGGGACCTGCTACCACGCCTGGCTAATTTCGTATTTTTCGTAGAGACGGGGTTTCATCATGTTGGTCAGGCTGGTCTCGAGCTCCTGATCTCAAGTGATCCACCCTCCTCAACCTCCCAAAGTGCTGGGATTACAGGCATGAGCCACTGCGCCTGGCCGCGACTCAAGAGATATTTGATGGGATACAAAAATATGCTGAGGGAGCTTTAGCTGAAATTCAACGTCCCTCTCAAGAGGCTAAAATCTTGCCTAGTTTCATGCTGATGTACTTTGTAATCCCTCAAGACTGCTGTACCTTTAAAAGCCTTACCCTGCCACACCCATATGTAGAGTGCACAACATACTATATCAAGCGTGACCCACGCCAAGGGCCAAGAACCCCACAGCTGTAATCTAGTTGAAAACCAAAGTCATACCAGGTTAATCTCAATTCTTAAATCGATCAACTTCTAGTTGTCCCCTTTGTGTAAAAACCGTTTTTAGACATTTCTTCCAAATAATCTACTTTTGTTTTTACAATTGCCTTGTATTTCCATTTCACTTCAGCAGAAGAGTCCATTCTTTCCTATCTGGACCCCTCTCTGCCACGTTTCCCTCTGGTACAGAGAAAGGAGAGTTAAGAATTATGTATTTGAGAGACTCACACTAAGGAGAGCAGAAGGCCAGGGAGTTTTGTGACCATTGAAAACCCATTATCCTGCCTCCACATCACTCAAGAGCCCATCAACAACAACTAGAGGACAGCCAGTTCACTACTGCATGGCCCAGAAGTTTCACCAAGGGTAAAAAGAAGAAACCTAAAACACAAATCTGGCAGTATGTTGGAAAGGCTCTAGAGCACCAAAGGAAATGTATTCTAAATTCCCTTTCACCCTTACCCACTCTAGATCTTCCAGGCATGGCACCAGAAGACATATGCAGGCACAGCAGGGCATATGGAGATGGAAGACACAGCCAGGGCTCACAGAGTATATATCTATTCAAAGAGCTATCCAAGAAAGCAGGCAATTACACTGTGACATGCTAGGGTGATAGGACCATAAATGGTGTTTGAGGTGGGATGTATCTTCTTACAGGTGTAAAAACACACGGTGCTCACCTGCTGTATCTCTTCATGATCCTTTCTTCCCTGCAATAACTCAAAAGCAGTTTCCAGGCCATCACTGCTATAGCACTGCTGTAACACAAGATGTGTTCCTACTTAAGTGTCCATAAAATAGCCATGGAGGTGGAAGAAGAGAAGGAATAGTAATTGTAGAATAAAAATAAAACTGCTGAAAGCTGCCATTTATATACTGAGCACTGTTCTAAGTGCTGTACATGTATCATCTCATTTACTTCTCCAGGAATCCTCTGAAGCAGGTATCAGCACCCTCACTTACAATGGAGGGAACAAATGCAGAAGAGTTACATGGCTGGTAGATCCCACCATCTTTGCGGGTTGGCCGATGACATCCTCTCTGGTGGCAGGTAAATGAATGAAAATAATATTTTGGTTCCATATACTTATATGAAAATTTAATTTTAAAGATATGAAAATTGAGTGGTGGGGGGGAATGGAGAAGGGGACAGATGGAGGTAACTGGCAACAATTTGTTGGGAATGCTAATCTGAATTACTGAAATGTCAGAATGAAAAAAATTCTTTTGCTATTCACTAATATGCACTTGTGGTTCAGGATATTAATTTATATATACACAGTTAAAATCTTTAAAAACTATTTTGTCCTCAAGTTAACTCTGTGTCCCAAAATTATGTTTGCATAATTAATCTGTTTGGTAATGTTTTTTCTTTTTAAATCAAAAATATATATATAATGTAGAGATGGGGTCTCACTCGGTTACCTAGGTTGGTCTTGAACTCTTGGCCTCAAGTGATCTTCCCACCTTGGCCACCCAAAGCACTGGGATTACATACATGAGCCACTGTGCCCAGCTAGTAATATCTTTCTTTATAAAGAAGACAAAGATATAAATTTTAGTTTAACCAATTCAAGATAAAATGATCATAAAATCTCAATCAATGCAATGCTACTGCCAGGCAAGTGAGAGGGTCAAAGGAGAAATAAAATAAGTGGACCTAAATTGCTTCTTTATACCTAGTTTGTGTAATACTGAATCTTCCTGTCATCAGTCTTCCAGGAAGCCAATAACTAAATATCATTATCTGGCCTACTATGTTTGGGTAAATTTCACTTATAATGTTAAAAATAACTTTTCTGACATGAATATAAATATTATTTTTAAATCATTTAGTTGTCACTGCCCATTTGAAATAAACATGCTTTAGATTTTATGAGGAAAAAAGATACTCACTTCCCCAGGAAGGTGTACTAATACAAAGAAATCAATCATAATGAAATGAATTTTATGAAATTCTTACAAGGTCAGTTCTGCAAATTTCTCTCTTCTTGTCTTCAGGAACTCTTTCAAGGCTTTATTTCCATCTTTAAATTTTATATTACTTACTCTTTCCTCTATAAATCTTTCAATGGCCTTTGGCCTTTTAAAAACAATACTATTTTGATCCAATACTAATTGGATCTGAGATCTCTGTCCTGTTTTCATAGTTCTCTAGTAAAAGCCTGCATGGTCTCCTTCAGTGTTACTAACTCAGCCCACATCATAATGACTAAGGTGAATTCAGTCTTCTGTTCAATCCTCAGAGCAGGCTGAGTTTAACTGTTTGCCACTATCCTTAAAATAACCCTTCATATCTTAGGGTACTGAGATTTCTGTTCTGGGTAATCTGATTACTGCATATCTAGATGATCTTGTTCATCTGGTTTGCTGCATTGATTCCCATTGGTCAGGGCCTGGTGGCATCCTTCCTCCAAACAAAACTTTGCTTTTCCCACTCAAATCAATTCAAGAGGCATTTATTGTGTATGAATGGACAGGCGCGATTAACTCTTTCCATTAAGTGCAGAAGCACTTAGACAGCAGTGATGAGACTTTCCTGCTCTACTGTCCATGCCTGGTTTCCACAGCAAAGACATCACAGCAGACTGTTACCCAGAGCTAATTAGAAAAGAAAGCATTGCTCTTCCCCACTCAAGGAATTTCTGCCAAAGCATTTATTTCTGCTGATCCATTTATGCAATTCCACTTTCTAAGAGAACATTTTGTCACAGATGATTTAGTGTTGTAGCTCCCTGAAGCATCTTTCTGTAGCATGCACTCATTGTTTTTAGGAATCTAGGGTCTCCCAGGCAAAATTTGAGGCAACAAGGTTTAATAGCCACAAGCCATGTCTCATTATAAGACCTCAAATTCCAAAGCATTCTTCCAAAGATCATTAAGGAAACAAATCCCAGATTAAACTTCTAAAAACGAAACTTTTCCGAACCCTGTGTGACATGGGAGCTGTGTAGTTTTTCAGGAAAGAAAATGAGATTGGATGGGTAGTGAGTTAGGAGAGCAACATTAGTTTGTTAAAGTCAGAAAAGAAGGAAAACCAACATTTTAGGAATTTCCACATTCGGTCATGGAGACTGTACCCACCACAAGTCAATTTAACAGAAACAAATACTATAGTTTCTCCCCCAGCAGACACTCGATTCTGCCAACACTCCTGTAATTGTCTACTCTATGTAGCCGGAGGTGAAATTGCCCACATTGACAGCTATTTTCTATTTAAGTGAACTAGATTGGGTTATGGCAACTCTTTCAGCCTTCTGAAATCTTGGCTTGATATCAGAGCACACTTCACGGGGTGCTTGAGCAAGTCATTTCATGCACGTGACATTCAGCAGTCCAACCCCCCCAATCCAATCCCCTCCCACAATGTCCCTTTCCTTTACTAGTACTCCCAATACGAAACACACACACACACATCCCATATCTAAGCATGATGTACAGTTCTGTTTTCAGGGAAGAAGGGAGCCACAAATACAAGGTCAGGACTCAAGAATGCAAAACTGTAATAATGACTCCTTTGTTTCCCAGGAGTAAAACTAATAAGCTAGCCAGAAACTTGGCTAAGTATTTTTAGCTTGATATTACTGCCCCAGGTAATCCTTACAATCAGGTACTATTTGTATCACTGAGACATTAACCTTCCCACCCCCACCCACAAACCCAAACGCACGCATGCCCACGCACATGTGCACACACACACACACACACACAAACATACACATAACATCTGGTTCAATATACTTATTTGCAAACCTAGTAAGCTGTATAAAATAGAGGCATTTAAAAGTGATGAACGTTAATGAGTTGGGTTTATTAAAATCTATTTTTCTACTCCTATGAGACCAGGCCTGCTTTTGGACTTTTAAATTCTGAACCAGTCAAATCCCTCAAACTATTTCCTTGCCAAAGAGTGTTTCCCCCAATCACCAAAATTATGGGTTTTATAAATGAAACCTAAACCCTGTGTTTTTGAATTACTTTCTCTAGATCATTAGAACATCGTGTTTTGAAAAGCTGTTTGATGTTCAAGGGAGAGTATTTATTTTCAAAATAATAAAAATAAGGAAATCCTGGCTTGCCGGAGGAAACTATTGTCAAGCTTCTAAAAATGTTTCAAATCCAACCTTGAACTCAAGTGGAAATGTTCACATGCACTTTCCTGCTCAAAAACCTTCAATGGCTCCCTATTGCCTACTGGATAAAGTTCAAGCTCTGCAGCCTGGTACTCATGAAGCTGTCAGCCTAACTGGCACCAACCTCTGTGACTCATCTCCCTGACTCCTTCATACGAATTTTCTGCACCAGCCAAATTGGATCTACACCCTGTTGCCTAAGACACCCTGTGGGCATTCCTGCCTCTGTAACTTTGTGGGGCATTAACCTCTCCAATCTGGCTCTCTCACCCCTCCTTCTGGGCCCATCATAGGCTATCACTCTTCCAAGAAGCCTCGCCCCAGGCACCTTTGCCTTGAGCAAAGGCTTCTTCCTGTGAGGTCTGGCAGCTCTTATTGGCTATACTGCTCCCTTATTTATTTTTAAAATTTTTATTCATTTTCTTGATTAATCTTTCAACCTCCTCTTTTCAACAGATATTGGAGGCCTCTATATACCCGTCATTTGACACTGAGAACATGCTAGTTTGTCCTGTCACTCATCACTTTGCCTAAAAGTCTTATCTTCCCTACTAAATCACTGTCTCTTGAAACTAGCAGCCAAATTATACTCTTGTCTCTCTTCCTCAGGGTGCACAAATCAAAATACCAAAGCACAAAGCAAAAACGGATGCTATTTCTGGGACCATGCACATTGCTCTTCGCCTCCTAAAATCTCCTCTGTTGCTTTCTCTTTTATTTTTAATTTTAGATACAGGGTCTCATTCTGTCACCCAGGCTGGAGTGTAGTGATGCAATCAAGGCTCACTGCAGCCTCGAACTCCTGGGCTCAGGGGATCCTCTTGCCTCAGCCTCCCCAGTAGCCAAGACTACAGGCACGTGCCACCATATCCAGCTAATATTTTTAAAAAAATATTTTGTAGAGATGGGTCTTGCTATGTTGCCCAGGCTGCTCTCAAACTCCTGGTTTCAAGTAATCCTCCCGCCTCAGCCTCCCAAAGTCGTCTGTTGTTTTCTAATCACTGTATCATTTCTTAGATAAAAGTAACTGAACTGACTCATGGTAAAGGCTTGGCTACTATGTACAGGGCACCAAGCTGGATCTTTCTTGCACAGTAGCTTTAGAAAGCTCACAAAAACCCAACAAGGATGTTGCTTTGCAGAAGAGACAATCAAGGTTCAGAAAGATTAAGGATTTACTCATTAAAGAACCCCTTGGGGAGAGGAGGAATTATTATTCTGGAATGCTTATGTAAAGTCTTGCTTGCAAGCAGGAGGATAAACTGAACCTTCTCCTTTTGAAACACCATAACATACCTTTATGGTTTCCTTACCCCCAAGGTCACTATGTTGCCTTTAAATATAATTATTAATGTCTATTGTTAAAAATTCAATGGTAGCAGTGATTGATTGATCCATTAGCAAATATGACATGGAAGAAATCTAATCAAGAACTTTGGGCAGGGCACAGTGGTTGCCATCTGTAATCCCAGCACTTTGAGAGGCCAAGGTCAGTGGATTGCTTGAGCTCAGGAGCTCAAGACCAGCCTGGGCAACATAACAAAACCCTGTATCTATAGAAAATACAAAAATTAGCCAGGTGTGGTGGTGCATGCCTGCAGTCCCAGCTACTTGGGAGGCTGAGGTGGGAGGATCTCTTGAGCCTGGGAGGTTGAGGTTGTGGTGAGCCATGATCACGCCACTGCTCTCTAGCCCGGGCAACAGAGCATGACCCTGTCTCAAAAAACAAACAAACAAACAAACAAAAAAACTTCTTCAAAATGCATTTTGTTTATTTAATCCCATGAGCTAGGAAGAATGAGTAAAGGGTACAGTTAGCTACTCAAGGTCACCTAAAATTCAAAGGCTAAGAGAAGGGCAAGCAAGACTTGGCAGAGAAGGAGAGGATAAATCCAAATTTCTTGACCAGTGTTCTTAATTAGCCAGGAAGGGAAAAGTATCAAGACTCTTTCTGAGCCCCATGCTTGGTCCTCCCATGGGAAATGAGATTAGATGGTGAAGGTGCTGCTTGCAGCAGCTGTTATTAAGCACTTGCTGTGTGCAAGGCACTGTGACAATTACTCTGCATTCATTGGCTCATATGACCTTCAGCAGTCCTATGAGGCAGGTCCAGTGATTATTCCAAAGTTCCGGATGAGAAACTGAAAGCTCAGAGCATTTAAATGACTTGCCTGAGATCGTGAGCAGCTAATGAGTGGCAAAGTCAGGATTCACACTCAGGTTGTTTTGTTTATTCAATTCTGTGCTCTAAAAAACATTACTGCTATATTGCCCATATAGACTGGTGTCTCAAACACAGGACATTCTGACAGACATTGTGCATGGTGAGACAGAGGCACCTAAGTCTGAGGGAAATTTAAATTTATAGAAAAACAGTGGTTTAGTAGCTTTAGGACAAGACATTTGCTGGGGGAGGGCCAAATATTATAATCAATATTAGCTGTGACCAATATTCTCACCCACACCCATTACAGAATCAAACACAGGCCCTGTACCTCTCTAATATATTATTTTCTAATTTTTTTCATCTTATTACTTTCTCTACTACCTTCCCTCTTCCCTCCATTTTCATTGCTGAGACATAAAAAATGATTCCTGGGTAAAAGTGATTAGTGCTAGTTGGAAGAGAGGTTTCTCAGAAACCCAATAAATCACGGCTGTCTTCCCCTCCTCTGGCTGTCTACATTAGGATGTTACCAAGGGTTTTTTTCTTCCCACCTCCCCCACCCCCTTTCCTTCTCCTCCACCTAATTCTGTCTTTATATTGCTATTTTTCTAGTCTGGTAGGCACAGTGCTGAACTGGAAAGACTCTGCCAAGACCCTTGGCAGGAGCTGGCCTCCAGGAATCCTGCCCACCACAGCAGTGCAGAGAAGACAGGGCCTCTGGGCAGACAGGCAGGAGAGAGGGCCAGGTTTGGGGTCTGGCTAGAATGCTGGACAGAACAGGTTTCCCTGGCATCTGAACTGCCCTCCAGAGCTCAGCTTTCTCATGCCAGGGTCAGGATTACAATTGCTTGCTGGCACTTGCTGTCATTCTCCTGGGAAGGGAAGCGAGAGGGAGGAGGAAAAAAAAAAAGCAAGCCAGCACACCACACAGCGTTGGGCAAGCTCCACAGGGCACAGCCACGTGCCTGGAGCACACGGTCATGCAGGCAGGCAGCCAGGGTTGCCAGGGCTCACACGAGAGCTGGGGGACTGGGCACCCAGACAGTGGCTGTTTCCACATTGGCAAAACAGGAGTTGGTAACCCAGAAGCCATGCTGCTGGGTTAACATCAGGGAAGCGATTCGTCCCAACCCAGAAGGAAGAGAAAGGTCAGGCTGTAAGTGTTGGACATGATGGGAAAGAAAAAAAAATGCATGAAAGCATGTCCTATTTTTGCAGAGGGAAGGGGACTGGATAAATAAATCCCTAAATAGAAAACAGGGGTTGGGAATCCAGTCATTCCTTTCTGTACCTCATGCCACTCACACCATAACAGCTGAATGCACCCAGTACTCGTGCAATACACACTGGCCAGACTTGTCACATGCGATCTTATTTAACCCTGCCAATTTAACATGCGATCTTATTTAACCCTCCCTCCCCAAGGGAGAGGGACCATTTATAATTTCCATTGTATTGATGAGTAAACTGAGGCTTAAAGAGGATAAGAAATTGACACAAAGTTACATGGCAAGCCAGGGGTGGGTCCAGGATGTAAACCCAAGCCCCTGAGCCCAGAGCCTACACTCCTAACCACCAAGTTGCCTTGCTTTCCAGACATACCCAAAAATACCTCTTGCCACAGGCTTGGCACTACTATCCTGTGAATGTCAGCAAGCCTGTCCTCTACAGGGATCTGTGGAGAAGATAAACTCTACAAGAAACAGAAAAATGTCTACCTGTCTCCAGAACCATGCAGACTCCCTCCCCTTCAGGATCTCCTAGCCCCTGATGAATGAACAGCACTTCCAAGATGCTTGAGACACCGGGCACAGCTACTATCAGTCATGGCGCTCCCAACCTGCAGACATTATCAGTCTGCTGGACTGGAAAGATACATGAACTGCACACCCTTAAAGGGAGCTTCACCTTATAATATTGGGAAAAGTAAGAGAATCCTCTGACCTTCCATAAACCCAGAATCACCTGCACAGAACTTCCCTCCATCATTACTCAGATTCCCAGGCCAGCGTTTTCCTTCCATGCCCAAACCTTCTCACAAGGAAGGTCGGCAGACACAGAACAAAAACTCCATATTGCGAAGGTACAATGGGTTCTCCCCCACCCCCGCTCCTTTTGTGCCACCCACTTATGCCATCCTTTTCCCACACACAACCACATGTAAGGGTTTTCACTTTACTCTGTAACCAGCCTTCATCATAACCCAGTCTCCATGCTCAGAACTAGAAAGACAGCCTTCTTAATTCTCAGCAGAATATGGGCCTAACAGTGGTAGGACACCCCCCAGCTAGTCAAAGAAAAACCACCAGAGGAAACAATTTCAAATCTGGCTTTACAAGCATGTGATATAAAAATAACTCTGCCTTTGTCTGCTATAGATGACTTTCCCTAAAGGGATGGCTGTCCTTAAAGCAATCGCTCAATTCTCATGGCAAACAGATTCTTCTTTTTCCAGTACCCAGCACATATTCGTACCAGGAGAGCACCCCCACATCCCACCTCTGACAGTATCTAAAATGCAAACATTGAAGTCATCAGAATGACTCCTGCCATCTCTGCTGGCCTAGGAACATTCAGGACACTGCACCTTGGATGACCGAGGAGCCCCTGCAGTAAGCTGTGGCCTCCAAGAACCACTACTCTTCCCTTCATTAAGATGTCAGCCCAGAAAGCTTGGTGATCCTACAATAGCCACAACAGGTTTCAATGAATCCCTGGATTGTTTCTTGAAAGAAAACTGGATTTCTTCAGATATTTGATTCATTCTTTGGTCAGACAGTTAGATGAATAGGGATGGGGTGCTCAAGATAAGAAAGGGGTTGGGGCAGTCATGGTAAATAGTATGAGAATTCACAAGAATGGGCCAGGTTGTGGTGGCTCAGGCCTGTAATCCCAGCACTTTGGGAGGCCGAGGTGGGCGGATCACTTGAGGTCAAGAGTTTGAGACCAGCCGGGCCAACATAGTGAAACTCCGCCTCTACTAAAAATACAAAAATTAGCCAGGCGTGGTGGTGCATGCCTGTAATCCCAGCTACCAGAGAGGCTGAAGCAGGAAAATAGCTTGGACCTGGGAGGTGGAGGTTGTAGTAATCCAAGATTGTGTCACTGCACTCCAGCCTGGGTGACAGAGCGAGACTCCATCTCAAAAAATAAATAAATACATAAATAAATATTCACAAGAATGCTCACCTTGTCATTTCAAGACATCCTTGGGGTAGACCTAGAAATGCATACTTTATCATCTCATGGTTTCGTTGCCCTTCAACCAAACAGGTAGCACTAACACCACAACGGAGCATAGCTCAAAAGATGCATGCTGAGTGAACAGCCAAAAACAATTGTTTGGTAAACTACTCCGCAATTATCTCCTGATTAGCCTGATGGCTTAGTTTTACCAACTAAAGTGTATAATTATGCTCTTATTAATATTGTATTTCTTCTTGGCAACCCAATGTCCCCTGACCTTCTTAAAAGTTTTGCCGTGAAGCATTGCACGTGGTTTATCCATTCGTGTGACAGGGTCCTAAAGTAAGTCCAGATTTTGCTGTCCAAATCGAAGTTCTAGACCAATGGTTCTCCACCAGGAGTGACTGTATTGTGCCCAGGGGACATTTGGCAGTGACTGAAGACATTTTTACTTGTCACATCTGGGGCAGTGGGGGTCCTACTTGCAACTAGGAGGTAGGGGCAGGGATGCTGCTAAGCATCCTATAAAGCATAAGACACAAGATTTACCCAAAACATTAACAGTGCCAAGGTTGAGAAACACCAATCAAGACTGAAATTATACAATTCCCAGAATGACCAAGGCTACATCTGTGCTCTTCCCTTCTGAGGACTTATTTTCCTCAAGATTAACTTGGTACTTCTATTCTGGTCACTCCTGTGAGCCACACAGAATAATCAAGAACTTTCTCCTTTTTCAGGTTTGCTTGCAATATCCATCCATCAAGCCAACATCTCTTAGAATTTTATTTTGCATCTTTATAATGATCAACAATCTATGAACAACAAAGTGTTATTTTACCTAAGTTTGGTATTTGAAGATGAGGTTTAACTTTTTTCCTTTTCTGTGAGGACTATCGAGTTTTCAATTCTAAGAAGGAAATTATGTTGAAGTGTGTTTCCATTATTTAAAATAAGACATTGACATGGAGAACTTATTTCTAGACCCTCAGTCTTCCCTTTGATCCCAGTGTCTTTCCACCAGAACCTTACAAAATGACATCCCCTGAAACTCAGGAGTTCTTTGCTATGGATTACAACTCTGATTGGGCATCCCAAGCTTCCGAGAGTCACTGATCAATACTGACTCTAATGAGCTCTGACAAATGAGTTTTCAAGCTGCTTCAAATTCCAAAACCCCAATTTTTGACTCTCAGTAGGAACCAAGGTGTGAACACCCAACACGTGCGGTCTCCTGGGAAAAAATACAGTATTCCTAACATGGTACACATCCTAAATTTGGTAGGGGACTGAGAAATATTTGTCAATTGATTACAAGTGTTAGGGTCAAAATACCCCAATCCAGTAACTACTGGGCAAGATCTCCTGACATTTCTCTCCAGAGGAAGGGTTATGTACAGTACCTAGTTAACTTAAGAAGATATTTCAGAAGACAGGGATTGAAATAAGTAATAAAAGTTGACATATATAACAATGATCACAACTGCTTCTGCAAATAGAACACTCATTGCTAATCATTTGACCCTTTATACGTATTATCCCTAATTTTCACAATAACTCAATCAAATAGAAATTGTATCCTTCTACGAAGAGGGAAACTGAGGCTCCAAGAAATGATGTTGCTTTCTAAGGTCACACAGCTACAAAGTGGTGATTCTCAGTCTACAGAGCACAATGACCGAGGCACAATTGTGTCTCTCACTGGGGTTCTGTCCCCTTCTATCCTGGCTGTTTTCTCACTTTGAAGGGTTATTCATTTTGTTGGTTGTTCCCACAAATAAACTGAAGATAGTGGCACCGCACATTCTAAGTAGCAGGGGATGAGGATCACATAAAGGAGTGTTTTCCTAAGCCCCCACGGCCTCCAGGGGTGGCTGGAGGCTAAGAATTAATTCCATTCCAGCCAGTGGCCTTGAGTTATAATTCAAAGTGAATTTTGGAGAACGGGCCAGCACACAGAGATTTGAAAGGTAGAACTTTAATACGAATATATCGAGCCAGGGGTATTCTCTTCCTCCTTTGCATAATTTCCTTCCATTTAAATCTTGCCCCGTGTGCCACAGAAATTTCTACAAGAGTCGAGGACACGGAGTTCAGTAACAATCTCTAGCACAAGTTTCGCATTGTCCTGCTTTCTGTCTTCCCCCACAGCTAAGGCCCTCCGCTCTGTGACCTTCCGGACGATTTATCTGGCTGAATCTTTGTTCCTGGTTACCTGTGCACATGAAATTGTCTTTCTTCCTGTTCATTTTGTACTACAGGGTGCTAAAGGCATGAATTCAAAGCTGCTTCAATCTGTGTTTATATCTGAGCATTAGCAGTGGGTTTTGAAGCACTGGTCATTTCAGGTGATATTTTTGTGTACTATTTCAAGATCATTTACAGCTGACCTTGCAGCCTTATGGGCTTTGATACAGGTGGACTGAGTGTGATGGACAGATGAAAATGAAAAAAAAAAAAAGTAGGAACAGTTGGGTTTATGGGAATAGCAACGAGAGAGATGGAGTCTGGTCCTGAAGAAGGCTCAGAAGCACAATATGAGAGCCTGCTTTTAGATTCTACTTCTCAGCTAATGACAAAACAAGATGAAAAGGATGGAAGAAAAAATACCTGCCCCACATCCCTACTCACATTTTTTTTTCCTTCAGGACAGAGAAGAGTGAATATAGGTAAACCAAACCCTATTGAGAGTCTACCTGTTATCTATGTGTTTAGGGAATGAGGAAAAGAGATAGGAGATGCGATGGAGGCTTAAATTATCCAAATCATTAACTGTAAGCTGTTATTTCTTAAACTGCAGCCCTTGGATCAGCTGCATTAGAATCCCATGGGGGAGCTGGTTAAAATGCATATTCCTGGACCCTCACTCCAGACTTGCAAAATCAGAATTTCTAGGGGAAGGTACAAAGAGTCTGTATTTACCGGACTCTCCAGATGAGTGATACGGATGCTCACTAAAGTGGGAGAGCCTCTGCCAGGAGTGGAGCAGAAGAAGGTTACTCTCTTAGGATCTTTGCTAAAACCTGAGTGTTAAGATGTTTATGCTAACTCTATCTTGCCTGTCCCATTCACCCTCCTCCTCCCTTTCTGAAGGAAGAATCTTCAGGGCACTTACCTGGTCTGATGGGGCTCTGCATACAGTTCGGAGATGGGATGCCAGGGTGAAGGGGTGCAGAGGCCCGGCTGCTGAGGTCCATGACCGAGGGGGCAGCCGAGGAAGCTGGCTGCAGCCCGGGAGGGTGAGGGCTGTGGTCATGCTGAGATGGGCTGGGGGGAATGCCATTTTCTGACAAAAACTCCTCCAGGTCCATGTATTCCAACTGGAAAGTATCTCCGTCATACGGAAGGGTTTTGTCCCATAAGGTAGGCCCCAGGAATGCCGACTGGGGGACCGTCGGGCTGTTACTCTCATCATCCAGCTTCTTTTCCTTGTCTTTATCTTTACTAAATGCTGCAGAAGAAGGGAAAGTTGGACTTAAAAAAAAAGAAAGAAAAGAAAAACAATCCCGCTCTTTTATCACTTTTCCTGGCCTGTTATAAAACTATTTCTCACGAATGGCAGGGTCCTTCTCTGGCTGCTGTCTTTTGTAGATCTAGAGTTAAAAGTTCAGGCAGGACGTGGATCTCTGCCTGTTTTTCAACATCTTCCTATTTACTTTGGAAAGAAGGCACTAGTCCTTGGGGCAGGGCTACAGGCTGATCTAGGATAAAAACCAGAGAACAGCCTCAGCACATAATTTCAGAAGAGTAATAACTTAAATCTAAAATAGGAAAATAACACCTGCGATTATATACAACTGCTGTCATTTTTAAGAAAACAACAGCCAATAACCAGGCTTGAATTATCTTCCAAGAATTCATCACGGCAGCAATATGGGGTCATTCAGACTTACAAAGCCAGTGAGTTAGTGGTCTTTATTTTGGTAAAGCAGGGACCTTCCACCCTTCTTTAATATCATGTTTAGGGCACCTACTGGATACCTGATTCTTTCCATGTATTATCTCAAAAATCTCACAATAAACTTGCAAAATAACAATTACCTCCATTTATAACAAAGACTCGGAGGCTCTGAGACTTGAAGGAACTTGAACAATGCCTCATGTTGGCAGAGAAAAATGAGAACTTTCTGAGCTCACATGTGTTTGCTTCTAAAGCCACTGGGGCACACTGATTTTTACAAAAGGAGTTTAAAAAAATACAAAGAGTTTTCTTCCTTCTCTTCTCCAAACATTTGAGTATGATCCAATTTACAAAGAGTATGCGTTTACAAAACCTTTCAAAAGCACAGCTATTGGAAAAGATGAGTTATTCTATACACTTATGTTGGAAGTATGCAGCTATTTGCTACCTGGAAGTACTGCTCGCCCATTAGGTCTTTAACAAGCATTCCGGATCTTGCCAATTCTAGTATTCAGTCGTGGGTGGAATCTGGGATTAAGGAATTTGCTTCTGAGTTTCATCTTCAGAGAAACACAGCCTCCACTGCCATCCATTCTAACCCTCTACCATCTCATCTGAAAATCTGACTTAAAACACCCACAGATGCAAAAGCCTGCAGGCAGCCCCTTCCTCCCAAATGCTCTTCCTTATAGGATAGTTAGGGAAGGGTCCCTGGCTATCATCTGCAGATTGCAAACTCTTGCAGTGCAACAGGTTGTCCTCTCCTAGGAAAGAAGGTGCAAGTACTCCCAAGCTATTTGTAGCCAAATAACCTTTTAGGACTTTACACTGTGAGCCACACGGTTCGCATTTGCTACTGTGATACCGTAGGCATGAAATCGCATCAACCCAAATCCGTAGCATCACTTAGCCGGGTTTGGGGCCTCATCACACGTACCCCTCCTCTACCGCTAAGGCCAAGGTTGTCTTCGGAAGGTTTGGGACTTACCAAGAAAGGGCTCAAGCCAGAGGAGGCTCCTGCGCGGTTACACGTGAGCCTGCTCCGCTCTCCCCTCCCACCAGAAAAAGTGCACCGGGAAAGTGTCAGCGCTGGAGGCGTGCACGGCTTCCCGCCGAGAGACCACTCCCCCCACCGGCCCCAGCCCCCACCCCGCTTTCTCAGCTACCCTTCACCGGAAGAAAACGAGTCTTCTCTCACACCTTGTGAGTTGCAAATACTAACCAGTAACAGAAGCTGTAACACAACCCCAAAACCCAGGCTACGCAGTGAGACCCCCTCCCTCAAGCCGACCCCCGCCCCCTGCCCCGCACAGAACCAGGCCCCAGGGTTTCTTCCCTCCAGCCCGGGAGGCTCTGCCCTCCGCAAGCGGGCTCGCTCTGCGTGCGGGTGTGCCTCGTTCTAGGGAACGATCCTGACCTGTCAAGTTACACCTCCCACCCGCGCCGCAGGAGCGGGACCCAGGGAGGCCGGGTGCCCGAAGCTCTTTTAAATGTAGCTCAGGAGGGGTCCCTCCCCTTTCATGGAGGAGGAGGAAGGGGAGGAAGGGTGCTGGGTGAGCTCCTCAATTTCATCAGCGCGGGGCCGGGGCGCCGCGGGACAGGGCGGGAGCGGGGTGGGGGGATGCTCCAGCGGGCGTGCCCGGCCGCGGAGGGGGACCCCCGGAGCGTCGTCCCTTCCCGGAGCGGGGCCGCGGCAGCGCTCACCGTCTTCGTGGTGAAGGGGGAGCTTCAGCGGGTTCTCCAGCAGGGACCTGAGCACGCCGTAGGGAGGCGGGATAAAGGTGGGATTCAGGGGGAGCGGTCGGGACATTTTCTCCATCGCGATGCACTCAAATTTTTTCCCCTTAAAAAAAGAAATAAGAAAGAAAGAAACAACCGCCCCCTAAAATGTTGCTGAGCTTTTCCTCCGTCCTTTGCCAAAAGTACTCGCTCTCAAGGCGGTGGAGAAAAGGGAAGAAAAAAATTACTTGTATCTTTATAAATACATCTGCATAAAAATATATATTAAAAAAAAACTTTCGGGTTTCCAGTGCAGACGGTCCCAGGAGAGCGCGCCAAGTGCCCGCGGGCTCCCCGGCGACGTGCAGGATGCTCTCACCTGCCTCGGACCCCTCGTTTTGCAAAATGTTCAAAATTGAAAAAAAGAAAGAAAAAAAAATGTCGACGGCTGCAGAAGGGCAGAAGGCACCGCACCGACCCCAGCCCCTAGTGCCAGCACCGGAGGCGGCGCGCCGTCCCACCCCACCCCCCTCCCCGCGCCGGCGGCCGCTGCTCCCCAGCGCTCCGCGGCCCCGCAGCGCCGGGCTCAGCGCATCCGGCCGCCCATGTGCCGCGGCCCTGACAAGAGTGACGTCAGGGCCCGCACCTCGCGCCCATAGGCGTGCGGGGGCGGGGCCACGCGCGGCCCCGCCCGCCTGGCCCGCTTGCCCCGCCGCCGCGTGTTTAGCGTCGCCGCGCGCGCCGATTTTCCGGGACCTTGCAGCACTGGCTGCTTGCAGGGAAGCAGGTGCCAGATTCCCTGGGCCATCAATTTAGGCTTAGATTTTTTTTTTTTTTTTTTGTCTGGGTGGGAAGAGGAATGAGAAATTTATATCCATAGTTTTCAAGCTGGGAATAACCTGAGGAGTTTAAAAAAATCCCGATGCCCAGGACGCATCCCAGATCAATTAGATTAGAACCTCTGCGGTGCTATGAGGGCGTCCCTAATTTTTAAAGCTCCCCAGGTGGTTCCAAAGAGTAGCCAAGTTTGAGATGATTGGTTTAGGTTGGATTGAAGGTAACGACTCTTCTCAATATTTCTCCTGGCCCCAGCCAAGCTTAGCGTCTTCTTTCTTGCCGAGTTTCCACCACCACCAAAAAATAAATACTTCCTATAAGTCCGAATGGGATGCAAAAAGCAGAGCGGGAAGCGGAGGACTGAGCTGCTGGGCACTGTTTCCCACGCTGCCGAGAGGTGTTAACGGTGGGGGGCGAGGGGGGTAGACATTTGCCTGAAACGGAAAGAGGCGGGAGAGACACAGACACACTGAACGGGATTTTAGGAATATTTACTCTGGGTGAGTACAGGTGACTGTGCTTGGGTCAAGTTATTAGGTTTGCACGGTGATTAAAATAATTTTGTAAAGTATCCCCTAAAGGGGTTTCGGCTTTCCTTGCTGTCACAGCAGCTGCAGCGTCTCCCTCTGCCAGTTTGATCCCGTGGCGCCCACGGTCCCCGAGAGCTGCGTGCGACCCCCTGTGTGGTAGCTCCCTTCCCGCGTGGGGTGGTGCGGGCGCTGGCGTGCAGCCGCGATGCCCCCTGGAGAGCTCCGCGGGGGGCCAGGCAGGTTCTTCCCCTCCCTCCTTACCTCTCCTTAGTAAGACTAGGGTAGTTCGATCTGGGGAAGGGGCTGCAAGAACGAATGGGCACAAATGAAAGAAAACTGTTTTTCAGTGAGACGTAAAGGCCTTTGTGACCCCAGGCTGAGTCGCTGGGGAAGGATGTGGTGGTGTCTTGATGGGGTTTACTTCCCCAGGAGGGGGTCGTAAGAGAGGAGGCGCCTGAAACCCCGGAGATCAGGAGCGGCGGCGCAGGGGGGTTCAGAGTTCCCTGGCAGAGTGATTCCGGCAAGTGCCTTTCTGCCCTGAGCTGTAGGTTCCTCATAAAAGGACACATAATCCAGTGACCTCTACTTCCTCACTCTAAAATTATGGCAAAAGGGTAAGGCAACGTTCTAAGTGAGATGGTGTTGCAGTGTTTCAGGTTTCAGACAAATTCCAGAAACAGCAAACTTTTAGTTAATGCTACATGCATTTATTGAGCACCACGGTATGTATACCAGCGACTATGCGGGGGCCAGTGAAAAAAGATGAATAAGACATAATTTTAACCTTCAAGAACTCATCGTTTAGGGTTTGGCATATAAGCAAACAATATAAAATAGTCTTAAAAGAACAAAAATGGATAGATGGAGGTGACAGGGGCACTTACATTATTAGGAAAGGGATTCTAGAGAAGGTGCCTGAGCTGGGCGTGGAGGTAATAGTCTCTCGTGAACGGTCTGAATCCATCGATTATATTATATATATATTTTTTTTAATTAAAAAGGGACCCCATCTCCACTATCCTTTTGGAGAAAGAGGCTATTTCCCTGTCTTGAGTTCCTTACATCCCTGTAAGTCCATAAACTGGGAGGACTGAGAGCATCCTCTCAGCCTGGTTAGAAATCTGTTAGATTGCAGATTCCAGGTGCATGAAAGATGCATTACCTAAGCTTTGTATAACAGTCCACTGACATTACTCAGCACACCCAAAGTGCTCCACCTGCTCATGGTTCTCTGCATGTCCTCACTTCCCCATGTTTCCAGACATGAAACTCTTATCAGGTCAAGTAATCTGGTTTCCCAGAGTAATCTTCTCTTTACCACCTGACAGAGCCAAATACTGTGGCTTGGAAATTGCATTTCTCATTGCAAGTGGATAAACTGGCATTCTGGTTGATCGATCAGTTTCTTGGGAATTTGGTTCATTTAATTTAATTTCCCTGAGCCTGATCAACATGTCACGGACCAGATTGAGGACCAGCCCCTTAGACCATGGTGACTGCCTCTCACTTCTCTCCATCCTTCTCTAACTTCAAAGGTATTTCTTGGAGTCTTAAAAATTATAAGCATTGGCTAATCTTAAATCTAGCCCCATTCCTTAACAAGATAAATGAAACTGGTACATCTTTTCTACTCTGGCTATTTGTAGATGTTATTTTCTTTCATTTTTTAACAAACCATAAATATCTTTCTTTCTCTTTCTCTCTCTCTCTTCCCCAGAAGCAGTTGTGGATGGCTGCTCAAGAGGAAGGAGAGGGATAGAATAAACCAAAGCTTATATTGGTTGGGTAGTAAGACCCTCTGAATTCCACAGGTTAATTCTCAAATGGACATATCCTTAATGAGCACTAACCCCAGTCTGCACATATGCCCAGAGATAACTGCCGCTCACAAGTGCTTAGCACTTGTCCACTTACAGAGCCCTTCCATGAGTGTCATATCACATAGTTCTGACAATTCCATGAGGAAAGCAATGATTCTGATTATTGATTGCTGTGTAACAGATCACTCCAAAACCTAGTGGCTTGAAACAACCACCATTTTATTATTTCTTATTATTCTGCAATCTAGGTTAGGCTCAGCTGGGACACTGGGACGGCTGGCCTTCTCTTTCTCTTCACATGGCCTCCTTACACCATAGATTCATTTTGCTTGTTTTACAATTTCATACAAGTGAAATCATACTGTATATACTCTCTTGTGTGTAGCTTCTTTCACTCTGCACAATATTTTAGACATTCACCAATGTTGCATGTAGTTCATTTCTTTATATTAGTGAGTAGTATTCCGCTCTATGAATATACAAAAGTTTGTCTGTTGTATTGGTGGACATTTGAGTTGTTTCCAGTTTTTAGGCATGAATAAAATGTTTATGAGCATTCTTGTCTGAGTTCTTTTGTGAACACATGCTTTCATTTCTCTTGGATAAACAAATAGGAGTAGGATTGCTGGATCATAGAAAAGATGTGTGTCTTACTTTAGAAGAAGCTCTTCCATAGTCTTCTGAAGCAGGTAAATTGTCCTGCATTTCCAGCAGCAGTATATGAGAGTTCTGGTTGTTCTAGCGCCTCACCAATATTTGCTGGTGTCAGTTTCTCTTAAAACTTGTAGCCATTCTAGTGGGTGGATAGTCAGTTCTCAATGGACCTTTCATCTGAATTTTCCTGATGACAAATGATGGCATGTGCTACTTCATGTGCTTCTTAGTAACTTGTACATCTTCCTGTTCCAGTCTCTTTCCCATTTTTGAATTTGGTTATCTTTTGATTACTGAATTTTAGGAGTTCTTTTATATACTTTGGATAGTCTCTTTGTCAGATGTTTGTGTGTTGCGAATATTTTCTTCCAATCTGTGGCTTGCTGATTAGTTTTTATAATAACATCTTTCCATGAGTAGTTTTTAATTTTGACAAAGTTCAATTTGTCAATTTGTTTTTCATGATTATTGCTTGCCATGAACTAGGAAACTTTTGACTACTCCCGAGTTCTGGAGATATTCTCCTATACTTTCCTTTATAACTTTCATAGTTTAAGCTTTTTCATTTAGGCTTATGACCCATTTCAAATTAATTTTTGTGTATACTATGAGGTAAGGATTAAGGTTGGTTTTACTCATGGGGATATCCAATTGCTTTAGACTTTCATTTCCCCCTTGAATTGTTTTTTTTGTTGTTGTTGTTGTTGTGTTTTGTTTTGTTTTGAGATGGAGTCTCGCTCTTGTTGCCCAGACTGGAGTGCAATGGCGTGATCTCAGCTCACCACAACCTCTGCCTCCTAGGTTCAAGCAATTCTCCTGCCTCAGCCTCCTGAGTAGCTGGGATTACAGGCACCAGCCACCACATCCGGCTAATTTTTATTAGTATTTTTAGTAGCGATGGGGTATTAGTATTTAGTATTAGTATTTTTAGTAGCGACGGGGTTCTGCATGTTGGCCAGCCTGGTCTCGAACTCCCGACCTCAGGTGATCCGCGGGCCTCGGCTTCCCAGAGTGCTGGTATTACAGGCATGAGCCACCGCGCCTGGCCCCCCCGCCCTTGAATTGTTTTGATGTTATTGCTGACAATTATTTGACTGTGTATTTGTGGGTGACCCAAACTTTTGACCCCGAGGAAAAATGGGTGTTTTATCACTAAGGACAGAATAATGCTATTTCTATGTTCTTTCTAAGTTTCCTGGGATCTGATTCATATCTAGCAACAGAAAAAAGTTCACCAAAGTTTACGGCTACAATGGATGCCTCACTTTCAGTGGCTCATTCAGTTTGTTGACAAGACCTCTACAAAGTTGTCCACATTAAGTTAGATAAGAGCCAAAAGCAGAGGCATTATCCAATTTGCTTTTTTGTGTATGAGCAAATGATTAAGCCTATTGGATGTCTTTGGTTACAACTAGTAATGCCTCAGTGCTCCTGTCTTAACCTGCATGTGCTTAAACAGTAAGTCAAAACTAAACCTCTTTGTTAGAGAAATTCGAACAGACAAATACTAGATAAAGAACATTTGACAAGCCAATGAAAAACCCTTCAGTTGGTCCTTCAAGGAGAAAGGAATAGCAGAAGCTCTGGAGGTTTAAAACTGTCCTAAAAATAGGAATGACCATAGAAGAAACGTTCCCCAGAATCAACTTCTTAAAAGATGCCAGCACAGCTCTCCTCTGAAGTTCTGGAAATCAGCCTTTTGCCCAGCCAGTGGTTGCCACCTGTCCTGTCATTTCAGAAGTTTTGATAGTGAGATTGGGTGGGGAGTCCTTTGTGCAGCCCGGTGGGGGCAGATGTGAGGCAGCCATTTTGGCACCAGCCTTGCAGGTCTGCAGAGAGAACTTTGCAGTGTAAGCAGTGTTTATGTTTCAGATTCCCAGTGGGTGTGAAGCCTTGTTGAGCACACAATGCCTGCCACTGTAGCCTACTTGGGGCTAGGAGCCTGGGGTGGATGGAGACGAGCACTGTGGTTACGAAGGGCTTTATAGTCCAGTGAGCCAAACCTCTAGATGAACCTGTTTATCTCGTTGTCAGAAAGGGCAGTTTATCCAGGGAATTAATTCAGAAGTGAAAGGCATCACGTGGGAGTTAGGCTAGATATGCCTAACCCAGACTTGTTCCTTCTCTCCTTCCCGAAACCTCTAACTCAGCTAAAGCACCAAAAAGAAAAATTATATCTAATTAGCTTAACTACTGGAGACCCTCAAATCTCTTCACTTGGTGTAGGATCATGGAAACCAAAACAATAAAACATTTGTTGGGAATGCCAAGCCCTCCTCCGAGACTGATTTATGTAAAGGAGCATGAGTCCTTCCCTATGCTTTCCTTGAGGCTTCCCCGTCCTTTCCCTGAGCCCTTTATTGTTTGGGTAAATGAGTAGGAAAGACTAAGAGAGGCAGATAGGTAGAAGAGGTACTAAATCAGGCGTGTGTCTGTATGTGTGTTTCAAATCAGAGGATGGTAGGATTTCTATACATGTGGTAGGAAGGAGGAAGAAAGAAAACTGTATAAAAGAGAAAGAAAAAATATGCGTGGTAAAAGGAGAAGAAGAAAAAAAAATCAATGCAGTGTGTTGCATAGAATGAACACAGGATTTGGGGCCAGATATACATTGACACCTGCCACTATTACTACTTCTACTGCTACAACAAATGCCAACAACAGCATGAAGAAGGCATAAATTGTTGTGTGTTTAACTGTGTTCTGGAGCAACGTTAGACCTGTTAAATATATTATCTCATGTATTACTTGTGACAACGGAATAGGGTATATTTCATTATTCCCATTTTTTCAGATGAGGACAGTGAGGCCCAGAGAAATTAGTGACTTGTCATGATCCTATGGCTAGCTAATACATGGAGAAGCTATGAGTTGAAAACAGGTCTGCTTGACTCCAGTGCTTGCACTCTTAACCTTGCTCTAGTAAATGAATGACAAACATTCATTCAATAAACTTACTCCGTTTCTAACTGGTTCAAATCCTGCCTCTGTCCCGTGACCTTGGATAACCTCTCTGATCTCAAGTTTCTTTGTGTGAAATATAAACTAATGCCTGTGCTTCCCAGCTTGCAGAGTTGCTAGGAGGATTAAATGAGATAACTCATGTGGAGGTGCTTGGTACATTGTGAAGCGCTAAACAAATGTGAGGGCTTGCTATTTGGGGCTTTTTTGCATTTTCTGGTTTCTCTGCTCCTTTGCAGAGATGCTCCCACTTATGAATCTGCAAAACTGTTGATGTAGTCCATGATATTAGAAGCTACTTTTCATCCCAACACACATCCTTTTTTCTTCTCACCCTTTTCTCTCACCAGGGGCAACTACATTCTATTGCTCCCAGTCTCCAAAAGGGGAATTGAACAATGAGAACACATGGACACAGGAAGGGGAACATCACACACCAGGGCCTGTTGCGGGGTGGGGGGAGGGGGGAGGGATAGCATTTGGAGATATACCTAATGTTAAATGACGAGTTACTGGGTGCAGCACACCAACATGGCACATGTATATATATGTAACTAACCTGCACGTTGTGCGCATGTACCCTAAAACTTAAAGTATAATAAAAAAACAAAAAACACAAGTTTGAAGTTCAGTAAAAAAATCAAATATAGCAGATTCCAAATAGCCACTCAGCCAGAGTCAGAAAAGAATACATATTTCCTATATCTTCATAAAGGGTGAAGGAATAGAAATTTGTGGATTAACTAAGACTTTAAAATTATTTCAAGTCTAGTAAATGCAGCTGAAGGTAGAGACAGTTGAGCTGTAGAGGCAGAAAATCACCATGACTCAGAATCTAGTCTTTAATTTGCTTAGGATCCAATGTCAATTAGGCTGAGTGAAATTGACTGACATCAACCACATTCTAAAATATAACTTGAAAATCAAAATTAAAAATTATATATAATTTCTAAGCTGCACTTCAGGCTCTTTTATGTGCATGGAAAATATAAGACCAGGTATCCTCAGGTGATCAGAGTTTATTTTTAAGCTAAACAAGTGGAGAGCAAGACCACAAAACCATGCTGAGGGTATGCATGCTCTGTTGGACCAAGTATTTTCATAACCAATGCATCCTGAAAACCTGGGGAGAACTTGAACAATGGCCTATCATCATGTAGGGCATCAGGACCAACTTCCCTCCCTTTATTGTGTCTTAATCCCAAAACAAAGGTTCTGATTCATAGACATTGTCACCATCTTCTTTGAAGTTTCTGCACTGGGTGGAGTCTCACATGAGCCATCTCATAAGTGATTGGCTAACCTTATACCTGTAAATGAGTGTCTTTGTTGGAACATTGGTAATTGGTCCAATTATAGAGCCCAAGGCAGCTGGTTTAACTCAGACACTGGCACGTACCATGTGCAACCAGATTAGCCTGGCATAGCTTTCCTTTAAAAAGGAGGTCTTTCTAAGACGCATGCCAGGTGTGTTGAACTTCAAGCAATACTTAAAAATTTGTGTCAGCTGGACAATGTGTTCCCTGCCCTGTAGGGATACTCTCCATGGGAGCTTTCTTGCTGAGCATGGAATCAGAGCAAGGGGAGTGAATTGCATGACCTTAGTGACATCAGGCAGTGCCAGCCAGGTGCGCATAGCCTTGCCGAGTACTTCTTTCCAATTGAGCATGTGGATGTGAATGTTTCCATCCCAGGGACTTGCAGCCAGGGTGAGAGAAGCAAGAGGAAGCATCCTGAAAGGTCTTGCTTGGCCCGCTGTGGTTTTAGATCTTACACATCAATAGACACATTCTAGGGTTACTCATTATGCCTCAAAGGGATTGCATCTGCTAGTCTTTTTACAGCACTGGAGGCAACATTCCTGACTCTTTGGACTTCGCTTTTACTAGGTTCCAAGCACACCATTCCCCATCTGTTAATGCATTTTTGGTGTCAGGCAGGGAACATTAAGATTGATGAGCTTTCAGCAGGTCTGCTTTCCTGAGACGACAACTTAGTCCTCTGCTCCTCGATGCACACAACACTGATGGGAGGGCTTTCTTAAGCCAGGCACTGTGCTGGGCACTGAGGACTAAAGCAAGGAGGAGAAATATGGTCACAAAGACCTTACAGTCACGTGGGGCTACAGCAGCTTAACCAAATACCTATCTCAGTGTGATAGGTATCACTGATAAATAAGGAAAAAGGGAGTATGAATGGGAAAGTGATTAACTCTGTCCGAAGGGCTCAAAGAAGTCTTTATAGATGAGCTTCAAGTAAGGTTTTGTGGATAGAATAAGAGTACATCAGGGAGGCAGGGAGTGAGAGAGGAATGCCAGTATGGTCTACACAGGCAGGAATACCACAGTCTGAATACAAGCTGTCCAGTTTTCTGGAATGCAAAGCTTACTAGAGGAAGAATGACACTGATTATTGTAACAGTAAGAACTATTATTTGCTGACTACTGACTGGGCTAGGCATTGTGCTAAATTCTTTGCATGCATCGTGGTAACCCATCTTTAAAACAACCCTAGGAAACGGGTACTACTATTTCTTACTGATGAAAATTCTTTCCTATGTCATAAACCCAAGTCGAACTGGCTTAGGCAAATGCAGGAGTTTTGAAAGCGTTTTCAGTCTCTTTCTTCTCTTTTTGTGTTGTTTTTATTCTCTGCAAACTTAACCTCTACCACACACTGGAGCATGTGACTTCCAGTAGCTCAGGAGTTTTACATATTTGCCTTTCCTCCACCAGAGAGGGACTAATTTTCTTTCTCAGTTTTAGTTTAAAAAATCCCAGAGAGGCCAGGCACGGTGACTAACACCTGTAATCCCAGCACTTTGGGAGGCCGAGGTGGGCAGATCACTTGAGGCCCGGTTTGAGACCAGTCTGGCCAACATGGCAAACTCCTGTCTCTACTGAAAATACCAAAATTATCTAACTGTAGTGGTTCGCACCTGTAATCCCAGCTACTCAGGAGGCTGAGGCACGAGAATCGCTTGAACCTAGGAGGTGGAGGTTGCAGTGAGCCAAGATTGCACCACTGCACTTCAGCCTAGGGGAAAAAAGTTCTCAGAAAAGGGTTTAGATAGGCCCAGCTTAGATCAGCTGTCCATTCTTGGATTAATTAGTGATGGGGCTGTTAAGAACGTGACCATTCCAACTGGCAGTGATGGTTAGAGGGAAAGGAGGAGCAATTTCCAAGAGGAAGGAACCCCAGGCAGACAGAAGTACATATGCCCACTGAATTTTTCATTTTGTAGATGAGGATATTGAAGCTTTGAGAGGTTGAGTAACATGTTGAGGTCACATAGCTAGTAAGGAGCAGAAACCAAAATTCAGTCTAAGTCTATCTCAGTGGTTCTCAAAAAGGAGCTCTGGAGCAAGACCACTGGAGCTCAATGCTGGTTCCACCATGAATTAGCTGAGTGGGTGACTTTGGGTAAGTCACTGATCTTCTGGGTGCTTCAGTTTTCCCAACAGTAAAATGAGCAGAGTAACTGTACCAAGCTCACAGATGAGGATTAGATGCATTAATACCTAGGTAGAACTTAGACTAGTGCCTGGCACAAAGGATAAGCTCAATAAATATGAGTTGGCATGCTCTCATGCTTCATGCTAGCTTTCCTGTCCTGGTCGGATGAATGGCTGTTTCAATCTTCAGGGCTCCGCTCAGCTGCCTTCCTTGGTGAAACCTTCCTGATGCCCCCAGAAAAAGTTAGTCCTCCTTTGTGCTCCTGACACTTTTGCTTTCATGTCCATCTCCCCGACTGCTCCTCAAGGGTGTGGTTCTTTCCTCTTGACATGTGTCCTTCCACCAAACAGTATACCCACTACATAGAAGACATTCAGTAACTGTTTGAAGGCTTAAATATACAGATTTCACTGGGGCAACACCAACATTGTGGGTCATCGAAAGGTGGGTCATCTAAACTGATCAGTTTGCCAATCATTGTTTTTTCCAACTCTCACATTTCAACTCTTCTTATTTGCCTGCCCCGAAGGAGTGAAAAATATCATTTACAGAGTTCAGTAACGTGGTCCTTCCTCCTTTGCTGTCAGCTTTTATCCAAATCTGAATGTTGGTTGTGTTTGTTATCAGTGCTTCCCAGAGTGTCCATTACCTCCCCAGCTTGGGTTTCTGTTTACCTACTGTGACTTAACCCTGACCATTCAGCTCTCCTTCCTTGTTAGTTTCTGCACACCCTGAGTCAGAATGGCTTCCTGTCCAAGTGAGACCTACTGTCGTGTTTCTAGGCTTGTGGGTCCAGTTGCTACTCAGTCAGTGCTTAAGTAGTTACAAGCCACCGATAACTAGTAATCTGGGTATCTCATATCATTGCCTAACCATTCTGGTTCTTTGTTAAGAAGATGGCAGGCAGCCCATGGGATTTTCTTTCTTTCTTTTTCTTTTCTTTTTTTTTTTTTTTTTTTTGGAGATGGAGTTTCACTCTTTTTGCCCAGCCTGGAGTCCAATGTTGCAATCTTGGTTCATGGCAACCTCCGCCTCCTGGGTTCAATTGATTATCCTCCCTCAGTCTCCCGAGTAGCTGGGATTACAGGCATGCGCCACCACGCCCGGCCAATTTTTGTATTTTTAGTAGAGACGGGGTTTCTTCATGTTGGTGAGGCTGGTCTCGAACTCCCAACCTCAGGTGATCCTCCTGCCTTGGCCTCCCAAAGTGCTGGGATTACAGGCATGAGCCACCACGCCTGGCCTGGATTTTCTTTTTTTTATTAAAAAAACATAAACCTTACAATTCAGAATCATTTCAGCCCTGAAAGACAAAAGCCACACTCAGTTGTTCTTTATCAGTAGCTGTCAAGCTTTATAATACCACAGTTTAGAGGAGCTGGTTAGAATGCAGATTCTTGGTCCTGCTGCTAAAGATTCCTGTTGAATAGTCTGGAATGGAGTTGAAGTATCTGCCTTTTTAACAAGGTGGGTAGTTTTCTATGGCTGCCTTAACAAATTACCATAAACTCAGTGTCTGAAAACAACAGAAACTTTTCTGTCACAGTTTTGGAGGCCAGAAATCTAAAGTTGAAGTGTCAGCAAGGCCACGCTCCCTCCAAAGGCACCAGGGCAGAATCCTCCCTTGCCTCTTCCAGCTTCTGTTGGCCCCAGGCATTCTTTGGCTTGTGGCTGCATCACTGCAGTCTCTGCAGATGGCCCTTTTCTCTGTGTCTGTGTGTCTGAAATATCCCTCTCCTTTCTCTTATGGAAGAACACCAGTCACTGGATTTATGGTACACCCTAAATACAAGATGATTTCATCTTGACATCCTTAATTACAGCTACAAAGATCCTATTTCCAAATAAGGTCACATTCATAGGTACTAGGGGTTAGGATTTGGACATATCTTTTTGAAGGGACACAACCCACTACAAAAGGTTATTCCGACATATGCGGTTCCAGCATCATACTGCAAAAACACTGTCCTAGTTTCTAGATGAGTATTAGAGCTTATCCTGACTAGTTATCATGCAATCTAGACAGTTCTACAGTTGAGTACTAGTCAGTTGAAAAAATTAGAAATGGACCAGGCCCGAGGGCTCATGCCTGTAATCCTAGCACTTTGGGAGGCCGAGGGGGATGGATCACTGGAGCTCAAGAGTTCAAGACCAGCCTGGGTAATATGGTGAAACCCCATCTCTACAAAAAAAAAAAAAAAATTAGCTGAGTGTGGTGGCTTGCACCTGTACTCCCAGTTAGTTGGGGGGCTGAGGCAGGAGGATTGCTTGAGCCCAGGAGGTGGAGGTTGCAGTGAGCCGAGATCACACCACTGCACTCCAGCCTGAGTGACAGAGTGAAACCCTGTCTCAAAAAAAGAAAGAAAGAAAGAAAAGAGAGAATGCTTTCCCCTGGCACATCTTCCTGCCACTGCTTGCTGAGGTGGTTGGTAGGGAGAGCAGGGGAGGAAAACCAGAGGGGCTAGCTTCTTTCCCCTGCTCCGTGTTTCTCCCTCTCTCCCCGGCTCTCTCTCTGTCTCTCAACTCCCCCACCTGCCTCTCCTCTGAAATGCGTGGTCTTTTCCTCTCCAGCTACCACTTTTAGAGACTTTGGCTGTAGAAGCAAAATTCTAGACTCAGACATTGCCTCTTAGTCAATTGCACTGAGTTTGAATGAGTCTGAAACATAAATATCAAATATATGAATGAATAAACACACACACAAGAATGGAAGTATTTTCTCTTCTTTTAATTCATTCAGGATTTTGTATATTGAACCTCGAAAAAAATCAACCCCTTTATCCCCTATAATCCTCATCCTGGTTTTCCTCACCCAATATTTTATCAGTATAATTTTACCATCGAGATAAGATTCCTCCTCTTTCTCTTTCTGTGTGTTTAGTCACCTTTCCCATCCTCTTTCAAACCAAAGAAGGCTTTGAAACCAAGGACCTACAATAATACCTGTTCTTTCTGCAAAAGGCATCTTAATATCGTGGCTGCAATCTGCCTTGTCTACAAGAGCCTCATCTCCTTTACCATATGTTCATTTCCTGAACACCTAATCCTCCAACGATCAGTTACAAATCCTGTAGCCAGTGCCCCCTCCTAAGACCAGATGCAGTTCACCTTTCATACAGTCCTCAGTCTTTTCTCCTCCAAAGTGATACCAGGTCCTAGAACCCTTCCCAGAAGCTGTGACTCCTCTTTGACATCAGAAATCTGGTCCATTTGCCTTGGGTTCCAGCCCAAAGCTGTCCCTCCCCCTGCTAACTGCATTATCAGGTATTTTCCTGGTAGTGGAATCTAGCTAAATGTACCTCTTGACTGGGGTCCACCTCTTTCGAAATTTTGTAGCCCTGCTATTCGTTTTACGCTCAGTGAATCCACTTTACACAACAACACGGCTGATGAATCCCACAAATGTAATGTGGAGAGGGCCAAAGAAATTAGATATAAAAGGGTATGTGCTGTATATAAATTTCCTATGTGATTAGAAGCCATCATACTCTTCAGGGTGGGTGGGGGCCTGATAAATGTTTAACGACTGGCTCTTCTCCGAGCAAGAAAGCCATGATTGAAGTGCTGGCTAATGTCCATGGTGTAAATACTCCTAACCATTGCCAATTTCAACCTACTAATATGACATCACTTAACATGGAGTAGAAGTGTGTGCTATAGCATAGCATTATGTGATATTTCCACTAGACAGATACAATAGATAAATAACCTCAAGAGCATAAATAAGTGTATAACATAGTGAAATAAATAGGAAGTAATGAATTTTGAATATTTATTACCTATTACTGTGTACCAAATGATTTTTCTAGCATCTCACTCTCCTACAAATGTAAAGCCCCAACAGGTAATGTCACCTGAGAACACAGGACTAAAATGACTGCAAATATCCAATGACACTCTCGACTTCCACCATCTTTGAACACTCCTAATCTAGTCCATATTTATTTATCTTTTCAACAAATGCTTACTGAGCATGTTTCAGGCACTTTTTTCTCTTTGATAGTTTTATTGACGTATAATTGACATACAATAAACTATACATGATTAAGTATACAATTTCATAAATTTTGACACCTGTGTACACCCACGAAGCCATTACCATAACCAAGATAATGACCATATCTATGATAACTGGCACTCAAAAGCCATAGGAGCTAGCTTCAGCACAGGACTGGGTTGGGTAAGTGAACGGAATGGAACATGATGGGAGATTCTGGAGTTGGGATAATGTTCTATTTCTTGATCTCCGTGATGGTTAAATAGGGATTTCTGCATGGTTAAAATGTATTGAGCTGAACACTTACAATGTGTGGACTCTTCCCAATGTGTGTTAAACATCAATATAGTTCACCCCAAAAAGGGAGTAGGATTAAAGAGGGAAAGGGGTCAATTACTTCTTCTGAACTTAAAATTCTCTGGCTTTCTGTTGCATTTCAGTTAAAATGTCAGCTCCTTCCCACAGCTTTCAAGCCTTGCTTTGCAGCTTCTAACCCCTGACTATATTTCCAGCTTCACTAGCTCAGGCCTCAGTTTCTCAAAGCTATCAAGTTCCTTCCAGCCTCAGGGCCTTTACATATGCTGTTCCCTCTGCCTCAAGCTCTTTCTGCCACTGTGTTAGTCCACTTTTGCACTGCTATAAAGGAATACCTGAGACTGTGTAATTTATAAAGAAAAGAGGTTTGTTTTAGCTTGCAGCTCTGCAGGCTGTGCAGGAAGTGTGGTGCCAGGATCTATTTCTAGTGAAGGCCTCAGGGAGCTTACAATTATGGTGAAAGGCAAAGGGGGAGCCAGCGCATCTCACGGAAAGAAAGGAAGGAAGAGACGGGGGGTGGGGGGGGGGGTTGCCAGCCTCTTTTAAACAACCAGATCTCCTGTGAACTCACAGAGTAAGAACTTACTGACTATAGCAAGAACAGTTCCAAGCCATTCATGAGGGATCCGCCCCCATGAATTCTAACACCTCCCACCAGGCCCCACCTCCAGCACTGGGGATCACATTTCAACATGAGATTTGGAGGGGACAAATAAATATCCAACCATATTGGCCACTTTTCCTAAAGCAGCTACTTCCTTCTCATCCTTTAGAGCTCAGCCTAATCATCACCTTCTCAAGTAGCTGCCTTCTCTGAAGTAGTGTTACTCTTTTTCTCAAAGCCTTATTCGTTTCTTTCTGCATGCTTTTTAAAGTAACTGTTTCTTCATCTGTTTGCTTTTGACCTTTGGCCTCCTACTTAACTGTAAACTCCATGAGGTCAGGGATCACAGGTTATGTCTTACCAGTTTAATCCAGACACAATGTAAGGAACCTAGGAGGTCTTTAATAAAAATGTAATGAATGGGCCTGGGAGTGGTGGCTTATGCCTGTAATCCCAGCACTTTGGGAGGCCGAGGCGGCGGATCATGAAGTCAGGAGATCGAGACCATCCTGGCTAACATGGTGAAACCCCATCTCTACTAAAAATACAAAAAAATTAGCCGGGCGTGGTGGCAGGCACCTTTAGTCCCAGCTACTTGGGAGGCTGAGGCAAGAGAATCGCTTGAACTTGGGAGGCGGAGGTTGCAGTGAGCCGAGATCATGCCACCGCACTCCAGCCTGGATGATAGAGTGAGACTGTCTCAAAAAAAAAAAAAAAAAATGTAATGAACGAAGCAGTTAATTCTTGGTTTTCTTGGGGAATGCAAGGAAGCTGTGCCCCAGAGGATGAGTGTAGATTTAAGGAGTGGGAGCAGAGGAGTCAGTCTAATATGCTGATTACAAAGCTGTTTAGGTCACTCTTACCAGCTGCAGATTCCACCTCCTGCTTCCTGTAAGGATCTGAAGGTTCACATCAGATGAGGAGACTGAAGCCCTGAGTGCCTAACGTCATGAGCACAGGTGGAATTGGAATTGCCATCTCCTGATTCCCAAACTAGAGCTCACCTCTCTTTGTCATATTTTCAGATGCTGGAATTGGGGAGTGGGGAAGGAATGAGGAAGGGGGAGAGAAGGAGCATGAGCTTTAACACATGCAGACATGGAAGAGAATCTGGCTTTATAATTGCCTGGTTCAGCATTCTTAGGCAAATAGCCAAGTATCCCAAGCCTCAATTGTCTCATCACTAAAATGGGGATCGTAATGACCATTTTATAGGAATCTTGCAAGAAATGGAGGAAACAATATATATAAAGTGCCTATCTTATCCTTGGTGTTTAGTGAAAGCCCAGTTGGTTCCTTTTGTTCCCTGTTGTGGCAGCAGCCACTAGGGGCTGGGCGAGATGAGGCGTCCCCTCGCTATTCCACGAATGTCCTAATCATGACTCTGATAGTTGCCCAATTTAATTAATGCCCTAGCAGTGGGTTGACATTCTCAGGCTTTAACTGTCTAAGAAAAGCGATGGTACCACAATGCTGTGCTAACACATCAAGCTTCTCCTCTTGAATGTCTAATGAATTCATTCCTGTAGGCACTCTGAGAAGAGTGAGAAAATTAAGGCATAGATTGGATGTAAAATGATGACAGTTTTAAGGCATAAAATCAATAATGCCCCACTTTCCCAAAAACCTGGAACCTTTGTCTTGTCAAAAATATAGTGAGATATCTTCTGACATACTTATGTAGTGATGCTATTCTCCTAAGAACAATCTTTTCTAATTACAGGTATTTAGCTTCTCATTAAAACTTGGTTACACTGATTTTAGGGTTCCAGGCATTAAAATGATGTACGGAGTGAAGTGCGGGGAGATGAAGGAAAGTGATATATTTTTTGTATTTACTTTCTTGCAGATACTGTGATAGCTGTTCACCTCCCTATGAGATAGGCATACCCTTCTTCATGTTAAGAACTTCAGATTTCACCTAATTTTAATGTAAAAGATGCCAATTGGGTAGAATCTAAGATGCTGTAACAGAGACTTGGAAAGTAGAGGAGTTTCAATAGGTTAGAAGATTGTTTCTTTCTCATATAACTGTCCAGAGATAGGCAGCCTGGGATTGTAGGGTTGCTCTGCTCTCCTCAAGATGGTGCTTCCATTTCTGAAATTAAGATGGCTGCCCCCCGCTGCCATTGTGTTTGCATCCCACACAGCAGAGACAGGGAAAGGCAAGGCAATCTTTTCTTTTAAGGGCATGATTCAGAAGTGGCAGACGTCATCTTTGTTCATGTCCCTAAAGAGTTTAGATGATTTAAATAATACAGAAGTTCATTCCTCTGACATGTAACAATCCAAGGGTAAGCAGCCCGAGGGTTTCCACAGTATCAGGAGCCACATTTCTTGTTTTTCCACCATCCCCCAGGGTTTGTCATCTACACAGCAGAGGGCAGCTTGCCACCACGTGGGTCCATGTTCCAGCCAAAAGAACTGAGAGAAAGGAAGAGAGGACAATCCTTTTCCTCTTGAGGGCACAACCTGGAAATTGTTCACCTCATTTCTGCTCATATCCCATTGGCCAGAATATGGTCACATGGCCAAAACTAGCTGCAAGGGAAGCTGGGAAATGTGCCTAGCTAAAACGGGGTAATTTTGTTACTAAAGGAAGAAGGAATAAATGGTTTCTGCTAGAAAATAACTCCTCTGCCATAGGAAAACATTATAGGGATTTGTGCACGTGATACAATTTATTTGTCAGAAATTTTGTGACTGTTGGATATAAAGTGCACTGTGGAGGGTAGGCACAAGCATGGAAGCAGGAAGAGTAGCTGATGAATAAAGTGGCCTGGTCTAGGGTGTAGCAGCTGAGATGATAAGTGATCTGATTCAAGATATATTTTGAAATGTACTTTCAGATGCCCTCAGCACACACACACACAACAATAATAGTATTAACACAAATTTAAAAAACACACTTAAGCAGGATTTTCTGTGGGGTGGATATGGAGTGTGACAGAGAAAGAGGGGATGAGGATCTTTGGATGAAAGGCTTCTTCAAGTCACTCAGCGTTCAGCTCAGTGAAGTTTCCTTAATCCACTGGTTCATGGCAGTCATGCTATCATGTCATCCTGGTTTTTCTTCCTAAAACATATCTCTATCTGAAATTATCTTGCTTAGTTTTCTGTTTGCTTATTTTCTCTTCCCACTAAAAGATATGCTCCACAGAGTCGAAATGCTTTCTATCCTGTACATTATTCTAGTGTTGGCACCTAGAACAATGCCTGGCACACAGTAATATTAAGAGCCAACATTTGTAAGCCGACATGTACTTAACACTTGTTGAAGGGATGAATCAGTTAGATAACAGTTGGTGTTTCTGAAGATGATAAATGAATAGAAAGAAAAATTAAATGATATAATAAGGAAATAGAATGACAGGAGCCAGAAATCTACATATTGAAGAGGCTACAATGTTCTTTAAAAATGATTAAATATTGACCAGTGCTGTCACATTTGTGATGTTGTTTATCTAGAGTTTACAGTCCACAGGTACCCTAGTAGAAAAATCAAGTTACTTTAAAAGAAGAAATGATCAGTCTGCTCTCAAATATCTCAACTCTCTCTTTAGCCCAGTAGATTTTTTTTAAAGGAATCCCTAGAGATTTAGAGGGAAAAGAGTATGACTCAAGAATTCTAAAAGCAATCAAATTGTCATTCAAGCATGTAAGAACTGTGGAAACATATCACCTGTACATTTTTCCTGGAATGGAAAGATATCATTAGGGGCCCTGGGCATGATTGTGATGTTGAGGCATATAAGCATTATTGGTGAGCATTAAAATATATTCAACATAAAATAAAGTCTGAATATTTTTAATAATTATGGTTGTAAAACATAAGGTAAATGTTACATTTCTTGTAACAAAAACTACACAATGTAAAATAATAATAGAAGATTAATTTGGCTGCTTTAACAGATACCAAATTAACACAGTTTAAACAAGATGAAGTTTATTTCTCCCTCCACAACGGTCTGATTATGCACAGTCCACAGCTGCTCTGGGGCCCCATGGTACTAGGCACACAGGTTTCCTCTCCCTTGTTAGTCTGCATCCCCTAAAGCGTGGCTGTCTTCAGCTTTGTTGAATAGGGTTCTCGACCATGTTCACTGGGTTCATGTTCTAGCAGCAAGAAAGGTTAGAAGGTGGAGAGGGAGCAGAAATTGAACACATCTCTTTTACCCACATCCAACTAATCATCCTATGACCACACTTAGCAGCAAGGAAGGCTGGGAAATGTGGTCTTCAGCTGGGTGGCACATGTTGACCTGAATCCTCTATGATTATAGAAGTAGTAGAGAAAAGACATGTGTGGGGAGGGAAACTATCAATCTCTGACATTCTACTTCAGGGGTTGTTGTGAGAATGAAATGAAATATATCAGGACACATGCTTGGTATTTGCCCCTAAATATGGTAAGTGTTCAGGAATAGTAGGTATTCTTTTTAAATGAAAATAACCTTATTTTTCCTTATAGAAATGATACATGTTGATTATAAAATATTCAAACAATATAAAAGAACATAAAAAAGTCAAGATCACTCTGAACCTCATCTTCAGAGTCAACCACTGCTAACACTATGCTCATATCTGATAATTTATCAAATGTGTATTTGAGTCCCAATATGTGATATTAGGGACATAATAAGACAAAGAGGCAAATATGAGCCTTCCAAAATTAGTTGATTTCCTTTTGAATTTATCTCATTGATATAAAATTATGAAAAAAAGAGTAACTCTTATAAATGTTTCAGCACTTAAACATATTCTCTATAGAGTAAATAGCTGGTATATATACCTATTATTTCAACTATATTAGTTGTGTTATGTTTTTATGTTATGTTATTTGGTGCAAAAAATTTATGATAGTTTTATCTTCTTTGGGGACTGGACCATTCATAAGTATAAAGTCTCCCCTTGAGTTTGAATGTCTGATCTTAATATCACAACCCTTCCTTCCTTTCTTCTTCCACTTGTCTGGATTCTTAGGTTGATATATGAGTTTGTCCCCAAGCAGGTTCAGAACCTGAATAGGTTAATCTTTTTAAGGGCTCAATTTTCTTCTCCCATTCCCTTACAACAACTAGGGTACAGTTTACAGCCACCTGCTTTGTACTTACTAATCTTAGGTTCTATAAGAACCTGAGATATTTTAAACACTACACATCCTATTTGGATACATTTCCCCCACATTGAAAAAGATCGTGCCAAGTTGTAGCAGCAATTCAAATCCAGAGAGTTTGAGTTTTCATTAGATTTCAAGTGAAGCCATCAATTCACAGCTAATGTGTAGTTCAGAGGCATTGTACAGGGTTCCTTTGATGCCTTTGAAAATGTCACGTATACCTTAACATTTTGTGCTTCGTCTATAGAGAAGCAGCCACTTCAGAGTTGGCATCTCTATTTACAAAGAGGCAAATATGAGCCTTCCAAATTTAGTCAAATTCCTTTTGAATTTATCTCATTAATATAAAACTCTGAAAAAAAAACCCAGTAAATCCTGGCTTGTTTACCTATTTTTTTTTCCTAAGAAAATAAAAATGATGCCTGCAACTATTTGGGGGTGCCCATTACGTGCCAGGCATTTCACATGTATCATCTCTACTCTGATCCTCATAGCCACTTGCCATATGAGTGTGATTACCACCATTGGGCAGGTAAGAGTACTGAATGGAAAGTCACAAGTACAGCTGCACATGTAGACTACCAGTGGCAAGAGGGAGCTGGGGGTCAAGCCTGTTCTGTTTAACTGCAAAACCTCTGTTTGTTCCACTGCTCTAAGAGCTGGACTTCTGAAAGAAATGGGCAATTCTTTGTTTTACTATGTTTTGTGTTTTGAGTAACGTTTCCTCTTTTTCTATCCCTGGACGCTCTTTACTAGAGTCTAATAACAAATTCCATATGCAGCTACAGAAATGCGAGTCTGAAGGAATGGAAGGCTAGAACCTGCTTTATTTACAGTTCAGCAAACGAATACAATTTGCTTAAATAAACCCACCAGGAGGGTTGGTGGAATCAAGTCTTTTGTTATTTTAGTGCTGTAATTCCAGAATGTACCTCGGTGATTTAAAAAAGAACAATGATATCAAATATTACTATTTATTGCAAATACCATACGAAGTTTTTGTTGCTGTTTACAATATGTAAGCTCTGTAGCAAAACATTATATCTAGTTTCAGAAATGCTAACTGCATTTGGATCACAAAACAGGTAAAATTTTCTGGGGCACTTAATTGTGTTTCTCACAACCAACTAAAACACTTAATATGTAACTCTGGGAAAGAAAGAGTTGTTTTTGTTTGTTTGTTTGTTTTATTTTGTTTTCTTTTTTGAGATGGTGTCTCACTCTGTCGCCCAGGCTGGAATGCAGTGGCATGATCTTGGCTCACTGCAACCTCCGCCTCCTGGGTTAAAGCAATTCTGGTGCCTCAGCCTCCCGAGTAGCTGGGATTACAGGCGCCTGCAATCACGCCCAACTAATTTTTGTATTTTTAGTAGAGATGGGGTTTCACCATGTTGGCCAGGCTGATCTCGAACTCCTGACCTCAGGTGATCCACCTGCCTCAGCCTCCCAAAGTGCTGGGATTACAGGCATGAGCCACCACACCCAGCCGCATTGTTCCTTTCAAATACAGGTATATTTCCAATAATGTGCAATACAAGGTGTTTTGGTATAACTGACTAAAAGGACCTGGGAGTGATTTAATGGAAATGAGGAAATGGTTAGACCAAACCCATAGCATTATATCTGTAGGACTTTTCCACAGATTCAGGCCCTCCTCCAGACTTATTGATTCAAAATTTTGAGAAGTAGAGTTACAGACATGTGCTTTTAGAAATTTCAGGGGTAATTTTGATGTGCATCCCTGGTTACAAACCTCTGGGCTGGAGCCAGGTGTGTATCTTTAGCACACTGACTAGCAACAATAAGATATTTTCTTTCCAATGCTGGCTGCTACTACAAACAGTTGTTCTTCCCTGTCTCTTTCCTCACTCCAAGAAAAAGGAATTTAGGCAATGAAATAAAGATGGGCTGATGTTCTCAACAACGGGCGATATGGATCATCTGATTCTCAAAGAAATGTACCTTACTTGTCTGCCATGAATACCTGACGCAGATGGAGCTTAATAGACACTTGCATGCTAGGAAAGGGTTTCAGGAATGATAAAGTTTCGGGAATGATAAATGCAGTTTTTTTTGTGGGGTGGGGTGGGGGGACAGAGTCTCGCTTTGTCACCCAGGCTGGAGTGCAGTGGTGTGGTCTCGGCTCACTGCAACCTCTGCCTCCCAGGTTCAATCAGTTCTCGTGCCTCAGCCTCCCAGGCAGCTGGGATTACAGGCATGTGCCACCACGCCCAGCTAATTTTTGTATTTTCAGTAGAGACGGGGTTTCACCACGTTGGCCAGGCTGGTCTCGAACTCCTGACCTCAGGTGATCCACCCACCTTTGCCTCCCAAATTGCTGAGATTACAGGCATGAGCCACCGTGCCTGGCCTCAGTTTTTACTAACAAAGAAACCAAAATACTTTTTTTCCATTCAATCATATGGTGAATAGATGGACACAACATTGGAAATCATGGAGTCCAACTGTCTTATTTTACATTAAGAGAAACTGAGCCCAAAGTGGGGAAGTGACTTCTATGTCACACAGCTTTTTCCTGCAGTACAAACCATTCAATTCAATGGCCAACCTCAGAATGCAAACCAAGCTTTCTATTCGTTTTTGGAGCCTTGCCTCACTGAAATTAGAAAGAACACAGAAACAGCTGTTCAACCATGTCCAGAAATGAGATTCCATTCTTCAATAAAGCACCAAAACTTTAGCTAAGAAGTGTTAACGGAGAAAAAAAAGATCAGCCTGAAACAGATTCTTCAGCAAAGTTGCCCATCCTCACAGAGGCTCACAAAGAGTGAAATAACCAAAGTTATCTTTATATTAGCTTTCCTGTCATCAATGTCAATTGTCCTTCCAGGACAGATATTTGAGAGTGGGCTTAGCCAAATCTTCATTACATGCTGTTTTTCTGGATCTGTTCTCAGAGAGGAGCTTTCCTATTCTCAATCTCTCTTCCTTTCCTAGCCCCTAAAGAAAAACCTGGAGAAGAGCATTTGCATCAGGGTAAAGATCTGGTATCAAATAATCCATATGATATTATTAATGCCTTGTTGGATGTTATGGACCGAATTGTGTCCCCTCCCCCGCCCCATTCATATGTTGAAGTCCTAGCTCCCAGTACTCAGAATGTGGCTGTATTTGGAAATAAGGTCATTGAAGAGATACTTTAGTTAAAATGAGGTCACTGGGGCAGGCCTTAATCCAATATGACTGGTATCCTCACAAGAAAAGAAAATTAGGACAAAGACACATGAAGAGGGAAGAACATGTGAAGAAACAGGAAGAAGATGGCTGTCTACAAGGCCAGGAGAGACTAAGAAGAAACCTACCCTGCTGACACATTGATCTTGGACTTCTAGCCTCCAGAACTGTAAGACTATAAATTTCTGTTTAAACCATCCAGTCAGTGGTATTTTGTTATGTCAGCTCTAGCAAACTAATACATTGGATGTTTTATTCATTTGTTATGGATGTGAAATTTAATTCCATTCTTTAACAAGTGCATGCTCAAAATGGAGTGTCTGTGTCATCATTTTGACCCTCTAGTTAAAGTGAAAACCTGGGCTAGGTGTGCTGGCACATGCCTGTAATCCCAGGACTTTGGGAGGCCAAGGTGGGTGAACTGCTTGAGCCCAGGAGTTCAAGACCCACTTGGGCAACATGGCAAAACTCCGTCTCTACAAAAAAACTTAGCTGTGTGTGGTGGTACATGCCTGTAGTCCCAGCTACTTGGGAGGCTGAGGTGGGAGGATTGCTTTAGCCTGGGAGGTCAAGGCTGCAGTGAGCCGAGATCATGCCATTTCACTCTATCCTGGGTGACAGAGTGACACCCTGTCTAAAAATAAATAAAATAAAATGAAGACCTAGACATGGTATCAGGATGTCTGCATTGACAAACACCCGAAAACCCAATTCTGATGATTAAAGTAACAAATGGGATGCATTTAGCTCAAACAGCTCAAAGGTCAAGAGGTAGTACAGGCTTCAAGTGTAGTTTGATCAGGGTGTGGCTTCCTCTGCTTCTCCCTGTTTATCAGGTGTGTGGTTGGGTTGGGTCCTCTCAAGGTGGAAAGAGGGCATCAGTAGTTATACATGCTCTTCCATTCCTATCCAAGAAGAAAGGATGGCATCGAGTAACTATAACGAGTCCAGGCTTTCCTCTGATTGAACCAGTCATTGTTACACTAATAATAACTACAGTAACAACAACTAATACTTAATGTGCTCTTAATATATGTCAGGCACTCTTCTAAGTGCATCTGCTGCATGAACTCTTTCAATCCTCATAAAAAGAGGAATGGTGGAAACAAACTAAATGTCCATCAACAGATGAATGGATAAAGCAAATATGGTATAGACATACAATGGAATTCTATTCAACCATAATAAGAAGGCATTTCTGCAATATAAAACGAGATAGATGAACCTTGCTTACATTATGCTCAGTGAAATAAGCCAGTCACAGAAAGACAAACACTGCATAATTCCACTTATCTGAGGAACTTAAAATAGTCAAATTCAAAGACTCAAAGAGTGGAATGGTGGTTTCCAGGGGCTGGGGAAAGGACGAAATGGGGAGTTACCAATTAGTGGGCATAAAGTTTCAGTCAAGCAAGATGAATAAGTTCTAGAGATCTGCTGTACAACATTGCACCTATAATCAACAATAATGTTTCACACTTAAAAAAATTTTAGAAGGGTAGATCTCATGTTAAATGTTATTATAATAAAATTTTAAAGGCAAATAAATAAACAAACATAAAACCCAAACAAAACAAAACAAAAACAATGGGAGCACCCTGATTTGTTAATTTGGTCAAGCCCAACCCCAACTGAGAGAGGAGGTAAGGCCCCCCGCCAGCTGAAATTATAAGACTGACACACAACGTGAAGGATAGATATTAGGAAAATAACCACAGTATGAACTACAACCATGTGTTTGAAAAGTTATAACTCTGTTCCATGCTTCAGATGTCCTTAGTGATCTAGCTTAATACAGGCAAAACCAAGATACATTCTCCTTTCATTGTCCACATTACTTACATTACCTTTCATCACAAATGTTCTTTCTAATGTCACAGTATTGTTTTCTCCTTGCAGATACAAATGCCAACAGAAATTGAGTTAGGAAGCTTGCAGCCTTCCAGAAATTCATCAACAACTGACCGGCTTTTCTGCTGCAAGTTAAAGTGACCTCTTAAAACGGTCAAACCCTAGGTCCCTTTGATTCTGCTACTGTTCTGACATTTGCAGAGGGGTGTGAAAACCTCTTTGCTTGTTCTGGCTTGTGTGAGCTGCTTATCTTTTACCCTAGATGTACAGTAAGAAAGGAGCAATCAGAGACAGGCATTTGGTGAGGCTTTAGTTTGTCCCACTTTCACTCTTGCCCCCAACTTCCACCTTGTCCATGTTAGGTGTTCCCTGTAAGAATGAAATGTACTGATCTGATATTTTCCCATTTTTAAACTTGAATTCAATTAGACTTTTGTCATGGGTCATATAAAGCAGAAATGCATGTGTATTATGATTTCTGCCATATTCTAGTGAATCAAGTGTTAATTTCATAAGGCTTCATTGATTTGAAATAACGGGCAATTTACTGACTGAAGGCTAAATATTGGTACAAATGAGTACAACATGTTTTTGAAAATAATTTGACAATACTTTATCAAAAGTTACAAAATATTTGTATCTTTTATATAGCAATCCCATTCCTAGGGGTTATTAAAAGTGGAGGGGGGAAGCCTCATGCACAACAATATTCATTCAAGACTGTTTTAGAATAATATAAATGTAAACAACACATATTCCAACCATATGCACGGCTAAGACAGTTATAGTAAAAACTTCTTAGAGGAAAATATTATGTAACTATTAGTTATTCCCTTTGTTTGGAACACTTTCCACCCCCTCTGCCTTATTTCTCTGCCAGCTATCTCCCACTTAGTCTTCAAGACTCAGGGTACCCACCACTGTGCTTATATAACACCTGGGCACACCTCTATTAAAACATGTATAGCCCACTGCATTGTAACCCATGATTTTGCCTGTTAGTGCCCTCCACTGGATTGCAACTCACTGAGGCAGAGTCTGTCATTTGTGCAACAAGTTAAAAATCAGAAAGCAATGGGGCAAGAAATAAAATTATTTCTGATATATAGAATTTAGCTTCAGCTAATTCAGACCTGCCTTCGTTCCCTGCTCCCAACCCCCTCCAGCCTCCAGCAGCAACAGCAGCAGCAGCGCCCCTGAAGTCTCTTGTGGAAGGTGAGAAATCTACCGATAAGCTTTCTAGTAGGAGTGTCTTTGGGGAGGGAGTGAGTGGGAGATTAGAAATGGGGCCGGTGGAATATTCCTGCAAAACTCCAGGAACCATTAGCATTCCACTTCTTCTTACAAAGATTGTTTTCATGTCTGAGTTACCCTATATAGTGCACAAATTGGGAATGCAAACGTGCAGACGATCGGTGTGATCTACTGAAAGGCGATGCGCGTTCCCTTCTTGCAGGCAGAACTGCCTTAGGAAGCATGAAAGTGGACGCCGCCCTGTGCCAGGTGTCAGCGATTTGAGCTCGCTTCCCGGCCCCATTCATTTCCAACCTGGCTCCCAGATATTTCGCGAGGCGCTCCCTTTTGCCCGCCCGACTTCGGAGCGGAGCGCTCGGGTGTGAGGAGAACCGGCAAATCCTCGCGGGCGCTGGGCGCTCGCGGAGCCGCCCGCGCCCAGCCCCGTCACGTTGGCTGCCGAGCGCATCCCGGCTGCGTCCCGGCGGGGAGGCGCCGAGGGTAGCTAAGGGGAGAAGGTCACGTGAGAGGAGGAGTCTGACCTACTTTCCCGGTGGCAGGCACATGCGCACTTCCCATCTGCGCTCGGGCCGGGAGGCTCACGTGGAATCGCACGTGCCCGGTCCTCCAGCGAGGGGTTCCTGGCCGGGCGCGCGCTGGGGCGGGTCCGCTGTGGTACCCGCGGAGAGGGGCGCGGCGGGGCGGAGCGCTTGGAGACTCAGTCTGCGGGTCCCGCAATCATCATCCGTGACAACCGCAGCCTCTGGAGAGATGCTTAGGCGCCCTGCGGAGCTTCCCACGAATTCATCACATTCAACATTCGTGAATTCAGAAATTAAGACAAAGACTGCACCTCTGCCCTGTAAATCACCAGTTCCGCAACTCAGAATTTATCCTGCAAATGGGCTTCTGCTCCTGTGAAGTGAAGTCCCTGCAAGGATAATCATTACATCATTGTTGGACATCACAAACGGCCAGAAACAGTCAAAATGTCCAACAATAACACCGGTTAAATTCATAGAAACGTAAATTATGGTTGGACCACACTTGAAGTTGTCTGCAGCTCTTAAAAACAAATAGACTCTGCTGTCTAGACACTGATATGGAAAGACCTTGAAGATACATTATGTGATTTGTAAAAAATGATGCAGAACAGTGTATGGGATGCTGACATTTGTGAAGAAAAAAATTATATATGTATATATGTTATGATCAGACTAGTTCTGGAAAAATATATTGGATGACTGGGGGTGGGGGTCAGGGAAGACGCGAGACTCCACACTTATGTAACTTTTAAATTTTGTACCATGGATGATTAACCTTTTTTTTTTTTTTTTTTCCAAATAACATTTAAAAACAGAGTTATTTAGCACTTACCCTGTGCTGGGCACCAGCTTTTATGTAAATCATTTCCTTCTAGAAAGTTTGTTATGTACAGTATCTGCCGCATTTCCTGTTTTGTTCAGCTTGAATCTGAATGTCTTAAGCTTTCTGATACAGTTGAGACATTTTTTAAAATCCCGATATGAACAACCCAAGTCCTCCACATCTTTAAGATTCTTTTCAAGTTCTGTCTCTTGAGGGAAGGTATCTTAACCAAGAGGCTCTCAGCAACAAATACTTGCATAATAAAGCCGACACAGCAGTTCTACATATGTGATTAGCTTTTACTCTCCCGATTACTCTGTGACTTTGTAGTGCAGATATTATTATCACTGTGGTTATTACATATGTGCCGGTTATATTTGGTCGCAAGTTAACTAAAAGTCAACTCTAAGTGACTTGAACGGTAAAGCTCATTTAACTTCAGGTTGAATGTTGGATTTCAGGGATACATCGATTTGCCTGCTAAACAATGCCATCAGGAACTTGTTTCTTTCTAATCTTCTGCCAAGGTTTCCATAGTGTCAGCTTCATCTAAAGCTTTGGGAGGCCGGGAGCGGTTGCTCACGCCTGTAATCCTAGCACTTAGGGAGCCTGAGGCGGGCAGATTGCCTGAGGTCAGGAGTTCGAGACCAGCCTGGGCAACATGGCGTAACTCCGTCTCTACTAAAAAATACAAAAATTAGCCGGGTGTGGTGGCTCACGCCTATAGTCCCAGCTACTCAGGAGGCTGAGGCCTGAAAATCACTTGAGCCTGGGAGGCGGAGGTTGCAGTGAGCTGAGATCCCAACACTGCACTCCAGCCTTGGGGATAGTGTGAGAACCTGTCTCAAAAAGAAAAAAAAAAAAAAAGTAAAGCTTTGGGAAAGACTCATTTAGTAAAAATGCTTCTTCCCAGAAGCAGCAAGTAAACATCCTCCCTATACTCGTTGGCCTCAAGTTGGGGCAAGTGCCCACACTTGAACTAGTAACAGTAGCAGGAGAAGGAATTATGCCAATTCGTTTGTGTTACTCTATTAGTCCGTGTGCTTTGAGGGGAGCTAAAGAAAAAAAAAAAAAGACAGCCTATGAATGGTGTGAAGCGACCACAATGCCTCTTAATCATTACTGTCACTCCTACTGCTATTATTTCCCTCTTTCTGGTGTGGCAAACTGGATGAAGTGATAGCTCTTGACGTCCTAAAGATTATGCAGGCAGTATACTTGCATTTTCCCTCTACTGTATACCTTCCCAGTGATGGAGTAAGAGCATGAACACATCAGAAAAGTCTATCTCCAATCTAGCAAAACAACTTGAGTTATAATGAGAAATCAGTGATGCCATTATGGCAGAATTATATACAAGGAAGTGTGCAAACACCACATTTACGTTCTATCTCTTCATCTACCCATCGAATGAGTATCAAACTTCTACTGTCTGTGGAAGCATAAAGGCTCATACAGAAAAAACAGCAGATATTCATGACCAAGCCCCTGGACTCAGAGGGAAGACAATCAAGTTAGGCAGGCAAGATAAATACTTGGGAAATGCTGAAATAATGATATGAGACAGCATGCAATTAAATGTCTAAGTGGATCATAATACAGTGTGGCAGATGTTGAGAGCAGAGGCAGGGATTGGTTGAAAAAAATATAGCAAATAGGAGTAGGCCTTGAAGGATTGCTAAGGTAAGATACAATAAGCACCAGAGAAGGGAAGGGCTGTATAGATAGTTGGACAGTATGAACCAAATTAGTACAGGTGGAGGCTAGGCGTGGTGGCTCGGCGTGGTGGCTCATGCCTGTAATCCCAGCACTTTGGGAGGCCAAGGTGGGCTGATCAGGAGGTCAGGAGTTGGAGACCAGCCTGGCCAACATGGTGAAACCCCATCTCTACTAAAAATACAAAAATTAGCCGGGCATGGTGGTGTGCACCTGTAATCTCAGCTCCTCGAGGAGGCTGAGGCAGGAGAATTGCTTGAACCAGGGAGGCGGAGGTTGCAGTGAGCCGAGACCGCACTTCACTCCAGCCTGGGTAACAGAGCAAGACTCCATCTCGAGGGGTGGGGAGTGGGGGAAGAGTACAGGTGGAAATGAATCGGGTGTTCTCAAGATTAGAGAAAAGACCTATTGGCATGGCGGGGGGGTGTTTGTGTTGGAGGAGCGAGAAGTGATGCTGCAAATGTAAGAAACCAGGTGCCCCAGGCCCCACCACCCTGTGGATATAGATGCGTTGTATTTAAATTGCTCTGGCTCTATTCCCACCTGCTTCTTGTTTCCAAGTCTCAACCAGTTAGAGAATACCCGAGGGTCTTTCACATGTGTTCACAGATCAGTCAGGCAGTTACTGTCACCCCACAGCATCTGCCGTGCTCTCCCTCTCCTGTTCTGCTCCCCCTAATTTCACCCTTTCCTAGAAAAGCAGGATGGAGGATGTCTCACCACCACTCGGCTAGTTATATGAGAGGAGGGGGAAGAGTCAAGAATGATTCCAAGCATATCCGCATTGCTGCCTGGTATGTCAAAATGAGACACATTATACACAGAACATGCCTGTAATTGGCATGGTCGTACCAGAAGGAGAAGGGACCTCATCGAACACATTAGGTTTTAAAATATTTAAGTATTTAACAACTATCAATTCAAGGTTGAGGCATTCTCTCAAGGGCAGCCTGAGACCAGTGCAGCTGCCAGGGTGGAAAATTTAAGGAGGCGCTCACTCTTGCGGTGGTGCAAGGGTGAACTCACAGGAATAATGTGCCATCGTATTTGTCTTGTGGTCTGGACAGGCCAAAACTAGAAACTTTAAAGTGTCCATCTGAAATGGTAAGGCCCACAGCTTAACAGTCTTAACAGTAGACAGAGATGGATTCATACCCCCGTATTTATTTGTCTGTGCTTCTCTTTTTTTCCTTGTAAAAGTCTTTCTTACTTATCCTTCTTACTACAGCTCAAATCATACTTTAAATTTTGAGTTTTTAACTAGATGTGTGAATTTATGTGAACATATATGCTGTATATTCATTTGACAATTGAACAAACATACATTAAGGATCTGAAAGGATAGATCAGGAGATTCATTAGTTGTAGGGTCTATGAAGAAAATAAACAAAAATCAACAAAAGTCCTGTTTTCCAGGAGATCCCAGCCTAGTAGGGGAGGTAGTCTATAAGGAGAAGACAGCCAGTTGTGAATGTTTGTCAGGATGGGTGGGGGTCGAGGACCTGAAAGAGTGAATGGCTGCCTCTGCCATAGTTGGTGGTAACGGGAGGTAGCATCCTACTTTCATTAGCATGTGATACCTGAGCTGGGTCTTCAGAGGTGAGACCCCATAAGCCAGGCATTGTACAGGCATTTGGGGTGGAGAAAGGAGTATTTAAATCCCAGATATTAAAAACCCTCTCACAGTTGGAGACAGGCGTGAAGACAGAAAATGGTGAAGGTCCTGAGAAATGGTCAACAAAAGATTGTACTCATTGTTATGAAGGGACAGGAGAATGATCAAGGTGCCTGATGTGTGGAAATTGGGAGGAAGTTTTGGGCATGACAAAGCCATCCATTCCATAACTCTTGTTATAGGAAATGTAAACATTACCGGGCAGGGCGGAGCATATTTGCATAAGGAGACAGGTTTTTACAGGCCTGGAAACTCCCTTTCTCTTTCCCTTTTGATGCTCAACATTATTTGAAAATCTCTGATGATGGAGATAGGATGCCCTGAGATCAGTAGGTAGAAAAAGATACCAAATGTCATGGTGATAGAGGAAGGGTGTGATTGGTGTCAGGCTCTCAATTGTCACTTGAGGATGAAGCATGTGTCTGATGGTGGGGCCATCTTATCATCAAGGGAGTATTGGCCAGAAATGTCCATAACATTGGGAGCTCATAGGTGAGCATAAGGGACCCTTCCTTGTTTCCCCTTCCCCCACATTTTCTGGAAAACAAAACTTTGTGAAATGCTGTGGCAGGAACATCCACTGGTGAAGAATCTTTTGGAATATCAGGCCAGGCCTTCTGCTTTGGCAGTGCACTTGTAATGCAGTAGCTTGTTCTTAGATAACCGAGTTACTGGTGTGTGTCAGTCAGCATAGGCTGGAGTGGGTCATAGTAACAAAAAAATCCAAATACCAGTGGCTTGAAAGGGTACAGATTTATTTCTTTTTAAAATTAAATTATTTATTTTGAAACAGAGTCTTACTCCGTGGCCCAGGCTGGAATGCAGTGGCATGATCATGGCTCACTGCAGCCTCAAACTCCTGGGCTCAAGTGATCCTCCTATCTCAGCCTCCCAAGTAGCTGGGACTACAGGCATGCACCACCACACCTGGCTACTTTTTAAGATTTTTTGTAGAGATAGAGGTTGTATTAGTCTGTTTTCATACTGCTATGAAGAATACCTGAGACTGGGTAATTTATAAAGGAAAGAGGTTTAATTGACTCACAGTTCCACATGGCTTGGGAGGCCTCAGGAAACTTACAATCATGGTGGAAGGCAAAGGGGAAACAAGGCACATCTTACATAGCAGCAGGCAAGAGAGTGAGCATGTGAAGGAGGAACTGTCAAGCATAAAACCATCAGATCTTGTGAGAACTCACTATCACAAGAACTGCATGGGGGAAACTGCCCCCATGATTATCCAATTACCTCCCACCAGGTCCCTCCCTGAACACCTGGAGATTATGGGGATTACAATTCGAGGTGAGATTTGGGTGGGGACAGAGAGCCAAACCATATCAGGGGTCTTGCAATGTTGCCCATGTTGGTCTTGAACTCCTGACCTCAAGCAGTCCTCCTGCCTCAGCCTCCCAAGGTGCTGGGGTTACAGGCATGAACCACTACACCTGGCTAAAGATTTGTTTCTTGTTCATACTACATACCCATTGCAGGTTGGTGCTCCATCTCATCATTGTTCTCACTTGAGGACTGAGATAGAAGCTACAACCATTATTTGAGACATTGCATGGCAGAGTGAAAATAGAGCACTGGAGGGTCCTGCATTAGTGCCTGGAGGTAACACTCATTGCTTCCACTCACAACCCATTGGTTAGAACTTGTCATGTAGTTCTTCCACACAACCACGGTGGTTGCATAAGTCAGTTCTACTGATGCCAGGAAGGAAAAGGAGCTGGAATATTTGTGAGCAGCTTCAACAACTACTATGCACGTGACATCCTTGGCCTCAGGTTGGCTCACCAAATTCTGAGTCCAACAGGCAAGTTGAAATACCAGGAATGATATTGATGGTAGGAATAATAATAATAAATAATTTTTATCGAGGGCTTTCTATTCTATTAGAATAAAGCTAGACATTAGTCTAAGCATTTTCCCTATAGAAGCTTATTTAATTTTCCCAACCATTTTGGAGACAGAGGTGATCACAGAAAAGATCATTCTAGCATAGGGAGGAATGTAGTCTCTTGATAGGGAGTGTAGCCTTAGAGTCAGATTTCATTAACAGAAAAATAAACTTATTTTATAAACCAGAAGTAGGAAGTGGGAGCTATCAGTTTCATATATATTTCCACTTTCACTGCATAAAGAATTGATTCAGTGTGTAACAAAATCAGGAAAATATAAATTCAAGGTCATGAATACATTAACCAGGACATTGTTTCTTGTACTTCACTTCCACAGTAGTAATAGTTACTTTATTAATTCTTGCACATTTTATTGCAGGCTTTCTTCATTCCAAGCAACCACAGGCTTTTCAAGGAAAATAGTGAGTACAATATCTTCCTCCATATTGGCTCAGAGATCATCCCTGGAGGGAGTACGTTAGGAGTGTGCTTACTATGACATATTGTTTGCAAAGCTCTAGCTGAGGGATATCTGGAAAAGGGGTGTGTGTGTGTGTGTGTGTGTGTGTCAGAGACGTGAAAAGGAGTCTGGGGATGGAGGAGAGAACAGGCATGTCTGTGTATCCCTGAGTGTGTTTTTCTTTTTACATCTGTATACCTTGCCTGACTATTCATTAGCAGCTTATTGAGTCTTTCTTTCATAGCTATTTCACAGCCTAGGGGGAATCACCCACCAAATGTTTCTGAGCATTTGGTGCTGATTTGGAAAAATGTTTTCTGAATTGCACACAAAAATAGCGAGTAATATTAGCTAACATTTGAGACTTCATAACCAAGCACCTTGTTAATACGTGCATTATGTTATTCATCCTCAAAATAACCAGTGATTAGGTGAATACTATCATCTGCTTAAGTTGACACAAGACAAAACTGAGGCACTGGGAAGTGACACTGCTGTTCAACAGAGCAAAGAGCTTACTGACTCCAGAACCCACACTTGGGACCTCTGCAGTGTCTTGCCCTCTGGAGCCTTCCTGTGGCCCAGCTGAGTCTGGCATTCTGTGTTCTAACTCCAACCCACCTTTACAAGCTTATTGTCCTCCACTCACTTAAACTTTCTGTTGCTGGCTGTTTGGCTGTTCCCTGAACTCCTCTAAGCTTATTAACTTAACTTTTCACCGACAGCTCATTCTGCCTTCTTCTGGAATGTCCTTTTTCTCTGCCTGCCAGAGTCCCACCATACTTTCAGGCTCATATCAAGAAATGCCTTCTTCATAAGTGCCATCTCATCTTCTTAACCATGTCTAACTACTGCCCTCTTTTTTCATCTTTCCTGTGGGTTTCGCCTCTGTCCACCCTATGCTGGAAGAGCATGGTATGTCATATGCCTAAGTTTATTCTTCAAGAACCCAGCCGACCAAGTGGTACACATGATAAGTGCTTGATGAATGAACAAAGGGGATATTTGTATAGGCCTGAGAAAATGTTAAATGGTTACACTGTAAAATGAGAGCATTATCTTCCCTCTTCTAGTATTTAAGGAAAGACACATTGTAAAACAGAAACTAATGAAAATAAAGCTTCTTATAGTTGACTTGAATATTCTTTGATCAAACCATGTTCTTCAGAACTTACTGATGTTCTAAAGGAAGTTTGACATAATCTGGTCATTCACCCATGTATTATTTATTAAGTGACTACTATGAAAACAAGTGCTGTTCTAGAAACTAGGGATCCAGCAATAACCCAACAGATAATAAACAAATAAGTAAGGAAGTATATAGCATGTCAGATGGTAATAAGTGCTCTTGGGGTAGAAGAAAATAAAACAGTATGAACAGGAAAACCTGGGGCTGGAGGGAGCAATGTAATTGTGTTTACAGTGGTCAGATAAGCTCTAAGCAAGGAGATGACATTTGAGAAAAGAGCTGAAGTAAGTGAGGGAGTGAACTATGTAGAAATCTGGGAAGAAGGCATTCTAGGAAAGGTAACAGCAAGGGCAAAGGTCCCGAGGCAGGAGTGTGCTTTGTATTCAGGAACAACAAGAAGACCTGGGCGGGGGTGGGGAGGTTGCAGTTCAAGGAACAAGGAGGAGAGAGAGAGAAAAGGGGGTCATCGAGGTCATATGTAGTGGGGCTGGTCCAGATTAAATAGGGATTTTTAAGCTGTTGAAGGACTTTGGCTTCTAGTCAGTGAGATAGAAGTCATGGAGAATGGTGAGCAGAAGAGTGGCATGATCCAACCTCCATATCAGAAGAGCCCCTCTGGCTGCTACATTGAGAACAGACTGTAATGGGGCAAGGAGATGGGATGACCAAGTAGTTGGCTATTGCAATAAACCAAAGGAAAGCTGGACAATGGCTTAGTCTAGAGCAGTGGTTCTCAACAAAGGGCAGTGTTGCACCCCAGGGGACATTTGCCAATGTCTGGAGAGGTTTGGTTTGTCATAACTCAGGGGCTGGTAGGAAGCGGGTGCTGTTGGCATCTAGTGGGTAGAGGCCAGGGATGCTGCTAAACATCCTCCAGTGCACACAGCCGCCTCCTCCAACAAAGACTTATCCAGCTCTAATGTCAGTAGAGCTGAGGGAGATAAACTGGTTTAGAGTGGTAGCGAATGGTGATGGTGAGAAACGATCAACTTCTGGATGTATTTTGAAGGCAGTGCCAGTGGGATTTGCTGATGAACTGCAGATGGAGTGTAAGAGGAAGAAAGGAGCCAAGGGTGACTTAAAGTTTGTTGCTGGAGCAATGGGGAAAGTAGAGTTTCCATTAACCCAGAAGGGGAAGAGGCTGGGAGGAGCAGATCTTGGAAGCACAGCCAGGAATTTGGTTTTGGACATGTCAAATTCCATCAGGGCGTTACTCCCACCCCCAGTGTTAAACAGGGGTCTCATTATATATTGCCAGTGAAAAATGCACAGATAATCCAAAGCAGATAGCTCCTCAATTATTTATATTTTTCTGGACTGCATTATATGATATTCTCCCAGCAAGTACATTATCCTATTTATATTTTGCTTATGTGAGTATTCACCTGGGTTTACATTCTGGAATGTGGTCTGCCTGAGAAGAGCAGATGAGAAAGCTTAGGAAGCAGGAAACCAGGAGAGAGCTAATAATAGCTTAGCATTAGGGTCTAGGCTGATGCCAAAGATTATCTTGTCTTTACCAGGGGCTGGTGATCAATCTGCCTGTTCATGGTCATGGGTGGAAAGACTGGGATGTGATCACTTATCCTTTTTTCAGTGTGACACCTGGTACAGATGCCACAATATCTACAGTGAAGTATCACGTTAAGAGTGTCCATGTCCTGAAGTGGGTAGGTGCTCACTGGAGCCGGGTGGGGCCACATTCCAGCTTTGCCACTGACTGCATTCTTGTTATGTGTGAGTTATATGAATTCTTTGAGCTTCAGTCTTATCATCTGTAGAACTGGCACTACAGTAGTTCACTCAAAAGGTGATGCAAGGATTAAACGAGTGAATACATGTAAAGTGTTTAGACTACTGTTAGACACATACTAAGTGCTCAGTAAACATTTGCTTACTATTGTTGTGAAGATTGCAGTTTAGGGGTGGGAAAGATCCAAGTTCAAGTTCCAATTTTGTGGTCATGAACTTTCTCTGACCCTCAGTTGCTTCATCTTCAAAATGGCTATGATAAAAAATATCTATATCCAAGAGATATGAGCACTGCATGAAACAGTCTACATAAAGCAGACAGCAGATGGCCTGACTTGAGGCAAGCACTCAGAGAACAGATCTAGATCATGAGCAAATGAACCCAAAATCTCGTAGGGTGACTTGAACGGACCCATATCTTGAAACACCATGGAGACCCTTTATATACTTCCAGAGGCTGCTGAGGAGCCAGAGCCCCAGAGAACCTGATGCCACCAGCTAGAATTCTTATTTCTAGACAAGCAGTCATAGGATGGAAGGGACAAGCCCAGGACTGGATGCAACATGTCTATGCTATGCTATGCTATGCTATGCTATGCTATGCTATCCTATGCTATGCTATGCTATGCTATGCTATGCTATGTTATGTTATGCTATGTTATGTTATTATTTCAAAGGAAGAAGACAAAGGAAGAAACGATAGTAGTTTGAAACACATGAAGAAAAAATAAACCCCAAATTAAACCCTCAGGACTCCATTGTGCCTGAGAAAGGACAGCAGGCTCCACAGAGGGTAGATACTCGGATGGGCTTGCGTTGGGAATGGAACTCTTGACACCCTTCCAACTAAGACCGGAATGTGGTATGGGGCAAAGCAGGGGATTTATATGTAAGTCATGGGAGAAGGTGCATGTTTTATATTTTTCAGGCCAGGACAGCAGCATTCTGAATCTGTATGTTCCCAGTCATTCAGTTCACCCACATATACTGAGTGCTCGCCATTAGGCCGGGAGCTGTGGCAGCCGTTGGTATACAGAGGTGGATAAGATACCATCTTTACCTTCAACTGTCTTACAGGACAGTAACAAGATAGGCATATACACAGGTAGCTCAGATGCAACGCCGGGTAGAATTCAATGCTTTATCAGAGGAGGTGTGGGAAGCAGCTCAAACTTACCAAGAATCATCAAAGATGATAGAGAAAGGACAGCTTTGATCCAGCCACAGTGCAAAGAGGTGAGAATGCAGGAATTAATAGAATGCAGTCCCTGTCCTAAAGCAGCCCCACAGCCAGTAAGGCCCAGGATTGTCAGTGTGTGGCTCATCTGCCACGTGTAGGCAGCTGATCTTATCCCACCGTAGAGCTCAGCTTCTCCTCGGTAACCACCTTTTGCTTCCCTCGACCTTCCTCCACATTGAGCTATCACCAGCTTTGACATTATGGGATCAGAAACTCATACTAGAAGGACTCCTTAGTGATTATCTATTCAATGTTTTTCGAACATCTTGTAGGGATGAAGTTTTTTGGACTTTAGCCCAAAAGTTCCAAGGGGCTCTCATCAGGGCAGCTGGAGGTAAAGAAATAAAGGAAAGAGAAATGAAGCCACATCCTCTTTAATTTCAACCAGAGCAGTTCTGTTTTTATTTATTTTAATGGTCTTCGTTTTCATGTAAGATTTCACTTAAACAAAGGGTTATGCAGCTGGAAAAGGTTTGGGAGGCACTAATTTTATTTTCATAGAGACGAGATCTGGAAGAGAAATGGCGTTTCAAGATATCAGAGTCAGAGAAAGCTGAGAGCCTGGGTTTCCAACCTGTGGGCCACTGAGCTTTCCACTGTGCCCACTGCCTCCTTGTGAAGTGGGAGCACATCTGCAGGGGAGCCTCAAACTTCTCCCTAAAGTGAGTGGAGCAAGGTCGTGTGTTGGGTTTACACTGGGGAGGGAACGGAGGAGCGTGGAAGAGCTGTTGTTTGTGGGCACTGCTTGGCACCTCCCCCCGCCTGCAGATCAGGGTGGTATTGGGTGGGCACGTAGAACATAGGTGTGTGCTGGGAAAGAACCCAAGGGCCTCTCCCTGATTCTGGAAAATAGAGCTCTGTCGGGAGCTTCCTGGGAGTGAGAATTGGAAGGCGGCAGGAAGTAAGTGTGTTTTGAAAGAGGGACAGCTTAGGAAGTGCCCCAGAAGAAACAGAAATAAGTAGCTTTTTCCTGGGCACCAGAAGCTTGGGCAGCTTTTAGGCTAAGGGTTCATTTGCTGAATGCCTATTGAGGAAACTAAAGTGAATGGTAGGTTTGTGTTCTGTAACATAAAGAAACCTATAGCCCAGAGGGGGAAGTTAGAACAAGTACATTTATAACACAAGGGTGAAAGAAAGAAGGCCAGAAGAAATAAGAAGACACATGCCACGGGAGCTAGACCATTGTGAAGGGGAGATCGTTGGCACTGCCTGGTGCAGGACACTTTGAGGTGGAGCTTGAAGCCATGTAAGCCGGCAGGAGATGGGAAAGGACACTGCACACAGAGGGCACAGGAGGAGCAGGGACAGAGACAGGTCCTCACTGGCTCTGAATGGGGAGAGGGATACTTTGGTTTGGCTTGAGTATACAGTCTCTGAAAGGCTATTGTGGACTGAATCACATTCTTCCCAGAATCGGAGGTGAAGTCCTCAAGGGTCCCTCTTCTGTGAAATATCCAGCAGGCCATCGCTGACATAGGTAGCTTTGGGAATTTGGTTTTGCTGCCTAGGGAGAGGGAGCCAGTTTCAGATAGAGATGGTAGGAGGCTTCCAAATGAAGTAACATTTCACCTTTTCTTCTGTCCCTTCCCAGGGGGAGAAGGTAAGAGCTGATGACCTGTGGGGGCCTGTGAGCTATGGAGTCTGGGAAGGTGGTATGTGGATGGCATTCACTTGGAACTCTGTCTTCCTCTCCTAACTTGGAAACTCTGTCTTCCTCTCCTAAAACAGCTTGGAAACCAGCCGGAGGTCAAGGGAAATTAGCAGCCTCCCCAAACCAGGATGAAAACGTAGTTATTGTTTCTTTGGCACTTCCCCAGGTTAGCCACCTGACACAAGTCAGGGAGAGGAAAGGGCATGGAGCACAATGAACCAAGAGCAGCTCCTCTACCCTGGTGAAAGCGTAGAAAAATGCCAGAGGTGGGGAGTGGGAAGGAGACATTACAGCCAGCCTTGAATGACGTGGCTGGATCTGATGAACTTCAGTGCTTACAAAATTAAGTCATTATCAAAGAAAACTTGGGGATAATGAAATGCTTTCCAAGCTTTCTGGTTGCCCTTGATAAAATAATTACATGTCCCACTATGGATGTGTGACCAGGTGAACCAGGGTTACTGCTCAGAGTCTCAGGCTAGGGAGCCAACAAGTGAACATCCGTTTGAACTAATTTTGAATATTTATGTTTTCCTTTTTCTAAAAAAAAAAATCAAAATTAGAATACAAGTATTCCTGCTGTGTTCTCAAAGTTAAAAGACAAAAATCCACCTCTAAACTTTTGTAAATTTTTAATGTGCATTCTCTAATAAACCTGCAGTAGAATAATATGAAAGAAAAACCATGAAGATACATTTGTTTCTTTCTTTTTTTTTTTCTTTGAGACAGAGCCTGGCTCTGTTGCCCATGCTGGAGTGCAGTGGTGCGATCTCGGCTTACTGCAATCTCCACCTCCCAGGTTCAAGCAATTCTCCTGCCTCAGCCTCCCCAGCTGGGACTACAGGCAAGTGCCATCACGTCCAGCTAATTTTTGTATTTTTAGTAGAGACAGGGTTTTGCCATGTTGGCCAGGCTGGTCTCAAACTCCTGACCTCAGGTGATCGGCCCGCCTGAGCCTGTCAAAGTGCTGGGATTACAGGGGTGAACTACCGCACCCGGTCTTACATACATATACTTCTGTGCTTATTTGTCCTCTCCACATTTCTTCATTAAGCATACCTTTGTAATTTGCTAATTTTTTTTTTTTTAAAGAAGCAAGGGGATTCCTTGTTTCCTTCTTCTCTGGGAATAAAGGGGAGACATTCGATTGTAGAATCTGGTTTCAAATCCCCTCACCTTTAATTCTTGACATACACAGCATATGTGGTATGCAGAAGTGGTCCTAGCTCAAGATGTGGTCTGACTCTGCTAGAGTGGACAGGGAGAGGCAACAGCCTCTCTGTCCTTAGTGACCCGAATACAGCAATGTGGCTCAAGCCTACACTAGTGTTTTTATTAGGCTGTCTCATGGTTAGACCATTTGCATTGCACTTCTAGCAGGCCAAGGACTTGCATTTTCTTTTTGTGTGCCAAGACTGGTCAATGCTTCAAGCATTCTGTCCTTGAGCTATCTGTGGCCAGAGAAGGTGCCAGTATGGGTCCCAATGAATGGGCTCACAGGGCAGGGAGTGTAAGCCAGAAGTCAAGGCAAGAACAAGAGGATCGCAGTGACAGAGGAGACCTCATGGTCAGAGCCAAAGGGTAAGTGTTTAGTCAGAGTCAAAGAATGGAACAAAAAATCAGGAACTGAGGTACCCAATGGGTCAAGAAATGAGTTAGGCTGGGCACGGTGGCTCATGCCTGTAATCCCAGTGTTTTAGGAGGCCAATGCAGGAGGATCACATGAGGCCAGGAGTACCTGTAGTCCTAGCTACTCAGGAGGCTGAAGTGGAAGGGTAGTTTGAGCCCAGGAAGTTGAGGCTGCATTGAGCTGTGACTGTACCACTGCACTCCAGCCTGAGCGACAGAGTGAAATCCTGTCTCTAAAATAAAAAGAAAGAAATTAGCTGATTACCCTGGTGACCTTGGGCAGTAGGGCTCTAGTGCTCTAGTGCTCTAGACCTGGGCTGTGTAAGGTGTCTGAGACTGAGTTTTTCAGGGTATTGGCCACGTAGCTTGGGAATGGCATGGTCGATTTTCAAGAATTTAATTTAGCTAGCCAGATATGTGATTGATTTGTTGAACCCAAGTGCATGCTTTGATATGTATCTCTATTAAATTCAGTCTTGCTATATTCAGCCCATTGTTACAGCTCAATAAGATATTTCTGGGACATGATTCTATCACCCATGTGTTTGCTCTCATTCCTAGCTCGATGATCTGGATTTGATCAGAATGTATTCCAGGTATTTATACCAATCTGTTGAAGTTCATAACCAAAGACCCTGGCTGCATCCTCCAGAGATGGTTATTCAATCATACATCAATTCACCCACATTTTACCTTCTTGTTTATGAAAATAACCTGAGAGACTCCACAAAATCCTTTGTTGTAGAGCATTCCTCACATGCATCAGTTTAATGGCCTTAACCAAAAAGACTTAAGGTGAATTTAACAAGACTTGTTGTACTTGGCAGATTATATCTCTTCTCAGCTTCTCAGCGTTTTCTCCTCTAAGCTAAGTATCTCCAGGGCTGTAATTTTTTTGACACCAGAAATGGGAATAATGAGTTGCAATGTAATAGAGTGACAATAAGCTAGATGCATTTACATAGAGAGAATGTCCAAATTTGCATTCATTCCTAAAACATTTTTATGGCTGTGCAGTCACATCGACTGAAGATTCCAGCTGTCTGGATACCCAGATACTCACAAGGTAACCTGATCTTGGTACTAGATATGGCCTGGGTCCAAGCAATTAGCTCTGTTTGTCTAGAAACGTTTTGATCAGTTCCCCAGAGCTGAACAAATTCAGGAAAATCCACCCATGACAAACATCTGCACATTCAATAAATTCATTTGGAAAAAAATGTTTCTTGAGTGTCTACTTTGTGACTGGCACTGTTGTGGATACTGGGATGCAGCAGCAAATAAGATAAAGTTTCTTCCCTCATAGAGCTTACATCAGAGCAAAAAGGCACATAATAAACAAGTAAGCAAATAAATAAATAATAGGATTTTAGATAGTTGTAAGTGTCATGAAAAAATAATGCAAGGTAGGGGCTAGAGAGTGACTGGTGCATGGCTGCATGGTAACTGATTATGTCTATACAATCAAAATATATATACTGATTATGTTTGTATAATCAAAATAGAATTTGTAATATGAATTTCTCTCCTATGGCAGATGTTTGTGTCCTTACTGCAGGATATAATTTTTTCAGTTACAGAGGGCAGGAAAGCTAAATTGAAATACATATCAGTTTGGAAAGTGAACAATTTGTATGAAGGGAGAAAGATGGTAGGATGTGGTAGGTTATGGACTGTGCTATTGCACTGAAACCTACAGTGGACACAGTGAAATGGTAAGAAATGAAATATGAAAGTAAGAACATTACATAACTGTTGTTCAACAAGAAAATATATACCCAAACCTAGGTGACGTCTTATAGACTAGATCTGATATAGCCCCTTTCTCCCCTCACCTCCCAAGCCAAGGTTAAAAGGCATAAAGACAATGAGTGTGCAGTTCTGGGTTCTTCTGACTTGACAACCTGCTCACCCTGTCTGAGCTGCTAGGCCAACTCCATCTCAGGTGCATCACTCGAGAGAGGCATTGGATACCTGCTCACTCATGCCAGTATGTATTTTACTGGTTTATATTCTGTGTGGTGCCTAGTAGCCAAAAGGGCCATTTTAAAAAGTCAACAAAACCACAGCTGAGTCTGACTTATCAATTTTGCCATCCTCAGACCTGCATCAGCCTCAAAGAAGGGTGGTCTAGTTCAGAATAAGAATAATCGCTTCACATTTTAAGCACTTACTATGTGCCAGGCACTCTCATATGTTTTACATGGACTCATCTCTTTCACCTCTTACAACAAAACAGGTAGTGTATCGCATGTTTATAGCAGCACAATTTGCAGTTGCAAAAATATGGAACCATCCAAAATGCCCATAATCAATGGATAAGGAAAATGTGTGTATATATATATATGCACCATAGAATACTACTCAGTCATAAAAAGGAATGAAATAATGGTATTTGCAGCAACCTGGTTGGAATTGGAAACCATTATTCTAAGTGAAGTAACTCAGGAATGGAAAACCAAACATCGTATGTTCTCACTCATAAGTGGGAACTAAGCTATGAGGATGCAGAAGCATAAGAATGATACAATGGACTTTGGGGACTCAGGGGAAAGGGTGGGAGAGGGGTGAGGAATAAAAGACTACACATTGGGTACAGTGTACACTGCTCTAGTGATGGGTGCACCAAAATTTCAGAAATTACCACTAAAGAACTTATTCATGTGACAAAACACCACTACCTGTTTCCCAAAAACCCATAGAAATAAATAAATAACTTAATTAAAATAATTAGGTAGTGTATGAATTAAGATGGCTAACTGCTATATCAAGTAAGTCCCCAAATGAAAGGTGATTCCAAGTTGGCAAAGGGGCTCTGCTCCACACATTCATTCAGCTACCAGGGATGCTGGAGGCTCTGCAAAATCTAGCCAGTGGAAAAGTAAAGAGGAAGGAAGATTGCATATAGGAAGTTTTTATGGGTCAGTCCTGGAAAGGTTGAACAACACTTCTGCTCGTATTCCACTGGCTAGAAATAAGTCGCATAGCCACCCTTAAAACTGCAGGAGCAGCTGGGAAACGTGCTCTCACTGTGTGCCCAGGAAGAAGAAGCAACAAGGAACTGTTATAATTATCTTGAATTTTTAGATGAAGAAACCAAGGCTCAGATATTTTAAATATCTTGTCTAAGATAGTAATTAATTAATTAATTAATTCAGTCAGGATGCTGGTGTTGAAACCAGGTTAGTCTGACTATCCTAGAGACATTCTTAACCAATACGTTATATGGCCTCTTGAAGGGAAATGCACACAGGCTTTGGCGTCTCTCCCAGATTTCCCCTGGAAAGAACTGAGCACACAGTGCCAAATTTTGCCTCTGCGATCCTCATTTTTCTACACATTTTTGGCTAAACAACCCTCTTCTATTGCCATAGACTTTCTTTGGTTAGGTTAATTTTTATGAAGCTGGGACAAAGTTGCCTTTTCCTTCATCCAGGAAAATTTTTCATATCATATTTATGCATTAATTTTGCTGTCAAACTCTCAGAATTCTTGGGTGCATTTCATCATTTCTCCCACTTAGATGATTCTGCTGTTAGTCAATAATACTTTCTAGGCATCATTTTTAGACCTGTGCATTCAAAACAGTTAAGCCAACACTCTCTTTTGTTGTTACCAGGATGTCCTCTTCTTAGCTGTTACCACTCTGAACTCCCTGGATAACACAGTTCTGCTATCTTTAGTCAATTTTACTGACCTCATGAACACACTGTCATCATGGGAATAGGCAAATCAATGACAGCACAGAGGTTTAAACTTTCATGAAGGTTTATAATTATTCAGGTCCTGCCCTGTCCATCTTGCAACAGCAACATCTTTCTCAATTCCCTCTCAGTTCTGCAAACATGCTTCCTTCACCGTAAAATCCACACCTCATAATATGCAAAAGGAAGGAATATTTTCAAGATCGACAGGAGAAATGAGCTTGTCTTTTGACCCCAATTCAGTAGTGTTTGTCATCAGGGGCTTCACTTGGTGATGGAGTGGTCCATGATATGCACTGATAGATCAGCAATCAAAAACCTACCCCCTTCCCAATTTGACATTCCAGCCTCCTTATCCCAGGGAATGATGCTCAGAACCACAAATGTCCTTTTCAGTATGAACAGAATATGCAGCTATGGGCAAAGTGAAATTATGATTTTGACTATCTAACTAGATTTTGACCAGGAAAACCATGTCTTTCCCTAAGAAGAAAGGGAACACTGGTTGTCCCTGTAGTATAGGATTTGGGGGAAGAATAAAAGAACTATCCTGAATTAAAAGGAAAAAGAAATTAATTGTTTATCATAATGCTTTATTAATTGTTTATCATTAATTGTTTTCATAATGACCCTATGGGCCCCTTGGGAAAAATAATGAGAAATGTAATGGAGAGCTGGTGATATTGGATGTTTGCCTTATCCAGATATCATGTTGAAATGTAAACCTCAATGTTGAAGGTGGGACCTGTTGGGGGGTGTTTTGATCATGAGGGTGGATCCCTCATGAATGGCTTGGTGCCTTCCCTATTGTGGTAAGTGAGAGCTCACTCTCTTAGTTCACATGACAGCTGGTTGTTTAAAGGAGCCTGCCTTCTCCTTCTCTTCTCTTGCTCCCCCTCTCTTGGTCCCACCCTTGCATGTGACCCAAGGGCTTTCCCTTCACCTTCCGCCATGATTGTAAGCTTCCTGAAACCCTCACCAGAAGCAGATACCAGTACTCTGCTTTGTGTATCACCTGCAGAACCATGAGCCAATTAAACCTCTTTTCTTTATAAATTACCCAGCCTCAGGTACTCCTTTATAGTAATGCAAAAACAGACCAAAAGCTGGTTTCTGTGACATGGTGACAAAAATCTTTGAGAAAGGTAGTGGAAAAAGGCATGTGAGGGAAAGCACCTGAGTGAGCAGGAAATTCATTCCAAGGTGGAGAGATGAGAAAGTCGTAAGATGCTGGATGGGAATGAACACTTTCGGCCCAGGAAGTGCTACCACTTGTTTCTCTGCACCTGAGGAACTTATCTGAGGTGCAGTGGGAAAGGGCGGCAATAACAATACTAGACTGTGTGCTCCACGAGGTCAGTGACCATCATTGCTTTCTTCTCCACTGTGCCCCCAGTTCCAAGCCCAGTGCTTGGCATGTCACAGCTGCTAATTTAGTATTTGTTGAACACATGCTGCATGAGTGAATGAAAATGACAAGAGCCAGGCTGCTTTTTGGGATTGCTTGTAAAGAAGTTATCATATTAGCAGGGGTAAAACCTTTCCCCCATCAGGCTAGAGTAATCTAGCCCGAAGGCCAGGGATGCAGCAGAGGGAAGGGCATGGACAGGAGAATGTTGGGGTCAATATGTTTACTGAGGATACGATGTCAAGCCACTGTCATTGTTCTCTGTGCCTTAGCAGTGCCTTGACCTCTCTCCTTTTATTTTTTCTTGCTTTCATCCTGCTTGAAACATGCTAATTGTGATTTGGAGCAATGAGGCTATATTTTTTTTTCATGTTCCTCCCTGAAACTTAAACCTAATTCTGCCTTGTGGAGGAAGACACCCAAATGAGTCTAATTTCTTTTCTGCAGGTTAGTCCTTCAAATAGAGAAAGATAGGCTAGAAAAGAACGTCATTTTCCTTTTATCTGAGAAAGAATGAGAAATTGTTTCCTTCTGCTTACATTCCAGTTGTGGTTGTTGGAGAATTTTGCTCAAGTCCTACCTTCTAGGCCCTCCTCACCTTCTTGAGGCTCAAGGGAGAATTTAATTAATATATCTCCTCAGTTCACTTTTTGGACAATTCCAAAGTCATTTCATGTTGGAGGTATATTAATCTCTCTTTGTTACAAAGTTAAAAATATGTTCACTGTCCAATATGTAGGACCCATTGGGATAGAATTTCTTTATCATTTATCTCACATTGTCAAATTTATAAAATTAAAATTGCATGTAAGCAGATAATTTTCTGAGTACTCCAAGCTGGTACTGATCAATAATTCCCTTCAGGTAAGAATGTCTTTATTTTTGCCTTTTGTTTCCAGGGATACTTCTGGTGTAGGAGAGCAAAGATTTGGAAGAAATCTGTCATGGCTGATCTCCATCACTTCAGTTTGCTTTCAAGTGTACTTTTTGGCAATTAATGAACATGTACATGTCTCTCTCCCTACACTTAGGCTCAGAAAACTAGAATAGAAAGGAAGTGGATGTGCATGTGGTGAGTATTGTTAGATGGTCGGAGATTCGAAACCTAAGTATTACAGAAATATTAAATAAAGTTTGGTTCCTTCTCTCACACCATGACCTGTTTCCTTTGACTCAGCGGCATTAATTGCCTCAGAGAGCATTCATGAAAGGGAGGCATAAAGAAATAAAAAAAGAGGCGAATTCTTTTTCCTTCTTGTATTTGAATTCCAAATGGATTCTTGAAACTCAGAGCAGAGGAATTAGTTTTTAAATCTAAAGCTTTTATTTTTGTGGAGAAGGCAAAAGATGAGTTGGTTTCTTTTTTCCTTTTTTTTTTTTTTAAGTTTCAAAGGCTAAAACTCTGCAGAAAGCCGGGTATACAGTTAATTCCCTCTATATATTGGGAATGGAAAGTGACAGCCTGGGTAAAGAGAAGCTTCAGAGAAGGATAAGGGAGCTTAGCTGCCAGGCAGACCAAGAGGCAGGCCTGGCCCCGTCTGCCTGCCTGTGAATAAACCTGGAAGGGACAGATGATAGCAGACTGGAGCCCAGACAGGGAGGGCAACCCAAGAATAGAGGAGCTGTGTGGCTTCCTCCCCAGATAAAGCCTGAGGGGGTGGCAATGCTTTAGAGAAGTCCCCTAGCCCTGCTTTGGAGAGTAGCTGTACAGCATAAATGGGAAGAAGGCAGGTCTAGGCAGGGAGGGCTTGAGATAGCATCCCCCCACCCAATAGGCTCTTATAACATCTGAGAGGCAAGGGGCAACATCCAAAAGTTCTACATGCCCCTTAGAGGGACGTAGAGTGGCTGACAGTATGCTAGCAGTGGCAAATCTGGGGAGTCTGCAGCAAACTTGATTCTTGCCTCCTTGGAGGAAGGAATTTGGCTGAGGGGCATATGTCAGAGTGAGAGACTGAGGAAAGTTTAAGAGCGGGAGTGAGAGTTTATTTAAAAGTTTTAGAGCAGGAATGAAAGGAAGTAAAGTACTCATGGAAGAGGGCCAAGTGGTTGACTTGAGAGATCCAAGTGTGCTGTTTGGCCCTTAACTTGGGGTTTTATACATTGGCATGGCTCTGGGGTTTCTGTTTCTCTTCTCTTCATTTTTCCCCTGGATCAGACGGTCCGCATGCACAGTGGCCTGCCAGCACTTATGAGAGGCTGCAGTGTGTTTACTGACATTGTGTGCATAATCACTTGAGGAGTTTTTCCCTTACCAGTCGAGTGTTCCTAGTGAAAGACTATATACTGGTTAAACTCTGCTATTTTGCCTCTTAGTGCACATGCTTGAACCCACTTGCCAAACTCCTGGGATCTTACAGGAAGCTGCTGATCACCAGCTTCAGGTGTTTTCTATCTGTTGGGAGACTGCCGGTCCCTCATGCCAGCTGTAGCCAATTGTTATTTCAGCTAGACAGGTGTTTTTTTTTTTTTTTTCTTTTTTTGAGATAGGGCCTCACTGTGTCACCCAGGCTGGAGTGCAGTGGTGCAATCTCAGCTCACTGCAACCTCCACCTCCCGGGCTCGGGTGATCCTCCTGCCTCAGCCTCCCAAGTAACTGGGACTACAGGCACATGCCACCATACCTAGCTAATTTTTGTATTTTTAGTAGAGACAGTGTTTCATCATGTTGGCCAGGCTGGTCTCAAACTCCTGACCTCAAGTGATCTGCCCACCTTGGCCTCCCAAAGTGCTGGGATTACAGGCATGAGCCAACGTGCCCGACCTCAGCACCTGAAGGTTGCCTAATGTTCTGGGGAGTGGGTGGCAGTGGCAGTGGCAGTGGTGGGGGGGGGGGCTGGGGGGCTCTCCTGCCCTCCTCATATCTGCCTAATTACCTATTCTAATAAGATTTGCTAACCCAAGAACAAGAAGCATGTTCTCTATGCTCCTACCAATGGAAGGTAAGGCAGGACAGAGAATATGCCAGTGTAAGCGTTCCCACCCTCCAGGCTGTGGACCAGTACTGGTCCGTGGTCTGTTAGGAACCAGGCTGCACAGCAGGAGGTGAGTGGTGGGTGAGCAAGCAAGCATTAGGGCCTGAGCTCCGCCTCCTGTTAGATCAGTGGCGGCATTAGACTCTCGTAAGAGCGTGAACCCTATTGCGAACTGTGCATGAAGAGATCTAGGTTGTGTGCTCCTCATGAGAATCTAATGCCTGATGATCTAAGGTGGAACAGTTTCATCCCAAAAGCATCTTCCCCTGCCCATCTGCATCCATGGAAAAATTGTCTTCCACGAAACCAGTCCCTGATGCCAAAAAGGTTGGGGACCACTGTGCTAGTAGATACAGAAAGGACCCAAGGCAATGACTAGAGTTTATATGAGGGGAATTACATCCCAGCAGATTCCATCAAATATAGGTGGAAAGCTGCAGACCAGATACCCCATCCCACCAAAACTCTCCCCATAGTTAGATGCTACTTTGGGGTTGGTGGGCAAAACACTAAGTCTTAGCTTGTACTTCCTGGAAAGAAAATAAACTAATAGACTGAATTTATCTGCATGGAATAGATGGTTTGCTACAATCTATTCAGATAGAATGAAGGCTCTGACTAGTTATGAAGCTGAGCTAGAGAACAATTTTGCAAAGTTATGTTCTTTGCGTTCATGAGTTTTATGGCCTGGTAATTAATGTCCACTCTTTCTGTTAGGGGTTCTCCCTGGCGAAGGCCCTGCTCAGAAGCCATCTGATTTTACTCGATTTGAGCTCCTTTACAGGTTTCTTAAACAGGGGAGTTTCATCTGACATGGATGCTTTAGTTGTAACTCGGTCCATAGATGGAACAATGGAGCAGATAACCTTAAGGGTCCATCCCTTGGTTTACTGGTTTGATTGGGCACTTTTACAAATATCTCCTGCTATATAAACTTTCTATGATTAATTAATTGGATTTCAGTTTCCTAAACTGCTCGACCCTCTTCATGATTTCTTTTATTTATTATTATAAAAATATTAAAATGTAAACAAATGCAACTGTTATGTTGAACATAGGAACTTGAAGGATATAGTGGACAACAACCTGATTCCGTTCTTCCCCCTGCACTGCATAGTCATTTGGGAGGGCACATTCTTTCCTACCCTTTTGGATACATTCCAGGAAGGGCCCGGTGATATTTCAGGCCTCTTTGAGATAATTAAAAAGTCTTTGGGTCACTTTAATCCTGTAAATATTCTCAGTCCAGTTCAAAGTCCAAACTGCAAATTTAAACAAAAAGCTCCCATTTTCTAGCTTAGGGTGAGCATTTCTATTCCTTCACGCACTTGCTAATACCATTGCTAATTCTTCCAGAGTCAAAATGGGTAGGGACGAGGGTGGGAGAAAGGAGGTGGCAAGTGGGCAGCGAATGTCTTCTTTGATTGATACTGTGCATTGCCACTCTCTGGGCTCTGAGATGTTTTAAGGGGACTTTCTCTTGAAATGCTTTGTGGGTACTTTGCAGAGTCCCTAACTCTAAGGAGGTTCTCTGGTTTTCTCACTTCCAGTTTCCTTACCTGGAGGATGTACACCTGGACTTTTCACACTTTTTTTTTTTTTTTTGAGACAGAGTCTCACTCTGTCACCCAGGTTGGAGTGCAGTGGCCTGATCACAGCTCACTGCAGCCTCCAACTCCCTGGGCTCAACTGATCCTCCTGCCTCAGCCTCCCAAGTAGCTGGAACTACAAACATGTGACACCATACCCAGCTAATTTTTAAAATTATTAGTTTGTAGAGATGGGGTTTTTCTGTGTTGCCCAGGCTGGTCTTGACCCACTGGCCTCAAACAATTCTCCTGCCTGGGCTTCCCAAGGTGCTGGGATTACAGGCATGAGCCACACACCTGACCTGATCAAGTCTTCTTGTGCTGCCAGATAGCCCTACTGGTTCTTACCTGGTCCCAGGAAAAACAGATGTCTTAGATCTGCTGTCGATGGGGGGCAGTTTCTTCCCAACCACCGCATCTACTCTCTGCTGGGGGCTGCTGTGGCTTCTGTCCTGTAGATGCCTCAGGCATGAATCAGATTCTACACCACGGTGCCCCCAGCTCAGGACACACACAACCAGTTTTCTGAGTGGCCCCAGTGGAGCTACTTTCACTTGACTTGAGAAGCAAGCATCCTACACTCTTCCTTAGGGTTCATGCATGTCTTGCGTGTGTTGGTGGGGTGGTGGTAGAGGGGATAGATGAGATGAAGCACGCACACTGCTCTCTCTTCTAAAAAGTCTCTAATTTGCAAACTCTTCCTACCTCTCCAGTTTTAATCCTGATAGATGCTCAAGAGGATAATAGGATAAGCATCATAAAAATGATTCTCAGCTGTCTCCTTTGATAATCCTAGAAGGTGAAGTATCTCTCACTTTGGAATAAAGCATGGACACCTATGGACTTAGGTTTTCAGCCATTTTAACAAACAGTGAGAAGATGTAATAAAATATATTTTTAACAGCATAGCAAATATCTAGGAATAAGTAAACATGTATGGTATTAATGATAGAAGTGTACTGAGATAGACAAAAGAGAATGCGAATAAATTGAGACATTCCATATTTCCAGATAAGATGACTAAATATTATAAATACAATAATTATGATAATAACCATATATTGAACACTAAACACGTATCTGCCACTATGCTAGGCATTTTTCATTTTTAGCTCTTATAATCTATAACCTAAGAATTATTATCATATTTCTGGAATGAATGTAGATGGATTCATTCAATAATTTATTCATTCTTAACACATAAGTATTTATTGAGTGCCCATTTTGTGTCATGCTGGAAAGAGACTATGAATGACGACACCATGACCCTGCCCTGATAGAGTTTATAGTCCAGGGAAGAAAACTGAAGCTAGGGAGGATCAAGTAATTTGCCCAGGGTCACATAACTTGAAAATAACAAACAGTAGATTTGAACTCTTACTTTAGAAACTTATGTTCCCAAGTGCTAAGTATAGAAACAGCATTCCCCGGCAGGGCGCGGTGGCTCATGCCGATAATCCCAGCACTTTGGGAGGCCGAGGCGGGTGGATCATTTGAGGTCAGGAGTTCGAGACCAGCCTGACCAACATGATGAATCCCCGTCCCTACTAAAAAAAAAAAAAAAAAAAAAAATTAGCTGGTCGTGGTGGCGTGTGCCTGTAATCCCAGCTACTCAGGAAGCGGAGGCAGGAGAATGGCTTGAACCCTGGAGGCAGAGGTTGCAGTGAGCCAAGATCGCACCACTGCACCACTCCAGCCTGGCAACAGAGCAAGACTCCGTCAAAAAAAAAACAAAAAAACAGGAAACAGCATTCCCCAAACTAATTTGTAGGTTCAGCATGATTTCAGTAGGACATTAAATCAGTGGGGAAGCTTGTCAAATGGATTCTGAATTTCATCTGAAAGGACAAACATGAGGTTATAGTTAAGAAAATATAGAAAAAAATTAAAACAAATGTGAAGCATCGGATATCAAAATAAATTGCCCAACTACCTTAACTTTTAGGTAAGCTGCAAAAAACAATAGGGAAATAAGTGGAACAGAATGGAAAGCTGTAGAATCATAAATAATGTATGATGAAAGAAAATTTACAAATAACAGGAAAGGGAATATTCAAAAACTAGTATTGAAATAATTGCATATTTGAAAAATTCAAGTGAAAGTCTTACTTTACTCTGCCCAGGAGATAAATTTCATGCAGTTAAACTGTAATCCTAGCTCCTCAGGAGGCTGAGGCAGGAGAATCACTTGAACCTGGGAGGTGGAGGTTGCAGTGAGCCCATATCTCGCCACTGCACTCCAGCCTGCGCGACAGAGCGAGACTCCATTTCAAAATAAATAAATAAATAAAAAATAATAATAATAAAAAATTTGCAGTGGACACACATAAATCAGCACGATTGAAATGAATGATGCTCAAGGCTGGTGCGGGTGGAGTGAGATCTCAGCCTACCTCCCCTCTAGTGGGAGCCACACGGTGACAAATTTCATGAGGGAGGGATTTCACAATAAAGGTCCTAAAAGCTTTAAAATGAGCACCTCTTTGAACATGAAAACTCCATTTCTAAGAATTTAAAGACGTAGCTGGTCTCAAGTTTATATTTAAACAATGGCTACTTCTCAGACATACTTAAAATGGTGATTAATTAGACATAATCTTTACAAACAATGATAGGGAACTCTTAATGATGATTTATGCCTAACTAAGGTGGGATATTATATAGCCATTTAAAGAAATATTGTTTTCAAATAATAGTCAGTGGCAGAAGCAATGATAACAATATAAGATCATATGAAAAAAGCAGGACCCATATTTATGCATAAGGCAAGATACCAGTTTTACAACACATGTGTGTTCTTGGGTTTGTGTGTATATATCTTTATTTAAAAATATTAGAAGGAAATACACATAGTATACACAATATCTGTGTATATTTTAAGTGGGGAAAGATCTACCTGTCAAGACTCAGTTTCTTCATCTTTCTAATTTTATGATTTTATACTCTAATGAAAACATTTTAAATTGGCACACTGAGTAAAACCATCCTCTTATTTGTGGCATTTGTTATTTCTCTTTTGAACTTTATCAAGAGAAGTAATACAGGCCTCTCAGACGGCAACCTGCCAACATCACAAATCAGGATTTTAATGAATTCCCTCCTTCTGAGGCCTAATTTAAGCCCAATTTAAAGTAAACAAAACAAACATATTACTCCATAAAGGAGAATGAGCGCTTCTTTGTTGTGCAGACTTTGAATTTGAATCTCTTTAGAAAAAGAAAAATAGAGCAAAAAATGAGCTTAATAAGCTAGACTCCTCTTCTGCTCGGGCTTTTCTCATTAGGGTTTAATAACATAAAATGCCATTAAAAATTTAGATTTATAATATGGTGTATCTGTGAATTAGTTTTCTTCTCCCTGCATGTTGGGAACAAGTGAATATTCCAGATGCAGGGGGTCCTGCTTGGGAGATAATCTGTGGTACATCAGTGGGCTCGGTCCTTTCCATCCTTCTTCTTTCTCTCCCACTAGAGATATATGCACACACAGACATGAACATGCCTGCATGCACACATGCACATGTGTGTGCATGCACATGAACATGCTCACATAGACGCATTCTTCCCCTAACTTGTGTTGTAAACACAAGTTACAATGTTAGTATAACCAGGGATGCCCAACCTTGTATACTCAGCCTGCCTCTTGGTGAAGCTCCAAATTCCACAGAATGAAGAGCCTGATTCCAAGAGGAAAATCCCCTCGGAAGAGGGAAGTAAATGGTGGGGTGGAGAGCCATGTTCTCAGAAAGCCAAAGCTATCTTTCAGCCCATTATGTGACCTAGGAGACAACAATGACATGAAGTCCCCTATTGTCCACAGCATCGGCATCAGATGTGAAACAGCACTGACTAGTTTAGCACATGTCCTCAGCTGCTCGCCCTTATCCAGAACAGGTGGACTGTACTTTAAAGACAATGGCCATGGTAAGGGAGGCACGTGTCTGCTACATTTTGTTTCTTTGAATTTCCACCTTATTCTGTAAAGTGGCTATTTTCATCTCAGATGGACAGATGAGAAAAGTGAGGCACAACTTGCCCAAGTAGTGGGTCTAGGGCTTGACTCTGACTCCCCAGCTCTGGCCCTTCCTTCATGCCCAGCTCCTCCTAGCTGAGGGGACAGGTTTGGATGAGCCTCACCTGGGCCAGCGTATGAACTGGCATCTCTGCTGCCTCTGACCTGGTTCTAGCACAATCCTCAACAGACAAGACCTACTCTTCTCCCAGCTCGTTTCCTTCCCCAGATGAATTGTTAGAAAGAACTTTGTTCATAGGGCATTTTCTCTCGGATGCATCACTGGGTCTCCTAACACAGTCACTATCTGTCCATCAAAAGTGGAAAATAAACAGTTATTTTTTTGAAATCTTCAGACTCCTCTTTCAGCCTTCTCTTCCAGATTACTTTCCATCCCTCCTCTTTTATAAGACTTAAATTTTTTTAAAAAAATTTTTTTGAGATGGAGTCTTGCTCTGTTGCACAGGCTGGAGAGCAGTGGCATGATCTTGGCTCACTGCGGCCTCCACCTCTCAGGTTCAGGTGATTCTCCTGCCTCAGCCTCCTGAGTAAGTCGGATTACAGGTTCCCACCACTATGCCCTGCTATTTTTTTTTTTTTTTTTTTTTTTGTAGAGACAGAGTTTTACCATCTTGGCCAGGCTGGTTTTGAACTCCTCACTTCAAGTGACTCACTCGCCTTGGCATCCCAAAGTGCTGGAATTACAGACGTGAGTCACCTTGCCCAGCCTTAAAATGTCTAACTTATAACTGAAACTTGTTTACACAAATATGCCATCTCCCCACAGGTCTGTTTTGTTTTCAAGATTCTTGCCTTTAATTATGGAAGAATAAGCTTTATTCACTACTCAAAGATTTGCAGGATCATAAAACAACATGGATGTATTCTTCCTCCTTCTCTCCTTTCCCTCTCTCCCTTCCTCCCTCCCTCTCTCTTTCCTTCCTTCCTTATTTCCTTCCTTCCTCTCTCCTTCCTTCCTTCCTTCTTTCCTTCCTCCCTTCCTTCTTCCCTCCCTCCCTTCCTTTCTTCCTTCCTTCCTTTCACCAACAGGGTGACCTTTGTGAAACTCCTTTGTGCATAACAGTACTGATTTTTCACGTTGTACCTATGTAACTATGAGTAGCACCCACTTTCACTGTCAGAAGTGTCCTGATTTGAATGATAAATTATATGATCTCCCAATCCACCCAACAAGCATTTATTGAACATCTTATAAACACCTACATAGCACACCATACTGGGTGCAACAGGTGCACAAAAGCAGTTCACAGTCTGTAGTCAAGTCAACAACACTATTTCTCTGCTGGTCACTTGGGCACCGCTATGAAGTGCTATGAAAGATTGAATTGCCATGGATTTCTGGAGGCAGACTTCCTTGTTTTTTAAGCCAAGCCCAGATTAGAACTTGGACTACATTGACCAAAGAATTTCAGTTTCTTCATCTGTCAAAAGGCTGTAATTATGAAGCTGTGGGGAGGATTAAAACACATTATGTTAATAAGGCATCTAGTATAGCCTGGTACTTTGAGACTTAAGACTGCCAGCATTTATCAATATTTTATTATTATTACTACCATTACTATTTTATTGTTTTCTCAATTATAAAAGAATTGCATGGTTATTATAAGCAAATTCAATAATACAGAAATAGAGTGAAAAGTAGAAGTCACCATTCACACTGGTCTGCAATTCTACTGCAGAGATCATCGGCGTTAACACTTTGTGGGTATCCTAGATCTTGTTCCACTCAACAAACTGTATGTGTTTGCACACATGTGCACGTGCGTGCATGAGAGTGTGTGTGGCATAAACGGGACAGAGTGCTAAATGGGATATTTCCTATTGTTTCAGATTTGCAGTCAACGCATTAAATTTGAAAACAATTGGTGATAAGGGTCCCCGTATTCTAAAGAGAAGCACAAAATGCACCCAATAGGATTTGCTAAAACAAAGCAAATGGAGACCAGTGACATAAATACTAACAGCCTAGTAAAAGTAGACTAGAAATCAATTTGAAATAAGAGTATTTGAAGGGAATTTGTAGGAGTAGAGAGGTCATTAGCTTTTCTCTCCTCTGTTTCAGGCCCAGTTAGGGGGCTTCCTATGTGAATGGCTCATTCCTGTGTGGGAGGAAATGGGCGCTCTATTCCCTGGCTGAATACCTGCTGAGCTGGGGTATTGGAAGCCCATTTTGGTCAGGGCACTGAGGTGGACTGAGACTGGAGGGTTATATGGGGGAGCCTCGAGTGTGTCTGTGGGAGTTGGGGTGTACATGCATGTAGTGACAGGTGACTATTTTCCTGTAGGTGAAGACTGAAGGCAGGAGTCTGGCTAGGGCTGCCCGGGATGGCACATCCTGGGGAGAGTCAGCAGTTTGACAAGTTGTATATGGTGGAGAAAGAATGTGTGAGTGTCATGCATAGAGAATCACTGGACTTTAGCCATCTTGACAGAAACCTGCGCCAAAGAGCGGCCTGTTAGGGTGCAGGGACCCCAGAAGTATGAGCTTGTAGGGTGAACCACTGTGAGAAGTTGCAGGAGGGTAAGTGGAGAGTGGCTCCCTCAGTAATGTTGAAGGTTCCCATAAAGGTTTCCATGAAGGAGCCAGAATTTAGATGCCTGTCATGACAGATGGGATTATCACAGCCAGCACTGGCTGAGTAAGACATTTTGCCCTTTTCCTTTGACACCTCCTTTTTTTTTTTTTTTTTTTTCTGAGACAGAGTTTCCTCTGTTGCCTAGGCTGGAGTGCAGTGACATGATCTTGGCTCACTGCAACCTCTCCCTCCCGGGTTCAAGAAATTCTCCTGCCTCAGCCTCTTGAGTAGCTGGGACTACAGGCACCCACCACCACACCTGGCTAAATTTTGTATTTTTAGTAGTGATGGGGTTTCACCATAATGGCCAGGCTGGTCTTGAACTCCTGACCTCAGGTGATCCACCCGCCTCAGTCTCCCGAAGTGCTGGGATTACAGGCATGAGCCACCGTACTCAGCTGACACCTCCTTTTTCAGGACTTGACCCTGTTGGAGTCATCAACAACGGTAGGAGGAAAGAAAGGAAGAGTGTAAGAGAAGACATTCTCTCTACCCCACTAGGATTAGGATTAATCCTAGAAACTAGGATTAGGCCTGTGCTGGCAAGACAGGAGAAGTTTTCAGTTGGATGTGAAGTTGAAGTTTTCATTTTACTGGCTAGATTTCTTAATAGCTGCAAGTGATCAGAAAAGAAGCCTTGGGATTTGCCTGATATAGCAGCATATGAATGGGGTTGGGGGGCATGTGAACAATCACCCCACAGCCATTTTCTGTTGGTTACTGGGTTCAGCCCTCTCAGCAAGCCCCTTGCACACACATACACAGACACACACACAATATCTATATGTAATAATTCACAATAGTACGTAGACACCTACACACATAATATATTTGGAATAATTCACAGAGGTTTTTCAAAGACATCATACTATAAAATTTTTGTAACTTGCTTTTCTCACTAATCAATATAGAGTCTATGATAATAAGTATAGACCTGCCTTATGCATTTTAATAGGTATATAATATACTATTTAATATATTCACAAATATTTAATTAACCATTCTTTTACTAAGGGACATTTAGGTAATTTCCAATTTTATACTGCTAGAAATAATGCTTCAGTATATTTCTTTTACCCAAGTGCCAATATTTTTGTAGGAGGAAACTCCTAGAAGTGAAATGATATGAATGTTTTAAAGTTTGATAAATATTGTAAAGTTGCTTTCCATAAGATTTGTACCAGTTTATCTTCCCACCAACAGTATATGAGATCCTATCTTTTCACAGCCTTGCCAAAAATATATATAAATATTTGTCAATCTAAAATATTAGAAAACTCTTATTTTGTTTCTCAGATTTTTTTAATACAATGAGGTTGAACATTTTTCAATAGGTTTATTGGCTATTTCTAGTACCTTTTATGTAAATTGTCTCTTCACCTGTCCCACTTTGTGTATATGTGTGTGTGTGTTTGTGTGTGTGTGTGTGCATTTGTCTGCTGTTTATGTCTTTCCCAGTTTGTTGTTTATATGTTTACCTTTTAACACTGCTTATGGTATCTTTTGCCCTATACAAGTTTTATATAATGTAGACAAATCTGTCATTTGTTTTTGCTTTGTGTGCTAACCTATGAAAGGCTTTTCTACTTCAATATTATGATTGTTTGAATCTTTAGATCTTTAATTCATCTGACATTCATTTTATATGATGGCAAATGTTTCTTTTTATATAATATTTTAAAAGTACTATAATAAATATATAATATAACCAACATCTCTTGACACCTTTCTCTGTTATATGGATCTATTTCTCTATTCTTGTCTCACTGTCATGTGGTTTTATTACTAAAACTTTATAATATAAAGACAAATTCTCCTGAATTAAACAAAAATTTCCTTGGCTATTCTCTTGCATTTACTCTTCCAGATAAAGTTTAAGATTTATCTAGTCAAACTCTAACCTCTCATATAAACATTATAGTGGAATTTCACTTCTGGCCATGGCAGACTAATTTGTTTAGACAAACTTACCTGCTAAGAACTACTAAAAAGGGTGGACAACATGTATATAATATAAAATAGTATGTTTGGTAGTTATTCAATAGTGCTTGAAAGTATTGGAGAACTACCAAGACAGTAAGAAATATAGATGTATATGTATATGTAGCTCTAGATTGATACCTTTTTGAAGGTGTGTGTGTGTGTGTGTGTGTGTGTTTAATCTTGAAGGCATTGAAGAGATACCAATGCAGCCAGTACTTGAGCAAGCAGAAACCCAGAGAAAAGTAAGCTCACATAGTTGAGCCCAACTGGTGTCATTTGGTGCCTGAGAAACTAATTAGAGTTTTCTTTTTATTCATATGGGAGAGACATTGCTAAAAATTGAGATCAGAGCCCACCAAGGGGGACTAAGGAGGGATTAAGGTGAGTAAGTGATCTACTTTTATTGTGACTGTTGTCTCAAGCAAAAGTAAATTCTTCCTGAGAAAGATAATATCTTTTATAGCTCTGATTATCCATGTAATTTTTTACACACAGTATTTAGAGTTCAGTTTTTAAAACCTGGCAGGCAAAAAAGGTAAGAATTAATCAAAAAGCACATAAAAAAGCAGATCACAGAAATAGACTCACAAGTAATCTATATGTTAGAGTTTATTTATCAGGAATAAACTTTAAACTGAGTATAATTAATACATTCCAGAAATTGGATGACAAAATGGAGAATTTAAGCAGCGAACTGGAGACTATGAAAAAGAATCAAATAAAAACTATAGAACTAAACAATACAGTAACTGAAATTAGGAACTAAATAGTTTAACACCAAATTAACTACAGCTAAAGAGACAATTAGTGAACTGGAAGATAGGTCAGAAAAAAATACCGAGAATAATACAGCAAGAGAATAGCATTAAAAATAGAAGGACAGGGGAACATGATGAAAAGGTCATACATACAGCTGAAGTCCAAAAAAAAGAAAGAAAAAACAAAATAGAACAGAAAAATATCTAAAGAGATATTGGATGAGATTTTCCAAAAATGACCCAAAAAATCAAATCACATTTTCAAGAAGTGCTATAAACTCCAATAATGAGTAACAAAGAAAAATATCTCTGTACAGAACATACTAAAACTAATAATTACCAAAGATAAAGAGAAAAATCTTAAAACCAGTGAAATGGAGTAAGAAAAAAAAGATCACCTTCAAAGGCACAAGAAAGACTGATGGCCAACTTCTTAACAGAAATAATGGAAGCCAGAAGATAATGAAATAATGACACCAAAATCTTGAAACATATAGCATTCCTTTCTTGAACACCTTTAGTCAGTTTGTGAAATAATCAGTTCTATTAGAGGATGTGTATGATTGGTAGAAATTTTCCTCTTATATTGTGCTAAAATGTATCTGCTTATAATTTTCACTGGGTCTAGTTTTACTCATGTTAATTTCAGAGAATTTAGAATTTCAGGACTTTTGGAGCTAAATTTTCCTCTACTTGTTTGTGTAGGATAATTCTCAATAACTTCTGAAGTTTGAGAAACATTTTTCAAACTCACCTTAGATCCTCTACCATCCATCCATTCTAAAAACAATGAGCATCTATTATGTACCTGTCATTTTTTAAAAATGACATCAATGCAATGATAACTATGACACGCTTACTCTCCATGAGGAGCTCTTCATAAAGAGGTGGGAAAGACAATAGACAGTTATTGCAATGTGCTGTGATAACTTCAATTATAGGTGTAAACATAAGATGCTATTCGAGTATAGGGCAGGAACATCTAACTCAGCACAGGGGAAGAGGACCTAGTTCCTAAAGGAACTAAAACCTGATGGGATTAGGAGTTAGCTATATTTTCCTTTTTGGAGGGAAAAGCAAAACAGGTGTTCTAGGAATAGAGACCCATATGTGCAAAAGCATAAAGAAGTGAAAGAGCATGCCATCTGGTCTTTCTGCCTTTTTCTCAAATACAGCAGATGAGCTCCTTCCTGCAGCCAGGAAATACAACTTCCAGCAGCTCTAGAAAAATGTTGCTCCAGTTTAGCAAACTTAGTGGAAAAATGAAGCTTTTCCCTATAGTCCAATGATCATTTTCTGGAGGCATGAATGCTGAATGACCTTTCTTGGCTCTTATGCCTATCCTCCAGACTACTTAAAGTGTTAAAGGAATGTAGTAAAAAGATTGAACAACCCTGAAGCCTGTACCCAGCTTTTGGGGAAGAAGAAGAAATGATTAGAGAAAGATCAATAATTTCCATCACCAATGGAATCACATAAAGTCAGGGAAGGTAGGATCTCAAGGGATAAGATGCTGGTCAGAAATAAACCACACCTATTAAGCAATGCCTATTAAATCCTTTCAAGACTATCTGCAAACCCATTCTCAAGAGCTTTTCTGGGTTCGCATAGAAAGAGCATAGAATTGGCAGTCTGAATTCCTGGCCAGTTTTATTCCTCTTACTACCTGTGTTGCCCTGAGGAAGACACCCTTTAAACCCAAACTTCTGTGTTTATAATAATATGTGCAGTGTCATACTGGTTAGGTTTTCACAAAATTAAATGACATCATTTAATTAAATGACATTTAATTAAATGATGTCATTTAACTTTGTGAAATTAATACCTGTGGCATTAATAATAAACTAATACCTGTGGTAACAGGTCCTACCTGTTTAGTCCTACTCAATACCTGTTTATATTTCCTTTGATTTTATCTTGGACTCTCAAGCATGCAAGGGATCAGACCTGGGGGTGAGAAACGTATATATACGAATCAGGTGTTCAAGATTGAGAGACCATAAGAGCAGACTGTGGAAAGGCTGAGTTGGTAGAGGAGGAGTAGAAATTTGAGTAATGGTGAACAAGAGGATATGAGTGTGGGGCATAAGGTGCCCTAGCTTGTGAATTGACTCTGGCACTGTGTGTGTGTGTGTGTGTGTGTGTGTGTGTGTGTGTGTGTGTGTGTCTGTCCCATATCTACGTGTCTTGACTATATTGAACAAATTAAAGGTAAATTATCGATACTAATATAAATGACGCTAAAGAATAAAGGACAAGAGAAAAGGAGAAACATTCAATTCCACCATGTAAATGTAATTCCATCTTTGTGAATTGTTTACTGTTTATGCTAATCACCCTGCAACATAATAAGAACTCTTAACATTGTGAAATATGTTTCAGATTAAATTTGCTGCAAGCTGCATTTGGTGACAAAAGTTAACTGTGTTCATGCATGCTCAGCCTTGCTGGGTTCTTGCTCGTGGAGCATAGCTCTCTGCTCAAACATTTAAATGTGAAAGAAAAACTGCTGATGAAGCAAATACAGAGAGAGCAGATCTCCTAGTGAGACTTACCTTGGTCATCCCTGTCTTTGCTGAGAACATTTCCTTTGCTACGACCTTAGCAGTAACATCCTGATTGGGCTTCTTTCCTGGAATGTATTCAAATTTCCTAGGCACGCTGAGAAGAGAAATGGAAGCTGATGGGAATGAGAAATGCTGTAATTACTAAGTATCTTAATATTGAAAAAGAAATTTGATCTTTAAATTTATTTTTATTAATAACACAAGACACTGGCATCCTGGAACACAGCTCTTCTCTTTTTGCTTCCCATCCCTCCCTTTCCCTCCTTTCCTCTCCTTCCCTCCCCTCCTCTCCCCTGCTTTCCTCTCCTCTCCTTCCTTCCTTTTCCTTTCTTAATTTTAATCTTTATTGTTTGAATAAAACATAATACTGAAAATAAAAAAATAATTTTAAAATGGATATTTATTATTTAAATAAAAACAGTACAATCATTATATAAAAATACCAAAGCTTAGCTGACTTTAACATTGCACTTGCGATTATCATTTTAAATACCAGTGTGACTGTGGAGGGCAAGGCTGTTTCTGCAGCCACAGCTTACCCGCTGCCATGGAAACATCTGGGCTGCAGAGTTAACAGTGCAGCTTGTCAAAAAAATCAACTTTGGCCTGGGGAAATGACAGTGAATGGAACATAATTTTGACCATGGGGAAATGTCCATTAAGCAAGCATGTGTAAAACTGTCTCCAGAGAGAGAGAGAAAAAAAAAATATGGATGAGTCTCCTCTCTGTAACCATCCTTAATAAGATGGATAGCAATGGACTCCCAATTGGGTTAGAGAGAGAGAAAGGCCTGTTTAACTTCACCTCTTCCATTGTCTTTGTTCATGTTTATTTTTTGTTTCTAACATATGCACTGTGTTTGTTAATTGTTAAAAATATACACTGAAAATAGATTTTCTCCAGCAAGTTAATTTAGCTGTACATTCAATCAAATTGGAAATCAAAGTATATTTCTCCTTCAGGGTAGATTCCTCTGAAAATCATCTCCAGACTTTGGCAAAGAGTAGCGTGACTGAGAGATGGGGAGAAGAATGAGGCAGGGAGGAGGGTAGGGTGAGGAAAAACCAGTGAATTAGATACCTGTGGGCCTGGGTTTGAGTCCTACTTCCGCCCCTTATTAATTTGTGATCTTGAGCAACAAAGAAGGTACAGAAACTCTGAATTTACTTTTTTCTCCTATAACACAGGAAACAAAAAAGGGTAAAAGTGCTATGAAGTACTTGCTTTGTGAGTGAGAATGTGCTACAGATTATGGCAGTTATTATTCTGGGATTTAATGCCCCTTGAAAGTTTCCACTTCCTTTTTATAGACAAAAAGTCTTATCTAGGGAAGACCTCCTAAGATAGTTTCATTAGCTGTGACTGAGAAGAGAATGATGTCTGTTCCATTACAAAGCATGGTATGGCCACATTGTGAATTAATATAGCTTTCATTAAGTCACTCTTACAGATATCTGATATTTATTGAGATGCGATTAAGTAAAAAGCACTGTGCTAAGCAGTGGAGATACTCTGATGAACAAAGGTAACTTAAGCTCTACCTTTCTTCAGCTTCCCTCTTACTAGAAGACAGACCAAAAAAATCCATGCAAATAAAAATATAAATTACAAACTGTGGTAAGTGCAACAAAGGAAATTTAAAGAAGGGAATTTAAAAAGGCTTTACAACAGGAGGGAAGGTGGGGCTAGATAGATATGATCGAGCAAGGACTATCAAAAGAAATGAAGCTCTAAGGAATGGGGATAGGGGAAGTATTCAGGGCATGTGCCAAGGCCCTGGGGTGGAGAAGAAGTTGGCTGGGAGAACTGAAATGGGGCCAGTCTGTATGAGCTAAAGGAGAGAAGCACAAGGTAAGAATGGGGGACAGCTAGAGCTTAGATCATGCCGGGCCTTGGTAATTTATTCTATGTGAAATGGAAAACCATTCAGTATGCTTTAAGCACTGGAGGAACACAAATTGCATCTTGGGTTATTCTACTGTGAGTCTTCTTGCATTAGAATGCTAGTTATTTTGCTGAGTACCTTAACATACTTGAACATATAAGTATAAAATAAATTCTGGTTATTACCACTCAGGGAAATCTGAAGATTAGGATGAATTCATTTTCCTGTCACGTTAGAAGTTTAAATTGAAAACAGGAGATGGTTTTATTAGCAGAAGGTCACTCCATCTTCCATTTGTAGTGGGTGGCAAATACGATGGTGATGGTCTTTCAGAATTGAGAAACAGGAGAGTACAGACCCAGGCTTCTCATCAGGAAAGCATGCATATGATGAACCGAAATTCTTTGAACTTAACTGCATCTAGGGGAAAAACACATTGTTGGAGGACTTTGATCACTTCCTATAATTTTTTTTTCTAAAACATTCAAGAATTCACAGAGTACTGTTTTCAGCAAGAATATGAATAAAACTCTGTTCTGTTGTGCTTTCTGTTTTAAAATTTTTGTTCTGGGCAGAATCCTGTCACTGAGCAAAAAATGCTAATTGGACATTTGATTCATCTGGACAGCTGTGAATGGAATTTTTGCTAACCAGCAGCAGATGTAGACCTAAAACAGCATGGCAAATAGCCATTGGCATGGATGTGATGTTAGCTGCATATGCCATGCTCTGATCTATCAGCATCTCAAAGTCTTTTTTTTCCTTGAAAGATTTTTTATTAAATATTTCTGTAAATTAATCTTAGTAATTGTAAATGGCCAACCCAATCCATTGGCATAGAAAGACTGTGTCAGAGCATTTATAGTACTCCAAAGAGTAAGTTGGTGGAGTTGGATGGGAAATACTTGCTTTCCAGTTGAAAACACAGAACAGATGCTGGCATTATTAACAGAACATTGCCTACTTGCAGTGCATCTCCTGGATGGAGTCGTATGCCACAATGGTCTCTGAGTAATACTCTTTAGTTTGTTTAGGAGTAAATGTCTTTGGAAGTGAACCATTTCAAAGCAAGAATTCTGTACGTTGAGAAAAGGGTGCTGATATTTCTCAGGTAAGTTTGGTGAATTGGTGAATCGATTTTATATCAGATCTGCTTCATTTAAAGTCATTATATTTAATGAGGAGTGAATCCCAAAAATTACTCATGGGGAATTTACGATAAACAAAAAACCATGGGTTCTATCTCCAGAGAAATTTTGATTTCAGACTTCTATCTTGATGATTTTTATGTGCACCCCTAGTTGAGAATCTCTCGTCAAAATAAAAGTTTTTTTTTTTTTAAAGTTTAAGATCTGTATCATTAGTTTAATGTGGCATACAGGAGCAGCCACAGCCCACTCATGCATCCTGTATTTCCCACTGAAGCAGGAGGATAGGGTCTGGAGGCAGGGAACCTGAGGCCAATTTAAGCTGACTTCCTAGAAGTAAATCAAAAGGAAAACCCCAACTTTCCACACCTAAGAAACAAAAGGACCAGAGGCTACTCCCCTTGCAAACCTGTCCCCCATTTCTGCGTGGCAGATGGAAAATTAAGGGTATCTCTGACTGGTTGCATAAAGCAACCAATCAGATGTTCGCGTAGGAGTGTAACTTTGTAACTTCAGCCTCTGATTGTGGGCCACCACTTCATTTGCATGGGGTGTACGCCAAGTGGCCAATGGGAAACCTCTAGAGGGTATTTGGACCCCAGAAGATTCTGTAAACCAGGCCCTTGAGCCGCTACTCGGGCTGCTCCCACCCTGTGGAATGTACTTTCATTTTCAAGAAATCTCCGCTTTCCTTCCTTGCTTTGCTGTGCGTTTTGTCCAATTCTTTGTTTAAAACTCCAAGAACGCAGACAACTTGCAGTGAAGACCCTCCCTGCGCCGGTAGCACCATGCTGAGGGAAGAATTAGGAGGAAATCCAACATTTGGTGTTTCCAAATTCAGCTAGCCTGCGCTCTTCCCAACAATGCTTTGTTCCGTCTCAGCCTGAATTTCTTTTTTCTTTTTTTTTTTTTGAGACTGAGTCTCACTCTGTCGCCCAGGCTGGAGTGCAGTGGTGCGATCTCGGCTCACTGCAACCTCCGCCTCCCGGGTTCACGGCATTCTCCTGCCTCAGCCTCCCGAGTAGCTGGGACTACAGGTGCCCGCCACCACGCCCGGCTGATTTTTTGTATTTTTAGTAGAAACAGGGTTTCACCGTGTTGGCCAGGATGGCCTCGTTCTGCTGACCTCGTGATCTGCCCGCCTTGGCCTCCCAAAGTGCTGGGATTACAGGCATGAGCCACACACAGCGCCTGGCCACTCAGCCTGAATTTCTAAAAGAAATTAGGATATTTCCACTGTACGTTGTCTAGTGAAAGCCATAGGCTTGGTGGCTTGGTTCCCAATGTGGGGAACTGTCCTGCCTTCCCTCCCATTCCACGTAAAGTAGTAAATTTCCCATTGGTCACTTTCGTGTTGGGGGGAATTGCATTTTCCTATGTCCACTTAAGTCTTTGGAGTGTTCCCTCTAAGCAGAGCTAAGAAGATCGATCCACAGAATAGTTCTCCATCTTGTCTGAACATTAGAATTACCCCGGAATTTGTTTTTAAATCATGCCTGCCTTCCCATCCCCCAGAGATTCTAATTTAATTGTTTAGCGTTGAGGTGCCTAACTGTTGTAATGTGTCAGTAGTTTTCTAGGTGATTTTAATGTGCAGCCAGATGTAAGAACGACTGAGTGGCAGCATCCCAGATTGCCTTCTGTAGATCTAAGGATCTGGTTTATTATATTAAGGACCATCCATAAAGAGAATGTGGCTTTCGTTCAAATGTTGGCTGGATCTATTAGAAACATGTTGGAATGAATGCATGCTCTTCATCATGACATTGTTATGACTTGGCTATTTATATGTCATTCTGCAGATCCAACTGGTTTGTCCAGTACCTGTGGGTTTAGACCACAAACCTCAGAGAACTGTCATCAAGTCTATTCTAGGGCAAGGTGGGCTATTCTTAGAACATTCATCCGTTCATTCATTATTTAAATATTCATTCATAAAACAGTTGCTGAGTACTTCCTATGTGCTAGGAATGGTGATGGATGCTGGGGAGATATATATCTTAAAGGAGCCCACAGTCTAGTTGTGGGGAACAGACGTGCAAGTAGTTGCAATATAATGTCATGCAAATTATTTACCAGAGCAGCGGACACAAGAGAAGATCACAGAACACGTGATCAATTCTCTATGGTGAGTAAGGGAATACATAAAAATAAAACAGACAAGTTCAACTGGGTGAATGAAAGCTCAACAAGTTGATACAGTGTAGGGTTGAATAGAAAATTTTACACAAAGGGAAGATGTTTTGCAAAGCTATGAGGATTCTGAATAATGCTGTACTTGGAAGTGGAATATAATTTGGTGGAGCTGGCTGGAGTATGGGGTGTGTGGCAGGGAATGGTACGTGCTAGGCAGATAGTGATCACGGAGGCACTTGTCTGCTGTCCTTAGGAGTATGAATTTTGATCTCTAGGCAATGGAGTGCCATTGCAGGGGAGAAAGAAGCAGATGAATCATGTAACATCTGAAAAACATGCAGTTCATCCTGACTGACCAGCTCTCCTGAGACCACCTATCAAGTCATTGCTGAGCCAACCCATATTGAGGGGGTTCCGAGAAGAGGTAAACTACTTAAGAAAATACAAACCATTCCTTCATCCACTTAGTCACTGAACAAACATTTATCAAACACCTACTATGCGCCAAGCAGTAGGGATATGGCAGGATTTCTGAAGCTGGACACTGTTGGCATTTTGGACATACAGGATATCGGGGAGAGTGGGTTGTCCTGTGAGCTATGGAATGTTCAGCAGCATCTGTGGGCTTTACCCACTAGACGCCAGTAGCACCTCCTTCCTCTCTCGCTGACACTGTGACAACCAAAAATCTCTGCTGGTTGAGAACCACTGGGATACAGGGATGAATAAGACATACCCCCTGCCCTCAAGAAGTTTACAGCCTAATGCAGAAAAGAAGAGATATGCATTTAAAAAGCCCAGTGGCTCACACCTGTAATCCCAACACTTTGAGAGGCCAAGATGGGAGGATCACTGGAGCTCAGGAGTTCAAGACCAGCCTGGGCAAAATTTCTACAAATAAAAATAAAAAATTTAGCTCGGCGTGTGGTACGCATCTGTGGTTCCTGCTACTCAGTAAGCTGAGTTGGGAGAACCACTTGAGTCCGAGTTGTTGCAGTGAGCTCTGATCACACCACTGCACTCCAGCCTAGGTAACAGAGTGAGACCCTGTCTCAAAATAAATAAATAAAAAATTTAAAAAATTAAAAGGCACAGTTCAGGGCTAAAAAGGGGGAAATACATAAGAGAAATACAAACTGTTATGCAGGCTTATATAAAAGGGAAACAATGTTCCCATTTGGGGTAAGCAGGGACATCTTCATGGAGGTAGAGGCTTTTGAACTGTGCTTTAAAGTAGCTCTGGATGAAGGTGAACTGGAAGGACTGAACTTCATAAGATCTCTGGACTCCCCAGTCCCATCTAGGCGCTCCTTCTGCATAAATTGCCCTGTGGATGGTAGCTATCTGCCATCTGGGCTCTGCTGATTGGCCCAGGGGTGCTCACCTAACCAATGTACACGCTGACTGTTGACCCATAAGGTGACCTAGATTTTAACATTTCTCACTCATTGCTTTAATAGGACTGTTTGTTTCAACCAAATCACCATCCCTCCCTTGCTTGTTCCAGGTTGCTATTTAGGTGATATGCACAGGTATGAGTACTTGATGTCCAGGTTTCATTTTGATTGTTTGTTACTTGGGCTGTGTCAGCTCATTACCCTGGCTCTTCCCCTCAAAGAGCACTGTTCAAATGATCTTCTATGTAAATGGTGCCCCTAGAAATGTGCAACTCACACTGCTCTACCTCTCTCTACCTTTCTCCACCAGCGATACATAAAGTGAACTAGAATATAAAAGGCCTGACATTTCTATGGCCATGCCTCTTAGCTTTTGTTCTCTTGACCTCTGACCTTCTGGAACCTATAACTGATGCTTGTGCCTTCTGTCTCTGTCTGCATCAGTAAAGTAAATTTAGTTTAGGAAGAAGGTGAAAGATCCCACATTTTCTTAATCTAGTCATTAACAGACAGTAGGAGGGGCGAGTATTAGCTGCTTTGCGTGTAATCATGTTTAGACTGCTTCCATGCAACCACATAGGTGGTTCCATTGCTTTAGAGGCAGCAATGTGGGATGGGGCACAGGCCAAATAGGAGGAGCTCTAGATTCCTCACTGCCACTTTGTTCCCTTGTTCCGGAATAGTGTATGTGTTGTGTATATGTATATTCATATTTATATATAAATACACAACACATACACACACAAATAAGAATGTCTACTATTTTTAAAATGTTTTAAAGTGCTGATGCAATATTTTTCATATTGCCCCAATTTCTCACTCTGAGATCAGGAACTAATCTAAGAGCCAGCCTGCCTGGGTTCACTCTATCACTTCGTGACTGTGTGATTCAGGGCAAGTTGTATGACCTTTTTCTGCCCATTCTGTACCTCTAGAATGAGGATTATCGTTTCTGCCTCATGGGGTTGTTATTAGGATTGAATGCAGGCATATGTGTAAGGTGCTCTGAGATGTCTGGAGCATCAGAAGCACCATGCAATAGGAGGCTTCACATGGCATCACTTCCCAAGTGCAGAAAGCCTTCTTTTCCCTGAAATTCTTCCTCTGTTGGTTGCTCATGCCTAGATTTCTCTGACTGAGATGATTACAAAATTCCTGCTTTTAAATGTTAATGCTTCTTCCTCCTGAGATTGGTGATGCTAGTCCTTGCCTGTCATGCACACCTTGCTGTAGGAATTAATTACATTTTTTTTTTCCTGAAATCAGGTCTCGGTTAAGGCGAAGACAAGTGGAGGAGGAGGCCCAGGAAGTAAATGATGGAGGGTTCCAAAACCAAATTTCTAATTCTCCAAATTTTTGAAGGGATATTTAGAAGCCCTTTAGTTTAGAAACTGGTAGGGATTTTTTGTTTTGTTTTGTTTTGTTTTTACTTTTTTTCTCCTCTTCATCCCTGAAGCTATTCATCTCACCAAATTGCAGATAACTTCTCAAGTCACCAATTCCTTTCTTCTTGTATTTTACTGCCTAACTCAAGCCATCATCACCTTCCTTTTGGGTGGCAGTCTCCTCCTAGCTTCTCCTTTGTTTTCATACATCCTGGTGAGATCTTCTCCAAACCATGATGAGAACTGATGTCAGGTTCTGTAGTAGGTTGTGTTGTTCTCTCTCAAACTGTGCTCAAGAATCCTACCACCCAAACTTCTTTGCCCGCTTTCAAATCCCCATAATCAGGTTCATTTCATCTATTCACCTTTAATTTGATTCTCTTGCATGTGGTCCTTTCATCTAACGTGGTTGTCTCAGCTCTCCTCCTTTACTCGCTCTACCTGACAGGTCTCTGTTTCCTCATGTTCCTCATGAACTCAATCTTTTCTAAGCTCACTTCCTGCTCAACAATCTAGAATTCATCCTAGTCCCTCAGATTGGAAAATCTTCCTCAAAATATATGCCACCTATCTGCAAATATCAGCTCAGAACACCAGTCCTTTATGTAGCTTTCATGAGTGCTCCAACCCAAAGTCATGTTTCTCTTTTCTGAGTCTCTGTCGGCACTCAAATTTTTACTAAATCTTTTGTGCACTTGTGCAGTGGTTAAGTGCATGGTATTTGCAGTCAGAGAGAAGATCGCTGCAGGTTTGAAATCTAGCTCTACTAACTATTGGCTGTGTGAATTAATTTCTCAGACTGTCAGTTTCCTCATCGGAGAGGCTCCTCTGATTCAGCAATGTAAGACAAAGATTTGAGGGTCTGTGTCTGTTCAGGTTTGAATCCAGCCTTCACTACATACTAGCTGGATCCCCTGAAAGTTAGTTAACCTCTCTAAGCCTGAGAATTTTCGTCAGTGAAATGGGCATACTAAGAGTAGAGACTTCAGAGAGTGACTGTGAGCACTAAATGAGGTAATCCATGTACAAAGTGTTTAACAAATTCCTGGCACATAGTGATTATGAATGTGGGGGCTAATCATACATCTTGGAAAGAGTGATTTCTCCCCTCTTCAGGTATTTCCTTTCATCCAGAAGGAACTCAATTGATGTAGGAGTCCTGGTCTCTTTCCTCCATTTTACTCATTACACTTTGAAGGTGGCATGTGTGTGTTTAGGGTGAAGTAACTAACTTGATAGGTTAATTTAGGAAGAACAACTTTCAAATTGAGCACACTCAATTGTCCCTCCCTTTCTTCCTCTTGACACCACGTTGCTCACATGAAGTAAGTCCACTTCTCTGTCACGCTATACATTTTATAGTGGATTGCCTTTCCATTGAGAGGTCTGCTGTGGTTCCAGGATACCTGTGAGTTTATTTACTTCTGGGATGTAGTATTGGAAAAGCTATTCATCTGAAAATATACACTCTATCCTCCAACCTATATTTTATCAATAATAGAGATGATACATTTAGTCCCTTTGTCTTTTTATCAATTCACTCAGAACTCAGACAGACAGAATTTTTTATTGGATTCAATAGCACGTATTTCTTTTGGTTTTGGTTATGATTAAATTACATAATTCACAAACTTATATGGCACAATCCCTAGCCCTATTTGTCACTTCCATTTAGCTATTCTTGCGTTATATCCTTTATAATAAACTGCTAATAGTAAGTAAAGCACTTTCCTGAGTTGGGTGAACTGTTCTAGCAAATTATCAAGCATGAGAAAGATGTTGTGGAAACATACAATTTGTAACCAATCAGTCAGAAATACAGGGGGCCTGGGATTTTTGACTGGTGCCTGAAATTGGGGGAAACCTTGTTGTTTAACTGAGCTCTTAAGCTGTGGGATCTGCACTATCTCTAAGCAGTGTCAGAATTGAATTGAATTTGCTGGATATCTTGAGTTAGTGTCTGGAGAATCGGAGAACTGATTGTTGGTATCAGAGAACACCTCAACTTGACACTGTATATTCAAGGACATAGTTTGGTGGTCAAGCATGAGAGAGAGTAATAGAAAAAGAGAGTCAGAGACTGAGGTAGATGCAGAAAGAGACTGAGAGAGATGGGGATGAGAGAACAGAGACAGATGAACTATAAAAGAAGACGTCTATGTCCCCAGAAGTGTCAGGGACATAAGTATTGCTTAGGTTGAAGTTGTTGAGGGACCACTATTTGGTATTTTGAAAAAATAAGAAGGATCCTCCATTGTCATAACCATTTGAAGGAATTTCATCTGGGAAACACAGACTATGATTATCTTTCATTATGAAGAATGCGTTTTCTCCAGCTGGCGTCACAGAGCTGGAAATGCAGAATCTCAGGTCCCACCCCGGACTTATGAATCAGATTCTGCATATTGGCTCCCAGGTGGCACATATGCACATTGCAGTTTGAGAAGCCCTGTCCTGGGGTATTAGATCAGTAAAGCGAAAATCAGACTTGGGTTCTAATAGTCCCTTCAGCACTCTCCAGCCACATGACTCTAGAAAGAACCTATCTACCCTGAGTTTCAGCTTCCTCATCTGTATAATGGGAATAAAAGATCTGCGCTCCCTGTTTTTAGGATTTGTTGGGAAGAACCAATAAAATTGGAATATGAAGATACTTTGAAGACTGGAAAGGGCTCTGAAAATGGAAGCTCTCCAGTTGCTCAGTACATGAGGCTAGGGTGGGGACTGGCCTTTCCCCTGACTATCACTTGTGAGTTTCACTTTACTGCTAGAGTCATTCTCTCTGGCTGTGAGTAAACCCCACCATGTGTGAAGGAAATGTGAGCAAGTCAGCAGATGAAGTGTGTATTTTTGAACATGTTAATTTCTTTATCAGCTCTATTTTTTTCTGACGGCATCACTGTATTACATTAATGCCTTGAGTTGTTAACAATACCAGCTGGCACTGCAGGTCTCACTTATATACACAGTGTAAAAGCTCAGGGAGTAGCATGGAAATTGCCACCCAAACCACAATGCTGGATCTCCTCCTTGGCATGCTTATTATCTCCCTCGGGAGCAGATCCACCATTCCTTCCTTTGTTTTCAAAACCCTTTATTTATGATATTATTTTATTTGGCATCTATGCAATTACTTTTGTTCTTCTATGGGTTTTGAGGCCTTGGGAGATCACAGACTTTATATTTTCTCTTTTATCTCTGTCTCTTCAGGGCTTGGCACATAGTAGGAATGTCAGACATATCTGTGGCATATGAATAGTGGTGGTGGGGAATGTGAAATTGACCATTGTATCCCTACTTATTCATTCATTATTAGCATCAACAAACCTTTCTCAGATAAGGCCTTCCTTGACAGTATACATGAGGTCTTGTGCACCCCTATGCTTCCCTGGAACCCTTTCAAAATGCTCATCACACATGTAGACATTTAATGAATATCTTTCCTGAGAGCTTGTGAGCTCTCTGAGGGCAGGGATTGTTCTGTTCCTTGCTGTATCCTTGGGTTCAGGACAATACCTGTCACATTATGGTGTTCAATAAGTATTTGTAGAATTAAAGTGATTCACTGGAGATTCCGATTCTTGAGGATTCCTACCTTCAGTATTCCTTTCTAAAACCAAATTCTCCCAACAGTAAAACTTCCCCAGTTGGAAATCTAGCCAATTTTTTCCCCGTTTAGAAAGTTTCCCTATCAATTCTTTTCTCTGGTGGCCTACTGCCTAGAGGAAAGGAGAGTAACACTTACTGAACTGCCTACTTTCAACAATATATGATAAGTGTTATTTTGTCCACTCTTCTAGAGAGGAGAATGATGTTCAGAAGGTAAGTGGCATGACTAAGAGGTACTATGGGGCAAGGCTAGGATTCTAACCCAGGTTTAATCCAATTTACAGTCACTCTTCCCACGGAATCACACCACCTGGTAGCACCTAGATGACTCTTATACTTTCTCATTTTTTCCTCTAGCATCTGTTTTTCAGAGCGTAATCTTGTTTGAATAGGGCCACAGAACTGGCCAATGTCAGAGAGGACTGATATTCCAAATTCAATTCCTTGTATAGGTTTATTTTCAACAAGAATTACTTCATAACTCAGCCTTCACTCTTTCAGACTAAACTGTCTCCTTCCATCTGGGGCACGTAACTTGACCGTGGCCTCACTTCATCTCTCAGATCTAGGGCAGTGATGGGCAGCCTGTTTCTTGTAGATGCTTGTCGATGGAAAGGTTGATCCTTTCATCCATTTGTTGGAACTGGGTTAAGGCTCAAAGTAAGCTCTGATGCAAATGCATTTGGATTTTCAGAAAATCCATCTTTCTCTCAGATAAACTATCTGTCCTTGGCTTCAACTTACACAGGGCTTGTTCAAGTCACATATTTTATAAAGTCTAAAGAGGAAAAGTGGTCATCAGTATAATTATTGTCTGGATGTAGATTCTTTGATAACCATTACTAAAAAATATATATTCTCATAATTTACTTTTTGTTTAATCTATTAATGTTTTACTTGTTTTTTTTAAGCATTCTTTCAGCATTTGTTTGCCGAATATATATTCAATGTCCCCCTTGCATCAGGCCTTCTGCTGGGTACTGAGCACGCAAAGGGGAGAAATCATGGATTCTAGCCTCAAGTATAATTCATTCCTACAAAAAGTGCCCACATCTGCTTGAGGGACTCAGAAAAGTCTTCCCAGAGGTGGCAGGCTTTGATGGAGACTGGGTAGATGAGGAGAATGAACAGGTCTGGAAGCAGACAGTGACTAAAAAAAGAACGAAATATGGATAATGTCTGGGTACAGTAAGAATTGATACAAAAGCAACCAATTCTGCAGTTCAGCAAGTTCTGCCCAAGCTCTTACTTAATGCCTTTTAATGACAAAAAGAAATTTTAAAGGAAAGAAGAGGAAACTCTGAAAGCATTCAAGACCATAGTTTTGCTCTGAGCCCATTCTAGTAGATGGTTGCTGTCATTATGGAATCATTTTGGTAGAAAGGATCTCCACACTTCAATTGCCAGGAACCAGGGTAAGAAAATTCTTTGTGGGATCCTTTAAAATCAGGAGTGGCCACAGTGCTTTTTGACTGACACAAAGGGGATAATGCAGTCACTGAGAATGGAATGGCAGCTCTAATAAAGGGCCCTTCTGTTAGTGGCAGTGCCCTCTCCTACTATTCCATAAGGTGCTCTGGAGAGAAAGAGGTGCGTGTCTGTCCACTTCCCAGGTATCATTGTTCTAGGGAGAGAGAAGCAATTTCAGATAGCTGGAACATGGGTCAGAATTACAATGGGGACTCTGATTTAGACTTGATGCATGGGTTCTTTTAAATGCTGGCTCTCCATATGACTTATTCATCATGCCATATTTCCCAGGGAGCATATAGTCTAAATTCTTTTCAGATGAGGACAATGTGACCCAGACACATCCAGCAACTTACTGCGAGTTACACAGCCAGTTAGTGCAGGTCTTCATTAATCCAGTGCTGACCTTATTCTGCCATATTCAACATTAGTTGATTATTTATTTCATTAATAATTATTTATTGAATGCTTACAGTGTGCTAAACACCTTGTTAGGCATAGATTATCTTCAGTGGAGAGGCAGTATCTAGTGATGGTTTCAAAACTCACTGCTGTTGGTCTTAGATTAGTTGCATAACCTCTCTAAGGTGCAGTTTCCTCATCTATAAAATGGATATGATAACAGCGCCAATCACAGGGATATCATGAAGATTAAATGAGATAATGCACGTAGAGTTCAGCACAGCATCTGGTACACTTATTACCAAGGTTGCTATGGTTTAAGCTTTCTGGGCTCTTCCGTCAGAGCAAAGATCTTTATTACTCTTTAATTCTTACGTCTGCCTACCCTAAAGATGGTTATGAAAGGTTTATTTCCTCTGAGTGCTTTCATTCTCTCTAAGTCCCTCTAAATCCCTGATCGACAACTCTAGAGAGCTGGAGCTTATCTCCCTCACAGCCATCCCCTGGTCCAGACACTCCTTCCCCACTCCTCTGAGTTCTTGGCAGCCTTCCTGGGAGGAAATTCGGATGTGTTCTCATTACAGCCTCACAACCTTGGGAGGAAGCTTTGTCAATGCTCAGTGCATTTCCTGAATCCATTTGGAGAGGAACACTGGGCCAGCTCCAGGATGCTATATCATCCATCTCTGAGACTGGCCAGGTTTGGGTTGGCTCAGAAGATCTGGGACTTGTCATGATCTTTGGCATTCTAAGAATGGGCTCCATAGAACCCTGTTGTTGTTGTTTTTTTTTTAAATCATAAGCAGCACAGCACATCAGCCCATTTGGCAAGAAACAAGGGAGGGGTGCAGTTTGGCACATACTTGGCTGTGCATATTCCTAACAGCATAATAGAGTTTTCATGGTTCCTTCCCAAGCTTGATCACCTTTAATGTAATAAGTCATCTTCTGGGCAAGGTTTCCGCATATACATGGGCATCCTGACTCTCTGCTCTCCTTTTGCATCTTGCCTATGAGGGAGCATGCTGCCTACTTCTCTGCAAAACCAGTTGGAGGGAAAGCACACCAGTCAGTGTGCATTAATGATGGCAATACATTCCCTGAAGGAGGCAGAAACCTCAGCAGACACCTGGAACAGATTTGCAAAATACTCTGTCTTCATAAGGCAGCTCTGGACATCCATGTATTTCTTAGCCCCACAGCCTCTAAGGCTCACTTGAATGAATAACTTTCATGGTTTCTTTGTCCCTTTTGATTTGAAGAATGAGCTCTTTTTATTTTGGGTCTTTTAAGGTAATTTTGGAGGATCTTTGTTTTGCATGCTGTCTCTTTTGTTGGTCATGTATGAAAATAAGGATACAGCTGTGAAATGGAGGAAAGAGGAATGAATGGAGAAAATGAGAAAGGGAGTGATATTTATTGGGGACTAATGATAGTGTATCTATTTGTCATTTAGCCTTCACGACAACTGGATAATCAACTGGCAAAAGATCACAGAGACCTTGTGTATTCCTCTCCACATTTGTCTGTGTCCAAAGACCATGTACCACATCACAGATAAAATGATTTTGTCATTTTATTACCTCTTCTCTAAGCCAAGAATTCATTTTTTATCTTCAGCTCAGCTTCCTTGTAACTTCCGTGTTCCGTTGATTGACCCATCATGCATCCTTTGGAATTTGGTGCATTGAATATTTTCCCCATTTGGATTTCAGTAAAGATAGATTTTCTTTAAATGCCTATTCTTTTACAACACTACATACTTTGATTTACTAAACAGAGCTACCCAAGTTTTTTCAAATTTGCTTAGCTTTAGAAGTATTAATATATAATGAGGCTATTAATTCTTAAGATCGCTTTTCCCGTATTTGTTAACTTGAAATATAGCTAGAGCTTTTCTTTCCATGCATTGTTTTCCTCCTGAAAATTTCTTTTTATGGCATTCACTATTTAAATGCATTTATGCACTCCAGGATGGGTGAGAGAGCGAGATCCTGTCTCAAAAAAAAATGCATTTATCCCAAGCTACTTTTTTCATTTATATTTGTGGTCATAAATTAATGTATGGTTCAGTATCAGCAATCACGTGGAGGGTTTGTAGACAAGTAATTGCATAGCGGTGGTAAAGCCTCTGTTTCACAGAGGATGTATGGAAAGGGTTGGCGTAGATAATTGTTATGTCCACTCTATATCTAACACCCTGTTATGCACCATCATCTTCAGGATAAAGTCCAGGCTGCTTCATGCTCTGGTGCCTCCACACATGGATCCTGGGTCCCAGCCGTGGACAGCCATTTACACCAGACTCTCTCCTTTCTCCGTGCCTGTAAACATGATGTTCACTCTGCTCAGTTCACCCTTTTTGTCTTTCTCCAGATTATGACCTCCTGTAAGGCTTGGGTCAACCATTAATTCTGTGAGGAAGCCTCCATGCCCTGAGTTGATGTGTTGAGTCTGTCTCCTCTGTGGTCCTGGCACACACAGTAAGTGCTTTGCCCTATCAGAGTAGTTGGTCCTCAGATGTCACTGTCCAGTACTCACCTGCTCTCTCCACTCCGGTCTTTGACTATGAACACCTTGAAGGCGGTGAATTTTTAATACCATCGGAAGTTGCTCACGTTATAATGCTTTATATTCATTTTAATTTTGAAATAATATAAAGACCTCTTATATATTCTCCACAGAGATTCCTTATTAACATTTTACTTTATGTACCTTATAATTTCTACTCTCTTTTCCCCTCTATGTGCACACACACACACGTACACACACCCCACTTGAGAGCAAGTTGCACACATAATGCCCCATGGCTTTGTAATACTTCAGTATGTATTAGAAAAAAAAAGAAGAAGAAGAAAATAGTGGCCAGGTGGTGGCTCATGCCTGTAATTCCAGCACCTTGGGAGGCCGAGGTGGGCAGGTTATTTGAGCCCAGGAGTTCTAGACCAGCCTCGGCAATGAAGCAAGACCTCATCTCTACAAAAAATACAAAAATTATCCTGGCCTGGTGGTATGCGCCTGTATCCCAGCTACTCAGGAGGCTGAGGTGGCAGGATGGCTTGGGCCCAGGAGGTCAAGGCTGCAGTGAGCTGTGATCGTACCATGGCACTCAGCCTGGGTGACAGAGCGAGACCCCATCTCAACAGACAAACAAACAATCATTCATACGACCAAAGTATCACCAAAATCTAGAAATTAACATTAGTACAATAATACCGTCTAATCCACAGACCTCCTTCAATTTTTGCCTATTGTTCCAATAATGTCTGCATAGGTCCAGGAGCTAATCCAAGACAACATTTATTAGTTAGGTCTCTTTAGTTTCCTTTGCTCTGGAATAATTCCTCAGTTTTCCCCTGACTTTTATGGTGTTAACACACTTGAAGACAAGAGATTACTTTAAAGAATACTCCTCAGCTTATATTTTTCTGATGTTGCAATGTAGTTTTTTAAAGCCAGGTAAAAGAATACATATGTATGATTCCACCTACATAAAGTTTAAAAGCACACGAAAGGAATACATACTTTCAGAAGCTGGGATACTGGTTACCTTGGAGAAAAGGAAGAGCTCAAGGGGACTTCAAGGGTGATAGAAAATTCTATTTCTCCTATGTGATGCTTATACAAGTGTTTTCTTTGTGATGATTCACTGAATGGCATATTTATATTTGGTACACTTTTGTGCATGTGCTATACATTATGATAATAACTTTTTAAAAAATAGTAAAAATTAAATTTCTCTTCCGGTTATAAATAATTTAAGTCACATTTTCTCTTTGAGATTGGGAATGTAACAAACTTGCCCTCTACAACCTCTTTTCAGTAATTCACTAAGCAACTTAATAAGGCTAGAAAAAGAAATAAAAGTTATACAATTATAAAGGAAGAAATAAAATCATCATTTGTCAGATGAGGTGATTTCAGTTCTTTGACATTGGTTGAGAATTGTGTCATGACCCAGGATATAGTCAAGTTTTATAACTACTTCATGTGTATTTGAAAAAAAAAGTGTATTTTACAATTGTTGAGTAGGATAACAATTAAGTCACATTTATAAATGTGTTGTTCAGATTGTCCATACCTTTTTCTGATTATTTTTGTCTGCTTATACTGCAAGGTATGATGAAAAACTCTTAGTAAGATATTGAAATAATAACATAAGCTTGTATATTACTTGGTTCACATAAATGTATAATTGCCACAGCTACCTGGCAAATTAAACCATTTTTTATTATGAAGTTTCTCTTTTATTCATTTGTGACAATTTCGGCCTTTAAGTATACTTTTCTCTGTTAATTTAGTGATACTACCTTTCTTTCAGTTTTTCTTTGCACTGTATATCTCTTAAAATTCATTGGCTCTTTATATCCTTTTACAATAGCTCCATGTTGAAATGACTCTTGTGAACAAGAGTCACAGTTATAGTTGACCTTTGTTGAATTATAAAGTCTGACAATCTTTGCCTGCAATTGAGGCATTTAGTCCAGTTACATTTAATCAATTGCTGATATATTTGGCTTGAATCTGTCATTTTAACATGAGCTTTCTACTTATGCCAACCAATGTATGTATATATTTCTTGTTTCTCATCTTCTTATTTATTAATTATTTATTTTTTATAGAGACTGGGTCTTGCTGTCTTGCCCGGGCTGGTCTTGAACTCCTGGGCTCAAGCAATCCTCCCACCTCAGCCTCCTAAAGTGCTGGGTTTACAGGCATGGGCCACTGTGCCTAGCCTCTTGTCTTATTTTATGTTAGTTGAATTTTCCATTTTTTTACTTTTACTCAATTTATGGTGGTTGATCGAGAGATTACAACATTCATCCATTACCCATTAAAGGCTAATGCTGCTTGGTAGTTTTTACTCTCTTTATGTAAAGTGCAGGGACTTTAGAATATTTGAAGTCTACCCTCCTTTTGACTTATATGCTATTGTTGCTGCCTATCAATAAGTTTAGAGATATTTAAAACACTATGAGATGTAATCACTATTGCTTTTTACAGTCAATATTCATTGAACTCTAATCACATATTTATTCTTTTTATTTGATTTTTATTCTTTCTTTCATGTTTAAACTTCATTTGGAGTAATTTGTTTCTTAAAAACTTCCTTTAACATGGGTCTCTTGAATTCTCTTGACTTTTGTTGTCTAAAAAAGTTTTCATTTTATCTTCATTCTTAAAAGCTATGATTGCCAGACATAGAATTCTAAGTTGGCAATGTTTTTTTTTTGTTGTTGTTGTTGTTTTCCTTAGCACTTTGTAGGAGTAATTCTGTTGTTTTTTGTCTCTTATTATTTCTGTTGACATGGTAAGCGGTCTTTTTTTGTCTGTCTGCTTTTAATATTTTCTTTTTATCTTTGTTTATTAGAAGTTTTACCATGATGTGTCTAGATGTGGCTTTCTTTGTATTTATCCTACTTGGATAAATCCAAGAGTGCTTGGATTCAAGCACTCTTGAATTTATGGTTTAATATATTACATCAGTTTTGGTAAGAATTCAGTCAATGTATATTTAAATATTTTTTCTAACCCATTATTTCCCTCTGTATATTCTGAGACTCAAATTATACATTATCCCTTCTCATTGTACTTCATATTCTCACTGTACTTCATATGCCCTTTAGTCTCTTCTGTATTTTATTCTTTTGTTCATTCTTGCATAATTCTGGATGTTTTCTTCCATTTCCCTATTTTAAGTTGTGCCTAACTGCTGTTAAACACATCATGGAGTTCTTAATTTTGGTTATGTCTTTTAGCTCTAAAATATCCCCTCTTCTGTGGTTTCCAATTATCTGCCAAAATCTCGAATCTCGTCTTTTATCTCCTTTATAAGAATTGCTAAAGTTTGTGACTAATAATTCCATTATCTAGAATTCTCTTTTTGCTGTTTTCTCTTGATTCTTGCCTTGTCTTCTCATGTGCTTGGTTTCTTTTTACCACATGCTGGATATGGTAGTATGAAAATTAAGAAAAAAGAAAAAGATAATTTGTGTTTGCTTATGGAAGATAAGTAGGGGCACTAGAATCTTTGGGTTATATTGATCCAGTTTCAGGGACTGAAATGATTTTAGTCTTGTCTTTAGTTTCTGCAAGGGTTAATCTTCCACTTTACCCTTACTCATAGGATGTTGAGTCTTTAAAGTTCCAAAGATTTATCAGTACCCCTTTGGTGGGCTCTGGACTCCTCCTACTTTTGTCTGTTTAACACTAATGAATCTGTTAAAATTTCTGTTCAGTAACTCATAGTCTTACTCACCCCTTCTAGAATCAGCAGATACCCTAAGGGTAAACAGGCCCAAATGTTTACCTTATCTCTATTGGTTTCCATCTTCTTTCAGATTTCAGTCTTATCATTTCTCATTGCCTTTTCAGCTTTCCAATGACTTTAGGCGATTATTATTATTATTTTTTATTAATGGAACTGTTGAGATTATATTATCAAAGTGAAATGCTGCTACATAAAGTGGTGGGAAGACACATATTTTATCCAGTTACTCAGTTATTCTTAGCCAAAACTATTTTGCATATTTATTTATTTATTTATTTTTTATTTATTTTATTATTATTATTATTATTATTATACTTTAGGTTTTATGGTACATGTGCGCAATGTGCAGATAAGTTACATATGTATACATGTGCCATGCTGGTGCGCTGCACCCACTAACTCGTCATCTAGCATTAGGTATATCTCCCAATGCTATCCCTCCCCCATCCCCCCACCCCACAACAGTCCCCGAAGTGTGATGTTCCCCTTCCTGTGTCCATGTGTTCTCATTGTTCAATTCCCACCTATGAGTGAGAATATGCGGTGTTTGGTTTTTTGTTCTTGCGATAGTTTACTGAGAATGATGATTTCCAATTTCATCCATGTCCCTACAAAGGACATGAACTCATCATTTTTTATGGCTGCATAGTATTCCATGGTGTATATGTGCCACATTTTCTTAATCCAGTCTATCATTGTTGGACATTTGGGTTGGCTCCAAGTCTTTGCTATTGTGAATAATGCCGCAATAAACATATGTGTGCATGTGTCTTTATAGCAGCATGATTTATAGTCCTTTGGGTATATACCCAGTAATGGGAGTAATGGGATGGCTGGGTCGAATGGAATTTCTAGTTCTAGATCCCTGAGGAATCTAGGCCATTATTTTTAAGTCCAGATTTTCTAACTGTCTTCAGTGGGAGTGTTGGTTTGAACTACTTAGTCCACCATTTCAGATGCTATTTAATTAACTTAAAAATTAAATTTCCCTTTCTCTGTGCTTCTTATGGGAACCAAGGAGAGGGATGCAGTCCAGGCTTGGGCTGTGAATTTTAAGGTGAAAATAACATTTTCTAGGGCCTGAATGAGATATCAGCAACAGAATTGTGACAGCATTCCAAAGGGAAGGTGAAATTTGAGTAGGAAAAATTCAGCACTACTGCTTTATCCTCTCATTGTATCATAGGTGACTCTGTTTTTCCTGTAATAGAATACAATTTAATTTAAGATTTATTTAAAAAATTTTTACCTATAATTACAACTACATTCTAAGAAGGTTGATTATTGATAGCACGAAGACTTTTTCAAATTGCTAAGCACCTTGGTAGTTCTGAATATTCAAGAAGGGTAGAAAAACTAGATAATTCTGCAAAGCAGCAGCAGAATTTAGAGTCTTATGTGACAATCAGATGAAGGAGCTGAGAAGAAACAAAGGTGAAAGGTTAAGAAGCATAGGTTGCTAGTGTGATAGAGTAAGGTTACGAGTTTAGCAAAGTGAACCTGCATCTGTCTCCACCTCCATTCCCCCAAATGTTAGTGAATTGAAGTATACTCAGCTTTTCTAGCAGAAAGTAAAAAATGGATTGTTTTGTGTCAGTTGACATGATGTAGGATGAATGCTTGGAATAGGAATCTAAAAGGGATTTTGACTTCTATAGGCCATACGGAGCAGGTGCTACCCACCATGACCTCTGAGATATGCCTAAAATGGTCTTTCCTCTTGTCTCAAGTCTCATCATGGGAAACTCCCCTCAGTAAACCTGAGCCAAACCTAAGTTTCTCTGTGATGAGGGAGACTCTCTGTCGTACCACATTATTGTTCCCACACTGGTAATAGTGAGGTGTTACAGCTTAAAATGACAGAAAGCATGGTGGTCTCAGAGTTCAGACACCAGCCTTTCGATTCTGATTCTGTCTCAAATGATTGTAGAGTTGGTTGCCTTACTGGTAAAGTCTCCATTTCATCATCTCTAAATTGTAATTCTTTTAGACTGGTGGTTTGCAATTATTTTCTGGGGATTCCTTTGTTAAAGCAAGGTCTTAAATACATACATAAAGCAAGTAAAAAGAACTCAGGTTGAAGTGGAGGGGTGAACAGGGACAGAAATCTCACCCAACCTCCAACTCCCCAAGAAGGCTTCATAGAGTATGGTTTGACGACCAGTGGACTTAAAAGTTCCTATAGTTCTTTTAGTTCTAGCTTTCTCCTTATGCAAAGAAGAACAAATGCCATATTTCAGTCATCCCCAAACAGTAGCTATTTAAGAAAATATTACTACTTTTTCCTATGGAGGCGGCAGGAAGAGAGTGGAAGAACGCTCACATTTACGACGGTCTTATCATGTGCCAGACATAGAGCCAGGCACCTCCTTAACCTTCATAATGACTCTGTTGAGTTGGTTTTGTGCCCAATGGAGGACGCACCTGCAGCTCAGAGATGAGTATTTAGCTCAAGGTAACAAGGCTAGTATGTGGCAGGGCTTCATGTCAAGCTCAGCTCTTTCTCACTCCACCACCAGACATGGAGGTGGTGGGTAGAAAGTGGGCACCTTAGTAAATGAGATATCGGTCTGAGTCAAGGAAAATGCCATGGAATATTTTGTGGTATAGATATATACAGTTGACCCTTGAATGATGCTAGTGTTAGGGGTGCCAATCTCCCCACACTGCTGCAGTCAGAAATCCACATATAACTTTTGAGTCTCCTGAAGCTTAACTACTAACAGACTACTGTTGACCGAATGCCTTACTGATAACATAAAGTTGATTAACACGTATTTTGTATGTGACATATAGTATATACTATATTCTTACAACAAAATAAGCTAGAGAAAAGAAAACATTAAGAAAATCATAAGAGAAAATATATTTACTACTCATTAAGTGGAAGTGGATCATAATAAAGATCTTCATCTTCATTGTCTTCATATTGAACAGAGAGAGGAAGAGGAGAAGGAGGAAGAGGAGGGGTTGGTCTTGCCATCTCATGGGTAGCAAAAGTCGGAGAAAAATCCATGTATATGTGGACCCATGCAGTTCAAATTCATTTTGTTCAAGGATCAACTGTATATAGCTTTTTGCCTCCAGATTTGAACTCATTTTTGTTCAGTTTTATATAGGAGAGTCTAATGACATGCCTGCAGCCCAAGGATGTGCTTTCTTTTAGTTCATGGTCTAAGCTCTTCTTTGCTTGGTCTAGTCTGAAGGGTTGGTAAGAAGCTGTTAATTAGGCCCCCTCCTTTATTTTTTTTTCCATGCTCTAGAAATCAATATGAGACATTCCTTTATTTCTGAATTGCTATCATGCATTTCCACTTTTCCCCAAGAGTATTAAATAGTCCCAGTGGTAGTAACTCTTGCCACGAATTAAATGTGCAAGATGTTGAAAAATTTCCCTAGGGAAGAAAAAAATTATATGTACTTTGATTTCATTATGATTATACTGATGATTAGTATTGGTTTCGGTTTCGGGCAATGTGGAAAGGGCTAGACAGATGTAAAATACCAGATCTACAATAATAACAATGACAATAATATTGCTAATAAAGCACCATTTAGTGTGATTTTATATGTCAACTTGACTGGGGCACAGAGTGCCCAGATATCCTATTAAACATTTCTGGGTGTGTCTGTGAGGGTATTTCTGGGTGAGATTAACATTTGAATAGACAGAATGAGTAAAACAGATTTTCCTCCCCAGTATGTGTTAGGCCTCATCCTCCATTGAAGGCCTGGATGAATAAAAGGCTGAGTAAGAAAGATTTCTTTCTCTCTGTTTTTGAGCTGGAACATTGATCTTCTCCTGCACTTGAATTGGACCTCAGCTGTCCTGGTTCTTAGGCCTTCAGACTCATACTGAAACTATACCACTAGCTCTTTGGAGTCTACTGTAGCTTGCAGATAGCAGGTCATGGGAATTCACAGCCTCTCTAATCATGTGAACCAATTCCTTGCAATAAATCTCCTTATATGTATAAAACAAATCTGTATATCTCCTATTGGTTCTCTGGAGAATTCTGACTAATACAGTAAGTGATTGTAGTATAGCAGGCACCGTACTTAAGTGCTACACATAACTTATTTAATGTAATCCTTCACAATCTTATGAGTGAAATGTCTTCAATATTTGCATTCTGCAGATGAGGCTGACAGCAGGTAAGTAACTTTATTAAGGCCATATAGCTTGAATGGGGGACATTCACATAACCACATGCCATGTGGCTTTAAAAAGTTCAATGAATGTATCTGAATTTATGTGTTAAATGGGGACAATAATGCCCACGCTGAAGAACTGTCAGGATTAAATGAGATGATAGGTGTAAAGTACTTGGAACAGGGTGAGGTGCGTGGTAGGGACTCAGAAATAGTAGCTTTTGCTACTTTATTTCTTATTTGTGTTAACAAAATTTAGAGGCTTTGCAGCTTGTGGAATAGATCTCATTCCTCTAACATGATATACCAGTAACATCTGAATTTGATCATTTGTTCATCTCCATTAAGCTCCAATGATATTTCATGTTATCCTCGGGAAAAATGTGATTACTGTGACATTTAAAATTCTGCACAACCCAGGGAGAGGGAGGAGGCACACATTTGAAAACAAGAGGAAATCCTGGTTAGACTGTCATTAGACAACTCCAGGTTGCCATAATTTAGGGAGTGGAACAGCTGCAAAGGTCACCAGGAGGTGCTTTGTTTCCCAAAAGGTGTTTGGTATTTACTTTCACTCAGGCATGTTCCTTCTGCTCTGATAACCATTGTCATCTTCCATTACAATAAAAGATGTCAGAGGGATTTTTACAGGCATATGGCATTGATTTAGTTTTCCCCTCTGCAGTCATAAAAGAGTTTGAAAAATGAAAACAAGACAAAGCCTCACTCAGCCATTCATCAATTCCCGTTTATTGGACAGCAATCATGTGCCACACAGCCAGGAGGACAGAATCTCCGTTTCGAAAATGAGGGAATTAACAACCTCCTTTCAAAGTGTTGGCTCTGGTGTGCTTCCTTCTCCATTTCCTCTCCAGTCTTTGCAAAATGAGTCAGAGGACTACACAGATTTCCTTGGGAAATTAACAATATCAGCCACATTTTCTTTTCATCACGTTATTTGGAATTATGACTGTGCTTTCTGGTTGCCAGAGCCTGTTCATGTCCCTTCACTGCTTGCAATAATCCAGTGAGGTAGGCAAGACAGGCCTGATTATTGCTGTTGAACAGGTGAGGGCGCTAGGCTTAGGGAGGTTGAGACACTTGGCCTGGGTGTCGCAGCCAGAGAAGGGGCCAGTCTGAAAATTTCCTCCACTCTTGTTCCTTGCCCAGCTGTCCTCTACACCTGGGAGTTTGTAAAAACAAATCTTATTATGCCATTGCCCTGTGTTTCAGTCAGGGTTCTCCAGAGAAACAGAACCAGTATCTTCACATGTATCACTATAGGTACAGAGATAAGAAGCAATTTATTATAGGAATTGGTTTGTGTGATGACAGAGGCTGAGAAGTTCCAGGAGATGCCTCTGTAAGCTGGAGAACCAGGAAAGCAGGGGTATAATTTGGTCCCAGTCTGATGTCCTGAGAACTGGTGGCGGCCAATGATGAGACTCTCTTCTAAGGCCTGAGAACTAAGTGGGGAGGTGGGGATAGGGTGAGGGTGGGGCTGGTGGAAGGCCCAATCTGAGTCTCAAGGCCCCAAAACCAGGACCTATGATGTCTGAGGGCAGAAGAATGATGTCCCATCTCAAGAAGAGGGAGAGAGGATTCTCCCTTCCTCTGCCTTTGCTCTGTTCAAGCCCTCAGTGGATTGGATGATATTCACCCACATTGTTGAGGGCAGATCTTCATTCGGTCTACTGATTCAAATGCTAATCTTTTTCAGAAACACCCTCACAGACACACCTAGAAATAATGTTTTACCAGCTATCTGGGTACCCCTCAACACAGTAAAACTGACACATAAAATTAATGATCACACCCTACTTAAGATCTTTTGTGCCTCACCCTTACTCTTAGGGGAATGTCCAGATTTCTTAACATAGCTTATGAGGCCTTTTGGCATCTGAGCCCTGCTTACTTCTCCAGACTTATTTCAGGTTATCACTACTGTCCCCACCTGGTTGCCCACCTGAAGATGTGCTCTGGTTACACGGTTACACTGAACCCCACAGCATCACTCTGTCTCATCACCCTGACATTACTCAGGAGGCTCTCTCACCTTTCCTCTTCTCCACATGCCTCGTCAATATCTACTAATCATTTACATTTCTGTTGAGGCATAACTTCCTCCAAAAAGCCCTTGCAGACCGCTCTTTCCTGAGTTACGTGCTTCCACTATGTGTGTCTGTCACACCTACTTCCTCCCCTGTGCTGACTTTGCCTTCTTCTCTGCTTCTCTTGACTGGCTGTAAGCTCTGTGAGAATAAGAACTGTGTATCTCATCCATGGGCAGCATCTGTGCCCCTAGAAGGTGGGCGATAATTACCCATCAAAGAATGAATGGTTTGTTTACTCACCCATACTCATCTTTCTCAGATAGCAGACCTCCTCCTGCACATGCATCAGGAATCACTGGATTACTCCCGTGCCAGTTATTCCCTACCTGCCTCTCAGTTCCATCTGTGATCTTGTCTGTGCCTCAGGAGGAAGTAGAGACCTATAGATTGTCTCCCCTGGGCTCTCCTGCTGAATGCTTTTGGGTTGGCTTCCTTCTAGCAATGGGAAGCACTAACGGAGAAGGGAGGATGGGAAAGACAAAGGAGGGAGTGAGATTGGGATGGCCCCATCTCTTTCTATCCTTCTTGCTTTGACACTGTGTTCCAATACTAGCTGCATCCCTCTGCAACTACAGCTCTGGCAGGGTGCCTGATCCTCCACGGTCTCATTCTCAGTGGTTTCCAGTGACATTATGTTCCCCTTTGTCCCCCAACTCTAAAAGCAGAGAGATAGCTTCCAGCCTACTGCTAGTTTTTGGGTGCTTCACCATCACTTGCCTGTTCTTTGACCCCTCACCACGTATCTATGAGCAGCGCCTTCATTTGGACCATCTGTGACGGATCCTATTTCCCGCAGGGTTTCTGACTGATAAACTCCTCTGCTTGGTGCAGTAAGAGAATGATTTTCAAATAGCCTGGGCTGGTTTCTGTCAACTTTAGATTCTTGAAGTTAATTCTCCAGACAGCTCCAGATTGCTGCCTTATTATACAGACATAGACAAAAATTTCCAGAAGGCTTGCAATAAAATTTCCACTCTCTGCTTAATTTTCAGCATTTCTGCTATAAGCATCAGCAGGTGTCTTTAGATTTCAAAAATCACACTGTTCCAAGCAGATTTGGTATCTATACATCTATATAATTCAGTGGTATAGAGGTCTCTCCCCATGCTTAGGAACTACTCTGTAGTGTTCTCAAATTTCCTCCCAGTTCGTTCTGACTTCCTGTCATTTGACTCCCCTAATGGTTCTCTTATGAAGGCCACATCCGCACTCAAAAAATGTTTGTTGGAATGTAGGGACATTAGTGTGAAAGGAGTTGCAGATGCCATGTTTTTTTTTTTTTTTTTGAGATGGAGTCTCGCTCTGTCTCTGAGGCTGGAGTGCAGTGGCGCTATCTCGGCTCACTGCAAGCTCCGCCTCCCGGGTTCACGCCACTCTCCTGCCTCAGCCTCCTGAGTAGCTGTTTCCCTTTAAAATCCTTCGATCTTATAAATGACATTTTTTAATAGATTAAAAGTTGCATTCTCTAAGAGGAATATAGGAATGGAGTGAATTGTGATAGGTAGATATCTGGGATATACTATAACTTGGAGAAGGCAGAGCCATTCTCAGATCTGAAAACCCTGGCTTAGAAACCCAAATCAGATCACTCTGTGGTCTCGGCCAACCTAAACAGAACCTGAGGTGCAGGAAAATTGTATGTGTGTAAACTGGTATATAGGTGAAATATGGAAAAGTTGGATTTAGACAAGAAAATATTTGAAAATCACATATCTGACAAAGGACTTGTATCCAGAATAAAGAACTCTTAAAACCCTGCAGCAAGAAAACAACCCAGTTTAAAAAATGGGCAAAATATTTGAACAGAAATTTCACCAATGAGGATAAACAGATGAAAAATAAGCAGATGAAATGTTGTTCAACATCTTTAGCCATGAGAAGAATGCAAATTTAAACCATGATGAAATACCACTACATACCCATGAGAAAGGTCAAAATAAAAAGTACTGACAGTACCAAGTGTTGACAAGGGCATGGAGCAACTGGAACTCTCATACACAGCCGATGGGAATATTAAATGCTACAGCCATTCTAGAAAACAGCTTGGAAGTTTCTTGAAAAGATGCAGGCAGAATAACATTCTCCCCTACAAATGCTCATACCCTAATTTCTAGATCATATGAAGATGTTACCTTGAAAAGCAAAAGGGATTTTGCAGATGTGATTAAGAGATGAACTTTGAACTGGTGAAATTATCCTGAATTTTATCACGGTGGACCCAATCTAAGCAAGAATTCTTAGAAGCGGATAACCTTTCACGGTTGGGTCAGAGAGAGAGATATGACAATGGAAGAAAGTTCAGAGAGGATGAGAAAAGGGTTAGAAAGAGATGTACATGAAGGGACTGGACTTGACTGGCCATTGCTGGCTTTGCAGGTGGATAAAGGGGGTCAAAAGGCAAGTTCCATGACCTCAAGGAACTGAACCTAAATGGATTCTCTCTGAGGGCCACCAGAAAGAAATACAACCCTGCTGATAATTTGAATTTAGCCCAGTAAGACCTTTCTGACCTACAAAACTGTAAGAAAATAAATTTGTAATGCTTAAGTCACTAAATTTGTGTAATTTTTAAGGGCAGCAATAGAAAACATATATATCACAAAATCAAGAAATCCTACTTGTGGGTATTTCATCTAGAGAAATGAATACTTATGTTCACACAAAAACCAATACGTGGATGTTGATAACAGCTTTATTCATAATCACCAAAGCCTAGAAACAACCCAAATGACTTTCAGTGGGTGAATGGCTAAAGAAACTGTGGTATATCCATACAATGAACTATAACCCAGTAATAAAAACAAACTACTGATACACACAACAATCTGAATGAATCTCAAAGGCATTATGCTGGGTGAAAGAAGCCTGTCTCAGAAGGTTACATAATACATGATTATTTATATGATATTCTCAAAAAGGGAAAACTACAGTTATGGAGAATAGAGCAGTAATTGCCAGGAGTTGGGGTGGGGAAGGGTGTGTTATAAAAGCATAGCGGGAGAGCACTTGAAATGATAAAACTGTTCTGTATCTTGATTACGGTGGTGGTCAAATAACTAGACATGTGTTACAAATTCATAGAACTCTGCACTCCCCCAAAAGTCACTTTTTTCTCCATTAAAAAATAATAAACTTTAACTATAACAACTCAATGACAAAACAAGGCAAAACAATGAAACAAATCTCATTGCTGACACAGCTTTCTGGGAATTTCCAATCCTAGAGAATGAATGTGTCACATACATGGACGGGGAAGGAGACACAGTTACTTCTCTTTCCTTTGTGCCCTGGAAGCCCCTCAACATCTTTCTAGAGGTAAAAGGTGCTCCAGCAGGGGTTTTGGAGACTTACCTCAGTCTTTTCTTTTTCCAGTAAAAGGAGGATCTGGCTTAGATAACCTCTACAGTCCTTCACAGCAGGTAACTAGGACTCAACTCAGTCCTTGTGTAGGTGCAGGGTGACCACCTGTCCTGGCTTGCCCAGAGCTGAGGGAGTTCCCAGGATTTGGGACCTTCAGTTTAAAAATCAGGAGTCAGTTACTCTAACATGACTCAGGGAAGTCACATAACTCATCCGAGCCTTAGTTTTTTGTCATATGCAAATTAGAAACAATGCTTGCCCTATCTCACCAAGTTATTACGAGATGCAAACTTTAAACTGTAACGTCTTTGTAAATGTGAGTTGTTGGAATTATTACTAACTTTTAAAAGAAATTGGACTTAGGGACAGTCTTCAAATTTGGAAAAATAAAAGTATTATTAAAGGAAGTTATGCAGTTGAAATATGTGTGTGTATCTGACTGCAGCATTGTTCAGTTTGCAGTTTCAGTTTTGAGGCTATAAGAATATATGCATCCCAGAAAGTAACTTTTGTTTTTTGTAATCTGCTGAAGTTTTAGTTACCTGGATTCCAGGACAGGCTATGGCAGTGAACCTTGGCTACACATTGAAATCACCTAGAATCCTTAAAACACAGGTGCCAGGGTCCTATTCTCAGAGAGTCTGGGTTAATGGGTCTGGGGTTTGGCTAGGCTTTGTAAATTTTAAAATCTCTCCAGGTGTTTCTAATATGCTACCAAGAGCCTCTTAATATACCAGACCTGGTCATCGCCCACATGTGCTTGCACCTTGAAGATGGTGCCACTTGGAAGTTTGTTCTTATTATGAACCCAGATGAGTCAAACCTTACCTACAGTTGAGTGAGCTCCCTCCACAAGAAAAAAGTCTTAGATATGCCTCTAAGTGAGAGGACTTCTGATCTCAATAGGGCAATAACTCACATCTACGAAGAATGACCAACAGTGGGACCAATCACTCAGGGTAATAATACTATAATTATTGCTGTTTTTATTATCCAAAGGAGGACAGTTCTGGATTGGGGGATGTATTAGTTTGCTAAGACTGCCAAAACAAAGCACACTAACTGAGTGGCTGAAGCAACAGAAATGTATTGTCTCACAGTTTGGAGGCTAGAAGTCCAATGTCAAGGTGTCAGCTGGGCACTGCTCCCTCTGAAGGACCCAGGGGTGGCGGAGGGTGGGTTCCATTCTAGGCCTCTCTCCTAGCATCTCCTAGGTAGTTCCCTGGCTTATGGCAACAATGCCAATTTTAGGACTTCAACATACAAATTTTGGGGGGACACAGTTCAACCCGTAACATGAGAGCAGTCAGTTTCCATGTACATGGCACCATGTATCTTATTCAAGTGTACTCTAAAATACCATGATGGGTATGGTCAAAACGGACTGGAATCTGGCCTAGGCTTCAATGGGGAGGTATTCCCTGGTCAGCAAGGAAAAGCTACAGAAGGTTAATTCACAGATTATTCCTTATAGATAAATCCATAATCTTGGCTGATGTTAGATGATTTAAAAACTCAGCCTTAAGCAAAATAAGAATTAAAGGAGTTAGTAAGTTCCCCCTCAATAAGAATATCTAAGCAAAATCTTGATGAGCTATTGGCCAGGGGTGCTTTGGAAGGATTCTTTCATTTGAAAGGTGGTTGGACTAGAGGAACTTACAAATTCACCTCAATTCTAGGATTTTGTGCTTCTTGCAAAGACTATTCAGAGGCACACCTGATGTTTTGTGGTAGAGTTCTGCACCAGGCACTATATCCAAAAGAAGGACACTTTAGACATGGCTCTAAGTCCAAAGAGTTAATGTGAAAATCCTAATGATGCATCAACTCTGCTAAAATCCATTGCTGGTTTTACTGCGCAAAAGTTTTCAAGGCAGAAAAAAAATAGCTCCAGGATCTTTGACAATGGCAAGATAAAGAAGGTAAACTCAGATGTCCTGCAGGACTGCTCAACCAATGATACTGCTCTGAGATAGTTAAGTTGACATCCATAATCACAGAATTGGCCCCAGTCTTTCTCTGTCATGAAACTTGGCCCTCCCCAGACAATGAAAACATAAATATCACATCTGTGACAACTCTAGCATTTCTAGCGGGAAAAACAAATCCTGAAAAAGCATCAAATGCAGTGAATCTGACCACACAATGGTAAAATAGTTATTTCAATAAAGACTTTCATTTCAAAAAATGAGTTTTTTTGTTGTTTCCACAATAATCAATTTGGCTATTGACAATGCAGGTCAGGCCTCATTCATGGCCATAACACAATCTCTGATCTTTCCAGTCCCTACAACACTACAAATTTTCACAGGATTATATACAGAATTCTAAAGCAAAATAATCCTAGAAAATACAAGTGGAAATAAAAATATATAATCAAATCAGATACACTTTTTTCATAATAATAAATCATTAGCATTTTTTTCTTATAAAGGACATGCTCACTGTAGAGTAGTATGCAGAAAAAATGTAATAAATAAAATAGATATCACAAATAATGTCATCTAATATTTTTTTCAGATCTTCTATGGTGTTTATATATACAATACTGTTGGTTTTATATTGTATACAGATCTGTTTCCTGTTATTACCACTTGATGTTACATTGTGATACTTTCCTGGTATCATTAAACATTAGTAAACATTTTCTATCATGTTAGATACCATATTTTATTTAGACATTCCCCTGTTTTCAGGAATTTAGGCAATCATTTCTATTTTAAATCATGCTTTAATAAGCCTTTTAAGCATTTTTATTTTGGTCTAAACTTGGGGTCATTTGTGAGGATAAATTCACAGAAGAAGAAATTTTTAAGGCCCTTGATAGATATTCCAAGACTGCTTTCCAGAATGTTTGTGGTGAGTTATAGATGCCCTAAGAATATTTGAGGATATCTATGTCATGTACCTGCACTAACATAATTACTGTGTTTTAAAAATACTTTGGTTTGATTGTATCTTAAATAATTAATCAATAATTCTAAGGAAGCCTTATATCATAGGTGGGAAGGTTTGTTTTAAAATTGGCAAGGAACAAGGTACATGAGGGAGTTTGCATTGTCCACAGCCTTAAAGGTTCACTTCACAGAGTAAATAATACACAATTATCTGTCTTGGATTGTTTAGACATTCAATTGCTTGAATGTCCAGGGACAAACCACTTGATCTCTTCTAAGTACTTCATGTTAGGGTTTTAGAAATAGCTTTTAACACAATTTTGATTGAAATAATTTTTCAGAAAGCACATTTCACTTGTTAAGGCATTTCATCTTTAGCTGAATTTTAAGTATGCTATGAGATAAACCAGGAACAAGGAGACTTGAGTCTTCATACCATATTTCATCGATTCTAAGACACACATTTTTCACATCTAAGCATCTTTAGTATTTGGATGTATAATAGGCACTGCTAGCACTTTCAGATCCCTCTACCACTCTCATGCATGACAGCTCCCTGTGCTTTCACTCTCAACATTCAGCACCTGCACCTCTTTGTTGGAGGGCTGTCCTCAGGCTACAGGAACATGCTTTGACTGCATTATAGGCTGGAAGCACCTGGAAATTTACACCCACCCCCACCCCCATTCAATAACTGATGGTGCAGAGATATAAATACTTCTGGTTCTCTGGCCTCTGACTTGAACCTACTGTAGAACCTTTTTGTCTCTAGGGGTCTCCTGTGGGAGTGAACCAAAGTCATCTCCAGAATGTCAGGCTTTGCTTGACATCACGCTTTCTGTGGGGTTTTTTCCCCCTTCCCTTTGGATCGGTTCTATTTCTCTATTTCCCTATTAATTTTCACCCTTGGGCCACTTCCTAATCCACATAAATCCTTATGTCAGAGGAATTAAACATATTACAGGAAGTGTCTTACAATAAATGATGTCTTGCAGTTGCTGTCGGCCAGGTGGTCATAGTGATACGGTTGTCTTTGCCTGTGCGTGCATGAATTTGGTTGGTCTTTCCATGATATGACTGGACTGTTACTTCTTTACTTTTTGGTCAATAAACCATTTAAGGACTATTGAGAAGAGTATGAATCCTGATTGTTATCTAAAAATTTTCTATTAAGTCCTTTTGCCAAGATAAAAAAACATGCCAGCATCAGAGTTGTAGAATGGATGTCTAAGACAGGGAAAAAAATCTCAGAGACTGCAGTAGAATATTCCTTTAAGAAATGTTATTTATCTTGATGGCAGAGAGGGTGCTATTGTGAAAAAATGTGGTTTATGAAAACTCTGATTCAAAAAAGAGATGCAGAAAGAGTTCAATTCTGAATGTACAGAGCTTTGTAAATATCATAATTTATATTTCATTCTCTTTTACACACATGATTTTTAAAAATCTAGGCTGAAACAGTTCTCTTGTATTTACTTAAAGGGGCATAAGATAAAAATTCTAACTACTAAGTCATATTTTAAGTCTTTTTTTCATTTTCAGTTATACACAAAATAATGATGAGTCTTATAACTGATGAAATACTAATTGGGAATATGGTACTTATAGAGACAGAAGAAATACAACCAATGAACAGTCTTAACTGGAAAAACTAAGGTAACTTCATAGACTTCTCACTTTCCATTTGTAGTGAGAGTTCTACTGGTAAGTGAGGAACCACCAGTATTTGGTCATATTTTTGAAATTGTGTAGATTTTATTAAATATTTCTTATTCCTCCAATATGTGTGTGTGTGTGTGGTGTGTATATGCACACAGATATATATATACACACACACACACACACACACACACATATATACTAAGTGTATGTGTGTGTATGTATGCATTCTATTTCCTTCAAATTTTCCTTATATCGAGTACTTTTATCATTCAGAGAAGTAATCCATGCATTTAATTTGGTGCCAACTTCTTATTTTTGTGTGGTAATCACCAAAGAAAAATAAAAGCTGGCATTAGATTAAATGCATAGATTACTTCTCTGAATGATAAAACTGCCTAAAGAAATAGGATCTGCTCATAAACATCTTGTCATAATCCATTCCCTAGAAATTTCTGACCTTACCTGTCTATATTACCTATTCCTATAAGGTAACTTTATTATCTACTCAATTTGTTTTGTCTTCCTGTTTTCTCTTCTCATGTGTACTGATGAAAGATGAATTTCTCCACTGTGAAACAGAACAGTCAAGCAATTCCAGTGGGGTTAGTTATAGATGAGATAATTTCTGCAATTTCAGAGTTCTGTGGCAATACATAGCTCCCCCGTGCCAAATCAATTCTTCAGTAACATGATTAATTAACCCATAAGAACAGAAGTTTGCTGCTGCTCTGAAATGCACTAACCTTGTATTTTGGTTTCAGGCTTTATCTACCCTTCTATACCAAAATCATTCTGTGGTATTTCTTCAGAACCTTGGGCAAATCAACAATGTGTGAGTATGTGCTTTACAATCCTTTTACTGCGATCATACTGTGAGTTTTATGGCCCAACTTAAGTAGCATACACTTCCTTCTTCAGCAAAATCCATTATATCGTTCCCACATTAGTGGAACTAGTTAGTACAGACATGCTTACTTAAACCCCCACCTCATTTTCTTTTTAATTCAATCTTTGTTTCCCTGCCAGAAGGAGGAAACAGCTACAAGAGTTTTTTTTTTTAATGTTACATTTTAAATTTATTTTGTAAACTTTTTTACTGTGTCATGTCTTGCGTGAGAAATAAAAAATAATATATGGACTCTGAGTCAGTAATAAACGACTCACAGTCTACTAGGAGAGATGACACATGCCCTACTTTCCTACCCAAATTAATTACATATATAGTGTGATTGATACTTTATTAAAAGGTATGCAGCAATAGGGGACTGCGGTAGGATTTCAGAGTTGGAACCCTTCCAGTTAACCTTCTCAGCCTCTAGGGTTTTAGAACAAAATACCCCAAAGCAACAACACATAAGAAACAACAGACCATCCTGGCCAGTTTTCTGTTTTCCCATTTCCTTCCCACCTCCACCTGATTTACTCACCTAGCTACTGATGTTGAGTGGAACACCCACAGTGAGAGACACCAGTCAGCTCTAACCAGAGTTCCAGTTTTCATTACCACATGGAGAAAGAGAAGGTAGAACCACAATTCAAGCCTCTAAGACTCAGTAACCCAGCTCAGTAGATAAAAGTAAATTAGTAAATATAGTAACCAAATGAGTGTCTGGACAAACAGGCCAGCAACTCTCTTGAGGTGGAAGTTCTTGCTTCACCACTCCTGAGTGGGAAGGGGGGCTGGGCAGGTGTGTAAAAATGCAGGCATGGCATCCATAGAGTGCCAGCTCTGGGCATGGGGAAGGCAGCATGTGTCAAGGAGCTCTTCAAAGAAGAGGTAAAATGAGAGCAGAGTCTTGATGTATGAGAAGAAATCTGATTCAGGAATGGGGCAAGAGAAGCTTCCTAGACAGAGAACAGTATATCTGAGCAACTGTTGGCGATAAGACATGAGGCTAGGGAGAAAGTCAGGGACTCAGATAGTAGAAGGTGCTAGGGAACTACTGAAGACTAGCAAAGGAGGAATAGAAGCAATTTTGTGTTATAGAAAGATAATTCTGACAGAAATGTGATGGGTAGATTGATGGGGACAGATGTGGTGGAGAAGGAAGAAGCTATATCACCTATGTTGAAAGCATCCAGGTAAGAAATGAGAAAGACTTGAAAAATAAATAAGCCATGTTTGCATGAAACAGAGAAAAGGGAATATATTTAAGAAATGTTCTAGGATGTATTCCTTTTTTTAATCCTAAACTTACCAATTAGGTAAATCACTGCCTAAGGAAGAAGCAGAGACAGGACAAAAGTGTTACTTTAATGGAACACTCTCTACAAAGAAACACCAGGAATAGGGAATAAATGGATCCTGAGCAACATTAATCTCAGGCAACTTGCAGTTCTTTCCTTTCCTTGGGGTCACTGCTAAACTCTGTGGGCTGTCTTAGTTCATTCAGGAGCTGCTATAACAAAATATCTCAGACTGGGTAATTTATAAACAATATAAAAGTATTGTTCACAGTTCTGGAGGCTGGAAAGTGTAAGATCAAGGTGCCAGCAGATTTAGCTTCTGGTGAGGGCTTGCTCTCTGCTTCAAAGATGGCAACTTCTTGCTGCATCCCTTCTTGCAGAAGGGGCAAACAGGTTCCCTGAAGCCTCTTTCATAAGGGTCCTGATTCCATTCACCAGAATCGAGCCTCATGACCTAATCATCTCCTCAGAGCCGTACCTCTTAATACTGGTACCTTGGGGGTTAGGTTTCAATATATGAAATTAGGGGCTGGGCACAAACATCCAGACCACAGCACAGGCTTATCTAGTGCTAAGGCACTCTGGGTTAAGATAGTCTAATGTTATTGTCCGAATTGATTTCCATTGAGAGAACATGTGGATTGAATGGAAAAGATCCTCATTCAGGTCCGGCAGGTGTTACTGCTACTCCTGTGATCCTTTTGGGTTCACAGAAATCAATCTAATCCTCCAATGTTGACCACATTGGGCTGGAGGAAGCTCACTGGCGTTGTCCAAGGTCCCACTGCCTAAACACACCACATAATCATTTCCATTCTAGGGGACAAATGTAATTGAGGTTTTGCTGCTCCCTGGAACTTGGTCCAGAAGGTTAAGCCCAGGTCCTTCTCTGAGCCCGGTACCAACATTTTTATTCTTTTTTCTCCTCACAGCCAGGAGAATTATTTCCTAGACAGTGAGTAAGAAAGCCTCATCTTCCTCATCATATGTGCTCTCAAATCTTTGACCTAAATCATAAATCCTTTCTAGTTCCCCAAGGAGCTAGATTTTTGAAACACAAAAGAACATGATTTTTTCTGCTTTCTGATATCACACTCTTTGTTAACGTAATGAACATTAAATGGCCCGGTAGTTCAAATATCTGATAAAGAATGGGGAGAAAGAAAATAAATGGAAAAAGTTTTGGTTAATTTCAATTGTATATCCTTTGCATAGAATACGAATTACACAAGGGCTAGAAACACATATCTCTCACATCGTATCCCTACTACTCAGTGAAGTGTCTGGCATCTAGTAGCTCTCGGTAAGTGTGTAAGTGAGTAAATGAATACAAGAAGACAAAATCCCTGCCCTCATGAAGCTGACTCCCATTATTACTCCCACTATTGAGGAAGATAACAAACAAAACAAGGTTAGGGCAAACTGATAAATAATGTAAAAGAAATAAACAGGGTAGAGTGATACAGAGAATAATTGGGTGATGGGGGAATGGACTGGGGGACAGAACTATTGATCTGATTGCCCTTTCCCTCAGAACAGCCCAACCCCCAAAAGTAAAAATTGAACTTTTGAAAAAAGTAGACAGAAACAGTATAAGTTTAAATGTTAAAAGTCATATCAACAAAGCAAATACAGAATTGCAGTTAATATTTACAAAATCATTATGCAGACACCCTATTACATGTAGACAGTTGTAGTTAAAACAACTTGGGTATTTCATTTCTAAAGCGAAGCTCCACAGGCACATTCTGTTTAAGGTTATTTTCATTCTCTCAAAAGTTATAAGCAATAGAGTGTGTAAGTTGTTTTAATAATAGTTCAGCTCTTTATGTACATTGCAAAAATGTCAAGCGTGTTGATTCTTCAAAAAGTTGCATTTCACTTAGGAGAGAAAATAAAAATGTCCCATTTCTCCCGAGAAAAAGGATAACATTTTCTAATTGTGCAAACACTTTATGAAAGTATCATTTGACTCTATATTTTGACAGCTGCTTTGCATTTATTATTGGAGAGGCTCTTCATACGGCATGTTCCTTTTTTTTCCTTTTCTAGTCAAGAGGTGTTAATATTATTTTGGAATTATTCAAATTTAAGAGAGTGATAAAGGGCTGCTCTTCAGCGGTTCTTAATAAACAATCCCCTAACTTCTCACCCCTTTAAGAGGTTTTTTAGGGGGAAAAAAAAGAAAGAAAAATGGTTTTAGACTATGAGCTCCTTGTTTTGAGAATCAGTACCATTTAGCCTCATAGCATGCAAATTTCACATTTTGCCTGGCATGTAGTAGGTGCTCAGGAAGTGTTTGCTGAGTTGAACTGGTTTGGGAAAAGGCAGGGGATTACTATCCTTATTATTCAGATAGGGAAAGTGAGGCCCAAAGAACTCGAAGATGCATTTGTATTGTGCTTGGTACTTTACTGAATGTCTCACCCAAGTTAGCTCATTTAAAAGTTGGTCCTCACAACCATTACATGTAAAGCAGGAAAAGAGAAGAGTAATGATGTGTTTGACATATAGTGAGTTAGTCACTACTAGACTTCCCTCTATACAGTAAGTCAGTCTCTGCTGCTAAAGGAGATCTAAAACCTAATGATGAAAAATCTCAGGTTCTTGGACTTGGTGGAAGGAAGGTTATTCTTCCAAGGACAAAAAAAAAACAACCAGAAAATCTATAGGAACATTTGGACTAAAAAAAGTCCTATCATACATAAAAATAAGGCTCACATACATTATTGGTGGTAATGTAAGTTGGTCCTACTTTTATGGAGAATTTATGAATATATACCAAAATTAAAATGAATGTAACTTTGACCTAGCTTTGATCAAGAAATTTATGAATGTATTCACACTATAGACATACTAGCACAAGAGTGCAAACATACATGAGGAAAAGGATTTAATGAATATATAAATTGTAAATGTTCACTGTGACATTGTTAGCAATAAGAAAACTTAAAGCATTTTAGTGTTCAATAAGTTGCTGGCCACACAAATTATGGGTTATGTGGGTAGTGATATTTTATGTAGACATGTGAAATAAAAGATTAATCTATGTATTGACATGAAAAGATGACCACAACATAACATGTCAAAACCAAGCTGCTTAATAGTGTGATTTCCTTTGAGTAAAATCACTCACCACAGTATTAGTGACTCCTACCTCTGGAAAGTGAGATGGGCTATCTCTTATTTTATTCACTTCCACAGTACTTGATTTTTTTTAAATAAAATAGATTAGTTTTAAAATTCAAAAATTAAGAAGCAGCTGTTTAGTCCTTGCCACACAAAAACTCTTTTGTTGTTTTTTTTTTAAATCAAGAGTAAGTGGAACCCAGGAAATGATTAGCAATTGTTCTACTTCACCACAGTGTTTAGCACAGTGCTTGTGACATTGTTGGTGCTCAATAAATATTTTGAGGGAATGAGTGAGTAAGGATGACTCAACTTGGTCACTCTAGTAAAGTGAGACAGAAGGACATAAGAACATTCAGATTTTCTAACCCTAAAATCCAAGCCAGTGAGTCAATGAAGACTTCGTGACGACCACGTTGCTACGGTTGATTGATGTTAAAGATGGGCTACTCGCCAAAACATAATGTGAGGGTCCTATTTGCACTGGAAAAGGATTCTTGCTAAGCCCTGACCATGTTTTTTTGAGCATCTCTTATGCCACTGACCTGATGGTTTAGAGGTCATGGAAGTTTTATGAAGAGGGAATCTGAGAGAGTGGCCAACTGGTTCAGTCCATTCACACACTGAACCTCCTCAGCAACATTCCCCAAGTAAGGAATTCAGATTGGCTGAAACCTGCTGGGACAGTGCTTCCATTTTCTCCTGGGGAATTCTTTTCTTATCAGCTCTAACTACTAGTAAGTTCCTTATGACACTAAACTAGAATCTGCCTTTTTATAAAATGTACCCATAGACAATGAATCTAAGCAGTTCTGCATAGTGGTTTAGAGAACAGCTTCTGGAATCACAGATCTGCCTTGAACCCTAGCTTCTACACATAGGTGCTTTGTGACCCTTAGGTAAAGATTACTAACTCTCTAAACCTAAGTTTTTCTTTTAGAATTGTGGATAATTACAGTTTCTATTTCATGGAATGGTTTTAAGAAGATCAAAAATAAATATATGCAAACTGCTCATCACCATGTATGGCAAAAAATGCTCAATAAATAATATCATTACAATTGTTTAGGCCTTTTTCACTAGGTATTTGACAGAAACAGGCAGGCAAGTGGTACAAAACAGCAGTTAATGGATGAGGTGTCTCTTGTCAGTGGGCTGTGTGCCTGAGTACTTTGATTTCAGTGACTCAAGCACCTTCTTTGTTTTGCTCACTAGAAACGAATTAGAAAACTCTCCAAGCAGGGGGAGAGAAATTTCATACCATTAATTTGACAAAAACAAAAGTTTGTACTTTCACAGTTTAGACACTAACTTATAGAATACCTCATTCACCTCTGCGGGGTGCAAGGAAATAGCTCCCTCTGGGGCTTCTCTCAAAACTTGTCTCCCCGAAGCTTCCTAATATTCAAATGGCTGTCAGGCAAAACACAAGTCTTCTCTAGCCATCCTGAAACATTTCTCATGGCTAATGACTACCTATCAGTCTGGAGTTGACTTTATATTATTACTCAAGACATAAATCATAAATCCTAAATGGATTCAGGAATGTATAGTTGAGCACAATGTATATGTATAGCTTTAACATATAAATCTGTATTATACACCATATGAAATTCAGTAGACTAGGAGATTTAGGATCTCGGTTTACTCATCTATAAAATGGTTACAATGAATGGTTCTTAGACTATGTTCTAAGGACCTCTAGGTCTGCACAGCAGTGCTGGGAGCTGCTTGACTTGGGCTTTAGGCTTCCATCTTGTTTTGAGCAGAGCAGTAATGTTTTAACAGATACCTCTCTTCTCATCAGCTCCCCTCAAACCATCCCTCTGGGAAGGGCAACCTAAGCAGGACAAACCATGCCTTTCACTTTAGAAAAACATGAGCAGCTGAAAGAAGTCTGTTGAAACAATATCACAAAGAGCGTGCCTACTTGGTGAAGGCTTGGGTGCAGAGAAGGGGGAAGGGTTTATAGGAGAAGAATAGTGGGGTTATAGAGGGGCCATGTTTGACTGAAGAGGTGCCTTCTGAATCTCTGTGGAATGCACAGCTGTGGAGCCAGCTGCATCAACACAATCACAGTGTCCTGCGTGATGGGCTGTGACCTCCCTCTGTGGGGACAGCAGGGTGTGGGGGAAGGGGGACTGCTCATGGAATCAGAAGACTTAGGAGTGAGTCTCGGTGCTGGGACAGGGAGCTTCCTCTCTCTGAACTGCTATTTCCCTACTGAAAACCAAGAATAAACATACCCACCAGATCAGCTTCACAGGCATGTTGTATGGTTTAAAGAAAATGGGGTCTACAAAGCATTTTGTAAATTAGAAAGCTCCACAAAGATACCAGCTGTATTCATCAGCCCATGAGATGTCTAAATGTGATCCTTAAATTCCAAAAAGCTTGCTAAGATCACTTTCCTAATATATGAATATAAAACATTAGTGAATTATCAAATAAATGAGGTGTTTCATTTTGTTCATATACTTTTTCAATATGTCAATTATAAAAACCATTGTATCTGAGACCCTATGAAGAACTACATATGAAATTACAAAGAAAGATCTAATTATATATGAAAAAGTATATATATTATAAAGTCTAATTGTATGTGATTTCAAAAAATATAACTAGATTATTCTTAAGGAACTACTGTAGTGGCAATTGATTTTTTAAATGTATAAAGAAATATCAAAAGTTTTACAAAAATATCCAAAGTCCAGAGTCTCCATTTCACACTTCAACAAGTAGTGCATGCTTTACTCCTATTTTAGACTGTTGCATCTCAGAACTGGATGTTATGTGTCTCTGCTCACGTCATCCATGTAGCTCCACTTCCTAAGGAAAACCATCAACTTTTCTGGTTGGGGAGTTCTCTAGAGCAATCCTCTTCATTCTCCTCTGAGCGAGATAGATTCAGGACACTCATCACGGGATGGATCCAGGATGTAGTCTGTGTTACATGACTTGAGAAGAACAAGAATGCAATTAGAATCTGAAAGACTGTCTTTCTACTCATCCATGCAAGTACTGATCCTCATGATATTGCTTCTACCCTAGTAAAGTCCCTGTGATAGGAAGCAGTTAGAACTAGATCCAATAGCTTTAATAAGTCTTAGACACATTTTAAGGTTCAATGAAAACCATTTCTTTCTTTCTTCTTTGGTTAAAAAGGAATGCAGGTGAATGCAGCATCTCTAACTCCTTTCCTTTCAGTATCTGACATTCAGTCAGTCAGCAAGTCCAATGACTGCCTTGCTGTAACATCTCTGGAATCTGTTTCTTGCTCTCCTTTTCCAATGAAATAGTCTGGGTCACTGAAATGGTTTGCCTCCTGCCTCTGCTCTAGCTCTTTTCTAATTCATTCTCTACTGTAGCCAAAGAACTTTCTAAATGACAAATCATACACTGTTACTCACTTCTAAACATTCAATGAAATGCTTTGTTTTTTTAGCTGCCTCAACAATACCTGCTTTTTAAAATTTTTATTTATTTATATATTTATTTATTTATTTATTTGAGACAGAGTCCTGCTCTGTCACCTAGGCTGCAGTGTAGCTGCACAATCTCAGCTCACTGCAACCTCTGTCCCCTGGGGTTCAACAAATTCTTGTGCCTCAGCCTCCCAAGTAGCTAGGGCTAAAGGTGCGCACCACCACACCTGGCTAATTTTTGTATTATTAGTAGAGACAGGGTTTCACCATGTTGGCCAGGCTGGTCTGGAACTCTTGGGCTTAAGTGATCCACCCACCTCGGCCTCCCAAAATGTTGGGATTACAGGCGTGTGCCACTGCACCCCACCAACAATATCTTCTTCTTTCCCATAATCCTTTCCCATGAGAAATTAACTCTTATTAATTCTAAAAAACCAAATATCCCTTAAGAATCCTCCAACCAAATATCCCTTCAGAATCCTCCAATCCTCCAATCTCTTATCTCTTATTAAATCAAATTATAAATGCTTGTTTATTTTTAGGCCTTCCTATTTCATATAAAGCTCCTTAACGGCAGGAACTATGTTTCTTATCTCTGAATTTGTGGGGCCTAACATGATCTCAGAACAAATGACCAGCATCCTGAAAAGTGTTTCAGGGAAATAACACAAGCAGAGATGAGAAAGGAAGTACAAAAGATATTGGGTATGTCTAGGAAGTGATGACACATCATGAAATCATGCTCTTAACCTGGTAGATGGTATTTCTTACACTTAGTGTCCTATTCCCAGCCTTTGGCTGGATGAATCTCCTAAATCCACCACCATCTTCCCAACTCTGGAGTGCACGAATTAGGACAAGGATTTGTTTCTTTTCCTTGGACACTCTTTCTAGCCCTGGTTTACCCCACTGCCTTTATCCATCCTAGATCAGTTTCCCTAGACTTCGTCCTCCCCAAACTCAACCTCAGAAGCAGCATCATGTCTTAGATCAAGTGCATCTGAAGGCCAGTACTTATAAAGATTATTTAAGATTGTGGATCTGAAAGTGCCTCCTACATTATAAAGTAACATTTTCCAAAGTATGTTCCCAAGAGTTTTAAATAAATGTTATGTGAAGAATAGCCTGGCACAGTGGCTCATGCCTGTAATCCCAGTTACTGACTTGGGAGGCTAATATGGGAGGACTGCTTGAACTCAGAAGTTTGAGGCTGCAGTGAGGTATGATCCACTACATTCCAGCCTGGGTGACAGAACAAGACCCCGTCTCAATCAATCATCAATCAATTAATCAATGTTATGTGAAGAATATAATTCTACTGTCAAATAAGTTTGACATAATTGAATAGGTTTCTTTACTATAGGATTTCCCAGAGATTTTAATATGCTAATGTGCTCTATGAGTCTCCAAGACTATGTAATATTACTCAAAGTAACATATCTCTGTTAACAAACACAGGGCCAGTGTTCCATAGAACACAATTTGGGAACTATCACGAAAATGCATTCACTTTATTGGCTACTGATTACAATACTGAAAATGTTAGGTAGTACAAATGGTAAGTTCCACTGTTATTATTGGTTTGGTTTGTTTTCAATCCTATACTATACATTTTGTTCATGTCCCCCCTACACAAATTGTTCAGCTCCTCTGTTTAAATATTAAAAATGTATCTTTTCATGGAAGAAGATTACTAGCGGTTTTATTATGGCATAAAAAGGGTTCAAGTTCTTTAAGAATCAAGGTGAAAGTGACAAGGCCCAGGCATCTTCATAGCTTCAAAAGCTCAGAGTGTGGTTTAGTGTACAAAGAATCATTATTCTCTTGACAATAATCCACATTACTAATATCTCTTTAAAATGGTTTAATGGAATTTCTTATTATGGAGGCTAAATTTACTAAAGTATTTGATTCGGCACAGGTTAACTTCATTTCAAGGCCTTTATAAACCTGGAAAGCTGCCTAACTTGAAAGTGGTTTTAAAGAAATACTAATGAGTGTAACATGAGAGGGCTGCAATGCCCCTGCAAGGTGAAATGAGGACACATCACCCTGTACAAAGTACATGTCTAAAATTAAAAGGGAAAAGCTTGATGAGACAGCTTTGCTTATTTTAAAATATTGGTATATATTTTAATACTTTAATGTTTATCAGCACATATTAGTCCAAAGAAGAGACCATAATTTAAATCATTTAAATTCCTCCCTCTCCTTTGAAGTTCCATAATTGGAGGAGATGGGAAGGAAGAAAAACAGGAGCAACTACCTGAGGGTAAGTTCAGGTAGTACGCTTTGCTATGTGACTTTTTATAAATAATATTCTCATGCTTGACATATTACAACTGTCCATATATGAACACTCCATTAAACTGTTAATTTAAAATAATCAAAAGGAAAATGTCTAAGAAAAAAACGTAGTTACAGACTCTGAACGGTGAATATCAGAAAGTTCTACCAGATGGTCATCCTTGCCAGTAACCTTCATTAAGCACTTTTTAATCAACAAATCACATCTGATCTTACTCCAAATACAAAAGTAATATAAAATTTGATTAACCTTATAACTTGATAAATCTTATATTCACAGTATGATTTTTTGTATATGCCTAAAAACACACATGCATACACCTAAGCATCAAATATGCAATTACAACAGCTACTCACTAGAAGAAATAAAACTAAAGCAACAGAGAGATGTGTTCTGTGCTTCAAGCACACATTTCAGACCTGGGTCTTTGTTAAAAATGTCCAGAACCAATGGGACACAGTGCTTCTGAAACTCAGGTAATGCATTGTGAAGTGCCTGGCAGAGAGGAGACATTCAATAAATAATCAGAGCTAGTTTCATTGATAATTAGGGATTTCTGATTATTGTAAGAAAAATTTGGAATTCTTCCTATGATGCTGGAAGGGGGCCATTTGTGTGTATACCATTCAATTTTATGTCCTAGTGAGCACTGTGGTTAAAAAGCTTTGACATAATCGGTATGATGAGATAATCCCAGATTGACTGGCTTGGAGAACATTCGAGTATTAAAAACATTTCCTCTGTGATTTGTGTGCTTGGTAATTCAGCTGATAAGAGAGAGAATAAATCAGCCCTGTTGACTCTTTTTAATTAACAAAGACCCCATGGTTCATAAAGGGAGATCTTGCTACTTAGTATAACAAATTTAGAGGTTTGGAAAATAAATGAAGCTTACTATGGAACATGAACATTTTCCATTTGAACAAACAGTACCTCTGGCAAATTCTCCTAAAGAGACAGTGCATCTGACCTGATTTGGAGAGCAGTCAAGAGCACTTCAGATATATTTGAAAATCTCAAAAGCATCATACTATTTGCCTCTGAATGGTTGCCAAATCTGTTGTTGGAAAACAATAATATTCGATTTGGGAAGATAACAGTATTGTGTGTTTTAAAAAATAATATTAGTAAACTGAAAGACACATTTTAGAGCTTATTAAAAAACCTAAGAGAACGTGCTTTATTTTATTGGCATAGAAATGTAAGTGAATTATTTAAATTCCATTATAATTACCCTCCTTATGTTTCTTACCTCCTAGCTAAAGGAGCAAAATGTTTTCTTTCAAAATAAAAATTAGGACAACCTGTTAAACAAAAAGGATTTAATGACAAAAAGGGCACTTGTTCTGTAGAAATTCATTCTTATAACCGTCTGTGATGATGAAAGACATTCTTTTGTTAATCTTCCATCATAGATGGCACTATTTATACATCACTGTGAATTTGCATATACTATTTTATCATGTTTAAGATAAAGCTGTGGAATAAAGAGCCGAAAGTAATTAACTTCCAGTGTCATTTTATTGGGGGGGTGATAATTGTATGCATATAGTATTTATATAAACCAGAAAACAAAGACAAATAAGTAACTATATGTTAATATAATTTGTTTCAGGCACCAGTAACTTTGAATCACTGGAAAATTTTACAACTGGGCATAAACTGCAAGTAGTAGTGACATTAAAAGATTTATACTTAAACACTAATCCCAATTGAAAACAAATGAGAAGGTAGAACACAAGGTGAACCTTGTCAATGAGATTATTAAAAAGTAACCAAACCATGATAAAGCAGCATATAATCTTATATAAACACTGGTTATGAGAATAATTACAGATTAGTAATAGGAAGTATCTATTCTAAAATATGTTTAAGAGAAAATTGCAGGCATTTTGTTCCCACTAGTATAAAAGGAGTATCCTCTTACACAGTTTTGGAAATATGCCGCTAAAATCAAAATAAATATTTCTCATTAGTGAACTCTGTAAATATCACGGAACACTTTGAGCATTTTGTAATTAGGCATTTGGAAATCCAGTGAGGCTCTGATCAAATATTAGCAGGATCTCATCCAAATCTTTACAGTCTAGAGGACAAATTTTATTTTTATTATATATTTATGGTAATTTCTATTAAAATCATTTATCTTTTAAAATCTTAAATTCCAATTAATTAAAAATATTTAGGTCTGAGCTATCAAATCATACTGTAAGAATCTAAAACTATTGTAATATATTACTTATGTATAACATTGGAAAAAATTGTTGTCACTAGACTTCTAAAAGATAAACACTGAAAAGAAAATTCCTGAGGAAAAAGTAAGGAAAATATTAATTACATTTTTTCAAATAATATCCACAGGCTGGACTGCTGTATAGAGCTAAAACATGCCAGGTACAAAGCCAATATAATTAATTTTTCAAAGAAGGAAACAACTCTGTAGTGACAGAGTACAGCCCTGGGTAATTCTTAAAAATTGATGCTGTTTTTGATCATAATGGGACAAACAAAACAGAAAAAAACAAAGAACATGTCCTACTGACACTGATACCTATACACTGAATTATTAGATACTAATAAACAATTACATAGGATTGTATAGTTTGTATATTTGTACTTTCTCATATACCTGTTGGCAGTGTCCACCAAAAACTTATGTTCTCCATTCCATACCATAGAGTTGCTGCCACGTGGCAGCTGCCTAGGCAGAGACTACATTTCCCAGCTCTCCTCACATCTTTATGTGAGCATGTGATTAGTTCCTGTCAATAGAAGGTAACAGAATTGATGTTTATCTTTTGTGGGTCAGGGGTTTTTAAGAAGCTGGAGTGCCTTCTCTATTCTCACTCATTATCCACTAACCAAATGTAGAGGACTCTGAGGTCGTTAGGGAGGGCAGAGACATGAGATGGGAGGAGCCTGGGTCTCAACATCACTACCTGAAGAAAAGCTACACCCATCAACCAGGAATCTCTGCATTGATTTGTGAGCATTAAGTCACTGAAAGCAGATGATTTGTTATTGCAGTCAGCGTCATTCTAGATCACTGTCAAGCAAGATGAGAATATTTCAAGAGGAAGCCATGACTATTACTTTCTCAGTAAATATATGTACAAGTTCTATAAACTAAAAGCCTATCTTTCTAAAATACACAAAATAAGTAATAACTACATATTTTCATGCTACTTTAAATATCAATAATCAAGACTGTCAGAATATAGATTAACGAATGCTAAATTTAATTGGAAACAAGTTCATAAGACCACTGTCAACGTTTCCATATTAAATTCCCACTGCGAGTAGAAGTGCATAAAATGTAGAAGCTACTTTAATTTTTAGTGTTCTCATTAAAATAGAATTATATTACAAGCCATACAGGTGTTCACTTAATTTAATCAACAAAAGAAGTTTAATAATCTGACTAAACATTTTTCTTAATTAACAAATTTAAAACCTTAAAAGAACTAAAATTTAAAACATATTTCAACTAATTTATATTGATTCTAATATTATGTTTATCAAAGTTAAAATGACTACACTACCAATTTTAAATATAAGCGTATATATTATACTACAGAATGATTTGTAAAAATCACAAAGTTGGAAGGGACTTTGAGAGGCTCCTTATGAGACCATCTCTAATGTCTTGAGGTATTTTTGTCAGTATTACTGACTCCGTCATGTATAAATGCTAAAGTCACTTGAGAGTGACTGTTACAAAGAAAAGCCTTCAATTATGGTGAAAATTATGGGATAAAAACATGCCATCAACCTCTATAGTTTTCTCATAAACTTTTAAATACTGATTGTTTCTAATAGTGCCACCTTAGACTTGTGGCCAAATGGAATTAACTGTCTTTTAGGACCTTAGTATATATTAAGGGCAAGAAAGAATTATATTCTTATTTTCTATATAAGGAACCGGATACTAAGAATGGTGAAATAACTTATTCCAGGTCATGAAACTAGTGCATGTTAGAGCCGGGATCTAGATCCAAATCTGACTTCTGAGAATTTAACCATTACATTAAACTCCTTGCTGAGGCTCTGTTATCTGGGTTGGTGTCAGTAACAAGATATAGGGAGGCTCTGGAATGGATTAAGTGACCATCTGAAAGGGGTTCTTCAGCTTTACAAGATAAAATTAATTAAAGATGTATTGACTAATTCATTGATTATAAATGATATGTCTAAAGCTATTATAAAAGTACTTGCCATATAATATGGTTTGGCTCTGTGTACCCACACAAATCTCATCTTGAATTGTAATCTCCATGTGTCCAGGGAGGGACCTGTAATCCCCATGTATCAAGGGAGGGAGATGATTGGATGATGGGAACAGTTTCTTTCACACTGTTCTCGTGATACTGAGTTCTTACAAGATCAGATGGTTTAATAAGCGTCTGGCATTTCCTCTGGTTGCACTTCTCACTCCTGCTGCCTTGTGAAGAAGGTGCCCGCTTCCCCTTCTGCCATGATTGTAAGTATCGGGAGGCCTCCCCAGCCATGTGGAACTGAGTCAATTAAAGCTCCTTTGTTTATAAATTACCCAGTCTCAGGTGATATCTTTATAGCAGTGTGAAAACAAACTAATATACCATGAAATGCCTAAGAATTGTTATCTGAACGACCATGAATAAAAAGTACTTGTATGAAGCCTGAGTCAGAGGCTTTGTGGCAGCAGTCATATTTTTTATATCATGTAGCAACAAATTCTTCATATATCTATTTTTGTCTAATAGGCTGTTAGTTTCTGGAGGGTAGGGAAGTGTCCTACTCATCTTTATAGCCCCAGTGTCAGGCTCACAGAAAGGGGGGTCCATAAATGTTTGATGCATGGACACATTCCACTGATATATTACTATTGTTATATCACTGGGTAAAAATACTCAAAAGTGGTAGACAAGCTTACTTATAATGGAGGATCAGATAAAACAATCTTCAGACTTGGAAATCCAGTGTACTGTCCTAAATTATTAAGAATATGCATAAATAAATTGATCATTATTAAAATAAGATTTAAGTAGCTCCAAAGTCACCAAATAACCAACACTACTAGTCCTTCTCACTAATATTCTCATATCCAAGTAACTTCCAAAGGTCTACTCATACATTTGGTTGTACCTAACAGTTGAATCACTGTGATAATTCAAACCATTTTGACTAGTTTATTTTCTATATAGCTGGAGTTATATGTCAACCTACTCAAATCCCAGGTTTTGTTAAAATTATTTACATCAAACAAATACTATTTTTAGCTAAGCAAATCTTGTTTTAACTATTAGAGTATAAAACTTTACTAAAGACAAATAAATATGATGGTAAGTGGCCTGGCTAACAGCTCACCCTTCCCTTCGGTCCCTAAACCGTAGAAGCGATTTTACACTGGAATTTTTAGTCTTTGAAATGATGAGAATGCAGCCAAAGCCATGTTTCTAGGCACCAGATACCCAACAGAGGGATGGAGATTTTCATAGAGGTACCTGCTTAATACCAATGCTAAGTAACAAAGTGCAGGCATGATCAAAGCAGACCTCTGGCCCTCTTAATATTGAGATCATTCATTTGATACAGATGTTCAGGTATGTGGCAGCTAGGTAAGACTTTACATCAGGCAAGCATTTTGTACTTTACAACGTTCTTTGATACCAATTTCCCAATTTGCTTTTCATATAAATCTCACAGACCTTATTTTTCTCTGCAGTTTTTACAATTGATGAAACTGAGGCTCAGAGTATCAAAGCCCCATCCAAGGTCACACAGTAGTGGGACCACTACCCTCCCCGCTCTACTTCTAACTCCCTGTAATCATTTTCTACTGCAGTAACAAATTTCCACAAATTTAATAGCCTAAAACAACACAAATTTACTATCTTATAGTTGTGTAATTCAGAAGTCCCACACAGGTCTTATTGTTCTGGAGGCTCTAGGGGAGAATTTGTTTCTTTGCTTTTCCAGGCCACTCACATTCCTTGGCTTATGGCTCCCAACTTCAAAGCCAGCAACATAACATATCCTGAATTCTGCTTCCACTGTCATATCTCTTTCTGACTCTCTTTTTCTGCCTCCCTCTTCTACTGTTAAGGAGTCATGTGATTGGACCCATTTGGATAATCCAGAATTAGCTCCCTATTTTAAGGTTAGTTGATTAGCAACCTTAATTCTACCTGCAACTTTAATGCTCCTTTACCATGTGACCTAGTATATCCACACTTACAGGTGCTGGGGAATAGGATGTGAACATTTTTGAGGGCCATTATTCTGCCTACCCTTCTCTTCTTCCCTTAAGCATGCTTCTTCCCCTAAGACTAGGGCCTAATGGAAAATGCACCGATTGGGATCAACTCTTGCAATTTGCCTAAAACTTGCTAAACGTTTAGCATGAAAAATTATATATATATATATAGTATGACCCTATAATGAATATAATCTACAGAATGAAGAAAAAAAGTTGCTTTTTTTTCTTATGAAAAAAGACCTTATGAAAAGTAATTTTTGGGAGAAGCAACTATATGGACTGAACTACGTCCCTCCTAAATTCATATGTTGAATCTTCAATCCCCAGTGTGGCTGTATTTGGAGACTGGATCTCTATGGAGATAATTAGGGTTAGATGAGGTTGTAGGGTTGGCAGGACACTGGTCTGATGGAACTGGTGTCTTTGTAAGAAGAGACACCAGAGATCTCTCTCTCTCTGTGTACAAAGAGAAGAGGCCAGGTGAGGACACAGCCTGAGGTAGGCATCTAGAAGCCAGGAAGACAGCCTCACCAGAAACCAACCCTGATGGCACCCTGATCTTGGGACTTCTGTGAGAAAATAAATTTCTGTTGTTTAAGCCATGTCTGTGGTGGTTTGTTATGGCAGCACTAGCAGACTAATATAGCAACCAAATTTGGAAGGGAAAGAGTTTGACAAAAAGTATTTGTTAGTAAATCTAAATAAAGGGTCCTGGCCCCAAAGAAAATTATACACCTTTCAAATAAAAGTATTAACCCTCAGAAAAGTTACGAGTTTTCAAAGTACTTTATGAAACCCCAAATAATTTATTTTAACATCTCAATGAAATGTGAAAAAACATGCTTCATGCCTGTGTTATACCTGTCATTGGTTAAACGAGGGGGAAAAGGGGCTTTGAGCCTGGATATTTAGGTCTGGATGTTCTTTTTATTTTAGTGGGCTTTGCCATTCTGAATAACCCAAGCCAGCTGCCTGGTCTTTCATTTCATGACAATTTCTCACACAGTACTTCATATTCCTACATATCTTTGTAAGTATTTACAGAAAATCCTGAGCAAGCTGTCTCAGGCTCATGATCAATGCAACGTCTCTGCTCCCATCACAGGGCTTTTGACTGGCCAGAGAGTGGCACAGGTGTAGGTTTTGGCTACTGGTTTCCATCTGCAGTTGTGTAAATACTGTCATTTTAAACTTCTCCATTGGCAAATAGCAATAGTATAAAATAAGGAAGGGGAGGGGGAACTAACAGCTGTTAAGCACTCATTATGTGCAAGGTATTTTGCTACGTGATTTTACCCCAAATTTCATTCAATTCTCAAAACAATCTGGGGAGATAGATAGAAATTATTATCCTTGTTTTTGTACAAGAATAGAGGGTAGAGTGTATTGAAATAACTTACCACTACCAAGGTCATACTCAAAAGTGGTTGCATAAACATTAGAAGCTAGCTCTGTCTGATACTAAAGCCCTTATTTTTTTTCCCCATCAATTGCTTCCGCAGACTGCCAACAACAATATTCATTCGATAAATATTTATCATCCCTACAAATACCAGGCCCTGTGCTAGGTAATGAATATTCCAAACCAGTTGTCACATGGATGGTTACAGCTTTAAAGTGCAATCTAGTAATTTCAATACCTTACAACTCATTCATAGCTAAGAAGTATCTGGGGGCAAAATATTTAAAAAGGTCCATATTTCATCTTTTAAGTCCTCTGTTGGTTTCTTCATTGTAGCCTCATTAAGAATAAAATGCCCAGAATTATTACACATGTAAAAGAGAGTGAGGAGCCTATACATATTCTCCTTATCTAGTCTGAAGTTGCATAGAAATTGCCCTGACACCTCATCCAGTGAGCCTTAGATCTTACTAATTTGTCAGTAGACATTTCCTCATTCACAGAAAATGAATCAAAGCCCCCAAATTAATGAGATCTTTAGAAGGAGGGTGTTAGACAGTGTCCACTAAAAGCTAAAATAAGCTAGGTGCTTGCTCACGCCTGTAATCTCAGCACTTTGGGAGGTTGAGGCGGGTGGATCACCTCAGGTCAGGATTTCAAGACCAGTCTGGCCAACATGGCCCCATCTCTACTAAAAATACAAAAATTAGCCAGGTGTGATGGCTGGTGCCTGTACAGGCTTTCAAGGATGGGTCTTTATCAATGACAGTCTAGTGCAGTAGTAGAATCTTGTGGTCAGAAGACTTTGACTCTAGTTCTGACTTGGTAATTAAATAGTGATAGATTTTTTGGTAACTACTCAAGACTCTTACTTTCTTCATCTATAAAACAGAAAAAATGACAAGGTACACATACCTCGAGAGGTTGTTCTGAGAATCCACTGAGGTAAGGTTTGTTCATATACCGTCCTATTTATCTCAAGTTACTTATTTACTGTCTGTTTTTCCTCTCTATTATGTAAATTCTATGCTATCAAGAAACCAGTCTATATATTTTACCACTATATCTCCAGGGCGTGGAACACTGCCTGGCAAACAGCAAATGCTCAAAAAATAGTTGCAGAATGAACTGTGTGCATTTTAAAGCATTAAAAAATGTTGATATCAGTATTATTGTTAAGAACTTTTAAAGATATACAAAATGGATTTTTTTGTTAGGTATTAACTTTTCATAAACATTGATACTATTAGCCACCAAGTGAATTTAGGCAGCCAGCCTAAGTTCAAATTATGATCCTGTTCCAATTTTTTGATGTTTCCCTAGAAACTATTACCAGGTTTTTTCCCCCAAATGATATCTGATATTAGCATTTAAATCACATGAAATGAAAATGGTGAGGCTTCATTTCTTGTTACTAATTTTTGTAACCTCCAAGAAGGTTTCTTAGTTTTGCTGATTATTCTGCAACTTCCAGGTTCTCTCCAGATGTGAAGAAAATTGCTTACTTGGTTGAGATGCTTGTACTTACTTGATGAAGTACTTGATTCCATCTGCTGTGTAAGCTTCCTCCCACCCATAAGGTAAACCTAGAGTGAAAGGAAACCAAAAATATATTTAATAAGATGATAAAGATAACTTTATTTCCTGGACACAAACCTCCCTCATCTTTACAATTATTTGAGCACATTTCTTGTACAAAATAATTTTCTAGAAAGGGGGAATTAAGACAATTCAGATGAGCTTTCATACTCAGCATCTTTAGAACACAATAAATAAGTCTTGAGCAGTTAACAATCTGCTTTAGTTGCAATAACTGGATTATGACTTGTCATTTACATGTGGTGAGCATTTTTGTCAGCAGGATTCAAGCAAAAATTTGTGTTGCAGTGGATGGTTTTTGCCTGAAGGCAGAAGGATGGACAAGATGGCCTCTGCTTGTCTATTCTGGCTCAAAGTTTCTTTAATTGGCTCCCTTTACATTCTTTCACTCAGCTCCACAGGGAATCAGACATGAGTGCCAGATCAGCAGGGGTTTGAAAGTAGCTTTTGGACTAGACAAAATTCCTTATTAAGTTTGAAAGTTTAGCAAAGTGATTTACAATGGATTGTGGCATTTTACTTTGTTAATTAAGAATTTTGTGCACTAAACATAAACGGCCAAACAATTTGCTAAACTTAGCTTCCATTTCTGTAATGGGATTGAGAATAGTTAGCTATAAAGAGATGTGGATTGACGTAAGCAAGCAATATTTGGCCATATTTCTGTAAATGAGAACATTTTGGCCCTCATCATACCAAGAGAACAGCCCCAAGTTGAGGCAGCCACATACTCCTACATTCTGATTTTGGGTGGTATGTTTCTAGAACACAGTGGTTTCCACCCCTCTGTTCCATCCAAGTACTGCTAAGGATTTTAATCCAATTTTTGGATCAGTTTGACACTGGCTTATCACGACTCAGGTAGCCTACCTCTTTGGAAAGTAACTGAGCTTTAACAACAAATCATTGACTTCCTTTCTCCAAGTCTCAGCAAGGGGCAGAGCAAAAGTGCAGGAATAGTAACTATTTTTGTTTGTTTGCTTTTAGAGGCAGGGTTTCTCTCTGTTGCCCAGGAAAGAGTGCAGTAGCGCAGTTTTAGCTCACTGCAACTCTGAACTCCTGGGCTCAAGTGATTCCCCCTTCTCAGCCTCCCAAGTAGCTAGAACTACAGGTACGTGCCACCATTCCTGACTAATTTTTTTAAAATTTTTTTGTAGAGACCAGATCTCACTATGTTGCCCAAGCTGGACTCAAACTCCTGGCCTCAAGTGATCATCCCACTTTGGCCTCCCAAAGTGCTAGAATTATTGTTGTGAGCCACCGTGCTTAGCCTAACAGTAACTATTTGAATGAAATAAAACCTTACTCTATCGCCATTTGCTTCTTGCAAATAGTCTTTGAGAAGCAACTCTAAGGATGATGTTTTTGTAATTACGAAAAACAAGAAATACACTTTGCATTGTGTTTATTTCCAGTCTTTTACCACAAGTCGTACACACCTTGAGCAAAAATTCTGTAACTATTTCCTTTGTATATTAACACAGGCCACCTTGAAGTTTCTATTCTCTCTTAATGAACGAATATTCCTCTTATAAGTAGAAAATAAGCACTTCCTAGAGCTTGGCTTAAGGAAATGACTGGCTTCCTAAAAGCCCCTAAGTGACTGTAACTATATGTCTCCTCTAGTGTTTACTGCAAGCACATGCTCAGCCAGATGCGCCACGATAAACTGCTCTGCTGCACCAGTTCAAGTAGATTTATTTTCTGTCTTCACACTTTCTGCATCTTCTTTTATAGATCACTTCCTTCATCACTGACAAGCCCCTCACCTGGAGGGAAGAAACTGATGACTGGACCTAAGAACCTTGCTTTCATGACAAAAATGCTCAGAAATACCAGGATTTCCAATCATTAAGAAAAAGGCAGCTAAAAGTTAAGTAGGAAGTTATTCTAATGTGACTACAACTTTCGTCTGCTAAATAATTGTCTGATCAGTACAATTGTGTCTGTCCTTCTAATTTCTTAAGTTACAGATACGTTCTAATAAAAATAAAGAAAAGTGGACACTTTCAAGACAGTATCTTTTAATCTACAGGATCATGTGAAAATCGACACTAACATTGGATTACCACATCCCCTGTGCCATCAGAATAGAATTTCTGCCTGGATTATTTCCTTACAATTATTAAAAAAGAATTATAACTTTGTAACAGACTTATAAAGGTACTAATTCATAGGCATTTAAGTCACAATGGTTATTCAATGACTGCTGCCATAAAGATATCCCTGGATATTAAATAATATGTATAACTTATTTTAGAAGATGTTCTCTGTTCTGAGAAAATAAGTGTTTCTTTTTAGGAGACTGAATAATTTCTTATAGTTCATGCAGATTTCATATAATCTATTATATAAAAAACAGACCTAGAGACTAAAATGATAGTAATTAATCTCTCAGTGATAGTTCAGTAATAGAAAACAATCACTGTCCAATTATAAACTAAAAACACAAATAGCCTACCTTATACAAAAATAGAACTTCTGATTTCCACTAGCTTCTTGATGAACTCAGTTTTCCATTAGTAAAGGTTTCATTTCTTCATAATAAGTGATTTGGATATAACTAACATTATCTAAATACTTTTCAATAATCATTATTGTTTTAAAATTTTCCTACATTTACCATATCTTTATACTTGGAAATGTACAAAGCTTCTATTTTTTCTTTTCATATTTGTTTTAAAAACATTATGACAACTATAACTACCTGAAATTGCTTTTGATTAGAAGTATTGTCTATGAACCCTCCCATAACGTTCTTTCCATCAGTGATCATCTGTTTTGAATCAATAACTTCATAGTGATGACTCCAAAATCTTCATGAGTATCTTGCCAAAGTAAGAGTCTTAAACACATTCAACTTAGAATAGTGGCTGTTACCTAAAACTCAACATATCCAAAACCAAAGTCATTACGTTTCCAGACAAAATAGTTTCCTTTCTAATTTTCCAGTCTATTTATGTATCAAATATTTTCTTTGTCATATCTGGCCCATGTATCATTCATTAAATATTTATTGATCCTTTATTATGTATTCAGCATTTTGCTAGATGTTCAATATACAATGATAAACAAATAGACATGACCTTTGATCATATGAAGCTTGAAATCGACATAAAGACATTATTAAAAATAGGAATAAGTTCTATGAAAAAAATATGGAATACAATGAAGGTAAGTCATAGCACAGAAAAAGGCTGAACTCCCTAATGCAGAAAGAATTCCTACAAATCGATAATAAGATCAATAACAAATAACAAAATAGGCAAAACGTGAAACATTTAGGGCATGAAACACAAATGAACACATGTGAAAATGTTTTAACTTCATGTTTAATTAGAGAAATAAAAAGCTATTATGAGATACCATGTTCATCTATCAGATTAGCAAACATTAAAAAGCAGTTTAATTAGACACAGCATTCATGGTGTGAAGAGATAGTCATTCTCATATTGATGGAGGTATTAAGTATAACACACTTATGAGGAGAAACTTGTAAATACCTATCTAAAATTTTCAATGCTAATAATAATGAGTTGACATTTATTGAGTGGTTAGATTCTAGACACTGTTGTAAGCACCATACATGTACCAACACACTTAATCCTCACAAAGAATCTATGATAAGTACTGCTATTATCCCTATTTTAGCAATAGAGAACTGAGGCACAGGAAATTTCAATAACTTTCCCAAGGTCACACAGCTAGCAGGGGAAAGAGCCCAGATTCTTCATCACTATGTTGAATGATCTCCATATAGCTTAATCCAGCAATTTTTCTTGTAGAAACTTACCCTACAGATACGTTTTATTGACAAGACTGTTCATTGTAAAAACAAAAAATTGGAAATAATCTAAATAACCATCAATAGGAGCTGATTAAATATACTATAATAACAGAGCCAGATGTATTTGAAAAACATTTGTTAGTGTTACAAAATTGTTACAAACTCAAATAGGTTTAACTTTTAGCATCCAACATGCTGAGAAGAGCAGAAGGGGAGAGGGAGGGAGGGAGGGAGGAGATATCTCTAACTCACAATTAATAAGGGTTTGCTAAAGAATATAACGTTCATCACATAAATGGAATTTTCACTTGATTTGCAGTCAGAAAATCTGAATCCATATGTAATGTTCTTCAATTGCAAGTTGAATAACCATGGGAAAGTAATAATCTTATGGAATCTGAACTTTCTATATAAATAGATTTGTCATTTACATAGTGGTGATGATAACAGCTACCATTCTAGCTTAGGGGGTTACCATGATACTCTTATTAAATAACATGTAACTACACAATGATATACAAAAGGAGACCATTGTTATTAATAGTAATGAAATTAACAGCCCTTTCTTCATTGCTTATGGTTCTGGTGATTTTAGAGTATTTTGGATGCTTAACATAGGAAAGTGTTTATAAGGGAAACCTCCGTTAAGGCGTAAGCACATTTTTTTTACAATCCTTTCCTCAATACAGTCTCTGTTTTACTCATGATAACATTCAGCAAAAGAATAACAGAAACTAGTGGGACACTCTGACCCTGATCCAGTAGTGTGATGGTAAATATTTTAACAACCAGCTATTGGGGGTGGGGGCAAGACTTGATTTGCAACATTTGCTCAGTTTCATAGTGTAAATACCATACTACGCCTATTTTGAGCTCCCAATGTGATCTCACTGAATATGGAGATGGGAAGAAATGCATAGTAATACACCATGATATACAATTCTTAGATACAATAGATGTAAATAACCTCAAGAACAAAGACAATTGTAAAATGCAAGAAAATAATTAGGAAGTGGTTAGGTTTTAAAATATTTATTACCATTTCTTTTAATATAATTTTTAGTTTAAATATTTTAATTATTAATGACTATGTTTGACAATTGGCTCACAAAATTCTTGCAAGCCAGTAGAAGCCAGCTCAAACATACTACTGTGGCTATCCATCTCTTAGCTCCCTGGTCCCGTTACAGAGAAAGTTCCAAAAATCAAAGGACAGCAATGCTGTTTTATCCAATAGATGATTACATGAAACTGATAGCAGCTTCCAAAGGCGTAAAGAATTGTTGCCCTAACAATAAACTGTTTATCAGATGTTTACATAGTGCTTTCTACTATTTCTGACATTCTTCTAGGTAGTTTATAAATATTATTAATTCATTGTACTGTCACAACAATTTGAGATAGATACTGTTATTAACCTCATTTTGCAGAGAGGAAACTGAGGGATAAAGAGATTTAAATAACTTGTCCATTGTCACACTGCTGATAGTGCAGTCATGATTTGAATGCAAGCATTCAGATGCCAGAGCCTATGCTTTTAAGCACTGTGGTGTTGCTTCTTTTCCCTAACTCCTGTTTGCACTGCCAATAGTCAAAATTAAAACAATCAAATAATACTTTTGCCTAACTCTTTGAAGAATACAAAAAGTAAACTAGATTCCCAACATCTCAATTTGTGCATTATTATCCAGAGCAATGCTCTTTTAAAAGGAACTGAAATAATTTCTAGGCTTCAACACAAAGCAGTCTATTTTAGAGACATTACATGTTTACAATTGTACAAGTTAATTTGTAGGTCTGAACTGCAGTGCCAATTTAAAAAGAACTACTAGCTAATTTTCCTATGAAAAAGGAATCTATTATAGTGAGAGATGGTTGCCACCTATAACTAACCAAATAATGCAGTATTTCAACTATTAAAATAATTTCTAAGAAAATAATTGAAAAAATGTATATATTTTCTGAATTGTGATTTAAGCACTCCTTAATATTGGCCTTGCAAAAATGCTGTGTATTAACAAACATGATTTTGGATCTGTGACTTGATTGTTTTACCACCTGGTTATATACATCATTGTTGTTTGAGAAAAAAAAAAAGCAAATGACATATATACATATATAATTTTACATATTTTGTGCATCTCAAATTTAAAAGTTAAAATGTTAATGTAATTAGATATCAGCTATTTCTAGTTAGAAGTCACTTATCCAGCAATTGAAAAGCTATAATATATTAAAGGAACAACATTGTAAAAAATTTCTAGAGGTTATTTGATGGTTCACAGTCTACTTTATCTGTCAGTCAGTATTTTTTTTTGCTAACATATACTACACCAGTCACCAGTAAAAGAGAAGCGGAAATGCCAACATTCATTTTCTGCATTTATCTTCCCAATAGATGCAAAATTCAGTATTTTTTTACAGTTGGAGTTCTCTCACTCTCAGTTAAATTGTGGAGTCACTTTCTTGAACTCTGATGTACAGACATTTAAGGGGCCAGTTTAAATGTTTTCTCTTAAATTGCTAACTCTGATCCCATGACCCAGACTGAAGATGAGAATGTGGGATTTCCCCAGCAGTTGTTTCTGGGCATTTATATTATATAATGCTGGGGGAATGATCTGAGTTAAGGCGCTTTGATTTGTTTTGCTTAAAAGCAGTAATATACAATGGACTTTATTCTGTGCACTAATGAAACTCAGCATAAAACTTGCTGAAGCTTTCCTCACTAGAGTGTGAGATCAGCCTAAAGACAGAGCTGAATAATAGGATGAAAAGATCTTCTCATAGTCTCTCCTGCCAACAATCTTTGGTTATGATTGGTCATCTAATAAATTTAATCAGTGTAGAGAGTAACGATGAATAACACATCCGACTCTCCTCAGCCCAACTTCTTACTTTTAAAGGGCTCCCCACCCCATAAATCAATTTCTCCAGAAATTCTGAAGTTATATACAATTGTTTTGGATGAAATAATGGATCTTCATGTCACAAATCAAATGAAAATTTGATCCCAATTTTGTTTTACAGTAAAGCATTTTTTTGACATCTACTGTACATCAAGTGCTAAGCTAAACACTTTAAATTTGTTATGGTAAGAGATAGTTTTCACTGGTTATCTCATAATACATTTCATATAAAATAACTGTGTACTTCATTAAAAAAAAAAAAGCCTTTCAGTACATTCACCCTATCCCCTTGTAGCTGATGACCTTGCTTCTTACCTCACTAAGAACACAGAAGCAGCAGGAAGAGAACTTCTAGATTCCCACCATAACATCCACCAACAATTCACATACTCTGCTTTTCTCTGTGGTCATACCTCATGCAATCCTCCCATCTTACTTACTCAAAACTTCAATCCAACATTTGTCCACTTTCTTCCCTAACATCTGTGTTCCCTCCCTGTACTGGGTCATTACCATGGCCATAAAAATGAGCTGTAATCATCTTCTATCTTAAAAAAAATTAAAGGCAAAACTTTGTCTTGCCCTCACATTTCCTTGCAGCTACTACTCCATTTCTCTGCTCTACTTTATAACTAAACCTTACAAAAACCTTACAAAAATGGATTTGTCTACATTCAATTCCCCTCTTTTCATTCATTCTCTTTTAAATCAACTATATAGTGAGGCTACCATTTGCCCTATGCCACTAAAACAGCTCTTGTAACTTTATGTCCAAAGGTCAATTTTCAGTCCTCAGCTTCCTTCACTTATGACTGTATGTGATGCTGTTGATCACTACCTCTTTGGAACAGTTTATTCGACTGCCAAGACACAGCTTTCTCTAGGTTCTCCTCTGTCACTGGCTGTTTCTTCTCTGCTCATTTGCTAGTTTCTTCTCATCTCCCCAGTCTCTAAAAGTTGGACTGCTCCAAGGCTTGGTTCTTCAGCTCCTCTGTGTCCTTCCTTTCTGTTCTTTTCCTGCTTACACTCCTTTGTTAGGTGATCTCATCCAGTTTCTATTTATTCATACGTGACCCAGAATTCTCTATCCCCAGTCTGGACCTCTCTCCTGATTTCCAAACTGGCAAATTCAGGTGCACGCCCTCTCTTCCTCTATCATTGTATCAGTTTTAAACTGAAGGTGCCCATTACTGATCTTCTGACTCTTCACCCAAACCTTGCCTCTCAGCTCTCCCCATCAATTTCTATCCTTCCAGTTGCTCAGGCCTAGGACACATCCTTGACCCTTTTCATTCTTTTACACCCCATATGTAATCAACCAGCGTATCTTGGTGGCTTTGTCTTCAAATTAGTTTCAGAATTTGACCACTTCCCACAACTTTTAGCTTTGTTAAATTGGTCCATCCCTTACCTAGATTATTCTGATAGCACTCTAACTGGTATCCCTGCCACAGTCTACTCTCAAACTAGTAGGCAGCATCATTAAAAAAACAAAAAGTCAGATTATGTTCCTTCTACATGACCTGCCTCCCCCATCTCCAACTTCTCTGACTTCATTTCTTAATCCTTTATGTTCAATGTGCTGCAGCTGCATTGGTCTCATACTGTTCCTTGAACATAACAAGTTATGTTCCTGCTTCAGGGCCTTTGCACTCGCTAGCCCTTCTGCCTAGAGAGCTGTTTCCTTTGAATGCATGGCTTACTCTGTCATTTCCTTTCAGGGTCTGCTCAGATGTCATTCGATCAGTGATCCCTTCCCTAGTCACTTATAGAAGAGCCAGCTCCCTTCTTCTCCAACCTCTGACACTCATTATCCCCCTCAACCTGGTTTCTTTTCTCTCTCTTTCCTTACTAGGATGCAAATTCCATGAGAGGAGGTACTGTTCATTCATTGCTTCACTGCCAGTATTCTTGTGGCACATGATAGGTTCTTAGTTGCTGAATTAAGGAATCAATGTTTACCAAATATCTATGTCTACACAAATACCTACTATTTAATAGGATGTAAAATTTGGGAGGAGAGTTCTTTAGAAAAAGATGTTGAAAGGGTGTTTAATAAGATAATTGGGCCAGGCACAGTGGCTCATGCCTGTAATCCCAGCATTTTGGGAGGCTGAGGAGGGCGGATCATGAGGTCAGGAGTTTGAGACCAGCCTGACCAACATGGTGAAACCCCGTCTCTACTAAAAATACAAAAATTAGCAAGGTGTGGTGGCACACACCTGTAATCCCAGCTACTCAGGAGGCTGAGGCAGGAGAATTGCTTGAACCCCAGAGGCAGAGGTTGCAGTGAGCTGGGGTCACACCACTACACTCCATCCTGGGGGACACAGTGAGACTCCGTCTCAAATAATAATAATAATAACAATAAGATAATTGAAAGTGAGGCTGTAAAAGAATACGCTGAAATATTTGAATTATTTTCCCCAAGAGTTGATATTCTTCTTTTCCTTATGGGTTGCAGAGATGAAGAGGGGAGGAGCTCTAATTTATTTCAGTATACAAAGATAACATGATGTTTTTAAAGAACTGCTGTTGGCCAGGTGCAGTGGCTCACATTTGTAATCTCAGCACTTTGGGAAGTTGAGACAGGTAGATCACTTGAGTCCAGGAAAAAAAAATGCAAAAGATTAGCCAGGCATAGTGGCATGCACTTATAGTCCTGGACACTCAGGTGGCTGGGGTGGGAGGATCGCTTGAGCCTGGGAGACAGAGGTTGTAGTGAGCTAGATGGCGCCACAGCACTCCAGCCTGGGTGACAGAGCCCAACCCTGTCTTAAGGCAGGGGTGGGTGGGGGGAGCACTGCTGTTATTACAATAATAAAAATATTAAGGGGCCAGTGGCTGTTGAACATGAATTAACATGAACATGAACACGAACATGAATTAATGGAACTATTGGAAAAAAATGGAACTATTGGAAAAAAAATGCACCTTCTCTTTTCTATTCTATTCAGGAAAACTGATTTAGTGATTAGAGGTGGTAAAGTTGCTATCCAGCAAGCTTGATTTACACTGGTTAAGAGTAATAGCAGCATGTCTGATAGTTCAAAATGGACACTACCATTTGCTTGTAACAGGTTGCCTGAGAGCAACAGGTAGACACACTTTTTCTAAGAAAATAGTAACAGCAGCTTGCTAATTAGGTCATAATGCTAGATTCAAAACTGACAGAGAAATTAGTGTGTCTCAAGTTGATTTCATAAATATCCCAATGGGATGTCATTCACTTTATACTACCGTACCATGTTTCTAAGAGTACCCCATACCAGCATACCAGAATTCTAAAAAGAGGACATACAAATGGCCAACAGATGTATAAAAGTGATTCACCATGAATAATCATCAGGGAAATGCAAAACAAAATCACAATGAGATATCACTTCACACCTGTTAGAATGGCTATTATCAAAAAGATGAAAGATAAGCATTGGTGAGGATGCAGAGAAAAAAGAATCCTTGTACACTGTTGGTGGGAATGTAAATTAGTACACCCATTTTGGAAAATAGTACGCAGGTTCCTCAAAAACTAAAACTAGAATTACTATATGATCCAGTAATCCCACTTCTGGGTACATACCCAAAGAAATTGAAATCTATGTTGAAGAGATGTCTGAATGCCCACGTTAGTTACAGCATTACTCCCAATAGCCAAGATACGGAAACATCATGATATGGCCAAGATATCACCCATCAACAGATGAATGGATGTGATATTATGACAATGGAATCTTGTCAGCCTCAGGAAAGGATTCTGTCATTTGGGACAACATGGGTGAATCTAGAGGAGATTATGTAAAGTGGAATAAGCCAGGCACAGAAAGACATCTGTGACATGACCTCTACTTATATGTGAAACCTAAAAAGTCAAACTCATAGAAATGAAAAGTAGAATAGTTGTTACCAGAGGCAGGTGGGGAGGGACAGGGAAAGTGGAAATGCTGGTCAAAGGTATAAAGTTTCAGTTACACAGGAGGGATAAATTCTGGTGATCTATTGCACAGCATGGTGACTGTCATTAATAAGAATGTGTTGTATATTTCAAAATTGCTAAAAGTGTAGATTTTAAACGTTCTACCACAAAGAAATAAGTATGTGAGGTGATGAAAATGTTAATTGGCCTGATTTGATCATTCCACAATGTATGTATATACTGAAACATCACATTGTACTCCATAAAGATATACAATTATCATTTGTCAATTAAAAAAGATAAAAGCTTTCAAGAAAACATACCTACTGTTTATACTTTTACAGTAACAGTTTTCTACTGTTGCATAACATGTTATCACAAATTTAGCAGCTTAAAACAACACCCACCCATTAGATCCAAGTTCTTGAAAGTTCTGTAGGTTGAAAGTCTGGCATGGCATGACTAAAATCAAGGTGTCAGCTGGGGTAAGTTTTTACCTGGAGTATCAGGGGAACAATTTATTTTCAAATTAATTTTTTGATGTTGTTGGCAGAATTCAGTTTGCAGCTGTAGAGGTCCCTGTTTTTTTGCTGGCCATCAGCTGGGGGCCACTCTCACCTCTTAGAAGTAGCTGGCATTCATTGCCATGTGACCCCTCCATTTTCTGTCCATCTTAAGCGGTGACACATAGAGTCCTTTTCATATTTCTGATATGACTTCTCTGACTGATTTCAAGATTCAGATTCAAAGCCTCATGTAGGTCAGGCCCACCAGGATAATCTCTTTGTCTTAAGGTTAACTAATTACATATGCAAAATCTCTTCACAGCAGCACCTAGATTAGTATTTGGTTAAATAACTGACAGAAGGTGTGTGTACACCAGGAACCAGGAACATGGGGGCCACCTGAGAATTCTGCCTACCACAATGCTCCTATTATTTATTTTATACAATGTCTAAATTAGAGATGGGACACTTTTTTGTTCTTCCTAGGAAGGAAAATGTAACTAAGACAAATATTTCAAGGGTTACATAAAAATAAAAAGAACTTAACTAATTTTAGGATTCCTTCCTTCCTCCCTCCCTCCCTCCCTCCTTCTTTTCTTTTCTTTCTTTCTTTTGAGAAATAAAATCTCCCTGTGTTGCCCAGGCTGGACTCAAACTCCTGGGCTCAAGGGATTTTCCTGCCTCAGGCCTCATGAATAGCTGGGACAACAGACATGTGCCATGACACTTACCTTAATTTTAGTTTTCTTTATTTTTTTTGTCATGGGATTATAAACATTTTCTCCCAATAAACCTGGAACATTAAAAAAATAGTTTTCTGTTTCATCTTGTGGTCAGTTAATGAGGGAGAGAAAGTGATAAAAGAAAAAGGGGGGAAAAGGGAAGAAAGAAGGCAGGAGAATGAGAAGCCAGAGGTAAGAAGAGAGAGCAGAGAGAAAAAAAAGAATCCAGCCAGGAGCGGTGGCTCACGCCTATAATCCCAGCTCTTTGGGAGGCCGAGGTGGGCGGATCACAAGGGCAAGAGATCGAGACCATCCTGGCCAATACGGTGAAACCCTGTCTCTACTAAAAATACAAAAATTAGCCGGGTGTGGTGGCGAGTGTCTGTAGTCCCAGCTACTCAGGAGGCTGAGGCAGGAGAATCACCTGAACCCAGGAGGTGGAGGTTGCAGTGAGCCGATTGTGCCGCTGCACTCCAGCCTGGTAAGGAAGCGAGGCTCTGTCTCAAAAAAAAAAAAAAAAAAAAAGAATCCTTACAGGCTGGACGCGGTGGCTCACGCCTGTAATCCCAGCACTTTGGGAGGCCAAGGTGGGCGAATCACCTGAGGTCAGGAGTTCAAGACCAGCCTGGCCAACATGGTGCAACCCCGTCTCTACAAAAATACTAAAAGTAGCCAGGCATGATGGCAGGTGCCTGTAATCCCAGCTACTCGGGAGGCCGAGGTGGGAGAACCCCTTGATAGCGGGTGGTGGACGTTGCAGTGAGCCGAGATCGTGCCATTGCACTCCAGCCTGGGCGGCAGAGCGAGACTCCTCAAAACAAACAAACAAACAAACAAACAGACAAACAAAAGGGCTATGAAATCTTATAGTTGTGTCCAGTTATAGACTTTATTTTAAAAAGAAGGAAGAGAAAGAATACCTAAAAGGGATTATAGGAGGCTAAAGTTAGGCACAGTAAAGTTGAGCAGGTAAAGTGGGTTTGGGGGTGGTAGACTCAAATCTCCAGACCCCACCTCTCAATCTGATTTGGAATCTCATCCAAGCAATCTCTGGTACAACGGGTTAAAATCTCCCTCACATTCACCCTGCGTGGTAACTTCCTGAACACTCTCAGCAGTGCCTCTCCCTCCTTACCTGCCCAGACTCTGGATCTGCCAGAAACTTCAACACTTTTTTGACTTTCATTTGTTGAATGTCACTGTCAGAGACCTGGTATAATGGGACCCAGATTCAGGACAGTATCTCACACATAGTGGGCACTCAAGAACTATCTGTTGACTGACTGTAGAAATTTGCCTCCCATGAAGACTGATGATTTAGTGAATCTTGCACATATTTGAAATTTTACTGTTGTTATGAGGTCTTTGTACTCACCAGGGGAACTTATAAATATTTGTACAACTGTTATTTGTGGATTTTGACAACAGGGTAAGGAGGATCAATAGACATACAATTTTAGAAATGCTGTCACAGACGAGATGAAATGAAGTCAAGATCATTGCTGTTTCTGACCTTGAATATAAATGAATAATGAAACTCTAAACACCACTGATCCCTAATCATGTAGCATTTGTTGTTACTATCTTCATCTTTTAAATTACAAAAAGTTTATCTGAAAATCTGTTAACAATCTCACATTACTTTCAGGTAAAATTTGGAAAAAAAATCATAAAAAATCCCTGAAGACATTTGCCTTTAAGAGGATGTTTGAAAATTTTAAATGTGTTTTTAAAAAGATTTAAAGAAAAACAATAAAAACACCTTCATAGAGGGTTATTTTTTCAAATAATAGCTCTCATGAAGTTAGATAACTCAATAGTCATTACATTAAAGAGTTATAAACTTAAATAAAAGTGACCCCAATTTTGCTTTTTCTCTTCTGCAAAGAATATCAGTTCTGACTGTATAGTTTGTTATCACTCAAAACATTTAATCATTTAAAACCATCCATGGATGGATTAACACATGTCAATCCATGTTTTCAATAATCTTGAAAGACTGTTGAAAACAAGCATCCCCAGAAAGTCACATCCTTGAATGTTCACAACAGTTTTATTCATGCTAGCTCCAAATTGAAAACAATTGGAAGATCCATCAATTGGTGACTGGATAAACTGTGGCATAACAATACAATGGAATACCACTCAACATTACGCATACAAGGATGAATCTCAAAAGCCCTACACTAAGTGGAAGAAGCTAGAAACTTAATGGTCTATTTATTCCACATTTCAGAAAAGGCAAAACTACAGTGATAGAAAGCAAATCAAGGGCTGCCTGGAACAAGAGATGGCGGGGAATGGATTACAAAGGAGCACATGGACAGGTTGTGAGGTGATGGGAATATTCTAGGGCCTGATGGTGGTAGTATAATGCAGCTGTCTACATTTGTCAAAACTCACTGAATTGTACACTTACATTTTATTGTATGTAAATCATATCTCAATTTTAAAAAGCAGGGGAAATATCCTGAACCAGTAGTATGTGCAATCCCATTAAAAAAGCTGCAGTACGAGCAATCCCATTACAAAATGGCTGCAATCTTCCTTTCATCTTTATGCTGTTTCAGTCCCACTTACTGTCATCCACTGAGTTATTTCCTGGAGCATACTATAGACTTCTTTTCCTCTCTGCTTTTCCAGATACTGTTCCTTCTACCTGCAATGCTCATCACTATGGAATATAGAAACCCAATAAGCACTTTGAAATGATTTCAGAGACAACAGTCACGCACCAGAATCTCCTTGTCCAGCTGTTAGCAGGTCTTTGATTTAGGGATTTCTTCAGTTGGGAGATCTATCCAGAAATTCTTTCTTTTGATGTAAAATTTGCTTACAATGAAATGTACAAATCTTAAGTGTATATTTACTGAATTTTCACAAATGCTTACACCTGTGTAACCCAAACCCCAATCATGGTATAGAATATTACCACCACCCCAGAAATATCCCATTCCTGTTTATTTCTACTTCTGTGCCCCAAGAGGCAGCCACTGTTCTGATTTTTTAAAAGGTATTATACTTTTAGCATTTCCATTTAGTTTTACACAATTATTTCTATTTCTCTGCTTAGAGATCTTCTCTTTCCATTCATTATGAACATGTTTTCCTTCACTTCATTGCATGTAGGTATAACAAGCACTTTAAAGTCCTTATTTTAACATCTGGTCTTTTGGAGGTTGGCATCTGTTGACTGTCTTTTCTCTTGAGAATAAGTTACATTTTCCTGTTTTTTTTTTCACACTGAGTAATTTGGGATTGTTTTCTGGAAATTACAAACATTATACTATAAAAACTCTGGATTCTGTTACACTACTCTGAAGCATGTTAATCTTTTTGTTTTGGCAGGTCATTTAGTTGATTGGACTCAAGCAGTAAGTTCTATTTCTTAGGCAGCAGCTAAAACCTCAGTTCAATTTCCCTCCCCATTCCTCTTTGCTGGGCGGTTTGCAATGTGCCCTATATTTATGTAGTTTGGGGTCAGACCCAGAAGCTTGGACGGAGTTTATATGCAGAATTTGGCGGTCTCTGTCTCCAGTGCTCTTCTTTCCGGGATTTCCCCTCTGCCTTTCCAGTTGTCCCAAACTTCATATGCTAGTTCTATAGGCCAGAAAGACTGCAAGTTATCAGTTTTACCACTCTAAGTGTCCTGCTAGGGTTTAGAGTAGAGTGAGGCAAGCAGTGTCTACATACAAAATTTAAGGAGTCACCCTCCCTCAGGCTCATGCAAGTGCAGGGTCACTACTTGAGACTGAGCCTCCTTAAGAGGGAGGTGCACCCAGGGTACCTTGTTGCCTTACCCTAGTCCCAGCCCTGGGTCCTGCCATCAATCTAAAAGTAGAACGAACAGGAAACTTATCCTATGTTGGGTCCTTCTTCCATGTTTTGACAGATCTCCAGAATTTGCCTGGTCATATTCACTTTCCAGAAGCTTCAACTGTATTTATTTTTTTTTTTTGGTATTTTGTCCATGGTTTACAATAGGTTTCTGCAGGATGGTTAGTCTGTCAGGAACTTACTTAGCCTTACTGGAAGTGGAACTCTCAGATGCATAGAATTTTTGAGTGAAAAGAGATCTTAGAAATCCTCTAATTGTCTCATGTTACAAATTGGATACTGACACCAAAAATGGTTTCAGAGCTTTGTCATAGAGTCAATTAGAGGAAAAGATAGTAATCTAACTTCTACTTTAGTCATCATCCACTATGTCATTTTGCAATAATGCTGAATGAAAAGAGCAGCTTCTGTGCAGTGTAAAATGCTGCACTCAGACCTTTCTTTCACACGTAAATAAATTGTACATTAACTTTCAATTGTTAATTACCACCTGCTTAACAGTTTAGTATTGGTATAAACTGAATGTTTCTGTCCTCTAAAAATTCTTATGGTGAAGCTCTCACCCCTGCTATATGGCTGCATTTGTAGGTGTGGCCTTTAAGGAAGTAATAAGGTTAAATGAGGTCATAAAGAGTAGGGCCTTGATTCCACAAAGTTAGTGTCCTCAGAAGAACAGGGACAGGAGCCACCCCACCCCTCCTCTGTGTGCACATACAAAGAAGAGTCATGTGAAGACACAGCGTGGCAGTCACCTACAAGCCAAGAGAAGAGACCTCGAAGGAAGCTTACTTTTCCACCACCTTGATCTTGGACTTCTAGTCTCCAGAATTTTGAGAAATAAATTTTTGTTGTTTAAGCCTCTCAGGCTGTGATATTTTATTACGGCAGCCTGAGCAAATACAGCAATAAAAATGGATCCAAATTTTGCATACTGTTACATCAACTTACTTGACAGAATTACTTCAGTCTGACTATACTGTAAAGGTAAACTCATATTCTTCTCTAAAAGAGCTTGAACTCGAAGGACAAAATCTACCAATCAATGCAGTAAAAAATAAATTTGAAGGATAAATGTAGCACTTGAAGCAGATCCGTTGTGAGGCTGGAAGGCAAACGGTGTTTCTAAAACAATTTAATCTCATTGTATTTCCTAACTTATTTTTAAAATGTTTATATATAACTATGAATAAATATCACAGTCTATTCTGCAAATGCCTTTAAAGGGTCATGCCTTCCAAAACAGCATGTAAACAGGTACCATGCAAAAGTAAGGCCTGAACACATATCCTTTATTTGCAGACTAAGCTTTCTGATCCGTCACGAACCTCTGCTCATCTTTTCTCGATTTCCACATCTTCTGACCTCACAGCCTGTCTTGTCATTTGGACCTCCATCTCATTCTCTCAGGTCCCCATATAATGCTGTTTTCCTATTTCTTCTCATGGTATCATGGGGCCTCACTGCCCCTTTTACCTAAACACCCTTGATAAGATCTTTCCATGGTGACTGGCTTGGGACCTTCTTGTCATATCCTAGGCTGACACAATCCAGCATAGCCTAGATTTATAGCAACCAATCATTATCAAATAAAAGGTATTAATAGAAATTAGGAGGTGTTAAGTACAGTTAGAAGTGTATTATGCATAAGAGTTTCAAGTCATATTTCTCATTTTATCTTCTTTTTTTTTTCTTTTTTTGAGACTGAGTCTTGCTTCGTCGCCAGGTTGGAGTGCAGTGGTGCAATCTCGGCTCATTGCAACCTCCGCCTCCCGGGTTCAAGCGATTCTCCTGCCTCAGCCTCCCGAGTAGCTGGGACTATAGGCGCGGGCCACCATGCTCGGCTAATTTTTTGTATTTTTAGTAGAGACGGGGTTTCACCGTGTTAGCCAGGATGGTCTCGATCTCCTGACCTTATGATCTGCCCGCCTCGGCCTCCCAAAGTGCTGGGATTACAGGCATGAACCACCACGCCTGGCTCATCCTATTATTTTATATTTGTTGTTGTTGTTGTTGTTGTTCATCGCTGCTTGCTGTTGCAGTCAGGTATAGTCCATTATTGTAACATTAGAACATGATATTTAATTTCTACATTGCAACTCTTTTATCTCTTCTCTTCATCTGGCAGCACTTAGTAAAGAAACCTATATAACAAGAAGCTAGGAAATATGAGAATTATCTCTCATTTGACCAGTGATAGTAATTTCTGATTAATTCAGGAAAAAAACCTGCATGCAATTATAAATAGTCCATTTTTATTTCGACATATTGATTTGGTTTAATTGATACAGTCCATCATAGCAAGTAAGCCAGGCACCAATTCTGCTACCTCTTCCCTTAAATTTTCCCCTTTATTGAATTATCTTAACAAATTACTGGACACACACACAAAAAAGCTGCTATGTTTAGGGATCCTGATATGAAAAGTACTTTAGCAAGAACTTATCTAACTACTAGGTTAGATCTTGGGGTTCTCTGGGCAAAGCAAGTTTTGAGATTAAAATCTGAGCATACTTTTCTTCTTAAAATTGTGTGTCTGCTTTAACTGATAACAAAAAAGGAGAGGGATAACACATTTACAAGGAATATAAACTCCCATAAATGTGAATAAAACAAAGGAGGAATTAGCAAAATCTCTAAAAGATTTTCTAATTAAAAAATTTAGTTTTCTACTTTTAAGTACACTTTGATTTGAGATAATGTTCTTTAAGGATATATTTTAATGACTGGATAAAATACTTGTAACTCAAAACTTTAAGTATTTATAAAAGAGTGCTTTAAAAGCACTTAAAAGTTTCTTCTTTTACTTTAATCCCCTTATAATTTTAATATTTTAATCTGCTTTGGAAGTCATACATTAACACACATAGACACATATCTCAATATTTAAGTTGACAATCTAAACTTTTGAGTGCTTCTTGTTATAATTTTTATAAATTCAAACTAGGTGGAATTTAAATGGACTGCTTTCTATTAATTATAAAATTAACTGCATGGAGTAAAATCTGAATTCATTTTTAAATATAGCCATTATCTGATATAAAGTAAACTAAAATGTCCCAACTTTTTGCTTTTGCCAGTGTAGACCACATTCCTTCATTTATCTCTGCATTTGTACAATATAGACTCCATTCCTTCATTTATCTCTGCCTAGAGTTACTCTTTCTTTTCATCTGCCTTGTGAGCTTCTGCTCATCAATCTAGAATCTGCTTAGATGATACTTCCTCTGTGCATACTCTCCTAATTTCTTTGGCCGACTTCATCTTCCCCTCCTCTATGGTACTTCTGTGGTTTGTACCAGTTTCTATCACAGCACTTAACACTCTTCTGTGGAAAACATGATTGTGGACAATGACTATGTTCTATCCATCTTTGTGTCATTTTCTGGTACACAGCTCAGGCTTTGGTGCATAATAAATGTTTAACAACGGTTTGTTGAGGATTTACATCCCAAGAAGTAAGACATCTTCAACATTTTTTAAAAAGCAATATTGTCTGGAGGGATTTAGAAAAAAATGTGGCATATTAGTTAGGAATGATTTCGGGTAAAAATGACAGATAACCCAAGTAGCTGGGAAAACAAATAGGTATTTATTTTTAAGGAGCCTAAAGGTTGCTAGACAATAGCATGAAGGTCTCAGGTTTTTTCATCTTTCTACTCTAGTATCCTTTAGGTGTAAGTAGCTCATCCCTACACATTTCGTCTTGGGGGGGCAAAAAGGCCCCCAGTGCTATAGGCAACATATTCGTATTGAAGGCAGGAAGGAAAAAGAGGTGGTCCCAGCTCCATCTGTCCTTATCCATTAATTAAAAGTTTCCTCAAGCAGAAGTTTCTAAGCAGACTTTACTTTATAACTCATTGACCAGAACTGGGGTGGGTGGCCACTCTGTGAGGCAGGCTACCGCTGAGAGGGCAACTGTCTGACTTTACAGTTTCTAATACAACAGGCTGGCTAGGGCAAAACACCAAGTCTGCCACAGACAAAAACAAAAAGACAACAGAAGAGTGGATTAAGGTTAATTAAGATATTAAAGTTACCAGGTTTGTTGAAATGAGTATGTCAGAGACCCTGGGGATTCTAGGGTATCAGTGCAATTGGGTACATAATTAATAATTCACGGAGATATTTTCTCAAGATTGTGGTTGCTCATAATGACATAATGAGATGTGTCAATCTTGCGTCTCACCTCTCTCTCTCTGTGTTTTTCAATTATGACAGTTTTCCTTTATCTCCCATTCACCCCAACCTCACTTTGGTTCCATCACTGCCATTCAAAATTTCTCAGAGTCAAATATTAAATGTTTCATTCTCTATAAATGCTTTCTTGATTTTAAAATATTTTTTCTCATTTATCTGAGCTATTAGCTCTTTGTACCATTCATAAAATACTTAATATCTTAAACTTAGCATTACAATAGTTTGCACAACTCTTTTACTCCTCTTTTCCCAGACTGCTAGCTCTTTGAGGTTACTGAATCTTCCTCAGTCATACTAGGTTCTGAAAAATTATTTTCTGAATTGAATATTTAATTCATTTCATTTGCTTAGTGTTAGAAGGAAGGAAATGGGAGGAAAAACCAGCATGTATAAACAAGGGCCACTGCTAGCCTAGGTTTATGTTGCAAAAACTAAAAGAAAAAAATGCCATCATGTGTTGAAAATGGCACTACTTCTGTGTGCAAGGGCTAGAAAATAGTGCCTCCTTTGAGCTGAAGCAACTCTGAGGGCATGGAACTTGTAGGGCTAATGTTCCTTCTGTGCAAATTACTTAAAAAAAAAAAAAAAAAAACCTCTTTCTTCTAGGAAACACAGTCCTGTACCAGAGCATCCAGTTGGGTGAACACAGCAAGGGCTAGATTTCAGTCTCCAATGTACTCCCTTGACCTCTGCTTTTTGCACAAAATGCTCAATGCTCTGCAGCAGCCATTTAGAAAATATTTCAGAAGTTCCATTTTTACCCAGTATATCTACAAGTATTTTGTGATTTCTCCAGGCTCTGTTTGTAATGATGGTAAATTCGGAGCTTCATATTTTTGAATGGGTCTAATTGTCTAAGATATTTGCTCACAATTGAGCCAAAATTTGTCTTCCTATTTTTCCTGTCTGATGACCTGAGACTTCTGATGCTAAACATAATAATCATGTCTCAAAGCAGTGTACATATCTCTGGCAGGAAGCTGCCTCCTAAGCAACGCATAATAGAATGGAATGTAATTATTTATAGGTAGGTACTACCAACAGTGTATTTGGTTATCCAACATTTGTGTGAACGTGATGTGGGCTCACTTGCCATCCCATACGGCTCACTGACAATTTGACTATTAAATATGGAATTTTAATTTGAAAACATTATTGATGAAAAAGAAATGCTTGCAGCTAAATGTATAGAACAATAAAGACTGACATTTAAAAGGTAGCAGTATTAAAAATCACTCTTTCTCATGTCCTCTAAGCATCTTGGGAAAGGCTTGAAATTAAGTTTAAAGAGGATTTCAGAAAATAAGGGAAGAACACCTTTAACTTATAATATTTTCTACTTGAGAAGTACACTTTAGTAACCTTAACTGTGGCTATATGTTAACAATAAAAGTGAGATTATAATGATTTTATGTGATGTGTCATCAAATACATTTTAAAACGTTTTCTGTATAATTAAAGCAAAGAAATACAAAGGCTAGCTATAGAAACACAATATGCATATGGTTAGAAAATTCAAAATATCCAAAGACTCATTTTTTTGTTTGAGGTATTTAAATATCAGAAGCATGAAAGAAAAGGAATTAACTAATATTGTAAGATTTCATTTATTCAATGATAACTTATTAATACATTTTGGTAAAGAACATAAACTGAGTTAAAGTTTATCTGTATTAGATACAGTAGAAGATTTACTGTCAAAGTGTCATACATTTATGGATATATTTTTATTTTATATACTTATATATTTTATTTTAAATCAAAACATATAAATATATATTCATTTGCCAATCTTTATTAGCTCAAAGTCTTGTCTTCGTTGACTGACTTCTGATTAGTGTTCTGTATTGTTCTTCTAGTTCTAGGGTTCTTGTATTGTTCAGAAATCATACTAAAAATATATCAGCTCTCATTTCCAGGTGGGGTTTCTTTAAAGTGGATTGAGAATTAAGAATGGTTATGAAATAATCCAAGGGCAGAATCCTTCTAGACTTCTATAATTTTCTCCCAATCTTTAACAGATGACTCCTTTACAATCCATCAATAGTATTAACTCACCATTATCAGATCTCTCTAAAGCATTCTACTTAGTTTTTGTAGAAACAACTTTTTCTTTTCATATTCATATAACTAATTTATAATAACCACAAATGGCACCAATCTTTTTGAAAATAAAAATAATATATTTTAACTAGTAGCAGTTTAAGTCCATGGTAGTACAAGGGAGAGGCTCCTTAGGCACAAGCCAACATGCCCATGGGCATCAACGTGCTTTACAGAGAGAATGGATGAGTTGGCTAATCTGGCAAGTGGGTTAAAAATAGAGATCAATTAGGAGATATACCTAATGTAAATGACGAGTTAATGGGTGCAGCTCACCAACATGGCACATGTATACATATGTAACAAACCTGCACGTTGTGCACATGTACCCTAGAACTTAAAGTATAATTATATATATATATATATAGAAAGAGATCAGTTAATATAGCTTCCACTTTTTGGAGAAAGTGGTTCTAAAAATACTAATGGTGATGGAGTCTTTTGTAATTTATTGAGAAAATTTTAAAAAATTACTATCAGGACAGTTACTTAACTACTGAAAATCATATATATTTAAAGCCATTTTTCTTGGTTTCTATAATACTACATTTGCCTAATTTCCCTTCTATCTTTCTGAACACTCCTTTTTAGTTCAGTTTCTTCTTTCAATAGACCTCTAAAGGTTCCTAGTGTTAAGTCTTGGATCCTCTTTATTTCCCTACATGTACTTTCCTCCTAGGTGATCTCACCACTTTCATAGCTTTAAAAGCCATATATATGCTAAAGATTCTTAAATTTATTTCTCCAGCCCAGCCCTTTCTTTTGACTCCAGACTGGTACAGACGACTTGCCAATAACATCTTGACTTAAATGTTTCACAGGCAACTTATACTTAATTTTTTCCAAAGTTAAGTTTTAATTTATTTCTCAAAAGCTGATCCTGTCTGCAATCCTCCTCGTTATAATAAGTAAATCTGTTCTGGCCTCCTTTCATTTCTTTGAGTAGGCAGCTCTTTGCTTCAGTCTGGAATGCTTTCTCCTTAACTCATTAGATGGTTGGCTCCTACTCATCTTTCAAATCTTAACTTAAATCTTACTATGAAGACAGACTTTTCTTGTCCTCCCTCCATTTCTATCAGAGCAACATGTTCACTACAGTCACAGCACTTTCTCAGTTTGAAATTACATATATATTGATTTTCCTGTTTATTGTTTGCTTTTCCAACTTAAATCATAAGCTCTATAAAGGTAGGGATCGTGTCTGTTTCATCCATCCTTGCATACTACAGGCCTAGCAAAATGCGTGACATATCATAGGCCCTCAAAAATGTTTGCTGAATAAATGAGTAGTGTTTTAGTTTTGCTCTTTAGAACGCTTACCACTATCTGTAATTACATCAGTAAGCTTTCAAAAAAATGTCCAGTTATTCCCTGAAAAGCATATGTTCCAGGAAGACCGTGTCCGTTTTATTCCTCATTCAATACAGTGTCTGACACATAGGTACTCAATCAATATCTGTTGGTGAAAGGAAGGGAGTAGAAGTGATGATACGACTGAGGGAGAGAACAGAACCTAAAGGAGACTGTTTTACACTAATGCTCTGAGACTATGGCAACAATTCAAATAAATGCTAAAAACATTCTGTCCATCATTCAGTTGTTTTGCCCACATAATGTAAACATCTGTACCTTTAGAAATAGCTAGATCAGTTTTTCACTTGTAAAGCAGATGTTCAAAGTTATTTTAGATACAGCTGAAATTATTGTTTTTTTTCGATTAGTGCAGCAAATTTGGGTAGACTTATGTTTCTTAAAGATATGTAACTTTAAATGAAAGCTTGTGCTATTTAGTCAAAGTCAGGGTGTTGGGAAGCCTTGATCATGTGATGTGTATTCAGTCAAATGACCTGGAATTGATCCAATTTCCTAACGTAACATTATGGTACAATGGTTGCCTAAGACCTTTGGTCATCATCAAAACCTGAACAGGCTACAGAGAAAAAATTTTACAACTAATCTTTTACACTATTGGCTGAGAGAAGAGGAAAGGCTGAAATCTGTCACATCACTTAACATGTAACAGAAATGGACAGCTGTTCTCTTTCCATAGCTTCAATACCCGTTACAAAATGAGATCATATGGTAGACTGCAATAGCAGGAAAGACTCTACCAAGAGACAATAGATTAAAAAAATTGCTTAGTAAAATGTCAGAGTCACAGTTTTTGCCTACCAAGAATTTCAAGATTACATCAGACACAAATAAGAAATTCACGTACACACAAAAGCATATTATTATTTTTAAAAAAACTTAGGAGTAAATCTTTAAATATTTACCTCCTGAGAAATTTTCTTCTAGATTCTTAATTATGCTTATCTTATTAACTCATCTGCAGTATTATAGCACTATGTACTTGTTTTTCATTAATAAAACATTTCATTAAAAACTTTACACAGATAGTGCCTCTATGTAGCTGACTCATTTTATTATTAGTGGTAGGTGTGCAGAGAAGGAATACATTGTTTTTCTACAGGAAATACTACAGAGATTTGAAATCTAGGTCACATAACAGAGCCCTGCTATAACAGAAGAGCACAAAGGCCCAAAGTTTTTTTGGCTTCCACTCAAATAAGATAATCATGTTTAAACAAAACTAAACAATTGCCTGCTTTGCAATTGCATTTGTTTAACTTACATGACAGTTATAACTGTCATATAATTATCCTTTTTGATCTCTTCACAGTCTTAACATGTTACAGTTATATACAAGGAAGTTTACATTCAGTGTGTACTAAGGGTAACCACTAGACAGAAAGCCAGATACTAAAATTTGTGCTTCTGTGAAATCTTTAATCTGGAAATCCCAAAACTGTTTTAAATACCAATTAAGTGTCTGTAGCATCATTGGGCAGTAGTAGAGTTAAAATGGGGAAACTTGGCATGTCACATGGCAAGTCAGCAACTAAATAGAACAGATGCCTGGTACATTCTAAAAGATTTGCTTGCCTTTGTGGTTTTCTGAAAGTGATATTATGGTAAATATATATCTATGTGCTGTGATTTAGGCACTAATGGTATACAGAAATAACACAAACACCAAAAACATATTTCGATGATAAAACATTTAAGTTACATTCCCAAATGCAAACATGCGCCATAGCAATGATTTGAGTACATTTATCAGGTCTTTGGGAAGTGGCGATATTTCCTTTGAGTATTAAAAATATGTTTATAAATGTGTATGTTTCATTAAGTTTTTCAGTTCTTGAGACATAAGTAGCTCAGATATTTCAGTTAAAATAGAAGCAATCAAATAAGGCACCACTCCCTAGAGTTTGTCTTTACACCTATACTGGGTTACCAAGTCTTAAACCAAACTACAACCTCCTTCAACAATTCAGAAAAGAATTGGAAGGTAAAGTCTTACTCTGTCATTTCGAACCATGGTTAAACCTAGAACATAAATCATGTCTGATTAGTCAAATTTAGTTCAGCTTTGAATCCTGAATTGTACATTTGAAAAATAACCCTAGATGCTGGAGGATGACATCTCTATATCATAACAAATGTTCCTATTATTCAGGTCTGCATTCCTTTGCACTTGCCTTAAAATTTAAGTTTCAGATTCATTACTGGAAGAGTTTTGCTGAGGAATTATTACTTTAAACTGTGATTGGGTTACAGATTAAAATATGCCAGTAAACATATTGCAGTAATTGTATCACTGCATTTTATTAAAGAAAAAACAAACAAAGGTTTACTCCAAAGAATAAAAAAGAGGGTATATTTAAAAATTCAGAAAATATATGAACAAAATCTGCACTTCTATTTGGGAAGCAGTAAATAATTACACACTCTTTAGAAGAAAACTTAAGATGAGCTAAGGCAAGTTGTTACACAAATGCAACCATACTCTTAGTCAACCCTGAACAAATGAAAACATACAAAGGACTATAAGATTGATTAGATTAGAAACATGTGAGCTTTTTCTCTAAATCTACAGAAAGCCATATTCTATACTGATATATTTTTCTTATCTTTGGATTAAAAAAAGAGCTAGGTGGTTTTAGAACCATGATCATGTGTTGCACTTATATTTTTTTAAAGAGTCAACGTGCTTCCTAAGGAAGTCTTTGGAGGTTGATTTACTGCAAGATACTTAGAAAAACCTACAGTGGTCTGTTTCCTTAAGTTAATGTCAATTCGCCATTTACTCAAGCAATAAAACAATAGCATTTTACGTTTTAATAACTCTCCAAACCAAAGTACATCAATACACTTCACAGAACCTTATCGGCACCTTATCAATAAAGACAGGTCCATTTTTGAATAACAACTTACATTACAATATTAGGACAGGGAAAAAACATTTTCAATAAAGGATATGGTTAACAAAAAACTTGCTCACAAAGAAAGGATATTATTTGTACTTCAATTATTTTTTTCTTGAGCTCCAATTCAGGAGAGTAATTGCAAGAGTACCAAAACATCTGAAATCAAGGTTGGCTCTGGGAAATATGAGAACTGTGATTGTCATACCCAAAGGGCCCATTGTGTTCAATGGGAAGAACTTAGGGCTTCTTTTTGTTTTTAATCATGAAGCTAAGAGGGAAGGTATTCTATCTTTTATGACCATGTTCTGCCTTGATGCTACTTGACAATGACTTTAACCAAAAGGCTAACAAGATGATCTTCCTTCCCACCCCTTTATTAAAGATACTTAAATGTTAATCCTTTTCTGAAATAAACAAAAGAAGAAAATGTTTTCCATAGGAATCTTGATTAAACAGTTAACAGTTAGGCTAGGTTTAGAAACTTTTCTGTCATCATAGTCTGCACATAGCACACACAGTTGTAATGTTGTGCCCTAAGGGACATATTACTGTTAACAGACCATCCAGTCATTTGATTATCACTGTATGGCAAATGGCTTTCTAGGATAATAACTGTGATACAGACAATCACATGCTTTACTTAGTTTATTATCCTGTTTTCTTTTAGAACAGATCCAGGCCATATTTGACTTAAATGTGAGGGCACACTGCAATGCAACTTTAAGGCCATCATAGACAAGTATAATTCTCAATTGGGTTCCTCAGTTTCTCGTATTAGTTCAGTTTCCAGGAGTAAGGTTGGCTTCCAACCTAGATTATATTTGTAAGCAATATTTGCAAATAAATAAAAATGACAGAACTACAGGACATCAAGAGAATGACAGATAAAATGATAAAAGAGGCAAGAAGCCTTCCAAATGGGTGCCAGTTAAGGGAAAAAACAGAATAAATAAGATTGGAAAGGTGGAAAGAGTATAGGATCAACTCTGTTTTGGATACTGGATACTAGAATGAATAAGATTATACAAAATCAGTTCTTCTTCCACTTCATAGGTGAGGAAAATGAGGTACAGAGAAGTTAAGAAAGTCGCAAAGATTATGTTGCTTGTAGGAGGCAGAGGTAGGATTTGAACACGGGTAATATCGTTCTTAAGCCCATGCTGTTAGCCACTATATGCTTCTTCTTTCATTATGCGAAAAACAAAAAACACCAAAAAAACCCAAACCCAAACAAACAAACAACACACAAAAGTATTAGCAAGTTAGAAAAGGACTAAAAGTAATTAGGCCAAAATGTAAATGACGATTGCCTCTCCATGGTGGGTTATGAGCAATTTTTCTGGCTTATTCATTCTTTTCAGGTCTTTTCAAAATAACAAAAATAAAGTTTAACACTTTTTTTTTATATCAGCAGAAAATAAAATAAAAATATTGCTGGCCTAACTAACATTTTCCCTCTTATGATAGCACTTCTCAATTTAGAAAAACTATGCATACAGTTAAACCACACTTCGATGACAGCTATCAGAGCACATCTCACTAGAAAGTCACAGAAATCTGGGCATAAGCAGGAATTTGTCCAAATTAAGTAACTTTTAACATATGTTACAGGATCAGTATAGATTCAGTGGAATTTCCCATACCTTTTTTCTTTTAATTCATTTTTATTGTATGTATTTAAAGTATACAACATGATGTTTTGATATACAAACGCATGGTGAAATGATTACTACAAGTAAGCAAATTAATACAGCCATCACCTTCTATAGCTACCTCGTGTGTGTGTGTGTGTGTGTGTGTGGTAAGAGCATCTAAAATCTACTCTCCTAGCAAATTTTCAATATACAATATCCTATACCTTTTTTTCTTAATCCTATATCTTTTAAACTGCAGTGTTACATAAGCAATATTTATAAAATGACCAAGAGGTCCTAAGAGGTACTGAAATGCCATATAAATCATAAAAGAAAGATTAAACTGACATTCAAAACGGTGTTGGAGTAAATTGTATTTGTGCCCTCACCAATCTATTGAAATTTCTCTTCTAAAGGTCACGAATGTTTACAATTTCAGCCAATCCTTTTTTCACATCTTGTCCCCTTGTTATCAGCATTTATCACTCCTTCTTTGAAATTCCCTTCTCCATGGGTTTCCTCTCTTCCCAGTCATCTACTCTTCATTTGCTCCCAACGTCCTGACTGCTCCTCATCTGGCCCCCCTTCCTCCTCTGAACTGTCCCAAATAAGTTCTCCTCCCACTCCCGTTATAGCCTTTCTCTACAATATTAGGGTTTCAACCATCAAAACTACATGAAGAATCCCCCAACCAACATCTCCAAATACTGACCTTTCTCCCAATCTCTTTCTAGATGTCAATTGGCATCTCATGATGTCTAATATGGAAATTCCCCCACCCTAATCTCCCAGATCTGTCTTTACTGCTGAGCTCCTTGATTTTTAATGGTTCTACCAACCTCCAATAATCCAGGCTCAAAAATCCAGTGTCATTTTTACTCTTCATCATTGTTTCTCTTGTCAATTATTGTTTAGTCTTATATAACCTATCTCTGCAATATTATTCATTTAGTTGTTAAATACTTCTTGAATAACTACTGTAGTAAATTCTGAGGCTACAGCAGTAAGATAAGTGAGGACCTTGCCTTCCTGAAGCTTATATTCTAGTGAGAAGACATAATTTCAGGTGGCCAATAAGTTCTATTAGAAAAATAAGATCAAGAATGAGTGATAGTGATGATGGAGTTGATCAGAGAAAGCCTCTGTGACATTAAAGCAGAGACCTATGGCTGGGTATGGTGGCTCATGCCTATAATACCAGCACTTTGTGAGACAGAGGTGGGAGGATCACTTAAGGCCGGGAGTTTGAGACCAGCCTGGGCAACACAGCAAAACCCCATCGCTTTAAAAAAAAAAGAGTAAAATCAGCTGGGTGTGGTGTTGTGCACCTATAACCCAGTTATCTGGGGGGCTATAGTGGGACAATAGCTTGAGCCCAGGAGTTCAAAACTGCGGTGAGCTATGACTGTGCTATTGCACTGCAGCCTGGGTGACAGAGTTAGATCATCTCTAAGAAAAAACAAACAAACAAACAAACCCTGAATAAAATGAAAGCGTGAGTCTTGTGAAGGTCTGAAGGAATACCATCCAGGCAGGTGGAACAGTGTATTAGGCTATTCTTGTGTTGCTATAAAGGAATACCTGAGGCTGGGAAATATACAAAGAAAAAAATTTAATTAGCTCATGATTCTGTAGGCTATACAAACATGGCACCAGCATCTGCTTGGCTTCTGGGGAGGCCTCAGGGAGCTTTTTTTTTTATGGCAGAAGGCAAAGCAGGAGCAGGTATGTCACACAGCGAGAGCATGAATAAGGTCGGGGGAGGTGCTGTACACTTTTAAACAACAAGATCTCTTGCGAACTCAGGTACTCTCGTGAAGACAGCACCAACGGGATGGTGTTAACCCATTCATGAGAAATCCACTCTCATGATCCAATCACCTCCCACCAGGCCCCACCTCCAACATTGGGGATTACATTTCAACATGAGATTTGGGGGGACAAATATCCAAACTATATCAAATATAAAATGCAAAGGTCTTGAGGTAGTTTGACATGTTTAAAGAACTACAAAAACACTAATATGACTGGTATATAGTCAGCAGGGGAAGAGTGGTAGACAATGAGGTTAGACAGCTAGTTAGGGCCAAAAATGAAGGTTTTCATAAGGAATGGTAAAGAGTTTGGGTCTTACTCTAAGTGTAATTGGAAATGATTGGAGAGTTTTGACCAGGGGAGTGACGTGGTCTAATTTATGTATTGAAGGCTACTAGAGAATAGACTGTAGGGAAATCTGAAAGTAGGGTGACAAGTTAGGAAGTTACTGTGCCATTTTCCTTCCTCTTCACTATTCTAGTTTAAGCTCCCATTACCTACATCTATACCAGTGTTAAAGCTTCCCTGTTCACACTGCTGCTTCCCCTTCTTTACCTTATACCCTAGTGCTGGCCAGGTAAAGTTTCTTGAAGTACAGTTATGAGTCTACTCATTTCTTGCTGAAAGTCCATCACTAGCTCTTTACTGTCTACTAAAAACAATCTCCAGAACATTTTGCTAGGTATTTAAGACAGTCTATAACCAAGTCCTGACTTATTTACCATTACTTTTAAAAATATTATTTACGTGCTAGGCTAGGACTTGAAAAAACTATAGCCATGGGCCAAATCTGGCCTGCCGCCTATTCTTAGAATTAAAGTTTTACTGGAACACTACACCTTTGTTTACTTATTATCTATGGCTGCTTTCATGCTACAATGGCAGAGTTGAATAGTTACAACAGAGAAAATATGGCCACAAGGCTTCTAAAATAGTTACTACTTGGTTCTTTACAGAAAAAAAGTTTATAGAATTCAGCTGTCAGCAAACTAACTTTCCTTATTGTTCATATATCCCCCACCTCAGTTGTTAGCCTCTGTCATTTACATTATCCCTTCCATCTGGAATGTAATTCCCTGAATTCCTCCTCCCACTTCCACAAGCACACATTCTATCTATCCTCCAAGGCCCATCCCCTCCCCAAGATGCCTTCCTCCTAACTCTCTGTGATAGGCAGAATAATAGCCTTCCACAATGATGTCCACATCCTAAGCCATGGAAACTATGACTATTTTACGTAACATGGCAAAGGAAAATTAAGGTTGTAGACAGTTGCTAGTCAGTTGACTTAAGAATAGATTATCCATGTTGGTGCAACATAATCATAAGGGTCCTTCAAAGTGGCAGCTAGTGGTAGAAGAAGAGTCAGTGTCAGAGCGATGTGATATGAGAAGGGCTTGACTGACCACTGCTAGCTTTTAAGATGGAAAGAGCATGAACCAAGTAATGTGGGCAGCCTCTGGAAGCTAGAAAAGGCAAGAAAATGGAGTATTTCCTAGAGCCTTCAGAAGAGAATGCAGCTTTGCTGACACCTTGGTTTTAGTCCAGTGAAACATATTTTGAACTTCTGACTTCTAGAACTGTAAGATAATACATTTGTATTGTTTTAAGACATTGACAGCCAGGTACGGTGGCTCACACCTGTAATTCCAGCACTTTGAGAGGCCAAGACTGGTGGATTGCTTGAGGCCAGGAGTTCAAAACCAGCCTGGCCAACATGGTGAAACCTCGTCTCTACTAAAAATACACAAAATTAGCCAGCCATGGTGGTGACGGCCTGTAATCCTGTAATCCCAGCTACTCAGGAGGCTAAGGCAGGAGAATTGCTTGAACCCGGGAGGTGGAGGTTGCAGTGAGCTGAGATTGTGCCACTGCACTCCAGCCTAGGCAACAAAAGCGAAACTCCGTATCAAAAAAAAAAAAAAAAAAAAAAAAAGACATTGAGTTTGTGGCCATTTGGTACAGCAGCAATAGGAAACTAATGGACTATCCTTTAGGTTCCATAACCACTTTGAACTCTTCTGGGGCCTTACCATGTTCAGTTTATATTATACTCACATAGAAGTTTTAATTCTCATTGTAAATGGATAGATCCTTGAAGTCAGGGTGTATATCTGATTCATCTTTGTATCTACTATCATACCAATCATAGTGCCTTGTACACAGCAATAAATCAATAAATATTAATAATTAATATTAATGAATGCTTGACATTTTTTGAAAATTTGTAATGTATATATGGCATATATGATAGACAACCAGAATAGTCAAATAACTTGAATAGTCCTTTTCTCAACTATTCTGAAAAAGTGAGCTTATTTTAAAAATCAATATTTTAAAAGTATTAATAAAATTTAAAAGACGAATAATAGTCTTAGGCAATACACATGGTAATTAAGCATTTTTCAATTCACTTTTAAAAAATGAAGGTTTCAAATCAACAAGCATGTAATTTCCTAATTCATAAATAATTACATTATGAATTAAAATACCTTTATTTGCATTAGTTTAGATTAAAATAATACTATCAATCTGAAATTGACAGTAAAAGCAATGGGGGATGTATTTTTGTCAACTTTCTACTGATAGGTTATGTAAATAAAGCCAAAATTTGGGGGCATTTTATCATCAGTAATGTCCAACAAGGCAATTAGGAATGAATTAAAACATGTATAAAGAATTCACAACTAACGACTGGCAAGATGGCCGAATAGGAACAGCTCTGGTCTGCAGCTCCCAGCGAGATTAATGCAGAAGGCAGGTGATTTCTGCATTTCCAACTGAGGTACCCAGCTCATCTCATTGGGACTGGCTAGACAGTGGGTGCAGCCCATGGAGGGTGAGCAGAAGCAGGGTGGGGGGTCGCCTTACTCAGGAAGTGCAAGGGGTCAGGGAACTCCCTCCCCTAGCCAAGGAAAGCCATGAGGGACTGTGCCGTGAGGAATGGTGCATTCCAGCCCAGATACTATGCTTTTCCCACAGTCTTCACAACCCACAGACCAGGAGATTACCTCGGGTGCCTACACCACCAGGGTCCAGGGTTTCAAGCACAAAACTGGGCGGCCATTTGGGCAGACACTGAGCTAGCTGCAGGAGTTTTTTTTCATACCCCAGTGGCGGCTGGAACACCAGTGAGACAGAACTGTTCACTCCCCTGGAAAGGGAGCTGAAGCCAGGGAGCCAAGGGGTCTAGCTCAGTGGATCCCACCCCCACAGAGCCCAGCAAGCTAAGATCCATTGGCTTGAAATTCTTGCTGCCAGCACAGCAGTCTGAAGTTGACCTGGGATGCTGGAGCTTGCTGGGGCAGGGGTGTCCACCATTACTGAGGCTTGAGTAGGTGGTTTTCCCCTCAGAGTATAAACAAAGCTGCCAGGAAGTTTGAACTGGCACAGCTGGGCAAAGCCACTGTAACCAGACTGCCTCTCTGGATTCCTCCTCTCTGGGCAGGGCATCTCTGAAAGAAAGGCAGCAGCCCCAGTCAGGGGCTTATAGATAAAACTCCCATCTCCCTGGGACACAGCACCTGGGGGAAGGGGTGGCTGTTGGCACAACTTCAGCAGACTTAAATGTTCCTGCCTGCTGGCTCTGAAGAGCGCAGCGGATCTCCCAGCACAGCGCTTGAGCTCTACTAAGGGACATACTGCATCCTCAAGTGGATCCCTGACCCCTGTGCTTCCTGACAGGGAGACACCTCCCGGAAGGGGTCAACAGACACCTCATACAGGAGAGCTCCTGCTGGCATCTGGCGGGTACCCCTCTGGGACGAAGCTTCCAGAGGAAGGAATAGGCAGCAATCTTTGTTGTACTGCAGCCTCCGCTGGTGACACCCAGGTAAATAGGGTCTGGAGTGGACCTCCAGCAAATTCTAGCAGACCTGCAGCTGACTGTTAGAAGGAAACTGTTAGAACGAAGACTAACAAACAGAAAGGAACAGCATCAACACCAACAAAAAGGATATCCATACAGAAAGCCCATCTGAAGGTCACCAACATCAAACGAAGACGTGGAAAAACCAGCGCAAAAAGGCTGAAAATTCCAAAAACCAGAATGCTTCTTATCCTCCAAAGGATCACAACTCCTCACCAGCAAGGGAACAAAACTGGATGGAGAATGAGTTTGATGAATTGACAGAGGTAGGCTTCAGAAGGTGGGTAATAACAAACTCCTTCGAGCTAAAGGAGCATGTTGTAACCTAACACAAGGAAGCTAAGAACCTTGAAAAAAGGTTAGAGGAATTGCTAACCAGAATAACCGGTTGAGAGAAGAACATAAATGACCTGATGGAGCTGAAAAACACAGCACGAGAACTTCATAAAGCATACATGAGTATCGATAGCCAAATCGATAAAGCAGAAGAAAGGATGTCAGAGATTGAAGATCAACTTAATGAAATAAAGCATGATGACAAGATTAGAGAAGAATGAAAAGGAATGAACAAAGCCTCCAAGAAATATGGGACTACGTAAAAAGACCAAACCTATGTTTGATTGGTATACCTGAAAGTGACAGGGAGAATGGAACCAAGTTAGAAAATACTCTTCAGGATATTATCCAGGAGAACTTCCCCAACCTAGCAAGACAGGACAACATTCAAATTCAGGAAATACAGAGAACACCACAAAGATACTCCTCAAGAAGAGCAACCCCAAGACACATAATTGTCAGATTCACCAAGGTTGAAATGAAGGAAACAATGTTAAGGGCAGCCAGAGAGAAAAGGTCAGGTAACCCACAAAGTGAAGCCCATCAGACTACAAGTCAGAAGAGAGTGGGGACCAATATTCAACATTCTTAAAGAAAAGAATTTTCAACCCAGAATTTCATATCCAGCCAAACTAAGCGTCATAAGTGAAGGAGAAATAAAATCCTTTACAGACAAGCAAATGCTGAGAGGTTTTGTCACTACCAGGCCTGCCTTACAAGAGCTCTTGAAGGAAGCACTAAATATGGAAAAGAAAATCGGTACCAGCCACTGCAAAAACATACCAAATTGTAAAGACCATTGACACTATGAAGAAACTGCATCAACTAACAGGCTAAATAACCAGCTAGCATCATAATGACAAGATCAAATTCAAACATAACAATATTAATCTTAAATGTAAACAGGGTAAATCCCCAATTAAAAGACAAAGATGGGCAAATTGGATAAAGAGTCAAGATCCATCAGTGTGCTGCATTCAGGAGACCCATATCAAGTGCAAAGACACACATAGGCTAAAAATAAAGGGATGGAGGAATATTTACCAAGCAAATGGAAAGCAAAAAAAAGCAGGGGTTGCAATCCTAGTCTCTGATAAAACAGACTTTAAACTAACAAATATCAAAAAAGACAAAGAAGGGCATTACATAATGGTAAAGGGATCAATGCAACAAGAAGAGCTAACTATCCTAAACATATATGCACCCAATACAGGAGCACCCAGACTCATAAAGCAAGTTCTTAGAGACCTACAAAGAGACTTAGACTCCCACACAATAACAGTGGGAGCCTTTAACATCCCACTCTCAATATTAGAAGATTGATAAGACAGAAAATTCAGAAGGATATTCAGGACTTGAACTCAGCTCTGGACCAAGCAGACCTACCAGACATCTACAGAACTCTCCACCCCAAATCAACAGAATATACATTATTCTCAGCAACACATTGCACTTATTCTAAAATGGACCACATAAATGGAAGTAAAACACTCCTCAGCAAATGCAAAAGAATGGAAATCATAACAGTCTCTCAGACCACAGTGCAATCAAATTAGAACTCAGGATTAAGAGGCCAGGTGCAGTGGCTCACGCCTGTAATCCCAGCACTTTGGGAGGCCAAGGCTGGTGGGTAACGAGGTCAGGAGATCGAGATCATCCTGGCTAACACAGTGAAACACCGTCTCTACTAAAAATAAAAAAAAAATTAGCTGGGTGTGGTGGTGGGTGCCTGTCGTCCCAGCTACTTGGGAGGCTGAGGCAGGAGAATGGTATGAACCTGGGAGGCAGAGCTTGCAGTGAGCCGAGATTGCGCCATTGCACTCCAGCCTGGGCGACAGAGTGAGACTCCATCTCAAAAAAAAAAAAAAAAAAAAGAAAAGAAAGAACTCAGGATTAAGAAATTCACTTGAAATTGCACAACTACATGGAAGCTGAACAACCTGCCCCTGGATGACTACTGGGTAAATAATGAAATTAAGGCAGAAATGAATACATTATTTGAAACCAACGACAACAAAGACAAAACGTACCAGAATCTCTAGGACATAGCTAAAGCAGTGTTTACAGGAAAATTTATAGTACTAAATGCCCACAGGAGAAAGCAGGAAAGATCTAAAATTGACACCCTAACATCACAATTTAAAGAACTAGAGAAGCAAGAGCAAACAAATTCAAAATCTAGAAGAAGACAAGAAATAACTAAGATCAGAGCAGAACTGAAGGAGACAGAGACACGAGAAACCCTTCAAAAAATCAATGAATCCAGGAGCTGTTTTTTTGAAAAGATTAACAAAATAGATAGACCACTAGCCAGACTAATAAAGAAGAGAGAAGAATCAAATAGACACAACGAAAAATGATAAAGGGGATACCATCACTGATCCCACATAAATACAAACTACCATGACAGAATACTATAAACACCTCTACGCATATAAACTATAAAATCTAGAAGAAATGGATAAATTCCTGGACATGTACACCCTTCCCAGTCTAAACCAGGAAGAAGTTGAATCCCTGAATAAACCAATAACAAGTTCTGAAATTGAGGCAGTAATTAACAGCCTACCAACCAAAAAAAGCCCAGAACCAGACAGATTCACAGCCAAATTCTACCAGAGGTACAAAGAGGAGCTGGTACCATTCCTTCTGAAACTATCCCAAAAAAAAGAAAAAGAGGGACTCCTCCCTAACTCATTTTATGAGGCCAGCATCATCCTGATACCAAAACCTGGCAGAGACACAACAACAACAACAAAATTTAAGGCCAATATCCCTGATGAACGACAATGCAAAAATCCTCAATAAAATATTGGCATACCGGATCCAGCAGCACATCAAAAAGCTTATCCACCACAATAAAGTCAGCTTCATCCCTGGGATGCAAGGCTGGTTCAACATACACAAATCAATAAATGTAATCCATCACATAAACAGAACCAATGACAAAAACCACATGATTATCTCCATAGATACAGAAAAGGCCTTCCATAAAATTCAACACCCCTTCATGCTAAAAACTCCCAATAAACTAGGTATTGATGGATCGTATCTCAAAATAATAAGAGCTATTTATGACAGACCCACAGCCAATATCATACTGAATGGGCAAAAGCTGGAAGCATTCCCTTTGAAAACTGGCACAAGACAAGGATGCCATCTCTCACCACCCCTATTCAACATAGTATTGGAAGTTCTGGCTAGGAAAATCAGGCAAGAGAAAGAAATAAAGGGTATTCAAATAGGAATAGAGGAAGTCAAATTGTCTCTGTTTGCAAATGACATGATTGTATATTTAGAAAACCCCATTGTCTCAGCCAAAAAATCTCCTCAAGCTGATAAGCAACTTCAGTAGTCTCAGGATACAAAATCAATGTGCAAAAATCACAAGCATTCCTATACACCAATAACAGACAAACAGAGAGCTGCATCATAAGTGAAGTCCCATTCTGCTACAAAGAGAATAAAATACCTAAGAATACAACTTACAAGGGAGATGAAGGGCCTGTTCAAGGAAAACTACAAACCACTGCTCAAGGAAATTAGAGGACACAAACAAATGGAAAAACATTCCATGCTCATGGATAGGAGAATCAATACTGTGAAAATGGCCATACTGCACAAAGTAACTTATAGATTCAATGCTATCCCCATCAAGCTACCATTGACTTTCTTCATAGAATTAGAAAAAAACTACTTTAAATTTCATATGGAACCAAAAAAGAGCCCATACAGCCAAGACAATCCTAAGCAAAAAAAACAAAACTGGAGGCATCATGCTACCTGACTTCAAACTATACTACAAGGCCACAGTAACCAAAACAGCATAGTACTGGTACCAAAAGAGATATATAGACCAATGGAACAGAACAGAGGTCTCAAAAATAATGCCATACATCTATAAGCATCTGATCTTTGACAAACCTGACAAAAACAAGCAATGGAGAAAGGATGCCCTACTTAATAAACGGTGTTGGAAAAACTGGCTAGCCATATGTAGAAAACTGAAACTGGATCCCTTCCTTACACCTTATACAAAAATTAAATCAAGATGGATTAAAGACTTAAATGTAAGACATAAAACCATAAAAATCCTAGATGAAAACCTAGGCAATACCATTCAGGACAAAGGAATGGGCAAAGACTTCATGACTAAAACACCAAAAGCAATGGCAATAAAAGCCAAAATTGACAAATGGAATCTAGTTAAACTAAAGAGCTTCTGCACAGCAAAAGAAACTATCATCAGAGTGAACAGACAACCTGCAGAATGGGAGAACATTTTTCCAATCTATCCATCTGATGAAGGGCTAATATCCAGAACCTACAAAGAACTTAAACAAATTTACAAGAAAAAAACAAACAACCCCATCAAAAAGTGGGCAAAGGATATGAACAGGCACTTCTCAAAAGAAGACATTTATGCGGTCAAAAAACATATGAAAAAAAGCTCATCACCACTGGTCATTAGAGAAATGCAAATCAAAACCACAATGAGATACCATCTCACACCAGTTAGAATGGCAATCATTAAAAAGTCAGGAAACAACAGATGCTGGAGAGGATATGAAGAAATGGGAATACTTTTACACTGTTGGTGGGAGTGTAAATTGGGTCAACTATTGTGGAAGACAGTGTGCCCATTCCAGAAGGATCTAGAACCAGAAATATCATTTGACCCAGCAATCCCATTACTGCATATATACCCAAAGGATTATAAATCATTCTACTATGAAGACACATATACACATATGTTTACTGCAGCACTGTTCGCAATAGCTAAGACTTGGAACCAACCCAAATGCCCATCAATGATAGACTGGATAAAGAAAATGTCGCACATATACACCATGGAATACTATGCAGCCGTAAAAAAAGATGAATTCATGCCCTTTGCTGAGACATGGATGAAGCTGGAAACCATCACTCTCAGCAAACTAACACAGGAACAGAAGACCAAACACTGCATGTTCTCACTTATAAGTGGGAGTTAAACAATGAGAACACATGGACACAGGGAGGGGAACATCACACACCAGGGCCTGTCTTGGGGTGGAGGGCTTGGGGAGGGATAGCATTAGGAGAAATACCTAATGTAGATAATGGGTTGATGGGTGCAGCAAACCACCATGGCACGTGTATGCCCATGTAACAACACTGCAAGTTCTGTACATGTATCTCAGAACTTAAAGTACAAAAAAGAAAAAAAAATAAGAATTCACAAATTGCTAGTAATGAGATACAATGTACCAGGCATTCAACAGGAATAAATAATGCTAAAATTTTGTTTTCATCATGGGTGTACAAAGAAGGAAGCTAAAAATAAATGAAAAAGATAAAGGCATTTTATTTTCAATTATTGTCAAGTTATAAAAACATTTGTACTTTTATGTGATGCAAAGATAGAGAACACAGACATAACAAATGAGTCCATTATGTCAGTATCATTTGGAATCAGACAAGCTTTTGGCATTTACTAACTCTGAACGTGTCTCAAAGAAAACTATACACAACTCTGTAGACTGAGAAAATATAAAGAGAATTATGAAGTAATCAGAATTCACATTAGGTTTTTAAAGCTCCTTTTATTTACAAAAGCAGTTCACTCATGTCTGTATTCTCATGGTTCATTCATGCTTCTTTGTACATAAATAAAAATCATGTATGCTTTTTCATTCCCAAAAGTCTAAGAAGGAAATGTGCTACAGCAAAGGGTGAATTTCCCTCTTTCTTATTGAATGTATGGATGAGATAACTTAATGAGGAATTCATTCATTAATCAATGAGTATCAACTATGTGTCAAGCACCATGATAGGTACTAAAATGTTAAGCTGAATGAGACAACATCAGATGGTAAGGAGGGAGAACTATTTACCTCAGGAAGATTCATAGTGGTATTTCTAATACAACAGCTGCTGTTTGGTTCTGGAGGCTGGTGTCTTAATTAAGATGGTAAAAAATCACCCTTCTAATTCCCCCAAATTTCTTTTGATTAGATAGAAAAGTGTCAAGGGGGTAGGGAGGGTGTTTATCTCTCAAAAGGAGTCTGAAGAGTGCCTAAAAGCCATAAGAATGTAATTTGTATCCCTTATTCCAATAGAAGGATATTTTTTATTCCTGGAAAAATTCTAGCCTTGCCACTGTGAAGGTCATTTTCCCACTGGGAAGACAGAGGCAAATGGCAATAGTTTATGGTGTTAATTTATATTGTGGTGTAACAAACTACCACACATATAGCAGCATGAACAATACATGTATATTATCTCATGGTTTCTGTAGGACAGGAGTCTGAGCATGGCTTAGCTGAGTCCTCTGCTTAGGATCTCATAAGGCTTCAATCTACAGGTTGAGCATGGCTGTGGTCTCATCTGAGGCTTGACTGGGGAGCACTGAAGGTTTCACCCAGAGACTGTCCTCAGTTCCTTGTCATGAGTCTCCTAACACAGGAGCTCATGTCTTTGAAGCCAGTAAAGAGTGCAAGATTCCAGCAAAATTGGTACTAAAATCTCATGCAATATAATCATGTACAACCTGTGACTTTGCTGTATTGTATAGTTACAAGCAAATCACAGGTCCCAAACATACTCCAGGGGAGAGGATCACACAAAGGCATGAACATCAGGAAACAGGAATCATGGAAACCACCCAAAGAGTCTGTCCAACACAACACTTAGACTCTTCCCCTCTATGTTACCTTTAAAAACCAAGTCTTCTACTTTTTCATTACTGCTTTAAATGTAGTTCTTCTCACCTTTATTTTTCAAAGTTTAAGTTAATCCTGGCTTTAACTTCCCTAACACTATGTGTAAAAGTTTTTGTTAGTTCTAGGTTGTTTCTTTGTCCATCTTTTGTATATTTGTTCAAACATGTAAGTTTATCAAAGAATTCTGTGAAGCTTCCCTTGATTTACTTGAGTACTTTCACGCTTTTTCCTTATTGAGGCTATAAGTAATTGTACACAGTAGCGTTAACCTTTTAGGATTTCTTACTCCACAAGCTACGTTCCCATCCACAGTCTCTAAACATGAGAATAAATTAATTTTAGCCAAGTTTAAAACAAAACAAGACAAAACAAAACTGTGCCCATGGAGTCTGTAATATATGTCCAGATATGTACATAATTAAACAATCACACCCTCTTTAGTATCTTTTGGTAGAAATACAATTCCAGCAGATAATAAAACAGTTGCAGTGCTTCAGTATTGCAACAGGTTGGCAGGCACTAATGATCCACTTTCAGAAGGCATCATTCATGCTCCTTTTATGCCTGGGCTGGTTGAGGTTCACTCTAATGGTTTTACTTTAGTTTCTTCCTTTTTTCATCTCTCATGCTCATTATGGTGTAACATCCTCACTCATATTCATGACTTTCTGTACAGGAAAATTTGTCTGTAGTCTTATTCCCCTTCTATAAGGTGTGTTGCTCTGAAAAAAAGGTATAACCTTCGACAGAAATATTTTAATCAGAAAGTCTCAGCAGATGGTATGTGGTACCTACTTAGGATCTATATACACAAGAGTTGATTCTGTTCTTCCTCCAAGTTTTACCTGCTTCAATACTGAGCTTCAGCTGCTTGCTTTATACTAAAGGACATTAGCAAAGCTGGCCTATGTTCTTAGTGCCTGATAAATTGTGTTCAACAAATATTTGTGGAAAGAATAGACTATTTGACATCTATTTGTACATGCAAGTAGGTAGAGTCATGCACTGTATAGCCATGTTTCAGTCAATGACAGACCACATTTGTTGCAGTGATCCCATAGGATAATAATACTGTATTTTTACTGTACCTTTCCCATGTTTAGATACACAAATACTTAGCATTATGTTATAATTGCATACCACATTCAGTACAGTTTCTGCTATACACACTTGAAGCCTAGGATCAATAGGCTACATGCCATATAGCCTAAGTAGATAGTAGGCTATACCACCTAGGTTTGTTTGAATACTCTATGATATTTGCACGATGATGAAATTGTCTAATGATGTATTCTCAGAATATATCCTTGTCATTAACCAATACATCATTATAGTCTTTATATTATATTTATGCATATAAATGGATATTTCTGTATAGACTTTGGAAGTGAAACTGAAGGGTCAAAAAATGTACATTTAGATTCCTAGAGACACAGTTAGACTGCTCTCCAAAAAAGCTGAATGAAGTATACAACTATCAACAGTGTATGAGTGTGCTGGTTTCCTCACGTATTTACTAACACTATAGATGACCAATCATTGTTAATATATGGCACTCTGGTGAATAAAAATGGAGCCTCATTGTTTTAAGTTCATTCCTAAGTAAATGAAATTAAAATATATATATTCAACATTCATCTGTTAAATATTAAATGTGCTTACTAAATAGATATTAAGCACAATAAAAAAATATAAGTGTCTCTTGAATATGTGCCAGGTACTGGGCACTGTTCTAGGTGTTACCTAATTGTGGCAAAGAAGACGTTCAAGATCACTGTTCTCAAGAAGCTTATATTTTACTAAAGGAGGTAGAAAATAAACAAGTAAACAAACAAAAAATAAAGTGCTGTGAAGAGAATAAAATAGGGGAGTGAAATAGAGTATTGGAGGTGGAGAGAAGGTCAACATTAGACAGGTGATTAGGTAAGGCCTTTCTGACAGTAGGCAATTAAACTGAGGGCTTAACGACAGAATGAACTGGACCTCTCAATCCAAACTATCCTCTTTGCTTTTCTCAAACACATCAGGCACACTCCTGCCTCAGGGCCTTTCCACTTGCTGTTCCCTCTGTCTGGAACACTTTTCCTTCAGATATCTATATGGCTTACTCCCGCCTCACATGGATGAAATGCCTGTGAATATCTAGTTTATGGGTTTGCAGAGAACTACTGGGTATTTAGACCTCATTCCTATGCAATTTTAGTATTTCCATTTTCTACACAAGTTCAGCAAGGCCTCCTTCATTCCATATATAAGACTGCATGAAACGTTTCCAGAGGGCCTTTGAGGCTGCTAGTTAGATATAAACTTCTTTATTATTTCAATCTTTATATCCATTAAATAAATTTGAGTTGAAGACTGGTTTCCTACCCAAAATTACTGCCACTTGAAAGCATGAAATGTAACTTTGCAATTGCTTTCCAGGGTTTTAGCACACGGTTTCTCACGTGTTCTCAGAGAAGTAATGTAACGATAGATCAGATAAATCTATATTAGTAGAAATTGTTCATTATCTTCCAGGGTTTCCAGTTCTCAAAAAAAAAGGAGGGGTGGAAGAGAATTGTTTAAGGCTGTAAGGACAAAATAATCCTTTTACGCAATGACAATGAACAATGAAGATTATAATGATGATGATGATAATGATGACATTAAGTACCTACCAGATGTGAGCCATAATGTTTCCAATGAGCTGGCCACTTCAGATACATTAGCTTTAATCCTCAGGACAACCCTATGGGTTGGTGATATCTCCATCTTCATAGATGAAAAAAAATGAGACTCAGCCAGCTTATAGAATTCTCAAAGCCAAATCTATTATGCCATAGAGCTGGCATTTGAACCTTATAGAATATGATCTTTTCACTACTCTGCTTCTCTACAAGTAAAAATGAATCTACTTTTTTGATAAAAATAGAATTAGGGTGTGAACTAATTTATTTTATTTATCTGTAGTAAAAACTACAGGCAATTTTTTTTTTTTTTTGACATGGAGTCTTGCTCTGTTGCCCAGGCTGGAGTGCAGTGGCACAACCTCAGCTCATTGCAAGCTCCGCCTCCCGGGTTCACGCCATTCTCCTGCCTCAGCCTCTCGAGTAGCTGGTACTACAGGCACCCGCCACCACGCCCGGCTAATTTTTTGTATTTTTAGTAGAGACGGGGTTTCACCTTGTTAGCCAGGATGGTCTCGATCTCCTGACCTCGTGATCCGCTCGCCTCGGCCCCCCAAAGTGCTGGGATTACAGGCATGAGCCACCGCACCTGGCTAACTACAGGCAATTTTTTACAAATGTTACTTCATTTTCATCCTATAATGCTTAGAGACAAATACATCATTTTTTCCATTTTATAAATGGGGCAAAAGTGAGGTTGAATAATTTACTTAAGGTTGTAAAATAACTTGTCTAAGAAGCAAGTTTTCTCACTCTGAATATTTTCCCTATTCTACTTTTGACTTTAACTTTCATTAGAATTCTGCAGTTATTATAAAAGAAATGAGAAACACAAATAGCACTGTGTAGTCCCAAGAACTAATTGCTTTATAATTTTTACCAATAATGCTGGTTGGATAAGGTCACACATTTTCAGAAAAAAAATTATTAAAGATTCAGTTGTTGACTTTACATGTTCATTTTTTTTCATTCAACAAAGATTTATTATTTATTTATAATGAAGTCAGCACAGTGCTTGTCACTAAAGATGCAAAGCAGTTTAGGACAAAATTCAGTGAGAAGAAAAACATACAAATAGATAATTACAAGGCAATATGAAAAGAGCAATAATACAGGTTTGAGCAAAGAGCTATTAACTCCGTCTGGAGGTTTAAGCTCACTTTATGGAGGAGTGCATCCCCAGTTTTAAGGTCTTTACCTAGGAACACTTATTATTACCTTTTTATGTATTGTTATACAAATAGTCCCAAAGAGAGCTTTTGTTTCTTACTGTGAGATCTCCATGATGCTTAAAAATTCTTTTACTTAAAAAATAAGCTTTAAAGTTCAGCAGTAACAAATGCTTATTCTTAAAAAAAAAAAACAAGCAATATGAAAGTTTCCAATAAAAAAACAGATAATCTCCCAATCCTATCACCTGAGAAAATCAATGTTATCAATGAGGGAGATATCTTATAGCAGATTGAAAATTACTAAAGCTTCTTGAGGCAATGCAATCTATTGCTTTATCCTGAATATTTGTAAGTCATGAAAATTAGGTAAGATGAGGTATATTTTATTGAATGATTCTAATTAAAATAAAAAGTGAACTCTAAAACATAAACTCCAGCCTGGACAACACGGCAAAATCCCATCTCTACAAAAAATACCACAAAATTAGCTAGGTGTGGTGGTGTGTGCCTGCAGTTCCAGCTGCTTAGGAGGCTGAGGTGGGAGGATCACTTGAGCCAGGGAGATTGAGGCTGCAGTGAGCTGTGATCACACCACTGCACTCCAGCATGGGCAACAGCATGAACCTTGTCTAAAAACACAAAACAAAACCAAACCCAAACACACAAAACCCCCATAAACCTATAGTTACAGAACAAAACACTTTCATAGTAGGTCACTTAATCCTTGAGAAAACCATATGAAGACTGTACCCTGACTTCAGAGACAGGAAGCGAATACTCAGAAAGGTCATCATATTTCACCAAATCTAAGGTGCTATCAATTATAACACATCATGCTATTTCATATACTTTAAAAGAGAAAAAAATAATTACCAGTTCAATTGTGACATCATGTCTTAACTATATTCCTATGAGACTCACAAAATTTATTAGGAACCCTGGACAGAGAATTAGAAGACCCGAGTTAGGATTCTGACATTGTCCTTTCCAAACTTGTGACTTAAGTAAATCATTAAGTTCTATGAGCTTTGATCTTTCCATATAGTTTAAATTAAAAAGAATAATGTCTCAATCACAGGGTTGCTGTGAGGACATATTAACGTAAAACAGAACTTTAGAACTGCAAAACTGATAAAAATTTAAAACCTTCTATGTCAATGTTATTTTTAAAAATATTACCTGCAACAGTAATATTAATACTCTGTTGTTGAAGGCAGGAACTGAACTTCTGGATCTGAATTGAACTATTTTATCATGATAAATAATTATGAAGACTGTTACTGCACACATTTTAGTACTGCTGCCTTTTCTGAGATGAGCTGTTAATACTTTGTCCTCATGTGAACTCTGGAAAATACCTATTCCACTAACCCAAAATAAGGCATTCAGTCTGGATGAGGAGATTTTCAGGCCTTGCGGGAAGATGTTTCCTTCTGGCATCATTTACATTTTGCTTGTCCAGTTATAGGACTGAAACACACACTATACTTTAGGCATTCTATCATTATAGTCAGTTCTAATTGTGAAAGGAATCAGAGTTTCGTCTTTTGAAAAAGTGATAATTGACTATATTTTAGCACTCATGCCCTCTACAATCTTAGAAGCAGTCCTTGCATTTTTTCTGCCTTTGTGCTTGAAACCATTTAATGTGATAGACTGTTCACCATGTTAGTAGTAAGGTATATAGATTTCACTTGATTAAATACTAGATAGTGCACATCCTGCAATCCCCTTGACAACTACCATATTCCTGCCTGTAGTGAGAATTAAGTTTTGCTTGTCTAGCTGTGCCTTCATATCTTAAGGCTATCGGTATGTGATTAAAGTATCACAGAAACCTGAAATAGTTTCTTGGAAATGATCTTCTGTGAAAACTCGCAATATGTGGGAGCTTTGGGATTGATTCACACTAGATATTTGTTTTTGTATGTTAAACACTAGAAACATCATGGCTTCCTGATTTTTATGACTGAAGAACTGTCTATGTTTGCTTCCTGTGTACCAATAGAGATTAGTAGATTGCTGCTACGTATCTGGTGGTATTAAATAATTTCAGCGCTTTTTAAGGAATTTGTTTGATGAAAAAAGCAAATACCCAATAGTTGATTAGTGCAGAGAAGGCACAATAGAAAAACATGGGGTAGTCTAAGATCCAAGATGACAGCAGATCTGTCTGTGCTACCGGACTTTTTTTTACTCATTGAACCAATATGCACATGAATAGGAAAGTTTAAAAATTAACACCGAATTTCAGGTGTTCCAAAAAGTTATACATGCTGACACATTACTAATCCTTTTTAAAAAATAAATATTTGTTAGCTGTTACTTCAAACTGAGCCCAAGTTACCAACTCCCACCTCAATCACTGCAATAGCCAACTAGTCTTCCTGCTTTCTTCACTCTTGCTACTCTTAGAGCCCAGTTTTAAACAAACACCCAAAGGATCTTTTAAAATGTAGACCACATCATGTTACTCCTTCTGCCTTCCTACGACACTAAAATAAAATCCAAACTCCTTAGTTTGGTGTTCAAAGCCTTGTATTATCTGGCTTCTTGCTACATATCCACCCTTATCACATGCTGCTCTCCTGCTTGCTCATACGTATTAGATACACTGGCTTTTTTTTTTTTTTTTTTTTCCTGTCCCTCAAGTATGTCAAGTTTGTTCCTATCCCACAGCGTTTGTACTGGGCCTGAAAGGTCCTTCCCATAGTTTTTGTTCCTAGCTGAGTCTGCGATGCAATGTTACCTCTTCAAAGAAGACTTATTTGTCAATTAATTTAATGTAGCATCTCCACTTACTCATCTTTCCTAATACATCATCTGGTTTTATTATATGCATAACACTCATCACTGTCTACAATTATGTTTTCTATTTATTTGTTAACTTGCTTGTCCATCTCTGCCCACTACAATTTACCTACACAGCACGATAGCAAGGGCCTTGTTTGTGTTGTTATCCTAGGGTCTGGTCCATTGTAGACACTCAACAAATAGTTCTGGAAGGAATGAAATAATGAATGTAAATCATTACCTTTTCTTAAGCGATATTTTTTCTCTTTAACTCATTTTTGTCTGGAAATAAAATTGTACCAGGAGAAGAATTATTTCTCTTGTTGCTGGCAATAATTTGCCAACTTAAAACTCCCAAGATTAAATTTGATATAGTTTCTTAATGGAACCTTACAACAGTGACCTACTTTCAGTTTGAAACAACACAGGAGAATATGTGAGTTTGCCATTTCCTTGAATGGCAAAATGCCACAAATATTTGTTGTGGTTATTATCTGGCTTTGAATAATCAAGTCACCAGAGAACAGGTCTGTTTTACAAAAACAGGTAAAATTTCTCTCAAGTGACACAGAATCATATAATAAGCTATTATCTAATGCTTGGAACATCACCCCAATTCTAGGAGAAGAAATAGCGTAATTACTTTGTGTAGAGGAAAAAAACCATAATGTCCATTCTAAATATTAATAGTATAGCTGGCTTTCATTAAAGAAACACAATTTTGGCTGGGTGCGGTGGCTCATGCCTATTATCCCAGCACTTTGGGAGGCCGAGGGGGGCAGATCACTTGTGCCCAGGAGTTCAAGACAAGCCTGGCCAATGTGGCAAAACCTGTCTCTACTAAGAATACAAAACTTAGCTGGGCATGGTGGAACACACCTGTAATCCCAGCTACTTGGGAGGCTGAGGCACGAGAATCGCTTGAACCCAGGAGGCAGAGATTGCAGTGAGCCGAGATTGCGCCACTGCACTCCAGCCTGGGCGATAGAGTGAGGCCCTGTCTCCAAAAAAAAAAAAAAAAAAAAAAAAGAAACTTTTTTTGTTTAATAAATTCATGCTTGCTTCTTAATAAATATATGCTCTGGGGGAAATGAGGAAAAGAATGATGAATGTCTGAGGTCTAGAATAAGTAGAATGAGAAGACGCCATATCAAGTCTAAGCTTTAGCTCGTACAGAAGGGAAGAATTTAAAAGATAAATCCCATCGAGGCCTTTAAAATGTTACAGTACTGCCTTTCCCCTTTTTCTTATAAAACCTTTTCTAATCTGCTTAAGTAACTTCTAATTAGCTTCAGATGTAATGGAAAAAAGGCAGCTACTACTCATATTCTTCTTAAAAGTTAATATATTGCTGATTTCAGATAGGAACATCTGAAGTGATGCACGAGACTTGCACAGACAAATGTATGCAATCAGATGGTCACTGCTTGACAGTCTTATTTTCAATTGGAAGAGTAAAAATAACATAGTTATTGAACCAACCTGTAAAAGTTGAACATCCATTTCTTTTGTTGCCTAAAATAATATGCCAAAGATTTTTCATAGTAATGAAACACACTAAATTACATGGTTGTTAATAAAATATAAAATCATAATCTTTCTTTACTGAGAGAAATTAGGACTTTTTTTTACTGTTAATAAAAATATTTTCAAAATGTTATGTATTTCATTTCATTTATTTATTAATATTATTTCAATAGTTTTGGGGGAACAGGTGGTGCTTGGTTACATGGATAAGTTCTTTAGGTGTGATTTCTGAGGTTTTGATGCAGCCATCACTTGAGCAGTGTACACCGCACACAATGTGTACTCTTTTATCCCTTAACCCCCTCCCATCCTTCCTACTAAGTCCCCAGAGTCCATTGTGTCATTCTTAGTCTTTGTGTCCTCATATCTTAGCTCCCACTTATAAGCGAAAAGATAATGATGTTTGGCTTTCCATTCCCGAATTACTTCCGTTAGAATAATGGTAACATCCATATTTTTGATATTACAGGTTGAGTACCCCTTATCTGAAATGCTTGGACCAGAAGTATTTCGGATTTTGGAATATTTGCATATACATAATGAGGTATCTTAGGAATGGGACCCAAGACTACAACACACAATTCATTTGTTTCATAAGCACCTTTTACAGCTTTTATAGAATATTTGTAACAATTCTGTGTGTGAACATTGAACCATCAGAAAGCAAAGATGTCACTATTCTGGTCACCCATGTGGACAATCTGTGGTTGTTTGGCATCACCATCATGCTTGCTCAGAAAAAAATATATCAAAGCTGAAGTGGGCTGCAAGGGTGTTTTGTTTTGTTAGTTTTTTTCTCTTGGGGACACTGAATAAACTGTGTTATGCTCCTGTGTTTTGACTACAACCCATCATATAAGGTCAGGTGTGAAATTTTCCACTTCTGGGGCCATATCTGCACTCAAAAGTTTTGGATTTCGGGGCATTTCAAACTTGGGATTTCAGATTTGGGATGTTCAATCCACATAAGAAATGCAGTAATAAAAATACATGTATATACTTACACACATCTTTTTTGCAAAAAAAAATAGTAACAGGTGGGATTATTGAGTGAGAATATATGACCATTAAAAACATTTTAACTTTCAAAAAAAACCTTCCAAATGGATATTTAAAAAGCTCTTGATATATACTGCAAAAACGGATTCCCAAGGATGTCATGCCAATTTATATTCCCCACCTGTAGTGGATGAAATGTTTACTTTCAACTTTAATTAGTGGCAGGCCCAGATGGCTCCTAAACTGGAGGGATTTTTTAAAATGCCTAATATATGAGCAATTTAAGAAAACAAAGTATATTCTCTACAGAAGGATTCCCGCTCCTTGCTTCCTTTGCTTAGGCATCATTTAGGGCCTCTTGGGTGTAGAAACCTTAGCTCCAACTGCTGATCTCAATTCTGTGAAATCTCTGAAGCTTAAAATAATACTTATCATGATAGTTTCATATTGTTTCTGATGCAGGGTGATACTCCTTTCTTGTTTTTTATCCAAACACACACACACACACACACACACACACACAATTTAAAATGTCATTTCTATGTGTAAGAGCAGAATGGGAAGGTTTTAGCATGAGATCCCTCTTCTATCTTGATCCTGAAGTCCATTACGAATCTTGAGAGCTGTATTTCCTGGCTTTAATACTGTGGATCTTTTCACAATCATATATTTATGCATTTGTTTATAAGAGCTAGAATAGCTTGAATGAGATGTGTGTGTATATATACACATTATATATGTTATACATTTTTATTCATAAAAGCTTGAATTTAGAGAGCTCTCTACTCAGAACTGGTTTTTGACATTTTAAAGAATGTGTAGACCCTTTGATTGCCCTAAAATTTGACCAAATTGTTGTTGGAATTACCCTCTCAAACCTCTGGGTGAAATGTACCTTTGCATTGTGAGTTTAAGGATGACTCAGCAGTCTGAGCGGGGTGAAAAGTGACTTAGAACAAGAGGTGGCTGCGCAGAGCGATGTGGCTTTTGGTGGTGAAGCTGTCGTGCCAACTCCTCTTACATTTAAAGCTTCCTGTATGCCCCAGTGTCTGTCAGATCTAAAGTGTGTCTCCACTTTCTAAAGGATCAAGCCCCAGTTGTCCTTCTGCTTGACAAATAATCTGTGTGAACCTGAGGATTTCAACAAATGCCACTGACTCACTAAGATAAAAAAGAGTGAAAAGAGATCGTCTGCCCCCTACCCCCAGCCTGTCTTTGACTTTATTCATTACTCCTTCAAATCAGAACATATTAAGAGCGTCCTCCTGCCAGGGGTTCTGCCAGCCAGTTATTCCCACAATCGCTACTGTTGTTTAGCAGTGGGAGTAACAGGTTGGCCCTTCCTGCTTTCCGTCCATGTGGTTCTATCTCTCCTATATTAAAAAGTTTTTAGGATTCACCTGTAACAGCTAGTGCTTTTGAAGATTTTTGCCCTATTTTGTATTCTAGTTATCATTTCCATGAGGCCTGAAGGAAGGTAGTTAAAGGCCTGTGCTTATGCTGCCAATTTAACAAGAAGTCAATATATTCTCTTTTTATTAAAGACCTCATATGGGTTACCTGGCCAGATTTTTTCTTATTATGCATTTTTAAAGATAGAACTGCCTCTTTATGCTTTTATTACATAATCATTTTGTCAATCTATATGTCAGTTAAACAGAAATTGCGTTCTGAACATGTAGTTCAAAACTATTTTATTTCAAATAGAAGCTACACAAAGGCATTATAATGATATAGAACATGTAAACATAAGGAGATCAATAGAAGCATCTCCAGGGGTTCCAATACTGATTAAAAATGCCTATTCTGTTTTCAGACTGTTTGACTGTGAATAATGACAGAACAGACAAAAGTTTCCTCACAGTTAGCAATAAACAACTGAAAGATAAGATGCTGATTAAGGCATTTAGCCACAGTTTCCTGTGACAATTACATTCTCACTCGACATCAATAACAACATTAAATGATACATATTATGAAAAGCTCTCATCTACCATATTTTCATATGTATCCAAGTTGAAAGAAGCTTTAGACAATAATAATTTAATACCTACCATAGAAAGTAAACTGAAATTAATTACTTTATATAACAATAATGTGGCACCAGCAGTAGTCACGGCAGTGGCAGCAGCAACAACAACAACAACATCCATACAGGGAACATCTTACCCTACCAGAGGCTCTTTTGGAAATTTCATATGTACTTCATTTAATCTTTCAATTCTGCCACTTTGATATTATGAGATCCACTTTTTATATGCAAAAACAGACCTAGAAATTAAGCAATTTGGCCAGTGAAATTGGATGAACAATTGAGGTGCTCTGTGGAGCATCTCTAAGGAACATCAGAGATTCTGCGGAGCATTGTTTACATGTATTCAAACTGCTGCTTCCTTCCAGGCTGCCTCTATGATTTACACACTTCTCCACTGTTAGAGGTATTCTGGTGAGGCTGGGATGGCCATGTATGCAATGATGTGGAAAGCATTCATGTTCCTTACACACGGGAGAGTCCTAGGTAGGGGTTCAGAAATACTCTGAAAATGGATGCAAAATGTGTATAATCTCGCATTTCTGGGAAGAGGATTTTCATCAGATTCCAATGGAGTCCACAATCCAGGAAAGGTTTAGAATTGTCTTCTAGGCCTGGCACGGTGGCTCACGCCTGTAATCCCAGCACTTTGGGAGGCTGAGGCAGGTGGATTACCTGAGGTCAGGAGTTTGAGACCAGCCTGGGCAACATGGTGAAACCCTGTCTCTACTAAAAATACAAAAATTAGCCAGGTGTGGTGGCAGGCACTGTAATCTCAGCTACTCAGGAGGCTGAGGCAAGGAGAATTGCTTGAACCCGGGAGGCGGAGTTTGTTGTGAGCCAGGATCACATCATTGTACTCCAGCCCGGGCAACAGAACTGTCTTCTAGATATTCCTTAGAGCCTAGTTTTAAGCTGTAAGAGCCAATAAATCTTATCCTTCAGCTTTCTGAGAAAATTCCATAGTATAACATCCTAGAGAACACTTATATTAAGAAGAAAGTAGAGGCAATTACCCAAGTAAAAATTTCAAATTATAACTTGAAATAACCAGATAGCCAAGGCAAAGAAAGAAAATGAGGGAGGGGTTGTGGCTGAATTATCTACCTCATGGTAGTAATTTTCTGTTTTCCATGAAGAAAAAGCTGCTGCTTAAAGAGAAAGAAAATCAGTTGAATTTAATCTGAACTATTAAACTTGAAAAGCTATGTCATACAAATTTATAAAAAGTACTGGCAAAATGTGCCAACATTAGCAATTATATTTCTAAATAAAAGGACAACATAGATTTGCTAGTTTTAAACATCAAAGCATAACCCTTGCAGGAGGTAATACCTTTACAAGGAAAACTATAAAATGCTCATGGGAAAACTATAAAATGCTCATGGAAGAAACGGAAGAGGCTGTAAACAAATGGAAGGATATCCCATGCTCACAGATCAGAATAATTATTAATAGTACTGTTAAAATAACAATACTACCCAAAGCAATCTACACATTCAATGCAATACCCATCAAAATACCAATGACATTCTTCATGGAAACAGAAAAAAATTCTAAAATTTGGATGGAACCACAAGAGAGGCTGAAGAGCCAAAGCAAACCTGAGCAAAAAGAACAAAGCTGGAAACATCACACTACTGGACTTCAAAATATACTACAAAGCTACAGTAACCAAAACAGCGTGGGACTGGCCTAAAAACACACAGACCAATGAAACAGAATAGACAACCCAGAAATTAATCCACATATTTACAGCCATATGATTTTTGACAAAGGTGCCAAAAGCACTGGGAAAGGATAGTCTCTTCAATAAATGGTACTGGAAAAACTGGATATCCATATGCAGATGAATGACCCTATACAAAAATCAACTCAAAATGAAGCAAAGACCTAAATGTAAGATCTGAAACTATAAAACTACTAGGAGAAAAAAATTGGGGAAACACTTCAAGACAATAGTCTGGGAAAAGATTTTACGAATGAGACCTCAAAAGCACAGGCAACAAAAGCAAAATAAACAAATGAGATTATATCAAACTAAAGACCTTCTGCACAGCAAAGGTAACAATCAAGAGTGAAAAGATAACCTATATAGAATTGGTGACAATATTTGCAAACTACTCTTCTGACAGGGAATTAATATTCAGAATACACAAGGAACTCAAACTACTAGCAGAAAACCAACAGCAAAAAACCAATCAATCTGATTTAAAAAGTGAGCAAATGATCTGAACAGACATTTCCCAAAAGAAGACATACAAATGGCCAGCAAATAGATGAAAAATGCTCAGCATCTCTAATCGTCAGGGAAATGCAAATCAAATCCACAATGAGTTACCGTCTCACCCTAGTTAAGATGACTATTATCAAAAACACAGAAAGTAAATGCTGGAGAAGATGCAGAGAAGAGGGAACCCTTGTACACCATTGGTGGGAATGTAAACTAGTAAAGCCACTATGGAGAACAGTATAAAGGTCCTCAAAAAACAAAAATAGAACTACAATATGAGTCAGTAATCCTACTACTGGGCATTTATCCAAAGAAAAGAAAGTCAGCATATCGAAGAGACATCCTGCTATGTGTATTGCAGCACTATTCACAATAGACAAGATATGGAATCAACCTTAGTGTCCAACAACAGACGAACGGATAAGGAAAATGTGGTGTGTGTGCGTGTGTCCATATATGAATAAAAAAGTTGATCTCACAGAAGTAAAAAGTAGAATAGAGGGTACTAGAGACTGGAAGGACAGGGAGAACAGGGGGATAGGGAGAGATTTGTTAAAGGACAAAAAATTACAGCTAGATAGAAGGAATAAGTTCTAGTGTTCTATACTAGTGCAGGATGAGTATAGTTAACAATAATGTACTAAATAATTTGAAATAGCTAGAAGGAGGATATTGAATGTTCCCAACCCAAGGAAATGATCAATGTTTGAGATGATAGATATGCTAGTTACTCTTATCTGACTATTGTATATTATGTGTATCAAAATATCACTATGTACCCCATGCATACATACAATTATTACTTGTCAATTGAAAAGAAAATTTAAAGAAAATATCAAAAACCTGATTGCATAATTAATTTCTAACCAGCCTGGAAATTACTGAGTATCATTGGGGAAAAAAAAGTGCAGATGAAATTTTTTACTTTTCTTCCAAATAAGTTCTGCAGAATTTCAAATATTTTCTTTGAATAATCATGTTTGACAGATACTGAAGTTAATGTTAGCAAGGTAATGAAAATTAATAATGGCAGTGTTCACTGGGCTATGTCTGTGCAGGTGTTTCCCTCCACTGTTGCCACCCCAACATAAAAATGTCTGATATATAAAATTCTGAACTTACACATAACACATTATGAGTGATTATTTTCATTCCTCCTAAAACCCACAGAATTTCTTCACATAATTAGCTCTTATGAGTTTTTGATATATAATTTTATTTTTACAAATGTATTAGGTTATACAAATTTTTAAGTATATATTTATTGGGAAAACTGAGTAGACACTATGAGTGGCATAATTTCCAATCCTCCATAACATAGTTGTGAAATCAGAACTTAGCCCAGAGGGTCTTTGAATGTTACCCCATACCAAGCCAAGCCATCTATTACCCAGAACTGTACTGAAAACATCATTTTGATAGTTAATTAACATGGAACTTTACATCTTTCTTTCTCTCTCTCTCATTCTTTTTTCATCTATTCCCCAGCATAGAGAATATTAAAAGTGGCAAACTAGAGGGATAGTGGAATGTTAGAAGCAAGCAGAAAGACAACTAGCAGGTAGGGTGACATTAGGGAAGAGGCAGAAAAACAACCAAAATCTAACACACTAATCTACTAATATGCCATATATTAATGGGTACTTGTAATAAAGATTATTGAGCCATCCCAAGTAAATTAACTTGCATTTAACATATACTAATGTATCACATTTTATTCTCCAAAGATGGCCACAATAATAACTTCTGACTATATGCTCTTCTATAAAGAGACCTTGTCACTTTCCCATACATGGGTGGAGTCTAAGTCCCATCCCCTCAAATTTGCATTGATGAATAGAATATGGTGAAAGTGAGGCTGTGTGACTTCTGAGGCTGGGTCATAAAAGGTGATACAGCTTTTGTCTTGTTCACTGAAACACCTATGCTGGAGCCTTAAGCCACATAAGAAGTTTAACTACCTTGAGGTCACCATGCTAGGGAGGCCAAATATAGGTAGGTGTTCCAGTTTATAGCCACAGATGAGCCCCCATCTTAGATGTCCAGCCCAGTAGAGTCATCCGATGATTACATCCCCAATAGACATCTGACTGCAACCACGTGAGAGTGCTCTAACATGAGCTGCCTAGCTGAGCGCAATTAACCAACAGGACCATGAGAGACAATACTAAATTGCTGGTTTGAGCCATTAACTTTTGGGTTGATTTGTTCTGCAGCAATGGTAAATGGAACAGCTTATTTTTAAAAAAGTGCTATGTACATAGTTCAACCACAATTCAAAACTTATTCCCGAGTATGTGTTTTGTGCTAGGAATGTGATAGGTAGGTGCTTCAAATAAATTATATTATTTAATAATCAAACAACTTTTTTGAGTAATATCTTCATTTAGTGAAAAAGGAGATGTAAAATACTTTTTAAAAGCTCTTTTCCGGCTGGGTGTGGTGGCTCATGGCTTTAATCCCAACACTCTGGGAGGCTGAGGCGGGTGGATTGCTTGAGTCCAGGAGTTCAAGACCAGGCCTGGGCAACATTGAGAGACCCTGTCTCTACTAAAAATAAAAAAATAGCCAGGCATGGTGGTGTACACCTGTGGTCTCAGCTACCCGAGAGGCTGAGACACCTGAACCTAGGGGTGGGAGTGATGGGGGACTGGGGAGGAGGAGGTTGCAATGAGCTGAGATCGAGCCACTGCACTCCAGCCTGGGTAATAAAGCAAGACCATGTCTTGAAAAAAAAAATGCTTTCCTGCATGCAACTACTTCTTGTGTTATGAATGCAATGTGTTATTGATTCTCTTTAAGGATAATAACTCCATTTTATTTCAAGAATATAATATAGCTATCTTCAGAATATTACATTATCTTTATTTAATTAAAGACTTTTTTTCTCTCTCTTCAGAATCTCCCTGTTATGTAGTTCTTCTCCCCCTGGACCATTATTAGGTGACTCTTGGTTGTTGGTTCATATTTTAAATAAGGATCAACAATAGAGGTTCCCACTAAGAATGGTATTACACCTAGGGGGCATTTTTGGAAATTTGTGAGGCATTATCTATTGTCACAGTGTTTGGGGATATTTTTGGCATTTAGTGAAAGGTTACTAGGAATGCGAAACATCCTATCATTATTGGATACACTGAACAGTGCTGTGCAACAAAGAATTGTTCTGTGTGCTATATAATGTTTAAATGTCCTAATAGATATTTATAGTGGTAAAAAATCTGTTTTTAATTACTCAAATCTGGAACAAAATTCCATTTTTAGATAAACCCCAAATATTTTTGCATAGTTTTAATATACATTAAATTTCCCAGGCTTGTACCTACTATATAAATTAATGGAAGATTTTACTTTCTTCTCTTCAGAACTTTACCATTGGTCACCATTTTGGACAATCATTTGGACATTACTGATGACAATCTGCTCATGCTATTTAAAACAACAATACAATGTTCCTGTATCAGTCTACATTCATGGTTGCCACATTTGTGGTGATTCTCTGTTTAGGTGCAGGCATCTGATGACTACATTATATATCCTAGTATAGTTGTACTAAAGCATTTATGTTTTGAAATATATATAATTTTATTATAAATCACCTCCCTCTTGTTTCTCCTCTACAATACACTAGCATATCGTTGATTTTTATAAATTATAGATATAGTTAGGTAAATTATAATTTTCATTGCAGGAAAATAAAGAGTATGTAAGAAGTAGTTAGAAAAAGGGAGTTGAAATTCATAAAGAGGCAAAAGTGTCTGAAGAGACACAAAGAGAGAAAGAGGAAAATGTCCAGTCATTTAAGTTTTCCCCAAGGATTTCTCTGTCCGTTGGGATGATGGAAGTTACTTAGAGCACTGCCTTACTTCTCTTTCTAGCCCAATGAAGATACCTCTAGAGTATCTAGTGACAGTTCATGTAGTTCCTTTAGAGAGGTATTCTCCTGGCCCTAGCATAGGAGGATATGCCTGAGCCAGCAGCTCTGAAGACTAGGGAACTGGTTCAGCTATTCCAAGCCATTTAATTAATTACCCTGCTGACTGCCCCAGAGTCTGTTCCCAGTCTTCACTGTCTGTGATCCTGGGGTTTTTTCCATGGTTCTGCTTAACTCATTGTTTCAGCAGTTTTGTCTGTTATATTTGTGTTTTGGGGTCTTTTGCTCAGTTGGACTGTACATTTAATCTTATTCCATCTGTGGGATATTATTATTTAACAAGTTCCTCAATGCTGATTCCACTCCTCCAGTTTCCAGTGCTGCTGTGGACTGATTTTTACATTTATTCTTCCATTTCAAAGAAACTTTGGGTGGAAGTAGATGTAAAGGCGTGTCTTAATTAGAGCTTCATTCTGAGCCTTTACATAAAGGAAATATTCTCCTCCTATGATTGGTACATTAATATTTTTATTGATTAGGTATCAATTTTGCTGTAGGCAAGCCACTATAACGAAATTCAACTGTCTGACTTCAATTTGTTTTGTTAAATAAATTACTTTTAAAAAGTGAAAAAATGTAGAAAACTTACAATCCATATCAAGTAAGGCACGAACAGATTTAACAAGTTCCTTAGATTCAAGTGCCAGTGTTGCTGGGATGTTACGTCCATTCCTTCCCAGTGGTGTGAGGGAAGTCTGAGAAGCCAACACAGCTCTTCTTTCACTATGAAAGCAATAAAATAAAGTTGAACTTACTACACAATAAACAACATTTATCTTTACTAAATCTGAAGTTGTATTAGTTATAGATTTGTACAAAAATATTTATATTTCTGAGGAAATTGTTTCATGTAACCAAAATTGAAGTAATTCACATAAAACAATATTTCTGTTTTCAATTATTTACGACATAATAAGTAGAAATATTTTAAAATTAGGTTGACTTCATGTATGAGAAAGAAGTAATAGAAGGATGACCTGTCTCCTAGATCATTTGTTGGGCTTATTTTGTGAGTGCTTCTGTTTTGCTAACATGATATAATTTTATTTAGTTCTGTATAAATTCAAATTAAGCATATAAACATGAATTTGTCAAAATACATTTATTATTACTTCTAGTAATATTAAATATAAATTCAATAAATGTATTTGCTCCTGAAATTATCTCTTAAATTATTCCATTTTTTGCCTCAAATCAAAAACAGCCTAGAGCATTTATATCACTTTTAAAAAATGCAAACGTCACCTAAAATGAATGCATTCTGATCTAATTAAAAATTAAGTGTTTTCTTCAAAAAATTACACTAAAACTTACTTGAAAAAAAATGTTAAACTGATGACAAAATCATCATTATTTATACTCCATCTTCCTAAGCATAATGATATTAATTCACAAAGGGTAACAAAAGCATCAATTCTCAAATTCAAATACATAGCCTTTATTCTGTGTTGAATGACCAAGGCCAATATCCATGTAAAGGATATGTTATATTGAAATGACTGCACCAGATTTTACTAGTGTTCAGTTTACTAAGACACCATGAAATGTTGCGTGATGTAGCTATTTAAAGTTGTCTTTTTTTCCATGAAGCAGTTTAAGACAAGGGCAGGCTCTGGCTTTTAAATAGTCATTTTAACCTTAATTTTTAAAACAAAACTTTTGAATTATTAGTCAAGGTAAAACTAAGATCTTGGAAAGCTGAGGGTGGGTGACACACTTAGCCCATATAAGAAATAAATATGATTATTGATTATTTTAAGATCCTTACTGAGAGTAATAATCATGAAATTCACAGAGTTTTCTTGTATCATAAGCAGCATGGAGAGTAAGAAGTTATGTCAGGTTCCTTCATCATAAGAAGTAAAACATTACTTGAGTTTAGAAGTGAATTATAAATATTCTTCTAAATTAAAAAGTGCTAAGTGGACACCAAAAATATCTTCATTTATTAAGCTGCTGTTTTCACAGTAAAGGGTAGAGTATTTATTTACTTTTTGAGACAGGGCGTCACTATGTTATCCAGGCTGGAGTGCAGTGGTATGATCACAGCTCATTGCAGCCTCAATCTCCTAGAGCTCCTGGGCTCTAGTAATCCTCCTGCCTCAGCCTCCCAAGTAGCTGGGAATATAGGAATGCACCATCACATCTGGCTACTTCCTTTTTTTTTTTTTTTGTAGAGATAGGGTCCCACTATGTGCCACTATGTTCCTTGTCTCAAACTCCTGGGCTCAAGTGATCCTCCTGCCTCAGCCTCCCAAAATACTGGGATTACAGGCATGAGCCACCACACCCACCCTCATTGAGTCTTCCTGTTTCTGCAAGAGTATATTGCTAGAAGTAGAAGATGTATCTAGGACTAGTAGCAGCTATTATGAGAACAGAAAAAAATTACTTTGGAAATGCATAAACAAGAATCTTTCTTTTGTAAATGTCTTTCATCATGTATCAAAATGACCATAAACTTATGGTTTGAAATAAATAAATTTGATTAGTAGGTTTGAAGCTTCTAGTAAGAAACTTTAAATCCAAAGCGTACTATGAATAATGAGACAATCAAGGTATACTCTCCAAATATATTTCTTTTATTTATATCTACTGAAAGATGAAAACGAAAGAAAATGATTGCATGAATATGTTTTCCAAAATTCTGTTTGCCAGAACAACGAATCTGCTGGGTTGAGACTAACCTTTAGTAGTGAACCTGTGACCAGTAACTTTGATTCATACGCAAGACAATTAAAGAATTTCAGGTTAATCTCATCTTTATAGAATTTTTGACAAAGACAGGATAGGTGGTTCCTACCATAATTTTAGATTACAAGGTTACAATGACTGACTAAATACTTCCAGGAATTTCTTTAACAGAGATGGGACCCAGAACAATATGTCCTTGCACCTATTTCCATATGATGGCATCCAATGGGAGTTATGTAGCACCTTAGGACTATTTAAGAGATTTTTAGTATTTGAGTCACTATGACCAGATGAAGAATTTAATCACTACCCATATTCTGCAAAAAGCACTTAAATTTTCTTACCTTAAATTTGATAAAGGAGTAGAATTATCAGAAAATACTTCTTGAATAGCCTAGCAACAAACAAGATGGTGAAGGAGATATATCAGTTTGACAGTTTTTAAAAAATATCTTTTCTTGATTAATATTTATAACCTCCTCTGTCCATGGATTAAACTGATGCTTCTATTATGTGGGGGTGAGGGGGAACAACTGACCTAACATGCAATTTTACTCAGAAATATAACAGCTATGAAAACATTTCTTTATAAGGTAAGTAGTTATCAAATAATGTTTATACATTATCAGGATTTTTGGTAAAGTATTCATTAAAATAGTATATATTTGGAATTACATCACCTTGTCTTAATTATTTCTCTAAACAATCTATAAAATGTTAGCAGTCTTTTCATCATCTATGCAGTTCTAAATCTGACCATAAGTCAGCATTGCTGCTTTGAGACTAGAGAATGTTTCACTAGGTACCAAATACAGTAACATTTATCTATATGCCAGTTGCCTATATATTTTTTAAAGATGAATGTAATAGAACAGAAAAACTTACCTCTACAAAATGAAGAAGCTTTTCAGTGGATGCCTCAAAAGTTTTTCGAGCCATTTCTGATTTTCGTAATTGGCAGTCAAGTACCATGATTCTCTTTTTTAAATCCTGAACACTTTCCTGCACAGAGATATCAAAAGGAGCATTTACACATTTCTTCAGTTTTACATTACTGGTCCCTATTTTCAGTTTTTATGAACTAATATTCAATATTACCAAATTATCTTTTTCTCTTACTGTACATATGTTTTGACTTTGGGGGGCATGTAACTAACTGCATATTTAAAAGTTAATTAGCACAGAGATACTGCAAGTTTTATGAGATAAGCTGTATATGAGTTTATTGATTCTTACGGTAAAATACATTTGAATAGTTTATGGTTTTGTTTTGTTTTGTTTTGTTTTTGCAATGTGTCTTACCAGATGCTGACAGAAACCTCTACCAATTTAACATAACTAAAAATGCTGGATACACACACACACACACACACACACACACACAAACACACACATGATGTAAGACAAATCTAGCAAGGAAGTAGAGGAATTCCATGGAGACATGCAACAGCAATGCCAAGTGAACCCACTGGGGTAAGAGAGCACTGAAGCACAATTTTCTCAGAGGGTATATGCTGATCCCTGGTGGCCTACAGTTTGGGGTTTCAACAGTCACAAATGGAAAACAGAAGAACCTTAATGGGTGAACTAGGAAGAAGTAAACTTCACAGAGGTAAACAGTGTTTTGATGTTGGCTCAGGTGACTTGAGTAAAAAAGTTTCTCCTGAATAATTCCTAACCAAAAGTCCCCATTCACGCAGGTTTGGGGCCAGAATTTACATTATCTATGTGGTCTAAAAAGCCATATGCTGAAATTTTACTTTAAATTGGTCCCAGGGTAGCAGAAGCAAACTCAAAACTCTGGAGAGATATTTCTAAAACTCTGAGCTCAAAGAATTCCCACTTACAATGCATTGATAGAACATGACCTCACAGACACAAACAAAAATCACTAAACATATGAGAAAATAAGCTCTATGAATGAAAGCTAACTGAAGGAAATAAAGTACAGTATCAGATCTATAAAGACAGCAGGTATTTAAGTGAGCAGATACAGAATATAAAGCAATTATGTTTAATATGTTTTTAAAAATAAGAGGGAATTGAAAGTATAATACACAAGAAACTATTGAAATAGATCCAGATAACATAAAAAATAAATCTCAAAAATAAAAATGTAACGTAACTAAATTAGAAACTTTATCTATAGATTTGACATCCAATTAGACACAATTATAAAGAGAATGGGTGAACTTGACAACAGAGGTAAAGAAACTTCTCATAATGGAACAGAAAGACAAAAATTGAAATATAAATGGAGAGAAAAGGTAAAGAGAAAACAGCCAGAAGAAGCTATAGCACACATCCAATCTGAATTACACAAGAACAAATACAAAGAATGAAAGAGAAATCGCTCAGGATAATAGCTCAGTGATTTCCAGAAATGGCAGAAGACATTGCTCTTCGAATCGGGAAGCTCAATGAATCCCAAACAGTACACATTAAAGTAAATCAACACATGATTCATCATAGTCAAACTGCTGAACATTGAAGCCAAGGAGATCTTAAAATCATATAGAAGGAAACAGATTGCAAACAAATGACAGATTGACAGCTGACATCACAAACATGAAATAAAAACAGTGAAAGATATTAAATGCCAACTTAACATTTTAAATGTAGCAAAAATATATTTCAAGAACAAGAGCTGAATAAAGATGTTCTTCAGACAAATAAAATGGGGAGAGCTTATTATCATCAGATCCTCACTACATGAATTTCTAAAATATGTACTCATGAAGAAAGAAACAAAGTGAGAAGGTCTGAGATGTAAGAATGTTTAACAGAAAATGGTAAACATGGAGTCTATTAAGCAAATGCTGACCACACAGAACAAATAATCAATGTCTAATTTGTGGTCTTAAAAGTAAAGAAAGAACTAAAATACTGATAAAAATGGAAATTAGGAGGGATGATTGGATTTGTGTCCATTTTATCATAGAGTGAAAAGGCAAGCCAGAAATTTAGGAGAAGATTTTTATAACTATAATTTAACAAAGGATTAGTAACCAGAAGAATCTCTATACATCTACATGAAAAAGATAACTAATCCACTGGAAAAAGGGTCAAAAGATATGAAGAAGCATTTCACAGAGAAACACAAATGCCTAATAAAGAGATAAATATATGCTCAACTGGCTACCAGGGAGGAGGAAACCTTGGTTTATAACATTTATGGGTAGAAATAACCCCATTATAGCTGATTTCAGGCTACCAACCTGATATCACTGTACATGGAGTTGAGAAGAGATGCATGCAATCAGCTCTCATGAGCTAGTGTCAGTTGGTCCCAGCACATCACTGTCTCAAAGCCATTAGTAACCAGGGAAATTCAAAGTAAACTGTAATGATGTAACACTTATTACAACTACCAGATTAATAAAATTAAAATAAAACAAAGGGTCAGCAAGTATGCGGGGTAAACAATAATTCTTATTCATTACTGGTGGGAGCACAAATTTGTTCAAATACTTTCAAGCACAAGTAGGCATTACCTAGTAAAGTCAAACTTACAATTATTCAACTTAGCAATTCTACTCCTAGCAGGTAACTATTACACATGTGGAGCAGGATACATGCACTAAAATGTTTTTAGCACCATTTATAACAGAGGAGAACAGAAACAATTGGACTGTCCATCAAATGCAGAATGGATAATTACACGTAGTATATCCACACAATAGAGTACAAGAAACAATAAGAAGACACGAACTAGCTAAAAACTTCAAATAGATGAAATGCAAAAACAAAATGTTGAGTGAAGAAAAGCAGGTCAGGATGATACATAGAATATATTTCTATTTATATAAAGTTGATAAACAGGTAAAACTAAACAACATATTGTTAAGGAATATGTACACAAGTAGAAAAATTTTCAAGAAAATGGTTAAGAATAAATCCAAGAAAGTGGTTATCTCTGAGGGAAAGGGTGGGAGATGTAATTGGAGAGAAACACTGTGGGTCTTCAAAGGTACTAGTAATGTTTTATTTCTTATGTTGAAGGTGAATAAAAACTCCAAAAGGTAAATAAATAAATAAATAACCTAAAGAAAAAATTATAATGAAAAATAAAAGTACTGTTACAAAAAGAATCTGTTATCTTACAAACAGACACTTGAATTTTAATTCTGTAACATCTTGGTCAATGTCTCTTTAAGCAATCTCATGATTTAAAAAAAAAAAGGTTTCCTTCTTTTTTTCCACTGATATTGGGTTTAGAAAATGTTGAATGTTGAGATGCTTATATTAATAGCTCTTTAAAGAGACTCTTTAAAGACTGTTTTCAGAGACAGGTTACTGGCTTAGAGTCTTGTTAAGAGAAATGGCATGAGAACCCGATTATGATAAAAGAGAGAAAAACAGAATTAATTATATTACCAGGCAACTTAGGACAAAAATGTTTCTCAGTTAAGAGCTGGAAGAGAGATTACAAATAACCCAAGCTTAAAAAAAAACAAAAAACAATGAATAATTTCATGTGAACTTTCTTGAAAGTTATATTATTTAAAAATAAAATATTAAACACTCTTGATTTTTCACTTCAAAAGTAACCATAATAAATAGTACTTCTGATATTGTGATAAATCTCAAAATATTTTCATACTCAGGCTAAAGTTACATAACATAATCACATATCTATTTTCAGAATGTAAAAACTAGGTCACAAATAACAAATATGTAATATTCCTAAATATTGCTGCTTTGTAAACTATATGTTTTCCTCTTGGCCTTGTCGTATTATCAAAGGGTGATGGGAACTTCAGCCTTCTTGTGGAATTGGTTTAAGTGAATAATGTGAGAAATAGTTTAGTGACTTTTAACAGATTTCAAATTTTCTTTGGTATTTTGCATTTCTAACACTAGTTTCATTTTCACATGCTATATTTAAAGTACTTAACTTTTTAATGCTTAAATAAATAGTCATAAATTATTCAGATTTGCTTTATGTTCTCTTAGAAACTGATTGGATTAGAGATATAAATAACCAGTTATGTTTATAAGTGAACAAATGTATGAATATTTATTTCAATTTACTCGATTTTCTACCTTAATTCAGTGAAGTAAAAATATATGACTATTATAGATTTTTGAAGCCTCTTCACTGAATATAGTATGTATTATGTAAAAAAAATTGCATGAAAAAGTTTGCACTGTCCAGGTGTGGTGGCTCATGCCTGTAATCCCAGCACTTTGGAAGGCCGAGACTGGTGGATCACCTGAGGTCAGGAGGTCAAGACCAGCCTGGCCAAGATGGTGAAACCCTGTCTCTACAAAAATACAAAAATTAGCTGGGTGTGGTGGCAGGTGTCTGTAACCCCAGCTACTTGGGAGGCTGAGGCAGGAGAATCACTTGAACCTGGGAGGCAGAGGTTGCAGCGAGCTGAGATCATGCTATTGCACTCCAGCCTGGGCGACAAGAGCGAAACTCTGTGTCAACAACAACAAAAAGTTCGCACTGCCTTCTGAAAAGCATTCGGTATTTTGCTATTGAAACTGGAAAATCATCTATTGGAAACTATTTTAGTACACCTTACATTAAAAAAAATTCAAACTCAGTTTCTTCCCATTAATTATCTAGGTCTTAGGCAAACATTCCTTCACTTTCATACTTCCTTGAATGCTCTAATCAAAGAGCAAACCCATTCCTAGACTCCCCTGCTCCCATTCCCATAAAACAAATTAGCAGGTTTAGAAACAAAAGAAAAAAAACAATGTAATCAATTAAATGTTAAAGAGTTCCAGGACTTAATACCTGAACTGAACAATTTTGACCAATGACCTAAATAAATTTGGGGCACATGCTTTTCCATCCCAAAGCCATCTGGATAAAGGAAGGCTGAAGACCTTTACATTATCCCCATCAGGACACAGCATCCTATCATTGAATAATAGAAGACAAACATTGACCTACTTTAGAAGTGCAGATGAAAAGAAAATGAAAACAGGATACATGACAACGGCAAGGAAACCATGGTAACTGGAAGAGATGACTGCTTTGCTTACTTTATTTTGGTCAGAATAATCAGCAAGCTGAGCCTTTAGCTCTGTAATCTTGGCCTCTAACAGACGGATCACTTCTTCATAGTCCATTTCCATTCCATGTGCCTGTCTCTGAGCAGCTTCAGCAAGATGAATCCGACTACGCAGGGCTCTTGTTTCTTCAACTACAGCTTTGGCTTCCTAAAGATTTCAAAATTAATGTCATTTAAAAAATACATAAGAAATAGTTCCGAGGTTTATACAAAATATTTTCCTTGCTCTGGAAGTTATAATTCCAAAAAGTCAATATACATATATTATTTATTTCTCAATTTGAAAATTAATAGTTATGTTATTTTATTATGTGAGGTAGTTGCCTGATCTTTTTCCTTTGTTGATTTCAGTATGGAATCTCTTGACTTCATATAACTAGCATAACATTTTGAAAATAAAGGAAGTAGAAGATAGTTGAAAATGGAAAACAGAAGAATAAGAATGGGCTCAAAAGATAAAAACAGTAGGCTACAACAAAACTCAAGTAGGTAGTAGGACTCATGTTCTAAAAAGGCTCTTGTAGGGTCATCAGATGCTGCTGAGAGATTTGTAGTAGTGTTATGGGGCTTCTCCACGGACCAAGCTCCAGGGGCTAAAGTTATCTCATGGATGTCAATCTATCTACTACTTCTCCCCTTTGGTTTAAGCCAAAAGGTAGCATTTAGTAGCAAAGTACATAATCGTGTTGTTGAATGCAATGCTCACTAGACATTTATTAAACACATGTTATGTCTCAGGTGCTTCACGTGTCTTTTCTCACTTAATCTTTAAAACAATATTGAGAGAAAGACATTACTAAAAAACATTTCATACATAAGCAAACAGACTCAGAGAAGTTATATGACCTGTTCAAGAACACACAGCAGTGCCAGAATCTGAAACTCGGTCTGCCTGACTGCAACATTAATGCTGTCTTTCTACTGTTCTACTCTGCCTCTAAATGAAAAAACAAGAAACCCTCATACAGGTATACCCTCCACCTTAGGAAGAGGATAGGGTAGCCAAAACCACCTGCTCTCTCAAAATATACTTGGAGGGAAAAAAAATGTACCTTGGTACTGGGTCAAAGACAGTCCCCCAGGACACCAATATAATTTAATATGGCACTTCTTATACTATAAACCATTCCTTTTTCTTTACTTGATGCAGAAATCTCTTTTCTCTGCGATAGAACTTTCTGCTCCAATTGCCATGGCTAATATTAAACTATGGCTATTTTAATTTTTTTCAGAGCTGTTAAGGGACATTTGCTTTTGTTTGAGCCTAAATACATTTGAAGTGCTGGGAGGGTTAGGAATGCTGGCATATTGTTAAGGGTCAGTTTTTCATTCATACATTCAATAATGATTTATTAAGTATTTATTACGTGTCAGGTTCTGTTTCAGGTACTGGGGGTAGACACTAAACAATATAGACAAAAAGCCTTCCCTCTTGTTCCTTGGAATTTACATTCTAAGCTTGGGGAGACAGGCAGTCAATCAGGGAGGAGAGGTAAATGTCTCACTGAAAGGATAACTGACCAGAGACCTGCAGGAGGAATGGAGTCAGGATTTCCCAAGGGGGAGCTTTCTAGGAAGAGGGAACAGTTGCATGAAGGCCCTGAGATGGAGTTGTGATTTGTATCTTTCAGAGAACAGCAAGGAAGCCAGTGTAGTAGAGGTAAGGGGTGGTAGGGTCCAGGAAGACGGGAGTAGTAAGACATGAGGGCAGAATGGTAACAAGAGTGAATATAGGGATGGAGGTGGAGTGAAGTGGCAGAGGCTAAGAGAATTTGTAGGCCATTGCAAGGATTTTGGTTTTACTCAGGGTGAGATGGGAAATGATTGGAGGGTTTTGGGCAGAGAATCGATGTGATCTGACTTAAATTTTAAGTGTTACTTTTGCTGCTGTGTTGAGAATAGACTGTAGGTGGCGGGCAAGGGTGGAAGCAGGGAGAAGAAAAAGGAGACAGGCAAAAATTAACTGTAGCTTCAATAAGGGTGATAGTGGTGGAGTTGGTGTGAAGCAGTTAGATTCTAAATATAGTTTGAAGGTAAAGCCAACAGAGTAGTTCATCAATAGCATTTATTTAGCAGCCACTACATCTAGCAACCATGTTTATGACAAAAATACAAAGGGGTAAAAGATAACCTCTCCTTTTCTGTCTCAACTTAGAACATCAGGGATGACTTAGATAAATGGATGAAGAAAAGAGGATGTTAAAAAAAAGAGAACCATGTGAACAAAGGAAGAGAGACAAGAAGAAATTTGGCACACTGAGAAACAATACTAGATCAATTATGATTGGAGTAGAGACTTGCTATAGGGGAGTAATGGATAAAAAAAGGTCATGGAAAGGGAGGGAGTCAGGCTCTGGTAGAAATGGCAGGCATGATGGGAAAGGAGCTTGAGTCTGAAGAAGACTTGAAGACTTCTGAGCAGAAAATGATATGAGAAAACAGTGCTTTAGAAAGCTAAATCTGGCAGCAGGGTGCCACATGGAGAGATGTGGCCAACCGATTGCCTTCTATGCCCTTGACTCAGAACTTTATTTCCTTGTATCTGAAAGTAATTGTTCTATAATAAAAGAATACCTTTAGAAAGAAATATCTGGAAAAGATAGGTACATTAACTTAGCCTACCACACCAGTCAATTTCATTCAGATGATCAAGAGAGTCTCTAGTGACACAGCTGGATCAACTTCACACCAGACTGCTTCCGTGCATACAGGGGATAATGGCTAACTATGTGCCAGCATTATTCTCAATGTTTTACATCCATCAACTCAGTTAATCCACACACTGCCATGGATGTCTATTATTATCCTCCTATTATTATCTGCATTTTATGGACAGGACATTGATGCACAGGAAAGTTAAGTAACTAACTCAGAATCACAAACCTAATAAGTGACAGAGCTAAGATTTGGCAGTCTAGTTATAAAGTTCATGTTCTTGGCTACTATGCTGTACTACCTTGCCAACTACAGAAAATGTTTTAAAAAAATCACTTTTAGATGACAATATTATCAGTGCCCAGTCCTGGATAAGCTTGTGATGTAGTCATTACAATAGGTATATTTGAGGCTGCTTCACTCTCCATTTTTCATTCAATCAAGCTAAAAAAAAAAGACTCTAAAGAGGAAGGGCAGAAAATTCTCCATAGCTGCAATGAAGAATAACTAATTTGATGATTTGTCTTCTTCACACTCACTTCATGCAGCTTTTATTCCTCTATAAAAACAGCACTTTTATTTTTGTTCAAAGAATGCTAGTTAATTAAATGAAGAATCTGGATGGAATTTATATAGCCATTATTGTGCACTGATGGTAATACAGTGTGAAATGTAGTTGGGTGGTAAAAGATGCAGAGGTTTTGATGCTGAATAAATTCATGCTATTTCTTTTGTAAATGTATAACTGTCAGGTTGGTGAATGTGACCCCTTAGCAAAGTTCTAGCCCAGTTACCACTGAATGGCTGTTTAAAAGATTAGTGCATTGAAATGATGACTTTTAGAGGAAGCAGTAAAGAAAAGATAACAGCAGTGTGCTGTATTTAGCAATACAAGATAACATAAATCCATTTTCTCTTTTCCTCCCAGGCTGTCTTCTAATAAATAACTGTACAGCCTCCTATGTCAGTAACAACTGAGCCAGAATTTTCCCAGTGCCTCACCATGAGACTGAAATCCCATCAGGGAAAATGCTGTAGTCTATTTACTGATTTACGATGTACTAGATAGAGTTTAATTCAGTTTAGAAGGTTAGATAATAAAAGAAAAATGAAGATATAGTAGTAAGTCAGAAAATCCACATAAGCATTATGCTTTTTAATACTAAGCAGTGTGAGCAAACATACTAGAAGGGAATCCTGAATTATGAAGTAGAATCTCTAGCTTAAATTTTTTTTTTTGGCAACACTGAGGAAATGTCTTCAACTCACACTGGCCCTTTATAAAATGAGGTTTTTCTGCCTCACGATTACATAATGAAACTTTAAAGAGCAGACCAAAGTCTTCTTTGAAAATGTAATCTGAACTAATGAAAATCTTTGTAGGCTACCAATACTTTGGACTTTTGTTGGGACAAAGCACGGTAACAGCTCACACACAGGAAAATAAATATGCTATGTGTTTTTTCACATACAGCACTTTTCCCCCACAAGGTAACATGATATATAATGAAAAAACATGGGCTTTGAATGGGACATAACTAGGTTAGAATCTCAGATCAGAATCTTATATTTTAAAAAATTTTCTGGCTCTGTAATTCTCTAAGACTCAGTTTGCTCATTTTTATAATGGAAAATCACACCTATTTTATTAGATCAAAACTACTCTCACAAGAGAATTAAAGGAACTATAATACTTCTTGGCACAATTTTTTCCTTTTCCTCTTTCTTACCTTGAAAAAATATACATAATCACCTGTGTGATCAAAGAGCTAGACAAAATAATTTATTAAGGGTTTTCCTGAGGCACTCAATTAGTAACACCAGCTCTTGAACTTTGGAGAGTTGTTTGGAAACAAAATTTGCACATGTATTTTTTAATGTTAGCAACAATCATGTAAAGCCCTTTCCTCTAGTTATGAGTTGTAATGAATGGCTCCCTATAGTAGAAGGAAAAAGCATTAATTGCAGTAGCACATCTGTAATTAGGCTAACACATTCACATCACTAAATTTAAAAGTTCTGCAGTTTTTAAGTTCATCAGTAAATCTTTCAAAATGTCAATAGGTGACAGGAGAAAAATGAGACTGCAAAGAGATATATGTTTTTGTGCAATGTAACCTATGCTACCAAGCCCTAAAGAATACTTCTCTTATCAGCTTCCTACATCCACTCTTCGGAAAGCCCTTCTTGGTCTTGGTACTATTACAGCTTGTGAAAAAAATTAAGGGTTACTGCAGGAAAAGGGCTATTGAATTAAAATGTTTAAAAGCAAGTTATATCTAGTTTCCTTAACTTATGAGTCTGATTTGTTAAAATATATATAATATATAATATACCTTTCAATGGATAATCCCAAAATGCTTTGCAGATATTGACAAATGAAGGTATAACTCACCCCTCAGGCATGAATGTGTATGGGGGAGAATATGAATTTGTAGAACTTTTTAACAGACCTCTGACATATGCTTTCTTTTCTCTTTCCTCACTCCCCCTCCATGATTCATCTAGCCAACTCCTCCTCCTCCTTACCTAACTAGTAATTAAGCACTGTGAAGTCTTCATTTATAATGTAATTTGCAGCCATTGCTTAATTTCCATTCTAACCACTATATTACTGATTTATGTCTTTATCCCCTCATGCTTGGATACTATGAAAATCACATATGTGATCACCCTGCCTACTGTGTTCTTTATTGTATTCTGCATACTTCTGAAAGATTGATTTCCTCAAAATATTGATGAAGTACCACCTTAGGTAACAAACCTAACAACATGGTACACGATAAAATATATCCTCATTCTTCATTCTTCAAAGTTCTCTACTACCTATTCCAAATCAACCTACTTACTAGCTTTAGTCCACTTAACTCTCACATGATTCCCATATCCAAGTACATTAACTTACTACATTTACCAGGTGAAATTCTTCCACTTCCAAGACACTTTGGGTCACATTAATCCTCTAGGTATATACACTTTTCACCTTTTTCCATCATTTAGTTGTTACTTGTTCTTCAAAATCTATCTCAGTTTCACCTTATCTGTTTTTCCATTCTACTTTTGTATAAATGATCTTTCTCTCCTTTTTTATCTTTTAGATTTGTCATCTGTAATTAATCATGTATTTAGTACTCTTACTGCTATCTTGAACTGTCATCAAAATGCTTTCTTACCCAACCTTCTAAAATCAAAGGGTCTTGACTGCCCAAATTAGAACACAATCTGTCTGAGAGTAAAAACCCTATCTAATATGAGCAGGTGCTCCACTTAACATAAAATGAGATATAACTGAGTTGACAGACCATGAAAATGACTATTTCATTTTTCATATACAAAAACTGCCTTAAGGAACTTTATTAGGCAAGAAGCTTTCATAGGAAATTTCTTCAAAAAAGGGTTCAGATTTATGGGAATATTAGAACTACATTTTATTTAACAATTAAAATAACAATCATAAACTATGCTTTGAGAAACACCATATAATAATAGGCAAATTATTTCATTATATTACTTTTTTAGAGTCTCACTGTGTTGCCTAGGCTGGAGTGGAGTGGCGTGATCTTGATTCACTGCAACCTCCGCCTCCCAGGTTCAAGATGATCTAAAGACATCCGCCCACCTCAGCCTCCGAAAGTGATGGGATTACAGGTGTGAGCCACCATGCCTGGCTGCATTATATTCTTTTTATATAAATTTTAAAAAATCTTTTTACAGTATTTATCAAGCAAATAAGACTAAGTGGAATGAAGAAAATACCAGTGCTAAAAATAACAATTATACTTGTTTGTCAATTTTATTTCTTGTTTTCATTAAAAACATAAGATTTTTAAATTATGAACATTAATTTATATTTCCTTAAAAATTACAATTTTTGGCCAGGCACAGTGGCTTACATCTGTAATCCCAGCACTTTGAAAGGCCAAGGTAGGTGGATCACCTGAGGTCAGGAATTTGAGATCAGCATAGCTAATATGGTGAAACCTCATGTCTACTAAAAATACAAAAATCAGATGGGTATGGTGGCAGGACCCTGTAATCCCGGCTATTTGGGAGGCTGAGGCAGAAGAATCTCTTGAATTTGAGAGGTGGAGGTTGCAGTGAGTTGAGATCACACCACTGCACTCTAGCCTGGGTGACACAGCGAGACTCTGTCTCAAACAAAACAAAACAAAACAAAAAAGCCCACAATTTTCCATCATGAGAACTACAGTGTATGTTCTCTAAGACTAAACAATCTTGAAGGTCTTTTTCAACCTTACCTAATCCTTGATTCCACAATTTAGGTAGCAACACTCATTTATAAAGTGTGTAATAATGATGGATATCCAGAACTTCAAGAAACAAAGATTTTCTTTAGTTTGTATGATAAAGTAAAATCCATCCTCATTTTGCAAAGAAAGATTGGTTAAGCTTTTGGAAGAAAAACAGGTCAATCAGATTATAATTAGCTCTAATTAACCCTCCCAAGAGCTTTCAACTTTTTTTACCTGCAGCTGCCTCACTCTCCAAAAGGTGCAAAATTGATTTCTGCTTTTAAGCATCAAAGAAAATCAAAGAAACACTTTCCAATCTCCTTTATAAACAGAAGTCCCTAATCAAGGACAGATATAAAAATACATCTAATTGATAAATTTTATCATATGAAACTTGTTCACAATATAAATATTAGTTACAACCCGCTTTGAAAAATATATTTAACCCTGAACATGTATTTTCTGGTTTAATGAAGACTGACATAGAAAAAAAAAAAAAAAGCTACTTTCCTAATTCTCCAATTCTGGTTACACAAAAGGGAAAATTTATAGTATTGGAAACTTCCTTTCATAATTGCAGATTAAACTCTTTTCATTGAAAAATGGTACAATTCAAAAGCAACTTCTGGGGTATTAAACATTAGAATTCATCTGAAATTTGGGACTTAAGGGAGATCTGTCTTTAAAACAGAAATATATTCCTTCCACATTAACCTTTAGAGATTTAATTAAATTGGAATCAAAATTTCATCAAATTTTGTTTTGGAGGAATTTGACCAAGAATTCTAAATTCAAAGCTAGACATAACAAGAGCTAAATAAAAAGATTCTTAAGTTGATGTCGATGAATAAATCAGTGAAAACTGGTAAGCAAATTTTGAAACAAGAAGAAATAAAGTAAGAAACAAGAGGAAACATGGCCCAAGAATTTAAGGCTTTCAGAAAGCAGCAATAGTTGGTACTGGCCAAAGAGGAGTTAGATAAAACAGTCATTTACCTAATAAATATTTATTGAAAAAGCAACTAGAAAGACCAGATAGCCCCATACAGCATACAGACCCTATATTATGTAAGAATTTAATCTATGATAATGATGATAACACAAAATAAAAGTGGTTGCGACAACTATTTGGAAAAACAGTGTAAAGTGTAGACCTTCATCTCATACCACATATCTAACAAAATAATTTCTTAGATGAATTAAAGAAAGATATTACAGGGATCTGGGTAAATATATATCTGAAATATGACTAGGAATGAACTTAAATAAAGTTATAAAAAACGAAAAATCATAAAGACAAAGGTTTGACAACACAAAAACATTTATGTTTAAAAACTTCAAAAAAAATTAGACTGTAATCCCAGCACTTTGGGAGGCGGAGGCGGGTGGATCGCAAGGTCAGGAGTTCGAGACCAGCCTGACCAACATGGTGAAACCCTGTCTCTACTAAAAGTACAAAAGTTAGCCGGGCATGGTGGCGGGTGGTGTGCCTGCAATCCCAGCTACTCAGGAGGCTGAGGCAGGAGAATCGCTTGAACCCGGGAGCTGGAGGTTGCAGTAGCCGAGATTGCCCCACTGCACTCCAGTCTGGGCGACAGAGCAAGACTCCATCTCAAACAAACATTAGAAAGGCAATTTGTAGACAGAGGGAAATATCCCCCAGAATTTGTAGAAATAGGGTTAATAACTACAACATAAAGAGATCTTATAATTACAGTAGTGAAAGGGGAAAAACAGTGATTAAGAATATGAGAGGAGGAAAGAGGAAAAAGCAGTGGTGGGAAGGGGACACAGACAAGATAAAGGGCATGTGGCAGGGGTAGCAGAATACCACTAGCAACCACATCAGGAAATCAGCTGCCTTCAATACTGAAGAACTGTGATGAAATTCACAATTTAATTTCAAATCCATGGTTACAGACAATCTTTGATATCTAACATGGATGACGGTTAATCAAAGTAATATTTTCAAATAGTGATTTATTTATGTGGGATTAGGCATGACTAGAGAAGTCTTGTTTTTAACCCTAAAATAGCTTGTGAATAAATCATTTAACACAATGTCATGAGTCCCATACTGAAGTAAGGGACAGAAAGTGTTTCTCACATAGTAAACTGTCAAGATAAGAGTTTTATAGTATTAACTGCCTTATCACTACTTCCTCCTTGGGTAAAATTTACTAGTTTGTCAACCAAATTAATTTATATTGCTCTAACATTAAGAAATGCAAAATGTTCAGCTTCTAAGTAGATGTTTAAAATATACCCTTAAAGATGTTCTCTTAGCAACTGAATAATGGAATTTTAGTGATGTGTATTTGTTTTTAGTAAAGCAAAGAAAATTATGGGGAGTAATGCCTACTTTTCTATATAGATATGCCTCTAACAACTCACCAGCCACAGGGCACCTATTATGAAATGCTTTCTAGAAAGTGATGATTTTGCTCTATTTTTATTTTTGCTTACTAGATTGAGAGCTCCTTGTAGAACTGTATGTTTACCATTCACAATGACTCCATATAAAGCAGGCATTTAGAAATGTTTCTTAAATTCTCTTACCAGGTCTCCCTTATAAGTTACTATAGAGCTGTGTGAAACAATTGATGCCAAAGTATGACATGTGGTCCCTAAATAGCCAGAAAATAAGTGGCTCATAGTATGGAACCTAGAACTTTAACAGCATCAGCTCTAACTAGGCCAACCTACTATAGGTAATAATCAAATGAACTGAAAGGTTCCTATGAAGAATTGCAGATTCTTCCAACATTGAAAATTCTGTGATTCTAAATTGAGTTCTGTATTGTAAATAGGATAATAAAATTTCTCTTAGAATCATTAAGATGGTAAGATCTTTTCTGCAATTAAAAAGACAAACAACTATTTGGAAATGATAATTTTGAAATAGACATCTTTGTTTGCCAATGCTTGCTTAGAAGGCTACATTCACCTCTAATGAATCACTAGGTATGGTTGGTGTCTGCGCAAACAGGAATGCCAGCTGGGCTGCCCAAAGCTATGTGCTGGTGTTCCTTCTCCAAGCTCACTGTCGTTTCTTGGTCAGAGTTTAATGGTGGAGAATACAGGAGTCACTTTCTGAATCACAAAAAAGGAATGAATGTAAAAAAAATCCAACTAAGTTTGTTTAATAAGTTTCTTCAACCAGATTGCTGTCTATCACTATAAGAGCTTTATAACTTCTCTTCTCAAAGAGATTTCAAAAAATCTTTTCAAAAAGCCTTTTCCAACTTTCAGGTACACCAATCAAAGCTCATCATCATTGGTCATTAGAGAAATGCAAATCAAAACCACAATAAGATACCATCTCACGCCAGTTAGAATGGCGATCATTAAAAAGTCAGGAAACAACAGATGCTGGAGAGGATGTGGAGAAATAGGAACATTTTTACACTGTTGGTGGGAGTGTAAATTAGTTCAACCATTGTGGAAGACAGTGTGGAGATTTCTCAAGAATCTAGAACCAGAAATATCATTTGACCCAGCAATCTCATTACTGGTTATATACCTAAAGGATTATAAATCATTCTACTATAAAGACACATGCATACATGCACACATATGTTTATTGCAGCACTATTCACAATAGCAAAGACTTAGAATCAACCCAAATGCCCATCAATGATAGATTGGATAAAGAAAATGTGGCAAATATACACCAGGGAATACTATGCAGCCATAAAAAAGGATGAGTGCATGTCCTTTGAAGGGACATGGATGAAGCTGGAAACTACCATTCTCAGCAAACTAACACAGGAACAGAAAACCAAACACTGCATGTTCTTACTCATAAGTGGGAGTTGAACAATGAGAACACATGGACACAGAAAGGGGAAAATCACACACTGGGGCCTGTCAGGGGGTCAGGGGTGAGAGGAGGGATAGCATTAGGAGAAATACCTAATGTAGATGATGGATTGATGGGTGCAGCAAACCACCATGGCACCTGTATACCTATGTAATGAACCTGCACGTTCTGCACATGTATCCCAGAACTTAAAGTATATATTTTTTTAAAAAAAGTCTTTTAAGATAATTGTAGAGATGGAGTCATGATTGGTTGTCCAGGCTGATCTTGACCTCCTGGTCTCAAGCAATCCTCCCGCTTTGGCCTCCTTAAGTGTTGGGATTACAGGCATGTATAGGAGAGTGTACTCTTTATCCAGCCTCCCCCAGCAGTTTCATCTTGCATGACTGTAATAGACTATCACAACTAGGAAACTGACATGGATACAATCCATCAACTTTATTCAGATTTAACCAGTTTTAAATGCAGTCATCAATAAGAAGGAACAACCTACAGATACACACAAGAATCTAGACAAATCCCAAGGGAATTACTGCTGAGTAAAAAGAACCAATCCCAAAAGATGACATACTGTACGATTCCATTTATACAATATTCTTGAAATGACAACATTATGGAGATATAGAACAGATTAGTGTTTGCCAGGTGTTAGGGGAGCAGGTAGAATGTGGCTGTGGCTATAAAAGAATAGCATGAGGGATCTGAGTAAAGAGGGTTTTTGGTAGAAAATAAAAGTTGGCATTCTGAGGCCACAGTGACTATCTGAAATGGAAACAGGAACATTTTACTACAGCATGCTTTTAGAACAGAAAAGACTGACAAATATATGTATTTTTATTCTTTTTCCCTCTGAAGATGAGATAGCATCTTAAAACACCTACTAGTGCTATACTGAAAAACTAGTAAAAATTTAGATCACTAAAGAAAAATAAGAGTGAGAAATCATATCAATTCTAAAAATTAGAGGGTTTACTGCTTTTTAAATAAATACACAAAGAAATACAATCTTTAAAAGTGTGAAAATGTGAAAAGTACTTTAGGAATCACTTATTATTGTCGTTCCTTTTAAAGACATATTTAATTTGTTCTTGGTTTCCTTTGTTGCTTCATCTGAAAACTAAGATAGCTCACATGTCAGCTGCACTAGCTGTTACTTGATTCATGTTCAACCTCAATTGTCCACAGAGAATCCTGTGTTGATTTGACCTTACATTTTTGCCTCAGGACTTCATGCTCTTCTCAAGAACTGAACTCAACCTTTACACAGGTGAGGCCAACTACAACTGGGCTTATCTGAACCCAGAGAATTTGCCAAATGCTTAATATCTCATGTTTCTTTAGGGCAAAGACTGGTTTAGACAAGCTAAATACTTTGGCTTTGGACTGTTCACCAATTTATTGCTGCCTTAGGTCATAAGACTATGCTGAAAGAAACTTTAAAAACAACTTAAGTGTGAGAGTAGGCTTTAGAAAGCTGTTGATCAAAGGAAGTCGCTAAAAGAGTGGCCCATGCCTGTGAAAAGTTGTTAGAACTTGAAGAAAAAATACCAACAATTTCATGGGAAATTGTGCTCATGATTTTAAACTTAAGCTCGGTTATTCTGTAAGACACAAAACTCATAAAAAATACTTGAGTTTTAGAGAACAGTACAGCCAATTCTTTTCAAAACAGTGAGTAGGTATTCTGGTAGCTATCCCTGATTGAATAAAACAATGAAGGTGATCCTTCCAGTGAAAAATGAGCCCTTCACAGCTTGTTTTAATAATTAGGTTATCTATGTGTTTAAGGAATTTACATGGGATGATCATTAATACTGTACTAACTTGGTGTCAAGATCTTCAAAAGGATATCAAAGGAAAGAAACTGCCAAATTTCACACCATTTAAGTTTCTAGTTTTTAAAAATTTTTAAGAGAAGAGTTATATGTACTCTGTGTTTATAATTTTTAAAGACTCATTTACTGTGAAAAAAGAAATCAATCTTTGGAAAAATGGAAAGGTATTTTCACTAAAGCATAGGAACTCTTTCATTAATAATAGGTCTGTATCATCAAAATCCTCTTAACAAAATAATATCATTCTACATACATAAGAAAAGCTGAATAGTATCCATGGTCAACATATTTTAAAATTGGACACTTTCAGGGTTGATTGTGGGTAGTCTACTTTTTTTTACGGTGTTTGTTTATGAAATGAATGGTGTTTCAGTATGTATGCATGTGCATTTGTATACACAGATGTATACATGTATTTTTAATTATTTTTGTTTAAACTGGAAACTATACACTAAGTACTACTCTGAATCCACACATCTTTACCCTCAATCTCATTTATCTTATTTTGTTGATTGCATCATTACAGCCTCTCAGTCACTAAATTACAAAGCCTTGACTGTTGTTTCTCTTTATTACTGCACATTCTATCACTGTTAAATCTGGTGGACTTTATCCTCATGGTATCTTCTGCATACACCTTTTCGGTATATTACTATTATGATCACCCAGTTAAATCCTCCATTGCCTATTTCCTGGACAAGGGCTTCCCAAATTTTAAGGTGCAAACAAATCACCTGAAGACTTGTTAAGTGCAGATTCTGATTCTATAGATCTGGGACAAGACCTAAGACTGCATTTCTAAGTTCCTGATTGCTGATATTTCTCCTGTTGCTGACCACTCTGAGTAGAAAGGATGTAGAGTTCTAGATCAGCATTGTCCAATCACAGTAGCCACTACTTATATGTGGCTACTGAGCACCTGAAATATAGCTAGTTGACTGAGGAACCAAATTTTTAATTTAATTATAATTAGTTTGCATTTAAGTTTAAAAACTCAAGAAACGTAAACTATTTTTTCACAAAACAAGACTTTATTGTTTTGGTAGAACTCTAACTCACTGTAATCACTGCATCATTTAAGATATTATTGTTGAACTGTAATGTCTGTGTCAGGCACATGAGTCAGTTGAGTAGTATACATAAACACGTAACTGATGTGGTCAGTGTCAAAAAATTAATTAATTATAAATCCTTTTTTACACACCAATATGTACACACAGTAGGCTTATCTGAATATTTTATGCAATCAGCATGAGTTACAATGATACCTAGGTAAATCATATTAGTAATTAAATTAAAATACTTATTTTTATTAGGCTATAATTATTTTTTGTATTTAGTAAAAATTTGTCCATAAAATAAGTATGGACAATATTAAATTTAAATTAAATGTAAAGTGAAGATATACTACTGATGCAGAATAAAATGGAGATAAATTAGCTAGTAATATTACTGGAATGATGCAATTGCAATTTGTAAAAAGTGTGTTTACTGTATAAGAAAATTTTGAAATATATATAAAGTGAATAATATTAATAGCCATTTTTGTAAATTAATGGTGAATTTGATAAGAAGTTTTGTATTAGCAGTAAAAAAAATAAATAAAATTAGTCACCAGAAGTAAATGTCCAACATTTGTAACCATAAAATGGCTAGAATTTTTGCAGAAAAAAGAAAACCATTTTTAGATTGAGATAGTAATCTCAGTTATGATAAAAATACTGGGAAACGTATTTTATAAAAAATGGAGGATATTCAATTAAGTAATAAAACAAATGCCCATCGACTATAAGAACTTTCTAAGAACATCAACGATCAATTGATTAAAATAGCTTTCAGTGGGCCATATCATGCAAGAGACACTACCAAATTCATACTTCAGGCATGTACTGCCTCAAAGGGCGTCCAAACTTATGATAAAATGTTGATTTGCAGCCTAAAAAAATCAAACTTGCAGTGTAGATTTTTTAACCCTTTTACATCTGTCAAAAAAGAGTTTCAGGTAGATAATAAAAAACAAGTTTTCATCATGATAAATGGTGCTCCAGCTATGTTGCATCAAAAATTTAAATTTATTAACCCCATCAAAAAGTGGGTGAAGGATATGAACAGATACTTCTCAAAAGAAGGCATTTCTGCGGCCAAGAAACATATGAAAAAAAGCTCATCATCACTGGTCATCAGAGAAACACAAATCAAAATCACAATGAGATACCATCTCATGCCAGTTAGAATGGCGATCATTAAAAAGTCAGGAAACACAGATGCTGGAGAGGATGTGGAGAAATAGGAACGCTTTTACACTGTTGGTGGGAGTGTAAATTAGTTCAACCGTTATGGAAGACAGTATGGTGATTCCTCAAGGATCTAGAACCAGAAATACCATTTGACCCAGCAATCCTCTTACTGGGTATATACCCAAAGGATTATAAATCATTCTACTATAAAGACACATGCACAAGTATGTTTATTGTGGCACTGTTCACAATAGCAAAGACTTGGAACCAACCCAAATGCCCATCAGTGATAGACTGGATTAAGAAAATGCGGCATATATACACCATAGAATTCTATGCAGCCATAAAAAAGAAAAGACTTCATGTCGTTTGCAGATACATGGATGAAGCTGGAAACCATCATTCCCAGCAAACTAACACAAGAATAGAAAACCAAATACTGCATGTTCTCACTCTTAAGTGAGAGCTGAACAATGAGAACACATGTACACAGGGAGGGGAACATCACACACTGGGGCCTGTCAGGCGGTGGAGCAAGAGGAGGGAGAGCATAAAGATAATACCCAATGCATGAGAGGCTTAAAACCTAGATGTCGGGTTGATAGGTGCAGCAAACCACCGTGGGATATGTATACCTATGTAATAAACCTGCACGTTCTGCACATGTATCCCAGAACTCAAAGTAAAATTAGAAACAACAACAACAAAATTTGAATTTATTGACATTTTCAAAGAAGAAAGAGGCTGCTTTATTGTTTTATTCCACTGTATGACACATATTGAAAATATTTGTGCTCAGTTTTCTCAAGCTGATTTTATGAAAAACATCACAGATACAGTTGCTAACACTGTTTAGTATATGCACGTAAATTCTGAGTCATCAGTAGTTTATAAAACTGTTAAAAGAAAAAAGGAAGACAATACATTTTCTGATGCTATGTTATTTGCCAATACTTCTTGGCTGAGTTATGAAAGAGATTTGCAAAGATTTTCTGTACTTTTAACTCCAATTAAAGGTTTTCTTAAACAAAAGGAAATGTGCATCTAATATTCAGTAACCAGACTAAAGAAAATGGCAGTGTGATTTACATTTTCTCACTAATATCACAGTGCATGTAAATGAGTTAAACTACAAATTACAAGGAAAAGAAAAGTTTATGAAGCTAGATAAATATAAGAATTTATAGTGAAATTGAACTTTTTCATAATATAAATAAAAATAATGATTTTACCTATTTTTCTACTATAAGCTAATATGTAGATCATAATTATTGATAGTGTTACATAAATTGGCTATGAAAACTGAAAAAATTTTGAAGTATGCTTTCTTCATACTGCTAAATTTAGAGTTGCTTTTGTTATTTGTAATGCTCCTTGAATTTGATGCTAATATTTTTTGTAGAGTCAGGGGTTCTCCATGTTGCCCAGGCTGGAATGGAACTGCTGGGCTCAAGCGATCTGCCTGCCTTGGCAGATCTCCCAAAGTTTTGAGATTACAGGCATGAGCCACTGGGTTTGGCCAGTTTTTTTGTTTGTTTTTGAGACAGGTTCTTCCTCTGTTGCCCAGGTTGAAGTGCAGCGGCATGATCATGGCTCACTGCAGCCTCCATCTCCCGGGCTTGAATTTTATGCTAATAATACTGAGCTGACAAGAATTAGTGACGGTACTTATCAGATGTAGCTTTGAAAAGATCTTGCTTAAAAACAAATTCTTCTTAAAAAATAAAATAGTTCTGTTAGTGTGGATGTAAATATTAAAAGAAAAAGATTTTTGGTATTCAATTCAGTCATTAGAAACTTTTAAAATAAGTTTGGAACAATTTGAGTATGTGAATTTACTTTTTCAACTGTAAATCTTATTAAATCTAAGCACAGATCCAGTATTTCCAATGAAAATTCAGTGTAAAAATTGAGATGGCTCTAAATTTTAAAAACACTAGATTTCAAAGATACAGTATAAAAAAGGTAAAAATATCTCATAATGAATTTTAAAAATATTACTGCATGCTAAAGTAATATTTTAGATAAATCCAACTAAATAAAGTATATTAAAATTAATGTTACCTGTTTCTTTTTCCTTTTTTAAAAATGTGGCTATTAGAAAATATAGCAATATATAGTGGTTTTCATTATATTTCTAAGGGACATTGCTGTTCTAGACTATTACAACAGCCTTTTATCTGATCTTCAGGTACTTCCCAACTTGCTGTCAGTTTAACCTTAAAGTATGTCCTCCATTTATCCCTTTATCCATTCACCAAATGTTTGAGTACCTAATAATAGCTATTGTTGTAAGATAAATCAGAGAACAAATCCAAGATAGCTGTCTTCATGAAGCTTACCCTCCAGTTGGGGGACATGGATAAAGAGCAAAACGTAAGTAAATTATTTAAGATGTAAGATAGTAATAGTTATACTAAAAGAAACTCCTCCACACACAGTAAGGGTTAGAGGAAAGATGGTGCAAAGAGACCAGATGAGCTGAAGAATGAGTAGAGGGGTGGAGGGGAGAAGTGTGGAAAGAGCTGAGGTATTTTAAAAGGAGTGTTAGGATGGGGAAAGGACAGCAGGTCATGTAGGCCCTCATAGGCTTTAACAGTTACTTGGAGGTTTCTACTTGCAGCATTTCTGCCCTACTTTGACTGAGATGGAAAGTCCTGGAGAGTTCTAAGTGCAGTTTTAAAACAATATTTCTGGCTGCTTTGTTCAGATTAGACAGTATGGGTGTGAGGCAGGGTAAAAGTAGGGTGATCTGGTAGGAAGCTATAATAGTAACATGGGTGGGACTTGATGGCGGCTTAGACCACTGATGGAAGTGGTGAAAAGTGGCAAAAAGTGGCAAAATTCTGTGATTTCTAAAAAGTAGGCCCAACAAGTTGGTTATGGAGTATGAAAGAAAGAGTGGGATCAGATTATACGTGGAGACAGTTGCTCATTTTTCTCTCCTTGTCAAATATTTTAAATGGCAGTCCTCTAAGATCTTAGGCTGGTATTCAACTGCTTATATGTGTAGGCCCCAACACACCCACCCAAATGTCATTTCCTAACGGCTTCATCTTTCCGTGTTTCCCTTATGTTCCTGGGCCTTTGATAGTGATGTTGACAAAAGAATACATGTCAAAACTGGTATTCAAAATGAGATTCCTGACAGGTTTAGGCCCTTAAATTCTCAAGTCCTATGAAAAAATTATAAGGTAGATATTATTAACACTTTTTCAGACATGAAGACAGAAATATATTAAATAACTTAAAGTTAGCATAGAAAAGAAGGTTTATTTTGACCACAAACACAAGCAAGTTTCCCCTTTTATGCCATGATTTTCATGCTGTTTTCTCAGCCTGAAATGCTCTGCCTTTCTGTGTCTGGGTCAGCTCATGTGCCACCTTATCTATGAAAAGTCCCCTTATGCCCTCAGTTAAAATTACATTTTCCTCCTCTTTATTAGTTAGTACAAATCATTTCTACCTCTTAATATTTTTTCTTCTATTATTTATAATATTTGTTGAGTGGTATGTGCTATACACATTATCATCTATGTATGTTATCTTAATACCTCTAACACTATTGTGAAGGATCCTATTATCAAACCCATTTTACAGATGAGGAAGCTGAGACCCATAGAGGTGAAGTAGTTTGACAAAGGTCAAAAGCTAGCAAGGGGCAGGGTCAGGGTATAAACCAAAGGTATAACTCCAAACCCCATTATCTACTGCACTTATCCTTAGGCCAGTTCACTGTTTTTTTTGTTTTTGTTTTGTTTTTGAGATAGAATATCACTCTGTTACCCAGGCTGGAGTGCAGCAGTGTAGTCTCAGCTCACTGCAGCCTCCACCTCCAAGGTTAAAGTGATTCTTGTGCCTCAGCCTTCTGAGCAGCTGGGATGACAGGCATGTGCATGTGCTACCATGCCCAGCTAATTTTTTTGTATTTTTAGTAGAGATGGGGGTTAACCATGTTGGCCAGGCTGGTTTTGAACTCCTGGCCTCAAGTGATCCACCCACCTTGGCCTTCCAAAGTGCTGGGATTACAGGCGTGAGCCACCGTGCTTGGCCAATTCACTGTGAACCATATAAGAGTCTCTCTTTTGTTTATATATTTTTTCATATATTCATTTTTTTGTCTTATTAAATTCTAATACAAATTAGCCTTAGATTACTTATTCATGCAGACATGACCTTTCTTAATAACACAAACCAATCCTTTCACAGAAATAAATACAGGAGGGCCTCATGTGGAAAAAGTAGGTACTGCTAGAAAAAGAAAAAAACCGCTATTTTTCTTTAGATTCACATCTTACATCAGCCTTTAATACAATTATTATTTTATCAATCATGGTTGATATTCTAAAGTTTATATATTCCAAGCCTTTAGGAGAAAAGAAAAATGTAAAGTTAGGAGAAAAATCCCCTAATTTATCCTATATATAAAAACTAACAAGAAAGATTTGTAAATGTCCATTTTCAGGATGCAAACACTAAAATGTAAAAAGATCTGGCCATACAAACTCATGGAGGTATAAAAGATGCAGAATGAAAAGCACTAAAAAGTCATATCAATTGAAGTACAAAAATATTGAATAAAATGAGGTCTGAAAATTGGCCCCAAAATAGAGGACTTTAAAAAAACCTGACTTTGGAAATAATTTCAAATATTCAGTTGAGCTGCAAGAATAGTATAAAGAATATCCTCATATCTTTTACCCAGATTTACCTAATTCCCCAGGTTCATGCTTTTGCCAACATGTTCATGAGTGAGAAACAATATATTCTTGTAAGCCACTGATAGTAAGTGGTTGTTGCTGAGATTTTGCATGTTCTCAATCTTGCTCACATATGTATTCATATATGTAATATTTATACATAATGCAATTACATATATGTGTATAAATAACACACACATATATATAATTATACATGCACTTTTTTAACCATCTGAGGGTAAGTTATATACATCATGGACCTTTATCCCTAAAAACTCCAATATTTCCTATGAAGAAGGATATTTTCTTATATAACCACATATTTCCTAAGAATAAGGATATTCTTTTATATAACCACAGTACAGTTAACAAATTTAGGAATTTTAACATCAATTCAATGCTTTAATCTACCATCTGTATTCCAATTTTGTCAACTGACCCAATAATGTCCTTTATAGCATTTTTCCCATTCCGGTACAGGATCCAGTCTGGAGTCAGATCCTGTATTTAGTTTTCACGTCTCTTTAGCATCTTTTAACCTGTAAACTTTTATTGCCTTTTTTTTTAAGAAAATAGCATTGACATTTCTAAAGAATACAACCCATACACACATACACACACACACACACACACACACACACACGTCATACACGTCTATTTTTTTTTTTTAAACAAAACTTTCTCTCATTTTGAGCTTGCCTGACATCTCTTCATGGTTAGATTCAGGTTACACATTCTTGCCCAGAAAACTACACAGGTGATGTTGTAGTCATTTTTTGGGCATCACATTGGAGTCACACAATGCCCATATATGTTCTTCATTGGTGATATCAACATTTAGCACCAGTCAAGGTGTTTTCTGATTTCTCCACTGTATAATTGCTATTTTACCCCCTTGCAATTAATAAGCAGTTTGTAGAGAGATACTTTAAAACCATGTAAATATTCTGCTCTTCATCAAAATTTTCCCCTAAATTTAGCATTGAATGATTTGTGCCTGATCAAGTCTTTATTAAAATAGATGTAAAATACTGATTTCCAAATCTAGCAGCTTCTCTGCAATTACCAGTCAGTATGCAACATCCTACTATGGGCAAAAGTACTCCTTTCTCCCTATTAATTAGTTAATCAATTTACGAATGATACCGTGAATTACAATTTCTTCTATAGTCTGCAATACATTACTGTACTAAATTATTTTGGTACTCAAGTTCTTCCATATTTGGCCAGTGGAAGCCCCTTCAAGCTAGTTCCCTGTGATATGCCCCTGTCATTTTGAGCACGTCCTTATTTTCTGGCATATTAAGATATTCCAGGCTTATATTTTACTTACTCTTCCTTGTTTCTGTAATTAGTCATTTCTCTGAGTAGCCTGGCTTTCTTCTAGTGGGGAGTGGTATCTGGACACTTAGATATAGTAATGTGCTCACTGTTATTAGGGTGTCTGTTTCTTAGCCCTTTAAGTTCACAGAACTAGGGAAAATATACATATACAGATGGTCCCTGACTTATGATGGTTTGACTTAATGTTTCTTTGACTTTATAATAGGCTTACTGGGGTATTAAACACATTTTCTACTTGATATTTTCAACTTGGATTGGGTGTATCAGGACATAGCCCCATTGTGTTGAGGAACATCTGTACATATACACATGCATATATATATACACCTGTGTACATACATGTTCATATGCACATACATATATAAGAAATGATGTATTCACAATGATACATCCAATTCAAGCCCATCCCACAGGGTTCTCTCCTTCTTTCTTTTTCCTTTTAAGAGACAAGGTGTCACTAAGTTGCCCAGGCTGGAATACAGTGGCTAGTCACAGGCACCGTAATAGCACACTGTGGCCTCAAGCCATCCTCCCACTTCAGCCTCCCAAGTGGCTGGAACTATAGATGCATACCATCACACCCAACTCAGGGTCCTTTCTTGACTTCATTCATTCTATTTTGTCTTTTCTTTTTCATTGAGATTCTGCTTCTCAACAATGAACACATTTGCTCAGACCTATAAAGCATCTAAAATTGTTTCAGAACTGCTTTGCCCCACCACTAAAACAATAAAACAAAACAAAAAACATACCAAAAAAAAAAAAAAAGGTTTAGGACTTGTATGAAATTCCTTCCCAACTCAATTCCATCCTGACAAAACACTGAACACAAATACTGCATTCACTGGTTGCTTGAATTGGTTCTATCTTTGTTTTTTTTCCTTACCATAATTATGGTATTCATTTGAAATACAATTAGATTCATTTTCTTCAGTACACTTGCAGTTTTAGGTTTATTTTCCCCTTTCCATCTTAATTTTTAATATATTTTTCAAATGAGTAGAATATTAACATGTACACAAAAGTAAATATTACATGAAAAGGTATTCTTAGAGAAGTGTCACTCTTTCCTGTATCTTAACATGCATGTCTACCCATGTTATAGGTAATCAATCTCATTGCTGTGTAGTTTATCCCTCCTTTGATTTCTTTTACAAAAATAAGCAGGTGTATTTTTAATTTTCCTTGTTCATAAAAGATACAGAAAGGAGTGACACCTCTCTAAGAATACCATTTCAGGCCCGGTGCAATGGCTCACACCCGTAATCCAGCACTTTGGGAGGCCGAGGCAGGCAGATCACCTGAGGTCAGGAGTTCAAAACCAGCCTGGCCAACATGGCAAAACCTCATCTCTACTAAAAGTACAAAAATTAGCTGGGCGTCGTGGTGCGCACCTGTAATCCCAGCTACATGGGAGGCTGAGGCAGGAGATTCGCTTGAACCCGGGAGGTGGAGGTTGCAGTGAGCTGAGATCGTGCCCCTCTGCACTACAGCCTGGATGGAGCAAGACTCCATCTAAAACAAAAACAAACAAACAAAAAGAATACCATTTCATATAATTTTTACTTCTTACTTCTAGATACATGTTAATATTCTGCTTCTCTTCCAGAAGGAGCAATTTGTCTGATGATATTCATTCTCCAATTCCTTTGGTAGTTGCTTATTATTAAATGTTTAGGTTCTGGAGTTATTTTTTATTGGGGAATGTCCTCCGTCAGAGTCTTATTCCATCATTCCTTAGACGGTTTGACTTAATGATTTTAGAAGCTAGAAGTTCTATGATAGTATAGATTTAACTGGCATTTCTTTTATTATGAGAGAAAGACATTCAGTATCTTTTCATTTGTCTAATGGACATTTTTATAGGTTTTTTGATGAATTATCTGTTCAGGTCTTCTGCCTATTTTTCTATATAATTTTGGTTTCTCTTCAACTATTAAAACTTCTAACTGGTTATTATTTGTGTATATGGATGCAATTTAGTTTTGCATGTTAATTTTATATCTTGCTAGCTTATCAACTTACTGAGTTACTTTTATCACTCTCCAGGGTATTCCAGATTACTACTATATCATCTGCAAAAAAAGACAGTTTTATTTTTTTATTTTCCAAGTCATATGCCTCTAATTGTTTTTCTAGTCTGTGTCTTCTTTTTTTGTGTCATTTTTATTAAGTTTATACATCAATGCTATACTTGCTTCATGAAAAGAATTTGGAAAATTTCTTTCATTTTTTATACTCTGAAGCAATTTATATAGTTTTGAGACTGTCAAAGGTTTGGTTAAATTTCTCTGTGAAACCATCTTGCCTGGTCCTTTTATCTAGTATAGTTTTTTGATAACTTACTTTATCTCTTCTACAGAAAATGGCCTTTTAGGCTTTCTATCTTTACTCCAGTCAGTTTTGGCAAACTACATTTTTTGAAAAACTTTTTAAAAAATAGGTGAGTTGATCTTTTTCACGCTAATTAAGATAACCATTATGTTTGGTTGCAGTTCTATCAAACTGTCTTATGTTGAAATTATTGTGTATATTTACTGCATTTCTTTGTGTGTCCTTTTTACTTAAAAAATTCTTTTTGGTGTTTATGAAGGTTTGTATTTTCATTCTATAGGTTACCTTTCCCTTATTACTCTTTAAGTGCTTGCTATCTCCTCTATTTTTACCTAATTTTTATCTGATATCAGTTTTAAATGATATTTATTGACTGCTACCCTTTGCTTATATAACAAAATGATGTATTCTGTTTTCCTCTTTTTTCTTTCTTATCCTCCCATTAAAAAATTTGCATCTTTTGACTTTTGTTAACACATGTAATGTTCACATGTTATTTTTTCATCCATGCACTGACTCATTTTAGTCTCACCTGTACAATAAAATATATGAAGTTCTCACCATTTGGGAACATTTTCCAAAGTTATTTTAGGCATTTTCTAGTTGGATAAAACTCATCCTATCTGAAGTTCTTCAGGAATACCACGTGTGAAATATTCCCTTAGTACTGGTATATCACAAACTGTTTTCTATGGCCTTGATATTTTAAAGTCAGGTTGGCTATATGAAATATTTTTGTATACTTTCTTTCCTTTAGTGTCTTGAAAATGTTGTTCCACTATTGCCTTACTTTGCATGTTGTTTTGAGAAACCTAATGCTGGTCTAATTCTATTGCCTTCATAAGTTGCTTGATCTTTTTACTTGGAGGCACTGTGCATTTATTTTCCTCTAAAATCTAATAATTTTACTAGAATATATTGTAGAGTAATTTTTCCAGGTCAGATTTCCCCAGTACCTATATTAGATTCAAGTCTTCTTTTAATTCTAGAAAGTTTTCTTGGATTATAGTTCTAAGTATTAGGCTGTTCAGTTATTTTGATTGATTTCTTTAAGAAACTCTTTTACTTCTTGATTATATTTTCACTTTCCTAGTTGCTTTTCTTGTTTTCTTCATTGCCTTTTCACTTGATTATATTCTTCCTGGAGCAACTTGTAATTTGGTTTTCATTTCTGATAGGATTTTGTCTCTTCCTTCTTTCCTAAGTTTTATCAACTCTCATTTCACTTTTTCCTGATTTTTTTTGGGGGGGATCAATATCTATTATTACTATTTTTTAATTTCTCATTTGAGATGTGTTTTTCTTAGCCCAAATGCTTATTTGAGGAAATTCCCTTGAGTATGGATTGCGATGTTATATTTTTCTTAAGTTTTGTGGTTAAATTGTTTTGGAAAGTTTTCATCAGGAGGAAAGCTTTCATTGATATCATCTGATTTTTTCAGTTGTTTTATAATGATGGAGATAGAATTTTTGTTCTATTCTTTTTTATTTCACAGAAAAAGTTCTTAGTTTAAGAGCACTCCCTTCTGTGCGGTTTCTTTTATGGATCTTGTTTTGATGGTCATAGGGTAGGGTGGGTGGATTAGTAAGTTGTGCTCCGCTTTCATTTCTGTAAGCTCCTTAATTTTCCCTTCTTATTTCCTTCTTTCCCATCATTGCCTAGTCTCCAAGGAATTCTATCCATTCTCTATTTATCTGGTTCTTCCTCAGAAACAATGATTCTTCAAGGCTGCCATTTTTGACTGCATTCATACCTTGAAGTCTCTTTTTTGTAGCTAGTGCTAAGAACCACCAAGTCTTGACATATGTCCAGTATTTTGGCATTTATTGTTACATTTTCTCTTTCTGGAGGTGATTTTGTTTGTTCTTCATCTAATTCATGGTTTCTCTCTACTCTTTATTTCAGAATTTTTCAAGCCTTGCCTCCTCTGTTCTCTGTATTCCAGGTTTCAGTAAAGGCAAGCTTCAGGAGTTTTGTTGGAATTATTATTTTTCTTACTGTATTTATAAGTACTTTAAAGGCTGTGGTATCTTTTTGTCACATAGTCATATTCAAAATATGGGTCCTGTATGGTTCTATTTGCTTTCTTTGTTGATTTTATGTTTTCTAGGGGGACTGTGTAAGGGAGATTCAAAATCAGGTGATTACTGTTGATCTCTAACAATGTTCTCTTATTTATATTTTGTCATTTGGGTCTTCATTTTATGATATTGTCATATATTTGTTTTATAGTAAGCTACCTCAAATTCTTTGAAGAATAATGCAAAGTGAAAATAAATATTTACTTTTTATTATTAACAAATAAATGTAAAAAATGCTCTGCCTTGATGGCTTTTTTGTTCTTTAGTAAAATGAAGTATGAGTAACAAAATAAAAAAGAAAAAGAAAAAAGGGGAAATGAAAGAAAAGAAAAAGCAATGGAAAAGCAATGAGATTGGTTATTTTGGTCTATGGATATCTTTTTTTCAAAGCAATGTCAAAGAGGTTTTAACATTGTTTTGAGCAATAGTAGCAAGACTTTAGCATAGGTACAGCCTCCAAAAGTGATTGCTTTTAAGCTCTATGCTATTTTGTATTATGTAATATGTATCAGGAAGCTCTGGGATATTATAATGAACCACTGCTTTATAATTATACCTTATATGTTCACACACACACACACACACACACACGAGCACATATATACACAATACATATACTTACTTGTTTCACATTCTGAAGCTCTTCTGTCAATTGTTTCCTTTGCTTATCTGATTCCAATAATTTTTCCTATATTTAAAAACCACCAAGTTAACAACTTGTTATGAAAGTATCAACAAGTATGACTTCTTAGTCCCTTGTTTCAAGGCTTATATTCCCAAATATCAAATTGCTACAGTCTGACAATGTTGCTCCTAGTCATTTTTCTGGCTTTACATGAGGCACTTAAAAGTAATTAGTTATTTACAGTAAATTGTGATGTAAATATACTTTTTATTAGCTTAATTTTGCAAAATCTCAAAATATAAGCTCAAACAGAAGCCAGTTAAGAATACAAATGTGTAAATATTAACTCAATTTTGGTTAAGCTATCATTGCCAAAGAGATAGCAAATTGAAGAGCATTATTATTATAAACTAGAATTAAAGGTCTTTGACCATACAAAAGAGGGCATATGATGAGACTGGCTCACCTCTTAATTTCCTAATTTAATTTTAGCTTATTCTTGAAAGATTATCCATGAAAAGGCAGATATGACTAATGTAAACAAAACATAAAATAATAGTTATTAAGGTTAATATTATACATACACATAAAGTATCTTTGGATTTGAAATTAAGTCAAGCATATACTCTACAATGTCCATTTTTATTAATTATATCTTAAATAAATCCACATTTTATTGGTCAAATCAGAAATACTAAGAGTAATTTAAGAGCCATTAAATACAAACCTGAACAGAGGAATTGCTCGAACATTAAATTGAGTGGTAAAGATTCATGGCAATATTACAATGTTTATAAGAGGCAATATCCTTTCTGGTATATTTCAGCTTATTCTTGTCTAAGAGGTGAAATGAAGGTATATGAAAATGAATATAATATAGCAATCTAATGACTATGCCACAGGAGCCAAGAGACTGCGGGCTCCTGTGATTTTATGTTCTGGCAAGTCACCTTCACCCTTTGTGCCCTAGTTTTTTTGTATCTGTAAATGGAAAATATATCTATTTTCCATTCACCTTTGCAAAGTAGTAGCAATGTGAATTCTGCAGAAAGCCTTCCTTAAATAAAGCCCAAAGCACTTTTAAAAATTACTCTTGCAAGATAAAAATTAGCTATTGACATAAAATTATCTTGGTTTCATTTTTATTTGTATCTCATATTAGACATGAAGAATAGAGATGTCACAGGATAATGAAAAGTGATGAGACACCACCTAAATTCATTTAACAACCTCTGCTTTTTATGAGTGTATAATACAAGTAGAAAAACTGAAAACAAAAACATTACCTTTAACAAAATATTTATTGCTTTGTATACTACTTTATATGGCTTCTTTAACTGGCCAGCCAATAGGTAGGTTTTGAGGTAAAGGTAATTATAACATGTAAAATTTGTTTTATCTGGAATTTTGCACCATATTCTAACCAACTGAGCTAGCTGGTAGCCGGCTTATCAGGGAGTTTAGGTTTTGTCATATCAGGGTATATTCAGTTACATTTCATGAACTTTAAAGGTAAATCCTGATTTATTGAATGACTCCTCAGGGAAGTCTTATTGAAATGTTAAATTAATATGACATATACACTTTCAAATTAACATTCTAATAATTACTATTGATATTAAAATAAAAACAAATATATCACTAAAGTTAACAATGATAAACTATAAGGAAATGAAAAAGATCTGAGAGCCTCTGAGAATTCTGATAAACCACAAGTCTAATGGTTTAGGTAGAGATAAAAGAATACATAAAAAGTTATCTTATTAAGGTAACCAACATTGGGGAAGTTTTCTAAGAGAATATAAGGAAACCACTGTCAATGTATTTTTAAAACTAAATTTTTATTTTCTAGCAAAACAATTGTTGCACTAAAAAATGTGGAAAGATAGTGGTTTCAAAGGTAAGAAAAGAAATATATAAAATACTCTTATAGTAGTGAAATGCTCATATACTTTAGGAAGGAATGTAAATTGGGAAAACCTTTTCAAAGGGAATATGGTAACATATGCAAAATTTTAAGTGTCTATATCTTTCAATAAAGCAATTACATTTTCAGACATTCATTCTGTGTATATACTGTGCAAATGCCCAAAGATAAATCTACAAAGCTGCTGAAGATGAAATTATTTTAAAAACTGGAAATAGTCTAATGTCCATCAATAGGGAACTGGCTAAATAACTATTTAATGTATAGGACAGTTATTGAGAAGAATTTGGTAGATCTGTGTATATTAACCTGAAAAGCTGCCTGAGATATAATTCTTATAAAGAGAGAGAGAGAGAAAAAAAAAGGAAGGCAAGTTGTAAAAAAAGAAAAGTGTGGATGAAGTGACTTACATAGAAGTGAAAATACACACATACTGGAAAAAATTTTTTTAAGGCTTTATTATTTTTTGAAGCAGTTTTAGATTCATAGCAAAATTGAAGAGGAAAGTACAGAAATTTCTCACATATTCCCTGTTCCCACATATACATATATTTATTTATTTTTGTTTTTATGTTTTAAATAGTAGAGATGGGGTCCTGCTATATTGCCCAGGCTGATGTTAAACTCCTGAGCTCAAGTAATCCTCTTGCCTCAGCCTCCCAAAGTACTGTGATTACAGGTGTCAGCCATCATGCCCTGCCTATTTTTTAAAAATATAATTTTCTGTGTAGAGAAAAATCTATGAAAAGATAAATAATATATTTGCAACAATGGCTTCCTTTAGAGGTTGAAATTATAAAAACTAAGGTAGCAAAACAAATTTTCTTTCTTTTTGGTATAAAGATTTTCTATTTAATAAAAATTAAATAATTATCAATATACTATACTTTATTTAATAAAATAATTTTAAAAATATGTTCCTATGGTGAATTAGTGGTAAATCAAGTAGTTATGTTGCTTTTCCTGAAGATCTGGAAAATACAGCTTTCTGTAAAAATTAGGATATAATTTAAATGTAATATTCTTCTAAAAACAGAATGAAACCATATAAAGAGAATCAAGGCCAGACATGTTGGCTCACACCTGTAATCCCAGCACTTTGAGAGGCTGAGGCAGGTGGGTCATTTGAGCCCAGGTGTTTGAGACCAGTCTGAACAAAATAGTAAGACACCATCTCTAAAAAATAAAAATTAAAAAAAAAATTAGCTGAGCATGGTGGCATGGACATGTTGTCCCAGCTACTTGGGAGGTTGAGGTAGGAGAATCGCTTGAACCCAGGAGGTTGAGGCTACAGTGAGACGTGATTGCAGTATTGCACTCCAGCCTGGGTAACAGAGTGAGACCCTGTCTCAAAAACACAAAACAAAAACAAGAATCAAAAAACCAAACAAACAAAAAAAGAAGAAAAATGTTATAGTATATTTGGGATATGTGTGCTTTTTTCCTCTCTTAAATAATATTTTGTCTTAATTCCAAATTACGTTAGCAAAACATGATGTCCCTTAAGAATAGCCCTGCACATGAAAAAAAATGTATTTCCCAAAGAACTCACAGGATCCGAAATTGCCACAACTTGCTTTATTGGCTCTTCATCTAATTCTGCCCTGGCCACCAATGAGAGAGAATAAAAAGGATAAGAAGGAACCTGAACAGAAGACATGAGCAAAAACCATTGTTCACACTAAATGTTGCACAGATATTGTGAAATATAAATATGTAGACCAAAAATTAATTCTCTAAAGGCCAACTGAATGAAGAATCTGATTTTTACTACTTGATATTAATATTTTTCCATTAAAAATAAAATTAAGCCCCAATACTTCAGAATCCAATATACGATTTTTTTCTTTTTCTTTTTTTTCTGAAGAAAACATAAGGAAACTAAATTAGAGGTTACCTTAAGTGTATTTACTTCTTTCAAGGCATCATCTCTTTCACGCTTGAGTCTTTCCATTTCATCTGCTTCTGAAGAATCACAAGGAAGAAGCTGTCAACATTAAAATATAAGAGAAAAGTTGTACATTAGATGCTAATTATGAGAGGTAACATAAAAATCCTTTTTGACTAATCTTAGGCTTTTGTATTCTAATAACAAAATTTAGTTTCTTACGTTGGAGTCATTTGATTAGATAAAAGAGAATATTAAAGTATTAAAGCAATTTCATTCATTTTAACCTTACATTGTTGTCACTTATAACAGAATTTTGATTTTGTTGTCACCTTTATCATTAACAATATAATTTTCCTTAAAATTCCAAATTCGAAGACTGTGTTTATAATGTCAAAAAGACTTCAGGAATTACCAACATAAACTATTCCCTAAAGACATTCATTCTAATAGCATGGTATCTAAGGCTAACAAAATGCTGTACATTATAAATCAGATGGTTTACATGAGCCTAGTAAAGTATATTTATCAATTATGTATCTGGTTTCAACTAAATGAAATGTAATGCAACAGACAAGTGGCTTAAAAATATTCCTGCACAGAAATTGTAGATTGAAGATAATATTAATAATTTATGCACAAGTGAATAACAACAACAAAAAAATGCAGAGATGACCACATCTCTTACATCTAGCATGATGTCTCTGACCGTCAATTACAACGTAAAAACAATGACAGTCTAATCAGAGATAAAAACCCAAGTTTAACTACAGCCATCTCCTATGTGGAAGCTACAACAACTAAAGAAAATATCATTTAAAGGATTAAGTGGAGAAAGTGGTTGTTATGTAAGCATGGGCTTAAAGCAGGGCCCTTTAGATAGGTGAGGTGAATGTGGAGTAGAAAAAAAATAATAAAAATAATTAATAATATCAACCACTTATTGGAAACTTACATGTGCAGATGCATTGCTAAAGACTGTATATATTCAATATCAATCACCTTGTCTCCATTTTACAGATGAAGAAACAAGCTCAGAAATGTTAATAACTTGCCTAAGGTTTCACAGCTAACAAATGGCCATTCCAAGAGTCCCACAAATCATAGTCTCTGATTTTTACTAAAGATTCAACAAAAAACATGGTGGAATGGATATAATAAACTCATATTTGCTTTCCAAACTCTAGAATAACAGAAGTAGGAATTATTCTTCATATTTGGGGAGAACTTATTTCCCTGAAGATCACTGGTTCTTTTTGGTCTGTCACATTAGCTTTTGGGCATCTATGGACATTGCCCATAATTTACATGATCTACATTCTTCATATCTGTTACTCTGCTCTCTCAGAAGTATTCAACACACACACTCATAAGATTTCATTTCTATATTGTTAATTTTGAACACATTTTAAAATGTAATAATATTTCCCAGAGTGTGTTCCAAAGGATATTAACAAGCTTTGTGTAAAAGCAAAATTGAGTGGTAGTGATGGCGGTAGTGGTATATGATTTAGAAAAAATTAACCTTATTTCCGGTATGGCTTCCAACAGCCTTAATATGCTAATGAACATTTGAATTGCCAAAAAAAAAGTATAATAACTTGTCATGTTTCCTCAGTAATTTCACCATACTACAAACCCCCAACCTCCTCACCCTGCTGCCTTCATTTATTGATTTTTGTACTAGCTCATGGAACTAAAGTAAACAAAACACAATCTGGAGAACTCAATGTTGCTACTCAACATTCATATGGCCTACTCTATCTTCTCATCCTAAGAAGTGAAATAAGCAGGATTCAAAAGTTTAAATAAGGCCGGGTGCAGTGACCCAGGTCTGTAATGCCAGCACACTGGGAGGCCGAGGCTGGAGGATTGCTTGAGTCCAGGAGGTTGAGATCAGCCTGGGCAACATAATGAGACCTTGTCTCTACAAAAAATAAATAAAATTAGCCAGATATGGCGGGGCACTCCTGTAGTTCCAGCTATTCAGGAAACTGAGGTGGGTAGGGAGGTCAAGGCTGCAGTGAGCCAAGATTGCACCACTGCACTCCAGCCTGATGACAGGGTGAGACCATGTCTCAAAAAAAAAAAAAAAAGTTTAAATAAAATTTTAGATACCAGAGCTAGAATAATTTATTAAGAGAAACTATGGATTGGGATTTTAGGGATGTGATAATAAACTTTTGAACTTAACACCATGTAGGTAAAGCATGTGTAAAAGAATCTATGGTACTATTTTGAGAGGCAAAGCCTAGACTAAACAGTCATAGAACAAACCATGACTTAAATAAAATGTTTTATAATCCCACTGCTATTTTGGACTGTGCAGCAAAAACTTGCAGCCAGACAATTGGCCGTGGATGTTCCTTGTGAATTCTTTGAAAAGCCCCTTTGTGCTCAATGACTTTTTTATATAGTTCCATTCAAGTATACTTCAGCTAAGGAAGCGGCAAATGAATTGTTGTTATTTAACAGCAACAATTCCAGACAGATGCGTGTTTTCAAAATCTATCAGTAACTACTGAAATTTATATTCCTTAACCTTCCACATCTGTTTCCTGTCTGGTTCTCGCAATATCATTTGCGATCCTTGGATCCCCTGAACTTTGCAACAGCTGGTAAATAACATTGTAAATCATTTCTACTCTGCTTTCTAGAGTCTCCTTCTGGAGATGTCAAGAAATACATACTATAGGTCATTGGACTGTGCTGATTAGGTCTGACTTCACCTCTCCCTTCACTGTTGCTGCTCCAACATATTTTAAGTTACTTGACTTGTATCAATTCTGGATAACTACTATTCCATTGGCCATATTCCCTAATCTCAATTCATTTTAAACAGAAACAGTTACAAAACAGTTAACTTCAGTGTCAGTCTAATTTTATTGATAAGGCCTTCCATTAGAGACCTATTCAATTACCTTCTTTCCTTATAAAATTGTGTGTGACTTTACCATCCTATTCACCTAAAAATTTCTGGGTATCTTCTTTTCTCCTTCCATTTCCCTGCTCATTCCTTTCACTTCTTATCTGGCTTATACATCTTTCCTCTCACTCCCATATTTCTAAAATGATTAATTTCAATTTCACCAATAAAACTGCTACTTGACAAAGAAAATGGCCCCCACCAACTTTCTTCTTTGTTATATATAACATTGTTGAAGGCTTTTTTTCCTTGAAATTTTATCTTCTTTAGATTGTGATATCCTAATATCTCACCCACCCTTCTGCACATTTAGGCTATTCCCAATGAGTTACTTTCATGTCTACTCCTTAAATGGAGAAAAGGGGTTTGGGAGGCTCCCCAAAGTTTGTCCCTTTTCTCCTTTTTCCCTACAAGTTCTGAGTGAGCACATTCACTATTATGCCTCAACTATCACTCTCCAAAATATTCCCAAATTCCTTCCCAGTGTCTAGTTCCTAATTTCCAGTGGCCTTTGGTTATTTGTACTTGCCAGCTTCTTAAATCTCTCTAAAACACAACCTGTCATCGTCTCTACTTTGAAAAAGGCTTTCTCCTTATTTCCCTATTTCTAGAAATGCTACCTGTACCATCATATTCTTAGTTATCCTAGCCAAAACTTTGGAGTTTTTTTTTTTTATTCATTCTTCTTCCTTAGTTCTCATGTCCAAAGGGTCAGCAAGTCCTACTGATGATATACTTGTTGTAGTTGTTGTTTTTGGTAAGTAATCTAGATCTATCACTTCTTTCCTTTCTATTTTCCCCAGCTTCACTATACTTTTGTTCTTTATTATCTTTATTTGGATTATTTCTATAGTCCTCTATCTAGACTACCTACCACCACTTTCATTCCCTTCCTAGATAACCAACACATAAGATTCCTCTTTCTAAAGTATCACTTTTGTCATTTAACTGTTTTCCTTAATGGCTCCTCACTCACTACTGAGTAAAGTACAGACTTCTAAACTTCACATTTACCCTTTGAGGCATAACTTCTGTCACCTGAATGAACCCAATTATCTTTTTTTTTTAAGTAGACTACTCTCTGTGTGCATTACGTTCTAATTTTTTTGTTTATGCTAATACTTTTATCACTCCCTCCTCACCTCTTGAGCACATAAAATCCTATTTATCCCTCAAAATTTACTGAAATGCCAACTGTTATGAATCTTTTCTGAATGTTCTAAGCTTTATTACTCTTATGGCCTTGCCACACTATGTAGCTTTTCTTACTATAATTATCTGGGCACATGACTTTTTGTTAAAATATGTAGGCCAAGTTTTACCTATTTTAATAACATGTGCACATAACAAAACATGCACACTGCAGTTGTTCAATATATATTTCGTGTTTTCGTTAGGGAAGTGGCTATAAAGTATTTACTGCGATACAAGGTGAGAAATATGATACATACTACGATCCAGTATAAGTGAAACATGACTCAGTTTTATCATATACAGTTCCCTTTGATATTTTCCATTTTGTTCTATTTCACTTGTTTAAAATGGTAGTCGCAGCCCACTAAATTGACTTAACAAGAGCCCAAACTGTGAAAAATCTATTTTAGGGAATTTAGTGTTCTCTCTATAATTTTAAGATAATCCATTCATGATACAGTACTTGATTAGTCTGGTAAAATCATACTATGATGGACTATATTCTGCTATTGCTAGGTTTAGAATACTGCTAAATGTGGGCTCCAGCCTTGCCCTTTCTGCATATAACCTTGTGCCAGCAGCAGGTGTAGCACTGTGTGAATTTTCTAATGTAGCAATGATGATTAGACTCACAGTAAGATAATTATATTTTTGGTTTTAAATGTCATATTCCTCCAAACCCAAAAGTTGTCAAACAAAAGTAGGACTGACTTTATACAGACTCAGCAATTCCTACTTAAAAGATAGCATCTCAAGAGATATTTTGAGTCAGATAAAATAATGAGCAAAAGCAGCAAGTTACAAAAGAGTACATATTCTATAATTCTATTTATTATGAAATTCAATAAAAGGCAAAAATAATCTATGTTGTTATAAATCAAAATATTGGTTCCAATGTAAAGGTGGGAGTGGCGGCTGACTGGGAAGGTGGCCTGAGGGAGCCTTTTGAGTGATGATTCCATGTGAGACACATAATAAAAATTCATCAAATTGTACACTTTAGATTTTTGTACTTTATTCTGTATATATTAGATTTAAGTAATAATATTTTAAAAAATAAATTAAGAAAGACAAGCCATCATTATCAGCCAAAAAAAGAAAACATGAGTAAAAGACATACATGCCTAACAGAATGACCCAGCCCTGTTGTTTGTGAAACTGAGATGGTTGAGGGGGTAACCATAGTGGAATTTCCCACCCTCATAGACAGTCAGCATCTATAACTACAGACTGATTGACATACTTCAGATGGGGGACTAAACTGCTTTTGAACTCAAAAAAGTAGGGAATTATACTGCAAAACAATCAGTTATTTTTTGTTTGCTTTTGGTGAGCCACATGACAATAATTGTGATTTTTATAATGTTTCTTCAAACTGTTACATCACCCATTAGTGAATCATGAAGCCAAAGTTTTAATGAAATACAAGTGAATATTAAATAAGAATGCAATGTACATAGAAAAGGTAACTAATGCTTTGACGGGCTTTTGTTTCAGTTATATATGTGAGTATGGTGAAAAATATGTTTTCTTATTGTGGACTCAAGTAAAAAAATATAATAAAAAATTAATATAATGCTATTGCACGACATTTTGATCTGAAGCCACGAATTGGAAATCATTGACATGTCAGAATTATTGACATGTCCGGAATTAGTGACTCTTGCACAATTGCCATTAGCACTTTGCTTTTGCTGTCAAAGTATCACAGGTTGAACACATTCTTTTTTTTTTTTAATCCCAACAACTTCCAAACTATAAACACATTCTTATCTGCCCTAAAATTATATTGGTAAGGAGGAAATAAATTGCTAACCCGGAGCATGACAATCCGTTTGCGGCTGCTAAAAAAGATCTGCTTGCTCATACAAAATACTCTGAATTGCCCACTTCATTGGCATGTTGTAAACTACCCAACCACCTTTGCCTTCTTCATCAAAAATGAGCATGGCAGCTCTGAGAACTGTTTGGCAGTAAAAAACAATGCTCCCTGCCATCAACATTAGGTAGATTAATACACAACACCGGAATCAGCAGAATGAAAACTGTGCGCCTTGAATACAGCTTTAGTTCTCTTTGAATAAATGCTACAAAATTAGTTCTGATAAACCAGTGCTTCATTCTGGGATAACTGGGTACTCTCCTGAGGGTTACAGAACAACCAGATCTGTGGGTGATTGCAATGGGCAACAAGCTTAGCAGTAAAAGAGATTGCTTACAAAAGAGAACAAAGTGATTTGAAACATTAAAAAAAGTGACATGCATCATTTTTTAAATGAGCGGTCAGACTTATTTGTTCAATAAATTAATCATGTATACTCTGTGTCTCTGGAATTTGAAATCATGTAATTAATAATAAACAGTATTCAAACTTCCTGTCAATAAAGCATATCACTTGAAAACAGAAGAGCTCTAAATATAACCATGAAATAAAAGTGCAATTTTTGTTTTTAAACTTGAACTAAAAGAAAAAGTCATTAAAAATATGTAACATATCTATTCTCCTGCTTGAATTTAGGGTTTCTAGCAGCATTCAAAGAACTTGACTGACCATATCATTTATTTAAAAGTATATCTGAAAACAGAAACGAACATAAAGAAATATATAAGTTAATAAGACTATTAGCAACTCAAAAAGGGTATCATTAGAACAAAAAATGTTGAAGACTTTCTGGAAAATAAAAAGCAAATGGGTATAACAAGGTTGTAAAATATAAGGTAAATATATAAAAATTAATTTTATTTTATGTAAAACCAAATAAATTTAAAATGAAACAAATTTTTAAAATATACCATTAATTTTAATGGCAACAAAAAGTGTAAGGTAACTAGATTATTAAAATATAATTAATTAAAAATATCTAAAATATATTGACATCAAAGAAGATATAAATACATGAGAAGCCATAACATGTTCACAGAAACTTAAATTTATAAAGATGTTGATTCTTCCCAAAATAATCTATAAATTCAATAGAGCAAGATTTTTCGTGGAACTCATATGGACAAGATAAGACTGAAGATTAGCTAAAGCAATATTTTAAAAGAATGGCAGGAGGTCTGGGGGGCAGTTTGAAGTGATGTCAAAGGACATAACATTTCCATAAGACAGAAGAAAAAAGTTCAAGAGATATATTGTACAACATGGTGACTATAGTTAATAACGATGTATTGCATTTTGAAAATTGCTAAGAGAGATTTTAAGTGTTCTCACTATAAAAAAAGACAAATTATTTGAGGTAAAGCATATGTTAATTAGCTCAATTGAGCCATTCCACAATGTATACATATTCTAAGTCATGTTGTACACAATAAATATATAAAATTATTATTTGTCAATTAAAAGTAAGTAAATAAGATAAATAAAAATAAGACAGGAGAACATCTTATCAGATATCAAGACTTATGAAGCCAAGAAACCACCAGAATAAAGAGTCCAGAAATTCCCAGGTAAATATGGTAATTTCATAAGGGACAGAGCTGGCATGAAAAGAATTCTTTCACCCCATTAAAATATAGATTTATATTTTTAATATGTTCATAAAAATAATTGATCAAAAGTTATGTCAGATTTCTAATTTTATTAATTATGTACCAATAATAAGTATAATTATAATTCAATACAGAAGAAAATTGTAATTTGTAAAGCCTTATAAACCTAGGAAAATAAAACAAATCATTTTAATTCATTTAAAGTTTTTTTGGCAGCAAAATGATAAGGTGATCATTTCGCAAGCATACAATTATGTGTTATCAGGATAAGATTCCAGGTCTATATGGAACAGAAATAAGAGCTAACAGAGAAAAAGAAAAGATAAAGTTTTGAGCATAAAAGGATAATGCATGAATTTTCTTTGAAATAGATGGTTACGGGTATAAAATACTGTAGTATAAAATCTACTGATAACATTTAAAAGAATTGTATAATAACAGGTTTCTTTTAAAAAAATATATTTATATATCCAATATTTTAATCACTGGAAACCTAAAAAAAAAAATCAACGAATGAAAAGTTGTTATAACTATATCATGAGACTAAGTCGATTTTAAGGTAAGAAACATTCAAATGGTAGATATAAAAACAGATCTGTGTATCTAGATAGAAATTTAGTATATGATAAAGTTTGCCTTTCAAATCAATGGCAAAAACGGAGATGGGTTTTTAAATAAATGATGGTGGAACAAAAACAAGTGGTTTGCCATGCATAATGAAAGAATTTTTTAATTAAATATACAAATTATACAGAACATAAATTAAGAAGGAGGTCCTTAAGAGGATAAAACTACCAAAAATCCACAGTGAAAATGACTAAAATATTCAATAATATAAATGTCAAACTTCTATAGAATACATGATTGAAGCTAATAGACTTCACAATCCCATTTTACATAAAGCACAAAAAGAGGCAAACCAATCTACATTGTTAAAAGGTGAAAGAGTAGTTACCCAATTTTTTGTGGGGGTACAGGGGTGTTACTATCAATCAAAAAGGAACCTGGGGGCAGGAGAGCATCTGGTAATGTATTTATTTAATATTATGTTTCTTGATCTGGATGCTAATTAAATAAGGATGGTTTAGGCTACAAAATTTCATAGTATATACACATCATATAGGTGCTTTTCTGTGTGTATATTATAGAGAGATAAAACAGATTAGAATGGACACATGCATACATGGTATCTGTCAGTTTGTCTAGCTAGCTAGTTATAGCACGTATCCTCCACATATCAAATTGTCAATACTGGTAAACTTAGGTGTGGGAGTAGCACAAGAGGCTAGTGAGATAGGATAATGAATATCAGGATGAACTTTTACTTTTGATTTTAAATTGATTTGTATTTATATATTTACGCAAGAAACATGTATTATTTCTATTTTTAAGTGAAAAAAGCCTACACATACGACATATAACATTCAAGACTTGTGACATACATGTCAAAGCAATTCTATAGGGCATACTCTACCTGTGAATCTAATATATTGGAAATTTCATGTGCACCAACATTTACTTCATCCAACTGCAAGCAAAACAAGTTTCTGGCAACCTGGACAAAATCTAAAATGGAACACATTTAAGTAAGAACATAGCATTTAACCCCTTCTAAATATTACTTTATTCTATATGAAGTTGTTAATGTTACAAATTTAACCCGCATAAATTATCTTAAAATAGTATTGACTTAAGTGATAGGTAAACGTAAGTTCAAACAAGAAGAGACAAATTGGTCTGAACTTAACTTCAGTTAACTTTGCTAAAATTAATAATTCAGCTAAGATAATAATAAAGCAAATATGTATTGTGGACCTATAGTTTTTCAACCCTTGTATTATGAGTAGAACTTTTTCTGAAACATATGACAATATTATGATTTATGGCTTTTCTAGCTGGAAGAACCTGAGGTTTGATAGCAATTATTAATAGCAGCAGCTAATGTTTATGTAACAGCTGCTGTATGGCAGGCACGGTGCTTAGCAATTTCATCCTCCCAACAGTCTTCTGAGGTAGGTCCTCTTATCCTGTCCATTTTACAGATGAAAAAAATTGAGGCTGAGACAGGTTAAATGCCTTCAACTGTCCAAGGCCACGTGGTAAAGGGAAAAAGAGCAGTTCATAGGCTTCTTCTGACATGGAGAGTAACTTACTCATCTATGTATCCTCAAATATTTTCCACTTTGGCTACTGTATTTTTAATTTCCAAGGATCCTTTTAAATGTTCTCTGATTGTTCCTGTTTTACAATATCCTACTTTATTTCATGGTTGCATTACCTTCACTTTTCTTTTTAAAGATGTTATGAGAGATTACCTGAATTAATTAATTAATTAATTTATTTATTTTTTGAGACGAAGCCTCATTCTGTCACCCAGGCTGGAGTGCAGTGGCACGATCTTGGCTCACTGCAACCTCCACTGCCCAGGTTCAAGCGATTCTCCTGCCTCAGCCTCCTGAGTAGCTGATATTACAGGCGTGCACCACCATGCCCAGCTGATTTTTGTATTTTTAGCAGAAACGGGGTTCCACCCTATTGGCCAGGCTGGTCTTGAACTCCTCACCTCAGGTGACCCACCCACTTTGGCCTCCTAAAGTGCTGGGATTACAGGTATGAGTCACTGCACCTGGCCTCCTACCTGAAATTCTCTTCTGTGCTTCTTTATTTCTTTTTTTCTGAGTTCCTTTTTTCTGTTTGTCTGATAGTTTGGGGTTCTATATGTTGGAGGATTTCTCCAAATCTCTGGTGACTCTTGACTATGAGTTCATATTTAAGAATCGGGCACTAAAAAAGTTGGTTGGAAATTTTGTGTGTGTAACTTGCTTTGTCAACTGGCAGCTTTCACTACAGGGCAATCTGGTGGCCAGCTGACATTTTTGTTCAGCTTCTTCAGACAGAATACTATAGTCTTCTGCCTATAGTAATAAACATGGCAGCAAAGTTCCCTGAGCAATCTGGGTGCATATTACGAGTGATGACTCACTATATACTCCACAAACTCCCTTGCTGCTGGCAACTATAGGTCCACAATCTCTGGTTTAATTTCTCAAAGGAATATACTTCTTTTCCCCTGGAGGTGTACAGTGGTAGATGCCGGACTACTTGAGAAACGGCAGAGAAGAGCATGCATAATTCTCCTTATAAAGATTTCCAACAATCTTGTTTTAATAACCTGCCTAAAAACTCAGTCTCCAGAAGTACTTGATGTCTTCAATTCCTAAATCATTTTAGGGTCAAATCAACTTGTTCCTCATTGTGATTTTCCTCTGTCTTCACACACTTGGGCTTTACCTGCCTCTGCTCACAAATTTGTTTACTTTTCTCACCCATTTTTCTGTCCTTAGGTATTGTGGTTTTACTTGTATGTGTTTTTCTGTTTCTTGTTTTCATTATTATTTTGGGATGATTTTCAAGTGGAGATGGGATGAAAAATATCTTTTTTTCATCACTTAAAAACCAAAAGGTCATTTTTTTTCAGCAATACAGATGCTTTATAAATGATACAATGTTACGTCTATTATACAAGAAAAAATTAAATACTTAATAGTGACAAGAAGACAAAAAGTATTACATTCAAACATTACTGGTGGTAGAACAAATATATGTGCAAAATATCTCTGAAAAACAATTTATCAACATGTATCAAAAGTCCAAATCATTTGTGAGGATTTGGCTTAAGAAAAGAAAGAAAAACAGCTACATTCACAATGTTGATAAATACAGATTTGTAATATCAGCTACTGAGAAACCATGAAAATTCACAATAGTAGAAAGGCTTAATATTATAGTACAACAACTAAGTGGTACATTATGGTATCTTTAATAAGAATAGAGTTGACCCCTGAACAACATAGGCTTGAACTACACAGGTTCACTTATACATCAAGTTTTTTCAACCAAATGCATAAAAAATACAGTATTTGAGGGTTGGAAAAGCCACATATGTGGAGGGTAAACTTTTACTACATGTGGGTTCTGCAAGGCTGTCTATAAGATTGAGTATGGCTGGATTTGGGTATATGCAGGGGTCCTGGAAACAATTCCCCTCCCATACCAAGGGACGACTCTAATTAGGTAGCATCATAAAAATATGTACTATATTATATTAGCTGAAAAAGGATTAGAATTAATCTCACAGTAGTGAAATTGGAACTTCCATATTTTGTACTGTTTCTTTTGTCATTACTAAAGCAATATTTATGCAATAAATAAAAAATAAAAAGAATATGACAGAATGATGATATTTTAGAGCTGAAAGGTCCTAATGAAATTCTTCTTTCTGCTGACCCTGCCAGGTCAGTAATTCTAGCTGAGTTCTTGGGGTACTGATTAAGGAACTTGAAATGGATGTAGTTTTACTTTTCATTCTCTCCTTCTAAAGAACAGACACTCTTAATGAAAATGTGTCACAATAACTCTTGAATGATGATTCAGTGATAATACAACACAATAAACCTAATATTACCTCCAAAAGACACTGTCCCTTTTGAGTCTGCTTGTACTTGCTGTCTCAGGGCTTGGTGTTGTTCCTTTGTGGGCTGAATACCAAGATAATTTAGAGCCTGGAAGATAAAGGACTCATGAAAAGCAATTTTTCGAATCTCCAAAGAATAAAACTTTTCATTACAAACATTACAACCCAGGGAAAATAATCAATACCAGAAACAGTCGACCAGGATTAAACATCCAAGGGAAGTCAGCTATTTATGGATTAAGTGCCTATTAAAGATTAGCTTCCTGATTTTACTACTACCTCATTTTTTCCCCAAGACTAGCACTTTGGCTAATACCAAATTTATGACATTGTCCCAGAACCAAAAATCAAACTATTTCTTAGTTTATATGATTTGGCACAAGTAAAATGGCAAAAGAATCCTACTACATCAGATTTACAAGTGACACTCTAAAACATGAATTATATTTGGTTAACATCTTGTCTTTGAGAGCAGAACTGAAGTTGATAGGAATTAGGTTCAACATAAAATCTTCTAATGTTTGGCTTGTTAGGGGCAGGCTTACACAAATAGTAAACTAAAAAGCTTTCTCTGCCACTTACTTCTCTCTTTCATCAGATTCTTCCCCTTAAGGGAAAAGCTCTTTCTCCTTTTGGTATCCATTAGTGATTAAAAATTCAGAGACTGTTAATTGTATTCCAATGTCCATTCTCTCCTTGCTCCTTAGTAACCGAACCAACCACAATTTTCGGCTGAAAACACTGCCATGCAGCTAAAAGACATTTCCCAGCCCCTTGTACATCTCCATGCAGCCATGCAACTAACTAGGAAATAGCCAATGAGATACAAGGGGAAGTGCCATAGAGTACTACTAGGAAGTCTCCTTTCAAAAGTCGGGGTAAGCACTTCTTGTCCATGCGGATTAGTAAGGGAGAAAGAAAGGAAGGAAGGAAGGAAGGAAAGAAAGAAAGAGGGACTGATGGAATTTGAGCAGTTCTTTTGGTTCATGTGGTACCTCAGTAAAGATGGTGGAACAGAAAGATAATTGGAACATGGTCCCTGGCACTCTGAAACCTCCACGGCAGCCCTGGATTACCTTCTTTCAGGCTTCTTTTCGGTGTGAAAGAAATTTCTAAAGGAAACCACTGTTATTTTGAGTTCGCCAGTTATATATAGCAAAATCTAATCTTAACTAACGCAAAGGGACTGATCGGATGTCCTATTATTGGATATGGCAAGAGCATATATAGTGTCGATCACATCAAAACTAAAATGTAGGCAAAGTTTAGTATTGGTAATTATCTCTTACATATTTCTTCCTCCTTTAGAATCTTGTTCAATCATTTAGTATTTAATTCATCAAATAATTTATTTGGTGCCTACTATTTGTCAGCCACTAAACTATGCATAGGTGATAGATAAATGAAATATAGTCTCTCATCCCAAAGAGTTTATGGTCTCTAGGGTGAGAACAACTGTAAAGAAATAAGTAAAACATGTAATTTAATAGAAGTATGCATAGGGTATATTAATACACAAAGCAAATGGTTAATTTGTAAGTGAGCAATTTGGGAACAATGAAAGAAGAATGGTGAAAGAATATCAGGAAAGATTCTTTCAAAAATGATTCTTAAGCTCAGTCTAGCATCATCTGCTTATCTTGTATAGTAGTCAAGTATTTGCATTGCATAACATGGCATAATGATTTTTAGCTTCTGTATTTTTTTTCTCTTCAGTTATAAAAATGTTTCAAATATAAACACAAAAAAGAATAACACAAAGAACACCCATATACTCACTATCATCAGTTACTCATTGATATGTACTTAAAATTTATGTATATATTTTCAATAAATAAAACTATATATTTGGTTAAAAGTTTTTATAAATTGTTCCTCAGCAGGAACTACTATCCCAAGTATTCTTCCTAGTCTTAATTTAATGACATTTACTACATAAGCAAGTATCCCCTAATAATATGTACTCTTATTTTGTGCATTTAAGGTTTTACATCAAGAGCATAATCTTAAAGAGTAACTCTACAAATTATTTTTATTTTTCTCAATTTTATGATTTCATAATTGCTCAATATTGTCTCCAAAACTAGTTCACTTATTTTAACTGTGAATAGTAATCCATTGTATAAATTTATTGTAATTTATCATCCATTCCCTGATTAACAGGCTTTTATAACTACTCCAATCTGCTTTTTTTTTTTTAATTACAGAACATTATACATGTCTCTTTGTAAACATGTGTGAAAATTTCTCTACATTATATCCCTAGAAAAGGAAGTACTAAGCCATAGGGCACATATGGTCAATTTTATTAGACATTGTTGAATTGTTCTCCAAACTGGCTTCATCAATTTATGCACACCAGTAGTGAATAAGCATTTCTATTTTTCTACATTCTTTTTTTTTTTTGAGATTTAACAGCATCTGCTGTTTCCACTCTTTTATTTTGTCAATGTTGTATTTGAAATAGTATGCTGTTTGTTAATTTGAATTCCCCTAATTACAAGTGCAATTAAACATCGTTTACATGTTTATTAGCAATGTTTTTGACTCATAAATTATTTAAAATATGTTTTAAATTTTCATACATGAGGTTTTAAGAAGTATCTTTACTGATTTTGAATTTGGTTTCTGTCTTCCAGCTGTGACAACCAAAAATGTCTCCAGACATTGCCAAATGTCCCAAGAAGAAAAACTGTAGCCCTGCCCTTAAGAACCACTGCTCCAAAGACAATTGCTGTATTAACAATTGGTATCTAATTTTTCAGGTTTTTTTCTATGAGTACAGTACCTATAAATTTATAAAAATTGTGGATTTTTTGCAAAAATTGTCACACTATATATAGTGTTAATAATTATCAATATATGACTCCTTTCTATTCTGTACATTTTACAAATATTGCATGCTTTTTAAAATTGTTATGTTTGTACACTGTCTGAAATGAACTTTTTTTAAAGCATTCTCCTTCTGATAATCATTTAGATTATACACAATTTTTCACTATTGAACACAATGCTACAAAGTGCTAGTGCTCTTTGCTTTATGCCAATGACTTCAGCAGCTATAAGAATTATCTGGATTTTAAAAAAAATTATAAAATATTAATACAGAAGTTATAGAACATACTATAATAAGGTAATAGATATCTACTATCTTGCTTCTTAAAGCTTAGCACTCAACTATATTTACTTCAGTTTTTGAATGTAACCAAAACATTATAAAAACCCCTTTTGAACTTATTCCCAGAGGTAAGACTTACCATATATTTGATTTACTATTCCCATGAATTTTTTATTATATAATATTTGGTATATACTAAAAGCATATATGCAAAAAAAATGAGTTTTAAAGTAGGACAATAAAACACCTATGAATCCACTTAAGCAGCATAAAACTGTGAATACTGTTGGATTCATATCACAATATGGATATGGTATTTCACCAGAGGTAACCATACTAATGAGTTCTCAACTATTGATTTCTTCTTTATCATTCTTCATCTGTTTACTTTAAAATGGTTTTATCACATACATATGTATTCCTAACATGTTATTTTGTTTTACTAGTTTTTTAGCTTCATAAAAATGCTACAGATAGTTTTCTAAAACTTGCTTTTTTCACTCTACAGTAAGGCTTACTACACATTTCAAATCAGAAAGTGTGAGTTCAACTTTTTTCTTTTTTTATTAATTTTTTATTTCAATAGCTTTTGGGATACAAGTAGTTTCTGATTACATAGATGAACTGTATTAATGGTGAAGTCTGAGATTTTAGTTTACCTGTTTACCCGAGTAGTGTTCACTGTATTCAACATGTAGTTTTTTATCCCTTGCCCCACACACCATCCCCCTTCTGAGTCTCCAAAGTCCATTATTTCACTTCCTTTATGCTTGCCTTATGATACTCAAGGAACGTACTCTGGTATCTTGGGTGATAGGAAGGGCCATAGGGTTCCCACAAGTTTCTGTCCTTTGTGTTAAGCTACCAGAGTGGGTGGAGGGGCAAAGTCAGGTGGGAGCTGGGTCAGGCAAGTCCGTGCTCTGACTCCACCTGAAGGACAAGCAGTGGCCCCTGTGGGGTTTGGGGAGTGGTTCTCTGGCCACTGGCAGTAATGTTCTAGGTAGGAGCATAGGTGCCTCTGCTGCACAGAAGAGTTCACACAGGGAGTAGGGAGTAGCAGGTGGCAGTAAGCCTCACCTAGCTCCCATGCACTCGGCAATGCAGGTCTCTCAGTTGCAGTGTTGGCTAGCAGCACCTAGCTAAATTTCAGCTAGCTAAAATCAAAACTGCCCCAGGTCATAAGCCTTTCACATAGAGATGGGAACCCTAGGCTTTCAGGCTACACCCTTTCCAGTCTACTTGCAAAGCCAGGGTGTCCAAGCTCCTCTGCCTGAGGCCACAGCATACTTCCCACTTGCCCCCTTGTTCTTGACAAGGGAGTTCATCTGCATTTGAGATTATATTGTGAATTTCAGTTGGGAGCTTCTGTCAACCTGCAACTGCTGCCTGGGTTAGTTGGCCAACTTCCACAAAGTCCCCTGTAATGTAGAATCAGGAACGGCTTCCTTTGGTCCACAGGCTGCAAATGCACACTGTGCTCTTCCCACTGCCCCCTATATGAGTTCCAGTGCTGGGTAGGGTTAATGCCTTCCCCTGTGAGCTACACTGCCAGGTTCCCCAGTGGGGGTGTGTATCTCTACCCATCTTACACTCTTGGGACTTAGTTTTTTGGCTGGCTCATAGTGTAGGCTGAAGCCTCCTGCTTCTTTCAAAGGGTTTCGGGGTTTTATTCCATTTTCCTGTTAAGTTCCTATGTTGCTTCTTGGGAAAAGGTTCACAGTGTGAATATCTATACACTATTTTGTCTTTCCAAGGAGGACAGGCATGCTAATACCGCTCTCATCTACCATCTTGGGGGGAAAAAAAAAAAACAACTGTTTTCTTTTTCATGACTGTTTCAGCTATTTTGGGTCTTTCACATTTCCATACAAATGGATCCTTCTTTTAGGGTCACCTTATCCATTTCTGAAAAATAGCCAGCTGATATTTTGATAAAGATTGCATTAAATCTGTATACCGACATGGGGAGTATTGCCATCTTAATAATTAAGCTCATAGATTCATGAGGACAACATGTCTTTCCATTTATTTAGGTCTTCTTTAATTTCTTTCAATGATGGTTTGTAGTTTTAAGTATATAAGTCTTGCACTTCTTTTATTAAATTTATTCCTAAATATTTTATTCTTTTAGATGCTATTGTAAAAGATTTTCCACTCTGCATTGTTAGTGTATAGAAATACAATTGCTTCTTATATATGATCTTGTATTCTGTAAACTTGCTGAACTCATTTTTAGGTCTAATAATATTGTGGTGGATTCCTTAGGATTTCTTATATACAAGATCACATCATCTGGGAATAGAGGTAGTTTTAATTCTTCCTGCAATCTGGATGCTTTTTATTTCTTTTTCTTGTCTAATTATCCTGGCTAAAACCTCCAGCGCAATATAAAATAGAAGTGGCAAAGCAGACATCCTTGTCTTATCCCTGATGTTAGGAAGGAACCATCCAATTTTCTCCCATTAAGTATGATGTTAGCAGTAGGCTTACACAAATGTCCTTTTTGAGGTTTAGGAGATTCCTTTCTATTGTTAGTTTATTGGGTATTTTTTATCATGCAAGGGTGTTAGGTTTTCTCAGATATTTTTCTTGTGTCTATTGAGACCATCACGTAAAAGAATAAAAAAATCAAGTATCTGCTTTTAATAAAAAAAGACTATCAGGTGGTTTTGTCCTTTATTCTATTAACATGGTATTATATTGATTTTCTTATATTAAGCCAACTTTGCATTCCTGAAATAAATAGATGGGCTGGTACTATTTGTACAAAGATTTTTGGTTACTAATTCAATGTTTTTACTTGTTATAGTCTGTTTAGTTTTTCGATGTCTTCTTGAGTTAGTCTTGGTAGCTTGCATCTTTCTAGGAATTTCTCCATTTCATCTAGGTTACCTAATTAGATGGCATATAATTATTCATAGTATTCTCCTATAATTTTGTTTTATTTCATAAGGACAACAGTAATATCTATAACTTACTTTTTTTAAATTAAATTAAATTAAATTTAATTTTTTTTTTTGAGAAGGAGTCTCGCTCTGTCACCCAGGCTGGAGTACAGTGGTGAGATCTCGGCTCACTGCAAGCTCCGCCTCCCGGGTTCACGCCATTCTCCTGCCTCACCCTCCTGAGTAGCTGGGACTACAGGTGCCCGCCACCACACCTGGCTAATTTTTTGTATTTTTTTTTTTAGTAGAGACAGGGTTTCACTGTGTTAACCAGGATGGTTTCGATCTCCTGACCTCGTGATCCACCTGCCTCGGCCTCCCAAAGTGCTGGGATTACAGGTGTGAGCCACCGCGCCCAGCCATCTATAACTTACTAAAACATGACATTGTGAAATTTGGGCTGATGCAGGAGGCTCTTGTTCCTTCATTTTCCTTACTATATAGTATTCCTCATATAGTGATGATGATAATCATGCTACCATGGATTTATCAATTCTTTTATTGATGAACATTTAGACTGTCTCCTATCATTTATTCTTTGAAATAATGCTGATATATTCTTGTATCTATTGGTCAGGATGGTCTAGTTACACCATTGTTTCTCTAACCCCAAAGTCTTAGTAACCTAGAAAAGACAAAGGTACATTTTCTCCTTGCTAATGTTACATATCCAATGTGAGTCAGCTGGTTTCTCTTTCTCTGTATTTTTCACTTAGGAACCCTAGCTGTCAAAGCCTCCACCATCAGAAGTTTTGCTGCCTGCTAAAGCAGAGAGGAAAGAAATATGATGAAGTGCACGCTGGCTCTTTATTAAAGAACATGGGAAAGTACAATTGTATCACCGGCTGACAAGGAAGAGAACCTGATATAGCTGAAAAGCTCTGACTACTACTGCATTGTACATATCTCCTTATATGGTGGCACTAGAATTTCTCTAGTGTATATGTCTAGAAGTAGAATTTTGAGGTTAAACGATGTGAGCAGGTTCAGTTTTGCCAAATTGTTCTCTAAAGTTACAATCCCGTGAGTATCACATGAGAGTTCCCAGCTATTTCTCTATATCTTTGTAAAGAATTACTCTATGTTTGTCCACTTAATGAGCAGGCAATTGTACCTCACTGCTGCTTTATTTTCATTTTCGCAGAGGGCATATTTTCATATATTTAACTGCCATCAGTTTTTTACTTTTGTAAATAGTCCATTCATTTGTACCAATCATCTTTCTTTGGGGTTATCTCTATTTTCCTTGGGTTGCAGCATTTCTCTAGTGTTTTTTTTTGGAAAAGGGCAACCAGCCCTTGCAGAATCTTGTGTTTCTCTAAATAAAGATACCAGTTCTAGAATTCCATCTGAAAATGGCCTGAGGCCATGTTAAAACTGAGCCCCAATATCTAAGTCTGAGTCCTTCCTTGAGCCATATGATGTCAGTACTCACACAAGTGCTCACACAGTTCTGTTGTGAGATTTCCCTCCCTCCTCTCACCCATTCTTCTTTTTTTTCTTCCTTCCTAGCTTGACTACAAATTTTTAAAACTTCTTTGTTTTATTCATTGTTTCTATATACAGGTTTAGCATCTCTAATCCAAAAATACGAAATCGAAAATGCTCCCAAATCCAAAACTTTTTGAGTGCCAACATAACACCACAAATTGTCCACACGGGTGGCTGAGTCAACACCTTTGCTTTCTGATGGTGCAGTGTATATGAACTTTGTTTTATGGATAAAACTATTTTAAAACATTGTATAAAATTACTTTCAGGCTGTTTCTCAGGCGTAAATTTTCCTGTTTAGACTTAGGTCCCATTCCCACGATATCTCATTACATATACATGCAAATATTCCAAAATCTGAAAATATCAAAAATTTCAAACACTTCTGGTTCCCACCATTTTGGATAAGGGAGACTCAACCCTATAATTCATGGCAGGAGCGGCTTCTGGATTTCCTGGATTACACAATGTTGCCAGAATTAGAAGTTCTATTCCTAACTGTTCAAGGATTACATAGATACTTTTGAAAGTCCATTAAGAACTATGGACCTGCTCCCAGAATATAGCCATATATGCAAATTTTAATCTAGAATTTCTGGGGTTCATAAACTCCAAGTTAAGCATTTATGGCTCTAAGTTATGCCATTTAGTTATTACTAGGCAAAAATCAGTTTCCAGATATATATTTGAAATTTTCCATAATGAAGAGTTAAAAAATATACACTCACAAACACATATACCCACACATCGGTCACTTTCCTATTAAAAATGCTTCAATGGCTTTTTACTGAACTCAGAATAAAATCCAAAGACCTCACCTTGGCCTATAAAGAAATGATCTGATTATCTCCCTGACTTACATCATTAGTACCAATCCTTCCCTTGATCACATGATGCCAGGAACACATTTCTTTTTTTCTTAAAATAGTCCAGGCTCCATCCTGTCTTAGTACTTTTGCATTAACTGTTCCCTTACATCTCAGATGTTTTACCCTAGCACCATAATTCTCACGCTTCATGTCTCAGTTTAAATTTCACCTTCTCAGACAGCTCTTCCATGACTATCAATCTGAAATAATCTACCAGTCACTCTGTCTTATTGTCTGACATGTACTCTTGTTACTCACTTGCTTTTTGAATTTTCTACCTCCCCCACCACAATGAATTATAAATACCAGGAAACAACTTTTTGTCTTGTTTACCACCAATTTTACAGTGCCAAAACACTAAAGTGCCTCAACCAGAGGAAGTAAACAATAAATATTTGTTGAGTAAAAATAAATAACTTTGTAATCTTTGGTAATCTAAGATGGCTGAATTGGATTCACGTACAACCTCTTCTGACAACCTCCTTCATTGCCATGAGAATGACGGAAAGGACTAAAAAAAATAAAATAACAGAATGTATATATGCCTTGATACTGCATATTTTATGTTTTCATGATTAGAGAAATTCAAACAATCTATAAAGAAGTTAACAACATCTAAAAGTTCACTAGCAAGCAATAACCACTATTAATATTTTGGTACATAAAGCTTTCAGAATTTTATTGATGAACAAATCTATCTTAAAAAGGCACTCCTACAGAAGGGACAGAACTGAAAAAAAAAAGGCATTCCATGTCAACGAACACAGCTCTTAAATATATCATGTGTTATTAAATCAAGCTCCTATTGATTGCCATGAATTTTTCACTAATATAAACAATGCCACTGTGAACGGCCTTCCACATACGTCATTGTGCCCCTGTCCAATTATTTACTTAGGAAAATTTCTTAAATGAGGAATTATTGCCTGAAAATCATAGGCAAAATTCAAATTTTGATACATATTGTGAAACTATTCTTGAGTCATTTTTGTACGATACATTTTTAAGAAATCCTCATTTTTTTCTAAAAAATAACATAGTAATATTTTATAATTTTCGTGAAAGTTAAAATGTAACTATTTCTGATAATACAGAAAAGATCCTGGAGGAATCCCGCCAGTAACATTTTTAAAAATTACTAAATAATAATAAACAATAACACTCACAAACACCTTAAATGCTTGGGTCGGCTTAGGAGAGAGAGTGATACCAAAATTTATGAAGAAACAGGAATACGCAGAGGTAAGTAAGCATAAAGACAACGGGTGCCAATACCTTTTATAAAAAAATTATGATTATGATTATTTTTAGAGATAGGGTCTCACTCTTGCTGCAGTACAGTGGCATGATCGTGGCTCACTGCGGCCTGGAACTCCTGGGCTCAAGGGATCCTCCTCCCTCAGCCTCCCAAGTAGCTGGGACTACAGGTGTGTACTGCCACGACAGGCTAATTTTTTAAAAAATTTTTGAGATATGGGATCTCATTTTGCTGCCCAGGCTGGTCTCAAACTCCTGACTTCAAGCGATCCACTTGCCTTGGCCTCCCAAAGTGCTGAATTTACAGGCATAAGCCACCATGCCCACCCCAAGAATCTGCTAATTCTTGATGGCTTAAAACCCGCAAGCAGGAGGAAAGCACCTAGGGCCTAATACAGGGAGGCAGGATTAAATCACCCAAACAATGCTGGAACCTCATAGTGAACACTTTCAGTAAAATGGTAAACTAAGAAGAAAGCCCTACAGACATTACAGAATATGTCTTCCTTAGATCTGGGTGGAAGAAAAAATATTTTTCCTGAGAGTGTATAACTATAGCGATAGGTACAATAGTTTTATAGCCTGAAAAATCACAACTTGGGAATTTAGTTCCAGTAGTTCCTGATGTCTAAGAAACATACATATGTAAATCTTTTCCAGAGGTTTCATATATTAGCTTCAAAATCTGCAAAGATAAAATTCCACTTTTCATGAAAGTATAATTTTATTTTTAAATTTAATTTTTATTTTCTGAGATGGAGTTTCACTCTTGTCACCCAAGCTGGAGTGCAATGGCATGATCTCAGCTCACTGCAACCTCTGCCTCTCAGCTTCAAGAGATTCTCCTGCCTCAGCCTCCCAAGTAGCTGGGATTACAGGTGGGTGCCACCACGCCTGGCTAGTTTTTGTATTTTTAGTAGAGATGGTGCTTCACCATGTTGGCCAGCCTAGTATCAAACTCCTTTCCTCAAGTGATCCGCCTGCCTCGGCCTCCCAAAGTGCTGAGATTACAGGCGTGAGCCATCACACCCGGCCAAAAGTATAATTAAAAAAAATTCACAACATATGAGGGAATATGACATCATAAGCAAAAGTAAACATACAAACAAACAAACAGATTTGACAGCCAAAGACTGCAGCTACTGTATAGTTAGACATAGAATATGTTTATTTAACATATTTAAGTTAAAAAGGTGAATCAAGAATAAGAGTTAGGAATAATATATTACAAAAATACTAGGTAGACAATAACAAATTAGAAACTCAATGAATATGTGAAATAGCAGATGGTTGAAGAGAGTGAAGCAGAGAAATAATGTGTAGGAGAAAGAGTTGAAAATGCAGCATAGATAAGAAGATGCAAAATATAAAGGAGAGGCTTGAAAGACATGGAAGATGAGCAAGTCTGTCTAATAAATATGTAATTGAACTGATAACAGATAATAAAGAGAATTAAAGAGAGGCAATATTCAAAGTGATGCTAGCTGAGAATTTTGTAGAACCTAAAAAAGATATAAATCTTCAGATTTACGAAGTCTGAAAAATCCTAAATAGGCTAACATAAGAGAAATCAACACCTGGATACACCAAGGTGAAAATACAGAACACCAATAACAGGTAATATTTTCAAAAGCAGTCATAGTGAAAACACAGATCATTACAAAATAAACACAGAGCGACAGCTGAGTTCTCAAAATAGCAACAACACAAACCAGAAAAAATGAGAATAATAGCTTCAAAAATCTTAGAGACAATTACTGTGACCCTGGAATTATATGCCCAATAAAATTCTCTTTCAAAAATGAGGGCAAAATATTTTCAGAAAAATAAAAAAATGAGAGTTTTCTAACAACCTATACCAAAAGAACATTTAAAGGGGTTACTTAGAGAAAAGGGAAAATGACCACCCAAAATGTCAGAAATGCAGAATAGAACAATGAATAAAGAATATAGTAAACATGGGCAAATCTAAATTATCATTGACTACAAGATTATAATAATAATTCATAATTTATAAAACTAAACAAAGACATTAATAATTCCTAATTTGTAAGACTAAACAAAGATAGGCCAAAACTAAAATATTGGACAATTGTAGGTATACAAATTGAGAAGAGGGTGATCAGAATTAATGTATTGTACAGCTTTGTATGTTCAAAGGAATTCTGATTAACTTTAGACTTTTAAGTTAAATGTGCATGTTAAAATCTTAAGGAAATCACTAAAAGAATAGCAAGAGAAGACACAATTTTCAAACAAGTTGGAGGTAAGAAGTAAAATGCAAAAGCAATTAATCAAATAATCAAACATAATCAAACCAAAAGAATACAATAAAAAGGGGGAATAAAAGAAGTGATAAAAAAGGAGAACAAAATAAATTTAAAAAATAAGATGGCAGAAATATATCGAACTATATTATAATTAGAATAAATGTAAAGTATATGAAGCAAGGAGAACTCTTACATAAGACTAGTAGGAATGACAATTGAGAAAACTACTTCAGAAAACAATTAACTAATCCAACAATTATTTTTTCAGCACATACTATGAGCCAAGCATTTTTGTAGGAGCTGAAAACACAGAAGCAAAAATTTTAGCAACACCTTGTCAGGCCTCTGAGTTCAAGCTAAGCCATCATATCCCCAGTGACCTGCACGTATACATCCAGATGGCCTGAAGCAACTGAAGATCCACAGAAGTGAAAATAGCTTAACTGATGACATTCCACCATTGTGATTTGTTTCTGCCCCACCCTAACTGATCAATGTTCTTTATAATCTCCCCCACCCTTAAGAAGTTTCTTTGTAATTCTCCCCACCCTTGAGAATGTATTTTGTGAGAACCACCCCCTGACCCCAAAACATTACTCTTAACTCCACCACCTATCCCAAAACCTATAAGAACCAATGATAATTCCACCACCCTTTGCTGACTCCTTTTTCGGACTCAGCCCATTTGCACTCAGGTGAAATAAACAGCCTTGTTGCTTACACAAAGCCTGTTTGGTGGTCTCTTCACACGGATGCATGAAACACACCTCATGTAAATTGAAAATAAACAAACTCGGACTACCTTCTTTGGGTCCCCTCCCTTTCTATGGGAGCTCTGTTTTCACTCTATTAAATCTTGCAACTGCACTCTTCTGGTCCGTGTTTGTTATGGCTGGAGCTGAGCTTTCGCTCCCCGCCCACCACTGCTGTTTGCCGCCGTCGCAGACCCGCTGCTGACTTCCATCCCTCTCAGTCCGGCAGGGTGTCCGCTGTGCTCCTGATCCAGCAAGGTGCCCATTGCCGCTCCTGTTCGGGCTAAAGGCTTGCCATTGTTCCTGCATGGCTAAGTGCCAGGGTTCGTCCTAATTGAGCCCAACACTAGTCACTGGGTTCCCCGGGTTCCCTTCTGTGACCCACAGCTTCTAACAGGGCTCTAACACTCACCACATGGCCCAAGATTCCATTCCTTGGAATCCGTGAGGCCAAGAACCCAAGGTCAGAGAACACAAGGCTTGCCACCGTCTTGGAAGTGGCCCACCACCATCTTGGGAGCCCTGGGAGCGAGGACCCCCAGTAACATTTTGGCGACCATGAAGGGACCTCCAAAGCGGTGAGTAATATTGGACCACTTTTGCTTGCTATTCTGTCCTATCTTTCCTTAGAATTGGAGGAAAATACTGGGCACCTGTCAGCCAGTTAAAAACGATTAGCATGGCCGCCAGACTTAAGACTCAGGTGTGAGGCTGTCTGGGGGAGGGCTTTCTAACAACTCCCAACCCTTCTGGGTTGGGAGCATTCGTCTGCCTAGAACTAGCTTCCGCTTTCAATTTTCTTGGGGAAGCCAAGGGCCGACTGGAGGCAGAAAGCTGTCGTCCCGAACTCCCAGCGTTAGCCAGTTGAGATCATGGCGCAGCCAGAAGTCTCTGTTCAACAGTCGCCCACGCGTGCACTCCTACCTTTCCTTCTAACCCATACCTCCTGGGTCCCGACCACGACTTTCTTGAAAGTGTAGCCCCCAAATTCTTCTTACCTCTGAATCTACTTCCTCTGATCCCTGCCTCCTAGGTACTAATGATTCAGACTTTCATTTCCTCTAGCAAGTTGTATCTCCAAAGGGATCTAAGGAAGCTCTACGCTGCTGCGTCCTTAGGCATCTAGGCTATAAACCCAGGGAGTCTTGTCCCTGGTGTCTTGTCCCTCCCAATTTAGGCATACAGCTCTTGACATGGGCAGTCATGTAGGACCCATTCCTCATCACCCTTGCCAGGGCCCCAAGTTTGTAAATGGCTAAGAGAAAAGAGACAGAGAGACAAACAGAGAGAGAGACAGAGAGGAGAGAGACAGAGGCAGAGAGGAGAGAGACAGGCAGAGAGGCAAAAGAGACAGAGGAGAAAAAGGGAGTCAAAGAGAGAAAGAAAGAGAAAGATAGAAATAGTAAAAAAACAGTGTGCCCTATTCCTTTAAAATCCAGGGTAAATTTAAAACCTGTAATTGATAATTGAAGGTCTTCTCCGTGACCCTATAACACTCCAATACTACCTTGTTGTCAGTGCAAATAAGGGTGTAGCCTGAAAATACTGAGACCACTGACAACCCGTAGCCTTCCTATCAAAAATCCTTAACCCAGTAACCCGCAGACGGCCCAGAGGCATTCAATCTGTAGTGGCAACTGCTTTGCTAACAGAAGTAGAAAAGTAACTTTTAGAGGAAACCTCATTGTGAACACACCTCACCAGTTCAGAATTATTCTAAGTCAAAAAAGCAAAAAGGTAGCTTACTAACTCAAAAATCTTAAAAGTATGGGGCTATTCTGTTAGAAAAAGGTAATTTAACACCACTGATAATTCCCTTAACACAGCAGATTTCCTTACAGGGGATTTAAATCTTAATTACCATACAAAGGTCCAACCAGACCTAGGAGGAACTCCCTTCAGGACGATAGATGGTTCCTTCCAGGTGATTGAGGAAAAACCCACAATGGGTATTCAGTAATTGATAGCGAGAATCTTGTGGAAGCAGATTTAGAAAAATTGCCTAATAATTGGTCTCCTCAAACGTGAGAGCTGTTTGCACTCAGCCAAGCCTTAAAGTACTTACAGAATCAAAAAGACTATCTCAATCCTGACTCCAAAGGTTACCTACACCCTCTCTGAAACGAATTTGCATAAGAACTATTTATGGGAATGCATTTTGATGGGGCAGCTGGGTTGTTATGAAATACTCAGGAACCCAGCCCAGCTCTAGGACTCACCCCTGAGCACAAAGGCAACATTGGACACGCTGGTAAAGGACTAGAATCCAGCAGCCTGGACCCCTTTCTTTGTGGTCTAGAAAGGCGAGAAAATAGGAGCAGGACTGCTATATAGGTGAGCGTAACTAAACCGATAAACAGAGGTCCATGGGTGGTGACGCACCCTGGAAAGGAATAAGCATTAGGACCATAAAGGACGCTCTAGGACTAATGCTCATTGGAAAATGAGTAGGGGTGCTGGCATCCCTATGTTCTTTTTTCAGAAGAGAAACGTTCTCTCCAAGGCAAAAACGCCCCTAAGATGTATTCTGGAGAACTGGGACCAATTTGACCCTCAGACGCTACGACTTATATTCTTCTGCAGTACTGCCTGGCCATGATATCCTCTTCAAGGGGGAGAAACCTGGCCTCCTGAGGGAAATATAAATTATAACACCATCTTACAGCTAGACCTCTTTTGTAGAAAAGAAGGCAAATTGACTGAAGTGCCATATGTACAAACTTTCTTTTCATTAAGAGACAACTCGCAATTATGTAAAAAGTATGATTTATGCCCTACAGGAAGCCCTCAGAGTCTACCTCCCTACCCCAGTGTCCCCCTGACTCCTTCCCCAACTAATAAGGACCCCCCCTTCAACCCAAACGGTACAAAAGGAGATAGACAAAGGGGTAAACAACGAACCAAAGAGTGCCAGTACTCCCTGATTATGCCCACTCCAAGCAGTGGGAGGAGGAGAATTTGGTGCAGCCAGAGTGCATGTACCTTTTTCTCTCTCAGACTTAATAGACCTAGGTAAATTCTCATATAACCCTGATGGCTATACTGATGCTTTACAAGGGTTAGGACAATCCTTTGATCTGATATGGAGAGATATAATGTTACTGCTAAATCAGACACTAACCCCAAATGAGAGAAGTGCCGCCATAACTGCAGCCCGAGAGTTTGGCAATCTCTGGTATCTCAGTTAGGTCAACGATAGGATGACAACAGAGGAAAGAGAACGATTCCCCACAGGCCAGCAGGCAGTTCCCAGTGCAGACCCTCACTGGGACACAGAATCAGAACATGGAGATTGGTGCCACAGACATTTGCTAACTTGCGTGCTAGAAGGACTAAGGAAAACTAGGAAGAAGCCTGTGAATTATTCACTGATGTCCACTATAACACAAGGAAAGGAAGAAAATCCTACCGCCTTTTTGGAGAGACTAAGGGAGGCATTGAGAAAGCATACCTCTCTGTCACCTGACTCTACTGAAGGCCAACTAATCTTAAAGGATAAGTTTATCACTCAGTCAGCTGCAGACATTAGAAAAAACTTCAAAGTCCGCCTTAGGCCCAGAGCAAAACTTAGAAACCCTAATGAACTTGGCAACTTCGGTTTTTTATAATAGAGATCAGGAGGAGCAGGCAGAATGGGACAAACGGGATAAAAAAAAAAAAAAAGGCCACCACTTTAGTCATGGCCCTCAGGCAAGCAGACTTTGGCGACTCTGGAAAAGGGAAAAGCTGGGCAAATTGAATGCCTAATAGGGCTTGCTTCCACTGTGGCCTACGAGGACACTTTAAAAAAGATTGTCCAAGTAGAAATAAGCTGCCCCCTTGTCCATACCCCTTATGTCAAGGGAATCACTGGAAGGCCAATTGCCCCAGGGGACAAAGGTCCTCTGAGTCAGAAGCCACTAACCAGATGGATCCAGCAGCAGGACTGAAGGTGCCCGGGGAAGTGCCAGCCCATGCCATCACCTTCACAGAGCCCCGGGTATGCTTGACCATTAAGGGCCAGGAGGTTAACTGTCTCCTGGACACTGGTGTGGCCTTCTCAGTCTTAATCTCCTGTCCCAGACAACTGTCCTCCAGGTCTGTCACCATCCAAGGGGTCCTAGGACAGCCAGTCACTAGATCACTTCTCCCAGTCACTAAGTTGTAACTAGGGAATTTGACTCTTTTCACATGCTTTTCTAATTATGCCTGAAAGCCCTACTCCCTTGTTAGGGAGAGACATTCTAGCAAAAGCAGGGGCCATTATACACCTGAACATAGGAGAAGGAACACCCATTTGTTGTCCCCTGCTTGAGGAAGGAATTAATCCTGAAGTCTGGACAACAGGAGGACAATATGGATGAGCAAAGAATGCCTGTCCTGTTCAAATTAAACTAAAGGATTCTGCCTCCCTTCCCCCAAAGGCAGTACCCCCTTAGAACCAAGGCCTAACAAGGACTCAAAAAAATTGTTAAGGACCTAAAAACCCAAGGTCTAGTAAAACCATGCAATAGCCCTGCAATACTCCAATTTTAGGAGTACAGAAACCCAATGGACAGTGGAGGTTAGTGCAAGATCTCAGGATTATCAATGAGGCCGTTGTCCCTCTATACCCAGCTGTACCTAACCCTTATACTCTGCTTTCCCAAATACCAGAGGAATCAGAGTGGTTTACAGTCCTGGACCTTAAGGATGCCTTTTTCTGCATCCCTGTACGTCCTGACTCTCAATTCTTGTTTGCCTTTGAAGATCCTTCAAACCCAATGTCTCAACTCACCTGGAGTGTTTTACCTCAAGGGTTCAGGGATAGCCCCCATCTATTTGGCCAGGCATTAGCCCAAGACTTGAGCCAGTTATCACACCTGGACACTCTTGTCCTTCAGTACGTGGATGATTTACTTTTAGCTGGCTGTTCAGAAACCTTGTGCCATCAAGCCACCCAAGCGCTCTTAAATTTCCTCGCCACCTGTGGCTACAAGGTTTCCAAACAGGAGGCTTAGCTCTGCTCACAACAGGTTAAATACTTAGGGCTAAAATTATCCAAAGGCACCAAGGCCCTCGGTGAGGAACGTATCCAGCCTATACTGGCTTATCCTCATCTCAAAACCCTAAAGCAACTAAGAGGGTTCCTTGGCATAAGAGGCTTCTGCCGAATATGGATTCCCAGGTATGGTGAAATAGCCAGGCCATTATATACAGTAATTAAGGAAACTCAGAAAGCCAATATCCATTTAGTAAGATGGATATCTGAAGCAAAAGTGGCTTTCCAGGCCCTAAAGAAGGCCTTAACCCAAGTCCCAGTGTTAAGCTTGCCAATGGGGCAAGATTTTTCTTTATATGTCACAGAAAAAACAAATAGCTCTGGGACTACTTACACAGGTCCAAGGGACAAGCTTGCAACCCGTATAAATTGACGTAGTGGCAAAGGGTTGGCCTCATTGTTTATGGGTAGTGGTGGCAGTAGCAGTCTTAGTATCTGAAGCAGTTAAAATAATACAGGGAAGAGATCTTACTGTGTGGACATCTCATGATGTGAACAGCATACTCACTGCTAAAGGAGACTTGTGGCTGTCAGACAACTGTTTACTTAAATACCAGGCTCTATTACTTGAAAGGCCAGTGCTGCAACTGTGCACCTGTGCAACTCTTAACCCAGCCACATTTCTTCCAGACAATGAAGATAGAACATAACTGTCAACAAATAATTTCTCAAACCTACGCCATTCGAGGGGACCTTCTACAGGCTCCCTTGACTGATCCCAACCTGAACTTTTATACTGATGGAAGTTCCTTTGTAGAAAAAGGACTTCAAAAAGCGGGGTATGCAGTGGTCAGTGATAATGGAATACTTGAAAGTAATCCCCTCACTCCAGGAACTAGTGCTTAGCTGGCAGAACTAATAGCCCTCACTGGGGCACTAGAATTAGGAGAAGGAAAAAGGGTAAATATATATACAGACTCTGAGTATGGTTACCTAGTCCTCCATGCCCATGAGGCAATATGGAGAGAAAGGGAATTCCTAACTTCCGAGGGAACACCTATCACACATCAGGAAGCCATTAGGAGATTATTACTGGCAATACAGAAACCTAAAGAGGTGGCAGTCTTACACTGCTGGGGTCATCAGAAAGGAAAGGAAAGGGAAATAGAAGGGAACTGCCAAGCAGATATTGAAGCAAAAAGAGCTGCAAGGCAGGACCCTCCATTAGAAATGCTTATAGAAGGAACCCTACTATGGGGTAATCCCCTCTGGGAAACGAAGCCCCAGTACTCAGAAGAAGAAATAGAATGGGGAACCTCATGAGGACACAGTTTCCTCCCCTCAAGATGGCTAGCCACCGAAGAAGGAAAAATACTTTTGCCTGCAGCTAACCAATGGTGCACTGTGAAGTGTGCCGAAGAAATAATCCCCTGCGCTGCAGGCTACACATTTCAATCCCTGTGTCTTTAAACTCCTTATTAAGTTTGTCTCTTCCAGAATCGAAGCTGTAAAACTATAAATAGTTCTTCAAATGGAGTGCCTGATGCAGTCCATGACTAAGATCTACCGCGGACCCCTGGACCAGCCTGCTAGCCCATGCTCCAATGTTAATGACATCGAAGGCACCCCTCCTGAGGAAATCTCAACTGCACAAATCCTACTACACCCCAATTCAGCAGGAAGCAGTTAGAGCGGTCGTCGGCCAATCTCCCCAGTGGCACTTGGGTTTTCCTGTTGAGAGGGGGGACTGAGAGACAGGACTAGCTGGATTTCCTAGGCCGACTAAGAATCCCTAAGCCTAGCTGAGAAGGTGACCGCATTCACTTTTAAACACGGGGCTTGCAACTTAGCTCACAACCGACCAATCGGGTAGTAAAGAGAGCTCACTAAAATGCTAATTAGGCAAAAACAGGAGGTAAAGAAATAGCCAATAATTTATTGCCCCAGAGTACAGCAGGAAGGACAATGATCAGGATATAAACCCATGCGTTCGAGCTGCCAACGGCTACCCTCTTTGGGTCCCCTCCCTTTGTTATGGGAGCTCTGTTTTCACTCTATTAAACTGTGCAACTGCAAAGAAAAAAAAAAAAGAAAGAAAATGAACAAACTCTTTGATCCCACAGTACTTAAATTAACTGAAAATTTTTAAAAAATACAGAAATGACAAACTCAAAATTTCCTCTCTTTTGGGGAGAGGTACATATGATCAAGAAGAAATACATTACCAATGTCAAAGGTTCTGATTCTTAAGTTGGGTGATGGGTAAATGTGTGTTTTATTATTCTTTAAACTGTATGTGTATAATACATACATTCTTGTACATGATTAATGTTTTAATATAAAGAAAACAATTTTATAAAAATAATGCAAATAAAGTGTCTATCATAGAAGGTGCTCAATATATGGTAATTCTTACATTAAGTAATAATAAAATTACACAATGCAATTAACTATAGTGTACATTGATCTAGAGCTAAGCTTAGTAATAAATGAAAGTTTTGTTGAAAGTAAAATTCACACTAGATGAATACCGCATGTCATGTTAGGTAAGCTCTTAAATTTAAGTTGGAAGTAACATGTTTTATCAAAGAGTAGGTCCCATATGTAAGCAGAGTATGTATGGGGAAAAAAGTAAAATAAAAAGTTGGTTCCAATAATTTATTAAATGACTAAGATCATCTTTTAACCTGAAGCAAAAATAAAAGTTTGTTAATTAGACAAATAAATGTACTTAAGTTTTTCTGATGTCTGAATGATGAATTTTAAAAATTACTTTGTTACAATATTAGTCACACACCTTTCAGCCTAATACAAAGAACATTTCATTAACTATAATGAGACATTGGGTATGCCATTGCTCTCTACAGTTTTCTTGAAATGTTACAGAAATGGCAAGAGGTAAAAGTAAATATCAGCGAAATGGCATCCATATCCCAGAGCATCTTCCATAGGTATAAATATACAGATAATGCAGAGGTACGATATTTGGATTTCAAGCCAAGCAATAAATTGTATCCCTATTTACTAAGTTTATAATACATATTTATAAGTTTAATATTAGAAGACTTCATGACAATGCCACATGTATATATACATATGTCTGAACATATATATGTTTGTATGTGTGTGTATATATATATGACATTGTCTTGACAGGCAATTTCCTTAATCAAATTCTAACCTCTCTGCTTTCCTTAAAAATTGTACTGGGTAGGCTAATTACTTAATACATTCATAATTAGTAAACATCCTTTCCTTGTGAAATTTTATTAAAACACCAATTTTCGAGCTGCCACATGTAATGTTTATAGAAGATTAAAAAATATACTATTGTATTTTATTTTATTTTAAATACCTGATCACATTGGCTTTATTTATTACTGAATAGGAATATGTTAAAACATAATGGACAATAAAGCTGAATCTGTCTACAAAGTAGCAACCAAAAGAGAAGGACCTATTTCAAGCTGAGGTGATACTGATATTATGACATTAATATCAGTATGTACAAAACAAGTAATAGCTTTTACTTGTTTTGTATTGCATCAGTAATGCAAAACAAGAAGAGTAGCTCAAGAAATAATTTGGGTGGATAGATGATAATGTAGATTTCACGAAAAAAGTTATTAAGAGAAATATAGTTTCAAACTGAAAAAAAGAATGCTCTACTAAATAAAATTAACAAGTCTATCTTGATTAAGAGCAGAGGCTGAATTTATATCAAATGTGGGTTTCTTTGATGTAAAACTGGCATTTAACTTTTCCACAAAAATAATTTGTTTAGGCTTAAAGGGGAACCAAAACTGGAATTTGGATTTAATGGCCAAGCAACTCATAGTTCTCAGAATCAATACAAATTTCGATTTTCATACCTCTAAGAATATTAATCAGATTAAAAATAATATCATGTGCTAGAAAAATTTAAACTAAGTAAAATAACAAAGTCTTTCAGGTAAAGCAGTTAGCTGGATAAATTTCTCCTTATCCAGAAGAATGGTATTAAATCTTGGATGTTCAGAAATGTATACTAAATCAATATCATTGAATAATTATTCCTTTCTAGATATGTAATAGTCATGCTTTTAAACTTCAAACACTCTATTTTTGAAAATATTACCATTAACTGATTGCAGACCAAGCATTAGCCAGAACTTACATTTTAGCCACAAACATAAACACACGTTACAAAAGATACTCAGGATTTTGAAAGTATAAAGGAGACATCTCAAGTATCTAATTAATTGGAAAATTTTATGGAGCACAAAGCAGCTATTTAAACACTAATAGGTACTACAGGGTCTGTGGTGAAGACACTTATAATTTCATTGATAAAACAAGATATAGAAAAGATTATAGGGCACCAAAAAGTGAAGGTAAGTGCTACTAATGTGCAAAAGAAGGCGATGTTGGTCCGAACTATAATAGTTAGCAAAGTCTGAATGAAGGAGATGGAATTGAATGACAAAATCCAGGACATGCTGCCTCAAAGTATGGCACTTTGGTGTTCAAGAAAACAGCAGAAGCAGGAAGGTCTTTCTTACCTTCTCTCACCTTTTCTCCCCTGAAGTGGGCCATAAAACCCAGCTGATCCTCCCCTAAAAGTAGATTAAAAGACCCTCATTCCAGAGAGGACTTCCCTATACCCAGAGGAAGGGAAATATCTTCAACTCTGAAGACACAGAGATGTTAAGAATCTGAACAAACAGGCCTTGCTATGCTCCCCCCAGTTTATTACCATTAGATTACACCCTTTTGTGCTCCAATTACACTTCTGTATGACTGTTCATAAAAATACAGTTTTCCCTGTTTCTTTGGGTTTTCATTTCTGAAGGTTCTCATGTCATGTAAAACATACATTAAATAAATCTGCATGCTATTTTCTTGTTAATCTGTCTTTTGTTATAGGTGTCTTAGCCATGAATCTACTGATGGGTGAGAAATCTTTTCTCCCCTGTTTGAGTTAGAATTTAGATAAGATTCAAATTGGCAATGAGAAAGGACTATCATAGGACCAAGCAAAGGTGGGGATATGGGAATAAACAGATTGTGTGCTTTATTTTAGCTATGCATTTTTATACTCTTCCTAAAATGTAAAAATGCTTTATCTTCAAAAAATGACTGGAAGGTAGAGGTTGTGGTCTTTCAGCAGTATATCCATTTTACATAAAAAAAAAAAAGTGACTTATTTTTCCCTTCAGATCCCTGGTAATCTGATAAGAAATGCTTTCGAGTGCTTTTCTGCCTTTAATTTTTCTTTTTCAATCATCTTAAGGTTCTTTTACATGAGAGTCTCAATGTTACACTTTCCCCAGGACTATTTTTCAGTGCTTTAGTATATTGCCACCATCTTTCTGTATTTAGTGGACATCTGACTATTTTGTTCTTTAAAATTTTGTTTCCCTTTACTTGAAAAAAATTGAATAATGGACTATTACTTGATTGCATTTATTGCCATTATGAAGCCTCATCTACTTTGCATTAATTTCTTACATCTTTCCATTTATTCTAGACTGTAAAAATCACATTTGTCTTATTCTCAGAGGAGAAAACTGTTTGATCCAAATGCCAATTTAGTTATGAAAGATCTTATTTCTATTTTGTACTAGTGAACCACCATGAACTACCAAATTCAAACGTGAATTAAATAATTTAAATCCAAACTGCCATTCATTTAATTGTAAATAAGTAACTTCAAGAAACTAATGACTCCAGTACTTTATCCTCTCAAAGAAGAATACTTCTTTCCTGTTTTTGTCTTACGGAAGAAAAATGAAAATTTAAAGGATTTACCATTTCCAGTTTCTCTGCCTTAAAGCGAACAGAGGGATTTAGGGAGATCTTTTCTTGTAGTCCATAATTTTCAGTCCAGGCAGAAGCAACATCTAAGAGACAACAGGGTGCACATTAATTGGGAACTTAATTGGAACCGAAATTTTCATTTGACAGGATATGTTGTGAGTTCCTGCTGTTCAAAAATAATTCTAGCTAATCAGTTAGCAGCTTTTAGCTTTGTTTCCATAATAATTTTTTCTTTTTTCTTTCTTTCTTTTTTTTTTTTTTTTTTTGGGACAGAGTCTCACTCTGTTGCCCAGGCTGGAGTGCAGTGGCACGATCTTGGCTCAATGTCTGCCTCCTGGGTTCAAGTGATTCTCCTGCCTCAGCCTCCCGAGTAGCTGGGACTACAGGTGCATGCCACCACACCTGGCTAATTTTTGTATTTTTAGTTAGAGACAGGGTTTCACTATGTTGGCCAGGCTGGTCTTGAACTCCTGACCTCAGGTGATCCGCCTGCCTCAGCCTCCCAAACTGCCAGGATTACAGGAGTGAGCCACCACACCCGGCCAGTTTTCATAATTTTTTTAAGTCTAAATTTTTTATATAAGCTGGCTTCACTTAAGTCCTAAGATATAAGAGTAGCCAATTATGCATTGTGAAGTCCCACAGATATATTAACTTAAAAGACAAACATACATCCCACCACTACTACATCACCACAATGCCTTAAAAAGATAAAAAGTCTTTTTGTTCAAAGATGTTGGTATTTTTTTGACTGGTAAAAGTGTTTTGTGATGTGTATTCTGGAAGTACTCTGGAAAAAACCATAAATGCAAGTCATTTCAAGTTTGCACATAAAGTATAATAAAGATTCTGTACTTTGAGCTAAAAATCTTATCTCTTATTTTAAAGACAGGTTACATTTCAAGTAGCATAAATAAATTTGCAAGAGCTAAAAGTCATACACTTCTTACCCATTTTCCTACATCTTCTCAATATACCCTGATTATTTAAACGAGCCTTTGTCCTTATTGCATGAATAAAAAAGATGCTACAAAAGACCAGAACTTGAAATACTGTATGTTTTAATATGCCAAAGTTTGTAAAACAAATTCCTGTAATTCATGTTGATCTTACTATCTAAATTGCCACTATTCTAAATACACTTTTAAATGATATTTTACTAGTTCTACATAGAAACAAGAGGAAGAAGAAAAATCTTTGGAAAATGTCACATCTTTATGCAGTGTTTTAATTTTTTAAAATTTCTCAGAGCATCTGTCTCTAAGTACAAAATGATTTGCATTCTCTTAAGAACATAAGAAGTGCATATGAAAATAAATAGTCTTCCTCTAAACCTTTAACACATCCTTAACATTCTATGTAAAATCTTTAATATAGCTTATAGGTGTCAAGATCATAAAAAAATGGATGCTGACTTTTAGCTTCAAATGGAATTAAACTTTGAAAAAGACTGATTTTAGTATTAAATAGAATTTTTACAATTCTGATAAAAGTAAGTGAATCTCCTTTGTAATCATGATACCTAATTGTTGGCTATGAAATTAAAAATAATATATACATAGTGTATATATATATATATATACACACACACATACATATATACATATTATACACATATACATATATGGGTATGCATATATATACACACATATACATATATACACACATACACATATAATTTTTTTATATACATACATATAATTTTTTTTCCTCTCCTAAGAGAAATCTTGTGCCAAACCTAAAGTGTAGTATAAAGATCAGCATGGAGTGGAATGATATGGAAGACCAACCAGCAGATAACTTTATTTTTCATCCTTTAAGGTTTGGATATGTGAAGCTTGTCAATGACTTCCAGCTTGGTGTTTGGCCTGCAATTAAGGCACATTAACACTAGGCGGACCCAAGTGAACCTGATTATGGTCTCAAAGACTAAACCTGGGCTTGAATTATTCATTTCAAGTGTTAAGTGATTGGAAGAGTTGCAGAGGGGAGAGCAAGGGGGAGAGAGGAGAATGAGAGAAGGTGAGACAGGAACACCCACAACATTCACACACTGAGGAATGTATTCTCACTTACGTTTTCCTACCTCAAAGCATAAAAATTTGCTATATCTAACAGTGAAAAGAACAGAAGCTCCTACTTATGCTTACTTCTATCTAAACAGTAAACTATATACCTATATAAGCTCATTAATCTTCACAATGACCACAGTGACCACAGGTGTTATTATTCCCATCCCAAAGATAAAAGACCAAGGCAGGAAAAGGTAAAGAAATTAGCCTAGGTTACATAGCTAGTACATTATAATGTTAGGAGTCTAATCTCTTGTGACTCCAGACCAATGTTCTTAAGTGTGTTCAACATCTTTCATAATCAGTTTGCTTGTCTATAAAGTAGGGGGAATAAACCAGACTGCCTCATAGAAGTTAGAAGATCAACAATATCATAGAAAACTACTGTGAAAACTTACACAGTATTGTTAATATCAATACAGAGACACTGTATTATAAGGAGATTTAATGTAAAATTATACTAACCTTCATTTAACAATATGCAATCAGGGCTTAACAAAATCTTGTTTTTTCCAGACAACTTAGACCTTTACTTTTGAGTTAAAACCTTAAGAGGGTCTGTGTATCACTCCAGCACACTTTGTCAATTCAGAGTAACTTTACCTGAAAGCCCCTCATAGAAGTTTTCCTCATCTGCCAATGACATCTCTCTATCCCAGCTCCAAGCTCTTTATTTGCTCCTTTCTGGGGGAGTGAGTTTTTCTAAGTATGGCTTATTATTCTCTTGGATCTCTCTCCTTCTTGTCCTTCTCCTTCTCCCCGCTTCTTCTCCTTTTCCCTGCTTCTTCTCCTTCTCCCTCCGTCTCCTTCTCCTCCTCCTCCCGCTTCCTCCTCCTTCTCCTTTCTTTAGAGACAGTGTCTTGGTCTTGCTCTGTCTCCCAGGCTGGAGTGCAGTGGCCTGAACACAGCTCACTGCAACCTCAACCTCCTGGGCTCAAGCGATCCTCCCACCTCAGATTCCCAAGTAGCTGGAACCACAGGTGTATGCCACCATGCCCAGCTAATTTTTTAATTTTTGTAGAGACAGGGTCTCACAATGTTGCCCAAGCTGGTCTTGAATCCCTAGGCTCAAATGATCCTCCCATCTTGACCTTCCAAAGTGCTGAGATTATAGGCATGAGCCACCATGCCTGGCCTCTCTCGGATCTTCTGTTCCTATCCTCTTTGTAGCAGCAGAAGAAAAGGAATGTTTTATAAGGAAAGGATCAATACAATTTGCTTAATACCATGAATTCTGAATGGATATTTTTCCCCATGACTATTTTGTTTCAGTTTCAAAAGACTTGGTCTAAAGGAATTAAGGCTTTATGCTCTATTAGTAAAGTTAAAATAATGACTGTATTTCTTCATGCAACAATTCTTTTTTTTTGAGATGGCATCTTGCTATGTCACCCAGGCTGGAGTGCAGTGGCATAATCTCAGCTCACTGCAACCTCTGCCTCCCGGGTTCAAGCAAGCAATTCTCCTGCCTCAGCCTCCCAAGTAGCTGGGACTTCAGGCGTGCACCACCGTGCCTGGCTAATTTTTTTTTTCCTATTTTTAATAGAGACGGGGTTTCACTATGTTGGCCAGGCTGGTCTCGAACTCCTGACCTCAAGTGATCTGCCCGTCTCAGCCTCCCAAAGTGCTGGGATTACAGATGTGAGCCACCGCACCTGGCTGCAACAATTGTTTATTGCTATCCTTAGAAATGTCTTTAGTATATTGTTAGCTCACTTCCAAACTCATGTGTTATTCAACTTATATATAACACTAGTAAACAACTCTGGATTTTGAAATAAATTTCTGTAATAGCATCATTTTTGAAAACATTTAAATATTATGTGAATTTTAAAAATTCTAACCAATTTTACACTTTGGGATGATTTTTAGATAAGAACAGAAATAGAACTATCTAATACATTTACTTTTGTTGAGGTTAACATTAAAATTTGTTTATATTTTTTGAATTAGTATCAGGTAACTGAAGAAATCTAGAAGTGATGGTTAATTTCTGATTTGTAACAATCTATAATTAGGTACTTATAATATGCAAATCACAATGTATATAAGTTATCTAGAGATAATTTAGAGGTGATTTTGCCTTTTTTCCACTCCCCAGAAATATCTTGCCTACTACATTTATGTAGAAGAAAATGAGACTGAGTTGATGCACTTTCTACTCTAGAAAAATGTTCCGTCTTAATTGTATTTAAATATTTACCTATAACTTACTTAAATATATTTTTCACTAACCTATTTTTCTATTACAAAATCTACCACTATTCTTATAGCGACTGGTATAAATTTACCTGAGTTCATTCATTGTTAACAAGATCTCTGCTCTAATCACACCTGACTCTTAGAGTCATCTGACATCTAGCGCATCCTTAGTTCTATGCTTTTATTTGTGGTGCTTCCTTAACTTGAAACGATCTCCTGTGTTCAGTTATCAATTGATGTTTACCACTTTTTTCAAGATTTGGATAACGTCTGACTTTTGCCAAGAAATTTTTCTTAATTTCTGCATATTGTGACAGATTCCTTATTATATACTAGTTTTTGGGGTCAAGGGGAGGACATAAAATTGAATCAAGAATTGGAAGCTTTTCCTTCTGCTCTATAAACATGACCTAGAATATTATCTGAGCTACATTCTAAGCTATAGGTTCTATATTATTAGTAACAGGAAAATTTAGTAAGCATATACTATGCACTAATTACAATATAAGTGCCTGACATGCATAATCTTGTTTAATCCTCATAACAACTCCATGTAACTTGTAACTATTTCAAGGTTACAGAGCTAATAAGATGAAAGCAAGAACTTGAACACTGAGTCTGTATTCAGAGCCTCGTGGTAACCACTGTGCCTTCCTTATACCATACTCATAGCACTCACTACTTCCTTCCTTAGGCCTCTTTGTTCATGTCTTTACATAATTTGTGTAAATGTGTTATTCATCCACAAGACAGAATGCTTTTTAGAGTAACAAAACCACCCATATCCTGCTCCGATTAACACAAAAAACTGCAAATAGTAGCTGCTTGATAAAATAAACATACACACACATCTATAAACAAATACATGCATATAAATTAGAATGTTTCCTAATTTGAATATTAGAATTTTTAGCCCCATGTTTTATTTCACAATATACTATTAATATCTCACAGAAAATATCCTAATTTCTTCATAATTCCCGTTGTACTGTATTCTACACGTATAACATAGTAAATCCTTACTGAATAAAAGGTTAAAAGAGGCATTGAATAGTTCAATTACTTTAAAAGTTAAAAACATGTTATATAATTATTAATATTTTATAATATCAAGGAATAAAGGATTCTGACCTCCATCATCTAGCAATTTTGATGCTCATCTCATGACTGTTTCATTTGTCCTTTTCTTCTCATAAGGGTTCCCAGTTTAAAATAAATACAGTACATGCAGAGACTGGAAATTAATTATGTAAGAGGAATAATGGTATAAAGTTTCTAAGCGTCAATAAATCTAAGTAAAAGGTAATATAACTCATGGCTTAAGATTGCTATTAACCCACTGGTAAATACCACCCCAAATCGGAGTAAACTACTGTGGAATATAGTATAAACTCCTGTAAAGATTGGTAGCTATTGAGCCAGGCGTGAGCGGTGGCTCACGCCTGTAATCCCAGCACTTTGGGAGGCCAAGGCAGGCAGATCATGAGGTCAGGATATCGAGACCATCCTGGCTAACATGGTGAAATCCCATCTCTACTAAAAGTACAAAAAATTAGCCGGGCATGGTGGTGGGCGCCTGTAGTCCCAGCTACTTGGGAGGCTGAGGCAGGAGAATGGCGTGAACCCAGGAGGCGGAGCTTCGACAGAGCAAGAATCTATCTCAAAAAAAAGATAGGTAGCTATCTAATTTAAATTAACGCTTCCTTATTTTTCAGTTCTTATATAAATAATGCTATTAAAACAAAATTAAAATATACAGGTAAAAATTTACATTATAATTAGGCATATATAATTAGTTTTTCAGTTATGTTTAGTCTTTTTATCATTGTTGTGTTTAACTTTTGGAGATAATTTCAGGGGACTTTTTCTTCGTATTGATCCTGTAAGCACCTTACAGCCAAATAAAAATCCTTATTTTACATTTGGCTTAGATAATTAACGCTTTATTGTTTTAAAAAGTCAGTAAATCATTTTATGGTAATTAAGAATCAATAATAATGAATTAACAATACTGACATCCTTTCTAATTGATATCCATATGATTTCTTCCAAAAAAACAAGATACATTTCTTTTCTTAAGGTATGCTCCCTTCTATAATGTGTTTTCTGAAAGGTGTATTTAATATGCCTCATCAGTATTGCACTAAAAGGACAAGGCAACCTAATCTTGATCTTTATAGAAGACTTTTCATTATTTGATTTAAACAATTCATTAATTATTATAGCTTCATAAACACTGTTATGACAATGCATCTTTTGAAACTTCAACTCTTTGTTCAGGGCAATTTCTAATAAAAGTCATACTTTAACAGGGGCCAATGGAAAGACATTATTTTTACTTTTTCATTCACTGAAGGAACAAAGGCATAATTCACCCTTCTTCAAAGTCTTAAGTCACATTACATAGTCATCACTGAAAGAGAATTGAAATAAAAAACAGGAAATAGAAATTAAATGTGTATTTACCTGTATTAGACAAACCCACAGTACTGTTTTCTGAAGTAATTGGAATCTGTACTGTTTTGTTGTATCCAGTTTTTATCTGTGAAAGAAAATGAAGAACATGCAATGTCATTTACTAAAGTAGGTCACTTGAAGCCCATGTTAACATAAAAAGAATGGTTAAAGAGATTAAAGTAATTATCCCTCAAATATGAACCCTCTAAAATTTTGGTCTATGCATCTTCAAACAAAGCAATTCAGAATTAAAGGTAACAATTGCTTTCAGCTCTACCACATCCAAGGATAACAAAATATAAGGCCACACATCTTGTCTTTTAAAAGTATTATAGCTCCAAGTGACAAAGTATAAGGGGCTGACAGAAAATCTTATACTCTGTCTCTGTTCAGCATGTACCAGAGACTGAAGTTACCTTTGACGAATTTTATTCTACTGACTAAAAGCCTAAGTTTCCTATTTTACAGCTAACACAGATATAAATAATACACACTTTATTCTGTAACTATAATTTGTAGGATAATATAGCAGTTAGTAATTGAGTATGTTAATTCTGATATAGAAATTCCCCATTTTGTGTGATTCTACTTGGGTGAACTATAGCATGCACACATGAAGGAGCAATACCCTCCTAGATTGGATGCCTGGGATTAGCCTCACTGTGTGGGAAAGAAGCTAAGGAACAAAAAGGAAGATGGACTGACTTCAGTCAAGCAGAGAACAGAAATGGCAAATAACTAAACCAACTGAAACTAAATATGACATTCTTAACATAGTTTTGATTGATATCTAGGCATATCTTTGTGGAACCATTTTGTCATGCTGGTATTTTCTAACCAATCATGCTCCTGGACACAGGACATGCTGACTTAAAATATGTTTACTGAAAACACAGCATAAAAATTTTAAATAGAAAAAAAGAAAAAATCTTTCAAAGAAATATTAATTTGTTAACAATTTTACTGAAATAATTCTTTATGTACATAACCAATGTAAAAATGTATAGGGAATTTATGGAGTGCATATATAGAGAAATTTAAGATTACCTGACTTACCTCACAAGAAGGTAAAATGGCATTATTTGTTTTGGGAGTGGATGAGGTCTTTGGGATTAGTATTTCAGGAGGAGAAGAAAAAAGACTTAATGTTGAGGCTTGAGGTCCATATTCTCCTGAAGCTTCTATAAGTGATGTACATGACAGATTTTCTGGCTGAATGTTGTTGGATTTTTGTCTTATGAATGCTATCTCCCAAGCAGATCCTAACCTAGGGTTAAAAAAAAATCACTTTATGGATATGCTATGAATATAGTACAACTGAAATCCAAGATAATGTTTCAAATGTTATTAAAAATATTTCTTATAAAGTACTTAATACATCTTAAATTACTACTTTAAAGGAGACATCCTAAATGACTCATTCTATCTCATGGATGGCATAGTTACCTCAACTTGGCTCTGGTAATTATGCTTTTTGCTTCTTCAAATGATACACCAATCATAGATTCCTTGTTGACTGAGACAAGTTGATCTCCTGGCTTCAAACGACCATCCTAACAAAAACAGTAACATTCATAAAGGAACTAATGAGGTATTTAAAAAAAATTAATTGATGTAATTAAAGCAATGAAAAGTTTTCATGAAGAATGCCTTCAAAAAGAGTAAAAAGTAAAATCTTAGACAACCTCAGTAGCAAAATGTCTTCATTAAAGTCTGGTTTGGTAACATATATTTGAGTAAAATGGAATGGTTCATGTATTGCATGAACAAATTTACATGCTAAAGAATTCTTAATATGGTAGGTAGGACATAGGCCAGTACACCAGGAAAAGGGACCTGTTTTAAAAACTGAGCACTATGGGGCTGATAAAGCTCTGACTCTGTGATAAAGTGGGCCAAATAACTGTGGGATATTTCAGAATACAAAACTCATTTATTTTATTTTCTCTGCGTTCCTACATATGTCCTCCTACCAAACTGTTCAATGTGTGTGTGGATTTATCCCACATTGAGATTTTTAAAACTTTAGTTAAGGGTCTTTTTAAAAAAAAAAAATTAAATTTTCAAAATTTTTTGTAGAGATGAGGTCTCATTACATTGCCCAGGCTGGTCTCAAACTCCTGGGCTCAAGCAATCCTCCCACCTTGGCCTCCCAAAGTGCTGGGATTACAGGTATGAGCCACTGCGCCTGGCCAAAGATTTTAATTATATTGATCTTACCCATATTTCAGCATAATCTTTTTTACTAGACCTGCTATCCCCCTATGATCAAGGCCTAGTTGGCTGTGCATATATTGTTAGCCACGTCCTGCTAATAATGACAATTCTAACTGGCTGCTTGGTGTTCCCTTTGCTAAGGCCTGGCTTGCTCATAGCTAGCCTAACTGAGTAAGACAGAGCATATTAGGAACAAGAGTTAATGTGGTTGTTAGATAAGTTTCCCAGTTTTTGTCTTTTCTTTTCATTCAAACTAGAAAATAAAAATAAGCTTTCTTCTTTTACAGTTCCTAAGGTATTTCCCTATTTATCATTAATTAGTACAGTGGTAGAAACCATTATTTTTTTAACTACAGAAAAAGCTTATATGGTTAAAAAGGGAGATTTTCACCTTGATGGTACTTAAGTAACTTCCACAAATTCAAGAAAACATCTTTCTTTAAAGTCTTATCTACTAAAATATATCCCTTGGATACTGATCTTTGATCTAAGCTGTATTATTTATAATAATGGTGATTCACAGTTATTTTACTCCTAAATAACAATAGGTATTATTATTTTTTGAAAAGACATGAAGTACTATCTCTTTCACTGACTAAAGAATACATAGGAAAACAACAAAATTGACATAAAACTTTCATGAAAGGATTTTATAGAAACATATCTCAAATATTGTGTAAAAGATTATATAATCTAGATGCATAATGACCCTATCCTACTGAAATGTAAACATTATTTAAAATACTTAAGCCAAAAGAGTCAACTTAATTTTTAAAAATGTATAAGCCAGGCATGGTGGCTCACGTCTGTACACCCAACACTTTGAGAGGCTGAGGCAGAAAGATTGCTTGAGCCCAGGAGTTCGAGACCAGCCTGGGCAACATAGTTAGACCCCATCTTTCAAAAAAAAAAAATAGCTGGCACATGTCTGTAGTCTCAGTTACTCAGGAGGCTAAAGTGGGAGGATCACTTGAGCCCAGGAGGTCAAGGTCATGATTGTGCCACTGCTCTCCAGCCTGGGCAACAAAGCAAAAATCTGTCTCAAAAAAAAAAAAAAAAAAAATATATATATATATAAACACATATATATTTATATTATATATATTTATATTTTATATGTGTAATTTGAAAACAAATTTTGATTTTATGTAAATATGTGATTAAATATAGTTAGCAAAGTCAGACAACATAACATGCAGTGTTAGTACAGAGAAAAAGTTCACATGAAGGCAATTTAACCCATCTTGTATTAAAGTACACTGATGTATAGAAGCTGCATTTTCTGGCAGGAAGAGAGTCAGAGAAGAGAAGAAGAAGAATGCCTTCTGACTATGACTTCTGGTGTTTACATATTTTTTCTTTCTAAAAAGTATTCATAGCAGTTAGTTTTTTTCTTTGCCTCCTAGAATAAGATCTTAGCTGATCATGTGAATTTCTGAACCTGTTTAAAAGTCAGAACCTGCAAATGAAAACAAAGCTATTTTTGTAAGTCTGGCATTCGAGTGCATTCTGCCCCAGCTGGATTAATGTACATGTGAAGATACTAACTTCAGAGATATGCTGAGACCTCTTCCACACAGTCTAGATTCCAATTCAGCAGTTACAGAGCAACTACCTGACATGGGAGGCAATGTGCCAAGCACTTTCATATGTTGAACTTCAGATCTGAATTCTTTCACATTGACATTCATGTAGATGTTGAAATAACAATATATTCCTGACCACATAAAAACTTCTGTTAAAAACGACCAGTACTGTTCATTTCTATATTGACTTTGGTATATAGTTTTCTAAATAATACATTTCAATATTATCAGAAACCATCTATACAGCCTAATTCTGACTTAACTAACTCATTATACCTAATACTAAGAAACAGTCCTTCTGTAAGCCTTAAGATTCCTTTCCTATACTTTTACAAGATGTAGACTGATGGTAACCTTCTTTTAACTCCAGTTATTACTGTGAACTGAGGCAAGTTGTTTAGCTTTTATGAAACTATTTTCTAAGCTGTAGAATGGGGATAAATATACGTAACACAAGGTTGCTATAAGAATTAAGTAACATATGTAAATTATAGCACATTGTAGGTGTTAAATAAGATGAGGGGAACGAGACTTCCATATCTGTTGTGGACAATTTTCATACTGATAGTAAATTTAATTATATTACTCATTAAATTGAGAATCTTTGATGGCTGCCAACTGGTAGGAAAAGTTGAAACTCCTCAACATCCCAAACCCAGCACAACAAATTCACTGCAACTTACTTTTTCTAGCTTCATCATCCACCTTCCACACCAGCATATTCTTCATTCTACTCTCAGAGAATGTGCCTCAAACCAACCATGGTCTTTTGAACCTCAATGTTTTTACACATATGAATTCCCATCTAGAATGCCACCATCCACCCTGCCACTTCTCTGCGATAAACTCTGACTTAAACTTCACAGCCCAATTCAAACACTATTTCTGCTGCAAGTTTTCTCTAGTTCCCCAGGATTTACTTAATTGTTGTGTCTTTTTGCTCAAAAGCACTTTTACTTACCTAAAGGATTGCACTTACTCTGTATGGTCCTTATGTTTACATATCCGCTTTTCCCTGCCCTCACATTAGAATATACTAAATCAGCAACTCCCAATCTAGGGGCAATGATTCTTTTAGTGGGCCAGAATCACCAATTCTTTCAGTTAGGCATAACTAGAACTCTGTCCTTTTCATGGTTATTTCCCTGGTACAGTGCTAGGTATATAGTAAGTCCACAATAAGTTAAAGGGGGCCAAGAAACAGTCTGAGGAAATTAAGGTAGCTATGACAGAAATAACAATGGCAAAGGAATAAAGAGAGTGACACTGCAAAGCGAACCATCTTGGTTGCTACTTCTTCAGCTCCCACCAGTGGGACTGGTTTCTTCATAGTTTGCCATCCAGAGGCCTGATCCTGCTATTTATCTAAAAGCCTTAGCCCTGGTTCCAGTGCTATGCTCAGCATGAAAACAGATTTCCTCTGAAAGTTAAATATGTCCTACTTCAATGCCACAAATTACATGACGACATTGATTGTGAGACCTATAATTTCAGAGATAGAAGAGGAAAAAATACGTACATACACTCATAAGTATATTACGTACCGATATATGCATGTTATATATATGTGTGTGTGTGTGTGCATGCATAGCTTATATGTGTACGTTTTAATGTATGTCTTAGAACCAACTGAAGAAAATATGAAATATACTATCAGATTTGAAGAGAGGATTTTGATTTCTGTCTGCTTTCCCTATGTTACCAGCAACAAAAGAAAGAAAAATGAACATTTGAGAACTTTAAAGTGTTGTCAGAAATCTGACACAAAGGCCCAAGGAGGAAGTACCTTGGTGTGGAGCCCAAATGGCGCCAGTAGAAGGGTAAATAAGGAGATCAGTAATCCTCAGAAATGTGACAAAATGACTACGGGACCGTTCATTCATAAATTTAAATTGAGCAAGTATGTATGTGTCAGGCACCACACTGGGGACTAACAATATTACTGTGAATAAAATCAGATAGTGTCCTTGCCCTTAAGAAACATACTGTCTTGTGGTTCAGGCAGAGTTGATTAAACAATCATAAATATAAATATATCATTGCAAACTGAGGTAGGTGACACAAAGGAAAGGAATGGGATTTAGGAGCATATATAGAAAAAAATAAAACCTAGCCTAGACTGGGGGAAAGCAGGCAACACAACCCTTAGGCAGCAGTCTTTGAATTGATAACTGGAAATAATGGGGGAAAGGAAATGGAGTGCTGTTTCCTAAGGGAACAGCATATGAGATGGAAAAAAGAAAAAAATTGGCCCCTTCCAGGAACTGAGAAAATGCTACTCTGGAAGCATAGTGATAGAGAGCCAGAGAAGGACAGGGCAGAAGCCACACTATATGGAACCTTGTAGGCAACCAAATATTAGTAAGATATATAAGATATATAGGTTGGGAGGGAAATAGGTATGGTGCATAAGAACAAATGATGCTACTGAAAGGGCTGATTCAAAACTGATGACAGTTTAAGCTCCAGTGATAAGAATAAAGATCAAGAAGACTGATGGGTTCAAGAGATATTTAGAGAGTAAAAAAGTCAATGGTATGTGTTAATGAATTGAATAGTGTTATGGGAGTTGAAATAGGAAGCTGTTAAATTTTCTGACTTTGTGTAGCTGGAAGCTGTCATTCACCAAGACTAGGTAAACTGGAAGAGACTCTGTTTGGGAAGAGTTGAGCAGAATATGGTGTGATGTAAATGTCATGAGTTCTGCTTCAGAAATGCCGAGTTTGAGATACCTTTAAGAGGTCCAAGTAAAAATGTTGATCAGGGAACTGAATATGGGTATGAAGCTTACAGGAGTGTCTAGGCCAGAAAAAGGGTCTAGGATTGTCCCCAGATAGATATGGGACTAGCTGACAGAGTGAAAGGGACTTGGAGCTCTCTTATGTCCTTAACTATAGCAATTAATACAGTTGTTCTCAATTCATAGGGTGCCTCTAGCTCTTAGAGCTGAGGGAATCTTGGTTCTGCTTGAACTGAAAAGATGTATTCATAATATCCCATATTTGAACTCTGGATATGTTTTTCAAAGAAACATACTATTTTGCTTCTACTAAACCAGTATTTTATTCTCATATTTTCCAGGAGGAAAACATTTGGGGTGGGTGGCGGTAAACCATGAATAATTAAAGAAAATTTCTTCTGCGTTCCTGTAACTCCCTTACAGTTTGGAAGATTTGAAAGTATAAATGAAATATAATCTAGCTATAAGCTTGAAATAGACTATATTGTTAATTATGAAACATAATGTTAAAACAAAATTACAGAAAGTTAAAGCATTCATATGCATTTAAAAAATATTAACAGTTACTCAGTTCAGCAACTTCATTAAGATAACCTTATGAGTTTGTGTTTCCTATTCCACAGATTCTACTATGTAGAAATTTGGTGCAGACTAGAAATTTATTAACATGTTAAAACAGTATTTAGAATATAGTAAATGTATTAATACATTGTTGTAAAGTTATATCAATTTTGTATTTGAAGAATAAATATGCATATGCATAGAGCTCTCCATCTTGAGAAAATATTTAAAAATAATGTAAGCACTTGAAAATTACTTCTTCTATAATTTTTTTTATTTTTTAGAGATGCTCTGTTGCCCAGGCTGGAGTGTAGTGATGCAATCATAGCTCACTGCAACCTGGAACTCCTGGGCCCAAGGGATCCTCCCACCTGGGCCTCCAAAAGTGCTGGAATTAGAGGCATGAGCCATCACCCCTGGTCCTCTTCTCCTACACCTTTTTCTGTCTTGCCTGTTTTCTTTGGTCAGATATGACCAGGTAGGAAGAACATTAATAGCTCTGTGCTGCCCTCTAGTGCTAAGTAGAGAATATAGTCAATGAGAAAATTTTGCTTTTTAATACTTCAATAAATTCTAACAAGAAAAAGTAGATATCTTAAGAATAATTTCTTAATCTGCTATCACTGACAGAAGATAAAGAGTCATTCAGCACCACTGCTATCAATTTATTACTCTAATTCCAAATAGTTTTCATCGTAACAAACAAGCACAAATTGATGCTTGTCTTAAAAGCAAATTCTTAGGTCAGGCATGGTGGCTCACGCCTGTAATCCCAGCATTTTGGGAGGCTGAAGCAGATGGATTGCCTGAGGTTGGGAGTTCGAGACTAGCCTGGCCAACATGGTGAAACTCTGTCTCTCCTAAAAATACAAAAATTAGTTAGGTGTGTTGGCACGCACCTGTAATCCCAGCTACTAGGGAAGCTGAGAGGTGGGAGAATCGCTTGAACCTGGGAGGTGGAGGTTGCAGTGAGCCGAGATTGTGCCACTGCAGTCCAGCCTGGGCAACAGAGTGAGACTCTGTCTCAAAAAAAAAAAAAAAAAAAAGAAAGCAAATTCTTATCACTTGTTGGGTACTCTACTATTGCATTATATCAAGTGTAGTTTAAGAAATGCCATAGCTATATTGAACACACACACACAGACACACACACACACACCTCTCAGCTTTAAGACTAAAGTAACACCTCAATTCTTGGAAGAAAAAATTCATTTTTTTGTTTGTTTGAATTTGTTTAAATTTAGCTTTTAAATATTTATTTAATAATTTAAATTTAATAGCCAAAAATTTATGCCATTAAACTTATTAAATAATACTTTTTTTTTTTTTTGAGACAGGGTTCTTGTTCTGTCATCCAGGCTGGAGTGCAGTGGCACGATCATGCCTCACTGCTCTTGATCTTCAGGGCTCAAGCAATACTCCCACCTCAGCCTCCAAGTACCTGGGACTACTGGCATGCACCACCTTGCCGGGCTGATTTTTTTAAATTTTTAATAGAATTCAAGTCTCTCTACATTGCCCAGGCTGGTCTCAAACTCCTGAGCTCAAGCAATCTTCCTGCCTCTGCCTCCCCAAAGCTAGGATTACAGGCATTAGCCACCATGCCTGCCCTCTATAACACTTAGAACTCAGAAAGTATATTTAAAAGATGCCTTATTATCCGAACAAGCATAAAACAACTGAAAGTACTACAACTATTTTGGAAGTTATTGGTAAAACGGAATTTTTCCCTAACAAGACAAAAAAATCCAGTTGAAAAGATAAACTGCTTGGTAAACAAGTGTTTGCAGTGGTGGGGGAGGGATATGGGCAGTGGGTAAAAGTAGTAGGACTATTTATTTAACCAAACAACAAGAACAAAATAAGAAGAAGATCCTTTCTCATGCTATATAGCTTGATATTAATAGAATATTTTATTAATTCTTAATTAACATAATTTTATTAAATTATTTATATCTGATATCTCTCCAAAATCAAATGGAGGCAATCAAATGGAGAATATTTTATTAATTCTTAATTATTAATATAATTTTATTAAATTCTTTATATCTGATATCTCTCCAAAATTAAATGGAGGCAATTTTCAAAAAATGACACATAATCACTTTAGTAAAACAGAAATAGCAAATGAAATCCAAGAAGAATGAGAATTCAAATATAGTAACCAGTTTGTTAAATTGCTGGGGTTGTCCTTCAAATTTGGGTCTGAGATTCCTACCAACCAAAGTGAAAGGGAGCTCATTATATAATATATTTCTTACACTGAAGAGGAGAGTAAGACTTTCTAATTCCTAAAAAAAGACATTTTCTGGTTTTAATGAGTGATAAAACTCATTAGCTCAACAAGAACTGCGAATTCAGAAATTAGATTTTGTTTGCTGTTTCTGTTTTGTTTTGCATTTAGTAGAGGCTAAATAATGTAATTAAAGTTCTACTGATCCAACTTAATAAAAACTCAAAGTAGTAGAAAGATAACAAGTCATCAAATATAATTTCTCTTAATCAGATACAGGATAAAAGTTGAACAGCATGTAATTTAAAAATAATAACCTTATCTTACAGTCAGAAATATCTATTATTTTCATAGAAGAACCTATTTATTTCTTAGTTTAAAGCTCCTTGAGGCCAATAGTCTTATCTTCTAATTCCTTTGTATTTTTCACTGAGGTATGGTCACAATGGATATAAATTCACTAATAAAGAAGAAAAAATAAACTTTACCACTGGTGGGTCTTTTTGTTTGTATTTTTGGTGGGCATGGGACATATTTTTACCTTATAACAGTCTCCTCCAGGAATAATTTCCTGAATATATACCAATGGGCCTTCATTCCGGTTAATTCCTCCTAGTACCTTCAGGCCAAGGCCTGTTTCCTTGGTAACTGTAATCATCTGAAAGGCAGGATCCCTAAGATAAAGTAAATTAGCACACACAGGTTAGTCTAGAGATCTGTACCTACTTTTTTCTTTAAACTACTTATTAAATCAAAATCTGAGATCTAGACCAGCAACCCCTCACCTTTTTTGGCACCAGGGACTTGTTTCATGGAAGACAATTTTTCCAAGGTGGGGGGAGAGGGAATGGGGTTGCAGAGGGGTGATGGTTTCGGGATGATTCAAACGCACTACATTTATTGTGCACTTTATTATTACATTGTAATAGATAATAAAATAATTATACAATTCACAATAATGTAGAATCAACGGGAGCCCTGAGCTTGTTTTCTTGCAACTAGACAGTCCCATCTGGGGGTGAGGGGAGACAGTGACAGATCATCAGCCACTAGATTCTCAAAAGGAGCACGCAAGCTAGATCCCTCACATGCACAGTTCACAATAGGGTTCGTGCTCCTATGAGCACTGAATGCCGCCATTGATGTGACAGGAGGCAGAGCTCAGGCAGTAATGCTCACTTGCCCTAGACTCACCTCCTGCTGTGTCGCCTGATTCCTAACAGACTACGGACCACTACCAGTCTGCAGCCCAGGGATTAGGGACCCCTGATCTAGACAACCCAAAATACTTAGTACTTACTAGCAATGACATTTTTAAAAAGTATGGTGACATAACAGCAATTAAATGAGTTTGCTCGCCTATACTTTTAATTTTCCCTACAAAACATCCAAAATACAAAAGAATTTACAATGATAATGCTTATTTCTTTGGAGTATGACAAAAATTTATTAAAGGTGACAGAAAAGATTTGCTTTTACCTGGTTATTAGACTACTTGAAGAATTCCAAAACTAAATATTTGAAGTAGCTTTAAAAGACATGTCTGTGGCCATTTAAAGCAAAGTAAATATGACTTCCATTTGAATCTCAAAATTTATCTTTTTAATTTAGAAAGAATATTTTCTTGGTAAAAAGTACTTGTTTCAACTGTAATTTCTGTCAGACATAAAAGCAATGCCATTTGAAAAGAAGGGACTGTACAAAACATCCTGCAAAAGGGATATCCAAGTTGCATTTCTGAATACCTGGGTCAGATCAGAGACTTTTACTGGTCAAACAAAACTCGAATTAAGTTTGAAATAAGATTTAGGGCTGCCTATTTACTAATACTGGGTACTGTGCTAAACAATACCTAAATAATGACATTTAATTTAATATTTATAAAATCCTTAAGATTCTTACCCTTATTTTTTTAAAAGACCCAAAATTCAGATACGTTAACTTGATGGCCCAAGTGTGAGCCCAGTCAGTCTTACTTCAGAGGCAAAATGTGATATGTAATCTATTTTGTTGTTGTGTTAGAGCCATTGTTGAATATAGGACTTCCAGCTATCTTCAAATACATCGAATAACTGAAACTACTATTAAAACAAGAGTTACTTCTGGCCGGGCCCGGTGGCTCATGCCTGTAATCCCAGCACTTTGGGAGGCCGAAGCGGGCAGATCACGAGGTCAGGAGATCGAGGCGACAGTGAAACCCCGTCTCTACTAAAAATACAAAAAATTAGCCAGGCATGGTGGTGGACGTCTGTAGTCCCAGCTACTCGGGAGGCTGAGGCAGGAGAATGGCGTGAACCCGGGAGGCAGAGCTTGCAGTGAGCCAAGATCGTGCCACTGCACTCCAGCTTGGGCAACAGAGCAAGACTCCGTCTCAAAAAAAAAAAAAAAAAAAAGAGTTACTTCATATCTTAGATGATTATAGTTTTTAGAAAAAGCTTTCTTAGCTTTTGCCATAGAAATTCTAAGAATATCTTTAAGAAAACTGTTGCATTCAAAAAAAATTTCTAAAAAGAAGAAAGAAATTTTTTTAAAAAGCACATAGAACTCCGTTTTTGAATATTTTGCTCTCCATATATAACATCATTTAGAGCTGTATCACAGGTATACTGAATTCAGCTCGAATTTGGGAAGGCCTATCTGGTTTCTAGGGCAATAGTCAATCAGCTAGAAAAAAGGCAGAGAGGACAGGGTCCAAGCGTCCAAAATGCACCCTAAATTCATTCTTTTTTTTCTTTTTTTGAGACGGGGTCTTGCTCTGTCCCAGCTGGAGTGCAGTGGCGTGATCTCAGCTTACTGAAACCTCTGCCTCCCAGGTTAAGCGACTCTCCCACCTCAGCCTCCTGAATAGCTGGGATTACAGGTGCGTGCTACCACACCCAGCTAATTTTGAGTATTTTTGGTAGAGACAGGGTTTCACCACGTTGGCCAGGCTGGTCTCGAACTCCTGACCTCAAGTTATCTGCCCGCCTCGGCCTCCCAAAGTGCTGGGATTACAGGCATGAGGCACCGCCCCTGGCCAATAAACCCCTTCTTTACAGGATAGTAGATTGCAAAAACATAAACAAGTAAAGCCTAGAAATGAAAGAAAAGGTAAGAAAGGGAAGTAAGCTACCTTATTAGATCTCTCCACTAACTCTTAAACCCTCCAAATGTGAATGTCCTTCACTGGGGGCACAAACAATCTCCAGCATATATTATTGTTTCAGTACAGGATCTTACTTTTCTAATCCCAACAAAGTATTATTAACACAGCAGTTTATTGCTGCTAATATGTTTTCTCTATAAATCTAACCATATATTTTCTGAATTAATATCCATATATTTTCTGAATTGCTATCATACTACTTAAACCATTTTAGATCTTGTTTTTTTTCTTACCCAGAATTATTATAAGCAATGTCTATGTTGTTAAAAGTTCTTCTTAAACATAAATTTATATGTTCATAGCAGCATAAAATTTACATACACGACTAGGACCTTATTTTAAAACTCTTATTAAAATTTTAGATTATATACTCTTTTTTCCTATTAAGTATTAAAAATAGTTCTGCTCAACTTTACTCATAATAAGAGAATTACAAGTTAAAACTGCAGAGATACTACTACTCACCTACAAGACCAATAAAAATTTAGAACTTCAACAACATACTCTGATGAAAAAGCTATGAGAAAAGAGGCATTTTTGCACACTGCTGGTGGGAATGCAAAATGGTACAACTTCTAAAGAGATAAACTGGTAACCTCTAACAAAAAAAGACCCTCTGATCCAGCAATTCCATTTCTAGGACTCTATCCCAAAGATACTCTGGCAAAAAATAGAAAATGACTTATATGCTAGGTTATTCATTTTGGCATAATTTGTATTCACCAGAAATTGCAAACGTATTGTTTGCCCATCCATAATATACTGGCTGAATAAACTATGGTACATCCACACGATAGAATATTATGCAGTTATAACAAAAACAAGGAATATAACAAAAACAAGTTATAACAAAAAACAAGGAAGATTTTTATAAACTGATATGAAGGGATCACCAGGATATACATTAAAACAAAAAGGCAAGGTCAAAACAGTATACATGACACCTTTTACTTAAGAATATTCTGGGGAGTGGAATCCAAATATATATAATTATCATGTGTATATATATATGTGTATATTTATTTTTATACATATGCATTGGCTTAAGCAAAAAGAAGCACTACAAAAGGACCAAGAATAAAAACAACTTTTTATAGAGGGAATGAGGGCACACAGTGAAGACTAGAATAATAGCAAGATTTTTTTTAATATACCTTGTTAAAGGTATGTTTTACGTTTGCAAAATGGCCACCAATTCCTCCCATTCCTGTCTGCATGCATCTTGGTAATGTGACTTTACTGCTTCCTTTCACTAAAAGCAAAGTCTGTATCTCCACTCCTTGAATTTTCATTTGGCTATTTAAATTGCTTTGGCCAATGGGATACCAGCAAATGTAAGGAAACTGGATATTTGGAAAACACCTGTGCTTCTGCTACCATGCGAAAAGCTTGAGCCAGCCTCCTGAAGAATGACAGACCAGCTCTAAAGAGACCTCTGCCATTCAACCTTCCTAGCTGAGGCCTCACAAGATGTAAATGAGGCCATCCTACATTATCTGGTATAGAGCAGAACTGCTCAACCAACCCACTGAATCATGAGAAAGAATAAATGCTTATTGTTTTAAGGGACTTTAGGGTGGTTTGTTAGTCATTTATATATTATCAAATTTTTTAATGGAATTATAAAATATTCTAGATATTAAAAATCAAAATTTTAAAAAGAAATCTCACAAAAGAGTTTTTAAAAATGTATTTGACAATTGTCTATTTTTTATTATTTTTAGAGACAGAGTTTTGCTATGTTGCCCAAGCTGGAGTGCAGTGGCTATTAACAGGTGCAATCATAGCATGCTATAGCCTCAAACTCCCAACCTCAGGCTATCCTCCTGTCCTAGTCTCCCGAGCCCCTGGGACACAGGCATGCCCTACCGTGCCTGCACAGATGACTTTAAAGAGAATGCAGATTTTGTTCTATACACTGATTTACATTGAAAGGTAATTCAATGTATTACTTTACTCACTACTCATTACTGCTATCCTAGACCACATTAGAGAGCTAGATGTAAAAAAACTTTTAATCAAATGTTCATTAATAGTTTACATATTTCAAACTATATTTCAAAACATGTTAAACTTAAAAATTACTTTTCAAGTAGACTGGATGATACTACAGTAGATGTATTTTTATTCATGCTTTCACCAAAGTAGCCTTGGATTTAACAGCTGTATAAATGAAGATCTTGATGAAGAGTCCAGAAATTCTTCTTTTCCTAGGATTGAAGAAGTAGAAAATAAATTGTCAGGTCTTAGAACTGTCAAATTTGATTCCAACTGTTCATAAAAACATTATATACACTTGGAACATAAATAATATAAGCCTGTGTATAGATGTTAGATGTATTGTATGTATTTTGTGTTATGGCATTTTAGTCATTGACAATAACATCCGAGAAGTGTAAAGACAGCTCATTAGATAGATAAGTCTATGTCTATATCATTATGAATATCCACATCTATATAACATCTTCATTCTCTGGCAAAAGTGAACATACAGCTAAGCTTCAGGTAATTATTACAACTTCCACCCTTGGTAAGCTTAAAAATCACATAATAGTTAAAGATTAAGGAAAATGTCTCCTGTGAGTACAAGGGTATGAAGCTTATAGTCAGAAAAATAATTATGCAATGCATTTGAAAAAAACTAAATTCTTATTATCTTACCAACTATCTTGAGGCACTTCCTGCAGATCCTATATTACTCTGACTAATATTATTCCAGGAATTTCTTAAATGGCTTTCCTATGAAGAGAAAAAAAATGCTTTTAATGTCTTATATTGTTCCACTGTGAAAATTACAGAGAATAGTGGTTTCATTTAATTAAAACAAACTGTATTTGAACAGAGATTTACCACCTTTTCATAAGAACAATGAATGAAGCAAAGGAACTTAAAATTGAAAAAGACACTAGGATCATTTAGTACAACTCTCTTCCTGAAGAAATGAGGAGCTAGATTCAGAGACTGTGTGGTTTTCCCTCACAAATGAAAAACAGTGTTTTGTTGTTGTTGTTGTTGTTTTTCTTCTCCTAACTATAACTCAGGTTATAGTCTACAGGATGGACCTTGAGATCTGATAGGCCTGGGTTCTCATTTGAAATTTTGGGCTTCTCCAAGCCTCAGTTTCTACAGAGGTACAGTAGGTGCCTTGATTGTGGTGATGATTTCACAAATGGATACATGTCAAATGTAACAAACTGTCTCACTTTAAATATCTGCTGTTTGTTGTAAATCAATTATAGCTTAACAAAGTTAAACTTTTAAAAAACCCGATTTTCAGTTAAAAATGGCGTCTTGACCTTGGCACATATATTCTTTCCCTCCCAAGAGCCAACTAATATGAAAGTCTTAGGGTAAAGAGTTACAAACAGTATAAACTCAGAATGTTGAAGAGTAAAAGGGAAAAGAGCCATTGGATGAAAATTGTGAACAAGTTTTTGGAAGACAAAAAATAGATGGTTGGGTGATAATTGGTAAAAGAGGGGTGAAGAAGCTGAAATTTAGGGCAGTGCTTCTTAAACATTTTTTAAATCTGAGCGCACACATAATGATAGTATTTGTATTGCATACTAAGGTAAAGAAAGGTGATATCCTCTGAAAAGCTGAGGAGAATCAATCCATCAGCACATCAGCAACTGATTCACAACAAAATTCTGGCCTAGGAAACAGGTGCAGGAGGAATGTATCTTAAAGAATCCCAGAGAAACTGGCCGGGTGCGGTGGTTCACACCTGTAATCCTAGTACTTTGGGAGGCCGAGGTGGGTGGATCACGAGGTCAGGAGATCGAGACCATCCTGGCTAACACAGTGAAACCTCGTCTCTACTAAAAATACAAAAAAAAAATTAGCCGGGCGTGGTGGCAGCGCCTGTAGTCCCAGCTACTTGGGAGGCTGAGGCAGGCAAATGGCGTAAACCTGGGAGGCGGAGCTTGCAGTGAGCCAAGACCGTGCCACTGCACTCCAGCCTGGGCAACAGAGCCAGACTCCATCTCAAAAAAAAAAAAAAAAAAAAAAAAAAAGAGTCCCAGAGAAACTGAAGACTCAGAAACAAAAAGTTCTAGGGAGAACAAAACTGAGAGATTGAAGACTAAAATCAAGAGGATCATCCTATCATTTCTTCAAACACTGTATGCAGAAGAAATCATAGATTCTTCCGTAAATGAACTGAATGGGCCCCAAACACAGAGCCAACTACTTTTGAGACCGTAACACAGCGATGTATTCACTGGTCTGGGTGGTAAAAACACATTTCGACTTTCACAGCCTCTGCAGTAGCAAGCAACAGGAACAGTGGAAGCATGCAGGTCAACAGCAGCCAGAAAAATGAAGCCACCAAGCCACAATGTCAGTAGCAAAAGTCCAACGACCATGAAGTAAGAAAGTTATTCAGTACCGATGAGGAAAAGAAGGGCCACCTGAGGGAGGAGCTTAAAATCCTTGGGCTTTGACTAGTAGTCTCTCAGAGTCAAGAGCCACTGCAGCTGTCCACAAGACTGATACAGTCATGGAAGAGAGTTCAATTCTAAAACTAAGTTTGCATAAGTTCATTATAGACTGCTTTAATGATACACGCATGGAGCAGATTCTCAAACCTCAAGAGAGGTCATTCTCAAATAATAACAATAATAGTAATTACCATTAATTGGCACTATGTTTCACACACTATGTATTCCAAATGTATTTATTTAATATTGTGGAAAGTGTACTAGACATAAGTTAAAAAAAAAAAAAGAAAAGAAATGCAGAGTTCAAATGGCAATACTGCCATGGGCTAGTAATATGGCATTAGAAAAATTGCCTAACCTCTTAGCATCTCCTCCTATTAAGTAAGGTAGGAATAGTAACATCTTGCTCAAAAGCAGATGTGAAAAACTGAGCAGTCTTTCTACTGGTACCAAAGTGAGTAAGATCCTCATCTTTGGTGAGTTGTTCTAACTGGACACAGGTCCCCAGGTCCCCTGGGAACATATCCAAGCCTAATGATGTATAAATGCTACTCTAAAATAGATTCCATATAATATACTTAACAAGACATTTTAAAACATTTCTATTTTAAGGTATAAAATAAAATTTAGGTGTTTATTCCATTCACTTAACATGCTGGCAGTGTCCTAAGTGCTAGAGATGAGATCAGATCAGGAGGGGTGAAGTGCTCTGACAGCAGTATACACGGGGAGTATGGAGAAAGGCTGCGTAACCTGGGATCTAAGTCATCATTAAACACGAATACAGCCAGGCACCATGTTACAGGATTTTCTTCCCACAGGAGCCCCACAAGGGAGGTATTATTAACCCAATTTTATACAAAAGAAAAATAAGTCATACAGAAAGTATGTGGCTTGTCCATTGTCACAGGCTAGTTGTAAAGTAGAGTTTGAATCCTGCTCTTTCTTGCTCCGAACCCAAGCTGTTTCTACTACAGTATGCTGGAAAATTAATTCAGGTAAAAAGTTTGATTCACCAAAAAAGTGGAATGAGAGAGTAAGGCGTGGTAATGTGTTATCTCTTTTATATAAAGATGACACTATTGATTAAACAGAAGTGGGTTTAATCTTATCCATCCCAACAGTGGGCTCATTTTTTTGTATTAACAAGGTATTCATTGTCATGTCCTTAAATATCATAAAATGCCTGTCCTTTCCCTCTCCTTTGCCTGCTTCCTACTCTCTCTTTATACAAACTTGCAAGGCCCTCAACCAACAGGGATTCCAGTAATGTTACATACACATACTCACCACACTCACACACACACACACACACCACCCTCAAGTTCCCATAATTAATAAATAACACAGAAGGAAAACATTCTGTTCTTTTACTAAAAATATGCACATTGAAGACAAATATATTGTTATTCTAGTTTGGTGAATCATAAGAGGGAAACAGTTAGGTCAGCAAAAACAGAGAAAGTGGAACATTGGAGAAAAAAAATCTTGTTGTATAAGATGAATCTATTCCAGAAAACTTAAATTAGAGCTTTTCTTTGATAAGTCTGTTTACTTATGATCTCATTAAAACAATCTTCATCCCATATAATTAGAAATCTCATCAGATTAAAAAAATCTGTCCATAACACATATGGTGTTTGAGCAAGACTTAGTAATTTATATTCTCAGACATGGTATTCAATAAAACCAGTTCTTTTCACTGGACAAAAAAAAGAGAAAATAAAAGGGATAAAAATATCTTCTGCCAGAAATTATAGTAAATATTAATTTAATGAAATTACAAAAATGCCATAATGAAATTGATACAAATTGCCAAATGTCCCTCAGTCAGGGTTGTACTAATTTACTATCTCACCAACAATAGTGCCTGTTACTCTAAATTTTCTCCACTATGGTATACTAAATAACGTTTCGATTTTTGCCAGTCTTATTGATGAAAATGGTATCTCAAGGTAGTTGGAGTGAGGCTGAAGAGTTTTTTATGCTTTAAGAACCATTCAGTATCTCCTTTTATGTGAACTGTGTTTTTTTTTTTACATCTTTTGCCAATTCTTCTATTTATTGTTAGGTCTTTCTCTGTTCAGTTTCTAGGAGTTCTTAAATATTACAGAAATTATCTATCAGCATTAAGAATTGCAAATATATTTTCCCCCCTTTTCTTCTGGGTTATGGGCTTTTTGTTATGCAAAAGTTTGTGGCTAACTTTATGAATCTTTTATGATTTCCAGGTTTTAGGTCAAATTAGAAACTCCTTGCCCACTCCAAAGTTATAAAGAATTCTCTCCTATTTTCTTCCAGTACTCTTATGGTTTCATTTTTAAATATTTGATCCATTTGGAATCCATCATAATATAAAGCACAGATCCAACTCATATTTTTCCCAAGAAGACCACTCCATTGTCTCAACTACATTTATTAAATCTTTTCCCCACTATTTTGAGATACAACTTTCATCATATACAAAATCTCTTAAGTGTTTGGGTCTACTTCTGTAATTTTTATTCTGGCCCTTTGGTTAGGCTGTTTATTCGTACACCAATGCCATTCTATTTTAATTACAGAGGCACTATCATATCTAGTAAGGCCGATCACCTCTCATTTGTTCTTTTGTTAACCAAGTTTCCCTGGTTGTTTTTGGTTGTTTATTTTTACATATTACATTCAAAGTATTCTTATCTTGTTTAAAAAATAAAACAATGCTATTTGTAAGGGAATCACACTAAATTTACAAATTAATTGAAGAAGTATTGTTATCTATGATGTTATTTTGAGTCTTCCTATCCAAGAATTTATCACTTCCTATTTGTTCAAATCTTCTTTTGTGACCTTCTATAGCAGGGGTGGCCAATCTTTTGGCTTCCCCAGGTCACACTGGAGGAAGAATTGTCTTAGGCCACACACAAAATACACTAACACTAATGTTGGCTAATGAGCTTAAAAACAAATCATCAACAACAACAACAACAACAAAAAACGCAAAAAAATCTCATGTTTTAAGAAAGTTTACGAAATTGTGTTGGAACACATTTAAAGTTGTCCTGGGCCACATGCAGCCTATGGGCCACAGGTGGGACAAGCCTGTTTCTACGGTGTTTTAAAGTTGCCTTCACAGTGACCTTGTGAGGTAGAAGAATGGGGTCTGGAGGCAGGGAGGCTAAGGCCGATTGGCGCTGACTTCCTAGAACTGAATCAAAAGGAAAACCCTACCTCTCCACAAAAGGATCAGAGGCTACTCCCTTTACACTGCATGGCAGATGAAAAATGGAAAGTACTTCTGATTGGTTGCAGGCCACTCCTTCATTTACATAGGGTGTAACCAAGTAAACAATGGAAAACCTCTAGAGGAAATTTAAACCCCAGAAAATTCTGTAACCAGCACTCTTGAGCCACTTGCTGCAGTCTGCTCCCACTCTGTGGAGAGTACTTTCATTTCAGTAAATCTATGCTTTCATTGTTTCATTCTTTCCTTGCTTTGTTTGTGCATTTTGTCCAAATCTTTGTTCAAAATGCCAAGAACCTGGACGACTTGTAGTCAAGACCCTGCACTGGTAACAGTTGCACATTTCTTATTTAGTTAATTCCTAAGTATTATTATTTTTATTGTTAATTTAATGCCTTTTAAAAATCCACTATTTTGTAAATAACAAAAAATATTTTGGGAAAGCTTTAAGTGTATCATCTTCTAGAAAATAATTTCCCTCCCACCCCAAATTCTGCTTGCTTATATGATTATATGTCTTCATTTAAAAATGTTACTAATAAAGCAGTGGAAGAAAAAACCAGGCACAATTCATACGTGTTATATTTTTGTTAAAAATTATGTAACTGTAATATATTGGTTTACATACAAGTGCATTTTACTTAACAACACACACACATAGACACCTGTCACAAACAAATAACTAGATGATTTATTAAGCTGTCATTGCAAAGTCTAAAATAATACATCTAGAATAGACCTATAAAGGCTTTGTAAGCAAAAGCCTAATTCCCATCCTTCCTTGCCAAAGTACTTTTATATTTACTTTGAAGTATTTAATGAGCTGTGAGGTCAAGAGCTCTAATGTCTTTTTAGTTGTTTGTCTAAAGTGAAGTGATCACCAGAAGGAAAGGGAAGGACAGTATGATACCAGTGAAGGCAAGATTTGTTGCTTTAATACTAAGTCCAAATAGTCTCTTCATAATAATGTTAAAAAGCTCATAAGAAAAGTGCTTTGTCGGAAGCTATTGGCCATCTAGAGGTCTCTAAAGATACACTAAATTATCTTGATAAAATGGGGATTTCAGACAAGATCTGGCATGTTCAGGGTGGTATGGCTGTAGACTGATTGGAGAATTTCAGTTCATATTGAGTATGAGGGCTTATGCTTATATTGTTAGTGAGGGAACAAAAGAAAAGAAAGGGGCTAAAGGAGGCTTTTTCTTAGCAGAGAGCACTGTTAGCTTTTCCAGGGGCATAAAGGAGAGATTTAATTGCTTTCTTGGGTTCACACACTATATAAAGTAACCAGATTCCTGATAGAGCAATAAGGACACATAGGGCACTCCTTGATTTTATGTTCAAAAAGGAAGATGTGGCTGGGGTCAGAAGTATCTAAAAATGCTAGGTAGGTATGGTTTGTAAAATATCCCTTAAAAGTGAAAATTCAGCACATTTAATAAACAATTATGAACAATAAAGAAAAAGAAGGTTAGAAAAAGTGAGAGAACAAAAACATTTTGAGGGGCACCTGGGGAAATGGGATATCAGTAATGGGGGAAAATCTAAATCCAGGGTTTGTCTACCAAAGGCAGGATACTAGTTCATTTTAATACTTTGTGGTTGGCAAGGAGTGATTCAGCAAACACACAGAAGTATCTGTTAGTTCATAAGTATCATTACAGAATAGTTAGTAATTATAAAATATCAGAAACCTCAAAAATATGTAAAAATTGATAATTGGTTAAATAATTTACAGTATAATCATGTAAAACAATACTATGTAATCATCAAAAATGGTCTAGGTAAAAAACAACAGCAAGGTAAAAACACAATGTGTAGAATAATTTCATCTTTTAAAATTGCATTTATTAAAAATATACAACAAAATGTAAACAATAACTGACAATTGGAACTACTATTTTTATTTACTGTTATTTTTATTTCCTTCTTTATTCTTTATTTTTTGAATGGCTTACAACAAGGATATATACTTTGATATATTATTTGGATAAAGAAGGAAAAATATCAAAAAAGTTACCATGTTTGAGTGTACCTTCTTGGCATCTAATATTTAAAATCAGCTCTTTCTAATTATGTCTCCTTTAATGTCATTTTACCTTTATGTCATTTTCTCTTTTCATCTTCATTTGCTAAGGTATCAACAAATGTTGCAATTTAAAAGAGAAAATAACACAGATCTGGTGTTTCACAAAGAAAATCAGCTACATCCTTCAAATAACTTCTTATGACAACTCCTTTGTAAGCAAATTGACAGGCAGTATAAATAAGTACACTTATTTTCTGCTGTAATTTAAAAAGAAAGATGACTCATAGCAAAGAAGCTCATAGTACATATTACATAGTACATATATTTCATGTTTTTTTTTTATTGCATTGGGAAGAGTACCAGTCCAGAGGGTAGATGCCCACTAGACATATGACTTTGAGCAGCCACTTACTCTGCTCCCTAGTCTTCATATGTACGATGTCAAAATCATTCATAAAATGATCTTTAAAGGTTCTTTCTTGGCTCTACAAATCAAAAATTTTATGGCAGGCTTAATAAACTACAAGTCTCCCAATGTTTTTTGAGGGAAAGATTTTCTTTTTAAAATATACATCCACCTCTAAGATCAGTATGACCCATGAATGGGATGGGGTAGGCTGCAGTTGGTCATTTGGGAGGGATTAGAGTGGAGGGAAAAGTGTACTAGTGTAGTGACATTTCACATTAAGGTCATTTCAAAAGAGGAAGAGGGCACAATGATGTTGGCTGCTCAGCAAATAATCTGTCTGGTTTCTGTGGACTGACAAGTTAGAAATGCCGACTATTTATTTATTCACTAAAGCTAATATTAAAAATGTAAATATTTCTTCCTATAAAGTTAGATGTATTATACTTGAGGAGACACAAAAATGACAGCATTTAGAAACTGGTAACTTGTTTTATACCTTATCACAGCAGAGATTCTTCATGATAACATAAGCTATTTATATAATCCTAAGGTTGTTTAAGAAAATTGGCAAAATCAGGAATGACTATTTTCCCTGGGCTAAACTTAATTGATCATTTTTAAATGACATAAAAGTTTCAGGAAACCAATATATAAAAGATCAAAGAGTTATAGTCATCCCTCAGTATTTTCAGGGAACTTGTTCCAGGACACTGCAGATACCAAAATTAGAAGATATTCAAGTCCCTGACATAAAATGGTGTAGTATTTGCACATAACCTATGCATATCCTCTCCTATATTTTAAATCATCCCTAGATTACTTATAATACCAAACACAATGTAAATATGTTATGCTATATTATTTAGGGCATGATGACAAGAAAAAGTGTGTACATGTTCAGTAAAGACACAGCCGTTGTAGGCCTAATGTTTATTTTCAATCTGTGATTGGTTGAATCTGTGTATGTGGAACCTGCGGATACTGATGGCCAACGGTATTTTATTATCTTTCATTCTGTACCCAAAGGCAATATTCTGTTTGCTAGTGCATGTTTTTTTTTCTTTCAAGAATCTAACGAGTTCAGAAATGCTGCTCATTTCTCTTGGGGGTGTTACCAAAATGCCAGGGGTTCGGTTTAGGTCCTGTTGCTCGCTACACAGAAAACCAATCACTGAAAGAAGGAGTATTGACAGGGAAGAAGGCTTTAACTGGGTGCCGCAGCCAACGAGACGGGAAATTTGTATCCCTCTCCCTGACCAGCTAAAATTAGGGGCTTATACGGCAGGGAAAAAATGTAAGTATGTGTGGGAAAACAGGAATTAGGGAGGGGTAAGGAAGAGGAGTTGGTCAACAGGTAGCAAGTGATTGGTTAGGCCAGCGGTTCACAACCTTTTTGGTACCAGGGACCAGTTTTGTGGAAGACAATTTTTCCAGGCATGGGGGTGTGGGGGATGGTTTCAAGATGAAACTGTTCCACCTTAGATCATCAGGCATTGGATTCTCATAAGGAGCATGTGACCTGGACCACTCACATGCCTAATTCACAATAGGGTTCTCACCCCTGGGAGAATCTAATGCTGCCACTGATCTGACAGGAGGTGGAGCTCAGGTGGTAATGCCCACTTGCCCTCCACTCACCTCCTGCCGTCTGCGGGTTCCTAACAGGCCACGGACGGCTACTAGTCTGCAGCCTAAGGACTGGGTACCCCTGGGTAAGGCAGTCATGATGGCTGAGGGGTCTGGTATCATATTGTCCAGATGCAATGATCTGGTAAGTTTCAGTTTCTTGATAGTATCTGGGAGGCCTGATGGTTGGTTTCCTGAGAAAGTAACTCAGATAAGACAAATTTAACTTTCTCAAGTTTTAACAATGGGAGAATCAATTTCTGTGTTTATTCAAAGAAACGATTAATATCAGTTCTATGGGACAATTGGTCCTATTTCAGGATGCATAAGCATCTGCCTGTAACACACAGCCCAACTCAGTGGGAAACATCAGAAAACTACTTCAAAGAAAGTCTTAGTCTTCTTGAAAGGAGTCTTCATCAGCACAACAGCTCACTGCTCTCAGAAGTTTCCTTAGGCTACCTGACTGCCTTCTGTTTGCTTTCATTCATGCATTCATCCACCAAATATTTAACTCAGTACAATTATGTGCAGGTACAACACTAAGGGCATGTGACATTATGGTGAACAAGTCAAGATCATTGCTCTTTTGGTATTTACATTCTAGTGGTGGGAGAAAAACAATAAAAAAAGATACAATTAAATGAACTAGATTTCAGATATTGAAAGGTGATAGCAAATGTGACGAAGGAGAGAAGGGCTAATTTAGACTGGGGAGGGTGTCCCAGCTAAGATCCAAATAATAAGTCATCTGTGAAAAAAGCTGAGGGACAAAGCATTCCAGGCAGAGAAGAGGTCTCAGGGCAGTAAAACGAACTTGAGGTGTTTACAGAAAAGAAAGAAGTGCAACTGGAGTGTGGTGAACAGGGAGAGAATGGTAGGAGATAAGGTTAGAGAAGTAGGCAGGGTCTGGATTTCCTAGGGTCTTATGGGCTATGGCAGCAAGTTTGGAGTTTTGATCATATTTCACTTAACCTGACTATTCTCAGAAGACCTGAATTTGCCTTTTCCTTTATCTCTTACCTTTAACCTTCTAAAGGTTAAAAGTAAAGGCTCTAAAGGCTCTCCATTTTTGTACTTTCCCTAGTTTTCTGCCTTTGCCTTTAATCACATAATTAAATCATGCAATTAGACTGTGCTTTGGCCTGAATCATGTGAGACTGTCTGTTAGTGCATTTGAGATATAATATTGTGCCTATATCTGTATCTGCATCTCTATCTATATTTATATCTATTTACATCTTGGCCAGGACTGGCTGCATAAATTGCAGGGCCCAATACAAAATGAAAATGCAAGGCCCCATGTTAAATAATTATTAAGAATTTTTAGCAGGGCATGGTGGTATGGGCCTGTAATCCCAGCTACTACTCAGGAGGCTGAGGCAGGAAGATCACGTGAACCTGGGAGGCAGAGGTTGCAGTGAGCCAGGATCACGCCATTGCACTCCAGCCTGGGTGACAGAGTGAGACTCCGTCTCAAAAACAAAAAATAATTTCAAGATGCTGACAGTGGAGCATTAAACAAACACAGGGCTTATCTAAGTGGGGTAGGAATCAGGACTTGGAACCAAACTGAGGATCAGCTAAAAAGTTCCTGGATAGAAGCAGCTTTCCAGAAGACATGGCCAACAGTGCGCCACATCAGTTTACTATCGCCATGGCAACACACAGATCTTACCACCCCTTTCCATGGCAATGACCCTATGAACTGGAAGTTACCACACTCATCCTAGAAATTTCTGCATAAACTGTCCCTTAGTTTGCATATAATTAAAAGTGGGTATAACTATGAGTGCAAAACTGCCTCTAAGCTGCTATTCTGGTCACAGTGCCTATGGGGGTAGCCCCATTCTGCAAGAAGCAGTCTCTCTGCTGCTTACTGTACAATGCCACTTCAATAAAAGTTGCTGTTTAACACCACCAGCTTGCCCTGGAATTCTTTTCTGGGCCAAGCCAAGAACCCTCCTGGGCTAAGCCCCAATTTGGGGGCTTGCGTGTCCTACATCATAAGTGAGAGGCCCTTTTAAGAGCAGGGCCTTGTGTGACTGCACAGGTCATATTTTCATGAAGCTGGCCCTGATCTTGATAAACATTACTTGAATTAATAAATGCCTTCTATTGATAAAAGATTTCTGTTTTCCTTTCACATTATCTGTCAATCATATAAACTTAATCAAGAGCTTTTAAACGGAGTAGCTCCTCAAAAAGATGGCACAGAGGCCGCTGCCAGAATATAAGAAACTAGGGTATCAAAACTGACTGAGAGGACTTCAGGGCATTATTGTGCACTAATTGGAAAACAATGATTACCCTGCCTTTTCTTAAGCAAACACCATATATTTGTACTTACTATTTATTCAAATACATTACTCTTATTCTTTTAGATACAAGTATTGTGATAAATAGCTACCAAATAAACAGTTGTGAGTATTGTCAGAATTATTGTTAGGTATTTCACATTGTTAAATGGATTCAGGAGCTTTATCAGGAAAACCACTAGAAAATACAGTTCAGTGACGAACACCATATTAAGACTGAAGTCCCAATTTCCTTAACTTATGTTATGGATTAAAAATACCAAAATTTAAAATAATACATCTTTATAATCCATAGAAAGCCTAAAAATCAATAATCAGATAAGAAAACATTATGTGAATATCAAAATGGCTTACATGAAAAATAACTTATATAACTTACTTTACCTAATATATAAAATTGGACATGATTATCGCTAACCAGAAAGCGTTTACAAGGTTTAACTGTTTATTGCTGAAAAATAATGTTGCAAATTAAAGGTGTCAAATCTGACATGTCAGTCCAGCTCTTGATATTTAAAATGTGTAATTAACACCTCTACCTACAAAACAGGGTTGGATTAGCCCTGCCCTGAGGAGCTCTCATTCCATTCATGGTATAATCCATTATTTGGCATTAGTTATCATAACAATTTATGTATTATTACAAGCACACTCAGACTCATAAAAATTGCAGCCCAGGCTTATGCATTCATTTAAAGCTTTAGAGAAAAAAATATTCATTTCAGCATCTCCCAATGTTGTATTGTTATTGTATCTATGCATATTGACAGACCTTTCATCATCATAAGAACTCCTTGTATCCAGGTTATAACCTCGGTCTCTCACCCCAATCCTACTATGCTCAACTCTGTCTAAGCTGTTTGTTCTAGCTTAGAAATAACTTCAAATATGCCATCTTACAAATAGGCATCTAACCACGTTAATGATGATTTTTACCTGAGACAAAAGTAAAGAAATATTTCCTAACATAGAAAAGAAAGGCTTCAGTGTTTTTGTTGTTGTTTTGTTGTCATCCGTTGCAAAGCTGCTTTCTACAAGATGCAGTAAAAATAGCAAGTTGTAAGGAGTCAGAAAAAATCCGGGCTTAAACTCCAGCTCTGCCACTACCCAACCGATTAGGCTTGGACAAGTTAACTCATCATTCTAAGCCTGCTTCCCCTATCCATGCGCTGAGCTTGGGAAAAGGGTAAGTGAAAGGGCCTATGTGTCTAGAACCAAACTTCCTAACTGGCCTTTCCTCCTTCCTCCTACCCTTTCTAAAATGTCTGGAGCTGAACTTCCTAAATACACTTTTCTCTTTCCTTCTTCCTCGTCACTTTTGTCTTGCTGAGTTTTTGGATGGTGTCCAGTGGGCAGCATATTTAATACTCAGCTTTGGGCTGACATACCAGGCAGAGATGAATTCACTTTTCTAGGGCCAAGCTTTCAGCCACAGTAATTTGCTTACATATGGGGGGAATTGAGCAAGTAAGTACATACACTGAAGATAAAGGTAGCCAGATTTCCTGCTGTTGAACACACATATGCACACTTGTTTATACATACAAATTCTCTAGGGTCTCTCTGCTGAGAAAGGCTAGTAATGAACACTTCTAGTGCTCAGATTTGTTTCTAAATACCACTTTCCACTAAAGAAACCAAAATTCCTGACAGAAAAGGCTGATTCCAAGGCAGGTCAGGAAAATACAAGATAACCATGGCACATTGTTGTGCCAGAAAATAAGGAAGTGATGAAAGAAAGACGGAAACATGTCATAAAGGGGCTTCTATTGGCTAAGTCTAAGAAAATTTGAAATCAGAATTAAAAAATAATAGTAATAAATTGATTAAAATTTGAATTCATGAGTCTATACCAATGTAAACAAATAAACAAGAAATATATGGTATAGCAAGGAAAACTCTACCTTACAGCAAAATGCCAACTAATAAATCTAGAAGGACTGATAACATCAGAAAATTGTCATTTGGCATCCATCACAGTGATAACAGATTCAAACAAGAAGTATCAATGGAGAAATCTGGCAGGAGAAAATACGATGAGAAACAGAATATTTACAGTCTCAAAGCTTCTCCCTACAAAACACAAAGATTCTCCCCACAAAACACACAATGCCTATTAATTTATGAATGTGACATATTTGCTAATTCACCTTGTAACAGAGAAACCTGGCAGACCCAAACTTACAGAAACAGAAGTTAACATCATGAAGCCATGGAATAAATTGAGATCATGTGATGCCTAAGAGGACTCACTGATTGAAGCACAGCATTTCCTCTAAGATATTCCTGTCAAGGGGTCACAAACATGAGGAAACATCAGACAAACCTATATTGAGGCACATTTAATCACGTAACCAGCCTGTATTCCTCAAAAATGTCTCAGTCATGAAAGATAAGGCTGGGTGCGGTGGCTCACGCCTGTAATCCCAGCACTTTGGGAGACCAAGATCACCTAAGGCCAGGAGTTTGAAACCAGCCTGAACAACTCAACAAGATCTTGTCTCTCCAAAAAAAAAAAAAAAAAAGAAAGAAAAAAAAGACAAGAAAAGACTGGCAACTATTCCAGATTGAAGAAGACTGAAGAGGCATGACAACTAAAATCAACGAGTAATCCTGGATTAAATCCTAGATCTAAAATGGAAATGATTGGGACAAATGGGGTAATTTATGTAGAGTCCATGAATAACATGATGTAAAGAATTTAATATATATCCCCCAAAATCCATATGTTCAAGCCCTAACCCCCCAATGTAGCTGTATTTGGATTAGGAAGTTAACTATGGTTGAATGAGGTCATAAGGGTGGGAACCTGATCTCATGGGATTGGTGTCCTTATAAGAGACATAAGAGCTCATTTACTCCAATCTATGTAAGGTCACAGCAAGATGGTAGATGTCACAAGCCAGGGAGACCCCTCACCAGGAAGTGAATCAGTTGATACATTGATCTTTGACTTTCCAGCCTTCAGAACTTTGAGAAACAAGTATTTCTGTTGTTTAAGCAACCAGTCTGTGGTATTTTGCTATTGGTAGTCCAAGCTGACTACATATAGTAATACTGGATAAATATTAACTTACTGATTTTGATGCCTGTTCTGTGGTTTGGAAGGAGAAAGTGTCCTTGTAATAGGAAATAAACAAGTAAGTATGCAGATAAAGACTGAAGAATCTTTATCATTCTCTAATCTTGGTGAAGGGTATACAAGAAATTTGAGTACTATTATGTTGCAGAAATATTTTAAATTGTTTAATATGTTTGTTAATTGGACATTGAACTAAATTATGTTCTACACATTTCATTCAAAATATAAGTAAAAAACCAAAATATTTTAGTTGTCATTCAGAAGTATTTCATAAACCTGAACTGTCATTTCACATTATCATACTAAGATCAGATACGATGCATATTTTCTTTTATTAAAGTAGAAAGCTACAAAGACCAACACCACTTCATTGCTATCAATATCACTGTATATAAGAGTTTCATTTTGCAATTATTATACAAAAAATAAAATACTGGAGTCCAAGATAAAGACTGTATTACTGACATATATTTATACTGCTACCTGGAGCTACAAAGAAGGGGTGCCTGGAGAAAAAGAATGGTGAGCGGAAATGTACTGTTGGTGTCAAGGATTTCGGTCTATGCTGTAAGAAAATTAAACTATGAGAAATCTCATCCTAGAAGAGCTGAGAATCTGGTACAAGAACCAAGGTGCATGCAGATGAAAAAGATTTTCAAACATTGTCATTACACAATATGAATAAATTTGTAGAATCATGGAGACCTGAAATGCCGGAGTATAGAAAGAAGTCAGATTTTATTGGTTCTGCAATTTTCTGGCCCTGTGACCACAAGTTAATCAATTATTCACTCAAGGTGACCATCATCACTCATGTGGATTACTGCAATTGCTTCCTAATTGTTCTACTTCCATTCCTCCCCCTACCTTTAATCCATTCTCCACAAAGTAATCAATATCTTTTCAAAAATGTGAGTCAGATCACATCACTTGTATGCGTCAAACATTCCAATAGCTTCCTATTACTTTTAGAATAAAATCCAAACCCTTGGACATGGCTTAAAAGGCTGGTATTACCAGGCCTTTGTTACCTGTTCTGACCCCATTTCCTACCACCTTCCACTCTGCTATGTTGGGAACACAGTGGCCTTCTTTCTGTTCTTCAATCATTCTATCTCTTTCCTTCCCTTGGGCCTTTGCTTGGCCTGGAATTGTTATTGAGCAGGTAGCTCCTTACCATCGTTCAGGTCTAAACTCAAATGTCACCTCTTCAAAAGGTCCTTACTTTACTACCCCTTCTCATGACTGTCAATCATATTATGTTATTCCATTGTCTTCACTGCACTGATTGTTATCTGAAATTCCCTCATTTCGGTAACTGTTACTTGATTATTTTCTGAGTCCCTCAGTAGAAAGGACACTCCATCACAAAAGTGATCTCCCGACTTGTTCCGTGCTATAGCGCCAGCAAGTCGATTGGTGTCAGGCCCACAGTTGAGAGGGCAATAAATAAATAAAATGTCGAATGACTAGTTAAAATGTCTCAGGCCTCCAAGTTCCTCATCCACATAGTGGGGATAATTATACCTGCTCTGGCCATTAGAAATGGCCACGTAGCAAGCAGAAATACAGCCTAACTTTTAACTAAATTCTTACTATGCCTCAGTCATCATGAAAGTCACGTTATACGAATATTCTCATTTACTGTTCTGATTTCCATTTTACAAGTAAAGACATCAGGTCTTAGAAAGGACAAGTAACTGACCTAAGGGCACAGTGCCATGGTGAGGACCCGGGTAAAAATCCAGAACCGCCTAACCTCAGAACCTGAGCTCTTAACTGCTATTTTATAGTTTCTAGAAAGATGCTTCCTTTTAACACAGTAAAATCCGCTACGCTTTCTGCCCTCCTCGAGTTCGTCCTATGGGACAACTGAAGAAAGCTATCACATCCCCCCACGGGGTTCGTTTCTTTTAGTCTCTCCTTAAATGGCCCTCCTATCCTGGTCACTCTCTCCCGAACGAACCAGCTTGACAGCCTCCCTCCTGCTCCAGCTGTGGTGCTTTCCACCGGGCAAGTTGTAAGGGGCATCAGAGCAGCGGAAGTCGACTGCCCACGGGCTGAGAAAATGCAGGTGTCGTGGGTGTCCATGAAGGCTGCGGTTAACGCAGGAAGGCTTCCTGAGAGAGGTGATCCCTGAACCAAGTCCAGGGCAGTAAGCACAGGAGCCAGCGGCCAGGGGACCCCAGGAGAAAAGACCACGGGAGAGCGTCGCCGGGGCTGCCAGGTGGAGACAAAGGCTGGTGGAGTTTAAATAAAGATCACAGGCACAACTCCAAGTGATGGCAAGCTTGCACGCGGACGGGCGAAACGCATTTTCCTAAACGTTAAGAGACGCTCTGGCGAGAAGCGAAGTGGAACAGTCACAAAGCAAAACGCAAACTTACCAGTAATCTCGCAACCCGGCCTCCGTAGCCCGACTGCAAGCGCTGCCACCTGAGGAGCCTGGTAGCCAAGGCAGCGGCAGGCTCAACCCAGATCTCGCGAGACGGAGCATGCCTCGCGAGATTTCACCTCTCGTCCCTGAGAGGCCGGTGGGGGTTAGTTCAGGGGGTTATGGGAGGACTCTGGCGTCCGGGATGGAGGCGCGTAGCTTTCTGTGGCTGGCGCTGGATCCACCCTGGGTCTCCAACCAGGGCTGCAGAGAGGGTAGAGCCGTTTCTTAGGCCAGAGTGCAGTGGGACAGGAGGTGCCGGGAGAGGACTGAGGTGGCTTGGGACATGGAAGCGCTGCAGCCTTGGAGCCCGGCATCCAGCATTGCAGCCGCCGCGGCGGCATAAGAACTCGAACCCTTTCACGCGCGCGCAGAAGGAGGAGTGGCGGCGGCGGAACAAGACGACCCTCACTTACGTGGCCGCTGTCGCCGTGGGCATGCTTGGGGCGTCCTACGCTGCCGTACCCCTTTATCGGCTGTATTGCCAGGTAGGGGCGGGCGCTGCCCGCAGGGTGGCGCAGACGCGAGAGGTGGGGGTGCAGGACAAATCCCGGGACAAGCCCTTGCTCTGCGGGTCGTAGGTGGAAGAGGTTTCCGATATTATCTACCTAAGAGGAGAGAGGTTAAAAACAGCCACTTAACACCCAAAGTCACCAAAGAAATTGGTGGCAAAACTGCAAGTAGCACCCAGTTCTTCTTAGTGATTGTGCTTATACCATGCTGCAGAGTGAGACTCCCTGATTGCACCTCGCCAAAAAAAGAAAAAAAAAAAAGGTCCGCAGCCTCTAATCGGGTATCTAGCAGTCTGCCTTACCCCGCTGCGCGCACACGCTTTTAAAATGTATATTATTCATACTTTCACTCTGCAAACCACATGTGGTTTATGTGCTAAGGGTAACTCTGGAAATTGGACTACTCGTGTTTTTTGTGCTTCAACTGGGATTAGCAGTTCATCTGTACAAAAGAGGCATGAATTAGGCCTTTGAGGCTCTCTCGCCCCACCCCTGTTAACATACAACTGTAATGTACTTAACCTGGAATTTGTTAAGTACATTGCAGCGGTTCTGGGAGTGTGGAGCCCAGGACCGGCAGCATCAGCATCACCCGGGAACCTGTTAAAAGTGCAAATTCTAGGGCCCGACTCCAGGACTCAGTCAGAAACACGGGGTGGGGCGGGGGGCGGGGGGCGGGGAGAAGAAGGAGAGTGGGACTAGCAATCTATATTTTAGTAAGTCCTGTAGTTGATTTTGAGGCCAAGTTTTGAGAACCACTGGCAAAGACAAGTTTCACGTATTTTAGAGATTTCTCCTTTGTTCTTAGCTAATAATTTGCAGCTTTGGCTGGGCATTAGGATCACCTATGGAGCTTAACGTTAAATACACGTTCCAGGGATCCCCTACCCCAGAGATTCTGGTTAGGAAGTCTAGGGTAGGGACAGGAATTTCGGTTTAAAAATCATGCCACAAGTGATTCAGTAAGTGTTTAAGATAGTGGCTCCCAAAATTCATTGTACAGCAACATTGGGAATTACCTGGACAGCTTCTAAAAATCCACACACATTACCCATTTTATCACAAGGCCGCAGTGGGAACCATGCATCAGTAATTGTCAAGTATGTTTTAGGTGATTCCAACGTGCAGGAAAGTTTGGGAATTATTTTAACACCGTGACTGGTATTCTCAGCTGGAGTTCACTCTTTCCGTGTGTGTGTGTGTGTGTTCACGTTTATTTATTTAAATTTGTAGAGACGAGGTCTCCCTATGTTGCTCAGGCTGGTCTCGACTCCTGGGCTCAAGTGACCCTCCTGCCTTGGCCTCCCAAAGTGCTGGGATTACAGGCGTGAGCCACCATGCCAGCCTGTGGAAATCAATTTACTTTTCTTTTAGATGATGAAGCAGCAGAAGACAAAAGGACTTTTCTTTTCTGGCATAGTCTTCTAATGCCAGCATTTATGTGGGAATGTACAATAGTTGATTTTGAGGATGAGTATAGAATGTGAATTACTTTTCATCAGAGACCAAGCCCAAGCATGAATTCTAAAACTACCAGTTGGTTAAATCATAAGCAGAACTGAATCCAAATCAGCAAATCTAGATCCTTCTCACACCGCCAGGGGCTGGAGGAGAGTGATTTTTGCCTCTCGGGGAACATTTAGCGATGTGTGAAGACATTTTTGGTTGTCACAACATGGAGGTGGGGGTATAGGGTGCTACTGGCATCTAATAGGTAGAGGCTAAGAATGCTACTAAATAACCAACAAAGCACTGCCTCACCCCCAAACAACAAAAAATTATTCAGCCCAAAATGTCCATAGTGCTAAGATTGAGAAACCCTGCCCCAAACTGAAATAACTGATAATATTGTGCGTGAAATGTGCCCACATGCAATCATAGGTCAGGAAGGCAAATGTAATTTGTAATCTGTCAGGTTCTTAGAGCTAGTGGCACAACTAGAATAGAGACCAGGACATCTTTTTAGTGTTTTCTAGTCTTTTTGTCTACTTTATCTAGGCATTGAACTTAGAAATTTGAAGAACCCATATTCAAAGACTATATTGGAATCTTTATTGAGGGAGGACACTTAAAAGTATTTTAAGTGACTTAAATTTTTTAGGAAAAGAAGTTACATCTTAAACATAGCACTCAGGCAGAAGGATAAACAAGGATAAAGGCTTGCCCTCTGATGCATCTTTTAGGGATATATGTAATTCAGTAATGTTGCATGGCAGTCGAATGAAGTTAGTTGACTTGTGTAACAAACAGAGGATGCTAGAACACCGTATCTTGCTGGGAGTCTTCCCCTAGCCTCAAATTTGTTTTTTTGTTTTTTTTTTTCCTAGCATAGTAACAGGCAAATTATCCGGAAATCAGAATTCTGGCAACCTCAAGTATCAGAAGAAAGATGACCTTGGAAGTAAGGGCTTTTTTTTTTTTCTTTTGAGATGGAGTCTTGCTCTGTTGCCCAGGCTGGAGTGCAGTGGTGCGATCTCGGCTCACTGCAACCTCCGCCTCCCGGGTTCAAGCAATTCTCCTGCCTCAGCCTCCCGCGTAGACCTGGGACTACAGGCGCGTGTCACCGCGCCCAGCTAATTTTTTTCTATTTTTAGTAGAGACAGGGTTTCACTGTGTTAGCCAGGATGGTCTCCATCTCCTGACCTCATGATCCGCCCGCCATGGCTTCCTAAAGTGCTGGGTAAGGGCTTTTTTTTAAAGTGATGTCAAGGAAATAACTGTCGTGAATAAAAGAAGTGTCAGACACAAATACTCTTGATGCTCTATGATTATTTCTGTGGCCATAGGGATTAGGTGCTCTGATTAGTGATTTATATAAAAGCTCTACTATACAGAGAAGTACAGAGAAAGATTCAAAAACATTAACCAACATGGGAAAATACCTATGATACCTTAGAAAAGCAGAATGTTAATAAAAGTGAAGCTACAATCTTATTTGAATTATAAAAGCTGTGATATGGAAAAGGACCAGACAGGAATATGGAAAAATTGAATTAAGTATTTTCAGTGGAATTACAAGGTCATGGGTAAATTTTACTTCTATTAATGAAATACTAGCAATAAAGGGAAATGTGTTTTTTATAAATGGCTAAGCTGGAAATTGTGAGTTCGACTATCAGTGATAATAGTTGACTTATCTAGTGAACCTGCTTTTCCCACTCATTTTTGACCATGCCAGGTAACCAAGGAATTGCTGAAAAATAGGAATGACTTTAACAAATACAGGCTCATGACATCCCAAAAGTAGTCAGACTCTTGACACAGTTACAGAAATGGTCAGTTACCATATGTAAACTTGGCTCCAAATGGATTATAAATACTACATTGTTTTTAAACTTTTCTATCAAATAAATAGATCATCAACACTTAAAAGTATTGTTTAACATTTGGTGTCTTTTTCTAGACTACTGGACTTGGAGGATCAGCAGTTGCAGGTCATGCCTCAGACAAGATTGAAAACATGGTGCCTGTTAAAGATCGAATCATTAAAATTAGCTTTAATGCAGATGTGCATGCAAGTCTCCAGTGGAACTTTAGACCTCAGCAAACAGAAATATATGTAAGTGACTAACCAATCATTAAAAGATTACTTTATTAATGTAAATTCCTTTCTTTCATCACTTAAACCATCAGAGGACTACTTTTAACAATGTGATTCTAATAAAACATGGCATTTTCCCTTGTTCCAAACTGACTTTTAGTATCATGTAACTTAAAAGTTAAAGTATAAATTCTGTTACATTAGGTGTAAGGCACTATCAAAAAGTAGTCTATGGGAATAAAAAAATTTATAGTAATGGAACCCGTCAGTATTTTGAAATTAAGTTTAGATGAGTGAAAACATTTGGGAGTAGCAGTAACTGTCAGGCTATATAGCTTCCTGACTTTTCCTCAGGCATAGAAGACATGGGAAAAATGTGGAAAAGCATTGGTTACAATGAGTAGTTTACTGGTTTATATCAAAAGTATCCCTGTCCTTCTAAAAGAAAAAAAATTGAGGGCCTTTGAAATAATAAGTAGTAAATAGTTATGTTATACTCCAGTAAGACTGAGACTATACCTAAATGCTTTCCTAAAATTTTAACCAACTGTAAGAAAGATTTTAACTGAAATCTCATTAATTGAGGATTAGCCAGAGTGAGTTAATTTCAACCCATATTGGAAAAGCCTTATAAATATTTGTGCTTGCCCAGTTTAGTAAACATGACTGAATCTCTTAATAAAGATTTTATAGGTTATGATTAGGAATCTTATCCAATTACATGGTAGTATACAAAGGTATTAGTGGCTGAATTGGTACAAGTGACAGAATATCCTTTGGAAAATTTTTTTAAGCCTTTCTATTTCCTTATTTTCTCCAAACAAAGTATTAACACTTTGTGGCATAATAAAGGTTCTAGTCAGTCAGTTTTATTTTGATTTTAAGGTAAGTTTAATGTTGGTATCTTTTTAAAAAAAATAGTCAATCATGACATTCAGGTATAAGTGTGACAGAAAAGTTGGGCTAGGGCTGTGATATGATTCGCTTGGACACATTTTAAATAATGTAATTTGAAGATTATTCCTTGAAGACCTCAAATATACAAGAGGACAATTCATAACTAATTATGGATATTAGAACATTGGTTCTTCATTGACATATGCAAGTAAGTTTTTAAACTCAGATATGTTTATGGGTAATATTCACAATTTATTTTGCTGAACCCTGCATTAGATTAGGTATTATGGTCTGATGAATAGGCAAAATAATGAGACTAATTTAGCAGGGAAAAGAGGAACTTTGTGAGATTCAAAGTATTGATAATATATATATTCTTTAAAACAGGTGGTGCCAGGAGAGACTGCACTGGCATTTTACAGAGCTAAGAATCCTACTGACAAACCAGTAATTGGAATTTCTACATACAATATTGTTCCATTTGAAGCTGGACAGTATTTCAATAAAATACAGGTACATCAAAGTGTAAACTTTACAGAATATGATAAAGATACATGAAACGGTTTAGTATGAAACAGTGTTTTAGTAGATCTTGTGATTTCTGAAAACGAATTTCTTCTAAACATCAAGCTATTTTTCTTCACTATCTATACCTGCTATGCAGAGATTGAGAACCAAACCAAATGGATATCTGCTTTTAAGATTAGAATTTGTTCCTGATCCTTAAAGCAGAACTCATTGAGATGAAAAGATGCTCTTAATTTATCACAGAACTGTGTATTTAATAGTATGCTTATTAAAATCACGAAGTGTACTGGAATGCTAAGATAAAAGAACTGTATAGTTTCTGTTATGTAATATGAAAATAGAAATGTTATTAAAATCTTTCTGTAATTTCCAGTGCTTCTGTTTTGAAGAACAAAGGCTTAATCCCCAAGAGGAAGTAGATATGCCAGTGTTTTTCTACATTGATCCTGAATTTGCTGAAGATCCAAGAATGATTAAAGTTGATCTTATCACTCTTTCTTACACTTTTTTTGAAGCAAAGGAAGGGCACAAGTTGCCAGTTCCAGGATATAATTCAAGTCAGCAACTAAGTCTTCCTTCAAAATTGTGATTTTTGGGAAAATCGTATATCCTATCTTCTCAAAGGAGAAATATTGTACAATAATATGAAGGCTTATATTTTAAATAATTATTTTTTCTCAACTAATGTATTTCACTTAAAGTTGAGAGAACAAGTTCAGCTTTTATCATAAGAAACCCACATGCCTAGCTAGAATATATGACTGACTATTCAATACCATACTGAAGAGTTTGATAGTATTAAAATAAGCCGCTTTGTTTTTTAAATATGCAGAGGCATAGGTTCAGCTTAATTCTATAATTCCCTTCCAGATTATTAACTCTTCATACTTACAGCAATGAATCTGACAATGTTTTTCAAAAATGTATGCTCAAGGTTATTTGTTTCAAGTCATAGGCTAGAACTTCTGACCATGTTTATTGTGTCTAAAAGAGTTGGTTGCTATTTTCCTTCATTATGAATAGTCAGTATTTTAAAAGCTCAAAGTAGAAGAGGAGTCACTAAGCCCTAACAGCTTGTCCAAAGATTTAAATTCTTATTTCAAATTTGATTTGTCCTTTAATGTTTTATATTCAGAGTTCTGAATAATTACTTTGAAATTGTAGTATCATAAAATTGAAATAAAATACATCTACTAGGCTGTTAGCCAAAGCATCATCATTACAAGTCCATGAATGTTAAAATGTACAGGTGGGATTGTGAAGATTTACTGACATCAAAAGTTCTTCTGGGAACAAACCTTTGTTAAAAAAAAAAAAAGTATTAAATTATTTTAATAGTGATTTATTTGTCATCAAATGTACAACTTATTCTAAATATTTTCATTTTCTGTGTTCTAAATAGAAATATTAAGTTGCAGTAAAAAGAGAAAAAAAGTCTATTTAGCATTACAAAGAATCATATTTAAAGGTTGCCCAATGTAGAGTCTAGTGACCTGTTCAGGACACCTGAAATATAATTAAATGACAATTATCAAGGTTTTAACAATCTATAATTCTAAACCAGAGGATTATAAAGAAGTGCAAATTGACTTTTACATTCAACTTTAGTTAAATGAAGGCACTCAGTATTCTTCCTGAATAATACATTCAGTTTCTCACATTTTATGCTTTCATCTATTCAGAATTATTTCGTAGTAAAATAATCTACTCTTATCACAGCTGTGTGACGAATTCTAAATGTAGGAAGGCCTGTGAAACATATGACACTGCAGTTAAATTGGTTGGCCTAAGGACTAAGTAATTTTTCTTCTGCTGAAGTTTTATGTGAGTATTTGTTCCAAACAAGTTCTGTTGAAATCTCACGCTGTTGTCAGGAATCAGTGTTATCCTGGAACTGTTATTCTTCTATTTAATCTTCATTATAGCAGAAATGTGCCACCATGGCTTTGACATGTTGGTAGGTATTGTCTTCCAGGCTTCAAAGCTGCACAGAGTCTACCTTTTAGAGAGTTGGCACCTTTGATGTGGTAGTGAGCTGATCATCCACTTTCTTCTAAAATAAAGAGAAAAAAATGGCCAGTATTCATCCTGTCCTTCTCTTTCCCCATTCCTTGATAACTCTCTTGTCTTTACTGGGAGGCTGGAGAGTCACAGTCTAGTAGAAGAAAGGTAAGAATGTGCTTCTTCCATAGGGGAGGGTATAAGGGGAATAAATAAGTTTTAGTAGTTCATTGGTGACCATTAAATAGTAAATACATGGGATTAGTAGTGCTGAAAATAGGAAAAACTCAGACCTATTTGGAGGACTAACAGTAAATGGGTCTACTGGTACCGGTTAACAAGTATTAACTGCATATGAAAGACAAATGCCTGATTTCAGTGCTACTCCTATTGCTCATCTATTTTGTTAGCATTAATATTTCTATACCATAAACTACTGTATTCCCAAGCCTTATTATTTATAGACGAGAAAATCACAAAGAATGAATCTCATTAGTGAACAATGGTTCAGCACAATTTGAATGATTCAGGGGAACTCATACTTCAAAGTGTCAGACTCAGATGGCCCTTACAAAATACTAAATATGTAAAGTGATAATTATACTGAAATTATATGGAATATGGAATTAAGTTGTATAAGTTGAAGTCTTTACCTCAGTCACCATCATTTTGAGCTCCTTTATGCTGGTGAGCATCAATTTCTTCATAAATAGCTCTGAAACAAAGCCATCACAGCAAAAGGGTTATGTATCAATTTCAAAGTGCTATTTTGGTTTTTAACTGCCAGCACTGTAATTAAAAATTGAGCTGGTTTTGGAGTTCAGGCATATATGAGTAAAAATAAGTCTCTGCCCTGAAGTGTGTATTCTAGTTTATTTAAATTCTAATGTTGCACTTCATTTTTTCTTTTTTTTTTTTTTTGAGACAGAGTCTCATTCTTTTGTCCAGGCTGGAGTGCAGTGGTGCTTTCTTGGCTCACTGCAACCTCTGTCTCCCAGGTTCAAGTGATTCTCCTGCCTCAGCCTCGAGAGTAGCTGGGGATTACAGGCACACACCACCATGCTCAGCTAATTTTTTTGTATTTTAAGTAGAGACAGGGTTTCACCATGTTGGCCAGGCTGGTCTCAAACTCCTGACCTCAGGTGATCCACCGGCCTCGGCATCCCAAAGTGCTGGGATTACAGGTGTGAGCCACCACACCTGGCCTTATTGTTGCAATTCCTATGTCTCTTAAAAGTATGTATTTTATAGAACCAATTAATTTTTTCTTGTGATTTAAATGAGAAATATGGCTCAAATTTGGACAGATTATGTTTTGCTTAAAAAACTCCTCATTTTCTTCTGGTTTCAAATATTAGGACAAGTGCAGTGGCTCACACCTATAATCCCAGCACTCTGGGAGGCTGAGGTGGGGGGATCGCTTGAGTCCAGGATTTCAAGACCAGTCTGAACAACATGGCAAAATACTATCTCTACAAAAAATATAAAATTTACCATGTGTGGTGGTACACACCTGTAGTCCCAGGTACTCAGGAAGCTGAGGTCGGAGGATCACTGGAGCCTAGGAGGCGGAGATTGCAGTGAGCTGAGATCGTGCCACTGCACTCCAGCCTGGGCTACAGAGCAAGACTTTCGTCTCAAAAAAAAAAAAAAAAAAATTAATCTTCCAGCTTAAACTACGTGATTACCGTCCAGACTCCTCAGCCATCTATAGCTCATCAATGTCATTTCTGTACTTTTTTTATATTGTATTTTTTCAATGACATCCTTCATTTGTTTTTTTCTTTTTTTTTTTTTTTTTTTTTTTTTGAGACAGGGTTTCACTGTCACCCAGGCTGGAGTGCAGTGGTGCAATCATGGCTTATTGCAGCTTCGACCTCCCAGGTTCAAGTGATCCTTCCACTTCAACCTCTCAAAATGTTGGGATTAGAGGCATAAGCCACCACATGCCGGGCCCATTCAATTCTTTATATGTATCTTACATATGTCTGTAGCTGGAAAATATACCTGAAAGCACAACATTCATATACACAGTATAGCAAAACATGGCTGAGGAGAAATCTCAAAAATCACAGCGCTATGAAACCATGATCATCAAATTCATAAGGCCCCAGAATGGTGCTACAATTTTAATGTTTCCCTAAAAAGTTTGGTCTCATCTCCCTCAAAACGATTTCAGTCTTCTTCACTGTCCTCAAACCTCTTACCTCTGGTAGAAACTGCATTCTTAATACATTAAATGTCTTGATATGGAAACTTCCCTCATTTTCCCATCACTAAATCTTCAAGTTTATCTTCATTTGTATTGTCTGTTATTTCTGTGATTCTGTCTATTCCTGGCTTCTGAAGCACTTGACCCATTCAGTTATTCTTCCCTTCCTGAGTCTTCAACCTCTCCTATGCCAGATCCTATTCTTCAACATTCACAGATTCTCCAGCATCTCCCATAGCTCCCATTTTATACAAAGTACAGCCTTTAATTCCATCTCTACTTGTAGTAAATGCCTTAGTATCCTCTAGCTACCAACGCCCCCCCCTTTTTTTTTTTTTGAGATGGAGTTTCACTCTTGTTGCCCACGTTAGAGTGCAATAGTGGGATCTCAGCTCACTGCAACCTCTACCTCCTGGGTTCAAACGATTCTCCTACCTCATCCTCCCGAGTAGTTGGAATTACAGGCACCTGCTACCACGCCTGGCTAATTTTTGTATTTTTAGTAGAGACAGGGTTTTGCCATGTGTGGCCAGGCTGGTCTCAAACTCCTGACTTCAGGCGATCCGCCTGCCTTGGCCTCCCAAAGTGCTGCGATTATAGGCGTGAGCCACCATGCCCGGCCCCAAACCTGTTTTCATCACTGCTTCATATTTAAGTTCTGAGAAGTTATCTGTACTTACTGTCTCTACTTAATCTCTCATGTGCTTTTCAAATGCAGTGAAATTTGGGTTCTGTCTCCATCAGTCCATCAAAGTAGCTTTTACTAAAATCATCAATGATCTCCAATCCATTATCTAGTTTTCAGTTCTCATCTTACTTGTCTGCCCCTAGCACTGTTCTTCACAGTTGTACTCACTCCTTTTTGCTTCCAAATTACATTTTCCTCATCTGGTACTGAGCTCCCTGTTAACTTTCTTTACTCTTGGTTTTAGCATTTCCATTTCCTTGAATGTGCCAGAACTCTGTCCTCTGGGTCTTCGTACAGGTTGTTCCTTAGGCCTACCATACTCATTTCCAAACTTTTCACTTAACTAAGAATTGTGGGCCTCAGCTTTAATGCTACCTGAAGCTTTCTCTAATCCCCATTTAAATTAGTTCTGTTATAAACTTTCAAGTTGCCATATTCTTTCATAACAACACAAATTGTAAACATGTATTTGGTGATTTGTCTAATTTCTGTATCCATGCTACATTTAACCTCTGTGAGGACAAGGGAGCATGTTTCGTGTTCAAAATTATAAATTAGCCCAGTCATAGTCCCTGGCACATAATATTGAAATTAATGAGTCGTGTGTATCTTCATAAACATACTGTTTGTCCTGGTAGAGCAGAAATTGTCAACCTGGGGTTCATGGACAACCAGTGATGTGAAAAAACCCAGTAATTTCCTGCAAGATTCTGTGCTTTTCCTTGGAGAGAAGTCCCTGAATTTCATGGGACTTTCAAAAGAACTGAGACATTCTGACCCCCAGAAAGAAAGACCCATCACAGTGGTAAAAGAGTTCCAAAGCTTCACCTCTCCAGCTTTTTACTGTCCCTCCCATCTCCAGTATCTGTGACGCTGCCGTATCTACATACAGCGATCTCCTAATTTGAATATAATCAAGAACTTTTCCACTACCTGTTTGGATGGAGAAACTGATAAAAAAAAAAAAAATGTTTCTAGAAAGCATACCTAGTTAAGTGCCAGTTTCTTAAACCACTAATATGATCAGTGATATATCTACTCTATCAGGCAGAATGACTTAGAGAAATTTCTCAAACCTGAGTTAGGAAAATATACATAGTGGACTCCTAAGTCCCTTAACATCTGCTCATAAATTAAGTCAACCATTAAATTGAGGGATTAAACCAGGGACCAGAATATCAAATGTCTACACATGTCAGCCAAAGGAGATGCAGAGGGTTGGGTGGGGCTGGAAGCAGATAGGAGGGGTCTCCAGGGACTATAGGAGTACAATCAACTTGAGTAATCACCTGCTTTTTTCCACATACCCTGTGTGGAATGCAGCCAGCTAGCTGGTTTAAACCAGCTCATGACAGACCTCAGCAATTTACAGATGGATCTCGGTGTACTTTCCTCATTACCATGCTAATATCTTCACCCTGGGAGATGGTATAGCTTCATTACCGTAACATGTGACCTGTGTGCTGAAATAACGACTCACTGCATCTGCACAACTGCAACCCCTCTCCATGCAATGACATACCCTCTTCCCTCTCTATCACCCCATAAAACCCTCCTGTCACTTTCCTGCTTTGGAGACTATGCCCAGTGCTTTATTTGTGACAAGTAATAAAACTATTGCTCAAAGCCTGCATTCTTGGTTGGTTATAGTGGCTCATGCCTATAATCCCAGCACTTTGGAAGGCTGAGGCAGGAGGATTGCTTGAGCTCAGGAGTTCAAAACTAGCCTGGGCAACACAGACCCCCTTCTCTATAAAAAAGAAAAAATTAAAAGGCTGGGCACGGTGGCTTACACCTGTAATCCCAGCACTTTGGGAGGCTGAGGCGGGTAGATGAACTTGAGACCAAGAGTTCGAGACCAGCCCCTGGGCAACATGGCAAAACCCTGTCTCTACTAAAAATACAAAAAATTAGCCGGGCGTGGTGGCACATGCCTGTAGTCCCCAGCTACTCAGGAGGCTGAGGCATGAGAATTGCTTGAGCCTGGGAGGCAGAAGTTGCAGTGAGCCATGATCACCCCCACTGTACTCCAGCCTAATGACAGAGTGACACTCAGTCTCAAAAAAATAAATTAGCTAGGCATGGTAGCGCACCCCAATAGTCTCAGCTACTCATGAGGCTGAGTAGGGAGGACTGCTTCAACCTGGGAAGTCAAGGTTGCAGTAAGCCATGATCATGCCACTTTATTCTAGTTTGAGTGACACAGTGAGACCCTGTCAAGAAAAAAAAAATAACCTGTGTTCTCATGGAGAGTTGTCTATTACCAGATGAATGAATCTCAGGTTTTTTTAGGGGTAACAAGTCTGGTACCCCAGATGAGACCAGGGTTGAGCCCAGACTTGACCTCCCTTATAGGCTCCTGGCAGGCAAAGCAGTGGGGTATTGGAAGCATGCCTGGGCCAACTCACCTCAGTTGCCAAGAGGGAGACTAGAGAAGGGCCTTGGGACCCCCGACCTGGTGTCTAGTGTAGTCCACTGACCAGCACCACAAGACCTCTCTGGGAGAGTGGAAGCGGCTACTTAGAGCCCAGACCTTTTGCTCGGTGCTTCTTCGAAGCAGCAGCTCCATGAACTACTAAAAGAGTGGTCTGGGTTTTGATCATTAGGATTCTGGATTGTCAGGATTGGGACCTTGGTCAAGGGATCCAGGATTGTTGAGAAAAAGAAGTTCCTTCTTTCAGGTCTGAGAGACTGAGAGACATCACCATCATTTTAACAAGGGGAATCCCCACCACAAAGACAAAGATGCTTGTCTTCAGGATTTGTTCCCAATCTGGTATAATTGTAGGGCTCAATATTCTTACTTGTCTGTGGCCTGAATGAATATGAAGTCTGGATTCCTCTACCCTCAGTCTGTGGCAGCCCCTAAAATTCAGGCTTTGTTTTGCAGCAGTCACAGAAGGACTGCTGTTAGTTTGATGAGGAGACCAAGTTTCAAAGGGGGCAGTTTTGGTGGGATCATGATCCCTGGAACCAGAATGCAGTGATACAAAGGTTACATGAACAGTGTGTGTGCTTTCTCTGAGGAAACACCTCACTCGATTGATTTACCTACCTCCCCACCACCTGAGTTGGATCCAGAACTACTTCACTGTCTCCATGAGATCTCCTGGGAGGCTGCCCAGACTGAACATGATCCAGGGAAAGGAAATCTCTGTTATCCTCTCAGCTTCCCAGGACCTCCGGATGGCTTTGCATGGTGGCAAGCAAAGAGGACCAGAAGTATTCAAGCTGAGTTGTGGGATTTGTGTCATCATTAATCTCCAGAGTTTGGAAGCCCCTCAAACTGTGTGTAGAGACCCTAGAATGTTGTGAACTAGGTCTTGGAAGGAGAGCTTGTTAGGGTGCCTCCTCTGGCAATGGAAACTGCATATCCACACATGACCAAAAAGCAAATGATATATTACTGTAATACAGCCTGGCCCCAGTATTCCCTGGGAGATCAGAAGAGATGGTCTGAACATGGGTCACTTACTGCAATTCTCCAATTGGACTTATTTTGCAAGAAACATGGTAAATGGGAAGAAATACCCTATATGCAATGTTTTATGGCCCAACGTTTTATGGCCCTCTATCAAAACCCTGCCCTGCAGATGAAATGCAGAATATGTAAATTGGCCAAAGGGAACTATATTGCCAATTCTAGAAGCCTCTGGAGAGGAAGCATCAGTCATGTGGGGGCCTATAGGGAAGGGAACAAGTAAGAAGAGTCCCTTTATTTCCCCCTCCAAGAGAAGTGAGGCCCTCTAACTCTACTTGGGGACTGGAACCTTGGCCAATACAGGGGCATAGTCCACCTTCTTGGAAATGGTGCCCTCTGCACCTCCAGGGAAAAGCAAGGGCCTGTTCTGTATTTGTCGGGCCCTCCAAACTGCAGAGCCAGCTGTGGCTCCTGCTATGGTAATAGCAGGCCACTGTTGTACTCTTCTTTGCCAGGGAGCATCACTCATAGTGGGAATGCATATAACCCTGGAGGGTGACTGTTGCCACTCAGAGCATGCCTGTTGGAGAAAGAAGTTTTGCTCGGGTCTATGTGTTTTTTAAAACTGTTGACTTGTATAACTGGAAATCCCATAGTAAGGGCTTATGGGTGAGCCCACAAGAGTTCGTAACTCTCATATGGAGAATATTCTCCACACATAACCCTACCTGGCCAGGTGTGCAGACCGTAACAGCAACCCTGCTTACAGCAGAAGATAAATCTGTCACCATGGCCAAAACTAAGGAGGAGGCAGACAATATGTGTGCTGATAACCTGGTGACCTGGCCCCTTGAGGTGTCAGTCCCAATAGCCAACCCAAACTGGGACCCCAGTGATGACAAGAATCAAGAACGGCTTCATCATTATAGCAATATGCTTCTCAGAGGTATAAGGGAAGCAAGCCAGCCCCTGGTCAATTGGGGAAATCTCAGAGAAATAGAACAAGGCCCTAATGAAAATCCATCAGCATTCCTGAATTGATAATAAGAATGCCTCCAGAATTACACCCCTTGGGACCCAGATGACCCAAAAGCCGAGTAGTACTTTAATCCCACTTCATCTCTCAGCCCCAGATATTCAGAGAATAAAATTCCTATTGATCAAAACCTGTGTCCTTGTGGAGAGTCAGATATCTGTTACTATCCAGGTGAATGAACCCTGGGTTTTTTGGGTGGTAACAGGGCCTGAGGGGCTGCAGAGCCTACCTGTGTAAAGGAGATAGCTACTACTCAGCCCCAGCCCATAGCTAGCACGTAAAAATTCAGGCTTTGTGTTGACAGAGTATCTAAATGATCTAGAAGTCTAGATTTTTTATTTTCAAATATCCGAGTTTTCAGCTGTTGGCAACTGTGGTCTTATGAGACATACTGGTTTTGGTCTAAGGTTCCTGGCTCACAACTCCCATAGCCCTTGTTACACTCTTTTGTTATAATGTTGGGTGTGTCAGGCCTTAGGAGCCAGCCTCTGGAAGCAGAATCTCTCTAACCTTCTCCAGTCCTCCTTTCACCTGCCCCAAGGCACCACTCTAATCGCCCACCTTTTTGACTGTGGGTCATAAGAGCCTCCCTAGAGAGGGTCCTGCCCTATACCCTGGGGGAAGGAATGCTGACATCAAGAAGCTTCCATTAAATACCCTAGAGGACTGGGTTGGAGTTGGGGGTGAGTCAGGTCAGTTTCTGGATAGCTGAACACGTGGAGGTACGTGGAGGGTGGGACTCCAGGGAGGGCACGGAAACTCCATGGCCTTTTCCGCATGCCTCGCACTGTGCATCTCTTCATCTGCATCCTTTGCAATGTCCTTTGTAATAAACCAGTAAATGTAAGTATTTCCCTGAGTTCTGCGAGCTGCTCCAGCAAACTAATCAAACCCAAAGAGGCAGTCATGGGAACCCCAACTTGAAGCCAGTCAGTCCTAAGTTTAGAGGCCCAGGCTTATGACTGGTGTCTGGGGAGGGAGGTGTGGGGGTGGTGGGGACTGAGCTCTCAACCTGTGGGGTCTGACACTATCTCCAGGTAGATGGCGTTGGAATTGAATCACAGGACACCCAGCTGGTGTCCATTGTAGAATTCATTGCTTGCCTGCTGATAGAGATAAATCCTCACATATTTGGGGGTCACAGAAGTCTCTGCATTCATTGTTATATAAGAGTGAGAGCCAAGGAAAAACATGGTTGAGAGTTTCCCAAACCAGCAATTAATTTTTAAAATGCACATTTTAAATTCTGCACAGGTCAAAAACAAAAAAAACAAAAAAAAAACCGCAAGCAAGATACAGTCTGTAGTCTGTCAGTTTCTGAACAATGATTTCCAATAAACGTCCTTTAATAATTTTTAACAATTTGGGGGGTAACCTTCAGTCACTCAAAGTATATTAAAGTTCTTATGACCTTACCATTCCATTAATATTTATATATCTTGACAAATACGAAATCATAAAAGAATGTTGCTGTAAGGATTTTAAGTAAAAAGTAATTGTTGTACTAATGCTTTAGAAGACTAAAAACAAGTTATAAGATTTTTTTGGATCAGTTCTTAAAGAGCAGCTAAAATATTCCATCAATGTGGCATAAACTTATGTCACCAATCAGTGACTAGTACCCTTCTCAAGCTAAAGAGAACATGACTTTCTGCCAAGGGATCTATGAGGAGTCCATTAAGCATGTTAGTTCCAGTTATTTCTTAACATGCAACCCCAGCATTTTTATTTTTTAGTCACAAGGCCGGAATGATAAGACCATTAAGAGTAACAGCTGCCATAAAACCTCATAAGGCATTTTTAATAAGGCCATCAATTTCTGCCAAGACCTAAACAAAGTTAAATGTACAACCAAGACCTGTTAGCTCTGCTATCAAAGGGAACCAAGACAAAAAATAAATTAATCATTTTGTAAATGACTTACTCTGTAGTGACAGCAGGAGCTAAGGGATCAAACTCCATTACCTCGTAGTAATTAGGTGGCTGGAGATCACTTTTTGTCATCGCTTTAGGCAAAAAAAGAGACCAGTAAACATACATTGTGCTTTTCGAGGAGTACACGCAATTGATATTCTTTTTATAATTTAGACTTCAAATATTAGATCCTAATAAACACAACCAAAACAGACTGGTGTTCCAATGCTACTCCCAAGTTCAATAAATCTGTATATAACAAAAAGTTTCCAAACCTCAACTAAAGATTCATTTACCTTAGCATTCAAAACACAATACTCAGTTTAACACAAGCATTTTTACAGTCTCTTCTAAGTCAGTCATAATGGTATCTGCCCTGAATTTGATTCATTAGCTTAAAAATACAAAAGAGCACCTCTAATTTCTCCTATTTTCAGTTACCAATGAGATCTCTGGCAGACTCATATATTCTCATAAGTTTCCTTATTTGATGCAAATAATAAGGTCCCATGTACCTGGATGATTGCTGGGCAAAGGTGGCAGACTCTGGTTTGATGGTGCTGCTGCAATGGTTTGTAGACTAACTGGCTGTAGAAACACTGAATTTGAATGTTCCAGAAACTGAAGAAAGCATAACACATGTTCATATAAACATTCTACATTAAGCTTTTCTGTTATTAGTGAGACTCCTACACTTCCAAGTACATTGTTCCAAGAACCATATACTTTGAACTGGACAAGAAAGAAGTCGTTTTTAATTATTACTTTAGTTTTTTTAGGTGATAATCACTTATGAGATTTACTACTTTTCTGCTGGGCACGGTGGCTTATGTCTGTTATCTCAGCAATTTGGGAGGATGAGGCGGGAGGATTACTTGAGCCCAGGAATTCAAGATCAGCCTAGGCAACAGCAAGACCCCAGCTCTACAAAAAAAAAAAAAAAAAAAAAAAAAAATTAGCTGGGCATGGTGGCTCACACCTGTAGTGCCAGCTACCCCAGAGACCAAGGCAGGAGGATCACTTGAGCCTAGGGGTTTGAAGCTGCAGTGAGTTATGATCACACGATCATGCTATATATTCTAGCCTAGGTGACTGAATGACACCCTGTCTCAAAAACAACAAGAATTTACTATATTTTTGTCTGGTTTTATGCCTAATGCACCCCATTTCCCATAGAAACTGTGAAAAAAAAAACACATATTGCTTTTAAAAATGAAGCAGATTCAATGGCTCAGGCCAGATTCTCTGTTGTTTCACTCTGAATATAAAATCTCAGCCTTGAGTAGGAAAAAAAAATTTTAAATCTACAGAGAGGCACTCAGTGACACAACAAAATCAGGATTGATAAAATATTAAAATCTTAATTAGAAATATCTCTCCTCATAATTTTCCTTATTCACTCCACAAATATATCCTGGCCACCTACCAGCTGCCAGGCACTATTAATAAAGCAATAAACAAAGCAGACCAAGTTCCTCCCCTCATGACTCAGACAATCAACAAATGTGAACAGATATCCAATGGCATGTGCTCTAATATAAAAGCAGAGTAGTGGGTGGGAGAGAGACTGGGGTGGAATACTGCTCTAATAAGTCGTGGTCAGGAAATGTCTCATCACTGGGGACGTTTAAGCAGAGCCTGACTAAAGTGAGTCTTGTGGTTACTGGAGAGGACACAAGTTCACAGTCTCTGAAGTGGGGGCGGCCAGTGTGGTTGGAATAGAGTGAGCCAAGGTAGAGAGGGGCAGGAGGTGAGCCTGGAGAGGTGACAGGTGCGGTCAGATCAGCATTTCAGGCATTTACTGAGTAAAATGGAGTGAGGAAGAAAATCACAGGTGGGTTTTGAGCAAATGAGTGACATAATATGATTTTACTTTTTAAAAAAGAATGCCCCCGTTTTTGTTTTGAGAACAGATTATGAGGTGGGTGGGAGGGATGCAAAAGGAGGCAAAGGTTGAAACAGGGCTTCCCTTAGAGGTCACTGCAATGTCCATCTGATGGTGACTTGGACTAAGATGCAGAAGTGGAGGTGGTGAGAAGTGGCTGGATAATTGACATATTTTAAAAGTAAAAGGCAAAAGTAAAAGTAAAAAGGTGGATGTCAAGCACTATTACCCAAGGTTTTTGACCTATGCAGCAAAGAGTAGAGTGGCCATTGACTGAGGTGGCAAATCTGCAGGAAACGCAGGTTGAGAGTGGAGACTAGGAAGAAATCAAGAGGAGACATTAAGTGGAAAGTAGATATATGAGTTCTGAGTTTAGAGAAGGGGTCTGGGCTACAAGAGATACAAACTTGCAGGTTGTCAAAAATTGAATGGTTATTTCAAGATATGAGACCAAAAGACCACAGAGGAATGAATGTAGATAGAGAAGTCTGAAGCCTGATCCCTGGGGTCTCCAACAAGGAAAGGTCAGTAGAGGAGGAAGAGCCAGCAAAAGAGATGAAGAAGAAATGAAAGTGAGGCAGGAGAAGAACCAAAGTGACTGGTGTCTGAAAGCCATGTGTGCAAGAAGGAGGAAGTGATCAACTTTGTCATTTGTTGCTGATAAATTAGATAAAATGAGGGACTATGGAACTGCAGTTCTAAATTTCACAATACAGAAAGTCACCAGTGACCTTGACAAGAGTTATGTCCATAGAGTGGTAGAAGAGCATGTCTGAAGTCTGTGAAAGAGAATACAAGGAAAGGAAGTGGAGATAGCAAATACAAACTCCAAAAAAATTTTGATCCTTAACCATCTTGCTAACAGGGGCTGCGCATCAACACAATACTGAGCAGAACATGGGAATTAATGACCATGAGTTCTCTTCTGGCCACAATAATCTGCTGACTAGATTCACTGCTAGAAAAGAGTTTTGTTACTTACGTTATCATATGCATGGCTTGAGGTGAGGTTTTGGCTGGTCCTTTGGGCAAACCTAGGATAGTGTGATAACACAGAACGATTACCCTACAGTGAGAACACAAATGCAAAAAGTAAGATAATTTTCCTAGTCTAAAAACAAAACCTAAAAGGTACCTTCAGATTGCATAAAATGTCATTTTGTAATAACTATTTATAAAACAATTGGTTTTAGTGCACATCAGGTTATGATGCCATGGGTGGTGGGAGCCCTGAGACTGTGGAGTGTGCACAGAACACTAAGAACAGAGCCTTTAGTCTTTCCATCAGAGTAGCTACCACCCCGTCGTTTCTTAAAGGATGAGTAGTAGTATAGAACACAGGTTAAGAAGAAAGCTGTGAGGTCTCCGGTCCAGGATAAAGCGGAGCAAACGTACTGCACTCTGTCTCTCCACTGAATGTCACTTAAAGGTGGATGGAATGCATAGAGCAAGTATTTGAGGACTCTGAATAATAGGAGCAGCCTGATTGGGAAAGAAGACCAGAATTCAAGTATCACTGAACTGTTGGTGAATTTACCGTTTTTTGCCCCTTCATATTTCCTGACCAAATGCAATGCAGCCTGAACCCCAGACATCAATGAGAACAGACAGAGCTCTAGGAGAAAGCTTCTCATTCTCACTCAAGAAGCAGGAAAGGGGAACAATCCTAACACTCAGAATGTGGAAATCTCTTGTCCCTTTTTTGTTCTCTTCTCTCTGTTTTCTCACAACCCAAACCACAGGCAACCCCAAAGTGGCTGTAGCAACAGCAGAGGCAATGGGACTTGTAGGAAATTGAAACAGTGAGAAGAATCTTCCTCTTCAATAGGAGCTGTGATACCCACAGCTTTTTTCCTTTCTGTCCTGCCATTTAGTCACAGACATAAGCATAGTCAAGGAAATATGTGGTATCATAGGGTAACTAAAGCTCCAGCTTTATGACTGGAGAAGCAAAAAGGGGAGTCCCAGGAAACTAGAAAGTACCAGATAAATCATGATGATGGAGGACTCTGGAAAACAACCTCATGAAGTTGTTTATGAAATACTGAGCTCACCCCCTGACCTGGGCATGCATGGATCCCATCTCAGTCACGATGCCAAAAACGGTGAGAAGTGAACAAACAACCTGCCGTCTGGACCTTAGAATGACCAAAGGATGGAACATACATGAGACATACTTGAATGGCACTGCAAAGGCTTTGAAAATGTAGCTGACATTGGAGCCACTGCCCATAGAAGAAGGCTAAAATTGTGGAATGAATCTAGCCAGGTTGTTTACATACTAAAATCAAAATATCAACATTCTTGATATGATTTAAATTAAGACCAAGAGTCTCCTAATAAAACATTAAAAATGCCCAAGATAGAATCCAAAATTATGAGGCATATGAAGAATCATGAAAATTTCAACTTGCACGAGAAGACAGTAACAGATATCGATGCCAAGAGGACACAGATGTTGACATTATCTCAGAGATATTTAAGGCAGCTATTGTACACATGCTCCAAAGAACTGCAATCTTTAAAAAAAAAAAAAAAAACTGAAAAATAGAAAGTCTCAGCAAAAACACAAGATATAAAGAACCAAAATGAAATTTCAGAACTAAAAACGACAATAACTGAATTAAAAAAATAAACTTAACAGAATGAGCTCAATAGCAAAATGGAAATGACAGAGGAAACAGTCAGTGAACTTGAACATAAATCACAGAAAGTGTCCAGTCTAAACAGAAGCAAAGAGTAAAACAAAGAAACAAACAAACAGGACCCCAAACACCTATGAGACAATGGCACAGGTCAAAATTTGTGTCATCAGGGTTCCAGCAGGAGAGCAGAAAGGCTGTAGTTCTGAAAAAAAGAAAGACTAAAAACATCACAAGTTTGGTGAAAGACATAAAGCCACAAACCACATTCAAGAAGTTCCATTAGTGGTTAAATGGTGGCCCCCCAAAAGCTATGCTCATGTCCTAATTCTCAGAACGTGTGAATGTTATGAATGTTATCTTAATTGGAAAAATAGTCTTTGCAAATGTAACTAAGGATCTTAAGATGAGGATACCATCCTGCATTATCTGGGTGGGCCATAAATCCAATGACAAATCACCTTAGAAAGGCAGAGGGAGATTTGCGACACATACAGGAAAAAGCCAGGTGAAGGTACAGGCAAGAATTGGAGTGACATGACCAAAGGTAAGAAATCCAAGGAGTACCCACAAGTCATCGGAATCTGGAAGAGGCAGGGAACAGATTTCCCCGTAATAGTTGTGGAGGGAGTGTGACTCGGCTGAATTTCAGACTTCTTGCCTCCAGAACCGTGAGATAATAAATTTCTGTGGTTTTAAACTACCCAGTTTGCAGTCATTTGTTATGACAGCCCCAGGAAACTAATACATTCAGCCAACCCCCAAGAGAAAGAAACAAAAGAAATCCATACCCCACATATTGTAATCAAACTGTTCAAAATTAGATAAAAAGAAAAATTATTTAAAGCAGACAGAACCACAATATATTATCTATAGAAGAACTGCAACTCAGATGAATGAAGATTTTTCACTAGAAACCATTTAGGCTAGAAAAGAGTGGTACAGCCTTTTAAAACTGCTGAAGGAATAGAAGTGTGAGCCCCATATTCTGTATTCACTGTTAATATCCTTCAGGAACAGACAAAATAGAGGCATTCTCACATGAAGTAAAACTAAGAGACTTTACCGCCAATAGACCTGCTTTAAAAGAACTGATAAAGAAAATTCTTCAGAGAGAAGGGAAATTATACCAGAAGAGAATAGTAAGAGAAATGGTAAACATTGAGTAAATATAATAGACTATTTTTCTCTTCTTGAATTTTTTTTTCTTTCTTTTTTTTTTTTTTTTGAGATAGAGTCTTGCTCTGTCGCCCAGGCTGGAGTGCAGTGGCACGATCTTGGCTCACTGCAACTTCTGCCTCCCGGGTTCAGTCAATTCTCATGCCTCAGCCTCCCGAGTAGCTGGAATTACAGATGCACACCACCACGCCCGGCTAATTTTTTCTATTTTTTGGTAGAGATGGGGTTTCACCATTTTGGCCAGGCTGGTCTCAAACTCCTGGCCTCAAGTGATCCACCCACCTCGTCCTCCCAAAGTGTTGGGATTACAGGCATTAGCCACCATGCCCGGCCACTTCTTGAATTCTTTACAATATATCTCAGGGTTGTAAGCAAAAATTACATCATCTGTTAGTGGTTTCTTTTCAACGTATAGAGGAGTAATATATAAGATAACTATTATAGAAAAGGGGAATCTATATGGTGATAAGGTTTTTACTTCCTTTTATTTATTTATTTTTTTGAGACAGAGTCTCTTTCTGTCACTCAGGCTGGAGCGCAGTGGCTGTAATCTCGGCTCACTGCAACCTCCGCCTCCCAGGTTCAAGAGATTTCCCTGCCTCAGTCTCTGAGTAGCTGGGATTACAGGTGCCTGCCACCACGCCCAGCTAATTTTTTGTATTTTTAGTAGAGACAGGGTTTCACCGTATTAGCTACGATGGTCTCGATCTCCTGACCTCGTGATCTGCCCACCTCAGCTTCCCAAAATGCTGAGATTACAGGCGTGAGCCACCACACACGGCCCAGGTTTTTACTTTCAAGTAGTAAAGAATTGATTTTAGGTAGACTGAAAAATAAGCATCCTGCAATCACTAAAGCAAACTCTCTTTATATATGTGTGTGTACATGTATATGTAAATATATATACATATATATATTTTGCTAACAAAATTAGCAAAATAACAGGAACAGAATCAGCTACTTTAAACCACATTATTTACCAAGCAACTTTATTTCACACACACACACAAACACACACACACACACACACACCCCCCATTATACAAAGATACAGTCAAAATCACAATAAACTAAAATGGAGCACTAAAAATATTCTAATAATCCAAAAGAAAGCAGGAAAAAGGAAACAGAAAAAAAGGAACACATAGAAAAACTATATAACGGTAGACCTAAACTCTACATACAATTAAATTAAATGTAAATTGCCTAACATATCAATTAAAATAAATTATGAGAATACATAAAAATGCATGAACCAACTATAGGCTATTTCTAAGAAACTTCTAATCTTTTAGTACAGTTAAGTTACAAGTAAAATGCAGAAGAAAATATACCAGGCAACCACTAAAAAAGAAAGCTAGAGTGGCTATATTACTATCAAAATCAACATCAGGACAAAGAAAATTATGAGGGACAAAGAAGGGCATTACATAATGACAAAAGACTCAATCAACCAATAAGATCCAACATAGCTGAATGCATGAGCTTCAAAACACATAAAGCGAATACCAACTTAATACAATCTCTTCTAGAAAGATTACGTATTGTATAATTCTACTTAGATGACATTCTCAAAGACAAACTATAACAATAAATTCCTGGTTGCTGCAGATTGAGGGTCAGGGTACAAGGGTGTGACTATAAAGGAATAACACATGGGAGTTTTGTTGAGTGACGGAACTCTTCTGTATCCTGACTGTGGTGGTAGTTATTTGAATCTATACGTATGTTAAAATAAATAAAACTGTACACCAAACCAAAAAAAAGGTCAATTTTAGTATATGAAAATTTTAGAAATAAAATTAAAGTACAAAACTAAAAACAAAAAGAAGTTACTGAAATCAGAATTTGATTTTGAATCCCATTTAAATTTGAATCCTGTCTCAGTACTAGCTGGGCAACCGCTGGCAAGTTAATCTTCCTCAGCCTTGGTTTCCTCATGTTTGAAATGAAAATGATGGTGGCACGTACCTCATAGGTTTGTTAAGTAATTAGTAAGCATTTCTATACTTCTTAGCTTGTTGCCTGTTAGTAAGTGGGCCATAAATATGGCCTATGGGCCGGGCACAGTGGCTCATGCCTGTAATCCCAGCACTTCGGGAAGCCGAGGTGGGCAGATCACCTTAGGTCAGGAGTTTGAAACCAGCCTGGCCAACATGGTGAAACCAGGTCTCTACTAAAAATACAAAAAAAAAAAAAATTAGCCAGGTGTGGTGGCGGGTGCCTGTAATCCCAGCTACTTGGGGGGCTGAGGCAGGAGAATCGCTTGAACCTGGGAGGTGGAGGTTGCAGTTGGCCAAAATCAAACTACGGCACTCCAGTCTGGGCGACAAAGCAAGACTCTGTCTCAAAAAAAAAAAAAAAAAAACCTATTTTTTATCCTGTCTTCTTTGTTATTGTTTTTTAAGGATTCTTTCTGTTATGAAAAACTGCATCACCCACTTTTTCTGTGATGGTGAATAAATTAAACTGTAAACACAAAGGGATAGAAAAAATCTTAACATTGTAAGACATTTTAATGGCTGATTTTGCCTCTCACAAGTGATCTTAGGCATATGATTTAAACTAGGTACACGCCCTCGAATCTTGGTATAGATATCCATCATAGGGTTTCTCAATGTATGATAGGAAAACCACTGCATTATGATCCTCCTGGAATGCATGTTAGATTCTTGCTGCTGAATCAGAGTTTCTGGGGACCAGCAATTTGACATTTTGACAGTCACCCAAATGATTTTTGTGCATACTGAATTATTAGATCCAAGTAGGTTACAGATTAAAACAGGCAGCTATTAGCTGAAATTTGACTTTTAGTGAATTTTATAGACACTTGTTGTACTGGGATTTTATCTGTATTATTCTTTCTCACATTACCCAACAAGATTAGCAAGATAACGCAAACAGAATCAGCTACTTTAAACCACATTATTTACCAAGCAACTTCAATCTGCCTACATTTCAACATTTACTTGTATTGTATGTAGCCAAGACAAGAGGTAGCCAACCAAAGATACTGACCTAACTCAGTGGTTCATGAGAGAGCCATTGACACTTAATCATTTCCCAACACATGAGTCCTTTCTTCTCTTCTTCCCTTATATTTTGCTCTTTTTTCTTCCCAGTTTGATTCTTCTTTCTCATTTTCCTCCCTCTGCCCCTCCCCCTTTTAAATATAGAAAAGTAATTCAGTGATTGGGTACACAAGTATTTAAACAAAACACTAGGGAACTTTTTAAAAAATCTAAATCCACTGATACAAACACACTGCCAAAATATGTTAAGTGAAAAACAAAAGCAAGGTTCAGAACAGAGTGATAGTATGCTGCATTTTATTGAATAACGGAGAAAGAAACTCATATTCGTATTTGCCTAAAGACACTATGGAAGGATAAATCAGAACCTAACAAAGTAATTATCTGGGTGGGAGTAGAGCGTGACACTAGGGAAAAGGAGAGAGGGAGGATGAAGAGGGAATGAACAAGAATTGTCTTATACAACTTTTTATATTGTTTTAATATCTGAATAATGAAAATATATTGCCTATTATCTAAAACATATACACTTAAAAGGAAAAAAGCTATTGACATTGGCATAAGGCAAATTCAACTGCTATTTATTCTATCCTGCCTCTTCTGGAACTTACATAACCACTCTTTCACTCTTTTTCAGTTTTTTCCTTCCTGTATCATTCTTGTTTCTTTATGTGAATAGAGGCAAATATTAATATATATTCTTATTTCCAACTTTCTTACACAAATGCAATATATTACACACACACTACTTAGCACCTTTTTTTTCCTACTTAGCAATAAATATATTGGTGATTATTACTTTTATCCCCCAGCTATATAGTAATATGTTGTACAGATGTTTATTTAACCAGTCCCCAACTGATGGATATTTGAGTTGTTTCCAATTACTTGCTATTGCCCAAAATGTTGTCTTTACAACATTTTGTAAACACCTAATTGTGTATTTTGTGTATTTTGTAATCTTGTAAACACCTAACTGTGTATAAGTGCGGTATAAGTTTCTACAGATAAGACTGCAGATTCAAAGAAATAAATGCATTTATAATTTTAATAGATATTGCCACTTGCCCCTATAAGAGGTACATAATTTTGTCATAGTAACTGTCTTTCCATAGCCAACAAAGTATGTTATGAAATATTGGGACTTTTGCCAACCTGGGAAGTAGAAAACAATTTCTTATTAGACTTTAATTTACATTTCTCTATAAGTTGAACATCATTGCATATGTTTATAGGTCATTAATATTTCTTTATAATATTGGACTATCAGAAAACCTTGTAATCCTACCACTTTGGGAGGCCGAGGCATGTGGATCGCTTGAGCCCAGGTGTTTGAGACCAGCCTGGGCAACATGGCAAAACCTCACCTCTACTAAAAACACAAAAATTAGTTGGGCATTGGGGCATACTCCTATAATTCCAGCTACTCAGGAGGTTCCAGCTACTCCATCAGGTTTGATTAGTCCAATTTTAATACTGGACTATCAGTCCATCAGACTTGCTACTTACTGGCTATACAAACTTGGGCAAGTTCTAGTTCCTTCAATAGAGAAATAACCAAGAAATCTCAGTCTCTTTTCCTGTATGATGGGAATAATGATAACACGCTGGTGCAGTGGCTCACTTTAGGAGGCCAAGGCAGGAGGATCACCTGAGGCCTGGAGTTCAAGACCAGCTTGGGCAACAAAGTGAGATCCCATCTCTACAAAAAATTTTAAAAATTAGCTTAGCCCAGTATGGTGGTGCACACCTGTAGTCCCAGCTATTAAGAGGTTGAGGTGGGAGTATCCCTTGGGCCCAGGAGTTTGAGGCTGCAGTGAGTTATAATGGTGCCACTGTACTCCAGCCTGAGTGACAGAGCAAGACCCTGATGTAACATCACTGACCTAAGTACTTTAGTGAAGATTAGATGAAATAAAAATAGCTTAACTGAGTGCCTGCCACACAGCAAGTGCCCTGTAATTGATGGGGCCATTACTCTTAATTTTGAACCTCATTGCTCTTCTGCCTCCTTTATCATCGTATTTCCCCTGTTCTCCCCCATGTCCTGTTACTACTTAAAAATAAACAGAGACAATTTATTGAAGGCTTACTATGTACAAAGTGCTATATTAGGAGTTTTGCATATAGCATCTCACTGAATCTTTGTAAGAATCCTAGAAAACATTCTTAGAAGAAAAATGAACATTTACAGTGGCTAAATAGCTCATCTAGGTTATATGGCTAGCAGGAAGTGGTGCTGAGATTCTCACTCAGGACTGTCTAAGTCTCTATTTTTTGCTATTTTGTCATGTTTTCTTTTTTTTTTTTTTGAAACAGGGTCTTGCTCTGTCACCCAGGCTGGAGTGCAGTGGCACAACCTGTACTGCACTGCAACCTCTACCTCCCAGGTTCAAGTGATTCTCATGCCTCAGCCTCCCAAGTAGTTGGAATTATAGGCATATGCCACCATGCCCAACTAATTTTTGTATTTTTACTAGAGATGAGGTTTTGCCATGTTGCCCAGGCTGGTCTCAAACTCCTGGGCTCAAGCGATCCACATGCCTTGGCTTCCCAAAGTGCTAGGATTACAGATGTAAGTCACTGCGCCCAGCCATCAGGTTTTCTTAATTGTAAGGAATCCAAATGCCATGATATTAGTTCTGCAGTGTCACTGACATACTTACGGGGGTATCTCTGTATTCTCCAAGGCTAGCAAGTCCATCTGTGGATGAAGACTGGGTTTTAAGTTGTTTGTTACATCAGAACTTGGAAGGCTGAAATCTAAAACACAAAATGGACTTGTTTGGCTTTAAAACATTTTGTCAGTCAGTTATGCTGGATTTTCTACAGTAAAAACAAAAAAAAGAAAAAAGAGAAAAAAAAAAGAAAAACCCACCAAATAAAAGAGATTAATTTAGGTATTTCTGTCACCCTAAAATCATGAGATTTCCTAGCTCTAAGAGAAATTAAAAAGCATCATTTATGATAGGTAGAGAGAGAAAGAATTTCCTTGCCATGAGAAGTTGTTGTTGTAAGGGTAACAAATATTATTGTATTGTATTTTCTAAAATCCCAAGCTGATCCAGAATGGAAAGGATTTTACATCTTGTTCTGCCTAGCACAAAAGTAAAAAGTTATAGTACATACTGAGCTCTACCTTCATCTCAAGCTCCAGTCCATAATCTTTCTTTTTTTTTTTTTTTTTTTGAGATGGAGTCTCACTTTGTCACCCAGACTGGGGTACAGTGGCACAATCTTGGCTCACCACAACCTCCACCTCCTGAGTTCAAGTGATTCTTCTGCCTCAACCTCCTGAGTAGCTGGGATTATAGGCGCCCACCACCACTCCTGGTTAATTTTTGTATTTTTAGTAGAGACAGGGTTTTGCCACGTTGGCCAGGCTGGTCTCAAACTCCTGACCTCAGGTGATCCACCTGACTCGGCCTCCCAAAGTGCTGGGATTACAGGTGTGAGCCACTGTGCCTGGCCTCCAGGCCATAATCTTAAGTGAGATACCCTAAAGGGAATAATTACTTCCCTCTCTGAAAATTCTCAATTAAAAACTCAGGAAAACTCTCCAATGTAACTGACTCTACACATCCCACTGACCTACATAAACAAGTAGCCAACATTTTAGAACTAAGTAAAGTTCTAAGAAAACCACAAATTCAGTGATACTGAATATTTTTACTCCAGAAACAGCAGATGACATATGAGAAAAACAAACTGCTTTCGGCAAAATTGGATTTCAGCATTTTTCATCATCCTTATTTTGTAATTTACCAAACCTTTGCTGGGAATAAGGACAGCAGAAGATAACAAGTTAGGTAAGATAGGTAACTCTTTTATAAATGTTTATAAAATACATTGTAAGCTTTGCTACAATGTATTTTATAAACATTAGTTTGTTAACCTTGACAACCACCCTTTAAGGCAATCATTGTTCCCATTTTATAAAGTGAGACTCTCAAAAGTTAGGTGGCTGAGAGGCGGCAGAACTGGCATTTCAACTTGGACTTCTCTGACTTTAAAGCCTGTGTTTTTCCTTCTACATTTCACAACCCTTAGTTCATACCTTGTAATCCCTGAATTTCTCCGCTTGCATCAGAGCTACTCCCTTACCTGATGCTGAGGTATAGCAGAAAAACCCAATGATAATAGTGTGTAGGTTCACAGTAGACTTTAAGTATTGGCCATTGGGCTGAACAACCTCTACAAAGCAGGCCAGGTGAATTCCATGAGATTCTAAGTGAGTAGGATGAGTTTCAAGGACCTCCTCGCCCAGACACATCCCATTGCTATACTGGGTTTGACTCAACCATTTGCCAGGAAGTAATCACATCTCCTAACATAGCGCTCTGACATTCAACCTGACTTCAGTCCTTCTTAGGTGGTATTTAATCACGTAATTAAGGAGAACTGTTTCACATCAAGCTCTTCAGCTGGTCTGAAAAGACCTGAGTGTTTATTTACTTAAGCCTGAAAGTTGATTATTCATGGTGTTGAGTTCTCCCAGAGTGGCCCTAGGCATCCGGGGACTGGGACTTAGGTCGAGGAGATCTTGAGATGGGGCAGAAGGCTCACTGGTAGTCTGAAAACAAAGCAAAAAAAAAAAAAAAAAGTGTCATGTAGTTTCTCACAGCTTTCTCCCCATACTTTCTCCTTTGTAGAGGGGAGGATCCCATTTGGATGCATTTTAAGGAAGAATTCTCCACTCAATGGGCAACATTAGTATGAATCCCATCTCACCACCTACATAGGTTCCTGCTTCTTATTAATAACTTCATAACATTAACTTTACATTAACAGTTTAACATTAACGTTAACTTAATAACATTAAGTTATTAAGGCAAGTAATCTATACCATTAAAACCACTCCAAATTATGAATGCATATCTCCCTCTTTTTAAGACTTGTTTTAGGTAAGCCTTGCTTCTTACTGTAATCGGCAAAATGTTCATTCGTTTATTTTATAACATTTCTAATCACTTACATTGGTGGCTTCCTTCTGGTTCTTATTTTGCTCCAAAATCCTTTGTTGGTTTCTAGTAAACCTGTTTAAATGATCAAAATGCATGTGTTTTTAAAAAATATATGAAAATGCTATAAAAATCTAACAATTATTAATACACAAATATTTAGGAATGAAGACAATCAGCCTCATCCTCACACAATTATCAGTAAAATACTTTTAATAACCTTTTTCCAGCTTACAGAGTATTCATACCCTCAGAGAAAACTGTGAGAAAACAGAAAAGTATTTAAAAAAAAACTCATCACCCAGAAATTGTTAAATCTATTAACATTATTCCAGTATTTCATCTATAAGTGCATCTATTTTTAAGCTTAGTTGAAATGATACTTTACATAATTCTGTATCCTAATTTGAGTATGCTGTGAGAATTTTTCTAGCTGAAATACAATTTTTAATGGCTATATTTTACCTTATGAATCTATCACACCTTTAACCACTCTTACTATTAGCGATTATTTGTTTTCTATTTTGCCATTATAAGTAATTTTCCAAAATATTCAAATATATTTAAAGTATTTTTACTATTTCACTGTGGTTTTTTTTTTTTTTTTTTTGAGATGGAGTTTCGCTGTTGTTGCCCAGGCTGGAATACAAAGGTGCAATCTTGGCTCACCACAACCTCCGCCTCCCGGGTTCAAGCGATTCTCCTGCCTCAGCCTCCCAAGTAGCTGGGATTACAGGCGTGTGTCACCACGCCCAGCTAATTTTTGTATTTTTAGTAGAGACGGGGTTTCTCCATGTTGGTCAGGCTGGTTTCGAACTCCCAACCTGAGGTGATCCGCCCACCTTGGCCTCCCAAAGAGCTAAGATTACAGGTGTGAGCCACCGCGCCCAGCCTTCACTGTGTATTTTTATAAGACATTTAACACACACCAAATAACTGACCTTCTGCAACTCTGATTTAATTTTACATTGTTTGTCCACTGAGAGTAAAGGAGCATAAATGTAAAAGACCAGAGAAGTTGAAGGCAAAAGTCCAAGGTTTAAGTGTCAGTGTTAGTACCTTACCTTGTAGCTACATGACTAAGGATATGACTTCCTGAACCTTGGTCCCCCAGCTGCTAAGAGGGAATAACATTTGAACTATTTCCTCAGAAAGTTATTTTCAGGAGCAAAACTAGATAGCACAGGTGGATGAATGTGGAAATGCTTTGTAAACTGAGATTTGCTTTAGAAACATCTAGTATTACTGTTACGACAATTTGACTTCAGGATCCTAAACACTTTAAAGTGTAAGAGTTTATACTGAATCAGGCCTCTGAGCCCAAGCCTGCAGGTATACATCCAGATGGCCTGAACCAACTGAAGAATCACAAAAGAAGTGAAAATGGCCAATTCCCGCCTTAACTGATGACATTACCTTGTGAAATTCCTTCTCCTGGCTCAGAAGCTCCCCCACTGAACACTTTGTGACCCTTGCCCCTGCCCTCCAGAGAACAACCCCCTTTGACTATAATTTTTCACTACCTACCCAAATCCTATAAAACTGCCCCACCCCTAACTCCCTTTGCAGACTCATTTTTCAGACTCAGCCCGCCTGCACCCAGGTGAAATAAACAGCTTTATTGCTCACACAGAGCCTCTTTGGTGGTCTCTTCACACGGACGCGCGTGACAGAATCTGCACACACAGTTGAACGATTTTTCAAAAATATGTGTTTTAAATTCCACCTAGTTAAGCCGGGCACCGTGGCTCATGCCTGTAATCCCAGCGCTTTGGGAGGCCAAGACAGGTGGATCACTTGAGGTCAGGAGTTTGAGACCAGCCTGGGCAACATGGTGAAACCCCATCTCGACTAAAGATACAAAAATTAGCTGGGTGTGGTGGCGTGTGTCTGTAATTCCAGCTACCAGGGAGGCTGAGACAGAAGAATCGCTTGAACCTGGGAGGTGGAGGTTGCAGTGAGCTGAGATCATGCCACTGTACTCCAGCCTGGGCAGCAAAGCAAGAGTCCATCTCAAAAAAGAAAAAAAAAAATCCATCTAGTTATAGCATTAGCTTCTTGTATTCTAGTCAGTTATGTGCTGGGTATAAACAACCTTCCTAGATCAAGCCCTGAGTGACAAATTTCAATTTCTTTATTTGCACAACTATTCCCTGGATGTAATGAGCAGAGACTTTGGGGGATGTTGGAATAGGGTGAATGTATTTTGCAAGTGGATGGATATGAATCTTTAGGGGCCAGAGAGTGGACTGTGATAGAAACAGTAATGCCCACCCTCACAAAGGTATCCACATCCTAGTAAACACAACCAGTGAATATGTTAGGTTACATGGCAAGGGGAAATTAAAGGTTGAAAAAAGAATGAAGTTTGCTAGTGTTAAAGGAAAATAAATCTCAGGACCCCAGAATCACTAAGCCAAAGGGAAAAGTCAAGCTGGGAACTGCATCAGGCAAATTTTATTCCTAAATAATATAGCTACAAAGATAAAAAGCTACCTACCTCTCCCACAATTTGCCCAAGAGAAAACTCCTTGTGGGCCTTAAGATCTTTACCCTAAAACAGCTCTGTTGAATCTCACCCTAGCAATATAAATTGATAGCTTATCTTCATAGGTACAGGACAAAGGACAGAACTCGATTGCTTCCTATGCCCTACTGCTTATGTAGAAATGCAGATTCACTGAGCCAGACTAAGGCATGAGTGACTATTCCTCTAGCCCCTTCTCACACGTACGTAAATTGTGTATTCCACGAAAGGCTGATCGAAGACTCAAAAGAATGCAACCATTTGTCTCTTATCTATTTATAACCTAGAAGCCTCCTTCCTTGCTTTGAGTTGTCCCACCTTTCTAGATGGAACCAATGTACATCTTACACATATTGACTGATGTCTCATGTCTCCCGAAAATGTATAAAACCAAGCTGTGGATGGCCGGGTGCGGTAGCTCACGCCTATAATTCCAGCACTTTGGGAGGCCGAGGTGGGCGGATCACGAGGTCAAGAGATTGAGACCATCCTGGCCAACATAGTGAAACCCCGTCTCTACTAAAAATACAAAAATTAGCTGGGCGTGGTAGTGCATGCCTGTCGTCCCAGCTACTCAGGAGGCTGAGGCAGGAGAATCACTTGAACCCGGGAGGCGGAGGTTGCAGTGAGCCAAGATTGCGCCACTGCACTGCAGCGTGGTGACAGAACAAGACTCTGTCTCAAAAACAAAACAAAAAACCAAGCTATGCCCCCACCACCTTGGGCGCATGTTGTCAGGACCTTCTGTGGCTGTGCCACAGGTGCATCCTTAACCTTGGCAAAACTAACTTTCTAAATTCATTGAGACCTGTCTCAGATACTTTTGGTTCACATTAGTAAGCTGCCCTTAATTGGGAGATTATCCGGGACTGTACAGATGAACCCAATGTAGTCACAAAGGTCATTAAAGGTGGAAGAGAGAGGCAGAAGTGGAAGTAGGAGTGATATAATTAGGCCTGAACTAGACACTGTTGGCTTTGAAGATGGAGAAAAGGGGCCATGAGCCAAGGAAAGTGAACAGCCTCTAGCTGTTGGAAAAGGTAGGAAGATGGATTCTCCTCTGGAGCATCCAAAAGTGGATAAAACACAGGATAAGCCACTAAGTTTGTGGTAATTTGTGACAGCAGCCAGAGAAAACTAGGAGACTAGTATCTTTCAAGAGGCAAGAGTTTCTCTCTGAATCTTAGGATGTGTTTCACAGCTGTTCTGGTACACATGGTTCAAAGCCCAGTCAGAACAAGCTGTTCACAGAAGTAATCCAATCTCCTGAGAGCTAGACCAAATAAACACAAGTTCTCCCTTGGAGGAAGCCTTTAGGCAGTGATCTTATGGTTTGCAATAGAATTCTCCAAAATGAAAGCCAGAAGGCAGCACTGTACTGAAAACAATGTGGTTTTCCTTGGATTTTTTTTGCTTATAAAAATTTGTTCCACAGAAAACAAGAGTAACAATTCTGAGTTTCTTCAGTGCTAAGAAAGAAAGCATGGTGGCCAGGCGTGGTGGCTCATGCCTGTAATCCCAGCACTTTGGGAGGCCAAGGAGGGTGGATCACCTGAGGTCAAGAGTTCAAGACCAGCCTGGGCAACATGATGAAACCCCGTTTCTACTAAAAATACAAAAACTAGCCAGGCATGATGGTGTGTGCCTGTAATCCCAGCTACTTGGGAGGCTTAAGGGAGGAGACCACCCCTCATATTGTCTTATGCCCAATTTCTGCCTCCAAAGAAAGAAAAAGTAAAAACTAAAAGTCAGAAATGAAATCCACAAGCAGACAGCCCTGGGCCTGGTAGTTAAAGATCGACCCCTGACCTAATCAGTTATGTTATCTGTAGATTACAGACATTGTATAGAAAAGCACTGTGAAAATCCCTATCCTGTTTTGTTCCTAATTACCGGTGCATGCAGCCCCTAGTCATGTACTCCCTGCTTCCTCAGTCGATCACGACCCTCTCACGTGTACCCCCTTACAGTTTTGAGCCCTTAAAAGGGACAGGAATTGCTCACTCGGGGAGCTCGGCTCTTGATACAGGAGTCTTGCCGATGCCCCCTGCTGAATAAACCCCTTCCTTAACTCCGTATCTGAGGAGTTTCGTCTGCAGCTTGTCCTGCTACATTTCTTGGTTCCCTGATCAGGAAGCGAAGTGATTGGCGGATGGTCGAGGCAGATCCTTAGGCGGCTTAAGCCTGCCCTGTGGAACATCCCTGCGGGGGACTCTGACCAGCCCGAGCGACGCGGATCCTGAGCGCGCTGCCGGGTAGGCATCTGCCCCAGTGGGACGCCTCGCCAGAGCAGTGTCTGGCAGGCCTCTGTGGAGGATCAACGCAGTGGCTGAATACTGGGAAGGAACAGGCACTTGGAGTCTGGACATCTAAAACTTGGTAAGACTAGTCTTTGAAACTTGCCCACTCCGTTTGAGTGGAAGTGTGGCCTGATCATCCATGGCGTGCCTTTATCGGCACTTTGGTTTTGGTTTTGACTTGGTTTGAATTGCCTGACAGGACTGGTCTTGGGAACTTGCCTACTCCATTTGAGTGGAAGCGTGGCCTGATCACCCACAGTGTGCCTGTACCAGCACTTTGGTTATTGTTTTTGACATGACTTGGATTGCTTGATACTTTGGTTTTGGTTTTGACCTGGCTTAGATTTCTGGATACCCTGATTTTGGTTTTGATTTTGGTTCGCTGCAAACTGTAAAAGCGTGTGTGTGCCCTTTTCACCCATTCTTTGTTTTGTGGTGTGCGTGTGGAATGAGCATGGTATTTTCTCTCGAAGAAGCGTTGGTCAGGCACAAATAAGCCCACCCTACTAGGAACTATGTTGAAAAATTTCAAAAAAGAATTTAAAGGAGACTATGGAGTACTATGACACTAGGAAAATTTAAAACTTTGTGTAAGATAGACTGGCCAGCATTAGAGGTAGGTTGGCCATTAGAAGGAAGCCTGGACAGGTCCCTTGTTTCAAAGGTATGGCACAAGGTAACCTGTAAGCCAGGGAACCCAGACCAGTTCCTGTACATAGACACTTGGTTACAGCTGGTTTTAGAACCCCCGCCCCCAACACACAGTGGTTGAGAGAACAGCAGCATAAGTGGCTGGCAGAGGCAAGGAAAGACCAGCAGAGAGAAAAAGGAAAGAGACAGAGAGGAAAAGAGGCAAAGAGAGACAGGAAGAGACAGACAAAGAGGGAGTCAAGGGGAGAGACAGAGAAAGAGGCAGAGAGAGGAAGAGACAGAGGCAAAAGGAAAGTCAAAAAGAGAGAGACAAAATCAAAGAGAGAAAGAAACAGAGAGATATACAAGCAGTTTAAAAAAAAAAAAAAAGGTGTACCCTATTCCTTTAAAAGCCAAGGTAAATTTAAAACCTATAATTGATAATTGAAGGTATTCTCCATAACCCTATAACACTCCAAAACCACTTTGTTGTCAGTGTAAACAAGGGCATATCCCGAAAGCACTGAGGCCTTCCTATCAAAAATCCTTAACCCAGTAACCTGCGGATGGCCCAAATGCATTCAATCTGTAGCGGCAACTGCTTTGCTAACCAAAAAAAAAAAAATGAGGAAACCTCATTGTGTGCGCACCTCACCAGTTCAGACGTATCCTAAGGAAAGAAAAGGGGGGATTTATATAAAAAGAGTATGATATGGTAAATTCTTGTCCTGAAATAAATTAACTGGTTGTTTAAAGAAAGAAATATTTGTAGTAAGTCAGAAAGTTAAGGCATGTCGAAAAATTGCCTGTAAAAGTCATGAAAGAAAAAAAAAGGATGGACTCATCACACCTGAGTCAAGAAAGTGCCACCCCCTCCAGAGTCGTGGGCCATAGTCCCAGGGGAAAACCCTACCAAACTAAAGCTAAGAAAAATTTAACTCTTTTCATCTATTCTATTAGTCTTTTTTCCTTCCTTGTTCTATTGCTGACCATCTAGTTATTAACACAACCAAGTCAATTTCACCTCAAACTATTGCATTTAATGCTTGCCTTGTTATACTCTGTGAGGAATTGCCAAGTCAAAGACAGCTTTCTACTTCAGAAAAGTACTTCTGTCCCTCCTGACTCTCCTCAGACTGGGCATTAGTAAACTAGGACCATTTAATTCAGGGAGATTTTGATAAAGACCCCAGTGCCAACCAGGAGTCTTGCCCCCCAATGTAGTGCTTTCATGCCATAGTTGGTCCAACATTCTGTGGACCACTAAAGAGCAAGGATAGACTGCCCCAACCGGTTTTTATAATTTCCTAAAACCATACATTAATTTTACTAGAGGATCATAGAAGTTAAAGACTTGAAACAAACTTTAGTAATTAAGACAGGATACCAAGATGCAAATACCTGGTTAAAATGGATCAAATATTCCATCTGCACGTTAAACAAAAGCAATTGTTATGCTTGTGCACATGGCAGGCCAGAGGCCCAGATTGTTCCCTTTCCACTAAGGTGGCCCTCCAGTCGACCAGGCATGGGCTGCATGCTAGCTCTTTTCCAGGACTCTATAGCCTGGAGTAATAAGTCGTGCCAAGCTCTCTGCTATATCCCAAAGTCCGGCACCCTACGGGTCAGCCCCTCAGGGCCATCCAGCCTCCATCTCCCAACACTAAGTTCACTTCATGTCTCTCACGACAGGGAGAAAACTTAGAGTTCCTTGGAGACCTGAAAGGATGCAGTGAGCTTAAGAATTTTCAAGAGCTTATCAATCAGTCAGCCCTTGTTCATCCCCAAGCGAATGTGTGGTGGTATTGTGGTGGACCTTTACTGGGCACTCTGCTGAATAACTGGAGTGGCACTTGTACTTTAGTCCAATTGGCTATCCCTTTCACCTTGGCATTTCATCAACCAGAAAGAAAAAAAATAAGACATCGTAAAGCGAGAGAAGCCCTTTATGGGTCTTTCAACTCTCATGTCTATTTAGACGTAATTGGAGTCCCATGAGGAATACCAGATAAATTTAAAGCTTGAAATCAAATAGCTGCAGGATTTAAGTCAATATTTTGGTAGGTGACAGTTAATAAAAATGTAGATTAGATAAACTACATCTGTTACAACCAACAGCAACAAAGTTTTCATGAGTTAAAAGAAAAACTCATGTCGGCCCCAGCCCTAAGGCTACCTGACCTGACTAAACTCTTTACACTCTATGTGTCAGAAGGAGAAAAAACAGCAGTTGGAGTTTTAACCCAGGTTGTAGGGCCCTGGCCAAGGCCAGTGGCCTATCTCTCAAAACAACTTGACAGAGTTTCCAAAGGCTGGCCCCCAGGTCTAAGGGCCCTAGCAGCAACAGCCCTGTTAGCACAAGAAGCAGGTAAACTAACCCTTAGGCAAAACCTGAATATAAAGGCCCCCCATGCTGTGGTAACTTTAATATCAAAGGACATCATTGGTTAACAAATGCTAGATTAACCGAGTACCAAAGCTTGCTATGTGAAAATCCCCGCATAACCATTGAAATTTGCAACACCCTAAACCCCACCACCTTGCTCCCGGTATCAGAGAGCCCAGTTGAACATAACTGTGTAGAGGTATTGGACTCAGTTTATTCTAGCAGGCCCAACCTCCGAGACCATCCTTAAACATCAGTAGACCGTGAGCAGTATGTGGACAGGAGCAGCTTCGCCAACCCCTGCTAAGTGACTCTGAAGAAGACGACAAGCCCTGCTCCAGTCACACCCAGAAGCTGACTGGTCCACGCACGGCCGAAGCATGAGAAAACTCATTGCGGGACTCATTTTCCTTAAAATTTGGACTTATACAGTAAGGACTTCAACTGACCTTCCCCAGACTGAGGACTGTTCCCAGTGTATACATCAAGTCACTGAGGTAGGACAAAAGGTTGCTACGGTCCTATTATTTTATAGTTATTATAAGTGTACTGGAACTCTAAAAAGAACTTGTTTGTATAATGTTATTCTATACAAAGTATGTAGCCCAGGAAATGACCAACCTGATGTGTGTTATGACCCATCTGAGCCTCCCATGACCACAGTTTTTAAAATAAAATTAAGGACTGAGGACTGGTTGGAGCTCATAAATGATACGAGTAAAGCGTTAGCCAAAACAGAAGAAAAAGGGGTGCCCAAACAAGTCACCTTAAAATTTGATGCCTGTGCTGTCATTAATAGTAATAAGTTAGGAACAAGGTGTGGTTCTCTTAATTAGAAAAGAGGCTATATGGCAGAAAATAAATACATCTGTCATAAATTAGCACTGTGTGGAAATAAATATAAATACTGGTCTTGTGTCATTCAGGCCACTTGGATAAAAAAAAAAAATGAAAAAGATCGAGTCCACCTTTAGAAAGGAAAAAATGACCCTTCCTGTACTAAGGGACAATGTAACCCCTTAGAGCTAGTAATAACCAAACCCCTTGATCCTCGCTAGAAAAAAAGAAGAGCGTGTGACCTTAGGAATCCACAGGGCCAGACTGGATCCTCGAGTTCGAGGAGAAGTTTACAAACACTCTCCTGAGCCAGTGTTTCAAACTTTCTATGATAAACTAAATGTGCCAGTACCAGAAATTCCAGGAAAAACAAGAAATTTGTTTTTGCAATTAGCCGAGCATGTAGCCCAGTCTCTCAATGTCACTTCATGTTATGTATGTAGAGAAGCTGTAATAAGAAATCAATGGCCATGGGAAGCCCGAGAATTAGTACCTACAGACCCAGTTCCTGATGAATTCCCAGCTCAAAAGAATCACCCTGATAACTTCCAGGTCGTAAAAGCCTCAATCATTAGATAATACTGATAACACTGTATAGCAAGAGTGGAGAAGGACTTCACCCTTCCTGTAGGAAGACTACATGGTGGAGTGCAAACCACACAGAGAAAAATCTGTTCAGTAAATTTCCAAAGTTGCAGACTGTTTAGGCCCACCCAGAATCCCACCGGGACTGGACGGCCCCCACTGGGCTATACTGGATATGTGGACACAGAGCCTATGCTAAGCTGCCTGGCCAGCGGACAAGTAGTTGTGTTATTGGCACTATTAAACCATCTTTCTTCCTACTGCCCATAAAAACAGGTGAACTCTTGGGCTTCCCTGTCTATGCTTCCCACAAAAAGACAAGCATAGCTATAGGAAATTGAAAAAATGATAAATGGCCCCCTGAGAGAATCATACAATATTATAGGCCTGCTACTTAGGCACAAGACGGCTCATGGGGATACCAGACCCCCATTTACATGATCAACCGAATAATACGGTTACAAGCTGTCTTAAAACTAATCACTAATAAAACTGGCAGAGCCTTGACTATTCTGGCCTGGCAAGAAACTCAGATGAGAAATGCTGTCTATCAAAATAGATTAGCTCTCGACTACTTGCTAGCAGCTGAAGGAGAGGGCTGTAGGAAATTTAACCTTACTAATTGCTGCCTACAAATAGAATATCAAGGGCAAGTAGTTGACGACAGAGGTATGACAAAACTGGCACATGTGCCCATGCAAGTGTGGCATGGATTTGATCCTGGGGCCATGTTTAGAAAATGGTTCCCAGCGCTAGGAGGATTTAAAACTCTTATAATAAGAGGTATAATAGTAACAGGAACCTTGCTCCCTTGTTTGCTACCTATACTTCTTCAAATGATAAAAAGCTTCATCACTACCTTAGTTCATCAAAATGCTTCAGCACAAGTGTACTATATGAATCACTATTGATTTGTCTTGCAAGAAAACATGGGTAGTAAAAATGAAAGTGAGAACTCCCACTATTGAGTGAGAGTCTCAAAGTGGGGGGATAAGGGAGGAGACCACCCCTCATATTGTCTTATGCCCAATTTCTGCCTCCAAAGAAAGAAGAAGTAAAAACTAAAAGGCAGAAATGAAATCCGCAAGCAGACAGCCTGGCGCCATACCCTGGGCCTGGTAGTTAAAGATCGACCCCGACCTAATCGGTTATTTATAGATTACAGACATTGTATAGAAAAGCACTGTGAAAATCCCTATCCTGTTTTGTTCCGATCTAATTACTGGTACATGCAGCCCCTAGTCAGGTACTCCCTGCTTGCTCAATCAATCACGACCCTCTCACATGCACCCCCTTAGAGTCGTGAGCCCTTAAAAGGGACAGGAATTGCTCACTCGGGGAGCTTGGCTCTTGAGACAGGAGTCTTGCTGATGCCCCTGGCTGAATAAACCCCTTCCTTCTTTAACTCGGTGTCTGAGGATTTTTGTCTGCGGCTCATCCTGCTACAGGCTGAGGCAAGAGAATCGCCTGAACCCAGAAGGTGGAGGTTGCAGTGAGCCAAGATCGTGCCACTGCACTCCAGCCTGAGCACTCCATCTCAAGAAAAAAAAAAAAAAAAACGAAGAAAAAAGAAAAAGAAAAAGAAAGAAAGCATGGTTCCCAGGCTTACATCTTCAGTCAATGCCCTTCTCTGACAGTAAATATGAGACAGTGAAGGAAATAAACTACCATTTCATAGCTACTGGTTTTCATGTTTCTCTTTTTTGAGACAGGGTCACCCAGGCTGGAGTGCAGTGGTATGATCTTGGATCACTGCAACCTCTGCCTCCTGGGCTCAAGAGATGCTCCCACCTCAGCCTCCTAAGTAGCTGGGACTAAAGGCATGTGTCACCATGTCTGGCTAATTTTTGTAATTTTTTGGTAGAGATGGGGTTTCGCCATGTTGCCCAGGCTGGTCTCAAACTTCCGGAGCTCAAGTAATCTGCCCACCTCAGCCTCCCAAGGTGCTGGGATTACAGGTGTGCACCACCATTCTTGGCCCATAACTACTGGCTTTATTTCATGGATTCTCTTAATTCACTCATGATAAGTGGGAAGAGAAACCTAGTTTTAAATAAATAATAAATTTAAAGGTTAAATGGGACACTGGTGCAGAGGAAGAGAAGAAATTACTATTTAATGGACGTCAATGTGCTAGCACTCTGCTAAGTGTTTTCGTATGTATTATCTCATTTAATCCTCAAAAAAAGCCCAACCCTCTCAAAAGGTATTATTATCCTATTTAATACATCAAAAAAATAAGAAAGAAAAAAACTTAAATCTTAGAAAAGTTGTGCAACTTATCCAAAATCATCAGCTAGATTTGAATCCAGGCCTGTTCACCTCTTTCCCTTATGTCATACTGGTCTCATTCTTTATCAGCTGATTAGAAATACAGTCACTGTGCAAGTAGAGATTCCCAGTAATTCTCAACAGAAACACTGCCCCTAAGGGTGTCTTAACATGTCATTTTATTATTATTTCTTTTACAGGTGGGATTTCACTCCATCACCCAGGCTGGAGTGCAGTGGTGTGATCATAGCTCACCACAGCCTCAAATTCCTGGTCTCAAGCTATCCTCCCACCTCGGCCTCTCTAGTAGCTAGGCTATAAGCATCTACTAGGACCACCACACCCAGCTAATTTTTATTTATTTATTTATTTATTTATTTATTGTTTTGAGACAGAGTCTCACTCTGTTGCCAAGGCTGAAGTGCAGTGGCGCGATCTTGGCTTACCCCAACCTCCACCTCCCAGGTTCAAGCAATTATCCTGCCTCAGCCTCCTGAGTAGTTGGGACTACAGGCATGCGTCACCATGCCCAGCTAATTATTTTCTATTTTTAGTAGAGATGGGGTTTCACTATGTTGGTTAGGCTGGTTTCGAACTCCTGACCTCAAATGATCTGCCCACCTTGGCCTCCCAAAGGGCTGGGGATACAGGTGTGAGCCACCGTGTCCAGCCTTATTTTTTATTTTTTGTAGAGACAGGGTCTTACTATGTTGTCAGGGCTGGTCTGGAATTCCTGGGCTCAAGTGATCCTCCTGCCTCGGCCTCCAAAAGTGCTGAGATTATAGCTGGGAGCCACCATGCTGGGCTGAAATGTCACTTTAACTAGGAGAAAGACCTCTGGCATTTACTGAGTAGGAGCTGCACAAGGGAAAACTGTCCCACCCCACATGCTAATACCTTTCCTATTGAGAATGGAGAATCTAGAAAGAGGGGTCCCTTGTAGGCACTCTGATAAGAATGCTGAGTAATTGGTGGTGAAAGTAGAAATGGAAGAGGGGTAAAGAGGGTACATGATCTGCTCACCTCTCATATCCAAGGATGGCATTATTCAAATCCTCATTCACCTGAATTAGCTCAACAGTTACATCTTCATTCTCCACCACCACAAGCAGGTCCATGATCCTCTCCTGCATCTCCCGACCTGTTTTATAGAGTTTCTGTCAAAGAAAGGAGAGAGATTTCTTCTTCCACACTTGGAAAATTCTATAAAGACATCTGACTCACCAATCTGCGCATACCTACAGCCACCTCCACGTTAAGTCGCCTGTGGGGTACTACCAAAGTACTTAACTATAAACAGCTTATCCTTCCTATTGGAAGGCAGTGAGTCATAAACTGATTATATTTTCCTTTAAAAATCAAAATAGGTGTCATAAGAATAATATGGTACATTGAAAATAATGTTGGACTAAAACCCAGAAGTGTTGTATGGGAATTCTAAATGTAGTGCTTATTAGCTGTGCCATGTTGGGGGAGGGGGGAAACACGTGTTTTTTAAATCTCAGTTTTCTCACTGATAAATGAAAATTATACCCCTTGCCACATCTACCTCAAGGATTGACTTAAAAATCAAATGAGATGTGTGTAATGAGGACCTCTATAACTATAAAGCATAAACATAAAATGTTATTGCATTATTAGCGGTAGCAGAAGTAGTAGTTAAAATACATTTACAGTGGCATTATTTTATTTCCTGTTATGTTGTACTTAAACATTTAAAGTTTATAGTTATATCACATTTTGAGGCAAACTAAAACAGGATTAACAAACAAATCATGAATACCCTTATTTGGACTACCTAGAAATACTTCATTAAACCATGACTCCACCTCCCTAACCCATTTTTTTTTTTTCTCATAAGCATCAGAGTCATCTACGTCAGACTTACTGATCCAGAATCTTCAGGCTGGGGGTCTGAAAATCTACATTTTTTTAAAACAAGCACCCCAAAGTGTTTCTTATGTACACTGATATTTAAGAACTGCTGCCTTACAACTGACTTTTTTTCCAGGCACACCTTCGATTAACCCGAGGTACATAAAACTGATATTAATATTTCCAATTCCACCTTGGCTAGACTTTGTCTGTGTAATAGTACATTAACATCAAGCAAAAACACAGGGATGCTGCTTCTCTCAAAATGAAAGCAACAGAACTTCCTTAACTACCGCACAATCACATCGGCTGACTTTTTCCCCTCAAGAAAGAAAGACCTGCTGAAAAATGTATGTATGCTTCATGAAACCATTCAGAATCTCAAACAATCTATTACAAGACTGCTGACAGGAAATCTCTAAACAAATAAATCAAACTATTACTAACTGGCATTTAGGCTCAAAGGTAAAAGCCACTACCCTCTAAAAAATCATAACAAAAAATATTGAAAAGACAACATGACATAAAGAGAAAAAAAAAAGGTGAGTTAGATGATAGACTTTCTGATTTTAGACTTGCAGTGGGCGGCCAGAAAAACCATCCTATTTGCCAACCACAGGGCCATCTTCAGCAACAGTATAGTGTAGGGGTCAACAGTGTTGTTCTTAAAGCTCCAGATAGTAAACATTTTCTGCTTTGTGGGCCATCTAGTCTTTGCTCAACTGCAGCGTAAAAGCAACCCTGGAAAACCCTGGAAAATATATAAATAACTGGGTGTGGCCATGTTCTAATAAAACATATATAGGTGGCAGGCTGGATTTGGATCCTTTATATACCCCTGGTATAATGCAAAGAGAAAACTTTGGACTCAGATGCCAAAGGCATCTCCCACATATATGCCTGCTATGGAAGTTGAGGAAATGTGGCTAAAATTTAGCCTGAGGTTTTTTTGTTGTTGTTGTTTTGGTTTTTGGTTTTTTTTTCCCATCTATAATACAAGGAGAAGAGCTATCTTGTAAGGTTGTTGTAAGAATTGGCAATGGTGTCATTGAAACCCCACAGTGTCTGGCATACAGAGGTAGTCGGTAGTAAATAAATGAATTATGGGTGCTTGACAAGGTGTCACTAGAAGCTCAACTAGATAACGAATACAATCCTGTAATATGCTATTATACAGGATCCGATCTTCTACAAAGGAAAGAATTAAGAATGGCATTTAATATAACCCCCGTAAGGAATGAGAACTTTTCCTTTGTTCTTGCTTTAAAGAGTGTACAGAAATTGGTCTTCTGTTGCTCACTGGCAGCCTTGCTAGAACAATGTGAAGATCAAGGGCATGCAATGGCTGATACCTATGACAAAAATGTAGAAATTAATTTGAAATGAATTTGAAGCCAACATCAATAGCCCGCAGTCACATGAAGACACTCCCTTTGCCCTTTCAAGAGACAGATGGAATGGAAACATGAAAGGAATAGCACATCTCAACAGGTCTGCAAACCAGAATGTGAAAAACCTCTTCAAAAGCCAGCCCACTCTCATCTTTGCAATTGATGTCTGTCTCAGAGGAGGGCCAAGCCACCTGGAAGCCAAGCCAAGATCAAGCACCATGGACAAAAAGGATAGGTCAGAGTTCCCCATAGCAGGCGCTTGCAGGGCTGTGGATGTGGGGAACCAGGGGGAGCAAGTCAAAATACAGAGCAACAGCTGCTGGTGCATATGTCCATCACGGAGACCCTGGAATTGCCTCCTTTTATACCATATGAAAGCAAAGGCAAGCTTCTAAGTTAAAGTGAATTTAACAATCAATTCAAAAGTCTTTGGAGCAAAACAAAAAGGAGCTCATTAAGAGCTTCCTCTTCTGATATCCAGATGGCTCTTACTCCTCCATAGAGCACTGAGGAATTAGGGAAGGAGATCCCTCTGCACTTTCAATTCCAACTACAGTCATCCTACATTGACCAAGAGAGGGCAACTCAATAAAAAGAAACACAAAAATGCTTGAATATCTCTCTTGAAAGAGCCAAAACAGGAGGAAATATGTTTGCTTTAAAATGTCTCTGGAAATACTATCTGTATGGCAATATCCCTATTATCAGCCCATAACATATTTTCTTCATCCCAATATTCCCCACTCAAAGTGCAAGAAACCCCAATGTCTCTATCTGCTCAAAGTAAATACTCTCCCCACCTACTCTAAAACTGAACATTTTTCAGCTTAACTTGCTCATATAGTCTCTTTTTCCTTATACAGGCTTCAGTCAAATGACAAATTGTCAGCATAATCCTTAAGAAAAGCATTAACATATTAAAGTCCTTCCGACTCTTCTTTCCAACAAAACAGTGTCTGCAAATAGTACAGGACTTGGTTGCTGCCTTCAAATTGCCTCCTATACCCACATGAAAACACAGTAGGTTAGCCAGGTATACTAGAAAGTCAGTCCTGGGTTCAAAATGAGAAACTAGTTGGTCTAATGGATAGAACATAAGCTCATGAGAACGAAGTTCGCCTTCCAGCTCCACCACTTTTCATGGTGTGGGCAATTATTCTTTCTGCATATGCAGCCTCATCTGCAAAGGGAGATGGACTCAAAGATGCTGACAGTCCCTTCTACTCTTAATATCTTACACATTTCTGAATGGTAAAGACAAGAATGGTCTGGGATGATGGCTTTCTTTTTCTTATTCTCAGGATTTTTTTTTTTTTCCAACTGGTTACAATCCTCATATGATCAAATTTCAGATTCCCTTGATTTTAAATTTCTCCAGTAAGTTAGAGTAAGGCTTCCTCTAGTTGTCATTTCAAAATCTGAGCTCCCTTTATTCTAAATACTAGGGAATTCTCTTGTCTTACTGGGGCTAGGCAAAAAAAAAAAAAAAAAAAAAAAAGATTAAAGTGGGAGGTACCAGGAAAAGTCAGCTGTTCAAGATAAGAAGAAGGTGGTCCAAAGCTGAGTGCATAACACCAAGAAAACAAATACACAAAACACATGTTGCAACTCTTCATTCCTATGGCCAAGGTGGCTGCCTTTAACTCATCACAACACTTGTTAGACTGGATAGAGCCTCAGAATCATCACGTTCCACTTCAGAAAATTAAAGAAAATCCAGTCCTCATCCCTAATGAAAAGTTCAAAGTTTACAAGCAACACAGTGGTGGGGAAATGTGTCTACTGCACAAAATGGTTTTACGGCCTAAGAGTCTAACAAAGAGCAAGACCCTCTTAGTTAGTAGGGCTTCAGGATCTAATTGTTCAGCGTGGGTTGGTGGAACAGAAAGGGGATTCCAAGGAAATATACTGGATTTCAAATGAAACAAAACAGACAAGGAATAGGTTCCAAAGAAACAGAACAGCTACTAGAAGGTAAATATAAACAGCCAAAACAGGAAGAAGTTCCAACTATACAGGCTGTTTTTTTGTTGCTGTTGTTGTTTTTGTATTTTTTGGTTTTTTTTTTTTTTTTTTTTTTTTTTTGAGAGTGAGTCTCTGTCACCCGGGCTCGAGTGCAGTGGTGCCATCTCAGCTCACTGCAACTTTGCCTCCCGGGTTCAAGCGATTCTCATGCCTCAACCTCCTGAGTGACTGGGACTACAGCAGCGTGCCACCACGCCGGGCTGATATTTGTATTTTTAGTAGAGACGGGGTTTCGTCATGTTGGCCAGGCTGGTCTCGAACTCCTGACCTCAGGTGATCTGCCCGCCTTGGCCTCCCAAAGTGCTGGGATTACAGGCGTGCTCCACCACGTCCGGCCTCAGGCTGGTTTTATAATAAACTGATACTATAAGACTGTGGTCACTGGTGAAGTATATGTGCAAGAGCAGCCAAGAAATTTTTGAGTGGAGGCTCTTCCTTTCTGCTGGAGAACTTTTCTTGGCCCTCCAGATCCACCGTCCATACTTTCGGCCTTAACTCTGTGCCCTGGGGCCTGGCTTGTAGGGATCACATTGCCAGGTCCCCTGTCTTCTTGCTCTGTGTTCAGCCAACAGGCATGCTGGCTGGCAGGAAACAGGAGGAAGGAAGGAGAATGAGGTCTGGATATTTATTCTTTCCACTCCTTCCACCAAAGGCACCACTGCTTTCAAGGCTGCCCTCTCCACATTATTCTTTCCTCTAGGTTCTGGCAAAAGTGCCCTCTTCTTGTCTATGTAATTCTAGGGATATTAGTTAATAATCCAGGGTAGCGATCAAGCCCTTGTGGTTTCCCTGAACTTTATAACATCTTACTAAATAAACAGTATTTTGATTAAGCTTTCTTCAAATTACCCAAATGAAGTATGTCATCTCTTTGCTAATATACCCTAGAAAGCATGAGAACACATCTTTAGAGTAATCAAAATAGCATGATGCCAAGTTAGGCACAAATAGGTCAAGGGACGACAATAGCCTCAAGAATAGCCTCTAGAAGACAACCCTGAGTTAGAATATACAGTATGTGATAAAGGGGCATTTAAAACCATTGGAGAAGGCATGAATTGTTAGTGGATGTTATTTGGACAACCAGCCATCAAATTGAAAAAATAAATGAAGGTAAAGTCCCCATCTCATACCAAGAATACAAATTTGAATTTTAAGTCACATAAAATCCAGGGGAAGAAAGCTATTGATTCATTAAGCCTGTTTTTACTGAATGATTACATCATGTTAGGCACTAATCTGGGAGCCAGAACCTGGTAATGAACAAGACAAGCCTTTTGGCATTTCCATTCTAGAAGGCAAAGACAGCTGACAACCATGCAAGAAAAGCGTCAGACACTGTGAGTGCCAGGTGAATAAATGGTGATGTGATAGGACGGTGGCTAATTTTAGACTGGGGAGTCACAGAAGACCTCTCAGGAGGTCAGAATGATAAGAATCAGAATCAGAACGCTAAGATCAGAATGATAAGAAAAAGTTCGAGACCAGCCTGGCCAACGTAGTGAAACCCCGTCTCTACCAAAAATACAAAAAATAGTTGGGCATGGTGGCGGGTGCCTGTAGTCCCAGCTACTCGGGAGGCTGAGGCAGGAGAATCACTTGAACATGGGAGACGGAGGTTGCAGTGAGCAGAGATCACGCCACTGCACTCCAGCCTGAGTGACAGAGTGAGACTCTGTCTCAAAAAAAAAAAAAACAAAAAAAGAAAAGAAAAGAAAAAGAAAAAGCTGGCCATTTGAAGACGGGGAAGCATAAGAGTCAGGGATGAAACAGCTCCCCAGCAAGAATGAACTCAGTGCACTCAAGGAATAGGAAGGAGGTTAGCAAGCACGTGCCACGGAAACAGAAGTAGGCTAAAGATGACTGAGAAGGGCTCTGTGGCCAGGCTAGAGACGTTTGGTTTTACTCCAAGTATAATGGAAAGCCATTGGAGGGTTTCCAGCAAGGAACAAAACGATCTGGTTTACATTTTATTTTATTTATTTTATTTTATTTTTTGGGAAGTAGTCTCGATCTATCACCAGGCTGGAGTATGGTGGTGTGATCTTAGCTCACTGCAACCTCCACCTCCCAGGTTCAAGCTCCCGGGCAGCTCACTGCCTCAGCCTCCTGAGTAGCTGGGATTACAGGCGCCTGCCGCTATGCCTGGCTAATTACCTTTTAAAAAGCTATAATACAACTTTGGGAGGCCAAGGCAGGTAGATCACCTGAGGTCAGAAGTTTGAGACCAGCCTGGCCAACGTGGTGAAACCCTGTCTCTACTAAAAATACAAAAATTAGCCAGGCATGGTGGCAGGCACCTGTAGTCTCAGCTACTCTGGAGGCTGAGACAGGAGAATTGCTTGAATCCGGGAGGCGGAGGTTGCAGTGAGCCAAGATCGCGCTACTGCACTCCAGCCTGGGTGGCAAAGCAAGACTCCATCTCAAAAAAAAAAAAAAAAAATTAATTAATTAAAAAAATAAAAAGCTATAATACAGACACTTAACTTCATTAGTCATCAGGAAAATGCAAATACAAATCAAAATCAAAACCGTAATGAGATACCACTTCACACCTACCAGAGGGCCATTAAAAAAACCACAATGGAAGTAGTACTGCATACTGCTAATAGAATACAATGGTGCAGCCATTGTGCAAAACAGTTTGACAATTCCTCAAAAAGTTAAAGTTACTATATGACCCAGCAATTCTACTCTTAGGTTGATACTCAAAAGAAGTGAACACAGGTATTCAAAGAAAAACCTGTATGTGAATGTTCATAGCAGCATTAGTCACAATAGCCAAAGGGGGAAACAACCTAAATGTCTATCAATGAACCGATATATAAAACATGGGATATACAATGAAATATTAGGCCATTAAAGTAATAAAATTCTGATACATGCTACAACATGGATGAACCTCGAAAACATTAAGTGAAAGATGCTAAACACAAAAAGTCATATTATGTGATTCCACATATATGAAATGTCCAGAACAGGTAAATCCACAGACACAGAACCAGATTGGTGGTTATCTGGGACTGATGAAAGACAGAAAGGAGAGGCTACTTAATGAGCATGGGGTTTCCTTTTGGGGTAACGAAAATGTATTGGAATTAAATAGAGGAAATACAGTTGAACCTTGAACAACATGGGTTTGAACTGCATGGCTCCACTGAGAGGCAGATTGTTTTCTGACTCTGCCACCCAAGACAGCAAGATCAATTTCTCTTCTTCTTCCTTCTCAGCCCACTCAGCAAAAAGATAAAGATCAAGACCTTTATGACCCACGTCCACTTAATGAATAGTAAATATATGTTCTCTTCCTTATAATTTTCTTAAAGAAATTTTTTTTAATTTTAATTTTTAAATTGAGACAGGGTCTCACTCTGTTGCCCAACAGTGGTGCAATCACGGTTTACTGCAGCCTCGACCTCCCAGGTTCAAGTGATCCTCCCACCTCAGCCTCCCCAGTTGCTGGGACTACAGGCATGTACCACCATGCCTGGCTAATTTATTTTTTGTAGCGACAGAGTCTCACTATGTTGCCCAGGCTGGTCTCAAACTCCTGGATGCGAGCAATCCTCCTGCCTCAGCTTCTGAGAGTGCTAGGATTACAGGTGTAAGCCACTGTGCCCAGCCTTCCTTACAATTTTCTTTTTTTTTTTGAGACAGTCTTGCTCTGTCACCCAGGCTGGAGTGCAGTGGCTTGATTTTGGCTCACTGCAAGCTCCGCCTCCCAGGTTCACGCCATTCTACTGCCTCAGCCTCCCGAGTAGTTGGGACTACAGGTGCCCACCACCATACCTGGCTAATTTTTTGTATTTTTTAGTAGAGATGGGGTTTCACCGTATTAGCCAGGATGGTCTCCACCTCCTGACCTCATGATCCGCCCGCCTCGGCCTCCCAAAGTGCTGGGATTACAGGCATAAGCCACTGCGCCCAGCTTACGATTTTCTTAATAACATTTTCTTTTCTCTAGCTTAAAGAATACAGCACATAACATATATAACATACATAATATGTGTGAATCGACTGTTTATATTATTGATAGGGTTTCTGGTCAACAGTAGGCTATTAGTAGTTAAGTTTTGGGAAAATCAAAAGTTATACATGAATTTTCAACTACATTGTGGGGTCAGTGCTCATAACTGCTATGTGTTGTTCAAGGGTTAACTGTAGTTACAATGAATGTATATTTATTTTATTTCATTTTTATTTTTTGAGATGGAGTCTCCCTCTGTTGCCCAGGCTGGAGTGCAGTGGCACAATCTCTGCTCACTGCAACCTCCGGGTTCAAGCCATTCTCGTGCCTCAGCCTCCTGAGTAGCTGGAATTATAGGCTGCCCACCACCATGTCCGGTTAATTTTGTATTTTTAGTAGAGACAAAGTTTCACATGTTGGCCAGGCTGGTCTCGAACTCCAGACCCCAAGTGATCCACCCGCCTTGGCCTCTCAAAGTGCTGGGATTACAGGTGTAAGCCACCACGCCGGGCCCTGAATGTATATAAATGCCACTTAATTGTATCCTTTAAAATGGTTAATTTTATGTGATATGAATTTTGCCTCAATTTAAAAAATGCTATATAGAATTTTTGTTTTTTTTTTTTTGCACAGCACTGTACTCAATATCCTGAAAACCTTTCTCATAATAAAATATCTAAAAATGCTAGATATTAAAAATATTTTAACATTTGTGCCTACACTTTCAAGAAAGCATGAGAAATCCTCAAAGGCTCAAAACCAAATAAGATCTAAACACTCAAGCAGCAACAAAGAAACAATGGTTCACAAGGCACCCATCTGCCAATCTCCAGTAGAGTTCTCAGCAGACGCAAAGGACAAAGCCCACGGTGCAAACAAGATGGGGAGCTGGAGCAAAAACCCCTCCTATACTCAGGTGGAACCCCTGCATGACTACTCCCTATGAAAGTCAGTGAATCAGAAAAACCTCAGCCCCACAAAGCAAGATGGCAAGCCAAATCGTGTGTCAGCGTCGGTTCTTGGTGGGGAGAGTGAAAATACATAATTTTCCTGAGAAATCTAACAGCCTTACTACATCTTCATCTCTAGGGATAAGGCTGCCTGCCTTCAAAGTTTAAAAAATCCTAATGAGTGCTAATTATTTTTCTTCTAACTGCAGAGATTCCTAGATTCTTTTGGAAACCAGCAGTTACTTGGAGGAGAGTCCTTTTTTCTGGCCTCGACAGCCACCCTGGAAGTTCCCCGCTCCTGAGTTAGCAGCTCAGACAACAGAGGACAGAGGACAGTTGTTTTCCTCACCATGTGAGTGCCCAAGGCCTATTCATTCTTGCTCTGATTTTGAGGTTAGTATGGGCTGCTTCTGGGAAAAGTCCTTTGGAAGGGTCTCTTTCACCTGGGTGGGGCTGTGAGCTCTGAGCTGGTCTGATCCCACCTGCTTTATCAGGCACTGAATAGTCTCACTGTTCTGGAGGCCTGACGGTCAGTTTAGCCTTTTCTGTAATCCTTGGGGTTTATTTTTATTTTCATATTTCTTCTGTCATTTCAATGGGATTTGGGGAAGAAAGAGGATGTAAATTTATTTTGGCAAGCTAAAGAAAAATTGTGAATATTGGTTGGTTTGGGGAGAAAAATGCCTGTTTTACAATTCATATAGCTGACTTCAGATACTTTTATTCCTTCTTTACAGTTGTACTCCTTCCATCAGAGTATGCCCATGGGCCCTCACTGACCCCCAACCTGAGTGCCGCCTCTGCTGATGACTCCCTAGGCTTATGCTGAAGCCTCCAAAAGCCCCTACAGTTATAAGGGGACAGCCAACCAGGGAGCCAGTATTATCTGGGGGTTCTAACTGTACTGACCTGACTCCTTCAGATGGGTATGAGAAACCTTTGAAAAAATACACTCTAAAGAATTCTTTGTTTATGACATAGGGTTAGAGGGGGAAAAATAAATAAATAAAATAAATAAATCAATAAAAAACCAAAAACAAAAACACCAAAAAAAGAATTCTGTTTCCCCACAGTCTATCTTTGCTGATTTCATTCTGAAATTCTTAAATCAGATATGCTTCTTGTCCTTTTTCTCCACAGAAGACTTAATTGAATTATTTCAGATCAACCATAGTGGAGTTATTTAGATGGAAAAAAAAATTATTTGTCAAAAGAAATTAAGAATAGCATTCCCCACACCAGATCTTTATATGTCACTAACAAAAAGCATACAAAGAAAAATAACATTCCACATTCAACAGTCTCTATAAACAAGTTGATCCCCTGCCAGAACCTATTCAATTTGAATTTGGCCATGAGTAGTATTCTCATGTTGATTTATAACCTAAGACTCTTTACTATTCAAGGCAAAACACAGCCTTGAGCTCTGGCATTAAAACAGCAACCAACAAATTAGCATTATCCTTGCAAAATTCAACCAAACATCTGCACCCAAACACCCTGAGACAAAGCACTTCAGATTGGAATAAAATATAAAACTGGATTCACATATTTAAATGAAATGTTTCAGTGTGTTTTTACTGAAGGATTGTTTGCCACAGATGGATGAGAATATGAGAGAAAAAGTCATAAATCATTTCATTTTAGAGCTCTGAAAGGCCCGGGAAGACCAGGTGGAACTAGAAATATTGCTGTGGCTATTTAAAAAATATTATCTGCCACATACCCGTTTGATATTTAATTTTTCAATTTTAGTTTAACACACGTGTTAACATCATAAGTTAAAAAGTTTATATCTGGAAAAGCCTCCATTGTGGACTACTACCTTTGAAATCTATTTAATGATGAATTTTCCTTTTTACATCCCATATAAAGAGGATGTATTTAATATTACTCTTGCTTGCTGTCATCCAAGCTCTTCATTTTATACATAAACTAAGTCCAGTGATAGTAAATGACTTGCCTAAGGTCAAGAACCCCAAGGATCCTTAGCAAAATGTTACAATTCTAAGATATTCCAAAAATAATATACTTAAAGCCACGGATCCAAAATACTGATTTATTTCTCAAGGTATACTACCCTGATGTTCTGCAGAATATTAGCAGATATTTGGCAAATTGGGACTCTTTGGTTAAATAAGTTTATAAATGTTGGGTTAAACAAAGACTCTTAGCTATATCAGTGAACTTTATGCATCTCCAAGAGGAGAAATACAGTAGAAAATTGGTTTTACAAATTTATTTGACCAAAGATGCCACTTTCTATCCACAGAATACAGCATACAACCAATGAGAAATACTCTCTTAAGTTGTTTTCTAGAGTCTTGTCTTGCTTCCTAGGAATCTGTCATCACTACACCACCAGAAGGATTTTTCTAAAATCCGACCTGGTTATGTAGCCCCTCAGCTTTTATCTTTTCAACAGCTCCCTTCTGCCAGTCTGGTTAAGCCCACTCTTTGGCATGGCATGATACTCCATTACTTGTACAGGTCAGCTCTTACCTCACCTGGAATTTTATACTCCCACATTGTGGTTTAAATCCTCTTCTCATCCTTCTACACCTGAGCGATACCACAAACTCACATCCATTAACAGTGGGGTGGGGCATGGCAATGAGTTCCTTAAGAGGAATATCTGAGTCCCCAGTGGTCTCTGGGTGTAGGCTTGCATGGATATAGGAGAAATGACCTCTGGTTTTTTTGTTTGTTTTTATTATTTTTTAAACAACCCTTTAAAAAACCCTTCTGAGCCTGGAGACAGCACAAAAGAGAGCAAGGCCCAGATTTGGCCCATAGGCCACAGTTTGCTAACTCTTGAATTAGAGGACAGCACAATTCAGGACATTCAAGGTTGCCCACAATGAGTACTGCCTAGAACATGGAAGGAATATGAAGGGTGCTCCATGCCTAAAAGCCAGAAGCCAAGAAGCACAAGGGGCTCTAACAGATTGGTTGAGGTACAGCAGTGAAATAACCAGGCAAGACAACCCCTGCTCATGCCCCTTCCCTCATTTGAGACCAGATAGCTGAGAAAGGAGTAGTGTTTCCAGGTGGAAACAATGATTGGGACAGAGGAATAGGGTATTATTTCTAGGTACTAGTAGCATTCAGGAAAAAAACAGAGAATACATAATCCAGAAGACCAGCCATAAATGGATCCCAAACAGCATCATCCCATGTTGCTATACCATACTCTGAAAACATTATCAAGCACAGCTGTAGCAATTACATCCTCCCTTCAGCATGGGTGAGCTGGGTCAGCAGAGAATGCAGACCAGCTGGCAGAGAGTCTCACACAAAAATGAGCTCACTATCAGCAATCCAGCTGAACACTGGAGAATGCAAATTAAAAGATGAACAAAAAATTTGCAAAGGAGAGTCCACAGAACAAACAAAAAAGCAGCGTTAAATATAATTATTATCCTTAGAAAGGTAAAGAAAAGTAGAACCATGAAATGAAAGAACTATTATAAAAATCCAACATATTTTAAAAATATTTTAAAATTATGTACATATTTGTATATAGTAAATATTTTTAAAGTACATATTTTTAAATAAAAAGAAATTGTTGAAACATTTATTAGAAGGACTGAATAAGCAACTCAATTTACAAGTTTTAGGGAAATACATTAAACAGAGAAATTATCCCAGAACTTAGAATGAAGAAATGAAAAGTATAAAAGAAATGTTAAGAGACAAATGAATCCAACTGGAAGTTTCATCATCTTAAAGTTCCATAAGAAGAGAATAGAAAGAATGGTAGAAAGGCAATATTTAAAGTAGGAGCTGAGAATTTCCTAGAATTAAAAATACACATAAGTCGATAAGGCAAAAAAGACTATCATCTACTAAGGAGGATAAGTAAGGAAAACAAACATCTGCACACATGTACATATATCTCTGGAGAGGGAACAGTACAATTTCTGAAATATTAAAGTAGAAAAATAACAAATGCAACTAAAAAATATTATAAATCAAAGGATTAAGAAGCAGAATAATATAATACTTCTATCAGCATTAGTGGGTGTAAGAGAACAATGAAGCAGTATCTTCAAAGGCCTAGAATTTTGTGCCTAGAATTTTATATCTTGCTAAACTAACCTGCATTTAACATGACAATCAAAGGACATTTTTGGATATGCAAGCACTCAAAGTTTGCACCAAAGTTTACCAACATGGGTGTACCTCAGCAAGGAAAAAACAAACTACTCAAGACAGCAGTGATATCTAAGAAACATTGTTGGGAAAATTTTTACAATTTTTTTGTTTCCCAAATAAGAAATGAGCGAGGAAAAAGTTATTTACTAACAATCTAAGAAGTTAAAGGAAAAATAACACATGAGAGGTTGGGAGTGGGTATCTGAGAAAAGTAAAAATATCTTAAGCTTCTTAACTTGGCAACAAAGGGACTTAGAAACTAGAAACTGATTTTTTTTTCTAACTGCTTCTAAAATTAATATTTTAAAATTTAAAATAATTAGAAGAGCAAACTGGTAGAGGGAAAAATAAAGTATATGTATACACAGACATAGCAGAAGGCATAGGAAGGCTGTAGAACCACTCATGCAGGTCCAAATGCCCTGTCTACTTGTTCCTCTACAGCTCGAGCACTGCCTCCATCTAGACCATTCTTAAAAACCTCACATCTCTCCTTCTCCCCACCCATGATCCCACCATATACTGAACAAATTTATATTACAGTATCTATAATACTTCATTATGTTTGTTGTTTACAAACCAATCTTGCTCATTAGGCATAAGCTCTTAAGGACTAGAACAGCCTCCTTCTCATTTCTACATCTCTTCCTGTATCACAGTTACTCAATGTTTGTTGAATGGATGAAAATAGAGGCAATTTTTACATACTTAAAACAACTAGAGAATTGATTGTACATGACCAAGGTTATAACTTATAATAAATTATTTGTTGCAAGAGGCTAAAAACCATGTCTAAGTTACTACTGCATTTCTGACAAAGTCATTCTTGGATATTTTTGTTAAGTTTAGAAATCAATTGAAATCAGGATGTAGGAGGACGTACTAGACAATATTAAGGTGTCTTCCATCTCCAAAGCTCAAAGTTTAGAGAATAACTTTAAGAGACACTTTGACTGATTGTCCCTGAAATCGTACAACACCTGCAGAAGCTCTATGTCTTCATGGTTTTCAGACCCGGGAGTATTCTCCATCAATATGGCGGACATCACTCGCACATTCATTTTCACCATATCCAATTCACTGTGCAGTTTTCCAATCTGTAGAGAGCAACACAATCACTAGTCAGTGCGACATACAAAGAATAACTACCTTGTTTCCTGCCCTCATGGGACATTTGCTGGATGAAAAAATGCTTTTGCAAAATTTAATATTTTCAAACTTTAATTTCATATAAATATACATATAGTTATTTTACAAATGTATACCTTGTCACCTTCTAAAAGGACTTGAGATCTCTTGTAATAAACCCCAAAATATGCTTTTGGAATTTTAAAAATGAAAGAAAAAAAAGATTGAAACCCAATATGGAGAGGGGAGAAGTACTAGGTACCTAGCAGAAGAAGGTACCAGAAACCTGGATAACATGGCAAAAGTTATCCTGAGTTTCTTGGCAACCAATAGGATAAAAGAAAAACAAATGAGGGTTATCTAGTTCTCATGGTATTAAAGAAGAAGGAATAAAGAAACACCTTTTTTTCCTGTATTAAATTCTAAGAGGAATTAGTCACATGAATTTTTATATAAGAAAAAAAAATAATAAAAAATCTTCAATTATAGTTCCTTTACAGCAGAATGGAAATTAGCCTCATATAATAATTGTTTATCTGTACCTTGGATAAACTGATATACACAAAGAAGTAAATACAATTCAGTTGGCATAATAAATACAAGTAATAAGACTACCATTTACTAAACTCTTTGAAATATGTGACAGTCCTACCAGAAGTAACAGGAATTAGCTGATGGACACTAGATCCAGTCCACAGTCAAGGCTCCACAAAGCCATGAAAGCCGCTAGGCAAGCACAACTCTTACAAAGTTGGGCTTTGGAAGCAGACAGAACCCATGGGATTACTCCTTCTTGGAACTGAACTATGATAAGTCACATAGTATTACTAAGCCTCAGTCTCTTCCTCTGTGAAATGAGTGTACCTACATCTCAATGTTGTTAACCAGAAAAGACAAACTGTATATAAGGTGCTTACAAATCAGGAAAAGACATCAATAAATACAGTGATTGCTGTTGTTACCTGTTCTGGGACCAAGGTAATAGTCGAGTTCTTTGGAGCAATTACAGAAGACAGCGCTGGTGCAGTAGGGACAGATGTTGGAGGATTTGATGAGATTTGAGCAGTCTATGAGTATGAAACATGGTAATATTATTATGTGAATTAACATAGTCACCCAACGCCAAGTTTTTTCCATTCAGCTAACTCAAGCACTCTCAAACAAAGTCCTGTGTACAGGGTATCTGCCCAGAGTAAATCATCAACTACACAACCCGTCCAGCATTTTGTGAAGAATGCTAAGTAAATGAGATGCCCATAATAAAGCAGGTATTCAACAAAAGGTGGCTATTAGGATTATCACTTACAATTTAATAAAATGCCCTTTTTTTTTTTTTTAACCAAGGGTCTAAGTGATAAACTGCCATGCGAGATTATTGATGCCTTCTCTTTGGGTTGTTAATAACAAATGGTAGCTTAATTCATGTCAAGTCTTTTTAAGCCACAGCTGACAAGGCATCTCCTTCTCCATCAATGACCCTCCTTGGGTCAATGCCACATCTCCAACCTTGGGTGGAGAGGTGAAAGCTCAAGGCTCTAGGCCAGTGCTTCTCAACATAAATGTGCAGAGAAAACACCTGGAAATCTTGTAAAAAGGGAGGTTCTGATTAGTCTAGGGTGGAGCATGCCAAACAAACTTTCACACTTTTAGTAGCAAAACACACTTTAAGTAGCAAAATCCCAAGTCTCGGTTATTCTATGAGATATTGCAATATCCTTCTAATAACTTCATCTTTTTGCTTAAGCTGGGTGGATTTAGGGTTGTCTCCTGTAATGAGAAAAGACCCAAGTGATACACTACTATAGTCTCCATAGGTCAAAGAAAGGCCTCCTACCTCTTGTCTTGCTGTTTCAGCCTCTGCTTCTGAGGGAGGAAACTGAACGCCTTTCTTAACCAGGTCGAGGTATACTTCTTTGACTTCGCTTACATCCACACCTCCTGGGAAGCCCTGTGAACAAGTCTGAATTCAAGAGATGAAAAGTTCCAGAGTTAAAACAGCAACAAAACCAAAACACAATTCTTTTTTTTTTTTTTTTTTTTTTTTGAGACAGAGTCTCACACTATTGCCCGGGCTGGAGTGCAATGGCACAATCTCTGCTCATTGCAATCTCCACTTCCTGGGTTCAAGCGATTCTCCTGCCTCAGCCTCCTGAGTAGCTGGGATTACAGGCACCCGCCACCATGCCTGGCTTATTTTTTGTATTTTTTAGTAGAGACGGGGTTTCACTATGTTGGCCAGGCTGCTCTCGAACTCCTGACCTTGTGATCCGCCCACCTCGGCCTCCCAAAGTGCTGGGATTACAGGCGTGAGCCACCGCACCCAGCCTAAAACACAATTCTTAAGCTCCTGATAGAAAATAATAGATCAATAATTATGTACCTCACTCAGAAAGAGAAAGCTACTTTTGAATGCCATGGGCAAAATGCTCATTTTCAAAGGCTAGGAAAACATAAAATCTTTTAAATCAGACTTCCATGCCTCAAAATCTTGAAGAAACCCCAGGATATATACTATCAATTGTTTTTTGCTGCTCTGAATCCAAAATTAATAGATTGTAAAATAACATCAGTAGCTCTTTTTCCAAGTAACCCTGAACTAGTCAGTTAGCTGGAAGTTTCCCTACCTACAAAATGAACACACAGATGACTGTCTTTCCTATTTGACACAGATAAAACAGAAACTGAAAGGAAAGCAGGGAAATGACCACAAATTCTTCAGAAAAAGGGCACCATCCAATGCCAAAAAATTATTATTACACAGAAACTAACATAGCAAAAACGCTTTTCTGGCTCAATCCTAGACATATAAAAGATAAGTGAAACAATCAGGAGATAAGCTATTAAATCCCTAATCTTAGAAATTTACCATCCCATGAGGTATACAACAGACTTACCTTAATGAAATTCAAGATTCTATTCTGAATGTCTAATGGCAAGTTGTATCTGGGATTCAGTAGCTTAACTAAATTCTCTTTAACAAATTCCTTCTTCACAATCAGAGACTGGAAACTTGGACCACAGTTCTGCACACACATGTCAATAAGCTAAATTAGAAAAAAAATTAAACATTATATTTATCTGGCAAAACCACCTCCTAAAAATGTAAGGGAAAAACTGCTAAATAATGATTTCCACCAGCATCCTAATTAACAAACATAATTTAGTATCTACTAAAATATATGGCAAAATGTTAGGTTCTGGGGATACGTGGAAGTATGAGCATGATGTAACAGTCTGGAGGACGGACTTATTGAGGAGTCCCAGCACATCCAGAAGGGCGTTAACAGCAATGCAGAGTACTAAATGCTAAATGCTGAAGGGACGTGCAGGCCAAACATATGAGCTATGGATGGAATAATATCTGTCCCAGTTTACCCAGGGTAGCACAGGTATATTCCCAATGTCCTGTTTATTAATGATGACACACCCTTTCACTTTCAAAAATGTCCTGGTTTGGATGATAAATTACACAGTCACCCCAGCTATAGGATCTTATAGGCAAGAGTGATTATTTAGGGCTAGGTGGTCTTACAAGACTTTTGGAAAAGGCTAATTGGAAGCTGGGCTTTGCAAAATGGCTAAGAACAGTAAAAATGAGTATAGAGCTATATTCTAGACAGAGAAATGGTATGGAAAATATATAAATGTGGAAAAGTGGGTAAGTTTTGAAGGGGGAGATAAGTACTCTGGTCTGTCTCTAGTAGAGGCATCCTGATATAGGTAAATTGGGGACACTGGAAAGATAGGGTGGATAAAGTCCGTCCAGGTTGTAGAGAAGTTTGTGTGGCAGTGCAAAGGGTGTGGATATTATCTTGAAGGCACTAAGAAGTTACAGAGGGTCTCTGTTAGTTTGTCACCATCACACCTTTACCCTGAAATTGAAGAAAAGGTTAATGTGTGCAAAGTAATATTCTGGATAGGTTGTCAGGCAGCACTCTACAAAGGCAAGCGGAGGGAGAAGAAACCTGGAATGATAGAAAGATCCAGTAGCAACCCACTAGTTCAGGCATGATATACAAAAGGCCTAAACTAAGATGATGTGGGTACAAGAAAAGGAGTCATGACAGCATTATGAAGGAAGAACTTTGAATGACAGTGCTGGTCAAAAAAGGAAGATGACTGAAAGTTAAGTGACTCTCATTCTGCATAAGGACCCCTGTAGTGGAAATTTGGAAGAGGGGGTGGTATGGCTGGTCTAGGTGTAAAAATGATGGGCTGAAATTTAGATATTTTGAGTTCAAAAGATAAGGGGCATTTAAGTAGGTGTTTAGCAGTGAGCTGGACACACACAGCTATAGTTCAAGAGAGTGAAGGGCCAAAAGTGAGTCATCAAGGCTGCCTACAATGAGAAGAGAGGAGGAAGGGCTGAAACACTGGGGTTCACCTACTATATGGGCCAACGAAAATCCAAGGAAGGCAATCAAAGAGTAACTGACAGAAAATGAAGCATAAAATCAGGAGTACATAAGGCATCCCTTTGGTAAAGTCAAAAGAAAAAGTTTCCTGGAGGATGGGGTGTTATACGGTTAAGAAAATGGACTGAGGAACATCAGTTCCCTTGAAAAACACATTTGCAATAAAGCAACATGAGCAGAAACTTGACTAAGAATGAACCGATACTGAAGAACTGCGTGCAGGAAGTAGATTTCTAAAAGTAATCTAAAAACAAAATTAAATCTTTAGTTTCCATGCTACCACCTCAAATTAGAAAGGTCATAGAAACCATAACATGACCAGGACAGGTAAAATCATCTCTGCAGAACAGAAGCCCTGAAAATGGACTTCAGGCCATGCTTTGTATTTTTAGTCTCTCTTTAATGGCAATACATAAAGCGGCAGCATATAGCGTCTAAGTTATACTTAAAACGCTATAGTTTTAAGGCACTGTGACCAAGAAAGTAATCAGAAAATATAGAAACATGCAGCTGTGTGAAACACAGGGAAAACCTTTAAGGCAAAGGAAAATAAAAACAAAATCCAAACATATTAAGATGAATCTGTACTAGTACAGGTTGGTGAGACAAAGTTGGAAAGTTGAATAACATGCCATTTAGCTTGATGGATTATTATAATGAATTTTTAATGGGCGAAATCCTGAAAGGAAAAGTGCTCAATGTGAGTTTACAGAAATATTTCACCTAACTAGTTGTACCGTCTTACGCAAATACCTAGCCTCCAAGTCTCACTCTCCCTAGGTGTATTTCTTGCTAAATAATTCGCAAACCAATTTCTTTTTTTTTTTTTTTGAGACAGGGTCTCACTCTGTCACCTAGGCTGGAGTGCAGTGGCGCAACCTCGACTCACTGCAACCTCTGCCTCTCGGGTTCAGGTGATTTTCATGCCTCAGCTTCCCAAGTAGCTGAGATTACAGGCATGTACCACCATGCCCAGCTAATTTTTGTATTTTTAGTAGACATGGGTTTTCGCCATACTGGCCAGGCTGGTCTCAAACTCCTAGCCTCAAGTGATCCACCCACCCCGGCCTCCCAAAGTGCTGGGATTACAGGCATGAACCACCGCACCTGGCCCTCACAAACTAATTTTTATCTTTGGTGCAACAAGATTTTATGATAATGGGTAAGACTCCCAGGAGGTACATGCACAAAATCAAAGAGTCAACATAAAATGCTAAAAATGTGAACATCTGGAGATTAGCAGTCATGCCTTTTGTGTTTTCCCATTAGAATCAAGAATGTCAGGACTAATTACTTCTACATCACCTCCTCTATTATGTCACCAGAACCTCTTTCACCCTCCAACTCACTCAGATAAGTAATAAAACCTACGTGGCAAATTGGAAAAATTAAATATGTTTTCACATATTCTGAAATTGAACTTTGGTGCAAACGTGTTCAGATAACCCATCTTTGGAAATAAGACAAATAAGAATCCATAATCCGAGGCGGGATTGAAAACTCAGGAGCCAAGGAACAAAGAGAGACTGAAGTGGGTGACTCCAGGCTTCACTGATCTTTTGGGCTTGGCTGGGCAAATCACTTATCCTAAGCCTCAGTGTCCTTATCTGCAAAATGGACATAATATCTCCCTCTAGAGACTTGTTGTAAGGCTCAAATGAAACATAACAAAGAGCCTGCCACAAAGCAGGACCTCAATACATAGCAACTATTTAGATCATCTTCCATGGAGAACTTCCTAGCAGGAGTGAATGTGATGATTAGCTGATCTAAGTATTTTAAGAGAGGGCTGGAAGAAAAAGAGGTAGTTGACAGTTTTCTCACTGTAAATTTCCAAACCAGGCAGAGTGTGACAACAACCAGGTTTCAGGGCCAACAGAGCTACACCTGGGCCACGAATAGTGCCTACACCAAGGTGACTACCCCACCCTATGATGATACCCCTAGGAGAGGCCTCAGTCTTCTCACTCCCTCCAACTGCAACAAGCTCCTGGGGGGACAACCACATGGTTTTGTTTTGCTTTGTTTTGTTTTGTTTTGCTTTGTTTTGTTTTGTTTGGATACAGAGTCTCGCTTTGTCACCCAGGCTGGAGTGCAGTGGCACAATCTAGGCTCACTGCAACCTCCGCCTCCTGGGTTCAAGCAATTTTCCTGCCTCAGCCTCCCGAGTAGCTGGGATTACAGGCACATGCCACCATGACTGGCTACTTTTTGTATAGCCAGTTATGTTGCCCAGGCTAGTCTCTAACTCCTGACCTGAAGTGATCTACCCTCCTCGGCCTCCCAAAGTGCTGGGATTACAGGCATGAGCCACTGCACCCAGCCTGATATTTTGTTTCACTGGTAGATTTGCCAAAGGAGAATAAACCAAGCTTTTTCTTCATTATTATTTTCAACCACATTTTACACATTTTATGAAACCCCTGAAGCTCACTGCTTAGGGGGTGCTCCACAAAGGCCTATTAACTAATTGATTCTCAGGAACCTGTTCAACCACTTTCCATTTGACAATAATAGTAGCCTCTTGCTGAGATTTATCACAATTGACTCATTCAAGAACAGAATACTCTCTGGCTCAGAATAATAAAGCCTGGTAACAAAATTCTGCTGAAACACAAAACAAAACTGCTCCACCGACTGATGGTAGGAAATCATCGTACAGTCAGGTTCCGTCAAAGCCTAATCAAAGCTAACACGTCCATGGAGAACTCAACATGACAGATAACATAAAGAATATTTATAATAGAATTTGACAGGCTCTCATCACTTTACATTAATAAAATGGAAATGTCATATATAGGGATTACTTTTTAAAGAGTTTACTGGTAAACTTATACTTGCTTTTGACAGACATAGGTGACTCCTGTGACTAATTTCCCTCATAATTAAATTTGGCTTACGTGAATATTAAAGTCAGTTCTGAGGCCTTAAGCATACCTCTGCAAGGCAGTGAGTAGTCTGAGATGAGGTGACTGGACCATTAAATACACAACTTGGGGAAATCAGCATGAAGATATGAAGTGTCAAAGGCCTATTTAAAGAAAATCCAAGGAAAAGCCAGGTGTTTTTCCTGACTTTAATGTACTGTGACCCCAAGGATGAAGGTGTATTCTGACCTCTGACTTGTGACTCTTGCCTGTTTTTAGGCACAGACTTTAGATTCTCTTGTTCTCACACATTGGACAGAAACCACAAGGTAAGGGAGCTAAAGATCTGAGGTGGAACAGATAATGGGAACGGCAGTGAGCAGATTAGACTACCTGATGAGAAGGAAGAGTGGAAGCCCAAAGAGAAACAGAGGGCCAGAGGCACAACACTCTGGAATAACCTAGCTTCCTCAAGGAGGGTCTCTGGTCCATCCTCATAGGGAGGGAACCATGATGGAAGAAGATATGGAGGTGGGATTAAGAAGCAACCACTGAAACATCAAGTAGGCTGGGCACAATGGAGAAAGTTGCAAACTGTTATGAATGGTGATGAACACCTGTAAAAAGCAAAATAATAATACCCCATGCTGAAATAGAGAAGGGGGCATAAATTCACCTTCTGCCCTTCTCTTCCTTACTCAATTCTCCTAATCTTTGGCACCCTTAAGATATCCCAGATGTACTAGGTGAATGGTTTACGTGAATATTAAAGTCAGTTATGAGGTCTTAAGCATACCTCTCCAAGGCAGTGAGTAGTCTGAGGTGAGGTGACTGGACCATTAAATACATACCTTGGAGAAATCAGCATGAAGATATGAAGAGTCAAAGGCCTATTTAAAGAAAATCCAAGGAAAAGGGCACATCTATCCATCTTTCTACTCTGGTTATACAGTACCTTCCACTAGCCCTTGAGTCTTCCCGGATATTAGGAGAGACGGGATTAAGTGTGTGTATGAGGGTGGGGTGCTTAATCATTAATCCAGTCAACATCTGATATACCTGGCCCTGTACTACATAGGAAGAAACTAAAGACACAAAGGAAACACAGTAGCCTGCTCTTTTAAGAGGCTTGATTCGTTCTGAGAAACAAAGTGGCATGAGGCAAGGGCATGGAATTCAGAATCTGAGGACTGGGATCAAATGTTGCCTATGCTATGTAATAGCCATTTTCATCTTGGAAATAAATCAGTTTCTGTTAGTCTCAATTTCTTCATCTGTTAAATGGAGTTAATAACAGAACTACTTCACAGGGTTGTCAAGAGCATTGGTCAGGTGGCAGGCATTTCTATCAGTGACCCATCGTTCTGGGATTTCTACAGAAGTGCCTCATTCCTCTCTCCACAGTCTCCTCCATTCTGTGACCTCCAAGAGTTAAGGACAGGTGAGAGGTCAAAAAAAAAAAACAAAAAAGGTGAAGGGGGAAAATGCCTCTAAAACTATATTCAGATCCCAATGTGAAGGGTTTCTTTAATGATCAAATCACGAAGACCGTTCACTGCATTTCTGCTTATTCAGTGAGCCTATGCAAGATGTCCATTTTCTTCTACATGTAACTAGAAACCAGGAGCTATGCTCACATATGCCCCAAAGTCCTCTTGATAAAGACTAATGCTCCTAAGGCAGTGTGATGTTGGCTGATTAGTGCCGTGACCATGCACAGTCTTGGGCTGGGCTGAGATAAACAAAGGCGTGCAGAATAAATCAGAAAGCTACACAGCTCACTCTCAGGCAGCAGGCAGGGCTTGCAACACATACTAAAGTAAAAAGGACAACTCACCAACGTGACTGAAGAGGTCATATTGCCAAGGATGGTGGGAAAATGGGAACACATCAAATAAGAGTCCACACTTAAATCACAGACAATACAACACACAGGAGAATTGCTTAAACCAACATAGAACATTCTCCAAATCACACCAGGCAGCAGAACTTGGTTGGAATTTAATGAGCTGAGAGCATCTCAGGATTCCACAAAGCTGTTCAAGTGAGGTAGAAAGCTAACAGGGAGGTATTTTTCAAAATTTCAATTCTCATCTTAAATTATGGTTAATTAATACATTCACAAACTTTTTTTTTTTTTTTTTGAGAAGGAGTCTTGCCTGTTGCTCAAGCTGGAGGACAGTGGTGCGATCTTGACTCACTGCAACCTCCACCTCCCGGGTTCAAGCAATTCTCCTGTCTCAGCCTCCCGAGTAGCTGGGACTACAGGCACACGCCACCACACCCGGCTACTTTTTGTATTTTTAGTAGAGACAGGGTTTCACCATATTGGTCAGGCTGGTCTTGAACTTCTGACCTCAGGTGATCCACCTGCCTCGGCCTCCCAAAGTGCTGGGATTACAGGCGTGAGCCACCGTGCCCAGCCACAAACTTTTATTTTTTTAAGAGTTGAGGTCTCTCTTTGTCACTCAGGCTGAGTTGCAGTGGCATGATCGTAGCTCATTGCCATCTTGAAATCCTGGGCTCAAGTGATTGTCCTGCCTCAGCCTCCTAAGTGGCTGGGACTACAGATGCAGGCCACCACATCTGGCTAATTTTTAAACACTTTGTAGAGACGGGGTCTCACCATCTTGCCCAGGCTGTTCTCAAACTCCTAGGCTCAAGCGATCATCCCACCTCGGCCTCCCAAAGTGCTGGGATTATAGGCATGAGCCACCACACCCAGCCAATACACAAACTTCTTGATCAGTTCACCATGTATAATACATGTTAACCACGAATTCCTATCTCCTGACCAAGAAAAATTGATTTTTCAGGAACAAGCTCCTTCCATGAAATTAAATGCTATTAAATACTATTATAAACAACTAAACTTTCTTTATTCTGAAATTCTCATAAATGAAGAGTTTTAACTCATACTGTACACAACTCTTAGCTAACCTATTAGCTTTCTCAGAATACTTGCTTCTTATTTTTCACCCAGGATTAAAAATGTAACTATAGCTTGAGAAATCCTCGAGTCTTAATTATAAAATTAAAGTACTTACTGACAAGGTAAGTTGGATTTCTTTATGATTGTAGTTTTTGGAAATTCTTTTCTTCAAAGCTTTCACTGCATCTTTTGGCCTATGGCAATAAATACACTGAAATCACCAATTTAGGCATTGCTGAAAACAAGCAGTCTCTCTGAAAAGCAACATGCATTTGGAGAGAGGAATGGCTAAGGAGCAGAAAACTAAGGCCTTGGTTCTACTGTGGGACCCTATGCGAATGACTTAACTTCTTGAACCTAAATTTCTTCATGCATACAGGCAGACAATACCACCTACCCCCTTATGAGAATCAAATAAAATATTTTCGTACAAGACTATTACCTAGAAAGTACTACCCATGAAATGTGCTCATTCCTGTATCCCTCTATCAATGCACAGAACCAATTTATAGGAAATGCAACTTCCAAAACAATGAATGTTATCATTTTTATTAAAACTATTAGTATTTCCTGAGCACCCCATAGACAAGGGGATGTAACAGGAATTACAACAAACTAGGTCAGCTGCCAATACGCCACAATTTTATGTTACAAAGAAAGGACTGTTTATACGTGTCCAAATTTACTTTAAGATTCTCTTTTTGTATTATCAATGAATTGGTATTATCAATGAAAATGTTCCCAGAGGAACTAAACATGGTAAATAGGATTATAGGAAAAAACCATACACACTTAAAAGTACTAACCATAAGCACTTTCCATTTATTTATAATCAATAATTAAGTTTAATGTTTTCTTTATCAACATAAGCTAGACTAAATCTCTTTTACTGTCAGTTATCACTTTAATATGCCCAGGAAAATTACCAGAATTGTGTTCCTTAGAATAACTTGTAATTGACTACAAGCAAACCAGTTTGCTCTTCTTCATGACTTTTTTAACTTCGATTCTCTAAAGTTTAAGAAGTTTAAGAACAAAAGATAGCACATGCTATAAGAATACAGCTTAAACATAGACGAGTTGACATTCAGAAGGAAAAAAATTGTCCTGTGACAGGGAGGAAAAAAGACTGCTAGATTGTTTCCTGGTTACTAAAAACAATTGCCCAGAAACAGGTCACCACAAGGAGTCAACCAGCTTCTTGATAATATTTGACGGTTTCATCAAATACTGGCACTGGGAGCTGGAGATATTCCTAAAGAAGGAAACAATCTCTCTTTTTCAATCTTTTTTTTTTTTTTTTGAGATAGAGTCTTGCTTTGTTGCCCAGGCTGGAGTGCAGTGGCGTGATCTCTGCTCACTGCAAGCTCCGCCTCCCAGGCTCACACCATTCTCCTGCCTCAGCCTCCCAAGTAGCTGGGACTACAAGCGCCCGCCACCATGCCTGGCTAATTTTTTTTGTATTTTTTAGTAGAGATGGGGTTTCAACGTGTTAGCCAGGATGGTCTCGATCTCCCGACCTCATGATCCGCCCGCCTCGGCCTCCCAAAGTGCTGGGATTACAGGCGTGAGCCACTGCGCCCGGCCTTTTTCAATCTTTTAGAAAGAAGGAATTTGAGCTTCACAGTGACAAAATTTGAAACTATTAAAGAAACTGCCAAGAGGAGAAAAATTATAGTGGATTTATGGATACTCCACATGTTGAAGCAAGCAGCTGCCCCAATATTTCAACCTGACAAGTCTTCAAAAGATAGAGGGCGCCTAATGAATGATGAAAACACTCTTTCAACAACAAAACCGAAACATTCGCAAGAGAAAACGTGCTGTAGTTCTGATGCTTCTTATCAGAGGCAAATACATGGAAACCATGCTGTACTCACCCATCCTGGGTAGTGTTAATTATGTCACAGATGTGCATGAACTGGCCCCAATCTTCAGTCTGAACTCCAGCAAATGTAGCCTTTTCTGCCAAGAAAAAGCTGTTGAGTCTGAGCTACAACAGAATAAAAAATGTCTGGTACTCCTGAAATAATCTGCCTAGACTGTACTAGCAAGTGTCATTAAGTTTATATTGCCAAAGGGCAAAGTGATTTTTTTTTGGAACCGTTCTCAGTATTCAGGAATCAATCAGAACCCAAGCTCAGAGCGCTGCTGCAGCAACAGTAATGAGTGACCTATTAATAAAGACCGCAAGCACAACACCTGGCCACCGGCCCGGGACAGGCCAGCTAAATCTCCGCCTGCCTGGCTTTCAGAGAAGGGAACTAGGCCTTAGTGAGCAGCTACCTACAAGGTGAACTGCATAGTGCTAAGTATTTCATCATATGCAATCTCATTTAACCCACTGTTAGAGATGACGAGATAGAAGTTCAGAGAGGTTAGGAAGTTACCAAAGTTATACAGTCAGTATGAAGTAGAATTGGCATTCAAATCTAGGTTGTTTGGTCCCACTGTTTGTTTTTAAAAATAATTTACTCTCTGGGGGGACAGGAGGAAAGAACTTTTAAAGGAGAGAAGTAATCCATTGGTCTTAGGAGCCAAAACATTGGCACAACTCCAAATAAAAGTAATACGTTTATTCTCCTATCATCTTAATCTCACGATTCCTTCTAATTTTACCAATTATTATAACTTCAACCAATACTTGCAAAGACACTGCTTATCTCAACTATGTAAAAACTTCCATTGCATACACTTTTACTATCAGCCTTAATTATTTCAAACTGGCGCTGGATAACTATCCGAACTAATAATAATAAGCATCTAAACTAACCACAGCTGCACCAGGCTGACCAGAATGCTTCTGCACTTGGAACCCTATGATTAGATAATCAGGCATCTTTCCCTCTCCAGACAGCCCCTTTAAGAATACAAGATGTTATCTGGAAAGGGTAATGGAACACTCAGTATGAATGCGCTAACATTTTCCTAAGAGAAGGATAAGATCCCTAAGCATGAAAACACTGGGTTCTGGGGGAAATGGAGAAAAAAACAAAAAAGATAGAGAAGGGGAAGAATAAGGACTTGCTTGGGGGAACCCCAAAGTTTAGCTTGCTTTCAATCAAGGAAAAGAACCACTTGAGGCCGGGCCCGGTGGCTCACGCCTGTAATCCCAATCACTTTGGGAGGCCGAAGTGGGTGGATCACCTGAGGTCAGGAGGTTGAGACCAGCCTGGCCAGTATGGTGAAACTCCATCTCTACTAAAAATACAAAAATTAGCCTGGCGTGGTGGCATGTTCCTGTAGTCCCAGCTACTCGGGAGGCTGAGGAAGGAGAATTGCTTGAAACCGGGAGGCGGAGGTTGCAGTGTGCCGAGAGCTACTACATTCCAGCCTGGGTGACACTCCCCGTCTCAAAAAACAACAAAAACAAAACAAAACAACAACAACAAAAAACGAATTTGGCACCGAATGGACAAAGCTTACCTTCCTAGAAAACTCCTATTCACCCTTCAAAAGCCACAGCAGAATTCATTTCTCCCTTCTCCTAAGTTTTGTGTGTTTTGCATTTTCTTGCATTGCAAAGGTGCCACACAAAACTGTGCCCGTCTTCCCTACAAGAAAGTGAGTTCCCTCAGGTTTGAGACCACGTCTCACCTTGGCCTCACCAGTGCCTGATCCAGGTCCAGGCACATAGCTGACAGTTAGTCCATGTTTACAGAATTTAAAAATTAAGCAGATGAATTGCTGAAGTTTCGTTTGCCTATGAAAATACAGTCTGAACCCATTTCTGCTTGAGGTTCATTCCAATATCCAACAAAGCACAGCCATTAAGGGAAAGCATCTCCTCAATGGTAGCTACTCTGACCATCTTATAAGGATGTGTAAACTAAGGTTCTGTTTAAGTGGTGTGTTCGGTGTCACAGCAGTTACTAGAGCTGTGATCTAAATTTTCCAAATCTGGGCCTCTTTACTACAACTACTAGGTTCTCACGATTTCATCACCCCACTAAGTTCCTGACATCATCACACTTTGCCTGGCATTAATATGCACTCGTGCCACACCCAATTCCCAAGGGAGGAATCAGGGAAAAGAGGGAGCAGTGAGCTGGTGCTGGTAAGAGTCCAATCACTGGCTTCTACATACATCATGCAAGGTACATCCGGAGGAGAGAGAAATCATTTAGGTGGATGCTGGTGTAGTCCCTAGTGGCCTGCGAGAGACCTCCGTGGCCCCAGATGGCTCCTCTGTTCCCCTCCTCTTCACTCCATTGCCAAGCATTTTCATTCTCTTTGTTTACCCAGAAAAGCAATCCAGGTTGTATAAGCTTGGCACTAGAGAAAACTGGTTTCGGGAGACCTGCCCCTCACAGTAAGGACACATCACTTAGTCTCCTAGTCTCCCAGAGCCTCCTCTTCTGATCTGTAAAACGGGCATAACAATACCGTGCCCTGGAGAATGTGCCTTTAGGAATAACTTTCCCTTGGCCGAGAAGTTTCTGGTGTCTCCTCGTGGAGGCCCAAACACTCCATGCCTGACTCCCGCGGTTCACCTGTTTGGTTCCACTCCCCAGGAGGCATCGAAAGGAAGGTACATTTTTGAGGACTGAGGTTCTACAGTGAGTTGGCCAAGAAGGAAACGACGAAAGGGGGCCGGGTGGAATGCGGGTGCCCTGGGAAAGTTGCGGGGGGAGGGGAAGGATTTTTCCAAGTTGGACTAACTCCGTCCTCTGCAGGCCGAGAATGGATCAAGCAGGAAAGGATCCCACGGTCCCCTGCCCGCCTGGGCGTCTCTCCCCGCGCCTCCTTACCTATGAGGTGGCCCACGGAGGTCGCGTAGGGATCCCGGTGACTCTTGCCAAACGCCATGGTAGCGCCAGACGGCCGGGCCCAGGAAATCCGCCTCCACCGCTCTCCGGCTCCCGACTCCACCCGCTCGGTACCCTTGGCTCCTCCTCTTCGCCCGAGCGCTTCCCGGGCTCTGGCGGAGGCGCTGCGTTCTGCGCTGCCGCTGCGGGGCGCGGGCACCGAGCGTGAGGAGCTGGGCGCTGGGCAGGGACGCGAGGGCGGGGCTTCGGGACGCCCCGCGCACCTGCAGCGCGCCCTGCGGGACCGGCGAGGAGGCTGCGTTGCCGGCTGCAGGTGGTACAGGCGGGTAGTGGCGGGTGTATGGAGCCTGCGAGAGTGGGGCGGCCGCCCGCTCGGATCTCAGGTGGGCTTTTCGCCCCGTGCAGGAGGAGCAGGCAGCCCAGAATCTCCAGCCTGGGAATTAGAGACCCAGGCTTTGATCCCGCCGCTTGCTGGGCACATTGTCACTCTTCTCTGCGCCTCTTTGGCTGCCCTGGGTAGACCAAAGATAATAGGGGGTTCATTACACAAATCTCAGAATTATGAGAATTAAGGGAAGGACGTAACCGATTATGACGGTGTCTGGTACCCACAAAATAAATAGTTAGCCACTGAATAAATTGAATAACTAGAAATATTTACCCTCGAACCTGCCTTTGCCCTAGAGATCCGGGAGGGGAGGTGTGCGCTCTGCTCTTTAAAGTTGTAGTCATATCTAGGAGGAAGGATTGGCTTCGAATTTAGGGCTTCCCAGGAGCAGGCCCTCTTTGTCTCTCTCCTATTTCCTCGAGGGATCACAGGGCGCCGCCACGCAAGCTCTTGTTTTCTAACCCTACCTTCTGGGAGCCGTGTTTTCCAGCCTGATTCTGAAAATGGGAGAGGGGCTTTCCGTTTCCTCTGGCAAGGAGTATGCTTGGCTTTAGGCCTGCTTTGGAATGTAGGTCCGAGTCTGAGAAGCCCAGCACCTTTCCAGCTGCCCCTTCAGAACCATAATTTATTTCCTATTCCTTTGCATTCAATTAACATCTGATTGGCGATGTTAACAATCTCCAGCCAGCAGGAGCCTGCCAGAGAGTGAGGTGTCCCCAGGCGATGTCAGATAGCCATAGATGAGCTCCTGGTGCTTGTAGATCCTGTTTCCTGTAGTCTAACTGGCACCCATTTCAAGTCTGTTTTTTAGCCCCGGAGATGGTGACTAGGGAGACGAAGGGGACCTGTTTTGACTTATGTCCGTGGTCTTGTGAATTTTAGTATGGAGGTCAAAACCAATTGCCATGCACTCCAAGAGGCTAACATTTAATTGTCTCTAACTCAATTATTTATAATGTTTCTTGACCAAAGTGAGCCAAAACCTGGGATTCTAAAATCTAGAATGAAATATTCTTGTTGTGATGATATGTCTCATAATGGGATTTGTCCCACGTGTAACTAATATTCTCCACCTGCCTATTCAGGGCGAGTAGCTATTTCAGATATTGCCATTTATCAACTTCCTTAGTCATCACTACAGCCTCTGCTGACACTGTTGAAAACCTCTTTTGTGACATCACCAACCTAATCTGTATTCCATGCTACAGCCTCTAGCAAAATATTTTCCCTTTTCTGCAACCTAGAATCAACCTACAATCTCTGAAAAAGAAAACCAATTTTAGCTTAGGCCAATATTGGTGTCAGTGGCCTTCTATCAGATAATAAGAACGAGAAAGGAACCAAGCATCCAGAGAGATAGATTTTTAACATACTTTTATGTAGGAGGTTTCTCTTTTCTTCTTCTTCTTTTTTTTTTTTTTTTTTTGTTTTTTTTCTCCTGTGTCTGATTTCCTTACATGATAGGACTGAGGCACCGAGAAAGAGGAGAAACAGTAGCAAGGAGTGTCTTCTGGACTTGATGCTTGGGTGAACAGAACCAAGGTTGATGAGTACTACCTGTGTTCTACCTCAGCAATGCCTGGCAGAAGTTTTTCTCTCTCCCTGTGCCCTCCAGGGTGTTGTGATGGTTGTTGCAGCCTTTTCTTCCTGTACTCTATTCCTTTCTGCATGATCCCTCTTCTCTCCAGGCATGAAAATCAACGTGGTTAATGTTAGTAAAGTCTAGCAGCAGAGACAATAGAATTCACAGCTAAGTTGAGGTCAGAGAAGAAGCAGAATCCCACAGGGGTAAAATGACACCAGGAGTAAAATCTTACCATGATTTCAATTCCAAGAACACTTAGTCAACATTTATTTATGTAAAATGTGCTAAGTGTCTGCAACTAGAAATCTATCTTAATCTTCACAATCCTGGGAGGTGGGTAGTATTAACCTCATTTTTACAAACATATAATCTGAGATTCAGAAAGATCAAGCTTATAAATGGCTTCACTAAAGTTTGACTCATGGCTGCCTAGTTCCAAAGCCTATATTATTGTCACTAGGTGAATCTGTTTACTGAGGCTGATGTCTTACTTTTTCAAAGGATCTGCTTGATTCAGTGCAAGACCTCTTGAAGAATACAGGAATAGGGGAAGTCATATGCTTTGCTGGCACAAGGTCCTGCTTTTTTTCTGTTCTTGTTCAATAGCAAATATTTTCTGTGCTAGAACTGTATGCCAGATATGTTCTAAACATATTACATGCGTTATCTCATTTAATCACGTAATAACGTTATGAGACCAGTACCATTATTACTTTATTTTTCATATTAGAAAAACCAAAGTAATGGCTGGGCACGGTGGCTCACACCTGTAATCCTAGCACTTTGGGAGGCCGAGGCAGGCAGATCACCTGAGGTCAGGAGTTCAAGACCAGCCTGGCCAACATGGTGAAACCCTGTCTTTACTAAAAATACAAAAATTAGCTGGGCGTGGTGGCAGGTGACTGTAATTCCAGCTACATGGGAGGCTGAGGCAGGAGAATCACTTGAACCCGAGAGGTGGAGATTGCAGTGAGACGAGGTCGCGCCACTGCTCTCCAGCCTGGGCAACAGAGTGACTCCGTCTCAAGAAAAAAAAGGGGGAAAAAAAGTCAATAATTTTTCACATAGTCACATTGCTAGGGAAGGACTGTCTAATTCCAGAACCTGTGACTTGAATGGCTGTGCTATGTCATCTCTCATGGATAGAGCTCTAGATGGTAGGTGGTGCCCTTCACTAGTTCACATTTTGAAAGAAGTGGGTTCTAGGGGGCAGTGTCTGTAGAATGAAGTGACCGAACTTGGCAAGTACACCTGTATAGAAAACAAAGATAACCCACCATCATGATTCATGCAGCTAAGAGATTTTGGCCTTCTTATTTGATTGTTTTTTTGTGTGTGTGTTGTGTGTTTGTTTTTTATTTTATTTATTTATTTATTTATTTATTTATTTATTTTTGAGATGGAGTTTCACTCTTCTTGCCCAGGCTGGAGTGCAATGGCACAATCCCAGCTCACCACAAACTTTGCCTCCGGGTTCAAGCGATTCTCCTGCCTCAGCCTCCCTAGTAGCTGGGATTACAGGCATGTGCCACCATGTCTGGCTAATTTTGTATTTTTAGTAGAGGTGGTGTTTCTCCATGTTGGTCAGGTTGGTCTCGAATTCCCGACCTCACGTGATCCACCCGCCTCAGCCTCCCAAAGTGCTGGGATTACAGGTGTGAGCCACCACGCCGGGCTTGTTCCTTGTTTTAATATTTAAATGTGCTCCCTGTAACCCTCCCCATAGTGTATCCACTAGCCTTCTCATTATCCTTCTCTTTTTCCGTGGGTCTAGTTCCAAACGCTACCTACTCTCTCCCCCAACTCTCCCACTATAAAAACTAACTTTCATAGCTATGTGATCTTCAGCTTTAATAGTCATCCTCACCCTCTTTGACCCTCTGCACCACCCATGAGATGGCCCTTCCTTGTTAGCCAGCCTTATCTTTCAGGACATTTCTCTATCCTACTTTTTTTTCTCTCTCTGTCTGACTGCTAATTCTCAATGATCTTCATTTGATTCTATTTTCTTTCCATTCTGCTAGACCTAAGTAAGTCTTCCCACACTTCCGAGGTTTGCCTTTTTCTCTTTCTGCATTTCTCTCCTCCCACCTTCTCCTTGTCCCTTCTTTATGAAGTCTTTTCTGACAACTCCCAGAAGAATTGGGCTCTTCTTTTCTGTCCCAGGTACAGATTTCTGTCTTATAGTCCACAACACATTATATCACTGATTTGTTTAGAAATCTGTTCCCTGCCTCCTAGATATAGGCCCCACAAAGGAAAAGGACCCATTTGTAGGACTTGGTGTCCTGACACTCAATAGACCTTAAGGGATTTTTTTTTTTTTTTTTCTGAGATGGAGTTTCACTTTGTCACCCAGGCTGGAGTGCAGTAGTGCAATCTCAGCTCACTGCAACCTCTGCCTCCCAGGTTCAAGCGATTCTCCTGCCTCAGCCTCCCAAGTACCTGGGATTACAGGCACACGCCACCATGCCTGGCTAATTTTTGTCTTTTTATTAGAGACAGGGTTTCACCATGTTGGCCAGGCTGGTCTCGAACTCTTGACCTCAAGTGATCCACCCACCCTGGCCCCCCAAAGTGCTGAGATTACAGGCATGAGCCACCATGCCCAGCCTAAGGGATGTTTATTGAATATATTAATGAATGGCTCCTCAAAATCTTAAGTTGCTGTGTCCTTTGAGATCCAGCCCTTAATTCCCTCCTGGATGCCTTGTTGAAACTTGAACTCAGTATTTCTAGAATTATACTCATCCTCTTTCTCCATTTATATCAATATCCTACCTTACATACTTGTTTTGACCGTAGCAGTCATTCTCAACCATATGCATAGAAATTTCTGGGTTGCTGTAAAGACTAATGATATCTGGGTCCCACCTCAGAGATTCTAATTTAACTAGTCTTGGATGCCTGAAGGTCATCAAGAATTTTAAAGGTCCCTGGATGGGCTAAAGGTACCATAAATTCCCAAACAGAAAATCTTGAAGTTATCCTCAACTTTCATTTCAGTCAGTTCTGGATTTCTGTATGTTCTTCTTTACCTCTCTCCTTGCTTTTTCTTCTCTATGGACACTGTCCAGTCCAGAAATTGTCGATGTCATAAGCCTTAATACTGTTTAGGGATGAAACTAGATAGAAGTTCAGGCTTTCCTGAACACAATCAAATCCCCGTGCGTTTAAAGACATATTATTTCTCCTTAAAATGGACCTTCTTTTGCACAATGTCTTGCCCATTGTTTTTGAAAACCACATGTGCATATGTTCACTTTATTTGCAGTTATATATATGTGTATATATATGTGTGTATATATGTGTATATATGTATATATGTGTATATATGTATATGTGTGTATATATGTATATATGTGTATATATGCAGATATATGTGTATATACGTATATATGTATATATATGTGTATATATATATATAGAGAGAGAGAGAGAGAGAGACAGACAGAGAGATGAGTTCATACTATGTTGCCCAGTCTGGTCTTGAACTCCTGAGCTCAAGTGATCCCCAACCTCACACCCTCCCAAAGTGTTGGGATTATAGGCCTGAGCCACATCCAGCCTATTTCCAGTTATTTCTTAATATACTATATCTTTGCGACTCCTGATTGTGGAAATTAAAGAACAGCCTTTCTTTTCCAGCTCTTAGGATAACCCTCCATCAACTTCACACGAGAGGGTTTCTCCCAACCCCAACCCCAGGACTGTTTCATTCTATCTTTATGGGTTTTAGGCTGAACTCAGAGACCCAAGATGAGAGAGGACAAGGCACAGGAAGAGTGAAGAGGAGAACAGTTGTTGACTTCTTACTGTGCCAAGCACTGTACAAAGTGCTTTAGTATCTCCAATAAACTTCAGAATTATTTTTTAAAAATAATTACTCCCATTTTATTAACTAACTTGCCTAAAGTCACTCTGAATATGGAGGTGAATGTGAGTTTTTCTCACTTCCAAGCTTAAGCCTTTTTCCATTGCATCACACTGCCAGCCCCTGCCTTCCCCACCAGCAAGGATCTGTTGCTGATCTTGGAGAGTATCTGAAGCAACAAGCCCAGTGCTCCTTATGCATCAATGCCAACCAGAAGTTTGTTGATTGATTTTAAACCACAATCATTCTCCAAACATTAATCTTTAAATCACAAAAAAAATTCATTGGTTTCTCTCATCCATACAATTAAGAATCTCCATTGAGAGAGGGAACTAAAGGGTACCTGTTGGTTAAATTTGTCATCTCAGTGGATTCCTGTGAGGCTTAAAACCAAAGTTTTATCTGGAAAATAAACCAAAGGCATCAATATTTTCAAAATCCAAGCCAACCAGCTTTCTGTGAGTTTTATAATATCATCGGTGCGCACAACTCATTTAGGGTTTGTCATTTAATTCCTCTGTGTTCCTTTGGGATGCTAGCTTTAGTCTGCAAATCAGATTAACTGGGCTCAAATCAGCTGTCAGGTGATGAAAAATAATTTCGAATTCATAGGGTTGTTTTGAAAAATAACAAGATATTATATTTATAGCACTTGGAATGATTCTGGGCCTATAATAAAGCTCAATAAATATTAACTAGTTATCGTGATCATTTATCCTTCCAATCTACCAGGTGGCCTAAAATTTTCACTATTAGAAAATGGCCTTTGAGGTTTGTCAATGTCTCTCTAAAAGCCACTACTTAAAGATGCTGTTTGGGAAAAGAAGGTCCTATTGGTACCTACTAGCGTCAGTATAATTACACATTTGGCTTCTGCTAGCATGTTATGAATAATGTGCAACTTGGTGATCAGTTCAATTGAAAAAGATCTCATAGGAATGGGGCTCTAAAAAGAGGTTATGAGCTGGGATTTTGTGGCAGGGGTTGTGAAAGGCTAGCTGCTTTGAGGTTTGTTTTGCAGGAAAGCCTTGAAGGAAGGGGTGTACAGCAAGGGAAACACATTTAATTTCAATGTCAACTTTGGTTCTAATCCCAGGGCTACCATTTACTAATTGATCTTTGACAGGCAAATCACTAACTATTTCAGAACCTTAGTTTCTTTATCTGTAACAATGGAACTAATTGAACATATCTCAAAAAGTAGGTCTCAAGATTAAATGAGTTGACATTTGAATGCTTTTAATAAATGCCTGGCATGTCCTTGGTGTTCAATAACTGTTAGAGCCCAAAGCTTAAAGTAGGCTTCTGTTTCCTATTTTCCATCATATCATCTTGGTATGTCCTTTATAACACTGTTTATAATCTGAAATTGTTTTGTGCAATTATTTGTTTACTTGCCTTGCAAGACTTAATATTGCTCCCTTGCTCCACAAAATATACCCTTGTGATTCTATATTGCGCTGCAGCCACAGCCCTCCAGGCCAACTGTTTCCCTCAGGCCCTAAAGCAGATCTACCCAAAAAGAGCAGATTTGGTTGTCCATTCATCCTATAACCTGTTTTAGTTTTAGTCCAGCTATAATACCATTTTTGAAAGACATCATCTTACTGATATTAAGAACAGTCCTCCCACCTCACCTTCTTTTCTCTTCTAATACCATTTGTCACTGTTGACCTCTGCCTGCTCCTTGAATGCATTTCTTCTCCTACCTACTATGGTGTGATGTGTAGCTCCCCTGTGCTTCTCCTGATTCTACCTACAGTGCTGATTTAAAGCCTCCTTGCCCTCCCCACCTCTCTTTATCCTCTTATTCTGGGTTATTGTCTTCATAGCATTTACTGCTATTTGAAATGCTCTCATTTCTTCATTTTTTTGCATGTTATAGATGTCTTCTTATCTGGCTTGGGGAGGGCACAGAAAGTTCTGTTTTGCTCATCACTGCATTACTCAGTGACTACAACACCGCCTTGTATGTTCTATAGTTCATTACATCTAAAACTCTTTCTGTGGTAAGATGCACTATTTTTTAGCGACAACAAAAAGGAAAAGAAAGCTTCCAGTTAAACTATGAGATACTGCTTTCTTATTACCTATAATTTTTATTTTGTGTTTATTTAAACAATGTTTTGAGAATTATTGGACATGATGTTTTGCATATATGACTCTTTTACATATATGAAAAAGCAAATGTAAGCAAAATAAATTAACAAAGATGGCTGGGCGTGGTGGTTCACATCTGTAATCCCATACTTTGAGGGGCCTAGGCGGGTGGATCACCTGAGGTCCCAAGTTCGAGATCAGCCTGGCCAACATGGTGAAACCATGTCTCTACTAAAAATACAAAAATTAGCCGGGCATGGTGGTGGGTGCCTGTAAGCCCATCTACTTGGGAGGCTGAGGCAGGAGAATCACTTGAACCTGGGAGGCAGAGGTTGCAATGAGCTGAGATCGTGCCAAGGTACTCCAGCCTGGGTGACAAGAGCAAAACTCCATCTCATAATTAATTAATTAATTAACAAAGATATTATTTCTTCTTCCCATACAGAATCCAACTCTCCAAACTCACTCCTTGACTCAGAGACATCAATGTGTTTTTCCACACCCTGTCATCTTTTATGCCACTATCAGCACTGGTGACACTGCATTTCTTTAGAGAGCGCTGCTATTGTCTCCCAATACTTTATTATAAGCTGTTGACACTCATTTTAAATTTTGATGGTGGTGCTTTTTTGATCTTACTAGAAAGTATCAATGAAAGCTTTTTCAGACAACAAACAGGTCTTGTTTTTCTTCCCCAAATGGTCCTTAAATAGATTTGGGACTGAAATATCAAGGGTGTCAGTATCCCATAAGCCATCAGAAATGACAAGCAGATTGCACATACCCACGCAACGACAACTGTGTATGCATTTCTGCTGTTGCCTGGCTGACAGAGATTATAACATACCACAGGTTGTGAGATGCATCAGAGAGGTTTTTATTTTTATTTTGGAGACAGAATTTTCCTTTGTTGCCCAGGCTGGAGTGCAGTGGTGCCATCTCGGCTCATTGCCACCTCTGCCTTCCACGTTCAAGCAATTCTGCCTCAGCCTCCCGAGTAACGGGGATTACAGGTGCCCACCACAATGCCTGGCTAATTTTTTTTTGTATTTTTAATAGAGACGGAGTTCCACTGAATTGGCCAGGCTGGTCTCTAACTGCTGACCTCAGGTGATCTGCCCAACTCGGCCTCCCAAAGTGCTGGGATTACAGGTGTGAGACACCACACCTGGCTGCATCAGAGATGTTAAAAATATGGAGGAAAAAATTACATCTTACAGTAGTTGAGATTCTCTAGTATGTTCTTTGCAGGTATTTACTAAATGAATTAATATATAAACAACCAGTGTTATTGCTGTGTAAGCCAACTAAAGTCTAAAATAAATTACCTAAGACAGAATCCCATGTGTTAAGCAATTCTTTGTTTCATTTTTTATTATTGGCTCATCAAGTTTGGGCAATTATTTCATCTACTTAAATTCTAGAATCAGTAATGAATTCTTGTTGATTATAATTCAATCTAGAGCAAGTTTTAAAATTTTGAATATACTTTTTCACTTCTAATTTTATTTATCATTCATTGTTTCTTAGAAGCTGACTGCAGCATACTTTAAATTATCTGCTTTAAAAAGATAAGTATTACACAGGTTTTTCAATGGGAGCCCCGGATTTCTCATGTTTGAAAAATAGAAAACATTTTATTCAGGTAGTTTTTTTAACCATGAGAGGGCAGCCTTGTTTAACTTATCGAAATCTCCCAAAGGCCTAGCTGGGCAGCCACATTCTACAGAATGATTCACTGGAGAGGGAGGAGGGTTCCAGGAACCCCAGCCAGCCGTTTTCAGGGTGTTTTATTTGCTGAAGGCTAGTTGCTCTGCTGGGAAGCACACTGATGCTGCTCGCTGTTTTTACTTCCTGAGGGTCTTACATTGGCAGTGAAACCTGGTATTACTTATTTAGCAGGCAGATGGGGGGGTCCAGGGGAATGAGTTGCTTGGGAAGGTTGACATGTATCAGAAATTAGGTGGCTGCAGGAGGGGATGCTTTCACAAAGGCCATGTCTGGAATTTGAATCTCTGATAACACATACATACTTACAGTTATGCAAACTTTTTGTGTGTGTGTGTGTGTGTGCATGATTTATTTATTATTATTTTTTTGAGACAGAGTCTTGTTCTGTCACCCAGGCTGAAGTGCAGTGGCGCAATTTTGGCTCACTACAACCTCTGCCTCTGGGTTCAAGAGATTCTACTGCCTCAGCCTCCCAAGTAGCTGGGATTACAGGCATGCACCACCACACCCAGTTAATTTTTTTTTTTTTTTTTTTGTACTTTTAGTAGAGACAGAGTTTCATCATGTTTGCCAGGCTGCTCTCAAACTCCTGACCTCCAGTGATCCACCCGCCTGGGCTTTCCAAAGTGCTGGGATTACAGGCGTGGGCCACCACACCTGGCCCAAACTTTGAAATATTGTTAGAGACCATTTGGAGAGGCAAAACCATTAAGAAAGGGGAGAGGTTGAAGGTGGGTCTAACGAGGATGGATGTCACGATCAATCAGCATAAATCATCAAGGAGACAAAAGGGGATAGTGACTTATATTTTACATGCTTATTAGATCATTTATTCCTTCCTTTGTTTATCACACATTATTGAATTTTATACAGAGGTACAACATAAACTCCTAAGCCAGTGAGGGAAACTTCCTAGTAAGCAGATCATTGCAGTTCAGTCTAAGTGATAAAAATATGGACACAGTATCATGGGAGTACAAACTAGGAACTAACCTTGCATGGAAGATTGAGTCCTGGATTAAAGATCTGGGCAGCATAGGGTTAGACCCAGGCCTGTTAGTGTAGGCCTGAGTACAAATAATGTAATGACCAAATAGTCTAATGACCAATCCAATGTAGGGGAAGAGAGCTCAAGTCAGTCTGAATCTCACGTATTCTGTGCCTCAGTCTTTTATAGACAGAACTTTTACTTTTCAGTGCTAGCCCATCTCTATAGTGGTGAGAGCAGTTACGAAGGTGTTCCTAATGTCTTTTACAGTTAAAAGTCCTTCTATGTTAGCTTTACCAACTGAGCAATGAGAACATATGACAGCATGCACTCATTCATTCCACAAACACATAGTGAAGTCCCCAAATGTGCCAGTCACGATGCTAGGAATTAGTGGTTATATAAACAAGCTAAAATCCAATCTCTGCATCCCAAGTGCTCAGTGCTCACAATCAAGTAAGGAAGAAATTATAAATCAGTGGACAAAGTTAATTCTTTAGGCAGATGGGCAGAAAATTTACTTTTCCTCAAGTCCTTGAGCCTAGTAATCACACAATGTTTCCCATTAAGCTTCTTAATTATAAAAAGATCAGGATGAGCTTCAAAAGTAGTAGGGATGAAAGTGGTAGAAATCATAGTATTTTGTATTAGTCTTAGCCCCAAGTTATAAAGTGAATGTCCTACCATGTTCCTTACAAAAACATAGGAACAACAACAATAGCATTGGTTGCATTCCAGGGCTAAATAGGAATGCAAAACAGGTCATGTACAGTTTTGATATTGCTATATCAGGGGTTTGCATCGAGATTAGAGGTGCATTCTGATTCATGTTAAAAAAAAGTTATTAAAGAGATAGTATAGAATCAGTTTCACTTTTAAATGAATTAATTTATATCTTGATCATTTAAAATCATACTTATATAGTATATACTTGTATATACTTTTCATGTAAAATCATACGTATATATAAGTATATACTTGTATGTGTACATGTTTATTTAGTGTATGGCATGTATATGGACCCAAGAAGACCAACCTGCAGTTTCCCTGAGATCTTTGGCCTCAGAATATCTGCTATACTCCTGAGCCCTTCCTAAGAAAACCCATTTACAATTCCTTTCCTGTGCACTTTCTTACACTGAACACTTGTCCGTATTCTCAATCAGGAATCAGCAAATATCATCTGTAAGAGGCCAGGTAGTAAATATTTTAAGCTCTGCTGGCATCTAGTCAACTCTGTCTGCCATTGTAGCACAAAAGCAGTCATAGAAGATACATAAACTAATGAATGTACAAACATAGATGGCAGGTCAGGTTTGCCCTGCAGGTCATACTTTGAAAATCCCTGTGCTGAGTCATTCGACCCCAGCATTTTGGCTGATTCGATTAGGAGGGGGCATCCAAAGTAAGGGTGACAAATCTGTTAGCCAGTCCCAATATGTTGCCCTGGCAGGGACCTTGTATGAGATCTTTGTAATAATTGGTGTCTCTAGATAGGCAGACAGGTGGACAGACAGAACAATTGTTAGTGGGATCAGCTGCATCAGGAGCCAAGAGTAATCAGAAGCTATCAGTAAAGTAAAATGAAAATATTTTAAAACGATAACCAACTAGAGAGTGGGGTAGTTAGTTAATAGGATCGAGACTAGAGAATTGGAGAAAATTCACATTGGTGAGGGTTGTGGGTCTTGGGAATTGTATGTCCTAAAAAAATCTTACCATGATTAATCTGCATTCCAGTTTCAGTCTAGCCATCCCTGGGTTCCTGGAGGAGCTATGTTTTTCTTATTTCCACATGTAGCCTCACAGCTGATTTTCCATTGCTAGAGGTAACCTCGATGAATATCTATTTCTGACAACTCCGAAGAGCCCAGGTGACATTCTCTTCTTTCTGTAGGTTGGGAACCAGAGGTGTGTATCACATATTTATCAGCAAGTATTGACTATGTTGGGAGATTTCTCCATCATTTGTTTTATACTTTCTGCCTAGTTGCTGAATGCATTGAGTAAGCCTAAGTCATTTTTTGCTTGAAAATGCACAGCCAGTTTCTCTGGGGGCATTTGACGAGGAAGAAGCATGGATGTGTACCCACCTCAGGCCTGACAGTCCTGCTCAGTGAGGCATCAGGGCCCCATATGGTGAAAATTGTTCCATGACAAGTCTGGTTTATTCCAGTTGTTGCTTCTATTGAAAATCTTGAGGAAAAACTTTTCATGTTTCTCACCTGAGTGCAGTGAAGGTTTCTGGACTGCCTGGGAAAAGGTTTAAAGGAAGGTTACATTATTAATCAATACACTTTTATGCCCAGTTATCTCTGACCAGAGATGAGTCCTTCACATTGCTCTTAACAGTCCCTGGAACTTAATTCAACCCTTGTCATCTCTGACAGTGTTTTATGGTCTCCTGCTCTGGCTGCCAATCTTAAGACAACTTCGATTTTGGAAGAAATTTCCATTCTCTTCTTCCACCATATGAGAAAAAAGGTACAATTTTGTAGCTATTCAGGGTAGAAGGACATTTTATCATTGAAGGAGTGAATTCTTGGATGTGTTAATATATCTCCTTTCATAGGTATGTTGAAGGACATTTTACTTCTGGCTCTTTCTTATTTTTTTTATTTTTTATTTTTTTTTTTGAGATGGTGTCTCGCTCTGTCACCTAGGCTGGAGTGCAGTGGTACAATCTTGGCTCACTGCAACCTCTGCCTCTGAGGTTGAAGCGATTCTCCTGCCTCAGACTCCTGAGTAGCTGGGATTACAGGCTGCATCAACATGCCCAGCTAAGTTTTAGTAGAGATGGGGTTTCGCCATGTCGGCCAGGCTGGTCTTGAACTCCTGACCTCAGGCGATCCACCCGCCTCAGCCTCCCAAAGTGCTGGGATTACAGGTGGGAGCCACTGCACCTGGCCTCATTATTAAAAAGCAAACAAACAACAGCAACAAAAAACAGTTAATTGCCAAATGTTGCATAAAACATGGCACCTTGCTTTCAGAAACCATTTTTTATAAATCTGGATGTACATTAAAGTTAATATGGACCCCCTAGATATAACCTCTTGAGAACAAGAGAAAATAGACATCACTACCATTATCTTTCTGTTAGAGGCCAATCAACATTAATAACATACCTGGCATTTGTACACTTGCCATGTGCTAGTCACTGAGGCACAGAGTATTGATCACTTGCCCAAGGTCTCACAGTAAGAAGCAGATACATGTGCAGCACTATCCTGCTTTCATGACATTATGTCCATAAGCTCAGGCTCCAGAAAACTTGAAGGAAGTCTTCATCCACAGAGCATGGAGATCTGAAGGGAAAACCTAGGTGTGAGCAATGAGATATCTGATCTCTCTAAAATTTCCTTTTTTCTGTAAGTAGAAGAAATAGGCTCCCCTGAGGATTATATTTCAAGTAAAGAGTCAAGCAGTCACTGCGATGTGTTGCTACCCACTGTGTGGCTGCCTCTATTAGGCACTTTCACAATGAGGTTACAGATCAGAAACAGGCAGTTCAGGGGCCAGCTGATGAGAGATGGACAGAGGCCTGCCTGGGGTATACACTTGCTTTACATGAAGCTTGTCTTTTCTTTATACAGAGCTGTGCTCCATGCTGCTTACATGGCTGTTTCATGTCCTAATTAATTTTGGGGCTCTCTGTTGGATTTTAATTACAGATCTGTTAATCCATGGGAAGAGTTGACAGATGCTGTAGGTTGGTCATAGCAAATTAATAGGCAAGTGCTGGGTAGAAAGTCCTGAAGACTCTTAGTAATTGACTCACAAAAAAACTTGCCACTTGAAAGTGGGGAGCACAACCAGAATATCTTTAGCTACCTAGAACAGCATTTTTAAAAGGAAAGACACCGAGGTGGAAAACACTGACTCAGTTTGGGCTTGCATTTTCTATTGAGGTGGGAAGAGAAAGTTAGGGATCTCATTAATAGAATGAATGAGGATGGGATTGGGCTGGGTCACCTGGAAAAACTTGAGCAAAGTCCCTTGGGATGATATAAACATAATGCAGTCAAAAAAGAATAAACAGTTTATTTCTAGCAGGGCTTGTCCTCAAACCTCAATACAGTCATGCAACACATAAGAACGCTAAGGTCAATAACAGGTGGCATATCCAATGGTGGTCCCTTAAGATTATAATGGAGCTGAAAAATTCTTATCACCTAGTGACATCATAGCTGTCCTAACGTCATAATACAAAGCATAACTCATGTGTTCGTGGTGACACTGGTGTAAACAAACTTACTGCTCTGCTAGGTTTATAAAAGTATAGCAATATAATTATGCACAGCTCATAATACTGATAATACTAAACAACTATGTTACTGGTTTATATATTTACTATACTTTTTTATTATTATTTTAGAGTATATTTCTTCTACCTATTAAAAAAATGTTAACTGTAAAACAGCCTCAGGCAGGTCCTTCAGGAGGTATCCAGAAGAAGGCATTGTTATCACAGGAGATGACAGCTCCATGCATGCTATCGCCCCTGTAGACAGTGGGATAAGATGTAGAGGTGGAAGACAGTGATGTTGATCATTCGACCCTGTGTAGGCCTAGCATAATGTGTATGTTTGTGTCTTAGTTTTTAACAAAAGAAATTTAAAAGTAAACTAATAATAATTTAAAAAATAAAAAATTTTTATATTTAATAAAAAATTAAATAATAATTAAAAAAAATAAATAATAATTTACAAAAAAAAGCTTGAATAAGGATATAAAGAAAGAAAATATTTTTGTATGGCTGTACAATGTGTTTGTGTTTTAAACTAAATATTATAAAAGAGTCAAAAAGTTTAAAAATTAAAATATATATAAAGTGTATTAGGGTTCTCTAGAGGAACAGAACTAATAGGATATGTGTGTTTGTGTGTGTGTGTGTGTGTGTGTGTGTGTATGTGTATATATATGTGTATATATATAAAGGGGAGTTTATTAAGTATTAACTTACATGATCACAAGGTCCCACAAGGCTGTCTGCAAGCTTGAGGAGCAAGGAGAGCCAGTCCCAGTCTCAAACTGGGAGAACTTGGAGTCTGATGTTCGAGGGCAGGAAGCATCCAGCATGGGAGAAAGATGTAGGCTGGAAGGCAAGGCCAGTCTTGCCTTTTCACGTTTTTCTGCCTGCTTTATATTCGCTGGCAGCTGATTAGGTAGTGTCCACCAGATTAAGGGTGGGTCTGCCTTCCCCAGTCCACTGACTCAAATGTTAATCTCCTCTGGCAACACTGTCACAGACACACCCAGGACCAACACTTTGCATCCTGCAATCCAATAAAGTTGACACTCAGTATTAACCATCACATAAAGTAAAAAAGTTACAGTAAGCTAACGTTAATTTGTTATTAAAGCAAATACTTAAAATAAATTTAGTGTAGCCTAAGTGTACAGTAATGTCCTAGCTTTAACATTCAGTCACCACTCACTCCCTAACTCACCCAGAGCAACTTCCAGTCCTGCAAGCTCTATTCACGGTAGGTGCCCCATACAGGTGTAGCATTTTTTAATCTCATACCGCATTTTTACTGTACCTTTTCTATGTTTAAACACATTTAGGTATGCAAATACCTACCATTGTGTTCCAGTTGCCTACAGTGTTCAGTAGAGTAACGTGTTGTGTAGGTTTGTAGCTGAGGAGCAATAGGCTATACCATCTAGCCTAGGTATATAGTAGCCTAAACTGTTTAGGTTTGTGTAAGTACACTGTGTGGTGTTTGCACAATGATGAAATCACCTAATGATGCATTTCTCCGAACTTTTCCTTGTCATTAATTGATACATGCCTGTGTAAAACTTTAGAAAGAATTTGAATTATGGAGAATTCTTTTTAGCCTTAGTTAAGAGGCTAGAACCAAAGCTGGGGAAAATGACCACTTTTTCCTCCTAAGTTCACTTCCAATTTTGGAACTTTGTCCCATTGTTCCGAGAAGAAGCCATTCCAAGAGAGCTGGAGTGCAAAAAAGCCCCTTTACCCCAAAGCAAAGATATCCGTGCCCTGGCTGTGCCCTGGCCTAGCCCTGGTAAAGGGGACATCAGAAGTGACAGAGCTGGTCAGCCTCTTCTCATTTGGAAACAGCCCTGGCCGTAGCTGGTGTTTGAGGGACCCCTACAGAAAGGGGAGAAAAATCCATGCAAATAAGGTGACATTTTATCATATGTTAAAACTTCTACCCTTCAAAGCACAGCCTGCCAACTAAGTCTGTCATCCAGCACTCGTGCCCCTTGAAGGCTGAAGTGTTTTCCTCCTCACCCTGACTCATCCCTGGGCAGGAGCAAAAGGAGGATGGGGAGAAGAAAGGAGCCTTGAGTTGCCCATAGAGGTCAATGCCTGTCTCTGTTCAGAAATCAAACCATCCAAGTGTTGAGATTATAAGGCAGGATTTCTTTCTGTCAACAAAAGCATCCTCTTAGGAATGAATTGGAATTACAGAGAAAAGAATTTAGAGCCTTTGAGAACTTCCTAATTGGTGGAATGGTGAGACTGTAGAATAAACAAAGAGAATGGAAAATCTCTTTAACAGCTAAAAGGAAAAGGGAAACAAATGTAATACGTAGTGTTATTACAGTAAGTTATTACAAATGTAATAAGTAATAATAAGAAGTTAAGTAGGCCTCCTACCTTTTCAACATAATTCTTACCAATCTTTTAAGACCCTCAAATTAGGTGCCCCTTGTGTTTACTTCCAGCACACACTTGCGTATTTACTGTGATATCTATTCATGGACAGAGAATGTAGTCTATTCTACTTCTAAATATTGCTTTTCATTACAGAAACATGGTGTTATTTTTAAGAAAAGTTACCAAAACAACTAAATTCTAAATTTTGCTTTTCCTTACAGAAACATGGTGTTATTTTTAAGAAGAGTTACCAAAACAACTACAGTCAAGCATCACTTGACAATGGAAATATGTTCTGAGAAATGTGTTGTCATTGGGCGATTATGTTCTTGGTTATCTGAACATCACAGAGTGTACTTAACACAAACCTACCTGGTACAGCCGATTACACACCTAGGCCATTTGATAGGCTATTACTTCTAGGCTGCAAATCAAATCTGCACGACATGTTATTGTACTGTAGGCTATTAGAACACGATGATAAGTATTTGCATATCTAAACATATTTAAACGTGGAAAAGGTACAGTAAAAATATGATATAAAAGATAAAAAATGCTACACCTGCATAGGGCACTAACTATGACTAGAGTTTGCAGGACTGAAAGTTGCGCTGAGTGAGACAGAGAGAGAGTAGTGAGTCAATATGAAAGTCTAGGGCATTATTGTGCACTACTGTAAACTATAAAAGCACTTAGTCTACACTAAATTTATTTTGATTTTTTTCTTCAGTAGTAAGACAACTTCAGCTTACGATAACTTTTTTCTTCATAAACTTCTAAATTTTAACTTTTTATCTCCTTTGTAATAACATTTAGCTTTAAACACAAGCATATTGAACATCTGTACAAAAATATTTCTTTATATTATTATTCTATAAGCTTTTTTCTTTTTGAACAGCCCTTCCCTCCCCTCCCCTCCCCTCCCCTTCCTTCTTTCCTTTCTCTCTCCCTCTCTCTCTCTCTCTGTCTCGAGACAGGGTCTTGCTCGGTTGCTTATGCTGGAGTGCAGTGGCACAATCTTGGCTCACTGCAGCCTCGACCTCTCAGGCTCAATTGTTCCTCCCACCTCAGCCTCCTGAGTAGCTGGGACTACAGGCAAATACCACTATGGCTAACTTTGTATTTTTTATAGAGACAGGGTTTCATCATGTTGAAACCTGTTTCAACATGTTGAGCAAGGCTAGTCTAGAACTCCTGGTCTCAAGCCATCTGCCCCCCTCAGCCTCCCAAAGTACTGGGATTATAGGCTTGAGCCATCACACCCAGACTGTAAGGTCTTTTCTATTCTTAAAAATTTTCCTTATTTATTTTACTTTTTAAATGTTTTTGTTAAAAACAAAGACATAAACATACACTTCAGCCTAGGCCTACACAGGGTCAGGATCATCAATGTCAGTGTTTCCAACTCTACATCTTGTCCCATGGGAAGGTCTTCAGGGAAAATAACATACATGGAGCTGTCATCTCCTATAACAATGCGTTTTTCTGGAATAACTCATAAGGACCTGCCAGAGGCTGTTTAACAGTTAATTTTTTTTTTTTAATAAGTAGGAGTACACTCTAAAGTAATGATGTAAAGTATAGTATAGCAAATACATAAACCAGTAACATAGTTCTGTATTATCATTATCAAGTGTTATGGGCTGTATATAATTGTCATTAGGTGACAGGAACTTTTCAGCTTTATTATAATCTTATGGGACCACTGCTCTGTATGTGGTCATTCATTGACCAAAACATCATTATGTAGCATATGACTGTATTCAAATGGTATAAAATCAGCTGAGTGTGGTGGCTTATACCTGTAACCCCAGCACTTTGGGTGGCTGAGGTGAGTGGATCACTTGAGTTCAGGAGTTTGAGACCACCCTGGCCAACATGGCGAAACCCCATATCTACTAAAATTACAAAAATTAGCTGGGCATGGTGGTGCATGCCTGTAGTCCCAGCTACTCAGGAGGCTGAGGCACAAGGATCACTTCAACCTGGGAGGCAGAGGTTGCAGTGAGCTGAGATCACGCCAGTGCACTCCAGCCTGGGTGACACAGCAAGACTCTGACTCAAAAATAAATAAATAAAATGAATGTTATCTTTCCTAAAAATTTTTTTAATAATGAAAGTGTTTCCATAGGCTAAACGTGTAGTTATAATCCTCAAACATCACTGAGCTGATCCAGCATTTAATTGTCTGAAGTGAAGTGGCTTTTTTCTCCTTTAACCACCGGCACCCTCATTATTGGAACATCTTGTACACTCTTTTTTATTGACTTGTTATATCTCTTGTTATTGCAAAATGAAGCTCAGAGCCTCTCAAACAAAATAGATGCAATGGGCCGCAAAAGCATTCTTACTACACTATGTGGACGACAGAATTTTTTCTCTTTACTCACATTGCTAGTTATTGGCCATCCCTTTACAACCAATACTTGTCCTTGCAATGCAAATAGTGTTCCCTAATTTCTCAAATTTATAATAGTCATGTTATGAAAACATAAATTGCAAGAGAACTGCCTGTTTCAGAGTTGTGCTTTCCGCAACTGGCTGCACACTAGAATCACCTAAGGATCTGTTAAACACCACAGCTTCTTTTTTTTTTTATTTTGAGACAGAGTCTTGCTCTGTTGCCCAGGCTGGAGTGCAATGGCGCAATCTCGGCTCACTGCAACCTCCACCTCCCAGGCTCAAGCAATTCTCCTGTCTCAGCCTCCCGAGTAGCTGTGATTACAGGCACGTGCCACCACACCCAGCTAATTTTTGTATTTTTAGTAGAGATGGGGTTTCACCATGTTGGCCAGGCTGGTCTTGAACTCCTGACCTCAGGTGATCCACTCGCCTCGGTCTCCCAAGCACCACAGCTTCTTACCTGCACATCAGATGAGCAGAATCAGAATCAGAATTTCTGGGAGTAAAGTCTGGGAATCTGTGTTTTCAAAAAGCTTTCCCCAGGATTAATTGTATAGCCAGATTTGGAAACCATGATACAAGATGACCTTCTGTAGTCTCTCTCTCATTGTTTGGAAATCCTTTGAATGAAAAAAACAAAAAACAAAAAACCTCTTTTTTTCTTCCAATTAAGATTCTTGCAACTAATAGTTGCCCAATTAATTAATATAGAGAGAAGGAAAATAATTTATTATTCATTTGTTTGGGGAGGAGATAAATTTATTGAGAGACATCGTTAGAAGAAACTAAATGTAATTTTCTCTACAATGACCATGCAAGGAATAAATGTTTCCCAATAAAATGAAAGTGTCCAGTCGAGGTTGACCAAGGGTTTGATGAGACAATGGGTGTGAAAGTATCACAACAAAGATTGACACGTAATAGATTAATAACTGCTTAATAAGTATATTATTGCTTGTAGACTTTAGTCTCATATTTTCTCAGTCTCTGTCTCTCTATGTAGGTCTCCAAACCTTCTTCTATTTTCCATTAATATGGAGAATAAAACATATACCATTATTTTAAAAGCCAGAAATTTATAATATTAGGTATTATTCTCTGGGATGTAATTGGAATGAAATATGATATTTCCAGTTTTACCGATTCACTGTTCCCTTAATTAGTCTCTAGTAAACTAGCCCCTCTACATTAAAAGCTAGTTTTTCTCTACCTGTTTTCTTGAAGATTGAAGTTCAAACAAGAGTAGATCCCTTTCTTCTTTTTGATTGCAAATCACTTTGTACCTAAGCTATAGAATTAACACACACTGGCTTTTATTTTAATTACCTAAATGTGCATTCATTTTTTCCATTTTGATTACTCTTTGTAAATCTCCATAGTTGCTTACCCATTGTAGATGCTTATTGAATGCTACTCTGTCCTATATATTTATTACAATTGTGATTGGTTGGATTTGGGGATATTATTTGCTCCCTTCCTGCCTTCTTTCTTATATGAGAAAGCTCTCTGAGTCTGTACTGTCTCTCTTATACAGTGACTGGAAAGTGCCTTAACCCCAAATGGCCTTCCGATTTCTTCCCATTTCTCTGTCATCCTTTACAAGTTGTTTATTTTTTGCTTTCTCTACTTCCTCACCTCACATTCTCTCCTGTACACGTTCTAAGTGGTTTCTTTCACTGCATGGAAACTTCTCTCATCATGATCAGCAATGATCCAGGAGGGCCCATTGCTTTGTCTTGTGTTGTTGATTCCTCTGCAGCATTTAACAAAGCTGATGCTTCCTTTTTGAAAGATTCTTTCCACTTGATTCCATGACCCCAAGTGCTTAGTTTCTTTAGTGTCCTCCTAATTTCACACGTTGCACTTTCTTCAACGGTTCTGCCCCTTAGTCAGATCAGTAAATATTAGATGCCCCCGGGCTCTGTTCTGGGTGCTCTTTTCTTCTTTATTCATGTCCTCTTCTCAGGCGATCTCATCTCTTCCCATGGGTTTGGATAAGAAACACAGTCTATGTACAGGTGAATCCAAAAACATACTTTCATTGGTACATTTTCTTAGAACTCCTGACTTTTCCATCAAACTGCCTGACACAGCCGTATAAATCTATTAGCCATGTCAAACACAGCATGACTGAAAGAGAACTCCTGATTTCACCCCCAAATATCCTCCTTTTCTAATCTTCTTCACTTCCCCTAATGACATCACAGTGTACCTTGTTGTCTGGGACCCAAACCTGGGCCTTATCCTTGATCTCTCACTTTCTTTTGCCTGCCACTCAGTGAGTCTTGTGGATTCCCATGATGTATCCTAAATCTATCCATTTCTCTTTGTCTCCATCCCTGGCACCCTAATCTCAGATACCCTAATTTCTAGCCTGAAAAAGCCTTTTAACTCATTGCCCTGCTCCAAGTCTTGCTTCTCTACATTCCACCTTGTCCAAAGCAGAGTAAACTTTTGAGAACAAATCTAGTGATGTCATACATCCTCTCCCCATGACTTAAACCTATCAATGGCTTTGACTCCACAGTTTAGACTAAAATTCAAATTATCTGTCTTGATCTATAAAATTTTATACTGGTGGTTCTTAAGCTTGCACATGCACCGTAGTCACCAGAAGGTCTATTAAAACCCAGAGTGCTGGACCCCACCCCAGAGTTTCTGATTTGGTAAACATGGAGTGTAGGTAGAAAATTTACATTTCTAACAAGTTCCCAGGTGATGCGGGTGCTGCCAGTTTGGGGAACAAACTTTATAAACCGTTACTCCATATAATCTGGCCCTGCCTACCCTTGATCTGAGCTCCTATTAACTTTCTTCTCTTTTTCTATGCTCCATCCACTCTGGGCCCCCTTTTCTCACAATCAGAACTCTTTTTAATTTTAATTTTTTATTTTTTTAGAGACAAGGTATCACTCTGTTGCTCAGGCTGGAGTGCAGTAATGTGGTCATAGCTCACTGTAACTTCAAACTCCTGGGTTCAAGCCATCCTCCTGCCTCAGCCTCCTGTGTAGCTAGGACTACAGATGCATGCCACTACCAGGCTAAATTAGAACTTTTATATTAACATTCAGTCTTTCTGGAATACCCTTTTTCCAATCTTGACTTTGGGACTGATGTTTCTTTCTTGCTATTGAAATCTTAATTTAAGTCACTAACACAGAGAGGCCCTCCCTCACCACCCAATCTAAAGAACTCCCCAAACTGTATTAGTCCATTTTTGGTGCTGATAAAGACATACCTGAGACTGGGCAACTTACAAAAGAAAGAGGTTTAATTGGACTTACAGTTCCACGTGGTGGGGAAAGCCTCACAATCATGGTGGAAGGCAAGGAGGAGCAAGTCACACCTTATATGGATGGTGGCAGACAGAGAGCTTGTTCAGGAAAACTCCCCCTCATAATAACCATCAGATCTTGTGAGACTTACTGTCACGAGAACAGCATGGGAAAGATCTGCCCCCATGATTCAGTTACCTCCCACTGGGTCCCTCCCACAACATATGGGAATTCAAGATGAGATTTGGGTGGGGACACAGCCAAACCATATCATTCTGCTCCTGGCCCTCCCAAATCTCATGTCCTCACACTTCAAAACCAATCATGCCTTCCCAGCATTCCCCTAAAGTCTTAACTCATTTCTGCATTAACTCAAAAGTCCACAGTCCAAAGTCTCATCAGAGACAAGACAAGTCCCACAAGTCCCTTCCACCTATGAGCCTGTAAAATCAAAATCAAGTTAGTTACTTCCTAGATACAATGAGGGTACAGGCATTGGGTAAATACAGCCATTCCAAATGGGAGACATTGGCCAAAATGAAGGGACTACAGGCCCCATGCAAGTCTGAAATCCAGCGGGGCAGTCAATCTTAAAGTTCCAAATGATCTTCTTTGACTACAGGTCTCGCATTCAGGTCCCACTGATGCAAGAGGTGGTTCCCATGGCCTTGGGCAGCTCCACTCCTGTGGCTTTGCAGGATACAGCTTCTCTCCTGGCTGCTCTCATGAGCCGGCAGTGAGTGTCTGCGGCTTTTCCAGGAGCAGGGTGCAAGCTGTCAGTGGATCTACCATTCTGGGGTCTGGAGGATGGTGACCCTCTTCTCACAGCTCCACTAGGCAGTGCCCCCATAGGGACTCTGTGTGGGGGTTCCAACCCCACATTTCTCTTCCACACTGCCCTAGCAGAGGTTCTCCATGAGAGCCCCGCCCCTGCAGAAAACTTTTGCCTGGGCCTGCAGGCGTTGCCATACATCTTCTGAAATCTAGGTGGAAGTTCCCAAACCTCAGTTTGTGACTTCTGTTCACACTCAGGCTCAACACCACATGGAAGCTGCCAAGGCTTGGGGCTTCCACCCTCTGAAGCAACAGCCCAAGCTGTACTTTGGCCCCTTTTAGTCATGGCTCGAGTGGCTGGGATGTGGTTCACCAAGTCCATGGACTGCACACAGCACGGAGACCCTGGCCCTGGCCCAGGAAACCATTTTCTCCTAGGCCTCGGGGCCTGTGATGGGAGGGGCTGCCGTGAAGACCTCTGACATGCCCTAGAGACATTTTCCCCATTGTGTTGGAGATTAACATTCAGCTCCTTGTTACTTATGCAAATTTCTGCAGCTGGCTTCAATTTCTCCTCAGAAAATGGGTTTCCCTTTTCTATCACATTGTCAGGCTGTAAATTTCCCAAACTTTTGTGTTCTGCTTTCTTTATAAAACTGAATGCCTTTAATAGCACCCAAGTCACCTCTTGAATGCTTTGCTGCTCAGAAATTTCTTCTGCTAGATACCCTAAATCATCACTCTCCAGTTCAAAGTTCCACAAATCTCTAGGGCAGGAGCAAAATGCTGCCAGTCTCTTTGCTAAAACATAACAAGAGTCACCTTTGCTCTAGTTCCCAACAAGTTTCTCATCTCCACCTGAGACCACCTCAGCCTGCACCTATTTGTCCATATCACTATCAGGTTTTTGATCAAAGCCATTAAACAAGTCTCTAGGAAGTTCCAAACTTTCTCACATTTTCCTGTCTTCTTCTGAGCCCTCTAAACTCTTCCAGCCTCTGCATGTCACCCAGTTCCAAAGTCGCTTCCACATTTTCGGGTAGCTTTTCAGCAGTGCTCCACTCCATTAGTACCAATTTACTGTATTAGTCCGTTTTCACACTGCTGATAAAGACATACTCAAGACTGGGCAATTTAAAAAGAAAGAGATTTAATTGGACTTAACAGTTTTACGTGGGTGGGGAGGCCTCACAGTCATGGCGAAGGCAAGGAGGAGCAAGTCACATTTTATGTGGATGGCGACAGGCAAAGAGAGCTTGTGGAGGAAAACTCCCCCTTGTAATAAGATCTCACCATCAGATCTCGTGAGACTTACTATCCCAAGAACAGCACAGGAAAAACCTGCCCCCATGATTTAATTACTTCCCACTGGGCCCCTCCTACAACACCATGGGAATTCAAGATGAGAATTGGGTGGGTACATAGCCAAACCATGTCACTGTCTTTATCAAATCACTCTATTATAATATTCTGCACAGCACTTATCACCATCTTATTTTTCTTCATTAGTTGTTCCTTTTAAGTAAGCTCCAGGAGACCATGGGTTTTATCTGTTTGACTCACCACTGTAGTCTCAGCAACTGAGAAAAATGCCTGACACAGAGCAAATGCTCAATAAATAAACACCGAATGATTGAGGAAGGGCTCCTAAATACTTAATACATGAATGAAGCAAAGACAACATTGAGCACACTTAAACTCAACTACTGGTGAGCTTTTGTGGAAGAAATTTCCATAGAGAAGAATGGGCCAAGAGTCCTCCCTTTACCTTTCTTGCATTCCTCAGCTCAGTCTCCTTTTGAGAGCTAAGTTTGATTGGATCCAGTTCATTGCTTCTCTGGATTAATGGTTCTCATATTTGGGCATTAGAAACAAGTCCTTTAAAGAGATGAGAGAAGTAATTGTGTAAAATTGACTGAGTGCAGCAGAAGAGCTGTGCTTTTACTTAAAAGAAGTAAAAATAATAATGAATAATTATAATAATGAAAGTAATTTATAGATGGATTTCAGGGTGGGCATAGTGGCTAATGCCTGTTATCCCAACACTTTGAGAGGCTGAGGCAAACAGATCACTTGAACCCAAGGAGTTTGTGTGTGTGTGTGTGTGTGTGTGTGTGTGTGTGTGTTTCATTGAGATGGAGTCTTGCTCTGTTGCCCAGGCTGGAGTGCAGTGGTGCAGTCTTGGCTCACTGCAGCCTCTACCTCCCAGGTTCAAGCAATTCTCCTGTCTCAGCCTCCTGAGTAGCTAGTAGTACAGGTGCATACCACCACACCAGTTAATTTTTGTGTTTTTAGTAGAGATGGGGTTTCACCATATTTGTCAGACTGGGCTCAAACTCCTCATCTCAGGTGATCTAACCACGTTGGCCTCCCAAAGTGCTGGTATTACAGCCGTGAGCCATCATGCCTGGCTGAGCCCAGAGAGTTTGAGACCAGCTCTGGCAACATGGTGAAACCCCATCTCTACAAAAAATACAAAAAATTAGCTGGGTGTTATGGTGCATACCTGTAGTCACAGCTACTTGGGAGGCAGAGGTGGGAGGATCACCTGAGCCTAGGAAGTCAAGGCTGCAGTGATTACATCACCGCACTCCAGCCTGGGTGACAGAGTGAGGTCCTGTCTCAAGAATAAAAATAAATAAATAATTAAAAATTAATGGATTGCAAATTAAAATTTTAAAACAATTAAATTAATAACAAATCAGTAGCACATTTCGGTTTGGGAAATGTACTTACTTTAAATGGTTACCTCTCATTCTCTATTTGAGTCCTCTTTGTTTCTTTCACAGCATTTATCATAACTCAATTTTATTTTTGTTTTTTTTTTTGTCTAGTTTTCTCACTTAAACTTAGTATGAGATCTAAAAACAATTGTGAAACAGTGAATTAGTGTTTCTATTATAGTACATCTCACATTATCTTCACTCTTGAGTTGTTCTATCTTCCTTAACTTCTTGAGGATGGGAAAGTATCTTTTTATTGTCATATTGACAACCCCAACACTTGTCATTTAGTAGGCACTAAATAAATGCTTTCTGAATTGAATTGTTTCCCCTTGCCAGATGTGGAAAGGTACATCTGCCAGTGAACTAGTGGCTTCTATGAATTTATTGATCTGTTTAGGTCAGAGTATGGTTAATCAGTGCTACATGCCATGGTGTGCTGAGACTGATTCCTACTGGTCCACAAGATCTAATTGCTATGTTTTTAGGAATCTTATGAGCTGATTGATGTCACGTTGGTACCTTGAAAGCAGCCACGGTGAGAGTATTAGTGAATGCAAATTTTATTTATTAGAAATCAGCAAATGCTGGGAGGCTGAGGTGGGAGGATTGCTTGAGCCCAGGAGTTCAAGGGGGCAGTGAGCCGAGATTGCACCCCAGCACTCTAAACTGAGGCACAGAATGAAACCCTGTATCATTAAAAAAAAAAAAAAAAAAAAAAGAAAGGAATAAAGAAAAGAAAAGGAAAAACTACAGAGAAAGAAATCAAGGCAGGGCACAGTGGCTCACACCTGTAATCCCAGCACTTTGGGAGGCCGAGGCGGGTGGATCACAAGGTCAGGAGATCGAGACCATCCTGGCTAACATGGTGAAACCCCGTGTCTACTAAAAATACAAAAAATTAGCCAGGCGTGGTGGCGGGCGCCTGTAGTCCCAGCTAGTGGGGAGGCTGAAGCTCAAGAATGGTGTGAACCCGGGAGGCGGAGCTTGCAGTGAGCCGAGATGGTGCCACTGCACTCCAGCCTGGGCGACAGAGCGAGACTCTGTCTCAAAAAAAAAAAAAAAAAAAGAAATCAGCAAATGCAACATACCAGATATTTTGTTTCTTCAGTGTGTTTGTTTTATAGCCAGTTGTTCCACTGCTGTCTGAACATCAGAATAGTAAACAAGTATTGATTTTTTTTCTGCCTAGTTTCTATCTCTCAATTTTCTGATACTAGACTCTGGCTGAAATGACTGGTCTAAGACTTTAAGAAATAACTGAAGCTTTGTACCCTTTGACCACCTGCCTGTTGGCAAGATAAATAAGTTTTGGAAATCTATATAGCATAGTGCCTATAGCTAATGATACTGTGTTGTAGACTTAAAATTTGCTAAGGTAGAGCTTATGTGTTTTTACCACGTGCACACACACACACATAAAATAATAATAAAGGGAATGGCAGGAAACTTTGGGAGGTGATGGATGTCTATGGCCTTGTTGGTGGTGATAATTTCACGGTGTATACTTATCCCCAAACTCACTGAGTGGTACACATTAAATATATACAGCTTTTTAATCTGTCAATCATACCTCCATAAAGTGGTTTAACAAAGGTAAACATAGGATACAAATTGACTCCTGATCTCTATTCACAATTTTTCCTTATGATTTCCAAACAGAACTGGGAAGGAAAAGTCCTCTTTGTCGTGGTGATAAAGCTGCAAAGATCAGAATTAGGGCCGTTCATGAGACTGTTCTATCTTTGCCTTCCCTATGGTTTAGTGATCTTAAGCCAGTGAGTTCTGCATTCTTCCAATCCTCCCTGGCCCTTGCCTTTTTTTTTTTTTTTAAATTTAAACTTGTTTGAATTGGGTTTTAGTCATTTATACACTAAAGAATCTGACCAATACAGTACAGATAATCAAAGTTAATAGTTTATTAAAAGTGTACCTATAAATGTGATGCAGCATAGAACAGTGGAAGTATATTGGATTATTAAACCAGAAAACCTGAGTTCGTCCGAATGCCAGTTCCATCAATTAGTAGCTGTGTGTAGCTGGGAAAATTATTTAGCCTCTCTAGACTTTCATTTCTTTAACTGTAAAATGGGAATAAGACTGCTCACTCTGATTTTTCTGCAAGGTTTCTAAACTAATCAAGTATGACGATAGATGTGAAAATGTTTTATAAAGCATAAAGATACCTGTATCTATGATAATATTAATAACTTCATGAGGAAAGAATGGGATTTATCAAACAAATTGATCACTAGAAAATATTTCTGCTATTTCTGAATAGAACAATTTATAAATGTTGAAAGTTTTCAGTGTCCTTGGTCATTAGGTTGCATAAATGTGTACTGAATTTTAAGAATAAACAACAATAGCAGCAAAAGTGGTTCTTGTCCTCAAGTTTGGGGTGAGAATATGGGAGAAGAAAGCATTGACTAGGAAGTCAAGAGAACTGGATCCTAATACTGACTCAGTCACTAACCAACATATGACTTGAGACATGTCATTTCACTTCCCTGGACCTCAATATTCCCACTTGTACAATGAAGAGTTTGGCCTAGTTCTCTGAAATGCCTTCTGGCTCAATTAAGTCAATAATCCTAATTGAGTAGACAGGGCATGCACACATGAACAGATATAAGAATGCTTACAAAGTAATTTACCAGTAAGTACACCCAAGCAAAGGGAGTGTATGTTAAGTATTTAAGTGGGTCAACTGAAAGAGTGACCCCCGCTGAGTGGTCCTACTCAGGAAAAGTATTGACATCTTGACTGATGAGCCCTATCTCAATGAACTGCTTATGATAGTAAATGAAAAAATAAATAAATGTTCATCACATGAAACTGAACTGCATGCATTGACGTCTCCACAATAGATGCACAAATCAAGTGAAGTTCTACTTGGTGTTTGCTAGTGCTAGACACTCATATTCATTGTTTTACTTCATTCCAGAGAAGTTCAGCAACTTGCCAAAGGTCACCCAGCTAGCAAGTGGTATAATAACAATCAAATGTAAATTTTTTTTTTTTTAATTTATTTTTTGAGACAGAGTCTCACTCTGTCGCCCAGGCTGGAGTGCAGTGGCGCCATCTCAGCTCACTGCAAGCTCCACCTCCTGGGTTCACGCCATTCTCCTGCCTCAGCCTCCGGAGTAGCTGGGACTACAGGCGCCCGCCGCCACACCTGGCTAAATTTTTTTTTTGTATTTTTAATAGAGACGGGGTTTCACCGTGTTAGCCAGGATGGTCTTGATCTCCTGACCTTGTGGTCTGCCCACCTTGGCCTCCCAAAGTGCTGGGATTACAGGTGTGAGCCACCACGCCTGGCCCAAATGTAAATTTTTTGATGCTAAGTTCAGCATTCCCACTGCAGTACCGTTATTAACTACAACCCACTTGACCTTACCCCATTGCTTGTAAGCAGATTTGACTCGACCTCAAAGAACCTGGTCAAGCAGCTGTATTTGTCTCCCCTCAAACTTTGACTTGCATAATACTTTTATGTTTTACAAAATTAAGTACTTTTTTTTTTTGTATTTGCATCTCCATTATTTTTTCTGTTGCTGAAATTCCAGCAGCTGGCAGTTGCAGCTTCTACTGATTCCCTGTATATCAGTGGGGACTAGTAACCTCAATACACATGTGACTTGCTTGGGCAGCTTCCTGTCCTTCAATTCTCACCATACCCAGATGACTCTTCCAACAATAATTCCTTTACAGTAAAGCATTCTTCTCAATTTTGAAGATAGAGAATTCTTTGTGAGTAAGAGAGAAAACATTATTACTAAGTTTCTTTGTAATACTTCTTTCTCTTCCATCTTGTTAGTCTTTACCACAGCCTCACTCCGCTTTGGCCACTGGAGTATTTCCTTGAGTTCCTACTAATAGATTAATGCATGGTGCTTTATTAAGATGTATGGATGTGTCACTCTAGTGCCATGCTAAGCATCAGCTGCTCTAGGGGGCAGCTGCGGTTCTTCCCTTGACATGAATCCTTTCATGATTCCTTCTATGACTGCAAAAAATTAAATGATGAGGCCATTCTGCTAGTGCCTAAAGCAACTTCCTACAATCCCCCTTGTGAGTCCTCTATGGGAAATATTCCATACAATGAGATGAAAATAAACAGAGAGAAGTAAGTATATCTATCATGTGCCAGGCCAGATACTCTGTTTCAGAAAGCTCAGAAACAATAATGAGAAGTTATATTCTTTCTCAGTCAGATCCAATTGCTTTCAGATTGCACACAGTGAGCTGGAATCAGCTCGGGGGTGTCAGTCTTCATGAGTGTGCATTTGCTGCAGTTATTCAGCAGGTTTGCCCTTGAAAGCACGACTCTTCTTTCAATACTGCTCATTAGAGAATGTTCTATAGACCAGAGGTAACATGTCATGCATGTAGGCTAAAATAATCCTTAAAATTAGAACTATATAAAGGGTGCTCCTACTAATTGCTGTATTTTGTTCACTCTGAAAAGGCAGAAATGTAACTGGTGGAATCCACTTGGTTCATATTGCTATGTTTTGGAGTTCCTAAGAGAGGTATTTAACTTGGGGCTTTCTGAAGGTAACAAAAGATTAACTGAGAATGATCAACTCCAAAGTATATAATGGGAAAACCTCCGTTCAGCTTAGCATACATTCTTTTACAGGGGAGAAATTTTTGAGATTTAGCAGCTCATCATTAATTATTTTTAAAAATATAAAACCATTTACTCATAAGTTTAGGTAGCAATTTTGTTTTTACTATTGAATAAATGATAATATTTGATTTACTACATAGGGCAATTCTATTTGGAATCCAGGTTGTATAAAATACTTTTCTATTATTAAACTTTAAAGATAAGTCACATAAATATAGCATGTCTTTTGTTTTATTAAAGTCAAGCTTATTGATATTTAATTTGTATACAGTAAGAGGCTGGGCACAGTGGCTTATGCCTGCAATCCCAGCACTTTGGGAGGTCAAGGCAGGCGGATCACCTGAGCTCATGAGTTATAGGCCAGCCTGGCCATCATGGAAAAACCCCATCTCTACTAAAAAAAAAAAAAAAAAATACAAAAATTAGCATGATGGTGCATGCCTGTAGTCCCAGCTACTCAGGGGGCTGAGGCACGAGACTCACTTGAACCCGGAGGCAGAGTTTGCAGTGAGTCGAGATCATGCCACTGCGCTCCAGACTGGGTGACAGAGCAAGACTCCATCTCAAAAAAAAAAAAAAGTAATAATAATAATAATTTGTATACTGTAAGATTTATCCTTTTTTGATAAACAGTTTTATGAATTTTGACAAAAATATACAGTTGCATAACTGCCTCCACAATCAAGATATACAATATTTCCATCACCCGCAAAATTTCATTCATGTCCCTTGTAGTTAATCTTCTCCACCTCCTTCAACTCTTGAGCCTTTGGCAACTATTTGTTCATGTCTTTAACTGTAGTTTTGTCTTTTCTAAAATGTCACATAAATGAAATGAACAGCATATACTTTTAAAATCTGGCATCTTTCACTTAGCATACAGCTTTTGAGCTTCATCCTTGGTGCCTGCATCAATAATTTGTTCCTTTTTGCTTTTAAGTAATGTTCTATTGTATAGCTATACCACACTTTCTTTATTCATTTATAAGTTAATGAACATTTTCCCACCAGTTTTGGCTGATACCAATAAAGCGCCTATGAACATCCATGAAGAAGTTTTGGTATAGACATATGCTTTCATTTCCCTTAGGTAACTACCTAGAAGTGGAATAGTTGGGTCATGTACTGAGTACATATTTAACTTTTTAAGAAGTTGCCAACTGTTTTCCAAAGTGGTTATATAATTTTACATTCTTATTAGCAGTGTGTGAGAGAAAAAGTTGCTTTACATCCTCACCAGCATGTAGCATGGTTAGTCTTTTTAACATAGCCCTTCTAACAGGTGTGTAGTAATATCTCATTGTGGTTTTAATTTGCACTTTCCTAACAAGTAATGAAGTTATTAGGTATGAGTAGATGCTCAACAAATCACAAGATATAGAGCATGTTTCCATATACATATTTGCCATTCATTTATATTCTTTGATGAAGTGTCTAAATCTTTTCCATTTTTAATTGAGTCATTTCTAATTGTTAAGTTGTGAGGGTTCTTTATATATTCTGGATAGTAGTCCATTTTCTGATATGTATATTACAAATATTTTCCCCTTGTTTATGGTTTTTATTTTTACTTTCTTAACAGTGTTGTTCAAAAGAAATTTTCAATTTTTATTAAATAAAAATTTTCTTTTATCAATTTTTTTGATACTTTATGCTTTTTGTACCTATCCAATAATTCTTCAGCTAGCCTTCATACATACTCTTTAATAAGGAAAATAATTCTTTATAAAATCTGGAGAAAAGTTCTCTATAGCTGCAAAACTGCTGAAATTTACATCTCTGCAGATGTCTTTAAGGTAAATCTCTCTTATAATAAATCTAACTGAATTATTTTAGTTCACAGTGCTCTTTTCCTAATAAGAATTTCTCTGTGTTGGTAGAGCTACTTGTAGATATTTTTCTTTTTCTTTTGATATGGGGTCTCTCTTTGTAGCCCAGGCTGGAGTGCAGTGGTGCAGTCTCAGCTCACTGCAGCCTCAGCCTCCCAGGTTCAAGCCATCTGCCCAGCTCAGCCTTCCAAGTAGCTGGGACCACAGGGGTATGCCACCACACGTGGCTAATTTTTGTATATTTGTAGAGACAGGGTTTCTTCATGTTGCCCAAGCTGGTCTTGAACTCCTGGATTCAAGCTATCCACCTACCTTGGACTCCCAAAGTGCTGGGATTACAGGTGTGACCCACCATGCCTGGCCGATATTTTTCTTTTTATGCATGTGAGTCACTATTAGGTACTAAGGTATACATAGAGTTCTTTTGCCTGGTCACTATCATGAACATATTTTCTGTTGCAATAAGTTATTCAGTGTTCTTTGACCTATTTTTGCTTTTTAATTACCTATCTGTAAATACATTAGCCTACAGTTTAATGACATGTTGAAAATCACTTTCTTTTTTATGTAAAGACTGAGTCAACTCTGTAATAAAGAATGCTATGTTTATTTTCTGAAGTGTTGATTTAGTTAAGTAAAATAGTGGAATTTCATTGTTGGCAATACTTATCATTGTGTTATTAAATGCATTCTTGCTTTTATGCCTCAGTTTTTTAAGAAGTCTTTTCTTACTGTTTAATTTTTGATATGACATAATATATTTCATAAAACAGTTGATAATTGTATAAGATTCTTCACAGAAACAAATCATAACAACAGAATTAGAAATTTACCTCCTGTTTTTGCCTTAGTACTTAATATTGATTATGTCCGTTAAGAATATTCATGGTTCTTTAGTGAAAAAAATTCATTTGGATTTCTTCTCTACATAGGCAGTTACTTCCTCATTCAGTTGTATCAGCAGGACAGCCATTGGGCCTCTGTGCTACATTTCATGGTGCCAATATCTATTTCTTGTTTTGGACTATGAGTTTCTTGAGGACAGGAACTATGCTTTATTTGCCTTCATATCCCCAGTATCCCTTACAGGACCTTCACATAGACACTGGAGATCGGAAGGTGTGTTACTAAAATGATGTCTGGATTAGTGCAAACTAACAAAACATTAACTTTCTGTATTCATGTGTCCTCCTAGAAAAAAAAGGGCAGTATTCATGGAGATCAAAAGCTGAGTTTGGCCTCACACTTGGGTTCAAATCCCAACTCTGTCACACAATGGCTATGCTACCTTGGACAACTAGTTTACCTTTTGTGCATCAATTTTCTCATTTATAATACGGAGATGGTGGCACTCAGCTTCAGGTTGTTTTGAGTGTTTAATGAGTCACACAAAGTGCATAGCTCAGGGAATTCAATACATGGGAGCTGTTTGTAGCGGGGGCATAAAAATGTATTTCCATGTTTGCATTCACATCATTGCAGTATTCTGTCTTACAAAAATTTGAGACGTTGAGCATTACAGGCCACCATCAAAATGCAGTATTTGTTTTAGAGCAAGTATGTTTTTCTGTATCCTTTGAACCATCTAGAATTTTCCCTACCTGTCCAAATTCCACTCTCGGTATCACAGATCCTATTGTATCTGTTGATGTCTGCTTCACTTGCATTTTCTTAATGGTGTGTTATAGTTGAGTCTCATATCAGCTGGAAGGGTTATGACTTCCCAAAAGAAAAGTTCACAAAGTCATTTCTGTATTCCACTCACAAATATAGGGCTCTTATCTGGTTTCTGCTTTATGCAGAGACAGGTAAATTCACTACCAAATACTGGAAAATGGTCATAAACATTTAAAATATGTTTGTAAAAATGTTCTTATAATTTTAAAATATTTTAAAGCATTATCTGCCTACACCCACATGCATATAGAATGCTGTAGCTGAATGCATATTATACCTTTCATTCATTCACTCATCTATTTTTCCATTTAAACATTTCTTAAGTACCTACTGTATGCTAGCTCACTGTATGAATTCAGTCCTAGGAATTCTTAATAATATGCAAACTTGCTTCTCACAAGTGTCTTAAATCAGAAAATTATGGATTAAGTTCACCTAGAAAGTCTGTATTTTCTGAAAAGTAACCTATCCAGTAACATTTTTACGTGCAAATAACTGCAAGGGCACAATATGTGTTTTTAAAGTTTTAAAAGTCAATCTTTGGAGAGTGATGGATTTAAACTAGCTTTACACTCATGAAATTACCCTTCAGCCAGCTTTCAAGAGTACCCCCAACCCATTTCAATTTAACATCCTCTAACCCCCCATGGATATTAAGACATTGTGTCTGTGCCATCAATTTTCGAATTTCTTGTGAACTGAAGAATTCAAGCATGGCAGAGACAATCTTCCCTAGGACACACTGTTACTCATCATTTCTCCAGTGTATGTTCATGCTGATCCTTAGTTTGGCTCAATAGAGCTATATACATATCTTGTTGCATCTGATAATTTAACACAAGAAAGCCAAGATTTCTGGAATCATCTGGGTGTTTTACAATAATTTTTGTTGTTATGATCAGATGTCTTCCATACAAAACAGGCAGGTCATTGTGGCCTCAGGTGATGTGATTTTGCCTCTCATTTCCCCTCTTTGTTTTCTGAACCCCTTTCCCTGCCTCCCTCCTCTTTGACGTCTCACTCCCCACCAACACATACACTTATAAAACACACACATCTAGGTATTCAATTGTGCAATTTTCCTGAAGTCTTAGGCTAATGTTTCCATTAGTTTGTTTTTGCTTCTTAGGAGCAGGATAATTGATTTGCCTATATCCAGATCTATACATTATGTATTAGTAGATGGGAAATCACACGCAAATGGTAGGACTTGGTAGGAGGCATCAACACAGATTAGCTCAAGCTGATCAAATAATAACCACAAGTCAGCTCTGCTCTCTGCTCAATGAGTCTCCAGAGGAACATCACAGGAATCTTTTCTATTTTTCAGAATGGCTTTCCCTCTCTTGTACTCTTAATAAAAACATTTATTCCCTGGGCATCCTAGGGTAAAATTTAGTCCTGATCAGCAACAGTCATCATCTCATTAAACATTAAAGGGGAGAAATGCAATGGGGCTGTCAGAGTTCAGGGAATAATGGAGAGATAATTAAACTGGCATTAAAGCAGCAATTAAGCACTTGCTAGGCAAAGTGTGGAATCCAAGGAAAACCAGAGGGAGTTAGGTAACTGACAGGTTGGCCCTGCGAAGAAGAAAGGTATTGGTGCATCCGCTGAATCTACAAATAGAACCTGAGAAGGAGGAGTTGCCAGAATTCTCTGGCTGAGAGAAAATGTTTTATCAGCAATGGGCTGGAGACCAGCAGTGTAAATTTCCACTGAAGTCTGAATATCTGAGAAGGGTCCTTGCTCTTTTTAGCTGTCATTTAACAGATAGAATCTGGATGGGTGTTTGACCAGACTGAGTCATGGCCTCTTTCAGAACCAAAGAAAAAGAGCTGAGGGGTTTGTGAGTTCCTTGTCATTAGAATGTCTCATTAGAATTACAATTTTTGCCTAGCCTACAGTTTTACAGTGTTTAGGAATGCTGTGACCTCCTGCATGTGTCTTAACCTTGTCCTGGTGGCTGGAGGGATGAAGCTAAGGGGCAGCAGGTGAAAGGAAGTCAGAGAAATTGGAGGCTACTCTGTAGGCTAAAGTTTCCAACTAGGGTTGGTGGAGTGGACATGTCTTATATGAACTGCCAGATACACTGAGACCAAGAGAACTTGCAGGGTGGAGATTAACATTCCAGATAAGGGGATTTAGAAGGGTCGCTGGACCAGCCAGGGAGGCAAAAACATGTACTGTAAACCAGGGAATGTGGCTCCAGGGAAAGGAGCATGAGGAAGCATGGAAAATCAATGCAAATGGTCAGATTCCACCTTTTAACTTCCTGCTGTTGCATGAAAGGCCGAATGATAGTCGGGTGGACTCCACTCTTGATTTTGACCTCCTTGACCCCTCCCAGTGTCTTTAACTCTACTGTCTCTGACCTCCTGTGGGTCAGGGCTATATGGTGATGCGTACTTGGGCTTAAGCACTTTACAAAGGAATTTCAAATCTCAACCACCTTTGCCACTTAACAAGCATGTCACTTCAGGCCAGTTTATTGACCCTTCTGAACCTCCATCTCTTCGTAAAACGTAGAAAATAATTCCTACCTTGCAGAAGTGTTATGAGGGTTAAATGGTAAGAGGTACAGAAAGCTGCTATTTTAGAATCCGACATGGTGAACTGTATGATACTATAGTTATTAACCTGGCTTATTACCAATAGTCTGACAGCATCCAACCTCGGTTTGTGTCCTGTAGAAGCCCATTGGTTTGTTGGCTTCTAACTGGAAAGGATTATTCCTAGAATATACCAGTTCCCTGGATATTCCTAGCCCAGCAACCATAGCACTCCTGGAGATGAGGGTTATTTGTCATTTTAGGGGTTCCACCAAGGAGTGCTCTTTAGTTATCTCGGTCATCCCAACTTGTGGGTTGTCCCTTAGCCTTTTGTTACTTTATTAAAAGATCTAAACTCTTCAGATAAACAACCTAAGCGGCATTTCTCCCCAACCATTTGGTGATTCCTCTACAACTCAGGGACAATTTTAGTTTTGATTCACATGCTGGATGACCAAGAGTTAACTCAAGAGCTAGTGAAAAAATTCTGACATTACCTATTTTTAAACCACTGCTGTTAAGGTCCAACACAGTTTTCTAGGCATTAAGCATTTGGCTAAGTGTTTCAACATCAACTGATATATGGGATAATGCACTTCGAATTCAGTCCAAACAGCATATTTAAATAGCCAAGTACCATTTAATATTCCCAGGCATGGAATAGAAAAATGATGTTTCTGCTTATTTCTTTTTCTTTAGTAGTCTCCCTACATAAGACAGACCAGGATCTGTAAACACAAACAATAAGAAACTCACTTTAAAACAAATAGTTGGTTGCAATAACTGTGATCTAGGAGGAATAACTGACCTTTACTGGCATACAGTTTGCTTTGCCTGAGGAAATTCGATTTTTCAATGTGATATTCTTGGGTAAATCTCCTTTGTTGAGAGCATTTTTTTAACATGTGGGGCTGTCAACTCCTGCCTTGCTCTGCCTGCCCTTATTTCTCTTTCACTGCAAATTGAAAATATCCTACTCTAAGCACTTCATTTCTAGTGTTATTCTAGATCAATCTAATGGAGGCCAGACCTGCCCTGTGAGTGAGATGGCCACAGGCCAAACTTGAGCCTGCCATTTGACCAGGGACTCAACTGGCCAGCGAGTGAGGGACTTCTATATTTTCTAGGCCATTGTGAAGGAATCAGTGGCAACACACTGTTTTCACCATTATGACTCTAAATTTCCCATTTGTAAAAAGGAAGAATCTGTGCTTATTCCCATATCATGACCTTGAAATGAGATGTTTAAAGCCATGAGAGAATTAAAGATGAGATCAGGAATATCAAAGACTTGGTAATGTAAAAACGTAAGGATGGTCACTTAAGGTGAATACCTTTTTAATTATTTCTTCCAAGAATTCCTTTTTACTTAGAAACCAAGAGAGTGTTGTCATGATTATAGTAAAGTCAGCCCATTGAAGGGAGATGGATTAGAGAGTAGGACCTTCTGCCAAAGCAGTTTTGTGGGCTTGGACTGTTAACACCAGATATTGGTCAATGATTCCATTAGGTTGGGTCCATTTGCAGACAGACACCTGTGATTATCAGATGGCAGACATTGAGTTGTTTGAAAATTCCTAATTCTACCAGATTCCTTCTTAGAATTCTTTCTACTCTATAACTTTCTGATTCTGTTTTTGTTTAACTTGAGCTGTTGGTTGTAGGAGCTTGGGTTAATCACTTTCCTCTTGAAAAAATAGACCAGATCTCTTTTGGAAAATGCTTGGGTAGGAGCAAATATGGAGGTTGTGAAGATAAAGTCATCTTTACAGAATGGAGTGGGGTGAAGGAGGCAAATACTGTCTTTTTTTAAAAAAATCACCTGTGTCAGGTGCCTTTCACTCATCTCATTTGCTGCTCAAGCAAACTTGGAAACATTAAGTTATTTTATCTATTAGTAAACAGATCAAAGAGGTTAACTGACTTCACCAAGAACCCTTTGTGAATAAGTGGCAGAGATAAGATTTGAACCAGGTCTGTCTAACTCTAGAGCACATACTCTCTGTGTTGAAACCCACTACATGCAGCAGATATTGCAGTGGAGGAGGAAACAAAGTCAAATGAATAGTAGGACCTGGAAATGTAAGTGCTTCCATGGGTATATGCGAACTCTTCTTGGAGGAAAGAAAATGCTTGTAAAGCCTTGAGGATGAGTAGGACTCTGAGAGAAAGAGATGAAGGTTGGAGAGAAGAGGTCAGGAGAGGGGTAGGCAATAGGCTGAAAAATTAGCAAATGAATGAAATGAAGGAAAATGGGTTGTTCCAAAATGGCGGAAAATTCAGTGTAACTCAAATGTAGGCTGTGGGAGATGAAAAAGTCTGTGCCAGGAATGATAAGACTGAGAAGATGGGCGGAGGGCTTTAATTCCACAGCTCAGTGTGTGATTCAGTTCCAAGCGGCTTACACTGTCAGTGATGCGAGTTCAGAGGAGGGAAAAAGTTGCATGAGCATTTGTTCCTTGAATCATTTTGTGGAGGAAATTCTATGCTGACGGTGCCTTTCCTGGGCTCTGTTTCTCATCAGATCTTTGAAAACACAGACCCTGGATCTCTATGTAGATGAGTGCTTAGCAAGTCAGCTAGTGGATCAAGAAACCTTCTGTCGTTCCTCAAACCCAGGGTTATCTGTTCCCTCAGCCAGCATAGCTGCCAGAGATCCTGGAGAAGTCTGAAAGAGCTTACCCATTCATAGGCTTATCAGGTAAGGCAGCTCAGAAGCTGTTTGTGAGAAGATAGCAGGCTTCTAAAGGGAGCAGGGGAAATGACAGAGCAAAACAAAACACAAAAAACATGTGTGTGTGTATGAGTACATATATGTGTATGTATGTGTACATATATGTGTATGTATTATGTATGTATGTGCATATTATATATAGGGGGGTGTGTGTGTGTGCATGTGTGTGTGTGTGTGTGCATGTGTGTGTATTTCCTTCTTGGCTGGGCCTTATCATTCTGTTAAGGAAAAGAATTCTTCACTAAAAGAAAATTGACATTAGAATTGAGCTGGGGAATTGTACTCAATCAGGGCTGTTTTCAAAGAATAGGGCACATAGTCTCAGGTGAGTTTGCAGGGTTCAGGTCTGAGCGCACAGCCAGATGTCTGCATTGGGGATTCAGAATGAGGCCAAGTAAGCAGACACCCAGTTTTGCAGACAGCTATCTGTCTCCTGTTCCTGAAGCAGTGAAGGACTCATGGCACACAGACGGGTTATTATTATATTAGCTGCTGAGAACTCATGTAGGCTCTACTTTGGGCTGTCTATGTGCCTGTGTGGCAGTGGAATAGAGTGGAACATAGTGGACTGATTTAGCGGTCAGATCTACATTAAAATTAATTCATTTACTTAGCACATATTTATTAAGCACTTATTATGTGCTAAGACCTGTGTTAGAGAATTATCTAAACTAGAAAATAAGACAGAAAATATTTCTTCTTTAAGGAACTTGCATTCCCTTTTGATCTACAGATTTTGTTTTTTGTTTTTTTTTGTTTTGTTTTGAGACGGAGTTTCACTCTTTTTGCCCAGGCTGGAGTGCAATGGCGAGATCTCGGCTCACTGCAACCTCCGCCTCCCGGGTTCAAGCGATTCTCCTGCTTCAGCCTCCCGAGTAGCTGGGATTATAGGTGCTTGCCACCATGCCCGGATAATTTTGTATTTTTAGTAGAGATGGGGTTTCTCCATGTTGGTCAGGCTGGTCTCGAACTCCTGACCTCAGGTGATCCACCTGCCTTGGCCTCCCAAAGTGCTGGGATTACAGGCATGAGCCACCGCACCCAGCCCTGATCTACAGATTTCATGCCATCTATTCACTACTATGCACAGAAAACCTTTTCCAGAGAGAGTTCTATTGCAGGGGTTGGCATACTATGGCCTACAGTCCAAACCTGGCTTACTACCTATTTTTGTACAACCCAGGGATTAAGAATGATTTTTACATTTGTTGGGGAGAAATTTTAAAAAATATTTTGTTACGTGAAAATTATATGAAATTCAAAATTTATTGTCCATAAATAAAGTGTTATTGGAACACAGTTATGCCCGTTTTCTTATATTGAATATATACAGTTGGCCCTTGAACAACATGAGTTTGGACTAACTGAACGGGCCCACATATATGTGGATTTTTTACAATAAATCTCTCCTGCTTCCCCTTGACCTCCTCTACCTCTGCCATGCCTGAGAGACAGCAAGACTAACCCCCTCCTCCTCTTCAGGCTACTCAATGTGAAGACAATGCGGATGACGACCTTTAGTATGATCCACTTACACTTTAATGAATTGAAAATATATTTTCCTTTCCTTATGATTTTCTTAATCAACATTTTCTTTTCTCTAGCTTACTTTATGGTAAGAATACAGTATATAATACATATAACATATGAAATGCATGTTAATTGACTATATTACTGGTAATGTTTCCAGTCAATAGTAGGCTTTTAGTAGTTAAGTTTTGGGGGAGTCACAAGTTATAGGCAGATTTTTGACTGCCCAGGGGATCAGTACTCCTAACCTCTCCATTGTTCAAAGGTCAGTTGTAGCCTTTGGCTGTTTTCACACAGCAGAGCTGGGTAGTTGTGAGAGAGACTGCAAGGCTTGCAAAGTCTAAAATGTTTACTATCTGGCCCTTTACAGATCCTCGGTCTAAAGTCTCTGTATGTCCTCACAACATTCTCCTCCCAGTTCACTCCACTCAGGCTGTCTCCATCCTTCCACAGTGGCTGCTTTTGATTAGCAAAACAATGTTTTTCATGTTGCCAGATCCAGGGCTTTCCTGTTACTTGACCTTTCAACAACATTAAAGACAGCTGGTGTTTCTTTTTTTTTGAGATGGAGTTTCGCTCTTGTTGCCCAGAATGGTGTGCGATGGCCTGATCTTGGCTCACCACAACCTCTGCACCCCGGATTCAAGCGATTCTCCTACCTCAGCCTCCCAAGTAGCTGGGATTACAGGCATGTGCCACCACGCCTGGCTAATTTTGTATTTTTAGTAGAGATGGGGTTTCTCCATGTTAGTCAGGCTGGTCTCGAACTCCTGACCTCAGGTGGTCTGCCCACCTTGGCCTCCCAAAGTGCTGGGATTACAGGCATGAGCCACCGCGCCTGGCTAGTGTTTCTTTTAACACTTTTTTCTCCAGGCTTCCATGACACTATATTCTTATCTTACCTTACTACCCACTGTGCCACCCTCATTCTCAGTAAAGCCAAAGGTGTAGAAAAGTTCATTGTACTTGGACAGCCTGTACTTGCTTTGCAGGAGACATTCTGAAGTTATAAAACCCCACTGTGGAGCTACATCCACATCTGCCCACATCCACCTTCAGGCTGGTTCCCCAGAAGTTGGGCTATCACCCTGCTACCAGCTATTCGAAAAGGGAAATGTCAGTGCATTTTAGGATCACTGTTTGTGTCTTGTGGTTCAGTGATATACCCAGATCTCCACTCTCTGCTCCACTCAGGGATGTAACTGGATTAGAGGAGAGATAAGGAACACAAAGTTGGGGAGTTCTCCTCTGCAGCACAATTCTCTGTAACATGAATACCAGAATGGTGAAAGAACTATAACCTTCAGTAGGAAAGAAGAAAACCCTCCGCTGTCTGAAACACGAGCAGAAGGTTTTATCACCCTATATGAAGAAAATGAAACACAATTGGAGGCCGAGGCAGGTGGATCATGAGGTCAGGAGATTGAGACCATCCTGGCTAACACGGTGAAACCCCGTCTCTACTAAAAATACAAAAAATTAGCCGGGTGTGTTGGCGGGCGCCTGTAATCCTAGCTACTTGGGAGACTGAGGCAGGAGATTGGCTTGAACCCGAGAGGTGGAGGTTGCGGTGAGCCGAGATCACGCCATTGCACTCCAGCCTGGGCAACAGAGCAAGACTCCTTCTCAAAAAGACAAAAAAGAAAAGAAGAGAAAAAACACAAGCATCTGTACCCAGGTGTTTCTCCCCAGCGTGGGACTTCCCTAACCTTTGGCAGGTTGCACTTTCTCCTGTGTGCATGATTCTAGTTCTACCAGCATTGTCTCACACCTACTAGATGGATTTCTACTCAAGGGATGCAGGGCAGTTTAGTATTACCTGGGGCATTCTCCAGCCCCTCTGAGCTGCCTATTTGGATTGTCCAAGTATCTCCCAAGATTCCAATGATTGTTATCAATAGTTCCCCAGTTACAAATTTCCATAGGCATTAAGTGGGTTGCCCTAACTCCATATTCCACATAAGCCTTGTTGTTGTTAAGTGTCGTTTTGTAAAACTTGAGGTTATTCAGAAATGCATATGTCATGTTATCTCAGCAACACATATACTGGGCACAGGGTAAGATTTGATGATGGTATCAAACTAGAATTTAGGTCTTGGAGTCTCAGTGAAGCCTCTACAAGACCCCTAGCACAAGAGGGTGTGTCGCTTAAATGACATATTGCTTTTTAAACCTAAGTCTTAAAATGGTTAAGCAGTGCTAGAAGCTCTGAACCTGATTACCTTGGGTTGATAAATATGAATGCTTTAATTCGTGGAGCTGAGGTGCGCCTTGGATTCCTGTGGCCCATCAAGCACTACCTTCCTCTGAGGCCCAAGGTGACACCAGGCATGTCTTGGACTCTTTCAAGGGAGCAGCAGCCTTCTCTACTTGCCTACGGGCTTGTCCTTCATTATGTTCTCAAATCAGAGCCCTTGGGATTCACTGGAGGCTTTGTCCTTTATTTGCTTGCCTTTTCTGGGAACAACCAGGTCATTTTGAGTTTTATTGTTTTCCTGTTTGGTTTGGTTATTTCATTTAGAAGGATTTCCTAGAGTAAATACCTCTCTCATCTCCTCCTGTCATTCTCAGGAGCATATTTCCCCTCATCCTGCACTGCAGCGGTGAAAGGCAGCTGCTGTCATGGGCATCATAAAACGTGATGAATAGTTGGTCTTTTTGAATCTGGCATAGGATGACTTTCTTTACTTTCTATTCTGTTGTTCAGGGAAAGTAAATTTCTTTACTTTCTATTCTGTTGTTCTCTGTGAAATCACATTACTCTGGAAAAGCATCCAGCAGTTTTCAGTCACTCATTGCACTTGTGGTGACCAAGTGATGCAATGTTGGGAGGACTAATAATGGATGGGGCTTGGAGGAGGGAGGAAAGAAGAAGAGCATCATCTCAAGGCCCAAGACTTATCTCAAGTTACAATATCAAGTGAATGGCTTAACTCTGAGGTTTGTTCTAAAAGAATCCCTGAAGAATCATGTATAATTTTTAACATATTTAAAAGTATACATTGAGCTCTCCGCAAAGAACAATTTCAATAATTGCTGGTGTTGCAAGCTAGAATCATAATTCCTTTCTTATATTGCAGAGCATGCTTCCAAAGTATCTTCTTTATATACTCTCAAATTAAGGAATAATTTTAAAAAACAATAAAACTGAAATATCTTCAAGGATGCTGCTGACATAATTCTCTTCTTCAGATATCATGGGGTTTCCAAATGAGATCTGTTTGTAATAATATTATCATTCACAAGTTTCCAAAGGCTTTCACTTAATCTTTTTTAAATAGTCAAAATATTAATGAACAATTTCTCATACCATAGGACACTATTATTCCAAAAGAGGATACCTAGAATGGGGAAGTGACAATCATACTGATATTTTGTATAATCAAACTAAGATTATAGGAATTTGTCTCAATTAGGAAATCAGATTAGGAAGAAACACAGAGATCATGTTGAGCTATTGTCACCAGTGCCCTTGAGTTGGCAATAGTGCAGGAAGCATGTAGTTCCTGGGTTCCACTTTTTCCTTTTTTATAATAACTTCTTTGACACTTTGAAAGACTGACCCCCAATCTGCCATTGGCTTCTCATCACCTCAAGAACAGTTAAAACTTTCTAACATGGTATTCAAAATACCAGGTGTTCTATCTCCCCATCTCCATTTCCCTCTGCAGCCCCATATGCATTGTATGTGCAAGGCATACAGAATTCTCATGATTCAGCCATGTTATTTTTATGTCTGTGGTTTTGGACTTCTTCTTAGAATGTCCTTGTACCCTTTTACCTGCCTGGACAATTCCTTCTCAGTGCTCAAGCTTTAGTTCAATGGTTACTGCTATGATTTGAATGGTGGTATCCCCACCAAAATTCATCTTGAAATCTAAACCTCAATCCAACAGTATAAAGAGGTGTGGCCTTTGGGAGGTGATTAAGACATGAGAGCTCTACCTTCATGAATGGGATTAACACCCTTATAAAAGGGTCTGAGGTTGAAGGGAGTACTCTTGCTTTTCCATCCCTTCTGCCATGTGAGGACACAGCATTCCTCCCTTCTGGAGGATGCCACAAGGTGCCATCTTAGAAGCAAAGAGTAGCCCTCACCAGACCCCAGTCATGCCAATGCCTTGATCTTGGACCCTCAGCTTCCAGAACCATCAGAAATAAGTGTCTATTTTTTATAAATTACCCAGGCTATGATATCTTGTTTTAACAGCATAAAAACAGATTCAGATAGCCACCTTCCATGAAGCCTTCTCCAACTCTCCCTCTCCACTTTGTGCCCTGGCTGTGAACATATTACATCCTTTTTTGTGTCACCCCAAGACCTTACTAACATGTGTATATATATCCATATGTACATACATATATGTATATCCATATATACAATATGTAAACATATTGTCAATGAACAATATTGCAATTATTTACATACTTACTCTTTATTGAACTGTGTGTTTCTTGAGAGAAAAGACTATACTTAATTAATTTTGGTTTTCCTAGTACCTAGGGTAATATCTGAAACATAGCAGGCACTCCAAACATAGAAAATATTTGCTGATTAAGGAATTAAAATAATTTAAATAATTTTATCAATTGACACATATTTACTGAGCTGCTCTATTGTCACAGTGTGCAGGTGCTATGGGAATATGAAAGAGGCTATTATTTCTCTACTCTTCGGGACTTTATCGTTTAACTTGGAAGGCAAGTCTAACACATTTGAAACAATTAGAGCACTGTTTGCCAGAGTATTCTGCAGAACACTCCTTGTGGAAGCGCTACTTCAGAAAGGGTTTGTGGTCAATTAAATATGAAACGTTGCATATTATATCTTCCTTTCAGAGATTTCAATGTACATATGCACATAAACACTCTGAGAAATCTTGTGATAAAGTAGCCTTTGTAAATCCCTAATCTCATGTGACAAGGATGCCTTTATTTGCCTGGGTGACACCTATTAATATCCTGTGGTTCTAAGGAATACACTGACTTAAAGAATGGAAATACGTGTTAAACTGTGCAGATGCAATTATTTGCAAAGCAATGCAAAGAAAAGAATCATCATGGTGAGTTTGAAGAGGTAGAAAAATATCCTAGTATGAGTCTGGCTTTGGGAATTTAAGGACTATTTTATAATTCTGATTTTTTATGTTATTTTTTTTTTTCTGTTCTACATGTGAAAATTTTGCCTTCACCATGACCTGGACAAGGCTGGAGGACTTCTGCTATTACTGAACATTGTGTAGACCTTTCATGTGCCAGTGAGCCAAGAGCTCTACTTCTATTACTTTGTTGCAACCCTAGGGGTTGGAGATATTTCAGTCCTATTCTACAAATGAGGAACCTTTGGGTAGAGGGTGAATGTGACCTTCCTGAGGTTACAAAAATAGTAACAGGCAGAGCTCGGACTCAAAAACCAGGTTGAAACCAAAACTCATGCATTTAATCATTAGTCTGTGTTGTACTGCATCCCAAAGAAGAGAGGGACATTCCCAGGGAGAATCAACATGAGAAAGTTGAGAGGTTGAGAGGCCACAGATAATTTCCTTCTTTTGCAAAAGTAAGTGTGATCATTAATTTTATATGTCAACCTGCTGAACCGTGGTCCCCAGATATATGGCTGAACATTATTCTGGATGTTTTTATGAGGGTGTTTTTTGATGATATTTACATGTAACTTGGTGGACTTTGAGTATAACGGATTGCCTACCATCCTGTGGGTGAGTGTCATCCAATCAGTTGAAGGTATGAATAGAATAAAAGACTGGCCTCTCTCAAGTAAGAAGAGATTGTGCCCATGGGTGGTCTTTGGACTTTAACTGCAACACTGGTCCTTCCTGGGCCTCCAATCTGACAGCCTTTGGATTTGAACTGCGGCATCAGTTCTTCCTGGGTCTCTCTAGTTTGCTGGTCCACTCTGCAGACTTTGGACTTAACAGCCTTCATAATTGTGTGATCCAGTTTTTAAAAATAAATTTCTTTCTCCTTTTCTCTCTCTCTCTCTATGTCTGTTTGTCTCTCTCTCTCTCTGTGTGTGTGTGTGTGTGTGTGTGTGTGTGTGTGTGTGTGTATGTACTTCAAGGTAAGTTTCTACAGAATTTCTTGATTCATCTGTGGTGAATGTCAAGAACGTCAGTGGTTTTGAGTCAAAGCTTGATGGTCAATGTGGGTTCTAATTCTGGCTCTGCCACTTGCTAGCTATGTGATTTTGGGCAATTTGTTTGACACCTTTTGTCTTAGTTTCCTCATCTGTCAAGTGAAGGTAACAGGATCTACTCTGTAGGTTTTTGTGAAGATTAAGTAAAACAATACATATAAGGTATCTTAAAACTGTCACAAGGTAATCACTAGTCATTGTAATGATATTATTAATAAACTTAAAACAAAGAATCCTGCACTGTAATGATATTATTAATAAACTTAAAGAATCCTGCACTGAGAGAAGATGCTGTGGAAATTTTGCTTATACAGATGGTGTGCTATTCATGAATGGCTTTACTTTGATCTGATAAGCAATTGAAACTAAACAGAAACTTTGATTATCCAATTAATCAAGCCGAGGGTGGGTCCCAATAAAACTAAATATGACTATGTTTTTCTCCCTGTCCCTAGTGGTAGGCTTTCTCTTCTGAGAGTTTTTTTTTTCATCTCCTATAAAGACAGTTTTACTGCCAAATTCTTTTTATCTGAATTTGCCTTTAAGCACTTGCATGGTAACCTTTGATCTCCCTTCTTGAAAAAAGTGGATGGAATCATAAAATGTTGAAGGTGATGTTGATTCCTGAAACTTACACGTGCTTTTCTTTATGTTGCCAATGACATCATCGATGTATCTGCCCTCCACTTTTTGCTTCTTTTCTTTTTTCTCCCTAATAGATTCTCTCCAAAATTTTCTGAAGTGAGGAGAAAGTAGTTTACTCTCTCTTTCTTTCAGCATCCATTAGTTATAGAACAAAGAATTAACTGGCCGGGTGCAGTGGCTTACGCCTGTAATCCCAGCACTTTGGGAGGCTGAGGTGGGCAGAATGCTTGAGCCCAGGAGTTCGAGACCAACATAGTGAAATACTACCTCTACAAAAAAATGAAAAACAGAAAAATTAGCCAGGCATGATGGCGTGCACTCCTATAGTCCCAGCTACTCGGGAGGCTGAGGTGGGAGAATCACCTGAGCCCCAGAGGTTGAGGCTGCAGTGAGCCACAGTGGCTCCATGGCACTCCAGCCTGGCTGCCAGAGTGAGACACCTGTCTCAATAAATAAATAAATAAATAAAATGAAGAATTAACTAATTAACTATATTTTTTTGGATTCAAAACAGATGTGGTTAAGTTTTTGCCAAACACCCTAGTCTGTCTTCCCTTCCATTACTCACCTACCTGGGTTACACTGTTGCCATCTAACCAGTGTCTCTGCCTCACTCTTTCTCTGCTGTCACCCAGTTTGATATAAAAACTTAGATGGCATGCTTTTTAGTTGAAAACACTTCAAAGTCTTCCCACCAATTCCAATGATCCTGGCCCATTCTGTCCCTTGGACTTGGTCACTAGTCTCCAGCCACACAGGGCTCTAAAGTCCTGGACCATCCCCAAGATCTTTCATATCTTCAGGTTTTTACTGTTGAACACACTTTGTTTTACATCTGTCTCCTTCTTATTGTTCATGTCTCATCTCAGACATCACCTCTTCAGAGAGGTCTTCCCTGACCACCCTACTCAAAGTGAATCTACTCCACTGCTTGCTCCTATCACCTCACCCTGTTTAGTTTCCATCGTGGTACTTACATCAATCTGAAATCAGCTAGTTTATGTTATAGTATTTGATTTTCTGGTATATTCTCTCTGTCTCCCCAGTAACACTATAAACTCTAAAGGATGGTGACCTTGTCTGTTTGGCTTGCAACTATATCTCAAGCACTAGAATAGGCCCTGGAACATAAATAAATATTTGTTGAATAAATGATTAGTTTCCTAGGCATGCTTTCCACTTGTTTTCCTGTCATAAACATATGTGCACCTCTTGATTGAGGAGTTTGACCCCAACGATTGGTTTACCTGAATAATCCGAATCAAATGCTGCCTATTATTGCTTAGGTGCTTATATTTTTATGCCATGGATTGAATTTGAATTTATCTTAAGCCTGGACTGTCATAAAGTATTAGGTAGTGAATAAGTCTGACAGCATCAAAGTATAAATTCTTTTGTAGGTATCATAGGAAATGCAAGAACAATGGCAGAACCCAGCAGGTATGCCATTGACTAAAGCCCATCAATGTGGAGGCATCTAAAAATCAGGGAAGCGTCCTTCCTTGCCACCCCTCACCCTTTCATCAGTCACATCAAAAGTTTTCCTTAAACATTCTTCAATGCAATTCATCCTTCAGGTTATGGACCTTTCTACCCTAAGAAAACAAAGGCAGCAAGTGACAGATTCTGTCTAGTGGCTCTCCTCAGTGTGGCTGGAATTTCATTTCAATGAAGCAGATGACTTGTTAGGGAGGCTGAGTTGAGATATTAATTTATGTGAAGGAAAAGAGGAGGTTAAATTTGGGGCTGTCATTCTGAGCAATGCCCTTGCAAGACAGATGATACCATCTTCCCTTTTCAATAGCCTTCCTGGTATCTAATTTGCATGAGTTGTGAGATAACGCTCAGCCCTGTCTCATTTGCAAATCCAGAAACATAAGGGACAGACACTAAGGCCTCAATCAGTAAATTCGGAGAGTGTAGCAAGGTTAATTCTTCTCATTTTTAGTGACAGAAATAATGCATTGGTAACTTCATGGATGGGAAAAAAGAACTTGTGAGAAATTATAGCAATATTTACTTAAGTAAATACTTTTACAGCTCTCGAAATCAGTCAGATAAAGAAATTTATTTTCCCCAAATTGAACACGTCTGCAGAAGACCATTTCTAAACAAATGAATAAAATTCTCGATAGGCTAAGAGCAATCAGCAGGGTTGACAGTCATGGCTTCATGATATTTTGGAATAATTACTAAAAGTTGCTTTTTTAAAAAAATTTTTTTTTTTTTTTTTTTTTTGGTAATTCCTGTTCCTCATTGGAATCTAGCTCTGTGGCATTCACTGCCTTAAGTTAAAGGGGAATGAAAAAGAAAGCCAAACAAACCAACAAACAAAAAACCAAGACCAAGTTTGGAATTTTTTTCAAAAGAACAACCTAGCCTTCAAGAATACTTAGGGAATAAATGATAGAGCTGGAAGAATACAACATGAGCCAGAGCCAGGAATCAGGTCAGGAGACTACATGGGATTCCACACATTGAGAGGTGGAAACAAGTCCAAGGAGAAACAATGTGATGTGGCTTAGATATTACAGGTTCCTAAAAAGCAGGAGTGAGGGGTGTGTCCACCTTGACCTAGCTCCTCAGGCTAATTTGGGATAAAGAGGGCAATAAAAAAGTAACAGGTGTTGTTAGCAGCCAAATGTATCTGAGCTACGCGGCACCAAATTATGTTAACGGCAACTAATCCGTAAGGATTTGAAGCAACCACAATTCTTGCCTCCTCAGAAAAAAAGAATTCAACTGAGGGGCATAAGGCAGGAGAGACTGAGGCAAATTTTAGAGCAGGAGTGAAAGTTTATTAAAAAGTTTTAGGGCAGGGATGAAAGAAAGTATATTTGGAAGAGGGCCAACTGGGCAACTGGCGAGATCAGGTGCACTGTTTGACCTTTGACTTGCGGTTTTATACGTTGGCATGCTTCATGGGGGGTTGCATCCCTTCCCCCTTGATTCTTCCCTTGGGGTGGGCTGTCTGCATGTGCAGTGGCCTGTCAGTGCCTGGGAGGGGTCGCATGTGCAGTGTGTTTACTGGAGTTGTGCGCATGCTCACTTGAGGTGTTCTTCCCTTACCAGTCGAGTGTTCCTGCAAGGTCATATACCAGTTAAACTCTGCCACTTTCCCTCTTAATGCACATGCTTGAGCCCACTCACCCAACTCCTGACATCTTATTGGGAAGCTGATCACTGGTTTCAGGTTTTTCTATCTATTGGGAGACTGCTGGCTGCAACCAATTATTACTTTGGAGAGACAGTTTACCAACCACCTGACCATCACCTGATAGTCAGCTGACATTCCCCGTAGTGGTGGTGGGGACTCTCCTGCCCTGCTCAGTCTGCCTAGCTACCTACTATAACAGCATGTCTAAAGATTCTGTATGCTATTTTCAGAATAGAATCTCAAGAGAGGTGGCAAACCCTCAGAGAGGAAATGACAGTGAGCCTGGGTAGATGGGGCTTTAGAGGGCACACAGAGTTTCTACCACCCAGCCTGGTACTGGAGCAACAGAGCAATCCTATGTTCCATGGGCACAGAGGTAGTTGAGGCTCAGTAAGCCTCATGGATTTCCTGCAGCTCTGCATGAGGTGGGGCTAGCTGGATGATTTCGTTGCATGGTGAAAAGTACCAAAGTAGATGAGGGAAAGCTGGATCCTAAGCGACTTGGTGGAGAGTGAGAAGCCACTTAGAGTAAGCCAGTAGATGGATGACCAAGGACCAGAAGACAGTGAGGAACTCTTAGGGGAGGCAGCAAGGAAGAGATAGTGACATTGAGACTTAGTATAGCAGATGTTAATACATTATCATTGCAGTGCAGGTCATCATTACAGCCTGACTTTCAACTGCTAGAGGGCTTTCCTTGGGAGCTACAGCCTGTTCTGCTTCTGTGCCAGGCAGGCCAGCAGTGCTGGAGAATTAGGGCCACTCACATCCCCAGCAGCCACCCATCAACCAGTAGATTAATGGGAGCTGATGACAAATCCCCAAGCTGTCATGCATTCAGGAGGGGATAACTCAAAGGAGTGTGTTCTACATCAACTCTCAGAATTCCCCAGCAGGATGAAGCTCATTACCCCTAACAATTGCCCGGTCTTCCCTTCCACAGATCACTTTCCATTCCCCTGCCAATATTTCCTGGGATTACCTCAACAACTATGTGCACTTGAATCTTTGTCTTAGGATCTGACGCAATCAGATGCAACATGTATACATCTTAGCCTACTCCACCTTACCAAGCCTCAATATACCATGAAATTTTCCTAGAACTTGCCACGACTTGAGTAAAGAAGTAACTCTGAAATAACTGAAATTAAGTTTTATCACCTGGTTGAATTATGACTGAAAAGAGAATTTTAATTCAGCCACAGAAAACCAAAGAAGGTTATATATGTCTGCCCAATTGAGTTTTGGCTAGAGATTCCTATATATCCATTTATGGATTGATTTGTTCAGAATATGTATCTGTCTATCAGAAAGAAAGACTTCATTACTGCCAGCTTCTGCTCCATTACCTGCCTTCGTCTCCTGTGGTTTCCCATGTGTACATACAAGGAAATGCCTCTGAAGACCCATACCTTCTGAAGTTGCTGAAAACTTTGTAAAAGCCAATCCTGGAGGAAATTAGAAGATTCAGTCATCTCCCCATCTGGAATGGGTAAACATATATAGCATACCCATATGCCTATATGACCTTTGAGTTGCAGTGTAACCTCCTAGAACGTTTTATTCCTATGAAAGTGTTATCATCTTGGTGCTTACTCTGCAATCTGGAAACTTGCTGTACAAGAAAAGAAGAATTATAATACTAAATTTTTTTTTCCTGGCATTTTATTATTCCATTCTGCTGATTTGGTCATGCCCAATGATTAAGTCCTTAAGGAAGCATCCAGAGGAATTTAGTAACAATTATTTACTTCCTACAACCTCACTGCTGGGTTTTCAAGAAAGCAAATCTTAGGGTCAGTTCTGATACACAGGTATACCTTTCTTAGAAAATTTTCTAATGGAGGAGGCTCAAAACAACTTATACAACCTGCTCTGTAAACTCTATAGTCTCCGCTTACTGCACTTTTGTGTATTCTGACTATCATCCTGAAGGATGCAGGCATGACACTGTTTCAGAGGTAGGATTTTGTTCATCTTGCAGTTGGCATCAGTCAAATAGAAGTCCTCTCAATAAGGCTCCACTGAAGGGACCATTTAGGGATCAAGCCACAGAAGCCATCCCCAATGGAAAAAGTCAGAAGTCTGTTCAGATTCATATGTCTCTTGCAAGACATATTTCCAAAGTATTGTAGCAAATCCACGTATCTTAAGCACTTTAAATTTCCCAGAGTTGCATATGTATCATTCATCATGCTATTTAATATATCACACATTTCAGCAGTAAAAGCCCATTTTTGTTATTTTCTGTGTAAATTGGTTAACTTTCAAGTGTTGATTGAGATATGCCTGTAAACACTTTAGGAGGCTGAGGTGGGAGAATCCTTGAGCCCTGGAGTTTGAGAGCAGCCTGAGCAATATAGGGAGACCCTGTCTCTTCAAAAATGAAAAAGTAAGCCAGACATGGTGGCACACACCTGTAGTGCAGCTACTCAGGAGGCTGAGGCAGGAGGATCATCTGAGCCCAGAAGGTCAAGGTTGCAGTGAGTCGTGATTATGCCACTGCATTTCAGCCTGGGTGGCAGAGTGAGATCCTGTCTTAAAATACACACACACACGCACACACACACGCAGACACACACACACACACTTACACACAGAGTTTATGAATTGTTTATTTCTGTAGTTTTCCATTTAATATTTTTGGACCATAGTGAACCATCAGCAAGATAATAACTGAAGGGTAGAAGTTCCCTTGCAGGTTTTTGTTATCAGTGACATGTAAATGAGCAATTCACAGATGACCGCAGGCAGAGCTTTGTGTGCTTTGTACATATGGACCATGCTATGATGTGTCTCACATTTGATGATATTCCATTTTCAGAGTTTTAGTATATTTGTTTGTCTGTATTTAGTATATTTTAGTATAATGGTTTATCTATATTTGTATATAGAAAATGGGTTTGCTAACTCACCGTGGTTTTGATTTGTCTTATATTCATCATTTCTTAAAACTCTTGTATGTGTTTTTTATAATAAAAAATAAAAGTAAGCCATGGGAAAAAAAACTGAACTTAACTGAAACCAAGGAATAAGGAGACATTACTGCATACCACGTTCATAGAAGCATTATTCAAAATAGTCAAGAAGTAGAAGCAACTCAAGTGTCCATCAATGGATGAGTGGATACAAAGATGTGATTTATATATGTGTATATACAATGGAATATTATTATACCTTAAAAAGGAAGGTAATTCTGATATATGCTACAACTTGGATGGACAATATGCTAAGTGGAATAAGTCAGTTACCAAAACATAAATACTATATGATTCCATTTATATGAGGTACTTAGAGTAGTCAAATTCATACAGACAGAAGGCAAAATGATGCATTCCAGGGGCTGAGGAGGGAGGGAATGGGGAGTTATTGTTTAATGAGCAAAGTTTTCATTTTGCAAGATTAAAAGGGTTGTAGAGATGAATGGTGGATATGGTTGCATAGCAATATGAATGTACTTACCACTACTAAACTCTACACTTAAAAATGGTTAAGATAGTAAATTCTATCTTACATATATTTTACTACAATTTTAAAAAGACCATGTAAGGAGGAGTCTATAGAATTTTGCGTGTTTTCCAGTCCAGCTCACTGGGATAATGGATCAGAAAGTTATTTGGGCCTGCAAAGTCGAGTAAAGAGTGGGAAGTTTTACAAAGGTTTCCTTGAATCAAATATTCCCCAGGGACTTGTCAGTAGAGAAGTTGCTGTGTGTGGTAACAAAATTAACTCTGAAATCTCAGTGGCTCATTACAGGATGAAGATTTATTTAACAATTGTGCTGCCAATTCAGCGTGGATATCCAGAGGACCTCTACTTCACATAGTTGCTCAGGGACTCAGGCTGTTGAAGGCTGCTCCACCATTCTACCTTATGATGTTGTTCTTATTACAGCTTCTAGGGTTGCAGAAGCAGAGAAGATAATGCAAGAAGATAATGTGGAATGCTTTTAAGTGTCATGATTACAGTGACATACATTTGTTGCATCTAAATTTTATTGGCCAGAACCTACAGCTACAGTGCCAATTTAATTGTAGGTTGGGTGGGAAGTGTACTCTTTTTGGATGTCCAAGGAGAGGAAAATGAAATAGAAGATGATAAATGCATAGTATTGTTTCTGCCACAGTGAACTTTCCTAAATACCAGAAATTAATAGATGGATCGAACCAAGGGTCATATACATTCATGAAAAAATCAAATGAATTGTGAAGCTGTAATTATCATTCCTCTTTATAATGATCCTTCCACATACTGGACATTTAAATGTAATATCCATTAATCTGTATATTTCCTCTTTCCGCAGATGACTTCAAGAGGGCTTCCAATAAGACAAGAGTAGAAGAATACAAAATAAATAACAGAGAAGGTGAGAAAAATGTTAGTTTTGAGCTTTTGGGAGATCATGGTGGAAAACTTCAATGCTGTCATTTTTCTAATAAGGGTAACAGAGTGGTTACCTGTTACCACGGGACATAACACTTTTCTTGCACTGATTTTGCTTATGATATGTTTTATATAGAGGACATTGCATAGCATACTAGATCATTTTTTCAATAGCAATTTTGCAAGAGATGACAAATTTTTGGTCTCCTCAATAAGAAGACATACTACTAAAGTGGCCCGTAAAAGCATTTCTACAGGGAACTAATATAATAGTCCTTGCACATAGCTTTTCTGGCTATTTGACTTGATTCAGGGATAGAGCTTACAGGATTGAGGGAAATGAATATTTATCAAGTCTCTTAGCCTATTTCTCTAAATATCAGTTGTCTCAGGGAGAATTTGGACATTAGATGAATAGAATATAATATTAAGTGAAAGTACAACTATCCTGTGCTATTGATTCAGGGAAATTTTGATGGAGACAGATAAGTGGAAGAGTTAACATTTTGATAGGAAAATTAAGGCAACTGATTTGCATTGTTACCCTCAATATAAATTTTAAAGTAGAGGGTTTAGAACATAGCCTTTTAAATGTTTAAAAATATTGGTTAGGTTCTAAATTAACCATGCCATGAGCCCATTCCTGTGTGATCTATTTTTCACAGGGGTGATTTGACAAAGGCTTGGAAGAATCATTTAGAGTCCATGACCTATTTCAAGGTGATTGACCCCATACACTGTTTCCATCTGTGTGATCAAAGGCTTCTGCGGCCTACTGCTGATGCCTTATGCCAGCTGGTTATGTTCTTCCTACTTGTCCAAGTGGAAAAGCATGCACAGACATCTGAGTGTTCATTCTCAGTTAGTCCTTTGGATCTTCTTTGCTGCTTCTTGATGTAGTCTTCATCTGATCTGACCTTCTGACTTCAAATTTTTGACCTCTTCTCTAAAATCTCCTCCTCTTGCTGACACTTTGGATTTTGCTTTTAAAAAATTGCTTCTGTGGTCTTTTACTTTCAGCTCTTTTCAACAGATTTTGGCTCATATGCATCCTTCTACTTCTTTTTATACTGCCTTGAATAGGTTTTTGCCCTTCAATTTAAGGTTTTAGGAATTCCTAGCTTATCAGATGGACCAGTCCTATTTCCCAAAGTAGGTATTACAGCCACGCTGGGTGTAGATCAATTCTTACTTGTAAAAAAGTCTTCAATTCTTATTAATATTCTCCATCAGATAAATTTGAAGATACAAATATACAAGTTTATACCAGTTGAACCTGGAAGTGGCCAATTCTTTATGAAGACAATGAGTAGAGGGCTGCTCTCATGAAAAGCATGGTTTATTGTACTTCGAACCCATTCCCAAGAGATGCATACCTGAGCCACTAATTAAATTACATTGTTTTGCAAGGATTTAAAAATACTTTTTTCAGGAATATTCTTTGATGAAGGTGCTTAATCAGGTAATCAATAATGGGTGGATGTAACATTTCCCAATTAGGTAGTGTTTGAATTTTACATGGGGTGCAGTTATAAAGTTAGGGCATTTAGAGTTCGAAATATTTAAAACTTTATTGAATTAGGAAATCACTAAAGCTCTATGCATTTGTGTTTCTAAGCAGATTCAGTAATATCTAGTATTTTGATCTGTGTAAAGTACTGTATTAGTGCATTTTTAACTTGGATCATTAAGTTGACCAGATAACTTCTAGGCATCTACATTGCTTTGATGTCTCTTTGAGCAGCTTGACTATCTGGGACTGGCTGAATAGGGCTGGATGGCTGAGAGGAAGGAACCATTCTATCCACTGGATTATACCTTCTGCTTTAATAGTCTGATCCTCTACTTTTCCATTGGGTGTCATGGGCAAAGCTCTGGGATTATTACTTACCTGGTGGGAAAAAAGTTGTGAAAAAATGGAGTGTCAGAACAAGGCCATATTTCCACAGAATGTTCTTGTATGGCCAGGTTCCAAATGCTTCACATTATTTGAGTTCCAGTTTAACTTCCAGACTTAAACTTTTCAGAGGTTCCACTGCTGTAGTTCTTTACCTGAGGTGAGAAATGTGTCCCAAATTCTCTGTGGTTCCATAGAACCAAAGTAAAGCTCACATTAACCCAGTGTCCAAAGGTTCACAAAGATTAATATGCTGCTAAATTATTTAAAAGGATTGACAATTCTTTATCTTATCCATATGCATTGCTCAGTTATCCAGCTAGCTTTGTGCAGTTATGATCAGAAGACATTTTAAAGAGAAAGTTAATCAGAATCTCCTTCTTAGTTAAAAATCAGCTCAGGGGATAGATAAAAATGTGTACTCTGTGGGATGAGAATTAGCCTCACCAATATATTTCCACTCTTTTATGCTGATGTGTCTCTTCAATAATCCCTCAAAATAACTTTGTTTAAACTGAACCTCCTTCAGGAGTGCTACTATTTGTCCTTGGCATTAGTCACCAGGGAAGAAAAAGTAGGAATGAAAAGAAGAATGAAAGGTGGTAAAATATTCTCAGGATAAACAACCAATTTGACTGGATTGGCTTAGTAGTCCTGGGTTCTAGAATGCCACTGGGCTTTCTTTGCTCTCCTTGCTCATACATTAGGTAAGTTGCATCCATATCATATTATATTCCCTTCTAAAATAAATGCTCATGAAAACCTGCAGCTGTGTGATGCAAATTAAGCTGTTTTTTCTCAGACTTCCAGAGGTAACCAGCATAGGCAAAGTCTTGCTGATTATTTCCATATCCTAGTCATAGCACTACCCTTTGTTACTGCCATAATCTGGTATAGATTTGGAAACGTTAGCGGGCAGTAAGCACCTAAATTGGTGGGAGACAAAACCAACATGCTTTCCTTCTGGGAATAATTTAGGGTAGGCTTTACTTCTGGACTCACAGAAGGATAGCTGTAAAAGAATGGTGAGTGGATTTAGTACTTGGCCAAGGTAAATGCTTGAGAATTCAGTTGGGGAGAGAGGCTGAGAGGCATCTTCAATGAGTCTGTTGCTGAGTTGAGCTATTGACTTGACATATGCTACTCCTTAGCTGCACAGCATATTGGGAGCAGAGCTGCACTGTCTCAAAAAATACTAAATCTGTGGAGGAAAGCAAGAAGTCTCTGGAGACATTCATACCCACAGCTACTGGCAGTACTGCAGGGCTGCTGAGGACTCACAGTTAAGTACCCCTGGAAAGACTATGAAGAAGGGCATTCCAGAAAGAACAGAGAGCATAACCAGGACCACAAGCATAAGAGTACTCACTTTGTGGGAGGGGACGCGGAGGAGGAGCAGCTAATGAGGTTGGAAAAGTAAGCAGGATTCAGGCCATAAGGAGCCAATTATGGTCTGAATGCATATCATGTGGTCTTATTAGCATGTCATACTAAATAAGGAGCTTGAATTTTAATTTGTGGGTGTGTTTGAAAAAGAAAAGCAATCAGATTGGATATGGGATACATTTGACAGCAGCCCTGAGAGCCCATGCACTTCTCCTGTGGGGTAGGGGGCTTTTGGGAAAGGAGGCAGATTTGCCCAAGGTACGGCTGGTAAAATCTAAGATGCTGGCAACCCAACAAGGTCCTCTGGTAAGATCAGAAAAGTAAACAATTTTTAAAAACTTTGAAATAACTATAGATTCACAGGAAATTGTAAAAATAATACAGAGAAATTTTGTGTATGCTTCACCCAGTTTCTCTCAATGGTAAGGTCTTACATAACTATAGTACAATATCAAAACCAGGAAATTGGCATAATTACAACCCCTAGAGCTTATTCAGAGTTTACCAGTTCATGTGCACTCGTGTGTGTGTGTGTGTGTGTGTGTGTAGCTCTGTGCAATTTTGTCCCATGTAGATTTTGTTACCACCATCACAACCAAGATACAAGACTGCTCTGTCACCTCAAAAATTCCTCATGTAGGCTGGTTACAGTAGCTCATGTCTGTGATCCCAGCACTTTGGGAGGCTGAAGCAGGCTGATCGCTTGGGCCCAGGAGTTTTAGTCTCTAGAAAAAAATACAAAAATTAGCCAGGCATGTTGTCGTGTGCCTGTAATCTCAGATACTCAGGTGGCTGAGGTGGGAGGATGACCTGAGGCCAGGAGGTTGAAGTGAGACTGCAGGAAGCCATGACTGTTCCACTGCACTCCAACCTGGGCAACAGGGCAAGATCCTGTCTCAAAACAAACAAACAAACAAACAAACAAAAAACCAAAAAACCTTCATGCTAACCCTTTATAGTCACATCTATTACTACCTCCCATCCCCATCACTCTCCACTTGCATCCCTAATCCTTGGCACACACTAATCTGTTTTCTAGTTCTATAATTTTGTCATTTGAACATGTTACATCAATGAAATCACATCGTGTATAACCTTTTGAAATTGGCTTTTTTCCCTACTCAGCCTAATGCCCTTGAAATTCATCCAAGTATCCACGTTTTCCTGTGTATCAATAATCAGGGGATTTTAAAAGTTTACAAATCTATTGTATTCTTGCAGTGTGCATGTTGGTAACAATTTAGATATTTATTGCCTTGAAATAGAGGCCAAAGGAAGTACAATGGTGGCTAAATGCTATAAAAAATTTTGCATTAGATTAAGAATAATTGTTAAACATGATGTGTCAGAGTCTAGGGAATTGGGTGACTTTTTCTCAAGCATAATAGTCATAGGTAAACCTACAACTGTTTCTTTTACCTGTGACTTGCAACTTCGCTGGGCCTCTGTCCACATGTAAAATGTGAATTAAGTAAGATGCCTCTGTGCAGCGTGTTGGGAATCATGAATGATGACGAAAATCAGAAAACCTGGGTTTGTGTCCAGGCTCTGATCTACACACATTTCAGCTTCACTGAGTCTCAGATTCTGCAGCTGGAATGTGGGGGGTTTGAAATCTGCCTTCTTTACCAAAAAACCACTAGTAGAATCAAATGAGATTATGTATGTTAAAGCAATATTTAAATTGTCAGGGACTACTTGAATGAAAGAAGTGGTTTTGAATATAGACATGTCCTACTAAAGGAATAAAAAAAATAACTTTCCTATTCCAAAGCCTAGGTTTACAACGTAAGAGGGAGTTTTGTCATAAGAAAAAGTAGGGTGATCAGATTCCAGCTATTAAAGCTCTGTCACTTTGAAAATTTACCTAACCTTTTTCACAGTCATTTTTATTTTTCATCAAAAATGTATTTAATACCTATTTTGAAGGGTGTTGTGTTGACAGGAAATAATATGAATAATATTATAATATATAATATGGAGATAATATGAATAATATAACATTAATAATGTGGGCTTAGTCCATTGTAGGTGTTTAACAGTGGTAGTTCTACCATGATTACAATTGTTGCTATTTTTTTTTTTGGACCTGTGCATTGATTCCTTTTGGAAAGTGCATGGTTACTCAATGTGAGTTGATTCCTTTTGGAAAATGCATGGTTACTCAACTCTGTCAGGCCCAACACAATTGTTAAAGATTCTGTTACTTGCCATATGTGTTACTCTTGTCACATGAAGTGCCACATCCCTGTCATGCCAGATTGGAAGCATAACATAATGAGAAGAACATAGGCTTTGGCAGAGAGAGATCTGAGATCAGACTCCAGCTTTGTTTTGCCTGCCTTGGGCAGATGAAATAATTTTCTTATCTATAAAATTGCGGCGAATAACATAATTAGTTCCTAATGCAATGACAGGTGCTTGGTAATGACATAAGCCTCCAAATCATACCCAGTTTGAAATAAAAAAGAACAACAATTCTAGGGTGGACTGGGTAAGTTATTTCTTCTGAGACTCTCATTCTCACTTGTTATATGAAGGATGGTTGAGGCTAGGAGTTGAAAACTAGTGGCTTAAGAGCTGAATCTTCTCCGTAGTTGTGCTTCAGTTGACCAGCAGATTTGTTTATTGGTCTCTGTCTCAATCTATCATTTGTTTTCAGTACTTTGGACTTGAAAGCCTTTAGGAGAGCAAAGCTCCCCCACTAGTTCCACATCCCTCGTCATTCCCTCTTGTCTTATACCAGACTGCTTTCCACATTTATTTATATACCTGGACGATGAAAACATTTGAGCCTGCTCAGCTGAAATAGACCCTCCTTTCCCACGGTGTGATCTATGGAATGTTAATAAATATTTAAAATAAAGTTTATAGCTAAATGATTTTGGGAAATGGCGGGTAAACAGATTAAACAGATTTCTTTACTACTGCAGTTCACAGGCACTGATGAAGAGAGTGTTATAGAATCCAGAATGTCCTAAGTGTATAACAGTATTTGATAAGAGAATTTTTGTCTTAAACTTAGAGCATCTCACAGGATTAGTGAGCCATGTAGTAATCTACTTTGGGAAATAACACGGTAATCTAAGATTATGCCAAGTGATAACTTATTCCCAAATGTTTGGGTCTAGAGATTTGAAATAAGTACTTATTTGAAATATCTGCAGAATATATGAAGGAAACACACAAATACATGAACGTACCAAATAGAAATTATGAAAGTGCTGAATGGAATCATCACCAAAGATTATAGTTTCAAATGTATTGCATAATGCAGCATCAATTAAAAAATTTTGAGTCATTTGAAGACAGTGATCTTTCCAACTACTTGATTTATTTATACTTTGAGAGTCTGAAGTTTAATATGACAATTCTTGAAATATTAAAGAGCAGGGGTTGAAGCGAGTAATTGGTTATTTTTCTGTTTGTTTTCATCACATTTCTGGAGCATGTAGAATGAGCTGTACTGCCTCTACCACAGGGGACAATAAGCTTCTGCAATACATTAAACTCTATTCTTTGAGACTAGATCAGCTTTCTACATATTGATTTGGATGTTGTAACTCCCTTACGAAATCCCACAGAACAAGAATCTGGGAACCTGGCTGAATGTGGCCATAGGATGAGTCTAGCCTGAGGGCCACAAGTCATAGAAATAAAGTGGACACAGAGACAATGCTTAGGAGTGAAGCTCAGACACTAAAGAAAACCTTAATCTGAAAGGATTTGGTGGAGGCATAAATCAGGTAGATGTCAAAGAGGCAGATCTGGGGAAAAGAAAAGCAGAACAGATTGATTTGGTCTGGGACATAAGCTATAGATCCCCAAAAGAGAGACTCTGAAACCCTACCCATAATCCTAGAGATTTTCATGGAGGTTCTGTGGTTGGAAGAGGAGCTTATTAGTGTGCTCACAATACAACTTGTTTTGCAAGCAACTTCCCCCCAGCTCTATCCACACCCACAACCTGCCAAAGATAAACTGTCGCTGGAACTGCCCTGGATACACCTAGTAGCGCACTCTAAGGTCTCAGCAGCAAGCAAAAATATGGGAAATGTATTTTCGAAATCAGTCCTCTGAGAATTAAGCTTTCAATATTTAATGTCAAAACTTATTAGAAGTTATATTCCTAAGAAGCAAAAATAAAAAAGTGACTAATGGATATGGGAGCTGGTTCCCTAACTTGGGCTCAGAGCAGTTTTATTTCATTTCAGCGATAAAAAAAATGCATGAAAAGAATCTGAATTAAAGAGCAAACTATTTTTTTTTTTTGGAAAATCAAATGAAGATGTTGATATTATTTAGAACACAATTTTAATTGTGATAAAAATTTAGATATTTCACTTGTTGGTAGTGTAATTTGGGTTGACAAATGAAGATCTAGTAACTATTGGGTACTAGTCTTGGTACCTGGGTGATGAAATTACCAGTACAACAAACCCCCATTGCATGAATTTACCTATATAACAAATCCACGATGGTAGCAGCGGCCTATCTGAAGTGGCCACTGTGAAGAAGATGCCAACAGCATGTTCCATGGAGCCAGTGGGAGCTGGGAACAGGAGGAAGCCCCACTGCCTTCCTGAGTTCACGGGGTGGCAGCCCCCCCCCTCCCAGGCACAGCTGCTGCTTCCTAGCCATGGCTGTGGACCTGGGCATCCCTGTACTCCCTGAGACCCAGGAAGCCTCCCTGCCCCTGAAAGCTAGGAAATGCCTGCTCCTGCTGCCTGGCCTCTCGCCATGCCTGGTCTGATTTGGGAGCAAAGTTGAGGACAAGCCCAGGTGCTGTTGCAACCCAGCCAAGTGTGTGAGTGCTCAGGGTGGTGCTGACCCGGTAGCCCCCTGCTGCCTTGGCCCCCTCCAGACTTTGGGCACTGACAAGCATGGGAGGGAAGCTGAGGTGGGGCTAAGGGTGGCTGGGTGTGGGCCTGCAGGCACCCCTCTGCACAAACAGCCTGGGCACCGGAAAAGGGATGACATGATTGATGGTAGCAGGATAAAGACAACCTTCTCGGTGGAAAGGGGCAGGTCTCTGATGAAGCCCGACCTTCAAGCCAGGAAGGGCCTGAAACATAGAGTCTGTGGCCCAAAGTGAGAACTGTGGTGCTTTTTCGGGTGCCCATGGCCACCTATGGACCAATCAGCATGCACTTTCCCTCTTCCGAAGTCCATAAAAGCCCAGGACTCAGCCAGACTCACAGAGATGTCCGTACTACCAGCTGCAGAAAGGAGCCACCCACTCCAGGTCTCCTGAGAGCTGTTGTGTTGCTCCATGAAGCCCCTGTCTGCCTTGCTCACCCTCCAGTTGTCTGCTTACCTCGTTCTTCCTAGACAGGGGACAAGAACTCAGGACCCCCTGAATGGTGGGACTGAAAGTGCTGTAACACAAATAGGGCTAGAACATGCCCCCTGCTTGTCACGTTGTGGGCAATGGGAAGGAGAGAAGAGCTGCAGCCCTTTAGGGAAGCCAGACCTAGTGGCTCCCTGAGCCAAGGCTGTGACACCTTCTTTGGGGGCTCTGTAGTTCCTGGCAACTCTGATCTTCTGGGTGCCACTGTGTTCCCTGGTGCTCACAGTGGAAGCCGCTATTGGTATGCCTCGTCCAGCCACTGCCTTACACAAAGCCATGGCCTGTGCTGGAGCCTGGAACTGCCTGTTCCACTGCAGCTGGCATGCCTAGCTGTGTGCAGTGGCTGGACCCCATGCTCACTCACACACCCCTCACTGTTCCACACCTGGCTTGCCCTTGGCAGGCATGACATCTGGGCCAGTAGCACAAGCTGAGCACAGCCTGCTGGGTCAAGTGGGTAGAACAAGCCCAGCGGGCCCAAGCAAAATTTGGGCAAAGGTGCCACCAGCCACAAAGGTTTCTGGCTGGAAAAGCAACACCCTAAGGATCCTGTGACAGCTGCACATGGACTCCTGAACCTAAAATAAAAGTTTAACCAACCAACCAAAACCACTCATATGGCTGTATGTCCATGATGGAATATAGCCTAAGAATGAAATGATGTACAAAAAAAAAAATGCAAGTGAAATCTGATTTATGCTGCTAAACTAAATGTGAGAAAGACATTTGATTCTGCTTTTGAGATGTCCCTGTGATTTGCAGAATATTGTGCTAAACCTTTAATCCTCTGATCCAAGGTGATGAGTTGTTCCTTCTGGAAATTTGGTGTGGAATTCCTGTCAATGAAGCAATTCCAGTAAAGAGCAATCCTGCTGAAACAGGATTGATAGCATCATTAGAAACAAATATACCTACAGAATGAGAAAACCTACAAATAACAGCCTTTGAGACAAAATGTTAATGTTTCTTGGGAATTTATTAAGTGCTTATTTTGTGTGAGGCATTCTTCTAGATCTAGGATCCAGAAACTTTTTCTGTAAAAGACCAGATAGCAACTACTTTAGACTTTGTGAGACATCTAGTCTCTGTTGTAACTATTCTGCTCTGTTCTTGTAGCACAAAGGCAGCCATAGATGATATGGAAACTAGTACACATAGCCATGTTTGAATGAAATTTTATTTACAAAACTGGCAGCTGGCTGGATTTAGCTGTAGCTTATGGTTTGCTGCCCCCCGTTCTAGGGGTTGCAGATGTAGTCAAAACACACTCATTTCTTACAGGTTCCTTATATTTTAGCAGTGGGGTAGAGGTACTGGAGTAAACAACAAAAAAAGGAATCAATAAGCAAGAAAAACATGACATCATAAGTACTCTGCAGAGAATTAAAAAGGATGCTATGATGGATGACTGCATTTGTGTGATTGAAGAGAAAGACCATTTTGAGGAAGAGGCATTTAGTTTGAGATCTCAATGACAGGAAACAGCCAGTTTAGCACCGATCTGGAGAAAAAATATTCTGCTAATGAAGATTTACTAAAATGAAATGAGCTTGGTGTGTTCCAGAAACCAGTAGAAAGTCATTGGGAGCACAGTGGGTGGATGGGGCGAGAGTACTTTTTCTCATGTAAATAACTCCAAAGAAACTGTATGCATCATGATTTTCAGCTTGGAATTTTTTTTTTAATAGAGCAAAATTGAAAACACTGTCAGTTCCTTCATGGGAAGGAATGTGTCATATTTATTCAGTAACCCAGATAACTGATACATAGAAGACCATCTGTAAATGTTTGTGGAACTAAACAATGTACATTTCTGGCAAAAAGTAAATGACTAATTTCATTATATGAAGTTGATGAACTTTTCCAAAGGCATTGAAACCATTATATTAGTTTGGAATGTTTTCAACTGCAATAACAGAAACCTTAACAATGGCTTCTAGAAACTTGAATTTATTTTTCTGACATAACAAGAAGTCCAGAGGTAGGTGGCCACAGGTGCGTCAAGGGCTGATGTCTCTGAAATTCTTAAGCATTTCTCTTGCATACACAAGATGGCTTTCACAGTTCTAAGTGGTGCATCTGGGTTTAAGACAGAAAGAAGCGGGAGAAAGGGAGGGCCAGCATGGTCTGTTCCTTTTGCCAGTAAAATGAATGCATTATCAGAAGCACTCCTTTCTCCCACAGTGCATTTCCCCTTAGGTTTCAGTGCCAGAATTTAGTCACATGACCCCACGCCCTGCTGCAAGGAAGGCTGGGAAAGTAGGAAACAGATTTGCCATCGTTGGTGTAGATCAATCATGATTTATCACTAGGCTGGGCACAGTGCCAATCTCAAATAAAATTGAGTTCCTGTTGGTGAAATGAGGAGAGAATGGAGGCCACTATGTAGATTATGTGCTATTGTGGAAATGCTAATTATAGAGGAAATGAGAAGAGCAGAATGAAGAATTGTATCCACACTGCAATCACCAATATTAATGTAAATTACCAATCATTTGAGCAGTGCTTATAAATACACATTATCTAATTCAATTCTCACAACAATTCTGTGAGGTAGAGAACATTCTTCTTCCCTTTTATAAGCGAGCAAACTGTGATTTAGAGAGATTAGGTAATTTGGCTGAGATCACACAACTAATAAATAGCCCAGCAAGGATTCAAATTAGATTCTCTAATTGCAAATCCTGATTTCTTCTATATAGAATTTGTGTCCAGAATGACTCCTTATGTAATGTTGTATACAGATCAATGGAAAAGGATATGCAAGAGAACATGAATAAATAAAAACAGTTCATGTTTTAGGGTTGAGTTATAAGTGGGGATATATGTGATTTAAATCTTCTTTTATAAAATTTTAATAATTACATAGCCAACATAAAAATGTAAAGGGAGGCATTAATGCTTTATGGGAAAAGAAATAATTTATTTATCCTGTTTTGCCAGACCTGCACTGTTTCATTTGCTTCTTTTGATACTTTTTATTTTGGTTGCTACAGTCTTTAAATTTATTTTTATTGAGGTATAACTAAAGTAAGTTATAAATATTAAGTGTACAGCCCAATATATTTTTGCACGTTGTGAACCTATGTAACTACCACTTAGATCGAGATACAGAACATGTGTAGGGGCCCAGAATGATTCATTGTGCCTTCGCCTGGGAAGGTTTTCTCCCACAGAAGCTAACTACTCTTCTGACTTCTGTGGCTGTAGACAAGTTTTTGTTTTTAAATATCAAATAAATGGAAATGAAATCCTCTTTTGTGAATGTATGTAATATGTAAATATATACTCTTTAAGTAAAGTCTGACTTCTTTCATTTAAGATTTTATTTGTGAGATTCATTTATATAGTTACATAATGAGTAATTTGTTCTTTTTTGTTGCTCTACAGTATTTCATTGTATGACTATACTATCATTTATTTGCTCGTTTTACTGTGGATGAATAATTTGGGTCATTTCCAGTTTTTGGCTATTTGAATAAAATTGCTGTCAACGTTCCTGTGCAAGTCTTTCATAGGCATGGAACTAATTTCTGTTGAGTATACATCCAGGAGCAGGACTGCAGGGTCATAGGACATAGGTTTAGCTTTGGTAGATACTACCAAACATTTTCCAAAGTTATTCCAATTTACAGGACTACCAGAAAAGTGAGTGAGGAAAGCAAAGATCACCTAGTGGCTCCCAAGCAGACCATCCAGAGGCAAAACTCCTTATCTGAGTAATTTAGAAGTAATTACACTTCCTTATTATCTGAAGCCAACACCTGGTACCAGATTTCTTTCTCCAAGATTTATAAATGACTGGAATTTCTATACATCTCTGAAATGCGTACATGTCAAAACTCAATATGCAACCCTTGCTGATGTCAAGGCACCAAAATGTCTACAAATGTAATCATTTATCATGACTTATGTAGCTAACATAGTTCACATTACCCTGAAGCTCCTGTTTAAGGTCCATAAATAACCCCTAAGCAAAAATCCATCGTGACGCACTCAGTCCTCTCTTGCTTAGGCACCCTGCTGCACTCTTCTGCAGTGTCTATCTAATAAAACTTTCCTTTTCAACCCTACACTGTCATCAGTAAATTCTTATTTCTTCCTGTGGGTCAACCACTTTCTGATGCCGGGGCTCTGACACCTTGCTCGGCAGTGAGAAAGTTCCATTTGTTCCATGTCCTTGCCACTACATGGCGTTGTTGATTTTTTTCATTTTAGTCAATTTGATGAGTGTATGGTGGGAACTCAGTTTAGCTTTATTTTTTATTTTTTATTTTTGCTAATTAGTTAAGGTGGACATGTTTTTATATGCTTATTGGCTTTTTGAAATCCTCTTTTGTGAAAAATCTATTCCAGTCTTTGTGTAATTTTTTTTTTTTTGAGACAGAGTTTTGCTCTTGTTGCCCAGGCTGGAGTGCAATGGTGCGATCTCAGCTCACCATAACCTCCGCCTCCTGGGTTCAAGCGATTCTCCTGCCTCAGCCTCCCGAGTAGCTGGGATTACAGGCATGTGCCACCACTCCTGGCTAATTTTGTATTTTTAGTAGAGATGGGGTTTCTCTATGTTGGTCAGGCTGGTCTCGAACTCCGAACCTCAGGTGATCTGCCTGCTTGGGCCTCCCAAAGTGCTGGGATTACAGGTGTGAGCCACCGTGCCCAGCCAGTCTTTGTATATTTTAAGATTGAGGATGTTTGTCTTTTTCTTACTAATTTTTCTTTCTTTCTTTTATTTCTTACTTTTTTCTTTTCTTTTTTTTTATTTTTATTTTTTGAGATAAGATCTTGCTGTGTCTCCCAGGCTGGTGTGCAGTGGCGTCATCCTGGCAAACTGCAGCCTCAAACTCCTGGGCTCAAGGGATCCTCCCATTTCAGCCTCCGAGTAGCTGGGACTGCAGGTGTGTGCCACTATGCCCAGTTTTTTTTTTTTTTAATTTTAGTAGAGATGGGGTCCACTCTGTTGCTCAGGCAGGTTTTGAATTCCCAACCTCAAGTGATCCTCCTTCCTCAGCCTCCCAAAATGTTTAGGTTACAGGCATGAGCCATCATGTCCAGCCTCTTAATTTTTCAACGGTTCTCTATGCACACACACACGTACACACACACACACCTCACTGGATTCTCTTTGATACTATTTATACTGCAAATATCACTTTATACTATAGCTACCCTACTCCAGCCAAGTCAATCTTCCATACTCAATCTTGGCTGACACTAACTCCTGCTGGATCTGTGTCACATACTTCTCCATGGTGAATGCCCCTTTGCTTTCGCTATCAAGGCATACCTGTACTTTAAAATTTAGATGAAAACATACCTCCTGGAGGTCTTTGTGTATAAGCACTCATCACATACAATCACCTTAGTACTGATTTTTTGCCTATATAGAGAAGGGAAAGGCTGATGTATTGCTTATATTGCTCATAAATTCCTGTGCTCATTAGTGTGTTTCTGTCATGGCACATATGTGGCATTCGATAAATGTGAATTCTGTTGTTTAATCTACATATAATCTTACATGCATATTTATTTTCTAGTTCAAATAATTTCAGAAACTGCTTTATTTGGTAGTCCTCATGTTTATCTTATTCTCATCTGCAATGTTAACCTTCTCAGCACCTGAATAACTAAAGTGAGAGGTCAGGTGAGGAATTGAGACATTAGAGTTTACTATACGGTGGAATGAAATGACTTCCCAAGAATTTTAGCTTTTAAATGTTTAATTTTGTAAACATTTTGCAACTTGGAAATAAAACACACATATAGAAAAGTGCATAATAATTATAGAAGTAAATACTTGTATAATCACAACCCAAGTCAAGTAATAAGCCATTTTTGTGAGGTCTTGCCCCATTAGACTACCTTCTCTCCCTTCAGAATATCTCCTTTAATTAATTTTATGGTAATTAATCCCTTGGTTTAAAAAATTGTTTAACCACGTATGCAAGCATTCCTGAATGATATAGTTTAGTTTTGCAAGTTTTTGAACTTTATGTAATACAAAGCATACTGTAAGAATTCCTTTATGTCTTTTTTTTTGTTTAACATTAGGATTGAAAGATGAATTCATATTGTGTGTCTAATTAATTTTTATTCTTGCATAGTGTTCCTGAATGGAGTTGTACGAATTACTATGATTTATTTACCTATCCTACTGTCAATGGACTTTTGGGCTGTCTTAAGTTTGGAGCTATGGCAAACAGTAATATTATCAACATTCTTAAGCAGGGATCTTGGTGAATATTTGTCTGCATTTCTCTGGAGTACATACCCAAAAGTAGAATTATTGGTCATATAGAATGGGTTTCTTCAATGTTACTAAATAATGTCAAATTGATTTCTCTAAATAATATGAAGAAGACAATCACAGTAGACAGCTTTGAACGATTTCTAGTCAAAGCTGAATTTGGAAGTTTGTTCTGAAGGCAAATAATCTGATGCAGGGCAAAATATTACTATTTCGCCTGCCCAGTGACAGCAAATGTGATCTTTGTGGCTGAATAAGAGAGGAGCATAGTGTAATAGATACATAGGCTCTGTTGTAAGACATAAAGGTTTGGGGTGTGGGGAAATGGAGATCAAACCCTGCCTCTGCTACTAAATTGCTGTGTTGACTTAAAGCTCAGGTTCAGTGTAGTCATCTGGAAAATATATTCAACAAGGACACACAGGGATAAGTTTGTAATGGAGAATAAATGAGGTATTAAATATAAAGTGCCCTAATGCAGTGCTTTGCACATGATAAGTTCTTCAATGTTATTTTCCCTTCTTTTCAAAAAGGAAAGTATCAACCTATCTTAATGCTCACCTTCTATTTCCTGCAATATGCGGATAAGACTTTAAGATGTGTCTATTCTCAGGGTCATTTTCTAATCTGCCAAGATTTTTGGGCTCTCATAGTCACTTCTCCTGGGAAAAGCAATTCACAATTTTATGGAGTGAATATTGAGAGTTGTCACACTTCTCCAGGGTTACCAGTGTCTAGGAGACACTGAAGAAGAACTCTCTCTTAAAGGAGAAAACAATGAAACATTGCAAAATAAAGTGTAATGCTTATGTTGATCCTTCTATGTGAACATGTGTGCTAGCGTGGACCTGCCTCTGCTTCCACAATTCCGAGAAATCCCAGTTTCATCAGATTATTGTGTTGTATGTTGTGTGTGTGTGTTGTGTGTGTGTTTATAACACAATTTTTCTGTGCTTATTACATTGGAGTATGTGTGCTTGGGGGAAATAATCCAAAGAGCTAAAGGATAAACATTACTTACAGTTAGCGAATTTGGGGAATTTCCTAGAAATGGGTGATTTTTGTTTTGTGGAAAGTTTGATTTGGATATTAAAACAATCACTGGTAAATTATGAAACAGAGTGCAAGTTTTGCATGTATTTTTAAAATAACAATGTTTTCAGGAAACTGTACTTCTGCAGTGTACTTTGGGCTATGCCCTAGCGTCTCTAGGAATACACATTTACTTCTGTCCTCCGTTAGAGAGATCAGAAAAAGTTGAAAATTATTATTATCAAGAGAGTCTTCTCATATGCTCTTAGGTCACCTGCCATTCTCCTGCTGTGACTTTATTTCCTGGGATGCCATAAAAACCTTGTCTCGTTGGTGCAGACAGTACTAGGCCTGGGATGGGAGCATGAGGGTGTAGGGTTTGGGTGGGGTTTCTTGTCTCTTTTGCATGTTTGCAGAAAATACCACCCTGAGTTCTATGCCAATCTACAGAACCAGAAGCAATTATAAAATGCTCCAACAAAATCCACACATTTTTAAAAGCAAAATCAGTAGATTAATATACATAAAGATTATTTCGGCCAGTTCTTCTTCTCTGCCTATTTCATATGCAGATGTTTCAAGTTTCATATTCTAGTCTGAAACCACCTGTAATTAGCATAAGAGCTTAAGGTCTGTATCCCACATTTTACAAGGTAAGACAGTTTTGTATTCTTTTATGAGAAGGCCAGTCAAATGTGGCCCCAAGAGGAGACACAGGAGAGGCTCAGGAGAAAGCAGAGTTTATTATACTCACAAGTCCTAAAGACAGGAGGCACAGCACACCATGCAGGGCCACATGGGAAAGATACTGAGACTGTCAGGAGGCTAAAGACTGGAACAAAGGGAGCGCTTGGGTCATGGGGTATCGTGGGAAAGGCAAAGCAGTGCAGGGTGAATAATTTTGTATTGACAAGTTTGAACAATTTCGGTGGACTTTGGGATATAGGGTTAGGGGTGTTCTCTAAGCACCTGATACTCGGCTCTGGGATGGTTAAGGCAGAGGAATATTGCTTCCTGATGTGCAATGGCCTGATAGAGAAGGTATGACTCTGGATTTGTTAGTTTGCACATCAAAGTCATGCTTTCAGCCGAGCCCTTTGTATTGCTAAGAATTGGCTTGGGTTTGGGAGGAACAGTCTCTCTTGCCAGAAAGATTTTTATTAGGATGTCGAAACATTATAATATATCATAAAAATATGTAAAATACAAAGACAATATTTCAAGTTTATAAAATGAAGGACTTGATCTGATTCTATGATCCCTGTAGTTTCTTCTAATTTCTCAAATTTTAGGATTCCCCTTTAAGTTTCTTTCTGATTAAGTGCTTGGTGTGACAAGGGGAACTTGAGTTTAACATAAAGTTGGTTTGCTACAAACACTGAGGTAATTAAGAAATGTTCATTATCTTGGTAAGACCTTTTTAGCTGGGTATATTTTGCCTTAATTATGGTAATAATAACAAAGTCAATGAACTTAACACCTTTCCATTAAGTGCCTCCAATGTTTTATTCAGAAGTGCAGTGATTTTAAGAGGGCAAAATTAAATGTTCTGTCTGCCCAATGAGCTCTATCATTGGATTAAATCACATACATTTTGAGTTAAAGGTTAAAACTAGGTATGGAAACATTGACTGCTAATTTAATTTCATATGCCATTATGAAAATTTTTACAAAAGCTAGATGTTAATGTTCTTATAATGGTCTAGAGACCTGGTGTTTGGGCATGGTTTCTATTAACTTTTTCTGGGGATCAAGTGTTAATGGTCTATCTTTCATTTTTCTGTATGTTCAGGAGTATGTAGGTGTTTAAGAAAAGCTACATGCAGTAAAATTCACTCTGTAGTGTAAATTCTATGCATGGAGTTGTACATCCACTGTTACACTCGTAACACAGTTCTATTACCAAAAAAAATGCTCCTTATTACCTCCATGTTGTCAAAACTTCTTCATGTAGCCCCAAACTTTGGCAAACATAGATTTCTGTGCCAATAGTTTTTCCTATTCAGAATGTCATATAATAAAACCATATAATATGGAGTTTTTTGAGTACGGCTTTTTAATTTTTATTGTTTTGCTTAACAAAATGGGAATTGATCCATGTTGTGAGAGTCAACAGTTCATTCTTTTTCATTGCTGAATAGTATTCCATTTGGTGGCTGCATACAAATTGTTTATTCACTCATTCATTCATTCATTCATTCACAAGTTGAAGGACAGCTCAGTTGTTTCCAGTTTTTGGTAATTATGAATAAAACTGATAAATATTTGCATACAAATGTTTCTGTTAGCATAAGTTTCTATATTTCTTGGGTAAATACCTAGGGAGTGACATTATTGGGTAGTACGGTACTACAAGAAACTACCAAACTATTTTCCAAAGTGGCTGTATGGCTGTTTCTTTCTTTCTTTCTTTCTTTTTTTATTATGCATTAAGTTCTAGGGTACATGTGCACAACGTGCAGGTTTGCTACATAGGTATACATGTGCCATGTTGGTTTGCTGCACCCATCAACTCATCATTTACATTAGGTATTTCTCCTAATGCTATCCTTCCCCCAGCTCCCAACAGGCCCCGGTGTGTGATGTCCTCTGCCCTGCATCCAAGTGTTCTCATTGTTCGGTTCCCACCTATGAGTGAGAACATGCAATGTTTGGTTTTCTGTCCTTGTGACAGTTTGCTGAGAATGATGGTTTCCAGCTTCATACATGTCCCTGCAAAGGACATGAACTCATCCCTTTTTTTTTGGCTGCATAGTATCCCATGGTGTATATGTGCCACATTTTCTTAATCTAGTCTATCATTGATGGACAAGTGGGTTGGTTCCAAGTCTTTGCTTTTGTGAATAGTGCCGCAATAAACATATGTGTGCATGTGTTTTTATAGTAGCATGATGTATAATCCTTTGGGTATATACCCAATAATGGGATGGCTGGGTCAAATGGTATTTCTAGTTCTAGATCCTTGAGGAATCGCCAGACTGTCTTCCACAATGGTTGAACTAATTTACACTCCCACCAACAGTGTAAAAGCATTCCTATTTCTTCACATCCTCTCCAGCATCTATTGTTTCCTGACTTTTTAATGATTGCCATTCTAACTGGTGTGAGATGGTATCTCATTGTGGTTTTGATTTGCATTTCTCTGATGACCAGTGACGATGAGCATTTTTTCATGTGTCTATTGGCTGCATAAATGTCTTCATTTGAGAAGTGTCCGTTCATATCTTTTGCCCACTTTTTGATAGGGTTGTTTGTTTTCTTCTTGTAAATTTGTTTAAGTTATTTGTAGATTCTGGATATTAGTCCTTTGTCAGATGGGTAGATTGCAAAAATTTTCTCCCGTTCTGTAGGTTTCCTGATCACTCTGATGGTAGTTTCTTTCGCTGTGCAGAAGCTCTTTAGTTTAATTATATCCCATTTGTCTAGTTTGGCTTTTGTTGCCATTGCTTTGGTGTTTTAGTCATGAAGTCTTGGTCCATGCGTATGTCCTGAATGGTATTGCCAAGGTTTTCTTCTAGGGTTTTTATGATTTTATGTCTAACATTTAAGTCTTTAATCCATCTTGAATTAATTTTTGTACAAGGTTTAAGGAAGGGATCCACTTTCAGCTTTCTACATATGGCTAGCCAGTTTTCCCAGCACCATTTGTTAAATAGGGAATCCTTTCCACATTTCTTGTTTTTGTCAGGTTTGTCAAAGATCAGATGGTCGTAGATGTTTGGTGTTATTTCTGAGGCCTCTGTTCTGTTCCATTCATCTATATATCTGTTTTGGTACCAGTATCATGCTGTTTTGGTTACTGTAGCCTTGTAGTATAGTTTGAAGTCAGGTAGTGTGATGCCTCCAGCTTTGTTCTTTTTGCTTAGGATTGTCTTGGCTATGCGGGCTCCTTTTTGGTTCCATATGAACTTTAGTTTCTTCCAATTCTGTGAAGAAAGTCATTGGTAGCTTGATGGGGATGACATTGAATCTATAAATTACTTTGGGCAGTATGGCCATTTTCACAATATTGATTCTTCCTATCCATGAGCATGGAATGTTGTTCCATTTGTTCGTGTCCTCTTTTATTTCATTGAGCAGTGGTTTGTAGTTCTCCTTGAAGAGGTCCTTCACATCCCTTGTAAGTTGGATTCCTAGGTATTTTATTCTCTTTGAAGCAATTGAGAATGGGAATTCACTCATGATTTGGCTCTCTGTTTGTCTGTTATTGGTGTATAGGAATGCTTGTGATTTTTGCACATTGATTTTGTATCCTGAGACTTTGTTGAAGTTGCTTATCAGCTTAAGGAGATTTTGGGCTGAGACAATGGGGTTTTCTAAGTATACAATCATGTCATCTGCAAACAGGGACAATTTGACTTCCTCTTTTCCTAATTGAATACCCTTTATTTATTTCTCTTGCCTGATTGCCCTGGCCAGAACTTCCAACACTATGTTGAATAGGAGTGGTGAGAGAGGGCATCCTTGTTTTGTACTGGTTTTCAAAGGGAATGCTTCCAGTTTTTGCCCATTCAGTATGATATTGGCTGTGGGTTTGTCATAAATAGCTCTTATTATTTTGGGATACATGTCATCAATACCTAATTTGTTGAGAGTTTTTAGCATGAAAGGCTGTTGAATTTTGTGGAAGGCCTTTTCTGCAACTATTGAGATAATCACGTGGTTTTTGTTGTTGGTTCTATTTATGTGATGGATTACGTTTATTGATTTGTGTATGTTGAATCAGCCTTGCATCCCAGGGATGAAGCCAACTTGATCATGGTGGATAAGATTTTTGATATGCTGCTGGATTCACTTTGCCAGTATTTTATTGAGGATTTTCGCATTGATGTTCATCAAGGATATAGGTATAAAATTCTCTTTTTTTTGTTGTATCTCTGCCAGTCTTTGTTATCAGGATGATGCTGGCTTCATTAAATGAGTTAGGGAAAATTCCTTCTTTTTCTATTGATTGGAATAGTTTCAGAAGGAATGGTACCAGGTCCTCTTTGTACCTCTGGTAGAATTCAGCTGTGAATCCGTCTGGTCTTGGACTTTTTTTGGTTGGTAGGCTGTTAATTATTGCCTCAATTTCAGAGCCTGTTTTTGGTCTATTCAGAGGTTCAACTTCTTGCTGGTTTAGTCTTGGGAGGGTGTATGTATCCAGGAATTTATCCATTTCTTCTAGATTTTCTAGTTTATTTGCATAGAGGTGTTTATAGTATTCTCTGATGGTAGTTTGTATTTCTGTGGGATCGGTCGTGATATCCCCTTTATCATCTTTTATTGTGTCAATTTGATTCTTCTCTCATCTTTATTAGTCTTGCTAGTGGTCTATCAATTTTGTTGATCTCCTAAAAAAACCAGCTCCTGGATTCATTGATTTTTTGAAGGGTTTTTTGTGTCTCTATCTCCTTCAGTTCTGCTCTAATCTTAGTTATTTCTTGCCTTCTGCTAGCTTTTGAATGTGTTTGCTCTTGCTTCTCTAGTTCTTTTAATTGTGATGTTAGGGTGTCGATTTTAGATCTTTCCTGCTTTCTCTTGTGGGCATTTAGTGCTATAAATTTCCCTCTACACACTGCTTTAAATGTGTCCCAGAGTTTCTGGTACATTGTTTCTTTGTTCTCATTGGTTTCAAGAACATCTTTATTTCTGCCTTCATTTCGTTATTTACCCAGTAGTCATTCAGTAGCAGGTTGTCCAGTTTCCATGTAGTTGTACGGTTTTGAGTGAGTTTCTTAATTCTGAGTTTTAATTTGATTACACTTTGATTACACTGTGGTCTGAGAGACAGTTTGTTGTGATTTCTGTTCTTTTACATTTGCTGAGGAGTGCTTTACTTCCAATTGTATGGTCAATTTTAGAATAAGTGTGACGTGGTGCTGAGAAGAATGTATATTCTGTTGATTTGGGGTGGAGAGTTCTGTAGATGTCTGTTAGGTCTCTTTGGTGCAGAGCTGAGTTCAAGTCCTGGATATCCTTGTTAACCTTCTGTCTCGTTGATCTGTCTAATATTGACAGTGGGGTGTTAAAGTCTCCCAGTATTATTGTGTGGGAGTCTAAGTCTCTTTGTAGGTCTCTAAGGACTTGCTTTATGAATCTGGGTCCTCCTGTATGGGGTGCATATATATTTAGGATAGTTAGCTCTTCTTGTTGAATTGATCCCTTTACCATTATGTAATGGCTTTCTTTGTCTCTTTTGATCTTTGTTGGTTTAAAGTCTTTTTTATCAGAGACTAGGATTGCAAACCCTGCCCTGCTATATTTTGCTTTCCATTTGCTTGGTAGATCTTCCTCCATCTCTTTATTTTGAGCTTATTGTGTCTTTGCATGTGAGATGGGTCTCCTGAGTACAGCACACTGATGGGTCTTGACTCTTTATCTAATTTGCCAGTCTGTGTCTTTTAATTGGGGCATTTAGCCTATTTACATTTAAGGTTACAATTCTTATGTTTGAATTTGATCCTGTCATTATGATGTTAGCTGGTTATTTTGCCCATTAATTGATGCAGTTTCTTCCTAGCATTGATCTTCTTTACAATTTGACATGATTTTACAGTGGCTGGTACCGGTTGTTCCTTTCCATGTTTAGTGCTTCCCTCAGGTGCTCTTGTAAGGCAGGCCTGGTGGTGACAAAATCTCTCAGCATTTGCTTGTCTGTAAAGGATTTTATTTCTCCTTCACTAACGAAGCTTAGTTTGGCTATATATGAAATTCTGGGTTAAAAATTCTTTTCTTTAAGAATGTTAAATATTGGCCCCCCCTCTCTTCTGGCTCATAGGGTTTTTGCCAAGAGATCTTCTGTTAATCTGATGGGCTTCCTTTTGTGGGTAACCCGACCTTTCTCTCTGGCTGCCCTTAACATTTTCTCCTTCATTTCTCCTTCATTTCAACCTTGTTGAATCTGAAAATTATGTGTCTCGAGGTTGCTCTTCTTGAGGAATATCTTTATGGTGTTCTCTGCATTTCCTGAATTTGAATGTTGGTCTGCCTTGCTATGTTTTGGAAGTTCTCCTGGATAATATCCTGAAGAATGTTTTCCAACTTGGTTACATTCTCCCCATCACTTTCAGGTACACCAATCAAATGTAGATTTGGTCTTTTTACATGGTCCCATATTTCTTGAAGGCTTTGTTCATTTTTTTTCACTCTTTTTTCTCTAATCTTGTTTTCTCACTCTATTTTATTAATTTGATCTTCAACACTGATATCCTTTCTTCCACTTGATCGAATTGGCTATTGAAGCTTGTGCATGCATCATGAAGTTCTCGTGCCATGGTTTTCAGCTCCATCAGGTCAATAAAGGTCTTCTCTGTGCTGTTTATTCTAGTTAGCCATTCATCTAACCCTTTTTCAAGGTTTTTAGCTTCCTTGTGATGGATTAGAACATGCTCCTTTAGCTCGGAGAATTTTGTTATTACCTACCTTCTGAAGCCTACTTCTGTCAGCTCATCAAAGTCATTCTCCTTTCAGCTTTGTTCCGTTGCTGGTGAGGAGCTGTGATCTTCTGGAGGAGAAGAGGCGCTCGGGTTTTCAGAATTTTCAGCTTTTCTGCCCTGGTTTCTCTCCATCTTTGTGGTTTTATCTACCTTTGGTCTTTGGTGTTGGTGACATACAGATGGGGTTTTGGTGTGGATGTCCTTTTTTGTTGATGTTGATGCTATTCTTTTCTGTTTGTTAGTTTTCCTTCTGACAGTCAGGTCCCTCATTTGCAGGTCTTTTGGAGTTTGCTGGAGGTCTACTACAGACCCTATTTGCCTGGGTATCACCAGCGGAGGCTGCAGAACAGTAAATATTGCAGAACAGCAAATATTGCTGCCTGATCCTTCCTCTGGAAGCTTCGTTCCAGAGGGGCACTCACGCCTGTATGAGGTGTCTGTTGGCCCCTACTGGGATGTGTCTCCCAGTTAGGCTACATGGGTGTCAGGGACCCACTTGAGGAGCTAGTCTGTCCGTTCTCAGAGCTCAAACACCATGCTGGGAGAACCACTGGTCTCTTCAGAGCTGTCAGACAGGGACATTTAAGTTTGCAGAAGTTTCTCCTGCCTTTTGTTCAGCTATGTCCTGACCACAGAGTTGGAGTCTATAGAGGCAGTAGGCCTTGCTAAGCTGTGGTGGGCTCTGCCCAGTTCGAGCTTGCTGGCTGCTTTGTTTACCTACTCAAGTCTCAGCAATTGTGGGTGCCCCTCCCCCTGCCAGGCTGCAGCCTCGCAGGTGGATCTCAGACAGCTGCACTAGCAGTGAACATGGCTCTGTGGGTGTGGGACCCACCGAGCCAGGCACAGGAGCGAATCTCCTGGTCGGCAGGTTGCTAAGACCATGGGAAAAGTGCAGTATTTGGGCGGAAGTGTCCTGTTTTCCCAGATACAGTCTGTCATGGCTTCCTTTGGCTAGGAAAGAGAAATCCCTAGACCCTTTGTGCTTCCTGGGTGAGGTGATGCCCCACCCTGCTTTGGCTCGCCCTCTGTGGGCTGCACCCACTGTCCAACCAGTCCCAATGAGATGAACAAGGTACCTCAGTTGGAAATGCAGAAATCACCTGTCTTTTGCATCAATCACGCTGGGAGCTGCAGACCAGAGCTGTTCCTGTTCGTCCATCTTGGGAGAGACCCTACCACTTTTTATTTCTACCAGTAAATGTATGAGATTTCCTGATGCTCCACATCCTAACTGCACTTTATTTTATTAGTTTTTTATATTTTAGCTATTCAATTTGATATATAGTGGCGTCTCTTTATATTTTCAATGATGTTGATTATCTTTTTATAGTTTATTTTCCATCTGCATATATGCTTTGGTGAAGCGTCTGTTCAGATCTTATGCCCACTTTTAAATTGAGTGGTTTGTTTTCTCATTGTTAAGTTTTAAGAATTTTTTGTGGATTCTGTTTACAAGTCCCTTGTCAGATAGATGACTCGGAAATATTTTCCCCTCATCTATGGCTTGTATTTTAATAGGTCAAAGGTTTTAAATTTTGATAAAATTCAATTTATCATGATTTTCCTTTTATGAATCACACCTTTGGTAGCATATCTGAGAACTCTTTGTTTGACCTAAGGGCACAAAGATCTCCTATGTTTTTTCTAACATTTTTATAGTTTTACATTTTACATCTAGATCTATTTTGAGTTAATTTTTCATAGGAAAGGTAAGATACAGGCTGTGATGAATTTTTTTTTGCACATATGAACATCCAATTGTTCCAGCATCATTAGTAAAAGATTCTCCTTTCTCCACTAAATTTCCTTTGGAATTTTGCCACAAATCAGTTGTCCATATATGAGTGGGTCTATTTATGAACTGCCTGTTTTGTTTTATTTACCTATGTGGCTATCCTTTCACTAGTACTACACTGTCTTAATTACTAACTCAAACTCCTGACCTCACTTCAAGTAATCTTCCTGTCTCTGTCTCCCAAAGTGCTGGGATTACAGGTATGAGCCACCATGCCTGGCCAATTACTGTCACTTTATAGTAAGTCCTGAAATTAGGTAATGTGAATCTTCTGGCTTTTTTCTTCTTCAGAAATAATTTGGTCATTTCAGTACCTTTGCCTTCCCATATCAGTTTTAGAATCTACTTGTTAATACTTAGAAAACGACTGTGGGATTTCCATGGGATTGCATTGATTCTATATATCAAGTTGAAAAAAATCGATATCTTAACAATATTGACTTTTCTAATCCATGGATATCACATATCTTTTCATTTGTTTAGATCTTTGATTGCTTTTATCAGTGTTTTATATTTTTCATCATATTGGTTCTGTACACATTTTGTTAAATTTATCTGCTTATTGTGTTATTGTAAATGGCACTGTTTCTAATTCTGACTTCCAATTATTCATTGCTAATATGTAGGAATACTATTAATTTTTGTATATTGGCCTTGAACCCTAGCACCTTGCTAAACTCATTTAGTATTTCTAGGAGCTCTTTTGTAGATTCCCTTGGATTTTTGATATATACAATCATAGTATTTGCAAACAGAGGGCATTTTCTTTCTTCTTTATAATTTATATACCTTTTTCTTCCCCTCACTTCATAGCACTGGTTAGATCTTACAGCACAATATTGAACAGGAGTAGTGGAAGCATCTATCTTACCTTATTTCTGATTTTAGAAAAAAAAATTAGTCTTTTACCATTAATATATGTATTAATATACGTTATGTACTATATATTTTGTTGGTAGATGACTTTTATCAGGATAAAGAACTTCCTGTGCATTCATCATTTCTGAGAGGTTTTTTTTCAAAAATGTCATTACTGGATATGAATTTTCTCAATTGATTTTTCTGCATCTATTAAAACGATCATGTAGGTTTTCTTCTTTAGTCTGCTAATATGATGAATTACATTGATTGAATTTTGAATGTTAAAACAACTTTGCATTTCTGGGATAAACCCAGTTTTGTCATGATGTATTATCCATTGTATATATTGCTTGATTTTATTTGCTAATATTTTAAACTCTATTTTTATGGCTTTTAAATTTACATTAATGCCCTGGATTTTCTTTTTGTGTAATGTCTTTGGGTTTGGTAGTAAGCTAATGCTGGCCACATGAAATAATTTGGAGGTATTCTTTCCTTTTTTATTTTATAGAAATTATTGTATAAATTTTATGTCTTTCTTTAAGGACATGAAGAAATTTCTTTAAGAAAATTCTACTAAGAAATGTTTAGTAGAATTGGCCAGTGAAATCATCTGGGACTGGAGTTTGTTATAAGGTTTTAAACTAGTAATTTAATTTTTTTAGTGGCTATAGTACAATTCCAGTTATGTATTTTTTCTTAAATGACTTTTGGTAGTTTGTGTTTTTAAAGGCCTTTGGACCATGTATTAGTCAGGGTTCTCTAGAGGGACACAACTAATGGAATATGTATATATATATTCCAAAAGGGCCAGCTTTTGATATCATTGTTTTCTCTGTTGTTTTTCTATTCATATATATATATATATATATATATATATATTTAAAGGGGAGTTTATTAAGCATTAACTCATGTGATCACAAGGTCCCAGAATAGGCCATCTGCAGGCTGAGGAGCAAGGAGAGCCAGTCTGAGTTCCAAAACTGAAGAACTTGGAGTCTGATGTTTGAGGGCAGGAAGCATCCAGCACAGGGAAAAGATGTAAGCTGGTAGGCTAGGCCTGTCTCTCTTTTCACATTTTTCTGACTAGTTTTTACTCTAGCTGTGCTGGCAGCTGATTAGATTGTGCTGACCCAGATTAAGGGTGGGTCTGCCTTTCCCAGCCCACTGACTCCAATGTTAATCTCCTTTGGCAACACCCTCACAGAGACACCCAGAATCAATACTTTGTATTCTTCAATCCAGTCAAGTTGACACTCAGTATTAACCACCACAAGTCCACCCCTTGTCAACTTGAACCCATATACATCTCCTGAGATTATACGTAATCTTCAATAAAGATTATAATAAGGTCATAGTTATGCCTAACATAATACAACTATCCTTCATACAACTGGAAATGCCCCAATCCCCAACCCAAATACTATTATAGAAAGTTAACAATACTTAAATGCTGATGTGAAGTCAATAAATCTTATGTCACGATAAAGGAGAAAGGAAATAAAATGAAGATATATTCTTAGTACAAGTGTACACATGCACAAACATGTTTTTAACAAAAGAAGGAGGACATACTCATGACAATTACAGTCCTTGGTTCTGCAGCTGGTCACGTGGTCGTAGCTGGTATTGATGACTACCTTCTACTACCTATTCTGTATTCCCTTTGCCTTTAGCAAGCACCTCAGCAGTTGTGGATTTTTTCCTGGTGGAGTGACACAAACTTTCATTCTGGAAGGGCCTGGGTCATTTGTAGTTCTGCCTGGATTGGGCTGTTGTAGTTTCCCATTGACCTTAATCACAGGACATGGTAATACTAAGAGACACCCAATGGATCTCCTGTACACCCAATGCATACTCCTCTTTACCTCCTTTGTGGAGTAGTAGACTCATTTCATCTTGATAATCTGGGTCAATCACCCCAGCCAACACCGTAACTCTCTTTTTTAGCCTGTTGACTTAAAGGTAGGAGAAGCCCAAAGTGTCCAGGTGGCAATCTTAACTTCCAGTTTAATGGAATCGTTGTGTCTCCTGGTGACAGCATTCCTCCCTCTGGAACTAAGACCTCTAGGCCAGGAGAACGAACGAACATAATGTTGCAGGAACAGGAAGCAAAAATTTTGCTAGCGGATCACTACGGGTGATGGTGAGTGGTGCCACTTCCACTTCCACCCCTTGATTCCTGGACTCATGAATCCTGCCTATGGGAGAAACAGTACCATATACTGGACGCTGATTCAGAGCATACATGGCCTTCTGGAGAACTTTGCCGCCAGTCTTGGAAAGTATTATCACCTAGTTCACATTGTAATTCTGACTTCAAAAGGCCATTCCACCATTCTATCAATCCACTTGCTTCAGGGTGATAGGGAACATGGTAAGACCAGTGAATTCCAAGAGCCTGAGCCCACTGCCACACTTCTTTAGCCATAAAGTGAGTGCCTTGGTGAGAGGCAATGCTGTGTGTAATACCATGACAGTGGAGAAGGCATTCTGTGAGTCCATGGATGGCAGTCTTGGCAGAAACATTGTGTGCAGGATAGGCAAACCCATGTGCAGAGTAAGTGTCTATTCCAGTAAGCACAAACCTCTGCCCTTTCCATGATGGAAGAGGTTCAATATAATCAACCTGCCTCCAGGTAGCTGGCTGATCACCCCAAAGAATGGCACCATATCGAGGGCCCAGTATCTGCTTCTGAAGCCAGGAGATAGAATCCCTGAGTTCATCATTTTCTTTTATCACTTTGTCTATTGAACTTAGGAGGAACCAATCAGCTTCATTATGTTTCTTGTTTCTCCACATATGGTCAAAGGTATTATGTACAGAGTCATTAAACTCCTTTCCTCTCATGAGCGATGAATCAGGAGTGTCAAATGCATTTATTTTGCATAACTCTCTAAACAGTTGACACCAAGGACTATCAGTGTTCTCTATACTATTGGAAGTACGGTCGTTAGCAATTTTGGGTCTAATCATATTAAGCAGCCAACTCCAGAAACCCCAAAACCAATGAAATAACTTCATCCTTAGTATTCTGTTCCTCTAAAACCACTCCTGGTACCAAAATCTGTATTGGGGTTCTCTAGAGAACCATATATATATATATAATATATATATATATATAAAATATATATATATTATATATATATTTGTATATATATTTATATCTATATATAAATATATCTATATAAATTTATATATCTAGATATAAATATATCTAGATATATAAAGTGAAGTTTATTGAGTATTAACTCATGATCACAAGGTCCCACAATAGGCCGTCTGCAGGCTTAGGAGCAAGGAGGGTCAGTTTGAGTTCCAAAACTGAAGAACTTGGAGTCTGATGTTCGAGGACAGGAAGCAACCAGCACGGGAGAAGATGTAGGCTGGTAGGTTAGGCCAATCTCTCTTTTCACACTTTTCTGCCTGCTTTTTATTCTAGCTGTGCTGGCAGCTGATTAGATTGTGCTGACCCAGATTAAGGATGGGTCTGCCTTTCCCAGCCCACTGACTCAAATGTTAATCTCCTTTGGCAACACCCTCACAGACACACTCAGGATCAATACTTTGGATCCTTCAATCCAATCAAGTTGACACTCAGTTTTAACCATCACAGGCCATTTCATTTATGTTGTTGAACTTATGGGATTGTTTGTAGTTGCTCCTTTTTATCATTTTAATATTTGTGCTGTCTTTAGTGATATACTGCTTTCATTCCTGATATTGGTAAATTGTATCTTCACCTTTTGTTCTTCATCAGTCTTTCTTGAGAATTATACATTTCATTAATCTTTTCAAAGGACCAGATTTTGATATTATTGTTTTCTCTGTTGTTTTTCTATTTTAGTTTCATTTATTTGTGCTCATAAGAGAAATTAACAACTTAAGGGGAGAAAAAGAGTCTATTACATTTCCCCAGATAATTACCATTGTTATTGCTTTCTCTTCATTCCTAAAGTTCCAAGTTTCTATAGGGTATCATATTTCTTCAACCTGAAGAACTTCCATTTGCATTCATTTTAGAAAAGGTTTGTTGGTTTTTCATCTGAAACTTCATCAGAATTCCTTCATCTGAAAATTTCTTTATTTTTTCTTTATTTTGAAGGATATTTTCACTGGATATAGAATTCTAGGTAAACAGCTTTTCTTCTTTCAACAGTTTAAAGATGTTCTTTTGCTGCCTCTGGCTTTGAAAGTTTCTGATGGGAAATCCATATTCATTTGGATCATTTTTTTTTTTATCTTATCCAAGGTTTCATTTTTTTCTTCTGGTTGCATTCAAGATTTTTTCTTAACAGTGAGACTCCTAGAGTGCAAAATTTCAGGAAGCACTCACTCTCAAGGTGATGTGTGTACAGTGTTGGCTGGCAGTTGATCAGCCCTGAAAGCTAGTGACCTCTCACGAAGATTCTTTGCTTGTCCAAACTTTAGTCGGGCTCCTGAACTTTCTCCTCTGCCCATTTGTGTACTTCCTTGTAAAATCCAGTTTTACCAAAGAACCCTGCTAAGTCAGTTTAGTATGAACCTTTACCCTCATTATCTGATCACTCTTGATGTCTGATCCTGTTCCTCTTCCTACACCCTGCCCTAGCCAATGTCTGATCACCCTAGCTTGTCTTTAGCATAAATCCTGTTAGGTTGCTTTTAATTTCCCTTACCTGATGCTTCCTCTTAGTAATTTCCCATCCACTGACCCTCACTCTGCTCCTTAGGTACAAATTCCCACTGGCCCATGCTGTATTTGAAGTTGAGTCCAATCTCTTTCCCTTACTGCAAAATCCCATTATTGTGGTGGTTACTACACCTATCCCAATGGTCCTGAATAAAACCTTACTCTTCCTTAATAAACATCATTGAACTTTTTTTAACACCTCTTAAAATTTTCTCCTTAGGTGCCTACCTCGCATCATACTAGTCCTAGCCTTGCTTGAACTCCTCAGCTCCTGGGAGCCTCCTATCTTAGTTTTTCCTTCCAGAATAACAGGAAAAACTGGGTTCCCCTTGCACTGTCTTGTAGTTCCACACAACTGGGACTGGCCTCAGTATGATGCAGCAAGAGGAAAGAGAGAAAATTTAACAGGAATTTCTCCTTACACTCTTTGGACCACAAACATCGTTTTCCTCATCTCCTTTGGCCAGAGAGATGGTTTTCTCTCAGGGATTCAGAGGCCCACACAACCATCACCATCAAGTTCGCAGTGTGGCTCTGTGACTTGGGCTGACCTAGGGGCAAGTCCCAGAGATAAAGAGAGAGAGACAGGGTTAAACAAATTTTAAAAAGCCAAACTAGGCACTTCTCACATACTGATTGCCTTGCAGGAGTCCTTTTTCTCAGTTCTCTTGTCAGAAAAAGGATGATTCTTTTAGAATTTTTGCTGTCAAAGTCACTGCACAGTTCAATTGTCATTTTCTTATCTTTCTCACACATTGAACCATGCAGTTCTTAAGAAAAGGAGCTATGTCTAACTCTCCCAGACATTAGTGTCTAACTGTGATTCCTGGCAATTGATAACACTGAATAAATATTTGTTAAATAATTGGATAAACTAAACGATGGAGGGCTCATATCCATCTTTTCTAAATATAGGTAACTACACATAAAGGATACTTTCACCCAGACATATATTTTTTACCCAGATGTTATGAAGTCAACCTATTTTTTGAGATTTAAGGTCTGGTTTAAGTGTAATACTTTCTTACACACTTTGGCAGATTCCTAGGGACTATGTTCTGATCATCTCGTTTTCACATTGAATTTTCAATCCGAGTACAATTTATTTGCTATGACTCTTCTTCCTGATGTACAATCAAATATGAGACTTAGCTTTTTCCTTTGTTCCCCAAATCCTTGATGCAAAGCATTTCTGTGTGTGTGTATGTATGCGTGTGCACGAGTGTCTGTGCATCTGCATGTGTGTGTGTGTGTGTGTGTGTGTGTGTGTGTGCAGACCTCGAGAAGGTCCAGGATGATGGAGGGCTAGCACTTCACAGACAATAAACTTAAAACTGAATATTAAATGCTTTTAAGTGTCCATCTACCGCATCACTACAGTCCCCTTTCCCCCTCTTTAGATCCAATTTCCCTCACATTATTATACAGAATAACTTATCTTTCCACTCTTCCACTCAGTTTGGATCTAATTTTGCATTTTCAAAGACTCATTCATAGGCTTTTCCAAAATAAAGAGTAATCTAACCCTTTAGTCCAACAGAAGAGCTGGCAGAGGCCTTTAAGATTTCAGTTTCCTCTCTCTTCTCTTTAATGAGTGTATAAGTATTTCTTTTTCAGTTGGTATGATTTAAGCTAGGCTCTCCACACTTTCTTGCTTTCTTTACAAAACACAGAAGCTATTAAAGTCAGCTTAAGGTTTTAAGTGAAAATTTATTCATCCTGCTACACTTCCTGACACACATACATGTTTATTTGCTAAAGACAAGGAAAAAAGGCATCTCTCCCTAAGAAGAGTATCACTGCTTATTTATAAAAGAGCATGGTATTTGGAGTTGAAAGACTACTGCTTGAATCCTGGCTATATGACTTCGTACCTGAATTATTTTGAGATAAGTTTATATCTCAAATTATGGAAGGCTCACAATACATCTTTTCCAAATAAAGGTACTTACATATAAATACTCATAGTTGGGTTCACCTATTGTAAGTCCCTGTAGTTTTGTTCATCTATCAATCATCTGTTTGAGCCTATTTTTATCATCTGTAAAATGAGAATAATCATATTTTTTGGAATGCAAAGTTGCTGTAAAAATGAAACAAAAGAATACCTGCAAAGGCATTTCATAAAGCATCATTTGTGCTATAAATATTAACTATTATTTTCTTTATAATGTCTCCATTTTAAAAGTGATTGTCTCACAGGTAGTTATTTATTCTACAACAGTAAATCCAAAAGCTTCCTCCACTCTCAATCAATTTTGAAGCAACATATTTATAATGGAAGTACCTGAAAGTCAAACTGTAGCTGCGGAGAGATTCTCCCATGCAAAAGATCCCCTATACTGTAAGGATACTTTTTTTTTTTTTTAAATATCAACACTTCACTCTCTCTTCTTGCTGTACCCCAGCATAGGGGTCAAAGAATTTCCATGTGATGATGGAAAAGATTAGCGGTAGAGAGAGGAAAATAGAATATAAATGGGGGGTCCTATAAATTACTGGCCTCTAATTATATTCAAGAAAATTTGACTTGTATTGGCAAAGAGTCAGTCATCCTCTTAGAGTAAGTCCAATACAGATACGTTTAGTATCCTCCTTAATGTCTGTGTATATCCATTATCCCTGTGACCAAATCACACGTTAACGGCAATTCTTGGTTGTTTTCAATTGAAGCTAAATTTGATCAAGTAATCTAGATATGAAAACTAAAAATCTATATCTGAGAATATTTGAAGTCCTGGCAAATTGTGAAATAGACTCTTGTTGGAGAAGATACATCTATGCCTTATAAGCTATAGAACTCTATATTAGCCATATGAAATCTATGGAAATAGCGCTGGGCCTTTTGGTATTTCTTTGGTTTGTACATGAATTTAATTAAATGAAAAGGGCAACTGCATTCTGGAAAATTGCTTGTACTGATGATCTACCCAAAAGCATATAAGTGTGGCCAAATGCTCTGACATTATCATTTAATAAATCTGTTAGAAGTCTAATGATCATCCTTCAAATCCATTTACTGTGATAAATGTCCATGCTAAAGTTCCTGGGTTTGGAAGGCCAGCTTGCACCATCTCTCCCTCATTAAAACAATTTCCTTAAAAAAATTTAAAGGCAATTTTACAACAAAATGAAAGAAAATGTAAACAATGAAATATAAATCACTTACTATGCCACTATCCTAATCCAATAATTGACTTACTTGTTTTCAGATATCCTTCTGAATCCATTAGCATATATTGTTTTGTAGTTATTATCCTAATGACCAGACAGATTTAGAATGTGTTTTTTACTTAACATCATGTCATTAACACTTCCAATGATGTTATGTCATATTTATCATTACCTCTTGTAATTGGTGCTTAATAATATTTTGGCAGTATCTTACATTATTCCATTAATTTAATGGGCTATCATTTACATGGACATTTAAATTGTTTTCAAATATTTGCTGTTACAGGTGTTGGTGCATTATCCCGCGAATATAGCATTTAGCTATTTTTTTCTTTCATTTCTTTAGAAAGCATTTCCTAGTAGATTCAAAAAATTTTTAAAACTTTTCCACCTCTCAGTGCCAACCAGCACATAGGAGTATGGCAAAGTTGACACAATATTACCAGTTTTTCAATGTGAATATTTAAAACTTCAGAATAATTTAATAGTTATAAATTGTTATCCAAAGGTTGACTTTATATTTTTATGAAAAACAAGGTTGAACATTTTCCATATATTTGTTTATTAGAACTTTCATTGTGCCTCTATTCATTGCCCATTTTATCTAATGTTGGGTTGAGATATTGTCTTATAATATATAGTAACAATTTGCTGCAAATATCTTCCTATTTTAGTTTTTCTTTTAATCTTTTATTTTTTAATGCAAAATACTTTTAATTTTAGATGATCAAACATATTTTCAATTGTCTTTATGATTTCTTTGCTTGCTTCAAATAGAGGAAGTGATCATTTCTTCAAAGAATTGATAAATAATATTTTGATTTTTTTCTATCTTCCTACAGTAAAATATAGTAATTGAACTCTTTAATCCTTGAGTTTATTTTGAAAAATTGGGACTCATTTATATACTTCAAATTGGTGGTGCTAATGAAATAATATGCTCTTAGATTTCTATGTACAAACATATAGAGAGATAAACTTGATATGCAAACATGAAGATTAAAAATAAAAATTCAAAGGCAGAGAGTTATTACAAACTGACCAAAGTGTAACTATTTCTTATTTCACATGATCATATTGAGAAGCTGAACACTTGAAAAAATAATATTCCATAAAAGTGTTGCCTATTTTTCTATTTTCTGGAAGATTTTGTGTAATTTTAAAATGTAATTTTAAAATTGTATGTATTTTTGAAGTTTGGTGGAAATTTCCCACAATATTACCTGAGCCTGAAATTTTTGTATGACTTCATAAAGTTATGCAACTATTCTATATCTTTTCAAATCTGTTTTGGTAAGTTATTATTTTTTTCTCGTATATTTTCATTTCACGTAAGTTTTCAAAAATGGCATAGTTTTTTTTTTTTAGTAGTGCTTTCTTAGCATTAAAAAAATCTGTAATGTAGTGGTAGTTGTTCCTCATTTATTTTATGTTATTTATTTATATTTTCAGAGACAGGGTCTCACTCTGTTGTTCAGACTGGAGTGCAGTGACACGATCATAGCTCACTGCATCCTGAAACTTCTGGGCTCAAGCAATCCTCCCACCCCAGCCTCCAAAGTGTATGGGACTACAGGGCGTGCCACCATACCCAGATAATTTTTTTATTGTTTAAATTTTTCGTGGAGATTGGTTTTCACTATATTGCTCAGGCTGGTCTCGAACTCCTGGCCTCGAGTGATCCTCCCTCCTTGACCTCCCGAAGTGCTGGGATTTTAGGCATGAGCCATTGCGCCTGGACTGTTCTTCCTTTTAAATCACATTTTAGTTTGTTCCTTCTCTTTGTCTCTCTTTTCGTAGATTAATCCTCCAGAGAACTATTGAGCTTTTCTCTTTAAGGAGTTGAATTTGTCTTCTTTCATGATGCTCTCTAATGACTTTTTGTTTTCTGTTTTATTAACCCTGCTTTCAACTTGATAACTTAAAAAACTTTTTCTTTCTTTTTTCTTTTTTTTTTCATTTCATCATTAATTTATTCATTCATTTGGGAATGCATACCTTACAGGTTTTCTCAACCTTGGCACCACTGATTTTTATTATTATTATTATTATTATTATACTTTAGGTTTTATGGTACATGTGCGCAATGTGCAGGTTAGTTACATATGTAGACATGTGCCATGCTGGTGCGCTGCACCCACTAACTTGTCATCTAGCATTAGGTATATCTCCCAGTGCTATCCCTCCCCCCTCCCCCCACCCCACAACAGTCCCCAAAGTGTGATGTTCCCCTTCCTGTGTCCATGTGTTCTCATTGTTCAATTCCCACCTATGAGTGAGAATATGCGGTGTTTGGTTTTTTGTTCTTGCGATAGTTTACTGAGAATGATGATTTCCAATTTCAACCATGTCCCTACAAAGGACATGAACTCATCATTTTTTATGGCTGCATAGTATTCCATGGTGTATATGTGCCACATTTTCTTAATCCAGTCTATCATTGTTGGACATTTGGGTTGGTTCCAAGTCTTTGCTATTGTGAATAATGCCGCAATAAACATACGTGTGCATGTGTCTTTACAGCAGCACGATTTATAGTCCTTTGGGTATATACCCAGTAATGGGATGGCTGGGTCGAATGGAATTTCTAGTTCTAGATCCCTGAGGAATCGCCACACTGACTTCCACAATGGTTGAACTAGTTTACAGTCCCACCAACAGTGTAAAAGTGTTCCTATTTCTCCACATCCTCTCCAGCCCCTGTTGTTTCCTGACTTTTTAATGATCGCCATTCTAACTGGTGTGAGATGGTATCTCATTGTGGTTTTGATTTGCATTTCTCTGATGGCCAGTGATGGTGAGCATTTTTTCATGTGTTTTTGGCTGCATAAATGTCTTCTTTTGAGAAGTGTCTGTTCATGTCCTTCGCCCACTTTTTGATGGGGTTGTTTGTTTTTTTCTTGTAAATTTGTTGGAGTTCATTGTAGATTCTGGATATTAGCCCTTTGTCAGATGAGTAGGTTGCGAAAATTTTCTCCCATTTTGTAGGTTGCCTGTTCACTCTGATGGTAGTTTCTTTTGCTGTGCAGAAGCTCTTGAGTTTAATTAGATCCCATTTGTCAATTTTGGCTTTTGTTGCCATTGCTTTTGGTGTTTTAGACATGAAGTCCTTGCCCATGCCTATGCCCTGAATGGTAATGCTTAGGTTTTCTTCTAGGGTTTTTATGGTTTTAGGTCTAACGTTTAAGTCTTTAATCCATCTTGAATTGATTTTTGTATAAGCTGTAAGGAAGGGATCCAGTTTCAGCTTTCTCCATACGGCTAGCCAGTTTTCCCAGCACCATTTATTAAATAGGGAATCCTTTCCCCATTTCTTGTTTTTCTCAGGTTTGTCAAAGATCAGATAGTTGTAGATATGTGGTGTTATCTCTGAGGGCTCTGTTCTGTTCCATTGATCTATATCTCTGTTTTCGTACCAGTACCATGCTGTTTTGGTTACTGTAGCCTTGTAGTATAGTTTGAAGTCAGGTAGTGTGATGCCTCCAGCTTTGTTCTTTTGGCTTAGGATTGACTTGGCGATGCGGGCTCTTTTTTGGTTCCATATGAACTTTAAAGTAGTTTTTTCCAATTCTGTGAAGAAAGTCATTGGTAGCTTGATGGGGATGGCATTGAATCTGTAAATTACCTTGGGCAGAATGGCCATTTTCACGATATTGATTCTTCCTACCCATGAGCATGGAATGTTCTTCCATTTGTTTGTATCCTCTTTTATTTCCTTGAGCAGTGGTTTGTAGTTCTCCTTGAAGAGGTCTTTCACATCCCTTGTAAGTTGGATTCCTAGGTATTTTATTCTCTTTGAAGCAATTGTGAATGGGAGTTCACTCATGATTTGGCTCTCTGTTTGTCTGTTATTGGTGTATAAGAATGCTTGTGATTTTTATACATTGATTTTGTATCCTGAGACTTTGCTGAAGTTGCTTATCAGCTTAAGGAGATTTTGGGCTGAGACAATGGGGTTTTCTAGATATACAATCATGTCGTCTGCAAACAGGGATAATTTGACTTCATCTTTTCCTAATTGAATACCCTTTATTTCCTTCTCCTGCCTAATTGCCCTGGCCAGAACTTCCAACACCATGTTGAATAGAAGTGGTGAGAGAGGGCATCCCTGTCTTGTGCCAGTTTTCAAAGGGAATGCTTCCAGTATTTTCCCATTCAGTATGATATTGGCTGTGGGTTTGTCATAGATAGCTCTTATTATTTTGAGATACGTCCCATCAATACCTAATTTATTGAGAGTTTTTAGCATGAAGGGTTGTTGAATTTTTTCAAAGGCCTTTTCTGCATCTATTGAGATAATCATGTGGTTTTTGTCTTTGGTTCTGTTTATATGCTGGATTACATTTATTGATTTGTGTATATTGAACCAGCCTTGCATCCCAGGGATGAAGCCCACTTGATCATGGTGGATAAGCTTTTTGATGTGCTGCTGGATTCTGTTTGCCAGTATTTTATTGAGGATTTTTGCATCAATGTTCATCAAGGATATTGGTCTAAAATTCTCTTTTTTGGTTGTGTCTCTGCCCGGCTTTGGTATCAGGATGATGCTGGCCTCATAAAATGAGTTAGGGAGGATTCCCTCTTTTTCTATTGATTGGAATAGTTTCAGAAGGAATGGTACCAGTTCCTCCTTGTACCTCTGGTAGAATTCGGCTGTGAACCCATCTGGTCCTGGACTTTTTTTGGTTGGTAAGCTATTGATTATTGCCACAATTTCAGCTCCTGTTATTGGTCTATTCAGAGATTCAACTTCTTCCTGGTTTAGTCTTGGGAGGGTGTATGTGTTGAGGAATTTATCCATTTCTTCTAGATTTTCTAGTTTATTTGCATAGAGGTGTTTGTAGTATTCTCTGATGGTAGTTTGTATTTCTGTGGGATCAGTGGTGATATCCCCTTTATCCTTTTTTATTGCATCTATTTGATTCTTCTCTCTTTTTTTCTTTATTAATCTTGCTAGCGGTCTATCAATTTTGTGGATCCTTTCAAAAAACCAGCTCCTGGATTCATTAATTTTTTGAAGGGTTTTTTGTGTCTGTATTTCCTTCAGTTCTGCTCTGATTTTAGTTATTTCTTGCCTTCTGCTAGCTTTTGAATGTGTTTGCTCTTGCTTTTCTAGTTCTTTTAATTGTGATGTTAGGGTGTCAATTTTGGATCTTTCCTGCTTTCTCTTATGGGCATTTAGTGCTATAAATTTCCCTCTACACACTGCTTTGAATGCATCCCAGAGATTCTGGTATGTTGTGTCTTGGTTCTCGTTGGTTTCAAAGAACATCTTTATTTCTGCCTTCATTTCATTATGTACCCAGTAGTCATTCAGGAGCAGGTTGTTCAGTTTCCATGTAGATGAGCGGTTTTGAGTGAGATTCTTAATCCTGAGTTCTAGCTTGATTGCACTGTGATCTGAGAGATAGTTTGTTATAATTTCTGTTCTTTTACATTTACTGAGGAGAGCTTTACTTCCAAGTATGTGGTCAATTTTGGAATAGGTGTGGTGTGGTGCTGAAAAAAATGTATATTCTGTTGATTTGGGCTGGAGAGTTCTGTAGATGTCTATTAGGTCCACTTGGTGCAGAGCTGAGTTCAATTCCTGGGTATCCTTGTTGACTTTCTGTCTCGTTGATCTGTCTAATGTTGACAGTGGGGTGTTAAAGTCTCCCATTATTAATGTGTGGGAGTCTAAGTCTCTTTGTAGGTCACTCAGGACTTGCTTTATGAATCTGGGTGCTCCTGTATTGGGTGCATATATATTTAGGATAGTTAGCTCTTCTTGTTGAATTAATCCCTTTACCATTATGTAATGGCCTTCTTTGTCTCTTTTGATCTTTGTTGGTTTAAAGTCTGTTTTATCAGAGACTAGGATTGCAACCCCTGCCTTTTTTTGTTTTCCATTTGCTTGGTAGATCCTCCTCCATCCTTTTATTTTGAGCCTATGTGTGTCTCTGCACGTGAGATGGGTTTCCTGAATACAGCACACTGATGGGTCTTGAGTCTTTATCCAATTTGCCAGTCTGTGTCTTTTAATTGTAGCATTTAGTCCATTTACATTTAAAGGTAATATTGTTTTGTGTGAATTTGATCCTGTCATTATGATGTTAACTGGTTATTTTGCTCATTAGTTGATGCAGTCTCTTCCTAGTCTCGATGGTCTTTACATTTTGGCATGATTTTGCAGTGGCTGGTACCGGTTGTGCCTTTCCATGTTTAGCGCTTCCTTCAGGAGCTCTTTTAGGGCAGGCCTGGTGGTGACAAAATCTCTCAGCATTTGCTTGTCTGTAAAGTATTTTATTTCTCCTTCACTTATGAAGCTTAGTTTGGCTGGATATGAAATTCTGGGTTGAAAATTCTTTTCTTTAAGAATGTTGAATATTGGCCCCCACTCTCTTCTGGCTTGTAGGGTTTCTGCCGAGAGATCTGCTGTTAGTCTGATGGGCTTCCCTTTGAGGGTAACCCAACGTTTCTCTCTGGCTGCCCTTAACATTTTTTCCTTCATTTCAACTTTGGTGAATCTGACAATTATGTGTCTTGGAGTTGCTCTTCTCGAGGAGTATCTTTGTGGCGTTCTCTGTATTTCCTGAATCTGAATGTTGTCCTGCCTTGCTAGATTGGGGAAGTTCTCCTGGATAATATCCTGCAGAGTGTTTTCCAACTTGGTTCCATTCTCCCCGTCACTTTCAGGTACACCAATCAGACGTAGATTTGGTCTTTTCACATAGTCCCACATTTCTTGGAGGCTTTGCTCGTTTCTTTTTATTCTTTTTTCTCTAAACTTCCCTTCTCGCTTCATTTCATTCATTTCATCTTCCATGGCTGATACCCTTTCTTCCATTTGATCGCATCGGCTCCTGAGGCTTCTGCATTCTTCACATAGTTCTCGAGTCTTGGCTTTCAGCTCCATGAGCTCCTTTAAGCACTTCTCTGTATTGGTTATTCTAGTTATACATTCTTCTAAATTTTTTTCAAAGTTTTCAACTTCTTTGCCTTTGGTTTGAATATCCTCCCGTAGCTCGGAGTAATTTGATCGTCTGAAGCCTTCTTCTTGCAGCTAGTCAAAGTCATTCTCTGTCCAGCTTTGTTCCGTTGCTGGTGAGGAACTGCGTTCCTTTGGAGGAGGATAGGCACTCTGCTTTTTAGAGTTTCCAGTTTTTCTGCTCTGTTTTTTCCCCATCTTTGTGGTTTTATCTACTTTTGGTCTTTGATGATGGTGATGTACAGATGGGTTTTTGGTGTGGATGTCCTTTCTGTTAGTTTTCCTTCTAACAGACAGGACCCTCAGCTGCAGGTCTGTTGGAGTACCCGGCCGGCCGTGTGAGGTGTCAGTCTGCCCCTGCTGGGGGGTGCCTCCCAATTAGGCTGCTCAGGGGTCAGGGGTCAGGGACCCACTTGAGGAGGCAGTCTGCCTGTTCTCAGATCTCCAGCTGCGTGTTGGGGGAACCACTGCTCTCCTCAAAGCTGTCAGACAGGGACATTTAAGTCTGCAGAGGTTACTGCTGTCTTTTTGTTTGTCTGTGCCCTGCCCCCAGAGGTGGAGCCTACAGAGGCAGGCAGGCCTCCTTGAGCTGTGGTGGGCTCCGCCCAGTTCAAGCTTCCTGGCTGCTTTGTTTACCTAAGCGAGCCTGGGCAATGGCGGGCGCCCCTCCCCCAGCCTAGCTGCCGCCTTGCTGTTTGATCTCAGACTGCTGTGCTAGCAATCAGCGAGACTCCGTGGGTGTAGGACCCTCTGAGCCAGGTGCGGGCTATAATCTCCTGGGGCACCGTTTCCTAAGCCCGTCGGAAAAGCACAGTATTTGGGTGGGAGTGGCCCGATTTTCCAGGTGCCATCTGTCACCCCTGGAAAGGGAACTCCCTGACCACTTGCGCTTCCCAAGTGAGGCAATGCCTTGCCCCTGCTTCGGCCGGCGCACGGTGCACTCACCCACTGACCTGTGCCCACTGTCTGGCACTCCCTAGTGAGATGAACATGGTACCTCAGATGGAAATGCAGAAATCACCTGTCTTCTGCGTCGCTCAAACTGGGAGCTGTAGACCGGAGCTGTTCCTATTCGGCCATCTTGGCTCCTCCCAAAAAACTTTTTCTTATGTTACACTCATTAATTTCAGCTTTTATCTATCCTAGTATATGCTTATATTAAATCTAAAATTTCCCTCTAAGTATCACTTTAACAGTATTCCACAAGTTTTTATATGTAATTATTTTAATTATTTTCTTCTAAGTATTTTAACATTTCCTTTATGATTTTTTTCAACTTTTCAGTTATTTAAAAGAGATGTTTTGGGGCAGGTGTGGTGGCTCACACCTGTAATCCCAGCACTTTGGGAGGCCGAAGCAGGCAGATCACGAGGTCAGGAGATCAAAACCATCCTGGCCAACATGGTGAAACCCCGTCTCTACTAAAAATACAAAAATTAGCTGGGCATGTTGGCATGGGCCTGTAATCCCAGCTACTAGAGGCTGAGGCAGGAGAATTGCTTGAACCAGGGAGTCGGAGATTGAAGTGAGCCGAGATCGTGCCACTGCATTCCAGCCTGGTGACAGAGTGAGATTCCGTCTCAAAAAAAAAAAGGTGTTTTAAAATTTCCAAATATATGAAGATTCTCAAATTTTTCTTTTTATTATTGATTTCTAACTTAATTGCATTGTGGTAGGAAGATATAATCTGTATGATATGAATTCTTTGAAATTTGTTGAGACTGTACCTATGGATATTATATGCAAATGCAGATGTCCCTAGTGCACATAAAAAGAATTGTATCTTAGTCTGCTCAGGCTGCCATAACTAAATACTATAGACCGGATGGCTTAAATGACAGGAATTTATTTCTTACAGTTCTGGAGACTGTAGTTCTGGAGATAAAGGCACTAGCCAATTCCATTCCTGGTAAGAGCTCTCTTCCTAGCTTGCTTGCAGGCAGCCTTCCTGGAAGCCCTTTTGCTGTGTGCTCACATGGCCTTTCCTCAGTGCAGGTAGCGTTGGGGGGAAGGTGGTGGAGGAGACTGCAAGAGAGAGAGGAAAAGAGAGATAGAAAAAAAGAGAGAGAGAGAGATCGATTTTCCTCTTCTTATAAGGCCACTACTGCCATTTTAAAGGTCCTACTCTCATGAGTTAATCTAACTCTATATACCTCCCAAATGCCCTGTCTCCAAATAGCATCACATTAGGGTATAACCCAAAAGGTGTCTGAGACAAGTCTCAATTAATTCAGAAAGTTTATCTTGCCAAGGTTAAGAATGCACCCATGACACAGCCTCAAGAGGTTCTGAGGACATGTGCCCAACGTGGTGGGGGCACAGCTTGATTTTATACATTTTAGGGAGACATGAGACATCAATCAATATGTGTAAGATGTACATTGGTTCAGTCCAGAAAGTCGGGACAACTCAAGGTGGGGAAGGGGGCTTCCAGGTTATAGGTAGATGAGAGACAAATGATTGCATTCTTTGAGTCTTTGATTAGCCTTTCACTGAATACACAATTTATGTGTGAGAGAAGGGTAGAGGAAATAGTCACTTATGCCTTGGTCTGGTTTAGTGAAACAATAGGGCAGAGGAAGCCATCAGATATGCATTTGTCTCACATGAGCCTCAGAGGGATGACTTTGAGTTCTGTCTGCCCTTTGTCCAAAAGGAATTTCCTTGTGGGAAAATTGTGAGGGAGGTATGCATCTTTTCTATCTTTGTACCTATCTTATTTAGGAGTAAAATGGGAGGCAGATTTGCCTGATGCAGTTCTTAGCTTGACTTTTCCCTTGGCTTAGTGACTTTGGGGTCCTGAGATTTATTTTTCTTTTACAGGGGATTAGGGTTTCAACATATAAATTTGTAGGAAGACAGAAACATTCAGTCCATAGCAGTGTGTATTCTTTAATTAATAGGTACCGATGTATGTATGTCAAGTAATCAGTCATGTTATTTACGTTGTTCACATTTTTAGTATCTTTGTCAGAGGTGTTTCAACCAGAGCAATTCCATCTTGAATAAGAACAGGCTAAAATAAGGCTGAAACCTACTGGACTGCATTCCCAGATGGTTAGGTACTCTGAGTCACAGGATGGGATAAGAAGTCAGCACAAGATACAGATCATTAAAACCTTGCTGCTAAAACAGGTTTCAGTAAAGAAGCCAACTAAAACCCACCAAAACCAAGATGGCAAGGAGAGTGCCCTCTGGTTGTCCTCACTGCTACACTCCCTTCAGCACCAGGACAGTTTACAAATGCCATGGCAATGTCAGGAAGTTACCCTATATGGTCTAAAAAAGGGGGGCATGAACAATCCACCCTTTTTTTTTAATCATGTCATCAAGAAATAACCATAAAAGTGGACAACCAACAGCCCTCAGGGCTGCTCTGTCTATGGAGTAGCCATTGTTTAATTCCTTCACTTTCCTGATAAATAAACTTGCTTTCGCTTTACTCTATGGACTCACTCTGAATTCTTTCTTGTGCAAGATCCAAGAACCCTCTCTTGCGGTCTGGATCTGGAACCCTTTCTGGTAACATTTTTATTAGTTTTTATATGTTTAGTGTATCAGTAATGTGGGAGGTATGTTGAAGTCTTCCGCTATGATGATGGTTTTTAATTTTTTTTTGCAATCTTATTGGTTTTTGCTGATATCTTTTGGAACATTGTTAAAGAAAAAATTACTTATTACACTTGTTAAAGTAGGTAAGAAAGACTCTTCAAGGGGGCCATAGCAATAGATACAGGAACCCCAGCAATGGGGTCTTGTGGTGGGGGAGAGAGATTAAAGTCAACTCTGACTCCAACAAGAACATGTAGGATTTATAACCGAGGAGCAGAGTCAGGGTCAGCAGATGGAAAATTATCCAGAGGAAACTACAGGGGTAGGAGGGTAATTCTTGCTAGGCGGATAACAGAATTCTTGTTGAAGGCAAGCCAGGGTGATAAGATGTTGAGAGTGGTCACATATTAAGGGTGATTAAGTGGTTACATATTAATTTGGTTTTGCAAAACCAGATTCTGTAAGAACAGAGGGAAGCCCAAGGTATAGCATGGTCAAGCACAGGACTCAGAAGAGTGGGATTAAAGTTTTTATAAAAGAAGAGGATCTTTTTCAGCATTTTTATTAGGATAATACAAGTTTAGAACTGTTATATCTTCAAGGAGAATAGACATCAATATTAGTGGCTATCACTTGTAAAGGTTTTCTCTTAAAGTTTATTCTTCCTGTATGAATATCTTTATGCGAACTATTTTTAAAGTATTTTACTGGTATGCTTTTTGTCCTTTAATTTTCTTTCTATGCCATTTTCTGATTTTAAAAACAATCCAGTCTGACAATTTCTGTCTTTTAACTGACAAGTTTAGTCCAATTGTTTGGTCCAATTGCAAGTTTAATCTCCTGTAATTACTGATATATTAGGACTTCTTTATATCATCTTTCTTTGTGCTTATTATTATTACCCCTACTTTTCTACACTTTTTTTGTGTGTAGAATAACTGATTTTGAGATCCCTTTCAGCGCCAACATTTTATAATTTTATACAGTAAATAAAACGAAGTGAAAAGTAATGTGGTTCAAGCTATATATTTAATAGCAACCAATGTGAGTGGGAGAGGTCAGAAATGGCTTCATTTGAGTACATTCTTGAAAAATAGATTCTATTTGAGTAAGAAGAAAGATAAAGATTAACAGTAGGAATCAAGATGAGAGATATATGGTGTGAAAGAAGATTATGAATTTGGGAGCAGAAAATAAACCGAAATCAGAGATGAAAGATGTTAGGGCATGACCGCTAGAAGAAAAAAAGCCATGAAGTCTAGAAGAAAGAGGAGAGGAAGAAGGAATGAGGGCAGCAATAAAGAGGAAGGGGCTGAGAGATGATCATATTGTTACCGGTCGAAGGTGTCCAGGTTCTTGGCATCTTAAACAAAGAATTGGATTAAATGCACAAACAAGGCAAGGAAAGAATTAAGCAACAAAAGCAGAGATTTATTGAAAATGAAAGTACGCTCCACAGGGTGGGAGCAGGCCCGAGCATAGGGGCTCAAGAGCCTTGTTACAGAATTTTCTGGGGTTTAAATATCCTCTAAAGGTTTCCATTGGTTACTTGGTGTATGCCGTATGTAAATGGAGAGGATGAAGTAAAGTTACAAAGTCATTTACTCCATGTACACCTTATGTAAATGAAGAGGATATTTCCTGTCATAGCTGCCGTATTTTCATTTGATTTAGTTCTAGGAAGTCCTTAGGTTCCCTGCCTCCAGGCCCTGTTCTCCTGCCTCGATAACAGTGAACATAATAAATACAACAAAAGTATGTTGTAGATGTTTACACCAAAGGTTAGAGAAATAGCTTTACATTTTGTAATGGTCACTCCATACTGTCAACAGTGGCAGTGCACAAGAATCTTACATTTTGTCTCATTTTGATTTCGGAATAGCAGGTTGGAAGTGAGTTGTTACTGATAGCTATGGGTGCAGGTAAACCATGGGTGTCATTTTTGACCATAAAGATGGGGACATGTAGCAGCAGAAGTGACATCCAAGCTGTCACAGCATGCCAAGGACCCCATATGCCGTGTCTGCGGGCTTCTATGGGACAGGTGACCTTTCCTGAAATGTTTATTAGAAAGCTCAGAAAGTAAACTTGACTTTTCCATACCATTTATAGTTTTTGTAAGTGTAGGGCAAAGGGTATCTTAGACAATGTTCTAGAAAATGTTCATAATTTTGAAAGAAGGGAATAGAAAAGACTGGACAAAAAATCCCATTATATGAGAGTAAGGTTTGCATAGCTTCATTTACATTCCATCCTGGGAAATGACCTTTCATGGTGACAGAATAAAGACAAATGCTTGTTTATGATCTTTCTATTAAAAACAAATTTATAAGTGAGAAAGAAATAATGATTGAAAATTTAGAAGAATTATGAGGTAAAAATTGAGCAGTGTGTGCTGCAGCTTTTGCTCTTGCTATCACTAATAAATCTATGCTGCCCAATTGCTATTCTTTTCCCAGGGAACTAAATGATGATGATAAGATGTCTCTCCTGCATTAGCAATCAGAATGGAGTAAAAAAACCACCGCTTTGCTGAAGATTGGTTGTTAGCAGGGTGTTAAAACAGTAAATGCACAATTCAACGCCACAAAAGTTCCTCTACTTTTGGTACCGTCTAAAGGAAATTGTGCTATGAGAGCTGAAATTTGTGTAACCTTCCTGAGGCTGCATTTGGAGTTTTGCCTCAGTATATCAAAAGATCACAGCACAAGGAAAACTGAATAATTTCTTTGGTGCTCAGCTGTCAAAACTCTTTTCCATAAAGCCACAATAATTAAAAGGCTATGCTACTGGCACAGAGGTGGATGGATTAATCAATGAACAGGCTAGATGACCCAGACCTTCAAATATCTAAAAACTTAGTACACAGCTAAGTTCTCATCCTGCATCATTTATATCCTCAAAAAACACATTAGATTTTAATGTAATAAAATATGCCCACATTGTAAGAAACTGTCGGTGATTTCTTCTCTGATCTTTGTACGGGAATAAAATTTGTAGGATAAATGTAGGTAGTATAGAATGCTTGATTAAGAGCTTGGTTCTAGAGTCAGTAACCTGTGATTTAATTTTCCCTAGCAATTTAGTGGTTTTTACATTTGGGCAGGTTGCTTAATCTTTCCAAATGCACAATTCTGCAATCTGTAAAATGAGAGGAAGACTTGAAACTATCCCCTAGGGTTATTTTAAGAATTAAATGGGATAATGAATGCAACACCCTTTCTACAATATCTGGCATGTAGTAATTGCTCAATAAATGTCCCAGAGGCAACACAGCATAGTGCTTAAGAATTCAGGCTCTTGAGTTAGATTTCCTGAGTTCAAATTACAGTTCTTCCATGTTTCCTCATCTCAAATTATATTGCAATAATAAAGCTTGTAATTGGAATAATAATAAACTTTACTGTATAGGGTTGTTGCCAGGACAAAATGTCATAATGGGTAAAGCGTTCAGTGTAATAACTGTTTCATAACCACATCCCTTGTCATCCATTATTATTACTGTTAATTCATACATTGAGACAAAGAAGAGAATGATATTGTTATGTAAAATGTAAAAATATATTTAAATATAAAATCTTAAAAGGAAACATAAAGCAGAAAATATTTTTGAAAAATATGTCTAAAATATAAACTTGTGGTAGATCCAAATTTTTTGGTAAAATTTCTAGTGGCAATAAATTCACTTAGCTTTCTGTTTTTCTGAAAGCATTTTTACTTTACCTCCAGTTTGGAAGAATAATTTTACTGAATATGGAACTCCAGGTTGACAGTTTTATTCTCTTAGCACCTTGAAGTTGTCATTCTGTGATAATGATATGAAGTCAGCTGTCAATCTTTTCATTGTTCCCTGTACGTAATGCTTTTTTTTTTTTTCTCAAAGGCTGTTTTTAAGATTAAAAAAACTCTTTGTTTTCCAGAAGTTTACCTCTGATTAACATAAGTGTGGTTTTCTTTGTATTTATTCTGATTAGCATTCATCGATATTCCTGGATTTGGGGGTTTCTCCTTTTGATCAAACTGGAAAAAAGTTTACCAAAATTTTTGTATTTTTTTCTCACCCTATTCTCTTCCTCTCCAATTACATAAATGTTAGAGTGCTTGATATTGTTCAGATGTAACTGAGGCTTTGTTAATTTTTTTTTCCAGTCTTTTTTTCTCATTATGCATTTTAAATTATTTCCATCGACCTGTCTTCAAGTTCACTGAACTTTTGTTTTGTTGTGTATAATCTGCTGTTAATATCATTCAATCAAGTTTTTTAAATGAAGTTTTGATTTCTGATATTATATTGTTTAGTTATTAGATTTATTTATTTTACAATGTTCAACTCTTATAAAATTTTCATTATCTTCACTTACATCTCTATCTTTTCCTGTAGACTATTTAACATTCTTATCTTAGTTGTCCCATCTAAAAATAGTTTCACCTGGTTTATTCTGAATACAGATGGTCTCTGGCTTATAATAGTTCTACTGATGATTTTTCAACTTTATGATGGTGTGTAAGCCATACATGCTCAGTAGAAGCCATACATTAAGTATCCATACAACCGTTTTGTTTTTCACTCTTTGACCAGCATTCAATAAATTATCTGAGGTTTTTCAACACTTTCTTATAAAATAGGCTTTGTGTTAGATGATTTTAGGCAATTGTAGGCTAATGTAAGTGTTTTGAGGACATTTAAGGTAGGCTAGCATAAGCTATGATGTTGGGTAATTTAGGTGTATTAAATATACACATTTCTGACTTAACGATATTTTCAACTTACAATGAGTTTATTGGGACCTAACTCCATTGTAACTCAGGGAGCATCTGTATGTTTCTGTTGAATGACATTTTTCTTGACTACTGGGTCTATGTTCTCCGCAACCCCCAAATCTGGTAATTTTGATGATACTAGTATGCTGAAAGACACCTTATAGAGGCTTTAGATCCTATTATCTTTCACTGGAGAATGTCGAGTTTGGTTTTAGCAGGCAGTTAAATTACTGACTGATCATCTTGAACCTGTGAGGGTTTAATTTTATAATCTGCAAGACCATGCCTATTTATTTTTTACCCTTGGCCCTTGAAAATATCTGTTAGTCCTGGAATGTTGTTTTCACTCCTAAAGTGGGAGATCTTTCTGGGCTTCCATGGAAAGCTTGAGGTGTTTTCCAAGTCTCTCCAATTTGAAGTACCAGAATTGCACTTTTTTTCAACATTTAGCTCTTTAGGGTTTCCAGCTATTGTTTTTCCTCTGGAATCTTTGGCCTCTCTCCCATGCGTGTGCAATACAGAGGTCAGCCAAGCATTTGAAGGGGAGTTCACATGCCAAGTTGGGTCCCTGTGGATTTCTTTTTTATCTGCAATTTCTCCCTTCAATTTCCAATCACTCTTGCAGTTCCAAACTCCTTTTTCTGATTCCTTGGGCAGAAACAAAACAAAACAAGTAATCTATGCCTTGATCATGAGTTTTAACCACTTCACGCCTGCAGTTGTAGAGTACCATCATAGAGCAAGCCATATAAATGTGAATCTCATTTAACATGGTACGCTTTCAGGGGCCAAATCTTTTCCATGTCTTGCATGATTTTGGTTGCTTTCCTATGCCTTCCAATAGCTGTTTTTAAAAATTTGATCCAGAGTTTGTAATTATCATTTGTAAGAGGACTAATCTAATATAGAAGCTACTCCATCGTTACTGGAATTCTGCTGGTAAATTACTGCTTATGTCCAAAAGAATCAGAAGTGGTATATTTAGATAAAGAGAGGAGAAGTTCACTTGTAAGGAGGGCAGGAGAGTGAGAGAGACTTCAGATGGATTAGCTCATGAAATGTACAACACAACAGGTATTTTTTTTTTTTATACTTGAAGTTCTGGGTTACGTGCAGAACGTGCAGTTTTGTTACATAGGTATACACGTGCCATGGTGGTTTGCTGCACCCATCAACCTGTCACCTACATTAGGTATCTCTCCTAATGTTATCCTTCCCCTAGCCCCCCACCCCCCACAGGCTCCAATGTGTGATGTTCCTCTCCCTGTGTCCATGTGTTCTCATTGTGCAACTCCCACTTATGAGTGAGAACATGTGGTGTTTGGTTTTCTGATCTTGTGATAGTTTGCTGAGAATGATGGTTTCCAGCTACATCCATGTCCCTGCAAAGGCCATGAACTCATCCTTTTTTATGGCTGCATAGTATTCCATGGTGTATATGTGCCACATTTTCTTAATCCAGTCTATCACTGACGGACATCCAGGTTGGTTCCAAGTCTTTGCTATTGTGAATAGTGCTGCAATAAACATACGTGTGCATGTATCTTTATAGTAGAATGATTTATAATCTTTTGGGTATATGCCCAGTAATGGGATCACTGGGTCAAATGGTATTTCTGGTTCTAGATCCTTGAGGAATCGCCACACTGTCTTCCACAATGGTTGAACTAACTTACACTCCCACCAACAGTGTAAAAGTGTTCTTATTTTTCCACAACCTCCCCAGCATCTGTTGTTTCCTGACTTTTTAATGATCGCCATTCTAACCAGCATGAGATGGTATCTCATTGTGGTTTTGATTTGCATTTCTCTAATGAGCAGTGATGATGAGCTTTTTTTCATGTGTCTGTTGGCTGCATAAATGTCTTCTTTTGAGAAGTGTCTGTTCATATCTTTTGCCCATTTTTTGATGGGGTTGTTTGGTTTTTTCTTGTAAATTTGTTTAAGTTCTTTGTAGATTCTGGATATTAGCCCTTTGTCAGATGGATAGATTGCAAAGATTTTCTCCCATTGTATAAAGTTGCATGTTCACTCTGATGATGGTTTCTTTTGCTGTGCAGAAGCTCTTTAATTAGATCCTATTTGTCAATTTTGGCTTTTGTTGCCATTGCTTTTGCTGTTTTAGACATGAAGTATTTGCCCATGTCTATGTCCTGAGTGGTATTGCCCATGTTTTCTTCTAGGATTTTTATGGTCTTAGGTCTTATGTTTAAATCTTTGATCCATCTTGAATTGATTTTTGTATAAGGTGTAAGGAAGGGGTCCAGTTTTAGTTTTCTGCGTATAGCTAGCCAGTTTTCCCAACACCATTTATTAAATAGGGAATCTTTTCCCCGTTGCTGTGTGTGTTAGATTTGTCAAAGATCAGATGGTGGTAGATGTGTGGTGTTATTTCTGAGGCCTCCATTCTGTTCCATTGGTCTATATATCTGTTTTGGTACCAGTACCATGCTGTTTTGGTTACTGTAGCCTTGTAGTATAATTTGAAATCAGGTAGCATGATGCCTCCAGCTTTGTTCTTCTTGCCCAGGATTTTCTTGGCTATGCAGGCTCTTTTTTGGTTCCATATGAAGTTTAAAGTAGATTTTTTCCACTTCTGTGAAGAAAGTCAGTGGTAGCTTGATGAGGATAGCATTGAGTCTATAAATTACTTTGGGCAGTGAGGCCATTTTCATGATACTGATTCTTCCTATCCATGATCATGGAATGTTTTTCCATTTGTTTGTGTTCTCTCTTATTTCCTTGAGCAGCGGTTTGTAGTTCTCCTTGAAGAGGTCCTTCACATCCCTAACACAACAAGTATTTTAAGGAAACAAAATGTAAAACTATCATGGTTACTAAGGTAATCTTGTTCTGCTCATAGTGAAAATCAGCAACGCTCTCACATGATTATCATATTTAGAAATGTTATGACATCTTCAGGCAGTAGCATAGCCAAAATTCAAGAAAATAATTTTGTTAGTTTAGATTTATAGAAAACATTTAAGGTTTTATTATTTTGAAGACCAGAACCAGTTAGAATCATCTTGGCCTTTATTTTTTCTTATCTTGGAGTGAAAAATATATTATTTTTGTTTTCTTTTTGAATGACATTTGGTTATTGGGAAATGGAGATTTGATTACTGGGAGATAGAGATTTTATGAACCTGTCTTATTTCTCATTATTATGCCAATGTGTCATATTCTTTTTGAGAAATTGGATATATGTATCAAGTTCCTCAAAACTGTTTATACTCTTTTGTCAACAGTTTTGATGTACAAAAAGCTTACACAAATTGATAATAAAAACACTAAAATTTGAATGTAAGAAGAGGCATATCTGAATTAGACAATTCACTGAGGAAATGATAAATGATTATAAATGATAAACAAAGAAAAATGCTACAACTTATCAAAAATTAAACAAATTAAAAGTCTAGCAATAATATCCAATTTTCCCGGTATCACATTAACAAAGAAGTTAATACTTAATAATTCACAAGGATACAGTTAGATGAATACTCACATGCACTGCTGCTAAAAGTATAACTTGTCAAAATTTTTTGAAAAGCAGTTTGGTTATATGTGTGAACAGCCTTAAAATATTCATGAATTTTGACCCAGTAATTCTCTTTTCAAAACCCCACTTTAAGAAAATAGTTGATAATTCAGAAAACGTATATTTTATACAGATGTAAATAAAGAAATTTTTCTTACATGCTAGTTACTGATATACATGCTAAAACATTTAGAGATTAGACCTATTGTTATCTGTAATATTTACTTTAAAATGTATCAGAATTGATTGATAGATATGTAGAGGAAGAATAGATAAATGGATATGTGAGTAATTAAATATAGCCAGATATGTAATTAATATTAAATCTCAATGGTGGATATATTCTTGTTCAGTGACCAATTCTTTAAACTTTTGTATACATATGAAAATTTTCAAAATAAAAAGTTGGGATAAATGCCTTGCAAGTTAGAGACAATTATAATAACTGCCAAAAATAAAAATAGTTTATTTAGTTAATTATAGTGCATATTTAACTTATTTATAATGCATACAATTATATATGTAATTATAGTGCATATAATTATATCTAATATATATAAATGGCACTGACGGGGAGGCTGTACTGTACACCAAAGTGTTATCATCAATGTCTATCTTGGTGGTGGGATTTCAGGAGATCATGACTATGATAATATTTATTTGTGATGTCTGAAATATGGTTGGCTCATTATTGGGTAATATAGCTTCAACTCATTGATTGAGATTGTAAAGAGAAGACAATGGGGCTGGGGGTGGAGAAGAAAAATCCTTTTGATTTGTTGTAGCTCAATGGTTTATTTTCATTGCTTGATGAGGCTGTAGAAGTTTTTGAGTTCACATTGACTTCTTTCCCATATGGCTTCTCTGCTTGTTTCCCTCTACACATTTCAAATTGTAACTTTTCAATTGAAACTGTAAAAGGTTAAGTGGCCAGTTAGCAAGATTCCAACAATTTTAAAGGAGCAACCGAAAAGTAGGTTTTGGCATCCAAGAGATTTGAGTTCAGATCCAAGTTCTGCTGTTCTGTGCACACACTTCAAATTTAACTTTCCTCATCTGTAAAAATGGGAATAAATACCTACTTTAATGTGTTCTTGTGAAAATGAAATAAGATGACATGGGAAAGGGGATCAAATGTTGAAGTAAGTTATTGCATTAATTAAAGTTTTAAAGTCCATATAGCTATTAGGCTCTGGGCATTTTCTGACAAACCAAGTTCATATGGCATCTAAGTTTGTTTCTTGGGATGAATAGTATGAGAAGTGAAGCTGTTCATGAAAAGGACACACATATGCTCACAAAATTAAGGGGAGAATTGATTATCAGGATACTGACAATTCCCAGCTAATCAACGTATTCCATGTTAATGGAGCAGGGGTCATAACTTGTCCATTTTAACCGTCTTCTGTATCCCTCTCCTCTTTACTTATTTAATACTGAATTACCTTTTGTAGATTCAAGCCTACTCCAATACCAGAAAAAGTCTGACCTGAGTCCGAAAATTACTGTAAACCAGGGCTAGGAACTAATCTTTAACCTTAGTGTCCTCCTAGAAAATCAGAGCCCTTCCTCTGAGCTTTCACCCAATGGCTACAGGCCTATTCTTCTTAGATGGAATATTCTAATTCTACTTACCTGTTTGGACTTGAGATATCGTCTGCCTTAGATTCTCTCTTCCTCTTGTGGGCAACCTGGTTTCTGATTCTAGCTTTTGACCTGAATTGAGACAGTAGAATCAACTAAAGAATGTTTATTTGTAAGAATAAACCTGTAGTACTAATCTATATCTGGATTATTTGAACAAATATTTATTAAGTTTCCATTGCACGTCAGGATCCCAGAATATAGAGAGGACCATTATTGAGAAATGCTGCTGTATAGTACCGACTTACTTGTAGTAAGAATAAAATAACTGCTTGGTAAAACTTGAGTGGGAGGAGGAAAGACTCTAAGGGAAGTGGTGTGTGTGTGTGTGTGTGTATGTGTGTGTGTGTGTATGTGTTTATGTGTAGGTAATATTTATCATTACTGATATGGGAGCCTGGTCAAGCTAGTTGGCATCAAACTGCTGCTGAACATCTCATTCCTGTATGAAACTGGAGGGCCTTCCTTCCCAGGCTGCCACAGTGACACTTTCTGAAATCAGCTTGTAAGCCCAGTGCTAGTAAATGGCATTTAGCATAGTTGGCATGTTCCTGAAGCAACAGTTACCTATGGAGAGCAGAGGTGGAAGCAAATTGCTTCTCAATTTTGTGCAATGCTGACTCTTCAACACAGAGGATGCATTTCATTATGTGTAACATTGCTGGGGATTACTCTGGATAGCTCATTGAAGCAAATCTGCCCATCAAAGCAATGCTCACTAGAGGGTTTTATTTCTTTCTTTCTTAATTTTTTTTCTTCTATCATAAAGGAAATTAAAAGCAAAAAATGTAAAAAAAAATTAAAATGTCAGTAGCAATTACCAAAAAGAGGAAAAAAAGCTGACAAGAAACTTGTTGGAACAGTCCATTTTTCTGGATAGAATGACTGCAGTGGTCATTCCTTTGCCCTGGGAACAGGTTCAAGGGTCAGAAAATGATGAGCTGCCCTACCCTCTTTCCTTCCATTTTTCTCTGGTGGTGCCTATGAAGGAAGGTATTTTTGTGATTCCTTTCCACTATTTTAAGTTACCAGAGTTCTGAATTCTATACCAGTGTGGCCTTATTCCCTGGAGATTAAAACACAGGAGCCCCAGGGTCGGAGATGGCTCACACAACACCCTCCTTTCATCATTAATCCAAGAAGCCAGGAATAAATGTATTCCTGACCACCCATGGACTAGAAGAAGAGGTTTTGGAATTTATTACACAGAAGCTTTGAGAAGATGCTGAAGAATGGTGGTTTTCAACTTTTTCTTAGCTCTGGAGCCTCTCATTAAAATCAAAGTTTATAAGAGCTTGGTAAAAATGGTTGGAAACTCAACACCTCACTTGCTTCACTCTAATCTGGGTTGTTCAAATAGCTTCTTGAGCCAATGTTCAATATTTTAAACATAACTAATGCTTTATTTATTATATACAAATTTGGAAATTTCAAAAAAAAGAAATCAATCACATCACACAATATCCATTTAACTATTCGTGTATATGTGCCTGCGTATATGTGTTTGCTTTTAAAATTTTGAAAACACTGATTATAAAATTTTATATCTCACCTTTTATTTGGAACTTTTAATATAAAATATATTCTGTATTCTTTGAAGACACTGTATTTAATGCTATAACATATGGCTCTGCTCTTTCTCTGTTGTTGTATATATAGGTTTTTCCAATTTTTGTCTATTATAAATAGTAATGTGATAAATGTCTTTCTGTATGTCCCAAGGATAGATCACAGAAGTGAAAAAAAAAATCTGTGGTCTCATTGAAAACATTATGTGAAAGAGAAAGAGAAAGCAAGACTCTCGTGTATCTGTATATCCAATGGCTCCATGGGGGAACCTGAGGGGAAGCCACACCGCAGATTGGCTTGATTGCTAAACCGATGGAGTAACAGAAGCAGAAGTGAGATAGTTAAATAAGAAGGCAATGCCCCCTGCTTCTCTTCTTTTTTTCTATGCCTTTTCCTTGCTTTCCCATATAAATGATTTATAAATATCATTTAGAGCAGAAATTAGCAAACTTTTTCTGTAAATGGCCAGAAAATAAATATTTTAGGTTTTGCAGACCACGTAGTCTTTGTAGCAACTATTCACCTCTGCCGTCATGGAGTAAAAGTAGCCACAGACAACATTGAGAAAGGAGGTGAAAGGAGGTAAAAGGAGACTAGCTAGGCAGATAGTTAGGGCAAAGAGTCCTTGGCAGAACTTCTCTTCTAACAAAAAGCAGCCCAAGAAATCACTTCTTTTCTAACAAAGAGCAGCCTGGAAGATCCGGCTGCAAACACTGATAAAGAAGCTGGGAGCTTGCATGGGGGCAGGGATACCTGCAGCTGCACAGATAGAAAGGGGTACCTGTGGCCAGGCATGTTCACCATGGAAGCTCCTCCTCTCCTTTTTTAGCACATGCACAGTAGGAAAGCAACATGGAGTATTTCAGGCAAAAGACCTGCCTGCATAATAAAACTTTGGAGTGGGGGCTGCCAGAGATTTGTGCTCTATGCAGATGGCACACTTGATCCTAACCATTTTTTTGTGCCCTATGTAGATAAGATACCCCCTCTCCACTGGCTCATTTATAAAAACCCTTGCATTTCACTGTGGAATGGCAACCCTTTTCAAGACCCCTCTCTGCAACAGAGAGCTGTTCTTTCTCTTTCACCTATTAAACTTCTACTGTAACCTCACCCTTGGTGGGTCCACATCCTTGATTTCCTTGACCATGAGACCAAGAACTTTGGGTGCCACCCCTGGCAACATGTCATTTCAACATGTAAGCAAATGGGCCTGGTGGTGTTCAAATAAAACTTTTACAGAAACAGACAGAGGGCTGCATTTGACCTGTGAGCTATAGTTTACTGATCCATGACTTCAAACTCAAGATATTAATTGGATGAGGTTCACCAGCAGGCAGGGTAGCTGTGTTTTACTATGCACATTGATTCTGTATCCTGAATCTTTACTGAATTTGTTTATTAGTTATTACAGTGTTTTTTTGCAGATTATTCAAATCTAAAAAAGGCCTTGAAACTAGTAAACTGAGATAACTCACTAATGGGGTTAGTCATCTTCCTTTTTCTTTCTCCACCTGAATATTGGTTATTGCTTTGGCTCAGGGGGTGGAAAAAGTTGGATCTAGGCTTGTATGTGAAATGTATATGATCATGCAAAGGCCTTGGATCTAAGCTGTGTGTCACTACTCAATTATTATTGGCACTTGTCTTCAAGGAGTATTGGGCAAGGCTCAGCTAAAAACAAAGAGGGATTTTATTAATCATTTGTTAAAATTTTGTTGATGTTAAGCTCTTTTAGAAATATTACTTGGCAAGAGAGCAATCGTCAGGGCATGATTTGGAAATTTTTGGATTCTTTAGTTAAGTACCATAAAAAATCCACCCTTTAGCTTTTGTGAAAGCAGTGTCTTTTCTGCAAGCATTGTTAACATGATATTTTACCACAATGGACTATATTTTCTTCCCTGGCTGAAATAGACAAAAAAAAGTCGCTTGAGTGTCGGTCTGCATGTGACTGTTGTTTCAGGGTTAGCATTGAGAGATGGCAGGAATCCAGACGGACTAATCTGATTGCAAGCGGAGCAGGGGCTTCTCTCCTGTCCCATGGGATCTTCTGAGAGGAAACTCTAATGAAAAATAGATTAGATTTTTACAAGTATAGCTTCAGGTGTCAAATGCTTAAATTGTACCATTTCCCATTCTCATTATAATTACTGTCATAAGAATGGATTCACATCATGCTATTTTTTTTTTGTCCTCTTTGCAATTTTAGTAGAAAAAACAAGACCTAGGAGTGCATTATCTGCACTGATCAGGAAACCGCCAGGGTTCCTGTAAATATGAGGTTTCTTTTCTTGCTCAGGCAATCTGTACATGGAAGTACCTTATGAAAACTCATGTTCTCATCTGGGAAAATCATGGCATGGGATCTAGAAGACTGAGAATCTGTTCAAAAGGAGCAGAGAGTAGAGTCAGCAGCGGAAATAGGAGGCATAATTTATACATGCAAAATGATATAGGTATTGTGCTGGAGAAGCATTTTAAATGGCAATAAAGATGATAATGAATAATAACTAAGGAGGCAAAAACCAAAATGGTGAAAGGATTCTGTAATTAACAGTTAAAGAACTTAAGACTTTGTAATATTAAGTTATTTGAATAATGCCACCTTCGAGGAAATAATTTCAAAAAATAGGAGTATTAGAATGGAGCATGGAGATTTTCTTATCCATGCCCTGCATTGTGCAGAAACGGATGGAGTCACTAAGCTCAACAATAACCAAAGGGCCTGATCACCCTCCCATCTCTATACCAGATATTTTCAGTCAGATGTTCCTCAAATAAAAAAAAACAAAACCTAACATTGAAATTACCATCTTCCCAACCACACCCCTATATTGTCAAATTAGCTCAACTTTTGAATTCTTTCTGTTTTAATAATACCTCTGATCTTCCATGACTTAGCGACAGCTGGTCAGCTACCTCTTCTTCTTTCTTTCCATGTATGATCAGTGCCCTAGTTGTGCAGGTTGTTTCCTTCCAAGGCCTCCTTTGCTAAAATACCCCTTTTCCACTGCCACTTTCCTAGTTCAGTGTGCCACTTCTGCTTTAGTTATTATCATGGCCCCTATTGTTGTTTCTAAGCTTCCAATGTTTTCACTAATATAATCCATCTTGTGAACTCTTGTGTGCTAAATAATTCTTCATAAAGTAATAGTTTGATTATACTCTTCTTCTGTTGAAAATTTATCAGTTATTTTGCTAGGCCCTGATGATTAAAGTCTAAACTTACTTATTAGCTTATTCATCAATACCCTGTTTTCTGGCTCAACATTCCTTTCTTGATTGATTTCCCTCTCTCCCCTGATAGACTTGATAACTTCCTCCCTTTGAGCTTTGCTCCAGTTTTTCCCTTAACCTGGAATGGTCTCCATGCCTACATTTCTCTAGCTATAGAAATCTTATGTGATCCTCAAAAACAGATCAACAGACATGACTTTCCTAATTCTGTACTGATTATTCTATATGTAAATTGTCTCATACTCCAACTTAACTACAATTTCTGTAATTGGAGTTCTCTTAAATTTGACTAGTTATGAGAATCACTTGAACTTTGTAAAGACATACAGATTCTTAGGTATTGGCAAACCTATTGAATCATATTTTTATCTCCATGAAATGTCAGGTGTGAAACACTGACTTATATCAAACACACCAGTGTTCCTTTTCACATATTGCCTTATGGTGTGTTTTAGTTCACTTTGCACTGTTGTGACAGATTAGATAATTTAGGAAGAACAGAAATGTGTTGGTTTATGGTTCTGGAAGCTGGAAAGTCTAAGTTCAAGGCATTGGCACATTGGTGTCTGGTGAGGCCATTCCCTCCTTCCGAGATGGAACCTTACATGCTGCATCTTTTGGAGGGGAGGAAGGCTGAATGCTCACATCACAGAAGGTGGTAGGGCCAAGAGAGTGAGAAGGGAGCCAAACTTGCCCTGGGATTAATCCCACCAATGGCGGCAGAGACCTCATGGCCTAATCATCTCTTAAATGTCTCACTTAATATTGTTACAATGGCAATTAAATTTCAACATGATTTTTGGAAGGGGCAAACATTCAAACCATAGTGTGGTGACTTAACATTTCTTCTGTATAATAAGATGTTTTCTACTATATTACAGAGTTGTTTAGAGCTTGGGATGCATCTTTATCTTTGTCTGCATTTCTCAGCACAGCTATTTGCATATAGTGGGTGGTTAATGCATATAGATTGAATAAGTAAAAAATGTAGTCCTCCAATAAGCTAACATGACTATTTTTTACAATTTATCAGACCACACCAGTCAAACCCTATCTGTTATTGGCCTTACTTTCTTTTTCCAAAATATCTTTTGATCACACTCTGATCCTTCCTTTTGGCTGAAAGGACCAATACTTCCTTTCGGCTAAAAGGACTGAGACTGTTGGTCTCAGGTTCTAATATCTTCCACGAAATAGAAAAGTGATTAATTCTATGTCAATATTTCTTATCTCTAGGAAAACTTAGGTCTGAGTCAATTCAGGTACACTGTTTTGGGTGGGGAAAGGGGAACATTATTCACTCTAACAGAATCACAGCACTGAGTATGATATGGAAATCATTAGTATAAAATGATCTTCCCCATGTGTGTGAAGGTACAAAGATATCAAATTGCCCGGAGTGATTTGTTCTTACAATTGTTCATGGTGATTTATTCAACTTCAAGTCTCTTGTAAGTTTCCCAAAGAAAGATAAGGCCAATTACCTGCTGGTGGCTAATCTTTCAGTAGATTACTCAAGAGAACACTTTGAGGCAGTTTCCTGCTTTGATGATATTAAGGCGCATTCACTATTTAACAATGGTGAGATGATTGTCATTTAGAGGACCCATCCTAACTGCACAATGGGTTCTGATTAGGATAAGACAGCAATTGTTGCTGATCAGAGTAACACACTGTGGTTGGCTGTTAGTGCCCCATATCTCCTTAGAAAAAGGTGGCACCTGTAAAAATCAATAATGCATGAGTTGAGAAAGCTCTGCGATAGCATTTCTCTTAAGTCCAGAAGGAATGACAGAATCAAACTTTCTCAGTTTCCCAAGTTTCTCATTTCATTCATATCAAAGAGTTTATGTGAAGCACCTGTGTTGTGCTTTTCACTCTGCCAGCTGTTGTGCATCAGACAAGATAAATATAAGACATTATTCCTACCCTCAAGTAGTTTATAATCTCATTGAGTGAGACAAGACATTTAAACATATACAGTTAAAAAGGCAATGCAAGGCAGTATGTGGGCATGTTGCAAAGTATGTAAATAGAGAATAGGATCAGGTTTAGAAAAGAGAGAAGAAAATGTGCTATCCTTAAGGAAAGTTGGACCTAAACCTGATCCGTGTTTTATCTGAGGGTAAAATGAAATAAGCAAATAAGGAACAAGACCAGCAATAGAGCTGTTTATGTCTTAGCCTTTTGGGCTGAGGGGTGGAGTGCTGAGTAGGAAACTTAAGAATTTTTAAATGAACATCTTGAGTATTTCTTAATGTATGTTGTGTTTATTACCCCTGAAGGTGCCAGAACATAAACAACCCCTTTCTAATAGTGGTATCTCATTTTGCATTCTTAAAGTGATTTTATTTACAACTGGGCTATTAATTATCTTCATCAGTGGCAGCCTTTGAGGCATTCATTTCTTTGCATTTTGGTATTTTCCTGCGGTCCCTTTTTGTGAGTGCACTTCTCTCTCTGCAGTGATCTATAGTGCTCAAGAAAGGGTTTTTAAATTGACAGACTGAAAGATACCAGCGCCCAGGAGAGTTTATTAAACCCACAGCCAATGAACTTGGTCCACAGCAATGCCTTTAAAAGAATGAGTGTCTGAAAATCTGCAGGGCACTGTATCGTTTTAGCGCTGAAAAATGAGACAGGGATTTTGAACAGTGTGAAATGGACGTTCTGTTCTATAGTTGAAAGTGTGTGCGAGAGAGGAAGAGATTACACTAGTGAAGAAAGGAGAAGAAAATATGAACAGGGACAAATTCATGCATGAGGCAGTTTCCCAGGGACTTTCGGAGTCTGTTCTTTTCTGAAGGGTCAGGGCAAGGGAATGGGATTCTTCTGGATGGAAACCAGAAGCTCCACAAAGGGAGATTTTTGCCTCCTTTCTATTTAAAAACAGTGAAGCTTTAAATAAAACAGAAAAGCCCCTGGATTATTTAGACACTCACTTGCATGAAGGCATGGATGGACCAGATGGTTCTTGGAGACCCCATCCAGCCCATGATTTTGAGAGTCTCTGTCTCCTGAGAAGGCAGTTTGTGTTTAATTTAAACATGGTTAAAATATAGACTCTGTTGAACGTTCTACAATATTGGCCAAACGGCTCAAACAATAATGCAGTAAATTGTGTTAAATTACATTTCCCAGTATGTTACCTGGATTATATTCTCCAGTTCCTTCTTTCATCCATCTGTTCATTCTCATTTATTGAGCACTTCTAAGTGGCAGGAGACCAGAATACAAGAATGAATTAGGTGTGACCCCTGATCTCGAAGAGCTTATAGTCCAATGGGGTAAAGAGAAAATTATCAAATGTAATTTGTGATGGAAACCAGATTCGGAGGTCAGAAATGCTTCCAGAGATGAGCCGAGTTTTAATGGCTTGTAAGAGTTCACTAGGTAAAATGTGAAAGCAGATTACTTCAATAACAGGACTTCAATGAGAAAGTCAAGCTCACATAACACTGGAGAAATTTATCTTTGTAAATTGCCACTTATTGTAATGTGCTGTAAATGTTACTAATACATATGTCATAATAATAATTATAAACTCAAAGATAAATGTGTCCAAAAGAAAAATGATTCACTTAACCATCTATAGTTTGGTCATGTCATATATATTTCAAAGAATAATTATTCCCTGTAATAAGCTAAACTTTGACCAAAATGCCAGATTACATTGTCTTGGCCACTTGCAAGAGACTCAGAAAGTCTGAACACAAACTCTACTGATATGCATGTTTTTGAATCTTTAGTTGTTTCATCTGGTTGATTTTTGGGGTTGGGGAAGGGCTGTTTGAATTATTAACTTTTGATGGCATATTTTCTGCTATTGTGTTTTTTTTTTTTTTTTTTTTTTTTGAGGGAGTCTCGCTCTTTTGCCCAGTCTGGAGTGCAGTGGCGTGCGGTCTCGGCTCATTGTCAGCTCCGTCTCCCGGGTTCACGCCATTCTCCTGCCTCAGCCTCCAGAGTAGTTGGGACTACAGGTGCCAGCCACCATGCCCGGCTAATTTTTTGTGGTTTTAGTAGAGATGGAGTTTCACCGTGTTAGCCAGGATGGTCTTGATCTCCTGACCTCGTGATCTACTCGTCTCGGCCTCCCAAAGTGCTGGGATTACAGGCGTGAGCCACTGCGCTCGGCCTGTTGTGGGTTTTTAACAGTTGCGCTGGTGCGTGCAAATCCATAAAAGGCTTTCTGAGTGTGTTACTTTGGACATAACCCTTAATGCACCTTCGCCTGTTTCTTCACCTATTAACCAGGGAATATGACGCCCTTCCTTTACTTCACAGACTTGAAGTGAGAATCAAAGCCATGTGTGTGAAAGCCTTCATAGACTATAAACTAATACCAAGCTAAGGTCTCTTTGAAAAATTGTGACTTTTCAAGCAATTCCACGATGCTCTTGATTTTCAGTTTCCCATCTTCTTACTTTTGAGCCACCTTTCATATAAAGCAGAATGACCACTCAAGACCAACTGATCATGCCTAGCAATCTTCCTTCTCTTCTTAGAATCCTCCTACATAGATCACGGCTCCAAGACCTCTTTTGCTGTCATGTAATTGATTGCAGAGCTAATTTGTTTGCTCCCTTGGCTAGGTTTGTTGTCATTTAAGACTCCCTGTGATTTCTAAGAGTCTGTGGGCTGAATTACTATAGGGAAAGTGTTGGTAAGTGTGTGTGTGTGTAAGCCTGCATGTGCTTAAAGTCATTCAAACTCAGATCTGAGAATCTATCAGTAAAGTGTAAGGTGGTGATTCCAGCTCAATGTCCTTTATTGAATCATGAAAGGGATCTTAGAGAGAATTCAGTTCAGCCACATCTCTTTATCTGTTGTGGAAATAATGCTAAAATGAATTTGGCCAGGGTTATGCCACAAGGACCGGAACTCAGGTCTCTCAGTGTAGAGCGCTTTCCACACAGCTCTTTTCCTTTCTCATTTTGGTATTTTAAAACCAGTACCGAATGCATTCTTTTTTTTTCATAGTCCAATGCAGGATGTGCCAATGCTATTTTGAGGGAATTTTGGTTCATTGTTCAATTGAGGCTTTCATCTTGTTAGCCAGGAAATGAATTGTAGTTCACTTTTCAGAATCATAATCTTGAAAACAATGTTTGCACAAAAACATTTGGCTCTTTATGGGTGAGTGAATGGCTCTATTGACATAAATTGATGTGGCTTACAAATTAAGTACATATATGTGGAATAAAATTTAGAAAACCTGGGTTCTTGGTCTTCGTCTTTCTCATGTGGCTGTGAGAATATCAGCATGTCACTTAATGTTTCAGAATCTCATTTATTTTTCTGCAAAATAGAGTTACAGCTACCTACTACATAAGATTGCTACCCAGTTTAAAAGAATTTGCAAATGAGAAAGTTTATATTGTTTGTAACAAATTATGCAAATACATTAATGTTGTTAAACCGCATGCTCCAGAGCCCTCTAGGTTTGCTGCCTCTGATAGGTGGTTGAATCAAGGCACATAAAATTCCAGTGTTGTCTGGCGGCTCCATAGGAAGGATCAAGGGTCTTCCTTAAAGCTTCTTGCTTCTAATCTTAAATCACCTTCCTTGTTGAAATTGCAGTAACACATACATTCTAATCTTTAAAAGCTTTGACTCTAGAAATGAGAAATGTCAGGAAAAAGTCATCTGTATATTTAAAAAAACCCAGAAATTAGCTTCAAAAAACTGAAGTATATTAAACAATATAGAGGGCTTAGTATTCAGAGCCTTAAAATAAACTACAGTTTATTCTGAATGTTCATTTTGAAGCAGAATTCTTGTGATTTCCCCCATGCCCATGTCCATACTAATGTTAACAGATGTCCCACCTTCCAAAACAGAGAGGCAAGCTTGGCAGCTCTTCTCAGTTCGCAAATTTAATTATGGCTGCAAATGTGATAATGGAGCAACCTTTCCAAGTTTTAATTGGATCTGCATTTGGCACAAGCAACCTTCGTTTTTCCACCATATGGGTAACGGCGGTGCAAGGTGCCATCATGTGCCCTTGATACGAGTTAGTCAACTCTTGATTACCTGCAGAGGAATTGGCCATGTAGTGGATCTGTCATGGCTCTTCATAACCCCATCCAGCTATTCCTGCGCTTATCACTTGGGGACAGTAAACTAATTTTAATATTTACTTGGCAGAATACCAAGTTTTAATCTGATGCTAACTTATTTGTCACTCTTTGCCATCAGAAAATGCATCCCAGATGTCATATTCACATGGTCTTCAATGTGTATTGTGCTTTATAATTTGCAGAATACCGAACAGCTTATGAGATCCAGACACCAGTCCTATGGCTAGGCAAGTTAAGCACTGCAGATGAAGAAACTGAGTTTCAGAAAGGTTGAGTGACTTATCTAAGGCCTTATAAGTAAGGAGTGTGATTTCAGCCTTATGTCTCTCAAGCCAGGGCTCTTGGATCTATATGATACATTCCCACAAAAGTATGGGGGCTTATTTAGATAATCTATTTTGAATTACCTATACTATGGGTTCCCTTTATTAGTCTAGATAATGGGAAGTTTGAGCTTGAAAAAACATGGGGAAAATGTAGGGTAAAGAAGCAGGGAAATCTCAATATCATATTCATTAACTTTCTAAACATTCTTCTATGTCCCCTTTCTTAGAATTAAGTATCCTTTTGTGCTTTCAGGAAGAGCTGGGTGGCAGGACTTCGGTAGTTCATAGAGTAAAGAGCAGGTAAACATGACAAAAAGTAAGATCTAGGACCCGTGCCTGAGGGCATTAAAATAATTGTCATGGACCTGTAAATTTTTAATCCAAAAATATATGTATTGGATACCCATTAGGTATTGCCAAGTACTCGGTTAGACTTTGTGGATAAAAAGATGACTGAAATACATTGCCTTTGAGGCACTTATTGGCTACTGGGAAAGAACAATAGAAACAAACAATTATGACAGCTAGTTAATAGAAAATTAAAGGTAAGCTTGGAGTGCTGTGGAAACCAGAGAAGGGAAAAACTGATTCAGTATGGTGGTGAATTTCAATTCTTTCTGGCTTAATGTGGGCACTATGGGAGAGCTGAAGCCTTTAATAATCATGAAATTAAAGAAAATCTCTTGAGTCAAGTGAAGATGTTATTCCAAATTAAAGCTGAGTGTATAGAAATACTTAAAAAAACACTGGCCTATTAAATCTAAAAAAAATACTTAATCTTGCAAGACCATAATTCAACCTTTTATAATTGTCTGTTTGGGATCATATTTAGAAGGAATCTTTTCGGCCATAGTGTGTATCGTCAGCATGAAAGCACAATGATGAATACAGCAGATAAATAGCCCTCAGCAACAGAGCAGCACAGATCACTGGGGGATGCAAATCCAAATAACTGAAGGCCTTCTATTTAAAAACATGCTTTGGTCACAGCAACCATCCTGGAAGATTCCAAAGCACGTTGAAATAGCAATGTTCTGGGCACCAGATGGTTCCTGGAAGTGCTCTGAACAACGTGGTCTGGGTTGGGCTCGGGGGTGGATGGGATGAAGCCAGTTTACAAAATGCCACATGCTGTCTAGGTGTAGGGCAAGGAGGTAGCCTCTCCAATTTGTCAAAAAGTCATTTTTGGGCCCTGAGGTCTCCTAGCAGCAGAATGGTTTCTGGAACCTGCCTTTCCTTTCTTGTGCCAAAATAGGAGTATTCACCCAGATGCAAAAGATGAAAAATAATGACATTAAAAAAGATTGCAGTGCTTAAAAAATATGGATTTAATTAAGCATTTCTACCATTTGGGGATGGAGGGATTCAGATTCAGAGAGGCACATGTAAGATGTAACTTCTACCATTTCACTACCTTACCACCACACCATAGTCTGAGTGCTCTCACTCCTTGGCCTTTCTCTTGGCCAAGTGGGTGGATAACATGGAAATTATTCTTTCTTTAATTTTTTTCAACCAAATATTAGGTGATTAAAACACACTGCTTCTGGTACAAAAAAGAATTGCTCTGTGTATGTGTGTATGTGTGTGCCTGTGTGTTCACATACGTGCTGCAGAATATAGCAGAAGTAGTGGATGTTGCAGTAATGTAGCTTTGGATGATATGAAGGTCTACAATTCCATTTTATGTAATTCTGTTGTTTCTTTCCCTATAGGAAGCTATTATGTCATAGCTAGTATAGCTAGTATAGGCCACATTATGAAGTAATTTAGCAGTAGGATATTTTGAAAAGGGAATGGGTTCCAAAGCAGTGAATTTGAAACCTACTCCTGCCACTTACCAGATCGTGAAAATGGCCTACTTCTGCTGAGCTTCTGTTTTCTCACCTGTCAATGCAGATCATTCATTTTCATTTTACAGAATCATAGCCCCTTTCATTTTCTTTATTTTTTATTTTTTTGAGTTGGAGTCTCGCTTTGTCGCCCAGGCTGGAGCGCTTTGGTGCAATCTCGGCTCACTGCAACCTCTGCCTCTCGGGTTCAAGCGATTCTCCTGCCTCAGCCTCCTGAGTAGCAGAGATTACAGGCTCCCATCACCACGCCTGGCTAATTTTTGTATTTTTAGTAGAGAAGGGGTTTCACCATGTTGGCCAGGCTGGTCTTGAACTCCTGATCTCAGGTGATCCGCCTGCCTCGGCCTCCCAAAGTGCTGGGATTACAGGCATGAGCCACTGTGCCCGGCCAGTAGCCCCTTTCAAAGTTTCCCCTAGTTATATCTGGGAGTGCTCGGGATTTTGGCATGTGCACGCATGTGCTCAGGAGCAGGTTGGTGTGTGTTCTTTGCCTCTTCTTTCTTGTCAAGGCTCCTAACTGTGGCTCTGCACCTTTACAGTCAGGCTCCACGGAGTTAGCTGCCATCCATGGTGGCTGTGAAGTCAATGTGCATTGAATTTGTGGCAAGGAAAGATGAGTTTGGAAATGGGATTGGGGTGATAAAAATGGCCCTCATTCTAATTCAGCCTCACTTCATAACATGTCCTGAAGAAGCACTATTTATTCCCAGAATCTCACATATCCTTTATCAGACTTCATCATGTGAGTTCTAGAGCTATTTTCTCTCTTTATAAGGCTTAAAACTGGTTCCTCTGGCTAACAGGGAGACAGATGCCAGGTAATTCTCCTGCCACTGCTTCCCTATATCTAATTATCCCCTATATCTTTAATTCAAACTTACCTGCACTAAATTCTCTTCTCAAAATTCAGCTCTAAAGCATAAAATCTTATGAATATATATACTCAACAGTGTTACCAGCCTGCCAGTTCCACAAACAACTCAGCTCTGAATCTTGCTTTTGAATCTCTGCACACACAGAAACAGCAGAGAAAGCAGTCAAGGTTTCTCAGCAACTGGAAGGTTTCATGAGTTAGCATGCTGCAGCAATAACTCAGAAAGTAGAAACTCGGATACTTATCAGGTCCATTCCAATGACAGATGAATGTAATGTACTTGGTTAGTGCAAATTGAGTTTTGATATCCAGTGTATACTGGATTCGAGTTACAAAGATAGAACAACAGAATTATAATTCTGTAAATAATAAGAGTTGGACTTATACAGTGCTTTTTAAAACACTTCCAGATTTATCTCACTTTCAAAAACTATTTTTAAAATATGTATTTAAAATATACCATAATCTAGGCATATTATTTATCATATCATCATTGTACTTCACAAGAAATAATAAAAATAACTAATAACAATGAATATAATAGATCACATTTACTGGTATCAGGTACAGTTCTAAAAGTTCTAAACATTTCACATATGTTAACATATTTAATCCTCTTTATGGCCCTGTAAGTTGGATACTGTTATTATTCTAATTTTGCAGATGAGGAAACTCTGGGTCAGAGAGGTTAAAATAGCTTGTCAAAGTAACATAGCCAATAAGTGGTAAAGCTGAGATCTTAAAAGTCTAGGCAATTTATTAAGTTTCTTCACCGCTCCTTTATAATCCTTTGTACTTATTTATGGCACTTATGACATTGCATAATGGGTACTTGTTTAATATCTTTCTTACTCCACTGGATGATGCTCCCTAACGGCAAGGACCGTGAGTTGGGTGTACAGCTCAGTGTTGCACTGGCACATGGCCAGAGCCAAAGTGTCTGCTGAATGTAGAACAATTTCTCAGTGAATCTCAGGATTATTTATTGAATTACTCCTTTCTGTTTAGCAAAGGTGACTTTGTTAGACAATGAGAAGTAACAAAGAAAATACATGTGAGCCATACACTACTGTTGTTCACAATCAATTGGAGGAGAAAAGTCCTCCCCAGATGAAGACTTATGTGACAATCTGAAAGATAACAGTAATGCAAGACAACAAGCTGGTACAGCTAGTGTGTAAGTCCTACATGAGTAACAAATAAAGGCTATGATTCAGAGGATGGAGGGGCAGCCTTGGGATCCGCTGAGTTGCTCAAGAACACAGAGTTAACGTTCAATCAAGAACTAAAACTAGAGTCTTTCGCCTACCAGAAAACAGCTCTTCAGTTAGACTGATGTGGGACAGTCAAAAGACTAGAAAAGAATGAGAGAATAAAAGAAAACTAACATTACTGATTTCCAAATGATTCAAATAGCAAATTCACTGGATTTATAAAACTTTTGGATTAGTCTCATGTTAATTCATTAAATTATTCACTTAATCACTTACTCGCTTGCTGACCACAGTTAATATTTACAGTTACTATGTGCTAAGCTCTGTATTAGGTGACAGAAGTCTCTGGGTTGGAAAGTGGAGTTGGAGAACTTTTCTGGTTAGGCATTCATTTCTTGGCAGCAACTTTGCACTGTGGGAGGTGTTTAAGAAACCACCACTGATTTTGGACTTGAATTCTTTAAATGAGTTGGAGTCAGGTACCTGACTAGTTTTATAGATTCAACTAGCACATTTTGTGTGCCCACTATATTTAAACATTGTGGGAATAAAGTGAAAAAAAAGTTCCTATACTCAAGAAGATTACAGTGTACTTTATTAGGTTTTATAATGGGTCTATAAACCAGATGGTGTGGGGGACAAGGTTGGGGAAGATCTCTTCATGAATTGTAGGATGAAGAATTGTGTAAATTCGTTAACGCCTTGGCCAAGTGTCTCTGATCCAGTGCTCACAACTATTCATATTCTGCTCTTTCTCTTGGGTACCAGCAAGCTTGTCATTTCCAGTTCCATTTGTAGTTAGGCATGGCAATGTGATTTGAGTTTTGTGTAACAGAATGGGAGGAAACATGATGTGCGCCTGCTTAGAAAATCCTCCCGGGCTCTGCCCTCCCTCTGTTTCCCCATTGGCTGGTATAATGAGAGGGCTCTGAATCTAGATTTGGGTGAGGTAATGAGATCCAGGAAACTGAGATGAATAATAAACTGCTGACTATGATGGACTATGAGATGAAGGACATATCGTACCAAGCCACCATTATTAGGGGGCTGTTATTTGCAGCAAGTGGTTAATTCTAACTGGTCAGTATTTGTGCTTGACTTACTCAGGGCCAAATCCTCAATGTCCGGACACCAGGTATGGGCATAAGGAAGAATCATAAAACTTGTAACCATAAAATATGTTCAAATTTACAAAGTACTTTCAGATATATGAGTTTATTTTGGCAACAGTTATTATGATAACTATAGGATTATAGGGCAGGTAGTATTATGTCCATTTTGCCAATAGAAAAACTAGGCTGTTTGTGTTAGACTGCTTGGAAAGATGAGACTATCAAAATAAACTTTATTTCAGTTACGGAAAAGTTTCTCCTTAGGACTATGTAGGGACTAGGGATTTTGCTAACATAGACTTTAAAATTGTTAGCTTAAAAGTCTTTTTCCACTGCCCTCCACCTTCCCTGCTTTAATCGGACACATGAGTCTGGAATGAAAGGAGAAGAAAATAAGAGAGGTGGGATCATCCTCCTAAGGGGCCATGGTCCTTCCTTGGATATGACCCCACTGGCTGTCCTAGGGCTGCTATAATCTAGGATCATGATTCACATGGTAGTCTCCATGACATGGCAGTACTGGGCCTTCTCCTTGCCGGATTACGATAATTAATTGAAGGTGTCTACATAACTTACGAGAGCATAACCTTTCTCTTTCTACTACCAAAGCAGTGTAAGCAATTCTACTTTCCCTAGGGCATTAAACCTTTGTACAGCCTCTGGTATACCTTTCGCTTATTTTAGGCATTCTTATTATGATTTTGCCTTTTGTTCTTTCTCACAAAAAAAGAATTTTCTCATGCAACATTTTTATATAGCCTACAGGGACCCTGTCCTGGCAGTTATCCATTTCAACTCCCCCACCCAGTGAATTTTTCTAATTCATTTTAACTTTATTAATTTATGCAACCAATATGCTTAGGATTTTCCTAGGTTCAGGGCATATAGAGATAAACAGAGTATGACTCTCACTGTTAAGTAAATGATCTTTACAGAAATACTTAAAACTATTTAAATCCAGTCAGTATTAATGTTCATTTGGGTTGCCTTCAAAAATATCTGTTGAATACCAATGCCTTCAACAGGCAACTTATTGTGGTACATTGCACATGTGAGGATTGGGATGAGTAAAGAAGTAGAAAGACATAAGGCTCATCAGCAAGGAAGATCTGAGGATGAAAGAAAGAACAGATAATACTCAGGCTTGCCCAAGGCTATAAAACTTGATAAGCCTATTGTTGTAGGCAAGCCACTGTATTAGTTAAGACTCTTTTGGCTTCAAATGACAGAAAATGCAATTCAAATTGGCTTGAGACAGAAAGAATTTATTGGCTCCTGTACCTGAAAAATCTAGGACATAGAACTGTGTATTAGTGGGATCAGAAACAAATTTTCTAGTTTCAGAGGTGGTAAGTATAACAGATTCTTTATCTTCTAAATAAGTGGGTTTTATGCATGGAATTAGAATCGCTTAATGTAGATAAAACATAAGTAAGCTTCAAGACAACCACTTGCTTTTCTTAGACATAGCAGGGAACAAAATAAAGCATTCCAGCCAAGAGGATAGTGAAGTGGTAACAGAGTCTCACTAATACAGCCAAGCAGATGGTAAAGGTGTCCTGACAGCCCAGGGTCTTCAATCCTCAACAAAGTTGGGTGCTTTTTCTGTCCTGCAACATGGGAAAAAACGTGTCTAATTAGTGACTCCCAGTAGATGCAATAGCAGAAGGACAGGCTAGTGTGTGTCCTCTTACCTTGGGAAGTCGAGAAGAGATGAACTCTCTTTTATGGAATCATCTATATAAGTTAGGCAACTTAAGCACATCAAGCTTTGCCAGGCACTTAGGCAACTGAGCTAAATTAAAAAAAAAAAAAAAGCCCGGGCACGGTGGCTCATGCCTGTAATCCCAGCACTTTGGGAGGCAGAGGCGGGCGGATCACGAGGTCAGGAGATCGAGACCATCGTGGCTAACACAGTGAAACCTCATCTCTACTAAAAACACAAAAAATTAGCCGGGCATGGTGGCAGGTGCCTGTAGTCCCAGCTACTTGGGAAGCTGAGGCAGGAGAATGGCCTGAACCCAGGAGGCAGAGCTTGCAGTGAGCCGAGACTGCGCCACTGCACTCCAGCCTGGGCGACAGAGCAAGACTGTCTCAAAGAAAAAAAAAAAAAAAACCCACAAATTCTTTAAATATATAATTAAAAACCACCTACACACTGTCACTTCAAATATAATAGTTGTATCTATATTAAAATTGTTATGATATTGTCAAGTTGCATTAGTCAGCATTGTATCAGTGGCTGAAAGTTGTTTTTTTTTTTTTTTTTTTGAGACAGAGTTTTACTCTGTCACCCAGCCTGGAGTGCAGTGGTGCAATCACAGTTCACTGTAGCCTCTACCTCCCAGGCTGGAGTGCAGTGGTGCAATCACAGTTCACTGTAGCCTCTACCTCCCAGGCTCAGGTGATTCTCTCATCTCAGCCTCCTGAATAGCTGGAACTACAGGGGCACGACTCCATGCCTGGCTAATTTTGTCATTTTTTTTTGTGGAAATAGGGTTTTGCCATGTTGCTCAGGCTGGTGTCAAACTTTTGGGCTCAACTGATCCACCCACCTTGGCCTTCCAAAGTGCTGAGATTTCAGGCACAATCTAGGAAGCTAGGAGCTAGGAAGGTTGAGGCTGCAGTGAGCTGTGATTGCACCACTGTACTCCAACCTGGGCAACAGAGTGAGACCCTGTCTCAGAAAAAAAAAAAAAAAAAAAAAAAAAAAATGAAAAACAAAAAACAAAACAAAACAACAAAAAAAACACAAAAGCTTTTAGCCACTGATACAATGCTGGCTGATGCAACTTGATAATACCATAGCAATTTAAATATAGATAAAACTAAAAGCTTTAATAATGTTATAGAAGTATCCAAGATATCAAAGAAGGAAATTATTTTTACAAAGCTGTATTTATTTGGAGGGCCCCAGGTATTTGTATCAAGATAATATGCAGGCCTGGCTACATCTAGTTTCTCAAGCAAATTTTCATTCTCCCTTTTCTTGCCTATGCTTTCCTCTGTATCGATTCTTTCTTAGGCAAATTCTCTGCTTGAGTTCCCAAGACTGCTGCTAGTAGCACTAGTTGTATGTTCTAGTACCTCATTAAGCAATAGAAAGAGACTCTTCCTTCCTAACAATTCAAATAAAAGTTCTAGACTTGAATCTTAGTGAATTAAGTTGGATCATGAGTGTATACTGAATTAATCACTTCTAGTGAGTCTTGAAGATTTGATGATTCAGTTGGCTAACCTGGATCACATGCCACCCAAGCCACAGGGACTATGGGATTGAAGAATCCTTTAAATAACTACCGTGGCATCGTTTGATACACCTTACTGCATTAGTTCATTTTCATGCTGCTGATGAAGACATACCTGAGACTGGGCAATTTACAAATGAAAGAGGTTTAATGGGCTTACAGTTCTATGTGGCTGGATAGGCCTCACAATCATGGTGGAAGGTGAAAGGTACGTCTCACATGGCAGAAGATAAGAGAAGAAAGCTAGCGCAGGGAAACTCCCATTTTTAAAACCATCAGATCCCATGAGACTCATTCACTATCATGAGAACAGCACGGGAAAGGCTCGACCCCATGATTCAATTACCTCCCACTAGGTTTCTCCCATGACACGTGGGAATTGTCGGAGTTACAATTATGAGATATGGGTTGAGACACAGCCAAACCAAATCATTCACAGTTTAAGATCATGGGGAACCACTGCTCCTACTTTACCTAGATTAATTCCACATTTCAGAAATTTTTACTTATAGCATTCTCCTTCCTAATGCTTATTTCTTTTTGATTCAAAATTCTGATTGCATGAAATAAAAAGCAAGTTATGTCTAGTTAGAGCCACAAACAAAACAAAATACAAAAACAAGCAAAAACAAAAAAAAACCCAAACAAATACAGCAACAATTATTGGAAGAATCCTTAGGTATCTCACAGGATCAAAGGAAGAGTTGAACATGCCTGTGGAGATGCAAGGAAAAAAGATAATCTGTAGAACCTTAGAAGCAAGGGTCTATTGTCTCTTTAGAGTAATGGTATCAATGTCAGTCTACTACAAAGGCTTTTAGTCTTATCTTTCAATTGAAATTTCCAGTTTCTTAGGGGAAAGCATTTGATTAGCCATTGCTGGTTAAACGTAAACCTCTGGATCATTCAGCTATTCCTGGGAGACTGAACTGTATATATAACATGAAAAAAATACCACTACCACTACCTTCTTTAGAAAAATAACGAATGATGTTCATGGAAATGCACTTTTCCAATATTGCATAGCTAATAATAGCAGAGCCAGTATTTGAATCCAGTTTTGATTAAATAATTTATATTCTGTAAATAGTACCACGTCTGTTAAACACATTGTGATATCCTAAGTTTGCAATTCTTAAATGTCATGATTTTGTTTTTACATTTGTGTGCCTTCTTTGCACTTTGCTAATTCCTTAATAAGAATCAAGCTGTGCTTAAGACATTTCAGTCTGTTCCAGCAAGAGCAGTGTCTGTGGAGGCTGAACGTGCTTGGTATCAGGTTTAAAAGTAGGATGTGCTCATCAAAGAGGAAAAACTCCCTTGGAAAATTGCTCTCCCTCCTTTAGTGATTCTTCCTGAGAGCTCTTCTCATCTCACTTTTTGTAGGATTTTGAGTTTTGTTTATTTAAGGAATGATTCTGTATCATACCAACTCTACCCCCATGAATGTACATGATTTGAAAATTACAAATCCTAACAGTTTCTGCTCACATATGTGAATCTAAGAGTTAGGAGAACATTTCACAGTAAGCATAAAATGTGACAAAACTAGATTAAAAAGATCCCTGGTGATGACACAATTCTGTTAGGGGTGATGAGGCTGTTTTCTTCACCCATTGTGAACAACAGATTTTGACTATGTATCAGTTGCTTTTCACTCATGTCAGGTAATTTCTTATAATACTTTTTGAAAGTTACATACACACAGACACACACATTTATTATATATATATATATAAAATATATATAGAGAGAGAGAGAGAAAGAGAGAGAGACAGAGACAGAAAAACTATTAGGACAATACATCTTAGAAGCATAACTATCTACAAAATAAATTGAATTCCATACAATATGGTTTTATGTATTTATCTAATTTTTTATAGTATGATTCTAAGCCTATTCATTAAGGAACATTAGAGTTTTTGCAGTGGCCTTATTTGGTTCCTTTTCTTTCACAATTCTTCTTCATGGACAGTTTTGTCCTGATCTCAGGCAGCTCCTATCCCACACAAGTTTATACTGTATTAGTCACTTCTTACCGTTAAAGAATATTGGAATACAAAAAAATTCAGCCTCTTCACTGACAGTTGTTAAGGTTTTACTATTAGGCACAGTGGTTCATGCTTGTAATCCCGCACTTTGGGAGGCCAAGTCAGAAAGATTTCTTAAGCCCAGGATTTCAAGACCAGCCTGGGCAACATAGTGAGATTCTGTCTCTCTAAAAAAAAAATTTTAAATATTATCCAGGTGTGATGCTACATACTTGTAGTCCCAGGTACTTGGGAGGCTGCGGTGGGAGAATCACTTGAGCCTGGGAGGTTCTGGGAGGTTGAGGCTGCAGTGAGCCATGATTGCACCACTACACTCCAGCCTGGGCAACAGAATGAGACTCTGTCTCAAAAAAAAACAACAAAAAAAAATTCACTATTGAAGTGCAGAGTCCTCATCTTTTTCTATACCTTGTGAGAATTGCCTGTTGCCATTTTAGCATGGTGTTCCCTTGCGCCCTGTTCCAATTTTCTGTTTGATCTCTTTGATCTGTAGAAATGAATTAAACCATTTCTCACTGTGGGATCACTTGGGAAAAGCTCCTCCTTCTGAAGAAATCATTTGACTCTGGTGTAGCATCATCATAATATTCCCTTTATTCTTTAACTCATTGGTTCTCTTCTTTTCCCCCTAGACCTCTCCACTGCCACTAGCTAAATGGCTAAGGGGAGTGGTATTGTTCTTAGCATTTCAGGCCAACATCAGTGTGGGCTACAAAAGCACATGTTTACACAATTCGCAGACAATGATATGTGAGCCAAACAACTTACCTGATACCTGACCCTATCCAAGGCAATCTGGCTCAAGGGAGAGTAGAGTTACATTCATGAGATGACTTTCCCAGTACAGAGAAGTAAAGTTATCAGGCCTACAATAACAGATTAGCACTGTGCAATCTATAAAGCATCTACAAAGCATTTCTACATGCATTATCCCTTTTAATCCTTAAAATGCATTATCTTTCATCTTCACAACTCTAAATGAGACGTCCGTTTCAGATGAGGCTCAGAAAGGTTACGATTTGGTTAAAATGTTCACAGAGTTGAGTCTGAATCAAGATCTTATAACTCTGAATCCTACCTCTTTTCCTGATGCCTCATAGTTGGTGCCAGAAAAAGTACCTTTCCTAATTTTTGTGTCTTCCTGACACAAATACAACCAGTATTGCCTTTTGCATGAGTAGAAAAGTACAGGTCTTTTAAATGATTCATTAAAAGAGAGACCAGACAGGCAAAAAGGAGATCTCCTCATAGTGCAAATACAAGAAAATCTGCAGTAGATGAAAGATCAGGGATAAACTATAAGTAAAGATCACAAGATCAGAAATGGGGCAAAGAAGGGCTACTTTTTCCGTAATCTAAGAACCCACCCAAATTGGACCTTCTCTAACAAACAGAGGAAAACTTACTGTATTCTTTTGCTTGAAAATATTCTGTTCACTTGAAATTTTGAAAATATACATTACAAATTAAATAATAACCTATAGAAGAAAAATCTTTATGTTCTTTAGAATAAATCAATTATCAGAGGTTATGACTGGGTTACTAGTCATAGTACCTACAAAAGCCAGAAAGTGTAGAGTTCTTGCTAAGAGAATCTTTTGCAGCAGCCAGAGAAGTTCCTTTATAGTGTTGAAAAGAAGCCCAATATGTGCACAGGGTTATATTTTAGGTGATAAAGGAGACTTTCTAACATCTTTTTTCTCTTTGATTCTATACAGATCAAACAAAAATTCTGTTCATTTTAAGAGAAGCCTAAAATATGAGAAGCAGCCAAGGTTCCTTTTCTCAGTGTGACAGTGTTGCTGACACACAGCTGGAGACTGATTTATCATCACATTTAAAGAAAGCCTTTAACAAATGACAACACATATGGACATTAGGCAGTTCCTTTCTCTCACATAAAACAAAGTGATAAATGGTATATGAATTTTAAAGGCATAATTCCTCAAATGAAAACTCTAAAATATGAGAGTTAAACTATCTGAATTGCTGGTGATTCCCCCATTTCAAGTTTTTGTATGGCATCCCATGGGATAGGATTGAGAAAAGTTAGCTAAGAGTCTATTAGTCTTTTCTCATCTCAATGCCAGTCTTACATCACCATTTCCATGCCTCATATTTATAAAATGCATTGTGTTTTTCATTTAGAAAGCTGAAGTGGGTTTGATTCATCACAAACCTACCCCTAACCCCTCTCTTCTATGATATCCACTTTTTATTTCTGACAATTCAATTAGGATTCCTTAAATCAGAGTAGACCAGGAGCATACACTTAATTCATAAATCTTTGATTTTTATGTGGAATGTCAAAAATGTCAAGTCAAGAGAAAGTCAAGGAATATTCCAAGATTTTATATAGCATCTATCAACATGGGATCTACGGTAACCCCATATCTCCATTTCACACATGTACTTTCTTTTTCTATGAAGATTCAGTTTGAAATTTGACCCCGAAGATGGCCGAATAGGAACAGCTCCGGTCTACAGCTCCCAGCGCGAGCCACGCAGAAGACGGGTGATTTCTGCATTTCCATCTGAGGTACCGTGTTCATCTCACTAGGGAGTGCCAGACAGTGGGCGCAGGTCAGTGGGTGAGTGCACCGTGCGCCAGCCGAAGCAGGGGCGAGGCATTGCCTCACTCGGGAAGCGCAAGGGGTCAGGGAGTTCCCCTTCCAGGGGTGACAGACGGCACCTGGAAAATCGGGCCACTCCCACCCGAATACTGTGCTTTTCCGACGGGCTTAGGAAACGGTGCCCCAGGAGATTATAGCCCGCACCTGGCTCAGAGGGTCCTACGCCCACGGAGTCTCGCTGATTGCTAGCACAGCAGTCTGAGATCAAACAGCAAGTCGGCAGCGAGACTGGGGGAGGGGCGCCCGCCATTGCCCAGGCTCGCTTAGGTAAACAAAGCAGCCTGGAAGCTTGAAGTGGGTGGAGCCCACCACAGCTCAAGGAGGCCTGCCTGCCTCTGTAGGCTCCACCTCTGGGGGCAGGGTACAGACAAACAAAAAGACAGCAGTAACCTCTGCAGACTTAAATGTCCCTGTCTGACAGCTGCGAGGAGAGCAGTGGTTCTCCCAGCACGCAGCTGGAGATCTGAGAACGGGCAGACTGCCTCCTCAAGTGGGTCCCTGACCCCTGACCCCCGAGCAGCCTAACTGGGAGGCACCCCCCAGCAGGGGCAGACTGACACCTCACATGGCTGGCCAGGTACTCCAACAGACCTGCAGCTGAGGGTTCTGTCTGTTAGAAGGAAAACTAACAGAAAGGACATCCACACCAAAAACCCATCTGTACATCACCATCATCAAAGACCAAAAGTAGATAAAACCACAAAGATAGGGAAAAAACAGAGCAGAAAAACTGGAAACTCTAAAAACCAGAGTACCTCTCCTCCTCCAAAGGAACGCAGTTCCTCACCAGCAACGGAACAAAGCTGGACGGAGAATGACTTTGATGAGCTGAGAGAAGAAGGCTTCAGACGATCAAATTACTCCGAGCTACAGGAGGATATTCAAACCAAAGGCAAAGAAGTTGAAAACTTTGAAAAAAATTTAGAAGAATGTATAACTAGAATAACCAATACAGAGAAGTGCTTAAAGGAGCTGATGGAGCTGAAAACCAAGGCTCGAGAACTACGTGAAGAATGCAGAAGCCTCAGGAGCTGATGCGATCAAATGGAAGAAAGGGTATCAGCCCTGGAAGATGAAATGAATGAAATGAAGCGAGAAGGGAAGTTTAGAGAAAAAAGAATAAAAAGAAACGAGCAAAGCCTCCAAGAAATGTGGGACTATGTGAAAAGACCAAATCTACGTCTGATTGGTGTACCTGAAAGTGATGGGGAGAATGGAAACAAGTTGGAAAACACTCTGCAGGATATTATCCAGGAGAACTTCCCCAATCTAGCAAGGCAGGCCAACATTCAGATTCAGGAAATACAGAGAACGCCACAAAGATACTCCTCGAGAAGAGCAACTCCAAGACACATAATTGTCAGATTCACCAAAGTTGAAATGAAGGAAAAAATGTTAAGGGCAGCCAGAGAGAAAGGACGGGTTACCATCAAAGGGAAGCCCATCAGACTAACAGCGGATTTCTCGGCAGAAACCCTACAAGCCAGAAGAGAGTGGGGGCCAATATTCAACATTCTTAAAGAAAAGAATTTTCAACCCAGAATTTCATATCCTGCCAAACTAAGCTTCATAAGTGAAGGAGAAATAAAATACTTTACAGACAAGCAAATGCTGAGAGATTTTGTCACCACCAGGCCTGCCCTAAAAGAGCTCTTGAAGGAAGCGCTAAACATGGAAAGGCACAACCGGTACCAGCCACTGCAAAATCATACCGAAATGTAAAGACCATTGAGACTAGGAAGAGACTGAATCAACTAACGAGCAAAATATCCAGCTAACATCATAATGACAGGATCAAATTCACACATAACAATATTAACTTTAAATGTAAATGGACTAAATGCTACAATTAAAAGACACAGACTGGCAAATTGGATAAAGACTCAAGACCCATCAGTGTGCTGTATTCAGGAAACACATCTCACATGCAGAGACACACATAGGCTCCAAATAAAAGGATGGAGGAAGATCTACCAAGCAAATGGAAAATGAAAAAAGGCAGGGGTTGCAATCCTAGTCTCTGATAAAACAGACTTTAAACCAACAAAGATCAAAAGAGACAAAGAAGGCCATTACATAATGGTAAAGGGATTAATTCAACAAGAAGAGCTAACTATCCTAAATATATATGCACCCAATACAGGAGCACCCAGATTCATAAAGCAAGTCCTGAGTGACCTACAAAGAGACTTAGACTCCCACACGTTAATAATGGGAGACTTTAACACCCCACTGTCAACATTAGACAGATCAACGAGACAGAAAGTCAACAAGGATACCCAGGAATTGAACTCAGCTCTGCACCAAGCGGACCTAATAGACATCTACAGAACTCTCCACCCCAAATCAACAGAATATACATTTTTTTCAGCACCACACCACACCTATTCCAAAATTGACCATATACTTGGAAGTAAAGCTCTCCTCAATAAATGTAAAAGAACAGAAATTGTAACAAACTGTCTCTCAGATCACAGTGCAATCAAGCTAGAACTCAGGATTAAGAATCTCACTCAAAACCGCTCAACTACGTGGAAACTGAACAACCTGCTCCTGAATGACTACTGGGTACATAACGAAATGAAGGCAGAAATAAAGATGTTCTTTGAAACCAACGAGAACCAAGACACAACATACCAGAATCTCTGGGATGCATTCAAAGCAGTGTGTAGAGGGAAATTTATAGCACTAAATGCCCACAAGAGAAAGCAGGAAAGATCCAAAATTGACACCCTAACATCACAATTAAAAGAACTAGAAAAGCAAGAGCAAACACATTCAAAAGCTAGCAGAAGGCAAGAAATAACTAAAATCAGAGCAGAACTGAAGGAAATAGAGACACAAAAAACCCTTCAAAAAATAAATGAATCCAGGAGCTGGTTTTTTGAAAGGATCAACAAAATTGATAGACCGCTAGCAAGATTAATAAAGAAAAAAAGAGAGAAGAATCAAATAGATGCAATAAAAAATGATAAAGGGGATATCACCACCGATCCCACAGAAATACAAACTACCATCAGAGAATATTACAAACACCTCTATGCAAATAAACTAGAAAATCTAGAAGAAATGGATAAATTCCTCAACACATACACCCTCCCAAGACTAAACCAAGAAGAAGTTGAATCTCTGAATAGACCAATAACAGGAGCTGAAATTGTGGCAATAATCAATAGCTTACCAACCAAAAAAAGTCCAGGACCAGATGGGTTCACAGCTGAATTCTACCAGAGGTACAAGGATGAGCTGGTACCATTCCTTCTGAAACTATTCCAATCAATAGAAAAAGAGGGAATCCTCCCTAACTCATTTTATGAGGCCAGCATCATCCTGATACCAAAGCCTGGCAGAGACACAACAAAAAAAGAGAGTTTTAGACCAATATCCTTGATGAACATTGATGCAAAAATCCTCAATAAAATACTGGCAAACAGAATCCAGCAGCACATCAAAAAGCTTATCCACCATGATCAAGTGGGCTTCATCCCTGGGATGCAAGGCTGGTTCAATATACGCAAATTAATAAATGTAATCCAGCATATAAACAGAACCAAAGACAAAAACCACATGATTATCTCAATAGATGCAGAAAAGGCCTTTGACAAAATTCAACAACCCTTCATGCTAAAAACTCTCAATAAATTAGGAATTGATGGGACGTATCTCAAAATAATAAGAGCTATCTATGACAAACCCACAGCCAATATCATACTGAATGGGCAAAAACTGGAAGCATTCCCTTTGAAAACTGGCACAAGACAGGGATGCCCTCTCTCACCACTTCTATTCAACATAGTGTTGGAAGTTCTGGCCAGGGCAATTAGGCAGGAGAAGGAAATCAAGGGTATTCAATTAGGAAAAGAGGAAGTCAAATTATCCCTGTTTGCAGATGACATGATAGTATATCTAGAAAACCCCATTGTCTCAGCCCAAAATCTCCTTAAGCTGATAAGCAACTTCAGCAAAGTCTCAGGATACAAAATCAATGTGCAAAAATCACAAGCATTCTTATACATCAATAACAGACAAACAGAGAGCCAAATCATGAGTGAACTCCCATTCACAATTGCTTCAAAGAGAATAAAATACCTAGGAATCCAACTTACAAGGGATGTGAAAGACCTCTTCAAGGAGAACTACAAACCACTGCTCAAGGAAACAAAAGAGGATACAAACAAATGGAAGAACATTCCATGCTCATGGGTAGGAAGAATCAATATCATGAAAATGGCCATACTGCCCAAGGTAATTTACAGATTCAATGCCATCCCCATCAAGCTACCAATGACTTTCTTCACAGAATTGGAAAAAACTACTTTAAAGTTCATATGGAACCAAAAAAGAGCCCGCATCGCCAAGTCAATCCTAAGCCAAAAGAACAAAGCTGGAGGCATCACGCTACCTGACTTCAAACTATACTACAAGGCTACAGTAACCAAAACAGCATGGTACTGGTACCAAAACAGAGATATAGATCAATGGAACAGAACAGAGCCCTCAGAAATAATGCCACATATCTACAACCATCTGATCTTTGACAAACCTGAGAAAAACAAGAAATGGGGAAAGGATTCCCTATTTAATAAATGGTGCTGGGAAAACTGGCTAGCCGTATGCAGAAAGCTGAAACTGGATCCCTTCCTTACACCTTATACAAAAATCAATTCAAGATGGATTAAAGACTTAAATGTTAGACCTAAAACCATAAAAACCCTAGAAGAAAACCTAGGCAATACCATTCAGGACATAGGCATGGGCAAGGACTTCATGTCTAAAACACCAAAAGCAATGGCAACAAAAGCCAAAATTGACAAATGGGATCTAATTAAACTAAAGAGCTTCTGCACAGCAAAGGAAACTACCATCAGAGTGAACAGGCAACCTACAAAATGGGAGAAAATTTTCGCAACCTACTCATCTGAGAAAGGGCTAATATCCAGAATCTACAATGAACTCAAACAAATTTACAAGAAAAAAACAAACAACCCCATCAAAAAGTGGGCGAAGGACATGAACAGACACTTCTCAAAAGAAGACATTTATGCAGCCAAAAAACACATGAAAAAATGCTCACCATCACTGGCCATCAGAGAAATGCAAATCAAAACCACAATGAGATACCATCTCACACCAGTTAGAATGGCAATCATTAAAAAGTCAGGAAACAACAGGTACTGGAGAGGATGTGGAGAAATAGGAACACTTTTACACTGTTGGTGGGACTGTAAACTAGTTCAACCCTTGAGGAAGTCAGTGTGGCGATTCCTCAGGGATCTAGAACTAGAAATTCCATTCGACCCAGCCATCCCATTACTGGGTATATACCCAAAGGACTATAAATCATGCTGCTATAAAGACACATGCACACGTATGTCTATTGCCGCATTATTCACAATAGCAAAGACTTGGAACCAACCCAAATGTCCAACAATGATAGACTGGATTAAGAAAATGTGGCACATATACACCATGGAATACTATGCAGCCATAAATAATGATGAGTTCATGTCCTTTGTAGGGACATGGTTGAAATTGGAAATCATCATTCTCAGTAAACTATCGCAAGAACAAAAAACCAAACACCGCATATTCTCACTCATAGGTGGGAATTGAACAATGAGAACACATGGACACAGGAAGGGGAACATCACACTTCGGGGACTGTTGTGGGGTGGGGGGAGGGGGGAGGGATAGCATTGGGAGATATACCTAATGCTAGATGACGAGTTGGTGGGTGCAGCACACCAGCATGGCACATGTATACATATGTAACTTACCTGCACATTGGGCACATGTACCATAAAACCTAAAGTATAATAATAATAATAATAATAATAAAAGAAAAAAAAAAAAAGAAATTTGACCCCCTTAGGATTTTAAGCAGCCAGCTTTGGCATGAAAGTCAAGACTGGGGCTGGTAAACTACAGCCAGCCAATAGGCCAATTTCAGCAAACTGACTGCTCTTATAAATAATGCTTTATTGGAACACAGCCACACCCATTTGCTTATGGATTGTCTGCAGTTACTTTCATACCATAACAGCAGAGTGAAGTAGTTGTGATGGTTTGAGGCAGAAAAGCCTAAAATATTTACTATATGGACCTTTAAAGAAATAGTTTGCTGACCCCTGGTCTAACCTAATTCTGGTTAGTGTTATAGGGCTGAAAGCAAGACATTTTTTTTCCTTCTTGATTCTTTCACATATAGAAAACTATTTTTTCAATTAAAAATCTATCATTTGAAAATTCATCAGAACTGGCTGTAACCCAGATACGATTTTTTTTTATATATTCAAAAGAAAGCTATTAACCCTGACAGACATTTCTCAGTCTGTGCTTTTTTCTATTTTATCATTTTAAAGTACTTAAAATAGAAAGATGAAAAAGCATTTGTTGGCTACTTGGTTAGCTTCACAAATTTTCCCCCTTCCTACCAGCAGAAATCTCCAAATGACTTTTTCAATGACTCTAAATCGCTGAACTTCTACTTCTCACCTGCCAGTCTACCCCCGACCTGCAACTACATTTCCACTGCTCAAAGTGGTTGGTCCTGACAGAATCAGAAGGGCCCTTTTAGGTAAAATAGCTCTAATTTTCACAGGAATTTTCCTAGTTGCAGAAATTAAGTTTACAACAAGGAAATAACACTCTCTTTAGTGGGTTTGAGTTGCGATCCTGAAACTGTAAAGTTTCCTCCAAACAGTCTGCTCATAAATCCTTTTAAGTATGCAGTCCTTAGCACAAGTCCCTACTAAATTAAATATCAAGCAGAGCTAGGAAAGGACTGGTAGGTACATTTGATGATTTTATAAGGTTGGGATAGAGAAAGTGGCACAGGAATTTGAAACTCTAATTGCTGCTTCTCCCTTGTTCCTCTTTTCTCTTTTAGTCTCCTGAAGAGTGTAAAAAATTCCAAGCTCATGCTCTTCTGGCCAAGCATGTTCAGGCATTTTTGTCCTCAGTTCTGATACCAAGCACCAATTGTACATACCCAGAAAGCACAGGGAATTCAGTGTGGTTTTTCTTTGTATTGTTGAGATTATTTCTTTAAACAAGAAATTTTCACCTTTCTTGTTTATTTCCTGAGGCAATAAAACAATTCAGCAGTGACTCAGCAACTTGTAAACTTTTGTCTCAGACACCTCATCTCAATAAATCTGCAAGCCAGAAGTTAAATTTTCCAGGTATTCCATCCCCCAAAATATTGAAGAGTAAAATGAAAATCATTGTAATATTAAAAGAGAAACTAGAAACATGAATATATTCCACAACTCAAGGAACTCAGGTTATTTGGACAATGTGCAATAATTGAGTTATAGTCCTTGTCTGCCTTTAGCTAGTTACATGACCTGAGAGAGTCATCGTGTAGAACTGGGTTTGTTCAATGATTAGGCTTGGTTTTTAAAGTCTTTCTTGTATACAGATTCAGATTGTACTCAAATTCTGAACCGTGAGGGCTGTCAATCTCTGGGAAAGGTTTTTAGAGAAAGGCAGTCTTAAAAGATTTACTGTCCTATGTTATTCCCCCATTGGCCTCAAATAAACTTATGTGAAACTTGCAGAGTAGCACAGATCCTTGAATACCCTTGATAAGATAAATGGCTCTTCTGTTTAGAAGGCTGTGCTCCTTGACTAAATGTACATCATTGGCAGGTGCCCAAGTAGAATGGTGAGAGAAAGAGAACATAGCTGTCTTCCCTGCCAGATCAGCTGAAGCAACCTTGGCCCTCAGTGGAGATGTGTTACAAACAGATGGCCTTCACATGCCATAGGGAACTGCACCATTTTACATACTGTCTCATCTAGAGCCAAGGGAATAAGAGGTAAGTTATACAACTTCTTTCCTAGGCCTATAATTTTATGATTTTATAGCTAATGAGGCTCTGATTTTCTTAAGTCTACAATTGAAACTTCGATAACCACACATTTTTACTGAGATGAATCTTGCCTTAACAGCTGCAAGTGGGACATGGTTCATTAGGGACCTCTATATTATAAGACATGTAATCCTCCCCTTAGTTTTTATGGAAAAAACTCTCGACAATGACACCATAATATTTGACCTTAATAACTGTACCTGGATTCATTCACCAAGAATACCAGAGGACTTTTGCCAACAAATTTAGCCTGTACATTAGCAATACAATGATTCTGAAATCACATTCATCTGTACGTTTTAGGAGGTTCTAAAGCAGCTCAGTCAGCCTTGATGAATTAGTTCTTTCTCTAAAATAGAGGGATGACATAACTCATTATTAGCACCTTTTATGGAAATGGCATTAATCCAAACTGTTAGTAATTTAAGATGCATATTTCAGACGTGCATGAATTAATTCAGTGAAATGGATGAGATTAAAAATAAATTTGCTCTAACCTTTTGTCATGAAATGAGGGCACGGAGATGTTATAATGAATGGGAGGTGTGGTCTTGGTAATCCAGCACACTTAAGGATTTAAATCCATGAATGTCTTTTTACCACTCATGTTCCATTCAGCACTCCTGTGCAGAAGCAGACTGCTGCCTGCCTACTGAGGCCAGTGATTCTTCTATATTCTTTCTATGTTGACAAACACTCACAAAGCATCATCTTTGAGACCATTCAAGAAAAGAAGTATATGTTGGGGGAAAAGAAGAAAAAGAAAGAAAAGCTGTATTATTCAAGTCCCAGGGAGGAAAATGCACAAACAACTTTATTCAACCCAAATCTTTGGGTAAGGAAATTAAGGTCAGTCTTATAGGAAGTCTTCAACTCCACTCCCACCTACAAGAAAGCCATCCATCCCCACTGCCAATGCCCTGCGTCAAGATTCTTAGCTTTTTCACTTGGAAAACTAACTGCAGTAGCACTGGTTGTTTCTTTTCAATCAGTTTCTTTTGTCTTCAGCCTGCTTGCTTTCTACATTGTTAACAGAGAGAGCTTGCTAAAATAGAAATCAGATCTGATCATTTCCATGTTTTAAATCCTACGTCTCCCACAGTAATCATGATAAAATTCAGAGGACTCGAGGCCCCTCCACTATCTGGGCTCTATCATTACACCTAAGGAGTGCTCTGCTCCTGTGAAATCAATCTATGTGAAGTTTTCCAAATGGTTCTATGTTCTCATGTCTCTGATCCTCTGTACATGCCATTTAACTTCTCATTAGGGCTGAAACTTGAAGGATGAAAAATGATAGTTAAAATGTATTGGGCACCTAGTTATGAGCCAGATATAATTCTGAGGATTTTACATGTATTAATGCATTCAGTTCTCCCAGCAACAGTATGAAGTAGGTACTCTCAGTATCCTGGTTTTATAAAGGAGGAACTTGAAGCATACAGCAGCTAAGTTCCCTACCTGAGGTTACACACGGAGTAAGAGTTTCATATGGGATTCCAGGGCACATGCTCATAGCCAAGGTGTTATACTGCTTCTAGGTCTCATGAGGCATTTACTCATCCTTCAAAATCCAGTTCAGAGGGCATTTTCACTGGGAAGCTCCTGTGATGGCCCCCATCTTATGGAGGTGACGTGCATCTGTGCTCCTTGGTACCCCATGTGCATCCCCCTGTTATAACACAGACAGCATTGTACATGCTAGCATCTCCACAGTCTCTCCTGTGTTTCCATGTCTAGTGCTCTGTAAACATCTGTGGATTGGAGAAAAACTTGTTTTCAAAAGAAATCATTTCCTTTTGTTTTAAAATGTTCTATATTTCTAGTGAGTAATTCAGCCCCTAGTAAACAGTAAGTACTCAGTAAGTGTTGGGTGAAATGAAAGAGCAAATGGGTTTGAGATCTTTCTTGGTACCCATACGAAGTAGGAGCAGATCAACTTCCATTAATATTAATGGAAGTTCTCCTTATTTTGCTTTACCGTGTTTTTTTTTTGTTGTTGTTGTTGTTTGTTTTTGCTACTCCATCAATTACAAGTACCACTACCCCACATGACTATGAAACTGTAAAGAAAAAGTTTCTCTAGTGTAGGCTTTGTTTTATAGGGTATAGCACACTTCTTAATTTTAGTACAATAATGAAAAAAATTACAACAGATTTTTTTTCAGATTGATATTTGATATAGCAAGAAAGGGAAAGAAGCATCTACTATGTGCCAAGTCCTAGTCCAAACACTTTATAGGATTTCATTTAATTATCATAGGATTCTTTTAGGATAAGTATTATTATCTTCATCTTACAGATGAGAAAATTGAAGTTCAGGGTGATTAAGTTTTTTATCCAAAATCATATAAAGAGTAATCCGCAGAGTGGAAACCCAAACCTAGAGCTGCCTAATTCCAAAGAATCTACCTTATTTAAAGCATGGCCAATGGCATGGTGTCTGAGGCCAGGGTTGGTGCCTATGTAACTGACCGCTTTCTGAGACTACAATTTCAAGTGGATTCAGAAATAAAACAAACCTAATTAACTTCATTATCTTCATTATTCAATGGCAGGATTTGTATTGAGTTTGCCATTAGAGTAGAAAGAAGGCGTCATTGCCTAGTGATAAAGAGAGCAACTCTGTTTCTAAACTGCTAGTTTGAATACCTCCTTACTTGCTGTGTAACCTTGGGCAAGAGGCAGGACCCTTCTGTATCCAGTTTCTCTACCTGAAAAACAGGCACAACAACAAAACCTACCTTATGTAGTTATTGGACCCTGACTCCTGATCTATGGTTTAGTTAGAGCTTTCCTGCCAGCATTTCAGCACTAGATAAACAGGAATCTCATGTCTTCTTAGCTTAATGCATCTGCTGTCTACTTTTGTCCAGCTCCAAAATGCCACTCCTCATCATGCTACCTGACTTCAAACAATACTACAAGGCTGCAGTAACCAAAACAGCATGGTACTGGTACCAAAACAGATACATAGACCAATGGAACAGTACAGATGCCTCAGAAATAACATCACACATCTACAACCATCTGATCGTCAACAAAACTGACAAAAACAAGCAATGGGGAAAGGATTCCCTATTTAATAAATGGTGCTGGGAAAACTGGCTAGCCATATGCAGAAAACAGAAACTGGACCCCTTCCTTGCACCTTACACAAAAATTAACTCAAGATGGATTAAAGACTTAAATGTAAAACCTAAAACCATAAAAACCCTGGAAGAATACCTAGGCAATATCATTCAGGACATAGGCATAGGCAAAGACTTCATGACTAAAAGACCAAAAGCGATGGCAACAAAAGCCAAAATTGACAAATGGGATCTAATTAAACTAAAGAGTTTCTGCACAGCAAAAGAAACTATCATCAGAGTGAACAGGCAACCTACAGAACGGGAGAAAATCTTTGCAGTCTATCCATCTGACAAAGGTCTAATATCCAGAATCTACAAGGGACATAAACAAATTTACAAGAAAAAAACAAACAACCCCATCAAAAAGTGGGCAAAGGATATGAACAGATACTTCTCAAAAGAAGACATTTATGCGGCCAACAAACGTACGAAAAAAAGCTCATCATCACTGGTCATTCGAGAAATGCAAATCAAAACCACAATGAGATACCATCTCACACTGGTTAGAATGGCGATCATTGAAAAGTCAGGAAACAACAGATGCTGGAGAGATTGAGGAAAAAGAGGAACACTTTTACACTGTTGGTGGGAGTGTAAATTAGTTCAACCATTGTGGAAGACAGTGTGGCAATTCTTCAAGGATCTAGAACCAGAAATACTACTTGACCCAGCAATCCCATTACTGGGTATATACCCAAAATATTATAAATCAATCTACTATAAAGACATATGCACACGTATATTTATTGCACCACTATTTACAATAGCAAAGATTTGGAACCAACCCAAATGCCCATTGATGATAGACTGGAATGTGGCACATATACACCATAGAATACTATGCAACCATACAAAAGAATGAGTTCATGTCCTTTTCAGGGACATGGATGAAGCTGGAAACTGTCATCCTCAGCAAACTAACACAAGCACAGAAAATCAAACACTGCATGTTCTCACTCATAATTGGGAGTTGAACAGTGAGAACAAATGGACACAGGGAGGGGAATATCACAAACCAGGGCCTGTCGGGGGGTAGGGGACAAAGGGAGGGACAGAATTAGGACAAATAACTAACGGATGCGGGGCTTAAAACCTAGATGATGGGTTGATAGGTGCAACAAACCACCATGGCACATGTTTACCTGTGTAACAAAGCTGCACATTCTGCACATGTATCCCAGAACTTAAAGTAAAATAAAAATAAAAAAAAAAGCCACTCCTAGTTCCAGGCTCTGCTGCATGATGGATGAAGGCATGGGATTATGAATCCCAAAAATCCTTTTGCTAATGCACTTCTTTTTTCAGGAAGTGATAAAAGTTGTTTTGTTTCAGCTCTAACAGTCATGCAGTTTATGTCTACACCACGCTGTACAAATTGTAGTCAATTACTTAAGGTTAACAATAGGAATTCCCCGTAGTAGTAAAGAAACTAGCTATTTGTAAGTCATTTGTAGTAATCTTTAGTAACTGATAATTAGACACTAATTAGCTCATTTGCTTAGTGTTGTTTTTACATAGTAAGACGCTTAATGAGTTAATTACAAGAAAAGGAATTGAGTGGTAATTAAATGCCAATTAAGGGGTTTTATATGTATGCAAAGTACATTGGTTAAACAATAATGTTTAAAACTAAAACGATGAACTAAATGATTCAAGGTAATGTGATGAGAATTGTTCTATTCTTACACGGATTATCATGATGCATTAGTCTTGCTTGATATTCAACAGATTAAACAAGTCTTAGGTTATTAGGGTTTCTCTATTTTGGCTCCATTGACATCTTGAGCTTAATAATACTTTTTTGTAGGGGGTGGGGGATGTCCTAGTCTTGTAGAATGTTTAGTAGCGTCACGGTCCTTTACCCATTAGATGCAGTAGTACTTTCTCAATTGTGACAAATAAAAATGTCTCCAGACATTGCCAAATGACCTCTGTGGGGGTGGGGAGGGTGAAGCAAAACCCCCTCCAGTTGAGGATACTAGGCTGTCCCCTAATGTTTTGTTTTTGTCGTGTTTTTCTTCAAGATTACTTTATTTTCATTACTTATGTGAAGTTGAATTTTTAGAGCTCATAATAACATCTGAGGGCTCCACTGACCAAATATATTACTAAGAATTAACTGCTACAGTGGTAAGAGCACTGAATTTGGTACCCAAAGATTTCAGCTCAGAGTAAGTGTCCCCCACCATTACGTGACCTTAGATGAGCAATATAACATCTTTGAATATAAGTTTTCTCATCTACGTAACAAGGATAAGAGAATAATCTCCAGTTTCGTGTAGGATTCTAAGACTTCTCAAGTAAAAACAAACCAGTACTTTGCAATATGACTTTTCACCCTTAGTCACAAAGATATTTTGGGATCATCCAGAACCCTCCTTGACCAATTATCTATTTTTCAAATTCAAATATATTTATTGAGTGCTTTCTACATGCCAGACACTTTTTCTAGGCACTGGAGACAAATTAGTGAACAAAATAGACTAATTCATGTTATGTTAGAGTGAGACAGTGTGTGGACACAAAAAAGCAGAGTTGGGGTAAAGAATTCAGTTATAAATAGGGTGATGTAGAAGTTCCTACTGAGGAGAAAAGACTTAAAAGAGATAGGGAAATGAGCCATGTGGGTATCGGCGGGAGAGTGTGGTGTCCAAGATAGAGAAACAGCTAGTGCAAAGCCTGTTTCCTTTTTCTTATCCAAAAGCCAAAATGTTTATTAACCTAAGTGGACATTATAATTGAAATTGTTGCTTATAATGTCAAAATTAGGTATTTTATTATAAATGTCTCATAATTTTCCTTTTAAAGGATGTGAATATATGTCTACAAGATATTTTAAAATAAGCATATGTATGCCTTTTAATACAATATTGGGATGATTTGAATAAATAAATAGAGAATAGTCCAACTAAGAATAGTGAAAGAAATGTTTTATTGAGAGTCAATTACAAAATAGGCAAACACTGTTGCGTTATTTATTGTCTTTCTGTAACATTAAATTAGTTACTCTTGTCAGATTGAGTTTTTGACAAGAATATTTTGGCACTACATTAAGAAGTCATACTATGACCTTTACAATTTGAAATCTTCCAGATAACTATAAAAGCTCTAGTCAGTGTAATTGGAAAGTCTCAATGTAAATCTCTCAGCCTAGATGATACTCAGCCATCTGTCCTCAGCTTAAATAATCCTCAGGAAAGATGTAAAAGAATTATATTCCCCAAATTATTGTATGCTCATAACAGTTTTTCTGTGGGCTTTATACTTAAAAAAATAACCAATTAATATATATTTAGGAGTATAAGTGCAGGTTTCTTACATGCATATATTGTGTAATAGTCAAGTCTAGGCTTTTAGTCTACCCATCATCCAGGTAGTGAACAGTGTACCCAATAGGTCATTTTTCAACTCTCAACATTCATCCCTCTCCCATCCCCTCCTTTCATACTCTTCAATGTCTATTATTCCATTTTGTATGTTGATGTGGATGCATTGTTTAGCTCTCACTTATAAGTAAGAACATGCAATACTTGACTTGCTGTTTCTGAGTTATTTCACTGAGGATAATGACCTCCAGTTCCAGCCATGTTGCTACAAAAACCATGAAGTCATTCTTTTTTATGACTGAGTAGTATTCCATTGTATATATGTACCACATATTCTTTATCCATTTCACTGTTGATGGATGCTTAGGTTGATTCTCTATCTCTGCTATTGTGAATGGTGCTGCAATAAGTATACAAGTGCCAGTATCTTTCTGATATAATGATTTCTTTCCCTTTGGGTATTTACTCAGTAGTGGGATTGCTGGATCGAATGGTAGCTCTATTTTTAGTTCTTTGAGAAATCTCTATGTTGTTTTCCATAAAGGTTGTACTAGTTTACATTCCTACCAACAGCATAAGTATTCCCTTTTCTCCCCATCCTTGCCAATAACTGTTGTTTTTAGATGTTTTCATAATAGCTACTCAGACTGGTGTAAGATGGTATCTCATTGTGGTTTTAATTTGCATTTTTGTGTTGATTGGTGATGCTGTACATTTGTTAATATGCTTGTTAGCCACTTTTATGTTTTCTTTTGTAAAGTGTGTTCATGTCTTCTGCCCACTTTTAAAAATGATTAATTTTTGTTTCAATAGTTTTTGGGGTGCAAGTGGCTTTTGGTTACATGGATAAGTTCTTCAGTGGTCACTTCTGAGATTTTTGGTGCACCCATCACTTGAGGGTTGTATACTGCACACAATACATAGATTTTTTTATCATTCACTGTCTCCCAACCATCTCCCCCAAGTCCCTAAAGTTCGTTTTATCATTCTTATGCCTTTGCATCCTCATAGCTTATCTCTCATTTACAAGTGAGAACATGCAATATTTGGTTTTACATTCCTGAGTTACTTTACTTAGAGTAATGCCCTCCAGCTCCATCCAAGTTGGACATCCAAGACATTATTTCATTTCTTTTTATGGCTGAGTAGTATTCCATGGTGTATATATACCACATTTTCTTTATCCACTCATTGGCTGATGAGCATTTAGTTGGTTCCAAATTTTTGCAATTGCGAATTGTGCTGCTATAAACATGTGTGCACATGTGTCTTTTTTCATATGATGACTTCTTTTCCTTTGGGTAGATACCCAGTAGTGGGATTGGTGGATCAAATGATAGTTCTACTTTTAGTTTTTTGAGGAATCTCCATACTGCTTTCGGTAGTGGTTCTACTAGTTTATATTTCTACAGTGTAAAAAGGTTCTCTTTTCACCACATCCATGTCAATATCTATTGTTTTTTGACTTTTTAATTAAGGTCATTTATGCAAAAGTAGGGTGGTATCTCGATGTGTTTTTAATTTGCATTTCCCTGATAATTAATTATGTTGAGCATTTTTTAAATATGTTTCTTGACTGTTTGTGTATCTTCTTTTGAGAATTGTCTATTCATGTCCTTTGCTCACTTTTTGATAAAATTATTTGTTTTTTTGTTGCTCATTTGTTTGAATTCCTTGTAGATTCTAGATATTAGTCCTATGTTAGATACACAGTTTGTAAATATTTTCTCCCACTCTGTGGGTGGTCTGCTTACTCTGCCGATTATTTCTTTTGCTGTGCAGAAGCTTTTTAGTTAAATTAGGTTCTATTTTATTTTTGTTTTTGTTACACTTGGTTTTGGGGTCTTAGTCATGAAGTCTTTGCCTAAGCTAATGTCTAGAAGAGTTTCTCTTATGTTATCTTCTAGAATTTTTATGATTTCAGGTCTTAGATTTAAGTCTTTGATCCATCTTAAGTTGATTTTTGTATAAGGTGGAAGATGAGGATGCAGTTTAATTCTTCTACATGTGGCTTGCCAGTTTTCCCAGCACCGTTTATTGAATAGAGTGTTCTTTTCCCAATTTATGTTTTTGCATGCTTTGTTGAAGATGAGTTGGCTGTAAGTACTTGGCTTTATTTACAGATTCTCTATTCTGTTTCATTCCTATACCAGTACCATGCTGTTCTGGTAACTATAGCCTTGTAATATAATTTGAATTTGAGTATGTGATGCCTCCAGATTTCTTTTCTTTTCTTTTCTTTTTTTTTTTTAGCTTAGTGTTGCTTTGGCTATGAGGGCTCTTTTTTGATTCCATATGAATTTTAGAATTATTTTGTCTGGATCCATGAAGAATGATGATGGTATTTTGAAGGGAATTGCATTGAATCTGTAGATTGCTTTTGGCAGTATGGTCATTTTCACAATATTGATTCTATGCATCCATTGAGCATGGAATATATTTCCATTTGTTTGTGTCATCTATGATTTATTTCAGCAGTATTTTGTAGTTTTCCTTGTAGAGATCTTTCACCTCCTTAGTGAGGTGAAAGTATATTCCTAGGTATTTTATTTGCTTCTTTTATTCCTTTCTACTCAGTATAAAAACATTGTCTATTCTGAGAACTGCCTCTTCGGTGGTGCTCCCCTATCTTTATCAGTGTTATCTTTTTTCCTGTGCACCTATTATCCCTGCCGTGTTCAACTGGAATTCACTTTCCAGCAGTTTCTCTGAGTATGGGGTTTTGTTCTCAAAGGGGGCTTTGGTTTATTATTTTTGAGAGTGCATAGGGTCCATATTTCTGCTGGTGCTTTCAGATCTCTTCGCGGATTCCTGGTACAGATGACTATGAGGAAGAGTGCAAGCTCTTTCCCAGAGTTTGCTGCTCTCCCCATTAGGCTTGCTGTGTGTGCTCTGCAGTGAGTACCTGTGGACAAGCTTGGGGCGCTCCTGTTCTCAGGTGTGCATGATGTCCAGTGATTTCCCTTTGCCTCTTTCCAAATAAATGCTGATATTACAAGGACCTTTTGGCTCTAAGCAGTCTTTCTTCACCTGTATATATTTTGTGGCTTATGGGAGTAACGTTGTTGCATCGTTTTGTTATGGATGTCACCTGTGTGACTTTTGTTTTGCTATTTTAGTTCCTCCATCTGTTTTAATGAGAGGATACAGGGAGAATCTTATACTATATATGGTCACGACTATTGCTATCAACCCAGCATTCCATCTGATACATATTTTAATCTCACTCTATTGTATGTAACTGCATTTCTGAAACTACCTTAGAGAAACTTTTGTCTATAAAAAGAGGGTTAAATAAGTTTAGAGAAAGGACATGTGACATACCACCTCTGCCCTCCTCATAGTCAATTTCCAGGAAGCAGCCACAATCTTCCTAAATGTTGCCCATTCTAGTGCACTCTACATAAAACTTAATAGCTTAGAAATCTATGAAAGGAAAATATAGGCTTTATGATGTGAGGAAAAATACAGGATTTCTTCTCTTAGCACATGGTTTTTTTTTTTTTTTTTGCAGACATAACACTCTGTTAACAGTTCCACCCAAGCCTTCAGAAACTTGAGAATTATTTGGAATGTGGAGGGGTGAAATGGAGTGGGGACTGGGAGAAGTGGGGTAAAGGAAAATGGTGGAGATTATGCTAGCTCCAGGTTCTTAAGTCTCATTACTTCTTACAAGAGCAATGTGCAGCAACATACTGAAAAGTTTCTTCTCCATGCTCCACACTTCATCCCTTAACAACTGGACACATCAGACTTGCTCCCACCAAGAACAGGGTGGGGAAAAAAATCCTGGAGTAAATGAGAGTAAATGTAATTTCATCAGCACTGCCCTTAAGCTTTTATTCTGAATATTCTCTTTTCAAAGCCTTGTAATTTGGAGTCCTCTAGAAACGTGAGTTTCCCAATCCTACTAAAGGTGTGCTGAGCACAGCGTCGGCTCAAACCCAGATGTTTCTGACTTTAACTTAGCTTTAAGGTGTTAAGGGAGATGAGCTTTGAATTACTTTTGGGAAAATAATCTCCGCTTTACTATTATGAAACTAATAAATCTTTACTAGTATTAAAAAGACACTTCAAAGTTTTTTCTGCCTTTTTTTTCCCCCACAAAACCTTACTTTCTAAACAGCATATTACTGAATGAGGTGTAAATGAATCAGTACCATATGGCTTAATCGTCTCTTAAATCCCCTTTGGGCTTGAGAAATTAATTGACAAACTCAGTGGCAAAGCTTTCTTTTGGTGTTTGGAACCCCAAATTTAGGAAGCATGACTGCGATCATTTAGGGCCTCTGGTTCCACTTAATGCCTTCTTCCCTATCAACAAGTCTTATAGGGCTAATGGGAATGCAGCTTTCAGAGCTGACTACCTCAAACTCTGCGTCTCAGTTTCCCCTCTGTCTTTATTTCTCTGAGATTTTATTAGGAAATGCACATCAGTTAAGTGCAAACCAAAGGGTTTGTTGCCTCCTGTGAACTGAGACAATCATGCTTGGGCAAATGCAGAGATTGGGAAAAGCAGGTCGGGCTGTTTCTTTGCTATTAAATGTTTCAGAAGTTCCATGAATTCTAAGTATCCCATAGAGAACTCAGCATGAGATAAAAGAGGTTTATGATTAGTCCCTGAAGATTATTTTTCAGGTTTCTCTCTATGGGCAAATGTTAATTAAGATTCCTTTGTGTTTGCAAGTGTGTAAATGGGAAAGTCAGTGAGGTATGCAGGACTACGGGTTTTTGGAGTGTTGAAAATTGTTCAAGACACTTCTCTGCCTCTCACTAGTTACCTGATGGTCAAAAAAACTGAGCTGAGGCCAGGCGCGGTGGCTCACACCTGTAATCCCAGCACTTTGGGAGGCCGAGACGGGCAGATCACGATGTCAGGAGATCGAGACCATCCTGGCTAACACGGTGAAACTCTGTCTTTACTAAAAATACAAAAAAAATTAGCCGGGCGCCCTGTAGTCCCAGCTACTCAGGAGGCTGAGGCAGGAGAATGGTGTGAACCCGGGAGGTAGAGCTTGCAGTGAGCCGAGATTTCACCACTGCACTCCAGCCTGGGCGACAGAGCGATACTCCATCTCAAAAAAAAAAAAAAAAAAAAAAAAAAATTTGAGCTGAAACTGCAGGTGCATTTTGGGAATTGTTAGGAACACCGTTGAGCTCTTGCCTGAGGCTCAGCTAGGGGTAAAGTATAGGGTGAGCCCCTGTGGGGCTGAGGAACTTCGGGCTAACAAGGTAAAATCAATCTAGTCAGCACCCTCTGCTTAGATTCCAGTCAGTTGCTTCAGACATGTTGAATAAGTGATTTAACAATTATAGAAATTACATTATTAGCCACGCAAAGGCAATTTGATTTCTCTTTTCTGGTAACTCACTCCTACCACTTAAGACACAAGTAACTGCCCTCTTGCCTCCATAATAATTTATTTAGCACTTGCCTAATCCTGTAACTTTTCCCTGTTAGCAAGAGAAAGGGGAGGAGTGAGGCTGAACTGTGGGTAAGGGAACTCAGATACATGTTAGAAATTGCGTCCACTCCATTTCGGCTATGAGTCTTAATCTCATAAGCATCTATTTCCTCACCTGTAAAATGGGTAGGTCAGGATCTCATAGCATTACAGTGAAGTACAATGATGTATTAATATGTATTTAATATGTTCATTCCGATAAATGGCACTTGATAGGGGTCATTGTTAGATCTCTTCCAACTTGCTATCTCTGGTTTATGAAGTGCTAGACATTAACAATGAGGATTATTGTATCCTGAAGGTTACAGGACAGGGTAATTGTGAAGTTCAGGTGGTTCTGCTTGTGTGTAATTTGATTGAATGCTCTAGGGGTTAGAATGAGTCTTGGAAAGGTTATTCCTAAAAGCCCTTTAAAAGACACACCTATCAAAAGCAAGGTGCCCTTGAAACCTCAAGCTGCTGTTTTATAACACTTTTACATGTGGGAATGGAGCTTTGTTTCCCCAAATAACCACGAAATTCAATCAGTGTAATTATAGAAATCACAACTGACTCATATTTTTTTCTTTTGCTGTTTTATGTTGTTTTATTATCTCTGTCACTAGTTACTTTATGGTTATTTTATTACTCTCACAATGTTTTGAGACACAGACTTCAAATAATTTATTTGAATACTTTGGAAAAAAATTAAATAAAAATGCATGGAGAATAATATTGCTAACATCTATGTATTCACTATAGAAATTTAATAATTGTGAAATTAGCAAATTTCTTTTTACTTCTTATGTTTCATTTAAGTTGAAATCTCTCTATACCTCACTAATCCTATTCCCCTTACTCAATGCCAATCCTATCGTTAACTTTGCATGAATCTTTCTAGTCCATGTGTTTTTATTTTCACTACCTATAAAATCTTAAGAACAATATGTAATACTGTTTTGTATTTTTAAAAATGTATGTACATTGACCCTTGAACAACATGAGTTTGAAATGTGTAGCTCCACTTAGATGCAGATGTTTTCCAAACACAGATTGAAAATACAATATTAGCAGGATGTGAAACCAGCCTATATAGAGGGCCAATTTTTCATATACACAGGCTTCACAGCACTGACTATGGGACTTGAATATGCTCAGATTTTGGTATACTCAGGGTCCCTGGAAGCAGTCCTCTGCATGTACTGAGGGACAACCGTAAATGTTCTGAAACTCCTTGTTTCATTCAACAGTGTTTTTGAGACTGATCCATGTGGACACATGTGGGTCTAGTAATTCATATTAACTATTAAATTACTAGTAATTCATTTTATCATATGACTTTACCAGAAAATCGCTTATCCCTTATGGATCCACATTTAGATTATTTCCAACTTTTTGCCATTTATTTCCCAAAATGGTTAATAGTTTGACAAAATATAAATCTATGTAGCTGCAAGATAAATACCGCCAGTTTCTGTAACACGTAGTATAAACAGGAAGAAATCACTATAAAGAGAGAATTCTATGAGAAGTGGTCTTGCCCATGAGGAGCACTGGAATCCTGACTGTAATGACATTGATGTGATATAAGTTCATTCTGTTGCCATGATTCTCAGATTTCTTTTTATTTATTTATTTATTTTTGAGACTCAGTCTTGCTCTTGTCACCCAGGCTGGAGTGCGGTGGCATGATCTCAGCCTACTGCAACCTTCACCTCCCGGCTTCAGGTGATTCTCCTGCCTCAGCCTCCCGAGTATCTGGGATCACAGGCTCCTGCCACCATACCCAGCTGATTTTTGCAGCTAATTTTTGCATTTTTTTTTTAAGCAGAGATGAGATTTCACCATATTGGCCCGGCTGGCCTCAAACTCCTGACCTCAAGTGATCTGCCTACCTTGGCCTCCCAAAATGCTGGGATTACAGGTATGAGCCACCATGCTGGGCCTCTTGGGTTATTTTTTATCAGGATCACCCAATCCATGTCTTTTAAAAAACCATGTAGTTTGTCCTTGGTTTATATTTTAGGAAACATTGTCCTATAATATGGGGCTGAGATTAAGGGCGTACATTTGCATAGAGTGCCTTCTATGATGTTGCTCCTTAGGAACCTGTGATGATTAGAGGCTATTTACTAAGGAATCGTTTTTCTTGGAGACATGAGAAATATTGACATGTTTAGAGCCTTTACTATATACCAGTTCAACGTTAGGCACTGTTAGACACATAATTCATTTAATCCTCAATGATCCTTAAAAGTTCATTTGATAGATAAAAACTCTAAGATTCACTCATGTGTGATAATGACCCAAGGTTGTATAGCTATTGAGCAATGATCTGAAACTTGAACCTAGCTCTACGTGATTCTAAAATCCTATCTTCTCTATTCTACATGTTCACATATTCTCATGGGGTGGTAGAACAAGCAATATCATTATTAGACACAGAGTCACTGAATCAGCAGAAATTTATTGGCACCTCCACCATGCTGTTAGTTTGGTCAATTACCATAAGGGTTTAAAAAGAAATACTCACTTCTTTTGGGGAGCTCATAAGCTACTGGGGAAGAAAAGATAAAGATGACAGGAACAGTAGACAGCACTGTGAACTGAATTTGTGCATATTGGGAGGGAGCAGCATGAGTGGGAGAAGGAAAGCTATCCTGGAGGTGAGAATTGGGCCACTCTGAGAGCATGGATGGCATTTTCCCAGGCAGGCAGGAAGCGGCAAAGATTTTAGACAGATAAACTTGTGTGAGAAAAATCTTGGCACTTGACACTACAAATGGCCTATATCGACTGTTGTTGTGGATGCGTGTAAAACCCAGCAGAGTAAGAGGGAGCTTAGACATGTAACTCCAACCTATGATCTCCTTTTGCTTTTCATACCTCTTGTCTCAATTCTTCTCAAACTACAGTATAGTCAATGGAGTTCATCAGGACACACAAGAGGCATAGAACACCAATGTCTTGAGAAAATCAGAAAGAGCTGTCTAAGCAGAGCGAGCCAAAAGTTCCTGGTGACCAAAGGAGGGACAAAAAAAACCAGACACACTGAATACATATGTTTGATGGTTGTTTAATTATAAAAAAAAAACCAACAAAACAAAACCCTATGATAATGTCATTTGCTCTGAGGAGGCAGATGGAAACTAGGACTATGTATTATAACAAGGTTTGTTGACTAGCCTGAGAGCCAGCTGACTCTAAGCAAGTATGAGTTTAAAATGGATAGCCAGTTTCTTTCTCTTTCTTTCTCCTTTAAGAAATAATATTAAACCAATGCCCAGGAAGTAGCTAAGTCTCCAGGGACTACAGCTGCTGTTTAGCACTCTCATGCCTGAGACATCAGTTCTATGTGACTCTTGAATTCACCGCCTCCTATCCTATCCCTACCTGACTTTCCTTCCCAGTGCATTGGGAAATTAGGTTTTGGAGCATTGGAGTCAAACTGATCTACTTAGAGTCTTGCTTTCCTCCATTACTTGACGGAGATGTAAGACAACCTTTCTGAGCAACATGTCCTTATCTGCAACCTAAAGATAATCCTGCTCCTAGAGTTGTTGTCAGAGTAATGTGTTGTGAAGCACCACATGCTGTTATTCTCAGAAAACAAAAGCTAAGGGATTTTTAGCATTCACTGAAAAAACTTCTAAAAGATGTGCTTCAGGAAAAATAAAGTTGAACTCACAAAGAGTGAGATTTGAGGGTGAGTACTCATCAAAGAAATTTGCAAAGATGTAGATACCTTTAAATAATCTCTGGCGGACCGGGCACCTTGGTTCACATCTCTAATCCCAGTACTTTGGGAGGCCGAGGCGAGTGGATCACCTGGGGTCAGGAGTTCAAGACCAGCTTGGTCAACATGGTGAAACCCCATCTCTACTAAAAAATACAAAAATTAGCTGGGTGTGGTGGCGCAAGCCTGTTAATCCCAGCTACTCGGGCAGATGGGGCAGGAGAATCGATTGAATCTGGGAGGTGGAGGTTGTGGTGAGCTGAGATTGCACCATTGCACTCCAGCCTGGGCAACAGAGGGAGACTTCATCTCAAAATAATAATAATAATAATAATAATAATCATCATCATCATCATCATCATCTCTGGTGGTGCATGCAGAGCAGCCTGGTGGGATGAAGAGGCCCAGCTGGTGCGCTGCGTGGCCAGAGCTGGAGCATGAGGCCAAGCTTGGCATGCAGGTGCTCACCCGGCCAGGCAGTAAGCGGGGGGCAGCCTGGGCCACGATGCTTGCCCCCAGCTGGCCGACCGCCACGCCCTCTATAAGAGTTGGACCCCTGGCAGGGCAGGAGCCCAATTCGCCCACTTGCCCACTCAGGGGCGGTGATGGCAGCAGAGGCGGCCATGGGTACTTTAGAAGAAGAGAGCTTCAATCTGTCCTTCTCCACCTCTGATGCAGAATTTGATGCTGTGGTTGCGTAATTAGAGGACATTGTCATGGATGAAAAGTTCCACTTGTTACAGAGAAATTTCATAGACAAGTACTACCTGGAGTTTTGAGGATACGGAAGAGAATAAACTAACCTATATGCCTATTTTTGATAAATATATTTTTTTGGCAGAAAAAATATGTTGAAGAATAACCTCTGTAGCAGATTCCTGGATTCAATGTAGCAGTTTTCACAACTATGTTACAGCATCATAAAGATGAAGTGGCTGGTGGCATATTCGACATGCTGCTCACCTTTACCAATGTTTTGGCTTTTAAATAAATGTTTTTGGAATACAGAGCAGAAAAAGAAGGCTGGGGACTGGACTCAAGCAGTGGTCCAGTGGTGACTTTGTTGTGCAAATCATCTATACCAGCTTTCCAGAACAATCTGCAACACTAGGTCCTACCTCCAGCCAATAAATGGGATCATTCTGGATGTCACCGACCCAATAAGCCAACATAGTCTGCTCATGATGATGACAGAAGGATATGTCTTGGAAAGACTGACTCTGTTCTGCAATTCTTCATTCGTACTAAGTATCAATAGGTCAAAACCAAAATGACCTAACCCTCCTGGACCTATTTCTCCTGAAATGCCTTATTGAATTCATTAACCTTAAGAATTCTCCCCACTTAGTAACACTGGTACTCCTCCCCTCTTCAAGTAGACACCTCTCTCAGGTGTTTCTGAGTTCAACTCCTCTGGAGCAGGCCATGTCAATCATTCCACCTGGGAGACCCCTTCCCCCACTATACATGTTGGTGTGTAACAGTGTGGAATAATCCACCATCAACACCCTCTGTCCCAGCAGGCTTTACATGAATCTTTTTGTGCACTCACACCTCCTATTTACATGAGTCAGAGTTTCAGTCCTTCAGCTTCAGTGTGGTTTCTGATATTTATCTAGAGTGTTATTCAAGCCAGCTGCCCATCTTGAGATTTCAGAATCTCCTATGACCACAGCTTGTATTGGCCATAGGAATCAATGGAAAGAGATGTCCTTTACATAAAAGCTACATGCAAAAAACAACTCCTCGTTTTAACATTTGTAGTCCTTGTGTCACTGTCTTCTGCTAATCCCATTGTTTCTAGAAGTCTCTTTTAAGTTTTAATTTTTTAAAAAATTTTATAGATGAATACTCAGGCTAACCTAGTAGGTATGATCTTGGAACTTCCATGATTACCCACTTAAAGATCAAAGTATTATATGCTGTGTGCTTTTTAGTCAATGCTGTGAAGGCAAAAATACTTTCTATGTTGGCATTCATTCTTATTTTACTGGGTACCTATGAATGTATGCTGTTTGCTAGAAATAGACCAAAAGATATCTTGTTCTTATAACATATTGGTGCATTTGCGTGTTTGCTGAAAATCCTTTCTATATAAACCAGTTTGCTAGGTCTCTGGTTAAGTAGGGACTTAACCCAGTTTTCTCCTGCCTTAAGTCTCTCCTACTGGGATGGTGTTCCACTGGTCCAGCTGAGCATGAGTAGGAGGTAATAAACAGCTTTACTGGTCATTTGTCTGCTTTGGTTTACTGCAATATGTGGTAAACTACTTATCAGGAAACATGTATACAATCTCTAGAAAGAAGAAAAAACATAGTAGTTCAATTCCCAATGGGTACCTTTGAAATTTTTAATAGTAAAAATAAGAATCTGTACTGAAAATAAATAAGATCATCTGTAATGGAGGTAGGAGGTGATATGAATAAGACAGAAGTAAAATACCACAAAAAAGAACCCCCTTTAAGTGGGGAGGTGTATGATTAAATTTCAAATATTTCCTAGTTTTTGTATTGTTCAGAAAGTGTATATAAATGTGATTAACTTTTGACTTTTAGTAAGAAAATAAGTAAAATTTTAAGTTACTTCTAGATGAATACTTTTTTTTTTTCTTTTTTAAGACAGGGTGTCGCTTTGTTACCCAGGCCGGAGTGCAGTGGTGTGAACACAGCTCAATGCAGCCTTGACCTCCCAGGCTCAGCCCCCCAAGTAGCTTGGACTACAGGGGTGCACACCACCATTCCTGGCTAATTTTTGTATTTTCTGTGGAGACAAGGTTTTTCTATGTTGCCCAGGCTGGTCTTGAGCTCCTGGGCTCAAGCAATCTGCCCACCTTGGCATCCCAAAGTGCTGGGATTATAGGCGTGAGCAGCTATGCCCGGCCCAGAATGTTTGTATTTTTAACCAGTGGAGAAAATAAAAGAATAAAGGGAACTTGATCAGCAAAATAGAAGTTAGAAAGGGAGAGACAAGGAAAAAAATAGAAAAATAATTTAAAAATCAGAATACTGTAAATAGAAAGTACAAAATAACATGACAGACATGTCGAAATGTACAAATAATTACAATGAATGTATGAACTGAATTTATTAACTGGAACAGATATTATTATTACAAAATGTAGATGTAAGTTGTTTACAAGGGAACCACTTAAACTTCAGGATTCAAAGAGGTTGACAGTAAAAGAATGGGAAAAGCTATAGCTGGAAATTACCAACAGATATAAGGCTGGGGTAGCTATATTAATATTAAAAAATAAACTTTAGGTCAGGAAACATTATTAGAAATAATAACAAAAAGAGGAAGATTCTCTAGGAAGATGTAGCAGTTATAAACTTGTTTGCAATTAATAACCTCAAAATATGTAAAGCCAAAAGCAACAGAATTTCAGGGGAAAAGTAATAAATAATGAACATAGCACAAGATTTTAACAAATGTCTCTCAGTAATTGATGTATTAAGAGAAACAAAAAATCTAAAGAAGATTAGCAAAATTAAAAAATTTAATATAATGGAAATAAAGTAATTATATTCAACAATTAGGGGATTTACATTCTTTTAAATAATTCATGTAGCATTTACAAAAGTATACTAGGCCAGATAGCATAACTTATCAGCTTTTTGTTTCTAGAGACTGGAATTTTATGTAAGTAGAGTCATACAGTGCATACTCTTCTATTTTGGCCTAGCTTCTCTCAGTATAATTATTCTGAGGTTCATCCATGTTGATGTATGTATCAATAGTTCATTCACTTTTATTGCTGAGTAGAATGCTTTATTTATTTATTCAACAGTTAATAGACATTTGGATTTTTCTAGTTTTTGCCTATTATAAATCAAACTACTACGAACATTCGTGTACAAACGTTTACATGGACTTACGCTTTCATTTTCATTGGAGTGATAGGGCTGTTATATAGTAGAGATGTGTTTAAGATTTTTAAAAATTGCCAAACTTTTTAATAAACATTTTACATTCCTACCAATGGTGTATGATATTCCTTGGTGCTCTATATTCTCACCAAAAGCTGGTATGCTTTTTAATTGTAGCAGTTCTAGTTGTGCTATCTCATTATGGTTTGACATTGCACTTCCCTGGTGACTAATGATGTCGAGCATCTTGTCAAATGCTTATTTATCATTTCTAGGTCTTTTTTTTTGTACAGTGTTCAAATCTTTACTCATTTTTTTTTTTGGTGTTGTCTTATCCATTTTGAGTGGCAAGAGTTCATTATATAGTCTGGATACAAGTTCATTATTTAATGTCTTAGTCCATTTGCACTATTAAAATAAAATGTGAGACTGGGTAATTTATTAAGAACAGAAATGTATGTCTTCACAGTACTGGAGGCTGGGAAGTATAAGATCAAGGCATTGGCAGGTTTGGTGTCTGGAGGCCTGTTTCTCATAGATGGCTCTGTGTAGGTATTCTCACATGGTGGAAGGTTAAGGGCAAAAAGGGGTGAATGGTATGTCCTCACATGGCAGAAGAGCAAAAAGGGGATTAAGTTTCAAATTTGAGCTCGGTGCTGTGGCATGTGCGTGTAGTCTTAGCTACTTACAAGGCTGAAGCAGTTCAAGGCTGTAGTGTGTGATGATGCTGAACGTGTGAATAACTACTGCACTCCTGCCTGGGCAGCATAGCAGGATCCAATCTCTAAAAAGAATGGTTTGAACATGAATTTTGGAGGGAAAGAATTCAAACCATAGCATTGGATAAATGTCTTGCAAATATTTTTTCTCAGTTGGTGGATTATACTTTTATTTTTATAGCAATGCCTTTTGAAGAGAAGAAGTTTTGAATTTTAGTGAAGTCAATTTAAAAAAATTTTTTCTTTTGTGCTTTTTGTGTTCTTTAAGATATATTTTCCAAACTCAAAAAGAGATTGTCCTTTGAAGAGAAGGTGAAGCCAGATGGGCAAAGAGAAGCCTTCACTGAATGCCCTCCTTGCAGGAACACCAAACTGCACAACTATCCATGCAAAAACAAACCTCAAACCTTCATAGGAACCAAAAGTCAAGTGAGTGATCAGAGTACCTGGTTTTAACTTCATACCACTGAAAGAGAAACTGAAGAGGGTAAGAAAGATTGTCTTGAATTCCTGATTCAAGGGGAATCAAAAGGCCACACTTCCCCACTTCCCCAGCAGCAACTGTGTGGCATAGAAAGAGAATCTATGCACTTGGAAATGGGAGAGTGCAGTGATTGTGGGACTTTGCATTGGAACTCAGTGCTACCCTGTCACAGTGGAAAGCAGCACAAGGGAGAACTCAGCCAGTGCCTATGGAGGGAGCATTTAGACCAGCCCTAGCCACTGGAAAATTGCCTATCCCAGCAATCAGAAACTGAGTTCCAGTGAGCCCCGCTATAGCAGGCTAAGGTGCTCTGGTGTCCTAAACAAAACTGAAAGGTAGTCTAGGCCACAAGGATTACAATTCCTGGGCTAGTCCTGGTGCTGTGCTGGGCTTGAAGCCAGTGGACTTGAGGTGCATGCAATGTAGTGAGACATCAGCTTGGAGTGGCTATGGAACTGCTTGTGTCACACCTCCCCCCTACCCCAGATTGCACAGCTCACAGCTCTGGGAGAGACTCCTTTCATCCATGTGAAGAGAGGAGAGGGAAGATTAAAGCAGTCTTTGTTTTGCAACTCAGATACCAGCTCAGCCACAGCAGGATTATATAACAGGCAGAATCATGAGGCTTCCATTCCAGACCCTAGCTCCTAGATGATATTTCTAGATACACCCTGGGCCAGAAAGGAACCTGCTGCCTTGAAGGGAAGGAGCCACTCCTGGCAGGATTTATCACTTCCTGACTAAAGAACCCTAGGGCCTGAATAATCAGCAGTGGTAGCCAAGCAGTACTTGCTGTGGTCCTTAGGTGGAGACATAGAGTTGTGCTGGCTTCAAGTATGACCCAGTATATTCTCAGCTGTCATGGCTGTGGGGAGAGACTCCTGCATGATAAAAGGAGAGGGAAGATTAAAGGTGACTTTGTTTTGCAGCTTAGGTATCACCTCAGCCACAGTGGGTTAGAGCACAGGCTTTTTGGGTTTCTGATTCGAGGCCTTGGCTCTTGGGCGACATTACTGGACCTTCCCTGGGCCAGGGGGTGCCACTGCCATGAAGGGAGAGTCCAGGTCTGGCAGCATTCACCAAAAGCTGAGTAAAGAGCCTTTGGTTCAAACAGAAATTTTAGAGTTGGAAAATGCAATTGACATACTGTGTAATGCATCCGAGTCTCTTAATAGCAGAACTGATCAGGCAGAAGAAAGAATGAGTAAGCTTGAAGACAGGTTATTTGATAATACATGGTCAGAGGAGACAAAAGAGAAAAGAATAAAGAAGAGTGCAGCACACCTACAAGATCTAGAAGAGCAAAATCAACATACAAAAATCAGTAGCATTTCTATATGCCAACAGCAAATAAACAGTAAAAGAAATATGTTAAAATGTCCCTACTACCCAAAACAATCTACAGATTCAGTGCAACCTCTATCAAAATACCAATGACATTCTTCACAGAAATAGAAAAAAAAAAATCCTAAAATTTACATAGAAACACAAAAGACCTGTAATAGCCAAAGCTATTCTGACCAAAAGAACAAACCTGGATGAATCACATTATCTGACTTCAAATTATACTGCAAAGCTATAGTAACCAAAACAGCATGATACTAGAAAGAAAACAGACACATATACCAATAGAACAGAATAGAGAAAAAAGAAACAAATCTATACATCTACAGTGAACTCATTTTCAACAAAGGAGCCAAGAACATACGTTGGGAGAAAAGACAGTCTCTTTATTAAATGGTGCTGAGAAAATCAGATATTGCTATGCAGAAGAATGAAACTAGATCCCTATTTCTCACCATATCCAAATTTCAAATCAAAATGGATTAAATACTTAAATCTAAGACCTAAAACTTTAAAACTACTAAAAGAAAACATTGAGGAAACTCTCTGGACTGTTGAACTGGGCAAAGATTTCTTGAGTAATACCTCATAAGCAGAGCCAACCAAAGCAAAAATGGACAAATGGGATCACATCAAGATAAGCAGCTTCTGCACAGCAAAGGAAACAATCAATAAAATGAAGAGACAACCCACAGAATGGGAGAAACTATTTCCAAACTACCCATCTGACAAGGGATTAGAACCAGAATATATAAGGTGCTCAAACAATTCTATAAGAAAAAAATCTAATAATTATACAAATAGAAAACAGGTATATGAAAAGGTGCTCAACATCACTGATCATCAGAGAAATACAAATCAAAACCACAAAGAGATATCACCTCACCCTAGTTAAAATGTCTTTTATCTAAAAGACAGATATTAATGAATGCTAGTGAGGATGTGGAGAAAAGAAAATCCTCAGACACTGCTGGTTAGTATAACCACTACAGAGAGCAGTTTGGAGGTTCCTCAAAGATGAAAAATAGAGTTATCATACGACCCAGCAATCCCACTGCTAGGTATATGTTTAAAAAAAATGAAACCAGAATATCCAAGAGATATCTGCACTCCTATGTTTATTGCAGCACTATTCACAATAGCCAAGATTTGGATGCAACCTAAGTGTCCATAGACAGAAGAATGGATTAAAAAATATGGTACATATATACAATGGAGTACTAGTCAACCATAAAAAAGAATGAAACCCTGTCATTTGCAAAAACATGGATAAAACTGGAGGTCATTGTTAAGTGAAATCAGCCAGACACAGAAAGACAAACTTTGCATGTTCTTGCTTATTTGTAGGAGCTAAACATTAAGACAATTAAACTAATGGAGATAGAGAATGAATGATAGTTACCAGAGGCTGGGAAGTAGAGCAGGTAGGGGGGTGGAAATGGAGATGGCTAATGGCTTCAAAAATATAGATAGATAGATAGAATGAATATGATCTAATAATTGATAGCACAACAGGGTGACTACAGTCAATAATAATTTATTGTGCACTTAAAAATAACTAAGAGAGTACAATTAGATTGTTTGTAATTTAAATAAAGGAGACATGTTTGAGGTGATGGGCAACCCACTTACCCTGATGTGAGTATTATGCATTGCATGCCTATATCAAAATATTTCATGTACTCCATAAATATATCCACCTATTATATACCTACACAAATTAAAAAATTAAAATTAAAAAAAAGGTACTTTGGGAGGCTGAAGCAGTAAGATTGCTCAAGCATAGGAGTTTGAGTCCAGCCTGGGCAACATGACGTAACTCCATCTCTACAAAAAATTAAAAAATTAGCCAGGCATGGTGGTGCGTGTCTTTAGTCCTTGCTACTTGGGAGGTTGAGGTGGGAAGATCCCTTGAACCTGAGTTCAAGGCTGCAATGAGGTATAATCATGCCACTGTACTCCAGGCTGGGCAACAGAGCAAGGCCCTGTATCTAAAAAAAATTGTATTATTTTCTTTTTAAATATTTTGTAGAATTCACCAGCAAAAACACCTGAGCCCTAAATTTGTTTTGTGGAAATATTTTTAAAATACAAATCCAATATCTGTAGTAGGTATTAGAGCTGTACAGATTATCTAATTATTCTAGAGTGAATTTTAGTTATTATGTATTTCAAGGAATCTTTACATTTTATTGGATATCTCAAATTTGTAGGTATACTATTTATAATATTCCCTTATATTTTATTATTTGTGGGATCTGTAGTTATGTCTCCTCTCTCTTTTAGGTTATGTCTTTTCTTTTTATAGTGGTTGATCTGGCTAGAGATTTGTCACTTTCATTTGCCTATTCAAATGACCAACTCTTAGTGTTTTTATTGATTTTTACTATTGCTTTTATGTTTTCCATTTCATGGATGTGTATTCTGATGTTATTCCTTTCTTCCACTCCTTTTGGTTATAATTTGTTCTCTTTTTTTTTTTTAAAGTCATGTTGGGAACAGGCCCCATAAACTGGCCCCCAAACTGGCCATAAACAAAATCTCTGCAGAACTGTGACATGTTCTTCATGGCCATGATGCCCATGCTGGAAGGTTGTCGGTTTACTGGAATGCGGGCAAGGAATACCTTGCCCACCCAAGGCAGAAAACCGTTTAAAGGCATTCCTGAACTACAAACAATAACATAGCATGAGCGATCTGTGCCTTAAGGACATGTTCCTGCTGCAGATAACTAGCCAGAGCCCATCCCTTTATTTCGGCCCATCCCTTTGTTTCCTGTAAGGAATATTTTAGTTAATCTATAATCTATAGAAATAATGTTTATCACTAGCTTGCTGTCAATAAATATGTGGGTAAATCTCTATTCGAGGCTCTCAACTCTGAAGGCTGTGAGACCCCCTCATTTCCCACTCCACACTCTGTATTTCTGTGTATGTGTGTCTTTAATTCCTCTAGCGCTGCTGGGCTAGGATCTCCACAACTGAGCTGGTCTCTGATTGGAGACCTTCTTCTATTCTAATGTAAGTTTTAAGTGCTATGAATTTCCCTCTAGATGCTGTGTTTGCTGCATCCTGCTAATTTTGATATTTTATTTTTATTTAGTTCAAAATACTTTGTAATTTATATTTTGATTTTTACTTTCTACTTATTCTGGAATGCAACTAAGTTATACAGAAACTATTTTATCCTTTCTAAGCTTGCTTTGAAACTTTTTAATATGGAGCAGAGCAGTGTTTAGTCTATGCCTAATCTTTCTCCATTACTATGCCCTTCTGAATGCTCAGTGTTGCCAATGTGTTACAAAGTTCTTTCACTCTGCCTGGTGAGAACACAAACTATTCCTGGTACCAAGTGAACTCTGGAGACTGTTCCCTCTAGTCCTTTCGAATGGTTCTTTCCCTGAACTTGCGTACTTTCCCTATATGCATGTGCTGGTAAGCTCTCAGCTGAAGCTTCAAGGGGAACTCTCTTCAAATCTCTAGAGCCACTTCTTTGTGCAGTTTTCCTCTCCTCCCTGGTGGTTTGCTCTGGGAACTCTTGCCACTGTGGACTCCCAGATTTATCTCCTTGAATCAGTGGTCTGGAAACTTTGCAGATAATAAGCTAGAACAAGTGTGGGGCTCACATTTGCTTCAGTTTTCTCAAGGATCATGACCCTGTGTTACTCAACATAAAATGTCTGAAAAACCTATTTCATGTATTTTACCCAATTTTAAAATTACTGCAGGCAGGAATCAGTCCAGCCACTGCTACTTCATCTTGCCATGCAGTTTTTTTTTTTTTAAAGTAAATATGACTGTAGATTTTGTTGATAGAATTTGTGTATACAGAGCAACTGAGGTAAATTGTTTCTTGGTACTTGGAACTGGTTAGACAACACTTGAAATTTTATGTTAAATATACTTTTTTAAAAATGCATGGGTAACTTTGGCTGTAGCCAGAAGTGCGTGACTAGAATTAAAATGTGTTTCGTGTGGGGAATGATAATTGTTTTCAGGAATTTCTTCCCCATACAGCAGTCAGAGTGATTCTTTTAAATTAGAAATCAAATCATATCACTAATTTCCTGAAGACACTTCTATGAGTTTCCATTACACGAGAATTAGATCTAAATTCCACACCAAAACCTATAAGGCCTTATATGATCTGGCCAGAGCCAGCTTCTGATCTCCTCTCTCTTTTTCTTTTTTTTTTTTTAGATGGAGTCTTGCTCTGTCTCCCAGGCTGGAGTGCAGTGGCACGATCTTGGCTCACTGCAACCTCTGCCTCCTGGATTCAGGCCATTCTTCTGCCTCCAGGCCATTCTCCTGCCTCAGCCTGCCAAGTAGCTGGGGCTACAGGCACTTGACACCACGCCCAGGTAATTTTTTGTATTTTTAGTAGAGATGGAGTTTCACCGTGTTAGCCAAGGTGGTCTTGATCTCCTGACCTCATGATCTACCCGCCTCGGCCTCCCAAAGTGCTGAGATTACAGGCGTGAGCCACAGCGCCTGGCCCTGATCTCCTCTTCTAACAGGCTGTCTCACTTTCTTCAAACCTTGCTCACGCAGACCTTCTTGTTGTTCTTCAAACAGGTTAGGCTCACTGCTACCTCAGTGTTGTTACCCTTGCTGTTCTCTCCACATGGATAACTTTTCTCCATATCTGTCCAAGGTCAGCTTTTTTTCTTCATCTTTCATATTGTTATTCAAATGTTACCTCTTCAGGGAAGACATATTATTTAACTTTCTTATTTAAATAATCACTTCTCATCCTACATTTTATTCTTCAGAGCACTCACTCATCAATATTTTTCTCTAATTATATTCTGTTTTATTTGTTTATGTGTCACTATCTTTTACCCCAGTATTTAGACTTCATGAGGGAAAGGGCTTTGTCTTGTTTGCCATAACAAACCCAGTCTCCAGAACAGTATCTGGCATTGTGTTGACATGCAATAAATGCTCATTTAATGATGAAGACGTGTATATGAGTAGACTTTCTTGTGTGCTTCAGATGTTCTTCTTTTAATTGTACCAGAGACAGTATCATGAATGATCATTATTGAGTAAGCACAAGCCACTTTATATATATTCTCTCATTGAATACAACAAAATAAAATCAATTTAGAGGTACTGGATAAGGTTTAGGAGGGTTCATTATTTTGTCTAGTTAATAGAGAAGCAGAGATGTAAATTCAGGTCTGATTTTTTTTTTTTTTTTTTTTTTACCAAATGCTATTATTTTTCTGTTGTATCCCATGCAAATTCTCAGCTTGATCATTAGAACCTTAAGTAATTTGTTAATTTCATTTAAAGGAATCAGTCATATTGGTCTTATGGCCTATTATGTAGGACAAAAACAACTGGTGTTTTTACTTTGTGTTGATTGTCTTAGTGCAGGTGAAATAACTGCTCTCCAAATGGATAAAATATGTGCATGCCATTCTTCACTGTTTTGTGTTCATCCTTTCTCTCTCTTTTTGTTTCTTTATACTCTCAAGATGATTAAAAATGCTGTCTTGAGTTCCAAGACACCGCCTAGAGAGATGTAGGTCTAGCTAGCAGGAGGTATTCGTAGTAGAGGTTAAAGAACTATATTTTTTCCTGGAGGATTCTCTAGTGAGGCAGAAAAGAGAGGATGGTTCTTCAAACTCTTTCAGCTAAAACATTTGTAAAAATTGACAGGCGCTGAATTTATTACCAAGGGCAGCAGTAACATAGTGAGTTTAAGTCAGGGTCATGGTTCATGAGGACAGAGCAAGTAACATGGGCTACTTTAGCACACCTTCTCAAGACCTGAATTGCAACTCAGTTGCAAGAATTCTGTGAAGTGTCTTTATAGGCAGGGTGGCATCTCCTAATAGGCTGAGTGACCTTACAAAGAGCATTTGAGCAGAAAGAATAACAAGGAAGATAGATACATATCTTACATGAATATATCAAGCCATGTAGTGGAAATTTGTTGCATGTTCAACAACTCAGCATTTATTTCCCAGCCACCACCTGCTTTTTTGTAATAGCCTTCCAATTAACTTTTGAGTAACAACTTTTCTCTGATTCTATGCCATCTTGTTGGCAGTGTAAATTAAGTTAGTCTTTATTCTCCTATCCAAGGAGTGGGCACATGATCTAAGTTTGGCTAATTTAGAATCTCTCCTATGATACTTGTGGTGCTATAAAAACATGGAAAAATATTTAGAGCTTCTTCATTCTAGTGTGGGCACTTTGATCAGATGGCTTAGTATGGCACTGCTACCCAGAACTCCTTAGGGCCAGGTTTTCCAGCGTTCTACTGACTACGTGAGCTACCCAAGATCTTTCCGACAAATAATCATTTTCTTTTTAAGTGGGTCAGTGTTTATTTTTGTTGCTTATAGTCAAAGAAGCTGACTGCAGTCTTTCAGTCTATTTCTGAATATGTGTCTTTGGATGCCAAAAGCATTTTCCTAATTGTGACACAGAAGTCAACAGAGCAGGGAAACAAGTCACTATGGCATAACAGGGAATTTCTTTATATGATAGTTGGTACAGCCTTCAGTGCTGTTTTGTCCTCTCCCTAAGCTTATGACTCTGGGTTCTTTAAATTGTATGCAATCCTAGATCACAAAGCTTTGGGGTCTCTATGAGGAAAAAGTGAACATTGTTAAGCTGCCTCCACCTCCTAGCATTTTTATTTCATGTATTCTTTTACATTGATGATTTTCTGATTTGGTAGCAAAGGGAAGTGGTAGCAACCATGAAGCAGATGAAAATTATTATTTTCATGCTCTCAAACTGGCCTTTTGTCATATGACCTAGTTCAGCATGTTTCCTGCTTGGCAATCAGCTTGCCTAAGACAAACCATTGAAAGTAATGGATCTTCTTTATTTAGAGCACAATTCAGGCTATTTCTTTTTCAACAAGAACACAGGGCACATGAATCTTACCTCAAATTTTGGGAATTTTATAGACTTCCAGGAGTACTTTTTTTTTCTTTATGGAAGTCATGTAGGGATATTTATATTCCCAGCACACTGAAAGAAATCTAAAAGCTCAATACACTGAATTGTTTCTCCTCAAATCTGGACTATGTGTGCTATTTTTTTTCTAAGAATTGAGCACAAAAACTAAATCTTCCTATACTTTATGTGATTAAACCTATGATACCTGTTGCTAGAAATTAGATTTATATTTCAAACTAGTAAGACTCGAGAAGGCAATGATATCTAAGAAACACAAACCAGAAACAAAGGAACACAGCTTATAACTGTAACTCTGAAGGACTTTGATGCAGCATATAAGGTTTAGACAAAAAAGTCTGGTAAGCGTGAAAAGAAATATGGGTCACTCAAGTATAAAGGCTGAGAAATATATTTGGATATGGAGCCTGGTTCTGGGAAGGGAATTGGAAAGTCCTCTGACAGACCTTTGAGGAGAGGCGTGAAAGGGATGGAAGTCAGATGTCCAGGCAGAGGTTCCTTATCTGAATTGATAGCAGAGGTTAATCTAGAGAAAGGGGTACCGCATAGGTAGGGTTGAGGAAGAACATCTGTTGTAGAGTTTCAGGGTGAGGGGGCCTATCTTAATAGAGTTAATGGTAGCCAAAGAAATTTAGCATGGAGGAGGAAACTTGGGAGAGAAGGGCCTGCAGATCCTAATTTCTGAGGTAGTGTCTTATTTACAAGCTCCAGTAGGCCTGGGAAAAGGAGAAAGCTAGAGCATACTGATCAATTATGGAGGTGGGACAGGGGGTGGTGGAGATGAGAGGTTGTGAAGGAGTTGATAGGGAGGATAGGCCTGAGGTTGTGATGGTGGGAATGATGATGGCAGAAGACACAGAGATTGAACATGGAAACATGGCATCATATTTCATATCTTATAACTACTGAGATTAGCAAGTTTGACTCTCTGAAAGGGATTCTTCAGTGGATTCAATGGAAATATTCTGAATAAGACAGAATCAGGACAAGCAAAAGAAGGGCTGATATATGTGACTCCCAAAGAATTAGAATTGGCTCTTGTTAAATCACCTGTAAAGATCAAACAGATGAATATAAATTCTATAAGTATTTATATCTTAGTCATTAAATGTTTTTTAAACTTCAGTGAGATTAGGAATTGAAATGCACCATGGGGTGAGAACATATTAACAGTACCAAATGTGGATAAATTTATCCTTAAATTAATATAAATTGGTTAGGAAAAATCTAGGAGACAAGTGGCTTCCCACTTCTTTGATAATTTTGAGAGAGAAACACATTTGTGGTATCATCCAGTAAAACAGTAGTAGATCTTTTTAGGTAAGTGGCTGTAGAAGTCGCAGTCACTGCAAATATTTTCTCTTCCATCCAGGTCCATTGTTTATTGGACCCTTATAACTCCTTATGGTAATATTTTGAAAGAATCAGAAACACACATTTGTGAATGGGGTAGTTTCTGTCCTGATACTCTCTCTGTCAGGATGTGTGGATTTTCTTTATTCCTGCTCACTGTTCTTTTGAATTCTCTTCTTGGGTTTACAGTTCCAGGACAGTTTGATGTGCACACCTTCCAGCTCCACTTCAAGTTTCTATCAGGGATTTATCTGGTTTGGTCTTGCTATACTGAGTTGGCATCTCATCTTATTCCCCAGCAGCTGTTCACAATACTCTAAAGTATGAAGAACATAAAAAATATATCAACAACAATAATAATGAATCTAGATAAAAACAAAAGGCTTTGTACTTGAGTTTCAAACTATAAAATCATGAGAGTTCTCCCGATCACTTTTTGCCTTTGTTGTTTTACTTGTGGGAATGTGATTTAATCTGGCAGGCCACTCACTGCCTTTAGACCCCTCAAGTCCTCATTGTCTTTTTTCCTCCATTTCCATGAAAGCATGTCAGTTCCAATCTGGATATGAAAAGATATCTTTTTCAAATATTGGTACCTGATTAGAAGAGGCAGATGTTCAGTTTCTGTCTGGTACCAACTCTAGGTCTCTGAGTTTGGGGGGGCAGTTGGGTGTAGAGGACAATGTGTTTTCTCGCTTTTTTTCCAGGAGAGTTTCATTTGATGAGTCAAGGTGTGAGTAGATTATCAGCTTTATTGTCTTAGTTTTCAGGACAGTTGTACATTTTTGACATTTCCTATGTCCTCACAAATAAATATCTTATCATTAGATAGAAAATCAAGGAGATCTATTTCAAGGCCTCTTAGCTAAGGAATATTTAAAAGTGCTGCTCAGATTGAAGCAATGGGTGTGAAGTGCTTTGGATTTTAAAAAGATCAACCCTGTGATAGGCCTGGGTTCTTTTTTTGAAAATGTAATGAAAGCTATCTATTCTCTAACAAAAATATGGATATGAGGGCATGCACAAATGTTCAGGAAGGGGTCTCTTGATTTTAATTATTAGTATATTTAAATGCAGTAATTTAATTCTGAGCACATAAGGAGCATTTTTATAGAGTCTTTTAAAAATATATGGATTAGCTACCTTTTTATATCCCAAATTGAAAACATCATTATTCTTGGAAAACTTTGGGATATGTAGCTTCTCTCATTAGTCAGTGTGTGTACTTTGTCTGTCTTATGCATATTTACTTCTGTCAATACAATTAGGAAAGTCTGCCCCTAATAAAAAAGTACTGCATCTCAAAATCTAATAGAAACATTTTTGATTATTTGCTGATTTGGATTATAGTCCCCACTACACCTTTTTATTAGGGTGAGAGAATACATAGTTAGTTGCCTTTAAGGGAAAGTTAGACCTTCTGTTTTTTAGGCTAATGGGGTCAGGAAAAATTTAAACACCCTCAGAGGACCATGAGTTAACTGTTGGGAAATGCTGCTTCCTGAGTATATGAATCTGGACTTTTGGTGGTTATGTCGGCCAACCCCAAAATTTATTTCTTTTCTTTTCTTTTCTCATAACTATTTAGAAATATAAAATCCAAGTGATCCTTTAGTGGAGGCATGGGTAGAAAAAATTAAATTCTTTTCCATGTTGATTACTTTCTTTTTGGAATAATAGCATCATAGATTCCAGCCTAATACCAGAGAAAATAGAATAAGCAGACTGTCAAGTGCTCCCTTTTCTGGCTGCCTGTCTTTGGCAGAAAGGGTATTGGAGATTTTTCTGCTGGATTGCCAACTCTGAGGCCTGGTGAGGGTAGATGGGTACAAAAAGCTGGCAAAAGGGCAGAACTTTGTTGACCTACATCAAATGAATTCTCCAAGGTCTAGTTTACTCACTGCACTTGCAGAAAGACTTCAAAAAATGCAGTAAGAGAGAGTGAACTCTCAAATCCCTTGATTGCCCAGCTGTTTTGCCTGAAAATCAGGCTAACCTCCCCTGGCTGCTATAATATTTTACCTCACCTTCCAACTTTAGGACTTCAGTTCACATGAAATAATCAAGAATAGTATCTAGAACAGAAAAGTTTAATAGGAGCAAGGAGGCAAGAATATGGGTCACTGATGGGAAGTTGCCTTTATTTATTTATTTTTTTCCTGGAGGGTAAAAATTCAAGTCTCAAGGACTGTGTTGTAAAATTTACTACAGTAAAACCAGCAGTCTCCTCTCCAGAGACTTGCTGCCTGAATGATCTACCTGAATTTCTTAGATGGAAAACATGGAAAAAGTTACTGAAGCTGTAAATGACTTTCACTTGGAATTGATAATTTAACTAGTTACCCATTTTCTGTCTCCGTCTTTAGGATCAAAATAGATTGGCGTCAAGGGTATGCAATCTATGCAGTCACACGGAATCCCCAAGCCTACAAGAGCCTCATGATTTATTTAATGCTCTTCTGTCACCTTTTAAACATTTTTAACATTTGTTGCAAAATATGTAGTCAGTCCTGAGGGTAATTTGGAGGTAATGTTTATTTTGACGATGAACTGAGAGTAATAACTGAAGCACCGGGCTGAGATATTGCCTAGTAGGCACCACCAATTAGCAGTCTCACCACTGGTAGCGGACCATTTAACCTTCCTGATAAATTCTTGGTTAGTGGGTTGGCCTAGATCAATGGTTTAAAAGTGAATGCTATGTTTCCATTGAGATGTCATGATTTTTACTGAAAAGCAGTGAGATGGAAGCTGAGTGGACCAGCTTCTGGGCCCTGTTCCTGCTTCAATGCAGAGTGGATTGTTTATCTCTTTTATATTCAAAATATCTCTTCTGGTTCTAAAATTCTATGAAAAGAATTCCTGTGATCAGGATAAGTGGTTGGGGAGATGAGGTAAAGATAGAGAAATGTATAGCGCAATGATTTGCCCAGGTGAGAGACTCTTACTTAAAGATTTGGTTTGGGAAAGGCAGATGCCATGAAAATGATGATGACAAATTAAGCCCCTCTTTATATGCCAGGCAAAATACTGTTTTTAGAAAGAATCCTTCTCTCTGACACACCTAGTTTCTTGTAACTTTTCTTGCTTCTGAACTCCCATGGTTGTTATGCAATCTGTACCATTAACTTAACACAAACTTGTTCTATGTTATAGTAATATTTAGTAATGAAAATACCAATGTTAGTATTGCAATACTATATTTTTCATTTCTGGTAGAGAAAGTTTTTATTTGTGTGGCTTGTGTCCCCAGCTAGATGTAGCTTAGCACATGGTAATTCCTCGAAAGGATTTTTTAATGAATTCATGGAATGGATGAATAGATTGTAAACTTCTTGAAGGCAGATAAAATTGTTTTGGATTTCTTGTGTTTTTAAGGTCTAGCAGAAGATTATGTGTATTCCACATGATACTGGTTATGAAGTGATTTAACAGTTCCTTCCTTAGAATGTTGCCTGGGGGAAGTTTTATGAGGCTACACAGGAAGTGTCAATATACTATAAAACAGAAAGTCCACATTTAGTTTCATTGTCTTATAAGTGATTTTTCTCATAAAATACCCAAAAATTCAATCAATAAGTAAATAAGTTAATACATAAACAAATAAGAAAAGAGAAAAAGGAAAAAAAAAACGCTTAAACAAACCATTCTGTTTCTATCTCCCAGCACTGTGACTTAAGTGCACAGAAAACTCTAATCCTTCAGAAGGAAGTTGTCCTGGAAAAATGTCCCACTTTCAGTGCCCAGGGTATAGAAACATAGATTAATGACATAATAAAGCCCTAGCCAACATTTTTCAGATCATATTGGAAGAAAAGAAAACTGACCTTAGAAATCACTTGATTCAGCCTCAGTCCTTAAAGGCTATATTTTGACTGAACATATAAGTCCAGAATTAAGACAATCCCCTGAAACAAGAAGTGCAAACAATGAGTCAAAGCGCTGTGCAACCCATAAGAGCCTCTCTAGGACCAAAGGAAATTAGACTAGAGCTAGCCCATTAGACACTACATTGATTAAGAATTACCAGCGTTCTAGTGTAGGGAGGAGTAGAGGATATAGCAGAATTCACTCTGCCCTCCACACTATATATTTACAACATATCCCCATTACAGATTGATAGTTCAGTCATTTTTAACAATTCCTTTTTGTCATCTTTATATTATCTCAAGCTAAAGAAACCCTCCAGATGCTGTTAAATATACTAGGGGTGGATCAGTGTCAACTAATTATTAAAATTAATATTCTGGCACACATACCACTTACATAATGCTACTTCAGTAAAATTAACCTGAGAAGTGTTACACATTTCAGTACACAGCATTCATGTACATAGAAAATTCACAACAACATTTGTCAGATTCATAAATCAATCAACTAACCAATAGGTAGTCATATAGAGGGAGAAATCAGAAAGGCAAATCTTTTCATCTGTCTCCTTGCTTTTCCTTATAGTCCTGTCGATTCAGTAGTCTGTGACTTTCCTTCAGTAAAATAGATTTCTCTCCTTTCCTCTTATCCTTCCTTCTCTCTCTGGTCTCCTCTATTTTGCCCCCTACCCTCTCTTCTCATCAGTATTTTGAGAAGGACTTCCCTTGAATAACTGTGGATATGGGAAAGCCATATTATTTTCACATAATATCCTTGGGCTGTCAATGATAAAATAATAATGCCCATTGATTAGCTGAGCTGAAATATTCATCCTAAGCTAGATTCTCTGGTCATCCTGTTAAAGTGCTTCTCTATTTCTGAGATGATAAACTTCCATCTCTCAAAGGACAGAAAAGTCTGAGATAGTGATGTGGCATTGTTCCTCTGGGGTAATACCTGAGGTTCGTTGTTCCATGGCTAGGGAAAACGAGGATGCAGACACAGCAGAGTGAGGTTAAGAGTGTTAAGAATGGAAGTTTAATAGGCAAAAGAAAGAGAAGAGCTCTCTGTGCAGAGAGGGGTCCTGGAGAAAAATTAGTTGCCAGTTCTGTGGTGAAATGCACGGGGTTTTATAGACTAGCTTGAGGAGGCAGTGTTTAATTTACATAGGGCATGGAAGATTGGTCAGACCAGGTATGTCATTTGCATAGCGTGCAAGAAGCTGGCTGCCCCACCCTAATCTTTTATTATGCATATGGGTTCTCTACCTGGCCAGTGCCATGTTGCCAGGTTCTTTCCTATACATGTGGTGACAAAGAAAATGGAAGATGAAGCCTCCATGTTGAACATACCTGGCTTCCAGGTAGCCCTTTTCTATTGGCACTCACCTGTGCAAGCTTCCAGCTTGCTTATCTTTGTCTGCAGCTCGATTTTTCAGGCTGCTTTATGTTAGAAAAGAAATGATTTAGGGGCTGCTTTTTGTTAAAAGGGAAACTTTGTTCAGGACTCTTGTCCTCACTATCTGCCTAAATAATTTTTTTCTAGGTCCTATATCAATAAGACATGGTGAGGTAATTTTTGGTCTATAAGAACCCCTGCTTTGAAAATGCACAAATTTCAACATCTCAGAGTCGTTTATAACAGAAGAAAGTTTGAAAACAGTGCTTCTTACTCTCATCAGCCCATATTGCTATGGCATTTCATCGGCCTGCATCTCTAGACACCATCTTTCTCTTCAGGGTTCTAGATCTTCATATTAGATAATATGAAGATATTCATATTCTAATATGAAGATCTAGATCTAATATAGATCTAATAGTCTATATTAGAATTCTAGATGCCAAAATGACACATTTTCTTCCACTTAGTAGACACAAAGGTTTATTCTTTATCTCAAGACTGCTTTGAGAAAGCTAGCGTTCAAGAATCTCTCCTATATGCTAGTGAATTTCTTCATTATTTCTCAAAATCTTAGACACACCTAATAACTATAGAGTACTTTAAAAGTTGGGGCACAGTGGAGTTGAGTTGGCATAGGTTCTGTAAACTTTGGCTACACTGAATTCACATATGTTACTCTAAAGCATCTCAATGTGACCTACACAGTCTCAGAAACACTCCCTCTAACATTACAGAGAACACAAACAAATTTTTAATAATTGAACTAATTGCTCAAGATCTACACAGCTATTAAGTACTGGACATAGGTTTGAACCCCATCTTTGTCTGATTTTACTTATTTATTTATTTAAACTTTTATTTTAAGCTCAGGGATACATGTACAGGTTTCTCATGTAGGTAAATTGTGTATCACAAGGGTTTGGTGGACAGATTATTTCATCATCCAGGTAATAAGCATACGACCTGATAGGTAGTTTTTTGATTCTCTCCCTCCTCTTACCTTCCACCCTCAAGTAGGCCCCAGTGTCTATTGTTCCATTCTCTGAGTTCATGTGTACTCAATGTTTAGCTCCCACTTATAAGTGAGAACATGGGGTATTTGGTTTTCTGTTTCTGCATTAGTTCACTTAGGATAATGGCTTCCAGTTCCATCCGTGTTTCTACAAAGGACATAATCTTGTTCTTTTTTGTGCCTGCATAATATTCCATTGTGTAAATGTGCCACATTTTCTTTATCCAGTCTACCATTGATGGACATTTAGGTTGATTCCATAGCTTTGCTATCGTGAATAGTGCTGCAAAGAACATACATGTGCATGTGTCAGTATGGTAGAATAATTTATATTCCTTTGGATATATACTGAATAATGAGTTTGCCAAATAAAATGGTAATTCTGTTCAAAGTTCTTTGAGAAATTGCCACAATGCTTTCCACAATGGCTGAACCAATTTACATTCCCACAAGCAGTGTAGAAGTGCTTTCCTATGCAACCTCACCAACATCTGTTATTTTTTGTCTTTTAATAATAGCCATTCTGAGTGGTGTGAGATAGTATTTCATTGTGATTTTCATATGCATTTCCCTAATTATTAATGATGTTGAGTATTTTTTATTTATTTATTTTTTTAGACAGAGTCTTGCACTGTTGCCCAGGCTGGAGTGCAGTGGCACAATCTCAGCTCACTGCAAGCTCTGCCTCCCAGGTTCATGCCATTCTCCCACGTCAGCCTCCCGAGTAGCGGGGACTACAGGTGCCCACCACCACCCCTGGCTAATTTTTTGTATTTTTAGTAGAGACAGGGTTTCACTGTGTTAGCCAGGATGGTCTTCATCTCCTGACCTCATGATCCGCCTGCCTCGGACTCCCAAAGTGCTGGGATTACAGGAGTGAGCCACCGCACCTGGCCGATGTTGAGTATTTTTTCATATGCTTGTCTGTTGACTGCTTATGTATCTTTTTTTGAAAAGTGTTCATGACCTTTGCCTACTTTTTAATGGGGTTGTTTTTTGCTTATTATTTTGTTTGAGTTCCATATAGATTCTGCATAGTAGATGTTTGCTAGATGCATAGTTTGCAAATATATTCCCCCATCTGTAGGTTGTCTGTTTACTCTACTGATAGTTTCTTTTGCTGTGCGAAGCTCTTTAGTTTAATCAGGTCCCATTTGTAAACTTTTATTTTTGTTGCAATTGCTTTTGGTGTCTTATTCATGAAATCCTTGCCAGGGCCTATGTCCAGAATGGTATTTCTTAGGTTATCTTCCAGTGTTTTCAGTTTTTGGTTTTACATTTAAGACTTAAGTTAATTTTTATGTATGGAGTAAGGAAGGGGACTAGTGTAAATCTTCTGAATGTAGCTAGCCAGTTATCCCAGCACCATATAAGGAATACAGAGTCCTTTCCCCACTGCTTCCTTTTGTCAACTTTGTCAAGGAACAGATGATTGCAAGTGTGTGGCTTTATTTCTTGGCTCTCTATTTTGTTCCAATGGTCTATGTGTCTGTTTTTGTAGCAGTACCATGCTGTTTTGGTTACTGTAGCATTGTAGTATAGTTTGAAGTTGGGTAATTTGATGCCTTCAGCTTTGTTCTTTTTTGTTAGGATTGTCTTGGCTATTCAGCCTCTTTTTTGGCTCCCTATGAAATTTAAAATGGTTTTATCTAGTTCTGTGAAGAATGTCAATGGTATATTAATAGATAAACAGCATTGAATTTATAAATTGCTTCGGGCAGTATGGCCATTTTAATGATATTTATTCTTTCTATCCATGAGCATGAAATGTTTTTCCATTTGTTTGTATCATCACAAATTTCTTTGAGTGATATTTTGTAGTTCTCATTGTAGAATCTTTCATCTCCATGGTTGTCTGTATTTCTGGGTATTTCATTCTTTTTGTGGCTATTGTGAATGAGGTTGTGTACCTGATTGGCTCTCAGCTTGGATGTTGTTGGTGTATAGAAATTCTACTAATTTTTTTTTGTACATTGATTTTGTATCCTGAAACTTTGCTGAAGTTGTTTATCAGATCTAGATGCTTTTGAGCAGAGACTATGGGGTTTCCTAGGTATAGAGTAATATCATCTGCAGAGATAATTTGACTTTTTCTCTTCCTAGTTGGATGCATCTTTATTTTTTTCTCTTGCCTGATTGTTCTAGCTAAGACTTCCAGTACCATGCTGAAAAGGAGTGGTGAGAGTGAGCATCTTCGTTTCGTTTCAGTTTTTAAGAGGAATGCTTCCAGATTTTACCCATTCATTATAATGTTGGCTATAAGTTTGCATAGATGGCTCTTATTATTTGGGAATATGTTTGTTGCCTAGTTCGTTGGGGGTTTTAACATGAAGGGATGTGGAATTTTATTGAAAGCCTTTTCTGCATCTATAGTGATGATTGTGTGGTTTTGTTTTTAGTTATGTTCATGTGATGAATCACACTTATTGAGTTGTGTATGTTGAACCAACGTTGCCTCCCAGAGATACTGCCTGCTTGTTCATGGCTTTGACGTGCTTTTTGACGTGCTGCTGAATTTGGTTTACTAGTATTTTGTTGAGGATTTTTTCATCATCTATATTCTTCAGGGATATTGGCCTAAAATTTTCATTTTGTGTGTGTGTCTCTGCCAGTTTTTGGTATCAGGGTGATGCTGGCCTCTTTGAATGAGCTATGGAGGAATCCCTCCTCCTTAATTTTTTGGAATAATTTCAGTAGGAATGGTACCAGTTCTTCTTTATACATCTGGTAGAATTAGGCTGTGAATTCATCTGGTCCTGGGCTTTTTTCTGATTGGTAGGCTTTTTATTACTAATTTAATTATGGGTGTCATTATTGGTCTGTTCAAGGATTCAATTTCTTCCTTTTTCAATCTTGGGAGGTTGTATGGGTCTAAGAATTTATCCCATTTCTTGTACGTTTTCTAGTTTGTGTGCATAGAGTTTTTTATAGTAATCACCGAGGGTTACCTGTATTTCTGTGGGGTCAGTGGGAATATCCCCTTTGCCATTTATGATTGTGTGTATTTGGATATTCTATATTTTTGTTATTCTAGCTAGCAGCCAATTTATTTAATTTAGTTTTCAAAGTATCAACTCCTGGATTCGTTGATCTTTTCTTTGGGTTTTTGAATCTCATTTTCTTTCTGTTCACTTCTGAATTTGGTTATTTATTGTCTTTTGCTAGCCTGGGGGTTGGTTTGCTCTTGTTTCTCTAGTTCCTCTAGGTGCAATGTTAGATTGTTAATCTGTGATCTTTCTAACTGTCCGACATAGGCATTTAGTGCTATAATCCTATTGACACTGCTTTAGCTGCTTCCTAGAAATTCTGGTATGTGATCTTTGTTCTCATTAATTTCAAAGAATTTCTTGATTTCTGCCTTAATTTCATGCTTTACCAAAGTCGTTCAGGTTCAGGTTGTTTAATTTCCATGCAATTATATGGTTTTGAGTGATTTTCATAATATTGATTTATCTTTTTATTACACTGTGGCCAGTGAGTGTGTTTGGTATGATTTTGGCATTTTTTTTTTTAATTTGCAGAGGATTGTTTTATGGGCAATGATGTCATTGATTTTAAAGTATGTGCCATGTGCAGATGAGAAGTATGTATATTCTGTTGTATTCTGGTGGAGAATTCTGTAGATATCAGTTAGGACCATTTGATCAAATGTCAAGTTTAGGTCCCAGAGATCTATGTTAGTTTTCTACCTTGATGATCTGTCTAATACTGTCAGTGGGGTGTTGAAGTCTCCCACTATTATTGTGTGAAAATCTAAGTCTCTTTGCAGGTCTCTGGGAACTTGCTTTATGAATCTGGGTGCTCCTGTGTTGGGTGCATATATATTTAGGATAGTTAGGTCTCCTTGTTGAATTGAACCCTTTACCATTATGTAATGCCCTTCTTTGTCTTTTTTGATCATTATTGGTTTATAGTCTATTTTGTCTGAAATTAGAGTAGCAACCTCTACTTTATTTTCTGTTTTCCATTTTCTTAGTAGATTTTTCTATCTCCCTTTATTTTGAGACTATGGATGTCATTGCTTGTGAGATGCATCTCTTGAAGATGGCATACACTTGGGTCTTCATGCTTTATCCAACTTGGTACTCTGTGCCTTTTAATGGGCATTTAGCTCACTTACATTAAAGGTTAGTATTGATATGTGTAGATTTGGTCCTGTCATCATAATGTTAGCTGGTTATTATACCGACTTGTTTGCATGGTTGCTTTGTAGTGTCACTGGTCTGTGTACTTAAGTATGTTTTTGTGGTGGCTTGTAATACTATTTCCTTTCCATATTTAGTACTTCCTTTAGGGTCCTTTGTAAGGCAAGTTTTATGGTAATGAATTCTCTCAGCATTTGCTTGGCTGAAAAGGATCTTATTTCTCCTTGGCTTATGAAGTTTAGTTTGGTTGAATATGTAATTCTTGATTGGAATTTCTTTAAGAATTTTGAGTAAGCACACACCGTGTACTCTGGCTTGTAGAATTTCTACTGAAAGGTCTGCTATTAGCTTATTGAGGTTCCCTTTGTTGGTGACTTGCCCTGTCTCTCTAGCTGCCTTTAACATTTTTTCTTTCACTTTGACCTTGGAGAATCTGATGACTAGATGTCTAGGGGATGGTCATCTTGTACAGTATCTCACATGGGTTCTCTGCATTTCTTGAATTTAAATGCTGGCTTCTGTAGCCAGATTGGGGACATTTTCATGCACAATATCTGCAAATATGTTTTCCAAGTTGATTGCTTTCTCTCCGTCTCTTTCAGGGATGCCAGTGAATTGTAAATTTGGTCTCTTTACATGATCCCGTATTTCTCAAATATTTTGTTCATTCTTACTGTTTTTTTTTTTTTTGGGAGGTCATTGTTGACTTTATTTTATTTTATTTTTTAATTAATTTATTTATTTTCAATTATTATTATACTTTAAGTTTTAGGGTACATGTGCACAATGTGCAGGTTAGTTACATATGTATACATGTGCCATGCTGGTGTGCTGCACCCATTAACTCATCATATACCCAAAGGACTATAAATCGTAAAGACACATGCACACATGAATTGCGGCACTATTCACAATAGCAAAGACTTGGAACCAACTCAAATGTCCAACAATGATAGACTGGATTAAGAAAATGTGGCATATATACACCATGGAATACTATGCAGCCATAAAAAATGATGAGTTCATGTCTTTGTAGGGACATGGATGAAATTGGAAATCATCATTCTTAGTAAACTATCACAAGGACAAAAAACCAAACACCGCATGTTCTCACTCATAGATGGGAATTGAACAGTGAGAACACATGGGCACAGGAAGGGGAACATCACACTCTGGGGACTGTTGTGGGATGGGGGGAGGGGGAGGGATAGCATTAGGAGATATACCTAATGCTAAATGACGAGTTAATGGGTGCAGCACACCAGCATGGCACATTCTTACTGTTTTTTAAAATTTTTGTCTGACTAATTTTGGAATACTGGTCTTTAAGCTCTGAGTTTCTTTCCTTGGCTTCATCCATTCTGCTGTAAATATTTGTGATTGCATTATGAAATTCTTGAAGTGAGTTCTTCTGCTTTGTCCATTCTGCTATGAATATTTGTGATTGTATTATGAAATTCTTGATGTGAGTTTTTCAGCTCTATTAGATCAGTTTGGTTGTTTCTTAAAATGGAAATTTTGTCTTTTATCTCTTGCATTATTTTAATGTATTCCTTAGATTCCTTCGATAGGGATTTGACTTTCTACTGAATGTTTATTCCTGTACATACTCTCAATTCTATTTCTGTCATCTTAGCTCTTGCAGTCTAATTAAGAACTGTTGCTGGGGAATTAGTGTGACTGTTTGTATATAAGAGGACATTCTGGCTTCTTGAGTTGCCAGTTATTGCACTTTTTTTCCTTCCCATCTGTGTGGATTGATATTCCTTCAATCTTTGAGATTGCTGTCTTTTGGATTTTTTTTTTTTTTGGTCTTTATCTCCTTTGATGCTCCTGGGGGTATGATTGTGGTATAAGTTAGGATCAGTTAACTGGGTTTGATTCTAGAGGATTATACAGGGCCAAGCCTCAGCTCAGCACTACTGGTCTGCATGCTCTAACTCTGGGGGCTAGTGCCAGCCCCCCATCTTTGTTCTGTGGCTTCTCAAGGAAGCACAGAACTGCACTAGAGGGGCCAAGATATTCCCAGTCTGCTGGCCACAACACTATGATGGGTGGTGCCAGCCAAAGTGCTTTATTGGGTTGATGACAGAGGGATCCATGCTAACTTGCATGTGTCAGCAGCTGTGGCAGTGTGGTGAGATGCACAAACAAAGCCTTTGAGATGTTTGGGACTACGTAAAGTGAACAAACTTATAAATTATTGGTATTCCCAAGAGGGAAGAAAAATTAAAAAGTTTAGAAAATTGATTTAACAAAATAACTGATAAGAAGTTACCAACTCTAGCAAGATATTTGGACATTCAAATGCAGGAAGCCCAAAGATCCCCAGGCAGATGAATTGCAAAAAAGTCTTTACCATGGCATATCATAATCAGACTGTTTAAAGTAAAAGTGAAGGAAAGAATTATAAAATTAGCAAGAGAAAAGCAGCTAGTCACCTATAAAGGAAAGCCCATCAGACTAACAGTAGATTTCTCAGCAGAATCTTTACAGGACAGAAGAGAATGGGATGGCATATTTAAAGTGCTAAAAAAGAAAACCAAAACCAACCCTGTCTACCAAGAATTCTATACCCAGCAAGATTAAGCTTTATTATTGGAGAAGAAATCCCAAAGAAATGCTGGGGGAACTTGGCCAGCCCTATAAGAGATGCTGGAAGGAATCCTAAACTCAGAAAGAAAAGGATGGCTGGGCATGGTGGCTCACACCTGTAATCCTAGCATTTTGGGAGGCCAAGGCATGCAGATCAACTGAGGTCAAGGTTTCAAGAACATGGGAAAACTTGGTCTCTCCCCAAAAAACAAAAATTAGCAGGCATGGTGGCATACACCTGTAATCCTAGCTACTCAGGAGGCTGGGGCATGAGAATTGGATGAACCTGGAGGCGGAAGTTGTAGTGAGGCAAGATTGTTCCACTGCATCTCAGCCTGAGTGACAGAGCAAGACTCTGTCTCAAAAAAAAAAAGAAAGAAAGAAACAAAGAAAGAAAAGGACAATATTTACCATCATAAAAACACAAGAAAGTGTAGAACTTACAGGTAAAGCAATCCTGAAAAGGAGGAAGAGAAAGGAATCAAATGGCAACACTACTTCCTGAAGGCAACCTCCACTATACATATTTCTTTCAGAGCATGCAATCAGTATATTGAATTTGAAATGTACAGTTTACTAATATCCATCTGTGACAATAAGTCAGTGTGGGAGACATTGTGTGATACAAAGATCATAGAGGTTGGATAGCTGAATTGGGTTTCGGTTTTGGCTTTGCCTATTAGCATTGCAAAACAGATGAAACAATTCTCTCTGTAACCTTCTCATCTATAAAATAGAAGAGTGATAATACTTATTCTAATGTTGTCCTGAGTATTCAATGAGATTTAGTCAATTAAGTATCTGGTACTACAAGGTACATAATTGATGTATACCCTTAAGTGCCTTTCCTCTTCACCTGCTATTTCCAAAGGAATGCTGCATGTTATACGTTGCTATAACCAGCTGATCATAACTTTTTAGTTTTATTTTTAATTGACATATAATTGTATGAAATTATGGTGTACAATGTGATATTGCAATACATGTATACCTTATGTAATAATCAAATCAGGGTATGTAGCAAATCTATTACCTCAAACATCTAATATTTCTTTGTGGCAAGAACATTCAGAACTCTCTCTTCTAGCTAATTGGAATATGTATACAATATATTATTTCTAATTATAGTCATACTACTGCACAATAAAGCACCAGAACTTTTTCTATCTATCTAATTGCAGCTTTATACCCATTGACTAACCTCTCTCTATCCTTCCACCCAACAAGTGCTACCCACTACCCTCCCCAACCTCTGATAACCACTATTCTCTATTCTATGAAATTAGATTTTTTTGATTCCACATATCAGTGAGATCGTTGGTATTTATCTTTCTGTTTCTGACTTACTCCACTTCAGTGAATATCCTCCAGGATTGTCGATGTTGTAACAAATGACAAGACTTCATTCTTTTTTATTGCTGAATAGTATTCCATTTTTTATATGTACCACCTTTTCTTTATTCATTCATTCATCCATTGATGGACACTTAACTTGATTCAATATCTTGGCTATTGTGAATAGTGCTGTAGTAAATATGGGAGTGCAGATATCTCTTTGATATACTGTGTCTTTTCTTTTGGATACATATACCCACCAGTGGGATTGTGGGATAGTATGGTAGTTCTTTTTTTAATTTTTTGACAAACCTCCATACTATTTTTATAGTGACTGTACTAATTTGCATTCCCACCAACAGGGTGTAAATGTTCCTTTTTCTCTACGTCTTAGCCAAGGCTTGTTGTCTTCCATATTAATACCTATCAGAGGTATAGTTTGCACATATTTTCTCCCAGTTTGTAGTTTGTCTCTTCATTCTGTTGATTATTTCCTTTGCTGTACAGAAGCTTCTTTGATGCAATCACATTTGTCTGTTTTTGCTTTTGTTGCCTATGCTCTTGCAGTCTTATGTAAAATAAATTTTTCCCAGATTAATGCCATGAAGCATTTCCCCCATGTTTTCTCATAGTAGTTTCATAGTTTCAAGTCTTACATTTGTGTTTGTATTGCATGTAAGGTTATCCAGAAGGATCCTCTCCTCTTTAAGCTAACTCTGTCATTGCTATTTATAACTGAGTCAGGCTTTATCTTGTACTGTGTACAGTTACCTCAACTAGTTATTTCTAAGATTTCCTCTGATTTTCAACTAGATAGGTTGAAGTAGCAATCTGAACTTGCTAGCATCTTAAGAAATTAATTTCCAGTGACAGTGCATGAGGCAGATGGCATCCTTTAATCCCTCTGCTATACTTCGAAGGGTGAAGATTGTTTGCATTTTTTTCTTTTCTGATGATACTATTTCTTGTGAATGAAGAACATGAATATAGAACTCACTGCCCACTTCACTTCTGCTTGGAAAACTGTCCTTCAGCTTTGCTAATCTGTATTCATCCTTAAAATCTTTACACAGCCCACTTGTCTTCCTCCATAAGGCAGCCACACTCCCTCCTTCCATCTGACAACACATCTCCCACATACCTTACATAATACTGAAAAAGAAGGGATCTCACACATCACCAAGTCTAATTTTTAAGATTATAAATCTACCTACTAAAATGGCTCTTTTTCTCCCTTAGCCATGAGGAAAAAGGAGATTACAGGTTCACAGGACAGCAATAAAGAAAGCATATATATTTATATATTAACTATTTAAATTTTAAAAGTAATTTATGCCTGTTCTAATAATTTGAACATTATGGGACTATTTATATTAAAATTGTCTTCTTTAAAGCTTTACTTCTGCACACCAATGTAACCACTGTTTAAAATGCAGTGTTCATCATTCTACAGTATACATTTTTATCTGCCTAAACAAGATTATACCAGCTATATCCATATGTAATTGCATTATAAAAACAGGATCAAAATATGTATTATTTGAAAACTTTTTTTCATTTCACCTTGTTTTATGAATACACTTTCAAATCAACATTCAAAAATATAACTGAGTTTTAAATTACTGTATTTTGTTTCGTATTGAGAATTACCATAATTTAATCATTCCTCGTATTGATAGACATTCAGATTATTCCAGTTATTTTTTTGCTAATAAAGTGTATTGCTTTCTGAATCATTCATATGTATCCATATATATATATATTTAGTCATATATAGATATATATTTTATAAAAAACTTCCAAGAAGTAGATTGCTTGGTCCAAAGATAATTGCATTGTAAATTTTAATTAATACTACCAGAAGGCTGTTCACAAATTGTTGAAAGTTACAGTGCTCAACAATGTGTGATTAGGTTTATTTTCTTATATCCTTGATATCATGGAATGTTATTAAAATGTTTCAATCAGAGGGAAAAATTTCACATTTTAAGTAATGTGATTTATTTTGTATTTTGTCAACTATTTTGTTTGAGTATATTTTCATATATATATGTTGACCTTTTGCATTTCATTTTCTATGATTGCCTCTTCAAATACTTTGCCCACTTTATATTGATTTATTTGCCTTTCTAATCAGTCTGAAGGAACTCTTTATAAATTAATGATAATTATCTTTGTCATTCATACATATTGCAAATAGTTTGTATTTTCTTTTGATATCATATGTAGTATATTTTGCAACAAGATATTTATTATTTGTAATTAAATAATTTTAAATAATGAGTTTAAAGAATGCTTTAAGTAAACTTTGGCAAGGAGTGGATATTTTAAATGGAAAATTTTAGAAACAAATTCTCATTTTGAAGAACTTATAGTCCCTCATTCAGACTTAAAAGCCTTAGGCTCTATTCTTATTGCACAAGAATAATTTTTTTATAGTCTATTTTGTTTTTGAATAATAGTGTGCACTAATGGACCACATCTTTAAATTAGTTATACTACTATTAATTTTTGCCTTTTAGCCTGAAATTTACCCTTCTTCACTGTGCTTTGTGATACTAGAATTGGACCCTATGAACATTTCTTCTTCCCAGCTGGCACAATGTTAATCTTTAATAATAAAGGGTGCTGGAGTAATTCTTCAAGGCCAGAGCAGGAAGAAGTACTTCTTTTCCTTCTTCCAGTATGCTGTGGAAGCCAGCATATTGTCATGTGTGTGTGTGTTGGTGGGAGTTATGCTCACCTCAGCCTTCCTCATGGTTTAGCTGCAGTCCATACTGTTCAGTAAGTTTTTCCTTCACTCAGCAGCAGGCTGCTCCTGTGGTCCAATGACAGCTGGTGCCCTCCAACAAGTTAATTTTCTACTAATGGACTATGTGTTCTTGTGCAGCCATACCTTTCCCCAGAGGTCTAAATCCCAGACTGTGGAAAGGGCTCCAATAGAAGTTGCTAAATTCCTTCCTTGTTTGTTCTCCTTCATCCCTAGGAAAGGTGGCTGTTTTCTATAATTGCTACTTCAGTGGCTACTATGCCTTAGTATCTTTACTCCTTTTAGTAGTTAACCACTCTTTACTCCTTAACAATTTTTAAATTAAATTTTCCCTGTTACAATTACTGGTGGAGTTTCTTTCTCCAGATTTGACCCTCTCCAATATATTACAATAGCTGTGAGGTTTCTGGGAGAAATAAAGCAGCTAACTCTGTATGCTGTGCAACAATAAGGAACAGAATACAGATTCACCCTAGAAGATGCAGTTGCAAAGAACTGATTCGGTGAGAAAAGAGGGCAACATGATAGGTAGAGAAAGCTCTACACCAGAAACAGCAGGTCTGGAGGCTGAACATGAATCTAGAACAGTGTGTGACTCTTTTTTTTTTTTTTTTTTTTTTTTTTTTTTTTGACAGAGTCTCCCTCTGTGGCCCAGGCTGGAGTGTAGTGGCATGATCTTGGCTCACTACAACCTCAGTCTCCTGGGTTCAAGTGATTCTTGTGCCTCAGACTCCCGGGTAGCTGGGACTACAGACATGCACCACCACACCTGGCTAATTTTTATATTTTTAGTAGAGACAGGGTTTCGCCATGTTGGCCAGGCTGGTCCTGAACTCCTGGCCTCATGTGATCCACCTGTCTCAGCCTCCCAAAGTGCTGGAATTACAGGCATGAGCCACCACACTCGGCCTTAGAACTGTGTGACTCTCTCAGTCATGGTCTACTTGTCTGCAAAATGACCACCTTGGGTAAGATCAGTGTTTTCCAACCTGCAGTAATTTGTGTTTTGCCTTATAATGTTTGTCATAACTGTGGATCATCTATACTTTTATATAATTAATGTTTTCCTTTCAACCAAACCATTTTAAATTAATAGTCATTATTTATGGTACAGTGTTAGAGTTATACAAAATTTGCACAGATAGTACAGATCAGTCCATTTTAAACTTCGATTTGTTTAAAAACAAACTTTATAAAACAGGTAGTAATGATATAAATTTTCCATAAATATAATATATTGATAAAAGCAAACATTTACTGATTAAAATAAAGGGCACATATATAATCTAAAGTAATATATTATAATATTACATGTATTACTTTGGGAAAGATGAGGCTAGAATATTTTTGAAATACCTCTACTATCTCTAAAATTCTGGACTGTTGGGATACTATGTTCATGTATTTTTTTGTTTGTTTGAGGGCTGTGTGAAGATCAGTTGTTTCAAATGCCTTCTATAAATCAACAGAAATATCTGTATCCATATAGATATATGTCTCTATATATGTATGTACATATACACACACACTTATATTTGCATTTGTATGTATATCTATAAATCTGTCTAAATCTGTAGCCAATACCTATGTCTATAATGTATTAAACTATGTACCATCATTTTCTTCTTCTTGAGAATTTGTGATTGATGTATGGGCATAAATCAGCCCCATCATTATTCTTCAGCTGGTCTTGACATTCCTGTTTGAATCCTAACCTTGAAAGAACAAAAACAAATTGGTTTCTCCATACTCTGTAACCCAATAGTAATCAAATGGTGCCTTTCATGATTCATCAGAGCTCAGAAAATGTTTTCAATGAAGATGATGAAGGCGAAATTTCAAGGATTTTTTATTGTTTGTTGAGTTCAAACAAAGCACATGGGGTTGCTGTTGCCACAGTAACAGATCCTCCATGTGCATTAGTTTATACCTTTGTCTTTAGTAATAGGAAGCTGGGTTATTGTTTTTCCTGTATGAATGTGTGTGTGTGTGTGTGTGTGTGTGCGTGCATACACACGTGCACGTGGGAAAGAGTAAATGAGAGAAAGAGAGACAGAGGGAGAGAGAGAAAAAGAGAAATACCTTTACTCTATAAGAGTAGTTTACTCTTTACTCTGTAGTTTTAGACATTTCTTAGTATGGTCCACTCATTTTTCCTAGAATCTCAGTAGCTCATGTTCTTCATTCAGACCTGTTCTAACAGAAATCTTACCTCTCTCCAAACAGATGACAGCAGCTTTACACAGAGAACAACATTTTATTTAATTATTTTTATTTGGATATGTCTTTTTATGAAGTCCTTGTGTTAGAACAACAAGTTCTAACTCTGTATAGGGAAGAGGAGAAGGTTAAAGAAATACATAGAATGGATTCTTGACTATTTGCATGTGGATTGTTTACCTCTTTGCTATTAGCTGGGACCTATTTATAGCTTTGGACTGTGCTCACACTTTTGGGGATCTCATTACCTTGTAAAATCAATTTGTTCTCAGAAAGTTAAATATATAAACTATAGGAACAAGTATAAATATAAATATAATACAGAGGATTATAATAGTGTATAATTTTTAAAAAATTTTATTTTAAGTTCTAGGATGCATGTGCAGGACGTGCAGGTTTTGTTACATAGGTAAATGTGTGCCATGATGGTTTGCTGCACTGATCAACCCATCACCTAGGTATTAAGCCCCACATGCATTAGCTATTTATCCTGATGCTCTCCCTTCCCCCATCCCCTATAGGCCCTGGTGCGTGTTGCTCCCCTCCCTGTGTCCATGTGTTCTCGTTGTTCAGCTCCCACTTATGAATTAGAACATGCAGTATTTGGTTTTCTATTCCTGTGTTAGTTTGCTGAAGATGATGGCTTGCAGTTTCATCCATGTGCCTGCAAAGGACATGATGACGTTACTTTTTATGGCTGCATAGAATTCTATAGTGTATATGTACCACATTTTCTTTTTCCAGTCTATCACTGATGGGCATTTGGGTTGATTCCATGTCTTTGCTTGTGAATAGTGCTGCAATAAACAAACACATGCATGCATGTTTACAATAAAATGATTTATATTCCTTTGGGTATATATCCAGTAATGGGATTGCTGGGTGAAATAGTATTTCTGTTCCAGATCCTTGAGGGATTGCCAAATTATCTTCCACAATGGTTGAACTAACTTATATGTCCACCAACAGTGTAAAAGCATTCCTTTTCTCCACAGCCTCAAGAGTATCTGTTGTTTCTTGACTTTTTAGAAATCACCTTTCTGACTGGCATGAGATGGTATGTTGTTGTTTTGATTTGCCTTTCTCTAATGATCAGTGATGTTGAGCTTTTTTCATGTTTGTTGGCTGCATAAATGTCTTCTTTTGAAAAGTGTCTGTTCATGTCCTTTGCCTACTTTTTGATGAGGCTGTTTGCTTATTTCTCGTAAAATTGTTCAAGTGCCTTGAAAATTCTGGATACTAGAACTTTGTCAGATGGATAGGTTGCAAAAACTTTCTCCAATTCTGTAGGTTCTGTTGACTCTGGAGATAGTTTCATTTGCTGTGCATAAGCTGTTTAGTTTAATTAGGTCCCATTTGTCAATTTCCGCTTTTGTTGCAATTGCTTTTGATGTTTCTGTCATGAAATCTTTTCCTGTGCCTATGTCCTGAATGGTATTGCCTAGATTTTCTTCTAGGGTTTTTATAATTTTGGGTTTTAAATTTAAGTCTTTAATCCATCTTGAGTTAATTATTGTATAAGCTGTAAGGAAGGGGTCCAGTTTCAATTTTCTGCATATGGCTAGCTAGTTTTCCCAGCACTATTTATTAAATAGGGAATCTTTCCCCATTGCTTGTTTTGGTCAGGTTTGTCAACGATCAGATGGTTGTAGATGTATGGTCTTATTTCTAAAATCTCTATTCTGCTCCATTGGTCTATGTGTCTGTTTTTGTACCAGTACCATGCTGTCTTGGTTACTGTAGCCTTGTAGTATAGTTTGAAGTAAGGTAGCATGATGCCTCCAGCTTTATTCTTTTTGCTTAGAATTGTCTTGGCTATTCAGGCTCTTTTTTTGGTTCCACATGAATTTTAAAGTATTTTTTTCTAATTCTGTGAAGAATGTCAGTGGTAGTTTGGGAATAATATTGAGTCTATAAATTATTTTGGGCACCATGGCCATTTTCATGATATTGTTTTTTTTTGTTGACGAGGATGGAATGTTTTTCCATTTGTTTGTTTCCTCTCTTATTTCTTTGAGTGGTGGTTTGTAGTTCTCCTTGAAGAGGTCCTTCACATTCCTTGTTAGCTGTATTCCTAGGTATTTTATTCTCTTTGTAGCAGTTGTGAATGGAAGTTTATTCATGATTTGGCTCTCTGCTTGTCTGTTGTTGATGTAAAGGAATGCTTGTGATTTTTGCACATTGATTTTGTATACTGAGACATTGTTGAATTTGCTTATCAGGTTAAGGAGCTTTTAGGCTGAGATGATGGTGTTTTCTAAATATAGGATCATGTCATCTGCAGAGACAATTTGACTTCCTATCATCCTGTTTGAATACCTTTATTTCTTTTTCTTGCCTGATTGCCCTGGCCAGAACTTACAATACTATGTTGAATAGGAATGGTGAGAGAGGACATCCTTGTCTTGCGCTGGTTTTCAAAGGGAATGCTTACAGCTTTTGCCCATTCAGTATGATATTGGTTGTGGGTTTGTCATAAATAGCTCTTATTATTTTGAGATATGTTCCATCAATGCCTAGTTTTTTGAGAGTTTTTAACATGAAAGGATGTTGAATTCTATTGAAGATTTTTTCTGCATCTATTGAGAAAATCGTGGTTTTTGTCATTGATTCTGTTTATGTGATGGATTACATTTATTGATTTCCATATTTTTTGAAAACATTTTAATGTCTTTATTATGCATATTAGTTTATATTTAAAATGAATTTAATAACATAATTTTTAACAATATAGTTTCTGAAATTTTTTTGTAACTCAAAAATAATAACATCCTCTTTTGAAAATCTTAAGGTTTACCTGCTAAGAAACATTGAGAAACACTATACTAAAGAAGAGGAAAAAAATTAAGTGCTAATATTATTCATACCACTTGTTCATCACCATTTTTTCAGCCAACAGTTGAGTACAAACTCTTTGCCAGCCACTGTGGAAGAAAGCCAAGAGCAAAATGACAGTTCCTGCTTTCCAAGAGCTTACTGGCTTGTGGCTGGAAGGAGACAAGTACAAAGATTGATAAGTTCTCTGATACATGTAAAGTAAGTCGCTCTGTTATCATATAGAATAAAGTTGAACTCAGTTTCTGGTGGTGAGAACAAAAAGGAAAGAACAAATGGGAGCTATTAATAAGGTAGAACACGTTGGGCATCCTGACCAATCAGATGAGGGAAGAAAGATAAAGAATTAAAATTGTTGTCAGTGAGATGCCTTTTATTTAGAGATATAAAGAGAGGGGAAAAAAAGGGTCTAGTGAATGTTTACCTAGAAAAAAAGGATATGTTAAAAATTTTCCTTTACAGATGACCAAATCCTCTTCCTTCTTAATTTCAAGATATTATACATAATCTCTCATTCAAAACCTTTGGATAATCACAGTGTTTTAGAACTAATAATTTTTTAGAGTTTTAAAATGCAAGATTAAAACATATAAAAATTAAAACATACACACGTACACATACACACATTTTTTAATGTCTAAAGTATATATCAAAGACTGCTCTGTACCAAACTATAATTTCAGACTTTTTATCATTGAAGATTGACAATGATTCAAAAAGAATGGATTCCAACTACCTGATGAATAAATAAAATGCAGTACTGTATGTCCGTATAATAGAATATTATCTGGCTATAAAAAGGAATGGAATTCTGATTACCGCACAGATGAAACTTGAAAACCTTATCATGAGGGAAAGAAACAAAAGGCCATGTATTGTATGGTTCCAATCAATGATATGAAATGTCCAGAATATGCAAATCCAAAAGTCAGAAAATAGACTAGTGTTTGCCAGGACTGGGAGGGGAGGGAATGTTCTAGAATTGGATAGTGGTGAATGATATACAACATTGTGCATATACTATAAAGTACTGGATTGTACAATTTAAAATTTTGAACTTTATGATATATGAATGATATATAAATAAATAAAGCTCAATAAAATTTTTTTTCCTTTAAAAAAAATTTAAAGGAAATTTTATTTCATTCATGCCTGCAATCCCAGCACTTTGGGAGGCAGAGGCAGGATTGCTCGAGTCCAGAAGTTTCAGACCAGCCTGGGCAACATAGTAAGACCCCATCTCTACAAAAAATACAGAAAATAATTAGCTGGGCGTGGTGGCACATGCATGCAGTCCCAGCCACTCAGGAGGCTAAGGTGGGAGGATCACTTGTGCCCAGGAAGTTGAGGCTGCATTAAGCCATGATTACGCCATTGCCCTCTAGCCTGGGTGACAGAGTGAGACCCTGACACAAAAATGAAATTCATATTTTTTATCTCATGAACCTTCAAATTTTAAAGTACTTAAAATAAGCCACCAAGATGAATTATTGTAGGGACATACTTGTTTGTGTCTTGAATAACCACATGGATCTTGTAAGATCTACCAGAAAAAAAAAAAAAAAAGAAATTGTAAGAGTTCTTCAGATACTTCATATTTTAAAATAAATATAATCATGGAACATCTATAATTAGTATGAATAAATAGCCATAGGAAAAGAAGTAATAGAACAAGGTTGGGCTACAGTGTCCTTATTCCAAAAATGTAACAAAAATCAAAAATTTCAATCAAATGCTGAAAATAGTTATAAAGAGTTAATCTTGCAGTTTTCTCTCTGAGTCCAAAGTTTAAATTGTTTTTATTCCAAATGAGGTTAGGAATGTTTATAAATGAATCTAACACCACTACAATTGGATCACTGTGAACTATGGCTTTTCAAAACTGAAGAAAATGTAAATTTGAAGATTCAACCAGAAAAATAAAAGAATGAAGAAACTGGAAGCTAACTTTGAACAACCTTCAGTTTTAACATGTAAAAGATAATTTATAGAGAGAAAAAGAAACAAGGAAAGAAAGGGACAGCAAAGTCCACCAAAATCTATCTCCATTCATTTGGGTCCTCGACTGATGTGCTATTAGGCTTAAGCATAAAATATTTCTTAATAGAACTTATAAATTGGTTTGCTGATTCATGTATGCTGAATATGCTGAACAATTCCTTCCACGGGCAGATCACAGCTAGTTAGCAATAGATAATGAGAAAAATTTACTTCAGCAGATTGGGAAAGTCTAACTGAATTACAATGGCATAATCTTCTCTTGTATGTACACATAAAAAGGGAACTAAAGACAAGATTTTTTAAGATCTTAAATAATCAAAACTAGATGCAACTGAAAGTTTAGAAGTGAAAAAAATATAGATATAACAAAAAATCAGCATACTTTCTTTAATATTCATAGACAATAAATTAACAAGATAAAATATTTATATTACCAATGTTTAGTCATTTAAGTTATTTTTTATAATTTGTGTGTGTTCTTCATGTTAAGCAATATAAGTAAAATAAATGGGTAAACTTTGATTTATAACTATAATAAGATGATTACTAGATTCTAGCATATGACAGGAGCTAAATTTAAGCAGCTCACATTATTTTCCCTAATATGCAGTAAATCACTATTTTAAAACCTTGTTATTGTTTTTGCCTATTAAGATAATATAAGTTTAATATTATTTAAAAAGTTTAACAATATTTAAAAAGTATAAAATATAATTGGATCTGGGTAATTTAGCAAAATATGAGCTTGCTAGTCATTTTATAAGACCTATTATCTCTTGAACAATATAATAAATGAGGTATGTTCGAGGTATTCAAAAAAAAGAATGAAGCAGTTTTTTCTAAATGGTACATCCTTAACATTGGAGGTAGAAAGGGGTAGGATACACATAAATGAAGATAATTGAGCAGTAACAACTGATTTGTATGAAAATCAGCCTGTAGGTCTTATTTAAAATGCAGGAATTAGGCTAACACTTGTAGCTCTAAATAAGTAGTTCTGTGGCTTTTCTTTTTGAAATGAAAACTAAGTTAAGATCTATTATGTAACATACTGTGATCAAATAGTATTTGTTAGGCTTCTTAAAGTCCATGTTAGAATTTTAGTTGGAACTGGGCCAGGCACGGTGGTTCACACCTATAATCCCAGCACTTCGGGAGGCCAAGTTGGACAGATTGCTTCAGCTCAGGAGTTCCAAACCAGCCCAGGCAACACGGTGAAACCCCGTCTCTACTAAAATACAAAAAATTAAGCCAGTGTGGTGATGTGCGCCTGTAGTCTCAGCTACTCGGGAGGCTGAGGCAGGAGAATTGCTTGAACCTGGGAAGTGGAGGTTGCAGTGAGCCACATGCACTCTAGCCTGGGTGACAGAGTGAGGCTCTGTCTCAAAAAAAGAAAACAAACAAACAAAAAAAACCCCAAAAAAACAAAAGAGAAAAAAGCAAAAAAAGAATTTTAGTTGGAACTAAAAAGCAATGACAAACAAATGCCTTCCTTCAACAGGCAGTAGTTTCTGTTTTATATTTGTGTTACCAAGTGTTTGATATGTTTGGATATTTGTCCCCTCAAAATCTCGTGTTGAAATGTAATCTTTACTATTGGAGGTGGGGCCTTGTGGAAGGTGTTTGGATAATGGGGATGAATGGCTCATGAGTGGCTTAGTGCCATCCATTGGTGATAAGTGAGTTCTCCCTCTGAGTTCATGTGAGATCTGATTGTTTAAAAGTACGTAGCACCTCCCCTCTCTTTCTCTTGTTCCTGCCCTCACCGTGTGACATGCCTGCTCCTGCTTTGCTTTTCACTATGGTTGTATGCTACCGGAGGCCCTCAGCAGAAGCCAAGCAGATGTTGGTGCCATGCTTATACAGCCTGCAGAACTGTAAGCCAATTAAATCTCTTTTCTTTATAAATACCAGTCTCAATTATTCCTTTATAGCAAAGCAAAAACAACCTAACACAATGTCTTAGTCTGAGTTGCTATAACAAAGTACCTTAGACTGGGTAATTTATCAAAAAAAAAAAAAAAAAAAAAAAAGAAGTTTATTGCTCACACTTCTGGGGAATGGGAGGCCCGAGATCAAAGAACTGGTAGATTCTGTGTCTGGCAAGAACCTGTTCTTCATAGATGGTGCCTTTTATGTGTCCTCAGATGGCAAAGCAAGTTTCCTTCAGCCACTTTTATAATGGCACTAATCCCATCATGAGGAATCTGCCCTAATTATCTAATTGGCCCCTATAGGTCCCACCTCTTAATATTATTGCATTGGGAATTAGATTTAATTATATGAATTTTGGGTAGACAGAAACATTCTGACTACAGTGCTAAGTAATACACAAAACTACAAATCTCAAACGACACCATGAGATATATAATAAAATGGTCATATGTAGCAAATTTAGCTATATGCTCCTATATCAACATAATCAGTTTTAGAATGTAATTAAAAAACTATGTATTCATGGTAAAATCAAATGAAAAATTACAATATAATATGCCAATGCCAATGAAAAGACAGAAGTAATAATAAAGTTTAAAAATAACATTTGGATTTGAAAAAATTTAGTATTACAATAAAAATGTTTAATCAATTGCATGTAAAAACACAACTAGAGACAATTAAAATATAATTTGCTTCAAATAGATTCCTTTGATTATAATTTATAGAAGACAGGCACTTGATGATACTATTTCTATTCATTTTATAATTCATGGAAATATTTGCTTTGCTATAAAAGTTAATTTTAAAGTCTCTAAAAAAATAAGTAAAGAGAAGAGAAAAGCTGTAGAATGAATAGTCCTTTAAAGTAACCAACAGGTAAAAGTAATCTATAAAAATAATTGTAGGCCGGCTGCAGTGGCTCATGCCTCTAATCCTAGCACTTTGGGAGGCCGAGGTGGGCAGATCATGAGGTCAAGAGATTGAGACAATCCTGGCCAACATGGTGAAACCCCGTCTCTACTAAAAATACAAAATCTAGTTGGACGTGGTGGTGCATGACTGTAGTCCCAGCTACTCGGGAGACTGAGGCAGGAGAATTGCTTGAACTTGGGAGGCAGAGGTTGCAGTGAGCTGAGATCATGCTACTGCACTCCAGCCTGGTGACAGAGCGAGACTTCATCTCAAAATAATAATAATAATAATAATAATAATCATAATAATAATAATAATTGTAATAGTTAAGTGATGTTTACAGGCAACCTTGGAAAAAACAAAAGAACAGATAATTAAAAATGCAAAAGAAGACCTACGTATGCAGCAAGATCACAAAATTTTTTCCAATCACACATTTCACCTAAAAGAGATGAGCAGTCATATAAAGTAGGTATAGCCTGGCACAGTGGCTCACACCTGTAATCCCAGCACTTTGAGAGGCCAAATTAAGCCAGTGTGGTGCTGTGCACCTGTGAGAGGTGAAGCCAGCTGGACCTTTGGGTCGGGTGGGGACTTGGAGAACTTTTCTGTCTTACAAGAGGATTGTAAAATGCACCAGTCAGCACTCTGTAGCTAGGATTGTAAAATGCACCAATCAGTGCTCTGTGTCTAGCTAGAGGATTGTAAATGCACCAATCAGCACTCTGTAGCTAGGATTGCAAAACACACCAATCAGTGCTCTGTAGCTAGCTAGAGATTTGGAAAATGGACCAATCAGTGCTCTGTAAAAAATGCACCAATCTGCTCTCTGTGGCTAGCTAGAGGTTTGTACAGTGGACCAATCAGCTCTCTGTAAAATGGACTAATCCGCCCTCTGTAAAATGGACCAATCAGCGCTCTGTAAACTGGACCAATCAGCAGGATGTGGGCAGGGAAAAATAAGAGAATAAAAACTGGCCACCCCCCAGCCAGTAGCAGCAACCAGTTGGGTACCTTTCTAGGCTGTGCAGGCTTTATTCTTTTGCTCTTCACGATAAATCTTGCTGCTGCTTACTCTTTGGGTCCCTGCCACCTTTAAGAGCTGTAACACTCACTGTGAAGGTCTGTGGCTTCATTCTTGAAGTCAGACCAAGAACCCACTGGAAGGAACCAACTCTGGACACACCTGTAGTCCCCAGGTACTCGGGAGGCTGAGGCAGGAGAATTGCTTGAACCCAGGAGGCGGAGGTTGCAATGAGCCTGGCTAACGTGGTGAAACTCCATCCCTACCAAAAATAAAAAAAATTGGCTGGGCATTGGTGTGCATGCTTGTAGTCCAAGGTATTTGGGAGGCTGAGATATGAGAATCTCACTGGAACCTGGGAGGTGGGGGTTGCAGTGAGCCAAGATTGTGCCACTGCACTGCAGCCTGGGCAACAGAGTGAGACCCTGGTTTTGAAAAATAAAATAAAATAAAAGGTATATAGGGGAAGCAAAAACAAGGTACAATGTCCTTATTTCATGTTTTCTAGATTGAATAATACACAAACGACATAAAATCAATTTATTAATTAATTAATCTTGATAATAATTCCCCAGGAGCAGCCACCAGTAGGTGGAAGAGGTAAGAAACAGCTTATTCTTGAGAGGGAGAATGGCCCTGCCAACACCTTGATTTGGGTACAGTGATAGTGATTTCAGACTTCTGGTCCCTAGAACTATGAGAAAATAAGTATCTTTTGTACAAGCCACCAGGTTTGTGGTAATTTGTTATAAAACCATAGGAAATTAATACACAAACAATATGCATTAGGGGACTAGGGCTTAACTGAAAGTTATTTTGGTAAACGTGAAAAGCTATCTATATAAGCATATATTAATCTTGTGGCATATATCTTAGGAAATTTGTTTTTTTAATTATTATTATACTTCAAGTCCTGGGATACAGGTACAGAATGTGCAGGCTTGTTACATAGGTATACATGTGCCATGGTGGTTTGCAGCACCCATCAACACATCATCTACATTAGGTATTTCTCTTAATGCTATCCCTCCCCAGCCCCCCACCTCCTGACAGGCCCCAGTATGTGATGTTCCCCTCCTTGTGTCCATGTGTTCTCACTGTTCAACTCCCACTAATGAGTGAGAGCATGCAGTGTTTGGTTTTCTGTTCCTGTGTTAGTTTGCTTAGAATGATGGTTTCCAGCTTCATCCATGTCCCTGCAAAGGACATGAACTCATCCTTTTTTATGGCTGCATAATACTCCATGGTGTATATGTGCCACATTTCCTTTATCCAGTCTATCATCAATGGGCATTTAGGTTGGTTCCAAGTCTTTGCTGTTGTCAGTAGTGCTGCAATAAACATACGTTTGCATGTGTCTTTATAGTAGAATAATTTATAACCCTTAGGGTATATACTCAGTAATGGGATTACTGGGTCAAATGGTATTTTTGGTTCTAGGTCCGTGAGGAATTGCCACACTGTCTTCCACAATGGCTGACCTAATTTACACTCCCTCCAACAGTGTAAAAGTGTTCCTGTTTCTCCACATCTTCTCCAGCATCTGTTGTTTCCTGGCTTTTTAATGATTGCCATTCTAACTGGCATGAGATGGTATCTCACTGTGGTCTTGATTTGCATTTCTCTAATGACCAGGGGTGATGAGCTTTTTTCCGTATGTTTGTTGGCCACATAAATATCTTCTTTTGAGAAGTGTCTGTTCATATACTTCACCTACTTTTTGATGGGGTTGTTTGTTTTTTTTTGTAAATTTGTTTAAGTTCTTTGTAGATTCTGGATATTAGCCCTTTGTCAGATAGATAGATTGCAAAAATGTTCTCCCATTCTGTAGGTTGCCTGTTCACTCTGATGATAGTTTCTTTTGCTGTGCAGGAGCTCTGTGGTTTAATTAGATCCCATTTGCCAATTTTGTTGCCATTGCTTTTGGTGTTTTAGTCATGAAGTCTTTGCCCATGCCTATGTCCTGAATGGTAATATTGTCTAGGTTTTCTTCTAGGGTTTTTATGGTTTTAGGTCTTATGTTTAAGTCTTTAATCCATCTTGAGTTACTTTTTGTATAAGAAGTAAGGAAGTGGTCCAGTTTCAGTTTTCTGCTATGACTAGCCAGTTTTCCCAACACCATTTATTAAATAGGGAATCCTTTCCCCATTGCTTATTTTTGTCAGGTTTGTCAAAGATCAGATGGTTTTAGATGTGTGGAGTTATTTCTGAGGTCTCTGTTCTGTTTTATTGGTCAATATATCTGTTTTGGTACCAGTACCATGCTGTTTTGGTTACTGCAGCCTTGTAGTATAGTTTTAAGTCAGGTAACATGATGCCTCCAGCTTTTTTCTTTTTGCTTAGGTTTGTCTTGGCTATATGAGCTCTTTTTTAGTTCCATATGAAATTTAAAGTCTTTTTTTGTAATTTGTGCATATGCTATCCCTGGTGAAGTAAGAATTTTCAAATAGAGATTATACAAATGACTTAGCCTGCATATAGGATTGTCAGAGGACTTCTGTGCTTCAAAAGAATGAAAGATCATTCTCTTGATATTTGAATTTTTCCCACAGTGTATCAAACTAAGTAGTCAGCTACCTGCTTTTTGCATATTTTGTGACTTCTGGTAGCAGCACCCAAATTTGATTACTTTCTCACATTATCCATCTAGTACATTTCTACTGGTAAATTTACAAAAGGTAAATTCAAATACCACCTCATACATCTCTGACTCTGTTACAGCCCTAGGGAAAAATTATATCATATTCACATGTATCTGTATCTGACAGTAGACTAAGCTCCTTGGGAGCAGAGAGCTTGTCTAGTCCAACTCAAAGCCCAGCTTACAGCTTGGTACACAGTAAGGGCTCAGTAAATATTGCTATTTGATGATGCTTCTGACTATTAGCATGTTGAAATCAATGGCATAAGATTCCCTGGAATAAAATTGTTTAAATAAAATCTAATAGAAAAATGAAAAGAGCATAAAATAAAATAAAAAATGAGTGGTGCCTCTAATTCCAATACCTAGAGATAACCATAGTAACATTTGGGTATATATTTGAATTCTGTCTTTGTAAGTACAGGTAAATATACACACATACAAACGTAATTAATAAAAATCATATAATATCATAATACTGCTTTGTAAATTGCAATTTTTGACTTAAACATATTTATTAACTGTTATTTTCTAAAAATGATTATTCTACCACATAAAAATTCTCAAAATAATAGATGTACATGGTAACAAATCAAAGCCTACAATATAAGTCTTCAGCCTTTTCCCTTTTCACAGTTCAGAAGAATATATTTTTAAATGGTGTTACTTAATAAATACTTATACTTCTTTTCTTGATTATCATCATGGTTATTACATATGTAATATATATTATAATGCTATGATGAAAATTAATATAACCTACAACCCAGGAGCAATTTCACTTTAAGCTGTGTAAAGATTCTCTTACACACGTTCAAGGAGATATGTACATGTATGTTCATGACAACACTATTGGTATTACTATAAAGGGAGATTATATATATATATAATAAAGGGAGATAATATATATAATATATAGATATATATTAAGATATATAATATGTAATATAAGATAAAAGGGAGACTATATATAATCTATATATATAGACTATATATGTTTACAAGCTTATCACTATTAGGCAATATTATGGATTCTCAATAAAAAAGGTGACTTAATTTATATTCACTACTTTCCAGTTCCCCCTGTTCACCTCTAATGTTTGATATGTACATTATTTTTAGTTTTTCTATTAATTATCAATATTCAAATAATTAACAGCTATTCCTATTTACTCAACTTTTTTAAATGTACAATTTTATGAGTTTTTATAAGTATATACATTGTGAAAACATCATTCTAGTTAAGAAAGGAAATATTTTCTTTACCTGAAAAGACCCCTTGTGTCTTCCTTCAGTTAACTCCTGCCCTACAAAGGTAGCAAATGCTTTGATTTCTGTGATCATATATGACTCTTATCTGTCCAAACTTCATATTCATGGACTCATACAGTAAGCATTCTTCTGTTGAATGGCTTCTGTCATTTACGATAATTTTGTTTGTTTGTTTTGTTTTGTTTTTGAGACGGAGTCTTGCTCTGTTGCCCAGGCTGGAGTGCAGTGGCACGATCTCGGCTCACTGCAAGCTCTGTCTCCCAGGTTCACGCCATTCTTCTGCCTCAGCCTCCTGAGTAGTTGGGACTACAGGCACCTGCCACCATGCCCGGCTAATTTTTGTATTTTTAGTAGAGACAGGGTTTCACCGTGTTAGCCAGGATGGTCTCGATCTCCTGACCTCGCGATCTGTCTGCCTTGGCCTCCCAAAGTGCTGGGATTACAGGCGTGAGCCACCGCACCCAGCCCATTTATGATAATATTTTTGAGATTCATTTACAGTGCTGAGATTTTAATAGTTCATTTTTATTATTGCATAGCAATAGTTCATAGAGATGTAGAACAATATGTGTAAGCATTTTCTATTATTTTTGGTCAATGCCATCTTCACAATGTGTAAACTGCATGTGTTCTTTTGTAACTTTTCTTTCACTCGACATTAGATTATTGACATTAATCATAATGGCATGTACACATATAGGTCCATTTAAATAATAAACCACATTTTTTTTAGATTCCTTCTTAGTAGTTCTTCTCTTTTCCTTTCTAGTAATACCAATAGTATTGCCATAAACATACATGCACATATCTCCTTGAACATGTGTAAGAGAATCTTTAGGCAACTTAAAGTGGAATTGCTCCTGGGTTGTATGTTATATTAATTTTTCATCATTATTGGATGTGGTAAAATTACTCTGAATTGATTGTATTAATGTATAAGCAATATATTTTTCTATTGTTTTACATAATTTCCAAAACTTAATTTCACCAGTCTTATTAATTTCATCCAATGAAAAGAAATGTGAAATGGCATCGCATTTTTAATCTTTATTTTTTTCATATATTTATCGACCAGTTATTTTTTTTTTGTAAATTGCAATTATGATGTTCTTTGCTCATTTTTATGGTCCTTTGTCAGCCTGGGGTGCCTTTTGTATTTGTTTACAGTGATTCTATTTTTCTAACTTTTATTTTAAGTTCAGGGGTACATGTGCACATTAGTTACACAGGTAAACTTTTGTTGTGGGGGGTTTTTGTACTGATTATTTCATCATCCAGGTATTAAGCCTAGTACCCGTTAGTTATTTTTCCTGATCCTTTGCCACCTCCCACCCCCCAGTAGGCCCTAGGGTGTGTTGCTCCCCTCTATGTGTCCATGTGTTCTCATCATTTAGCTCCCACTTATAAGTGAGAATGTGCAGTATTTGGTTTTCTGTTCCTGTGTTAGTTTGCTAAATATAATGGCCTCTAGCTCCATCCATGTCCCTGCAAAGGACATGATCTAATTCTTTCTTAGGACTGCATAGTATTCCATGGTGTATATGTACCACATTTTTTAAAATCTGGTCTAACATTGATTCAAAGTCTCAGGATACAAAATCCATGTGCAAAAATCACCAGCATTCCTATACACCAACAACAATCAAGCTGAGAACCAAATCAGGAATTAATTCTCATTCACAGTTGCCACAAAAAGAATAAAATACCTGGGAATACAGCTAACCAGGGAGGTGAAAGATCTCTACAAGGAGAACTACAAACCACTTCTCAAAGAAATCAGAGATGACAAACAAATGAAAAAAACATTCCATGCTCAAGGATAGGAAGAATCAATATTGCAAAATGGCCATAGTGCCCAAAGCAATTTATAGATTCAATGCTATGCCTGTTAAACTGTCATTGACCTTCACAGAACTAGAAGGAAAAACTATTTTAAAATTCATGTGGAACGAAAAAAGAGCCTGAACAGCCAACGCAATCCTAAGCAAAAAGAACAAAGCTGGAGGCATCACGCTACTCGACTTCAAACTATACTACGTTTCTGCAGTAACCAAAACTGCGTGGTACTGGTACAAAAACAGACACATAGACCAATGGAATAGAATAGAGAACCCAGAAATAAGATTGCACACCTACAACTATCTGATATTCGACAAACCTGACAAAAACAAGCAAGGGGGAAAGGATTCCCTATTCAATAAATGGTACTTGGATAACTGGTTCAATAAATGGTGCTGGGATAACTGGCTAGCCATATGCAGAAAATTGAAACTGGACCCCTTCCTTATACCATATAAAAAAATTAACTCAAGGTGGAGTAAACTCTTAAATGTAAAATGAAAAACTATAAAAACTGTGGAAGATGACTTAGGCAATACCATTCAGGACATAGGCACAGGCAAAGATTTCATGATAAAGATGCCAAAAGCAATTGCAACAAAAGCAAAGATCCTGTTTTTCTTACCCAGAAGTTCATTAGTTAGCACAGGCTAAATTATGCTGCGTTAACATCCTCCATATCTCAATGGCTTAATGCCACAAAGTGTTGTTGTTGTTTGTTTGTTTTTCCACTTAGAGTCTGTTGTGTGTTCAAATGGCTCTTCAGGATACTTGTCCTCTACTCAATCACTCAGCAACCTAGGCTGCTTTGAATTTGTGGCTTTGCCATCTCAGCACAAATTCTACACAACAATTCCTGTGTCAGGGAGAGTGCTGGAAGTTCTCATAATGGCAGTTCCTTTCTTATGTCCAGAAGTGAGACAAGTTACCTATACTGACACTTGATTGGCCAGAACTGGTCAGCTTAACTGCAAAGGATGGGGGAAATATCATCTTCCCATATGCCAAAAAGGAGCAAAGAGCCACATGGGGATGGATATTAGAAACTTATGATGTGAAGATTTGAATTTTAATGTGTATGTTTATTCTTCCCAATAAACTTTAAAATTAGTTTAAATTCTCTCTCCAAATATTTTTGGAATTTTGATTAATATTGCAATGCAATTTCAGAATCATTGATGATAACGAGGGAGGAAAACTGACATCTTCCAATATTTTAAGCTTTCTCATTCACAAGCCTCATTTGTGTTTCCAAATATTTAAAACTTCATAGATATTTCCCAAGAAAGATCAATAGGTTTAATTATATTGAATCTACATGGCTCTAGTCTCTAGTTAATTCCTAGGCATGTTGTGGGTTTTTTGCTGCTATTGTAAATAAGATTTTGTTTCAATTGGTTATTTCTCATTTATAAAAAGACTATTAGATTGGGTGTCTTTATTTTGCATCTGACAACCTTAAGAACACCTTTAAAAATTTGATTGTTTTAATAAATTTCATAAATTTTAAAATTTCCACATAATATTAAAAACAATAATACTTTTGCTTTAACCTAGTTCTTGCTCATTTTTATATGTTTTTCATATATATACCATTTTTCTATTTTAATAAGTTTCAAATAATAGTAATAATCGTGTGTAGTAATATCTTGTTGCTATGAAGAGAAATACTTTAGAATCTTACAATTAAAAAGGACATTTATTATCAGTTTGAGCTCTTTACATGATTAAGTATAAGGATTATTAGGAAGGATGTTGGATTTTATCAAATGTCTTTAGTATCAGGATAGTCACATGATTTATCTATTTGGATCTATTGATTTAATGAATTACAATAGCAGGTTTTTCTACTAAACTACTTTTACATTATGGAATAAAGCCAACGTTGTCATAATATATTACAGTTTTAATTATGCTTATGGATTCAATTTGCTATTATTTAGGATTTCCCTATGTGAGGTTTTAGATAATAATTGTTCTATATTTTAGTTCTGTTTGTGCTATCTTAAATTTGCTATCAAGATTGTGCTAGCTTTGTACAATGAAATGAGAAGTGTTACATCTTTTTTATTTGCACTGCAGTAGTTTAAGTAATATTTGGATTTTCTGCTAATTAAAGATTTGCAAAGATTCACTTATAATAATCTTAGACACAAGAATTGATTTGAATATATTTCTCAATTCCTTCTACATTGACTAGTTTTTTCATCTTTATTGATATAGTGTTGATAGTCTTCATTTTTTTTTGGAAAACGGTGCATTTAATGGCACTTGTAAGAATATATAAGCATAGAATTATAGATACCATTAAACGGCTTGAAATATAGGCCTGCATAATGGTATGTTCTTTTCTATATTCCTACATTTGGGTGTTTGAATTCTCTTTATTAGTTCTTTTTTCTTGTGTTTCTAGTATAATTTGATGTTAGTTTTTATAAATTACTGAGCTGAATGCTTAATTTATTTTTATTTCTTACTTAATGGTAACATTAATTATAGTCCATATCTTATATGATTTGACATAAACTATTCCGTTTATTGTTTTTGTATTCATTTTGTAAAATCAGCTTAAATTTCTTTTTAACCAGTTATTACTTTAAGAAGTCTTTCCTATTTTAAGATAATTCATTTTTTGTTTGAATATTTTGTCTTTATTTCAAATTTATTGCATTATGCATATAATCATTTGATTTTTTTGTTTCAAAATGTTTTGAGGTTTCCTTATCTTGTTCTTGTATGTACTAATTTTACTACATGTTCTGGGGAAATTTGGAAGACTGTGTTCCACGTTTGTAGGGTAAAGAGATTGCTATGTATCTATTAAATTACATAACTATATTAATGATATAAATCAGAGTTTCTATGTTCTTTATTTTTTATCCATACTACAAGAGTATTAAAGGGTTCTATCATGACAATTGCTTTGTCAGGTTCGCTTTACGTGTATTTTAACTGCTTTATTGAGATATAATTCACATATCATACAATTAACCTATTTAAAGTGTGTTCACAGAGTTGTGTGACCATCAACACAATACTTTATAGAACATTTTCGTCATTCCGAGAAGAAAGCTCCATATCCGTTAGCAATCACTCCTCATTCACTTCTTCTTTCTTGAGACCTAGGCAAGCATAAGCATATTTTCTGTGTCTATAAATTATTCTTTTCTAGACATTTAATATAAAAGGAAACATTCATTCATTATGTGATCTTTTGTCACTTAGCATAATGTTTCCAAGGTTTAATTTAATACGGAAAATGTATCAGTATATCACTCCTTTTTATTGCGAAACAATATTCCATTGTATGAATATACTCATTTTTATATTTAATATTTTACGCATTTTAAAATTGCATTTTTATTATATAAAAATGTAACAATCCAGTAAAATCAGAAATACAGATATATTCTCCTGAGCTTTTGTATGTGTTGATTTTTATTAGTAATCTTTTTTTCAATACAATATACAACTTCATCTCCATTTACAGTCTGATTATACAAGTGCTAAGTGGCAAAAAGATCGGGAATAAATATATTTAAAAAGGCAAAGCTATAAAACTAAGTACATGCAACAGGGTCTATGATGATGGGGCAAAGTATCCAGGAAATAGCATAAGATACAATAATTTTGAGGTTTTAGCTGATGTTTCAATCATCTTTGTCTTTCACCCCATACTTAAGGCTACATGTGAACTCAATGTAATTAAAATTTCCTTTTTTGTCAGTAGGGCCTTCTCTGTACAGCTCATTCACTTCCCATTGTTGTCAGCAGTTCTCTCAAATAGTCTTCCTGAATGGTTCCTGTTGCTTCTTTATCAAAGCAGGCTAAAGCACTTCTGATGCTATCTTCAGGATATGTGCTATTTAACTTCTCACCAAACAGTAGGGCACTGGTGAAATTTACAAGCCCAGAACCTCACTCCTTACAGCATCTTGGTATACATCAGTTGGATTCTGATGAAGAGAGAAGCAAGCATATCATGCACATCTTCCTTGTTGAAAGAATCTCTATTCTGATCAATAATGTCAAAGGCCTCTTTGAACTCCTGAATCTGTGCCTAGTCCAATGTGGCAAACACACTGACTATTATGTTTGGAGAGTGCTTCTTGGTGGCCTTGGCCTTTGTCCTTTTGCTCAACATGGTGGCTGTTTAATTCCACTGCCAGACACTAGAACCAGAGCTGCCCTACAAGATAACTATTCTCTTGATGAGCATTGGGCAGTAGCTTGACTGGTTGCACCCTGGCATTTCCTGCCTCCAGAGACAGATCAGAAGGCTTGGTAACACCAGTTTTTATTTGTTCACTTATCAGTTGATGGACATTGGAGTGTTTTCTCTTTTTAGCTATTAAGAATAATGCTGTTAGGAACACTGGTATGCAAGTTCTTGTGTGAATATTAGTTTTCATTTATCTTGAGCATATACCTAGAAGTGGAATTGCCGAGTCACGTGGTACCTGTTTAACTTTTTGAGGAACTGCCAAACCGTATTCCATAGTGGTTGCACCATTTTATATTACATCAGCATAAGGGTTCCAGCTTCTCCATATCCATGCAAATGCTTGTTACTATCTTTTTTATTATAGTCATCCTAATGGGTGTGAAGTAGACTCTCATTGTGGTTATGATTTGTATTTTCCTAACTGCTAATGATGATGAGCATCTTCCCATGTGCTTATTGGCTATTTGCATATTTTCTTTGACAAAATATTCATTCATATATTTTGCCCAATTTTTGTTGAGGTTATTTGTCTTTTTATTGTTGAGTTGCAAGCATTCTGTGTATATTCTTGATACTAATCCTTCATCTGATATATTATTTGCAAATACTCTCACTCCATGGTTTGGTTGTCCTTTTACTTTCTTGATGATGGCCTTCAAAGCACAAGAGTTTTTAATTTTGATGAAGTCCAATTTATTTATGCTTTTTAAAAATAATTGTGCTTTTGGTTTTGCATCTAAGAAGGCTAGGCATAACCCAAGGTCAAAGTCTGTTCCTATTTCCTTCAAAAAGTTTTATATTTTTAGCTCTTACATTTAGGTCTTTGATCCACTTGGAATTAATTTTTATGGTATAAGGAAGAAATTCAACTTAATTCTTGTGCATGAGGACATCAGGTTGTCCTGGTACAATGTGTTGAAAAGACTATTCTTTCTCCACTGAATTTTCTTGGCACTCTTGTCAAAAATCAATTGACCTCAAATGTATGGGAATTTCTTTTCTCAATGTTCAATTTCATTTTATTGATCTGTATGTCAATTTGTGTGTTAATACTACACTGTCTTCATTGCTGTATTTTTGTAGTAAGTTTTGAAACTGTGAAATATGAATCTTCCCACTTTGTTCATTTTTTTAAGGATGTTTTATGTAATTGGGGTCCCTTGCAATGAATCTGGATTAGTATTGGCTTGTCCATTGATACAAAAAAAGGCTGCTGGGATTTTGATAAGGATTGTGCTGAATCTGTAGATCTGTTTGAGGGTTATTGTCGTCTCTACAATATTAATACTTCCAATCCAGAAACATGAAATACTTTTCCATGTTTTAGTTCTTTTTTATCTTCTTAAAACAATGTTTTGTAGCTTTCAGAATATGTTTTGCACTTTTGTTAAATTTATTCCATAGTATTTTATGCTTTTTGTTTCCTTGTATATGCCTTAACATCCAGCATTTTTCATGCTATCCTTCATTCTCTTGATCTTAGAATGTTTTACCTATTAAGAAATATTGAGCTCTAGCTGAATAGTTGAAGGCATATTCTTTACTCTTCTTGTATTTGCTAGGATTTTCATATTTGCTGATGTACATATTGGAATCCTTGTACTTCTGAAGTTTCCCTGATGCCAGTGAAGTCACTGCATTTTCATCAAAATGAGGTTGTTCTTCATTCCAACTGGCTGAGGACATCAGGGTTCCATGAGATGTTAGTTTCTTGAAAGAAAAGCCCTTGAGTATTAGAAGCCTCATATTTAATTACCCGTCAACAATTTTGGAGGAATTGGTTAAATTAAAAGTAGAACAGAGCAAAGGGTGACATTTCATTCTTGGTTCTGTTAGGACATTTAGAAAATTATTATTTTTATTCTACATTTTCCATTGATCATTTCTGCATTATGTGCTATTTATATTCTATACAACCTTTTTTTTTTTTACAGCTTTTTATCCCTAGAATTAGTATTAAAGCTAGAGAATTTTCAGTGTCTATTCTCTCTGCTATTGCTGCAAGTTCAGAGTTTAGAGTGTCATCACTGATTGTCTCCATGGATTTGGCCATGTGTATTTCTATCTATAAAGAAGGTAGGGGGTTTCTCTCTTCTTTCATACACTGTCTTTTTCAATTTTTTGCTGCTATAGCAAAAATATTTGAGACTAGGTAGCTTGTAACGAACAGAACTTATTTCCTCACAGTTCTGGAAGCTGGGAAATCTAAGATCTGGGCACTGGCAGGTTTGGTTGTCTGGTGAAGGCTCTTCACATGGCAGAAGGCAGAAGGGCAAGCTACTTAATGCTGCATGAATCCTCATGTATAAGAACTTTAATCCCATTCATGAGAAAGGAGCTCTCAGGGCCTAATCGCCTCTTAAGGGCCCTACCTCTTACCACATTGGCAACACAGGAGTTTTGAAGAGGATGCTCATTCAAACTATAGCATATACATAGTACTAAAAAAACAAAAAAACAAAAAAATCAAAAACCCTGTAGAATCTCTGTGTGGGCAAGCAGCAAGTCTGCTTATTCACTGTTGTTTACATCTTTGTGTCTAAAGATAATGCCTGACAGAACTGGTGCTCAACATTGTCCAAGGTGTTTCTGTTTTGTGTTCTCTCTGACTTGAACTGAAGCAATAGGTACAGATCAAAGTAGAGCGTTTCACGTTGGATCCATCTTGAAAACACCTTCCTTCTGAAAATTGTTGACTTTCTCCTATCTTATTGTTTTATACTATTAAAAATCTCCGCCTGGCACGGTGGCTCATGCCTGTAATCCCAGCACTTTGGGAGGCTGAGATGGGCGGATCACGAGGTCAGGAGATCGAGACCATCCTGGCGAACATGGTGAAACCCCGTCTCTACTAAAAATACAAAAATTAGCTGGGTGTGCTGATGTGCGCCTGTAATCCCAGCTACTTGGGAGGCTGAGGCAGGAGAATCACTTGAACCCAGGAGGTGGAGTTTGCAGTGAGCCCAGGTCGCACCGCTGCACTCCAGCCTGTGCAACAGAGTGAGACTCTGTCTCAAAAAACAAACAAACAAACAAACAAAACAAAAACTCACATGTCCACAGCAGCACCAGAGGGGTTTTTCCATTTAACCATTTCATTCTTTCTGTGTGAGGGCCAATATTTCTATACACATTATTTTAGTCTAAGTTTTGGTAAAACAATATAAAACAATATTGATTTCTTTCTAAAAATAAAAAATGCATAAAATCCCATGACTCTATCATAACTTCCATTTTTGAGTATTCTTTTTCAGTTTTCCATATGTTTCTATATTCCCCCAGTGGCAATCATCCTGAATATATTACTTTGTATGCTCTTCCATTTAACATAACATTGTAACATTTATTCTTGCTTGTGCTTGGCATGTATAATTTTCTCTTAAGAATCTTCAGTATTATATCAAAATCGACATGATTTTGAGCATCATAAGAAGTGTAAATTATGTTTTCCTAATAAATAAAATGTTCAGAGTATATATTTGGAAAATATCACAAACCTAATATGCAAGTTGACTACTTCTCCAAGTCATGTTCCTGAGCTTACTGTATTATACCACATAGTATCTTTTCTAAGGCTTTGGGACACCTGTCTGCCAAATGCTACTGTATTAGTTTATCCCCTTTCATTTTGTGAGAGTTGTGCTACTTTATTTGCACAAAGCGAGAATATGGAAGCTTCTCTGTTCTAGTGCTTAGTCATTTCAGTAATGCTCATGATGTCCTTTCAGGTGTGTTTGTTTTGCTTTCTGCTTCACATCTTTAGTTTCAAGGCAAGTTGGGTTGATTAACCATCACTGAATATGGATCAGTTTTTCATTGGTGGTCCCTAAATTGGGAAACTCTCCCTAGTCCAACCAATTTTGAAAAAGGCACCAATATGATTTAGCTTGAAGCATAAGATTTGGCTCGCCACAGGGTACTTTCTGAGTATTCATTTCTCAGCAAGATTTTTTTGAGGCTTCTTGTCCATGCCTTTCACCCCCAGCTTCCAGGTCACACAGTTTCCTTCTTTGTGATTACAGACCTCCAATGACACTCTTTACTAGCACTACAACTTTCTTGTGCATAATGGCAACATGCTCTTGCCTTCCTCAATAGGAAGGCAACTCGAAGTCACATCTAGTTAGTGCATGCAGAGGTAATTTCCTGACCCTCCTTTAAAAAACGGTTGTCCAATGTTGTTGCTCATATTATCTCCTGATTCTGTCATAATTCCATCTTAGTATTGCGTCTTTCAGGATAAGATGGCAAACTGTCACTGAAGCAAAAATTAAGCTAACCAAAACAATTGAAATTAAAATTCCTTTATAGAAAAGGAGACTATTAAAAATGACATAAGAAGGTCAGAGTGTACCTCAGATTCAGATATTCTGATAGTGTATGAGAAAAGGAAATTTAATACATAACCCTCATTTCTGTAAGGATAACCAGAGTAGTTCCTGGCGAAAAGTAGACATTCAATAAATATGCTGAACAAATTAATGAATGAACAGCTGGTGGGTCTGGCTTTCCTCCTTGTTTATTGATTTGTTGATGCCTTTAGCCATCACTTCTAGTCAATAAGGTTCTTTTCTCACTGGATGATCCCAACCTTCTTTCCTGAGAGAGATGAGCCCTAGGTAGTCTTCTATTTATTTTGCTATTGCTGTAGTTTTACATGGAGTCTCCTGGGCTCTAACAGCACTATTCCAGCTCCATGGTACTTCAAAACTCTACTTTCCCTTAAGAATTAAAGCCAATTCCATTATAGTAAAACCATTATCTTGTCACAATCTGGATACCTTATTAGCATTCTTTCTCAGCACTAAAATCTCAAAAGAAGTGAGGTTTAGAGCAATAGGTCTGAGGGACAATATATTTTAAGGTGAGTCATTAAATACACTTCTAATTAGGTATGCCTGCACATTCTCTAATAGCTGCTTGCCTGACCTACACCTCTCATCCCACGTAGCTCCCCTTTGGAGTTTCTACCATATTTCCTGTGGCTATGACACTTCATTCCTGATCCTTGTCATAAAATGCAATCAGGTATACAAATGAGCTAAGATCATAAAATGACTTAATTAACAGCACTTGGATTCATCGTTATATCCCTACCCCTTGCTGCAAATTGCAAGGAAAGGAGTGGAGTTGGATGGCAAATCCTCTTCTTCAATAACAACTAATTGAAAATATATGCCCTGATCCTTCAGTGGCTTATTCATTCTTTCAATAGAAAGGGGGAATATAAGATGATGGTGATTTGTTTTTATTGTTTGTTATTATTATATGCTTACCTTTACATAAATTCTCTTGTCAGCAGTTTTGCTTTATTCATTTTTATCTGGTCACCATGGGTCCTAATTTCTTTTCTCAGGGATTGGAATCTCTATTCCTCCTCCTATCACGCCTCTCTCCAGTCCATAGTAATTAGTCAGTAACTACAGGCTTCTGTCAAGGCTCTCAGGCTAATCTGGCCATGTTCCAAGCAGGCAATATCATCTACCAATAAACAGATGGAATGAAATAACTGAACTTCAGACTTAGGCCACTAGAAGACTGTGTGCCAGGACTGCTTTATTTCGGCTCCTTTTGTAACTGTCTTAAATAAGCTGATCGGGGTTTTGAAATGACATCAAAGTTAGAACTGAGGGATGTTATGTAGAAAACAGCCATATGAACTTTGTAAATGTATGTCTTATAGGCCTTGTATTGAGGCCTCGGTTTGTTATATTACATAGTTTCTTCTACGTGAGGATTCAAAATAAATTTCCTTCATGTCGGAAGCTAAGAAAGGCTGGACTTCCTCTTAGTAATATTGTGAATCTAGTAATTAATTATATTTTCATTTTTGCCCCAGGAAATGAGATCTAAGTATACCTCATTTCATGAAAGTGTATAAGACATTATAATTTTTTGCATCAATCCTGTCCTTGACTTATTTTTTTACCTTTCATTGCTTTTTCACACCAATTTTCTTACTTATTTTAAAATTTTGTATTATTTAATTGCTTACTTTTCTGTAAGCTGCCTCAGATTCCTCCTCTTTTTTTGAATAAGGTAGATATGGATCTATAAACAAATGGTTATGTAATTAAGCAAAAATTTTAATATTCAATATTTGGTTCAATTAGTTTAAAATACTTTTATTGAAATAATATTGAATTTAGAACAGATTATAAAACACCTAATATCTGAGCTCTTACAAAACATTAAAATTACGTTGTTTTAAAATGTATATCCTGTTAATTCAAAACTTTTAAAATCATTTAATTGTTTCTGAATTAATTTTTTTCCAAGCCATGATATTTTATAATTACTCTAACTTTTTATCATTGGATTATCATTGAATTTTTTAAGCACTTGGGGGCAATCTGGAAATACACAGATGAGATTTTGTTTCTTGTTTAGATTTTTTATTTTTATATTTAGGACTTTGTACATCCATATTTTCTGTGCCTTGAGATTGAAACCTCTTCAAGGTCAGGGTCTGTAATGACTTCATTCTTTACCATTCCTCAATAATAAAGTGCCTTGACTATTTACTAGTTCTGTGACCTTGAGCGAATGGCATTGCCTCTCTTGGGCCTCAGTTCCCTCACTGGTAAAATGTAGATAGTTACAGTATCCTCTTCATAGGGTTGTTGTTGATTTAAAAGGTTAATCACATCAAGCATTTATAACTAATGCTTTGGGCATATTAGTAATGGTAACAGGAGCAACTTTAAGTAATAAACCCCCAAATCTTGGTTGCTTTATGATATAGAAATTTATTTCTTACTCCATAATGTAACCAGTGATGAGGGAGGGTAGGTTCTGCTCTATACAGTAATTCAGGGACCAGAATTATGGAATATTTGCCATTTTCAATATGTAACTTTCAAGTTTCCACTGGTTTGTGGGCCTATATTATATGCATATACACACACATTTATATAAGGTGATGGTAGTGGTGTGTATTCGTATGTGTAAGGGTTAATGAAGAATATAATGATAGATTTTATGGTCCAGGCCTGGAAGTGACATACATGATTTCTGCCCATATTCTGTTGGACAGGTCACATGGCCTTACTTATATCTGAGTGTGACTGGGAAATGTAGCATCTATATGGGTAGCTTCTTCCCAACAATAACTCTTCCTTACAACAGCACAACATGATTCTTTGGTGGACAGCTAGATGTCAATGCCTCACAGATGCATAAGAAATGAATAAATACTGAGCATTGTTTGTATATTTTTATATAGCACTTAATACACTGAATCAAACTTACAGTTTACTTTGGCTTTCCAATGAGGCTAGGAATTCTCTGAAGTCATATAGAGCTTATTCTTCACAGAGTCACTGATTGTTGGCAGAATTGCTGAGCAATGTAAGTTCTTTTTTAAAATTTTTTATTTTATTTTATTTCTTTTTATTTTTCATTTTTTATTATACTTTGAGTTTTAGGGTACATGTGCACAACGTGCAGGTTAGTTACATATGTATACGTGTGTCATGTTGGTGTGCTGCACCCAGCAACTCGTCATATAACATTAGGTATAGCTCCAAATGCTATCCTTCCCCCCTCCCCCCACCCCACAACAGGCCCCGGTGTGGGATGTTCCCCTTCCTGTGTCCATGTGTTCTCATTGTTCAATTCCCACCTATGAGTGAGAACATGCGGTGTTTGGTTTTCTGTCCTTGCGATAGCTTGCTGAGAATGATGGTTTCCAGCTTCATCCATGTCCCTACAAAGGACCTGAATTCATCATTTTTTATGGCTGCATAGTATTCCATGGTGTATATGTGCCACATTTTCTTAATCCAGTCTATCATTTTTGAACATTTGGGTTGGTTCCAAGTCTTTGCTATTGTGAATAATGCCACAGTAAACATACGTGTGCATGTGTCTTTGTAGCAGCATGATGTATAATCCTTTGGGTATATACCCAGTAATGGGATTGCTGGGTCAAATGGTATTTCTAGTTCTAGATCCCTGAGGAATCGCCACACTGACTTCCACAATGGTTGAACTAGTTTACAGTCCCACCAACAGTGTAAAAGTGTTCCTATTTCTCCACATCCTGTCCAGCACCTGTTGTTTCCTGACTTTTTAATGATCGCCATTCTAACTGGTGTGAGATGGTATCTCATTGTGGTTTTGATTTGCATTTCTCTGATGGCCGGTGATGATGAGCATTTTTTCATGTGTCTTTTGGCTGCATAAATGTCTTCTTTTGAGAAGTGTCTGTTCATGTCCTTCACCCACTTTTTGATGGGGTTGTTTGTTTGTTTCTTTCTAAATTTGTTGGAGTTCATTGTAGATTCTGGATATTAGCCCTTTGTCAGATGAGTAGATTGCAAAAATTTTCTCCCATTCTGTAGGTTGCCTGTTCACTGTGAAGGTAGATTCTTTTGCTGTGCAGAAGCTCTTGAGTTTAATTAGATCCCATTTGTCAATTCTGGCTTTTGTTGCCATTGCTTTTGGTGTTTCAGACATGAAGTCCTTGCCCATGCCTATGTCCTAAATGGTATTGCATAGGTTTTCTTCTAGGGTTTTTATGGTTTTAGGTCTAACATTTAAGTCTTTAATCCATCTTGAATTAATTTTTGTATAAGGTGTAAGGAAGGGATCCAGTTTCAGCTTTCTCCATATGGCTAGCCAGTTTTCCCAACACCATTTGTTAAATAGGGAATCGTTTCCCCATTTCCTGTTTTTGTCAGGTTTGTCAAAGATCAGATGGTTGTACATATGTGGCATTATTTCTGAGGGCTCTGTTCTGAATAATGTAAGTTCTTTACAAATTCCTGGTGAATGGATGTCTATGGATGGCATACATTTAAGGAATAAATGACTATCTGATCTGATGTTGGATATACTCTTATAATCACCATTAGTATTAACTGAAAATTGCAAATAGGTCTTTTACAGTTGGAATTTTAAAGTTCCAAAAAAGTGAACTATTCTCCTTGCTTAGCCCCATGAGCACCAACAATCTAAAGAAAAATAAAGATGTGGGTTTGTAGAATAATAGATGCTGCCATAGCAGTATGACAACGTAGATGGCCCCTCCAAAACATTGTTTAATGTTGCCACTGACTTTCCATTTCTCCAGACCCTTTTGAAGACACTCAATACAGCTGGATGTCTGTTGCAATTTATCAATAATTTTGTAATCTAAAATCAATATCCAGAGTTATGAGAATCTGCTTAGAATGACTAAGCTTTCCACCATTGCTCTGGTGGGTGTTAATGCCTGCTTTTCCAATGAGATTACATTCAAGCTAATAAGGATGGAATATTGAACAGAAGCCATGTTTCTTCACCATTTGTTCCTTGGTACTTTTATTAAAATCATAGAAGAGAATAGGACTCCAGTAAAAGGTAACAGAATTGGTGATCTATTCTTTGCATTCCCTGAGCCTTGTATCTGCACCTCTCATGAAATGCAATGCCTTCTCTTTTGAAAGGGAGGTCAAGGCTGCCGAAGGAAAAGTAGCAAGGACTGTCTTGTCATTCTTCCTCTGGAGCTTTCGTATCTCCTTCCTCTTGTTCTTCTGAGGCTGAGCCAAAAGGAGAGTCCTAAAAAATTGTAGGAGAAAAGTATTTTTATTTAGTTGTTTGTATTCCTCTGTGGTTGGATGTGTATTGTCTTATGTCAGGCATAAAGTTTTGGCTTTTCTGTGGAGTGATTTGGTGGATCCTCCAAAATGCTCTTGTGTAGACACCTGTCATGCATAGTTCCCTGGTATAGATGCATTCTCCAACTGACCTCCTGACACCCACAATCAGTTTCTGTCTGTTGCAGAATCCTCTGTAACTTCTCACAGCTTGCTTGTCATATTTCAGCATGGTGTCATCTTTGACGTAAGCCTATTAAGACAACTCAAACATGGCTACTTGGCCCTTGGGACCCTCATACATTCTTATAGTGCCAAATCATGGACAAGTAGCTTGCCCAAGTTAAAATCCCCTTCTCCTTAAAGTGTAGACAAAGGATAATCCAGCCAACTTTCCCCCTTCGAACTTCCACAGTAACTAGTCTGTGTGTTCATCTGTGCCCTGAAACTCCTGGGAACACATATCAGACTCTTCCAATATCTTTCTCCCTAGTTTTATTCTGGTCCTGTAGCAGCATGTGACAGGCCTATAAATTTTTATTGCTCAAAGAACATTAAACCAGTGTTAACATGACTTCTTTTCTGGTGTCAAGCCAATCTTTTAAGTTCTCTTTCTCTTAGCATGATAGAGGGGAGGCACTACCCTTCCAACTCTCTTTCTGAGTGGGTGGGAGGAGAAAGAAAAAAAATTCTTCACTTGTTTGAAAATTCTCCTACCAACTCTATTCAATAACCATTTGAATTTCTAGTCTTACATAGACCAGAAGCAGAAGGTGATGATGGTGGCGAGTTTTGGGGTGGGGGGGGATTTCAGTCATTGAATTGGAACTTCTATCCTCTAGTGTAGCATGGATTTATCTTGCAATTCTTTTAAAAATGTTTATTTCCAGTAAGTATCTGCTGAAAATTTTTTTACCATTACCAAAGATCAAAGTATTGCATGGTCTTTAATTATTCTTGCCAATACCGAATTTATCTTTGTAATTTTCTTGACTCTCTTTATTATATTCTTATTTTGTGTGTTTTATGCTTTGCTGTGTGTTTGGATCCTTCTATTGTTTTAATGAGTCATATCTTGTAAGTCTGTGTTTGGATTTAACTTTCTTTCCATAACCCAACAAATATGTATCACGAAAATCTGTTGTCTTGCCATTAACAACATGTCTCTGATTCTGAGAAAAACAGCAACTTGTAACTTGTATGATTATGTGTGTTTTAACTAGGTTTTCCTGTAATTGTAAAGTAGGTTTGTTGCCTTCTGAGTTAGAATGGCATCTATTACTACTTGTCTTCCCTGAATCAGTTAGTTCATCATTAATTTCCTAGTCCAGAATAATTACTGCGTCATTCATGATGGTGCCCAGAGAGACAGCCACAGAGAGAGAAAAAGAATCTAGGGGTATGTTTGATTGTTTTTACCTGTTTTATTCTTCAGCCAAAATTCTGAAAAGATAAGAGCAAATATTTCATTCAATAGTGTGTTACTCAAACAGGGAACATAATGGTATGTTTTCTTTTCTGTAAAGCATGAAAGAAAATCTTGAGTGACTGACCTAGGACTTGATGTATATTATCATGAACATAACAGTTGACAACCACAAAGCTGAGTAAGACGTAGATGCTGGGAAGTGGGCTGAGTACACGGGTGATTCTTTTTTGTACCAGCCCAACAGCACAAACATTCCAGTTTTCTCTTTAGCAAAACTGCAAATGACCACACATCTTTAACCCTCAGAGTGACTTCTAAATATTCAAAAATCCCCCAATGTTAAATATGCCCATGGTCTGCTATACTTAAGTAACACAGCCATTTCAAGGACAAAAATGCAATGTTTTTTTTTCTGATCTGGATATCATAAATATATTTTCTATTTGACTAAAATCTTTCTAAGGACTGGTATTGTGCCTTACTTTTATCTCTGTCCTTTTCCATCATCTCAGTGTGGTTGAGCGTAAGATCTCTAAAGTGTTGTCAACTTAAATTTAGTTCAGGAGCCTATCGGGAATCCTGAGTCATTTTTACTTTCTAGGGCAAGTAGCCAGTGGTTTGATCCCTTTGTTAGGGTCTTCTCTTCTTTATAGAAAAATTCCTCAAAAAAAGTTGTTTACATTAGCTATTTCCAATTCCTCTACTCACAGTCTTTTTTGAACCCACACTAACTGGTGTTTTGTTTTCTCCTGCATTGGAAGAGTCTTACCACAGTCCTTGACGATCTCCATGATACTAAATCCAGAAGTTCATTATAATTCCTCATCACATTAGGTCTATCAATATTAGAAGAGCTGACTCTTCTCTTCTGGAAGCTCTTTCTTCACTTTGCTGCCTCTCTTAGTTTTTCTTCCATTTCACTTATCACTCTATTTTTTTTCTGCTTATTCTTCCTCATCTCTCAAAGCCCAGACTTCAGATCTCTTTTTTGGTTCTACACTTACTCCCTAGGTTATCTTCCCCAGTTTCAGGGTTTTAAAAGCCATCTTAACTCTGACAACTCCTAAATTTATATCTACAACTCACGACTTTTCTTCCCAAACCCTTCTCATATATCCAACTGCCTACTCAACACATCCCCCTTAGATGTAAAGTTGTTATCTCAGGCTGAATATGGCCAAAACATAACTCTTAATTCCTAAGCTCCCAAGTCTGCTCCTCCCACAGTTGTCCTATCTCAATGATTGGAAGTTTCATCCTACTAGTTGCCTGGGCCAAGAAACAGAGTCATCTTGAGTTTCCTTTCTCTCTTGTACTCCACATTCAATCTATTAATCTTTTCAGCAGTATCTTCAAAATGTATCCTGGTTTCAATTACTTGTCATGACCTTCTCTACTACCAATTTTACCTAAAATGATATTGTCATTTACTTGTGTTATTATAATAACCTCCTAATTTCCCCTGCCCCTACCTCCCAACTTGACAAGAGTAGGCATTCAATTAATATGGAGTAATTGAATTCATATTCCATTTGAATGGGCACTTCTGTTAAAGGAATGAATGTGTGGTTGCCTATTATTGCCAGTTTGCTGTTGCAGGTCATGTCAGTCAGGCTCATTCTCAGGATTTGAGATGGCTTTGTGTCTCCTTCACCAACCAACACACATGTGCTTGTGTACACACACACGCACACACACACACAATCTTCACTTCCATCTCCTCTTAATAGACTTTAAAGACTGCCAGTGTTACTCCAGTAAGGCAGTGAAAGTCCCTTCAGGTACAGAAAGGTGGGCTCCCCCTCAGACTAAGGGGCTGAGTTGGCCAAGACATTCTAAGGTTATAGAAGTGGGAGCATTTTTTTTTCTTTCCTAAAGACTAAGATTCTTTTATAGTAGATGCTGGAATAAGAGATTACCAGTGGGTAGGATCTGGCAATACTGCCAATCTAGGTGGGATTCTAATCAGATATATTTGGCTTTTGGCTTCTGGTAGCAGAAATGACTTCAAAATGAATGGTCACTGCTAGACATTTTCTTTCTAAAAAGGATCTAAATCAATATTTCTGCTGGCTTGGTTTGTTTCTCCTGCACGCTGATTCATTCTGTTACTTCTCACCGCAGGTCTGAGACTTGACTATTATCACAACCCTGCTTTTCTCATTGCCCTACTTTCATGCCACGTGGACTTGATCTGCCTTTGGCTATTAGGCTCATCAAAATTTTCAGTTTTCAATAATAACTTTGAGTTCTCTGTGCCAGGTGCCCCAAGGCCTTTAGATCTCAGCCAAATCATAAAAATGAAGAAAAGCAACTTTCCCACTTTCACTAACAGGAGAACAAACTTCAGATCACACTCTCAGAAGATTTGGCCTTTGATCAAAGTCCCTTGTTTGGGGTGACTGGGTCTGAGAATTAATCAATGGATATTTGGCTCACACAGAAGAGTTTGGAATTGCCAGTACCTAACTACAGCCCTGCTTTTATTATTCAGATAATAATTATTGTAGCTGCAATTAAAATCACTTACTTTGTGCTGGGTGATATATTCTTTACATTTAGCCCTCACAAAGACCTTGTGAGAGATACACTATTTTTTATCCCTTGAAGACATGAGGCTTAGAAAGTTTGAATAACTTGTCTAAAGTCACAGAAGAGGCAAATTGCAGAATACATACTCGTTCACAAATGCTCTTCTAATGCACTTGCCTATTCTTTCAACAGTTGCACAATAGTATCTCCCTTAGAACAAGGAGTCATAGTCATGGTGCTGGACATGTTACTTTGCCCTCTTTCTCTTATGCCCAACCTTTCTGAGTCCTCTCAATTGTATTCATGTCTGTTCTGGAAGAATAAGGTGGCAGAGCAGATTCAATCCACCTTTGTTGCCCAGATTGAGAAAATAAACCAGGCTCTTAAATGATTTCCTAATGTTTCCTATCTGATAGGAACTTAGGGAAGTTACAAACTCATGTACGCCACTGAACACACCATTGGATGAGGATATTTTCTATACCTGCAGATTCTGGAAAATGGAGCCAGAAGCCTTTTGGAGGAAGGAGCCACATTTGATCATCCATCTCTGGAGTTATTCTGTCCCAAATGATTCATTTTCTTGCTACTTATTAAAAGTAGCTTTGACTCAATTGCTAATACTTAAATTAGATTTTTGGCATATCAAATTCACTGTTTTTCAGTAAACAGTTGTAATTCCACCTCTGGGGTTGTTTTTAGCTACATTAATAAGTCCCAAACCTATATAAATAACTCTTGATTGTCTGAAAGTGAAAATACTTCATGAATAAGACTTGGGGAAAACAAGGAATCCCAAAGTCATTTAAACCTATAATTGGGTCATTCATACGGTCAGCAGTCCCTTACGTATTTCACAATAAATTAAGATTATTATACCTGACACCCGGATAGCATCAATTTTCACTTTAAATTAAAGAGAAGACACTTTGATAGATCTTTTCTCTGGCCAGTAAGAGGTCTTCAGAGGCTCCAGAAGCTCATTAATATATTGAGCTTTGAAGTTTTTGATTTGGCAGAATTTCTGTGTTGACTCAGTATCAAGTGACCTAATGCTCAGATTTCTTGTCAGCTAGTTATCTCCATGGGTTCAAAAATGCTGCTAGCAAATCCATTTATTCTCTGTGGGTTAGAGAAAGTTGCTCTTCCAAACTATTGGTTAGACCCTTAACCCCAGCTTATAAATGTTTGTGGTGTTTCACAAGGTGGAAACCAGGAACAATCAAACCATTGCATTTATAGTGTCTTCTGGGCTTTGCTAAGCTTGATATAATCACCAAAGGGAAATAAACAGTGCCACTTTCCTGCTACCCCTAAGAATCTTGTCTTGCACAGTCAAATCCATACCATCTTTTAAAGGAGAAAGGAGGGGGCTGTTTTTGTTATACTCAAGGACATCAACATTGGGAATGGCATAGGCAGGTCATATTACCTCATATCAAGGGCCATTTTACTAGTTGTTTCCGTGAATGGGAGACCCCATAATAATTGAGCAAACATGGGTAAAGAAAAAAACTGGTTGGGACTCTTGGTTTCTACCATCATGTGATTGAATTCCAGGCCCATATGTTGTCTACTCAACATCTCCACTTAGTTAACTAAGAGAAGTCTCATATTTAGCATGTCTAAAACAAAACTTAGGCTAAGCATGGTGGCTCACGCCTGTAATCCCAGCACTTTGAGAGGATGAGGCAAGAGGATCTCTTGAGCCCAGGAGTTTGAGACCTGCCTAGATGACGTAGCAAGAACCCGTCACTATAAAAAATAAAAAAATTAGCTGGGCATGGCGGCATCTGCCTGTCATCTCAGGTACTCAGGAGACTGAGGTGGGAGGATCACTTGAGCCCTGGAGGTTGAGGCTACAGTAAGCCCTAATTATACCACTGCACTCCAGCCTGGGTGAGAGAATGAGGAGACCTTGTCTAAATAAATATATAAATAAATAAATAAGTTAAAAAAATAAAACAAAACTTCCAGGCTTCTGCTTCCCCAGAGGATTGAATGGTGCCCATCTCAAATATTTCTATCTGGAACCTGTGAAAGTGACTTTATTTGGAAAAAGAGACTTTGCAGATGTAACAAAGGATTTTGAGATGAGATCATCCTGGATTATCTGGGCGAGCCATGAATCCAGCGACAAATGTCCTTATGGGAGACAGAGGAGAAGAAACACAGTAAACATTAGTTATGCAAGAAATGCCTGGAGCCACTGGAGCTGGAAGAGGCAAGGAAGGAGGTTCCCTTAGAGCCTTCATAGTGAGTGTGGTCCTGCTGACCCTTTGATTTCAGACTTCTGGCCTCCAGAACTTTTAGAAAATGATTAACTTTTTAAATAAGTGCATTATATTGACTGTTGCCTCCACTAAAATGTAAGCCCCACAAGAGCAGGGAATTTTCCTCCTATTTTCATTACTGCTGTATCCCAAGCTCATAGAAGAGTGATTAGCATTTTTTTTTTTCTGTAAAGGCCCAGAGAGTACATATTTTATTTGCTTTGCAGACCATATGATTTCTGTTGTAGTTATTCAACTTTGCCAATGTAGTGTGAAACCACCATAGTATGGTTGCGACTGTGTTCCAATAAAACTTTATTTGCTGCACTTTATTTGCAAAAACAGATGTTTGATAGGATTTTGCCTGTGAGGTGTAGTTTATAGCCAACCTGTGTCCTAGAACAATAGCACCTAATATTTGTTGAATGAATCAGTACATTAAATATACAAAAGAGGGCAGGTTACCAATCTTTTTGGAACTTCATTTTCTTCAGCTTCAAAATCAGGATGTTAATTTTATGCTCATTTAGATGTTATAAGGTTTAAACGAGAAAACCTTATAAGGTTTTAAATGAGAAAACCTCCTAGCTGAGTGTCACATGCATGTAATACACAGTAGAGCTTTCCTCCTCCTTCCACCTAAAGTGAGGCGGAATAGGTAGATCATGTTACTTAAACACAATATTTATTCAACCTCAGTGCACAATATTTTATTGTGCACAATATCTTAATGTTAACCATTTTCTATGCATTACTTAGGAGCATCCTCACAGAAGCCCTGTGATGTAGCTAGAGTAGGGACCAACATATGCATGGAGTTTGTGTGATCTCAAAGTCACTCAGCTGGAACAAGGCAGTATGAGAATTCTAGTGTGAGCTGAATTCTGGTGTGTTCCTGCTCTCATGAGTCAATCATTAAAGAGGGATTATTTTTCATCTAAAATGTAAAGTATTTCTGTTTTATTCCAGCATCACAGTCCTCCTATCCCCTGCCCCAAACCTAACAGTTATATTGAACAAAGACAGAGGAGTCTTGTACCCTGGACTTGCAACACACCAGGGTTTTATTTGTTGAGTTGCAAGTAATAAGTACTTATTGTATTATTTGCTGAGTAGGTGCCACAGTGGACTATATTTCTTAGATTTTTCTCCCATTCTCCAGTGCAGATTCTGGGCTACCAGAAATGAAGGGGAATAAACAGCAGAAGGAAAGCACCTCATAACATGCAGAAGGGGCAGTAAGAAGTGGCAGGAGTGAAGTAAATACAGGGCTCCAGCCAGCATGAGTTAGAGGACATTGCTCCTGTAAAACCCTGTTTCCCACTTCCATTTTGCTGCACAACAAATCCAGTATCAAATATCAATGCCTTGGTATTAAGGATGTGTTTCCAATTTGTTATGGGGATTTCTGGGAAATCAGCTTGTCAATGTGGGGCAAGATATATCACCATGATGCTTGATGCCCCATAACTGGGAAGACTTCTCAAAAGAATGAGTCACTGATGCTCCCCCATCCCTTGTTTATGCTCCTTCTTGGTAAAGAGAAAGCAAACACGTCACGTCGCCTCTTAGTTTTACTCGACGCCTGTTCAGAAAACTTGATTAAGGAAACCTGAATATTTCTATTGTTTTTTTGAGACGAAGTCTTGCTCTGTCCCACAGGCTGGAGTGCAGTGGTGCCATATCGGCTCACTGCAAGGTCTGCCTCCCGGGTTCAGCCTTTCTCCTGCGTCAGCCTCCCGAGTAGCTGGGACTACAGGCGCCCGCCACCACGCCTGGCTAATTTTTTTGCATTTTTAGTAGAGATGGGGTTTCACCATGTTAGCCAGGATGGTCTCTATCTCCTGACCTCGTGATCCACCCGCCTCAGCCTCCCAAAGTGCTGGGATTACAGGCTTGAGCCGCCGTGCCCAGCCTCTATTTCTTGGGTGTAATTTCTGTCATCTCCATTCTTACCTTCTTTTTATTTTCAACTAAAATAAATGCTAATTGTATTAATATTTGTAATCACAGTGGAGAGTCCCATCATAATTCATGGATCATTGGTCAAACTAGTCTTGTTAATTTTCTGTGTCACATAAGACTTGGGGACTATTAATCTCATGGTTATTGACACTAGGATGCAGTAGCTTTTTAAGATATTAATGCAGTTTGAATGAGCCTTTGTGTACTAATTTGGATTTTGTAAATAGAGTTAGGGAGGGGAAGAGAAAGATTAAAGGGACACTGTGACTTAAAGCCCATATTAGCCAAGAGCTACTTTGGTAATAAGATGATTTGAACATATTGTGGTAATGTGCAGACACCAGAAATGTTTGAAGAGTGGGATGAAGGGAAAAGATAACATTGGAAATGGCAGAGGGATTATTTTCTTCTGTATTTCAGCTCTGCCAACGAGGCAACTGGGGAAGGGAAGGGCTGAATGAACACAAAATTTCTGGTTGCTGCACAAAACAGGATCAAAGAGAAGAGAAGAATAATCAGAGGTAATGATGGTAATTTGTTTTCTAGTTCAAATATAATTGACCCACACAGAAGACATAATTATGGCGCATTAAGGAGATTAAAAGAGAGACAAAGGCAAAAGCATGGAGCGATGACAACATGATTCAAGATCCTGTAATTATGATGTTTTTAAAATCACAATATTTTGATATTAGCCTTTCAACCTACAAAATACAGGAATAGTGGAAAACCAAGCAGATTAGATTTCAGTTGTCAGCTTCATGTTTTCCTTTCTTTTTTATGCCTGTTTCTTTCCCTTTTAGTTTCTTCTAATAGCTGCTGGTACTTGAATGGTATCTACTAGTAATAAGGATGTGGAAAAATGGAGAGAAACAATGGTTTATTTAGATGAGGAGTGAGTCTATAATGATAATTTTCCACTCCTTCCTTTTCATCCATCTTAAGCTTGCGTATTTTGGACTGAGTCTGAAATTCTAGAAGCCCTCAGCTGAAATTGATTTCAGTTGAGTATTTCCCAAAGTGTGACTTATGAGGCACGTAAGATGCTTTTAGGTTGTATGTGGACAACTTTTTTATTGCATCAGTTATGGATATATTTTAATGAGCATTGAAAATGTTATTCATCCCTTAAATCTATGCTGTTATGGTTATTATCTGGTTAGGAAGAGACCAAGTAAAAACAGTGAGTCAATTTAAGGGATAACACTATATAAATAATTGTACCAATGGTGCATGACGTTGGTACAAATCATGAGAGTGGCCAGGGAATTACCTGCATTTGTGAAACATTGTTTTAGTCTCCCTTTTCCTTCATCCCATAGCACTGTCTGTTCACTGTTCTAGGGTTATATAATGAAACAGAGGTGGGGTGGCAGTTCTGAAACACCAGTTATGAAATTGTGGAAATTTTGGTGCTAAGTAATAACTGCTCTAGTATTATTCCCAGCAATCTCTAATCTCCAGGGATCTGGGCTTTGAATTGTGTAACAAATCAACTGCTGTCTGCTCGCAGGTCAGTGATTAGTCCACAGAGTATTTGAAGAGAAAGCCATAGATATGACTGAGATTGACTAATGAAGCAGGGATGCACATGTTTTTCTATCTCAGCGTGTGTGTGTGAGGCGTTGCAGTGTGTGGGTGGGCAGGGTGTTAGCTTGACTACAGGCACAAAATTATTCCTCAATGCAGAATGAGGTGGTGCTTTCCAGAGACATGCAGCCTCTTCAATCAAGATGAGATCTGTCAAGAAAAACATACAGAGCCCATTAAAAGAAATTCAGTCTTTCTCAACTCAGTTATCTCCTTACCCAACCTCTTTTATGACACACATAAAGATGCACACCTTTTCTTTGATCCAGGGCTCAATCGATCATTTTGGAGGTGCAATTCATTCCTTGCTTAGTTGTTTAGGGGATTCGAATTCACCAATCACTGTACTTTCTCATTGAACTCCTAAAAATCTTACCATTCACCTGAGAAGTAGAACTGATATCCAACCTACTTGCTCAGCATAAAGTGAGACTATTTTTCTGAGTACACAAAGTGAGCTAAGAGGGTTGTAAAATCTAGAAGCACAAAAATGGTCTCCAGGTTGAAAAAAATAGGCATAAGAAATACAAGGAAACTTGATTACAAACCATCTTAGCTAGAAATATCTTGCCAGGTAGATTTCAGAAATGCTCTTTAATTTTTTTTTTTTTCCAAATTAGATACACGATTCTCACATACCTTTCCTTTATGGCAAATATTTCTGCTTTGGAAGTTGCTAGCAAGTGCTTTCTCTCATTCTGAGCACCTTCTGTGCAATGGAGCTCAGCTTTCAACTCTACTCTTCACCCGTGTCATCTTTTGCGTGTATTCTCATTCCTTTAAATTCCCTCCTAGGACATTTTTCTCATCCAATTCCTACGTTTTTAGTATGAGGCCCTGGAATCTTGAAGGTTTGAACAATGGTGATGCTGAATATTTAAAGAGTACACTCAGGGCATTTATCTGTGTTTAGCCATATGAGTTCATTAAAAAATATATACCCCTATCTCCCAATCTCCAGGAAACTTAAGACAAAATAAATTTGAATCTGTTTCCACTTCCTGCTATGCAAGTACAGGAAATTATGTCAGATTCTTTATCTCTTATTGAAAATAAACATTCCATTTAACCAATAACAATGTTATTAGTTTACATAGTGTATTTGCTGGCTATTGTTGCTGTAACACATTACTACAAATGTGGTGACTTATAAATGACACATATTTATTATCTAGAGGTCAAGTCCAAAATGAGTTTCACTGAGTGATAAGATATTGGCAGTACTGTACTCCCTCTCCAGGCTCTAAGACAGAATCTATTTCCAGGGGGTGAGGGGAGGGGATAGGCGGGCATTATTCAGTACATTGTTTTCAACTCATTTACCTTTAAGAACTCCTGTTGTAGACATGTTTAAGGTTGGATAAAGAAGAAATATATGGCAGTGCATATTTATCTGTAGTTAACCTATTTTATTTAATGTCCTGTAAATCATATAAGTTCTTATTTTGTTGTATGTTGCATACCTACACTTTTATTTTTCCTATTTTTTTGAGACAGAGTCTCGCTCTGTCACCCAGGCTGGAGTGCAGTGGCACGATCTTGGCTCACTGCAACCTCTGCCTCCTGGGTTCAAGTGATTCTCCTGCCTCAGCCTCCCGAGTAGCTGAGACTGCAGGTGCCCACCACCATGCCCCGCTAATTTTTGTAATTTTCGTGGAGACGGGGTTTCCCCACGTTGGCCAGGCTAGTCTCAAACCCCTGAGCTCAAGTGATCCACCCGCCTTGGCCTCCCAAAGTGCTGGTATTATAGGCATGAGCCATCGCGCCCAGCCTCCTTTTTACATAATATTTGGCACACTGGGTACCAGACACTTCTCTGCAATTGTCAGTCAAATCCATTTCGGTTAACTTTTATTAGCAATATTTGGAGAGTCCAACTTGGCCTTTCATCTTGAATAGCTTTCTCTCCATTCACAGCTTCAACTCTAGGCATAGAAAAAGGGCTCCCTTCCTCTGTATATTCTTGTCTCATAGACTTTCTCCAGATTCTGGCCCCTGAACCCTCCTGCTATTTCCTCAACCACTGTGATCAATCATTTGCTTCAAATTCATTACCTGCTGTCTTCTTTGACTTGACGCTTTATTTTATTGTTTTTATGTCTCCCTTACTCAGGATACACTGTTAGGTTCCTTTTAATGTACAATCTTGACTCCTCTATCCTGATTTCATTAGAGTTATTTTTTTCTATGCTGTAATATCAGACAGGAAGATGAATTTAGTTCAGTAATAAACCTTTCCCTGCAAATCCACAGAATTTTAACTTATTAACTACACTGAACATGACCTCAAACAGAGACTGATACTGTAGGTCAGTGCCATATCCAGAAGTTCAGCCCACAGCCAGCACCTGGACTCTATGCTGACAGCATTTACCCAGACCTCCCTGGCCAGCCTGGATTGTGATACTCTAGCTTTAGCCAAGAAATGGCCTCAGATGCCTTTTCAACTCAGTGCTCAAGACAGCCATAATGGCCAGGCACAGTGGCTCATGCCTATAATCCCAGCACTTTGAGGAGGCTGAGGTGGGAGAATTGCAGGAAGCCAGGAGTCTGAGTCCAGCCTGGGCAATCTACTGAGACACTATGTCTACAAAATAAAAATAAAAAATTAGCCAGGCATGGTGGTGTGTGCCTGTATTCCTAGCTACTCAGGAGGCTGAGGTGGGAGGATCACTTAAGCTCAAGAGGTCAAGGCTGCAGTGAGCTATGGTTATGCCACTGCACTTCAGCCTGGGTGACAGCAGAGTAACACTTTTTCTAAAGAATATAAAAAAGACAGCCATCATGAAGCATCAGGGAAGGAAGGTAATCTTCAAAGGGAAACTTATTTGCCTTATTTGCATCCTTGGAATTAAACTATGAAAGGAAATTGTCATCCATATGACCTACAATCATATGGATATTTGTAGAAGGACATAATTTGTCATGTAATAATTTTACTTGCTCCGTTGTCTCACAGGGCATTTTTAGTAACTCTAATAAGTATTATTTTTCAGGTACTTTGTAACCCAAGAAAAGTTCAAGTGCCCAGATACATTAGTCTGTTTGAGATCTGTAGGGAAAGATTCAATATTAGACCTTCTAAGCTTGACAGTTCCATTTTAGACATGCCCAATTTACCACACTTCAGCTTTAAGCAACCTGGGGCAGGATAAAGGCTGTGTTCTGCTCCTGCTTGACACCTTCTGAGGATCCGTTGTCAGCTTTAACAAGCTGTGTATTGACATTATTCAATATACCTTATTCACTAAGATGCATTCCAGCCTTTTAAACAAGGGTGTACATTTAAACTGGCAATGGGAATGACTGGTATAATGCTTATGGTGTCAAAACTTTAGCATATGCTGGGCCCAGTGGCTCACACTTATACTGCGAGCACTTTGGGAGGCTGAGGCGGGCATATCATGAGGTCAGGAGTTTGAGACCAGCCTGGCTAACGTAGTGAAACCCTGTCTCTACTAAAAATACAAATATTAGCCAGGCGTGATGGTACATGTTTGTAGTCCCAGCTACTTGGGAGGCTGAGGCAGGAGAATCACTTGAACCCGGGAAGCAGAGGTTACAGTGAGCTGAGATCGTGCCACTGCACTCCAGCCTGGGTGACAGAGCGAGACTCTGTCTCAAAAAAAAAACTTTAGCATAAAATGTCACTCATTGGTTATGAAGGTGTTGGATGATGCAAGGTGCAATTTTTTAGTCTTCAGAAATTTTGCAAGGAAAATATAAATACTCTAGCAGTTTTTAATCAGTTCTCTCATTCAAAAGGAATTATGTGAAATTCAAACTCTCTGTCTCTCTCTCTCTCTCTCTATATATATATTTTAATATATGTGTGTGTATATATTGTATGATATATATACATATGTGCACATGTGTATGTATGTTTCTACTGTCTATTCTATCCCCACTCTCTTAAATTCAGTAGAGAAGAATTAGTTTTATATTCTTTTGAGTCATGAATTATTCACGGAACTGCTGCTCCATGGATCAGGTGTTTTGCCATGTCACCCTGCTGGACACACCACTTGGATCACTCATGCACAATAGTCTGCTCGGCTCTCCTCTTGAGCACCAGGAAATCACACTATTCTTTCCTCTCTCTTCCCTTTGTTGCCTAAAACAGTACAGTGCATATCTCATTGGGTGTAACCAACTTTACAGAAAGATTAGAGTAACTGAAGGAAACTACAATACAAAAGGGGGAAAATATGAAATACAGTTTTTCCTATAGTGGAAAGCATTTAAGACATTTAGTTTTTGAGGAATAAGGGTTGATTTGGGTGAGGAGGGTTTCTTTGGAATATTTTCTGTTCCTAACTCTGTCTATCTGCTCTCACACCCATCTCATTCTGGGACCATCATTTCCTTCCAGTGTCTGCTTTGTTTCAGGGCATCCATGCCTGTGTTCTACCCACAAGCTTCTACTCACATAAGCCAATGCTTAAATTATTTGGTTTAAAATAATATTTAGAATAATGGCTCTGGGGACTCCAGCAAAACAAAATCTGTGGCTCCTGCCTCTCCGGTTCCACAGAATAAAGTGGCAAAGAGTAATAGGTTATGAGTGGCTTTACCACTCAAAACCTACACAACGATGCAGGTTGGTGTAAGGCAATTCCCTCCGAATATTTTCCAGAAGTGGGAGTTTAAGATGCACCTGGTTGTCCAGTGACTAACTACAAAATCAGACAGAGAGGAATCCTTACCTTTAAAAAACAAACAATTCTTAGGAAGAGTGTAGTCTAAACCAAAAGTAACAAATTCAATTGCTTACTTGACCAGGCAATGAAATGAATTAATTAAGTAGGGTAGGAATTGTGGCGAACCAAAGACTACCTATTTCTTCTAAAGGTATCATTCATAGACCTCAGGGCACTAGGAGTTGCTCAATTCCAGGGGTTGGCATATTTATATAACATAGGTACGATTTCATTGTATTAATTTCACTTAGGATACAAGCTAAGTGGTGCCCTTTGAGTTTATAAAATAATGTGGCTCTGTGACACTATAGCTGATTTTCAGTATGTGGAAATTCAAGCTTAGAGTTGTCAGATCTTGCATTTTTTTTTCAAGAGAAGCCACAATTCTATGTGAAATCTTCCAATTTAATTTTTTGCAAGTAATTCAAGTCAAAAACAACTCTGTGTAAGCCAACAAAATTGTCTGCCGGCCAAATTTGTCCTATAAGCAAAGATAACTGCCTTCCATCTACATCCTTTATGCACAAGAGAAACATTTTCCTAACTGCCCTAATAAGTTGAGAGATTGTTTTTCTTACAGCAAGGATAGTACTTCACAGTATAATTAGAAAGACTCTACCTCTTGTTTTGCCTGAGGCAGTTCTGGTTTATGGCTATAATCACAGTACCCAGTTTGCTTTAGTGTTTTTCTTAGAGTTTTCATTTTTTAAGCATAGTGTTATATTGACAGCTGCATTAAAATAAGCAGCGTGCATTTGGTTGATTTCATTTCTATTTCCCTCTTCTGCCATGCCAAGTGTGAGTTGCATGTGCAGTGAATAGAGGTTTCACTTTAACATGTAGTTAATGTAAAAAATGGACTAATGATGCCACATTTCTCTATTCCGGCCCTTTGAAAATGCAAGTTAACTAACACCTTAAATCCTTCCTTTCAATGACAGCATTAAGGGTTCCTGTTGGTGAAATAAAGTAGACTCCTTTTGGAGAAGCTAGAGATAATTAACACCTACTTTTAGGTGTTGTTGGGAGAACTGTTGTTTTGTTGCTATCTCTGCTGGCCACTTGGTGGATTGCCATGGTCCTGCCTTGGGATGCTAGATAAATGAAGAACCAGATCACGGTTGCAGACAGTGGGACACATGCAAACTTATAGGTTAGATACATGTGCAATATGTAGGGAAATAGAGAGTAGTTGGAATGCTGTTGCTACAATGATTTTTGTCATCTATTTAATGGTAATGCTTTAGCAATTTATTTTTTACTATTTATGCTTTTAAAAATTGTTTTCAATGAATTCTTGGCAGCAATGAGTTAAAGCAAAAAGAATAATGTATATTTAATAAGAAATTGAATATAAATTTTTACTTCTTAAACACTTAGTGAATGTGAAACTCGAATAAAATATTTGTTGACAATTATTATCCATTAAGGGGATGATATGGTTTGGCTGTGCTCCACCAAAAATCTCTTGAATTGTAATCCCCACAATCCCCATAATTCCCACATGTCAAGAGATGGCCCAGGTGGAGGTAATTGAATCATGAGGGCGGTCTCCCCCACGCTGCTCTTGTGATAGTGAATGAGTTCTCACTAGTTCTGATGGTTTTATAAGTGTTTGGTAGCTCCTCCTGTATTCATTCTCCTTCCTGCCACCTTGTGAAGAAGGTGCCTTGCTTCCCCTTCCCTTTCAGCCATGACTGTAAATTTCCTGAGGCCTACACAGCCATGCTGAACTGTGAGTCAACTAAACCTCATGCTGAACTGTGAGTGAATTAAACCTCTTTCCTTTGTAAATTACCCAGTTGGCAATTCATTGTAGCAGTGTGTAAACAGACTAATACAAGGGATTATTATGATAAACCAGAGTCATAAATATGCTAAGAAAGCATCAGGATCTACTTCAAATGTTAATGGTTACTTTTAAGAAAACTATCCCATGGTCACAATAATGTTAACACATACAGCTGCAGAAAGTGTACTTATATCTCATTCTGTGAAACATGACTTTTCATCTAGATCAGATGACTGCATTACATTATTTCATTATCGATTCCAACTTTCCCTGTGAACATACTAAAAGTAAAGAAATAACTGTTAATATGATTACTTCATCAGCAGAAATAATTTGCAAAGATTGAAATGATGCCACTTTTTTTCTCAATATCAGCAAATGCTTCAAGTTAAAAATGAATTAAGATAAATTTAGTAATAGTTGATTCTTTGAAATTGCAATGAATGGAATCACAGTCATTCTGTCAAAGTTACAACATTTGACAGTATTGTGAATGCTATTATTATAATTTTAATTAAATATATTAACATTTAATAGAAAATATTTGTTTTTGGAAAAAATATGAACACAGATTTTAGTAGAGTACAGTGTATTGGTGAAAATAATGTTCTTATTAAATTAACAGGTCATGGAGCAGAAATGTACTTGGAATTTGATATAGTTCATATATAATTTATAATTACATCTAAATCTATGCTATCTACCAGTAAAAATGGAAGCTGTAGATATAAAAATACTAAATGTTGCTATATAAATTTACTTAGAGTAAAAACTGCAACTTTTTTTTGAGAAGATAGTATTACTTTTTAAAAACTGCCCTGGCATTTTGGCACATTGGCAATACATGCTTACCTCTCTTAGCCAGCATCAGAGTTTTGAAATATTTGAATTTGCAATGAGCTACTCCTTAAAACAAACTAAATGCTTTATGATGGTGATGGGAGTAAAAATTTTTAAAGTAAGTCTTAAGTTTTGGTTGCATTTTCTTCAAAATTAGTTAAAAATCTTTAATCAAAATATTGAACACATCAATTCAAAAAAAATCTGCAGCTTTGGAAGTACTTAGCAAGCAAATGAGAAGGCGCTAAAATTGTTCTTTCAAAAAGGAAAAGAATAACTGTATAAATACAAGAGCAAAAGCCGACACTGTAACTTTGCTATTTAAAGTGTGGTCCTGGTGACAGACAGGACTAGCTGGATTTCCTAGGCCGACTAAGAATCCCTAAGTCTAGCTGGGAAGGTGACCGCATCCAGCTTTAAACACGGGGCTTGCAACTTAGCTCACACCCGACCAATCCGAGAGCTCACTAAAATACTAATTAGGGTAAAACAGGAGGAAAAGAAATCTCCAATTATCTATTGCCTGAGAGCACAGAGGGAGGGACAAGGATTGGGATATAAACCCAGGCACTCCAGCCAGCAACAGCAACCCCCTTTGGGTCCCCTCCCTTTGTATGGGAGCTCTGTTTTCACTCTATTTCACTCTATTAAATCTTCCAACTGCAGTCTTCTGGTCCGTGTTTGTTACGGCTGGACCTGAGGTTTTGCTCGCCGTCCACCACTGCTGTTTGCCACCATCGTGGACCTGCCACTGACTTCCATCCCTCCAGATCTGGCAGGGTGTCCAGGGTGCTCCTGATCCAGGGAGGTGCCCATTTCCACTCCCGACTGGGCTAAAGGCTTGCCACTGTTCCTGCATGGCTAAGTGCCTAGGTTCATCCTAATTGAGCTGAACACTAGTCACTGGGTTCCACGGTTCTCCTCCATGACCTACAGCTTCTAATAGAGCTATAACACTCACCACATGGCCCAAGATTCCATTCCTTGGAATCTGTGAGGCCAAGAACACCAGGTCAGAGAACACGAGGCTTGTCACCATCTTAGAATTGGCCCGCTGCCATTTTGGAAGCAGCCGGCCACCATCTTGGCAGCTTTGAGAGCAAGGACCCCCCAGTAACACCAGGTAACATTAGCATCACCTGGAAACTTGGTAGAAATGCAGAATCTCTTCCACCTCAGACCTACTTAATCCCAATCTTCATTTCATAGGATTCTGGGGCATTTGTGTTCACATCAAAATTTGAGAAGCACTGGTGTAAGAGATTTCTTTGAGAAATTTGGTAATTACACTTTGGAATATGATGACACTGGGAAGAATACTTTGGTGACACTTTTTTATTAATTGGAAAAACTTAGCTTCTCTGCTAGGATGAAAGGAAATTGTAAAGGTCTATGAAGTTACAATATCTAAAGTTGACAAAGTATACAGAATAATCACAATTAGAGGATAAACATAATCAGAAATAATCAGAAATATATGATAATTATTCATTGAAGAAAAGTATCAATTAAAGCAAAAGTTCAGTACCCATAAAAATATTTGTTCTGAAATGTTTTTGCAGGATGAAAAAATGAGAATGAGAATTATATCCATTTACTAGAACTTGCTGTGTGCTTAATAGATACCTCAACTTTTGTAGAGAGAGATTTTCTCCATTAAAAATATTATGGTCTACAGAGAAGAGCCAATGGAAGGTGTAAATAATTTTAAATATATCAAATATAAAATGGAACACTGAAGGCGAGCATGTAATTTTATTTTAGAAATTAAAAATAATAAGGGTGTATATCAAAAAAAGACTTTAAGAAAAATACCTTTAACACATTATTAGTGATAGATATGACTAAGAAACAGATTTAAGTAAATTAATAAATTGATCTATGTAAAAATAATTATTCTACTTATTTTTGCTTTTTTGTTTATATCAATAATGTATCATTTTATAATAATACAATACAGTTTTATTTGCTTTTACATGGATATATATTATAAGAAAAATTATATTTGGAAAATAATTTTGAATAGGATGATTTTATGCAACATAATAAAAACCAACTTGACAATCAATAAATCTTCTTAAAATTTATATAATCTGAAAGTATCCCTCAAAAGTGGTTTGGACAGTATAATGCAGAGCAGTGTTAGTTTCTTTCCATTTGTTTGTTTCATTTTCCTCATCTATTTTTTTTTAAAGGTTGGTTTACATTGTCTCTTTTCATAAGCATTAAAAACCTGCTATTATTTTTAAGGGTTCAAGTAAGACATTTTCAGGCAAGGATGATAACCCTCTTCAGTTATCAGGAGTGGGAAAACAGAGATGATAGCAAAAGAATACAGATGAGTGGTTTCAGAACTACAATTACATGTAAATTCATTGAAAATAAATTCATTTATATTGGCATTATGCCTAATATACCATGTTCACATGTGGTACTTCTGACCACCTCTGTTGTCACTACCCTGGTCCGAGCCACTGACAGCTCTCATCTGGATTATTGAAGCACCCTTTAAATAACATACCTCTTCTTGCCCTATTAGTCAAATGTTAATGGACCAGCCAGAGGATTTTTTAATATTTCCAGTCCAGTTTATAGCACTCCTCTGATGGCTTCCAATCTCATCTGCAAGAAAAGCCAAAGTCTTTATCCATATCCTACAAGGTCCCTCAAGTTTACTTCCTTCTGAATTGTACAGACAACAGTGAACATGATAAGATGATGACCAACCACTTACATTGTATTTGGTTCCATTTCTGAGTCCTTGGTTAGGATTTCCCAGCATGAGGATATTGCCTTCGCCATATCGACCATTGTCACTCTGCAAGCTTTGCTGTCTTACACCTGTCCCCGTATGGAACCTACTGCATTCAGTCTCCAGGTGTACCTGCTTCTTTTTTGGAGAGCAGTTCCACTTAGCCAGCCGGCCTGCTTCTGGAGTTCTGGAAAACACATTTTTCTTTGCTATTTTATTAGACGTGATTATTAGTCAGTGGTTTATCCCTTTGGTAGATTGATTTTCAACCAGTGTTTGTTCCCAGTAAGCTTCATCTTCCTAATCTAGGGTTTGCCTTTCTGGCTAGCAGTCAATGAGTATTAGAGCAATACAGACCTTCTTGAATACCGGCATGAACAAAATACACTACAACAGTAATTTTGATGAGTCCCAGAAATCATCCAATTGCCATTCAAAGCCCACAAGATTGTTTGCTCTGACCTTTTCAATTATCTTATTGTGAATCATCCATGTGTATATTTGAGAATTGATTCTGCTACACAGTCTTCCAAGGATGATATAGCCTATGGCAATCTATCCATATTCTGATCTGTAAGACAAACTATTTTCTGTACTTTGCATGTGAGGAATGGAATATAGTTTTCATTTTTTGATGCATAATTATTTCATTCAACTTCAGTTTCAACTAGGTGCTACAGACTCAGTACACTTAGGATTCAAAGCTATTTTCAGGGTACTATTAGTCATGTGGCACCTTCGTACTATTTATTTTTATTTATTTTATGTATTTATTTTTGAGACGGAGTCTTGCTCTGTCACCCAGGATGGGGTGCAGTGGCACGATCTCGGCTCACTGCAACCTCTGCCTCCCGGGTTCAAGAGATTCTCCTGCCTCAGCCTCCTGAGTAGCTGGGATTACAGGCACGCACCACCATGCCTGGCTAATTTTTGTATTTTTAGTAGAGACAGGGTTTCACCATGTTGGTCAGGCTGGTCTCGAACTCCTGCCCTCATGATCCTCCTGCTTTGGCCTCCCAAAGTGCTGGGATTACAGGCGTGAGCCACCACACCCAGCAACCTTCGTGCTATTTAGAAAAATGAACCCTTTTTTCTGGGAAGACATAGTTCCATGTTAGTTTGCATAGCTTGATGAGCAAAGGATGGGTGATTTCAGACCTCCATTCATTTCCTTGGCTGGAGACTTTTGGACAGCAGACAACATGCACAATAGCATATGACAGTTCTAGAGATTAACAATTTTTTTTTTTTCTGACCTCAAGGAGCCTCATTGGTATTAGAAATTTCCTAAGGATATGGACTCTGTTTTGGTCTTCTTTATTTCCCCTTGTAAATAAAGGAAGGTCCTGAACAGATAAGTTCTTGATAAATACAGGAATAAAATATTGAGCTTAGAAATATCAGGATAGCATACTCTAGAAATTGTCATGTGTTTTCAACAGGTTTTATCTGGCTATTGCAAAACATTTCACTTGAACTGAAAGGGAAATATTTAAAATTAAAGAGAGAAAGAGAGGTGAATACACTTGCTTGGTTGAGATTGCAAGTGTGTTTGTGTTGAGAATATTACAATAGTTTCATTTAGGGAACTTGGTAACTCTTTGATTGCTTTTGGAGATCTAAATCTTCATACATATCATAATGAAATAGCATTCTTTGAAATATGAATGATGATAAAGATTCTTTGATTTCAGACATCTATTCAGCCTCTTTTCAGGTCTCTCTGTGGAGAAGCAGTTATTCTTGTTAGCAGAGATGTCAGAGGATCCATTTCAGTTTTACTGATAACTTTTTAACACTCGACTCAGCCAATGCTGGGCAGATCTTTGTCTGTCAATTATTCAGAGAGACATGTTGCTTTTTGCCATGCCTTTTTGTAAAAGTAGTAAAACCAGTATCTCAGAACAGAGACCAGCCACTTCAAGTCTCTGAAATCTTCTTGCCTTTAATGAGACTAAGAATAGGTCACAGAGTAGCTTTATCACTTGTATATCATCCTTATGTTTACAACTAAAACACACTGGTAATTTTGCCAGAATATTAATGATTCCTGGTGGATGTAGCACCTGTGCCCCAAGTACCTTGCTGTGAAGTCTATTGCCACGTATGTACTGAGGCCACATATGTACTGAGGCCATACTTTCTATGGGTGCTTCCAGCCAATAGCTGAGCTTGGCAGGGATCCTGTGGTAGACCCATCCTTGGGAGACATGGGACTTCTCTGATGGACACCTTTGGCTCAGGAACTCTCTGAAAGACCTTATCAAAACTTCCTTGGAGGCCATGATTGTCCAAAACACTTTTACAGAACTTCCTCTTTCTCCATTTCTCAAGGCCAGACTTGCACCATGGTTTGATGGCTCTCCAGTATCGTCTGTATTCTTTCCCGTTTTCTCTCACACAAGTATTTCCCTAATAACACCCTTGCAAATTTATTCCCATCTTGCCATCTACTTTTTGGACAACCTGGACTGAGAAAGTACCCAACAGTGACTAACTCTTAGCAGCACATGCCTGGAATTGTGCTTGAGAAGGCATAGAGTCAACAGCCTTTGTTTTACCTCAGATAGACTGTTCATAACTCATTGAATGGTGCAACTCCTTCTCTTAGTTTAAACTTGTTGCTTTATCTGTTGCTTTTTACTCATTTAAACTGCAACCACCTAGTCATGACTGATCTCTAGAAAATGCCATCTGCCCATGCCTGTCTTTTGAGCCATCTGGTGGTAACTGACCCTGTATATGATGCCATAAATTCACCTGTATGTGTTGTCAACTTCTTCACTGCAAGACCTCATGCGCTCTTTGTCTTGTCTGTGTCCTTGACTGGGATGAAGCACAAGGCTGGCCTCAAGGCTCATAAAATCTCTACTCAATAATAACATCTGCCATAAAAGGAATTAAAATCTTTGATTTTTAAAATGGAAAACCACTAAAATCTTTAAGTACCACTTTATTAAGTGCTTACTATGTTCCAGGCACTATGCTAATTGATATGCGTGCCTTATCTCCATTCCACACAATAACCTTATCAGGTGAGTATAATTACCGCCCCTTTTTTTTTACAGATAAACAGCTTACCAGAGGTCTCACTCTGAGGGGTGGAGCCAGGCACAGTGACTTCAAAGTTTTTACCCTTGCTTTTCATTTTTATACTACGTTACCTCACAATTAAAAACCCTGTGACCGGGGCATGAATAATATCATTAAATTGTGGTAATAGTATCCATACTTGACTGAATTCTTTACATAATACATTATTTAGTCCTTGTTATAATCCTACAATGTGAGCCTTGTCCTTGTATTAGTTATCTATTATGGTGTAACAAAATACTATAAAATTTAGTGGTATAAAATAATAACAGTTTGTTATTTCTCATAATTCTGTGGGTTGATAGGGTGATTCTTCTCCCAGCCTCACCTGGCATGGCTCATATGGCTGCTGTCATCTGATGGCTCCACTGGGGATGGAGTTTCCGAGGGAGCCTCAGTCAGATATCTGGAAGTTGAGGCTGACTGAGGTACTCCATTTCTCTTACTGTGGCTTGTCAGTCTTCAGTAGGGTAGACTGACCTTCACTCATAATGGCCTCAGGCTTTCAAGACAGTGAAGATGGAAGCTGCAAGACATTACAGAGAGTAGGGCTCCAGACACATCAATATTACTTCTGCTTCCACTTTCTGTTCCTTAGGGACAGTCACAAGACTAGCCCTGATGAAAGGAGTGTCAATTCCACATTGCCCTTTATTATATTAATTGTATTTAAAAATGAGAAAACTAAGTGGAAAGCCAGAATTAGAATCCAGACCTCTATGACTGTCTCCTTGGTTCTCTTTCCACTCTGCCATGCTACCAGTAGGACTTCTTTCTCCACAGTCATCCTATCAGAACTAGATGAGACTGATGATAGAAAACCACTCTGCCAACTCAACTGTGTCCTTCAACATCAAAGCCCTCACAATCTCTGTATGAAAGTTTTTATTCTAGCATATGTTTATTAAGTGTCAGATGCAATATCCAGTGCTTCTTTACCACTATTTCACAAATTATTTTCTGAGTGTGGTTTCTTTTCCTCAGCTTTTCTCTTTCTCCCTTCATTATTTATTCCCCTTTTCTCTCCTTTCTGTTCTTCTTCCATAATTCTCTGTCTCTCTCAAAGGCATTTTATTGTGTTGAGTTACAACACAATAAAATAATCAGATTGGAACTTGAACACAGATCCTCTGAGCTACCAATTCATTACTCTTATCAAAGGATGGCAAATATGTGCATATCTGCTGCCACTCCTGGTCCCTTGTCCCTGGCAGATAGAAATAACTGATGAAAGTTAGCACTTGAGATGAAACTTATTTGAAATCCCCACACTGAACTATATCTAGCTATATTTTTTAGATGACACACAGTAAAAGTCACTTGTCATTTTCTTCTTGTAGAATGAAACTGTATTCTGCCCAACTCAGCTCCTTAGAATATAAAACACAGGGTGCCTTGTAGTCAAAACTTTTTTTTTTTCTGTCCACAAGATTTCCTATCTTGGTGAACTGGAATAAGCAGGAATAGAAAAATTCCATGACCTCATCACATTAAGTGTTCAAAGCAAGCAGTCCTACCTCATTTATGTTTCCATTCAACTTTAGTTATTACAAAGGGAGAAGAGAGGAAAAGAAACCTTTAGCTCTAAGCTTATACACGAACAAACTATTTCCCTTTGCAACCAAGGAAAAAATTATATTGAACTAATGAAAATAATACAAATGTATTTGTTTAACAGGTGCTTGGAATGAAATCTAGTTGGCACAAATTCAATTACAGTAGTCCCCCTTTTTCCATGGTCTCACATTCCACAATGTAAGTCACCCATAGTCAACCGCAGCCTGAAAGTATTACATCATTATTCTTGCTCTTTGGGGCCATTATTAAGTAAAATAAGGGTTACCTGAACATAAGCACTGCAATACTGAGTCAGTCCATTTGATAACTGAGATGGCAGCTACTAAGTAACGAACGACAATCCAGGCAGAATGGAGAAGGATGGTGTGAGATTTCATCATGCTACTCTGAATAATGCCCCGTTTAAAACTTATGTATTGCTCTTTCTGGAATTTTCCCACTTACATCACAATAACTACATCATTCACCTCACTTCATCTTACCATATAGGCATTTTATTGTCTCACATCATCACCAGAAGGGTGAGTATAGTACAATAATATTATTTTTAGAGAGACCATGTTCACATAACTTTTATCACAGTATATCGATATATTTGTTGTTTTATAGTTAGCTATTGTTACTCATTCACAGTGCCTAATTTATAAGTTAAACTTTATCATAGGTATTTATGTATAGGAAAAAACATAGTGTATATAGGGTTTGATACTATCCACAGTTTCTGGCATCCAATGGAAATCTTGGAACGTATCTCTTGTGGGTAAGTGGGGACTATTGTAGTGCCTTATTTGGTGGTGTGGTGAGAGACATATTTCCATCTGGGGCAGTAGAACTTGCTGTGTTGGTTGAGTCAGCTACTGAGAGTCCGCTTATTTTTACATCCCATCTGTAATTATTTTTTATTTTTTCAACCCAGGTAGGTTTTAACATATAGCAGTTAGTCACTATATTCTTACACAGGTATTTATTTGCTTTTTCTACCCCTCAAAATCTTAGTATTTTGTACTCTCTGGAATAAATAATAATAAATGTGCATAATTTTACCTGGACTAAAATCACACACACACAAATGTATTGAGATGCATTAAGCAATGAATTCCTTGTGTATGGCAAAGTGAAACATGGGTAGAACTGGAAAAACAAAAGGTGGGAACCTAATTGTCCAGTATAGAAATAATCAGAGAATGCTGACCATTGGTCATTCCTGTGGCAGGACAGCTGGTCAGAGAGAATAGAAAATATTGCCTAATTTACCTTATAGAAATTTCAAAGTAACTGAAAAAATGCTTCAAAAATGCATTTCAATGAAATTTTCAGCCATTACAATGCACAATGATAAACAGGGTAATAAAAGATTTCCTGTATACTAAATTGAAGTTGGAAAATCAGACGGACATGGGACAAGTCTAATTTATCTCTGTCTTAAATGGATAATACAAGTCATTCCAGCTCCCTATTAGTCTACATCCAGCTCCCTATTAGTCTACATTCTCTCTCTCTTTTTTTTTTTTTAGTCTATATTATTGAAGGTCTTTGAGCTCATAGGAGAGCCTGCTCAGCCCCCTTCCCCCTCTCTCTTCAACCTACCCATCACACATAGGCTCCACCATGCAATGTGTTTGCTTTCTCAGACTGATCATACTGCAGATGCACAGAACTTTCTCTGCTATCACAGGTGCCACTTCCATTGATACATCTGATGAAATATGTTAATGTTGCCTTCATTGTTGATGAGAGCAACAAACTTATCCACCATTAAGAGGTGGCATAAAAACAAATTCAAATAAATATAAATGTGTAGTCTGATGCACACGACCCTAGCCTCTTAAGAAGGTGTGGCTTTATGTTTTTAAGAACTGGAAAGCTTTTCTTTTTGCTTCTTGCTTTATTTTTGGCAACATCTGTTGGCTTATACTTGGCATCTTTTGTAATGCACCTGTGTAGGAAACAGCAAATTCAATGGAGAAGGAGGAAAGGTGGACAGGAATAGAGGATATGTGGGAAAGGCATTTAAAATGTTGTCAAGTTATGAATGCCAACATTTCACTTTTTTGTGCTAAATACAAAAGTACTGCTGATGCATGTGTGAACATGTCCACATATATTGTCTTTGATGCTCTTGGTCTTCTAATTAGGCAAACATAAGTTTATTTTTTCAATTAATGTGTCATGGCAAAGGCATAACTGTTGTTTCAAATACAGGCTTAGTTTCGTAAGAACTCCTATGTCCCTCTTCCTTCTTACTCTCTAAGATGAAGACTCAATCTTCTGGAAGAATAGCTCCTTAGGGAGCAGTCTTAGTCTGTCTATTCTATGTTTTCTCAGTAGCTTTTGGATCCTCTCAAATTGCTACTTTCTTTAGAGCTTTGTGTGCAGGGCAAGGAGTCTTTAGTGAGTGCTGTGGGTATATAGTACATATAAACCAAACAGGTGCCCTTTTCTGGGTTATCTCTTGACCAGTAAGTTGATCTAATTGCTTTGAACATTGCCTGTCAGGAGTCCTTGAATGGCTTGGCAGCAAATCAAGAAAGACTCAGAATAGGTGGTGGGAGGTGGTGGTGACAAAAAACAAACAAAAAAAACACTGATATAGCTCTTAGATTTAACACCTTTTGTCCAAATCTTTTACCTTTAAGGGCACTTTTGACATTAATTGGGAATTGACTTAATTTATATGAAAATATTCATCGGGGGCTGGCAAGAAGTTACAGAGGTAGACAGCCTGATTTGCCTCTGCATGTGATAAGTGAGCATGCTCATGATTTGGAGTCTGTCAGACCTGGGTTTAAATCATAGCTCCACTCTTCTTTGCTTCTTTGGACTAAGTACTTTTTTTCAATTTCCAATGAAGAAATTCTCTTGCTATGTTCTACTAGATAATGGCTATTCATCCACTGGATGTTATCTTAAACAATACCTTTTCTGAGATGCCTCACAAGATCCTTTAGTCTAGGTTAAATCTTCCTCCTCTAATTACAGGCCTCCTTCAGTAACATGTATCTTATATGAGGACAAAGATTTTGATCTTCCTCAGCATGGTATCTTCAGCGTCTAGCAGCATGTCTTGTATCTGAATTGTAATTTTTGAATGAATAACTTAAATTCACCTTATAGAACTTACATTTTCAGGGTGGGGCCAAGATGGGAGAATAGAAGCAGTGGCGGTCAGAGGCTCCCATCAAAAATAATCACAATTAGAGTGTGAATCCTGAACTGGCAATTAAGGTATCCAGTTTCTCTCATCAGAACTGACTAGGCGGTGGCGTGATCCACACAGAGGGAGGAAGAGCAGTGTGGTGCCCTGGCCCACCTGAGAGCCACACAGGGCAGGGGAGCTCCCACCCCCAGCCAAGGGAGGCAGTGAGTAAGCATGCTACCCAGCCAGGGAAACCATGCTTATTCCACAGAACTGTGCAACCCATGGATCCAAAGATCCCACTCACGAACCCATGCCACCGGGACCGAGGGTCCCAATCCTGGAGCCGTGCAGATTTTCAACAGCCTCTCAGCTAGAATCTGCTTAAGCCTGACTAGTTCCTGGGAGGAGGGGTGACCAGCACCACAGCTGCAGCTGACTGCTCTCTAAGCCTTTTGAGCTCCTTGAGGGAGAAACGGTAGCCAGCACTGGGAATCATAGCTGCCTAATGCGCTAAGCTCCCTGGGCTGGGAAGGGCAGAATTCATCTCTATAGCTCCAGGCTGCGCTTTTCCCCTGCAGGAGCCAGGGAGGCTGGACGACTTGCTCCCAAGAGGTGCCCCCAAAAGCCCAACACACCGGCTGTGGCAGACTGCGGCCAGAGCGCCTCTTCAGGCCTGATGCTGACCCATTCTTCCTCACTGGGTGGGGCTTCCCTGCAAGAATGCCAACAATTCCAGCCAGAGGCTCAGGGACAAAACCGTGAGCTCCCTGGGCCTGAGCCTCTAGGGGGTGGGGTGGCCATAGTCTCTGCAGAGCAGCAGATTTAGCCTCTCCTCCTACTAGTTCTGAAGAATCTAGGCAGCCCATATAAGTGGGTTTACCCCAAGCAAAGCACATCCCCTACACCAAGGGACAAAGTACTTCGTTAAATAGGTCCTGTTCTCAGTGCCACCAAACTGAGTGAGAACCTCCAAGAGGGGTTGTCAGACACCCTATACAGGAGTGATCCTACTGGCATCAGGTTGGGGCCCCTGTAGGTCAGACATCCTAGAAGGAGCAGGCATATATCTTTGCTGTTCCCAGTCTCCTTGAGTCACATCTCCAGGCATGGGAGTAAGCCAGATGAATAGAGTCTGAAATGAACCCATAGGAAACCACAGCAGTCCTACAGAAGAGGGATCTGACCATTTAAATAGAAATAAACAGAAAGAAACAACAACAGCATCATCGACAACAACAGAGTCCCAACAAAAACCCCATCCAAGGGTCAGTAGCCTCAAAATTGAAACTAGACAAACTCATGAATATGAGAAAGAACTAATGAAAAAGCGTTGAAAACCCTAAAGACAAGAGTGCCTCTTCTCCTCCAAATAATTGCAATGTCTCTCCAGCAAAGGCACAGAACTGGATGGAGGATAAGCTGGAGAAATGGACAGAAGTAGGCTTCAGAAAATAAAAAACTCTGTTGAGCTAAAGGAGCATGTTCTAACCCAATGAAAAGAATCTAAGAACCTTGATAAAAGGTTAGAAGAGCTGCTAACTAGAATAACCAGTTTAGAGAGGAACATAAATGACCTGATGAAGCTGAAAAACACAGAGGAGAACTTCATGAAGTGCACACAAGTATCAATAGCTGAATTGACCAGGTGGAAGAAAGGATATCAGAGTTTGAAGACCACCTTGCTGAAATAAGGCATGCAGAAAAAAAATAGAGACCAAAGAATGAAAAGGAGTGAACAATGCCTCTGAGAAATATGGGACTATGTTACAAGAGCGAACCTACTATTGATTGGAGTACCTGAAGGAGATGGGGAGAATGGAAACAAGCTGGAAAACACACTTCAGGATATTATCCAGGAGAACTTCCCCAACCTAGCAAGACAGGCCAACATGCAGATTCAGGAAATACAGAGAACACCACTAAGATACACCACAAGAAGATCAACCCCAAGACATATAATCATCAGATTCTCCAAAGTTGAAATGAAGAAAAAAATGTGAAGGGCAGCCAGAGAGAAAGGCCGGGTTGCCTAACAGTGGACCTCTCAGCAGAAACCCTATAAGCTAGAGGAGAGTGGGGGCCAATATTCAACACTCTTAAAGAAAAGAATTTACAACCCAGAATTTCATATCCAGCCAAACTAAGCTTCATAAGCAAAGGAGAAATAAAATTCTTTCCAGACAAGCAAATGCTGAGGGATGTCATCACTACCAGGCCTGCCTTGCAAGAGCTCCTGAAGGAAGCACTAAATATGGAAAGGAAAATCTGGTACCAGCCACTATAAAAACACACCAAAATATAAAGACCAATGACACTGTGAAGAAACTGCGTCAACTAATGTGCAGAATAACCAGATAGTGTCATGATGACAGGAGCAAATTCACACGTAACAATACTAATCTTAAATGTAAATGGGCTAAAGGCCCCAATTAAAAGACACATGTTGGCAAATTGGATAATGACTCAAGACCCATCAGTGTGCTATATTCAGGAGACCAATCTCACATGCAAAGACACAGAGAGGCTCAAAATAAAGGGATGGAGGAAAATTTACCAAGCAAATGGAAAGTAAAAAAATGCAGAAGTTGCAATCCTAGTTTCTGACAAAACAGACTTTAAACCAACAAAGATTTAAAAAGACAAAGAAAGGCATTACACGATGGTAAAGGCATCAATTCAACAAGAAGAGCTAACTATCTTAAATATATATGCACCCAATACAGAAGGACCCAGATTCATAAAACAAGTTCTTAGAGATGTACAAAGAGACTTAGACTCCCACAGAATGATAGTGGGAGACTTTAACACCCCACTGTCAATATTAGATCAATGAGACAAAATTAACAAGGATATTCAGGACTTGAACTCAGCTCTGGATCAAGTGGACCTAATTGACATCTATGGAACTCTCCACCCCAAATCAACAGAATATACATTGTTTTCAGTGCCACATGGCACTTATTCTAAAATTGGCCACATAATTGGAAGTAAAACACTTCTCAGCAAATGCAAAAGAACTGAAATCCTAACAAACAGGCTCTCAGACCACAGTGAAATCAAATTAGAACTCAAGATTAAGAAACTCACTCAAAACCACACAATTACATGGAAATTAAGCAACCTGCTCCTGAAAGACTCCTGGTAAATAATGAAATTAAGGCAGAAATCAAGAAGTTATTTGAAACCAATGAGAACAAAGAGACAACATAACAGAATCTCTGGCACACAGCTAAAGCAGTGTTAAAAGAGAAATTTAAAGCACTAAATGCCCACATCAGAAAGCTAGAAAGACCTCAAATTGACACTCTAACATCACAATTAAAAGAGCCAGAGAAGCAAGAGTAAACTAATCCAAAAGCCAGCAGAAGACAAAAAATAAGTAAGATCAGAGCAGAACTGAAGAAGATAGAGACATGAAAAACCCTCCAAAAAATCAGTGAATCCAAGAGCTGTTATTTTGAAACAATTAACAAAATAGATAGATGGCTAGCTAGACTAGTAAAGACGAAAAAAGAGAAGAATCAAGTAGACACAATAAAAAATGATAAAGGGGGTATTACAACTGACCCCACAGAAATACAAACTACCATCAGAGAATACTATGAACACCTCTATGGAAATAAACTAAAAAATACACATACACATACACCCTCTGAAGAATAAACCAGGAAGAAATCAAATCCCTAAATAGACCAGTAACAAGTTCTGAAATTGAGGCAGTAATTAATAGCCTACCAACTAAAACTAGCCCAGGACCAGATGGATTCGCTACCAAATTCTACCAGAGGTATAAAAAGGAGCTGGTACTATTCCTTCTGAAACTATTCTAAACAATTGAAAAGGAGGGACTCCTCCCTAACTCATTTTATGAAGCCAGCATCATCCTGATTCCAAAATCTGGTAGAGACAAAACAAAAAAAGAAAACTTCAGGCCAATATTCCTGATGAACATTGATGTGAAAATTCTCATTAAAATACTGGCAAACTGAGTGCAGTAGCACATCAAAAAACTTATCCACCATGATCAAGTTGGCTTTATCTCTGGGATGCAAGGCTGGTTCAACATATGCAAATCAGTAAACATAATCCATCACATAAACAGAACCAAAGACAAAAACCACATGATCATCTCATTAGACACAGAAAAGGCCTTTGGTAAACTTCAACATCCTTCATGTTAACAACTCTCAATAAACTAGGTATTGATAGTTTCAAAATAATAACAGATATTTATGACAAACCCACAGCTAATATCATAATGAATGGGTGAAAGCTGGAGGCATTCCCTTTGAAAACCAGCACAAGACAAAGATACACTCTCTCACCACTCTTCTTCAACAAAGTATTGGACATTCTGGCCAGGACAATCAGGCAAGAGAAAAAATAGAGTGTACTCAAATAGGAACAGAGGAAGTAAAATTGTCTCTGTTTGCAGATGATATGATTCTATATTTAGAAAACCCCATCATGTCAGCCCCAAAACTCCTTAAGCTGATAAGCAACTTCAGCAAAATCTCAGGAAAGAAAATCAATGTGCAAAAATCACAAGCATTCCTTTACATCAACAATAGACAAGCACAGAGCCAAATCATGAATGAACTCTCATTCACAATTGCTATGAAGAGAATAAAATACCTAGGAATACAGCTAACAAGGGATGTGAAGGACCACTTCAAGGAGAACTACAAACCACTGCTCAAGGAAATAAAGGAGGAGACCAACAAATGGGAAAACATTCCATCCTCATGGATAAGAAGAACCAGTATTGTGAAAATGGCCATATTGCCCAAAGTAATTTATAAATTCAATGTGATTACCATCAAAGTACCATTGACATTCTTCACAGAACTAGAAAAAACTACTTTAAATTTCATGTGGAATCAAAGAAGACCCCATATAGCCAAGACAATCCTAAGCAAAAAGAACAAAGGTGGAGGCCTCATGCTACCTGACTTCAAACTATACTACAAAGCTGCAGTAACCAAAACAGCATGATACCGGTATCAAAACAAACATATAGACCAATGGAATAGAACAGAGACCTAAGAAATAACACCACACATCTACAACCATTGGATCTTTAACAAACCTGACAAAAACAAGCAATGAGGAAAAGATCTCCTATTCAATAAATGGTGTTGGGAAAACTGGCAAGCCATATGCGGAAAACTGAAACTGGACCCTTTCCTTATACCTTACACAAAAATTAACTCAAGATGGATTGAAAACTTAAATGTAAAACCCAAAACCATAACAACCCTAGAAGAAAACCTAGGCAATACCATTCAGGACATAGGCATGGGCAAAGACTTCATAACGAAATCGTCAAGAGCAATTGCAACAAAAGTCAAAATTAACAAATGGGATCTAATTAAAGTATAAGAACTGCTGCACAGCAAAATTAACCATCATCAGAGTGAACTGGCAACCTACCGAATGGGAGAAAATGTTTGTAATCTACCCATCTGACAAAGGTCTAATATCCAGACTTTAAAAGAAACTTAAACAGATTTACAAGAAAAAAATCAACCCCATCAAAAAATGGGCAAAGGATATGAACAAACACTTCTCAAAAGAAGACATTTATGCAGCCAACAAACATATGAAAAAAAAGCTCAACATCACTGATCATTAGAGAAATGCAAATCAAAACCACAATGAGATACCATCTCACACCAGTCAGAATGGTGATTACTAAAAAGTCAAGAAACAATAGATGCTGGTGAGACTGAGGAGAAATAGGAATGCTTTTACACTGTTGGTGGGAATGTAAATTAGTTCAACTATTATGGAAGACAGTATGGCAATTCATTAAGAATCTAGAACCAGAAATATCATTTGACCCAGCAATCTCATCACTGGGTATATACCCAAAGGAACATAAATCATTCTACTATAAAGACACAGGCGCACTTATGTTTATTGCAACACTATTTACAATAGAAGAGTCATGGAACCAACTCAAATGCCCATCAATGATAGGCTGGATAAAGAAAATGTGGTACATATACACCATGGAATACTATGCAGCCATAAAAAAGAATGAGATACTGTCCTCATTGGATGGATGAAGGGACATGGATGAAGCTGGAAGCCATTATCTTCAGCAAACTAACACACGAACAGAAAATCAAACACTGCATGTTCTCATTCATAAGTGAGAGGTGAACAATGAGAACACATAGACACAGGGAGGGGAACAACACACACTAGGGCCTGATGGGGGGTTGGGGGTGACAGGAGGGAACCTAGAGGACAGGTTAATAGGTGCAGGAAACCATCATGGCACACGTATAACTGTGTAACAAACCTACACCTTCTGCACATGTATCCTGGATCTTAAAGTAAAATTAAAAAAAGAAAAAATGCAGAAGCAAAAATAACTTACATTTTCTTAACTGTAAAATGGATATAATAGTGCTATCCTGAGAATTTTGTCTTATAGAACTTCCATTTTCTCGGCTGTGAAATGGATATAATAATACCATCTCAACTGTGAAATGGGTATGATAATGCTATCCTTAGCAGAATAACATATGTAAAATGTTAGCGTGGTGCATGACAGCCACAAATGCGCATACAAAACTCACCACATCTCATTCATTCAAAGATGCAATTCTGCCCCCTTAAATTTTAGCATCTTTGAACTTGGAATCCATCTTTTAATTGAGATAATGTGGGAGACTTATAATCTGTATTTTTTCTTTCTCTTTAATGGTACATAAGTAATGGGACATCTTTGCTTTAATGAAATATGGTGGTTCTTTCTGGTCTCCACGGGGACCGATTGTAGCCTCGGCACCCCAAAGCTTTTTTTTTTTTTACAGAAGGATAGGCAGCATCTCTGCTTTTTAAAAAAAACACTTATTAGAATAACTATAAAATAAAAGGGGAGTCTAAAATAATAAAATAAGAAATAAAATAAAGGGTATACCTATTGTATTAGATTATAACATCTTAATCTTCACAATGACCCCATTTTATAGATCCGGGAATTGAGGCAGAAAGAGGTTAAGTAACTTGCCCAAGTTCACAGAGTAAGTTCTAGAGCTGGGATTTGATCCCAGAGTCAAATCTTCACTGTCCAAGAGAGTATCTTAGAAATCTAAAGCCAATAAAGCAGTAAAAATAAACTGATATAATTACATAAACATTTAAGACATATATTTATCAAATAATTATGAACAAAATTGGAATATCAACAAACTGGAAAACAGTGCCACTGTACCACATGGCAATTTATTTCGTAAAGAAGCAAATGTCCTGTAGGACACTTTGCTAAGTGGAATAAGCCAGGCATAGAAAGGCAAACACCACATGATCTCAATTTTATGTGGAATGTGAAAAAGTCAAACTTGTAGAAGTAGAGAGTAGAATGGTGGTTACCAGGTTCTGAGGGCAAGGATAGGGGGAAATGGAAAGATGTTGGTCAGAGAGTACAAAGTTCCACTTAGGAAGAATAAATTTTTCTTCTACAATATATTTTGGAAATGCAATATATTTTACAATTTGATTTTTATTGAAAAGATGCAAGCTAAATTCTATTTCTTTTGTGTATTTAGAATATAAAAGAATCAACCTGAAATGGTTAGAGTTAGTATCATCTTAAAAGACGTATGCCCTTCTTATTTCAGAAGTTATTTAGGGTGGTTATGAGAATACCTAAAATACAGGAAATTAGCATATTATAATTGGAAGAGACTAAAAACATTGAGTCAAGCCAGGAATTAAAACACAAAAAAATCAGGCCATAAAATATTCTGTGCTTGTAGATGGGCATGAATGGCTTTCTGAAAATATTTATATCACTGCAACAATGACTTTCAACAAACTGGTTTCTATACAGTCCTTGTATATAGTTGATAGCATCTCTCCAGAATACAATTCCATAAATGCACTTATACATAATATCACAATGAATATGAACATTCAGCTAGATACAAGATAAATTTACAGAATGTAATGGATGAGAAAAATCCTTAACTCACAATTGCAATAAAGGAGAAAAATCCAGAAATAATCTTAATCCCAAATACCTGACATTTATATCAAGAAAATTTATAAACATTCCGAGAGTCATTAAAAAAAGAGTGAACTATGAAAAGTCAGCCTAACTTAATACATGGAAAGTTTGAATATGACTAAGGTATAACTATCAACAAATGCATTTGTTTAAATTCACTTCTCATCAAAATTTCTATAATTTTGGGCTTTTTGAAGGCTTGACTGGTTCTAAAGTTGAAATGAAGAATACATGTAAAATTGCTTTCTGAGAGAGGATTTTAATCAACCTAAAGCCATGATGTAAAGCAGTAAAAATCAATTAATAAAGATGATTATTTAAAACTTATATGTGTAAAAATTAATAAACAAAATGAGAATATCAACAAACTGGAGAAAATGTAATAAGAATATAATTGGTAAATTGTAAAAATGGCATTGAAAAACAGGGAAGTTGGATCATTTAACTCTCATTTCTAGCCCCTCATTGGTTGGGGCTTGCCCTCAGAAGAATTGAAACTATTGTGCTTTAGGGTGTCCCTGAAAAGCACACTCCCACGAACCTGGGAAGAGTGTTTGATAGAAAGGCAGAGAGATGCAAATATCAAGGTGGAAAGCTGTTAATGTGTATAGGATTGTCTAGTGTGACTGCAGATGAGCTTAGAGAGGGTGGAGGTGATATGGGGAAGGGAAAAAACACAGCAGTATCTACTACAGGTGAGAAATGTTTTGATTACAAAATTAAATGAAAAATGCTGGTTAAAAAAACCACATGTATGAAGAACAATTACCATGATGTAAAAAAAAAAAGGGCATGGAGTATAAAGACTGGAAGGAATAATGGCAAAATATTAAGTGAATATCTTGGATTCTAGGACTACCACCAAATTTTATTATAGAAGTAGTACTAATATAGAAGTAATAGTTGTCACATTTGTTGTTGTTACTTTTGTTTATGACAAAGGTTCACAAACTATAATCTAACTTCTGTTTTTGCAAATAAAGTTTTATTGGACACAGAGTCATGCCCGTTCATGTATTGCTGATGGCTAATTTTGTCCTATGTCTGAAGATTTGAATGGTGCAACAGAGATCAAATGACTGACACAACTTAATATATTTATTGTCTGGCTTTTTAAGAAAAACTTTGCTGATCCCTGGTTTAAAACAGTGTGCCAAGCTAATAGGATAATCTGAGTGCAATTTGACTGAGGATATACTAGAAGTATTTGGGGAGAAAAAAACAAAACAGGCTTAGAACACTATATTTGTGTAATGCATATTATGATATAAATTTCAGAAGCATATAGGCAGAGATATAAACTACTCAATATCTTTTCAGGTAATAAGTTTACCTTTTACACCTCATACTTTGGTTGCTAACCTTTTGCAGCACACACTAGGAAAATTTGAGAACATCAACCACTCCTCAATCATAGTTCAATCAGGGTTTGAGTTTCAAATCAATATCATATTGAAATTATGTGAAGACAATGAAGTGGCTGACCAGCAAATTGCTCCTCAAAATTGGACTACAAAAGCTTTAAATGGCTTCATTAAGAAAAGTGGGCCCCTAAATACCCAATACAGGGCTCCTTTGAGAAATGGGTAATTTTAGGCCTGGGGCAGAGAAGGTACAAAGTAAGCCTAGGCATTTTGGGGTGCCTGAAAGTAAGGAATTGTTCAAAAACTACCGGGAATGAGTCAAGCGGGCATGAGAGCTGAATTGAAGAGTCTTCCACTGGCCACATTTGGGACAATTTGAGCATGAAAAATAATGATGTGTAAAAAAATGCACAAATACAATGTGTAAAACTATAATACATGAAACCATAATGACGTCAAAAGTGAGGGGGAGGATTGAAATGCTTTTCTTTATAGAAGAATGCCAGCTAACATATGTAGAATAAAAGGATAGTGTTGGAATAAAACCATTCTGGTACCACCTATATGATAATTAATTCAGGTAAGGATCATCAATGGATGTCAAAATTAATTGGTGAAAGAGGACAAATACCTTGGTGTTAGGGGACAAGATATTTGCATGGTCTCAAAATATCCCCCTACTGATTGCTTATTAAATTACAGGGAAAAGTTAGTTTTATAATGAAAAGTTCTGGCAGATACCAGCTTAATCAAATAGTCAAACTTATCCTCCATCAGCAGAACAAATTAATAAACCCTGCCGTCTATTGTGATTCAGAGGAAATTATACATCATCTATGCAATATTCTTGCCAAAAACATTTAACCTGAATTTAATTATAAAGGAGCAATGAAACAAATACAGAGCCTAGACTATTAAAAATGTCAATAACATGAAAGATTTTTCTAGATTAAAGAAGATTCATCTGGTTTAAAGGGAAATGGAGAGATACAGACAACTGTAATATTGCATTTTGATTGGATTCTAGACTAGAAAAAAAACAGATGTAAAGGACATTTCGTGGAAATTTGAATACGAATTGTGTATTAGATGACATTATTGCATCCATATTAAATTTAAATACATTTTTAAAAGTTTCTGACTCTCAGGGACTCAACTCCTATATTAGCTGACCTTGGCATGAAATACGTATTGTTTTCACTAATCTTCTCCTTTTTCCTAAATATCCTATACAACTTGAAGCCCAGCCTTAGTTTCAACTCCTCCCTAAAAGCTCTGATTGTTTTAGATCTAATTGGTTTGCTTCCCCTGAGATGTTCTATGATAGCCTCGGTACGTAGCACATAGTTTAGCATTTGGCTTTGTAGGAGTAGAAGTAGTGGTACTCTTGGAGACAAATGAGTATAGTGATTAAGAGTCAGGCCACTAAGGGTCTGGTTTGAATCCATATCCCCCTGTGTTATGTAGCTTCTCTGTATTTCAGATTCCCTTCCTTAACATAAAAATTAAGTAATTTTCCCAAATTCAATGGAAGATAATGCTCCTGTTCATTTATTTACCAAAAATTCTGTAGTTCCTTCATCAGATATCAAAATCATTCATAGTCTCTATTTCTCAAGTCAAATATCTCACTGAGCATTCTAGTGAAAAAATTGTTTTTCTCAAAACCTCTATAATACCTATATTCTTATACTTTTCACATTCTTCCTAATAGTATGATTATCTCAGCATGTACTTAGCTCAATAAGGAAAAGCCTACTTATATTTCAATATGGTTGTCATGGAATTTAAGGAAAGGTTGGATGATGAGGCTTCAAAAGTGAAACTCTGAGAACCTCAGCAGCTGGAGTTTATGGATCTTCCTTCTAGTTTTCTACAGTTGTTATGAGTCAGCTCCAAGCCACACCTTCTATGTTTTGATTCATATTCTCAACGAGAAAGATATTATAGACAACCTAAGGACAAGATATTCCCAGTTCATTGATCAATTAACTGGATATTATAAGTGGGAAACAATGTGACATAAACAGAGCAGTCGAAGTTATAGTAATGTGGATTGGAAGACAATTGCAATTTATATGTCCTTATTGGAATGTACATGTCTTAAGAGCAAGGTCCAAATCTCATTTATCCATATTCCTCATTTTATCTAAAACATGTATTTCCACATAACAGGTATTATGAACTGCATTGTGCCCCCCAAAATTTACATGGTGAAGCTTAACACACAATGTGACTATATTTGGAGATAGGGCCCTTAGGGAGGTTAAAGGAGGCCATAGGATGGAGTCCTAATTTGACAGAAATTGTCCCCTGCAAAAAGAGGAAGAGACACTAGAGATGGTGTCTATCTCTCTCCACACATGCAGAAAGGAAAAGCCATGTGAGGGCACAGCCAGAAGGTGGTTTTCTACAAGCGAGGATGAGAGGTCTCACCAGAAACCAATCCTGGTAACACATTGATTTTGGACTTCTAGCCTTCAGAATGGTGAGAAAATAAAATTCTGTTGGTAGAGACACATAGTCTGTGGTATTTTGTTATGGTTTCCCTAGCAGACCAATACAGTAGATGTTCAAAACTGTTGGTAAAATACGTTAGTTCATTTACCTCCCACCCCACTAAAAAACTTTCCCCTGATCCTGTGGGTATTGTTATTTCCTTCTGAAAGATAAGGGAAATAAGATTCCTGGAATACTATTTATTGAAGTGGGAGACCTGGACCACCTTCATTAGAATATTTTGGGGTGCCTATGAAAAACTAGATTTCCACCAAAAAAGTCAGATTCCAGAGATTCCCCCTAACCAAGAATCTCTGTTGTTGGCACCTGAAAATACACATTTAAGAAGCATCTCAGGTGATTCTTATCCACTTCACATTTAAGAACTACTCCAGAGAGAAGTAAGTTGCTTAGGGTCAGAGTAGCAGAGCTATCATTTAAACTTGATGGTCTAGATTTGAATAGACATTTATCAAAAGAAGACATACAAATAGCAAGCAGGCATATAAAAAGGTGATCAACATCATTAATCATTAGAGAAATGTAAATCAAGACTACAGTGAGATATCATCTCATTCCAGTTAGAATGGCTTTTAATCCAGAAGACAGGCAATAACAACTGCTGGCAAGGATGTGGAGAAAAGAGAACCCTTGTACACTGTTGATGAGAATGTAAATTAGTACAACCACTATGGAGGACAGTTTGGAGGTTCCTAAACAAACAAAAACAAAAACAAAAAAACCCTAAAACTAAAAGACCTACCATATAATCCAGAAATCCCACTGCTGGATATATACTCAAAAGAAAGGAAATCTGTATATTAAAGAGATATCTGCATTCCTATGTTTGTTGTTGCAGCACTATTCACAATAGCTAAGACTTGGAAGCAACCTGAGCGTCCATCAACAGAAGACTGGATAAAGAAAATGCGGTATAAATACACAACGGAGTACTATTCAGCCATAAAAAGAATGAGATACTGTCATTTGCAACGACATGGATGGAACTGGAGGTCATCCTGTTAAGTGAAATAAGCCATACACAGAAAGACAAACATCACATGTTCTCACTTACTTGTAAGATCTAAAAATCAAAACAATTGAACTCATAGAAATAGAGAGTAGAAGGATGGTTACTGGAGGCTAAAAGGGTGGTGGGGAGCTGGTGTGGAGGTAGGGATGGTTAATGGGTAGAAAAAATAGAAAGAATAAGATCTAGTATTTGATGGCACAACAGGGTGACTATAATCAGTAACAGCTTAATTGTACATTTTAAAATAACTAAAATAGTTTAATTGAATTATTTGTAAATCAAAGGATAAATGCTTGAGGCAATGGATACCCCATTTTCTATGCTGTTAATATTTCACATTACATGCCTTTATCAAAACATCAAATGTACCTCATAGATATATACACATACCGGGTATCTACAAAAATTAAAAATAAAAAAAAATTAAAAAGAAATATATGGTGCTATTCTGCAAAAGGAGAAAAAAATAAGCTTGGTGGTTGAGTTGAAATCTTAGCTTTTCCTACTTGTCCTACTTACTTACAGACAGTCTCATCATCTAAGGGAAGAAATGATTGAATAAAGTTGAGAGATCCAATGTTATACAACTATTTTATTAATGTCTTACATTTGATGAGTGTTTTACAACTTGAAGGTATTTTCATTCAACTTTGCCACTAAACAGAACATAATATGGTTTGATAAAACAAAGGGGCTTTTGTTCAAAATTATTCTGAGTACTGTTTCATCTTTCTCTTCTCTTGGTGAGTAATGAAACAACTCAATTATCTATCATTAAACACATTCCCATAGTAGTAAGTTTAGTGCACTTACTAGCTCTTGGATGGAGGGCAATTTATCTTCTGCCTTCTTTATTTCTCTGATAACCTGCTCATCATTTGTTGCTTTGACTTTTCTGCTATTATCTCATTTAATTTAACAATTTGGAATCATTTCAATTCAGCAAGCATTTATTGAGAGTCTATGTTTTTAACATTGCCTTAGCCCCTGTGGATGATATAAATTCTGCTCAGATGGAGCATGTTCTCCAAGGCATGTGTTGGTGTCACCATATAGCTATATAATACTGCTTTTGGAATGAGGTAGATGAAAAATTATCCTGTCATCTTTAAAATTATCCAAAATTGACAGTTGATGGCTCAGCTTTTTTTCCATTAGGAGGTTAGTGAAAATGTCACAAAATATGCAAGGCAAGTAAGTTGAAGTTTCCAATGTAAACTGTAACTGATGCTGAAGGTATTGCAATACGAATCCCTTCTCATGACAAACACATTCCCCGGCAGAGGACCACAGCTGATTTATCTGTCTTTCCAATATTTTAAGAGAAACACAGTCTTTGCAGAATAGGAAGTTGTCTACCTTAGGGAAGTCTCATTATTTTTTTTTTTTTTTTTTTTTTTTTTTTTTACTTGTACAGTAATGTTTATAGAAAAATGATTCACAATAGCCAATAGGAAGAAACCACCCAAGTGTCCATTAACAGAACAATGAACAAAGTGTAGTATAAAGATACAATGGAATATTATTTAGCCACTAAAAACGAATAAAGTATTGATGCATACTGCAACATGGATGAATCTCAAAAAAATTTTGCTAAATGAAATAGACACAGAAGAACACATATTGTATGTTACCACTTATATGAGGTACCTAGAATAGGCAATTATAGAGAGAAAAAGTAAATTATAGCTTGGGGCTGAAGGAAGGGTGAAATTGTAAGTTATTGCTTAATGGGTACAGATTTTTTTTTTTTTCTTTTTTTTTCTTTTATTGTAATTATTATTATTATTATTATTATTATTATACTTTAGGTTTTATGGTACATGTGCCCAATGTGCAGTAAGTTACATATGTATACATGTGCCATGCTGGTGCACTGCACCCACCAACTCGTCATCTAGCATTAGGTATATCTCCCAATGTTATCCCTCCCCCCTCCCCCCAACCCACAACAGTCCCTGAAGTGTGATGTTCCCCTTCCCCTGTCCATGTGTTCTCATTGTTCAATTCCCACCTATGAGTGAGAATATGCGGTGTTTGGTTTTTTGTTCTTGCGATAGTTTACTGAGAATGATGATTTCCAATTTCATCCATGTCCCTACAAAGGACATGAACTCATCATTTCTTATGGCTGCATAGTATTCCATGGTGTAGATGTGCCACATTTTCTTAATCCAGTCTATCATTGTTGGACATTTGGGTTGGTTCCAAGTCTTTGCTATTGTGAATAATGCCGCAATAAACTATACTACAAGGCTACAGTAACCAAAACAGCATGGTACTGGTACCAAAACAGAGATATAGATCAATGGAACAGAACAGAGCCATCAGAAATAATGCCACATATCTACAACCAACTGATCTTTGACAAACCTGAGAAAAACAAGAAATGGGGAAAGGATTCCCTATTTAATAAATGGTGCTGGGAAAACTGGCTAGCCATATGTAGAAAGCTGAAACTGGATCCCTTCCTTACACCTTATACAAAAATCAATTCAAGATGGATTAAAGACTTAAATGTTAGACCTAAAACCATAAAAACCCTAGAAGAAAACCTAGGCAATACCATTCAGGACATAGGCATGGGCAAGGACTTCATGTCTAAAACACCAAAAGCAATGGCAACAAAAGCCAAAATTGACAAATGGGATCTAATTAAACTAAGGAAGTCTCATTATTAAGGTAGAGATCACCACAGTACCTTACCCTTATGGAGCTATTGAGAGGATTAAATGAGGTTTTATATTTAAAATGCCCAAGACAGTTTCTAGCTCAAAGTAAGAGCTCAAAAATTGTGAGCTACTTTAAAATTGAGGGCTGAGCTTTTAGGAAGCATGTTTAAAATGTGGGAACAAACTTATAAAACATTTAATAAACATTTCAACAATATTTATGAAAATGTGCATGTGGGGGAGAATAAAAGTAAAATCCAATCTGGTATTAACTTACCATCAACTTGCTTACTATATGGATTTATATAAATAAATACATAAGTATCTATTATATCAGACATAATTTTTAATGATCATAATTGATGGCTTGAGCTCAAGAACAAAAATAATGATGATGATGATGATAAATGCAACAGACATTATCTTTTTATATTGTGTTATATTTTAAAATGCTTTCACAAACATTTTCTCACTTAATTCCCATAATAACTTGTTGAGGCTTAGAGGTAGTTGAGAATTGATGATTTGTCCATGGTTCAAAGCTCTTAGGAGACAGAGCTAGGTTATAACTCAGGTTTAATAATTTTGCATTTATTGCTATTTCTGCTATATTCCAAGATTGAAGTTGGATAAATGCTATAAGAGTTATCAGATGTCCCTTTGCTCTTAAGGAATACTTCTAAGAAAAAATTGAGTCCATTTGTACAGTCTTCAGTTTCAGGGTTTTAAATAAAATTTTATTTTTAATTTTTGTGGGTACACGGTAGGTGTATATATTTATGGGGAACATGAAATATTTTGATACAGGCATGCAATGCATAATAATTACATCATGGAAAATGGGGCATCCATCACATCAAAGTGTTTATCCTTTGTGTTACAAACAATCCAATTATACTCTTTTAGTTATGTTTAAATATACAATTAAATTAGTATTGACTACAGTCACATTGTTGTGTTATCAAATAGTAGGTCTTATTTATTCTTTCTATTTTTTGTACCCATCAACCATCCCCACCTTCCCCCGGACCCCAGTATCCTTCCCAGCCTCTGGTAACTGTCCTTTTACTTTCTATGTCCATGAGTTCAATTGTTTTGATTTTTAGATTCCACAAATAGGTGAGAACATATGATGTTTGTTTTTCTGTGCCTGACTTATTCCACTTAACATGACAACCTCTAGTTCCATTCATGTTGTTGCAAATAACAAGATCTCACTCTTTTTTATGGATGAGTAGTACTCAGTTGTGTATATGTACCACATTTTCTTTATCCATTTATCTGTTGATGGACATTTAGGTTGCTTCCAAATGTTGGCTATTGTGAACAGTGCTGCAGTAAACATAAGAGTGCAAATGTTTCTTTAATATACTGATCTCTTTTCTTTTGGGTAGATATCCAGCAGTGGGATTGCTGGATCATGTGGCAGCTCTATTTTTTGTTTTTTGAGGAACTTCAAACTTGTTCTCCATAGTGGTTGTACTAATTTATATTCCCAACATTGGGAGGGTTCCTTTTTCTCCACCTCCTTGTCAGCATTTGTTATTGCCTGTTTTTAGCATAAAAGCCATTTTAACTGGGGTGAGATGATATCTTACTGTAGTTTGATTTGCATTCCTCTGGTGATCAATGAATGATGTTGATCACCTTTTCATATGCCTGTTTGCCATTTGTATGTCTTCTTTTGAGAAATGTCTATTGATATATTTTGTTCATTTTAAAATCAGATTATTAGAATTTTCCCTTATAGAGTTGTTAAGCTCCTTTTATATTCTGGTTTTTAGTTCCTTGTCAGGTGGATAGTTTGCAGATATTTTCTCCCATTCTGTGACTTGTCTCTTCACTTTGTTATTTGTTTCTTTTGCTGTCTAAAAACTTTTTAACTTGAGATGATCCCATTTGTCCATTTATGCTTTGGTTGCCTGTGCTTGTCAGGTATTACTCAAGAAATCTTTGCCCACTCCAATGTCCTAGAGAGTTTCCTCAATGTTTTCTTTCAGTTATTTCATAGTTTGAGGTCTTAGATATAAGTATTTCATGCATTTTGATTTGATTTTGTATGTGGTGAGTAATAGGGGTTTAGTTTTATCCTTCTGCATATGGATATCCAGTTTTCCCAGCACCATTTATTGAAGAGACTGTCTTTCCCCCAATGTATGTTCTTGGCATCTTGGTTGAAAATAAGTTCACAATAGGTGTGTGGATTTGTTTCTATGTTCTTTATTCTGTTCCATTGGTTTATGGTTTTGTTTTGTTTTTGTTTTTGTTTTAGATTGAGTCTTGCTTTATTGCCCAGGCTGAAGTGCAGTGGCACAATCTTGGCTCACAGCAACCTCTGCCTCCTGGATTTAAGTGATTGTCCTGCCTTAGCCTCCCAAGTAGATGAGATTACAGGCAAGCACCACTAGGCCTGGCTAATTTTTGTATTTTTATTACAGATGGGGTTTCACCATGTTGGCTAGGTTGGTGTTGAACTCCTGACCTCAAGTGATCCACCCACCTTGGCCTCCCAAAGTGTTCGGATTACAGGCATGAACTGCTGCGTCTGGCTTTGTGTGTCTCTTTGTATGCCAATACCATGCTGTTTGGTTTACTATAACTCTATAGGATAATTTGAAGTCAGGTAATGTGATTCCTCCAGTTTTGTTCTTTTTGCTCAGGACAGCTTTGGGTATTCTGGATCATTGGTGATCCCATATGTATTTTATGATTTTTTTTCTATTTATTTGAAGAATGCCATTGGTATTTTGATAAAGATTGCATTGAATCTATAGATTGCCTTGGATAGTATGGACATTTTAACAATATTTATTCTTCCAATCCATGAACATAGAATATTTTTCCATTTTTTTCATGTCCTCTTCAATTTCTTTTATCGGTATTTTATAGTTTTCATTGTAGAGAACTTTCACTTCTTAGGTTAAATTAATTCCAAAAAAAATATTAATTCCTAGGCATTTAATCTTATTTGTGGCTATTGTAAGTGGGATACTTTTTGGATTTATTTTTCAGCTTGTTCACTGTTGACATACAGAAACGCTACTAATTTTTGTAGGTCGATTTTGTATCCTGCAACTTTACTAGATTTATTTATCCATTTTAATAGTTTTTGGTGTTTTTTCAAATATAAGATCATATCATCTGCAAACAAGGGTAATTTGACTTCTTCTTTTCCAATTTGGATGCCCTACATTTCTTTCTCTTGTCTAATTGCTCATGCTAGGACTTCTAGTAGTATGTGGATTAACAGTGGTGAGGACATCCATGTCTCTTTTCAGATCTTAGAAGAGAGGCTTTCAGTTTCCCCCCCATTTATTATGATGCCAGCTGTGAGTCTGTCATATGTAGCTTTTATTATATTGAGGTATGCTTCTTGTATATCGAGTTTTTTGAGGGTTTTTATTATGAAAGGTTGTTGAATTTTATTGAATACTTTTTCAGCATCAATTAAAATTATCACATGGTTTTTGTCCTTTCTTCTGTTGACATGATGTATCACATTGATTGATTTGCATATACTGAATTATACTTGCATCCCTGGGATAAACCCTAGTTGGTCATGATGAATTATCTTTTAAATGTATTGTTGAATTTGGCTTGCTAGTATTTTGTTGAGGGTTTTTGCTTCAATATTCATCAGAGATATTGGCATGTAGTTTTCTTTTTTCTTTTTTTTGTGTGTCATTGTCTGGTTTTGGTATCAGGGTAATACTGGCCTTGTAGAATAAGTTTGGAAGTATTCCCTCCTATGTTGTTTTTCAGACCAGTTTGAGTAGGATTGGTATTAGATCTTCTTTAAACGTTTGGTAGAATTCAGCGGTGAAAACCGTTGTGTCCTGGGCTTTTCTTTACTAGGAGACTTTTTATTGTGGCTTTGATCTCATTACTTGTTATTGATCTGTTCAGCATTTGAATTTCTTCATGGTTCAATCTTGATGGGCATTATATGTCTAGGATCCATTTTCTCTGGATTTTCCAATTTATTGGCATATATTTGCTCTTAGTGGCCAATAATGATCCTTTGAATTTCTGTGGTAACAATTATAATGTCTCCTTTACATCTCTGATTTTATTTATTGGAATCCTCTCTCATTTTTTTATTTTCTTTTTTTAATTATACTTTAAGTTCTAGAGTACATGTGCACAACGTGCAAGTTTGTTACATAGGTATACATGTGCCATGTTGGTTTGCTGCACCCATTAACTTGTAATTTACATTAGATATTTCTCCTAATGCTATCCCTCCCCCTGCTCCCCACCCCATGACAGGCCCTGGGGTGTGATGTTCCCTGCCCGGTGTCCAAGTGGTTCTCATTGTTCAATTCCCACCTATGAGTGAGAACATGAAATGTTTGGTTTTCTGTCCTTGTGATAGTTTGCTCAGAATGGTGGTTTCCAGCTTCATTCATGTCCCTGCAAAGGACATGAACTCATCTTTTTTTATGGCCACATAGAATTCTATGATATATATGTGCCACATTTTCTTAATCCAGTCTATCATTGATGGGCATTTGGGTTGGTTCCAAGTCTTTGCTATTGTGAATAATGCCACAATAAACATACATGTGCATGTGTCTTTATAGTAGCATGATTTATAATCCTTTGGGTGTATACCCAGTAATGGGATCAATGGTATTTCTAGTTCTAGATCCTTGAGGAATCGCCACACTGTCTTCCACAATGGTTGAACTAGTTTACAGTCCCACCAACAGTGTAAAAGCGCTCCTATTTCTCCACATCCTCTCCAGCATCTGTTGTTTCCTGACTTTTTAATGATCGCCATTCTAACTGGTGTGAGATGGTATCTTATTGTGGTTTTGATTTGCATTTCTCTGATGACCAGTGATGATGAGCATTTTTTCATGTGTCTGTTGGCTGTGTAAATGTCTTCTTTAGAGAAGTGTCTGTTCATATCCTTCGCCCACTTTTTGATGGGGTTGTTTGTTTTTTTCTTGTAAATTTGTTTAACTTCTTTGTAGATTCTGGATATTAGTCCTTTGTCAGATGGGTAGACTGCAAAAATTTCCTCCCATTCTGTAGGTTTCATGTTCACTCTGATGGTAGATTCTTTTGCTGTGCAGAAGCTCTTTAGTTTAATTAGATCCCATTTGTCAATTTTGGCTTTTGTTGCCATTGATTTTGGTCTTTTAGTCATGAAGTCCTTGCCCATGCCTATGTCCTAAATGGTATTGCCTAGGTTTTCTTCTAGGGTTTTTATGGTTTTAGGTCTAACATTTAAGTCTTTAATCCATCTTGAATTAATTTTTATATGAGGTGTAAGGAAGTGATCCAGTTTCAGCTTTCTACATATGGCTAGCCAGTTTCCCCAGTACCATTTATTAAATAGGGAATCCTTTCCCCATTGCTTGTTTTTGTCAAGTTTGTCAAAGATCAGATGGTTGTAGATGTGTGGTGTTATTTCTGAGGCCTCTGTTCTGTTCTATTGGTTGATATCTCTGTTTTGGTACCAGTACCATGCTGTTTTGATTACTGTAGCCTTTAGTATAGTTTGAAGTCAGGTAACATGATGCCTCCAGCTTTGTTCTTTTTCTTAGGAGTGTCTTGGCAATGTGGGCTCTTTTTTGGTTCCAGATAAACTTTACAGTAGTTTTTTACCAATTCTGTGAAGAAAGTCATTGGTAGCTTGATGGGGATGGCATTGATTCTATAAATTACCTTGGGCAGCATGGCCATTTTCACGATATTGATTCCTCCTAACCATGAACATAGAATGTTCCTCCATTTGTTTGTGCCCTCTTTTATTTCATTGAGCAGTGGTTTATAGTTCTCCTTGAAGAGGTCCTTCACATCCCTCATAAGTTGGATTCTTAGGTATTTCATTCTCTTTGTAGCAATTGTGAATGAGAGTTCACTCATAATTTGACTCTGTCTGTTATTGCTGTATAGGAATGCTTATGATTTTTGCACATTGATTTTGTATCCTGAGACTTTGCTGAAGCTGCTTATCAGCTTAAGATTTTTGGGCTGAGATGATGGGGTTTTCTAGATATACAATCATGTCATCTGCAAAAAGGGACAGTTTGACTTCCTCTTTTCCTAATTGAATACCCTTTATTTCTTTCTCTTGCCTGATTGCCCTGGCCAGAACTTCCGATACTATGTTGAATAGGAGTGGTGAGAGAGGGTATCTCTGTCTTGTGCCAGTTTTCAAAGGGAATCCTTCCAGTTTTTGCCCATTCAGGATGATATTGGCTGTGGGTTTGTCATAAATAGCTCTTATTTTGACATATATTCCATCAATACCTAGTTTATTGAGAGTTTTTAGCATGAAGGGCTGTTGAATTTTGTCAAAGGCCTTTTCTGCATCTATTAAGACAATCATGTGGTTTTTGTCGTTGGTTCTGTTTATGTGATGGACTATGTTTACTGATTTGCATATGTTGAACCAGCCTTGCATCCCAGGGATGAAGCTGACTTGATCGTGGTGGATAAGCTTTTTGATGTGCTGCTGGATTCAGTTTGCCAGTATTTTATTGAGAATTTTCACATCAATGTTCATCAGCCATATTGGTCTAAAATTCTCTTTCTTTGTTGTGTCTCTGCCAGGCTTTTGTATCAGGATGATGCTGGCCTCATAAAATGAGTTAGGGAGGATTCCCTCTTTTTCTACTGATTGGAGTAGTTTCAGAAAGAATGGTAACATCTCCTCTTTATACCTGTGGTGAAATTAGTCTGTGAATCCACCTGGTCCTGGACTTTTTTTGTTTGATAGGCTATTAGTTATTGCCTCAATTTCAGAACCTATTATTGGTCTATTCAGAGAGTCAACGTCTTCCTTGTTTAGTCTTGGGAAGGTGTATGTGTCCAGGAATTTATCCATTTCTTCTAGATTTTCAAGTTTATTTGTGTAGAGGTGTTTATAGTATTCTCTGATGGTAGTTTGTATTTCTGTGGGGTCAGTGGTGATATCCCCTTTATCTTTTTTTTATTGCATCAATTTGATTCATCTCTCTTTTCTTCTTTATTAGTCTTGCTAGTGGTCTATAAATTTTGTTGATCTTTTCAAAAACCCAGATCCTGGATTCATTAATTTTTTAAGGGGTTTTTGTGTCTCTGTCTCCTTCAGTTCTGCTCTGATCTTAGTTATTTCTTGCCTTCTGTTAACTTTTGAATTTGTTTGCACTTGCTTCTCTAGTTCTTTTAATTGCAATGTTACACTGTCGATTTTAGATCTTTCCTGCTTTTTCTTATGGGCATTTAGTGCTGTAAATTTCCCTCTACACTCTGCTTTCAATGTGTCCCAGAGATTCTGGTATGTTGTGTCTTTGTTCTCATCGGTTTCAAAGAACATCTTTATTTTTGCCCTCATTTTGTTATTTACTCAGTAGTCATTCAGAAGCAGGTTGTCCAGTTTCTATGTAGTTGTGCGGTTTTGAGTGAGTTTCTTAATCCCAAATTCTAATTTGATTGCACTGTGGTCTGAGAGACAGTTTGTTGTGCTTTCTGTTCTTTTACATTTGCTGAGGAGTGCTTTACTTCCAATTATGTGGTCAATTTTAGAATTAGTGCAATGTGGTGCTGAGAAGAATGTATATTCTGTTGATTTGGGGTAGAGAGTTCTGTAGATGTCTATTAGGTCTCCTTGGTGCAGAGCTGAGTTCAAGTCCTGGATATCCTTGTTAACCTTCTGTCTCGTTGATCTGTCTAATATTGACAGTGGGGTGTTAAAGTCTCCCAGTATTATTGTGTGGGAGTCTAAGTCTCTTTGTAGGTCTCTAAGGACTTGCTTTATGAATCTGGGTCCTCCTGTATGGGGCACATATATATTTAGGATAGTTAGCACTTCTTGTTGAATTGATCCCTTTACCATTATGTAATGGCCTTCTTCGTCTCTTTTGATCTTTGCTGGTTTAAAGTCTGTTTTATCAGAGACTAGGATTGCAACCCATCCTTTTTTTTGCTCTCCATTTGCTTGGTAGATCTTCCTCCATCCCTTTATTTTGTGCCTATATGTGTCTCTGCACATGAGATGGGTCTCCTGAATATAGCATACTGATGGGTCTTGACTCTTTACCCAATTTGCTGGTTTTTGTCTTTTAATTCGGGCATTTAGGCCATTTAAATTTAAGGTTAACATTGTTGTGTGTGAATTTGATCCTGTCATTATGATGTTAGCTGGTTATTTTGCCCATTAATTGATGCAGTTTCTTCCTAGCATCAATGGTCTTTACAGTTTGGCATGTTTTTGCAGTGGCTGGTACCAGTTGTGCCTTTCCATGTTTAGTGCTTCCTTCAGGAGCTCTTGTAAGGCAGGCCTAGTGGTGACAAAATCTCTCAGCATTTGCTTGTCTGTAAAGGATTTTATTTCTCCTTCACTTTTGAAGCTTAGTTTGGCTGGATATGAAATTCTGGGTTGAAAATTCTTTTCTTTAAGAAAGTTGACTATTGCCCCTCCCACTGTCTTCTGGTTTGTAGAGTTTCTGCTGAGAGATCTGCTGTTAGTCTGATGGGCTTCCCTTTGTGAGTAACCTGACCTTTCTCTCTGGCTGCCCTAAACATTTTTTTTCTTCATTTCAACCTTGGTGAATCTGACAATTATGGGTCTTGGGGTTGCTTTATTGAAGCGTATCTTTGTGGTGTTCTCTGTATTTCCTGAATTTGAATGTTGATCGGTCTTTCTAGGTTGCGGAAGTTCTCCTGTATAATATCCTGAAGAGTGTTTCCCACCTTGGCTGCATTCTCCCCGTCACTTTCAGGTACACCAATAAGATGTAGATTTGGTCTTTTCATATAATCCCATATTTCTTGGAGGCTTTGTTCGTTTCTTTTCACTTTTTTTCTCTAAACTTCTCTTCTCACTTTATTTCATTGATTTGATCTTCAATCACTTATACCCTTTCTTCCACTTGATCGAATCAGCTATTGAAGCTTGTGCATGCATCACATAGTTCTCGTGTCATGGTTTTCAGCTCCATTAGGTCATTTAAGATTTTCTCTACACTGTTTGTTCTAGTTAGCTATTCCTCTAATCTTTTTTTAAGGTTTTTAGCTTCCTTGCAATGGGTTCGAACATCTTCCTTTAGCTCAGAGAAGTTTGTTATTACTGACCTTCTGAAGCCTACTTCTGTCAGCTCATCAAAGTCATTCTCCATCCAGCTTTGTTCCATTGCAGGAGAGAAGCTGCGATCCTTTGGAGGAGAAGAGGTGCTCTGGTTTTTAGAGTTTTCAGCTTTTCTGCTCTGGTTTCTCCCCATCTTTTTGGTTTTATCTACCTTTGGTCTTTGATGTTGGTGACTTACAGATGGGGTTTTGGTGTGGATGTCCTTTTTGTTGGTGTTGATGCTATTCCTTTCTGTATGTTAGTTTTCCTTCTAACAGTCAGGTCCCTCAGCTGCAGGTCTGTTGGAGTTCACTGGAGGTCCACTCCAGACCTTGTTTTCCTGGGTATCACCAGTGGAGGCTGCAGAACAGCAAATATTGCAGAACAGCAAATATTGCTGCCTGATCCTTCCTCTGGAAGCTTCGTCCCAGAGAGTCACCTGCCTGTATGAGGTGTCAGTCAGCCCCTATTGGGAGGTGTCTCCCATTTAGGCTACACGGGGGTCAGGGACCCACTTGAGGAGGCAGTCTGTCTCGGGGAACCTGCCCCGATAATCATGTAGGTTCTTTTCTATTTTTCCTAAGCGTCGGCTGGCTTGAGAAATAAAAGGACAGAGTACAAAAGAGAGAAATTTTAAAGCTGGGCATCCGGGGGAGACATCACACGTTGGTAGGATCCGTGATGTCCCACAAGCCACAAAAACCAGCAAGTTTTTATTAGGAATTTTCAAAAGGGGAGGGAGTGTGCGAATAGGTGTGGGTAACAGACATCAAGTACTTAACAGGGTAATAGAATATCACAAGTCCAGTGGAGGCAGGCGAGATCACAGGACCACAGGACCGAGGTGAAATTAAAATTGCTAATGAAGTTTCGGGCACTATTGTCATTGATAACATCTTATCAGGAGACAGGGTTTTGAGATCAACCGGTCTGACCAAAATTTATTAGGCAGGAATTTCCTCTTCCTAATAAGCCTGGGAGTGCTATGGGAGACTGGAGTTTATTTCATCTCTGCAGCCTCAACCATAAGAGACGACCACACCCCCAGGGGGGCCAGTTCAGAGACCTGCCCCTAGGTGCGCATTCTCTTTTTCAGGGATGTTCCATGCTGAGGAAAAGAATTCAGCGATATTTCTCCCATTTGCTTTTGAAAGAAGAGAAATATGGCTCTGTTCTGCCCGGCTCATCAGTGGTCAGAGTTTAAGGTTATCTCTCTTATTCCCTGAACAATTGCTGTTATCCTATTCTTTTTTCAAGGTGCTCAGATTTCATATTGCTCAAACACACATGCTGTACAACTTGTGCAGTTAATGCAATTATCATATGGTCCTGAGGTGACATACATCCTCCTCGGCTGACAGGATTAAGAGATTAAAGTAAAGACAGGCATAGGAAATCACAAGGGTATTGACTGGGGAAGTGATAAGTGTCCATGAAATCTTCACAACTTATGTTTAGAGATTGCAGTAAAGACAGGCATAAGAAATTACAAAAGTATTAATTTGGGGAACTAATAAATGTCCATAAAATCTTCACAATCTACATTCTTCTGTCATGGCTTCAGCCGGTCCCTCTGTTTGGGGTCCCTGACTTCCCACAACAAGTCTGTCCATTCTCCAATCTCAAACACCATGCTGGGCAAACTACTGCTCTCTTCAGAGCTGTCAGACAGGGATATTTTAGTCTGCAGAAGTTTCTGCTGCATTTTGTTCAGCTATGCCCTGCCCCAAGAGGTGGAGTCTACAGAAGCAGCAGGCCTGGCTGAGCTGTGGTGAGCTCTGCCCAGTTCGAGCTTCCCCAGCTGCTTTGTTTACCTACTCAAGCCTTAGCAATGGCAAATGCCCCTCCTCCTGCCAGGCTGCTCCCTCGCAGGTCAATCTCAGACTGCTGCACTAGCAGTGAGCAAGGCTCCATGGGCGTGGAACCCACTGATCCAGGCATGGGATATAATCTCCTGGTGTGCTATTTGCTAAGGCCATTGGAAAAGTGCAGTATTTGGGTGGAAGTGTCCCATTTTTCCAGGTACTGTCTGTCATGGCTTCCCTTGGCTAGGAAAGGGAAATCCCCTGAGCCCTTGAGCTTCCTGGGTGAGGCAATGCCCTGCCCTGCTTTGGCTCACCTTCTGTGGGCTGCACCCACTCTCCAACCAGTCTCATTGAGATGAACCAGGTACCTCAGTTGGAAATGCAGAAATCACCCATCTTCTGTGTTGATCACGCTGAGGGCTACAGACCGGAGCTGTTCCTATTTGTCCATCTTGCTCTCATTTTTTTCTTAGTCTGGCAATAGCTTTGCCAATTTTCTATATCTTTTCAAAACACCAGATTTGCATTTCATTGATTTCTCTATTGTTTTCTTCATTTTAATTTCATTTATTTCTGCTCTGATCTTTATTATTTCTTTCTTTCTATTAATTTTGGGTTTGGCCAGCTCTTGCTTTTCTAGTTCTTTAAGATGCATCATTATGTTATTTATTTGAAGTTTCTCTTCTTTTGTGATGTAGGCACTTACAACAGTACATTTCCTTCTTAGTAATACTTTCACTGTATCCCATAGGTTTTGGTATGTTGTGTTCCCATTTTCATTTGTTTCAAGACATTTTTCAATTTCCTTCTTAATTTTTTTATTGACCTACTGGTCATTTGGGAGCACATTGTTTAATTTCTGTGTGTTTATATAGCTTCAAAACTTTCTCTTGTTACTAATTTCTAGTTTCATTCAATTGTGGTCAGAGAAAATGCTTGATATTATTTAAAATTTTTTGGAATGTTTTAAAACTTGTTTTGTGACCTAACATATGGTCTCTCTTTGAGAATGGTACATATGCTGAGGAGAATGTATTTTCTGCAGGTGTTGGATGAAACGTTCTGTAAAAATCCATTAGATCCATTTGGTGTATAGTGCAGTTTAGGTCCGATATTTCTTCATTAATTTACTGTCTGGAAGATCTGCTTGATGCTGAAAAGTGGGGTATTAAAGTCTGTAGGCATTATTGTACTGAGGCATATTTCTCTCTTTAGCCCAAATATTTGCTTTCTATATCTAGGTGCTCCAGCATTGAGTACACGTATATTTATAATTGTTATATCCTCTTGCTAAACTGACCCCTTTATCATTATATAATGACCTTCTTTATCTCTTCTTATGTTTTCTCTCTTGAAATTGATTATGTCTGATATAAGTATAGCTACTCCTGCTTTTAGTTTTCATTTGCATGGAATATGTTTTTCCATCTCTTTATTTTCAGTCTGTGTATCTTTACAGGTGAAGTGTGTTTTTTTGTAGATAGCAGATCCATTGGGTCCTTTAAAAAAAAAAAAGTCATTCAGCCACTCTGTGTCTTTTTATTCGAGAGTTAGTCCATTCACATTCAGTGTTAAAGATAAATAAGGACTTACTCTTGCCAATTTTTAATTTGTTTTCTGGTATTTTGTGGTCTTTTCTTCCTTCTTTCCTTTATCCTATTCTCCTTCAAGTGAGGGAGACTTTCTCTGGTAGTGTGATTTAAGTTCCTGCTTTTTATTTTTTATGTATTTGTTATATGTTTTTCAATTTGAGGTTACTGTGAGGCTTGCAAATATTCTTATAACCCATTATTTTAAACTGATGAAAACTTAACACTGCATAAACAAACATGCAAAAAAAAAACTAATAATAACTCCACATTATAATTTTGTTCCTCTGTTTTTTAACTTTTTGTTGTTTGTCTTTATGTTTTATTATACTATGTCTTGAAAAGTGGTGGTAGTTATTATTTTTTATTGCTTCTTCATTTCTTCTTTCTACTTAAGAGTAGTTTACTCACTACAAACACAATTACAGTGTTATAATAGTTTGTGTTTTTCTGTGTGCTTACTGTTATTACCAGTAAATTTTGTACCTTTAGATAATTTCTTATTGCTCATTAACATTCTTTTCTTTCTGATTTAAGAACGCCCATTAGCATTCTTGCAGGACAGGTCTGTGTTGATGAAATCCCTCAGCTTTTGTTTATCTGGGAAAGTCTTTATTTCTCCTTTGTGTTTGAAGGATATTTTCACTGGAGATGTTATTCCTAGGTAAGATTTTTCTTTCAGCAGTCAAAATATGTCATGCCACTCTCTCCTGGCCTGTAAGGTTTCCATTGAAAAGTCTGCTGCCAGATGTATTGGACCTTTTTTGTATGTTATTTTTTTTCTCTTGCTATTTTTAGGATTCTTTCTTTATCTGTGACCTTTGGGAGTTTGATTATCAAATGCCTTGAGGTAGTCCTCTTTGGATTAAATCCACTTGGTGTTCCATAACCTTCTTGTACCTGAATATTGACATCTTTCTCTACATTTGAGAAGTTCTCTGATATTATCTCTTTGAATAAAGCTTTCTACCCTTATCTCTTTCTCCACTTCTTCTTTAAAGCCAATAACTCTTAGATTTTCTTCTTTGAGGCTATTTTCTAGATCTTATAGGTGTGCTTCATATATTTTTAATTCTTTTTTCCTTTTGTCTCCTCTGACTGTGTATTTTCAAATAGCCTGTCTTTAAGCTCACTAATGTTTTCTTTTGCTTGATCAAGTCTACTCTTTAGAGGCTTTGATGCATTCTTCAGTACGTCAATTGAATTTTTCAGCTCGAGGTTTCTGCTTGAGTCTTTTTAACTCTTTCAATTTCTTTATTAAATTTATTTGATAGAATTCTGAATTCCTTCTCTGTGTTATCTTGAATATCTTTAAATATCATCAAAACAGCTATTTTGAATTCTCTGTCTGAAAGGTAACATATCTTTGTTTTTCCCAGATCAATCTCTGGTGCCTTATTTAGTTCATTTGGCAAGGTCATTTTCCTGTGTTGTCTTGATGCTTGTAGATGTTAGTTTTTGTCTGGGCATTGATAAATGAGGTATTTATTGTAGTCTTTGAAGTTTGGGCTTGTTTGTGCTTGTCCTTCTTGGGAAGGATTTCCAGATATGCAAAGGGACGTAGGTCCAAAGCCCAATAATGCTGTAGTTCTTGCAGACTCATAAAGGTACTGCCTTGGTGGTCTTGGATAAGATTCAGAAGAATTCTCTGGATTACCAGGCAGAGACTCTTGTTCTCTTCCCTTACTTTCTCCCAAACAAATGGAGTCTCTCGCTCTGTGCTGAGCTGCCTGAAACTGGGAATATGGTAATGCAAACACCCCTGTGGTCACCACTATTGGGACTGTGCTGGGTCAGACCTGAAGCCAACACAGCACTGGGTCTCTCCCACCCACTTTAACCACTACCTGGCTACCACCCGTGTTCATTCAGGGCTCTAGGGCTCTATGATCAGCAGGTGGCAAAACCAGCCAGGTTGGTGTCCTTCCCTTCAAGGTGGCGTGTTCCCCTAGGCCCCAGGCAAGTCAAGAGTTGCTGTGTTGAATCCAAGGGTTAGAGTAAAAAGTCTTGGAAATTTACCGAATGTTCTATTCTACTGCAGCTAAGCTGGTACTCAAACCACAAGACAAAGTCCTTCCTGCTCTTCCCACCTCTTTCCACAGGCAGAGGAGCCTCTCCCTGCAGCTATAGCCACCACTGGCTCATGGGGGCTCTGCCAGGCCACTATAAGTGAACAGCTGATGTTCACTTAAAGCCAAGCACTCTTCAGTCAGCTTGTTATGAATTCTCCCAGGCCCGAGACTCACCTTTTAGGGCAGTGGGCTCCCCTCTGGCCCAGGGCAGGTTCAGAAATGCTGTTCAAGAGCCTAGACCTATTCTTGGGACACCAAGAGCCTGTTTGTTGCTCTACCTCGCTATAGTTGAGCTGGTACCTAAGGTGCAAGACAAAGTCTCCTTTACTTTTCCCTCTACTGTTCTCAAATAAAAGGAGTCTTTCACTATAGCCTTCACAGCTGAGAATTTGCTGGGTCACACATGAAGTCAGCATGTCTCAGAGCCCAGGGCCCACAGTGTACTACCCAGGTATTGCTGCTTGTTATGTAGAGCCCAAGGGCTCTTTAGTTAGCAGCTGATGATTCCTGCCAGCACTGGGTCTTTCCCTTCATGCCAGCTGTTCCCTTTTGGCCCAGGTGTGCCTAGAAATGTCATCCATGAGCTAGGGCTTAGCCTCAGGGAGGGGTGGCATCAGTGATTCAAGCCTGTCTCTCCTACCCTCTTTAATACCTCTTTCAGTGATATGAAGCTAAAGCCAGGTACTGATTGTTCACCTGATTTTTTGGTTCATGTGATGGTGCTTTTTTGTGTGCAGAGGGTTGTTAAAATTTGGTGTTACTGCAGTGGGGTGGACAAATGGTTTAGGTTTCTATTATGCCATCTTGCTCCACTTGCCAGTTTCAGGCTTTTTAATCTGCCACGGGATGCACATACACAGAAGTTATCTCAGTTCTCTGGGCTTTTTGTATTATCCCATAAAGCATCCTATACTGCCCATTAAACTAACATAAAATCTCTAACACATATTCAAGTGAGAATGATGATTATGTAATATTATTATGAAAAAATAAGTTAATTTCATTAATTAGTCGATAATATCTCAACCTAGTTCTACTAATTGGAAAATAAACTTGGAAATGGTGGTCAAAAATAAATTACACCAATACAGTCATACTGTTTTGGACCTAGTTAAAAGAATTAAATGTTTAAATCACGATGTTTTCTAATTAAGCATCATCCTAGGATACCCTTGGAGAAAATACTGAGTGGAGTGAAATACTCTGTTTGGCTTTCAAGCCAACAGCATTTAAACTATGCTATCTTGGAGGAGGTAGGAAGTAGGGAGGAAGACACAGACAGATGCACACACACACACATGCAGAATTTTTAGAATTTTAAATCTATAATCTATGGTGCATGATATGGATGCTTAAGTTGCTAGAGAAAAACATAAAACTAAATAATAGTTTTATGAAACCAGTGAATAACTTCTCTGCAAACATTGTTAGGAATGGATGACATATTTTTTCCTCCCCCATCTTCACCCTGAAACAATAAGCAAATAAAAATAAACAGAAACCTCCCTTCACATAAAAATTAAAAATAGCTACCAATTTACCAATCATGAAAGGCATTTGCCCATAATGGACATAGCAGCTAAAAACTGATATATGACTCAAATGTAAGCTCAGACCCATATGGTCCAGCCTTGGAGTTGTATATCAGTCTAGCAGCCAGAAACAATTTAAAAATAATTCAAAACTAAACTTGCTTCTCTCAGAAAAGTCCAGCTCCTTTATTTGCACTCTGAATTTCTCTAATCCCTCTACCTTCTTAAAAGACTTTTGTCCTATAGTTAATTCCTCTCCTTCCTGCATCATGTATCCCCATGTCTAATGGGATCAATCTAGTCAACATATGAACAAGTTAGTGCCAACATCTTAACATGCCCTTGATCCCACATACTTTATCTAATCAGGCCGTATTTCTTGACCGTCTTCCCAAAAAATGTTCTGAAAGAGCTGTCTACACTCACTGTCTCCTTTTTTCTTCTTCTTTTTTTAAACCTCTACTCACCCTTTTACCTATCCAATTAGAAGGAGCATGAACATCTGTATGTTAATCATACATATGGCTCCACTGTCATTGTTCTTTTCTTGGAATAGCTTGGAAAATCTAATATTCAATGTCCATTCCTCTGATAGCAATGTATCGACCATTCAGAAACATTGGATAAAGGTTTTTATTCTTTTCTTCTTAAAACATTGTATTTTGTATTAAATACATTGTTGTATTTTGACTTTCATGACATCCCCTGGTTTTCGTTCAACTGCCTTGGCATACTTCATTCTCCTTGAATGCTTGCCTATCTCCTCTTCATTCACGGGGTTTTTAAATGTTGATGTTTTCCAGACATCAGTTCTCTGGTTTTCACTGTATGCTCTCTTTCTAGGTGATCCCATCCAGTCCCATGGCTCAAAATGCAATTTATTGCTAAGGACTCGCAAATATATGTCTAATCTGCCCTGAAATCCAGATATCTATAGTCACCTGCCTATGTGACATTTTAATTTGCTTACCTAACAAAGATCTCAAACTTCCAATTCCACAGCTTCAACCTTAGCCAATGCTACCATTCTCTCTTGTCTGGGTTTCTGTAATATCTTCAGTGATCTCTGTACTTCCACCCTTACTTTTCATATAATCTATTTCTCATTCACACCCCAAGAAATCATGGCGATATTTAAAAATCATACATTGGCACACATCATATTCCCACTGAAAATGGTTAAGTGCCTTTTATTACACTAAAAGTAAAACCTAGAGTTTTGACCATCTCCTACCATGCTTACACCACCTGGACCCATCTTTCTCACCCATCTCACCTTGCACCACTCTGCATCATTTCCCCATCCAGCTGCATTGAGACATTCCTCATACCAGTCTGCTCCTCAGATGAGATAAGCTCTTTTCTGTTTCAGGGTTTATGTCCCCTGCCCTGAATACCCTTCCTCAACTTTTCAAAGGGAAATTTACTTTAATCTTGTAGGCTTCAGTTGTAATTTTACTTATTCTAAGACGACATCACTGACTGCCTCCTCTGCCCCAGTCTCATCACTTCCATTTCAGTGTCTTATCTGTTTCTTTAGGATTTATTACAAGCTGAAGTAAATCTTGTGTGTTTGTTGACTATCTCCACCAATTAGAATGTAAATTTTGGGAAGGAAACTTGATATTTTGTTCACTGTTCTATCCTCATTACCTGGAAGAGTGTCTAACATATAGAAGGTACAAAATAGATATTTTATGAGAAGCTACATGAATGAATAACAAATCCTTTGTGAAACTTTGTAAAATCACCTCTGCTGATTTCTATTCTCCCATTATCTCCTCTCTGCTGTACCACATTTTAGTCTGGCTGGTCATTTTCATTTTCTCAGTTGCTCCTTGCAGAAGTTTAGAAATTGGTCTAGGGGAAAAAAAACACACAAAAAACAACAGGTTCTCCTCAAAGTATGGGAAAAGGGAACAACCAGTGCTTGGGAAGGAACATGAGTGAATATCTATATATTAATTAATTGATCCCCTTCATAGACTCATATTTTTTTCAAATCTAAAGAAAGGTAAAAATTTCTGAACATTAGTGAGCTTGTCTTAAAAGCCTAAACAAAGAGCTTTTTACCAGAAATTAAGATGATCAAACATCAGATGGCATAAGAAGAAGCAAGAAACACACATTTAGGGACCCAGTTTTGTACTACTAGAAATGCACACCATCTTTCCTTTTTCTTAGACAGCCTCTGATCCAAGAGACACGAACCGAGGTGAGGCAGAGTTAAAGAATAGGGGACGGCCAGGTGCAGTGGCTCACACCTGTAATCCCAGCACTTTGGGAGACCGAGGCGGGCAGATCACTTGAGCCCAGGAGTTCAAGGCCAGAGACCAGACTGGGAAGGATGGTGAAACCCTGTCTCTACCAAAAATACAAAAAAAGAAAGAAAGAGAGAGAGAGAAAGAAAGAAAGGAAGGAAGGAAGAAAGAAAGAAAAGAAAGAAAGAAAGAAAAAGAAAGAAAGAAAGAAAGAAAAGAAAGAAAGAAAGAAAGAAAAGAAAGAAAGAAAGAAAAAATTAGCTGGGCATGGTGGTGCGTGCCTGTAGTCCCAGCTACTAGGGAGTGTGAGGTGGGAGAATCACTTGAACCTGGGAGGTGGAGGTTGCAGTGAGCCAGGTTCATGCCACTGTATTCTAGCCTAGGTGACAGAGCAAGACTCTGCCACACACACAAAAATTATGAGGGGAGAAAAAGCAGTCTTTTTTAAAAAGTCCTCTTCTGATTAAGTTAAGCAGATATTTATAAATACTAAATTACATAGAGGGTCCATGAGCTTGAATAATCTTAACTCCAAAAGTGGGAATTCTGAAAATGGAGGAGAGATTCTGCCAAGAGAGAGGAGGACATTATTATAAGCTCACTGCTAACTTCAATTACTTTTTTTTTAACCAAATAGCAGGACCAGAGAAGGATGCCTACATTCAGAGAGAAGCAACAGCCTATACGTATATATAAAAATGCAGTCATGTATCACTTAATGACAAGGATATGTTCTGAGAAATGCCTCATTAGGTGATTTGGTTGTTGTGCAAATGTCACAGAGTTAACTTACACAAACCTAGATCATATAGCCTACTACACATCTAGGCTATCTGGTATAGCTTATTGCTCCTAGATTACAAACCTATACAACATCTATACTATACTGAATACTGTAGGCAGTTGTAACACAAGGGTATTTGTGTATCTAAACATATGTAAACATATAAAAGGTACAGTAAAAATACAGTGTTATAATCTTATGGAACCACTGTAGTTAATATGGGCCATCATTGACTGAAATGTCATTATGTGGTGCATGATTGTATGTGATATTACTATAAACAATAAGAAAAGGAAGGACTGACCAAAGCTGAGAGAAAAATAAAGAAATGGGATTTAAGAATTGGACATGAGGTTGGGGGAGGGGGGAGGGATGGCATTAATGTTAAATGACAAGTTTTAACCTAATGTTAAATGACAAGTTAATGGGTACAGCACACCAACATGGCACACGTATACATATGTAACAAACCTGCACATTGTGCACATGTACCCTAAAACTTAAAGTATAATACTAATAAAATAAAAAAAAGAATTGGACATGAGAAGGCTATTTATTATTATTTTAAGATGATACAGTAGGCCAAATAATGACCTCCTAAGATTTCCATGTCCTATCTCCGGAACCTTTCATGGTAAAAGGGACTTTGTATATATGATTAAATTAAGGATCAAGAGATGTGGAGATTATCTTGAATTACCCAGGTAGGCCTAATATAATCACAGAAGTCCTTGTAAAAGGGAGGCAGTGGAGTTACGATTTAAGTGTAGAGAGAAGATATAAATATGGAAATTGAGGTCTGAGAGAAGGGAAGATGGTATACTGCAAACTTTGAAGATGGAGGAAGAAGCTGCAAGCAAAAGAATGTAGGTGGTTTCTAAAAGCTGGAAAAGACAAGGAACCTTAATTTTCCCTAAAGCCACTAAAAGAAACACAGCCTCATGGATCCATTTTAGACTTCTGACCTCTAAAACTGTAAAATAATGTATGTTGCTTTAATACTAAGTTTATGATGATTTGTTATAGCAGCAATAGGAAACCAGTGAAGATATGTTTATATATGTCTGGAAAGCGTAAGATTATTAATATTAAAAATCTCTTAGAGATAAAACTATTCAATAAGATATCTACTTATACGTTATATGCAGAAATCAATAGCTTTTTTGTATACAAAAAAGAGCCAGTTAGAGAATATAGTGAAACAACAGATCTGATTATTTTATCCACAAAAAAATATAAAGTCCCTTGGAATAAGCAGACTGGAAACGGGAAAACTACACAGTTCTCAATACTGGCTGCATATTATCATTATCTGGGAGAAGTAAAAATCCTAATGCTCAGACTGCCCCTCGCAGACAAAGTTAATCAGAATTTCTAGGAGAAAGCCTGGCTATGTGTGTTCTCAAAGCCCCCCAGGAATTTCAATGTGTAGCCAGGTGTGAGAACAATTGGTAAACTGTATTTTGGATGGGCGGGGGGGGCATGAGGTGAATGTAGAGTTACAGTAAATTGGGAAAGGATAAACAAGCCCATACCTGAGGATTGAGCACCTGGAACGGGATGCTGATTACAGCAATAGAAAGGCGCTTTGCAGAAAACACTGAAAAGACTTAGCAACAAATTGAATGTGGAAAATGAAGAAGAAGGCTAATTTGATGATTTTTCAAAGGTTGTAAAACTGACAGAATGTTAATGTTACTGATTAATTCAAAGTATGTAGGGGAATAGATATCCAGATTGAAGGAAGAGAAAACGTTGATGTGTTGAAATTGATGTGATGGTGAGGAAAACATGTGCATCCTTTAAGCAATTAGTTGTAGGTATTTGCAATCTTAGGAAAATTGACTTCACCAGAGACAAAAATCTTGACATCACCAGCACACAGATAAAAGAGTGAGAGAGAAAAAAACAGCTTCACAAAAATGACTATAGTCTAAATGTTTGTGTTTCCCTAAAATTCATATGTTGAAATCTTAATCCACAAAGTGATGGTATTGGGAGGTGGAGCCTTTGGGAGGTGAGTAGGTCATGAGGGTGGAATCTTCTTGAATGTGATTAGTCCCCTTATAAAAGAGGCTCCAGTGAGAACGTTGCTTCTTCCAACCATGTGAAGTTACAACAAAAGGACTGCCATCTAGGAAGTGAGCACTCAACAGACACCAAATCTGTTGGCACTTCAATGTTTGACTTCCCAGCCCCTGGAATGGTAAGAAATACATTTCTGTTGTTTGTAAGCCACCAGTCAATGAAATTTTGTTATAGCACTTCAAGGCAAACAAAGATAGAAAGTCTCTAAGAAAAAAAAGAGGGAGCAGGGACCAAAAGAGAAAAGTAAGTTAAAATGGTAGGATATATCTTACTGTTACACAGAGTGGCTATAACTGAGAGAAAATATAATTTTGGAAAGAGGTGTTCTGAAGGCTCAAAAACAGAATTATAAAAAACAAGAAAGAAAAGAGGTTTGAGAAAAGCTGTTGGGTTTACCACTAGCAAAGCTACAAGGCAATTAACCAGAAAACCAAATTAAGTAATATTAAATATAGACAAGAATATGAAATCTTGTTTATCTGTGGAAGGTAAAGAGCATATTTGGAAGTATTGGTGATATTCACCAATTGAATCTAAGAGAAATGAATGCTTTTTTCTAATTGACCAGTTAATTCAATAAATATGTGTTGAGCATGAAACATAGTGCTTAGTGCTATGGAAAATGCTGAAATTTCAAAGCTTCATTCAGGTTGCCATAGAGATTTTATAGTTTGGAACATGTTGCTTTAGTTGCTTTGATGGATATTTTGGTGGCTGTGTAGGTCACTAGTCACTTTGAATAAATGTCAGTGGGGAAGTGCCGGCATGCGTCGAAAGCCCAAATGTAATCAAAATTCTGAGTGTCATACTGTTGCATCCTAAAACTGCCTCAAAACATGCAATATTTATTTTCTTTGGTACAATGACTTTTTGGCTATACAGTAAAAATGCACTTTAAATGTTCCTAAATATGTTTACTATGGGAATGTCCAGCAAATCTACACTCATGGCAGACACAATCAGGGCTAGAAATATTAGATGACTTGACTAATAATAATCAGATTCCCAAGCCTTTTAACTTGCATCAAAATGATCCTTCTATTTTGGTAATGTATAGATACATAATAAGATTTGTCAAAATCTGTATTGCCTCAAACCCAGTAGAAGCTTATTTTTTCCTCATGAAGTAGGCCATGGTATGTATGCTTGGTCATAGGAAACTCTTCTCACATGGTGATTCAGGGACCCGGGCTCCTTCCATATTGTGGCTCCCCCATTCGGCAAGTCCCATGGCAATATTATCTTCTGCATTCAGTTAATGGAAGGGGAAAGGAAGTGGTAAAAATGCATCTGAACTTCTGAAAAGCCTTGTCTTGCAGGTGATACAAATCAGTTCTTCTAGTCCTTTGGTAAGAATTGCTCATATGGCTACATCACATCTCACTGCAAAGTGAGCTATGTAAGAGAATGAATTTTATGAACAGAGAAAGTCTCTCCTATACTTTACATATGAGATTTTCATTTTTATTTATTTTTATTTTTTTAATTTTTATTTTATTATTATTATAGTTTAAGTTTTAGGAGATTTTTAAAGTCAATAATTGAATTCAGTATTTTGATAGTAATGCTGAATTGATACATCAGGAAGCTGGTTGCTAAGGGAGATTGCTGCATGATAACTAAGTCCCTTTGATTATTTGGTTTCTGCAAATATACTGCAACCAGATGATTTTTAGTGGTAATTCTAACTAGTATCAAATTTATTGAAATGCACAATTTCTTACTGTCTTTCGAATACAGTGTACAAATATAGTCACAGAAATTCTCCAACTGTCACATCACTACTATGATTTTTTGTAATGTTCTAACCTTTACCCTGGCCTGTAAATGCTTTACCATGCAAGGGAGAGATTTTTGTTGTTGTTGAAGAGTTTTTATTTAAGTAAATTTCGTTAACAATAGCAAAAATATATCTCTCTCCGGGTTTGTTTTGGTTAGGGGAAAACCAGCATAGATTTTCTACAGCTGGTAAAATACAGGTCTGAAGGACAAGCAGCAGACACCAGGTAATAGTTTAGGCTGTTGAGCAAGAAGTCATATTTGTGCTGTTATTGGCTCAGGATGCTTGGCTCTACAGTCCTGTGTAGTGACATGGTAGATGCCAATTTTAATAAGGAAAAAGAGAGACAAGTAGTGCTGATATGCAAATATCTGAAGCATTCTAGTGGAGCTGCTGATTAAATTGCTTATTATACTGAAAACTCAAACAGAAGTAAAGAAGGAAGCAGGAATCTATTCCCCAAAGCAGGTCTGATCATAGACTTACATGCTGCAGGTAGAATATATATCCTGAGTGTTTTCTCTAAGCAAGAGTAAAAACTGCTGGTGTTTTTCTCTGCATGTCAGCAGCTGCAGAGTGAGGGTGGATGGGCTCATGGTTGCTCCCTCTAGGTCAAAAATTCATTATTACTCCCCTTTTTATTGCATCTATGCTGATGTATTTAATTTAGCAGAATGAAATGAGGTGAAAGGAAAATAGAAATTGTGATAAAAGTAATTTGGTATTTCATGAGAAATACTTTATTTTCAGAGAATTGTAGTCCTTAGGAACTCTGAACTTCATTGCTTCTCTCTCAGCCAGAGAATTTCAGACTGTGAAGGCTGAAAAAGGAAATATTTTGTGCTCATCCTTTGACCTGCTAGATTTCTTATCCATAAAATGAAAATATTAGTGTTAAGAAAACTTATAGAGGAGGATTATAATAAAGAATTAGGATGCGCAATATTGAATTCCCAGGCGTAAGATAGAACCTGAGGCCAGCTAAACTGTGATTTCTTTTGTTTTTTTTCCAAAAGTTCTTTTATTTCTCCTTAACATTCTGCATTTCATTTTGTTTTAGCATGTATGCCAGTCATCCACTTCTTGTCTCTCACTCCAAGTACACCTTTCTTTGTCATTCTTAGTGTTGGAGCTGGGCCCAATAAACATTTCTCTTTAGCCAATTGGAGCGATGCTAACCTTCCTCACCTGAGGACACTGGAGGTATGCTGCAAGAGAAAGGGCCTTATTTTCCTGATTCTGAGGCTTTTCTCATTATTTCTATAGCATGACAGCTGGTGAGCAGCTTCACAGTGAATCTCACCACCACCCCAGCAGGTGGGCTTCCCAGAAGGCCTTACTGATACCCAAGCAGGCATTTCCTGCTTGCTAACTTCCACTGGTGGCACTTTGGAAAGCTTCTTTCTTGCCTGTCCAATAAGCCACAGCCACAACCTCTTCAATGAGATCTGAATCTCAGCCTCAGGGGAGGAGAATCTTGTCAAGTTTGTCCCTTCCTTGAGTACTCACTCTCAGCCCTAGAGGTAGTGACTTTTTTCCCACATTTGTTATTCATGTATCTTTAGAATTCTCTTTAGCATTCTTGATAGTCAATCTCATTTTACTAGATAACGATTCTTTATATATTTTTCTTATGCAAATTACTGGTATGGTTTGTCTCCCACTGAACCTTGACAGATCATAGAGTGTTTCCAATTTCTTTTGTGATTAGGGTTGTCCTAGCAGGGATTTTTAGATGTACTTATGGGTATTGGGAAAAGTGCATATAGTTAGTTCTAAATTTTATCTGATCACCAAGATGCCAGGGGTTCCTGGGTCTGGTGGCAGAAACTTCTGACACCAATAAATGAGGGTTTATATATTTTAAGATATCAATAAGCTATAATGAGGAGGTTAAAAACAACAACATTGGATAAGGCACCAGGGGAAAACTTTTATTTCTAAGTTTATGTTTCTCTACTCTCTTGGCAAATGGCCCTGCAGCTCTATATGCCATGATCCTACAGCGATAGGAAGAAAGTGATCTGGGGATGGTGAAAGATGCTGCAATGAATATACTTCGCTCATTCTTTTTGAGTTGGGCTTATTTGTCCTCCTGACTACTTCCATTAAACTTATTTATGCCTAGTGTTCCACTATTGGAACTCTAAGCATGTGGGAGTTATTTATATCCTACTACTCAAGGTAATTGCCAAGGTCTGATTTCAAAATTCAAATAATGGCAACCTCAGGCATAAATGGGTTAAACTGATGGACACTCGTACAGATATGAAATATTAAAGTGTTTTCTGTCTTTACTGTTGATCTTGATGATACCTAGGTGAGTCATGTTATGTAACTTGTCCTCCAGATTGAGCACTACAATCAATATGATATCATATATAAAATTTATATTGGAGTGATTTTTGTAAATAATGAGACATAGATGCCTTCTGTATCTTCTGAGTATTGCAAGTAAAAACAGTCAAATACCAGAGAATAAATTTACTGAGACATGTATAGGATGTTTATGAGGAAACTATAAAACTAGACTGAAGAACTATATTAGTTATCTATTTCTGCATAAAATAGTACTCCAAATTTTAGCAGATTCAATATGTAACTATTATATATCATCTGACACATTTTCTGAGGACCAGGAATTTGGGCAAAGCTCAGCTGGATATTTCTGGCTTGGGAGTTCTTACAAGGTTACAGTGAAGATGTTGAGTAGGGTCACAATTGCCTAAAGGCTTGATTGGGGCTAAAATATGTGATTTTAAGATGGCTCACTTACCTGGCTGGCAAGTTGGCTTGGCTGTTTAGTGGAGGCTGCAGTTCCTCATTAACTGGACTTCTCCACAGGGCTGCTGGAGCATCCTCAGAACATGACGACTGGCTTCCCCCCAGAGTGAGTAATCCAAAAGCTAGCAATGACAAAGCCCTAGAAATCACATACTGTTACTTCTGCTGTATTCTGAGGATTACTCAGAGCAACCGTGAAAAATGTAGGAGAGGAATACATGAAGACATTGCTACCGGGATGTGAGGATCATTGGGGATCATCTTGGAGGTTGGCTACCACCAGTGCTTAAATATGAGTTGAATAAATTAAGAAAGGTAGATGTTTCAGGATGGGAAGACCAATACTTCATAAAATATTAATTCTCCCCAAAGTATATATATTAATACTATTCAATGCTATTTCTATAATGTTAGTAAGTTATTTTTAGGTCAAAGACTTTGACAAGTTGGCTGTTTTTAAATAAAGTATGATAAATGCATTAGACACATGAAGATATTTTCAAATTTTGACACAAGATAATTAAGTGGGCATTTGCCCTATTTGCTATTATTATTATTTTTTTTTCCTGAGACAGAGTCTCGCTCTGTCACCCAGGCTGGAGTGCAGTGGTGTGATTTCGGCTCACTGCAACCTTTGCCTCCCGGGTTCATACCATTCTCCTGCCTCAGCCTCCTGAGTAGCTGGGACTACAGGCGCCCGCTACCACACCCGGCTAATTTTTTCTATTTTTTTTTTTTAGTAGAGACGGGGTTTCACCATGTTAGCCAGGATGGTCTCGATCTCCTGACTTCGTGATCCACCCGCCTCTGCCTCCCAAAGTGCTGGGATTACAGGCTTGAGCCACCACGCCTGGCCCCTATTTGCTATTTTTTAAGCTCTAGTAATTAATGTAGTGGTGCTGGCTTAAAAATAATTTAATAACCTGGTGAAAATCAACAATGGTAGTGAAAACTCTTGACTATTTTGCTGACAATTTGAAGCCCCAACACACCTTCCGCCCATATTTGGGCAAGCTGATAAAAAAAGCTTAGGTGTTCCCTTCTTTGGCATGTGCAGGAAGTTCAAACCACCCAGGACCCTGTCTTCCATGGGAACCCTCATTCCAGCCCCCTATTCCCTCACCACCATAAAAACCTTTGTTGCGGATTGAATTGTGTCCCCATCAAAATTAATGGCCTCAGGATCTAACCCCCAGTACCTCCCTCAGAATGTGACATTTCCAGAGACAGATGGTTTTTGTTTTGTTTTTTAAGAGAGGTAATAAAATTAAAATAAGGTTATTATTGGTCCTAATTTGCTATAACTGGAATCCTTATAAGAAGGGAAAATTTGGACACAGAGAATCATGCTGGGAGAACGTCATATGAACATGAAGACAAGCCAAGGAAAGAAGCCCAGAGCAGATTCCTCCTCACAACCCTTGGAAAGAACCAACGCTGCCAGTATCCAGTCTCTGGCTGCTAACTTCCAGAATTGTGTGACAATAATTTTCCAGTGTTTAAGCAACCCAGTTTGTTATGGTTCCCCTAGCAACTAACGCAAACTTAAAACCAGCATTGTTTTCCTGTTCTCTCAAGCCATTGTTGGATCTGTTTGGGAAATTCTCCTGGAGTCAGATGCTTGGGTTCAAATCCAGATATGCAATTTACTAACAGCATGGATTTGGGCAATTCATTAACCTTTAGAGCCTTCAATTTTTCTGGTCTTTACACTGAAAATAATAAGATTAATATTTCATAAGGTTTGAGGAAAAATTAGCTTAACTTTCCAAAGCATTAAGAAAGTACCTGACATATAATTAGCATTGTATTTCGTTTGTTAATAAATGATAAACAAAACATTATAATTTGGTTAGTAAAAGAAAATATTATTCTATACATGTATAATTTTTTCAAACAAACTTAAGTGGATGCCTGTTTCACATTGCACATACTTCTACATACAAAACCAATTTCCAGGTGGAATAAACATGTGATATTTAAAATAAAATAAATAGAAGACAATTCCATTCATACGGTTCCATTCTTTCATAAATCATATATGTTTATAAAATGTGTATAAAATGCAAATGTATGGATGTGAAACACTAGAGGTAATATAGTCTAATATAGTCAGGCGTATGTTAGAGGAGAGACTGGCTAGATGCACATTAGTCGTGTTTCTTTTTTTTTTTGGTAGTGCAGGAAATCTAAATTTCTTACCCTTCTTTCTGTGTGGGTGGGATCTTGTGACTATTCTGAGCAATGGGGTCTGGGAAGAAGTGATAAAGACCATTTAAAGACCTGGCCATATAACACCTGTATAGCTTTTCATACTCTCTTATTCACCTATCCACAAGCCTGCAAGCAAAGGATTCTGAGAGGGCAAAGCCACACGATGAGTAACCACTGCAAGCAGAACCACCTGGAAGAAATATCTTGTTCTGTAACATGAGCAAGGAATAAACTCATTCTGGAAAGCCACAGGTATTTTGGGGTTATTTGGAATAGCAACTAGCATTACATGTCCTAATGAATGCTGGAAGACTGCATTCATATAGAATGAAAAAAGTGTTGCTTTTTAGAACCAGTCTTTGTAAAGGAAAAACAATGTAGGTAATAATTAATTGCACAGACCCTACTGCAAGAGTAAAGATAGGTATACTTTTGGAATTGACCTTGGCTAGTAGACAGTATAAATGTATAATAATCAGAAATGGATGTTTATGACCTAATATATGACTGTCTGAATTCATCACTGGCAAAACAGTTTAGGGACAGCAGTGCAACATAAGCAACTCCAGCTTGAGTAAAATCAAGCCTGTCTGCAATCTTAGTTGAGAAAGGCTCGAAATGAGAAACCATCAAAGAATAAATTGTAAGATTTTACTATAGGATTTTTAAAAAGCCTTCCTCACAAAATCATAGTATCAAATAATTGACAAATTGGGAAAAACATTTGCATAATATATAACTAAGGTTGCTATCCTTAGTAAGCAAAAATGTGTAAATCACTAAGAAAACAATATCCTAATGGAAAAACTGATAAAAAACAAGAAACAAATATTTAACACACACCCAAGCACAAAAATTCTGTCGGCCAACAAACATGGGATAAGATGTTTACTTGCACTTATTAACAAAGAAATATCAGTTGAAACAACAATAAAATATAATGTTTTAGGGCTAAAAATTAAAGTGAATAGAGCTCAGTGTTGACGTGGATGTTGGGAAGTAGGCACTCTCATATAACCTTTTTTACGGGGGAATTGTAACTGTTTTTGGAGGACAATTTGCACATACCTTTTGATCTCAGTTTTACTTCTATCATTTACATATTCTACAAGGCCAAGTAATTTTGTGTGGAGTTGTTTATAATAGTGAAAATTGAAAACAGTTTAAATGCCTCAGATCAGGTGATCAAATAAGTCATGGTGGATTCTTACAATTTACTATTATTCAGGTGTTAAACTAAATAAGGTAGATATTTGTGACCTAATGTAGAAATAGCTCCGTAATATATTATTTATGGTTTGGAAGTGGGCACAAGGAGGCTACATAACACTTTAGAAATATATATACATATATATGTGTATAAATATATACATGCCTATTTGTATATGTACATGTGTGTGTGTGTGTGTGTGTGTGTGTATTTTTTCCAAGCTTCACATCCCTTTTTTTTTTTCAGTTACTTTGCACTAACGTTTTAGGAAAAATAACTTTTATCTTGCATTCCCTCCTCAGTATTTATCCTGCTTCTCTGCTAATACCTGCTTCTTTCAAATATACTTTGAGTTATTATCTCCATTTAAAAATCTCTATCTTTCTCCAATATGATATTGCCACTATCACATGCTGGCCTCAACAGAGGGGTAAAATAGGAAAGGAACATTGCGTGCTCCTTGCCAAGAACAAGACTGTTAAAAGAAACACAAAGAAGAAAATCAAGATTTTATGTCAAAGTAGAGAAAGGGTTTAGTATATACCCATCACTTTGTATGTTGAACAGAACAAGGGAAGACATATTTGTTGTGGATAAACTGGTCTGAAATATCTTTCCTATGGAAGAAGGAAGAGAGAGCTATGAACTCAGTCTTTCACCTGAGGTATCTTCAACTTTTTTCACTGATTTGATTCCAGCATCTCCTTCCCTCTACTAAAATCTACTTTGACTCTTGACAAGGATGTCATTTAGTGGAGGGGTTACAAACTTGGTCTGACAGATTTTAGAGTTAACAGTGCTGTTAAAATAGCTGTCAAAGTAAACCCTGCCAGAATTCATGGCACTTATGAAATAAACAGAGTAATTTGTTCAAAATCTTATTATCCCGAGAGCATGTATATTAGGAAAGGAAGATGAGGTGCTGCTTAATGTACCTTGTGACTAAGTATACCTCTTCTCCTAATTCTAACACATGGACGTAAGAAAGTGCTTAGCTTTCTATTGAAATGGGCAGTAAGATGTTTTTTGATGAAGGAAAATAAGGAATGAGATATTTTTTGTCTCCTCACCTTTTCCTTATCGCACACCACACAAATACCTTCAGAGAGCACCATAATGCTTTTGCGAAACTGAGGCAACTCCCAGGCTTGGCTTTGGAATTAAACTAAATGTGACTCAGTGGTTAGGGTTGTACTGCCTCCTTAGGGTGCATTGATGGAAAGGGCAATCATGCAATACAGGATGCTGTCGGGTAATGCTTTTCAATCACTGGAGCTGTTCTATGATAAATATTGTATTCAGCAGTATGTATTATGCATGCTTTTTGCAAAATGTCTGCAAACTAATCTCTGGCAAGCACAGATGACAGAAAATACTTAATGCAGGGCACTGGCAGCTTGTAGACATGCTGGAATTCAGTGCAGGCAGAAACTCTCTTACAGACAGGGAGATAAAGGCCTTCACAAACAGGATAATGATAGTTTTTAGTGCCAAGTGCATTTTCATTTATCTAAGGACTTCAAAATGCTTCCTAAATGTTTTCCTATTCTTCAGTGTGTAAATTAGTAAAATGGAGCAGAGAGAGGTTAAGTAACTTTCTACCACCTTCTAGCAAATCTAATATAGGAGAGAGTTCTGACATTACATTTATGAAACTCCCCAATGAGCACCTGGCAATTTTTGACTCCCTACCCACACATCAAGGAAGTTAGGGTGATGCTTTAGTGCTGATTGTAAGTGTCGAGATATTTGTAGGTGTTGATTTGAAATGGTCTAGATGACATAGAATATTGTAGAAGACATGCCCTGAGCAATAAAATTGAAATGAAATGTGTTTACATGAGAATTAGGGGGCTCCGCATGGGTGGAGAGAGGCTGAAACTCCTTCATAGCCTGGGTTCTACAGGTCTAATATATTATAGCTTTTAGTCTACAACCAAAGGGAAGCCAAGAACTGAACAGGGAGAGTTCAGAGGTTTATACCCTCCATGTATCTGAAAACAATTGAAAAATAACATAAATACCATCAATTTGAGGGCTAGAAGGAACCCTGGGTATTGTCTCCATTACCTGCCACCTTATTTTGCAAATGAAGAAATAGAAGCCTCATGAGCCATAGTGATAAAATGACTTGATCAACATTATACTCTGAGTTAGTGAGGAACCAGAAAAAGAAACCAATCCAGTTGTGTCTCTACGGCTTGGAGTTAACGAGTCTAGACTATTTGTAAATCAATTATTTCTTGGAAATGTAGGAAGGAGGTACCAAAGCTATTATTCCTTCAAATATTCTCTCAGCCCTACTCTCTTTCTCCCTTCTGGACGTCTAATGACATAAACATTGACTTTTTTGTTATTGTCCCACAAGTTTCTGAAGTTCTATTTATTCTTTTCCTCAGCCTGCTTTCTTGGTTTTTCATATTGGATAAACTCTTTCATCTGCCCTCAATTCACTGATTCTATCCTCTGTTATCTCCACTATACTATTTAGCTCACTCACTGAAGCTTTTCTTTCTGTTATTATAGTTTTATGATTCTACAACTTGCATTTGATTTTTTTATGATTCTTATTATGTGTTGTTATATGCTATTTTAAAATTTACTTCAAAAGAATTTGTAATTATTTGTTGAAGCATTTTTATCCTTGCTGCTTTCAAATTCCTGTCACATTGTGTCAACATCTGATTCAACTTATGTTTTCATCAGTTGATTATCTTTTCTCATTCAAGTTGTGATTTTCCTGATTCTTGGTATGATGAGTTATTATGTATTGTATTCCATACATTTTATCTATTATGTTAGGACACTCTGGGTCCTATTGAAATCTCCTATTTTAGCAGGTGATCACTCTGTTTAGATTAGCATGCAAAATGTGGCCTACCTTTGCAGGCTGTAGTTTCAATGAGAGCTTAATTTTCAGTCTTTGCAATGTTGTTTTGGTCTATCTGATTTATCTTGTGCCATTGGGTCTCCCGCTGGTCCCTACTGGTGCTGTCTAAGGGGGCAGACAGAATTTCTCTGGGCTGGGCCACCTCAGTGTCCCTTAGTTAAGAATGGGAGGCTCAGGCCAGCAGGGATAAAGAGGGTTCCTGGGTCCGACAACTTATGACAGGGACCAAGCATTGGGGAAGGAGGATACTTCCCATGGCTGCTGCTTATTAATGGGGCTACCCATCCATTCTCCTCACCAGTGGTGCCAGGCTCTCCTGATGTTATCACAGGAACTCCCATTCCATACTGGAAAGTAATTTGGCCTGTCTGGGCCGCCCTTGGTTGCTAGGTCAGAGGTTAAGAAACAGCAGGCCTGGGGTGCTTTCTTTGGAAGGGTCATGGTGGTGGGGTATAGTAAGATGTCCTGTTGCTGTGCTCTTCTTTCAATGCAGAGGCCCTAGACCAGTTTGCCTTCCTCTTACTACCTTTAAGAGTTCTCCTTTGGCTGTCTTCAGCTTCATTTCCAGTGATTATACTTGTATTTAGTGTATGTGTGGAGAGAATAAGTCTTTGCCATTGCATCTGCATCAGAAGTCCTCTAATTGCAGCCAGGAATGGTGGCTCATGCCTGTAATCCCAGCAGACTGAGAGGCCGAAGTGGGCAAATTGCTTGAGTCCAGGAGTTCAAGATCAGCCTGGGCAACATGGTGAAACCCCATCTCTACAAAAACACAAAAATTAGCCAGGCGTGGGAGTGCATGCCTGTAATCCCAGCTACTTGGGAGGCTGAGGTAGGAGGATCACTTAAGCCCAGGAGATGGAGACTGCAGTGAGCTGAGATTGCACCACTGCACTCCAGCCTGGGTGACAGAGTGAGATCCTGTCTCAATAAAAAAAGTCTCCTAATTTCATTTTTATTACCATTTTATTCTTACTTGTGTGTGTGTGTGTGTGTGTGTGTGTGTGTGTGTGTAAACTGGCAACCAAAAGATGGGAAGGTTTGATCTCTCAAACATGGGTATTGTTCTATTTACCTTTTATACAATCAGAATCTCAGAAGTTCCCTGGTAAGCCCTATTATGTTTCCTACAGTGAGCCTGAAAGGCTTGAACTAACTCCTTGCTCTTGGAATGGGGGTTGTGTAGGGGTGACAACCACACAATGCAACATTGGCTTTTTGAGAATGTATTATGACTTCAGAGACTTTTGAATGCAGACATCAAAGAAGCTGAGAAATAAAAGCATAGTGTTTCCTTATAAAAAGAACTCTGTTTTTCTTATATAAAGACATTTGATCATTTTAAGTTTTTAACTTTAAAAATCTTAAAAGTTTTGTTTTCAAGCTTTATTGAGTTTTTCTTTTTTCCCTTTCTTTTTTTTAAATCTTTTTATTTATTTATTTTTTTTGAGACAGGGTCAGGCTCTGTTGCCCAGGCTAGAGTACAATGGTGCAAACTCGGCTTGCTGTAGCCTCCATCTCCTGGGCTCAAGTGATCCTCCCACCTCAGCCTCCTGAGAAGCTGGGGCTACAGGCACATGCCACTACACCCAGCTATTTTTTGTATATTTGTAAAGATGGGGTTTTACCATGTTGCCCAGGCTGGTCTTGGATTCCTGGGCTCAAGCAATCCACCTGCCTCAGCCTCCCAAAGTGCTGGGATTACAGGTGTAAACCACCATACCCAGCCTGTTGAGGTATAATTTAACACTGAAAAGTTGTATGTATTTAAGGTGTACAATGTAATATTTTTATATATGCACACATTAGAAAATGATGACCACAATCAAGCTAATTAATATATCTATATCCTCACATAAATTCCATTTTGTATGTATGGTGAGAACATTTAAGATCTACTCTCTTTGGTTAAATTTCAAGTATACAATGCCTGAAAATATGTAGTAACCATGCTATACATTAGACCTCTAAAACTTATTCATCTCACATGACTGAAACTCTACAATCTTGCTTGACCACATCTTCATATTTTCCTCATCCTTTTTCCCCCAGTATACACCATTCTACTGTCCGCTTTTATGAGTTCGAATGTTTAGATTCCTTTATAGTTTTCAGTGTATAGACTGTTCACCTTCTTGCTTACATTTATTCCTATATATATTTACCGTTTTTGATACTATTGTTACAAGATCCTTGGGGTGTCACTTTTCTGACTGGAAACCTCTGTGGCCAGTGGTGCCTTTGCCTAAGGTCTGCTCAGGTACACTGGGCTCACTCTGCCCACCCAGCCTGGTAGGCTGCACTTGGCTCATGCTACCGGCCTGGATCCCACACCTGCCAAAGGCAAGTCAGGCGTGGAGTGGTGAGTGAGCATGGGGTCTGGCCATTGCACACAGTCAGATACAATGGCTGCTGCAGGGGGGTTGGTGGCTCAAGTGCCAGCATGGGTGCCGACTCTCTGTGAGGCTGCAGCTGTACCAAATTCACTGCAAGCAGCTTCCTTTGCTGGTGTTGGGGAATATGGTAGCACCTGGAAACTTGGAGATGCCAGGAACTGCTGGGCCCCAAAAAGGGAGTCACAGCCCTGGCTCAGCGAACTCCCAGGTCTGGGTTCTCTGAAGGGCTACAGCTCTTCTCTCCTTCTCTTCACCCACAATGTGACAAGAAAGGGAAATGTTTCAGCCCTGTTTGTGTTACAGCTCTTTTAGCCTCACTGTTTGGCAGGTCCTGGGTTCTTGTCCTGCAACCAGAAAGAATGCGGTATGCAGACACATGGAGGGTTAGCAAGATGAAGAGATTTATTGGGCAATAGAACAGCTCAGAGGAGACCCACAGTGGGCAGCTCCTCTCCACAGCCAGGGCATCCCAACAAGTATTCGGCTTTCAGCAGAGAGGTTATTTATTTGTCTTATTACATCAGTTGGGAATTTCTTTTTTTAATTTCAACTTTTATTTTAAATACAGTGGGTACATGTGCAGGTTTGTTACATGGGTATATTTCTTAATGTTGATCTATGGTGGATTGGATAAAGAAAATGTGGTATATATACACTATGGAATACTATGCAGCCATAAAAAGTAATGAAATCATGTCCTTTGCAGCAACATGGATGCAACTGGAGGCCATCATCTTAAGCAAATTAATGCAGGGATAGAAAACCAAATGCAGCTTGTTTTCACTTACAAGTGAGAGATAAAAATTAAGCACATATGTATGGAAACATAAGACCAATAGACACTGAGGACTTACTAGACAGAGGAGAGAGAGAAAGGGATATGGGTTGATAAACTACATACTGGGTACTATGCTCACTACCAGGATGATGGGATCTGTACTCCAAACCTCTGCATCATGCAACATACCTATATAGAACTGCTTTGGATGTATTCCATAAGTTTTGGTATATTGTGTTTTCATTTTTGTTTTTCTCAAAATATTTTTTGATTTCTTATTGCACCCATTGGTTGTTCAGGAGTGTGTTTAAGTTCCACATATTTGTAAATTTCCCCTTGGTGTTGATTTCTGGTTTCATACCACTGTGATTGGAAAAGATACTTGATATGATTTCCATCTTCATAAATTTGTTGCGATGCATTTTGTGGCCTAATATATAATATATCTTGAAGATTGTTCCATATGTGCTTGAAAAGAATGTGAGTTCTGCTGCTGTTGGTGGAATGTTCTGTATATATCTATTAGGTAAATTTGATCTATAGTGGTTGTTCAAGTCCCCTTTTTCCTTATTGATTTTCTGTCTGCACAGTCTGTCCATTGTTAAAAGTAGAGTTTTTAAATCTTCCACTATTATTGTATTTTCTCTTCAGTCTGTTAATATTTGCTTTTTATGTTTAGGTACTCTGATATTGGGTGCATATATATTTATAATTTACAGGGTGGACCTGTTATATCCTCTTGATGAATTGATCCCATTATCATTATATAATGAACTTTTTTGTCTCCTGTGACAATTTTTTACTTAAGATCTATTTTGTATCATATATGTATAGCCACCTCATTCTCTTTTGGTTACATTTGCATAGAATATACTTATCACTTTACTTTTGTGCCTATGTATATCTTTAAAGATAAGGTGAGACTCTTGTGTGAAACATAGTTGGATCTTGTTTTTTTTTCCCATCAATTTAGCCACTACATGTCTTTCAATTAGATAATTTAATCCATTTACATTCAAAGTAACTACTGATAGTCATGAACTTACTAGTGCCATTTTGTTGTTTTCTGACTGTTTCGTAACTCCTATATTCCTTTATTTCTCTTGGTGTTCTCTTTTGTGATTTTATTATTTTTTCTAGTGGTATGTGTTGATTCCATTTTCCTTTTCTTTTCTGTATCTGTTATAAGTTTTCTTCCTGTGATTACCATGTGGCTTATATAAAACATCTTATATTTATAGCATCTATTTTAAGCTAACAACTTAACTTTGCATGCAAACACTGTACATTTTAACTTTTCTTTTTCTCACATTTTATGTTACTAATGTCACAATTTATGTCTTTTTATGTTGTGCATCCATTAACAAATTATTATAGGTATAGTAATTAGTTAAAACTAATTAATACTTTTTAACTTTTATTCTAGAGTTAAATATGATTTATGCATCACCATTACTGTATTACACTATTCAGAATTGGAATATTCTTCACTTTACAGTGAGTTTTATACTTTTATATATTTTTACATTGTTAGTGAGTGCTCTTTCATTTAAACTTCAAGAACTCCATTTAGAATTTCTTGTATAGTAGGTCTAGTGGTGATTAACTTTTGTTTGTCTGGGAAAGTCTTTATTCTTTGTTTCACAGGACAGCTTTGCCAGGTACAGTATTCTTGGTTGGCATTTTTTTTCTTTTAGTACTTCAAATATAGTATCATACTGTCTTCTGCAAGGTTTCTGCTGGTAAATATGCCAATAGTATTATATGGGTTCTGTTGTATGTAATAATTACTTTTCTCCTGCTATTTTCATAAGTCTCTCTTCATCTTTGACTTTTGAGATTTTGATTATAATGTGTCTCTGTGAAGATCTCTATTTTAATCTATTTAGGTTTATTGAACTTCATGGCTTTGGATGTTTATTTCCTTCTCCATATTTAGAAGTTTTCTGTCATTATTTTTTAAATAGTCTTTTATGCTTTCTCTTCCTCTGCTTTTTCTGGGTCTTCCATAATGTGTATATTGGTATTTTTGCTGCTGTCCCAGGAGTACCATAGGCTTTCATCACTTTTTAATTCTTTTTTTCTATTTGTTCCTCTGACTAGGTAATGTCAGATTACCTGTCTGTGAGATCATTGGTTATTTCTTCTGCTGGAATGAGTCTGCTATTGAAGTTCTCTATGAAATTTTTCAGTTCAGTTGTTATGTATTTTAGCTCCAGAATTTCTATTTAGCCCTTTAAAAATATATAGTTGCTATCTCTTTTTTAGACTTCTTATTTTGTTTGTGTATTGTTTTCCTGATTTCATTTAGTTGTCTGTCTGTATGCTCTAACAGCTCACTGAGCTTCTTTAAGACAATTATTTTGAATACTTCGTCAGGCAATTAGCACATCTTTGTTTCTTTAGGGTCAATCACTAATGTTTTATTTTATTCCTTTGGTGGTGTCATTTTTCCCTGATTACCTGTGATCCTTGTAACCTTGCATTGGTGTCTCTTCATTTAAACACATAGGTACCTACTTTAGTTTTTACAAATTGGCTTTGGCATGTAAAGCTCTTCACCAGTCACCCCATCTGGAGATGCCGGATGAGCTGCCTGGCAGGTTCTATGGGTGGGCTTGTCTGGTGACTGGCTAAGTAGGTGTGGGGGCCAAGAACCTGAGTCCATAGGAGCTAGACTAGTGCCTGGGTCCACAGGAGCAGGAGTGGAGTCTGGGTCTGTGTGGGCAAGCCTGGTGCCTGGGTCTATGGGTCTGGGCCTGGATTTCTGGGGCTGTTGGGGTGGTCCTGGGTCTGACTTTGGAAACAGACCAGGAGTCTGGTTCTTCAGGAGCCAGACTGGTGGTAGGGCAGGCCTGGACCCTAATTCAATGGGGTCACACCTGTGTCCTTGGGGGTGGGCCTGGATCCTGGGGCACAGGAGCTGGTTTGGCAGTGGTGTGGCCTAGAGCTTGAGTTTGCAATGGTGGGCCTGGGTTCTGAAGACACAGAAGTGGGCCTGGAGATTGGAAGTAGGAAACTGTTTGGCACTGGGGAAGGCCTGGAACCTGGGTCTATGGAGGGTGGCTTGGTCCTAAGCTTCACTGGAGTGGGCCTGGTGCTGGTGTCTATGGCAAAGTCAGATGTTCACTTCATTTCCTGCCCACATGTGGAGGATCTCTCTCCATGCTGAGTGAGCTTGGGAGATAGCTGACATGGGCAATGTGAAACTCTCCTTCCTACCCTCTTTAATCTGTCTCTTAAAATTTTATGTGCTCCACCCAAGTACTAAAATATTTTACTTGGTTTTCTTAGGTCTTGTGAAGGCATTTTCATGTGTGAATAATTGTTCAGATTGATATTTCTGTGAGGGAACAAACACTGGAAACTACTATTCTTCAATCTCACTGACCTGATCATTTAAAAAATTGGTTGTCAGTAATTGTTATGTGTCATCCAAGGTTTCAAACAACAGTGGGTCAGCCAGAAAGTTAGACCCAGAGATGTTTCAACAGAGTACTTCATCCGAAAATCCAGTAGTGGAGAATGGTATTTAGAGGAATGGTGTATAGAAACTATGATCTGAATGATCACTATGCTCACTGATATTGGGTAGCAACAGGCTCTCTCAGTGGACAGAACTAGGGATACATACATACATACACACATGCATCAGTCTATCTACCTACCTACCTACCTAAGCTAGCTATCATCTATCTATCATTTACCATTTATCTCTACATATGTATAGACATATTTGTCTATATATACACACACATCCTATATCACACATTTACATCTATATTTATTTGTTTATTTATTCTCTATCTCTCTATTGATCCATCCATCTATCTCAAAACCCATGAGTTCACACTGATATCTGCAATTCCAATTCAAATCAAATGTACAAAGTGCATTCCAGTTTTCTCTCTTTCTATATTTATAACTCCGTTCTTTGGCAATGAGCAGCCTGGAACCCATTATATTTAATATATTTATTTATTTGATTAATTTCCTAATATCATGTTGTTGCTGCCTGCTGTCATCCCTTCCTGATACACTGGATTGCCATTACTCTGCCCCCATGTGGATGCTTACTCTCTTTGCTGGGGTCCCAACACCTTCCTGCGTGGCTACTTCTATCTCCTCGTATGGATACTCTCTTTACCCACTTTGGCACCCCACACCAGGGTGCTCCCTCTGCCCCGTCCAACAGGATGTCTACCTGTTGAACAATACCGAATGGCTTTTGGGCTGTGTTGTCCTGGAAGGAAAAGAAAGAGAAAGGTAGGTAAAGAAAAAGAGGAGGAGCTTTAAGTTTAATCTTAGTTTAAATCCCAATTTCAGTCCTAATTTCACTTTGATATGTTATTACGAGACAAATATAAAAGGATTCATTATTTAAGTTTTGAAAATTCAGTTTTCATGCTAGAAAAGCTAATCCTCTTTCAACCCTGTTAGATTTTTAAGAGCATTATGCTTTGTTTTTCCTTATGTTTTACTTCTTTATAAGAAATTTGTCCAGCACTGGATTCAGCCAAAGAGATTTTAGGTTGGTTTCTGCTGAGTTCTACTACTCCATAAGCTACATAATAGAAAAATTGTCTCATAAAATCAATGTCTGATAATAAGTCTAGAAATTCTCAATAAAAAAATAATAGATACATAGCGTCTATCTGTAAATACAGGGCTATTTCAAGATTCTGATATTTGTGCAGGAATACTGAGTTTATTAACTATACCTTGCCAGCTTCATTAATACTCTTAAAAGGATATAAGAATGCATATTACTTTATTCTCCTCTCCATTAAAAAAATACCATCTTCTTTCTCGTCCTCACGCTTACAAATGGTCTAATCCTAAGAAAGGAATTATCATGTAACTGACTCTACCTTACCTTATGAAGTCATAAGAATTAATCCCATCATGATAGTTTCCATCACTTCAGCAGTCCATATCTCTTATCTATTACTCTGTTCAACTCCAATCTGAGTCAATCCTCCTGCCTTTCCTTACTCCACATTGAACCACCTAGAACTCATCAGCAAAACATTAGAGCCTCAATTTCTTACCTGAATATTTTCCTGATTTTTTTTGCTCTGACTGAAACCTAACTACATCTAGGGACCTTGCTTCCCTGAAATCCTGTTATTTTGCAGCTGTTTTTTTTAACTTCTCATATCCTGTGTTCAGTGAAACTTGGAGGAGGGGGTAGGTGCTGCTTTATGTCTCATGTACACATCTAGATTATTTTTCTTTTCCCAAACTGTCCTAAATTCTATTATTTTTTCCTAGCCAATTCACTACTTTCTGAAGTGGCTATTCAAACCACTATTCTTAAATTTGAAATTCTTCTGTCTCCTCTTCACTGTTAACTGGTGACCTTGATTTTGCCACTGTCAAGATATAAAGCAGTTATGAGGAACTACCTCATTTACCATTTTTTTCCTCTCTCCTTTTAAAATGGCTACATTTCTCTCTGCTACCTGCTGCTATCTAAGACTGATCCTTCCACTTATACACTTACTGACATTCTTTCTCATTCAAGGACTTTCATCCTACACCTAACCCCTCTTCCGAATCTCCCCTTTCCTCCAATTTAGCTTACTGTAAGTGGTAGCTGGTGTCTAGAATGGCCTCCAATGTTTCCTGTCTCCTGGAATTCACAACTTTGTGTAGTCCCTTTCTACTTTGTATTAGAGTTTGTATGATCAGTATACTATGTCATAAATAACAATATGTTACTTTTACAATCAGGTTATAAAACACACTGAGGTTTCTGTCTTGGTTGATTTCTCCCTCTCTCTTTTCTGTCTCTGTCTCTTCATTCACTCCGGAAGCCAGCTGCCATCCTGCTTGGTGAGGCCCACCTGGTGAGAAACTGAAGCTTCTTGTCAGTAGCAATGTGAGTGAGCTTGGGAACAGATCTTCCATACCAGTCAAATCTTCAGATGACTGTAATCCCAGCCAACGTTTTGACTGCAGCTTTATGAGCTAGAACTGCACAGCGAAGCTGCTCTTAGATTTCTGACTCAGAAGCTGTGTGAGCATAGATGCAATGTTATCAGTTGCTAAGTTTTGAGATGATTTGTTGTAGATAAATAATATACCATAGAATCATGCTTGAGTTGCTCTTTTCAAAACCAGACCCTTCTTTAATTCTGTATATCCCATCAGCTCCTGTCACATTTCCCTTTTCTTTTTTAAAACATTTCCATTTCTTACTTTCCTATATTTTTTCAGTCCATTTCAATCAGACTTTTGTTATTACCACTCTATTCAAATTGCTCGTGTCAAAGTCAATGAAGACTTCAATGTTACATCCAATGGTTAATTTATACCTATGTTTTTTTTTAATCACAGTTGGCCTCTCCCTTTGGTAATATTTAACTTGAAGCATTGTCTTTGTATGGTTTCCAGGAAAATCCAATCCAGTTTCCATTTTTCATTTCTCCTTCTCCTCATCTTTCAGTGTTGCACTTCCCTAGAGCCGTGTTTTGATTAGTTATTCTGATTCTACACCTACTGATCGTTCAGTTACACCAAACTGAATAACATTTGAAAACTCAAGCAATGGATAAAGTTTCCCTGAACATAAAAAAAATCAATGTCAGGAGGCTTATTTTTTATTTTTTATTTTTTAATTTGGGCAGGGACTTTGGTCATTCAATAGAACCAAATGTTGTCTGTTTTTTTCAGAATTCTGTCTGAATACTAGTTAGGAATGTTCCATAACTGCCAGACTAATATAATATAGATATTTATATATATTTTAAAGTTTCCTTTTTATTGAGAGTCCTGGTTTGTCCAGTTTCCAGAAGGCTGATTGTGATTCCATCTGAGTAATTGTTTGTAAGCTCGAGGCTATAGATTCGGACTGACTTCATTTGCAAAATAATTAGTTCAAACTTCTGAGTACATTGGGCAACATCTGCCCTCAGATATACATTTAGACATGTGACTCACTTGTTGCTCTGCTTGTTAGAAAGACATTATGGTAGGACACCAGAGAAGCTGGAGGTAACCAGGCAGCCACTGTGCAGTGGAATGTTGACTTTTTCTGTACTGCTTGCTTGTCTCTGATGAATTCCAGGCTGCTCTACAAAATAAAAGAACAACTTTAGAGCAGCTGAAACAATACAAAATAGACTTGGAGGTAAAGCATTTATGTTTGTTTATAAGGCTCTTGTGAACTGAGCCTGTGTGGATTCATCTGTCACAAGGTGAGAACCATACACTCTTTTGTTTAACGGCTAGTCACTCTCCACCTCTCCAGTCCTCTTTACATATTGACTTTCTTTTGAGGACCCAGCACAGAAGCACTGGTATTCCTTAAATAAAGATACAAAAGTATATAAATAAAAAGTTTTATGATATTAATATCATTTGCTTACTTGCAAGGAAGCAGCTGTTATGCAGATCAATAGATTATACAATATATTCAAAATCAAAATTTGGCATTAATTTTAATGAATGAGTTAATGTTTTAAAAACTATTTTAAAAGCCTAGAATGAGAATATATAAAAGTGCTGATTAGTGTAAGATGCATAATTGAGTAATAACTCATGTCCTATAATGTCTTAGCCGCATCAAATGCTCTATAAACTTTGCATTTTTACCACAAAGATACATTAAAATGAATAAAGGTTTGTCTTGATTGACTCTGTTAAGATTATTTAATTCAGAGTAAAATTAAAGTGGAACATCCTACCATGGTGAATTTAAACATTATATGAAAAACAATGGAAATTTATGGAGCATATTTTTCCTAACTAAATTATGCTCAATCTTAGCTAACATGGAGTCACTTAAGAATCACTCTAATATTTCATATTTGGGTTTCTTTAAATTTGATGAAATTCAGTTCAATTCATTAAACTTTCTAGAGCCTCATGTATTTTGTCTATGAAATGGGTGAAGTGAGTACACAGAAACTGGGTGACCAGTAACTTTCCACATATAAAATTATTCTATTTTTTAAAATGTGTGTATAATATGCTAGATACAATGTGATGTGATTGTTGCTGGAGGAAATGTAGTGATAAAGCAGGATGTTTCCCTCACCCCTTCGTGGGACTCACAACAGGGTGCCTCATTTACTCAGCTCACTGCTCTCAACTCCTTGCAGGAGGGAGCATGTGAGTGAACAAGGTAGGAACTGGAGTACATGAACTCTGGAACCAGCCAGTCACTTTGGTGCTGGCAGGAGTGAACTCCACTCACTTGGACCAACTACGTTCCACCCCTTGCAGGAGGGAGTGTGCAGGTGAACAGTTGTAGAAGCCAGGGTGAGCACTTTTGGGTGCCAGCAGGAGAAAACTGCATGTGGGCCCCACAGCAGCTTCTGGGGGTGGAGGATGCCTGCTACACCTGAAGCCCCAGAGGGCATGTTACAGAGCTCTTTTAGCTCTGCCATCCACAGATGGCTTAAGTGTTAAAAACTCAGTGGGCCCATGGCTTCCCTCCACCAGTGAGGGCAAAGGGCCAATGTGACAGCCTTTGGTATCCTTACTCATGGCTCTTGAGTTCTTGTCTGGCATCCAGGAAAAATGAGGTCACATGGACAAATTGAAGGATGGTAAGTGCAGGGGATTTTATTGCCAATGAAAATGGCTCTCAGCTCAAAAGGGGACAGAAGCAGGTGTAGGTAATCTTCCCATGAAGTCTGGTCATCTCTGGTCAGATTCTTCTCCAAAGTTACACTATCAAGCTGTCCCTCTGAAGTCAAGCTGCTGCTTTCTGATGCCCAACTGTGGTCTCCAACATTCAGCTGCTTCTCCTGTCTGCCAGCTGAGTCTGGGGTCTTTATAGGCACAGGATGGGGCAGGGTAGGGATAAGGGTGGTTTAGGAAAAGGCAACATTCAAGCAGGAAAACATGATATAAATTCTCACTTTGGGCTGAGATCTCAGGCTTTTTGGCTTGAGAGTGGGGCTCTTACCGGGGACCTGCCCTTTTTGGCCTATAATTTCTCTGCCTCTTGCCTCTTTTATTGTAGCAGTGATATGGTATATAGACAGGAGTCAGTATAGCCCCTGCCTTCAAGAAGCTCACATTTAGAAACAAACAAAAAATGTATTATTACAACATAGAATTAAGCAATCATTTTAGAGAAGTATAAGCTACATGCTGTAATGAATGTAGGAAAAATGGATCATGTCCAGTTTCAAATATCAAGTTGTGTGTCTAGATGATTACTGCATTTGAGATGGGTACTAAAGGATGCATAAGATTTTGATAGGTAAAGAAGTCAATTAGAAAAGGAGAATTTCCATCTGTAGTGGACATAATCATGTAGGAATGGAAACACAGGACATTTTCAGGAAACTTAGAGAATATTCTTCCAGTTTGGTTTAAACACAAGATACATGCAAAGAAATAAGCTAAAAATATAGCTTTAAACCCTGTTGTGGAAAACCTTAATGGCCAAATTGTGAATTTAAACTTAATTCAGTAGGCAAAAAAGAGCTATTAAAAATTTGTAATAGAAAATAGGAATGAATAGGATAATTATTCTTGCTAGGATTTTCAGAGATGAAATTGGGAGGTTGAGGAAAGAGTTAGGATAAAGACAAAAGGAAGGAATCAGAATCAATGAATGCCATTTATTCATTTAAAACATTTACTGAGTGTCCACTAAGTGCTAGGCAATGCTGTAAACAGTGTTTCTTCCTTATTGAACACAGTGGAGACAAAATGTACTGATTAATTTTTAAATATCAGTTTAACTTTCAGAGGAAAAATAGAAGATGTGTATCTGCTATGTACTTTTTAAGGACAAGTCACATTTCAACACTTGAATTAGAGAAAAGAGGGTTAGGCTCTGAGTAACCAATAGTAAAATTTGAGATAATGTCAATTTAAACTAGAAAGAGATGTTTTACATAGGATTCCTAGTGGCTGATAGTTTTAATATTTATTTTTATTTTTTTGAGACAGGGTCTCACTCTGATGCCCAGGCTGCGGTGCAATGGTGTGATCACAGCTCACTATAGCCTTGACCTCCTAGGCTCAAGCAATCCTCCCTCCTCAGCCTCCCAAGTAGTGAGACAGGGTCTTGCCATGTTTCCCAGGCTGGTCTAAATCTCTTGGCCCCAATCAATCCTCCTGCCTTGGCCTCCGAAAGCACTGGGGTTACAGGTGTGAGCCACCAAGCTGAGCAGTTTTGATATCTTGATAAAATAAGAAAATTGCTTGGCTTGTGTACATGCCTCAGACTATAGGGAGTGTAAAACAGTTTCTAGTATGACTCTGAAGTATATTTCTCAAAGTAAGGCCCATAGGTTGATGAATCAGCACCTCTAAGACGAGTAGCTATCTGCTTCCAGTTGCAAAAGACTTTTGTTACTTTAGTAATAAGAAAAAAACCAGGTAATATAAAAATCATACATTTCTATGGGGCTATGATGATAACAAGGAAGTCTTGATGAACTGAATTCCAGAGAGGAAGGAGTCTTTTATTAAAGTGCAGAGAGATTCATACCTGAGGGAACATGTCTGGTTTGAGTTTCTCCAGGTGGAACGATTGAACTGACATATCAAGAGATTTTGCAGGGATGAGGGAAAACCAGCTGAGCCTTTAAATAATAATTTAGTAGAATGAATTGGACTCTAGACATAATGCGATTCAGCCTGAGAATTATATCCCTTTGTACAAAAAATTAGGCCCTTTGCACAAAAAATTTGCCAAGAATTTGCAGAGAAAAGGCTAGAAAGCAGATAATATTTTTGCACAGGCTTTCACATTCCTACAGATTTTGGGCCTTTATAGATTTGAATTAAAGGGTGAAAACAAAATGTTCTAAAAGTGTGGCCCAACCCAACCCCCATTTCAAATACTGTGATCTCTGATAACTGTTGTAGGAAGTTGGAAGTTGGGATAGTAAAGTGAACTCAATCTAATTAAAACTGCAGCCCAGCTCAAGCTAAACTCAATTCTTGGAATAATGTTTATGCTCAGCCTCACACTCTAACCTTAAGACATAGGGAAAGATTTTTATTTTCTGAAAACAAAACAAGAGCAAACAAAACAAAATAACAATTATATTTTGGTCTCCACTGTATTTTTATATTCAATGTCCAGAATACAATAAAAAATTACAAGACATACAATGAATGGGCCTGTGCCTGGATCCCACCTACTTCAGATAAATCAAAATCTGTGGAACCAGTAGTTGAAATGGAAAGCTGAAATGGAGGGATTTGCATGTGACAGAAAAGAAAGAAGATAATAGAGATGAGAGAGCCAAGGTTGTCCCCTGACACAAAAACTAGGGAGGTCAAATTAGGAAAGGAAGTGAAAAGCAGTAAATGCTACAAGAGAAGTGAGATGCAAACTGATTATTTTAAAAAATCATATTTACCTTATTTCTTCATTTCTTACAAAGTAGCCTCTCTTTTTGCCAATTAGAAGAGTAGCTTATTTAAAATTATAATATAAAACCTGGAAGTTCTAATTTTCTTTTGCAAATTTGGAAGAATAACTGAATAGTTTCAAAGTTTCTTCTCTTAAAATGCCTTTCTTCTCAAACTAGGTTAGGCCATCTCAAATAACAACAACTTTTCTTATGCTTGCAAAATTAACAATTTGTAATAAAAAAGCACAAATTCTTTATTGTGACTAATTGTACTTTATCAAGCTATTAATTTTAATCAGAAAGCTAATGTGGTAGGCTGCAAGGAATGGAGAATTAAGCGGATGTTCATTGATAATTTGGAAGAGAAAATTCTATTTGTAAAAGCAATGAATATTTCTTCCATTATCCTATTTAAGCAGATGTTCTGTCTAATCTGCATTCACTTTACTTACTACCTTATCTTTGACCTTTCCTTTGATGGTATTCATGCAAGAGAATGTCAGTGTTTACCTACCTGCTGTGCTTCCATCTGTCTAAGCAGTGCATGGATACACACAAATTATATTTCATTTGTATGACTTTGAATGACAGAGGAATAACTAAGACTTTATAGACATAGAATAATCAGATATTATCTCTTTAGTCCCAGAATAAACTATAACATCGTCTTACATCTGGACAGTTTATACTAGAAGCAGGTGCTTTGAATCACTTCAAACTAGAAACTCTGATTTCCAGAATCTCCAGAGGTTTCTCTAAACAGTTTTTATACTGGCCTGCAAGTTTTGCCATTTTGTTATTTTTTTCCATCTGGATGGTTGTTCAGTCTGTGGTAGAAAGAGCAACAGTGATTATTTGTGATATGGGTTGTTTCTTTTAACTGTCTAGTCAAATAAGCCCTCATGTTTGCAGTCTCAGGTGTTTGTTGATGATTTGGAGTTAAAGGCTCACTCTGAAAAGAGCTTGGCTTCTTTGGGAGTTATTTTATTGTTCAAATAGCTTGGTAATTTTCCAGGTTAACGGGGACCTAAGGCAGATAAAATATCTCTAATAAGGTATGCTCCCATATCTCTTGAATAAAAATGTATTGCTTGCCCATAGAAGGTTTTAGCTACCAGTATCTTAATTGGAATGAGGAGGATAATTTGCATCTATAGATTGTTTAAAAAAGAAACTTTAAGAAGTCAGGGTCCCACCCCAAAGTTATATATGACATGTACGGGATCTGGTTAAAGAAATATATTATCTGTGGGAATAGTTCCAAGATGGTCTGATTATATAATTCATAGCATAAATTAATTAAATTTTTTAGCACATAGCCTAATCTCTGATTGTATCTTGGGAAGTACAAACCTCTCTAGCAGTAAAGGACAAAAAATCTTGGAGTTGTTTTAACTGATATTATTTTTGCACAATTTGGACATAATATTTCTGAGGACTGACCCATTTAATAAAAATGACATAATAAAACAAATACCTGAGGTCCTCCTCTCTTAATGTATCTATCTACATAAAATTTAAAGCAGATAGCATAAAGTGTATATTTATCATTTATTACTGTGTAGCAAATTATAATACAACTCAATGGCTTAAAACAACAAACATTTACTGCCTCATAGATTCTGAGTGGAGAATCCAGGAATGACTTAGATGAGTGATTATGGCTCATGGTCTCTTCATAAGGTTACACTCAAGATGTTGGCTGGAGCTTCTGTCATCTGAAGGCGTGACTTGGACTGTTATGTTCACTTCCAAGACTGAAATTGTAGAACGAAAAACATAATACATGAAATAAAAAACTTACTGGATGGGCTAAATAGAAATCTGGAAATGAGAGAGGTTGGTAGAATGGATTAAAATATTATTCAATTATATGCTATCTACAAGGATGATTTCAAATATAATGATGCAAATAGGTTGAACATGAAGGAATGGAATAAACATAGACCAAGGAAGCTAATTAAAAGAAAATTGAAATTGATATAATAATATAATACAAAGTAGATTTCAGAGCAAATAAAGTTACTAGGACAAAAAAGATTATCACAAAATAATAAGTCAATTCAACAACACGATAGAGCAATCCTAAATGTTTATGTTCGAAACAACAAAGCTTTAAAATTCATGAAGCCAAAATGACAGAGCTTAAATACAAGACAGATACATGTACAATTATAGCTGGGGACTTGAATACATTGTCTCAATAATGAGTAATGCTACTTGACAGAAAATAAAGATAAAGAAAATAACACCATCAACTAATGGCATCTAATTGGCATTTAAAGTACATATCACGCAGTAACATTAGAAGACACATTTTTTTCTAGCACACATGGAATATTCACCAAGATAGACTACATCTTGGGCCATTAAAAAAACCCTTAACAAATTTAAAATAAAATCATAATGTTCTCTTATGTAGTAGAATCAAACTAGCAATCTATACTAGAAAGGTAACAGAAAAATCTCTAAACACTTGGAAATTAAAGAATAGGTTTCTAAATATTCCATGGATAAAACAAAGTTTAAGGTCAATTAATTTAACACAACTGTACTGAGTCCAGTAATTTGTATTTCTTATAGGCTTCCAGTTGTTGCTGATGCTTCTAGTCCATGATAGGGATAGGGTAGAGCAACGGAGACCACATTTTAATAACCATTGAAGTAGAGCATTAAAAATACAGAGTTCTTCTGAAGATACCTACATTGCAGATACATTCCAGCTATGCCAACCCAAAGCCGTGCCAACCCAAAACACTCTTTCTTATGGGATAATAGGTATTAATGATCATGTGTCTTATACTTGTATGTATTTTTCTAATAAAGCTTCGTTACATTTTTACCCCACGACAGTAATGGGGATATATGTATGCATGTTTGCCTGTTTGCATGGAAATCTGGCTGCTTAGCACATTTGTAACCTGCTCTGCCCGTGAAGACTTGTTCGTGGCTCCTATTTAGAGAGTGTGATTGAATGACAGTACTTAGAATGTATAGTTTGTATTTGCCATTACTTGATATGTTTGAATTGAATATACTAGCAATCATGTAATTTGTGACTTTCTAGGCATCATATTCACAACTAGGCTAGCTTTCACTTTAATTAATGATGGTACCAGATTTGGGTGGTTCAAATAGCAAGTCTTCGCATAGGTGGATAGCTAAGAGTGATAAAGTATTATTCAATTCCCATGCAGTCTTATCTTTTATTTTCCAGCAAAAAATAAAAGGAAACAAAATAATAACAGTCAACAGCCAATATTTAGCTCATTATGGAATTCCCATGTGCTTTTAAAATTTAATAAAAGGCTATGTGTAAAATAAGTAGCAATCTGTAAATGGCACAAATAAATTCAATAAATATTTATTATGTTCCTATAGGAATCTGGCACTGGATTTTAAAGTGTATATTATGGTTTATGATAGTCATATTAAATCCATACATTTTATAACATGTTTTTTCACATTATTTTGAGCCAAGAGAAAATAATTTTATATAGGTTATTAAGCCATGGTCTATTATTTGTGAGGTTAATTCATTATTAGCTATTGGAAAAAAAGAAAGACTGAGTTTCCTTTTTAAAAGTGTTATCATTTCTAAAACATATTCAACATTAAAAATATTCACTAGGATTTTGTCTTTATTAACAAATATTAATTATAATCAACATTTAAGAAGAACAATATTTAAAGATGTAAAACCAAATGAAGTTGAAATTGAGATAAAATTTTTAATTCAAACTCTGCTTTTCCTGAACACATTTAAATAGAAACCTTAAATCTTCCCTTTCTGTTAAGGTCACCAGGCTCCTTGCTCATGGCTACCCTATGAAGGCAGAAAAAGATAAGCTCCAGCCTACAAGTTGGTAACACTTAAATTCCTACTTGTATCTACAGTTTGTGAAGAACCAGTGTAGCTATGTCTATGTCCAGGAGTAGAGCCAGGGCCAAAGGCTACCAAAACAGGGTGCTGAGAACATGTGTTTTAAAGTGTTGTCAGTTAATTTTTTAACAACAAAGTATAGGAACTGACTTCCTTAATGACTCCCTCTACTAAGCTAATAATTTAATACATGTTGTTTGCATATTAGTTTTTTAGTTTTTTTTTTTTTTTTTTTTTTTTTAATGGGGTCTCACTCTGTTGCCCAGGCTGAGTGCAGTGGTGCCATGTTGACTCACTGCAAGCTCCACCTCCTGGGTTCACACCATTCTCCTGCCTCAGCCTTCAGCCTCCCGAGTAGCTGGGACTACAGGCGCCCGCCACCATACCTGGCTAATTTTTTGTATTTTTAATAAAGACGGGGTTTCACTGTGTTAGTCAGGATGGTCTCTATCTCCTGACCTTGTGATCCACCCGCCTCGGCCTCCCAAAGTGCTGGGATGACAGGCGTGAGCCACCGCACCCGGCCCATATTAGGTTTACTCTATAGGAAACATACACATAGACGGGTATGCATACACTTTTTTTTCTTTATAATATGTAGTCCATTTAATTACATGCTAAAGATTAATTTCTAGCTTTATGATATGGGATGCTGTTTTCCATTTCTTGGGAATAAGTTTTTTGTTTCATTGTTTTTGAGGAATTATTGGAATAATGGATTGAATGAATGTGTTTGGTTTTCCCATAGCTGACACTTATTAAACACCCACAGTGTTCCAGATACTGCATTAGGCACCAGATGCCAATTAACATGCAGATTTATTTGTCATACAAATCTTGCAGGATACTTCACCTACAGTTTGACATAATCCTTAGGTTAAATTATCTTGCTCATCATTTTAGCATATATTACATGAATTTTCCAGCAGTTCTTGAAATCTGCAACCTACTATTGAAATCTGCAACCTACTCCTGAGACCTTAACCTAGGCTGAGGTTAAGAAATAAGGTTTTCTGAAACCTTGATGGCCAGAAAGGATAGGAGTTAGGACTATCATTTTAAAGTCTGGGAAAGTTTTTCTTTATAACTAAAGAAAGAGGCATATTTATTTAAATCTATTGTTTTTGTAATAGTTTAGAGTTATAGAAAAATATGATAGTACAGAAAGTTTTCACATACCTCACACCATTTCCCTTAATATCTTATACTTGTACATTTGTTACAATTAATAAATCAATGTTGATACATTATTTTTATCTAAAGTGAATGCTTTATTCAAGTTGCCTTAGTTTTTACCTAAAGACTTTTTTTCTGTTCTAAGATTTCATCCTTAATATCATATTTAGTTGTCATGTCTCCTCTTGGCTTTCAGTTTCTCAGATTTTCCTTGTTTTTGATAACCTTGATAATTCTTAGTAATGGTCACATATTTTGCAGAATGTCCCCAAATTGGGATTTGTATAATTTTCTCATGATTAGACTATAGGTTTTTAGGAGGAATAACCACAGAGATAAAGTGCCATTCTCATCATATTCTATCAAGGAAACATACTATCAGCGTGATTTATCACTATTGTTAACCTTGATCAAACCTGGCCGAGGTAGTTTCCAACAGCTTTCTCCACTGTGAAGTTACTATCTTTCTCCTTGTTTTCCATGCTTTACCGGTAGGAGAGCTGTCTGCATAAGTCAGTTTTCACGCTGCTAATAAAGACATACCCAAGACTGGGTAATTTATAAAGAAAAAGAGGTTTAATTGACTCACAGTTCCATGTGGCTGGGGAGGCCTCACAATCATGGTAGAAGGTGAAAGGCACATCTTACATGGTGGCAGGCAAGAGAGAATGAGAACCAAACAAAAAGGAAAACCCCTTATTAAACCATCAGGTCTTGTGAGACTTATTCACCACCACAAGAACAGTATGGAGGAAACCACCCCCATGATTCAGTTATCTCCCACCTGGTTCCTCCCACAACACATGAGAATTATGGGAGCTATAATTCAAGATGAGATTTGGGTGGGGACACAGCCAAATCATATCAAGAACAGTCTCTGTACACAGGCCCAATCTTAAAGAGTAGAAAGTTATGCTTCATCTTAAAGACTGACTGTCTGCATAAATTATGTGGAATCTTTCTGGATGAGACATTTGTCTATTCTCTACCATTTATTTATTCAATCATTTATTTACATCAGTATGGACTGATGGGTACTTATTTTATACTTTGTGTTATAGTCCAATGTTCTTTATTTAATTTTTTGTATACGTTTTTCTGCTTTAGCTATTGGAGCTCCTTCAGCTGATGCTTGAATCCCTTTGGCATAATTCCCAACCCCCCTCTGTTTCTGTGGGTATGTGTGTGTGTGCACACATTTCCTTTCTGGCACTACAAGATGCTCAAACTGTCAAGTATAGTCAAGTATATAGAGAAATACAGAATAATGAATTATGTAATGGTAATGCATAAATCACTTTTAACCCTGGTATAAATGTTAAAAGACAAACACAGTAAGTGTAAATATAACCATTAAAATTGGTTAATAGATGCATAATATACAAAGAAGTAAATTTTTGCATCAGTAACATAAAGTACATGTGCAGAGAAGTAGAAGTGTGGCATTTTTTGTATGCAGTTGAAATAACTTTTTATCTCAGAATAGACTGGTAAGACACAATAAGATGTTTTATGTAAGTCTAACTTTATTTTTCTATAGTATTGTGTTGGCAACTTTAGTTTTTTTTTTCCGTCGAAGACTTAGAATCAGTTTGTTGATATAAATGAATCAGCTGGTTAAGATTTTGACTGGTATTGAATTGAATATATAGATTAGGTTTGGACAAACTGACATCTTACACATATTGAATCTTCTAACCATGAACATTGAATATTTATTTAGGTCATTTTAAATTTGTTCATCAGTATTTCATAGGTTTTTGCATACCAAGGCTGTACATATTTTGTTGGTTTCACACCGATTTTGGAGTGTTACTGCAAATTTTTAGGGCTGTTTTTAAAAAATAGACTTTATATTCTAGTGCAGTTTTAGATTCACAGCAAAATTGATTCCCAAATACCATCACACATACATAGCTTCCCCCATTATTAACATCCCCACCAGGGTGATATAGTTGTTACCATTGATGAACCTACATTGATATATCTTTGTTAATAGAGTCCATAGTGTACATAGGTTCCACTCTTAGTGTTGTAGATTATATGGGTTTGGACAAGTTTGCAATGAGATACATCCACCATTATACCATAAAGTTTAGTTTTACTACCCTATCTGTGTTGTGTATTATCATTCTCCTAATCTTTTTAAAAAAATTCAAATTGTAATTGTTCATTGCTGGTATATAAGGGACTAACATGTGTACATTGACCTTGTTTCCTGAGACTTTGCTGTACTCACTTATTCTGGGAGATTTTTGGAAATTCTTTGGTAGATTTTTTGGTCAACAATTGTGCCTTCTATGAATACAGTTTTGTCTATCTCTTTCCATTTCATATACCTTTTATTTCTTCTTGTGTTATCACAATAGCTGAACCTTCAGTACACTGTGGAATAAGAGTAATGAGAGGGAACTTGCCTTGCTCCCAATGTTAGGGAAAAACATCCAGCCTCTCACCACTAATTTATTAGTCTGTTTTTGTAGATGTTCTTTATCAACTGAGGAAGTTCTCCATTTCTAGTTAATTGATTATTTTTTAAAAGTAAACATGACTTGGTATTGGATTTTGTCAGATTCTTTTTCTGAAGCTATTGATGTGATCATATGATCTTCCTTATTTGGTTAGTTGATAAGGTAGATTACATTGATTACTTCTTCAATGTTGAACAAATCTTTCACACGCTTGGTCATGTTTTATAAATGTTTTTATACATTCTTGGAATTTTTGCTAGTATTTTGTTGAGTTTGCATTTATGTTTATGAGTGATATTGATTTACAGTTTTCTTTTTTGTAATGTCTTTATACATTTTTGATATTAGGGTAACCATGGCCTTATAGAATGAGTTGGAAAGTGTTCTTTCTGCTTCTCTTTTTGGGAGATTGTGGACAATTTGATATTATTTTTTCCTAAACAATTAGATAGAATTCACTAGGGAACCCATATAAATCTGTTGTTTTTTATTTTGGGAATTATTAGTAATTGATTGTGATGGTTAATACTGTCAACTAGATTGAATTAAAGGATACAAAGTATTGATCCTGGGTGTGTTTGTGAGGGTGTTGCCAAAGGAGATTAACATTTGAGTCAGTGGGCTGGGAAAGGTAGGTTCACCTTTAATTTAGGTGGACACAATCTAATCAGCTGCCAAAGTGGCTAGAATATAAGCAGGCAGAAAAATGTGAAAAGAGAGGCTGGCCTAGCCTCCCAGGCTACATCTTTCTCCTGTGCTGGATGATTCCTGCCCTGGAATATCACACTCCAAGTTCTTCAGTTTTGGAACTCAGACTGGCTCTCCTTGCTCCTCCTTGCAGATGGCCTATTGTGGGACCTTGTGATCATGTGAGTTAATACTTAATAAACTCCTTTTATATATATATATACACACACACATATATATACATATATATATCTTCCCTTTATACATATATATATACTCCTTTAGTTCTGTTCCTCTAGAGAACCTGACTAATACAGATTTTGGTACTAGGAGTGGTTCTAGAGGAACAGAATATTAAGGATGGAGCTCTTTCATTGGTTTTGGGGTTTCTGCAGTTGGCTGAGTAATATGATTAGCCCCCAAAATGCTAAGAACTCTATTGCTAATAGTATGGAGAACACTGATAGTCCTTGGCATTAACTGTGTAGAAAGTTATGCAAAATAAGTGCATTTGACATTTCTCTTTCATTGCTCATGAGAGGCAAGGAGTTTAGTGACTCTATGCATAATAGCTTTGACGATATGTGGAGAGCCAAAGAACATAATGAAGCTGGTTGGTGGCTTCTAAGTTCAGTGGATAAAATAATGAAAGAAAATGATGAACTCAGATTCTATCTCCTGGCTTCAGAAGCAGATACCGAGCCTCAAATCTGCTAAGATTGCCCTGAGTTGAGAGCCTTATCTTCTGTAGATCGGTAACTGAAATTGTGGAAAAACAGACACGAGCTCTTATCATGTGAGTGGCTTGCTGCAATGAAAGGTGCATGCACAGCCTCTCCAGGTGTCTACTGTCAAAGTGAGGGCATTGATTGGAAAAGAATGGGACCCTGCAATTGGGAATGGGGACATATGGGAAGACCCTGATGAAGATGGGAACACTGAGTTTGTAAATTCTGATGAACCTTTTCTTGACAGAAGAAACAGCTTCCCCATCCCCAGTAGTGGCAACGTCACTTCCTCAACCCATGCTGCCATAAGCCTTTCCATCTTTGTCTGAGGAGATAAACCCTGTGCTGCCTGAGGCAACATTGGTGGCCTCCCCTGAGGCAGTTGCCAGGAAAGATAATTTTGATTCTCCTGAGTAGCCACCTTCAACACCCCTGTTTGCTTCTGGACCTATGACTAGACTAAAGTCACAGTGGGCCCCTAAAGGTGAGGTTGAGTGTGTGACCCATGATGTATGACACACTCAAAAAGAACTGCTTGAGTTTTCTAATTTATGTAAACAGAAATCTGGAGAACAGATATGGGAATGGATATTAAGGGTATGGGATAATGGTGGAAGGAACATAGAGTTGGATCAGGTTGAATTTATTGATTTGGGCCCACTAAGTAGGGACTCTGCATTTAATGTTTCAGCTCGGGGAATCTTATAAAAGGTTCTAATAGTTTATTTGCTTGGTAGCTGAAATATGGGTTAACAGATGGCCCACTGTGAGTGAGCTGGAAATGCCTGATCTGCCTTGGTTTAATGTAGAGGAAGAGATCCAAAGGCTTAGGGAGATTGGGATGGTGGAGTGGATTAATCACTCTAGACCTACTCATCCCAGCTGGGAGGGTCTAGAAGACATATCCTTGTCCAGTGCCTTACAAAATAGATTTGTGAGGGTTGCACCTGCATCTTCGAAGAGCCCTGTGATTGCTCTTCTCTGTATGTCAGGTCTAATAGTGGAGACGACAGTCACTCAACTACAGAATTTGAATACAATGGGAATAATTGGATCCCGAGGTGGGAGGGGCCAAGTGGTGGCACTCAACCATCAAAGGGAAGGTGGGCATAGCTGCCATAATGGACAGCAGAGGCAAAGTGGCAATCAGAATAGCTTGACTCATGTAGACCTCTGGCATTGCATAAATCATAGTGTTCCTAGAAGTGAAACTGATAGGAAGCCTACTGCATTCCTACTTAATTTATACAAGCAGAAAACTTCTAGGTCAAATAGACAAAAGACTAATTTGAATTATAAAAATAGAGAATCATGGCCCCTCAATCAATTTCCAGACTTGGGCCAATTTATAGACCCAGAACCCCTTCAATGAAGGGGAGGCTCGGTCCCCTTGAGGAAGTACTACTCTATTGACAATTTATGCAGTGAATCTTTATCTCATCCTTCCCCAAGGAGACCTAGCGTCTTTTACCAGGATAACTGTGCACTGGGAAGAGGGGAATGATCAGACACTTTGGGGACTACTGGACACTGGCTTTGAGCTGACGTTGATTCCAGGGGACCCAAAACATTATTGTTGTCCTCCAGTTAGAGTAGGAGCTTATGGAGGTCAGGCAATTAATGGAGCTTTAGCTCAGGTCTGACTTACACTGGGTCCAGTGGGTCCCTGGACCCACCCTGTGGTCATTTCCTCAGCACCAGAATGCATAATTGGCATAGACATATTTAGCAGCTGACAGAACCCCCACATTGCTCCTTGTCTGGTAGGGTGTGGGCTATAATGTTGGGAAACAGCAAATTGAAGCCATTAGAGCTGCTTCTACCTAGAAAGATAGTAAATCAAAAACAATATTGCATCCCTGGAGGGATTGTAGAGATTAAGGCCACATCCACACCAAAACCCCATCTGTAGGTCACCAACATCAAAGACCAAAGGTAGGTAAAACCACAAAGATGAAGAGAAACCAGAGCAGAAATGCTGAAAATTCCAAAAACCAGAGTGCCTCTTCTCCTCCAAAGGATCGCAGCTCCTCGCCAGCAAAGAAACAAAACTGGATAGAGAATGACCTTGACGAGTTGACAGAAGTAGGCTTCAGAAGGTTGGTATAACAAACTTCTCTGAGCTAAAGGAGCATGTTCTAACTCATTGCAAGGAAGTGAAAAACCTTGAAAAAAGTTTACACGAATGGCTAACTAGAATAAACAGTGTAGAGAAGACTTTAAATGACCTGATTGGGTTGAAAACCACAGCACAAGAACTTCGTGATGCATGCACAAGCTTCAATAGCCGATTCAATTAAGTGGGAGAAAGGATATCAGTGATTGAAGATCAAATCAATGAAATAAAGTGAGAAGACAAGATTAGAGAAAAAAGAGTGAAAAGAAACGAACAAAGCCGCCAAGAAATATGAATTATGTGAAAAGACCAAATCTATGTGTGATTGGTGTATCTGAAAGTGACAGGATGAATGGAACCAAGTTAGAAAACACTCTTCAGGATATTATCCAGGAGAATTTCCCCAACCTAGCAAGGCAGGCCAACATTCAAATTCAGGAAATACAGAGAACACCACAAAGATACTCCTTGAGAAGAGCAACCCCAAGACACGTAATTGTCAGATTCACCAAGGTTGAAATGAAGAAAAAAATGTTTAGGGCAACCAGAGAGAAAGATCTGGTTACCCGCAAAGGGAAGCCCATCAGACTAACAGCAGATCTCTCAACAGAAACCCTACAAACCAGAAGAGAGTGGGGCCAATATTCAACATTCTTAAAGAAAAGAATTTTCAACCCAGAATCTCATATGCAGCCAAACTAAGCTTCATAAGTGAAGGAGAAATAAAATCCTTCCAGACAAGCAAATGCTGAGAGATTTTGTCACTGCCAGGCCTGCCTTACAAGAGCTCCTGAAGGAAGCACTAAACATGGAAAGGAACAACCAGTACCAGCCACTGCAAAAACAGGCCAAATTGTAAAAAACATTGATGCTAAGAAGAAACTGTATCAATTAATGGGCAAAATAACCAGCTAACATCAAAATGACAGGATCAAATTCACACATAACAATATTAACATTAAATGTAAATGGGCTAAATGTCCCAATTAAAAGACACAGACTGGCAAATTGGATAAAGGGTCAAGACCCATCAGTGTGCTGTATTCAGGAGACCATCTCATTTGCAGAGACACACATAGGCTCAAAATAAAGGGATGGAGAAAGATCTACCAAGGAAATAGCAAAAAAAAAAAGGAGGGTTTGCAATTCTAGTCTCTGATAAAACAGTCTTTAAACCAACAAAGATCAAAAGAGACAAAGAATGACATTACATAATGGTAAAGGGATCAATTCAACAAGAAGAGCTAACTATCCTAAATATATATGCACCCAATACAAGAGCACCCAGATTCATAAAGCAAGTCCTGAGTGATCTACAAAGAGACTTAGACTCCCACACATTAATAATGGGAGACTTTAACACCCCACTGTCAACATTAGACAGATCAATGAGACAGAAAGTCAACAAGGATATCCAGGAATTGAACTCAGCTCTGCACCAAGGAGACCTAATAGACATCTACAGAACTCTACACCCCAAATCAACAGACCATACATTCTTCTCAGCACCACATTGTACTTATCCCAAAATTGACCACATAATTGGAAGTAAAGCACTCCTCAGCAAATGTAAAAGAACAGAAATTATAACAAACTGTCTCTCAGACCACAGTGCAATCAAATTAGAACTCAGAATTAAGAAAGTCCCTCAAAACCGTACAACCTCATGGAAACTGAACAACCTGTTCATGAATGACTCCTGGGTAAATAATGAAATTAAGGCAGAAATAAAGATGTTATTTGAAAGAGATGAGAACAAAGACACAATGTACCAGAATCTCTATGACACATTTAAAGCAGTGTGTAGATGGAAATTTATAGCACTAAATGCCCACAAGAGAAAGCAGGAAAGATCTAAAATCAACACCCTAACATAATAATTAAAAGAACTAGAGAAGCAAGAGCAAACAAATTCAAAAGCTAGCAGAAGACAAGAAATAACCAAGATCAAAGCAGAACTGAAGGAGATAAAGACACGAAAAACCCTTCAAAAAATTAATGAATCCAGGAGCTGGTTTTTTGAAAAGATCAACAAAATTGATACACTGCTAGCAAGACTAATAAAGAAGAAAAGAGAGAAGAATCAAATTGACACAATAAAAAACGATAAAGGAGATATCACCACCGATCCCACAGAAATACAAACTGCCTACAGAGAATAGTGTAAACACCTCTATGCAAATAAACTAGAAAATCTAGAAGAAACTGATAAATTCCCAGACACTTACACAGTCCCGATACTAAACCAGGAAGAAGTTGAAACTCTGAATAGATGAATAACGGGTTCTGAAATTGAGGCAATAATTAATAGCCTACCAACCAAAAAAGTCCAGGACCAGATGGATTCACAGCCAAATTCTACCAGAGGTACAAAGAGGAGCTGGTACCATTCCCTCTGAAACTATTCCAATTAATAGAAAAAGAGAGAATCCTCCCTAACTCATTGTATGAGGCCAGCATCATCCTGATACCAAAGCCTGGCAGAGACACAACAAGAAAAGAGACTTTTAGACCAATATCCCTGATGAACATTGATGCAAAAATCCTCAATAAAATATTGGCAAACTGAATCCAGCAGCACATCGAAAAGCTTATCCACCACAATCAAGTCAGCTTCATCCCTGGGATTCAAGGCTGGTTCAACAAACGCCAATCAATAAACATAATCAATCACATAAACGGAATCAGTGACAAAAACCACATGATTATCTCAATAGATGCAGAAAAGGCCTTTGACAAAATTCAACTTAATGCTAAAAACTCTCAGTATACTAGGTATTGATGGGATATATCTCAAAATAATAAGAGCTATTTATGACAAACCCTCAGCCAATATTATACTGAATGGGCAAAAACTGGAAGCACTCCCTTTGAAAACCAGCACAAGACAAGGATGCCCTCTCTCACCATTCCTATTCAACATAGTGTTGGAAGTTCTGGCCAGGGCAATCAGGCAAGAGAAAGAAATAAAGCATATTCAATTAGGAAAAGAGGAAGTCAAATTGTCCCTGTTTGCAGATGACATGATTGTATATTTAGAAAACCCCATCTTCTCAGCCCAAAATCTCCTTAAGCTGATAGGCAACTTCAGCAAAGTCTCAGGATACAAAATCAATGTGCAAAAATCACAAGCATCCCTATACCAACAACAAACAGTCAAATTATGAGTGAACTCCTATTCACAACTGCTACAAAGGGAACAAAATACCTAGGAATCCAACTTACAAGGGATGTGAAGAACTTCAAGAACTACAAACCACTGCTCAAGGAAATAAAAGAGGACACAAACAAATGGAAGAACATTCCATGCTTATGGATAGGAAGAATCAATATTGTGAAAATGGCCATACTGCCCAAGGTAATTTATAGATTCAGTGCCATCCACATCAAGCTACCAATGACTTTCTTCACAGAATTGGAAAAAACTAAAGTTCATATGGAATAAAAAAAGAGCCCATATGGCCAAGACAATCCTAAGCAAAAAGAAAAACGCTGGAGGCATCATGCTACCTGACTTCAAACTATACTACAAGGCTACAGTAATCAAAACAGCATGGTATTGGTACTAAAACAGAGATATAGACCAATGGAACAGAACAGAGGCCTCAGAAATAACACCACACATCTACAACCATCTGAGCTTTGACAAACATGACAAAAACAAGAAATGGGGAAAGGATCCTCTATTTAATAAATAGTGCTGGGACAACCAGCTAGCCATATGTAGAAAGCTGAAACTGGATCCCTTCCTTACACCTTATACAAAAATTTACTGAAGATGGATTAAAGACTTAAATGTAAGACCTAAAACCATAAAAACCCTAGAAGAAAACCTAGGCAATACCATTCAGGACATAGGCATGGACGAAGACTTCATGACTAAAACACCAAAAGCAATGACAACAAAAGCCAAAATAGACTAATGGGATCTAATTAAACTAAAGAGCTTCTGCATGGCAAAAGAAACTATCATCAGAGTGAACAGGCAGCCTACAGAATGGGAGAAAATTTTTGCAATCTACTGATCTGACAAAAGATTAATATCCAGAATCTACAAAGAAGTTAAACAAATTTACAGGAAAAAAAACAAAAACAACCCCATCAAAAAGTGGGCAAAGGATATGAACAGACACTTCTCAAAAGAAGATATTTATGCAGCCAACAGACACATGAAAAAATGATCATCATCACTGGTTATCAGAGAAATGTAAATCAAAATCACAGTGTGATACTATCTCATGCCAGTTAGAATGGTGATCATTAAAAAGTCAGGAAACAATAGGTGCTGGAGAGGATGTGGAGAAATAGGAACATTTCTACACTCTTGGTGGGAGTGTAAATTAGTTCAACCATTGTGGAAGACAGTCTGGTGATTCCTCAAGTATCTAGAACTAGAAATACTGTTTGACCAATTGATCCCATTACTGGGTATATACCCAAAGGATTATAAATCATGCTACTATAAAGACATGCACATGTATAGCAAAGACTTGGAAGCAACCCAAAAGTCCATCAGTGATAGACTGGATTAAGAAAAGGTGGCACATATACACCATGGGATACTATGCAACCATAAAAAAGGCTGAGTTCATGTACTTTGCAGGGACATGAATGAAGCTGGAAACCATCATTCTCAGCAAACTATCACAGGACAGAAAACCAAACACCACATGTTCTCACTCATAGGTGGTAATTGAACAATGAGAACACATGGACACAGGGTGGGGAACATCACACACTGGGGTCTGTCGGGGGTGGGTGGCTGGGGGAGGGATAGCATTAGGAAAAACACCTAATGTAAAAGACGAGTTGATGGGTGCAGCAAACTAACATGGCACATGTATACTTATGTAACAAATGTGCACGTTGTGAACATGTACCCTAGAACTTAACAAATAATAATAATCATTATTTATTTTTAACATCTGTGGGTACAGAATAAGTGTATATATTTATGAGGCACATGAAATGATTTGATACAGACATACAATGTGTAATAATCACATCATATAAAATGGGATATTCATCTCCTCAAGTATTTATCCTTTGAATTATAAACAAATTATACTGTTAGTATTTTAAAATGCATAATTAAATTGTTACTAACTATAGTCCCCTCTTATGTTATATCCTAGGTTTTATTCATTCATTCTATTTATTTTGTACCTATTAACCATTCCCATCTCCTCTGCAACCCAACCAATACCCTTCCCAGCATCTGGTAACCATCTTTCTACTGAATCTCTATCTTTTTTTATGGCTGAATAGTACTCTATTTTGTACATGTATCACACTTTCTTTATCCCTTCATTTGTTCATGGACATTTAGGTTGCTTCTAAATCTTGGCCATTGTGAGCAGAGCTGTGGCAAATATGAGAGTGCAGATACCACTCAACATAATGATTTCATTTTGGGGAGTTACATACTCAGCAGTGGGATTATTGGATTACTTGGAAGCTCTATTTTTAGTTTTTTGAATAACCTCCAAACTGTTCTCCATAGGGGTTGTACTAATTTACATTCCTATCAATATTGTATGAGGGTTCCCTTTTCCCCACCTTCTCACCAGTATTTTTTATTGCTTATCTTTTGGATATAAGCCATTTTAGCCAAGATGAGATGATACCTCATTGAAGTTTTAATTTGCATTTATTTGACAATCATTGATATTGAGTACCTTTTCATATGTCTGTTTGCCATTTGTATGTCTTGAGAAATGTCTATTGAAATCTTTTGCCCATTTAAAAATCAGATTATTAGATTTTTCCCTACAGAGTTGTTTGTGCTCCTTATATATTCTGGTTAACAATCCCTTGTCCGAAGGTTAATTTGCAAATTTTTTCCCTACTATGTGGGCTGTCTATATATATTATTGATTGTTTCCCTTGTTGTGCAGAAGCTTTTTAACTTGATGTGATTCCATTTGTCCATTTTTGCTTTGATTGCCTATTTTTATATGGTACTACTCAAATCCTTGCCCACTCTAATATCCTGGAGAGTTTCCTCAGTGTTTTCTTGTATTTTTATAGTTTGGGGTCTTAGATTTAAGGCTTCAATTATTTTTATTTGACTTTTGTATATGGTGAGATATAAGGGTCAAGTTTTATTTTTTTGGTATATGGATATTCCATTTTCCATATAAGACCATTTATTGAGGAGACTATCTTTTCCCTAGGATATGTTCTTGGCTTCTTTGTGGAAAGAGAGTTTACTGTAGGTGTGTGGATTTGTTTCTGGGTTCTCTATTCTGTTTTGTTAGTCTATGTTTCTTTTTTTATACCAGTACCATGCTGTTTTGGTTACTATAGCTCTGTAGCACAATTGGAAGTCAGGTAATGTTATTCATTCAGGGTTGTTCTTTTTGGTCAGAAAAGCTTTGACTATTTGGGATCTTTCATGGTTCCATATAAATTTTAGGATTTTTTTTGATTTCTGTGAATAATGTCATTGGTATTTTGATAGAGATTACATTGACTCTGTAGATTGCTTTGGGTGTATGAAGCTTTTGAAAATGATGCTTTCAATCCATGACCATGAAATATTTTTCAAGTTTTTTGTTTCCTCTTCAATTTTTTTCATTACTGTTTTATACTTTTTATTGTATAGACCTTTCAGTTCTTAATTCCTAGGTATTGAATTTTATTTGTGGCTATTATAAATGGGATTAAATATTAAATTTATTTTGCAGATTGTTCACTGTTAACATATAGAAATGCTAGTGACTTTTGTATGTTGACTTTGTGTCCTGAAACTTTACTGAATTTATTTATAAATTCTAAAATGTTTTTGATGGAGTCCTTAGATTTCTTCAAATATAAGAACATATCATCTACAAACAAGGATAATTTGACTTCTTCCCTTCCAATTTGGATGCCCTACGTTTCTTTCTCTTCTCTGATTGCTCAAGATAGGACTTCCAGTACTATGTTGAATAATAGTGGTAACAGCGGACATCCCTGTATCTTTTCAGACCTTAGAGGAAAGGCTTTCAGTTTTCCCCCACTTATTATGATGCCAGCTGTGAATCTGTCTTATGTAGCTTTTATTATGTTGAGGTATGTGTCTTCTATACTGAGTTTTTTGAGGGTTTTCATCATGAAGGGTTGTTGAATTTTATCAAATGCTTTTTCAGCATCAATTGAAATTATTATATGGTTTTTGTCCTTCCTTCTGTTGATATGATATATCACATTTATTGATTTGTATATATTGAATTATCCTTGCATACCTGGGATAAATCCAGATTGGTCATAATGAATGATCTTTTAGATGTATTCTTGAATATGGCTTGCTAGTATTTTGTTGGGGATGTTAGCATCAATATTCATCAGATATATTGGCCTGTAGTTTTCTTTCTTTTTCTTTTTTTTTTTTTTGATGTGTCTCTGGCTTTGGTATCAGGGTAATATTGGCCTCATAGGATGAGTTAAGAAGTATTCTCTCTTCCGTATTTTTTCAGAGCAGTTCGAATAGAAATGGTATTAGTTCTTCTTTAAATGTTTGGTAGAATTCAACAGTGAAAACATTGGGTCCTGGGCTTTTCTTTCTGGGAGATATTTTTATTATGACTTTGATCTCATTGCTTGTTACTTATCTGTTCAGGGTTTGGATTTCTTCACGGTGTAGTTTTGATAGGTTGTATGTGTCCAGGAATCTGTACTTTTTTTTCTAGATTTTTCAATTTATTGGCATATTGTTGCTTATAGTAGCCACTAATGATCCTTTGTTGTAATTGCCTTTGGCGTCTTTGTCATAAAATATTTGCCAGTTACTATGTCCAGAGTGGTATTGCCTAGGTTTTCTTCCAGAATTTTTAGTTTTGGGTTTTACATTTAAGTCTTTAATCCATTCTGAGTTGATTTTTATTATATGGTAAAAGGAAGGGGTCCAGTTTCAATCTTCTGCATATGGTTAGCCAGTTATCCTAGCACCATTTATTAAATAGACAGTTTTTCCCTATTGCTTGTTTTGTCATCTGTGTCAAAGATCAGATAGTTGTAGGTGTATGGCCTTATTTCATGGCTCCTTTTTCTGTTCCATAGATCTATGTGTCTGTTTTTGTACCAGTACCATGAGATTTAGTTACTGTAGTCGTGTAGTGTAGATTGAAGTCAGGTAATATTATGCCTCCAGCTTTGTTCTTTTTCCTTAGGATTGCCTTGGCTATTCAGGCAGTTTTTTTTTTGTTGTTGTTCTATATGAATTTTTAAAAGCTTTTTGCTAGCTCTGTGAAGAATGTCGTTGGTAGTTTAATAGAAATAGCATTGAATCTGCAAATTGCTTTGGGCAGTATGCCCATTTTAATTGATATTGATTCTTTCTATTCATGAGCATGGATTTTTTATTTTTTATTTTTGCATTTGTTTGTGTCATCTGTGTTTTCTTTGAGCAGTGTTTTGTAGTTCTCCTTGTAGATATCTTTCACCTCCCTGGTTAGCTGTATTCCTAGGTATTTTATTCTTTTTTGTGTCAATTTTGAATGGAATTACATTCCTGATTTGGCTCTCATCTTGACTGTTATTGGTATATAGAAATGCTAGTGATTTTTTTACAGTGGTGTTGTATCCTGAGACTTTGCTGAAGTTGTTTATCAGCTTAAGGAGCTTTTGGTCTTAGACTATGGGTTTTTCTTTTTTTTTTATAGTAGGTATATAATCATGTTGTCTGGAAATCAGGATAGTTTGACTTCTTCTCTTTCTATTTGGATGCTCTTTATTCCTTTTTCTTGCCTGATTGCTCTAGCCAGGACATTCAATACTATGTTGAGTAGGAATGGTGAGAGATGGCATCCTTGTCTTGTGCCAGTTTTCAAGGGGAATGCTTCCAGCTTTTGCCCATTCAGTGTGATGTCGGCTGTGGTTGTCATAAATGATGGTTATTATTTTGAGGCTGTTCCTTCAATACCTAGGTTATTGAGAGTTTTAACATTAATGGATGTTGAATTTTATTGAAGCCTTTTCTGCATGCATTGAGACAATAGTGTGGTTTTTGTCTTTAGTGCTGTTTATGTGATGAATCACATTTATTTATTTGTTTTTGTTGGACCAAACGTGCATCCCAGGGATAAAGCCTACTTGATTGTGGTGAATAGGCTTTTTGATATGCTGCTGGATTTGGTGGGCAACAATGTTGTTGAGGATTTTTATGTCTATTTTCATCAAGGATATTGGTCTGAAGTTTTCTGTTTTTGTTGTGTCTTTTCCAGGCTTTGGTATCAGGATGATTCTGACCTCATAAAATGAGTTGGGGAGGACTCCCCCTCTTAGTTGTTTGGAATAATTTCAGTAGAAATGGTGCCAGCTCTTCTTTGCACATCTGGTAGAATTTGGCTGTGAATGCATTTGGTCCTGGGCTCTTTTTGGGTGGTAGCCTGTTTAGTACCGATTCAATTTCAGAGCTCATTATTGGTCTGTTCAGGGAATCAATTTCCTCTTGGTTCAGTCATGGGAGTGTGTATGTGTCCAGGAATTTATTCATCTCTTCTAGGTTTTCTAGTTTGTGTGCATGGAGGTGTTGGTAGTTGTCTCTGATGGTTGTTTGTATTTCTGTGGTGTTGGTGGTAACATTCCCTGTGTTGTTTCTAATTGTGTTTATTTGAATATTTTCTCCTTTCTTCCTTATTCATCTAGCTAGTGGCCTATCTTCCTTTTTTTTTTTTAAAAAAAAAAAAAAAGCCAACTTCTGGGTTTGGTAAAGTTTTGAATAATTTTTCATGTCTTCATGTCCTTTAGTTCAGCTCTGGTTTTGGTTATTTCTTGTCTTCTGCTAGCTTTGGGGTTAGTTTGCTCTTGGTTCTTTAGTTGTTTTAGTTGTGATGTTAAGTTGCTAATTTGAGATATTTCTAACTTTTTGGTGTGGGCATTTAGTGCTGTAAATTTCACTCTTAACTCTGCCTTAGCTGTGTGCCAGAGATTCTGATATGTTGTATCTTTGTTCTCATTAGTTTGAAAGAGCTTCTTGATTTCTGCCTCAATTTCATTATTTATACCAAAGTTATTCAGGAGCAGTTTGTTCAATTTCCACATAAATGCATGGTTTTGAGCAAAATTTTTAGTCTTGATTTCTAATTTGATTGCACTGTGGTCTGAGAGTGTGTTAGGCATAATTTCATTTCTTTTTCATTTGCTGAGGATTGTTTTATGTTCGATTGTGTGATTGGTTTTAAAGTATGTGCCATGTGGTGATGAAATGTATATTCTGTTGTTTTTGGGTGAAGAGTTCTGTAGAGGTCTATCAGATCTATTTGGTTCAATGTTGACTTCAGGTCCTGAATATTTTTATTAATTTTCTACCTTGATGACCTCTGTAATACTGTCAGTGGAGTGTTGAAGTCTCCCACTATTATTGTGTGGTAGTCTAAGTATGCAGGAAAGTCTCTAAGAATTTACTTCCTGTGTTGGGTGCATGTATATTTAGGATATATATATATATATGCGCATATATCTTTTTGTTGAATTGAACTCTTTGCCATTGTGTAATGTCCTTTTTTGTCTTTTTTGGTCTTTGTTGTTTTAATGTCTATTTTATCTGATATTAGAATTGCAACCCTTGTTGTTTTCTGATTTCCATTTGCTTGGAAGATTTTTCTCCATCTCTTTATTTTAAGCCTATGGTGTCATTGCATGTGAGATGGGTCCCTTGAAGGCAGCATACTATTGGATCTTGCTTTTTTATCCAGCTTGCCACTCTGTGCCTTTTAAATGGGACATTTAGCCCATATATAATTATGGTTAGTATTTATATGTTTGGGTTTGATATTGTTATTGTGTTGTTAGCTGGTTATTATGCTGGCTTATTTGCATGGTTGCTTTATGTTGTCACTGGTCTGTACCTAAGTATGTTTTTGTATTGCCTGGTAATAGTATTTTTTATTGCCTGGTAATAGTATTTCCTTTCCATATTTGATGATCCTTTCGAGATCTCTTGAAAGGTGGGTCTCATTGTAACAAACTTCTTCAATGTTTGCTTATCTGAAAGGATCTTTTCTCTTTCACTTCAGAAGCTTAGTTTGGCTGGATATAAAATTCTTGGTTGAAGATTTTTTTTTTTCTTTAGGAATGTTAAATATAGGCCCTCAATCTCATCTGACTTGTAGGATTTCTGCTGAGAGGTCTACTGTTAGCTTTATGGGGTTCCCTTTGTGGGTGACCTGCTCTTTCTCTATAGCTGTCTTTAACATTTTTTTTTTCATTTTGACCTTGAAAAATCTGATGATTATGTGTTGTGAAGGTTATTTTCTTGTGTAGATCTTGCAAGGGTTCACTGTATTTCCTGAATTTGACTGTTGGCCTCTTTAGTGAGGTTGGGGAGGTTTTCACGGACGATATCGTGAAATGTGGTTTCCAAGTTGTGTTCTCCTCACCCTTTTCAAGGATGCCAGTGGTTCATATATGTGATCTCTTTACATAATCTCATATATCTCAGAGGTTTCATTGATTCCTTTCCTTTATTTTTTTCTAACTTTTATTTTAGAAAGCCAGTCTTCAAGTTCTGAGATTGTTTTTTCAGCTTTGTCTATTCTGCTCTTAATACATGTGATCGCATTTTGAAATTCCTGTAGTGTGATTTCAGCTCTATCAGAGCAGTTAGGTTCTTTTTTTATGCTAGTTATTTCATATGTCAGCTCCTGTACCAATTTATTGTGAGTCTTACTTTTCTTGGATTGGGTTTTGTCATTATGAATCTTGATGATCTTTGTTCCTATCCATATTCTGAATCTTATTTCCGTCATTTCAGTCAACTTAGCCTGGTTAAGAACCCTTGTTGGAGAACTAGTGCTGTTGTTTGTAGGGAATAAGTCTGGCCATTTCAATTGCCAAAGTTCTTGCATCATTTCTTTTTAGAGGCTCCACTGGCTCTGTGTCACTCTTGGGTGGGCTGTTATTCTGCCATACTTTTCTTTGTTCTTCTTGGGTCGAGGTTTTTCTTGATGAATACCCACATGTGTACCAGGATGTTTCAGTTGAAGGTGCTATATTTACTCATCCTATTTCTCTCTATGAGAGTGGCATACACTAGCTGCCTTTGGTTGGCCATTCTCCTCCACCAGCTATCTGAATTTCTAAATCATGTACTGTGCATTTACATTCTTGTGCTTTCCTCCAAGTGAGGGATCTTCCAGATTCTCCCCATCCTTTTATTTTCAGTCTGTGTTTTTATTGGTGAAGTGTATTTCTTGTAGGCAACAGATCAAAGGGTCTTGTTTTTTTCACTGATTCAGTCACTCTGTTTCTTTATATTGGAATGTTTAGTCCAGTTTCATTCAGTGTAATTATTGATAACTGAGGACATGCTCCTGCTATTTTGTTTGTTTTCTGATTGTTTTGTGGTCTTCTCTGCTTTATTTCCTTCTGGTGTTCCTTTAGTGAAGGTAATTTCCTCTGGTGAAATAACTTAATTTCTTCCTTTTTATTTCTTGTGTATCTACTGTATGTTTATGGTGTCAGGTTATCATGAAGCTTGCAAATACTATTTTATAACCCATTATTTTAGCCTGATAACTACTTAACATTGTTTGTATAAACAAACAAGCAAAAAGAAAACTAATATAGACCCTATGCTTTAACTTCATCCCCCACTTTTTTGTTGTTTCTATTTATATCTAATTGTACTATGTATTGATAAATTATTGTTATTTTTTATTAGTTTATTGTTTTGTCTTTCTGTTTATAAGAGTAGTTTACAAACCACATTTACAGTGTTATAATATTCTGTGTTTTTCTGTGTACTTACCATTACCAGTGAGTTTTGTACATTCAGTTGATTACTTATTGTGCATTAACATCCTTTTGTTTCTGATTGAATTAACCACCTTTAGCATTTCTTATAGGATAGGTCTGGTGTTGATTAATTCACTTAGGTTTTGTTTGTCTAGGAAAGTCTTTATTTCTGTTTTATTTTTGAAGGATATTTTCACAGGATATACTATTCTGGGGTAAAAGTTTTTTTTCTTTAACACTTTAAATATGTCATGCCACTCTCTCCTGGCCTGTAAGGTCTCCACTGAAAAGTCTACTGTCAGACATGTGAGAGCTCCATTGTATGTTGTTTCTTTTCTTTTGCTGCTTTTAGGATCCCATCTTTACTCTTGATCTTTGGGAGTTTCATTTTAAATGTCTTGAGGTAGTCTTGTTCGGGTTAAATCTTCTTGGTGTTCTATAATCTTCTCGTACTTGGATGTTGATATCTTTCTCTAGGTTTGGGATCTCCTGCTCTACCTCCTCTTTAAGGCCAGTAGCTCTGAGATTTGTCCTTTTGAGGCTATTTTCTAGATTCTGTAGAAGCACTCCGTTGTTTATTATTTTTTATTTTGTTTCCTCTGTGTATTTTCAAACAGCTTGTCTTCAAGCTCACGAATTCTGTCTTCTGCTTGATCAATTCTGGTATTAAAAGACTCTGATGCATTCGTCAGTATGTCTGTTGCATTTTTCAGCTCCAGACTTTCTGCTTGATTCTTTTATATTATTTCAATGCCTTCATTAAATTTATCTGATGGAATTCTGAATTCCTTCTCTGTATTATATTGAATTTCTTTCAGTTTCCTCAACACCACTATTTTGAATTATCTATCTGAAAAGTCACATCTTTGTTTCTCCAAGATTGTTCTCTGGTTGCTTATTTAGTTCATTTTGTGAGGTCATGGTTTCCTGGGTGGTGTTGATGTCAGTAGATGTTCTTCAGTATGTGGGCATTAGAGAGTTAGGTATGTTTTGTAGTCTTCACTGTCTGGGCTTGTTTGGACCCATACTTTTTGGGAAGGCTCTCCAGATCTTTGAAAAGACTTGGGTGTTGTGATCTAAGCTGTGTCTGCTTTAGGGAGCACCTAAGCCCAGTAACACTGTGGTTCTTGCAGACTCATATAGGTACCATCTTGATGGTCTTGAACAAGATCCAGGAGGATTCTCTGGATTACCAGAAAGAGTCTCTTGTTCTTTTTTCACTTTCTCAAAAAAAAAAAAGTATCTTTCTTTGTTGTGAACCACCTAAAGCTGGGAGCAGAGTGATACAAGCATCCCTATAGCCACCACATCTATGACTGCACTGGGTCAGACCTGAATCCACCACAGCACTGTGCCTCCCACAAAGCCTGCATTAACCACTCCCTATGTTTTTTCAAGGCCTTGGGGTTTTGCAGTTAGCGGGTGGCAAACCCAGTCAGGCCTATGTTCTTCCCTTCATGGCAGCAGATGGGTCTAGAAGTGCCATTTAAAAGTCAGGGGCTAGGGTCAAAAACCTTAAAAGGCTGCCTGGTGTTCTACTGAACTGCAGCTGAGCTTGCACTCATACCACAAGATGCAGTTTTTCCCACTCTTCTTTCCCTTTTCCAAAGGCAGAGGAGCCTCACCCCATAACTACCACTATAAGCCAGCCACAGAGAGTACTGACAGACTACCACCAATATTTCCTTAAGACCCAATGGCTCTTAAGTCAACTTGTAGGGAAGGCTGCCTGGCTTGGGACTCACCACTTCAAGGCAGTGGGCTCCCTTTTGGCCAAGGGCAGGTGCACAGATAGGGTCCAGGAGTCAAATCCTGAAATCAGGGATCCCAAAAGCCCACTTGGTGCTGTACCCCACTATGGCTGTGCTGGTAACCTGAGATGCAAAATAAAGTCCCCTTTACTCTTCCCTCTGCTTTTCCTGAGCAGAAGGGGTATTGGCCCATAACCACCACAGCTGGTAACGTGCTAAGTCTCACCTGAAGCCAACAACTCTCAGAGGCTCACCCAAAGCCCTCATCTTAATATCTGGGTATCACTGCTGGTTATTCAGGGCCCAAGGGCTTTTCAGTTAACAGATAATGAATGCTGCCAGGACTGAGTCCTTTCCTTAAAGGAAGTGAGATTCCTTCTGGCCCAGGATGTGTCTAGAAATGTCATCCAAACCAGGGCCTGGGAACAGCGGCCTCGCAACTCTGACCAGTGTGATATACTGCTGTGGCTGAGCTGGTATCCAAGAAGTAAGATGAAGTCCTCCCCACTCATTCATCTTTTCTCTTCAAATGGAAGGGATCTCTTTTCAAGCCATGGGCTGTGCAGCCTGTAGTTAGGGGAAGGGTAATGCCAGCACTCCCCTAGCTGCCCCAGCTGGTGTCTTGGTAGGTCATGTGCCACTCCAGTCCACTGTCTCTGGGCCTAGTTCAGCAAAAAGACTTACTATGAGTTGCAGTCCTTATGGCCTAGACTGCCTTTCAAGTTTATTTAGATCATAGAGCACTTTAGCCTGTGGTGGTGAGGTCTGTGGGAACTCAAGTTTGGACCACGGGGATTGGTGATTCCCCTCTGGCTAGGGCTGATTTAAATGCCCCCTCCATGGGTGAGCAATAGCTGAGTTTGGTTCTATTTTCCTTTCTGCTCTAACAGGACAGCACTAAGTTTAATGCCTCATAATTTCTGTGTTCTCCCTCTCCCAGCACCCAGAGATGCTCTCTGTAGCATGCCTCTACTGCTAAGGTTGGAGGGGGTTGAGGTTGGGGTGATGTTGACAATTCAAGACTGTTTTTCTCTATCTCTTCGATGCCTCTTTTAGTGATAATGGAGTTAAAACTAGGTACTATGAAGGCTCACCTGATTTTTGGTTCTCATGAAAGTGTTTCTTCTGTGTAGATAGATCCTAAATTGATGGCCTGTGGAGGGGATGTTTGGTGGAGTTTTCTATTCTGCCATCTTGCTTAGCCTCTCTTGCTTCTGATTCTTAAATGGAACCGGTATCTTTCTCAAAACATAATTCAGAGCTACATTTAAAATAATTAAGATGAGGCATGAGTAGACCTTCCGAGTTGCCAGTCATGTTCTATTCTTGACCTGGGTAAGGGTTACATAGGTGTAGTCATATTTTAATGATTCATTTGTGAGACATGCATTTTTTCATGTGTGTCACATTGCAATTTTAAAAGGTTATAAATGAAAAATAAGTGGAATAGAATATAATGTTTTAAAAACAGATTTATACTGTTTATTCCGTATATAATGTAAATTTTAATTGTGATAAAGGTCTTCTGGATGCCTTGACAAATACCTCTCAGTTTTAAAAAGACCACATGTCTTTAAAAACCTCTTGTGTTAAAGTTGATAATAGAATCCTCAAACACATTGCAAATTAAGGGTGATTCTGCCTGTTTTCCAGACTTTGCAAACTTTTTGTTCTCATAGCTGTGTTACTTGACCTTATTTCCTGATGACAGTCTGTCAAAGTCTCTATTCCTAAGCAGGAGAGATTTAAGGAGCCTTAAACTAACATTTTGTGAGTCAGAATCTGGTTACTCTTGCTGTTAGTCTAGTTCTCATCGTGCACCCCAGTTCTGAAAATTTTACTTCTGTCTTGTTTCTGGGCTTCCGTTCTGACTTCATGACCTGCCACTTACTCTATTATTTGTAATGTAAACCCTGCTTTTATCTGCTTCATTTTCCTCTGCTTCCCCAGTGTCTGACATCATCTACCTAAATCCTAGCTCAGTATTTGGTCTTTTCCTACCACTTGACAAACTTGACAAGCCCTCTTGATTCAATAGTGTTGGTAGGTTCCAAGATATTATCTATCTCTTTTTTGCCTGTTGCCTTTTCTGCCAGCTTTCTCTCTTTCTCTCTCTCTCTCTCGACACACACACACACACACACACACACACACACACACACATATATTTTGTGGGCTTCCATTACCTCTAACACCTATTGCTTTTTTCTGTTTCTACTTGTTATCTCCTTTCAAATGGTCCTGTTCTTGGCATTTCTGTTTGTTGCTTTATGTTTCTTCCTAGGACCTACTGGACGCAGAATTTATGAAGAGAGAATATTAGAGATGGAAAAAATGCCAGAATAAATGTGTACAAACTTCACTTTTATAGAGGAGGAGACTGAGGCTCAGCTAAGTATTTAGCTGGATAGTTTTATGTATTACAGTAAGAGGATAATATTTTAAAAATACTTTCAGAAATGTTTTCCTTGCTCAAGAAGATGTCTCAATGTGTCAATCTGAAGACAGCTTCATAGATCTCTGCATTCCTCAATAAGGTGTGAAGAAAGCAGCCAGAACATCCCAATCCTCAAGCAGTTACAAAAATTTCTAGAGCTCTGATGGTTTGGTAGAAACCTGATCTTGGGATAGAGAGGCAACATTTAGGGACCTCGACTTTGGAGGCTTTTGCAAGGGCCATTGATTTTAGCAGTTGGTGCCAGTAAATGCCTAAATCATCAGATGAGACTAACCACATTTGAGTGGGTACCAACAATGGATGCTCAGTGACCATGAAGGGTGTGAAATATCTCAGTCCAACAAGTCCAACTCAGAAATATCTCTGAGTCCAACAAGGACTCAGAGGACTGCACGTGGAAGAGTCCCCTTCCCACTCAATGCCAGTTAATAGGTAAGCCTCTCATTTCTACCTTAAGGAGAAAAAGACAACAGAGGAAAGCCCTTGAAATAGTTTTTTTAAAAAATAGATCTAATATGACATTTGAACTTTAAATGAATTAAAGATTTAGTCAATAGGTTTAGAATGGATAAAACTGAATTACTGTTAGTGAGTTTAATATTTTTTCTTCTTTAACCAAAATGGTAATTTAAGAGCAAGTGGTGTGCAATTTCGAGAAAATAAATGTGTAATATTTTGTGTGTCAGCTTTGAAGGATATTTTTATAGGCTGGAAGAAAGGTTGAAGAGAATGGTGTGTGAGACTCTGGGGACCCACAAATAGTGAGTGCCCTAGGGAGACAGCAGAGGGGATGGAGTCACAAAAAATAACAGAAGACTTCCAGACCTGAATGGCTCATGTGGACAGGGACAGTAAGTCTCTTAGAACAGGCATAGCCTGTGTGGACAGCTGATCAATAACACATTACTTGGAACTATAGTTCTAGATGCAGGAATTGTGGCATAACTTAGGATATCCTAAGATTATCTGAGATGGCTTCCTACTAGCCTAGTGAGAAAGGGGGCTAAGGTCAAATGTGGAGAACATTTAAAAATGGGATTCCATGTGTCCCTGTTTGTAAGCAGAAATTTATACCTGTGATTATTACCTAGCCATAATGACAAAGGAAGAAAGAGAAAGAAGGAAAGAAAGAAAAGAGAGAAAGAAAGAAAGAAAGAAAAAGAAAAAGGCAGGCTTGTGTAGCTCCACATTTCTCTTGAATTTGAATTGTCAAGTTGCTCCTCAAAATTCCACTTAAAATCTGATGCTTTCTGTTTAGGCTCCAAACCTGTGGGAGCCTAACTATACAAAAGTGAAAACTCAAAATGGAGTCCCCAAATTTAAAAAGCAGCCCAGTGAAATCAGATCAAATAGAAGTCCATCTGGTTCGCCACTGCATCATGCCTGCAATTCCTCTCAGGTGTACAAATGCAGCTGAGTGGAAATGTGAATATTAATTGCTTGTATCCTGCCAGTCTCCTTGATTCCTCTGGGTGTTTGAAGAAAATAAAAATTGTGCATATCTCTCAGGAATATAATCCATCTGGTTTGAGGGAAATGACATTATCTCTCAGCAGATGTAGAAGATTTTAAACTACAACTGCTGAAAAACTTAGGCAGAACACCTCTAATCAGACCCCAGAGGAAAGAAAGGGGCATGTGACCCAAGAAAGCTTTTGTCATCTCTTCATGTTGGGTACTGAGCTGAGGATATTCTAGCTTATGATGAAGACTGAGTGATTTCTGGACCAAATCGTTACTCAGTCTTGTGAAGAAATACCCACCACTTGTGTTTGCATTAGTTTGTAAGGAAAATCAAATACTCAAAAAACTAGTTTAGTGTTTATCAGAATCATTGGGGCAGTTTTTTCAAAATATGAATGCTAAACAGTAGATTTGCCAAGTCAGAACCTCTGAAGGTGGGGGTCTGGCAGATATAGGGTAAAGACCTGCCTTGGGCAAAGGACAACAGAGATATACACAGCATTACTATGGATATCTCATTGTTATTCTCATTCTCCATTATTTTTTTTTTCTTTTTGAGACAGGGTCTTCTCTGTTGCCTAGGTTGGAGTGTAGTGGCATGATCATGGCTCACTGCAGCCCCAACCTCCTGGGCTCAAAAGATCCTCCCACCTCAGTCTCCCAAGTAGCTGAGACCACAATTATGCACCACCATGCCCAGCTAGTTTTTTAATTTTTGTAGAGACAAGTTCTCCCTATGTTGCCCAGGCTGTTCTCGAAGTCCTGGGCTCAAGCCATCCTCCCGCCTTGACCTTCCAAAGTGCTGGAATTACAGGCATGAGCCACTGCACCCAGTCTTCTGTGATGTTTTGTGGTTCCTCTGGCATCCACATCTATGGTTTCATTTCATCCTTCTACAGTCATGTAAAGCAGGAAGAATGGGTGCCTAAGAATTGTATTAGTCTTTTTTTCTGGTTGATTTATTCCCTGGTTTCACCCCTGTAGTACATCCCCAACATTATGGTGAGACTAATCTATTTAACATGTACATTTTATCAACTATTACTGCTCAATTATTTTTCTAAATGACTCCTCATTACCATTACCATAAATATCACTTTTCTCAAACGACAAAAAATGTTAGTGATAATCTGGTCTCTGCAAACCAGCCTGGTCTAATCTCTTATCCTCCCCTCATGGTATATGAAGCTTTAACAATAGTGACTTGTCATTTACCCTGCATATGTCAGAAAGTCTTTAACAAACTCAGCCTCCAAGGTCTTCCTCCCAGCCTCTATGCCTGGTTAATCCTTACTCATTCGGTTACATTTCTGCCCAATGAATATTTTCTTTCAATTAATGGCTTAATCTCAGCAGACAGACTTACAAGTTTATTTGTATATATTTCCCATGTTAGTACTGACACACTTTAACATTAGTTTCCTTTTTTTGGTCTGTATCTTTACTATAATTTAATTTCTTCTCAGGTAGGAATCGTGCCATTTAATCTTTGTATCACTATGCTGAGAACAGAGCCTGGAATATGAATGGAAGGATGAGTAAAGGAATTCCTGTTTATGCTACCCAGTTTATCCCACCAGTTCTGTATAAGTTTTACCCAGCTCCTGCTGAGGTGACAAATCTCATGTAGGCACAGACTGACAGCTCATGTCTTTCTCCTAGGGGGTCCTCTTGTTGCCCCTGAATGATCAGAGTCAGTGGGACCTGATTCCATCACACATGTGTAACCCAGAAGTGTGGGAGAGGCTAATATGCATAAAACAAATATTTGAACAATGAGGGATGGGAGCAGGTGAATAAAAAGCTGAGAGCACAGTGCCAAGATGCAGGATTTTTTATGGGCACCTGAAAGATGATTACACCAGACTGAGGAATTCCTTATACTTGAAGACAATCAGCAATTAACTGAGTATTGCACCCTCATATTATCCTTTCTCCTACCCTCATCAGCTCCTGCTTCTCCAGTTAAATGGTGCATATCCCAATCAAAGAATGGAACACAAGTTGTAGATGCAGGCTTTCCTTTCTGAGAAACCCAGGCTTAGACAGTTATAGACCTAGTGATCAGTAAAGAAAGAACTTAATGGTGCTTCATAAATGTGTGTGTATAAACAATTAACAAAACATAACTGAGAAATTTTCAAACAAGCATTTATTTTTTAACATAATTATTGTACTTCTTGTTCTTCAATTTTGGGAAATACTTAGCAACAATATTGCAGAATGTTAATCCACAGTGGCTCATAAGAAGAGAAGGGACATATAAATTTTATTATTTTACTTATATGATCAAGTATCTCTAACCGAGTACCCTCTTTTAGTTTTTCTAAGTAAAATCTTACATTGGAGGCTTAGGTATGGTCGTTCTTTGCACTTGATTTTTACTTGTTTTTTATCTGGACAATCAGCACTGGAATATTTCCAAACATCTAGATGATCTCTTAAATACAGGAAAAATCATTGCATTTTTAACACCGACTGGTATGGTTTGGCTCTGTGTCCCCACCCAAATCTCATCTTGTAGCTCCTATAAGTCCCCCATGTTGTGGGAGGGACCCAGTGGGAGATGACTGAATCATGGGGGTGGGTCTTTCCTGTGCTGTTCTCATGATAGTGAATGAGTCTCATGAGATCTGATGGTTTTAAGAATGGGAGTTTCTCTGTACAAGCTCTCTCTTTGTCTGCTGCCATCCACATAAGATGTGACTTGCTCCTCCTTGCATTCCATCATGATTGTGAGGCCTCCCCAGCCATATGGAATTCTAAGCCCAATAAACCTCTTTCTTTTGTAAATTGCCCAGTCTCAGGTATGTCTTTATTGGCAGTGTGAAAACAGACTAATATAGTAAATTGGTACTGGGAGTGGAGTGTTGCTGAAAAGATACCCGAAAATGTAGAAGCGACTTTGGAACGGGGTAACAGGCAGAGGTTGGAACAGTTTGGAGGGCTCAGAAGAGGACAGAAAAATGTGGAAAAGTTTGGAACTTTCTAGAAACTTGTTGAATGGCTTTGACCAAAAGCCTGATAGTGATGTGGACAATAAGGTCCAGGCTGAGGTGGTCTCAGATGGAGTTGAGGAATTTGTTGGGAACTGGAGCAAATGTGACTTTTGTTATGTTTTAGCAAAGAAACTGGTGGCGTTTTGCCCCTGCCCTAGAGATCTGTGGAACTTTGAACATGAGAGAGATGATTTAGGGTATCTGGAAGAAGAAATTTCTTTCCTTTCTTTTTTTTTTTTTTTTTGAGATAGAGTCTCACTCTGTCAGCCAGGCTGGAGTACAATGGTGCTATCTTGGCTCACTGCAACCCTCCACCTCCCAGGTTCAAGTAATTCTCCTGCCTTAGCCTCCCAAGCAGCTGGGATTACAGGTGCCCGCCACCACGCCCAGCTAATTTTTGTGTTTTTATTAGAGACAGGGTTTCACCATGTTGGTCAGGCTAGTCTTGAACTCCTGACCTCATGATCCACCTGCCTCAGCCTCCCAAAGTGCTGGGATTACAGGTGTGAGCAACCACGCCAGGCCTGAAGAAGAAATCTCTAAGCAGCAAAGCAATCAAGAGGTGATTTGGGTGCTGTTAAAGGCATTTGGTTCTATAAGGGAAGCAGAGTATAAAAGTTCAGAAAATTTGCAGCTTGACACTATGATAGAAAAGAAAATCCCGTTTTATGAGAAATTCAAGCCAGCTGCAGAAATTTGCATAAGTAATGAAGAGTTGAATGTTAATCACCAAGACAATGGGGAAAATGTATCCAGGGCATGTCAGAGGTGGCAGTCCCTCCCATCACAGACCCGGAAGCCTAGGAGGAAAAAATGGTTTCATGGGTCAGGCCCAGTGTCCCCATGCTATGTACAGCTTACGCACTTGGTGCCCTGCATCCCAGTCACTCCAGCCAGGGCTGAAATGGGCCAATGTAAAGCTCAGGCCATAGCTTCAGAGGGTACAAGCCCAAAGCCTTGGCAGCTTTTATGTGGTGTTGAGCCTGTGAGTGCACAGAAGTCAAGAATTGGGGTTTGGGAATCTCTGCCTAGATTTCAGAAGTATGGAAATGTTTGGACGCCCAGGCCGAAGTTTGCTGCAGGGGCAGGGCCCCTGTGGAGCACCTCTGCTAGGGTAGTGCAGAAGGGAAATATGGAGTTGAAGCCTCACACAGAGTCCCTACTGGGGCACTGCCTAATGGAGCAGTGAGAAGAGGGCTACTGTCCTCCAGACCCCAGAATTGTAGATCCACTGACAGCTCGCACCATGTGCTTGGAAAAGCCACAGACACTCAATGACAGCCCATTAAGGCAGCCAGGAAAGAAGCTGTACCCTGCAAAGCTACGTGGGCAGAGCTGCTCAAAGCTGTGGGAGCACCTCTTGTATCAGTGTGACCTGGATGTGAGATATGGAGTCAAAGGAGATCATTTTGGAGCTTTAAGATTTGACTGCCCTACTGGATTTCAGACTTGCATGGGGCCTGTAGCCCCTTTGTTGTTTCCAATTTCTCCTATTTGGAATGCCTGTATTTACCCAATGCCTATATCCCCATTGTATCTAGGAAATAATTAACTTGCTTTTGATTTTACAGGCTCATAGGCATAAGGGACTTGCCTTGTCTTGGATGAGACTTTGGACTTCAGACTGTAGACTTTTGAGTTAATGCTGAAATGAGTTAAAACTTTGGGGGACTGTTGGGCAGGCATAATTGGTTTTGAAATGTGAGAACATGAGATTTGGGAGGGGCCAGGGTGGAATGATATGGTTTGGCTGTGTCCCCACCCAAATCTCATCTTGTAGCTCCCACAATTTTATTTTGTGGGAGGGACTTGGTGGGAGGTAATTGAATCATGGGGGCGGGTCTTTCTGTGCTGTTCTTGTGATAGTGAATGGGTCTCACAAGATCTGACAGTTTTAAAAATGGGAGTTTCTCTGCACAAGCTCTCTTTTTGCCTGCTGCCATCCACGTAAGATGTGACTTGCTCCTCCTTGCATTCATCCATGATTGTGAGGCTTCCCCAGGCATATGGAACTATTAGTCCAATAAACCTTTTTCTTTTGTAAATTTCCCAGTCTCAGTTATGTCTTTGTCAGCAGTGTAAAAACAGACTAATACACCAGTTTTTTAGTTTTGGATCAGGTGCTTGCTGTTAGATAGACATAATTGAGTCCAAGAGCACTCCAAGGTAAAAATCCATAAAAAAATCACCAGGGTAAGACTTGGGACTTATATTTTTTTTTTTTGGCTCTGGTGAGTTTGTAGTTTTTCATGGTGGTCATATCCTCATCTATATTAAAGTACAGCAGACTTAATTTGAGTATCTGGCAGTAGAGAAGTTCAGGCCCCAAAGAATGCAAAGTGACTTCTCAGCTACAACCTCAGTCCACCCAAAAGGGAGTCCTTCACAATCACTCACTTGTAGTAGGCAAATGTTTTTATTTGCTCTCAGCTAAAGTACTCCTAAGAGCTGGGCAGCTTCTTTATCAAAGACTGAAAGAATGGTGACTAGAAAAGGCAGATTAGAACAAAAGAAAAAAAGTTATTAGAGGTAACCAATATAATTGATAAAAATGAAATGGTTTCATGATTTCCTTATGCCAAAAAGCATAGAAAAGTTCTGTTATTATTTTATTTCCTGCTGTGATCTAAAATAGAAAGGTTAAAAGTGGCCTTAACTACATTAGGATAGTTTTGTTTTGCTTCTGGGAATGCTGAAAAAAACCCAACATGTTTTTGATTTCATACTGTCTGAAATGCACCAAAGAAAAATTAGGTAAACCACACAATCTGGGTTGTTTGTCAGGCAGGTGATAGGCTAACATTTGCCAACTGCCCATGGCGCCGGAAGCATGAAGTGTAGTGGGCATGTCAGTGTCCCTGACGACCTCCGTTTTACAGAATGCTCTTGCACTAGAGATTTAGAATGATCTATACTTAAATTCCTGGGATATTTCATATGCCTGGTGATTTGACATTCACTCATTCTCAGGAACGAGTGGTTCACAGCATCGTCTAGTCAGATAACTGAGGTATGATTCCCTGGTGGACACTGTTGGCCTCTCTTTTATTTCTTCAGGCTGCATCTATTGGCACATTCCACGGATGGCAACCAGTTAGTTGCTCTGGCATAAATTATTTCCTGCTGAAACTTTTCAATTATGAGATACGTTAAAATACTCTTTCTCCAGTTTCCAGTAGCAAGTTAGAATTTTCTTCATTTTACTGATTAATTTATCTTTGGGGAACTTTGAGAGTGGATGAATCAAAATTGTATGCTTTGCACCCTATTTTGGATAAAACAGAACCCATTTAAAGTATCTATTGCATATTTTAATACCTGATTAAAGTACAGCAGACTTAATTTGAGTATCTGGCAGTAGAGAAGGTCAAGTTATTCAAATAACTTGAATAAAGATTTATATTGAATATAAAAGAAACCATTACATCATGCTTATTAACACTGTTTACAAAATTCTTTTAAAACTTGTTGGCAGAAACTTTTCTTATGAGGTAGAAAATTCATCTACAGTTCCCACTAAGCCAAGAGTAATGTCCCCTCTTCCCCTTTCTCTCTTTCTGTCTTCCTCTGGCTTTCTTTCTGTGCTCTCCAATGCTAATCTCGTTGATAAGAACTAAACATCTCCAAAGTTTTAATTTTGTCTAGATCTCATTTCTACATCATTTAAGCAGCATTTCTGTAGGTTATATAGTTACATTTTGCCAATAAAGAGCTTTGTTTGATTAAAATGATGGCTCCATGTCTGATTTTCTTGAATTCAATTTACTAGATACAATGGGAACTTGTTATATTCTCTCTCTATCCAGCCTTCTTGGAGTACCATTACTATATTTGGGGAATTTCCAGTCAAATAGAACTTTTCCGGTCTCCCCAGTTTCCTTTGCATCCAGTTCCCATGCATATGTCCCATGCATATGTCCCATGCATATGTCACCTGCTAAATACTTCACTCTCATGGACTAAATTGTATTCCTCCCTCCCCCAAATTCATACATTAAAGCCCAAATTCCCAATGTAACTGTATTTGAAACAGGATCTTTAGGAAGTAATTAAGGTAAAGTGAGGTCATAAAAGTGGGGCCCTGATCTGAGAAGACTGTGGCTATATAAGAAGAGGAAGATATATATAAGATATATGAGACACATTTGCAAATTGTTTCAACTTTTTCACTACTTTAAATGCAGTCTATCATCTAATCCTCAAAACAGTTTTGAATTAAATAGTATAGACATTATTACATGCACTTTTAAAATGAAGAATGAAAAGCAATGAAAGTTTTCAGAGATTGAGTAATAAATTTGAAAAGTTACAGAATTCTAGTTAGAAAGGAAAAAGGACTCAGGCCTCCTGAACATACATCATATAATATATGTTCATATATTTCCTCTCTTTACCATTATATGGTTTTACTTTTGAGTTTTACGGAGCCTTCTAGAAATGACCATTACTTTTTATATTCATGAAGACTCTTGTTTCCTTTCATTTCTACCACATTACACTGTTCTTATTCTCCAAAAATTAGCTCAGATCACATTCTCCTAAAGATTTTTCAGTTTAAATTTTTACTCTGCTTATGCTTAACCTGATCATCCTTTTATTTGTTAGCAGTTTTGTATCTAGTTTAATTCCTTCCTTTGCAAGTGTTATTTATAGTACAAGTATAATAATAACTTTTGGAGAGCTGAATTTACATTCATTACTTAATTATTCAGACTAGGCTAATATTCACAAAGATATTATCTCATTGATACTTTTATGTTTTGGAAGTCCTGCTTTTTCAGCTTCCTGTCTGTCAGCTTTGATCACTGATTTCTTTGCTAGTATGTGAAATGCTAATGATTGCATCTTGGATACAATTTATATAGATGAATAAATAATATCATTTTGATTATCCCATCAAATAATTTCATAGTTATATAGTATGATAGTAGGCATATATCCTTAGTAAAATAAAGATATTATAAAGTAGCACATAGACAAGATATTCGTTTGACTTATTTTTGTCTCACACTCTACATAAATCCATCACCAGTTCCTCTGGCTCTATCTGCTTAATGTGTTTGTCACTTGTGGTCCTAGCAGGAAGCAGACAGCACATTCATTTTAGAATAATTTGAGGGAGTGTTTAATAAAAAAGCTTTTTAATAAAGGTGTGGGCAGGGTATTTGGGAAACACAGAGCTAGTGTAGTACCCTGAGGGGAATAACAACCCCAGGACTGAAGGGGCCAGGGAAGGAGCAGTTACCACGGACCGGAAGGAGAGAGTCCTGGGGAGGGGACTGCTTTGGAGGAACCTGTTGGGATGGATGAGGCAAATCCAGAGCAAGTCCTTTGGAGTGAATCAGGAATGAATAGCTCTCTTCTGTCAACCTGATACCGGCATGGAATGAGTAGACACAGTCCACACAAGTCAGCCTTTAAAGGGAGATGGATGGAGATGCATCTGGAGAGTCAATAGAATATATCAGGCACAATATCCAAATCTGATTACTATTCAGCACCTTCATGGTAATCACCTTGGAACAAACAGTCCTCATATTTTTCCTAAGCTATTGCAATACCCTCCTTACTCCTCTAATTTATTTCCTCTTCAAGCTATTACATATTTTCCACAAGCAGCCAGAGTGATTTACAATCTCTCCATTAACAAAGACACATCTTTTCTTAAAACTCTTCAGTGGCTCCCAGATTATGAGCATTAAGTGCAAAGTCCTTATCATGAATGGCTGAATATGATCTAGCTCGACAATCACCTTTCCTGTTATCTCCTATTTAATACAGTTCCACCTATCTCTTTTACCCTAAATCTCCAGCCACACTGTATTAGTTTGCTGTTGCTACTGTAACACAGTACCATACATTTAATGGCTTAAGTAACACAAATGTATTACTTTACATTTATGGAGATCAGAATTTTAATATCAAGGTGTTGACAGGGCTGTGATACTCATGAAAGCTTTGGGAGAGAATCTATGTCCCTACCTTCTTCATATTCTGGAGGCCACCTACATTGCTAGGCTCACAGCCCCTTCCTCCAATTTCAAAGCCAGCATCTTAGCATGTTCTCACCTCTCTGATCTCCTGCCTGCCTTTTATACAGACTCTTGTGATTAAAATGGGTACACGTGGATAATTTAAAATAATCATCCCATCTAGCTATCACTATGGTCAGTGTTTTCATTTTTGCCATTCTGATCGATAAAGTATTATTTCATTTATTTTGCTTTATTTTTATTTTTACTTTTTTTTGAGACGGAGTCTCGCTCTGTCCCCAGGCTGGAGTGCAGCGGTGCGATCTCTGCTCTCTGCAAGCTCCGCCTTCCGGGTGCACATCATCCTCCTGCCTCAGCCTCCCAAGTAACTGGGACTACAGGTGCATGCCACCATGCCTGGCTAATTTTTGTATCTTTAGTAGAGACGGGGTTTCACCGTGTTAGCCAGGATGGTCTCCATCTCCTGACCTCGTGATCCACCCACCTCAGCCTCCCAAAGTGCTGGGATTACAGGCGTGAGCCACGGCCCGGCCAGTCTATTTTGCATTTTTTTAAATTTCAATTTTGAGTGAGTGTTTTAAGATTTTTTGAGTTTTTATACTTCTTTTTTTATACCCTGGTGTTAAGAATGAATAAATCTTTCACCTTTTTAAAATACTTCTTTTTCTGTGACTTGTTTTTAACATTCATTAATTTTTTATCAATTTACTCATCTTTTTATTGATTTGTATGTGACTTTCATATGCTAACAAAATTAGTCTTGTCTGCAGTAGGTATTTCAAATATTTTTTAATTTATTATCTTTCAAGCTTTTTTGTGTGTTTATTCAAGAATTTTCTGGGGTTTTTTTGGTTTGTTTTTTTGTTTTTTTTATTTTTTGAGATGGAGTTTCGCTCTTGTTACCCAGGCTGCTGGAGTGCAGTGGTGCCTTAGCTCACTGCAACGTCTGCCTCTCTGGTTCAAGGGATTCTCCTGCCTCAGCCTCAGCCTCCCAAGTAGCTGGGATTATAGACACCTGCCACCATGCCCAGCTAATTTTTTATATTTTTAGTAGAGACAGAGTTTCACCATTTTGGTCAGGCTGGTCTCGAACTCCTGACCTCAGGTGATACACCTGCCTCTGCCTCCCAATGTGCTAAGATTACAGGTGTGAGCCACGGTGCCTGGATGAATTTTCTGTTTTTATAGCATAAAAATTCAGTTTTCTCTTTAATGTTTGAGTATTTCCTTGCATGCTTAAAAAGACTTCATTTAATTTTTTTGTAAAGTCGAGGTCTCCCTGTGTGGTCAAGTCTGGTCTCGAACTCCTGGGCTCGAGCTATCCTTCTTTCACCTTGGTTTCCCAAAGTGTTGGGATTACAGGTGTGAGCCACCACACCCAACCAAAAAATACTTCATTCTTGAACATTTTTATATTACCTTAAAAATATCTTCTAGGACTTTAAAATTATTTTTACATTTAAATTATTGACTCACACAGGAGTCAGAAAAATATTAAGACACAGAATTTTATTTTTTCAGATAACTAACTAGCCCTCTCATATATTGAAATATCCATCTTTCTCCCACACATACCCCACTCAATTCCCTTAAGTTCTTGGGCCCATTTGGGACCACATATTCTGTGATATTGATCTGTCTGTTTAATCTTATGTCTGTAGCTTATGAGTGATTCCCTTACCTCCTCACTCAAACATCACCTGTATTTCTTAGAACAGTGTTTTCCTGAGGCACTCGCTAATGCTTTTCTCCTCCTTCAGCCTCATGCTTCCAAACCTGGAGATGGAATAAGTGTTTTTCATATTCCTCATTATTGCTTCTACAACTCTTCTTTCCAAAAATACTCAACTTTAAAGTCTCAAGTTTTCAAACTGATTTTTTGAGTCACTTCCACTCCATCTTTGAAGTTCTTAACTCTCTCTCCTCCATATTCCTGTTATGATCTTGGCCATTTTAATATTTATGTAGCCAATCTCTATTTCTGCGTCTTCTCTTCACCAGTGAGCTTATCTTTCATGCTATCCCACTAACTCCTACAATCATGTTCTGATTGTTTTCATGCCCACAACAGCAACATTTCTTGATCCTCACTTCTTAGTTCATAGACTTCCTCTTCCCAATAATCTTCCTTTACACCATACATGAATCATTCTTTCTTATGGTCATTTGCTAGCCTGGGCAGTACCAATGATAGTGATCCCTTCTTTGTCTCAATTTAAACATTCCACTCTTCAAATATCACCCACTATCTTTCTAGTTTACTCCCTTTAGTATCCCATCTCTAATGCTTTTTCAGAATCTCACTTGTACTTAGAATTCATTAGTTATATGTTTTTTCACTGTCCCTCCACCTCCCATGATACTGCATCTTCTTACTCAAACATTGTAATCACTCCTTTGCATACATTCTCTTTCTTTATCATACTCTTGCAAAGCCTGATTAACTCCAACTCTCCATCTATTCTGCCCCTGCACAGGTATGATTGAACCTATCTGGAGAAAGCACACAACAACTCTAACTGGTCTCCTTTGAAATTCGTGATTACAGATCTCTTATGGGCCCTTAATGCTGCCTAGAAGTCACAGGACATTTTCTCGGTTAATTCAGTCTCCCGCTTTCCTAGATGACTGTTTCATTCTTTCTCTTTTCTCCTCAAATACCCCAAAACATTTCCCTGCATTCTCACTCTCAGCTAATGACCTTGTTTCACAGTTCAACAAGAAAATAGAAGCAGTCAGAAGAGAAATTCCATAATGCTACCACCACCTTCATTCACTTACTTACAGCACATCCTCTGCCTTTTCTCCTGGTTCTGTAGACGAATGTCCCATGTTCCTAACAAAATCTAAATCCTCCACTTACGTAGGCCCTGTGGCCATTCCTTTCTAGTTTCCCTTACTGGTTTTACTTAATTTCTTCAGCCTCTCAGTATCATAGTATCCGGGACTATAATCCTTGGATCTCTTGTCTCTTTTTTTTTCTATCCACACTCATCACTTGGCAATTTCACTGGATTTCTTGGCTTTCAAATATTGTCTACTTGGGCATAACTCCCAAAATTATATATCCAACTCATAACTTTTCTCTAGGCATCATATTTGTATGTCCAACTACCCCTATGAAGGTGGGTAACTTCATTTCTCTTGTTGCCTGTGCCAACTGCTGAGGCACATCTGTACAATTGTAGTACTTTGAAGAATCACCCTTTGAAAGCAACTTCTATAATCAGTAAAAGATTTTTGACTAGGTGAGGATGAAAACATAGTATCTTAGAACTCCCAAACCTAACAAATATTAAACTGCTTATATTTTAAAAATAAGCTTATTTTTTATTATTTAATGACTTTGCATGCCATTTCTAGCTGAGATGAGCACTGGGGTTTGGCAATGCTGTTTTGTATGGATATTCTCCATTCACTTTTTAGAATTATTGGAAGCTTAGAAATTATTGAAGAGTATTAAGCCTTTAAATTGAGTCCACAGACATAGCCAGTAACAAAAACTTCATATACTACTTATATATTTTAAAGAATACTTTATAAAGTATTTAATTCTACTTCAATCTCTTTATATTCAACACAGAGAAAGCTTCAGGGGAAAGTGTTAAACCACAGTAGAAAACCAGCCCAAGTAGTTTCAAAGAAATGAGGTTTTTTTAGCATGTGTTGAAAGTTATTTTTGACATATTTATAAATAAGCTCATCTCACATTTCCTTCACTTAATAAGGATTTTTTTTTCCTTCAGCAGAGTTTTCTGGTTTTATACATCATTTAAATTTGTTAACTTCTTTTTTACTTTTAGAAAAAACTGTGTGGAAATATTATTATTGAATTTCTATACTCATTATAATAGCTTAAAGTGTAACTCTATCTCTTTGAAAAAGCTGTTTGTCACTACAGTGTTTATTTGAATATATGTTTGATTCATTTTATATAACTGCCAAGGATTAACTGTCATGATCTCCTATAAGACCCAAAACATGTCAACCAGAACATGTACATGTTTGAAATTATCAGAAATGATTAGCCAACGTGATGGAATTACCTGGTAACATTCCAGCAATCTATCAGATTGTTTCATAGAAAAGAAGGATTCAAGAAAAAAAGAACTTGTAATCACAGTAGTAGACATCTGTAGTAATTTTCTAATTTAGAATAGAGGTTATTTTTATAACATAAATAAGTTCTGTGTCTGTTGGAGTAAATAACCCTTTCATCAATTTTAAAATTAAAAGAGAAATAATAAAACAGAGTAAATAAATGAAATGTGTGTACCAATTGTCTTAGTTACCTTCATCTCAATTTCTTTTTGATAACTATGTATGAAGCACCCATTACATCCCAGAAAGTATGAGAGGTTCTGGGGGAATAAAGATGTCCAAGACAGGATTAATCAAAGCCTTCATGAAGCTTAAAGAGAAAGACGTGAAATGAACTGTTACAGATATGATGAGTGCCATCTGAGACACATGTTCACAAAGATCAGATTTGGTCTATAAAGACTCCCTTGAAAATTTTTACTGAAGCTAGAAGGAATAATGGGCAAGAGGCTAAAAAGAAAGGAAGAGAACATTTCTTGCATATTCTCTGAGGCAGGAGAGAGCTTCTCTTATTCTGGATATGCAGAGAAGTCCAGTATAACTGCATAAAATAAAGGAAGTTAGACTGTATGAGACAAAAGCTAGAGGAGTTAGCAGGAACCAGGGAGCCATGTTATTTTATACAAAACCATAGAACAATTTATTTATTTATCATTTTTTCTTTCTTTATCTGCCAATTAAATATTTTTAAATTAAAGAAATAGATAAATAATAAAACGAGACAGCAACCACATCCAAAAAAAAAAAAGAAAAGAAATAGATAAATAAATTAGGGAAAAACCTGTCCATGTTGTACAATGTGCTGATTTGATATATGTATACATTGTGTAACAATTACCACGGTACATTAATTAACACATCCATCATCACCCATGCTGTACATTAGGTATGTAGAACTTGTCCATCTCATAACGGGAACTTTGTACCCTTTGACCAACATCTCCCTATTTCTCCCAGCCCCTAGCCCCTGGAAACCGTCATTCTACTCTCTACTTTTATTAGTTTGATTATTTTAAATTCCACAAATAAGGGAGATCAAACAGCATTTGTCTTTTTATGTCTGGCTTATTTCACTTAGAATAATGTCCTCCTTATTCATTTATGTTTTCACAAATGGCACAATTTTCTTCTTTTTAATGATCAATAATATTCCGTTGTATATATATGTACCACAGACTCTTTATCCATTCACCTACCAACAGACAGATTGTTTCCTTATCTTGGCTTTTGTGAATAATGCTGCGGTGAACATGGAGGTACACATATATCTTGAAGATACTGATTTTATTTCCTTTAAAAGTGGGATTGCTGGATCATATGGTAATTGTATTTTTAATTTTTAAATTTTAATTTTAGTTATATTTTTAATTGTAATTTTAATGTTTTAATATTGTTTTCCATATTGGGTGTACCAATTTACATTTCCACCAACAGCATACAAGGCTGAAAGCCACAGAATAGTTTTAAGTAGGGAATGAGACATAAAAAGATTTGCATTTTAAAAGATCCCTTTAACTGCTTGAGAAAAAATAATTATCAAAAGGGCAATGGCAGCAGAGAAGAAGAGATGATTGGGGTTCAAACTTTTTAGAAGTTAGCCTCTATTAGATTTCGCGAATAAGCAGAGGTAAAGAGTGATGGAGAAGAAGAGGGCATCAGTGAATCTTACATTGTGAGCATGACCAAGTATGTAGTAGACCAAGAGAGGAAAGTCAGAGAAAGGAGCAGATCTGGGTGCTGGGAAATAAAGAATTCACATGTGTGAGTCTATAGCTAAGATGACAATTTGAGTGTGAAAATATACATGTGGGGACCATAAACATGTGGATGGCATGTAAAATGATGACGGAGCTAAGATGGCCTAGGAAAGAGAAAAAATTAAGGAAATAGAGCATGACATTTCTCAGTAGAGTGGAGATAATTAGTGTGAAAGCCTAAGATGGAACGTAAGCCTGAAAAGGTAAGAACTCACTTATAAAGAAGAGAGTAGGACTAGGAGTTGAGAAACATTGGTGAGAGGACACTACGTTGAGAGGTTTTATTTTTGTGTTTTTCTCAGAACAATGGCAACCACAATACTTAGCATTTGTTTTTCCTTTTCTCCTCTGAGACTATAAATCCATTTGTTTACTGCTGAGTAGCTGAAATAGCCACTAAAGCCAAATGTACCTATATATCTTTGTGTCATAGTGTGGAGAATGAAGGGTCATGATGACAAAGATGAGTGTGAACTGCCCCATATTTATAACAGTTGACAATAGAAAGATAAAAGCCAAATGTGTTCAAAGGTAATCAAGGATTGCAATGTTAGTATCAGACAATGCTGAACACAAGGTAAAGCTTTATGGGAGACAAACCAGGACGCTTTAAAAAAGTTGAAAAATGATCTAACCTACAAGGAACGTATAAGTGCCATGAGTCTTTGTATACTACTAATGTGCTATCATAATATATTAAGTAAAATTAAAGAAAATAGGTAGACAAATAGACATTCACATACCTCTCATTTGGTGACAGATAAACACACACAATGAGTTAAGGATAAGGATGATTAATAAGTTGATCTTATACCTCTGTATTTCAGACTCTGACTTGCTGACAGAATATCCCTTCAATTTAATCAACCCACAGAGCAAACATATATACACACACATATTTTTTTTGGAAGATATACATGTATATATTTCTTTATAAGTACATATACATACATATGTGAATTGTTTTTAGGAGATAGGTGCACGTACATACCTTGAAAAGCATAATAATTTTCATAATTTGTAATGGGGTACAGGCCATATGCTCTGAGCTAAGTACACTGAAACAAAAATTTGCTAGTCAGATTAGGAAAGCAACACAAAACAATCAGTTAGAAATGGAAGGTACACAAAATGGTTAAATCTTAAGAGACAGTAAGATAGGAATTACCATTCTCTAAAACATAAAAGTCATAAAAGCATCAACATCATGCAATCTATATGCTATTATTAAAATTGTACTAAAAATTCATTAGACATATTTTCATTAGACATATACTAAATAAAAAAAGTAAAAATAATGGATTAATTCCAATAAATCAAAGTTGAAGAAATATTTGAGACTTAAGAAAAATAGGTAGAAGAGATAAAAGTTTTTAAATGTTAATAAGATAAACAGTAAAAAGTACAACTAAGAACTCTATCTAAAAGCTGGTTCATTCCAGAGAGAGGTAAACTACTTTCTAACCTTTTTTAAAGTAACCTAACACAATTTAGTCCTTTTTGATACATAAAGGTAGCTCCCAAAATAGTTACATGTGACAGATAAAAATTGGCTTCCAAAGCCTCATTATCAGTTATCAATGACAAATCTCAGACCAAAATTTGTCATGAATATCAACATTTATTAAAAAGTCATTTTTTATAAAAGCTGGCACAGAACTTTCCCAACATTTTGGAGTCTAAATTTGATGAAGTTTCATGTGCATTTAAGAAGAATGTGTATTCTGCTATTGTTGAATAGAGTGATTTATATGTGTCTATTTGGTCTGGTTGGTTTACAGTGTTGTTCAAGTCCTCTATTTTTTATTGATGTTCATGTAGGTATTCTATTCATTATTTTAAAAAGTCTCTAACTATTAATATACAACTATTTTTCCCTTTAATTCTGTCAATGTTTGCTTTCTGTATTTTGGGGCTCTTTCTATGTCGTTTGGTGCTTATGTTTATAATTGTTACATTATCTTGATGTATAGACCCCTTTATCAATATATAATATCTTTGTTCCTTGCAGCAGTTTTTAACTGAAAGTCAGTTTTGTCTGATATTAGTATAGCCACTCAAACTCTCTTTTTGTTATATTTGCATGGGCTATGTTTTTTCATCCTGTCACTTTCAATCTACATGTGTCATTGAATCTAAAACGAGTCTCTTGTAGACAGCACACAGTTGGATTGTGGTTTTGAAAATCCATTCTGCTAATCCCTCACTTTTGATTGTAGAGTTTATTCCACTTACATTTAAAGCAGTTACTGACAAGGAAGCACTTACTTCTGCCATTTTGACATATATTTTTAGTATGTCATACTTTTATTGTTCTTAATTTTCTTCTTTATTGCCTTCTTTTGTGTTTAACTCTTTGTGGTTTACCAATTTGATTCACACTCATCTGCCATTTTGACATATGTTTTTAATATGTCATACTTCTATTTTTAATTTTCTTCATTACTGCCTTTTTTGTTTAATTAGCTGTTTGTGTTGTACCAATTTGATTCACTCTCATTTTCTTTTATGTATTTTTAACAAATATTTTCTTAGTAGTTGCCATAAGAATTACTTTTAATACACTAAATATATAACAATCTATTTTGAATTGATGACAACCTAAATAGCATATAAAAATTCTGCTACTATAATATATAGCCTCATCACCCCTTTAAATTATTATTGTCAATTATGTCTTCACTTACTCTGTATATATTAACATACACTTATAATAATTATATTATGCATTTGTCTTTTAATTCAAGTGGGAAATACAAAGAGAAATTACAAACCAAAATACAATAATGCTGGCTTTTATATTTACCTATGAAGCTACCTTTGCTCTTTATTACTTTGTATTCCTTTGAGCTAATTTATAGTGTTCTTTCATTTCTGTCTGAAGTCCTCTCTTGTAGTGTTTCTTGTAGGGCAGGCCCATTAGTGATGAAGTCTCTCACCTTTTGTTTATTCAGGAATGTTTTAATTTCTCCTTCATTCTTTAGGAATAATTTTTCTGAGTATAGCTTCTTGAGTGGATTTTTTTTTAATTTTTTTTTTTTGGTCAGCATTTTTAAAATGTCATCTCATTATCTTCTGGTCACCATGATTTCTGATAAGAAATCAAGAAATCTGCTATTAATTTTATGGATGGCACCTTGTATGAGATGAGCCACGTTTCCTGTTGCTTTTAATATTTTTTGTCCCTGACTTTTGACAGTTTGGTTATAATCAATCTCTTTGTATTTCTCCTTTTTGGAGTTGAGTTTCTTGAATGTGAAGATTTATGTATTTTATTAAATTTGGGAAATTTTCAGCCATTGTTTCTTCAAATATTTTTTCTACCTCTTTTTCTTTTTTCTCTCCCTTTGAGATCCCTAATAAGCATACGTTAGCTTGACAATATCCCATAAGTCTTTTAGACTCTGTTTATTTTTCGTCATACTCTTTCTGCTTTTTAGGCTGGACAATTTCAATTGACTTATCTTCAAGTTTTCATACTCTCTTTCCTGCCTGCTAAATATATTTTTGAAGCCTTCTAGAGAGTTTTGAAATTTCAGCTATTATATTTTTCATCTTCACAATTTCTATATGGGAGCAAGATGGCCAACTAGAATCCCCTAGCACTTGTACTCCTCCAAAAAGTTAGCCAAAATTTTGAAAAAAAAAAAAAAAAAAAAAAGAACCACATTGTGGCGAAAATAACTAAAGGAGAGTGCCAGAGTATATACAAAAAGTAACAGAAGCACTAGTGAGCACAGAAACTCAGGATAGCCTCATAAAGAATGAAAGGAAACACCTGGATGCCACCACCTACCCTATCCTCCAGTCAGGATCAGCAGCAGGGAAGAGGTAAGCAAGAGGACCCCAGCATCCTTCATCACCACCTTGGACACTTACAGTTTTCAAGACTGGAGACCCCTGCAGTCCTCATGGGCACTAAACCCAACTGAGGGAGCTTCGTAGAGTCCACACAGCTGTGCTCTCTCCAGAGAAAGAGCTGACACTGTGCCCACTCCCTGTCCCCCATCTAGCTATTACACTATGTTATCTTGAAACTGGAAATACTGCTGAAGTGTGTCTTGGCTCTGTGAAATGGAATAGCCACAACATCCTTTTATCCCTAAGGCTAAGCTGCCATGGAACCACCTCTCCCCAACAGTGGTCCAGCATCCCCAAACTGAACCGTAAGTAGCTGATGGAGCTGCTCCACCTACTCTTCCAAGTTGCTTCTAAGCCTTGCACCTGGGGACTGGAGCTAAAACTGAGAATTCCCTTCTGAGGAAACAGTGCTTTCGCAGTGCTGCTCCATCTACCTCTTTCAGTCACTTCTGTACCCTGCCTCTTGGGACCTGTGCTAAAGCTGCACACTTTCTCATGGGGAAATGGTGCACTGGCAGAGCTGCCCCATCTACCCTTCCCAGTCACTGCTGTGCCCTCCCCCTAGGGTCCTGAATTGAAGCCTCACACACTGCCTGTCATGGAAGCAGTACCTTAGTAGAGCAGTTCCAAAAAAACCCTGCCAGTCACTGCTGTGACCTGCTCCACGGGACTCAACCTGAAATTGGACATTGCCTCCCAGGAAAATGGTGCTTTGATGGAGCAGCTCCATGTACATCTTCCAGTGACTCCTACAGCCTTCCCCACTATGCCAGAGCTAAAGCAATGCCTAGCATCCCAGGGAAATGATGCATTGACTGCCAGAGCAGTTATATTTCCAATGCCTGGGCTGAAGCAGTCCCCTGTCTCCTGGGAAAATAGTACCTTGGCTGCCTGCAAGAGTAATGCTTCCCGGTGCATAAGTTAAAGCAGCACTCTGCCTCCCAGGAAATGGTGCCTTGGACATTCAGAGCATACAAGCACCCCAGTACTTAAGTTGAAGTGGCATCCTGCATCTCAGAGTAATGATCCGTGGACTGCCAAGAGCTGTCAGTACCCCAGGTTAGAGCAGAAACAGTGCATTGCCTCCTAAGAAATCAGTGCCTTAGCCAAGGTGAGCAGCTGTGCATCCCACACTATAGCTGAGACACCTTCACTGCACGCCAAACAACTCTAAGTTCCTTGCTTACCTGGACAGGATTAGCCCTCTGTATCTAAGATGCTGAGACACACTTCTCTCTGGGAAGTGAAATAATTACTGTGCTGCTACCTGTCTCCCAGGACCAAAACAATAGCTGTGCTCTGCCATTCTGAGGTCCTTGCTGCTATTGCACCTGGTCTCACAGAGTCTGCCTTGCCAAGTCCTACTATTCCAGGGTCTAGAGTCATCACTACACACAGTGCCTCATGTCTTGAGACCCAAGTTGCCTCTGAACCAAACTGGATCTGGCTCTTGAATTACAGCCATAACCTGCTCCCCAGGCCCAAAACTCCAGAGCACTCCTTCTCCAGATCTGGGTCAATGTTGTGCCCTACACACTATGGTCAGAATCACAGCTAAAACCTAGCTTCCTGGTCCTAAGCTGCTAAAAAGAGTCACAGATTCTAGGTCCACAGACATTATACATCCAACCCTGCTATAGAGAATTAACCTGCACCCCATGATCCAGGTGCTACAAAGTTTCATTGGACCCTGGACCTAGGATCTTGGCTCCACAGCCACTCTGAGCTTTTGCACCTGAAATCCAGTGCCACTACAGATGCTTGTAAGTTGTGTCATATTTGAAAATAAGAGGGATTCCCTCTGCTAAGTCTCTGCATTATGGGGAAAATAGGAGAACTCCAAAAGCTCTTGACACTGAGAACCTTAACCAACTACACCACTGCCACCACTGCTGCTGCTGCCACTGCCACAAACTTCTACAGTCTAGGTCACTGAGAGACTCACAGTTATCACTGACATTGATCACAATTGAAGAAGCTGCATGAAGACTGTATCACTACATCTATTTGGAACAAGAGTCATCACATTCTTCCCAATCAACACACTAAGACCCACCTGCAGTTGAAGGTCTTTTTCTTCAAAAGCCACTCTGTAAAGTTTGGAAGAGGCAATTGTCCCACCAAATGCACTGGCATTAACATGTTAGAGCAGGCAGATAGCTAGACATGAGCAGGAGTGGGGAGTCCATGAGAAAAGAGAGGTCTGGAAAACTTCACACCCCAGAAATCACCCAAAACATGCATATTAGATATGAGCAGAGAGGAGGCGAAATACTATGCAGAAAGGAATGCCCCTTAAGATGCCTAATGATTATTCACTCTGCATTTCAAATGTCAGGATGTTGCTAGGTGCATGCTGATGAGGAGGAAAGAGGGCAAAAGAGAAATTCCTAAGAGATACACAGGTGCAGTAAGTATAGATTTCACCACTATACAACCTTCCTGGGCTGGTGGTAATGAGCAACGCAGCCATTAGGTAGAATTCGTATCCCATGCTGGGTCTGCACATGCACATCAACTGATAGTGAGGATAATCTCAAAACCCTGGGGTGGAAACTAGGTGGGGAAAAGGTGGGGACTTAAGGCCAAAGGAAAAACTAGATACAGAAAAAAGAGAAAAAAGGCAGAGACTTGAGACAGAAGCAGAAGCTTCAAGAAAAATATCCAACATCATAAAAACTCAACAGAGAACTCTCAGGGGGCCATTGGCCCATTCCCTTTCAGCAGCCTGCTCTGCCTCATCTTTCAGAGCATACTGTCCTTTTAAATAAGCTTTCTGCTCCCCATTTTTCCAATAAATCTCTCTGCTATCAGAATTGTTGTTTGGCTGAAATCTTTCTCCCAAGATGACTGTGGACCAAGGATTCTCCTCCTTCCCAGTAATAAACAGAGGGATGCAAGAAACATAAAAAGGCAAAAAAGTAGGACACCAGCAGAGGAATACAGTAACTCTCTAGTAACAGACCCTATAGAAAAGAAAATAAGTGAACTGCCAGAAAATGAGTTTGAAATAATGATCTTAAGAAAGTTCACTGATATACAACAGAATACAGATAGACAATTCCATGAAATCAGGAAAATGATTTGCAATATGAATGAAAAATTTAACAAAGAAATAGATATTATAAAAAACAAAACAGTAAGTCTACAGGGGAAAAACAATCAATGAATAAGATAAAAAGTAGAATAGAGAATTTCAACAGCAGACTATATCAGCAGAGGGAAGAAACCTTTGAAGATAGATCATTTGAAATTACCCCATCAGGGGAAAAAAAAAACAAGAAATAAAAATGAGAGTGAAGAAAGCTAACATAATTTATGGAACACTGTTAAGCAAACAAAATTTTACATTATGTGAGTTCCAGAAGGAGAAGAGACAAAAATGGCACAGAAAATCTATTTAACAACATGACAGCTGAAAAATTCCAAATCTGGAGAGAGATATGGACATCTGGATCCAGGAAACTCAAAGGTTCCTGAGTAGATTCAGCACAAAATGGTCCTCTGTGAGGCACATTGTAGTCAAATTGCCAAAAGTTAAAAACAGAGAAGATTCTAAAAACAGCAAGAGAAAAACATGAAGTCACATATAAGGGAATCCTCAATAGAATAACAGCAGATTTCTCAGCAGAAACCTTATAGGACAGGAGAGAATGGGATAATATATTCAAAGTACTGAAAGGAAAAATATTGTCAGCCAAAAATACCATATCTAGCAAAGATTTAATTCAGTAATGAAGGGGAAATAAAGTTCTTCCCAGATAAGCAAAAGCTGAGGAAATTAATCATCACTAAATTGGCATTATAAGAAATGTTCAAGGGAGCCCTACATCTAGAAGTGAAAGGAAGATAAACACCATCATAAAAACACATAAAAGTAAAACAACAACAAACTTCACTGGTAAAGCATATATATATAAAGGAGAAAGTGAAAGGAATCGGACCTTACAACTACAAACAAAACAAAACAAAAAAACAAAAAAACCCACCAGACCACAATGATAAACAATAAGATAAGGGAAAGGAAGAAAAAATATACAAAACAATAAGACAACAATCAACAAAATGAGAGGATTAAGTTCTTACCTTTCAATAGTAACCTTAAGTGTAAATTAATTAAATTTCTTAATTAAAATATATAGATTGGCTAAATGGATTTTTGAGAAAAAACCCATAAAACAATACCCAACCATGTTGCTTATAAGAAACCACTTCACCTGTAAAGGCATGCATAGACTGAAAGGGAAGAGGTTGAAAAAGACATTCCACACACATAGAAATCTAAAGCAAGGCAGAGTAGTTTTATCTACAACAGATGAAACGACTTTAAGTCAAAAACTATAAAAGGAGGCAAAGAAGATCATTATATAATGATAAAGGGATCTATTCAGCAATATAACAATTGTAAATATGTATGCACCTGACACTGGAGCACCCAGAGATATAAAGCAAGTGTTTAGATCTAAAGGGAATGGTAGACTCCACTACAATAATACTTGCGGACATTGACACCCAACCCTCAACATTGAACAAATTATCTAGATGGAGAATTTAAAAAGAAACATTGGACTTAAACTGCACTTTAGACAAAATAAACCTAACATATGTTTATAAAACATTTAATCCAACAACTGCAGAATGCACATTCTTTTTATCAGTCCTTGAAACATTCTGCAGGATAGACTATATGTTAAACCATAAAATAAGACTCAACAAGCTTAAAAATAATTAAAATAATATTTTCTGACCATGATGGATGAAAACTGGAAATCAATAATAAGAGGGACTTTCAAAACTGTACAAATACATGTAAATTAAACAACATGCTCCTGGATAACCAATGGGTCAATAAAGAAGAAAGATATTAATAAAAAATTGAAACAAATGAAAACAGACACACAACCTACAAAAACCTATGGAGTACAGCAAAAATAGTATTAAGAGGGAAGTTTATAACAAGAAACACCTGTATCAAAAATGTAGAAATATTTCAGTCAAGCATGGTAGCTCACGCCTGTAATCCCAGGACTTTGGGAGGAGGTGGGTGGATCATGAGGTGAGGAGTTCAAGACCAGCCTGACCAACATGGTGAAACCCCATCTCCACTAAAAATATAAAAATTAGCCAGGCGTGGTGGAGTGTGCCTGGGGTCCCAGCTACTAGGGAGGCTGGGGCAGGAGAATTGCTTGAACCCGGGAGGCGAATGTTGCAGTAAGCCAAGATCGTGCCACTGCACTCCAGCCTGGGCGGCAGAGCGAGACTCTGTCTCAAAAAAAAAAAAAAGTAGATATATTTCAAAAGAAAAGCTGAACAATACATCAGAAACAATTAGCAACTAGAAATGCAAAAACAATGTAAACCCCAAATTAGTAATAATGATAAAAATATAAAGATTAGAGCAGAAACAAATGAAATTAGGACTAGGAAATATACAAAAGATAAAAAATAAAAATTGGCTTTTTGAAAAGATAAATTGAGAAACCAATAGCTAAACAAGGTAAAAAAGACCCAAACAAATAAAATTAGAAATAAAAAAAGAAGGCATTATGACCAATACCGTAGAAATACAAAGGATCATTAGAGACTATTATGAACAACTATATGCCAACAAATTGGAAAACTTAGAGGAAATAAATGGATTCCTGGACACATCCAAACTACTAAGATTGAACCAAAAAGAAAGGACAAAAAACCAAACACCGCATGTTCTCACTCATAGATGGGAATTGAACAATGAGAACACATGGACACAGGAAGGGGAACATCACCCTCTGGGGACTGTTGTGGGGTGGGGGGAGCGGGGAGGGATAGCATTAGGAGATATACCTAATGCTAAATGGCGAGTTAATGGGTGCAGCACACCAGCATGGCACATGTATACATATGTAACTAACCTGCACATTGTGCACATGTACCCTAAAACTTAAAGTATAATAATAATAAAAAAAGAAAAAGAAAATTTCAATAGATGAATTATGAGTAATGAAATTTATTCAATAATAAGAAGTCTCCAGTCAAAGGAAGCCCAACATCTGATGGCACCACGGCTCAATTTTTCCAAACACTTAAAGAACAACTAATACCAAGTCTTCTTGAAGTCCTCCAGAAAATTAAACATGAGGAAATTCTTCCAAATGTATTCTATGAAGCCAACATTACCCTGATACCAAAACTGGACAAAGACACAAACACACACACAAGAAAACTATACACCAATATCCCTGATGAAAGTAGATGCAAAAATCTTCAACAAAATTATAGCAAACCAAATTCAGCAGTACATTAAAAAGGTCATTCATTAGCCATGATCAAGTAAAATTTCTCCCAGGGATACAGAATGATTTAATATAGAAAAATATACAATATGTATACATACATACATTATGCCAGTGAATACATAATAAATTATGCTGGAAAAACTAAATATTGATATGGAGAACAATGAAACTAGACCTATCTCTCACCATATAGAAAAGTCAACTCACAATCTTTTAGACTTAAATGTAAGACCCCAAACTGTGAAACTACTAGAAGAAAACATAAGGGAAATGCTTCAGAACATTGGTCTAGGCAAAGGTTTATTGAGAAGATTGCAAAAGAACAGGCAACAAAAGCAAAAATAGACAAATGAGATTAGGTCGAAGTAAGAAGCTCTGTACAGCAAAGAAAACGATCAATAAAAAGACAACCTAGAGAATGGGAGAAAATATTTGCAAGCTATTCATCTGATAAGGGATTAATATCTAGAATACACAAGAAACTCAAATAACTCAACAACAGAAACACCAATAATTCAATGTAAAAATGGGCAAATGAGCTAAATATACATCTATCAAAAGAAGACATACAAATGGCAAACAGGTGTATGAAAAATACTCAACGTAACTAATCATCAGGGAAGTGCACATCAAAATGACAATGAGACATCACCTCACCCCAGTTAAAATGGCTATTATCAAAAAGACAATAACAAATGCTGGCAAGGATACAGAGAAAAGGGAACTCTTATACACTATTGGTGGAAACGTAAATTAGTACAGCCATTATGGAAAACACTATGGTGCTTTGTTACAAAACTAAAAATAGAATTGGCATATGATCCAGCAATTCCACTACTGAGTATATATCCAAAGGAAAAGAAATCAATATGTCAAAAACACATGCTCCTATGTTTATTGAAACACTATTCACAATAGCCAAGATATGGAATAAGCATACACGTCCATCAACAGATGAACGGATAAAGAAAATATGGTATACATACACAGTGGAATAATATCCATCCAGAAAGAAGAATAAAATGTTGTCATTCATAGCAACATAGATGAATTTGGAGGACATTAGGGTAAGTGAAATAAGCAGGCACAGAAAGGTGGATACTGAATGTTCATATGTAGAAGCTAAAAAAATGATTTCATAGAAGTGGAGAATAGAATAGTGGTTTCTAGGGGCTGGGAAAGGTATTGAGTGGGGGTGGAGGTGATAGTAAGAAGTTTGTTAACAGATACAGAATTATAGCTAGTTAGGAGAAATAAGTTCTAGTGTTCCATAGCACTGTAGGATGAGTATAATTAATAATAATTTATTATTTATTTTCAAACAGTTAAAAGAGTGAATTTTTAATGTTCCTAACACAAATGAGAAATGTTTGAGGGGATGTATATGCTAATTACCCTGATTTGATCATTACACATTGTATACATGTATCGAAATATCATATTCTACCCCATAAATACGTACAATTGTTATGTGTCAGCTGAACATAATAAAAGGAGGAAAATATTTTTTAAAAATGACTTTGGTTTCTTTTTATAATTTCTATGTCTTTGTTGATATTCTCTTATTTATTCATACATTGTTCTCCTGGGTTCCTTTAGCTCCTTGAGCATATCTAAGATGGCTGAGTTAAATCTTTGTGTAGTAAATCCAATGTTTATACTTCTTCAAAGACAGTTTCTATTAACTTCTTCTGTGAATGGACTATACTTTCTTATTTCTTTTCATGCTTCATAATTTTCCATGGAAAATTGAACATTTTCGGTATTAAAATGTGTTAACTGGAAATCAGAATCTTCCCACTCTTCAGGACTTTCGTTTTGTGCTTTACATTGTTTGTTTTTAAAGCAATTTTCTGAATTAATGTTGTAAAGTTTGTATTCTTAGTCATGTGTGGTCTCTGAAATTTATGTTCCTTTATTTTTTGTTCAATGAGTGTTTCAGCAGCGAAGCAGCGATTTCCTTGAATGCCAGGAATAGATATTGCAACTAAGGGAGAAAAAAAGGGAAAAAATAAGGATAAAACTCCCTCCTACTCTTTGCAGATTGGCTCTGTACTGGGCACTCCTTTAATTCTTAGTCCTGTCATTCACAATTCCACCTTCCCCTTCACTGTCTGCTTGCACTGAGCCTAGATAGCAGCCAGAAGTAAAAACTTGTAGTTGTTACTGTTGTTGTTTTCTGAATATGCATCTGGCATAGGTATATGTGTAGCTTTCCAAATTCTGTAGGATACATGGTCACTTTTGAATGTTTTAATTTCCAAATAAACTCTCTCCTCAGTTTTGAATCCCAGGTTTTGAACACCGTATTGTATGTTTCACTGTAAACTTTTGCTCCAGTTGTCTATCGGTTGCTTGTTATTCTTATCATGTTTTTGAAAAGTGCCCTTTACCCTTCCATCCTGTGTGAGTTCTAGGTTAGGCCAAACAAAGCCAAATTCCTTGAATTAGTCTTCCTGGTAGTTCCCAGACAAATTAGACCAAACATAATTCTTTCTGAATAAGGTCTATGCTTCTTCCTCTAGAATCAGGGACCAGGGTTCCACACTGGGAATGTAGGCTGCTGTCTTCAAGAGTGCTACTGCACTGGGGCAGGGGTGGGAAAATGGCATGTAAAAACACCACAGAGCTTTCTTGCCATTTTTAAGTTACCTTTTTCTTCATTCAGCCTTTGCTTATTTACTCTAAACCTTTTACTGTTTTCCAGCATTCTGGCAAAGTTCATTCTTACAGCTTGGGTCAGTTTTCAGTGTTTCTGTAAGGGGATGGGCTCTTGTAGGTACTTAGGTCACTCCACATCACTCTTGATAAAGTTTAAGCTTCCTGTTCTTTTCACTGCTCTGCTCACAGCCTAGAATAAACCATTTGCTTGAGCCAGATCTGACATATTTCTATTGCTCTTATATTCTGCTGCCAACTGCAGTTGGCATTAGTTCACAAATCCTCCAACTCAATGGCTGGACATAGGACAATTAGGCATCAAATTTCAAGTATAATTGGTAAGACTAAAGGCTAATTCCTTCTTAAGTTTTTGTTTTTAATTGTGGTAAGATACACATAACATAAAATTAAATCTTAATTATTTTTCAGTTATCCTACAGTTCAGTAGTGTTAGGCACATTCACGTTGTACATCCAATCTCTAGAAATGTTTTCATCTAGCAAATAAAAACATAAAATTTACCACTTTAATTACTTTTAAGGGTACAGTTCAGTAACATTAAGTACATTTGTATTGTGGTAACCATCACCACCATTCATCTTTAGAAACTTTTCATTTTTCCCAACTAAAGCTCTATGCCCATGAAGCAATAATTCCCCATTCACCCCTATCCCGGGCCCTGGAAACCACCATTCTGGTTCTATGAGTTTGTCTACTCTAGGAACCTCATATACGTGGAAGCATACAGTATTTGCCCTTTTGCAACTGGCTTACTTCACTTACCATAATGTTTTCAAGGTTCATCCATATCGTAGTATGTCTCAGAATTTCTTTCCTTTTTAATGCTGAATAATATATCATCATATGTATATACCATATTTTGTTTATCATTTATCTATGGACATTTGGGTTACTTCCACCTTTTAGCTATTGGAAATAACACTTCTATATGGGTCTACATATGTATCTTTGACACTCTGCTTTCAATTCTTTTGGGTATGTATTCGGAAGTTGAATTGCTGAATCATATGGTAGTGGTAGTTTTATTTTTTTAATGTAATGTAATTTAAAGTTCCAGGATACATGTGCAGGATGTGCAGGTTTGTTACATAGGTAAATGTGTGCCATGGTGGTTTGCTGCACCTATCAACCCATGACCCAGGTATTAAGCCTTGCTTGCATTAGCTATTTATCCTGATGCTCTCCTTTCCCCTGCTCACCTCGCCCTGACAGGCCCCAGTGTGTGGCGTTCCCCTCTCTGTGTCCATGTGTTCTCATTGTTCAGCTCTCACTTACAAGTGAAAATATGCAGTATTTGGTTTTCTGTTCCTGTGTTAGTTTGCTGATGATAATGGCTTCAAGCTCCATACATGTCCTTGCAAAGGACATGACCTATTTCCTTTTTATGGCTGCATAGTATTCCATAGTGTATTTGTATCACATTTTCTTTATCCAGTCTACCATTGATGGGTATTTGGGTTGATTCCACATCTTTGCTTTTGTGAATAGTGCTGCAATGAACATAAGCATACATGTATCTTTATATTAGAATGATTTATATTCCTTTGGGTACATACCCAGGAATGGGATGAGCCAAGTTCTTAGCTTCTTTGCATTGGGTTAGAACATGCTTCTTTAGCTCAGTGAAGTTCATTATTACCCACTTTCTGAAGCCTACTTCTGTCAATTCATCCCTCTCAGCCTCCACCTAGTTCTGTGCCTTTGCTGGAGAGGTGTTGTGATCATTTGGAGGAGAAGAGGCACTCTGGCTCTTTGAGTTTTCAGAATTTTTTCATTGATTCTTTCTCATCTTTGTGGGTTTATCTAGCTTCAATCTTTGGGGCTGCTGACCTTTGGATGGGGTTTTTGTAGGGACTTTTATTGTTGATGTTGTTGTTTTTGTTGCTTTCAGTTTATTTTTCTTTTAACAGTCAGACCCCTCTTCCATAGGGCTACTGTGTTTTGCTGGAGGTCCACTCCAGACCCTACGTGCCTGGGTCCCTCCTGCACCTGGAGGTGTCACCAGTGGAGGATGCAGAACAGCAAAGATGGCTGTCTGGTCCTTCCTCTGGTAACTCTGTCCCAGAGGAACACCGACCTAATGCCAGCTGGAACTCTCCTGAGTAAGGTGCCTGGCAACCCCTGTTGAGTGAGGTCTCACCCAGTCAGAAGGCACAGGATCAGGGATCTGCTTAACGAAGAACCGTGCCTGCCCCTCATCTGGACTGCCTGGATTCCTCAGAGCCAGCAGGGGGAAAGACTAAGTACGCTGATCCATGGAGACCCCGTGGTTACCCATCCTGGGCTTCATCCCAGGGAGATTAGAGTTCTGTCTGTAAATCCCTGGCTGGAGTTGCTGAAATTCCTACAGGGAGGCCCTGCCTAGTGAGGACGTATGGGTCAGGATCTGGCCTAAACAGGCAGGCTTGCCAAGATCTGCCACAGCTGCTGAGCTGCGCTGTGGGGATTCCTCCCAGTCTAAACCGCCTAGTCTCGCCAGCTCCAGCAGGGGAAAAATGGCAGACTGGAGCCCATCAGTGGTCTTAGGCAGCAGGCAGCTGCAGTGATGACAGCCACACCTCCCCTGGGGAACTCAGTAGTCTTAGGCTGTCTCCAACCCTTGTCAGCATATGATTTCCAAATATTTTCTCCCATTCCATGTTGCTTTTTTACTCTGGTTGTGTCTTAATGCGCAGATTATTTTTAAGTTTAATTTATTCCAATTTATCTATTTTTTATTTGGTTGCCTGTGCTTTTGCTGTTATATCCAGAAATTGTTGCCAAATCCAATGTCATGAAGATTTATTTGTTTCCTTCTAAGACTTTTTTAGCTTTAGGTTTTGCCCAGACGAATGTCCTGGAGGGTTTCCCCAGTGCTTTCTTGAAGGAGCTTCATAATTTGAAGTCTAGGATTTAAGTTTTTAATCCATTTTGATTTGATTTTGTATATAGTGAGAGATAGGGGTCAAGTTTCATTCTTCTGCATATGAATAGACTGTTTTGCCAGCACCATTGATGGAAAAGACTGTCTTTTCCTCAATACATGTTCTTGGCATCTTTATTAAAAATTTGTATTGAATCTATAGGTCTTTGATTAATTTTGAGACAATTTTATAAGTGGCGTAAGGTAGAAATTTAAGTTCATTCTTTTGCATTTAGTTTTTCCATCATTTGTTGAAAATGTTGCCTTTTCAATGGTCTTGGCACTCATTTCAAAAATCATTTAACCATATACATGAGGGTATATTTCTGGGCTTTTTATTCTTTTCCATTATTCTATATGTCACTCTTTATGCCACTACAAAACTGTTTTGATTACCATATATTTGAGTTAAGTTTTGAAATCAGGAAGTGTGAGACCTCCAACTTTGTTTTTTTTTTGTTGTTTTTTTTTTCTTTTTTCAAAATTGTTTGGGCTATTCAAGTTCCCTTGAAATTCCATATGGATTTTTAAGATAGGTTTCTTAATTCCTGAAAAAAAAAAGACAGAGATTTAGATAGGAATTATATCAAATCTGTAGAGCACTTTGGGTAGTATTGATATCCTAATATTAAGTTTTCTAAGCCACAGACATGGGATTTTTTTTCATTTATTTGTGTGCTCTTTAGTTGCTTTCAGCCACATTTTTTTTTAGTTTTCAGTGTACAAGTCCTTTGCATCTTTGGTGAAACTTATTCATAAATATTTTATTATTTTTGATGATATTGTAAATGGAATTGTTTTCTTGATTTCCTTTTTGAATTGGCCATTGTTAGTAGATAGAAACACAACTGATTTTTGTGTGTTTAATTTGTATCCTGAAACTGCTAAATTCTCTCATTAGTTTACACACTTTTATTGGTTAATTAATTGAAGAATATGTAGAGTTTTCTACATACAAGTTTATATCTTCTGCAAATAGAGATAATTTTACTTCTTGTTAGTAATTTAGATGCCTTTTATTTCTTTTTCTCTCTTAGTTGCTCTGGCTATGGTTTCCAGTACTATGTTAAATACTTGCAATTTTTCATTTTTGTGGGTACATAGTAGGTGTATATATTTATGGGGCATATGAGATGAGTTTATAGAGACATGCAATGTGTAAACATCACATCACAGAAAATGGGGTATTCATCCCCTCAAGCATTTCTCCTTTGGATTATAAATAATCCAATTATAGACTTTTAGTTATTTCAAAATGTACAAGTAAATTATTATTGACTATAGCCAACCTGTTTTGCTATCAAATTCTAGGTCTTATTCATTCTTTGTAAGTCTTTTTTTGTACCCATTAACAATCCCCACTTCTTCCCAGATCCCCCACTACCCTTCCTAGCTTGTGGTAACTAACCTTCTACTCTTGATCTCGATGGGTTCAATTGCTTTAATTATTGGCTCCCACAAGTAAGTGAGAGCATGAGAAGTTTGTCTTTCTTTGCCTGGCTTATTCGATTTAACATAATGACCTCCAGTTCCATCCATATTGTTGCCAATGACAGGGTTTCATTCTCATTTTTTATGGGTGAATAGTACTCCATTGTGTATATCTATCACATTTTCCTTTTTCATTCTTTTGTTGGTGGATACGTAGGTTGTTTTCAAATCTTAACTATTGTGAATAATGCTGCAATAATCATGAGAGTACACATCTCTTTGATATTCTGATTTCCTTTCTTTTGGGTGTATACCTAGCAGCAGGGTTACTAGATTTTATGATAACTCTATTTTTAGTTTTTTGAGGAACCTCCAAACTGTTCTCCATAGTGATTGTACTAATTTATATTCCCACTAACAATGGGACGAGGGTCCCATTTTCTCCACAACCTCACCAACATTTGTTATTGCCTGTCATTTGGATAAAAGCCATTCTAACTAGGGTGAGATGATAAATCATTGTAGTTTTGATTTCGCTGATGCTCAGTGATGTTGAACATGTTTTCATATGACTGCCATTCATATGTCTTCTTTTGAGGAATGTCTATTCAGAACTTTTACACGTTTGAAAATCAGACTATTAGATTTTTTTTCCTATAGAGTTATTTGAGCACCTCATATATCCTGGTTATTAATCCCATGTCAGATGGGTACTTTGCAAATAATTTTTCTCATTCTGTGGGTTGTATCTTTGCTTTGTTGATTGTTCCCTTTGCTGAGCAGAAGCTTCTTAACTTGATGTGATCAAGTTAGGAAGTGAACTTTTGCCCAAACCAATGTCTTGGAGAGTTTCTCCAGTGCTTTCTTGAAGGAGCTTCATAGTTTGAAGCATTAGATTTAAGTTTTTAATCCATTTTGATTTGATTTTGTATATGGTGAGAGGTAGGGGTCAAATTTCATTCTTCTGCATATGAATAACCTGTTTTGCCAGCACTATTTATTGAAAAGACTGTCTTTTCCTCAATACATGTTTTTGGCATCTTTATTGAAAATTAGTTCACTGTAGGTATATGGATTTGTTTCTGGTTTATCTGTTCTGTTCCAGTGGCTTATGTGTCTATTTTTATGTGAGTATCATGCTGTTTTGGTTATTATATCACTGTAGTATAATTTGAAGTCAGGTAATTTGATTCCTCCAGTTTTGTTCTTTTGCTCAGGATAACTTTGGCTATTCTGGGTCTTTTGTGGTTCATATCAATTTTAGGATTGTTTTTTTCTATTTCTGTGAAGAATATCATTGGTATTTTGATAGGTATTGTATTGAATCTGTAGATTGCTTTGGATAGTATGGATATTTTAACAATATTGATTCTTCCAGTCTTCCATTCTCAAAGTGCGATATCTTTCCTTTTTTTGTGTGTCCTCTTCAATTTCTTTCATCAGTGCCTTATAGTTTTCACTGAGAGGTCTTTCACTTCTTGGTTAAGTTCTTAGGTATTTAACTTTATTTGTGGCTATTGTAAGTAGGATAACATTTTTTATTTATTTTCAAATTGTTCTGTCTTGGCATATAGAAATGCTACTGATTTGTTTTTTGTTTTTTTTTTTTTTTTTTGGAGACAGAGTCTCTCTGTGTCGCCCAGGCTAGAGTGCAGTGGCATGGTCTTGGCTCACTGCAAGCTCCGCCTCCTGGATTCATGCCATTCTCCTGCCTCAGCCTCCTGAGTAGCTGGGACTACAGGCTCCCGCCACCACACCCAGCTAATTTTTTTGTATTTTTAGTAGAGACGGGGTTTCACTGTGTTAGCCAGGATGATCTCGATCTCCTGACCTCATGATCCGCCTGCCTCGGCCTCCCAAAGTGCTGGGATTACAGGCGTGAGCCACTGGGCCCAGCCACTACTGATTTTTGTATATTGATTTTTGAATCCTGCAACTTTGCTAAATTTGTTTATCAATTCTAACAGATTTTTGGTGGAGTCTTTAGGTTTTTCCAAATATGAGATCGTACCATCTGAAAATGAGTCTAATTTGACTTCTTCCATTCCAATTTGAATGCCCTTTATTTCTTTTTGTTGTCGGATTGCTTTAGCTAGGGATTCCAGTAATATGTTGAATAATAGTGGTGACAGTGGACATCCTTGTCTTCTTCCAGATATTAAAGGAAAGGCTTTCAGTTTTCCCCCATTCACTATGATACTAGCTGTAGGTCTGTACTATATCATTTTTATTATGGTGAGGTATGTTCCTTCCATAACCAGTTTTTTTTATGGTTTTTATCATGAAGAGATGTTGAATTATATCAAATGCTTATTACAGCATCAATAGAAATAATCACATGGTTTTGTATTCATTCTGTTGATATAATATATCATATTGGTTGATTAGAATACGTTGAACTATTCTTGAATCCCTGGGATAAATCCCACTTGGTCATGATAAATGATATTTTAAATGTGTTGTTGGATTTGGTTTGATGGTATTTTGTTGAGGATTTTTTCATCAATATTCATCAGGGATATTGGCATGTAGTTTTTCTGTTTTTGGATGCATCTTTTTCTGGTTTTGGTCTCAGGGTAATACTGGCCTCATAGAATGGGCCTGGTGGTATTCCCTCCTCCTCTATTTTTTGGACTAGTTTGACTAGGATTGATATTAGTTCTTTAAAAGTTTGGTAGAATTCAGCAGTGAAGTCTTCAGTCCCTGCTTTTTCTTTATTGGGAGATTTATTATGGCTTCAATCACATTACTTGTTATTGGTCTATTCAGGTTTTGGATTTCTTCATGGCTTAACCTTGTAGGTTGTATGTGTCTGGGAATTTATCCATTTTCTTTAGATTTTCCAATTTGTTGGCATACAGTTGCTCATAGTTGCCACTAATAATCCTTTGAATTTCTGCAGTATCACTTGGAATATCTACCTTTTCATTCTGATTTTATTTATTTGAATCTTCTCTCATTTTTTCTTAGTCTGGCTAAAAATTTGTCAATTTTATTTTTTTCAAAAAACCAACACTGTGTTTCATTTATCTTTTGTATTATTTTCATTTTAATTTCATTTATTTCTGCTATGATCTTTATTTATTTTCTTCTACCAATTTTGGGTTTTATTTGCTCTTGCTTTACTAGTTCTCTGAGATACAGAGTTAGGTTATTTGCAACATATATATATATATATGTGTATATATATATGTGTGTGTGTATATATATATATATATGATGTAGGTACTTATAGCTAGAAATTTCTCTCTTAGTATTGCTTTTGCTGAATCTGATAGGTTTTGGTATGCTGTGTGTTCATTATGATTTGTTTCAAAAAATTTTTCAGTTCCTTTTTTTTTCTTTGACCTTCTTTGATCATTTGGGAACATATTGTTTACTTTCCATGTGTTTGTATGTTTTCAAACATCTTGTTATTGATTTCTGATTACATTCCATTGTGGTCAGAGAAGATGCATAATATTATTTCAATTATTTTAAATGTTTTAAGACTTGTTTTGTGACCTAACATATAGTCTCTCCTTGAGAATGATCCATATGCTAAAAATAATATGTATTCTGCAGCTGTTAGATGAGATGTTCTGTAAATATCTTTTATGTGAGACAAATTTTGGAGAAACAAAGACATATGACCTTTCAGACAAAATCACTTTTGCTAAAAGTAAGACAGGAAGAAAGGAAAGAAAAAAAGAAGATCACAAAACGGTAAGAAAACAAATAACAAAATGGCAAGAGTAACCTGTTTTTTGGAAAAAATAAAAATGACAAATTTTTAGCCAGAATAAGAAAAAATGAGAGAAGACCCACATAAAATCAGAATGAAAAAGGTAGATATTACAAGTGATACTGCAGAAATTCAAATTCTTTTTGGTCTGTTTGGTCTACATTGCAGTTTAAGCCCAATGTTTCTTTGTTGATTTTCTGTTCAGAAAAATCTGTTGAATGCTAAAAGTGGGGTGTTGAAGTCTCCACCTATTACTGTATTGCGGGCTGTCTCTCTATGTCTAATATTAATATTTGCTTTATATATTTGCTTCAGTGTTTATTGCATATATATTTATAATTGTCATATCCTCTTGCTGAATTGATCCCTTTATATAGTGACCTTCTTTGTCTCTTCTTACAGTTTTTGTCTTGAAATCTATTTTGTCTGATATGAGTATAGCTAGTTCTGCCCCTTTTTGGTTTCCATTGACATGGAATATCTTTTTTCATCTCTTTAAGTCTATGTGTGGGTTTATAGACGAAGTGTGTTTCTTTTATGCAACAGGTCATTGTGTCTTGCTTTTTTATACATTCAGCCACCCTCTGTCTTTTTATTGAAGAGTTTAGTCCATTTACATTCAGTGTTATTGTTGATAAATAAGAGGTTACTCTTGCCATTTTGTTATTTGTTTTCTTAACTGTTTTGTGATCTTCTCTTTCTTCTTTCCTTTCTTCCTGTCTTCCTTTTAGTAAAGGTGATTTTGTCTGAAAGGTCATATATCTCTGTTTCTCCAGAATTTGTCTCAGTTACCTTATTTAGTTAATTTGGTGAGGTCGTTTTCCTGGCTGGTCTTGATGCTTGTAGATGTTCATCAGTGTCCAGGCATTGAAGAGTTAGGAATTTATTACAGTCTTCACAATCTGGACTTCGCAATCTTTGTCTGTTCTTCTTGGGAAGGCTTCTGAGTTATTAGAAAGGACTTGGACCCCAAGCCCAGGAATGCTGTGGTTCTTGCAGACTTGTAAAAGTACTATCTTAGTGGTCTTGCATAAGATCTGAAAAAACTCTCTGGATTATCAGTTCGACATTCTTGTTCTCTTTCCTTACATTCTCCCAGACAAATGCCATCTCTCTCCCTTTCCGTGCTGAGCCACCTGGAACTTTAGGTTGGATGATGCAAGCACCTCTGTAGCCACCAACACTGGAACTGTCCTGGGTCAGACCTGAAGCCAGCACAGCACTAGGTCTCACCCAAGGCCCTCTGTAACCACTACCTGGCTACCACCTATGCTTGCTTAAGGCCCCAGGGCTCTGCAATCAGCAGGTGGAGAAGCCAGCCATTTGTGTCCTTTCCTCCATGGTAGCAAGTTCTCCCAGGCCCTGTGTGGGTCCAGAGAAGCTCCCTTGGAACCAGGGATTAGAATCAAAGGCCTTAGAAATCTACCTGATGTTTTATTCAATGGCAGCTAAGCTGGTACTCAAACCTCAAGAAAAAGTCCTTTCCACTCTTCCCTCCTTATTCCACAGGCAGAGGAGCCTCTCCCCATGGCCAAAACCACTGGCTCACACAAAGTTCTGCAATGCCACCTCCAATGTTTACTTAAGGCCCAAGAATTCTTCAATCAGCTTATGGTGAATGCTACCAGGCCTGAGACTCACCCTTCAGGGCAGTGGACTCCCCTCTGACCCAGAGCAGATACTGAAATGCTGTCCAAGAGCCTAGTCCTGGAATCAGGGACCCCAAGACTGCACTTGGTACTCTGTTCCACTGTGGTCAAGCTGTTGCCTGAAGCCAGCACATCTCAGAGTCTCACCCAAGGCCCATGGCGTATTACCTGATTATCACTGTTGGTTATTCAGTTCCCAAGGTCTCTTTAGTCAGCAGGTGATGAATCGTGCCAGGACTGGGTGCTTCCCTTCAAGGCAGTGGGTTCTCTTCTTACCCAGGGTGTGTCTATAAATGTTGTCCAGGAGCTAAGGCCTGGGACTGGGGCCTCACAACTCTGCCTGGTGCTCTATCTTACTGTGGCTGAGGTGATGTCCAAGATGCAAGACAAAGTCCTCTTTACTCTTCTCTTTTCAAGCAGAAGGAATGGGTCACTTTTGTTACTGTGAGCTACGGTGCCTGGGATTGAGGGAGGGGTGGCAGAAGCACATCCCTAGCCACCCCATCTGGTATCTCACTAGGTCATGTGCTGCTGCAGTCCACTGGCTCTAAGCCCCGGACACCATCGGGACTTGCCTAAGAATTGCAGTCTTTGTTTCCTCCACTGCCTTTCCAGGTTCACTTAGTACTCCAGAGCACTTTAGCCTGCTTTGGCTAGGCTTGCTGAAAATCAGCTCCCAGCCACTGAGTTGGGCACTTCCCTCCAGCAAGGGCCTGTCCAAATGCTCCCTCAGTAGGTGGCCACTGGCTAAGTTCAGCATGACTCTACTTTCTGCTGTGACAAGGTAGAACTGAATTCAATGCAAAGTCCCCCAGTCATTGTGATACTCTCTTTTCCCTAAGTGCACAAATTCTGCTTCCATGCTATGCAGCCAAAGCCAGGGGAGGGATCATGCCAGCGATTCAAGACTGTCTTTCCTAACCACTCCAGTGTATCTTTCAGCGATACTAAGTTAAAACCAGGCGCTGTGATTGCTTCCCTGATTTTCGATTCCTGTGAAAGTGCTTTTTTTGTGTTTATGAAGATAGTTTTTAAAATTTGGTGTTCCTGTGGAGCATGGGGATGATTGGTGGAATATTCAATTCTGCCATCTTGCTCTGCCCCTTAAATACCTTTTTAAATTCTTATACCCTGTTCAAGTAAACGTGGTTGATCTGATGACTTACTGATACTTACAAAACCAACCCAAAATGTAATGTCTTAAAACAACAGTCATTTTATTATCTTTTTCATAATTCTTTAGGCTGACTGGGATCAGCTGTGTAGTTCTTCTGCTCCAAGTGATGTCAGTTGGGACTGCATTAACCTGGGGCTTGACTGAGCTGGAACACGAAGGATACCTCACCCAACTGGCTGGAAGTTGGTGCTGGCCCCTGGCTAGGAATTCAACTGGTACTATTAATTGGCAATGTATTTTTCTTCCGTGTGGTCATTCCATGTGGGTTGGGCTTCTTATAGCAAGGCTGCTGGATTTTAAGAGGAAGGGAGGAAAAGCTACCAGTCTGTGATGGTTAATATTGAGTGTCAACTTGATTGGACTGAAGGATGCAAAGTATTGTTCCTAGGTGTGTCTGTTAGAGTGTTGCCAAAGGAGATTAACGTTTAAGTCAGTGGACTAGGAGAGGCAGACCCACCTTCAGTATGGGTGGGCACCATCTATTCAGCTGCCAGTGTGACTAGGATAAATGCAGGCAGAGGAACGTGGAAAGACTAGATGGCTAAGTCTTCTGGCCTCCATCTTTATCCTTTGCTGGATGTTTTCTGCCCTTGAACATGAGACTCCATGTTCTTCAGCTTTTGGACTCATGGACTTATGCCAGTGATTTGACGGGGGCTCTCAGGCCTTTGGCCATAGACTGATGGCTGCACTATCAGCTTCCCTACTTTTGGGGTTTTTGGGACTTGAACTGGCTTCCTGGCTCCTCATCTTGCTGACAGCTTACTATGAGACTTCACCTTGTGATCATGTGAGTTAGCTCTAATAAACTCCCCTTCATACATACATGTATCCTATTAGTTCTGTCCCTCTAGAGAACTCTCACTAATACACAGCGTTTTTACGTTTTGGGCTCAGAATACTCAGAGCATCATGTTTACTGAATTCTCTTAGCATGTAGGAGTCTACTATAACATTTATTATACAGAATAAAAAGTTAATTTTATTGGTAAAAAAGTATTTCTGATACTAATTATATTAATTCCCAAAGCTTCTTTTGGAACTGATATGTCAATAGCTAAAGCACTTATAGTAGTCATACCTGAAATGTACCTTTCTTAATCAGAATGCTAGATGACCAGTCCTGGCCTGTTAATTTATGATTAGCTTAACAAGTGTTTTTTGCCTTATGTATAGCTTAGAATAACACATAGATAATATCACACTGTCTATGTTAAAGTATCTTAAAAGTAAATTACAACATCATAATTCTAACGAAGAAAAATGAGAGTAAGCAAAATCACACAAAATTGAAAAACAAATCAGTTACAGAGAGTGAGAAAATTGGAAAAAAAAAAACACGAGATAACAAGCAACAACATTATGCAAATGCACTTAAAACCTAGAAAATATCATTTAAAAAATATATATTTATAAATGGTCAAAATTGACTTTAAGTAGTAAAAGAAAACAGAGCAAGAAGCATAGAAAATCCTGAGAAAATTATTGAAAAACTGTCTTCTAAAATAAAAAAAAATAACAAAAATGACATGGTAGTCTCACATATTTTACTGGTTCATCAGTTCATAACTTTAAAAAGCACATTATTCTGATGTGATGTGTAGATCAGGAGCGTGGAGAAATAAGACAAACACCAAAATTCTTTATTTTTTGGAAGATAATACATTTGACACAAGTAGCATAAAAAATACTTTTCAAATTTGATCTATTAATCTTTATAAAAAATCCTGAATTAAAGTATGAACTCACAGGACTTAGCTATAAATTAAAAGAATAATACAACATAACTAATCAAGGTTCTTTATAAGAAGGTGAGGATGATACAAATAATCATCAATCTTTTAATTAAAACACAACAGAGGAGTAAAACCTTGTCATCACTGAAAACAGTGCCAATTTCTGGCTATTCATAAGCAAAAAAATTGAAACTGGATCCCTTCCTTACACCTTATACAAAATTAACTCAGGATGGATTAAAGAATAAAATGTGAAACACCAAAATTCTTTATTTTTTGGAAGATAATACATTTGACACAAGTAGCATAAAAAAACTTATCAAACTCAATTTATTAATCTTTTTATTAAAAAATCCTGAATTAAAGTATGAACTCACAGGATTCAGCTGTAAATTAAAAGAATAATACAACATAACTAATCAAGGTTCTTTATAAGAAGGTGAGGATGATATAAATAATCATCAATCTATTAATTAAAAGCACAACAGAGAAGTGAAACCTTGTCATCATTTAAAACAGTGCCAGTCTCTGGCTAGTCATATGCAAAAAAATTGAAACTGGATCCTTTCCTTACACCTTATACAAAAATTAACTCAAGATGGATTAAAGAATTAAATGTAAAACCTAAAACTATAAAAACCCTAGAAGAAAATCTAGGCAATACCATTCAGAACACAGGCACGGGCAAAGGTTTCATGACAAAACCATCAAAAGCAATTGCAACAAAAGCAAAAATTGACAAATGAGATCTAATTAAACTAAAGAGCTTCTGCACAGCAAAGAAACTATCAACAGAGAGTGAACAGACAACCTACAGAATGGGAGAAAATTTTTGCAATCTATCCATCTGACTAAGGTCTAAGATCCAGTGTATAAGGAACTTAAGCAAATGTACAAGAAAAAAAACAAGCAACCTTATTAAAAAGTGGGCAAAGGACATGGACACTTCTCAAAAGAAGACGTTTTTGCAGCCAACAAACATGAAAAAAAACTCAACACCACTGATCATTAGAGAAATGCAAATCAAAAGTACAATGAGATATCTCACGCCAGTTAGAATGGCTATAATTAAAAAGTCAAAAGACAACCGATGCTGGCAAGGTTATGGAGAAAAAGGAGCACTTTTGCACTGTTGCTAGGAATATAAATTAGTTCAACCATTGTGGAAAACAGTGTGGCAATTCCTCAAAGACCTAGAGGCAGGCTGGGCATGGTGGATCATGCCTGTAATCCCAGCACTTTGGGAGGCTGAGGCTGGTGGATCAATTCACGTCAGGAGTTTGAGACCAGCCTGGCCAACATGGTGAAATCCCATCTCTATTAAAAATGCAAATGTAGCTGGTGGTGGTGGCGCACGCTTGTGGTCCCAGATATTCAGGAAGCTGAGGTGGGAGGATTGCTTGAACCTGGATGGCAGAGGTTGCAGTGAGCCAAGATCACACCACTGCACTCCAGCCTACGTGACAGAGTGAGACTCAAAATTAAACAAAAGAAAACATAGAGGCAGAAATATCATTTGACCGAGCAATCCCGTTACTGGGTATATACCCAAAGGAATATAAATCATTTTGTTATAAAGATACATGCAGGCATATGTTCATTGCAGCACTATTCACAATAGCAAAGGCATGGAATCAACCTAAATGCCCATCGATGATAAACTGGATAAAGAAAATGTGGTATATACACACCATGGAATCCTATGCAGTCATAAAAAAGAATAAGATCATGTTCTTTGCAAGGATATGGATAGATTGAGAAGCCATTATCCTCAGCAAACTAATGCAGGAACAGAAAACCGAATACCACATGTTCTTACTCATAAGTAGGAGCTGAATTATGAGAACACATGGACACATGGGGGAGAACAACACACACTGGGGACTGCCAAAAGGGGTACTGGGGGAGGGAGAGCATCAGGAAGAATAGCTAATGGATGCTGGGCTTAATACTTAGGTGATGGGATGATCTGTGCAGTAAACCACCATGGCACACATTTACCTATGTAACAAACCTGCACATCCTGCACATGTACCCCTGAACTTAAAATAAACATTGTAAAAAAAAAAGACAGTGCCAGCCTCAAGTTTAATATGAAACACTAGAAACTTTCTTCTTAAATTTAAGAACAAGGCAATGATGTTCATGATCACTTTTAACCTTGATGTGGAAGAACTATCTAATTTTACTAGATAAGAAAAAGAAATGTTAACAGTAGTAAAGAGGAAGCAATGTTTTTATTTGCAGCTGACAAAACTGAAGAGAATTAATTACAAACTATTTAAAATAATAAGAATATTAGGTATACTACTTTTTAAATTAATATACAAAAAAATTACTTGTCAATAAACAAATGTAGTTTACACCTGGAGAAGTGAACATTCAAGTTCTTAGTGACTGAAACTGCCTTCTTGGCCAGGTGTGGTGGCTCACACCTGTAATCTCAGCACTTTGGGAAGCCAAGGTGGGCAGATCACTTGAGGTCAGGAGTTGGAGACCAGCCTGGCCAACATGGTGAAACCTCGTCTCTATTAAAAATACAAAAAATTAGCCGGACGTGGTGTTGCGCGCCTATAATCCCAGCTACTAGGGAGGCTGAGGTAGGAGAATCGCTTGAACCTGGGAGGCGAAGGTTGCATTTAGCCAAGATCGTGCCTCTGTACTCCACCCTGGGCAACAGAACAAGACTCAGTCTCGAAAAAAAGAGAAAGAAAGAAAGAAACTGTTTTCTGCTTCTTGGCCTGGGAAGGTGGAACGGAGACATTTTGGAATATGCCTTCTTTGCCTCTTATCTAAACACTCAAGAGGATCTTCTTGGTTATTCAAATTAAAGCAAGTACTCCTTACCTTTGAGGAAGGCTGCAGCGGGAGTCTTTGTGGCCTAGTAAAGGTATCTCTAAATACTGCTCCATATTGAGAACTGGCCCATGGCAAGAAGCTAAGTGCATTTGCACAGAGTCAGGTAACCTCGTGGGAGGACCCCAGCTATCTTGAGAACCACCCGCCCCCAACCCCAATCATTTCCTTTTGAATGTGCCTACTTGAAGACTACTAATTGCTATAATTGCTATAGATCTCCCAAGTCAGATGTGCTGGTTAAGTTCAAACCCAAGCTCTCTCTCCCTCTTTTTTTTTTTTTTTTTGAGATAGAATCTCACTCTGTGGCCCACGCTGGAGTGCAGTGGCACCATCTTAGCTCACTGCAACCTCCTCCTCCTGGGTTCAAACAATTCTCCTGCCTCAGCCTCCTGAGTAGCTGGGACAGGCGGGTGCCACCACACCCACCTACAGCTAATTTTTGTATTTTTAGTAGAGACAGGGTTTTGCCATGTTGACCAGGCTGGTCTCAAACTCCTGACCTCAAGCAATTCCTGCCCCCCCGCCCCCCAGTCCCTGCCTGCCTCAGCCTCTCAAAGTGCTGGGATTATAGGTATCAGCCACTTTGCCCACCACTGAACCCAAGATCTTTTGATTTAGATACATTAGGGCCTCTTTGATGGAGTTGGATTGTTGTGAATTACGGCAGGAAATGACACACCAGCCCAATGTGAGTACACCTTTTGAGAAAAAGTCAGGACCAGAGATCATCGGGGTGTGACACCAATGTTTAGACTGGAGGCTCAAAAAGAAAGGCTGGTTCCAGTACAGCCCCTGCTGAGACTAAATACCCTATGATGACCCAGTCATCAGATAACAGTGACCCTGCTTTGAGATAAACAACTGAGGGTGTGAATGTTAATGCAAACTTGGAGCTCAATCTTGGGATCAAGACTTAACAGCCTGAGCAGGTATCAGATTACCAGGTGGACACACATCAGTAGGACCAGCTTTCAACAAAAGTACCATGTTGAAGAGACAGAAAGCAATGGCAATAGGTGGCTGATTGTACTCTCCGGTTTCCCTCCACCTGGCATCTGAAAGGAAAATAGACCCCCAAGTAAACTGCCTGGATTCTTAGACATTTCAATGGAGAAGCATCAAGCAAGAGAGGCAATACTAACTGTCAAATTGGGCAACAAGTGCTCAGTGATAAGCTTGAAAAATAAGAACTGTGAACTATATTTTTATCCTAAGCGTCTGGTCCTAACTGGCTATATAAACAACCAGTGAATCATGCTACATTCAATCAATGGGGTATTTATTACAAAGGCGAGGTAAAAAGAATAGGGTAGTTTTTGAAGTACAAATTTAGAAGGAAATGAGGATATATCAAATAAGCAAATAAATACATTTTTAGGGAGATTTCATTTGTGAAAAGTCTAAACTCATCCCCTTGCACGTATATGTGTGCATGCACGCACACACATAATGCACTCACACACAAATGCATTTGCTTATTAATATATGAATATATTTATTCCCTAAACTGTTTCCCATGGTTACTTCCTAAGGAACATCAATAAAATAGCAAATGGGAATTTTATTTTTTAATCATCTATATTTCTAGGCTATTTGTGTTCCTGTATAATAGCATGTATTATTTTTATGATGAAAGCAATGAATATTTGTTATTAAATGTATATAATATATATTTTTATATAAAAATATATATTTATGTATATTTATTTAAAATAAATTTATATTTTAAAGATATATATTTAAAAGTGAGAGTGGTCAGGAATGCCAAGTGCTGTACAACTATTATGGAAGCTTAGGAATAAAAAGGTTTCATTACATTTAGCAGAATAAAGGTCTTATTAAAGGTTATGATCTCCTAGTAGAAAAATACACTCAGTTTAACAATTGTGACTGTGCCTATCATAATTTAATACGTATTTGTTAATTTAATTCAACAAATAAGATTTATAAATACTAAGACTATTGAATTGCATACATGTCTAATATTATTTAGAGGCAAATAACTCTATGAGATTTCAGAAAGAAAGGTTGTTGCTTACTTCAAAGATTATATCAGATTATGGAGGAGCATGTCCACGTGAATTTGATGGGTTTTCTTAATAATTAGTGTGGCCAACAAATAGAGGTTGACAGAATAGACCTTTGAGGAGAAGAAATTCTGATAGTCAATTAACAGTGGCTTGAATCCTTTTAAATCCTGTGAAATAAGTACAGCAAAAATCCTACTCAAATAGTTGATAGTGCTTTGAGATTTAAAGAGCATTGAAGATTGTTGTTGACCATGTTTTTGTGGCAATGGGAAGAATTTTAAGCAAGTGAAATTGTGCTTAGGTATTTAATTTCCTTTGAGTCAGAAGTCACGAGTCAGACTTTCCACTAAGAATCAGTCTTTGGAGGAAGACTGATTGCTTTCACCCAAGACCTTGAGTCCTGGTAGATAACATTAAGAGATGTAGATGCAGCAGATTCTTGTTATTCATGGTAATGTTCATAAAGTTGTCATGAACACTGAATTAGTGAATACCAAATCATTGCTCCTTGGGGAAATAAGAGGTGATGTTTCTGCAAGCCTCTGGCCATGTTTTAGTTAACTGATCAATACAAACCTGGTTTCGTGTTTCTGTTTAAAGACACCTTATTTAATATATATTGTTGATTTACTTACATTGAAATCATGATCAATAGCACTATAATTCATGCCTCAATGAAGCTTATCTTGCCACCATACAAAACTTGCCACCATACAAAACATAGAGATGTGAATTGTATGGTACTTGCCACCATACAAAACATAGAGATGTGAATCTCTAAGTAAAAATATTTTATTTGTGAATAATATACAAGAAAGGGGATTGCAGTCCAGGACATAGATATGGACCAGGATGGCCTCTGGTATGTCTGGAGAACGATGGAAAAGGTGAGGGTTTTATGGGGTAAAGAGCAGTTTATGCAAATTATTTTGAAAGAAATTTAGTTGGCCCTGGAAACGTATTACAAGAGCTGGTGAGTTGTGAGTGGTGGGTTTCAGCAGTTGGTAGGTAGGAGAGGTAATCTTGTAGTTATGACTAGGTCCTTAGTTTGGGGTTGGGCTTGTGAGACAGTGTATTAGGCAAGTGTTCTTGTTTAAGTGGCTAGCTCTGTTTGTGCTACTAGCGATCCTAGCTGACTCTTCAGTAAGCTGTAGTTTGAAAACATTTCTTGTGATAGTTTCTGTTATTAGGCAAATTGTGCATTAGAGCCTTCCCTTCATCACCTTACTCAGCTTCATTTGCCAGGGTTTGACAGAATGACTCCATTTTGAATCTTACAACTTTCACATACTATTTTCGCCTTAAGGCACATCATATCCTCCTTGAGTTTCGGAACACTAGGCAGCACTTCAGCCCTATGTTTGGGAGCCTTTCGAAACAGCAAAGTCACCAACACGAAGCACAAAAATGCAAATTCATAGAATTAAATATACCATAAAAAGAACACGTTTACAGTACGAGAGCTGAAACAAGAAGGCAGAGTGTTGCTCTGTAGGACCTTAGCAAGGAACAAACACATTGGGCAACTCAAACTTCTCACTGCACTCTGAATAGCTGTGAATGACCTCCAAAGCACTGTGGCTATTGGTTTAGGGGTTACAAATAAATGTGAGTGAGTAGGTGAATTTGCAAATATAAAATCTTCATATAATGAAGATAGACTATGTCTTCCAACTAAGATCTATGGAACAGAATCCAGATAACTGAAATCCATGCTGTCATAATTTAATCTGAAAATTTAGGTATTTATTTTCCTGTTTTCTTTCCTTTTTCACATTAACTTTAGTCATATTATCCATAAGGCCTCTATTCTTCATATTGCATTTTTGAGTCCAACACTTGGCTACATGTTAATTATAATTTGATTTAAAAAAAGACATTAAGCCAACATTTGTGTTTGTATACATTTTTTTTGGAGAGCCACATAGCTTCTTTCCCCTCATAGCACTTTATTGGAATAAATCTGTTGGTTTTCTGAATAACTGATGACTTTTAAATGGCATATAACAGACAGCCCAAAACATAAAATTCAGGAATGCAAATTTTTACACCTAGGAATAGAAGTTCCAGTCTCTACTAAGAATATGGGGGCCTTTCATGGGAGATAGCTTTTGCAACAGAACTTTCACAGACATAAAACTTGGACAAGGACTAGGGAATAGAAGCTACCTATCTGGAGGCTGCTAACCTCCGGATACCTCCCAAGTCAGTTGTGCTGGTTAAACTCAACTCCAAGCGATTTAGATTTACCCAATCATCTCTTCACTATAAATTTTATACAAAACTATTTGGAATCCTCATGTGTGTAATTTGCTGTGAAATAAATCGTTAGTTGATCTTAGACGGCTGGTATTTGACTATAGCCAATTGACAGATGTCAATTGGCTGCACCTTGAAAATAAGAGATGAATTTGCCACCTAAGTAAACTGAATGCCTGCCTTCAGGATTGTGCCTGGCATCATCCAGACTTCATTTGGATTCACTAGCTTTCCTTCACTGAAGAAGAGAAAATTGTATTCTTAATTCAAAAAAGGAAAGAAAAAGAAAAACAAACAAACAAAAACCATAGGCCTTGGTTTGAGGACTGAAACTTAAGACAATTCTGGATAGCTTTGTTCTTTCCTCAAGTGTCTTCATTTTGTACTTTGTAGGTGTTCTAGAAAGCAGTGGACTCTTACCTGCCAATGCGCAAAGAATAGCTGGGAACAAGAAAATGGCACCAAGACTGTAGAACTCCTAACTAGAAAGGTCCAGAGATTGGACAGATGGTAGTTTAGAACAGGCCTCTTTGGATAGAATTTGGACTTTCATGGGGGAACATATGCTATTTTAAAGGAAGAACGTTATGTTTATTTCTCATCAGGTCTCTCTGGGATCTTTAGGACAGGCATACCTCATTTTATTGCTCTTCACTTTATTGCATTATGCAGATTTATTTTGGTTCAAATTTATAGCCTTTTGTAATTTGTTCTTCATTATTAATTATCTGCGATGCTGACTCTCCAGCTATGCTCTGAGCTCCTAAAAGAAAATAACCATCCTTCTACCCTCTGTGCCTAAAAGACTACATGGTACAGAATTATGGCTTAGAAAATGTAATTTCACTTGAATGACTGCAGTGATCCATTTTCAAGGGGAAACCTAAGGAACCACTCAAATGTGTAAAGGTTATTCTACAGTTATGTAATTTGAGTTCTAGCTATACCAAAGGACATTTTTATATGGCAACCGTATGGGAAGAAGTTTCTGCAGAGTAATCATATTCCAGTTAAGAAAATAAAGGCAATTAAAAGAGAAGCTATTTAGAAGGAAAAATGAATTAGTATGATTCTAACAGTTGGCCCCATCAAGCTAATCAAACCCAGGAATCCCTAAACAATCACCTGGCAGACCAAATCCAGCTTTGCTCATTTGTTTACGTATTGTCTGTGCTGCTTTTGTGCCACAATGGCAGAGATGAATAGTTGCAATAGAGATATCCTATGGCCTGCAAAGGTAAAAATAATAACTATCTTGTCCTTTACAAAAAAAGTTTGCCAACTCCTTTCTTGAGCACCGATCAAGGAAAGTAGTTGTATCAAATAAATACTTTATCTAATCCAAGCGCTTCATTAGAGAAGGAGCTCTTCAGTGCCCTCCCACCAAAGACAAACAATATATCTGTAGTCAAGAAAGTTGGACTTAATTGGCTCATTGCCCCAGGGGAGATAAAAAAAAAACCTTGGGGAACAATTAGGTATTTCAGAAAGAGAGTGTTAGGAGGGATTTGTTACAGTATTTGTGCTTGCATTAGGTAATATGAGGGAGTGTTTAAGACAGTGTAGTTTTGCTCTTCACTGGGTGCTGCCACAAAGTGGGAAAAGTTATATGATCCTTAATTTTTATCTATATAGCTGAGGAATGGAGCAAGATTAAACCATGGGTAAAGAAGCAGCCATCACTCATATTAGCTGGGAGAAGGAGATGTTTGATCATTGCTGTAGTTTGGACATTGTCCCTGTTTTTGTCTGTGCCTCAAACATTATAGAGTGGTGTCGTTTTGTCTTGCTGCACTGTGATCACGGAATGAATGACCTTGTCTCATATTGGGTTCTGTGAGGTTATGTTCCACAAGAGAACATCACAGTCTAGCTCTTAGTGACAGGCTAGCTCAGCTGACAGTAGTTGAGGACTGATTTTCCTCTCTCAGAGCATCATACTCCCTGCCTTTGGCTACCATTCTCCACTTTCTTAATCCCTGCCTTTATTTTCCTACAGAACAATGGGTCACTTGACTCAGCAAACTGGATAAATTTAGAGCAGTATCCCAACAGAGGCTCAATTACATGGATGTAACACATAGCAATCCCTCCATTTAAATTAGGGAGGGAGCTTTGTCTTAACCCTTAGAAAGAGTAGGAGCTTTGGAAGCAGACAGATCTGAGTTTAATTCCAAGCTCTACCATTTTAAATTATGTCATTCATGAAAAATCTCAGAATCACTGAGCCCTAATTTTCTGATATGTAAAACAACAAAGTTTTTATAAAAATTACATACATAATGTTTGTAGAAGCAAAAAGTACAGTATTTGTCATATAGGAAAGGTTCAACAAATGATAGCTATTACTAATAACAATGACAGACATTCCTGTATCAGATATTTCATTTTAATGAACATGAACAATATGCTGCCAATAAGTATGATATTGTTAATTCATGGAGGACATAATTATCTTTTTTTGTGGTAGACTCTTCAGTAACCTAGAAAAATATTGCACAATAGCATATAATGCATGCTTCTATTTTCATGAAAATAAATTATCTTCGAATTGACTATCAAGTCTGACTACTGAAATGACTAGTTATCTATTTTTATATACTTATCAGTTATTTATGTTTCTTCTTCTATATGTTTGATATTCATATTCTCTGGCTATTTTTATCAGATGGTTTTAATTTTGTAACTAAATTACCAAATCTGAAACAAATAATCAGAAAGAGAACTTGATTATCTTTCTGTCAAAAAAGTCTCTGTAGTAACAGATTGACAAGAAGAATCACATTGTCTATTTGACTCCTACTTTGTAGTTCATGTTGTCATGTTGAAAAATTATAGAGAAATAAAATTATAATCTTAAAAAAATTATAGAACAAAGAAGAACTAATCTTGACTGTGAGCTGCAGAAATCAGGTAGATTGAGCCAACAAAAGGGGTGTACTTTGAGCCATCTGGTTCTCACTGAATTGTTCTTAGCACTGGCAAATATGATATGAGCCATTAAAAACTCTTTAGTTGGCCATACATAAATTACAACCCTAATTAGTTGATTTAGTTTTGATATGGGTGGTTTATGAGGCACCAGACAGAAAAAAACCAGCTCCTGCCTGACTTCAGAATGAGTTCATGTTAGAATATTGGCAGCAGGGCAAATATCTCAATTACACATTCTGGTAATATCAGAAGAATATGGCATAAATTCCATATGGTGAGTGAGTAGGTGAAGGAGTTTGGGGTGACATTAGAGCACATGGAAACCCAGAGTCTGTGACAGTCCTGCTGAGTCCTGCTACTTTACCAAGTGCTCAATGACAGATGGAGTGTAAAAAAAAAATAATGCTTCTGTATTTTTCTTAATGATTTGCCATGGGGTATAGTTATTATCTTTTTAACACAATGAACTGTGGCCAAGAGTTGAAAAAATAAAATGTGAAACATGATTATAAATATCTACTCAAGTTCAGAGAGGTTATAGGATACACATTTTTAATGGCTTAAAATTTGGGGTAGAAAGGAACTTCATTCTAGAAATGTGGGATTTCTAAAATAATAAATCAGAAAGAAAATAATTTTATTTTCCAAAAAAATAGCACTTGTGTTAAAGTCTGGGATTTGAAGTTGAAAAAGCAAATTTCCTCATGTAAGGCTCATAGTTGATGGCAGGGACATAACTAAACAGATACAAATGTTTGTGAGAACAAGAAGGCTGAATTATATATAGGGCAGGACAGAAACACTGAAAAGATAGTGACTACTTGGGAAAGACTTGTTAGAGAAGTGAATGCTGTTGGGGCCTCAGCAAAATGCCCTTTACCAGTTGGTAAACGCAAACCCTGACACTTGTAAGTGCTGACTGATGACAATTTTTAGCTCCCCCTTTCTCTGGAGAATTACTTTTGTCAACTGGGGATCTGCCTCCGTGATACACTCAGCATCTTCCCTGTAGGGGAGAAAGGATTTCTTTTTTCTCACAGATCCTTTGGTTCATGATTGAAGCTCCTACAACAAAAGGCAGATTAACAAGAGAAAAGCATTCAAAATCATTTAATAAGTTCATTGTGACACAGGAGTCTTCAGAACTGAAGACCCAAAGTAACAGAAACCTATGTATAAGTTTGATGAAGATGTGGGCAGTTGTGAGAAGTATTATTGGACAAAAAAGTGTATAATCTAACTATAATAAACTGAGGGCATTCTTCTATGTGTCCTTGTGTCTTCAGAGATAAAGACACTCCTTTTCTCCAGGTCAAGAGAGGGTGCCTCTCAAGTGAGGGTCTTATGACCTGCTTCAGAGGAAGCTCAGAAAAGTCTTTTCTAGGTCTTAAGGCCTGATTCAAGGGATAGGGACAGGAGAAGGTCAGAGAGTGACCTTCTTGCTTCTGCCATTTTCTCAAATGCCAAGGTGCTATATTTTGGGGTAGCATGTCCTGAACCCATCACTTTCCAGATCTTGCTCAATAACTGACTGGCACTGGTGAAAGACCATTCCTCTTTCTTTACGGTGGGACACACTCTGGGGCACAATTTGTCTCCTAGTCTTTCACCAAGAGATCAAATGGTAGCTGGTCTCTAGCTGTTACTACATTCTTCATTAGCTCTTTTTGCCCCTGATGCTTTCTGCTTCCCTGCTCCTCTTGAGCACTCCCTCAATAATTCCTTTGAACAAGAATTCTAACCCGAGTGCCTTTTCTAAGGGATCCCACCTAAGACCATAGCTTTTTTGTGTGTTCCGACAGACTCACCTAAGCACCTAAGCATTAAGATATGAGCTTCTTTCAACCTAAATTCAGTTACAGTGATGAAAGTTTTTTTTTCCATCAACATTTTCCCCTTCATCTCAATGAAGGTAAATAATGCTTAGACTACAGTGCATTAAAAATCACTCATTTCTTTGATATACACTTGGTTCTTTTTTTCCCCACAGCATCTCTGTTCTACTTAGTTCTTTGTACTTAATTTGCCTTTCTGGCCCAGTCCTCTAAATCTAATTTAGAGTAGATGATCTTTCTTTTATGTTCATGAGATCAAGCCTGCTCTTATCTAAAAGGCTTTTCTTCTTATCTAGGAGCTCTTGATCTTTATGACACTAAGTAATTGAATATCATCATCACATTATACTTTTGGTGTAGTCTGAAGTTCTAAATAACTAATCTCAGTTCTGTTGATATGCCCAAGGGCTACTCTGACCAGTATGGTAAAGTAGTTGTTGTCATTTTGTTCCCATTCCCATACCTCTCCATTCCCCTTTTGAAGGAGAGAAGAAACTTTAACAATCATTTAATCTCATCTTTTCCCCAGATGCTTGAATTCACAGTTGAATATCTTGACCTAGTCTCTCAAAATTATGTTTGAACATTATGGGGTCAAGAAACTCACTCAGTGAAGTTATCTTCATCCTAAAATTCTAGAATAGTTTACAATAGAGAATGTGAGAGACGGACAAATCCAGATTCTTTGTTTCATGTGCAAAGGAAGTTGAAGATCAGAGATGAGAAATTACTTAAGTGTTGTATAGACTCTAATTTTTCATATGGTGCCAGCAGATCATCTTTCCCTGGATTTCTAGCTTTTTGTCCTTGCTATACCCCGCTCAAAAATTATGTCCTGCTCGAAAATTAAAACAAAACAAAAACAAGCACACAAAAATACTGACAAATTCATTGTAGCAGCTGGCAAGCTAGAAACTTTTCAGCAAAGTCCATTAATGCTAGAAACTCTTTTGACAGTACTCATAAACTTTGGCTGTGGAAATAGACTATGTGCCAGATTCATTAGGAATTCTCTCCATGTTGCGAAGTTTCACTACTGTTTGACTGTGAAAGACTTAATTAATCATTAACATGCCTTACCTGATATTTCACAAAGTAGCCAGAAAAAATTATCTCAGCACTTAGGTTCCAATTTGTATCTCATGCTATTTCTCAGGAAAATCTAGTCCAACTTGTAAATCTTAGAGTTTTAAGGTCAAATTCGGAGTTTCTGTTCTCCTGTAATGTGGCTAGCTAAGGAAATAGTATCCTAAGATATTTAACGTTTTTAATGCACAGCTTTTTAAAATGCATTTATTCATTCATTTAACAAATATTGATGAATATTTATTGGATATCAAGCACTGTGCTGAGTCCCGGGGTTTAGGAATAAAAGTGCTCCCAATTTAGTGGGAAGATTGACAAATAAATAGTTACATGTAGGCTTTCATGGAGGCACATACAGGAGTTCCAGGCAGTTCTGCCTCAAGACAATCCTTGGCACTGAGTGGGGTATGTGTATACTTGAGTGGCAGGTTCAAAAAAAAAATTGCAGTGACAGTATCCTAAATAAAAGGGGGGAAATCATTAAGGTTGGCTGAGTGGGTTTTGCAGAGGATGGGACACTTGAACCAAGTCTCAAAAAATTGACAGGAATATGCCAAATATACCTTACAGTACTCCAGGCTGGGGAGTGGCATGCAGATAAGTTTGGAGTTGTAAAACACCAAGACAAGCTCAAGACCTACAGATTGTTGTTTTCAGCTGAAGTGTAAGGCATAAGTATCAATGATTACAGATTAAGATACAGTTAGGTTTCATATATATATTTATATACATGCATATGTATGCACATATATGCATATGTATAGTATATATACATATGTATATATACATATACAGCAGGCCCTTGAATAACATTGTTTCCTGACAATGTTGAGGAAAAAAAAATTGATTCCCAGCCAACATCATTGTCTATGTGGAGTCTGCATGTTCTTCCCATGTCTGTGTGGGTTTTCTCCTGGTATTCTGGCTGATTTCCTTTCATATCCCAGAGCTGTGCAGGTTAGGTGAATTGAGTGTCTAAACTGTTTCAGTCTGAGTGAGCGTGGATGTGTGAAAGAGTGTGCCCTGGAATAAAATACCCCATCCAGGATTGGTAACTGCTTTGTACCCTGCGCTGCTGGATTAGGCTCCGACTACCCAACACCCTGAACTGAAATCAGTGTATTGGGAATTGAATAAATGAATGAGCACAAATTATTGCCAAATAAAAATTTGTAAAGTATAGAACACTCATACAAATGCATGACAATAGATGATGCAATCCCAAAGTGCTCAGTGAGCCCATGATATGTTATTGTTTGGTTTTGAACTTCATGATGGTAGGAGGGGTTCCTCAAAATTTTTGCTTTGCAAACATTTATTTCATGACTTAACCCACCATCGTCATGACCACAGTCACTCACTGATTCACCAAAAACTGAGTAAATAATTCTTGTTTTTATTAATATTTTATAAATATATGTATTGATGTATGTATAGTTCACAGTTCAGTGTATGATATTTAGAAGTGTTTGGCTTCTATTTATAAGTTTGGTGATATTTTTATGACTAGAAATATGCCATAGGAGCTTAACTCTTGTTTATGTCAATTAGCCTATGTAGTTTCCTTATATGCCGTTTTGCTTAAACTCGGTTTCCAAGGCCAAAGATGACATTGAGGACTACTTATTGTACATATAATACATATCATAGGAGGCAGGGCCAAGAAGGCCGACTAGGAACAGTGGCATTCAGATGCTCCCATCGAATAAAACCATAATAAGCATGTGAACCCTTCACTGGCAACCAGGTTCTCTCATCAGAACTGACTTGGAGGCTGGCGTGACCCAAGGAGAGAAGGAAGAACAGGGTGGTGCAGTGGCCCACCTGAGAGCCACACAGGGCAGGGGACCTTCCTCCCCCCAGCCAAGGGAGGAAGTGAGTGAGCATTGGGAATTGAACAAACAAATGAGCACAAATTATTGCCAAGTAAAAATTTGTAAAGAATAGAACACTCATCCAAATGTATGAAAAAGCAAGGAAACCATGCTTTTTCCACAGAACTGTGTAACCAATGGATCGGAGGATCCCGCTCACAAACTCATACCACTGGGGCCTAGCGTCCCAACCCTGGAACACACAGATTCTCAACAGCCTCTCAGCTGGAATCTGTTTAAGCCTACTGAACTCCTGGGGAGAGGGGTGACCAGCACCACAGCTGTGATTTCCTGCTGTCTAAGCCTGTTTGAGCTCCTTGGGTGAGGGGCAGCAGCCAGTACTGGGACTTGCAACTGCCTAACACACTAAGCTCCCTGGGCGGGTGAAGAGCTGCATACATCTCTGTAGCTAAAGGCTGTGCTTTTCCCCTGCTGGAGCTAGGGAGGCTGGACAGCTTGGTCCCAAGACTTGTCCCCCACAGTCCAACAAGCTGGCTGTGGCAATCTGTGGACAGAGTGCCTCCTCAGGCCTGACCCTGACTCATACTTCCTCAGCTGGTGGGGCTTCCCTGCAGGAACTCCAATAACTCCAGTCAGAGGCTGAGGGACAGAACCCAGATATCCCTGGGCCTGAGCCCTGAGGGGAAGGGGTGGCCACAGTCTGCAATCCAGCAGCCTTAGCCTTTCCTCCTGGTAGTTCTAAGGAATCAGGGCAGCCCAGACAAGTGGGTTTCCCCCCCAGGATGCACAAGCCCTCCACCAAGGGACAAAGTGCCTCATTAAATGGGTCCTGTTCCCCATGCCACCCAACTGGGTGAGACCCTCTAACAGGGATTGTCAGAAACTTTACACAGGCGTGATCCTACTGGCATCAGTTTGGCGCCCCTTGAGGTCACAGGTCCCAGAAGAAGGAACAGGCACCAATCTTTGCTCCTTGAGTGACATCTCCAGGCAAGGGAATGCATAAGATGAATAGGGCCTGAAGATTACCCCAGCATACTGGAGCAGCCCTATAGAAGAGGGACCTGACCATTGAAAGAAAAACAAACAAGCAGGAAGCAACAACAACAACAAAACAACAAAAGCCCCCACAAACCCCCATCCAAGGGTCAGCAGCTTCAAAGACCAAAACTAAACAAATTCACAAAGCTGAGAAAAAATCAATGAAAAAATGCTGGAAACTCAAAAGGCCAGAGCGCCTCTTCTCCTCCAAATGATCTCAATGTCTGTCCATCAAGGGCACAGAAATGGATGGAGGATCAGATGGATGAATTGACAGAAGTAAGCTTCAGAAGATGGGTAATAAAAAAACTATGCTGAGCTAAATGAGCATGTTCTAACCCAATGCAAAGAAGATAAGAACCATGATAAACGGATAGAGGAATTGCTAACTAGAATAACCTCATGTTTAGAGAGGAACACGACCTCATGGAGCTGAAAACTACAGCACCAGAACTTTGTGAAGCATACACAAGTATCAATAGCCAAATCAACCAAGTGGAAGAAAGGATAACAGAGTCTGAAGACCACCTTGCTGAAATAAGGCATGCAGACAAGACTGAAGAAAAAATAATAAAAACGAGTAAACCAAGCCTTCAAGAAATATGGGACTTCATAAAAAGACTGAAACTACAATTGATTGGAGTACCTGAAGGGAGACTAGGAGAATGTAAACAAGCTGGAAAACACACTTCAGGATATTATCTAGGAGAACTTCCCAAACCTAGCAAAACAGGCCAACATGCAAATTCAGAAAATACAGAGAACACCATTAAGATTCTCCACAAGAAGATCAACCCCAAGACACATAATCGTCAGATCCTCCAAGGTCAAAATGAATAAAAAAATGTTAAGGGCAGCCAGAGAAAAAGACCAGGTCACTTATAAAGGGAAGCTCATCAGGGACTAACAACAGACCTCTCAGCAGAAACTCTATAAGCCAAAAGAGATTGGGGGCCAATATTCAACATTTTAAAGAAAATAATTTTCAACCCAGAACTTCATATTCAGCCAAACTAAGCCTCATAAGTGAAGGATAAATAAAATGCTTTTCAGACAGGCAAATGCTAAGGGATTTTGTTAACATCAGGCCTGCCCTGCAAGAGCTCCTGAAAGAAGCACTCAATATGGAAAGGCAAAACCGGTACCAGTCACTGCAAAAACCACACCAAAATATAAAGACCAATGACACTATGAAGAAACTGCATCAACTAGTGTGCAACATAACCAAATAGCAGCATAATGACAGGATCAAATTCACACATAACAATATTAACCTTAAATGTAAATGGGCTAAATATCCCAATTAAAATACGCAGACTGGCAAATTAGATAGAGTCAAGACCCATTGTTGTGCTGTATTCGGGAGACCCATCTTATGTGCAAAGACACATATAGACTCAAAATAAAGGGATGGAGGAAAATTTACCAAGCAAATGGGAAGCAAAAAAGCAGGGGTTGCAATACAAGTTTCTAACAAAATAGACTTTAAACCAGCAAAGATCAAGAAAGACAAAGAAGGGCATTACATAATGGTAAAGGGAACAATTCAACAAGAAGAGCTAACTATTCTAAATATATATGCACCCAATACAGGAGCAACTAGATTCATAAAGCAAGTTCTTAGAGACCTACAAAGAGACTTAGACTCCCACAAAATAATGGGAGACTTTAACATCTTACTGTCAGTATTAGACAGATCAATGAGACAGAAAATTAACACGGATATTCAGGACTTGAACTCAGCTGTGGATCAAGTGGACCTAGTAGACATCTACAGAACTCTCCAACCCAAATCAACAGAATATACATTCTTCTCAGTGCCACATGGCACTTATGCTAAAATTGACCACAAAATTGGAAGTAAAACACTCCTCAGCTAATGCAAAAGGAACAGAAATTGTAAGAAACAGATTCTCAGACCACAGTGAAATCAAATTAGAACTCAAGATTAAGAAACTCACTCAAAACCACACAATTACATAGAAATTAAACAACTTGCTCCTGAATGACTACTGAGTAAATAACAAAATTAGGGCAGAAACAAAGTAGTTATTTGAAGCCAATGGGAACAAAAAGACAATGTACCAGAATCTCTTGGACACAGCTAAAGTAGTGTTAAGAGGGAAATTTATAGCACTAAATGCACACATCAGAAAGCTATAAAGATCTTTAATCAACACCCTAACATCACAATTAAAAGAGCTAGAGAGACAAGAGCGAACTAATCCAAAAGCCAACAGAAGACAAGAAATAACTAAGATTAGAGAACAATCGAAGGAGATAGAGACATGAAAAACCCTCCAAAGAGTCAATGAATCCAGGAGCTGGTTTTTTGAATAAATTAACAAAATAGATAGACTGATAGCTAGGCTAATAAAGAAGAAAAGAGAGAAGAATCAAATAGACACAATAAAAAATGATAAAGGGGATATCACCACCTACCCAACAGAAATACAAACTACCATCAGAGAATAGCATAAACACCTCTATGCAAATAAACAAGAAAATCTAGAAGAAATGGATAAATTCCTGGACACATACACACTCCCAAGACTAAACCAGGAAGAAGTTGAATCCCTGAATAGACCAGTAAAAAGTACTGAAATTGAGGCAGTAATTAACAGCCTACCATCCAAAAAAAAAAAAAAGAAAAAAAGAAAAAGCCTAGGACCAGATGGATTCACAACCAAATTCTACCAGAAATACAAAGAGGAGCTGGTACCATTCCTTCTGAACCTATTCCAAACAATTGATAAGGAAGGACTCCTCCCTAACTCATTATATAAAGCCAACATCATCCTGATACCAAAACCTGGCAGAGACACAACAACAACAAAAATATTTTAGGCCAATATTCCTGATGAACATCGATGCAAAAATCCTCAATAAAATATTGGCAAACTGAATCCAGCTGCAAATAAATAAACTTATCTACCACAATCAAGTCGGCTTCATTGGGATGAAAGGTTAGTTCAACATATGCAAATCAATAAAGGTAATCTACCACATAAACAGAACCAAAAACAAAAACCACGACTGTCCCAATAGATGCAGAAAAGGCCTTTGATAAAATTCAAAATCCCTTCATGTTAAAAACTCTCAATAAACTAGGTATTGATGCAACATATCTCAAAATAATAAGAGCTATTTATGACAAACCCACAACCAAATCAGATTGAGTGCACAAAAGCAGGAAGCATTCCCTTTGAAAACCGGTACAAGATAAGGATGCCATCTCTCACGACTCCTATTCAACATAGTATTGGAAGTTCTGGCCAGGGCAATCAGGTGAAAGAAAGAAATAAAAGGTATTCAAATAGGAAAAGAGGAAGTCAAATTGTCTCTCTGTTTGCAGACGACATGATTTTACATTTAGAAAACCTCATCATCTCAGCCCCAAAACTCCTTAAACTGATAAGCAATTACAGCAGTCTCAGGATGTAAGTCAATATTCAAAAATCACAAGCATTCCTTTACACCAACAATAAGCAAGCAGAGAGCCAAATCATGAATGAACTCCCATTCACAGTTGCTACAAAGATAATAACATACCTAGGAATACAGCTAACAAGGGATGTGAAGGACCTTGTCAGGGAGAACTACAAACCACTGCTCAAGGAAATAAGAGAGGACACAAACAAATCGAAAAACATTCCATCCTCATAGATAGGAAGAATCAATATCGTGAATATGGCCATACTGCCCATAGTAATTTATAGATTCAATGCTATTCCCATCAAACTACCATGTACATTCTTCACAGAATTAGAAAAAACTACATTAAATTTAATATGGAATCAAAGAAGACCCCTATAGCCAAGACAATCCCAAATAAAAAGAACAAAGCTGGAGGCATCATGCTACCTGACTTCAAAGTATACTACAAGGCTATAGTAACCAAAACAGCATGATACTGTTACCAAAACAGACATATAGACCAATGGAGTAGAACAGAGACGTCAGAAATAACAGCACACATCTGCAACCATCGGATCTTTATCAAATTTGACAAAAACAAGCAATGGGGAAAGGATCTCCTACTCATTAAATAGTGCTGGGAGAGCCGGCTAGCCATATGCAGAAAACTAAAATTGGACCCCTTCCTTATACCTTATATAAAAGTGACTCAAGATGGATTAAAGACTTAAATGTAAAACCCAAAACCATACAAACCCTAGAAGAAAACCTAGGCAATACCATTCAGGACACAGCCATAGGCAAAGACTTCATGACAAAAACACAAAAAAGCAATTGCAACAAAAGCCAAAATTGACAAATGGGATCTAACTAAACTAAAGAGTTTCTGCACAGCAAAAGAAACTATTATCAGAGTGAACAGGCAGTCCACAGATTGGGAGAAAACTTTTGCAATCTACCCATCTGACAAAGGTCTAATATCCAGATTTAAAAGAAGTTTTACAAATTTGTAAGAAAAAACCAACCTCATGAAAAAGTGGGCAAAGGATATGAACAGACACTTCTCAAAAGAAGACATTATCTGGCCAAAAAACGTATGAAAAAAAGCTCAACATGATTGATTATCACAGAAATGCAAATTAAAACCACAATGAGATACCATCTCACAACAGTTAGAATGACTATTATTAAAAAGCCAGGAAACAATAGATGCTGGTAAGGCTGTGGAGAAATAGGAACACTTTCACACTGTTGGTGGGAATGTAAATTAGTTCACCCATTGTGGAAGACAGTACGGTGATTTCTCAAGGATCTAGAACCAGAAATATCATTTGACCCAGCAATCCCATTACTGAGTAGATACCCAAAGTAATATAAATCATTCTACTCTAAAGACAGATGTACACGTATGTTTATTGCAGCACTATTTACAATAGCAAAGACATGGAACCAACTCCAAGGTCCATCAATGATAGTCTGGATAATGAAAATGTGATACATATATACCATGGAATACTATGCTGCCATAAAAAGGAATGAGATCATGTCCTTTGCAGGGACATGGATGAAACTGGAAGCCATCCTCCTCAGCAAATTAACACAGTAACAGAGAACCAAACATTGCATGTTCTCACTCATAAGTAGGAGTTGAACAATGAGAACACGTGGACACAGAGACACACACCAGGGTCTGTTGAGGGGTGAGGAGTGAGGGGAGGAACTTAGAGGAGAGTCAATAGGTGCAGCAAACCACCATGGCACATGTATGCCTATGTAACAAACCTGCACATTCTGCACATATGTCCCATTTTTTTAGAAGAAATGAAAAATACATATCATAAAATGCATATCTCATATATATATCCCATAGCATTATCATTGTAATAATTATGTTTTATAATATTCAGGAAGAAAGTAACAATGTTGTAGCAGATGGTGTTTGAACAGTTGATAAATCAAGTAGAAAGAAGAAGAGAATTAGTTTCCATTAGTATCTTTAGCAAAAATGAATTTCAGGTAGATTGAAGACCTGGGACCAAAAACAAAACTTCAAAATGTCCAAAGAATACATAGGAGAACACATTTAAGATCTTAGGGAAGGGTATATTTTAAAAAGTAGGGCATGAAAAGGAAAAAGACTGATATATTCGATTACAATAAAATGTCATACTCTGTTCAAACAAAAACACTAAAAATAAAGGACAAGGCAGAATCTCTGAGATATTTCAAATATATCAACTGAAAAGGTACCAGTACCCAGAATTATAAAGAACTCTTGCAAATCCAAAGACAACTCAAGAGTCAACAGGACAAGGGATCTGAATGGGTAATTCCTAGAAAAGGAAACTGAAATGGCCAATAAGCATTTTAAAAGACTCTTAGCTTCGCTAGTAATTTAGTGAATGTAAATTAAGGCTGCAGGGAAATACATTTAATACCCATTCTAACAGATAAAATTTTAAGTATCTAACACTTCCTCTTGTGCATGAAAAAACAGGAATTCTCACATGTTATTGGAAAGAATGAATGTTAATATAACCACCATTGAGGACAACTTGGTCATACCAGTGAAGATGGAAGTTTGTGTATTCTCTTACCCAGCATTTCCACTTGTACTTATAGTCTGTATGAAAACTTCAATTCAAGTAGTAAAGGCCTCACAACTAATGCTATTTATTGTAACCTTATTTGCATCAACCAAAAAATTAGAAACAACTCAAATATCCATTTACAGGACAATAGATAACTAGTAGTACATTTATATAATGTCTTTAATCACTATAAAGCAGTAAAAATAAATAAGCTAAAAATGTAATTAACAACATAAATAAATCTCAAAAACCTAATGTTGAACAAAACAATGACATTGTAAAATGATACCTATATGCGATGCCAATTATGCCAAGTTTTTAAAAAATGCATATTTTCACTATGTAAGATACACAAATGTATGAGTTACAAAAATATACGTGAGAATGATAAAACACCAAAATTCATGATGCATCTACTACATCAACTACCAGTAATTATAACAGTTTTTGAGTCTCATAATTGTCATGCACTGTTGTGAATGATTTACAGATGTTTAATTCTATCATTTAGTTACAACAGCAACTTGATATGATATTTATCATTATTACTCCAAGTTTATAGATAAGAAAACTGAAGCACAGATAAAGTAATTTGTCAAAGATCAGATAGTTGTAGATACGTGGCATTATTTCTCAGGGCTCTGTTCTGTTCCATTGGTCTATATCTCTGTTTTGGTACCAGTACCATGCTGTTTTGGTTACTGTAGCCTTGTAGTATAGTTTGAAGTCAGGTAGCGTGATGCCTCCAGCTTTGTTCTTTTGGCTTAGGATTGACTTGGCAATGAGGGCTCTTTTTTGGTTCCATATGAACTTTAAAGTAGTTTTTTCCAATTCTGTGAAGAAAGTCATTGTTAGCTTGATGGGGATGGCATTGAATCTATAAATTACCTTGGGCAGTATGGCCATTTTCATGATATTGATTCTTCCTACCCATGAGCATGGAATGTTCTTCCATTTGTTTGTATCCTCTTTTATTTCATTGAGCAGTGGTTTGTAGTTCTCTTTGAAGAGGTCCTTCACATGCCTTGTAAGTTGGATTCCTAGGTATTTTATTCTCTTTGAAGCAATTGTGAATGGGAGTTCACTCATGATTTGACTCTCTGTTTGTCCGTTATTGGTGTATAAGAATGCTTGTGACAAAAACAAGCAATGGGGAAAGGATTCCCTATTTAATAAATGGTGCTGGGAAAACTGGCTAGCCATATGTAGAAAGCTGAAACTGGATCCCTTCCTTACACCTTATACAAAATTAATTCAAGATGGATTAAAGGCTTAAATGTTAGACCTAAAACCATAAAAACCCTAGAAGAAAACCTAGGCAATACCATTCAGGACATAGGCATGGGCAAGGACTTCATGTCTAAAACACCAAAAGCAATGGCAACAAAAGCCAAAATTGACAAATAGGATCTAATTAAACTAAAGAGCTTCTGCACAGCAAAAGAATCTACCATCAGAGTGAACAGGAAACCTACAGAATGGGAGAAAATTTTTGCAACCTACTCATCTGACAAAGGGCTAATATCCAGAATCTACAATGAACTCAAACAAATTTACAAGAAAAAAACAAACAACCCCATCAAAAAGTGGGTGAAGGATATGAACAGACACTTCTCAAAAGAAGACATTTATGCAGCCAAAAAACACATGAAAAAATGCTCATCATCACTGGCCATCAGAGAAATACAAATCAAAACCACAATGAGATACCATCTCATACCAGTTAGAATGGCAATCATTAAAAAGTCAGGAAACAACAGGTGCTGGAGAGGATGTGGAGAAATAGGAACACTTTTACACTGTTGGTGGGACTGTAAACTAGCTCAACCATTGTGGAAGTTGGTGTGGCGATTCCTCAGGGATCTAGAACTAGAAATACCATTTGACCCAGCCATCCCATTACTGGGTATATACCCAAAGGACTATAAATCATGCTGCTATAAAGACACATGCACACGTATGTTTATAGCGGCACTATTCACAATAGCAAAGACTTGGAACCAACCCAAATGTCCAACAATGATAGACTGGATTAAGAAAATGTGGCACATATACACCATGGAATACTATGCAGCCATAAAAAAGGATGAGTTCATGTCCTTTGTAGGGACGTGGATGAAACTGGAAACCATCATTCTCAGCAAACTATTGCAAGGACAAAAAGCCAAACACCACATGTTCTCACTCATAGGTGGGAACTGAACAATGAGAACACATGGACACAGGAAGGGGAACATCACACACCAGGGACTGTTGTGGGGTGGGGGGAGGGGGGACGGATAGCATTAGGAGATATACCTAATGCTAAATGACGAGTTAATGGGTGCAGCACACCAACATAGCACATGTATACATATGTAACAAACCTGCACGTTGTGCACATGTACCCTAAAACTTAAAGTATAATAACAATAAAATTTTTTTAAAAAGTAATTTGTCTTGTTATACAGATAGTAAGTGACAGTGATGGAATTTTTAGCCTCCTTTCAACCAGGACATGATGGCAGTTACCTCTAAGTAGAGAGAGAATGAGATACAAGTGGCTTCAATTGAAATATTTTAGTTTTTTAAAGTTCTGAAGAAAATACAGTAAAATATTAAGATCTGATAAAATAAGTGGGGGAAAATAAGTGTCTATTACATAATCCTCCTTAACTCTACTTATAATATTTACAATATTAGAAGCAGAGGGGAAGGAAGAGAAAATGATAAAGGAGGAGAAGAAGGAAGAGAAGCAAGAAAAGAAAAAAGAGAAGGAGGAAAAAGAGGAGTAGGGGTCAAAGAAAGGGGAGAGAGAAAGAGCACCCTGGCAGTAGGTTAAGTGGTGAATTTAAATGGTTCAAACTAGAAACAGAGGAGCAAGTAAGAAATTATTTTCTACATGGGAGATTGTAAATGTAACATTTACTGACAGTTGGTGATATTTCCAAAATGACTCAAACTATTTTACTAATGAAAAATCTAAATAATAGGGTTTAGAGTTTAAAAAATATTTTCTACATAGACTACCATTCAAACATCCCCCATTACCCTATAAGGCAGGCACTGTTATTATCCTCATTGTGCTGCCAGGAAACCTGGGGTCAAGAGAAGCATCATAACTTGTCTAATAGTCCTAGATAAGGACTAGTTATCTAGTTAAGAGACGTTAGGATTAAGGGTTGGACACAGGTTCACTGACTTGAATCCAAACTTCCCAAACATGAATAGTTGAAAGAGCCTCACAGCAACCACATCTACTCTAAATTGACTGACTGACTTTAAAAATGTATTTACATGGTCGTTAGTATCAGTTGTATTCTTCAAACATAAAACCTTCATCTCAGACATCATTTTCTGTAATCCATATTCTCAGTACTTGTGCTTGGAGAAACATCGATATTAATTCCAGCTTTAAAGTAGGTTCTGGATAGGAGACTTCATTTCTTACTCATTTGCTATAACTTTTTGACTTTGAAGTTGACACAATTACCAAATACTCTGTTCCTCTTTTACTAGATTCTGTCATCACTGGAAATCTAAAGTTATAGATAATATTATCCTGCCTCAAAATATAGCGAAGAAAGAACTGGGAGAGAAAAAAAAAAATCCTAAGCAATAATATTTGCATCACCCTGGGTCACTAAAATGATGTTTTCACTAGAATATATTAATTGTTTATGGCCTCTTCACTTACGGGAAGAAAACTGTTCAGGTTCAAGCACATTTTGGGGGATGGAGGAAGAAGTGCCAAGGATCCAATTTAACATGACTTTGAAAATTATGACAGATTCTAGAACTAACATAACTTTCTTGAGGCAGAGTCAATAGGCAGAAACCTACATTTGTGCATGAAAAATTCTATACAATGTCTTTGCTTTATAAAAAGGCTGTCCTTTGAAAAAGATTACATTAGAATGTCTGTCTTTTTTGCAAGAAAATTAAAAATGTGATTAAATTGATCAAGATTTAGCTTATTCCCAAATTCTCAACAACTTGTGAATACTACTGAAACAATCCACACCTCTGCAGACCCAGCTGTTTCGTCTTAATACCTGAATTTTCTATAATATTTGAGTAAATCTAATATTTCCAGTAACAATTGCTTTATCTTACCTGTGCCAAGTCATGGCCATCAGCTCCCCCATTCCTACACCATTTATTGCCCAGCAAACTAGGAACAATGTTCATTAATTTTATTGGGAGGAAAGCTAATCTCAATTAGTAGAAATTTGAATTGTAGAATATATTTTTTAAAACAGCTGCATTGTTGCATTTGCTTGCATAATCTACCTCCTTATTTTTCTCTATGATTACCTTAAAATTAAAGATTGAGGTAGGGTAAGAATATAGTTTGAAATTCTAATTTTCCATTCTCTTTCCTTCCAAGGCAGTTTTCAGTTTTATGCTGAAGAGGGTATCTGTACATTTCTGATGTGAAAAATAGAACCAAGTTGTTTAATAGATTTTAAAACCCAATTAACACCTTGGTTGATTTAGCTTTGTCAGTGGCTTTTGTTCTAAAATCTGAGACCATAGCAAGGACTTCCAAGTTCCCCAACAAAGGAGTTTATAACCAGAAAATGGAGGAGAAAATGCTCCTTCTTTTTCCTAGTGTCCTGTGTACAATATTGTTTCTGGGATACAGAAAACAGAGGTCACATTGTAGTCAAGGCATTGAGATGGAACTCACATAACCACATTTGGATGGTGAATAACAGAAGCACATTCCAGCTCAAATGGAATAGAGGGTTCACTGGGGGAGCCATAGGAAATAAGGGTGATGAAATAAATTCAGGACCAGACAATGAGGAAAACTGAATGACAGAATACAGAATCAGTAATGTCTGGAGTGGAGAGCCATTGAAGATGTTTTTATTTTATTTGCAATAAGGATATAATGATTGAAAAGAAGAAATGAGTATGAAATACATTGTAATGATCTATGTATTCAACAGAACTTGGCAACTAATTAGATACGTGGATTGTAGGATATGAAGAAAACCAACATTGGTTAAATGGCTATATTCCAAGTTCCTTTTTCCCCAAGTACTTAAAAAAATTATGTGATTTAATTCTTTTTTTTTAATTTTTAATTGACAATAATGGTATATGTTATATATTTATACGGTACAATGTGATGATTTGATATATGTTTACATTGCGGAATAATTAAGTCAAGTTTTAAAGACGTCCATAAAGCTGGAATAATTAGTTACAGATAATAGGTAATGAACTTGAAGTTTAAGGATTAGTTTGGGGTCACACAGCATGAAAACGATGGAGCTAGATTTTAACTCAAATTAACACAGGCAGTACCTGCCTGAACTTTTCAATAGACTAAATGATCTTCCAAGGGTGACTTGGTGTTTTGAGAGGCCATATTTGGAATAGTTAAGAGAAGCTTGTGTGTGATTAAGATCGGCTGGGTTTGTGTCTCAGCTCTATTGTATAACACTTATATTATCTTCAGCGTATCATTTCACCTTAAATGTCACTTATAAAGTGGGATAATAATAAGTATTTCCTGACCTCAAAGGGTTTTGATGAGAATTAAACACTTAGAACAGTATCTGGAAAAGTGAATGCATTAAGTGTTGTTTTCATTATTATGTTTTCATAATATGTATTATTATTCACTGCTTTAGTTAGGAAAACAATGGTTGGTGGATAGCCAGGGAGAAGTAACACAGAGGCATAATTTTGAAAAATGAAAAAAAGGATAAGCTGGATTTTAGATATAATGAGATTGTTATACTGGCAATGTATCTATTTTAGATTTGGTAAGGAGGTAGCATACTACATTCTCTAGTGTGCTAGACAAAATTCATATTTTTATAGTTGTACTGAGAAAAAAAAATTTAGATTTCAGCCTTTTAAATTGGCATGCTTTTTTACTTCCTATTAAGTACAATGCACAAACTACATCATTCTTTATTAAACACAATGTAAAAACTACATTTTTCCATTGCTTTGACCTCCTGACTGAAGTTGAAAGCATCTAAAATCCTGGAATACCTGTATCCTAAACTGATGGATTAGGAAAGGGATATCCCTGCCTCCTGCATCTGAGTCTGCAGTAACTTCCTGGCCAAAACTCCAAACACTGTCATAACTCTCTTTATAATTTTTCTAGGGACAAAAAATGCGCATTTAGATACAGCTTATTCCCACTACATCCTAGATAAACCAATATATGAACAGGGTCTAAATAAAATAATTCCAAACAGGTAATCTATAAATTAAATTTACCTCCATCAGTGCAAGCATGTAAACGTCATACAGAAAAGGGGCCACAGTGATCTTTTTACTATCTTGTTTAGGAATGGTGCACATAATTTCAATATCCACCATTCCCATATAGCAAGAGGGAAGAAAAAATGTCATGTGGCTTATATTAGTTACGATGCTCCTGTTCTCTATAGCAACAATTATGGACATTTCCAGAAAGCAGAAATAAAGGAATGTAGCCTTTGCAAGAGGACAATACTGTAAATCAATAGAGAGGGTTTGAAGTCCTTGAGATTCTCAAGGACAAGAGTAAAAGAGAGTGAAGACCAGCAGCCAAAGATAGATACTTGAAGAGTACTTAGCTAGACTGTAGAAGAAAGAATAGAGTCAACAAAAGAGGGTGCTGGAATGATGAAAGAATAACAGCAACTTATTGGTTGTAAAAGGTTAAGATGGCAAAAACTTCAGGAATCCAGCAGAGAGATTCAGGAAAAAGAGAATTGACAAAAGATTAATAAACATATAGATAGGAAGGCTAGAAAGTGGCCTTCTTGACAAGAGCTTGAATGGAGTGGTGGGAATAGAAACTACTTTTCAAGAGGCTAAAAGAAGAATTGGTGGAGAAGAAATTAAGGCAGGAAAAATGTGCCTCTTGTTTAGAAAGACTGGCAATGCAACTGAGAATGCCACAAAATCACCAATGCAATTAAAGAGAAATGTACTTAAACTTGTAAATACACAAGCATTTCTTACCAAGTCATTTTTACCCCTAGCCAAATATTGATTTTATCCCAGCTGTTTCAGAATTTCCAAAAGAGTGAATTAGTGAATTATGAATTAACAAGTTTTAAAAATATATATTTTTACTGTCACAATTCAAAAGATTTCCATTTTATTTAGGCTAATTTTGAAGAATTCTGTAATTTGTTTTGTGGATTCTAAGAGTAACAATAATGTATTATTATTATCACTATTTTGGTTATGATAATTGGAACAAATTGATTCCTTTTTTAGAGACCCACACTGGAGTGCCGTGGCACCATCATAGCCCACTGCAGCCTCAAACTCCTGGACTAAGCAATCCTCATGCCTCAGCCTCTTGAGTAGCTGGTACTACAGGCACATACCACCATGCCTGGCTATTTTCATTTCTTTTTGTAGAGACGGGGTTTTGATACATGACCCAGGTTGATCTCAAACTCCTGGCCTTAAGCAATCCTCCCACATTAGCCTCCCAACGTGTGGGGATTATAGATGTTAGCCATGGCACCTGGCCTGATTTGTTTTGAAAATGTTAAATATATGGTAGTTTCAGATAATATTTGGTATTGTCTCTTGGCTCTGCGCCCTAAGTTTGCTGCTAGAAAAATCATTGCAAATTGAAGTTTTACAAATCTAATCATAATTTATATGGGCCCAAAAGTTTGCTATTTAAAGAGATTCTATTTTTCTAGCTATATCAATATTTAACATTAATTTTAAACAAATCTATATTTTTTCATGCATCTTAGAAACAACCAGCTGCTAATATGTATACGACATTTACAAATGCAAGTTGAATATTCCTTAAACAGCTGATTTTCCACATCAGCAACACATATGGTCAAGCTGCTCCATTTTGAGCTTTGTTCTCTCATACTCACTTTTCTTTCAAGTCATTTGGAATGATAGCTTTCCTTTCTTGTGTTACATTTTTTAAGAAAAAGCAGTCCCATAATTAATTGACTTAAACCCTCCTAATACAATTTGTTAATTTTACGCTGCAGCCCTTTTCTCTTCAGAATTAATAGACATCTCCATAAAGCCAGACCAGAATTGGTTCAATCATAAACAATGGTTTCAAATTAAATGCTGCCTGTAGCCAGGCATATTACACAGATTCAGGGGTCACAAATTGTAACCTTCAGTCCTGCTTCTATCAATAAAGTTTTATTGGAACACAGCAACACTCATTCATTTAGACGTTGCCTTTTGCTGTTTTCATGCTACAACAGTAGAGTTGAGTAGTTGAGACAGTGGCCATATAGTCCTCAAAGCCAAAAATATTTACTCTTTATCCCCGATGTAAATGAACAAGCCAGATATAAACAACAGTAAGTGGCAAGAACTATGCCGAAGCAGTAAGGGTACTCTGCATCTGAAGCACCTAACAATTATTACCATGTAGAAAAGCCAGGGCCAGTTTTACCAAGTTCAGTATTTGAAAAAAGTCAGAAATCCAGATTTTACATACAACTTTCAATTTTTTAAGTGTTAGCTACTAATCTATTTTTTTAAATGAGTGAGTTAACACTTCAAGCTCAACAAAATTGGTCTACAGCCTGGATCTACTTCTTTCTGAGTTTATGACCTCTAAAATAAATCTGAACAGCTATGTGGTGTTCAGTAACTAAATAAGTTTCTCATATGAAAGCTGTTGAGGGTCAACTCTCCAAAAATGCCAACAAAATAAAACTTGCTGATTAAGCAAAGCTGAATTTTTTGCTCACCCACAGTAAAGGAAACAAAGTCTTATTCATGTCTAGAAGGGAGAAGAACAAAGGCAAAATATTTATACAATTTTGGAAGGGGAAGGGGTCTTTTGTTTGTTTGGTTTTTTCTGTGTTTTTTTGTTTGTTTGTTTGTTTGTTTTGTGAGAGAGAGTCTTACTCTGTCACCCAGGCTGGAGTGCAATGGTGCGATCTCAGCTCACTACAACCTCTGCCTCCCGGGTTCAAGCGATTCTCCTGCCTCACCCTCCCGAGTAGCTAGGATTACAGGTGCCCTCCACCATGCCTGGCTATTTTTTGTATTTTTAGTAGAGACAGTGTTTCGTCATTTTGGCCAGCCTGGTTTCGAACTCCTGACCTCAGGTGATCCACCTGCCTCGGTCTCCCAAACTGTTAGAATCACAGGCGTGAGCCACCGCATGTGGCCAAGGGGTCTGTTTTAAGGTGGAGCTTTCAGTGTGGAGACCTAATTGGGATTGAGCAAATTAGTGACATAACAGTTTAGGATTGGTAAACACAGCAAGAGGAGGCTTTGGAAGCAAGTCTTAAAACGTAAACAGTGTTTAATGAGCCTAGTTGAATAGTCTATTGTCGTAAGAAGGGCTATAAACTCTATGAGGGCTGGTTGAGTGGTCTATTATCTGAATAAATGGATTTGCAGTAAGTTCCTGAGACATTTTCAACTTCATCTTCACAGACAAGATTTTCATGGGATAGTAAAGTTACATTGGTGCAGTTAGCTCTATGGTTGTAGACGGCTTCAGTTCTCAGACCTTTTCTCCCTGCATTGGAGAACACACTCTTAAATATGAGAATATAATCAATTCAGTTGGTTATCACTATGTGAGGTGTCATTATTACAAATAAAGTTTTAGAGGATGGCCGTTTTAACTTCTAATAAGAAACAGATTTTTCCGTACTCATTTTGTGGGACAGTGGTTAGGGGACAGCAGCTAGGCACCAGCATTTAAGACTACGGAGATGACAGAGCAGAGCACAGAATACAAATACTCCAAGAAAGATTATCAGCAGAGTTTGTATGTAGCACAGTTCTCAGCCAGGAGCCAAGAATGCTCAAAGAAAGCCAAGAGAACAGATCCCATCCCCAATCTGAAGAAATTGCGGAGCCAAAATGGAGTTATTAACCATATATTAATTTTATGATTTCTTTAGTGCTTGCTTTTTGGGTCATTTTCAAAATGCATGCCTACATCAGAGATATTGAAGATTCAGTTACAGACTACCACAATAAGGAGAATATCTAATAAAGAGAGTCACATAAATTTTTAGTGTTCCAGTGCATATAAAATTTATGTTTATACTATACTGTAGTCTATTAAGCATACAATGCTATTACATCTAAAAAACTGTGCATACCTTAGTTAAAAATACCTTATTGTTAAAAATGCAAATAATCATCTGTTCCTTCAGTGAGTCATAATCGTTTTGCCGGTGGAGGGTCTTGCCTCAATGTTGATGGTTGCTGACTGATCAAGGTGGTGATTGCTGAAGCTTGGGATGGCTGTAGCAATTTCATAAAACACGACAATAATGAGTTTGCCACACCAATTGACTCTTCTTTTTTTTTTTTTTTTGAGACGCAGTGTCCTCTGTCACCCAGGCTGGAGTGCAGTGGTGCAATCTCAGCTCACTGCAACCTCCGCCTCTCGAGTTCAAGCGATTCTCCTGCCTCAGCCTTCTGAGTAGCTGGGATTACAGGTGCGCACCACCACACCCAGCTAATTTTTGTATTTTTAGTAGAGACAGGGTTTCACCATGTTGGTCAGGCTGGTCTTGAACTTCTGACCTCGTGATCGGCCTGCCTCAGCCTCCCAAAGTGCTGGGATTACAGGTGTTAGCCACCGTGCCCAGCCAACTCTTCCTTTCATGAATGATTTCTCTGTAGCATGTGATGATTGATGTTTGATAGCATTTTACCTACCATAGAACTTCTTTCAAAATTGGAATCAATTCTCTCAAACCCTGCCACTCCTTATGAACTAAGTTTATGTAATATTCTAAATCTTTTATTGTTACTTCAATGTTCACAGCATTTTTACCAAGAGGAGATTCCATCTTAAGAAACCACTTTCTTTCCTCTTCCATAAGAAGCAACTCCTTATCCATTCAAGGTTTATCATGAGATTGCAGCAATTCAGTCACATCTTCAGGCTCTCCTTCTAATTCTAGTTGTCTCACTGTTTCTGCTACATCTGCTGTTACTTCCTCCACTGATGTCTTGAATTCCTCAAAGTCATCCATGAGGGTTGGAATAAACTTCTTCCAAACTTCTGTTAATGTTGACATTTTGACCTCCTCCCAATGAGGCACAAATATTCTTAATGGCATCTAGAATTGTGAATGCTTTCCAGAAGGTTTTCAATTTACTTTACCCATATCCATCAGAGAAATTACTAAGACTGCTATAGCTTTATGAAATGTATTTCTTAAATTAGACTTGAAGGTCAAAATTACTCCTTGATCCATGGGCTGCCAAATATATTTTGTGTTAGCAAGTAAGAACACAACATTAATCTCTTTGCACATCTCCATCAGAGCTCTTGGGTGACCAGGTACATTGTCAATGTGCAGTAATATTTTGAAAGGAATCTTCTTTTCTTAGCAGTAGTTCTAAACAGTGGTCTTAAAATATTCAGTAAACCATTCTCTAAACAGATGCGCTGTCATCCGAGCTTTGCTGTTTCGTTTATAGAACACAGGCAGTACTCTGTGTTTAGCATAATTCTTAAGGGTCCTAGCATTTTCAGAATGGTAGATGAATATTGGCCTCAACTTAAGGTCACTAGCTGCATCAGCTTCTAACATGAGAGTCAGCCCACACTTTAAAGCTTTGAAGCCAGACAGTGACTTACCTCTAGCTATGAAAGTTTTGGATGGCATCTCCTTCCAATAGAAGGCTATTTTTTCTACATTGAAAATCTAATATTTAGCATAGCCACCTTCATTAATGATCTTAGCTAGATCTTCTGGATAAGTTGCTGCAGCTTTTACATCAGCACTTTCTGCTTCACTTTGCATTTTATGTTGTGGAGATGACTTCTTTCCTTAATGGCTGGTTAGTGGAGAAATCAGAACACATATGCCATTTATCAACTAAGTTTTCCTTTGTATATATGTGCAGGTCATGGTGCCACATAATAATGACAGTATTAACATCAAAGATCTCTGATCACCATAACAGATATGATAATAAAGTCTGAAATAAGTCTGCATCACATTTCCAAAATGTGAATGTGACAACAGGGACAGGAAGTGAACACATGCTGTTAGAAGAACGGCACTGACAGAGTAGCTTGATGCAGGGTTGCCACAGACCTTCAATTTGTAAAAAACGCAATGTCCACAAAGTGCAATAAAACATAATATAATAAAACAATGCATGACTGTGTATTATATTTAACTCAATTTATCCAAAATAGTATGATATTAATATATTATTGACTGTTCTCACTCATAAGTGGGTGTTGAACAATGAGAACACATGGACACAGGGAGGGGAATATCACACACTATGGCCTGTCAAGGAGTGGGGGCAAAGGGAGGGAGAACATTAGGACAAATACCTAATGCATGCAGGGCTTAAAACCCAGATGATGGGTTGATAGGTGCAGCAAATCACCATGACACATGTATACCTATGTAAAAAACCTGTACATTCTGCACATGTATCCCAGAACTTAAAGTAAAATAAATATATATATGATTGACATAAAAATATTAATAATACATTTTACATTCTTTTTTCATATTTAAGCCTGTGAAATCTGGTGTGTATTTTGTGCTCAGTAGCACATCTCAGTTTGAACTAGTCATATTTCAAGTGCTCAACAGTCACACATTGCTATGGATTATTGTATCGGATAATGCAGATTCAGAGACTTGGGGAGAGGTATAGGGAGAGAAAGAGAAACAGAGAAACATAGCATGCAAGTTTCCTTATACAGTTTAGTTGAGTAATAGGTAAAGTTCTTTAACCTTTCTGAGCCTAAGTTTCCCCACCTATATAATAAGGATGACACCTTACAGAGGCGTTTGAAAGATTATGAGAAATTAAACACATAAAAACACCTAGCAAGGCACTTGAAATGTGTTCTCAGTAAATATACATTCTTTTCTCAAACACAGATTTAATTAATGTCTTTACTGTGGTGGCGACTGTTGAGGAGATAGTGAGGTGAGTCCCTTGACTTAAGTGGGCTCTAGGTATTACAAACTAAGTTGAACAGGTTGAAAGAATATCAGGCAGTTCAATTAGCTAATGAAGAAGAGAAATGTGGTTTGGAGAAATGGATTCATGATTCGTGGTTTCAAGCAGGAATTGGCTGTATGATGTTCAGTAGGTCCCTTCCACTGTGTAAGATTACTTTTTAATCTGTAAAATTTGAGATAGTAAATAGCAATTTTACAGGATTGCTGTAAGATTTAAATGTGGTCATATCAGGGTAAGCACTTTATAAACTGTGAAGAGTTAAAAGAAATTCTAGATATTATTACGAGCTTTAACATAAGAATTTAATTTTTGTTGGTTTTATTGCTTATTTGTAGTTCAAGCAAATAGAAAGGATATTAGAGTCTTTGAATTGCAAGGTTTTCTTCTGTCCTATGATGTGCCATATATACTTTCTCTGAGGCAAGTAAAAATGTGTTCAGGACAAAAATTAAAACAGTATTAGTAACATTTGGATTCAGTTAACAACTTTTTTGAGCTCTAGGGAGGAAATTAATTATGTGAAAAGAGTGTCGGAGTCTCTCCCTGCAAGGCTGGTTCAATATATTTGTGTGTGTCCCCTTTAAGACAAGTAAAACTACACACTTCTCACCTGAAGACTTATATTCCAGAACTGAAATGAAGTTCACTCAGTTTTCTTTCTTCTTTGCCTTCAGTGCACCTGTTGTTGCTCTCAGAACCAGCACCTTGCCAAAACTCCTTTAGAAAAATTTTGCTGATAAATTAAATTGTTCTCAATCCTCAATTCTCAACTGTTCTCTTATCAAAATGTATAAAGTAAGGTTGGTGCCTGTGATGACAACTCAAAGGCTCTAGAAAGAAAAAAAAAACATTTTTTTTTCAGGGTAGGTAGCTTTTCTTCATTGTTCATCCTGAAAGAGAGTTTTTTCCTTTCTTTCTAATTAAACAGTTAAGACAACAATGATTATTCAACCAAAAAAAAACACAGACCTGTCAAGTTTTCTCTCCCTCACTTTCCATCAGTGTGGATTGTTGTGATTTCTGAGAAAGGAACAGATGCTTGCAGGGCTTGGGGATGGCGCTGGTTCTGAGAGGCTCCTCAGGGAGCCCTTCTATTGCAGTTAGCACCTCCACTTGTTCAGCAACTCCAATGAAGCTATATTTGAAGTGAGTTATGGATGAATCAGTGGGAAGGTTGTATTATTAAACCTGCCAACAAAGAGGGCAGGGCTAGCTCTTCTATATTGTTATGTCAGTTTAATGGAAGAAATGTTAAATGAGACTTCACCTATTTACTCTGAATGGTAAAAGGCATCCAAAACTTGGGAGAAAGATACATTGAGTACTCAACATTCTAAGGACAGAGCTAAGAAGAAGCCACAAATCTAGGACCATACATATCCCTCAGCCTTTATGAAAAGCCAGCTGAGTTTGCTCTCCTTACCTTTCTGCCTTCAGGTCATATAACAGGGAGGGGAAGAGCAAGAATCAGAGGTATATGTGAGTAGGGATCTCATGGATGGATATGTAGGTCCTCCTTCCTTTAAAATCAAGTTGATGGGAGAAACTTAACAGAGAGGCATTTACAGAGATTGGAGGGGGGTACCTGTAATGGGAAAACTGGCATTGCAGCCTGTGCCTCCTGCTAGGAATGGCAAGATTGCATGCATTTCTGAGGGGCAGACAAATATCAGGTAGCAGGACTTCACCTCTGCGTGTGAGGGCCCACCCAAGAAGGCAGTGTTGTTGGCCAAAATCTTCCAACCAGCAAGAGATGCTGGGAGTAACTGTGGTGATAGAAGCTGAGGTGGAGTGAAAGAGACTGAGCCTAAGCCACAGTTCGTAAGTCAAGGAGGGTCTGAGACAGAGAAACAGCAAACACAAACCAGATTGTAATCATGAAGTTGATTAGGTGAAAATAATTATGATTGTTTTTCCTCTATTCCCCCCATTGTGCTCCAACCCTGGAGAAGCTGGGACTATTGTGGGTTCCTTGAACCACAGGTCAAACCTGGATGTGGAGACTGAAGTTTTAAACTTGATAGCAGTGAAATGTTATTTTTTTAATTTTAAATTTTATCTTTTTATTTTTTATTTATGTTTTTTAAGTTCGGGATACATGTGCAAGATGTGCAGGTTTGTTACATAGGTAAACGTGTGCTGCACCTATCAACCCATCAACTAGGTATTAAGCCCAGCATGCATCAGCTCTTTTCGCTAATTGGTTCCCACCCCCGCCCTTCCCCAGCAGGCCCCAGTAAATGTTCCCTTCCCCATGTCCATGTGTTCTCATTGTTCAGCTCCCACTTATAAGTAAGAACCTGCGGGGTTTGGTTTTCTGTTCCTGTGTTAGTTTGCTGAGGATAACGGCTTCCAGCTTCATCCATGTCCCTGCAAAGGACATGATCTCATTCTGTTGTATGGCTGCATAGCGTCTCACGCTAGTCAGAATGGCGATTACCAAAAAGTCAGGAAACAACAGATCCTGGAGAGGTTGCAGAGAAATAAGAAAACTTTTATACTGTCGGTGAGAATGTAAATTAGTTCAACCATTGTGGAGGACAGTGTGGCAATTCCTCAAAGATTTAGAACCAGAAATACCATTTGGCCTAGCAATCCCATTACTGAGTATATACCTAAAGGATTATAAATTATTCTGTTATAAAGATACACACACGCATATGTTCAGTGCAACACTATTCACAATAGCAAAGACATGAAATCAACCCAAATGCGCATCAGAGAGACTGGATAAAGAAAACATGGCACATATACACCATGGAATACCATGCAGTGGAATGTTTTAATTGGAAATGACTGGGTAGTTCTGCTACCTGCCTGAGATGTCATGGTGGAATAGGAAAGGAAAATTTGACAGAGAATGGTTAAAGGAAGTGATTGGAAAAAAAATAGCACTGTTCATGTTTGGATGCAAAGAATTCAGACTCTAAAATCAATTACATTAAGTATACTTTTAGGGCTTTTCCCTTTACTCCTTTGATATAAGAAAGGCGGCTGGGTGCTGTGGCTCACGCCTGTAATTCCAACACTTTGGGAGGTTGAGGTGGGTGGATCACCTGAGGTCAGGAGTTTGAGACCAGCCTGGCCATCATGGTGAAACCCCATCTCTACTAAAAAATACAAACAAACAAACAAAATTAACTGGGCGTGGTGGTGGGCACTTATAATCCTAGCTACTCGGGAGGCTGAGGCACGAGAATTGCTTGAACTCGGGAGGTGGAGGTTGCAGTGAGCTGAGATCTCGCCACTGCACTCTAGTCTGGGTGACAGAGCGAGACTTTGTCTCAAAGAAAGGGAAAGGACTTATTACTTGTAGATTTTTATGTATTGTAGTTCATTGATTGTAAAACTCACTTAAGTTTCTGAAAACACGATGCCTCTTAAAATCAATGAGGCAAAGAGTTACTAATTAGTTATAATTAGTAACTCATTTATTTCTTAGCAATACATAACATAATTGAACATCATGTATTCAATAGTTTTTAGAATTGATTCTAAAAAATTCTAAATGAAATAAGGCAAAATATTTAAAATTAAATTTATTGATTCCAAATAAAATAAGGTATAATATTTCTGAGATGGATTTCAATATCCCAATTTATAGATGTGGAAATACAACACTCATGCACGTTGCATTTTAGGAGCAACCTTTCTGTACCCAGTGATGTCAAGCTTTTTTTTTTCAGCTTTTTGGGGGATCCTTGTGAGGACGAACCTTAGACTAATTCTTAGCTGCTATGGTCTGAATGTTTTTGTCCCCCACCAAATTTACATATTGCACTCTTAGTCCCCAAGGTGATAGTATTAGAAGGTGAAGCTTTTGGGAGGTCATTAGGTCATGAGAACAAAGCCCTCATGAATGGGATTAGTGTCCTTATCAAAGACAGCCCAGGAAAGACCCCTGTTCTCTCCCCCATATGAGGACACGGTAGGAAAGCACTATTTATGAACCAGAGTGAGCCCTCACCAGACACTGAATATGCTAGTGACTTGATCTTGAAACTTTCAGCTTCCCCAACTGTGAGAAATGAATATCTGCTGTTTATAAGCTACCCAGTTTATGATATTTTGTTATAACAACCTTTACCAACTGAGATACCAGCTACAGTTGTGTATGCTCAAGACCATCAGCTTTTAAACTTTTTGGTCTTAGGAATCCTTTACACTCCTAAGATTTGTTGAGAACCTTAAAGAGCTTTCTTTATATATAGAATATATTTACCAATTTTTGCTCTATACAAAACTAAAGCTGAGGCATCTTTAAATCACAAGAATGCACAAGCACTTTAGCTGTTGGAGGAATGATGTCATTGCCTTCCTGTACCGTCTGGAAAGCTCCACTGTACACTTGTGAGAAAACAAGACCAATAAAAAACAAATAATGCTTTTGTTTTATTAACAAAATTGTTTTTGCCTCAGAAACCTTGAAAGAGTCTTGGGCATCCCTGGGGGTCACTGGAGCACACTTTGAGAACTGCCATTCTAAAACTTTTCTTCTCCCTTTCTCAGCTGCAAAGAGGTTGGAGTTGAGTTTCTTTTGCAGTTTTTTCATGAACAGAATGAGCATTTGTCACAACATACAAAATGTACATTGCAGGACATCCTCTGTCAGTCAAAAACACAACCCAATTAGCTTTTCATGGTGCAAGCTTCCCAAATCAATTGGCCCGAAATTTTAAATATTGGTCATTCCCAAGGCTTAGAAAGAAAAAAACCCAGGGTATTATCTCTAAGATACCACAGTTAAAATATACAGACATACTCAGAATGGAGCCATGGGCTATCTCTCTACTAAAAGTCATAGTTACGGTTGTAAAGGATTTTAAAATGTGAGAGACATTATAATTCACCTAGTTAAATTCCTTTAACTTCTAGAAAAGGAAACTAAACCCTGAAGGGGTGAAATGTCCATGATTGTGAGGCCTCCCCAGCCATGTGGAACTGTGAATCAATTAAACCTCTTCCCTTTATAAATTACCCAGTCTCAGATATATCTTTATTAACAGTGTGAGAACAGACTAATACAATGGATTCTATATGCAAATTGAGCGACCATCTCATGGACATACTCAAAAGCTCATTCAGTTTCACTTTAGAGCATATTTAACATAATCACTCAACTTTCAACATCATTTGAAAAAGAACATTTTTTGGAGTCAAAATAACAGCATCTCACCACGCTAGTTGTGTGTTCTTGGAGAAGTTAATTAAATGATCTGAGCCTCAGTTCCACAGCTCCAAAATGTTGCTCAAAACACCTACCCCAAGAATAGTTTTAAAGATAAATTAAAAACAAAAATAAAGAATGGTTTCTGGCACATCAATGGATTTGATAAACATAAGTTACTTCCCCTTTTGCAGAGAGACCAGTAGTATATCACAGCAGAGGTAGCTTAAGTTGTATTTCCAATAGGATGTCATTAACTAGTTTATCCCTTCCATAGTTTTTCTTGTACAGAATATTCAGGTAATCGCATGAATCCTCATACGTTAATATTCTCCTTGTTTAAATGGAATATACAGATTCAATTCCAGTGCCAGTTGTGCAACTACCTACATAGAGAGTAGGAGTATATGGGTTTCCATGATACTCAGTCTGTCATTTTGTGTGTTGCATTTTCTCTGCACTTAATTGTGCATCTCTTAGTTTCATTTCAAAAGCAAAACACAACACAAAACAAACAAACAAAAACCAGTGTGACTATATTATCTTTCAACTCTCCTCCTCACACAAAAAGAGGAATAGAGAAGAGAAAAACTAATCTCCCCACACCACTGAGGACTCTTGAAGCAAGGCATGCCAAGTATGAGAAGGGATTGCTAATCACTATCCTTGGTACTTTCTAATCAACAGCATGTTCTTGACCTTGCCCTTCTTAGAGTGAAAAAAACTGTAAAGTAATTCAGAACTATGTCACTTCAGTCTTGTCATAGAACTAATTTTGATTCTGGGATCAGAATCCTTAAGTGCTCGACACCATTGGCATTAAAATCTTCAAGACTTGAAACTCTGGAATCCTCTTGTCCTTTCCAGTTGTGGACCTGCACTTCCTCTAATCACTCAGCTGGCTAATGATCCCTTTCCGGCAGGTGTAAATGAGTTTTCACACTCCAACCTGGCTTTTGTCAAGCCTTTATTGTAAGTAGCTAATGAGTGCTATTGCTCTGAGTTTTCTCCTGCGAAAGAAGGGTATGTCTAACTAGTGATATAATGACAAGTGCACGCTAATGTTATTCTGTTTGGTGGTGCTGAAGAGCACTGAGAATTTAAGAAAGATGAATCTCTCAAACAAAGGCAGACTAAAAACATATTAAGCAGAGCTGTGCTGACAGCCTAATTCCATTACTTCTACACGATCTTAAATCTACTCAAGCATAGCGAAGATACTTCGGAGGTAAGAGGCAAGGAGGCAATATCCTCATTAAAAATGCGAGCAGAGCCTGAAGGCAGGCCCAGCATGGTAAATTAGCCCAGCTGGTGAGGAGAATCCAAGAAGGCAAAATTGATCAGACCAAACATTGTGACTTCAGCATTTCAGGGCACGGACAAGTGCATAGATTTGACATTCTGCCAAACAGGACTGCAGATGAATAATCTTCTGCAGGACTCTTGATGTTCTTTCTATTCACCTCCCCCTGAACAGTGGGTTTTTATTTTGATGATAAACTCCGAGAGCTTTGAAAAGTGCTAAGCCCAACAAAACAGTTTTATTTTCTTTGCCGTTAGTGTGTGATGGCCATGTTTCAAATGTGATGGCATGCATTTTAAACAATACAGGTAGTACTTTTGAAAAGAAACATAAAAAGAAGCTCTGTTACAATTTCCTGTGATTGTTATAAATAACCTAACACCCAAATTGTTCCCATCATTCAGTATTGAGTGGCGGGGATTGGATGCTATAGCATTTCTCTTTTCTTGTTGGAAAGTAAAGTTTCTCATCTAACTTAGAGTTTTCCCTATGTTTTTTCAAACATGTCTAATGTTGGTTTTTTGTGTCTTCCAGACAAAGAATATGTTTTGTTGCTCTCTGTATACCCTGTACTGGCTGGCACAGAATAGTTGCTCATTGTTATTAGTCGAATAACTAGATGAATAAATAATGAATGAATGAAATGATAGTTAATCTAAAAATGAGTGAAAGCAGAAAATCTTATAAAATTAGAGATACATATCTTGTTTTGTTTTAACCAAAAAGGATATAAGTTTCCATTTATTTGCAAGTCCTTTGATATAGAGTCAAGGGCTTCTCTTTGAGTATGTTAAACCCAACAGAGTTCTTTATTTTCTTTCTTGCATAAACCATACCAATAATGCATCTTTCACAGTTTACAGTTTTGGAATCTTTAAAGCTAAGTGAAAACTTAAAGACACATGCAAAGCAATTTGAAGAAAGAGTTATTTTAGATTTCCCTGATTTCCCTGCAAAATGTTTTACAACTTCCTTCCTATATTAATTCAACAACAGTTTTTATGGTGTTTTATTAGTTTCCTATTGCTGCTGTAGCAGATGACTACATACTTAGTAGTTTAAAGAGAAACAAATCTATACCTTATAGTTCTGGAGACCAGAAATCTGAAATGAATTCCAATGGGCTAAAATCCAGATGTCAGCAGGGTTGTGTTCCTTTTTAGAGGCCTTGGAGGAGAACCCATTTTTTTTCTAGTTTTTTCCTAGCTCTAGAGGTGTCCTGCATTCTTTAATTCCTGACCTGCTTCCATCATCAAAGACACCAATGGCCAGTTGAGTTTTTCTCACAGTGCATCACTCTGACTGACACAAAGTTTCGCCTCTTTCATTTTAAAGAACCCTTGTTATTATATTGGGCCTATCCAGATAACCCAGGATAATATCCCCATTTTAAAGTCAACTGATTAGCAACTTTCATTACAGCTGCAATCTTCTGTTACATGTTGCCATGCAGCAAAACATACTCACAGATTTTAGAGATCAGAGTGTGAACATCTATAGGGGAGCATTTTTCTGTCTACTACAGCTGTGTTGAGTTATTACAAAGCATACAATTTATTTTTAATAGATAAAACAGCTTTCTTTTCATAATCATAGTTTATTCATTTATATAAATTTAATTCCATATAGTAACCACAACTACAAATACAGCTTTCATATATACATATATTTATAAACAAGTAAAATTAATTTAGGAAAGCAAAATCTTATCTGGTAGGTGAGACATTCATAATTGGTTGCCTTATTTAATATTGTTCCTCACTAACAGAATCTCAAAATTGTTTGGGAGTAACAATATAGCCTACTGTGGGCAAATAATAGTCTAAGTTAAATTACAATCTTGGACCCCATTTCCATAGCTTCTTTTGGTGCTAAAGTTGGCTGCAGAAAGACTCATTCAATTTTGGCTAATGAAACCTAAAGAAAAGGCTCTTGCAGAGGCTTTTGGAGAAGCTATTGTTTTTCTGATTTAACAACAACAACAACAAAACCCATAACAATGTGATTGGCAGTATTTGAACCTTTTTTTCTCCTACTTCTTTCCTTCTATAATGAGAAAGACATGGAAATGATACTTGGAGTTTCAGCAGTTCTTTTATTGCGTGAGGAAGACGTCAATGCAATCTCATATCTTTGACCATGGCATATTGAGTTACTCAACTCTAACTGCCGAACTCTGACCTCTTGTAAAGTGAGAAAAATTAATTCTCTAAGGTTTTCTGCTTCTCGCAGCCAAATATATTACTAATTGAGCTAATGGATGCAAAAGAGCACGAACACAATAGAGAACTGCCTACTTGCTATGAGTATTCAATGTGTTGTGAGCATAAGTTAATAAAACTTACAAAGTGAATGGAAGGCAAGAGTTAATCAGGAGAGCTGGTTAGATGGAGGTCACTTAAGGGACAGTCTACTGTTCACTGAATGTATGCTTACAAAAAGTGACATATGGTATGGCATAGTTGTCTTTCATGTCAAGATTATATGTATATGGCTGGAAGATATCATTTAATCTAGTTAAATCTTACTATTAAAAACAGAGTAGATGTGTGTTTTGGTTAAATACAGCCTTGATGAGATTTCTAGATGTCCTGAATACTGCCTCTCTAATCTTACCACCTGCCACTCCCCTACCTCTTCATTCAGTGGACTGAGATTGCTGAACTGTGTGTTGAACTATTACGCTGGCTCATAATAACATGCCTTTGAATGCATTGTTTCCTCTTACCAGAATGACCCTTCTTCCCTTGACCAACATAAAAAAAAAAAAACACCTGTTTCTCCTTTCAAACACTTTTCAAGTGATCCTTTTTATGAGAATCTCTTCTTAATTCCAAGATCCAGCACTCTTAGCCTGCCTCCCAATAGAGTGAATCAATAAATCACTGTTGAGCTACCTTCAAATCTGGTGCATAATTTTACTACTAACCTTATACAAATCTCTTATGTGCCTGTCTCCTCTACTTCCCAAAAGTTGAGATCATACCTGGTCTATTCATATTTGTAACAACAGCATCTAACCGAGATCCTGATGTGTAATGGCCCCTCAATACATTTTTAACCAAATTAAATTCTGACCTAATCAAGCATATTATTTGAAAAGTTAGATTCACGAATAAGATAAATTAAGTGGCAATTACTAATTACCCAAAAATACTTTTTGTTTAACAAAAATATTTTCTTCCTTCCTTTTTTCTTGGCAAGGTGGTATAGTATATCAGGACTTGCTCTGAAGTCAATTTGCTTGATTTAAACCCTGCCTAAGACACTCACAAGTTTACAAGCTTGAGAAAGTTATTTAAGCTTTCTAACCTTAGTTTCCTACTCCTACATAATGGGGATTAAAGTAATTTGCTCCACAGAGTTATCAGGAGATTATAAAAACTAACCTATGTGTATATGTATATATGTAGCACAATGACAGTCACTGAGTTAGTGTCAATAGACCGACACTATTAATATTATATTCCCTTAATTCTGTCTCAATGAATTTGTCCAGTTGGAAACCTCCCAGATGACCCTACCCAGGTAAAATTTCTCTCTTATCTTGGGCCTCATAATTTATCTCTATTCTGACAGTTACATTGTCTTAAACAATTATTTATCTGTGCATATAAATTGCATCCCTTACCTACATAGAATAGTTAGCAAGATCGTGGACTCTGGACCCAGAACACCTGAGTCCTAGACTTTTCTGCCACTTAAGAGCTATGTGATGCTGGGAAAGTTAATTAATCTTTTTGTAGCTTAGGTTTTTCATTTGTAAAATAAAGATAATAATGCGTATTTGTAATGCCTATTGAATGCTTATTCAATAAGGTTGTTGAGATGATCGAATGTGTTAATATATAGTAGTGTCTGGTATATCACAAGCACTCAGTAAATAATATCATTAATATTCATAATAATGTAGATTATAACCTCCTTGATGGCATAGATCCTATCTCACAGATGTTTTGCATCTTCTGCATTCTCTATTGGTTGTTCAACAAATGTTTAAATGTGAACATATGGATAGATGAATGAAGGCACTGGCTGTATAAATTGTGGTCTACCTGCTTCAGCATCTGGGTAATAGCTTTAAACTTAGGAGACTGTACCTAAATCATTTTTCTTGCATCATGTGATACTGATGATGCAGAACCATAAGAGAAGGTGACACTATCACTATAACTAAGCAGAAGGTATATTTTCCGAATTAATTTTTTCCTCAGTGTTATTAATGCAATAAAATTGTATTTAACTGGAATTCATAGGATTTAGAGAAACAATAGCATGTAGTTTCTCCTAAAGCCGTGTGATAAATCTTTAGCAGGTACAATTTCTTTTCTAACTAAAAAGAGGAATGGAAAAGTTAAAGGGCTTGATTCTGGACTCTTGGAATCAAGGGGTTAAAGTGCTTAGTAGCTGCATAGTATTCATCTGGGGATTACTCTCATGAGCATGGGATAAACTAAATGCACAAGCCTAATGTAGGCATTTCTGCTGGCAAGACTATGGACTCTCTCAGCATGACAGATTGGGTCTTTCCAACCCAACAGGCCTTTCCAGGCTGACATTCAGTTGCTCATCATGGTTGCCCATGTTCTGATCATATCGACCCCTGACAATGTTATGTTCTTTCAGTCTTTTTCTCTAATGACCTTATATTCCTCCTTCAAAAATAGACTCAATATGCACCTCCTCTGTCACTCTCCTCAACTCCTTCCCTCTACAATCTGGGTACTCTCTCTCTTCTGTGTAGTAGGTTAATGATTTATTAATGTGTTTTCTTCTGGTAAGTATGGTGTGTCACTTATCTTCCTTCCCTAAACATCTCCTACATTTTTTTCTGGTGGTCCCTGAGGGAGCTTTAAGGAGAGCTACGCTCAATCAACGTCAGTGTTTGCCCAGATTCACATAGCAAGTGAATATAAAAATAATACTGGAAATTAGTGAGCATTATCTGGGTCAGGGACCTTGCTGAGAGGTTTATGTAGATGGTTTCATTTAATTCTCATTTAAACATGAAAAAAATGGCCTCAGAGTATTGTGGTAATTTTCCCAGCATTAGCTACAGGGCACTGAATGAAAATCCAGGTCTCAGAACTCAGGACCCACACAGGTGTCCTTCTTAGCACCATCTCATGGCCCCCTCATTTCCACTCACACCTCTTTCTCTTACTTCTGAACTATGTCATTTTTTACAGCTCCTAGTTCATCATGAGATATATCAAAGATGCTAAATATGTACATATTGATGATTGGATAGCTAATGCCTCCACATCACTTGGAAGCCTTTATTGATACCTCATTTAACAGTATATTTCTCCTAGGAGCTATGAAATTTGTGGCCCATTTGGAAACACATAAATATCAGTGAGTGGATATTAGATGGAATAGACTGTGGCATTTAAAATGATGTTAACCAAAGTCCTATTGTAACATGGGGAAAATATATTTTCAGCAAAATATCCCCAAACAACAGTAAAAAAAGCCTAGGATTTAAAATTGTATGTATAATATGACCTGAACTATCATAACTTATATTTCTAAATTAAAAGCTATTGATTCTGTCTGGAATGAATATAATAATCAGCTCATCTATATATATAATTTTATAACTAGTAGAAAAACTTTATTTTGAAGATGTATGTAGAAAGCAAGTGTCCATATGAAATTCTAATGATGTCTAAAAATAAGTGGAATGGGTGACAGTTTTTTATCAATGCCTAATTGCATAGGAGAAGTCTGATTAATTTTATTGATCTCTAGCTAAGTCAGAAAGATTTAAAACCCTTTAAGGCTTTTATAATAGCAAAACAACTGCAGCTTTTTAGGACACCTAAAATTAGGTCACATGGAAATGCATAATTCTCAAATATGGTTTCTGACTATGCATGATTAAAGTCTTCATTTATACTGTTAACAACGGATTTCTCTGGCCAATTTTTTCAAGAGTTGCTCGACCTTTTGCAGAGAAAAGATTACAGTTCTAGTTGGTAGAGGAATAAACAAATCTGGGGATTTCCTCAGGAAGTTGCTTGTATTTATGTAATTTTTAAGCCTCTGGGTTAGAATACCTACCTGTGAGTGTTATGCCCATTTAGCAGATATGACCTCTACTTATGTTTTCAAGGTAATTCAAATAACTTCTATCAAAGCAGTACTCCTATCTTGTTGAATTTCCTCACACATGTTTTTAAGAACTGTTATAGCATATCAGAAAGAGTTTATATTTCAGAATTAGAATCAAACTATCATACAACTCTCTTCATCAAATTTGGGGATTAAATATGCCTACAGAACAAAAAGCAAACACAGTGATGCACACTGCTTGCATTATCAGCAAGATATGGATGTCTTATTTACCTTAGTTTCTAAAAATAATTGCCTACTTTAAGATTCCAGATGTCTGAAGAAATCTTAACTCTTTGGATACTCAAATTAATTTTCTCAATTTAAATAATTATGACTCTAAGTATAATCAACCTCCTTACCTTACTGAACAAAAATATTGAATATAATTTATATTTTCCAAAAAAATGTACAGTCAACATTACAGTCACTGGATACTTTATGGTATACTAACAGACACAATCCCTCAGGGACTTCCAAAATACATGTACAATCTCTTGATAAAATGGTCCCAACCTCTGCAATTTTCATCTTACTTGGTATCTGATTTTGAGCATTCTTCTGCTTCATCATTTACTCACACATAGACTGTTAGCATCACTTACTGTTGACAATTTGTCTTATCACAGCAGTCTCTATTCCTGTTAATTTGCTGTTGGCTAGGAAACACAAAGTAAGAGTAATTGAGTTCTGGATGACGAACTTGGCATTCTCTAGAGTAAACTGCATAGAGTTGAATGTACAAGCTTTAGAACATTGGTCATAGTGTTTGTGTGTGTGTGTGCATGCGTGTGTGTGTGTGTGTAAATGTGTATTTGCATGTGCCTAATATTTGGTTCCTGGCCGTGTTCCAGTTAGAATAGTTTGTTCAGTAATGTGACCTTCTTATAAATGACAATAATATATGGAGGCCAATAAAAATTTTTATAGTTTTTTTGGAAGTAGTAAGATGCACTTAAAGTATTCAATATTCTGACTCTGGTGGAACCAAACACACATACACACACATCACACACATATATACAAATGCATACATGCACACACATATATATATATGAGGTTGTTATATATAATTTGTTTATCGAGGAAATAGAAAAGAGTAAGAATCTATTCACCTATTCACTTATTTATAGCTAGGGTGAAAATGTAATGAGGGACATGAGGTCACTAAGATACATTCCCAGACTAAGCAACCAGGAAACTCAAAGATGGAAACATGGGTGTTCCACTAACACTACTTCTATTTTGTAGGAGGAAAACTGATAATTTGAGATTTGGGTTCAAAGTCTTTTCTTGCTGATAGAGGCCACCTTTGTGTTTGATTAAGTGTGTTTTTGAAGTGGGCAGTTTCAATTAAACTTTCCAAAGCTTTCCAAAACATTTTTTGTAAACCTTTTTCTTCTGATAGCTTAGAAATCAGACAACAGCCACCCCTGACATAGTTTGCAACATGTCTTCAAGAAGAAACTGTCTGCAAGGAAGGTCTGATATCTCTTATCATCTTCTGTTAGACAGGGGCTGGCTCACTCAGTCAAAAATAGTTAAGATTACCTCTTTGAACTTTCATTTCTCCCTGAGCTGCTGAGTGAATCCAGAGACCTTCAGCCCTGTCAGGCCATGTTTACTACTCAAGGAACCAGTCGGACGTGTTCCTCAAAATGTAGATCCCTTCTCTTCACGAGGACACACTGTAGCATAATATACTTCTTTAACTCTTCAGCTGATTTAATGATTCAAGATATTATCTATGTAATGAAAAAGAGTCACCTGGTAACGACAGTTCATATAGCTGCATGTGACGTATGCTCATTCTGTTATAGCAAGACACTACATAATGTTGTCATATATCTATGTACCTGTTTATCCCATGATAGACTGAATGTTTTTGTCTCTCCCGAAATTTAAATTGGGACTCTAACCCTGAATGTGATGGTATTTGAATATAAGGCCTTTTGGAGGTAATAAGGGTTACAAGAGGTCATGAGAGTAGAATATTCATGATAGGATTAGTGACCTTGCAAGACACCTGAGAGCTTATTCTCTCTGTCCCCACATGTATACACAAAGAAGAGGCCATGTGAGTACCCAGTGACATGGCAGTCCACCTGCAAGCCAAAACAAGAGGCCTCAAGATAAAGCCTACCTTGCCAGCACTTTGAGCTTGGACTTTTAGCCTCCAGAACTGTGACAAATCAATTTCCGTTAAGTCACCCAATCTATGATGCTTTGTTATGGCAGCTCGAGTTAAGAGTTTAGATGGTCAGCTCCTTGAAGACAGTGATTGGATCTTATTTCTTCTTGTATGCCTAAGGTTGTGGTTCAGGACCCTGACTACACATCAGAGAGTGTTTAGAATAAACCAGCATCTTGTTCTTACTCCAGACAAATGGAACCTGAGTCTCTGAGGTGGGGGCAAATCTGATTCTGAGGAGGAGTCATATCTCAGAGAATCAGATTTATGTTTATTTTAAATTATAGTCCACCTTTATGTTTAATTATATTTATATTCAATTATATATTCAGTTATATCTGTATAATTTATATAAAATTATAAAAATATTTATATATTTATATAATTATAATTTCACAAAATGATATATTTATAGCTTATAAATATTATGTATATTTATAGTTTATGTTATATTTACTAATATAATTGATATAAATTATGATGCATAAATATAAATTATAATTTTAATATATAAATATATATTATAATAATGACATAAAATTATTTTAAAATTATACTTATGTATTGTAATTATAATATGTATGTTTATTATAATACATACATATTAAATGTATTATAATTTATAATACTTTACAACATATATTCAATCATACTGTATTAATTGAATGTATATTTAATTATACTTTAAATTTCATTTTATTTATGAAACACCACCCAATTTATTCTGATGCGCAAAGATGGGAACAATTGCTCTAGTAACTAACATAATACCCATCATAAAGCAAGTACTCATTTCACTCTTTGGGAATAAGCCATTATTCAGAAAACAAACTGGAAATCAAAAGATTTGATTATTTTACTTATAAATACTTTTCAGTTTGGGAGCAAATGTCAAAACGTATTTGTATTGTTACATATATTTTATGTGGCATCTTATATACAAATTGATTATGCACATATTATTAAACTCAATATTAGTAGAGATTCAGAAAGTCAAGATTTGTTTTTAATGAAGTCAATGTATAAAGAATGTATAAAGAACAGCAAGCACAACAGGCCCGCATATGAGGAATCTTTGTCATTAGGAAGTAAATCATGTGCATATTTTTGCGTCTACTCAGATTCAATCTCCTTGAGAACACAGAACTTTCTTATCACAAATAAAAATATCAGCCTCTGTGGTCCTGATCACATTTTGCTTTATAACTCCCATAAAATTTGCAAATCTGCCATTCTCTCAATGTACCCACTGGAATTTACAGTTCCCATGATTTGAATGATGTGTGCCCTGAACAATTAAAGTCAAGGAAGAGATTCAACAATTTTCACTGAATGGCTCCAATTACTGAGGTTCCTTAGCATAAAATATCATATTTAATTCTCACAACTACCCTGCAAGCTAGATGTCATTATCTTTATTTTTCAGTTGAGGAAAACGGGGCTTAAAAGATCTACCAGCTTGCTCAAAATCTCACTGTAAGGAGGAAATTTGATTTTTAGCTTATGTTTTTGGCTTTCATCTAAGTCCTCTTGCTATTATTGCATGGCAGCCTCCTTAGGCCAGAAGTCTGATAGCAAAGAATGAAAGATGCATCAAGCATCCATCCAGGCAACCATTTTTCCTTTATGAGGCAATACCTGTGATATCCTTGACTAAAGACCCTCTGGGGAAAAACAAATCTTGGCTAACACAAAGTATTAGGAGATGGGAAAGATGTTGGACAGTAGGCATAGAACAGTCTTGGGGTGGCTGCCTTTGAAACAATGTAGTGTAGACAATGTGGTGTAGACAATGCAGTGTAGGCAATGTGATATAGACATTATAGAAAAGTCCAGCTTTTTCTGTGGGTCAGAACGTGGTGCTGGTGAGGGTTTAGACCTTTGAAAGTCATTAAGGTCTGCATAGAATTACTCTCCAAAAACTGTTTCTTACACATCAGTACGTGTAAGAATCATCTGGGTGGATAATGATGAAAGGTAGATTCCTGGGCCCCATCCCTAGACACTGAGATTCAGTACTTTAGGAGCTGCAGACTTATCCAGTTAATAAGAAAAAAAAGATACTGGAGATCATATGGTGCAAAACAGTGCTCTCTAGGATGGTCATGGTGACACTCATAACCTCAGTAAACTGCCATCAGCTCACTAAGATGCTGCTTATGAGCTCCTCGTGTATTTAAATCATGTGATTCATGCCACAAATGTCGGACAGAGCTTGACACGTAGGAAGCTCTCTGTACATTTTAGCTATAAATTTACAAGATGTAAAAACTAAATCCCACACCTGCAAGACATATCAGCCAAGATCATACTCCAAGGTCAAGGAAGTGCTAGTATTGTTTTTAATGATAATTTGCTTATTTTTCACTCTTGTCAATTCTTTACAATTCTGCCTCCTAAATTTGAATGTTGACATTTTTCCTGATGTTACTAATTACCCAATAATAAATGAGGAATCCTTAATAGACAATAAAATGCACCCTTTTTCAAATTCATGTGTGCAGCTATTCTTTCTCTCAGGCTCAATTATTTCACTGTTTTTATAGGCACTACAAAAAAATATAGCCTTATCAAATAATAATTTAAACTTAAGCCCTTTGACACACAAGTCAGCCCCTGAAATAATGGTAAGTCACATGTAGATAGTGAGTGGATCACCTGATATGCCCACAACCCTTGCAGAAGAGACTGTGAACCTGGAAAGATGGCTCTGAATATGTTCTCTGACAAGTTGTCTCTGAGCTGAAAGAGGACAATTTACAGCATACATGCAAAGCATCTCAGGAAGGAAACAGAACAGGGGCATAATCTTCCATAAAGAAGGGAGGCTATTTATTTCTTGAAGAATAGGCAGAGGGACAAACTACCTGCCTACTGCCAGGGCTCTTTTGCAATTCAGAAGATGACTGTAGCTTGGTTTATAATGAGTTTTTCAGGGAAGCAGTGTAGAGCTACTCTCTGGAACTTTGCAATATTAGTCTAGCCCTCAACCAGCTTTAAAAATGATAAATCTTTGTCTCTGAAATAGCATCTTTTATGTTTAATTTATTTTCTTTAGCTTGAACAAATCCTCCCTATTTATTTTCTGTGGCTCCAGGGGTTAATAATTTATTTTCTTCAGCCACAAGAAGGTCGTCTTCATTTATTTTCCGTAGATCAAGGAAGAAACTTTTTAGATGCAGATCAAATGGTAGCACTGACCACAGACGCTGAGGGACAGAGAAAGTATGAAAGTTTATTCTTCCATCCTTGTTATGCAGTTTTCTACATTTGACAGCACACATTAGGTTTAATTGTGTGTAGTGATGTAGGCAGCTGCAATTACGGATTCCCGTGACAATGTAATAAATTGACACTTGTTCTGAAGATTCTATGGTGGTATGCTAGAGCTGGCTCGCACTGGCTTGTGAAAGTTGATCATTGCACCTATTCCCACTTCCACATTCAGTGGTATCATTTTGAAATCAGCCATTATGGGAGCATTTATACCATAGAAATTGGCAAATGTCATAAATTAGGTCATTCTTTTGTTTAGAGAGCTAATTATTAAACATGTAGCAGCACAATACTCTCTCTCTCAACATACACATGCAGGTGTAGATCCAATATAATTGAACACCTTTATTCTGTTTCTATATGCAACAGAGGTTAAAGTCATAGTTGTCTTCACAGAAATTTTGTTTTTGTATTTCGTCAGTCACCCAGAAGTATTGACTCAGAAACTGATACCGGTCATGAAGTGTATAGACTTTGCTCCTCTCTCTGGTCTTTAATTGGACCATTTTACATTTGTTTTTAGTTGCTAAGATTTAAAGAACTTCTGAATAGTAGGCATGTAAATTTATTGTTCTATCTTAAAATATCTTTTTTTGTTTAGCACAAATGTCTCCAAACATCCATTCAACAGAGAATCCCCAAATCCATCTATTTTTTTATCCTCTCTATCTTGTTTCCTTCCTGGCAACCACCCCAGCTTCTGCAGCGACCTCAGACAGGAAGATGAGATCTTCAGGGGCTGATAAACAATAGTTGTATTTATTGCTGAAATGAAATAGTTTAAAGTATATTCTTTGGGAGAAACAAAAACTTCCAAATAATAATAATTGCCATGCAGATGTATCTAGAAAACTTAAATTTCATTTCCAACTAGCATATTTAGAAGGAAGAGACCAAATTTGGTAAGTGACTTATAACCATGTCACTTATCAGAGAGAGAATTGAATGAATGGAAATACTCCGATAACATGTAGACGTCAATTCAGTGTCTCTCTAACCATAATAAGCTGGATATGGGAAACGTATTCAAAAGTGATATAGATAACGCTAGAAAACAGGGACAATAGTTGGGAATGTTTATCTATACTTTTATTTATTTTTTTCCCTGAGATGCAGTTTCGCTCTTGATGCCCAGGCTAGAATGCAATGACACAGCCTTGGCTCGCTGCAACCTCTGCCTCCTGGGTTTAAGCGATTCTCCTGCCTCAGCCTCCCAAGTAGCTGGGATTACAGGTGTGCACCACCATGCCCAGCTAATTTTTGTATTTTTCGTGGAGGTGGGGTTTCACCATGTTGGTCAGGCTGGCCTCGAACTCCTGACCTCAAATGATCCACTACCTTAGCCTCTCAAAGTGCTGGGATTACAGGTGTGAGCCACTGCACCCAGCCAACACTTTCTAAGTGAACACAGAGTTTGGCATTATTTAATTCTTGCTAAATATTAGCAAAAAAAGGACCACCTTAAAAATAAAATTACCCTCTTAACAAATATAATGTTAAAATTGAAGGTCTGTGGATTTGCTATAAGTAGTGAATATTACCCAATATTAGTAAGAGTTTAAGGGAATGGACACCTTCATGTATTGCTGGTAGGTGACAGATATTTTGGCAATGAACACCAAAATCTTAAACGTTAGCATACTTTTGGACTTTATTCTGTGGATTTTATCCTAAGGGACAGGATTAGTATACATGAAGATTTAGATGTAGAGCTATTGACTGAAGCATTTTAGGACCTCAAAGGCGGGAATTACATATATGTCCAAAAATATATAACCATTCAATAATATAATTATTAATTAACATGATGCTTCTTATGAGCTGTTTGGAGTTCAGCAGCATAGATCCCTTTGAGTCTGTCTCTCTTTGTAAAATGAGTAAAATACTAACAGTTAATATTTATATAGTGCTGATTGTATGCAGCCACGATTCTGAGTATTTTATATATATTAACTCATTTACTCACTAAAGTAAGTATTTTATGTATAAGTATTTATAAGTATTTTACATATAAGTATTGTAAGTATTTTACATATATTAACTCATTTACTCACCAAACTGTGTGAGGTGAGTATTTGTACCAGAAGCTCCTAGAGAATGAGATACTTGCCTAAGATGACAAAGCTAGTGAATAGCCTAGCTAGGCTGCTAACTCAGCCCATCTGGCTCTGCCTCCTTCTTATGCTGCTAACTTTCCCTACGTATCTCACATAACTGGAAGAAGTGCATGAGATAAGACTATAGAATGTTCAGCATTTGGTAAGTGCTCAACAGTACTTTCCATTTAAACAACAGAAAAAGCAAAGCTAGTATGAACTAGTTAAAAACCTGGTCAAGTCTAAAGACAGAGATCACAGGCAATACAATTGCAAAGGGGATTTGAGTAAATTGGAAAGTTCTTCTACTAATTATATAATTTAGATTCATAAACAGCCCCTGCACAGCTCTCTGAGACAGACTTGGAATTGTCTTAGATATGAGGTAAAGCCTTGCTACAGCTCTTGTGTTGTAAAACTTTTGAGGAATAGCAAGCAAGAACAGAAATGACTAGAGTACCAGAAAGGGAAAAAAAGAGAAGTGCTGCATAGCTGAGGCTAAAAGAATTGTACTTGAATAAATTACAGAGCCATTGGCAGTTGTCTATGAAAAGCAAAACAGCAGGCAGGGAGATAAATCAAAGATGCCTGTGAGTAGGAATTGCAGGATGTTGCTGATTCATTGGAGGCAATACAAGAAGTTCCAGAGTAGAGTCAGGAAATCTGGTGTTAGGGATTAACTTCTCTGTATCTCAGCACTACTGCACTATTTGATACAGTGTTGCTATTCTATAAGTGCCCAAAAAAGAAAAGAAAAATGAGGCCAAAGTAATTATGTTGCACAATTATTCTCTATTGAGCTTTTACTAATATATGAGTCTTGATCTTACAATTAGTACTTGACCAATACTAAATTTATAATTTAAACTTCTTGTGCATAATAGAAACTTGTAGGGACCAGCCCCACAAGGTCGGTGGGTCTCTCCCTGTGTGCGGCGACGAGAGAGTGTAGAAATAAAGACACAAGACAAAGAGATAAGAGAAAAGGCAGCTGGGCCCGGGGGGACCACTACCACCAATGCGTGGAGACCGGTAGTGGCCCTGAATGTCTTGCTGCGCTGTTATTTATTGGATGCAAGGCAGAAGGGGCAGGGTAAAGAATGTGAGTCACCTCCAATGATAGGTAAGGTCACGTGGGTCACGTGGGTCACGTGTCCACTGGACAGGGGGCCCTTCCCTGCCTGGCAGCTGAGGCAGAGAGGGAGAGGAGGCAGAGAGGGAGAGGAGACAGAGAGAAAGACAGCTTACGCCACTATTCCTGCATATCAGGGACTATTAGTACTTTCACTAATTTACTACTGCTATTTAGAAGGCAGAGCCAGGTGTACAGGATGGAACATGAAGGCGGACTAGGAGTGTGACCACTGAAGCACAGCATCACAGGGAGACGGTTAGGCCTCCGGACAACTGTGGGCGAGCCTGACTGATGTCAGGCCCTCCACAAGAGGTGGAGGAGCAGAGTCTTCTCTAAATTCCCCCGGGGAAAGGGAGACCCCCTTTCCCGGTCTGCTAAGTTGCGGGGGTTTTCCCTTGACACGTACGCTACCGCTGGACCACAGTCCGCCTGGCAACGAGCGTCTTCCCAGACGCTGGTGTTACCGCTAGACCAAGGAGCCCTCTGGTGGCCCTGTCCGGGCACAACAGAAGGCTCCCACTCTTGTCTTCTGGTCACACCTCACTATGTCCCCTCAGCTCCTATCTCTGTATGGCCTGGTTTTTCCTAGGCTATGATTATAGAGCGAGGATTATTATAATATTGGAATAAGAAGTAATTGCTACAAACTAATGATTAATGATATTCATATATAATCATATCTAAGATCTATATCTCGTAGAACTATTCTTGTTTTATATTTTATTACACTGGAACAGCTCGTGTCCTCTGTCTCTTGCCTCGGTGCCTGGGTGGCTTGCCGCCCACAGAAACTCTTTAAATTATTCACATATTATGTTACTTGGGTCCTAGATGGATCTTACTCAACTTGATCTTTATTTAAATTGAAAGTTTTGATGTGTACCTACACAAAGACATTTTATTTATTTATTTAGAGACAGTTTCACTCTTGTTGCCCAGGCTGGAGTGCAATGGCGCAATCTCGGCTCACCGCAACCTCCGCCTCCCAGGTTCAAGTGATTCTCCTGTGTCAGCCTCCCGAATAGCTGGGATTACAGGAATACAACACCATGCCCAGCTAATTTTATATTTTCAGTAGAGACAGGGTTTCTCCATGTTGGTCAGGCTGGTTACAAACTCCTGACGTAGTTTGTACGTGAAGGTGATCCACCTTCCTCAGCCTCCCAAAGTGCTGGGATTACAGGCGTGAGCCACCACACCTGGCCCATTTTATTTTTTTAATGATCACAGAGGCCACATTTTTTTAAACTGACAACTCAATCTCTACATACATACAGTATTGCACAAATTATAAGTGGATCAACAATTATATTAATGATACAAACTCATGAGCATTTACATAAAACTACCACTCTAGGTTTTGGTGTGTTTTGTACCAACTACTTCAGTAAATAAAAGAAACATAAAGAAACTCAGCTACTTGAATTCATGAGAATCAGCTTCTTAAAAAAGCATATATGTCATCTCATAGAATACTTAATATGTCAAACCCAGGTAAATCAAAAACTAGGAACACTTTTAAAGAAAAGTTGGTGATAAAAATGTTAGGTTAAAATATTGTTTAAGAACTTTAGCAACTGGACTGAGTAACCAGGAAGTATTTGCATACTGGGAATTTTAAGGAAAGCTCCCCATGTTCTCCTTTGCAATTAGGACCACATCACAAAAGCATGATTCTGGGTTGCTACAATATTTTCTCTTCTACAAACCATTGTTTCAAACATTAGGGAAACAAAATGGTAATTCACATAAAAGAATTTTAAAGTATTCTTCCCACTCAAAATAAAAATAATATGACCTCCATCAAATTATAAGGAAATTCTATCAAAATGTTGACCAGGTAAAGAAGTCGGAACATTTGCCTTCACTGACTGACTCAGAGGGCAGAGCATGTATGTCACCTACAAGGAAGGGGAGATGGGGGTAAAGCCCCCGCTCTCCACCTGTGGAGGCGGGGTGGACAGGAGCCCTTTGGCTTCCCTGGGGTTTTGCTTCCTTACACAGAGAACTGAGGGAGGTGGGCTAGATGGCTTTTAAAAGACCCCTCAACGGAAAGGATCAAAATCAGCTTGAGATCTCATCTCTGAGCAGACATATAGGGTGGCAAAAGAAACAGATTAAAAAACAGGTGGATGAAGTCTTTCTCACCTTTTGCTACCATCACTCAGCACTAATCTGTACTACAGTTCAAGCAAATCCTTGCCTGGTACTATTAAAGGGTCCGCAACAAGGCATCTGACAGTGAATTTTTGATAAAAATGTAAAAAGGCTATGTTAAGTTTGGGTGGAAAAACAATGTACCACCATGTTACTACCAGCAGTCAGGACGTCCTGTCTCTGATTTTAGGAGTCGCCAATCTGGATGGGAGAAATGCTGAAGGGGATGTGTGTGCAAGCCGTGCAATAGAGATCTAATGAGTGCACATGGTTCAGGAAATGGATAAACAGGTGCCCAGGAAGGCAACTTTGATGAAACTGTTTCTAAAACAAATGATGCAAGAGGATTAAATGATCCAAAGAGAGTGATGTCTTCTCACTTTCTGTCCCCTACAGAGAATACAAATGTCATTTCTTCTGGAATCTAACTTACTGGCTTCATTTTCAAAATGCATCACTTTATTTTCCTTACAAGGCAACAGCAAGTTAAGCACGTGACAGTCACATGATTTCTTCAGTGAGCCCCAAGGTTTCTACCAGCTTTCCTGGAGCCTATGGCCAGAAGAGTCCTGAGATGTCAAATATTAACTTACTCCACAGCCACAAGTTCCTTTCATGTTGGGTTATTGAACATAACTCACTGGATAATTTGTCTTCAACATAGTCCATTTCTGTTCCTAAAAGTGTTAGCTGTGCTTTCTTTTCGATGAATACTCTGACTTCATCTTGTATAACTTCATCAGAATCTCCTTTTGTTTTCGTATATTCTACAGTATAAGAAAGGCCATTACAGCCCCTGGTTCAGACACCAACTTTTACACCTACAAGCTCAGGCTTATCTTTAAGGAATTGTTTTATCTTGTTTACTGCTGAAGGTGTCAGGGTGAGGGCGCCCGGGTGGGCTGCATCTTCCTCTTGCTCAAAGCCTGGACAGTTGCCTGGACTAAGGAAGAGATATCTTTCCCGTCCCTGCATCCCAGTGCCTTGGGCTGGAGCTGCGCCACCTCAGCCTCTCTCCATGGACATGGCGGGCCCATTGACACAAAGGCATTTTATACATACACATAGATTTTTCCGTAGGATAATTAAGCCATAAAAAAAAAAGCTGGTCTTTTATAGCCTTCAATACTAGTGTGTTTTTTCCTCTTTCAAAATGTATGTCCTATCAGTAATATTTCTTCTTCTTCTTCTTCTTCTTCTTCTTATTATTATTATTATTATTATTGAGATGGAGTCTCGCTCTGTTGCCCAGGCTGGAATGCAGTGGTATGATCTATGCTCACTGCAACCTCCGCCTCCTAGGTTTAAGCCATTCTCGTGCCTCAGCCTCCCCAGTAGCTGGAATTACAGGCACTGTACCACCACGCCTGGCTAATTTTTCTATTTTTAGTAGAGGCGGGGTGTCACCATATTGGCCAGGGTGGTCTTGAACTCCTGAGCTCAAGTGATCTGCCCGCCTCAGCCTCCCAAAGTGCTGAGATAACAGGCGTGAGCCACTGCGCCTGGCTCTATCAGTAATCTTTATTCACTTCCACAAATAATCTAGTTTTATGCCAAAATGTACTGTATATTTTGTGTATATTTTTCTTTTGCTATTATTTTTATTTAATTACATCCTGAGTGCATGCTTATTAATTTAAAAAATAAACACCACAGAAATTTTTTAGGTTCCATACCTGAGAGTCCCTCTTCACCTCCAGCCATGTGCCTGGTTCTCAAAAGTAAGTTCTGACTCTCACACTCAAATTTGCTGGGCCAAAAAATTTACGTATTTATGTTTTAACCTTTGTATTTTAAAATATTTACTTCCTAATATGCCTTCTATTCAATATAATACATGCACTTGTAAAACAGTACAAAATGGTATTCTATTCAAAGCAAACAATGGCTTCTAGCTAAGGGTGGTGATTTGAATTCATGTCTTTATTTGACACCTTCTGAAATTCCACCAAGATGACAGATTATAAAAAAATACACCAATGCCCAAGCTCAAAGAATAACACAGGAAATAATAGTTACAAACTGTTGGAAGCTGGAGAATCCATGGACAAGTGGTAACTGAATTAGCCAACTTGAGAAAACATAAATCTAAACTGGCATTGCTAGAAGCTGACTATCAAGTTAATCTGCTTTGTTATACCTCATAACAGAAATCAAAGGCATTGGATATTTCTGAAAGAGATGGTGAAGATGAGATAAAAAGCAGTTCCAAGTGAAAGATTTTCTAAGTAGGTAGCTCCCAGATTCCCTTCTCATTTTTAGCCCTCACCAGTGTTAGTAGAAGACTGAGGTTCTTTGCTATGGAAATGTAAATACATTGAGGGTGAGAAAAGTGTAGTAAATACACTGACTCTCAGGACATTAGTAGCCAAAATTACTTCTGCAGGAAGGGAAATGGAAAAGTCTTCCTTGAGGTTTCTCACCATCTCCAGAGAAAATTACCTAACAGTCACCCCACGTGAAACCCACACTCAACAAGTTTCTGTCATAGTCACAGATTGCAAAAATCTTTTTGTTGTCAGGTTGATATGATGTGATTGGGTAGCCAAAGATCATGCCATTAGACATCTGGAGAAAGTTTTTATCATGAAAGACAGAAAGCAACATGAAAAAAAACAGCAACAACAAAATTTGGGGGAAATCAGAGATTATGCGGGGATACAAAAACTAGAATTTAAAAACTCATTAACATCTCAAGGAAGATAAAGGAAAGTTTCTTTCTATGAAGCAAGAAAAGTATGTTGCAAAAATTGTCTTTCAAAGAACAAGAAAGATGGCATGTAAATTTAAAATATGATAGCAAAAACTGAAATTCAGTAGAAAATTTAAACGATAAAGTTAAGGAAATTTTCCAGAAAATAGGATTTTAAAAAAGGGATCTAAAACAGGAAAGGAAATATAAAACAAAATATCAGCCTGAGTGAAACACATCCAGGTAAATGAGTTTCAAAAAGAGAAAAGAGTAAAAATGGAATGAAAGAAGTTATAAAGAAGTAATTAAAAATAAATTCACAAAGTTGAAGACTATGTCTCTTGATTTAAGGATCTTTTGAATGATCAGAACAAAGGATTAAAAAAATCTCTTCAAGGCACATCTTGAAATTTCAAAAACTGGCAACCAAAAAAAAAAAGGAAGCATGCTCTCGGAAATAAAAAAATAAAACACAGTAAAACCAAGAGCAAGAATTGAAAAAAGAGAAATGAGAATTGAATTTAAATTCTCAACAGCAAAATCTTCAATACTCTGTTAGCAAATTATTTCCAATCTAGAAAGCAATATATAACCAAACCATCAATCAAAACATGAGGGTACCATTTCTACTTCCAGCTCGTAGTTATATTTGAATGGTCTTCCTGCTAAGGACAAGCAGGAAAACTGGGTAAGGTACTTTTGAAAAACCTGTGTGAAGGCACTGGAAAGCTACTAGGGCAGTGAGTACTTGAAGGACCAAAATCCTGGAGGAAAGGGAAACCCAAAGACTTGTGCCTGACATTTAGCCCTGTTTTCTCCTTGACACACTTGCAAATACTAAAGCAGCACTCTGAAAGAATGAGCTGCAACTAAGAGAATGAAAGCTGAGCAAGTGTTAAGCAACCTCATGGGGCTGGGAGGAAAAAACAATGGATTCTAGGACCCATCAAAGAGGAGTTAAGGTAAAAACATAAAGTTTTCAGTTGAGACACCTAAGAGACCATTGCTTAAAGTGAAATAAATAAGAAATAGACCAGACATCACAATAAGTGAAACCTGCCTCTCAATTAATTCAATGTCACTGTATTAAGATGATCAGTTTCTACCCTAATTACCTGTTAGTAGTAAAAGTAAATGTTGTCTGCAAGAAGTGTTGTCATTCAGAACTTCTCATTGTCTCTTTATTTTTTTATGCAGACTCTCTAGGGCCCTATTTAAAAATAAAATAGGCAGGTAAAAGACAAGAATTGACTGCAAAAATCTAGAGAAAAATCAGAAAATGGTAACCAATCCACAAGAAAGTCAGATATTGGTGGTATCAGACACAGACTTTAAAACTAGAATTAATATGGGCAAGAAATAAATGAAAAATTTATAAGTTTAGCAGAGAATGTGAAACTAAAATATGAATTCTAGAAGTAGAAAATAAATACAATCAAGTATACAAAAGACACAGTTTAAGAAAGGTTTAATGATTTAGAATGGGGTCATAGAAAAGTATCTCTAGAATGAAGAAAGGAAACAATGAAAGGATAGAAAATAAAACAAGAATATAAGAGATATACAGCACAGAGTGAAATGATCTAACGTATATGTAATTAGAGTTACAGGAGGAAAGGAAAAACAGAATGAGACAGACCTAGTATTCTGTAGTAATTGAAGAGGTAATGCTCTACAGTTTCCCAAAATGGATAGAAAAAATTGTGCCCAACATTCACAAAGCTATATAAACTTCAAGCAAGATAAATACAAAAAAGGAAAACCCACCAAAAAACAAAAGCAAAAAACGCAAATACAGGTATATCTTAGAAAACTTCTGAAAATCTAAAATAAAAAGATAATTTAAAAAATAGCCAGAGTAGGCCAGGCACAGTGGCTCATGCTTGTAATCCTAGCACTTTGGGAGGCCGAGGCAGGAGGATCACTTGAGCCCAAGAGTTCAAGACCAGCCTGGGCAACATAGGGAGATCCTGTATCTACCAAAAAAATAAAAATAAATAGCTGAGAGTGGTGGTGCATGCCTGTGGTCTCAGCTACTCAGGAGACTGAGGTGGGAGGATCACTTGAGTCCAGGAAGTTGAGGCGGCAGTGAGATGTGATCACTCCACTGCACTCCAGCTTGGGTGACACAATGAACCTCTGTCTCAAAAATAAATAAATAAATAGCCAGAGTAAAAAAGATTACCTTTCAGAAAATGAAACAGATGAAGTAAACCAAGAAATAGACTTGGAATTCAAGATACATGTGATGTAGCCAGGCAGATTGATAAAGAATACTCCACGGATTTTACTGAAAGAATCTCAGTGTATTAACTACGCCCTGCTGACCTAGAAATTAACTTGTCCAGAGTAGGGAATAAGGTAGTAGACATCCAACATGTTGAAAGTTTCAATGTAACTGTCTTCTGTAGTTAATGGATGACAACAGGAAATGCAGAATTAGGCTTTCTCATTTCAATGGGAAATAATAGGATTCTTGAATAATAATCAAGAATGGTGGTCTGTAACCATCAATTGTTACACTGGTGGTATGTAACTGTCAAAGACATGGTGGGGACATCATTTACTTCAGTAAAACCTGGGAGTGCAGTGTTTTATTTTATTTTCCACTTCTAGAATCTATGTTTGATTATTATTATAGATTTATGTTATCTGCTGAAATTATACATTTTTCATTAATTTATTGCCCATATGATTCCTAGTTAGTAAAGTCTGTGTCTGATACCACCAATATCTAAATTTCCTCTGAATTGGTTACTATAGTCCGAGTGTTTCCACCTGCAGAGGTCTTAGCAATGGCTAATTGATCACAGAGTCCCTAGAAACTAAATAGATGGGCCTATCAAAGGGCTATTTGACAATTTAAGCAGAATAATTTTAGCTCAAGTAAGCAGAAACCTGGCTTAAGTCACTGCAGAGGAAATAAATGGACTCTTACCTACTTTGAAGGTCTCTTTCTCAAAGATACTGGTCTCCTTGTCAAATGAGGGATTCTGTTTCAACGACCTGCTCATTCTTTTTTTTTTTTTTTTTTTAAACTATATGTCTTAGCCAGTTTGAGCTGCTATAGAATGGGTGGTTCAAACAAAGCATTTATCTCTCACAATTCAGGAGGCTGAAAGTCTAAGATCAGGGTGCCAGCATGGTCAGGTTTTTGATTATGTCTTCAACATGTCCTTCCTTGGTGAGTGCATGCAGGGAGAGTGGTAGCTCTAGTCTTTTTATCTTATAAGGACACTAATTCCATTCTGGGGGCTCCACCCTTATGACCTAATTACTTTTTGAAGTCTTCACCTCCCAGTACTATCCCACTTGGGGTTAGGGTTTTAACATATAAATTTTGGAGAAGATACAAACATGCAGTCCCATTAAACCATAAATTACAGGTATATACTGCAGTTCTCCATCAATGCCTTCTCCAGAAGGGGAGCTCTGGAGCACTAAGAGACATTGCCATCCAAACTGCCCATAGTGCACTTGAGTATTATCCACTGGATCACAAAATTAGAAATGCACAGCTGTGTTTCCTTACAAAATGGCAAAGGTATATAGGATTGAACAGGTATAGGCAAAGAATAAGAGAGGATTCTCTTAATCTTTGAGTATCCTCTTCCTGCCCCTCCAGATCCCCTTTCCACCATTATCAACTTCTTTTATGCATGCCCTGGAATGATCTTTTACTTTGGTTTCGCCAACAGGAGACACCAGCAAGAGATCAAAGGATGGGAGTTGATTGAGGTTGGGTTGTTCCCTGGCTCCCTTTCTGCTGGTCTGCTGATTGGCAATGGCCATCCTCTTTGGGAGGTCACACTTCCTGCCTAGAAGCCCTCTCCTACAGCTAGTATGGGAATGGTTCTATTCCCAGTTTCCATATGCCCTTCCCTTTGACCCTTCAGACCTAGGAAGGTAAAGGGTCCCACTGTTTCTGGCAAATTGGTGTGCTCTGTTCCTACTAATTTATTTTAACCCTCTTCATACCCTTGAATATAGTCCCTTTATTAAAATTTCTTTAATTACCTCATTTGGCAGTGCCATCTGTTTCCTGTCAAGACCCTTCTGATATAATTTCTAATTTAAAATGCAAACTTTATTATAGTATTTAATTATCATATATATGAGTCTATTTCTGAACTCTATTCTCTTCACTGGTGTGCTTAAATGTTCTTGCACCAATAATACATTGTTGTAATGAATCTAGTGTTATAGCATAGTTTTATATCTGATAGGGCAGAAGTTTTTCAACTTTTTTGCCTCAGGAACCCCTTGTACTCTTAAAAGTTATTGAGGAGTCCAAAGAGATCTTGTTTATGAGAGACAAATTTATCAACATTTCCAATATTAGAATTATACTGGAGACATTTAAAAAATTGGATTTTCTATATATATATATAAATAATAATCTATTATGATTTAACATATTTTTTGAAAAAATAACTATTTTACAAAAATTTTAACATATTTTATTGTTTTAAATTTTTTCAAATCCTTTTAATATTTGGCTTAATAGGGAAGACTTGTATTTTAACATATGTATTTACATTAAATCGGTTGCAATATATTGTTTTGCTTGAACTATATAAAGTTTTACCTCATAATCATATGTAGTTGAAAAAGGATAGAATATTTTAATAGCCTTTTCAAATAATTGTTGATTTTATTTTGTCTTATACCAAACTGTGATGAACAGTAGTATCTCAATGGTCATTTGTAATGTAGAATATGGAGCCACATCAATAAGTTTCTTGTATTTAAAATCCATTGGTCTATCTTTCACTCAGAATGGATCTTAGACACAAACATGGTTTTGTAGCATCATGCGTTGGTCCTTTGGAAAATATTTATTTCCTGAGGTATGTAAATCTTAAAAACGTCAATGTAGTAGACAATGTCAAAAATTATAGTTAAGATAACCAGGCATGTCAGTCATCAGAAAAGATTCAGCTATTGGGAAGCTCTCAAATTTATAGTGGCAGATACAAGTTTTCCAAAATTTTTCTTTTCATATGAAAGATAAAATTATATCATTGACAACAAATCATGGCAACTGTCTTCTTGATGTGACAGTCTCACTTCATTTATTTTTGAGAAAATATCTACCAAATATCCCAGGCCTGAATAATCATAGATCATCCAGTACTTATTAGAGGCAATGTACAGCATAGTGATTAGAATTTGGGGATCTCAAAGTGAGACATGTTTGGAACCAAAGTCTGACTTGACTACTTATTTTGAACATATGAATACTTTCTTGCCACTCCCACTCTGAGATACAATAAGTCTGACACCCTTGAAGCATATAAGCAGGTGCCCAATACATTGTCATTGATCTGACTGCATTAATGAATAGATAGGGACAAAATGATCTTACATCTGTATAGTCAATCATAGACCAAAAGGGCCTTGAAATCCCTTTCTGATTCATTTTACACACACGGTAGTTAAAATTAGGTCAGGAAGAAGATAAGGCAGATATCCTTGTTTCTTGAAGACAAACTTTAATGTGGTCATATAATCACAACAATATCTGTTGTCCTGTATGCAGAACACCATTAATATACACCTAAGTATCTAAAATAATAATATTTTTTGAGTTTATATATATATATATATCTCGAGAGAGAGAGAGACAGAGTCTTGCTCTGTCACCCAGGCTGGAGTGCAGTGGTGCGATTTCGGCTCACTGCAACCTCCGCCTCCTGGATTCAAGCGATTCTCCTGCCTCAGCCTCCTGAGTCGCTGGAATTACAGGCACGCACCACCACGCCTGGCAAATTTTTTGTATTTTTAGTACAGGCAGGGTTTCACCATGTTGGTCAGGCTGGTCTTGAACTCCTGACCTCATGATCCACCCACCTCAGCCTCCCAAAGTGCTGGGACTACAGGCGTGAGCCACAGCACCCAGCCGAGTTCTTATATTTTTAATCACATTTTTGAACTTTTGCCAAAATTTAAGTAGACAACAGAAGATAGAGTACACAGCATTTTTCCAGAGAGAGAGAGTCAAATATCCAGTGAGGAAAGGAAATAACTTCTTCTGGTTCTTATTTTTCAAAAGAGTAAATAAGTCTTGTTTTTTTTTTTAAACAACACATCAGACATTTAAAGGGAAGAACCTGAAATTCTATTTTAAGGTCGAAAGAATAAGAAATGTTCTATGTGCTATTTCAATTCATCCTTTAGTGTCACTTGGGTCACAATCATAACAAAACAGTTATCCAAAAAGAAAATTTAGATTTTTAAGTGCTCTTATGGAATTGTTTTATAGAAAATTATGCTCAGTGGATGTGAAGATGAAAAGGTACCTTCTCTTTGCTGTTGCAATAAAGGAGCATATGGTAGCTAGTTATGCATGCTGTAGATTTTTAAATTATTTTTTCTCTTTCTATTCTTTTACTTTAAGAATAAGACTTTTATATATTTTCAAAGATGGGCATATGTCTAAGTAACTAAGAAGGCAAGTAACCAACCACCTTTCTCTTGTAGAATTCACACATGATCAGTCCAGCTGGGGAATATTTTCTTTCAATTGGTTGGCCTGTTCTCTGAGAGGCCTGATGCTACAGAATATAATACATACAATCACTACTCTAGATCTTTTAATTTTTGTGATCTTTCAGGGTAAGGCCAATACCAATTGATATTCATTCTTCCAATTTAGAGAAAGCAATTTTAAAACTCTGGCAACTTAAAGAACATATTTCAGTTTTTTGGCATGGCCTATCTCGTTGACTGTATGGTATTCAAATCAAAATATGATAACTTCTCCAGCCTGTATCCCCTAAGTGTTCTTGGAAATCTCATTCAGTCAGGAAACAGTCTCATATTTCAATCATACAAATCTACATTTTTCTTTAAAAAAAAATGAAGGTGAGCTCTGAATTCTGAATAAGAAAGTAGAACGTGAAATGTAAACATGAGTTAAACTTTTCAAATGTCAGAAATGAAAGGACTTTAGAGATTGTTCAGTTCAATTTTCTCAATTTGGCAGATGAGAAAACTTTCTTAGAGAGGTGAATGATAACAACTACCATTATGGACTACTTTTTGGGAACTAAAGATTTCGTTAAGCACTGTGCATTTATTATTCCATTAATTCTAACAACAGCCTTTATCAATGGGTAAACAATCTCTGTGGTATGGAAGTGGAATCTAAGGTTCAAAGAAGCTAAATAATTTGCCCCTGTGTCATATCTAGAAAGAAAGACTCAGGGCCAGAATTTGAATCCAGGTCTGTCTGCTTGACATTCTAACCCATGTCAGAGCTCTGAGAGGATGTGCTGAGAAGCTTCAGAAGGAGAGAAGGTCATAAAGCTCGGTGGAGTTAGTGCTTTTAAGGTTATCCCTTTGTTGCTGAGAATTGGGAGAGATTTACGATGTCAGCTATTGAGGTGATAATTGGATTTTCAGCTCAACTCAGAATGACTTAGAGAGTGTGATTTATTTTTCAGTACATACGGGGATTTTAAAATTTGATATAGAGCTGAGGCCCCAGCAGGTCTCATGGTATAAACTGCGCTGGTTGAAAAAGGGAGGGACCATTGCCAGCCATCTTCCATTTTCACATGGGTATTGGAGTCAACATTCGCTCCCTAGATGCATAGGCTCTGTCACTATTAGCTGTATAATTTGGGCATATCATTTCAATGTATCCATTTTCTCATCTGTAAATTGGTGACAATAAGAACTGCTTAATAACTTAGTACTATTGCTATGAAGATTTAGCAAAATATATATAATATTTTTAAAGGCAGTATATACTTAAATATTATTTCCCTAGAAGTCACTAGACATTTGCAAAGTAAGTGTGACTAGTGAAATCAGCTCATGCAGAAACCTGTAGTAGGGGCCATTATATAACAGTTTTCTCCTCTTAATATGCATAGGAATTACCTGTGAATCTTATTAAAATGCAGATTCCTCCCAGTTCAGTAGGTCTAGTGTAGGACTTGAAAGGTTTCATATCCAAAAATTTCCCCAGAAGTATAGATGCTGGGAATCCACTGACCACATTTTGAATAGCAAGGGTCTGGATTACAAAAAATTCTAGTGTTAATAAAACTTATGTAGTTTGAAGATTTTGGCTGAAATACAAGATACACTTAAATGAAATTCTGGAAATGTTGGAGTAATAGAAACTTAAACTGGAATTATTTAAGGAAAGGGTCATTTTATTTAACTTCCTTATTTTTGTGTAAGGGAGACTACACACACATTCGCGCACACATACACACACACACACACACACACAAAAGTAAAGTGCCATTCTGAATGGCCAGCCAACAAGTTAGTAAAAGAGGCCAGATCTCCTGGCCTGAGGGCATTTCCAGGCTGGGGTAGGCTGCTTCACCTGCCAGAATATCCTCCACCCACTCAATCCGTTACAGCTCCAGTTTAAAGACAGTCTGCTGGAAGAATTCCCTGTTTCTTGGGAAGTTCAGTCTTCAACTGATTGGATGAAATTCATTCATATTACAGATGGTAATCTGCTTTACTCAAAATCTACTGATTTAAATGTTAATCTCATCTAAAAAATACCCTGACAGCACCATCCAGACTTGTTTGACCAAATAAACATTAGGCTACCAGGGCCTAGTCAAGTTAATACCTAAAATTAACCATCCCAAAATGGTGCCATTGAAACCCAGAGTAAAAGGAGTTTCAAGAAGGAGTGAGTAGCCAACTATATTGACTACTGCTAAGAGGATCAGACATCATCTGTTACCTTTGTCATCTAGGAAGTTATTACTGTCCTTGACAAGAGCAGTATCTGAGTGCTGGAAACAGAAGCCCAATTAGAGTATGTTGTGAGAAGAAATTACATATATAGCCATTTTTCTTTTTATGTCAATCTTCGAGAAATAAAGAATATTAAATCCACATTTTAACACATCCTATTCCCTTCTCTCCTCTCCATCTCTAGGATACCTTAACTAAAGTTGGAAGCCTGGAGATTGTTTAGTTGGTCTCCAAATCTCTTTTCCTGATGACATAGCAAATAAAAATAAGCCAAAATAGTCTTATCTATTTTTAATCTTGTTATTGTATGTATGTACTTTTTTGTAAACTGACACTATCTTTTTTAAATGAACTGAGATATAAATAAAACATAGTGAAATAGATTTTATTATAATATATTGATGATGTCTAAGATTATACAAATTTATGATGAAAAGATATTCCAGAAGAATCAATCAATAAAGCTTAAATGCCTTTAAAATCAAATCATAGACTTCCCACCAAAGTCCATGTAAAAGCTCTACTTTCACTGTTGTATATTACTTTTAAGATTTTGAACACATTTAAGTGTTAAAAAATGAAAATCAATGGCCTTTGGCCAAGACAATAGAATTCTGATATGGGTCCAGACACTAACTCTTTGTATGACTATAGCAAGTCCTCATCTCTGAGCTTCAGTTTTTTACACATAAAATAATGAGGTTGAATTCACTGATCCCTAATGTCCTCTGCAACTGTAATAAATTATGGCTTGAAGAAATTATAGCCCTGGGAATTTAAAAAAAGGGAAGCTCAATTATAAAATTGCATAAGTTCAAATTGTGTTTTTTGTTTAAGTACTAGAATATAATAAATTAACTATACTGTTTCAAGGAAATGATGATTTTTTTCATGAAGACATTAAAAAATAAAACATATAAGATTAAGAACATAAATCATGAATTCCTAGAAAATGAAGTTGAATAAAATTTGTCCATTTTATTCAGCATAAATGGGCAAGTTAGTTTAAATGGATATTTTTGAATTTCACTCTCGAAGATTCTGTTAGATTGTGCCTTGGTCCCAGTTTAGGGATGTACATTGTAAACATCTTCCATGGTCCAATTGGTTCTGATGTCTGTGGGTCCAAAGAACATTTAAAAGATAATGAGAGGAGAAAAAAAAAACTAAAAATAAAGAGAAAACCGTGTACTTCTGATGGGCTGAAGATTATGGATTACATTAAGAATTGCTCATTTGAGATCTGTTCCAAGATGGCCAAATAGGAACAGCTCCAGTCTGCAGCTCCTAGCGTGATCGAGGTTGAAGATGGGAAGATGGGTGATTTCTGCATTTCTGACTGAAGTACGTGGTTCATCTCATTGGGATCGGTTGGATGGTAGGTGCAGCGCAAGGAGGGTGAGCCAAAGCAGGGCGGGGTGCTGCCTCACCCTGGAAGTGCAAGGGGTCGGGGGATTTCGCTTTCTTAGGCAAAGGAAGCTGTGACACACTGTACCTGGAAAACGGAACACTCCTGCCCAAATACTGCATTTTTCTCATGGTCTTAGCAACTGGCTGACCAGGAGATTCTCTCCTGTGCCTGGCTTGGTGGGTCCCACACCCACGGAGCCTTGCTTACTGCTAGCACTGCAGTCTGAGATCGACCTGTGAGGCTGCAGCCTGGTGGGGGGAGGGGTGTCTGCCATTGCTGAGGCTTGAGTTGGTAAACAAAGAAGCTGGGAAGCTCAAACTGGGTGGAGCCCACCACAGCTCAGTAAGTCCTATGGCCTCTATAGACTCCACATCTGTGGGTAGGGCATAGCTTAACAGAAGGCAGTAGAAACTATTGCAGACTTAAACATCCCTGTCTGACAGCTCTGAAGAGAGCAGTGGTTCTCCTAGCATGGTGTGTGAGCTCTGAGAATGGACAGACTGCCTCTGCAATTGGGTCCCTGACCCCCATGTAGCCTAACTGGGAGACACCTCCCAGTAGGGGCTGACAGACACCTCATACAGGCAGGTTCCCCTCAGGGATGAAGCTTCCAGAGGAAGGATCAGGCAGTGATATTTGCTGTTCTGCAGCCTCCGTTGGTGATACCCAGGAAAACAGGGTCTGGAGTGGACCTCCAGCAAACTCCAATAGGCCTGCAGCTGAGGGACCTGACTGTTAGAAGGAAAACTAACTAGCAGAAAGGAATAGCATCAACATTGACAAAAAGGATATCCACATCAAAACCCCATCTGTAGGTTACCAACGTCAAAGACCAAAGGTAGATAAAACCACAAAGATGGGGAGAAACCAGAGCGGAAAAACGGAAAATTCTGAAAACCAGAGCACCTCTTCTCCTCCAAAGGATTGCAGCTCCTCACCAGCAACAGAACAAAACTGGATGGAGAAAGACTTTGACAAGTTGACAGAAGTAGGCTTCAGAAGATTGGTAATAACAAACTTCTCCAAGCTAAAGGAGCATGTTCTAACCCATTACAAGGAAGCAAAAACCTTGAAAAAAGGTTAGAAGAATGGCTAACTAGAATAACCAGTGTAGAGAAGACCTTAAATGACCTGAAGGAGCTGAAAAACATGGCGCAAGAACTTCATGATGCATGCACAAGCTTTAATAGCCAATTCAATCAAGTGGAAGAAAGGATATCAGTGATTGAAGATCAAATTAATGAAATAAAGCAAAAAGACAAGATTAGATAAAAAAGGGTAGAAAGAAACGAACAAAGCCTCCAAGAAATATGGAATTATGTGAAAAGACCAAATCTACATCTGATTGGTGTAACTGAAAGTGATGGGGAGAATGGAATCAAGTTGGAAAGCACTCTTCAGGATATTATCCAGGAGAATTTCCCCAACCTAGCAAGGCAGGCCAACATTCAAGTTGAAGAAATACAGAGAACACCACAAAGATACTCCCTGAGAAGAGCAACCCCAAGGCACATAATTATCAGATTGACCAAGGTTGAAATGAAGGACAAAACATTAAGGGTAGCCAGAGAGAAAGGTTGGGTTACCCACAAAGGGAAGCCCATCAGAGTAATAGCAGATCTCTCAGCAGAATCTCTACAAGCCAGAAGAGAGTGGGGGTCAATATTCAACATTCTTAAAGAACAGAAATTTTAACCCAGAATTTCATATCAAGCCAAACTAAGCTTCATAATTGAAGGAGAAATAAAATCCTTTACAGACAAGCAAATGCTGAGAGATTTTGTCACCACCCGGCCTGCCATACAAGAACTCCTGAAGGAAGCACTAAACATGGAAAGGAACAACCAGTACCACCCACTGCAAAAACATGCCAAATTGTAAAGACCATCAATGCTATGAAGAAACTGCATTAATTAACAGAAAAAATAACCAGCTCACATCATAATGACAGGATCAAATTCTCACATAAAATATTAACCTTAAATGAAAATGGGCCAAATGCCCGAAATAAAAGACACAGACTAGCAAATTGGATAAAGAGTCAAGACCCATTGGTTTGCTGTATTCAGGAGACCCATCTCATGTGCAGACACACATAGGCTCAAAATAAAGGGATGGAGGAATATTTACCAAGCCAATAGAAACCAAATAAAGGAGGGGTTGTAATCATAGTCATGGATAAAACACATTTTAAACCAACAAAGATAAAAAGAGACAAAGAAGGCCATTACATAAGGGTAATAAAGGGATCAATTCAATAAGAAGATCTAACTATGCTAAATATATATGCACCCAATAAAGGAACACCCACATTCATAAAGCAAGTCCTGAGAGACCTACAAAGAGATGTAGACTCCCACACAATAATAATGGAAGAGTTTAACACCCCACTGTCAATATTAGACAGATCAGCAAGACAGAAGGTTAACAAGGATATCCAGGACTTGAACTCAGCTCTGCACCAAGGAGACCTAATAGACAACTACAGAACTCTCCACCCCAAATCAACAGAATATACATTCTTCTCAGCACCACATCACACTTACCCTAAAGTTGACTACATAAATGGAAGTAAAGCACTCCTCAGCAAATGTAAAAGAACAGAAATCACAACAAACTGTCTCTCAGACCACAGTGCAATCAAATTAGAACTCAGGATTAAGAAACTCACTAAAAACTGCACAACTACATGGAAACTGGACAACCTGCTCCTGAATGACTACTAGGTAAATAATGAAATGAAGGCAGAAATAAAGATATTCTTTGAAACTAATGAGAATAAAGACACAACATGCCAGAATCTCTGGGATACATTAAAAGCAGTGTGTAGAGGGAAATTTATAGCACTAAATGCCCACAAGAGAACACAGGAAAGATCTAAAATTGACACCCTAACATCGCAATTAAAAGAACTAGAGAAGCAAGTGCAAACACATTCAAAAGCTTGCAGAAGGCAAGAAATAAGATCAGAGCAGAACTGAGGGAGATACAGACACAAAAAACCCTTCAAAAAATCAATGAATCCAGAAGCTGTTTTTTTGAAAAGATCAACAAAATTGACAGACTGCTAGCAAGACTAATAAAGAAGGAAAGACAGAAGAATCAAATAGATGCAATAAAATATGATAAAGGGGATATCACCACCAATCCTGCAGAAATACAAACTACCATCAGAGAATACTATAAACACCTCTATGCAAATAAACTAGAAAATCTAGAAGAAATGGATAAATTCCTGGACACATACACCTTTCCAAGACTAAACCAGGAAGAAGTTGAATCTCTGAATAGACCAATAACAGACACTGAAATTGAGGCAATAATTAATAGCCTTACAACCAATAACGTCCAGGACCAGATGGATTCACAGCTGAATTCTACCAGAGGTACAAAGAGGAGCTGGTACCATTCCTTCTGAAACTATTCCAATCAATGGAAAACAGAGAATCCTTCCTAATTCATTTTATGAGGCCAGAATCATCCTGATACCAAAGCCTGGCACAGACACAACAAAAAAAGAGAATTTTAGACCAATATCCCTGATGAACATCAAAGAGAAAATTCTCAATAAAATACTGGCAAACTGAATCCAGCAGCATATCAAAAAGCTTATCCACCATGATGAAGTTGGCCTCATCCCTGGGATGCAAGGCTGGTTCAACATATGCAAATCAATAAATGTAATCCAACATATAAACAGAACCAATGACAAAAACCACATGATTATCTCAATAGATGCAGAAAAGGCCTTCAACAAAATTCAACAGCCCTTCATGCTAAAAACTCTTAATAAACTAGGTAATAATGGAAAGTGTCTCAAAATAATAAGAGCTAAACCCACAGCCAATATCATACTGAATGGGAAAAAATTGGAAGCATTCCCTTTGAAAACTGGCACAAGACAAGGATGCCCTCTCTCACCACTTCTTTTCAACATAGTGTTGGAAGTTCTGGCCAGGGCAATCAGGCAAGAGAAAGAAATAAAGGGTATTCAATTAGGAAAAGAGGAATTCATATCATCTCTGTTTGTAGATGACATGATTGTATATTTAGAAAACTCCATCATCTCAGCTCAAAATCTCCTTAAGCTGATAAGCAAATTCAATAAAGTCTCAGGATACAAAATCAATGTGCAAAAATCACACACATTCGTATACACCAATAGCAGACAAACAGAGAGCCAAATCATGAGTGAACGCCCATTCACAATTGCTGCAAAGAGAATAAAATACCTAGGAATCCAAAATACAAGGGATGTGAAGGACCTCTTCAAGGAGACCTACAAACCACTGCTCCATGAAATAAAAGAGGACACAAACAAATGGAAGAACATTCCATGCTAATGGATAGAAAGAATCAATATTATGAAAATGGCCATACTACGCAAGGCAATTTACAGATTCAATGCCATCCCCATCAAGCTACCAATGACTTTCTTCACAGAATTGGAAGAAACTACTTTAAATTTCATATGGAACCAAAAAAGAGCCTGCATAGCCAAGACAATCCTAAGCAAAAGGAACAAAGCTGGAGGTATCACACTACCTGACTTCTAACTATACTACAAGGCTACAGTAACCAAAACAGCATGGCCCTGGTACCAAAAACAGATATATAGACCAATGGAACAGAACAGAGGCCTCAGAAGTAACATCACACATCTACAACCATCCAATCTTTGACAAACCTGACAAAGACAAGAAATGGGGAAAGGATTCCCTATTTAATAAATGGTGCTGGGAAAACTGGCTAGCCATATGTAGAAAGCTGAAACTGGATCCCTTCCTTACATCTTATACAAAAATTAATTCAAGATGGATTAAAAACTTAAATATTAGACCTAAAACCATAAACCCCCTAGAAGAAAACCTAGGCAATATCATTCAGGACATAGGCATGGGCAAAAACCTCATGACTAAAACACAAAAAGCAATGGCAACAAAAGCCAAAATAGACAAAGGGGATCTAATTAAACCTAGGAGCTTCTGTACAGCAAAAGAAACTACCATCAGAATGTACAGGCAACCTACAGAATGGGAGAAAATCTTTGCAATCTACCTATCTGACAAAGGGCTAATATCAAGAATCTATAAAGAACTTAAACAAATTTACAAGAAAAAAAACAACCCCCTGCAAAAGTGGGCAAAGGATATGAACAGACACTTCTCAAAAGAAGACATTTATGCAGCCAACAGACGTATGAGAAAATGCTCATCATCATTGATCATTAGTGAAATGCAAATCAAAACTACAATGAGATACCATCTCACACCAGTTAGAATGGCGATCATTAAAAAGTCAGGAAACAACAGATGCTGGAGAGGATGTGGAGAAATATGAAAGATTTTACACTGTTGGTGGGAGTGAAAACTAGTTCGACCATTGTGGAAGACACTGTGGCAATTCCTCAAGGATCTAGAACTAGAAATACCATTTGACCCAGGGATCCCATTACTGGGTATATACCCAAAGGATTATAAATCATGCTACTATAAAGACACATGCACATGTATGTTTATTGTGGCATTATTCACAATAGCAAAGACTTGGAACCAACCCAAATATCCATCAATGATAGACTGGATTAAGAAAATGTGGCACATATACACCATGGAATACTATGCAGCCATGAAAATGCATGAGTTCCTGTCCTTTGCAGGGACATGGATGAAGCTGGAAACAATCATTCTAAGCAAACTATCACAAGGACAGAAAACCACACACTGTATATTCTCACTCATAGGTGGTAGTTGAACAATGAGAACACATGGATACAGGGTGGGGAACATCACACACTGGGACCTGTTGAGGGGTATGGGGCTGGGGGAGGGATAGCATTAGGAGAAATACCTAATGTAAATGATGAGTTGATGGGTGCAGCAAACCAACATGGCACATGTATACGTATATAATAAACCTGCACATTGTGCACAGGTACCCTAGAACTTAAAGTATAATAATTAAAAAATAGAATTGCACATTTGAATAAGCTGAAATGGTGAACAATATTCTTCTCTCTTCTAATGATATTCTGAAGCACATTTGGTTACCTAAAAAGCTACACCTTTATAGCATTTCCTTGTGTAAGATTATTAATCCAAGGTTCAAGTTTCCAAATTTTTGTTGCAATGTGGATGGCAAGGATAGTCTTTCTCTGATGTTCTTAGAAGATCCAGTATTCAGGTTCTAGATTGTGAAGGGGTTGATTGTCCTTAGTGAACCACAAAAGTTTTCTTTACCTTGTGAAAATATACTGTGGCACAATAATTAACTGTTATGGCATAAACATGCATTGAAAATAACTGAATGAAATTCCTTTATAAATGTTTAAATTACCCATCAGGTAGCCAAATGTACCTGAAGGTTTAATTGTCTTCCCAGGAATACAGAAGTAAACATTTGTTTTAAACTATTTTCACAATTTGTACGTTACCACATCAAGGTACTTAATTTGGATCATTTTATACCCCTCAGTCAAATATTTTCTTCTGAGGAGGATCAATCTATCATCTATCTATCTGTCTGTCTGTCTGTCTGTCTATTTATCTATACCTGTTAGTTCTTTTTCTCTGGAGGCCCTGACTAATACAGGCTCTAAGATAAGCACCAGGGATATACAGATAACTAAAGCAGAGTACCTGCCATTGGGTAAGATGCCACTTAATGGATTTATAAGGTGTTTGTCACTGAGTAGATAATTACAATTGTTACTTTTTATTTCCTTAAGCATGATAATTGGATATGGATATGGGGGGCATAGAAATATGTGTATGGGGGGCATACAAAAATGTGTGAAGAGTTAACACTGGGACTCTTAGCAGATACACATTAATATGTCTTTAAACACCTAAATATTATAGAGAAAGAAAATGAGGAAAGATCATTCAAAAATGGCAAAAGAACATGGTCTTACAAATGAAATATCAGTAGACTGATGAAAATTAAAAAATATATTGAGTTCAATACAGACACAATGATACTTAGATAAAGAATGTATGAAGAAAAAAAATCACTGAGTTTCTTAAAATCACAATAACAGTAGCAACACAATACTCTGTCCCCAAACTGCATTTACTAGAATATTGCTTCTCATTAATCTAAATAATACAGGTCATCAGAAAGTGTTATCTGAGAAGATTTAGGATCCTAAATAATCTGTCTGTAATCTTGAAAGAGAGTAAAGAAATTTACCACCTAAACCTTGGTTTGTGAGCTTTCCTAATACCTACTATGGAAATGCAAAATGTTTTTCAATTATTGCATTATTAATTCTCATACATTTTATCTACATTTTCTGACTGAATAGCCTTCATTTCAATTGTGTTTTCTGTTTTCTTTGTTCTGATAAAAAATTATTTTAAGGACATTTTATTCTCTTCTATAAAAATAATTATGCAAAAACTTATTTCCAAACAGTAACAAACTCTAAGTTTGTGTTTCATTCAATGCAACATTTAATAGCATCTCCCAGCTGACTTCTTATGTGATGAAAGAAAGCAAATGCTGTAGTAAAGAGAAACAGCTGTTTCTTCCAACATGATAAATGTTATAAATCCCTTTCTTGTGAATAAAATGCAATCATCCCCTTTATTTCCAAAGGTAGGAGAGATCAGCTCCAAATAATGACAATTAGCAACAAAGGTGGACTAACAATCTCCTTCAAACAGTGGGAATATGTATATGACCCACAGTTTACCACTTCTCAATTCTTGTTTAGAAGAGAATAAGGGGAATTTGGCTACAATAACCATAATATTCTTTCAAATTAGGGTCTCTGATTTTGAAAAGTTCTTCCTAAGGATGTCAGCACTGAAGAATAGGTTCAAATTGTCAAAGCTATTTGCAATTGATATTGCAAGTAAGTTTTAACAATAGGGAAATCAGTTTGTGTCAAAGCAACTTGGGCCATTAGTGAGTATCATTTTCTCCATCTGTCAAACAAATAGCGATGAACTTCTTTTGAACAGCTGTTCAAATTAGCATGCGCTTACAGGCCTGAGGCCTAAATATGTAATGTGGCTGACCCTAATAATAATTGTGCCTTACCAAGTGAATGTTCATGAAAATCCATTGTGTCACTGCTTCTGGCCTCCTTTGAACATTTGTACCATTTTTATACTTTTGCAGCTTGTTATGATATTGTCATTCTTTTATTCATGCATTTTCTCCTTTCTTTATTATCAGCTTTCACTTAAACCTTAAACCTATTTTTGGAAGCTCCTATTCATAATAGCTTAAATCACGAGTTATATTATTTTTTAAAAATTATTTGCCTGTAAAAGAAATAAACTCAAGTTGCCTAAAGCAAAAGCTGGCCTTTTGGTCTCTTGAAAATGTTTACTCAAGGCCGGCACCCCCTATACTTAACCTTAATATAGAAAATCAAAGAAGAATCATCTCACAACAAAGGAGAATCATCTCAAAGACAAGAATCAGATAAAAAGCCTATATATTATAGCATCAGTCCCAAGCTATCCATTCACTGTCTTCCACTGGGACTAATTCTAGCTTAGGGGTGTGGAGCTCTCTTTCCCCTGGTGGGGACAATACATGAAGATAATTCATCTAAAAAGAGAAGAGACTATGAGGCTGAATACAAAAAATGAGAGACAAGTTGAGAAGAGAAGAAGTGGGGACAATTCTAAGAGAATTCTAAGATTCAAAGCTGTTATATCTCCCATCAACACATCAATCAAATTTCCACCCTCTAGATCTTTGAAAAGGGTCTTGAGTGCTCTCCAGTGCTAACAATTGTAGACCTTAAAGAAAAAAAACAAATCAAAATCAGTGTAAATAGAGAGTTTACTTGGGCCATGTTTGAGAACTGTAGCCCAGGAGTGATGGATTTAAATTGCAATTAATGTATGCTCAGGTTAGCAGCACTTACAAGTGGGTTTTTAAGAAAAAAAAAAAAAAAGGCAGTTCCTAAGTTGTTTACTGAGAATTTACATTAAAGTAAAATAAGCTACTGACTGGTTATACATCTTTCTTTGCATCAAAAATTCCAAGAACATGAAGATAATGGGACAGGCAGCAAGCCAGGAACAAAAATTCTGTAAACAATTGTCCCTTGGTGTGGGTGCAGGGAGCATGATTAAAGTTATGTCTCTCTGGGTCTGATAAATTTTCACATACCTCATAGCTCAGAATGCTCTGAGTTATTTTTTTCTTTGTTCATAGTGAAGTTGGGAATATAAAATACTATGATTGGGTTCCAGGAACAAGGAAAATTTCTTTAGAAGTTGAGGTAATTTATATTGGACATCTTTAGTAAGTACAGTGTTACAATGATTGCTAAATAAATCAACATATTTGTACCACTTGTAAGACATTTAAGCAAAATAAATATATTTATGCTAGATGTAGGAAATTTAAGTTAAAAAATAAATATTTAAATGGATACACTGATGACTCCCAAATATTTAGATTTAGCATGGACTTTTCCCCTGTGAAAGAACAATTGTACTGGTTGGAGTTAAGACAGTCAAGCAAGGGTTTAGTAAAACTACTGAAAAAGGTCATTTGTATTTGCTAATGGGCACTTATTTAAGACTCCTACCCTTCCACAGAGACTGGAAGATAGGAGATTGATCTATCTTGAAGATTATATTTCAAAGGGGTGGCTCCCAGGTTTTTGAAAAAGACATTCCTGGCTGGCAAAACTGGCAAGAAGCTGGAAGATTTACATCTCAAAAGGGCAGGGAAAGGATTTATAATTTCTAAAGTAAATGCTCTGTGAAAAAGGGGGCCTATAATCATGAAGAAGCCTATCTAAGGTTTAGTAAAATCAAAGGAAATCATTAATGTCATTTTGATCACACTTGGCTTATAGTAGCTACTCAATATTTTCACTGAATGTCTGACTAGCATCTAAAACTTGAAATATCCAGAAATGATCTCCAGATCAGCCTGCACAAAGCCATTTATCTTGCATTCTCCCATCTTCAGTAAATGATAAACCTCAGTAAAATCTTACCATCATCCTTGTCTCTAGTTTAAACATAGTTAGAATCTGACCATTTATCACCATCTCTGCTGCTACTCATATGAATTATGAAAACAGGTTAGTGTGGTTACTGCTTCTGATCTTGACTCTCTTTCATTTATTTTAAACATAGAAGCCAGATTGATCCTTTTAGATCATAAGGCTGATCATGTTACTTCTTTGATCGAAACCTTCTAATAACATCAGTTTCAATCAGGATAAAATCCAAAATTCTTACATGACCTTCAAGGCCATCTTCATCTCACCCTGCATCTCTGACTTCTTCAATTCTCTTTCTCCCTCTTCCTCTGATCCAATCACATTGATCCCTTGCTATTCTGGGAACATATTAGAAACCAGTCACTTGCTGTCCCTCTGATGAGAATGCTTTCCCATCATTTTCTGATGATTTTCTTCTTCACTCTTACAGATGTCTATTCAACATGACTTTCTCAGTGAATAATTCCATATCACACTATCTAAAGTTGTGTTTCTACTCATTTTTGTCTTAATATGACTAGTTATTTTTTAATCTATATTGTTTTTAAGGAGTTATATTTTCATTTTATCAAGTTCAGTTTTTCTTTTAATTATTTTATTTTATTTTATTTATTTTTTTTGAGATAGAGTCTCACTCTGTCGCCAGACTGGAGTGCAGTGGCATGATCTCGGCTAAATGTAATCTCTGCCTCCTGGGTTCAAGCCATTCTTCTGCTTCTGCCTCCTGAGTAGCTGGGACTACAGGTGTATGCCATCACACCCAGCTAATTTTTGTACTTTTAGTAGAGACGGGGTTTTACCATGTTTGCCAGGATGGTCTTGATCTTTTGACCTCGTGGTCCACCAGCCTCCGCGACCCAAAGTGCTGGGATTACAGGCGTGAGCCACCGCACCCAGCCCTAGTCTTCCTTTTGTTAATTTATTCATTCCTGGACTGAAATCTCCTATTCCATCCATTCTGCTTTTTTTTTTGTTATTGTTTTGCTCCTTTTTTTCTAATTTCTTTTGTTGAATTTATGTCTTGATAAAAGAAAAATTTCAGACAAATTAAATTTAAAGGAGGTTAACTGAGCAATGAACAATTTGCGAATGGGGCAGTGCCCAGAATCACAGCAGATTCACAGAGATTACAGCGCAGCCATGTGGTGGAAGAAGATTTATAGACAAAAAATTGGAAATGATGTACAGAAATTGGAAGTGAGGTACAGATTGGGTTGGCTGGTTACAGCTCAGCGTTTACCTGAATTTGAACACAGTTTGAACACAGCGGTGTATGAGTGGTTGAACTATGTCCACTGGGATTGGCCAAGGCTTAGCTATTATTACAGGAGCATACTCCTAAGTTAGGTTTTCAATCTTGTCTACCTATTAAGGTAGGTTGCAGTTCATCCACAAGAACTCAAATATAGAAATACGGAATCTTCTCAGGCCATATTTCATTGACTTTAACCGTTCCCCCTTTGTGGTCATGTTCTCAATTTTGAGAGATTGACCAAAACTGTAGCTATTGATGTCACTATCACCATTGTAAATGTACTTGAAACCCACTGAGAATCAGTAGAACAGTGAGTTTTGCAAAGGTAGAAACAAGGACTGAGTAGAGGGTGCCTCCTTATGCTGGAATAGCCTGTTTACAGGAGAAAAACAAAACTGGTCTGTTTTAGGATCTATGTATTTCCTTAAAGACTTAGTTTGATTATGTTACATTTAGCACGAGTGACCCCATTTTAGTTTGGTTTGGCCTGCTGGGGTCTAGTGCATGAGCTTAGTCTGAAATGATGGCCTCCAATAATTTTGTTTAAAAAATTTATCCTTTTTGGTCAGGTTCTCACTTAGGTGAGAATGTGACTAAAACTTAGTGCCTTAGCGCCACTCCCTGTTACCATCATTTTGGGTTTCTGGTGTCAGGACATCATTCACAGGTTACGGTGTCCTTATGGTTGTACATTTCTTTTAGCTTCTGTCATTCCAGTTGAAGAGAGACCATTTGACATTCTAGAGATGGCTGCATGCAAACATTTAAAATCTTTAGAGAATACAGAACACCAAGGAGGCTATTATTATGACTATTGGGAGGATAATACCAAAAGTTTGGAGTATCCACTTTGTCATTTTTTATTGCATCTATTTGATTTTTCTCTCTTTTCTTCTTTATTAGTCTTGCTAGTGGTCTATCAATTTTCGTCTACAAAATTAATTTGTTGACCTTTTCAAAAAAGACCTTAATTATCTTAGGTAATTTGACTTAGACTGTGGAGTTCAAATTGTATATCTAAACAATTTCAGTATCAGCTGATTTAACATGAAAATCTGACAAAGTATTTCCTCAGTATTTAATTTTTTTGTTGTTGTTCTACTTGGGTTAGCAATTTTATACAAAAATATTTGGTTATTTCTGTGGCATACAATAACTTAACATGATAACAATAATTATGATTGATAGTATATAATCAGACATATTAGAATTTTTAAAATCCCATACAATTTTATAACATATTAATATTCAATAAAATATAACTTGAAGATTAAACATTATTATTTTGAGTATGCTTCCCATGTATCTTAACGTGTTAAATAATTCTGTTTACCTCTCTTTTGGATACTTCAAGGAGGGCCCCTTTGTAGCACTCCAAAGCTACAGGTCAGAAAAGACTATTTCAAAGCTGAAATTTGATTTTGGGAAGCTATTTAATATGTTAAAGTTTTAAAACACTTGATATTATGAACTAGAATTCCAGGTTACCGTAAGTTATTCATTTTGCCAAAATGATGACTTGAAAATTTTTAAGAAGGCAAAAACCTTTACTTATTGATAGAAGACTTAGCTTTCCAAACAATCTGTCTTTTGACTATTCCATCTTCTTCTTTTTTCCTTTTTGGTAGTGTATTTAAGGGGGAAACAAAAAATTTTTATTATCTTTTAATATTACATGAAAGTCTTGTTCAAGAGAGAAAGCCAAATTTTACCTTTGCATTAGTGGACTATTAATGTCAACCCCAAGTTTTAATAAAACCTCATAGAAAAATCTATACAATCTTAATCAGTTTGACTATAAGGTGAGATTTTTTATAAACCTTTTATAACCCATTACAAATTTTTGTTAAAGAGGTTAGTGTTTTAAGAAAACCCTGTTGTGCTTTTATTTTGATGTTCAATTTATGGAAAACCAAATAATACCCCTTTAAATTTAGCCAATCTTTTCACACATAGAATTTCTTTTACAAGATTAATTTTCACAAACCTTCCACAACTTGTTTAAACCTTTAAATATTTCCTATCTCACTTAAAACAATACTTTAACCCTCTAAACTTAGGCCAAAAAATTCACACTCCCATTACTTTTAATAATTTTTCACCAAAAACACATTTCACTTTCTTTACAAACCTTGCATGTAAAACTGTTTTTTCAGTAGTTTCAAATACGTGTTACACTATTAATCCTTAGCAATTTTTACTTTTGGTGAAAAACCCTAGTAAGTTCAGGGTTTTAATTATGTACTAGGTGTGGAGCCTAGGACCCAGACAGAAATGCAGATAAGGTCTGACTCTTTCCAGCATCGTGTCCCAGGCCTTGCCTAACTGTAAAGCAGGCACGTTTTACTGTTAAGAGTCATAGTGGCATTTTATGAAGCATTTATGAGGCCTAATCACCTTTAAATTGTACAACATTTCTTGCATAAATTCCCTTTCACAAATTCTTTCATGACTTAACACAGACCATCTACAACATGCTTTGACTTTCTAACTTGTCCTAAATATTCCTCTGTTTAAACAGCCAGTCACTTCACTTTAGCTTTAGGACAATAACTTACTCTACAAGATCCTTTCTTATATAAAATCTCCCCTCTTTAATACCTTTTTTTCATAGCTAGGGTGTATGGCTAATTTAATATGTCCCTAGGCCTTATCTAGAATCTAATGATCCAAAATAAATTGAACAATTTTTAAAACTCAAAGTAGCAGTTTATGATCTTAAAGCACTTAGCAAACTTAATATCTGACTGGCATAATTTAGACCAAATATTTACACTTTTGAAGACTTTTTACCAATAATTTTTAAAACTGTCTTTATTTCCCCAAGGTTGCTTATGTCACATAATTAAAAGGCATTACACTTTTTACTTTTCTAACAAAATATTTGATTTAAGCTCTTATTATTTTTAAACCAGTTAGTTAAAGCTCTTTCATATATAAACATTACATAATAATACGTATAAATACAAAGACAGAAGATAAAGGACTCATTTTCCAAGTCAGGAATTGGACACTGAACCTGGGCCATCACTGTGAAAAGAGAAAGCACAGCCACATAGTTACAAGGTCAAGCTCCCAAGGACATACAAGACAAGAGGAAGACCTCATCCAGTTTTCTTTTGTTTTTCTCCAGGGACCTGCAGCAAAGTTTATAACTTACCAGTTTGCTGGACTGTCTTCAACAGCGGACTTATAGGTATCCTAAGCCCATGTTCTATCCTAAGGTACCCCTCTCCATTATAGAACACAGAAAGACATACAAATCACACTAGATTACTACAATTTAAGATTAGCCTCACCTGCCTGTAATCCCAGCACTTTGGGAGGCCAAGGTGGGTGGATCATGAGGTCAGGAGTTTGAGACCAGCCTTGCCAAAAGGGTGAAATCTCATCTCTACTAAAAATACAAAAATTAGCTGGACATGTGGCAGGCACCTCTAATCCCAGCTGCTTGGGAAGCTGAGGCAGGAGAATCACTTGAAAGGAGAATCGCTTGAAACTGGAAGGCGGAGGTTGCAGTGAGCTGAGATAGCACCACTGCATTCCAGCCTGGGCAAAAGAGTGAAACTCCATCTTAAAAAAAAAAAAAAAAAAGATTAGCATCACAAATCCTTTTTCTCATTAAACAAAACTTTACAGAGGAAATAAACAGTGATTTTTACCATTCATCCATTCAACCAGTTTGCACAGAGAGAGAGAGAGACCAGAAGTCTGGCTGGTAAGAAATTCTTACCCTTTTGCTATCATGCCAGGCTTCTGGGTTTCTTTTCTCTGAGTGACCCAGCTGGCTGCACCTGCAGCCCTGAGGGCCAAGTCACAGCACAAAGGAAAATTATCTGTTTCTGTTCTGGCCAGAGTAAAATACATATGAAAAAATAGACATTAGCCACTCTGCTTAGCACCCAATATTAAACTGTCAGGGCTTAAGTTTGCCCTTAGATGGGTCTGTTATCTTTAAACCAACCACCAACTAGGAGTTTAAGTGTGTAGTCCCTGGGAAAGATGGTTGCCCTGTGTAATAGAAAAGATAAGAAAGGGAAAGGAGAGAGAGAAAAGCATTGCCTGTGGCAGGATGGGGAAGGTGAAGAGTTCAGGGAGGCCAGAGAAAGACCCACCCATTGCGGCCACTCTAAAAAGTTCAGGTGGCCACTTGTCAGTAGCAAAGGGATCTTTTCCAGCAGTCCCATCAGCTCTCAAGTTTCCCCTTTGGGAAGGAAAAAGCTCCCCATGTCCCATGGTCCTGTACATACCTAATTCTATCACCCATAGCTGTCAGCAAAAAGTGTACGACAAATTAATCCAAAGATAATAGAAGCTAACATTTTAGAGTGCCAAGCCCATTCTTAGCCTAAAGGGACTTTACTGAGAGCCCTCATTTTTAAATATACTCCAATCTGTTGTTCATTGAGAACATTCCACTGTAAATTAGTAAGATTTTGCCATTTCTGAAAGAATTTACTGCCTCCCAGGCCTAATGTATAAGATAGAAAGAACTCAGTTTTCCAGGAATTAAAGATCCCATTTTTACCTAAAATATTGGCTTTACTCTCAGGTTCTCTTGACTAGCCAATGATTATTTTTCCTACCTAAGTGCACAAGAAAAATGAAACAAAGGGGTAGAACACAAAAATCCCAATGATTTTTCAAAAGCCAAATTTTATAACTACAGTGATATTACTGCTTACTACCAGTTCCTATCTGACCCAGTCAGATGTAAGAGGTCTCTAACTGGAACCAAGCCAGTTAATTCCACGATCAAATTCATTCTTGGATCCAGTCCAGTTTCTGTTGCAACTTCCAAACCTGGTTTGGATCAGAAATTCGCTCAAAGAAAATCAGCTCAAAACACTAATCTGTGGAGCTCCAAAATCTGAGAGGGTGCTTACCCACAATCCCCAACTGCTCTGAGAGATCAGTGGACACAAGTAGATCCTTCAGGTACCTTGTGGGTTAATTCAGTGCTCCTGGGGATCTCTAGAAGCTCAACTTTGGATCCTGCTTCTTACACCACCTGACAAAAGAAAAACTTCAGCCAAATTAAATTTAAAGGAGTTTAATTGAGCAATGAATGATTCATGAATCAGGCATCTCCCAGAATCACAGCAGATTCACAGAGACTCCAGCGCAGCAACATGGTAGAAGAAGACTGATGGATAAAAAAAAAAAAAAAGGGAAATGACATACAGAAATTGGAAGTGAGGTACAGAATGGTTGGGTTGGTTACAGCTTGGCGTTTGCTTTATTTGAACACAAAACACAGTTTGAACACAGCAGTGTATCAATGGTTGAAGTATGGCCACTGGGATTGGCCAAGACTTATCTACTGTTACAGGCGCGTACTCCTAGGTTTTCAATCTTGTCTAGCTATTAAGCTAGGTTGCAGTTCTTCCATGAGGACTCAAATATAGAGATACGGAGTCCCTCTCAGGCCATATTTAGTTCCCTTTAACAGTCTAAATATATAATTCAATTTTTGATAAAATCTTTTAACATAAATTATTTGAAAATACATTTGGATCATTTTTTATACTTTGATACGTAATTTCTGTTGTTGCTTTACAAACATTTCTTAATCACATTTGTGATATCTTTATTTCTGGAGCTTTTAGGAGAGTGCTTTGAACTTTTTAAGTAGTTATTTTCATTTAATATATTGTGAACAATTTCTGTATTTGTTACAATGTGATGAACTGATACTCCCTATACAATGGAAATTATGGATATTTGTCATGTGACATAGTATCTGGTCACATGTTATTATTGCAAAGGTTTTCATTTTCAAGTATTTATCTTTGAACTTTGTTAGCAGCATCTTTCAGCCCACAGATTTATCTATTTAGTTTTTAAACCAAATCTGTCCATCTTTTCTGGCTTCTGGGTTTCACGTGCTTGTTAGTAAATTTTAAGTTAAAAAAAAACAAACCTCAAAAATTATATAATCAGGTTTAACTTCTGCCAAACTAGATCATTTGCATTTCCTCAAACCAAACTATAACCAAACCCATATGTTCACATCACCAAGTTTCTCTTACTGTTTTATTCTTCCAGAATTTCTTTTCATCTTTGTCGAAATCCTGCTCATTCCTTAAGATCAATTTTAAAACTTACTTCTTCTATAAATGTCTCCTGATTTGCTTCCATCATGCAATCAGATGAACCTCTCCCTTTTCTGATTCTCCACTGCACGTTATTTGTACCTTTCTTGTGACATCTCATATCCTTCCTTACATTGAGATTAGTTCAGTACTTGCTTTTTCCATATCTTCCATATGTATTTTCTTGAGCACAAGAACTGCTTTTTCTTAATGCTTGTTTTTCCTGGAACAAGATTATGCACACAATAGGCATTCGATAAGTATGCATTGTTTTAAGAGTTTGAGTGGTAGAGACTTTCTCTGATTTCAAGTCAAAGTGCTTGTTTCAGTTTGCTGAAAGTTGCTCTGGAAGAAAAGCTGGTTACCCTGTCAATTTGCAGTACCCATCCTGATTAACCTGATAAGATGAACTACAGAGACTCAAGCATGCTCAGAAATGCTAGACAGACATTTAACTTAATAGTTCAGGAAATATGATTACTACCATTGTTTCTGTTTTATGTTACTGAACTTGAAGAATAGGTCTCTCAGCTTCAGTTTCTAAGACATCTGAATAAAAATATATTGTTTATCTGTAAAATATCACTAGAGAACTGGCTGTTTCAGATGTCAGGTTGATCTAAAACATACTTCCTTTTATCTCTGTTTCCTTCAGCATTTTATTGGCAGAAAATAATCCATGGGCTTGATTTTCTAAGATATTATCAGAGAAGTTCTCTGATAGGCTCTCTTTTTAAGAATCTGTCTGAGTCTTCCCAGCTGCAATCTTTTAGGTAAGGCCAGTCTGCTCTCTCCACCTTATGGTTTCTATTTGGCCTTTGGTGATTGTCTTGAATGGAGCTCTTTATTCTAAATATTTAATGAAAGAGTTGTCTTTTGTGCAAATCCCTTTGAGAATTTATTTTATCATTCACAAGTGGAAAGTGAACTTTTCTATAGAAATTTTAGAGAAAATCTGTCCCTAGTCCAGACAATTCTCTCATTTATACACTATGGATATTTTCTTTCATTTATGGGATCATTTGTTAAGGCTCTCATCTTCCATTTTAAATGGTAGAGACCACTCTAATAAGGTACTGATTTGACTGGCAATGAATATAGGCTCCTGTTTAATGCCATTTTTATGGTTTTGAACACAGTTATTAGTTCTATATGTCCTGGGTGGATAAAGAAAGTCTCTCAATTCCATAGCCATTGAAAAAAGCAGAGAATCTGTAGAACTAGAATTTCATGACTGATTTCAATTGTGTTGAGTTTTCTAGCTTTAAATCAGTTTCAGAGGTGCAAGGTACTCTTACTGAAATTTATCATGTCTTATATGTTTATTAGTTTTCCAGGGATGTCAATGAAATACCACAGACTGGGTGTCTTAAACAATAGAAATTTATTTTTACATAGTTCTGGAGGCTGGAAATCAATTCCAGGTGTTGGCATGTTTGCTTTCTCCTGAGGCCTCTCTCCTTGGCTAGCAGATGGCCATCTCCTTCCTATGTCCTCACACGCCCATTGAGGATAGACTGGAATGTGGCACATATACACCATAGAATACTATGCAGCCATAAAAAAAGAATGAGTTCATGTCCTTTGCAGGGACATGGATGAAGCTGGAAACCATCATTCTTAGCAAACTAACATAGGAACAGAAAACCAAACACCACATGTCCTCACATAGGTATACAAGGATATGTCATACAGGTAAACATGTGCCATGGTGGTTTGCTGCACCTATCAACCTGTCATCTAGTTTTTAAGCCCCACATGTATTAGGTATTTGTATGGTATAGGTATACATAGGTACAGGTATACATATGACACTCTCATCCCTGGTTTATCATCCTATTCTTATAAGGACAGCATTCCTATTGGATTAGATCATATCCATATGACTCTGCTTGATTTTAATTATTTATTTAAAGTTCCTGCCTCCAGTTACCTTCATAATCTAAAATATTGGAGGTTAGGACTTCAATATGTGACTTTTAGGGGACACAGTATAGTCCATAACATCATGGCACATGGAAATATCTAATTCTTTTACTTAAAGGAGACAACATGTATAATGTGTTTAGTAAATTTCCAACACATAATTAAGACTCAACCACTGGTGGTGGTAGAAGTTACTTTTACTGTTGATGTGTGGTGGTGATTATTATTATAATAAATCATTACTATTATTTAGACAAGCAAGGCCATACAAATACCAGATACTTCTAGGGTAAAAGTCTTCTTACAATCATAGTGTTGTTAATTTTCAGCCAATAGCTCTCTTATTCAGAGGATATTTGACATTATGAAAAAACCCAGGTGAGGAGAAAGATTTGAACAAAATAGAAGAGACAGTTTAATTAACTGAAAGTAGTAGGGGCTTTGGAGTTAGTAGACCTGTGTTCAAATTGCAGCTCTGCAAAGTATTGACTGAGTCTTGGAGGTAAGTATTTTGCTGGACTTGCAGTTTCTAAATCTTAAAAACAAAATAATGAGTTAATATTTGTATGGCAAAGATCAAGTAAGACAACATATTTGGAAATGCTGAAGGGCACAATATTACATGTTTTGATGGGCTTTATTCCATGACTTGTGAGGAAAAGGGTAAATAACTTCTGTGATTGAATAGAGGCCTCAGAAATAACACCTCACATCTACAACCATCTGATCTTCAACAAACCTGCAAAAACAAGCAATGGAAAAATAATTCCCTACTTAATAAATGGTGCTGGGAAAACTGGCTAGCCATATGAAGAAAACAGAAACTGGATGCTTTCCTTACACGTTATATAAAAATTAACTCAAGATTGATTAAAGACTTAAATGTAAAACCTAAAACCATAAAAACCCTAGAAGAAAACCAAGGCAATACCATTCAGGACGTAGGCATGGGCAAAGACTTCATGACTAAAACACCAAAAACAATTGCAACAAAAGCCAAAATTGGCAAATGGGATCTAATTAAACTAAAAGGTTTCTGCACAGCAAAAGAAATTATCATCAGAGTGAACAGACAACCTACAGAATGGGAGAAAATTTTTGCAATCTATCCATCTGACAAAGATCTAATATCCAGACTCTACAAGGAACTTAAACAAATTTACAAGAATAAAACAACCCCTTCAAAAAGTGGGCAAAGGATAGAAACAGATACTTCTCAAGAGAAAACATTTATGCAGCCAACAAACATATGAAAAAAAGCTCACTATCACTGGTCATTAGACCACAATGAGATACCATCTCATGCCAGTTAGAATGACGATCATTAAAAAGTCAAGAAACAACAGATGCTGGTGAGGCTGTGGAGAAATAGGAATGCTTTTACACTGCTGATGGAAGTGCAAATTAGTTCAACCATTGTGGAAGACAGTGTGGCAATTCCTCGAGGATCTAGAACCAGAAGTACCACTTGACCCAGCAATCCCATTATGGGTATATACCCAAAGGATTATAAATCATTCTACTATAAAGACATATGAACAAGTATGTTTATTGCAGCACTATTCACAATAGCAAAGACTTGGAACCAACCCAAATGCCCATTGATGATAGACTGGAATGTGGCACATATATACCATAGAATACTATGCAGCCACAAAATATAGTTCATGTTCTTTGCATGAGTTCATGTCCTTTGCAGGGACATGGATGAAGCTGGAAACCATCATTCTCAGCAAACTAACATAGGAACAGAAAACCAAACACCATATGTCCTCACTCATAAATGGGAGTTGAACAATGAGAAGACATGGACACAGGGAGGGAAACATCACACATGGAGGCCTGTTGGGGGGTGGGGGGAAGGGGAGGGAGAGCATTAGGACAAATACCTAATGCATGTGGGGCTTAAAACCTAGATGATGGGTTGATAGCTGCAGCAAACCCCCTGGCATATGTATACCTATGTAACAAACATGCACATTCAGCACATGTATCCCAGAACTTAAAGTAAATTAAAAAAAAATTTATTAACCACAACAAAAAAAGTTCTATATTTTAAGATGCTCTAGAAGCCCTAAAAAAGGCAATATTTTCAAGTGAAAAATAGCTGTAGGAGAAAGTGTATTTTATTATTTATTATGACAGTCATTTCTCTTTTGGAAATAAAGTTTTCTTTTTAAAGCAGTTTATGCAGATGTCAAAAATTCAAGTGATACAAATGAGTATACAGTGAGTGCAAAGAATGAAAAGTCTTTTCTCACCTCTGATCTCCAGTTCCTCAGTTCCAATTTGGAAACACCCTGTGTTATGAGAGTCTCATGTTCTGTTCTCTCCATATAGAAACAGATGCTCTCCTCTTTCCATACACATGCTTCAAAAAGAGAAATATACTATGTTTATACTGTTTTTCACCTTGATCTTTTCATTCAACATTGTATCTTGGAAATTGCATCACATGCTGTCTGTAAGTGTTTAGCTTTTTTCTGGGGTTCTCTTTATTACATGGGTCTTGAAGCCTGAAAACTATACTCCACACACATTTCCTTCTCACACTGCCTCCTCATTTTCTACATATAATTCTGATAGTGGCAGTGATAGTGGCAGGTTGCAACAAATGGCTGCACATATCTGTGGGCGAGAACTATTGGTAAAGTAACAATGAGGGTGGCAGAGCAGTGGTTCCAGTAGCCTCTGAAACAGTTACTCTAGTAAGCTTGATAGCAACAGTAAGAGGGGCTACTTCTCCTCAGCTATTCTGGAAGTACCTTCAGCAGCTCACTGGCAAGAGAAGGTATATGGGCTTCTGCCCAAAGGCAATAGCTGACTTTTGATCCTTGGGTAACACTCTTGTGTCCCTTTGGTTGCTCCTGCCCCTTTCAACACCTGCAGCTTCCTAATTTGTAGGAAATGGCTCCTTGTTCTGTCACCCTCAACTCTCCCAAGCCTTCTCTGGCTGAATTGTCTAGAGAGGTTTATGTTTTCCTAACTAGATATCAATTAAAACAGCAATTATTATATATCTATATCTATTTAATCTGTATGTCATTATCTGTTATTTTAAATGGCTGAATTGTATTTCATTGTGTGAGTACACTGTAATTTATTTAGTTAATCCCTTAGTCATACACATTTAGGGTCTTTCTAGTCTCTTATTTCAGATATTGCTTACCTGTGTCAAATATATCTGCAGAGTAAATTCCTAGAAAAGGAAATACTTCATCAAAGACCTTGTAAATTTTAAATGTTGAAAAATAATATCAAATTACCTTCCAAGGAGGGTGTACTAATTTATATTCTCTTAAACAATTAAGGAGAATGACTATTTACTTACAGACTGGCCAAAAAATTGTAATATCAAACTTTTAATTTTTGGCAATTTGGTAGATTAAAGTGGTATCAGATTAATGATTAAATATATATTACCTTAAGGGACATTTGAACATCTTCTCAAATGTCTAAAAGCCATCTTTATTTCTTTATCTGTATATGATCCATTAGTGACTTTAAACATTATATTGCCTTTTCTTTTGGACTTATGATAGTTCTTATATATTGAGGATATTAGTTCTTTGTCTGTCATATATATTGCATAATTTCCCCTAGTTTACCATCCTCTTTTGAATTTCTTCTTTGTAAAAACTTTTAAATATTTATATAGTCAGCCTTTTCTTCACATAATTAATATTTTATTTTATAATTCTAGGTTTCATTTTTGCTGTAGAAAGGCCTTCTCAACTCTGAAATTCTAAAATTTTTGTTCACACTTTTCACTTGGGTTTTTATTATTTTTAAGTAAGTCTTTTATCCATGTGTGATTTATTTCAATTTAGAGAAAGAGGTAGTGACCTTACTTTATTTCCCCCAAAGTAGTTAGCAACTTCTTACAACATAATTTACTGAGTAATTGATGTATTCATTCACTGATCTGAAACTCTATGCTTATCATATACTAAATTATTTTGTTCCATTGAATTGCTGTCTATTCATATGCCAGCACCAAGCTATTAAAACTATTATTTATCTTTTTAGCATCTGTTGTGATTATTCCCCCTTTTACTCTTCTGTTTAAATATTTCTTTTATTCTGGAATATTTGTTTTTCCACATAAAATTTAGAATTACTTTGATCAGGTAAATACCTTTTAAAAAAAATTCACATGGCCTTCTATTTGTAATCAGTTTAGGCATAATAGAACAATCTTTTATATATCTCAAAATAAAAAGATCTTGTATCTAGAAAGTGGCTTAATGACCATATTTCATCTTGTACCATATTCCTAACCATTATCCTGTGCTAAAAACAATGCTGATAGGCAGGTGAACACAAATGTTATTAAAAATTCAAAAATACAGTTGTGAAGGCATTGGCAATACCATATTGACCCTCTTAGATGTCCTAATTAGGACACAAAAGACGTTTCACTTACAATGTATGTTTATGGGCCATTTTTTTAAAGGAAAATAATCATAAGGGAGATGGACATGAAAGAGTGAAGCAAATTCCATAAATGCTTGGAGCTAGGAGAGATTGTAATGAATGTTTAATTCCACTGTCTCATTCTACAGATGCAGGCAGTGAGGCCAGGAGAAAGAAAGAGACTGGTCCAAAGTCACACATTGAATCTGTGGCCAACTTGAATTTAAAGTCCATTCCCCCAGCACTCAATTTACTTTTTCTATAGACTCCAGCTGCTTATCTCACCAGCTACATGCTTGAATCTCATTGCCAAGAAAATATCACAGCTAGAAGAATCAGCTTTATGTGTGTACTGTGTTTGTGGCCCTTGACTTGGTTCAATTTGAGGTTTCAGTGGTTTGTCATGGTAACAGAAAGCCTATCAGTAGAGACTCAGACTTTTAAATTATGGGGTGTTCAAGAATCTCATTTTAAGATACAAATGCTTCTGGAAAGATGGCATTTGGATAACTTTCCTAAAAGTCAGAAGGAGGGGTAACTTACCTTCAGGCATTAGATAGTGTATTAATTCCTTCTCATGCTGCTATGAAGAAATACCCAAGGCTGGGAAGGCCTCAGGAAACTTACAATCATGGCAGATGGGAGCATAAACACATCCTTCTTCACACAGCAGCAGGAGGCAGAAGTGCCGAGCAAAGGGGGAAAAGCCCTTTATAAAACCATCAGATTTTGTGAGAACTCACTATCACTGAGAACAGTATGGAGGTAACTTCCCCCACGATTAAATTACCTCCCACCAGGTCCCTGCCACGATACATTGGGATTATGGGAACTACAATTCAAGATGAGATTTGGGTAGGCACACAGCCAAACCATATCAGATAGCATGGATTCACTCCCTCTACATAACAGCTCATCTGGCCCTGGCCCTAAGGGAAGGGGAAGCAGAGCCAACAGGAAGATTTTTAAAGGCCTTAAACAAAGGCTGATCCTTTCCTACAATGGCTTACTGTATTCTAAGAGTGAGGATGGGGGCTGAATATACAGGATATCCCTGTTTCTAGGAAGCTAGGGTTCAATATTAGGATTCTTGGTGCAAATGGGGAGTTAGGGAGGGATGTAGTAGGGTCTCAGAAGTTTCAAGAAGATTTCAATTCAACTTGAGCCAGCATCCAGTGGTTTGTTATAGGCATCCCTGGGCTCCTTGTTAAACATAGAAAGTTAGACTGCCAAGTATTTTTTGCTTGGATATTACTGTGAAGGTTCTTTTGATGTTTCTATGCACTTGCTATTCAGTGTTACAGACATTGTGAATATTTTATAAGATAGCCACAGATATTAATAGCATCTGGAATACTTACATAATATAATATTTTAGCAAAAAAGTATTGCTTTCTATGTGGTACTATTATTTGCAGATTTTATTTGTTTATTTATGAAAAGCAGATGAAAATGAATGGCACTCAATAGAAACTATCTTACCTGGGGAGCACTGAGACTTTTGTACTTATTTTCTCTTCCTCTTAAGCATGAGCCTTTGAAGTGTGAAAGGCCAGAGAATCTGAGGCACAAAGGAGTGATGTCAGTGGCTAAGAATGGATAATGACCTGCTAGAACGAACCCATGGCTCCTAATGCTTTCTTAAATTGACAATCACTAAACAGAAAATTCTGAGACTTTAATGGGCATTTGAATTGTCTGGATCTTGCTTAAATGCAGATTCCAATGCTCTTCCCCCGAGAGAGCCTAAGTATCATCCCTTGAATTAAGCTAAACATCTCCATTTTAAATAATTGCTTAAGGGGACTCTGATATTGGTGGCCAGGATTTTACTCTATGTAACAGTAGAGTGCCTCTAATTATTTCTCTCTAGAAAGAAATTTTACTGAATCACACATCACAGGATCTCAAAAACAGAACATATCTCATGAGTCATATCACTAGTCCAGCAGTTGTCTCTTTTTAAGATCCTTCCAGCACATCCCCATTGGAAAATACCTAACATTTTACACAATGCCCCTTTATACTGAAACAAAATCTTTCTCCTTGTCTTCCAGTCACTGTCTGTCTACTTTCAGTACTGTGTTTAAATTCAGTTCCTGTTTCATATATTAGAGGATAATTTTCTAGACTCCCTTGATACTTTCATTCTCTGGAAAAAAAATATCCTTAGTTGCAAAGAATTCTGAGTCTTCCCCATGGTACCAACTTTCATGGCATGAGAAATAGTTTAGCAGGTCTTTCCTTGAGCCACTCTAGGCCAGCAAGTCCATTTGGGATGCAAGATAACTTTTTAAAATACATTAGTTATTCAATTGTTGTGCCCATATTAATTTAATTGCCACTGAACTACCACTGTCCACACTGGGAATTGCGATAATTAGGTGCTTTTTTTTAACCAACTTGCATTTCACCTATTTTACTAAAGATCTATTCTCCAGGTGTTCACCAGATTCTCCTGACCTATCTGGCTATGAAGTTTCAGGCACTGTATTTGGTGTTGCTGATGTGGTGTCGAGTCAATGATAGAGCAATTAAGATGGTTCACTTGCTCATTTCACTGTGGAGTAGTCTGTTTAACTGCTTTCCTTTCTCTTTCTTTTGAAATCGAAAGGAGGGGTAGCGGTGTCACTCATAGGTGGGAATTGAACAATGAGAACACATGGACACAGGAAGGGGAACATCACACTTCGGGGACTGTTGTGGGGTGGGGGGAGGGGGGAGGGATAGCATTGGGAGATATACCTAATGCTAGATGACGAGTTAGTGGGTGCAGTGCACCAGCATGGCACAGGTATACATATGTAACTAACCTGCACATTGAGCACATGTACCATAAAACCTAAAGTATAATAATAATAATAATAAATAAATAAATAAATAAATAAAAGAGTAAAAAAAAAAAAAAAAGAAAGGAGGGGTAGCAAGGACATGGAGCATCTTTATTTGCACTACTTCTAAGAAGTACTACTTCTGTTATCTGCCTTTATTCCGGAGAACTAGCTTCCCAGATTTTAGGAAACTCTGGGGTTGTCATGAGATTTTTCCCCAAAGGAGTGGGACATGAAAAGCAATGGTAGAATACAGTTAGGGAGAGAAGATGGGAAGTCATTTCAAATAAAGGATGTAACAGGAGAAAAATGAATAGGGACTGCCCATGTAATCGTGTAATGGAAAGTACGTGTGTGTGTATGTGTGTGTATGTGAGTGTGTGTGTAGTCACAATTCAAGGATCTTAAGTTAGAACACATAGTTCACTTTAGAAGACTACAGAAGGTAAAATTAACCAGGCATAGTGAAGGTAGGCAACTGTGGCTGGCAAAAAAATAAAATTATGTGGAGATAATTACGGACTCAATAAGCTGGTGCCTCAATTTTCCTACCCCACCTTATCAAATGTCCTAAGAAGGAGCTCATTCTATTACTGCAAATGGTTTAGGAAAACAATCCAACTGGAAGTTGATTTGTTATGATTCAGTTAATTAGCCTGGTATTATCCTCTGTCAAAGGAAGGTTGAGGGTTAGCCTCTTTAATAGAGTTCCTGTTGCAGAACATTGACAAGACAAATGTGATTGATTTCTCACCTAAATTACAGCATTCTATTTGGTATTTGGAAGGTAGGCACAAGGAGAAATAGGATGTGAGACAATGACGTTTATATTAGTAGAGCCATATTTAAAGTATTACAAACATTGTATGGTCAACAATTATGGTAAATCTAAATTCAGACTAGATATCTGTGACTCAGTATTTACCAGTAACATAAGTTCCTATAACTTTTGCATAGTGAGTTTATGTGTAAAAAGCTGTAATACATGTGTATCTTGCTTTTTTTTTTAATTATACTTTAAGTTCCGGGGTAAATGTGCAGAATGTGCAGGTTTGTTACATAGGTATACACGTGACATGGTGGTTTGCTACACCCATCAACCTGTCATATACACTAGGTATTTCTCCTAATGCTATCCCTCCCCCAGCCCCTACCCCCGACAGGCCCTGGTGTGTGATGTACCACCCGCCACCATGTCCGTGTGTTCTCATTGTTCAACTCCCACTTATTAGTGACAGCATGCAGTGTTTGGTTTTTTGCTCCTGTGTTAGTTTGCTGAGCATGATGGTTTCCAGCTTCATCCATGTCCCCACAAAGGACGTGAGCTCATCCTTTTTTATGGCTGCATAGTATTCCAGTGTGTATGTGGCACATTTTCTTTATCCAGTCTATCACTGATGGGCATTTGGATTTGTTCCAAGTCTTTGCTATTGTGAACAGTGCTGCAGTAAACATACATGTGCATGTGTCTTTATATTAGAATGATTTATAATCCTTTGGGTATATACCCAGTAATGGGATTGCTGAGTCAAATGGTATTTCTATCTACATCCTTGAGGAATTGCCATACTGTTTTCCACAATGGTTGAACTAATTTACAGTCCCACCAACAGTGTAAAAGTGTTCCTGTTTCTCCACATCCTCTCCAGCATCTGTTGTTTCCTGACTTTTTAATGATCAACATTCTACCTGGTGTGAGATGGTATCTTGTTGTGGTTTTAATCTGCATTTTTCTAATGACAAGTGATGATGAGCTTTTTTTCATGTTTGTTGGCTGTATAAGTGTCTTCTTTTGAGAAGTGTCTGTTCATATCCTTTGTGCACTTTTTGATGTGGTTGTTTGTATTTTTCTTGTAAATTTGTCGAAGTTCTTTGTAGATTTTGAATATCAACCCTTTGTCAGATGGATAGATTGCAAAAATTTTCCTCCCTTCCATAGGTTGCCTGTTCACTCTGAATATATATATATATTCTGAATATATATATATTAACTCTGAATATATATATATATTTATATATATATATATATTTGCTGTGCAGAATCTCTTTAGTTTAATTAGATTCCATTTGTCAATTTTGGCTTTTGTTGCCATTGCTTTGGTGTTTTAGTCATGAATTCTTTGCCCACGCCTGTGTCCTGAATGGTATTGCCTATACCCTGAATGGTAGAGTTGCACTCACTGAAACAGCAGCAGAAAAACTATTTTTTCCCCTAGACCACAAAGAGGACTGAGGAAGGTCAGATTTAATGGCCCCTACTGATGCATTATCAAAAACCTGCACCCTTGCCTCTCCTCTTAGACCACAAAGAGGACTGAGAAAAATTGGATTTAGTGGCCCTTACCAACGCATTCTCAAAAACCTGTGAGAGTCCTAAGCATTTTCTTATGTTAGTATTGGGACCTTACCCTTGCCCTATAAAGATGATATACCTCAAAAATTGAGTGGAAGGCCATACCCTGAGGGAGGGAAGGGTTCTGCAGGGTTGGAAGAGTGATGCCTTTTGTCCTCACTTCTCATCATATGAATAGGAAGGATATAATTTCTGAGGCTCTCCATATCCTAGCTTTGGGAATAGCTTTTGTTAGGTCTTCTAGTCTGAGGAGGCATCCTAAAATTCCAGATAGTTCCCCCACCCCCTGAATGGGCTTTGGGCAAAAATTATGTCTTTCTAATTGGTGAGCCCAGGTGCCTAAAGAAGGGAACAGAGTCCTGAAATTTATACTAGAAATCATTTTTATAGGAGAAACTAGAATGGTACCAGGGACAGGGAGTGGTTTTTAGAAGCAGGACTAGCCTCAAAGAAGAGAGGTGGGAGGAAGCTTGTCTGACAGGCAGTAGGACCCAGGAGGCAAGGGTCAGGATAGATAGGATAGATGGGCAAGTCTTGTTTGGGAAATGTAACTTTCAGAGTTCTGCTCATGGCTGCAAAGCCAACCAACTTTTTGTCAGGACCTCAGAGCTAAATGGCTATCCTCTCTGTCGACCCTCAGCTCAGCCCAGAAGTACAGGAAAAGAAGGAGTTGGTTCCAAGCAAACCAATGCTCCCAGCTCCCAAGAGTTGGGGGTTGTTACAGAGCCCTTTCCCAGAAAGTCTGACACCCGTGTCTTTATTATGATGGCAGCACTAGTCACTTTTTACTGGCCAACAGGTGCCCAGTGTTTAGCCCCTGAATTCTAAGGAAAAATAGGACAGAATAGCAGCAAAAGGGATCCGATGGTACTCACCACATGGCAAAATCCCGGATGAGCCCCCAAGATATGTCTGGAGTTGGTTCCTTTTGGTGGGTTCATGGTCTCACTGACTTCAAGAATGAAGCTGCGAGCCTTCACGGTGAGTGTTACAGCTCTTAAAGGTAGCATGGACCCAAAGAGTGAGGAGCAGCAAGATTTACTGTGAAGAGCAATAGAACAAAGCTTTCACAGCGTGGAAGGGGACACAAGTAGGTTGCTGTTGCTGGCTGGGATGGCCAGCTTTTTTCCCTTATTTGTCCTCTCCCATGTCCTGTTTCTGTCCTATCAGAAAGCCCTTTTCTCAATCCTCCCTATGATTGGTAACTTTTAGAATCCTGCTGATTGGTCCATTTTACAGAGTGCTGATTGGTCCATTTTACAGAACGCTAATTGGTCCATTTTACAAACATCTTACTAGCTACAGAGCACTGATTGGTGCATTTTACAATCCCCTTGTAAGGCAGGAAAGTTCTCCAAGTCCCCACTCGACCCGGGAAGTCCAGCTGGCTTCATCTCTCAATGGTAGTTTGTATTTCTGTAGGATTGGTGGTGATATTCCCTTTATCATTTTTTATTGTGTCTATTTGATTCTTCTTTCTTTTTATTAGTCTGGATAGTGATCTATCTATTTTGTTGATCTTTTCAAAACATGAGCTCCTGGATTCATTGATTTTTTGCAGGGTTTTTCATGTCTCTATCTCCTTCAGTTCTGCTCTGATGTTAGTTATTTCTTGTCTTCTGCTAGCTTTTGAGTTTGTTTGCTCTTGCTTCTCTAGTTCTTTTAATTGTGATGTTAGGGTGTCAATTTTAGATCTTTCCTGCTTTCTCTTGTGGGCATTTACTGCTATAAATTTCCCTCTACACTGATTTAAATGTGTCCCAGAGAATCTGATATATTATGTCTTTGTTCTCATTGGTTTCAAAGAACATCTTTATTTCTGCCTTCATTTCATTACTTACCCATAGTCATTCAAGAGCAGGTTGTTCAGTTTCCATGTAGTTGTGCAGTTTTTAGTGAGTTTCTTAATCCTGAGTTCTAATTTGATTGCAGTGTGGTCTGAGAGACTGTTTGTTATGATTTCCAGTCTTTTGCATTTACTCAGGAGTCTTTTACTTCTAATTATGTGGTCAATTTTAGAATAAGTGTGACGTGGTGCTGAAAAGACTATATATTCTGTTGATTTGGGGTGGAGAGTTCTGTAGATTTCTATTAGGTCCACTTGGTCCAGAGCTGAGTTCAAGTCCTGGATGGATATCCTTGTTAATTTTCTGTCTCATTGATCTGTTTAATATTGACAGTGGGGTGTTAAAGTCTCCCACTATTATTGTGTGAGAGTCCAAGTCTCTTTTTAGGTCTCTAAGAACTTGCTTTATGAATCTGGGTGCTCCTGTATTGGTTGCATATATATTTATAATAGTTAGCTCTTTTTGTTGCATTGATCCCTTACCGTTATGTGATGTCCTTCTTTGTCTCCTTTGATCTTTGTTGGTTTAAAGTCTGCTTTATCAGAGACTAGGTTTGCAACCCCTGCTTTTTATTGCTTTCCTTTTGCTTGGTAAATATTCCTCTATCCCTTTATTTTGAGCCAATGTGTGTCTTTGCACATGAGAGGGGTCTCCTGAATACAGCACACTGATGGGTCTTAATTCTTTATCCAGTTTGCCAGTCTGCATCTTTTAATTGGGGCATTTAGCCAATTTACATTTCATGATAATATTATTATGTGTGAATCTGATCCTGTCATTATGATGCTAGCTGGTTATTTTGCCCGTTAGTTGATGCAGTTTCTTCATAGCGTTGATGGTCTTTACAATTTACCATTTTTGCAGTGGCTGGTACTGGTTGTTCCTTTCCATGTTTAGTGCTTCCTTCAGGAGCTCTTGTAAGGCAGGCCTGGTGGTGACAAAAATCTCTCAGCATTTGCTTATCTGTAAAGGACTTTATTTCTTTTTTTGCTTATGAAGCTTAGTTTGGCTGGATGTGAAATTCTGAGTTGAAAATTCTTTTCTTTAAGAATGTTGAATATTGGCTTCCACTCTCTTCTGGCTTGCAGGGTTTCTGCTGAGAGATCCACTATTAGTCTAATGGGCTTCCCTTCGTGAGTAACCCGATCTTTCTCTCTGGCTGCCCTTAACATTTTTTCCTTCATTTCAACCTTGGTGAATGTGACGATTATGAGTCTTGGGGTTGCTCTTCTCAAGGAGTATCTTTGTGGTGTTCTCTGTATTTCCTGAATTTGAATGTTGGCCTGGCTTGCCAGGTTGGGGAAGTTCTCCTGGATTATATCCTAAAGAGTGTTTTCCAACTTGGTTCCATTCTCCCCGTCACTTTCAGGTACACCAATCAAACATAGATTTGGTCTTTTCACATAGTCCCATATTTCTTGGAGACTTTCTTAGTTTCTTTTCACTCTTTTTTGTCTAATCTTGTCTTCTCACTTTATTTTATTGAGTTGATCTTCAGTCTCTAATATCCTTTCTTCCACTTGATTGATTTGGCTATTGATACTTGTGTATGCTTCACGAAGTTATTGTGCTGTGTTTTTCAGCTCCATTAGGTCATTTATGTTCTTCCTATACTGGTTATTCTAGTTAGCAATTTGTCTAACCTTCTTTCAAGGTTCTTAGCTTCCTTGCATTAGGTTAAAACATGCTCCTTTAGCTCAGAAGAGTTTGTTATTACCCACCTTCTGAAGCCTACTTCTGTCAATTTGTCAAACTCATTCTCTGTCCAGTTTTGTTTCCTTGCTGGCACAGAGTTGTGATCCTTTGGAGGAGAAGAGGTGTTCTGGTATTTGGAATTTTCAGCCTTTTTGCTCTAGTTTCTCCCCATGTTCATGGATTTATCTACCTTTGGTCTTTGATGTTGGTGATCTTCGGATGGGGATGCTGGATATCCTTTTTGTTGATGTTGATACTATTCCTTTCTGTCTGTTAATTTTCCTTCTAACAGGCCCCTCTGCTGCAGGTCTGCTGGAGTTTGCTGGAGGTCCACTCCAAACCCTGTTTGCCTGGGTATCACCAGCAGAGGGTGCAGAACAGCAAAGATTGCTGCCTGTTCCTTCCTCTGGAAGCTTCATCCCTGAGGGGCACCTACCAGATGCCAGCCAGAGTTCTCCTGTATGAGGTATCTGTCGGCCCTTACTGGGAGGTTTCTCCCATTTAGGAGACACGGGGGTCAGGGGCCTGCTTGAGGAGGCAGTCTGTCCCTTATCAGAGCACGAATGCTGTATGCTGGGAGAACTGCTGCTCTCTTCAGAGCTGTCAGGCAGGGATGTTTAAGTCTGCTGAAGCTGTACCCACAGCCTCCCATTTCCCCAGGTTCTCTGTCCCAGGAAGATGGGGGTTTCATCTATAAGTCCCTGACTGGGGCTGCTGCCTTTTTTTCAGATATGTCCTGCCCAGAGAGGAGGAATCTAGAGAGGCAGTCTGACCGTAGTGGCCTTGCTGAGCTGCAGTGGGCTCCATCAAGTTCGAACTTCCAGGCAGCTTTGTTTACACTGTGAGGGTAAAACCGCCTACTCAAACCTCAGCGATGGCAGATGCCCCACCCCCCACCAAGCTCGAGCGTCCCATGTTGACCTCAGACCGATGTGCTGGCAGCGAGAGAATTTCAAGCCAGTGGATCTTAGCTTGCTGGGCTGCATGGGGGTGGGACCTGCCTAGCCAGACCACTTGGCTTCCTGACTTCAGCTCCCTTTCCAGGGGAGTGAATAGTTCTGTCTCACTGGCATTACAGGTACCACTAGGGTATGAAAAAAAAAACTCCTGCAGCTAGCCCAGTGTCTGCCCTAACAGCTGCCTAGTTTTGTGCTTAAAATCCAGGGCCCTGGTGGCATAGGCACTGGAGGGAATCTCCTGGCCTGCCAGTTGTGAAGAACATGGGAAAAGTGCGTTATCTGAGCCAGAGTGCACCGTTCCTCCCGGTACAGTCTCTCATGGCTTCCCTTGGCTAGGAGAGGGACATCTCCCAACCCCTTGCATTTCCCAGGTGAGGCAGTGCCCCACCCTGCTTCAGCTTGCCCTTTGTGGGCTCCACCCACTGTCCAACCATTCCCAATGAGATGAACCACGTACCTCAGTTGGAAATGCAGAAATCACCCACCTTCTGCGTTGATCTCACTGGGAGCTGCAGACCGGAGCAGTTCCTATTTGGCCATCTTGCCAGCCTCTCCTATATTAGAAAGAAGTATATTTTTATAGATTGATGTAATATTTAAATAATATTTAAAGCAATAAGCAAACTTTAATGATATTTTGTTAGTGGCAAGGTCAGCAGTAGAAGAGAAAAAAAGCATTCAGAAACTGCATTAATCCAAGTAGAGTTTCTGGGTCAAGAGAGGGTATAGATCTAGTGGATTCTGCACTCATCTGATCACGTACATTGTATTGTGTTAAGTTCTACTCACTGCTTTTTAAAACAGAAATAGATGAGCATGTGTTCATATGTAAGACAGTTATTATATGTTAAGGAAATTCTGGAAATATATATAGACTATTTAATCCAAGAATATTTGGATAAAAAGGATAATTATTTTTAAGTATTTAAATGGCTGTAACATAAAAGAGAGAGTTCATTTTCATGTTTTCTTATGGCTGCATCTAAAGCTAATGAGTGACATGTATAAAAACTGAGCTTTTAGCTCAATATGGAAAGAATGTTTTAAAAATCAACACTTTCTAACAATGGATAAATCTAAAATAGTGGATGAATGATGATATATCTATGATATAACAGAAAGGATTTCTATGCAAAATTTGATGTAAGGTAGAATTACAAACCTTCTGTGTCCTTTTCTATCATAGATTATTATTATTCTAATAATTCATAACATGATAGCTTGAATTCTTTAATAAAAGTGATAAATCTGCTGAGGGCAAAACGAACAAAATGTATTTCCATTTTTACTCCTAACTAAAGTTGTATGTAAATTTAATATTTACTTGTTTTTATATGTGACATATAACCACAGAGAGATATATTTCTAAAATACGCTAATCAAATTTTAATAGTTCAGTACCTGATGAAAACAACATATTATTATAAGATCAAACTTACCAAGACAGTATTTATCTACTTATTTGTGTGATTCAGCACTGATGTATTTTCTGAGATTAAAAACAAATGAAAAAAAACACCAAAAATTTGAAGATTTAGAACAAACCTTAAATCTTTAAAAGTTATAGTGGATTTTTTAGTACAATTAATCATAGGAGTTACAAGACAATTTTGGTTGGCTGAGCAAGAGCCTGATAAAATCTCCTCCCACTTTTCCCAGTGTTTGTTCGTATCAGTTAATAACATGTGAACCTTGGTGCAGTGGGGAGAACTGGGAGAATAGTGTGACATTCATCCTGCAACCAGCTACTTGGACTGCATTTAAAACAGGAGACTGGTTAAATACCTGGACCCTGGAGCCAGAACATCTGACTCAAAATTCAAGTTATGTTTCTTCAAAGATAAGTGAACCTGGGCAAGTGGTCAAAGCTTTTATTTTCTCATTTATAAAATATTTAAAAATTAAGAGAATATATTCCATAGGATTGTTGTGACAGTCATAATTACAGTAATAGCTAATATTTATTGAGTGCTCACTATGTACTTGGCACAATTCTAAATTGATTGCCTGTATTGTTCATTTGATCATTATAACACACTCTAAAGTTGGTCAGTTTTTTTTTTTCTTTTCCAAGTTGGGAAACTGAAGCACAGAGAGTTGGCAACTTATTAAAAGTAATACTATTAACCTAAAAAATCCAGCTTCAAAGATCACGTTCTTAAGTATTACTCTCTAACCATATCAAGTAGGTCCTAGCACATGGTAAAGAACTCAATAAATTATAACTAATATTATTTTCATTAGAGTGAAGACATGTTTTCACATTGTTCAGTTACTGAACTTTATTAATATTTTATTACCATAATTTAGAAATAAAAGGGAGATATGGACAAAGAGGTGATACTAGAACCCTATGGCTGTGTCACTCTGCACATATCTGATCTCATCTGGCAAACAGATTTAATGAGATTCTTTGTGTAACTCTAGGCACAAATGGAGCTACTTTGGATTCCAAGTAAAAAGGCAATAAAAGCCATCTCTCTCTTTCAGTTCAGAACTCTTTTAGGGACAACATGGCAGGCAGTGACAGTGGCAAAGCTTGACCAAGGGACTTTGCAGCCACTGAGTATATAAAAGGGGGAATAGAGTGAAAACCACATGGCAGTGGTTTCGACAGTGGTTTGTACGCATGATTAAGGCACCACTTTGAGGACTTTTTGTTCTAGCCAAAAGAGATATTGAGGTGAACGAATATTCATCAGATATATCAGTGGGGGCTCAAGCTGCCATAATTTGATCACTTAAAATAAATATGGGTTCCACTTGCAGTGGATAGCTCAGAAAGCTCCTATCATACACTCTCTCAAATAACAAATATGAAATCTGTTCCAAAAATAAAAAATAAATAACAAAACCTTCCCAAAGGCACCAGAGAGTGAAAAAAAGCAGACAGACTATGGGGTGGAGATGGAGACAGGAATCGATACTGGGAAGGGAATGGCACTGGGGGAGTTTCCCATTTTCTTTGCTTCCATCCTGAAAAATGACAGTGTGTGCTCATGGGGTGATAAAACTACAAGAAAGTCTGGTGTCATGTTGGTTCAAAGAAAGAGGAGAAAGTTCAGGGCAACCACAGTTATAGAAAAACAGGTTAGGAATCCTGGGGAGACCCACAGAGGGAAAGTCCAATAATTAGTATATAAACTCTTCCCAGATATTGATGACCTCTGAATCACATCTGTGTGTGGTAGACTTTCAGTAACATAGCAAGGCAAAAAGGACAGAATTGAGATCAGGACTACTGCCCAGGAGAAAGAGTGTGCAGTTTAAATTTACTGAAGCAATTTGCTAAAACAAATACATACACTATATGGGGCAATGTAAGAGAACCCAGAGTCTCTATAATATTAAATGCATATGTCCAGGATACAGTACAAAACTTACTTAACAAAAGAATAAATCAAAAATGGGAACCATTCTCTTAGGGGAAAAGACCAGTAAGAAAAATAATGATCTTGAAATGGCCAAGATGTTGAAACTACTAGACAAAATTTTAAAGCAGATGTTATAATTATGCTCAATAATATAAGGGAAAATATACTTAGAATGAATAAAAAGAAATAGAAAATTCAGAAATGGAAATATTAAAAATAGAATTTTTAGAACTGGAAAATACAATATTTGAAATTAAAAAAAACTCAGCGAATAAGCTTAACAGCAAAATGGAAATGACAAAGAAAAAGTCCAGTAAATTTGATCACTGAACAGGAGAAAATATTCAATCTGAAGACAAAGAAAAAATACTGAAAAAAGTGAACAGAGCCTCAAAGGCCTAACATTTGTTTTATCATATGTGAAATTGGAGTCCAAGGAGGAAGACAGAAAAAAAAAAGACAGAAAAATATGTGAAGAAATAATGTCCCTCAAATTCCCAAATTTGGCAAAGACACAAATTTATAGATTCAAAAAGCTAGACAGCTCTGAGCAGGATAAATACAAACAAAAATATTCCTATGCACATGATATGGTTTGGCTGTTTTCCCACCCAAATCTCATCTCGAATTGTAGTTCCCATAATACCCACATGTTGTGGGAGGGACCCAGTGGGAAGTGATTGGATGATGGAGACAGTTTCCCCATGCTGTTCTCATGACACTGAGTTCTCATGAAATCTGATGGTTTTATAAAGGGGTTCCCCCTTTGTTTGGCACTCATTTGCTCTCCTGCCACCCTGTGAAGAGGTGCCTTCTGCCATGATTGTAAGTTTCCTGAGGTCTCCCCAGCCATGTGGAACTGTGAGGCAATTAAACCTCTTTTCTTTATAAATTACCCAGTCTCAGGTATTTCTTCATAACAGCATGAGAAAAGACTAATACAGCATAATTATAATAAAACATCTGAAAACACAAAAAAGACACAAAAGAGTACATGCTGTATGATTTTATATGTGAAATTCAAAAAGAAATGAAACTAATCTATGATGACAGCAGATAAGTTATTGTCTGGGGCCAAGGGTGAGGATAACCTCAAAAAAACATGAGGAGACTTTCTGAAGTGCTGGACATATTTTATGTCTCGATTGTAGTTATGTTTATGCAATTGTATATGTTGTCTAGATTCAGTGAATCATATACTTACAATGGGTGCATTATTTTTATATGTTATAGCTCAATAATATTGACTTTTAAAAAATGAAAGTAGCGTTTGGGAAAGTATCCTCCTAAATTGCAGCTACATATCAAGTATTCTAATAGTCAAACTATGATCTTGCCTTCTTAAGGGACATTCGAAGTAGAATAAGAAAATATACTGATTAGCCATATTGGCTAATACACTTAGAGTATCATCAAGTCAAATGAAAAGTCCGTATTCATACAGAAACAGTTTCGGGGAACCCAAGTTTGGTAGAGTAGCACACTTTCTGATTTGGTTTATATCAGTTTGTTCAGAAATTTAGAAATTTTTTTTGTTATTGCTTTTCAACCATATAAATTTGTTTATCATTTGTATTAATGAAACCTTCCTGAAATCATGCAGTCTTAAGTACAAGACTTTAAAACCCAATTTCTGTGCTAAAATCTTACCAAGGATATGAAATTTCAAGGTTTTCTGTGCTAAATGCCTAGGATAATATTTGCAAATGTTGTAGTGTTTCAGTATCTTGCAAAATTAATATTCTAAGGAGTATGAGTAACACTTTGACTCTAATCTCTGTGAGCATATATTATTGGCTATTGCTTACCCTTTTGTACTTTTGTTAGGGTCATTTTAAATATGTAATGACAAATTAAAATTTCTATTAATGGGTTTAACCCTATAATTACATAGTTTGGAAATGTGTGATTATAATTTTGTGGAAGAAATAACTTAGCAATGTTCAGAAGTTTGACAAAAGTTAGTGTCAGTCTAAACATCTAGACAAACATTGCAGTTAATAAAAAATAAATAAATAGAAATAATTTTATTTCATGGATATTGTCTAATAAGCTATTGGATATTTTAACTAAATACAGGTATGTCTGTGATATAAATAATTCATACATTTTAATTAAGTATAAGAAAATATTGGCAGGCATGGTGGCTCATACCTGTAATCCTAGCACTTTGGGAGGCTGAGGCAAGATCAGGCTCAATCTCAGGAGTTTGAGACCAGCCTGGGTGATACAGTGAGACTCTGTCTCAAGACAAAAAATAAAATAATAAAAGCTTAGGAAATAATAATAGATCTTCATAAATTAGTTGTAGTGTCTCTGAGAACAGGGACCATGACTTTCTCATCTTTGTATCTACAGTAGGAGTTCAGCTGTCAGTTTTAGCTTAAAATCTAATGAGACCCACAGAAAAGTGTTTATCTGGAACACATTAGCTTTGCTGACCACACACAAACAAAACCTTTTCTCATATTTTGTTTCAATGCTATTCCCTTAGTTTTTGTTCTTTAATATTGCTGAAAGAAATGACTATATTTGGAAAGCTCCAACAGTTGTTGCAGAACAATTGTTGAAGGCATTGCCTATTTTGTTGTTCAGTGTACCTTATATAATATCTGAGAAAACAGATTGCTTTTATGCTTTCATTGGAAACTTTCCCTAACTACACTTTCCTTTTATTAAAAATTAAGAAATAGATAGATAAGTAAGCTCAGGGCTTTTTAAAAAAAATATGTAGAGACTAGATTTTCCATTTTTCCTATGATGTAAAATTTACACTATACAAAAACATGCATTTATTCTATCACCCCTGCCTTAAGACCCTTCAGTGACATCCCATTACTTTTTTTTTTGTTTGTTTTTTTTGAGATAGAGTCTCACTCTGTCACCCAGGCTGGAGTGCAATGGTGTAATCGTGGCTCACTGCAGCCTCGACCACTGTGGCTCGAGCGATCCTCCCACCTCACACTCCCGAGTTGCTGGGATTACAGGCATATGCCACCGCACCTGGCTACCATTACTCTTCTGGTAAAGATAAATCTCCTTAGTATGGCCTCCATGGCATTACATGGGGTGGCTTCTGTCCATCTGTCTTGACACATCTCACTCCTAGAATGCACTGCAGTTCTACATTCTCCTCCACTCTCCTGGTTCCCTCCTGCCCTCTGCCATCTGCCTTCTGCCTTCTCAATATACATGTATCACTTACCTTATGGTCGTCGTACAATCATCACTTCCTTAGAAAAGCCTTTATAGTCCCCCTGAGTGATCAGATCTTTGATTACATAGTCCCACAGAATCAAATATGTATCCTTCAAAGTCCTTATCACACTCTGTGGCTAAATACATGTTTTGTAATCATTTAGTTAATGTCCATTTTCCCATTATCCTGTGAGCTCTCAAAGGGCAGACGGGGACTATGTCCACCTATGCTCCCCTCAATAAACCTATCACTGAGTACGATACCTAGAAGTCAAACCACTCAAATCAATCTCTTTTCTTTTCCTTTCTTTTCCTTTCTTTTCTCTTTTCTTTTTTCTTTTCTTTTCTTTTCTTTTCTTTCCTTCCTTCCTTCCTCTCTCTCTCTCTTTCTTTCTTTTTTTGATGGAATTTTGCTCTTGTCATCCAGGCTGGAGTGCAATGGCATGATCTTGGCTCACTGCAATCTCTGCCTCCCAGGTTCAAGCAATTCTTCTGCCTCAGCCTCCCAAGTAGCTGGGATTACAGGAACCTACCACCATGCCTGGCTAATTTTTGTATTTTTAGTAGAGATGGGGTTTCACCATGTTTGCCAGGCTGGTCTCAAACTCCTGGCCTCAGGTGATCCACCTGCCTTGGCCTCCCAAAGTGCTGGGATTATAATTGTAAGCCACTGCCTCATGTAAATATTTCTTAACTTAAATAATGAATGACTGCAGGAAATGTCTTTATATGGACATTTCAACACAATTATTCATGTAGGACACATTCTTAGAAGTGGAAGTAAGTCCTTTGTTTTTCCCATTACTCAGTATGTGTGAGCTCCTGTATCAGACTTTGCAGTGAGTAAAAAGGCTTCTCTGACCTCAAGAAGCTTGTAGCTTTAGAAGAAGAGTAAAAGTAAGACTCAAGTGATCATAGTGCAAAGTAAGGTTTGATAAATGCCACAGAGATGGTTCTACATTACTCAATATACTTCCCAATGTTTACTTTGGTGTCTGAGTACATAATATGGTACTAGTGTTGAGGACTTTGATTTCTGATATAATATAAATCTTACAGGTATTTTTAACCTGGAATTATCTCTTAACTCTTCAGGTTTTTCATAACACCCTTCTGTGGAAAAAACGTATACAAAAGAAACAAAAAAGGTAACAACAGACAGCTTTCCTATTAAAGTTTTGACTAAAGAAAAGGCAAGTGCTTTGAATAAGTAGCTCTTTAACATGGGCATGACCTACTTCAAATTAGCGACTCACCCAGTAATGCTTCATTGCAATTGCTGCTGTTTGTTTAAAATCCATTGAGCCAGCTTTTATAAATTATCCCTTAATATATTCTGGACATTTTGGTTTGGGAAGGATGCTCACTTTCCCCAAGGAGCTAATGAAAATTCAGTGTTTGCCTATTCCCTGTACCTCATTGCAAAAATCAATGCCTGAAATACAATAGCTGCATAGTGATCTGTGGTTCTGGTGCCTTCACAAAGCTGAAAATTATAGCTCAAAAGGCAATCTTTCTTTCTCTCTTCCGAAAACTTTAGATTCACACATCTGCTGCCTTCTTGACCTTGAGCCTTCTGTCTTCTTCCCAGACAAGAATGTTTTCTTCTTTCTTTTGTAGAAGGTGCTGACTCTTCCTGGAAGCTAGGCCCAGAGTGTAGCTACTCACTGAACACCTGTGGCTAGATTTGAAATCTCTACAGTCTCCCAGACTGAAGAACTGTGCAAACTGAAAATTAAAAAGTAACTTTCTGACTTTTTAGCAATAAATTCTATTTGCTGGTGTGAAAACACAACAGTAGCAATGTTTACTAGGTCAACAAAACCAAGGGATTTGTTTCTTTTATCGGAGTTTGTAGAATAAGGATATCTGCAGAGGAAGAGTGAGAAGTAAGATTGAGGGAGCAAAAATAGAATATTGGCTCCATCTCTTCAATTCCTTCTTTTAAAATAGGAGTTTTAAAACCTGAGGTCCAGGTAGCTTTACTGAGGACCTGAGACCAAGGACAGGTCTTAAGGGGTGTTTAACCCATATGCAGGGTTATAAACTTAGGTAAACTTAATGAATACTTTGATTTCATCAGATTTCAAAGGGATAGTAAGAGGTCATAAAACAAAAAAAGGAATTATAAAATAAAATAGAAATAATGAAATAAAATAAATCATAGAACTACCTCATAAAGTTCTGAAAAAAATTCTTGTAATGTATGAAGCTACTACTGATATTAATGATTAGCATTTATTTTTGTTTTGTATAAGATGGTCAAGAGGAGACTGGATATGGTGCCTCACACCTGGAATCCCAGAGCTTTGGGAGGCCAAGGTCGGAGGATTGCTTGAGGCCAGGAGTTTGAGATTAGCCTAGGCAACAAAGCAAGACCCCTATCTTTATTTAAAAAATCAAAAAATTAGCCAGACATGGTAGCACATGCCTGTGGTCCCAGCTACTTGGGAGGCTGAGGTAGGAGGACTGCCTGAGCATAGGAATTTGAGGCTACAGTGAGGTGTGATTGTGCCACTGCACTCTAGCCTGGGTGACAGAGCAAGACTCTGTCTCAAAAAAAAAAAAAAAAAAAAAGATGGTCATAAGGGCAACTAGTACTAGCCCAGAGAAAGAAAGATTAAGAAGGAAGGCAATATCTGTTCTCTAATATTTTTAGAACTATATTGATTGATGAAAGATTTGAATATTCCCAAGAGGGGCAATTGAGCTAATTAGTAAAAATATATTTAGATAGCCCTACAAAGAACTTCCCAGAACTCATGTCTCAAAAGATGGAATAGACTGTTTCTGTTAAAAATGAGTGTTATTTGTCACTGGAGGTGTAAAAACAGTTATTGAATAATTCAGAAAGGTGGAGAAACTTGCCAAAGCTCACATAGCTCATGAAAATCAGAATTAGGATGAAAACTTCAGTCTGATCTAAAAGCCCTTGCCAAACTTTTGAGAGGTGCTGATTCTTTCTTGACATCACACCATTAAAGGAGCATACATTTGCCTACAGGTGGCACTGTTGAACAATCTGTTAAATGACTTAATTGCTAAATTCCATAAATATGTATATTCTCTTGAAATCATTAGTCTTAGATTCTTAGAATCTGCTCAGGATAATGTATAATATTCCTTAAATGCAATAACCAAAAGTTGTTCTTATTCCTATCATAGCTGCTGCTTGATTGGCTGGTTCAACTCCTGAATTTTAAACATATCAAAGCACAAATGACCCACTGCCAGTCCCCTCATTAGCCAGGGAAGAAATGCTACAGGTTCCCCTTGATAAAGGACATTGTTTCTTCATCACATTCTTCTGTTTCTCCCTGTGGTGTCTGAGAAGAGATAGCAGCATATCTAATCAATTGTTGCCTGGATGAAATTACCCTTATGTCCTGGTTTCCTGCTTATCAGCCGACTGAAGAGAACTCTTTTGTTGTCATGTAGAAGTGGGTGGATCACTTTCTTCTATTTCTCAAGAAATCATTCACATTTGGGATGCTAAGCAATTAGAGCATCTAATTCTAATGTATGTAACAAACCTCCTGTTTCACCTCAGCACAGGCTCATTATGTTGTGCAAGACTGCTGCATGTTGAATTTGCACCTTCGGTAATTAGTACAGCTATTCTGCCAGCCCTCCTCCCTGCCTTTGCCAACATTTTCTGTGTTAGCAAACAAGCATCAATCACCAACCCGATGAGCAAAATTAAGGCCTCTCTGTGTAACTCAATTCACAAACTAGACTGAAATTCCAGGTTTAAGAACTTATTTTTGCCAACATTGCAACTACATGTAACACAAATAGCAAGAGTGAACATAATAATAATGACTTTTACTGAGTACTTACTGCATGCCAGCACTGTGCTAAATGCTTTACGTGGCTTGTTTCACATAATCCTAATAAGAACCTTAAGGGGAAGTCCTCATATCTGCCCACTTTATAAATAAAAAAATGAGCCACTTAGAAGATAAATAACATGCCCAAAGCCATAGAGCTGTCAAGCGTTGGAGCCAGAATGAGATGACAAGCATCATCTGCCAGTTCAACATGGAATTGTAACCTTTTGGGGAAAAAAAAATGCTTGGATTCTCTGACCCAAAGCTGACCAAGTTACCACTGAATCAGACACTCATTACCCAGAAAAGGAGCATGGTCAAATGAGATCTGTGTTGGAAGTCAGGAAGGCATGGGAAATTTCCCAGGGTCTTGGAGACTTTCTGAAAGGGGATTCAGGTGAATAAAGAGGAATAGGGTAGTTGAAGAAAAGAAATAGAGACATTTCATTGTATTTTTCAATTAATGTTGCTTAAATTTATCTCTACACTGGGATGCATCCCTGCATAGGAGTTCTGAGTGTGTATGTGTGTGTGTATGTGTGTGTGTGCGTCTGCATGTCATGCTATTGTTGCTCTTATTGTCATGGGGATGGGGTGAATCTTAAGGAGAGAATGTGAGTAATTGTCAGCCAGTCTCAAACTTTGCCACTGAGCCAGTCTGTGATGTCTGGCTCTACTTTCAGTGAGGGGTTTTGTCTTCATTCTTGTGATCAAGTGCCACGACTGTCCTGGTTCTAGCCACTTTGTACCTGACCTGTCCTTTTGTGGCAAATTTGCTTTTTTGAACCATCTGGACCTTTTCATAATGACCTGGTTCTTGAAATTAAAAAAAGATGAAGATAAGAATAGTGATTAGATAAACTTTGCTAAGGTGAATTCTATTAAAAGGACAGACATTCATTTTGAAATTATGTTATCTTATTTTTCTTTCCAGCACACAATCCTGACTTTCATACCAACCTACTTGCTGAATATGGCAAGTTTTCAGATTCTCAACCACTGTGTTCTACATGCTCATTTATTCAGAAATAGTTTTTCTTGTTATTGAAACACCCTAATGCCAATGACAACTGTAGCCACTGCTACTTACTAAACAATTGTTAAAATAAGTTGCTGAAGCCTAATGCCTAGCAAGACAGTATTTCCAGTGGTTAAAACTCTATAGTTGGACTCTCTGGATTAAAACCTCTGACCCCGGTGAGGCTAGCTCTGGAATCTTGTACATTATATTTAATTTATATAAATTTTTAAAATAAATTTGATTTTTTTTAATTTTTAATTTTTTATTCCCGTAGGTTATTGGTGAACAGATCGTGTTTGGTTACATGTGTAAGTTATTTAGTGATGATTTGTGAGATTTTGGTGCACCCTTCACCCAAGCATTATACACTGAACCCAATTTGTAGTCTTTTATCCCTCAACCCCCTCCCTCCCTTTCCCTGGAGTCCCCAAAGTCCATTGCATCATTATTATGACTTTACATGCTCATGGCTTAGCTCCCCCTTATGAGTGAGAACATATGATGTTTGGTTTTCCATTCCTGAGTTACTTCACTTAGAATAATAGTCTTCAGTTCCATCCAGATTGCTGTGAATGCTGTTAATCTGTTCTTTTTTTATGGCTGAGTAGCATTCCATCATATATATATATATACATATATCACAATTTCTTTATCCACTTGTTGATTGATGGGCATTTGGGCTGGTTCCATGTTTTTGCAATTGCTAATTGTGCTGCTATAAACATGCATGTGCAATATCTTTTTTTGTATAATGACTTTTCTTCCTCTGGGTAGATACCCAGTAGTTGGATTGCTGGATTTTAGTTCTTTAAGAATCTCCACACTGTTTTCCATAGTGGTTGTACTAGTTTACATTCCTATCAGCAGTGTAGAAGTCTTCCCTTTTCACCACATTCACCCCAACATCTATTATTTTTTGATTTTTTGATTATGATCATTCTTGCAGTAGTAAGGTGGTATCACATTGTGGTTTTGATTTGCATTTGCCTGATCATTAGTGATGTTGGACCTTTTTTCATATGTTTATTGGCCATTTGTGTATCTTCTTATGAGAATTTTCTATTCACATCCTTAGCCTACTTTTTGATGAGATTGTTTGTTTTTTTCCTTGTTCATTTGTTTGAGTTCCTTGTAGGTTCCGGATATTAGTCTTTAGTCAAATGTGTAGATTGTGAAGATTTTATCTCACTCTGTGGGTTGTCTGTTTACTTTGCTGTCTGTTCCTTTTGCTGCGCAGAAGCTCTTTAGGTTAATTAAGTCCCACCTATTTATTTTTGTTGCATTTGCTTTTGGGTCATGACGTCTTTGCTTAAGCCAATGTCTAGAAGGGTTTTTACCATGTTATCTTCTATAATTTTTATAGTTTTATGTCTTAAATTTAAGCCTTTGATCCATCTTGAGTTGATTTCAGTATAAGGTGAGAGATGAGGATCCAGTTTCATTCTACATGTGGCTTGCCAATTATCCCAGCACCATTTGTTGAGTAGGGTGTCCTTTCCCCACTTTATGTTTTTGTTTGCTTTGTTGAAGATCAGTCGGCTGTAAGTATTTGGGTTTATTTCTGGACTCTCTATTCTGTTCAATTGGTCTAGATGCCTATTTTTATACCAGTACCATGCTGTTTTTGTGCCTATGGCCTTATAGCATAGTTTGAAGTCAGGTAATGTAATGCCTCCAGATTTGTTCTTTTTTGGTTAGTCTTCTTTGCTATGTGGGCTCTTTTTAGTTCCATATGAATTTTAGGATTGTTTTTTCTATTTCTGTGGTGAATGATGGTGGTATTTTGATGGGCATTACATTGAATTTTTAGATTGCTTTTAGCAGTATGGTCATTTTCGCAATATTGATTCTACCCATCCATGAGCGTGGGATGTGTTTCCATTTCTTTGTATCATCTATTATTTCTTTCAGCAGTGTTTTGTAGTTTTCCTTGTAGAGGTCTTTTACCTCCTTGGTTAGGTATATTCCTAAGTATTTTTTTTTTGCAGTTATTGTAAAAGGGGTTGAGTTCTTGATTTGATTCTCAGCTTGCTTGCTGTATATAGCAGAGCTTGCTGGTGTAGCAGAGCTACTGATTTGTGTACATTAATTTTGTATTCTGAAACCTTGCAGAATTCATTTATCAATTCTAATAGCTTTTTGAAGGAGTCTTTAGGGTTTTCTAGGTATATGATCATATCATCAGCAAAAAGTGACAGTTTGATTTCCTCTTTACTGATTTGGATGCCCTTGATTTCTTACTCTTGCCTGATTGTTCTGGCTAGGCCTTTCAGTACTATGTTGAATAGAAGTGATGAGAGTGGGCATCCTTGTCTTGTTCCAGTTCTCAGAGGGAATGCTTTCAACATTTCCCCATTCAGTATTATATTGGCTATGGGTTTGTCATAGATGGCTTTTATTACATTGAAGTATATCCCTTGTATGCCACTTTTGCTGAGGGTTTTAATCATTAAAGTGATGCTGGAATTTGTCAAATGCTTCTTCTGCATCTATTGAGATAATCATGTGATTTTTGTTTTTAATTCTGTTTATGTGATGTATCACATTTATTGACTTGTGTATATTAAACCATCCTGTTTCCCTGGTATGAAACCCACTTGATCATGGTGGATTATCTTTTTGATATGCTGTTGGATTCAGTTAGCTACTATTTTGTTAAGAATTTTTGAATCTATGTTCATCAGGGATATTGATCTGTAGTTTTCTTTTTTTGTAATGTCCTTTACTGGTTTTGGTGTTAGGGTGATACTGGATTCATAGAATGACTTAAAGAGGATTCCCTCTTCCTCTATCTTGTGAAATAGTGTCAATAGGATTGGTACCAATTCTTTGAATGTCTGATAGAATTCAGCTGTGAATCCATCTGTTCCTGAACTTTTTTTGTTCTTGGTAATTTTTTAATTACCATTTCAATCTTGCTGCTTGTTGTTGGTCTGTTCAGGGTTTCTAATTCTTCCTGATTTAAGCTAGGAGGGTTATATCATTCCAGGAATCTATCCATCTCCTCTAGGTTTTCTAGTTTATGCACGTAAAGGTTTTCATAGTAGCCTTGAAAGATCTTTTGTATTTCTGTGGTGTCAGTTGTAATATCTCCTATTTTGTTTCTAATTGAGCTTATTTGAGTCTTCTCTCTTCTTGGTTAATCTTGTAATGATGCATCAATTTTATTTATCTTTTCAAAGAACCAAATTTTTGCTTCATTTATCTTTTGTAAGTTTTCGTTTCAATTTCATTTAGTTATGCTCTGATCTTGGTTATTTCTTTTTTTCTGCTGAATTTTGGTTTGGTTTGTTCTTGTTTCTCTCCTTCCTTGAGGTGTGACCTTAGATTGTCTACCTGTGCTCTTTCAGACTTTTTGATGTAAGCATTTAAGGCTACGAACTTTCCTCTTAGCACTACCTTTGCTGTATCCCAGACGTTTTGATAGGTTCTGTCGCTATTATCATTTAGTTCAAAGAATTTTTTAATTTCCATCTTGATTTTACTGTTTACCCAATGAACATTCAGGAGCATGTCATTCAATTTCTTTGTATTTGCATGGTTTTAATGGTCCTTTGGGGTTGATTTCCAATTTTTTTCTACTGTGGTCTGAGAGAGCACTTGATATAATTTCAATTTTATTAAAATATTGAGACTTGTTTTGTGGCCATTCATATGGCCTATCTTGGAGAAAGTTCCATGCACTGTTGAATAAATGTATATTCTGTGGTTGTTGGGCAGAATGTTCTGTAAATATCTGTTAAGTCCATTTGTTCTAGGGTATAGTTTAAGTCCATTGTTTCTTTGTTGACTTTCTGTCTTGATGACCTGTCTAGTGCTATCAGTGGAGTATTGAAGTCCCCCACTATTATTGTGTTGCTATCTATCTCATTTCATAGGCCTAGTAGTAATTGTTTTGTAAATTTGGGATATTGGGATTGTATATTGGGATATTGGGATTGTATATATGCAATGTTAGGTGCATATATATTTAGGACTGTGATATTTTCCTGTTGGACAAGGGCTTTTATCATTATATGATGTCCATCTTTGTCTTTTTAAACTGCTGTTGCTTTAAAGTTTTCTATGTCTGATATAAGAATAGCTACTCCTGCTTGCTTTTGCTGTCCATTTGCATGGAAAATCATTTTCCACCCCTTTACCTTAAGTTTATGTCAGTCCTTATGTGTTAGGTGAGTCTCTTGAAGGCAGCAGATGCTTGGTTGGTGAATTCTTATCTATTTTGCAATTCTGTATCTTTTAAGTGGAGCATTTAGGCCATTTACTTTCAACATTAGTATTGAGATGTGAAGTACTATTCCATTAATTTGATATTTGTTGCCAGAATACCTTGGTTTTTAAAAAATTGTATTTTTGTTTTATAGGTCCTGTGAGATTCATGCTTGAAAGAGGTTCTGTTTTGATGTATTTCCATAATTTGTTTCAAGATTTAGGGCTCCTTTTAGCAGTTCTTGTAGTGCTGCATTGGTAGTGGTGAATTCTATCAGCATTTATTTGTCTGAAAAAGACTGTATCTTTCCTTCATTTATGAAGCTTAGCTGGATATAAAATTCTTGGCTGGTAACTGTTTTGTTTAAGGAGGCTGAAGATAGGGCCCCAATCTCTTCTAGCTTGTAGGGTTTCTGCTGAGAAATCTGCTGTTAACCTGATAGGTTTTCCTTTATAGGTTACCTGGTGCTTTTGTCTCACAGCTCTTAAGATTCTTTCCTTCATCTTGACTTTAGATAACCTGATGACTATGTGTCTAGGTGATTATCTTTTTGCAATGAACTTCCCAGGTGTTCTTTAAGCTTCTTGTATGTGGATCTAGGTCTCTAGCAAGGCTGGGGAATTTTTCCTCAATTATTTTCCCAAATATGTTATCCAAACTTTTAGATTTCTCTTCTTTCTCAGGAACACTGATTATTCTTATGTTTGGTCATTTAACATAATCCCAAACTTTTTGGAGGCTTTGTTTATTTACTTTTTATTCTTTTTTCTTTGTCTTTGTTGGATCGGGTTATTTTGAAACCTTGTCTTTGAGCTCTGAAGTTCTTTCTTCTGCTTGTTCAATTCTATTGCTGAGACTTTCCAGTACATTTTGCATTTCTCTAAGTATGTCCTTTGTTTCCTGAAGTTGTGATTATTTTTTATTTACTCTATCTATTGAAGATTTCTACCTTCCTATCTTGTATCATTTTTTAAAAAAATTTCCTTAAATTGGACTTCACCTTTCTCTAGTGCCTCCTTGATTAGCTTAATAATCAACCTTCTCAATACTTTTTCTGGAAATTCAGGGATTTCTTCTGGGTTTGGATTCATCACTGATGAGCTAGTGTGATTTTGGGGGGATGTTAAAGAACCTTGTTTTTTTACATTGCTATAATTGTTTTTCTGGTTCCTTCTCATTTAGGTAGGCTATGTCAGAGGAAAGATTGGGTGCACGAGGCTGCTGTTCAGATTCTTTTGTCCCATGGGGTGCTTGTTGATGTAGTACTCTCCCTCTTTTCCTAGGGATGTGACCTTCTGAGAGCTGAATTGTAGTGTTTGTTATTTATATTCTGGATCTAGTCACCCAACAGGGCTACCAGGCTCTGGGTTCATACTGGGGGGTGTCTGCACAGAGTCCTGTGATGTGAACCATCTTCAGGTCTCTAAGCTGTGGATACCAGCACCTGGTCTATTGGAGATGACAGGATAGTGAAATGGACTCTGTGAGAGTCCTTAGTTGTAGTTGTTTAATGCACTAGTTTTGTGCTGGTTGGCCTTCTGCCAGCTGGTGATGCTTTCAAAAGAATATCAGCTATGGTAGTACAGGGAGGATCAGGTGGTAAGTAGGGCCCTAGAACTCCCAAAAGAATACACCCTTTGTCTTCAGCTACCAAGGTAGGTAGGGAAGGACCATTAGGTGAGGGTGGGGTTAGGCAGGTCTGAGCTTACACTGTCCTTGGGCAGGTCTTGCTGTGGCTGCTGTGGGGCATGGGGTGTGGTTCCCAGGTCAATGGTGTTATGTTCCCAGGAGGATTATGGCTTCCTCTGCTGTGCCTCATGCAGGTTGTCAGGAAAGTGGGGGGAAAGCCAGCAGTTACAGGCTTCATCCAGCTCCCATGCAACTTAAAAGGCCAGTCTCACGCCCACTGTGCCCCCCCCCCACCCTAACAGCACCAGGTTTGTTTCCAGGCACTGGGCCAGTGGGGCTGAGAACTTGCCCCAGGCTACCAGCCTCCTGGCTGAGAAAGCAAGCAGGGCTTTTGTACCTCCCTGCCTGTGGTGCCTGCACACTGGATTCATGTACTCCCCCGAGTTCTGGCCAGGAAACTTTGCATTCAGTTGGGATTGTTACAAGTTCAGCTGGAGGTTTCCTTCTCCCTGTGGTCTTTTCCCAGTTACTCTGGTAGCCCTTCCCAAGGGCCCCTGTGAGACAAGTCAGAAATGGCTTCCCTGTGAACCTAGAGAGTCCACAGGGCTTTTCCTATTGCTTCCTCTACCCCTGTATTTCTCTTGGCTCTTTAAATTGTCTCAGCTCCAGGTAAGGTCAAGTCCTTCCTCTGTTATCTGGACCTTCAGGTTCTCCAGTGAGGGTGTGTGTTTGGGGCAGACAATCCCCCTTTCCAACTTTTAGTTTGGGCGCTGACAGTATTTAGGCTATGTACTGGGTCTTGCAGGAGAAATCCACTTCCTTCAAAGTGTCCGTGGATTCTCTTAGCTTTTCTGTTGTCTTCTTTCAGTAGTTCCTGGAACAAAAGCTCATGTTGCAGGTATCCAAACACTGCTCTGTCCTCCCAAGTGGGAGCTGGAATTTAGTCCTGCCTTCTATCTGCCATTTTTTTCAAAAGTTATAATTTATCTAAATCTTGACTTTAATATCAATAAAATGGGAATGCCACTATCTACCTTATAAGATTATCACGAAGATTAAATTAGATAATTCATGATCAACTTAGTACAACAAATACAATTCAAAGCATCTGTATAATCTTAAGATAAAAAATATTGAGGTACTTAGACCCAAATAAGTTAAAAGTTTAAATAGTGTTGATCATAGTTTTTTTGCACGCACATTTTAAAATCAATATGGTGTCTACTAATAAAGAAACAACATTTTTCTTGAATTGAGTATATTAGGCCCATGTGACAATACAGTATATGGAATTCCCAGTTTAGGTTCTGGAACCTAAACTCTATATTGCTGTGCTTTCTAAACTAATTTTAATGCAAAATATTAAGAAAAAAATGTTCATTACATATTTTTTTAAGATCGTTTAACAAAGTTGAATGACTTTCCTTGTTGGAATTACTCAGTCTCTAAAATTCAAATGTGCATTGTGAATAGCCAAGATGGGGGTTTGTATATGAAACATTACACATGTGCTTTTGACCAGGTGGACACTTTCTCAAAGGAGACATAGAAGCCAGTTTGGGAGTGCAGCTGGATTCCCATGAGTCCTAGTAGGTATGTCAATTCCCAGCTTTGACTCCTCTTAACCTGGCCTAATTTATAGCACTTACATCTGTTGTTCTGGGCTATTTCACAAAACATGCATACATAAAGTACATTAAGATCTTACATTATTTGATTCAGTTCAAAAACTGAATGTTCAAAAGTATAATTATTTGATCCTTCATGAGCCAGTAGTAATAGTGTGGGCCAGTGATGGAATTTAAAATAATCTAAAAAAGATTCTTATTTGGAAGTGGTAGTATGAGATCATAGGCCATCAGAGCCAGAGGATGTCACTTCCTGTTCTTTTCTTCCTCCACATTAAACTCTTTTTTTCTTTAACTTTTAAGTTCAGGGGTACATGTTCAGGCTTGTTAACATAGATAAACTTGTCGTTAACAGGAGTCCGTGTGAAGAGAGTCCATCAACAGGCTTCATGTGAGCAACAAGGTTATATATTTCCCTTGGGTGCAAGTGGGCTGAGTCCAAAAAGAGAGTCAGCAAAGGGAGATGGGGTGGAGCAGTTTTACAGGATTTGGGTAGGAAGTGGAAATTACATTTAAAGGTGGTTATCTCTTGTGGGCAGGGGCAGGGTCACAAGGTGCAGGGTGGGGAGATCATGTGACTCATTGTCCAGGGGGAATGTAACAAGGTTGATTGATTAGTTGGGGGGGGGGCAGGAACAAATCACAATGGTGGAATGTCATCTTTTGTGGTTCTTCAGTTGCTCCAGGCCATCTGAATGTATACGTGCAGGTCACAGGGGTTATGATGGCTTAGCTTGGGCTCAGAGGCCTGACATTCCTGTCTTCTTATGTTAATAAGAAAAACAAAACAAAATAGTGGTGAAGTGTTGGGGCAGCAAAAATTTTTGGGGGTGGTATGGAGAGATAATGAGTGATGTTTCTCAGGGCTGCTTTGAGCAGGATTGGGGCAGTGTGGGAACCTAGAGAGGGAGATATTAAACTGAAGGAAGGTTTTGGTGTAAGAGGTGATATTGCGGGGTTGTTAGAAGGAGCATTTGTCATATAGAATGATTAGTGATGGTCTGGATGTGGTTTTGAAGGAATTGAGAAATTAAATGAAAGATACAAGGTCTGAATAAGAGAAGGAGAAAAACAGATATTAAAGGACTAAGAATTGGGAGGACCCAGGATATCCAATTAGAGAGTGCCCAAGGGGGTTCAGTGTAATTATTTGCTTGTTGGGAGAGTTTTTGGGCTTTATCCTTGAGTTTTTTTTATGTTGTCATATACCAGGCCAGATTGATTTATGTAAATATAACACTCTTCATTTAAAAATATACAGTCTTATTTTTTTTAGCAGTGAGTAAGTTGAGGACTCCATGGCTTTGGAGAAAAGAGAAATGCAAAGCCAGCAATTATTTGTTAAAGCAGGATTAGAAATGGCTTGGAGAGAGTGAGTGAGATTGATAGTGTGGTGGAGATAACTGGGGATATGTAGAGGGTGGCATAAGAATGGGAACAAAAATAAAAGTGAGTATAAAAGTAAAGAATATGATTTTATCAGGGTGAAAGTATTGGAGTGTGCCCTGTCAGCAAAGATCATCTATCCACTCCAAGAGGGAGTCAAGAGTGGTGGTCTGGGGATAGTACCAGGAGATATTTGCTACGATGGCTTGGAGGAAAAGTGTAAACCAGCAGTGTAAACAGGGGCAGGGCATTTATGAGTAGTTGAGAATGGTGAATAGGAGTATGACTAGACAGAAGATAGTAGGGATGACAAGTTTTTGGGGTGCAGTCCAAGTGAGGTGGGGGTGACTGCATAAAGCCCTGTTGTAAAGAGCAGGGTAAGGAAGAAAAGACCTAATAAAAATGAAAAGATATATTGGGCTTATAAGGGTTACTATTATCCTTTAGGAATGCAGGTGAGTTTAAGGGAAGTAGGGGTGAGTACTTGAGACTTCCAGGAGGGAAAGGAGAGATCAGGCTGGCTCTCTGATGGGCACAGCTTTATTCTGGAACAGTGAACCTAATTGGGGTGGGGGGTCCTCCAGATGGATGATAGTTGGGGTGCTACAGATGACTAGGTAGGGTCTGGTCCATCGAGGCTGTAGAGTTTGAGGGGTCAGACTCTTAACAGGAACTGATTGTCCAGCTAGGGTGTCTTCATATGGCTGGGAACCTGGAGTAGGCAAGAGAAGATTAGCAGCCTGGTGAATTTCCTGTCTAGCATGCTGGAGGACTGGAAGATAGTCTCCTAGAGGGCTGGTGTCTGGGATGAGGTTGGGGCCAAGCAAGAAAGTGCATCCATATAAAAGTTCAAGTGGACTGTACCCTGTAGCATCTCAAGGACAGGCTCTAATTCTGAGAAGGGCAAGAGGTAAAAGTACTGTCTAGTCTTTTTTAAGTTGGAGGCTGAGCTTGGTGAGGTGTGTCTTTAAAAGACCATTAGTCTGTTCTACCTTTCCTGAGGATTGAGGATGGTAAGGGGTATGAAGGTTCCACTGAATACCAAGAGCCTGAGAAATTGCTTGGGTGATGTGACTAATAAAGGCTGGTCCATTATGGGACTGTAGAGAGGTAGGAAGGCCAAACTGAGGAATTATGTCTGACAGAAGGTAATAAATGACCACAGTGGCCTTCTCAGATCTGGTGGGAAAGGCCTCTACCCATCCAGTGGAAGTGTCTATCCAGACAAAGAGGTATTTTATTTTCCTGACTTGGGGCATGTGAGTGAAGTCAATTTGCCAGTCCTGGGCAGGGGCAAATCCCTAAGCTTGATGTGTAGGGAAGGTAGGGGGGCCTGAGAAATCCCTGAGGAGTAGTAGAATAGCAGATGGAACACTGAGAAGTGATTTCCTTGAGGATAGATTTCCACAATGGAAAGGAAATGAGAGGTTCTAAGAGATGGGCTAGTGGCTTGTAACCTGCATGGAAGAGGTTATGAAATGATGACAGAATATAATGGGCCTGTGAGGCTGGAAGGGGAAATTTTCCTTGGTCCAAAAACCATTTGCCTTGAGTGGAGAAGGATTGATAAGTCAAAATTTCAGTGTGAGAGTAAGTAGGAGTGGCTGATGAGAAGGGGAAAAACTGGCTGATAGGGACAGAAGTAGGAATGCTGACTGCTTCTTTCACTCTTATCAGCATAATTGTTGCCTTGAACAATGGGGTCTGAGGCCCTTTGATGACCTTTGCAGTGAAGGACTCCAGATTCCTTTGGAAGTAAAGTGGCCTTGAGAAGAGTTTTTATTAAAGAGGCATTAATGATGGAGAACCCTTGTGTAGTAAGGAAACCTCTTTCAGCCCATATAACAGCATGGTGGTGCAGGATATGGAAGGCTTATTTAGAGTTAGTATAAATACTGACACGCAGTCCTTTTGTAAAAGTGAGGGCTCAAGTTAAGGCAATGAGTTTGGCTTGCTGAGAGGTAATGGAGGGGGGCAGAGTAGTAGCCTCAATGATAGATGTGGAAGATACTATAGCATAGCCTGCCTTTGCTAGTGAGTGATTAGGCCTGGTGGAACTGCCATCAATAAACCAAAAGTGATCAGCATGAGGAACAGGAAAGAGGGAAATATGGGGAAATGGGGTGAATGTCAGGTGGATCAAAGAGATAGAGTCATGGGGGTCAGGTGTGGTGTCCAGAATAATGTGGGAGGCTGGATTGAAGTCCGGGCCAGGAACAATGGTAATTGTGGAAGACTCAACAAAGAGTGAGTATAGCTGAAGGAGCCAGGGAGCAGAAAGTATATGTGTCAGGTGTGAGGAAGAAAATAGATTTTGGAAGTTATGAGAGCTGATGAGAGTGAGTTGAGCATAGTTTGTAAATTTGAGGCCCTCTAAAAGAATTAGGGCGGCAGCGGCCACTGCACAGAAATATGATGACCATCCTAAAACAGTAAGGTCAAGTTGTTTGGATAGAAAGGCTACAGGGCACAGTCCCAGTCCTTGTGTAAGAATTCTGACTGCACAGCCCTGCACTTTGGCTGTGTGTAATGAAAGGGTTGGGATGAGTCAGGGGGAGCTAGTGTGTGGGCAGTCTCTAAAGCTGTCTTCAAGGAATGGAAAGAGGAGTGGGGAAAGGATTTAGGATCTATGGGGTCAGCTAGGTTTCCTTTTGTGAGTTTATATAATGGTTTTGTTAAGATGGCAAGACCAGGTATCCAAAGGTGAAAGTATCCAACCATGCCCAGGAAGGAAAGGAATTGTTGCTTTGTAGAAGGGGTTGGGGTTTGAGAGATCAGCTGGACACGATCGGCAGGGAGAGCACATGTGTTTTCATGAAGACTTATGCCAAAGCAGGTAACCGATGGAGAAGAAATTTGAGCTTTGGAGGGGGATGCCTGATATCCTTTGGAGAGTAAATGTTGAAGAAGCAGGAGGGTATCTTGTTGAGAAGACTCAAAGGAGGGGCTACAAAGTAGAAGGTCATCAATATATTGAATAAGATGAGAAGCAAAGGGGTGGAAATAAAGTAAATCATGAGAAAGAGCTTGGCTGAAGTAATGAGGCCTGTCCCTGAAGCCTTGTGGCAGTACAGCTGCTGGGACTGATGGGTGTCAGGGTCAGTCCAGGTAAAAGCAAAGAGAGGCTGGGATGAGGGGTGAAGGGGAATAGTGAAAAAAGCATCTTTAAGATCAAGAATGGAATAGTGAGTTGTGGAGGAAGGTATTGAGGATAGGAGAGTATATGGGTTTGGCACCATGGGGTGGATAGGCAAGACAATTTGGTTGACAAGATGAAGATCCTGGACAGGCTTTAATCCCCTCAAAGCCTGTTGTGGGATGGGATACTGGCATTGAGTGGGGTAAGGGTGATTAGGTTTTAATGGGATAATAATGGGTATGTGATTGGTTGCCAGGGAGGGAAGAGAAGGGTTCCATACTTATGGGTTAAGGTGGGCAGGATACAAGAGGAAGACATGAAGGAGGCTTTGGGTTGGGGAGAAGGGCAACAATGAGATGTGGCTGTAGTCCAGGAATAGTCAGGGTAGCAGATAATTTTGTTAAAATATCTAGACCTAATAAGGGAACTGGGCAGGTGGGGATAACTAAAAGGGAGTGCATAAAAGAATGTTGTCCAAGTTGGCACCAGAGTTGGGGAGTTTTAAGGGGTCTAGCAGCCTGGCCGTCAATACCCACAACAGTTATGGAGGCAAGGGAAACAGGCCCTTGAAAAGAAGATAATGTGGAGTGGGTAGCCTCCATATTGATTAAGAAGGGGATGGACTCACCCTCCACTGTAAGAGTTACCCAAAGCATCTGTGATGGTTCAGGAGGCTTTCGAGGCAATTGGGCAGCGTCAGTCTTCAGCCATTAAGCTAGGCAGATCTGGGAAGTAATCAGAGAGCCTTAGGACAGAGCTCTACAGTCTCTGGGAGTGGCTGCTAGGTAAGTTGGACAGTCCAATTTCCAGTGGGGTCCCTCACAGATGGAACATGGCTTAGTAGGACTCCATCATGGGGGTTGGTTGCACAGATTATTTCATCACACAGGTATTAAGCCTAGTATACATTACTCATTTTTCTTGATCCTCTCCCTCCTCCCAGCCTCCACCTGCCAATAGGCCCTGGTGTGTGTTGTTCCCCTCTAATGTGCCCGTGTGTTCTCATCATTTAGCTCCCACTTATAAGTGAGAACATAGGGTATTTGGTTATCTGTTCCTGTGTTAGTTTGCTAAGGATAATAGCCTCCAACTTTATTCATGTCCCTGCAAAGAACATGATCTCATTCTTTTTTATGGCTGCATACTATTATTTCATGGTGTATGTGTACCACAGTTTCTTTATTCAGTATATCATTAATAGGTAATAGGCATTTAAGTTGATTCCATGTCTTTGCTATTGCAAACAGTGCTGCAATGAACGTACATGTTCATGTGTCTTCATAATAGAATGATTTATATTCCTTTGGGTACATACCCATAATGGGATAACTGGGTCAAGTGGTACTTCTGTTGTTAGGTCTTTGAGGAATTGCCACGCTGTCTTCTACAATGTTTGAACTAATTTACACTCCCACCAACAGTGTATAAATGTTCCCTTTTCTCCACAACCTTGACAGCATCTGTTATTTTTTGACTTTTTAATAATAGCAATTTTTAAAGAAGGATCCACCCATCTTCAGATTTCCTTGCCTATATCCAAAGCCAATTCAGGTTAGAAGGACAAGTAGCAATGTCTCTTGACTCAACAGATTGTCTTCCTGTTTGGCTCCCATCTGTGTGGGTATCTTAGGAAGCTTGGCTTCCATTTTGGTCGGGAAAGTCTTATATTGAACCAGATTTTGCCACATGGATGGTGTAAGTCTTATACATGTATGCCTTTCGATGAATAATTCAAGAAGATTTGAATACATAAGAAGAGTTGTACTAGGATATTTTTTGGCAATCTTATTTGTACTTGCTGTCCTCCATGCCTGGGAAGGTCTTGCCCCAGACACTGAGTTACATCTGTATGTACTGACCCAGAGAAAAGAGTAAGTTACACTGTTGAGAGTAAGCAAATTTTTAAAGAAAAATGAATGAGATGACCCAATTTTTGTAACAATATGAAGTGTGTATATATGTATCTAGATCATCTCTATCTCAATCTTTCTCTCTATCCATCTCTCTCGCTATCTGTAGTTCCAAGAGCACAGATGATATATGCCAAATTGCAAATTAACACGAATTGCCTTAGGATATTAGAGTTAGACTGCAGAGTTGGAAAGAGAGTGCAAATAATTTTTATACCTTTATATTGTTTGCCTTGTGACAACAAGCATTGTATTACTTTTCTAATAAAAAATAAAAACTATCCAATACAATAAATGCAATCACACTCACAGAAAATGACTCCAGACTGTTTCTTTAAATGTAATATGGCAAATAATATTATTTTACACTTGCACAGTTGGACTTCTTCTCATCTTCATAATTCTAGTGTCTGCAGGCTTATAGTATATAGATAATTAGCTTCGTTTAGGGTTTACCAGAGTCTCAGGTTCAGATGAGCATTTAATTATTTGCTAAGGCTTAGCCAAGAGGACTCTTCTACTTTGAGCCTCAGCTCTTAATTGTCTGAGATTTTAGTAGAAAAAGACAATAGTCATTCATCAGAGTTTTCGGGCTTCTTATAAACAGCGGTGTACCTAAGGCAGGATAGTGATGGTGACCAGCCTTGAGTGCAGGCACTAAGGGGCTACAATGTCTGTAGACAATTTATAATAAATAATAAACCTAAGTGAGAGTCCATCTGCTTTTTATTATCAACATGTGCCAGCAACTGTAAATAATATCTCTCTTAAAATTCCCCTTCTAAAAAATGTTGGGCCTAAGTTTTAAATAATCACTGAGGTTACTGATGAGCCAGGATGAACTGTACCATCCTTGATTTGTCATCACTCATTAATTTGATTTTCATAATGAAAGGTGGTGTCTTAGTTATAGCACCTATCATATATTTAGCACAATGCTAAGGAATAGAAATAGAAAGATGAATAAGACATAGCTCCCACACTCAAGTTGCTTTCAGTCTAGCGAGGAAACAGGCACAGATGCAACTGAATAAAATATGGGTGATGTATTTTAATGGAGCAATCTCCAAAGTGCTTTGAGGATACAGAAGAGGAAGTGATTAGTTCTGCCTGGGGAATTCATTCAATACTTGTTCACAAATGTTTACTGAATGAGTTGCCTACACTGTGCCAGGTATACTGAAAAACACACAGGGTCCCTGTGTCATTAAAGCTTATTTTCTGACAGGATAATGTAGGTTACAGCATGAGTAAGCAAGGAAAATTAAAGCAGAGAAAAGTGCTTCAGGTGCTATAACAAAGAGGTCCTGGGAAGGGTGGTCAGAGACAGCCTCATGTGGAGGTGATGTTCAGGCAGAATGATGACATGGTGACAGCAATGCAAAGAACAGGAGGAATGAGCGCTAATAAACCAAGAGGTGGCACAGGCCAGACCAGCAAACCTGGCTGTGCTGAGAATCATCAGGCAAATGGTGTATCCTGCATAATTAGTCTGGCATGAGGCCCAGGCATTGCTGTTTTGCAAAGCCTCTGCAGGAGATTCTCAAGTGCAACCAGGGTTGAGATGCTACAGAGTACAATGGGAGAAGTAGGATGAAGACCACAGCCGGGTTTTAGGCAGGCCAGTGGCGTAGTCTAATTTACATTTAAGAATATCATTTTACTTGGGTTATGTGCAGGAGCTACCACATGGAAGGCAAGAGTTAAAGCAAAGAAACAAGTTAGAGGCCCTTGAGGTAGTCCAGGGGAGAGATTCTGATGGCTTGGACCACGGTGGACAGGCATGGAATCAGAAAAGACTTCACAGCTTTCTGCTGGACTTAGAAGAAAATGAAGGCAGAGTTTTACTTTTGATGGAAGAGTAGGAATGAGAATATGGGAAAGGGATGAAACCTGGGATGGATTGTGGTATGGGAAGGAGTGTTAGGACTGTGTGAGAGACATGGGTTTAGAAAGATTCAGACGAATAGCATATTGGAGCTGCTAAACTGATAAACCTCTGAAAAGTTAATCAAGGGCAGAAAAGTTAAGACTTTGCTTTAGGTGAATTGTGAAGTTGCAACAGTTACCTTTGATTCCTCCTGGCCTTCCCCTTAAGTGATCTCTATCCCTTTTTAGGGCCTTTCTTTCATTGTCCATATTAGGAGGTTTTCTCAACCTGGGGAGCCATTTTCCTTGGTTGGCTTGAGATTTCTTACAGTTTTCTCCTACCATTATTATAGTGAGGCTTTTTTTTTTTTCTGTTCAAGATTGAGTCTCACTGTCACCCAGGCTGGAGTGCAGTGGCGTGATCTCAGCTCACTGCAATCTCCGCCTCCCAGGTTCAAGTGATTCTCCTGCCTCAGCCTCCTGAGTAGCTGGAATTACAGGTGTGCACCACCACACCAGGCTAATTTTTGTATTTTTAGTAGAGACAGGTCAGGCTGGTCCCAAATTCCTGACCTTGTGATCTGCCCGTCTCGGTCTTGGCCTCCTAAAGTGCTGAGATTACAGGCGTGAGCCACCGGGCCTGGCCTGTAGTGAGTTTTAATGTTCCTCTTTTCTCCCTATATATACTCTACTGCTGTAGAGTAGCAGTGATTAAACATAGAATGAGTCGTAGAGCCTCTGAAGTAAGCTTTCACCTAAGCTTCAGTGTGTTAATACACCATAGAGGCTGTTTACTGTAGGAGACCCCCAGAGTAGCACTTAATGCTCAGGTTCTCAATTTCCTGGTTAATTATCTGATTAAATACTTTCCTTGGGCTTGTTCTCCTGCTGTGCAACTTTATGTCATGGAGACTATGTTGTACTGGCACCAAATTATGATTGCATGTGTTATAAAATCTTTTATTGTCTCTTTTCAGTGGGGGAATGGTGGAATTTTATGAAGTGAAGCTATGAAAACAGCTAGTGTTCTGTAAGGCTGAAATTGTCTAATTTAAAGGTTTGTGAGCTTAAGACATATATTTCCCAAAGTGAGTGACATCTGACATGTCTGATTTCTTTTCTGTAGCTTAGCAATCCATTGTCTTCATGCTATTATCTTTCTTCTCAGAGGATGTCCCGTCAGTGCCTATCTCTATGGGGAGGCATTACATTATTGACCAAGAGCACAGGATGTGGAGTCAGACAGATTTGACTTCTAATCATGGTTTTACCATTTACTTACTGTGGTCCTGTGTAAGTTACTTACCTGCTCTGATACTTGATATCCATATTATTTCATGGATCATCCCTAGACAAACAGCATCAGCATCACCTAGGGAATTATTAGAAATGCAGAATCTCAAGCCCATCCCAAATCCTACAGTATCATAATCTGCATTTTAGCAAGATCCCCAAGTGATTCATATGCACATTAAATTCTGAGAAGCAATTATCTAGAAATATCTTTGCTGTGTATTCAACTCTACCTGTGAACAGAAATAACTATTTCAGAAGAATGTCGACAGAGGAAAACTTGATAGTTGCAATTTTCAGTGTAAAGAGTTGTTTAAAAGAAGCTCATTTGTAAGAGACAGAAATGGTGAAGGAAAAAGGATAAACCATTTTTGTCTTTGGGACAGCAAATAGGCTTTAATTACCCCCTCAAATTTTGATATTCAGGTGACCCCTCAATGTGTCCATGCCCTGAGTTAGCATTGGAAAACACAGTGAAGGCAAAACTCTTTCATGAAGCCTCAAGTCACATTTTTGAGGCTGCTTACTTTACTTAGAATTGCCACCACCCACCCCATCTTGGAATACTCACTATTCTTGTTAGAAAACTCACAGGAAAAACAGCTTTATAACAAGCACTGAACTTGTACACAAATATAGAAAGCTTAGACATTTCACAAACTCCCGATTTTCATTGGCTTTATAACTGTCCTTTTACTGAGTTAGGAGAAGGGGCAAAGAAGAAAGAATGCTAAGTTGAAGTTTCTGGAGTCATCCTTAATCATACCCACATTTGCCCTATCATTTTCTATTTGTGGTTGTCTTACGAATTTCTCAACTTTTGCTATTTTATTCCAAGCACAGCTTGGATTTCTGGAGAAAATGCTTTCTAGTTCTTTAATCACCACTATTAATCTTTTTCTCTGCTTTTTTGTTTTTCAGCATTAACACAATGTTTTTCACTCTTCTTTTGCTCCTTGTTGCCCTCACCACTAAGGATGTGAGCTGAAAATGCTTTGCACAAATTTTGGATATAATTCTCCACAGTGGTGATTCATGGGTGACCTTCAGTTACCTTGAATTATGTTGTATTTCCCATTGGCAGGTGGTGAACAGCAAAAGTTCTCACTCTTGTGTTAGGAAAAAAAAATTGCTATAAGTAAAGAGTACTATAATTTTCTTTATTAACTATAGTTACCAGTAATAGCCAGGTCAACATCGAGATACTAAACACAGTGATTCAGATCTGTTGTCCAATTGCTATCTGATGATTTCATCATACCATGTGAAGAGTTTGCATGAGAAGGAGCAAGAATAGAAGTCAAAGGCATATAACTCAGGATAGGGGTGGTTATGCTGGAGCAACTAGCAACTCCAAAATCAATCTCTTAACCTCACAAAATGTCATAAAAATTCTATATTACCTGTCCAATGATGCCAGTTGACAGTGGTGCCCTTCTTATTGCAGATACCTAAGGCTAAGATTAAGAGGGCTCCATTTTGACCCATGCTTTCTCCATCACCATGGCAGATGGAAAGGAATGCGGAGAATCCATGATGGCTCTCCAAATTTTTGCCCAGAGGTGATACATCATGTTCACCCATGTTGCATTGGCCAAAGCAAGTCACACAGCTTATCATCAAATGGGGTGAAAAAGCATAAGCCTACATGTCCAGAAAAACAGCCAGATATACTTGGCAACTGGTGCTCATGACTACCTGAGACTATCAGACCCACAGATATCATGGATTTCAGCTTTCCCCCTTTATCACACACTATTTTGTGAACTTAGTAAACCTTGAGTTTCTCAACACGTATAATAGATACACCACCACCTGCCCTACTTTCCTCATTAGGTTATTTTGAGAACCAAACTCACTAATATGTTTAAAAGGACTCTGAATGTTTCAAAAATTATTTCCAGAAAGATTTTTAACTCCTGCTACATGACTTTATTTCCATCTGTGTTCTATTGCATTGGCTGGACAGTGGATGATGTTGTTATTATTAAATCTGAATGCTTCTGTACAAAATGCTAGTACAAGTTAATGAAAATATCGAGTGTTTATTATCAAATGTGGCAGAAAATCTGAAAATGCAGTACTGCTTTTGTTCTCAACATCAAGAATGTGGAGCTAGAATCAACTCCACCACTGCTGTCATTCCTGTCACTCAATATAACCCCCACCCCCAAAATTTGTTCTGTAGATTAAAAATTTAGTTTGGAGAGAAGTCACTCAGGAGCACTAAGGCCCCAAGATCATGATTGCATAACAATGGAACTACTTTCTAAGAAGTTTCTGGACAATAGAAGGGATGTGAACAGATGTAGGGAGAAAGGGAAAAGGAAAGAAGATAAATTGAATAGATGGCTGGCAGCTAGGGAGCAATTTTGTAACAGAATAAAATTTTAAGTTTTCCTGTATAACTTACCATTTGAATTTTCTTCCACTTCTCTCCTTATATTTTATAGAAAACGTAACACTCACTTACATCTTGTGGAAGTAAAGTTTTTGTTTGTTTTGTTGGCTTTTTTTCTGGAGGGGGGGATTGGTTTACAAAATGCTGAGTATGGCTTCAAATTAGATACAGAGTGAGAATCCAGGCTGATTTGTGAGAAATTTACTAAAATATGTAACACCAAACATGATAAGAATAAAAAGAGAAATATTTTAGATAATAATCAAAACCAACTAGCCAAGTAGATAGTTGTATAATTAAAAAGATAATTCACTAGTTGTTGTATGTCCCTCTACTTTTTAATATTTGTTTGATTATATGAATAACATCTTTGATTACTCACCCCAAGCAGAAGGTAAACTTAGACATTCAATTCCTGAAGGCCAGATCAGTGGACATTGTGCAGGAAACCAGAGGACTAGTACTAGAATTGAACTGAAAGGAGACTACAAGTTTAAGACAGAAAGTGAGTATTTAATAGGTCTTCCAAACCAGAGGCACTGGAGATGAGAACAAGGACCAAACACAGAGGCAACAGGATTCAAACCAGCAACCAGATTGGAACAGGTGAAATGAGAGGTCATTTAAGTTTATTCTGGAAACAGGACTTGGTGCATCTCCATTGGCCAACTCAGTCCTCCTAAAGTTGCTGGAACAGAACAGACACTAGATATATATTGGTCTTTTGGATTTCACTCATCATTAACTTTTCAACAGGTTTTTAATTCACAAAGCATATGGGGTGGATAATTGCTTACCTAATAGTGTCCATTACATGGTTGGAAGATAACCAGGACAGAGATAAACTAGGGAAGGATGGAGTGCTCCTCAGGCCATCTCAAGTGCTGAAGTAGAAAATGTAGACTAGTAAAAATGCCCAGCAAAATAGCAGTGTCATGGTGTCAGGTCCTTGCACTGTCACTTGTGAGCTAAGTTACTTAACTCAAGCTAAGTTACTTAACTTCTATGAGTGAAAGTTGCCCCATATAAAGGGATAATAACAATAAACTCTTTACCTACATCACATGATTATTGGATAATGTATCAAATAAAATCAATAAGGTCTGTGATGGTTAATATTGAGTGTCAACTTGATTGGATTGGAGGATGCGAAGTATTGCTCCTGGGTGTGTCTGTGAGGGTGTTGCCAAAGGAGATTAACATTTGAATCAGTGGACTGGGAAAGGCAGACCCACCCTCAGTCTGGGTGGACGCAACCCAAACTGCCAATGAAGGCAGAATAAAAGCAGGCAGAAGAATGTGGAAAGACTAGACTAGCTAAGTCTTCTGGCCTCCATCTTTCTTCCGTGCTGGATACTTCCTGCCCTTGAACATTAGACTCCAAGTTCTTCAGCTTTTGGACTCTTGAACTTACATCAGTGATTTGCCAGGAGTTTTCATGCCTTCAGCCACAGACTGAAGCGTGCAAAGTCGGCTTCCCTATTTTTGAGGTTTTGGGACTCAGACTGGTTTCCTTTCTCCTCAGCTTGCAGACGGTCTATTGTGGGACTTCACCTTGTGATGGTATGAGTCAATACTCCTTAATAAACTCCCTTTCATATATACATTTATCCTATTAGTTCTGTCCCTCTAGAGAACCCTGACTAATACAAGGTCTTGTTTTTAAAATGCATAAACTGTTGTGCAAATAGCATGCTTTCCTACTTCTACATCTTACATGGGTGTTTCCTTTGCACAGGCTTTGCCCCAAATCTCTGTAACATGGAGATTAGCGTGGAGTAAGAGTTAACTCTTACTGAACTTCATGCCTAAACTTCAGAGGTGTTCTCTGGACATCACCTTCCTCCCTAGTTTTGTAAGATGTCCTTTATTTATTATATCACAAATCACATTGTATCATCATTTCCTAGTGTAATTTTTATAATGGAAAGTCAGTCTCAACATATTAAAGAGCTAGTCTTATTCTCTAAAAATGTATTTTAGTTATTAATAATTCTTGCAAAAGAATACTTGGTGCTTACTATTACTTAAAAAGTTAACATGAGGATGAAGATAGATATAAACAGATTATTGCCATTTTGACACCAAGTAAATCTCTCTGAAATCAGTTAGCTGCCTACTAACTCAGTCAAGGCCAAGCTAGAATCTACTCTTTTAGCTTGATCATAAACACAAAAGAAAGTGTGGAGGCATAAATTGTGGATTCATACTTTATTATAAACTTATATAGACAATTGAAACTATACTTATATTTTATATTTTAAAATACATCAAAGTGAACATCTAATTCAGTTTTTTGTAGAGATTTTTCTAACCCATAGAATATGTTTTGGGCCTCCCAAGGGTCTAAAAACCACAGTTTGGGAAACATTGTCCTGGAGACTAGGTAGAACAGAGAGTAAGAAAGATAAGATCAGGAAGCTGGCCAGGCATGGCAGTTCATACCTGTAATTCCAGCACTCTGAGAGGCTAAAGTGGGAGGATTGTGTGAGGTCAGGAGTTCAAGACCAGTGTATGCAACATAGCGAGACCCTGTGCCTACAAAAATTAAAAAAAAAAACAAAACTGGTCATGGTGGCATGCACCTGTAGTACTAGCTACTTGGGAGGCTGAGGGGGCAGGATCACTTAAGCCCAAGGGTTTGAAGTTACAGTGAGTTATGATGGAGTTTCTGCATTCCAGCCTGGGTGACAGAGAAAGGCCCTGTTTTGTTTTGTATGTTTTTGTTTGTTTTTTAAATAAGAAGCTAAGTAACTCTCCTACAGCAAAATATTTTTACAGAATTCTGAACTAGCCCTGTGAAGTGATGATGGTTGGCAGATAATTTGCAGAAAAACTCAAAATATACTGGACATAAAAAGATTTATTCTGGATTACAAGTAAATGCCAACCAGACAGTCAAGACAGATGTAATTACCACAAACTGATGAAGACAGAGGAAGAAAAGTAATTTTTTTGTTCAAAGATTATTGCTTGAAACTTCCTTACAGTTAGGCAACACTGGACACTGATTTGATTTTTATTGCAATGCAGTGATAACAAAGTCACATATCATTAAGTTTCCACAGAGGACATTGAAAGGAAAAGTCTCTCTTTTTTAGATGTTGTTACTTAAACTTTGGTCTTTAGCCAGGGTCAAGAGATTTCTTAGCCAGCTTCCTGGCTTTTCTGAAGCCTCCAGAGTGGTCTCTCTAAGTAATGTGTCTGCAGGACAGGGAGGAGCAAGGTTTGACAAAACTACCCTGTGTGACTTCCATAACCTTAGAATACTTTCAGTGTCAAGAAATGCACAGAACAGGATTTAGAGAGAGAACAGTTGTTATCTCTGAGAATAAAGTGAGGGGTGCACCCAAGCATGGGCATGTTTGGCGAGTCTTCTCATAATTTGCTTTTTGCACTTACGTTTCTTAATTTTTTTTAATATAACACACAAGCAGTACTTTGTAATTAAAGCTAAAACACAAAAGATCACTGCAAAGCAATTCTAAAACTCCTTATTATCCTTCCTCTATTTTCTTGTGGAATGGTAGCAGTCATTCAAATGGAGGATATGACCTTGTTTAATACCTCGTTGAGCAAGAAGATCCCTTGCCTGTAAAGGACCATATTGCCATTACTTCAAAATCAGCTACTGCTTGACCACTGGGGTAGATTACTTTGGATATTTTCCCCAAGAGGGCTTCTCATTAAAATGGCTTTGCCTCAAGAGCTAATGTAGAAACCCATTTCATTCATTAATTACCTCATGGGTAGAAATTGCTTCCTAAACTTTATTTGGAACCAATTTTCTCCCCTTAACTTAATTTCGTTTCATTCACCAGGTTCAATTGCCTGTGATGAATACAAAAAAGAAAAAACAGTCTGTGATCTGAAGCTCCCCAGCACAAAAATTGCATTTCTCAATTAGGCCTGTTATTAACCACCTTTTCTACTTTATGTAAAGATTTGCAACCCATCTTGAAATTGCAGACCTTTTATGTTCTCTCTGAGCTTGGACTTCGTTGGACCTATTTTAACACAAGGGATGTTAATATCTCAGCATTCAATAAAGAAATGGGCAAAAATAATCTATGAGAGGTGAAATATAAATGTATTCAGGCTGGCCTAAACCTATCAAACTTTAAAATCATAAATAGGTTGACATTATAGCTTATCAATTAGCTTATCCCTAGTTCCTACTCTAGAGAAATGTGTATTGAATTGGTAGCTCAATTTTGCTACCAACCATTAAGAAATGTCAGATGGAGTGCCAAAAAGTAACCTCGTGTGGCATAATTCCACATCTGCCACTTGCATCCCTCTTTGAGGAGGAATAGATTCTACCTTTCAGAATAGGTATGAGTATGGATCATTGATTCAAGAAAATCTCTAAACCTCCTCTTGACTTTTAATTTTGAGTTAGTTCTAGCAAGGTGAAAGAAGCTGTATTACTCTAGGTTTTCCATGAAAAATCAAACAAATAGGGTCTCTCTCTCTCTCTCTCTCTCTGTCTTTCTCTCTCTCCCTCTCTCTCTCTGTCTCTCTCTCTCTCTCACACACACACACAAGCATATCTGGGAGATATTGCAGTTTTAATTTCAGACTATCACAATAAAATGAATATTTCAATAAAGCAAGTCATACAAATGTTTTCATTTCCCAGTGCATATGAAAGTTATGTTTATGCTATACTGTCAGTGCGTAATAGCATTATGTCTAAAAGAACAATGTACGTACCTTAATTTAAAAATACTTTCTTGCTAAAAAATGCTAACAATCATCTGAGCCTTCAGAGTGTCATAATCTTTTTGCTAGTGGAGGGTTTTGCCTCCATGTTGATTGCTGTCGACTGACCAAGGTGGTGGTTGCAACAGAGTTGGATGGCTGTGGAAATTTCTTAAAATAAGACAATAATGAAATTTGCCAAATCGATTGACTCTTTCTTTCATAAAATATTTCTTTGTAGCATGTGATGCACTTTAATGTTTTACCCACAGTAGAACTTTTGTCAAAATTAAAGACAATTCTTTTAAACCCTGCCACTGCTTTATCCACTAAGTTATGAAATACTCTAAATCCTTTGTTTTCACTTCATCAATGTTTACCGCATCTTCACAGGAGTAGATCTCATCTCAAGAAACCACTTTCTTTGCTCATCATAAGAAGTAGTTCCCCAGCCATTCAAGGTTTACCATGAGATTGCAGCATTTAGTCACACCTTCAGGCTCCACTTCTAATTCTAGTTCACTTGCTATTTCTACAACATCTACAGTTACTTCCACCCCTGAAGTCTTGAACCCCTTAAAGTCATCCATGAGGGTGGGAGTCAATGTCTTCCAAACTCCTGTTAATGTTGATACTTTGACCTCCTCCCATGAGGCACAAATGTTCTTAATGGTATCTAAAATGGTGAATGCTTTCCAGAAAGTTTTCAATTTAATTTTCCCAGATCCATCAGAGAAATTACTATCTATGGCAGCTATAGACTTATGAAATATATTTCTAAAATAATAAGACTTGAAAATTAAAATTACTTCTTGATCCACAGGCTGCAGAATGGATGTTGTATTAGCAAGCAAAGAACACTACACTTAACCTCCTTGCTCATCTGTATCAGAGCTCTTGGGTGACTAGATGCATTGAGAATGAGCAGAAATATTTTGAAAGGAATCTTCTTTTCTTAGCAGCAAGTCTCAGTAGTGGGCTTAATATATTCAATAAACTATGCTGTAAAAAGATATGTTGTTATCCAGTCTTTGTTGTTCCATTTATAGAACAGAGATAGAGTAGATTTAGCTTAATTTTTAAGGGCTGATATAGTTTGGCTCTCTGTCCCCACCCAAATCTCATGTCAAATTGTAATCCCCACGTGTCAAGGGAGGAACCTGGTGGGGGGTGATTGGATCATGGGGGTAGATTTCCCTCATTCTGTTCTTGTGATACTGAGCTCTCACAAGATCTGATGGTTTAGAAGTGTGGCACTTCTCCCCTTGTTCTCTCTCTGTTGCTGCCTTGTGAAGATGTGCCTTGCTTCTCCTTCACCTTCTGCCATGATTGTAAGTTTCCTGAGGCCTCCCCAGAATTTTCTTTTTCTACTGCATAGTCATGCTGCAAAATTTCCAAACTTTTGTCCTCTGCTTCCCTTTGAAACATAAGTTCCAATTTCAAACCATCTATTTCTTCATGCATATGGGCATACATTTTTAGAAAAAGCCAGGTTACATTTTGAATGCTTTGCTGCTTAGAAATTTCTTCCACCAGATACCCTAAATCATCTCTCTCAAGTTCAAAGTTCCACAGATCTTTCCAAACTTTCAATCATCTTCCTGTCTTCTTCTGAGCCGTCGAAACTGTTCCAGCCTCTGTCTGTTACCCAGTTCCAAAGTCATTTCCACATTTTCAGGTATCTTTGTAACAATATCTCACTCCTGATACCAACTTTCTGTATTAATTCACCACACTACTATAAAGAATTACCTCAGACTGGGTAATCTATAAAGAATGGCAGAAGGTAAAGGGGAAGCAGGGCATGTCTTCACAAGGCAGAAGGAAAGAGTGAAGGGGGATGTGCCACACTTTTAAACCACCAGATTTTGTGAGAACTCAGTCACTATCATGGAGGAAATCTGCCCCCATGATTCAATCACCTTTCACCAGTTCCCTCCCCTGACACATGGGGATTAGAATTCAACATGAGATTTGAGAAGGGCAAAGGATAAAATGATATGGCTTGGCTGCGTCACCACACAAATGTATATGTGCACACACACACATACAGGGGTACTTCATCTCATTGTGTGTCATATATATACACACATGCACACACACAGATATATATATATATGTATATATGTTCAAACTGGAACTTACACCATCAGCTCTCTTGGTTCTCGGGCGTTCAGACTCACACTAGTGTTATACCATCAGCTTTTCTGGGTCTGATATATATCAGAGCTGATGTATATCCCAATAAGTTCCTCATCTTCATCCAAGACCACCTCAGCCTGAACTTCATTGTCCAAAAACACTGGCAGCTTTTCTGGGTCTGATATATATAAGAACTGAGAAAAGCTGATGGTATAAGTCTAGTGTGAGTCTAAAGGCCTGAGAATCAGGAAAGCTGATGGTGTAAGGTACAGTTTGAATTTGACTCTGAATGCAGAAGACCAACGTCCCAGTTCAAAGAAAAACAGAGAACCAATTCTAACTTTCTTAGCTTTTTCATTCTCTGTAGGCCTTCATTGGATTGGATAAGGCCACCCATATTGGGCAGCGTAATCTGCTTTACTCAGTCTGCTGATTGAAATGTGAATCTTATCCAGAAACACCCTCACAAACACACCCAAATAATCTTTAACCAAATATCTGGGCACTTTGTGTTCCAGTCAAGTTGACACATAAGGTAAACCATCACTGAAGCCTTGATCCAACAACTCATCATAGAGAAAAAGGAAAGAATACTTATTTAGATAGAGAGAAAGAACCAAGCAACTGAGGGAGTTGGTTTTTTTTTTTTAAATACACTTTCTTGTTGACAAGTAATGTTTTTTCTAATCATATACCAAATATACATTAATGTTCATTGAAATAAGCAGAAGTTTATATGTACACAAAACTTTCAGTATATCCAAAAGTTTACACATAAGGTAAACCGTCACTGAAGGTTTGATCCCAATAACTGATCTTAGAGAAAAAGGAAAGAGTAACTTATTTAGACAGAGAAAGGGAACCAAGCAATTGAGGGAGCTGGGGGTCTTAAATAAACTTTCTTGTTGATGCATAAGGTTCGTTCTAATCAAATACCTAATATACATTAATGTTCATTGAAATAAGTGGAAGCTTATGTACACAAAAACTTTATTATATCCAAAATTTATGTACAAACAGGACATGTACCACATAATAATACCACTAAATTTGAGTGTATATTTAGGTATAAACCATTAATTTTTGTAAATAGTATGTTGATGACAATTAATTTATGAATGTTATTTTAATAAATGTCCTGTCTTTGAAGCTCATTAAATTTGTTCCATTAGCTTGATATGTAATATTGCCACAAATTACTAGATTATAGAAATTCTGATTTTATATTTATAAACAAAATAATAAACTCCTTCAGAAATATATATGGCTTATACATATATTTAAAATGTTTGACTCACCATGACATAAGTTTACCTATATAACAAACCTGCATATGTACCCCTGAACTTAAAAGTTTAAAAAATATATTTGACTCTTTTAGTAATCAAAGACATGAAAACTAAATCATTAGCCCTCCATTTCCATCCTAAAACATAATAGATGTGTTAATAGGAAGGAAAGCCAAACACTATGGCAAGTAGCAGTGCATTTCTGCTGTTACCAGTTAAGTCCCACAGATACTATATGTTTGTTCTCAAACCATTTTATAATAGCAATACTTGTCATTATAATCACATAATTTAATTACATGCTGCTAGAGGAAAAAAAGTGCTATTTGCATGAAAGCTAAGTTGAGTGAATAGAAAGTTTTACTAAATGTAAGTTAGGAAAAAAAATGGTTGATATTGAATTATATATAGGTGAGATAAACTATAAGAGAAAGAGAAAAAATAAGAATCTAGAAGGACTATGCATTCACATTGCTTTTGGTTTTCTCTCCCCTCTCACAGAATAGAAAATAAAAGTCATAGAAGGTGACTTATAGGAGTGGTTTATACAAGAAGATCTGATCAGTTATTTAAAAAGAAAAAAACATCAAAAGATTTCAATCCTGATAGAAATCAAAATGTTGCCATGTAGGATTTCTAATAACAGGATTTCTAGGATTTCTTCAACAATTTATGTTTAGCCTGTTTGAAGCAACACTTTGTTGTTTGATGTTTGTATTAATTTGTAGTACATCTCATTAACTGGCCCATCTTTGATAATGTTTTTAATTTTTCTAGCCGATAATGAGTATGAGTGATGATGTTATATTCACTAACTATTCACTCACCTCATTTCTCCTCTATATGTCCCCAACCCACTGACATTGTGCTTGCCCATGTGACTTATTTGAGCTAACGGAAAGTGGATAAAAGTGACAGGATGTCAGTTCTTATGTAAGGCCTTAAGATGGTTGGCTGTTTTCTACAAGCCCTATTGAGCATCTGACACCCACCATGAGAAGATCATGCCCCAGACTGATCCTCAGTCTGAGTTTTCCTTCAGCCTGGGTCTCAAAATTGGAGACACATGCAGAAAACCTGAATCCAACCAGCAGCCTGTAGTCTGGTGATGAGTCCCACTAAATGGAGTCACACTGAAGCTGAGCTGTAGCTAACACACAGAGCAGCGATGAGTGAAAATTAACAAAGTGTTGTCAAAGCCATTGAATTTTGTATTGTTTGTTACACAATATTTTTCCATCAAAAGCTGATTAATCCAGTTTTAACCAATTTTGTGACTAGCCTACACTTTTAAATAATTTTTTTCATGCTAGGGTGTGTATTTAGTACTCCTTTTTTTCCCACTAAAGATGTTATTTGCCCTTAAAAATTTTTGAATGGATATTATTTAGAACTACATCTCTTTTTGCAACACCTCCAGAATAATACTTTGAAATGTGTTTGTAATTCACTTGGATTTGCTTTAACAGGCACAGGTCCAAAATAGGAAAACTTTGCCCATACATGAAAATATTAGGAATAAAGCCACCTTAATATATTTTAAATAGGTTTAAATGTCTAAGTGACTCATCTATTATTTTTATGACTTCTTGCATTATCCCAACTTTTAATTTAACCTACAACTAGTCACAATGGCATTTTATACTAATATTATTTATTGTATTAAAATGGCAAAAGGTATATACTTATTATTAGAGAAAATATGAGGAATTGGCAGTCTCCATATACTCTAATAGCTGAAGAACAGAACTTTGGAAGTGGTAAGCAACGTGCCTCTGGTCACACTGTAAAACATTTGGAAGGAGCCATTCTGTCCTTTTGTTTGTGATATCCAGAATACAGCTTGGTACATTTTTGACAATTGGCAAATATTTCATGAATGAAAGAATGTACATGCCTGAATGTTGGCATGGATACAACCCTCTAAGAATGTACTTATTGATGCTTTTTCTCATACTCTTGCTTGCTTTCTCATGGGAGTATAATTGTACCTATAAGTATACCAGAGGCAAAAAGAAAAGGTATCAGGAATAATAAAAAGAAGAGAACTGACTGATTCACAGATTGACTAGTTTTTTTCATAGTCTATTGATTGAATGTCAAATAATATCCATAAAAATTGAAAATTTGCATGGAATCTGCCCTGCTACAATCAGAACATTTCCAAAAATATTTACTCCTCTCTAGTGTGCCTGAACCCATGTATTTCTAACAGCTGAGTTGTAGGCTTACAAGCATATTCATTGTAAGCTTGATTATACTAGTGAATAATTATAAACAACACAAAATGCCTGATTATAGGGAATTAGCTAAATCTATCATGGGGTATACATGCAATGAAATACAGCATGTCTTGCATTTAGTAAGAGCTTAATAAATATTGTTGACTCACTGACTGCAGTCATTAAAAACAAGGTTGTAAATGTATATTTATTGACATTGAAAAAAATCCACAACATATTAAGTCAGGCTAACAGGTTACCAAGAGGCATATATAACAATTGTATTTCTGTGTGAGGAAAAACAACATACATATATTTGTCTGTATACATAAAGAAAGTTGAAGGATTTTTACCTGAATGTTAAGAGTCATTATTTCAGAGGCAGATATTTGTGTTGTTCTCTCTTTTCAACTTAATGTCCTTCTATTATTTTCTGATTTATTTTACAGTGATCATATATTATTTTATAATTATAAAAACAAAAAGACAACATAACTTTGCAAAAAGTTATATATGTAAAGTGTTTGGGAATGGACTATGTATAAAGCCAAGTCAGCTATGAGTGGGTAGCTTAAAGATAAAGAAAGAGGGAGTTCCCCAGTGTCTGGTTTGTCATGGTGTTTATGGGTGAATTTACAAGTGTCATAGATGGAAGAGGGGCTGGAAAACTTAGGTTTTTCTATTAGACCCACAGTCTATACTGATCTCTACCTTCATATGTAGTAATGGTTCATCACTTATTCTACAAACATGGCAAGAAGGTACTTTTGTACGTTATTCCTTAGGCTACTAACAAGAAAATAAAAATCAGAAAGAGACAGGAAAAGTATAATTTTAAAACTGAATCAGTTCTCCATTCCCCAAATCCTCTCCCCAGAAGTCAAATTCCTGGAAAATACACAGCATGCCCAGTGTATGGGATGTAATTTTAATAAACTGTTGTCGTTTATTTAAAATTCAAATTTTACTGAGCATCCTGTATTTTTATTTACTAAATCTGGCAATTGTACTGACCAACAATATGTCTGGCCTCATTTGCTCATTTAATAGGAAGTAATCAAATCTGCCTGCAGGATTATTGTATCAGAGGTATCTCTTTTACTTCCCTCGTCAACTCTTAGCTTTTATGTTAACACTGACTCTGCGTTGGTTCATCCAGCCTTAACACTGACAGCTTGTAGCGTAGTAGTTTGCTTTTCTGCATAAGGTCTGTTAGGGCCATTCTCATTCTATCCTCAATAGAAGAAGATAAATACTGGTACCTTTGCTAAGGAGAACAAAAAAAAAATTCCTATTTCTTTTTTGTCTTTCTCTACCCTCTGACCCCAGCCAAGAAGGCACTAATGATAGGATTCTAATCAATCCCCATTATCATCTCCTAGCATGAGATGGTGTTTATCAAAGCGTGTGTTTCCTACTGCCACTCAGTACTGCATAATCAACCATCCTGAAACATAATGACTGAAAATAAGAAGATTTATTTAGTTCACAAGTTTGCAGACTGGTGATTAAGGCTGAACTTGGCTGGGCAGTTCTGGTCTCTGCTGGAGTCACACACATGTCTGGCATTTGGCTGGCTGTTCACTGGAGTGACAGGGGCCACTGACCCATGCATTTTTCATATTTCGTCAGGCCATCCTGGTCATGTTCTCATGGCAGTGGTAAAGGTGCAAGAGAACAAGCGGAAATATTTGAGCACTAGCCTTTACTAAGTACTTGAACCTTGGTGTCTTTGGCACAATATTAAGTCAGTGAGCTATCTTTGCTAATGCTGAAAGAACCGCTTGGCTCAATATGAGATTCTTAGAATTGTTCACATTCTAAGAACAACCTATTCTTAGGCATCCCAGATGCACCTAATGAAAACAATAGTCCAGTATCTCCCCAAAGATGGCCTAGCAATAGTTCTGCTTGGAACTAAATGAGTTCACATTTTGATACTCACAAATTGATTTTCAGTCTGACCAGGCAACTGTAGCACTGTTTCTTACTGAGTCCATCAAAATTATAAATCTATTTAACCTTTTTCCCTTAAACTTCTATTAACTACACAATATGCACTGCGTAGATAATGTTAACACAGAATGAAATGGAAAATAAGGTCTTCATCCATCCCTAATCTAATTGTAGCAACTTGCTGATAACTAATGAAAAGACCAGAAGGTAATCATTACCTCTTTTGAATGAAGAAGAGTTTTGCAGCTTGACTGCAACTATGTGAATTTCAAGCTCCATTTGTTGAAACTAACATGAAAACAGTACATTTGACTTTTCTGAAAATCACTATGCGAAATTGTTTGAAGACTATTGTAGAAATTTATATTCATCTTCACCTTTTCATAATCATTACCTTACATCATACTTTATAACAAAACAAATATCCTGAATTTTATAAAATTAAAGCAGAATAAAATGTTATTATTAAGGTCTTTCTTTGATGTTACTGGCAATTAACATTTAAATGAAGATTTAAATTATCCATAGCAGAAGATTGAAAGAAACAATTACATATAATTAAATTTATAACTCAATGATCAAAATAGAAATATGACAAAAATTGGCTGCTATTTTTTTCTTACAGATTAAAATACAATTTTTTAATAAAATGCAATTGTAATATTTTATTTTTCTATATATTTTATACTATATTAAGGTTATGCATATAAATTCAGAAAAATAGGATAAATTCCTTTTGATTTTTGATTCTGGTTATGTGAGCATATGTGTATCTCGTTACCAATTATACATAATGTGAAGAGTTTTAATGTAGTCAAGTGAAGTGCAATGTTGTCACTGAAGTGATATTTTTGAAAGTATTTTTGAAGATTTACCTTGAATTCTGTGAATTACCACCTGTTTACACCAACTAAACATGTAGCATTGTCAGAAAATATTTTTCTTTTTGTTTGGGTATACCGATTACACTCTAAATACTTTTTGGAAAAAAAAAAAAGCTAGTTGTGACAGTGTAAAAAGAACCTTGGACTTGGTGTCTGTGTCCTGCTTTGAATCTCTGAAACTTGTTAGTTGTATGACCTTGGACAAATGTCAACAGAGCTTTATGTTTGTGTGCAGTTTCATGAAACAATTGAAATAAAACAGCGGCACACTGGAAGAACTCAATAAGCTCTTTTGAACAGCTGAAAGAGAAGGTACAGAAAGAAAATAAAAATGAGTTTCCCACCTACATTTTACTTTGGAAATACCCTCTGGTTTTCACTGTCAATTGACTTTTTCTGGATTCAGGCATGAAGATCAATAATTTCTCCCTTGTTCTATAATATGGATAAGCAAAAATATTATGGGAGTTAACTGCAAAAATGAATTTGTGAAACTATTAATCTAAACAGAATGAGATTATTGTATCAATGCTGTCTCTAAAATGTAGATGAGGGACTTGTCCTAAAACAGTTTATACAAATACCTTGAATTATTAGAAACAATCCTTGTTACTGATGATTCTAAATTTTTAGGGGGTGATGTATATTTTCAAAATCTGCCAAAAGCTTTGGACTTACTTTACAGAACAACAAAAAATGTATACATAAAGGCACTCCCTTGGACATCCACAGGCCTAAGTGGTCAAGCTTGGTATTTGTGATTTCAGAAATATTAATATTCATTGTCTTCGATGAAATAAAAATGCATTTTGCCTCTCAATGTGTATAACAGTTAGCTAATTATAGAACTTTAGGGGACAGGCGGTGATAGTGACAGGGGGCAGACAAATCCTAGGCAGATGGGGCGGGTCCCCAGTAAAACCCTACCTTTGATTCAAAAACAGCCTGAAGGCTAAAAAACTAGACTGCTGGTTCTGGACGAAACCCTCAACCTGGAGTGAGAACATCTGTTCCTGTTTGTTCTCCCTTTCCCGACTGGTTCTTTTTGAATAATGCTTTTTAAGTGATCAAATGTTGCCTTTTCTAATACGACCTATGACCTGCCTCTCCCCTTTATGCTCCAAGGAGGTTTGAAACAAACCAAAAACTCATTCAAAACAACAATATTCAAGGTTCATAATATTTAAAAAAATGAATAAGTGAAACATACCTTTTAAACTTTTAAAATCAATAACATTTTTCTTAATCTAATGGAACCAAAACAAGAATGGATCTAATGTCAGATAAAAGTAAAATGCATAGTGTGTAGCTCTCTAAACAGGATCAGTAGTCCACAAAAGAAGGAAAGCACATCCTCTTCCTCTTCCTCTTCCTGTGGCAGATACTCTTGGATACTTGAAGACCAGCCTCATTTTTTCTTGCTAGAAGATTCCACCTACCACTATAGAGGTTAAAAAGCAGTTTACACTGACTTTTAGGAAGTATTTATTTTTCCTTGAATGAAAGCATTAGTAGAGAAGAAATTGCTGCTACTTCCTTTCTACTTTTGGATATTGTCCTATGCGGATAATAGTTGCACAACTGCAGCCACTTTGTGACCATGAGCTGAAGACCAAGAGATACTGACACAGAATCCTGATAACTGATATCGCTGAGCCACTTAACCCACCCTGATTTGCATATCTATAGACTCTTCATTATGTGGGAAAAATTAGCCCATACTGTTTATAAATTCTTTTTTTGGTGGCTATTCTGTTCCTTGTGGCCAAAAACACACTATTGAACCTCTGATGCAGGATTTTTCTCGGTCACTTGTCAACTGGTGACCCCTGGCTGGTGACGCCCTTGCCCAGGCCTTGCTTGGGCCCAGGTTTGTCACAGGAGACACCCTGTCCACTCAGCTTGCTGGACTGTGACCGGTGGCATTCTGGCATTGATCCCACAGCCACCACAACTGCACTCTCAGCTCCTGGCAGGAGGCGTTGTGTCAGGAAGCAAGTGTGTGGCCCAAGTGGGCACTCCAAGTGCTGGCATAGAAGCAGGCTCTGTGTGGTGCTTGCAGCCGGAAGAGACATATCACAAGCCACTCCTGTGGTATACCCCAGCATCCAGAATAGGGAGTCATAGTGATGCCTAGGCAGGGGTGCACATGACCCTAAAGCCCCAGAGAGGATGTTACAGCATTCTAATTAGCTCTTTTAGTCCTCCCATCCACACCCCAACAGACGGCAGCATGTTAACAACTCTGTCAGCTCTTTGCCCTGCTCTGGCGTCTACAGCTCCAAGGCTGGCTCAACCCTGCCACTGCTTTCATTGCATGGGGTGGCCGCCCTCCACTGGCAAAGGGCAGAGGGCCATGATATTACAGTCTTGTCTGTACCCACGTTTGGTGGGTCCGAAGCTCTTGTCCCGTGTCCAAGAATAATGAGAATATGCTGACAATCGAAGAGTGAGGAAGGGGGAGAAGAATTTTATTGAGTGACAAAACACCTCTCAGCAGAGAGGGGATCCACAGGTGGACAGCCACCCGAAGTCAGGTGGTTTCTCCCCCAGTGTGGCTGAGAGTGGGGTTTTTATGGGCAAAGAAAGGGGAGGGGCAGGCCATAGGTAGTATTAAAAAAGGCAACATTCTGTTATTTAAAAAGCATTATTCAAAAAGAACCAATCAGGAAAGGGTGGACAAACAGGAACAGACGTTCTCACTCTGGGTTGCAGGTTTCATCCAGAACCAGCAGTCTAGCCTTTCAGCCTTCAGGCTGTTTTTGAATAGAAGGTGGGGTTTTACTGGGGACCCACCCCATCTGCCAAGGATTTGTCTGCCTCTTGTCACTATCACCACCTGTCCCCTAAAGTTCTGTAATTAGCTAACTGCTATACACATCAAGAGGCAAAATGCATTTTTATTTCATGGAAGACAATGAATATCAATATTTCTGAAATCACAAATACCATGATGGAGATTCTTGTCTTGAATCGTAAGTAATGACAGAGATAGCCTATGATGCCACTGTTTTGGTTCCAACATGGAAATTCTTTTCTCTTTCTGTTTCAGAGATTCTTCAGTCCCATCGCTTGGCAAAGGATTGGTTATAAAGCAAGCTTGACCACTTAGGCCTGAGGATGGCCGAGGGAGTGTCTGATTTGTGAGGTGATGGAGAAAGACAGGGAGAAAATGAGGGAGGGAGGGAGGGAGGAAGAGAGAGAGAGAGAGAGAACAGATAATAAAAGCTAGAAATACCAGATCAGAGTAGGTAAAATGTGTTGTGATCTGAATGAATTCTGAAGTTTTGATTTTATGTGTTTCCCCAGTGCAAGTTTGTGTGGCTGTGCTGTTTCGTTAAAAGGTCTGTATAGAAGCAAATAACAATGCTGACAGTAATTTAGCTAAAAACAAAACAAACAAACAAAACCCAGGTGTGCTCTTGCCCAGGAGGAAGTGAGGATAGCCTACGTTTTCTTTTCCATTTTATACATCACTTAGAACTTACTGCAGTGATTCTACAAAGTCAGGAGGCTTTAAAAAGTTAATGAGAAAAATATAAGAAAAGCCTGTTGTGTGTAATTTTTGAATCTCTTGCAATGTCCAGGGTTTGTTACCCAGGGAAGCAAGGCTATTTTAATGGCTTTCATTTTTATTGCACTAGATTTGCAGAAAGCACCCTAAACCTTCCAAGTTAATAAAAAATATTGTGACCCTTGGTAGGCAAACAACATTATTTCAGCACTGGAACTTTTAAAGATTATTCTCCTATTATTTGACCTCAGGGACTTGACATTCATTGTTGCATATTCATAATGGTAATTGAGTTAAACCCCGGCATGGATTTTGATATTTTAGTACTATGCCCTACTTGATCACAAAGGACTGGGTAATCAGGTTCGCCTTTAATCATGACTTCTTATGACTTCTTTTGTGTTAGTTTCTTGTAAAGTGAGTTGAATTCTATATTCCAGGTTAATTAATATGAATATATTTTTCTCTCCAACTAATTAAAAATCCCTTGAAGACAGAGACTCTATGTTATATTTTTCTGTTTCCTCCAGAACAGGGTTACCTAAAGAATGTCCCATGGAAGACCACTTCCTTGGGATGCCAGTAAATATTTTTTAAAAAGTTATCTTCTTAAATAAGGTAGAAAAATTTATTTGTTTATTTTTTTAAAGCAAATCTTTAAAGTATAGCACTTCAGAACATTTAAAATGCAAACATGTCCCACGTCACCAAGCTAGGAACATATATGTAGAAATTCCCAAACACAGCTGAACATAAACTTTTTTTTGGACAGGGAGGGGCAAGTGGTGTGATAAGATATCTCTTAAGATAAAATATACATTGTGAAATGTTCCTCTGCAGTACATGGTCTATTATTATGAAGATGGTATGTGTCATGTGCAAGTATAAAGATTCTTTTATTGACTTTAAAAACTTGTTTCATGAGGGATGATGCTTACTTATTTTTCCAATGAGGGAAAAATAATTTTAGCACTTATAATCTGGTAAATCATCTTTATATAAACAATATCTTGATTTAAGTGTTTAAAGAAATATTTAAGTGTATGGTTTTATAAAAGCAAGAAATAAATTTGTTGGAAATAGCTGATTCACATTTAATGCATTATTTAAAATTTATGTAAAGTGTTCTTATGCAAAGATTTCTAGTGAATAGCCAGTAAATCTTGGGACATCCTGCTTCCAGTATGGTGATTATCTTATCTCATTCAAACTTCTTGCTGTAAGAAAAAAAAAGTCTAGAAAAGTTGAATAGCATTTGAGTGATACCAGGGAAGAAACGATTTAGAGAGCTAAAATCCTGAAGAGTAGGGGAGTGCAGGTAGATGAACCTGATATTCAATTCTTCTTTTTCCAGCAAGGTATTTGAGAGACTGGATAACTGAAAAGAACTTTGGGCAACCTTGTGGTGCTCAGCAGGCTAAAAATTAAGAGTTCAGGACTTGCCAAGGAGGAAGGGCATGAAAAAATACTCCAGTCTTTCAGCTGGGACCTGTGAAGGGCAATATTTCCAAGTAATGGCTATCCAAAAAAGACCAGCTCTCATAAAGACTGAAGGTTAGTTTTGAATCAGTTCACTTCCTAAAAGAAAGTACTCTGCCTCTCTCATGTAACTGCCTGCCAAGGGCAAAGGTAAATCTTTTCTGGAGGAAGGTAACATCATCCAGCAACTCAAATTACTTCTGCAATTTTTTTCATAAGAAAAGGTCAGATAGATCTTCAATAAAAAATAGCAGGGCATACAGAGAAAGGACAGGAATGTCTGAAATAATGGACAGGAGAAACAGACCCATAAGAGATCTAGATACTGCAGTTATCAGACAGGTCTTTGAGAAAACTGAATAATATGTTCACAAGAACCAGAATCTATATAATGAGTCAAATTGAAATTATAGAAAATTTTCAGGAGAAAATGTTTAACTCTTATCCACTAATTCAACACTACTTATTGACCATCTAATGTGAGCCAAAAAGAACAAAGAGAACAAAAGAGAAAAAAAGGGAAAGAAATTGTGGCCTTGAGGTACTTACAGCCTTGTATTAGGTTGGTGCAAAAGTAATTGCAGTTTTTGCATTGTTGAAATTTGACATTTGATATTGAAACATATTCTTAAATAAAAGTGATTATGTTATACATCATTTTAATGCTCATTTCTCATTTTATTTTTTTTGCTAATGACTTATTACTTGCTGTTTATTTTATGTTTATTTTAGACTATGGAAATGATGTTAGACAAAAAGCAAATGTAAGTGATTTTCTTAAGTTAAAATTTTCTCGTTAAGTTAAAAATAGGTCATAAATCAGTGGAGACAACTCGCAACATCAACAACTTATTTGGCCCAGGAGCTGCCAACAAACATACAGTTCAAGAATTTTTACAAAGGAGACGAGAGCCTTGAAGATAAGGAGGATAGTGGCCAGCCATCGGAAGTTGACAACAACCAATCAAGAGCAGTCATTGAAGCTGATCCTCTTACAACTACACAAGAAGTTGCCGAAGAACTCAATGTCAACCATTCTACAGTCATTTAGCATTTGAAGCAAATTGGAAAGATGAAAAAGCTCAATAAGTGGGTGCCTCATGAGCTGAGTGAAAATCAAAAAAATTGTTATTTTGAAGTGTCATCTTCTCTTATTCTACACAAAAACAATGAACCATTTCTCGATGGGATTGTGACATGCGACAAAAAGTGGATTTTATACAATATCCAGTGATGACCAGCTCAGTGGCTGGATTGAGAAGAAACTCCAAAGCACTTCTCAAAGCCAAACATGCACCAAAAAAAGGTCATGGACACTGTTCAGTGGTCTGCTGCTGGTCGAATCCACTACAGCTTTCTGAATCCTGGTAAAACCATTACATCTGAGAAGCATGCTCAGCAAATTGATGAGATGCGCCACAAACTGCAATGCCTGCAGCCAGCACTGGTCAACAGAAAGAGTCCAATTTTTCTCCATGACAATGCTCGATTGGAGGTCTCACAACCAATGCTTCAAAAGTTAAACGAATTGGGCTACGAAGTTTTGCCTCATCCACCATATTCACCCGACCTCTTGCCAACTGACTACCACTTCTTTAAGTATCTTGACAACTTTTTACAGGGAAAATGCTTCCACAACCAGCAGGATGCAGAAAATGCTTTCCAAGAGTTCATCAAATCCCAAAGCATGGATTTTGACACTACAGGAATAAACAATCGTATTTCTTATTGGCCAAAATGCGTTGGTTGTAATGGTTCCTATTTTGATTAATAAAGATGTGTTTCAGCTTAATTTAAAATTCATAGTCCAAAACTGCAATTACATTTGCACCAATCTAGTAGCTACAGACAAAAATAAACAATACATATAAGTAAATAAATAACATGTTAGAATGTTGTAAGTAACAAAGGAGAAAATAAATAGATAAGAAAATTCAGGTAGGATGGTGCAGTTGGGGTGAGTAGATGTAATTTAGATAGAGTTGAAAGGGAGCCTCATTTAGAAGGTGACATTCATACAAAGCCTTGAAGCTGACATCCTAATGAGCCCAATAAGTCAGGCTGATAATTGTGGGGAAAGCATTCTAGACAGAGAGAAAGCCACTGCTAAGACCCTAAAACAGGAAATTAACTTGTAAGTTCAAAGAACAGTGAGGTTATGAGTGTAGGTGCAGTAGAGTGAACTAGAGGGAGAGAACTGATTGTAGGAATCAGGAGGAGGGGGTTAAATAATATTGAACTTTATTGGTCAAAGGGACTTTGACTTTTACTCTAAGTTATATAGGAAGCCTTCAGAGAGTTCTGAACAGAAAGAGCTATAATCTATTGTAGTTGTGTGTTGTTGTTGTTGTTTGTTTGTTTGTTTGTTTCGAGTCAGGGTCTCACTCTGTTGCCCAGGCTGGGGTGTAGTGGTGCAACCTCAGCTCACTGCAACCTCCACCTCCCAGGCTCAAGTGATCCTCCCACTTCAGCCTCCCGAGTAGCTGGGGCTGTAGGTGGGCACCACTGTGCCTGACTAATTTTTGTATTTTTTGTATTTTTGCCATGTTGCCCAAACTGGTCTTGAGCTCCTAAGCTCAAGCTACCTGCCTGCCTTGGCCTCCCAAAGTGCTGGGATTATAGACGTGAGCCACTGCATCAGGTCTGATGTACATTTTAAAAGGATTTGCCTTGCTGCTCAATTGCAAAGACAACAAAAACTGGAGCAGTTAGGGACTATTGTAGGAAACTAGGAGAGAGCTTAATGTGGTTCAGACAAAGTTGAAATAAGAATAATATGGAAAAATGACTAGATTCGATACTGTTCACATTTTGAATTTGGAGCAAATACCAATTTCTTGTGGGATGACTGTTGGATATGAAAGAGTAATTATTAATAGCCACCTCTTTCATGATAAAGTTTCTGGTGTAACCAATAAATTATATGATCACCTTAGTTAAATCTGAGTAAACCTTTCTAGGTCATGGTGTATCATTATTTTAGTGTACTCCTTGGTGCTAAATTCTAATAATTTATATAGAATCATATAATCAAGAGTGATTTAACTTTCTCAGTGATTTGGAAAAACACCATAAGGATAATCTATTTAGTAACGATTTTTAAAAATTTAGACTAGCTCAGTGGCTTACGTGTGTAATCCCAGCACTTTGGGAGGCCAAAGTGGGAGGATTGCTTGAAGCCAGGAGTTTGAGACTAGCCTGGACAATATAGCGAGATCCTGTCTCTACAAAAGATACAAAAATTAGCCGAGCATGGTTGCACATGCCTGTAGTCTCACCTACTCGGGAGGCTGAGGCAGGAGGATCACTTGAACCTGGGAAGGCAAGGCTGCAGTGAACTGTGATGGTGCCACTGCACTCAAGGCTGGGCATCAGAGTGAAACCATGTCTCAAAAAAAATCATTTTTGAATCTTTCTTGGAGTGGTAGTCTTTAAATAAGCAGCTTTCTTAGTTTTGAGGGCTTGGTCAACTTTCTCAACTTCTTTGACTCATTTTAATCATTCATTTCTTCTATGAAGATTTCATTAAACTATTTGAGCTTGTTAGCAATTTTTTTACAAAAGTATTCTAATTCTTTTAATTTTCTTATATTTGTTTATTTTTTCTTAATTAGATTACCCGATAGTTTATCTTATTCTACTAACATTATTTTCTTTTTGGAGGAGAGTCATATAGCCAGCTCTGGATTTACTTATCAGTCTTTCAATCTTTTAATTTACCCATTTATATTACTAATTAATTTTTCTTGCTTTCCTTATATCTTTTACTAAGAGTTTCATGTTTAATATTTCCTAGAAATTTTTATTTTCAAGGTCTATACTGTTTGATAGATGAAGAGTCTTGAGAGTTACTGCTACATAAAACTGATTCTATTTTATGTAATATTTTTGCCTGGGATATTTCTTTGTGTAATATTAGTATCTTGGCTCTGCTATATTCTTGCTCATTCCTTCACTTTTAAATATTCTGGGTTATTTTACTTTAGAACTGCTTCCTAGATAATACATAGTTGAGTTTTGCTCTTTGACTCAATTTTAAAGAATTAATTCCTTTTAATAGCCTATTCTATCTACAAAATGTTAGCTGGTTTTTTTTTCTGGTCTATTTTGTAGTTTTAGTGCTGTATTACTATTTTTTTTTATTCCTACCTTTTGCTATATAATCATGTTCATTCATATTTAGGGGGTGTGTGTGTATGTGTGTGCTTATGTAACTGTCTTAATTTAGAAAGCCAGTATCTGTTTTGAGTTCTGTTTGGGAGTTAGCTGTTTAATTACCAATAATATGCCTACATTTATATTTTTTAAATTACAACTCAGAAATAAAACTATTTCTATTGAAATTATCCCACTTATGCTATTTTTCTTGATAGCTTCCTGCTACCAATGGGCTTTGTTAGAATTATTATTTTAACATGTTGTCACAGTCTATTACAAAGGAATTTTCTTTTTCAACCATCTTATAGTTTTATATAAAATATAAGTAATAAGTTTATAACTATAATTATATTTATTTAATTTTATATTTATGTTCAAATCAATTAAGTGCTTACATTCTTTAATTTATTTATCAATCAACAAATATTTCTTGAGTGCTTTCTACATGCTAGGCTTGCGCTGGACAAGGGAGATACAATGGAGCCTATGAAGATAAGATATCTCTCACCAAGAGAGACAACAATAACAAATATATGCGTAAATTAATAAAGTAACCATAACCCATGGAAGTAAACAAAATGACCAGTGGAGAATAAGCGAAAAGAGGCTATTTTAAATAAAGTGGTCAGATAAGAAGTTTTAGAGGAGGTATCACTTAACTCAAAGCACGGGCAAAGGCCCACTATAAAAAGCAAGGATAATAACATTCCAGGCAGACAGGAGAGAAACGTACATGCAGAGTACCTGAGAGTGCAACAGAGCTTGGTATATTTAAATTTATGCTGAGGTTGCAAATTTTTTGTGTGAAAAATCAGACCTTGGCGATGACCTGGAGCAGTAGGATATAAATAACTCCCACAAGCTTAGTGTTCCAATAATGGAACACTAGACATAAATGGGTTAAGAAACTGAAAAATGGCCTGTGTGCTGTGGCAAAGTGAGAGACATCAAATGAAGCTGCGATTTAACATACTTCCTTCATTTTTAATTTCTTGTTTTCCTTGAATTCTGGAAAATTTTTAGCTAGTGTCTTATGATTTATGATATCTTGCCTATTCTCTCTATTAGCTCCTTTCAAAAATACAAACACTCTTACATAAGAATTTCAGACCAAGCAAATAGTATAAATTCAGGCTCCACAATGGGGCATGATGCTCTTATTTTCTTCTTCCATGAATTGATAGCAAGCTTCCATGGAGTTTCCAAGAACAATTAATTGTGATTTCTAAATCCCCTTTCAACAATTAGGGCAGTTAAGGGCTATTTTCTAGTGGTCTTTGTTAAAACTGTAAATATTGGATATATATCAGTTAATGTCAAGAACTGTTAAGGATGTAAGATTTTCATCCTACTTGCAAGCTAACAAACTTGGCATAGTTTTGTGGATTTTAACAAGACATGATATTCTTTGGTCAGAGACAAAGGGTTTTATTGCTCACGGCACGGAAAGCAGTATGAGCTTCATGTTTACATCAGTTTCTTCTGTACTTTCATGTCCCATGGGATGAAGCAGAGGGCCTTATGTAATTTTCTAAATGAAAAATTATGCAGTGATTTTTGTTTCATGGCTGAGGAGCCCTAAGTTAGGTAACTAGAATCTTTCATAATCGGCAGTAAGCAAACCTGCCTGATGTTTGTTTCAGAAGGAGAAATTACCTTTATTATGTTGAACACTAAGCAAACCTGCTCCTTGCTCCGGAGAGGAACATTATCTTTAACTTCCAAGGCTGTTTGCTATATAAACATCCTTGGAAAGACGGTTAAGAATAAAAGGGCAGAGCTGGGCGCCATGGCTCATGCCTGAAATCCCAGCACTTTGGGAGACTGAGGCGGGCGGATCACAAGGTCAAGAGATTGAGACCATCCTGGCCAAAATGGTGAAACCCCATCTCTACTAAAAATACAAAAATTAGCCTGGCATGGTGGCATGTGCCTGTAGTCCCACCTATTCAGGAGGCTGAAGCAGGAGAATCGCTTGAACCTGGGAGATGGACATTGCAGTGAGCCGAGATAGCTCCACTGCACTCCAGCCTGGTGACAGAGTGAGACTCCATCTCAAAATAAATAAATATATTAAAATAAGAATAAAAGGGTAGTTAGTGTCCTTGCTCAACAGACATGCAGAAATGTGAGAGACTTATAAAAAATTGTCCCTCAATAGTTAATTCCTATAAAAGATTTTGGTTTTCTATAATGTGGTGTGTTCATACTGGTTTTCTGTTTTGCTTATATCCTTCTGGAATGGCTGTACATTGCTGAAAACTCTATATGCTTTTCTCTTGGCAGCCATACTACCATTCTCTATGAACTATTACTTCATGCTTAATGTCATGTGAATTACTGTAGAATTTAGGTTTAATAAATATTTGCTTAATAAATCAATTCCTACCTCTTCTTAAATAACTTAATATGCTCAGCCCTGCTTACAGAATATCGTGCATGCCTATTTCAAAAGACCATTATGATGAAAATAAGAGTGTTAATATGTATTTGGGTAGTCAGTGCAATTTCAGAAACTAACATTTATTAATTAGTGAACAACTCTGAAAAGCCTTCCAGGAGAGATTTACTTCAAAGTAATAAAATTTTTATTTTATTTCAGTATATAGCCAAATAGGAACCAGTTTCACACAGCGGATTAGCTTATTGAATTAAAAAGATACAGAATACGAAGCTAAAAATCCAAAACCAGATAACAAACAAAAACGAACTTACAGGATTTACTTTTCATCTTAAGCAAGATAGTAAATGAATTTCCTACAGTCTTAGGGGCTCTAATTCCATAGAAATGATTGGCTCTGGGAATATAAGCACATAGAAGTGAAGTTTAGTAATATAGACCATCCAACAAATTTTAAGAACGATCTCCTTGAAGATTAAGAAGAGATGGGTTCTTTTTTCCAGGAAAAGAGGCAACAGATGGTATAGAAATATAGCAATATCATTAACCACAAAAGGAACTCACATTTGGTTTTTTCATCAGTCGTCTAGACTGCCGAGTCCTACAGAGGGTTGATGCTCAATTCTACAGGTCTAGGATAATAAAATAGATGATAGACCTGGTCAGGTTTTGTAAGTCATATTAAAGAATGGAAAACAACAGAATTTAGGCTAAAGTTACATTATAATTTTATCCATTTATGATTTTTTTCATGGTAAGAAATGCTAAAGTTGATCTATTTTCAAAACATACATTCAAAAGGGTGAGGCTAGGGAGGTGAGATACTTACATGCTTTAGAAGGAGTAATATGTGCACTGTATGCTAAATGGTATCTTAGAAACTGAAAATAAAAAAAAGTAAACCAGAAAAATTTTTTCTATTAAAAATTGAAATCTTGATAAAAATGTTAACAAGTAATTACAATAATATAAGCACCTTTATGAGTGAGACATGAAATGATCACATTTCCTGTTCCTTTATCAGTGGGTAAGAAACTGATGAGTGATCACAATTAGAAATATTAGCTACATGTTCTCATATATCACAACTTATTCTAGAATTTATTAGGGTCATTTCAGGGAACATGAAATTTTACTTGAAGAGGATATAGGTAGACAAGATTCCTATAATTGGCAAATATTCATTTATAAAATATTATAACATATCTAATAAAAATTATTCTCATGCCACACAAAAACAAAATATTGTCTGGATAGTATGTGACAAGACCTTTCTAAAAACTGATGTCAAACATTTTAAATTTCTTTGCTAATTTGAACTCTTTTCCTACCCTATCTATAAATCCTTCTTACAGAATAACATAGACTGGTCCCTTCCTCTCTCCTTTCCTTCCTTCCTTTATTTCTCAAATAAAAGTATCCCCACAAAGTAAACTACTACTAAAATAAACTACTACTGATACTAAACTATGAGTCTCTTGAGAAAAGCAATTGTACATTTTCCATATTTGCTTTCCCAGTATGGGTCCAAGTTACCCTCTATGTGATGTGCCTGGAACATAGATAATACTCAACAAAAGTTAGCTCTATATAAAAATGCCATCAACTAAAAAACTTGGATAGCTCTAAGTGTACAGTTATTTAGTTGTAGTTTAAGTACTTCTGAAATTGAATTTGATGTTACAAAAAATTTTAGGCTTAGATACCAACTGGCTTGATGCATCCTCATTTACCCTATATACCCTCCCATTAGAATATCCTGAGAGAAATGCAAAATGATAGCCCCCAAAACTAAGATATTATTTACTGATTCATTTCATATGTTCGACATATATTTATTGAGTTCTTACTATATGAAGTCATTATTCTAGATATTGAGAATAGAGCAGTCGCTAATACACAAATTTCCTGACTTCAAGTTTATATTCTAGGGCAGAATATTTTCTAAATAGGTAAATAAATATGCAATGCAATGTTAGGTAGCAATTGGTACTATGAAAAAATATATAAATAATGTAAGGATATAGAAAATTTGGGGGAAGGCCTCCTTGGTGAGATAATATGAGACTTGAATAATGTGAGGGAAACGGCTGTGGAAATAGCTAAGAGAAAATTGTTTGAGGCAGGGAGAAGCCAATGCTTTCAGGTGGAAGAATATTTGGCAAGTGAAGAAGGAGCCAGCAGGCCAGTGTGGTTGTTGCTCAGTGGGCGCACTGTGGGAGTGAGAGCGGTACTGGAGAAGCAGTCAGAGGGCAGATCACGTGGGGCCCTGAAGGTCACGGTCAGGCCTTTGGACTTTATTCTAACTGAAAATTGGAAGCTCTGGAAGGATTTTGGACAAGTGGTTTATGTATTTAGATTTGCTTTAAAAGAATCACCTTGGTTGCTCTGTGCTAAATAGACTGTAATGGATGAAACAAGAGTTGAGCATGGAGAGAAGACTTCGAAAGAAGCTTCTACGAACTAAGGCAGGGAAAGGATTGAATTGAAAAGTTGAAGGCCCTAGAGAAAAAAAGATGGGAAGAAGCTTCCACTTGGTCCCTCCATGTACTCTTCTCTAGAAGGTGCCCGACGTTACTTGCTGAAGGCATTTCTTTGTCCAGAACTTCTGGATGATTTAGGAATAAATTAACCTGTGATAATTTAGAAAATTACGCAGCATGGCTGCAAAGTACTTCTCATCTCATTAAAGTTGCATGAACTAACAAACACAAACCAATAGGAGGCAATGAAAATATTTCCACAGAACAGAATATATTTTTAAAGGATTTTACTCCAGCAAGCCATAGGCAATTTGTGAAAGCACAAGCTTTCTGTTCTCCATTAAGTACCAGAAACACGGAATGGGAGGTTCAATGGCATAAGAGTGTCCTATAGTCCTGTGGTCAAGTGGACTGGTGATTTCTGTGCTCATGTGGGTGTTAGTTATTTTGTTTGTTTGTTTTTAGATTGAAGAAGGCTTTACGATTCAGGCACTTGTAAATTGGGGACTAATCTGCATTTAGCATAGAATTTTGGAATCAGAAAGACCAGAATATAAATCTCCCAGCATCTGCACTTGCTATTTATGTAATCTTGGACAGGTCACTTGACATTTCTGGTCTTCACTTAATCAACTGTAAAATAAGAATAACAAAGGCTGGGCACGGTGGCTCAGGCCTGTAATCCCAGCACTGTGGGAGGCTGAGGCTGGTGGATCACAAGGGCAGGAAATCGAGACCATTCTGGCCAACATGGTGAAACCTCGTCCCTACTAAAAATGCAAAAATTAGCCAGGTATGGTGGCATGCACCTGTAATCCCAGCTACTCAGGAGGCTGAGGCAAGAGAATCACTTGAACCTGGGAGTCACAGGTTGCAATGAGCCAAGATTGTGCCACTGCATTCCAGCCTGGTGAAAGAGCGAGACTCTGTCTCAAAATAAATAAATAAATAAATAAATAAATAAATAAAATAAGAATAACAGTGACCACTCTGCCAACACATGGATTTTGCGAAGATCAAATGGAATAATGTGACTGAAAGCTTTCTCTACTGTAAAAAAACATTTGATTCCAGTTGTTATTACCACCTTCATCATTATAATTCATGCTAAGAACAACCGTGTTAATGAGTATAACAAAAAGATGACATTGATGCAAATCATCTAGATGATCCGCCAAGGTAACCAAAGAAACTTTAAATTTTTTTTCCCTTTGGCAATGGATTTTTTTAAAAGACATATTTTCAGAAAAGTACTTTAAAAATAAATGAGCTCAGATAAAAATCATTTATGTATTTCACAAACACAATTGAGTGAATGCTAGGTGCTGGGTACTATGGTAGAAAATTAGTAGCCACCAAGAAAAAGCAAATTAGGATTCTGCTTTCTGGGAAGGTGTGGTCTGGTAAAGAGGTTGAGAAATATACATTAACCAACATAAGGGAAACTGAAGGGTACACTCAGTGAGATATGAGATATGGACATCTGAGATATGCAATAAGATCCCAATGAATCGTGGCTAACAGCAGACACTTGTACAGATAGTGGATCAAATAGTATTTCTTGAAACATGTTATCTTCTTAATTGATATGAAATTATTAAAATTTCTTAGTTCTCTCTTCTGACACCTGCAGTTTATTAAAATATGTCCAGCTTGAGCAACATGGTGAGATCCCTATCTCTACAAAAAATTTAAAAATTAGCCAGGAGAGGCTAATATGTGGTGGTTCACGGCTATGGTCCTAGGTACTAGGGAGGCTAAGGTGGGAGGATCACTTGAGCCCAGGGGGTCAGGACTGCAGTGAGACTTGATTACACCACTGCACTCTGGCCTGGGGAAGAGAACAAGACCCTGTCTCAAAAAAAAAAAAAAAAAAAAGAAAAGAAAAGAAAGGATACAGAAATCCTTGTATGAGGAAATTAAGATAGGTATTGAGGACTAAGCTCTGATTTTTTTAACTTGCCCAAATTCCTACCTACAAACCATGAATTCTCATCTGATGGGTTTTATTTGACCCTATATATCATGACTTACTTTTTAATCTGACTCTGGCATAGCATTATGAGACAAGGAAAAAATATTTAAGCCCAAAATATATTTCCTTGCCATAACTTGAAATTGCCTGGCAAAGCCTCTTGTGGAAAAAACCCACATCCTATAGAGAATCCCCTTTCCCCTTTGTTTTCCTTCCTTTCTTTTCAGATTCAGGAGATCATCAGCTAAGAGATAGGTACCCTTTTAGGTTCGATAAGAAACATTTTACAACATGGTCTCTCTCTGAAGTCTGCTATCTGAGAGATTCCTCTGCACAATAAAACTTGGTCTCCACAATTTTTTATCTTAACCTGAACATTCCTTTCCATTGATCTCAGGCCTTCAGATAAACTCAACCAATTGTCAACCAGAAAATGTTTAAATTTATCTGTAGCCTGGAACCCACCGCTTCGAGTTGTCCCTCCTTTCTGAACCAAACCATGTATTTCTTAAATGTATTTGATTGATGTCTCATGTCTCCCTGAAATATATAAAACCAAGCTGTATCCCTACCACCTTGGGCACATGTTCTCAGGACCTCCTGAGGGCTGTGTCACAGGCCATGGTCACTCATATTTGGCTCAGAATAAATCTCTTCAAATATTTTACAGAGTTTGACTCTTTTTGTCAAGAGTATTTTAACCTACGTTATACTCGATAATACCATAAGTTAGTGAAGACTCATCAGAATACACATAGAATAAAAGAATAATTTAAAAAATTAGATACTATGTGAAAATGGACAGTAGCTTCAATAACATATTTTTGAATGAATATCTAAAAATTATTGCTGCTTTTGCTTTCCCCCAACTTCCTAACATTTTATGAGATTTTATGAGATTTATCGCTTTTTTCTATGCTAACTGAAATTCAGATCTTATGCTCAATACGAAATGAATTAATTACTTTGGCATTTAATGGGAAAGAAAGGAACCCTCAGTTAAAGTGAGGAGTGAATTGGGGACTCACTGTTTCTTCATACACATAATAATGCTAATAGCTCCTAAAGTTCCAAACTTTCTTTATTTAATCCCTTTTAATACAAAGACGTATCCCATGAATGGAAGCTTTTTATTTTCCATTAAATTGATCTTTGGGTATGAAAGTCAACAGGAAACACAGAGCACTTTCTTTTCATTATATTTTTGAACTGATAGGCACATACAGAGCATCCTAGTCTCAGCAGAAATCTCATTTAACAAGGCATCTACTTTAAGTAGTCAGAATGTCAACAGTTTCTTTTAGATCCTTTTCTTTCCTTGGATACGGAGACATCCCAGGCATACTGAATTATGCTTTTTTGCTTTGATGGGCAGATTATCTTGTCTAAGGCAGCAACACTTCATTCACGCAGTTAGCTTTCATCTTCAGGTTTCCAAGCTGTCCCTGTGTTATGCTTTTGTCTCGAGCCATATAAGGAGAAAATCATGCCTTCTCAAGGCCAGAGATTGTCATCTTGCAAAGGGAGCTAAAGCTTGATTCCTATAGCTCATTCAGGTGTGTTTTTATGCAATGCTAAATAGAACAATAGCATGGAGGGACTTTGAGAAGTGTGTCCGAGGTTTGACCTTTTGTTTATCAGTTCCAGGATCTTGAAACGTTGAAATTAAAGTTAGCTGTAAACAAATTAAAAACACTGACACCACAAAGAAGGAAGTCTTCTTATTTTATTGTTGCTATTCACAATTTGGTTTTGCCCACTAATCTCTAGAGTTCTAACAGATCAGAATCGAACAAAATCTGTTTCTTGCCCCCTACCTTCCCCCACCTCTTTTTTTTTTTTTTTTTTTTGAGACATGATCTCACTTTGTCACCCAGGCTGGAGTGCAGTGGCATAAACAGGGCTCACTGCAGCCTCAACCTCCCAGGCTCAAGACATCCTCCCTCCTCAGCCCCATAAGAAGCTGAGACTACAGGAATGCATCAGCATGCCTGGCTAATTTTTTATTTTGTGTAGAGACAGGGTCTCATTACATTGCGCAGGCTGATCTCAAACTCCTGGACTCAAGTGATCCTCCTGCCTCGGCCTCCCAAAGTGCTGGGATTACAGGTGTGAGTTGCTCCACCGACTATGATTTAATTCTAACAACAGAATTTAACCCAGTTTTATCTTTTTCTTTCTTAGCCATTAAATTTTGGTTCAAGCTTCAGAAATTGGAATTCCCTGTTACCTAAAAGTATATGATTTTGATAATGTGCTGAAAGTTGCCATTGTTTCTCTTTCTTTACTTTTTAAAATTTCTGTCTTTGTTCCTTTGTTTTCCATACACAGCAAATTCAATCTTCTTTTTTTTTTTTTTTTTTAATGAGCCAATAAATCTAGTTTGTTCTGATGCTAGATTTGAAAGTTAAGATGAAGGTGGTATGGAATAGGAGATACATCCAACTAAGAACCTTCTTAGAGAACAAGCATAAGTATAAATCAATTTAATTTACAGAATCACTATGATTTTAACCCCAAATTCCTGCGAATGAAATAGTTTAAATACATCATGAGAACTTATTATTAAATTTACTACTTTTATGAGATAAAGGGCAAAAATTCCATGTTTATTTCATTTGAATATTTAGAACTTGTGGTTTCAAGATGGTAAAAAAAAAAAAAAGACATTTTCACAACTTTCTCCCCAAAATTACCCAAATTGAACAAGAATGAGAAATAGGAACAGTGTGTCTTTGTAAAATCAGATAATATTTGTAAATCTAAAAGACAATATATGAAGATGGAAGGACTTAGAAGGCAGGCAAATGATTTAAGAGAAGACAGTTGTTAAAAATGCATTGTTTGTAGTTCTGAGAAACTCACACTGGAGCATCCTAGGAAAAATTTAAGAATTGAAGTTACTAGGTACTTCTGAAGACTTGGATGTGGTTGGAACTGGAGCTATAAACAAAAAGATTGCTTAGAAAATCCCTGTCTGGAGCCCAGACTGCCAAGTGAGTTTTCTTTCCTCACCAGAGATTGAACCAGAACTGACCTCTGACAAGAGGGATTTCAGACCCAGCAGAAGGAGAGGTTGCCACACTATACTTAAACAAAGGAATAGAGATATCCAGCAGAAATATTAATTTATAGAGACAGGGTGCTTTTCACCAAATAGTTTCATAGGGTAATATAGTGAGGAGAAGATATTAACATGTATTCTCTTTTAGAAAGTTGCTTTCATGGCCTAGAAAAAAATAGGACTCTTTGCATTCAGTTGATATAATGGTTGTTATGGAAACTACTTTGCATTGAATGACAAGGCAGTAAGCATATGTATCTAGCTTTGGGTAGATGCAGTCACATTGTTTTTTTTGTTTGTTTTGTTTTGTTTTTTCCAAATCAATGGTTAACTTTCCAAAGTGAGTGAGTATATTTTCAGTAGAAAAAGATGCAAAATAAACAAATAAAACCCACTGTCAGTTCAAAATTTTTCAGCAGGCTGAGTATGAAAGCCTCCCAGAAGGGACTATTTGGTGAAAGTTGGTTTCAGTAAAAATGAAATCTTTACAACTTATCAAGCTTAATATTTACCCATGTCCAGAGGCTTTTTAGTGGTACTGTTTGTCTCATCTACTCCATAAACATTTACTGGGAACTTTAGATACAGCATATGCATATTCAGAAAAAAAAAAAAAAACTTAGGCTAGGGGAAAGAAGAGAGAATTCATTTTTGTAATATTCAGACTATAGCTATAGATGTCACATAAATCTGCTTAAAATTGTCTTCTGTTAATCAGTTCATCATTACAAATTTCAGACTGATGTTTTCTAAATTAGAAACTAGAGGTTTTTATTAATTTATTTGAAATACTTTATCTGTTTAACATTTAATGAGATTTCAAGCAATTATATAAGCCAGATGGTATTTTGCAGTCCATGACTTTATCAAAGAAACAAAATCTTTGTTCTTTTGTACAAACTTTTGTGTTTCCACAACCTTCAGGATAAGAAAAATGGTTTATGGACCAGATGTCATTTGACCATAAAAGTTCCTCTTAAAGGAATCCGCAAGATGCTGGACTGGAGATACCTTAATGGTATGATGAATCCTTAAACACTTTCTTCAGATTTCTCTATGACCTTTCCAGATTATGATAAAATTCTGATGGTTTATTTATTTATTTATAAAGAGGTATTTCTGTCTTGAAAAAAAATAAGCAAGAAGAAAGATAACTGATTTCAAGAGCAAATCTTTCATCAAAACCTGGAAATGCATTCCGGCAAGCATAACTCAGAAAAACTGACATGTCACAGCAAAGAGATTATATCATTGCCTCCGAATGCAAAACAAATGTCAAGAATTGCTGAGCCAAAATGTTAAATTGTCAAAAGAATGGTTTTGCTCTATGTATTTTAACCATGGGGAAAGGAAATGCATCAACAATCCCTGGTTGATAACATTATCTTAAACTGTTAATTATAAGCTACAAGAAAGATAAGACTTTCAGCAGTTGTTGGCTAGGAAGTTTATTAAAATTTTGTAGTAGGCACTAAAGAATATTGGCTATAGATGAATTAGAATAATTTCAGTCCCCAGTTTATTCTAAAACACCTATTATGTGACAGTTAATAAAACATGCTAAATTGCTCCCCTTGCTTCTTACCTCCCCACCCAAAGAAACAAACACTGTCAACATTCAGTGGAAATTCAGCTTGCCTGGATCCAAAGAAAACTTAAACCCCTTTTTAAAGTCAGTGGTTATCCTAGAGGATGGTCCTCAGGCAAGCAACAGCTATATCATCTGGAAACTTGTTAGAAGGTCCTAGAATCACTTTGGAACTGAGGCCCCACACCAGATTTTCTGAATCAGAATATCTGGGGATGGGGCTCAGCAATCTGTAGTTTAACAAGCCTTTCAGGTGACTCTAATGCTAAAGTCACTGTGTAGGTGACATGGGAGGGGGACAGGGAAGTGCTGGGTAGAGAAGAGGCGGGTCCCTGGCAAGGGCTCCACCCTCGCGCCTGTGCCCATGGATCTAAGTTAGAACAGGCACTCTGGGTTTTCTGGCTCAAATGTTGTATTTACCAAGACCACTCTGGCCTGTCATGCCCCCACATCCTGTGCCCAAGAGACCTTAGCAGGCACACATACAAGTTGGCTGGACCTCTAGAGGAGGAGAACACACTGACAGACACCAGCAGACAGGGGCAGACCAGCGATGGAGGAACCACGTGGACACAGAGGGCAGTTCGGCCGGGGCGATCAGAGGAGAGTCTGGCCACTGGGCTGCCCGACTTCAGGGGAAGACAGCCTTCCCACTCCATCCGCCTTCTGACTCCCCAACCATGTTGCTGAGAGCTAACTCCACCACTCAATAAAATCTTGCACTCATCTTCCAAGCCCACATGTGATCCGATTTTTTCAGTACACTAGGGCAAGAACCCGGGATACAGAAAGCCCTCTGTCCTTGTAATAAGGCAGAAGGTCTAATTGAGCTGATTAACACAAGCTGCCTGCAGACAGCAAAGCTGAAAGAGCACACTGTAACACGCGCTCACTTAGGCTTTGGGAGTTGTAAACACTCACCCCTAGATGCTGCCATGGGGTCAGAACCCAAAAATGCTCCCCACGACCTCTGCACCTGCCCGTCTGCATGCTCCCCTAGGATTGAGCAGTGGAGGCACCAAAGAAGCGAGCCACACCCCTGTCGCACACCCTGCGAGGGGGATAAGGAAACTCTCCAATTTCATGAGATTCTAAAACCATTCTGTATGTTGAAAACTCAGCTGTAAAACTTATCCTTAAATACCCATTAGAAAGGTACAAAAATGTAGTTCAATAGTCCACCTTAAAATATGCCCACCATAGTCAATTTTTCCTCTAGTATTGGAGAAAAAAGTTTCTGCCTCTTTGGGTACTGGATGATGCATTTGACTTGGGGCCATGTTTTATGAAAAATACATATATTTAAATAAAATTTAATGTAGTAAGATGCATAGATTATGAGACTATGGGGAAATTGACAATAACAAACAGACTAGGACATTAGCATTTCCCATCATGTTTGTTTTAGGGAATATATTTATTGAATAGCCTCATGGGAAGAATTCACCACACAATTCAAACTATTTTCTTTCTTTTTCTTTCCCTTTTTAAACTGAGTGTGTGTACTTTAATCCAAATACATGAATTGCCCATGTGGTAAACTATTTGGGCCGTATTATTTCACTATATGTTGTGTTAGAATAAAATCTCATGTTAAGAACTATTAAAACAAATTAAATTTATCATAGTTTATTTGAGCAAGGACAGTTTCATGAACTGGGCAGCCTCAGAACAAAAAGAGATTCAGAGAGCTCCACCCAGCAACAGGGGCAGGACAGTATTTATAGACAGCAAAAGGAAGTGATGTACAGAAATAGCTTGATTGGCTACAGATGGGCATTTGCATTTATTGGACATGGTGTAATGAGGTATTTTCTTTCTGTGAACATGGTCTGATCAGTTGGCAGCCTGTGATTGGCTGAAGCTTGGCTACTGTAATTGACTGAGACTCAGCTATTTGTTACAAGAATATAGTCTTATTAAGGTTGCAGTTTCTTTACATACTAAGTTAGTTTGCAGTTTACTCTGTAGGGAGTAAAAGTACAAAGGCAACCTTAGGACAAATTTAATTTAATTTAACAAAATAAATCCATAATTTTTTAAACACTTGAGATCCAGGGAATTTTGCGTTATTCTCAGTTTGAGCAGTGTGATTGTTCTGTGTGATTATGGATGACACTAAGCCTGTTTTCTCATTTTTCTTCTTCTACACATGGATTTTAAGAAATTGTTTGGAGATTATTGCAGGGTGTGTGTGTGTCTGTGCATACATGTGTGGTGTTTCTGCATGTGCTAACAACAAAACACATTCTGATAAACAAGATTTATTCAAGAAATATAAAGATCTTTGAATCTTAGCAAATCTAATATTTTCATATTAGCATCACATTAAATAGTAGAAATCAAATGTAGAAAGTAAACAAGAAACCATACTACCTATTTAGATGCAGAAAAATTATTCAGTAAAAATTCCTAACAAACAGAGAGTAGGAAAAAAATAATTTTAGTTTTTAACCTGATAGAGGATTTCTGTAGGAGGAAAATGATAGCAAATATGGACAAAATGGCAAAACTCTGAAGTATTTCCCTTTATTCTGGAATAAGACAAATATATCTGCCATCACTTCTAATATTCAATATTGTAGTAAAGGTTTAGCTAACAGAAAAGACAAGAAAGATATACAACAAGAAATACGGAAATAATAGAAAGTAATACCACTCTCTTTATTTTTAAATCATTTTAAGAAAATTTCTGTATAAAAATGCAAGATAATTTGTATACAAGTTATAAATAATTGCAAGGTTTTTAGATAATAGATCTACATACGAAAACTAAGAGTGCTTTTAGGGTCCCTAATTACAGTAAAGTGTATTGATTTAAAAAATTTTCATTCACGGAAATAATAAAAAATTTAAAAAACCATAAGAACCCTATTAAGAGATCTTATAAATGATTTAAATATGGATAAAATTATAAAATATTGCTAAAATAGATAAGAAAAAAATTAAATAGAGAGATACTGTGTTAATATATAAGAAGCCTCAATATAATAATGATATCAATTATCTCAAAATTAATTTAAAATTTTAACCTACAACAATATTTTGTTGAGATTTTGACAACGCGTTGAGTCATGAATATTTTGAAATAGGACAAAGTATACAAAATTGATGTGGCAGATACTGAGATTATTATAAATCTATAGTAATTTAAAAAGTGTTTTCAGTGACACAAAAATAAGATGACACAAAATAAAATAGAAACCCCAGAAAATGACCCAGACATTTATAAAACTTGGTATATGACAGCAATAGTATTATAGTTAGTGGGAAAATATGGGTGACTCAGCAAATGGTTTTAGGACTGTATTATTCAGATAAAAAAATACAATTAGATTGATACCGCAAATTACAACAAAAATGTAAATATAAAGAGCAAAACTGTGTATTCTGGGAAAATATAGCAAAATTTTTATAAGGACAGGTTAAGAAAACATTTCTTAATGCAAATAGAATAAATTATTTAAAAAGGCTGAAATTTTCAAACACATTAAGATTTTAAATTTCTGTACAAAAAATTACAATGGAAAAATATGTCAGACTAGAAAAATATTGTAATGTGTATAATCGCCAAAACATAAGTATGAAGAATATACAGTAAAAATGATTCTTAAAACTTAGTAAGAAAAAGTCAACCCAATATAAAATTGAGCAAAAGGTATGAAGAGAAATGTGATTCCTGTCTGCCAACTCCAACAGAAGAGAAAAACTCAAGAGAAATTCACAAGTCATTTCCATTATATTGACAAAATTAAGTGTTTGACTATACCAAATATCGGCAAGATTATGGCATAACAAGAACTCTTCATACACTGTGAATTGAGATAAACATTGTTATGATCACTTTGGATAACAACTTGGCAATAGTTAATATTCAAATTGTAATACGTGCATGCATTTGACAATCCTAAAATGGAATATCACACAAAAATAAAAATGAGTGGCTGAGAACTATCAGCACTAACAAGGATGACTCTCACAAATATTAAATGTAAACAAAACTATATTTTATGTAGGAATACTTTTAAAGTATTTTTATATATATTTCTATGTTTATTTTTAAAAGATGGTATTATTTACATATACATTTACATTATTTAAAATATTCTATTACCTTCTAAGGCAACTGTATTCATTATAAACTTAACATAAGTTTGTACTTCTAAAATGCATACTTGGGACACAAAATTCACTTTTCCTGGTTAGAAATGAGAGTTCTATTGACGTCTATACATACTCACGTGGTAAAAATATAAAGAAATGCATAAGCGTTAAACAATCTAATGGGCAGATGACATAAAGTTACCTTTTGAAACCCCTCTATTTCATCATCATATTTCTCTTTCTTCAGTATCACTGGTCTCCAAATAATTTGATGCAACATAGTGAGAGTCATCTTTCTGTAAACCACTCTCTTTCCTCCACAATTTCCCTCAGAGTCACAATAATGTCTGTCTTAGTTCATTCAGGCTGCTATAACAAAATATAAATGGAGTAGCTAAACAGAAATTTGTTTCTTGCAGCCTGGACATTGGGAAATTCAAGATCAAGACGCCTACAAATTCACTGTCTTGTGATGGCCCACTTTCTGGTTCATAAATGGTGCCTTCTGTCTGCACGTGGCGGAAGAGACAAGGAAGCTCCCTGGGCTTCTTCAATAAAGGCACTAATCCCACCCTTGAGGGCTCTGCCTTCATGATCCAATCATACTCCCTGACCCCCAACTCTTAATACCATCACATTGGCAATGAGGTTTTCAACACAGGAATTTTGGTGGCGGGGGACACAAATATTCAGACCATAACGATGTCTAAACTACTGGATTGTAAACTCATCATGGGCAGAGATGGTCAACACTTCTCTGTTTGTCCAACCCCCAGAACAGTTCTTTACATACAGTTCTACAGCAAATGCACTAAGATTTAAATAACCCTGAAATGATTTTTTTTGCTCATGTTATTCAGTTTGTGAGTTCCTGTAACAATAAATCTAACTGAATATTTTTGCAAATAATGTTGAATGCCTTGGAGAAAAATTGAGGTTACATCAGAAGTTTAGACAAATTAGATATAGAACATGAAGTAAGGCTAAAAGTATGATAAAAAAAATTCCATGTTTGTATGACTATGCAGTCTTATGCAATGTATCTTACCCATAATGTACAAAACAGTAGTCAGAGAATTGCCATGAGGCAAAAAATAGAATAAAAGAATGTTTGAATAGCTACAGCAGGCAGACTACATTAATTATAACATCAAGAAAATGCTCTCTCCTGAAAAGAATATTTTATGAACTCAGGGGAAATGTATTTTTCTTCTCCAACAGTACAAAGTAACTTAAATTTGATTAATAGATTATGAAACGCTGAGTGGATTCGTTTTCAGAATTAGACAGATTTGTGGAGAAGTGGCCTTGGTCTTCCAGGTATGTGGGAATTTCATGCCTAAAGCCAAGAGCATCTAGGTCTCTCTTCTTATCGTCTTGTTAGTCAATTATTTCCATGTTGTGAATGTAATGTTCTTTTATTATCCATCTATGAATTGCTAAGAATAAACAGCGTCAACATCTGCAGCATCTAGTGTTGAGATAAGATGGCTCCACTATCCCAGCTGTCATTTAGCAATAATGCATTCTGTCTTATAATGCTTCCTTACATTTCACAGTACTCTACAATATAAATTGCTGTCTATATATTGCCTTATTTAAGCTTTAGTGTATCACTTAATAAATGATGAAACTGAGGTTTTAAAAATCTAGTGACTCAGGTCTCTTAAGACCTAGTAGTACCATGATTCTGAACCTAATTACAAGGCTTTTATCTCCCCAATATACCAAGATGTTTTTAAGTTTGTCTAATTTCAAATATCTTTTCCCATTTTTATAAAATAAAAAAGTCTTAAGTAGAGCAAACCGTCTTAAGCTATAATGCTCACATAAAATACAGATATTTAGTGAAGCCTTGCTTGATGAAGCTGGTAAAAATAAATACACTTTCATTATATGAAGCTTTCTGAACAGGGCAGGATTTTTGTTTTTCAAGATGATAGGAGGTTTTAACAGGAAAGAGTTTGTTAGGAAAAAAGAAAGAGGCAACATAAAATAAATTAACAACATAATTCAGATCCTGGAAGTATCTTAAAATGGACACGGAGACTTGGACACAAACACTTGGAAAGAAGATCTGAGAATATTTCAAACAGTTAAACAATGTTAAACAATGACAATTAATGCTATAGAGCAATATCACTAAGATGTAACTGGCAATAGGACAGTAAGAAGACCCGAAGGGTTTTCCCAGGAGTAGTATGCATTTACATAAAATCTATATTTTTCCAGGTTTAAAAAAAATCACCTCTGTACATACTCATGAGCAGAGAAAAAGAAAGAAAAATATATTGCCAGGTTGGGAAGTTATTAGAATACCATTTGCTAAACTAGTTTATATAAAATTTTAACCTTACAGTGTAGCTTTGAGCTTTTTCCACATAGAATACTGTATAATCAATGTTTTTTTACAGTGCATTTACTTAAATTATATATTCCTGTTTTTAAATTCACTGCTTTTTGACAACTTTATATATCATTTGATTATTAAACTAGCATACAGTATGCAATAGAAAGATAATTGTGCTCTGCATCACTTGTTAATTTCTACTATGCAGCTTGAGTAAATTTAAACTCTTCTTGCCTGAGGGAGGAATCTTCTTGACTCTCAGTGTTACCTAGGCATTTCAATAAAAATATAAAACCTTTTAGGTTTTCAGAAAGCAGGTATGTCAGAAGATAATATGTTGTCCAAAAGTACTTTAAATCACCCATCAGCTTAGCTTTTTAAAATGTGCTATACCTTTACCCACACTGGAATGTTTTATGATCTAAAAGAGTAGCTTTAATATTTTAAATATACTTTTTTACACAGGGAAGTCTAATCTAGCACAATGTGTTACTTCTCATTGCAGGGTTTCAAATTATGTGTGCTTAGAGGACTGAATTTTCAGTTTCGATTTATCATCTTGTGAGTCAAGTACTTTTAATTGCTTTCCTATAAGATAAAGGTTTACTCATTTCAATTACACAAATAATTCATGAGGGCTCATGAATATGCATATCCTATCTTATGTAGAATAACATTATTAATCAGGTTTTTCTGAGAGTACAGTAATAGATTAAATAAAATGAGATTTAGAATGAAAAATAGATTATAAACAAAAGGATTTATAGAAAATAACTTTTATCTTTCTTGGTTGTTTTAGAAAATACATTCCAATTGTCAAAAGATAAGGTCAGTTCTCTAACATTTGGCACACTATGTTATTATTCATCATTTTTCCCAACAATATGTGTTGTGTTGTGTACATGATAGTATTAAACATGTAAAATGGACAAATATGTGAGCTTAGAAGAAAATGAACAGATTTTTAAAGTGTGGTATTATTTACATATATGTTTACATTATTTAAAATATTCTATTACCTTCTAAGGCAACTGTATTCATTATAAACTTAACATAAGCTTGCACTTCTAAAATGCATATTTGGGACTCAAAATTCACTTCTCATGGTTGGAAATGAGATTTCTATTCACATCTATAATTACGGGATAGGATTCTTATTACAAGTTAAAACATGAATAATTTTTCAGGGAAAAACAGAGTAATTTGGTTTTGTCTTCTACCATCGCTGTTCAGAGGTAAGTAACAGTAGAAGTCATTTTAGTTATTTGCTCATCATTAGTCTTAGATATACCAAGCCCAATGCACATAGTAACATAAACTGATATGTTTAACAGCACTGTTATACCTTAATAATCAAAAGCATTTTAAAAAATTTTCATCTAACTTTCTGAGCTAATTATATAAAGCTTATTTTATTTATATTGGTGACCTTAATTTATTATTTTCTTTAAGGAACACTACATTAATATCTTCTGTTCTGCGGTAGAAGAATGTATTTGTACTATTTACAAGAAAATCCAATACCAGTTTGCTTCTTAGTTTGCTCTTACTAATTGGCAAAATTAGAATTATGTGGCTCAAAGGAGCTATCTCCCTAGCATTTGTTATAACAAAGTGAGAAATTTGCCAGCTAACTTCAGCCATTTGGCTCTATACTTACTTCTGTCAGCAAAGAAAATAAATGTTCCCAGTATATAACCCCTCCCTCTGCAATGGTTAATAAGAAGTTTGAAGCTGAAACGCTGACTGAGATTTTACAAGGCTAAAACTACTCTCAGGATACTTCAGAAAGTAAGATAAATAGGAGCATATAAATTTTGTTTACATAACTAGTGAAACAAGGACCCTTGGAGATAAAGGCACACATGCAGCTTTCTTTTGCTTTCTCCCTTCCTCCGTCCCCTTCTTTCTTTGGAAATTTCTCAAGAAACAATCAAAGGATTACACATAAAAAGTTGTTGCTTAGTAGTGGTTTTTAGGATTCTTTTTTTTTTCCCTGAACTTCTATGGAATCCTCTTACTTGTTCTAAGATACAAGTAATGATTAGTCAAGTAGCTACTGGTTTTACAAAACTTTGAATACTAAATGGTCTGTTTTAGAATATTAAAAGTCTGTAGTGACTTCTCAATCATTTGAAGTGTTAAAGAATCCATCTGGGGATTTGCACTGGAGCACAGAGATGGGGAGCAAAGAATTTAAAGACGCACAAAAACCAGAAATGAATTTTTATATTCCAAGAAAATAATCCTATTAAATGCATATAATAATAGAATTTTAGAAGTAAAGGGGAAATTAAGGATTATTTGATCCTTAATTCTGTTTCTTGGAACATAAGTTTTGCAGGGATTTGGTACTCGATTTGAAAAATATTGGCTTAAGGAAAGGCTAGAGTGTTTTTATTTTGTTTTGTTTTATTTAAACTGCAGGACTCCATAGTGCCTGTAATTTGCTCACAAACATTGTGAATTAGCAGAGTAAATACTACAATAGTTGAGAATAAAATATTTTTTGAAACATCTCACAGGTCTTAAGTTTGCCTCCCACAGAACACAATTTGGGTTAGTGTTAATCAAGTCTGAATTCTTCTTTTTTCCAGATAGTATGGAGATAATAAATAATATCCTGACCAAGATGCCCTTAATATTTCCCTCAGGTTGACTAAACTTTAGACACGTTTATCTTTGACTGTAGGCCCCTGCTTTCCCTTTTCTTAGAGCATTTACTTTAGAAAATTAGCAGTTGTAAATTCTTTCTCTGCCCCTTTGAGATGTAAATCTTCTTCCAGCCTCTTACCAGCTTTATAATCCAGGAAATTGTTTTCTCAAGGACCTGAGAGCCATCCTTTAGAAATATAATCATCAATGTAGATAGTGCCTCTCTGTCTTGGTCTCTGTGCCAAGGTAGGAGTCTGACTTCCATAAACTACTATTAGCAAAGACAGGTAGCCTAATTATATTGACCAACCTCTGCCCTCACTTTTTCCACTACTTCACTCAAGCACTGATACGGTTTGGCTGTGTTGCCACCCAAATCTCATCTTGAATTGTAGTTTCCATAATCCCCATGTGTTGTGGGAGGTACCCAGTGGGAGGTAACTGAATCATGGAGAGAGTTTCCCCCATGCTATTCTCGTGATAGTGCGTAAGTTCTCACAAGATCTGATGGTTTTATGAGGAGCTTCCCCCTTCGCTCAGCTCTCATTCTTCTCCTTCCTGCCACCATGTGAAGAAGGATGTGTTTGCTTTCCCTTCTACCATGACTGTAAGTTTCCTGAGGACTCCCCAGCTCTGTGGAACTGTGAGTCAATTAAACCTCTTTCCTTTATAAACTACCCAGTCTCAGGTAGTTCTTTATAGCAGCCTAAGAATGGATTAATACAGGCACTTAAAAACTTTCCCACCTTTTGTTCCAGTTCAATCTCTCTCCTATTTTTGTTTCAGTTCAATCTCTCTCCCACTGCAACTGTCTTGACTAAAAATCTCCTTAGCCTGTTTAACTTGTCCAGTGCAGTTTATCTTTGACAATCCTCAGATGACATAACAACTTACACAGCCAAGACTAGATAATAATTCTGAATATCAAGTGTATACTTATAATATGGGTTAATATTTGATATACAAGTTTAGTAAGAAACATTAAAGATGGTTTGTCACACCTTACATTTGAGAACATTTGTTCTATTTATTTGTTTCTTATGGTAGTTATTTGAGAGAGAGGTGTACTAGATACAATCTGAATGCTTTATTTTTATAATTATATTCATTAGAACTGTTTTAAAACTCAGTGTTAGAGAGGTTTTCTCATGCCTATTGAAGTAGGAAAAAGCTTATTTCATTTTGTTTCTCAGTATATGGTCTGTTGAGAAACAGAAACAATTTTAAAGCAATCCTCCAATTAAAGTCAGAAACAAACCTTAAAGGTACACATCCATACATTAGATTTCAATAAATGGTTTTCTCTAGTTTAACAAGCAACTTCAAGTTTCCTGCAGTTGTTTTATTTTTATGACCTAATTTGTGTTGGGCTATCTACTCAGATTCATTCTTCCTAAATCAGAGTTTCATTCTAAGCTGTTTGAAGTATTCTAGACACTTATATACAAAGACATTGGACTTTATCCTGACCATATTATTTTAGAACTTCTGCAGACAAGAAACCTAAGGAACGGTGGTCACTAGGTACTTGTGATGAGTTATATAGTAACTTGAAGATATTTAAAATTAATAAATTTTATTGTGTTTTACTTTTATTATCATGCTCTTACAAAACTATGTTGGTATTCTGCCACTTATGTTAAAGGCTATATTCTAGGATTTAAAAATTGATCATTCTTAGAGAGACAATTAAAAATTGGATTTCTCTTCTTTCTGACACACTAAGCACCTAATTGTTGAGTACAGATTGTGTGAAATTTGATTATCCTGTTATTACGCTTATTAAACTTGGTTTACTTGGTACTTTCCACTTAATGGGACATTGAAGCATTCATAATCCGTAAGAAGGGACAGATGTTTGTTTCCATTTTGTAAATGCAGAGATTAAGTCTTCATAGAGGTGAATTTCCTAGGATTATTTAGTTAGTCAGTGGCATAATTAGGATGCAGCTCTCAACTCTTGAGTTCTTTCTATGTTGTACTACTTCTATTTGAAGCTCTATGGCAATTAAATAATGCAATTCCATAAATTTTTAAAAATTGCTAAGAAACTTCTTCAAACTGTAGGACTGGGAAAGATAACAGAATGATTTTTCTCATTTTCATCACTTTTGTATTAATACATTTATTATTTATCCATTCACTTAATAAACCTTTGCTACCACTTAAGGTTTTCAAATGTAAGTGGAATAAGAATCTAATGCGTGGGGTAAAAAGAAATTGGAAATGGAAAACGTTTGATGTGTGAGAGGAAGAATAAACTTCTATGTTCTGAGGTTTTATGCTCCAAAATAAATATATTTAAAACCAAGACAACAAAGAAAATAAGGGGAATTTCTGTTCCTGTCCAAAATAAAGTAATAGGTAATGGAAATTCCCTCAAATCTGTGGTCAAATCCCCATACATGCCAACAAAGGCAGTATGAAGAACCTTGACTACTACCCATGCAAGACTGTAAGGAGGTATCTACCCCAACACCCCTGCAACAATTGTGTCAGAGAAGGTCTAGTAGGGATTTGCAACTGCCCAGTAATTAGGCTCCCTGCTTACAGTGTCAATGAAGACCACATGAGGAGCCTGAACTTCTATCTGCACTCAGCAGTAACAAGGTGCCCCTCTCCCTTCCTGCTGGAGTGATGTTGAAGGAGACCAAGTGGAGAGTGAGGCCTTTACCACTGTATAGTTCTAAAAAGACCGCCCCCACAATAATGTCAGTGGAAACTACATAGAGAGCACAGAGCAGTAGAAAGGAGTGGCCAAGCCTCAGGGTTAAGAGAGGCCAAATGGTGAATCTGAACTTCTGTCTCCACCTGATAGTAGAAAGGTAGTGTCCTATTTTCCTGATAGAATGGTGTCAGAGAAAGTCAGTGAAAACAAAAGGTTTAAATAAAATCCAGAACCTCATAAGGCAAATATGGCTAGGTTTCACTGAAATCATTTTTCATGCCAAGAACCAGGATCTCAAATTGAATGAAAGAAGTCATTGGATGATGTTATTGTTTGACTGTGTCCTCACCCAAATCTCATCTTGACTTGTAGCTCCCATGATACCCATGTGTCATGGGAGGAACCTGGTGGGAGGTGATTGAATTATGAGAGTGTGTCTTTCCTGCATTGTTGTCATGATAGTGAATGAGTCTCACAATCCCTGATGGTTTTAAAAATGGGAGTTTCCCTGCATAACCTCTCTCTTTGCCTGTTGCCATTCATGTAAGATGTGACTTGCTCCTCCTTGCCTTCTGATATAATTGTGAGGCCTCCCCAGCCATGTGGAACTGTAAGTCCATTAAACCTCTTTTTCTTCCCAGTCTTGAGTATGTCTTTATCAGCAGCATGAATATGGACTAATACAGTAAATTGGTACCAGTAGAGTGGGGCATTGCTGAAAAGATACCTGAAAATGTTAAAGTGACTTTGGAACTGGGTAACAGGCAGAGGCTGGAAGAGTTGGGAAGGCTAAGAAGAAGATAGAAAAATGTGGGAAAGTTTAGAACTTCCTAGAGACTTGTTGAATGGCTTTGCTCAAAATGCTGGTAAGCAATATGGACAATAAAGTCCAGGCTGAGGTGGCCTCAGATGGAAATGAGGAACTTGTTGGGAACTGGAGCAAGCGTGACTCTTGTTATGCTTTGGTAAAGAGACTGGTGGCATTTTGCCCCATCCTAGAGATTTGTGGAACTTTGAGCTTGAGAGAGATTATTTAGGGTATCTGGCAGAAGAAATTTCTAAGCAGCAAATCATTCAAGAGATGACTTGGGTGCTGTTAAAGGCATTCAATTTCATAAGGGAAACAGCATAAAAGTTTGGAAAATTTGCAACCTCATAATGCAATAGAAAATCCCATTTTCTGAGGAGAAATTCAAACTGGCTGCAGAAATTTGCATACGTTAATCCCTAAGACGAGAAAAATGTCTCTAGGGCATATCAGAGGTCTTCATGGCAGCTCCTCCCATCACAGGCCCAGAGGCCTAGAAGGAAAAATAGTTTCATGGGCCAGGCCTGGGGTCCCCATGTTGTGTGCAATCTAAGGACTTGGTACCCTGCATTCCCAGCTCCTCCTGCCATGTCTAAAAGGGGCCAAGGTACAAGTCAGGCCATGGCTTCAGATGGTGCAAGCCACAATCTGTGGCAGCTTTCACATGGTATTGAGCCTGCAAGTGCACAGAAGTCAAGAATTGAGGTTTGGGAATCTCCACCTAGATTTCAGAAGACGTTTGGAAACGCCTGGATGCCTAGGTAGAAGTATGCTGCAGGGGTGGGGCTCTCATAGAGAACCTCTGATAGGGCAGTGTGGAAAGGAAATGTGGGGTGGGTCTCTCATAGAGAACCTCTGATAGGGCAGTGTGGAAAGGAAATGTGGGGTTGGAGCCCCCACACAGAGTCCCTGCTGGGGCACCACCTAATGGAACTGTGTGAAGAGGGCCACCATCCTCCAGTCCCCAGAATGGTAGATCCACTGACAGCTTGCACTGGGGGCCTGGAAAAACCTCAGACACTCAACATCAGCCTATGAAAGCAGCTGGGAGGGAGGCTGTACCCTGCAGAGCCACAGAGGTGGAGCTGCCCAAGACCTTGAGAACCCATCTCTTGCATCAACATGACCCAGATGCGAGACATGGTGTCAAAAGAGATCATTTTGGAACTTGAAGGTTTGACTGCCTTGCTCGATTTTGGATTTGTATGGGGTCTGTAGTCCCTTTGTTTTGTCCAAATTCAGAATGGCTCCCATTCAGAATGGCTGTATTTACCCAATGCCTGTACCCCATTGTATCTAGAAGTAACTAACTTGCTTTTGATTTTACAGGCTTGTAAGTGGAAGGGACTTGCATTGTCTCAAATGAGATGTTGGACTGTCAACTTTCAAGTTAATGCTGAAATGAATTAAGATTTTGGGGGTCCTGTTGGGAAGGCATGATTGGTTTTGAAATATGAGCACATGAAATTTGGAAAGGGCCAGGGGAGGAATGATATGGTTTGGGTATGTCCCCACTCAAATTTCATCTTGAATTGTAGCTCCCACAATTCCCAAGTGTTGTGGGAAGAAACTGGTAGGAGGTGCTTGAATTATGGGGGCAGGTCCTTTCTTGGCTGCTCTTGTGATAGCGAATGAGTTTCACGAGATCTGATGTTTTTAAAAATGGGAGTTTCTCTGCACAAGCTCTTTGCCTGCCACCATCCATGTAAGATGTGACTTGCTCCTCCTTGCCTTCCGCCATGATTGTGAAGCCTCCCCAACCATGTGGAACTGTAAGTCCATTAAACCTCTTTTTCTTCCCAGTCTCATGTATGTCTTTATCAGCAGCATGAAAACAGACTAATACAGATGACAACACTAAGGTGGCAGAGATATCAGAATTGTCTGTCGTATGCTGTAAGGCAGTCATCATGACAGTGCTACAGGATGCAGTTACAAACATGGTTGAGACAAATAAAAAAACAGAATGTCTCAGAAAAAAAGTGGAGAATATAAAAAAGAATCAAATGGAAATTTTAGAATAAAAAATTAGATAACCAAAATAAAAAGCTCAGTGGAACATCTCAATAGCAGAATGGAGGAGTCAGAGGAAAGAATTAGCAAACTGGAAAATGGAACAATTGTAATATTTAATATAAACAATGGAAAGAAAATAGACTGAAAGAAAAGGAGAATACAACCCTAGAGACCTGCAAGACTGTAACAATAGGTCTAACATGTCATTAGAATCCAGAAAAAGAGAAAAAGGAGGGAAGCCCTCAAAAAGTATGCTAAAAAATAATGAATGATTATTTTTCCAAATTGGAAAAACACATAAACTTACATATTCAAGAGTCTGTGGAAATCCTAAACAAGATAATCTCAGAGACATTCATGCTGAGAACGACACAATTAGACATAACACTAAAGAAAAAAAAATCTTAAAATTAGCCAGAGGAAAAAAGACTCTTTATCCACAGGGGAAGACAATTCAAATGACAGTGAGTTTCTCATCAAAAATAATGGAGGCCAGAAGGAAGTGGCACAATACTTTTTAAGTGTTGAGAGAAAAGAACTGTCAACTCAGAGCCCCATACAAAGCAAAATCAATAAAAGCATGAAGACAATATGAAGACATTCTGGAATGAAAGAAATCTAAGATACTTTTTCCATCATCAGGCCACTCTAAAATAGTATATAAGGGAACTTCTTTAAGAAGAATGGACATGATAAAAGAAGGATCACTGGAGCATCAAGAAAAAAGAAATACTATACTAAGCAAAAACATGGGTAAATATAATAGGTGTCTCTTTTCTCCTCTTGTGTTTTTCTAAATTATGCCTGATGGTTGAAACAAAATCATAACACTGACTGCCTCTAAATGTACATAGAGAAAATATTTAAAACAACTATATATTAAATGTGTGAGAATAAAGGGACCTAGACAGAGTTAAGGTTTCTACATTTCACTCAAACTAGTAGAGTGATTATAGTATGCATGGTAAATTATGTATACATTATGTATTATTAAGAAAAGCCACTAAAAGAGAAAAAAAAACTATATAAAGAAATACACATAAAAGCACTACAAAAAAGTAAAAATGAAATTCCTCAAGTAACCCATAGGAAAGCAAGAAAAGAAAACAGAAGTAATAAAAAGTGATCAAATGGGAAAGTAAAATACAATAGCAGAATTCAGTTCTATTATATCAAAAATTAAATTAAATATAAATGGCCTAAATGTACCAAATAAAGGCAGAGATCATAAGAGTAAATTTTTAAAATTATCTGATATATGCTGTCTGCAAGAAATTCACTCCAAATAGAACAATATAAGCAAATAGAAAATAAGAGGATGGAAAAAGATATATCATGTAAACATCAATCAAGAGAAAGCAGGCTATATTAATATTAAATAAAGTAGTCTTCATAGCCTAGAAAATTATCAGAGACAGAGTGTGACATTATATAATGATAAATTTATCAGTAACCAAAATGATATAGTAAGTTTTTATGTTTCTGCGCCAAGTAGCAGAGCTACAAATTACATAAAGAAAAATTTGATAGCACTGGAAGAAGAAATAGAAAAATACACAGTTATTGTTGGACACTACAACAACCTTCTCTCAACATTTGATAGAATAACTAGACAAGAAATCCTCAGGAATACAAAAGCACTCCTCAACACCATCAACAATATGATCTAATCAAAATGTATGGAATATTCCACCCAACAACATCAGAATATACAATCTTTTCAAGGGTCCACAGGACATACCCCAATACAGACCATATGCTGGGTCACGAAACAAACTTTTTTATTTTATTTTATTTATTTATTTATTTATTTTGAGATGGAGTCTTACTCTGTCACCCAGGCTGGAGTACAGTGGCAGGATCTCAGCTCACTGCAAGCTCTGCCTCCCAGGTTCATGCTATTCTCCTGCCTCAGCCTCCTGAATAGCTAGGACTACAGGTGCCTGCCACCATGCCTGGCTAATTTTTTTGTGTTTTTAGTAAAGATGGGGTTTCACCATGTTAGCCAGGATAGTCTCGATCTCCTGACCTCGTGACCCACCCGCCTCAGCCTCCCAAAGTGCTGGGATTGCAGGCGTGAGCCACCGTGCCTGGCCTATACAACAAATCTTATAAAATTTTAAAAGAATTGAAAACATGTAGGATATGTTCTCCAAGCACAGTGGAATCAAATTAGAAATCAATAACTTAAAATTAACAGGAAAATCTGCTAATACTTAAAAACTAAATAGCACACCTGCATTTCATAAGTTTACAAGGAAGTTTCAAAGAAAATTTAAAAAAAAGAATACTTTGAACTAAATGAAAATGAAAGTAAAGCATATTAAAAACTGTGGGGTACAACTGAAGCTTTGCTCAACCTAAATGCATGCGTGAGAAAAGGGGAATCGCTCAAATCAATAATTTAAGCTTCCACCTTAAGAATCTAGGAAAAAATAGGAACATAAAACTAAAGCAAACAGAAGGCCAGATATAATAAAAATAATAGCAAAATCAGTGAAACTGAAAACAGAAATATCATAAGAAAATTAATGAAATAAAGATCTGGTTCTTTGAAAAGACCAGCACAATTGATGAGCATCTAAGATGACTGACAAAAAGAGAAAAGACAGAAATTATAGTATCAGGAATGAAACAGGAGATATAACTACAGATCGTGTATATATTAAAAGGATAACAAGAGAACACTATGAACAACCTATACATCTAAACACATAATTTGATGACTTAAAGTTCCTCAAAACTCACAAATTGTCATAATTTACCAAAAATGAAATAAAAAATTTAATAGCCCTATGACTATTATGAAAATTTCACGCCTAATTAAAAAACTCACAAAAAAGAAACCAACAAACCCAGATGGTCTCACAGGAGAATTTTATCAAATGTTTAAAGAAGAATTAACACCAATTCTATACTATCTCTTCCAGAAAATAGAAGAAAAGGAACAAATTCCTAATTTATTTTATGAGGCTAGTGTTACTCTTATTCCCAAACCAGGCAAACACAATACAAAGAATAAAAATTACAACAAATATCCTTCATGAATATAGATGCATGTCCATAAAAAATCAGCAAATAGGATTCAGATATACAAATAAGAACTATACACTGTGACAAAGTAAAATTTATTCCAAGCATTTAAGTATGGTTTAAGATTCAAAAATTAGTCAATGTAATTTACCTTTATAAGAGGCTATAGAAGAAAAATCATTGATTATATAAATTGATCCAGAAGACCATTTGACAAAACTCCAGGTGGTCACGGTGCCTCATGCCTGTAATCCCGGCAGTTTGGGAGGTCGAGGTGGATGGATCACTTGAAGTCAGAGTTTGAGACCAACCTGCCCAACATGGTGAAACCTTGTCTCTACTAAAAATACGAAAATTAGCCAGACATGATGGCACATGCCTGTAATCCCAGCTACTTGGGAGGCTGAGGCAAGAGAATCGTTTTAACTAGGGAGACGGAGGTTTCAGCAAGCTGAGACCATGCCACTGCACTCCAGCCTGGGCAAAACAGCGAGACTCCATCTCAAAAAAAAGAAAAAAAGGCAAAACTCAAAACATACTCATAATTAAGATTCTCAAAAATTAGAAATTGCCTTAGTTTGATAAAGCACATCTGTAAGAAGCCTACATATAAAATTATACTTAACAGTGATCACTCAATAGTTTTCCCTAAAGATCATGAATAAGGCAAGGATGTTCACTCTCACTACTCTTATTCAGCATTGTGCTGGAAGTCTTAGGCAGTGCAGTTAAATGCAAATACCTTTATTTATCAGGTTAAAGACTTTTCTTTTTTATTCCAAGCTTATTAAGAGTTCTTATCATAAATAGATATTTAATTGTATTGAACAATTTGTCTCCATTTAATGAAACAATCAAATGCTTTTTTTTCCCTATCAATCTGTTAATGTGGTGAATCATATCAATGGATCTTCTGGTCGTAAACCATCTTCTCATTTCTTGGTGTTACAGATTAGGTCCCAAAGGGAGCAGACTCTGAGAAGTTTCAGTTTGCAGGATATTTATTAGGGATACTCTTAAGACAAATACCAATGGAAGGGATGGGGAAATAGTAGGATTAGGCTAATGGGGAGGTCTGGCTTTGATGCAGACCTTATAGCTTCAGCTGCCCATGAGGTGTAATGTCATTCCTGTAAGGGCATGACTTTGGACAAGTTATCACTCTGAAGCTGGAACAGTCCCTGAAGGGGCTTCTGCTGAAAGATGTCTTTTCACAGTACTCCAAACAGATCTTAAACAAAGATTTTCTTTAAGGGCAATTTGGGCTTCACACCTACAGGTCTACCATGCTGAGACATACTGGTTATTGTAGATTTCTTCTTAAAAATACATGACTAAATTTATTTGCTAATATTTTATTTATCTATATTTATGAGTGAACCTGGTTAGTAATTTTCATTTCCTATCCTATACTTGTCTGGTTTTAGTAATTAAGGTCATACTATTCTCATAAAACAATTTGCAGAGTATTTATGGTTTTCATATTCTCTGAGATAATTTGTATAAAGCTGAAGTGATTAGTTTATTAACTGTTTGCTAAAACTTACCGATCAATATGTGGCAGAGACTGCAGTTGTACTCTCATTTTCTCCCCTTTTAAATGAATCTAATTCCTGTGATATTTAAGTAACTACATTTTCCAGATTCCCTTGCTTCTAGGAGTGCCAATATCACTAAATTATAGCCAAACATTGAGTGAAAGTATTATGTGGAATTTTATGGAAGCCTTTTTATAAAAGCAAGACTTTTTGTGCCTTCTTCTCCCCCTGTTGTCTGGATTTGGAAGTATTTATTGGCTGCCAGAAGCCTGGTATTGCAGAGCAGAATGATGGGAATTGAACAATGAGAACACATGGACACAGGAAGGGGAACATCACACTCTGGGGACTTTTGTGGGGTGGGGGGAGGGGGGAGGGATAGCATTAGGAGATATACCTAATGCTAAATGGCGAGTTAATGGGTGCAGCACACCAGTATGGCACATGTATACATATGTAACTAACCTGCACATTGTGCACATGTACCCTAAAACTTAAAGTATAATAATAATTTTTTAAAAAAAGCAAAAAAAAAAAAAAAAAAAGAAAGTGACTAAGTCTTTCACATGACAGAATAGGCCATTGTGAGGTTAGGACCACTGCAGCTGAGTTTTCTAAGACATATCAACGTTGGCTTTATATTTATCTTCATGTTCAACAACTTCTTTGTTCCTACTATTTGTCTCCCAGACATTGTGTTGGAGTCTGTTTCTTTAGTCTTCAAATTCATCCTTTAGAAGTTGCTTTAATGAGAGTTTGCTGTTAGTATAGTCTCAGTGTTTGTTTAAAAATATCTTTCTCTTTTCTTCTTTTGTTTTTCTTGAAAGTCTTGGCCAAGCACAATGGCTCATGCCTGTAACCCCAGCACTTTGGGAGGCCGAGGTGGGCAGGTCATCTAAGACCAGGAGTTTGAGACCAGTCTGGCCAACATGACAAAACCTCATCTCTACTAACACAAATAGAAAAATTAGCCAGCTGTGGTGGTGCGTGTCTGTAGTCCCAGGCTACTCAGGAGGCTGAGGCATGAGAATCACTTGAACCTGGGAGACAGAGATTGCAATAAATGGAGGTGGTGCCACTGCACTCCAGCCTGGTCAACTGAGCAAGATTCTGTCTCAAAAAAGAAAGCCTCATTAACTAGGTATGTAATTCTAAGTTGGTAGTTATCTTTTTCTCAGCACTTCAAAGATATCATTCCATTCTCTTTACTCTTTGGATTCCTTTGTTGCCTTTCAGAACTCTCTATCAATCTTTTTACAGGGAAAATTTCCTTTTCCCTCGCTTCTTTAAGATCTCAACATCATCTTTGATATCCTGCAGTTGTATATGATGGGTGTAGGTATAGATTTATTTTTATGTGTTCTGCTTAATATTTATTGCATTCCTGAATCTGGGGATTCATGTTTGTTAATAATTTTAGCAAATTCTTAGCCATTGCCTCTTCAACCACTGTGTTTCCCGTACTCTCTCATCTCTCCTCTGGAACCCAAAATAGAGGTGTGTGAGAAATCCTTAGTCAATCCTCCATGTCTTTGATCCCTCATATATGGAAGAAGATACCTCTTTGTTTCTCCAGATAGTTTTTGAATGATATCTTGGTATCTATCCCCAGTTTACTAATTCTCTCCTCAGCTCTGTTATTTGATTCAATCAGTGTGTGTGTGTTTGTGTGTGTGTGTGTGTTTTCATTTTAGCAATAACATTTTTTGTTTGAGGAAGTCCTATTTGGTTTTCTTTCATATCTGCCTGGCTATTTTGTATTCTCTTGTGTTTTTATCTCATTTTATTTCTATAAAGTTAAAAATATGCTTATTTAATAGTCTGTGTCCTATCATACTTCCAACTCATGTAATAGTATGCATGCAAGCTCTGGAAACATTGTTATATTTGTAACCACCCAGTGCGTTCTCCTTGCCCGCTGCCTAGGCAGAGCCAATTTTTCAAGACAGGGGAATTGCAATAGAGAAAGAAATTCAATTCATCAGAAGCAGCTCTAAGGGAGACCTGAGTTTTATTATTACTCAAATCAGTCTCCCTGAAAATTCAGGGATCAGAGTTTTTAAGGATAATTTGTAGGGTATGGGGTTGGGGAGGGGGGACCACAAGGCTAGATGAGACAGTGTTTCATTCTGGGTGGCATCAGCTGGTGCATTGAAAGGCAGGGTCTGCAAAATATCTCAAGCACTTATCTCATGTTTTATAACAGTGACTCCTGAAATATAATTTCTCACCCTTGGTTAATTTGTTACTCCTGCAAAGGCAGTCTAGTCCTCAGGCAAGAAGGGGGCTGTTATCATCTCTGTCTCAAAGTCAAACTATAAAATACATTCCTCCCAAAGTTAGTTTGGCTTATGCTCAGGAATGAGCTAGACAACTTGGATGTTAGAAGCAAGATGGAGTCAGTTAGGTCAGATCTCTTTCACTGTCATAATTTTCTGTTATAATTTTTGCAAAGATGGTTTCATATTCAGTGTGATACAGCACACTGCAAAATGGAGAAAGGGTTAAAAAAGTGTATATTTATTAGGTAAATTTTATTTCTACCTGACTTGCTGGGCTTTTCCCTGCTCCTGTGTCTCCAGTCAACTTTGTTCTTTTGCTCTCTGATAAGCTTGGTCCCCAAAATTGTGAAAAGATATGAAAAACAACCATGTGCATCCAACTGAATAATGAAACACTGTCTTCTCCAGCAGGATAACTAGAGTTTGTGAGGGCTTTAAAAAAAGCCGTGCCTCAAAACGATCGCAGAGTATATTAACAGACCTAAGTTAGTTAGCCCTGGTGATCATTGTGTACTCCTGAGTATCTAACGAATCTTTGAATTCTTATTTTAAAAATTATTTTAAATCTTAGTTTTTGAAAACAAATCTGGATTACCATCAGCCTTTATCCATTTTAAGAATTGATTTTAAGTGATGATAAAAGAAAAACTTTAGCTGAATTAAATTTAAGGGAGTTTGATTGAGCAATGAACGATTCACAAATTGGGCAGCCTCCTGAGCCAGGGCAGTGGAAGAAGAAGATTTATTGACAGAAAAAGGAAAGTGATGTACATAAAACAGAAGTGAGTTACAGAAACAGCTGGATTGGTTAGCTGAGCATTTGCGTTATCTGAACATGGTTCGAACAGTTGGCTATATTTGATTGGCAAAATTCAGTGATTGGCGCAAGGATAGGCTAAGTTCTCTTTGCACCTCCACTTGTTATAGTTCACGATGTACAGAAAAACCTTCAGTACAAACTTAAAATATATAAGGAGGCAACTTTAGGCTAACCTTTATTTAACAGTGACTACTGCAGACCATGAAGAGACATAATTCAATTGAAATGGAAAGGAAAGACTTAAAATTTTTGAGTGCTTGGTATGTGTCCATACTCTACTAAGTATGTTATATACTTTACCTTAATACTGTAAAAGACAATTTTTAAAAAATTCCAGCACCACCCCCACCAAGCTTTGTATGCAAAAGGGAAGGTCATTGCAATACCCTCTTCCAAATGAATAGCTGTTACTAACACTGTATCAGCCAGATCCCCATGGAGAGGAAAAAGGCCTCAGGCATCAGGGAAGGACAGCCTCCACAGACCATTCATGAGTACATTTTTTGCTGATCTCCCCTAAAAAAGGACAAGCCAATTGTAACTGTAGGTTTACAATGTAAGTCTAGCTTTTAAAACTCCAGACTGATAACATCCATTACAAGCTTACCTTCCTAGGTGCATGGCAAAGTCAAGACATTTCCTTCATCTACTTAGAAACATCTGCATAATTGACCCTTCCTTTACTTCCTTTTCCTCTTCAGGTATTCACCATAAGTAAAATGTAGTGCTTGCCTAAACATCTACCTGTCCCTCTTCCTACAAGCCTTCCCCGCATTAAGGAAATGTATAAATTCTAAACTTCCTAAAAATCTCTTCAGAGAAACAGATGCAGATGTGTCTGTGGCTTGTGTTTTTCTCAGATGCACCCTAAGGTGACTTAATAAACCTCAATGATCATGATCGAGACTTACGTCTCAGTCACTCATTTTCATTTTCATTGTATTTCATTGTCAATACCTTCACAACTCTGTCAGTTGCTATGAGTTACTATCTTATTATAAGGTGGGGAAAGTGAAAATCTGAGACCTTAAGTAACTATCTAGGGTCCCATGCCTTATGTTTGACATTTTTGATTCCCAAATCCATTATGCAGATTCCTACTTAATCTGCATAATCACTTAATGGTGGTGTAGGAAATCCCTTTTGCATGAATTGGGACAATTCTTTTTGGATCCTCCTAATGACAATCATGCACAATGACATGGAAAATCATAGTCAGCAAAATTGGCCTCCTCTGTGCTGTCATTCCTTCTTCTCATATCCATCTTCCCTTAGGCCTCCCTAACCCCACCTTTAGAAAACATATGAGAACAACCTAATCATTGTCCTTTCAAATTTTTGTTTAATTTGTAAACCAAAAATAAAATTCTAAGTCTCCCAGTTGATTGAATGGACCCTCTCTTGGCTAAGAGGACCCCAGAGAAACCTGAAAAACTGAATTTCCACCAAGACAGGGAGGGGGTCGGACCTACCTCCTTCATTCTACCTCCTCCCCTTTTTTTTTTTTTTTTTTTTTTTGAGACGGAGTCTTGCTCTGTCGCCTGGGCTGGAGTGCAGTGGCGCGATATCAGCTCACTGCAAGCTTTGCCTCCCGGGTTCACGCCATTCCTCCTGCCTTAGCCTCCCAAGTAGCTGGGACTACAGGCACCCGCCTCCATGCCCTGCTAATTTTTTATATTTTTAGTGGAGACGAGGTTTCACCGTGTTAGCCATGATGGTCTTGATCTCCTGACCTTGTGATCTGCCTGCCTTGGCCTCCCAAAGTGCTGGGATTACAGGCGTGAGTCACCGCGCCCGGCCCTTCCTCCCTTTTGAGGTTTAGGCACAACTGACCAAAATTAAAGTTAAAATAGAGATTATAAGACTGAAAAAACATACTCTTTGTGACAATAAGATACCAAATTCCCACCTGACTCTGGTATAGCATTGCATGACACATAGCAGACCCTAAATGAAATAAAAATATTTTACTCCAAAATATATTTCTTAGACAAATTTTGAAATGGCCCTGCAAAGCCGTCTTTCATGGGGGAAATTTGCACCTATAGAGAATCTGCATTAAATGTAACCAGGCCTTTCCTGGATCTAGGAGAGATAACTGAGTCTGATATTTTTTTAAATCTGAAAAGAAACCCTTACCATTTATTCTGTCCGAAAGGGGCTACCTGAAGGATTCATCTACATAAGAAGAACCTTGACTTCCACAACTCCCCTTATCTTAATGCAAGCATTTCTTTCTAATGACTGAAAGTCTTTAGACAAAGCATAACTCTTTGAACCAATTACAAATCAGAAAAATTTTGAATCTACCTATGACTTGTAAGCTACCACTTCTCCCTATTTCAGGATATTCCACCTCTTTAGGCTGAACCAGTGTATACCTTAACTGTGTGTTGACTTATGTCTTTGCCTGTAATGTCTGTCTTTAAAATGTACAATACTTAACTGTAACCTGACTACCTAGGGCACACTTTCTCAGGATCCCTTGAGACTGTTCCCAGGGCCATGGTCACTCGTATTGGTTTAGAAACCGGTTTTAGTCATCCATGCATCTATTTTTATGCTAATGATATATTGATTCAGTTATAGGAGATTTTTGTCATATCCTGATGTATGTTAAGCCAAGTTCCTCTTCATTATTATCACTTCTTTAAATATTTTAAAGAGTTTATTTTTTCATCAACTTATTTATATACAATAGAAGTGCAAAGTATAAATACACACATATGGAGCTTGTTCTTTCAATATGAGATTATATGCAAATGTTCTGCATTCTGCTTTTCTCACTTAAGATTGCCTCATGGAAATTTATTTTCAACAGATATAATTCTATTTTATTTCTTTTAATTGCTGCACAGTGTTTCATGGTATTGTTATTGGAAAAGGGTCCTGATCTGGATCCCAAGAGACTGGACTTCATGCAAGAAAGAATTCTGGGCGGGTCCATAGAGTATAGTGAAAGCAAGTTTATTAAAGAAGAAACAAAAGAATGGCTACTCCATAGGCAGAGGAGTGGCATGGGCTGCTTGACTGCGTATACTTCTAGTTATTAAATAATTATTAATAATTATGATTATATGCTAAATAAGGGGTGGATTATTCATGAGTTTTCCAGGAAAGGGGTGGGCAATTCCCAGAACTGAGGTTACCTCCCCTTCATAGAGTATGTGGAATAACTTCCTGTTGTTGCCATGGCATTTGTAAATTGTCATAGTGCTGGCAGGAGTGTCTTTTAGCAGATAATGCATTATAATTAGCATATAATGAGCAGTGAGGACCACCAGAGGTCACTTTCATTGCCATCTTGGTTTTGTTGGGTTTTGGCCGGCTTTTTAGTGGATCCTGTTTTAGCAGCAAGGCCTTTGTGACCTGGCTCTTGTGCTGACCTCCTATCTTATCTTGTGAAAAGAAATGCATAACCTCCTGGGAATAGCCCAGTAGGTCTCAGCCTTATTTTACCCAGCCCCTGTTCAAGGTGGAGTCACTCTGGTTCAAGCGACTCTGAAAGTATGAATGTACCATCTTTTTCAACCATTCTCACTACAACCAATGCTCTAATAAAATCTGTGTGCATATATATTTTAATACGTGTGTTTCTATTTCGGTAAATATGATCCAAAAAGGAAGATGGCAAATTGATAGCTCAAATGATATATTGACTAATTTCAGTAGTATTGCCTGATTATTTTCCCAAAAAGATTTTAAACAATTCCAGTTTTGTTGCTTCCTCTGAAGGCATCCTGTATCAGCATTCCCACCAATAGTAAGTGCTATTGTTCCTTTTAAAGGTGTAGGAAGGCGGTATCTCAGTTTTACTTTCATTTTTAATTTGCATTTTCCTGACTCCCAGTGAGTTTGTGTATATATTTCTTTCTTTTTTTTTTTTTGAAAGAGTCTTGCTTCATTGACCAGGCTAGAGTGCAGTGGCACAATCTCGGCTTACTGAAACCTCCACCTCCTGGGTCCAAGCGATTCTTGTGTCTCAGCCTCCTTAGTAGCTGAGACTAAATTTCATATTTTTTGTAGAGATGGGGTTTCACCATGCTGGCCAGGCTGGTCTTGAACTCCTGACCTCAGGTGATTTGCCCACCTCGGCCTCCCAAAATACTGGGATTACAGGTATGAACTACTGCCTCCGACCTGAGCATATATTTCTTGACCTTAGGATTTACATTTAAGAAATATATTTTCTCATATCTCTTTCCCATTTTTATTGAGTTATTTGCCCTTTTTCTTGTCAAAATTTCAGAGCTTTGCATTTTGTTACGGAAAAGTTTAAACACAAAAACTTTTTACATGTTAAAACACTTTACATAGAGGCCACTCACAATATTTACTCTGCATGGATCTTTGGGAAATAATGTTTATATAAAAGAAAAAAATAACATTGAAGTTTTAACCAAAGTATAGGATTGTCTGCTTTATTAGTAATTACATATTGTCTTTACCTGACTGGCCATGGGCTTTGTGTTGAGACTCTAAATGCATAGTTTACATTTACATTGTTCAGCAGTTTGTCATTTAGAAATTGTTAGTTAAGTATATATGAAGTGTGAATTATGGAAAATTGTTTTATTGTCTGCAAAATTATTTCTCAATTTTATAAATAGTAAATGATTTTTGGTTGAATATTTTACAATTTTCTTTCCAAATCCATTGTTTGTCTACTACTTTGGTTTATATCGCTTTTTGCCTCTCAAAGGTTTAACATTTTTTTAGACAGAAATGTCCATCTTTTATTTATAGAATCTGGTTTTACATATTGCTTAAGAACATTCCCTTCAGCTCACCATTAAGGTATGGACCTGTTTCCCAGGTTGTTTAAAGCTTTATAAAGATTTAAACTTTAAATTAAAATAAGTCTTTATTTCCTGTTTAATTTTATTTTGTATATGGTATAATATCAGGAAAAATTATATTGTCTTCTATATAAATAACCAATCATGACACAATCTTATAATTTATTTTTTCCATTAAATTGAAATACTAGTATTAGTGTGTAGAAAATTCTCATATATGCTAATGCCCATTTATTTTTTCTACATCTTGTTTCACCCATCCATGCATCTATTTTTACGCTAATGATTTATTGATTCAATCACAGGGAATTTTTAGTGTAGCCTGATTTATGTTAAGGCAAGTCTCTCTTTACTATCATACTGTCTTCTTCTTTTTGCTTAATCTTAGGTGTTATTTTCTTTCATATGAACTTTGAGATCCATTTACAAAATTTGACTTACGTCTCTATTATCATTCTAATTAGAGGCACATTACACTTATACTAACTTAGAGAGAATAGTGGTTTATGAAAGTAATTCCTCCCATGAGGAGAATGGTATATGTTTATGTGTGTTCAGATTTAATTTTATATTCTACAATAAGATTTTATTGTTTATCTCATATATTTCCTGTTTCTTTCTTGTTACTTTTATTTGTAAGTATTTATAATTTTCAGTATGTAGTGAATGGGATGTGTTTTACATTTCCATTTTTAAATTTACATTTACTTTGGTTCTGATATACATGTTTCTATTATGAGTTTGTGAACATAATATATTTTGTCCTTTTTGAAACATATTAAAAGACAAAAGCAAGAATGAAAGAAATAATGCTTTTACTTTTAAAATTAAATAAGGCATTTTTAAGAGTTTTTTAAAATTTTTCTGCTAAAGGACAATCGCCACAATTTTAACTTGCTAATGTAAGCAAGCATGAAAACCTTTACAGTGTCTCTCATACATGCTTTTTTCCCCCTGTATTCACTTGGCAGCTGCTATAACAAAGCACCATAAACTAGGTAGCTTACAAACAACCGAAGTTTATTTCTCATAGTTCTGGAGTCCGGGCAGTTCAAGATCAAGGTGCCGGCAGATTTGGTGTCTGTCGAGGGCTCCTTTCTCATAGGTGGCACCTTCTCACTATGTTCTCATACGATGAAAGGAGATAGCTATCTCTCTGCAGTCTTTTATAAGGCCACCAATTCCATTTATGAAGGCTCCACATTCATGATCTAATCACCTGCTAAAGGCCCCACTTCCTAATATTGTCCCTTGGAGAGTTAGAATTTCAACATATGAATTTTAGGGAAACACAAACACTTAGATAACAGCACATACTGAAATACAAGGAAACACACCTCTACACAATTGTTATTGTATTGATACAGAATATTTCATTTAAAGATAAATTATGGACATTTTTCTTTGTTCATAACTATAGTTATTTATCATGATTTTTAAATGGTAACATAGTTTAAAACTATCAACAATATAGAGGATACTATAAATAAAATCTTTCAATGTATCTCTCTGCACACTTTTCCATGTTTTTGTACAGGATAACTTTGAAAAGTGGACTTTTTGGGACAAAAGGAATGCGATAATATTAATAGCTACATTTAATATATGATTCCCACCTGTGAGAATGAGAGTCCTAGTGTTCATGCATATCTGCTTTTTCTTTCCATTCTGGACCTGAAAACGGGTATATCTTCCAGCATCCTTGCATGTACATAGAGCTATGTAAGATGGTGAAGCCAAGAGATCTCGAGTCATCCTTTGTCAGAAAAGCTAAAACTTTTGGAGAGATGCTGAAACTGTGGCAGCTTCACAAGTGTCTAACCTACCAAAAGGTTAAACCACTTGCCCAAGTTTAAACAGCTTGTAAGCTGACATACTGTGATTCAGACCCAGGGAGTTTTCTCCAAAACCCATCCTGGAAATCCCTACTTTATTCTTTTTCGTATTATGTTTTTTCATTCATATTTAGAATATCATTTACAAATATTAGAGCAACCTATAATCCCGCCACTATTTCCTGACAGTGCCCATTTCTCCACTTGAACTATGATAATAGGTATTACTAAACCCTAAATTCTATTTTAGGCTAATGGAGTAAAGTTAAAATTAATTGCCATTTAATTTGCATTTTAAACATTTCAGGTAAGGCTGAATACCATGTAATTTCCATTTCATCTTTTGAAAATGGCCCATACCTATATTTTGCCTATGTTTCTAATCTATTTGGGCATTCTTGTTTCATAATAGCTCATTATATAATCAAGAATAGAAACTTATTATTATAGTGTCCTGCCTAAATTGTGAAAATTTTATATAGTTTGGATTTATTCTTTTATTTATCTTCCTTTTTTCCCTAAGAGATATTATACAGAAAATTTTACCTTTTCATCTGACTTTGTTTTCATGCTTAGAAAACTTTGCTCTCGTACTAAGATTATAAAATAATAACTAATATATTTTTTCTGTTTTGACATAAAATATTTTATCAGGATAAAACATTTATTTTTTTTTCCAAATGACTAGTGATTTTTTTGTTGTTGTTGTTCTGACAAACTTGTTCAGTAATTTTCTTTCCTTAATAATCTGTTTTTGGTCTATTTTTGTGTACTTTCTGTTTCATTTCTGCTCTGGCATTATACTTTAAAAATTGGTTTGAGTTTGGCCAGAGAGAAGGAGAGACCCTTGTATCCTGGCTTATTCCTTAAGTTTGAAACTCAGGAAAGTAGGGAGAGGATGCTAGAAAGCAGTCAAAGAACTTAAGAGTCTAAGAGATCAGATGTTTAGGGGATTTACTGAACGGTGAATCTTGGCTTCCCTTCACTGAAGCTGAACAGAGGGATGATGATTTAGCATAGAAATAATTCAAAGGTGTTATCAGTCTACTGGCACTTTATGAATTTATTGCTCTAGAGCATACATTTGATTTTTTTAAATTATAGATCTCAGGTATCTGGTGAAGTTCGCTTGGTCCTCTATTTCTGAACATACCAATCAAAATTATTTTAAAGTCTGTGTCTGAAAACTTTAATTTCTGCATTACCTGCAGATCTACTTTTATTGTCTCATTTTCTTTTAGTCCATTCTCATTATATCTTTAAATTTTTTTGATTAAATAAACATTTTGTATATACAAAATTATAAAAGCTCTGGATTAGTTAGTTTCTGTTAGCAAATTAAGGGCAAAAAACCTTAGTCCTAATAGGAGCTGAGATGTTTTGGGGTGTTCATTTAGTCTTTCTTATTTATGTTTTTATTTATTCATTTTTTTCCCTTCCTCTTTGGGGGTAGTCCTTCAAGATTCCAAACTGAAATCCTGGGGTCCTTCTTCCTTGACAAGTCATAAACTCCAATTTAAATCTCTTAAGCATAATGAGATTGCCAAAAGCTCAGTTAGGTCTGCATTTTCTTCACTGCCATTTCTCTCTTGGCGTCACTTTGCCCTCATTGCTTACTTTTATGAATCATGAGTACCTTGACAGTAAAAGCAGCTCACACCATTGGGCTCACAACTCTACACTTTTTTTCGTCCATGAAATATTGGCTTCGCAAATCCTTCCTATCTGATTAGCCCTGAAATCTAAATTTTATCATGATCCTACAATAATGACAACAGCACTGCTCATCTTCTCTGCCTCTTTGAAGTCACTTTCTGTTGGCTTCCCAGTCTTTGTTATTATCTACAGCAGTCAGGGATTGGTGAATGTTTTAAGGAAAACAGCTACAACAGGCCAGCTTACCTCAATAAGACTTTCATCTGTCCATGACTGGTTCTTCCAGTCTCAGCCATCTTTGTAATTCTATTTAGTCTTCAAAATCTTTTATATGTTTGTTTTTATTTAATTCAGACTGTTTGTTCTCTGTAGAAGACTCAGTCTGTTACAAGATATTTTGCCATTACCAGAAAGGAAACTCCCGTTCAATGACATTTAAAACAAAATTTCCAACAAATCCTGTGAGCCAGGCTCTGTGTTTAGAAAGGATTGTTTGGATCCCTGATAGCTTCCTTTTTATCAAAGATTGGATATGAGGTCTGGCCCAAAATTTTATATAAGTTAGGTTCAGACAAGAGGAGGAAAAAGTAATTCAGGTTCTTTTCTGGCTAATTGATGATGGGAAGGGAAGGAAAGAGTTTGAGAGTTAGGCCAGAGAAGCTATAAGTAATTTCTCCCAGTTTCCCCTACTGCTTTTACAGGAGCACTGAGAAGAAGGAACTCTCCCTTATTCCCCATTTATGACTGTAAAAAAACCCGACACCTTGCAAGGTATTGTCACTGCAAAGTTAACTTAAAAGTATGGTGTTTCCGGCGAGGCACAGTGGCTCACGCCTGTAATTCCAGCACTTTGGGAGGCCGAGGTGGGCAGATCACAAGGTCAGGAGTTTGAGACCAGCCTGGCCAACATAGTGAAACCCTGTCCCTATTAAAAATACAAAAATAAAATTAGCCAGGCATGGTGGCAGGCGCCTGTAATCTCAGCTACTTGGGAGGCAGAGGCAGGAGAATCGCTTGAACCTGGGAGGTGGAGGTTGCAGTGAGCCAAGATCGTGCCATTGCACTCCAGCCTGGGCAACAGGAGTGAGACTCCATCTCAAAAAAAAAAAAAAAAAAAAAAAGTATGGTGTTTCCAGGAAGAGAGAAATTTCAAGGCATGCATTTTCCTAGAAGCCTCTTGCTTTCCTATATTCTATACGGAACTTCAAAGTAATCAAGGAGCTTGCCAAATAATATTATGTAAGGAGGGCTGAAGAAGTAATTAGGAGGAAAGCAGGACCTCATAGAGGTTCATAGCACCTGTGGGAATGACAGTCAGAGCAGCTCAGATGGGGAGCCACTGCAAACATGGATTGATGCAGCAGAGACCAGATCAAGAATAATACCTACCAGAAACTTAATCTCTCAATGGCAGCAGGGCAGCCAGCCACCAGGTAAGAAAGAAACAGTGCTTCAGGGACAAGAGGATATCAGCACACACACAACACCAGCCCACACCAGGAAGTCCCTTCTAATGCCACAAGAATGGGTCAACCAGAACCTTCCCTCACATATAAATAGATGATATTTTTGAAAGAGAAGCAATGGGAGGGGAAGGTTTCCTAAGAGACTAAGCATTATTATCCAAAGAAAAGCTTAAATATTGCCTAAAGGAACTGTTTAAATTATCAGTTCAGGTTATGTTTTAAATCATATTGGACCTTTAATGAAAAATTATACCTATTGACTGTGCATGAAGGCTCAAGAGAAAGACCAAAGGAGCTACATATTTCCTGGACAGTTGAATACTAGGTCCATAGAATGAGTGCCTAGATGAATAAATTGAATGAAGACAAATATTCTCATTAAGGCACACAGTGCAGAAAGTTTGAGCTGGGTCTAAGGCAGAGAGGAAAGATTATTCAGAAGAATTTTTAAAATTTGTGTGGCCTTTCTCCAGTAGTCTTCAGGATCAGGTTAGTCTTTCAATTTGTTCCTTCCACATGATTGTGTCTTGGACCCTTTTACTTTACTTTTACCTTCTTAATCAAGGGAGACTGGTAGTGCCTATGTGGATTTGGATTATAGTGGCGCACAATATATATTGCCTATGAAAACCAATGAGGTTCCTAATTTGGGGCTCCTATCCTTGTGCTTAGCCTTATTGGGTTATGGCAAAAAAAATTCTCTAAAGGTCTTATTAATAAGTTGCTGCCTATGAGATATAGCCAGTGTATATTTGGAAATCATGATCTACTACTTAAGATGACATTCCTGTTAGCTATTTTGAAATTTGCACTGAAATGATGAAAATAGAAAGCTCCTTCAACTCTGAGCAAAATGCTTGTAATAATGTTCCTAAATGTAGGTAAGAAATCAGAAGTTTCTGTATTATGACTCTGCCTTGGGTCTTGTATGAGCAGACTAGTTACCAAAAATGGTGCAATGACTGACTCTGCCTGACTCAGAAAGCTACAGTAGCAAGAACCAGCACAGACTAGGCAGAAACAAAGTAGGTCAGAGCCTTCTTTGAAGACCTGTGCATTCTGCAGCATGCCAAACCATATCTCTAAAATGTTTCTGCAACACTGCAGGAAGAAATCTCCTGCTGGCACTTAGTGGATTGCTTAATAAATGCAATTTAAATTTATTTTCCTTGGAACTATTTCAGAGGGTTCCCCCTGTTTTTTATATATATATATAATATATATATATAATACATATAATATATATAATATATATATAAAATACATATAATATATAATATAATACATATAATATATATTATATATAAAATATATATTATATATATAAAATATATATTATATATAAAATATATATTATATATATAAAATTATATATATATATATATATATATTTTGAGAAGGAATTTTGCTCTTGTTGCCCAGACTGGAGTGCAATGGCACAGTCTCGGCTCACTGCAATCTCTGCCTCCTGGGTTCAAGTGATTCTCCTGCCTCAGCCTCCCATGTAGCTGGGATTGCAGGCATGCGCCACCACGTCCGGCTAATTTTGTATTTTTAGTAGAGACAGGGTTTCTCCATGTTGATCAGGCTGGCCTTGAACTCCTGACCTTGGGTGATCCACCCACCCTGGCCTCCCAAAGTGTTGGGATGACAGGCGTGAGCCACCGGGCCCAACCCGAACACAATATATATTTTAAGGTACCAGGTGATTAGATCTCTGTATTAATCATTTAGGGATTGGGGAGTTTGATATTTTTCTTTCAGCCTTAGAAAATTGATTACAAAGGCAGAGAGTATGGAAAGAAGGATGCAGTTTACAACCACCCTGCCCCCATGCACAGTTCAGTTAAGTCCATTAGGATCACAGAGTCATACAGCCTAAGAAAAATGTCATTAAAGCAAGAGGACAAGAATACATAGTGATGCTGATAGAAAATTGGTGCTGCAAATTTTACTGTGGTGACTGGTTATAGTGGAAGAGTAAAGTAATTCCAGAAACAAACAAATATTTAATTATAAGAATACAACTGTGTCAGCAATTGCACAACCTCTTTCAACATGATATTGACAAAAGGGGAACTAATGTCCATGTGACAGAAACTCCAACAAAGTAACCTAAGAATCTAGGCCAGTTGCCTTTTATTCTGTAGCTTAGGTGTCAGAATTTTCTCACCCATGTGAAGTTTAATTCTCAGGATTCTGTGTTTACCCCATGATTGGAATGCTGAATTAAGCATTTCATTATGTTCTGCAATGAAAAATCCTTCTCTTTCCCTCTTTTCTCTTTCCCTCCATCCATTCCTACTGTGTTAGTTATTTTCCATGCTGCTGATAAAGACATGCCCAAGACTGGGCAATTTACAAAAGAAAGAGGTTTATTGAACTTATGGTTCCACATGGCTGGGTAGGCCTCACAATCATGGTGGAAGGCAAGGAGGAGCAAGTCCCATCTTACGTGGCTGGCAGCAAAGAGAGAGCTTGTGGAGAGAAACTCCTGTTTTTAAAACCATCAAATCTCATAAGACCCATTCACTATCACAAGAACAGTGTAGGAAAGACCTGCCCCCATGATTCAATCATCTCCCACCGGGTCCCTTCCACAACACGTGGGAATTATGGGAGCTACAAGATGAGATTTGGGTGGGAACACAGAGCCAAACCATATCACCTACCACTCTCTCTTCTTTTCCTTCTCTCCTTCCTTCTTTTTTTTCCTTCGTTTCCTCCTTCCTTCCTTTCTGTGGTGAAAAGAAAGAGAGATCAGATTGTTACCGTGTCTGTGTAGATAGAAGTAGACATAGGAGACTCCATTTTTGACCTGTTCCTAATAGTTGATCTGCATCTGTGTTAACTGGAGGATTGGCAGCCCTATTTCTTTGGACCTGTTCTTGTGCCCCATTAATCCACCAGGTCTTAAATTGTAAAAATTGAGAGGGTGAGAGAGACAATTTTGCCAGAATCTCCCAATCATAAGGAATGAGTCTATGTCCATGAGCAATGGAATCTAATAATGTCCTCATATAAGGGGAGTTGGGCCCGTACTGTTTTACTCCCTCATTCATATCTTTTAGCATTTTTATAGAAAAAGACTCATATCTGGCCTCAGCTGTGGGAGATTCTCCCTCTTGGGCCCCATCTGCAGGTGGTATTGGCTCTAACATTACTGGGAACTGCCATGCCTCAATATCTCCTTGCTTTCTCAACTTATCAATAATTTTATGTAATGCACTACCCTGTCTATTAGGTGGTGCTGTAGGATTAAGTCTCATAGTGGGCGGCTGAGGGTATGGCACCCTGCCCTGTGGTGCTGGGAGCATTCCTGGATGTCCATACTGATTTTCTGGGGGTGGCCGATACTGAAGTTTGGCCGGCGGCCAGTATTGATAAGCTACTGGTGGTTGGGTCTTATTTTCTCTAACCTGCATTTGAGGTTGTAATATTCCAGGTATATGACCTGCTGGAAGAGGACTTGGCCCTTGTGGTTTAGACTCTGATGGCCCCGCTAACTCTGGACCTTTTTCTTCTAATTTTAATGTTTCAGGATATATCACCTCCTGTAACTGATTATAGTCAACATTTTGTGTTGACTGAGCCATTACCGGCTCTGCTACATATTCGCAATGTAAACTTTCCATTTCTTTCTGGGATTTTCTCCCTGCCTCTTCTTTACAATCTATTACACAGCTTTCAGGGGAATCAGAAATTGAAACGCTGTCTTCTTCTGTTTGAAACGGTTCTAAAGCTGCTTTAATAATGGCCCAATCATTCCATACTGTAAGTGGAATGATTTTACCCTCTCTACTTGCTTGTTTTAATTCTTTGTAAATTTTTTTCCAATCTTTTAGATCTGAAGTTCTCTGTTCTGGAAACCATGGGCAAAATTGTTCTATTGTTTGAAATAGCTTGATTAGATTTTTTGTAGAGACTCTAACTCCCCCTCTTTTTAAAAGAATTTTAATAAAGCTGAGATAAGAGGCATATTTACTTTTAGTTTGTCCCATTGTTACCCTGGCTTCTTCTGAGTGCACAAGCTTACTGCAAGGCTGACTGTACACGTACTCGGGATCTCTCATCGACTTGTCCTCAATGACCACACTCGAGGGTACCTTCACCCTAGAGAAAAGCACCCACGTTGGGCACCAGATGAAGGGGTGGGTTGCCCCTCCACACCTGTGGGTGTTTCTCATTAGGTGAAATGAGAGACTTGGAAAAGAAAGAGACACAGAGACAAAGTATAGAGAAAGAAAAATGGGCCCAGGGGACCGGCGTTCAGCATAGGGAGGATCCACGCTGGCACCAGCCTCTGAGTTCGCTTAGTATTTATTGATCATTATCGGGCATGGCAGGATAATAGGATAATCATGGCGAGAAGGTCAGAAGGTAAACACGTGAACAAAGGTCTCTGCATCATAAACAAGGTAAAGAATTAAGTGCTGTGCTTTAGATATGTATACACATAAACATTTCAATGCCTTAAGGAGCAGTATTGCTGCCAGCATGTCCCACCTCCAGTCCTAAGGTAGTTTTCCCCTATCTCAGTAGATGGAATATACAATCAGGTTTTACACTGAGACATTCCATTGCCCAGGGACGGGCAGGAGACAGATGCCTTCCTCTTGTCTCAACTGCAAAGGGAAGTTCCTTCCTCTTTTACTAATCCTCCTCAGCACAGACCCTTTACGGGTGGGGTATCGGGCTGGGGGATGGTCAGGTCTTTTCCTTCCCTTGAGGCCATATTTCAGACTATCACATGGGGAGAAACCTTGGACAATACCTGGCTTTCCTAGGCAGAGTTCCCTGCGGCCTTCCCCAGTGTTTTGTGTCCCTGGGTACTTGAGATTAGGGAGTGGTGATGACTCTTAACCTCTTAACGAGCATGCCGCCTTCAAGCATTTGTTTAACAAAGCACATCTTGCACAGCCCTTAATCCATTTAACCCTGAGTTGACACAGCACATGTTTCAGGGAGCACAGGGTTGGGGGTAAGATTACAGATTACAGAACAAAATGGGGTCTCCTATGTCTACTTCTTTCTACACAGACACAGTAACAATCTGATCTCTTTCTTTTCCCCACTTTTTTTTTTCAAGAATAACTTGTTTTATTACCATGATTTGTGAAAAGCAACAGGGTAGACAGTTCAAGGAAGGACACAGACAGTGCCCTGTTTTAGGTTCCAAATTTCTTCTTTTTAATGGGTGTTGGGAGCTGAGCAATGATGTCATCCAGAGGCGATTCTACTGCCATGAGTGTTCTTTCATCCAAAAGATCCACGAAAAGTAGAGGCTTATATATCTTAGAAATTTTAAAAGCATGAGCTGTGCACCTCTGGACGACATCTGATTCATTCGTGGGAGGAAATGGATTGTAGAGTAAGGTTTTGTCATTTGGAAGGGACAATGACTTGTCAATGATGCAGAACATGTAGGCATCATGGAGAAGGATGTGCATCGGTCTCTTGGGATGAAAACTGATGTGTGTGATAGAAGTATTCCTTTAGAGCCAAAGGTGGTGAAAGCCCTGCTTCTGGACAGTCTGGCTCCAATCTGTGTACTGTTTGTCTGGGATGCTATACTCAAATATCTGCTGGTCCGAATGAGTGATGACAAGGTTTTTGTTACTATGTCTACTTTCTACACAGACACAGTAACAATCTGATCTCTCTTTCTTTTCCCCATACCTTTCTTATTTATTTTCAATACATAAGGCATATAAATGCTAAAAAAATTAAAGTCACAGTGATGTCATAGAAGATGGTATAGTAGGAAGCTCCAGGAATTGGTCTCTCCACTGAAACAACTACTGAGCTGGCAAGAAACACCAGAATCAAGTATTTCAGAACTCTAGAGTCTAGTATAATACTTGTAGCATCTAGAGGAGTGCTTGGTGAAGAAAAAGCCTGATAAATTTTATTGAATTTCAATATTTTATGAAGTGACCTAAATTCACCATCTCCCAGCCTGACAGCATGTAGTCACAAGGATGGTGGCTTATATTTCCAGTGTAGCTTGCTGGTGCCACAGTGGGCAATACAGATTTTGTCCCCCCTCCAAAATCAAGATTGCATCTTTTGATCTGCTTGACAGACTACTGAGGGACTGGCAAAAGACCTGTCCATCGTTTCAATCCTCAAACACAATTAACTTCCCCAAACAGTTAGTTGTGGGAATTTAAAGAGATAGAACATCATTTCTCTTCTTTTTTTAATGGAATCTATGCATTTGAGGACGTTTCTCTCAGTTCACTGCCTGACATCATAGATCACAAAACAGAGACTTCAGTAACCACATGTGACCAGGAATCTATTTTTTGAAAAAAATATTTTGGAAAAGTCAATAAATAAATGAATATCTGGAGCTTTCATCAAGCAACAACAGCAATCACTGGGGAGAGGAAAGAATCTGATGTCCCGAGTTAACAAATTTACAGTATTTAAAATGTTCTGTTCTCAAGGAAAAAAAAAATCAGAAAGCACACAAAGAAACAAGAAAATATGGCCCATTTACAGGGAAAAAAAGTTGGGGGGGAGGGGTGTGGGGTACAGATTTGACCAAAGCCATCACTGAAGAAGCCCTAGACATTGGATTTATGAGATATAGACTTTGAATTAACTACCAAATATGCTCAAAGAGCTGAAAAAATCATAGATAAAAACTTAAAAACTTGGGATAACAGTGTACAAACAAGTAGAGAATACCAATAAAGAGACAGAAATAGGAAGCAAATAGAAATCCTAGAACTGAAAATTTTAAGAGCTGAAATTGTGGGGGTGGGGGGGGTGGGGAACGTAATAGCGAGTATGCTATAGTTTGAACATTCTCTCCAAAACTCATGTTAAAATGTAATTGCCATCATGATGGTATTAAGAGGTGGGACCTTTAAGGGGTGATTAGTTCATGAAGGCTTTGCTGTTATCTCAGGGGTGGGTTATTTTGTAGGAGTTTGGTCCCCTTTCTCTCTGTTTTGAGTGCATGGATCCTCAACATGTGATACCTTCCACCATCGGGTGCCCCTTACCAGATGCTGGTGCCATGCTTTTAGAAGTCCCAGCCTCCAGAACTGTGAGCCAAGTAAATCCCTTTAAAAATAAATTTCCCAGTCTGTAGTTATTTTGTTATAACAGTAGGGAATGGACTAAAACAGGATAAAACAGTAGAATTGGACAGGCACAAAAATGAATTAGCAGACTTAAAAATAGGACACTTGAAATTACCCAATGTGAGGAGCAGGAAAAAAAAAAAGAATGAAGAAAAGTGAACAGAGCCTAAAGGATCTATGGGGCACTGCCAAGCATACCCACGTATACATTATGGATGTCTCCAGAAGGAGAAGAGAAAGATAAAGGTTTAGAAAGAAAGAAAGATACTTGAAAAAATAATGGCAGGAAACTTCCCAAACTTGAAGGAAGACATGAATCTACACAACCAAGAAGCTCAACAAACTCCAAGCAGGATAAAAATAAAGAGATTGAGATCTATGCTGAGATACATTATATATAAGCAAGCTGTCAAAACCTAAAAACAAAGAGAGAATCTTAAAGTCAACTGAGGAGAATGAAAATTACCTGGTGACCATTGAACAGGCCCTGGAGACAAAAACTTTTTATCTGAGGAATTTAGAAGGGAGCAAAGACAACCTGGGGACCATCAAACAGGCCATGTGGAGGCAAAACTCCATACCTGGGGAATTTAGAAGTAATTAAACTTCCCTAGTATCTAAAGTCAGCATCTGTGCCAGGCGTGGTGGCTCACACCTGTAATTCCAGCACTTTGGGAGGCCAAGGTGGGTGGATCACCTGAGGTCAGGAGTTCGAGACCAGCCTGGCCAACATGGCAAAAACCTGTCTCTACTAAAAATGCAATAATTAGCTGAGTGTGGTGGTGCATTCCTGTAATCCCAGCTTCTCAGGAGGCTGAGACAGGAGAATGGCTTGAACCCAGGAGCGAAGGTTGCAGTGAGCTGAGATCACTCCACTGTGCTTCAGCCTGGGCAACAGAGCAAGACTCCATCTCATAATAAATAACTAAATAATAATAATAATAATAATAATAGTAAATAAAGTCAGCATCTGGTTCCAGGCCTAGAATTTCTATATGTCTCCAGTATGCCATGCTGAAACTCATTTTGCAACCCTTGCTGATGTTAAGGCATCAAAATGTAATCACTTATCATGGCCTACATGGCTAATATGGCCCAAATTATCCTTAAGTTCCTGCCTTAAGGCTCATAAAATCTCCTAAGAAAAATTCACCATGGTGCGCTCAATCCTTTCACTGAGGAGCCTCCACTGCACCCTTTTGCAGGGTTCTTTCTTTCCAATAAACTTTCACTGTGCAAACCCATACTATTGTTGGTAAATTCTTCTTAGTAAAGTGCGAATTGACCACTTCCTGATGCCAGAGCACTGATACCTCACCTGGCAACAACAAGAAAGAAGCAACACATAACATACAAGGGACTCTAAAAAGGATTAACAATCAATTTCTCATTATCAATAATAACAAAAAAAAAAGGAAGTTTTTTTACTAATGACTTGTCATACAAGAAATGCTAAAGGAAAAAAAGAAAATAATAAATGCTAATGGGGATCCTTCAGCTGAAATGAAATAAAAGTAGGTGGTAACTTGAAGCCATAAAAACAAAGATTATTGGTAAAGATAGCTGCTAAGGTAAATATAAAGTCTAATATTATTGGTGTTTTGGCTTGTAACTCCTCTTTTTTGTTTTCCATGTGATTTAAAGGACAAATACATATAACAATAAACATAAATCTATGATAATGAGCATACATTGAATAAAGCTGTAATCTGTGACAATAACAACATAAAGGAGAAGAATTGAATAGGAGCAGGGTTAATGTGTGCTATTGAAGCCAATTTATTATTATTATTTATTTATTTTTGAGCAGCAGCAAGATTTATTGTGAAGAGTGAAAGAACAAACTTTCCATAGTGTGGAAGCAGACCCGTGCAGGTTGCTGTTGCTGGCTGGGGTGGCCAGTTTTTATTCCCTTATTAGTCCTCTCCTATGCTCTGTTTCTGTCCTATAAGAATGCCCTTTTTTCAATCCTCACGAGATTGGCTACTTTTAGGATCCTGCTGATTAGTGAGTTTTACAGAGCACTGATTGGTGCATTTTACAATCCTCTTGCTAGCTACAGAGCACTGACTGGTGCATTTTACAACCTTCTTGTAAGATAGAAAAGTTCTCCAAGTCCCCACTCAACCCAGGAAATCCAGTTGGCTTCACCTCTCAATTCCCCCTCTAAACAGGACACAACAACTGCTGCTGGGAATTGGATGATGACCAGTCTAGCTACTTCCTGCTGGATAGGCGCAAAGAAGGGGCCCTGCAGTTGTAGGGTCCTCCAGTGGTAAACTTTCTAGGCCAGTGAAAGGGCCAGTGGGTCAGTCCAGGGGCCCTCAGTAGAAGTTGTGAGTTGAGCTCATTTGGGATTCCATTGTAAGACCATCTATAGCTTGATGGCCTTGATCCTGGAGGAAACAAACTTGACAAGGAGGTTAAAAATACAGGGCCTGAAGGAGAGAAATAGCAAGATGGCTGTCATGGGACCTAGAAAGGGGAGAAGCCATGGTGCCCACCTCCAGAGGTTGGTATAAGAGTTTGAAAGGTGTTGTCTGATTTCAGAAGCCTTTTCCTGTAAATGCCAGGTGGCGTCTCATACTATCCTTGACAGGTTAGTGTAAAAGCAACACTCTTCCCCTAAGAAGGTGCAAAGTCCTCCTTTCTCACCAGTGAGGAGGTCTAGGCCTCAGTGGTTTTGGAGAGTCAATGCTGCCCAACAGTTTATTTGGGATTGTAGAGTAAGAATAGATTTTGTTATTTCTTGCAAACTGTCTGAGAAATCCTTTGAGAATGTGTGGAGGTAGGATAGTGAAGTGGACAGTTCCTGTAGTAGTGACCATTGTATGGCCCTGCACTGATGGACTTGAGCTTTGAGGAGCACTGATAGGGTCTGATTTCCTGTGGCAATGTCAATCTTGGGACTTAGGAAGACTAAGGCGCCAGTGCCTGTCCAGTTGGTGGGGAGGCAGATATTGGTTGAAGTTCCACATAAGAAGAATATGCCTCGATTAGGTAAACAGAACTGGTTGTGTATGTTAAAAAGGTGTGTGAGTTTGTTGTTTTCATTTTACCATACTCCTAGAGTAGTTGCCAAAGTAGCTCTGGTGAGCAGATGGAAAGGAATGTTGGGCACAAAATGAGTGGCTCCAAGTGTTCTATTTTCCCATTGGAGAAGAAACATTTTGTATCTACTAGAAACCATTCAAGAGAATAATTAAAAGAGGGGATGAGAAGGCACTCACTAGTGGTGGGGGTGTTGCTGCAGAGGGTCCAGGGGAGAATGGTTATGCAGTGACTATGTTTGCCATTACAAAACCTGGATGTTTGCTAAGCAGGGAGGAGGTGATGATTTTTGGGGGCCCTGAGAAGCAGACAAGCCATCTGAATGGAGCTGTATAACAGGCCGTGTTGGGTGCATAAAGGGACTTGGAAAGTTAAACTTGTGTCACGTCCTGTTAGGCTATTTTTGGTCCAATCAGAGTTGAGGAAGAAGCCCAAATCTGGGAATTATTTCATGAATTGGGACTTTAACTACTTCCTAAGCCTTCTCTGTCTTGCAGGGGAAGGCTTCTATCCAATTTGTAAAGGTATCAACACAGACCAACAATTATTGAAATCCCCTTGACTTAGGCATATGGGTGAAGTCTAACTGCCAGTCCTCTCTGGGATAGTGACCTATTTTTGTTCCCCCAGTGGGGCCTTATGATGGACCAAGGGATTATTCCTTTGGCACACCTCACAGGCTTTGACTACTTGTCGGATGGTCCGGAGGAGATTTGGCCCTGTAAATAGGAATTTGGCCATTTGATGAGTGTTCTCAATGCCCATATGAAAAGTTTGGTGAAGGGTCTTAAGTATTTTCCACTGGCTGGCTTTGGGTATGAGTACCTTTCCCTCTTCTGTCATTAACCACCATGAGGGGAAAAACTATGCCCCCATGAAAGTCTCCAATCTGTTTCAGTCAGGGAATACTGGAGCTTAATCTCTTGGAGAGGGTTGTTACATACCAAGGGTCCTTCCATAGGTATTTCTAATGGGAGGTTCCACCTGGCAGCAATTCTGGACTCAGCACGTCTGCCTGATGGATTCCTTCTGCCTTTTCTCCTTCACCTTTTTGATGGCTTTTTGACTGCTTCCTCCTTGGGTTTTTGCACTGTGTGCAGTAACTCCATGATTTCCTTGTGGTATTTAATGGGGGTTCCCCTAGAGGTTAGGAAGTCCCTTTCTTTCCATATGGCAGCATGGGCATGTAGGTAAACATACTTGCTATCTGTATACACATTCATTCTTATTCCCTTTCCCAGTTCTAAGGTTCGGGTAAATGCCACTAGTTCTGCTAACTGGGTGCTGGTCCCTGGGGGAAGAGGCTTACTTTCAAGTACTGTTACATCACTAACTATGGCATAACCTGCCCTTTATATCCTATTCTCCACAAATGACCTTCCATCAGTATATAGGTTAAGGTCAGGATTAGTTAAGGTGACTTCTAAGAGATCCTCTCAGGTGGCATAAGTCTGAGCTAAAATTTGTTGGCAGTCATGCTCAATTCATTCCCCATCCTCAGGGAGAAAAGTGGCAAGGTTGAGGGCTGCACATGTGCATATTTGAAGCACCAATCCCCCAAGGAGTAGCCCCTGGTATCTAAGCAGGTGGTTGTCTGATAGCCATAAGCTTCCTTTCTCACCTAGTATGCCATTTACATCATGAGTAGTCCAGATGGTGAGATCCTTTCTTTGTATTATTTTGATAGCCTCTGATACTAAGTTGGCCACCACGGCAACTACCCATAAACAGTGGAGCCAGCCTTTTGCTACTACATCAATTTCCTTACTTAGGTATGCCACTGGTTGTGGGATTGTCCCACAAGCCTAAGGACTCCAAAAGCTATTCCCTCTCTCTCTGTGATGTGTAAAGAGAAGTTCTGTCCTTTGGGAAGGCTTAAGGCTGGAGCTTGTACTAGGGCCTGCTTTAAGGTATTGAAGGCTGTTTCTGCCTCTGGTTCCCATTCTGTTAGATGAGTATTTGCCCTCTGGGTCTCCTTGATTAGAGTACAGAGTGGCCTGGCTATTTCACTGTATCTGGGGATCTATAGTCAGCAAAAGCCAGTGATTCCAAGGAACCCCCACAGCTGTTTTATTGTCTTAGGGTGAGGACAAACCAATATAAGCTGTATTCATTCTTTGCTGAGGGCCCTGATTCCTCTGGCTAAGATTAGGCCTAGATATTTGACTTGTTGTAAGCAGAGCTGGGCCTTCAATTTAGACACCTTGTACCCTTGATTAGCTAGAAAGTTCAAGAGATCTAGAGTAACCTGCTGGCATGAGGCTTCTGAACTGGTAGCCAAAAGTAAATCATCCACATACTGAAGGACCAGAATACCTGGACTTGAGAAGTGGCCTAGATCTTGGGCCTGTGCCTGACCAAAGAGATGAGGGCTATCCCCAAACCCTTGAGGCAAGACCATCCACGTAAGTTGAAACATGTAGTCCGTGGGATCCTCAAAGGCAAAGAAAAACTGGGAGTCACAGTGCAGGGGAATGCAGAAGAAGCCATACTTGAGGTCCAGAACTGTGAACCATTCTGCTTCCTCTGGGATTTGAGAGAGCAGGTTATAGGGATTGGGTACAACTGGATATAGAGGAATTACTGCCTCATTGATGAGTCTAAGATCTTGCACTAGTCTCTAGTAACCATTCAGTTTTGTACTTCTAGAATTGGGGTGTTGCAGGAACTGTTGCATTTTCTTACTAAGCCTTGAACTTTTAAATGTCTAACAGTATCCTGTAATCCTTTATGAGCTTCAGGCCTTAAGGGGTCTTTTAGCCTGATTTGGACAGGGTGGGCATTTTTTCCCCTTCTGAATTGTCCTTCCAATGCCCAGACTTCAGGATTGATTCCCTCCTTAGGCAGAGGACAACAAATGGGTAACTTGTTCCTCATATTCATGTAGATAATAGCTCCAGCTATGGCTAATATATCCCTCCCTAATAAGGGTGTGGGATTTTCATACATAACAAGGAAGGAATGTGAAAACAGCAACATCTCCCAATTTCAACTGAGGAGGTGAGCAGAACCCTCAGAATTACATTGCCCAAGTGAGAGTCAACCATCTATCCTATCTATCCTGACCCTTGCCTCCAGGGTCCTAAAACCTGTCAGACAAACTTCCTCCCATCTCTCTTCTCCAAGTTTAGTCCCACTTCTAAATACCACTCCCTGTCCCTGTGTTCTTCTAGTTTCTCCTATAAGAATGATTTCTAGTATAAATTTTGGGACTCTGTTCTCTTCTTTAGGCACATGGGCTCACCAATCAGAAAGACATAATTTTTGCCCAAAGCCCCAGCACAGGGGGTAGTGGGGTCGGTGGACTATCTGGAATTTTAGGATACCTCCTCAGTCTAGCAGGCCTAACAAAGGCTATTCCTGAAGCTAGGATATGGGGAGCCTCAGAAATTATAGACTCCCAAATTAGGAGAATATCCTTCCTATTCATATGATGAGAAGTGAGGACAAAAGGCATCACTCTTCCAACCCTGGAGATCCATTCCCTCCCTCAGGGTATGGCCCTCCACTCCATTTTGAGGCATATCATCTTTATAGCACAAGGATAAGGTCCCAATATCAACAGGAGAAAATGCTTAGGACTCTAACAGGTTTTTGAGAATGCATTGGTAAGGGCCACTAAATCCAATTTTTCTCAGTCCTCTTTGTGGTCTAAGAAGAAAGGCAGGGGTGCAGGTTTTCAAGAATGCATTGGTAAGGGTCACTAAATCCAGTCTTCCTCAGTCCCCTTTGTGGTCTAAGAGGAAAACTAGTGCCTGGTGTTTAGCCCCTGAATTCTAAGGAAAAATAGGACAGAATAGCAAGTAACAGGAGTCCAATGGTACTTGCCACATGGCGATATCCTGGACAAGCCCCTAAGAAGTGTCTGGACTTGGTTCCTGCTGGTGGGTTCACGGTCTTGCTGACCTCAAGAATGGAGCTGTGTACCTTCACAGTGAGTGTTACAGGTCTTAAAGGTGGCACGGATCCAAAGAGTGAGCAGCAGCAAGATTTATTGTGAAGAGTGAAAGAACAAAGCTTCCACAGCGTGGAAAGGGACCTGAGAGGGTTGCCCCAATTTATTATTAATTAGAACTAGATTGATACAAATTTAGGATGTTAACTGTCATCTCCATGGTAACCACTAAGAAGGTAACAAAAAAATACTGAAAAGTAAATAAAGAGGGAATCAAATGTGGTACACCAAAAAAAAAAAATCGAAAACAAAAGAAGACAGTATTAAAATAATTGAGGGACAAAAAGATATATACACTTATATACACACACACACACACACACACACAAACATATATATGTATAATAGCATAATGGCAAAAATAAGTTCTTCATTATTAGTAATCTGGTTAAATATGAACGGATTAAACTCACCAGTTAAAAGTCCATAATTGGCAGATTGTAGTTTAAAACACAAATAGGTGTGAAAGGAAGAAAAATATCCATGTAAATATTAAACAAAAGACGACCTCCTCTTACTTAAAAAGTCAATCCTCCTATCTCCCTCCTTCTCATAAAGAAATAAAGTATCACTTTTTAAAAAATTTCCCCTTCTCTTTATTTCTTCCTGATTTTTCCCCTGTTGTTCACCTTTCTAGGATATGGCCCCAGCCCCTGTTCACTGCTCTGATGGTCAGAATCTTCTGTGATCTGTGGCAGGTCTTGGGGAATGTACTGATGGCTGGTTTTCAAAAAGCAGCATTAAGGCTTAAGGGTGATAATAGAAGAATGTAGAGCTATCAGCAATTTTTATTTCCTTGACAGAGCCAGGGACTTCCTATATGTTTCTGGCCACCACCTACTGAGAAGAAGTACTTTGTATGGGTATTCATTCCATTTTAATGTTTAAACCACAGCAACTCCATCTTGAACAGGGGCTGGGTACAATAAGGCTAAGACCTGCTGTGCTGCATTCCCAGTGAGTTAAGGCATTCTAAGTCACAGGATGAGCTAGGAGGTTGGCACAAGATGATACAGGTCATAAAGACCTTGCCGATAAAATAGGTAGCAGTAAAGAAGCTGGCTAAAACCCATCAAAACCAAGATGACAATGAGAGTGACCTCTGGTTTTCCTCACTGCTACACTCTCACCAGCACCATGACAGTTTACAAATACCATGGCAATGTCAGGAAGTTACCCTATATGGTCTAAAAAGTGGAAACATGAATAATCCACCCTTGTTGAGTATATAATCAAATAATCATAAAAATGGGTAACTAGCAGCCCTTAGGGCTGATCTGCCTATGGAGTAGCCATTCTTTTATTTCTTTACTTTCTTAATAAACTTGCTTTCACTTTACTGTATGCACTTGTCCTGAATTCTTTCTTGTCCAAAATCCAAGAACCTTCTTTTGGGGTCTGGATTGGGACCTCTTTCTGGTATCATCTTTTTGGTGACTACTGAAGAGACAATACTGAGGAAACTCCTGACCCAGAGGCTAACTTTGGTTAAGTGGTAGAGTCCGGTAACATCTGTCTGGTGAACCCTGAAGGGCAAAACTGAGGAGACCCCCTAACCCCAAGAGTAATTATCTGTGTGCACCAATTGGCTGACTTTGGGTAAGTGGGGTGCATAAACTTGGGTAAAGGATAGGGCTGAGTTACAGGCCCAACTTAGGTGAGATAGATTCCTTCTTAAGACAGGGAGGGTTAAGGGCTCCTCTTAATAAAAGGCAAAAACGCTTGATGAAACTTGGACTCAAGGCCTAACTTATGAAGGTTAGAGTGCTTCCTAAGATTTAGGGGGTTGGAGGCCCCTCTCAGTAAAGTCCTTCTCAACTAAGAATGGTTTTGGCACTACAGGATATTAACTACTATTCTGTTTGGATTAATCTGCCTTGCACTTTTTGCTTATGGCTATGAGTAATGGAATTAGGCATATACAGGACCATAGGACATGGTTTGCTTTTTCCTCCCCAAAAAGGGAAACTTGAGAATTAATGGAACTGCTGGAAAAGATCCCTTCGCTAGTGATAAGTGGCCACCTGAACTTTTCAGTGTTGCTGCAATGGATGGGTCTTTCTCTGGCCTCCCTGAGCTCTTTGCCTTCCCTACCCTGCCACAGGCAATGCTTTTCTCTCTCTTCTCCCCATTTCCTATCTTTTATGTTATTCAGGACAACCATCTTGCCCAGAGACCACATGTTGAAACTCCTGGTAGGAAGTTGGTTTAACGATGATGGGGCCCAACTGGGGGCAAGTTTGAGTCTTGCCAGTTTGATTTTGGGTGCTAAGCAGAGTGGCTAATGTCTATGTTTTATCCAATATATTTTGCTCTGGCCAGAACAGGAAAAGATAATATTCTTTTGTGTTGGGTCCTGGCCCCTAGGGCTATGGTGCAGCCAGCTAAGTCACTAGGGCCACTCAGAGAAAGGTAACCCAGAAGCCTGGCATGCTGGCAAAATGGTAAGAATTTCTTACTAGTCAGACTTCTGGCCTATCTCTCTGTGCAAACTGCTTGAATGAATGGTAAAAAAATCACTTTTTATCTACTCTGCAAGGTTTTGATTAATAGAAAAAAGGATTCATGAAGCTAATCTTAAGCTTTAGTGAATCTGGTGTGCTTTCTGTGTCTTTCGGTATTGTTGTCATAAAGAGGGATACCTTAGGACAAAATGTGGGCCTAGGATCCCATAAGCCTGGTGTTCAAGATGGCCCAGCCAAGTGGTCACTTACAAACTTTGCTACAGGTCCCCCTGCACCACCCGCCCCTAAAAGAAAAAAAACTGGTTGAAGTTTCCCTCTTGTCTTGTATGTCTTTGGGAGCTTGACCTTGTAATCATGTGGCAATACTTTGTCTTGGTCTCCACCATCACAATGGCAGCGCAGGTTCAGGGTTCAATTCTCGGCTTAGGAAATGAGTCCTTTACCTTCTGTGTGTGTATTTATATGTGTTGTGTGTGTGATATAAAAAAGCTTTAATTGGTTTAAAATAATAAGTGCTTAAATTAAATATTTTGTCAGAAAAGTAAAAAGTGTAATGTCTTTTGATTCACTTAAGTAATCTTTGGGAAACAAAAACAGTTTTAAAGATTATTGGTAAAATAAAAATATATTCAAAAATGTAAACATTTGGTCTAAATTATGCAGGTCAAATATTAAGTTTGCTAAATGCTTAAAAGGTCATAAACTGCTCCTTTAACTTTTGAAAATTGTTCAATTGACCTACTTTGGAGCATTAGGTTTTAGGTAAGGCCCAGAAACATGTGGTGTTAGCCATACCCATAGCAATACTGGAAAAAGTTGTACATATCTGGTTTCCTAAGCTCTGCACCTAGTACATAATTATAATCCCTTACTTATCAAGGTTTTCACCAAAAGTAAAAGTTGCTAACAGTTAACAGTGTAATATATGTAATTGAAACTACTGAAGAAACAGTTTTACATGTAACACTTGTAAGGAAAGTGAAATGTGTTTTTGGTGAAAGATTATAAGAAGTCATGGAAATGTGGATGTTCTTGGCCATATTAAAAGTTAAAAAGTTGGTTTTAAGTTAGATAGAATAAAGCTGAAGCTTTAAGCAAGTTGTGGAAGGTGTGTAAAAAATTAATCTTGTAAAAAATTATTGGCTAAAGTTAAAGGGTTATTATTCAGTTTTTCCTTAAATTAAACATTGGAATAAAAGCATAAAAGATTTTTCTTTAGCAAAAACCTGCTTATGATCTGCTTTTTAACAAAGATTTGTAAAGGTTTATAAAAGGTTTATGAGAAACTTACCTTATGGTCAACAATTAAAATAAAAATATTATAGATATGTTTATAAGGTTTTATTAAGAATTGGGTTTGATATCAATAATGTACAAATGCAACAGTGAAATTTGGCTCATTTAGTATGAAAATCACCTAGGAAACATTGTCAAATATAAAATGGTGTTTGGCTTTCTTTGGGCTGTGTTATATAAATATGTTATTAGCATCTGTTCCAAAATTATGTAAAACTCCTATAATCCTGATATAACTTAGTGTATGTTATTAAAAGTTGTAATTGTTAGGTACAATTGTTGTATGCCACAGAAGTAAACAAAATTTTCTTGTCAATTGTGGCTTTAAGAGTGGCTGTCCTGTGACTTTTTTTTTTTTTTTTTATCATCCACAGACAAATGTTGTCTGGTTTTTTTCCTCTTCAAATTGTGGTTGATAGTCAGCTATGGGGCTTTGATAGGTGTTCTTAAATGCAGGTTTTTGATAACTTTGGAGATTGTAACATTAGCATAGGGAAAAACCTTTCAGGACTCTCATGGAGTGCTGAAATGTTCATGAATATCAAACAGAACAGGAGTTAACTGAGTGGACTAAACTAATAGAAGACTGAAATAATCTTTGTGATGCTTTTTTTTTTATTGTACTTTAAGTTCTAGGGTACATGTGCACAATGTGCAGATTTGTTACATAGGTATACATGTGCCATGTTGGTTTACTGCACCTATCAACTCGTCATTTACATTGGGTATTTCCCCTAAAGCTATCCCTCGCCCAGCCCCCCACCCCTGACAGGCCCCCTTGTGTGATGTTCCCCACCCTGTGTCCATGTGTTCTCATTGGTCAACTGCCACCTATGAGTGAGAACATGCGGTGTTTGGTTTTCTGTCCCTGTGACAGTTTGCTTCGAATATGGTTTCCAGCTTCATCCATGTCCCTGTAAAGGACATGAACCCCTCCTTTTTTATGGCTGCATAGTATTCCATGGTGTATATGTGCCACATTTTCGTATATCATTGATGGACATTTGGGTTGGTTCTAAGTCTGTGCTATTGTGAATAGTGCTTCAGTAAACATATATGTGCATGTGTCTTTATAGTAGCATGATTAATAATCCTTTGGGTATATACCCAGTAATGGGATTGCTGGGTCAAATGGTATTTCTTGTTCTAGATCCTTGAGGTATTGCCAAACTGTCTTCCAAAATGGTTGAACTAATTTACACTCCCATCAACAGTGTAAAAGTTTCTATTTCTCCACATCCATTCCAGCATCTGTTGTTTCCTGACTTTTTAATGATAGCCATTCTAACTGGTATGAGATGGTATCTCACTGTGTTTTTGATTTGCATTTCTCTGACGACCAGTGATGATGAGTATTTTTTCATATGTTTGTTGCCCGCATAAATGTCTTCTTTTGAGAAATGTCTGTTCATATACTTTGCCCACTTTTTTGATAAGGTTGTTTGTTTTTTCTTGCAAATTTGTTTAAGTTCTTTGTAGATTCTGGATATTAGCCCTTTGTCAGATGGGTAGATTGCAAAGATTTCCTTCCATTCTGTAGGTTGCCTGTTCACTCTGATGATAGTTTCTTTTGCTGTGCAGAAGCTCTTTAGTTTAATTAGATCCCATTTGTCGACTTTGGCTTTTGTTGCTATTGCTTTTGGGTTTTAGTCATGCAGTCTTTGCACATTCCTATGTCCTGAATGGTATTGCCTAGGTTTTCTTCTAGGGTTTTTATGGTGTTAGGTCTTACATTTAAGTCTTTAATCCATCTTGAATTAATTTTTGTATAAGGTGTAAGGAAGGGATCCAGTTTCAGCTTTCTACATATGGCTAGCCAGTTTTCCCGACACCATTTATTAAATTGGGAATCCTTTCCCCATTGCTTGTTTTTGTCAAGTTTGTCAAACATAAGATGATTGTAGATGTGTGGTGTTATTTCTGAGGCCTCTGTTCTGCTCCATTGGTCTATATATCTGTTTTGGTACCAGTACCATGTTGTTTGGGTTACTATAGCCTTGTAGTATAGCTTGAAGTCAGGTAGCATGATGCCACCAGATTTGTTCTTTTTGCTTAGGATTGTATTGGTTATGTGGGCTCTATTTTGGTTCCATATGAACTTTCAAGTAGTTTTTTTCCAATTCTGTGAGAAATGTCAGTGGTAGATTGATGGGGAATAGCACTGAATCTATAAATTACCTTGGGCAGTATGGCCATTTTCATGATATTGATTCTTTCTATCCATGAGCATGTAATGTTCTTCCATTTGTTTGTGTCCTCTTTTATTTCCTTGAGCAGTGGTTTGTAGATGTCCTTGAAGAGGTCCTTCACATCCTTGTAAGTTGAATTCCTAGGTAATTTATTCTCTTTGTAGTAATTGTGAATGGGAGTTCACTCATGATTTGGCTCTTTGTTTGTCTATCATTTGTGTATAGGAATGCATATGATTTTTGCACATTGATTTTGTATCCTGAGACTTTGTTGAAGTTGCTTAACAGATTAAGGAGATTTGGGGATGAGATGATGAGGTTTTCTAAATATACATTTGTGTCATCTGCGACAGAAAAAGTTTGACTTCCTCTTTTCCTAATTGAATACACTTTATTTCTTTCTCTTGCCTGATTGCCCTAGCCAGAACTTCCAAAACTATGTTGAATAGGAGTGGTGAGAGAGGGCATCCTTGTCTTGGGCCAGTTTTCAAAGGGAATGCTTCCAGTTTTTGCCCATTCAGTATGATATTAGCTGTGGGTTTGTCATAAATAGCTCTTGTTATTTTGAGATACGTTCCATCAATACCTAGCATATTGAGAATGTTTCCATTTCTTATAGATTTTCTAGTTTCTTTGTGTAGAGGTATTTATAGTATTCTCTGATGGCAGTTTATTTCTGTGGGATTGGTGGTGATATTCTCTTGAATTTTGTTGAAGGCCTTTTCTGCATCTATTGAGGTGTGGTTTTTGTCATTGGTTCTGTTTATGTGATATATTACATTTATTGATTTGCGTATGTTGAACCAGCCTTGCTTCCCCAGGATGAAGCTGACTTGAACATGGTGGATAAGCTTTTTGATTTGCTGCTGGATTCAGTTTGCCAGTATTTTTTTTTCTTTTTTTTTGTGATGGAGTCTCACTCTGTCACCCAGGCTGGAGTGCAGTGGCCCAATCCCAGCTCACTGCAAGCTCCTTCTCCTGAGTTCCTGCCATTCTCCTGCCTCATCCTCCAGAGTAGCAGGGACTGCAGGTGCCCACCACCACACCTGGCTAATTTTTTGTATTTTTAGTAGAGACAGGTTTTCACTGCATTAGCCAGGATGATCTCGATATTTTGACCTTGTGATCTGCCAGCCTCGGCCTCCCAAAGTGCTGGGATTACAGGCCTGAGCCACCATGCCCTGCAGCCAGTATTTTATTGAGGATTTAAGTGTCAATGTTCATCAGGGATATTGGCCTAAATTTCTCTTTTTTTGGTTGTGTCTCTACCAGGCTTTGGTATCAGGATGATGCTAGCCTTATAAAATGAGTTAGGGAGGATTTTCTCTTTTTCTATTGATTGAAATCATTTCCAAAGGAATAGTACCAGCTCCTGTTTGTACCTCTAATTGAATTTGGCTGTGAATCCGACTGGTCCTGGACTTTTTTTGGTTGGTAGGCTATTAATTATTGCCTCAATTTCAGAAACTGTTATTGGTCTATTCAGAGATTCAACTTCTTCCTTGTTTAGTCTTGGGATGGTGTATTTGTCCAGGAATTTTTCCATTTCTTATAGATTTTCTAGTTTCTTTGTGTAGAGGTATTTATAGTATTCTCTGATGGTAGTTTGTATTTCTGTGGGATCGGTGGTGATATTCCCTTTATCATTTTTTATTGCATCTATTTGATTCTTCTCTTCTTTCTTCTTTATTAGTATTGCTATTGGCCTATTTTGTTGATCTTTTCAAAAAACCAGCTCCTGGATTCATTGATTTTTTTGAAGGGTTTTTTGGGTCTCTGTCTCTTTCAATTCTGCTCTGATTTTAGTTATTTCTTGCCTTCTGCTAGCTTTGGAATTTCTTTGCTCTTGCTTCTCTAGTTCTTTTAATTGTGATGTTAGGGTGTCGATTTTAGATCTTTCTTGCTTTCTCTTGTGGGCATTTAGTTCTATAAATTTCCCACTACACAGTGCTCTAAATGTGTCCCAGAGTTTCTTGTGCATTGTGTCTTTATTCTCATTGGTTTCAAAGAACATCTTTATTTCACCTTCATTGCATTATTTACCCAGTAGTCTTTCAGGAGCATGTTGTTCAGTTTCCATGTAGTTGTGCAGTTTTGAGTGAGTTTCTTAATCCTCACTTCTAATTTGATTGCACTGTGGTCTGAGAGGCAGTTTATTGTGATTTCTGTTCTTTTACATTTGCTGGGGAGTGTTTTACTACCAACTATGTGGTCAATTTTGAATAAGTGTGACATGGTGTTGAGAAGAATATATATTCTGTTGATTTGGGGTGTAGAGTTCTATAGATGTCTATTAGGTCCACTTGGTCCAGAGCTGAGTTCAATTCCTGGATATCCTTGTTAGCCTTCTGTCTCATTGATTTGTCTAATATTGACAGCGGGGTGTTAAAGTTTCCCATTATTATTGTGTGGGAGTCTAAGTCTCTTTGTAGGTCTCTAAGGACTTGCTTTATGAATCTGGGTGCTCCTGTATTGGGTGCATATATATTTAGAATAGTTAACTCTTCTTGGTTAATTGATCACTTTACCATTATGTAGTGGCCTTTTTTGTCTCTTTTGGTCTGTGTTGGCTTTAAGTCTGTTTTATCAGAGACTAGGATTGTGACCCCTGCTTTTTTTTTGCTTTCAATTTGCTTGGTAGATCTTCCTCCATTCCTTTATTTTGAGCCTATGTGCATCTTTGCACTTGAGATTGGTCTCCTGAATACAGCACACCAATGGGTCTTGACTCTTTATCAAATTTGCCAGTCTGTGTCTTTTAATTGGGGCATTTAGCCCATTTACATTTGAAGTTAATATTGTTGTGTTTGAATTTGATCCTTTCATTATGATTTTAGCTGGTTATTTTGCCCATTAATTGATGCAGTTTCTTCATAATGTCGATGGTCTTTACCATTTGGTATGTTTTTGCAGCAGCTGGTACTGGTTCTTTCTTTCCATGTTTAGTGCTTCCTTCAGAAGCTCTTGTAAAGCAGTCCTAGTGTTGACAAAATCTCTCAGCATTTGCCTGTCTGTAAAGTATTTTATTTCTACTTCCCTTATGAAGCTTAGTTTGGCTGGATATGAGATCCTGGGTTGAAAATTCTTTTCTTTAATAATGTTGAATATTGGTCCCCACTCTCTTCTGGCATGTAGGGTTTCTGCCAAGAGATCTGCTGTTAGTCTGATGGGCTTTGCTTTGTGGGTAACTCGACCTTTCCCTCTGGATGCCCTTAACATTTTTTCTTTCATTTCAACCTTGGTGAATCTGACAATTATGTGTCTCAGGGTTGCTCTTCTTGAGGACTGTCTTTGTGGTGTTCCCTGCATTTCCTGAATTTGAATGTGGCCTGCCTTGCTAGGTTAGAGAATTTCTCCTGGATAATATCCTCAAGAGTGTTTTCTAACTTGCTTCCATTCTCCCCATCACTTTCCAGTCCACCAATCAGAAGTAGATTTGGTCTTTTCACATAGTCCCATATTTCTTGGAGGCTTTGTTTGTTTCTTTTCACTCTTTTTTCTCTAATCTTATCTTCTGTCTTTATTTCATTAATTTGATCTTTAATCACTGGTAACCTTTCTTCCACTTGATTGAATTGGCTATTGACGCTTGTGCATGTGTCACAAAGTTCTTGTGCCATGGTTTTCAGCCCCATCAGGTCATTTAGATCTTCTGTACACTGTTTATTCTAGTTAGTCATTCATCTAACCTTTTTTCTTTTTTTTTTTTTTTTTTTTTTTTTTAGCATGAGTATATATACATTTCTTTATTTTCTCAGGTAGACATGTAGGAAATAAATTGCTGGGTCACATGCTAAATTTATGTTTAACTTTTTAAGATATTGTCAAAGTGGCTGCACCTTTTCACATTCTTGTGGTAATGTGCAGTCCAGTTCCCCCATACATATGCATTCCAGTTTCTCCACATCTCCTATATTGCTATAGTCAGTCAAACAGTGATATTTCATTATGACTTTTAATTTATATTTCCCAAACCAAAGATGTTGAGGATCTTTTCATATGTTCATTAGCCATTCATATAGCTTTTTTGTGTGAAGTATCTGTCAAATCTTCTGCCCATTTGTTAATAGGGTAATTTGTCTTATTAGTTATAAGTGTTTTTTTTTTACTCTTGATACAAGTGTTTCATCAGATATATGATTTGCAAATATCTTCTTTTAGTCTGTAGCTTGTTTTGTTTTTTGTTATTGTTGTTCATTTTTTGTTTGTTTGTTTTGTTTTTTTAAGACAGAATCTTGCTCTGTCCCCCAGGCTGGAGTGCAGTGGCTCAATCTCGGCTCACTGCAACCTCCGCCTCCCAGCTTCAAGCAATTCTTGTGCCTCAGCCTCCTAGGTAATTAGGATTACCACCACGCCTGGGTAATTTTTCGTATTTTTGGTAGAGACAAGGTTTCGCCATGTTGGTCAAGCTGGTCTCGAATTCCTGGCCTTGAGTGACCCACCCACCTCAGCCTTCCAAAGTGCTGGGATTACAGGTGTGAGCCACCATGCCTGGCCATCTTTTCCTTCTGTTGTTGAGATGGAGTCTCACTCTGGTGCCCAGGCTGGAGTGCAGTGACGCTATCTCAGCTCACTGCAACCTCCGCCTCCCAGGTTCAAGCGATTCTCCTGCCCCAGCCTCCCGAGTAGCTGGTATTACAGGTGCACACCACCACATCTGGCTAATTTTTGTATTTTTTTTTTAATAGAGATAGGGTTTCACCACAAGTGATCTGCCCGCTTCAGCCTCCCAAAGTGCTGGGATTACAGGCATGAACCATAGCCCCGGCCTTGTTTTTTTATTCTCTTAATTGTACCTTTTGAAAAGCAAAGGTTTTTAATTTTGATGAATTCACATTTATCAGTTTTTCTTTTATAGATTTGCTTTTGGTGTTGTAACCCTTTTTGTTCTTTTTCTTTTTCTTTTTTTGCTTTATGTTTTTTCTTAATAGTTTTATACCGTCATTTTTTTATTTCTTGCATCTATATTTATGCCTAAGTTAAACTAAATCCACATTTCAAAACAAAATGTTTATCTGATTGTTCCCCTCTTTCATAAAATTACTTGTAAAAAGAACCTCACTGGGTATTTTTTAAGTGAGGTGGACCCATTTAATGGTTTCAGTAAATATTATGTTGCCCCATAGGCCAAGATAATAATAGCTATTTATCAAGGGCATACTGTTTTTCAGGCACTGTTTTAAACTCTTTGCTGGTATTAATTCATTTTGTTCTTTTTTTTTTTTTTTTTTTGAGATGGAGTCAGGCTCAGTTGCCCAGGCTGGAGTGCAGTGGTGCGATCTCGGCTCACTGCAACCTCCGCCTCCTAAGTTCAAGCGATTTCCTGCTTCAACTTCCCGAGTAGCTGGGATTACAGGCACACACCACCATGCCCAGCTAATTTTTGTATTTTTAGTAGAGACAGCGTTTCACTATGCTGGCCAGGCTGGTCTCAAACTCCTACTTCGTGATCCAACCACCTCCGCCTCCCAAAGTACTGGGATTACAGGTGTGGGCCACTGCACCCGGCATAATTCACTTAGTTCTAATGCTCTCAGGTAGTAGGTACTACTATTATCACTACTCTAGAGGTATGCAAACAGATACACAAAATACTTCAGTAGATTGCCCAGGAAGTAGCAGAGCTGGTATTTGAACTCAGGCAATCTAGCTCTAAAGTATGCATACTCTTAGCCACTATGCTAGACTATGCCAAAGCAATTTCCCCTACAAAATAACTCCCCAGAGAAGATCTGTTTCTGTGAAGGTATGTGGCGGGTGTCCCATAGTGTCACCCCAGCCCCTCTTCTCTGAAACTGCCTAGTTTGCCCACAAGGAAGGTTCCTGTTTCTTTTGTGTGAACTTCCCATGGGACCTCACCCTGCCCCTCCCCATAACACAGCCATTGCTGAGTAAGCCAACAGTGAACAATAATCTAAGATGAACATATCATATTCTCATTCTTACTTGAGGTTTGAGAAACACTGGGATTGGAAATCAAGTCGGATCATTGGATGGTCAGAGGCTGGGGCCTCCATCAACTGCCACTGCAGTCCCAGGACTTTCCTTCGTTCCATCCTTCCTGAGGCCTGGCCATTCAATAATTCCATCATTTCCTGAGATACCTCTGCATTTTTCTTTCTTTTTTTTTTCTTTTTATTATTATTATTATTATTATTATACTTTAGGCTCTATGGTACATGTGCGCAATGTGCAGGTAAGTTACATATGTATACATGGGCCATGCTGGTGCGCTGCCCCCACCAACTCGTCATCTAGCATTAGGTATATCTCCCAATGCTGTCCCTCCCCCCTCCCCCCATCCCACAACAGTCCACGAAGTGTGATGTTCCCCTTCCTGTGACCATGTGTTCTCATTGTTCAATTCCCACCTATGAGTGAGAATATGCGGTGTTTGGTTTTTTGTTCTTGCGATAGTTTACTGAGAATGATGATTTCCAATTTCATCCATGTCCCTACAAAGGACATGAACTCATCATTTTTTATGGCTGCATAGTATTCCATGGTGTATATGTGCCACATTTTCTTAATCCAGTCTATCATTGTTGGACATTTGGGTTGGTTCCAAGTCTTTGCTATTGTGAATAATGCTGCAATAAACATACGTGTGCATGTGTCTTTATAGCAGCATGATTTATAGTCCTTTGGGTATATACCCAGTAATGGGATGGCTGGGTCAAATGGAATTTGTAGTTCTAGATCCCTGAGGAATCGCCACACTGACTTCCACAAGGGTTGAACTAGTTTACAGTCCCACCAACAGTGTATAAGTGTTCCTATTTCTCCACATCCTCTCCAGCACCTGTTGTTTCCTGACTTTTTAATGATTGCCATTCTAACTGGTGTGAGATGGTATCTCATTGTGGTTTTGATTTGCATTTCTGTGATGGCCAGTGATGGTGAGCATTTTTTCATGTGTTTTTTGGCTGCATAAATGTCTTCTTTTGAGAAGTGTCTGTTCATGTCCTTCGCCCACTTTTTGATGGGGTTGTTTGTTTTTTTCTTGTAAATTTGATGGAGTTCATTGTAGATTCTGGATATTAGCCCTTTGTCAGATGAGTAGGTTGCGAAAATTTTCTCCCATTTTGTAGGTTGCCTGTTCACTCTGATGGTAGTTTCCTTTGCTGTGCAGAAGCTCTTTAGTTTAATTAGATCCCATTTGACAATTTTGGCTTTTGTTGCCATTGCTTTTGGTGTTTCAGACATGAAGTCCTTGCCCATGCCTATGTCCTGAATGGTAATGCCTAGGTTTTCTTCTAGGGTTTTTATGGTTTTAGGTCTAACATTTAAGTCTTTAATCCATCTTGAATTGATTTTTGTATAAGATGTAAGGAAGGGATCCAGTTTCAGCTTTCTACATATGGCTAGCCAGTTTTCCCAGCACCATTTATTGACTAGGGAATCCTTTCCCCATTTCTTGTTTTTGTCAGGTTTGACAAAGATCAGATAGTTGTAGATATATGGCATTATTTCTGACGGCTCTGTTCTATTCCATTGATCTATATCTCTGTTTTGGTACCAGTACCATGCTGTTTTGGTTACTGTAGCCTTGTAGTATAGTTTGAAGTCAGGTAGTGTGATGCCTCCAGCTTTGTTCTTTCGGCTTAGGATTGACTTGGTGATGCGGGCTCTTTTTTGGTTCCATATAAACTTTAAAGTAGTTTTTTCCAATTCTGTGAAGAAAGTCATTGGTAACTTGATGGGGATGGCATTGAATCTATAAATTACCTTGGGAAGGATGGCCATTCTCATGATATTGATTCTTCCTACCCATGAGCATGGAATATTCTTCCATTTGTTTGTATCCTCTTTTATTTCCTTGAGTAGTGGTTTGTAGTTCTCCTTGAAGAGGTCCTTCACATCCCTTGTAAGTTGGATTCCTAGGTATTTTATTCTCTTTGAAGCAATTGTGAATGGGAGTTCACTCATGATTTGGCTCTCTGTTTGTCTGTTATTGATGTATAAGAATGCTTGTGATTTTTGTACATTGATTTTGTATCCTGAGACTTTGCTGAAGTTGCTTATCAGCTTAAGGAGATTTTGGGCTGAGACAATGGGGTTTTCTAGATATACTATCATGTCATCTGCAAACAGGGACAATTTGACTTCCTCTTTTCCTACTTGATTACCCTTGATTTCCTTCTCCTGCCTAATTGCCCTGGCCAGAACTTCCAACACTATGTTGAATAGAAGTGGTGAGAGAGGGCATCCCTGTCTTGTGCCAGTTTTCAAAGGGAATGCTTCCAGTTTTTGCCCATTCAGTATGATATTGGCTGTGGGTTTGTCATAAATAGCTCTTATTATTTTGAGATACGTCCCATCAATACCTAATTTATTGAGAGTTTTTAGCATGAAGGGTTGTTGAATTTTGTCAAAGGCCTTTTCTGCATCTATTGAGATAATCATGTGGTTTTTGTCTTTGGTTCTGTTTATATGCTGGATTACATTTATTGATTTGCGTATATAGAACCAGCCTTGCATCCCAGGGATGAAGCCCACTTGATCATGGTGGATAAGCTTTTTGATGTGCTGCTGGATTCTGTTTGCCAGTATTTTATTGAGGATTTTTGCATCAATGTTCATCAGGGATATTGGTCTAAAATTCTCTTTTTTTGTTGTGTCTCTGCCAGGCTTTGGTATCAGGATGATGCTGGCCTCATAAAATGAGTTAGGGAGGATTCCCTCTTTTTCTATTGATTGGAATAGTTTCAGAAGGAATGGTACCAGCTCCTCCTTGTACCTCTGGTAGAATTCGGCTGTGAACCCATCTGGTCCTGGACTTTTTTTGGTTGGTAAGCTATTGATTATTGACACAATTTCAGCTCCTGTTATTGGTCTATTCAGAGATTCAACTTCTTCCTGGTTTAGTCTTGGGAGGGTGTATGTGTTGAGGAATTTATCCATTTCTTCTAGATTTTCTAGTTTATTTGCATAGAGGTGTTTGTAATATTCTCTGATGGTAGTTTGTATTTCTGTGGGATCGGTGGTGATATCCCCTTTATCATTTTTTATTGCATCTATTTGATTCTTCTCTCTTTTTTTCTTTATTAATCTTGCTAGCGGTCTATCAATTTTGTTGATCCTTTCAAAAAACCAGCTCCTGGATTCATTTATTTTTTGAAGGGTTTTTTGTGTCTCTATTTCCTTCAGTTGTGCTCTGATTTTAGTTATTTCTTGCCTTCTGCTAGCTTTTGAATGTGTTTGCTCTTGCTTTTCTAGTTCTTTTAATTGTGATGTTAGGGTGTCAATTTTCGATCTTTCCTGCTTTCTCTTGTGGGCATTTAGTGCTATAAATTTCCCTCTACACACTGCTTTGAATGCATCCCAGAGATTCTGGTATGTTGTGTCTTGGTTCTCGTTGGTTTCAAAGAACATCTTTATTTCTGCCTTCATTTCGTGATGTACCCAGTAGTCATTCAGGAGCAGGTTGTTCAGTTTCCATGTAGTTGAGCAGTTTTGAGTGAGATTCTTAATCCTGAGTTCTAGCTTGATTGCACTGTGATCTGAGAGATAGTTTGTTATAATTTCTGTTCTTTTACATTTATTGAGGAGACCTTTACTTCCAAGTATATGGTCAATTTTGGAATAGGTGTGGTGTGGTGCTGAAAAAAATGTATATTCTGTTGACTTGGGGTGGAGAGTTCTGTAGATGTCTATTAGGTCTGCTTGGTGCAGAGCTGAGTTCAATTCCTGGGTATCCTTGTTGACTTTCTGTCTCGTTGATCTGTCTAATGTTGACAGTGGGGTGTTAAAGTCTCCCATTATTAATGTGTGGGAGTCTAAGTCTCTTTGTAGGTCACTCAGGACTTGCTTTATGAATCTGGGTGCTCCTGTATTGGGTGCATATATATTTAGGATAGTTAGCTCTTCTTGTTGAATTAATCCCTTTACCATTATGTAATGGCCTTCTTTGTCTCTTTTGATCTTTGTTGGTTTAAAGTCTGTTTTATCAGAGACTAGGATTGCAACCCCTGCCTTTTTTTGTTTTCCATTTGCTTGGTAGATCTTCCTCCATCCTTTTATTTTGAGCCTATGTGTGTCTCTGCATGTGAGATGGGTTTCCTGAATACAGCACACTGATGGGTCTTGAGTCTTTATCCAATTTGCCAGTCTGTGTCTTTTAATTGGAGCATTTAGTCCATTTACATTTAAAGTTAATATTGTTATGTGTGAATCTGATCGTGTCATTATGATGTTAGCTGGTTATTTTGCTCGTTAGTTGATGCAGTCTGTTCCTAGTCTCGATGGTCTTTACTTTTCGTTATGATTTTGCAGTGGCTGGTACCAGTTGTGCCTTTCCATGTTTAGCGCTTCCTTCAGGAGCTCTTTTAGGGCAGGCCTGGTGGTGACAAAATCTCTCAGCATTTGCTTGTCTGTAAAGTATTTTATTTCTCCTTCACTTATGAAGCTTAGTTTGGCAGGATATGAAATTCTGGGTTGAAAATTCTTTTCTTTAAGAATGTTGAATATTGGCCCCCACTCTCTTCTGGCTTGTAGGGTTTCTGCCGAGAGATCCGCTGTTAGTCTGATGGGCTTCCCTTTGATGGTAACCCGACCTTTCTCTCTGGCTGCCCTTAACATTTTTTCCTTCATTTCAACTTTGGTGAATCTGACAATTATGTGTCTTGGAGTTGCTCTTCTCGAGGAGTATCTTTGTGGCGTTCTCTGTATTTCCTGAATCTGAATGTTGGCCTGCCTTGCTAGATTGGGGAAGTTCTCCTGGATAATATCCTGCAGAGTGTTTTCCAACTTGTTTCCATTCTCCCCGTCACTTTCAGGTACACCAATCAGACGTAGATTTGGTCTTTTCACATAGTCCCACATTTCTTGGAGGCTTTGCTCGTTTCTTTTTATTCTTTTTTCTCTAAACTTCCCTTCTCACTTCATTTCATTCATTTCGTCTTCCAGGGCTGATACCCTTTCTTCCATTTGATCGCATCGGCTCCTGAGGCTTCTGCATTCTTCATGTAATTCTCGAGCCTTGGTTTTCAGCTCCATCAGCTCCTTTAAGCACTTCTCTGTATTGGTTATTCTAGTTATACATTCTTCTAAATTTTTTTCAAAGTTTTCAACTTCTTTGCCTTTGGTTTGAATATCCTCCCGTAGCTCGGAGTAATTTGATCGTCTGAAGCCTTCTTCTCTCAGCTCATCAAAGTCATTCTCCGTCCAGCTTTGTTCCATTGCTGGTGAGGAACTGCATTCCTTTGGAAGAGGAGAGGTACTCTGCTTTTTAGAGTTTCCAGTTTTTCTGCTCTATTTTTTCCCCATCTTTGTGGTTTTATCTCCTTTTGGTCTTTGATGATGGTGATGTACAGATGGGTTTTTGGTGTGGGTGTCCTTTCTCTTAGTTTTCCTTCTAACAGAGAGGACTCTCAGCTGCAGGTCTGTTGGAGTACCTGGCAGGCCGTGTGAGGTGTCAGTCTGCCCCTGCTGGGGGGTGCCTCCCAGTTAGGCTGCTCGGGGGTCAGGGGTCAGGGACCCACTTGAGGAGGCAGTCAGCCTGTTCTCAGATCTCCAGCTGCGTGCTGGGAGAACCACTGCTCTCCTCAAAGCTGTCAGACAGGGACATTTAAGTCTGCAGAGGTTACTGTTGTCTTTTTGTTTGTCTGTGCCCTGCCCCCACAGGTGGAGCCTACAGAGGCAGGCAGGCCTCCTTGAGCTGTGGTAGGCTCCACCCAGTTCAAGCTTCCTGGCTGCTTTGTTTACCTAAGCGAGCCTGGGCAATGGCGGGCGCCCCTCCCCCAGCCTCGCTGCTGACTTGCTGTTTGATCTCAGACTGCTGTGCTAGCAATCAGTGAGACTCCGTGGGCGTAGGACCCTCTGAACCAGGTGTGGGCTATATTCTCCTGGGGCACTGTTTCCTAAGCCTGTCGGAAAAGCACAGTATTCGGGTGGGAGTGGCCTGATTTTCCAGGTGCCGTTTGTCACCCCTGGAAAGGGAACTCCCTGACCCCTTGCTCTTCCCGAGTGAGGCAATGCCTCGCCCCTGCTTTGGCTGGTGCACGGTGCACTCACCCACTGACCTGCGCCCACTCTCTGGCACTCCCTAGTGAGATGAACACGGTACCTCAGATGGAAATGCAGAAATCAACCGTCTTCTGCGTGGCTCGCACTGGGAGCTGTAGACTGGAGCTGTTCCTATTCGGCCATCTTCTAACCTTTTTTCAAAAGGGGTTAGAACATGCTCCTTTACCTTGGAGAAGTTTGTTATTACAGACCTTCTGAAGCCTACTTCTGTCAACTTGTCAAACTCATTCTCTGTCCAGTTTTGTTCCCTTGCTGGCAAAGAGTTGCAATCCTTTGGAGGAGAAGAGGTGTTCTGTTTTTTGGAAGTTTCAGCTTTTCTGCTCCGGTTTCTCTCCATCTTTGTGGCTTTATCTACCTTTGGTCTTTGGTATTGGTGACCTACGGATGTCCTTTTGGTGTGGGAGTACTTTTTGTTGATGTTCATGCTATTCCTTTCTGTTTGTTAGTTTTCCTTCTAACAGTCAGACCCCTCAGCTGTAGGTCTGTTCAAGTTTGCTGGAGGTCCACTGCAGACCCTGTTTGCCTGGGTATCACTGGCGGAGGCTGTAGAACAGCAAATATTGTTGCCTGATCCTTCTTCTGGAAGCTTCATCCCAGAGGGGCATCCGTCTGTTTGAGGTGTTTGTTGACCCCTACTGGGGAGGTGTTTTCCAGTCAGGCTACATGGGGGTTAGGGACTGGCTTGAGGAGGCAGTCTGTCTGTTCTTCAATCTCAAACGCTGTGCTGAGAGAACCACTGCTCTCTTCAGAGCTGTCAGTCAGGGATGTTTCAATCTGCAGAAGCTTTCTGCTGCCTTTTGTTCTACTATGCCCTGTCCCCAGAGGTAGAATTTATAGAAGCTCTAGGCCTTGCTAAGCTGTTGTGGGCTCCATGCAGTTCATGCTTCCTGGCCTCTTTGTTTATGCTGTGAGCTACTCAAGCCTGAGCAATGGCGGATGCCCCTCCCTGCACCAATCTGCAGCATCACAGGTTGATCTCAGACTGCTGCGCTAGCTGTGAGCAAGGCTCCATGGGCATGGGACTCACCGAGCCAGGCATTGGGGAATATCTCCTGGTCTGCTGGTTGCTAAGACTGTGGGAAAAGCACAGTAATTGGTCAAGAGTGTACCGTTTCTCCGGGTACAGTCTGTCACAGCTTCCGTTGGCTAGCAAAGGGAAATCCCCTGACCCCTTGCACTTCCTGGATTAGGCAATGCCACACCCTGCTTCACCTCACCCTCCATGGGCTGCACCCACTGTCCAACCAGTCAGTGAGATGAACCAGGTACCTCAGTTGGAAATGCAGAAATCACCCATGTTCTGCGTTGATCTTGCCGGGAGCTGTAGACTGGAGCTCTTCCTATGCGGCCATCTCAGACACATCCACTTTGACCCTTCTGATAATGTTGCTGATCCTTTGTTTTTCAGAGTAGAAGAAACTTTTTTTTTTTAGCTATTTACAGCTTTTAACAATTGAGTAAAGTATATTCCTGTAAAGAATATTTGGAGCATATTTATTTATTTCTACCTGATTTCTCCAGAATTTGGAAACTAGTTGTGAGTATTCTTCATTTATGGCAATATAATTATTTGTATAAGTGCAATAAGAATTGTTTTTTTCAACAGAACACAATTGGAGAAACTGGTTATTTTCCCAAGGCTTTGGCTGGAATGCTGTGCTTTCCTTTAAAAAAATCAAACTTTACTTGTAAAGCCAATAAAAGCCCTTTGGGAAAACCGGCCTCATGCCTTATCTACACAGTCCATGTACAGGGTTTCTGACCTGTGATAAGTAAAGAATGTCACGAAATGGCACTTTATGACAGGCCTAGGAGCCCAAGTTATTTTGGGACCTCAAGAGCAGAGGAATTTACACAACTCATAGTTATTTGAGGGTACAAACCCATGGCTGGGTTCACCTTTAAATAAAAAGTCTTATTTGAGATTCCTTATGGAACAGAGTTCCATCAAAGCCAATTTTAAAATCTATGTGAAAAGTAATTATTTTTGATGAACTTTATACAAATAATCAGGCCAAGTATCATAAAGAAAATCAGTCTTACCATGATTTATCTTTAGCAAAAATGGGAAACTGTAGAGAGAAATTACGTTTCAAGAACTATGGTACACTTGTTATTAGAGTCTAGTCTCATCAGTTGTTTTTGAGTTTTTTCCTGAAATTTAGGTTGACCTTGCTTATTCCTGTAAACCAATCAGTGATCTCTGGCTTCTGCTCAAAAGAAGCAAAAAAGATGGGTAATGTAAAAATCTGGAGTCAATATTCTAATTATGGGAACATTGGAATCAGCTAGCAACCCCATATCAGCATGATTCCAACCATTACCCAGTTCATGGAAAGCCTTCAAATTCAGTTACCTTGGGATAATTTCTCATGTGGGATATATTGCTGCTGTACTCTTTGTGTAGGAATGCAGAATAAGCTTACTCAACATTTTCTTAAATTGAACATATTAATCTTTCAGATATCAAACTTTTATTGGAACTCAGGAGTTCTGAATAGCCCTTGACATACCAATGCTTTCTGACCGGCTCCTCTCTACCCCAAATACAACAGACCCTCATAGTTAGGCAGAAATATCATTGCCCCTGTTCAGCTTAAAGAAGTTACAGAAGATGGATCTTCATCCCTCTGCAATGCTTAGGTTTACCGGTTCTCTTATAAAAGGGAGAGGTAAAATGCCAGAGGCATTTGAACCACAGCAACTCCATCTTGAATAGTGGCTGGGTAAAATGAGGCTGAGATCTACTGGGCTGCATTTTCAGATAGTTAAGGTATTCTAAGTCACAGAACGAGATAGGAGATTGGCACAAGATATGGGTAATAAAGACCTTGCTGATAAAACAGGTAGCAGTAAAGAAGCCAGGTAAAACCCAACAAAACCAAGATGGCAACAAGAGAGGCCTCTGGTGATCCTCACAGCTATACACCCACCAGCACCATGATAGTTTACAAATGTCATCGCAACATCAGGAAATTACTCTCTGTGGTCTAAAAGGGGGAGGCATGAATAATCCGCCCCTTGTTTAGCATATAATCAAGAAATAACCATAAAAATGGGCAACCAGCAGCCCTCAGGGCTGTTCTGCCTGTAGAGTAGCCATTCTTTTATTTCTTTACTTTCTTAATAAACTTGCCTTCACTTTGCTATATGGATTTGCCTCAAATTCTTTCTTGTGTGAAATCCAAGAACCCTCTCTTGAGTTCTGGATCCAGACCCCTTTCTGGTAATATCTTTCTGGTGACCACTAAAGGGACAATACTGAGGAAACCCCCAATCCAAAGGCTAACTTTGGGTATGTGGTGGGGTCTGGTAACAACTATGGATGCTCTTTTTTTGTAGAAGAAACATCTGAGACTCTCTGTTGCTTCTGACCACTGTGTTCTCTACAACATATCACCTAGTGGCATTAATATTAATGTAATTTTTCTCATTCACAAAACTTGTAAAAAAAAGTATCATATTCTTTTCTTTGTAAATGTCTCAATACCTACAAAATTACCTTTTATAAAATACCCCATATTTCATCAGTTCTATGATGCCATTTTTTTCAAAGTTTACCATCTTAAAATTGTGAAATTTCATTTGCCCAACTTACCAGCATGTTTTCTTTTTTTCTTAGTGGCACATAAAATATTAAAGTATGTTATAATTGTTATACTGTAAACTTGATAAAGTAGGTAGACAGTAATATTATTATAGATGAATAAGTTAATGAGTATGTTCTATAAGTATATAGGAAGGAAACCCTAGGAGAATAGAAAAGTATTGATATACATATGAATATAAATATAGATATAGAAAATCATTGATATAAATATATCTCAACCACTTAACACTTAGAAATAATGGATGGGAATGAAACTTTTTCACCTTTTAAAGAAGAAAGCAAATTTCTTTCTTTATTTGCAGTGGATGATGGGTCCGAATTTCACTGAGGGTCTGATATTTGGAGTATGTTGTTTCAAGCTTAATAAACAGTCAGTAGTCCACTTCAGAAATTCCCATTTCAAGGGTGGTCAGCTGGGGTTTAATCTCAAGAACAGAGTTGGCTATTTTAATTGTTTCAACTTTATTTATCTCCATCAATACTAGAAGATTTGCAAATGCTGTAATGGATGCTAGCAACAGGTTCTTGAAATTAGTTGTATCCAATATATATTCATTATAAACAGGACATACAAATACAGTAAACTTTGTAGTTTTAAATTGCATTGTAAATTTGTTCTCTAAACATTTCTGGTCAAGATGTTGCTTTGAAGATTTTTGTGGTCATTTTATTCTGACAAACAGCTAATTTATGTTTCTGAAATATTATCTATGATAGTTTCATCTGCTTATAAATAAAGGTTTGTACATGCAGCTAAAATTTGATTTATACATTTCTTTCATTACAATCTTCTATGAAGTAAGTAGTGCTTAATGTGCATAATATTCATTTAGTTCCTACTGGTGGCTTCAGAAATCTATCAAAAATAATCTCTAAGTCTTGAGCATCCGAACTTGACTTATCACAGGTCACAACGAATATGAAGGTATATATATGTATGTGTATACCTACATATTCTTCTCTATTTATGCTGATATTTAATGAGAAGAAGAGCACAAAATAAGTACAAGGGAGTCAGAAACTGCTGTGGGTTAAATGTGAGTCTCCTTCAAAATTTATGTTGAATCTTTATCCTGATTTTGGTGTTATTAAGTGGTAGGCCCATTTGGGAAGTGATTAAATCATAAGGGTCTCTGCTCTCATGAATGGATTAATGCCCTTATAAAAGAGGCTACAAGGGGAGTTTGCCCTCTTTCCTTTTCATCCTTCCACCGTGTGAGATCACAGCAATAAGGCATCATCATAGAAACAGAGAGACTGGCTGGGACCTTACTAGACCCTGAACTTGGCAGCATTTTGATCTTAGACTTCCAGCCTGCCCAACTATGAGAAAGCAATTTCTATGGTTTATAACTAATCTGTGGTATTTTGTTATAGTTGCATAAACAGATTAAGACAGAAACAAAAACTGAAACACAATTTTATAGATTGCATTTTTGCTCTTTCTTTGTAGTCTAGGAGATGAGAGAAGAGCAAAGTATGTGGCTTGGCAAGACTCATAGTGAAACTTGCTTGCAATTGACTATAATTTGGTTCCTTGCAGCACAACTATGAAGGTTACTGGCGTGAGTGTTGGCCATGGGTCTGAGCACTCCACTTTCAGAATGTTCAGTAAGGGACCCCTCAGACAACTCATTGGGGATCTTGTCCTTACAAAGTTGTATCTGCATGAACCCCCAAGTCATTTATTTTGTACTTTAGAGTACTCTAAGTGCTTGTTAAAATACAGCTTTGTAGACCCTAGTTTCAAAGGTTTTGCATTAGTGTGGCTAAGGTGACATTTAGAAATCTTTATTCTAAGCACCTACACTCCACGGTTTCGTGGCAGTGGTCTGGGCTCACATTTGAAGTGCTGTCTTTACCTGTTTAGGTATTATTTATTCTGATTAGTACAAAGGTCTATATATGAAATGACTACTTCTTACTGTGGTAGTGCACACTGTAGTCACAGAAGAGTATAAAACTGTGGGGCTTTAGGGCCTTTGAAATTTCAGATGCCCTAAAGCCATAATTGGTGTACCCTGAAAGACTTGACTCTAAGGTGAGAAGAGTAGAGTAGGTAAGAGAAGAGTGTTAGTTACAAAAGCCTCCAGTTCTGAAAGCATGTTGACTGGCACTTAGCAGATAATAAATATTAATTTCCTTCCTTACTCCTCAGAAATGATTAATGGCTCTTTATTTGTAAACAAATTCACTTCAAACTACCAAATGAATAAATTTCAAACCTCTTATCTTGATCATTTCAGAGAAGAAATGTCTCTATTTGGGAGTGTTGGCTGTTTGGCATGTTCATCCTGCCCCCTCTGCCCAGTCTGTCCCCTCTGTCTCCCTCTGGAAAACACTGCTTCTCCTTGACATAAAATGCTTGTTATGCAAATGGAAGCTAGTTGAACTGAGAGAGGACTAAAAACAATTGTATGATGGGAAAAAGGTTTTTTTTTAAAATGATATTAACTCTACTAAAAATGTCGTTTTCAAGCTTTACTTGCAATATTACATTGAGTACCCCCCTTGAGCTGGCAGATGTCATGAGTCTAACAAATTCTCATTATGTTGGTGTCAGAGCTGGCTGGCACTGCCCTTTTTATGTTATCCAGAAAACCCAGTGAGACAGCTGCTACTAAGTAGGGTATCTTGGTTAAAAACTTTTTGGTAAATAACAACAAAAATTAACATAAAATAGGTTAAAAATGAGTAATAATGGCATCTCATTACACTTTGAGCACTCTCTTGTGCTGAATTTACATCTAGTTTTTTAGTCAGTATTTTCAATTTTCATCAAATGTTCATTTTTATTTAAGAAATTCTTTATTTCATATAAACTCTGAAGTGGTTGCGCATCAGAATCACCTTTGGAGATTTATTTAAAAAGATATGTACCTGATCTTGTCAGCAACTGAACTAAGCACTGAGGATGAAAAAAATAAAATCATCCTAGGTCCTTACCATCAAGAAGTTAAAAATCTCTCTGAGAAGCAAAACTATATAAAATAAGCTAGAAGGCAACATAAAACATATTAACAGCATGAATATGGTGCCATAGAAACAGAAAAAAGAGAACAAATGAGTTTGAGTGGGAGTATCAATGAAGGCTTCAATATGAATATAACATTTAACCTGAACCTAGAAGATGAGAAGTATTTCATCAGTCAGAGAAAGGAGTAGTGAGTGGCTTCTTAGAATAGATAAACTCTTATGAGCATCTTATTTTCCACCTGTAATTTAGTAAAAACTACCATGTAAAATGTGAAAGAATAATAATTTGGGGTAATTTCTTTTACTATTGTCAGATTATTTTGTGTATCCAAGGCCTTCACTATGGGTTAAATTTTTTCTTAGAGAAAATTCTCAATTATTCTTATGCAGATTACCCACACTGCAGATTCTATAATGGACATTTGTATTTTTAAGTTGGCTTCGCCTGTCTAGTTTCTAGTCTACAAATGCAAATAGTCAACCAGCAAATGCTTTGGGGTTACCAGCAGCCTGCACATAGTATATGTGAGGACAGTAATTCTGAATTAGGGAGCTAGCACATTTTTGGGAATAAAAAGAGACATGTGTGGCTTGAGATAAATTACTCAATATTACAACACAATTTTAATATGTAAGAAATGTAAAAGAAAGCTCTTGTTTTTATAATTCAAATTATAAAAAGTAATCTCTCTCTGAGTAATCATAGATGGTGAGCATACTTAGAAGACAGATACAGTGAGAAAGAATTCAGGGCTAGCAGTGTGAGATACATGTTAGTTACCTGAAATGCTTGCTAAGTGTGTTCAGTATCATATATACTGTCATTTTTGTTTTAACTTTTATTTTAAGTTCAGGGATACACGTTCAGGTTTGTTATACAGGTCAACTTGTGTCATGGGAGTTTGTTTTATGTATTATTTTGTCACCCAGGTATTAAGCCTAGTATACATTAGTTATTTTTCCTAAGCCTCCCCTCCTGTCACCCTCCACTCTCCAATAGGCCCACATAAAGCTCCCCTTTATGTGTCCATGTGCTCTCATCATTAACTCCCTCTTATAAGTAAGAGCATGCAGTATTTGGTTTTCTGTTCCTGCATTAGTTTGCTAAGTATAATGGCCTCCAGCTCCATCCATGTTCCTGCTATATATATAAATATATAAGTATATATATAAATATATAAAAATATATAAGTATATATATAAATATATATAAGTATATATAAATATATATAAATATATATAAGTATATATAAATATATATAAATATATATAAGTATATATATAAATATATATAAATATATATAAGTATATATATAAATATATATAAATATATAAGTATATATAAATATATATAAATATATATAAGTATATATATACATATATATAAATATATATGTATATATATACATATATAAATATATATAAGTATATATATAAATGTATATAAATATATATAAATATATATAAATATTTATATATATAAATATATATTTATATATATATATTTATATATAAATATATATATAAAGATATATATTTATATATATAAATATATAAATAAAGATACATATTTATATATATAAATATATATAAAGATATATAAAGATATATATTTATATATAGATATATAAAGATATATAAAGATATATATTTATATATATAGATATATAAAGATATATATTTATATATATAAATATATATAATTATATATATAGATATATAAAGATATATATTTATATATATAAATATATATAAAGATATATAAAGATATATATTTATATATATAAATATATAAATATATATAAAGATATATATTTATATATATAAATATATAAATATATATAAAGATATATATAAATATATATAAAGATATATATAAATATATATAAAGATATATATTTATATATATATAAAGATATATATTTATATATAAATACATATAAATATGTATAAAGATATATATTTATATATAAATATATATAAATATGTATAAAGATATATATTTATATAAATATATATAAATATATATAAATATATGAATATATATTTATATATATAAATATATATAAACATATATAAATATATATATATAAATATATAAAAATATATATAAATAGATATGTATAAATATATATAAAGTATATATATAATTATATATAAAGTATATATATAATTATATATATAAAGTATATATAATTTATATATATATACTCACATCATTTTTTATTGCTGCATAGCATTACATGGTGTATATGTATCACATTTTCTTTACACAGTATATCACTGATGGGCATTTAGGTTGATTCCATGTCTTTGCTATTGTGAATAGTACTGCAATGAACTTATGAGTGCATGGTGTCTTCATGATAGAACAATTTATATTCCTTTGGGTATATACCCAGTAATGGGATTACTGGGTTAATTGGTAGATCTATTGTTAGGTCTTTGAGAAATTGCCACACTATTTTCCTCAATGGTTGAACAAAATATACATCAATTTACCAAGAGGGTATAAGTGTTTCTTTTTCTCTGCAACCTCTCTAGCACTCATTATTTTTTGACTTTATAGCCATTCTGACTGACGTGGGATGATATCTCATTGTGTTTCTGATTTGCATTTCTGTAATGATTAGTGGTGTTGAGATTTTTTTCATATGCTTGTTGGTCATACAGACATCTTTTGAAAAGTATCTGTTCATGTCCTTTGCCCACTTTTTAATGGGGTTGTCTTTTTTTTTCTTGCAAATTTAAGTTTCTTATAGATGCTGGATATTAGATCTTTGTCAGATACATAATTTGCAAAAAAATACTGTCATTTCTACTGCATATCTTGCAAATATAAATATGTTTTTTCTGAAACTGTGCATAGTATTTTATTGAAACATAAAGTTTAAGTGTTGTCTATGAGTAGGATGGAGTAAGCACAGTCCATTGCCTTTACCAATGAATACAGGCATAAAACAAGGAGAGAAGGCATGGGACAGTTATTTGATGATTTAGGATAGCTATTTGATGAGTCTGAGAAGTAAATAGTTGTAGGTGGATTAGGGAAGAATACGAGAATTCAAAGTTTCACCACACTGGAGATAATTTTAACACTTTTTCCTTCAGGTCTCCCACTGCTTGTTCAAAAACCTGGCTGCAGTTGCAGATGTACATGACAGAGAGAACTAAGCCTGGATGGAAGACTGAAAAGATTTTTCAGGTAAATGGAAGGTATTGGGGAGATTGTAGAGAGTGATAAGTGTGGAAATACAATCCTGCAATCCTGCATAGGTTTAATTCTAATAAGCAGGCAAAAGGCATTGGAAACTGAAATGATAGACCACTGCTAGGCCCCAGACTGAACCACTGAATGACACATATGACACAGATCTAGATGGAAGTAAAAAGGATTTGAAAGGGTTTGAAATTGAGCTGATATTAGAACTGCAGCTCAAAGAAGAATTTGCTACTTGAGCTTAAATTTGTCAAAAAAATCACATGCTCAAAGAAAAATACAAATATTTATCACAGGATTTAAACAAGACTGAGAATCTTATAATAACCAAACTGTTCAGCATACTACCTAAAATTTCTTGGCATTGGAAGAACCACAGAAATCTCAACTTGCGTAGGAAAAGACAATTAATAGATGCCAAAGCTGAGATACCCAAGATGTTGGAATTATCTGAGAAGAATTTTAAACACCTATTATAGTAATGCTCCAAGAAGTACAGCCAAAGGCTTTTAAAAGAATAGAAAGCAAATTTCTGTTAAAATAAAAGAAGAAATAAAGAAGAACCAATTGGAAATTTCAAAAATGAAAAAATACTTACACAAAAAAATTACGGGATGAACTTTATAGCAGAATTGAGTTGAGAGAAGATAAAGTCAGTGAACATAAAGATAGATTAAGATAAATTATTCTGTCTGTGAAACAGGGATAAATAATTTTAAAATGTAAACTGATCCTCGGACACTTGTGGAGACACTTATAAAAAGCTGTAAAACTTGGGTTATTAGAGTTCCAGAAGAGGAGAAAGAGTGTAGTGCTAAAACAATATTTCAAGTAATATGGCTGAAAACTTCCCAAATTTGACAAAGACATACAAAATCAAACTCAACAATCTCACTGAATCTCAATGAGGGGAGAGGGAGAAGGAAGGCAAGGAAAGAAAAGAAACCCAGACTCAGACAATCAAACTGCTAAAAATTAAAGAATATAATCTAGAAAGCAACAATATTACTTCTAGGGAATCGATGATTTGAATATCTATAATTTTCACATCAGACACCGTGGAGACCAGAAGGATTCTGCCATAAAGGGTGGAACATAACATTTCTACATTACATGGAAAATGGTAAAGCATGTGTTCTAAGAAGACTGTGAAGAGTTAGGTTTCCATATTGTAATCCCTAGAGCAATGATTTAAAAAAATGTGAAAAGATATAGCAAAAAACACAATCAATAAATAAAAATAGCATTCTAAAACGTGTTCAAATAACAAAAAAGAAGTAAAGAAATGGGAAACAGGAAGAGAAAAAAGGCTGAGTAAACAAACTAAAAAAAGATAGACTTGAATTCAAATATACAGTAATTACTTTAAATGTGTATGCACTAAACACCCCAATAGCAACAACAATAAAACACTTATACAGACATTACAAGAAAATTAGAGCCTAATATCCCTTATCAATACAGACGAAAATTCATCAACTAAATATTTAATAATTAAAGGTAGAAATACAATATCATGACCAACATGTTTACAGCAGGAATCCAAAGTATAATGACATACAGTTAATGTAATTCATGATATTAACACACAAAAGAAGCCAATGGAATAGTCACAAAAATGCATTCAAGGGATATAGTTTTGGAAGAAATAATAAAATTGTGTCTACATTGGTGACTTGGCTTTAGATATTAAAAAACTCCCCAAATCTACAAAACAGATACCAGAACTAAGTGAGTTTAGCAAGTTCACAGGATATGAGATCAATTTATTAACATCACTTGTATTTATGTATGCTAGCAATGAGCAATTAGAATTCAAATTTTTTTCAAGTGCCATTGAAAATGGCAACAATAACAAAAATAGATAGTTATAGATTTCATAAAATATGTACAAGATCTGTAAGCTGAAAGCTGCAGAGCAATAATGAAAGAAATAAAAAAGACATAAGTGGAGATCGTTATTATGTTCATAGATTGGAAGACTAAATTTGTTAAGATGTCAATTCTCCCAAATTTACCTATAAAGTCAATACAATTCTGTTCAGAATGCCAGCAGGATATTTTTCTCCTTCCAGCAGAAATGAACAGCTGAGTCTGAAATATATAGGGAAAGAAAAATGAACTAGAATAGCCAAAGTAATTGTGAAAATCATTAACAAAGTTTGAGGGCTCATATTACTCAAACCCAAGAATTTTCACAGAGGTCCATCAATCAAGACAGTGTGCTATTGGCAAAAAGATGTATACATAGATAAAAGGAACAGAGTTTAGAAATAGACGCACATAAATTTCATCAATTAATTGTTGACAAAAGTGCAAAGCTAACTCAGATGAAGAATTGTCTTTCAACAAATGATCCTAAGATGATTGGACATCCAGATAGAAAGAGGGAAAAAATGAACCACAAACAGACTTAACACTACGTACAAAAATTAAATGTAAAATTAAAAATGGATCATAGACCTATACTAATACAACTTCTAGAATACAAAATAGGAAAAAATTATTGTAACCTTGAGTTAGATATAGAGTTTCTAGGTATGAGACCAAAAGCACAATTTATAAGGAAAATTTGGTAAATTTGTCCCCATCAAAATTTAAATATTGGCTCTTTGAAAAATACTGCTTTGAGAATAGAGACAAGCTGCAGCCTGGGAGAAAAACATCTACAAAACACATATCTGACAACAGATTTGTTTCCAGCATATATAAATGTTTCACAAAACTCAGTAATGAAAAAACAACCTGATTTAACAATTGGCCCAAGATTTGAACAGACACCTTAACAAAGAAGATATATGAATAGCAAACAAGCACATCAAAACAGGAAAAATATCACTGGTCTTTAAGGAAGCAAAATTTAAATCATGGCAATACCAAGTGCTAGCAAGGACTTGGAGCAACTGTGATGTTAATACAATAAAGGGGAGAATGTAAAATGCTGTAACCATTTTGGAAAACAGTTCAGCACTTTCCTACAAAGTTAGAACTACACTTAATCATATGACCTCCTCATGAGTATTCACAAAAGAGAAATGAAAACATGCTCTCACAAAAATTATTACACAAATATTTGTAGCATCTTTATCCATAATTATAAATAACTAGAAGTAGTCCAGATGTTCTTAAAAACTGAGTGAAATAAATCTTAAAATGGAATATTACTCATTGATAAAAATGAGCAAGTACTAATGTACATAAAAACATGGATGAATGTTAAATGTATTACACTAAACGAGAGAGGCCTGACTCCAAAGTTTACTTACTACATGTGATTCAATTTGTTTGACATTGCCAAAAACGCAAAACAACAAACCGGTCCAGTAATTGCCAGGTGCTGGGGGTGGGGTGTCCACAAAGGGGCCAGCAATGATTTAGGGGAGGTGGTTCGATGATAGTCACCTAACTGTACATTGTTGTCAAACCTCAAAGAAATATACCCTAAAGAAGGTGAATTTTACTGAATGTAAATTATGCTACAATAAAGTTGTCTAAATATTTTTAAACTGGTGTTTTATCTGAAGTTGCACCAAACATCTTAAAAACTGAGTTGGACTGAGAAAAGTATAATTGTGATATACATCAATAGTAATGCAGCAGGAGGGGGCAGAGCAAGATGGTCAAGTAAAAGCCTCCATGGATTATCACCCCAGTCTCCACAGGAACACAAAATTTGACAAATATCTACACAAAAATAGGACTCTCATAAGAACCAAAAATCACAATACTTGGTTTTAAGCAATCACAGTACTTGGTTTCAATTTCATTTCGCTGAAAGAGACCTTGAAGAGGGGAGGAAAGATAGTCTTGAATCACTAATGCCACCTCTCTTCCATTTACTGGCAGTAACCAGTAACCGCATGACACAGAGAGAATCTGTGCACTTGGGAGAGAGAGTACAACAGTTGTGGGATTTTGCATTGAACTCAGTGCTGCCCTATCACAGCGGAAAGTAAACCAGGCTGAATTCAGCTGATACCTGCCCATGGAGGGAGCATTTATAGCAGCCCTAGCCAGAGGGGAATTGCTCATCCCAGTGGTGGGAACTTGAATTTCAGCAAACTTCACCACTGTGAGCTACAGTGCTCTGGGGCCTAAAATAAATGCAAAATACAATCTAGGCCATAAAGACTGCAATTCCTGGGGAAGTCCTAGTGCTGAGCTGGGCTCAGAGCCAGTGGTCTTGGGGGGCATGTGACCTATGAGACACCAGCTGAAGCAGCTAAGAGAATGCTTGTGCTACCCCTTCCCCTACTCCAGGCAGTGCAGCTTGAGGCAACAAAACTGACTCCTTCTTTCTGCTTAAGGAGAGGAAAGTGAAGAGTGAAGAGGACTTTGTCTTCCATCTAGAATACCAGATCAACCACAGTAGGTTACAGCACTGGCAGAGTTGAGAGGTCCCCATTCCAGGCGCTAGCTCCCAGACTACATTTCAAGACACACGCTGGCCAAGAAGCGAACCTGCACCTTGAAGGCAAGGACCTAGTCCTGGCAGGATTCATCACCTGCTGAATAAAGAGCACTTGCACCCTGAGTAACCAGCAGCAATACCCAGGCAGTAAGCTGTGGTCTACTGGTGAGACTTTGATACATGCTGGCTTTAAGTAAGACCCAGCACATGCCCAGCTGTCGTGGCTAACATCAGAAAGCTCTACTGCTTTTCTCAAGCAGAAGGAAAAGAAAAAGAGACTTTGTTTTACAACCTTACATCTTAGGTACTAACTTAGCCACAGGAGGGTAGAGTGCCAAGTAGGCTTTTCAGGTACCTGATTACAGGCCTTGGCACGTGGACATCATTTCTGGACCTGCCCTGATTCGGAGGGGAGTCCATTATCCTGAAGGGTGAGTCCTAGGCCTGGAAGCATTCACCACAAGCTGAGTGAAGAGAACTTGAGCCTTAGGTGAACATTGGTAGTAGCCTGGCAGTACCCCCTGTGGGTTTGTGGTGGTGGTAGGTGTGTGGAGAGACTCCTCTGCCTGTGGAAAGGGGAAGAAAGATTGGGAAGGATTTTGTCTTGTGGTTGGAGTGCCAGCTTAGTAGTATAGAGCACCAGGTAGATTTCCAAGGTTTTAACTCCAGTCCCTGGCTCCCAAGTGGCATCTCTGGACCCACTTAAGGCCTGAGGGAACTCATCATCCTGAAGTAAAGAATGCAAGCCTCACTGGCTTTGCCACCTGCTTCTCATGAACATCACTTTTGCAAAAATTAAAAATAGAAAACCTCATAGGACAAAAGAAACAAGAGATTATCTTGCCACCTGCTGCTGATTGTAGAGCTTTAGGGCCTTGAGAGAAAAGAGGCAGTAGCCAGGAAGTGGTTGCAGTGGGTCATGAGCAAGATTCAGTGCTGTTCTGGCTTCAGGTCTGAATCAGTACAGTCCCAGTAGTGGTGGTCACAACAGGGCTTGTGTCACCCCACTCCCAGTTCCAGGTGGCTCAGCACATAGAGAGAGAGAAAGAGAGAGAGAGAGAGAGAGAGAAAGACCATTTGTTAGGAGAAAATGGAAGACAGCAAGAGACTTGGCCTGGTAATTCAGAGGATTCTTTTTGATCTTATCCAAGACCACCAAGTCAGCACTTCTATGTACTTCTATGAATCTGTACTATGTACTTCTATGAATTTATAAGAACCACAGCATTACTGGACTTGGGGTGTCCCCTAATGCAGATAGAGCTTAGATCACACAAGCCACATCCCTTCAAATACCTGGAAAGCCTTCCCAAGAAAGACAAGTACAAACAAGCCCAGACCATAAAGACAAGAGTAAATATCTAAGTCTTTAGTGCCCAAACAACAACAAAGATCCACAGGCATCAAGACCATTCAGGAAAACATGGCATCACTAAACAAACTAAATAATGCACTAGGAACCAATCCTGGAGAACCAGAGATCTGTGACTTTTCAGAAAGAGAATTTAAAATAGGTGTGTTGACGGATCTCAAAGAAATTCAAGATAACACAGGATAAATTCATTAATCTATCAGATAAATTTAACAAAGAGATCAAAATAATTGAAAAGAATCAAGCAAAAATTCTAGAGTTGAAAAATTAAATTGACATACTGAAGAATGCATCAGAGTCTCTCAATAACAGAATAGCTTAATAAGAAGAAAGAAATAGTGAGCTGGAATACAGGCTATTTGAAAATACACAGTCAGAGAATACAAAAGAAAAAAGAATACAAAACAATGAAGCACTACTACAGGATTTTGAAAATAGCCTTGGCTGGTTGTGGTGGCTTATGCCTGTAATCCCAGCACTTTGGTAGGTCAAGTCAGGTAGATAACAACGTCAGCAGATTGAGACTATCCTGGCTAAAATGGTGAAACCCTGTCTCTACTAAAAATACAAAAAATTAGCTGGGCGTGGTGGTACACACCTTTAGTCCCAGCTACTCTGGAGGCTGAGGCAGGAGAATCGGTTAAACCCAAGAGGCAGTGGTGGCAGTGAGCTGAGATAGTGCCATTGCACTCCAGCCTGGGCGACAGAACAAGACTCTGTCTCAAAAAAAAAAAAAAAAAGTTGCCTGTTCACTCTGATGGTAGTTTCTTTTGCTGTGCAGAAGCTCTTTAGTTTAATTAGATCCCATTTGTCAATTTTGGCTTTTGTTGCCATTGCTTTTGGTGTTTTAGACATGCCCTACAAAATGGGAGAAAATTTTCGCAACCTACTCATCTGACAAAGGGCTAATATCCAGAATCTACAATGAACTCAAACAAATTTACAAGAAAAAAACAAACAACCCCATCAAAAAGTGGGCAAAGGACATGAACAGACACTTCTCAAAAGAAGACATTTATGCAGCCGAAAAACACATGAAAAAATGCTCACCATCACTGGCCATCACAGAAATGCAAATCAAAACCACAATGAGATACCATCTCACACCAGTTAGAATGGCAATCATTAAAAAGTCAGGAAACAACAGGTGCTGGAGAGGATGTGGAGAAATAGGAACACTTTTACACTGTTGGTGGGACTGTAAACTAGTTCAACCCTTGTGGAAGTCAGTGTGGCGATTCCTCAGGGATCTAGAACTAGAAATTCCATTTGACCCAGCCATCCCATTACTGGGTATATACCCAAAGGACTGTAAATCATGCTGCTATAAAGACACATGCACACATATGTTTATTGCGGCATTATTCACAATAGCAAAGACTTGGAACCAACCCAAATGTCCAACAATGATAGACTGGATTAAGAAAATGTGGCACATATACACCATGGAATACTATGCAGCCATAAAAAATGATGAGTTCATGTCCTTTGTAGGGACATGGATGAAATTGGAAGTCATCATTCTCAGTAAACTATCGCAAGAACAAAAAACCAAACACCGCATATTCTCATTCATAGATGGGAATTGAACAATGAGAACACATGGACACAGGAAGGGGAACATCACACTCTGGGGACTGTTGTGGGGTGGGGGGAGGGGGGAGGGATAGCATTGGGAGATATACCTAATGCTAGATGACGAGTTGGTGGGTGCAGTGCACCAGCATGGCACATGTATACATATGTAACTGACCTGCACATTGCACACATGTACCATAAAACCTAAAGTATAATAATAATAATAATAATAAAAAAGATTTGTCAAAAAATCACACATTCAGCCCAACACATGACTGTCTAGAGTAGACCAAATTCTTAACTTTTGACTAGAATATTATCAACTCAAAACAGCTGTAATTTAATTACAAGCCTCAGAAGCTTCCGAACAAATATTTACATGTATGTTTTGACTACTAAATGGCTATACTTATAAATGGCTATAGCTAATCAGGAAAAAACTTTTCAAAATTTTTGTTTTTTATTATACTTCAAGTTCTAGAGTACATGTGCACAACAAGCAGGTTTGTTGCATATGTATACATGTGCCATGTTGGTGTGCTGCACCCATTAACTCAATCATTCTCAAAATGCTTGAATTAAAAAGAAATAAAAATTAAATCTTTATCTCACATATTACATCAGATAAAATTTGGGTGCCAAGAGAAAAAAAAAGAAAAAAGAAAAATAAAATAGCCTCAAAAGGGCAACTCTAAGAGTTATTGGGTTATCGACCTTAAAGAGGAGGTAGAGAGAGAAAGATTGGGTTAGAAAATTAATTCAAAGGGATAATAGCAGAGAACCTCCCAAATGTAGAGAAAGAGATCAACATTAAAGGACAAGAAGGTTATAGAACACCAAGCAGATTTAACTCAAAGAAAAGTAAAGGCATTTAATAATCAAATTCCCAAAGGTCAAGGATAAAGAAAGGATTCTAAAAGCAGCAAGAGAAGAAAAACAAATAATGTACAATGGAGCTCCAATATGTCTGGAGTAGACTTCTCAGTAGAAACCTTACAGGCCAGGAAAGAGTGGTATGACATATTTAAAGTACTGAAGGAAAAAAACCCTTTTAGCCTAGAATAGTGTGTTCAGTGAAAATATCCTCCAAATATGAAGGAGAAATAAAGGCATCAAAAGATGAATAAAAGCTGAGGGATTTCATCAATACCAAATCTGTCCTACAAAGAATGCTGAGGGGAGTTCTTCAATCAAAAAAAAAAAAAGGATGTTAATGGGCAATAAGAAATCATATGAATATACAAAACTCACTGGCAATAGTAAGCACACAGAAAAACACAGAATATTATAACACTGTAATTGTAGTGTGTAAACTACTCTTAAGTAGAAAGATTAAAAGATAAATCAGTTAACACTAATAACTACAGGTCTTCAAGACATAGACAGTAGAGTAATAAATAAAGAGAAACAACAAATGTTAAAATGTGGGGAACAAAGTTAAAGTGTAGAAGTGTAGAATTTTTATTAGTTTTCTTTCTGAATATTTGTTTATGCAATTAGTGTTAACTTGTTATCAGTTTAATATAATGGATTATAAAATAATATTTGCAAACCTCATGGTAACCCCAAATCAAAAGTATACTATGGGTACACAAAAAATAAAAAGCAAGAAATTACATCATACCACCAGAGAAAATATCCTACACTAAAAGGAAGACAAGAAGGAAAGAAAGAAGGGAGAGAAGACCACGAATCAACCCCAAAACACATATCAAAATTGCATGATTAGGTCCTTAATTATCAATATTAGCAGTGAATGTAAATGGAATAAACTCTCCAATAAAACGACATAGAGTGGTTGAATAGATAATAAATCATAGCTGAATGATCTGTTGCCTACAGGAACAACACTTCACCTATAAAGACACACACAGACTGAAAATACAGGGCTACAAAAGAAATATTTCATGCCAATGGAAACCAAAAAAAGAGCAGGAGTAGCTATACTTACATAAAAAATATATTTCAATACAAAAACTATAAGAAGAGACAAAGAAGGTCATTATATAACGATAATGAGGTCAATTCAGCAAGAGGGTATACTAATTTTAAATATATATGCATCCAACACTGGAGCAGCCAGATATATAAAGCAAATAATATTAAAGCTAAAGAGAGATATAATCCAATACAATAATAGCTGGGGACTTCAACAACCCACTTTCAGCATTGGACAGATCTCCCAGACGGAAAATTAACAAAGAAATATTAGACTTAATCTGCACTATGGTCCAAATGGTCCTAATAGATATTTACAGAACACTTCATGCAACAGCTGCAGAATACACCTTATTTTCCTCAGCACATGGATCATTCTCAAGGGTAGATCATGTTAGGTCACAAAACGTCTTAAAACTTTCAAAATAATTGAAGTAACATAAAGCATCTTCTCTGACCACAATGGAATAAAACTATTAATCAACAATGAGAGGACATTTGGAAAGTGCATAAGCACTGAAAAATTGATATTCTCCTGAATGAACAGTGGCTTAATAAGGAAATTAAGAGAGAAATTGAAAAAATTATTGAAACAAATGATAATGAAAACACAACATACCAAAACCTGTGAGATATAATGACAGCAGTTCTAATAGGAAAGTTTATAGCTATAAGTGCCTACATTAAAAAAGAAGAAAAACTTCAAGTAAATAACCTAACAATACATCTCAAAGAACTAGAAGTGCAAACCCAAAATTAGCAAAAGAAAAAGTACAATTAAAAAGAAGATACAAAATACCAATGAAAGGAAAGATTGTTTTTTTAAAAGATAAACAAAATTGACAAATCTCTAGCCAGACTAAGATAAAAGGAGAGAAGACCCAAGTAAGTAAAATCAGAAATAAAAAAGGAGATGTTTATACCAATACTGCAGAAATTAAAAGAATCATTCGTGACTACTATGAGTAACTATATTCCAATAAATTAAAAGACCCAGAAAAATGGATGAATTCCTAGGCATATACAAATTACCAAGACTGAACCATGAAGAAGTCCAAAACCTGAACAGACCACTAACAAGTAATGGGATCAAAGCCATAATAAAAAGTCTTCCAGGAAATAAAAGCCCAGGATCCGTTGGCTTCACTGCTGAATTCTACCAAACATTTAAAGAAAATCTAATACCAATCCTATTCAGACTCTTCCAAGGAACAGAGGAGAAGGGAATACTTCCAAACTCATCTACAAGGCTGCTACTACCTTATATCGAAATTAGACAAAGACAAACTAAAAAAAAATATATCCTACAGGCCAATATTGCTAATGAATATTGATGCAAACATACTCAACAAAATACTAGCAAATTGAATTCAATAATACATTAAAAAATCATTCATTATGACCAAGTGAGATTTATCCCAAGGCTGCAAGGATCATTCAACATATGCAAATCAACCAATGAGATACATCATATTAACAGAATGAAGAACAAAAACCATAAGATCATTTCAATTGATTATTAAAAAGCATTTGATAAAATTTAACATTCCTTTGTGATAAAAACCTTTAAAGAACTGGCTGTAGAAGGAGTACCTCAATATGCCATATATAACAGACCCACATCTGCTATCATACTGAATGGGGAAAAGCTAAAAGCCTTTCTTCTAAGATCTAGAAAATGCCAAGGATGCCCACATTCACCACTCTTATTCAAAATAGTACTGGAAGTCCTAGCTAGAGCAATCATGCAAGATAAAGAAATAAAGGGCAACCAAAATGGAATGGAAGAATTCAAATTATCCTTTTTCCAGAAGATATGTTCTTACATTTGGAAAAACTGAAAGACACCACCAAAAAGCTACTAGAACTGATTAACAAATTTAGTAAAATTGCAGGATACAAAAATCAAAATACAAAAATCAGTAGCATTTCTATATGCCAACAGTAAACAATGTGAAAAGAAATCAAGAAAAAATCCTAGTTTTAATAGCTACAAATAAAATTAAATACCTAGGAATTACTTAACCAATGAAGTGAAAGATTACTACAATGGAAACTTTAGAACATTGATTAAAAAATTGAAAAGGACACAAAAAATGGAAAGATATTCTATGTTCATAGATTGGAAGAATAAATATTGTTAAAATGTCCATACACCCCAAGCAGTCTACAGATCCAATATGATACCTATCAAAATACTGATGACATTCTTTGCAGAAATAGAAAAAATCCTAAAATTTATATAAAACCACAAAAGACCCAGAATAGTCCAAGCCATCTGTAGCAAAAAGAACAAAACTGGAGGAATCAAATTACTTGACTTCAAATTATAGTACAGAGCTATAGTAACCAAAACAGTATGGTACTGGCATAAAAACAGATACATAAACCAATGAAACAAAATATAGAACCCAGAAATAAATCCATACATCTACAGTGAATTCATTTTTGACAAAGGTACCAACAAAATACACTGGAGAAAGGACAGTCCCATCAATAAATGGTGCTAGGAAAACTGGTATCCATATGCACAAGAATGAAACTAGACCCTTATCTCTCACCACATACAAAAATCAAATCGAAATGGATTAAAGACTTAAATCTATGGAATCAAGCTATGAAAATACTACAAGAAAACATTGAGGGAATTCTCCAGGACAGGACATTGGAGTGGGCAAATATTTCTTGAGTGATACCCTACAAGCACAGGCAAAATGGACAAATGCAAAAATGGACAAATGAGATCACATTAAATTAAAAAGCCTCTGCACAGTAAAGAGAACAATCAACAAGGTGAAGAGACAACATACAGAATGGGATAATATATTAATATTTGCAAACTACCCATCTGACAAGGAGTTAATAACCAGAATATATAAGGAGCTCAAACAACTCTATAGGAAAAAAAATCTAATAATCTGATCAAAAATGGGCAAAAGTTTCTGGCAGGGTTGGGGGAGAAGTGGGGATGGTTAATGGGCAGCATAAAATAGGTAGAATGAATAAGATCTAGTATTTGATAGCACAACAGGGTGGCTATAAACAATAATTTAATTGTACATTTTAAAATAACTAAATGAGTGTAATTGAATTATTTGTAACAGAAAGGATAAATGCTTCCAGTGACGGATACCTCATTTACTCTGACGTGTTTATTATGGATTGCATACCTACATCAAAATATCTAATATATCCTATAAATATGTACATCTACAATGTACCCCCAAATTTTAAAAATTAATAATAATGCAGCAATGTTAGGCTCATGAACATCATTTTTGCAAAAATTAAAAAAAAAAAATCTCATAGGACAAAGGAAGCAAGCGATTATCTTGCATGGTTGACCTCTAAGCATTGGCTTCCAAAACAGCCCAGTAATCTATAAGAACACATCATTTCATCATAAAGAAGTAAATTACATGCAAAACTGTTACACACCAGGTATCTGCCTTACTCTATGAAGATTTGAATCAAGCAACAATTCTTTACGATATTTTAGCCATAGTGTTCTTTGTCAAATAGTTTTTCATGTGAAGAAACTGACACATAAAGAAATAAAATGATGGGGTTTTTTTTGACCAAAGAAACATACATTTCTTCACAATTAACGATATAGTTTTATTAATACATATTATTTTTGCCTAAATGGGTCAACATGATCATAATTTTAAAAGTCACTAAAAATAAAATACAATTGATGACTGGTTGAGTTGAAAATGGGGCAGTGGCTTAGAAATGTCTGAAGGCAAGAGGCTGTTAAATTTCTCATACAAGCTAACATATTTTCTATGTATTTCATTCTGTATGGAATTTCTTTCAGGAGTCTTTTCCAAAAATAGCTAAGGGCAAATTAGCTATACTATAACATTCTTTTAAATTCATAGTGTTAAAATATAGTATTCTCTGTTAATTATTTTAAATTGAAAAAGGACAAGTTATCAATAAGGATTGAAAGTCAAGTTTTTAACATAATCACATATTGAATTGTCCATTGCAATACAAAAACACCTACTTCATGGGGTTGGTTGGTTAATGGCTACAAAATATAGTTAGGTAAAATAAATAAGGTGCAGTATTTGATAGCACAATAAGGTGACAAAAGTCAACAATAATTTATCATATATTTTAAAAAACTTAAAGAGTAAAATTGGAATGTTTGTAACACAAAGAAATGATAAATGCTTGAGGAGACAGATACCTCATTTACCCTGATGTGAATATTACTTGTTGTGTCTGTATCAAAATATCTCATGTACCGCATAAATATATACACCTACCATGTACCCACAGAAATTAAAAATGTTATAAATAAAAACACCTACTTTAATTCTGCATAGTATATAAAACAGGAGGCAGAGCGCCATTTGGGCACAGTATATCAAAAAGAATAAAATTTAAAGAAGAAAATCTCAAAAATGTTTGAATGCTCTCAGTTATTCTGTCTAATACTCTGTTATCAAAGGGTGACAGCCTGGCTGGATTTAAAAGTTGAGGTACACTTTTTTCCTGCTTTTCTAAAACCAGGCGTAAGACTAAGTTCTTCAAACTATCAAAAAAGTATAACTTTTAGCAAAGCTGGGAATATGTGGCTGATATATTGAAGTTTTGTATAAATTGAATCTAAAACACCAGCATTATTTCTCTTTATGATTTATTTACCTCTAACAGAAACAGACTCCAGCTATGAATTTAGTAATTTTTCTCTTAAAATGCCTCCTCATTTTCTTGTCTTAATGAAGCTTATAAAGACAAGAGTCTTAAAAATTATTTCAAAGAAAATATCCAAATCCAATTTCTGCAGAATGAATTCAGGCAATATTTTCCTAATGTTGCTTCTGAAAATGCCATTTAGATGATTATGAGGAAGGCTTTTCTTACTAATGTTGAGTCATTGCCAGATTTTAAGAGAAATTTTAGAATTCAACTTTGATGTATCTATCAGAAAGAATATATGGAATGCCGCTTTGGAGATTTGGGGGGCAAAATATCTGTCTGTCACAAGAGAATAGGATTTGCCTGTCATCTGTTTTCATCAGAATGCATTTGCAAAGATATATTTTTTCCTGCACTTCTGCCTCTGAAAGCAAAGTAATACAGTCGGTTCAGTACAGTCATTTTATTTTTTCCTGCACTTCTGCCTCTGAAAGCAAAGTAATACAGCGGGCTCAGTGTAGTCATTAGTACTGTTGCCAAATATTTCTGGTTCTCTGCTTCTTGACACATGATAGGATTGCACTTTTTGACACCATTTTGGTTGTGTGGGGCTGTGTAAGTCATTTTGGCTAACAAGTTATGAGTGGAAAGGAAGCAGGACACTTCTGTGTTGAGCCAAAGTGAGACACACTCTGGAACTCAGTTACCCATTGCCTAAGTCACCAGCTGTATGAGTTTCCTAAGGCTGCCATAACAAATTATCACAAACTAGGTGGCTTAAAACAACAGAAATTTAACCTCCTATAGTTTTGAAGACCAGGAGTACAAAGTGAAGGGATTAAAAGTGTTGGTTCTTTCCAGAGGCTCCAAGGGAGAAGCCATGCCTCCCTCCTGGTTTCTGGTGGTTAACAGTGCTTGACATTCTTTGCCTTGTAGATGTGTCATTTCAATCTCTACCTCCATCTTCACATCACTTTCTGTGTCTCTGTGTCCTCTCCTCATATAAAAACATGAGTCATTATATTTAGGACCCACCTTAAATCTGGGATGATTTTATCTAAATATGCTTAACTAATTAATTCTGCAAAGATCCTATTTCCAGATATGATCACATTCTGAAGTTCTAGATGGACATGAAATTTTAAAGAACACTATGCAGCCCAGTACACCAGCCATTGTCCAGATTCTTGAAGCTCCATACACCTGAGATCCAGAGTAAAGACAGCATTAAGCCTCAGCCAAGCTACAATGTACCTTTAACATAAGCGAGAAAGAGGCTGCTGCAAGCCACCAAAAGGGGGGATTCGTTACTGCAGCAGTTAACTCTATGTAGATAGACACGGATTTGATGTTGAAAGTGATCCTCTTAGAGTTCAACTTTCCAGTTTCCTGGTGTGTGGAAGTCTACTGGAAGCAGACTCAATGGTCACATTAACATCAAATGATTACAGTAAAAATGAGTACATAAGCTTAAATGTTATTTGAAAATAGGGTGGCTCATCCAAAGGAGATTTGGATTAACAAATTTAAGTAGTAATAGTTAAAAGAAGAGAATATTGTTTTAGCATTAAGAAAGCTAAAAAGTACTTCAGGTAAATAAATTTGTTACTCAAAGATCAATCTATCATTTAAATAAAATATTAATCAAAATTCCAGTAAGTTTTTTTAAACTAACAAACAAGTTCATTAGACAAAAAGTAGAATAGTGTTGACAGTTTATTCTTTTAAGTAATTTATTTTGAATTTAGGATTTTTGCATCTGTATCTCAGACAGGTCTGTGTGGTTTTCTGAGTTCTCTTTTTAAGATTTTGGTTTTGCTCTCATTAATTAAATCCATTTTTTTTCAGTTCCCTGAAATAGTTAAAACATTACATAAAAATATTTTCAAAGAATATAGAAATATTCTGTACTCATCTGGGTATGGTATTTATTATAGGTGGAGTTTTTTCACAAAATAGAGAGCAGAGGAGGACTCTGTGTGTGTACACACTCACATATATATGTGTATATATAATCTTTGATCTATTCTTCATGCCTCTTTGCCTCTTTTACTTTTTATCACTATGTGAATCTCTTCATTATTTGCCTTGGAGTTCTAGGACATTCTAAGAATTCTCTAGATGGTCATCTAATTCAACATGCTATTTACAACTTCCAGTAGACTCCTTTCTACCTCCATTTCTCTTTTTAGTTGAGCAATTATATATTTAACCTGTAAGCAATATTCCCAATCTCTATTTGCTTAGTGTCTATTACTTGACTACTACCTGGGAAAGCAGGGAGACTTCCAGCCTTACCTCCAGCCCATGTCACTGGGACTGGTTGCTTTGCTGACCTCCTTCTGGAGTCTCCTATTACACACAATCCTTAGGCAAGTTATCTGTATCCAGTGACTTGGGGGTTGGAAACTTTTCCTTTAAAAAATTTTGTGGGTTTCCAGCATTTTCATTCTTTGTCTTTTTGACAAAATTTACTCATTGGAAGGGGCTAAGGGTGAAGAACACAAAAGAGAATTAAACACATAGGCTGAATTCAGTACCCCAAACCAAAATTCTCCCTACTTGATATTAAATGATTTCTTTACATTTGTTGTAGGCCCAGTCAAGTGCCTGGTGTATAGTAAGCCATTAAGAAATAAGTAATGATTGACTTTTAGCAGGTTGAAAACAATCACTTTATACAACAGATTGAATCTATTAAATATAACAATACTAAAATTTAAGTATTCTTCTTTTTCATAGATTTTGAAAGTTTTCTCTCATTTAGCAAACGTGTAAGAATCACTTCATTTCAGCCAATATCTGGAGCATGGAATCATACAATGACATGATTCTTGTTATTGAGGTCTTTCTAAGCTTTTAAGTCTCTGCTTTGTATTCAGCTCCTGATGCTATGCTTCCTACCATAGTAAATAGTATTGCACAATTGTAAATCCTTCAACAGTTTCCAAGGCACTTTTTCAGATTCTGGTATCTCATTTGGTCCACACAGCAACTCCCACAGGTTATTTTGTTTTTACTGGTGAGCAAAAGGAGACTCAAAGTAAAAGAAAAAATTACCAAAGTTTTACAGACAGCAAGATGTGATGATAAGGAACATAAATTCAAGGTAGACTGGATGGCCAAATATATATTCATCTCTCTCTTTATCATAAAGATCAAAAGCACTAAAGATGTTATTAATTTGGGAAATTTACTGAGTGTTCAGAGCTTTGCACACATTTTATCTGTTGGACAGATACATTTACACCCCAAACTCACACGAAGAGCCCTGGAAGAATGCCAACATCAATTACATGTGGGGAAGCCTATTAACAATTTATCAGTTGCTTGAATCCTCAACCAACGTTAAGTCCTATGGAGGAAGGAAGATGAGACTCTGGCAGAGAGAAATGCATGTCATTCTGGAAGAAAATTCTGCTCACCCAATAGCTGTTATTATAGATGAATAAGAAGGGAAATAAGAATAGTGAAAAGGACAAAATATGGAGAAAAGATATAAAAAAAGGAAGTAAAGTGAAAATTCAGTCATCCATTCAGCTCTTTGGGCACTCCCAGGTGATTGACATTTAGTAACTATCCAGATGGCCAGCTGAGGTGTTCACCTGTCATCAGATGTTTTGGCATCCTGTAGACAGTGGGCTACACGCCATTTTGCAGAAAAGTTAAATTAGATTTGAACCATTTCTAACTGCCTGCATAATCCTGTAATATTTGCCACTAGGCATAAAATGAAGTAGAGTCCTCAAGGATTTTTAATTTTTTATTCAGTGGCTGTGGTTTTTCTTAATGCAAAATGAATTGCTGAAAAGATGCTAAATTTATTTGTAACTCTGTAAAAACTTGTCACTCTCCATAGAGAGATGATGAAAAGATTAATTTCTGGTTACCTGAGAAGCCAGAATACCTGGGCTTTAGGTAACAAGGGAGCTTCCTTTGAATCCAGAGGGCTCACTTACAATCTATCTGAAGGAACTTGAAGCCTAATTGAGAAAAGTTTAATAATGTGGAAGAGGGAATAATATGGAGGACTACAGAAGTTCCAATCTTCACCCATTCTGCCATGTGGGAAATAGGGAATACTGTGGTCTGATTGTGTAGAGCATGGGTTTTAAAGAGAACCCACATGAACAAAATGAGAGGAAGGAAAGAGCCACTTATTCCTCATCACCTTTGACCAGTGATTTCCAAGTTCCCACTCTAATGCTTTGTCATCAATGCATAACAGAGATTAAAAACAAATTAATGTCTGTTCTGAATGTTCACAAGAATTAAGGTATGTTTAGATTTTAAATATGCACATTTTTTCAAAGTGCTAAAAATTAACATAAAGAAAGCTAATGTTATTATCAAGTATTATACATCAAGTACTATTTAAATCAATTTAAGTGGATTGTCTCATGAAATCATTACTACAAAATCTACTATATACCTTCTCAGTTCCAGCTGGATTATACATCTTTCATGCTTCTTTCTGGGCATATGATTAGTATAAACAAATTTTCAGCCGGGTGCAGTGGCTCACACCTGTAATCCCAGCACTTTGGGAGGCAGAGGCGGGCAGATCACAAGGTCAGGAGTTTGAGACCAGCCGGGCCAATATGCTGAACCCCATCTCTCTAAAAGTACAAAAAAATTAGCCGGATGTGGTGGCACATGCCTGTAATCCCAGCTACTTGGGAGGCTGAGGCCGGAGAATTGCTTGAACCCAGGAGGCTGAGGTTGCAGTGAGCTGAGATTGCACCACTGCACTCCAGCCTGGGCAACAGAGCAAGACTCTGTCTAAAAAAAAAAAAATTTCCCTCATTTTTTCCTGAAATGCTTTCACATAAATGATTCTGTTTAATCTGCACAACAAGCCTGTGTGGAATGTACTGATATACCCACTTTTGCAGATGAGGAAACTGAGCTTAGAGAGATGGAGTAACTTGCCTCTGGACTCCCAGCATAGACCTGGTGATCACAGGATTTGAGCCTGAGCAACCTGACTCTAGAACTGGTACTCTTGAAACTACGCTAAGTTGCTTATATGCTGCCAGGAGGATTATTGCCATTATTCATTCTCAAAAGTATCCACTACCAGATCAAAGCAAGACAAGAGGAAAAGTTGGTATAATAATTCCATTGAGCTCAGAATCAGTCACAAAACCATTAAAACAGCACCTCTGTTCTCACATCTCATCTACTTAATTGTCCCAGAGATTCCAGCTGTCTACTTTCTAGTAGAGGTGATCTTTCACAGGGTGGTGTATATTTAGCTGAACTTTTAAAGAAACTTCAACTGATCTTTTCAAAGGGATAAAATGTGTTGTGTTTTTAAAGAGAAAACATTAGCACAATTCACTAGCGTGAATATAGCCACTACTTTCTTGTATGATGAAAATGCTTCCAAAAATGTCATTAGTCAGCCATCTCAATGTCAACAGAAATACCTGGGTAAGGTCATAAATGAAAATGATTATTCTTAATAAATTATTTATCTAGGCAAATTGTTTATCTGGAGGGGAAAGAGCAATAAAATTCAGAGTTGGACACTTTGATGTTTCCCTTCATATCTCCTCATTGTGTCTTCAGCACAACCCTTCATGAAGACCAAGGATCAGTTTCACAGCTCAAAAACTTAGAAACAGTAACACCCAAAATATGTATGCACTGCTGAACAGGACTATAGGGAAGTACCTCATTTTAACCAACATTAGGTTATGGAAAGATAACATAAACCCAAAATAGTGTATGTTAAGTCGGTTTCATATAAACTGATTTTTGGATTTTTCTAAATAAGAAAAACTGGATATTTATTTTATTTTCTTTTTTAATTTAGGTATAGCTTTACATAGAATGCACAAATCTCAGGTGTACAGATTGATGACATTTTATATTTGTATATACCCAGGAAACCACTACTCAGGTCAAGACATAGAACATTTTCAGCACATCAGAGGGTTTCCTCATGCCAATCAATCTTATTACTAATCATTCTCTCCCACAAGTAACCATGGCCTGGTATCTATCATCCAAGGTTAATTTTGTCTCTTATTAAACTTTATATAATTTAAATCAAACAGTATGTACACCTTTTTGTCTGGATTTTTTCACTCAACGTTATGTCATGTGATTTATTCATGTTTTCCTGTGTATCAGTTCTTTTCTATTGCTGTGTGTATATCACTGCATGAGTGCACCAAAGTTTAGTTATCAATATTCCTATTGAGAGACATTTGGGTTATTTTCAGTTTTTGTCTGTGATTATTGAAGATGCTATGAATACTTCGTGCATGTCTTATGTTGGACTACACACTCACCTAATTTCTGTTGGGTGTATACTTAGGAGTAGAATTACTATGTCTTAGAGCCCCATGTGTTCAAGTTTGGTAGTATGTGCTGCTAAAACATTTTCCAAAGTGGCTTTATTAACCAATTAACACTCCTACTAATAAGGTATAAGAATTCCAGTTCGTCTATGTTCTTGCAAAACTTGCTATTGTCATTCTTTTAAATTTTAACAATTTTGCTGGATTTAAGGAGGCATTTAATTATGGTTTTACAATGCATTTTCATACTGAGCAATGATGTTGCATACTTGTTCGAAGTCAAATCTGTTTGAGTATTTTTTTTTTTTTTTTTTTTTTGAGACAGAGTCTCACTCTGTAGCCTAGGCTGGAGTGCAGTGGTGCTATCTCGGCTCACTGCAAGTTCCACCTCCTGGGTTCAGGCCATTCTCCTGACTCAGCCTCCTGAGTAGCTGGGACTACAAGTGCCTGCCACCACACCTGGCTAATTTTTTGTATTTTTAGTAGAGATGGGGGTTTCACTGTGTTACCCAGGATGGTCTTGATCTCCTGACCTCTTGATCCACCAGCATCAGCATCCCAAAGTGCTGGGATTACAGGCTGACTGAATGTTTTTTAAAGCTCCAACTATATGCTGTTTACAAGGAACACACTTGAAATAAAAATACATATAGGTTAAAAATAAAAAAATGGAAAAGATATGCTATGTATGATAAATACTAAGCAAAAGAATACTGATATGACTATAATAGTATCAGACAAAGTACACCTAAACAACAAGTGTTATGAGTGAAAAATAAGGGTATTTTATGATAAAATCTCTTTTTCACAGGAAGATATAACCATCTTTAACCTACAGTTCATGAAGAACAGCAAGAAAAAAATAATTAAAAAAAATCTTAAATGTATTTTCCTTAATAACATAGCTTCAAAATATGTAAACAAAAGATGACAGAACCCAAAAAAGGAATAGGTGAATCTGCAATAATTGTTTGAGATTTTAATATTTCCCTGTCAATAACTTACATTAACAGGGAGATCAATCAGCATGAAGAGACTGTGAACATATAATTAGCCAACTTGACCTAATTGATATTTATAGGGCAGTATAACCAAAATTGCACAATACAATTATTTTCGATTGCTAACTGGAATTTACCAAACATAACCATACTCTGACATTTTTAACTGTTTTGTAAAATTAAAGAACTTGCAGTTGATAAAAAAGTTATCAAACTCTAATAGTTAATATATTATTATATATTATCCATAACTTTTTCTTTGCACATACAAATAAAATATATATAGTATGTTCATGTATACACACACACACATATGTGTGTGTTTCCATTTTATATGTTATATATATATGTGTACTTTTAAAAAGGTATGGAATATGTGTGTGTGTGTGTGTGTGTGTTTCTAAAGTACCGTGAATATTCTTCTATGTTATGTAACACAGATCTTCTATATTAATGCTTTATCCATATTCCTTGTCCATGTTTCTAGAATTAATTTTTATTTGTTACTTATTCATAAGAACTCTTTGTACATTATGGATGTCTATTCCTTGTCTATAAATCATCATTTTTTCAACAAAGTATTATATATCTATTATCCTTCTTCCATGGTAGGTTTTCTATAGAGAGCTTTTAGATTTTATGTAATCAAATTTGTTCCCTTCTTTTACAATTTCTGGGTTGTCTCGTTTGCTTAAAGGATTCCACACTCCAAGAATATCACAATAGTCTTTTTATTTTGCATGTCTTACTGTAACTGCCTCAGGTAGGATGAGCCAGGTGATGACCTAGTAAAGAGCAACCTCCAGATCTCAATAGCTTGACAAAATAAACTTCTTTGCTCATATTTTATACCCAGTGCAGGTCAGTAAGGGATATCTACTCAGAACAGTGACTGTAGGACCCAGGATGATGAAGTCTTCAACTGTGCATATTCATGTACTCACTCTCTCATATGTATCTTCATAAGGCTTATTCTTATAATATTTTACATTGTAATTTGCTCCATTCCCATGCAGCACCAGCAATCTAACACCCCTTACCCTGTTTAATTTTTTCTTTTTTTAACTGATAGAACTTATTAATTTATAAAATACATCATAGTTTACCTTTGTATTTTTATTGCCTGTTTCCCCTTTCACTTTCAACACTAGAAGGTGTCTAAGAGCAGAGAATATTTACTTAGGGATATGTGTATTTTGTGTGTGTTCTAATGATGTAGCTCAAGTGTCTAGAACAGGGCCTGGAACATAGAAAGTGCCCAATAGTTTTAGAATTAATAACAATGAAATATTATAAACAAGAAAAATATGGGCAGCCCAATATGGTAAAAGTTTGAATAAAAAATTCGCAAAAAAAGGCAACCCAAATGACTTATAAACTACAAAAAGTTTGTATCATTTGTAATCAAATAAATTCAGATGAAAGCCATGATGAGATAATTTTACATAAATGCAAGATTAAGCTTTAAACTTTAATGATTCAAGACCAGGTGTGGTGGGTCATGCCTTTAATCCCAGCACGTTGGAAGGCCAAGGCAGGAGGATCACTTGAAATCAGGAGTTCAACACCAGCCTGGCCAACATGGCAAAACTCATGGTGCACGCCTGTAATCCCAGCTACTTGGGAGGTTGAGGCAGGAGAATCACTTGAACCTGGGAGGTGTAGGTTACAGTGAGTGAAGATCGCACCACTGCACTTCAGCCTGGGTGACAGAACAAGACTCCATCTCAAAAAAAAAAAAAAAAAAAAAACTTTAATGACTCAAATGATGGCAAGAAATGCAAAGCAACAGAATATCACTTATACATCTGGTGGGAGTGTAAATTGGTACAAGTATTTTGAAAATAGGTTGGCATGCCCTAAGAAAGTTGAGCATATGAATATTTTACTCTGATGTGTATAACAAAGGGAATTGTTTACACATGTGCATCAGGCTTTATTACAAAAATATTTATAGCAGTACCGTTCATCAAAGTTAAAAAATGGAAGCAATCTAAATACTCTTCAACAGGAATTGGTTTAAAAATGGTTGTATATCTATAAACTAGATTATTATCTATCAGTGAAAAGGAATGAATTGCAGGTACATACATCAACAAGTTTGAAACTAACAAATATAGTGTTGAGTGAGAAAAGTAATCACAAAAGAGTAGATACACTATGATTCCACGTATATCAAAGTCCCAAAAGAGTAAAAACCAAATAATATTTATAGTTGTGATCTTAGAAGGTTACTTTTTTTTTTTTTTTTTGAGACGGAGTCTTGCTCTGTCACCCAGGCTGGAGTGCAGTGGCTCGATGTTAGCTCACTGCAAGCTCCGCCTCCCAGGTTCACGCCATTTTCCTGCCTCAGCCTCCCGAGTAGCTGGGACTACAGGTGCCCGCCACCATGCCCGGCTAATTTTTTTGTATCTTTTTTTAGTAGAGACGGGATTTCACCGTGTTAGCCAGGATGGTCTTGATCTCCTGACCTCATGATCCACCCACCTCGGCCTCGCAAAGTGGTGGGATTACAGGCGTGAGCCACCGTGCCCGGCCTAGTAGTTACTTTTAGGGGAAAGAGAAGTTGTTATCCAAAAGAGGCATTTTAATGTACTAGCAATGTTCTATTCTTAACTGGAGTCATGGTCACATGGGTATTCATTTATTCTTAAACTGAGTTTGTATATTTTAACATTCTCTTTATATGAAAAATATCTATTCCCATCACTTTTTCAGCACTTCTAGCATCCTATGTTGCCAGATGCTCTGCGAGCCAGAGACAGAGTAGCTATTTTGCAGTCTTTAATTAATTACTTGCTGAATTTTCTACTTCTGGCTCTTGCTTCTATTTCCTGCTGCCTCTCATCATTTGTTATTCCAGAGTTTTAAGGGGGAAAACTTACTTTTTCATTAGTCACATCTCAAGCATGTACTAAGTCTCAGTTTCTTCGTCATATCTACTTTTTATCTTCCAGAAATTCCTCATTATTTTGATATGTGGAATAGGATGCTTCTCAGTTTCCTTGGACTGTTATGTATTTATAACTCCCATCATTTCTTTTGGATTTGGAGGAAGAAGACAGGTAATGATTATTCTCAGATATTTTGATTCAGAAGCCTTCTATACTCGTGGGCGAATATTTTAGAACATTTTTGAATATCTTTACTTTCATTCCAAAGTAATCTTTAATAAGCAATGATTCTGAATCTCAACTTTAGATTTTTCTACCAATCCAAATAAACCATTGGGACCCTGTTTTGTAGTTGATGATATTTTAATGTGCTGTGGAAATTGCAACTCAGAATGCACATTAGAATTAACTGTGAGATTTGGAAATACTAGCATCCAAGGTGTAACCTAGAACAGTTAAATCACAATTTCTTGGTAGAGCTCTAAAATATTTATTTAAAATAAAAATTTCCAGTTTGTTTAATACACACTGGAGATTAAAAACCATTAATTTAGTGAGTGAGATAAAAGCATAAAGATGTATTAAGTAAGGTAATTATAAGATAAAATTATAAAATAAGATAAAATGTCATTGGATCAGCATTTAGGGTACTTGCTTACCTAAACCATTGGGAGTAGTTTTTTTTTTTTTCTTTTTTTTTGAGACAGGTTCTCACTCTGTCACTTAGGCTGGAGTGCAGTGGTGCGATCTCGGTTCACTGCAACCTCCGCCTCCCAGGTTCAAGCGATTCTCTTGGCTCAGCCTCCTAAGTAGCTGGGATTACAGGCATGAACCATCACGCCCAGCTAATTTTTGTATTTTTAGTACAGACGGGGTTTCACCATGTTGGCCAGGCTGGTCTAGAACTCCTGACCTCAGATGATCCGCCCGCCTCTGCCTCTGAAAGTGCTGGGATTACAGGTGTGAGCCATTGCGCCCAGCCAGGAGTAGATATTAATGCTTATGCCAACAATAGTCATGCCAACACTTCTGTAATGAAACTGGGACCCATTTTTTATTCTATATTTTCAGGGAACAAGTCTCTCCCGGTTCCATATATTTGGACATCTAAGGTTTCTCTGTTCTCCTAGTACATTGTTTATTTGAAGTGAATCTCTGCTGTGTACACGAATTATTAGATGATGATCTTTCTCTCCTATTTTTAATCCAAGATTCATTTTCTGGAGATTATGTCTTACTCTTATTTGGACAATACCCTTATAATTATCTTGGTTCTGGCTTAAACAATAAATTTATCCACTCCAGAATTTACAAACTATGTTCATGTCATTATCATTCCAACGAAATGGGTCTTCCCTTGAAATTCTAACACAGGGATGGAAGCCAACTGAACTTTTCTTACAGATTACTGATGGTCATTTTATCTTTTCACCAACTCCTCCAACTCCTTCTATTCCTTTTTTTGTCCCCTTTTGCTTCCACCCTCTAACATAAGCCATAATGCCCTTCTGGTGGAGGAGCTGTGTGGATTACCTCTACAAATTATAGTGAGTCTTTATTTTATTTATTTATTTATTTATTTATTTTAGACAGTGTCTTACTCTGTCACCCAGGGTGGAGTGCAGTGGTGCCATCTTGGCTCACTGCAACCTCTGCTGCCTGGGTTCAAGTGATTCTCCTGCCTCAGCCTCCTGAGTAGCTGGGATTACAGGCACACACCACCACACCCAGCTAATTTTTGTATTTTTAGTAGAGACAGGGTTTCACTAAGTTGGCCAGGGTCTCAAACTCCTGACCTCAAGTGATCTGCTCACTTTGGTCTCCCAAAATGCTGGGATTACAGGTGTGAGCCACTGTGCTCAGCCTGTAGTCAGTCTTTAAACCCAGCTAGTAACTTACCTCTTCTAAACCTTACCTAGTGCTTTGGGCTTGAATTCTTAGACCTCAGCTTAGTGTTACTTCTGACCTTTGACTTACTGCTCACCTTTATTTTTTTTTTGGTTTGATTTTCTACTCTGAAGTGTAACCATTTCTCAAATACATCCCTAAACCATTCCTATACTTTTTAGGATCTCCATACCCTGCTCTGGCCCTTTATGATCCATTCCAGGCCCTGCCATCTGGCACTAGAAATGCCATATCAAGACCTTCCCTGGTTTTCCCCAATGCAGGTAGCCTCCTCTTGTTCTCCGAGAAAGAAGACATGCTGCATAGAAGCCCTCAGAATGCCTTGTCTAAGCCTAGAAATGCCCAAAATGTCTCCTTTCACTGGGCATTCTCCTCTTATTCTTTATTAGAAAATGAATATTTTGATATACCTCTTTTCCTCATCATAATGATCTGTTTCACGAGTGCTTCACATATTAAATATTTAGTAAACATCTGTTAAATAGATGACTGAATGATTGAATGAATGATTTGGGGTAAGTGTCAGCCCATCTTGGCCTCCACATTATTATTCCTAGGCAATATTCTCACTTTTTATACCATGTTCTTCTCCAGAGGTCATGATCCTATTTGACTGTCAGGCCCACATTTTCTCCAAAAAGCCTCCTCTGACACGCATAAGGAAGTGTTCTGTTTGCACATGTTTCATATTAGAGTTAGTTGCATCAATGTCTCCTTCATAAACTGTAAGTTGTTAGCAAGAATCATACCTTATTCATAGTTGTACTTTCAAGTTCTTGGTAAAAATATATTTCATGTTTTAGGAAAATAATAAATGTCAAAGTGAATTAAAGGATTAAACTACCTTTAAAAACTTTATTGCTTTATTTCTCTCTCATTGACTCAATGAGCATTTATTAAACACTTAAACACTTACACATCATGGCAAGAATAACCTTGAAACCAGGAGTACTGAGATGAAAATGGCATGATTCTTTCTCTGGAGAAACTTGTAGTACAGAAGAAAAAGTTGAAAAGAAAGTACATGAACTCCAATATTCTAGACTTCACCTGCCTTTGACTACAAAATGAGATCATAGTTCTTTTTCGTATTCAAATTATAATAGTTGTATTAGTCCGTTTTCATGCTGCTGATAAAGACATACTCAAGACTGGGTAATTTATAAAGAAAAAGAGGTTTAATAGACTCACAGTTCCACATGGCTGGGAGACCTCACAATCATGGTGGAGGGAAAAAGACATGTCTTACATGGCAGCAGGCAAGAGAGAATGAGAGCCAAGTGAAAGGGGAAACCCCTTATAAAACCATCAGATCTTGTGAGACTTATTTACTCCCAAGAGAACAGTATTGGGGGAAACTCAATTATCTCCCACCTGGTCCCTCCCACAACATGTGGGAATTATGGGCGCTACAATTCAAGATGAGATTTGAGTGGGGACAAAGTCAAACCATATCAATGGTACAAGTTAATATCTCTCTCTTTTTCTTCCTTTCTCTTCAGATGTAGCTGTCCTCTGTTAATGATAGCTACCACCTGCCTTCACCATTCTCTACTATAGGAAGAAGGAGGACTACTCAAGAAAGGGGAAATTGCTTCCTTTTGTATCACTTTACCCTACATGGGCATAGTACTTTTCTAATTTTCTGCATGTCATTATAGTCAGGCTGCAACTATTAATAACACTTTACTGAATAGTCTTGGATAATGGAAAGGCCATACAACATATAGAATTATTATTATACAAATACAGAGCCTGAAATACTTCCTAGGCTGGTTTACTATGTCTTTCTGATATATTTATCCAAGGCTTAACCCCTCTATTTGATCTTGTCTAGGACTCTCTTTGGCTCAGAATCCAGGTTATATTGAGCCCTGGCTCATGGAAGTGAGAAAATCTTTCCTGAACTCACATCTAAGGTTTATTTATCTCCAACTTCATTTCTTCATAGACCCAAGGCTAACTTTTTCCAAAGGTAGTATGTTTGGACATCTGATAAATTCATATTTAGTGTCTACTCCTAAGACGTACCAGATACTGAATTAAACAGATATCAAAGGATTCTCAATATATTCTGCCACAGTGGCTCAACAAAGGTAAATCCCTAATTCACCCTTAGCCAGAATGTTGGAATGAAAGGGGGACTGTTCTCTTTTGGTACTTAGGATGCAGGTCCTTAGTTAGTTATGAAAAAAAAATGAAACAAGAAACAGAAATGTGAGATAGGGGCAAGGTCAAAATTAGTGAACAGTTATCAGAAGTAGATGACCTATCATAAGCAAATTGAGAAAAGTTCACTCTATGGGTTCTAGTTTAATAAGAAAAATAAGACAGTTTAAAGTCTGCGAGACTATATTCCAATGTTTTGGGTTTAGAGTGTGCAAGTGTGTGCAGGAACAAACACACACACTATGGTGTGCTTTAGGCTTGGGTCTTGCAACATTTTGTATAGAGTCACAGAAAAGACTTTAATCCTTTATGTAGTTGGCCAGGTCTCACTAACAACAGTTTCAGTACTGACTGAGTGGTTAAGTTAAATATTAAAAGCCAGTGTCCTTATACAAAGGCCAGAATGTAAGAAAAGCCCATCAAGAGTCTTGTCTAGGCCTTTCTTGGGCCTTAAAGCATGAAAAAATAAAGAACGAATTCTTAACAGACCTATTTAGGATTAAGCAAGTTTTACTGGGGTTCTGAAGAAACTCCCCAGGCCTCCACAAACAAGTTTATTGGAGGTCTGAAGGAATTTCCCAAATGCCCTTGATTTTGCAGGAGACAAGATAAAGGTAATCACCCCAGCACCTGGAACCATTTAGATTAAGTTGATTTACTGAGGCTCCAGAGAAAGGTCTTCAAGACTCAGACCTTAGTTGTAGATTAAAATAAGTTAATCACTTATGTCTTTAGATGAATGTGTACTTACATGTAGATGTATAGCTTAGATGGTACATAAGCTCTGCAAAACTGTAATTTTGAGTTGGTCTGGCAATAATTTCCAGGTCTTCTCCCTGTAACTGGTTACAGAAATAAAAAATTTTCTTCCTCCTCAGTTCATCTACATCTCACTATTGGACCATGAGAAATAGCAGCACAAACCTCAGTTTGGTCTGGGAACATTTAGAAAGACTAATTCTGTGTTCTCATGAACTTTCATTATATTGATGATTAACAACAAAGATTTCAATACTCAGCAAGACTCACAAAGTTGTGGTCTGAATATGGGATCCTGGAAAAAAAAAAATGTTCAAATACTGTGACATTGGTGCATTTCTGAATTATTCAGTTTTCCCTTGGTCATTTCAATATACAAAGGAAATGATGATTGCTGTAACATATGTTTTTAAAAGGGCCACTGAAATTCAAAAGAGAAAGACTAAATCTACCTGAAGAAGCCCAGAAAGGATGAAGAGAAAATGGAACAGTTGACTTCAGTCTTGAAAAATGAGAGGGCATTCACTAGGAAGGAAGAGGAGAAAGGCTGTGTCCAGAGTTTGTTCCTTCCGATGGGTTCGTGGTCTCACTGACTTCAAGAATGAAGCTATGGACCTTTGCAGTGAGTGTTATAGCTCTTAAATGTGACATGGACCCAAAGAGTGAGCAGCAGCAAGATTTATTGTGAAGAGCAAAAGAACAAAGCTTCCACAGCATGGAAGAGGACCTGAGTGGGTTGCTGCTGCTGGCTGGGGTGGCCAGCTTTTATTCCCTTATTTGTCCACACCCATCCTGCTGATTTATCCATTTTACAGAGTGCTGATTGGTCCATTTTACAGAATGCTGATTGGTCCATTTTACAAACCTCTATCTGGCCACAGAATGCTGCTTGGTGCATTTTTACAGAGCACTGATTGGCACATTTTACAAACCTCTAGCTAGCCACAGGGCGCTGATTGGTGCTTTTTACAATGCTAGCTACACAGTGCTGATTGGTGCATTTTACAATCCTCTTGTAAGACTGGAAAGTTCTCCGAGTCCCCACCCAACCCAGAAGTCCAGCTGGCTTCACCTCTCAATTCCCCTTCTAAACAGGATACCTCAACTGCTGTTGGGAATTGGGCAATGACCATTCTAGCTACTTCCTGCTGGATAGTGGTGAAGAAGGGGCCCTGCAGTGGTAGTGTCCTCCAGAGGGGAAATCTCTAGGCCAGCCAAAGGGTCAGTGGGTTGATCCAGGTGTCCTTGGTAGAAGTTGTTAGTTGAGCTCTTTTGGGGTTTCATTTGTAAGGCCATCTGTAGCTTGATGGCCTCAATCCTAGAGGAAACAAATTTGACAAGGAGGTTAAAAATACAGGGCCTGAAGGTGAGTAATAGCAAGATGGCTGTCACGGGACCTAGAAAGGGAAGAATCCATGTCACCTAACTCCAGAGGTTGGTATAAGAGTTTGAAAGGCGTTTTCTGATTTCAGAAGACTTTTCTCGTAAATGCCGGGCATCTCTTACTATTCCTGACTGGTTAGTGTAAAAGCAACACTCTTTCGTTAAGAAGATGCAGAGTCCTCCTTTCTCAGCAGTGAAGAGGTCTAGGCCTCAGCGATTTTGGAGAGTCACTGCTGCCAAAGAGTCTGTTTGCGATTTTAGAGTAATGATAGATTTTGTTATGTCTTGCAAACTCTCTGAGAAATCCTTTGAGACTGTGTGGTAGTAGGATCATGAAGTAGATAAACTGGCTATTCCAGTTCCTGTAGCAGTAACCATTCCTAACCCTATAAGTAGGGGTATTAGTTGTATGGCTCTGCGCTGACAGACTTGAGCTTTGAGGGACACTGATAGTGTCTGATTTCCTGTGGCAATGTCAATGTTGGGACTTAGGAAGACTAAGGTGCAGGTGCCTGTTCAGTTAGTGGGGAGGCAGATATAGGTTGAAGTTCCATATAAGAAGAATATGCGTTGGCTGGGTAGACAGAACTCGTTGTGTATGTTAAAAGGTGTGTGAGTTTGTTGTTTTCATTTTCCCATACTCCTAGAGTACTTGCCAAGGTAGCTCTGGTGAGTGGCTGGAAAGGGGTATTGGGAGAAAACTGAGTGGCTCCCTGTATTCTGTTTTCCCATTGGAGAAAAAAACCATTTTGTATTTACTAGGAATCTTTTGAGAGTGATTGAAAGAGGGGATGAGAAGGCATTCACTAGTGGTGGGGGCACTGCTGCAGGGGCCCCAGGGGTAATGGTCATGCAGGGAGTATATTTGCCATTACAAAACCTGGGCTGATTGTTAAGCAGGAAGGAGGTGATGATTTTTGGAAGTGGTGAGAAGTGGACAAGCCATCTGAATGGAACTGTTTGGGTGACCTGGAAGTTACTATGATCAGCTGGGGCTTGAAGTTGTAGGGTGTAATTACACTGATGGGATAGTAGGTGCCCCAGGGGCAGGCCTGATAACAGGTTGCATTGGATGCCTAAAGGGGCTTGGAAAGTTAAGATGGTATTCATAGTTACAGGGCTGTGTTTGGGCTTTTCATTGCTTGTGTAATAGGTGAGGTTGGAAATGTAAGAACGTAAAAGTTGGATTGCACATCCTGTTAGGGTATTCTTGGTCCTATCAGAGATGGGGAAGTGAGCTAATGATTGCATATTTAGAAGTTGGAAAGGGTCTTTTCCTTCATAATGAGGGTGGTAGGTTAAGTTGGTAAGGACCCAGTTTTTTGCAGGAATGGGAGTGGAATGTAAGCAGTGGTTGATAGAGAGATACAAAGCCAACAGTCGTTTGCCAGGGGAAGGATTGGAGTGGTTTAACAGAGAGTGGGTTGAAAGTCTTGTAGAGGTAATTAGGAGCTAGTGGAAGGGTAGGGGTCATTGTGTGGGATATCCAAGATAGCAGGAGGGATAGATAGGCAAAGAGTAAGTAGGAAAGGAAAGAGGGTAGCCTGGAAGATGAAATCATTTTATCCAGTCTGTTAAAGGTAGCAGTAAATTGCTGTCAGAAGGAAGGACGATAGAAAGAAGGTTGATGTGATTAGGATTTTCATCTCTGCAAGAGCTACAGTATATAGTCCTATTGCAAAGAGTATGGTTAGTATGCTGCTTAATAATATGATGAACTAGTAAAAGGATTCCATTAAAGGGGGAAGGAGAGGTGTTAAAGATTATGTAGGTTTTCACTTATCTTTTTTAAGGAGGAAGGTGTTTTTCTTCAGGATCATTGGTAGGAGCCTTTTTAGTCTGGGATGTTTCCTTCTGAAATAGGAGACTCAAGTCCTCCAATGGTTCACAGGTGTATCAGGGTTGGTCTGGCTGATCTTGGGACTCCTGAGATGACGGTCCCACAGGTTCCTCAGGGGGTGTCCAAAGTTTAATTCGGGTCTGGTGAATCCAAGATTCCACTCCTGCCACCTTAACTGCAGTGGGGGTAGAGAGGATTACTGAGTATGGTCCTTCCCACAAAGAATCCACAGATGGGGAGGTAAAAGGGAGGGATTTAACCAACACTAGAACCCCCGGTTGAAACAACTCCATTCCCTTCTCTGTGAAAATCTTCAGGTAGATTTTTAAGGTTTCATTGATATTTTGCCAAAGGAGTTATATCTTTGATGAAGTTGGCCTTTACCTGATCAAGCAGGAGGTCATTTGTGAGAAAAGCTCACCATACAGCATTTCATATGGACTGAGCCCATTTTGTGAGGAGAATTTTGGATTCTCAACAAGGCCATGGGCAAAAGAGTAAGCCATGGGAGATGAGATTCTTGTGTTAGTTTCTTTAAGTGCCTCCTGAGTGTTTCATTTGCCTTCTCAACCCTCCCTGAGGATTGTGGCCTCCAGGTGCAGTGAAGGTGATATCGTATCCCTAGTGCCCTGGAAATTCCCTGAGCTATCGTGGCTTTAAAAGCAGGACTGTTGTCACTTTGTAAGCTTTGGGGAAGCCTAAACCCAGGAATTATTTCATGAATTAGGACTTTAACCATTTCTTGATCCCTCTCTGTCTTGCAGGGGAAGCCTTTTATCCAATTTGTAAAGGTATCAACACAGACCAACAAGTATTGAAATCCTTTTGACTTAGGCATATGGGTGATGTCTAACTGTCAGTCCTCTCCAGGATAGTGATCCATTCTTTGTTCCCCCGGAAGGGCCTTATGATGGACCAAGGGATTATTCCTTTGGCACACCTCACAGGCTTTGACTATCTGTCGGATGGTCCAGAGGAGATTTGGCCCTGTAAATAGGGATTTGGCCATTGGATGAGTGTTCTCAATACTCATATGAAAAGCTTGTTGGAGGGTTGTAAGTATTTTCTACTGGCTGGCTTCAGGTATGAGTACCTTTCTTTCTTCTGTCATTAACCACCCTGAGGGGAGAAAACTATGACCCTGTGAAAGTCCCCATTCTGTTTCAGTCAGGGAATACTGGGGCTTAATCTCTCGGAGGGGATTGTTCCATACCAAGGGTCTTTCCATAGGTATTTCTAATGGGAGGTTCCACCTGGCAGCAATTTTGGCCTCAGCGTCTGCCTGATGATTTCCTTCTGCCTTCTCTCCTTCACCTTTTTGATGGCTTTGAAGACTGCCACCTCCTTGGGGTTTTGCATTGCGTGCAATAACTCCATGATTTCCTTGTGGTATTTAATGGGGGTTCCCCCGAGGTTAGGAGCTCCTTTTATTTCTATATTGCAGCATGGGCATGTAGGATTAGATAAGCATACTTGCTATCTGTATACACATTTATTCTTTTTCCCTTTCCCAGTTCTAAGGCTCAGGTAAGTGCCACTAGTTCTGCTAACTCAGCGCTGGTCCCTTGGGGAAGAGGCTTACTTTCAAGTACTGTTACATCACTAACTGTGGCATAACCTGCCTTTCGTATCCCATTTTCCACAAATGAACTTCCACTGGTATATAGGTCAGGATTAGCTAAGGGGATTTCTAAGAGATCCTCTTGGGCAGCATAAGTCTGGACTATAATTTGTTGTTAGTCATGCTCAATTAGTTCCCTATCCTCTGGGAGAAAAGTGGCAGGGTTGAGGGCCAGAAATATGTGTATTTGAAGCACCAGTCCTTCAAGGAGTAGTGCCTAGTATTTAAGCAGGCAGTTGTCTGATAGCCATAAACTTCCTTTAGCATATAGTATGCTATTTATATCATGAGTAGTCCAGATGGTGAGATTTGTTTGTTGTATTATTTTGATAGCCTCTGATACTAAGAGGGCCACTGCCGCAACTACCTGTAAACAGTGAGGCCAGCCTTTTCTACTATATCAATTTCCTTACTTAGGTATGCCACTGGTTGTGGGGTTGTCCCACAAGTCTGAGTAAGGATGCCAAGAGCTATTCCTGCTCTCTCTGTGACAAATAAGAGAAGTTTTGTCCTGTGGGAAGGCTTGAGGCTGGAGCTTGTACTAGGGCCTGCTTTAAGATTTTGAAGGCTGCTTCTGCCTCTGGTTCCCATTCTACTAGATGAGTAGTTGCCCTCTGGGTTTTCTCGATTAGAGTATAGAGTGGTCTGGCCATCTTGCTGTATCTGGGGATCCATAATCGGCAAAAGCCGGTGATCCCAAGGAACCCCCACAACTGTTTTAAAGTCTTAGAGTGAGGATAAGCCAGTATAGGCTCTTTTCACTCCTTGCTGAGGGCCCTAGTTCCTGTGGCTAAGATTAGGCCTAGATATTTGACCTGTTGTAGGCAGAGCTGGGCCTTCCATTTAGATGCCTTGTACCCTTGTTTAGCTAGAAAGTTTAAGAGATCTAGAGTAGCCTACTGGCACGAGGCTTCCGAACCAGTAGCCAAAAGTAAATCATCCACATACTGAGGTACCAGAGTGCCTGGATTTGAGAAGTGGCCTAGATCTTGGGCCAGTGCCTGAACAAACTGATGATGGCTGTCTCTAAACCCTTAGAGCAAGACCATCCTTGTAAGTTGGGATGTGTGGTCTGTGGGATCCTCAAAAGCAAAGAGAAACTGGGAGTCAGAGTGTGGGAGAATACAGAAGTCATACTTGAGTTCCAGAACTGTGAACCATTCTGCTTCCTCTGGTATTTGAGAGAGCAGAGTATAGGGGTTTGATACTGCCTCATTGATGAGTTTAAGATCTTGTACTAGTCTCCACTGACCATTCAGTTTTTGTTCTCCTAGAATTGTGGTGTTGCAGGGACTGTTGCATTTTCTTATGAAGCCTTGAGCTTTTAAATGTCTAACAATATCCTGTAATCCTTTATGAGCTTCAGGCCTTAAGGGATATTGCCTTTGATAAGGAAAAGTGGTGGGCTATTTTAGCCTGATTTGGACTGGGCAGGCATTTTTTACCCTTCCAAATTCTTTCCAATGTCCAGACTTCAGGGTTGATTCCATCTTCAAGTAGGAGACAACAAAAGGGTAACTTGTTCCCCATATTCATATAGATAATAACTCCAGCTTTGGCTAATATGTCCCTCTCTAATAAGGGTGTGGGACTTTCAGGCATAACAAGGAAGGAATGTGAAAACAGCAAAGTCTCCCAATTACAGCTGAGGAGGTGGGATAAATACCTGGTTACAGGCTGTTCCAGGACTCCTCGGATGGTAACAGACCTTGAGGACAGCCATCTGGAGCAGGAGATTAACACTGAGAATGCTGCACCAGCGTTCAGGAGGAAGTCAATTTCCTGGCCCTCAACGGTTAAACATACCCAGGGCTCAGTGAGGGTGATGACCTGAGCTGATGCTTACCCCGGGAACCCTCAGTCCTATTGTTGGATCATCTGGTTGGGGGCTTCTGGCCCAGAGAACCTTTGTCCTCTGGGGCAGTGTGCCTCCCAGTGATTGCCTCAGCATAGTGGACATGGGTGAGAGGGCAGCTTGTTTCTCGTTGGACAATCTTTTTCTTTTTTTGAGATGGAGTCTTGCTCTGTGGCCCAGGCTGGAGTGCAGTGGTGTGATCTCGGCTCACTGCAAGCTCCACCTCCCGGGTTCATGCCATTCTCCTGCCTCAGCCTCCCAAGTAGCTGGGACTACAGGCACCTGCCACCACACCCAGCTAATTTTTTGGGGGGGAGATTTTTAGTAGAGACGGGGTTTCACTGTGTTAGCCAGGATGGTCTCAATCTCCTGACCTCGTGATCTGCCCACCTTGGCCTCCCAAAGTGCTGGGATTAAAGGGACAATATTCTTTAAAGTGTCCTTGCAAACCACACTGATAACAAGCCCTACAAGGTGATTGGCCTGCTCCATTTTCTGTCCTCTCTGAACCACCGAGGTTTGTTTGTCTGAGGGCCATGACTAAGGCTGTGGCCTTTCTCTGATTTTGCTTTTCTTTTTTGGCCTGTTCCTATTGGTCGCTATTATAGAACATCGATGTTGCCAGGTTTAATAATGCCTCCAGATTTGTTCAGGGCTCAGGGCTCGCTTTTGGAGCTTTCTCCTGATATCTGCAGCTGATTGGGTAATAAACTTATCTTTTAGGATCAATTCACCTTTGAGGGAGTCGGGTGACAGGGGAGTATATTTTCTTAAGGCCTCCTGTAGCTGCTCAGGGAAGGCAGAAGGATTTTCTTCCTTTCCCTGAGTTATGGTGGACATCATTGAATAATTCATGGGCTTTTTCCTAATTCTCCTTAGTCCTTCTAGAACACAGGTCAACAGACGTTTGCGTCTCCAGTCTCTATGATCTGAGTCGAGGTCCCAGTTGGGATCCATACTGGGGATGGCTTGCTGACCTGTAGCAAATTTGTCCCTTTCTTTGGCTGTCATTGTACCATTTACCTGACTAAGATACCAGGTATCTCCAAACTCTCAGGCTGCAGCTAAAGCCGCATTCTTTTCATTAAAGGCCAGTGTTTGATCTAAAAATAGCATGACATCTCTCCAATTGAGGTTGAAGGTTTGCCCTAGACCCTGTAGGACATCTATATACCTACCAGGATCATCTGAAAACTTCCCCAGTTCTACCTTGATCTGCTTTAAATCAGAGAGGGTGAAGGGGACGTGTACCCGGGTTGGGCCAAGTTCCCCTCACCAAGTTCCCAGCTCGAAGGGGACATAACCGATAGCCGGGGTTTTTTGTGGTCCTTTGGAGATTTCTTTGCTTGTTTCCTTCTGGGTAGGGGAGATTAGAGGAGGCTTATCATTAATAGGAAGGGGAGCTATAGGAAGGCTACGATATGGAGGTAAGCTGAGAGGTCCTCCTGTGGGATATAAATTGCAAGCTTTGCCTGTGGGATATAAATTGCAAGCTTTGCATAGTTGTGGATTATCCTTCAATGAAAAGAAAGCTTGGATATAAGTATTTCACTCCATTTGCCTTCCCTCTTACAGAAAAGGTCAAGCTGCAGGATAATATTGTAATTTATACTTCCCTCAGGTGGCCATTCTTCCCCATCAGAGAGAGAATATTGGGGCCAGGACATAGTGCAGAAAAAAATGAGCCATCTCTTTTTCAGGGTTCGCAGGTCAAATTGGTCCCAATGGCTTAGGATGCATTTCAAGGGTGAGCCTGTTGATGCTTGAGTGTTTCCCATCTGAAAGAAAAAACTTCCTGTGGTTTTGGTTTGTTTGTCACCCCCCCCCCATGCCCCATCTAAGAACCCACAATGGTCCCTGGACCCTGCTGAGCAGAATAGTTGTGGTCACCAATGCAGCAGCAGATCCTCTCTTGCCCAAGAACCTGCTACGGTCCCTGGACCCTGCTTATCAGAATAGTTGCACTCACTGATGCAGAAGCGGAAACACTAGTTTTCCTCTTAGACCACAAAGGGGACCAAGGAAAGTTAGATTTAGTGGCCCTTTCCAATGTATTCTCAAAAATCTGCACCGTTGCCTTTCTTCTTAGACCACAAAGAGGACCGAGGAAAATCGGATTTAGTGGCACTTATTGACATATTCTCAAAAATCTGTTAGAGTCCTAAGCATTTTTTCCTGTTAGTATTGGGACCTTATCCTTGTCCTATAAAGATGTTATGCCTTAAAATGGAGTGGAGGTCCATACCCTGAGGGAGGAAAGGGATCTCCAGGGTTGGAAGAGTGACCCCTTTTGTCCTCACTTCTCATCATATGAAAAAGAAGGATACCATTTCTGAGGCTCCCAATGTCCTAGCTTCAGGAATAGCCTTTGTTAGGCCTGCTTGTCTGAGGAGGGATCCTAAAATTCCAGATAGTGCCCCCCAATGGGGCTTTGGGCAAAAATTATGTCTCTCTGATTGGTGATTCTGGATGCCTAAAGAATGGAACAGAGTCCCAAAACTTATAGTAGAAATAATTCTTATAGGAGAAACTAGAAAAGCACCAGAGGCAGGGAGTGGTTTGTAGAAGCAAGACTAGCCTCGGAGAAGAGGGATGAGGGGAAGTTGGTCTGACAGACATTAAGACCCAGGAGGCAAGGGTCAGGATAGATAGGATAGCTGGGCGAGTCTTGCTTGGGCAACGTGACTTTGAGAGTTCTGCTTATGGATGCAGGGTCAACCAACTTTTTTTCGGGACCCTGGAAGTGAATGGCTTTCCTCTCTGTCGACCCTTGGCTCAGCCCGGAAGTACAGGAAAAGTGGAAGCTGTCTCCAGGCAAACCAACACTCCCAACTCCGAAGAGTCGGGGGTCATTAGAGAGCCCTTTCAAAGAAATCCTGACACCCATATCTTTAGTCCAGCAGCCACGCTAGTCACTTTTAACTGACCAACAGGTGCCCTGTGCTTAGCCCCCAAATTCTAAGGAAAAATAGGACAGAATAGCAAGTGAAAGGGGTCCGATGGTACTCTCCACGTGGTGGTATTCTGGATGAGCCCCAAAGATGTATCTGGAGTTTGTTCCTTCCAGTGGGTTCGTGGTCTCACTGACTTCAAGAATGAAGCTGTGCACCTTTGTGGTGAGTGTTACAGTTCTTAAAGGTGGCTCAGACCCAAAGAGTGAGCAGCAGCAAGATTTATTGTGAAGAGCAAAAGAACAAAGCTTCCATAGTATGGAAGGGGACCCGAGTGGGTTGCCGCTGCTGGCTAGGTGGCCAGCTTTTATTCCCTTACTTGTCCACGCCCACATCCTGCTGATTGACCCATTTTACAGAGCACTGATTGGTCCATTTTACAGAGTGCTGATTGGTCCATTTTACAGAGTGCTGATTGGTCCATTTTACAAACCTCTAGCTAGCCACAGAGCACTGATTGCTGCATTTTATGATCCTAGCTACAGATTGCTGATTGGTGCATTTTACAATCCTCTTGTAAGACAGAAAAGTTCTCTGAGTCCCCACCCAACCCAGAAGTCCAAGCTCTGGAAAACTTTGTAATTTTGAGTTGGTCTGGCAATAATTTCCAGGCCTTCTCCCTGTAACTGGTTACAGAAATAAAAAACTCTCTTTCTCCAGTTCATCTGCATCTCATTATTGGGCCATGAGAAATAGCAGCCCAAACCTCAGTTTTGTCCAGGAACATTTACAAAGACTAATTCTGTGTTCTCATGAACTTGCATTATATTGATGATTAACAATGAAGATTTCAATACTCAGCAAGACCCACAAAGTTGTGGTCTGAATATGGGATCCTGGAAAAAAAAAATGTTCAAATATTGTGACATTGGTGCATTTCTGAATTATTCAGTTTTCCCTTGGTCATTTCAATATACAAAAGAAGTGATGATTGCTGTAATATATGTTTTTAAAAGGGCCATTGAAATTCAAAAGAGAAAGACTAAATCTACCTGAAGAAGCCCAGAAAGGATGAAGAGAAAATGGAACAGTTGACTTCGGTCTTGAAAAATGAGAGGGCATTCAGTAGGAAGGAAGAGGAGAAAGGTTATTTAGGAAGAGAATAAAATGACATTATCAATTCTGTGTTTTAGAAAGACAGCATAGGGAATGATTTGGAAAAGGAAGTGGTAGGATGTGGGAAGATAAAGGAGACAGCTACTGGTCAAGTTAAAAAAAAGACATGGAGGGCTTAGAGAAAACCGTTAACAATGGAGATATAATAGAAACACAGAGATTTGAATAACATGTCTGGGAGAGCCTTGACAGTTTGTAGTTTGAGAGGGGCTTAGGAAAAAGGAATGAACCAAGGATGGCTCTGAAATTTATTTGGGGAGAAAAATTGGGGGTAAAAAAGCAAATTTGGATGAGTTGAGAGAAAGTATTTCTGTTTTTAACAGTAGGGTACTTGTGAGTCCCTAAGAGGAGAGAGTCAGTGGGTGTATATTAAACAGCTGGGATGATGGGGGGAAACTGAAGGCTAAATATAAAGATTTCTAAGTCACTGACATGGAGACAGTCCATGCCACATCAGGAAATGTTATGACTCAAGTATAACTTGTTAACTAAAAAGGCAAGAAAGGTAAGGTGTAAATAAAGAAGAAAATTGAAATGCATACATGATAAAAAGCAATGACAGTGGGGAAGAGATCCTTTGGACTAAGAATTCTCATATAATTATTTCATCTCTGGGTATTATATCTCCTGTGGAGGAGGGGATTTGAATATTGCATCAAAATGCATTGGCTGCTTCTGATTATTGCAGGAGATTGGATGAGACTCTCCACATTCCCAATGTAGGACATATCTGTGTTCATCAATTAGCAACAGCTCATCACCATATAATGAGGCTTAATAGCCCTGCATTGATGTTATCAGTCTGCCTGATGATGCTGTCTCAGTTTTAAGTGGTAACTAATATACAAATGCTTGCTGGTTAACAACAGACCTGCATGTCACTCCAGCATTTAACACACTTCAAAGAATAAAGAGAAATATCTCTCCCCAAAATGTGAAAAGATGCAATGGTATCTATTAATATACTATGACTGAAAGTGTTTTATTGAAGTCTGGCACAATCAACACATCCTTATTTCATGGCAAATCACTAGTTCCTATCAGAAAAGATCATACATGGTATTCAGTTAATAAAAAATGAAAGAAAAGCCATAAGAGATGAAGCTGTACAGTCATAGAGGATCCCAAAGTTCATATGAAATCTATATACCAACACATCTTTACAAGTGCTTGCAATACACTTTTTAAAATTATTTCTCCTTAATTAGTAATTAAATATTTCCAGAGAAATAACATAGTATAATAAAAATAGAAAACAAGTATATCATCACTAGTGTTTGAGAAGATCTGAGATCCAGTGTGAATTTAGGCACTGTAATATTGGTAACTGTTGCTGAACCAGAGAATGACAAATCTCTCAAAGGTGTGCCACCTCATTTTGATCCATATTAAAATTAGTATGTTTCTGCAATTTACACATGCTGATGTCAAAGTGTTTGAGCTGAGAGAATTGATGTACACATTCATTGGTCAAATGAAGTGTTGACATGAGTGGATTGTGCAATGCTTGTGCAGACAGGGCCCAACATCTAGAAATTAAGTAATAGAAGAGAATATCAAGCCAACACCAAAAAGGTTGTGAATTATCTCACTGTAGTCAGATTGTAGCTTGGGTTTGTATTCCAACCTTTGTCTATGTGTTTATGAATAACTGTGGTGTGGTAGATAAACACTGAACTTGGAGTCAGATGATTTGTGTTTTTCTGTTTCTGTTACCCTGTATCTGTCACTTATGTGTTATGTGACCTTGAAAACTAATTTAACTGCTCTCAGCCTGATTTCTCCAAATGTGCCATGAATGGTAAGGATTAAATGAAATTTTCCTGGTGAAAGTTTGCAGTATGAAAGCACTCTGAAATGCAAAAGTCTACCAATGTGTTCTTGTCATCATAAACCCACATTTTGGACATCTAGTATTTCTTCACAGTGATCCATATGAAAATAATAACAACAGTTAACACAAACATGGTAGCTACTGTGTGTTTGGCATTTCTGTAAGTGGTTTACATATATTAATGAATTTAGTCATTACAATAACCCCATGGTCTGAATATTATTATTATTACTATTATTATTATTATTGTTATTATTTTTAGAGACAGGGTCTCGCTCTGTTGCACAGGCTGGAGTGTATTGGTGTAATCATGGTTCACTTATTATTTTTCTCCCCACTTTACAGGTACACAGACTAATCACAGTAGATAGAATTTGAACACCAAAAATCTGGCTCTGGTGTCTGTTGTAAATTTAGATTTATGTAGTTGTAAGGATTGTTATTGATAATGTGTGGCTTCTATACTTTGTGTACATACAACGCTGACATGAGTTAGAAGCAATAAGGTTTTGAGTTTGTTGATTAAGAAAGCAACGCATTTCAAAGGCACAACATTGGTTTTCAAGTGAAATTTCAGGTAAAGCAGACTTAATTTGGGGCTGGTCTAGAATGCATGGAAGAAAATGTCTTTCAACTTCAATGCAAGCTAAAGAAAACAATGGTTCACTATTATTTAAAGGTAGATTGCTTCACAGTGTTGTAAATGATTCATGGAGAAGATTTCAAAAGCAAATCTACCTGCAGGCAAATATTTCAATAAGAAATGATTGACATAAAAAGGGGGAAAAGAACAAATACGTGTTGAATGAACACAAAATCTCAGATTCTGATAGGTTCTTGACATATATCCTACAACTTAAACCTCAATAAGAAAGTGCAATATTTTATAGATCAAGAAAATGGGGATTAGAGGGATTAAGTTTGGGAGGGTGACAAATTGCTTGTTACTAAGGAATGAAGGAAGATAGAAACATCCTAAATGACAATAAAAAGTACTACTCTAGTTCACATTCACTTATTTTTTCTTCATTTAGCAAATATTTACTGAACACTTTCTGGGCAGTGTTATACTAAGGAGGCACTGTGACCATAACTTTAATAATGGCACACAGAGGTCTTCTCTTCAGGAAGAGACAGAATAAAAAGGCCATGCTGTCCTGCTATATGGATAAGACAGTATCTATAAGCCAGAACATGTAGGAGGGAGGCTTGATCCAGCCTTGGGTGGTGGGGAAATTTTTCTGAAGGATATAATAATGGCTATCTTGGAGAGAAAGGCACTGGTCAGCATGGCACCAAAGGTGTCTGCCATTTTTCTTTTTTCTTATGATAATTTATTTCAAGTCTGTTGAAACCCTATGACTATTGGCAGAGAGGAGGTGGAGGTGGAGGATTTTGAGTAAATTACAACATACTTTTGGAAAGCTCTGGGTTTTAAACTAAATTTTGAGAATTGATGCTGAGAGTTCCTTTGGAGCCATGCCTTTTTACTTTTTGTATCTTTCTCTCTAGGTGCAAATACTCTTATTCCTCCCCACCCATCTTGCATACCCTTTTCTTGTTCACCACAAACTGATAGGGTTCCAGCTGTGTTTTTTTATTGTAGATGATGAACTTCCAATTAGATAGTCCCCCGCTGGCAATAATAATACAGTCTGTTGTTTTAAATCTACTAAACTCTGCTCAAGATAGTAGGTAACTCATTTTAAAAATTAAAACCCCTGCACTTTTATGTGGTATCTTTCTCCATTGAATTTATGTGGATAATATATTCTCCAAATTTTCCCTGAAGGCCTTTTGACCCACTTTGAAAACAGATCAGAATGTTTGAGCCAAATTCACTAATGCAATTTCCATATTTCCTTTGGTAATGTGTAGAAAGGACAGGAACTTCTGTTTACTGAGTAGCTAGTCTGTACTCGATCACTTTACCTATGTGGTTCTTTGACTCTGGGAGGTAAAAATTTGGTCAAAGAGGATAAGTAACTTGTCCCAGGTTACTCTTAAATGTCAGAGCTGGGACATAGACTCATCTATCTGCTTCAAAGCTATTGGCTATTGCTCTTTCCTTTGATCAATAAATGCAGGGACTAGCCAGTTGCCTGTTTTTGTAAATAAAATTTATTGGAACACAGCCATGCACATCTACTTACGGCTGCTTTCAGGTTACAATGGCAGAGTTGACTTGCTATAACAGACATCATATGGCTCGCCAGTGCTTAACAGTGCTGAATAGCCACATTTGGCTAGTGACTATCACTATTGGACATTATACTTCTCAATGCACCAGTGAATTAGATGAGGGTTGGAAAAATGGGGTGAACAGAACAAACATATAATTATCATCTCCTATCCATTATGCATCATCCTACTTGTTTCCACATTGTGTTGCTTCAATATACTTTTGAGGTTATTTCTTGGGTTTGTAAATGTATTATCTCTTGTATTTATCTTGGTGGCCAAAACATTTACTTATCACTCTTGTTACATGTTAGCACCTGCAGGTCAGTTGCCATGTTCCTGCTCCCTGTGTCTTCTTATTCAAGGAGCTAGCTGAATGAGACACCCCAGTTTGGATATGCTATTCTCATAGCAGAAGAAAGACAGCAAGAGAACAACAAGAAACATACAATTACTCTTAAAGGCTTCTTTGCAGGCATGGTTTCTGCCTCTCATTCCATTGGCCTAAGCAAGTTGCATGGGCAAGCTTAACATTACCGTGCCAGAGAAGTATCCTGCATCCACACGGGACATGACAGTGGGTGGATAAGTGCATCCTCATCTAGGAAAGGGGTCAGCAAATGCTTGGAAACAATAAAACAGCCTACCACATTTTCCTGTTTCTGATGAGGAAATTAAGACCTGGAGATGACTGTATAACTTACGCATTGCCAACCAACTAGGCAGTGCCAGAAATAAGAAGGAAACTCAGGTTTATCTTACTCTAAATCCATGTTTTCCCATTACACATTTTGTAGGGTTCCCAAGGTATTTTGGCTGATAGGAGAAAAGTGTGCTGAACATCTTCTATTTGTCCTGTGAATACCCACTCTCCTTCTTCATCTCTCCCTTGCCTTGGGAGGCTGATATATACTGACTTCATCAATAGCTTCTCTCGCTCCCTAGTTTCCAGGTGAGTTTGGCATAGGGAAGCCCTGGCAACAGATTGGAGGGAAGCAGAGGAGTGAGACTGCATGTTTTATTACCCCATCTCCCTCCCAGTAGAGTCACCAAGGGCTGGCTGTGTCTCTTCACAAAAAGTCTTAGCTTCTAGCAGGCAGCTCTCTACACAGCCCCTCCCTGTGGGTTCTGGAAGCACCTTCTCTTCACTTCACCTCTTCATGTCTAAGAGTATAAGACAGCTGAGCTGTCACTAAACTGAGTACTATCCCTGTGGCTCTTCGACACTATCCCTAGACCTTTAAAAATAATCCTTAAAGTTGAGCTCAATGGCTTATACCTTTAATCCCAGCACTTTGGGAGGCTGAGGCAAGAGGATCGCTTGAGCCCAGAAGTTCAAGAAAGAAAGAAAAGAGAAAAAATAATAACCCTTAAATTCTGCTTGAATTGTCATAATTTTAGAGTGCTCCCTTCTTCTTGCTGGGACTCAGTTCACAAAGAGCTCATAGCTGTAACCCAAGGCAGAACTAAAGAGAGATAATCACAGTTTTGCACTGCTTTTTCCTCTGTTTTCCCCTTAAACATGGAGAAAAAAGTTATTGCAAAGCACTTAAGAAATTTAGACACAGGTTAAATGAGTATAGAAGCATAGAAAAAAATTTAAGGAGGCTTGGGATCTAAGAAAGTAAGACTTTCTTGGCTTTATTTCTTGACACTATGATTGACTGGTAACAATATTCAGATTCTCTGAGCTATCTATTTCCATGACTGGAAAGATAACTCAAAATACATGATGCATTGAGATGATAGTGACTCATTCATTCATTCATTCATTCAAGAAATATTTATTATGCATTTACTTTAAGCAAGAATACCAATTTAGAGTAACAATAAAGTAAGTGATTGAGTTACTGGTTTTATTAAAACATTTTTACTATTTTCTACCCATAGTATAAACTCCCTTAAAATGGATTTTTAAAAGGGAAATTTTGAGGCACTGTTGAGATGAAGAAATCAACAATTGTCTTTCACCTTTCTTGTCAAATAGTCATATTCATGAGATGTCTTCAGAAATTATGTACTTCTATGTTCAAATGAATCCCAGAATTTCTAAGGGATAACTCAAAAAAGAAAATGTTCTGTTAACAGTGACGATCAAGTGAGAGAATCATAAGGAAATATGAAACTCAAGGCAATACAGTGGGGGTCCCTTCCTCATAAAGGCTACTCCTTCTGCAGAGAAACTGAACACACTGGGGTTTATTTCAAAAGAGGAAAGAATGTTACCTCACAGATGGCAGAGGCCTTTTTACAGGTGGGGAGGATGAGTCTAATAAAACCTTAGGAATAGAAAGAATCTCAAGATATTTATATTTAACAATACCTCCTAGAGAATCTAAGGATCAGATTTATTCATGTCACTTTGTTAAAGTTGTCAAGTGGGTCCACACTACCAAGAGCTGTTAGATACTGTATTGAGATGGTGACAAGCACGGATCCTGGACCAAGGCTAGCTGGCTTCAAGGCCTGCCTCTACTACCTTCTAACAGTGTGGAATAGGCAAGTTACTAACTGTGGTGGATAGGGAAGTGTACCACTCAAAACGTCCTTAAGAAGATTATGATGTCCAGAAGCAGAGAGTGTGGTCTGAGATAGTCTGTAGCTCTTAGCTCCTTCAGGGTCAGCTTCAATCCATAGAGATCATTTTGCCTGAAGTCATACCTTTCCTGGGTCAGCCTGCACCTGCTGACAGAGTGAGGCAGGGTTACAAAGGTCTGACTACTTTTGCTCAACATGGAACGCTGTGATAGGCAGTGTTAGCGTTAGAACTCCTTGGTGAATTGGCCAAATCTTTGTCAAGCCTGCATCTAAGTCAACTTCTCTGTTCAATCCTGTTTCCTCCTTACTTCCTTCACTCAGGTTGACCCCTGCTACACATCTGATTCTCCAAACTCTATCTCAATCTCTGCTTCCAGAGAGCCTAGCCTGTGATAGTACTGGAAGTGGTATGAGAAATTAAGTGAGACAATAGTGGCATTTTGGAGCTGGATCATTCAGCTCCTCGTTGATGAGGAGGACTCCGTCACTGAAGATAGATGGAACACAGAAGGGCTCTGGTTCCAGGCAATGGTCTTTTAACTTTTAGCAGTGGGGAGCTGGGAGGGAGTGCCATGGGTGGAAATGCACTAGCAAGTTCAATATATTAAATACTTGAAATATAAGAAGAAAATAGTAAATATAAGGATATTAGGGTAAGATAGTTATTGCAAAGCATCATTGATGCACTACTGTAGCAGTCCTCAAACTGTGGTGTATATCAGAATCACTGGAAGGGCTTTTAAAAACACGGACTGCTATGTCCCAATGCCACAATTTCTGACTGAATAGGTCTGGGGTGGGACTCAGTAATTTCCATTTCTAACACATTTCCAGGTGATGCTAATTCTGCTGGTCCACAAACATGCTTTAAGAATCTTGCTCCCAGAAAAATAGCTGAGGAGAATTTACAGGTCATCAAAAGCCAACCATGAAAGCCAGAGGGCTTTTCTGGTTGCATATTTATTAAATAAATAAATAAATAAATGCTCATCTCTGAGTCAGAGGGCAGACAAAGCCAGGACCAAGCCTAGGGCATAATAGTCAGAAGAGCTGAATTTCCAAGATGGTTAAACACCCAATAAGGCAAGTCTTTATGCCAAGGTCAATCCCTTCATTAGGAAAACCTGAAATCTTTGCCCACTCCTTGGAATGGGATATCTGATGGCTTTCCTGGAATACTCTGAAAATTCAGACTCCTCTGCACCTCCTAAATTTTCTGTGGTGCCCCACACCATTCTTGTAAGAGTCAACTTTTTTCACTCTCGTGTTACCCCCACTGAAATACAGCTGCAGAAGCCTCTTCCACAAGGCAGCATATGGTCCCTCAAGACTTGCCCCTATTTCTATACCATACCATTCCAGGTTATCAGATTCCAGCCCTGCTTGTTATTTTTAGCTACTTTGCACCTCTTTATAAATTTGGGATAACTGATGATACACAAACTCTGCCTGATGGATATTTAATTTACTGCTTCCCCCACCAAAAAACACAACAGTACAAAACTCAATTTTGGTACCCATCTAGTAAATCCTTACCTTGCCCAAATTATCAATCCTTTCCAAGTTTTCAATTCTTCCAGTTTTCCTCAATATGTGGTTATAATCTTCCAAACTTACTTTTTCTGATGATTCACCTTCCTTCTTCAATCAAGATTACTAAATAATAAAATCTTAATGCCTAGATCCCTGTTGGAACACTAGATTGCTGTGTGGCTGGCCCCTATCTGCAGGATCTAAAAAAGTTTTGCAGGCCAGGTGCAGTCACTCATGCTTGTAATTCCAGCATTTTGGAGGCCAAAGCGAGAGGTCAAGAGTTCAAGACCAGCCTGGCCAACATAGTGAAACCCCATCTCTACTAAAAATACCAAAAAAAAAAAAAATTACCCGGGCATGGTGGCAGGTTTCTGTAATACCAGCTACTTGAGAGGCTGAGGCAGGAGAATCGCTTAAACCCGGGAGGCAGAGGTTACAGTGAGCTGAGATTGCGCCATTGCACACCAGCCTGGGTGACAAGAGCAATACGCTGCTCCCCCGCCCCCGCCCCCAGAAAAAAAAAAAAGAAGAAGCTCTGCAAACTGAAGCTTCATAAGTTAGTAAAAACTTAGAAAGACTCATTCTGGCAGCCAGACTAAGCATAAGCTGCATTCTTTTTGTATTGTCTGGATCACAAAGGAAGTTGCATGAAATGCTCAGTCAGTCATGCCTGCCCTTATAGGAGAGGTAACCGAGACCTTGGACCATATCACCAAGATGTTGGTGCATCAACAATCCTAGCTTGAGAGCTTCAAGAAATCAGTGAGGGCTGCTGTTTCACCAATTTCCCTCCACAGAACTCTTGGCACCCATTAGACTGGTTACCTTCAGAATTTACATCCTGTTTCTTTATTTTAATACAACTTTTTATGCTAATATTTCTGAGGCATCTCTTAATATTACCTAAGGCATCCCTCTAATGAGATATCTGATCTCCAGAATCCTAAAGCAACTAATCATTGTTTCTCCCTCTTAATAGCTAGTTCAACTGGTTTTGCTAACAAGAGTCCTTGAGAGGCAATTTTTTAGACCCTGCTTTGCCCACTCAAGAGGTTTATTATGACCTCTGAGATGTTCAGTCATGAATGATATTTTTTTCTCGAACAAAAGCGGGGGACTAACAATGCTGAACTTTACCTGAGTCCCATGCTTACAGAGAACGCAATGGCTAAGAAATGCTGCTCCCTCTGCCCCCCACACCTCCAACCTTTTTGTGTTCTGGAAAATGGGCAACCACAAGGGAACATCTGCTCTCCCTTATTCTGAAATTAAGACTTACCTCCACTCTTCCTCAATGGCACTCTTGTTTTATGAAACTAGATTTTCTCTCTCTTATTTGAGACAGTTATCATTAATAAATATTCTCCCCATTAGAATGACCTGAATAAAATTACCTCCTTAATTATCTGGTTCATTTTGTTTTTGTATCTGCTTCTTCCTCTTCTTTCTTTTCACTGATGTTGATCCCCAATAAAACATTTTGCAGTCTGAATTCTGTCTCAATGTCTGTTTCTGAGGAAATCAACCTATAACATTAATTTCCTGCCTCAATTCCCTCTCTTACATATAGTGGTAATCATAATACCATTCCTACCTCATTGACTTTTTGTGAAGATTTCTTATGTTAACATATGTAAAGTGCTTAAAATTATGTCTAGCAAATAGTCCTAAATAAATGCTAGCCATTAATATTATTGAAGAGCTTGCAATAGGAGAGGGAAAAGGTATATAAATAACTTTTTTTGGGACTACACAAAATTTCTGCAGACCCCATTGTGACTGCATACCACTGACTAGCCACATGATTAATCACATGTGTCATGCAGTTACCCCCTTGCCTTACAGCAAGAACATCTTTGAATGAAAAGAGTGCATGCTCATCAAATGGCATGTGACCCTCTCCATGACACAGCTGCTACCCACCTCTCAGGATGTTCATCTCCACCCTTGTCCTGCTGCATTCTACCCTCGCATAATTATCAAGGGCTATTAGTTTACTTCACACAGGTCAGGGCCTTGGTATATGTCTTTGTAATGCTAGAAATGAATCTCCACCTACCTTCTTAAATTTACTAAATCCTACTCTAAGATTCAGTTTATAAAGTCTTTTGCCCAGACACACTCATATACACAATAGGCAAATAACTGAATTATGTACTCCTTTTATGTGTCTTCACAGGACCCTAGGCATACTTCCAACATGGTGCCTGCCGCATTGTAAGTGCTGTTGAAATTACTTATTTATGTGTCTCTCTTCCTTACTATAAGTTTTTAGAGAGCAGGAACCATATTGCGGTACAAATCCATTTTGGTGCTTTGTATAGAGGTGGTATCCAATAAATTCATATTGGATGATTACACTGAAATAAATGTAGAGAGCTCTATGCACTTTTAAGTAGCTGAAAATTTCAAAGACCTTGCAATTCTTTTATTATTACGAGAGGACTGGTGGTGGTGAGTTCAAGAACACGTGCATGCATGTGTACACACAGACATGTATGCACCACCACTATTTTTTTTGTAAATCAGAATCATTAGCAAGACTATTAAGAAATGTTATTTACTTTTATATTATCTATTTTCACAGATATTTCTTGTATTTTTGTTAAAAACTCATATACAAAATGCTCTAATTATACTATCTTATATTATACATTCTTATATTCTTATATTATACATTCTCTATATTTCTAAACATTTTTAGTAATATATAATCCTTCAAAATTACAGGTTTTTAGCACTTTAAATTGAGATTTTTAAATGTTGAAAGAATGATATACAGAAGGTTCAATTTTAATAACTACATTAGTTTAATTTGAAAATTTGATAAAAATATACTAATGGGGCTGATTTTGGTGTCTCACGCCTGTAATCCCAGCACTTTGAGAGGAGGCTGAGGCAGGTGGATTACTTGAGGTCAGGAGTTTGAGAACAGCCTGGCCAGCATGGTGAAACCCCGTCTCTATTAAAAATACAAAAATTAGCCGAGCGTGGTGGTGGGCACCTGTAATCCCAGCTACTCGGGAGGCTGGGGCAGGAGAATCTCTTGAACCCAGGAGCTGAGGTTGTGCCGCTGCAATCCAGCCTGGGCCTGGGTGATGGAGAGAGGCTCTGTCTCAAAATAAGTAAATAAAATTAAATAAATAAATAAATAAATAAATAAATAAGAAATGAACTAATGGGACGAGGGAAAAAAAGATTGCTTCTTTTACTTTATGAAATGAAATTTCAGAGGCCAAATATTACTGAAAAAATTTTAAAGGTAAAATGTTGATATCCTAAGGAGATCCACCCTTTAACTGTATATCACGATTTTCTCTCATAACCTTCTCAATAAATAAAATTCATGCAATAAACAAATCTATTTCTGTATTCAATGTTCCATGATTGAGTTTGTACTCTGCCAGGTAATACCAGAAGGGGTGGGTTATAGCTATAAATCAGATAGGCTGCTTAAAGCTCAGTGGAGAAGACAGGCAAGTAAACATTGATTAGAGTTCAAGGTGACAAGCGCTAAGAGATAAAGTATTAGGTACTACTAGTGCAAATTAGAAGGTGACTTCCTCTGCTGATGGGGCCAGGGATGGAAAAGAATGGGTGGAGAGAATGATATTTCTATAATGTTCCTCCTTTGCCTCAGCTGTCACTTGTACTTACTGTTAAACTGCCTTCTTTTAGTTCCTCATTCACTTCTGATCACGTGTGTGTTCTAAGCCTTTAATTAGTTTGCAAATTTTCCAAGGTTGTGGGACAAACTTTCCTTTTAATTTCTGGCAGTCCTAAAGTCTCTGCACACAGTGGGTACTCAATAAATGCCATCAGCCAACTCTAGCCAGTAATTGCCTCTTACCCATGCTTTCCCTGAGTCTTGCTATGTAGCTAACTAGGTGGCATCCCTCTGGTTTACCATCAAAGCTGACTAGGAGGGCACTAAGGGAGCCATTCCAGAGCTTCTCAGCAGATTAGCAGTGCAACTCCTATCATTGTTAATAAGATTTACAGAGGCAATCTACCTGGCTTGGTAGAGAAACCCTGCTATTAAAATAAAAAGGGCAATACCTTCAGAACAGAACAAAGTCAACTGTTTTACCTTTTAAGACATTAACATGATAATGTCACTGTTCCTCCAAGGGTGCCTGGCTTGCTAACAAATATGCTGGTGCCATTCAGAAAGACACAAAGGTCAGACTATTAGGTGAAACGTTTATATTCTGTTGCTTGAGGGAAAAATAGGCTTTCTCTTATGACCCTTTTTTCCAGAGCTACATTCTCATAGACGTATCTAAGGATGGGTCTCCTGAAGTTCAAGAAGTCATGGAAGCCAAAAATTGAGGGTTGTATACAGGCAATAGTGAGTAGTTTCACATAGACCTAAAATTAGGAGCCCTGAAAAGGAGTAGTGAAGTACTGTTAGAAATAAGAATTATGGCTAGTTCTCTGAGTAACTTGCAATGGTTGCCAAAAAAAATTGATTTTCCTCTAAGTAGTGTGGAGTTTTCTGAAGGATTTTAAGCAGAAGAGAGGTGTAGATAGATATGTGTTTCAGGAAATTTAAACTAGGCTGAATGTATTGGAATAACTGTAGGTGTTTATTATTATAATAATGACCCTCCATATCTATAGATTTAGCATTCATGTATTCAACTAACCACAGGTTGAAAAGTGTTTTTTAAAAAGGATGGTTGCATCTGTACTGAATACATATAGACATTTTTCTTTATTATTATTCCCTAAATAACACATTATAACAACTATTTACATAGTACTTATATTTTATTATATAGTATAAGTAATCTAGAGATTAAAGTATATGGGAGGATGCGCATAAGTTATGTGCAATACTATGCCATTTTATATAAGAGACTTAAGCATCTGTGGATTTTGATCTCTGATGGGCATTCTAAAACCAATTCCCCATGAATATGGAAGAACGGCTGTAGTTTTTCTTTATTTGAACTTTTGTCTAAAAAAAAATTTTTGCCAACACAGTATAACTACAAGTCAGATCATATTAATCTCAAAGTTCTTCTTTACTATATCAGAGATGTGTAGTGGACCACCATAGAAAGTGATTCTCACTAACACTGGTAATAACAATGTATCAAAAGAAAAGTTGAAAGACCTGACTTCAGGCAGAGCAAGAGAAAGGTTAGTTATAGAGACCTGAGAATCAGGTCTTCTCTAGGACTCTGCCTTTGAACAAGTCAGCTTCAGTCATGATCAATTTTTATAAGGCTCTGCTCAAAATGCAAATTTCTAGGCCAGGGCAACTGATTTCTAGGCAAAGACAACTTGATTAAGTTGAATAATCACCCCTGGGATTAGCAGATATTGTCTCATGATTAAAAATCCCACCAGAATAATACGGCATAGGGAACGATGTTGAGCAGACAAACCTTGAAATCAGTGAAGAACACAAGTAAAACAAAACCATGTCCACAAGGACATCCCTAAAAAGAAAGTTCACACTCTGACACCTCCATCAAGGTTCTCTAAGAAGGCCCTACTCTACCTTTCAAATCTTAGTTCTTAGTATAACCATCTTTGCATAAGTTATTTCAGACATTTTCCTTCTTATACAAAGCATAGATTTTCACATCATCTTGCATTTGTTTATGATACTGTATTACTTATGAATACTCTATTTATACTATTCATTGCTCACCTTTCCATACTTCATAACCAAAATTTCACTCATCTTCACTAGCTTAGCTTAAATATTATTTCCACAAATCTTCAGCTGTATTCAAATAACACTTTACTTGTATCTCTATTGTCGTTTATTTTATTTTGCCTTTAATAATTTATTGATAATAATATTATTATCAACAACTAAGAAACTGTACAGAAACTTACAATAAAAAATATTGTAAATGTTATTTCACTTGACCCTGGTAGTGCTCTCTGTTTTATTGTACTTCATCTTTCATAGGTCAAGAAATGTTAGATAGATAGCTTAAGTTTATGCATCTAGTAACTGGCGAGATTGAATCCCAATTCAGGCTCTTTTAGTTCATGCCTCCCTATGTTATTTGAAAGTATCTACTCAACTAGATTTCAATTTCCAAAGGCAGAGACCTTTGTCTATCTGTGTGTCTCCCATGGTGCCTACCAAAGGTTTGCAATTGTGGGTAGTCAGTAAATGTGTGTTGAATAAAAGAATGACAGCATCAAATTTTAAAATGTATTGTCAAATGATAAGTAGTTTTGGATTCAGAAAAAGAGAAATCAATGAAAGCTAGATAATGGAATGAGTCTTCTTCTTGAAGGTAAGAGTTGAACTTCAGACATGAATGTTTGAAAAGTCAGGAAATGACAAAGAAATTCCATGGTAGTAAAAATCTGTAAGCTGAGGCTTTCTCACTGTCTGGATTGGTACATCTTTGTTGTTTGGTTTATAAACATAAAGAATCCTTTCAAATGGGATGCTGACCTGTTTAGGGGATGTGGGAGGTGGTATGAGGCCAAGATGCACTAAACAGTGATTTATCATTTACTCCCTGATTCTTCTAATCAGGTTGATTTACGAGGCAGCTGTCAGGCCTAGCTCTGTGATCTGTGATAGACTTTGAGCTTCAGGCTTCTTCAGTCAAATTAAATTTGACATTCAATTTAAAATCTGGGATACAGTATGGGCAACTGTAACTATAACAGTGATATAGCAATGAGCATTCTGCTTAACATGGGGTTTCTACAGCTCCCTGGGTCTTCTCCACTATAATAGAGCATTTAATTCATTTCACCGAATCATACCCTTTAAGAACTAAAAGACATCTTACAAATGCTTGAGGACAAAGAGGATCTTGCAATTCTTGTATCAGTCATAGCAACTAACATCTTCCTGTGTGAGATCATGTGCATAACAACTAGCATCCAGGATTTTGAGTCAGACGGATTCATGTTTCATTCATAAGTCTGCTGCTGACTTCTTGGGTAAAATTGGGCAGAATATCTAACCTATTTAGGTTTCAGGTTCCTTATCTCTAAAATGAGAATAATACCTATCTCAGAAGTTATTGTAATGATTCATCAAGCTAGAGTATGTAATTCGCTCTGCACACAGTACACCCTTAAAACATCTTGGCCCCACTCCACTTATAACACTTAGTGCATTGGGTTAAAATGACTTGCCTAGTGGCATAGAAAAGTAGTCCTGTAATATTCTGTCATTTAAGCCCTCCTGAAAGCAGACATTGAGATGGTCTTAGGAATGTAAGAGGTTTATTGAGCAGGGAAAAGATTACCATACTCAAGTCAACCTGAAACCTGTGAAAGAAAAGGAAAGAAGAGGTGAGATTGGGCAAGGAGAGCCTCAACTTCAAATGAAGGTCTGACAGCGTCTGCCAACTCACTGGATAGTTCTGAAGCAGAGATGAATTGTTAGAGGATTCCAGCTAGGGAGGAATGGTGCCCAGATATTTGTTGAGGGTTGCCTGGGATGAGAGTGGGCTTGATTCAAACTCTGAGACAATTCTTGCAGATGCCAGTAGCTGAGGGCTGCCAGCTAACTACATTCTTTACAACTGAATTTCTTGCAAGTTCTTTCTTGAAGGGAGATCTGAGTTGTACATTCCAAGCCTGCCACAACTAGGAGCATAGTGTTCTGTTGATCAAAAAGCAGTTGTGACCTTTAAAGTTTCATATAATTCAAAGCCAAGAAAGACTTGATAACTAAAAGATAAAATTTTAAAAATAGAAAGCAAACTTTGAAGTATATGTTCAAACTGTATTCAGAACTGTATGGGACTAAAGAGGCAACAATTTCTATATTTCAAGACTCAAAGAGATCAAAAAAGCCATAGAAAAACACAGATGAATGTTGACAGCAATAGAGAGAAAAAATGAGAATGTTGGAAACAGAAAGAAAAAAATATCAATTCTCTTTTTCTAATGGCAATGTAGTATAAAGAAGACAAATGCTTAGAGGAGTCAGATAAGTTGTGAGTGCATTCCCAGCTCTGGTAACTGCTAGGTCTTTTACCTTGGGCAAGTTATTGAGCCTCTCTGAAAGTTAGTTAGTTCATACTTTTCTGTTTCTATGTTAATTAATTCTTGTATAAATAATACTTTCCCATTTCTGTGCCAAACAGCACTGAGACCAGGCTAAAAAATCACTTAGCTCCTTCTTCCAAGAAATATTTGCTCTTGGATAAGACTGAAACAACTGAATAGCTTATTTATCATGACTAGCAACTTGCTTATAATACTGCAAGACCTTCATTTCACTGTGTTCACCAATCTAAAGCTAGTGTGTCATAAATTCTGCCATTCCCAAATATTTCCCCATCCTTTAAAACTTGCCTTAAATCACCCCATCTAAGCATAAATTTGATAAATGCATTTTCCTGACTTTTGTGAGATACTATAAATACACTGTCAAGATCATCCTCTTCTTTACTTCATTCATCTAAATAAGCTTAGCTTTGTTCAATCAATAAATGTTTCTGGTGGTCTTTTTAGGGGGTGTGATGGTTAATATTGAGTGTCAACTTCATTGGAATGAAGGATGCAAAGTGTTGTTCCTGGGTGTATCTGTGAGGGTGTCACCAAAGGAGATTAAAATTTGAGTTAGTGGACTAGGAAAGGCAGACCCACTCTCAATCTGGGTGGGCACCATCTAATCAGCTGCCAGCACAGCTAAGATAAAAGCAGGCAGAAGAACATGGAGGGACTAGACTGGCTAATTTTCTGGCCTCTATCTTTCTCCGTGCTGGGTGCTTCCTGCCCTCAAACATTGGACTCCAAGCTTTTCAGTTTTTGGACTCTTGATCTTACACCAGTGGTTTGCCAGGAACTCTCGGTCCTTCATCCACAACTGAATGCTGCACTGTCAGCTTCCCTACTTTTGAGGTTTTGGAACCTGGACTGGCTTCCTTGCTCCTCAGCTTGCAGACAGCCTATTGTGGGACTTGACTTTGTGATCATGTGAGTCAATACTCTTTAATAAACTCCCCTTCATATATACATCTATCCTATTACTCTTGTCCCTCTAGAGAACCCTGACTAATACAGGGAGTCAACAACCAACACAAGATTGGAAGTTTTGCAAAGAGTGGTAATGGAAGGTAATATGGGCAAAAGAATTGAGGAAATTAGCAAGAAAGAGATGTTGTGATGGACTGTTGAGCCTACCATGGAAGACTAAGAAAATGAAAACAATCAGGGGACTAGATGTAGGGATTTTCAACCTTGGCATTCTTGATATTTGAGGCTGGAAAATTCTGTTGTGGGAGATGTCCTGTGTATGATATTAGCAGCATCACTGGCCTCTACCCACTTGATAACAATACTACATACCCAGTGGTAACTACCAGAAATATCTTCTGACATTTTCTTGTTCTTTAGAAGGCACAAGTTCCCACTTGAGAGACACTGGGCTAGAGAGAGAATGGAGAGATGAATTTATTGGTTACTAAAGTACATCAAACAACTATTTTGGCAGGATTACTTGAGTAAGTAAGTGGGCAGGGTAGGTGAGTTTGGTTGGGAGGGAGAATGCTTAGTTAGTGATTTCAAATATAGTGTCATTTTAGGCTTTATTATTTTTCAGAGTATAAGCAGAGGGATGGATGAGTGATACATAGAGTAGAAGGATGCTACATAAGAGAAGCCCAGACTTGATGGGAACAGTCGGTGTTCTAATGCATATCAAGTAATTAGTTCAGAGGCTGCCACAAGATGAATAGTTAAAAAGCCTGATTGTCTTCTCAATTTGATTTGTGGCAAAGGTGGTTAAAAATAGAAAAGAAGCTGAAACTTTACATGTAAATATGTCCCTGCTTGAGTAAAAACAATGAAAGTGATCCTGATAAAATGAGTCTCCAATGAATAACAACAAGATTTTATTTTAATAGCACTGACATGTTCCTGTTTCTAAAATAAATGTTTAATAGGGGCGAGATGACTTCCATACTAAGGTACGTTGAAAGAAAAGGGCTCCTTTACTTACTACTGAGGTAGGAGTTATTAAGAAATTATTTTAGGCAGATAGAGAGGAAAAAAGGGGTCCTTGGAAAATTTTTCGAAGCTCTTGTCTAGCATGAAAGCCCTGGCTTTAGACCCAAGCTGGCAATGTTTGATATGCAAATACAAGCCATTAGAAACTGGGTCCACTCAACATGGCGATTACCATGATTGTCTTCTTGCCCTTGCCCCAAAGTGTGCCTGGCAGCATGCGCATGCCCACATATCCCCACGTGTGTGGAACATCATGGCATCCTGCATTTGCACATTAAAAGGCTAGGGTGGGAAGGCCAGATTTTTCACGGGCTACACGAATGACATGACTGGTGAAACCAATACCCTGAGCCCTATGCAAATCAAATTGAATATAGCTGGCTGATATTACCTAAATGTGGGGTCCTGTCTCTTCGCTTTGGAGCCCGCCTCCCTCTGTCTTCGGGCAGCTTCTTCTTTCTTTCTCCTCCCTTCTTTCTTGCCTATTAAACTCCCTGCTCCTTAAAACTACTCCATGTGTGTCATGTCGGTTTTTCTAATTCCACTCCAGACTAAGAACCTGGTGTTCCTCCACTCATCAAAGCCATATCATTACCTTGGGTCAATTATAGTGAGACAATAAACAAAGCTGAAGTATTTATTTGATAGTACAGAATGAGATTCAGGAATGATCTTCATGAGTCTTAATTATTCAGAAAATTTTATTATTTATCATAAATTATCTTAATAAGTAAAGCAATGACAAAAGTAGTATAGCTAAACAGAAAAATAAGTAATGCAGACTTATGTGTGAAATATGATTAGACTGCTACTATCATCCAGGAGTTAATTTTATTTCAACAGGCCATTATTCTATTCTTATAACATACACAAACACTGATCCACAACAAAAAATTGAATCAAAGATTGTACCAAGTAAATGATTGGATAATATCACCACAAATCTCAATCTCATATCTTTTTGTACCTTCATCTGAAGCTATCTGGAAAAAGTCTGCCATCTACTTCTTACCCATCACTGAACTCTGATTTTAGCCTTTCTTCCCGTCACTCCCAGACTTAGAGTTGTGGCCCATATCATGCTGACTAGGTCACCAGGGCATTTTTGGCTTTTTGAAGTACTTTTGAATGAACCCTCACTACAATTTTAAAGACATAATTTCAATTACAAAGGCAGATTTGAACAGAGGCAATCTGGCATTAGGCTATGGTGATTGAAAGCAAAGCTTTTAACCCTCTACACCTTTCCTAGAGACTAATGGCTTTATTGGAAAGGATCAAGCAAGCCAGTTGATAAAGGCTTTTTCATCCTACCTGCTGGTGGCTGCCTTTTTGTAGCTAAAGTGGGAGTCTAGATGAGAAACGTGCATTGTGTCCCATAACCTGTAGTTTTTCTTAATTATAAGGATATTTTTTTCTTAAGCTTGAGCCCTCCATAATGCCAGCAGAATTACACCATTCAAGTTGTGGTATCACAGAGGTGGGCAACTATTTTTCCCCAAAATGTCTGCATTGTGCTTCAGGGAAAAAAAAAAAAAGTACCAGAGAGACTCTAATGGCACTTTTCCTTATAAAGAATTGAGAAACAAAGAAAAACATTTCAGAAAAAGACTTCCTCACCTGATCTTACTCTGCCTAACGCAGCTTCATAAAACTGTACCTCTTCTGAAATGCATGATTGTCTTTTCTTCAAACAACCTACTTAAATTTTTTATTTCTTCTTCGTTTTTTGTTTGTTTTTTAATGAAGAAAAGGAGACTAAGGACTTAAAAATAGACTCAACTTACCAGGCATCTGTGAAATACATTCAGAGCCTCATCTTTAGGCCTGAAGATTCGAAGAAAGCAGTTTCTTTACAAATTTTTATTTGAAATAAATTTCTTAATGATAGTCAGTTTTCCCTAGAATTTAAAGTAAGGATAATAGAAGAAAATGGACTCATCCTCTGTTGCGGGAAGTCAGGGACCCCGAACAGAGGGACCAACTGGAGCCGAAGCAGAGGAACATAAATTGTGAAGATTTCATGGACATTTATCAGTTCCCAAAATTAATACTTTTCTAATTTCTTATGCCTGTCTTGACTGCAATCTCTGAACATAAATTGTGAAGATTTCATGGACATTCATCTGTTCCCCAAATTAATACTCATAATTTCTTATGCCTGTCTTTGCTTTAATCTCTTAATCCTGTTATCTTTGTAAGCTGAGAATGAACATCACCTCAGGACCACTATTGTACAAATTGATTGTAAAACGTGTGTTTGAACAATATGAAATCAGAGCACCTTTAAAATGAACAGAATAACAGAGATTTTAGGGAACAAGGGAAGACAACCAAAGGTCTGACGGCCTGCAGGGTTGGGCAGAATATAGCCATATTTTTCTTCTTGCAGAGAGCCTATAAACGGACGTGCAAGTAGGAGAGATATCGCTGAATTCTTTTCCCAGCAAGGAATATTAATAATTAATACCCTGGGGAAGGAATGCATTCCTTGGGGGAGGTCTATAAATGGCTGCTTTGGGAGCATCTGTCTTATGTGATTGAGATAAGGACGGAAATACGCCCTGGTCTGCTGCAGTACCCTCAGGCATACTAGGGTGGGGAAAAATCCCACCCTGGTGAATTCGAGGTCAGACCAGTTCTCTGCTCTTGAACCTTGTTTTCTGTTGCTTAAGATGTTTATCAAGACAATATGTGCATAGCCAAACATAGACCCTCATCAGTAATTCTAATTTTTCTCTTTGCCTTGTGATCTTTGCTTTGCCCTTTGCCTTGTGATCTTTATTGCCTTTTAAAGCATTTGATCTTTGTGACCTACTCCCTGTTCGTACACCCTCTCTCCTTTTAAAGTCCTTAATAAAAACCTGCTGGTTTTGCGGCTCAGGTTGGACATCACGGATCTACCAGTATGTGATGTCATCCCCGGAGGCCCAGCTGTAAAATTCCTCTTTTTGTACTCTTTTTCTTTATTTCTCAGACCAGCCAGCACTTAGGGAAAATAGAAAGAAGAATGTATGTTAAAATATTGGTGTTGGGTTCCCCTGATAATCCTCCATATTTGAATCCCAACCGAAAATATTCTTACTCCCAGATTTCTTCATCTACTCATTTTTTAACTCTGGGTTTTACAGAGAAAATCAAAGGAAAGTCAAAGGACAGAGGATAAAAGACATTGTGGTCCATTCATTCAGTGCTACAAGTAAGACATCACAAACCCAGGTGTGCAAGATATGGGACTTCTTTTTTTTTGAGATGGAGTTTTTGCTCTTGTTGCTCAGGCTGGAGTGCTGTGGTGTGATCTTGGCTCACTGCAACCTCTGCCTCCAGAGTTCAAGCGATTCTCCTGCCTCAGCCTCCTGAGTAGCTGGGATTACAGGTGCGCACCACCACACCTGGCGAATTTTTTGTATTTTTAGTAGAGATGGGATTTCATCATGTTGGCCAGGGTGGTCTTGAACTCCTGACCTTAGGTGATCCACCTGACTCGGCCTCCCAAAGAGCAGGGATTACAGGCGTGAGCCACTGCTCCTAGCCAATATGGGACTTCTTTAATTTTTCCTGTTTCTCGTTCAAGCCACCATGTGACTGAGTTCTGGAAACTGAATCTCACTTTATTTAGAGTAATCTCAGTCATGTCAGGGCTTTTGTTCCTCTCTTAGAAATTGTGTTCAACGTCTTGTGGGAGTCAGGGAGAGCCAATGTGTGAATATTGGCACTAGTCCTATACCATTATCATCCATGCTAGCCTATGTAGAAAGTCTCCTGTTCTTACTTGGCCTTTAGTCATGAGACACATTGATCACTGTGGTGTCTCCTTCATACAGTACTTCCAGGTCTCTATACCCAGCTATTTCCTAGTTAGTCCTGTACTACTTTTGGATGCGCAGAGAACAACTGGAAACTCTGGAGCTGATCAGATCAATCTGCCTAGAAACTCAGTGAACATCTTTGTTCTGTGCCTCTTGTGGTATATCAACTTCTAAGAGGCTTTCCACCCGCTCAGGTTCTCCCTGGGAGGTAAGGCGCAGGTCAGCTCTGCTCTTTGATCCCCCAAACTTCCTCATATTTTCTACTGGGTATGCCCCCATCTCCCTTCTAATAGGTGGTATTTACACATCTCTGTGACCATGATATAATCCGATTTATATTTTATTAAGCTTTTTTTAATGAAATTATGATAGACTCACAAGAAACCAAAAATAGTATAGGAAGTTTCCATGTACCCTTCCCAATGATAACATTTTACATAACCATAGCACATTTTCAAAACCAAGAAATTGTTGCGATATGATTAACTAAACTAAGGACTTTATTCTGATTTTACCAGTTTTTACATTTACTCACACATTTTCTTCTTTTTTGGTGTATAGTTTTATAAAATTTTGTCACATGTATAGATAAAATTTGTGTAACCACCATTGTAGTAGCCAGAGTAATCCAGAGAAACAGAATCAATAGGATATGTGAAAACAACAACAAAAACAACAAATATATGCGTGTGTGTGTATATATATATATATATATATATATATGAGATATATATGAGAGATATATATATGAGAGAGAGAGAGAGAGAGATTTATTTTTAAGGAATTGGCTTATGTGATTATAAAACCCAAAAAAAAGCTAATGTTGCTGTTTAAGTCCAAAGACTGTCTACTGTCAGAATTCACTTTTGCATGGTGGAGGTCATTCTTTTGTGCCATTCAGGTCTCCAAATGATTGGATGAGGTCCATCTGCATTATAATGGATACTTTGCTTTCCTCAAAGTTCACCAAGTTAAATGTTAATTTCATCCAAAACACCCTTGCAGAAACATCCAGAATAATATTTAATCAAATATCTGGATACCATGGCCCAGCCAAGTTGATACATAAAATTAACAGCCACAGCCACCACAATTAGAATACTGAATTGTTTCATCATCACAAAGAAACTTCTTGGTGCAACTCCTTTAAAATTTTGTCTTCCTTTTTATAACAATAAAAATAGCTAATATATATTTATTAAATGTTTACTAAATGCCCATGCTCTATTCTAAACATTTTATATGCATTACTACAGGCAATACTAAAAGTAACCTAATAAGGTAGGTATTAAGATAAACCCATTCAGGCCACAAAAGAGTTCCAAAATAGATTAAATTAAAATGATAAGTTGAAGAACTGCATGTATAGGGTAACAATTATATAAATACATATGTATGCACATATATACTCATACCCCACAAAATATAAATTTTTTTTCTCTCTCTCTTTCAGAGACTAGAATTGGTAGTGGTATTCAGGAAAGAATTTCATTTTATTTGTATGCTTTATTAAATAAAAACAGAGTAAGAATAGTTTTGTATTACTTGTAAAATTAATACAAATAAAAATTTGAAAACTCAATTATACTAATATTACTTTGTATATTGTCTTACTTGAACAACTTAAAACTTATTACAAAGGGGGCAGAATTCATTCTCTGTATTGCTTCTCCTTCTTTGGAAAAACATCCCCAAATTATTGCATCTAATTTAAGTTTCTAAATATAAATACAAGAAGTTGACTTGTTATTACATGGAATAAGCTTTAATGTCTTCCCCTTAACCAAACTACATTCAGAAAGGTAGAAAATAAATTAATACCTAATTTTATGCATTTATTTTGAACAGTTAGTGAGCATCTCTTATATGCAAAGCACTGGGGATACCATGTGAAAAGCCCCCATACTTCCACTTCCTGTATGTAGAAGGTAGCTGCTGAGATGACACCCAATGATCCATACCTCCTGGTAGTCATACCCTCATGTAATTATCTTCCCTTGAATGAGAGCAAGGCTTATTGACTGGTTTCTAATAAACAGAAAACAACAAAAATGAAGGGCTCTAACTTCTGAGAGCAGATTATACACTGTGGCCTTTACCTTAGGCAGTCTCTTTTGATCTCTCTTGAATTGCTCTGTCTGGAGAGAGTCAGCTGCCATGTCATGAGGTGGCCCTGTGGAAAGGCCCAAGTGGTGAAGGGCTAATACTTACCCACAACCACATCAGTAAGAGTAGAAACAGATCTCCTCCCCACTCCACACTGATTGGGTCTTCAGATAAGACCACAGCCCCTGCTAACAGCATGACTACAATCTCTTCAGAGATCTTGAGCCAGAGGTATACAGTTAAGCCATGCCCAGATTCCTGACACATACAAACTTTGAGATAGCAGATGTTTGATGATTTAAGTTTCAAATTTGTGGAATAAACAGTGTTTCTTCTGTGCTCCCAAGATACCTTGTATTCTTCCTCTATTAAAATCTTTAACAGAAATTATTGTGCTGACCATATGGCAGGCATTGTTCTAAGCACTTTACATATGTTAATTTACTCAACTTTCTCACCACATCTGTAGAGATATCAAGTTCATTCTTCTGGCTGCTCTGACAAAGTACCACAAACTGGGTGTCTTAAAACAATAGATATATTGTTTCAATTTTGGGATCTAGAATTCTGAAATCAAGTTGTTCCAGGGCCATGCTGCTGTGTGACATTCTGAGATTCTGGGCTGAATCCTTCTTTACCTGCTCCTGTCTTCTATGGGGGCTGGCAGTCCTTGGTGTTCCCTAGCTTGCATCAGTTCAGTCTCTGCCTCTGTGTTCCCATGGTGTTTTTCTTGCATGTCTTTACATTTTCTTTCTTCTGAGTGTGCCTGTCTGTGTATCCAAATTTCCCTTTTGTAAGAACCAGTCGTGTTGGATTAGGGCCCACCCTAATGACTTTATTTAAACTTGATTATTTTCATACAGACCCTATTTTCAAGTAAGGTCATATTGTAAGTTACTAGGGGTTAGGACTTCAACATATGTTTTTTAGGGGGACACAATTCAGCCCATAGCAGGTAAGTTCTATCATCATTATTATTCCTATTTTAAAGAAAGAGTTTAAATACTTGCCAGCATTGCACAGATAATAAATGCTAGAGGAAAGATTTGAATTTAGGCATTCTGGCTCCAAAACCTGTGCTGACAACCATTTCCTTACACCACCTATAATATGGTCACATTCTACTTAATGACAGGGATACATTCTAAGGAATGCATCATTAGGTGATTTATTTGTTGTACAGATATCATAGAGTGCACTTACACAACCCTAGATGGTACAGTCTTCTACACACTTAGGCTATCTGATATAGCTATGACTCCAAGGCTACAAACCCATACAACATGTTACTTTACTAAATGCTGTAGGCAACTGTAACACAATGATACATATTTGTGTATCTAAACATAGAAGATTTACAGTAAAAATACAGTATTATAATCTTAAGGGACTTCTATCATATTTGCAGTCATTAACCAAAACATTCTTATGCATCACATAACTACATTTATTTCTTTGTATTTTTATTTTCCATAAGTAGCAGCTAGTTAGCACTAGCACGCAGTATCTGATATGTGCTGAAGAAATATTTGTTAGTTTTAAATTTCAGTGATATTTGAGATGGGTTTTAAATCATAGCTGTTCTTTGTCAGATGGGAAAGATAGAAGGGAAGTGTCCTTACTGAAGTTCTTACTCAAGTTTTATTTGATTAGAAGCTTAGAACTGACAGATTATACGTATTATAATAAATACACCTTCAGTTGTTCCTGAAGAGCATCTTCTATTTCCTAAAGCACTTTTGGTCATCGTACGATATATAATAGTTCTCTTTGAGACTATCTGACTGGCAAATAAATAAAAATGTAAAACACGTTTAAAAAGGTTCCAAACAAAATAACAAGAGGCACATTTTGAAATGTACAATTGCTAGGTTAATTCTTCTTCTGAGCCTCAACATGACAGAGGGTCCTACTGCATCAGATGATCATGCCTGTGATGACTGATGAGAGCTAAAATGTAACTTTACAAGTTTATCCAAATAATGACCTCAGTACGTTGAAGGTAAGTCAATTCATGTTTCCCTGAAACAGTATTGTTGTTTCTTAATTGTAGGTGCGTTAGCAAGTTCCCTTTGGAGCGTGAGTTATTAAACAATTAAATATATGTTGCCCATCTGTGCACCAGCGATTTAAATGACTTACTGTACAGTTAATCAGTCATGCTTAATCAGCATGTCAACGGTTACCCACTTGGCTTAGGGGCACAGGCATTTTATTTGTGCTGGGAATTGCAGAAATGGAGTCAGATAGAATAATTTCACCATGAGAGCAGAGGAAGTCAGAGATTAAGTGTTTTGTTGTTTTTGCTGATGCGAAGTGAAGAATATGTAGCTTTTGGTTTTTGGGTTCCCCTCCCCCCAACATTTGCTTCAATCTAAGCAATAGCATTAGAAATGTACATGACAAGCATCTGGTCATTTCCTCCAGGGTGTTGTCAGATTCTCTCAGCATCCCATTTGACTCTGTCTGTAAAAACACTTTGCATTTACATTATACCGTTACGTAATGATACCAAGGAAGTAAAAATCATAATAATTATGTGAACCTGGGAAGAAATAGAAATTCTTATGCACAGTTGTGAGACTAAAAAGAATGCTTCATTAATGTTGGCTGGTTGTCTGAAACTCAATTTTCATTTCATTAATAACTTAAGGAATGTACTGACGCTAATAACATCTTGCAGCCCTGTTCTTTTCAAAGGTGCCAAAATATTAGTGCTTACGTACACTGATGGTGTGCTAAAGGCAGAATATTCACCTCCCTTTATTCCAAAGATTCATGAGAAGATAGCCTAAGAGAGCTGTCCACATGATGAAACTATTTAACCAAAGCAAGCATTGCCCTTCATCCACGATCTCATTATCAAGAGACTGATGTTAAAAATATAAATATTAAAAAAAAAAAGAGAAAAGAGAGTGTGAAGATTGAGAAAATAAAAAGAAAGTAAAATCGATGGCAGATGTACATTTGTTTTTTAATAAAATATATATGGATTAGAATAAATTTTAGATGCATATGCAGAAAACTCAAAATAACTTGATTTATACCAAAGTCAAGAGCTTATTTCTCTCTCATGTTAAAGTTTGGAGCTATGCAGATTAGGGCCAATATGCCAGTTTTTTCCCACTACCTTCTCAAAGACCCTGGCTGCTTCCTGAATATGCTTTCTCTAGTGTATGTCTTTCACACTTATGTTCCAAGACAGTATCTATGTTTCAGGCAGCAAGGAAAAAGTTCATGTAGTAAAAAGGGGCAAAGGGGCAAAAAGTACCCACTAATGTCTTTTAATGATGGTTTCTGAAAGTTGCCACACATTTCTGAGCATACTCCATTGACCAAAACCTAGTCACATAACCACATTGCAATGCAAAGGAAACAGGAAAGTGTAGTCTATTTTGGATGACCATGTACTCTACTAAATATCCAAGAACCTGGCCAGGAGTAGTGGGTCACACCTGTAATTGCAACAGTTTGGGGGGCCGAGGTGGGCAGATCACCTCAGGTCAGGGGTTCGAGACCAGCCTGGCCAGCATGGCAAAACCCTGTCTCTACTAAAAATAATTTTAAAAAAATTAGCCAGGTGCGGTGGCATGCTACTGTAATCCCAGCTACTTGGGAGGCTGAGGCAGGAGAGAATCACTTGAGTCTGAGAGGTGAAGGTTGCAGTGAGTCGAGATTCCACCACTGCACTCTGGCCTGCACGATGGAGTTAGACTCCATCTCAAAAAACAAACAAACAAACAAAACAAACAAACAAACTAAAATTCCAAGAATCTATGTTAATGGAAATAATCTTTTAAAAAGTAGAGTAGGACAACACATTTCTGCACTCCATGATTTCATCCCACTCCAAAAAGGTAATTACTTTTGATTTTTTTCTCTTTAGTTATTCAAAAAGTTATATATATAACTAAAATATTTGTTAATTCCTTTATTTTTTGATTTATCAATAATATACTCTTCTCTGACTGCCATTATAAATTATATTGTTAGTATAGATTATCTGGTGTGGCCGAAAGCCCCCAGATAAACAAAGATGCTCTTATCAGGCAGGATATTCCAAGGAATAAAAGATTTCCTCCCAGAAGCTGACGGCAAAGGGCCAAACTTATCTTTGGGCAAGGTTAATCCTTTCTGCACAAAATTCATAATGTGACTAGGCAGGTTACTCAACTCTTTAAAGAATGGTTCTTTGGTTCCACCTGGGAGCAAACAGTACAATTGTATATGCAGGAATAAAGGGGCATCATGACCATTCAGTCTCTGCTCCCCTTCCTGCTTTTACTTTCTTTAATTTTCTTACATGAGTGTGGTTCTGCAGGTTCCACCTGAACATTCCTTTAGCATACGCTGCACTGATTCTATTTCTGTTCAGTTTTCCTATCAATATGATGCTATATAACTTTAATATTTCAATGCTTCACCTTCCATACTTACAGTACAGATAAGCGCATCACCTTAATCTACTCCTCTAATGATCCTTCTTCCCTCTCTGCACTTTCATGAATGTATTCCTTTTTTACCTTCCTTACCATCATTTTAATTGGATTTTGGTAGGATACGAGATAAATACAACATATGAGATAAATACTCAGAGTTCAGTTCACTGTGCCAAACTGTGAGCTCACACATAAATTTCAACTCACTAACTTTGGAAGAGATTTTTAAAAATAATCTCTACCAAAACATTCAATTGGTTGGAAGTGCATTTCTGACTCTTTGGGAGGGGTGAACTGTTGTATAAATGAAAGCCTATATGAAGTCATATCACAGAGTCCTACTAAAATCTTCCAGGTTCTGGTAAATCATCATGGTGGAAATGAGGTTCTTTAGCATATCAAAAATGGTTGCAAATTCTTTGACAAGCCTTGCCTTGAGAGATGGAAATCTATGTCCTCTTTCCTTGAATCTTGGCATATTTTCACCAGAAAATATTGTAGAATTATACTTGTGGTGGTTTCCTTGTCCAAGCCTTCATAGACTGTCCACTTCCCCATCCTTCTCATGAAAATGTTTGCTCTGGGAAAGTAAGCCACTATGCAAGGATTGCCCTAAGATTATCATGCTGTGAGGAAGCTCAAGCTAGCCATGGGGGAGGCTGCATGGGAAAAAGAAGAGAGATGGCCATTCAACTCCAGCTATTCCAACCATCCTAGCCTACATGCAAGGCTGTCAGTGAAGAAGCCATCTTAGACATTTTATCTTAAGCAGATGCAACATGGAAAAAAACCAAAGAAACTGGTCGACAGCCAGAACTGAAGCCCCAGATACATGACCGTAGTTAAATTGCCCAATTAACTTCCACTCATTTAAGTTATCCCAGCTGTGGTCTCAGTCACAGTGGAGTAGAGACAAGATACCCTCTCTGTGTCATTCTCAATTTTCTGACCAACAAAATTGTGAGCAGAATAAAATATTTACCTTTTTACTTGAAAAGTTTGGGGTGGTGTGTTATGCAGCAGTAGATAACTAGCACAGGTTTTATAAGCCAGGATTTTTCTTTTTTGATAAGCACCTTGACTACTCTATTAGTGATAGAAAGTTAAATATGTTTATCTTTCTTTCCTGTGTCTCTGGAGAAAAAAGTATTGGAGCTTGGCTCTAAGGAAGGCATTTTCTAAATGTAGGTCTTTATTGCCTTTTATCCACTGAAGCTTATTATATTTGTAGTCCAATAGATAGTTTGTTTTCTAAGATTTATATTTAGTTTATCAATCAATGGATTAGGATATTACTTCATTTATAACATGTTAAATGATCCATAAATGTAATATAATACAAATGAAATGTGATAAACTGTAGAAATATAAATACAAATTTGATTCAATATGTTCGCAGTTTCTTTTGCCCTCTGTCAGTGTGATTGCTTTTGCATAATCCATGTCTCTAATTATCCCTTCCCCTGCTTTGCATATAAATAGCTAATTAGATAGTGTCCCTGTCAGCTATGAAGTATATAATATCCAAAGACACACTCCTTTAGAAATTTAATTTGGGGTAACAGATTGTACTAACCAATTGAAAAACCTCAAGATTCATGTTTGGCGAATAATTTGATGTTTTAATTTGAAGTCAGAAATGTCACATGTGAATCAAAATATCAGTCCAAGTAATTTACTTATTTTGAAAAATTCCACTTTTTGCAAAGATTTTTCAAGTCTTCTTCTTGCTTTATATCAACTCAATGGGTGGCAATGAAAACAATGAGAATGAAGGCTAAAATTTATTTTCTTTAAGAAAATATAATTTAAGAAAGTTAATGGGTGGGGGTGGGGGAAAGAATAACTATGTCCTACTTACCAGGTGTAAGAAACAGCAGGCCTGTTTTCTGGCAATTGAATAAATATTCATAATATGTGAAGCTTTCACTAAATGCTATTTGTTTACAGGCACAATTTCATCCAAGCATTATTGCCTTAAGAAATAGCTGCTGAACATGATTGGTGTAGCCTGTGCTAAGGGTACAGGAGAATGTCAGGCTATCAGTGAACTCTGTTCAGGAACACAGCCATGGGAAAGCATCAAGAATTCTAAAACTAAAAAAGCATACTGTATTAGTTCATTTTTCTGCTGCTTATAACAGAGTACCTGAAACTGGGTAATTTACAAATAAAAGAAATTTATTTCTTACGGTTATGAAGGCCTAGAGGTTTCAAGTTGAGAACCCATATCTAGTGAGAATTTTCTTTCTGGTGGGGACTCTCTGAAGAGTCCTGAGGAGGTGCAGGATGTCACATGATGAGGGGACTGAGTGTGCTAATGTACTTGTTCAGGTATCTCTCCTTCTTTTAAAGCCACCAGTTCCACTCACATGATAACCCATTAATCCATTAACCCATCAATCCATTCATCCATAAATGGATTAGTCCATTTACAAGGGCTCTGCCCTATGACCCAGTTACCTTTTAATAGCCTTACCTTTCAATACTGCCATATTAAGGGTTGTTTCCAACATGTGAAATTTGGGGGGCATATTCAAACCATAGCACACACTGCCTTTCCTTGAGGAAAGGACTAGAGTCAGTTTCTAAAAGTGCACAAGCTTGAAAACTAGATAGATCTTGTTCATATCCAGGGATATACTATTTGCTGAAAATATCAGAAGCTTACTTTGGTTTATTTAAAAAATAGAAGGCTGCAAATATCAGAAGCTTATTTGATTTACTTAAAAATAAGAGGATTTCACTTTGGGAGGCTGAGGTGGGCAGATCACCTGAGGTCAGGAGTTTGAGACCAGCCTGGCCGGCATAGTGAAACCGTGTCTCCACTGAAAATACAAAATTAGTTGAATATGGTGGCGGGCACCTGTAATCCCAGCTACTTGGGAGGCTGAGGCAGGAGAATTGCTTGAACCTGGGAGACAGAGGTTGCAGTGAGCCGAGATTGCGCCGTTGCACTCCAGTGTGGGCAAGGAGCAAAACTCTGTCTTCAAACAAACAACAACAACAAAAAAGAGGGCTGGGCATGGTGGCTCATGCCTGTAATTCCAGCACTTTGAGAGGCTGAGGCAGGCAGATTGCCTGAGCTCAAGAGTTCGCAACCAGCTTGGGCAACATGGTGAAACCCCGTCTCTACTAAAATGCAAAAAAAAAAGGAAAAATTAGGCGGGCGTGGTGGCATGCACCTGTAGTCCCGGCGGCTACTTGGGAGGCTGAGGCAGGCGAATAGTTTGAACCAGGGAGGCAGAAGTTGTGGTGAGTCAAGATCGCATCATTGCACTCCAGCCTGGGCAACAGAGCGAGACTCCAGCTCAAAAAAAAGGATTTATGAGAAGAGTTGTGGGAAGTATTCCTATTAGAAGTTTGGTGAATGACTCTTAAGTAGAAACCAAGGGAGGCCACATGCAGCCAAACTCAAAAAGTTTGCTCAAGAAACCACTATGAGAAACTGTCACTCTTGCTGGCCCTCTATGAAGATTGACTACCCTGAATACTCATTGCTGATACAAACAGGAGACAGGGAAATACTGTACTGAAAGGGGTGGTTCCCCGTCAAAGGCCCCACCCTCAACCCTGGATACCGATGGCCCTAAATGAGAGCAGGCATTTCTGTTTTGACACCCAAAAATTGCCTTTTGGCCTGCTGCATACCCTATCCTGCCTCCATATAAACTCCAAACCCTAAGCTCCAGAAGAGACCAGCAGACCAGCGATGGTAGAACAATGCAGTGGAAAAGAGAGAAGAGGAGGGACATCTGGAGGCTGAGGGGAGTTCAGCTGGGGACGGTTGGAAAAGAGGTCACTGGGCAGCCCGATTCCAAGGGAAGACAACCTTCCCACTCCATTCCATCCTCTGGCTCCCCATCGATCTCGCTGAGAGCCACCTCCACCACTCAGTAAAACCTTGCACTCACCCTTCGAGCCCACGTGTGATCCGATTCTTAGGGGATACAGGGCAAAAGCTCGGGATACATAAGGCTATGACACTGGCCCTCTGCCCTTGTGATAAGGCTGAGAGTCCATTGAGTTGATTAACACACAAGCCATCTGTAGACAGCAAAGCTGAAAGAGCTTGGTAACACTGTGGTTGCAGACAACCACTCCTAGACGCTGCCATGGGGCTGGTGTCCCAAAGTGCTAGCCCTGGTTCCTACATCTGCCCATCTGCGTGTTCCCCCTCCTGTAAAGGGTTTGGGCTTGCAGTGGCCAAACAGAGAGCCACTTCCCTGTTGCATGTCCTGCGAGGGGGGCCAGAGAACTCTCCCATTTCATTGCCACATTCTTAATTTGGTGGATGAATTCCATGTGACCCTGAGCATTTGCATCACTACTCCAGTATTCAGCTTGAGAGTGCTTAAACGGCTGCACTTAGATTACTTGATCAAATTCTAAGTTTCTCCATCTTCAGACTCCCTAATACAAGTTAAGCATTCAGGGCCATTAGAAATCAACTCCTTCAAAAGAGCTCAAGCAGGGGTCCTGGTCATTGGAATTTAATGAAACTCATCCCCTACTTGGTTAAGAACAACCCCAAAAACAGATCTCAGCCCCCTGCCACCTGCACTTTCCATGGATTGGGATAAAAAAATTAATGTCTTTTCCCAGGGGAATTCAGTTTCATCATCTTGGTAATGGAGAATGCCAAGCTCAAGCTCCAGCTCCAGGTAAATTTTGTTCATCCCATACAGGCATTGAGATTAACATCTCATTCTCTTAGACACTGAACCCAGCATTGATAAGGTCAGAGAGCTCCGGAACCATCATTTGCCATCTCCCTACAGATTTAACCTCTTTAACACAATCTTCCTTGAGAAAACCAAAATCATCTCATTTTGCCCTTTCTTCCCTTATTGTCATTTTATATCAGTTCTCACAACCTCAGGCACTTCTCATTTTTAAAATTCTAACCTGTATATAGTCTGAAAATTTCCTTTTCTTCTATCCTCCACTCACTCTCAACTCCTGAATCCTTTTTCACTGGGACCAATGTAATTCACTGTTCATCACCAGTGAAATCCTCTATGTATTCAAACTCTGTCATGATTTTATTTTCTCTTTCTTGCTGTAACTTGAACCTGGATCTCTTTTGGGGTATTGCATTCCCCAACTTCTCTTAAGTGGTGGTTATTTCTATCTCTATATCTTTTACCATTAAGCACATCCTTCATATTTCCAGAGCCTTCTTCCTTCCTCTTCCTTAAAATTTTAGCTTAAAATCTCAAGCCCTTTAGACTATGTTATCCATTATCTGTAATTAGTGATGTAATTTACCTACCCTATCTACCCCCATTTCTCCACATTTTAGTTCCTTCTGAGCAGTTTGCCTATCTTATTTCTTATTGTCTTCAATATATACATACATGATATTTGCAATTCAGATACCTGTCTGTTACTTGATCTCCTATTTTATGATCATCTTGTCAACTGCTCTACTTAAATCACTACTCTATGGCCACACTCTGGACTTGTTATTACCCATAATTGAAACTTGGACATAATTTCAATTTTGTGCACAACCTCACTTTTCAGCTCACTCCTCTATGACCACAATTTCAACAATTCCACCATTCAAATGAGACCTCCCATCCATTTGTCTTACCACCTCTTCTCTGTTCTTCAATGTACCACTGGATGTCCTTTTTTTCCTCCTTATCCAAATTCAATTACATGGCCAATCATTTTATTTATTCCTTTGAATATATTCTTTATTCCATTGTTCTTTCAATTTGGAAACTTACTTAACAAAATCACAACTCTGGTAAATCCAACCTTTTGCCAGCTTTGCATCTGTACCAATGCAAATAATTATGGTTGCATAGAAATATGAAATCATGTTGATAGGTCTCATTTAAAATAACTACAAGTGCCAGATATGCTCTTAAAATTGCTATGCAAATCATAGAATATCTCCCTGGTTCATTCACTTCCTAGTTTCTTATAAGTCCATTCACACTTTGTTCTTTCTTCTCAAACCTCTAACACAAGCTCCACCAGCCTTATCATCAGATGATTATCTTTTTTACTGAGGTGAGTAAAAAAAAAAAAGAAAGAAAATAACTTCCATAGACTTCTACCATCATTATCTACCTACTTATTGGCATCTATGCCCACATATCCATCCTTTTTACTTTTTAGTATGGATTAACTATTCACACACTTATCCAAAGCTAATTCCCTGAGTTGGGCAATTAATTTCATTTCCTCTTAACTGCTTAATAAATTCTTAAGGAATTTCTACTCCAGCAATTTTCCACTTGGTCTCCCCTGCATTATCAATTTTCCCCCTTGTACTGGATCATTCACTCCAGCCTACAAACATGCTGTTATTTCTTGCATCTAAATCAAACAAATAAAAAACACCTTTAAAACTTACACCTCCCCCACTATGCACACTGCCCTTTTCAGAGATTGACATTGCAGCCAAACTCCTCAAAAGAGACCTCTCTCTTCCCAATTTCCAGTTCATCTCCCCTCGCTACACATTAGCTGGTAAACTACTTGGAGAGTTTTAGCTCACCTACTAAACCAAAATGCTTTAAAGGTCATGAAGAACTTCCTTATGCTAAATCCAGTGATATATTATTAGTATTTATTATATTTGATCTTGCTAAACATCTTTTATTATAGTTGATTACATTTTCCTTCTTAAACCATTAGCTTCTCTTGGCTTCCGAGACGTCACCTCTGTTTTCTTTCCTCCTTACTGATTACTCCTTCTTGGCCTTCTTTTGTGAGTCTTTCTCATTTTCTCATCCTCTTAGATGTATTAATGTTGTAGTAATTCAAGGCTCTCTCTCTAACCCTCTTCTCTTCTTTATCTACACTCTCTTCCTTGAGTTTACCAGTTTCATGTCTTTAAATTCCATTCTCATGTTCCGACCCAGCCCAATCCAGCCCAGGCCTCTCTTCTGACTTCAAAAGTTTTAAATCCAACTCTTTATTTGGCATATCTACTTGGATGTCTAATAATCATCTTTAACTACTGTTGATCTTTCCTGAAAATCCTCCTCTATCCACTGACTTGTCTTTTTGGCTGATGGTAACTGTCCTTCCACGTTCTCAGGCCCAAACCCTTGAAGTCAATCTTAACTCTCTTCTCTCATACTCAAATCCATCGCAAATTTCTGTTGGCATGACCTTTAAAAAATAATGAGAAACTGATAGCTTCTGGTTATCTTCACTGTAACTTCTTGCCTAGAAACACATTCTCATTTAGAGTGCCATAGGTGCCTCTTAATACAGCAGCCAGAGTAATTGTTTTAAAACACGTCACATCTGTAATTCCTCTCCTGAAAAAGCTCAATGGTGTTACATCTGGCTGGCTGAGCATAAAAAACAAATACATATAACGACTTCTAATTTCCCATGGCTTACACCTGGCACATCTATACTACTCCCTTAGTCACTTCTACTTAAGGCCATGGAACTGGCTCTTTCCTGTGTCTGAATCGCTCTTCCCCTAGAGAGCAGCATCTCCTTCCCTCCTGTGTTTAAGTGTGCCTTCTCACTGAGGATTGACAGCTCTATGTAAAATTTCACCCACCCGCCTTTCTACACCCCACTTCCATCCCTATCCTGAAACTTCTAATCCATTTTTTCTCCTTTGATTCTGTCACCTTTTAACATAATGTTAATTAACGTGCTATATTTAGAGTTTAAAGTCTTTTCTTCTGGTATAATGCAAGCCTCTAAGGGCAAAGATTTCTATCCTTTCCTTTTATTTTTTACATAGCCAATCGTCAATAAATGTGGTTGAATAAATGAATAACAGTCCAAACCTATTCTAATTTTTTTTTCCAGGATATTTTATGGTCATTTGAGTGACTTTGGCTAGATAATTCATCTATAATTTAATTTTTAATATTTTAAAATATGGCTTTAGCTCTATTTCCTCCAATAGATAACTATCACATCCACATTTATGGAATAATTTAGCTTTCTACACCAAATGCCAAATTCATCACATCCTTATGTGAATAAATGTGATAGATCTTTTTCAGAATTCTATATTTTTCTTTATTTATTTATCAACTAGTATACCTTACATGGACTGTAGTAGTAATAACTGTGGTGTCAGAGTATTTGTCCTGTCTGGTAGGACAAATGTCTGTTTGTTGTATAATTGACAATTCTTGCACATTTAATGTTTTAGACAAACTTTAAGTCAGCTTAAAGAGTTTCTTAAAAACCACATTGAACTTTTCTTTGAAATTGAATTATTTACATTCATAGATTTTGGAGAAATCATCATCCATTTTTCATTAATTCACTAAGCATATCATTTTTGATTGATGTCTATATGTCAGAATTGAATTACATATAGAATTTAAAATTTTCTAAAAGTCAACTGAAAAAAGAGAAACAGGTAAAATTAATTTTAACAATATCTTATTTAACTAAATATGATAAAAATATTAATCATTTCAACATGTAATCAATATACAAACTAATGCCACAAGGCACTGAAGTAGACAGTGGGGTATGATGGTTGAAGAAAGCAGACAGAATATTGTCCTTCTGTACCTCATGTCTTCTTTACGGTACTGAAACTTCAGATTCTCAGCATTGTAAAATGTCTCCTTATTTACACAATTCTTCTTTTAAGCTCTATAAAATTAATAAATTCTCAAATACCTCTAGCACATTTTTTTGTTTATTCCTAGAGTTCTGTCTTTGTTGTCTTTAACAGCTGATGTACCAAGTAGGTGGTGTTAATTTTTTAAGATTTATTTTCTACTTGATTATTGCAATATAAAATGAGTAAAATAAATATAAAATCAGTTATTTTACTTTTTTTGTACTCAATCACGTTATTACATTCTTTATATTTTTAATCGCTGTTTAGCTATCTGGAAATTCATAGAAAAAAATCATATCACTTACAAATGTGAGATAAATCTTTTCCCTGCTAATATTTTTTTATAGTGGTTTGGTTGAAAATGTTACAAAATGTTTTGATGTTTGTTGTAGAATTCCGATAGTTATCTTATATTAAGATGAGAAATTTTGTATTTCTTTCTAGACTGGTAACTTTTAATAAAAAACAGAAAAACGCGTATCTAAGAACACACATTTTAAAAGCTAATTTTAAAGCTAAGTTCCATGCTTATGACTGAGTGTTCTACTTGTGGCTTCAGCTGTAGGATGTTGAGGCTGGAAATTTCCCATTTTGCTGCAGAATCTTCAAGTGCCAATATGCTAAGTTCCCCGCTTCCTCGGGGATTATTCAACTGGGGTGAGAGAAAAGGAATAATTGATCAACATCTTGGGGTATAAATGCCCAATTGCTGGCATTCTGTGTATCTTAGGGAATTAAGATCTAAGACTTCAACTTAAATCTCTGGTTTTCAGATTTTCTTAGAGCCTTGAGTCTTTGCTCAATTTCTCCTGAAGAAACACCTTTGATTTTGTACCTAAAAAGAGAGCCAGGGTGGTAGCTGGCTGAGGTGAGGAGGGTTAGCCTGTGCTGTATACTGACTTCTAAGTGAATCCTCCTGATTTCAGCCTGTCAGCTAATTTCGGCCTTCTCCTATATCAAATTTCTGAATTCTAAAATAGAAGATTTTGCCAGGCTACTATGATAAATTCTTTTCTTTCCATATTCTGTACAGCATGCCCTGCAACGGGGGTCCCCATCCCCCTATCCATGGCCTGTTATGAACTGGACTGCACAGCAGGAGGTGACTGGCTGGAAGCCGCAAGTGAGCAAAGCTTCATTTGTATTTACAGCCACTGCCCATCACTCACATTACCACCTGAGCTTCGCCTCCTGTCAGATCAGTGGCGGCATTACCTTCTCATAGGAGCACGAGCCCTGTTGTGAACGGCACATGCAAGAGATCTAGGTTATGTGCTCCTTACGAGAATCTAATGCCTGATGATCTGCCACTGTTTCTCATTACCCCCAGATGGGACTGTCTAGTTGCAGGGTGGCAGGGAAAAGAGTTCAGGGCTCCCACTGATTCTACATTATGGTGAGTTGTATAATTATTTCACTATATATTATAGTGCAATAATAGAAATAAAGTACACAATAAATGTAATATGCTTGAATCATCCTGAAACTATCTGCCTCCATCACTCCAGTCCACGGAAAAATTGTCTTCCATGAAATTGGCCCCTGGTGCCAAAAAGGTTGGGCCCATGTCTCTGTAGTCTATGGCTGCCTCTGCCATTGTAAATCAGTTCCTGTTTCTCTACTTGCTTTTAGTCATTAAAAATTTTGGTTAAAATCTTCAAATCTACAAAAATGTAGATAACTTTTTTCCCCATTTCTTGTGCACTGATGCCTTTGTATTTATTTGTCATAATTCTAGTGAGGTCTCCAGAGAAATGGAGAAATGAGTGATAACACATGTTCAGTCAATCTGCTATTTGAAACTGAAGTTGCTTCCATTTTATGAGCTTCATAAATGAGTTATCCATATAGTTTGGAGTTAATTATGTCTTTTACTATTTATATGTTCTTCTTCATTCTCTTTTCTTCGATTCAGTTTTTTGTTTTGCTGGAGAGCATACTTTAATAATTAATCAAGGGGAAGGAATTAGTTTTCAGCTGCCTGATTCCTTGAATTTCTGAAAATGTATTTCTTTTGCATTCATATTTGAACATAATTTAGATGAGTCTAAAATATTTTTCATAAGCCCTTTATAGGCATGATTTAATGTTTTCTGTAATACTGGAAATTTTTATTATTTTCTTACTCTGTCTGTTAGTTTATGGAATTTTCCATTTGTTCCTGGGCATTGAAAAATTTCATCACAATGTCTCTAGGTGTTTTTTTATAAATTATAATTTTAGTACTCATTGGCCCTTTTCACATAAAGACTCAAAACTGTTCAGATTAGTAATTTTAAAAATTATTTTTCCAGTTGTTTATTTGGTGGGAAATAAATATTCATTGACTTCTTACATCTATTCTTCACATCTCTTAACTTCATATATAATATCTATATGTAATTTTCTAATACATATATACATATATACACATACATATATACAAAATTAAATATACATATATACATATTTATATGCATATGTATTTATATATTATATATGTATATATGTCATATAATCACATGTGTGTATATATCATATACATGTGTATATATCATATATTATCTATGTATATATCATATATTATTTATGTGTATATCTCATATATATTATCTATGTATATATAATATATTATATGTATATATGTATATGTATATGTATATATACATGTAATATATATACATATATAATATATATACATGAATATATATACATATATAATATATACATGTAATATATATACAGATATAATATATACATATACATAGATAATATATACATATATTATATACATATACATAGATAATATATAATATATAATATATATTATATATACATGTATGTGTATATATACATAGATAATATATATACATGTATGTGTATATATACATATATAATATATATACATATGTATGTGTATATATACATCTATACATATGTATGTGTATATACATCTATAATATATACACATATGTATGTGTATATACATCTATTATATATACATATGTATGTGTATATATACATCTATAATATATACATATGTGTGTGTATATATACATCTATAATATATACATATGTGTGTGTATATATACATCTATAATATATACATATGTGTGTGTATATATACATCTATAATATATACATATATGTGTATATATACATCTATAATATATACATATGTATGTGCGTATATACACATATATAATATATACATATGCATGTGCATATATACATATATAATATATACATATGCATGTGCATATATACATATAATATATATACATATGTATGTGTGTATATAATATATAATATATACATATGTATGTGTATATATAATATATAATATATATACATACGTATGTGTATATATACATATATACATTAATATATGATGTATATGTATATAATTAATGTATATCTATTTATATATGTATATATGTAGTTTTTCTGATTTTTTTTCTTTTGCCTGTGTTTTGAGGAAATTGCCTGTCTTAATCTTCTGGTTCATTAACTTAATTTTCAGCTACAGTCATTCTACCATTTGACTTTGAGTGAAGTTTCCACCTGCCTGCTCTCTTTTTTTCCATCTACCCATATGACTTATCTGCTGCTTCAGAACAAATTGCTCCAAAACCTGATATCTTCAAAAAGAAATCAGTTATCTCACAGTTTCTGTGTTTCTGGAATACAGGCATGGTTTAACTTGCTTCCTCTGCCTTAAATTATCCCGCAAGACCGCAGTGAAGATGTGGCCAGGGCTGAAGTCTCATTTAAAGGCTCAATTGAAGGAGTACGTACTTTCAAGCTCACTCATGTGATTGTTAGCAAGGTTCAGTTTTTCATGGGCTGTTGGAGAGAGATCCTCAGTTTTTCACTAACTATTGGCTGGAGGACTCCGTCAGCTTTTTGCAATGTGTGCTTCTTCGTAGGGCAACTCACAACATGGCAGCTGACTTCCCTTATAGTAAGCAAGTAAGACAGCAAAAGAAGCACCACACGCTGGAAACTGCAGTCTCTTTGTAACCTAGCTTTGCAAGTGTTATCTATCATGTTGGCTATATCCATTTATTAGAATTGCTAAATCCAAACAATACTCAAAGTTAAGAAATTACATAAAGGCATAAATACCAGGAGGGGGGAATCATTGGGAGACATCTTAAAGGTTCCCTACCATACACCCCCTCCCCATTATGTTCATTTTAATAGCAAAAGATTCTGATTGGTTTTTAAATAGTGATCAGTTAATTTTTAATAAATGTGAAATTCTGAATTTCTCAGAGGATGCTATTTATAATTAATTTGAGCACGTCTTCTGATTCTTGCAATAACTGTTTTGTTCAGTGGTCAGTTCTGATTGTTTAATATGACTGCTTAGTGATTATGGCATAGTTTTTCACATTTACAACTGAGACTAGTTTGGTCAGTATTGCATGTACCCAACAAGAGAAAAATCTATATTGTGCTGGTAGAGAATACAAATACTGATTTTAAGATTCTGCTAGTATGGTCATGCAGAGAGGGGCTGGACAAAGATGGAGCCTGGCAGGTCCACACAGCATCTGTCTCCTGAGTGCAGTTGAAAAGTTATTTGAGGAACTCCTCTTTTTCTCTCTAGAATCAAAACTCATGCTGGGTGTTTTCTGCCATTAAATAGAGAAGACTATGAGATTTAACCTGAGGGCAGCTTCTCAGAGAGGAGCCTCCTGCAGCTGTTCCTGTGGTCTTTAATTAATTACATGGTACCTGCCCGATGGCTCACTGAATTTTTTCAATCTGACTGGCTTTGATTTGAGGTTAGGACATGGCTTTTTCAGGAAAAACTTTCTTCTTTAGTTTCTCTCTCTTTCCTATAGAGATTCTCAGGCTGCACTGTCTATTGAGTTTTCTGGTGAAGTCAATATATTTCCTTTTGTTATCTAGAATTTCTTTAACTCTTGGTCTCTTAGTGAAACAATTTCTGGTTTTCTAGTGACCAAGATGGTGTTAATTCCCCTCAGCTTTACTAAACTTTAGACAGGCTTCTTCCTGACTCTGGATCCCTGACCTCCTTTTTCTTAGAGCGTCTACTTCAGAAAACTTAAAATTGCATTTTTTTTCTCTGCTTAGTTAAGATATGAATTTTCCTTGAACCTCTAGTTACTCTTAAAACCCAGGAATGTCTTGCTCAAGGCCCTGAGAGCCACTTCCTAGAAACATAATCATGGAAGGAAGGAAATAGTGCTCCTATATCCCAATCTCTGTGAGAAGCTAGGAGCCTAATTTCAATAATTAGTTAGCAAACACTGATGTCCTAATCACACTCACCAACCTCTTGGATGTCCTGGAGTACCCTTTCCACTAGCTTAGCACAGCATTTAAAAACTCCTATTTTTTCTTTAAGCACAGTTGAATTCAGTCTATCTCCCCTATTGCAATAGTCTTAAATAAAATCTTCCCCATTTAACTCCATCCTGTGTAATTTTTCTTTGACATCAGAGCTGCTCTAAATTTATAGCTGTTTTTAGAGTTTGTTCTATCATTTCAATGAAATGTTGTACAAGCCAGAGGTAAGTGTGCGTAGTGAGACTTCTGGAATTGGCAGTGCTAATTCAATTATTATATTTTAAAAATTCATTTGTCACTGATTAATAAATTGCTAATGTTTCCATTTTATATAGCTCCTGGATTCTCCCAATGTTCTTCTTTAATTACAGCACTTTATTTTTTTTCAGAGCAAGTTCATAGTAATATATTATTTTTATAATAAGGTATATTTTCGTAAAATATTTTTCAGTTTAACTTCAAAATTTAGAAAATCAACTCATAAAATTTAGGATATCTAAAATTACATGTTACATCATATACTTCTCTATGAGTCTAAACTTTCTATCAAAGATATCTGAATATAACACAGATAAAAATTATAGAGGTGTGGCAACTTCTGCTTAAAATTTTATCATAATACTCCAGGTCTTTATGCCAATTTGAAACTAGACCCTCTGAATTTAGTGGTGTCAGGTCTATTTTTAGTTTGGTACTATTATACATTTGGCTTAACCCCTCTAGCCCATATCTTGTATGAGCTCAAATATTCTTGCCTAAATATTTTCTAGTTCCTGTGGATTTCTCATGAGAATGTTAGTTCTGGCTTTCAGTTTATTTGCATTTTACTTCCCAAATGATGCTCTTCCTCAACTACCCACTAACCCAGATATAGAAATCACTTTCTCTTGGTTATCTCTTGATCTCCACACCCACAAACCACATGTACCTCATATTTGTGTGTATAGGAAACATCCTTAAGGAGTTTTGGTTTTACATTAAAGCAGAACAAATAATCTAAACCTTATTGTTAGACATTTATTTCCATAAAAGTCTATAAACTTCTCAAAAGCAAGAATCTTTCATAAGATATCTGTTTATTATATACTCCAAGTTTCTATTAGTGTGCTTCTCTCTGCTCTGTCTCTCAATGTCCTTCATATAATTTTTGTTTTTCTAGGTTTTGCATTCCTTCTAGTCAGGGTCCTCTTCAACCTCTTTTCCAAAGAAATTTAACTCTCAATTCATTGTGCAGTTCTAGAACCAATTTTATATAGCCAGGATCCTTTATTGGCTCAAAGTCTTATTCTTTAGTTGGTACAAACTGATTAAATTTTTTTTTAATTCTGGTTTTCAGTTCTACTTTTGAAAATTAGTAGCTATGATCAGTTTGAATTATAAACGTTATTTTGCTGTGTTACAATTGAAATTGTCTAAACATTCGTATAAGGTCATTTTTAAAATGCCTATAACTAAGGGCCAGAGAATATTTCAGCTTTAATTTTCCTGCTAATTATTCTGTTGCTGAATATGGTATGTTGTCATAGGATCAGTGGAACAGAATATTTCCCTAAATCTCCTTTTGTAAAATTATGAGCTTTCTTTGTTTTTACATGGATATGTCTACTTTGCTTGGCCAACTTATTCCCATATATTTTTCAAATGAAAACCTATATTAAATACATTTAGAAATTAATTTCTGTTGTCTTAACTAAAGGGAAAATAAATCATTACTTAAAAATACAAAGAAATCTGTATCATTTGAAAAGCAAAAGACTAAAATTAATGAAGCATTTATTCTTAGGAAACTAGGAGGACAAATACAACAAAATCATGATAAGGAAAGGAAGAGATAAAAACTGATAGTTATAAAACAGATAATATTCAGAAAAAGTAGAAGGGAAATAGAAGCGAGTGGAGATAAAACCTGAAACTAGTAAAAGAGAAAAAGGACAATACAATAGATTAATATATGAATCTCTGAACTAGTTCTTTTGAAAAATATAATTAATACATGATGAATTATTTAATCAAGATAAAATATTGGAGGGAGTGGAGAAAGTACAGAGGCACAAAATAAGAAATAGGAAGGAGAATTTAACTACAGATTGTAAAATGTAATTTGGTCAATTTATCCAAATTAATTGAAAACCTGCATGAAATGGATGATTTTCTAGAAAGAGGATAAATTATTTTATACTTCTGGAATTTGGAGAATTTTTCTCAGCAAGAAACAAACCTCAAAAGATGAAAAAAATAAATATTGATATACTTATCTATAAGTTTTTGTCAATAGGAAAATAAGATAAAGAAATTTGAAAGACTAATAAGCAATTGAAGTAAAAATCCTTGCTGACAATAGCAAAAACAAAAACAAATAAACAAAAAAGCTACTTTCTTTAATAGACGAAAAACTCATACAATCAATGAGAAAAAGAATATCAATCTAGTAGAAAAATTGACAAAGAACACAAACTAGTAGTACACAATATACACAGAATAAATGGTTAGAAAAAATAAAGTCAATGTCATTATGAAATAAATACATGCCATCCATTTTTTATCTATCAGATTGACAAAAAATTACTTGACAAATTATATTTGGAGACAGTTTGGGAAACAAACTTTAGTGAAATGTGCATGTAAATTCTCATCCTTTATTACAATTTGCAATATTTACCAAAATTGAAAAGACACATAGCCTTTAACCCAAGCAATGCTACTTCTAATGAGCTAACTGATCTTCAAAGATACTGACACATTTGAGCACAATTACATGTACTAAGTAGTTCATGGTAGCAGTGATTTATGGAAAATGCAAATTGGTTTGTCTAATTCTCCTACATTTGTTGAAAAATATATCTAAAAACACATATATGGTTGTATAAACATAATATTTCTGGAAGGACACAGAAAAAATGGCAATACTAGGTACTTCTACAGAGAGAGTTTGAGGGGGACTCATTGGGGGAAACAAGATTGAATTTTTACTATCCTTTTGGTTCTAAATGTTTTCTATTTGCATATGTTGTTTTTACATAACAATCAATATATAACAAAACCAAAATGAATGAGATAATGTGAAATGCACAAGTATATTTTACACTGAAATCCTGTGAAGTGTTTAGCACTAGTGACTCAATGGTTCCTTAAAACATTAGCTAAGAATTTGTTTTTCAGCACCTATTCCTGTGTCTACAAGCTCTATCAATACAACTCCAATTAAACTCCTCTTAAGCTAATTTAGAGAGTCAAATACCTTGAGTGTTTTAAAAGAGAAACTCGATCATTGGTCGTTTGCTTTTATTACTTAAGGTTTATTTTACTTGAATTATTTATTATTCCTGGGCAATGCACTAGGACTGATAAGTCATTCTATTTTAAATCACGTTCAATTCATGTGGTCATGTTTGTTAACACAAATGAAATTTTAGGTCTGTTAGAATCTAACATGGGTAAAATTTATGAAAATATTTTAGTTCACATAAAACTTTCTAAAGAGGGACATTTGGGGCTTGAATACTTGGCTTTACCGATTTGAGTACAAATGATGGTTATATCCCTGTGCCAGATTAATTAATGATTTCAATATATTTGAGTTCCAAGTACACTCTGAATTGGTCTTAGGCAAAATTGTGAAGTATGGAGTTTGTCCTCATCACATTCTTATTTGAGTTTCACATTGTCACTTACGCATTTAGTGAATCTTATTAAACTGCCCGATTCTTCCAAATTCTATTCTCCCATGAAACCAAACTATCAGAAAATTGTTCATTTTTATCTTATTCTAGTAATAAGATCTAACATTTATTGAACACTTTAATACATGCCAAGGACTGCACTAGGCACTTTATCCACATAACTTTATTTAATCCCAACCAATTCTTCACTGCTGAGGGGAGTATAGATTGATATGGTCATTTTGGCAGCCTGTATTAAAATAAGAACGTTTAGTTTATGTTGCATCAATTCTTTTCTTTGTTTTAACTCTAGAAAAAATGCTTACATTTGCATATTAAGATATCTTTAAGGAAGTTCATTTCAATATTGTTTACTATAGTTAAAAATAAAAAACAGAATACGTTCTTTTTAATTTGAATGTCCACAGGAAGCAATGTGGGAATGAAAATATTATAGGACAGCTTAAAAAATAATATTACCCTATATGTACTAACCTGAATATAATTCCAGAAAATATGATGAATAATAAAAAAGTAAAAGAACATTATATAGAGTATAATGGTATCTATCTAAACACATGTAAGACAAAATGATCTATAAAATTAGTTATAATTGCCTAGCAAAGTTCTGAAATAATATATTTTAAAAACTCAATAAAAGTAGTATCACTCAGATTATAACTAGGACTGGTGACGGTGATCACAGGGAATTTTTATCTATGATGCTTGAATTTTTACAAAAATAATATATTTACATATTTTAAATTAAAAAAATTGTTTGAGAGCTGCTGTCCCTGACTTATGAAAGAATCATAAAAGAAAGACTATTTTCTTTCAAATATTATTGCTGAAGATACATAATTTCCCCCTTTTGTCTTTGTTGCTTGAGACTCTACTGGTAAATTTAGTGCACAGTTAACATTTTATTTTCAGGAGGAAGTGGCCCAGGGTAAAGAGGAGGAGCAACTCTAAAGCCAGTTTCTTTTTTATCTCTGGGATTATTTAATCTAGATAGCAAAACTGACAATAAGGTATGTTTATTATTCATTTTACAGATCAATCAACTGAAGTTATATAATTTTCCCAAGATTCCATTGCTTATTAGTGTGAATACATAACAACAAAACATGGGTGTAGAATAAGGCTTCTAGCCTGTGGATCATGCTTACTCTTCAGCAGAATTCATGGAAATTAGACAAGCCTGCTACTTTTCTCTCTTCCTCAAACGTTCTTGCTGTTTATTGACCAAAGTGACTATTTGGGGCATACACACACATACACACACACACACACACACACACACACACGAATTTGTGGAATTCTCTTCCCTTGAGTGTAAATGGGACCCATGACTTACTTCTGATCAATAGAATGTTGCAAAGGTGAGGGGGATGCCACTCCTATGGCCACATTACCTAATATAAGAATCCATATTGCTAGCAAGCTCAATGTAGAGATCCTTCTTTCTGGCCCAATGAGACGAGCCATGTTGAAAAAGTCTATGTGACAAGAAACTGTGGATGGCATCCAGGAGCCAGCAGCAGCCTCTGGTCAAAAGCCAGCAAAAACAAAAACAAAAAACCCAAAAAAAAACCCAAAAAAACCTATAAATTCTTAATCCTATGGCTGTAAGAAAATACATTCTACTAACTGAATGATCTTGGAAGCAGATTCTTCCCCAAATAAGAATGTAGCCCAGCCAACACATTTTTGGCAGCCTTGGGAGACCCTAAGCAGAGAATCCTGCTAAGCCTGGTGTCCAGAAACTGTGAGATAATAAGTGTATTGTTTTAAGCCAGCGAATTTGTGGTAATTTATTACATAGCAATAGACAACTAATACAATCAATCAACCATAGATTACCATAAACGAGATCCAAATCTCCTGAGAATTAGTCTTGGCAATTTGAAAGGGTAGCAGGAGGCAGAAACTAGCTCACTGGACAGCAAAGGGTGTAAGTAGAGCTGCCCCTAAGAGGATAACAAGTGTGGAAAGAGGATTTTGACTAAAGATTGCTGATGATGAACTTTGCTCACTTCACAATTTTACCCAAGGCCCTGTAGTGAATACTGATTGGATGTCTTGATTCCAGTTTTGAATAGAAATAAAAGCCTCCAGGAAAGGAAGTGTTTGTGTGTGTGTGTGTTTTTTTTCTGTGTAAGTATTAAATCTCTCCACCAGTTCAAGTAATATGAGTAAGGATTGGCAGCTGAAGGTTATAGAAGCATTTGCTTTTGAACTTGTTATCAAGATATTACAAATCACAGATACCATGAGATACCATGGCCCATTGGTCAAAAACTTTAATTATTTTCTGGTATCACACTGACCCTGATCATTTTATTCCATCCCTCCTAAGGTGATGTCTGTGCTTTGGCATAATTATTCTGCCACTGTGGATTTTCAGAACTGCTTCATTGAATCTCTTTCTCAGTGATGACAGGGAAATTATACTTCTCTTAAGCAGTCTCCTCTTTCATTACACAGTGCAATGCTACTGGCAAATTTTCCAGATCCTATTAAATGTCAGATAATCAACTTTATCATCGTATCAAGGATCTCAAAGTTTAAGCCTACTTGTCAGCCCTATTCCTTCAATTTTTGAGAAATGCAGAAATAATTACTCATGGATCTGGTATAAGAGAGGTTTATGTATCATTTGTACTTAGTAAATACATGAAATGGAAAATGAGTAAGTCTTGCCTGTAAAAGTCTTCATCTGTCAGCCTAATGTCGTATGAGGTAGAAAGAACACGGAATTTGGAATAAGGTAGACCAGGAATTGAACTTGGTTCTGCCACTTGCTTTCTGTGTCTGTTCACCTTCAGCATCGGTTTCCTTATTTGTAAATAATGATGACAATATCTACCTCAGATATTGTGCTTGAAGACTGGTGAAGGCAAGAATATTAACACTGTAGATGACTAGTCTTAATTCAAAAGGAGCCCAAGAGTCAAACAGAATTGGATTAAATGGCATTGAAGGGCACATGCTTGTTAAATCTCTATCTTTTTGCTTTCTGAATCCTAAGTTAGAAATTACATAAATAGTTACTTTTACTGAAGCCTTAATAGTCACTGTCCCCTCTGGCTTCTATCTAAAATCTTTTTGTGATCTGGAATAACTTCCTCCAAGTACTACATTTTTATTTATCTCAAAGAGGAGGCCTGACAGTATTTCCTGTTGGGTTGATGCTTATAAGTCTGATAAAAAACCCGAAGGATAAAAAGTGCCTATTTATTTTGTCTTATATATAAATCTGTGCAACTTCAAATTTTTGATGTAAATGTTCTAGATGATGGGAGAACTCAAAGACTTAAAATATTATCATGGTGAGGAGTGATAAATCTGGAACAGCTTGAGGTTATAATTTAGTTGAAGCTGTTTTCAGTCATAGAATGGAATGTCAAGAAAAAAAAAGAAAGGAAAAAATAAAACCTGGGAAGGCAAATGTAACAAACGCTCCTCCTGTCTCTTGTTGAAGGCTCTAGTTGTTCCACATAGAATGTGGAATGCCTGGGATGCAGAAGTATGCCTGGAATCAAGAAGATGGTAGATTAAATGTGTAAGGGCTGATTTACAAAATCTCTGTCAATTATGCTTCCCTTGCTCCCAGATCTATTATTTGCCCTTCTCTGTCTTTTGTGTGCGCTACAGCCTATGTCTAAGCACTATGTCACCTGTTCTGTCAAATACAGTGCTTAATAAATCTAAACTTTTCCTTTCTTTGGTCTAGTTTTTCCACTGTTAAGAAATAGTATAATTTTTCCAAAAGTCAATAATCTCGTGAGATAAGAGTCTTAAAAACTTAAAAATGAGAACCCAAAATGTGTTCATAACTCAAATTTATTCACTAGTTTCCACATCTATGGTGTCACACACATATTTCAGGTTGAGCAAATGCTTATTTTGTGAATGAATAAATAGCCTGTCATTTGAGCTTTAATGGGCTCTGCTGTGTTTTAATGAGAAGAGGATCCAACCAGCCTGTGTCTAGAAAAAAGTTAACAGGATGTAGCTGACCATATCTGGAGCCATATGGCAAAGCAAAACATTTTCACATGAAAGCTTGCCAAGATGTGAATTGCCTTGCTACCATGTGAAGCTACATTCTAGCTTAAAAAAAAGACTTTACGTCTTTCAGGTATATCAGTTAAATTATATTCATGATGCTTCAGATAATGAGAGATGATACTTTTATACAAATGTAGACAGTGACTCAGATAAGCACATTTATACATACATTCATGGACCTATAAATACAATCAAATAAACGCTAGAGAGAAACTGTTACAGTGAATCTTGGTGTTTACGACATCATTTCAATTGTGTTGACTGAGACTTGGGCAAAAAGAGAGAAAGACAAACAGGACTTAATCACATAACACTGAGTAGTTGAAAAAAATTTGTGTCTCATTTGGGCCAGGTTTTTTCAAATATGTGTGACTTAACTCCCACGACAATCCTTAAAAATAAGCATTATTTTTTTCATTTCCAGATACAGTTCAGGGGTGTTAAAATGATTTGGCCAAGGGCACACAGCATATATATACAGAATTTGTATCTGACTTGGTGCCCATGGCTCTAAACACAACACTCGTCTGTTTTCAGAGCATTAAAATACCATGTATCTACAGCCATACTACTCAAACTAGGTTTGGGGGTTGTTCATTACCCTCCCTGTTCTCATAATACCTTTGAAAAGCAGTATTTGAGTTCATTCCTGCTGCTATAGCAAAATACTATAAACTGGCTAATTTATAAGTAATAGAAACTTATTTCTTATAGTTCTGGAGGTTGGGAAGTCCAAACAAGATCATGGTGCTAGCAGATTCAGTATCTGATGAGAGCCTGTCTCATCCTAATGGCATCTACTCACAGTATTCTCACATGGCAGAAGGCAAGAGGGTAAAAGGGGAGAACAAGGAATGAATGATCTTCCTCAAGCCCTTTTATAAGAGCACCAATATTATCAATGAAGGCAGAGCGTAGTCATGGCCTAATCAGCTCCCAAGGACCCCACCTCTTAATACCATCACCTTGAGGGGGTAGGTTCCAACATAAAATTTTGAAGGAATGCATACATTTGAGCCACAGCAGACAGTAATTAATCTATTTCATGGAGTCCTCGTAATTCATGTAGTCTGGGTGGAAATGAATACAAGTCTAATGGGAATGAGTAGGTTGAAAAAAACTGCCCAATGGGGCAACAGGATGAAACCAGTCTATCTACAACACAATTATTCAATTTTATCACCAAAGATAATAGAAAGGACAAAAGGACCTATATTCAAATTCTGGCTTATTGTCAGTTCTTCTGATCCAGAATGAGACTTCCCATGCCCTAGAATGAATATATTATATATAATATACTATATATAATATTAATATTATGCTGCATGTTCAACTGCAAAGCACAGAATCTATGAAAGTAAAAATATATAAACGTAACTTAAAGAGAAAAAATGGCTTCCATAATTGAGATTTGGTAGTAACCCACTCATGTGTTGGGGATTAATCAGCCATGGAATATGGAGAAAAGAGGGTCAAAGGGTGTGTATTAGATACCTATTCATGTACTCAGGTTCCCTCAACTGTATCCACCATCCAGACCCATGGACACCACCAGGGACTGACAAGTCACTTGACCAGAGTTGCTAACCAGGCCCTCTTTTGTGCCTCTACTGCACAGCTATGGTGAGCAGCTTCAACCTGGGGCTTCTGGCTTTTCCTGCTATTTCCACATTTAAATGAGGCCTACTCTACAGAGTGTGAGGTTTGGCATCTCAAATGACTTCCAAAGTTTCCAGATGACAAAACCCAGTAGTGTGGGAGATTCCTTGTGGTAAGAACATTGATCAATGGAAAACAAACAGTGGGAGGGAACCAGGCAGATGTGTTCTCCCTTATTTATTTTTACATGGATGTCTCTGAGACATGGTTACTCCAAGACACATGCCACCCTGCTGTCAAGCAGGTTCTCAACACCCTGGTTTCCATTCGACCTGTCTGATACTCAGAGAATTGTTTCCTGTGGCCCTCTCCCAACCCACACCAAGCCATAGACCACCTCCTGTGAGCACGCTCCACACACCCTTTCTCTTCATGCCTGCCTGCCATACTGAATTTGTGCTCACTCCATGGTTGCTTCCTGGTTTTACAGTGACTGTGAACCAAGTCTGGCTTGTGGAAACTAGTGAACTTCTACACTATCCAATGCACCGCAAACACATCTTCAACAAATTTCAAATTCCTGCCTTGTTGTGGGGGTCCCCTTTCTTCTTGTCCTCTCTGGGGTACTCTTCCTCAGCCACAGGGTATTCTTAAGAGTTCTCTCCATATTTTTATAGTTACTTTCCTGTTATAGTTACTAATTCTTTATATTAAACTTTTCCTGTTGAAATTAATGTGTAATTTCTATCCACTGATTGAACTTTGACTGAATCACCAGGTAATATGACCCAATATCACCACAAGACAAAATGGGAATATAAAGTTATTTGAACCTCACTCTCAGAGGCTGAACCTGAATTTTCTCATCTGCAAATGGAAAAAATAATACCTAATTCATTGCTGTAAAAATTAAAGGAGATGATGTCTATAAAACTTTATAAATTTCAAGGTACTCTATTATGGTTTGGAGAAAGCTTGACCTTTTAATGGAAATGAGATTCCCTACAATTTATCCAGTTAACTCCTTCTTATCCTTCAGACCTCTGCTTGGATATCCCTAGCAGAGACTTATTCATATTGTAGCACCAAAGATGTTTCTCTATCACAGCAATCGTTATCATTACCTATTTAGTCAAGGTAGTCATCTTCTTGAGGTCAGAGGGTCTGTTCTTTTTACTGTTGTGTCTCCAACTTTTAATGTTTGATGGATGGGAGGCATCTTAGAAATGTTTATTAGGTGCATAAAATACATCTGACGGGGCAAGTCAATGTGTCACTGGAAAAAAGCTAATATAGAATAATTAATATAATTTTTTCAAAAGAAAAATTTCAGAATGCTATTCTAAGTACTGAGAATATTGTAAATGAAAGCACAAAAGCATCAAAGTGTATGACATTTGTGAGAAATGTAGAGTGGCCGATTGTGCTCAGAGCTTAACTGTGCCTGGAAGGTGATATGTGTCAGGAAGAGATGTCGGAAAAATAAACTGATATCAGGCTGAATGCTGAGCTAATCAGTCTGGACTTAATCATTAGGGCTTCAAGTACCATCAAAGATTTAAAGCAAGATGTAGCGTGAAAAGACATAAAACTATGATTCAATTGGTAATTCATAGAGTGTGCAGCAGTTTTCTTTGGCATGGGAGAAGAAGAGGGCTTTAAAGGAAAAAAAATTTATATAATTATGATTATAATATAATGTAGTATATATTATAAAATATATATTTCATATTATATATATAAGCACATAATCCAAGGGTTGCCATCCTATGCTATACACTGGGAAAAATTTTATATATATATGTTTAATGTATACATGTTTAATATATAATATAGATTATATATAATATTATATATATGCACATAATCCAACGGTTGCCATTCTATGCTATACACAAAGTAAAACAAAAAAAAAAAACAAAATCATAAGAAATAGGGACATCCTTCAAGACTTCAAAGACAGCCAAAAAAGAATAAAATCATGAAATTAATGAACTGCTTCAGTGCTAGAATCCTGGGTGAAATGATCCTAATTGTGTTAGTTTGCCCTGGGGACACCTGGGCAGTTGGGTCTGGGGCAATATTCAAATAGAATACAATATGATTGGTGTATTACTGAGTTGCACAACTTAGTATCCCTGGGCATCAAAGAGGCAAGATTCTAGGATTTAATTTGTTCTCTTTATGATATGTCACTATAACATAAATGTTAACCAGACCTAAACTTTTTGTTTGTTACTTGCCGGTTGCCATGAAGATTTGTGGGTTTTTGACAACTGCAGAGAACTAAGATGATTTCTGATGACAAGGCTGCATGCAAAGAGAAACATTTGGAAATTTTAATAAAGTCAGGTTATCTCTATTTAAGGCACTAATCTGTGATTTTTAGAATGAACTATTTTGGGGGTGTCCTATTTATGAGATGGGAAGGATAAATGTGTGAAAATAACTATAGATTTTAATCTACTGATATTTAGTTTTAAAAGAGTCCATTTCATCGTCTGTTTAAGTGTATCACAGGAACAATCTAACAAGATGGGAAGTGAAGGGAATTGCTATGTTCACATCTTGCTTTGTATTCTAAAATGTGACATTTAAAACTAAAAGACCTTCAATATTTTACAATTAGTATTAAATACTGGCATTGGAGAAAGGACATCTGTTCTTAATCAGCATTTCAGATTTTTTTTGTAGGTGTGTATGTCTGTGCAGAAGGAAAAAGTGGATCTTTGAATCTGTGAAAATATTGGTGATAGTATAACAATAAGTAGACAACTATTAATTACTATGTCATTAATGCAGGCTTCTTGATTAAAGTCAATTTGATTCTATCATTATGATTTATCACATGCCTGAGGCATGCATTAAAGACTTCAAAGCATACATGCTCAGACTTGTTTTATTGTTTAATTATTTATAACTACTATTGCTTGTTGTAACAAAAATATCTTAATAAAATTTAATAGAAGTTTACTCTTTTCTTCATATAAAGTTGTCCTTCTCAAACTTAATTTGGGAAGCTGCCTATTCTCTGCCACTCACCAACTTATTCTCTCACAAACCACATTAGATAAGAAAAATGATGACAGAACTTTTCAATGTATTTACTCACTGAGAGTCTCAAAGCAATTTACAAACATTGATTAATTATGTTTCAATACATCCCCGTGGGTTACATGGCTGCTAATTTTTTCAGCTATGTGCAGGATGTATGAAACTTGTTTACACAATCTTTTTTATTCCCAATTTTGCCCTTGGCTACTTAGAGTGTGCAATTCTGTGGAGTTAAAAGGGGTTAAGAAGAACATGTTTAGTAAGAAAGCAAGAAGAATCTGAATATAATTAAACAGCCAAGGTAGAGTGAGTTCTCTGTATATAAATATATACATTTCCATGTCTGGGACCATCCTTCTTCCCCAAATACCATGATTTTTAAAAATCTACCTAACTTTATACTTGCTATTTTGTCTGCCTAGGATGCCTTTTTGGTTCTTCAGTCTCACTCCAATCTTCTACAAACTCAACCTTTTAGACCCAAAGTGAGGCTTTCTCTCATGGTATCCCCATAAACAGAATAATGATTTTTTTTTTCTGTGCCAATTACATCCATATAACTTGGTTTACAACATTTACATCAATTTACTGGATATATGTTGTAATAACTTATGTCCAGTCTTGAAAATGGAAACAGTAATTATTAGGTTGGTGTGAAAGTAATTGCGAGTTTCAACATTACTTTAATGGCATAAACTGCAATTACTTTTGCACCCTAATAATATAAGGAACTAAAGTTGAGAGAGAGAAAGGTAGAAGGGGCTTTCTCCAAAAATCAGAATGCTGCCATAGTTCCTTTTGTAGCCCATAGGCCTGTCTTTGCTGCAGAACTGCTAGTGCATCTGGAGTCACTGCTGTAGATTTTATAAGAAGCATTGCAACCACCACTGAGTAGAAGTTACCTCTATTGCTAATTCTGGAATCACCAATAAAACTGGAATTACCAATGATGTTGGAGCCTACAGTTCCCTCAAGTCTATTCCTGCTGCTGCTATAGAGGCCAGAGCAGAGAACATACATTCTTTTTTTCTCCAAAATGCTAAAATCTCACCAATGCATTTTATTTTATTAAGCCTTTTATTGGAAAAACCCAATAAGAGTACAATTAGCAAGAGGGGTTTGGAAATGTAGTTTTCTTGCTTTTAGCCTAGCAACAGAGTGGAGAATATAGCACAAGTATAGGGCTAAGCACCAACAAAGAAACCACTGGCACATATCTGTCTGTATTTTAGACTAGGATGATTCTTCCTGTTGTAATTGATAATTTGCTATAAGGTGCCCAGTCAAGGGAACAACTTATAGCCATAATTTAGGAAAGGAATTCTGGTGACTCAAAAGTAGTAGTGATCTCTAAGAAGTGGTCAGATATTGGACATATTTCATGACAGGTTAGGAATTTATGATTGATTGGATGTAGGCACGAGAGAAGAAGATGGTAGAAAGATATATTTGCCATCACCTGAGATGGGGTGCATTGTAAAAAGAACTGGTTAAGGAGGAGGTGTTGATCATGAACTCAGTTTTGGACTTCGTTATATTTAAGATGCTGCTTAGATATCCAAGTGAAGACATTTAGTTGGTCATATAAATGTGGAGTTCCGGAGGAAAATTCATGCCAAATTAGTAATAAAAACAGGTTGAGGTTACAAGGGAAGTGAGACTAGATAAAAAAGAAAAGAGAGCCAAGAACTGATCTCTGTGACACCTTAATACTATAAAGTCAAAGAGATTAGGAAACATCCATAAAGAAGAATAAAAGGAGTATCAGTGAGTAAGAAGAAAAGTAGGAGAAAGTGGTATCCTGAAAGGCATATAAAGAAAGAAAAATTGAAGAAAGTGTTTGTATTAGCCCATTTTCATTCTGCTGATAAAGATATACCTGAGACTGTACAATTTTCAAAAGAAAGAGGTTTAATTGGACTCACAGTTCTACGTGGCTGGGGAGGCCTCACAATCACGGCAGAAGGCAAGGAGGAGCAAATCACATCTTACACTGATAGCGGCAGGCAAAAAGAGAGCTTCTGCAGGGAAATGCCCCCGTAAAATACCATCAGATCTCATAAGACTTATTCACTATCATGAGAACAGCACAGGAAAGACCTACCCCCATGATTCAATTACCTCCCACTAGGTCCCTCTCACAACACATAGGAATTCAAGATGAGATTTGGGTGGGGACACAGCCAAACCATATCATTCCACCCCTGGCCCCTCCCAAATCTCATGTCCTCACATTTCAAAACCAATCATGCCTTCTCAACAGTCCCCCAAAGTCTTAACTCACTTCAGCATTACACAAAAGTTCACAGTCCGACATCCTACCTGAGACAAGACAAGTCTCTTCCACCTATGAACCTGTAAAATCAAAAGCAAGTTAGTTACTTCCTAGATACAATGAGGGTACAGGTATTGGGTAAATACAGCCATTCCAAATGGGAGAGATTGACCAAAACAAAGGGGCTACAGGTTCCACACAAGTCCAAAATCCAGCAGGGCAGTCAAATCTTAAAGCTCCAAAATGATCTCCTTTGACTCCATGTCTCACATCCAGGTCACACCGATGCAATAGGTGGATTCCCATGGTTTTGGGCAGCTCCACCCCTGTGGCTTTGTAGGGTAAAGCCTCCTCCTGGCTGCCTTCACTGGCTGGCATTGAGTGTGTGTGGCGTTTCGAGGTGCACAGTGCAAACTGTCAGTGGATCTAACCTTCTCACAGCTCCACTAGGCGGTGCTCCAGTAGGGACTCCATGTGGGGGCCTTCACCTCACATTTCCCTTCTGCACTGCCCTAGCAGAGGTTCTCCATGAGGAACCCACCTCTGCAGCAAATTTCTTCCTGGGCATCCAGGCATTTCCATATAACTTCTGAAATCTAGACAGAGGTTCCCAAACCTTAATTCTTGACTTCTATGCACCTGTAGGCTCAACACCACTTGAAAGCTGCCAAGGCTTGGGGCTTGTGCCCTCTGAAGCTACATCTCAAGCTCTACATTGGCCCCTTTAGTCACAGCTGGAGTGGCTAGGATGCAGGACACCAAGTCCCTAGACTGATACAGCAGAGGGACCCTGGGCCTGGCCCACGAAACCATTTTTTTCTTTTAAACCTCTGGGCCTGTGATGGGAGGGATTGCCATGAAGACCTCTGACATGTCCTGGAGACATTTTCCCTATTGTCTTGGGGGTTAGCACTCAGCTTCTCATTACTTATGCAAATTTCTGCAGCTGGCTTGAATTTCTCCTCAGAAAATAGGATTTTCTTTTCTATCACATTATCAGTCTGCAAATTTTCCAAACTTTTATTCTCTGCTTCCCTTATAAAACTAAATGCCTTTAATAGCACCCAAGTCACCTCTTGAATGCTTTGCTGCTTAGAAATTTCTTCTGCCAGATACCCTAAATCATCTCTCTCAAGTTCAAAGTTCTGCAAATCTCCAGGGCAGTGGCAAAATGCCACCACTCTCTTTGCTAAAGCATAACAAGAGTCACCCTTCTCCATTTCTCAACAAGTTCTTCATTTCCATCTGAGACCACCTCAGGCTGGATTTTATTGCTCATATTGCTATCAGCATTTTGGTTGAAGTCATTCAACAAGTCTCTAGGAAGTTCCAAACTTTCTCACATTTTCCTGTCTTCTTCTGAGCCTTTCAAACTGTTCCAACCTCTGCCTGTTACCCAGTTCCAAAGTCACTTCCACATTTTCAGGTATGTTTTCAGCAATGACCCACTCTACTGGAACCAAATTACCTTGTTAGTCTGTTTTCATGCTGCTGAGAAAGATATACCCAAGACTGGGCAATTTACAAAAGAAAGAGGTTTAATTGGATTCACAATTCCACATGGCTGGGGAGGCCTCACCATCATGGTGGAAGGCAAGGAGGAGCAAGTCACATCTTACATGGATGGTAGCAGGCAAAAAGAGAGCTTGTGCAGGGAAACTCCCCGCTGTAAAACCATCAGATCTCCTGAAACTTATTTACTATCATGAGAACAGCATGGGAAAAACCTGCCCCCATGATTCAGTTACCTCATACTGGGTCCCTCCCAGAACATGTTGGAATTCAAGATGAAATTTGGGTGAGGATACAGCCAAACCATATTAGTGTTTCAAGGAAAAGAAGTGATAAATAGTGCTAAATGCCACTAGTAGGTTAAGCAAGATGACATTTAAGCATTCATCGTGGATCAAAGAGATAATAGATGGTGGAGTGAGGATCTGAACCTAAGAACTCTGACACTAGTGGCATGTACTTAACTATGACATTGAATTTTAACATTATTACCAGCTTCTAGACAACTCCTGAAGATGGAGACAGCTATAGGAGCTTCTCTTTCATACATGAACTAAAAAAACCATATATATATAGTTAAAAACTAGATATAGAAAATTTAAGGAGCAATTTTTTTTCTACATACTTTTACCTGCTGTAGCTGGGGTACAAAACAGAGAACAATGGTGTTTTACCTATGACTATTTAGGTAATTAGGAAATGGATATCCAAGAACAAGGACATACATTTTTGTGTGTGTTTGGAAACATAAAAAGATGAAATTTTTCACTAATTAAATAATGGAAAGGTTACCTGTCTTATGAGCATCTTGATTGATTGCATTACACACTAGCTCTTCTGTTTAAACATAGTTTATTCAGCCAGCAACTGGCTTTGTATAGACTCAGGATTGGTATCTTATGCTGACAGAGTGTCAGGCAATATTGATAGCCAACAGCTATTTCCAAAGGAAATTTTTCACTTATTCCTAGAACAAGATTATAAAAAGTATTATTTGAAAACCTGAATTGAGTGTAGTCACTTCTATTTTCTGATGTGGGGATCTAGGATGAGAGTTGCATCTCATCATTGCAACCTCCCACTAAGAGTGATTTATGTGGGAGGAAGAAAAGATAGATGAATTTCAAAGGTTTCGGCAGCTCCTCTGTCCTACCAAAGAGGGAACCTGGATTATATGACATTTATTTTGGCAGAGTACATTAAAAAATATTTTTTCTTTTTTTTCCTTTTTCTTTTTATAGATTTAAGGAATACAAGTGTGGATTTCTTAACATGCATACACTGTGTAGTGGTGAAGTCTGGAATTTTAGTGTACCCACCACCAAATAATGAACATTGTACCCAAAAGGTAAATTTTCAAGGCTTGCCCCATTTCCACCCACCCACCTTCCATAGTCTGCAATGTCTATTATTCCAACCTTTATGTTAATGAGAGTAAATTCAAGAATCTTTGAATGTACAAAGGTAGATAAAATATGGATGGAAAGAAAAAATTATTCTGAGGACTTTTTTTAATGAAAATTGAGCTATGAGGAGAGAAAGAGTGGGGCCCCAAAGAAACATGACCAATTAAGTGGCCTTAATGAGAAATCCCCTAGTGTGGGGGTGATTAAAGAGATTTTCTTAATAGGCATTGCTAATATTTTAAGTAATGTGCTTTTCTGAGATACAAATCCTTCCAATCACACAAGGCCTTCAGTAAGTTTCTTACTTATAAGTGTTTTGCATAATCTATTTTTGAAAAATTAAAGGAAAAAGAGCTTAGCCTTCCATCTGGGTTGGTGCAGGGCAGATAAGAGAATGGTTGCTGGAGTGATAAGTGAGTGAAATTGATAGTCCAAGAGAGCGCAGAAAATCAAGCTATGAAAACAGCCCCTGGCAATTTACAGAAATGTTGGGGAATGCACTGGACTTTCTAGAGAATAGGATTAGTAGGCCAAGACAACTATGTTTAAGCTATATGGAACAGGATAATGGTTAACATCTAGGTGATACAGATACCTAAATTTGTGTGTGTGTGTGTGTGTGTGTGTGTTTTGCATGTGTACATGTGTTGGCTATTGGTTATGCCAGGGACTAAGATAAAGTGATACTTCTCCAGCATTGAGGCAGCACAATATGAATAGTCATAATTGTGTAATGTCTGATCTAGGAGTTAGGGTAACAGGTTTGGATCTCAGTTAATTAACTGAATGCATGATTTTTGGTGAGTCCTTCACTGCTAGGGGCATATATTTCCTTAATTGAATAATCATAAAATTAGAGCTTGTTAACTGATATACAAGAATTTATGTGTCAAATCCTATGACGTACCATTCAAGCAATTTCGACACAAATTCTGCCCTTGAGAGAGTAAATGACAGAGTTAAAATCAATAATTTAAATTTTGGTTATGAAAGTGTTTTGTAAACTCTGAGGCATTCTCTCAACGTAAAGTTTGCTATGTTTCACTAAGTGATCACTTGGCTTCCATTCTGCTAGAAGCCCTCTCTTGATTTCATTAGATTGCTCATAGGATGATAGTGTTGGGTAGGAAAATGCCCCAGCACAAGACGGAAAGTCCTACATCTTAGCTAATTACAAGTCTGACTCTGAGAGTTCATACAACACACGATTGTTTGGAGATTCTTTCAATTCATATGAAAAGGCTTGGCTCAAGAGCCAAAAGACCTGTCTTAACAAGCTCTGAGACCTTAGACAAGTTTGCCTTAACTATCCTGAGCCTTGGTTTTTTCATCCATAGAAGAAGTTAGAAAATGCCTGCATTGCCTAATTTACAAGTTTGTAGTGACTTGAGAGTGAGCATGAAACCACTTTGTAAGACAGAGAACACTACTACATCAATGTTAGAAATTATTACAGTATTTCTGTTTTAATCACTTGCTTATCTCTCTCTAGTAACTATTGCCTACTGTCTTTTGATTGGTGATATAGTGATATTGCTACATTTGAAGATGGTTTAGAACAAGATGGATGTATCCATATGTAAATGAGATTTATAGCATTCCTTGATTTCATGATGCTAATAAGTACAGCTCTTGACAGTTGTGGTTTTCCTAGTGGCATATTTATATGGCTTGACTGACTTTTATCAAGATTTATGTTTGCTTGAGCAGGCTCCCTGAACCACAATCATGGATAGTCCCCATAAATCTCCAGCATATTTGCTTTGACAATAGCCACATCTCCTGCCACCTTAAGATACTGCAGAAGGGTCTCTTAGATGCTGTGTTTCTTGTGGTTGGCAAAGATTTCTTTGAGTTTTGCTATGTTTGCTGGGAGGGCAGAAGTTTTGGGGGGAAACTGAATGGCACTAAATTAAGGTCAATCCCAGTGCAAATGCTGTTAAAAGCCAAATGGTCCTTCCTGATGATTCCTTGAACAGTTGGGACTTGAAAAAGTCAGAGGAATATCAGACTGCTGCTTCCTTTCTTTTCCTATGACTTAGGGCCCCTAATGCCAAATTAAAAGATAAAAGTCGGCCAGGCATGGTGGCTCACGCCTGTAATCCCAGCACTTTGGGAGGCTGAGGCAGGTGGATCACATGAGGTGGGATTTTGAGACCAGCCTGACCAACATGGAGAAACCCTGTCTCTACTAAAAATACAAAAATTAGCCAGGCATGGTGCTGCATGCCTGTAATCCCAGCTACTTGGGAGGCTGAGGCAGGAGAATGACTTGAACCCTGGAGGCGGAGGTTGCGGTGATTCAAGATCGTGCCACTGCACTCCAGCCTGGGCAACGAGAGAGAAACTCCACCTCAAAAAAAAAAAAAAAAGAAAAAAGATAAAAGTCATTCAGAACTTGCTGTGTGAAGGTTTTTGGCCCAAACAGCAAGTGTTTAATCAAGAAAACCATTCCACTGTGTAGCTGGATAAGGGGTAAATCAGTTAAATACTCAACCTTGGGTCTATGCTTTGGGAAACACATAAGAGGGCCCCTTAACTTTTATAATGGACGGGAGAACCCACGGAGTAATTGTGTTATTTCACTCCATAAAAATTTCTACTCATTACTTAGGGAATACATTCCAAATTTTTTTAACAATGTAATCTCAACCAACATTTGCAGTTTAATGTTAAGCTGCTCACTACACACACCCTGTATATTGGCAACATCTAATTACTTGATACTTTGTAAACATATCATGCAATTTATTACTTTCATTCTGTTTTTTTTTTTTTTTACATGCTGCTACATCTATCTGGAATATCTTTCTTTTTCCTTAAAAATTCTTATTTGTGTTTTGAAACCCAGCTTAAATATTGTATTAGACAGCCTTACATAAAAAAATGAACTCAGTGGTTTGCAACAACTAGCATTTATTCTAATGTTCAGAGACCTGCAGTTTGACTGTAGTTTGAGTACTCTAGACTGAGCTTAAGTTAGTGGCTCTGCTTCAGACTGTAGCCAGCTAGGCTTGGTCCTAGACTGCCAGTTTTACCTGGAGCACCTGCTGAAATGACAGCAGCTCTTCAGCGTATATTCATCTGGAATGCAAGGGCAACTCCAAATTCACAAACAAGTTTTAAGATTCTGCTAGTCTTACGTCCACTGACATCTGCTCTTCTAAAGCAAGTGACATGGCCAGGGCCAATGTTAAGGGATAATGGTTATACTCAAACCATCAAAAAGTATGTCAAAGTGTAGCTATATAATTCTATCACAGTGAAGTTAGCTTGAATACAGTTATTTAATCTAATGCAAATGTAAAGCTTTCTTCATCCTCATAGACAAAGTTAGCCATCCCCTCTTCAGTGTTCTTTGAATACATTTCATAATGCTTACCTCATTGAATTGTTCTTATTTAATTATGCTTATCTTTCCCAGATATGTGGCAAATTGTAAGGAATCCTCTAATATTTATTTTTGTTAGTATATCACACCATACTTTGCTTATAATAGAAGATCAATAAATATTTGTTTGAACAGAGGAATGAATGATCTGCATCTCAAACTCTCACTTATGAATCCTTTCTACAGAGTCTTTCTGTTGGTTTCAAACAGATTTCACTCTTTCTAGGCAGTACAAAATAAATCCAATGTGAAAATATATTATTATAGTAATTTTCTCTTTAATTCATTAGGTCTCTGATCTCACCAGAACAATTAAGTTCACAGAGTCTGGGATCATTTCAGGTGGGACTAGTGGCATTGTTTTTCAAGCCCATGCTTAAGTATTTTAACTGAGGAATAAGTGATTTTACTGCATTAGTCCACTAGCTGTGTGATTCTGGCTATAAGTATAGTGGTCTGAGAGATTAATATGTAGTCATACACTTCATGTCTGAGCTCATAAAATGTAATATTCACTGGTTGGTTTTAAGCCAACAAGAAATGCTAGCATGAAATGAGAATCTCCTTTCTATGGCAATTTAAAGCAAATTAACAATGACACTAATGCCGTTTTGCTTGGCAAAACACTTCTTCATCCTTTTTGTCAACAGCTTTCTAAGGTTTTGAAGTTTAAACTGATTTTGGGTCTTTTATGTGGAGACGGAGGTGGATAAACACATTTTCATCATTATATATTTCAGCTTTAGTGAAAGAATAAATGAAACATTTGCGTTTTATTTAAAAGCCCAACTTTTACAAAATTGTCAATGAAAAATGACAGGATATATATTATATTTATATTAAAGCTAGAACTATTTAAATTCAATAAAGCAAGAAAGTCAATTTACAATGGAAACTAGCTTCTAATCCCTTTGGAGGAAGAAGATTGGAACAAAAGACTCTAATTCATGATTTTCTAACAAGATTGGAAGAAGCTAAAAAGCAAAGCAGCTGCTATATTAATCAGATGTTGAGAATTACTGTTACAATATGGGTTTTATGAAAGCACATGACTAATGTAATTTTAAGGTATCAAGTGTTCTTAATTCATGTTTTGCCTAAATGAGCAAGGGGTTTATATTCTTAATAAGATTTTCTTCTTTTACTCTATACTGGTCTCTTTATTATTTCTTTGTCATGCATATTACAGCCCAGCTATACTGTATTCGTCCTCATCTAAAGCACAACCAGATTGAATTATTTGCTGGCTTTAAAACATGTCTTCATGACTTTGCAAATAAGAGGTTTTGTCTTGTTTTGTTTTGTTTTGCTTGCAAACCCATTCTTCATTCCTGCACTAATGCTTCCAGCTACAATTGCAACTTTTCTGCATAAATGTATGAACTCTGCTTTCTGCTTTCATCGGCCTTGATATGTTCCTTTATCACAGCACTTAGGGCACGGCATTGTAATAGCCTCTTTGCATACCTATCATCCCAAGTAAACCATTTTAGTCTTGTGCCTCATGCAATGTCTGGACCAGAGAAGCACTCAATAAATTTTTTTAAATAAATAGATTTTTAGAAAGACATAATACATTATTTCTACTATGAATTTCATAATGTTTCATGGTTGCAGTAGCCTAAAAAGAAAAGCCTGTGATGTCAGTCAGCTATTGTTTGCCCTAATTCTCTCCCAGTGCTTTTCAAAGTGGTGAATTTTCTCTATCATATTCACCAATCTTAAAAATAGGATCTGTGCTGTAGCCTTTGCTTGTCTTAGTTAAGCATGGTGAGATTCTCAGTAATTACTGCTTGTAAAACACCGCCAGGTTCTCAGATGAATTAAAGTGTGAAATCTTATTACAGGCTGTATATTGCTGGAGTAACAAACAGGCATGGCAAATTACACCATTTCCTAGTCTCTATTGCTTTTAAGGAACAACACAATTCATAATTATTCACAAGTATTGATTCAATTGTCTCCTGCTATCTTGACTGCCAGATTAGCAATCCTCCCTGAACTTGGTTGGTTTGAGGGTATGTAGAAAAGTTTCTTTTTCCAAATGATGGGGTTTTTTTGGCAGCTTCAGATGTTCACATCTGTAGAAAAAGCATTCTGCATAAGCACAGTGAAATTATTATGCCCATCAGGGACAGAATAGTTTAAAATTATACAGAATTTCTCTAATTGCCATCAGTGAGTAGTTGCAGGTTCACAACAGCAATAGATATTTTAGGCTGCCTCCTCACCTCTAAAGGGAGGGGGGTCTAGTAATTTTTGTTTCCAGTAAGCAATTTGCCATATTAAAACTATAAGCAATTTGCCATATTAAAACTATACACCATCTATACACCCTGCAAGATGGGAACAGAGAGATTAGTTCTGAACTGAATTTTGCTATTAGACTGAATTGGGGGGTTGGGTGGATATAGAAGTGTCTAGCAAATCAGCTTGGCCTTGCATGCCAACCAACCCAAATGCTGAAGCTGCAGCTATATAAAGATTTAATTTCATGCTGTGGGGAGAAAAAAGGAAACACTTAAAACCCAGGAATCATGGATAAATTAATTTAGTAATTACAGTAAAGCACAGCAAGCTTGTAATGATTAATAGTCATAATGGCTTTTGTTTCTGTTTGTGCAAATAACCACCTACGTCAACGAATCTGGTAACAACCATTTTCTTAAAGAGTAAAGTTTCTTGAATTTCTTCTGCTTTTTTCTGACTCCCAGTAGTCATCATTAATATAATAAAACCCTCATTATAAACTCATTAGTGTAAATGCAAAAAAGGTCTTGCGTTGTGAATGCCCCCACCAGACCCTTAATCATTTGAAATGTCACGCTGCATTAAGTATAACATTGATTACCTATGATAAAAACACACAATACAAAAAATATTAAAGTGGTATTTTCAAGCTGTTATCTAGAGCAGAAGGGCTTTAAAATAAATTTCTTTCCAGAGCTTTGAACATTTTGGAGTCTAAAAACTTCATTAATTTATCAGTAAAAGCCTTGAGTCCCAAAATAACCTTTTGGCTTTTTCTTATTTTTTTAGTTGTGTCCCTCAACCCTCAGTCATTCACTCTTCTTTCCTTTTTAACAGCTTTTCTCATTAAATGATAGATGTTTGGAGGAACATTTTGACAATGTACTAAACATACTAAAGTAGTTTAATCTTGAAGTTGTTTTAAACACCTTAATATTATTTTCTTGAGGGAGTGGATGGTGTGTTCTCAGATATGGGAGAAGTGAAAATTTGATGGCGATAGTTCTTCCAGAATGAAGCTTTGCTGAGTATGATGGAATAATAAATACTCTGCACTAAAACCAAGAGCTTACAATCATAAAGCCTATTAGAATTTATGCAGCATTGCCTTCTACATTATCTGATTGACCACTTGTAAAATAAATCACAACATTGATCATTTGAGGTTTAACTAACTTTTCTTAAGGTCATTGAAAGTTATTTAATTTGCCTGGAAAAAATGGTTAGAATCTTCAGAATGGGCCAAAAAAAGAAAAAGAAAAAAAAGAAAGAGATGGAAAAAAATAATTACCAATTGTCTTGTATTGTTCATCCTTCTAGATTATAGCCACATTTTATTGCATTTGAGATAATTTGCAACTCTATAAATGGTAGAAAGCTGAAAGTAATGCAAATAATTCTGGTACATAGGAATGCAATTAGTTGTGTCTAGTGAAATGCAATTGATTATTTCCCTGTGGACAGATCCACTGTAATTCTGTTTGTAAATTCATTTCAGCATTCCTTATATGCCTATATGTATGTGGTACTCTGAAAACTCCTTTGAACCTTCTAACACTTGACTAATGTACTCATTCATTAATGAATTAGTTGAAATGTTTGATACTAGTTTATTTTATATGTATGAGAGTCATGATTATACCCTTAAAACTATGTTCATAGTGGAGAATACCTATGAAACATCCTAATGAAATTCAAGGAAAAAATTATATTTCATCTTATACCCTACCCTGGTCCCACATGTCTTTGCTTCTCATCAGTGCCTCTGCAAAACCTTCTGCCAGCAGTGGATCTAATCCCCCATGACCCCACCCTCCCCTGAATTTTTTATCTATAGAAGTCATGAGACACCAGATAACCCAAAGAAATACTTAGAATATCATGGTGGGACTGCTGTCAGGAATTTCAAGATTTGCTGTCAGGGATTTCAAGATTCTGCCTCACCAAAGAGCCCTTTCTTGCCTTTCTACATCTTTTGTAATCAGAGTCGTATTTATGCTTTTTCAGGGCACAATGACTTTGACAGCAGTGATAACAGAGTGCCGGAAGGTAGATTCAGATGATTTTCTGCTTGGCCCTCCTTTTTATGTCCTTGGTTTTTATAAAATGTAAGTCTATCATTTGACCTGGCATTATCTAAAATTCTTGCAGCTCTTCTGTTGTAGTCACAAAGTCAGGAGCAGAGAATGGATAAAAACTTACTTCTTTCAAAAATGGAAAGAGACAATTTTCAAAGAATTATTGAGGGAAAGTAAAAATGCTAGGATGGGAGTCCTCAACTTCCTTTCAGGAAAAATTCCTAGATTGGCCTTTTGCACATAGAGGTAGAGGCATCCATCCTTTTGTACATAGAGGACTTTGTAAACAATGGGCAACTATTCTATGGCATTGGTAAAATGCTTATTCTGAAGCTGCATCAGATATTGCTATACTGTAGGTCCTATATTGGGAACAAGGTGGCACCTCTGTAGTTGGCAGACAAGAAACAATTCAAAGGCGACATTGTTCCTAGTATTTATTTCACAATGATACTTGAATTTCATACTGGACATTCAGAATGAAAACTGTTAGACTGGTAGAAAAAACCTCTACCCCTGTTGTTGGTTCTTGACTAAAGGTCAATGTGGACAGATTGCCCTGTGGACAGATCCACTGTAATTCTGTTTTTAAATTCATTTCAGCATTCCTTATATGCCTTCTATCATCTCTTCTTAGAGGTAAGTTACAAGCCGCTGGTGAAGTTGGGCAACAACTAAACACAAGAAAACCTAGTAAGACTCTCTGTCCTAGAAACTTGGTACCTAAAACGACGGCAGAATCTTATAATTTGTAAGCCAAGTGGTTGAGAGTTCTTGGAGCCATTGTGTTTATTTTACTTATGTTATCCCTATGTGTTTAGAAAATCTTTTGGAAGGCTCCAGCATGTATTAGCTGGACTAAGAGGCATCAAGAAAGAGATTGGGTTTGGGTTCAATCAAAGTGTTAAAAGGATTGAAATAAACAGTGGGGCCAATGTGCAATGGCAGCAGGAGAGCAAAATAGAAAATAATCTCAAAGGAAAGAGAAAGTCGGGATGGCAGAGTAAATTCCTATTTGGTACTCATTTCTTCCTAGAAAAATTTTCCCTTACTAATCAGAATATCTGAATTCATGGCATCATCCAAAAGACCACTAGGGTGGCTAAATAAGTAGAGCTTTATTGGCAATATTGGTTTGTAAGCCAGGAAGAGAAAGTCTATAATGTGTACAGGAGGTGCTCTCTCTTTGGAAAGGGGAGAGACAGGCTGGATTTTATGCCTCACAGGGACTGTATTACACAATAAAGTCATACATGTTTAGCATGTTTAAAGGAAAAGCTGTACAGATTTATGAGGGAAGCCAAGCACATGTGCAATGGGTAATCATACATGTATCATATCATATTCACTTTGGGGAGGGGGTGTAGCATTAAAATAAGGTAGAATTTGCCTCTTAACATCAAAAGATAAACTATAGGACACAAAGAGTTTGAGCACAGCCTCTATAAGCTGACCGAAACTGACCTCAGATCTGTAGTAGTTTATCACAAAAGAATGTTTGTCATCTGTCCATTCAGAGTTGTAGTGGCCTGGGTTGCAAATCAAAGTTAGGAGAGGTCTGATAGCTCCTATTGTTAGAGAGTTTAGAGAAATAAGAATTCAGAAATTTGCCATGCCAGATGACCCCTGAACCCTTGACCCTCAGGTTACTTGGTTTCTTTATCCTTAGTATTAAGTAGAGTCTCAATTGACGAGGGGTATCTATTTTGGTCTCTCAGATCACAATTGTATTAAGAAAGTTCTTACTAACTTTAGCATCTCTATCACAGTAAAAAAGTGGGTATGAGTGGATAGAGAAGTATGTGTAATGGTCTGGAATGTATAGTATGTTTGTACAACAAAACATTTTTAAAATCAAGAAAAATGTAAAACAAATATTTCTGCTGGCATTGAGCATTATGTATTTGCAAGATTCATTATTAAGCATGAAGTCAGAGAACAGATAAATTAGCCATGGTGCTGTTCCTGGTCAGTAGATGTCGCAACATAGAAGATAAAATACTGCTGCAAGATATTGATGAAAATGTTGCTCTGTGGGGAGAAGGATGAATAAAAGTGAAAGTTACTTCAATTTCTTTTGTTCCCCAACTCTAAGATTCTATGATAAGGAGCAGGTTGCACAGTAAATCTGGAAAACAAAGGACACAACTGAGAATATCCCTGGGTCACAGAGTTCACTGTGAGTGCTAAAAAATTTTGCAAATGAAGCATCTCACCAAACCCTCGAAAAGTAGAGTTTGAAAGATATACCAACTTTTTAGTACCCCAAGCAAGAAGGAAATTCAGAAGTTTGTAATGTAGTATTCCAGAAATTTCCAGCTTTTATGTTTCTTTTAAATTTTGTGTTTCTTTTAAATTGCCAGCTTCTATTGGGCAGATTGAAGAGATTTATTGAATTTATTAAAGATTTGTTAAACTTCGTAGAAATGGTTTCTTTCAAGGTGGAGAAAAATGAAGTTTAGAAGAGAGGAATACATTCCCATACAATATTTCAGACAATCACAGAATGTTAGAACTAAAATAGTTCCTGGAAAAAGTCTTCAGAGATTTTATGCCTTTCTTTTGCCTAATAGATTCATTTTTAAAAACTAAATCTTTTTTGTTACCTCTGCAGGTTGTTCTCTATTTGGTCTCACTCCTCCTTGTCCTCCAGACTCTGGGTTTTTTTTCTCATTGTCCAAATCCAACCAGAGGCAGAAAGCAAGGAACACGAGGGTTATATCCCACAGGACTCAGCTCTCTAGGGCCAAAGCAGGGCTGGGAAGGTTGGAGAATGGATGGGAGAGGCCAAATAGAGAAGAGGTTATTGCATTCTCTGCCTTTCTCCCCTAGCTCCTGTCCTGTTTGGCTGTGTCTTCCTGCAGCCCTAGTGCACTCCTACAGCTTCCTCTGAACTCCTCCTCCTTCACAGCGCCAGCTCTCATTTAGTTCCCATAAAGATAAGGCTGTCTCTTTGTTTCTTCGTGGTTAAAGGTGGCAAAGCTTCCTGCTTGCTCTTGTCCTTCTCAGAGTGCCTATTTGGATCCTCCAATCTTGCCTGAACCCTCTTGCAAAAGTATCTTTATGAAAGTCTCTTTTGATACCTGTGGGAACTTAACTATTCATTTCTAGTGGTCACAGTAACACATTACCGTCAACTTGGTGGTTAAAACCACAGAAATTTATTCTTTTATAATTCTGGGGGACAGAAGTCTGAAATCAATGTATTGGCAGGACTATGGAGGGGGGGATCCATTCTTGCCACTTCTCAGCCTCTAGTGACTTCAGGCATACTTTGGCTTGTGCCTGCATCACTCCAGTCTCTGCCGTTGTCATCAAAGGATGTTCTTCTCTGTGCTTTCCTCTCTTCTATCTCCTATAAGGACACTTGTCATTGAATTTAAGGGTCACTTGGGTAATCCAGGATGATCTCAACTCAAGGTCCTTAATTGAACCTGCAATATTTTTTCTAAATAAGGTAATATTTACAGTTTTTAAAACATACGGGTATATTTATTGGGAACTTCCATTCAACGCACTACATTGACTCACACAAGTTCTTCATACTTAAAACACATAATAAAAGTGCTTTAAGGGAGGGTACTTGAACCACACCAGCTGGGCTTCCCCTCATCTATGCTACGCATAAGGAAATAGAAGCCTAGAGATCAGGAGTTATTTTCCCAATATCACAAACTTAGTTAGTAGTACTCCTAGACTTGGCTTTCTCTGTGAAACTTTCTCATTCCTGATATTTGAGTAGCTGGGAAGGTAATCATATGGTCAGTATCATTTACTGGGCTAGTAGGACAATTAGGTATTTCTGGCAAGGTTAAGTTTTGCCTTCCAGGCATTTTCTGTTTAGCTGGGTAAAATATTATGATTAATGCCTCTTACTCTCATGATTTTTTAAAAGCTATAACTAAGGTAAAGAAACATGAAAGATATTCTTGAGCCGAATTACTGTCAAATTTAGAGTACTAAACACATTACTTTCCCCTCACAGTTCTGTAAATTAAGGAAAATTGAAGTAAAGAATGTCAAAGCAACTTCTGAATTTCTTTTGGCAATAGACAACAGGGCTTCTAAAGTTATATGAAAAGAATACCCTCTAGTTGTGTAATGGAGTGATTCTTAACATATGGTGTTTGCTATTTCCAGTGGGATTTCCAAAACTTAAAATCAGAGAAAGTAGCACTTTTTTAGACTGTCAGCGTGGCTCAGGTATGAAAAAGAACTGTTTCCACATCTGTTATAATATATGTGAAATAGGCAGGTGAGGGGGCAGTGAGAAATTCTTATTAGTCTCTCTTTAGTTTGGATCCCAGCAGTGTCACTTATGCTTTATGTATTCCAACATGTTTGAATCAACTTTCTGGATCATGGTCTACTAATCTGGATGAAATCAAATACCACAAGGAATTGTCAAATAGCTTGGACTACAATCCTAGGAGTTCATATCCTTTTTATTATGTTTAAAAATATACCAGGCTTGCCTCTCTTGATCTTCAGTGGCCTGGTTTTGGTTTTTTTGATGTGCTTTGGCTCAACTGCATGTTCTATCAGGCAGTGTAGATGGAAGCTCCTTAGTTAAAATATTCAGGAGAGAAGAGAGAATTAAGCCCACGATAGTATTTTTTAAGCAGGCTGGAAAATGCTAAGAATAAAATTGCTTTGTATTTTTGATTCTGGTAATTTCATTTGGGGTTTGTGGTGAAAATACTAACGTTGATTGAATGTATTGGCTATTGCGTGTTTTAGGCACCTTCCTTCATTTACTCATTTCACAGAATGAATTGTGAAATTTAGTGACTGAGCGTCTGCTGTATACCAAACAATGTTCTGGGTTCTGGAGTTAACTGTGGTAAGCCAGAGAGATACAATTCTTGCTGTCTTAGAAACTACTTTCTAAAAATAATAAAAATAAAATAAACAAGTAAATAAGAGAGAGGAAAATAAACAGGTTATGTTATAAAGCAAAACAGGTTAGCAGGTTATTTGTGCCTGGGTGGTGTGACTCAGGAGTATAACAAGTGGTACCTTGAAAATAGGAACTTGAAATTCTTTGGAGCAGGCTGAGCAAAGAGATCAGGCTCCCGATGCATGATACTGCTTCTCTTTCACCTGGTTCAGCCTGAAGACCAAATCTTAATCTTCCCTCATCCACCAGTGGAAGGACCCGTTTTCTCTGGGACCTGACAGGGTGTTGGAAAAAAAGATTGTATGACAGGTATCATACTTCATAAATGGAGAAAATAGTATCTCTTTATCCTATCTTCTTTTCTACCCCACTAGATCTTAGGAGTGTGCAAAGTAGCATTAAAGCTTGACTTTGTTTCATCCATAGGTTGTGAGTCTGTATTGTGTCCTCTGAGCAAATGAATCTTTACTTGCTACATGTTTACATACCTCTTTGCCTAGGCAGAGTTTTTTTTTCTCATTGAAATTTGAAAATAGAAACTTATTCTTTAACAGGACTAACATACTCATGCATCCCAAGAGGAAAAAACCTAAAACAATTATAACTTTCGAACTGATGCAGTCAGCCTGGTCCTGTAAATGTGCATCTCCACATTGATGAATGTTGTCTATTTAATTAAAATATATTGATCATGGCACATTTGTCTTTATCAGAGTGGCCATGCATGATCTTTCAAGGAATTATTGTTTATTGGTTTATGAAACTAATGGGCAGCTTTAAAAGAATATGTAAGGTTTTAAATTTATTTTCTGTCTCCTAAGTTGTTACATACTGCTTTTAGTTAAAATATGCTGTATTACCTGCTTAAAGCTTCCCTCGGAAGATGTGTAGGTTGTAATAAACACTAATTAGTTTGTGTGACCATTCAGCAAACTGCTTTGGAAGAATCCAATGATTTGCCTTACAAATATCAGCTCTTTAATGGAATGTCTGATGCGAAGTGATTACACATTTATAAAGGATGTAGACTTAATCCAAAGTTATTAAGTCTCTTGTGATCAATTCACCTGATGCCACAGGAAAACAATTTAAGGGGAAGCTTTCCTAAATTAATATGTTAGCAGAGGTCACACTCTGGAATTTGCAATTGCGCTCAGGGGTATAGTTCATTCTTTAAGTGGAAACTGACTAATAAGAAGGAAATTATAATTCACTTTTAGAAATAATTCTAACAAATGTGCATGCCCAACTTATTTTCTGAACAAATTAGCATCCTGTTTGAATGTTTAAATATCAAATGAAACATCTTCCAATTGCAACATCTAAGCTGTATAGAGAAAACAATATTTTAGGGCATATTGAACACACATAGACAGCGGTAAAAAGCCTACACTCTTAAATCATGACCAATTCTTAGGGTCTGCCCCAAAACACTATCCAAGAAATATCCCAAAGATTTAAGATGTCTTTGTTCAGAAAGTGTAAATTATAAACTGTGATGAGGGCTATGAAAAGTTTTCTGGAATGCTGTTAGAACAGATGATACAGAGATCTGAGAGGTCATAAAGATAGCCCTGAGGAAGTGATATTGATTTGAGAGATGAAGCATCTCAATATTCCTGTCAAGTAGCTCTCCACCTTATGCTAATGTATCATGTTCTGTTTCCTTGCTACCCCAAAACCACGTAGAATCCCTTCTCCCTTGTTTCCTCTCTTTCAGTGTGGGTTGGCCACACATCTCAGACCTGGCCTATGAGAAAAGAACAGAAATCTGGAAAGATTTGCTTTTTAAATCAAAAAGAAAGAGAGATATAGCTGGCAAAGCACTTCTTCTTCTTCTATCTTCCTAGTTTTCACATGGCAACTAGGGTAGCTATCTTGGTGTCCTGAGGCAACATGTAAGAAAAAGTGGCCAAGCTTATTACAGAGATATCAGCTAGAAATTCATCAATCCACTGAAGCAGCAGACAGAACTACTTACTTCCAAACTCCACGTTGTTGATGCTTATGTTCCTATTTATTTAAGCCCTGGTACTGGGTTTTCTGTTATTTGCAGCCAAAAGCATCTCTAAATGTTACAATTACAAACCCTATATAAGTAACCGTTTGATCAACTCTAACAATCCAATGCAATTGTAGGCTGCAATGGTAGAAATAGAAATGTCTAGTTGGCAGATATTAATATGCTAATAGTCTAGTTTCCAACTCATCATTGCAGAGACGAAAAAAGCCAATAGAATGTGGGGTTTGTGGGAAGGAAGTGCAGGAATCAAAAGGTAATTGTATTTTGAAGTCCTTTGAGCTTTAGGATATTTATTTCTTGTATAATATTTTTAGAGTGAGATTCTCATATGAATTATATTTTAGATTTACAAATGTATATATTTTAAATTACAAAACAAAAATTTATATTTCATCCCTCTAAATTTGGGGCATGCTGAGGCATTACAGTATTTCTTTTTTGTTTGTTTGATTTTTTGTTTGTTTGACTTTTTGTTTTTTTGTTTTGTGAAACAGATTTTGATCTTTCACCCGGCTAGAATGCAGTGATGTGAACATAGCTCACTGCAGCCTTGACCTCCTAGGAGCAAGTGATCCTCCTGCCTCAGCCTCCCATGTAGCTGGCACTATAGGTGTGCAACACCACAACCAGTTTTTTTTTTTTTTAGTTTTTTGTAGGGACAAGGTCTCACTTTGTTGCCCAGGCTGGTCTCAAACTCCTGAGCTCAAGCAATTCTCCCACTTTGGCCTCCCAAAGGGCTAGAATTACAGGTGTGAGCTGGCCCCATTACAGTATTTCTGAGGTCAGGTCCATCTGGATTGGACTTCTTATTTCATCATTAGTTATGTAACCTAGAATAAATTATTTAACCTCTTTGAGGCTTAAGCATTCTCATTTGTACAACAAGAAGATTAAGGGTATCTCACTCTGACCATCATTGTGAGGATTACCTGAGATTTATTCAGCAGAGTGTCTACCACACTGCAAATGCTCAGGTGGTGTTGGCTGTGGTGAGGTGGATGCTGCCCATGACTGGCAGCTGCTCTGATACCTATACAGGTGATAATGTTGTGTTGCCCTTGTTTATTCTGTGGTCAATGTCAGTAACTGCCACTAACTATTCTTATATGTCTGTTTTTCTAGATTCGTGACTTTTTTAGGGGAAAGAAGTCAATGTCCAAGGCTTCAGGCTGTGAAAAGGGTTATAAGACTCAAAATAGCCATTTATTATCTGTGTTCTATTTGACTCCTTTTCCTAATAATTAATTCAGTGTTTATTAATCTTTCCTCATAATGTTTTCTCTTTCAAATTCCTTCATTCTGTTTACTGAATACACATTATGCAAATCCATGTTTTAGACATTCTGGGGAATAAACATGTAAAAGATATGGTCTTTGCTTCCTGGAGCTTACAGGTTACTAAGAAAAAAAGATAGCTAGAATAATACCTCTAGTATAAATAAGGATAAACACTACACACTTGACCCTAAGAAAGTACTGTAGGAAGTCAGATAAAAGGGAGAATTATACCAGTAGGGCTGATCCTGGAGGACTTCACAGAGAAGGTACATTGCAATAGAATCATATACAGTGATTAGGGTTTTAATAGTCAGACATAGAATTGGGGAAAAGAATGTTGCTGGCAGAATAAAAAAAGGAATTGGAAGAGTGGAATGAAGACAGAAAAAAATCAATGCAATCTTGGGAATTAATATTTTCACTTGAGACTTCCTAAAAATTTATTCGGCATGTGGAGGAGCGAAAACACGTGTCCCTCCACTAAAGACAGTTGTGATTTTCCAGTGAACAAATGAATCTTTCAAAGAGCTTGCCATATACTTATTTACCTATTTTCCTAGTCAGTTGTTTTTCCTCATTGCAGTTTGCCACTGTAAAGCCAGAGAAAGTTGATGAGGCCATTTAGCTTGTCAAAAATCTATCTAAAAAGTAGACATTAAAAACACATCTGCAGAAAATGCAAATGGAAAGAGTTCAATTAAAGCAAATGAGTGTGAGATGAATCCTTTACATTTTGAAGGAGGAAGATTCTGATATTGAGCTTGGTTTTATCTCAATATGATTTACAGATTTAACTTCTGAGGTTTTATAAAGGAAAGTAAAATTAATAATTTTATACTATTTATTTTTACATATTTTTCTGGGAGTATAATCTTCTTTGGAGGTGGGGAGGAGTGATATATTTGGGAATCTTTAAAACTGTCTTGAAGGAGGTGCTAGCTGAACAAAATTTTGAATGTTTTTCAGACAGTGGAGGTTTTGAGAGTGCATTGAATGGGCAAAATCAAATTTAAGAAGGAGCTAAATGGCCACCCCCTGTTTAGGAAAACATAAGCAGTTCAGAGCTGAGAAAAAAATTAAGGGGATAAATTGACAACAACTGAGGCTAAAGAGGAAGGCAGAAGCCTCAAGAACAAATGGTCAGCATTTTTTTTCCTTTTGTTTTTAGTTGATACATAACAATTTTATATATTTGAGGGACACAGAGTGGTATTTTGATATGTGTATACAATGTATAATGATCAAATCAGGGCACTTACAATATTTCTCACCTCGAACATTTATCATTTTAAAAAATTCAGCCATGATCATGCTTAACTTTTGTTGTTTTTCTTTTTTATTAACTTTTATTTTAGGTTTGGGGGTACATATGAAGGTTAGTTACATAAATAAACGCGTGTCATGAGGGTTTGTTGTACATGTTATTTCAGCACCCAGGTATTAAGCTCAGTACCCAATAGTTATCTTTTCTGCTTCTCTCCCTCCTCCCACCCTCCAAGTGGAGCCCAGTGTCTGTTGTTTCCCTCTTTGTACACATAAGTTCTTATTATTTAGCTCCCACTTATAAGTGAAAACATGTGGTATTTGGTTTTCTGTTCCTGAATTAGTTTGCAAAGGATAATAAGCTCCAGCTCCATCCATGTTCCCACAAAAGACATGATCTTGTTCTTTTTTATGGCTTCATAGTATTCCATGTTGTATATGTACCACATTTTCTTTATCCAGTCCGTCATTGATGGACATTAGGTTGGTCCCATGTCTTTGCTATTGTGACTAGTGCTGCAATGAACATTCACTAGCATGTGTCTTTATGGTAGAATTATTTATATTCCTCTGGGTATATACTTAGTAATGGGATTGCTGGGTTGAATGCTAGTTCTGCTTTTAGGTATTTGAGGAATTGCTATAGTGCATTCCACAATGATTGAACTAATTTACACTGCCTCCAACAGCGTATCAGCATTCTTTTTTCTTCACAACCTCACCAGCATCTGTTATTTTTTTCTTTCTTTTTTTTTTTTTTTTTTTTGAGACGGGGTCTCACTCTGTCACCCAGGCTGGAGTGCAGTGGCACAATCTCGGCTCACTGCAAGCTCCGCCTCCTGTGTTCACGCCATTCTCCTGCCTCAGCCTCCCAAGTAGCTGGGACTACAGGCGCCCCTGCGTCTGGCTATTTTTTTTGTATTTTTAGTAGAGACAGAGTTTCACCACATTAGCCAGGAATAGTCTGGATCTGCTGACCTTGTGATCCGCCAGCCTTGGCCTCCCAAACTACTGGGATTACAGGTGTGAGCCACTGCACCCAGTCGCATCTGTTATTTTTTGACTTTTTTATAATAGCCATTCTGACTGGTGTGAGAAGGCATCTCATTGTGGTTTTGATTTGCATTTCTCTAATGATAAGTGATATTGAGGTTTTTTTTTCTTCATATGCTTGTTGGCCACATGTATGTCTTCTTTTGAGAAGTGTCTGTTCATGTCTTTTGCCCACTTTTTGATGGTGTTGTTTTTCTCTTGTAAATTTTATCAAATTCCTTATAGATGCTGGATATTAGACCTTTGTGGGATGCATAGTTTGTGAATATTTTCTCCCATTCTGTAGTTATTCTTTTTACTCTGTTGATGGTTTCTTTTGTGTGCAAAGGGTCTGAAGTTTAATTAGATCCCATTTGTCAATTTTTGCTTTTGTTGCAATTGCTTTTGGTGTCTTTATAGTGAAATCTTTGACTGTTCCTGTGTCCAAGATGGTATTGCCTAGGCTGACTTCCAGGGTTTTAAGAGTTTGAGGTTTTACATTTAAGTGTTTAATTCATCTTAAGTTGATTTTTGTGTATGGTGTAAGGAAGGGGTCCAGCTTCAATCTTCTGAATATGGCTAGACAGTTATCCCAGCACCATTTATTGAATGGGGATTCTTTTCCCCATTGCTTGTTTTTGTTAGGTTTGTTGAAGATCAGATGGTTCTGTTCCATTGGTCTATGTGCCTGTTTTTTTTAACCAGTACCATGCTGCTTTGGTTACTGTAGGCTTGTAGTATAGTTTGAAGTTGGGTAATGTGATGCCTCCAGTTTTGTTCTTTTTGCTTAGGATTGCCTCGGCTCTTCAGGCTCTTTTTTTGGTTCCATATAAATTTTAAAATGGTTTTGTTCTAGTTCTGTGAAGAATGTCTTTAGTAGTTTGATAGGAATAGCTATTAATCTGTAAATTGCTTTGGGCAGTATAGCCATTATAATGACATTGATTCTTTCATGAGCATGTGATGTTTTTCCATTTGTTTGTGTCATCTCTGATTTCTTTGGGCAGTGTTTTATAATTCTCATCGTAGAGATCTTTCACCTCCCTGGTTAGCTGTATTCCTAGGTATTTCATTCGTTTTTGGCAATCATGAGTGGGATTGTTTCTGATTTGGCTCTCAGTTTGGCCATTGTTGCTGTATAGGAATGCTAGTGATTTTTGTACATTGATTTTGTATCCTGCAACTTTGCTGAAGTAGTTTAACAGCTGGAGGAGCTTTTGGGCTGATAGTATGGGGTTTTTTAGATATAGCATCATGTCATCTGCAAACAGAGATAGTTTGACTTTCTCTTTTCCTATTCGAATGCCTTTCTTTCTTTCTCTTGTCTGATTGCTCTGGCTAAAACTTCCAATACTATGTTTAACAGCAGTGGTAAGAGGGCATCCTTGTCTTGTGCTGGTTTTCACAAGGAACGCTTCCAGCTTTTGCCCATTTAGAATAATGTTGGCCATGTGTTTGTCATAGATGGTATCTTATTGTGGTTTTGATTTGCATTTCTCTTATTATTTTGAGGTGTGTTCCTTCAACACCTAGTTTATTGAGAGTTTTTAACATGAAGGGGTATTGAATTTTATTGAAAGCCTTTTCTTCCTCTATGGAGATAATCATGTGGTTTTTGTCTTTAGTTCTGTTTATGTACATTTATAATTTCTTTGTGTTATGAACATTCCAAACTTTTTCTAGCTTTTTGAAACTATATAATATATTATAGTTTTACATAAAACGGACAGTTTTGTGGGCAGATCCTTCTATATAGTTAAAATGGATGATAGGTCAATGAAGTTAGCTCTGTTGAGCTCCAGCTCAGATTCAGATGGAAGGTTTGGTTATTTAAACTCAAATGAGCTCATAGGATATTTGTGTATATGATTTTTATTTTATGTAAAAATGAATTCCTGAAAAACATTTTTAGCTATAAATGTACATCTGCATCAACATTTGTCAGTATCAAATACCACTACATGATATTCCATTGTATGGATATACCATAGTTTAAGCAATTCTCCACTGTTAGACATGAAGATCATTCAAATTTATGTATTATAAATAATGATATGATATATGCTTTCCAACTTGCATAAATTTTTTAGGATACATCTTAGAACTGGATTGCTGGGAGAAAAATTCAAAATTTTTGTAATATTGACAAATTGTCATTCATTTATGCTATATGTAAACTTATAAACCTACCAGCAATATATCTAACAGAACTTATAGAATTTATTTTCTCAGCTGGGCACAGTGGCTCATGCCTGTAATCCCAGCACTTTGGGAGGCTGAGGCAGGTGGATCATGAGGTCAGGAGTTCGAGACCAGCCTGATCAACATGGTGAAATCCCGTCTCTACTAAAAATACAAAAATTAGCCAGATGTGGTGGCGTGCACATGTAATCCCAGCTACTTAGGAGGCTGAGGCAAGAGAATCACTTGAATCCAGGAGGCAGAGGTTGCAGTGAGCCAAGATCGTACCACTGCACTCCAGCACTCCAGCCTGGGCAACAGAGAGAGACTCTGTCTCAAAAAAAGACAAAAAAAAAAAAAAAAGAATTTATCTTATCTTTCCAAAATAAATTATTGCTTTATATATTAACTTAAAAATAGGTAGGCATAGTTTATTGCAATGCTTTATTTCATAAGCAATCACCTTTACAAAAAAAATCTACTGATGAACAAAAATATTAAAAAGGGCTTTTAAGATGGAACTTTAATGACCAAATACAATTTCATAGCAAAAAAAAAGAAGAAAAAATATTAAATGGTAACTTTACCTTGGAGAATGCAACTAAGAGATATCCTAAAAGGTAAATATTAATATATTTAAACTTATATTTCATGAAAATGGATTTAATTACATTATTAGACTAAGCTAAAATGCTTATATTTTGGTGTTTAAAAATATATCACAGCAAAATGTGATTTTTTTTACAGCAAATTCATATATAATACAACAGAATTATGAATACTGCAACAATTGTTTTTACTGATGTTTCTCTAAGGCATTTCTTTATCTTTAGTTATTTCAATTTTATTTCTTTTCCAAGTGGCTGTTTTACAAAAACTATCATTGAATTTCTCTTTGTAAACCATTATCTGGTCTAACTTTCCAGAATTTTATTTATTAAAGATTTTGCAGATTACTCCAGCAGTTATTCATTACTTCCATTTCTTTAATGAAACCAGTATTTTGACATATATATTTTATTTGGGTATTATTTGATATTGTATATGCAATATCCACCAACCAACAAGGGACTTTCTAGAGTGACATGGAATGAATTAGTGGGAATAGACACTAGAATAAGGGTGGAATATTTGAATGGAACTGAGGGACAATTAAGTGACCAATTAATGTGAAAGTATTTTCTTTTTTTTTTTTTCTTTTATTATTATTATTATTATCATTATTATACTTTAGGTTTTATGGTACATGTGCGCAATGTGCAGGTAAGTTACATATGTATACATGTGCCATGCTGGTGCGCTGCACCCACCAACTTGTCATCTAGCATTAGGTATATCTCCCAATGCTATCCCTCCCCCCTCCCCCCACCCCACAACAGTCCCCAGAGTGTGATGTTCCCCTTCCTGTGTCCATGTGTTCTCATTGTTCAATTCCCACCTATGAGTGAGAATATGCGGTGTTTGGTTTTTTGTTCTTGCGATAGTTTACTGAGAATGATGATTTCCAGTTTCATCCATGTCCCTACAAAGGACGTGAACTCATCATTTTTTATGGCTGCATAGTATTCCATGGTGTATATGTGCCACATTTTCTTAATCCAGTCTATCATTGTTGGACATTTGGGTTGGTTCCAAGTCTTTGCTATTGTGAATAATGCGGCAATAAACATACGTGTGCATGTGTCTTTATAGCAGCATGATTTATAGTCCTTTGGGTATATACCCAGTAATGGGATGGCTGGGTCAAATGGAATTTCTAGTTCTAGATCCCTGAGGAATCGCCACACTGACTTCCACAAGGGTTGAACTAGTTTACAGTCCCACCAACAGGGTAAAAGTGTTCCTATTTCTCCACATCCTCTCCAGCACCTGTTGTTTCCTGACTTTTTAACGATTGCCATTCTAACTGGTGTGAGATGGTATCTCATTGTGGTTTTGATTTGCATTTCTCTGATGGCCAGTGATGGTGAGCATTTTTTCATGTGTTTTTTGGCTGCATAAATGTCTTCTTTTGAGAAGTGTCTGTTCATGTCCTTCGCCCACTTTTTGATGGGGTTGTTTGTTTTTTTCTTGTAAATTTGTTGGAGTTCATTGTAGATTCTGGATATTAGCCCTTTGTCAGATGAGTAGGTTGCGAAAATGTTCCCCCATTTTGTAGGTTGCCTGTTCACTCTGATGGTAGTTTCCTTTGCTGTGCAGAAGCTCTTTAGTTTAATTAGATCCCATTTGTCAATTTTGGCTTTTGTTGCCATTGCTTTTGGTGTTTTAGACATGAAGTCCCTGGGATGCAAGGCTGGTTCAATATACACAAATCAATAAATGTAATCCAGCATATAAACAGAACCAAAGACAAAAACCACATGATTATCTCAATAGATGCAGAAAAGGCCTTTGACAAAATTCAACAACCCTTCATGCTAAAAACTCTCAATAAATTAGGAATTGATGGGACGTATCTCAAAATAATAAGAGCTATTTATGACAAACCCACAGCCAATATCGTACTGAATGGGCAAAAACTGGAAGCATTCCCTTTGAAAACTGGCACAAGACAGGGATGCCCTCTCTCGCCACTTCTATTCAACATAGTGTTGGAAGTTCTGGCCAGGGCAATTAGGCAGGAGAAGGAAATCAAGGGTATTCAATTAGGAAAAGAGGAAGTCAAATTGTCCTTGTTTGCAGATGACATGATAGTATATCTAGAAAACCCCATTGTCTCAGCCCAAAATCTCCTTAAGCTGATAAGCAACTTCAGCAAAGTCTCAGGATACAAAATCAATGTGCAAAAATCACAAGCATTCTTATACATCAATAACAGACAAACAGAGAGTCAAATCATGAGTGAACTCCCATTCACAATTGCTTCAAAGAGAATAAAATACCTAGGAATCCAACTTACAAGGGATGTGAAAGACCTCTTCAAGGAGAACTACAAACCACTGCTCAAGGAAATAAAAGAGGATACAAACAAATGGAAGAACATTCCATGCTCATGGGTAGGAAGAATCAATATCATGAAAATGGCCATCCTTCCCAAGGTAATTTACAGATTCAATGCCATCCCCATCAAGCTACCAATGACTTTCTTCACAGAATTGGAAAAAACTACTTTAAAGTTCATATGGAACCAAAAAAGAGCCCGCATCGCCAAGTCAATCCTAAGCCAAAAGAACAAAGCTGGAGGCATCACACTACCTGACTTCAAACTATACTACAAGGCTACAGTAACCAAAACAGCATGGTACTGGTACCAAAACAGAGATATAGATCAATGGAACAGAACAGAGCCGTCAGAAATAATGCCACATATCTACAAGTATCTGATCTTTGACAAACCTGACAAAAACAAGAAATGGGGAAAGGATTCCCTATTTAATAAATGGTGCTGGGAAAACTGGCTAGCCATATGTAGAAAGCTGAAACTGGATCCCTTCCTTACACCTTATACAAAAATCAATTCAAGATGGATTAAAGACTTAAATGTTAGACCTAAAACCATAAAAACCCTAGAAGAAAACCTAGGCATTACCATTCAGGACATAGGCATGGGCAAGGACTTCATGTCTGAAAGTATTTTCATGTTACAAAAGTTTGCTTCCCTGCAAAACAGGGAGATTACTTGACCATATGGTATCTTTGAGTATTTTAGAAAAAGGTGCCCATTCTAGGTAAACACAACCCTCAAAGTTGCATGTCTTAGATTCACTTACTGGCAGGGTTCTCTTGTGCAGAGTCATAATCTGCCAGCCACACATGGTGGCCAAGCTATTGGATATGACTCCAAAATTTTACTGCATAGTAATAAGTACAAATTACAAATAACTGGACAATTCAGTTAATAAAAATAATAATGACAATACCAATAGCAACATTTGCCAATTCATTGGGGAATATTTGCAAAACAGTTTATTGCAAATAGACAAAATTCTTAGCTAACTAAATGTCACTTAGCTAACTAAATGTTACTAGTGCAGGTCGTCCCAACAGCTAAGTTGTTTGCTTTTGTTGATGCAGATGAGTAAATAAGGCTGTGTGCCTTCTCTTCCTTCTAAAATGCCTTCTCTTTTCTATCCATCCTCAAATTTCTGTCTTTATCAAGGCAAGACAAATATATTCATCTCTAGTATGAGCCTTTGCTCATTCCCTGTTGTGAATTTCTCTTCAATAAACTTAATGCTGTTTTTAGATTAGAGTTTTATTAAAACAGTTATCACAATTAAAACACTTATCACAATTCTGCCTTGTATTAAAAACACAAGTGTATGTCACACTTCCATACAGAGGGTAATAATAATGGTGTACTTATCTTAATAATATTCTATATCTTTTCTACTTCTTACTATTAGACAAATTAAATTAATACTAATACACAAAGAAGTTAAAAAAAGATGGAAGTCAAATGGACTGATAAGAGATTTAAATTTTTGCATTCAAATTATTTTCTCTTGAATAGATAATACTTGACATGGCAGAACGTTTGAAGTGAAATGCATACATTTTGTCTCCTGACTCATACAATTCCCCTTCCAAGGGACAGTAGTATTACTGCAACTCATGCATTGTTCCAGAAATTGTCTTTGTCTATCTATCTATCTAGTCCACCTTTTTTAAACCCTCGTTGTAGTAGCATATTACAAACATTGCTGTGTACTTGCTATACTCTATTAAAATATACCTTAGGCATCTTTCCATAGCACTATCCAGATACTTCCTTATTCTTTAAACCATTCTTTCTTTATACTGAAAGGCCTTTAATATATTCTAAATCATTTGTTATTATAAAAAGTGTTGCAATTAATAACCCTGTAGATATATCATCCTACACATGTACTGGTCTGTAAGATCCCAAGAAATAGATTTTCTGGGTTAAAAGGCCCTTGTGAAGGGCCAAATTGCCCTTCACAAGAACTGCAACTATTTATCACTCCATAACCCTTCAGGGGAAGAAAATGCCTACTTCTCACTTCTCCTCAATCTAGTACATTATCTTTTTTATTTTTTGCCATTCTCAAAGCTGAAAAATGGTATCTCAGTATTCTTTTTATTTGCATGAAGAGTGAAATTGAGCATTTTTCTATATGTTTCAGAACAGTATATAGTTTCTTTCCTCTTAACTTTCTGTTTAGATTATCTGCCCATTTATGTATTGACCTATTGGTCTTTTCAAACTGACTCATACGAGTAATCTTCATATGTTGAAAAAACATTCATCTCTAAGTTTCAGTTGTTTTATTCCTCAGCTTGTAATTTGCCTATGTGCTGTTCATAACAAATTTTTCCATGTCAAAATTTATGTTGTATATAGCTAGTTTATCAACATCAAAAACAACTTAATTTTTTTTCCTTTGGCCATGAATAGCATGTAAGAAATATGCATGAATTACAAATGCAAGAGATTTGAATTAGATATAAAGAAGCTTTAAGAAAAGGAACTATCATTTGAGCTGATTTTGCAGAATGTTTACTGAGTATCTTTCTCCAGAGATATGTTAGATTATGGGTAAAATAATGGTCTTAGTCTTTGAATAGCTCTTGCCTGAAATCAGCTAGATTAGGTAACGTTTTGAGACCATCTTTGGCACTATGGATATAAACGTTATTCAAATAAGTTGCTATACATATTGAAGTATATATAGCATCCTCCCAAAAGTTCCACAGGGATCATTCAGGCTATTTTTCCCCCTGGACCAACAGGGAAAAAAGGAATAAAAGATGAATAACTTGTCACTTCTATCACAGTTAATAAATGGGACATTGGGACCGGGATCCCCCGCCAAAATGGCTACACTGCCAATGTCATCAGCAATGTCTTGGCTGTTTTCCCCCCATACAGAGTGCTTTCTCCCAAACTGAAACCAGCACTAAACTAAGCTATGGCAAACTGAACAAAATTGCACTTGCCAAAGTCCAAATGATTGGAAACACTGTCCTCTTAAATTTTCATGTGATTTGGCCTTTCACAACATTCAAATAAACAAACAATACATGCATAAATGAACTTGAATGGAGTGCTTTTGAAATGAAGTTCTGTAGGCAACACATTAGTGTTTATACAGCATCGATCTGTCCCTTTGGACTAATCAGCTGACTTAAATAAGAAGGCACTTCTAAGAATATATTCGAATAGAAAATAAAAGGACAGAGAAGAAAATTAGAATACTTCAGAGCTTCATTCACCTCTTGAAATACAAATCAAATTAATATGTTCAAAACCCCTTAGGTTGAAAGTCTGGCGATGAACATACACAGATGTACATGCATGTATATAAGCTTGTATGTGTTCTTAAAATATCCATAAAAACTATAGACTTGATCTGAATTAGAACAAAGCCACTAACACTACTTTAGGATAGTAGGTATTTTTAAGGAGCAAACATTAAGACTGACATTTATTCTAAAGTCAGAAATGTCTCAAATAACTGGTGAGAGGTAGACTTAGTATTGATTTTATATCTGAGCCCTGGGCACTCCAAGAATATTGCAACACAGATTAAAGAAAGCCCTTATTTGTTATACAGAGTCTGTTTAACCATTAAGCATAATCAAGAATGCATAAGATGGCAGGGGTTGGGGGGGAAAGGGGAAATAAGGATGGCTAATGGGTACAAAAATATAGTTAGATAGAATGAATAAGGTCTAATATTTGATAGCACAACAAGGTGATTCCAGTCAACAATAATTTATTGTACATTTAAAAACAACTAAAAGAGTATAATTTGATTGTTTGTAACACGAAGAAAATATAAATGTTTGAGATGATGAATCCCCCATTTACCCTGATGTGATTATAATGCATTGTATGTCTGTATCAAAATATCTCATGTACCCCAAAAATATGTAAACCTACTATGTACTCACAAAAATTAAGAATATTTTTTAAAGAGAATGCACAAGAAACTTTAGCTCTTGGCTAAGGCTACCAGATTTCTGGAAAATATTAAGTAAAAAATATGGAAATAGATCTAAGTTTAATGATCCAGTGGACAGAGGGAGAATGGCAGACATCATAATAGAATGAGCCATAACAGATGGTTGCTAAGAGAGGCTCTGGTAAAGAAATTGGAACAAGTATAATTGGAAGTTGACTGATGGAAAATAAATAATATGCAGGAGTTTTTTGTTTGTTTGTTCTTAGTTAGGAATTTTCTGTAAAGCACTAACCAAAAGAGGGTTTATTACCATGAATGTACACACTGGGAAAAGTCAAAGGAGTAGAGGATGAGTCAACATTTATGATACATGTGCCTGTGAAAGCATAGAGGAAAGAAAGGGACATACAATGTTAAATTTTCTGCTGTTCTTTCTTTATGGACAAACACCACCAATGTAATTTTCCAAATCCTAGTTCGGTTCCTTGATGCCTTTATAAGACATCTTTTTATTATACTCTTGTGTTTTATTTTCTTGCAATCTTTAAAAATGTAGTCTCTTATGTCTGAGACTATGCATTTTACACAGATTTATCTTCCTATTTGATGAAGGCCAAATCTTGATGAAACCATTTTATTTAAGAGAAAATGTTTTAATACTAATCTTACTAAAGAATATTCCCTTCCTCTGGTTGTTAAGAATGAGGGATTTTCCTTCTATGGTAATTTTTCCACATGCCTGATGCTGAATGTTTGCTTATTCATCATTAGATAAGAAGCAATCTTTTCAGACTTAACAGTCAAAATTTGAACGAGTACTTGGATTAGTGTTTAATTTCTTAAATAATCAAGAGAATATAAATAGAAATCACAGTAAAGTGTCATCACACACCTATCATCTATCAAATTCACAAAAATTTAAAAGCCTGATAATCCCAATGTTGATGAGAATATGGAATAATGGGAATTTTTAAATACTTCTGGTGGTAGTATAAATTAATACAATTATTTTTTAAGATAAATGTTATCTGATATTGTTGAATATATATGATCAAATATCTAGTAATTACACTCAGATATAGATACATTTATATTCCTGGGCATCGGGATGTAAGCAAAAGATTGTCTATAGTTATACTATTCATAATAGCCCCTGATTTGAAACAATTCAATGATTCTTTAAGCGGGGAATATATAACTATATCAAAATATATTCATACAATAAAATATTTTATGTCATTGAAATGAACACAATACAGTTACAAACAACATAGATAAATCATACAAATAATGTTGAAAGAAAGAAACAAGAAAAAAAAGAATGCATTCACTATGATTTCACTAATGCAAAAGCTTGAAAAAGGCAAACGACTAAACTTTTAGAGGTGCATACTTTGGTGATAAACCTCTGAAGAAAGTAAGGAAATGATCCATCAACATGTCAGGATAACAGCTACTTCTGTGGGGATCAGGACTGGGAAGTCTGAAGATGGGCAGTATTCTCTTTCTTTAGCTCAGTAATGGGAACATCAGTGTTTATCATTATTCATTAAACTGGCATTTATGTTTTATGAACTTTTCTATATATGGAATATTAAAAATAAAATAAAGAGTATATAGATTTCTTTCTCTCTCTCTTTTTTTTTCTTTGGAGATAGGGTGTCACTCTGCCACTTAGACTGGAGTGCAGTGGTGTGATCATGACTCACTGCAGCCTCAATTTCCCCAGGCTCAGGTGGTCCTCCCACCTCAGTTTTTGTATTTTTAGTAGAGATGGGGTCTCACCATGTCTCCCATGCTGGTCTTGAACTTCTGGGCTCAAGCAACACCCCCACCTCGGCCTCCCAAACTGCTAGGATTACAGGCACAAGCCACTGCACCCGGCCAAGTACATATTTCTTTGGCCCCATTCATTGTCAACTAAGGGGACTTGACTGGATAGACAAGTCAAAAGAGAAAAAGCAATCAGCAAAGCAATAGATTGTAATTATTTGTTTACACATTTAGCTCTGCCACTGAACCTCACCAGACACTAACCTGGAGATTAGTTCAGAATTCATGTATTCAAACCCAGTGCATAGCCCTGAATTTCATAATAACCACACTCAAAAATGTGTGTTGAAAGTACAGGTGGGTGAATAAATGAGTTATGCAGAATCCACAGTCAGCTACTATGGTCCTTAGAATGTGTGTGTGTGTGTGTGTGTGTGTGTGTGTGTGTGATGAGGTAAAGGTTTTTTGTCTCTGTGATGGGCCAATGAGATCTAGTTTCATGTATAGTAATAGCCAGCAAAGTAAAAGACTGCAATATTGTCAGCAAACCCTACATAACATGTATCAGAAGTGTTTACATGCATCAGTCATCGAGTTCTATCATACACATGTTGAAATGGGATGGATGTTTATTTAGGTAAATAAATACAACCAGAGACACGCTAAAAATAAAAGCATAAGTTTACCTGTGGATAAAGAGAATTTTGAGTTCATCTACAGAAGTTGGCAGTAGGGATGGGAAAAGAAGTAGCGACCTTAAGCTCAGCTGGGGCAAATTCAGAATAATTGTCTGCTAAGAGGCTTACATTTCCCAAGTAGGTGGCTTTGGCCCCATGCAGAGGAGTGTTTAATATGGCCTTCCTTATGAGGGGAGGCAAAGTATGGCGGCAGTTGTTTCAATTTCACTGGCTTCTGGACAGTATGTCCTAGGATAATTGGTGTTATTTGCAAATGATATGAAGAACACTGATTAGACTTTGAAACATTCTAGAAAAATATTCAAAATGGTAATCATGTTATTTCTCTTCTCCTTTTCTGAATATTTTTTCTCCTTTCCTTTCTTCCTGAATAACTGCATTTTTTTTTTTTTTTTTTTTTTTTTTGAGATGGAGCCTTACTCTGTCGCCTGGGTTGGAGTGCAGTGGCACAATCTCAGCTCACTGCAGTGTCCGCCTCCCAGGTTCAAGCAATTCTCCTGTCACAGCCTCCTGAGTAGCTGGTACTACAGGCCTGTGCCACCACACCCAGCTAATTTTGTATTTTTAGTAGAGATGGGGTTTCACCATGTTGGCCAGGCTGGTTTCGGACTCTTAACCTCAGGTAATCCACCTGCCTAGGCTTCCCAAAGTGCTGGGAGTACAGCCATGATCCACTGTGCCAAGCCCCTGAATAGTTGTATTCTAAAGTCCATAGGTGGAGCTGAATATGGTAGACATTAATTTTGAATATAGAGGAGTGCAGTGGCCCAGAACTGAGAGTACCCTGGGTATCTATACAGGAGAACTGCCTGTCATAGGTGTCAGAACCTCGGTAGAGTGAGAAGGGCATCCCTTCAGGGGGCAACATGGCATGGGGATCAGAGTAAAAACAGGTAAAGAAGGAGGTCCTTTGAACTTTTCACCAAGCAGGGTGAGGAGAGAGTCCATATGGGAGGGTAGCCAAGTGTGTTACGTCAGAGACTGAGCAGCTTGAAAAGGGTGTCCACATCAAGTTATGAGAAAACAGAAAATCCCACACTGACAGACAATACTACAAAATAACTGACTCATCTATTAAAGAATGTCAAGGGCAGATGGAGGCACTCCTCCAAATGAAAGGTTGTTAAAGTGATATGACAACTACAAGAGACAGATGCTTTTAAACAGGACTGTTGCTGTAAAGGATACCATTAGGACATTTGGCAAAACTTGGAGTCTGAGGATCAGATAAATATATCAATCCTAATGTCCTATTTTGATGGCTGTATTGGGGTCATGTTGGAGAATATCTTTACTTATAAGAAATACATACTCTAGTATTGGGGGTTGATAGGGTATAAAGTCAGCAATGCACTGCTGAAGAAACCCAAGCTCAGGTAAGTTAATTGTTCAACTAGTGACTGAGCTGGAATGTGAAACTGCAGCTGACCCTTTCCATTAGATTTTCCCTTGCTTCTCTGAGTATTCAATAACTAGGTACGTTGTAGCCACTGTGCATCTTTATTTCTCCTATTGGGAATGTTCGTGATAGAGAAAAATGGTAAAAAGAAAGTGTAAATTACTGTAGGAACATTTATAAAATGGCACTCCTCATTGGATGTAGCAAAGCTTAGCTCAAATGTAACCAACTCAGAGAGACCTCCTCTGGTGTCTGTTTCTCTCTGTTGGGTGTAAGCCCCATCAGAACTGATACCGTCAGTTTGTTTAATCGTATCTTCTGTGGCCAATACAGTGCCTGGTATAGGGAAGGCCCTCAATTAAACGTGGATGGAAAAAAACAGAGAGTATAGTTTGCTTCAAGAGCTATTCCATAATTCTCCATTTTGAAGTCCATTTCTCATTTTGGGAAGTCCAATCAAATATCCAATATCAATCATTTACCAGCAGTCTTCTTGGAGTGACTTGAGCTTTTGTGCACCTGCCCAGATGGAAATCCCCAATAAGCCTGCCATTTAGCCTGTGTTTCAGAGGCTTAAACTGCAGAAATTTTCTTTCCCTGTGTCTGCCTCAAACTGGATCCAGAATAAAGCTATATATGTTATCACATGCATTTTCTGTAACAGCCACAACTTTCTTTGGTCTTGGCTGACCTACATTATGCTTTAACACGGAGATGAGAAGGGTAGAGGTGCAAGTCAGACAGATAGAGGAGCCCAGCTATTAATTTTTTGTCTCTGCAAGGTTAACAATGTTCTTGTTTGCAGACTGGAAAAGAAAGAGACAGAATTTTGTCTCTCATTTAGCTGGATTCACAGAGATGAAGTTGCCTTACTGGATTCTGTGAGAGCATAATCATCCCTATGGCAACGGAAATCTATCTATGATAGTGATTTCACTATTGCATCAAAGAGACACACATGGTTTTTATTTGTTTTTGGAACATGACAGGGTCTTATTCTAATATTCCATACTCATATAATAAAAGGAAACATGTAAAATGAGAGTGGAGGTAACATACCTTTTAAACTCAAGGTTCTCTCTCGTTAGTCAGACTCAGTGAGAAAGTCCCTTTCTTTTAAGGGTTTAATTTCGAGGCTTTCCTTTTCTCACATTCTGATGTGGTAAATGACTGCCTTCTATTTCTATCAGACTGACACAATCAGTCAGCCTTCAGATCCCAAACATGTTTGCAAACCATCTGTTACATTTACTAACAGAGTGAAACAAAAGATCTGGCACTTGACAGTGTTTCAGATATCAACTTTGAAGCCTCATGAATTTGCTAAAATCTGCTGGTATGCTACACTCAGCTATCTATATTCCAGAAACTTGCAAAGGACCTCTAACCAAAGCCTTGTGATTACTTTCCTAAACGCTATCATTAAAATGCTGAAGGCAGTTTGCAACCAACCCATCGCCTTTACATAGAATGGTGTATTACTCTTGGAAAAGAGAATCGGATCTGCAAATATTTTATTATATTCTTGAACATAAACATGCAATTATTCAAATCCATCCTCTATGCTTGTACACTTGAACTGTGTTATTTGCCAGAGATCCATAAAGTGATGTCAGATGAATAGAATTAGGGGATTAGAGGATAAACAGCATTTAGCAGTAATTTGGGGGTATATGATACTTCGTGTTAGCTAATGGGTTCTGTAGAGTATGGCAGAAAATATTGTTCTGGTTGAAAAGAAATGAGCTATTGGGCAAAGTTTTAAAAATAATTTTATGACTGTTTCTTTTCCAGAGAGTCCAATCGAATAAAGCACAAGACAAATATGTTCATTGTTAGCATGAGACAGCCATGTATTATGATGGTACCAAACCCGTATATCCATATAGTGCTCAACTGTTTACAAAGTATTCCATTAGCATTATCCTACCTGTTCCTTCGATGACCCTGTGAGGGGAGAAAGTAATTACTCTCTACCTTCTACATCTGAGGAGGTAGACTCAGATAAGTGATATGTTTCACTTAAAATCCCAAAGTTAGTAAGACCGAGAGCTGAAGGTAGGGTAGTCAAACATCCTTATTTTCCTGGGACTGATGTGGGTATTGGGACATGGGAATCTCAATTTTAAAACTAAGGCTAAAAGATTTCCTGAGACATGAGACTTTTATTTTTAAAATCAGAAAAGTCCTGGACAAACTTGGAGAAGTTGATCACTTTGGCTAGAGATCTATGAATCGAAGAATTCTGACTTCAGTCTTCTTACCTTTCTACACTACTTCAATGATAAGTTTCACAGATCAGATTCAATGATTCGGTTTACTCAATATGCCTTTATTCGCTCAGGCTGGTAAACTGAGGCTTATATGGTGGAACTATCTTACAGTGGGTTTTACAGGCTTGCTTGTTTTAGATGGCACAACAAACCAGCATTCATCCTCAGTCTTATGAACTGCATTCTTCCTTCACATGAAACATCAGGAGATTGTGCCAAGAGGAACACTGCATCTCAGAACCTAGAATAAAATTCTGCAATTAATCAGAGAAAAAGAAGTGATTTATAATGTGTGGCTTTGATTTGAAAACAAACCACATTAACTACACGTTGCTAGGAAATATTTTCAGTGCTGCAAGGCCATCACAAGTCAATAGTTCACACTACAAATTAATTCCAGTAGCAGTCCTGATGTCCAGAGTCTCTTTTTTCACTATCACATATACTTTCAGTGTCAAAAGCTCTGCATCCAAACGCCTACTATCTATTAGAATGCCACGCTAGCAAACGGTGACATCATTGGGAACCTTAAAAATACTGAGATCTGGCTTTGCATATAAGGGTTAAGCTCAAAAATAGTACATATTACAAGACTTTGAGTCCTACTAATGCAGCTAGAAGACAGACTATTATGAGAAACAACAGAAATAAATAGATGAGCCTTGCCAAACCCAGTTAGTTTGCAGCTATAGGTTTCCTTGATTTTATCAGTCAGATAAATATTGGTAATTTTTGACATGTTCTGTTAAAAAGTTGTTTCTAAGCAGCAAAGAGATGATTTTCAAAGTTGTAAAACAGAAGTCCAACTAATAAATCCTGAATATGTAGACGCATAGTGATAAGAATGAATAAAAAGTGGTATCTCCTCAATAAAGAAGGTTGTATTCCATTCTGGTTTTTTTTTTTTTTTTTTTTTTTTTTTAAGTTCAGGTGTAGATCTAACAAAACTTTTACAATAGTTGTATTCCAAAATCTAAAATATGCTGATGAGAGTAATCAAAGTTCTCAATAAATGGAAAGACAAACTGTGTTTGTGGAAGATGAAGCTCAACACAATATAGTTATAAATTCTCTCCAAATTGATATACCGATTTAGTGCAATTTCTGTCAAAATCTCAGCAAGATTTTTATTCATGCAGTCAAGATTATTCTAAAATTTGTATGGAAATGCAAAGGAACTAGAGTAGCTACAATAATTTTGAAAGATTATAAAGAGAGAATTGCCCCTACCTGATTCAAGACTTATTATGTAGCTGCAGTAATCAAGACTGGTATTGATAGAGAGAGACACACACATTGATCAGTGGAACAGAATAGAGAACCCAGAAATAGATCCACAAAAAAAGTATCCAACTGATTTTTGACAAAGGAGAAAAGGCAATTTAATAGAGGAGGTAAGATTGCTTTTTAAAATGGTACTAGAACAACTGAGCATCCATAAGAAAAACAAAACAAAGCAGAACAGAACAAAATCCCTTGACCTAAACTTCATAACAACAACAGTTTGCTTTGAGAATGACCCTGTTAAGAAGACAAAAGACAAGGCACAGGCTGGGATAAAATATATGCAATTTATGTATCCAACAAAGGACTAGTATCTACAATAAATAAAGAACTCTCAAAACTCAACAGGAAAAAAATAAACAATCAAATTAAAAAATACGCAAAAGATTTGAGGAGACATTTCAAGAAAGAAAAGATACAGGTATCAATTCTGCACTAGAAAAGATTTTCAACGTCATTCATCATTAGGGCAGTGTAAATTAAAACCACAAGAACAAAATATCACTGCACCCCCATCAGAATTCTTAAAGACTAGTAACAACATTAAATGCCATCAAGGATGCAGAAAAACTGGATTTCTCACACATTCCTAGAGGGAATGTAAAATGGTATAGTCATTCTGGAAAACAGTTCCTTAGCAAGCTAAATATGCAGCCACCATATGGCCCAACAATTACACTTCTTGGCATTTATCCCAGAGAATTAAAAATTTATCTTCACACAAAACCTGTACACAAATGTTTATATCAGTTTTATTTGTTATAGCAAGAACTGGAAACAATTCGGATATCCTTCAACTTGTGAACGGTTAAATAAGCTGTGGTACAACTATACCATGGAATATTACCCATCAATAAAAGAACAAACAATCAATATAAGAAACAATTCATATATATATTTAGAGAAGTATGCCAAATAAAAAACTTTAATCTAAAATTGTCATGTAACATATAATTCCATTTATATAACATCCTGAAATAACAAAATTGCAGAAATAGAGAACAGATTAGTGTTTGCTAGGGTTTCAGTAGGAGTTGGGGGTAGGAAGGAAGTGGGTGTGGCAGTAAGAGGAAAACATGAGTGATCTTTGTGGGTGATGGAAATGTACTGTATTTTGACTCTATCAATGTCAATATCTTGGTTTTTATATTGTATTATGGTTTTGCAAGATGATATATTGGGGGCAAATGGAGTAAAGAGTACACAGGATTTCTCTGTATTATTTCTTACAACTATGTGTAAAATGATAATTATCTCAAAATAAAAAAATGTAATTGCATGACTTGGATGAGACTGGAGACTGCTATTCTAAGTGAAGTAACTTAGGAATGGAAAACCAAACATTGTGTGTTCTCACTGATATGTGGGAGCTAAGCTATGAGGATGCAAAGGGTAAGAATGATACAATGGACTTTGGGGACTTGTGGGGAAGAGTGGGAGGGGGTGAGTGATAAAAGACAACATATATGGTGCAGTGTATACTGCTCGGGTGATGGGTGCACCAGGATCTCACAAATCACCACTAAAGGACTTACTCATGTAACCAAATACCACCTATAACCCAGTAACTAATGGAAAAATAAAATAAAATAATAATAAATATAAATAAATAAATTTTAAAAATGTAATTGCAAAACAAAGATGTTCATTTATAATCTGATAACATGTTCCATAGCATAACCTGTGTGGTTGATGCCTCAGGTGATTTTAGTCACCCAGAATATCCCAGATAGGTGCTTAGTCTTCTATCTGGGGTTGTGCTTGCCCCCAGATGACCATGAGAGAAGAGGATCAGGGCTGACTAGGAAGCTGTGATCTTTAATGTTTGCATTCACTTGGCTAAGCTACAGTGCCCAGTTGTTTGGCCAAACACCAATCTAGATGTTGTAAGGTATTTTTAGATGTGATTAACACCTAACATTTTCAGTAAAGAAGGTTACCATCTATGATGTAGGTGGGCCTTATCCAATCAGTCAAAGGCCTTAAGAGAAAAGACTGAGATCCTCTGAAGAAGGAATTTTGCCTCCTGATTGCCTTCAGACTCAAGACTGAAACATTAACTTTTTCCTGTGTCCCCAGACTACTGGCCTAATCTGCAGATTTTGGACTTGATAGCCCCCATAATTACGTAATTTATTCCTTAAAATACATTCTTTCTTTCTCTCCCTCTCTCTCTCTCTGTGTGTGTGTGTATTCTGTTGTTTCTTTTTCTCTGGAGAACCCTAATACAGAAGCCTAAGAAAATTTTTTGTGAACTTAAATTCCATGAATCCCCTCAAATATCCATGTGGTTACACTGCAGTTTCTTCTGAGGCTTGAGGCTATCCCTTACCCTAGGTGAGGCATGCATGTGAGTGGTGATTGGATCATGGGGGTGCATTTCCCTCGGGGAGCTGCTCTCATGAAAATGACTGAGTTATCATGAGACCTGTTTTTTTAAAAAATGTGTAGCACCCTCCTCCTCTCTCTCTTTCTCCTACTCCAGCCACATGAGGTGCTTGCTTCCCCTTTGCCTTCTGCCATAATTACAAGTTTCCTGAGGCCTCCACAGAAGCAGATGCTGCCATGCTTCCTGTACAGTCTGTGGAACCGTGATCCATTTAAACCTATTTTCTTTATAAATAACCCAGTCTCAGGTATTTCTCTATAGTAGTGAGCGAATGGATTAATACAGAGTGCTTACATCAGACACCTTGCACATGTCTCATTGAACCTCAAAACAACTCTGTGAAGCAGGCTCTATTAGTAGTCTCCATTTAATAATGTAGGAAACAGAGGCTTTGAGAAGGCAAGTAAGTCATCCAAGGTCATAATTTTCACTTGCAAGTAACTTCCTTTGGGTCAGGAAACTGTCACCTCTTAGGGATTTGATCATCTACAGCCAACATTTCCATAATGGAGATACAGAGAAGGCTACTTATTCTCAAGACTTATTGGTCTTTTTGTCAGATATTTCTAAACAGTTTTCTGAGTTCAGTGATTTTTCTTTTGGGAAGGAGCAAATCCTCTAAATAATCAAAGTTGCATAAATGATTACTTTGAAAAGATGTATATGCCAGAGAAGCACAATGGGGAAATGACGCAAACCAACAGAGGCAGAGAAAACTCATCATACATGTGCTTCTTTTTTTGGGAGAGAGTCTTGCTCTGTTCCCAGGCTGGAGTTCAGTGGCCTGATCTTGGCTCACTGAAAGCTCTGCCTCCCGGGTTCACACCGTTCTCCTGCCTCAGCCTCCCAAGTAGCTGGGACTACAGGCCCCCGCCACCACGCCTGGCTAATTTTTTGTATTTCTAGTAGAGACGGGGCTTCACCGTGTTAGCCAGAATGGTCTCGATCTCCTGACCTTGTGATCTGCCTGCCTCGGCCTCCCAAAGTGACATGTGTTTCTTTTAAGATATCTGCACTTGTAACCTCATGAGCTTGTGTTCTTACATGTATACATAGAAATAGTTGTGGAGACCCAGGAGGAGATGCTGTATAGTTAGCTATGACCCTGAAGAAGAATTATTGTTAAAATGAAGGACACTTCCCTCCCAAAATAAAGAAAAACACATAGGACCATATAGAAATTAAAAACCAAGAGCTTCGATATGTATATATCATTTAAATGCTGAGGATCTCTCTGCTCTAGTATGTGGCAGTAAAGGTTATGTTTTTATCTAGATAAACAAAATGTTGCTAAGAAACATCTTGTTTCCAGAACATCTTGTCAGTTGATTCTGAAAGAAAAGTCAGGCAGCTCAGGAAGAGTGGGCAAGAGAACAAAAACAATAGGAATTTTATCCACGAAGTAATGTGAATTTTAAAAATACACTTTGCAGAACTTAGGCATCTATATGAATATTGTCCTTCAAGCTGGCTGCTTTGTGTATGCTTGTGAGGATTAGAGGAATAAATTGTAGTTATACAAAATGTTTTGGCTCCTCTTTGGGAACCACATCTAGAGGCAGTTTGTAAACCACACAATGATGGTGGCCACATTATTTATTCCACGATGTACTACAAAGGAAGACAGCCTTTGGGAATTATTTAGCTTCCACGAGTCTTTGTTTCCTCATCTGTAATATGGGTCTAATACCTAACTTCAGTATGTTGTTGTGATAGTTATGGACAATAAGAATAGCTACCATTTTGAATGTGATATGATTGGATCTGTCTCTCCACCCAGAACTCATGTTCAATTGTAATCCCCAGTGTTGGAGGTGAGGCCTGGTGGGAGGTGACTGGATCGTGGGTGTGCATTTCCCCCTGGGTGCTGTTCTCATGATAGTGACTGAGTTCTTGTGAAATCTGGTTGTTTAAAAGTGGGTAGCACCTCACCCTCTGTCTCTTCCTCCTGCTCCAGCCATGTGAGGTGCTTGCTCCTCCTTTGCCTTCTGCCATGATTAGAAGTTTCCTGAGGCCTCCACAGAAACAGATGCTGCCATGCTTCCTGTGCAGCCTGTGGAACTGTGATCCAGTTAAACCTATTTTCTCTATAAATTACCCAGTCTCTGGTATTTCTCTGTGGCAATGAGAGAAGAGATTAATCAGAGTGCTTACATCAGATACTTTGCCCATGTCTTATTGAACCTCACAACAAATTTCTGAAGCAGACTACTACTATTAATAGTCTCCATTTAACAACGTAGGAAACAGAGGCTTTGAGAGGGCAAGTAAGTTATCCAAGGTCATAATTTAGTAACTGACAGAGCCAAGAGTTGATTCCAGATATCTCTGATTCGTAAGTTCATGTCTTAATGACTGTATCATAATATCTCTCAATAATTAAACTTACCCAAAGAGGTATCTATTATGCTGTATGTACTTAGTAGTTATTCAAGGTTAATGCATATTGTACTTTCATCTCCACTCTTTTATATAAGCCCATGGATGCTTGAGTTGATTTGGAATAGTTCTTTTAAATGTAAAAATGACTGGAAGCAACAATCAACCTTAGATAAATTTCTTGGTGATTGCTCTGAAAACAAGATACTTAGGTAATTAAGGCAATCCAAACAGCACACAAGTAAACATAGGCAGGTAAGTCAACTTGCCTTTCCACTGACCTGCCTTTGTAAACAAAGATGGAAAGGTCCTCTTTCTGTTCAGCTCCTCCCGTAGGAGTTTGCCAGGTATAATAGAACTCTACTTTCAGTGGGTCAGTCTACCCGCTGAAGCATGTAATTGGCTTTTTTAATGCATCGGACTGGTCTCTGGCATTATGCATTCGTAACTTTGGTTAGCTGGAGATGACTCGTGTGTCTCACTGAGTAAAGACAAAGAAGATCCTGAAGTTACATCTTTCTGAAACTGAAGGTGCAGCTTCATCTGTGATAGGAGATAGTGGTGTGAGGTCTTTATAGTTTAGAATCTAAATTGATTACATTCTTATTCAAAAGCATTGCAACAATAAATTCTGGGATAGTGGAAGTGACTTGGAAATAAAGAATACTTCCTAGGGGAGTTGATACCTCATCACTTGGAAAAGGCATCAGGCTAGAGCAGGGCCCTTGCTCACATTTCATGAAGGGCTGATAGTCAAGAGGTAGCTTGGATATGGCTGTGCCAGTTGTTTATGCCAGTGGTCTCCTGGTTAGTCAGTACCTGAGTGTGATCAGTTGTTACATGTTTTGCGTATGAGTGGGTATAATGGTGCTTCTGTAGCCAAAGGTAGAATTAAGCCCAGATGAGAGTGGATTACTGGCTATGGAGAGATTGTTAAGGTATAAAATATAAGAACTTTCAAGAGAATAAAAATTTCATCAGACGTGTTATTTTAGTTATATTCTGCTAAAGGAGATATAGCCTCTACTTAGATTGGAAAGACACCTTCCAAAGTTCCCTTATTCTTCCAGCACAGAAAAAAAGCTGTTGCTATTTATGGTCAAAATAAAAAATAAAAAGACCAGTTCAAGAAACAGTAGCACTAACACAGCTAACAACCAGCATAGTAGGAGCCATACCAGGGGAGCAGGGAAGCAACACACACTGTGTGAGACACTAGGAGGGCAGAAGAATCATGTCATTTGGATGCATGTAAACAGTGATTTCCGTTTTCTTCAACCAAAAAAAAAAAAAAAATAGACAGTGAAGAGTTATAGTTTTAGGTAATCTGGGGACTTTAGAATATATATGTTGTGGCCGAGCACGGTGGCTCACGCCTGTAATCCCTGCACTTTGGGAGGCCGAGGCAGGCGGATCACGAGGTCAGGAGATTGAGACCATCCTGGTTAACACAGTGAAACCCGTCTCTACTAAAAATACAAAAAATTAGCTGGGCATGGTGGCGGGCGCCTGTAGTCCCAGCTACTCGGGAGGCTGAGGCAGGAGAATGGCATGAACCGGGGAGGTGGAGCTTGCAGTGAGCCGAGATCATGCCACTGCACTCCAGCCTGGGCGACAGAGAGAGACTCCGTCTCAAAAAAAAAAAAATATATATATATATATATATATATATGTTGCACAATAGCTAATAGCTACACATTTTTTTCATTGCAATAAAGCTTATTTTTGAAACAATACAGTTTAAATTGGGGATGTTGTAGTCAGCATACTTGGTTGTCTTACTAGAGTTATTTCCTGGAGTAGCTAAGTAGATGTTCAAGCCCAATAAAATGTGATCTCATAAAGTAACCTGGGCCATGGTTATCTTTCACTTAATTGATATGTCTTGTACCCAAATCCTGCATTCTAAAGCTATCCCAACTCAATTAAAAAATGAGTTACATGGCTAGGATATTGATATATTAGCCTTCATCTCAGCATCATTCAGGACATTACCTAATTTCTCTTATGAATCTATCCTCCCTCTTTTCCAGTTTTTCCCCTTTCAATCCCACTGTTGCCCTTTGTGTTTATCTGTTGATTATTATCCCCTTTTATCACCATTAAGAGAAACCTAAGAGCTCGTTTGGAATAACATTAAATTATTTATTAGATATGAAGTACCTACTATATATCACAAATTTTGCTACATGTGGTGGAACTGAGAAAATGATCTTTAATAGTAGTGTTTAGAAGAGGCAGTCCAGAGGAATAGAGGGGTGAGGGCTTTGGAGTCAGGGACACCTGGCTCTGCCAGATAGATTTCATGTTGTTACATTTGTAAAGTTATAAAGAAAATTATAAAGTTGTTGTGAGGTTTAGGGAACAGAGTCTAGCACATAGTAGGTAGTCAACAAATGAGACCTTTTAAAACATAATCTAGTGTTGTTTATTGAAAAATTATGTAACATGCATTCTAGTTTAGTTCTTTAGAGATTATTACTGAAATTTTAGCATGTCACCTTATATCCCTGAGGATCAATTGTTTAATCTGTAAAAATATGGTGGAATTAGCCAGTTTCAAGAGTATGTGATTCTAGTGACTCTATGAGCTATTTCTTTCTGGGAAATACAGAATCAATATCAAAGAGGACTTGGCACAAAACTGAGACTATGGACAGAATCTAAAAATGAGACCAACAATTGCTAGTTTCTTCGGTGTTTTTTTGTTTGTTTGTTTGTTTTGAGATGGAGTCTCGTGCTGTTGCTCAGGCTGGAGTACAGTGGCGCAATCTCCACCTCCTGGATTCAAGCGATTCTCCTGCCTCAGCATCCTGGTAACTGGGACTACAGGAGCCAGCCACCACGCCTGGCTTATTTTATTTAATTAATTAATTAATTTATTTATTTATTAATTTATTTATTTTAGCAGAGACAGGGTTTCATCATGTTAGCCAGGATGGTCTTGATCTCCTGACCTCATGATCTGCCCACCTCAGACTCCCAAAGTTCTGGGATTACAGGTGTTAGCCACCGCACCTAGCCTTCTTAGGTGTTTTGAAGTCCAGTAATATAAAGCATTCATACAAATATGCTGTGACTAAAAAGCTGAACCAAGAAGACAATGACAACAGGGTGGCAGACAAGATCAATCTTTTCATACTTTCCTAACTCTCTGCTTTCTACTTGTAATCTTCTGATTTGGATGTTATGATTTTTAGCAATGATCCTACACAAACTCAAAGCAAACAAAAACCAAAACAGCCACAAACAAAAAAAAAACTATGGAGAAAACAATAAGTTTTCAGGAGGGTCTCATTTCTTACTGATGCACAAGACAAAAAGGCACTGTATTTATTCATTCAACAAATATACATTGCTTAATTATTATGTTCCATGCACTGTGCCAGGACATTGGGATAAACCAGATAACCATTGCTCCTGATACATGAATCTTGGTCTAGTTTGGGTTAGGGAGGAACCCACAAACAACTGCAATTCAATGTAATCAATGCTGCAAAAGAGAAATCAAGCATGACATGAGTACACGAATAAAAATACATGTCTGGATCAGTAGTTCTCAATCACGGTTGATTATTTCCTCCCTGGGACACCTGACAATACATGGAGCCATGTTTGATTTTTACAACTGGGGGTGGGGGTAGGGATGTTACTTGCATCTAGCTGCTGGAGGTTGCAGGACGGCCTCCTCCACATCAAAGAGTTATTCACTCCCAAATGTTAATAGTGCTGAAGTGGGGAAACCCTGACCTAGATGTAAGGGGCTAAAGAAGACTTTACAGAGAAAGTGATGTTTAATCTGAGAGTTGAAAGAGGAGTAGGTGTTAACGATCTATTGAATTTAGCAAGAAGGGGGTTGTTACTGACCTTGACAGGGTGCAGTTGGAAATGGTTTGAGGAGAGAGTGGGTAGTGAGAACATGGAGAGCCAAAAACAATTCTTTTAAAAAGCTTGCCTGGGAAGGAAACAGACAGTGCAGAAGCTGGAGTGGGATGGGATATGCTAATGCACAATTATGTTTTGTTTGGTTTGGTTTTAAAAATGGGCAGGATTTGAACATGCATAATGCTGATGAGAAAGAACAAGTGGAGGAGGAGATATTAAAAACAGAAGAGGAGCAGAGGGAAGTTAATAGAGTGAGGCCTCCACATACCATATGATTCTATTGATATGAAATGTCTAAAGCAGACAGACCTATAGAGATGGAAAGCAAATTAATGGTACCTAGGGCTGGGGCTGGGGATGAGGGGGTTGAGGTAATGAAGAGTAACTGTTAATAGATACAGTTTTTGGAGGGTGGGGAATGAAAATTTTCTAACATGTATTGTAGTGATGGTTGTACAACTGTGTGAATAGATTAAAAACCATCAAGTTGTAGGTTAAAAACTTTTAAATAGGTTTGTTTTATGGTCTATGGATTATATTTTAATAAAGCTGATGTTAAAAATAGAGTGAGAAAGTGAGGATGGAGGGAATATGATTCCTCAGAGAGGGGGAGTGGTGACTTTTACGTAAGAGAAGACAGCTCTAAGTGACAGTAAAGGAAGAGAGCACCTGATGGATCCAGGTGGAGACCCAGCCTTAAGGTGGCAGAAAGGTGAGAAAGTCTGATGACTTTTTTGTTTGTGAAGTCAATGTATAGAATCAAGATTAAGTGAGAGTGACTGAGGAGGTGGTGGGATGGAGATTGGAGAAGACTGTATGGTTTAGAAATAGCTGGTCCCACAAAGAGTAGCAAGTGATGAATAAGGAGTCAAAGATCTTGCCTGGAATTACCTAGAGACTGAATTTGGAGACCATGACTTTATAGTGGCCTTAGTCTAGCAGACCATGTTATTAGTTGGTGCAAAGTTATCTGTGATGTTTGCCATTAAAAGTGCATTCACATTACTTTTCATAGCAAAAATTGCAATTACCTTTGCATCAACCTAATAATATGCAAGACTTGTAGACCTAACATTTAAAGAACAGGCAGCAGCTATGAAGGACTCAGACTCAAGGTCGCCTCAAGACAGTACCAAATGATAATGGGACAGGTGCACTGGGGATAAGGGCAAGAGTGAGTTTGAAGTGGTAATCCACAAATTTAAACCATCCAGGGAAAACAGTTCTAAGTTTCATTTGTACAGTAGGCCAATTTCTTACAGCATATTCTATATTTGATTATAGTTCAGATTTTTGCCACGCATTACAATGATAAAATATGTTTGCATATTTTATTTTGTCTTACTTATACAATGTCTTAGTGTCCTTGGGCTGCTATAACAAAAAAACATTAATTATGGGGCTTATCAACAACAATAATTTATTTCTCACAGTTCCAGAGGCTGGGAAGTTTAAGATCAAACTGCTGGCACTTGTGATATCTGGTGAGAGCCTGTTTCCTGGTACACAGATGGCAACTTCTCTCTGAATCCTCACATGATGGAAGGGGCAAGGCAGATTTCTGGGGCCTCTTTTATAAGGACACTATTCCCATGTATGAGTGCTCTGCCCTCATGACCTAATTATCTCCCAACAGTCCCACCTCCTGATAGGAACAGATTGGTGATTTGATTTCAATATATGAATTGCGTGTGGACACAAACATTCAAACCAGAGTGAGTAATGCCTATTACATTTTATGTATATCATTGTAAGATACAAAAAAAGGGCTCTTTTTTTTTTTATTCCTGTGCATCTACTCTACCCCACACACATGCATGTGCACACACACAGAGTCTTGTTCACAGTGGACGTTTAATAGACGATATACAACAGTTTTGCTGAACGGAGTTGACTTAAATAAGCTTAGAACTCAGTATCAAACTGCCTATTTAAGTAGTAGTTATATCTCTTCAATCGTGTAGATTAGGGCAAGTTATTTTACCACTCTCGACAGTGATTCCTTACTCTTTAAAACAAGGTATGTCACCTACCCTGATTTTTGTTTATTCATAGGTGTTTTTTAGAAGGATTGCTATTCAGAAGCAGGAGATACTTTTCCGTCATTCTCCGTAGCTGCTGCCTTACCATGTGGTCTAGTCTCTCTGCTTCTGGACACAGTATTTGATCTTAGTTCTTCTTCATAATTACGCCAATCACCCGATAAACTAAAGGAGATTTATTGTTTTGAACTAAAAGGGAGTTGCTATGCAGCATTAAGATACACATCAAGTGAACAAGTCCCAGCTGAGCACTCGTTAAATCATCAGGTTTTCCCCAAGGTCTTGCTCTCTTTGTGATAATTGATGCACAGCTGTCATTGGCCCAGGACCAGGCCTCCAGCATGTAGCCAAGAAAAGGGAATCAGAAGCTGGTGCTTTGCTAGTGTGATGATATAGTAAGCTATACACCCAGATCTAGACTTTTCTGACCTGTTTATGTGTAGGCATGGAAAACACTCATTCAACATGGACCAGGTTCTTCACTGGTGAATCCAAGCATGTAATAACATTGCTTTTTCATTAAAGGGAAAGCAAGATAAGGGAGATGTATTCGGCTATGGGCGGGACTTTGAAAGCAAGGCAAGGAAGGAGTTAGCTTCAGCCATGTGGATACTGGTTGGCATTCCAAGCAGGTGGGCTTGATCTCTAATAGACAGTCAAGGAGACATGTAGCACCCAAAGACAGCAGAGTGAACAAGAATAATATGTCACCATTGATTGTCTTTTATGGATGTTACTTTTCACTGAAAGATGTTTACCTGGTTATAACAGCCCAGTTTGGGGGCAATAGAGTAGATGTGTCCTTCTAGGCACTTAAAATGACTAATAACATCTTTTGTGTCTGCCCGTGTGGATGTGTGTGTGCACTAGAAATTTGAGACAGTCTTCACGGAATAAAGTATGTGAAAGCACTTTATAAAAGGCAAAACATTATACACTTGTGACAGACTATTTTTTTTAATTGAATTCAATCCTCCATACATCCACTTCACTTTCTTTATGCCATCCTCCTGTCCCTATGCTTAGCTAGTTTCTTTTTTTTTTTATTATACTTTAAGTTTTAGGGTACATGTGCACAATGTGCAGGTTAGTTACATACGTATACATGTGCCATGCCGGTGTGCTGCACCCATTAACTCGTCATTTAGCATTAGGTATATCTTCTAAGGCTATACCTCCGTCCTCCCCCCACCCCACAACAGTCCCCAGAGTGTGATGTTCCCCTTCCTGTGTCCATGTGTTCTCATTGTTCAATTCCCATCTATGAGTGAGAACATGCAGTGTTTGGTTTTTTGTCCTTGCGATAGTTTACTGAGAATGATGATTTCCAATTTCATCCATGTCCCTACAAAGGACATGCACTCATCATTTTTTATGGCTGCATAGTATTCCATGGTGTATATGTGCCACATTTTCTTAATCCAGTCTATCATTGTTGGACATTTGGGTTGGTTCCAAGTCTTTGCTATTGTGAATAGTGCCACAATAAACATATGTGTGCATGTGTCTTTCTAGCAGCATGATGTATAGTCCTTTGGGTATATACCCAGTAATGGGATGGCTGGGTCAAATGGTATTTCTAGTTCTAGATCCCTGAGGAATCACCACACTGACTTCCACAATGGTTGAACTAGTTTACAGTCCCACCAACAGTGTAAAAGTCTTCCTATTTCTCCACATCCTCTCCAGCACCTGTTGTTTCTTGACTTTTTAATGATCGCCATTCTAACTGGTGTGAGATGGTATCTCATTGTGGTTTTGATTTGCATTTCTCTGATGGCCAGTGATGATGAGCATTTTTTCATCTGTCTTTTGGCTGCATAAATGTCTTCTTTTGAGAAGTGTCTGTTCATATCCTTTGCCCACTTTTTGATGGGCTTGTTTGTTTTTTTCTTGTAAATTTGTTGGAGTTCATTGTAGATTCTGGATATTAGCCCTTTGTCAGATAAGTAGGTTGCGAAAATTTTCTCCCATTTTGTGGGTTGCCTGTTCACTCTGATGGTAGTTTCTTTTGCTGTGCAGAAGCTCTTTAGTTTAATTAGATCCCATTTGTCAATTTTGGCTTTTGATGCCATTACTTTTGGTGTTTTAGACATGAAGTCCTTGCCCATGCCTATGTCCTGAATGGTAATGCCAAGGTTTTCTTCTAGGGTTTTTATGGTTTTAGGTCTAACGTTTAAGTCTTTAATCCATCTTGAATTAATTTTTGTATAAGGTGTAAGGAAGGCATCCAGTTTCAGCTTTCTCCATATGGCTAGCCAGTTTTCCCAGCACCATTTATTAAATAGGGAATCCTTTTCCCATTGCTTGTTTTTCTCAGGTTTGTCAAAGATCAGATAGTTGTAGATATACGGCGTTATTTCTGAGGGCTCTGTTCTGTTCCATTGATCTATATCTCTGTTTTGGAAAGCAGGAAAGATCCAAAATTGACACCCTAACATCACAATTAAAAGAACTAGAAAAGCAAGAGCAAACACATTCAAAAGCTAGCAGAAGGCAAGAAATAACTAAAATCAGAGCAGAACTGAAGGAAATAGAGACAAAAACCCTTCAAAAAATTAATGAATCCAGGAGCTGGTTTTTTGAAAGGATCAACAAAATTGATAGACCACTAGCAAGACTAATAAAGAAAAAAAGAAGAATCAAATAGACGCAATAAAAAATGATCAAGGGGATATCACCACCGATCCCACAGAAATACAAACTACCATCAGAGAATACTACAAACACCTCTATGCTTAGCTAGTTTCTAAAGTGTTGCTTAATAACAGCTAGAGGCATAATCCCCTCCTGGGGTGAAACAATATATATACATATACGTATATATGTATATGTATATACATACGTGTGTATATGTATATGTATATACATACGTGTGTATATGTATATGTATATACATACGTGTGTATATGTATATGTATATACATACGTGTGTATATGTATATGTATATACATACGTGTGTATATGTATATGTATATACATACGTGTGTATATGTATATGTATATACATACGTGTGTATATGTATATGTATATACATACGTGTGTATATGTATATGTATATACGTACGTCCGTATATGTATATACATATATGTATGTATGCATATACATATATGTATATATGTGTATGCATATACATATATGTATATATATTCTCATTTAAGTATTATTTAAGTATAATTACTATTCTTTTAAAATATGAAAGTAAGGTATGCTTATTATAAAAACTGGAAAATGCATAAAATAATGAAGAAAATTATATTATCTATAATCTCTCTCCATCAAGATAATCATTTATGTGTCATTGCTTTCAGCTCTTTTACTATACACACTAGGATATAAAACATATATATTTCATACATTGTGATCATCCTGCATATTGTTTTTGAATATTCCTTTTCTATTTAAGTTTATATGAAGGGTTTTATCTTGTGATTAAATGGTCTTCAAAAATACTTTAATGGATTCACAAGAGTTCATTATGTGAACATAATTTAAAAACTAACTTCTGAAAACAACATTTTATTGCTCCAAATTTCATCATTATTTTAAAAATCTAATTAACATATTTTTATTATAAAGTTTTTGGTTTATTTTGTTTTGTTTTCTTAAATTTCTATTTTTATTTTTTAGGATCAGGCCTCAAAATGATATTATAAATTAAAAGGTTGTACATATGTCTATATATTTAGTAGAACTCTCTTGAAGGTACAAATAACTTAATAGGGAATGTAAAGCTTTAAACATTTTGTTAAGAGCAGCAGTAAGGATGATGTGTGTTAATGACGATCTCCCATACTGTTCAAGTCACATGCTACCCACCAAAGAAAGCATATTCTGCATCTTTAGCATAATCCAAGTATAACTGGCTTAATCAAAAATTTTGTTCTTTAAAAACTCTGTATTTCCTTGGTATGGCTTGAAGTCTTCTCAATCAATGAGTTCACTTTGGATAAATTATTATAGGAACCTAGCTTATATATCAACACACACATAGCACTATCATCTTCCTAAGACATTCAGTCTTTCTACTACTGGAAGCATATTAACTTGTATTATTTACTGTTTGTAGGTTTCCCCATATACTTTCAGACTTATGGCCCCTAAAAGTGATAGAGTGTGTTACTTGTTTATTATGATAGCCTCCAGCTGGATTTAGAAGCTACATATCAACAGAGTAAATACTATTTTAAAATATCTCCATATTGTATCTGTATTTTGATGTTATGTTGATGATTTTCAATTGTTCAAGGTTAAAGAGGTTAAGCACCCCATGTACTCCTGAACCACCCATATCTCCCACATATACATTGTTTGACAAAGCCTAAAACTAAATAAATAAAGATGTGGGAAAATGAGAATACTGGCATTCTTGGCCTGTTATTTAAGATGACTCTATCAAGGTAACTCTAATTTTTGACATTTTTCCTTCCCCAAGGCTGGTTCTGCTACTGAGCTCAGCAGGCTAATCATGCTTTACCTATCCATGCAGAGGTAAAGTGTCATTAAAATGATTGATAGGGTATACGTACCTCAAACATGACAGTAGTGATGACTTCCCCATGTGACATGTTGCTCCTGAAATAATTTTAAGATTGTTTATGTATTGTCACAATAGAACCCTGACTTATGTTTCACAATCCGGTTAGCTTCTTACAGGGACCTTGAACAATTCTCTTATTTTAGTCAGTTACAACACCTTTTCCCTGATGGGCCATTGGATTGATGCAGGAGGATGTAATTATGTGAAATTGAGACAGCGAGACAGCAAGGCCCCAAATGAATCAGCAGCTTATTCTACTTTTATGGGTACAGGGCAGCTTCTTTTGTGTTTTCCTGGCTATTTGAATTCTGCTGTTTGCTGTTCTCTCCAACTTTGATTCTTTGATCCACAGTGTATATGCCTGCTCTGCTTTTGTTAACTCAATGCCTGCTGGTCCTTGCCTTGTCTCAGTCTTCAGAATATGGATGTGAAGACTGGATCACAAAGACAGGTCATGCTGAGACTGGGGAGGCATATCTGATCTCTGGGTTTGAGTCCCAGTTAGTAAAAGAAAGACTTTAGAGCAGCACTAAAATCTCATTCATGGCATGAAGCAAAGTCAGAATTGAGCCATAGTCAGACATTAAATCAAAGTGTCAGATATGACAAATCTGAGCAAGGCCGTGCATGAGAGGATGAGTGTTCTTGAGCAAAAGGGAAGTCTAAATCCATAGGGTTGACAAAGAAGTAAATATGCTGAAATGAGGGAGAGCCCAGGGGCAGGTTTAAACCATTATTCTTGGATTGTACCTTGCTGTGGTACAACAACTGGTAAATTTTGACTTCCCTTGCTCTGCTAAAGTTCCTAGTTGGTCTTCAAGGCACACTGTTTTGAAACCTGTGCCTGTCAATCCTAAGCCTAGTAGTTCTACTAAGATTCAATAGCAGAATCAAACCAGCCACATGGTTTCAGTAGAAGACAGACAGCTGCAGTGAAAATGAAAACAGAGGCTGTTTCAAGTTAAAGGCTATTCCTGGACTGGTTGCTGAAGATGTTGTGGGTCTGTTGTTATATGTGGTTCAGCCATTGTCCGTTTGTATATTCAGTCTTTCAACATACACATATTCTAAATTCTTGTCAGGCAATTGTGGTGGATTCTTATCTGATATGAATTAACTTTAGTTAAACTACTTCAATGCTAGGGGCAATATCTCTCTTCAAAGGAGTTTATAATCTAGTTGGAAGAATAAATAAGCATTACACAGTAAATTCCACAAACAAAATGGTCTAGGAATCCAAGTATGGGTTATCATACCTAGTTATGTTGAGTGGATATATTAAAAAGGGCTTCACAGGCAGATAGCATTTGAAATGAGCCTTTAAGAACATGAAAACAGCTCTTTAAAATGGAGTGGGGGAAGAATTGGGGAGATGGCCTCAAAGAAAACAGTGGAGTAGGGAAGTAGGAACCCAAAGACAAATTTACTGACTCCACTAGGTTGTATTGATCTGAGCAACTCTGTTTTGAATTATGTTATTGATTCTTTTTTTTTCTTTTGTAAGGCTTCTTAGCATTATGTTTTTGTTTTTTTTTTAATTATACTTTAAGTTTTAGGGTACATGTGCACAATGTGCAGGTTAGTTACATATGTATACACGTGCCATGTTGGTGTGCTGCACCCATTAACTCGTCATTTAACATTAGGTATATCTCCAAATGCTATCCCTCCCCCCCTCTCCCCACCCCACAACAGGCCCCGGTGTGTGATGTTCCCCTTCCTGTGTCCATGTGTTCTCATTGTTCGATTCCCACCTATGAGTGAGAACATGCAGTGTTTGGTTTTTTGACCTTGTGATAGTTTGCCTAGAATGATGGTTTCCAGCTTCAGCCATGTCCCTACAAAGGACATGAACTCATCATTTTTTACGGCTACATAGTATTCCATGGTGTATATGTGCCACACTTTCTTAATCCAGTCTATCATTGTTGGACATTTGAGTTGGTTCCAAGTCTTTGCTATTGTGAATAGTGCCGCAATAAACATACATGTGCATGTGTCTTTATAGCAACATGTTTTATAATCCTTTGGGTATATACCCAGTAATGGGATGGCTGGGAACTCCTACCCTGCAAGTTTTCTTATTCTGTATTCCATTCCCTCTTTATGTTGTTCTGTTCTGATCCCAACAATTACCTGTCACTTTTTGTATGAAATTGTGCTAAATGGTAAGATTCCAATTATCTAATACTGCTTAGAGATAGTCTTACCAAACTTCCCAGAAAGAACCTGAAGATTTTCAAAGTATTCCACTAGTGTGAGAGTCTGGAACTATAAAAGTCCAGATAGTGAATATTTTTGGCTTTACAGGTTATACAGTCTCTATTGCAACTACTTAACTTTGCCACTAGTGCAAAAGCTATAAAGAATGGGTGCAAACAGAGTTGGCCTCATAGTGGGCTGACTTTGGCTCACAGCTTGGATTGTTTGCTGACCCATCTATTAGTGGATGGATATTTCCAAAGAGAGACTGGCTTTGTTAAAGCAGATATGGGAATTGAGATAATGTCAAAGCACTGGAGACATTTGGGAAAGATTCCAAGTAATATGTACCACTTCTCTTCATGGAACCTTATCTCTGTACTTTTTTTAAACAAAATACATAGTTTCCTTGATCGTCTGAAGCCTTCTTCTCTCAATTCGTCAAAGTCATTCTCCCTCCAGCTTTGTTCCGTTGCTGGTGAGGAACTGCATTCCTTTGGAGGAGGAGAGGTGCTCTGCTTTTTAGAGTTTCCAGTTTTTCTGCTCTGTTTTCTCCCCATCTTTGTAGTTTTATCTACTTTTGGTCTTTGATGATGGTGATGTACAGATGGGTTTTTGGTGTGGATGTCCTTTCTGTTTGTTAGTTTTCCTTCTAACAGACAGGACCCTCAGCTACAGGTCTGTTGGAGTTTGCTAGAGGTCCACTCCAGACCCTGTTTGCCTGGGTATCAGCAGCGGTGGCTGCAGAACAGCAGATTTTCGTGTACCGTGAATGCTGCTGTCTGATCGTTCCTCTGGAAGTTTTGTCTCAGAGGAGTACCCGGCCGTGTGAGGTGTCAGTCTGCCTCTACTGGGGGGTACCTCCCAGTTAGGCTGCTCGGGTGTCAGGGGTCAGGGACCCACTTGAGGAGGCAGTCTGCCCATTCTCAGATCTCCAGCTGCATGCTGGGAGAACCACTGCTCTCTTCAAAGCTGTCAGACAGGGACATTTAAGTCTGCAGAGGTTACTGCTGTCTTTTTGTTTGTCTGTGCCCTGCCCCCAGAGGTGGAGCCTACAGAGGCAGGCAGGTCTCCTTGAGCTGTGGTGGGCTCCACCCAGTTCAAGCTTCCTGGCTGCTTTGTTTACCTAAGCGAGCCTGGGCAATGGCGGGCGCCCCTTCCCCAGCCTCGCTGCCACCTTGCAGTTTGATCTCAGACTGCTGTACTAGCAATCAGTGAGACTCCGTGGGTGGAGGACCCTCCAAGCCAGGTGCAGAATATAATCTCCTGGTGCGCCATTTTTTAAGCCCATCGGAAAAGTGCAGTATTAGGGTGGGAGTGACCCGATTTTCCAGGTGCCCTCTGTCACCCCTTTCTTTGACTAGGAAAGGGAACTCCCTGACCCCTTGCACTTCCCGAGTGAGGCAATGCCTCGCCCTGCTTTGGCTTGCACACAGTGCACTGTACCCACTGTCCTGCGTCCACTGTCTGGCACTCCCTAGTGAGATGAACCTGGTACCTCAGATGGAAATGCAGAAATCACCTATCTTCTGTGTCGCTCATGCTGGGAGCTGTAGACCAGAGCTGTTCCTATTCGGCCATCTTGGCTGCCCTCTCACAAAATACATAGTTTCTTATTCAGAGAAAAAGGGTTAGAATAGTTTTTCTCTTTTGAGACATAAATTTAACTTAGTTATAATACATTTAACAAATGTTTACTGGGCCTCTACTGCTATTGTGGATACCAAGAAGAGTAAGTCTTGACTCTTTATACATTTATACCTTTAAAGATCTTATAGATTAACAGTAGAATAAGGTAAGCACTAAGAGAGAAGCACACACACAATTTATGAATATTTATGGTAAGAAGAGATTATGCAAATGGACCACACCATTCTTTTCCTTCATGAGCACTTGAGATGCAATTCAAAGTCTAGGTAAAATTAATGAATGAAAACATGAAGTATTAAACATTTAGACAAGAAAGTTAAGACATCTAGGAAATAGTGTATAGTCTGCTTTACATTTTACTCAGATCTCTATATCTATCATGTCCCAACTTTCCTCTTGACTTTTCCCTGGACTGACTTTCCCCTCATTAACCAATATACCTAATATTGCTTAGGTATATTTGTACCAAACTTTCCCAGAAAGGATCCAAAGAAAACCACCATCTCATCATTTGCTCAACTTAGAAGACTGGTATGTGTCTTTTTTCCACTCATCAATTTATTTTGCTTGCATTCAAAATTTTGCTTACATCGAAACATTAGATATGTTTTTAATTCTTCTACCTTTTTCCATCTGTGCTTCCACCAGTTAGTCTCAATCACATGCCTGGACTCCTGGACTAGTCTCCTAATGATTCTTACCACTTCCATTCTTGCTCTGTTCTAATCTCTTCCTCACATAATTGTCAGAATAATATTTTTTAAAACCATAAAATGGACGGTTTTAATGCCCTACTTGAAACCCTTTAGGAGCTTCCAATATGTTCAGGCAAACAACCAGACTTTCAGTTCTGCAAATCTTCAGCAGTCTTCCCTGCCCTCAAATGTATTCTTTCCTTCCTTTGGAACACTTTCATTCTCACTGTTTGCATGATTGATTCCTTGGCTTCTTTCAGATCTTATGTTAATTTTTAACCCTTTAGGGACTCCTTCTCTGATCGTCCTATCATAGAAGATTGCTTGTTCATGGATTTCATGACAATATGTATTGCTTAACTCTTCTATTAGCCTGAATCTCTGAAGCCAGAAATAGGTTGTTTGGTTCACTGTAGATATACAGCACCTAGTAGTACAGTGTCTGCCAGTATAGGTATTTATTCAAATGGTTATTTGATAGTTATTTCTTGAGAATAGTCAGGATATTTACAAATGCAATTTGGGAGTTTGAGGTATTGAGGAGTGATTGACGCAAATTTGGCCATCACTTGCATACAGGTGATTGATGGTTGAGATTATGAAAGTGGATGAGATTTTCAAAGAAGATAAGAAATATTGAGAAATAATTTAGAATGCTTTGGGTAACTTAAGAGTAAGTTATCTAACCACTTTGTCTTTCTGTTTTTTTTTTTTTTTGTCTCTAACATATGTATATTATGGCCTCTATGTATGTATGGTATCATGTCTCTAATGTATACATAATATTAGTACCTTAGGTGACTAAGACACCTTCGTAGGAGCTGGCACGTTAAGTACTCTCAGAGGACCCGACATATAGTAGGGTCTCAATAAACATCATTTTCTTGTCCTTTCTCATTCTAAACTACTACACTCCCATGAAACATAAAATAAACAAATATAAGATCTCATGTATGTTATTTAAAAATAATAAAATCTCCTTCAACAAACATTCAACAAGCACTAATTTATCATCTTTTATGAATATCAGGTTTGATGCCAACTGCTGAGAGTATTTTTAAAAAGGAGTTTATGATTTGGAGGAGCATACAGACTTTGGAGAGAAATAAAATGGGTGATTAAAATGTAGTAAGCATAGAGATAAGGGTGCAAAATGAACACACAGAAAAGTGGTTTGCTCTTTTTAAGAACTAACTTGGATATTTCAGTGGGATTCGGCATGGTCCTGGCAAGTTCTTGAATCTCTCCTTAGGCATTTACTAGGATGCCACATGGCATAATTTACTTAACTCCTCTGAACATCATTCCTCACCTGTAGAGTAAAGATAAGAATCACATCTTTCAAGGTTGTTGTTAGGTGTCACATAGATTAAGGTAAATTACTTGATATATTCTAAAATGCTTTAAGTGAGGGTCTACCATGGTGAGTCAAAGGGAATCTGAAATAAAGCAACTGCAGTTGGTAAAGGACTTATCAAATAGTGTCAGTTGAACAGGAATTACAGAACTCTCCTCACCTACCCATATTACCTAACGTTCCCACCATCTTGAGAATACTTAGTTATAAATAAAATCATAGTTTTCATGAACTGAAACTCTTAATTAAATAGAATCTTTAGGCATGCTACTCTTTAGAGGATAAAGAAAGTGATAAGAAAGCAAACTGATAACAGGGAACCAGTAAGAAAAATAACTCCAGGCTATGTCTTGGAGATAGTAGACATTTCAGATCAATCTTTCTTATCTTTTTTACTTACTTTCTATGCTGCACACAGAGAGCATATTTAGAATGATGAACCACAGGCAACATAAAAGCATCATCAAAGAACATTTCTTTCATGTTCATTATACATACTCTATAGCAAAGGCTGGAAAATGGGTGGCTATATTTAGCACAGACTTCTGAACAACACAGTCTAGAAAAATACTATACTAATCAATTTTTAGCTAAAAACTTTAATTTATCATCCACTCAATATTAAAGGTAAAAGGTTGTAACAGAGATTAATTTTAAACAGCTTGGAAAAGAAAAAGAATCTGCATCACTTGATTCCAAATTAGACCTCCTGCGGTTTTAATGCAAGCAGGTTTTAAAAACATATTCATTTTAATATTAACAAAATATTATTATTTACATAAATTACTACTTAAGTATAATTTCTGGGTAAAATTGTTACAGTGAATATCTTTGACGAATGATACAGCAATCTTGAAGCAATAGGTAACTTTCTTTTGAAAATCTGACTAATGTCACTGGAATTTCTTGGCTATCTCTTGTATTTTCACATGTCAATTACATAATAATGTTCACTGAATATTTTTTCTTATTTCATGCTTCCTTTTTTAAAATATATATAATAATGCTCTTTACCATTACCAAGTGTAGTTTGAAAGTTTTTGTGAAACATATCTATTTAGGGCAAAAGGAACCCTAAATTTGACGACTATCTAATTGAATTAATATTAAGTGAATTTATATTTTGTGGAAACATGGCAGCAAAATTCAGCCAGTTATTCCAGCAGGTGGCTCCCTAGCACTGCCTGCTGATTTATGACTTTGTGTTTAAAGGATTGTCAGCATAAGCAATGAAAATTCAAATGTAGAATTTTAAATGTGGATGAGTTCTCCTGCCTTTCAGATTCTAATGAACTGCAGCCCAATGCCAGTTTGCCACATGGTTTCACTGTTGCTACAGTCTCTTCATTTAAGAAGCAAATGACACCAAGAAGTTTGCTAACAAATTCAACAAAATTGTAACTAAATAGCTACCTTTGTGATTGTTTAACAGGACTTAATTGACGATATGTGTTGCAAAAATAGGGACAATAAATGGCCTGGGAATTGTATACCTCCTGGTTGTTTATTCGTGAAGCAAAAGATTCTCTCAGCAGTGTGCATTGTTATGAATCATTAAGAGGAAAAGAGAAGTGACGGAACCAAGATTAGAGACTGCATGTTACCACTGATGAATGCTTTTTTGTCTCTGCCCTAATCCCTTAATAAATAAATTTATAGCTGATATAATGCATTTGTACTTTGATAATTTCCTCATTATTTCATTAGCGACACTGTTGCAGAGTAGAAAGAGTCAGAAGGGCAAAGATAAGAATTTCATTTCAGGTCTAGCAATTATTAAATATATAACCTGGGGCAACCTACTGAACTTGGTTTTTTATTTGCAAGTGGATTTCTCTAGATGGCAAATATCCATCTAGAGAATTGTTGGAAAAATTAGAGACAAGTTCTGTAAAATTCTTGGAATTCATTAGATTCTCAACACATTATACTTATTATTTTCCTAAGCAATCATATTTAATCCTTACCACAATTCCATTTTTTCTGCAATGTTTTGTTATTTCAACTAACTTTCAAATGTGCAGAGCCAAACATTAATTCCATTTACTGATGACAAAAAAAAAAATCACATGGTTTAAAAGAGTTTGTTCTAATAACACAACTAGTTTTTCTATGGTCCATTATTATGTTACTGTCAAGCAGAGATCAGCAAATCTGGAGATAAATACTGGGTTGACTACTGTGTTTTCAATCTAAGAAATTGTTTCTTTTTTCATCTCAATAGTTTCAAGCAATCACAGGGATATTTAAGAAAATAAATTTTAGCTTTGGGGGGACAAAGAAATTAACACAAACAATTGCTCAGATTGACAAGTTTTTAGAACTACCATTTTTTAAATTTGCTACCATTTTATTGAAGGCGGCAACAGTCATTGTTGAGACAATTCAGGCATGAACTACATAGGAAAGTTCAGCCTCAACATTATAACGGTTTAGGTAAAAGTTTTTATGTTCTGAATTTTCCCTTAAATAGTAACTTTTTGATAAATAAATATAATCAGATGTAAGTCAGCAACTACTTTTAAAAAATTTTTATATTCATGTGTATGAAAAGAATTTTCTTAATCACCTTTCTGGCAACTAAAGTATTTTAATTTCTATTTTTTCCTCTTTAACTTTTTCACTTTAGAAAATTATTTTTTAACTAGAAAGTTTAAAATTAGTAAATGTGGCCACGCATGGTGGCTCATGCCTGTAATGCCAGCACTTTGGGAGGCAGAGGTGGGCGGATCATGAGGTGAAGAGATCGAGACCATCCTGGTAAACATGGTGAAACCCCATCTCTATTAAAAATACACAAATTAGCTGGGCGTGGTGGCGTGTGCCTGTAGTCCCAGCTACTCTGGAGGCTGAGGTGGGAGAATCGCTTGAACCCTGGAGGTGGAGGTTGCAGTGAGCCGAGATTGCACCACTGCACTCCAACTTGGTGACAAAGTGAGACTCTGTCTCAAAAATAAAATAAAATAAATAAAAATAAAAAGTAAAATTGGAAAATGAAAGAAAATAGACTTTGGGAAATCAAGAGAACATTTATTTTTCTTTTTAAAAACTTATTATGAAAAATTTCAAGCATGCAATACTAGAGAGAAGATAAAAATAAACCTGCATGTACTCTTTATGTCTTCAACACTTATCATTATTTTATTAATCTTCTTTATTGGTTATGGTTTAATTAAGCCTACTGTATATTTCTTATGTGATAGAGTATTTCAATGTGCAAGTCAACATATGATCAATGATTGTAACACAAATAGAAAGCTATCCTGTGTTCTCCGATTATTTGTACTAAATACCTTGAATTCATTGTGAATCTCCTTCATAGTACTTTGCCTCAAAGCTTAAATTCACCTGGAGGAGATAATCAGACACTGTATTTTTCAAAACAATAATCAACCTGTGCCTCATACAATTAATCCTAAGTATGTTTCTCCTTCTAGTATCACATGCTTCTTAGATAAAGTCCTTTTCTAAGTAGAAGGGTTGTATTGTTAATTCAGAATAATATTGTGTGTTTTCAGAAAGAAGTATATTTTTCTAGGAAAAATCTCAGAGCCAATAGTCCATACTAGATAAAAGCTGCTTCTTATTCATGAAGCTAATGGTAAATGTATGTGAATAATTTATCTTTTTGCTGCACTTAATTGCAACAAGTTTCTTTTATAACTGAACGCTATGTATGGAAACTTTTTTGTCCTGCTACTTAGTACATTAAGGAAAACAAAAAGGAGTTGTTATCCCTTTGTATTGCCAGTGGTGACAACAATATTTCTTATTTATGTTGAGGTGAAGTAGTACAATGAGTTACATTTGGGTTTAGTTATGCACGTTTGCATCTAAGCTCTATTACTTATTTACTATTGTGTTTAAGGTCTTCCATCTTCTGTGTCTCATTTTGACTCTCTGCATATAATAACATACTCATTATTGTATGTATATGTAATATACATTTATATACAGATAAATATTTGTATATACTATTTATATATTTTGTTTTTAGGCTAGCTATAAGGTACATACAGTAATGGGTATATCATTATATACAGACAGTCAAAGGAGACACAGAAGACACAGAAGAAATATATATATGTGTATATATATATTTGAAATGTGCAAATATATTCTATAGGCCAAACTAATTAATAGCACACCTATTGTAACACTATTTTCTCAATTTACTATACCATGCAAAGTTATCAATACATTCATCTTATTAATTTTTTATTCATGCAAGAAGTATTTATTTAGCAACTACTATGAGTCAAACACTATTTTAGGGGTTGGAATCAATAACTTCAATGCAGTGTCAGGGACTTGGGTTTGGATATCATACAGCTTAATGGTAAAATTAGTAGATGTGTAACTTGATGCCAGTGACAACTTTTCTGAGTCTGAGTTTCCTCATGCAAAATATTGATATAATAGTATCCCTTTCAACAGATTCTTGTAAGGATTAAATAAAATAATTTATGGAAAATATTATGATCATAAAAAGCACATAGTGAAGACTCAGTGATATTGGTTCCCTTTGCTACTTCCTGGCAGCATAAGGTCTAACACAGACCACCTGCTTTTGAGATTGTGACATATTTTCCAGTGAAACAGTTATAGCGTTACAGATAATTAGGATACAATGTGCAAAATATACCAATAGAGGAATATATATGCAATGTGCTATGGAGAATATAAAGAGATGGATCTGCTCCTTCTTGGAAGAGCCAGAAGAGATATACCAAACAAATATTTCAAGTAGAGGATATGAAAGGTTATCTGTTATTTTGAGTTGCCATTATTACACTTTGTACTTAAGTCTATTGTAGCACTTGCCCATACTATGTGGTGTTTTCCTTAATACACTTATCTCCCTTTTGTCTGTTCAATTCCTTAAGTTACTAAGTATGGCTATTTGTTTTAATATTTCTAGCATCTGGCATAGTACATGGCACATAGCATATACTGTCAAATATTTTGTTATAGGGATAACTATCCCAAAACACAAAGGTCAGAAGATATAGGTTATGTTCAGGAAACAGTGATAGTATTCTTAGCCAAATAGTAAGAGTAGAAGCCAAACTTGGAAAGGTCAGGAATGCCATACTAGGAATTTAAAATCAGTCTTGCAGGTATTGACTAGCCATTGACAATTCTTAACTGGGGAGGGCTAAAGCTTTATTAAGCAAAGAAAGTAGAAAATACAATTCTCCATTTTATTAAATTATTACTTTATTAAATTTAAGAATGTATGGGATCAATTTACAAAGCTCTCCTTTTTTTTTCTTTTAACAACTCACTGTTAAAGTGCCTAAATTGTATTTAGTTGTTTTACTTTGCATCAAAATCTAGGGTGGCTGGCTTGGACAAAATTATTGTATACAAATATAATATTGATTTTTTTATACGGGACAAGCATAACTGATGCAGGAGCACAGATTCAAATTGGAATCTAATTAGAAAGCAAGGAGTAAAAACCAAAATGCACATTTGCAATTATATCCAAAGTGTACTTTAATTACAATCTTTGCTCACATCAGACTACAGTCATGATAATTTGGTCCCTGTACCCTAGATTCATTGGATGTTCTCAGGGTGCAGGTAACTAATGAAACTAAAAAACACCTGTGAAAGATCTAGCAGTCTTTTGGAGTCCAGATGAGAATTTTAGGAACATGTATTTCTGCTTGTTTCTTAAAGAGCAAAAAGTTGGTAAAATTCCCCTTTTCTAGGAGAAATTGTATTTTTTATTCTATTGTGGCAGATTGAATGCTGATGTATATATAGTGATTGTTCTCATTTTGGTAGTATTAATACTATCTTTGGAACTGTTCAGTATCTCTGATATTTTTAAACATCTATGCATTCACAGTGAATAGGACAGTTTTATAGACATTAGTGTCCATAATGAGAAAAAGTCACATATTAAACTGAATATGGTTGTTTATTTATAACCAGATCAGTTACAGAGAACTTGGCCAGGCACGATGGCTCATGTCTGTAATCTCAGTACTTTGGGAGGCTGAGGCGGGCAGATCATTTGAGGTCAGGAGTGCGAGGCCAGCCTGACCAACATGGTGAAACCCCGTCTCTACTAAAAAACCAAAAAATTAGCTGGGTGTCGTGGTGCATGCCCGTAATCTCAGCTACTTAGGAGGCTGAGGCAGGAGAATTGCTTGAACCCGGGAGGCGGAGGTTGCAGTGAGGCGAGATAGTGCCACTGCACTCCAGCCTGGGTGACAGAGCAAGACTCCATCACACACACACACACACACACACACACACACACACACACACACACAGAGATAGAGAGAGAGAGAGAACAACTTAGTGCCATTCAAAGCACTCAGAGAAAGGGGTTATTAGAAATGCTATAACATTATTTTTCTTCTATGGCTAGTCACTTGCAGGATTTTAAAAGAATGACTCTCAAGAATTAGTATAAGACAAGACTGAGAAATGGAAATTGATGCTTTAATGAGGATTTTAAAAAAATCACTTAAGTAAAATTTAAAGTTCTGAAAGATTGGTTTCTAAAGAGTTGGGCCAGTTTAAGAAAGTTACCATGGTCAAAGTATGCATATTTGTAGTTTTAGAAACACGCACTTACATAATGATAGACTCAGAATCAATACTTGTGACCAAGTTCAAATCCCTAACTAATACAAGCATTGCCTCTAGATTCTTTCTGACTCTACATTTGGACATCCTATCTTTGACAATGATGGAGGAACTCCCTTCCACACTGCATGGAGAAGCTTATTGCATTTTTGGAAAAGTCAAGCTGTGGAGAAAATTATTTTACAGTCTGGAGGACATATATCAAGCACACAACAGTGGTTACCTTTGTCCAAATGTAATATAAGGGTAGAGACTGGGCATAGTATTTAAAAGGGACTTTTGTTTTAACTAAAATGTTTAATCTTTTAGGTACATGTAATGTTTTGATAGAAGCATACAATGTGTAATGATCCCAATCAGGGTAATTGGCGTATCCATCACCTCAAGCATTTATTATTTCTTTGTGTTAAGAACATTCAAATTCTACTCTTTTAGTTACTTTAAAATACACAATAAATTATTAACTATAGTTACTCTATTGTGTTACCGAATAGTAGGTAATATTTATTCCAACTGTATTTTTATACCCATTAACCATTCCCACTTTATCCTTTGTCTCCCTGCTACCCTTCCCAGTCTCTGGTGACCATCGTTCTAATCTCTATCTGAGTCCAAATTTTAAAATGTTTAACTCCCACATGAGTGAGAATATGCAATATGTGTCTTTCTGCATGTTGCTTATTTCACCTAACACAATGTCTTCCAGCTCTGTTCATATTATTGCAAATGACAGGATCTCATTCTTTTTTATAGCTGAATAACACTTCATTGTATATATGTTTGACTTTTCTCTTTCTTTCTTTCTTTCTTTTCTTTCTTTCTTTTTTGAGACAGAGTCTCGCTATGTCGTGACTTTTCTTTATCCTTTCATCCACTGATGGACACTTAGGTTGATTTCATATGTTGGCTATTGTGAATAGTGCCACAGTAAACATGGGAGTCCACATATCTCTTTGCTTTACTCATTTCTTTTCTTGTGAATATATACCCAGCAGTGTGATTGCTAAATTATATGGTAGTTTTATTTTTGTTTTTTTGAGGAACCTCTAATACTATTCTCCACAGTGACTGTACTAATTTATATTCCCACCAACAGTCTACATATGTTCCCCTTTCTCCATATTCTGATCAAGATTTCTTATTGCATGTCTTTGTACAAAAGCCATTTTAACAGGGGTGATATGATATATCTTTCTAATTTTAATTTGCATTTCTCTGATGATTAGTGATGTTGACGATTTTTTCATATGCCTGTTTGCCATTTGTATGTCTTCTTTTGGGTAATGTCCATTTAGATCTTTTGCCCACTTTTAATTGGCTTATTTAATTTTTCCTGTGGAATTGTTTGAGTTTCTTATTAATCCCCAGCGTATGTCAATTTTAAAATGGTAACTTTCTTTTTTTAATTTTTTTAAATTATACTTTACGTTTTAGGGTACATGTGCACAACGTGCAGGTTAGTTACATATGTATACACATGCCATGTTGATGTGCTGCACCCAGTAACTCGTCATTTAACATTAGGTATATCTCCAAATGCTATCCCTCCCCTCTTCCGCCATCCCACAACAGGCCCTGGTGTGTGATGTTCCCTTTCCTGTGTCCATGTGTTCTCATTGTTCAATTCCCACCTATGAGTTAGAACATGTGTTTGGTTTTTTGTCCTTGTGATAGTTTGCTGAGAATGATGGTTTCCAGCTTCATCCATGTCCCTACAAAGGACATGCACTCATCATTTTTTATGGCTGCATAGTATTCCATGGTGTATATGTGCCACATTTTCTTAATCCAATCTATCATTGTTGGACATTTGGGTTGGTTCCAAGTCTTTGCTATTGTGAATAGTGCCACAATAAACACACATGTGCATGCGTCTTTCTAGCAGCATGATGTATAGTCCTTTGGGTATATACCCAGTAATTGGATGGCTGGGTCAAATGGTATTTCTAGTTCTAGATCCCTGAGGAATCACCACACTGACTTCCACAATGGCTGAACTAGTTTACAGTCCCACCAACAGTGTAAAAGTGTTCCTATTTCTCCACATCCTCTCCAGCACCTGTTGTTTCCTGACTTTTTAATGATCGCCATTCTAACTGGTGTGAGATGGTATCTCATTGTGGTTTTGATTTGCATTTCTCTGATGGCCAGTGATGATGAGCGTTTTTTCATGTGTCTTTTGGCTGCAGAAATGTCTTCTTTTGAGAATTGTCTGTTAATATCCTTCACCCACTTTTTGATGGGGTTCTTTTTTTCTTGTAAATTTGTTGGAGTTCATTGTAGATTCTGGATATTAGCCCTTTGTCAGATGAGTAGATTGCAAAAATTTTCTCCCATTCTGTAGGTTGCCTGTTCATTCTGATGGTAATTTCTTTTGCTGTGAAGAAGCTCTTTAGTTTAATTAGATCCCATTTGTCAATTTTGGCTTTTGTTGCCATTGCTTTTGGTATTTTAGACATGAAGTCCTTGCCCATGCCTATGTCCTGAATGGTATTGCCTAGGTTTTCTTCCAGGGTTTTTATGGTTTTCGGTCTAACATTTAAGTCTTTAATCCACCTTGAATTAATTTTTGTATAAGGTGTAAGGAAGGGATCCAGTTTCAGCTTTCTACATATGGCTAGCCAGTTTTCCCAGCACCATTTATTAAATAGGGAATCCTTTCGCCATTGCTTGTTTTTGTCAGGTTTGTCAAAGATCAGATGGTTGTAGGTATACAGCATTATTTCTGAGGCCTCTGTTGTGTTCCATTGGTCTATATCTCTGTTTTGGTACCAGTACCATGCTGTTTTGGTTACTGTAGCTTTGTAGTATAGTTTAAAGTCAGGTAGAGTGATGCCTCCAGCTTTGTTCTTTTGGCTTGGGATTGACTTGGCAATGCGGGCTCTTTTTTGTTCCATATGAACTTTAAAGTAGTTTTTTCCAATTCTGTGAAGAAAGTCATTAGTAGCTTGCTGGGGATGGCATTGAATCTATAAATTACTTTGGGCAGTATGACCATTTTCACGATATTGATTCTTCCTACCCATGAGCATGGAATGTTCTTCCGTTTGTTTGTATCATCTTTTATTTCCTTGAGCAGTGGTTTGTAGTTCTCCTTGAAAAGGTCCTTCACATCCCTTGTATGTTGGATTCCTAGGTATTTTATTCTCTTTGAAGCAATTGTGAATGGGAATTCACTCATGATTTGACTCTCTGTTTGTCTGTTGTTGGTGTATAAGAATGCTTGTGATTTTTGCACGTTGATTTTGTATCCTGAGACTTTGCTGAAGTTGCCTATCAGCTTAAGGAGATTTTGGGCTGAGACAATGGAGATTTCTAGATATACAATCATGTCATCGGCAAACAGGGACAATTTGACTTCCTCTTTTCCTATATGAATACCCTTTATTTCCTTCTCCTGCCTGATTGCCCTGGCCAGAACTTCCAACACTATGTTGAATAGGAGTGGTGAGAGAGGGTATCCCTTTCTTGTGCCAGTTTTCAAAGGGAATGCTTCCAGTTTTTGCCCATTCAGTATGATATTGGCTGTGGGTTTGTCACAGATAGCTCTTATTATTTTGAGATACATCCCGTCAATACCTAATTTATTGAGAGTTTTTAGCATGAAGTGTTGTTGAATTTTTTGAAAGGCCTTTTCTGCATCTATTGAGATAATCATATGTTTTTTGTCATTGGTTCTGTTTATATGCTGGATTACGTTTATTGATTTGTGTATGTTGAACCAGCCTTGCATCCCAGGGATGAAGCCCACTTGATCAAGGAGGATAAGCTTTTTGATGTGCTGCTGGATTCGGTTTGCCAGTATTTTATTGAGGATTTTTGCATCGATGTTCATCAGGGATATTGGTCTAAAATTCTCTTTTTTTGTTGTGTCTCTGCCCGGCTTTGGTATCAGGATGATGCTGGCCTCATAAAATGAGTTAGGGAGGATTCCCTCTTTTTCTATTGATTGGAATACTTTCAGAAGGAGTGGTACCATTTCCTCCTTGTACCTCTGGTAGAATTTGGCTGTGAATCCATCTGGTCCTGGACTCTTTTTGGTTGGTAAGCTATTGATTATTGCCACAATTTCAGAGCCTGTTATTGGTCTATTCAGAGATTCAACTTCTTCCTGGTTTAGTCTTGTGTGGGTGTTTGTGTCGAGGAATTTATCCATTTCTTCTAGATTTTCTAGTTTATTTGTGTAGCGGTGTTTGTAGTATTCTCTGATGGTAGTTTGTATTTCTGTGGGATCGGTGGTGATATCCCCTTTATCATTTTTTATTGCGTCTATTTGATTCTACTCTCTTTTCTTCTTTATTAGTCTTGCTAACAGTCTATCAATTTTGTTGATCTTTTCTAAAAACCAACTCCTGGATTCATTGATTTTTTGAAGGTTTTTTTGTGTGTGTGTGCCTGTCTCTATTTCCTTCAATTCTGCTCTGATCTTAGTTATTTCTTGCCTTCTGCTAGCTTTTGAATGTGTTTGCTCTTGCTTCTCTAGTTCTTTTAATTGTGATGTTAGGGTGTCAATTTTAGATCTTTCCTGCTTTCTCTTGTGGACATTTAGTGCTATAAATTTCCCTCTACACATTGCTTTGTATGTGTCCCAGAGTCCCAGAGATTCTGGTGTGTTGTGTCTTTGTTCTCATTGGTTTCAAAGAACATCTTTATTTCTGCCTACATTTCGTTATGTTCCCAGTAGTCATTCAGGAGGAAGTTGTTCAGTTTCCATGTAGTTGAGCAGTTTTGAGTGAGCTTCTTAATCCTGAGTTCTAGTTTGATTGCACTGTGGTCTGAGAGACAGTTTGTTATAATTTCTGTTCTTTTACATTTGCTGAGGAGTGCTTTACTTCCAACTATGTGGTCAATTTTGAAATAAGTGCAGTGTGGTGCTGAGAAGAATGTATGTTCTGTTGATTTGGGGTGGAGAGTTCTGTAGATGTCTATTAGGTCCACTTGGTGCAGAGCTGAGTTCAATTCCTGGATATCCTTGTTAACTTTCTGTCTTGTTGATCTGTCTAATTTTGACAGTGGGGTGTTAAAGTCTCCCATTATTATTGTGTGGGAGTCTAAGTCTCTTTGTAGGTCACTCAGGACTTGCTTTATGAATCTGGGTGCTCCTGTATTGGGTGCATATATATTTAAGATACTTAGCTCTTCTTGTTGAATTGATCCCTTTACCATTATATAATGGCCTTCTTTGTCTCTTTTGATCTTTGTTCGTTTAAAGTCTGTTTTATCAGAGACTAGGATTGCAACCCCTGCCTTTTTTTGTTTTCCATTTTCTTGGTAGATCTTCCTCCATCCCTTTATTTTGAGCCTATGTGTGTCTCTGCACGTGAGATGGGTTTCCTGAATACAGCACACTGATGGGTTTTGACTCTTTATCCAATTTGCCAGTCTGTGTCTTTTAATTGGAGCATTTAGCCCATTTACATTTAAGGTTAATATTGTTATGTGTGAATTTGATCCTGTCATTATGATGTTAGCTGGTTATTTTGCTCGTTAGTTGATGCAGTTTCTTCCTAGCCTCAATGGTCTTTACGATTTGGCATGTTTTTGCAGTGACTGGTACTGGTTGTTCCTTTCCATACTTAGTGCTTCCTTCAGGAGCTCTTTTAGGGCATGCCTGGTGGTGACAAAATCTCTCAGCATTTGCTTGTTTGTAAAGTATTTTATTTCTCCTTCACTTATGAAGCTTAGTTTGGCTGGATATGAAATTCTGGGTTGAAAATTCTTTTCTTTAAGAATGTTGAATATTGGTCCCCACTCTCTTCTGGCTTGTAGGGTTTCTGCGGAGAGATCAGCTGTTAGTCTGATGGGCTTCCCTTTGTGGGTAACCTGACCTTTCTCTCTGGCTGCCCTTAACATTTTTTCCTTCATTTCAACTTTGGTGAATCTGACAATTATGTGTCTTGGAGTTGCTCTTCTCGAGGAGTATCTTTGTGGCGTTCTCTGTATTTCCTGAATTTGAATGTTGGCCTGCCTTGCTAGATTGGGGAAGTTCTCCTGTATAATATCCTGTAGAGTGTTTTCCAACTTGGTTCCATTCTCCCCGTCAATTTCAGGTACACCAATAAGATGTAGATTTGGTCTTTTTACATAGTGCCATATTTCTTGGAGGCTTTGTTCATTTCTTTCTATTCTTTTTTTTCTAAACTTCCCTTCTCGCTTCATTTCATTCATTTGATCTTCCATCACTGATACCCTTTCTTCCAGTTGATCGAATTGGGCTACTGAGGCTTATGCATTCGTCACGTAGTTCTCGTGCCTTGGTTTTCAGCTCCATCAGGTCCTTTAAGGACTTCTCTGCATTGCTTATTCTAATTAGCCATTCGTCTAATTTTTTTTCAAGGTTAGCTTTCAAATATATAAAAATAGCTGTAACTTCTTTGCAAATTATTCCAGGAGAAATATTTTCATTTAACTATTCTTTACATTTATCATAACATATATTTGTTAAATAGGAATAAGATATTGTTCTTAAAAAGACATTTTTGTCAAATCAAATGTGCATAAAAACAAAAAGTTAAAATAAATGTCATGGTCAATGACTGCCTGAGGCTGGCACATGAGTGGTAAAAGAATGGACCAAGAGAGGAATGAGTTTAGAAAGGCAGATTCATTAGAGAAAAGGGGGAGATATGTTGCAAGAGAGCAGCGAGTAATACAGCAGATGAAAAGCTGTCTGCAAAGAGGCAGGAGTGGAGGGAAGTTTTATAAGGTTGTGCTGCTTGGTCTGATTGCTTGCGAACAGGATGCTTGGGTGCAGGTGGGCCATGAGCTAAGTGATTATAACTGGATGTTTGGGTGCGAGTGAGCTGTTTTTGGTGGACTCCAGTTCTCGGAACATTTGCTCCCCTTTACCCCTGTTTCTCTTCCTACCAGCTAAGCCCATTTTTAAATTTTCTTCTTAGAGCTCCACAATAAATATTCCAAATTTTTTGCCACAGTAAAACTGTCAAAAGACATAGAGCAAAGACCAAGGCAATCGTCTGCGTGGAAAGATCAGAGAAGACTTCACCAAGAAGGTGACATTTACCAAAGTCAATGAACTAGGACAAAAGCAGTGGTGAGAGGGGTGGAACAAATTCATATTAAGATTCTAAGGCACAATTGACAGAATTTTGTGATTGACTAAAGAAAGGTGAATAAAAAAAGAGAGAGAGAGAGACGTGAGTGTTGGATGATACCGAGGTCACTATCTCGTATTCAGGAGCTTGGACAGAAAATTTTGGTTAATTATGCTGTGAAGGGGAAAATCATTCACACAGTTCAAATATCAAAATTTTAAAGGGGGCAATTAAAAAATCTTCCTGTCTCCAAGCTCCTTAGATCTCATTTCCATAGGCCAAGGAAGATTTTATATTTGTTTCAAAGATAATTTTATTGAGTTAATTGACATATAATAAACTGCACAGTTTGACAAGTTTTGATATATTCATACACCTATAAGACTGCACTGCTATTAAGGTAACACATATGTAAATTACCCCCAAAAGTTTCCTTGAGCAGCTTTGTGTTTCCTCCCTGCTACCCCTTTCTGCATCCTCCCTGATCTGCTTCCTGTGACAATAGATTAGCATTTATTTTAAATAATTTTATACAAATAAAATTATATACAAACTCTTCTTTTACATCTGGCTTATTTCACTTAAAATAATTTTAAGATTCATTCATATTGTTGTGTGCATTAATACTTTCTACTGTTCTGTTGCTGAGTAATATCACATTATATGAATACACCATGATTTCTTTACCCAATTACTTGTTGATAGGCATATGGATTGTTTATAAGTTTGGACATTAAAAATATAGATGACATAAACATCCCTGTATGCATTTTTAAATAAATGTTTGCTTTAATTTCTCATGAGTAAACACCTAAGAGTAGAATGGCTGGATTTGATAGGTGTATCTATAATTTTTTAAAAGTGTTACTTTTTTCAAAGTAGTTGTACAATGTTACAACTCCGTCAGCAGTGGGTGCAGTTTTGGTTGCTTCATGTCTTTGCTAACAAGGGATATGGTCAATTTTTTTTTAATTTTAGACATTTTAATAGATGTTTAGTGGTAGCTCATGGCGGTTTGAGTTTTAATTTTTCTGATGAATAATGTCATTGTGCAACTTTTCATATATTTTTTTGCCAACAGCAAATCTTTGGTAAAGTTGCTATTCATGTCTTGTGACCAGCTCTCTCTTGAGTTTTGCACATTTATTACTGAGTTTTGAGTTTTCTTTCCTCTTTCAAATATATCCTTGATACAAAGCCTTTCTCAGATATGGAATTTTAAATATTTTCTCAAAGTCTGTGGCTTATCTTTTAATTCTCTTAAGTGTCTTTAGAGGAGCAGATGTTCTCAATTTTAATAAAGTACGACTTATTTATTTCAAATAGATCTTGCTTTTTATGTCATAGCTAAGAAATTACTGCCTAAGAACAATTTTGTCCTGTGTTTTCTTTTAGAAATTTGATAATTTTTGTTCTTGAATTTAGGCATATTGTACACTTTAAGTAAATTTTTTAAACCATGAAAGGTATGAATTGAAATTCACTTGTTTTGGAATATGGATTTATAATAGTTACAGTAGTAATTATAGAAAAGACTATTCCTTCTCTGTTGGCTTTCCCTTTGCACTGCCCAGGCAGGAGTGCAGGGGTGAGATCTCAGCTCACTACAACATTTGACACCTGGGTTCAAGCGATTCTCCTGCCTTGGCCTCCCGAGTAACTGGCATTACAGGTGCCTGCTATGACGCCCGGCTAATTTTTGTATTTTTAGTAGAGATGGGGTTTCACTATGCTGGCCAGGCTGGTCTCAAACTACTGACCTCAAGTGATCCGCTTGCCTCGGCTACCCAAAGTGCTGGGATTACAGGTGTGAGCCACCGTACCTGGCCCTTTTGCACCTTTGCTGAAAAACAGTTTATCGTATATGTGTGGAATTATTTCCAGACTGCACATTCTGTTTTTTGAATCCTATTATCTCTTTCGATGTCAACACTGCATTGTTTTATCTATTTAAACTTTAAAATAACTCCTGAAGTCAGGCAATATAAGTCTTTCAACTTCTTCTATGTCAAATTTGTTTTGGCTGTTCTAGGTCCTTTGCATTTCTACATGCCTTTTAGAATTGGCTTTTCAATTTTTAACAACAACAACAAAAAAAAGCCTGCTGGACTTTTAATTGGGAAGGCATGGATCAATGTGAGAAAAATCTTAAAAACACTGCATTTTCCAAAAGTTGAACAATTATCTCGCTCCGCTCTCTGCTTATTCGTGTGTCTTTTAATTTCTCTCAGTGAATTTTTTTGTTGTTTTCAGCGTGCAGGTCTTGCATATCTTTTGTGATTTGTGCCAAGGTAATCAATATTTCTGATATTTTAATATTATACTCACCACTTTTAGTTATTATTAGTGGAAAGTTGGTATGTATTATCTCGCCTTCTATCACCAGAAGAGTCCTACAATTACTTGTTTTTCTTCATCTTGCTTAAGCGCTCAGTAATGTTTCACTTAGCTGAGCATTTTTTTGCTTCTTTGAACAATCTCTTCTCTTGATCCCTGCAGCATCATACTCTTTTGGCTTTATTCACTTATTCCTCCTTCTGAATCTGCTTTGTTTAACCTCAAAATATAGAAATATCACAGGCCTCAGTCCTATGTCCTTCATTTTTCTATTTCCACACTTCCTCATTAAGTTTTCTTAATGGCATTAGATATCATCAATTTGCCAACATCTCCAAAATATGCCCCTAAATTTGACCATTCCAATGGTCAAATCATTTGTGCTGAGTACATTACATGATTTGTCATGATTTGTGCTGAGTACATTAATGTTGAGTGATCTACTTAAAAAATACATTTGAATATCCAGTTGGTATCTTAAACTTAATATTTCCCTCTGTAAACTTCTTTCATTTCAGTAAATTCTACTACAATATACCATGTTCTTCAATTCCTATAACCATGGGTTACCCTTAACTCTTCTCTATACCCCCATGTTTAACTCCTCTTTCACTCTGTTTGATTCACCCCCAGATTCTATTCTAAATAGATATTTCCTGTTTTCTATGGACACCTTTCTAATCTAAGCCACAGTTGTTTTTCACCAGGATTACTCAATAAATTTCTCCAATTCAACCCTTGGGCTCTTACATTCCTTTCTCTGGACAGTAACTAGAATAATCTTTTAAAAATACAAAAGAGATCCCATCTAATCATATTACTTCCCTATTCAAAATGCTCCAAAATCTTCCTGTTGCCCTTGGGATGAAATCAAATTTCTTTATTAATACCTACAAAATCTTTACATTATCTGACTTTAGGAAACCATTGTAATTTCTATTCTTTGACTTGACCAAGCCATCTTTTCCTTTAGGGTTTTTGCAGCTGATATTTTCTCTGCTTTAAAACTTTAACCCCTGACTTTCCTATATCAGATCTGTCTTCTTTTAAATGCAGAGCAAAAATACCACCTCTTCAGTGCCTATTTTCTACCAGTTTAAATTAGTTCCCGTACACTACTCCATCTAATTCACATATTTTGAATCTTATTTCTAATTGAAATTATCTTGTTTATTCATTTACTTATTAATTTTCTGTCTCAAGCTACCAGAACATAAACTGTAGAATATTCCTTGTCTATTTTACTACTATATTTCTAGTACCCAGAATTCAGGACCTAGTACATGGTATGTTTTTGATAGATATTTATTAAATGAATGAATGAATCAATCAAATTTGTGAATAAATAAAGCCACTAAATCTTTTTTATGTAAAACCTGCTACCAAAACAAGTTTTCTTAAACCTACTATGTAAGAATTCTTGGATTATTTTTATATACCTTTAACAGTTCCTTTGTTGATTCTGGTTGATTCTGTTGATTTTAGTCTTTCTAGAATATCAGTCTAACAAATATTCCCAGGCTTTGATATCAAACTTCATATTAAAAGTTGGTATATGATTTGAAAATTATTTTTCTCATCAAATCAATGATTAAGTGGTACTCAACAGAGGCAGAAAAAAATGCAGTGCTATAGTATAAGCTTTATTCAACAAGATAGGTACCTATTAATCTATGTTTAAGTAATCTTCTTAATGTTACTATTACTCAGTAAATATTTATTACTTTTATTCCAAAAGTATCATATCATACTTTGCTGAAATCAATATATCCCATTGGATGTATTTTGCTGATAAGTAATGTTAAAAACTTATTAGAGAAAGAACATTATGTCACTTGAATCATTTCCTCCCAAGGAAATGTTGGTTCTCAGTAATCCTCCCTATTAATCCTACATGGTTATTGTCCATTGCATTAATAATCAATTCTCAAATTTATTAAAGATGTACATTTCCAGAATGTTCCATTTTGGAAACTAAAATATGGATCTGTCATTGGTTATAATGTGATTTTTATTTTCAGCATTTCCAGTGATAATGGAAGTGGCCATGAAATTAAACCTTTAAATTCCAACATCATTTTGAAAAGCAATTTGATAAGACTGAAATGTATGAAGTCACTTAAAGCAGGTAGGTGATTTCTCATGACTTCCCAATTTACTTTGAGCTAGAATACTCTCTTTCTGATGTTTACTTTTTTTCTTCCTGTTAAAAAAGCTAGGCTGTAGCGGGTCATAAAACTTCAAAGTGAAGCTACTGACAAGGATGGTGTACAGATCTTATTTAGAACTTTGTTTTAAATTAGATTTCAGATTTCATTGGAGGCAGAGAATTTGAGGAAATGGGACACATTTAAAGACAAACATATTTCATCTGTAAAAAATCTTCAACTTTAAATATCATAAGACAATTATGAAGGATGTTCAGAGCAATGAAACAGGATAAGCTGTTTGTTTTGATAAGTGGTTGTGAAATCAGGAAAGAGGCACTAAGAATGTAGATGTAGAGAATAATGTAAAAGGATTAACATTGATTCATTGATCAAAAAAATACATTGAATAAGTTGGCAAAAAAAATCAAGAATGAATTATCTAAACAGAATTTTTCCAAATTAAAACTTTCCTTTGAACTTTGAGAAATGTTTTTGTAAACAAGAGATTTAAACTATGCATGGGAATTTGTGTTAGCAGAAAAATAAACTACATATGAGCAAATCAGTTAACAGTGAATGTAATCCTGACCCCAAACAAACAAAAGCTCAATGACTGTGGATAATACCAGATTATGATCTGCTAAACACAATGAACAATTAAAAAGTGTTTTCTTTTTTTAAAAAATAACTTTATGCCTTTTATTCATTTTACTATTCTTTACATTAGAAATATCCACTCTGCTAAAATCATTTTCTTTGTTTATTTAGAGACTAACCATCCTGAAAACTCCTTTTTTTGTGATTATGAACAATATTCCTTCAATAAGAATAGAATTCACACTTGTATTCATCTTTGTGTAAATATGAAGCCTGGAAGGGTAGACCCAAACATGGTGAATATGAGAAGGATTTCCTAAAAAAAAATTCTAAGAAACATTTTTGTTAGAATATTATGGACTGTATTTTTTATTTTGTTTTGTATTAATAAACAATAAATTTTTAAGAAAAGTATGTCCCATGCAATATTTGGGATATCTTTTTTTTAAATTATACTTTAAGTTTTGGGATACATGTACAGAACATGCAGGTTTGTTATATAGGTGTACACATGCCATGGTGGTTTGCTGCACCCATCAAACCGTCATCTACATTAGGTATATCTCCTAATGCTATCCCTCCCATAGCTCCCCACCCCCTGACAGGCCCCAGTGTGTGATGCTCCCCCTCCCTGTGTCCCTGTGTTCTCAGTGTTCAACTCCCACTTATGAGTGAGAACATGAGGTGTTTGGTTTTCTTTTCCTGTGTAAGTTTGCTGAGAATGATGGTTTCCAGCTTCATCCATGTCCCTGCAAAGGACATGATCTCATCCTTTTTTATGGCTGCATAGAATTCTATGGTGTATATGTGCCACGTTTTCTTTATCCAGTCTATTACTGATGGGCATTTGGGTTGGTTCCAAGTCTTTGCTATTGTGAACAGTGCTGCAATAAACATACTTGTGCATGTGTCTTTATAGTAGCATGATTTATAATCCTTTGCGTATATACCCAGTAATGGGATTGCTGGGTCAAATGGCATTTCTGGTTCTAGATCCTTGAAGAATCACCACACTGTCTTCCACAATGGTTGAACTAATTTAAGTGCCCACCAACAGTGTAATTGCATTCCTATTTCTCCACATCCTCTCCAGCATCTGTTGTTTCCTGACTTTTTAATGATCATCATTCTAACTGGTTTTAGATGGTATCCATTATGGATTGCATTTTAAGACGTGTTTTTCCCTTACATCTGCTTTTCAGTATCAAGCACAAGAAATTTATGCAAGGTGTAAGAATTATATTTGTTTATACCATATTTCATGCTTATCTCTAAGTGAATCTGGCAAAGCTGAAGATACACATAATAAAACTGCCAAACCAATCTTAGATTATTAAAAATATGTGGAGAGAGGGAAATAAATGTGCTAAATGTGCTAAACTAAACAATAATTGAGGATTCAAATAACTTGCTGGTTTCCTGGGAGTCTTAACCCAAAGTTAGGAGATCTGTCTAACCCAAAGTCAGGTGTCATGCAATGTTAAAATATCAAGATGTTTTAAACATTTGGATATCTGCTGTTGAGACCGGGCTTATGTTGACCAAATAAAATAAATTGGCATTAGTATTTCTTGCAAAAATCCCTAATGTAAAGACAGAGAGGATATTTTGTCTAAATAATCTGCAATGATTATGTATACTGATTGACTTCATCAGATAATTACCTTCCTACTTTTGCCAATGTTGAAAGAGTCTTACTTTTTCTAGTCTTATTATTAAGCCCTCCTGCTGAGAAGGCTTACTCTCTGATCTCTGACTCTTGAGTTGCCACTTAATGGAAAAGTTGACAAGGCTAAATCTCTTAACAAAAAGAGAAGGAGGACTTAATTTCCTGAATTCAATATACAGAATCCCAACCAAAGCTTGAGAGAATAACTTGACAAGGTCCTTGAGAAGGATACCCTGTTAACATTTGAAAAAAGCAAAAACAAAAACAAATGCAGTCCTGAATTTTCCAATTCTATTCATAACAGAGATTCAGAGAATGACATATAAGCTAGAATGAAAGCTTGCACTATGACCATCAGCATTCTAATATTTTTTTGAGCTGCCCTATAGAGCCTGTCACATTGTGACAGATTTTTATTTTAAAGTGAACAATAAATGCTATCAATAGGGAAAGATCAGAAAAATAAGACACAAAGGATTTGGCTGGTTCTGCATGTTAATAGCTTCCACTTGTATAGCATTTTATTTAAAAAATGCTTCTACATAAAAATTGTCACTGTTGTTCATCTTGCATGGAACCTTATATGTTGCAATTTCTGCACCTAAACCACAACTGGGAACAAGCTGTAAAAATCACTGCTTTAGACAGCCACTTAAACATGATAGCCTTGTTTAAGTAAGATTTTATTTTTCAATTTATACTTTCCAGTCCTTACTTTGAATCATTTTGTCATAAACTAGACTATGGGTCAATGGGAAGACTTTGAGATTTTGGGTAATGGAGCAACAAGATCTGGCTCACAGTGCCCACAAGGTGCCAGATATTGTTCAAGGTGCTGAGGTATGGTAGTCAGATTTCAAAAAGAATCTCCAAGATTCCTTGAATAGTATTTTGTACATGATAAGTGGAATGAATAAATAGATGGATCAATGGATTGATACTCTTGATTTAATATAGTTTTCTTATTTCCATCACATGGTTTTGTGTCTAGATTATCTCTTTCTAGATTACCTTTCTAGATTACCTCTTTATAGATTACCTCTTTATAGATTACTTCAGTTTCCATTGAAAACTTTTTTTTTTTGTGGTCCTCTGCTTATTAGCATAGGATCCTTTGTTTCCAAGTCCAGTTCAGGATTTCCTACATTATCACCCAAAACACACACAGATCCCTTCTTCCACTTTTCTGGGAGGAGTATCTGGTAATCTTTCAATGCAATCAGCTTTGTAAAGAGAAGAATGAATATAGAACCAAGCTGGGGGAATGGCAAAAATGGATGCCTAAGCTGGATACAGTGGCTTACACCTGTAATCCCAGCACTTTCAGAGGCTGAGGCAGGATTGCTTGGGCCCAAGAGTTCAAGGCTGCAGTGAGTTATAATCGCATCATTGCACTCCAGTCTGGGTGACAGAGTAAGACCCTTTCTCAAAATAAGAGAGAGAAAGAAGGAAGGAAGGAAGGAAGGAGGGAGGGAGGGAGGAAAGGAAAGAGAGCGAGGGAAGGAAGGAAAGAGAGAGAGGAAAGGAAGGAGAGATAGAGGAAAGGGAAGGAAGGAAGGCGAGAGAGAGGAAAGGAAAGGAAAAGAAGAAAGAAAGGAAAGAGAGAAAGAAAGAAAAGAAAAAGAAAGAAAGAAGAAAGAAAATCTAATGTTTCTCGAGAAGCTGTATAGGAAGATGCAGCTCAAGATGAGAGAACTGAACATGTAAATCATGAAAAATGGGCAATTTGAATAAATCCAGGGATATACAAGGCCACAGACAGAATCATGGAGCATGGGAATGGAGTTGTTAGCAAGAAATAGGTCATAAGTGGAAAAAGTGAGGTTGACATTCAAGTTGGCCAGAAACATGTAGTTATGTACGCAAGAAGAAATGTAGCCAATATACATAGAATCAATATCATTTATCTGAGCATACACTGCCTGCAGACTCTGGTTCTCCAGTTCCTAATTGAAATGTGTATAGCTTGTGTCATCTATGTAGGAAGCACATTCGAAAATTTAACATTTCTATTTCCAGGTGAAATTTAAAGTCTCTTTAAGAGTGAGTTCACCTCAATTTAACCTTGTACTGATCTTATTTTTCTTAGAGGCAATAAGAATAGCACAATCACACCTCCTCTTAGAAGAGCATACTGCAAACGTGTGTTAGATGACCCTGACACCTTTTATCTTAAAGAGTTCTCCTGTTACTTAGAAAAGTTTTAAGTGAAATTAGGTAGAGCTATATATAGGAGATTTTGTAATTCAAATAAAATGAAAACTTTTCTAAGGCAATTTTCTATTTCTTCAAGATCCACTGACTATTCTATCCAGAAACATTACCATAATACTTTAGATAGTTTCCTGCCTCTCCATTTTAGGACAGCTTCTCCAGTGCTCTCGAATGTAATATTAAAAATATTATCTAGAATGTACTTTCTTCTTTTTCTTTGTTCTTCTGTTTTGTGTCAAAACTGCCTTCCTACTGAAAGCATCCTCTGTTTAATCCCATTAAAATTGCATTTTTAATTAATTCGCCTTATTTTAGTGTTTTTGTCATCACTTGGTGCTGTATTAATCTATATGTTACAAAGTGTGCTGTAAATATAAAGTATGTAAGTGGTGCTGTAAGTGAAGTTATTTCATATATTTATTCTGTGCTATCTATGGAACTGCTTGCTATAGTGAAAAAAAACTGGTTTTGGATTCAAAATTATCTGGAATTGAGCCTTTGCTGTAACTGACTTAAGGTAAATGATGTATCTTCTCTGAGCCTTTGTACTCTCCTCTGCATGAAGTTTAAGTAGTGCATGGGCTTGTAAGAGCCAAAATGTCTTATTTAAATCTTAGCTCTCACTCTTACTAGCTGTGCCCCTTTGGCAAACTAACTTAATCTTTCTGAGCTACAACTTTCCGTCTGTAAATTGGGGATTACAATAATGCTTTACTCACACCAATTGTTGTGAAGCTTAAATAATATACTGCATGTGAAAGCATATCACATTTATTAAGACTGATATAAAATGTAAAGTAGAGAAATCTTGTAACTACCTTAAAGTGTTTCTAGAGTAAAAAGTATGGTAAGTTGTCTAAACCAAAAAGCTGAAATGCATCGTTAAAACTGATTCTTAATCTGTCTCTCCTAATTCCTAACAGACACATACACACACACATACACATAGTGTTATTGAACTACGATACAACCGAATGGACCCAGCAGTATATTCGTCCTCGGCAGTGGAATTCTACTATGGCAGCACCCTTTCTTTGTTTTCATAATAAAAACATGTCTTGTATTATAAGAAGACATCTGCTGAAATCTATGGCAGAAAGTTGTATTTTCATAATCCTTGCCCATTTTTTCCCTTTTAACCTCAAACCTTCATATAAAATAGTGTTATTCATGGAATGTATCTAATAGTTGCAGTCACACTAGCTTTATGATTCATTTTCATAGACTGGTACAAGTAATTTTTTCATAAGGAACGCTGGAGATAGGTGCAATAAGTGGCCGGCCACTGGGAACTTGTCCCTCAGTAGCAGGGAAGTCCTTGTGTGGTCCCGCATCTGGAGGGTGGAGAAAGACCCATGGTCAGACTTCTCATTGTCTTAGGAGTTGAAAATTTCACTTTTAAAGATATGACCATAACCAACCCTTTCTGATCTGTTGGAGGGGATCATACAATTTTTCCCAGAGGCTAATGGAAGGGGAAGAGTCAGATTCTCTGTTGTGGTCAGATGGGGCTGCCCATTTATCATTATGTTACAGGGGTACCAATAGCATCTATTCAGTTTAAATGCTTACTGTGATACCTTTAGGAGAGTACTCTGAACATTTATAATTTCTGCTGAAACACACTTCAAAATCGAATTGAAAGTGAACATTATTGTTTCTTCCCTAAAACTTTAAAACCAATGAAATCTGCTGTATTGCAGTATTCAAACAATTCCTGGAAATGCAAAATCCAAACTATACTTTTAATACAAAATGTAAAAATAAAATTTGTAAACCTGCTAATTGCCTTTAAAAGCACAGCCTGGGAGACTACTATGTTTCCTCTGAGGGACACGTCAGATGTCATATCAGATCAGGGGGATTTTTAGTATTGCTTAAAGAGCCTACAGTCAAACAATTGATGTGATCCCACAAACTAAATTTTACTGACTTTACTCAGGTCTAGACTGCATGTTATATACACATGCATATATAATTAGATAGCATGTGTGAAATAATAGACCACAGGGTCTTAGCCATTTACGTACAATTTACTTTTTCTAACTGACACCAGGATTCTAGCTAATAAGCTTGGCTCAGTTGATAATTATAGCAGAAGGTGAGTGCTATTAATTAAAGTTACCATAGCATGATCATTAATAATTGGCTAATTCTGTGGCTTTTGGAGTCAGACAAATCAGTGACCAAGATCCCCATTAAAAACTATGTTACCTTGTGTAAATTACTCAACCTTTCTGAGCTCTAATTTTTTTCACTTATAAATAATTGTTTTGCATAGGGTTGTTGTAAATTTTAAATAATATTACATGGTAAATGTTTATTCTTTATTTTTGTTCATTATAGTAGAATTTAAAGCCATGCCAATTCTGTTCCACTAAAATTGCAATAAGACACTATTGCATTGTATGCTATTCCTATTAAACTATCAATGATATTCATCATAGAATTAGAAAAAAAATTTAAAAATTCATATGGAAACAAAAAGAGCCAGACTACACAAAGCAATCTTAAGCAAAAAGAACAAAGCTGAAGACATCACCTGACTTCAAACTATTCTACTAGGCTACAGTAACCAAAAGAGCCTGATACTGACACAAAAACAGACAAATAGACCAATGGAACAGAATAGAGCTGAGAAATAAATCTGCATACCTACAACCATCTGATCTTCAACAAAGTTGACAAAAACAAGCAATGGGGAAAGGACTCCCTGTTCAATGAATGTTAGTGGGATAACTAGCTATATGCAGAAAATTGAAACTGGATCCCTTTCTTATACCACAAACAAAAAATCAACTTAAGATGGATTAACAACTTAAACATAAAACCTAAAACTATAAACACCCTGGAAGATGACCTGGGAAATAGCATTCTAGGAACAGGCCCTGACAAAGATTTCATGATGAAGATGCCCAAAGCAAATGCATCAAAAACAAAAATTGACAAATGGGGCCTATTTAAACTAAAGAGCTTCTGCACAGCAAAAGAAACTCTCAACAGAGTAAAAAAGACAATCTATAGAATGGGAGAAAATATGTGACAACTGTACATCCAACAAAGGTCTAATATCCAGAATCTATCTGGAACTTAAACAAACGAAGAAGCAAAAAACAAACAACCACATTAAAAGGTAGGCAAGAGACATGAACAGACATTTTTCAAAAGAAGGCATACAAGTGGCCAACAAGCATATGAAGAAATGCTCAACATCACAAATCATTAGAGAAATGTAAATCAAAGCCACAATGAGATACCATCTCATACCCATCTGAATGGCTATTATTAAAAAGTAAAAAATAACAGCTACTGGAAAGGTTGCAGAGAAAGAGAATGCTTATACACTACTTGTGGGAATGTAAATTAGTTCAGCCATTGAGGAAAGCAATTTGGTAATTTCTCAAAGAACTGAAAACAGAAATTCAACAGAGATCCTATTATTTAGTATATACTCAAAGGGATATAAATTGTTCTACCATAAAGATATATGCATTTGTATGTTTATTGCAGCAGTATTCACAATAGCCAAGACATGGCATCAACCTAAATGGCCATCAATAGTAGACTTGGTAAAGAATATGTGGTACATATACATCATGGAATACTATGCAGCCATAAAAAGAATGAATCATGTTCTTTGCAGCAACGTGGATGGAGCTGGAGGTCATTATCTTAAGCAAACTAATGCAGGAATAGAAAAGCAAATGCCACATGTTCTGACTTATAAGTCAGAGCTAACCATTGATTACACATGGACACAAAGAAGGGAACAACAGACACTATTGCCTACTTGAGGGTGGAGGGTGGCAGGAGGGCAAGAATAAAAAAAGAACTACCTGTTGGGTACTATGTTTATTACCTGGGTGATAAAATAATCTGTATACCAACCCCCTGTGACATGCAATTTACTTATATAAGAAACCTGCACACATACCCCTGAACCTAAAATAAAAGTTAAAAAAATAAACTATTGCATTGTAGAAAGTTGTTTACAAGAGTAAAATAAGTCTGGAGTTCTCCATTCTTAGGAATATCAAAAATTAGAATTTCTCAGAAGAAAAGGGAAATGTAAATCTGATAAATGAGGTTAAGTTCTGAATCTGATTTGAAAGGATCAGCATGAATATATAACCCTATAACCCTGGTATATTTTAAGATTATGAGGAAAAACAAATTTCTTTACTCTATGCGCTGAAATTATTTAGTAATACTTATCAACTAAGTAGAGACAAGCAACCCTAGTGCACATACTATGGTTTCTAAATATCATTTTCCACTAAAATGAACCAGAGCTCATTGGAGGCCTGGCACAACAAATGTACAAGGTTAGCCTGGATTATTTTGTAAGAGCCAGAATGCACAGGGGCTATCCTAGGCTGCTATTATTGTATTAAAAGGACTTAATGAGCCCTGGGGATACTTCCGCTGGCCAACAATGGGACAAAGTGACCATCAATGAATAAAATAAACCTAAAGGATAAAACACACCTGATGTATGAAACCCCATGAGACTATAAAGATAATAAAAAGAAGGTGAGGTGGAATTCATTAATATTTATTTCACTTATTATTTTAAAATAAGCAAGAAAATGAAACTGTCAAGAATTTTTTCTGGCTTTTTATGTGTATTATTCACTGGAAAACAAAATGGTACATCAGGAGATTTTCTCTTTATAGAAATATTCTAGCTAATAAAGGAAGAAAGAACGATAAAATTAAAATATCATCATTTCACAAAAGCCCTAATGAATGAACGGATCTAGGCATTTATCAACAACTGCGAGTATCACAAAAAGGGAAACAAGCAGGCATGTATAGCTTCTGAAAAAGGGACACAGCACTGCCTATGAAATCTCTTTGCCAAAAATGAATAAATAAGTAAACATGAATATGACCAATCTTCTAGATTTAATTTACAGGGAGTATTAAATACAGAGAATAGACAGTAAAGTTAAACACCAGCAAAGGGATGTAAAAAGAAAAATCCAGAATGTGGAAAACTATAAGAGACAAAACAACTTGGTTTCTTTAACAGATAAATGACAGAGAGAAGAAGGGGGACATCTGTAGACTGAAGAGCTATCAACCACTCAAAACGTATGCATTTTACTTGGAATCTGATTACAAAAAACAAATTGTGAAAGAGAATGACAGTGAATAGCCAATGGATGAGGCCAAAAAAAAAGTGTTAATATTATTAAATGTGACAATGGTATTGCAGTTATTTTATGAAAAAAGAGTAATTATCTTTTGAAATACACATTGACAAATTTATGGATAAAGTGATAGAAAATACAAGCTTTTTTATAGAATTGTGTTTGGCATTTGTGTTGTCATTTACTCTTTTCACTTACATTTATATTTAAAATAATAAAATCTATTACTAAGCTTTTAAAAAAATGTGACACTAGCCTTTAGATCACATGGCTAGAATTGAAACAATGATTTGACATTTCTGTCTTAAGCTTTTGCTCACGTATACTTGGAGCTCCCCAAGGACAAGGACTATAGCGTGTCAGCTCTATATTCAAAGTGTCTAGAATATTGCTGGTTCATAGTAGGTGTTGAGGAAATATTTATTTAAGCTGGTGTTGAATTTAACTATATTTAATCATGTTAACTCAAACTTTAAAGATGTTCCCATATGAATGAAGCACACACTGACCTTTCCTATTCAGTTGATCACAAGAAAGGAGGATGTATAAAAGTACTGATCATCATCGTTTATTTCTCTCTTGCTACTCCTTCAATGAATAACATTTCTGTGATATACTCTCCTTTTGGGATAATCACAACATAGCAACGTGGGACCCACTACCCACTCATCCACAAAAAATTTGCTTCACTTAGTTTGGATAGAGCATGGCTTCATCAGATATGTGATTCTTAAGCTAAAAAGATACAATAAATTTCATTTTCCAGCATTTTTTTCTGATTTTAAGTAATATTTTGGAAAGAAGGTATCTTAAACTATCATCATCATCAAGCCTTCCTGAGCAGCTTGGGAGATGTAGCCATGCACCAAATTTATAAACAAGTTCCTAAATTGCTGCAGACAAAATTTGAACATCACAGAACATCCTACTTTTTGTTACATATTTGGAAAATAAACTGTGACTTTTTTATTCTAGATGATACAAAATTTAAAGGTTATTGGTTGGTGTCTTCTTTACAAGTCAGTCATTTACTTGCTTTTTAATTTGCAGAGTTCTCAGGTTGAAAATAAAGCAGGCATACAAGATTTGCTGCAAGAAAATTTAATTCAACAGTGTGGCTAGATCATACTTCATTTCATGTTGTATGTTTTTAAGGACAAGAGAAGGAAAGGGAAAGAAAATTTACCAAATCCTTTCTATGTGCCAGGGCCTTTGTACATTATCTTTTAATTCTCAGGGCAGCCAGGAATGGGGGACGGCATTTTATTCATTTTGCAGTAGAGGAAATGGTGGTGGGAGTGTGTATCAGTGAGGGTAAGACACTGATTAAACTTAGCTCAAAAGTGGTGAGGTAGGATTCACACTGATTTGCCTGACTCCAGTACGTATATATGCTCCTTCCCATTGTAGTGAACTATATCCGCAGAATAACGAGTTTAGATTACTACTGAGTGGCAATATGAAAGGATGTTTTAACAGAGTGCTTCATACCAAATTAGATATCTATGTGTGACATAGAACCCAGGAAGACTTTGGTTGCATTTCAAAGAAAACTTCCCCCAATAGATGATGAAGATGATTCCACGTTTGTGTAACTTATAGCCATAATAGACCATGATACCATATATTCTGAAGTATTTTTAAAAATTACAAATGCAAACAGAAAATGTACATAATGCTCTTCACGAATATAAGAAATTTGACATAAGGTCAATGGTGTCATGAATGAATGAGTTGGAAATATTATCTTATAGAGACTATATATATATACATATATAGTTTTTTGAGACAGGATCTTACTGCGTCAGCCAGGCTGGAGTGCACTGACACAATCATGGCTCACTGCAGCCTCGACATCCTGGGCTCAGGTCATCTTCAAGGGGCTTGTATTTAAAAGCTTATATTTTCTAACAAATCTGACCACCTATTATAACAAATCTGACCACCTATTCACTGTGTAGTCGGTATTATTTCTTGAACCCAATTTTCTGACTATATAATCACTTCTTCATTTAACGAACTTCTACTTTTTCTTGCTTGCAAATAATTCTGTATTGCATTTATTAACTTCTGCAGTACTCTCTTTATGGCAGATAAAACAGCTTGTGGTGTTATCCTCCTAAGGCAATGCTGATTGTTACAGAGATGTGTTATATTAAATTCTGTTTATGCTAGAGATAGCTCTATGGTTTATCTACAGGGTTTAGCTACACTTATTTTTGTTCTTTGTCCATTTTTCTGTGATACCATTAGGAAATGCAATGTGATTACATTGTAGTCTCCATTTTGGTGTCTGCACAAGGAAATACCATACCCTAGTTTTTTGTTAATATGTGCTTAAGAGTAATATTGGTAGCTGCTGAATGTCTCAGCTTGAGCAAGAAAATATAGTTCATAGTGCAATAAAAGTAATATTCTTAATTTGAATTTGGGGTCTCTGGGGCTGTGTGCTCTTGTTATCAGCTCTGAATACAGCTTTAAAAGCCATGGTTTTAAATTATTTTTATTTTAAGCATTGCTTTTTTTGGTATAATCCAAATATTTGATCTTCCTGAACAGAACAATCCCACCATGATTCAAATAAGATGATGCATGCTGTGAAAAATCTCATAATGAATAATTTGTAATTTCAAGTGTCTATTGTGTCTTCAGAAAAGCTTCTATATCTCAATCCTCAGATTGACCTGTGGCTCAGGTAGAATTGTAAAAAATACCATTATAAGTTGTCAAAGGAAACAAACTCTTAGAACTGGAGCAAAACAAGCCAGTCCTGATGTTTGCTTACTTAATTTTGATTAACAGTTAATTACTTTTTCGTGTAAAAGGGGTTAACTACTTTACAGCACAGATTTGTGTGACATCAATTTAAAAATGTGATTTTCTATATATGTTGACATCTTTTCTTAAAAGCAGGTATCTTTCTCCACAAAGATGAGTACCATAATTAATTATCAAGTTCCGTGCGATAAGGGCTACATTTGAGGGACACAATCTTCTAAGGAGGCGTTTATAGTAATTTGGACAGCTTGACTCACTTGGAAGATGAAGTTAGACATAGGTACCTATACACACCCTGTTGGTGCTCCCAAGAATATGGTATCAAAATCATTCCCAGAGTTCCTCGTACTACAATTTTTTACTTGTGTAGCAAAGCATGTCTCTTATTTTAAAGAGCTTGCACCAGAATTCCTTTTAGGGAGAGAACTATCTTTGATTAAGGACACACGTTGATCAGCCTTTGCAGTTGTGGAAACAATAGCACTGAAACCATAATCTGAAGGAAGATAGCACTAAAAGGGATAAAGTTCTCTGCCTAAGAAGCTAACAGAATTTTACACTGCACTCAGTTGTCATGTCTTCATCTTCCTCAGTCTGGAAAGTTTCTGAGTCTTCCCCTGTCTTTCATGACCTTAATACATTTGAAGAACTACCTGTTTATAAATGTCTTTCAACTTCAGTTTGTTCAGTTGTTCTTCAGGTTAAATTTCAGTTGTGTGTTTTTGGCAAGAATATAAGAGCAGTGATATTATATCCTCAGTGCATCCTATCAGGAGGTACATGATGTCAGTATTTTCAGTGCTGTTAAGTTTCTTTACTTGGTTAAGGTGATGTCTATGGAATTTCTCTTCTGTAAGGTAACTATTTTTCCATTTGCAATTAATAAGTATTTTGAGGGGAAAGAATTTGAGGTTACACAGATATCCAATTTTACATCATATGTTTCCCATTAATTTTAGCATCATTTGTGATTCTCAGCTACAACAATTCTGACTGCATTGTTTGTCTTAGATATACTGTACTTTGAAGTGATGTCATGAATGTGTTTCTGCTAAATTGAATGAAAGTGTGAGTAATTGAGGACTGAAAATTATCCTAAATGTATGTTCTGAAAAAGTAGAAGGCTTGAATTATCACTGCGTGATATGAAAAAATTAGACTATAGCAGATTTGAGGGAGCAGTTTATGAATAGAATCTTGGGTATGCTTCACTTTTGAGATAATTCTTAGGTATGTAAGTAGATATATCAACTGGACATTAAATAAATGAACCCGGAGTTCAAGAAGAGGAATGAGATAGAGGTATAAATTTGGGAGCATTTAAAGCAACAGGATTGTATATAAGGCATTGGGATTGTATAAGATCCCAAGGGAGTGTATATAGAGAAAGAAGAAATCTAAAGACTGAGCCCTGAAGTAACTCTGAAGTTAAGGGATCAAAAATTTTGCAAAATTGGAAAGTCAGAATAAGAAATGTTCACAAGAATTTAAGACCCTAGAAAAGAAAGCTTCACAAGAGCATTGGAATTCAAGAAAAAGAGCATGGAAGGAAGCTTTGAGCCAAGTCTGACCAGAGAACCTTATTTAATTGCTTGGCCCTATGGAATAATATGTGAATTCATTGCTAGAGTTTCTTTCCAACTCAACCATTTCAATTCAACATCAGTGGGATGAATACAAATTGTTTATGTTAGTAAATCCTGCCTGAAAGGAAGGGTTATATGAATGTGTCAAAGTCAGCAGTAGTCAAATTCCCAAACACCAGAAAAATGCCAATTTCCTAGGATTTAGATCACATTTTATTTTTCATCAGAAGAGCCAAAAAGTAGTTTACTCAAGAAACAGGGAAAATAACTTGCTGTTGATCTGGGGTGAGAATAGATAGTTCTCATTGATTTGATATTATTTTAAATTCTCAGATTTAAATAGCAGGGAGAGAGAAGATCGAGGCATGTTATTTCATATAACATAAGAGCTTTGCTAGGTCTCAAATGCGTCAGAAATGATGAGGTGCTGCTGATTATAGTAAAATTTGTTGTCATTATTTCAGCATTAATTCAAAGGCTTTCAATTTATGATTCGTAGGAGGAAAAGGAATAACTGTGATTCATTTAACTTGGGTGAGTTAATCAATAATCAAACTATTATTCAAAGCTGACAATTACTTCCTTTTAAACTAAATTTTGTTTTATTGTTTTAATTTATCTACAAGATCTTGTTATACTTCAGTTTAAGGAAGTATATGGAACAAAATATTTTGGGATAAGTCAAGTTTCTGTACTAAATATACAGTATAAAAAACACCTTTATTGTTTGGGGGATCAATATTTTCCTTTTAGGCAAAGGGATGAGTTAAACCTATCCTGGGGAGATCATAACTGAATCAAAAAGACAGATCAAATCATTGCTTTTTGTTCACCACACACCTCAACCTTAAATTGCTTAAATTTTCCCCTAATTGCCCAAAGGAAACCCAGGGACATTACCAATACTAGTTTACAACATTATGAAGCTGAAGATAATTTTTTACTGTTATATATTTCCTTAGTGTATATACCTATTTGATTTTACATCTTAAAATATACTATCTGTGTGAACTTTAGCATGAAATTGTTTTCTACTAATGTAGTTTGACTTATTTATACATACATGCTTTCTCTGATTATTGAAACTTATTAGAATAGCATGTCAAACACATTGGTGGGAAGATGGAAATTTCACTTAAAATATGCATCTAATCTTATTTTATCCAAATCTACTCTTTGCAGATTACTGGACTGATTCCACTGGATGTAGGTAAATGGGATGGAGTTGGGGTCTGCAGAGTTAATTAAGATAGAGCATCCTTCTAAAGATAGTTCAAACTGCAACAAGTCAGGAGAGGGAACTGCAAAGCCAATGTTTTTAGAAAAAACTAAGGTCAAATACACAGTATTAAAACAATATTCTAGTGTTTGGCACCTACTTTGTGGTTAACATTTGCTGGTGAATAAGTAAATTAATAAGTAAATACAATGACATTGAATCCAAGGCATAGTAAATGAAGCCACAGTGGAAGCTGAGGTTGTAAGCTAGTCATAGGATCAAATCAGAAAGGATATTAGAGACTGCCATGAAAACCATGGGAATATCAATGATTTATTTCATTGACCTATATGTACTGTGTCAGACATGCTTAAAGAGAGAAAGCAAAGGTAATTAAATTATACTACCTGTTTACTATGCTTTGCTTTTTCTACCCTTTTGGGATATTAAGTCATTTTGATACAGAGCGATTTGAAAATACACATTTGAAAGAGATTTTGAGAGACGTGATATAATTATGACATTACCAGATATATCCATCCTCTAAGTAGTTCAGCACTGAAAAGTTAAAAATAAACCTCTTTGGAGTTCAGGTACTGCTATGAATTTAAAAATATACTCCTTTAAAGGATTACAACTTTTGCGTGTATTTTTAAAGTTTTTATTATAAAACGATTTCAGGCTTATAGAAAAGTTGGAAAATTGATACAAATAACTCCCATATACGTTTCACCTAGATTATGCAAATATTTTATGGTAATTTCTTTATTCTTCACTTCAAAGTGCTCTAATATGTTTATTCCAAACACAGTATGGTTCTCAAATTCAAGAATTAACAATGACAGAATGCTATTATCACAGATTTCCTTTAGATTTTACCAATTGTCCCAAGAGTGTCCTAAATAAAAATTTCTTTTATTTTTTGTGGCCCAGAATCAAATCCAGATCACATTCAGTATTTAGTTGTCATGTGTGTAGTCACCTTTAACAGAATAGTTCAACATTTTTATAAACTTGACATTTTTAAATGTATGAAGTAGTTATTTGGTAGAATGTCCCTCAATTGGGTTGTCAAACTTTTCCTAATGATTAGATGTGGGTAATAATTTTTTTGACAGGAGCACCATAAAAGAAATGTTGTATCCTTCCTGTTGCATCATATCAGGAGAGAAAAGAATCCACCCTGTCCATTACAAAATGCAAAATGAGGGGGTTGGTCCTCTACCTTGCTTTCTTCAGTGTAGTTATTCTTTTAAAGACAGGGTCATTTGTTTCTGTTTGTATTCTGTTGTGGGTGCCTCCCAATTCTTCCTCTTGTTTCCAGTATATAATGTATTAGAAGCCAGGAGCTGTGGCTCATGCCTATAATCCCAGCACTTTGGTAGTCCAAGGTGGGCAGATCACTTGAGGTCAGAAGTTTGAGACCAGCCTGGTCAAGATAGTGAAACCCCATCTCTACTAAAAATACAAAAAAAAAAAAATTAGCTGGGCATGGTGGTGGGTGCATGTAATCCCAGCCCAGGTGGCAAAGGTTGTATATTTTTTCATATATATATATGTGTGTGTGTGTGTGTGTGTGTGTGTGTGTGTGTATTAGAAAAGTGGCTGGGTATCGTGGCTTATGCCTATAATCCCAGCAATTTAGGAGGCTGAGGCGAGAGGATCGTTTGAGAGCAGGAGTGTGAGATCAGCCTGGGCAACATAGAAAGAACCTGTCTCCACCAAAAAATTAAGATTAAAAAAAATTAGCCAGGCATGGTGGCATGTGCCTATAATCCCAGGTATTTGAGAGGCTGAGGCAGAGGATCACTTGTTCCCAGAACTTCATGGCTGCAGTGAGCTATGACTGCATCACTGCACTCCTGTCTGAGCAACAAAGCAGCAGCCTATCTCTGAAAAAAAATTACACACACACACTTTTAAAAACTATGCACAAGTCCAGAACTACACAAAAATCTACAAGTTAAGAAACAAATGTGAAAATTCTGCCAATAAGTCATGGCCAGGACTTTATTATCTGAACTGGTACCCCAAGATTCCTACTGCAACTGTAATAGCATCAGCATGAACCTCGTATTCAACAACACTCAAGGGATCTGGTATTCCCCTTTCTTCAGGGCATGGTAACTTGAGTAAAATGTCATAGGTTGTTTGTGGGGAAGTCATTCCTATAAACTCTTGCCCTGGTTTTGTAGAGACCGTCATTTAGCATTAGGTATATCTCCTAAAGCTATCCCTCCCCCTCCCCCCACCCCACAACAGACCCCAGAGTGTGATGTTCCCCTTCCTGTGTCCATGTGTTCTCATTGTTCAATTCCCACCTGTGAGTGAGAACATGCGGTGTTTGGTTTTTTGTCCTTGCGATAGTTTACTGAGAATGATGATTTCCAATTTCATCCATGTCCTTACAAAGGACATGAACTCATCATTTTTTATGGCTGCCTAGTATTCCGTGGTGTATATGTGCCACATTTTCTTAATCCAGTCTATTATTGTTGGACATTTGGGTTGGTTCCAAGTCTTTGCTATTGTGAATAGTGCCACAATAAACATACGTGTGCATGTGTCTTTCTAGCAGCATGATTTATAGTCCTTTGGGTATATACCCAGTAATGGGATGGCTGGGTCAAATGGTATTTCTAGTTCTAGATCCCTGAGGAATCGCCACACTGACTTCCACAATGGTTCCACAGTCCCACCGACAGTGTAAAAGTGTTCCTATTTCTCCACATCCACTCCAGCACCTGTTGTTTCCTGACTTTTTAATGATTGTCATTCTAACTGGTGTGAGATGGTATCTCATTGTGGTTTTGATTTGCATTTCTCTGATGGCCAGTGATGATGAGCATTTTTTCATCTGTCTTTTGGCTGCATAAATGTCTTCTTTTGAGAAGTGTCTGTTCATGTCCTTCGCCCACTTGTTGATGGGGTTGTTTGTTTTTTTCTTGTAAATTTGTTGGAGTTCATTGTAGATTCTGGATATTAGCCCTTCGTCAGATGAGTAGGTTGTGAAAATTTTCTCCCATTTTGTAGGTTGCCTGTTCACTCTGATGGTAGTTTCTTTTGCTGTGCAGAAGCTCTTTAGTTTAATTAGATCCCATTTGTCAATTTTGGCTTTTGTTGCCATTGCTTTTGGTGTTTTAGACATGAAGTCCTTGCCCATGCTTATGTCCTGAATGGTAATGCCTAGGTTTTCTTCTAGGGTTTTTATGATTTTAGGTCTAACGTTTAAGTCTTTAATCCATCTTGAATTAATTTTTGTATAATGTGTAAGGAAGGGATCCAGTTTCAGCTTTCTACATATGGCTAGCCAGTTTTCCCAGCACCATTTATTAAATAGGGAATCCTTTCCCCATTTCTTGTTTTTGTCAGGTTTGTCAAAGATCAGATAGTTGTAGATACGTGGTGTCATTTCTGAGGGCTCTGTTCTGTTCCATTGATCTATATCTATGTTTTGGTACCACTACGATGCTGTTTTGGTTACTGTAGCCTTGTAGTATAGTTTGAAGTCAGGTAACATGATGCCTCCAGCTTTGTTCTTTTGGCTTGGGATTGACTTGGCTATGCGGGCTCTTTTTTGGTTCCATATGAACTTTAAAGTAGTTTTTTCCAATTCTGTGAAGAAAGTCATTGGTAGCTTGATGGGGATGACATTGAATCTATAGATTACGTTGAGCAGCATGGCCATTTTCACGATATTGATTCTTCCTACCCATGAGCATGGAATGTTCTTCCATTTGTTTGTATCCTCTTTTATTTCCTTGAGCAGTGGTTTGTAGTTCTCCTTGAAAAGCTCCTTCACATCCCTTGTAAGTTGGATTCCTAGGTATCTTATTCTCTTTGAAGCAATTGTGAATGGGAGTTCACTCATGATTTGGCTCTCTGTTTGTCTGTTATTGGTGTATAAGAATGCTCATGATTTTTGCACATTGATTTTCTATCCTGAGAATTTGCTGAAGTTGCTTATCAGCTTAAGGAGATTTTGGGCTGAGACAATGGGGTTTTCTAGATACACAATCATGTCATCTGCAAACAGGGACAATTTGACTTCCTCTTTTCCTAATTGAATACATTTTATTTCCTTCTCCTGCCTAATTGCCCTGGCGAGAACTTCCAACACTATGTTGAATAGGAGCAGTGAGAGAGGGCATCCCTGTCTTGTGCCAGTTTTCAAAGGGAATGCTTCCAGTTTTTGCCCATTCAGTATGATATTGGCTGTGGGTTTGTCATAGATAGCTCTTATGATTTTGAGATACGTCCCATCAATACCTAATTTATTGAGAGTTTTTAGCATGAAATGTTGTTGAATTTTGTCAAAGGCCTTTTCTGCATCTATTGAGATAATTATGTGGTTTTTGTCTTCGGTTCTGTTTATATGCTGGATTACATTTATTGATTTGCATATATTGAACCAGCCTTGCATCCCAGGGATGAAGCCCACTTGATCACAGTGGATAAGCTTTTTGAAGTGCAGCTGGATTCGGTTAGCCAGTATTTTATTGAGGATTTTTGCATCAATGTTCATCAAGGATATTGATCTAAAATTCTCTTTTTTTGTTGTGTCTCTGCCCGGCTTTGGTATCAGGATGATGCTGGCCTCATAAAATGAGTTAGGGAGGATTCCCTCTTTTTCTATTGATTGGAATACTTTCAGAAGGAATCGTACCATTTCCTCCTTGTATCGCTGGTAGAATTTGGCTGTGAATCCATCTGGTCCTGGACTCTTTTTGGTTGGTAAGCTATTGATTATTGCCACAATTTCAGAGCCTGTTATTGGTCTATTCAGAGATTCAACTTCTTCCTGGTTTAGTCTTGTGTGGGTGTTTGTGTCGAGGAATTTATCCATTTCTTCTAGATTTTCTAGTTTGTTTGCGTAGAGGTGTTTGTAGTATTCTCTGATGGTACTTTGTATTTCTGTGGGATTGGTGGTGATATCCCCTTTATCATTTTTTATTGCGTCTATTTGATTCTTCTCTCTTTTTTTCTTTATTAGTCTTGCTAGCATTCTGTCAATTTTGTTGATCCTTTCAAAAAACCAGCTCCTGGATTCATTAATTTTTTGAAGGGGTTTTTGTGTCTCTATTTCCTTCAGTTCTGTTCTGATTTTAGTTACTTCTTGCCTTCTGCTAGCTTTTGAATGTGTTTGCTCTTGCTTTTCTAGTTCTTTTAATTGTGATGTTAGGGTGTCAATTTTGGATCTTTCCTGCTTTCTCTTGTGGGCATTTAGTGCTATAAATTTCCCTCTACACACTGCTTTGAATGTGTCCCAGAGATTCTGGTATGTTGTGTCTTTGTTCTTGTTGGTTTCAAAGAACATCTTTATTTCTGCCTTCATTTCGTTATGTACCCAGTAGTCATTCAGGAGCAGTTTGTTCAGTTTCCAGGTAGTTGAGCGGTTTTGAGAGAGTTTCTTAATCCTGAGTTCTAGTTTGATTGCACTGTGGTCTGAGAGACAGTTTGTTATAATTTCTGATCTTTTACATTTGCTGAGGAGAGCTTTACTTCCAAGTATGTGGTCAATTTTGGAATAGGTGTGGTGTGGTGCTGAAAAAAATGTATATTCTGTTGATTTGGGGTGGAGAGTTCTGTAGATGTCTGTTAGGTCCGCTTGGTGCAGAGCTGAGTTCAATTCCTGGGTATCCTTGTTAACTTTCTATCTTGTTGATCTGTCTAATGTTGACAGTGGGGTGTTAAAGTCTCCCATTATTATTGTGTGGGAGTCTAAGTCTCTTTGTAGGTCACTCAGGACTTGCTTTATGAATCTGGGTGCTCCTGTATTGGGTGCATATATATTTAGGATAGTTAGCTCTTCTTGTTGAATTGATCCCTTTACCATTATATAATGGCCTTCTTTGTCTCTTTTGATCTTTGTTGGTTTAAAGTCTGTTTTATCAGAGACTAGGATTGCAACCCCTGCCTTTTTTTTTTTTTCATTTGCTTGGTAGATCTTCCTCTATCCTTTTATTTTGAGCCTATGTGTGTCTCTGCATGTGAGATGGGTTTCCTGAATGCAGCACCCTGATGGGTCCTGACTCGACTCTTTATCCAATTTGCCAGTCTGTGTCTTTTAATTGGAGCATTTAGTCCATTTACATTTAAAGTTAATATTGTTATGTGTGAATTTGATCCTGTCATTATGATGTTAGCTGGTTACTTTGCTCGTTAGTTGATGTGGTTTCTTCCTAGTCTCAATGGTGTTTACATTTTATCATGATTTTGCAGCAGCTGGTACCGGTTGTGCCTTTCCATGTTTAGTGCTTCCTTCAGGAGCTCTTTTAGGACAGGCCTGGTCGTGACAAAATCTCTCAGCATTTGCTTGTCTGTAAACTATTTTATTTCTCCTTCACTTATGAAGCTTAGTTTGGCTGGATAAGAAATTCTGGGTTGAAAATTCTTTCTTTAAGAATGTTGAATATTGGCCCCCACTCTCTTCTGACTTGTAGAGTTTCTGCCGAGAGATCCGCTGTGAGTCTGATGGCCTTCCCTTTGTGGGTAACCCGACCTTTCTCTCTGGCTGCCCTTAACATTTTTTCCTTCATTTCAACTTTGGTGAATCTGACAATTATGTGTCTTGGAGTTGCTCTTTTTGAGGAGTATCTTTGTGGCATTCTCTGTATTTCCTGAAACTGAATGTTGGCCTGCCTTGCTAGATTGGGGAAGTTCTCCTGGATAATATCCTGCAGAGTTTATTCCAGCTTGGTTCCATTCTCCCCGTCACTTTCAGGTACACCAATCAGATGCAGATTTGGTCTTTTCACATAGTCCCATATTTCTTGGAGGCTTTGTTCATTTCTTTTTATTCTTTTTCCTCTAAACTTCCCTTCTTGCTTCATTTCATTCATTTCATCTTCCATCACTGATACCCTTTCTTCCAGTTGATTGCATAGGCTCCTGAGGCTTCTGCATTCTTCACGTAGTTCTCGAGCCTTGGCTTTCAGCTCCATCAGCTCCTTTAAGCACTTCTCTGTATTGGTTATTCTAGTTATACATTTGTCTAAGTTTTTTTCAAAGTTTTCAACTTCTTTGCCTTTGGTTTGAATTTCCTCCTGTAGCTCGGAGTAGTTTGATCATCTGAAGCCTTCTTCTCTCAACTCGTCAAAGTCATTCTCCCTCCAGCTTTGTTCCATTGCTGATGAGGAACTGCGTTCCTTTGGAGGAGGAGAGGCGCTTTGCTTTTTAGAGTTTCCAGTTTTTCTGCTCTGTTTTCTCCCCATCTTTGTGGTTTTATTTACTTTTGGTCTTTGATGATGGTGATGTACAGATGGGTTTTTGGTGTGGATGTCCTTTCTGTTTGTTAGTTTTCCTTCTAACAGACAGGACCCTCAGCTGCAGGTCTGTTGGAGTTTCCTAGAGGTCCAGTTCAGACCCTGTTTGCCTGGGTATCAGCAGTGGTGGCTGCAGAACAGTGGATTTTTGTGAACCGTGAATGCTGCTGTCTGATCGTTCCTCTGGAAGTTTTGTTTCAGAGGAGTACCCGGCCGTGTGAGGTGTCAGTCTGCCCCTACTTGGGGGTGCCTCCCAGTTAGGCTGCTCAGGTGTCAGGGGTCAGGGACCCACTTGAGGAGGCAGTCTGCCCGTTCTCAGATCTCCAGCTGCGTGCTGGGAGAACCACTGCTCTCTTCAAAGCTGTCAGACAGGGACATTTAAGTCTGCAGAGGTTACTGCTGTCTTTTTGTTTGTCTGTGCACTGCCCCCAGAGGTGGAGCCTACAGAGGCAGGCAGGTCTCCTTGAGCTGTGGTGGGCTCCACCCAGTTCGAGCTTCCTGGTTGCTTTGTTTACCTAAGCAAGCCTGGACAATGGTGGGCGCCCCTCCCCCAGCCTCGCTGCCACCTTGCAGTTTGATCTCAGACTGCTGTGCTAGCAATCAGCGAGACTCCGTGGGCGTAGGACCCTCCGAGCCAGGTGCGGGATATAATCTCCTGGTACGCCATTTTTTAAGCCCGTTGGAAAAGCGCAGTATTAGGGTGGGAGTGACCTGATTTTCCAGGTGCCCTCTGTCACCCCTTTCTTTGACTAGGAAAGGGAACTCCCTGACCCCTTGCACTTCCCAAGTGAGGCAATGCCTCGCCCTGCTTTGGCTCACGCATGGTGCGCTGCGCCCACAGTCCTGCACCCACTGTCTGGCACTCCCTAGTGAGATGAACCCGGTACCTCAGATGGAAATGCAGAAATCACCCCTCTTCTGCGTCACTCATGCTTGGAGCTGTAGACCGGAGCTGTTCCTACTTTCTTAATTAAGATGCAGCCCCTTCATCAGCTGTTTGGGTCTGGGTATGAGGACTAATCATATCTAGGAAATGTGAGGGGCTTGTGTCTTTGTAGTGGGCAACTGACCTCCACTTTCTACCCAACTATTCTTGATTTCCTTTGATTCTATTAAACAATGTCCTGTTTAGTTGTTTATCTATCCTGCTCCTAAAAGGACATATTCTATTAACCATCTCCATAGATAGCTGTGGGTTGGGCCTTCCAGCTGCTATTCTGATCTTGCCAATTGTAGTTGTGCCTACTCCTGCCCATTGAAATAGCCCACCTTGCTTTTGTTGGTTAAGTGCTGCCACCTGGCCTTTTTTTCTCAGTTCCTGTCATACCCATTGTTATTAGAGAGTCCAGTTTGTAACAGCATCTCTTTCAGATAGCATTGCACACAAGGACCAGCTTCTCTGGGTCTCAATGACACTGTGATGCTGGCTTCCTTTTCCTTGATACATTCTTTATCACTTTTGTAAATAGAATAAAATTCTCTCTGGACCCTCTTGAGAAATATCACTAGAAGATGTTTTGTGGTTTTGCTTTGGGTTATTTATTTATTTGTTTATTATTTTTGGTCTACCATATAAGTAGATTTATTTCAATAGGTCCATTTTCTGGGCCTTTGATCTTTATCTTCATGATTTACTATGGCAATTATGGCACCTGTGCTTCTATTTTTTTTCCAGGCTCCCAGGAGACATTCCAGAAGCATATGAGAATCTTCATCTGAGTGTTAAATCCTGAATCACAATAGTGCTTCCATATTAACAAACTCTTTATTCAGTTATATATTTATATATATATATAAAATGGAATAATATATATTTATATATAATTTGGTATATATAATTATATATATAATATATATACATATATAGACTCTTTTGATCCAACATTGTCAGTATCTACTATTCAATATAATTTCTTAGTTCCTCACAATATATTAGCCAGGCTCTGAAGTTTGTATGGTTACGTTCATTGTTATTCCTTAGCAGATGACACTAATGCTGAGATTTGACCCTAGTTATGATGGTGGCAGCCAGGAGGGGAGCTAGGGGTACCCTGAGGAGGGAAAGCATTATGGTATAAGGCACCTGTCTCATTTGAGGCTTCTGCACAGTCTTTTAGGAAGAATGGGGCTTTATACTCCAAGGGAGTAGGCCACTTCTGCAAACACAGAAATATTAGGGTAATCAGCAGATTCAAGTTTAAGTGCATCTACCCATATATCTCCATTCCAATATCAACATCCCTTCCCTTCCTTATCATGGCCCTAACATTGGCATAGGAGACTTACCTAGGCTGAGAAGTCAGCCTTCTCTAAGGTTCTGCCACTCTTAAATGATCTCTTGTACCTTCACTGTGCCTTCAGTCTTCAGTTCTGTCTGTCCTCCAACTGCAGAAGACTGGGTGTCTGTATAATGAAGTCACGGATGCCTTCTGCCCCTCACACTGTTTTACATGGCTGATTACTAAATCTGAGCTTGTCATCTGCACTTTTCATGAATCAATAGTACTTAATAATAGACACACAGTGCCACAGTTTCTATACTCTTTTTTTTATTCCTCTTAAATGTAAGAGACACTCTCCAGATAGTAAATTCCCTTCCACTTTTATCCAGTTCCTTTTCAATAGAGAAGTCTTAAAAATCACACTGCTATAACATGCAATGACCCATCAATACTTTACGTACAACCAGTGATGGAGTTCTCATTACAAGAGATTCAACTCATCTTTTGAGCCTGCTCCCTAAAATCAGTCCTGGTATCCACTGTACTAGGTCAAATTCTTAGAAGCAGAGCCTGAAGCAGGAATTATTTGCAGTTGATTTATTGAGAGAGTGCTATTAGGAGAAGGTGAGTGAGAAAAGCAGGATAGAATGAAGGAGGAAAAAGGTAAGCAACTGTGTGACTCCAACTGCACAGAGTCTTTAGTCTGATCCCTTGGGGAGCTCTGCAGTATTAATTGCTCCACAGAGTTGATTCCACTTTGAGGAAGAAGGGTAGGGGAGTTTTGTATCCCAGTGTAAGCCAGTAGTTGTCTTACCCCTGGGAACATCAGCATAAGTTACTTGGCAAGGTAATTCCCATTTGGCTGAGGACAATTCTGTAGATAAGGGGCAACTGTTAGCAATCAATAATTAAAGCAACTTGGAGACGAATGCACTATTTCAGTAAAGGGATCTAGGAGCTACATCTATGAGCACCACTACTTAGAGAAATACATCCAACACATGATAAGCAAGAGAAAGGGGATTGGGGAAAAACTGGCTTAATAGTACTCCCACCACTCCATCTTCAAAAGGAGCCTCTCATTAACTAATTACAGCTGCAAAGCTGAACGCAGATGAAGAGGGATCATGTTGATGCATTCCATAGACATCAGCATCACAGGGCAACAGAGCAGACAGGTAAAGGTGATGAAGAACGATTCTAGATGGGTAAATGAAAAACATCTATTATCCAAAATAACATTGCAACCAGTAATCATTTGGATATATGTTTTATCTTTGGAATCAAATACTTTAAAAAAAACCCTCCAAAATCTAAGTACCACTTTTCAGCCTTCAAATTGCCAACAGTATTAGCAAAAGGAGAATTAAGCCTTCCTATGTATTGTTATTGGGAGAGTAAATTAAAAATATTTCTTTTTTCTGGAAGAAAATAGGACATACATTCCAAATGGTTAAAAATTGCATAAACAGATTAACTCAGAAATTACAGCATAAATTTAACCTATGAAAATATTACAGAATTTAAAAAATATTCATAGAAATTTAACCTAAGAAAAATACCATAAATGTTGACAAAGATTTAACTCTAAGAGGGATTATCGTATTATTATTATTTATAATAGGAAAATAATTCACAGTGTATATTTAAGGGAACAAAGAAGGTTTTAGTCTTCAAGGAATTGTAGAATTTTATTAATTTTTGAAGAATTATTTTCTTAAAAAGCTAATATTTAGCTTACCTTTACAAATGAGGAAGATAAATTGGGTTTCAGAGTCCAAACTTCAAAATTCAGATTTTAGAAAATAAAAAATAAACAATACCAACATAAAATAAATTGAGGGCTGGGCATGATGGGCTCACACCTTTAATCCTAGCATTTTGGGAGGCTGAAGTGGGCTGATCACTTGAATTCTGGGGTTTGAGACCAGCCTGGGCAAAATGGTGAAACTCCATCTCTTCTATTAACAGTAAAAAAAAAATACAAAAATTAGCCAGGCACGGTGGTGCACATCTGTAGTCCAGCTACTTCAGAGGCTGAGGCAGGAGAATTGCTTGAGCCTTGGAGGCAGAGTTTGCGGTGAGCCAAGATCATGCCACTACACTCCAGCCTGGGTGACAGAGTGAGAGTCTGTCTCAAAAATAAATAAATAAATAAGTAATAAAAATAAATACATAGAAACACGATTTTTGAGGCCATCCATACTCAAATTTGAACTTTTAATCAATTATCTCTCACAACATGCAACTTAAAAAGAAGCGCCAATCTGTAGGAGGCTTCATATATAGCAGTATACGCATCAAGATATGTGCAAAATGTACATTCTAATTGGAGAAATGTGCAAAATGCCTTTATCTCTTTCAAGCTTTTAAGATATCATGGATCAATAATATTTATATTTTCCCAGTACCATTTATCCAGCTTTGCTCAGAAAGCAGTTACACATCTCTTCTGAGTCCCCTGAACTTCTTGATCCTGTTATTTGTCTAGTGGAGCCTGCTTGACAACAATTGTATGGCCTTTATTTATTTAAGTATTTTTTAATGTTTTTAGAGATGGGGCCTCACTCTTGCACAGGCTGGAGTGCAGTGGCACAGTTATAGCTCACTCCAGCCTCATTCTCTTGGGCTCAAGTGATTCTCCCACCTCAGCTTCGTGAGGTATGTGCCACCACACCCAGCTTCATATGGCCTTTAAGCAGAAGTTTTTAACTAGTGATATCCCAAAACCATGGTATAAAGGACTTCAGATCCACTCAGTCTCTACTTCTCCAATTCCACATATATTTCATAAATGTCCGTTATTTTCAAGGCACTGTCAAAATATTATGAAAACATGGAAATGACAAAGGAGATTATTGGGTGTTCTCTCAAAGCAGTTCTGGGTTTGCCCTCTTGATTGTCTTTTTATTGACTGGGTTCTTTAACAGCTTGGAAGGGGCAGAAATTCACTTGTAGATTTATGTCTGATAGAGATGCAAATCATTTCTTTCCAGAAGAATAGATAACCACAAAGGTTATGGTTTATTAACCTATTGGATGTTAACTACTGTTGTATCTCATCCAGAAATCTTATTCTAGCATTGTTTTATTAAATTTTCTATAAATAGCTAACCACCTTAAATTCTCATGTGAGCCAGTTTTAACACTGCTTCATTAATTAACAAGTTAAATAATATCACTGACATATGTTCATTTGATATTTTTATGAGAAGTATGTTATTACATTTTAGAAAATTATATATTAGGAGCACTCTCTTAGGTGCCACACATAAAATGAGAACAAGTTAGAGGGTGTGAGTGAAAATGAAGAACAACCATCATTATGCTTAAGATGATGATGGAAGTGCTCAACAAGGCCTACTGCCTCTAGATTCCACTTCTGTGTTTCCACCTACGGGGAAGAAAGAGATAAACTAAAATGGTAATTGTTATAGATTTAGAGCAAATGTTCCAGGTTGGGAAAAAAAGTAGTGTGTGTCTCTCACTAAAAAATTTAGGGGGTGCATTCCAAGGTGGCCGAATAGAGACAGCTCCAGTCTGCAGCTCCCAGCGTGATCAACACAGAAGACCGGTGATTTCTGCATTTCCAACTAAGGTATCTGGTTTACTTCATTAGGACTGGTTGGATAGTGGGTGCAGCCCACGGAGGGCAAGCTGAAGCAGGGCGGGTCATCACCTCAACTGGGAAGCACAAGTGGTCAAGGGATTTCCCTTTCCTAGCCAAGAGAAGCCATGACAGACTACCTGGAAAAATGAGACACTCCCACCCAAATACAGTGCTTTTCCCAAGGTCTTAGCAACCGGCAGACAAGGTGATTCTCTCCCGTGCCTAGCTCAGTGGCTCCCACATCCACAGAGCCTTGCTCACTGCCTGCACAGCAGTCTGAGATCGATCTGTGGGACAGCAGCCTGGCTGGGGGAGGGGTTCCACCATTGCTGAGACTTGAGTTGGTAAACAAAGCCTCTGAGAAGCTTGAACGGGGCAGAGCCCACCACAGCTCAACAAGGCCTACTGCCTCTAGATTCCATCTCTGTGGGCAGGGCATAGCTGAACAAAAGGCAGCAGACAACTTCTGCATACTTAAACATCCCTGTCTGACAGCTCTGAAGAGAGCAGTGGTTCTCCCAGCATAGCGTCTGAACTCTGAGAATGGTGAGACTGCCTCCTTAAGTGGGCCCCTGATCCCCATGCAGCCTAACTGGGAGACACCTTCCAGTAGGTGCCGACTGATACCTCAAATAGGTGGCTGACCCTCTGGGGCAAAGCTTCCAGAGGAAGGATCAGGCAGCAATATTTGCTGTTCTGCAGCCTCCGCTGGTGATAGCCAGGAAATCAGGGTCTGGAGTGGAACTCCAGCAAACTCCAACAGACCTGAAGCTGAGGGACCTATTAGAAGGAAAACTAACAAACAGAAAGGAATAGCATCAACATCAACAAAAAGGTCATCTACACTGAAACCCCATCTGTAGGTCACCAACATCAAAGACCAAAGGTAGATAAAACCACAAAGATGGGGAGAAACCAGAATAGAAAAGCTGAAAATTCTAAAAATCAGAACACCTCTTCTCCTCCAAAGGATTGCAGATCCTGACGAGCAACGGAACAAAGCTGGATGGAGAATGACTTTGACAAGTTGACAGAAGTAGGCATCAGAAGGTCAGTAATAACAAACTTATTTGAACTAAAGGAGGATGTTCGAACCCATTACAAGGAAGCTAGAAACCTTGAAAAAAGATTAGACAAAGGGCTAACTAGAATAAACAGTGTAGAGAAGAGTTTAAGTGACCTGATAGAGCTGAAAACCCTCGCACAAGAACTTCTTGACACATGCACAAGCTTCAATAGCCGATTCGATCAAGTGGAAGAAAGGGTATCAGTGATTGAAGATCAAATTAATGAAATAAAGCAAGAAACCAAGGATAGAGAAAAAAGAGTGAAAAAAAATGAACAAACCTCCAAGAAATATGGGACTATGGCCGGGCGCAGTGGCTCACGCCTGTAATCCCAGCACTTTGGGAGGGCAAGGTGGGCGGATCACGAGGTCAGGAGATCGAGACCATCCTGGCTAACACAGTGAAACCCCATCTCTACTAAAAATATAAAAAATTAGCTGGGCGCAGTGGCAGGTGCCTGTAGTCCCAGCTACTTAGGAGGCTGAGGCAGGAGAATGGCATGAATCCAGGAAGTGGAGCTTGCAGTGAGCCGATATAGCATCACTGCACTCCAGACTGGGTGAAACAGTGAGACTCCATCTCAAAAAAAAAAAAAAAAAAAAATATGGGACTATGTGAAAAGACCAAATCTACGTTTGATTGGTACACCTGAAAGTGATGGGGAGAATGGAACCAAGTTGGAAAACACTCTTCAGGGTATTATCCAGGAGAACTTCCCCAACATAGCAAGGCAGGCCAACATCCAAATTCAGGAAATACAGAGAACACCACAAAGATACTCCCTGAGAAGAGCAAACCCAAGACATATAATTGTCAGATTCACCAAGGTTGAAATGAAGGAAAAAGTGTAAAGGGCAGCCAGAGAGAAAGGTCGAGTTACCCACAGAGGGAAGCGCATCAGACTAGCAGTGGATCTCTCAGCAGAAACCCTACAAGCCAGAAGAGAGTGGGGGCCAATATTCAACATTCTTAAAGAAAATAATTTTCAACCTAGAATTTCACATCCAGCCAAACTAAGCTTCATAAGTGAAGGAGAAATAAAATCCTTTACAAACAAGCAAATGCTGAGAGATTTTGTCACCACCAGTCCTCCCTTACAAGAGCTCCTGAAGGAAGCACTAAACACGGAAAGGAAAAAAGCGGTACCAGTCCCTGCAAAAACAGGCCAAATTGTAAGGACCATCAATGCTATGAAGATACTGCATCAATTAATGGCCAAAATAACCAGCTAACATCATAATGACAGGATCAAATTCACACATAACAATATTAACCTTAAATGTAAATGGGCTAAATGCCCCAATTAAAAAACACAGACTGGCAAATTGGATAAAAGGTCAAGACCCATCAGTGTGCTGTATTCAGGAGGCCAATCTCACATTCAAAGATGCACATAGGCTCAAAATAAAGGGATGGAGGAGTATCTACCAAGCAAATGGAAAGCAAAAAAAAGCAGGGATTGCAATCGTAGTCTCTGATAAAACAGACTTTAAACCAACAAAGATTAAAAGAGACAAAGAAGGCCATTACATAATTGTAAATGTATCAATTCAACAAGAAGAGCTAACTATCCTAAATATACATGCACCCAATACAGGACCACCCAGATTCATAAAGCAAGTCCTTAGAGACCTACAAACAGACTTAGACTTCCACACAATAATAATAGGAGACTTTAACACCCCACTGTGAATATTAGACAGATTAATGAGACAGAAGGTTAACAAGGATATCCAGGACCTGAACTCAGGTCTGCAAAAAGCAGACCTAACAGACATCTACAGAACTCTCCACCCCAAATCAACAGAATATACATTATTCTCAGCATCACATCACACTTATTCTAAAATTGACCGCATAATTGGAAGTAAAGAACTCCTCAGCAAATGTAAAAGAACAGAAATCACAACAAACTGTCTCTCAGACCACAGTGCAATCAAAGTAGAACTCAGGATTAAGAAACTCACTCAAAAACACACAACTACATGGAAACTGAACAACTTGCTCCTGAATGACTACTGGGTATGTAACAAAATGAAAGCACAAATAAAGATATTCTTTGAAACAAATGAGAACAAAAACACAACATACCAGAATCTCTGGGACACATTTAATGCAGTGTGTAGAGGGAAATTTGTAGCACTAAATGCCCACAAGAGAAAGCAAGGAAGATCTAAAATCGACACCCTAACATCACAATTAAAAGAACTAGAGAAGCAAGAGCAAACAAATTCAAAAGCTAGCAGAAGGCAAGAAATAACTAAGATCAGAACAGAACTGAGAGTTAGAGACACAAAAAACCCTTCAAAAAATCAATGAATCTATGAGCTGGGTTTTTTTTTTAAAGAACAACAAAATTGATAGACCACTAGCAAAACTAATAAAGAAGAAAAGACAGAAGAATAGATGCAATAAAAAATGATACAGGGGATATCACCACTGATCCAACAGAAATACAAACTACCATCAGAAAATACTATAAACACCTCTATGCAAATAAACCAGAAAATCTAGAAGAAATGGATGAATTCCTGGACACATATACCCTCCCAAGACTAACCCATGAAGAATTTGAATCTCTGAATAGAACAATAACAGGCTCTGAATAGGCAACAACTAAAAAAAGTCCAGGACCAGACAGATTCACAACTGAATTCTACCAGAGGTACAAAGAGCAGCTGGTACCATTCCTTCTGAAACTATTCCAATCAATAGAAAAAAAGGGAATTTTCTCTAACTCATTTTATGAGGCCAACATCATCCTGATACCAAAGCCTGGCAGAGATACAACCAAAAAAGAGAATTTTAGGCCAATATCCCTGATGAACATCAATGCGAAAATCCTCAGTAAAACACTGGCAAATCGAATCTAGCAGCACATCAAAAAGCTTATCCACCATGATCAAGTCTGCTTCATCCCTAGGATGCAAGGCTGGTTCAACATACACAAGTCAATAAACGTAATCCATCACGTAAACAGAACCAATGACAAAAACCACATGATTATCTCAATAGATGCAAAAAAGTCCTTTGACAAAATTCAACAGCTTTTCATGCTAAAAACTCTCAATAAACTAGGTATTGATGGAACATATCTCAAAATAATGACAGCTATTTATGAAAAACCCACAGCCAATATCATACTGAATGGTCAAAAAGTGGAAGCATTCCTCTTGAAAACTGGCACAAGACAGGGATGCCCTCTCTCACCACTCCTATTCAACATAGTGTTGGAAGTTCTGGCCCAGGCAATCAGGCAAGAGAAAGAAATAAAGGGTATTCAATTAGGAAAAGACGAAGTCAAATTGTCGCTGTTTGCAGATGACATGATTATATATTTAGAAAACCCCATCGTCTCAGCCCAAAATCTCCTTAAGCTGATAAGCAACTTCAGCAGAGTCTCAGGATACAAAATCAATGTGCAAAAATCACAAACATTCCTATACACCAATAATAGGCAAACAAAGAGCCAAATCATGAGTGAGCTTCCATTCACAATTGCTACAAAGAGAATAAAATACCTAGGAATCCAACTTACAAGGGATGTGAAGGATGTCTTCAAGGAGAACTACAAACCACTGACAAGGAAATAAAAGAGGACACAAACAAATGGAAGAATATTCCATGCTCATGGATAGGAAGAATTAATATCATGAAAATGGCCATTACTGCCCAAAGTAATTTATAGATTCAATGCTATCCCTATCAAGCTACAATTGACTTTCTTCACATAATTGCAAAAAACTAAAATTCATATGGAACCATAAAAGAGCCTGTATAGCCAAGACAATCCTAAGCAAAAAGAAGAAACCTGGAGGCATCACTCTACCTGACTTCAAACTATACTGCAAGCTACAGTAACCAAAACAGCATGGTACTGGTACCAAAACAGAGATATAGACAAATGGAACAGAACAGAGGCCTCAGAAATAACACCACACATCTACAACCATCTGATCTTTGACAAACCTGATAAAAACAAGCAATTGGGAAAGGATTCTCTATTTAATTAATGGTGTTGGGAAAACTGGCTAGCCATATTTAGAAAGCTGAAATTGGATCCCTTCCTTACACCGTATACAAAAATTAACTCAAAGTGGAATAAAGACTTAAATGTAAGACCTAACACCATTAAAAACCCTAGAAGAAAACCTAGGCATTACCATTCAGGACACAGGCGTGGGCAAAGACTTCATGACTAAAACACCAAAAGCAATGGCAACAAAAGCCAAAATAGACAAATGGGATCTAATTAAATAAAAGTGCTTCTGTGCAGCAAAAGAAACTACCATCACAGTGAACAGGCAACCTACAGAATGGGAGAAAATTTTTGCAATCTACTCATCTGACAAAGGGCTAATATCCAGAATCTACAAAGAACTTAAACAAATTTACAAGAAAAAAACAAACGACCCCATCAAAAAGTGGGCAAAGTATATGAACAAACAGTTCTCAAAAGAAGACATTTATGCAGCCAAAAGACACATGAAAAGATGCTCATCATCACTGGTCATCAGAGAAATGCAAATCAAAACCACAATGAGATACCTTCTCACACCAGTTAGAACGGTATTCATTAAAAAGTCAGGAAAAAACAGATGCTGGAGAGGATGTGTATTGGGGGAACCATCCCCCAATATTTCAACATAGGTTCTTCCTATTTTCCCTAAGTGATGGCTAGTCTAAGAAATAAAGAGAAAGAGTACAAAGAGAGGAATTTTACAGCTGGGCCTCCGGGGGTGACATCACATATCAGTAGGACCATGATGCCTTGAGCCCCAAAACCAGCAGGTTTTTATTAAGGACTTTAAAAAGGGAGGGGTTGTACGAACAGGGAGTAGGTCACAAAGATCACATGTTGCGATAAAGATCACAAGGCAAAGTGCAAAGCAAAGATCACAAGGCAAATTACAAAATTAGAATTACTGATGAGGGTCTATGTTCAGCTGTGCACATATTGTCTTGATAAACATCTTAAACAACAGAAAACAGTTCAAGAGCAGAGAACAGGTCTGACCAAAATTTATCAGGCTGGAATTTCCCAATCCGAGTAAGCCTGACGGTACTGCAGGAGACCAGGGCATATTTCAGTCCTTATCTCAACTGCATAAGACAAACACTCCCAGAGTGGCCGCTTATAGACCTCCCCCCAGGAATGCAATTCTTTTCCTAGGGTCTTAATATTTAATATTCCTTAGTAGGAGAAGAATTTAGTGTTATCTCTCCTACTTGTACATCCCTTTATAGGCTCTCTGCAAGAAGAAAAATATGGCCCTTTTTGCCCAACCCCGCAGGCAGTCAGACCTTATGGTTATCTTCCCTTGTTCCCTAAAATCACTGTTATTCTGTTCTTTTTCAAGGTGCACTGATTTCATATTGTTCAAACACACACGTTTTTCAATCAATTTGTACAACAGTGGTCCTGAGGTGACGTACATCCTCAGTTTGCGAAAATAACAGGATTAAGAGATTAAAGTAAGACAGGTGTAAGAAATTATAAGAGTATTATTACGGAAGTGATAAATGTCCATATTAAAATGAAATCTTCACAATTTATGTTCAGAGATTGCAGTAAAGACAGGCATAAGAAAATATAAAAGTATTAATTTTGGGAACTGATAAATGTTCATGAAATCTTCGCAGTTTATGTTTCTCTGCCACAGCTCCAGCTGGTCCCTCCATTCAGGGTCCCTGACTTCCTGCAACAGATGTGGAGAAATAGGAATGCTTTAACACTGTTGGTGGGAGTGTAAATTAGTTCAACCATTGTGCAAGACAGTGTGGCGATTCCTCAAGAATCTAGAACTAGAATTACCATTTGACCCAGCAATCCCATTACTGGGTATATACCCAAAGGATTATAAATCATGCTACTATGAAGACACATGCATCTGTATGTTTTTGTGGCACTATTTACAATAGCAAAGACTTGGAACCAATCCAATTGTCCATCAATGATAGACTGGATTAAGAAAATGTGGCACAGATACACCATGGAATACTATGCCAAAAAAAAAAAAAAAGGATGAGTTCATGTCCTTTGCAGGGACATGGATGAAGCTGGAAACCATCATTCTCAGCAAACTATCACAAGGACAAAAAACCAAACACCACATGTTCTCACTCATAGGTGGGAATTGAACAATAAGATCACTTGGACACAGGGCAGGGAATATCACACACCAGGGCCTGTCGGGGGTGGGGGCCTGGGGGAGGGATAGCATTAGGAGAAATACTAATGTAAATGATGAGTTGATGGGTGCAGCAAACCAACATGGCACATGTATACCTATGTATCAAAACTGCATGTTGTGCACTTGTACCCTAGAACTTAAAGTATAATTTTAAAAAAAATTAAATGGGGCTGGGTGCAGTGGCTCATGCCTGTAATCCGAGCACTTTGGGAGGCAGAGGCGAGTGGATCACCTGAGGTCAGGAGTTCGAGACTAGCCAGGCCAACATGGTGAAACCCCATTTCTCCTAAAACTTCAGAAAATTAGTGGGGCGTGGTGGCAGGTGCCTGTAGTGCCAGCTACTGGGGAGGCTGAGGCAGGAGAATGGCATGAACCGGGAGGCAGAGCTTGCAGTGAGCTGAGATTGCACCACTGCACTCCAGCCTGGGCGACAGAGCCAGACTCCATCGTCTCAAAAAAAAAAAAAAAAAAGAAGAAAAGAAAGATATTTTTATCGTGTACATCGTTGCAACATTTCATAGCTATCACTGAACTTTTACAAATCTTATTTTACATTTAATCTTAAAATGTTTGTGGTGCAGCTTGTCTCAAAAATCTTTTCATAAATGTAGGAAGAATAATGACAACTGCATATGGGTGAGCAAACTAATGCATTGATAGAAGAGGATTCTCCCACCCACACAAAGGAAAATCCTGGTTTTTTTTTTTTAAAAAAAAAGATAATGCTATCTTTAAGTCAACAAGTTCATGATGAAAACAAAAGTCTTTACAATTACTTTGCTCAATGGAAAGTTATTAAATTACTAGGTAATTTTTTAAAGCAACAACCGGAGTTAATATTGTAACCACTGAAATCAATTCTGTGAAATAAATTCATAGCTCTCTCTTTAATGCAAGATAACAGAAATATGCACCAAAATCTAATGATGCCTAATCTCCATCAGGGGTAACAGACTGAATTTAATGCAAAGGATTTTACTACATCGTTAGGTTGTCCACTTTGCGAAGTGTTTAATAGCAGAGATTTTTCCATAGAGTGATTACAGCTGTGTTTCAGATTTATATTTCTGTTTCTGCATAGTTAACTATCAAAATTGCTTTTAATGTAATGACCTGCCAATGCTTAGATATTACATTTGTTCTTCTTCTAGAAGTAGGGTACATCTATATAGACTCTTTTTTTATTTAGTGGTTCATTCTTTATAAAAAGATTTTTGCAAACATTTGCCTGAAGATGCGCTTGATTAGACTACTTTGAAATTCTTATTCTGCAAAGGCTTTGTGTGTGTGTGTGTGTGTGGCAATTTTCCCACTTCTTCCTATTGCACAACTCTTTAAGTATCAGCTTTACATTTTAAAAGAGCCAAATGTGATATGATCAACCAGGACATTTTGATATAAATGTCTAATAATTTTCTTCTGTTTATCTAGTTTAGACCAGAGTCTAAAGATTTCATTTTATGACTAATCTCACAGATAATATTATGCATTTAGGAAGATACTGTCCTGTTTTGTGAGACCTTTTTCCCTTATCTACTATTTCAGACATTTGGCAAAGGTAGACGTTGACTGACTGACAATTAAAACTGTGAAAAGAAAATGTCATTAATGAAAGCATGATTCCTTCTAAAGAACCAAGTGTGAATAAGAGACATCTAGGAGACAATTGTTATCAGATGCATTTCTGGAAAGTTTTCCAGTTACAAGAAAAGCTGTCAGGAGGAAAACATATTTAGTTCTTCACATTTAAATTTCAGAACAATCCTGAGACAATTTTTGCATTTTGCAAAACATCAAGCATTAATTCATCCTGCCCTCTCATCATTCTGAATAATTAACATTGATAATAAAGAAAGGAATGATATATTATTGGAATTCCTTGTCCTTTTTTTATTTTCATTTTTTATTTTTAGCATTCATACTACAATACCAGCATTTTTGCTTGTATAAAAGTTGAATAATATTGCAACTATTTAGGATGATTCTAATATAATCTGAAATGCATAAAAATCAGAATTTCAAGGTTAAACCTAAAAGTCTCACCCTATAACATATTTGAATTTTAAAAACATTTGAATTTTAAAAACATATTAAACAGTGCTTTTTTTCCAAAATCTATCTCCTTGTAAATTCTGTCCATTGTTTCTGATTCTGGCCTCTAATTTCTCATCTATGTAAGTATCAGACTTGTGAAAGTCAGTGTTTGCTCAGTTTACAGCATCTTTTAAAGAAAGTTGCATTGACCTATATATTTACTAAGGTTATCTATATGACTATATCCTGAAGCTTTAAATATTTGCACACCTCATCACTAGACAATGGATTCATAAGCTGAATTGTTAACTTTGGTGCGGTCTTGTACCAAAAGATGAGTTGTAGATGGAATTCCCAATTTTGGATACTTGAATTGAGAATTATAAAGTAACTCAAGTAGTTGGTAATAGGAATAAACATGAAAATGTCTACAGCAAGGGTGGAACTTGGCTCGGATATCATAACAGATCTGCCTGAGTAGTCAGGAACTTGAATTTAGAGAAACATGTACAGAATAGAGGCCAGTAAAGCTGGTAGATGGTGAAAGAGGCAGCAACAAGACATCTAAAGGAAACAACAATAAAAAAGCAGAGGGAATAGTGATCATAACAGTACTAAAGCATAGATTGAAGTGCAATGAAATCATGTTTCAGTTTCTGGATTTAGTTTGAATTTCAATGATGCTCAATGGTATATTAATATATTTTCTTGGATTATTTCCATGTGATTCCATACTGATTGTTGTAACAACCACCATCCCTATTTTCATCTACCTATGAAAGGCTCTCTTTTTTTGTTTTTGTTTTTTTATTTTTATTTATTTATTTATTTATTTATTTATTTATTTATTGAGACAGAGTTTTACTCTTGTTGCCCAGGCTGGAGTGCAATGGCACAATCTCGGCTCACTGCAACCTCCATCTCCCAGGTTCAAGTGATTTACCTGCCTCAGCCTCCCGAGTAAATGGAGTAACAGGGCCCACACCAGGCCCAGCTGATTTTTGTATTTTTAATATATATGGGGTTTCACCATTTTGGCCATGCTGGCCTCAAACTCCTGACCTCAGGTGATCCACCCGTCTTGGACTCCCAAAATGCTGGGATTATAGGTGTGAGCCACTGTGCCCGGCCGGAAGGCTCTCTTTTTAATCACAAAGACCTAACTGAAACAACCTGAGTGACCATAATATTGGACACCAGCTTTTATACCTCTGTGGATTTTCTCTATATATACTATTTCTACTACTCTAATCATTAAAAACAGTTTGATATTCATTGAAATGATCTCTCATGGAGACTGTTTGAAAGTATCATTGAAAGCATTGTAACGAACTCATTAAGACATGGCATTTCATATAACACACCACAGACCTTTTTGTTCCCTGGAGACTAAATTTTTGCTTGCAGTTGTGATACAAAAATAAAGAACATTTTCAAAAGCAAAAGAAAAGTAAAATTACTTTGAAGATATGGGGAAGAGAATGATAAAGTGAATTACAAACTAGACCAAAAAAGTCCAGTTGTTGTACAAATTAATAATCAAGTGTCTTCATTATTATTTCTGGACAAGATGGAGTAGTGGAGACCCAATTTTTCCTCCCACCTCAAATAATAAAAATATTGGACAAACGTATTAACCAATGGATTTCTGACATGAGATATCGGGCACCAGAGGACAGTAATACTGACAAAGGCGATATAAATGAGTCATATAATTGACCCCGGTAGCAGCACAGGCAGCATGTGGGGTCTCCTTGAGATGAGGAAATAGAGTTTGGACCAAGTTTGGAGAGTCCAAGGCAGCTCAAAATCCCAGTGTAGTCATTGAAGAGGGAGTTTCAGAAATCTACAATATGTCCCATTAGAGTTGCTCACTGCTATGTGTGATGAAACTACCCACGACAAGGGAAATAACCATCCACATAAGAAAAAAGGAACCAATTTTCAGTTCACAGAGTACCAGTATTTCTACCAGCCAGACTGAGAATCTTGTTTATCCACGAACATTAGGTAGAGTACTTTGAGGGTCATTGCCTCAATTGTGGAGCAAAACTAGCCCTAATGTTTTCTTCTCTAATGTCACCTAAGAAACCTTAAAAGCAAGCCTTGAAATAATCAAATTGATTCCATGTAACTTAACAATATCCCAGAACAAAACTAAAAATATTTATAGAAACACAAAAGACCCAGGACAAATATTCACCATGATAAGGTGAAAATCAAGATGTTTCTCATCTAGTCACGTATGCCTAGGCATGCAAAAAAGCAAGAAAATATGACACAGAAGGTGGAAATCCAATTGGTAGAAACAGATTCAAAAATGACAAATGATGGAATCAATAGATATTAAAATAGTTATTATTATTTTATCTCATATACTCAAAAAGTTTAAAAAATTGAATTTATTAAATAGAGGCATGGAAGATATAAAAAGACCTAAATCAAACTTTTAGAAATGAAAACTATAATGGTTGAAGACAAAAAAATGCACTGGAGGTTAATAATATATTAAATTTTGTAGATGAAAGATAAATAAACTCGAAGAGAAATCAATAGAAATTGTCCAAAATGAAACACAAAAAGAATAAGAGACCACAATATGAGCACTGCACCCCCAAAAAGAATAAAACATATTATTTTCAAATACACATGGAACAGTTACCAAAACAAGCAATATTTTTAAATAGGCCATAAGTCACAATCAATTTAAGACGATTTAAATTAGACAAAGCATGTTCTCTGACCACATAAATCAAAAGAAATCAAAAAGAGGGGAAACAAATGAGTCGTATAATTGACCCCTCTCTAAATCAAAGAGAATTTAGAGTATCTTGACGTGAGTAAAAATAAAAACAAAGCATATAAAAATGTGTAGAATGAAGGTAAAACAGTATCTATAACAAAGTATATAGAACCAAATGTCTCTGTTAGAAACAACAACAACAACAAAACAGGAAGTTCTTAAATGACCTGAGCTTCCATCTGAAGAAGAAACTGTAGGGCAAATTAAACTCAAAGTAAGCAGTAGAAAGAAAATTTAAGAAGAAATAAATAGAGTCAATAATAGAGAAATAATAGAGAAAAAAACTAATGAAATTTAAAAAGGATGTCTTTCAGAAAGTCAGTAAAAATGTATAAACTCCTAATAAGATAGATGGGGGAAAATAAAAATAAACACAAGTTACCAAATATGAAAAATAAGAGGAATTATATCACTATAGATTCTGTATATATTAGAAAACTGCTAGGAAAATATTACAATTTTAGGTCAATAAGTTTGACAACTTAAATGAAATGAAAAAAACTTCTTGAAAAGGGTAAACTCTCAAAGCTCAATCGAAAAGAAATAGATAACTTGAAATGTATATATATTTATATATATTTGAAATTAAGTCTGTAGTTAAAAATATTCACAACATGAAAATTCCAGACTGAGAGGCATCACTGGAGAATTCTACCAAGCATTTAAGAAATAATACCAATTCCATACAAAATCTTCCAAAAAATTGAAGAAAAGATAATTTTTTTGCTCATTTTATGAGGCAAGATTTACAGTGATACCAACACTAGACAAACAAACGGAATGAACGCTAATACAGAATTTTCTTTTTTTTTCTTTTCTTTTTTTTTTTTTTGACTAATTTTTTGTATTTTTGGTACAGATGGAGTTTCACCATGTTGGCCAGGCTGGTCTTGAACTCCTGACCTCAGGTGATCCACCCACTTCAACCTCCCAAAGTGCTGGGATTACAGATATGAGCCACCGCTCCAGCCAAAAATTTTAAATGCAATTTTAGAACATTAAATTCAACAATATATTAAAAGGGTAATATTTTAGGATCAAGTGGTGTTTATTCCAGGAATGCAGGGTTGGTTTAATATTTGACAATAGAACAATGTAATTTATTTTCATGAATCAGAAGGCTTAATAATTTTAAGTTTTTGTTCTCTCTCAGATTGGTCTCTATATTCAACACAATTCCAATCAAAATTGCAACTGGTTTTTTTTTTAAGAAATTGATAAGCTGATTTCAAAATTTATAAGGAAATGCCAAGGAGCTAGCATAGATAATCAACTTAAAAGAACAAAGTTGAAAAACTTTTTTTTATAAAGCCACAATAACAAAGATAGTATTGGTACTGGAACCAATAAAGACAAAATGATTAATAAAACAGAACAAAATAGAGATTACAGAAATAAACAAACACTTACATAATAAACTAATTTTTGACAAAGATGGCAAGGCAATTCATTGAGAATAAATAATATTTTCAATAAATAGTCCTGAAACCACTGAACGTCCATATGTAAAAAAAAGTGAGCTTTGGCATATACTTCCCACCATATACAGTAATTAGTGCAAGATAAATCATTCATCTAAACACAACAGCTTATCTTACATCAGAAAACATAGAAGAAAACTTGGATTTGTCAAAGATTTCTTAAATTTTAACTGTAAAAGGAAAAGACCTTAAGTTAGACTTTAGAAAAAATTTAAAAATACGTTGTCAAGAAAATGTAAAGGCTCAAGTTAAAGTGAAGGCATAAAAAAGAAAAAAGAATTGTAAAGGCAACACATAGGCTAAAAGAAAATATTTGTAAAATGTATCTGACAAATAATTTATATTGTTAAATATATAAAGAACACTTGGAACTTAATAATAAGCAGACTAACAACTCAATATAAGTGCAAAATATTTGAACAGACACCTCATCATGGGCATTTACATATACAGATTGTTAAATTAATAGTAATAAAGATGATCAATATCACTAATCATTAGGAAAGTGTAATTTAAAGCCGCAATGAGATATTACTACACCCACTGGGATGGCTAAAATTATAGGCTGAGCAAACTAAGGGTTAGCCAGGATGGAGCAGCTGAAACTCTCATACACTGATAGTTGGGATGCAAAATGGTACAGTCACTTTCAGAATCACTTTGTAACTTTCTTTAAAAATTAAATATTTATGACCATCAGATCCAGCCATTCTTCTCCAGGTAACAATGAAAAGAAATGAAAGCCCATGTTCACACCAAAAGCTATACATGAATGTTTGTAGAATCTGTATTTTTAATATCCCAAACTTGGAAACAACAAGAATGTCAACGTCAACATTGACATTCAGTGTCAACAACACAAGTGTCAACAGGTCAATGGATACACGAATTGTGATATACCTATACCATAAAGTCCTACTCAGCAATATAATAGAGTGGTTATTGATAAATGTAAGGATATGGAACAACCTTATAATAATACTGAGTGAAAAATTGCAGACAGAAATAGTGCATATACTTTATTTCTATTTATATACAACTATTTAAAATGCAAACTAATCTAGAGTGATAGAATACAAATCAATAGTTGCCTGAGGAGAAGGCCCGAGAGGCATAGTGGGAAGAAAGTGTATTAGGTTGGTGCAAAAGTTGTTGCAGTTTTTGCCATTACTTCCAATGGCAAATATCATAATTACTTTTGTAACCATCCTAATAAAAGGATGCAAGGAAATTTTGGGGGGATGGTTATGTTCATTATCTTGATTGTGGTGTTGGTTTTAGGAAAGTAGGCATATGTCAAATTTCTTACATTATACATTTTAAATATGTGCAGTTTTTGCATGCCAATTATAATTTCCTTTAATAAAGCTATAAAAAAGACCACATTTAAAAACAATGTTAAAGATTATACTCAGTTTCAGGCAATTATTTTTACTTTAGGTCCTTCTTAGAGTATCCTTTCATTCCAGGGTTTCTGTATATAACTTTTCCTCTAGGTCATATTCTTACATTTAGCAATGTATTTAAATATTCAATACCTACCAAATTTTCTGTAGCAGGACTTGATAAATATTAGTTGAATGAATTAATGAAAATGAATAATGATTTAACTAGGTGGAAAAAATTATTTATTATATATCTTTATTTCTGGTACATATATGCTGGCTTTTTTAAATGGGGTCTGCTATTTTCCCCAACTGGTTAAATTCTTAGAATAAAAATTGCCTTTTTTTCCCCAGTATTTACTCAACAGAAATTTGGATTTTCACTCTGTAACGTATTTTCTTATTTGTTGAGTCTCTGGCACATCTCCATGGCTTTTGTTTAACATGAAAAGAGTTCTGTTCCACTGGTTTCAGGTTTCTGGGTGATCTTGCGTAACTGATACAGGTTTGTGTCTCAGCTGCTATAGAAAATCAAATATCCACTTGGGTTTCTCCTGAATACTTTGTGTCATCCTCACGCAACCCTTGGAGAACCAAAGAAATTTTAAAAATTATTTTCCTTGCTTTCCAACTTATTTCCCTTGTGGTTCTGGCATAGGGAGTTTGACTTTTAAAAGTTTCAGTCTGCCTAGAAATGGTACAAGTGGTTTTTGAGGAAAATGTGAAATATATTTAAGTGGCAATGGAATAGCAAGAAATAGTTTCAATTGCAGAGACAGTACTGTCATTAAAAGGCTGTAGTGAGTATTTCATTAAAAAAAGTCATTGCACATCTGTATGTACAGGACACTGAGCTGTTTGCCATGGAGATACAAAGATAAATGGAGATACTTTTACTGCTCTTAAAGATTGACAATCCATAAGGGTTGAGTGAGTGGCAAAAAGAGAAGCATGGTAGACGAGATCCAGCTCAGGTTTTGGAATGAGAAGATCTGGGTCTGAGTCTCAGCTCAAGGATCCAGACATATTTTCTTTTGGGGTAGAAGTGCATTACAGGGAAAGTGAGACTCAGATTTCCCGCTTCCTGTTACTGGCTCTCACCTGAACTAGGTGTTTTCTGGGCCCTGTTTTACAGCCATTATCCTGAAAGTTCTCTTCATTATTCTGTTGTTGAGCCCTAGCTCTCTGAATTTTGTGTCTTTCTATTTGGTAACTAGAAACTTCAGGAGAGTAAGTAGCTTTTAAAAAGTCAGATCAGAGCTCTTGGGTGACCTGGTAAAAAAAATAAAAATAAAATTAACAGTCAAGTTTGTACAAAAGATATGAGAGATGGAAGATATTTCAGAAACAATCGAATCCTATTCTTTCATTCTACTGATGGGAAAACTGAAACTTAGGAACACAAAATCACTTGCTCAAGATGTCCACGTTGGTAGCAGCAGAGTAGAAATTCTGACTTGATGCTAGGTGTGGAACTTTTTGAACACTTTTATCACACTGATAATCCATTATGCATGTGAAGAAAAAACAAATACTCTCCTTCCAGTTTAGAGCATGGAGGTTCTCATCTTTTTCATGAAACTTGTGGCTTATTTTCTGTGTCATATATCACATTCAGTTCTTCAGGGATATTCTGGTAGATACTATTTTTTTATAGAAGGTTAACAACATTTTATCCCATATTTCTACAGAGAGTCTCCAGCAACACAATGATGGGCCCTCATTTTGAGTGGGTTGGTTGTACATTTCAGGAAACAATCTGTTAATGTTTCTGAAATCAAACACACTTACAGATGGATGAATTGGAACTTTTTATTTCATTTATTCTTTTTTATGTGCTTTTTATATGATGCTAAGTAAGGAAATACACAATGTGACTTTCTGAATCAACAACTGTTGATACTCATGAATTGGCCCCTCTAGTGCTGCTTCCCGATAAGCATCATTGCAGTCGTGATTAACATAGCTAGAACTGTTACAAACAGCTATACAACAATTACAACCACCAATTAAAGTGTAACTCCAGATGTTCTATACTCAAAACTACAGCCCTACAAGGTGGCTGCTGCATGTAGTTGATTACATTAAACCTGTCAGTTTTAGCATATCTTATGAGTGTTTATACCAGGCAACCATTAGCTGTCACATATTTACAATGTTGATGTCCAAGCTAATTGCAATCATAGATCACATAGCCCAAAGAAGAGAAAAAAGGGGAAATCTGAAGTAGATTTACCCTTCATTGAGGCTCATGAGGATTTCCAATAAGGACAGTGAGCAGTTGGAAGCAGCCTTTCAACTTCCTCGATGTGTTTCCTGCACACTGTACGCTCCTTCTTGGCCAATTAATGTCATCATTTCAGAAAATAAACAAACAACTCCTCAGGAGAAGTTTGTCAGCATACTGTTTCCATCTGAATGAATACTTCACCCACAGAGTTTGAGAGATATACCCTCCTCTAAAGTCAGGTGAGAATGTAGTTGTTGACTATGAGTTTACATCGCCCAAGAAGTGAAAAATATAAATTTGAAAATTTTTGTCCAATATCTATCTAAACATTAGTGGACATACATTCTCACACTGGTAAGTCCCAGAGCCCAGCTTTAAATTCAGAAGACTGACAGAGGGTCAGGGGAAAAAGGTGTGTGTTTTTGGCATTGGAAGGGCCCTGGAAGATTTTCGGATATTACAAGGTAACTTCAAAAAGTTCATGAAGGCTGGGTGCATTGGCTCATGCCTGTAATCCTAGCCCTTTGGGAGGCTAAGGCAAGTGGATCATTTGAGGTCCAGAGTTCGAGACCAACCTGGCCAACAAGATGAAACCCCGTCTCTACTAAAAATACAAAAAAATTAGCTGGGTGTGGTGGCAGGCACCTGTAATCCCAGCTAGTCAGGAGGCTAAGGCAGGAGAATTGCTTGAATCTAGGAGACAGTGGTTGTAGTGAGCTGAGATCGTGCTACTGTACTCCAGCCTGGGTGATAGAGTGAAACTTAGCCTCAGGAAAAAAAAAAAAAAGAAAAAGAATAAAAGTTCATGGAAAATAGAATTAAAAAATAAAAATAATAAATATAAATTTTATTTTTTATTTCTCAATATAAGCTCCATCAAATTTAAGACACTTTTAAAAGCGGTAATACCAGCCATTTTGTTCATCCCTAAAGAACTAAGGGTCCTGATAATTTAACCATGTCAACACAGTCTTTTTTACATTATTAACTGAAGAAAAGTGTCTGTCTTTTAAAAATTTTTTTGACAGTAGGAAACAAAAAGAAGTCAGAAAGAAACAAATCAGGACTATAGGTGGATGCCTAATAATGCCCCATAAAACACTTGCAAAATTGCCCTTGTTTGACAGGCGGAATGAGCAGAAACATTGTCATGGTGGAGAAGGACTTTCTAATGAAGCTTTCCCAGGTGTTTTTCCGCTAAAGTTTTGGCTAACTCTCTCAGAACACTCTCATAATAAGCAGATGTTATGATTCTTTTATTCTCCAGGATGTCAATGAAGAAAATGCTTTGAGCATTCCAAAAAACTGTGCTATGACCTTTACACTTGATGAGTCTGTTTTTGCTTTGATTTGACCACTTCCACGTCTTGGTAGCCATTGCTTTGATTGTGATTTATCTTCAGGATCATACTTGTAAAGCCGTGTTTCATCTCCTGTTACAACTCCAAAGAAATGCTTTGGGATCTTGATCCTACTTGTTTAAATTTCCATTGAAAGCTCTGTTTTTATCTACAGCTGAGCTGGGTGCAAGCGTTTTGGCACCCATTGAGTAGAAAGTGTGCTCAAATGTTTCAGTCAGAATTGTGTAAGCTAAATCAGTTGAGATGTTTATGGTGTTGGCTAATGTTTCTGCTGTTAACTGTTGGTCCTTTTTAATTAGGACATGAATAAGATTAACTTTTTCCTTGAAAATTGATACAGGTGGTATGCCACTGAGGGTTTTATTTTCAACATTGTCTTGTTCCTTTAAAAAACAATTTATCCATTTGTAAATTGCTGATTTCTTTGGGCAGTGTCCCCATAAACTTTTTGTAAAGCATCAATGACTTCATCATTCTTCCACCCAAGCTTCACCATAAATTTGTTGTTTGTTTTTGCTTCAATTTTAGTAAAATTCATGTTGCTTTGATAAGGGCTCTTTCCAAACTAATGTCTTATCCTTTTTAGTACCTCAAATTAGACCCCATTCAGACATGTCACAACAAGTTAGTATGAGTTTATTTTGGTGCAAAATTCTTAAAATCTATGCATGGTTTTTTTCATAATTACATTTTCCATTAACTTTTGAAGCTCTCTCATAATATAAATAAACTATGATTCCTACTGTGGAAAAGAGTAAGTATATCAATGGCATATATGCCAAATATTATTTTTTCTGGAACTAGTTGCATAGTCACCAAGAATTAATACTTGTCATGTGAAAGCTATTTTTATTTGTTTTATGTTTAGTTCAGTATTTACCCATTGCAGAAGCAAAAAGAATCCTCATTCTTCACTTCAAAGGTGGCAGAACTTGGTTTGCTAAAGTCTACTCTTGACTATTCTGCTGAAGCTTTGGATTTCCCTCCCTCTCTTACCACATTTCCTGGCATAAGTATTGGCTAAATTTGGTTCCACCCATGCTCTCGAGTGGAGCTGGAGATTGGAGATGGCATGAGTGGGAGAGTAACTAAAGTGGGATAGAAATTTATTCTGTGTTGGTTTGAAAAGGAGAAATGTGCTGTTTTTCTAGAATGAAGGAAAATAAGGCTAAAAACTGGGATTTGCTAATAAAGTGACTTTCATAAGTTTATTAATGGTATTGTGCTTTTTCTTATAACCTTGGGAAGGGTGTAGTTAAGTATTTTGAAATATATTTTCTCTTACTACCTCTTAAAGAAATCTGATATCCTGACACAGCTTTATGTGCTGGTGCTGTAGGAAATAAAATATCTGGGCTGTAAAAAAGAGGAATGCCTGCTCCACATATCATAGTCCTTTCCCACTGATGCCCATCTGGAGTTAGTTAACAGTATTCTACTGAGGGGAAAGTTTTATAGGAGATCTAGGTAGTGACCAGCAATAATGTGAGAAGTGCCCCTTAATGGGGCTAGGTCAACAGGGAGGTACCATTTGCTGAGATGCTTCATGCATCTAATGAAAACACTGTTAAGTCAAGTTTAGCCTAAAGCTGCCTCCTTACATATTTTAAGTTCAGCCTAAAGGTTTCTCTGTACATTGTGAACTATAAATAACCTAAATGGAATTTTAAACAGATTGTAGCCTGCTCTTGGGCCACTCACTGAGTTTTGGCCAATCAAATGTGGTCAATTGTTCAAACTGTGTGCCAGTAAGGCAAATGTAGAGCTATAACCAATCCAGCTGTTTCTGTACCTAACCTCCATTTTCTGTATGTCACTTCCCTTTTTCTCTCCAAAAATATTCTTCCTTCATGGGTCTTCGCTGGAGTCTCTGAGCCTACTCTGGCTCAGGAAGCTGCCTGATTCATCAATTGTTCTTTGCTCAATTAAACTATTTAAAATTTAATTTTAATTTGGCTTTAGTGGTTTTTTTGTTTTTTTTTTTTTTTTGAGACAGAGTCTCGCTTTGTTGCCAGGCTGGAGTGCAGTGGTGCAATCTCAACTCACCACAACCTCCAACTCCCTGGTTCAAGTGATTCTCCTGCCTCAGCCTCCTGAGTAGCTGGGATTACAGGCACGCACCACCACACCCAGCTAATTTTTGTATTTTTAGTAGAGACGGGGTTTCACCTTGTTGGCCATGATGGTCTCTATCTCCTGACCTTGTGATCCACCCGCCTTGGCCTTCCAAAGTGCTGAGATTACAGGCGTGAGCCACCGTGCCTGGCCGGCTATAGTTTTTATTTTTAAATCAACACAAACAATTCCACATCTCCTCTGCAACCAAGACTGACACTCTAGGACACAAAATAAGTTATGCAGCCCATGTTGAATGCTGTGAGATATTAGCTGGATCTTTCCAGAAAATAGAATGCAAGTTTCTGGAAAGGAGAAGCTTGAAATTTTCTAAATTTTCTATTTCCATTCTTTCAGTGGTGGCTTAAGTTGTCTAAGTCTGATCAATTTATTGCTCTCCTCAAGACAAGAAACTTTAACAACAACAATCCCCCTCCCCCTCCACCTTCCCCTCTCTCTTCTTCCCCTTCCCCTTCCCCTTCTCCTTCTTCTTCTTCTTTTTTTGAGACAGGATCTTGCTCTGTCACCCAGGCTGGATCTCTGCTTACTGTCTCCCCTCACCTCAGCCTTCTGAGTAGCTGGGACTACAGGTGCACACCACCACACCTGGCTAATTTTTTGTATTTTTTGTAGAGACAAAGTTTCACCATATTACCCAGGCTGGTGTTAAATCCTTCGACGCAAGCAATCTGCCCACCTTGGACTCCCAAAATGCTGGGATTACAGACATGAGTCAATATCCCTGACCAGAAATTCTTTATCTCACAGTGCTGAAATGAATCATGCATGATGATAGTGGAGATAAAAATGAGCCCTGGAATAAATTCAGATAATTCTTGCTGACTTCGTTTTTGCAAGATTAAGATTCTATATGGCAAGTGAACTGATTGGTATACTCCCAAGGTTCTGAATAACTTGGTACGGGAACAAGATATCTCTACACTTATTCTAAGGACTTACAACTTACAACTCCTGCTTTCTCAAAAAGCTGCAGTTTTGTTTCACAGGCCACTTTCAGGAAGTGTTTGGAATCACAATGTTCCTGATTATTATCTTCATCCCGAATATTCCAAAAACCGCTATATATTAGTTCATGTTTGCTGCTGTAACACATTAGCACAGATTTAGTGGCTTAAACAACACACATTTATTATCTTAAAGTTTTGTAGTTTAGAGGTCTGCCTGAGTTTCACTGGGCTAAAAATCAAGCTGTTGGCATTTGCATTTCCTCCTGAGAGGGTCTAGTAAGTAATCTCTTTCTTTGCCATTTCTGAGTTCTAGAAAAGCCACGTTCCTTGTCTTTTGACCCCTTTTCTCATCCTCAAAGCCTGAAAGGGCTTGTTAAATCCTTTTCACATCACATCACCGCAAATTCCTCTTCATCTTTCTCCTTTTTTATTAAGAATTTTTGTTATGATACTGAGCCCAGCTAGATTATCCAGGATAATATCCCTATTTTAAGGTCAACTGATTATTCACCTTAATTATATCTCCAACTTTAATTCCCTTTTGCTCTGTAATCTATTTGTTGGTCTGATATTAGGATGTGATATCACTAAAAGTTCATTATTCTCTTTACCATACCCTCTATCTTGCCACTTCCTCTGTCCTGTGCTCCCAGTGCACATAACTAACTGATTGCAGGACAGTTCAACCAGGGTGTCTTATCAATTCCTTAAAATCAATATATACAGATCAAAATCATAATACAATTTATCCTTTCCCCAAAAAGGGCTTTTCTTCCTCAAAATTTTGTTTTGTTGATGGTGGCATGATTATTCTCCAAGTCACTCAGGCTTGAGGTCTCAGAATCACTGATGGTTTTTTTCCCTCCATTTTAAATCCAAAATAATTGTGAAATTATTTTTATCTGCTTCTGTAGTGTTTCTGAAATGTCTGTGTTTATTTCAAGCCCAAATGCCAGAACTAGAATATGGGTCTTTACTATATTTCAACCAGTTTTAATATTTCCCAGTCTTCTCCTCATCCCTGCCCTATCACACTCCCGTATATCCTATACCTGCTTCTATACTGAGCACTGGATTGAACTTTAGACAATTCTGACCATGCTACTCTTTTATTTACCTTCTCAGAGGTCTTCAATGGCGTCTCCTCAGCCTGAAATTCACATCTCTCCATGATAACATCATAGCCTACTTTTCACTCAGGCCTAGCTTTAGTTAATAGTAATTTGAACACTTATGCTCTCACTTAATCTTTCAGATAACAATATTAGGTGGACTTTTCACTCCCATTTGAGACCCAGAGAGATTAAAGACCTTGACAAAGTTCATCTAGTGCATAAGTAGCAGCACTGAGACTTGGATTTTTTGATCCCACAGTCATTGCTGTGTGCGTGATTGCCTGGATAGCTGTATCTCCTACTATTCCCTTAACATGCAGAACAAGGTGGACCCTCAATTTTACCTGACATTCCGAAGTTCTCAATGTTATGCCATTGATCATGATGTTTATTCTTCCTAGGTCCCTGTATCTTTAAACAATTCTTGCCTAGTAAAATTAAATTCATCTTTAAGGCTCATTTCATAAATTGTAATCTCCATGTAGTCTTTTGTTATTGCTCCTTAATTAAAGTTTTCATTGATATTTGTTGTATTATTTTGCCAAAACATATTGAGACTTGTTTGAAAGTTATCTGGTGCTTGGCTTAAACCACTGCTATGGTTTTAGTGTGTACCCCAAAATTCATGGGTTGGAAATGAAATCCCTAATGCAACAGTGTTTTGGGAGGTAGGGCCTAATAAAAAGTGATTAGGTCATGTTTGCCCTTATGAATAGATTAGTGTCATTATTGGTGGAGTATGTTAGTTATTGCAAGAGTGGGCTTCTTATAAAAGTGAGTTATACCCTTTCTTGCTCTCTCTCACACTCTTTTTCCCTCACGCATTTGGCCGTGGGATGATGCAGCATGAAGACCCTTGCCCAATGTGGGCTCCTCGATCACAGACTTTCCAGCATCCAGAAATGTAAGAAATAAATTTCTTTTAAAAAAATAAATTATCCAGTTTGTGGTGTTCTATTATAGCAATACAAAACAGAATAAGAAAACCACCACCTCCGTGTTGACATTTAGTGTAGAGGTTAGCACATAGACTCAAACTAGACTTGCTGGGGTTAAATTCTAATTTTGCCTCTTATGGGTTGTGTGACCTTCGGAAAATTAACCAGTATTTCTGTGCCCCATCTGTGAAATGAGATGGGTGAACAATAGCCACCCATCCCTTTTGTGGATTATTGTGAGGATCAAGTTAGTTAATATACTTTTTAAATTTTTAGTTTTTATTTTAGATATACCAAGTACATTTGTAGGGTTGTTATGCGGGTATGTTGGACCCAAGTAGTAAGCATAGTATCCAATAGGTAGTATTTCAACCCATTTCCCCCTTCCTCCTTCACCCCTCTAGTAGACCATAGTATCTTTTGTTCCCATACTTATGCCCATGTGTGCTCAATGTTTACCTCCCACACAATATTTGATTTTCTGTTTCCACAGTAATTCACTTAGGATTATGGCCTCCAGCTCCATCCATATTGCTGCAAGTGACATGATTTTATTCTTTTTTGTGGTTGCATATTATTCCATGATATATGTATACCATGTTTTCTTTATCCAATCCTCCTATGATGGGAACCTAGATTAATTCCATGTCTCTGCTATTGTGAATAGCATGGTGATAAACATATAAATGCAGGTGTCTTTTTGGTATAATGATCTGTATTACTTTGGGTATATACCCAACAAGGCGGTTGCTAGGTCAAATGGTAGCTCTGTTTTAAGTTCCTTGAGAAATCTTCAGACCGCTTTCCACAGTGGCTGAACTAATTTACATTTCCACCAATAGTATACGAGTGTTCCTTTTTCTCTTCAGCTTGCCAGCATCTGTTGTTTTTTGACTTTTTAATAATAGCCATTCTGACAGGTTTGAGGTGCTACCTCACTGTAGTTTTGACTTGCATTTCTCTGATGATTAGTCATGATGAGCATTTTTTTATATGTTTGTTTGGCTACTTGTATGTCTTCTTTTGGGAAATGTCTGTTTATGTCCTCTACCCATTTTTAATGGGGTTATTTGTTCTTTGTTTAAGTTCCTTATGGATTCTGAATATTAGACCTTTGTCAGATGCATAGTTTGTGAATATTTCCTCCCATTTTGTAGGTCTGTTTACTCTGTTGATAGTTTCTTTTGTATGATACTTTCTTTAGTTTAATTAGGTCATAGCTGTCAATTTTTGTTTTTGTTAAAATTGCTTTTGGGGACTTAGCCAAAATTTATCTGCTATGTCTGATGTTGAGAAGTATATTTCCTAAATTTTCTTCTAGGATTTTTATAGTTTGAGGCCTTGCATCTAAATCTTTAGTCCACCCTGAATTAATTTCTGTATATAACAAAAAGGGTCCAGTTTCATTCTTCTACATATGACTAGCCAGTTATCCCAGCACCATTTATTAAATAGAGAGGACTTCCCCCATAGCTTGTTTTTGTCATCTTTGTTGAAGACTTGATGGTTGTACATGTGTGGCTTTATTTCTAAATTTTCTACTGCATTCTATTGGTCTGTGTGTCGGTTTTTGCACCAGTACCATGCTGTTTTGGTTACTTTAGCCATATAATATGGTTTGATGTCAGGTAATGTGATGCCTCTGGCTTTGTTCTTTTTGCTTAAGGATTGCTTTGGCTATTTGGGCTCTTCTTTGGTTTAATATACATTTTAGCATAGATTTTCTAATTCTGTGAAGAATGACATTGGTATTTTGATAGAAATGGCATGAACCTGTAAATTGCTTTGCGTATTATGACCATTTTAATGATGTGGAGTCTTCCAATCCATAAGCATGGGATTTTTTAAGAAATGTATTTGTGTCATCTCTGATTCCTTTGAGCAGTGTTTTGTAGTTCTCCTTGTACAGATCTTTCACCTCCTTGGTTAGATGTATTCCTAGGTATTAATTTATGTATGGCTGTTGTAAATGAGACTGTGTTCTTTATTTGACTCTCAGACTGGACGTTATTGGTGTATAAAAATACTACTAATTTTTGTACATTGATGTGTAATCTGAAACCTTGCTATAATCGTTTATCGGTTCCAGTAGCATTTTGATAGAGTCTTTAGGGTTTTTTAAGTATAAAATTATATAGTCAGTAAAGAGATAGTTTGACTTCCTTACCCATTTAGATGCCTGTTATTTCTTTCTCTTGCCTGATTGCTCTGGCTAGGAATACCAGTACTATGTTGAATAAGACTGGTGAGAGTGGGTGTCCTTGCCTTGTTCTAGTTCCCCAAGGGAATGGTTCCAGCTTTTGCCTGTTCAATATGATGTTTGCTGTGGGTTGGTCATAGATGGTCTTATTATATTGAGGTATGTTCTTTCGACAGCTAGTCTATTGAGGGTTTTAATCCTGAAGGGATGTAGAATTTTTTCAAAAGCTTTTTCTGTGTCTATTGAGATGATCATATGGTTTTTGCTTTTAATTCTGTTTATGTGGTGAGTCACACTTATTGATATGCATATGTTGAACCAACATTGCATCCGAGGAATAAGGCTTACTTGATTATGGTGAATTAACTTTTTGATGTGCTGCTAGATTCAGTTTGCTAGTATTTTGTTGAGGACTCTGTGTCTATGTTCATTAGGGATATTGATCTGAAGTTTTCTTTCTTTGTCGTGTATCTGCCAGGTTTTGGTACTAGCTGATGCTGGCTTCATGGAATGATTTAGGAAGGAGTCCCTCCTCCTTGATTTTTTGAACTTGTTTCTGTAGAATTGGTACCAGTTCTTTTTACATCTGGTAGAATTTGGCTATGAATTCATTTGGTCCAGGGCTTTTTCTGGTTGGCTTGTTTTCTATTACTTACTCAATTTCAGAGCTTGATATTTCTCTATTCAAGGTTTTAATCTCTTTCTGATTCAATCTTGGGAGATTGTGTGCTTCCAGCAATTTATTTCTTCTAGATTTTCTAATATGTGTGCACAGTGTTGTTCACAGTATTCTCTGAAGATCTTTTGCATTTCTGTGGGATCAATTGTAATGTGATCTTTGTCATTTCTGATTGTACTTATTTAGATCTTCTCTTTTTTTTCTTTCTTAAGCTGGCTAGTGGTCTAACTCTTGTTTATTTATTTATTTTTTTCAGAAAAGCAACTCTGGGTTTCATTAATCTTTTCTATGGATTTTTGCACCTTTTATTCATTCTGTTCAGCTATGACTCTGGTTATTTCTTTTCTTCTGATAGCTTTGGGGTTGTTTTGTTCTTTTTTTTCTCCTACTTCCTTTAAGTGGAAAGTTAGACCGTTAATCTGAGATCTTTCTAACTTCTTGATGAAAGTGTTTAGGGCTATAAACTTTTGTCTTGACACTGTTTTGGCTGCATCCCAGAGATTATGATAAGTTGTGTCTCTTTTTTCATTAATTTCAAAGACTGTTGGTTTCTGCCTTAATTTTGATGTTTACCCAGGAGTTATAGGGGAGCAAGTTATTTAATTTCCATGTATTTGTGTAATGTTGAGAGATCTTTTTGATATCGATTTATATTTTTATTCAACCATAGTCTGATAGTGTGCTTGGTATGATTTCAATTTTTTTGAATTTATTGAGGCTTGATTTAAAACTGCACATGTAGTCAATCTTAGAATATGTTCCATGTGCAGGTTAGAAGAATGGATATTCTATGGTTGTTGAATGGAGTGTTCTGTAGATGTCTATTAGTTCCAGCTTGCCAATTGTTGGACTTAGTCTGGAGTTTCTTTGTCAGTTTTCTGTCTTGATGACCTGTCTAAAGCTGTGAATGGGATGTTAAAGTCTCCCACTATTATTGTGTGGTTTCCTAAATCTTTTCATGGGCCAAGAGGAACTTGTTTTGTAAATCTGGGTGCTCCTATGTTGGGTGCATATATATTTAGCATAGTTAAGGCTTCTTGTTGGATTGTACCCCTATTAACATGTATTGTCTTTCATTGTCTTCCTTAATTCTTATTGGTTTCAAGTCGATTTTATCTGATATAAGAATAATAGCTACTGCTCTTTTTTTTTTTCTGTTTGTACAGTAGGTCTTTCTTCATGATTTAAATTTGGGCCCATGTGTGTCATTACATGTGAGATGGGTGTGTTGAAGACAAAAGATGGTTGAATTTTGTCTTTTTATCCAGACTGCCACTCTTTGTCTTTTAAGTGAGGGCATTTAGCCCATTTATATTCAATGTTAGCATTGATATGTGTCATTTTAATCCTGTCATTTTGTTGTTAGCTGGTTTTATGTAGACTTGACTGTGTAGTTGCACCTCTGGGCTGTGGGCTTAAGTATATTTTTGTGATAGCAGATATCATTCTTTTGATCCCATCTTTAGCATTCTCCAAGGACTTCCTGTAAGGCTGGTCTAATTGATATATATTCCCTCAGCATTTGCTTATCTGAGAAAGACCTCATTTCTCCTTCACTTATGAAGCTTAGTTTGGAGGAATATGAATTCTTGGTTGGAATTTATTTTCTTTGAGGATGTTGGAAATGGAACCCCAGTCTCTCTGGCTTGTAATATTTCTGATGAGACGTCTGTTGCTAGCCTGATGAAGTTCCCTCTGTATGTCACATAACCCTTCTGTCTAGCTAACTGTAAGATTTTTCCTTTTGCACTGACCTTGGAGAATCTGATGACTATGTGCCCTGGGGATGGTCGTCTTGTGCAGCATGAAGTGAGGGCTTTCTTTATTTCTTGGATTTGGCATGTCAAGCTCTTCAGTGAGATTAGAGAAATTTTTATGAATTGTATCCTCAAAAACATTTTTCAAGTTACTTATTCTCTCTCCTTCTCTTTCATGGATACCAATGAGATGTATATGTCCTCTCTTATTATAGTCCTATATTTCTTGAATTTTTTTTTCATTTATTAAAATTCTTTTTTTTCTTTTAATTTTTGTCTAACTGAGTTGATTCAAAGAACCAGTCTTGGAGTGCTGAGATTCTTTCCTCAGCTTGGTCTATTCTGCTGTTAATACTTTCCATTGTATATAAAATTCTTTTAGTGAGTTTTTCAGCTCTAGAACTTCAGTTTGGTTTTTTCTTAGGATGGCTATTTTGCCTTTCAGCTCTTGAACTGTTTTACTAAATTTCTTGGATTGAGTTTCAGCTTTCTCCTGAATCTTGATGAGTTCCTTTGCCACCCAGATTCTGAATTCAATGCCTATTATTTTAATTATTTCCAACTGTTTAAGAACCATTGCTGGGGAGCTAATGTACTCATTTGGAGGTAAGAGGACAACTGGCTTTTTGGATTGCCAGAATACTTGCACTGATTATTTCTCATCTGGGATAGTTGGTGTTCCTTTAACTGTGGTTTAAGTTGAGTATAGTCCATTGGCTTCATTTCCGATTGCTTTCAGAGGACCAGGGCTCTGTACAGGATCTTTATGTTTCAGTGAAATCTTGCACTTTATCTCACAGGTGTATACATTAGCAGGACAAAGTTTTGATGTTATAGTTAGGGATGTGATCCGGTAGATGGTGCATAAGAATAATGGCCTGTAGCTAGGTTAATATCCAGCCCATTACTCTTTTGCACTTCCTTGGGTTCACAGATATGTTCTGTGGTTGGTGAGGCAGAGAGATGGTCCACTTGCCAGGTTCACTCCTGGGCCTTGGGGTAAACCCCTCCAATTGCTGGCTCTGTACCTTCATTTCTTTTGTTAGGTGTTCCCAGCCATGGGGCTCCCTTGGGCAGAAGCTGTGGTTGGAAAGAATACCACACTCTAAATTGGCCCTACGGAGGGAGGTACACCTGGCTCCCACCCCAACCCAGTAACTCATGCATCTTGCCTCTCTCAGTACTATGGGGATGGAGGCTCCTCTCTGGCTTGAGTGTCAGCCACGGATCTCATCTCAGTACTCCAGAGCTGCACACTACAGCCTTGGGGCATGGACACATCCTGAGGCTCCTGTTGTGATTCTGGTTATGCTGATGAAACCAATGTGTCCCTGGGTCACTGATAAGGTACTCAGATGCAGCCCTCAGGATGAGCTTCAGGGGCTGCACTGTGCACCTGCTCCTGCAGACTGCTAAGCATAGACCCTAGGAGAGGCCAGCTGGCAGGATGGCTTGCAGAGCAGACATGCCCCAGTCTTGTGGGGATACAGTCCCAACTGTCTCCTGGCTTCTAGGTCAGATGTGGCCTATGCCTCCCAGAAGGGCATAGGGGCCACTTGGGGATGGCAGCTCTCTCCTGGAGCTGCACAGGACACAAAATCTCCTGGGCTGTCTGCTGGCTGAAGGCCTGTCTCTTCCTGCTTCCCAAGGAGATACCCCTGCCAGCTCACAGGTCCATGAGCATGGTCCCTTATAGCTAGGATCCCAGAGGTCCATGGTGAGAGTAAGCTGGCCCTCAGTTCCCTTATTCAACCCTTACCCAGGAGCCACTGGGGGCCGGGAACTAGACCTGGATTTCAGGTACCACGTGCAGGATCCCCAGATTCCTCCCTCTTCAGCCTCAGGTTCAGTGTTATCTGTCCATCTGCTCAGCATTTTCTCTTGAAGATCTACCTGAGTTTTGGTGGTTTACTGTATAATGTAGTCTCTCTCAGCGGTAGTGGCATTTCCTGACTGTCTAGTTGACCAACTTGTCTGAAACCTCTTAGTTAATACTTTATACTTTTTTTCTTTTTTTTTGAGACAGTCTCACTCTGTCACCCAGGTTGGAGTGCAGTGGTGCGATCTCAGCTCGCTCAATCTCTGCCTCTCAGGTTCAAGCAATTCTCCTGCCTCAGTCTCCCAAGTAGCTGGGATTACAGGCGTGCACCATTCCACCTGGCTAATTTTTGTATTTTTTGTAGAGACAAGGTTTCACTGTGTTGGCCAGGCTGGCCTTGACCTCCTGACCTCAAGTGATCCACCCGACTCAGCCTCCCAAAGTGCTAGGATTACAGGCATGAGCCATCGCGCATGGCCAATATTTTTAAGGCACTTAGAACTATGAACCTGGTTAAAAATAAGCATTAAAAAGTTTCAGCTTGGCTGGGCGCAGTGGCTCATGTCTGTAATCCAAGCACTTTGGGAGGCCGAGGCGGGCTGATCACCTGAGGTCGGAAATTCAAGACCAGCCTGGCCAACATGGTGAAACCCCATCTCTACTAAAAATACAAAAATTAGCCAGGCCTGGTGGTAGGTGCCTGTAATCCCAGCTACTTGGGAGGCTGAGGGAGAAGAATTGTTTGAACCCTGGAGGCCGAGGTTGTAGTGAGTTGAGATTGCACCACTGCACCCCAGCCTGGGGGAAAGAGCGAGATTTCATCTCAAAAAAGAAAAAGTTTCAGCTTATAGTTACAATTATTACCATCTTAGTTTTTGCACCACAGTCCTCTCTAACACACAGAACAACATCAATATAGCAACCAAAAGGTGAAAACACATTTATGTTCACCTTTCATATGAAGTATGAATGTGTTTTTTTGTAATCTTTTTTCAATCTAATTTGAAGTGGATGGAGGATAATTGTGTACATAATAAAAAGAGATAACATTGTATACATTACATTCTTTTCTTTATTTTGATTTCTCTACAACTGTGCTACTGTTGTACTCCAATATTCCTTACTCAATCCTTGTCTGCTATTCCAGTTTCCTTTTTACTAGCACATGACTATGATCCTACCAGAGTTTTAAGATGTTGATAGACATACAAAAGCACTTATTATTTTTGCATGTGATATTAATGGAAAGATAGAAAGGATCTCACTATGGGAGAAAAATCAATCAAGGCTCAAACTTATCATTAAATGAGAACTCTGGCCAGAATCCAATACTTTTTTTTTAAGGAAAGAATTCAAAGCCTTACAATTTAAATTTCATCATCAAGCTATACATAGAGAAGATGGGAGGCCTTGGCTCAGCAGAATTTCATGTAAAAATTTCATATCTAGAATATTAAAATGACTACTGAAGCAGGTATTCTGGTTGATAAGCTCGACACCCATTCCCAATCCTTCTTCCTTGGCCATATTTTGTCAGCCACCCTCCCTGCTATAGTAGATACACAACCCATTTCTGGTTCATGAAATGTGAATAGAAGTTTATGAGGAAGGAGGTTCTTGGTAAAGCTTTTGTTTTCTTAATTAATAAGACAGCTATTGATGGTGGCAACCATTTCTCTCTTCCTTTCTGTTTATGTCTCAATGGTTATAATGTCTGGAATTGCAGCAGTAATCCTGTGAGGAAGAGGGGAAAAAAGTTAAGAGAATTAGAGAGATGGAGCTAATATTTTGGAGATGCTGAATCAAAGCTAGCTGCATCCATTTCTAGCCTTCTCATTATATAAGGAGGTGAAATCTTTCTTTTTATTGCCACATTTATTTGGATTTTTCTGTTACTTGCTACTGGAAATATCCATAGTCAATACAACTATTAAACTCAAGAAAAGCTTACAGTAATCAGCTGCCAAACATCGAATATAACCTTAGATTGTATTGCTGAAAGTATAATATATGGATCCTTGAAATTAATGCTATAATATTCTCCACCTCTTAACATATGCAATGTTAAAAAATTAGAACGTGGGTTTACATATCAAGAGAGGCAATGGTAGGAAGTCAGTTACTTCTGTCTGAACTTACAGTATTTCTCTAGCATTTTTTTTTAGAATGAAATGTTCATTAAATGACTTTAATAACCAAATGTGATGTGAGTATATTCTATCATGTACAAGAAAGAGAGATAATTTATATATTTTTTAATTATTCTGAGACCCTTGTATGCCCAAGGGAACATGTAGAAGCAGTGCAATGTAATTAAAAGCATCATGTTTGAAGTCATATAGGGTGAAATTGAATATTAATGTCATTGTTTTTTAACTATGTGACTTGGGACAGTTGTCTATTTTCTCTGAGACTCAGTATTCTCATCTGTGAAATAGGAATAATAGTAATTATCTCACACTACTGCTATAGAGGTTAACCAAGATATGACAGCTTGACATTTAGTATAGTAAAATTTTATTGAGGGTTAGTCATGAAGGTGATAATCTCTTCCCTTTCCCATCTCTTAGACAGTAATTCATAGCTCTTCCTCTCTGCTTATACTTCCACAAACCCTCTACCTCACTTTTAGCTGAAGACCTTGCTTCCTACTTCACTGAAATGTTGAATTAATCTGAAGAGAACTTTTTTAGACTCTCATCAGCACAGCTACCCACCTTCCAGCATCTGTTTCCACCTACTCTGTCATCCTGCCTGTTCACATAAATGAACTATTCATGCTCCTATGTAAAGTTAACTGCCCACTCCTTTTATATTTGATGCTATTTCTTTTTGCATCCTCCAGGACATTGCAGTAACAATGTTCCCTTCTCTTCTATTTCCTCAAATTTTCACTCTTTACTGGACCATTCCCCAAAACATACAAGCATATCACTTTTTCTACCATATTATAAAAACAAAACAAAATTAACTTGATGCCTCCTCAAGTGCCAGCACACTTATTCCAATTATTTGCTTCTTTTGACAGCTTTTAGCAATACTGCTTATCTTTAAATCCTTTTTCCCATTCTCTCCTAAATCTACTCCAATCAGGTATTTATCCAACTCCACCAAGACAAATGTGGTAACAGCCATCAATGATCTCTGCACTGCCAAATCAATGATCAATTATTAATTATCATTCTACTCACCTATCAGCAATATCTGAGCCAAAGGCTCACTGTACCTTTTTTGATATATTTTCTTCATTTGACTTGCAGGTTGTCACACTTTCCTAGTGTTTCTCCTAACTTTCCTCTTTCCTCTCCCCTCTTCCTCCTCATTCCTGAAACTTGGAATGACCAAGGACCATTCCTCAGTCATTCTTCATCTTTTCTTCTCTCACTCCCTTGGTGTTACCTTGTGGTTTTAAAATAGCGTTTATATGCCAGTGACTCTCAAATTTCTCTCTCTTACCCAGTTCTTCCTAACTCCAAGATCATATATCCAACTTCCAAGTCAATGGCTACTCTTGAAATACATTCAAATTGTAAAAATCTGCACATCCCAAACTTAACTCATAGTCTTTTTCTCAAATGCTATACCAAATGTAACCCTCTCCATCTCAATTGATAGCAACTCCATATTACTTGCTTCAAGCGAAAAAGCTTTTAATTATTCTTTCTCCCTTTCTCCCACAGCTCACATCCTCTCTTTTAGGAAACTTTGTTGTCTTGATTATTAATATATCCAGAACATATTACTACATACAGCCTGACCTATTATTAGCATTTGTGCTAAAGTCTTTCCTGGATAAACTGCAGTAACTTTTATCTGATCTCCTACTTTTAACCTTTTCCACCTACAGCTTATTTTCTACCCAGCATCCAGAGTTATCTATTTTATTTAAAACTTTGGGTAAAATCATGTCACATCCGTATTAAAAATCCTATAAAGCTTTCCTATCCTACTCCAAGTAAAATTTATTAAAACATCCCTTAACCTGGCTTTAATTTCCTTTTTCTTTCATAGAACTTTTCACTGTAAAACATAATCTATAATTTATTTTTATGTCACATTTGTGTTCTGTCTGCTTTTCTCTTCTAAAATGTAAGATCCTTGAGGGCAAGGATCTTTATCTGTTTAATTAACTGATACATCCCAAATGTTAAAAACAATACTTACACACAGTAAGGGGTTCAACAAATGTTTGAAAATGAATAAGTATAAAGGCTGCTGCTACTACTGATTGACCCAGGTAGGTTGCAGAGTTTTAAGAATCTTGCTTTTTTCATTATTTAGTATTAGACGTTGCATCTACCTGCAAGTTTTTAAAGCAAGCTTTTCTGATGTGTGATTTTTTTGATAATTAACTATAGGGAAAAACTAAGTTATATTACTTTTAAAGATATAGTGTTTATATCATAGCCATTGCAATAGAGGAGAGAGATTGAACAGTTCTGCTGAGGATATTTAAATGCTATCGTGAGCTAACGGAAAACTACAAGAGGACATTGGGATGGGGGAGGTTGGTTAAAATGATTAGGCTATTTGTGTTAGCCAATTGTCACTTATCTAAATTAGGCCTCTATGATCCCTCAGAAACTGGGAGAAAGGAGCCCACTCTTTCTTGATGATTTGATGAGAAAGATATTTCTAGGTTGTAGAAAATTTATATCTCTAATGGGCAGAGGAGGAATTTACAATCGCAAGTTTTCCAAAGTTAATGTTTTAAGCAAAGAGAGGGCAGGGACTGAAGTCAGAAAGAAGCTTACTTAAATTTAGTCAAGCTGAGGGAAATGTTAAAGCTGTCTTGGCCAGTAGTAGGACAAAGCTGGAGACCATTGTACAACATCTACTTAGTTTGGTTTATATTCTATTATTCATGAACATTAACATTCTCCATGAACTATTTGCATACTCTATTATTTTTTAAATGGTTTGTGCCTAATCTTGTTTTATTGAAAACAACAAAAAAAGCTGATTTCACAAACATATTGAGGTGATCAACTCAGTAAAGATAGGAACTCTTATGATTAGGAATTCAATTGGTCTTAGGTACATCATTTGAAAGACTTCATGAAATGAAGATATAAATGCAAGAGATACAGCATACTCAGGGCTTGGGGATGATCTGTGGCTGTCTCATACTGCAGCTTGGCATGTATTGTAATGCAAATTACAGAGATTCGTTGCAAATTACTGTGATATCAGGAAACATTTCAATCATTTCTCAATCTTCTTTAGCCCTGATGTCCTAAGACTCATATTAAATTGGGCTATATGGAGTACCCTTTGAAATTTGCATTAATACTACAAAAACTAAATTCAAAGATAGAGCAATAATTGTCCATTTAGTGGTTTGACTGATCTTTCTAAAGCACATTGAAAATACTTTTTAAATTATTATACTACTTATCGTTTCCTTCTCCCTATACAACCAGATTCTAACTCTTAGCACAGGCTATGTCATCTTTCATAATACTGACCTTAAACTTTGAAATAAGCTTCATTCTTCACTACTTCTCTCAATGCCATCTCCAATTCACCCATAAACAATTTATCTCTATGTCATATCTCACCCTCTGCTTTTATGTCTGTACCTTACAAGGGGTTCCTTCTACCTAGGAAACCACCCCATCCAACTCTTTTCTCCCTTAGAAATTCTGCTCATTCCCTATATGTCATAGAGTCTGGAAAGCCTTTCAGATCATCAGACAGAATGAATTGCTTTCCTCTGTGCTCTGCAGTCACTTGTGTTTAATCATTACAGCTATTATGTCAGGTTATAATCATGTGTTCACTTGTCTGTATTTGACATTAGGCTTAGAGCTCCTGGAGGACAAGGATTATACCTGGTAGTGTGCACTATGGTACCTGATACACTTATTTAATCAATCCAAATTTATTAATTCAGCGCATAGTTGGGTGCCTACTATGTGGCAAATACCATGCTAGGGATATGGAGGTGAACACATACCCTCTACGAATTGCACATTTCCTGGGCAAAGGCAAAAACAAATGTAATTATATGAGTATGTACAAAAAAAGTAATAAACTGGAAGAACCTTTTCAGAGAAGAGTAACTTCATCTGCAGTCTGAAGAAAAAGGTATGTTACTGGCAGGGAAAAGATCAAGTTCAAAGGAGGGCAGGCCATGCTTGACCAGAGATCTTGATGCATAATATTTAAGCTGTGTGATGTTATACAAGCTATTTAATTTCTGTGCCACAGTTTCCCCCTCTATAAATTGGCTTTAATGGTACCCACCCTAAAGGTGGTTGTTATAATTAAAATAGCAAATATTTGTAAACTATTATGAATAGCACCCAGCACTTAAAAAGCACTATGGAGTGTATGCTATGAAAGAGTTCAGGAATGTCACCCAAGATATATTGTTTTGGTATGCAAATTACTTCAAACTAAGCACACATGGGGAATGGTAAATGCAGGAAGAGGCTTTCTCTGAACTTCCTCTGTCTGCCTAAAGATAGGTCCTTCAAAAGGAACTCAACTGTATAAATTCTCTTCCCAGGAATCTCATCAACCAGGGAAGATCAGCTTGTATCACAGGAGAGGAAGCTAGAGGTCCACACTATGCCCAGACAGACTTTGTCACAGGCTTTCATGTGTTTTTCTGAGGGCCTATTCATCTTGACAAAATAATTTACTCTGTTCTAAGTGGTCTACTTCTCCCCTTCATACTCCCCTAGGAAGATTTGTACCTAAGCTTCTAGATCTCAAAAAGTAAGTTTTTGAGTACTTACTTTTCTTTCATGTGATGTTTCCTTGCATATAATAAATTTGTATACCTTTTCTCATGTTACTCTGCCTGTTGTCAGTTTATTTCATCGACTTAATTATTGATCCCTCAGAGGGCAGATGGAAAGTTATTCTTCCCCTACATCTGCAATATAGAATTTAATAATTCTGAGAATTGCAAGAAGGTCATTGTGGCTAGGATGCTTGGGACAATTTCTAATGCTGCATAAGTTTAGGCTGGAGAGGTAGGAAGGAACCCATCATATTAGAAATTTTGGTTCTAAACATAAGAAAAATGGGAAATTATTAAAACATTCTAAAGCAGATTTACCCTTTGAGGTACCATATTGAGTATATGACAGGTATTTAATGCATTTTTGTTGAAGGAATCAACAACAGTATAGAAAAAGCTGTGAGGTTATAAGCAAATGAACTACTTCCTACAACTATATGAAGGATTCAGCAAGAAAATGTATGTTAAGGCCTGATATATCAAAGCTTGCCATTGGAAGATTTCAAGTTAAGCTTAGTATTTTATTATCTAAGTCTAGATTTTTGCCAAAGCAAAATATATATGTTTTTAGATAGGTTCAAGTCAAAACTTGACAACATAGCAGACGGCATGAGTAATTTCTGAGAGAGTCACTTCAATCCCTTCTGTAAAACTGGAATAATAAGGATAAATTTTAGGATCAAATGAGGTAGTGTATGTACAAATATTCAATATTCTCTAATAGTTTATTGTTCATATCTTTTGTTTATTTGTTTGTTTGTTTACTTGTTTTTTGAGACAGAGTCTCACTCTGTTGCCCAAGCTAGAATGCTGTGGTGGTGTGATCTCAGCTCACTGTAACCTCCGCCTCCTGGGTTCAAGCAACTCTCGTGACTCAGCCTCCCAAGTACCTGTGATTACAGGTGTGCACCACCATACCCAGCTAATTTTTTGGACTTTTAGTGGAGATGGGATTTTGCCATGTTGCCCAGGCTTCTCAAGCTCCTGAGCTCAGGCGATCTGCCTGCCTTGGCCTCCCAAAGTGCTAGGATTACAAGTGTGAGCCACTGCACCCAGCCTCACATTTTTATTTTTATTTATGTCATCACAGTACAAGGCAATACTCATTAGTCAAGTGTGGTAAGTTCTATTGAAGTGCAGAGGAAGATCAGAGAAGTTGTATTGGAGCTGTAGCTTGGAGAATAGGTAGAGTTTTGACTGGGGAAGAATGAAGGAGGTAGTTTTCCAGATAAAGAGGCTATATTGTAGAGTGGAAAAAGAATAGAACATGAATTCAGATACATATGGTTTGAATCAGGACTCCGCCACTTAGTGTCTGTGTCACTTTATGCAAAGTTCTTAATGTTGTAGTGCCTTAGTTTTCTCATCTGTAAAATGCTTATAATAGAGACTCTGCAATATTACAGTGAGATGCTTTTTGTTAATGCCTAAAATGAAGTTGTCCTTCAGAGGAATCTTGGAGGAGTAGGAGGGCGTAAAGGGTAAAGGATCTGGCTTTGAGTTCGACTTGGAATCACATCATAGTTGTATCTCTACAGGCTTTCCATACCTTATTCAATCTAACTCTGTTGTCAACGTAAATAATTATCTTCCTTGCCCTCAGGGGTAAATACAATATTTTGTGTGAAATACCAAGTACAGTGATTGGCATTCTAAAATAAACTGGACCCTCACAAATACTATTTACATATTACCAGCAGAATATTGAAGATGAGAAATGGCAACAACAAAAACTAGGGCACCAGTGCTCTTCAGGATAGAGATGATTGACTTTTTCCTTGAGGCAATGAGGAACAATGAAATGTTTGGGGCAGCAAAAGTAAGTGATGACTTTTCTTGCCAAAAAATGGAATCTGTGAAGAAAAAGAGAAGAACTAAACTCTGGGGTTCATAAATCAGGAAGCAACACATAATGTTTTAGCTCTGCAACATCTGACACAAAAGCCATTCATTCAGCTCGAAATGTCTGATTATTTCACCCAGAGATCACTGTTACACTATGTCATTCCAATTAGTTATCTCTGGAGAGGAAATCTCATCAGACAATATGATTAGATCCAATCAGCATAGGTGCCAAGCACTTGTAACATATTATAAATGACACTTTCATTTATTTTATAGGATAAATGTTTGTCTTTTGGAATTTCTCAAATGTGAACATTCAAAGAAAGTATTTGAAACAGTATTTCAGGATAGAGGGTTAATGATTAAGATCACAGGGTACTTCATGTAAGAAAACAATATTTTAACAATTACTATTTGATATCTCAAACAGTGACTTATACTTTCCTTTAAAATCTTTTCCAAATACCAATTTTTCTGCCTAAATGAGGCAGAGAGCAGTGAATAAAAGTCTGAAACACCTGGAAAAACCTTGAAAGGGATGTAATTATTGCTACCAAATGTAAAATATACTGTAAAACAAAAAAAAAGAGTTTAGTCAAAAGGTATAGGGAGTACCGACTATGGGCCAAGTTTTAGGGAAGCAATGTTGAACTGGAAATATGGTTTATTGCAGTTTGTTGTTTAATTGTAATTTCTCCCACTAAAACTTGATAAATGACATAATTCAAAAGGGTCCCAGAAGAGGAATATTAAAAGAGTTTTCAGCTATCAGATTTGGCTTCCCATATATGTTCTCAGCATATGTTGATGTCCCACTTTCAGCCCCTGCCATACTCTGACTGAGGGATTTCTCTAGCTGTGAAACCTGTCCAATGATCAGGCTGAATAACTGACTCTGCAGGAAATGCTCTCAATCAAGGACAACAGGGGAAAGAAGATGGGTAGCCCAGCTTCCTTGCTTCTTGTATGCGGTTATTCTGAGATGTGTTCTGTATTCTATCCCAAATATTCCTAGGAGAATTGAGTATCCATTGCCCATAGTGGTAACATGATCATTAATATACTCTGCATTGTCTCCCTTTCCTTCTATCTCACTCATTTTCTTAACATTTCTCCTGGGATCATCTCCTAAGTAAACCGGTTATACTCAAATAGTTGCCTAGAATACTATGGATGCCCAAGTTAAGCCTTCTTGGTAAAGAGGAGAAACACACACACACACACACACACACACACACACACACAGATATTTGAGTTGAGGAAAAAGCATGACTAAAATCACAAAGGTAAGAGAAAGCGTAGAGCAACTGAGAAACTTTCAGTATGACTGGATTGTAGAAGATTAAGGGAAAGTAGCTAGAGTGGAAGCCAGAGTGGCAAGTGGGAACAGTACATGAATATTCTGAAAATAGTATGAAGAGGTTTGGATTTTATATTAAAAGAACCAGGACGATGATGATGTCTAAACCAGGGGAGTTGCATTAGACATTGAGAGGAGAATGGATTTGTGAGGGATTCAGGAACTGGAGTTGACAGCAATTAGATATGAAGGAAAGATATCAAGGATAACACATGAGGTTTTGACTCAGGTAACTAGGTAGATGGTCATGTTGTCTAAGTCAAGGGGGGCACTTTTAAAATTGTATTTCATGTAAATTGTTCTCCTTTGCCTATTGCAAGATGAATGGTGGCCCCTGGAGTTCTTCACTGCAGGGCTCCATTGGCAGTTCTATTTAATGTTGAGATAAGGGACATAGGAGGATGAGCACTTTAGGATGCAAGAGGACATGGGTTATTTTTTTTAATTATACTTTAAATTCTAGGGTACATGTGCACAATGTGCAGGTTTGTTACATAGGTAAATGTGTGCCATGTTTGTTTGCTGCAACTCATCATTTACATTAGGTATTTCTCCTAATGCTATCCCTCCCCCAACCCTCCACCCCCTGACAGGCCCCAGTGTGTGATGTTCCCCACCCTGTGTCCGTGTGTTGTAATTGTTCAACTCCCACCTATGAGTGAAAATATGACGTGTTTGGTTTTCTGTCCTTGTGATAGTTTGCTTAGAATGATGGTTTCCAGCTTCATCCATGTCCCTGCAAAGGACATGAACTCATCCTTTTTTGTGGTTGCATAGTATTCCATGGTGTATATGTGCCACATTTTCTTAATCCAGTCTATCACTGATGGACATTTGGGTTGGTTACAAGACTTTGCTATTGTGAACAGTGCCTCAATAAACATACGTGTGCATGTGCCTTTATCACAGAATGATTTATAATCCTTTGGGTATATGACCAGTAATGGGATTGCTGGGTCAAATGCTATTTCTAGTTCTAGCCACACTGTCTTCCACAATGGTTGACCTAATTTACACTCCCACCAACAGTGTAAAAGCATTCCTACTTTTCCACATCCTCTCCAGCATCTGTTGTTTCCTGACCTTTTAATGATCATGTTCTAACTGGCGTGAGATGGTCTCTCATTGTGGTTTTGATTTGCATTTCTCTAATGACCAGTGATGATAAGCATTTTTTCATATATCTGTTGGCTGCATAAATGTCTTCTTTTGAGAAGTGTCTGTTCATATACTTTGCCTACTTTTTGATGGGGTCATTTGATTTTTTCTTGTAAATTTGTTTAAATTCTTTGTAGATTCTGGATATTAGCCCTTTGTCAGAGGGGTAAATTGCAAAAATTTTCTCCCATTCTGTAGGTTGCCTGTTCACTCTGATGATAGTTTCTTTTGCTGTGCAGAAGCTCTTTAGTTTGAGTAGATCCCATTTGCCTATTTTGGATTTTGTTGCCATTGCTTTCGGTGTTTGAGTCATGAAGCCTTTGCCCACGCCTTTGTCTTGAATGGTATTGCCTAGGTTTTCTTCTAGGATTTTTATGGTTTTAGGTTTTACATTTAAGTCTTTAATCCATCTTGAGTTAATTTTTGTATAAGGTGTAAAGAAGGGATCCAGTTTCAGCTTTCTATATATGGCTAGCCAGTTTTCCCAACACCATTTATTAAATAGGGAATCCTTTCCCCATTGCTTGTTTTTGTCAGGTTTGTCAAAGATCAGATGGTTGTAGATGTGTGGTGTTATTTCTGAGGCCTATTTTCTGTTCCATTGGTCTATATAACTGTTTTGCTAACAGTACCATGCTATTTTGCTTACTGTAGCCTTGTAGTGTAGTTTGAAGTCAGGTAGTGTGATGCCTCCAGCTTTGTTCTTTTTGCTTAGAATTGTCTTGGGTATACAGGCTCTTTTATGGTTCCATATGAATTTTAGTTTTTTCCAATTCTGTGAAGAAAGTCAGTGGTAGCTTGATAGGGATAGCATTGAATCTATAAATTACTTTGGGCAATATGGCCATTTTCACAATATTGATTCTTCCTATCCATGAGCATGGAATGTTCTTTCATTTGTTTGTGTCTGCTTTTATTTTGTTGAGCAGTGGTTTGTACTTCTCCTTGAAGAGGTCCTTTACATCCCTTGTAAGTTGGATTCCTAGGTATTTTATTCTCTTTGTAGCAATTGTGAATGGGAGTTCACCTGTGATTTGGCTCTCTGTTTGTCTATTATTGGTGTATAGGAATGCTTGTGATTTTCGCACATTGATTTTGTATCCTGAGACTCTGCTGAAGTTGCTTATCAGCTTAAGGAGATTTTGGGCTGAGATGATGGGGTTTTCTAGATGTACAGTCATGTCATCTGCAAACAGAGAAAATTTGACTTCCTCTCTTCCTAATTGAATACCCTTTATTTCTTTCTCTTGCTTGATTGCCCTAGCCTGAAATTCCAACACTATGTTGAACAGGAGTGGTGAGAGAGGGCATCCTTGTCTTGTGCTGGTTTTCAAAGGGAATGCTTCCTGTTTTTGTCCATTCAGTATGATATTGGCTGTGGGTTTGTCACAAATAGCTCTTACTATTTTGAGATACATCCATCAATACCAAGTTTATTGAGTGTTTTTAGCATGAAGGGCTGTTGAATTTTGTCAAATGCTTTTTCTGCATCTATTGAGATAATCGTGCGGTTTTTGTCATTCATTCTGTTTATATGACGGATTACATTTATTGATTTGTGTATGTTGAACCAGCCTTGCATCCCAGGGATGAAGCTGAATTGATCGTGGTGGATAAGCTTTTTGATGTGCTGCTGGATTCGGTTTGCCAGTATTTTATTGAGGATTTTTGCATCGATGGTCATCAGGGATATAGGCCTAAAATGATATTTTTTTGTTTTATCTCTACCAGGCTTTGGTATCAGGATTATGCTAGTCTCATAAAATGAGTTATGGAGAATTCCCTCTTTTTCTATTGACTGAAATAGTTTCAGAAGGAATGGTACCAGCTTCTCGTTGTTCCTCTGATAGAATTCAGCTGTGAATCTGTCTGGTCCTGGACTTTTTTTGGTTGGTAGGCTATTAATTATTGCCTCAATTTCAGAACCTGTTATTGGTCCATTCAGGGATTCAACTTCTTCCTGGTTTAGTCTTGGAAGGGTGTATGTGTCCATTAATTTATCCATTTCTTCTAGATTTTCTAGTTTACTTGCATAGGTGTGTTTATAGTATTCTCTGATGGTAGTTTGTGTTTCTGTGGTGATATCCCCTTTATCATTTTTTATTGTGTCTATTTGATTCTTCTCTCTTTTCTTCTTTATCAGTCTTGCCAGCAGTCTATCTATTTTGTTGATCTTTTCTAAAAACCAACTCCTGGATTCATTGATTTTTTGAAGGGTTTTTTTTGTGTGTGTCTCTATTTCCTTCAGTTCTGCTCTGATCTTAGTTATTTCTTGCCTTCTGCTAGCTTTTGAATTTGTTTGCTCTGGTTTCTCTAATTCTTTTAATTGTGATGTTAGGGTGTCAATTTTAGATCTTTCCTGCTTTCTCTTGTGGGCATTTAGTGCTACAAATTTCCCTCTACACACTGCATTAAATGTGTCCCAGAGATTCTGGTACATTTTGTCTTTGTTCTCATTGGTTTCAAAGAACATCTTGATTTCTGCCTTCGTTTTGTTATCCACCCAGGAGTCATTCAGAGCAGGTTGTTCAGTTTCCATGTAGTTGTGCAGTTTTGAGTGAGTTTCTTGATCTTGAGTTATAATTTGATTGCACTGTAGTCTGAGAGAAAGTTTGTTGTGATTTCTGCTCTTTCACATTTGCTGAGGAGCGTTTTACTACTGATTATGTGGTCAATTTTAGAATAAGTGCAATGTGGTGCCAAGAAGAATGTATATTCTGTTGCTTTGGGGTGTAGAGTTCTGTAGATGTCTGTTAGGTCTGCTTGGTCCACAGCTGAGTTCAAGTCCTGGATATTCTTGTTAACCTCCTGTCTCATTGATCTGTCTAATATTGACAGAGGGGTGTTAAAAGTCTCCCATTATTATTGTATGGGAGTCTGAGTCTCTTTGTAGGTCTTTAAGGATTTGCTTTATGAATCTGGGTGCTCCGTTGTTGAGTGCATATATATTTAGGGTAGTTAGCTCTTCTTGTTGAATTGATCCCTTTACCATTATGTAGTGGCCTTCTTTATCTCCTCTGATCTTTGTTGGTTTAAAGTGTGTTTTATCAGAGACTAGAATTGGAACCCCTGCTTTTTTTGCTTTCCATTTGCTTGGTAGATATTCCTCCATCCCTTTATTTTGAGCCTATGTGCATCTCTGCATGTGAGATAGGTCTCCTGAATACAGCACACCGATGAGTCTTGACTCTTTATCCAATTTGCCATTCTGTGTCTTTTAATTGGGGCATTTAGCCCATTTACATTTAAGGTTAATATTGTTATGTGTGAATTTGATCCTGTCATTATGATGTTAGCTGGTTATTTTGCCTGTTAATTGATGCAGGTTCTTCAGAGCATCTATGATCTTTACCATTTGGCCTGTTTTTGCACTGGCTGGTACTGGTTGTTTCTTTCCATGTCTAGTGCTTCCTTCAGGAGCTCTAATAAGGCAGGTGTGGTGGTGACAAAATCGCTCAACATTTGCTTGTCTGTAAAGGTTTTTATTTCTCCTTCACTTATGAAGCTTAGTTTAGCTGGATATGAGATTCTGGGTTGAAAATTATTTTCTTTGAGAATGTTGAATATTGGTCCCCATTCTCTTCTGGCTTGTAGGGTTTCTGCCAAGAGATCTGCGGTTAGTCTGATGGGCTTCCCTTTGTGGGTAACCCAACCTTTCTCTCTGGCTGCCCTTAACATTTTTTCCTCATTTCAACCTTGGTGAATCTGACAATTATGTGTCTTGGGGTTGCTCTTCTCAAGGAGTATCTCTGTGGTGTTCTCTGTATTTCCTGATTTTGAATATTGGCCAGCCTTGCTAGGTTAGGGAAGTTCTCCTGGATAGTATCCTGAAGAGTGTTTTCCAACTTGCTTCCATTCTCCCCATCACTTTCTGGTACACCAATCAAATGTAGATTTGGTCTTTTCACATAGTCCAATATTTCTTGGAGGCTTTGTTTGTTTCTGTTCACTCTTTTTTCCCTAATCTTGTCTTCTCACTTTATTTCATTAATTTGATCTTCAATCACTGATATCCTTTTTTCCACTTGATCAAATCGGCTATTGAAGCTTGTGCATGTTTCATGAAGTTCTCATGACATGGTTTTCACCTCCATGAGGTCATTTAAGGTCTTCTCTACACTATTTATTCTAGTTAGTCATTCGTCTAACCTTTTTTCAAGGTTTATGGCTTCCTTGTGATGGGTTAGAGCTCAGAGGTGTTTGTTATTACCGACCTTCTGAAGCCTACTTCTGTCAACTGATCAAACTCATTCTCCATCTAGTTTTGTTCCCTTGCTGGTGAGGAGCTGCAATCCTTTGGAGGAGAAGAGGTGCTCTGATTTTTGGAATTTTCTGCTCTTTTGCTCTGTTTTCTCCCCACCTTTGTGGTTTTATCTACTTTTGGTCTTTCTTTTTTTTTTCTATTATTATTATTATTATTATTATTATACTTTAGGCTCTATGGTACATGTGCGCAACGTGCAGGTAAGTTACATATGTATACATGTGCCATGCTGGTGCACTGCACCCACCAACTCGTCATCTAGCATTAGGTATATCTCCCAATGCTATCCCTCCCCTCTCCCCCCACCCCACAACAGTCCCCAGAGTGTGATGTTCCCCTTCCTGTGTCCATGTGTTCTCATTGTTCAATTCCCACCTATGAGTGAGAATATGCGGTGTTTGGTTTTTTGTTCTTGCGATAGTTTACTGAGAATGATGATTTCCAATTTCATCCATATCCCCACAAAGGACGTGAACTCATCATTTTTTATGGCTGCATAGTATTCCATGGTGTATATGTGCCACATTTTCTTAATCCAGTCTATCATTGTTGGACATTTGGGTTGGTTCCAAGTCTTTGCTATTGTGAATAATACTGCAATAAACATACGTGTGCATGTGTCTTTATAGCAGCATGATTTATAGTCCTTTGGGTATATACCCAGTAATGGGATGGCTGGGTCGAATGGAATTTCTAGTTCTAGATCCCTGAGGAATCGCCACACTGACTTCCACAATGGTTGAACTAGTTTACAGTCCCACCAACAGTGTAAAAGTGTTCCTATTTATCCACATCCTCTCCAGCACCTGTTGTTTCCTGACTTTTTAATGATTGCCATTCTAACTGGTGTGAGATGGTATCTCATTGTGGTTTTGATTTGCATTTCTCTGATGGCCAGTGATGGTGAGCATTTTTTCATGTGTTTTTTGGCTGCATAAATGTCTTCTTTTGAGAAGTGTCTGTTCATGTCCTTCGCCCACTTTTTGATGGGGTTTTTTGTTTTTTTCTTCTAAATTTGTTGGAGTTCATTGTAGATTCTGGATATTAGCCCTTTGTCAAATGAGTAGGTTGCGAACATTTTCTCCCATTTTGTAGGTTGCCTGTTCACTCTGATGGTAGTTTCCTTTGCTGTGCAGAAGCTCTTTAGTTTAATTAGATCCCATTTGTCAATTTTGGCTTTTGTTGCCATTGCTTTTGGTGTTTTAGACATGAAGTCCTTGCCCATGCCTATGTTCTGAATGGTATTGCCTAGGTTTTCTTCTAGGGTTTTTATGGTTTCAGGTCTAACATTTAAGTCTTTAATCCATCTTGAATTGATTTTTGTATAAGATGTAAGGAAGGGATCCAGTTTCAGCTTTCTACATATGGCTAGCCAGTTTTCCCAGCACCATTTATTAAATAGGGAATCCTTTCCCCATTTCTTGTTTTTGTCAGGTTTGTCAAAGATCAGATAGTTGTAGATATGTGGCATTATTTCTGATGGCTCTGTTCTGTTCCATTGATGTATATCTCTGGAAATCACAAGCCTAGCCAAATCATGAGTGAACTCCCATTCACAATTGCTTCAAAGAGAATAAAATACCTAGGAATCCAACTTACAAGGAATGTGAAGGACCTCTTCAAGGAGAACTACAAACCACTGCTCAAGGAAATAAAAGAGGATACAAACAAATGGAAGAACATTCCATGCTCATGAGTAGGAAGAATCAATATCATGAAAATGGCCATCCTTCCCAAGGTAATTTACAGATTCAATGCCATCCCCATCAAGTTACCAATGACTTTCTTCACAGAATTGGAAAAAACTACTTTAAAGTTCATATGGAACCAAAAAAGAGCCCGCATCACCAAGTCAATCCTAAGCCAAAAGAACAAAGCTGGAGGCATCACACTACCTGACTTCAAACTATACTACAAGGCTACAGTAACCAAAACAGCATGGTACTGCTACTTTTGGTCTTTCATGCTGCTGACGTACAGATGGGGTTTTGGTGTGGGTGTCCTTTTTGTTGATGTTGATGCTATTCCTTTCTGTTTGTTAGTTTTCCTTCTAACAGTCAGACCCCTCAGCTGCAGGTATGTTGGAGTTTGCTGGAGTTCCACTCCAGACCCTGTTTGCCAGGATATCACCAGCAGAGGCTGCAGAAGAGCAAATATTGCTGCCTTATCCTTCCTCTGGAAGCTTCATCCCAGAGGAGCACCCACCTGTTTGAGGTGTCTGTCGGCTCCGGCTGGGAGGTTTTTACCAGTCACCCTACATGGGGATCAGGGTCTTGCTTGAGGAGGTAGTCTGTCCATTATTGGAGGTCAAACACCATGCTGAGAGAACCACTGCTCTCTTCAGAGCTGTCAGACAGGGACATTTAAGTCTGCAGAAGGTGTCTGCTGCCTCTTCTTCTCCTATGCCCTGCTCCTAGAGGTGGAATCTATAAAGGCACTAGGCCTTGCTGAGCTGCAGGGGGCTCCACCCACTTCATGCTTGCAGGCCTCTTTGTTTACACTGTGAGCTACTCAAGCCTCAGCAATGGTGGACACCCCTCCTCTATCCAGCTGCAGCATTGCAGGTCAATGTCAGACTGCCATGCTAGCAGTAAGCAAGGCTCTGTGGGCGTGGGACCCACTGAGCCAGGAATGGGAAGGTATCTCCTGGTCTGCCAGTTGCTAAGACTGTGGGAATAGTGCAGTATTTGGTCAGGAGTGTACCATTTCTCCAGATACAGTCTGTCACAACTTCTCTTGGCTAGAAAAGGGAAATCCCCCCAACCCCTTGTGCCTTCTGGGTGAGGCAACACCCCACCCTGCTTCAGCTCACCTTCCATGGGCTGCACCCACTGTCCAACCAGTCTCAATGAGATGAACCAGGTACCTCAGTTGGAAATGTAGAAATCACCCATGTTCTGTGTTGATCTCACTGTGAGCTGCGGACCGGAGCTGTTCCTATTTGACCATCTTGGATGCAACTTAGATGGGTTACATTTTATATGTGTTGAATCTAAGATCCCCATGGAGATTTTAGTAGCTAAATTGATTGGGTGCTCAGGAGATAGGTTTTAGCTGAAGACAGAGATTTTTAAAAAAATAATCAGCAAGTATATTGAAAACACCAGGAGAAATAAGATCAGGAACAATGTGTAGAGTGAGAAGAGAATCTAAAAGAGAACTCTGGAAAATCCTGGCATTTAAGACAGTTAACACTTAAAATGAAGCAAAAAAAGAAAAAGAAGAAAAAAATTGCAAAATATAGTAAGCAGGAACACCCAAAATGTAGAAGAAATCCCAGAGAGAATAATTCCACAGAGATCAAGAAAATGAGATGTTATAGCAACTAGGAAATGATCAGCAATGTGAAATGCTGGCAAAAGTCAGATAAGAAAAACTAAGAAATATCTCCTGGATTTGGCAATGTCTTGGCAAGAACATTTCACTGAACATTTGACACAGCTGCCAGATATCTGAGTGCTGAGTAATAATCAGAAAATAAGAAAGGCTATATAACTTGTGTTAATACTTGTTCCAGAAAATTTCACTTAAACAATAATAATATGTATCACTATATCCAATACTTATTTAGCATTTGATTTTCCAAGCATTTACAAATGCTTCACATATATTACAATTTAATCTAAGCTATGAGATAGGTATTAATATTACAGAGGAGGAAATCACATTTAGGCTAGATGAGTTGTTAAAGGTTACATTAATAGTAATCAGCTAGTAAGTGGTAAATCTGGAATATGAACTTGGTCAGTCTGGCTGTAGAGCTTCTCTATGAGAGAGAAAAGAGAAATACTGTTAGAGGGGACCTGATGTCAAGAGAGACTTATGGAAAAATATGAATATATGAATATATGTGTTATACATGCTAATGGAAAGAAGCCAGTAGAAGGGGAATCTTTGAAGAGACTGAGAGATCAAGAAAACAGTTCACAGGCCAGATGCGGTGGCTCACACCTGTAATCCCAGCACTTCGGGAGGCCGAGGTGGGCAGATCACGAGGTCAGGAGTTTGAAACCAGCCTGGCCAACATGGTGAAACCCCATCTCTACTAAAAATACAAAAAAGAGCTGGCCATGGTGGCGCACATCTGTAATCCCAGCTACTCAGGAGGCTGAGGCAGGAGAATTGCTTAAACTTGGGAGGCAGAGGTTGCAGTGAGCCAAGATTGTGCCACTGCACTCTGGCCTGGATGACAAAGTGAGGCGCCATCTCAAAGAAAAAAGAAAAGAGTTCACAGTCCAGATCATGGGTGGGGTGATGAAACTTTGGCAGGAGAAGGGACACATTACCCATTCCATTGTTGCAGAAGAGATGGATAAGATGGGTACTGATGTTGATCTGTTTGATTCAAGGAAATAGAAATATTTTTCAAGTAATGACTTCTATTCAAAGAAAGGAGATTGGCTGAGTATTAGACAGTGAGTGAAGGTGTCAGGCATTAGAAGTAAGTAGGTGTATTTGATATATTTAGGTTGGTGCAAACGTAATTGTGTTTTTTGCCATTACTTTTGACTTCTCATGAGATCTAGTTAATGGCAAAAACCGCAACTACATTTGCACCAATGTAATAGTTTCTGTGATAAACAAAAGGGAAACATGGCTAAAGAAACATGGAAGTTTTATGAAAGTTTAAGTCTCATGGGATGTTGAGAATCACAAATTTTAGTGGCACCAATCTGAGTAGGGTGCTATTTCTGTACTATGTTTAGCGTCTTGGTGCAGAGAAGGCAGATAGATGAAAACTGAGGGTCATGTTTTGTTTTGGTGGGTTAGGGGAGGGGAGGGTAAGGTAGAGTATGACAAGTCAAATAAATGAGATTTCTGAGAATATTAGCAAGAACGTTATTGAACTGGATACACAGCATAGGAGATTTAGTCAAAAGGAGAAGGTAGAAAGGACATGGATATGTACATGTGTGCTGGAGGTCCTAAGGAAGTTAAATGACTGAAGACCTGGGGATAGGTTAGTAAATAAATAGGAGGTTGTGGTTGAAGTAGTAGGCACCTGAATTTATGACATAAGAGATAAAATATGTTTCAAGTGATGGCAAACCTGGAGAGAAGTTGTAAAAGTGAGTCATAGACCTGAAGACAAATAGAAAGCAACTGTACAAAAACAAATCAGAGAACTGAAGATCAGAATGTTGTATATGTCACCATATGGATCTTGAAGTTTCTTAAGATTTTGATAACACAGAGGGCAAAGAAGAGCCTGCAAACCAGGGGCATTTCTTTTAATTTTTTAAAAAATAAATGACAGTGAAAGATCAGTAAACGAAGAGGTTTGTATGTGTATCAACAAAACGGCCTTCACATAAATGAAACAAGTATTTGTTGTTGTTGTTGTTTAAACTTTACAAAGGTCCTGAGCTAAGTAAAGTGATAAGAAAGAGCAACTTTAGGATGTTCTTTTACAGGCATGATGAAGTTCCTGGCTCCACATTGATTGTCCCACAATAAACAACTCCAAATCATGACAAAATGTATAAAGGCTACTGGTTTCAGACATCGGACAGTTAGCATAGGAATGTGATTCCAGAGACAAGGGAAACACATGAGGTGAGCTCTACAGTTGCACTAGTTTTCTTCCTGGAGGCTCTTGGAAGCTCAGTGAAGTAGAATATATGTTGAGTAGAGGATATGGCTAAGCTAAGAAGACAGATATCAGAATTTGGAGTTACTGAGGAAACCGATATTCAGGCTACCAGAAAAAATAAGCTACACAGAGAAGGGGCCTCAGAAATCTGCACAGGAATGGTCTTGATGCTTCTATAAAATATTGAGCATTTAATGCTCAGGGTGATTGATATAGTTTGGCTGTGTCCCTACCCAAATCTCATCTTGAATTGTAATTCCCATAATCCTCACATGTCATGGGAGGGACCTGGCCAGAGGTAATTTAACCATGGGGGTGGTTACCCTCATGCTGTTCTTGTGATAGTGAGTGAGTTCTCACGAGACCTGATGGTTTTATAAGGGGGTTTTCTTTCTTTTGCTTGGTGCTTCTCTTTCCTGCTGCTATGTGAAGAAGGATGTGTTTTCTTCCCCTTCTGCCTTGATTGTAAATTTCCTGAGGCCTCCCCAGATATGATGAACTGTGAGTCAATTAAACTTCTTTATTTTAAAAATTGCCCAGTCTTGGGTATGTCATTGTTAGCAGTGTGAGAACAGACTAATACAGTAAATTGATACAACAGAGCATGAGGTGCTGCCACACAGATACCTGAAAATGTGGAAGTGACTTTGGAACCGCGTAACAGGCAGAGGTTGGAACAGTTTGGAGGGCTCAGAAGAAGACATGAAGATGTGGGAAAGTTTGGGACTTCTTAGAGATTTGTTGAATGGTTTTGACCAAAATCCTTATAGTGATATGGACAATGAAGTCCAGGCTGAAGTGGCCTCAGATGGAGATGAGGAACTTGTTGGGAACTGGAGGAAAGGTCATGCTTCTTATGCTTTAGCAAAGAGACTGGCAGAATTTTGCCTCTGCCCTAGAGATCTGTGGAAATTTGAACTTGAGAGAGATGATTTAGGGTATCTGGCAGAAGAAATTTCTAAGTGGCAAGCCACGGTGGAAATAAATTTGGAAATTTCTCAAAGAACTTAAAACAGAGCTACCATTTGATCCAGCATTATATAGCATTACTGGGTATATATCTGATATGGTTTGGATCTGTGGTCCTGCCCAAATCTCACATTGAATTGTAATTGCAATTATTGGAAGTGGTGCCTGGTGGGAGGTGATTGGTTAAGGGGGATGGGATTTCCCATGAATGATTTTGCACCAATCCCTTGGTGCTATTCTCATGATAGTCAGTGACTTCTTATGAGATCTAGTTGTATAAAAGTGCATAGCACCTCCCCCACTTCTCTCTGTCTTGCTCCTGCTTCTGCCATGTAAGATGTCTGCTCCCCCTTCACCTTACTCCATGTTTGGAGGCTTCCTCAGGCCTCCCAGAAGCAGAAACCACTATGCTTTCTATATAGCCTGCAGAACTGTGAGCCAATTAATCTTCCTTTCTTATACATTACCCAGTCTCAGGTATTTCTTTATAGCAATGTGAAAACAGACTAATTTAATATGCAAATGGAAACAAACTGTTCTACCAAAAAGACATGTGCTGTCATGGTCATCAGAGCACTATTCACAATAGCAAAAACATAGAATCAACATAAGTGCCTAAGAATGGTGAAGTGGATGAAGAAAATATAGTACATATGCACAATGAAATACTACACGGCCATTAAAAAGAATAAAGTTATGTTCTTTGCAGGCACATGAATGAAACTGGAGGCCATTTTCCTAAGCAAATTAATGCAGAAACAGAAAATCAAATAATTCATGTTCTCACTTCTAAATAGGGTCTAAATATTGAATGCTCACGGACATAAAGATGGCAACAATAGATACTGGCAACTACTAAAAAGGGAGGGATGGAGTAGGAAAAGGGTCAAAAAGCTAACTATTGGGTACTAGGCTCAGTCAGTACCTGGGTGATGGGATCATTTGTACTCCAAACCTCAGCATGATGCAATTTATCCTGGTAACATACCTGCACAAGTACCCACAGAATTTAAGACAAAAGTTGAAAATAAAATAAAATAAAACACATCAAAAATACATTTACAAATTTTACAGAAAGCATGAACATAATAAATAATTCGATAGGAAATATTAGTAGAGAAATAAAATCTCTAGACCTGAAAAATGTAAAATCTAAAATGAACAGTTTACCAGCTGGCCTTAACAATAGATAGGAGACAAGAGAATAAAAGATTATTAAACTTAAAGAACTTGAATTTGAAAATAAGATAATATAGACTATCCAAACCAGTGTTTTAGAAATAGAAAAGGCTGAAAAAAACCTTAATAGTCTTCAGGAACATATCAAATATTATACGTATAATTGATTGGAGTTAGAAGAAAACTAAAAGAAATTGGGACACAAAATATTTAAAAAATAATTGAAAACAAATTTTCAAATTATGATGAAAAGTATTAGCTCATGAAACTAAGAAGTCAAGCAAAATCAAGCAGAATAAGCAAACACACACAATACTTAGACACATCATAGTTTTTTTGGAGAACTAAAAATAAAGGAATACATTTTAAAGCATAAGAGGAAAAAGAACACTAAGATTCCAACTAAGACATTGGCGTTCTAACTAATACATTTAAACAATAAGATTAAGAAATGAAGCTAATAAATTATAACTAAAAACCAGAATAAAAATCAATATAAACATTCACATAATATTCTGGGGAAAGTAATAAGAATGTCCAATGGTTTCTCATCAGAATGCAATCTATTATTCAATAAATCAATATTTTTTAATATTTTGAAAGAAAAAAATTACAATTTTTAATCTAGAATTCTATATACATTATTGATATCATTCAAAAATAAAAGTGAAATGAAGACATTTGCAGGTGAATGCTATGAGCCTTTATTACCAACATATCTGGGCCATACAGAATGTTTAAGAAAATCTTCGAGAAAGATTATTTACACATAGGAATGAAGAGATCCAGAACTGGAGAATTTGTAGCTAAATAGAAAAGATGTATATTTTTCTCTTCTTCATTTATTTTAGATAATTATTTAAACTAAAAAAGTATACTTTTGGGTTTAAAACATGTGTACAAGGTAAATGTACTCCAAAATGGCAAAAAAATGGAATTGAATTCATATTTAATTAAATTATACCATTATAATATTCACAAATTATTGATAGTATACATTGATACGCTACAGATTAATATATCTAGTGATATCTGGAATTTGTATATTACAGAAAGCAAAGCATAATTAAAATAACCTATTCCTAGAATGTTAGCTCATTCACGTTGCCTTCTTCTATAAGGTGACAAGTTTGTCACTCATACCAAAACTCCTTAATTTATAGCATATGATGATAAGTTACAGAAACATATTGCCATCTCCAGAGCAAATACTAACAAAAAAGTCAATTGGAGAGCTAAAATGGAATCCTAATCAAATGCACGTTTAATCCAAAAGATGGCAAGAAAGGAAGAAAACTTGAACCAAGAAAAGGTGTTTCAAATAGAAAATGATTAGCAATAAGGTAGTCTTATATCCAACCAGAACACTATTTATATCAAGTATAAATAGATAAAACACTTTAATTAAAAGGACGAGATTATCAGCCTGTATAACAAAGCAAGACCCAACTATATGCTCTTTACAAAAAAATGATCATTATGTATAACACTACAGATAGGTTAAAAATATAGAAAAATATTGTCATGAAAAAACTAATGATGACTTTGAAGTATTACATCACCTTGTCTTTCAAGATTTAAGCAGGAGTGTTTTGAACCAGAATATCATCTATGACAGAGCATGAGCCTCACTCCAAAGAAGTCCAGGGACAAATAGAGGACTTGTCACCTCACTAACTCATGTTCGGATTTTGATTGATTGATTGATTGATTTTTGTTCTGCTAAATTCTTTGCTCTCTCTCAAGTCTCTCGTCTTATGGATCTTCTGTTCTCTGTTCCAGCTTTAACCTCACCCCAACCTGCTCTAGAAATAAAAAATGTCATCCCTCCTGCATGTTTCTGAGCTTCTCTCTCCCAGTGCACTCCTCTCTTCTCTTCCTATCAGTTGTCCTCAATCCTCTCACATCATATCTGAAAGCTCAACCATCGTAAACCATCAATATATGTCTTTGAACATTGCTCTATCCACTCAGGAGAAAATTTATATGATTTTTCTTATGGACAGAAGTGGCTGACATGAGTTTTAAATAGCAATTGTTTTTGTTTTCCCCTATATTAATAAAATAATTCTGTAAGACTTTATTTCCTCTGTTTTTTGCCCATCGTTTTCCATTTTGATCCCTCTGCCTTTGAAAGTGCTTACCACCTGTGGAATACTTAATTTGCAATACGAATCAGGGTCTTAATTTAAAAGATAAAACCAGATGAATGGACATAGATGGGGGTGGTGGTAGAGCTGTTTAAAGGTCTGGAATAGTCTATGGTTCAAAGTTCGTAATATGTATGTAATATGTATATTTGTTATAATATATTATTCCTAAACGACAACTTCTCAATCTTAGTAATCTATCCACTTTATCAGAAATGACTCTGATAGAAGATCAAGTGTTGTCTATCGTCAGATTAATAAAAAATATAAAGTTGAATTTCTTATTGGAATTAAATCTTGTAAGAGTAAATTTGCATCTAAAGTTGTAAATATGCTAGATAATTTAAAAATATTCTTCAGCTTCAGTGATTTTCTAGATTTATTCCATTGTAATGTAACAAGTCCTCATCTATAACCCTGTGGCTATGACAAATTCTACCTACAATTGGAATGTGTCATTGCTGCGTGATCTTAGGCAACCCATTTAACATATTAAGACAAAGATTTCCTCATTTGTAAAATTAAAGATTGCATGAAATTACTTCTTACACCAGTTATAGCTGTTTACATTTCATGACTATAAATGATTTGTGATTTTTGAAGGAGTTACACTGTTAATAATGATAACTTTAAGGTTTGTACTTGTAAATCTATTGAAAACTTTTTATATGTTCAGCATTTTACAGTTGATAAAAATCTGCAGACACTAATATTTGCAGTAATTATGTGAAACAGAGAATACTTTAAATTTTTAAAATAAAAAATAGAGTTCTGAAGCATTGGTTGACTTGCAAGAGCTCGTGGGACAAGCTAGTAAGTGGCAAAGCTGGAACTCCAAGGCTTGTCTGTTGATGCATCCAGTGTAACTTACAAAATCTCATGATTTGCTTTCCAATCTAAGCAGACTATCGTGAACATACAAGGTGCCGCCACAATCCAGGGAGGGACAGAGACAGAAGAAGAAATTTCTACAGTGTACTGCGGTGGATACTATCATGGACATAAGCTACTAGAGCTCTAAGGATGTAGAGGAGACAGGTTATTTTGGGAGTTGACCAAGATATCAGTGGGAGAAGGGTGTTTGAATAGGAATTCGAGAGGCTGACAAGATGAAGAAGGGCTTTCTTGGCCCAGAGATCAGCAAATTCCATAGGCATAAGATCTATAACTGGGAAGATAGGTGTTTTACTAAGTCTGAAGGGCAGAGGGTATGTACAGCATGATGGCATAGTGTAACTTCGGAGAGATCCTCTGGAATGTGATGATTAAAAAGCTGTAAACAGGCATACCCAAGAGATATTGTTAGTTCAGTTCCATGCCACTGCAATAAAGTAAATACTGTAATAAAGAAAGTTACATGTATTATTTGTTTCACAGTACATATAGAAATTACATGTATTATTTGTTTCACAGTACATATAGAAATTATGTTTAGTTTATCGTAGTCTACTAAATGTGTAATGAGATTATGTAAAAAATGTACATACCTTAGTTTAGTTAAAAATACTTTATTGCTAAAAAAAAAATGTTAATGATCCTCTGAGCCTTTAGTGAGGTGAAATCCTTTTGCTGGTTAAAGGTCTTGTCTCAAGGTTGATGGCTGCTGATTGATCAGAGGGGTGATTGCTGAATGTCGAGGCAACTATGAGTAGCAATTTCTTCTTCCTTCCTTCCTTCCTACCCTCCTTCCTTTCACTCTCTCTCTCTTTCTCTCCCTCCCCTTCCTTCTCCTCCCCTTCCCTCCCCTCCCTTCCCTTCTCCTCTCCTTTCCTTTTTTTTTTTTTTTTGGATTCTCACTTTGTCCCCCAGGCTGGAGTGCAGTGGTGCAATCTTGACTCCCTGCAATCTCTGCCTCCGAAGTTCAAGCAATTCTCCTGCCTCAGCCTCCTGAGTAGCTGGGATTATAGGCATGCACCACCACACCCAGCTAATTTTTGTATTTTTAGTAGAGACGGGGTTTCACCATGTTGGCCAGGCTGGTCTCATACTCCTGACCTCAGGTGATCCACCTACCTTGGCCTCCCAAAGTGCTGGTATTACAGGCATAAGCCACCATGTCCGGCCTGGCATTTTCTTAAAATAAGATAACAATGAAGTTTGCTGCATCGATAGTAACTCTCCCTTTTACTAAAAGTTTATTCATAGTATGCAAACTTCTTTCAAAATTGGAGCCAATCTCCTCAAACCCTACTGCTGCTTCATCAACTAAATTATATAATATTTCAATTTTTGTGGTTGTCATTTAAACAATGTTCACAGCATCTTCACCAGCAGATTTCATCTCAAGAAATCACATTCTTTGCTCATTCATAAGACGTAAGTTCTCATCCTTTCAAGGTTTATTATAAGATTGTAGTGATTCAGTCATATCTTCAGGCTCCATTTTTTATTCTAGTAATCTTTTTTTTTGAAATTTATAAAGGAATAATCCTTATTGGTTGCTGTCAAGAGTCATAGTAGAGCATATAAGTATAGTAGCATTCTCTTTTGGAAAACAGAGAAATTCTTCCTGAAAGCAGGTTACATGTTTTTACACTTCTATACTCTTAATATTTCTACCATGTCTGCAGTTACTTCCTCCAATAAAGTCTTGAACGCCTCACAAAATCATTCACCATAATGGTTGAAATCAACTTCTAAACTCTATTTAATGTTGATATTTTGACCTCCTGTCATGAATCATGAATGTTCATAATGTCATTTAGAAGGATGAATCATTTCTAGAAGATTTTCAGTTTACTTTGCCCAGATCCATCTGTGGAATCATTATCTATGACACCTATAGTTTTACAAAATATATTTCTTAAATTAAAAAACTTGAAAGTTAAAATTACTGCTTGATTCATGGACTTCAGAATGAATGCTGTGTTACTAGGCATGAAAACAACGTTAATCTCCTTGTACATCTTCATCAGAGCACCTTGGGTGACTAGGTGTATTGACAATGAGCTGTAATATTTTGAAATGAATCTTCTTTTCATAGTAGCAGGTATCAACTACTTTTAAGCCAGTGGGCTTAAAATGTTCAGTAAATCATGCTGTAAACATGCACTATCATCTAGGCTTTGTTGTTCCATTTATGGAGCACAAGAAGAGTAGGCTTCTGAATAATTCTTAAGGACATAGGATTTTTAGAATAGTAGGTGAGCATGGGCTTCAACTTAGAGTCACCAGCTGTGTTAGCCCCAAACAAGGAAGTTAGCCTATCCTTTGGGGGAAGCCAGGCATCGACTTCTTCTATCTAGCTACAAAAGCCCTAGATGTTTTGTCTACACTGAAAATCTGTTGTTTAGTGTAGCCACCTTCATCAATTACAGAAGATCTTAGTAGATCTTAGCAGATCTTCTGTATAACTTTCTACAACTTCTATATTAGTACTTGCTGTTTCACCTTGCACTTTCACGTTATGGAGATAGCTTGTTTCCTTAAACCTCATGAAACAACTTCTGCTAGCTTCAAACTTTTCTTCGGCAGCTTCCTCATCTCTCTCAGCCTTCACAGAATTAAAGAGAGTTAGGGTCTTGCTGTGGATTAGACTTTCTCTTAAGGAAATGTGGCTGGTTTTTCTTTTATCCAGACTACTAAAACTTTCTCCACATCAACAATAAGGCTGTTTTTAATTTTTTATCATTTGTGTATCCACTGGAACACACTTAGAAGCCATAGCAGGGTTATTAATTGGCATAATTTCAATATTATTGTATCTCAAGGAATAGAGAGGCCCAAGAAGAAGAAAAGAGATGGGGAACAGCCTGTTGGTGGAACAGTTAGGATACACACAACACTTATTGATTAATTTTGCTGCTTATATGGGCAAGGGTCATGGTGCCCCAAAACAATTACAGTAGTAACGTCAAAGACCATTGATCACAGATCACTGTAATAGATATAATAATAATGAAAAAGTTTGAAATATTGTGACAATTACCAAAATGTGACACTGAAACAAAGTGAGCACATGCTGTTACAAAAAATGGGACCACAAACCTCCTGGACACAGGACTGTCAAAAACCTTCAATTTATAAAAAATAGAGTGAACCACAATAAAATGAGGAATTCCTGTATGTCATGTTAATATTTGAACTTAACTGACTACATCCTTAAGGCTTTCAGCAGAATGGTGACAGCAACAGGTTTGTATCTCTGAGACATCACCTTGGAACAAATGAATAATTGTAATTGTTCAAACAGTGGACAAAGGAAGCCTAACTAGAAAACAATAACTTATAATAAACATATACGAAACACAAACCTGCACACAAATGTTTAGAGGAGATTTATCCATAAATTCTAAAAGCTGAAAACAAACAAGATGTCCTTCAAGGAATCAATAAACTCAAGTAATTAATAAACTCAGGGAACATCTATGCAATGGAACATTATTCAGAAGTAAAAAGAAGTGAGCTATCAAGCCACCAAAAGACATAGAGGAAACTTAATTGCTAAATGAAATAAACTAGTTTGAAAAGGCTACATATTATATGATTCCAACTAAATAAAATTATGAAAAAGGCATAGCTATCAAGACAATAAAAAGATTGGTGGTTGCCAGGTTCTTGGAAGGGATCTGGGAAGGAATGAACAGGTGAAGCACAGAGGGGTTTTAGGGTGACTAAACTAATCTGAATGCCACTATAAAGGTGGATACATGACATTACGTATTGGTCAAAACTCCATAGAATTTAAAACACACACAGTATGAATCTTAATGTAAACTGTGAACTTTAGTTAATAATATGGATTAATATTGGTTCATTAATTTTAACAAATGTACAACACAAATACAGAATATTAATAATAGGATAAACTATATTTGGGGGTGAGTTTATACAGAAACTCTCTGTACTGTGTGATCAATTATATATACACATATACACTCACACATATATGTGCCAAATACAGGGGAGTAGCAATAAAGCTTAGAATATTATACTGAATTTGAGAGGAATATAAAAGTAAGAACTAGATTTAAGTAAAAAGAGAAAGAGAATTGTTGAAATAAAGAGAAGAATCATTTTTTAAGTAATAGAATCAATTATAACTGTGCAGGAAAATTAATATAAAAGCATAGATGAATCAGTAGTGACACTAGAAGAGACATAGTGAAATTTTCTTTATTAGTTATATTTTCCTGTGATAATTTATCCTAATTCAATAAAAATAGGTATTACTAATTCTATCAGGAGTTCATTATATAGCATTTTCTAGATTGCAATATATTGTCTCATACTATTGTTTTATAAGAAAATGGTCATATATATAAAGAAAGTACTGTCACAATGTCCACAGTACACTTGCTTTTGGATAACCTAGGTTAAATGTTAGAAATTCAAAGTACAGGTCACTTCCAAAATGGCTGAATAAGAACAGCTCCAGTCTACAGCTCCCAGCAAGATCGATGCAGAAGATGGGCGATTTCTGCATTTCCAACTGAGGCACCTGGTTCATCTCATTGGGATGGGTTGGACAGTGGGTGCAGCCCACAGAGGGTAAGCCAAAGCAGGGTGGGACATCACCTCATGCAGGAAGCACAAAAATTCAAGGGATTTCCCTTTCCTAGCCTAAGGAAGCCATGAGTGACTGTACCTGGAGGAACAGTACACTTCTGCCCAAATACTGCACTTTTCCCATGGTCTTCGCAACCAGCAGACCAGGAGATTCCCTCCCGTGCCTGGCTCAGCAGGTCCCACGCCCAAGGAGACTTGCTCACTGCTAGCACAGCAGTCGGAGATCAACCTGGGATGCTGGAGCTTGGTGTGGGGAGGGGCGTCCATCATTGCTGAGGCTTGAGTAGGCGGTTCTATGCTCACAGTGTAAACAAAGCAGCAGGAAAGCTCAAATTTGGTGGACCCCACTGCAGCTCAGCAAGGCCTATTTCCCCTCTAGATTCCACCTCTGAGGGCAGGTCATATCTGAACAAAAGGCAGCAGACAGCTTCTGCAGACTTAAACGTCCCTGTCTGACATCTCTGGAGAAAGCAGTGGTTCTCTCAGCATGGCATTCGAGCTCCAATAATGGACAGACTGCCTCCTCAAGTGGGTCCCTGACCCCCATGTAGCCTGACTGGGAGACACCTCCCAGTAGGGGCTGACAGACACATCATACAGGCAGGTGCCCCTCTGGGATGAAGCTTCCAGAGGAAGGATCAGGCAACAATATTTTCTGTTCTACAGCCTCCATTGCTGATACCCAGGCAAACAAGATCTGAAGTGGACCTCCAGCAAACTCCAACAGACCTGCAGATGAGGGGCTTGTCTGTTAGAACAAAAACTAACAAACAGAAAAGAATAGCATCAACATCAACAAAAAGGACATCCATACCAAAACCCCATCTGTAGGTCACCAACATCAAAGACCAAAGGTAGATAAAACCACAAAGATGGGGAAAAACCAGAGCAGAAAGGCTGAAAATTCCAAAAACCAGAGCACCTTTTCTCCTCCAAAGGAACACAACTCCTCGCCAGCAAGGGAATAAAACTGCATGGATAATGAGTTTGATGAGCTGACAGAAGTAGGCTTCAGAAGGTCGGTAATAGCAAACTTCTCCAAGCTAAAGGAACATGTTCTAACTCATCACGAGGAAGCTAAAAACCTTGAAAAAGGGTTAGACAAATGGCTAACTAGAATAATTAGCGTAGAAAAGAGCTTAAATGACCTGATGGATTTGATAACCTTAGTACAAGAACATTGGGAAGCATACACAAACTTCAATAGCTGACTTGATAAAGCAGAAGAAAGGATGTCAGTGATTGAAGATCAAATTAATGAAATAAAGTGAGAAGACAAGATTAGAGAAAAAAGATGAAAAGAAACGAACAAAGCCTCCAAGAAATATGGGACTATGTGAAAAGACCAAATATACATTTGATTGGTGTACCGGAAAGTGTTGGGGAGAATGGAACCAAGATAAAAAATACTCTTCAGAGTATTATCCAGGAGAACTTCCCTAACCTAGCAAGGCAGGCCAATATTCAAATTCAGGAAATACAGAGGACACCACAGAGATACTCCTCAAGAAGAACAACCCCAAGACACATAACTGTCAGATTCACCCAGGCTGAAATGAAGGAAAAAATGTTAAGGCCAGCCAGAGAGAAAGGTCAGGTTACCCACAAAGGGAAGCCCATCAGACTAACAGCAGATATATCAGCAGAAACCCTACAAGCCAGAAGAGAGTAGTGGTCAATATTCAACATTCTTAAAGAAAAGAATTTTCAACCCAGAATTTCATATTCAGCCAAATTAGCTTCATAAGTGAAGGAGAAACAATATGCAAATGCTGAGAGATTTTGTCACCACCAGGCCTCCTTTACAAGAGCTCTTGAAGGAAGCACTAAACATGGAAAGGAACAACTGGTACCGGCCCCTGCAAAAGCATGCCAAATGGTAAAGACCATCAATGCTATGAAGAAACTGAATCAATTAATGGGTGAAATAAACAGCTAGCACCATAATGACAGGTTTAAATTCACACATAACAATATTAACCTTAAATGTAAATGGGTTAAATGCCCCAATTAAATGACACAGACTAGCAAATTAGATAAAGAGTTAAGACCCATCAGTGTGCTGTATTCAAGAGACCCATCTCATGTGCAAAGACACACATAGGCTCAAAATAAAGGGATGGAGGAAGATCTACCAAGCAAATGGAAAGCTAAAAAAAGCAGGGGTTGCAATCCTTGTCTCTAATAAAACAGACATTAAACCAACAAAGATCAAAAGAGACAAAGAAGGCCATTACATAATGGTAAAGGGATCAATTCAACAAGAAGAGCTAACTATCCTACATATATATGCACCCAATATGGGAGCACCCAGATTCATAAAGCAAGTTCTTAGAGACATACAAAGAGACTTAGACTCCCACACAATAATAATTAGAGACTTTAACACCCCACTGTCAATATTAGACAGATTAATGAGATAGAAAATTAACAAGGATATGCAGGATTTGAATTCGGCTCTGTACCAAGCAGACCTAACAGACATCTACAGAACTCTACACCCCAAATCAACAGAATAGGCATTCTTCTCAGCACCACATAACACTTATTCTATAATTGACCATATGATTAGAAGTAAAACACTCCTCAGAAAAAGTAAAAGAACAGAAATTACAACAAACTGTCTCTCAGACTACAGTGCGATCAAATTACAACTCAGGATTAAGAAACTCATTCAAAACCACACAACTACAGGGAAACTGTATAATCTGCTCCTGAATGGCTACTGGGTAAATAAAGAAATGAAGGCAGAAATAAAGATGTATTTGAAGCCACTGAGAACGAAGACATAATGTACCAGAATTTCTGGGACACATTTAAAGCAGTGTGTAGAGGGAAATTTACAGCACCAAATGCCCACAAAAGAAAGCAGGAAAGATCTAAAGTTGACACCCTGACATCACAATTAAAAGAACTAGAGAAGCAAGAGCAAACAAATTCAAAAGCTAGCAGAAGGCAAAAAATAACTAAGATGAGAGCAAAACTGAAGGAGATAGAGACACAAAAAACCCTTCAAAAAATCAATGAATCCAGGAGCTGGTTTTCTGAAAAGATCAACAAAATAGATTGCTGGCAAGACTAATAAAGAAGAAAAGAGGGAAGAATCCAATAGATGCAGTAAAAAATGATAAAGAGGATATCATCACTGATCCCACAGAAATACAAACTACCCTCAGAGAATACTATGAACACCTCTATGCAAAGAAACTAGAAAATCTGGAAGATATGGATAAATTCCTAGACATATACACCCTCCCAAGACTAAACCAGGAAGAAGTTGAATCTCTGAATAGACCGATAACAGATTCTGAAATTGAGGCAATAATTAATAGCCTACCAACCAAAAAAAGTTCAGGACCAGATGGATTCACAGCCGAATTTTACCAGAGGTACAAAGAGGAGCTGGTACCATTCCTTCTGAAACTATTCCAGTCATTAGAAATAGAGGGAATTCTCCCTAACTGATTTTATGAGGCCAGTATCGCCCTAATATCAAAGCCTGGCAGAGACACAACAAAAAAGAGAATTTTAGGCCAGTATCCCTGATGACCATCGATGCGAAAATCCTCAATAAAATACTGGCAACCTGAATCCAGCAACACATCAAAAAACTTATCCACCATAATCATGTCGGCTTCATCCCTGGGATGCAAGGCTTGGTCAACATACACAAATCAATAAGCGTAATCCATCACATAAACAGAACCAATGACAAAAACCACATGATTATCTCAATAGATGCAGAAAAGGCCTTAGACAAAATTCAACAGCCTTTCATGCTAAAATCTCTCAATAAAGTAGGTATTGATGGAACATAACTCAAAATAATCAGAGCTATTTGTGATAAACCCACAGCTAATATCATACTGAATGGGCAAAAACTGGAAGCATTCCCTTTGAAAACCAGAAAAAGACAGGGATGCCCTCTCTCACCACTCCTATTCAACATAGTATTGGAAGTTCTGGCCAGGGCAATCAGGCAAGAGAAAGAAATAAAGGGTATTCGGTTAGGAAAACAGGAAGTCAAATTGTCTTTGTTTGCAGAGGACATGATTGTATATTTAGAAAACCCCTTTGTCTCAGCCCAAAATCTCCTTAAGCTGATAAGCAACTTCAGCAAAGTCTCAGGATATAAAATTAATGTGCAAAAATCACAAGCATTCCTATACGCCAAGAACAGACAGAGCCAAATCATGAGTGAACTGCCATTCACAATTGCTACAAAGAGAATAAAGTACCTAGGAATCCAATTTACAAGGGATGTGAAGGACCTCTTCAAGGAGAACTACAAACCACTGCTCAACGAAATAAAAGAGGACACAAACAAATGAAAGAACATTCTATGCTCATGGATAGGAAGAACCAATATCTTGAAAATGGCCTACCTGCCCAAGGTAATTTATAGATTCAACGCTATCCCTATCAAGCTGCCACTGACTTTCTTCATAGAATTGTGAATACTACTTTAAAGTTCATATGGAACCAAAAAGAGCCCGCAGAGCCAAGACAATCCTAAGCAAAAAGAACAAAGCTAGGGGCATCACGCTACCTGACTTCAAACTATACTACAAGGCTACAGTAACCAAAACAGCATGGTACTGGTACCAAAACAGATATATAGACCAGTAGAACAGTACAGAGGCCTCAGAAATAATACCACACAGCTACAACCATCTGATCTTTGACAAACCTGACAAAAACAAGCAATGGGGAAATGATCCCCTATTTAATAAATGGTGTTGGGAAAACTGGCTAGCCATATGTAGAAAGCTGAAACTGGATCCCTTCCTTACACCATATACAAAAATTAACTCAAGATGGATTAAAGACTTAAATGTAAGACCTAACACCATAAAAACCTCAGAAGAAAACCTAGGCAATACCATTCAAGACACAGGTGTGGGCAAAGACTTGATGACTAAAACACCAAAAGCAATGGCAACAAAAGCCAAAATAGATAAATGGGATCTACATAAACTAAAGAGCTTCTGCACAGCAAAAGAAACTATCATCAGAGTGAACAGGCAACCTACAGAATCGAAGATAATTTTTGCAATCTATCCATCTGACAAAGGGCTAATACCCAGAATCGACAAAGAACTTACCACAAATTTACAAGGAAAAAACAAACAACCCCATCAAAAAGTGGGCAAAGGATCTGGACAGACAGTTTTCAACAGAAGTTCATTTATGCAGCAAACAGACATATGAAAAAATGCTCATCATCACTGCTCATTAGAGAAATGCAAATCAAAACTACAATGAGATACCATCTCACACCAGTTGGAATGGCAATGATTAAAAAGTCAGGACACAACAGATGCTGGAGAGGATGTGGAGAAATAGGAATGCTTTTACACTGTTGGTGGGAGTGTAAATTAGGTCAACCATTGTGGAAGACAGTGTGGCAATTCCTCAAGGATCTAGAACTAGAAATACCATTCGACCTAGCAATCCCATTACCAATATACCCAAAGGATTATAAATCATGCTACTATAAAGACACTTGCACATATGTTTATCGCAGCACTATTCACAATAGCAAAGACTTGGAACCAATACAAATGTCCATTAATACTAGACTGGATAAAGCAAATGTGGCACATATACATTATGGAACACTATGCAGCCATAAAAAATGATGAGTTGATGTTCTTTGCAGGGACATGGGTGAAACTGGAAATCATCATTCTCAGCAAAATATCACAAGGACAGAAAACCAAACACCACATGTTCTCACTCATAAGTGGGAATTGAGCAATTACAACACATGGACACAGGGAGGGGAACATCACACTCTGGAGCCTGTTGGTGGGTGGGGGGCTAGGGAAAGGATAGCTTTAGGAGAAATACCTAATGTAAATGATGAGTTGATGGGTGCAGCAAACCAACATGGGACATGTATACCTATGCAACAAACCTGTACATTGTGCACATGTACCCTAGAACTTAAAGTATAATAAAAATAAAATAAAATAAAAGCTTGCCTTTTTTGCAACAGCAACAACAACAAAGAAAATCAAAGTACAGGTCTCATTAAAGACTTTTAAAATTGAATTTCAGTTTTGGGCCTAAGAATATACATTTTAAGCCTCTATCAAACATATGCTTATGTTCATTATGTTTTATTATTCTCTAAGTGTCTTTCAGGTACTGTGTATGTAACTGTGAATAAGATAGAAGAAAGTGCCTGCTCACATGGCAAATACTATAGAAGCAAGATGTAATAAACACACAGACAGATACCAAAGATAATTTTAGTCTGCTAAAAACATTTTTGATGGTGTGTAGGGAGGTTACTTTGGGCAAGGTGGTTAGAAAATGAATTTCTCTTACAAGGAGCTATTTAGCTAAACCATCAAAGATTACAAGTAGACAACCACACATTAATGGAAGGAAAAAGTGCTTGGTAAAGGGCACAGTAAGCACAAAGGTGTCCAGATAGGAGAATCCTTTCATAGACAAGAGACTAAGAGAATCCAGCATATCTAGAACAGATGAACGAAGGAGAGGGTGAGAGAGGTGTGTTGATCTGGTAACTTGTAGGTATATAACCAAGCCCCCCCAAAGTTACTGGTGTAAAACAACAAGTATTTTGTTATGCTCACAGGTCATTGGGTCAAGATTTCGGCCAGAGAATAGCAAGGATGACTTGTCTCTGCTCCACTATGTCTGGAACCTCTTGGAATCATTTGGAGTCTTCTTCACTCTCTTGCCTGGCACCTGGACTGGGAAGACTGGGAACCCACTGGGACTGTTGACCAAAGCACAAACACGTGACCTCTTCATGTGGCTTGGGCTTTCCACAGCATGGAGGTTGATTTCTGAGGAGAGGCCCAAAAATAATATCCACAAAGTAAGTATTTAACAAGATCTAAGCATAAGCAACATGATCTTTGATAACCTAGCCTATGAGGTCCCGTAGGATCACTTCACCCATATTTTATTGGTTAAAGAAGTCGTTCAGATTCATAGGGTAGAGACATAGAACACTGTCTCTCAGTGGGACAAATACCAAGAAATTTGGGATCACTTTTTAAAAACCTACACATAGACAGAAGCAAAGTAATAAAGGGTCTTTTAAACCATCATACAGAGTTTAATTTTAATCTAATTGCAATAAGAAGCCATTGCAAACTTTCAAGTAGGATATTGTGATGTACAAACAACTGACTTAAGGGACTTTAACTTTATTCCATTGCATAATAAACACTTAAAAAAATACCAAGAAGGAATTTCATAAAATCTTGCTAATGACCATCAATTAAAGGAGAGGAGGCTCATGTTACTTCCTATTTTTTTTTCAAACAACATGCCATAACCGATATTTTGAAAAAATATATTGTGTTAGGCCGGGCATGGTAGCTCATGGCTATAATTCCAGCACTTTGAGAAGCCAAGGTGGGAGGATATTTTGAGTTCAGGAGTTCAAGACCACCTGGGCAACATAGTGAGAACTCGTCTTTACTTAAAATGGAAAAAAAATTACCCAGATGTGGTGGCACATGCTTGTAGTCTCGGCTACTCAGGAGGTTGAGGCAAGAGGATCACTACAGCCTGCAGGATCAAGGCTGCAATAAGCTATGATTATGATACTTCACTCCAGCCTGGGTGACAGAGTGAGACCATATGTCAACAAATTAAAATAAATAAATAAAATAGATGATCTTAGAATTTTAAAATATGGAAAAGCCCTCCTTGATATTATCTAGTAAATCTTCCCCATTTTTGTGATGAGAAAAATGTGATCCAGAGAGGTGAATGACTTGACAAAGATTTCAGAGCTAATCTGTGGAATATTGTGTGGTCTAGGTAATAAATGAGAAATTTGAGTAGAGAGAAAAAAAACATACTTAGATATTATGCTATGATCATACACTAGTGCAATTACCCCTTCCATTTTCCAAGTTATAAAACATTGTCATGTGCATTATTTTATTTGGTCCTCATTACTCTATAAAGTAGCAAGGGTAGGCATTAATGTCCCCATTTTATAGACTGGGGAACAAAGGCTTAGATGAGTCACATAGCTAATTATGTATAAAAGCCTGAATTAGAAATGCATATCACCTGCTTTCCATTTCAGGATTCTTAGTCAAATGAAGAAAAATAGTATATATTTATCAAAATAAAGAAAAGTATATATCAAAGCTATAACTGTTCAATACTAAACACACCACCATGTAAAGCAAAGCAATTTTCCAAGACTTCAAATGTTTCCAAACATCCAAACGATGGATATTTATATATAAAGTATGAAGAAAATTAGCTAATGTTCCCTTTTCAAACAGGCTTTCTGTTTTTCTGGTATTTTTTAAGATCTTTATGCCAGGATGCAATCAAAAATTCGAAAACACTGATAGCCACATGGAGAAAGTTCACACTTCTTTGCAGAGGGTTTCTGCTTGACCTTTTGTTTTGCTTCGGACATTCTGTATTTGTTTTGGTGGAGATACAGCAGCTGCTCAGTTCTAGATACTCAGTAGATGTCAGAAGCGAGTGAAGCAAAAATTTTGCTAAAAAAAAAGACACATCCGATACAAATGTTTATTGAAAGTATATTTTGGTTACTAATTCCATATCTGTCAACATCTGGCCAACTTCCACGTCTTGCAAATTTTCCATTCTCTACTCTTTCAAGCTACTTAATCTATTATCTTTATTCTCTTGGGCTCCTTGGTTGTAAATTGAAACAGGGAAAATGGTCAATTATTTTGGGATAAACAAAAAGTTAATATGTATCTCATTTTACATATTTCTCATAACTAAAACCATAAACAACATATAGTTTATAAAATGAAATAATACCTTAATTTTACATGTATTTAAGGAGTTAAAGATAGTCTACTGAGGGGTAAAACATAAAAGAAATAGCTTTGGTCCTCAAGAGGTTTGCTTTCTGGTGAGGGAGACAAAATAGACATTTAAGAAGTGGTTATAAAATCCAAATAAGTTTAACAGTAAGAGAAAACATATGTGCTGCAGGGAATTAGGCACTGTTCTGAGTTTAGGAAACTATAGTAAGCAACTCCCTCAAAGGCATGGGTGCAGCACACCAGCATGACACATGTATACATATGTAACTAAACTGCACATTGTGCACATGTACCCTAAAACTTAAAGTATAATAATAATAAAATTTAAAAAAACTCTAGAAAAAAAAAGATATTTTAAAAAAAGAGAAAAAAAAGGCAATTTGAATATAAGCACTTTCGTCTGGAGCCATAAAGTCATTCTTATTCAGAGTAATGAGAAAAATCAGAACATAAATACAGAGTTTTGCTAAATCTTAAAGGATGAGCAAATCTCCTTGGCAGAAGAGGATTTAAAGGTCAATTTGTAGAACTTTCTGGCTGAAGTTTTAATAGTAGGCAGTGGTGGAGAACAAGATAAAAATGGAAAAGAACAGGGGAAGAACTTTAATAGTCAATGTTAATAATTTAAAATTGGTTCTAAGTCAGGAAGAAGTTGAAAACTTTCATCACGAAAGCAGTTCTGTGACAGCAAGGTTGCCCACACCATCTTCAATAAAGTGCAGTGGCGAATATTTTTGTACCTCCACCTAGCAATAGAAGAAATCTATTTCTCTACGCTTTGAATCTGGGCGTGGCCATATTGCTTGCTTTGGCCAATGGGGTGTTGGAAAATTTGATATAAGCAGAGGCTTAAATAGTTCTTGCAAATTTGGTCCTGCCCTCTCTTGCTGTTGAAAAGCCTTAGGCCAGCATAAGAACAAGCCCAAGCTTGCCTATTGGAAGAAAGAGACTAGTCATTCTGGATATTCCAACAATCCTAACAGATTGTCCAGACATGTGAATAAGGCCATCTGAGAATTTTTAGCCCCAGACAAAATGACAGTTGACAGCAGAGATGAGCCAAGTTGCTCAAGACCAATAGAACCACCTATTGACCCATAGAATTGTGAGCAAATAAATAGTTATTTTAAGTCCCTGTATCTTAGTGTAGTATGTTACATGGCACAAGTTAACTGACATAAAAAAACTATAGAAATGGCAAACATATGAAAACTTCATGTATACTCTGGCAAAGTCAAGTTTAAACAAGCATCAGCAGAATTATTAACCAAAGCTTCTTCATTCCTAAGACTAGATAAAGTCTCAATCCTCTGTACTTTCACTGCACAAATCATACTATAATGCTGTTTCCTTTGGATAATGTCACCCACTTAGCCATTAACTCTGAAGGTCAGAGATCATGTATACTTTGATTGCTGTTGTATCCCCATTATTTTTTGTAGTGCCTAGTATATAGCATGCATTCAATAAATGTTGGATAAAATGGCTACTAAGATAAGCCACCATATATGATAGCAAAAAACATACATGTATGTTTCTCAAGACATACATGAATTCCTCAAAGTTAGCCCAGAATCTTACCTATATAGAAGACTTTTCCAGGGCCATTGAGTGGGACTGGTATCCTGCCATATAATAATCTATTTGATGCTTGTTATTGTCTTTCCAGCTATATATAATTTTGACTCCTCAACCAAGATGAATCCAGTGCTCTATCCTGGTTAAGATATCTCAGGCGTTCCCAGGTAACTGCTTCAGGTTTGACCTACCCTGGCACTACTAGTGTGCCATGACCTCATAGATGAAAACTGGATATTACTTTTTATGCCATTTAATCACATTAACATGAATATCAGTATTTTTATTTAAGTATTTCCTAAATTTATGCCTTTGCTCCATAATCAAAGAGGAGAGTTTCTATTATTTTTGATAAATCATGTGAATGGCAATATGTTGGGCTTAATTTTCTTGTCAATTATAATTAATACCTTTTCAAAACAAACAGGAAAGTATCTCATCTCACTCAATAATAACATAACACCAAAAATAAATCTATCATATTTAATTTGACTGAAAATTAATTTCTAGCACTTTGCTTTTTTCCATGGTAGATTAATTTCTGGCTCTCGATTATGTATCCTTCCTAAGGAAATATCTGTAATTAAACTTAAGACCGTGTTTCTACTTGAAGACACGCATAGCATAAAGTGTACGTTAAAACTATAGACCAGGGCGTGAAGGCGTTGGAGTCATTTCCTTATCTCACATCACCCCACTTCCCAACCTATTTCTAAAGAAGGACTTGCATATTATGTGACTGGAATCTAGGTTATACCTGTTTTTTTTTTGTTGTTGTTGTTTGTTTGTTTGTGAAAGAAGAATCTTTAGCTAGTCAAAGGTAAGAAACATGGAAGTGGAAAATACATTTTCTCATTTTTGTGGAATGTAATTTCATTTGTTCTCTGTGATCTCCAGTTTCTCATAACAATGAACTGATTTTGATTGTATCCATGATGTAATTGTCCTGCTTTGGCTTCTACTAGATGAAGCTGAACTTCAGCAATGTTCCAGAAAAAAATCTACAACATCTTTCTTTTCAGGGGCAAACCTTAACCTGAAGACAACATGGATGCTTGGATGCTTCCTTTTCATTTGTATGCAGAGCTTCTGTTAGGTGGCAGAAGTAAAGGATCCTATCCATATAACTTATGGGCTTTAAAAAAAAAATAGCTACAGAACATTTGATTTACAGCTACTTCAACAAACTGTTGTACTCATTATTGTTGTAAGTTGAGGCGTTTAGATTGTTTTGCTTTTCAAATGCTCTGTGCAATCGCAACTGTTAAGGAACTGTAGTGATACATCATAGACAAAATCAGAACAGTATTAAAATTTTTAGTTCACAATTATTCCAAACTGTATATAGAAGATGTTGTGTCTTAATGCTGCCAAGGTACTCAGACTGCACTGATAACATTCTTATGAATTAATTTAAACAAAAGTTAAAGAACTCTTATTCTAACAAATTGAATGCAAAGGCCTCATTGTCTACAATATTTCATGTACTAACACTAGGAATAAAAAGTGCTGCCTAAAACTTTAAATATTCTGAATGCTTTCTACAAAAACTTTGATCTATGATTTAGAAGTATATCAATATTCAGGACGGAAATGGCTTTATTAATTATATGACATGCATTTCATTAACTAAAAGGGTGAAAGTTAAGCAACTAGCATACCCAGAGATGAATTAATTCACATACCAAATGATCTGTGAGTAAAGCTTAGAAAAATCCGATTGACTACTTTTAATTATCTCACCCGTCCTACTCAATTTATAAACAAAATCACAAATCCACTGAATAAATGTATTGATTCTTCCATTGTGTGTTCAGACAAAAGAGCATCCATTCCAACAAGTCTGTGTGTGTCTGAATTGAAAATGTTTCTAAAAGTTGCACTGGTAAAGATTCTAACTTCAGCATCTAAATCTCATTAATTTAATTTGACAGCATGTTATCGATTTTTTACTGTGTTACTGCGTGGTACTATATTTTGTAGTGAACACTAAAGAGAGAGCTCTTGTTATCTGGGGAGCAAACTGTAGAATTCTTTTGTGGAATAGGGTTCTTTAGAAGTGGTACATCTTAGCATGGTTGTTTGGTTGTATGCACCCTGGGGTATCCATAATGAGCTTGGGACTTGACATGCTCATATGGTGATCTATATAAAAAATACCTGCACTGGGAGAATGAGAACAGCCAGAGAAGAAGGAGTAAGGAGGACCTCGTGGGACAGGGTTTCAGTAGAAGGCCAGCAGAATTTAGAAGAAAATCTGCCAATGACGTTTGGCTTGGGAGATTTTTACGAGAATCTCTCGTATTGTGCTGCAATGAAATCTCCCCTTCTCTACTCCAGTGCTGTTGTCCTCAAATTATATTTAAAAGTTATATATGCCTAAATGGCTTGTACATGTCATTAAAAGCAGGGGGAGAGGAATAAAGGAAGACAGTCTGGGGCACACTGTTTAGTTATGTTAGGGGAGACAGGAAGAAAGACCAGCTACAAGTGATTCTTTTTAAAAATAGTTAGAAAAAAATCGTAACCTTTTAGAAATGTAAATATAATACCAGGAACTTTATTTTTTGGAATGATTTAAAGATAAGTTACCATGTTCTCTCAACACTCTGGAATATTTAGTGCATATTTCCTATAAACACAAATTCTCTCACATTTTTAAATTAATACACATTTGTATTAATATCAAAATAAAGAGACTAACTCAGATGTACTGTCACCATGTAGTTCTCAGACCTTATCTAAGTTTTGCCAGATTTCCTAATAAGAGCCCTTTATAGCAAAAAAGATCGGCTTTGGCAACACATTTTGTACTTAGTTACAAGGTCCCTTTTGTCTTCTTCAACTTCAATGGGAACAGTTCTTCAATCTTTCCTTGACTTTTATATCATTAAAATTCTTGAAGTGTAAAAGCTGTTATTTTGTATCTTGTCCCTCACTTTGGTTTGTCTGTCTGCTTTTTTAAAATAGTTATATTCATATTCTACCATGGCAGAAACATCACTGAAGTGATGCTGTTTATTTGTTTTGTTTTGTTTTAGATCCTATCGTGTGTTACAGAATTTAATTTTGTCCTGTTCCATTACTGGTGATATTAACTTTGTTTATTTGACAATCTTCCCTAGAGTCTGCTAAGCTTTTACACTATAAAGACACTCATTTTTTCCTTAAAATTAATTACTTTCCAGGAGGTACTTTGAGGCTGTATAAACATGCTGTTTCTTACCAAAATTGTGATATATTAATATGTTTATTTACATCAGCATGAAGTCATGGGATTCCTATTTTAATCACTGGATTACAATCTTATTTATGTTATTTGTTTATTTATATTTTATTTTTGATAATGCCACAGCCATTATACTAATTATTTATTTTGATGTCAAGACGCCTTACATTTGCTCAATAGGAGCCTTTTCGTTCTGGCCCCTGGTTTCTTGGACATGTAAAAAACAATATTTTAGAACCTTGTGCTTTAGCAAACTAAGATGTTTCAAGATCATTTAATATTGTCTCCATCCCTGACCTGAGATCAGCCATTATCTGCAAGGAGCTCTGGTTCCTTGTAGGTAGGTAATGATATTTAGAAAACAATATCTAGTGCTGGATGTGCTTATCTACCTGGGGATATCACTGTACCTAGGCCCTGTCAGTGTACAGATACATATATTTATCCATTTGTCTATCATATATCTACCTTCCTTCATCTACTTATCTACCTATTTAATCTTTCTTTCATCTATGTATCTATTTATCCATCTATTATCTGTCTATCTATTAAAACCATGAATTCACACTCTTATCTTTGATTTAAACACAACACCACATTTATAGTAGTGTATTCTAGTTTTTTAGCTTTTGATGTTCACAACTTCCTTCAACAGTAAGACAGTTAGCTCCCATTATCCCTAATTTATTTACTTATTTGTTCAATTTATCTGAATACAATCACTCTCTTATTCTTTCTATCCCATGTCTCTGTAACCACCCCCAGTATGGACCCCCTCTCACCCCCTCTAGCTCTAATTCCTTATTCTAAGCTACTGTAGCTCCATCTTTCTCCTTTGCTGTGGTCTTACCTAATAGCTTTAAGACTTAATTGAAAAAAAAAGAGGGGGAGGAGATAAGGAAGAGAAAGTGGAAGAGAGAAAAAAAATTAAAATAATGAGATGGAAAGTTAACTGGAATAGTAAATCACCATGAGAGAAGATCAGTTAAACAGAAGCTTTTTGGAAATTCCTCTCAAGATATGAGGTAGGTGGAAATAAAAAAACATAGTATTTAGCCATCAAAGTAGAGGCAATCCCAGTTAATATATAAATGAAAATTAGAACTAAAAAGAATTCTATAAATAAGCACTCTCTAGAGCAACAGAACAATTAGATATTATTCCTAGGAGATTTCTAGACACAAGTATGAATGAGACAATGGTTATCTTGGGCAAGTATAAATTATGTATACATGCATTCATTTAATCACTTACATTCATATGAATATTTGAGTTCTTATGATTTGCCAGACATATCACAAGACATGAGGAATACAAAGATAATGATTGGTTTTCTGACCTTTTTTCCCTCTCTAATTATTTTCCCTTCAGTCTATTCCCATCCCAATAATTAATTGTTGGTATATCTTTCTCGTCAAAAAGAAAAGAAGATTTAATGAATTGCTTATATCATAGTGAACATAATTTTAGTGATTTATCTATCCCAGTTACATTTGAATTTTGTACTATAATGGCAGAAGCAGGATCCAGAGAAATTGTGAAATTTCAGCTACTGTTACATTATACGTATGTGGTTGTTATTGAAAATATTTGATAATCAGTACAGCAGAGGACCAATAAAAAGAGATAATGGGCCGGGCGCGGTGGCTCATGCTTGTAATCCCAGCACTCTGGGAGGCCAAGGCGGGCGGATCACGAGGTCAGGATACGAGACCATCCTGGTTAACATGGTGAAACCCAGTCGCTACTAAAAATACAAAAAATTAGCCGGGCGTGGTGGTGGGCACCTGTAGTCCCAGCTACTCGGGAGGCTGAGGCAGGAGAATGGCGTGAACCCGGGAGGCGGAGCTTGCAGTGAGCCGAGATCGCGCCACCGCACTCCAGCCCAGGAGACAGCGCAAGACTCCGTCTCAAAAGAAAAAAAAAAAAAAGAAAAAAAAAAAAAAAGAGATTGGTCAATGTTGTTGGGTCACTTGGGTGTGTTAATCGGCCCTTATAGAAGTTAAGCTTCTACCTTCCCACAGATACTGGGAGATAGGGGCACTAGCTTTCTCAATGATTACATTTCAAAGAGATGGCTTCCAGGTCCTTAGGAAAGACCATTCCTCGGTTGTAAAACTAGCAAGTGACTGGGAGAATATCTACATCTCAAAGTGACAGAAATGCTCAACAAAACAAAACAAAACAAAACACAGGAGGTCAGAAGCCTATGGTCAAGAAGAAACTAAAGTTTAGTGAAGCAGTGGGGGAATAATATGGACCTCTTACTCATTATGAGCTACGCTATGATTAAGAATATTCACATTTAGTGATGTTAAATAATAACAATAGGGAGGTTATGAAACATCACAAACATAAGTGGTCTTGGAGTCTCTTCCTTTTCTTTCTAGGCCCTACTTAATTCATTCCCTCCAGGCAGCCTTCCTAGTTTTACATTGTAAAATCCTCTAGGAATAGGCTCACTACTTTCAAAATGCTTATCACATTTGCAATTAGTTGTTTAATGACTGTCATCTTGTTAGGTTACCAGCTCTCAAAGTATGCACCTGGGAAGATCTTGCACACTGCCGTATCCCTGTTACTTAGAACAATGCTTGGCACCTATTAACTGAGTCAATAAATGTTTTAGTGAACAGAGGAGCAATGGAGTCAGAGAGGGATAAATATGAGAAGAACCAGGGAGGAAATTCTTAAGGATCAAGTTGTCTTTTAAATCCATTAAAGATTTATTTTAGCCCAAACTTAATTCTTTCCGTAAACCCGTGCTCTTGGTGTGAGCCCTATTGTCACTAGCTGATTGAGAGTTCCACAGAGGTAGGAACAACTCCTTTTCTATTAGATTATAGTTTTATGAAGGAAAGGGGCCTTCTGTCCCTTTATCAGACTCTAGGTAGGTAGCCTGTAAATATGGAAAAGGCTTATTAACTAATACCCCTGAATGGATTTTTTTTTTAAGAATGATGAGTGAATGATATAGCTATTGGCATAATGTATAAGATTGCCCATGCACCCATTTTGGAAAATTTAGTTCTTTATGAAAATTGTTTTCAGTGAGAATGTAATAAACATTAGGATGTTTGTGTTGAGATCATTCTATTTTATTTATGTATTTATTTATTTATTTATTTGACACTGAGTCTCACTCTGTCACCCAGGCTGGAGGTGCAGTAGCACAACCTCTGCTCACTGCAACCCCTGCCTCCCAGGTTCAAGCAATTCTCCTTGCCTCAGCCTCCTGAGTAGCAGGGATTACAAACACGCACCACCACACCTGGCTTATTTTTGTATTTTTAGTAGTGACAGGGTTTCGCCATGTTGGCCAGGCTGGTCTCAAACTCCTGACCTCAGGTAATCCACCCGCCTTGGCATCCCAAAGTGCTGGGATTACAGGTGTGAGCCACTGCTCCCTGCTGAGATCATTCTATACATAAAACTTCTGAAGAGCCAAACTCTTACAGAGTAGAAATCAAGATGTCTCTGTTGTGTGTCTTATTTGATACAGGTTAATGCAGTGACATGATTATTAGTGATAGACAAAGCCATATAAAAATTCAGGATTCTTAACCACAACAACAAATATTGCTTTACCTTACAGAATGTTCAAAGTGGTTCACTGTTGTTGAAAGGGTGTATAGAGTAATAAGATTGGGTCTCATTGAAAAGTCTGATTTTTAAAACGTTCCACTGAATCTGTATGGCATTTAAGAACTTCTTCAGATATTTTTCCTGTGAGCCTGGCACTGGAATGGTGCCTTGGTTCAAGCAGTTCACAGCTGGGAGTACTTCACTTTTTTCATTCTCCCCTTCTGTTCCCCACCCACAACACTCAACAGTTCATAGAGTCAGCGGAACATATCAACAGCTCTTCATAGCCACAGAACTTTCTCAGGATGTAGACATAATAGAAAGTTTAATAAAATAAACACAGCTAATTAAGTAAAAACTATGACAAAAACCACCACACAGCAACTGACATCTAGCATTTTAATAGTTGTCAGGTGTCAGCTAAGGTAAAAGAGTTTTGTATTCCAGTTTTAAAAATAGCTATAGTAAAGGTATCTCTTATCAGTTCTGAAAAAATATTTTTCACAAATTCACTTAATATCTTCTTCTCTTTATTTTAACATTAAATTAACCCAGTATTGCTCTTTATCAAGAAATATCAGGTAACCATAGATAAGAAACATAAGGGTGGCTCCTATGTACTGTATTTTCAATCTAGGATATTTAAATCAAGTTGAATACCCCCAGATTCAAATTGAGATGACTGAAAGTAATATATCTTAAATTAATATTGTATCTCCTTAAGTATTATGAGGGTTCTCAGTATATAGTAGAAGATTTTGGAGTAAATACCCAACTGACTTTAGCATTAGGACTATGGATACTTATTATCTCCTATAACAATCAGTCTGGTAGCAAATATGTCCAGGATTCATGGATTTAGTAGTGTCAATGTTGAGGCTACTAGTCAGCTTCCTTCTAATATCACTGGTTTTCTATCCATGATCTCAAGATAGCAGTTACAGCATCCACCATCACTGGCTCTGTGCAAGGGCCAAAGGCAAGAATATTTGTGTCATCTTTTCCAATTTTATTTACTAGGGACAATAACATGCTTATTCTATAGTAGTCTCCAGGATGTTTCCTCTCCTTTCATTTATCAGGTTTGTGGCACATACCCATGGATAACACATTTGCTGTAGAGAGGGAGAAGGACTATGATTGGCTTAGATTAGCCATCATCATTCACCTGTTGGGACTGTGGAAGGACTACCTTCCTTAATCATATAGAACTAAATTGAGGTTTTCTTACAAAGAACGAGGAATGATGTATAAAAGCTGTTAGGCAAGCAAAACAGGTGTTGGGAGTATCAAGTGTAATGATACATGTGGAGATATATGTTAAAATGTAAATCCACTTACAAAGTTATAGTCATATTATCAGTATTTGAACCAACTAACAGATAGTCAGAATCAGTGTTTACTAGGAATGTGTATACAAATAACTAAGTTACATAGAACTAAAGTGTCCCAATCTCACATGAAAGGAAAAAAAAGTGTTTTTAATGAGAATCCTTTGCTGAAAACCATTGATTCAGATAACAGTGATAGAAAAAGAAACAGAGAGGATTGAGCGGGCATGGATTCTAGCAATATACAGTAAATTAAATTATATGTTTTCTTTGTTCCCTTCTAAAGCTCCCAAGAAAACAAACATGTATAAACAGACAAGTAAAAAAGAGAAACATTTAGTTGATTAGTAATGTCCACAGCATTTGGTACAATGAAAAGCAGATTTTTAAAAAAGTGCAGGAAGCATTGAAAGTACAATGCCTACTGGTTAGCTATGTAAAACCACAAAGATAAAAGTGGATTTACAGTACAGGAGCATGAAAATCAAAAATTAGAAATACCATGCAGTGCTGAAGTAAGTGGGGAGAAATGGGTCCAAAAAGTGAGAAATTAGATGCAAGTTAATATAAAAAATAATTAGGTGCCTAAATTGTTTCCCATTGAAGCCAAATAATTCCTCCTCCCTCAACCTGATAAAAGAATGGATGAGTTAACTCTGGTTAACCACAAAGGCTCTGGGCAAAGATTAACAAGTAAAACAATATATTACCGGAAACAATCAAGTCAATTGAAAATCGAAATAATGAACAATGATATCCCCAGTTCTCCTTATCCAGTCAGCCACCAAAATGTTACTTTCCATGTTAATTCCTTCCACAAACACCTCACCTCCGGCAGGAGATGGCAGATTGGTCTTTGGGGAGACAGGCCAGCATAGGAGATAATAACCAGAGACACTGACAGTATGAGTTCAGTGCCCACTCTATAGTGCAGTGGACCTGTTGACCAAGTTCACTCCGAAACATACAAAACTGCAAAGCAGCGTTTTTGTGTCTTACTCTTTCAAGTTCATTCTTAGTTTTGATCTGGAACCAATGATCATCACATATTTAAAGATAGATTTTTACATGAAAGAGAGCAAAGCAAACACACAATGAAACAGAAAAAAATGAACTCAGAAGGAACAGAGTCATTGTAATATAATAATGCAACTAAAAAATGTAATAGTGGAAAGATTAAAGAGAATGTTGAGAACATGTAACAGAAAGTTGAAAAATAAATGTTAACTGGACAAGAAACAGGGGGAAAACAAAGCCTCCTCCAGAAGGTCCAATATCCAAATAAGTAAAATTTCCCAAAATAAAAGAATGTCCAAAATTGAAGAATGAGGGGAGAAGAATGTTCAAAATATAATACAGGAAAATTTCACTGGCCTGAAAACCAACAGTTACCAGATTGAATGACTGAATGTTTCTACCAAATGCCTAGCATATTGAGTGCAAACTGCTCTACACAAATTTACATCAAAATAAATGCAAAACATCAGGGATAAAGAGAATATCCTAAAAGTGTCCTAAGAGATCATCACTATCACTACCACCACAATAAGAACAAATGACATGTAAAGGATCTCAAGACAAATGAGTATCAGCTTTTTAAATTACATAGTATTGGAAGTTAGAATGAAACATTGCATTTAAAAATCTAATGGGGCCAGGCATAGTGACTCATGCCTGTAATCCCAGCACTTTGAGATGCTGAGCCAGGCAGATCAGTTGAGGCCTGGAGTTTGAGACCAGCCTGGCCAACATGGTGAAACCCCATCTCTACCAAAAATAGAAAAATTCGTTGGCAGTGGTGGAGTATGCCTGTAGTCCCAGCTACTCTGGAGGCTGAGGCACGAGAATCACTTGAGCCCACGAGGTCGAGGATACAGTGAGACACTGCACTCCAGCCTGGATGACAGAGCGAGACTCCATCTCAAAAAAAAAAAAAAAAATCTAGTAGAAGATAATATTTAACCTATACATTCCATAAGCAAATTATCCAGCAATTATGATGGATAAAGTGAAGATTCAGCCAGCTATAATAAAATAGCCAGCTTAACTATAGCTAGCTTAAATAAAGGTACCTCTAATAGATATTTTACCTGAAAGTTTTTGGTGGATTTTCTTCATTAAAATGAGGTAATAAATCAATAGAGAAGAGATAGGCTCCAGAAAACAGGGGTTCCAAAAGGTAGGGTTTAGAACAGTGTTCCAAAAATCATTCCACAATGATTGTGAACTAATATCCAGAATTGCAGACATGTATTAGGCTAAAGAAAACAGATCATATTGGAACAGTATGATACAGAGATTCAATAGAGTCATCTCAAGTAAAAAAATATATTATGTAAGACACCTGATTTATTTGATTCTACTAATATTTAGAGTTATTTTAAAGTTCTATTGGAGAGCTTAGGGAAAGAAGTAATGATAGGTACCAAGTAAAGTAAAAAAAAAAAAAAAAAAACTTTTTTAAAGTAGTGTATTTAAAAATCCATATGATACTTCTGTAAGGAATATGGAAGAAGTAATTAAATATAAAAGGGTAAAACCCAATGATTTCATTTTAGGTTAATTTTACCTTTAGCCGATTAACTGTAAGTGCAGTTAGCTGTCAATCTCTCCTACTCTACTTATAATTTATGACTTTGCTTAATTTTCTAAAGCATATTTTAGTAACTTGGCCTCCATATGAACTTAGATGTTTACATTTCAGGAAGGTAATAATAGGCTGTAAAGTAAAACAATTTGACAACAATCCTTTTTCAAAATTATACATATAAATATAATATATATATCTCTAAAGTGAGAAAATTGTCACTTATTCCAGAGAAAAGAGAAGAGTCAAATTTAACTTTATTTGATAATTGTAACTTATTTAATGCCTTTTCTATTACTTTAAATAGGTGTTTTCTTAGCTCACAGGCCATAAATTTAGTTTTCTTATTAATGCTAAATAGAATATATATAGCTTAGTACTAAAGCTGATGTGCTCTTTTTAAAAAAACAAAAATCACCTCTCTGATTTTGTCATATCATTTTGTAAGAATGTCATATATTGTTCAATACATAGTATTCATTATATAACAATGTCTAAAATTAAAAATAATGAAACAAAGTATTAGCATGTTATTTGGAAATATGCAGGTAAATATATACATAAAATAATATCATCCTAGAATACAGAGATAGTATCTTTATGGATTTTACCATTTTGTATTTGTATATATTTTTTACAAAAATGAGAGCATAATACATAGTTAATTTTGGTTTTTAGGTTGTTATATTTTGAATATTTTCCTTGACATTATTGATAAAACATGAAAATGCACAGAAATTAGCTCCTTGCAACTTATAAAAGCATAGCTTACTTCTCCATATATTCATTCAACAAATATTTTTTGAGCACTGATATAGTTTGGCTGTGTCCCCACCCAAATCTCTTCTTGAATTGTAGCTCCCATAATTCCCATGTTTCATGAGAGGGACCCAGTGGGAGGTAACTGAATCAGGGGACCGGTCTTCCTCATGTTATTCTCATGATAGTGAATAAGTGTCATGAGATATTATGATTTTATTAAGGAGAGTTTCCCTGCACACATTTTCTCTTGCCTGCCATCATGTAAGATGTGGTTTTGCTCCTCCTTTGCCTTCTGCTGTGATTGTGAGGCCTCCCCAGCCATGGGGAACTGTGAGTCAATTAAACCTTTTTCCTTTATAAATTACCCTGTCTTGGGTATGTCTTTATTAGCAGTGTGAGAACAGACTAATACAGTAAATTGGTACCAGTAGAGTGGGGTGCTACTGTAAAGATAACCAAAAATGTGGAACTGCTTTGGAACTGGGTAATAATCAGAAGTTGGAACAGTTTGGAGGGTCAGAAGAAGACAGAAAGATGTGGGAAAGTTTGGAACTTCCTAGAGACTTGTTGAATGGCTTTGACCAAAATGCTGATAATAATATGGACAATAAAGTCCAGGCTGAGATGGTCTCAGATGGAGATGAGGAACTTGTTGGGAACTGGAACCCAGGTGACTCTTGCTATATTTTAGCAGAGACTGCTGGCATTTTGCCCAGCCCTGGAGATCTCTGAAACTTTAAACTTGAGATAGATGATATAAGGCATCTGGCAAAAAAATTTCTAAGCAACAGAGCATTCAAGAGGTGACTTGGGTACTGTTAAAAGCATTGTTTTATGTATTTACAAAGATAGAGCTTGGAATCAAAACTTACGTTTAAAAGGGAAGCAGAGGTTAAAGTTTGGAAAATTTGCAGCCTGATGATGCGATAGAAAGGGAAAGCCCATTTTCTGAGGAGAAATTCAAGCCTGCTGCAGGAATTTGCATAAGTAATGAGGAGCCAAATGTTAATCACCAAGACAATGGGGAAAATGTCTTCAGGGCATATTGGAGGTCTTCACGGCTGCCCCTCCCGTCACAGGCCCAGAAGCCTAGGAGGAAAAATTGGTTTTGTGGGCTAGGCCCAGGGCCTTGCTTCTTTGTGCAGAGCTTTGGATGCCCTGCATCCCAGCTGTGGCTAAAAGGGGACAACTTAGAGCTCAGGTCATTGCTTCAGAGGGTACAAGCCCTAAGCCTTGGAGGCTTACATGTGGTATTGGGCTTGCAGGTACACAGAAGTCAAAAATTGAGGTTTGCAAACCTCCATCTAGATTTCAGAGGATGTATGGAAATGTCTAGATGTCCAGGCAGAAGTCTGCTTCAGGGATGGAGCCCTCATGGAGAACCTCTGCTAGGGCAGTGCAGAAGAAAATTGTGGGGTGGAAGTTTCCACATAGAGTCGCAAATGGGGCATTGCCTAGTGGAGCTTTGAGATGAGGGCCACCATCCTCCAGACCCCAGAACGGTAGATCCACTGACAGCTTGCACTGTGCACCTGGAAAAGCCACAGACACTCAACAGCATCTTGTGAAAGCAGCCAGGAGGTGGGCTGTAATCTGCAAAGCCACAGGGGCAGAGCTGCCCAAGACCATGGGAACCCACCTCTTGCATCAGCTTAACTTGGATGTGAGACATGGAGTCAAAGGATATCTTGTTGGAGCTTTAAGATTTGACTGCCTTCCTGGATTTTGGACTTGCCTGGGGCCTGCAGATGCTTCTTTATGGCCTATTTCTCCCATTTGGAATGGGTGTATTTATCCAATGCTTGTACCCCATTTTATCTAGGAAGTAACTCAATCATTGCTTTTGATTTTGCAGGCTCATAAATTGAAGGGAATTTCCTTGTCTCAAATGAAACTTTGAACTGTGGACTTTTTAGTTAATGCTGAAATGAATTAAGACTTTGGGGGACTGGTGGGAAGGTATGATTGATTCTAAAATGGGGGGATATGAGACTTGAGAGGGGCCAGGTGAGAAATGATATGGTTTGGTTGTGTCCCCACTCAAATCACATTTTGAATTATAGCTCCCATAATTCCCATGTGTCATGGGAGAGACCTGGTAGGAAGTAATTAAGTCATAGGGTAGGTGTTTCCCATGTTGTTCTCATAATAGTGACTAAGTCTCATGAGATCTGATGGTTTTATATAGGAGCATTCCCCTGAACATGCTGCTCTCTCTTGCCTGCCACCATGTAAGATGTGACTTTGCTCCTCCTTTGCCTTTGCCATGATTGTGAGGCCTCCCCAGCCATGTGGGACTGTGAGTCCATCAAACCTTTTTCCTTTATAAATGACCCGGTCTTGGGTATGTCTTTATTAGCAGTGTGAGAACAGACGAATACAAGCACTGAGGATAGATCAATAAACAAGAAAAATGTGGTCTTTGCTCCGGAATGCTTACATTCTAATGAAGAAAGCATATTACATAAATAATTACTCAAGTGCAATTGACATTTGTGTTTATTCAAAGTAAGTATATGATACTGATAAGATTTAATCTAGTTAGAGAGATCAGAGAAGGTTTCCTAAGGAAATGACATTTCACCAGAGGTTTGAAAGAAGATTCTGGATCAAGGAAACTGCATAATCTATTCTTTATGATCCAAATATTTTCAGCAAAGCAAGTGTTCTGAAAAAGCAGAGATTCAAAAACTGTAATAAATTATATATATTTGATTTTAAATATGTCTGAGTTGCACTTGCAATTTGATTGATATGTTATTTGCTACTACAGTCTTGCCTCAGATTCTTATGGAGTAATTAGTAATCTAAATTGTTATCAGACTAAGTAATTTCATAAATACCTAATTATAGATTCAATTAAACTCATAAAAACATATTACTTTACATTGCAAGCCATTGGGTTAAGCAAGGTGGGGGATTAAGATTTAAATAGGCTATGTTCCCTGACTTTGAAGAGCTTGAAATGTTTTCTAACCAAATACAGATAGTCCACAATTTACAGTGGTTCAGCTTATGATTTTTTTACTTTACAATGGTGCAAAAGTCATAAGCATTCCATAGAAAACATACTTCAAAATCTGAATTTTAATCTTTTTGCAGGCTATTGATAGGTATATTAAATGCATTTTTGACTTATGATCTTTTTGATTAACAAAATTTATTGAGATGTAACCCCATCATAAGTTGGGGCGCATATGTAATCTAATAGAGTCATACCAGTGTTTAAATCAGATATAATAATTTATGAATTTTTATTTTACTCTTATTATGGTATTGACTACTATAAAAAGGCAACATATTTTCCCATGTTGAGAACATTTTGTCACAATCATATTTCTCCTACTTTCTTACATATTCAGATGAATTTTTACTGTTTTAAAGAATAATTAATAACTGAGATTTATAAATAATATTCAGATATGTATTTGTTATGATCAAGTAAATTAGTCCACTACAGCAGAAAACATAATAATGAAACTAATCTTGCTTATTGAAGTTTCAGTGCTAAATATTAAAGGAAGAAATATAAAGTATTAATTTAACTGATTTGCTGCTGTTTGGATCTTTTGAAATATTTTCCCATAAATAAGAAACCTTAATTAGCATTCTGACAATATCTGTAAACTAAGATTTTAAAAATGTATAATTTCACTTAGTTCAGGCTGATGGATGGCCCAATTACTTTACAAATATACACTGTATGGGCTGTTAGAAACAAACTATTATTTGCTATATTGAAGAGAAATGTTTGTAAGTTTCCAGAATGCAGGGACCAAGTCTTCTGCCTCCTTCTTATACAGCTTAGTAACTTGGACAGTGGAATTGTTCGAATGGAAAACTCAAGACAATGCAGTCCTGGTAGAATATTTAATAATGGGCACATAATATAAACATTAGGTAACCAAGAATGCATCTGCTTCCTCTTCCTCCTTTTCTCTTTCTTTTCTTCCTACTTTTCTGTTATTCTCCTTCTTCTTCTAATAACAATGATAATAATAATATAGTAGTGGTGGAACTTTTGGAAAATATTTTGAGGTAGACCTCAGCCTAAATTTGTCCCCTTCCTCCTAAAAGCCATGTCTGCTTCTGTCATTGAAGGAATTGGAGGCAAGGGTGAGAGAACAGACAGAAAAGTCATTCTTGAGTATTAGATGTCATTGCAACAAGGCATTTTGTGTTGTACAATTTTAAAGAAAGTAAAACATAATAGCTTCTAGCAATACATGTATCTGAAATAGAACGAAGTAAATATAGCAGGCAAAGTGCTCAATTTAGACAAACTCAAGTTGGCTGTAAAATAAATTGTTATTATTTTCCGGAGATATACCGCATGTATAGTGACACTTTTCTTCTGCTTCAGAAAGACTGACTCAAAATGACTGAAATGATGATTAACTTACTATCTACCATATCAAGAAGTACAGAGGTAGATGGTTTCAGAGTTGATGAATTCAGAAGATGTATAATTTCTTTGAGTTGTTTTTGTTTTTATTCTTTTTGTTCTATTGTGTTTAGAGTTGGCTTTTGTCCTCCGGCATGCTCATGATCATAGTTCTAAGCAGAAAATCCTTCAATAAAAAGCGAAGTTTCTTCATACATGTTGTTTCTCAGTAGGGTGGTTAATGGTTCCCAGATATTATAAACATTTGTGTGCATTTTTGGTACATAAATTAGTGTTAGGTTGGTGCAAAAACAATTGTGGTTTCTGCCTCTAAAAGTAATAGTGAAACCACAATTACTTTTCCACCAATCCTAATATATTATTATAATCTTAAGGAAGGAGTCTTAAATGGGTGCCTACTTTGTGCACTTAGACTCTCTTTGCCTTTTCTTTAATTTATGACCTTTTCAATAAAGAGTAGCATCAAACTCACTTTACATGGAAGGATCAGTGTGCTGTGTCTTCCCTTAACCAGTTACATCCTGCCTAGTTAAATACTACTGACTCATCACATTCTCAATAATAAATTGGAGTAGTGATCATCTATATTGCATTTCTGTTAGTTACAATAATTACAATGGTCCAAATGCCCAGAGGAGTACAAATGCAATGATCTGTAAATTAGATTCTTCCTATATATCATCTTGCTTTGATGTGTAACATCAAGCTGGGGATAAAGAAAATATAAGGCAACCAGATAAGAAGAGAGCATAATTTGTTGATATTTGAAGAAATAAGTTTAATAATTTTCTCTGTAAAATATATTGAAAACTAAAAAGAACCTGGTAGAAACACCTTCCTATAATAGTTTAAATGTGACTTCAGATATTATTTCCCATTAACACTGGTTTTGTTTTCCAACCATTAAGACATTAAAATGTTATCTATAGTTTCAATATTTCTATGAGCTGTAAATTACTATACAAGTATGTTATTAGTATATTAAATATTAAATAATATATTAAAATCACTCACTTTTTAAAGCTTCCTCTTCTTGTAGCATGAAATGATGAGGTCTTTTTTCCATCCATCTCAATAAGATTTAAGCCTTTTCTTATGGAATAAATTATCTCTTCAGTATTTGTAAACCTTTATTATTGAGAGTTTCTATCTGCTGTATACCTGGAGAGTAGCTGAGGTCTAATGAAAATTACCCAACCATGTTCACTTTCCTGATCAGTGCTGTTAACTTGACTAGATCCAGATACAAATTGCATTTCTGATGAGAATTTAGAGACAACTACTTTTCACATCTAAGGAATAGTGTTGGGGACTTGGTAAATGTTGTGAAAAAGAGAATAAAAAAATTATGAGCAAAGAAAAGTATATTGTATAAATTTGGGGACTCGGTATGAAGAGTAGCAATGTAGTCCTTCCTTGTATCAACAGGGAATTGATTCCAGAAACCTGCAGATACCAAAATCTGCGAGTGCTCAAGACCCTCCTATAAAATTGTGAAGTGTTCACATATAACTTATGCACATCCTCCTGTATACTTTAAATCATCTTTATATTTCTTATAATATTAAATATAATATAAATGCTATATAAAGTTGTTATACTGTATTTTAAAAATTTGTATTATTTGAATTTTTAATATTTTCACTGTGGTTGGTTGAATCTGCAGATATGAAGGGCTGACTGTACACTGGAACAAAAGAGCAGGAGAGGTGGAAGATGTGGCAGTATACCAATGCTGATTATTCCCTTTACTACCTGAATGATATTGGGGAAATTAGCAAACTACTTGAGCTTCCTTTTAAAAAAATTGATAAAATAAATGTAATCTCAACTGCTTTGCAAAGTTGTCATTAAGATTAGATATAATATTGCAAGGAGTACAATAGGCTTTTAATACATGGGGACTATTATTATTCAAAATTCATCAGTCTTCTATTATTTCAGTTTGGATTACTGAATTTTATTCCATCAAATGGATATCAGAGACAGATGGAGTTGTGGATTAGAATCAAAGATTGGTAGTACCAGAAGGGATCTGAAAGCACCCAGTCTATTAAGTCTAAGATCTTTAAGCAGATAAAAAAACTGAAGCTCAAGCTCATTGTGTCTTATCCTAGATGCTATGTAGAAAAATATAACTTACACATGATATTTCATAAAAGACATACATTGTAGTAAAATAAAATGAAATAATTATTATAATGTTAACAATATATAACATTTTTAAAGTGATAATTGTATTTTTATTATCATAGTGATGATCAGTGGGAGACCTAGGAATGGAAATTAGTCCTTAAGTCTTCCATTTCAAATTTCTTTCCATATGAGCAAAAGTTCTTAAATGGGAATAATGACGTAACATTCCAAAATCAAATCAATCAAATCAAAATGGACAGGGATAGTATTCACCTACTCTTTTTCATACAGCTTTTTGTGAATTTAAATACATGGGAAGTAAATTTGGTTAAAGTTGCTTAAATTTCATATCTACCTAAAGAATATATCTTTCCCTAGGAATGTGTTCTACAAAAAAAGGAAAACTAGTGTTAACTCTATGATTTTAGCAAATTGGGGAAGAAAATATGTGCCCGCAATTTTTATAGCATACATTTGTTGTATTACAAATGTATTTGGTAGGCTTGAAATCACTATTTCATGTTTTTGGGTCCCTAACAAGACTTTGCTATAATAAAGTGAAAATGATTAGATTAAGCATCTTGTTTGCATGATCTTTTATTTGAATTCAGTGTTCTCTTAATTCTGCATTACAAGTCAAGGATGAGTGTTTGGAGATGAAAATAAATCACACACATAACTGAGGTCCACATTTTTTTATAATCATGTCTTTAGGCAACTGACATTGTTTCATCTTAGGTGCATCTTGAGTGCAGTCAACAGTTTTGAATGTAAGTGAGAAGGGACTGGGACTTTTCCCTTTGTCAACTGGTAGAAATTTTCCATAGGATGTCATTTGCTAATATATTTAGCACTACCTAAATAACGAGAAAGAAGAGAAGGCCCCTTCCAATATAGCCTGGTTGCTCTTGATGTATTGCAGCTTTTTTTTTTTTAAATAAACCTGTTAATAGAAAAGTCTAATGAATAAAAATGAGGAGAAAGAATGTTAATTTGTATGTAAGTTCTCATGCTCTACAAAAATTGGAGATGCTTAAAGAGAGTTCACTTATCAGACAAACACATATGTAAGAGTGGCTTGAATTAGAAAATTGTCAAAGAAGGGGAAGTTGGGAAAGATATGTTATTCTTTTATTTAATAGGATATTCATTTTGTGTGTGAGGAAAAGAAATATTTAAAAAGAATGAAGAATAATATTTTTAAAACTACTTATGAAGTATTAACTAACGAATATTATATATTTCCATGGATGCATATAAATGGAGTAAAAGTATAAGTAAGATATATAGTAAACTCATGATAGTGATTACATCTAGAGAAAGAGAAGGGACTAGAAAAGAGAGTAAAGAAGAATTCAACTTAATGTGTATTTTACAATTTATTTAATGTTAACAAATGAGGCAAATGTATTTATATCAGCTAGTTTCTAGAAAAGTTGGCAAAGTTTATCTTATTACTTTTGTGGTCCTTTAAACATTTTGGGGAGTTCAAAGTTACTTTTTGTTTTTGGAGAATGGCGTGAACCCGGGAGGCAGAGCTTGCAGTGAGCTGAGATCACGCCACTGCACTCCAGCCTGGGCGACAGAGCAAGACTCTGTCTCAAAAACAAACAAACAAACAAACAAAACAAACAAACAAAAAAAGTTACTTTTTGTTTTTAGTTCTTAGCAGGAAACTTTTGCAGTGCTTTCTCTTTTGCTTTTAATTCTTGACAGTATCCAACTAGATATAGACAAAAGCAGATATGTCTTGTCTGTCTATCTGTCTATCTGTCATTTATTTTTATCTATTTTCTTATTTACTTTAGTACAGTTTTTACATGCATTCTTTTATTCTTTTAAATCTTTAGCTGCCTTTCCTCTTTTGGAGCACAGAGAAGCTCTTCACTCACTACAGAAGCAAAACTAATTCAGCTTTGTAGAGGGAGAAAACAGGCCCAAAGGGATGTTGAAGTGGGTATCACCTTTATTTTAGCCTCATACCAATGGATGAGCTGAGGAGTAAGGCCTACTGTATTACCTTCTATTGTCACTTAGAAGCACTGAAAATTGGTTTTTACTGGGTTATCTGTATCAATAGTAAGTGGAAAGTGTTTGTATTTTCCCCTCCCACCCAAAAAAGAGCTTCTCCAGACAAACTTGAGAGAATAAAGAGATCAGTTGGATTTCAGAAAGGCTTCCTGCTCTTAATAATCTAGTTGGCTAAAACTTATGATTGAAGGATCAATCCATTTAATTTAACAAGCTGCTCTTTAACAAGTGAATGTGCTTAATGCACTTCATACAGCTCCAAGTCAGCCATTTACATTGTAGTGTGAATTTTCTTTTAGATTACATATCCTTAATAGGCTAGAATTGGCTGTCTTGGAGGTGGAGAAGAGGGAGGACAAAAAAAAAGAAAAAAGAATGAGAAAGAAAAAAGAAAGTAACTTTGTTCATTTTTATGTCTTATCCTTATTTTATGAACCTCCACCATCCCAACACTTCAGCATCTAATAAGAAACAATAATCTTACAGGGTAATTTGATGAGAATATTCGAGATAAGGACTACCTCCTCAAACTCAGGATAGTTAAGTACAGGGCAGTGGTTCTCAAAGTGTGGCCCCTGGACCGGCAGCATCAGCATTGCTGGAAACCTGTTAAAAATGCAAATTATTGATCCAAAACTCTAAAGTGATGGCAGACATTTGTGTTTTAATGAAGTGATTAAGGTGTAAGCTCAAATTTGAAAGCCATAGGTAGAGGGTGCTTTTCTTTGGGTAGGAAGACCTGAGTTTGGACACTTAGTGCACCATAAATAATAAAAGCAACTCAGTGTTGAGTTTAGGAGAGAGAGAACATATTGGAATATACGTGGTTGGCAGTAAGGGAGGTGGGTATGTAAAGGTTTTGTTTTTAACTGCAAATGGACCAAAATAAGTAGTACTTGTGCATATTTTAGATCTGCTGTTTCTGTTGCATTATCAAGCAATCTATCCCAATTCTTCACTTTGTTTACATGAGCATCATATATTTTGCTTACAAGTGTAATAATTAAATCATCATTTTTAAGTTCTTGAATTATTTCAATTTTTTGTAATTTGAGATAAATATTAGAATGCCGTTGATGTCTTTTGAGGGCTTTCCTTTTCTTTTCTTCATTTTTAAGCCCTACAAACACACATTAATGCATTTTTCCTGAGGAAACCAACATTTTGAAAGTTACCAGGTATGAATAGCTGTGAATGTTAAGTTAGATGTGCAATTTGACATTATGAAGTAAAGTGAAGGAAACTGACACATCACAATCAGTAATATGAGCTCATTAGTAACATGCTTTAATCAACAAAGATGGCTTAGAAATCTACTTATGGGCTACAAGTAGATTGCTATACTTTTGGAAAGTGCCTGTAGAAGGAATAGGAATCCTACCAGACTCATTTCTTTTGCTACACGTCTATCTAATGAAAATAACAGATTTGGATTTTTGCCATCTAAATCCCTACCTTTCTTGCCAATACCAAAAGCAAAACTCAGAACAAATATGAAAAAAAGAGGATATTTCATAAATTAATGTCCTATAATATCTTTTTTGCCAAGTCGGTTGTGTTTTTGAAGATTGTAAAGATTCATTTTCAAAATTTTCTGAGTAAGTCTATTGCAACCAGGGATGTATAGCTGTGAAGGCTCAGTTAGGAGTGCCATTTGACATTACTGAGCAAAGAAAACTGTCAACAGTTGATGTAGTTTGGATATTTGTCCTTGCTCAAATTTCATGTTGAAATGTAATCCCCAGGAATGGAGGTGGGGCCTGGTAGGAGGTGTTTGAATCATGGGGGTGGTTTCTTCAGGAATGGCTGGTGATAAGTGAATTCTCTTGGTGATAAGTGAGCTCTCACTATGAGCTCATACAAAAGCTGGCAGTTTAAAAAGGTGTGGCACCTCCCTCCCTCTCTCTTTCTTGCTTTTGTCATGTGACATACCTGCAGCTCCTTTGCCTTCCACCATAATTATAAGCTTCCTGAGGCCTCCTAGAAGCTGAGCTGATGCCAGCACCATGCTTCCTGTAAAGGCTGAAGAACTGTGAGCCAATTACATCTCTTTTCTTTATAACTTACACAGTCTCGGGTATTTCTTTATAGCAATGCAAGAACAGCCTAATATAAACAGTTGAACACAACCCATATCCCTGTATACATGGGCTGTTTATGCTAATGTAGGAATTACATTTTATGTATTTGCAAAGTTTTTGAGATTTCCTCATGACTGAGTCCTGCTCTGAGTTCTCTGTGTGACTAGGACAGCTGTGTTAATAGGTTAGATGATTGAAAATGCAAAGAGCTTAATTTACAAAGGTAAACATATTTCCCACATTAATTCTAATATATTTTAGACTTCAAGTTGATTTGTTTTTTGTAAATAAATATTTTACTTTCATTTATTTTAACTGCTAATGAAATGTAAAAGCTAAATTGTTTTAAAATGTCTGCTATGGAACCATTTACAATTTTTTTCAGATTAAAAGGAGCTATTTCATTACATTATTCAATGGAATAAGTAATATTATGACCAAGAATAACTGCATTTGACCATCTTCTCCATTAGCAAAATACAATGTGTCAAGGCAAATAAGACTGTTTGATATACTGAGACACAATTGGTGTAGTATTTTATATTATAATAACTCAAGTTCTGTTTATTAGCATTTAAGAATATTAGTCTTTATGCAAAAATATAAAGCTGCTTTTTTTCCCCAGGGGTAATGATAAGGAAGAAACAGGGTTAGTCCGGTGAATTATGAGAATGGTTGATGAAAAGTCATATAGAAAATACTCATGTTTGGTAAATAGCAGGAAGCAAGAAGGATGAATCCAAGCATCAGTAATGACTTTCAATATTTCTTGGCTAGCAATATTACCTGTATCATTCTCTATTTGGTTTTGAAATGGGTGATATTATGGAAACGTATTTGCCCACTGATAGGTATTTTTTAATCTACATGCAAGGTCAATCCAAGTATTTCACAGGTATCCAGGAGTTTTCAGATTCTTGGATTCAGGTACAACATGAAAAAGCAATATATTTCCTTTTAAGATTTTAGCATTTAATCTTCCCATTCTCATCAAAATCAGATAGAATAAAAAAGTTATAGGGTAGAAAACTTGAACATTTAAAGTTCTATAAAACTGATTCAAAAACCATGGGTAGAAATTAGAGCCAACTCCAACTTCCTGTTATGTAATTAATCTGTCTTCAGAGTAATTTTTTTGAGACAAAACACTTTTTTTTCTTCCTAACTTCAGCACCTTAAAATGTATCATGATCTGTCACTGCCTTGGTTTTTACAATATTGACTAGAGTGTCAAACTATTAACTAGTGGGCAAACTGTCAAATACTTAGTAAAAAAGTCATAATGTATAAGAATTTATTAGGTTGATTATGTGCAAATTTCACTCTAGTGTCATAGAAAACCATTTATGTTTTTGCTAAAGTCCTGTTTTTAAATGATTAAAAAAACCCCTGAGTACCATGTGGGACTTGATTATAATTTCAATCTGATTCCTTGGGCCATGAAGCTTTAGGATAGTCAGAAGTATCTGGAATAGCCCCAGGCCTCCAAAAGCAGCAACTCTTGAGAAGAAATAGTCTCTTCTAGATTCACCACTGTTAAAATATTTAGCTAAATTGCTGACAGTTTCTTTAGCAAAGGTCAGTATAATAAAAGCATGGTTGAAAATTACCATATAAGAGGAGTGAAAGCATATCCAACAACAAGCCCAAATAACTTTACTTTATCAACTTCTCAGAGTGATTTATTCAAAGAGCAAAGCCAGAAAAGCGTTTTGTTTGCTTGAGGACAGTGAAAGGTCAGGCTCAGAGAAGAAATGGTTAAATTAGACAAGCTCCCTCATCACAGGAAGATTAAGAGAGTAATTTGTGTTTGTCTGGAAACAAATAATTTGCAATAGTGATATTTCTGGTATGAGAGTTGAAGAAGTGTCAAATGAAAAAGAAGTTATAGAAATAGCCGAAATAGCCATGGGGTCTTTGAGCCTCATTGCTTTGTTAGTGGTACCGTACTTGTTATGAAGTTCTGTGAACTACTAAAATCTGGTTTGGGATTTGGAGTCATGCGCAGCAATACACATGAGTACAGAAAATGTTCCCAAATAAATGTGGGCTTCTGATCAGGAGAAACCAAGGCTGCTCACTAGACACAATTATTGCTTTCCAGTCCTGCTTCCATATCAGTCCCTTGTTAGTTGCTGTTGGCTTTAACCCAGAACCCACCTGCATATTTCCTTTATCCCACTTTTGTCCTTTTTGGAACAGGCATTTCCTGTTTTGTTGTCCTGTCTAAATCCATAGTTCTGCTTTTGTCATGGGAATTAAGCTTTGGATTCCTGTCTGCAGTCTCTTAGCACCCTAACCCTTAGCCACCAAGTTTTTACCTTTGTCTTCCTTTTCCCATTTCCATCCTTATTGTTCCATGAAAGCCTTTTCTCACTAGGTAGGTGAGGATAAGCATGAAGGAGATTCCTTTAATGCCATATAATGCAACCTTAAATTAAAGAGATTGATTGATGAGAAAAGCTTTATGGAACTGGGTCTCATTACCTAATAGAATTGTTCTAATCCTCTCTTCTCAGCTTGTTAAAATGACTGCAGCTTTGTAGAGAAATAAAAATGAGATGTTGGGGAGACAAATGGCTTTAAGTGTTCTATTAGTCTCTGAATTGACAGTGTTTCTCATGGGGACAGGGTCAGTCGTTCTAAGACAAGTCTTGTGACAAGACAGTTCTAATGTACTGAACTAGAAATAGATATATATGATGGTGTTTTTCTTTGGAACCCATATCTAAAGAAAACATTTTATCTTCCCTAAAACACAAATCGGGTACATCGTAAAATTATTCTGAATGCTAATTGTATGTTTTCAGGGTATTGGGGTCTGTAAATTGTGATTTTCAGCAGTAATTACTTCAAATTCCTGCTATTTTGTTTAATTGTTTTATTCCCTTTGAATCTATCACATTAAATTATTGGGCCTAATAATACACTGAGATAATTCACAGGCAAAAAGTAAAGGGGCAGAAAATGTCAATGGAAATAATGCTATCCATTATATATGGAAATACATTGGGTGGGAGCACTGTCTGTAGCTCTGGTTTCCTCTTTACATCACTTCTCAATACAAGCATCAAGAGGAAATAATGCTATCCATTATATATGGAAATACATGGAGTGGGAGCACTGTCTCTAGCTCTGGTTTCCTCTCTACATCACTTCTCAATACAAGCATCAAGAGGGAAACTCTTCCATATAATTTAAGGGAAACAGCCCAGGATATTTACAACCACAAAATCAATAAATTCCTCAGTAATTTCTATGAGTGCGTGTTTGCTAAGAAAGAGAAATCAACATCACATGTGATTTGAGAATGGCTGGCAATCAATACGTCTCAGCCAGAAAGAAGAAAAACCAATAAATAGAGCAACAGAAAAAGACAAGATCATCTCTAATGCCACGTACATCCTAGAAGAAAGACACTTTTATCTTGAAGAGCAAAAAGGTGAGAGATTCTATAATGCTGTTCTCACACTGGCCATACTTTTCTCAAGACTCTAGATGCCTTGCTAACCCTAACTTAGATGCAATTCAGCTTAGTTCAACACACACTCACTAAAAAACAGTTAATGCAGTAGGCGAGAGGTGAGATGCTAATTAAATAAGTATAAAGAAGGTATAATTTTTACCCCACAGAAGCTTGCAATGGAAACATAGTTACTTAATATCCATCAAATGCAGAGATCATCACAGATTTCATGGGGATGTAGGAACAAGGAAGGGGCACTCAACATGAAAGGTTATTCTAGGCAGCTTTAATTAATATATTGCCTATTGCAGTATTCAGGGTCCATTCAGGCTTCCAAGAAGCCAGTGGTCAAAGGAAGCTGTTGTGCCTTTTGTCCAGCATCATCTTCCATAAGCCATGAAATTCTCACCACTGTATGGGGTTAGAGGCCAATGCCCCGAAGTGAACATACAATGTGCTCCAAAGGAAACAACCATCGTCAACACAACTTCTTTCACTCTAGCAATCAATCCAAGTGTAGTGGGTCAAATGGTGCCCTCACGCAACAAAAATATATTTAAGTCTTAATCCTCAGAGCATGTAACTATTACCTTATAGGGCAAAATAGTGAGGATTACCTTGTATGTCAAAAGATGAGATGAAGTGAAGGATCTTGAGCTCCTTCTGGAATTTACTCTGAATTATCTGAGTGAGCCCTAAATGCAATCACATGTATCCTTCTAAGAGAGAAGCAGATGGAATTTTGAGAGAGAAAAGGAGGAGGTAAAATGAAGACAGGCAGAGATGGGAGTGGTGCAGCCAAGAGCCAAGCAACACCTGGTGCCACCAGTAGCTGGAAGAGGAAAAGAAGAGATTTATCTCTAGAGTCTTAGGAGGAAGCACAGCCGTGCTTTCATTTTGGACTTCTGGCTTCCACAATAAGAAGAGAATAAATTGATGTTGCCTTAGTCCATCCGGTTTATGGTAATTTGTTACAGCACTCTAGGAAACTAATACAACAAACAAGACCTGATTGAGCAGAGTGGAAAGTTAGCAGAGAGGAAAAAGAGGTGAGACCCTTCTCTTGGCCTAGTGAGATCTGTTCCCTTATTGTAGAAGAAACGTGGGACTCTCTTATTTTGTGACATATGACAAAGTTTTGGCAGGTGGGAAGGAGTGAGGGCTTTTCAACCTTTTGGGCTAGATTTCATCAGTGATTCCATGGCAAAGGCTAAATGTGTTTCAGCACTATGTTTAAAGTCTGCTGGTTTTACACATTCACATTCTACCCCAACTCATATTTCCTGCCTGCTTCTATCTGTATTCTCCAGACACAGCATCATCTCTCACATTCTGAAATAAAAGTGACTAATATAATTCATAGTGAGAATTTTTTTTCTCTCTTACCAGAATTCTTATAAATTACATAGTATTTCTTTTCAAATCAAGTCTTGGACTGCAGCGTAGCAAAGCTTTATAATTTCCATTAAAACTAGATCAATTCTACGAACTGTGCTATGTGAATATCATATATTAATTAATTATCTCTGAATTTAATTAATGCTACCAAATGATTTTATAAAACAGCTCTCAATTTAAGCAAAAGACTCCCTGATTGCATTAAAAGAGTAAAAAACATCTTTTCTCTGTGCCTCATAAACCAAGTTTAATCTGTAGCAATGGAATCTCAGGTGGATTTTATTTATTTATTTTATAAATAAAATCCCCATTTTCAATCCTACTCAGGTAGGGGATTTTATTTGTAACTCATTTGTACATAAGGAGGGCTTTTGCTAAAACTCTCAAAAGAATATTATGATACAACCACCACAATGCATTAACAGCTTTGTGACAGATCATATCCTTTTCTAGAGGTCAGAGTTCTATGCATGTATTGAATTCTGATCGAATTTTCTTTCACCTGTTCATTCAGACATCCATATTTATTAAGCATCTGCTTAAATACCAAAATTGTATTCACTGTGCTTAGAGAACTCATAGTTTTAAAGTGAGATAAAGTTGTAAATGATTTTAATACTTGATGAGAATGTGTAGGAACATGCTCAGCAAACCTGAATATATGAAAAAAGGAGTTCCTTGGTTTGATTAAGGAGATGTTTTAAGGACTAGAAGAGGTGGTTATAGTTTGTTATGAATATGAATGAAGAGTATGAGATTAATAGTTTGACAAGTGAGATTGACCATTTTAGTTGAAAGGAATAGAATGTCCAAAACACAGTCGTAGAAGAAAAAATTACTCACTTGCCAGAAATCCAGTAGGGCTAAAATAAAATGTAGGAGATACAGTGATGGGAAGTGATCTAACCTTATAGGCAATAGTGGAGGCAGAGGAAAATGAAAATCACAGTAATTTGTTACAATTTAGGAAATTAATATACTAAGCAAAGGCTGACTGAGTCAGAAGTTTCAGGTGAAGAGTTTCTATGATCATATTTGATTTTTAAAAGATTGTTCTGTAAAGTATTGATGAATATTTGTGTAATCATATAATTATTTAAATCTCTAGATCTAGTATAGTGTCTGGCATGTAGCAGAGACACATGAATTTGTTGACTTAATAAAAATAAAGGGGAAGAGCCTGGAGATGGAAAGACAAAGAAGACAAAAGAAGGAATGATTAGAACGTAGTTTAAGAGGATAAATGAAAAGGATGACATTGATGTGGAAGAGGAAAGACAGTGTGATTCTCCAGATTATTGGAATTTAAAACTAAAAGCACTCATAGATGACTAACTGTAAGAGTAATATTACCCTTGAATTTTTAATGTACTTCATGTTTATGGCTTATCTCATCTTCTGGCAAGATTGTAAGCTCTTCAAAGGCAGTGGTCATGTTTTGTATTATTCTGAATCTCTAATGTAGCAAACACAACACAAACACACCGTCCCTTTTACTTTCACAAATGAATGAGTCAGTGAATAAATTGACTCTAGGCACTGAGATATGATTGACTATAGACGGACAGGCACCTAGGCTGAAGTTGAACCTTTCAGCATCTTTAAATTTAAATGATAATACAAGATCTTGAATAATGAAAGGAATAGTAATTTACATTGCCATTTTAATGGATTAATATGGGTACATAGTAGGTGTATACATTTATGAGGTACATGAAATATTTCGATACAACCATACAATGTGTAATAATCCCATCAAGATAAATGGGTATCTGTCACCTTAGGCATTTATAATTTTTTTGTGTTACAAATATTCAAATTATACTCGTTTAACTTTTTTTTTTGAGACAGAGTCTTGCTCTGTTACCCAGGCTGGAGTGCAGTGGTGCAATCTCCACTCACTGCAACCTCTGCCTCCTAGGATCAAACGATTGTCATGCCTCAGCCTCCCTAGTAGCTGGCACTACAAGTACACACCATCGTGCTTGGCTAATTTTTTGTATTTTTGGTAGAAACGGAGTTTCACTACCTTGGCCAGGCTGGTCTCAAACTCCTGACCTCAAGTGACATAACTGACTTGGCTTCCCAAAGTCTTTTAGCTATTTTTAAACATACGGTAAATTATTGTTGACTGTACTCACCCGGTTGTGCTATCAAATACTATATCTTATTCATTCTACATAACTATATTTTTATACCTGTTAACCATTCCCATTCCCCCCTCTCCACCACTACCTTTCTCAGCTTCTGGTAACCATCATTCTACTCTCCATCTCTAAGAGTTCAGTTGTTTTAATTTTTAGCTCCCACAAATGAGTGAGAACATGAGAACAATTTTGTCTTTCTGTGCCTGGCTTATTTCAGTTAACAAAATGTCCTCCAGTTCTATTCGTGGTGTTCCAAATTATAGGATCATATTCTTTTTATGGCTGAATAGTACCCTATTGTGTATGTGTACCATATTCTCTTTATCCATTCATTTGAAGATGAACACTTAGGTTGCTTCCATATCTTGGCTATTGTAAATAGTGTTGCAATAAACACGGAAGGGTAGATATCTCTTTGATATACCGAGTTCCTTTCTTTTGGGTGTATACCTAGCAGTGAGATTGCTGGATCATATGGGAGTTCTATTTTTAGTTTTTCGGGGTGCCTCTGTACTGTTGTTCATAGTGGCTGTACTCATTTACATTTTCACCAATAGTCTATGAGGGTTCCCTTTTCTTCATATCTTTGTCAGCATTTATGATTGCCCATCTTTTGGATAAAGCCATTTTAAAACTGGGGTGAGATGTTATCTCATTGCAGTTCTGATTTGCATTTCTCTGTTGATCAGTGATGTTGATCACCTTCTCATATACCTGTTTGCCATTTGTATATCTGCTTTTGAGAAATGTCTATTCACATCTTTTGCCTATTTTTTAATGAGATTATTAGAGTTTTTCCTGTTGAGGTGTTTGAGCCCTTTACATATTCTGGTTATTAGACCCTTGTCACATGAATAGATTGCAAATATTTTCTGCCATTCTGTGGGAAGTCTGTCTATATTGTTGAATTTTTCCTTTGTTGTTCAGAAGCTTTGAAACTTGATGTGATCCCATTTGTCCATTTTTCCTTTGGTTGCCTGTGCTTGTGGGATATTACTCAAGAAATTGTTGCTCAGACCGATGTCCTGGAGAGTTTCTGCAGTGTTTTCTTGTAGTAGTTTCATAGTTTGAAGTCTTAAATTTAAATCTTTAATCCATTTTGATTTGGGTTTTGTACAAGGCAAGAGATAGGGGTCCAGTTTTTTCTTCTGCATGTGGATATTTGGTATTCCCAGCATCATTTATTGAAGAGACTGCAGTTAAATATCGATATATTTTTCTAGGTTTGTGAAATATTTTTGTTGTTGTTGTTGTTTTTGGGATGGAATCTCACTCTCTTGCCCAGGCTGGAGTGCAGTGGTGCAATCTTGGCTCACTGCAACCTCCATCACCCGGGTTCAAGCAATTCTCCTGCCTCAGCCTCCTGAGTAGCTGGGATTACAGGCGCCTGTCACCACACCCGGCAAAATTTTGTATTTTTAGTAGAGACAGGGTTTCACCATCTTGGCCAGGCTGATCTTGAACTCCTGACCTCATGATCCACCTGCCTCGGTCTCCCAATGTGCTGAGATTACAGGCGTGAGCCACCGTGCCCGGCCAGTGAAGTATTTTGTTATTATCCCTTTGAATAAACTTTCTACCTCACCTATCTCCACCGTCTCTTTAAAACCAATAACTCTTAGATTTGTCCTTTTGAGGCTATTTTCTAGATCTTCTAAACATGTTTCATTTTTTTTTCTATTGTCTTCTCTGACTTTTTGTTTTCAAATAACCTGTCTTCAAGCTCACAAATTCTTTCTTCTGCCTCATCAATTCTGCTGTTGACTCACATGCATTCTTCAATATTTCAATTGAATTTTTCTGTTTCACAATTTCTGCTTGATTTAAAAAATATTTCAATCTCTTTGTTAACTTTATCTGATAGGATTCTGAATTTTTTCTGTGTTATCTTGAATTTCATGTGCTTTCTCAAAACAGCTATTGTGAATTCTCTGTCTAAAAGGTGGCATATCTCTATCACTCTGGGATTGGTCACTAGTACCTTATTTAGTTCATTTCATGAAGTCATGTTTTCCTGAATGATCTTGATGCCTTTTGAAAGTCTGTCCATGTCTGGGCATTGAAGTGTAGGTATTTATTGTAGTCTTCACAGTCTAGGCTTGTTTGTACCTGTCCTTGTTGAGAAGGCTTTCCAAGTGTTCAAAGGGAATTGAATGTTGTGATCTAAGTTTTTGTTCACTGAAGCCATATCTACACGAGGGTCACCCCAAGTCCAGGAATGCTGTCACTCTTGCAGACTCATAGAGGTACTTCCTTAGTGGTCTTGGGTAAGATCCACGAGAATTCCGTGGATTACCAGGCAGAGTCTCTGGTTCTCTTCCCTTACTTTCCCCTAAACAATTGAGCTGCCTGGAGCTAGGGGAGGGGTAACATAAACCACACTTTGATCATCACCAATGGGACTGTGCTGGGTCAGACCTGATGCCAGCACAGCCCTGGGTCTTGCCCAAGGTCCACGACAACTACCTTCTAGCTATGGCTGATATTCACTCAGTGTTCAGGTGCTCTTTAGTTAGCTGGTGGCAAATCTAGCCAGGCATGCGTTTTTTTCTTCAGAGTGGTGAGCTCCCCTGTGGCCCAGGGCAGGTCCTGAGATGTCTGGGAGCTAGGGCCTGGAGTCAAGAAACTTAGGAATCTATTCGGTGCTCTATTCTATTGCAGTTGAGCTGGCACCCAAGCCACGAGACTAAGTCCTTTCTCCTTTCCATTCTTCCCTTTCCTTTCACCAAACATAAGGAATCTCCTCCCATGCCCACTACTATCCCATGTCCCCAAGAAATACTACCTGGCTACCACAATGTTCACCCAAGTTCCAAGGGCTCTTTAGTCAGCTTATGGTGAATGTTGCTAGGCCTAGGTCTTTCTCTTAAGGGCAGTGGGCATCCCTCTGCCCAGGGTGGGTCCAGAAATGTGGTTCAAGTGCCAAGGCTGGAATCGGGAATCTCAGAAGCCTGCTTGGTGCTCTATCTCGCTATGTCCAAGCTGGTACTCAAGCTGCAAGACAAAATCTCCTTTACTTTTTTGTTTTTTGTTTTTGGTTTTTTTTTTTTGAGACAGGCTTTGTCACCCAGGCTGAAGTGCAATGGTGTGATCTCAGCTGACTGCAACCTCTGCCTCCTGGGTTCAAGCAATTCTCCTGCCTCAGCCTCCTGAGTACCTTAGATCACACACAGGTGTGTGCCACCACACCCAGCTAATTTTTGTATTTTTAATAGAGATGAGGTTTTGTTATGTTGCCCAGGCTGGTCTCTAACTCCTGACCTCAGGTGATCCACCCGCCTTGGCCTCCCAAAGTGCTGGGATTACAGGTGTGAGCCGCCGCACCCAGCCTCCTTTATTCTTCCCTCTTCTTTCCTTAAGCACAAGAAGTCTCTCAATGGCCACCACAGCGGAGGATATGCTGGGTCACACTTGAAGCCAGAGCTGCACAGGGGCTCACCAAGGCCTGTAGTGAGTACTGTTTGGCTACTGTTGTTTATCCAAGGCCTAAGGGCTCTTGAGTCTGCAGGTGATGGATCCTGCTAGACCTTCAAGGCAGGATCCTTCCTTACCTTCAAGGCAGCAGATTACCTTCTGGCCCAGTGTGTGTCTAGAAATGTTGTCCAAGAGCTAGAGCCTGAACTGGGACCTGAAGACTCTGCCTGGTGCCCTATTCTACTATGGCCGAGCTGGTATCCAAGTTGTAAGACAAAGTCCTCTTTTGTCTCCCCTCTCCTCATCTCAAGCAGAAGGAAGGAGTCTCTCCTAGAGCTGCGAGCTGTGCTGTCTAAGATTAGGGGACTGGTGATGCAAGTATTCCTCTGGCTGCCCAGGCTGATGTCTTAATATAATAGATTGAGTGCACTCCAAGTCCGCTGGCTCTGAGCCCAGCACAGCACAAAGAGTTGCCCAGCAATTGCAGTCCTCACAGCCTACACAGCCTTTCAAGTTTTTTTAGGCTCTCTGAGTGCTTTAGCCTATGGTGGTGGGGCTAGCTGGAATTTAGGTCTGTCCACTGGGATGGATGATTGCCCTCTGGTTAGGGCTGGTCTAAATGCTCCCTCCTTGGGTGTCGCTGAATTCTGCCTTATGTTGCTTTCTGCTATGACAGGCGGTAATGAGCTGCAATGCAAAATCCCACAATCACTGTGCTCTCTCTCCTCTGAGAACACATATTTTCTCTGTACCACAGGGCCACTGCCAGGGAGTCGGGAGGGGTGGCATCAGCAATTCAAGACTGTCTTTTCTACCCTCCTCAGTGCCTCTTTCCTTGTTGTGATGTTAAAACTAGGCACTGTGATGGTGCAGCTGATTTTTGGTTTCTATGAAGGTGATGTCTTGCATGGATAGTTGTTCACTTCATTGTTCCGGTAGAGGGGGCAATTACTGGCAGCTTCTATTAGGCCATCTTGCTCCACTTCCTTCTATTGCAATGAAGTCTTTCATTTTCCTCCTACTAAAGATGACTTTTGATCTTTATTTATTTGTTTATTTATTTTGCTATCACATGCCCCAAGTAAACGTGTTTGAGAACTGAAGGCAAAAGAGGATGCTTAGGAGTAGAAGACATATGGTGAATTTTCCAGCTTCACAGATTCCATTCTTTCATAGCCTAAAGTATGAGGCTTCCCCAAACTCAGTTTCTATTAACACAATGTAAGGAACAGATGTTTACCTAGAGTTAGCCATATGGGCAAATGTGATTCATTTTCACAAATCTACATTTTTTCCCATTCACAATAGGCATGTTAGACATGCCACTAAAGTTCCCACATGAAACTGCCTAATTCCAATGAAAATTTCAATGAATTCTCTTATTGAAAGCGTCCAAGGGCAGAGTTCCATTCTCCATGCTATTTAGGTGCACACATACAGAACTGGAAGGGAATTGCTAGAGATGGAAGTGCTGTGTGGGACTTTATGTAGTTCCTGTTGCTAAGGCAACAGCTTCCTTTGTTTCCTTTAAAAGCTGCAGCTTTATTTGAAGCCTGGTTCTCAGGTACACTAGAAGCAGTTACAATATCAGAAAGGAATGAAAGCAGCTAGACTTTTAGGAAATATTTTTTTTAAACCCCACTATGACTTAAACGGCATTTTCAATTGTTTTGATGTCTTTACTAAGAAATTTTAGATCTCTTTTCCCTTCAAATATATTTATAATAAAAAAGCTAGATTATTTTTTGCAAATTTTTTTACAGAAAACTTCTAAAAAATCTCTATTATTTCCGTTACTGAATAATCCTATCAATACATCATGACAATTTCAGGGAAGATTTTGAGCCTTTTCTGAAACTTCAAGGTATTGCCCACAGGTAAAAATGAAAATGCGGGGTTTTAAGATTTAAGGGAAGATGAAACCCATAATGGTATAAAATATTGGGTAGGGATGAAGGAGAACTAAGTTCTAGTTCTACCTGTTAGTTACTCCCTGTCAACACCTGTCAATGTAATTTGGCCTTTGTGAGTGTTGTTTTTCTTTTCTTAAAATGAGCTTGGGCTGGGCACAATGGCTCACGCCTGTAAGCCCAGCACTTTGAGAGGCTGAGGTGGGTGGATCGTCTGAAGTCGGGAGTTTGAGACCAGCCTGGCCAGCATGGTGAAACCCAGTCTCTACTAAAAATACAAAAATTAGCCAGGGGTGGTGGTGCAGGCCTGTAATACCAGCTACTCAGGAAACTGAGGCAGGAGAATTGCTTGAACCTGGGAGGCGGAGGTTACAGTGAGCCGAGATCCTGCCATTGTACTCCAGCCTGGGCAACATAGCAAGACTCCATCTAAAAAAAAATGAGGTTGGACAAGGCCATGTTCTTTGGGCTATTAAGAGGTGTACACACACAAATGGTCAGTTATATTTGAGAAGTGCCAACTAAAATGTTCTATAATAGTTATTATGATGTGCTGGATACTATATTTTTTTCTCTATATTGACTTGTTTAAATTATTCCAAGAATATTGTTTGAAATAGGCATTTTTTGGTCTTTATTTAAGCAAACAGATATAGAGAGGTTAAATAAGTAGCTTAAGCTCACAGAACTGCTAAGAAGAAAAACTGGGCTTTAAACCCACCCAGTCTAGTTCTAGCATCCATGATCTTTTGAATTATCATGCTATATTTTCTTTCAAAGTTAAATAGCTTTTCATACTACAAGCTTTCTCATTACTTTGATATGTTGACTATTGTATAAATCTCTATAAGGGATGTATATTATTCAGAGTTTCACAAGTGCATTAGCCACTGAATACTTTTTTTCAGAGTGTGACCGAGAACTATGGAATGAACTTTGAGAAATGTTGGACATGACAGTCCATGGTCTCTTGCATTTCTAACATAATGATCCTGAGGTCATAAGCAGAGAATTTCATATCTTACAGTGCTCTGAAACAGCTATCTCTAATATTGACATCTCTTTAAAAAATTTACAGAATACTAAATTAAGAATTTGCAATTTGTGAATGATTTATAGCTGTCTCACTCCCAAATTTATTAAATTTTTGTTTTCTAGAGTTTGTGCACGTTGTCTAGAACATTTTTTATGACTTTAAAATGTCCATATTACTTTTACTATGAATCAATAAAAATAAAGACTATCATTTTGCTGTTTCTATAAAAATGTACTCTATAGATAAATATAACTACATTTATTTATTTATTTATTTATTTATTTAGAGACAGGGTCTCTCTCTGTTACCTGTCACTCCACTGTCTGGAGTGCAGTGGCACGATCTTGGCTCACTGTAGCCTCAACCTCCAAGGGCTCAAGCTATCCTCCCACCTCAACCTCCTGAGTAGCTAGGACCACGGGCACATGCTATCATGCCAGGCTAATTTTTGTATTTTTGGTAGAGATGAGGTTTCACCATGTTGCCTAGGCTGGTCTCAAACTCCTGGTTTCAAGCAATCCCACTTTGGCCTCCCAAAGTGTTGGGGTTACAGGCATGAGCCACCGTGCATGGCTTAACTATATTTAGATTATCCATTCTTTCCTATTTATGACTGAATTGTTTACCAGCATTGTGCCAGGTAAGTGAGATGTGACCATTGTTAGCCTAAATCAAACTGATCTGAGAAGAGTATATAGAATAATAAAGCCATTAAAAATTTCCTTCTTTAATAAAAAAATAATGCCCATAGTCTTGAGATGCTGTCCTTCTTGATCTCCAGCACTGCATTTGGCCTTTTGCTATCAAAGACAACCTTTCTCCTAAAGGATAACTAGAATTTGCCAAATATTTTAATGTTTTAAATTTTACTTTGTTTTAGATTCAAGGGATATGTGCAGATTTGTTCACTAAGGCTGAGGTTTGAGGTTCTATTGAACCCATCACCCATATAGTGAATGTAGCACCCAAGACGTAGTTTTTCAACCTTGTTCCCCTCCCTTCTCTACCTCCCCCCTTTTGGAGTCCCCAGTGTCTATCATTGCCATCTTTATGTCTGTGTGTATCTACTATTTAACTCTCACTTATAAGTGAGAACATGCGGTATTTGGTTTTGTTTCTGGATTAATAATTCATTTAGGATAGTGGCCTCCAGCTGCCTCCACGTTGCTGCAAAGGAGATGATTTCATTCCTTCTTAATGGCTTCTTAATATTCCATGGGGTATATATGCTACATTTTCTTTATCCAATTCACTGTTGATGGGCACATATAAACAAGTGAGTGCAGGTATTATTTTCATATATATTTTTTCTTTTTGCCAATTATTTCTTAAAAATTCAACAATAACAAGCGTTACCTATCAGATATTTCCTGCATGAGCACTGCTAGTCACAGAATGTAGGAAACAAGGGGAAGGAGGCTTGAGTTAGGGAGACCAATAGAAAAGCAATTTCTATAAGTGCTCATAACAAATGCACAAGATCTGATTGTTGCTGTGAAAGCACATACTTTTGAGGCAACATGTCTTGGTCCAGGATTACTGTCTTTACTCTGTGTAAGACTCTACAAAAGTTAAATTTACCGTAACTGATTTGTTGACATTTTCACTTAGTAACTCATTAAGCTCATCATAATTTTAAGGCAGTCAAATTTTAAATGAAATATAATATTGGATTTCTGGTTTAGTGTCAGTTGACTTTATAGCAAAAACACTTGGACCTTGATGTGATCGATTAAGATCTTTCAGTCTTTTACTTTTCTTTCATTGATTTACATTAGTAACATATCTGAGGCATGCTTGTCTTACAGGATTAGATGTTGAATCTGAGTGTAGTGCTTTTCTAAATTAAATACATGATTAAAGAGAAGAAATAAAACCTTTTCCTAAAAATTCACTGAAATGATATGCAAGACCCTAGTTCAGGTTCTAACTATACACTTGTTAAAACCTATGGTCCTGGCATAAGTCAATTTTTGTTTAATAAAGATTCAATAAATTACCATGTCTACACCATAACATTTCTTATTCTACATTTTTTTCTTAACATTTCTCAAAAATTCAAAAGCAATAGTTTGAAAAAAAAGAGTAAATATTTTTGAAATGTAAAACTCACTGAGCTTTTTTTTTCTTTAAAGATGAGCAATAAAAGTGTCAGAAAAGCCATATAAACATATTGCCTTTGGTTTATGTCTAAATTAAAAGCAGCCAAATAAATGAGTTCAAAATTTGGTAAGAAAATTGCTTTAACGTGGAACTGGAATAATTCAAATGGAAACAGAAAATAAGATATTCTCAGAAAAATGATCACTTTTGCCTAATGATTGAGAGTGCGAAGTGTCTCCACTACAGACCTCTCTAATTAAAGAAGTAGCATGTCATATCACAGTGATTGTTGAAAAACATAAACTCTTCCCAGTTAAAAGATATATCTTGCAGAAAGAGAAACTGACTGTGATTCTGCAATACTGCTGAATTAAAAGAAGCCTTGTGAAAACTCTCTTAAGATTCTAATCCCATATCACTCCAGTTGACTTAATTTGTCCTGTTCAGGTGGTGTATGTTAGTTTTGACTTTTATATCATGAATCTTTCAATCTGTAGACTGAAGTCTCTAATCAGTCATAATTTTTTTTATATTTTAAATATTGATTTGTTCCATAACATCATTTTCTTCATAAAGCACACTGATTATTCATTTGTTTCCACTGTATTAGCTTTCCTTTTACGTATTTATGTTATGGTGTACATCTTTTCACTTATTGTTCTCCACATTTTAAAAATGTTTCTCATCCCTTTCTCTTATTTGATTTTCTTTAGAGTCAGCTTAAATCTTTGCGCTTTAGAGTCTCATTTTGATTTTAATATGGCACTTTTTTTTCTCCCTTCTTTTCATTTACTCTGTCATTCTACTTTATGTCTCTATTGCATGGCTGTATTAGTTCGTTTTCACGCTGCTGATGAAGACACACCTGAGGCTGGGTAATTTATAAAGAAAAGAGGTTTAATGGGCTTACAGTTCCACGTGGCTGGGGAGGCCTCACAATCATGGCAGAGAGCAAAAGTCACATCTTACATGGCAGCAGGCAAGAGAGAGAATGAGAATCAAGAGAAAGGGATTTCTCTTTATAAAGCCATCAGATCTCCTGAGACTTATTCACTACCACCAGAACATTATAGGGGAAACTGCTCCCATGATTCAGTTATCTCCCACTGGGTCCCTCCCACAACATATGGGAATTGTAATGGCTACAATTCAAGATGAGATTTAGGTGGGGACACAGCCAAACCGTATCAATGGCCATCCCATATTTCCTGCTTATTTTAGATAATCCATGTTATTTTGTATTTGTTTACTTGCATGCTTCTTCATGAGAGAAAAAGAAAAGACACTAAGTTTTATTATAATTTTTTATGGTGTGCAGTATTTAGAAACATACCTTTTAAACATTTATTTATTTATTTATTTATTTGACAAAAATTTTATACAACTTGTTTTAAAATATGTTTACATTGTGGAATTTCTAAATTGAGCTAATTAACATATGTATTACTTTGCATATTTATTATTATTATTATTTTTTTTTTTGAGACAGAGTCTTGCTCTGTCACCCAGGCTGGAGTGCAGTGGTGGATCTCGTGGTGGATCTCGGCTCACTGCAAGCTCTGCCTCCCTGGTTCACGCCATTCTCCTGCCTCAGCCTCCCAAGTAGCTGGGACTATAGGCGCCCACCACCATGCCCGGCTAATTTTTTGTATTTTTTTTTTTTTTAGTAGAGACGGGCTTTCACCGTGTTAGCCAGGATGGTCTCAATCTCCTGACCTCATGATCCGCCTGCCTCAGCCTCCCAAAGTGCTGGGATTATAGGTGTGAGCCACCATGCCCGGCCATTACTTTGCATATTTTTTCGTGGTGAGAACGCTTAAAGTCTACTCTCAGCAATTTTCAAGAATACACAATATACTGTTATTAACTATAGTTACCATGTTGTGTAATAGATCTCTTGAACTTATTTCTCCTAACTGAAATTTTGTATCCTTTGATCAACATCTCCTCAGGTCCTTTTTAAACTTGTGAGAAACTCCTCTGTTTATTTTCTTCTATAATGCTACTGAATCTTTGGTAGGACCAATTATTTGCTTAACAATTTTTTTTATCCTTTATTGACAGGAAGCCTAGCCTGACTTAATTTTTCTTTAATGGGGGTACTATTTGTACCACGTACATCCTGGTTGTTCATATTTGTTTACGTTTTAAGAAATGTAAAGTGTTTGCGAAACATCACTGTAGTTCTAAGGGTCAGATATATACAAATATATCTAAGAGTCAGATATATTCCCTCCTCATCTCTGCTACCCTGAGAGCATTCTGCATTTCTTTCTCTCTTTCTTTCCTACCTATTCCTACAGGTAAACAGGTTTTTTTTTGTTTGTCTTTAGTTTCAGATTAATCAGAAACAAAAACATGTTTTTACAAATAAGCAGCTACATCAGTATCTTCTTATGTCCCCTTCTTTCTTATATGAAAACAGCATGCTATAGATATTTTTTTTCTGCTTTGCTTTTTCACTTAACAGTATGTCAAATGAAATTATCCCATATCAGTTCACAGAGATTTTTCTCATTATTTTTTATAGCTACATAGTTCTCATTATGTGAATGTATCATAGTTTATTCAGTCACTCTGCCATATATATAGGCATTTAGGTTGTTTCCAATATTTTGCATATATAAACAACACTGCAATAAATAACCTTGTGCATATGTATTTTTATAGTGTTGGAGGAATAAAAATACATATGCAGGATAGATTTTTAGAAGTGAGATTGCTGAATCAAAATGTTAGGGCATATGTAGTTTCATTAGGTATTGCCAAGTTTCCCACCAAAAGGGTTGTACAATTTGCATTCTTTGTGTGGGGAAACATGAAGTGCATGTTTCTCCACAGTGTTACCTACAGGAGCTATTGTCTTATATTTTTGAAAGTTTTACCAGTGTGATAGGTGAGAAGTGATACATCAGATTAAATAAAGATTTCAGATGCAACATCTACATCTGTTTTCCTTCCCCCACAAAATTATGTAGGAAAAAATAAACTTAACAGTACAAGCAGTAACAGTAGTAAAAAAATTTTTAGAAAGGACATGGTCAATAGTTCATAAATTTTGAAAAATTCCTGGAAGATAGAAAACAAATCAGAATGAATTGATGGATATGTAAGGATAAAGAAAACTTAAACATAAACAGGAAAGAAGAGGCAGTCCATACAAAGGGTCAAAAAATACTCAAAGCTGCATGTGGTTCTGGGGCAATTGTCAGAGCAACTGATTAAAGCAAATCATTCTGAGCAACTGAGTCATATGGGCTACTCTCCCTCTGACATAGTCACTACTACACAGTGAAGAGGTGTACTTTTCCAACTCATTGATTACACTTAGTATGAGTTTGGGGCTGGAAACAAGGCAAAGAGAACCATAAAAAACAACAAAACACTATGAAGAAAGAAGACAGAAAAAGAGGGCGACTTCAGGCTTTATCTCCAGAATAAAGCTTAAATTCTGACCTGGGAGTTGCAAAAGAGGAGACTCCTAATGTTGTAGTTCATGCTAGAGAAGCAAGGCAGTTCTCCAGGTCACTTGCCAGCCATGGAAATACAGAGAACACATAAATTGCGAAGATAAACCCTCCTCACATCCCATTGCACAGTCCATTCTGCCACTCAGTGCAGGTATACAGGGTATTCTTATTTTAAAACATGAGTAGAATCCAGAATTGAGGTAAACACACACATGAAAGTGGAATACCTAAATGCAGAAAGAAAACAATAAATACCAAGAAAACCATGAAGAATGGAATCAAAAGGTAACTGAAACAATAAATCTAACTAAATTCTCAGATATATTTAGGAGACCATCACATTCATAAAACAAAATAGACTACTATAAAGTAAGTTAATTGGTGTTCTTTAATGTAAATGTAAATGTGATAAAGTGAAAAAAAATTAACCAGTCTTCTGGTCTCTGCTTCCACGAGTTCAACTTTTTTAGATTTTACATATAAATGAGATTGCGCAATATTTGTCTTTCTGTGCCTGGCTTATTTCACTTAGTATAATGTTTTTCAGGTTCATCTATATTGTCATAGATGATCGACTCTCCTTATTTTTTAAGGATGAATAAAATTTCATACAATGAACCATTGTTTGTCTGTGTGTGTGTGTGTGTTTATGTGTATGTATGTGATATATAGGTGTGTATATATATATATATGTTTTTCTGATAATAGCCATTCTAACAGGTGTGAGGTGACATCTCATCATAGTTTTAATTTGCATTTTCCTGATGATTAGTGACTTGAGCCTTTTATTCATATACCTGTTGGCCCTGTGTATTTCTTCTCTTAATAAACCTCTATTCAGATTATTTGACTATTTTTAATTGTTATTTGTTTTCTCGCTATTGAGTTGAGTTCCTTATATATTTTGCATATTAACCTCTTATCAGATGACTTATAAATGATGGTTGCTAGGAGCTGATGGGGTGAAGATGGGGAAGTGTTGATCAAAGGGTACAAATTTCCATTAGACAGGATAAACACGTTCTGTAAATCTATTGTACATGACTGTAGTTAATAATAATGTATTGCATATTTGAAAATTGCTAAGAGAATAGATCTTAAACATTATCACAAAAAAATGATAAGTGAAGTGATGGATATGTTGATTAGCTTAACTTGATCATTTCACAATATATACAATCTTGAAACATCACATCCTGCACTGTAAATATGTAAAAATTTTATCTGTCAATTATATTATAATAAATCCGGGAAAAATAAAATTTACAAAGAAAGTAAAAAGCTCAATCAAAGTTTGAATTCAGTGGAAGTCTGAATTATTGAGTTAGATTAATCCAAGTTATTCCAATAAAATAACATAAAAACAAAAAAAAATTACAAAAGATTAAAGAAGAGACAGTGAGGTAAATGAAGATCCAATAACCATATAACTGAATGTCAGAAGAAATGAACAAAGAGAATGGACAGGAATAAATAAGTAACAGTATAATTTCCCACAGATGATAAAAGTATACATTTCTAGACTGAAAGTATCAGTGCTAGATAAAATTAATGGCAAAAACCTATACCTAGATACCTTAAAGGGAATATTTAGAACCCCATGGAAATAAGACAACCTCAAAAGGGATATTCTAAATTGCATTCTAAGTAAAATGGAAATTAGATGATAATGAGGACACAAATTTTAATTTTTTTAAGCTATGAGAAAAATAATTTGGATACAGAATTAAATAAGTATCCAAGCTAGAAATCAAGTGGAACAGAAAAAGAAATAATTCTTAGACATAAAAAGTACCAAGAAAGTTAATCTTCATAGACCATTTTTGAAAGACTGATTGAAAGAGGTGTTCTAAAAAAAAGTGAAAGGCATATATATTTTAATTTCTGAAAGTTTTATGCCAGAACTGACTTTGTTTTATTTGTAAATATCTCAGGCTTTTCTTTTGGACACTATCAGTATTTTTCTTTATCCTTGGAATTCAAGAAATTTACCCAGATATGTTTAGGGTTTCTTTTTTTTTTTTTTTTTCTCATTAATTCTGCCTGGAATTTGGTGTGTAGTTTAAATTTACAGATGTATATATTCTTCAACTGGGGGAAATTTTCTCTTTTTTTTTAATATTATTTTGCTGGTGTAGTTTTTTTTTCTTCTGCAACACTATTTTTCAATTAGGTTTTCTTCACATGCACCCAATTATCTTATCTTTTTTCAATTATTTCCATTATCTTGCATTTATGCTTCATTCTTTGAGGTATTTCTTCTAGTTTGTCTTCTAGGCTAGTAACTCAGGTTTTACTAGTGAATAGTCTCTCTTTTGTATCACCAACTGTATTTTGTTATAAATAAATATTCCCAGAAATTGATTTTATTCTCTGATTGGATCTTCATAATTTTCCAAATGGCTCTACTAATTTACATTCCCACCAGTAGTGTGTAAGTGTTCCCTTTTCTCTACATCCTCACCAACACTTTTTGTCATTCATCTTTGTGGTCTTACTTTGTGTTTCTCTGATGACTTGAGATGTTGAACATTATGTATGCAATCTGTTGGTCCTCATATGTCTTCTTTTGAGAAATGTCTGTTCAAGTTTTTTGCCGATTTTAAAATACAGTAGTTTTCTTGTTATTGAGCAGTTTGAGTTTCTGATATATTTTTTATGTTAGTTCCTTATCCAGTGTATGGTGTGCAATTATTTTCTCTTATTCTGTAGGTTGTTCTTCACTCTGTTGATTGTTTCTTTTGCTGTGCAGAAGCTTTCTAGTTTGATGTAATCTCATTTGTCTATTTTTGCTTCTGTTGCTGGTGCTTTTGAGGTCGTATCCAAAATTTTTAGCCTAAACCTATATCAAGAAGATTTTCTCCTATGTTTTCTTCTAGAAGTTTTATACTTTCAGGTCTTACACTTAAGTCTAATCAATTTTAATTGATTTTTGTATGTGGTGAGATATAATGGTCTAATGTCACCCTTCTGTATGTGGATATCCAGTTTTCCAATATCATTTATTGAAGAAACTGTCTTTTCTCCACTGTATGTTCTTGGTGCCTCTGTTGAAAATAAATTGGCTATAAACGGGGAGTATTTCTGGGCTTTTTATTCTCTTCCATTGGTCTATGAGTCTGTTTTTATGCTAGTACTACGTATTTTGGTTACTATAGCTTTGTAGTTTGTCTTCAAGTTAGATAGCGTGATTCCTCCAACTTTGTTCTTTTTGCTCAAGATTGCTTTTGCTTTTGGGAGTCTTTTATGGTTTGATGCAAAATTTGGAATTGCTTTTATATATTTCTGTGAAGAATGTCATCGGTAGTTCGATGAAGATTGCATTGAATCTGTAGATCACTTTGGGTAGCATGGACATGTTAACTATATTAATTCTTTCCATCCATCAGTATGAGATATCTTTTTATTTATTTGTGTCTTTTTTGATTTCTTGCATCCGTGTTTTATAGTTTTCAGTGTAGAGAACTTTTACCTCTTTGTTTATATTTATTCTTATTTTATTTTCTAAATAACTTTGTAAATAGAGTTTTTTCTTGATTTTTTTCAGATAGTTTGCTACTAGTGTATATAAATGTTACTGATTTGCATACACTAATTTTGTATCCTGCAACAGTACTGTTTGTTTATTATTTCTACCAGTTTTTTGGTAGTTTTAAAAAATATGTATATGGTTACATCATCATCAAACAGAGACAATTTAACTTCATCCTTTCCCATTTGGATGACTTTTATTTCTTTATTTTGCCTACTTGCTCTGGCTAAGACTTCCAGGGCTTTGTTGAATACAAATAGTGAAAGAGATAATCCTTGTCTTTTTTTAGATCTCAGGGAAAATCTTTCAAGTTTTCTCCATTCAGTATGATATTAGCTGCGGGTTTGTCATGTATGACCTTTATTGTGTTAATTTACTTTCTTCTATACCTGATTTGTTGATAGTTTTTAATCATGTTGGAATGTTGAGATTTGTCAAGTGATTTTTCTGCATCTACTGAAATACTAATACAGGTTTTGTCCTTTCCTCTGTAAAGTGATTTATCACATTTATTGATTTGCATATCTTGAATTGTCCTTGCATTACCACACTCTGTAATTCTACCTCATGGTTTCTAGCAGGCGTGTCCAATTAACATATTTGAAAACATCTTCCAAGATGTTTTCTCCCAATTTTCTCCATTTACTAAGTAGTATCACCATCCACTTAGTTTTTCAGACCAATAATCTAGAAAACATTTTATGCCATTTCCCTTCTCACATCCATAAATAAATCACATTATGATTTAAACTCTACCTTTAGATTATTTTTCTAATCTGACCAGTTGAAGTGGTTGCCTTGTCTGGGGTAAATACCCAGGTTTGGTCATCTTGCACCACAAAAATTTAGGACAGAAACACATACAAGGAGTTTAGGATGGGAGGTTTAATAGGCTAAAGGAAGAGAAAGAAAGAGAAAGAAAAACAGCTCTCTCTCTCTAGTGAGAGAGAGGGGCTTCCCAGAGGAAACGGCTGGCTTGAGGAGGCAGTGTCTGATTTATGTAGGGCACACAGATTGGTTCAATCAGGTGTGACGTTGACACAGTGTGGTGAAGGCTGGCCACTCCACCCTAATCTTATTATTCAAATGGGCTTCCAGTTGACCAACACCATCTTGTCCACTCCTTGCTGTACATGTGGCTGGCAAACGGAAGGGAAGATGGAGCCGCCATTTTGAACATGCCTGGTCACAGGTAGTATTCCTCTTCTGGCAACTATGTCTGCAGCTCAATTTTACAGGCTGCTCTTTGTTAGAAAAGAAAATGATTTGGGGCTGCTTTTTATTAAAAGGAAAATCTTTACCGAGGATTTCCATACCCTCTCTATCTGCCTAAGTAATTTCTTTTTAACTCCTGTATCACAGTTTTCACCCATTTTTCAGGTAACACACTAAGCTAAGCCTTTCTTATCTTTCATCTCGACTAATATAGTAGCCACCTTACTAATCTCTTTGTTTTTACTAACCCCTTAAAAACAGTATTAAACCAAAAGTCATACTGATCTTGTAAAACTATAAATAAAATCACATAACTCTCCAGCTCAAAACCCTCTAATGGCTTCATATTAGGTGTAAATCAGTCCCAAGTATCTTACCACTGACTCTAAGACTGAATGACCTGGCTGTGACCACCTGTCTGACCTTACCTTCTAACCTCCACTGTACTTCCCATTACTCTCTGCTATGTAGTCCTTGCTTTTTCTCTAACTTGCCAAATTCCTCTATGAGAAACAAGTTCCTTGTGACTGTTCTTCTTTTGTCTAGATCAATCATCCCCCAGATTTTTCCAAGGCTGGCCCCCTTTATCTAGGTCTCTATTCAATGCTATGTCTCCAGACATTTCACCAGTCTCTCTTTGCCAAACCAGAAGTCATCCCCCAATCCATTCCCTTACCCCAGAATGTTCCAGTCTATGAGCCATTAATTACCAAGCCTCGATCCCCTGCTCCTTAGAATGGCCAGGCAAGGCCTAGGGCTACTGTACCCTCTTATTCCCTGCCCACCACCAGTTCTCTCTGACTGCAAATGGCCTTAGCCTACTTAACTCAATGTGCTCTTTAAATGTTAAGTATTATTTATTGTTTGTCATTGCATGAATAAGTTTGGAAAGCACACTGTTTTATCTTTCTCTGTTTGTTTCTTATTGTACTCATTAATATAAATGACTTGGCCAAATAACATTATATCAATTAGTCAAATGAAATTATATTATATATTTATATGTTTGCTTGTTATTGTCGGCCTTCCCTAGTAGAATTTGTACACCAAATGACAGGATTTCATTCTGTGTATACCCCTGTAGTTCATATCCCGTGTATACCCCTGTAAACCCCCGTAGTTCAATTGAGAATTTCTTTTTAACTTGGTTTTATTGGAGTGATAGTTAATGAGTGTCAACTTGATTGATTGAAGGATGCAAAGTATTGTTCCTGGGTGTGTCTGTGAGGGTGTTGCCAAAGGAGATTAAAATTTGAGTCAGTGGACTGGAGAGGCAGACCCACGCTTAATTCAGGTGGGCACCATCTAATCAGCTGCCAACACAGCTAGGATAAAAGCAGGCAGAGGAACATGGAAGGACTAGACTTGCTGAGTCTTCTGGCCGTCATGCTTCTCCTGTGCTAGATGCTTCCTGCCCTCAAACACCAGACTCTAAGCTCTTCAGCTTTTGGACTCTTGGACCTACACCAGTGGTTTGCCGGGTGCTCTCTGGCCTTTGGCCACAGACTGAAGGCTGCATTGTCAGCTTCCCCACTTTTCAGGTTTTAGGACTCGGACTGGCTCCCTTGCTCCTCAGCTTGCAGATGACCTATTGTGGGACTTCACCTTGTGATCCTGTGAGTCAATACTCCTTAATAAACTCCCTTTCATATATGCATCTGTCTTATTAGTCCTGTCCCTCTAGAGAACCCTGACAAATACAATTGGATTATAATTTAAATATAGTAGAATTCACCGCATTTGGTGTAAAGTTCTGTGAGTTTTGGTAAATGCATACAGTAGTGTAACAAATGCCACAGTCAACCTCTGAAGGAGACTGTAGTCAACTCTCTCCAGTTCAAGCATCCAGCAGCAACTAAATTCGTTTCTGTCCCTATAGTTCTGTCTTTTACAAAATATTATGTAAATGGAATCATATCAGATATGTGATTTGCAAATACTTCCTCCTGCCCTGTTTTGTGTTTTAATTCTCTTCATGTCTTCTGAAGAGCAGAAATTTTTAATTTTGAAGAAGTTCAATTTATGATGTATTTCTATTATGAATTGTGCTTTTGGTGTTGCAGCTAAGAAAGCTAACCAAATGCCACAAAATATTTTTCCTAAATTTTCTTTAGAAGTTTTCACGTCTTCCTCTCTCTGACTCCGACCTTCCTTCTCTCTCATAAAGACCCTGTGATGACATTGGGCTCAACCAGATAATCCAGGATAATCTCCCCATATCAAGACCCTTGATTTATTTATATGTGCAATTTATTTTCCGGTATAAGGTGATGTATTTATGAGTTCTAGTTGTTCACATGTTAGTATTTTCAGAGAGTTATTATTCAGCCTGCCATGCCCCTCAAAGTAAATAGCTCTAAGACTCTGTAAAGGGTATGACCAACTATATTCACATGTCAGGTGACAAGATTAAGATCTTTGAGAGAAGTAACTCATATTAAGTGGCCCTACTATTGCCCCAGGTTTCTGCCTCAGTGTACTCTCTGGGCTGTGGCATATACTTTCTGGGCTGTGGCATAGGAAGAGAGAATCCAAGCAGAGATGAACTGAAGAATTTGGGAACAGAATTTAGCAAGGCCGAGGTCTCTCTCCCTTTTGTTTCTTTTCCATCTTCCATCTTTTCCATCTTCTTTCTTTTATCTGTTCCCTTTTCTTTATTTCTTAATATCTCTGTGCCTAATTGTAGGCGTTTCTATCTCAACCTGTCTCCACTTCCCTAACGTCTCTTTTCATTACAGACTTTATATGAACCAAAGCATATATTTGAGGACTTGTTGCCTGTATAATACAGAGCATTCGATCTCATGTTCTAAATATTCAGTTCAAAGTAAGCACACTGAAGGCTTTTTATTTCTATAAGCTTAAACTGAATCCAAATGAATCTACTTTTTAACTTTGTTGTAGTGTTGAATTGACATTATTTTCCTTAGGTCTGCGACACTTAGAAGCAAAAACAGAAACTACTTGGTACAAAAGGTTTCAAACGTATAAGTGAGACCAATCTCGTTTCCACAAATGGTTAATTTTTGCCAGATATAATAAAATCAATTTCATCAGATCAAGCCATGTTTAATATGCTGTGTGTAAAACTACATATAAATATAGACTATAGTTAATATCAAATGTAAATTAAAGAATATAAAATCCATTAACTTAATTTATTCTGTCAGCAATTAAAATATAAAAACAATTCTTTCAGGATTTGCTTAATTACTTAAATTATACTGCTTCTTTATAATACTCATGTAATGATGTGACTTCTGTAACACTATTTCTGTGTTCCCATAAAAAGGAGTGACTTTGAATTATCCTTTCCTCAGCAAATTTTTCCTACCTAAGCAAGAAGTACCAGATAGAAATCATTCACAGGCCCTATAGCTGTCATTTGCGTTTCATCAATGGAGATTTCATTACCATACTCAATTTTCTGTGAATCTTTTTTTCCCCATAAAGATAGTTGCCATTCCCTTAACACCTATAGTAATTCCTAAGTATGCAGGCTCTGGAGTCAGACTGCCTGAGTTTTATTTACAACTTCATACCTTTCTAGCTCTGTAATCTTGAGCAAGTTAAATTCATTCTGCCTCATTGTCTTCAACTATCTTAAAAAATACATATGTTTGTGCGATGACTAAGCGTTAAATGCCTAATACTTGTAAAGCATTTAGAACCATACTTGATGTATAACAAACAGTAAATAAATGTTACATGTTGCTATTGCAACTCCCAGTACTACCGTGACCACCACAACTATCTAGACTCTCTTTCATCGTTATTCCTAACTACCACTACGATTTTATCAAATATTGTTTATTTCCACTTGGAAAGGGTGTAACTAAGGATCAAAGCTGTTAAAGTAACTTTATTTAACTGCAAAAGAATAGTCAAGTGGAGTTTTGAATATATATCCCATTTTTTCTACCAGGACTTGCTGTCACTTCAATGTTAATGAAAGGATAGATGAACTGGAAAGGTTACCTATCTTTTTCATTCCCAGGATTTTAAAGAAAGATGGGAAAAGGCTCCCCTAGTGCTCCAAAGACAGTAAGTGTGGCCTCCAACCCAGGAGAATGAACTATACAGGTTCTTCTCTAAGCTGGGATACTCTTGGCAGAGCTTTGTAACTGCAGGTGGGGGAAAGTGCACAGCAGCTGTTTTGACAGCCTGGTGCCACATGCCAAGGGAATCTGGTGCCACATGCCAAGACTAGGGGTACAAGTGCAGCCTCTCTTGTTGCCTATATTCATATCCATCTGTTTAAATGGCATTTTTCTGAGTCATAATGAAGGAACCAACCAAAAAGAATCTTCTGATAAAGATGCTTTATTCCCCCTCAGAATGTGACCATCTGCCTAGAGTCTGGAGATACCCTAGTTTCATAGAACCTACTAACAAACTCACAGTGAACTCATTTCACAGAAGTATCTTATTGATTGCATATTTCTGGAGTATATGGCTTCAATTAGTTTTCATATGTTTCAAAACATTCGCCTTACAAATATAAAGAAAAGGAATTAACATATTTAAAGTCTACTACATACTAAGTTATTTGCACATATTGTCTTATTTAATATCCACAATGATTTTAAGTGTCAGAAATTATCTTGTTTGATGGATAAGGAATCTCAGACTCAGAGAGGTTCATTAACATGGCCAGTGTCATTACACCTAGTAAGTGGTAGAACTGGGACTGGAATCGAGTCATTTACGACTCTTACAAATATACAAATTACCTTAGTTAAGATGTCTCTCTATTACCGCATGCACAAGAAATCATAATGCATATTTTTCCAAAGCCTTTCTTACTTTTTCTTCTGTAGCTTTCCTCACAAGCTCAATTTCTCATATGCTTTTCTAGTATTTATAGCTATTTTAGAAGATAAGTTTTCGGAATAAAAGTTGTTCCTGACTGTAATAATGTTGGTCACAATGAAACAGGGATAAAAGCCCTACCTGCCTAGGTACCATGAAACATCTTTGAAGTTTATACTTTTTTTTTTTTTTTTTTTTTTTTTTTTACATTAAGCACTAAGCCTGTGTTTTTATGTGCACGGTTTGGGAAATAAGATGGAGGTGTGTGTGTGTGTGTGTGTTTGTTTATGGGTATAATGTAGATATTTTTCAAATAAGAATCAAAAGTGAAATAAAGCCATTATGGCCTGATATTCTAATTGAGTTAATAAGCCGGCATAATGATGAGGTGGCCTGAAACATACCTTGTTTGGCTCAAATAATTCAAAAGTCTCTGTAAAGAGGTAAGATACAAGATGCTGAAACTATAAAACTGTCACTGTCCAATATGGTAGCCAGTAGTCATAAATTGCTGTTTACATTTAAATTAACTGAAATTAAATAAAAATTTAAAACTGATTTCTTTAGTTGCACTAGCCATATTTCAAGTGCCTAATAGTCATCTATTGAACAGTACACATATATAGAGAGAATGTTTTTGGCATTACAGAAAGTTCTTTTTGACACTGCTGCTAGAAATTGTAAGGTTGTTTAGACTTTATGAAATAAGTGCATTAGCTTATTGATGATGGTTGGGTGGAGGTAATATTGGAGCAGTGGATTATTCTCAGTGCTATAAGTAGAGAAGCCACTTAAAAGTCATTCTGCCTTAGCAGTTGTCAAGGGTGATTCTGTTCCATTCTTACTGTTCCAAGTTAAGAAAAAAAGACTGAAATAGTATAAAGACTGCACTACTCTTCCTCTATTAGATAAATCAAATAAAAATGATTATAAAGTATAAGTGATATGACAATATGAACTGATTTATCTGTTTTATAGTATATCCTTTAAATGAGTCCAATAAACCAATGGAATCTAATAAATTACCGCACAGAAACCCTTTGGAAATGTCTGGCTTACTTCTAGAATTATTCTAGGTGACTTTTCATATGCACGCTTGACCACACCTGTCTCTAAGCTTTTCTAATATCTGGACCCTATATGTTAGTTCCTACAATTTTCAGACTGATTGTTTGCATTGGCAAGAAAATTTGTGTTTTACCAGGTAAACTTTGACAACGTTAATGCTACTTGGGCTTAAATTGAGAATCCATAACCAAAAGGAAGAACTTTACTTTCTTAAGCCTACTGAACCCACTATGAGATGTCTCAGCCTTGTTCACTCTTCTAGGCCCTGCTTGACACAAAATATGAATGAAACATATTAGTTAATCTCTGTAACTATGAGGAAAAGAATAAAAGAGAAAAATAACTAACTTTTGGGAGAGAAAATTGAATGTTAGCAATGGAAGTAAACTTAAAGATTGCTGATTTCACCCATAATGGTTGATGGGCCTAATTGCAGTGACTCTGAATGAAGAAAATGTTGTCAGCAAAGTTATAACATGGAGCTAAATATTTTTTCTGAGGTTTTTTTGCCTGAAGTTCACCTGAGGAAGCTCCTTTTCCTTCACCTGTCTAGTTTTGTATCTGCTAAATTAGACAATTAACCACCAAGCTTCTTTACACATAAGTGAAGGAAGGAGATGCTAAAGACATTTCATCCACCAGGAATGACACATGAGTATCTTGCCTGTGCAAAACCCAGCAGGAAAGGGTGTCTGATGCACAGTTAGCTCTTAGGTTGATATTTCCAAGGATGATTTCTCTAAACTTTATTTCAGAGATTGGTGGAGCACTTAAACTATAAATTTTCTTGAGAGCATTGAATCTAATAAGTAAGTTGGAATTCAAAATAGTCTTGGTTCAAGAGTGAGAGCAGTGAGGGCGTCAACTGAAATGACTTCTTTATATATTACCATTAAGTAATGTTTCTCACACATAAATAAGGATCACTGAAAAGTCCAAGAAAGACGTGTAGTCCTGCTAGACGTTTGCTCTACTGTTCAGTAGTCCTATGGAGTCTCTACCATATGCTACACGCTTTTCTAGGGTCTCTGTGCTTCTGGTAGCTTCTGGTCTGATGCACCATTACAGCCCAAAAAAACTTTTAATGATTAAAAACAAACAAGCAAACAAACAGCAAGCCATTAGTTATAATGCTGTTCACTTAAAGTTATTTTTTCTAGCAATGTTATCGTCTGAGAATAAGTAATAAAAGAAGCAATGATAGATTAGTCTTTCTGGTAAATCTTATGGTATTTACTTTCATGACTCTCATCTATTTTGACACAGAAAAATGTCATTGCCAACCCAGTGAATGTAACGAAAAAGTAACTTGTGAAAAATTAAATAATTCAGTGGGTTGATTACAAAAAAAGGCATGATCAGATGAGATATCATACACAAACTTTGAATACAAATTTTTCTTAAACATACATTCAGTGTTCATTAGTATAAGAAAAGTCTGGAACAGGGAGTAGTTTGACATTTTTTATACCTTGAAAACTTTGCTTCTTTGAATAAAACCTCCCTATTTCCCCTGGCCTTGAGCCTACTCTAACTGGCAGAAATGATTAGCAACCAATGAAATAATATCTGTTTATGAAAACAACGCTGGAGAGCTACATGAATAACTCACAGGCGAGGAAGCTCTAGAGTCGCAATCAGTTGCAAGGGTGATTTACTATTTCTGCAAAATGCTCTAACTGCATTAATCTTTGCTTGGAACTGAGTCATTGCAGAAAATGACATAAGCTATAAGTAGCTTCAGTCACACACTGGAATAGAGTTCTGTCAGACAACTTCCAGAGGCTATGATGAATCATCCTGCTACTTATTTTGGGCAGGCCCACAAAAACAAAAGGAAGGTAAGAGGCAATTCAGTGCCTTGGTGGCAGGTTTTGCACTGATTTTTTTTTTTTTTTTTTTGCTTGTGCCTATAAAACTGTCATCTCTAAAATAAGAAAGGTCAAGGAGAGAAGAAGATATATAGTGACTGGGGTCATCTAAGGGCTCTGCTAAGACCACTGCATTCCACGACTACAGGGGGAACCACTCCTTACTGGGTTGGGCAACATGAAGTTGTGCAACAGGCTGGCCCTATGGATGTGTCATTCTGGTACTTCAATACACCGTGACTGTCAACTTACCTTTTTGTCTTGCCATACAGACCCACTTGTATATCCCAAATCTGTCCTATCTTTTTGTATTTGTCTACCTTTCATTGGTGCATGTATATGCATGTGCATGCACACATGCATGTGTGCAAGGGTGAAGAGCAATTGTTAACTCTCTCTCCGTACATTTCCACTCTTGATGGAGGGAAAAATATAGAATAAATACCTCTGATGGATCTTTAGGATCTCACTTATTTGTCTGTGTTTTTCTAGGGGAAAGAAGGTCCAAGTGGTCGGAATGGAGTCCACGACTTAACAGAGCATAGATTATAAAACAAACTGTATTGGAAAAAAGGAAACCCTGAGCCAGAGACAAAAAGACAGAGCCATATGCAGTTCTCAAGCTCTCCGTTATTCCAAGGAATAACAGCCACATGAGTGAGCTTGAGAGTCAATCCTTTCTGAATCAAGCCTTGTGAACACTGTAGCTGAAAATCTAGAAGTGGACATCTACTAAACCTAGCATGGGTCCTGCTCTGGTGGGGGAACTAGTCTTCCCACTCCATTGGTGATCCTTCTTATAGAATAAGCAAGAGAAAATGGCCTTTTCAGTGGAGAAATGAACAGAATACTTGCCACTGAGCAGTCTGTATTTGTAGTACTTGCAATTTGCGATATTGCCTGGACAAGACAGCTTTGTACTTGGAATTTGAGGTCTTTGTACTTGTAACTTGGGATGATGCAGTCTCCTTGACCACAAGAAAGATGATCTCAGTCCCATGGAAACTTAAACTCCAAGGCTCCCCTTTCAGCTAGGAGGAAAGTGAGCTCACGGACCTTAACCTAGTTTGTTGTCTAAGCAACACAGGGTCATATTTGCATAATTCTGCTCCTTGAATAACACTCCCAAGGGAAGAAGAAGTATTTATCTAACTGGTGAATTTTTGAAATTGAAGGAGGAATGTGTTGGTTAGCATCTTCTGGTTTTCATGCTGCTATAGACCTAATCTCGTTTTGGACATAGGGATTTTCTCTTCAATACGTTCGTCTTATTTTGGGAGAGGAGAGTGCGTTCTCTAGGAGAGGTTTATTAGTTACCTATTGCTGCATAACAAATTACCCTAAAAGTTATTGACTTAAAACATTTATTAGCTCACAGCTTTATGGGTCACCAATCCTGATTAGATTTATCTGGGATATCCTGTGCTTTGTGGTCTCTTAAGGCTGAAATCTAGATGTTGTCCAAAGCTACAGTGATCACAAGACCTGATTCAGAAAGGATTGACTCTCAAGCCCACTCATGTGGCTGTTTTTCAGAGGCCACCCACAAGTTCTTTCCATGCGGGGCTCTCCAGAGGGCAGCACTCAACAGGGCAGCTTGTTCATCAGAGCGAGCAAGCTGAGAAGAACCAGAAAGAGAAAGAGAGAGTGCAAGCAAAATGGAAGACAAAGCTTCTTGATAATCCAATCTTGGAAGTGGCATCCTATACCTCTTTCTGTATTCTGTTTATTGTTGGCAAGTCACTAGGTCCTGTCTGTACTCAAGAACAGGGGATTCATAAAGGTGTGAATACTAGGAGTATACTAGAGTATCAAGCATCATCAGGAGCCACATCAGAAGTTGTCTACTGGCCGGGCGTGGTGGCTCACGCCTGTAATCCCAGCACTTTGAGAGGCCGAGGCAGGCAGATCACGTGAGGTCTGGAGTTTAAGACCAGCCTGGCCAACATGGTGAAACCCAGTCTCTACTAAAAATAGAAAAATTAGCCGGGCGTGGTGGTGGGCATCTGTAATCCCAGCTACTCAGGAGGCTCAGGCACGAGAGTAGCTTGAACCTGGGAGGTGGAGGCTGCAGTGAGCCGAAATCACACCACTGCACTCCAGCCTGGGTGACAGAGCAAGACTCGGTATCAAAAAACAAACAAACAAACAAACAAACAAAAAGTTGTCTACTACAGGAAATTATCAGAAAGTAGTCATGGCCATACATTTACATCATATATTGCAGTATGATTTTCATCAGGAATAAAGCTGATATTTTTATCTTCATCTGCCTCTCTCCAAGTCTTTCTCTCAGTTGAATTTGAATTCAGATTAGGTGACAACGTTTTTGTTCGTATAGATGAGAACACTTCTGTGCTTACCTTTTCCTCTTCTCATATTTTTTTCTTTCTCACTCACATTAATAAACCTTGCTAGTTTTTCAAGATTCAGCCTCAGTATTATAGCCCTTAAGAAACTCTTAGCTCCAAGGAGCCAATACTAACACACACATCAATTGCTGGAGGTATTATCTAAGTATGAAAGGAAAGATAACTAGAGTTATTTTTCTTCAATAGAAAAACAGAGTTTGGAGGTAGGTATTCTTTCAGTAAACTCTACTCTTAACCCAGGCTCTGAAGGTGAAGCTGGAGGCACTCACTTATTCACCTCTTTTTTGATCAAACTTCATGCCTTTCCTACAGAATAACTTCATTTCTTTAAGATAAAGTTCATAAATTTCTCATGCCTTTCTTCTTACCTCCATGCAATGGCGTCTTACAGTCTAGCAGAGCATTTTAGACTTTGTGGGGTGAGTAGTGATGCCTGTCACCCCACCTGCACCCATTTTGGAGATGTGTAGAGACTAACATGGTCGCTAATCAATGTGCAAGATTTTTTTAGGCATTATACATATTACACCTATACTGAGGAAATAGTGTTTTGTTTATTGAACAAAAGCTACTGAGGTTTTTAGGAGTCAGAGGGTTCTCTACTATTCTGTAGCGTGATTTGTTTCTTATCTCCTCTAGTTATAGCCAATTGGAATAATAAAAAAGCTCATTAGCTTTCTAATATTTGTTCCTGTTATTTCCAGGAATATGTATCAGTCTTAATATAATCTTCGATTCAGCAGTCCCCTTCTGATGGATGGTGTGTGTGTGTGTGTATGTGTGTGTGTGTGTGTGCGTGAAATGTTGCCAATATTTTCTAACATATTAGCAAACAAAAAGAAATAAGTAAACTAAGTATTCAATACAGTAAGATAGGTGAAGAGGGAACATGACAGAGAAAAGAAGGAAGGGATTTATGAAGGGGAAGAAGCCTTTAATACTGTAGGCAAGAAAATAAAAATAAATGTGGAAAATAAAATGAAGTGCTTGTCTGGCAATACGGCTATAAAATGATGCTTTTGTCACTTTACACCGAGAAATTTAGATATCTAGATTAAATAGTCAATATAAAGAAACCATAACTAAACGAAATTACTCAAAATATTTGATTAAATCAATAACCAAAAAAATCCCCTGGAAATTTCTACTTCTAAATATCACTTTACATACAGTTTCATAGGTGCATTTCTATCAGGCCTACAAGGAACCACGGATTTTTATGATGAAACAATTCTAGAGCATAGGAAAAAAGTAAAACTCCTCATATTATTTACTGTAGGTTATATTGCAAACACACCAAAATCAGGCACGATTAAAATACCTACAGAAGAAGACGAGGGGAAGGAAGTTTCTAAATTCACATGAGCACCAGTTATGAATAATGGCTTGTTACTATGATGCTATGCCTAAAATCCAGGGGCTTTAAGAAAATAAGAAGTCTCTTTAGACTCCGGCTGAAGAGAAGATTTTAATTCAAATTTTGATTGTGATAGTGAAAAAGAAAGTGCTACACAATTATATGAATAAATATCCTCTGGCAGTTAGTATGTTTTATGAAAGACAATAGGTACTTTTGATTCAGAACTGCCAAGTCTTCCACATGAAAAAGAAAAGTTGTTATTAATCAACAATGCATCTTACAATAGAGGGCATCTTAGAATCTAAGAAAAATGGCAGCCAAATTAGTGGAGTCAAAGAGGAAGTTCAAAAGAAGCAGCCTTGGTAGGCTAATTAAGTTCTTATAAATACAAGTGAAGTAAAACTTCAAGTGAGGATGTTTGCTTGAAGAAGGCTTGAAGGATTAATTAAAATATCACAAAGTAGGTTAAGTATAACTTCAATTAGGAAGGAATGGCATAGATTACAATGATGTAGAGGGCCAGGGCTTTAGCTCAAGGGGCATTGAAAGGAAAGAACCAAGAGGAACATTCACAGAAGAAACAAAGATCAATTTGAGGAGGAGTAATTATTTCATGTGAAAGAACTGAGTTTCAGTCCTTCATATGAGTCAAATGAAGAAAGGCTTAATGAATAACACAGAGAAAAGGGTTTATGGATAATTGTGCCTGGGAAGAATATATGACCAAAACTCTTTCTCTTTCAAAGTCTCGGTCATTGTAGGCCAAGGAAAAGAACCTGAGCAGTTTGTGTGGCTCCATGTATTGGTACACTTCTCTGCTCAGGGAATCATTAGACAAGATAGACCATCACATTATCCCACTCTAGGAAGCCAGCATCATAGGTCCAGTTTGGAAGCTGGTGAGTGGAAGTTGATATAAGAATAAAATAGATTTTACAATTGAGGTTTCAAAATAGACTGAATATTTAATACCCCAAATTACTGGAAAATTGAAGACTATATCAATATGCTTTTAAACAAGAGGGAAGGGAAATCCGACATGGAATATTGGGAGGCAATTAGAGAAAATTAAACCTTTAAAAAATTTTTTTGAGGCTGGGTGAGTAGCTCACTCCTGTAATTCTAGCGCTTTGGGAGGCTGAGGCAGGTGGATTGCCTGAACCCAGGAGTTCAAAACCAGCTTGGGTAACATGGCGAAACTCCATCTCTAATAAAAATATAAAAATTAGCCAGGCTTGGTGGCATGCTGTAGGGAGCCAAAGGCCTGAGGGTTGTGACTAACACGGCATTCCACTGAAGGCTATATGATCAAACAGCAAACTGTTTATCATGAGCACAGAGTGTGAGCAAACTCGCTTCTGTGCCTGCTGCCAGAAGGTTTGCTGGGGGCAGTCGCTCCCTGGCACTGTGCTCCTTGAGGTTATCTACTAGAACGTCTGGAGACTACTGTTCAAAGAATGCAGTCGTGCAGGCCTGCACCAAGTCAAGCAGCTGACCACAGCACCCCCTTCTCCCTATCTCCTTTACTCAATAAATGCGAAGGGCTATAAAGGCTCGGGCCCTTGTTCACTAGAAGCAAGGACCCCCCTGACTCCTTATTCCAAATATACTCTTTTGTCTTTGTCTTTATTCCCGCATTTGTCCTCCTTTGTCGCAGCTACTCAGGAGTCTGAGGTGGGAGGATCACCTGAGCCCAAGGAGGTCAAAGCTTCAGCGAGCCGTGATCATGCCACTACATTCCCGCCTAGGCAACAGAGTGAGACTCTATCTTAAAGAAAAAAAGGAAAAAAAATGTTTTGACACTTGTAAACATGGCTGATGCCTACGTGCATTTTATAATTTTAAAACTTCCATGTTTCACTTCCATGTGAAAACTCAGATCTTGAATGTGTTTTGTAGAGGGTGTAGTTCTTTTGCTGATAATAGTCTTGAATATGGCTGTGTGTGTGTGTGAGTGTATGCATGTCTGTGAGGTAGAGTGTGTATGTGCGTGCTATAAGAGTAGGCAAGTTGAGAGTTAAATTGCACAGGACCTGCACTCTCTAGAATGGATCAGTGAGGCAGTATATAGGGAGGCTTTACCTTGGGAGGTCATTACATCTTATTACTAAAATAAACAAAGTCTAGAAATTCAAAGATGGATTATGAATTACAAGAGATCCAAAGTTTTCTGCCTTCTAATCTTATTTACAGTGATACATTTCTGAGTAAAATATTATGAATTCTGTTTAAGGTAGCCTCATTCAATTCAGTCAACATTCATAGACATATATTTAGCTTCTATTAGTTAAAATATAAGAAGGAAAAGAGATAAGTAACCTGTCAATTATAATAGAGTGCCACAAATTGCTAAAGATTTTTATAGCTTTAAATTATATTAATTGAAATTTTCCAGCATCTCACAAGGTTTGGAATTGTACCATAAGACATAGAGACTTGAATTTGTGTCCTGATTTTAAGCAAATTAATGGTAGAAGTATTAAAAAAAACCCTGCTTTCCCAAGTTTACCATTAGGCAGCAGGATAAACTGGTGTCAGATTTCTTTCTAAGTTCTGAAACCTGGACAGAAAGAGAAACTGAGAAACAAGTGAACAAATAAACAGCAACAATGACAATAGTAATAAAAACTTCCTCTTGCTCCCATCTTTGAAAAATGTCTCAGAAAGGAAACAAAAGCATAACCTAAATTTAAATTGTATTTACTGCTGATGTTCAGGATATTAATCAAATTTGAATCAAAATGCATTATACTTTCTGTTGTATAAAGAATGACTACAGTAATACAGCTGATTAAAAAAATTACTAGAACTTATATGATTAATTGAGTGTTTACCCAACAAAATACTGTTTTGCAAGTGTTGTTCCTGAAACCCAGAATAATTTTGAAGTTGCATTTTGGAAGTCCTTCTAGGGTCTGAAGCAAATTTTTCTACAAATTTTACTTGGGGGAAGCAGTTAAAAGTGATTTTGAGTCACATAGTTGAAGAGGTCAATAATCCAGGCAAGTATACTGTCTTCAAAGGATGCCTCCTTGGGAAACAATAATAGTGGTGATGATGATAACAGCTTCAAAAATAATAACAGCCACTATTCACTCATATTAATGCTTCCCAGAAGCCAGGCTCTGTGCTAAACTCTCCATATACATATTTTCTCATTTAATACATTAATAAGATCTAGGTTAGGCATTATTATCATTATCCCCAGTTTGTTGCAAGTAAAACTGAATCCTAAGAAGGTCAGTGTGGCTGGGCTGAGAGTGTGAGGGACAAACTTGTAGAAGATAATGAAGGGTTGGGGGGACAGACTTTATAGGGCATTGTAGCTCAGTGAAGAATTTGACTTTGACTCCCAGTAGAAACATAAACTTGACTGACGTTTTTAAGGAAATAACTCTGGCTGCTGGTTTGAGGACATACTGCAAGACAGCAATGACAGGAGTAGGGAGACCAGGAAGACCCTATTGGCATAATCATGGCGAGATAGTGGCTCATACCAGAGTGACAGCAGTAGGGACAGTGGAAAGTGGTCACATTGTAAACATTTTGAAAATAGAGAAGACAAAATTTGGTGATGAACTATTTCTAGAGTTGATAGTAAATGAGGGATTAGATATGACATCAAATGTTAGGCATAAGTAACTAGAAGAATGGAGTTAGACTTAATAAACGTAGAACTGTCCATAAAAGCCTGTATTTATAGGGGATGAACTCATGTGGAGCTTATTCTTGGCTATGTTGAATCTGCCAAGTCTACTAGATGTCCAAATGAAAATGTCAAGCAGACAACTGGATGTACAGAACTGTAGTTCAGGGCTAAAAGCATAAAACTGTGAATCATCAGTGTATGGATTATATGTATTTTTATTTTAGATGTTAAATAACCAGCTCAAGGCTCAAGTGGCAGAGTCGCCTGACTCCAAAGCTCATAATCTATTAATAAACCATACTGCTACTATAATCTTAATTTTTTATTTGCAAGTTTACCCACACCATTAAATAGCTCATTTAACAAATATTTATTGGACCCTGTTATGTCCTGGACACTTTGCAAATTGTTGGAGATAGAGGGATTGGATGAAGACATACTGTGTGTGATTTCTTGTTACAAAAATTGTACAGTCAAGTTGAGAGACTGTATCAGTCCTGAGAAAATCATAGCTTAAAGAGTCAATAAACCCCTATGGTCCCAACAACAAAGAAGGTAGCCAGGAAATGACTTTAGGGCAGCTTTTAAATTTTTGAGTTAAGACGTAAAATTAAAATAAAACAATTATGTTGATTGAATCATATTAATACATTCCTAGTTATGAATTGCTTTTGGAAACTAGCCAGGTGACGATTACATTTTATGTTAACTATTTAGCATAATAGCCATTCTTGAGTGACAGCTCTAACAAATAATAATATCAATACATCAATATTTATTAGGTTAAAATAAGCATTTTTATACAGGAGAAGAAAAAATATTCTTTTAGATTAACGCTGAGTCTTGGCATTGAGCCAAAGTCTGTTTTCTCTCATGCCCATCTATTAGTCCTCTTCTCTGCTTTCTTTCTATTTTCCATCAGGGACACTATTAAATTCACATTGTCTCTGACTATCCTCTTTCTATCAAAATCTATTCCAAAGAAACAATGAAAATTTATAATAAATACTTTAATATGCATTTAAGTCTGCTCTGCCATTCTTGGGGTTGTGTTTAGTTTATATTGTGACATCACTGCCCCATTGAACAAGGGTTAGAATGTCTATGTACAATGGTGTGGTGGATTTGTTATGTGCCAGCTTGGCTATGCTGAACCACATTTTCCACAATTTCACTTCTGTTTTCCTTTTGCATAGGTAAACTGCAGATTCTTGTGTGAGATTTGGAGTGCAGAGGTGAAGCAGCAGCCCTGTGGAAGCTCATACACGCCAGTTACCTACTGACCCACTTCATGAGCACAGAGACGAGAAAGGGTGTGCAATAGCTCCTTCTTCCGTAGGAACCTCCTTCAGATTCTCTGACTCTTGTGTCAGGTGTGGGTGTTTAGCTCCATGGGGAAGGGTCCTAGCTTCTGCAGGACACCCATGCCATCAAGGTCAAGGGAAACAAGAACTGACACAAGTCATAGTCCATCTTTCTGAGCCTAGTTAATACTTACGAGTTCCAACTGGTCATTTATTTTTTTAAATAAGCCTTTTATTATAGAATAGTTTTAGATTTACAACATTATTGTGAAGATAGGGTTTTCATATGCCCCATACCTATTCATGCCTATTATTAACATCTTATATTAGTATGGTATATTGGTTATAAGTAGTAAATATTTGTACATTATATTATAGAGTTCATACTTTTTCTTTAATTTTTTTCCAGTATTTTCTTTTTGTTTTAGAGTCTCATCTAGAATTACCAAATTACACATAATAGTCACACCTCCTTAGGCTCCTCTTGGCTGTCACAGTTTCACAGACTTCCATTGTTTTTGATGACTTTGACAGCTTTGAAAACTACTGGTCAGGTATCTTGTAGAATGTCCCTCTATTGTGATTTGTCTGATTATCTTTCTCTTTCCTAGTTACACTGTGATAATATGTTTTTGGGAGGAAGAACACAGAAGTAAAGTGCCATATTTCCCATCTTATCAAGGTATTTACTATCAATATGATTAATCACTGTTGATGCTAACTTTGATCACCTGTTTTGAGGTAGTGTTGGTCAGGTTTCCCCATTGTGAAGTAACTCTTTTTTCTTCCTCTTTCCATACTGCACTCTTTGGAAGAAAGCCCCTTATGGTCAGCTCACATTTATGAATGGGAAATTATGCTCTACCTTCTTAAGGGCAGAATATCTATTTCTATTATTCAGAATTCTTCTTCTGCATGAGAGATTTGTCTATTCTGCCCCATTTACTTCTTTCTTTTGTTCAATCCTTTACTTGTGTCAATATAAACTCATGAATATTTATGTTCTTATTAGGGTTATAATCCTATACTACTTCATTTTGTTGCTTAAATTGTTCTAATATTGGCCATTAGGAGCCCTTTCAGTTGGCTCCTATCTCTCTGACATCCCTATCATAGTGGTTGGTTTGTTTTTGAGCACTTTCTTACTTTCCGGCACTGCAAGATGATGTAGGCTCATCTCATATATTTCTCATTTCACTTCTAGAATCAGCCATTTTCCCAGTAGTTTTGTTTCCTTTTATTAAAAAATGATATTAGAAACCACTGTCTAGACACCCAGGTATGATTATTGCTACAGGAGTTTCTTTGCTTGTTGGCCCTCTCAGCTGTTTGGGCCAGAAGATATTTGTGTGTATACTAACCAGTGTATAGAGACATATCTATAAATATTTCTGTATGTAACCATCTGTATCTATGTTTAGCTAAACATGAGTCCATATTGCTGTCTCCAGGGATACAGCTTGTTCTTGCTTTTACCCGGTTTACATTCATCTTTCCTTTTCCAACTTCTTGCCCTGTGCACTTCAAGATCCAGCATTGTATTAGCAGATAACATCGTGACAAGAGACTGTTTAAGAAATTTTCACAATTTGTGTAAGGTTAAATCCCTGTAATAAAAATGAAGCCAATATATGTGTGTAAGTGTGTGTGCGTGTGTAGGTATATATGTATATATTATATATAAGCATATATATTTACATGTATTTGAACATATATTTATATAAATCTGTATATATGCATGTATGTGGATGTACATACATATATATGCATATTTTATTTATATATATACACACATATATATACATATATTAAAATATATATATATATGGTAAACCCAACTTGTTCAACTTCAGGTATCTTCAGTGCAGCAAAGGCAATCGTACGCCATGGGGAAATGTTGGATATCTCAGTAAGAGGGGATTAGAAAAATCTGTTATAGTATTTGAGCTTTGGTTGAGTAACTTTGGGGAGGTTCTAAGAAAACAGAGGTTTGCTCTAGATTGGACGTTATCAGAAAGTAGAGGTAATTTTGTGATTGAATATTTTAACAAATCCTATCTATAAGTGGAGATAAGTAGGAACAAAGCTACAAATGGCAAAACATAGAAGTCTCTCATTTAAAGAGAGAGAGGACTGTTTGCTATTTTGGGTTGCACAGTGACCTTGTCTGAGGTACATGTTTGGTGAGATTGGTTTTGTCTAATGAGAGAACTGTGTCATACAGTTGTAAGCATCAGATCAGCTTTTAATAACATTGAGGCTTAGCTAAGGATGTCAGATTTGTCTTCAGACATCAGCATCTTTTTTTGAAAATTGATATATCTATTGGTTGATCTATCTCACTCTCTATCTATCTATCTATCTATCTATCTATCTATCTATCTACCTACCTACCTACTTACCTATCCACCCAACTGTGGCATAATAAAAATAAGAAACATATATTGGGTCTTTGCCCCTGTATCCTGTCATATAACTCCTAAAATCCTTGGGATCTCAGATGTGATAAGTGTCTTTCTGGATGTTAACAAGATGACTGGTGCCTGTGGGCTCCCAAGTAGCCTCAAGATGGGGACTGGTTGCCAGTAAAAGCACCCATATGATTAGAGGGTTAGAACTTTCAGCTCCAACTTCTGTCCTCCAAGGAGAGAGGGGCTGATGGTTGATCCAATCACCAATGGCAATGGTTTAATCAATAATGGCTACATAATAAAGTCTCCATAAAAATCCAAAACAACAGAGTTCAGAGAGCTTCTGGGTTGTAGAACACTTGGAGAACTGAGAGTGGAGCTTCCTCAGAGGGCACAGTTGTTCCATGCCCCTTTTTGCATACCTTGTCTACGGGTCTCTTCCATCTGGCTGTTCCTGGGTTGTATCCTTTTATAAGACACCACTTATAATTATTTTAATTTAGTTTGTAATAAACAAATTGTTTTCCTGAGTTCTGTGAGCCATTCTAGCAAATAATTGAGCCTCAAGAGGGAGTCATGAGAACCTCTAATTTATAACCACTTTGTTAGATGCACTGGTCACAGACTGGACTTGAAATTAGAATAAAAAGTGGAAGGGTGGTTTTGTGGGATTTGAGCCCTCAACTTGTGGGATCTGATGCTATCTCCAGGTAGATAGTGTTGGAATTAAGTTAAATGGTGGCACAATCATTTGGTGTCTGCTTTGTGTGTGAAAAAAACAAACATTCAACTGTCCGAAGTGAGGTAATGAGAGTGGTCTAAGTATAGAAGAAAAAAATGCTATCAATTTGGTGTCAGATAAGTGGGATTTACTAGAATAGCACTAGCTCACAGAAGCATGTGGTTTGGGAAGAGAAAGAATGAAAGGGCAGAGGATGAGGAACCTTAGATTTCAAGTGGTCACATGGTCACCCATGGTATGGAACAGCAGCTGTGCTGTGCTCAGTTACTAAAGGTAAAAGTTACCAATGGGATGTAGGGATGGATATGACTCCCAGAAAGCTGGTTCACTGAATGTGTAAGAAAATGCAAACTAATAAGGAAAATGAAAATTAATATGAAAAAGGCAAAATATGCTATCCCTTGGTTATTGTTATTTGTAACAGTTAAAATGAAATTAAAAGAGAGTGCTAGGTAGGACCTTGATGCTAGACCAAGCTCAGATTCCAGTGCATCTGAGCTTCTGCCACTAACCTCAAAGCTGACTCCTATGGGAAAAATTATTCAAGGACAACAGAAAGTACCTCTTTGACCTCTGGTCACCAAGGAGACAGTCAAAGTGGAAGAAGGGGAAAACAAAGAATTTCCTGAAACCAGGGAATGTGATCTGAAGGAATTGTTTCATTTTCTGCATCAATATCATCAGCTTCTTAAAGAACCTTTACTAAAATGGATTTGAGGGTAATTAATTTGGGGGCAGTATCTTTGGCTTCAAATGCTGCAAATTCAAAGAGCACGTTTGGGTTGATACACAATCCACAGCTCACTGTGGAAAAATCAAACATAGCTGTACATGATCCAGACACACAACAGATTATTTCCAAGTGAACAGCTATCCTGGTAGACTGGAAAAGGCAACTATAAAGTCTCTTTACCTTGAGAAGGGGGACTGCCCACCTTCCTCTATAAATGCCAAGTGGAATAGCCCCAGATGAAGTAATAGATATGCTTTGTGTACAAGCCATGTGAGACTGACTTTGTGATAGCTGGGCTATTCACCCACTGATTATTCCTGTAACCCAGGTCCTGTTGAGTGCCACGGTTAAAGGGTCCCTGTTTACATGGGCATCCCATATAACCATATCACTTCAAAACCGAACAACAGTTCAGGAGACTTGTGGAATTTGCTGTCTTAGCTCCCCTTCATGGGTCTTACAGATGCTAATAAAAATATTAGATTGGTTAACGAGAGAATGGGGAAAAGCTAAGGTGAGTCAAGGACCTGGTCTTAGTAGGGTAGAGATGTCTAAATGATTATTAAAAAATAGGTGAATGCAGCAAATATTGACAGAAGCAAAAAAAAAAAAAGAGGAAAATGAAGCGGGGAGGAGTGGGGAGAGTAACATTATCCCAGCAGTGAGAAAATCTTTAGATGTTATTAAGAAGCAGGATGAATAAAACAGACATTGATGAGGTTAAAACTATAGTTTAAATAGAACACTCCCAAAAGTTGAACGAGCCAAAGGAAGCCCTAGCTGCTCCTCCAACATTAAAGGGATTCAAATAAGTTCACACTATTTACCCATGTTAGAAGAAATTTTAAAAGCTGAAAGACAAATATTACGATGAAAACTCTGGCCTGTAATCGTTTTGGCCAATGGTCAGGCAGATTAATCTAAATAAAAATTAACAAAATGGCCAGAGTCTCTTGGCTTAACACTTTATTAGGGACCAAAACACTTTGCACTGGGTGAAATGGTTAGAAGATAAGTTTCTGGGACTCCTTGATATGGGAACACAGGCGATGTGGTGTCAGAACTCATTGGTGAAACCCTGATGTGGGTTATTATCAGATTGAAAGGACATAAAAATGTAAGTGTTGAGAGGATTCTGGAAATTGGAAAGCTTAAACAGGCTTTCTATAAAAAAGTTGTGTCTCCTTTTTCTGAATGCTTTACGGGAATGGATATGATGTCTGGCTGGGGAACATTTCCCCGACCTAGTATTGTAAAATTGAAACCTGCTAATAAAGTCCTAACGGGAGCTACAGTAAGGGTTGATGGAATTCAGGTAAAAGTTTGCAAGAAAACTGGTATGGTTGAACAGGCTTTATGTGAAGTGATTGTAGCTCTTATATCTGATTGTATTATGGGGATGAACTTTGCATCTCACTGAAGAATGTTTCTCCTGCCTAGTACTGTAAAGCAGAAGGCATGTAAATCTACTCTTCAAACAATATTAATTGGCCATGCTAAATGGGAACCCAGTGAGATTGCTCAAGCCCATAAACTGTAGAATTCAAGCTGGAGTGTTGATAGCAACAAACTCTCTGTGTGATGCTCTATGTGGAATGTAGCCTAAGGCTTGTGGCAAAAGACTTTGAGTGGATGCCAGTGATGACTACTGGGACTCTGAACTAGAGAATTTCTGCTTGAGAGACTAACATGCTACTGGACATTAAATGAAACTGGCTCAATGACTAAAGAACATAAAAATTATCTTGAAACCTGAAATACCTATGATGTCTTCAGAGACATCATAGAAGTACTCTAATGGGAATGGCAGTGCTCAGAAGAGTTTCATAATACAATGGAAATGGTTTATGCAGGATGATTCTACGTGGGTAATACAAGGTGGAGATACTCATGTGCAGGTCATCTCATTTTCCCTAGGACAGATTCTGGAACTGTGTGAGGAATTGTATTATTTTTTTGTTGCCTGGATAGTGCCCTATAAACAGCTGTCAACTGAACAACAATGAGCTTTCTGGTTTGTGGACAGCAGTTCCAAGGTGAACAGACAACATCTTGTTTGGAAGGTCGCCACATTGATGAAGGGAGCTAGAAACAAATTAGCTCAGTGGGATGAATTGCTTGCTGGTTTCCTAGAAGTCATGGAAGATTTGAAGTGGTAAAAGCTTCTGTGTTTATGTTTATAACAAGTCATGAGGGATGACCAATATCCTGGCCATATGATCAGTCAGGAGGGCAGTGGAAACCTGGCTTGTTAAAGGGATGTCAATATGGTGTGCACAGCCCTATGGAAATTTGAAGGGCACATTAAAGTTGAACTTGTCAGTGCCAATAAGAAGAACTCCTCTTCAGATTTGGAAGGTGATTGGAAACACCAGGTGAACCTTTGGTGTATTCCCTTAAAGGGGCCACCTGAATCCATGAGATGACGGTATAGGAGGACTGCATCAATGCAGGGACAGGCTGAATGTAGACATTGTCCTTTTGCACCCTCTGAGGCACAAAATGCCAGTAAGAACTGTTCTATTTGTCAGCCAAAGAGACAGAGACTACAGATGGCTATGTAGCAGATTCCCCAGGAAGAAGGCCTTACATGTAACTGACAAATCAGACTAATGTCTATAGCCCCAGAGGCTGCACACGGGTCATGACAGGAATAGACACTGACTCGGAACCCAGGTTTGCTTACTTGCAGGTGGGTACAAATGCTCAGAATACTATTAAAGAATGGGACAGAAGCTATTTTATCCCTTTGGATGGCCAACCAGCATTGCTTCAGACCAAAGAAAACACTTTACAGCCTATAATATTCAACAATGAGCAGATAACCCTCCTCAGAGTAATAGCTTGATAGAGAATTGTAACAGGCTATTAAAACTTTGGTTGCCTAAAATGAGGTGGGTGGGTAGAGGTCTGAAGGGTTGGCTTAGCACCTGAATGAGTCTGTGCTTACATTCAACATGAGTAGTGCTAAAGAAGTGTCTACATTCTATTTCTCTGTTTTTCTGATGGATCTGGGGAAGAGCAAGTTGGGAAGGATGCTGGCATGACTATGCAATCTTTCCCAAGAAGGTTAGATGCTGGTGTAATGACTGTACTTTTTTTCTTTCTTCCTCACACTACCTCACTATCTATCTACTCTAGTGATTCTACTTCTTTAATTGAACACTGACTAATACAGTGTGAAAAGGAAAATCCCTGAACTCCTACCCATCATGCCTCTTTAGCATTCCTTAGCCCCTGTGTTCACCTAATGAAGGACAAAGTCAATCACAGAACTACCTGGAGAAAAACTCCATGAGGGCAACAACTTATAGCAGAGAGTTTTATGTATGCAACCCAGCTCAAAGCTTATCAACCGTGGCCAGGATTGGAAGGGGAGCCCAGCAATCTTTCCTTGGCTGGCACAATGTGTCACTATATTAGCATGGCATGGTCTTCACAGAGCCAATTTGAAAACATTTGTTCTGTTGCTTGTTGGGATAGGACAACTAAAAGTATTGTTTTTGTAGCTCTGAAAGCTTTGGTCTTGAGATATCTGCTGAGTACCATTTGACAGGTTTTGTCCATGCAATGAGGAAATTTGTCTGTTTTTGATTAGTGTCAGCAATATGCAGCAACTCAAGTTATCTTGAGGATATAATATCATTTAGCAGAAAGAGGGCTAGGGTGGGAATTGAGAGAAGTAAAGATTAACCTTCACTCCCCCCAACAAACTGTGTGAGCTTGGACAAACTGCTTAACCTCTCTGCACTTGTTTTCCTCATGTTTACAACAATGGGAATTAACTCATTTATTTCTCATGGCCCTTTTGACTCTAATTTTTTGTGTGTGCTTTTTATGTTGCAACAACTTACCAAGTATAAAAAGAAAGTGACTATTCTAGATTTTATTATTTCTGTGGATGCAGAAGCAGAATTTTTAACAAAAATGTGAAAATAAGGGTTAATCTGAAAAATTTGGTTTAAAACTCAAAATTCCTGTATTTCTGAAAAAGGACATTTGGGATTCATAGCTACATCTCTATCATATTAAACAGATTTCAAGATACTTTTGGTCCTTGCAGGAAAGTGAAAAAAAAGGGTGGGACTTAAAAGGAAAGAATTATTTATAATGATTTTTTGTTTATGATTAATACACATCTTTTTGAATAATTAGAATATAATCATAAGTTGAGAATCCATTTTTAGTCAATCTGTAATGCCTACCATCTCTTTAGTGTATATCTTACACATATGTACACACTCACAAAACAGTCATTTTCACATGTAAATAAAGACTTTTTCCAAAATTTAAACTGCATAAGAAATGTGTTTGCCTGCTTTTTTCTTTAGATTTATTGTAGCTCTGTCTACACATCAATATATATAGATTGCATTGTTTTCTTAATGTTTACCTAGCATTCAATTACATGGATGTGTGTGGGAACTGAGATTCACACCTTATCTTCATCCCTTACTGTCTGTGATATCTTGGACAAATTTGTTAACATCTCTGAGTTTCAGTATTTCATCTGCTAAAATGGGAAGAACTACTTCATGAAGAACTGTTGTGAAGATTAAAAGAGTTCTTGTCAAATAATTGTACTTCCCTAACTTCTGTTTAGAAAAACGTTAGGGGAAACTGTTAGGGATTTGAGTGGCTATACTAAGGCAAAACAAACAAATGAGGCTATCCATGTACAAATAAGTTTAACTAGACTTTAACTGTGTATAATTCACTGTAGGATTTTTCAGAATTTTTATTATGCAAATGTATTTTAGTAATGAGTTATTCTAAATTTACTTATCATGGAGTGTTTTTCTTTTTCTTTTAAAAATAGCTTTGTTGAGATAAAACTCACACATTGTACAATTCACCCACTTAAATGAACTGCTTTTAGAATATTTCTTTTTTTTTTTTACACAGACTTTTATTATTATTATTATTATTATTATTATTATTATTATTATTATACTTTAGGTTTTATGGTACATGTGTGCAATGTGCAGGTAAGTTACATATGTATACATGTGCCATGCTGGTGCGCTGCACCCACCAACTCGTCATCTAGCATTAGGTATATCTCCCAATGCTATCCCTCCCCCCTCCCCCCACCCCACAACAGTCCCTGAAGTGTGATGTTCCCCTTCCTGTGTCCATGTGTTCTCATTGTTCAATTCCCACCTATGAGTGAGAATATGCAGTGTTTGGTTTTTTGTTCTTGCGATAGTTTACTGAGAATGATGATTTCCAATTTCATCCATGTCCCTACAAAGGACGTGAACTCATCATTTTTTATGGCTGCATAGTATTCCATGGTGTATATGTGCCACATTTTCTTAATCCAGTCTATCATTGTTGGACATTTGGGTTGGTTCCAAGTCTTTGCTATTGTGAATAATGCTGCAATAAACATACGTGTGCATGTGTCTTTATAGCAGCATGATTTATAGTCCTTTGGGTATATACCTAGTAATGGGATGGTTCTAGATATGTAACTATCACCAGAATAATTAGAATACTTTCAATATCCTAAAAAGAAACTGACATCTCTTATTCATCACCAACAACCATGCCTCCATCTCCCCCCAACCTTTAGAAACCACTCATCTAATTCCTGTCTCTATAAATTCATTTGTTCTGGCCATCTCATATAAATAGAATTGTACAATATATGGGTCAGGGAATCTTTTGATCACTGAGCACAAATTGAAGCCTATAAGAATAGTGATAGGCAGAATATGCTTTACTAAATATTACCTTGGAATATCCAATGTCTGATATGTAGGTGGCATTCTATAAATATTCCTTTCCTGTATATGTTAAAACTCAAATGGTTAGATAGTGATCAATGCTGAGGATGCCAAATTATTTTTGTCTCTGAAATATGGGAAAAAGCCTCTCTGTAAAAGGGAAAGGAGAGAGGAAGGAAGGATGGTTAACTAACCTTGTTAAGAATTTACTAGGCAAGTGGCTAGAAGCTGACAAAGGGGCATCTGAACTGGTGCCTTTAGAGTTATACGACACCCTCAATTTTCATGAGGAAGAGCTCTTTCTAGTGAAGCATTAACATTCCTTATGACCTGGCCATCCTGGCATATTTTACGCTTTGACAGGCATAAGAATATACAATATGGAAAATGGGCAAGAGGAACATTTGTGGATAGAACCTTGGACTAGAAAGTGTATTCACTCAGTGCTATGGTTTGAATGTTTGTGTCTTCCTAAAATTCATATGTTGAAACCTAATCCCCAGTGTGATTGTTTTAAAATGTGGGGCCCTTGGAAGGTGATTAGATCATATGGGCAAGATTAAAAAGTGGTCTGAGGAAGCTTGTTCTCCCCTTTCACCATGGGAAAATGCAGTGAGAATGCACTATGGGGAGTAGGCCCTTACCAGACACTAAATTTGCTGGTGCCTTGATCTTGGACTGCCAAGCCTCTAGAACTGTAAGAAATAAATTTCCATTGTGTATAAGCCACCCAGTTTATGGTATTTTTGTTACACAGCCTGTACACAGCAGCCTGTGTACAGAAGTGATACACAGCAATGACAATTCAGAACAACATCAATTCTATTGGCTTTGTGGACTGTCTTCCCAAAGGATGGTACAACTGTGAAAATCAATGGCAGTTTATACAATTATTTATTTCTCTCTGCCTAGGATTTGGATGCAGCACTATGCTGAAAAGTGACAAGAGGGAGAGTTTGGGCAATTTGCCAATATAAGCATATATATATAATCAATTAATATGAGAATTAAAAAGATTTAATTGTTATTATGCCATAATTTGGTGGTCAACATGCTAAATTCTTTGTGTTCATTATCTCATTTTTGAGTTAAATCATTTATTTATCAACAAATTATTATAGATTACCTACTACTCTGTGGTAGGCACTGTGGTACTGTTCTGGACACTTGGAATATATCAGTGAACAAAAGAGACACAAATTTCTACCTTAGTGGAAATTATATTTCAGCAAAGTTTTCTTGGATTTCCTCTTTCTTCACTCCACATTAAAACTTTAGATACATCATGTATTTGTCAGCAAAAACTTCAAGACAAATGAAGACATCTTTACCCTGGTGATGCATGATAATCATCTCAGAGGCTTTAACAAGTGCATATGCCAAGCCCTTGCTTGGTGATGTTGATTGAATAGGTGAGGCTGGGATGAATTTAAGCATCTGCATGTTTTCAAACCCCAGCAATTCTGAATTTCAGCCAGGGGTGATATTTCTATAATAAATATCTACCATTGGCTCACCAGAGTAATGAAAAGAAAAAAAAAAGAATGTAGCTGTTACCTTCTGCTTCTATGCCTGCTGGGAATAGGCCCCAAAATCTGGCCATAAACAGGCCATGAGAAACTGGCCATAAACAAAATCTCTGCAGCACTGTGACATGCTCGTGATGGCTATGACCCACGCTAGAGATTGTTGGTTTACTGTAATGAGGGCAAGGAACACCTGGCCCATCCAGGGCAGAAAACCGCTCAAGGCATTCCTAAACCACAAACAATAGCATGAGCGATCTGTGCCTTAAGGACATGTTCCTGCTGCAGATAACAAGTCAGAGCCTGTCCCTTTGTTTCCCTTAAGGAATGCTTTTAGCTAATCTATAATCTATAATCTATAGAAATAATGCTTATCACCGGCTTGCTGTCAATAACTATGTGGGTCAAACTCTGTTCGTGGCTCTCAGCTCTGAAGGCTGTCAGCCCACTGATTCCCACTTTGCACTCTATTTCTGTGTCTTTGTTTTAATTCCTCTAGCACCACTGGGTTAGGGTCTCCATGACCGAGCTGGTCTCACCATATGCCTCCCTAATATTTTGGGTATTGACTTTAAAACCCAATTATGCTGCTCTATACCAACATGTATTCAACAAACATATACTCTGTAGGTTACCTGCTACTTTAAATATTGTGCCCAAGTCATTTCTAATCTATTTGACTCAGATTTGGGTTTAATGAGTATTAGAAATTCTTGGAAAATTCTATCTACTTTGCCAATGTAATAAGTAATGCAGCTTTTCTACTGAAAGATAAGTATCATTTTTTTATTTTCCATCAAAGTTTCTAATTTCTGAAGAAAATAGGGTTATTTTCTCAAGATAACATACCATGTATTCTCTCCACCTAGTAGACAATTGTGCTGAATATCATCTTTTATCCCCTCTAGATCTGTCAGAGGGACACAGATCTGTCTGTGTCCCAGGAGGCTAACCTTCTGTGGAATGTGTCAGTAGACTACCCTGACCTCTGGCATTTGATTCAATTTGGCCAATTAAGAAGCAGGGAAATGGGAAAAGAGAGGGTGAGATATTCCATTGCCAATCTCTGTAGATTCACCCAGGCTGGCTTTGTTCTTGAACTGAGAATAATGGCTCCTATCATGTGACCACATGGTCATTTCTGAATCTGGGTTCTAGTAACCACTCATTTCCTTTGCCTATTTGGGCCTAAGATTGGTTATACTCTTTTCTGATTTTACTAGTTCTTGGAACTTCATTAATCCTTTGTAAATTGTCACTTCATTAACCTCTCCACAAATTACCCAATTTAAGTGTGCCATCTATTTTATGGCAGTGCTCTGACTGATACAGCAATTCTTGTGGAGCTAGAATCTGCTAACTTTCGTGTAATACACACAAGCAGGCTAGAGAAAGGACTCTGGAATATACAGAGGTGTCTTTGATTCTTGAACCTGACACTCACTATATGCTACCTCTGCAAAATTATTAAATCTTCCAAATCATCAGTTGCTTTGTAAAAATGAGATGATGAGCTCATTTCACAGGTTGTTGTAAATATTAAACAAGGATAATAGGGTGAAGGGGAGTATAGATTAACAAGATAAACTATACATGGATATTAATAATTGTTTATCCTAGGTGATAGGGGCATAAGGGTTTATTATTACTATTCTTTCTATGTTTGTGTATTTCTGAAATTGTTTATATACTTACAAAGGGGCAATACATCCTTATTTTATACAGTACTAGAGCGGGAACTTTAAAAGTTGAGATTGGCCAAGTATAGAAAAGTTGTCACTACAAAGCTTTGGTTCAGTCTCTGTGTAGCTAGAAGATGACCATCAAAAGACAAATGGCTTGAACATACATATTAGAGAGCATAACATTCTTCTGGATAGTAAATGTCTGGCTAATATTTGGCAACAATAAGATGAATAAACCCATGGCAAGTTTTGGTCAACGTATGGTGCAACTCTGCACTTAAATAGCATGAATGGTTCTATTCATGATTTTGATGGGGACTCTGTGTGGGTTATACTGTACTTAGATAAATGTTTCTTCTTCATAATATAGCATTAGCATAAACCATCTTCGATATTCCAAATCTTGCAAGTTTTGCTAGTGTAAATTATCATCCCTAATTAACTCCAGAACTTTGGGAATGATTGGGTCTAAGTCTGATGAACCAAGGTCATGATCTTGGAAAAGGTGAATTCATTTGTGCATGTGGCCAGCCAGTCTCCCCCAGGTGATTCTCTTTGTTTTTTTTGCTATGCTATTCTTCCATTTGAAACGTCCCATTTTATAGAACATACAAGTAAGCATCAGAAAATTTCAGTACCATTTAAGCCCTTTAACTGTTAAGTGTGGAAGCCAAAAACGCTTCTTCTATCTTATATTTTAGTGGAGAATATCCTTAGTTAGTGAAAAGAGTTGTTTAACCTGATGGATCAACAATAATGGTAAAAGAATAAGTGCTTGACAGTTTAGACTTGCTTCAATCTCAGAATCGCTAAATCTGCCAATTATAATTTCATGTGATCAATGTAATAATAATAATGATACTAGTGGAATAGATAGGGCAGCAATATTAAAAGACACTATAATTTATTTATATGGATCCAAGTTTAGAGTATGTTAATATTTTCACTGTAGTGTCAGAATCTTGGAAGAGTGAAAAATTTGAATGACCTGGAATGGATAGTTTCAGTGAAGGATAATAGGGAAAGTGAAGCTTTCCTGTTGGCAAGTAAAGTGTGATTCTCAGTACTGTCATTTTTTATTGCAAATTACATTATGAAAATTTAAGCAGAGAATTGCCCATGAGCTACAAATGATTGCTTCTTATTTACACTCAACCTGTTTGACTATGAAGTGATATTTTAGAATGAAGTCCCTCATATTGTTATTAATATCATGGTAATTATGTCATTATTGATAATATTACCATAACATAATTTTAGTGGGAGTTTTTCCCTCAGATCCAGTGATGTTCTAGTATAACAAAGAATAATAGCTCGGCGTAATGACTTTGGAACATAATTTTTGTTAATATGCTTCATTAAAATGTCAAGAATGTGCTGAAGACAATGACCTCATTTATTTCATGAGATTTAAAAATCCACACCTGTATGTTAATTTAGGTTCACGTGCCTTCGAAATGATAGTACTTTTGAAATGGAAAGACTAGCTTACACCACATGTAAGGATAGACAATAGAAATCACTTTATCTTCTCCAACCTCCTACCACTCTCAGTTGACAACATAATACTGAGAAAGGGAAAACATGCTACGCTAATTGAAAAAGTGATGAACCATAAGTCAGTAGACCAAGTAGACTTACATGGTGCTATGCCACTTCCCGATTATGTGGCCGCAAACCATTCTCTGTGCTTCATCCAAGGCAACTGGCCATCAAGAGTCACAGTCTGGCCCAGCGCAGTGGCTCATACCTATAATCCTAGCACTTTGGCAGGCCAACCTGGGTGGATCACCTGAGGTCAGGAGTTTGAGACCAGCCTGGTCAGCATGGCAAAACCCCATCTCTACTAAAAGTACCAAAATTAGCTGGACGTGGTGGTGTGCACCTGTAGGCCCAGCTACTCAGGAGGCTGAGGCAGGAGAATTGCTTGAACCTGGAAGGTGGAGGTTGCCAAGATTGTGCCACTGCACTGCAGCCTAGGCGACAAAGCATGACTCCATCTCAAAAAAAAAAAAACAAAAAGAAACAAAAAAGAACACAGTCTAGTGGCCTGAAGATGGAATTGAATTGAGGAGGAGGGATACCTGTATTACTTATTTTCCAAAATTGACTTTGAGTACATGTATATAATGTGGGTTCTCTTCATTTTATCACATTTCCCACCACTGCGTTTCCTCTGACCTCTGAATGCATTTAAGATGTGTAAGCTCTAGACTGCTTTGGGATGGACATCTTCAGAAGCTACAGGAACATAAGAATTTTGGTTCAAGCTTGAAAAACTTATATTTCCCATCATTTCTACATCTAAATTTCAAAGATTTGAACACTATTTGCTTTCCTCTATTGGATTTGTGGTGGAGTTTTCTTCAATAAAAGATTGCACTCTTTGTATCACAATATTTACCTATTTTTTCTTAGGCTCACTACTTAACCACCTCTGCTTTTATGTAACATGAATTAATATAAAAATATGCTTTTAGGTTGTAAATGCATTTTAGGGCTTACAATCTTCAAATGGTCTAATTCACTACATCTTGCACTGCTGTCTATTACATAAGTGTTGCTTCATCTCAGACACATTCTGAAACCTTCTTACAACAGACAGAAAATTTCCCAGTCACATTTAATTTTGTTGATTTTAGTCCTTGTTTCAGCTTAAACACAATCATCCCCAGAAACTATTGTTCACAAAAGCCCATGTTCAGGCATATGTTACCTCCCTATTTTTCTCTAAACACACACATATTAATTACTTAGGGTCTTTCACTCTCACAATGATTCTGATTATTCATTTAATGTTTTATAATGACCTCAGCCTAAATTAGTATCACTAGGAAGTACAAAAATTTGCTTATGATACCCTTCCTGTCTTTCTCCACAGTTCCAAATGTTTTTATTTTTACGTAAATGACATTTTCATTACAAGATCTTTCTTAGTTCAGTCTTTCAAAAGTAAAAATTGTATGTATTTGAACTGTGAACCCCCAAAATTTGAGACAGATCTCAGTTAACTTAGAAAGTTTATTTTGCCAAGGTTGAGGACTTGTACCTGTGACGCAGCCTCAGGAAGTCTTGACAACATGTGCCCAAGATGGTTGGGAGACATCTTGGTTTTATACATTTTAGGGAGACATGGAACACCAATCAATATACATAAGAAGTACATTGATTCAGTCTGGAAAGGCGGGACAACTTGAAGCAAAGGCAGGAAGACTTGAAGTAGGCAGAGGACTTTCAGATCACAGAATGGTGAGAGAAAAAGACAAAGGGTCGCATTCTTTTGAGTTACTGATTAGCCTTTCCAAAGAAAGTATCAGATACTCATTTATTTCCTGTGAGCAGTGAGATAACTTTGAATAGAATGGGAGGCAGATTTGCCCTAAGAAGTTTCCAGCTTGAGTTTTCCTTTTAGCTTAGTGATTTTGGGGGTCCAAGATATTTTCCTTTCACAAAACAATCTCTTACATATAGAGGAATATTTGTAACAGGTAAGCATTTTAAAAGACAATTGCAGGGCCTTGATTCAACATCAGTGATATCCAGGCAGTATTCATCATGGGCCTTGGGTGAGACCCTGTAGCGTGCTGGCCTCAGGTGTGACCCAACATATTACAACTATGGTGGCCATGGAGGAGACTCTTTCTGCTTGTGGAAAGGAGAGTGAAGAGTAAAAAGGATTTTTTTTTACTCTTCCTTAGCCACGGTAAAGTGCCACCTTAGCCACCGTAAAATAAAACATCAATCATAATACTAAAGTCTTTTATCCAGGCCTTGGCTCTTGGATGGCATTTCTAGACTTCTCCTGGGCCAGAAGAGAGCCCATTTCCTTGAAGGGAGAGACTCAGGCCTGGCAAGATTCACCATAAGCTGACTAAAGAGCCCTTGGCCCTTGAATAAACATCAGAGGTAGCAGGCAGCACCTGTCACCATACTGGGACAGTGGTGGCCATGGGGAGAGACTTCTCTGCTTGAGAAAACGAGAGGGAAGAGTAAAAAGGACTTTGTCTTGCAACTTGGGCACCAGCTCAGCCACAGTAAAATAAACTACCAAGTAGATTCCTAAAGTCTTCAACTCCTGGACCTAATTCCTAGATAACATTTCTAAACCCACCCTGAACTAGAAGGGAACTCACCACCCTGAAGGGAAGGACACAAGCCTGGCTGAATTCATCAACTGCTCACTAAAGATCCTTTGGGCCTTGAATAAATATTAGTGGTAGCCAGGCAATAATTGCCACAGGCATTGGGATTAATAACTGGAATATATAAGGAGCTCAGATAACTCAATAGGAAAAACATCTAACACTCTAACTAAAAATGGGCAAAGGATCTGAATAGATATTTCTTAAAAGAAGAACATATTAATGGCAATTGAGTATAAGAAAAAGTGCTCAACATCATTGATCATCAGAGAAATGCAAATTACAACTGCAATAAGATATCATCTCACCCCGGTTAAAATGGCTCTATCCAAAACACAGGGAATAATAAAGCTGGTGAGGATATGGAGAAAAAGGGAATCCTCATACACTGTTGGTGGAAATGTAAATTAGTACAGCCACTACAGAGAACAGTATGGAGTTTCCTCAAAAAACTAAAAATAGAACTACCATATGAACAAGCAATCCCACTGCAAGGTATATGCCCAGAAGAATGGAAGTCATTATATCAAGGAGATGTTTGCACTCTCATCACTGCAGCACTATTCACAATAGCCAAGATTAGGAAGCATCCCAAGTGTCCATCAACAGATGAATGGAAAAAGAAAGTGTGGTACATATACACCACGAAATACCATTCAGCCATAGAAAGAATGAGATTCTGTCTTTTGCAACAACATGGATGGAACTGGAGGTCATTATGTTAAGTGAAATAAGCCAGGCGCAGAAAGACAATCTTTGCATGTTCTCATTTATGGGGGCTAAAAATTAAAATAATTAAACTCATGGAGAGTAAAATAATAGTTACCAGAGGCTGGGAAGTGCAATGGGATAGGGGGAGTGGATATGGTTAATTGATACAAAAATATAGTTATACAGAACGAATAAGATCTAGTATTTAATAACACAACAGGGTAATATAGTCAACATTAATTTATTAGACATCTTACAATAACTAAAAGAGTATAATTGGAATGTTTATAATACAAAGAAATGATAAATTCTTGAAGTGATGGATACCCCATGATATGGTTTGGCTCTGTTTCCACCTAGATCCCATGTTGAATTGTAATTCCCAATGTTGGAGGAGGGACCTGGTCGGAGGTGATTGGATCTTGGGATTGGATTTCTCCCATGCTGTTCTCATAAGAGTGAGAGAGTTCTCTTGAGATCTGGTGTTTAAAAAGTGTGTTGCACTTCTCCCCTCAATCTCTCTCCTGTCAACATAAAAAGAAGGCACTCACTTCCCCTTCGCCTTCTGCCATGATTGTAAGTTTCCTGAGGCCTCCCAGTCATGCTTCCTGTTAAGCCTGAAGAACAGTGAGTCAATTAAACCTCTTCTCTTCATAAATTACCCAGTCACAGGTAGTTCTTAATAGCAGTGTGAGAACGGACTAATACACACCCCATTTACCCTGTTGTAATTATTACACTCTGCATGACTGTATCAAAATATCTCATGTACCCCATAATTATATACACCTTCTATGTACCTATAAAAAAGTTAAAAAGCAACAAAAAAGATAATAGTAAAGTATAAAGACTAACTGAAAATCACTCATGTAACTCCCACCTATCTTAAGAGATAGACTACTGCCAATAGCAATGTAAGCCCTCTGAGTGCACAAGGGACTGCCTCTACAATAGAGACCATCAATAGTCTGACCTTTGCGGTAATCATTCTCCTGGTTTTACTTACAGTTTTATCACCTATATGTTTATCCTTTAAGAAATAGCTCAACATTGCCTCTTTTAAAAATTGCTATAGTAGGAATCATTTCCACTTATATGATTTTATCTGCTTTCATTTAACATTGCTTGTGAGATGCCCTGATGTTAATGCATTTAACTATGGTCTATTCATTTTAATTGCTATATAATATCCTATTACATACATCACAATTTTTCTTTTAATCAGATCTATTATTGATGGACATTTAGGTTGTCCACTTTTGGCTTTTTATAAACAGTGCTTCAATGAAACATACTGTGTGTCTCTCCTGGTACAGTTGTACAAGAGTATCTGTAAGGGGCCGGGCGCGGTGGCTCACGCCTGTAATCCTAGCACTTTGGGAGGCCGAGGCGGGCAGATCACGAGGTCAGGAGATCGAGACCATCCTGCATCCTGGCTAACACGGAGAAACTCCGTTTCTACTAAAAATACAAAAAAGTAGCCGGGCGTGGTGGCAGGCGCCTGTAGTCCCAGCTACTGGGGAGGCTGAGTCAGGAGAATGGCGTGAACCCGGGAGGTGGAGCTTGCAGTGAGCCGAGATTGCGCCCCTGCACTCCAGCCAGGGTGACAGAGCGAGACTCTGTCTCAAATAAATAAATAAATAAATAAATAAATAAAAGAGTATCTGTAAGGGATATCCTAGGAGAGGAACTGCTGTACCCTAGAATATGTGCACTTTCAGATATTCTAGATTACAAAAAATCGGTTTTACATTAATTCATTTTGCTCTACGTCCTCTTTAACACTACTGGTAGTTTTAAAAATGTTTGCCTATCTGGTCAGTATGTAAGGATTTTTTTTTCTTTTCCCTTTCTTTCTTTTTTCTTTTTTTTTTGAGGTGGAGTCACTCTGTCATCCAGGCTGGAGTACAGTGGCATGATCTCTGCTCACTGCAACCTCCAGGTTCAAGTGATTCTTGTGCCTCAACCTCCCAAGTAACTGGGACTCCAGGCATACACCACCACATACAACTAATTTCTATATTTTTAGTAGAGACAGAGTTTCACCATGTTGACCAGGCTGGTCTTGAACTCCTGGTCTCAAGTGATCCACCCAACTTGGCCTACCAAAGTGCTGGGATTACAAGGGAGAGTCAACACGGCTGGCAGAATTTTTAATCGTAGTTTCAGTTTGTATTTCCTGGATTATTAGTGAGACCACACTTTTAAGAACTCTTCCATCATCCAGCTGGGAAATGTCCTTTTTCTTGGAACTTAGATAACACATGCTGTACATTGTGCTCTTTCAGTGTTTTCTTTTTCTATGTCCTATTATACTTATTTTTAATCTATATTGTATGATTACTGAGAGCAGAATCCAGGTTTTAATTCCTCTTTGTATCCTTGCAGTTTGTAATACATGTTCTCATTAAGAATGAGCTATCCATTATCATTTGCTGAACGAAATCAATGAATCCCTGAAGGTATGGATTGCAAAGCAGACATCTGGTGGGGCTAACACAACAGGTTTTAAAGTCAGAGAGATTGGGGATGAACACTATCTCTTATACTTACTAGCTACCTGGGAAAATTTATTCAATCTGAATAAATACTGTTTTCTCCTCTGCAAATTGGAGATAATATTAACGACAGCCTTATAAGATTGTTATAAAAGTTAAATGTGATACTTCATGCAAGTCATATGTAAGTCATAACAGTCACTTCTCAATCACTGATAGCCATTATTATTGTTGTTGTAATTATTACTACTCCTACTACTCAGATACTGTTTTAAATACATAGTCTAGGCCAGGCATGGTGGCTCACACCTGTAATCCCAGCACTTTAGGAGGCCAAGGCGGGTGGATCACAAGGTCAGGAGTTCAAGATAAGCCTGACCAACATGGTGAAACCCCATCTCTCCTAAAAATACAAAAATTAGCTTGGCATGGTGGCACACACCTGTAATCCCAGTTACTTAGGAGGTTGAGGCAGGAGAATCACTTGAACCCAGGAGGTGAAGTTTGCAGTGAGCTGAGATTGCGCCACTGCATTCCAGCCTGGGTGACAGAGCAAGACTCGATCTCAAAAAAATAAAAATAAAAATAAAGTACATTGTCTAGAAGAGTGTGATGTTTGTGTGTTGCCGGTCTTTCAGTGTTAAAGATCAGAGCCGAAATACATTCCTTCTCTGCTGAGATAGCCTTAAATGGAAATAGGAAAAAAATATCAGAACTCATTATGCAGAAGTGAAATGGAGCAAATAATTTGGATAACTCTTCTTTTACATTATTCAAAAGTATGTGGAAAAGGGGCTGGCAAGGAGAAATAAAGAACATAAAAGGACAAGGGCAAGAAGAACTAGGCTAGACTTTTATCATCTCCTTCCTACTAATACACCCAAGAGGATACTGAAGATACCACCAATTCAACCTCCAAGTGCAGAGAATCCAAAAATTCCAAACTGCCTCATAAAAGATAGCCAACTGTCACATTTTAGATTCTAGTTTAGAGAAATATCACAAATGTGTAAGGGGACCTCAGAACACTTTGAAGCCAATAATATGTTGAAAAAAAATCAAAACACTCAAATGAGTATGGAAAAAATAATTAGGTAGAGCAATGGTGGCCGTAGGAACAGATCTGCATAATTGTAACAGCATTTTATGGAGAAATGTAAACTAAAGCCTCTAGTGCCTTGTTAGGCCAGTGTCAGTAAAATGTAAGCCTCAATAAATGAGGTATGTGTTTGCCAAGATGGAATCATTGCAAACATTCAGAGATAGATTAACATTTAGGAATCTGGATTTCAACGTAAACATATATGCTTTAACATATTCCACAGCAGTAATTGCAAAATGTTTTCAGAGTAGTTACATTTACAGCACTGGTCTCATATAATTTACATGTACTTTTCCATAAAAAAATCTTTTGATGTGCAAATATAAATAGCAAATTAGAAGCAGAGGTTTACCCAAACAAACCATTTCAAGACATATGTAAAACGAAGCAGAATTTGTGGAAGTAGATCACGTCTCTGCTTAAAACACTTCAAGGGTTGTCTTAAACTTACTGAATAAAGTCCAAAAGCTTTAACATTAGCACAAAGTCCTTCCAAGACACTTTCTTGTTCTTCAACCATGTTTTCAGTCATTCTGCACAGACTTCACATATTACACTCTAGTAATAACAAACTTTAGTTTTGCGTGCTTTAAAGTTGTTGCTGTTTTCTCAGTGGATAAAACTCTTCCCAATTCTCTTTATTTGGCTAAGTCTTATTTAGTTTTCATGAATAAACATATGTTTCCATGATACCTACCTGGAGCATAGAAATTAGATAAGGATGCCCCATACTACATAACACACCACACAGACCTTTATCTTTCTATTGACTGCATGGCATCTATAGTAATCTTATACATCTGACTTCTTCACAAGTTTCCATGCTAATCAAGGTCAATCACTGTTTATCTATGTAACCCGTGACCCTAATGCAAGTAGGCACATTATGAATTAAGTTCTTGTTGAACTGTGTCATTACTAATTCATGTGTGTGAATTATTAGTGTAAAATGGCTAGATTCAAAATTCAGCATTTTCATGTTGAGAACCTTCAGGAGTGACACATTTATGTGTATGTGAATAAGGTGTGAGAAGGGCAAGTTGAGCTAGACTCTGAAGTGACCCAATTGTCAAGACAAAACTTTTTGCTCAGCTATGTTATTCAAGGAAGTGCTGCCTGCCATAGATTCAATTTTGAGCAGAGGTTAAGATGTTTAATATGGAAACTCAGAAATCTTCCTTGAACATCCATATTCTAAGGTTGACACATGGCTATTCCTAGACACTGCCAGATAGAAAAGGAGAGAGAAGAGGGTTACTACAAACATGTGCTCTACTTCTGCTGAAATTGGCTGATGTCTGCATTTGGCTGGAAGCAGAGAATCTGGTGAAAGGGTGTGATCAGGAAAGGGTGGGTCCATTTATAAGCAGCATAAGGGTGCAAGGGCAAGAGGAATTAAGCTAATACTGACAATAAAAAAAAGTACGGAGGTTAGTCCATTTAGGAAGCTCAGGAAATTTTAGCTTATTATATAAAACTTTCAAAGCAATTCAGCTTGATAGCTTTTCATTTTACAAGCCAAACTAACAAACATGATCTAATTTGAGCTCTATAATCTTGGGAATTAGATTCAAAGAATTTTGAGCTGATATGACCTCAGAGATTATCTTGATTGGTGCTTTAAGATATATTTGGCTGATAAAGAACCTCACATAAATATCCAGTATGAAAACATATGACACTGTGGCTTCTGTGGGGGAAGAGGACTAGAGATCTTATTCCTTGCTGCATGTTACGTTCCATTTCCCCAGGTTACTTCACCCCTGAGGGCTCGACTCAGAATAGAGATTGAGAATCACAGATCTAGTTGAACCATCCAACTTTCAAACATGAATAAACTGAGGACCCAGAGGTGAAGTGATTTTTTCACAGTCCCACAACAGATATGGCCAAACCAGGGATCCTTTTGCATTGTGGTAAGTATGAGAAGTAGAGGCAACATAAGTAATCCCATTTTGTCAATGAAGAACCTAAATCTTGGGGTGACTCTATGATGACCCAAGGTCAGAATTCTGACTAATAAGTTCTAGGATCAGAATTCCAACCCAGGTCATCTGAAGTTACATGTAATAGGCCTACACTGCCATCAATATTTATAAATATATAATGTTAATTATACTACCTGAAATTCACAACCAATCCATCAGAATAAGCTGGACGTTTTGTACTTAACACATGCATATTAAAATTCCATCTTATTTCTACAAAATCAATTTTCTAGCATAGGAACTTATGAATGTGTATATTAGAAAGCTCACCTAACTATTCTCATATACCCCATGTTAAGGAGATGCAGTACAGAAGTTTAGTATATATTATATTATGACACCATTGCTTCCAGAGAAAACTTTATCAGGTAGTATGAACCAACACATACAGACTAATAGTGGCCATCTGGAGCACTGTATTGAGAAGAGTTTTTTGTTTGTTTGTTTGTTTGTTTGTTTTGAGACAGTCTTGCTCTGTCACCCAGGCTGGAGTGCAGTGGCGCTATCTCAGCTCACTGCTCTCTCCACCTCCTGGGTTCACGCCATTCTCCTGCCTCAGCCTCCCGAGTAGCTGGAACTACAAGCGTCCACCACCATGACTGGCTAATATTTTTTTGTATTTTTAGTAGAAACGGGGTTTCACCATGTTAGCCAGGATGGTCTCAATCTCCTGACCTCATGATCTGCCCGCCTCAGCCTCCCAAAGTGCTGAGATTACAGGCGTGAGCCACCGCGCTCGGCCCGAGAAGGGTTTTGAAAGTATGTGCAAGTTCAGAGATGTCTATCTTGGGCATAGAAATGGACAGTTCTTTACCCTCCTCTTACTCCCTCCGTTGATGAGCAAAGTTATAAAATCAATAATTCAATATCTAGTCTTTTGGGTTAGTAGACCCAGAACAACATATTTCTGACTAGAATCAATCATAATAGGTTAGGAGCATTTCCATTCCGAAAGAGAGGGGATCACCTTTGCATCGGCAAGGTTTCCAACAATAGAGTCTTTATTTTACAATATGTTCTATAGAGTGCTTCTTAAATGTTTTAAATGTTAACCATGCATTAAATTCACATTAGTTTTTTAAATAAAATTAAAATATCATAAAGTATAAATTAATTACACAAAATACTATAGAACAACTAAAGATCACTTTAATCTCCAACCTTAATCTCACTTTCCCAGAGATAACCACTATTGTCAGTTAGGTACATTATCTTTTCAGATTTTTCCATGCATTTACATACATCTGAAAATTTAATACTGATAATAAACTCTGAAAGATAGATAACTCCCTGTTAGAAAGTATTACCTATCATGGATATGCAGTTTTCACAACTTGCTCACTCATTGATTTATGCTAAAATTCGATTGCAGGTTTTGGGAATCACCTGTAAACAGTAACAACAAGGCTGCAAGGCTGGGGCTCAGCTGTAGACGATAAAGCCCTTGCCTGAGGGTTGCAGGAATGAGAGGCCTCTCTGAGAGGCCCTAAGTCAATTTTGCCCTTCTCCAGAGACAGAGCTGGTCTACCTGAGGCTGACATGGGGAGGAAAGGCAAAGAGAAGTAAGTAACAGGCTGATTGTTCCCATTGAAGAATTAGAGTAAAAACTTGGTCTTTAGCTCGCTGCATTTCAGCTTAGAGGTAAAAAGTATGAAGAATGGCAAAAGTAGAAATTTGAAATGATTTCTCTTTCGATTGTTGAAAATCCTACCAGCTCTCCAGTTTTCTGAATTTTCTTAAAACGAAGGATATCAATTGCTATGTTAGTTTGCCTGAGTGTCTATGATGAGGCATGAAATAAAACCTTTTTTGTGAAATGGAGAAAAAAATAAAAACATTTGTTCTTACTCACTGAATCATCAATCTAGAGAAATAGATTTCAGAAAAAAAAATCAGTGTACTCTATAGCATTTTGCATTATTTTTTTGGTCACTCATAATTCACCTAGTTCAATTCATATTTAATCCTATTCAAACCTATTTTTCAGGGATTGCCTGAATGTCAATGGTGATTTTGCACATTTTACAGTCACTTTTATAAAGTGGTAAGTGAAAAAAAATTCTATTTTCCATTTCCTGCCAGGTTTTATATTTTACCCTTCACTTGCAAAAAATGTCCAAATCTAACGCTTACACTTTAGAGGTGTAATTTGGTTCTAATTTTATTTTTAAAAATTTGCAGATGGAGTTAGTGGCTCACTGTATCGTTTTATTTTTTCTAAAGCAGTATAATTTCTGGAGTGCAAATGAGAAAGTTTCGAGAGGCCTGGTATAAGATATAAATTTAGTTGAAATTGTTCCTCTAGAGTGTAAATTATACATTGTGATCCTGATATTCTAGTAATATTAACACAACTGATGCATAATCTTAGAGTTACATGTGCCTCTACCCTTTCATTTTTAAACCTTCTGGAGGATTAACATGCTGTTCAATAGTCTACAGACCTGCAGGTCTCTACTGTGGTTGCTTATCAAATTTAGCAATGCAGCTTTTAAAACATATGGATGTATGGATGCCAGGCTCCATCTACACATTTTTGGCTTGGGCATCTCATGTTTAAAAAAGTTGTCAAGTGATTCTGATACACAAATGATGATTGCTTTTTATAACAAGGGTAAGTAAAAGTATCAGCTCCACCAAACCATTGGTAGAAGATGTGATATTTAATAGAACTCTTCAATAATAAAGCACATAATCCCTAAACTGGGGTATTTTGCATTTCTTTGTAATAGTTATAGACTAGAATAAATACAACTCAAAATTCCCTCTAAATCTAACATTTGTAACTTTCCTCTGTTTAATGACAGCATTTGTGTCAAACAGCTACAATACTGATTATGAGAAATCCTGGAATTGTGGATTAATTATCCTCTTTAATTGAAATGCTTTCAAGTTGCTTGGGATACATGAGAAACTTTCAATGAATCACTAAGAATATTCAAAATGGAAAATAAATCTACCTTGTTTCCCTCCCCTAAATAATGCCTTTGGATATATATTAATTCATCAAGTTGCATAAACATTACAAAGTTATTATAATTATTTTCTTACTTATCTCCAGACTCTTCCTTTATGAATATATTGCACAATAATAATTCTATTTAATAGTAACCTAGCAACAATATGTCTGAAAGAGGATGCTATTTCACTTAAGATGAGAAGCTTTGCAACAGATAGACTGCAGAAGACTCATATACTCCATAGGCTAGGAAATCTTATAGAAAAAATCATCACCTGTTTCCCCCATAAAAAAGTTAGGCTAACTATGAAAGAGATCTCAATTATCGCTCTTTTACGCTTTTGTTCATAATATTAGACATTTGTGATAAAATGCCTATAGAAAAAAGACAGCAATGAGCAACTACATTGTGTAAATTTTGTTTTTATTTGTTAAAAACAAGATTTGTATATACAGATGCACAAATTTAATGTGTAGATTTTGATTACTTTCTTGGGTCAGTTTACCCACTTTGACTCAAGCTCTGATTGACATGATATGTGAAAAGTCAATAAACTTACTTGAGATTTTAACTTTCTATCCTAAGTCATTGAACCACGTGGCTGGGTGGGTTTAAAGATAAGTCTTCTATCCCTCAGACAATTTCTTAAGACAGGAGGTTGAATAACTCCCACATTTAAGATTAGTTGGAACATTTTGTTGATCTTTAAGATGAAATGTGCAATAAGAATGTAAAATGTTGTTGAGATTGTGCATCATTTTTCCTTCTATGACTTTATTTTTGAGCTTGTATATTATTCCTCTTGCTACGCCAAAGTTGCTTTATTTTCTCACATGATAAACATAACTTGATATCATCTTTAAAATATAGTGCCCCTGGCAGGAAAGCATCTCCAGAGAAACTTTGTTATTAGCATACATATGGGTATGCAAATACAAAAAAAATTTACACAAAACTTTCTCTAAAGATTTTAAGAGTCTTTATACCTATTATCTTCTGAGTCTTTAATATAATTCTGGGATATGAATAGAGAGTCAACATTATTACAGTACATGCTTTCTTTCTTCATTAAAATGGTCCTGATTTTTCTCGAGTTCCAACTGAGAGACCTATTAGTATTAAGCATTATTAATTGCTTATCAGTTTTAAGAGGAGTTTATCCAATTGCATCCATATATAAATATATATATGCACATCATGTATGTAATATGCATACAAGTCTATAACATAGCATGTGTATATAAGCATGCATCTCATGTATTCTGTTTATGTGTGTTGATATTTGTTCCAGAATTATTTTTTGTGGCTTGCTAAATTATGTCTAGATCATCTGGACAGTTTAAAAGAATTAAGAAACCTTTAACGCAAGACATTTAAAAGAGAAGGAACTTTCAATTTTAGTTTGTAGACTAAAAGGAAAGAATATGTACCCAAATTACAGGTTAAAATGATGCTGACCCCAGATAGAAAGTTCTTTGAATGTGAATGTCATTGCTCTCAAAAGAGATGTGTTTTGTGGCAGTCAATAACCACTTTTGGACTTTTGGTCACTTGATTGGATTTTCTTCTTTCCTTCCCCAGAGAGGGCTGGAGGAAAGGGTTGGAACTCAGGGTGTCATCTTAACGAGATGAAAAGGATGTCAACCACAGCAGCCCTACTTTGTAGATAGAGTCTTACCTGAAAAACAAAACCAAACAATAAAACGACACAAATGGCACGTTGACTCACTCCTGTAATCCCAACACTTTGGGAGGCCAAGGTGGGTGGATCACCTGAGGGTCAGGAGTTCGAGACCAGCCTGGCCAACATGGCGAAACTCTGCCTCTACTAAAAATACAAAAATTAGCTGGGCATGGTGGCAGGCACCTGTAATCCCAGCTTCTTGGGAGGCTGAGGCAGGGAGAATTGCTTGAACCCAGGAGGTGGAGGTTGCAGTGAGCCAAGATTGCGCCACGGCAGTCCAGCCTGGCAACAGAGCGAGACTCTGTCTCAAAAACAAACAAACAAACAAACAAAACACAACTGCTTACAGGCAGAAGAATTGTTTGAACCCGGGAGGTGGAGGTGGCAGAGAGCCGAGATCATACCATTGCACTCCAGCCTGGGCAACAAGAGCTAAATTCGGTCTCAAAAACAAACAAACAAACAAACAAAAAAACAAACTAGGATGAGTAACTATTGTGCTTATCATTAGAATGATTAAAGTAAAAAAAATACAGTAAGTTCCAATGAGGATGTAAAACAGCTGGAACTCTGAGACATTGCTGATGAGAATGGAATATTACATAGCCCCTCTAAAAAATAATTTGGTAGATTCTTATAAATTTAAATATACATCTATCATATGAGCCAGAAATCTCATTCTTAGGCATTTATCTTAGATAAATGAACTTTTGTTTTACAAAAAAACTGCATAGGAATGTTTATAGCAAGTCTATTCATAATTGCCAAAAACTGAAAACAAGCAAACATCCTTCAATGGGATAATGAATAAAACAACTTTAGTAAATCTATAAAATATATTATGCAGCAATAAAAATGAAAGAACTATGGATACGTGCAACAACTTGGATGGATCTCACAGGCATTATACTGAATAAAGGATCCAATCTCAAAAAGCTAAATAGTATATGTTTACATTTACATTACATTGTCAAAAAGGCAAAACTACAGTGGAGGATCATTGTATGCCAGGAGTTGGGTTGGAGGGAAGGGTGTAAATATAAAGGGATAACACAAGGGAGGTTTGTTAGGGTGATGGAATTGGTTTTAATCTCGTTATGGGCATGGTTAAATGTATCTATTCATTTGTTAAAATTCATAGAACTGTACATCAGAAGAAAAAAGTGAATTGTATTATATAGTAGTTTAAAAATAAAGAGCATTGAAATAATCAAAATTCATAGTAGTTATACTTTTCAAAAGGTCTCTTATGTGTCACAAAAATATGTAAATGCCTTGCTAGCATAAAAACAAGTCAAAATCAAAAAGAACAAAATAACAATGAAAAGAAGAACAGTAGTGGCAGCAAAGCACTTAGAGGTAAACTGCATTGACACGACTAAAGTACTGTGGAATTCTGCAAATATGAAGCACAATATCTCTCTTTTATTAAAATATATTTCTCTTGAGTTTATTGTTAAATTTGGCTCCATGTAATCACTTGATCTTCTTTTCTTTTATGCTGATATTCATTTGAATGTTTTGATTAATAAGTTTTTACTCCAGGAAGGTATTCTCCTCTTATTTCTGAAATACCTCTTTAAGTTCTGCAGACTGCTCATATGCATAGTAATATTTGAATTTTAATGTACTCTCTAAAGATTATCCAAAAGCACTTAATGAATACTCTAGTTTGTGTAATAAGATATTGCTATTCACACCTCGGGATTCCAGACTACATACATATTAAATAGGAATTAATATTTATGATTGTTCCCATAATTATTCTAAAACAGGGACAAAGCTATGAAGAAATCTTATTTCTGATGTGCAGTTCTATGAATTTTAATACATGTATAGATACATTTAACTATGCCCATAACAAGATTATCTGATTATCTTCTGATTATTGAACTAACAAAAGCCAAATCTAAATGTATCTGCTTCATAGATTTTAAGAGGAATGACTTAATTTATAAGTAAAATGCTTTTTTTTTTTTTGGAGATGAAGTCTCACTCTGTTGCCCAAGCTGGAGTGCAATGGCACAGTCTCAGCTCACTGCAACCTCTGCCTCCTGGGTACAAGCGATTCTTCTGCCTCAGCCTCCCGAGTAGCTGAAATTACAGGTGCACTCCACCACGCCCATCTAATTTTGTATATTTAGTAGAGATGGGGTTTCACTATGTTAGCCAGGATGATCTCGAATTCTCGGCCTCTGACAGCGCTGGGATTACAGGTGTGAGCCACCACGCCCGGCCTAAGATGCATTTTAAAAACTCTTCACATGCCTGAAAAAGAAAGACTAAACATTGTACTTTAAAACATCTGATTCTTTGAAATCATGCATAGATTTTAGCCTCAAGATCAATCTCTTGCTCCTCTGGCTGAAAATTTTATTGGATTATCCCTTACTGAGGTGTTTATATAACAGAAACCTACCTGAATCTTTCAGAGAAAATTTTACTGTTTAATATTTAAGGTATTATAAAAGACATGATCTTTTATACAAACAAAGTAGTTTGTTTCCCATTCCTTCTAATTTAACAAAGAAACATGCACCAAATTAGTCATTTCTTTTATAAATATATCTTTTGTAATAGCACCTACTGTGTGCCAAGCTCTGAGGAAGGCGTTGAGAATATAATGGTTTTATGGGCTCAATTATGTCTCCCTCTCTACTTCTCATAAATTCATCTGTTGAAATCCTAACACTTAGTGCCACATAATGCAATTATATTTAGAGACAGGGTCTTTAAAGGGGCAATTAAGTTAAACCAAGGTCAATAGAATAGGCTCTAATCCAATATTATTAGTGTCCTTTAAGAAAGGAGATTAGGATACAGACACACACAGAGAGAGGACCGTGTGCCCACTTGAAGAGAAGAAGGCCACCTGCAAGTCAAGGAGAGAGGCCTCAGAAGAAACCCACCTGTTGACACCTTGATTTTGGACTTCTAGCTCCAGGATTGTGAGAAAATAGATGCAAATATGTACCCAACTGGTACTAAAGTCAAGTAGCGAGACAGAAACAAAAACACTACATGAGTAAAAATTACCATAGATTCTGTCTAAGAAAATTATGGGGGCTGCAGCACAACAAAACAAAGGTACCTGATTTATTTTTCTAAAGGTGATGTTTTAAAGTGAGGATTATATGGTATGATAGTCACCTGGCTAAATAAAAGGAAAATTCTTCCAGGTAGAGAAAATGATAAAAAAACAAATTTGAGAAAGAGTTTGTCCCCCTGAAATGACTGAGAAAATGCTCTTGTAAGAGGAATTCAGTGAGTGAGGGGGAGAGAGTAGGCTGTGGGTAGAGAAATAGTCAGGGCTGGAACAAAGAGAATGTTTTAGAATTCACTTTCTGTTTTTCAGCTCATTCTCTGTTACTTTTAATCTCACCTTTGGCCTTTGAACACCCTTCTTGGAGATAACTCCTAGTCCTTCTCTTCTGAATTTTTTTTAGGACTGCTGCGTAGAGGCACATATTCTTGTGTTTTATTTAAGCCAGAATGTCGCCTGGAGCCACCTTCTTCTAGGCTCTAGTAAAGAGTAAAAGGTTAGGCTCTAGTAAAGAGTAAAAGGTTAGACTGAGACATTTCAAGCCCTTTTCTACCTTAATCTTCTGTGACTCTCTGCCCTTTTTTGCCTCCCTTAATTATTATATATTGCTTTAGGCTTGGATACACACTCAGGAACAAGGCAAATGAAAAATTATTATAAAATCTTTAAATCATGGCTCATTACAGAAGAGCCCTTGAGGTGTGCTCTCATTAGTGTGGGTTGTTTGTGTGTTTTTATTTATTTATATAAATAAATATAGGAATCACCTAGGTGAAGTAGAAACAAAAACATTCCCAGTACAGGAAACTGAAAATTAAAATACCTTGAATCTGGAAGGAATGGTGTATTTTAGGAGCTAGTAACCATACAGCATGGTGAGGGTGCATTGTAACATGGCATCAGATGAAATTAGAAAGAAATGCATGGCTTATGAACATGGGTGAAGCTGAAAGCCATCATTCTCAGCAAACTAACACAGGAATAGAAAATCAAACACCGCATTTCCTCACTCATAAGTGGGAGTTGAACAATGAGATCACATGAACGTAGGGAGGGGAACATTACACACAGGAGCCTGTTTAGGGGATGGGGGTAAAGGGAGGGAGAGCATTAGGACAAATTCCTAATGCCTGTGGAGCTTAAAACCTAGATGATGGGTTGACAGGTGCAGCAAACCACCATGGCACATGTATACCTATGTAACAAACCTGTACATTCTGCACATGTATCCCAGGACTTAAAGTTAAAAAAAAAAAAAGAAAAAGAAATGCATGGACCACATCTTGGCTTTATAGGATATGGCCAGGAGTGGGTGGTTAGTGGATTAAACAACAAAAATTATAAGCAGAAAAGTTTCAAAAATATTCTGTGGTCAGGGGCCCATTATTTGTTATCCTTAATAAAACCAAGTCTTCTAAATTTGTATGTATTTATTTCTATTTTCTGAACTTTAACTGTATATGGATAATTTAATTCTCCATGCTGGTTTTTATTTAAGCTACCACATTTATTTTATCTTATTTAATTTAAGGGATTTTAGAGGAATATTCTATATTATAGGAGAGTAAGGAATATATCCCCTTTCACAGAAATAACTTCAATGGAAGAATAAGAATAAAAATAGAATGTGTGTGTGTGTGTGTGTTATCATCTTTAAAAAAAAAAGTAGTGGCTGACCTCCATCATAGCAGATCTGGTTCAAAGAGCTTGAACTGAAACTGCTGTAGAACAAGGTTTAATAAAACTCAGCTCTACCTTTTTTTTTAAGCTGGTAGCTAAAGAAAACTTCTTTAACAAGTAAAATTAAACTGAAAAAGAATAAATCCATTGTGCTGAGGCTTTCTTTTGAAGTTCCAACAGTGGTATAATTAAAGTAGGATTTCTGTAGGCAGCATGCGGGAAAAAGAGGAGCAAATCAGCTAATATGAAAGGGAGTACCTTAAAAAAAAAAGTAAAAAGTATTAAGATTAAAGTTATTTAAGAACCACAAACTTTTATTGCGTATAGGAAGGTTGACTTCTTTGAGCTCTTGAAATTACATTTCAAAGACCATGGGAAGACATTAATAAAAGAAATATGTGGGATGAATAGAAATGCTTTCTTGATATCAGGATCTTAAAAAAAACAAACAAAACACTGGAAACTCTTGCACATAAAACAATGAAAGTTCTATTTTTGAGACACGGAAAATAGATTAAAATGACCATAGGACATAAGATATCCTGTAGATCTAGGGCAATCTTTTCCCCCAGAAAATACCCAATCTCAGTTATACACACATTTTTGGTCAAATTAAACGTAGTATACACTCATTTGGGTAACTTGAAAATTTTCAAAAGGTAGAAAGAATTGGCTTGGACATTTTTACCATCCAAAGGCAGCAACCAATGACAGTCTAGTATTCCTCCTCCTGTCCACTTTATAATGTTGAGTTGTTTGGTTGGGATTGTGTTCCATCCTCCGTTCAGTGTTCTGCGGTCTCATTATAAAAATGAACACTCACCCAATAATCAGAAACTTCTGGCAAGCCGATGCCAGAGTTACACAATAGTCTGTGTAGTAGACGCAAGGTCATTTGCTTAAAAGGACCTTTATTGTGGACACTCAAGGTATTAATAATTTTTAATTTTTTTAAGTAGAAGTAACAAAAAATAGATGATTCCTAATCCCAAAATCCAGGGACAATCACTGTTAACCTCCCTACATATTTCTCTTTGTTGTTTTTCTAAACCATTGCTAAATTGTTCTCCAGAAATGTCTATCAGTTTACATTCCCACCAACAACAGCTGAGAGAGTCTGTTTCACTATAGTTCCATTAAGAGAATTATTTTTAAATATTATTTATTCCTTCTCAATTTAATACATAAAATGGCATCTTGTTGATTTTTTAATGTACATTTTCTTGATTGTTATCCAAGTTTATGTCTTTTTATTTGATGATTGTTAACTGCTTTTCTCCTTTGAAAATATCCTGTGCCTTCTACCTTAATATTTTTTAATCCTTTTCTCCTGTTTTCTAAGAAATGTTTTTGTATAAAAGATGCTAATTCCACCCCTATGACAATGCTTTTTAAAGATGCCAGTGGACTCTCAATTCATTTTCAGTGTTTTATTACATGGAGAAATGTTAAATTTTTACATATTCAGATTTATTCACCTTTTCCTTATATGAGTTTTTTCTTGTTTTAAACCCTCTTTGGACAGCTGAAGATAGACTAAAATATACTAGATATTCATGTATTGGTCTTTTAGATCATTTCGAAGTTTCATTTATTACAAGTCCTTTTATTTGTGAATTCATTTATCACAGAAGTATTAAATAAATACGCTTTTATTGAAGAAGATCAAGAAATATCTCTTTTGAGAAAACATGACTTTTCCCTTGCTTTCATCCCCCCATGAATTTTTCTATCCCAAAGTAATAAACAAAGCTAACATGTTGACGTATGCAATAAATCATTTTTCTTTGTATTTATACATGTGCTTGCCCACACTTATATACAAAACTACACATTTACATAAATAATATTATATTATACGCCTTCTTTCCTGGATCTTTTACTTAACAAGAGTCTTAGATATATTTCTCTGTCACAGAATATAAGTTATTTTTATTAGTTTTAACAGCTGCATAATACTCCATAATATGGATGTACTAGAAATTTAAATAATTATTTAAATAATTTATAATATACCCATATTATGAAATACATACCCTACATTTAAAGGTAATGATATTGTTTTTCATTTGGTTTTGTTAAGAAATTTTTTTCTGCAATGAACATTGTTTTATTTCCCTCTTTGTATGTACATGTATGTCTTTCATTCATGTCTTAGAATCAGAATTGCTATGCCAAATGAAACACATTTCATTTTAGTAGTTGTTTTAGTAGTTTTAATACATAATATTCGTACATATTTATGGGATGCATATAATATTTAATTACATGCATAAATTGTGTAATAATCAAGTCAGGGTATTTGGTATATTCATAATCTCAAATATTTATCATTTCTCTGTATTGGAAATATTTCAGATTCTCCCTTCTAATTATTGTGAAACATACAACACATTGCTGTTAACTATAGATGCGTTACTCTGTTATCACACACTAGAATTCATTCATTCTATTTAATCGTATGTTCACGCTTATTAACAAACCTCTTCATCTACCATCATCATGCACAATCCTTCTCAGCCTCTGGTATGTATAATTCTACTCTCTACCTCCATGAAATCAACTAAATTTCCACATATGAGTGAGAACATATGACATCTTTTTTTTGTGCCTGGCTTATTTCACTTAATGTAATCACCTCCACTTCCATCTATGTTGCTACAAATAAAATGATTTCATTCCATTTTATGGTCAAACAGTATTCCATTGTGTATACATACGACATTTTTTTATTCATCTATCTGTTAATGAGCACAGGTTGATTCTGAGTCTTTGCTATGGTGAGTAGTGCTGTGGTAATCATGGGGGTGTATGTATCCCTTTAATATACTGATTTCTTTTTCTTTCAGTAAATACTCAGTAGTGGGATTGCTGAATTGTACAGTAATTCTATTTTTAGCTTTTTAAGAAATCTCCATACTGTTTTTCAGGGGGGCTGTACTTATTTATATTCCCACCAACGGTATATTAGTTCCTTTTTTTTTGCATTCTTGCCAGGATACATCTTTTTTTTTTTTTTGTCTTTTTATGATAATCATTCCAACTTGAGTAATATGATATCTCATTGTGTGTTTCACATGCATTTCCCTGATGATTGGGGATGCTGAGGGTTTTTTAATATACTCATTGGTCATTTGTATGTATTATTTTGAGAAATATCTATCTATTCACATCCTTTGACAATTTTTTGGATGAGATTATTTCCTTTTTTTCTGTTGAGTTGTTTGAGTTCCTTGTATATTCTGGATATTAGTAACTTGTCAGATGAGTGGTTTGCAGATATTTTCTTCCATTCAATAGATTTTCTTTCCATTCTGTTGTTTCCTTTGCTCTGCAGAAGCTTTTTAGTTTAATATGGTCCCATTTGTCTATTTTTGATGTTGTTGCCTGTTTTGTTGAGGTCTTAGCTGTGACTTCAAAATCTTTGCCTAGTCCAATGTGTTTCCTCTATGTTTGCTTCTAGTAGTATTATAGTTCATTATATATGTTTAATGTTTTAATCCATCTCACATTCATTTTTATATATGGTGAGAGATAAGGGTTCAGTTCTATTTTGCACATGGATATGCAATTTTCCCAGCACCATTTTTTTGAACAGACAGTCCTTCTCCCAATTAATGCTTTTGGTACTTTGTCAAAAATCGGTTGGGTCTAAAATGTGGGTTCATTTCTGGTTTCTCTATTCTGTTTCTTTAGTCTGTGTGTCTGTTTCTATACTAATACCGTGCTGTTTTGTTTACTATGGCCTTGTAACATATTTTGAAGTCACACAGTGTAATACCTTCAGCTGTGTTCTTTTTGCTTAGTGTTGCTTTGATTATTTGGGCTCTTTTTTGGTTTCATACAAACTATAGAATTCTTTTATTCTATTTCTATGAAAAATGACATTGGTATTTTAACAGGCTTTCCATTAAATCTTTAGATTGCTTTGGGTAGTATGGTCACTTTAATGATATTACTTCTGACCCATGAGTATGGGATGTCTTTCCATTTGCTTGTATCATCTTTAAAATTTTCAGCAGCATTTTGTAGTGTTTTTTTTTTTTTGTAGTAGTAGTCTTTTACCTTTTAGGTTAAATTTATTCTTAGGTACTTTACATGTTTTTGGAGCTATTGAGAATGAAATTGCATTCCTTTTTTTTTTTTTCTTTCTGGTGCTTCTTTTATTATTATTATTATTATTTTTATTATACTTTAAGCTCTAGGGTACATGTGCACAATGTGCAGGTCTGTTACATATGTATACATGTGCAATGTTGTTGTGCTGCACCAATAAACTCGTCATTTACATTAGGTATATCTCCTAATGCTATCCCTCTCCCCTCCTCCCACCCCACAACAGGCCCCGGTGTGTGATGTTCCCCACCCTGTGTCCAAGTGTTCTCATTGTTCAATTCCCACCTATGAGTGAGAACATGTGTGTTTGTTTTTCTGTCCTTGCGATAGTTTGCTGAGAATGATGGTTTCCAGCTTCATCCATGTCCCTACAAAGGACATGAACTCATCCTTTTTTATGGCTGCATAGTATTCCATGGTGTATATGTGCCACATTTTCTTAATCCAGTCTATCATTGATGGACATTTGGGTTGGTTCCAAGTCTTTGCTATTGTGAATAGTGCCGCAATAAACATACGTGTGCATGTGTCTTTTTTTTTTTCATTTATCTTTTTTTTTTTTAATGGTGAAGACATTCAAAAACCTCTTATCTAGCTATTTTGTAATTTACTAAATCTTACTGTAAACTATTGTCACCCTACTGTGGAATAGAACACCAGAACTCATTCCTTCTTCATTCTTTTTTTTTTTTTATTTTTTCATTTTTTTATTTTTATTTTTATTTTATTTTATTTTATTTTTTTAATTTTTCTTTTCATTATTATTATTATTATTATTATTATTATTATTATTATACTTTAGGCTCTATGGTACATGTGCGCAATGTGCAGGTAAGTTACATATGTATACATGTGCCATGCTGGTGCGCTGCACCCACCAACTCGTCATCTAGCATTAGGTATATCTCCCAATGCTATCCCTCCCCCCTCCCCCCACACCACAACAGCATTCCTAATTTCTTTTTCAGCTAGTTTACTGTTAGTGTGTAAACATGCTACTGGTTTTTGTATGTTGATTCTCTATCCTGCATCTTTACTAAATTTATTCATCAGATCTCAGAGTTTTCAGGATTATTATTGATATTTGAGAACTTATGCCTGCCATTTTCTCGATTTCTGGGGTTTTTTTTGGCATATCCTTTATTCCTTTATTTCTCTCTTGTTGTTTTATTGTGGTTTGGTGGGTTTCTGTAGTGGTAACATTTGAGTCTTTTCTCTTCCTTATTTGTGTTTTTACTCTACCGGTGAGTTTTATGCTTTTGTAGATTTTCTTTTTTTTTATGATTAAGTATAGAATTTACTTAAACATAAAGCTTGGAAATAGCCACCTGGAAACATCAACTCTAAATAAATGGGATCAGCGTCCCAAAGTAGAGACATTAGGGTTTCACACACAGAGGGAAAGACAGAGAGGCCTTAGCAAAATCACGACATTTTCTGTTCAAGAGTAGTGCATAGGTTACAGCAATCTGGTTGGTTACAGATTGATACACTTCAAGAAGGATACTTTATCACTCCATGAGAAGGGACAATGATCCGAGGAGGTCTTATCTTTGGGGCTGCTTAGTCTTCCTAATTACTTACAGGAAAACTCTTAGAAGTTGCTCCTGCATACCACTGGACTCAGGTTACATGGCCACATTCCTCTCAAGGCTCAGAATTACCTAAAGGTCAATAGCTTTAAATTGGAGTTATCTGATGTTTGAATTATTTAATTTCCTACTGAGATAAAGTTACTATCTCCCTTGCTGTTTGCCTTTCAAAGACAGCTCCCAAGTTTTTCAGAAATACATCCCTGGGTCATTAAGCTGAAAAAAGGTTTAGTTAGTTTCTAAAAAATACAAAGTTAGCTGGGTGTGGTGGCTCATGCCTGTAATCCCAGTTACTCAGGAGGCCGAGGCAGGAGAATTGCTTGAACCCAGGAGACAGAGGTTGCAGTGAGGTGAGATAGTGCCTTGCACTCCAGCCTGGGTAACAAGAGAAAAACTCCGTCAAAAAAAAAAAAAAAAAAAAAAAAAAAACACCTCAGAAGACAGAGAAAATGCATTTACAAATTTTCTAAATAAATGTCCTAAGAAAAGAGACAAAAAGGAAGAAAATATCTTCCTTTATTTTTAAAAAAGGAATTATACTATACCTCACATTTATTTGGTTGTTTGTTTGAGATAGGGTCTAGCTTTGTCATCCAGGTTGGAGTGTGGTGGCGAGATCAGAGCTCACTGCAGCCTCCAACTTTCTGGCTCAAGTGATCCTCCGACCTCAGCACCCCAAGCAGCTGGGACCACAGGTGTGCACCACCACACCTGGCTGATTTTTTTTTTGATTTTTAGTAGAGATGAGGTCTCACTATGTTGCCCAGGCTGATCTTGAACTCCTGGGCTCAAGTGATCCTCCTGCCTTGGCCTCTCAAAGTGCTGGGATTACAGGTGTGAGCCACCGCTCTGGGCCCTGACTGTATTTCCATGAAAAATGAAATATTCCTTCACCTCCTTTGTGTAATAGGGAGTTTTGTATGTCACCTTTCAGTTTCCATTAACTACTCAAACAACCCAGGACCTTGCCTAGTTTAATAAGCTGTTCTAATTGTCAGTCCCTGCTGCAACCAGCACCCCACTCCACTCCTTTACTGAGGTGCCTGCCCCTCTCCCCCGCTCTGCCCCAGATGGAGAGGAGCTCACCCTGCCTGCAGGATGCATGACTCTGCCTGCTCAAACAAGGTGCTTTGCATTAAAACCATTTTCAACTTAAGAGGAAAAATGATTCACTACATATTGTAACCCACTACAATATGTTGTTTTACCTTCGATTGTTTGAAATATTAACTTAAAACATACAGGAAATGCCTGTCTTTACTGCAATCTCTGAACATAAATTGTGAAGATTTCATGGACATTTATCAGTTCCCAAATAATACTCTTATAATTTCTTATGCCTGTCTTTACTTTAAACTCATAATCCTGTTATCTTGGTAAGCTGAGAATGTACGTCACCTCAGGACCACTATTGTACAAATTGATTGTAAAACATATGTGTTTGAACAATATGAAATCAGTGCACCTTGAAAAAAAACAGAATAGCAGTGATTTTCAGGCAACAAGGGAAGACAACCATAAGGTCTGACTGCCTGTGGGGTCAGGCAAAATAGAGCCATATTTTTCTTCTTGCAGAGAGCCTATAAATGAACGTGCAAGTAGGAGAGATATCACTGAATTCTTTTCCCAGCAAGCAATATTAATAATTACCCTGGGGAAGGGATGCATTCCTGGGGGGAGGTTTATAAAAGGCCGCTCTGGGAGTGTCTCTCTTATGCAGTTGAGATAAGGACTGAAATACGCCCTGGTCTGCTGCAGTACCCTCAGACTCACTAGGGTTGGGAAAAACCCCACCCTGGTGAAATTGAGGTCAGACCGGTTCTCTGCTCTTGAACCCTGTTTTCTGTCTGTTGTTTAAGATGTTTATCAAGACAATATGTACACAGCTGAACATAGACCCTCACCAGTAATTCTAATTTTGTCCTTTGTCTTGTGATCTTTGCTTTGCCCTTTGCCTTGTGATCTTTATTGGCCTCAGAAGCATGGGATCTTTGTGACCTACACCCTGTTCATACACCCCCTCCCCTTTTGAAGTCCTTAATAGAAACCTGCTGGTTTTGTGGCTCAGGTGGGCATCACGGACCTACCAATATGTGATGTCACCCCTGGCAGCCCAGCTGTAAAATTCCTCTCTTTGTACTCTTTCTCTTTATTTCTCAGACTGGCCAACACTTAGAAAGAACCTACACTGAAATATTGGGGGCTGGATCCCCCCATACTTAACATAAACATTTTAATGTCAATTATGCTTGAACTCAATGTTAAGTCAACTCAATCTCAAGTCAATGCTGAAGGCTCTAATGTCAATTAAAGCTTCATGATTTGCTATAGTCATTGTATTTGGAACAATTATCTGAAAAATGAATTTTCTGATGTTCTGCAAGGATTAACCTCGGACTGAAGACCTTGCCATACATATGACATTTGTAAGATTTCTGTCCAGTATAGATTCTCTGAAGTCTAATGCTGTGTGAACATGAAGTCAAGACTTTGCTACAGTCATCACACTTGAGGTTTCTCTCCTGTATGAATTCTCTTATGTTTTGCATAAGATGAAGCTTGACTGAAGACCTTTCCACAATCATTACATTTGTAGGGTTTCTCTCCAGCATGAGTTCACCAATGAACTGCAAGGTATGAACGATGTCTGAAAAATTTGCCACATTTACTATACTTGTAAGATCTCTCTTCATTATGGATTCTGTAATGATTTGCAAAGGTTGTGGCATTACTGAAGGCTTTGTGAGAATCATTACATTTGTAAAGTTTCCCTATACCATGGATTGCTTGATGATGAATAAGTGTAGACTGCCCACTAAAGGCTTTGCCACACTCATTACACTTGTAAGGTTTCTCTCCAGTATGAACTCTCTAATGTTGTGCAAGATTTGATTGTTGATTAAAAACTTTGCCACATTCATTATACTTGTGAGATTTGTCTCCAGTATAAATTGCCTTATGAATTACAAGGGCTGAATTTCAAGTGAAGGTCTTGCCACACTCATTACACTTGTAATGTTTCTCTCCAATATGAAGTCTACGATGGCCTATAAGAAATGACTTCTGACTGAAGTCTTGCCACACTCATTACACTTGTAAAGTTTCTCTCCAGTATGACGTCTATAATGACATGCAAGGTTTCCTTTTTGACTGAAAACCTTGCTACATTCATTACATCTGTAAGGTTTCTCTCCAGTATGAACTCTCTAGTATGAACCGCTCTGATGTTGTGCAAGGCATGAATCCCTCTGGAAAGCCTTGTCACAAACCTTACATTTGTATGGTTTTTCTCCAGTATGAATTCTTTTATGTCTTTCAAGGTGTGACCTGCAACTGTAAACTTTGTCACATTCTTCACACTTGTAAGGTTTCTCTCCAGTATGAAGTCTACGATGAAGTGCAAGGTTTGCTTTTCTACTAAAAGCCTTGCTACATTCATTACATGTGTGAGGTTTCTCTCCAGTGTGAATTGCCTTATGCATTACAAGGGCTGAATTTCAAGTGAAGGCCTTGCCACACTCATTAAACTTGTAAGGTTTCTTTCCAGTATGAAGTCTCTGATGTTGTACAAGACATGAGTCATGCCAAAAAACCTTGTCACAAACCTTAAGGTTTCTCTCCAGTATGAAGTCTATGATGAAGTGCAAGGTGTGCTTTTCTACTAAAAGCCTTGTCACATTCATTACATGTGTAAGGTTTCTCTCCAATGTGAACTCTCTTATGGCGTGAAAGGCATGAATTATCCCAGAAAGCCTTGTCACGAACCTTACATTTGTATGCTTTTTCCTCCAGTATGAATTCTCCTATGTGTTTTAATTTGTGATCTGCAACTATAAACTTTGTCACATTCTTCACATTTGTAAGGTTTCTGTCCAGTATGAAGTCTATGATGGCATTGAAGGTAAGACTTCTGACTGAAGGTCTTGCCACACTCATTACACTTCTAAGGTTTCTCTCCAGTATGAACTCTATGGTAGCATGCAAGGTATTGCTTCTGTGGAAAGACTTTGCCACGTATATGACATTTATATTGTTTCTCTCCTGAATGGGTTATGTGATGTCTCCTTAAGTGTGAGCTATAATTAAAGGCTTTGCCACACTCATTACATTGGAAAGGTTTTTCTTTCATGTGTACTTCCTGTATTTGTGTGAATAATGAAGAATGGAGGAAATTATTCCCATACTTATTAGAAATATGGGTTTTGAGCCTACAAAAAATTATTTGGGATGTTGAAGCTGAGGAAGCATCATTGATAGACTGGTCCACTTGATTACCAATTTTCCCTTTAGTCTGAAATATGTACAGTTCAGGTAGATGCAAATGAAAGCTTAATCCAAGCTTAATCCAAGTGATCTTTAATGGGCTCGTTTCCAGTGTGCTTTTGATCATGTCGATCTGTACTACCAGTTAACTCTTTGATTTCTGTCATGGGTGCTTCATGGCCATTTCTTTCAATTTCTTGCCACTGAAACTCAAAGTCATGAATATCTTTCTTGATTTCTGGGAAGCAAAAATCATGTCTTTCCAATGTCCCTGTGTGGAACACTTCTGTATTGCCTTACCCCATTGATGAGAACTCCATCATGGATTTTAAAGAGCTATCCACAGACTCCAGGTTCCTATAGTTCTCCAACATCATTTCCCTGTATAAAGCCCCCTGCTCAGGGTTCAGGCATTTCCACTCTTCCACAGAGAATTTTATAGCCACATCCCTGAAAGTCAAGTGTCACTGAGGAAGAGCCATCCCTGGCTCCTTTTCTTTGCTCTTCTTGGTGGCTTCCTTACATAACATGAGTTTTTGGAAATCAATTGGACTCTCAATTTGCTCTGGGTTGAGAAAGAGGGGCCTGAATTTCTAGGTCTGTGGGGACCCCATGTCGCCAGTATAGCAACACCAGAGAACTGGGAAGCATACAGCTGTGGTGTAACCTTCAGTCCACCACTTTTGTGGATTTTCATGATAATAGTTATTGTCCTTTTGCTTCCAGGTGTAGAACCTGTTTCTTTTTATTCCAAGTGTAGAACTCCCTTCAGCATTTCTTGTCAGGCTGGTATAGTTCTGATTAATTCCCACAGCTTTTGCTTATCTGAGAAAGACTTTATTTCTTCTTCATTTGTAAGGGATAATGTTTCTGGTTATAGTATCTTTGGCTAAATTTTTTTACATCGCTTTGAATATATAATTCCTTCATCACCTACTCTGTAAGGTTTCTGCTGAGAAATTTGCTGTTACTTTGATGGGGGTCCCTAATGAGTGACTAGATGCTTTTCTATTGCTGTTTTTAGAATTCTCTCTTTGTCTATGACATTTGACATTTTGACTGTAGTGTACTGTGGAGAAGATGTTTTTGCATTGTGCTGACTTGAGGATCTCTGAGTTTCCTGTATCTGGATGTGTAAATCTCTTGCTAGACTTGGGAAATTTTCACATATTATTTTATAGAATAGATTTTCAATCCCTTTCATTTTTCTCTCTGCCTTTTGGGGCACTGAAAATTCAAATGTTTGGTCACTTTGTAGTGTCCCATATGTCATGTAGGCCTCTTTTATTTTTTGTAAATATCTTTTTCTTTATTTTTGTCTGACTGAAAAGACCGTTCTTCAAGTTCTGAAATTCTTTCTTCTGCTTAATCTAGTCTAATCTTGAAGCTTTTAAATGTATTTTGTATTTCAACACAAATTTTTCAATTCCAGAATTTCTCTTTTGTTCTTGTAATGATAGATATATCTCTCTGATAAATTTCTTATTCATATCCTGATTTGTTTTTCTGATTTTTATTGTTTTCTGAGTTCTCTTTTATCTCTTTCAGCTTCTTAAATATAATTTTTTAAATTATTTTCTAGAAATTTGGAAATTTCTTTTTCATTGGAAATTGTTACCAGAGAATTATTGTGTTCCTTTGAAGTTTTCTTATTTCCTCGCTTTTTTAAATATTTCCTGTGTCCTTACATTGATATCTGTACATCTGGAATAGCTATCAATTCTTCCAATTTTTAAAATTTGCTTTTATAGGGGAGGATATTTTTCTGAAGATGTATCCATGGTGTTCGTTGTATAGGGCACTTTGGCTTTGCATCTGGATGTGTGCAGCAGTGTAGTCTCTGTTTATTTATTGAGCTGTAAACAGTGTCAGTGTTATCTGTGATTTCCTCTGTGGCTTAGGGCACAGTTGTTAGTGGGATCTGTTATAAAGTTCTGCTGGGATAGGGCATCAGTTGGGCCAGTCCTTGGGGCCCAGTGGTGGCGGTGGCAGGCCAAGCATGCCTGTCCTTGGGCTTCAGGACACTGTATGCTGGCCCTGGTGTTAATGGGTCCAGGTGTGCCGATTCTTAGGTTTCCAGGCAGCTTGGTTGGTGCCAGCAGTGGCAACAATAGGTCGGGTTGGTTGGTGTGTTCTTGAAACCCTGGGAAGTGGGATTGGCATGGACAGTGGTGGTAGCAGTCACAGGACAATCCTCTGTCTCCCATGCATTTCACATTGTTGTTTGTTTGTAGTAGATTTAGTGGGGTTGATGGGACAATCCCCAGGCTGCAGGTGATACATACAGGTTAGTGCAGATTGTGGCATGGCAGGTTGAGTCAGCTTGTCCTCAGGCCCCAGTCAGAGTGTTCAGGTCCTAACAGTGGGTTACAGTTAGGGTGATCCCTAGGCTTCAGGAATGTTCTAGGGAACTGGGCAGTGGTTGGGAGGTAGCAGAGCTAAACCAGGTGGAACTATCCTTAGGCCTTCTGGTGATACACATAGGTGCTGGCTGTGGTAGGCAGGAACAAGGTGATCTCCACACCCCCAGTGAAATACTTAGGTGGGAGTGGCAGCAGCTATGGTGCGCCCCTTTTGCTGGAGAGTATAAGGTTGCTTTCAGTAGCAGCAGCCATAAACAAGCAGCTGAGGAGCACATGCTTTGGCCTTAGGTGGCAGCTGCAAGTAGGGTAGCCTTTCCTCAGGGCACATATAAACACATGGTGGTCCTGCTGCCAGGGGTGGTGGGGCTTGCTGCCAATGGCTTATACTTTGGCCCTGGCAACAATAGCCATCATCGGCATGCAGGCATCTAGGAATGTAGAAGTGCAGAGGCTGTTGGGACACAAGACAGGACGTACTCTGGTGTGGGCTACACTCAAAATGATGCATTGCTGTAGATGCTTACAACTCAGGGAGTGTGTGAGCTCCAGGCTCCCTACATTTTTCTTAGGGCATGCAGGGGTTAAGAGGCTTTCTGGTGGCTAAGATTGCAGCAGTCCATGGTGGGAATGTGTACCACTAGGGGTCACTCACTTACTTTATCACCTCATTAGGGAGCCTTTCTAGGCTCCCACCTGATTTTGGCTGAGCAGTCTGCCTCAGAATGCATATTTTAAATGTTTGTATATTGTCTATTTTCCTTCCAGAAAAGACATAACAAGCTATAGTCCCACTATTGTATTCATTTCTCTGGGCTATGTTGCATATTTTTAAACGTAAAGTATTTGCCAATATAATGAGTGAGAAAAGCTGTATCATTATTGATCGACTTTAAATTGTCCTGGTTACTAATACATTTAAATACTTTCTGCATTATTTGTGTAAATTCCTTTTATGAAATCATTTGCCCCCGTGAATCAATTATCTATTGCAACAATCGTGTTGCATAACAAAAAACCACAAAACCCAGTGGCTTAATAAAATAATTAAGTATTTACCTCGCAGTAGTGGATTGGCAGAGTGATTACCTAGTCTGGGTTTACTCACGTATTTGCAGTCAGCTGTGGTTTGGTAAAGTAGGCTTTGTTAATTTTGCCTGTGCTGTCTCACATGTTTGAGGGTTGGTTGGCTGTTACCTGCTCAGAGAGATCATTGGCTGTGATGACTACACTGACATAGCACTGCTCCTCATATATCATCCTCCAGAAGGCAATCCCAGGCATGTTTTTAGGAAGGAATCAGTGAAAAGAGAGAAAGGGGAAACTTGTAAGCAATTTTTTAAGCCTCTAGTTACGCCATATTTGCTAATATCCCATTAACCAAAATAAATTATGTAGCTGAGCATAGAAACAAGGACAAGAGTCAGGGAGTGTGAGTGCAGATGCTATATGGGAGAACAGAAAAATTACATAACATAGGATACAAATACAGGGGAAAAATGTAGCTGTTTTATAACCCATATACCATACTATTTTTCTAATGATGTGTCAAATTTTTTAAAAAATTATTTTCTTGTTCTTAAAAATTTATTTTTAAAGATATTTTATTATGCATATTTAAGGTATGCAACATGACATCATATGCACTTCTTTTATGTGTAAAACAGTTAATGTAGTGAAACAACATATTCTTCATCTCACTGGAAACCCAGATTTTAAGGATTTCTCTGTGTTTTTACATCCAGAGTAAAGCAACAGTTGCAAATCTATAAGAAAATGACAAACTCCACCCTCTCCTTTCCAAAATAATTTAAAAAGTCAAAATACTGAAATGAATACTTCACCAATGAAGATATCCAAATGGCCAATAGATATTTGAAAAAGTTTTCAGCACCATTATTTCTTTGGGAATTACAACTACAATAAGATACTATCATAAGGCCACTAGAATATTAACTAGAATGTGAAGCAAAAGCAACTTTCATGTATTGCTATCCTAAAATGGTATACCACTTTGGAAAAGTGTTTAGTCACTTCTTACTAAGTTAAATAGATGCCTCTTCTGTAATCCAACAATAACACTCCTATGCATATGTCCAACATAAATTAGTGCACATGTTCACAAAATAACTGTACAGAATGTTCATGACAGTGGTATTCATATTAGCCAAAACCCAAAAACAACCAAGATGCAATGTTAATTAACAGGGGAACTGGTAAACATATGATGGTATATTCACACAATTAATACTACCTGGTAGCAGTATTATGAACTTCTAGTAGTGTTATAAACTAACACAAAAAATGAACTACTGACATGCAACATAATGAATAAATTTTATTGTGCTTAAGGAAGGAATATAAACATAAAAGAAATGTATTTACTTTACTGAGATCATACAGCCTTAATACTAAAAAATTACAAAGACAGTACAAAATAAGGAAAATTATATAACCATTTATTTTACAAATACAGATGTAAAACGTTTGCATTCAAATTTCAAGAAATCAAAGCTCAGCAAAATAAAGCCAGAAAATAATTAAAACAATACAACACTATGATCAAGGAAGTTAATCCTAAAAATGTACATATAGTTTAATTTTTGAAAATAATACATTTTATTAATGATAAAAATTATCAACTGGTTTTTAAAAGTATGTAATTTTACCTGAAGTTCAAAAAAAAACAAAAAATAATATATTGTGATAGAAGTCAGAATAGTAGTTACCTAGGTGGTGTCCTGGAACATGAGGAAAAGTTCTGGAGCGATGAGAAAACTCAAGTCATAATTTAGGAGATGACTATATGATTGTAGTAGAACAACTCTCAAACTTTTTAGCCTGAAGGCCACATTTTTATATCCTTAACAATTATTGAGGGAACCTAAGATCTTTTTTCTTAATATTGGTTATATTCATCAATATTTACCACAATAAAAATTAAAGCTGAGATTTTAAAAATGTTAATTTTAAAATAATGAAAAACCCATTGAACATAAATATAAACAATACTTTTATTAAACAAAATAACAATATTTTCCAAACTAAAGAATAGTTAACAAGAGTTAACAAGAAGTGTGATGTTATTTCCCCCTTTTTACATTTAAGCTTTGGCTATTATCTGAAGACTGACATGAAGACATTTTTGTTTTCCTCATTCTAGGAGTAATTATCAAAAATAGTTATGCTAGTTTTACATGATACCCTTTCAGCCTTTATAAAATAATTATTTTTGCCACTAATCCATTGATCTAATGCATGATTTTCAAATATTCAATTACATCATATTTTGGAAATAACTTCACTTGGTCATGGTGTTTTATTAATTAATTTCTGCTTTATTTTGCTGAGTTTTAATTTTGTGAGTTTGAGTGCAAACACTTTTTCATCTTTATTTATAAAATAAATGGTTTCATAATTTTCTTTATTTTGTACTACCTTTGTAATTTTTTTTTTTTTTTTACCTCAGGGCCATATGATCTCAGCAAAATGAATTAGAAACATTTTAATTTTTAAATGTTCTGAAATAGTTTATGTAGCAAGAAAATTTTCTGTTCCTTAAAAATGTGAAAGAAAATATTTATATGATAACTTCCAGCTAGTGTCTTTATTGAAGGTATATATTTTTTCATTTGTTTAATGATAATGGGTTATTTTTCATTTTCTAATTTATTGCTACATATATACAGATCTTCATGTAGTCACATTCTATATTTCTTCCTCTACGTATTGTTTACTTGCAAATGTGTTTTATATTTAGCTGTGGGATATACAACTCAATTTATTTTTGTCTTAATTTTAAAAAGCAAACATGGATTAAATTTTAACTTGTTACTAGTATCATGTTTTAACACAAATACCTGTTTTTTCTTATCACGTGCTCTCAAGGAAGATCTGCATTTCATCTAACTTCTTATAATAACTTTTTTCTGAAAATATTACTAGGTTTGGATTAAATAGAATTTTACTATACACATTATCTGTCTCTCTTTCCATATATCTTTGGTTTATTACCAAAAGGATCTTCCATTTCACTGTTTTTACTTCTTTTTCTTACTATGCTGTAATCTTTAAATTTCAAATAACAGTATTATAGTATAATTCTTAGAATATGTCCAATATTAAAAAATGCAATTGTTTGAAACTTGTGCTTTATACAGTCTTAATATATGAACCTTATTTTTTGTTTATTGCTGAAGTAAACACACGGCATATCAGATATTGAATTTGGCAGATTTCTAACTAAATTACCCTGTCACTGTGTTGCTGGAGATCCCATATTCATTGACTCGGTCCACTGCTACATAAAGTAATATAGTTATATAGCAAAAAGAATGACAGAATAACAGATGGATAATCTATTAGCAGGAACATCAGAGACTAAAATAGGAGTGCCGTGCAGTGGTGCCATTCCTGTAGTCAGAAGAATGCTGGAGAAAATATAACTTCAAATACTGGAGTTAAGCAAGTAGAATATTAATTATTCAAAAGGGGGGAAAACTCAGAACATATTCCAGTATTTTAGCAGAAGCTACAGATTTGTAGAGGTTATTATTAAATTAAAATAATTGAGTATGAAGTACTTGCCCACCCATGAACAAATGAAGCAGAATGGGTAATATTGCTAGCAGAGATATTTAGAGTGAGACTTTGGAGTCAGACAGACAGCTTGATGATGATTGATTCCCATCTTTTGCTAGCTGTGTAATTCTGGATATTACCTACTCTCAGTTTGCACATTTTACTAATATCTACTTCATAGGGATATGGGGAGGGGCTAGATAATAGATGTAAAACATTTAGCAGAGTGTTGTTGGTTAGTAAGTGTCAACTCAGTTGTAGTTTTATTATCCTAATAGAAACGTTTAAACTAGAAAGCTATGAAGCTATGAAATTAGAAGTCTGACTCATATCCTTGAATTCCTTTTAAAAGACATTATGTAGCCTGGTATAAAATTATATAAAATGGTTCTTTTTCTTTTTTTTTTTTTTTTTTGAGGCAGGGTCTTGCTTCATTATCAGGCTGGAGTGCAGTGGCATAATCATAGTTTGAACTCTTGGGCTCAAGTGGTCCTCCTGCCTCAGCTTCTCAACTAGCTATGACCACAGGCATGCCTCACCATGCTGAGCTATTTTAAAAATTTTTTTGTAAAGACAGGGGTCTCGCTATGTTACCCAGGCTGGTCTCAAACTCCAAGTTTCAACCAATCTTCTTGACTCCCACAGCACTGGGATTACAGGTGTGAGCCACCACACCCAACATAAAATGGTTCCTATAGAATTTTTAGTATTTGATGTATGTACATACACCTTTGAAACTACTCTTAAGAGTAAGACTCATTGCACATTTTATCTTAAAATGGTTTTTTAATAGGCTTTATTTTTAGAGCAGTTTTAGGTTCACAGCAAAATTGAGCAGAAACTACAGAGATTTCCCTTGGACTCCTTGACACCCTCTTCCAACACACATGCATAGCCTCTCCCACATAAAATCTCTCACCACAGTGGTACATTTCTTAAACTTGACATACCTACACTGACATATTATCATTGCCCAAAGTCCAGAGTTTACATTGCAGTTCACGCTTAGTGGGTACATTCAGTAAGTTTTGACAAATGTATAATGACATGTATACACCACTGTAGTGTCATACAGAATATTTGCACTACTCTAAAAACCTTCCATGCTTTTTTTGCCTATTATTGCATATTTTCCCTATCTCTTGGAGTCTCTTTTTCCTGTTGTCATGGTTTTGCCTTTCCCAAAATGTCAAATTGGTAGAATCATACATATGTTAGCCTTTTTGAGTTTGTTTCTTTCACTTAGTGATATGCATTTAGGTTTCCTCTCGATCTTTTCATGAATTGACAGCTAACTTCTTTTTAGTACTCAATAATACTCCATTGTCTGGATATATCATAGTTTGTTTTTCCATTCATTCACTGAACCACATCTTGGTTGCTTTCAAGTTTAGATAATTATGAGTAAAGCTGCTATAAACATCCCTGTGAAAGCTTTTGTGTGGACAGAAGTTTTCAACTAATTTGGGTAAATATCAAGGAACATGATTCATGGATTGTATAGTGAGAGTATGTTTAGTTTTGTAAGAAACTGGCAAACTGTCTTCAGAAGAAGTTGTACCATTTTTCATTCTCATTAATAATAAATGAGAGTTCCTTTTGCTCCACATCCTCACCAGTATTTAATATTGTTAATGTTTTGGATGTTGGTCATTCTATGAGGTGTATAGTGATAGCCAATTATTGTTTTAATTTATAATTCCCTAATGAGATATGATGTTAAACATATATGCATATATTTTTTTCCAACTGTGTATCGTCTTTGTGAGGTGTCTGCTCAGGTCTTTGCCCATTTCTTAATCATGTTGTTCAATTTTGATTATGTATATGTAAGAGTTCTTTGTATATTTTGAATAACAGTTTCTTATCAGAAATGTTTTTCTTCAAATATTTTCTCCCAGGCTGTGGCTTGTCTTTCCATTCTATTCACAGTATCTCTTAGAAACCAGAAAATTTTAATTGTAATAAAGTCTGGCTTATCAATTCTTTATTTCATAGGTCATGCCTGTGGTATTGCATCTAAAAAGTCATTATCAAACCCAAGGTCATCTAGATTTTCTCCTGTTATCCTCTAGGAATTTTATAATTGTGTGTTTTACATATTGGTCTATGATTCATTTTGAATTTTTTATTTTGTGAGCAGAGTAAGGTTTGTCTACAATCTCTTTTACTTCTTTTGCATGTAGATGCCCAGTTGTTTCAGAAAATTTGTTGCAAAGACTATTGTTTATTTGTTTGAGATGATGGAATAAGAGTGACTAAAAATGAATTTATAAAGATCTGATGACTGTGATTTTTTACAGCAAATGAGAAAAATCCAATCAAAGGTACTTCAAGAAAGAGTTTTACTGATGAAGCTAAAACTATTCTACATAAGATTCTGGATTCTTACCATATTAATACAATGCTTAGGGAATAGACTTTTTCCCAGTGTAAATAATATAGTATTTACTATTATGCTATTGGTATAGGAAATGTTGAATAAATGATTTTTCTTTGTTTGTTTGATTGATTGAATAAATGAATAAATAACTTTCTAGGGTGTACAGTTTATGTGGCATGAAAAAGCTGTGAAAGCTAAGACTGGAGATTATTGTGTTTTGAGGACATTTCTATTAGTTGTATTTTAAAGGAAAGTTAAGCCCCAGATAACTTGATGCTTACTGGGTTTAGGGACTGTTCGAAGATAGATGTTTTGCAGTTTTTCCATAAGCATCTTTTCTGGCAGACCTATACTTAGCATAATGTGTGGGCTTCAGTGAAACAAATTTTGAAGTTGTCTTGAGTCCTCACAATAATAAAAACCTTTGCAAATACCGAATTCAGAATTCCATAGCGGAAATGTGAAAACCCTCCTTTCTTTGTCCGTGCCTTCCTACACACCTAACTACCTATTTTATTTGACATATACACATTTTCCCATAGCCCCAGAGACTCCCATTGACAAATTTATTAAACTTATCTTATCCAGAATGTTAATGTTTCTGTAAATCTTCACCATCTGTTGTACCATCTAATTGCAAATGTGGAGTGAACATAATTCATGATTTTATCATGATAAATTTAGATAAGTGATTTAAATGCACTTGAATATTCTTTATTCAAAGCTACATGGATTTTTCAGCCTTTCCTTCTCTCCTAGGAACTGTTGCGAAGCTGTTATTTCCCAGTGCCCTTGTGTCACAAAGGGATTTTCTTGAAAAAGTCACTCGCTTCTTTAGGCTTGCCACACCACCTCCAAGTGTAACAGACAGTAAATGAGATGCCATTAGGTTAAACCTGAGCTGCCTCCTGAGAAACATGAATAATTGAAATCCTTCACATACATATTTATCTCTCTCTCTCTCTGCTTGTCAATCACTCGTCAATAGCTACCACTCCAAACATACCTGTCTATTACCCATATGCATTATTCGACCTCTACCTTACTCCTTTATTTCAATCTATAAGAGGATTTAACACTGCCTATTTTTTAAATATAAATTTTCTTATTATCCTTATAAAAAATCACTTTTAAGCTAGTTGTCAAAATATTTCCATGGTGCTATTATTAAAACCACAAGGTTATATTTTGTACATTTCTGAAGTTTCTTCTGTATGTGTTCTGATATATGTGTTTTTTAATAGGTAGAATATAAAAAAGATTGTTTTCTTGAAGTCAGCTGTTCATTGGGAAATAAGTGGACAGATGGTCTAAACCTTTAAATGAAAATATATTCATAGCAGTGTAGCGCTACTAAGCCCTTTTGAAATCCAACACAAAATTCATGAGCCAGATCCTACTGTTCTCTTATGCTTCAAGAGAGTCTATTTGACTGAACTGCAAAGTAGATCATCTGATGTCACAGTTGAATCTATGCATGGGCCATATCATTTGAGTGATATTATAACCAGTCATCAGGCCTCTCCAGTTCTCTGGGTTCTACACACACCCTCTATGCCAGTATCACAGAAGTAATGGCACTCTATGAGATTACAACTCTCAATATTCCCTAAAGGTGAGCAACCAGAGGTGGGTTTGTGCTTTTCCTTCCTGTGTTCTCAGGAGCTAGCATAGGGAGTGACAGAGGAGAATGCACAGAAATTGCTTGTTGAATTAGTACCAGGAGCATAAAGAATATATAATATGTTGAATGATAAAAACATTGAAAATGTCTTTGGGAAGAAAAGAAAGCGTAAGCTTTCCAAGTACGTTTTCTTTTTCTCTGATAAATGCTAAGACAATGTCAGCTAATTTAGCCAAAAAGTATAAAACTTACCTGTTGAAAGAGTTTGCTGAAAATATTGGTAGGGAGGAGACATCTGACACGTTTAGTAAATTTCTTGCCAGTATCTTCACTTTACTTTGGGTGGACATTCCAACAGTGTCCTGTGGCTATGATACTGTACTGCAAAAAGCACTGCACAAAGGTAAAGCAGAGGCCATTTAGAGGTGCTAGGAATTCTGCCATACATTGAACCATTGGTTCCTAGGCAATTAATGTAGTAGTATTAGATTTTCCCTCAACTTTGAAAACATTTCATCAAAAACACTCCAAGTCAGTTTATTTGTCTGGATATTTTCAGAGAAATTTATATACAACCCACTGCCTATTTCAATAAAATCATGGTTAAAAAATATCTCTAAAAGGAGCAGTGAGAGAAAGTGAGATTAAAATTTTAAACAAATAGCCCCACATTGAAATGCATGTGTAGCTTATTACCATCTTGATGTGTGAGCATGGAAACTAGTTATACCTAGTAATTATTTTTTTCAATTCTTCCACTAAGTTATTCTATTCCATTTAAATATTTATATGAATAATATTTAATATTCATATTTCATAGGAAGTAATTAGAAAAAGCAGAGTAATGTGAAGAAGCTTGCTTATTCTCAAATCTGAGTGATTTTCTAAGATTTAGCACCCACATCTCCAAACCAGTCTTTTACTCTGCATAACTCAACCATGTGCCAAGTGGCCAGCTTTCAATAAAACTGCTTCTTAACCAGCTCTGTTCACAGCTAAACACTTGATAATTCTTTCTGTGTTGCTGCAGAGCCCTGTGTTGTACCCAATTATCCTACACTCATGCTGCTTTAGAAGTTATTGAGTGTGGAGCTAAAAAGTGAGGAAGATTGTTTCTCCTCTTGTTTTTTGACCTTGTATATGACAACTGCAATCAGAGTAATCTTTCTAAAATGCACTCCTCCAATGGCTCATAAAGAGGCCCTCATTCAAAAGCCTAGGTATCCTCTCTGAACTTCTATAGGCTGCTACAGAATGAGATTCTGGTCTTAGAATCTGATCTTAGAATTCTACATGTGCTTTCAAACCATGTAAGTTTAATTTGCTTCTTTGTGGATTTTTTTTCATAAACAAAAGTAACAATTATTAAATCAAGTTGAAAAGCAAGCATTTATCACATTATATAAAAAGTTATGTACTGCAAGAATATGATCCATGGATGCAGTTACAGGTACGTAGACTTTCCAGCATTCCTCTTTCCAAGTGGGAAACCCTCCTCAGATCTTCCCGTGTATTTATCACTGATGACAGCAGTATTTTCTGATAATAGGTGAAAACATAAGCCAAAATTCTTCCCCTTCTGCTTTAGCCAAAATTACAGTGGGGGAAAATATGTGAAGACATGTAAAACAGGCAAGAGTAAGACAATTGTCTGTTGTTTATTGTCTAAATTTATCATAAACACCATTAAAATCTCAAGTTAACTTAAGAATTTAACAAAAATTTTCATTATTATTTAGGGATAAACAGAGTAATTCCATGAAAAAAATCTAAGCGCCTCATCTCAGCTGGTGGCATCTTGTTCAGTTATTCATAAAGCTGGGACACAAAATTATCAACACAGAGAGAAGATTAAATAGAAACTATCATTGATTGAGAGTATTCAATGTGGAAATACTATTTTTTAATCATGCCTGACTAAGAGTTTTTAATCACTGAAAAAAAATTAAGAGGTATTTTGCATATAGGTAGCTGTATGAATTTATATGCATGTCGATTTTATAATAAATTGTACCTTCTTTTCTTTTCTTTTTTCTTTTTGGAGACAAGGTCTTACTCTGTCACCTAGGCTGGAGTGCAGTGGCACGATCTCGGCTCACTGCAACCTCCACCTCCCAAGCTCAAATGATTCTCCTGCCTCAGCCTCCCTAGTAGCTGAGACTACAGGCACCACCATGCCCAGCTAATTTTTGTATTTTTTGGTAGAGGCAGGGTTTCACCATGTTGGCCAGGCTGATCTTGAACTCCTGACCTCAGATGATCTGCCCCACTCATCCTCCCAAAGTGCTGGGGTTACAGGCATGAGCCACTGTGCCTGACCCATACCTTATTTTCATCTTAACTGTGAGCTCAGCCATTTTATCTAATCCTTTGGTTGTTTGCAAAAGTTCTGACTTAAAGAAGCTGAATGTACCTTATTTCACTATTTTAGTTAAAATTTTAGACAAGAGAAGGGCAATCAGATAAGTAATACTACATATGGTATTATACATAGAACACAATATAATATATAATACTATATATGTACTATTGCTTATCTGACTTTATATATATGTATACATATAGACAGATAGATAATTTGCTTTAACCAGATACATTTATATCCATGTTTTCTAATCAGTGTTTTGCAAGCTACAGCCTATAACCTGGTGGTAGAGCATAAAAATAATAAAACAACAACAGCTTGTTTTTGTTTTGTTTTGTTTTTTAGATACAGGATTTCACTTTGTTGCCCAAGCTGACATGCAGTGAAGTATGAAGTACAGCCTCACTGCAGCCTCAAACTTCTGGGCTCAAGCCATACTCTTGAGTAGCTAGCACTACAGGTGGGCAGCACCATGACCAGCTAATTAAAAAAAAAATGTAGAGATGGGATCTGGCTATACTGGCCAGGCTGTTCTCAAACTTCCAGCCTCAGGTAATCCTCCCACCTCGGCCTCCCAAAGTGCTGAGATTATAGGTGTGAGTCACTGTACCCAGCCCCAGTCCATTTTTAATTTGAAAAAGAAAGGATTAGAATAGAAATATTAGAGTACATTAGATGTACTAAGGTAAGTATTGCTTCTTGGAGCTGTTGTTTCATAAAGATACATGTCTGTATATGTAATATATACATACATATGCATTCGCAGATATATTTAAGTAAATATAATATAAAATATGTTTCTTACTGTGGGTACTAATTTATAAATTTGGAAAAAACTGGACTATATAATAAAAAGATGCATAGCCTGATTGAAGACCCAAGGTATCTGTTCCACTTTTAATAAAATAAGAAAGGGAAAGAGACTATAACTGACACTAAATCCTTCTCTCAGATTAAAGTTTAAAAACCTTTTAGATATAGATTATTTTCTCAGAGATATTGAGGGAAGAATCTATCGTATATATTTATGAAGTTATCATAAGTATTAAAGACTGGGTTCAGGGCTTGATATTAAAGGTTTGTTTCACTAGTGAAAGTATAATGTTAATTACAGAAAATTCACATTCCAACTGAGCATGAATGAGTTTGTTTGGCTTTATCTTCAAACACAGATCAGCCTTTGTCCCAGGCACCCATCTTTTAAACCAATTCCACCAGAAAGAATCAGCAATAGTCTTAAAAATCTAGACTATTTCTATCTCTAACGCTAAGGTAAAGGCCTCCAGTGAGACAAGCGGATGGAGAATAAAAACAAGGTCACATAAAGATAAAAATGACAAGCAAGAGCAAACATCATTTTCCCAATGGTTGAATCCATCTTTCCCAAACCTTCCCAAATCAGAGAATCAGTTATAAGTCTTAATTTATCTTACCCAGGAAAAGAGTCAGAAGGGAGAAAGTGAAGCTGGCCAAGACTGGAGTTAGGATTAAACCTACAGTCTTCAAAGCATCATATACTTCATTTGCTTTAGGGATAGAGCATGGTGAAGCTGGGTTTGCTCCCAGGAAAGAACACTCCCCTCAGCTGGTTTCTGTTTTAAAAACTCATTGAAGGAAAACTGTCCTAAGGAACGTTGCATTTTCAGAGAAACCCAGGTCTCTTACTCTTGTCCTCAATATATTTAAAATTCCAACCACAATTATTAAAATAATGGTTAATAAAATATTTTGTCCTATGACCTTTCAGATGACTCACACTTAAAAACAAATTTACTAGGAGGAAATCAACCATATATATTTTTTTCCTTTAACCCTTAAACAGATTGACACTTTAAAAAATTAACTAGGAGCAGCTACTACTATGATGTTTTTTTTTCTAATTTGGAAGTGTCCTTGTGCTACAATAGTTTCACTATTTGGGTGAATTGATTACTTCCCTATATTTAGTTTACTTTCACTGAGCTTTCTGTTACCTCCTACTGCTTCCCAGCTGAATAATTTCAAAGAGAAATTATCTTTCATAGGCGGGAAGCTAAATACTTCTATGATTTTTGGAACACTAAAATATTACTTGAGCCACTCTCAAAGTACCTGCAGAGTCGGAATACATACATATATATTTTTTCGGGGGGGAGGAAGTTTTCTTTTTCTTTTTTTTTTAAGTATTTTTTCTTTGTACTTCTTACAGATACTTTTCGGACATATAAGTGTAAGTTTTTATTACCAAGGGCTGTTATGAAGGACTTTGAAGATCACTTAAAGACTGATATCTGCTGGAGGAGAAAGAGGTTAGGAAATTATGGGAGAGTGAGTCACAAAGAGTTTGGGTCATCCTTCCTTTGAAATAAAAAAAAATAGAGATTTCAAACATTCAGAAAAGTATACAAAAATATATAAATAATAAACTGCTGAGATATAAAATGGATTATGCCATTTTATCATATTACCTTCAGGTCTCCCATTCTCTTGTGGATTTTTTCCCCTTTGTTTATTTGTAATAATACATAAGTAAGATCCTCCCGCCCATCAAACGACCCCATATTCCTTCTTCCCAGGGATAACCTCTAACATAAGATTCATGTTCTTTCTCCCAGGCATGCATTTTTCTCTCTTTGTTGGCCTCATCAATAGAAATGTGGACAAATAATATTATTTTCTACCTGATAAGATTATTGATTGTGTGAATTACATAAATTAATATATATGAAATGCTTATAACAAAGTTTTACACATATTATATGGCCAACAAATTTAGTTAGCTAGCAAGCTGTTATTTAGCTACCTCTCCACAAACCATATATTATTCTTTAAATGTATTTTAAATTTGATTAGGTCAAATACCATGAAGCTGATGATATTTGACCTTGTTTGATCTATACACAAAAAAGGAATTTTATATAATGACTCCATTTGTGTATGAATATTGCATTGCATATAACTTTTAAATACAAAATAATTTATAAGATTTATAAGATTATTCATATATCAGATCTGCATTATTAATATTCACTGCTTGACAGAATTCCATTTTGTCACCATAACAAAATGTATGCAGGTTTTCTCAACTTGAGGTTCCACTGCATTGCTTCCACATTTTCACCATTATAAACAGTGTAGTGATGGACATCATTGCATGTGCTTTCTTATGCGTGAGTGAATTCATGTAAAGTAAAACCTAAAAGTGGAATTCTTAGTTCAACAGTATGCATGTCTTTCACTTCACTGGGAATGGCCAAATTATTTGCCGATGTTTGAACTGACATACATTCTCCTTGGAATATATTCATAGTGTGAAGCCCGCAAAAATAAGGAGACATATTTATTTTGCAAGTCAAAGACCTTTCAGTGGAGCCTTAAATGTGCCTCTGAAAGAGGTCATCCGGGGAGATGTTTTCAGAAGAGAAATGTAAACTCTAAGTAATAATCAAATGAAAATGCTGCAAATGAAAAACATGGTACAGAATATCTGCGATCTGGGTCCAGGTGATTTATAGCAAATTTTTCAAGGGATAGAATTGATTGATATTGGGGAAGTTTTTGAAGGCAATACTATGCATTTTGAGTGCTCTTCATTACTTTATATAGATACAGATTTCTGTCTGAAATCATATTCCTTCTACCTAAAGATCTGTCTTTAATTTTTCTTGGAGAGTAGGTATCCCTTAGCATTTATCTGAGAACTACTTTATTTCTCTTTTATTTTAGAAAAATATTTTCACTAGATATAGAATTCTAAGCTGACATTTTTATTTTGGTTCATTAAAAATGCTACTCCTTTGTTTTTCAGTTTGCATGGTTTCTGAGAAGCCGATTGTAATTTTTATCTCTGGTCATATTTAATGTGTATTTTTTCATGTGACTTCCTTCAAAAGTGTCTCTGTCTTTATTTAAGCAGTTTGAATATGATGCATCTATGGGTGGTAATTTCCCTCTTAGTGTTTTCTGAACCTCTTGGATTTATGTCTGTCATTAAGTTTGGAAAAAAATAAGCTTATTTTTTCAAATGTATTCTATTCCATTCTTCATATATTGCAATTACGTGTATAGGAAAGAGTCGGATGATGTTCACATTCTTGGATGCTCTGTGCTGTTTTTGTTGTTGTTGTTTATTTGTGTTCTTTGCTTTTTCAATCTTTTGTCCTCTTTGTGTTTAAGTTAGATAATTTCTACTGACCTAACTTCAGGTCCCGTAAATCTTTGCTTGGCTGTATCTAGACTACTGATGAGACTCTCAGAAGTATTCTGTACTGTTTTTTTTATTTTAATTTATTTCTAGTGTTTACATGTGATTTTTTTAAAGTAGTTTTAATCTTTCTGCTGAAATCATCTAATCTAGTATGTTTCCTTACTTCTTTAATATACCTTTAACATTTTAATTATAATAATTTTAAATGAGAAATTTCAACATCTGTCATATATGGGTCTGGAGTTAATTTTTTTTTGTTTCTTGATAGTATGCTTTTCTTCTTGACTTTTTTTTTTAAAAAAAGGAGACATATTGTGTAGGACAGTAGAGACTGAAGCAAATATATTTTATACTTAGAGATAGACACACCTTTAGTATGGGATTTAAGTTAGTCTTGACTTAAGTTAACTTAGTTAAGTCTTAACTAACTTAAGTAGTAGGAGTTGGGAGAAGTTTAAAGTTGTTGCTATGGTTACCTTCCTTTTAACACAGGATTTAAAATCTTTCAGGGACACCTTGATTTAGGATAGGGGTGGTTTGTCAGGGTTTTTGGTTTTTAATTTTTGCCCAATTGCTGCTCTGTCCTCAGGTTTAGATCTTCCCTTTGCATTGTACCTCAGAAGAAAGGCTATCTCTTGCAGTTAACCTGTTATTTGATATTTGTTAGTTTTGTGGTTGAGAGTACAGGGTGTTCTCTGTGGTTCTGATTAAGCCTCTGTCTTTGGCATCATATCCTAGGTTTCAAGAGTGTTCCCTTCTCAGGAACTACCTCTATCCTGGTATATTTCTGACACCAGTAAATATCCCTGCCCCTTTTCTAGGGTAAAAAGCTTTTTTCCCCCTGTTCCCTTCTCCTAGCTGCAATAGATCTTCACCAGTACCCTAATCATGGCTATGTTTGTTACCATCCCCTCTCCTCTCACATATTAAGGCTTTTGTTTCATAGGAGATTTAGATTAGAAGAGCCAATGCAGAAGAGTTTTGTGACTTCCTGCAGTGGTTGCTGTTCCCTTCCCTAAAGCCTGCACCATTAAAAATACTTTTCTAATCATTTAAGTCAGTTGGGTTAATGGAAAAATTCCCACAAGAGTGTGTAGAATGCCTCTATGTTTGCAGCCTCTAGAAGTCTCACCCTCCCTTGTTAGTGTGCACTCACACTCTACTGATACACCAATCAACCTTACTGAACTATCTTTCCAGTTCCTGTGTCCTGAACAATTAAGCCACAACTTACAGCTCATACTTCTTTCAGGCACTTTTCTCTTCTCCAGTTTTAGGCCAGTTCACTCTTCTACTATGTCAGCTCTCTGCTGAGTTTAAGAAAAATAATAAACTTATTGTTTGCTGACATCTTTTGTCATTGTCGTATGTTATGGAATAACATTCTTCACAGTTCTTTACATCACTGAGTAAAATGTGTGCCAATGTATATGTTACCGAGGAAGAAATTTGGTTGTTGAACATTTAGGTGATAAAGAAGTGTGGCAATTTCAGAAAGGTTGGGAATCCATTGCCTACAGTAGCTAATGAGAGTAGGAATTGTTTAAATTTTCTCCTAGTGTCTGGCTTCTGAAAGTTTTGTATGGTTTTCAGCCTGTCAAAAGTAAGTAATTTATTACCTTCTGTCATATGTCTTAGTTAATACACATTTATTGATAAAATTGCAATTTATTTTAGAAAATATTGACATTCTTTTTGAGCTAAAATTGTATGTGAATAGAACTTGATCTTTAAATTCAGGTCTTCTTTAGTACATGGCCAAAGGTCATCCAGGTATGAAAATACAATGGAATCTAAAGGAACTGTAAAGTCATTAAAACCCTGGTAAATAACTTGTGAAAAGAAGGAAACTTACTAAATTCTGAAGTATAGATGCCTATTTATATTGTTGAGCTTGTCAGGCAAAGGCAGAGGTAGGAAGTTTTTTGATCTAAAGAGACAACAAAGAAAGCAGGACGCAAATCCAGAACTGTAAATTATATAGCCTCATGACACTAAATATAAAATGATTTGTTGTGGATACCGTGGGGAATAACTATTTTATTTATACTTATATAAAGTTATACACAGACACAGACACAGACACACACACATATGTGTGTATATATATACACACACACACACATATATATGTTGGGGGAAATTTTGTTAACTAGTATTCTCAAAATAATATATATTCTTGTCTGTTGGGTTCCTCTTGACTTGGAGGATAGAAGTATTAGAATGGCTGGCACAGGTATAATGTGTCTTTTATTGATTTAGTCTTTTCTTTGTCGCAGCTTTAGAGGGTGTTGTCAAAGCTTTGGTAGAGGTCTGGATGGGTCTATCTGAACCTTCATAGGCTTAGTCACTAGAATTCTGTTGATATTAGTAGACATTTTAGTTCATAGAGATTCCAGTTGTTTGTGAAGATCTTCAATTTAGTTTGGATTTTGACTTAAGAATATCAGTAAGTCAATGTCCAAGTTACCTATGACTTTATTATAAATAGGGGAGTCCCTGAAGAATTTCAATGAAGAGACTATCAGGAAAATATTGAGTCTGGCCATTCGATTTGCACAGTATACCCATCTCTATAAAGTTAGCAGCTGTGTTATCACAAAAAGGGTAAGAATATTATCAGTTAGACATATGTGTGTGAGTGTCTGAGGATTATTAGAGATATCCATGATCTGAATAATTTATTGACTTTGAATCAGAAGTTGAATAGCAATGTAAAGTTTTTCAGCCAGTATTTGTGTAAATCAAAAATATGTGGGTTAGAGCAAGATGCCCAAATAGATGCCTTCACTGATTGTACCCCCAAAAGGAACACCAATTCAACAAGTATGTTCACACAGAAAGCACGTTCATAAGAACCAAAAATTAGGTAAACAATCACATTACCTGGTTTTATCTTTGTACCACTGAAAGGCACTAAAGAGGGTAAGAAAGACAGTCTTGAATTGCTGACAGTGCCCCTCCCCAACCCCCTGGCAGTTTCTGCATAGCACAGGGAATCTGTGCACATGCAGGGGAGAGAATGCAACATTGTGAAACCCGGCATTGAACTCAGTACTGCCCTATCACAGTGGGAAGCAAAACTGGACTGAACTCAACTTACCGCCACCCACCAAAAGGGAGCATTTGGAAAAGCCGTAGCCAGTGATCATCCCAAAGGTCAGAACTTAAGTGTCAGCAAGCCTCACCACCGTGAGCTAAAGTGCTCTGGGGCCTTAAATAAACTTAAAAGGCAGTCTAGGCCACAAGGACTCCAATTCCTAGCACTCCTACTGCTGTGCTGGGCTTAGAGCCAGTGGACATAAAACACCAGCTGGGGTGGCTAAGCAAGTATTTGCACCACCCCTCCGTCAACACCAGGAAGCACAACTTGGAGTAATGAAAGTGTCTCCTTTCTTCTGCTTGAGGAAAGGGAAATCTTTCTTCCAAAAGAAGACTTCATCTTGCATCTTGTATATCATCTCAGCCACAGTAGGATAGGGCACAGGGCAGAATTGTGAGGCCCGAGCTCTTGGACAACATGTCTAGACACATCCTAGGCCAGAAGGGAGCCTGCTGCCTTGAAGGGGAGGAGCCAGTCCTGGCAGAATTTATCACCTGCTCACTAAAGAGCCCTTGAGCCCTGAAGAACCAAGCAGGAATAGCCTGGTGGTAAACCATGGGCCTTGAGTGAGACTCTGACGTGTGATGACTTCAGGCACCAGCTCAGCCACGTAGGGGAGAGCACCAAGTGGGCTCTCAGGGTTCCTAGTTCCAGGTTGTGGCTCTTGGATAGTATTCCCAGACCTGCTTTGGACCAGAGGGGAGCCTACTGCCCTGAAGGGTGAGTCCCAGTTCTAGCAGTATTCACCATAAGCTGACTGATGAGCCCTTGGACATTAGGTGCACATTAGAGGTAGCCTAGCAGTAACCCTTATGGGTCTGTGGTGGTGACCATGGGGAGAGGCTTGTCTGCCTGTGGAAAAGAGAGAAGAGAGTGGGAAGGAACTTGTCTCATGTTTTGAGTGATAGCTTAGCTATAATAGAATAGAGCACCAGGTAGATTTCTAAAGTTTTTGGCTCTAGTCCCTGGCTCCCAGATGACATCTCGGGACCCACCTGGGGCCAGGAGGAACTAGCTACCTTGAAGGGAAGGATACAAGTCTGTCTGGCTTCCCCACCTGCTGATTGTAGAGCCCTAGGGCCTTGAGAAAACATAGGCAGTAGCCAGGGAGTGAGTATAGCAGGACTTGAGCAATATCCAGTTCTGTGCTGGCTTCAGGTTGACCCAGCAATGTCCCAGTGGAAGTGGCCACAGGGTTGCTTGTGTTCTCCCTCCTCCAGCTCCAGGTGGCTCAGCACAGACAGAGACAATCTCTGTTTGACTGGGAGTAGGTGAGGGAAGAGAACAAGACTGTCTCCCTGTTAATACAGGTAATTTCTTTGTATTTTATCCAAGACCACCAAAGTGGTACATCTATGAGTCTGCAAGAACTGTAGTGTTACTGGGTTTGGGTAGCCCCCTAATGCAGATATGGCTTATACCACAATGCCCAAGTCCCTTCTAATACCTGGAAACCTTTCCCAAGGAATATGGGTAGAAACAAGCCCAGAATGCAAAGGCTACAATAAATACTTAACTATTCAATTCTCAGACACAAGCAAACATCCACAAGCCTCAATAACATCCAAGAAAACATGACCTCACCAAATGAACTAAATAAGGCACCAGAAACCAATCCTGGAGAAAGAGAAATACATGATCTTTCAGACAGAGAATTCAAAATAGTTATTTCGATGAAACTCAGAAAAATTCAAAATAACACAGAGAGGCATTTCAGAATTGTATCATCTAAATCCAACAAAGAGATTAAAATAATTAAAAAGAATCAATCAGAAACTCTATAGTTGAAATATGCAATTGACATACTGAAGAATACATAGAAGTTTCTTTTTTTATTATACTTCAAATTCTGGGGTACATGTGCACAATGTGCAGGTTTGTTACATAGGTATACATGTGCCATGTTGGTTTGCTGCACCCATCAACTCATCATTTACTTTAGGGTATTTCTCCTAATGCTATCCCTCCCCCAGCCCCCCGACCCTCTGACAGGCCCGGTGTGTGACATTCCCCTCCCTGTGTCTTAATAGCAGAATTGATGAAGTAGACAAAATAGATTTCAAGACCAAAACTATAAAAAGGGGGACAAAGAGTACTGTTATATAATGACAAAGGGGTCAATTCAGCAGGAGAATATAGCAATCGTAAATATATATGAGCCCCAAACTGAAGCAACCAGATATATAAAGCAAATATTATTAAAACTAAAGAAAAGTTAGACTCCAATAAAATAATAGCTAGAGACTTCAATATCTTACTCTCAGCATTGGACATACCATCTAGACTGAAAATCAAGAAAGAAACATTGTACGTAATCTGCACTATAGATATAATGTACCTAACAAGTCTTTACAGAACATTTCATCTAACAGCTAGCTGCAGAATACACATTTTTTCCTCAGCACTTGAATCATTCTCAAGGATAAACCATATGTTAGGTCACAAAACAAGTCTTAAAACATTAAAAAAATGTGAAATAATATCAAGCATCTTCTCTGACCACAATGGAGTAAAACTAGAAATCAACAGCAAGAGGAATTTTGTAAACTATACAAACATGAAAATTAAACAATATGCTCCAGAATGACCATTGGCTAATGAAGAAAATAAAAAGAAAAAATTTAAATTATTTAAAACAAATGATAATTGAAGCACAATTTACCCAAACCTATGGGATACAGTGAAGGCAATACAAAGAGGAAAGTTTATAGCTACAAGTGCCCACATAAAAACAAAACAAAACAAACAAACAAACAAAAAAACTTCAAACAAAACCTGATGATGCATCTTAAAGAACCAGAAAAGCAAGAACAAATCAAACCCAAAATGAGTAGAAGAAAAGAAATAATAAAAATCAGAGCAGAAATAAATGAAATTGAAACAAAGAAACAATACAAAAGATCAATAATAAGAAAAGTTGTTCTATTTTTTGGAAAGAGATTAACAAAATTGACAAACCATTAGCCAGATTAATTAAGAATAAAAGAGAAAAGGCACAGATAAATAAAGTCAGCAATGAAAAAGGAGACATTACTACTGATACTGCAGAAATACAAAGGATCATTATTGGCTACTATAAGTAACTATATGCCAATAAATTGGAAAATCTAGAAGAAATGGATAAATTCCTAGAAATATACAATCTATCAAGATTGAACCATGAAGAAATCCAAAACCAGAACACAGCAATAACAAGTAGTGATAATAAAGATGTCATAAAAAGTTGCCCAGCAATGAAAAGTCTGGAATCTAAGGGCTTCCCTGCTAAATTCTACCAAACATTTGAAGAACTAGTACCAATTCTCCTCAAGCTATCCCGAAAAATAGAGGAGGAAGGAATACTTCCAAACTCACTCTACAAGGCAAGTATTGCCCTGATAACAAAACCAGACAAAGACACACCAAACAAAAGAAAACTTCAGGTTGATATCCCTGATGAATATTGATGAACAAATCCTCAATGCAAGACTAGCAAACTAAATTCAGCAACACATTAAAAACACTAAAAAGATCATTCATCATGACCAAGTGAGATTTATTCCAAGGATGTAAGGATGGTTCAACATTTGCATATCAATCAATGTGATGCATTATATCAACAGAATGGAGGGCAAAAACCATATGGTCATTTTAATTTATGCTGAAAGAGCATTTAATAAAATTCAGCATCCCTTCGTGAACAAAAACTTTCAAAAAACTGGGAATAGAAGCAATCTAAAACCTCTAACTATTAAACTACTAAAAGAAAAAATTGGAGAAACTCTCCAGGACATTGCAGTGTGCAAAGATTTCTTGAGTAATACTTCACAAGTACAGATAATCAAAGCAAAAATAGACAAGTAGTATCACATCAAGTTAAAAAGCTTCTTTATAGCAAAGAAAACAATCAACAAGGTGAAGAGACAACCCAAAGAATGGGAGAACATATTTGCAAACTACCCATGTGAAAAGAGATTAATAACCAGAATGTACAAGGGGCTCAAACAATTCTGTAGTAAAATTTAAAAAATCTAATACTCCAATTAAAAATGGGCAAAAGATCAGAATAGACATTTCTCAAAAGAAGACATATTAATGCAAATGGCAAATAGATATATGAAAAGGTACTCAACATCACTTATCATCAGAGAAATGCCAATCAAAACTACAATGAGATGGCATCGCACTCCAGTTAAAGTGGCTTTTATCTAAAAGGCAGACGATAACAAATGCTAACAAAAATGTGTCAAAAGGGAAAACTTCTGCACTGTTGGTAGTAATGTAAATTAGTACAACCATTGTGGAGAACACTTTTGTGGTTCCTCCAAAAACTAAAATTAGCATTACCATATGATCCAGCAAATTCACTGCCAGATATATATCAAAAAGAAAGGAAATCAGGATATTGAAGATATATCTGCACTCTCATGTTTGTTGCAGTACTGTTCACAACAGCCAAGATTTGGAAGCAACTTAAGTGTCCATCAACAGATGAATGGATAAAGAAAATATGGTACATAAACTCAATGGTGTACTATTCAGCCATAAAAAATAATGAGATCCTGTCATTTGCAGCAACATAGATTGAACTGGAGATCATTAAGTTAACTGAAATAAATCAGGCAGACAAAGATAAACGTGGCATGTTCTCACTTCTTTGTCAGATCTAAAAATTAAAACACTTGAACACATGGAGATAGAGAGTAAAAGAATGGTTACCAGGGGCAAGGGTAGTAGTGGGTTGAGGGGGAAGTGGGAATGCTTAATACATTCAAAAAATTGTTAGAATGAATAAGAACTAGTATTTGACAGCACAACAGGGTAACTGTAGTGAATGATAATTTAACTATGCATTTAAAAATAACTAAAAAAGGTCAGGTGCAGTGGCTCACGCCTGTAATGCCAGCACTTTGGGAAGCCGAGCTGGGCGGATCATGAGGTCAGGAGTTCAAGACCAGCATAGCCAAAATGGTGAAACCCAATCTCCACTAAAAATACAAAAATTAGCCAGGCATGGTGGCACACCCCTGTAATCCCAGCTGCTCAGGAAGCTGAGGCAGGAGAATTGCTGGAACCTGGGAGGCAGAGGTTGCAGTGAGCTGAGATCACGCCGTTGCACTCCAGCCTGGGCGACAGAGTGAGACTCCATCTCAAAATAAATAAATAAATAAATAAGAGAGTGTAATTGGATCATTTTGTAACATAACTGATAAGTGCTTGAGGTGATTGATATTCCATTTACCCTGATGTGATTATCATACATTGTGTACCGATATCAAAGTATCTTATGTACCCCATAAATATATACCTACTCCAAACCCACAAAAATTAATAGTGAAGAATAAAATTATGTACATATATATGATAAATATATGCACACAAGGTTGTCCTTTATTATTTAGATAAATTTCTTCTTGTAAGTGTAAAAATAAAACAGAATATTGAAAATTGAGTATTGAATTTTTCCCCTGAATCATCCTTATTGATTACCAGATTTTTTTTTAGCAATTCTTTTTTGTGTGTATGGGTACACAGTAGATGCATTACATAAGATGTTTTGATACAGGCATGCAATATAAAATAAGCACATCAAGGAGAATGGGGTATCCATCCCCTCAAGCATTTATCCTTTGAAATACACACAATCCAATTACACTCAATATTATAAAATGTACAATTAAGTTATTATTGACTATAATCACCTGTTGTGCTATCAAATAGTAGATCTTATTTATTCTTTTAACTATTTTTTGCACCCATTAACCATCATTGGTCAATTATATTTTCTGTTTATGCTATGCATTGGCATCTTTAAGGAGAAACTCTCTCCTATGATATTTTGACTGGGATGAAGTATTCAGTTGTTTTTATTTGTAAGGGCTTCAGTTTATTCTAGATCCTATTCTATTTTTGATCTAAGGTTCTGTCAGCATATTCACTCACTGAGAAGAATATCTAACAAAGGGGCTATTTTTCATTTGGTTTTTGCTTGCTTATTAAATCCCCTATTTCTGGTTAAGGCTGTTTACACAAAGTGAAAAAGTGAGAAGTAAGCATGTTCCCATTTGCTTCAGGATGTACTCCTGAGTGTTATGTACAGTTGTTAAAGAGCCTATACTTAAAGTTTCCAATGGACAGATTTTTCTTCCTTGCAGGATTTTATTACATGTATTAGTCTGTTCTCACACTGCTAATGAAGACACACCCAAGATGAGTAATTGATAAGGAAAATTAGGTTTAAAAGACTCACAGTTCCACATAACTGGCAAGGCCTTACAATCATGACAGGAGGCGAAGGAGGAGTAAAGGCATGTCTTACATGGCAGCAGGAAAGAGAGCATGTACAGAGGAGCTGCCCTTTATAAAACCATCAGATATCTTGAGACTTATTCACTATTACAGGAACAGTACGGGAAAAAAACCTGCCCCCACGATTCAATTACCTCCCACTTCTCCCACGACATGTGGGGATTAAGGGAGCTACAATTCAGGATGAAGTTTTGGTGGGGACACAGCCAAACCATCTCATTAGAGTTAATGTAATCTATTTTCATTAGAAAGATTATGAAAATATTTATCAAAAAACCTTGTTCAACATCTAAAGCTTTTCTAAACCCTTCTGGTTTTCTATACAACTGGAGAGGCCATCGCTGACCCTCAGTGTTTTTCCACCTCTGTCTTTTCCATCCCAATTTATGCATGCAGAATTCTTTGTATTTTGAACTAATTGATTTAGCTCAGGGAGCCCTGTCATGAACGAATAAGTTTAAAATATTTATCTTAATCCCCAAAGCATTTTTGTAAATGCAGATTACCTAATAGAAGGCAGAAAATGAGGAGTAAGGTAACTACAAATTGATGGAATGTATAGGAAACAAATAGGATAGTAGGCTTAAACACATCAATATTTGCAGTAAATGTAAACAGGTTAAGCACCCTAATTAAAAATCAGATACTGTCAGTCTTGATAAAAATGCAAGACCTAGTTATGATGTTTATAGAAGAAAGGCATTTTAAATATAGAGACAGAAATTTGGAAGTTAATGATGGGAAAAGACATTTCATATAGATACTAAGCATATGGAAGCTATATACAAAGTAGACTTCATGACAAAGCATATTATCAGAGATAAAGAGTAATATTTCACAATGAAAAAAAGTCAATTCATAAAGAATACATAATTTCTAGAATTTGTATTTGTTCTGTCCTTCAATTCAGCCCATTTATATTTATGTTCTCATTCTTTCCTTAATCATTTAATCAATATATACACACAGAAGTATGGTTTCTTTGTGAATTCTATTCCTCATGCACTTGAGACTCTAATCCTTTGTTCTGTCTCAATTTCCTTTTATTTTTGTTTTGTTTGTTTCATGCCTGCAGATTTTCTCTCTTATGACAAATACAATTTATTTCTCATGGAAATTTTTGTCATCTTGCCTTCGCCAGATTTATGCTTGTGTGGGCTAAATTAAGACATTCATTTAAATTTCAACATCTCTTTCTCTCAGGGACCCAAAACTTCATTTACTCTTTTCACTGTGGTCACTGAAAACCAAGCCCTTAGCATGCAGTTTGATAACCAGTTCTTCCCAGTTCCCTTTGTAGTAACTTGCACACCAGGCTACCAAGAATGAAATAAATTAAAGAGAAAACAAAGCAAAGTGGCAATATAAAAAGGTCCTAGAATTAAGACTTGAGGCATTTCAAATTTATGGTGGTGAAGATGGGAATAAAAAGCAAAGAAGAGAGGAAAAAAATAAAGAAGTGTCATCTCCTTCAATCTAAAACTAATCCTTTATTTCTTTCTTATTTTTTCTCTTTTTTCCACTGGATATCATGGCTTTCTATCTTTTCAGGAAACTCACAGTATTGATTATCCTTTCTTGTGTTGGCTACCTCTTTCTATATTATTGGTGTTCTCCCTCAATATAAAAATAAGCTTAAATTTCCTCCAATATTTAGTTACTTAGCATTCCTGGAACTGGGAAAATAACAATTGAACACAGATCTAAAGGATAAGTTTGAATAAACTGGACAAAGGGCAAGGGTTGCAGGAGAAATATGCAAACCTCTTGTGTAAAGGCCTTGTGGTGGGGGGAGTGAATATCTCACTTGTTTCAAAGCACTGAAAGAAGAGCAGCAGGCTGGAATGGTGAGATCAAAGGGAAATGCTTCATTCTATGAGACTGAAGAAACAGACACACGATGCGTCACTGTGGCCTTGTCCATCATGTTATGGATTTTGTTCTTCATCCTAATGGCAAAAGAAAACGATTGAAACATTTTTAAGATTTTATTTTTAATTAAAAAATAAAAATTGTATATATTTATGGGGTACACTGTGATATCTTCAAATATGTTTACAATGTGGAATGAAGACATTTAAAGGAGATTAGCACAATCATACTAGAATTTCCAAATCATGTTTAAAATGAGGGATTCTAGAAGAGATACTCTTTTTGCATATTCTCTACATTGTTTCTCAGATCTTATGTACCAATTTCCTATATGCTACCATGAACTTTTACTACAAATTTGGTTGCTTAATACAACTCATATTTATGATCTTACTGTTTTGGAGGTCAGAAGTCCGAAAAGGGCCTCACTGGACTGAAATTAAGGTGTTAGCTGGGCTGTGCTCCTTATTAAGTCTCTTGGGAAAGATCTGTTTCCTTGCCTTTTCTTGATTTTTACATTGCTGGCCTTTCTTAGCTCATGGGCCTTTCCTCCATCCTCAATGCCAAGAGCATACATCTTCAAATTTCTTTCTCATTCCTACCATCTGCTTCCATTATTGCAGCTCCCTCTCTGACTCTTACCCCTTTACCTGCCTCTTATAAGAACACTTGTGATTATTTTGGAGCCATATGGATAATCCTACTTCAAGATTCTTATTACATCTGAAAAATCTCCTTTGCCATATAGGGTAACATGTTTGTAGTTTCTGGGGATTAGGATGTAGGTGTCTTCAGGAGGAAGAAACATTTTTCTGTCAACAACATCTTTTTTCATAAGTTTTATCAGTTTCTAACTATAGGATTTTGTGGTTATTGCACAATTATCTTCTCTTCTAAACTCTAAACCACAGAGGCCAGGTCTCCAGCTTATAGTATTTATCACTGTATCCCCAGTACTCACTACCATAGTGTCTGGGTCTTAATCAGTGCTCAGTAACTGTGGATTGAATGAATACATGAGTAAGTGTCTTAAAAGTAAGATTAGTTTATCCTAGAAGCAATGGATACGTTTTTGCCAATGTTTTTATACATCTCTATAGTGATGTTTAATCACATTGAGCTAGCTATAGTTGACCTCACTTATTTTAGCCCTGTGTTTACCTATAGTGCAAATTCAACTGATTAATTACATGTAGAAGTATTGATTACCCATTTTGAGGCTTTGTGCTTCCAACTCTATGCCGTGAGTGATAGAACTAATTGCCTAATTATAACTATTCTTGTAATATTCTGTATTATAAAATGTCAATGACTGAAATCATTACTCTGACTGTAATGTAGCTAAACCAAGTGTTACTTATAGTCATTTTATTACATAATTCAATTGTGTTTTAGAAATTGCTAGCTTTCTAATTTCTAATACAAACTATATTTTTGTGACACTAAATATCTGTTTTAGAGTTATAATATTAAATAAAATGTTTGTTGATTTGGTTTAAAATATCATGCAAGCTGGAAGGTTTCTGGAATATAACCTGTATTTCTCACCTTTGCAAAAGAAAAAAAAAATCTCTACTGTATTCTCCACCACCCAAGTACGTGAGTCATTACTGATCTCTCCTTTTTTTATAGCCTCCATATCTGATCAATCACCCAGTTTTCTCAAATATTTCTTATGCCATTTTCTTCTCTATATCCCTCCTTTGGTTCATATTCTTGTTATCTCTTACAAGAATACTGCAACACTCTATGAACTAGCTTCCTAAATTCTTGAGATGCCTCATTATATAACCCTTCTGTACATAATGTAGGTTACTTTTCCCTCTATATGAAAGTGTTCTTCAGCATGAGGAGATTCATTACTTTTAATTAAATAACAGTTAAAAAAAAGAAAGTCATTCAGGTCAAATGGAGATACATGAGTAAGTGTCTTAAAAGTAAGATTAGTTTATCCTGGAAGCAAGGTCAAATAGAAGTGGATTGCAGATTTTTTAATGAAATTAGGTTTTTGTTTTTTGTCATTTGGGCCAAACATTAAGAAAATATATTTTTATATATTGCTATAATCACACATGGCAAATATATAACAAGAGAAATAGGCCAAAACTTATAATCAGAAATCTCAAGTTTGAATCTGTATGTCTCTATCAACTGTACGTGTAATGCTGGGTATATCGTCTATCTGCTGATTATAAGTTCTCATGTCTGTAAAATCATTGATAGAAATGAAATTGGTGTAAGATTAAATGTACCTCTGCAGACACTTAGGCTCTTTAAGAGTACCCCCATCCTTGGTTTGGCTTAACAACCAAGATTTCAGGAACATATAAAAGAATGGCTGTGCCATACATGTGAACTAAGTATTTTAAACAGGATATTCAGGCTGCCACAATTTCTTGTCTCTTGTCTCTAGTTTTCCCTTCTGTCTTTCCATTGCTACTTCTGAGTAGTATTTATAAAGTGGCGACCTGATTTTATTTAGCCTTTTTTTGTTTTTTGACAGTGTCTTGCTGTCACCCAGTCTGGAGTGCAGTGGCACAATCTCTGCTCACTGCAACCTCTGCCCACTGGGCTCAAGTAAGCCTCCCACCTCAGACTCCCGAGTACTGAAACCACATGTACACACCACCACGTCTGGCTAATTTTGCTAATTTTTTTTTGTATTTTTTGTATTTTTGATATAGATATGTTTTCACCATGTTGCCCAGGCTGGTCTCCAAGTCTTTAGCTCAAGCAGTCAGCCTGCTTCAGCCTCCCAAAGTGTTAGGATTACAGACTTATATAGCCTTTTAATAAAACCCTTCAATGAACTTGAGAAATGATGTAAACCACCTTTTTTGTGGCATCTAGGGTCCTCCAGGATGTGGCTCCTATTTACCTTTCAAATTTTATCTCGCACTGTTCTCTTCCCTCTATGTGATATTCTGAGAAAATTTAAGTATTTAAAGCACCTCAGTATTTTCTTTTTCCTCTTTCACACCTCATCACATAAAATTTCCTCAGCTTAGGATTCTATTTTTTTCTTGTTTCATTATGGATGTGTGTTTCTCCTTGAAGTCTTCAACTCAGTTTTGCTCCTCTTCTGCAAAATCTTTTCAGACTGACAGTTTGTAGACATGCCCAAGCAGTGTTGATTATGATTTACTTTGTGCCAACATTGTATCTCATAACACAGGGCGTAGTGTAATTCATTTTTGTGTTGGTTTTCATTCATAATTAGACCCCAAAGGACTGGGTTATGGAAGTCATGTGTATATATTGTGTCCCTGTATCTAGCACAACATTTGACACACACTGTTCAGTAAATATCTCTGGAAAATAAAATGAATTCTGTGCTTAGGTCTAGGCTGAGCATGATCCGGTTTTGAGGGATAGTTTCAGGCAGGGCATTAAAGTATTAGAAGACTGTAAGTGAGATCACCTTTTGAGGAACAGGATATTTTCCAATGGGTTTTAAAATAAATAATATATAGAAATAATTAACTCAGTCATTGGTCTTTTTATTTAGATAAGCTAAAAGATTAAAAAAGGCTTATATTTTGCAATTTGACTAAGGCCAGCATGTAGAAATGTTTTATTGAGATGAAGGAGGCATTTTGTTTGTTTGTTTGCCAGAGGAGGAGGAAAGTTCTGATAAGTAGACTGTACCATGAATGAATGTAAAAAAGACATATTTTCTAAAACCCAGATGCTTTAGAAGTCAGTCTTTTAATTTAGGGAAGTACAGGTCCACCGTGGTTCTATGTTTGATGCTTAGAATGGTTTCTTCTCATCAGAATGGTTTCTTCTCGCCACTCTGGGCCCCTTTTCTGCAGAGTCAAATGAAGCACAGAATTCTTGAAGCATGTTAGTTTTCCCACGGGAGGATTCAGTATCTTTTCATTTAGTTGGAGGTAGATTCATTAGGACATTTGCCTTATATATGTTGAGTGATGTATTTCCTTGGAATCAGAATGAGTGTTGGGACCAAAGTTGGAACAGATAACAGCATGCCTGTTTCTGTTTTTACTTATTCTGATGCATGCTTCTTATATGAAAAGTCTTGTTTAATCAAAATCTAAGCAGCATAATTGTCAAGTTGGAACATATTTTCATAAAGACATCCAAAATACTGAAATAATTAGAGAAACTTAGCAGATTTTCAGTTAATGAAATTAAGTTTTTGGTTTTTGGCATTTGGGCTAAACATTAAGAAAAATATATATATATAAGTGTAATCATAGATGACAAGTACATTACAAGGGATATAGGCCTAAACTTACAATCAGAAGTCTCAAGTTTGAATCTGTACCTCTCTATCAACTGTATGTATGATGCTGGGTATATTGTTTACTGATTCTCAGTTCTCATGTCTGTAAAATAATTGACAAAAATAAAATTGGTGTAAGATTAAATGTACATACAGAACTTATAAAAAGCTGTTGTCTTACAGATGTATATTATAATTGTATCATTAGTAGAAAATTCGTAAAAAATTGAAAATCCAAAACTATTATAGATCAGGGCTGATGTGCAGCATAAATGATTGTTTGGTAGAGACTACTCTTAACTGTTGAGTATGCAGCCTATAGAGATTATTAAATACTGTTAATATCAATCTTCTTATAGACGGTTTTGCTTCCTGTTTTACAAGTGTTCACTGAGAAGTAGTTGAATGTTGCTCACCTTCAATATAAAGATTTTGATGTTCTTACAAGTTAGATTATTATAAAGTAAATGAGCTGAATTCAGAGATTCTAAAAAAATAACATTGCTGCTGGTAGTCAGAACTTCCCTGGTTTTGTAGTAAACCAATAGAAGTAAATAAGATAATATTTGTGGGGCCTCTTGTAATCTACAAAGAACTATACAAACAATTGAGAGTGTGTGTGTGTGTGTGTGTATAAATATGTACATATATGTATACGGAATGTGAATGTCTATAGAAAAATAATGTTTATAGTAACTTTTACAATTTAGCTATAATATATTTATTTTAGATGGATCTCTAACTTGCAGTGGCTTTGAGTTTTCAGCCAGTTATATTCAAAGAAGCATCTCTAAGTAGTTGTTCCAGTTGGTTAACTTTGTCAATACAAAACATACCATGAGCTAAGATTTACTAAGATTTCCCTATGATGCTTATTTCTTGTTATGAGACTGAAATACTAGATGAGTAACATGCTGAAGAAGAATGACCTCTAGGACTTCAGGAAAGAAAGATTTCAAGCTTGTTGTTTTGAAATGCCACTACAGACAGCTTGAACATGTGGAGAATGTAACTTAACTTCATAAAGGTTTGTTCAATTGCCCAAGTGTTGTATTTCAGCATTTTAAAATCTATTTTTAAAATATATATTTTAAAAACTATGTATGGTTGCAAACATGCTGGAATAAGCCAGGTTGTGTGTGTATGTGTGTGTGTGTGTGATTGTGTGTGTGTATGATTGTGTGTTTGTGTGTGTGATTGTGTGTGTGTGTGGGTGGGGTGTGCATGAGAGAGAGAGACAGAAGGACTAGTACATTTTTTTTGGACATGAATAACTATAGTTATATTTTTTATTATTTTATGGATTTAGTTAAAATTTTCTTCTATCCTATAAAACTAAGAAATTATTTTCACTTTGAACCATGAGCCTAGAAAGGTTCAAGACACGATGGAGTGGTCGATGGAGTGGTCAATGGAGTGGCAACTTAAGAAACTTTATTTTCACTGAAATCGCTTCTAAGGAAAGAATTTAGAGATTCCCTTAAATAGGGTTTGATGGCAGAATATAGTTACCATATGCTGGACATTGGAATACAAGGTATAAACACTCTATTTTTTTAATTTTATTATTATTATACTTTAAGTTTTAGGGTACAAGTGCACAATGTGCAGGTTTGTTACATATGTATACATGTGCCATGTTGGTGTGCTGCACCTATTAACTCGTCATTTAGCATTCGGTATATCTCCTAATGCTATCCCTCCCCCCTCCCCACACCCCACAACAGTCACCAGTGTGTGATGTTCCCCTCCCTGTGTCCATGTGTTCTCATTGTTCACCTATGAGTGAGAACATGTGGTGTTTGGTTTTTTGTCTTTGCAACAGTTTGCTGAGAATGACGGTTTCCAGTTTCATCCATGTCCATACAAAGGACATGAATTCATCATTTTTTATGGCTGCATAGTATTCCATGGTGTATATGTGCCACATTTTCTTAATCCAGTCTATCGTTGTTGGACATCCAAGTCTTTGCTATTGCGAATAGTGCTGCAATAAACATACGTGTGCATGTGTCTTTATAGCAGCATGATTTATAATCCTTTGGGTATATACCCAGTAATGGGATGGCTGGGTCAAATGGTATTTCTAGTTCTGGATCCCTGAGAAATCGCCACACTGACTTCCACAATGGTTGAACTAGTTTACAGTCCCACCAACAGTGTAAAAGTGTTCCTATTTCTCCACATCCTCTCCAGCACCTGTTGTTTCCTGACTTTTTAATGATCACCATTCTAACTGGTGTGAGATGGTATCTCATTGTGGTTTTGATTTGCATTTCTCTGATGGCGAGTGATGATGAGCATCTTTTCATATGTTTTTTGGCTGCATAAATGTCTTCTTTTGAGAAGTGTCTGTTCATATCCTTCACCCACTTTTTGATGGGGTTGTTTGTTTTTTTCTTGTAAATTTGTTTGAGTTCATTGTAGATTCTGGATATTAGCCCTTTGTCAGATGAGTAGGTTGCAAAAATTTCTCCCATTCTGTAGGTTGCCTGTTCACTCTGATGGTAGTTTCTTTTGCTGTGCAGAAGCTCTTTTGTGTAATTAGATCCCATTTGTCAATTTTGGCTTTTGTTGCCATTGCTTTTGGTGTTTTAGACATGAAGTCCTTGCCCATGCCTATGTCCTGAATGGTATTGCCTAGGTTTTCTTCTAGGGTTTTTATGGTTTTAGGTCTAACATTTAAGTCTTTAATCCATCTTCAATTAATTTTTCTATAAGGTGTAAGGAAGGGATCCAGTTTCAACTTTCTACGTATGGCTAGCCAGTTTTCCCAGCACCATTTATTAAATAGGGAATCATTTCCCCATTGCTTGTTTTTGTCAGGTTTGTCAAAGATCAGATACTTGTAGATATGTGGCATTATCTCTGAGGGCTCTGTTCTGTTCCCTTGGTCTATATCTCCATTTTGGTACCAGTACCACACTGTTTTGGTTACTGTAGCCTTGTAGTATAGTTTGAACTCAGGTAGCATGATGCCTCCAGCTTTGTTCTTTTGGCTTAGGATTGACTTGGTGATGCGGGCTCGTTTTGGTTCCATATGAACTTTAAAGTAGTTTTTTCCAATTCTGTGAAGAAAGTCATTGGTAGCTTGATGGGGATGGCATTGAATCTATAAATTACCTTGGGCAGTATGGCCATTTTCACGATATTGATTCTTCTTACCCATGAGCATGGAATGTTCTTCCATTTCTTTGTATCCTCTTTTATTTCATTGAGCAGTGGTTTGTAGTTCTCCTCAAAGAGGTCCTTCATATCCCTTGTAAGTTGGATTCCTAGGTATTTTATTCTCTTTGAAGCAATTGTGAATGGGAGTTCACTCATGATTTGGCTCTCTGTTTGTCTGTTATTGGTGTATAAGAATGCTTGTGATTTTTGTACATTGATTTTGTATCCTGAGACTTTGCTGAAGTTGCTTATCAGCTTGAGGAGATTTTGGGCTGAGACAGTAGGGTTTTCTAGATATACAATCATGTTGTCTGCAAACAGGGACAATTTGACTTCCTCTTTTCCAAATTGAATACCCTTGATTTCCTTCTCCTGCCTAATTGCCCTGGCCAGAACTTCCAACACTATGTTGAATAGGAGTGGTGAGAGGGGGCATCCCTGTCTTGTCCCCGTTTTCAAAGGGAATGCTTCCAGTTTTTGCCCATTGAGTATGATATTGGCTATGGGTTTGTCATAGATAGCTCTTATGATTTTGAGATACGTCCCATCAATACCTAATTTATTGAGAGTTTTTAGCATGAAGTGGTGTTGAATTTTGTCAAAGGCCTTTTCTGCATCTATTGAGATAATCACGTGGTTTATGTCTTTGGTTCTGTTTATAAGTTGGATTACATTTATTGATTTGCATATGTTGAACCAGCTTTGCATTCCAGGGATGAAGCCCACTTGATCATGGTGGATAAGCTTTTTGATGTGCTGCTGGATTCGGTTTGCCAGTATTTTATTGAGGATTTTTGCATCAATGTTCATCAAGGATATGGGTCTAAAATTCTCTTTTTTTGTTGTGTCTCTGCCAGGCTTTGGTATCAGGATGATGCTGGCCTCATAAAATGAGTTAGGGAGGATTCCCTCTTTTTCTATTGATTGGAATAGTTTCAGAAGGAATGGTACCAGCTCCTCTTTGTACCTCTGGTAGAATTCGGCTGTGAATCCATCTGGTCCTGGACTTTTTTTGGTTGGTAAGCTATTGATTATTGCCTCAATTTCAGAGCCTGTTATTGGTCTATTCAGAGATTCAACTTCTTCCTGGTTTAGTCTTGGGAGAGTGTATGTGTCGAGGAATTTATCCATTTCTTCTAGATTTTCTAATTTATTTGCATACAGGTGTTTATGGTATTCTCTGATGGTAGTTTGTATTTCTGTGGGATTGGTGGTGATATCCCCTTTATCATTTTTTATTGCGTCTATTTGATTCTTCTCTCTTTTTTTCTTTATTACTCTTGCTAGCCATCTATCAATTTTGTTGATCTTTTCAAAACACCAGCTCCTGGATTCATTAATTTTTTGAAGGGTTTTTTGTGTCTGTATTTCCTTCAGCTTTGCTCTGATCTTAGTTATTTCTTACCTTCTGCTAGCTTTTGAATGTGTTTGCTCTTGCTTTTCTACTTATTTTAATTGTGATGTTAGGGTGTCAATTTTAGATCTTCCCTGCTTTCTCTTGTGGGCATTTAGTGCTATAAATTTCCCTCTACGCACTGCTTTGAATGTGTCCCAGAGATTCTGGTATGTTGTATCTTTGTTCTCGTTGGTTTCAAAGAACATCTTTATTTCTGCCTTCATTTCATTATTTACCCAGTAGTCATTCAGGAGCAGGTTGTTCAGCTTCCATGTAGTTGAGTGGTTTTGAGTGAGTTTCTTAATCTTGAGTTCTAGTTTGATTGCACTGTGGTCTGAGAGACAGTTTGTTATAATTTCTGTTCTTTTACATTGGCTGAGGAGAGCTTTACTTCCAACTATGTGGTCAAATTTGGAGTAGGTGTGGTGTGGTACTGAAAAGAATGTATGTTCTGTTGATTTGGGGTGGAGAGTTCTGTAGACGTCTATTAGGTCCACTTAGTGCAGAGCTGAGTTCATTTCCTGTGTATCCTTGTTAACTTTCTGCCTCGTTGATCTGTCTAATGTTGACAGTGGGGTGTTAAAGTCTCCCATTATTATTGTGTGGGAGTCTAAGTCTCTTTGTTAGTCACTAAGGACTTGCTTTATGAATCTGGGTGCTTCTGTATTGGGTGCATATATATTTAGGATCATTAGCTCTTCTTGTTAAATTGATCCCTTCACCATTATATAATGGCCTTCTTCGTCTCTTTTGATCTTGGTTGGTTCAAAGTCTGTTTTATCAGAGACTAGGATTGCAGCCCCTGCCTTTTTTTGTTTTCCATTTTCTTGGTAGATCTTCCTCCATCCCTTTATTTTGAGCCTATGTGTGTCTCTGCACGTGAGACAGGTTTCCTGAATACAGCACACTGATGGGTCTTGACTCTTTATCCAATTTGCCAGTCTGTGTCTTTTAATTGGAGCATTTATCCCATTTACATTTAAATTTAATATCGTTATGTGTGAATTTGATCCTGTCATTATGATGTTAGCTGGTTATTTTGCTTGTTAGTTGATGCAGTTTCTTCCTAGCCTTGATGGTCTTTACAATTTGGCATGTTTTTGCAGTGGCTGGTACCAGTTGTTCCTTTCCATGTTTATAGTTATCACTGCAGCCCTGTGAAGTAGTACAATTAGCTCAATTTTACACATGAGAAAAGACTTAAAATGTAAGTAAGTTACTTTAGACTTAGACTCCTATCTCATAGATAGGAATTGGCAGTACCACTTCTCGTAGTGTGTCATCCATTTTTCCCATTATTTTCATCTTCAGCTTATATAATATGGGCCCTTATCATAAATAAAACCTTCCAAATACTCTCAACACTTTTGATTCTTCCTTTCATCCCACTCCAACATAATAAACCCATTTACTTGATTTCTTTAATCATGCAATTGAAAGCTGTACTTCTGAACAAAACAAGAAATATTTAAATCACTATGAACAATATGTTTTTTAACCTGTGATACTATGAATTCTGAGAAATATCATTGGTTTATGTACTGTTAAGAAATAAAGGAAAACATTCGTAAGTAAATACCAATACATTGTTTAGTTTTCTATTGTTGTGTAACAAATTATCACTAATTTAGGGACTTAAAACAGCACCAAATGATTATCTCACAGTGTCCATATGTCAGGAGTCTAGACCCAGGTTAGCTAAGCCCTCTGCTCAATGTCTCACTGGGCTGAAATGAAGGTATTTAGTTGCTGCCTCTGGTATTTGTCCCTGCTGGTTTCAAATTGGATATTGTTTCTACCCCCATTTCCATCAAAACAAAGATATTTCAGGGCCTCTTTTGTTCTTTTTTCATTAATTTCTGATTTAATACCCAAAGCAGACGCATCTGATTGTTGAATCTAATTTGTGTGAAGGTGCTTTTGCTGCAAAGGAGGCTGAAAAAGCTATCATAGGGACAGAAATCTTTGTGACATACCATAGAGTCCTTTTAGCTTGTTTAAGCAAAAAAAAGAAAAAAGAAGAAAGGAAGGAAGGAGAAAATAAAAGAAAGAAGAAAGAGAAAGAGAGAAAGAAACAAAGAAAAAAGGAGAGAAAGAGAGAAAGAAAGAAGGAAAAATAGTAATGTCCAACTCTCAGAATGTTTGGGAAGGCAAAAACAACCAACTGTGAATGTTATATAGCCATAAAATACAATCAATGCACTTTTGCATTATGAGATACTGTTACAGATTGCTACTTAGCACTTCTCTGTCTCAGGGCTGGAAAGCAGATGCTCTATTTCAGTTGCCTCACAAAAGTTTACATATGTCTACCTCTGCCATCAGGCTTACAAAAATATCTGATCACTACACACCTAGCCTTCACCTCATCTGCAACCGAGACTTATGTGAAGTTATAAGACTCGTAGAATCTAGGTTATATACCTGCCCAGTAGTTATAAGAAAGTACGAGGAATAATATTTTTTTAGTTTCCCAGCTTCTAAAATAGAGGAGGACAGTATGTAAGCCCACTAAAATGGAAGCGAAGCAAATAAACCTGCGGTATCCATCATAAATGTAATAGATATTTTTAGATTGATAATGAAAACAATTTTCCATCAAGATGCATAAAGTATTTCCTGAACACAATAATAGGGTTCAAATGCTAGACAGATCCAAAATGATAAATGTTCATGAGAGTGAGAGGAGTAAGCCCTCATCCGGTGTGCAAGATTTACGGAAGCACCAAACAAAATCAATATAAAGACTGCTTTAATGTCATATTAAAAAATTAAATGCATGAAAAACGGTCATAATAAACAACAGGTCAAAATTTTAAATAAAGGATCAATACCAGTGCCATGTGCACCATATTCAGGCTGAGGTAAAATGGAGAAGTCAGTAATACTGATACTATCTTAAGTGCCTTGCCCAGCCTTGAACAGGGATAGCCCTCCCTTAGTTCACTCTATTCTGAAAAGTGGCTGCCAGTAGCACCATGAGTGCCTATCACTAGCTTCACCACTGCAGTAAAAAAGAATTTCTCTTTTCTGTCATATGTATGTGAATCCCACAGAATATACCGACTGATTCTACTTGGGCCATTGGCTATTTGTGAACCAAGCACTTTGACTAGAGGGATGGGGGCACTCTGAACAACCCCCTTTCAGCTCCAAGACTAATAACCTCCTCTAGGACATGTGACAGGGGGAGAAATTCCCCGAAGCAACTAGAAGAAGAGGAATGTAAAAGCATAGTGGGCACGGAAAAGGTTAACGTGACAGTTTCATGTGTCCAGATTACTGTGAGAACCACTGTTCTGCCCTTTTCATCTCCATTCTTGCCTCCTACTCTCTATCCTTTAATTAGTATCCAGATCAATCTTTAAAATGCAAACCTGATTCTATATTTCAGCTTGCAATCCCCCACATTTCACTTAGGATATGATACCAAACCTTTGCATGATCTACTAAACCTGTGTGACCTTGCTTCAGCATTACTTCTAAAGCTTTTGTTTATTCCACACTCCACCCACTGGCTCACTCTGCTTTGTCTCTCTAGGATGTTCCAGTGCACTGACTTCTTTCACATGTTCACAGCAATTCACACATGCTTCTCACCTAGACAACTACTTATTCTTTACATCTGAGTTTAAAAATCGCCTCCTCATCTAAGTCTTTTCTCACACCCTATTTTAAAATTATGTTGTTTCTCACTCATAACGCTTATCATATTTCATAGTTACATAATTATTTTCTAGGAATATTTCATGTACCCATCCTCCACCCCCAACCTTACTAGATTCCAAGGTCAGTAATAGTAGACATGTAATGGTTTTATTCAATTATATTTCCTCATTTTCCACTTTTGTGTGCTGCCTGATACATAGCAGGTGCTTAGCAATGTTTTTGTTGAATTAAAATAGAAATTGAGTCCCAGTTAAATACAGAATGGACTTCTTTCCTGCTCACTTCTAAGGCTAATTTTCTGTCATTTTTATTTTTTTTCTTTAGGCCACCATTATTCTTGGAATAAATTATCTTTTGGTTAAGTTAGCCAGAATTGGCTTATAACCAAAGACACAACCTTAAGTGTTATAATTCCTAGTAGGGAATTGAGAGATTTTATTTTTAGAAGCAGGTTGAAGGCAATAAAGGGCTGTTTCTCCTTCTAAGCATTCTCTTTGGCCTCTTCATCTCTGTTTTCAAGTGTTTCCCTAATTCTTTTCTAGAATATCTCCACTGCTACCTTAGCCAAGATCTCAAAAGTAATCCCAATACAGACAAGACAAATTTCACGTCTTCAAACCTCTAGCACCCAAGTGAGCTACATGTTGCTTTCTAAATGTGCTGTACAACCTTGATCCTCTTGACATTGGCACATTTTGCTCCTTCTGTTTAGAAAGCCCTTGTGATATGGCAGAACCTACTCACTCGCTTCATCCACTGGTTGACTTTTCACTTATCCTTTGGGTCTCAGATTAGGCATCTCTTCTGGGAAGGCTTTTCTCTTTGCATCATAGATTGTTTGAGTGTCCGTCTAACATGGTCCTCTAGTCCCTTGTACTTTTCTCAGCTACAGTACTTGCAAAATACATGATTGCCTGTATACTTGTTTTCTCATCCCATTGTCTCCTGTGGACTCCACTGTACACATTGTATTCCCAATACTTCAGAAACTAGTACATTATAGGGATCCATTAAATATCTATGCACTACACAAAGTAGGAAAACAAAACTTTAAAATGTCCTCAGTGCCAACTTACCTATTTGGCCTTTCATTTTTTGCAAGACACATGCACACACACACACACACACACACATGCACACACACACACATTCACACACACACACACACACTGCACAGATGCACAGCTTGGAATTGTCAATATTGGCTTGGTCTATGTTTTTCTCCCCCTTGCCTCTTGTTCCTCCACCGTCAGCTGTTGATGGAGGCATAATTTACCATACACTTTCAGCGAAATACCCACCTATCAACCCGATAGATGGGTATTCTCATAGATTCTAACCCATGCCTAACACACACATCCTGCTGACTCTAGTGGTGATAGGGTAAAGACCCATTTAAAATAGTTGGTTGGGAGGATGGGGAGGAATAAACTTGGGAAACTCAAAAGATTTTGGTGATAGAGTTTTAGATAGATTATAAAGTAAAATAAATATAGCAAAGTCCATGAAAGGAGATGCAAAGTACATTAAGGTTATATATGTACCAACCTAACTAAAAAGTATTGTAATAAATACACATATTTCAACTCTTCACCTAGAATAGCTCTATATTCTTGCAAAGTCTTCATTAAGTCATTTCTCTTTATTACAGAACTGCTTCCAAATATGTCAACTTTGGTTCGGTATCTCTCTGAAAGTAATTGAAGATTTGTTAAAATGACATTTAGTAGCATGTTCCTTATCCTGTATTTTCTTATCTTGTACTTATGATAACTTTCTCATAAAATATATTTATCAAATTTTAATATTAATTCAGTATTGTCTCATTTATTTTTTATTGAAACAATGTAATTAAAGGACCTACTGGAAATGCCATTCATATTAATGAAACTGTTAAATATTAAATTTTAGAAAACTTAATGTCTTTGCTGGTATATTGATGCCAAAGTGGACCAACTCTAAGCTTATCCAATAATTCAGAAATTCTATTATTTCTTTATTTTTTATGCAATAAGAAATAAAAATACTAAGTCAGAAAAATCCACCTAATGCTTTGTAGCATCAAAATAGGATAATTGACTTTATTTTTTTAATCGGTGGCATGAGAATTATAATATTTGAAATCAGTTTTATGTTGATTTTAGTCATTAAAATGTGCTATTATTTTTGAATATTTTTCAAATATTTTTGAAATATATTTCAAATATTTTCGAATGTTTAATTTTCCAACTTATTGGTGGCATATATATATATATATATATATATATATATAACAAAATGACTGTGGAATTAGCGGCCTACATTTCAAACAGATAAGGGAAAATGTTTCAACTTCTCTCTTTATCAAAAGAGTCTATAGTAAAGTGTTTGACTCCCCTCCCTTTCTGATCTCTTCATTTTATCCGTGGGACTGCTTATGTATTTTGTAATACTGAATCTTCTTAAAATAGCAAAATGTGTCAGAAGCATGCTAATACTGTAGGAATACCTTGAAAAATATTCTCAGTAATATATACAATGGAATTTCTACACTTTCAAAACCATTTTAATTCTGACTGATATCATGCTGGTAAACAGAGTAAAGACGTAAAATATTCTATCTAGTACCATTAATCTCACAAATAGACTCTGAGTGAATAGTGCTATTTGCTGACAGATACCAGAACTGGCCAGCTGCTTAAATTACTTCCAACTAGTTATCATTCCAGGACAGTTTTCTCTGCTCGCTCAGAGCATTTTAGGATATATGGCTTTTTTACCTAAAGTGTAATAAAAAATATATAAACAACTGGAATGGCCAAATATTCCTTTCAAGTATTATGACTCCTAAAGAGTGGATATAGGTTTCCAGATCACTGCAGTTTTTTCTTCTTTTACTTTACCCTTGAGCAATGAGAGTTAACCTTGAATACACCCAATATGTCAAAAAGCCTCAGAATATTTCAGTTGTTTTCCATGCCTGCAGTTTAATTCTTAGCCTGATATTTAATTCTTAGCCTGATATTTTCCAAGTCAGTCAACCACGTTATAACAGCAATATGTCCACAATAGCCAGTGAGCTTGGGATGAAGCAGCAACCATATGGACTCTCTATGATGTTTTTTTGTTGTGAATTCTGTAAGATGCTATGAAGATGAGATTTCGGACAAGGTGGTCCCTCAATTATGACAGCAGTAACTTCTTTGAGATGTTGGCTGAAATGAATATAAATTGCATTCAAATTCACCACAGGGCAACTTTTGGCAGAATGATATTCTGCACATGTTTTGGAAAATAGTGATGTTATCTTGTTCACTGAGTAAGGAACTTGGTAATTTTGACTTGTTTCATTGAGAACTTATTTGGATATTTTAAGTATATCTTTCATTTAGTTCTAAGCAGGATGGTACAGGACTTTGCAAAAAGATTAGTTGAGATAATTGGGTGGGGGTATTTAAGGATGAGAGAGAGAGAGCAAGAGAATGAAATTAAAATTTGATGATAGTTAAGTCTTGGGAGCATGTACTATCTCAGGCTCTATTCTAAGTGCTTTATATACCTATAACTGCATGAGATAAACAGCTTTGTTATCCTTATTTCATAGTGGAGAAATGGAAAACTGAGGAGACTACACATCATGCCCAAAGCATCTAATTAATTGAAAGTCAGCATGAAATCAATGCAGTCTGACTTTAGTAGTGATGCTCTTAAGTTCTGCGTTAACATATAAAGCTGTATCTTGTGTGTGTGTGTGTGTGTGTGTGTGTGTGTGTGTGTGTGTGTGTGTGTGTTTTCTGAGAGGCTCTTACCATGGAAAGATTGCAGAGTTGCAGTTCAATTAAAAGGCCCAGAATGCAGAAACATCAGCAATAATTTTTGAAAAGAATCCTCAAATGGGGACACTACCACTAGAATGACTGAGCACTATCCACCTCTTTCTCTCCTACATTTGCTCATGATTCAGTATCCTAGAAGAGAGCAGCACTCAGCCAATCTTAGATCAAGAGCCTGTTCCTGGTATGTGCCAGTCAGTGAGAAGAAGGATCTTCTATTGAGGAGTCAAGGATCTCTATTTATCACCTACCACAACCACATATAATATTTGGTAAGACCATTTTCCAAAAGGAAATCAGGGTATCATTAGAAAGGGGACATGGGTGCTAGGAAGTTAAAGACCACAAAATATTTTCTACAAAGGTCATCTATTCACTGCCTATCATCTCTGGCATCAGCTTTCAAAAATGTCTAAAATAAAAAATTCCCATCTATCAAGATAGGTCACTCTCTTAAATTCAACTCAAAGCTAATTTCTCTTTGAAACACCCACTGATTAAGCATATGTAGTTCACATAGTAACAAACCTGCTGCTGGTTTCAAAGGTAAAGAAGTATGGAAATCCACAATAGTCTACATCAACAAGTATTTGTTCTCAGAGACTGCCCATATATCTCAACAATATTCTGCCTTCTTCTGTGATCTTTTAGTTTTTCTGGGAGAAATACCACTTAGGTGTTAATAAGCCATTATCACTTCTGGTTAACACTGTTTAGCAATTACTGATCTTGTAACAATGAGATTCAGTCTCTAGGTTGTTCACAGGCAGCAGCAGTGGAAACAGCCAGTGTGAGAGAGGGACAGGATGAAGCAGCACAAAGAAAAGCATCAAGGGAAACACATTCAAAATGCAAAGTGCACATCTGAAACCAAAATACCAAATTGTTTAATTAATAGCATATACAAAGATACTAACATATACAACACATGTGCTATGTACATTTGAACGTCTTGGATATAAATCAATAATTATTAGTTAATTGTCTACATATTTATTTTCAAGCATGTCATCCTTTCTGATTATAAAATCCCATGAAACCCATTTTAATTACAATCACTAGAGAGAAATGTGCACTGTACATCAGTATAATTTGCTGTGTCAAAGTGAAAATTGCTTGGGTAAGAAGATGGCGACGATCAAGAGATGCAACTAGTGCTATTTCTAATGGCACCTTACATCTTTAAAAAGAATGTGGCAGTCCAGCTCAAACTAAACAATGAAAATATAAAGGGAGCTGTCAAAATATGTGTCATAGTGGAAACATAAATAAATGGTTGAAGGATGAGTGGTAAAAAGAAGAGATGAAGATATGGATATGTAGTTAGATATATAGAGCAATTCAGTGGAAGAGAAAATAACTGCTTGACAGAATAAATTTGAACATGACAGCCTTATAAAATAAGCCACAGAAACATGAGCGTCTATTATAGAGTTGTAGAGGATAGTGCTGGATTTAGCACCTCTGCTTGATTTCCCATTATAACGTTAAACACCCTGGGCCTAAACATTTCAGGCATCTTGCTTTTGCAATGATTGTTTATTGAGAACTCCCTCTAAATGCAGGAGAGAGAATATACTCACTTTACAGATAATTGTATTGTTATAGTTTTTATTTTGGGTGGTTTGATTCCTATTTGGGAACTTCAATAGGAAGTGGAATACCTTTACTGAATGATAGTAATGACTTCTTCATGCACGGAGTCAAGATATTCACTTCTTTCTGAGCCAGCCTCTCACCAATTCAGAGGCAGAAGCCAACATAGAAAACTCTCCTTTAAATCTAAGTTTTAAAAAAGAGTTAGTATAAATACCACTGTTGCAGATAGCAATGGATTCAAGTTGGTCCCTAGTCAATTTTAAAGTGTATAAATTTTTTGTAAATAGGTGAGGGAGAGCTATGTTGATGGAAAGCCACCAAACCCAGGTTGTCAGAATGAATTTGAAAATGGCCATAGAACAAGTTTAAGGAGGCAGATGAAGTAAAAAGACTAGAACATCCAAATGTTAGGACATGACAATTAGGGTCTAGTACATAATTCAGGTATTTGTCAGATTAACAGGAGAAGAGTCATTAAACAGGGCTGTGTTCTCTGACCCAATGGCAAAGGTTGTTGTACTTGGGTTGCTATGCTTCTCTGAAGTACAAGGACAAGAAGGGAATTACAAATGTGTAGTTACATACAAAGACAGAAAGAAAGACAAATCAGTACTAAAAGACGGTGATTATGCAGTAGCAGTGTCTAGAAGTGTATAAACAATGATTGAAAACAAAAATGACTGTAAGGCCAGATAGGTAACAAATGCATGGTACAAGCTTGAGAGTACATGTTCTATATAAAGGGGGTAGCTCTAAACCAGCTTGTGTTCATTATTACCACCAAAGGAAAGGTAGATCCAATTTCTTAAGCCTTCTGATTTTTCAAGAAAAGCCAAAAATCTGTATTTTTATTATAAAATTTTTCACATTTATATTGTGTTAGTGTCATTAAATCTCACTTGTGGCTAGGGTGGCAATATCCATAATGCCAGATAATTTATAGTCCAAATGAACAACAGAAAACCAGTAAAAAGTCCAGTGGTTACTGTGATCAGCACAGGACTTTGTCATAATTACTGAATCCCAAAACATTACAACCAAAGCCTCCGAGGTACTGACATCAATAAAATTTGGTCCAGAGAAACTCAAAATGTGTAAAATGATTAAAAAGAAACTAAAGGCTGGTAAAATTGACATCAGATAAAGTAAATTGCAGTTCAAAATATTTTATACTGTTATAAAATAAAATTCGTACCAGTATAATTAGGCATTTAATGATATAGCATCAACATATGCACTGAGACCCTGTCAACATTTTGACAGAAACAAAATTGTTATAAGAGTATTTAACATACTACTCTTTTTTTCAGAAAACTCTAAACAATAGTTTCATTTATATATTTTAATAATATTTATTTATTTATAATTATACTTTAAGTTTTGTGCAGATTTGTTATGTAGGTACACATGTGCCATGTGCTTTGCTGCACCCATCAACCCGTCATCTACATTAAGTATTTCTCCTAATGCTATCCCTCCCTTTGCCCCACAGTCCCCCACAGGCCTTGGTGTGTGATGTTCCCCTCCCTGTGCCCATAAGTTCTGATTGTTCAGCTCCCACTTATGAGTGAGAACATGTGGTTTTAGGTTTTCTGTTCCTGTGGTAGTTTGCTGAGAATTATGGTTTCCAGTTTCATCTATGTCCCTGCAAACGACATGAACTCATTTTTTTGTATGGCTGCATAGTATTCCATGATGTCTATGTGCCGTATTTTCTTTATCCAGTCTAACATTGATGGGCATTTGGGTTAGTTCCAAGTCATTGCTATTGTGAATAATGCTGCAATAAACATACATGGGCATATGTCTTCATAGTATAATGATTTATAATCCTTTGAATATATGCCCAGTAATGGGATTGCTGGGTCAAATGGTATTTCTAGTTCTAGATCCTTGAGGAATCACCACACTGTCTTCCACAATGGTTGAACTAATTTACACTCCCACCAACAGTGTAAAAGCGTTCCTACTTCTCCACATCCTCCCCAGCATCTATTGTTTCCTGACTTTTTAATGACTGCCATTCTAACTGGCATGAGATGGTATCTCATTGTGGTTTTGATTTGCATTTCTGTAATGACCAGTGATGATACGCTTTTTTTTCATATGTTTGTTGGCCACATAAATGTCTTCTTTTGAAAACTGTCTGTTCATATCCTTTGCCCACTCTTTGATGGGGTTGTTTGATTTTTTTCTTGTAAATTTGTTTAAGTTCCTTATAGATTCTGGATATTAGCCCATCCCTTTGTCAGATGGATAGATTGCAAACATTTTCTCCCATTCTGTAGGTTTCCTATTCACTCTGATGATAGTTTCTTTTGCTGTGCAAAAGCTCTTTAGTTTAATTAGATCCCATTTGTCAATTTTGGCTTTTGTTGCCATTGCTTTTGGTTTTTCAGTCATGAAGTCTTTGCCCATTCCTATGTCCTGAATGGTATTGCCTAGGTTTTCTTCTAGGGTTTTTATGGTTTTTGGTCTTACATTTAAATCTTTAATCCATCTTGAGTTAATTTTTGTATAAGGTGTAAGGAAGGGGTCCTTCAGAAAGTTTCAGTTTTCTGAAAATGGCTAGCCAGTTTTCATGACACCATTTATTAAATAGGGAATCCTTTCCACATTGCTTGTTTTTGTCAGGTTTGTCAAAGATCAGAGGGTTGTAGTTGTGTGGTGTTATTTCTGAGGCCTCTGTTCTGTTCCATTGGTCTATATATCTGTTTTGGTACCAGTACCATGTCGTTTTAGTTCCTGTAGACTTGCAGTATAGTTTGAAGTTAGGTAGCGTGATACCTCCAGCTTTGTTCTTTTTGCTTAGGATTGTCTTGGCCATATGGACTCTTTTTTGGTTCCACATGAAATTTACAGTACTTTTTTCTAATTCTGTGAAGAAAGTCAATGGTAGCTTGATGGAAATAGCATTGAATTCAGAAATTACTTTGGGCAGTATGGTCATTTTTATGATATTGATTCTTCCTATCCATGAGCATGGAATGTTTTTCCATTTGTGTGTGTCCTCTGTTATTTCACTGAGCAGTGATTTGTAGTTCTCCTTGAACAGGCCCTTCACCTCCCTTGTAAGTTGTATTCCTAGGTATTTTATTCTCTTCGTAGCAATTGTGAATGAGAGTTTGATCATGATTTGTCTTTCTGTCTGTCTATTAATGGTGTATAGGAATACTTGTGATTTTTGCACATTAATTTTGTATCCTGAGACTTTGCTGAAGTTGCTTATCAGCTTAAGGAGTTTTTTGGGCTGCGATGATATGTTTTTCTAAATATACAATCATGTCATCTGCAAACAGAGATAATTTTACTTCCTCTCTCCGTATTTTAATACCCTTTATTTCTTTCTCTTGTCTGATTGCTCCGGTCAGAACTTCCAATATTATGTTGAATAGGCGTGGTGAGAGAGGGCACACTTGTCTTGTGTCAGTTTTCAAAGGGAATGCTTCCTGCTTTTTCCCATTCAGTAGGATATTGGATATGGGTTTGTCATAAATAGATCTTACTATTTTGAGATATGTTCCATCAATACCTAGTTTATTGAGTGTTTTTAGCATGAAAGGGTGCTGAATATTATTGAAGGCCTTTTTTTTTGCATCTATTGAGGTAATCATGTGGTTTTTGTCATTGGTTCTGTTTATGTGATGGATTACATTTATTGATTTGCGTATGTTGAACCAGCCTTGCATTCCAGGGCTGAAGCTGACTTGATGATGGTAGATAAGCTTTTTAATGTGCTGCTTGATTCGGTTTGCCAGTATTTAATTGAGGATTTTCACATCGATGTTCATCAGGGATATTGGCCTGACATTGTCTTCTTTTGTTGTGTCTCTGCCAGGTTTTGGATCAGGATGATGCCGGCCTCATAAAATAAGTTAGGGATGATTCCCTCTCTGTCTATTGTTTGGAATATTTTCACAAGGAATGGTACCAGCTCCTCTTTGTACCTGTGGTGGAATTCAGCTGTGAATCAGTCTGGTCCTAGGCTTTTCCTAGTTGGTAGTCGATTAATTACTGCCTCAATTTCAGAGCTTGTTATTGATCTATTCAGGGATTTGACTTCTTCCTCGTTTAGTCTTGGGAGGGTGTATGTGTCCAGGAATTTATCCATTTCTTTGAGATTTTCTAGTTTGTTTGCATAGAGGTGTTTATAGTATTCTGTGATGGTAGTGTGTATTTCTGTGGGATCAGTGGTGATCTCCCCTTTACCTTTTTTTTATTGTGTCTATTTAAGTCTTCTCTTTTTTCTTCTTTATTAGTCAGTCCTAATGGTCTACTCATTAGGAAAGACTAATAACAAGTAATAAGATTGAATCAGTAATAAAAAGTCTTACAATAAAGAAAAACCTAGGACTAGATGGATTCATAGCCAAATTCTTCCAATATACTATAGAAAGAACTAACACCATTTCTCCTAAAACTATTCCAAAAAAATAAAATAAGAAGGAATTCTGAATTCATTCCATGAGGCTTGCATCACCTTGATATCAAAACCAAACAAAGTCCCAACAACAGAAGAAAATTACATGCCAATATCCCAGATAAACATAGATTCAAAAATCGTCAACAAAATACTAGCAAATGAAATTCAACAGCACATCAAAAAAAATATTACACCATGATCAAGTGGGGTTTATATCAGGGATGCAAGGATACATATGCAAATCAATATATGTGTTACATCATATCAACAGAATGAAGGACTGTATTAGTCCATTGTCCCACTACTATAAAGAAATACCTGAAATGGAACCTTTTCCACATTGTCTTGGCTATTAGTACTTCCCTTTCTCTTAGTTATGCAAATTTCTGCAGCCTGCTTCAATTTCTCCCCTGAAAATAGTTTTTTCTTTTCTACCACGTAGCCAGGCAGCAAATTTTTCAAACTTTTATGCTCTGCTTCCATTTTAAATATATGTTCCAGTTTCAGATCATTTCTTTATTCGTGTATATGAGCTTAGGTGCTTAGAAGCAGCCAGGCCACTTTGCTGTTTAGAAATTTCTTCTGCCAGACACCCTAAATCATTTCTCTCAAGTTCAAAGTTTCACAGATCCCTAGGGCAGGGGCACAATGCCTCCAACCTCTTTGCAAGTGCATAACAAAAGTGACCTTTGGTCCAGTTTCCAATAAGTTTCTCATGTCCATCTGAGACTTCTTCAGCCTGGCCATTTCTGTGCATATCACTATCAGCATTTTGGTCAAGACCATTAAGCAAGTCTCTAGGAAGTTCCAAACATTCTGTCATCTTCCTGTTTTTGTCTAATCCCTCCAAACTATTCCAACCTCTGCGTGTTAACCAATTCCACAGCTGCTTCCATATTTTCAATTATCTTTATAGAAATGCCCCACTCTTAGGTACCAATTTTCTACATTAGTTCATTCTCATACTGCTATAAATAAATATCTGAGACTGGGTAATTTATAAAGAAAAATGTTTAAATGGCTCATGGTTCTGCAAGCTGTACAGGAAACATGGCTGGGGAGGCCTCAGAAAACTAACAATCATGACAGAAGGTGAAGGGAAGCAGGCACGTCTTACATGGCCAGACAGGAGGAAGAAGAGAGTGAAGTGGGAGGTGCTACACACTTTTAAACAACCAGATCTTGTGAGACCTCACTTGCTACCATGAGAACAGCAAGGAGGAAATCTGCCTTCATGATCTAATTACTTCCCACCAGGCCCCTATGCTGTCACTGGGGATTACCATTTGACATGAGATTTGGTCCAGAACACAAATCCAAGCTATATCAAGGACAAAACTATCTGAGCATTTCAGTAAGCACAGTAAAAAGCATTTAATAAAGTCCAACATCCCTTCATGATAAAAACTCTCAACAAACTAGGCATAGAAGGAGTATACCTTGACATAATTACGGCCATATGTAACAACCACAGCTAACATCATACCCAAATAAGGATCAATTGAAAGCCTTTCCTCTAAGAACAAGACAAGAATACATGCTTTCACTACTCCTATTCAACATAGTACTAGAAGTCCTAACTAGAGCAATCAGACAAGAGAAAAAAATAAAAGACATGTAAATTGGAAAAGAGGAAGTCAACTTGCCCCTCTTTGCTGAAGACATAATCTTACATCTAGAGAAACATAAAGACTCTACCAAAAACCTCTTAGATTTGGAAAATCTAAGATTAAAAATTAGAAATAAATTTTAAAATATATTTTATGTCATTAAAAATGATAAAGAGTATACATATTTCACATATATGTCAAATATTTTACAATAAGAGTATATTGAATTTCATCATCAGAAATGAGTATTATTTTTCAAAAGGAAAATCTATTCATTTAATTTTATAAAATATGAAACCCATCAAGGGCACAAAAAAGAATACTTTCATAGGAATATGATCAGGGGCTAGGAGGCTGAACCCATATCTGGGTTGAAATATGAATATGTGATGAGAAAATGAAGACAGTACATAAAGACTCAATACTTTGGTGGTAGAGTTAGGGGTATTACTAAAATGAGACCTATATATGATTAACAGGGTGATAAATTGACTTAATATGGAAACAGATTATGCTTTCTTTGGAGAGAGAGTAATGGCTGAAGTAAAGGAAAAGGTCTAATTAATAGAACAGTTCTTTGAAGAGCCTGAACCCAGTAAAGTACTTCTAAGAAATAATTTCAGCAAATGGCTGCCTATTTCATGGAACTAAGAAGGAAGAAGAGATCAAAACGCAATTAAGTTTTGGGGTGAGGAGATAAAGTGCAGTAAGTTAAGGGAGTTTTGATTAAAAATAGTCCAGGCGCGGTGGTTTATGCCTGTAGTCCCAGAACTTTGGGAGGCCGAGGCAGGCGGATCACGAGGTCAGGATTTCGAGACCAGCCTGGCCAATATGGTGAAACCTCGTCTCTATTAACAATACAAAAATTAGCTGGGAGCAGTGACGTGTGTCCATAGCACCCAGCTACTCAGGAGGCTGAGGCAGAAGACTCGCTTGTACCCGGGAGGCGGAGGTTGCAGTGAGCTGAGATCATGCCACTGTACTCCATCCTGGGTGACAGAGCGAGACTCCATCTCAAAAATAAATAAATAAAATAAAAATAAAGATCCACTATTTTCTTAGTGATATGCAGAAGGTAAAGAGAAAGGTATGGGGCATGGTGCGATGACAGGGATGGTGATGTGGATAGGGAAAGCAACTGGAAGAGAGTTGTGATGATGCAAAAGATTGAAGAGTTTTATTCTGTGATCTAGACTAGATAAGAAGGAATTCTGGGATTGGGAGAGAATTAAAAACTGTAGGATTTTGTATTAGGTCTGATAATTAAAATAAAAAAACCAAGGAAAGAAAGTCAATATTTCTCTTACTAAAAATGTCATACCTCTTCAAATTGATATTAAACCACCACAACTCTCAGCTTTGACATGAACTAATCACTGTCTCTTTCTTTGGTGACCTTTCAGTATGACTCAAATGGAGCAGGGTGCCAGTAAGCAAAACATGCCTTTTGATTTTTAGCCACTCACATTCCAAAGTGTTTCTTCCTAGCTTTAGGAAAAGTAAGCGTCCAGATTTTATGAACTGTTGTAAGAACAGTTAAACTTACAAAATGTACAAATTGGAGGACTATTATTCATATCTCTATTAACAAAATAGTTACCACAGTATTTTCTTAGCAAAGTCAGTTTTTCTAACAGAATGGCATTCTATTGAGTGTCTTTGAGACTTTTCCCACTAACACATCTGTGATCAATGATATGAAATATGTGATAGACACTTGTGATAGATATTGAAAATATGTGAAACTCAGAATTCTTTAATGTTACAAAAACAGTTCTGAAATGATAAAATTAAAAGGATTAGGGTTTCAATTTGCAGCTGTTGGAGAAAACTGTAATTTACTGATTTTTATTAATTAGTAACTGCTAAGTGATGTGAACCATGGGCTTTTATAAATAGTCAATTACACAGCAACATGAGACAGTAAAAGTATATACCCTAAAGAGCTAACAGCCTCTAGTGTGAATACCAGTTTCATGAATTACCTAGTAACCTTGGACAAGCTCTTCAACTAAATTAAATCTCAATTTCCTTATCTGTAAAATGGAGACAATAATATTATTTACCTAAAGTACTGTGAATTGTTATGAGACACAAGATATATAAAATGACTTTTGTGAACTCTAAAGCCTCATACAAATATTATTATTATTGTATTTTGTAGCTGTAATATATAGATTAGCATATGGGTCCTTGAAAAAAATCACAGACCAACAATTATGAAGTCAGAAAGGACTTGTTGGCAGGCAAGCTTATCTAATACATTCACCTGGAAAAATAATGAATTTTTTTTAAAGTTTCAGCCTTGGCACACACTGGACAAATGGGTCACCTTGATGCATAGTTAATTGAATATGCTGGCACAGGCTGGCACCTATGTCAGCTTCCTCCTGTAAGGGCTGAAGTGAGAAAGAATTCTATCACAGGCAGAGCTTAGTAATCAGAAAAAAAAAAAAAAACTGAGCTATTTAGATTTTTGTTTACATTGAGCCTTCAGGCCAAGCCAAAATTCTCATTTCCTGTCAGTTGTGTCTGTTATACAGAGAAAAATATTCTAACTACAATTGCTATTGTTCACACTATTTTGTTATTTTTAAAGAGTGACTCTGGCAGGGATTCAGTTGAAAGATAGAAGAAATAGCATCTGAAACAATAACCATAAATAAAACATGATCTACAAAATAGAGTGCTTGATGCATATCTGACCTGAATGCTGCATCAACCTTGGGCAAAACAGCTGGATCACAAAACAAGAAAAAGATTCACAAAAGGTCTAGTCATCACATGAAATACAGAAAGGTAAATTTGGAACAAATTACTATTGTTCCTACTTGCAAGTTTTTCATTTATACAATTTCTACAATGCAAAATTTTTCACAATCCAATTTTGCATTGCCCAGCGAAGTGAATTTTAGAATTTATTCTTAGGATGTGTGCTGGTAGCATGTGGGCTGTTTGAGTTATGTGTTTAAAAGGGGAAATCCTATTTTTATTTAGTGCGTTGCACTCTAGATTTTTTGTTATTTTAAAAGTAAAGCATGTTCAATATCAAAAATAAAGTTATATAAGCAGGGACCACTGCCAAGTGTACATAGATTATTATCATCAACATTTTTGTGTGTGTTTCTTTCAGTATCTGTTTTTCTATTTCTCCCTGTGTGTAAGATACTTTTTACCTATATCATGAATATGGTTTGAAAAGATGGCTTTTCATGGCTGCTTAATATTTCATGCATACTCAAACACATCACATTTTCTTCTGTAAGGCAGAAGGGTTGAGTTTTTATTTCTTAAAGTATTACAAATAATATCTTTTAATGTGGTTTCACGTTTCTATTTCCTTAGGATAAATTCTTAGCAATACATATATTGTGACATATTCTTTTTAAAGTTATTAATACAAGAGTCTTGTGCTTTCTACAAAAATTATTACATAATACAAAGGCGAGGTATTTAGAGCAATTGGATCCATGTGAAATAGGAAACAATTGAGCTTGATTAAGACAAGTAGAGTTAACCAGATAAATGAGGCAGGAAGGATATTACTAGTATGGTGGATATCTGCTCAGGCAAAGAAGAAACAAAGAGGGTTTTTAAATGCTTCCCTTCCATTTGAGGTGACTGGAATCTTGGACATGCTAGTATCCCTAAAGTATGCTTTTTAAAGAGGATTCATGTACAAATTTCAAATTGATACTTTAGGCAATGGAAAATGTTTATAATTTGCTCACCTAAATGAATAGAAACATTTATGATTTTTTCACAGGAAAGTTTAAGAGTTCAAGTTATCATTTTAAATATATAGTACACTAACCATGATCATAGCAGGATGCACATGGCACACTCAGAAAGGTTCTCAAAAAGGATCTCAATGAAGTGACTGTTTCTAGAGGTTGGGCAGAGGAAGGGGAACCAACAAGAGCTGGGGAAGCCCAAGGCACTAGAAAGAGTGAGACCCATTATAAGCCAGGACATGCAAGTTCAGAGAGAGAAACCCATATTATCTCAGCCTAATTGAGAGCTATGGCTGTCAGAGAGAACCTGTAATCTAAGATGCAGCTACTGCCAAAACTACAGCTCAAAAAGTTGGATTGGGAGAACATATTGGAATACACTTCAATCTCTCTCTCTCGTCCTCTCATCTCCTGCCTGTCTCTTCCATTGGCAGAATCCAATAAGAGGCCGGAGTCCAGTTAATCCTGTCTGTAGAATTCAGATGTCTTGAGCACAGGTCAGAAGGAAAAAGCTGGGAAAGGATACACCTCCTTTAAAAAGATTAGACAATACAGATAGTATACAATCTACTCATGTTTGGATTCTCAGGAGACTTGTCTGATGAAATAGCTGTTTCCTGTTTCTTGAGAGCAAGGCTCAAAGGAGCACATCTAGAAAAAAGCTTACAAAAGCAACAAAACATCCCAACTTCCTCTCATCATCATTAAGAATCCACATTTCATAATAATCAGCAGGGATTACATCAGGTGAGTTGGGAGGATCCAAATTCCTAACGTGATCTCCATTTGCAAATCAGAGAGAAATTTGTAGATATATTTGGCCTAAGTTTATTTTTTGGCAGTAGTGGAATTGTTTGTGTTTTCCTCTAACAATAGATCAAAGAATATAAAAGACTATTGAATAGTTAACATTATGGTACGTATCAATGTTAATTTATTGGTTTTCATCAACGGGTCATGTTTATATAGAATGTAAATATTAAGGGAGCTGAAGACAATATAAAAACTCAAAACTATCTTTGTATTCTTCTGTACATTTAAAACTCTTTCAAAGTAAAAATTTAAAAATCATAAAAAAATATGTCAACCAAGGAAAAAATAAAAGTGAAGCATTCTCTGAGAAAATGTAATTTATCCTCCTATCTATTTATAAAGTAATGAGTTTTGAGAGACTGCTGTGAAAGGTTTTGAAAGCAAAAAATACATGCTCAAATGAAAGCAGCAAAATGCATAGATTCTCTAATGAAATTGTCTGGGTTCAAATTCCTGCCATTCACTGACATGTAGATCTTAGGAAGGTCCAAGGTCCATGTCTCAGTTTCCTTATATACAAAATGGGATAATACTAGTACTTACCATTTAAGGGCTCTTGTGAAAGCTAAATACAATTATGTATTTAAAGCCCACCATTGCGCCTAACAATAGTAAGAGCTCAATGCATTGACTGATTTTATTATCGAGTTTTATTTTTATTATTCACTATAATTAAATAAGCATAGTCTATTGCTAGATCCCTATCTCTTAATTTGAGAATCCAGTATACCTCTCCTGGTGAGCCTAAAAGCACCATTGAAATTGGCATTATTATCAGAACTTGACAACAGGGGGAGTGGGACAGAGAGAGTTTACACTTGTTGCTACAATCATCCCTTGGAACGTAGTGGGATGAGACCCCAAACAAATTGATCTGAGTTTAACTTTCAGGGCTTTTGCCAGGGTCATGGTGTCATTTTATAGTGAATTCTTGCCCTTTTTAATATAACATAGAAAACCATTACTCCACATAAAAATATTACACAATGTCTGTTCAGACTTCCCCATCATTTCCAGAGACCTGTTTCCTGAGGCTCACCAATTCCTTGATTGCCCTTTCAACATTGTATAGAACACTGCCTCACATACCCTCTTTAGAGCTTTAGCCACAGAAAACAGATTACCTCTGAGCTGAAGGGCTTTCCAAGTATTAGAGGAAGGGAATATCTCTCCTCTCCACTATTCAATTAATGAAGTGCATGGAGCATAGCACCTAGACAAATTGGCCACGCTACAGGACCTGCACACCATTTCACTTAATCCTCAGGCTGTAGCACCCTGGAGAAATGTGTAGAAGGCCTTGCTACTTAGCAATCCTGCATCCAATGCCAATTACATATACAAGGCTAAGAGGAAAATTCCTTTCAGCTGTTCAGATGGTGTGTTGTTCATCAGCTGGCAGCAGTCATTGCCATCAAGTGAAGAGCTGAGCCCTAGGGTTCATCTGAGTCCCCTCACCCACCTCGTATTCCAGTCTTCTATCACTATCACTTGTAAATCTTTGTTCATTCTTGTGGAGAACAGCGTATTGATACCTCTTCAATTTATGATGTGTGATATGATACTCATTGGTTGTGAGAAATGGGTGGTTGCCTAGTAACCCTGGTGTCTGTCAGCTTCCAGAGAAAAGAGAAATTTATTAAGCAAGATACCCTTTTGTGCACTATTATAAACAAGGTAGCTACTTCTTTCCCCAGATGTTTCAGGTAGTGGAGCTTCTTGGAACTAGACCTGTATCTTTTTACAAAACCAAAGCAATCACATAGAAAATAGGAAACGAGAATATAGTTAACGTTTTAGTGAATGTAGTTTCTGTTGGTTGAGGCTATGCTACTGGAAGAGAGGAAAAGAAAACATCCTACGTGTGTAAGTCTCTATGACTGAATCCATCATTCTAATTTATGCAATCAGAGTCCTTTAAAGCACATGATTTCAATCCCCCATGGCTAATATTGAGCTCAATAAGAAATGTACAAAGCCCCAATTTTGTGCTAGCTTAATCTTTAGAACAGTAAAGCAGATATATTACACGGCTTTAATCATCGGACATTTAACTTGTTTCCTGTAGCCAAGAACCTGCCTAGTACAAACTTCCAGTAATTGCCTCTGGTTGACACCTGCCACTTTGTGCCTACCTTAGTTTCCTGCTTGGCACATTAAGTACATGCTAGAAAAACTGGAAATACTAAAAATAAAAGAAATAAAAATTTCACCATAGATGTGTGTAAGTACGTAAGTATACACATATATTCATGTAGTTTTATATCTATGCATTTATTCATCAGTGTATTTGGCATATTTATTGGCACATACAATGTATGATAAAAATAAAAACATAAGGAGAAACAAGTTGAAAAGAGACTGTCCTTGTGGAACTCAAAGAGCTAGAGAATGCAAGAAAAGTAAAGAGGCAGTTGTTGTATACTATAACAAATGCTGATGGAGGAAAATAGAGGCTGCTATAAATACACATAGCTCAAACTTTAGACTGAGTGGGCAGAAAATGTTTCCCAAATGAAAGACATTTCACTGTTTGGCTATTTAACCTGAGATCTAAAGATGAGTAGGGAGTAACTAGGTGAAGAGAGGAGTGTTGAGTGAGATTGAGAGACAGAGAGAGAGAGAGAGAGAGAGAGAGAGAGAAAGAGAGAAAGAGAGCACTACAAAGCAGATCCTAGACAGCATTAAGGAATCTGTCAACAATCATAAATTTACTGTGTGATTTTCTTCAGAAAAAGATAACTATTGAATACTGGGCTTAATACGTGGGTAATTAAATAATATATACAACGAACCCCATTGAAATGTGTTTACCTATGTAACAAACCCTCAAATGTACCCCAAAACCTAATATATATATTTTTCAAAGGTACAACCATCTGGGAGCAGTGGCTCACACCTGTAATCCCAGCACTTTGGGAGGCCGAGGTGTGTGGATCACCTGATATAAGGAGTTTGAGACCAGCCTGGCCAACATGGTGAAAACCCATCTCTACTAAAAATACAAAAATTATCCAGGCATGGTGGTGTGCACCTGTAATCCCAGCTACTCAGGAGGCTGAGGCACAAGAATCACTTGAACCTGGGAGGTGGAGGTTGCAATGAGCCCAGTACGCGCTGTTGCACTCCAGCCTGGGCAACAGAGAAAGGCTCAGTCAAAAAAAAAAAAAAAAAAAAAAAGTACAACCTGAATATACACATTGAAAAGAAATTTCCTCTTATATTCTTTGTTGAAGTCCTTTCCTGTTTTTCCCTATTTAATGTCTGTATTATTTTTCAGGTATTTTGTCCTACAGGAAGCTTTTCTTGGTACCAAATGCTGGGTCTTGCCTTTCTTGGCATTCTAATGAAATCTGTGCTGTATGGAATTTATCAGTGTATGACTATCTCTCCATGAATCTGTGAATGCTTTAAGGGCAGAGCTGTACTATCTCCAGAACACAGTTCTTGAAAAATCCACATTGATCTGAATGGCAGCTACTAAATCCGTCCTGACACCCAATTCTGAATATGTCTAATGTAATCATGCAAGACTTTTCCAGTTAGATCATGGCAGCCTGAGATAAACTTCTCCCTGGCAGGAGATTCACCCAACTATTTGGCCAGAGGAGTTCTGCACTCAGATGCAGTCCTTTCTGGGTTTGAAACCAATAGTCAGTTAATCTTTTATTATCATTATTATTATTATTATTATTATTATTATTATTAGAATAGCTTAGACTGAGGATGACCTACTAGCTTCTTTCCTGACTAGCGTCTTTGCTACTTAGTTATAGAGAGAGAGTTCACGTCTATGTTTGAGTCAACCTTTTAACAATACCAACATTTAGGGGAAAGAAAAATAGAAAATGACTGCTGAGGACACTTCAATCTGTAACTTTAGAAGGAGTGATGTTCAAGCTGATGTTTGGAGTTTGTGAAACTGAGGTTCAAAAATGTAAAAGGAATTACAGACAGTCCAGTCAGGATGACTACAGGTGAAGAGATGTCTGACTCCAAAGGTTGATCTTCTGCTCTGGCTACACCACACTGCCACCCAAATCAATTAGCTTAGCCACCCACTAGCTAATGAACAGCTTCGTCATTATAGCCTGATCCGCTGTGCTAGAGTTCTTGGCAGGCAACAGCACAGAGTCTCCTGATAATAGGAAATCTCCAGAAGTCCTGATCTGTAGGAACTTTGTGTGCAAGCACATGCATGTATGTTTATGCACCTGTCTGTGAGTTGAAGGGCTCCTGTGAGAGCTTTGGAGTTTCTTTTTCTTTTTCATTCTTTTTTTTTTTTGCTGCTTTTGCATATTTTATAAATAACAAGAAGAAGCTGTGACATTTTCTTTCCTTGTGAGGTTCTCAAGTCTATAGGGATCACTGCCCAACTCTAAAATATTTAATCTGTTTAATCTGTGTTTGCTGAATAATTAACTAATCTGATTCTCACTCTTTACTAAACCTCTTCTTTTGAATAGGACAAGAATGGGAGAGAATCTGCCCCAACTTCATTTAAAATGTTCTCTTCAAGACAATTGGAACAAAGTTCTAGGAACAAATTTCCACAACTTGAGTAAAACTAATATTGGCATTGATAAATTATTAGTTAAAGAAAACTGAAGTGTATTATTCACTGTCTCTAAAGACTAATTGTCATATGTAGACTCGTATTTAATGCTTTTCTTTTAAATGATACTTATAAGTTACCAAGGAAAAGCAAGTGTCAATATTTAATGATTGAAGTTAAGCAGTGTCATCTGGGAGGTATCAACAATTGTTGAGTAATTCAAACTTGGACAACTCCTCATATATCTCTATCATCATTATTTTATGTTTTCAGAAGGCATTATAACTCACAATTATATATTCATAGTAAATTCATAAATTCATAGTAAATTCATAAATGATTCAAACTGTTAAAAATTTGTGTATGATTTATTAGATTTTAACCAGTCTTTCAGTCTGTACTTATATGTTAATATAATTATTAAAGGAATAATCTTGTTATATATGGGTGAGGGTATTCAGAGATTATAATCTTTATATATAGAGAGAGAAGCAAGTTAATTAAATTCTCTATATTTTATTTAAGAAAACATTGAAGAGATTTGAACATTTGAAAATGGCTTGAAAAAAAATTTCAAATTTTTAAATGATAAATTTAGAAATTATAATCAAAGGGAGATAAATCATCTGTATGAAAAACTCATGTACTTTACATAATATTACTTCTGCTGTACTATATTATGATATAATAATATCTACAGGGCCTAATGAGTGACTCTTATTTTTGTCTTTATACCAACATACTTGAAGGCACTGTGCCTTTATGATATCCCTTCAAGCATCAATTCCTTTGTGGCTCTTGGCTTATCCTACTACATCCATTCTACTATCAAATTCTCTAATTTGCTTGAATGAGGATATGAGTATTTTTCTATAGAAGTTCTGCAGGGCAAAGTTCACAGGTTTAATGGCAATTTGCTCCTTCCCAGAAATCGTTCCTGTTTACCTCCTTCCAGATTTTTAGCTATGCTATTAAATATTTGTTTGTTTTGGTTGATTACAGACTTATAGATAAACTAGGAATATGAATATGAATATAAATTTGTAGTTTTAAACCACTCTATTGAGGTATAATTGATGTACAAACATTGTACATATTTAACATATGCAGCTTGATGAGTTTGGAAATATGTACACACCCATGAAATAAAACAATCTATGCCTTAAACTTATCCATGGCTTCCCAAAGTTTCCTTGTACCCTCTTTATTATTATATTATTATTGGGATAAGAACATTTAACACAAGATCTACCCTCTTCACACATTTTTTTGTGACAAGGTCTTGCTCTGTCTCTCAGACTTGAGTGCGGTGACACCATGATAGCTCATCACAACCTTGAGCTCCTGGGCTCTAGCCTGAGCCGTCTGAGTAGTTAGGGCAACAGGTGCATGTACTGACTGGCTATTTTTTTTTTTATTATTTTTTGTAGAGACAAGATCTCACTATATTGCACAGGCTGTTCTCAAACTCCTGGCTTCAAGTGATCCTCTTGCCTTGGCCTTCCAGAGTGCTGGGATTACAGGGATGAGCTACGATGTCAGGACTTTAGCAAATATTAAAGGATATTATACAGTAATTGGAACTACAGGCATTGTACCATATAGTTGATCTGTAGAACTTACTAATCTTGTAAAACCATAGCTTTGTAGCCTTTGACTAATGCTTCCCACTTTTCCTCCCCAAGACACCAGCAATTACCATTCTGTTGTCTGTTTCTATGAGTTGACTACTTGGGGTTTCTTATATGTGTGACATCATATAGTATTTTTTTAATCTGGTTTATTTCACTGGCATAATGTCCTCAAGATTCATCCATGTTGCTGCCACTGGCAGGATTTCCTTTCTTATAAGGCTGAATAATATTCCATTGTATTCATAGATTACATTTTCTTTATCAGTTCATCCTTTGATGGACATTTGGCTGCTTTTGTGTCTTCTCTATTTTAAACAATGCAGCAATGAACATGGACATGCAGACATCTCTTCAAGATCCTAATTTCAATTTCTTTGGATGTACAGTAGTTCCCTCTTATCCATAGTTTTGCTTTTCAGGTTTTCAGATACCTGTAAAAACCATGGTCCAAAATTATTAAATGAAATATTCCAGAAGTAAACAATTCCTAACTTTTAAATTGGACAACATTTTGAGAAATGTGATTAAATGTCACATTATCCATCTTCATTCCCCCAAAGAATGCATCACCCCTTTGTCCAGCATACCCACACTGCAGATGTCCCCAATCTCTTTAGTTGCTTAGTAGGTATTGCCGCTATCAGATCCGCCGTGGTGGTATCACAATACTTGTGTTTAAGTAACCTTTATTTTACCTAACAATATCCCCCAAGTGCAAGAGTAGTGATGCTGACACATTGTTATAATTTTCCTATTTTATTATTTTCTATTATTATAAATCTCATATGGCACCTAATGTATAAATTAAACTTTATCATAGACATGTATGTATAGGAAAAAATATAGTATACATTGGATTTGGTACTATCTGTGGTTTCAGACATCCACTGGAGGTCTTGAAAAGTATCCTCCATGAATAACGGGAGGGAGGCCACTATTGTATACCCAGAAAAGAAGTTACTGGTTCATATGGTAGTTCTATTTTTAATTTTTTGAAGAACCACATATAGATTTTCAGCTGCTGCACCAATTTTCATTCTCATCAAAAGTGTACATAGGTTCCTTTTTTTCCACATCCTTGCAAACATTTGTTATTGTTTTTATTTAGATAATAGCCATCCTAACAGTGGTAAGGTGACATCTGAGAGTAATTATGATTATCAATTCTCCAGTGATTTGTGATGTTAAGCACCTTTTCATATGCCTGTTGGCCATTGGGATGTATTTTTTGGAGAAATGTCTATTCAATTCCTTTGCCTACTTTCTAATTAAATTATGTTTTTTGCTGTTAAGTTGTAGGAGTTACTTATTTATTCTGGAAATTAATCCTTTAGCAGATATATGGTTTGCAAATTTTTTTCCCATTACTTAGGTAGCCCTTTCATTTTGTTGATTTTTTTCCTTCTCCATGCAGAAGCTTTTTAGTTTGATGAAATCCCACTTGTCTATTTTAGCTTTCATTCCCTGTATGTTGGTGTCATATCCAAGAAATCATTGCTAAGGCCAATATCAAGATGTTTTTACCCTGTTTTCTCTTCAGAAAGTTTTATGGTTTCAGGTCTTAGGTTTAAGTCTTAAATTTATTTTGAGTATATTTCTGTCTGGCATTAGGTCTAATCACCTTTCTATATGGATAACCAGTTTCCCCAACATCATTTATTGAAAAGACTATCCTTTCCCAATTGTATATTCTTGGCATCCTTTTTGAAGATCAGTTTATTATACACAGGTGGAGTATTTTTTGTTCAAAATGCTTGGGACCAATTTCAGACTTTTTTTATTTTGGAATATTTACATTATACTTCCCAGTTGAACATTTCTAATCTCAAAATCCAAAATCCAAAATGCTCCAATTAACATTACCTTTGAGCAACAGGCCAAGTTTCAAGATATTTCAAACCTTATAGCATTTTGGATTTCAGATTTTTCAGTTAGGGATACTCAATTTGAATGTGTTGGTTTATTGCTTGGAACTCTATTCTGTTCCATTGGTCTATGTATGTGCTTTTTTATACCAGTACCATACTGTTTTGATCACTGTAGTTTTGTAATATATTTTGAAATCAGAAAGTGTGATGCCTCCAGCTTTATTCTTCTTCCTCAAAATTGCTTTGGCTACTTGGGATCTTTCATTGTTCCCTATAAATTTTAAAATTGTTTTTCTATTTCCATAAAAAATGTCTTTTGGATTTTGATAGGGATTGCATTGAATCTTTACATCATTTTGAATAGAATAAACTTTTAACAGTATGAATTTTTCCAATCCATGAACATGGGCTATTTTTTCATTTATCGATGTCTGCTTTAATTTGTTCCATCAGTGTTTGTAGTTTTTAGTGCACCAATCTCACATCCTTGGTTAAGTTGTAAAGGTGATAGTTTTCTTAATTTCCTTTTCAGATAGTTCATAGTACCTAGAAATGTAACTAATTTTTATATTTGATTTTTATTTTCCAACTTTGCTGAGTTCACTAGTTCTAAGAGGTTGTGTGTGTGTGTGTGTGTATGTGTGTGTGTGTGTGTCTGTGTGTAGTATTTAGGATTTTCTATATAAAAATCACATCATCTACAAAGAAAGGTAATTCATATTTCCTTTTCTGATTTGATTGCATTTTTAAAATTTTCTTGCCTAATTGCTCTGTATAGGATTTCCAATACTAGGTTGAATAGAAATGGTGAGAGTGGACATTTTTTATTCATTCTAGGTCTTAGAAGAAAAGCTTTTAGTTTTTCATCACTGAGGTAATGTTAGCTGTGGGCTTTTTATATACAAGAATACTTCATTTTATGGCACTTCATTTTATTCAAAGATATTGTGTTTTTTTTTTTTTTTACAAATTGAAGGTTTGTGGCAATGCTGTATTGAGCAAATCCATTAGTACCATTTTCTAATGTGATGTGCTCACTTCGAGTCTCTGTGTCATATTTTGATAATTATCAAAATATTTTCCACTTTTCTAATATTACTATATCTGTTACAGAGGTCTGTGATTAATGATTTTTGATGTTACTATTGTAATTACTTCGGGATGCCATGAACCAGGCCCATATAAAACAGTGAGCTTAATCCATAAATGTTATGAGTGTTATGACTGCTCCTCTGACCAGCAATTCCCATCTCTCTCCCTCTCTTTAGATCTCACTATTATTTCCTCAGACAAAGCAATGTTCAAATTAGGTCAAATAATCCCACAATGGCCTCTAAGCGCTCAAGTGAAAGGAAGAGTCACATGTCCCTCACTTTGAATCAAAAGCTAGAAATGAGTAAGCTTAATGAGAAAGGCATATCAAAAGCCAAGATATGATGAAATCTAGGCCTCTTACACCAAATGATTAGCCAATTTGTGAATGTAAAGGAAAAGTTCTTGAAGGAAACTAGAAGTGCTACTCCAGTAAATACACAAATGATAAGAAAGTGAAATAAATTTAATATGATTTGGATCTGCATTTCCACCAAATCTCATATGGAGGTGTGGTCCCCAGTGTTGTAGGTTAGGACCTCATGGGAGGTATTTGCATCAGAGGGGTATATTCGTCATGAGTGGCTTGGTGCCATCCCCTAGGTGATGAGTGAGTGAGTTCTTATGAGTTTGGGTTATTTAAAATTATTTGGGACCTCCCCCCTTTTCTGACTCTCTCTTTTTCTCCTGTTCTGGTCATGTGACATGCCTGCTCCCACTTCAACTCCTGTCATGATTGTAAGTTTCTTGAGGTCTCCCCAGAAGCCAAGAAGATGCCAGCATCATGTTTCCTGTAAAGCCAAAAGAACCATGAGCAAATTAAACATCTTTTCTTTATAAATTACCCAGTGTCAGATATTTTTATACCAACATAAGAATGGCCTAACACAAGGCTTATTGCTGATATGGCTAAAGCTTGAGTAGTCAGGATAGAAGACTAAACCAGCCACAACCTTCCCTTAAGCCAAAGACTATTCAAGGGTAAGGCTCTAACTCTATTCACTTACATGAAGGTGAAGAGAGGTAAGGAATCGGCAGGAAAAAAAAATGAAGATAGCAGAGGTTGATTCATGGGGTTTAAGGGAAAGGAGTCATCATGATAACGTGAAAGTACAAAGAAAAGCAGTAAGTGCTGATGGAGAAACTACAGCAAGTTATCCAGATGATCCAGCCAAGATTATTGATGAAGGTTACTATACCAAACAAACTATCTTGAATGTGGATGAAATGGCCTCGTATTGGAAGAAAATGCTATCTAGGATTTTCATAACTAAAGAGAAGTCATGTCTTGATTTGAAAACTTCAAAGAACAAAGACTACCTTGTTAAAGGCTAATATAGCTGGTGACTTTAAGTTGAAGCCAATGATCCTTTAACCTTCTAAAAATCCTAGAGCTCTTCAGAATTGTGAAAAATCTACTCTTCCTAGGCTACATAAATGGAAAAACAAAGCCTGTTTACTGCATGGTTTACTGAATATTTTAAGCCTACAGTTGAGACCTACAGCTCAGAAAAAAGATTCTTTTCAAAATATTACTGCTCATTGTCAATACAACTGGTCACCCAAGAGCTATGATAGATATGTACAAAGAAATTAATGTTCTTTTCATGCCTGCTATCACAACATCCATTATTCAGCTCATAGATCAAGGAGTAATTTTCACTTTCAAGTCTTATTACTTGGGAAATACATTTTATAATTCTATAGCTGCTATAGACAGTGATACTTTTGATGTATCTGAGCAAACTAAATTGAAAAGCTTCTAGAAATGATTCTACATTCTAGATACCATTAAGAATCTTCATGCTTTTTGAAAGTAAGCCAAAATATCAACATCTAAGGGAGTCTGGAAGGAGTTAATTCTCACCCTCATAGACTATTTTAATAGGTTCAAGACTTCAGTAAAGGAAATAACTGCAGATATGGTGGAAATTGCAAGAGAAATAAGAATTAGAAGTGGAGCCTGAAAATGTGAATGAATGTTACAATCTCATAATAAAAGTTAAACAGATGAGAAATTGCCTCTTATGAATAAGCAAAGAAAGTTGTTTCTTGAGATGGAATATACTCTTGGTCAAGATATTGTGAACAATGCTGAGATGACAAGAAAACATTTAGAATATTATGTAAACTTAATTGATGAAGCAAGGACAAGGCTTAAGAGGATTGACTTCAATTTTGAAAGAACCTCTATTCTGGGTAAAATGCTTTCAAACACATTGCATACTACAGAGAAATCTTTAATGAAAGGAAGGGCCAATTTGTGTGGCAAACTTTATTGTTGTCTCATTTTAAGAAATTTCTGCATCCATCTCTACCTTCAGCTATCACAACCCTGATCAGTCCTTAGCCATCAACAAGAAGGCAAAATCCTCTACCAGGAAAAAGATTACAACTCGCTGAAGGCTCAGATGATCTTTAGCATTTGTTGGCAAGAAAGTATTTTTAAATTAAGCTATGCACTTTTTTAGACATAATGCTATTGCACACGTAATAGGCTATAATATTGTGTAAACATAACTTTTACATGAACTGAAAAATAGACAAAACCCGGCATGACTCATTTTATTGTGATATTTCCTTTATTGCAGTGGTCTGGAACTGCACCTGAAATTTCTTATAGGTATGCCTGTTGGGCTTTGATTGTGCTAAGTTATTTCCATACCTAACTTGTTTAGAGTTTTTATTATGAAAGGGTGTTGAAGTTTGTCCAATGACTTTTCTTCATCTACAAAAAAGATCTTGTGTTTTTTTATTCTTCATTCTGTTTCTGGGGTGTATGATAATATTTGATTTGTATATGTTGAACTATCCCTGCTTACTGGGGTAAATCCCACTTGGTCATGGTGTATGATCCTTTTACTATGCTGTTGAACTTTGTTTACTAATATTTTGATGAAAATTCTTTCAATCAGATTCATCAGGGATATTGATCTTTAGTTGTTTTTTCTTGTGGTTTTTGTCTGTTAATATCAAGGTAATGCTGGCCTTATTAAAAGAGTTCAGAGCTGTTCCCTCTTCTATTTTTTCTGAAGAGTTTAAGAAGGATTGGTAATACGTTTTTAAATGCTTGGTACAATTTATCTATGAAGTCATTAATTCATGTGTTTTTCTTTTTTAATTGCTGAGTCAATCTAATTTGTTATTAATATGTTCAGGCTTTTGATTTCTACTTGACTCAGTCTTGGCAGAGTGTATGTTTCTAAGAATGTATTCATTTCTTCTAGGTTGCCCTGTTGGTGTATGATTGTTCATAATAGTCCCTTATAATCTCTTTCTTAAAAAATTGTGGCATTGATTGTAACATTGCCTCCTCCATTTCTGATTTTATCTTCTCTCTTCTTTTTTAAGTTAGTGTAGATAAGAGTTTTTAAATTTTAATTATCTTTTCACAAAACTAACCCTAAAATTTATTTTTTAATATTTAACAAAATCTCTATTTTGTTTATTCCTTCTCTAATATTTATTATTTCCTTCCATCCCCTAAGTTAAGACTGTCCTTTATTTCTTGTTTCTTGAGGTACAATACTGGGCAATGGTTACATCTCCATTTCCTTAGAATGGTTTACTTGAGCTTTATTTTTTTCCTTTGCTGGTGTCATGTTTCCCTGGTTCTTCATGATTATTGTAAACTTGCATTCATGCCTCTGCATTTGAAGAAATACTCAACTCTTCTAGTCTTTACAGACTGACTTTGACATGGAAAGCCCTTCACCTGTCATCCTGGCCAGATATTTTCGATGGACTAGCTAGTAGGGATCTTTAACATGTGGGCTTTGTGCCTAGGCCCGTGGGTAGGATGGCCTGATGCCAGAGTCTGTAGTCCTTGAGTAAGTATTTAATCTACACCTTTAAATTCACACAAAAACATGGATCACTTTGTCAAAATATTCATCCATGATGAGATCAGATAAGTCCAGCACAGGGTTTTTTGACCTTACACTATTAATATTTTGAGCTGGATAATTCTTTATTTGGGTGGGGGGTTATTCTGAGCATTGTAGGATGTTTAGCAGAATCTCTAGTTCCTATGTATTCGATTCCAAACTAAAATGTCTCCAGACATTGTCATATATGCCTAAGGAAGAGCATCAAAGTCACCACCTGTGGAAAATTACTGAAAATCTTGAAACTATCAAACACTTTATGATGAGCGATTTGCCTGAAACTTGTACCTTTAACCATGAGCCAAAAATCAATACATGTAAACTATGTCATATAAACTGTTATTATCAGAACTCTCTTTATGTTAGAATTACGGTTTTTATTGCATTTCTGTGCACTTTTGACTTTCAGATTTTTTTACTTTCAATACTTCTAACAACATTTGCCAAGTTTCTCTAACAGTATACATTTTAACTTTTATTTTAGGTTCAGGCATACATGTGCATGTTTGTTATATAGGTAAACTGTGTGTCATAGGGGTTTGGAGTACAGATTATTTCACCATCCAGGTAATAAGCATAGTACCTGATAGGTAGTTTTTAAAATCTTCTTTCTCCTGCCATCCTCCAGCCTAAAGTAGGCTCCAGTGTCTGTTGTTCCCCTTTTGTGTCCATGTGTTCCCATCGTTTACCTCCCAGTATACATAAGAATATGCGGTATTCAGTTTTCTGTTCCTGCATTGGTTTACTTAGGATATAACCTCCAGCGCCATTCATGTTGCTGCAAAGAACATGATCTCATTCATTTTTATGGCTGTATAGTATTCCATGGTGTATATGTACCCTATTTTCTTAATTCAGTCTACCATTGATTTAGGTTGATTCCATGCCTTTGCTATTGTGAATAGTACTGAAATAAATATACGTATTCACATGTTTTTATGGTAGAATGATTTATATTCCTTGGATATACACCCAATAATGGAACTACTGGGTCAAATGGTAATCCTGTTTTTTTTTTTTTTTTTTTTTTTTCTGAGATGAAGTTTTGCTCTGTTGCCCAAGCTGGAGTGCAGTAACACTCCATTCATTGCAACCTCTGTCTCCTGGGTTTAAGTGATTCTCCCTCCTCAGCCTCCTAAGTGGCTTGGATTACAGGCACCCGCCACCACACATGGTTAATTTTTGTATTTTTAGTACAGACAGGGTTTCACCATGTTGGCCAGGCTGGTCTCGAACTCCTGACCTCAGGTGATCCACCCGCCTCAGCCTCCCAAAATGCTGGGATTACTGGCGTAAGCCACTGCACCTAGCCAGTAGTTCTGTTTTAAGTTCTTTGAGGAATCACCACACTGCTTTCCAAATTGACTGAACTAATTTACATTACTACCAGCAGTGTTTAAGCGTTCCCTTTTCTCTACAACCTTGCCAGCATCTGTTATTGTGATGGTTAATACTTAGTGTCAACTCGATTGAATTGAAGGGTGCAAAGTATTGATTCTGAGTGTGTCTGTCAGGCTGTTGCCAAAGGAGATTAGCATTTGAGTCAGTGGGCTGGGTAAGGCTGACCCACCCTTAATCTTGTGGGCACAATCAAATCAGCTGCCAGTGAATATAAAGCAGGCAGAAAAACATGAAAAGGCAAGACTGGCCCAGCCTCCCAGCCTACATCTTTCCCCAGTGCTAGATGCTTCCTGCCCTCAAACATTGGACTCCAAGTTCTTCAGTTTTGAGGCTCGGACTGGCTCTCCTTGCTCCTCAAGCTTGCAGACAGCCTGTTGTGTGATCTTGTGATCCTGTTAATACTTAATAAACTCCCCTTTATTTAAATATGTAAATATACGATATATATTTATCATATATATTTAACATATATGTATGATATATATATTCTATTAGTTCTGTCCCATTAGGGAACTCTGACTAATACAGTTATTTTCTGATTTTTAGTAATAGCCATTCTGAATGGTGTGAGCTGGTATCTTATGATTTTGCTTTGTGTTTCTCTAATGACGAATGATGTGGAGCATCTATCATTCCTGTTGGCTGCAGCTATGTCTTCTTTTGAAAAGTGTCTGTTCATGTTCTTTGCCCACTTTTTCATGGAATTGTTTATTTTTTTGCTTGTAAATTTAAGTTTTTTATAGATGTTGGATATTAGACCACTGTTGGATGCATAGCTTGAAAATAGTTTCTCTTATTGTGTAGATTGTCTGTTTTCTCTGTTGATAGTTTTTTTTTGCTGTACAGAAGCTCTTTAGTTTAATTAGGTTCCTTTTGTCAATTTTTGGTTTTGTTGCAATTGATTTGGATGTTTTTGTCGTGAAATCTTTGGCAGATTCAATGTTCAGAATGGTATTTCCTAGGTCGTCTTCCAGGGTTTTTATAGTTTCAAGTTTCACATTTAAGTACTTAATTTATCTTGAGTTGATTTTTTTATATGGTGTAAGGAAGAGGTTGTGTCAGTCTTCTGCATATGGCTAGTCAGTTATCCCAGCACCATTTATTGAATAGAGAATCCTTTCCCCATTGCTTGTTTTTGTCTACTCTGGCAATGATCAGATGGTTCTAGCTGTGTGGTATTGTTTCTGAGCTCTCTATTCTGTTCCACTGGTCTATGTGTCTGTTTTTGTATTAGTACCACGCTGTTTTGGTTACTATAACATTGTCATATAGTTTGATGTCAGGTAACAGTGATGCCTTCAGCTTTGTTATTTTTGCTTAGGATTGTCTTGGCTATGCTCGCTCTTTTTTTGGTTCCATATGAATTTTTAAATAATTTTTTCTAATTCTGTGAAAAATGTTATTTGTAGTTTGATAGGAAAAGCATTGAATCCATTAATTCCTTTGGGCAGTATGGCCATTGTGACAATATTGATCCTTCCTATCCATTAGCGTGAAATGCTTTTCCATTTGTTTGTGTCATCTCTGATGTCTTATTTTTTTAATTCTCATTTAACAGATATTTCACTTCCTTGGTTAGCTGTATTCCTAGGTAGCTTATTTTATTTTATTTTGGCAATTGTAAATGGGATTGCATCCTTGATTTGGCTCTCAGCTTGGATGCTGTTGGTGTATAGGAAAGCCATTGATTTTTGTACATTGATTTCATTTCCTGAAACTTCACTGAAGTTATTTTTCAGATCAAAGAGCTTTTGGGAAGAGACTATGGGGTTTTCTAGGTATAGAATCATATTGGCTACAAACAGGTATAGTTTGACTTCCTCTCTTCCTGTTTGGATGCTTTTTACTTCTTTCTCTTGCCTGATTGCTCTGGCCAGGACTTCCAATACTATGTTGAATAGGAATGGGGCAAGACTGCATCCTTATCTTGTTCCAGTTTTCAAGGGGAGTGCCTTGCTGCTTTTGCCCATTCAGTATGATGTTGTCTGTGGGTTTGTCACAGATGACTTTTATTATTTTGAAGTATTTTCCTTCAATGCCTATTGTTGAAAATTTTTAACATGGACAGATGTTGAATTTTATTGAGAGTCCTTTCTGCATCTATTGAGATAATCATGTGGTTTTCATTTTTAGTTCTGTTTAAGTGATGAATCACATTTATTGATTTGTAGACTTGTATCCAACTGCCTAGTAGACATTCCGCCTAGAAATCCTGTAGACATTTCTTTCTTTCTTTTTCTTTTTTTTTTTTTTTTTTTGATGTTTTGCTCTTGTTGCCCAGGCTGGAGAGCAATGGTACAATTTCAGCTCACCACAACCTCCACCTCCCGGATTCAAGCAATTCTCAACCTCCCGAGTAACTGGTATTACAGGCATGTGCCACCATGAATGGCTAATTTTGCATTTTTAGTAGAAAAGGGGTTTCTCCATGTTGGTCAGGCTGGTTTCAAACTCCTGATCTCAGGTAATCTGCCGCCTTGGCCTCCCAAAGTGCTGGGATTACAGGCATGAGCCACTGCACCTGGCTCGAAATCCCGTAGACATTTCAAATCAAAGCACCGAAATCTAAACTTGCTCAAACATCCTTTTCCTCCATTATTCCTAATGCTGGACAGCAACACCAGAAACTCTGGAAATAATAGATACATTTATCCTTCTCATCCTGAACCCTTATGTATGGGCCTTTTCCCATTGATTGTTTTCCCAATTGTTATCAATTTAGTTTTTCATTTATTTATCACATCTAGTTCATTTATTTCCACCTCATTGTTATTGCCTCTTTTAAGGCTTTAGGCATAATTGCATTGACAGCGTCACCATCCAGCCTTCTAATCCATTCCCAATCTGAGCTATCTCCTATATCATCTCCAATAATTTTTCTAAACCATTCATTTAATCATGGAATTCTCAGGCTTAAATATTTCTCATTTAATAAAGCGGGGTAGAAAATGCATGCAGAAGTCATCAAGGTAAATAATTTAATAAAAAAGCATCAAGCATATTTTGACCACCTGAAAAGCATGGGTTTCATCTACAGAGAGTAGTAATTATTTAGCACCAGCCACTTCTCAAAGTATAGAAGGTAGGCCTGGTGAACCCAGATGGTCTCATATTTCAAGAGAAGCCAGAAATTTGAGTGAAGTTTCACTTTTTTCTTTTTCTTTTTTTTTATTATTATACCTTAAGTTCTAGGGTACACGTGCACAATGTGCAGGTTTGTTACATATGTATACATGTGCCATGTTTGTGTGCTGCACCCATTAACTCCTCATTTACGTTAGGTATATCTCCTAATGCTATCCCTCCCCCCTCCCCCCACCCCACGGTAGGCCCCAGTGTGTGATGTCCCCCTTCCTATGTCCCAGTGTTCTCATTGTTCAATTCCCACCTATGAGTGAGAACATGCAGTGTTTGGTTTTCTGTCCTTGTGATAGTTTGCTGAGAATGATGGTTTCCAGCTTCATCCATGTCCCTACAAAGGACATGAACTCATCCTTTTTTATGGCTGCATAGTATTCCATGGTGTATATGTACCACATTCTCTTATTCCACTCTCTCATCGATGGGCATTTGGGTTGGTTCCAAGTCTTTGCTATTGTGAATAGTGCCACAATAAACATACGTGTACATGTGTCTTTATAGTAGCATGATTTATAATCCTTTGGGTATATACCCAGTAATGGGATGGCTGGGTCGAATGGTATTTCTAGTTCTAGATCCTTGAGGAATTGCCACACTGTCTTCCACAATGGTAAACTGGATCCCTTCCTTACACCTTATACAAAAATTAATTCAAGATGGATTAAAGACTTAAATGTTAGACCTAAAACCATAAAACCCTAGAAGAAAACCTAGGCAATACCATTCAGGACATGGGCATGGGCAAGGACTTCATGTCTAAAACACCAAAAGCAATGGTAGCCAAAGCCAAAATTGACAAATCAGATCCAATTAAACTAAAGAGCTTCTGCACATCAAAAGAAACTACCATCAGAGTGAACAGGCAACCTACAGAATGGGAGAAAATGTTTGCAGTCTACCCATCTGACAAAGGGCTAATATCCAGAATCTACAAAGAACTTAAACAAATTTACAAGTAAAAAATCAAACAACCCCATCAACAAGTGGATGAAGGATATGAACAGACACTTCTCAAAAGAAGACATTTATGCAGCCAATAGACGCATGAAAAAATGCTCATCATCACTGGCCATCAGAGAAATGCGAATCAAAACAATGAGATACCATCTCACACCAGTTAGAATGGTGATCATTAAAAAGTCAGGAAACAACAGGTGCTGGAGAGGATGTGGAGAAATAGGAACACTTTTACACTGTTGGTGGGAGTGTAAACTAGTTCAACCATTGTGGAAGAAGTTTCATTTTTTAAATTATTGCCATGTGTTATTTTTTAAATATGTCTGGCCTAAAGGATAAAGCTAAAAGTCTCTCACAAGTTGACAAAAACTTCTGTTATCTAGTATACCTCTTCGCATTTTATTTTTCACTTCCATCCTTGCAATTTATTTTTTAGTTAACCAATATTATTTGTTGTTGCCAGATAGTTGCAAAAAAAATTGTGTTTCCTTGAGTACCTGCACTCCTTCCAGCTGTCTACTAAATGTCTGCATATTCGTTGTACTCAGATGGAACCACTTTTCCTCAGCCCCTTGAATACTTATTCTCTAATGTGTGTTATCTTGGTATTTTTTATCATGACACTTGCAATCTTGTAATTGCAATTATGTGTTGCATTTGTATTTCCCCATGGCACTGTGAGCTCTTTGGAGAGAGAAACTGGGTATTACTCTTCTTTGTATCTCTAGCATTTAACACAGTGTCTGACACTTTACAGGTACTCAACAGATGTTGAATAAATGAATTGTCAGAATGAACAATGTAAATATTTTCTTGGCCTTATTTCAAAAAGATGTTTTTTAGGGAAAAATCCAAAGAAAAAAAATGGATCTCAAATATTTTTGAATTAATCAGAGTCCTGTCAATTACTTGAGCAATATAAAGTTGTTAACTAGGAATTGGGATAGATAAAACGAACTCTAAGTTTTCACAGTGGCAGTGTTGTTGGAAAGCAGACACTTTCCTAAGGCTTCAGAATCAAAAGAAAGTGGTTGGAATCATTAAAACTTAACAGGTTGGAAGAGGAGACATTCCATGGAGTGAAATTCAAGACTTTTGAGGAGAAGGCTTTGCAGAACTGGTGCAGGAGCTGTTGACCTGAAGGAGGGCGTCATGGCAATGGGACCTAGACTTTTGAGGAGGAGAGTTCTGACTGGAGCTGGTGCACTTAAAGGGGGCATGATGAGACTTGGTTCTGCAAGATTTAGAACAATTTTAATCTGAATTCAACTGTTGCTTTTGCAAATAACTGTTAATGCCAGAATGAAGAGAATGAAGTGATACTGCCAGTTATAGGGGATGCAGTGGGAGGAAGGAGTGATCCCTTTTTTCCTTCCTCTAGTTCCTATTTTTGGCAGAGCCAAGCATGGAACCAGCAGGTAAAGGAGAAATATGTTTGCAGGGTCCCAGTTCCAAGATCAAATACCCAAATAGAGAAGGGTGAGCTTGAAGCTGAGAGAAGATAACTGGTATAAGGGCTTAAAAAGATAGTAGGAAAGACTAAAATGATAAAGTAAGCAATTTATATTGAATAACAGTTAAAGCAAAGGTTGATTGACTTTCTGCTTTGCTCACACAATTTCTTCTGTCTAAACTTCACTCACATCTCCTTATGTGTGTCACTCTTACGTGTATCACTCTATCAAAACATTATTTGAAGCCCATTTTAAGTGCTACTTCTTCCATGAAACTTTTTCCTCCTCCAACTTCCACTGAACTTTGTAATTTTTAAAAATATATATATTAAAAATTAACTGGTATTACTGCCTCCTTTTGGATTTGAGATCTTTAGAAAGAAGCAGAATAATATATACAGTTGTAGAATTGGAGTCAGTATGCACAGCATACACACACATGCACACTCATATACATACAAATAATATAGTAAATTTTCATTGCTTACACAGACACAAATATGCTTATGTATGTAATTCTACTTGCTTTTTTTTACAGCAGTTATTCCTTTCTAATTCACCATTTAAATGATTTATGTATTATGCTTAGGTTTTGTCATCTGTCAACCTTGATAGAATGTAACTTCTATGAGGGCAGAGATCTTTGTTTTATTATTTTATGTGTTGTGAACAAGAATAGTGCCATGTCCGCTTTTTCTAATACTGGTTTCCTCCTTCTCAACTTCATGTATATTCTTCTTGAAATTGTTCTATTTATTTACATACAAGCATAAACACACAATAGCTGTGTAAATAAAAAAAACTTTCCTATATTATTTATGTGCATATATTTATGTTTGTGTGTGTGCTGAATCTAGCTATATATATTGTTCTGCCTCTTTCTTGGAGATCCACCTAACATTAGTTCATATAGAAGTACTTTATTATTTTTAACTACAGCATTTCATAGTTTGACTATAACAGTGTATTTATACAAACCTATTATTTTAAATTAAACATCTAATAATCTATATCTAACATTTAATAATACGAAGTTAACACATTCGTATCTACTGTAAGTTTTTACAATAAAAGCAATATAAAAATATACTTTTTGTGCAATCCTTTTGTACATATGGGTGATGTTTTTCTAGTGTAGTGAGGTCAAGCACAATTTAAATTTAATAGACTTTGCCAAATTGCCTTCCAAAGTAGCAGAACGAATTCATCTTTTCACCAGCAAATTATGTCTATCCATGCCATTGCCAACCCTTTCTGCTATCAAACTTCTATATATTTGTCATGTGATAAATAGAAAATAAAATTATATTATTGGTTTAATGTGTATTTCCTTGATGACAAATGAGGTTGTATATCTTTTGTGTTTATTGACCTCTCCAGTGAATTTTCTGTTTATATCCAGTCTTCTAATTAGTTTTTGGTTTTTTAAAAAATACTTTTAGTTACGAATTCTTTAAAAATTATAAATATTTTTCTCAATTTTTTCTGCACTGAGTTTGTAACATTTTAAATTTTTATATAGTTATAAATGCATCAATGATATAGGTCATATTTTAGTGTTTATTTGATAAATCCCTTTCTACTATAAAGATCATGAATATATTATTTAATATTAATTTTAATTTATATTCTTTTTTAATTTTTAAATTTACTCTGTATTTACATTTATGAGAAGTGTTGGGGTGAATCTAACTTAATTTTTGCACGTGTTTAGTCATTTGTCCTGATACTTTTGAAATGTTTGCCTTTTCCCTGTCAATTTAAAATGTTATGCTTATCAAATGCTAAATTCCCACATATTCTCAGATCTGATTCTGGATCTGTTCTGTACCACTGATCTATATGTCTACTTCTGAATTAGTATCATTACTGTTGAAATTACTATGCCTCATAAAAATGTATCAAACCTAGGGGTAAGGAAGAATTTACTTCTCTTTGTTCTTTTGTTACAAAATTGTTCTGGCTATTTTTGCACACTTGTTCTTCAATATGAAATTTATAACTAGCTTGTCAAATTCTGTAAGAAATTCGGCTGGAAATGTAATGGAGATTGCAATTAATTTACTGATTAATTTGGTAGAAAAGATGTTTTTATAACAATATATTTTCTCATATACAAACATAAACTTGTCTATTTAGGTATGTCTCCTTGTGTGCCCCTAAATAGTGTTTTATAGGTTGAGTGTCATGGCTCACACCTGCAATCCCAGCACTTTGGGAGGCTGACGTGGGGGCATCACTTCAGGCCAAGAGTTTGAGACCAGACTGGGCAACACAGTGAGACCCTGTCTCTACAAAGTGTTAAACAATTAGCCAGGTGTAATGCCACATGCCTGTAGTCCCAGCTACTCAGGAGGCTGTGTCGAGAGGATTATTTGAGCCCAGAAAATTGAGGCTGCAGTGAGACGTGCTTACACCACTGCATTCCAGCCTGAGCAACAGAGTGAGACCCTTTCTCTAACAATCATAATAATAATGATAATGATAATAATAATAACAACAACAGTAGAGTTTTATGGTTTTTCCCATAAATTTCTTATCCATTTTGTTATGTTTCTTCCTAGATATTTTACTGTTTTTAAATGTCTTGATGCTTTTGCAAATATGATATTTATTATTACATTATTACCTTTTAAATGTTTAATTATTGCTGCTGTCTAGAAAAACTATTTTATATATTGATATTATATCCAGCCACCTTGCTTACTTGCAATGCTCTCCACAATTGCCCCTTTCATTTGCAGTTTCCTAATTCTTTTTTTTTAAATATCTTTCTGGGATTTTTCATATATTTATCTAACCTTTTCTGTTTTCACATATGGTTATACATTTATTTATTTGTTTATTTTCTGTAATTATATAATTACTGTGTGAGAGCAAAAGTGAGGTTTAAATATTGAAAGAAGTCCAAATACTTTCTTTATGCCTCTCTCAAAACACTGAATTATCTCTCACAGTAGTCTCTAAGACCCTGTATTGCAGTATGATTGTGTTGTATTATCTGCATTATCCAGCACAGTATCTTGCAGAAATCATCTTTAAACAAATATAGCAGTGAGTTTCTTAATCAATTCAGGGTACATTGAGACAATTTACCTGAGTAAGTGTCCAGGGAAGGAGTTTTATTTAAGAATGGAAGCATAAATAAAATTCATCAGGCAATGTAGGGCTAGGTTATTGGGTCCCCTTCATACTGAAAAAAATACAAAATTGATTTTTAAGAGAAATTCATTGTGAAAAATTTAAAAATGTTACTATGTTTAATTTAGGTTATGATTTCTAAAAGCCAGCGATTTAACAATAATGCAATAAAGTTATATGTGTTTAGAACATTAAGCTACTAGGCTGTGGAACTCGGCTAGTCTACTGCATGCAGATTTTATTACTTTGTACTCCATTATTTTATTCAGAATAAATGCGTTTTTTCAGTTTTCTATTCTTCAATCTAAGTAGGTAAGTTATTTTAACTATTTTTCATAAAGAAATGGTTTCACAAACTCTTATGGTCCTCCAAAATATGTTGAATAAGGTCAGCATTCTCAACAATTAGAAGGCACAGTGCCTAAACGGATAACATGACTATTTAGAGAAGGTGTAGTAAATTGGACTGTTTATCATAAAATCAATAAAAGAGATAGAATGCTTATCATCCCAATGAACTTTCAGCCCATAAGGAAAATAAAATTTTTGACATTCTGAAACCCCAGAGCAAACTAGTTTGCATCCAGATAAATCAAATAGAGAAAAATTTTCTAGAATATAAACTTATAAATCTGTCTCTTCAAGAAGAAAAACAGCTTTTCTTTCAAATTATTCTGGTTTTAGAAAGTAAGATACACCTTGAGAAGTTAGTTAAATAAGAAGATATTATTTGCATTTGTCAAGTGGATTTGGTTTTCTACTCAGGATGCGGGGGTGGGGGGTGTGTGTGTAAATTATATATAAACATATACAATTATATATATTTACACTCACATATACACTTTTATTTGTATATGTGATATGTGTATGTATATAAGTTGAAGATTAAGTCTAAAACTCAGCAATCTCTTAAGGGACATACCTATTGTATATAAATGTGTGTATTTGTGTGTTTATTTTATTTTATTTTATTATTATTATTATACTTTAAGTTTTAGGGTACATGTGCACAATGTGCGGGTTAGTTACATATGTATACATGTGCCATGCTGGTGTGCTGCACCCATTAACTCGTCATTTAGCATTAGGTATATCTCCTAATGCTATACCTCCCCCCTCCCCCCACCCCACAACAGTCCCCAGAGTGTGATGTTCCCCTTCCTGTGTCCATGTGTTCTCATTGTTCAATTCCCACCTATGAGTGAGAATATGCGGTGTTTGGCTTTTTGTCCTTGCGATAGTTTACTGAGAATGATGATTTCCAATTTCATCCATGTCCCAACAAAGGACATGAACTCATCATTTTTTATGGCTGCATAGTATTCCATGGTGTATATGTGCCACATTTTCTTAATCCAGTCTATCATTGTTGGACATCCAAGTCTTTGCTATTGTTGGACATTTGGGTTGGTTCCAAGTCTTTGCTATTGTGAATAGTGCCACAATAAACACACGTGTGCATGTGTCTTTCTAGCAGCATGATTTATAGTCCTTTGGGTATATACCCAGTAATGGGATGGCTGGGTCAAATGGTATTTCTAGTTCTAGATCCCTGAGGAATCGCCACACTGACTTCCATAATGGTTGAACTAGTTTACAGTCCCACCAACAGTGTAAAAGTCTTCCTATTTCTCCACATCCTCTCCAGCACCTGTTGTTTCCTGACTTTTTAACGATTGCCATTCTAACTGGTGTGAGATGGTATCTCATTGTGGTTTTGATTTGCATTTCTCTGATGGCCAGTGATGATGAGCATTTTTTCATGTGTCTTTTGGCTGCATAAACATCTTCTTTTGAGAAGTGTCTGTTCATATCCTTTGCCCACTTTTTGATGGGGTTGTTTGTTTTTTCTTGTAAATTAGTTTGAGTTAATTGTAGATTCTGGATATTAGCCTTTTGTCAGATGAGTAGGTTGCGAAAATGTTCTCCCATTTTGTAGGTTGCCTGTTCACTCTGATGGTGGTTTCTTTTGCTGTGCAGAAGCTCTTGAGTTTAATTAGATCCCATTTGTCAATTTTGGCTTTTGTTGCCATTACTTTTGGTGTTTTAGACATGAAGTCCTTGCCCATGCCTATGTCCTGAATGGTAATGCCTAGGTTTTCTTCTAGGGTTTTTATGGTTTTAGGTCTAACATTTAAGTCTTTAATCCATTTTGAATTAATTTTTGTATAAGGTGTAAAGAAGGGATCCAGTTTCAGCTTTCTACATATGGCTAGCCAGTTTTCCCAGCACCATTTATTAAATAGGGAATCCTTTCCCCATTGCTTGTTTTTCTCAGGTTTGTCAAAGATCAGATAGTTGTAGATATGCGGCATTATTTCTGAGGGCTCTGTTCTGTTCCATTGATCTATATCTCTGTTTTGGTACAAGTACCATGCTGTTTTGGTTACTGTTTCCTTGTAGTACAGTTTGAAGTCAGGTAGAGTGATGCCTCCAGCTTTGTTCTTTTGGCTTAGGATTGACTTGGCAAAGCAGGCTCTTTTTTGGTTCCATATGAACTTTAAAGTAGTTTTTTCCAATTCTGTGAAGAAAGTCATTGGTAGCTTGATGGGGATGGCATTGAATCTATAAATTACCTTGGGCAGTATGGCCATTTTCACGATATTGATTCTTCCTACCCATGAGCATGGAATGTTCTTCCATTTGTTTGTATCCTCTTTTATTTCCTTGAGCAGTGGTTTGTAGTTCTCCTTGAAGAGGTCCTTCACGTCCCTTGTAAGTTGGATTCCTAAGTATTTTATTCTCTTTGAAGCAATTGTGAATGGGAGTTCACTCATGATTTGGCTCTCTGTTTGTCTGTTGTTGGTGTATAAGAATGCTTGTGATTTTTGTACATTGATTTTGTATCCTGAGACTTTGCTAAAGTTGCTTATCAGCTTAAGGAGATTTTGGGCTGAGACAATGGGGTTTTCTAGATATACAATCATGTCGTCTGCAAACAAGGACAATTTGATTTCCACTTTTTCTAATTGAATACCCTTTATTTCCTTCTCCTGCCTAATTGCCCTGGCCAGAACTTCCAACACTATGTTGAATAGGAGTGGTGAGAGAGGGCATCCCTGTCTTGTGCCAGTTTTCAAAGGGAGTGCTTCCAGTTTTTGCCCATTCAGTATGATATTGGCTGTGGGTTTGTCATAGATAGCTCTTATGATTCTGAGATACGTCCCATCAATACCTAATTTATTGAGAGTTTTTAGCATGAAAGGTTGTTGAATTTTGTCAAAGGCCTTTTCTGCATCTATTCAGATAATCATGTAGTTTTTGTCTTTGGTTCTGTTTATATGTTGGATTACATTTATTGATTTGTGTATATTGAACCAGCCTTGCATCCCAGGGATGAAGCCCACTTGATCAAGGTGGATAAGCTTTTTGATGTGCTGCTGGATTTGGTTTCCCATTATTTTATTGAGGATTTTTGGATCAATGTTCATCAAGGATATTGGTCTAAAATTCTCTTTTTTGGTTGTGTCTCTGCCTGGCTTTGGTATCAGGATGATGCTGGCCTCATAAAATGAGTTAGGGAGGATTCCCTCTTTTTCTATTGATTGGAATAGTTTCAGAAGGAATGGTACCAGTTCCTCCTTGTACCTCTGGTAGAATTCGGCTGTGAATCCATCTGGTCCTGGACTCTTTTTGGTTGGTAAGCTGTTGATTATTGCCACAATATCAGAGCCTGTTATTGGTCTATTCAGAGATTCAACTTCTTCCTGGTTTAGTCTTGGGAGGATGTATGTGTCGAGGAATTTATCCGTTTCTTCTAGATTTTCTAGTTTATTTGCGTAGAGGTGTTTGTAGTATTCTCTGATGGTAGTTTGTATTTCTGTGGGATTGGTGGTGATAGCCCCTTGATCATTTTTTATTGCGTCTATTTGATTCTTCTCTCTTTTTTTCTTTATTAGTCTTGCTAGCGGTCTATCAATTTTGTTGATCCTTTCAAAAAACCAGCTCCTGGATTCATTTATTTTTTGAAGGGTTTTTTTTGTCTCTATTTCCTTCAGTTCTGCTCTGATCTTAGTTATTTCTTGCCTTCTGCTAGCTTTTGAATGTGTTTGCTCTTGCTTTTCTAGTTCTTTTAATTATGATGTTAGGGTGTCAATTTTGGATCTTTCCTGCTTTCTCTTGTGGGCATTTAGTGCTATAAATTTCCCTCTACACACTGCTTTGAATGCGTCCCAGAGATTCTGGTACGTTGTGTCTTTGTTCTCGTTGGTTTCAAAGAACATCTTTATTTCTGCCTTCATTTTGTTATGTTCCCAGTAGTCATTCAGGAGCAGGTTGTTCAGTTTCCACGTAGTTGAGCGGTTTTGAGTGAGTGGCCTAATCCTGAGTTCTAGTTTGATTTGTGTGTTAATATGAAATATGTCTATTAGGTGTTTAAAATTTCTCTAGCTTTGCTAGCATAATCTGTGCTTTCAAGAGATATAAAACATAATGAAAAGCAAAAAGAACTACCAGTAAGTAATTTTTATAAAATACATTTTATGTTCCAGGGCAGGAATATGTCACTTCTTTTTGGGGACATCAAGGAAGTCATCCATAAGAAGGTGTTACTTAGTCTATGATTTCAGGTAGAATGACTGACAAGATGAGATAAAGAAGAGAACATGGCCGGGCGCAGTGGCTCACACCTGTAATCCCAGCACTTTGGGAGGCTGCGGTGGGCAGATCACAAGGTCAGGAGATCAAGACAATCCTGGCCAACATGGTGAAACCCCATCTTTACTAAAAATACAAACATTAGCTGAGCATCGTGATGCGTGACTGTAGTCCCAGCTACTTGGGAGGGTGAGGCAGGAGAATTGCTTGGACCCAGGAGGCAGAGGTTGCAGTGAGCCGAGATTGCACCACTGCACTCCAACCTGGGCAACAGAGCAAGACTCCTTCTAGGGGTGGGGATCTTTCTCCCATTCTGCAGGTTGTACATTCACTCTGTTGATTATTTATTTGGCTCTGCATAAATTTCTTTGTTTAAGTCTCATTTGTCTATTTTTGTTTTTGTTTCTTGTGCTTTTGAGCTCTTAGTCATGAATTCTTTGCCTAGGCCAATGTCCAGAAGAGTTTTCCCAAGGTTTTTCTTCTAGTGTTTTTATAGTTTCACATCTTATATTTAAGACTTTCATTTATCTTGAGTTAATTTTTGCATATGAGGAGAGATAGGGGTCGAGTTTCATTCTTCTGCAAATCTCAATCCAATTTTCTCAGCACCATTTGCTGAAAAAAAAAAAAGTACATATAAAATGCCAAGAAAACAGAATAAATCAACAACCTTGTCCTTTTTTTGTACTACAGTAGTACTTAGGCCTTCAATAAAGACATTACAAAGCTTATTAAAACTTTTCATTAAAATATATCAAACGTAAAATTCTCCTAATGTGCTGACTTACTAGGTTGGTGCAAAAGTAATTGAAGGTTTTGCCATTACTTTTAATGGCAAAGACAGCAATTACTTTTTCACCAACCCAATATAATCTTAATTATATTTTTGGCACTAGTATCATTCTTTCAGACTGCTAGCTGATGGGGGCATCCTGCCAAACCTGTAGGATAAAGCACATCCAGAACTCATTCCTTGGCAGGAAGCATATACCTTACTCCTGAATCCAAGTGTAACATCACCAATGTATACTTGGGAGTCAGAAAGATCTAAGTTCAAATTCAGACTCTATCACCTATCACCTTATCCCACTCTATCACTGGGAAAACATCTCTCATTCTCAGATTCTTCACATACAAAATAAGTATGAGAATATTTATTATAGAGAAATTTTTGAAAATTAGGTGTAATAAAATTATCAAATGACTGGTATTTTGTAGGTGCTTAGTACATAGCTAGTTCCCCTCACTTTGCTATTTCATAAGCAAGCTATACCTTGGTTCTGATGTCATTTCAAACCCTGTTCTTGCATGCTTCTCCCTGTTGCCAACTAGTGAGCCAGGACTCTTTCTCTACCAAAAAAAAAAAAAAAAAAAAAAAAAAATTAGCCCAGTGTGGTGATACTAGCCTGCAGTCCCAGGCAGTATCAGGAGAGTGAGGTGAGAGGATCACTCCAGCCCAGGAGTTCAAGGCTATAATGACCTATCATAGCACCATGGCACTCCAACCTGGGTCACAGAATGAGAGCCTGTTGTGGGTGGGTGTCCTAGAAACGTGTATTAGATCCTGTTGGGTCATGATGTTATTGAGTTCCATGTTCTTGCTGATTTTTTTTCCTGTTCTGTCTTCTGTTAAGAGAGGGATGTTGAAGTCTCCAAGTATAATTTTTGATTTTTTTATTTCTTCTTTCAGTTCTATCAGTTTTGCTTCATATATTTGCAACTATGTTATTTCGTACATTTAAATTTAGGATTTCTATTTCTCCTTAGTAGATTGACCCATTTATCATTATATGAAATAGAAATCCTAAATTTAAATGTACCAAATAACATAGTCACACCCACAACAGCAGAATATACATTATTTTCTGGTATCATAAGAAAAGATACCAGGATAGAACATACCATGGGATATAAAACAAGCCTTAATGCATTTAAAAATTTGAAATCATGCAGACTGTGTTCTCTGGTCACAATGGCATCAAACTAGAAATCAATAACAGAAAGATAGGAAAATATCAAAACACTTAGAAACTAAACAACACGCTTCCAAATAATCCAGGGGTCAAAGAGAAAGTTTCAAAGAAGGGCAAAACTACAGAATTTGTGGGACATGGCTAAGGGGTACTGAGAGGGAAATTTATAGCAATTAATGTATATATTAGAAAAGAGGAAGAGACTCAAATAAATAGTCTAAGCTCCTGCCTCTAGAGCCTAGAAAAAGAAGAGAAAAATAAATGCAAGACAAAAAGAAGAAAGAATATAGTAAAGACAAGTGAATATATTAAGTAAATTGACAGAACGTAATTCATAAAATCAATATAAAAATTTGAATTTTTAAAAAAGAAAATAAATCAGTAAACCTCTCACAGGGAGAAAAAAGACACAAATTACTAATGTTACAAAATAAAATGAAATAGGGATTTTCTGTATTTTTCATATAAGTAATTCTTTGTTGAAATCTTTACATTTTTATATTATGTTAGAAGAGTCTAAATCTTATTTATAACTTCTATTTTAGCTGACTCTTCGTGATACTACCCAGTAAGGGAAACTGTGACATACCACCTTGTGACTGCCAGGTGGAGGTAGAAGTTCAGGTTCACCACTCACCATCCATTTATACAAGCTTCTCATTACCACTAGGCAGAGATGAAAGATCCAACTCTGCTTGTGATGTCTGTGGACAATGGGAATGGCATGTCCTTATTAGCACTTGAAAGTGATGAAAGTCCTGCACCTCCACTAGGCCTTCTTTGACATCATCCTAGTGGAGAAGATGAGGGTATCTTATTACTTCCAGGTGGGAATACAGGTCCTCACACATGTCTTCCACTGATACTACATGAGTAGGTGCAGACATGTTACCACCTCATAGTACAACTGTTTTAGTGCTTTGCTTGGCTTTATCTGATATCACCCAGGTGGCAGTACTGGGGTGTCTCATTATAGTCTCACAAAGGTGGAGGTATAAGTTTCCACTTGGCTTTTGCTGATATGGGTGAAAGTGGTGCCACACTTAACATCAGATCATGTTGACAGAGTAGAGAAGTTCTGTCTAAAGGTTTAGTATCTTGGTGGGTTACCCTTTTCCTGGCCCTTAGGCTCAAGATAGAAGAATTTTAACAGAGTGTTTCCAGGTTGCCACCTTTCTCAGCCCTAAATCTGAGATAATGTGAAGCAACATAAACACCTAGGGAACTCATCATTGTGTTGTTTCTTGGGTCTCAAAGTCCCTAGCCACGCTGCCTCCTTCTCTCCTCCTTTTAGAATCTTCTTATGTTTTGTTTTACATATTACATCTAGGAGTTTGGTTGTACATAGCAGATAGAATAGAACAAAAGCATGTCTACTCCATCTTCCTACAAGAAGAAGTTGTCAGAACCTTTAACATTATGAATGCTTGATGATTTGGTTTGGATGTTTGTCCCCTTCAGATCTCATGTTGGTTTCAGGAGCCAGGCCCAGGGAGCCACTGCCCTGCACAACCTCAGGACACTGTTCACCACCTCCTGGTTATTGCAGCTCCAACATCCACTCAAAGGGGTTCAGAGTATAGCTCAAGCCAAACCTCTGGAGGGCACAAACCATAAGCCTTGGTGACTTTCACATGGTGTTAAGCCTGAAGATGTGCAGAATGCAAGAGTGAATCAGGCTTGGAAGCTTTCACCTAGATTTCAGAGGATGTATGGAAAAGCCTGGTGCCCAGGCAGAAGTCTGCTGCAGGGGCAGGGCCCCCACAGAGATACTCTACTAGGGCAATGTGGAGGGGAAATGTGGAGTTTTAACCCACACAGAGTTCTCGAAAGGACATTTCCTAGTGAAGCTATGGGAAGGGAGCCATTACCCTCCAGACCTCAGAATGGTAGAGCCACCAGCAGCTTGCATCCTGAGGCTGGAAAAGCCACAGGCACTCAACTCCAGGCTGTGAGAGGAGCTACATGGGTTGTGCCTTGCAAAACCATAGGGGTGAAGCTGCTCAAGGCTGTAGGAGCCCACTTCTTGCTCCAGTGTGCCCAATGAGCTATGGATTCCAGGGCATTTTGGAACTTTAAGGTTTAATATGTGTCCTGCTGGGTTTTGGACTTGCATGGAGCCTGTAGCCCCTTTCTTTTGGCTGATTTCTTCCTTTTGGAATGGGAATGTCTACCCAATGCTTGTATCACCATTGTATCTTAGAAGTAAATAACTTATTTTTGATTTTACAGGTTAACATATGTAAAGACTTTGACTTGCGTCTCAGAGGAGACTTTGGATTTTGTACTTGGTACTTTTTAGCTAATGCTAGAAGCAGTTAAGACTTCGGAGGATTGTGTTTTTGCAATGTGAGAAGGACATGAGGTTTGGATCCCAGGGGTGGAATAACATGGCTTGGCTGTTTGTTTCCTTCAAATCTCATGTTTAAATGTAATCCCAAGTGTTGGAGATGAGGCCTAGTGGGAGGTGTTTGGGTCACTGGGGCGGGTCCCCCATGAATGTCTTAGCTGTGATAATGAGTGGGTTCTTACTCTGAGTTCATGCAAGTTCTGCTTGTTTAAAAGATCACGGCACCTCCCCACCTTCTCTCTTGCTCCCATTCTTGCCATGTGATGTGCCTGCTTCCTTTTGACCTTCTACTATTATCGTAAGCTTCCCAAAGCCCTCACCAGAAGCAGATGCTGGCATCACAATTCTTTCACAGCCTGAACAATCATGAGCCAATTAGACCTCTTTATAAAGTACCCAGCCTCCGATATGCCTTTATAGTGACTCAAACAGCTTTACACACCTGGGTCTTGTCCTTAGAGATCTTGATTTAATTGCCTGGGGACTTGACGTGGGGATTCATAATTCAAAATATCCCCAGATGTTTCCGATGTGCATCGATGGTGGAGAAACACTCAGACCTGACGTTTTATCCTCTAAAGTGAAAACTTGCATTGAACTACAGCTTGTGGTTTCCATACAGCATCACAGACCAAGTGCTCCAATCTTTCCCCCTCATAACAAGTCATAAAATTTGATTCATTAAAATGCAAATTATCTCAATATTTATTATTGGCAATGATATTTTTTAAATCATTGCTTAAGACAGTTTGCCAGTCCATCAAAAGCAATCTGAGGATCAGATGTGGCTGGCCGTTACTAGCAACTTCAGGGCTAGCTAGCTGCATGCATTCTCAAAGGCTAACAATCTATTCCTTCCTTTATGTTCTCACATCCACTGCCCAACTTTAGAAACTCAGGCCTGGACAACTCCATGCCTTAGTATTGAGCAGCTACTCCCATTTTCTTTATCTTTCTATCAGTCTCATATACTGGCTCAGATAATTACTTATAAAATATATCTTTTTATATAAAACAAACAAAAATTTTAACAGCTGCCATTTTCTCACTGTATCAAATTCAGTGAGCTAATCATTGACATTCAAAATCATCACCACTCAACACAAATCAACTCCCCCATTCTAACCCACTCCCATAAACAACAGTCTAATCCTGGTAAAACTGTCCTATCTGATATTCTTACATTTTCCACAGTATATTCTGCTGTTTAGAACACGCTAAGGTGTTTTCTTCTCCTTCTTTTTTTTTTTTTTTTGAGACTCTTGCCTCAGCCTCCAGAGTACCTGGGATTACAAGCACCCACCGCCACACCTGGCTAATTCTTATATTTTTAGTAGAGATGGAGTTTCACCATGTTTGTCAGGCTAGTCTGGAACTCCTGACCTTGGCCCACCTCGGCCTCCCAAAGTGCTGGGATTACACGCATGAGCTACTGCACCTGGCTGGGAGAAAGTATTTTCAAACTATCCATTCAACAAGGGACTGCTATCCAAAATCTACAAATAAACAACTCAACAAAAAGAGACAAATAATTCCATTAAAAAGTTGGTGGAGGGCATGAATATACTTTTTTTCCAAAAGAAGACATACAAATGGCCAACAAGCATACAAAAACATTCTGAACATCACTGATCATCAGATAAAGGCAAATGAAAACCACAGTGAAAGATCATCTTATGCCTGCCAGAATGGCTGTTATTAAAAAGACAAAAAACAACAAATGTGGATGAGGATATGGAGAAAAGAGAACACTTATACACTGTTGGTGAGAATGCAAATTCATACAGCCTCTATGGAAAACAGTATGGAGATTTCTCAAACAAATAAAAATAGAACTATCCTTCCATCCAGCAATTCATCTGTTGGGTATCTACCCAAAGGAAAAGATACCTGCAGTCATATGTTTCTAGAAGCACTAGTCACAATGGCAAAGATATGGAATCAACCTAAGTTTCCATCAGTGGATGTTTGGATAGAGAAAATGTGGTATACAAATATCCATATATCTGTGTCTATATATCTATAGGTTTTATTATTTATCTATTGCCACATTTTGTGGCTGACTAGTATTTCATTGTGTATCTATCTATCTATTCTATATCTATTAATATATAGCTATGTAGATAGATATATGTATTTTATAGATTCATATATAGATATATGCAGAGTTGAATACTACTGGAATACTATTCAGCCACAAAAAAAGAATGAAATCATGTCTTTTGTAGAAACATGAGTGGAATTGGAGACCATTATCTTAAGTGAAACAACTTAGAAACAGAAAATCAAATACTATTTTCTCACTTGTAAGTGGGAGATTAATAATGTGTACACATGGACAAAGAGTGTGGAATAATAGACCCTGGAGACTTGAAAAAGTGAGAGAGTGGGAGGGGAGTAAGAGATGAGAAATTACTTAATGGGTACAATGTACATTATTTAGGTGATGGTTACTCTGTATGTACTCTTAATACAGTATTTACCTCACTGTGTAGTAATTACCTGTTTAAAGGTTTGTCTCTTTATATTCAATTATGAATTCTACTAGGACAGGAATTTTGCCTTATTCCTTTCCTATTCCTAGTACGTAACTCAATTCCTTCCACATATAAGATCAATTACTGATTGTTGAGCAAGTAGACAAAACCATTATAATATTGTCATACACATCTAATAAAATAAAGTTTATGGAAATGGCTTGTGAACCTCAGAATAGCTTTTAAACCAGGGGTCAGCAAACTACAGCCCAATCAGACCCACCGTCTGATTTTGTGAATAGTTTTATTGGAACACATCTAGCTCAGTCATTTGTTTACATATTGGCTATAGCTACTTTCACATTATAAGACAAAATTGACTAGTAGCAAAAGAGATTATATGGGTCACTATATTGAAATTAATTACTATGTGGATCTTTACATAAAAAGTTTGACAATACTTAGATGCTAGTTGCTTAGGGGCAATGCACTTTGTGATTTTGCTCTTGGATATGGGCAAAGGGAAAAGCTAGGATTAAGGATTCCAGTTTCTTCAATAATTTAAGCAATAGGTAATGCTAACTTCTTATTTCTGACTGGAAAGAGTGCATTTTTATTCATTTAAAAATATTTACTTGGAACCTATAGTGTTCTAACCACTATTTCGGCATCAACAAGTTTATTCAATAAGTACTTACAGAGTGCCTATTGTGTTCAAGCACCATTCCTGCTTTCATAGAGCTTATATTTGTTTTAGTAAAACGAAACCGACACTTACAGGAAGAATTACTAAAATTGACAGATTGGATACAGGGGCTGAAGGACTGGAAGAGTTAAACCCTTCTTATACATTTCTATCATACCATATAATGTATTAGTTCATTTTCACACTGCCGATAAAGACATATCCAAGACTGAGTAATTTATAAAGAAAAAGAGGTTTAATGGACTCACAATTCTACATGACTAAGAAGGCCTCACAATCATGGTGGAAGGTGGAAGGTGCATCTTACATGGCAGCAGGCAAGAGAGAATCAGAGCTAAGCAAAAGGGGTTTCCCCTTATAAAAACATCAGATCTCCTGAGACTTACTCACTACCAGGAGAACAGCATGGGGGAAACCGCCCCCCATGATTCAATTATCTCCCACGGGGTCCCTCCCACAACACGTGGGAATTATGGGAGCTACAATTCAAGATGAGATTTGGGTGGGGACACAGCCACACCATATCATATAACATGTTAAACTGTATTGAATTGCATTTATCTACATGTTTATCTCCCTGTATTTGACAGTACTCTCCCTGAGGACAGTTCACTTGCATATTTTTCTTTATTCCTCCAACTCTGGGACAATAACTGGCAAAATGTTTTGTTAAAATAAGATGAATGGTTGGGAAACTAGAAAAAAAAATTCATCTTTGCAGGGGAGATTATGAGGTTGATTTGAGATACGTTGTTTGAAGAAGTAATGTAATACATTCAAGTCTAAATGCCCTCTGGACAAGTGCACATAGAGAAGAGAAAGTAAAGACTCTAATCAAGAAGCAGAGCTCATGTTTTCTAATTCCCAGATTCACACTCAGTCTTGACCACTTGCATTAACCCAATGAACAGCAGTCAGCACAGATGCTTACCTCTACATGGATGGGAAGACACGCTGAATTCTCATTAGCATAAAAGGTATTATCATTAAAGTTGCATTATTTAGAGAACATGGGGAGTTATGAGGTATGGCTACAACTTCCTGAATCCTGCCTTTCTCTTTACAACCCAGGCCATCTGCCTTAATGGTTCTGCTAGTGTTTTCAGTGGCTTTCCATTGCCTTTGACAATGAAGGGAAACACCACTGTCAGTGAGAGCCATTCTCAAGGAAAAATATTCTTCTAAAAAGTGTATGAACCTCAGAACTAAAATCAACATTATCACATCCCACAATTTGTTAAAAATAAGGCTCTTCTTTTCAGTCCAGTCAAGTTTTGCTGAATATCAATAAGGTAATAGCTATAGCAGATTTCCGCCAATTAACATACATTTCTTCTGCTGAAATTCACACCATTTTCCTTAATTAATCCTGACCTTTCATCCTGCATTTTATAAGCTTCTTAAGAAGTTAGAAATAAATAATTCAGTCCACATATTTTCTGAAAAGAGACAAGCTGTTTTACTCTATCCTCAGAGAATAAATTAGATAGCTATTCAGATTAAGCTCATGGAAAATTGGATAAACAAATGCAAAAATCATACATCTTCTGCATGAAGCACATAGTTGGAAGCTTTCCACTGCTGAAGGAGGACAAGATGATTTCTAGAGATTTTGGAAAAAGATGGCATAATAGGAGGTGTTTTCCTGTTTTTTATGTAAAGGAGGTCATCCAGCTTTTTGGATTTGTAAACTTTAAAGTTCATTGTCAGTGTTTGGAATTGAAATCATGTCTTTGTGTTCTTTCATATTTTCCTGATGTTGCCCTCCATAAATGGATTATAAAAGGCACATGTCAATAAATCTTTTGCATTTTTTTACCATATTACTGAAATGCCTATCTTCTTCCTCAATACGATGACATGGTCCCTTAACAATTCCATTCAACTTTTTAGAGTCATGTTTAAAATGCAAAACTCTCTTCATATCACTCGCATGCTTTTATATATTCAGAGGTTCCTATTGCCACTGAGTGATTTCATCACACTTCACTTTTTAAACCTTATCTCATATTGTGTCATTCTACATACTCTATCTTTGAGTAAATATGTTAATTCTTGCTATTTATGCCAAATGTTACCTTACCTAAGACTATTACCTCTGCCAGAGATATCTTGTGCCTTGTAAAAACCTCCCTCTATTCCACTACCTCTGTCAATATCCCTCTGTCCAGTGAAATACTGTCTATTCTTCAAGGTCTAGGTCTTTAAGAAAGCTGTCTATAATCCCTTCAGTCAGAAGTGTTCTCTTCTACCTAAGTATACTTCTGATATTTAAGTTATACTCTTTTCTTTGTAAAATTTTAAGCATATAAAATCTATATAGCATTTATCTTATAACTTAAAAGCTCTTTCAAGGACTTGAGTATTTTTCCCCACTAGTTAGCAGACTACTTGTCACATTACATGAGTTCAGTAAAAGTCTCCAATGATTAAAAGGAATCTTTACCAATATTCTCTATATTAGGTAAAAGGTTGCTAGGAAAGAAAGAAGAATTTTATATATTTCGAAGTTAGTTCCTTAACATTTTATGTAAATCTTTCTCAAGAAAATCCTTCTAAATAATAATGAAGATACTACTTTTTGATGCATTGAAGAAATAGTGTTAATTGGTTATGCTTATTAATTTTTAGTAAAAAAATTGCATATTATTAGTAAAGATGGTTAAAATTAATCACTCCATCTTGGTAGTTAGAATTATTAAATGACTTTCCCAAGACTGCATGTGTTTAGGAGTTGAGTAAGCATTAAAATCCTAACCTTTCAGTTTCTCATTTGATTTGTAAGAACCATTAGCCAACCATCTTGTAAAATATATGTATATTTTGTTTGCTAAATCTGAGGAATACTTGATATATATATGGAAAACTAACACGTTTGCTAAAATTTATGCTCTGACATCAAACTCTTTACTCACTCTATTTCCTCTATAAACTTATAACCTGAAGATTCCAGCATTATCTCAAATGGTTACAAAATTAATTGATCAAATTAATGTCTTTAATGTTTTCTGGCTATTGCATTTGATTAGCCCAACAATTAGATTATTTTTTTCTTCCTTGGCTATTACTATATTTTTGTGATTTTGTTTGGTTCAACGATGTTTGTTTTTGCTATCAGTATGATTTAAGAATATATTTGTGTTTTTGTAAATGGCAGTTAATAAGACTCAAGAAGTTAGATTTTTCCTTTTTTAATGTTTTTCATACTTATATTACTTGTGATTGAAATAATTCTATTAAGATTTTAAAACCTGAGCCCTGCTGCAAATTTTTCTTATTCTATTATGATGTCATATTTTAGAGAAATTGCTTAAAATCATTTGATAAAAAATGACTTAAAACAGATATTTATTTAACTTTTACCTTAAAATATAATGCATGAGAGCCTGTGATCTTAAAATTGTTTAAAAAATCTGAGCTTCATTTGATTTCTTTTTTTATTTTTTTTTTATTTTTAGGAAAGCATTTTGACTTTTATTTATGGTGTAAAAAGAACATTTGCCTCCCAGGTTCAAGCTATTTTCCTGCCTCAGTCTCCTGAGTAGCTGGGATTACAGGCATGTGCCACCACGCCCTGATAATTTTTTATTTTGTATTTTTAGCAGAGACAGGTTTTCACCATGTTGGTCAGGCTGGTCTTGAACTCCAGGCTTCATTTGATGTCTAGCTGTGTGCTAACATGTAAATTGACCATTTCATTATCACCAGCTAATCTCTTCGAAAACCTGAAAATCACAGATTCTTTTCTCAAAAATCCACCTCTACCATTAAATTATCACAGCCTCGGCTAAAGAGTATATTTGGCAGTCGAGATTAAAGAAAGTGGCATGTGCCAGAGCTATAAATGAAAATGCTTGAAGAGGAAAAAGACATTGACTTAATTCATCTTGACCTTTTATTATGACCAAAATGTATGATTGCCACTGTCATAAAGATTGTTTTAGTTTGCTGCCTTGTCAGCCTAGGGTGATTGACAGAGCCCTTTATGGATAACAAATTATTATTTTGCCTTTGCCTGGGGCTGGTCAGCCTCAGCTGATCTTTCTTTTACTTTTCTTTTTTTTTTTTTTTATACACAGGTTAAGAGCTGTCATTTAATCCTTTATTTATAAAACATTTGGTAATTGTAACATTTGCTCTTTACATCCTGTCCCATAAATCCCATAAGCTTTTAAAATTCATTATAATTTTTTTCTTCTCTGCCTGTATCTTTTAAAATTATTATTATTTCTTCTAAAAGATGAGATACATGCACAAAGCATGCAGGTTTGTCACATTGTTATACATTTGCCACGGTGGTTTGCTGCACCTATTGATCTGTCCTCTAAGTTCCCTCCCCTCATCCCCCAGCCCACAACAAGCCATGTTGTATATTGTTCCCTTCTCTGTGTCTATGTGTTCTCAATGTTCAACTCCCATTTATGAGTGAGAACATGCAGTGTTTGGTTTTCTGTTCTTGTATTAGCATGCAGAGAATGATGGCTTCTGGCTTCATCCACGTTCCTGCAAAGGACATGATCTCATTCTTTTTGATGGCTGCATAGTATTCCATGGTATATGTGTACCACATTTTCTTTATCCAGTCTGTCATTGATGGGCATTTGGGTTGATTCCATGTCTTTGCTATTGTAAATAGTGCTGCAATAAACATATGTGTGCATGTGTCTTTATAGTAGAATATTCCTTTGGGTATATACCCAGTTATCGGGGAACCAGCCCCCAATAGTTTCTTTCTATTTTTCCTAAGTGTCAGCCAGTCTGAGAAATAAAGAGAAAGAGTACAAAGAGAGAAATTTTACAGCTGGGCCTCCGGGAGTGTCATCACATATTGGTAGGACCGTGATGGCGACCCAGAGCCACAAAACAAAAAACAAGTTTCTATTAGGGATTTTAAAAGGGGAGGGGGTATAGGAACAGGGAGTAGGTTACAAGGATCACATGCTTCAAAGGGCAATAAAGATCACAAGGTGAAGGCAAAATTAGAATTACTGATGAGGGTCTATGTCCCACTGTACATGCATTGTCTTGATAAACATCTTAACAGGAAACAGGGTTTGAGAGCAGACAACAGGTCTGACTAGAATTTACCAGGCTGGAATTTCCCAGTCCTAGTAAGCCTGAGGGTACTGCAGGAGACCAGGGCATATTTCAGTCCTTATCTCAACTGCATAAGACAGACACTCTCAGAGTGGCTGTCTATAGACCTATCCCCAGGAATGCATTCCTTTCCCAGGGTTTCTCCTTGCTGGGAAAAGAATTCAGGGATATTTCTCCTACTACACATCTGTCTATAGGCTCTCTGCAAGAAGAAAAATATGGCTCTATTCTGCCCAACCCCGAAGGCAGTCGGACCTTATGGTTATCTTCCCTCATTCCCTGAAAATCGCTGTTATTCTGTTCTTTTTCAGGGTGCACTGATTTCATATTGTTCAAACACACATATTTTACAATTAATTTTTACAATAGTGGTCCTGAGGTGATGTACATTCTCAGCTTATGAAGATAACAGGATTAAGAGATTATGAGTATTAATTGGGGAAGTGATAAATGTTCATGAAATCTTCACAATTTATGTTCAGAGATTGCAGTAAAGACAGGCATAAGAAATTATAAAAGTATTAATTTTGGGAACTGATAAATGTCCATGAAATCTTCACAATTTATGTTCTTCTGCCTCGGCTCCAGCCAGTCTCTCCGTTCATGCTCCCTGACTTCCTGCAACACCCAATAATGGGATTGCTGGGTCAAATGGTATTTCTGGTTCTAGATCCTTGAGGAATTGCCATATTGTCTTTCACAATGGTTGAACTAATTTACATTCCCACCAACAGTGTAAAAGATTTCCTATTTCTCCACAGCCTCGCCAGCATCTATTGTTTCCTGACTTTTTAATAATCACCATTCTGACTGGCATGAGATGATCAGTGATGTTGAGCTTTTTTTCTATGTTTGTTGGCTCTGTAAATATCTTCTTTTGAGAAGTGTCAGTTCGTATCCCTTGCCCACTTTTTGATGGGGTTGTTTTTTTCTTGTAAATATGTTTAAGTTCCTTGTAAATTCTGGATATTAGACCTTTGTCAGATGGGTAGACTGCAAAAATTTTCTCCCATTCTCTAGGTTTCCTGTTTACTCTGACAGTTTCTTCTGCTGTACAGAAGCTCTTTAGTTTGATTAAATCCCATTTGCCAATTTTGGCTTTTGTTGCGATTGCTTTTGGCATTTTTTTTTCATGAAGCCTTTGCCCATCCCTATGTCTTGAATGGTATTGCCTAGGTTTTCTTCTAGGGTTTTTATGGTTTTGGGATTTACATTTAAGTCTTTAATCCATCTTGAGTTAATTTTTATATAAAGTGTAAGGAAGTGATCCAGTTTCAGTTTTCTGTGTATGGCTAGCCAGTTTTCCCAGCACCATTTACTGAATAGGAGATCCTTTCCCCATTGCTTGTTTTTGTCAGCCTTGTCGAAGATCTGATGGCTGTAGATGTGTGATGTTATTTCCGAGGTCTCTGTTCTGCTCCATTACTCTATATGTCTGTTTTGGTACCAGTACCATGCTTTTTTGGTTAATGTAGCCTTGTAGTATAGTTTGAAGTCAGGTAGCATGGTGCCTCCAGCTTTGTTCTTTTTGCTTAGGATAGTCTTTGCTATATGGAGTCTTTGATTCCATATAAAATGTAAAATAGTTTATTTCTAATTCTGTGAAAAATGTCAATGGTAGTTTGATGGGAATAGCATTGAGTCTATCAATTACTTTGCGCAGTTTGGCCATTTTCACAATGTTGATTCTTCCTAGCTATGAGGATGGAATGTTTTTGCATTTGTTTGTGTCCTCTCTTATTTCCTTGAGCAGTGGTTTGTTGTTTTTGAAGAAGTTCTTCACATCCTTTGTTAGCTGTATTCGTAGGTATTATATTCTCTTTGTAGCGATTGTGAATGGGAGTTCATTCATGATTTGGCTCTCTCCTTGCCAATATTGTTGGTGTAAAGGAATGCTTGCACATTCCTTTGCAAAATTTTTGCACATTGATTTTGTATCCTGAGACTTTGCTGAATTTGCTTATCAGTTAAAGAAGTTTTTGGGCTAAGATGATCGGGTTTTCTAAATATAAAATCATATTGTCTGCAGAGATAATTTCACTTCCTCTCTTCCTATTTGAATACCCTTTATTTGTTTCTCTTGCCTGATTGCCCTGGCCAGAACATCCAATACTACGTTGAATAGGAGTGGTGAGAAAGGGCATCCTTGTCTTATAATGGTTTTCAGAGAGAATGCTTCCAGCTTTTGCCCATTGAATATGATACTGGCTGTCGGTTTGTCATAAATAGCTCTTATTATTTTGAGATCTGTTCCATCAATACCTAGTTTATTGAGAGTTTTTAAATGAAGGGATGTTGAATTTTATCAAAGGCATTTTCTGCCTCTGTTGAAATAATTATGTGGTTTTTGTCTTTGGATCTGTTTATGTGATGGATTATGTTTATTGATTTGCATATGTTGAACAAGTCCTTACATCCCAGGGATGAAGCTGACTTGATTGTGGTGGATAAGTTTTTTGATGTGCTGCTGGAACAGGTTTATCAGTATTTTATTGGGGATTTGTGCATTGATGTTCATCAGGGATATTTGTCTGAAGTTTTCTTTTTGTTTTCGTTTTGTCTCTTCCTGGTTTTGGTATGAGGATGACGCTGGCCTCATAAAATGAGTTAGAGAGGAGTCTGTCCTTTTCATTTGTTTGAAATAGTAAAATGGTATCAGCTCCTCTTTGTATTTCTGGTAGAATTCAGCTGTGAATCCGTCTGGTCCCAGGCAGTTTTTGGTTAGTAGGCTATTAATTACTACCTCAATTTCAGAACTTGTTACCAGTCTATTCGGGGATTCAGCTTCTTCCTGATTTAGTCTTGGTAGCGTGTATGTGTCCAGGAATGTATCCATTTCTTCTAGACTTTCCAATTTATTTGCATAGAGGTGTTTATAATATTCTCTGATGGTATTTTGTATTTCTGTGGGTCAGTGGTGATATCCGCTTTATTGTTTTTTTATTGTGTCTATTTGATTCTTCTCTCTTCTTCTCCTTTATTAGTCTACCTAGTGGTCTACCTATTTTATTATTTTTTTCAAAAAAACAGCTCCTGGATTCATTGATTTTTTTGGAGGGTTCTTCATGTCTCTATCTCATTCAATTCTTCTCTGATCTTAGTTATTTCTTGTCTTCTACTAGCTTTTGGATTAGTTTGCTCTTGCCTCTCTAGCTCATTTAATTGTGATATTAAGGTGTCAATTTGAGATCTTTCTAGCTTTCTGATGTGGCCATTTAGTACTACAAATTTCTCTCTTAATACTGCTTTAGCTGTGTCCCAGACATTCTGGTACATTGTCTTTTTGTTCTCATTGGTTTCAAAGAACTTCTTGATTTCTGCCTTAATTTCATTATTTATCCAGGAGTCATTTGGGAGCAGGTTGTTTGATTTCCATGAAATAGTGTGGTTTTGAGTGAATTTCTTAATACTGAGTACTAATTTGAATGCACTGTGGTCTGAGAGACTGTTTGTTATGATTTCAGGTTTTTTTTGCATTTGCTGAGAAGTGTTGTACTTCCTGTTATATGGTTGATTTTAGAATAAGTGCCATGTGACACTGAGAAGAATGTGTATTATGTTGATTTAGGGTAGACAGTTCTGTAGATGCCTACAAGGTTCACTTGATCCAGAGCTGAGTTCAAGTCCTGAACATCCTTATTAATTTTCTGTCTTGTTGATCTGTCTAATACTGACAGTGGGGTGTTCATGTCTCCCAATACTATTGTGTGGTAGTCTGAGTCTCTTTGTAGATCTCTAACAACTTTTTTTATGAATCTAGGTGCTCCTGTATTGGGTGCATATATATTCAGAATAGTTAGCTCTTCTCGTGAATTGTTCCCTTTACCATTATGTAATGCCTTTATCTTTTTTGACCTTTGTTGGTTTAAAGTCTCTTTTGTCAGAGACTAAGATTGCAACCCCTGGTTTTTTTGCTTTCCATTTTGTTCGTAAATTTTCCTCCATCCCTTTATTTTGAGCCTGTGCATGTGTGCACATAAGATGGGTTTCCTGAATACAGAAAACTGATGGGTCTTGACTATCCAATTTCCCAGTCTCTGTCTTTTAATTGGGGCATTTACCCCATTTACATTAACGGTTAGTATTGTTATGTGTGAATTTGATCCTGTCATCATGATGCTATTTGATTATTTTGCACACTAGTTGATGCAGTTTCTTCATAGTGTCATTGGTATTTATACGTTGGCATGTTTTCGCAGTGGCTGGTACCTGTTTTTTTCTTTCCATATTTAGTGCTTCTTTCAGGAGCTCTTGCAGGGCAGGCCTGGTGATGTGAAAATCCTTCAGCATTTGCTTGTTTGTAGAGGATTTTATTTCTCCTTTGCTTATGAAGCTTAGCTTGGCTGGACATGAAATTGTGGGTTGAAAATTCTTTTCTTTAGGAATGCTGAATATTGGCTCCCAATCTCTTCTGGCTTGTAGAGTTTCTGCTGAGAGGTCTATTGTTAGTCTCATGGGCTTCCCTTTTTAGGTGACCTGGTCTTTCTTTTTGGCTGCCCTTAACAGTTTTTCCTTCATTTCGACCTTGGAGAATCTGATGATCATGTGTCTTGGGGTTGATCTTCTCGTGGAATATCTTAATGGTGTTTTCTGTATTTCCTGAATTTGTATATTTGCCTGTCTTGCTAGGTTGGGGAAGTTCTCCTGGATAATATTCTGAAGTGTGCTTTCCAGCTTGTTTCTATTCTCCCCTTCTCCTTCTGTTACTCCAATCAACCGTAGGTTTGTTCTTTTTATGAAGTCCCGTATTTCTTGGAGGCTTTGTTCATTCCTTTTTCATCTTTTTTCTCTATTCTTGTCTGCATGTCTTATTTCAATAAGATGGTCTTCGAGCTCTGATATCCTTTCTTCTGCTTGGTCAGTTTGGCTGCTGATACTTGTGTATGCTTCATGAAGTTCTCATGCTGTGTTTTTCAGCTCCAACAGATCATGTATGTTCCTCTTTAAATTGGTTATTCTAGTTAGCAATTCCTCTAACCTTTTATCAAAGTTCTTAGCTTCCTTGCATCGGGTTAGAACATGCTCCTTTAGCTCATTGTAGATTTTTATTACCCATCTTCTGAAGCCTACTTCTGTCAGTTCATCCATCTGATCCTTTGTGCAGTTTTGTGCCCTTGATGGACAGATATTGCAATCATTTGGAGGAGAAGAGGCACTCTGGACTTTTGGGTTTTCAGCATTTTTTTCTGTTGATTCTTTCTCATCTTCGTGAGTGTGTCAGTTTTGGTCTTTGAGGTTGCTGACCATTGGATGGGCTTTTTGACTTTTTGTTGTTGTTGTTGTTGTCATTGTTGTTGATGATGATGATGCTGTTCTTGTCGCTTTCTGCTTGTTTTTCTTTCAATAATCAGGTCTCTCTTCTGTAGGGCTGCTACAGTTTGCTGGGGGTTAATTACAGGCCGTATTCATCCGATTCGCTCCCATTCCTGGAGATGTCACTCAAGGAGGCTGGAGAGCAGCCAAAATGGGTGCCTCCTCCTTTTACTGGAACTTCCAACCTTGAGGGGCACTAACTTGATGCCAGTAGGATCACTCCTGTATAGGGTGTCTGACAACCCCTGTTGGAGGGTCTCACCCAGTTGGGTGGCACAGGGAGCAGGGCCTGTTTAATGAGACACTTTGTCTCTTGCTGGAGATGGTATGGTTCGCTGGAGGGAAACCCACTTGTTTGGGCTGCCCAGGTTCCTCAGAACTACCATGAGGAGAGACTAAGTCTGCCAGTCTGCAGAGACTGAGGCCACCCCTCTCCCTAGGGGCTCAGGTCCAGGGAGATCCAAATTCTGTCCCTGACCCTCTGGCTGGAGTTATTGGAGTTCCTGCAGGGAAGCCCCACCCACTGAGGAAAGATGGGCCAGGGTTAGACCTGAAGAGGCACTCTGGCCACAGACTACCACAGCTGGTGTGTTGGGATGTGGGGACAAGTCTTGGGACCAAGCTATCTAGCCTCCCTGGCTCCCGCAGGGGAAAAGCCAGCCTCAGCTGATCTTGATTTCCAAACTGTACTCTCTCCCAAGTACCATGTTAGTTGTCATTTGAAAGATTTGAAACCTATTTTCTTCAACATTCTGTGTTATTTTACTCATTTGGCTTCTGTCTTCATGATGACATTAGAGAACACTGGTTCTCAATAGGAAAGTACTGCCCCTTAGTGAAACTCTCTGGGTTATCACAGTAATTGGGATGCTCCACCATTTACTAGGTAGGTAGGGGTAAGGGATGCTAGAACCCCTTCAAAGCAAGAGACAGCATGGTAAAGAATTTTTCTCAGGCTCTACACCAGAGCTCCACCTCCTGTCTAATGAGAGGCGACACCAGATTCTCATAGGAGTGTGAATCCTATTGTGAATTGTGCATGAGAGGGATTTAGGTTGTATGCTTTTTATGAGAATCTGATGATACATGTAATGCACTTAAACCATCTTCCCCCTCCCCGCCCCTGTCGTGGCAAAATTGTCTTCCACAAAACCTGTCCCTGGTGCCAAAAAAGGTTGGGGACCGCTGCTCTACATGAATTCCAAATGTCCCTTCATATAGATTAAAAGCTTTTAATAAGTATTTGAGCTCAGAACCTAACTCATTTTACACACAAACCCAGAAATTTGTGTCAATTTATTATGTATGTTGCATTTCCTGGACACCTGACATTTGTGTAAATGAAAGGAATAATGTGCTTTATTTTATTTTTGGAAGTTTATATCAAAAATTATTTTTCAATTGGGAAAATATTTTACTGAGAACCATACATTTTTTAAAAATTTAGATCACCCATGCCAAAATTCTGACTGTCCTTCATTTGCAGCTGACATATACAGGTAGTCATTTTATAGGGGCAGGAATATGACTAATTAAATCTTCTAGTATAACCACGTCCAAGCTTTTAGACACAGATATGCACATTATTCAATTATAAGTTAGTTTTCTGTTCTTTCTTCCTAATGTTATGGTTTGGGCTTGATACTGATTTTCTTAGAATTAGTGTGTGTCGATATGCAATAGTATTCTATAAATTTCATTCCATGATAACAGTGGTGGTGCTATACAAAATTTTACTAAAGAGGACATTGGGTATCATGAGATTCTAAGTCACCGCTGTAGACACAGAAGATTCACTTTGACAGAGTTTATAGCAATGTTAAAGAATTTTGAATTCTCCCTTTGCTTTCATTTGTAGTTCAGTCTAAGAGTCAAACCCCCCCCAAACACACACACATGCATGCACACACACACACACACACATACATATACACAAAATGCCTCATTTGCTTTGAAAATAAACTATCACTTGTGACTGAATTGAAAAAATATATAATTCTGGGAAGCATTAACTTAGTTCAGGGGCCACAAACTAAACCCTGTTCACTGCCTGTTTTTTGACCAGCATCATGGTTTTAAAATTGTTTTAATTTAAATGACATCAGAGGAGGCATGTCTAAAGTTCAACTGTACCAACTATGCTAGTGTATACCTGAAGAACAAAATAGTAGCTCACCCACAATAGAAATGTTTCCTGAGAAACAGAGAGAGAGACAGAAAGAAAGAAGAAAGAAAGAAACAAGGAAAGAAAGAAAGAAAGAAAGAAAGAAAGAAAGAAAGAAAGAAAGAAAGAAAGAAAGAAGAAAAGAAAGAAAGAAAGAAAGAGAAAGAAAGAAAGAAAGAAAGAAAGAAAGAAAGAAAGAAAGAAAGAAAGAAAGAAAAGGAAGGAAGGAAGGAAGAAAGAAAGACAGAAAGAAAGGAAGGAAGAGAGAGAGAAAGCACGTGTGTGTGTGACTTGTACAAAATTGGCTTCCAGTTAAAACAATGGGTCAGTGAGTAGTATTTAAAGATTAGGAGACTATATATGAAATATTCTGATTTCTTGCTGAACTTGGAAAAATCAGAAAACAGATGGTCTGGCCACACCAGATCTTCATTGTCTCGCCGCAACAATAATCTGGGACTGAGAGATGGCTGCCTCCTTTAGACAGGCAGCAGCTCTCCAGGGGGTTCACCTTTCTTTATTGTTTCTCTCAGCTGGCCTGATTAATTGATTTACATTGACTGCCAGAGCCCTATATTTGTGACCTCTGGTTTAATTGGTTATAAAACTACCTACACAAAGAGAAACAAAATATTCAAAGCAATCAAAAATGTGTAGAGTGCTACAAAATATCAGGTAATATTTTATTCTAAGGTTATATGCTAATTATGAAAATAAATAACATTATCATATAGTATGATGTAATGAGGAAGCAACAGCAAGAACAACACAGCATCTATAACTAGGGTCATTTGTAATCTCAATTTTGCACCTTTACCTGTGTATGACTGTATATAAATCACATTTCCTTGCTTATCTTTAGTTTTCTTGTCTTTGAAAATGAGACAGTAAAACCTGACTGCGGTGTACAATGTGAGTGTGTTCTGTTCGTGTGCCTTTGGGTCACTTTTTTTCCTGCTGGTTTTATGAATCCCTTCCAAACTTTCCCAGTTTCTATGTGCTTTTGCTTCCAATAGCTAGTAAAGGACTGTCCTTGGGCTACTGAAACCTATTTTGCCTGCAAATGGGAAGAGACAGAGTTACCTGAAATATTACATTCCTCTTGGAGCCCTTAGCCAATGTCTGAAGGCAATAAAAATTTGAAATCTCCGATCCTTTATCTCAGGTCAGCAGAATTCTGAAGCATAACTTATACTCTAAAATTTCTTTGCAGATAAGATTAAAGTTACCCTTTACCTTTTTTTCTGATATTGTACTGTTGCTTGGCTCCCTCTTTTTTCCTGATCTGCACCCCAGGTTCTCTCCTCAGGATCTAACTCTGGGGAACCCTAACTAAACCACTGACTAACCAACGCTCATTAGTGTTAGATGAAATGTGATGTATGAAAATGAAATTTTAAAACATTATTATAAAATGCTATCTTTAAAAATCTTGTAGAATTTTCAAGGCAGTATCACAATCTTTTCCCATGCCAAAAAGCTAGTGAAAGAATTAACTTCATAGGAAATATCATGATAACAATCTGTCCATATCTTTTACATAATCAGAAGGTCAAGAACTCATTAGAATTCAGGAAGTTGTGTTTTGATTACGGCAACATGCCTCTGTAACCAGTTCTAGATAGAGCTCTATTTTGACTCTACAATGATAAGAAATGACATTGCATTACGGTTTTCTGTTTACTATGGTTCTCTTCAACTTAAAACTTAGATTTTCTTTGAGTAAAACAGGCTCTCCACTTGTTTACAAGATTATTTCTAAGTTGCAAAAGTCTTCTCTCCATATTTTCCTACATTATCATGTTTTTCTCATATATTTTTTCATTCAATGTTGGCTGCCACAATCATATACACAAAAGTGTGACAAAAGTGCATCTGAAGTGGAGGTTTTAGCAGCTAACAGTAAGTGCACCAGGTCTGTCAAATGAATGCATTCCATAATTTTGGTCATGTATTCTACATACCTAGTTTTGTCTTCTTATGGTAACCTTGCTATTTCTCTGTGGCAATCACTGAGTTTCATTACAATAGTCAACCATCGTTAACGTTAGAATCTACTTTCACTGGCAAAATCTGAGAACCAAACTTTCAGTTCATCAATAGGTGTGGTGAATTTAAATGGGCTAAAAGGAAACTAACAAACCAATGTTAGTTTCAGGCTTAATGTAAAAGGAGACACATTAAGCCTGAAACTAACATTGGCAGCTGTTTTGTTAATTTGATTGTTATTATGGTCAATCAGCATGTGTTTAATGACTCAAAAACAAACAATTAAAATATAAAGCAGTCAGTTGAAAAACCAATTTTTTTGACACAAAATTATTTTTTTTCATCCCGTAAATTGGTTACTTGTTTTAGAAACATAATTTCAGTATAAAACACTGGTTTGATCAACTTCCCTTTTCTTACACACCACATAGAACAGAATAAAAAAAGTGTGGTTAAGCTTAATATCTTTTTGATTTAGCTCCAGAAAGTGGTTGAATTAGACCAAAATCCTATTTTTAATGATTGTAGTTCCAAATTTTAGTGTGCATACACATAAAAACTACTTCTAATTATTCATTTTTTTGGAGGAAACAATAATATTTTCACAGTTATTTATGGGAAGAATAATGCATAAAATGATTTTGGAGTCATTATTTGACTGCATGGACAGCCCAGATATCAAAATATGAAACTTTATGGCAGAAACTAGATTATTTAGACCTTTAATCTAAAATTTTCATAAATTGTAATATAACCTTATTAAAAATTAATAACTTCTGTTTTTTCATATTATTTGTCTTAGCTATGGAAATTTATAAATTATATTAGTATTTTACTAGCTTTAAAGTGGAGACTATATGTAGAAGTTATTCTAAGATGCATATGTAAGTAATTATGATCTCGGAAAAAGGTAAAGATGTAATTTTAAAAAATGCAAATATTTAAGAACATGACTCCTGTCCCCTAAAGTAGGGTCTAATTGTGGGGTGAGATACAACCTGTAAACAGATGAGGAAATTTTAGGGTAATAAATGTTTTGATATACATGATTCTGTAAGGATACATATGAGAGTAACTAATTCAGACTTGGAAATTCGGGGAAGGCTTTTCAGAGGATATGCAAAACTCATCCTAATGAACATTTTTTTTTTTTTTGAGACAGAGTTTTGCTCTTGTCTCCCTGGCTGGAGTGCAGTGGCATGACCTTGGCTCACTGCAACCTCTGCCTTCCATGTTCAAGCAGTTCTCCTGCCTCAGCCTCCCAAGTAGCTGGGATTACAGGCCTCTGCCACCATGCCGGCTAATTTTTGTATTTTCAGTAAAGCCAGGGTTTCACCATGTTGGCCAGGCTGGTCTCCAACTCCTGACCTCAGGTGATCCGCCCACCTCAGCCTCCCAAAGTGTTGGGATTACAGGCGTGAGCCACCGCATCTGGCCCAAACGAACAATTTAGATGAGAATTTTCCAGAGGGACAGATTATGAAAAAGACCAGATAAGAGGGCGGTGTGTGTGTGTGTCTGTGTGTGTGTGTGTGTGTGTGTGTGTGTGTTTTAGGAATGGAAAGAAAGTAAATAGAAGATAAAATTGTGCGAAGGAGGAAAGGAGGTATGGGATGGTTATGGGAGATAAATTGATGAAGAAAGCAGAAGCAGCCAACTAGGCAGGACTTGTAAAATAAGTTTGTTCTTGTCTTAAAAGCAATGGGGGAAATGGAAAGGAATTCAAAGGCTTTAAGTAAGAGAGCTTCAGGCTAATATGCACGTTTTAAAGCACTCACTCTGTAATAATGGAGAATGGATAGTAGGGGTGAGGTGAGCAAGACAGGAGGCAGAGAACCAGTTAGAAGTTAGAAGGCTTTTAAAGTCAACCACCAAATGATCTCCTGTACACTAGAGGAGTGGCAATGCTAATGGATGAGATTGAGAGTAGGTAAAACGAAAGGAAAGAAGAACATGGTGATGTTTTGACTATAAATGGTAGTGAGGGAAAAGGGGAGGGGGCATCAAAAAGACATGAGATTCCTGATTGTCCAATACCATACTGTGGTGCCTTTTACTGAGAAAAGGTTTCTAGGAGAAGCAGTTACGAATATACCAGGTTTGTCTTAATGATCAGACTGTTAAGTAAATTATTTGATCTAAAAATTATTGTTTTAAAATTTTACATCTTGGTAATATGGCTCCCTCTAAATCATACTTCTTCATTTCAAATTGGCCTTGAGAGTAGAATATAGGTTGTGTTTAAATTTTGAGAGAGACACTTAAAAACTATATGACTTAGGGTAAATTACTAGACTTCTCTGCAACCGCGTTTCTTTATCTGCTGACATTGGAAATTTCATCTAACTTGCTTGGTTGTTTTGAAAATTCAAAAATATTACATATAGAGAGGGCCAGTCAAGAAAGGGTTAGCACTGAATCCTTGTCCTCATTCTGTGTTGATGTCCTTACCATTTTAAATTCATCATATACATATGCACACACATATATAAATTTATATATTCATATTATATACACATATATATGAGTACATACAAATGAGTGTATATATTAATGTATATAAATTCATGATAGAGATATATGCATATATACATATATAATTATTCTGACATATATGTATATTAGAATAGTGACTTCCAAAGATGTCTACAAGCTGATCCTTCAAACTTGTGGATAAGCTACTTTACATGGTAAAAGGGACTTTGCAGATGTGATTAAGGTTAAGGACCCTGGAATGGAAAGTTTATTTTGGGATTATCCGGGTGAGTCTAATGTAATCACAGAAATCCTTCCAAGCAGGTAACATTTCCCTGTTGTAGTCAAAGAGGCTCGCTGGATGGATGATAGAACAAAGGTCAGAGAAATGCAAACTTACTGGCTTTGAAGAAAGAGGAAGGGAGCCATGAGCCAAGAAATGCAGATGACCTCCAGAAGCTGAAAAAGACAGTGGGATGGATTCTCCATTAGAGCTTTCGAAAAGAAACACAGCCCTGCCTGCCAACACTTTGGTTTTATCCCAGCGAGAGTGGACTTCTGACCTATAGAACTGCTAAATAATAAAATTGGGGTTTTTTTGTTTTTGTTTTTAATTTTATTATTATTATATTTTAAGTTTTAGGGTACATGTGCACAATGTGCAGGTTAGTTACATATGTATACATGTGCCATGCTGGTGTGCCGCACCCATTAACTCATCATTTAGCATTAGGTATATCTCCTAATGATATCCCTCCCCAACCTCCCACCCCACAACAGTCCCCAGAGTGTGATGTTCCCCTTCCTGTGTCCATGTGTTCTCATTGTTCAATTCCCACCTATGAGTGAGAACATGTGGTGTTTGGCTTTTTGTCCTTGCGATAGTTTACTGAGAATGATGATTTCCAATTTCATCCATGTCCCTACAAAGGACATGAACTCATCATTTTTTATGGCTGCATAGTATTCCATGGTGTATATGTGCCACATTTTCTTAATCCAGTCTATCATTGTTGGACATTTGGGTTGGTTCCAAGTCTTTGCTATTGTGAATAGTGCCACAATAAACACACGTGTGCATGTGTCTTTCTAGCAGCATGATTTATAGTCTTTTGGGTATATACCCAGTACTGGGATGGCTGGGTCGAATGGTATTTCTAGTTCTAGATCCCTGAGGAATCACCACACTGACTTCCACAATGGTTGAACTAGTTTACAGTCCCACCATCAGTGTAAAAGTGTTCCTATTTCTCGACATCCTCTCCAGCACCTGTTGTTTCCTGACTTTTTAATGATGGCCATTCTAACTGGTGTAAGATGGTATCTCATTGTGGTTTTGATTTGCATTTCTCTGATGGCCAGTGACGGCGAGCATTTTTTCATGGGTTTTTTGGCTGCATAAATGTCTTCTTTTGAGAAGTGTCTGTTCATATCCTTTGCCCACTTTTTGATGGGGTTGTTTGTTTTTTTCTTGTAAATTAGTTTGAGTTAATTGTAGATTCTGGATATTAGCCCTTTGTCAGATGAGTAGGTTGTGAAAATGTTCTCCCATTTTGTGGGTTGCCTGTTCACTCTGATGGTAGTTTCTTTTGCTGTGCAGAAGCTCTTTAGTTTAATTAGATCCCATTTGTCAATTTTGGCTTTTGTTGCCATTGCTTTTGGTGTTTTAGACATGAAGTCCTTGCCCATGCCTATGTCCTGAATGGTAATGCCTAGGTTTTCTTCTAGGGTTTTTATGGTTTTAGGTCTAACATTTAAGTCTTTAATCCATCTTGAATTAATTTTTGTATAAGGTGTAAGGAAGGGATCCAGTTTCAGCTTTCTCCATATGGCTAGCCAGTTTTCCCAGCACCACTTATTAAATAGGGAATCCTTTCCCCATTGCTTGTTTTTCTCAGGTTTGTCAGAGATCAGATAGTTGTAGATATGTGGCGTTATTTCTGAGGACTCTGTTCTGTTCCATTGATCTATATCTCTGTTTTGGTACAAGTACCATGCTGTTTTGGTTACTGTATCCTTGTAGTGCAGTTTGAAGTCAGGTAGAGTGATGCCTCCAGCTTTGTTCTTTTAGCTTAGGATTGACTTGGCGAAGCAGGCTCTTTTTTGGTTCCATATGAACTTTAAAGTAGTTTTTTCCAATTCTGTGAAGAAAGTCATTGGTAGCTTGATGGGGATGGCATTGAATCTATAAATTACCTTGGGCAGTATGGCCATTTTCACAATATTGAGTCTTCCTACCCATGAGCATGGAATGTTCTTCCATTTGTTTGTATCCTCTTTTATTTCATTGAGCAGTGGTTTGTAGTTCTCCTTGAAGAGGTCCTTCACGTCCCTTGTAAATTGGATTGCTAGGTATTTTATTCTCTTTGAAGCAATTGTGAATGGGAGTTCACTCATGATTTGGCTCTCTGTTTGTCTGTTATTGGTATATAAGAATGCTTGTGATTTTTGTACATTGATTTTGTATCCTGAGACTTTGCTGAAGTTGCTTATCAGCTTAAGGAGATTTTGGGCTGAGACAATGGGGTTTTCTAGATATACAATCATGTCATCTGCAAACAGGGACAATTTGATTTCCTCTTTTCCTAATTGAATACCCTTGATTTCCTTCTCCTGCCTAATTGCCCTGGCCAGAACTTCCAACACTATGTTGAATAGGAGTGGTGAGAGAGGGCATCCCTGTCTTGTGCCAGTTTTCAAAGGGAATGCTTCCAGTTTTTGCCCATTCAGTATGATATTGGCTGTGAGTTTGTCATAGATAGCTCTTATGATTTTGAGATACGTCCCATCAATACCTAATTTATTGAGAGTTTTTGGCATGAAGGGTTGTTGAATTTCAAGAACAAAGACACAACATGCCAGAATCTCTGGGACACATTCAAAGCAGTGTGTAGAGGGAAATTTATAGCACTAAATGCCCACAAGAGAAAGAAGGAAAGATCAAAAATTGACACCCTAACATCACAATTCAAAGAACTAGAAAAGCAAGAGCAAACACATTCAAAAGCTAGCAGAAGGCAAGAAATAACTAAAATCAGAGCAGAACTGAAGGAAATAGAGACAAAAAAAGCCCTTCAAAAAATTAGTGAATCCAGGAGCTGGTTTTTTGAAAGGATCAACAAAATTGATAGACTGTTAGCAAGACTAATAAAGAAGAAAAGAGAGAAGAATCAAATAGACGCAATAAGAAATGATCAAGGGGATATCACCACCGATCCCACAGAAATACAAACTACCATCAGAGAATACTACAAACACCTCTACGCAAATAAACTAGAAAATCTAGAAGAAATGGATAAATTCCTCGACACATACACCCTCCCAAGACTAAACTAGGAAGAAGTTGAATCTCTGAATATACCAATAACAGGCTCTGAAATTGTGGCAATAATCAATAGCTTACCAACCAAAAGAGTCCAGGACCAGATGGATTCACAGCCGAATTCTACCAGAGGTACAAGGAGAAACTGGTACCATTCCCTCTGAAACTATTCCAATCAATAGAAAAAGAGGGAAGCCTCCCTAACTCATTTTATGAGGCCAGCATCATCCTGATACCAAAGCTAGGCAGAGACACAACCAAAAAAGAGAATTTTAGACCAATATCCTTGATGAACATTGATGCAAATACCCTCAATAAAATACTGGCAAACAGAATCCAGCAGCACATCAAAAAGCTTATCCACCATGATCAATTGGGCTTCATCCCTGGGATGGAAGGCTGGTTCAATATATGCAAATCAATAAATGTAATCCAGCATATAAACAGAACCAAAGACAAAAACCACATGATTATCTCAATAGATGCAGAAAAGGCCTTTGACAAAATTGGGGTTTTTTTTAAAGCTACTAAGATGGTTGCAATTAGTTGCATCAGCAATAGAACGATTATATGTTACATATTTGTATTAATATAATTAAACTTTATATAAGCAAAAGTGAATGGCGAATTTTGAAAATAGGACACAAGATGTTATTTGGAGATAGCTGAATAAGAGGCCAGAAACTACATATACTCTGTGCTCCTCATAAACTTGTGCTCCATAGCTTGTGACCTCGAGAGAACATATCCATGGGGACTTGACCTTTGAGTTTTTCTCTCTTCTGTTTCACAGGTGTTTTTATAACTTTCTACCTCAGCAGAGGGAGAGGACATATTATGAGATTTTTAGATGTTTCTTTCATATTATCCTAGACCAAGAAATTGTAGCCTTGGCATGTGCATTCCTATAAGCATTTGAGTCGAAAACAAGCATTGGCCTTCCTACTTGAGTAAAGGGTGGGTGAGAGGAAAGAGGTATTGAAGAGTCATATAATGAGGAGCAAAGTTAGACTAGGAGTAAATTCTGGGGCTGTGTCTTTGCCTCTTGCCCATCCCATCAGGATGTATCCTAGGTTTCATATCTTCCCTTGACATCTCCCACTCTCCCCACATAAACAAACCTCAAAGCCGTCTATGATATGTTATGAAGGCTATGAAGAGCCAATGAATACTCCACTGAGTGGTGCCATATAATAGAAGTTCAAATATATTTGTTAGTCAAATGAATGCCTGGGTTGCATATATTTTAATTTAAAGGAGAGAGCTTTAAAAGAGCCATGAAGCTAAACAAAAGCTTGTTTTATTGTTATTGTCCAAAATCACATTTTTTAAGGATTACAATTTTAAGGGCTGATTCACCCCTCCCACAAATACTACCAGTTAGATAATTTTTATAATTTTAGAAACATTTTTAAAAGTACAACAGTTTATAGTAGAGGAAAATACTGCTTTCAGGGGCCAAGACCATAGGTAATAATTGGCAACATCCAATTTTTTCTTCTCCATTAGCAGTCCCTAGAGCGTCTGGGGAATGAGCATCTTGCAATCTAGATTCAACCACTACGCAGAAGCTCTTTGAAGTCACATTAGGGATTTGGTTTTCTAGTAGAACCATTATCTACCATATCGTATACTAGAAAATGTTTATAATGTCCTGTTCAGATTTCTTTAAAGGGCCATTATATACGGTTCTTATTTCTTTTGTTGCTGGTTGATGATAACTGAGCTTAATATTAATGTTGTATTCACACATGATCACAAGTACAATTGCTTTCATTGAATTGGCCATTTAATCATTTCAATTAAAAAAATCATACTAACAAACATGTTTTCTCATAAAATTAAAAGTCCTTCCCCCCAAATCACCTGAATGATCTATTTTGGCTCTCTTTGGATAAAGACGGCATTAGGGATAAAAGCCCCAGACTCAGCCACGCTGAGAAAGAAACCACCTAACTGCAGGGATGGGGGACCACTCCCCATTTCCTTCTCTGTTGAGAGCTGTTCTGTTGCTCAATAAAATTATTCTCTGCCCTCCTCACTCTTCAATTGTCAACTTATCCTTATTCTTCTTAGAGGCCGGACAAGAGCTAAGGAACCGCTGAATGTAGGTACAAACTATAGCACAGGTGAGCTAAGGCACATCCAGCAGAGCTGCAGGCTGAGCCTGTGTGCAAGCCGAGCCTATGTGCAAGCCAGACTCAGCCTGGGTGGGCCAAGTGGGTGGGGCACCTCCTGCAGCAGGTAACATGCCTGAGTGAGACCCAGGTAGGAGTGTTGGCAGCCAGAGGTCCCAAGCTGGCAAAATGACAAAGTAAAATCCTGTGTCATTTTCTGGGGGCTTGTAAAGGATCTGAGAAAGGATGAACAAATGTGGACCCAAACCCTCTTTCACTTTCATTTCTGAGCTTTCTTGTCCTCAGACGTTTTCTGAAAACAGATGGAGCACCGGATCTCTGTTAGCCAATTAAGAATGAATGACATGGCTGCAGAGGAGGCTGCCACCCACACCCCATCACACTTGGGGATGAGAATGTCGGCTCTGTTCCAATCCAGTCTTTTCTAAGGCATTTTCCTTCTTTTTTTGTGGCACCTGTCTCTTCTTTATATACAATATTGGGGGTGTTTTGTAAAAACTGCTTTACCACCTGTTTGAAAGTATCTTGTACACTCGTGATTAAGTCATAACCTTAAACAAGGCTTGTTGGTTTCACCTGTGAGGTTAACTTTGGTAAAGTTTAAAAGCCAGAAATATTGGCTGTTTGGTGTGGCTAAAGTCGAGTAATAAGGGATTTAAAAGGATTTTTTAAAAATAGGTCTATGGTTAACATTCAGCTTAATTAAAAGTGAATATCCAAGCTATAGGTATATTTAACAGGCCTTTATGGCTTTTTGTTTTGTTTTTTCTCTTTTTGGATCTTGTTTTCCTAGAAAAAGTGTTTTTTGTTTGTTTGGTTTTCTCAATTGGCTAAATTAATTGTCTCCATCTTGTCTTGCCACTCTTAATGCACACGTGAGAGGCACAAAGATAACTTCTAATAGCCTGGTACTTTTTGGGAAAAACAGAGAAGGTGTCACAGACCCCGTTTTGGGAAAAAAGTCTCTGTTTTCCTCATGGAACTCCAGGAATTAAAAGTGGATGGATCCCTCTCAAAATCTAAGGCTCCTAAACCACACGCTTTCCTAGACTTGTTTCTTGAAGGGCTCCAGCCTGAGATCAATAATCCAATTAGGAGATTGGCAAAATGAATGTTCGTACAACTAGTTAATCTTTTTCTGTCTGTATGTATGTATGTGTTATGTGCGTGATATTTATTAAAAAAAAAGCTCTAATTAATTGGCTTAAAAAATAAGAGCTTAGATCAAATATTTTTAAAGGAAAAATAAAAGCTCTGATACCTTTTAGTTTACATAACTTTAATCTTCTTTTAATTATTATTGGTAAAATACAAATATCTTCAAAATGTAAATATGGGGTCTAAATTATGCAGGTTAGATACTCGGTTTGATACATGCTTTAAGGTCATAAACTGCTTCTTTGGCTTTTGAAAATTGTTCAACTTGTCTGCTTCACAGTTTGGTAAGGCCTGTGGACATATGGAATTAACCACACCTCTAAATGTGCTGAAAACAGTCAGACCTTATCTGCGCCTAGTACATAATTAAAATAATTGGGTTTTACACCAAAATTAAAGATTGCTCAGAATTACCATTATAACATGTAATTAAGACTACTGAAAAAAATTTACATACAAGGTTTGTAAGGAAAATAAAATGTGTTTTTAGTAAAAGATTATAAGAAGCCATGGGAATGTAAATTTTTGCCTAGTTGAGAGGGTTAAAGGATTGTCTTAGATTAGATAAGATAAAGCTAAAGGTTTAAACAAGTTGTAGAAGGTTTGTAAAAATAAACCTTGTAAAATAAATTCTGTGTGTGAACATATTGATTAAATTCAAAAGGGTATCATTTTCTTTTTCCATAAATTAAGCATTGAAATAAAAGCACAACAAGATTTTCTTAAGGCATTTATCTGCTCTTTAACAGAAATTGGTAAGTGATTAAAAAAAGGTGTTTTTTGTTTTTTTTGTTTTTAGTTTAGCAAGGTTTTATTTTTTATTTTTATTTTTTATGTTTTTAAATTTTTTTTAATTTAATTTTATTGTTATTATACTTTAAGTTTTAGGGTACATGTGCACAATGTGCAGGTTAGTTACATATGTATACATGTGCCATGCTGGTGTGCTGCACCCATTAACTCATCATTTAGCATTAGGTATATCTCCTAAAGCTATCCCTCCCCCTACCCCCACCCCACAACAGTCCCCAGAGTGTGATGTTCCCCTTCCTGTGTCCATGTGTTCTCATTGTTCAATTCCCACCTATGAGTGATAATATGCGGTGTTTGGTTATTTGTTCTTGCAATAGTTTACTGAGAATGAGGTTTATAAGAATCTCACCTCATAGTCAAAATAGCTAAGATTGTATAGAATTATAATATAATAAAGAATGATATAGTATGATATAATAAATTAATTTATTTCATGAAATTTAAAAATTTTTTTAAATATAAAAAATTAATTTTTTAAAATTTCATTTAAAAAATTGGGGTGGACATTAATAGTAGACTAATGCAAGGGTGAAATTTGGCTTTCTTTTCTCTCAAACAAGATTTTCATGTAACATTAAAGGATAATGGAGGTTTCTTGTTTGTCTTGAGAATAAACTACCAAAAAAGGAAGGGAAAGACAAGAGACAGATTGTTTGGAAAGCTAAGTCTTCCCTCTTAATGAGTAAATGGTTTTTCCCCTTTGTAGAAAATGTTTTGAGTCATCTTTTGACCAAATAAATGAATTATGGTAACCTGGAATTCTCTTTCATAATATCAAGGGTTTTAAGCCTTTAACATATTTGATAGGCTTTCCAAAATCAAATTTTAGCTTCAAAGTTGTCTTTCCTGACCTCTAACTTTTGGATGCTACAGAGGGCCCCTAGAGCATCCAAAGGAGAGGTAAATAGGATTATTTGACATGTTTAGTTACACAAGATTGCCAAAATAAAAATAAGGTTTAATCTTCTTTAGGTTATATTTTAGTGAATAATATTAATATATGTTCAAAAATTGCATGGGATTTCTAAAATTTATTGTCTCAGTATATGTTATCAATCATAATGAGGTTATTACATTAAGTTATTGTAAACCACAGAAGTAACCAAATTTCTTTGTCAATTGTGTTTTTGGCTGTAACTACCCTGGACATTTTGTCATTCACAGACAATTGTCTTGCTTTGATCCTTTTCAAAAGATGATTTATATAGGACTTTCACAGGTGCTCTCAAATATGGGTTTCTGATATCTTTGGAGATTGTGACATTAAAATAAATGAAAAACATTCAGAACTCACCAAGAGCTGAAATGTTCATGAATATCAAGCAGAACAAGAGTTAACTGAATGGACTGAACTAAAAGAAAACTGAAGTAATCTTGTTTAACTTTTTGCTTAAAACATTGCTGGTCCTCATTTTGTTTTTCAGAGTCAAGAAAACTTTTCTTTTGAGCTATCTGCAGTTTTTGTTTTTTTTTTTAGTTTTTTTTTTTTTTTTTTTTTGACGGAGTCTTACTCTGTCATACACGCTGGAATGCAGTGGTGCAATCTTGGCTCACTGCAACCTCTTTCTCCCAGGTTCAAGAAATTTTCCTGCCTCAGCCTCCCAAGTAGCTGGAATTACAGGTGCCCATGACCACACCTGTCTAATTTGTGTATTTTTGCTAGAGATGGGTTTTCACCATGTTGGCCAGGCTGGTTTGGAACACCTGACCTTGTGATCCACCTGCCTCCGCCTCCCAAAGTTCTGGAATTACAGGTGTGAGCCACCGCGCCTGGCCTGCAGCTTTTAACAATTGAGTAAGGTATACTCCTGTGAACAAAATTTGGGGCATATTTGTTTCTCTCACCTGGTTTCTCTAGAATTTGGAAACTATTCGTGAGTATTCTTAACTTATGGCAATATGGTTAGTAGGATAGGTGCAATAAAAATCCATTTTCTTTTGCAACAGGACACAATTGGAGAAACTGGTTCTTTTATGAAGACTTTGACTGGAAGGGTGTGCTTCCCTTTAAGGAATCAAGCGTGACTTGCAGAGCCAATAAAAGCCACTTGGGAAAACTGGCTTCATACCTTGTCTACACAGTCACTGTATAGGGTTCCTAACCTGTGGTAAGTAAGGAACATCACTTTCTAATATGCCCAGGAGCCCCAAGCTATCTTGGGACTTCAAGAATGGAGGAATTTACTCAACTAATGGTAATTTGAGGGTATGAACCCATGGCTGGGCTCAGCTTTAGAAAGTCTAATCCGATATTCCTTGTGGAAAAGAGTTGCATCAAAGCCAATTTAAAAGCCTATGTGAAAAATTATTCTTGCTGTGCTTTTTTTGTTTTAACAAATATGAGGACTGGAGAGAGACAAACTATGTTTCAGAACTTATCATACACTTGTCACTAAATTCTAATCTCATAAAAATCCCAAAAAACAGACAAAAAAGATTAGGTACTCAGTTTTCTGTGAGATTTAGAATTAGAATTTTAATATTGTTTTTACCAAAATTATGAAATATTTAAAATATACAGAAAAGTATAATCATCTAATAAGAATCAGTGTGCCCATAACTCATTGAAAACAGCTCCTCAGTTTGCCTTATTTTGCTTCACATGTCTTTCTCTCTTTTTGTTCAATAAGGAAAACATTTCAGATGCAGTTCAAGTCCCAGTGTATCCATCCTGGTCACATTAACTCCCTGTATTTCCATAGGAGGTGACCATTGTCGTGAATTTGTTCTTTATTATTCTCATGAATATTTTATGCTTTTCTACCTATGGTGTGTCCATAGTCAATGAATAGAAACATTTTGGTTTCTTATATAAAAGGTGATTTGCTACATAATCTGAAATGTGCCTCTTTTACTCATATTGTTTGAGGTTTACCCATGTTGATAGATGCTACTGTAATTCAATCATTTTATGTTTATATTGTAAAATATATCAGTAGGTACAGATGCAAGATTTTATAAATTCTTCTGTAACAATTATTGTGAATTTTTCAATATTGCAATGATGTAGTTCTTGAAAATACCTCCTTGTGTGCATGTGTGGGAATTCCCTGTGAAGTGCTTACACAAACGGAAAAGCAGGATGATGGGATAGGTCCACCTTAAAATTTACAGGATGTTTTCAAATTGCTTTAGAAAGGGACTGTATTTGTTCATACTCCTAACATCAGTATTTGAGAATTTCAATTCTTCCATATCATTATGGACACTCAGTATGGTCAAACTTTAAAAATTTTTGCTTAATGTGGTGATTCTGAATAGCATCTTGTGGAAAAATAAATGCTAGCAGGAAGTTGACTACTTTCAGTTCAAGACTCATACTCATATTTTTGTGGATAATAAACTGTAGCCAAGATGAAAGAAACTTGTTTAAATTCACAGATTTAGTTAACAACAGAATTAAGATGAGAACAGAAACTTGCCTTGAATTCAGAATTCAATCTGCGGATTCACAGATTTCAGTAAACATATTTAACTGATTTATAACAAGAAAAATACATATATAGAGAAAAAAGCAGTCACCTTTAAGAATTTTATTCCATATTTTTATCTTATTTCTTTCTCTCATTTTTAGTACCTAGACAGATCTTGGGCCTTTGAATCATAATTACATGTTCATAATCCTAAATAATCACCTAAATTTGATTTCATAATAAAAATGAATTATTGAATATCACCCAATACTCTTTTTGAAACAATAAATTTAAGAAGTTATTATTCTGGAGCTAATCACATTAAAAATAAGGCATTGCTTTTGATTTTTGAATTCCGTTTTATATAACACTGAACAATAGATGTCACTCTTTTGCCAATAAAAATAACTATGAAATTATTTCATTTGATTATTTTTCTTCATAAACAGTGCTGGTGCTGAAAAGATAAGTTATAAGGTTCTGGTAGAAAAATCTCAAATAGTGGCAAGAACCTTTAAATATTAATATCTGCTAGTGTTTTCTCTATGAAACAAATTAATATACTCTCAAACCGTTACTTTCTGAATTACTTTAAATATAACCAATCTAAAATTTCTGATTTTATGCCTTTCTATTAATGTTATGACAATTAGGTGTCATTAAAAGGAAAATTAGAATGAGGTTATTTGAGAAATATATGCCCAAGTCAGGAAAAGAAAACTTTCAGAGTGTAATTAATTATATCTTAAGTTCATGCAATGTCTAGTAGTTCACTTGATAGACAGGGAATCCATAAAAATGGAAATCAGGGATAGAGAAGCCAAGAAAGAAGAAGTATTCAAAATAATGCAATTGGGGCCAGTTCTGAGGCATGGTTAAGTGATAGATTGTGTTCCAGATCTCGTGGCTGAGGTCAAGGACACATTCAAAGTTTTATCAATTTTGCCTAAACAAATCAGAATTTTTTAAGAAGCTGAGGGCAAGTTGTGAAGGTGTTGGCAATAGAAGATGACCTATTGAAATTACCTAGAGAAATAGTGGAGTGCATTTGGAGATTGTTTAATGACAGTGCATTAATTTAAACCTGGGCACGCTGTGAAGAAAGGTTAGGTCAAGGAAGAAGAAAAATGTTAAGGAAATGTTAACATCTGTTTCATTGATTGTGACATACTCAGCTAAAGCCCTAGCTGCCTGTGCTTGATGCCAAGAAAAATAGATGAATTCAGAAAGTTTGGTGAATGAGCAACAACCAGGACCTAAATCTAACAAGCTGTATATTCTAATTGCATTTTTAAAGTGGTTTAAGATTTAAGAAGCACTTTCACATTCATTATCCTAGCTGGTTTCTGACTCTTCAGCCCATTGCAATTGGACTTCTGAACCAACTATTTCATTAAAGCTGATTTCTCAAAGGTTATTAATGGGCTAGAAATTGTCAAAACCATTGACCTGCTCTTAAGCCTTTATTCTACCAGATCACTGCTTTTTATTTTCTTCTTAACATAGTTTACTCTCTCTGCTCTTTGAATTCTCTCCTTCTTTGCTTTCTGTACCACTTTTCTTTTTTCCCCTGGTTTTTCTTCTTATTTGCTGACCTCTCATTCTTATCCTCCTTCACTAATAATTTGTCCACTATCTTGCACCTTAAATTATTTGTTTTTCTCAGGTTTCTGCCTCTAGTCCTTTTCTCTTTCAATACTTCTGTGGGTGATTGTGTTGATGAGGATTTGAGCCATTTTATGTACAGGTCTTCATTCAACAAATATTCATTTTCCAGGTGCTATTCTAGATGCTGAGAACACAGTTGTCAAAAGAATAACAGGGTTTCTTTTCTCAGGCTTTTATTTCTAACGGGGGAAAGCACATGTGTAGGAATATGTTGAATTATTGACTGATGTGTCTACAACTTCATCAGTGCTACCCTCACACTTCAAACACAATTTATTGTACTCGCAGCCCCTACCCAACAGCTAGGAAAATATGGGATTGTGTCTTTTAGGAAAATAAATTCAGGGGAAAACAAATGGGTCAATATTTTATTTTTTAGTGTTAAAACAGACTTTTGGTACTGAAAATAGAGATTATGATCTTGAGAGAAAAGGCTTTTAGAAGTGCAAGAGGGTGAGATTTTGTTTTTCTGAAGTACAATCTTACAAGACACAGGTCATAAAGTTTATTTCATAAACAAATTTTTCTTTCTTTCCTTCTCAGATAAGATCCCAGTGGTTATAGAATGGGAGAGAACAAGAGAAGGATCATAGAGGGACAACTGTTGTTTTGTGTTCTTTTTTTTCTCTAGGCCATATCTTACAGGGTTGTGGTAAAACCCTACATTAGTTTAAGTCATGAAAGAGTGAGATAACCCATGCTCACATTCCTGGTTGTGTTCCTACATTCTGGCAGGTTCTTCACGGGTGTTGAGAGAGTTGCATGAGGTCAAGCAATGGCTGAAGCCAAAGGTATAGAGCCTCAGGGCATATCTCTGGGCAGGTGGCAGGAGAGAGTTAAATGTTTTCCTATAGAGCTGAGTGAGACACAGATGTGACCTAAAATACCTAAAGAAACCCTGTGGCTAGGTCAAAGGAATAGCATTAGCTAGCGATGGTGGAGTTTCTTGTAGGGGGTCAAACTGAAAAGCTGAATCCAGGTAGGTGCCTGTGTAGAGATATGACCCCTTATTATAAGGATGCCCTCTCTCACCACTCCTATTCAATATACTATTGGATGTCCCGGCCAGGACAATTAGGCAAGAGAAAGAAAAAAAGGACATCCAAATAGGAAGAGAGGGAGACAAACTATCCCTGTTTGCAGACATGACCCTATACCTAGATAACCCCATAGTCTCAGCCCAAACACTTCTTAAGTTGATAAACAACTTCAGCAAATTCTCAGGATACAAAATCAATGTGCAAAAATCACTAACATTCCTATACACCAACAACAGTCAAGCCCAGCGCCAAATCAGGAATATACTCCCATTCACAATTGCCACAAAAAGAATAAAATACCTGGGACTACAGCTAACCAGGGAGGTGAAAGATCTCTAAAAGGAAAAGTACAAAACACTGCTCAAAGACATCAGAGATGACACAAACAAATGGAAAAACATCTCATGCTCACAGATAGGAAGAATTGATATTGTAAAAATGGCCATACTGCCCAAAGCAATTTATAAATTCAACACTATTTCTATTAAACTACCAATGACATTCTTCACAGAATCAGGGAAAAAAAAACGATTTTAAAATTCATTTGGTACCAAAGAAGAGCCCAAATAGCCAACACAATCCTAAGCAAAAAGAACAAAATTAGAAGCATCATGTTACCCGACTTTGATCTATGCTACTAAGCCACAGTAACCAAAACAGCATGGTACTGGTACAAAGACAGACACATAGACCAATGGAAACGAATAGAGAACCCAGAAATAAGACTACACACTACAACCATCTGATCTCCGACAAACCTGACAAAAACAAACAATGGGGAAAGAATTTCCTATTCAATAAATGGTTCTACGATAACTAGCTAGCCATATACAGAAGATAGAAACTGGACCCTTTCAGTTTCAACCTTACACCACATAGAAACACACATACAAAAATTAACTTACGGCTGGGCATGGTGGCTCATGCCCGTAATATCAGCACTTTGGGAGGCTGAGGCGGGAGGATCACCTGAGGTTGGGAGTTCGAGACCAGCCTGACCAACATGGAGAAACTCCGTCTCTACTAAAAATACAAAAAATTAGCCAGGCATGGTGGCACATGCCTGTAATCCCAGCTACTCAGGAGGCTGAGGCAGGAGAATTGCTTGAACTTGGGAAGCAGAGGTTGTGGTGAGCTCAGACAGCACCATTGCATTCCAGCCTGGACAACAACAGCAAAACTCCATCAAAATAAATAAACAAATAAATAAAATAAAATAAAATAAACACACCACCTACAAAAGTTAAAAATTAACTCAAGAAGGATTAAAGACTTAAATGTAAAACTCAAATTATAAAAATCCAGGAAGACAACCTAGGCAATAAGGCAATACCACTCAGGACATAAGCATGGGAAAAGATTTGCTGATGAAGTCTCCAAAATCAATCACAACAAAAGCAAAAATTGACATTTGGAATATAATTAAACTAAAGAGCTTCTGAACAGCAAAAGAAACTATCAACTTAGTAAACAGACAATCTACATAATGGGAGAAAATTTGTGCCAAGTATGCATCTAATGAAGGTCTAATATTCAGAATCTACAAGGAACTTAAACAAATTTATTTAAAAAATGAATTCCATTAAAAAGTAGACAAAGGACATGAACAGACACTTTTCAAAAGAAGATGTGCATGCAGCCAACAGTCATATGAAAAAAAAAAAGCTTCACCTCCCTGATCATTAGAGAAATGCATTAGAGATAACAGGTTACACCAGTCAGAAAGGCAATTACTAAAAATTAAAAAAATAACAGAGCCTGGCAAGGTTACAGAGAAAAGGGAATGCTTATACACTGTTGGCGGGAGTGTAAATTAGTTCAACCATTGTGGAAGACAATGTAGCAATTCCTCAAAGTCCTAAAGATGGAAATACTATTTGACTAAGCAATCTCATTACTGGGTATATACCCAAAGGGATATAAATCATTCTATTATAAAGACACATGAATGTGTATGTTCATTGCAACACTATTCACAATAGTAAAGACATGGAATCAACCTAAATGCTCATAAATAATAGACTCAGTAGAAAAATATGTGGTACATATACACCATGGAATACTATGCAGCAATAAAAAGAACAAGATCATGTCCTTTGCAGGGACATGGATGCAAAGCATCCTAAGAGAATTAATGTGGAAAAGGGAAACCAAATACTGCGTGTTCTCACTTAAAAGTAGGAGATAAATGCTGAGAATACATGGACACATAGAGGGGAACAGCACACACTGGGGCTTATTGGAGGGTGGAGGGTGGCAGGAGGGAGAGCATCAGGAAAAATAGCTAATGGGTACTAGGCTTAATACCTGGGTGATGAAATAATCTGTACAACAAATCCCCCCAGAAGCTTACCTATGTAACAAACCTGCACATGTACCCCTGAATATAATATAAAGGTTAAAAAAAAAGAAAAAAAAGAGAGATATAACCACTTGTTAAAATCACCTCTTTACCAATGCAAGCAAATCCTGAGGACTAGTCATTTACATGTGTCAACCGCTCACATGAAAATTGTACTTTCTGTCATTGGGCAGAATGATGTATCAACGTAAAAACCGATTTGAAACACAAAGACAGCTATACTTTTTCTCATAGGTGAAATTCATATAAGATACTAGCCAAACAAGATATTAAGGGCTTAAACAAGATATTGATCCAAATTACTAATTGAAGATAAAAACAGGACAGAGACAGGTTGCCTTTGCACTTCTAAAAACCGTCTGTGTTTGAGGTGATTCTGAACATAAATGAAGCTGTCTTCTGGTCATAGCTAGAATACAAGGACTTGAATGGTAACAGTAAGAAGGAACACAGTAAGGTAACAAGTAAGAAGGAAGACATAGAAGATGGTTAGTAAAATCTTATTTTATTGCAACTTCTTAAGTTGGTGCTCCAAAATGACTCTGTGAGTTTGGCATAGTGGATATTTTTAGACTGTTTTTTAACAGGTAGGAAAAAATAATAAAGAATACAGAGTGTCAAAACCTTGTCTGCATTCACACAGATACTAGGTGACAAAGCCTTAAGTCAAACCCAAAATATTTAACTCTAAGGCAGGTGTTTTGGCTCACTTAGCTTGTTTGATTTTAATCTCAACATTTGGACTCATGTCCAGATAGTATAAAAACTATTTAGATTCTCCACCATGGCCTAATTCATTCATCCCTTTCTAGCCTCATAACTTCATGAGATATGAGTGTGAGCATGGTATATTGGTTAACTGGCACCATGCCATAACCTTTATTTTAATTACGTCCTTTTGTAATTGTTGCTTTGATAATTATTTCCATTTTTCCTGCTCCAGATTACTGTGTTCCTTCTTACTGTTACCATTCAAGCCCTTGTATTCTAGCTATGACCAGTAGACAGCTTCATTCATGTTCAGAATCACCTCAAACACAGATGGTTTTCAGAAGTGAAAAGGCAACCTCTCTCTGTCCTGTTTCTATCTTCAGTTAGGAATTTGGATCAATACCTTGTTTAAGGCCTTAATATCTTGTTTGGCCAATATCTGCTTTAAGCTTTTTAAAATAATTTCAGACATTACATTTGTATTACATTAGAAAGAAAATGCCTGAACTAGGAAAAAAAATCAAATTTCAGAAAAATGTTGTGTTAAAGTTTGCTATCTGGAGTTGCTCTTTTGGAGAATAAAAAGAATTAAACAAACAGTTTATAAATGACAGGCTTGCTTTGAAGATAATACCTACACTTTGAATAGCAGATTGTATGACAATTGTTTTCTTAAGCAATACATGATAGAAACTGTATTTCTGCTCTAAGAATATTTTAAATCTGCAATCAAATTGCAAGCAAAAAATAATTTATACATTCACCTAAGAAGCACATAAATATTTATCTAGGGCTGTCATACAGTTTTGTCATATAGATTATTAAAAAGTAATTTTATCAAATAAAAAGTAGTAGAATAATATTAATAGTATAAAAATTTATGATCACAGATAAATTACAGGAAGAAAAACTTGCAATTATAAAACCTTAAGTTTGGTATTTTAAAAGTAGTTTTATTATGTAAAAGTTCATGCAGCCATTCAAAATAAGTTTGTCCACTACAGGATAGGAAAAAATACTTTAATTAATAGATAAGCATAGCTTATAATTAGCATGTCAAGTTTTTGTGTGTAAATGGATGTTTTCAAAGTACTGAAAGTATTTATTTTTCTTAATTTAGCAGTTCTGACTTTTTTCTACAATCTTGTTAAAGCGTTAATTTGCTTACAATCTTTTTTATAACTTCAGGGCATCTGGGCAAGCTGTCAACAATTCTCTATAGAGGACTCCAATTAATTTATTTTCTGAGTTTTTTCATTTACATAATATTTTATTTTATAATATTCAATATAAAATTGTATGCTGTATTTTTACATTATTTCAAGTATCATGTATATTCTCAGGAAAAATACTAATGTCAATGGAAATGTGAATGCACAGTAATTAAAAAAGAATTTTAATGCAACGGAAGTAAAGAAACTAAGAAATACTTAGCAAGCAAGCAATTTTTTACTGAAGCAGAAGTTTTAAGTTATATTCAGTAGACTTGAATATAAGAATCCTTAGAAAAATACATATTACTATATTGTGTAAATTACATCTCAATAAGAATATTTTTTTAAAAATCACAGGGAAAAGGAAACCACACTGAAATGGTTATTATATTCACTGCCACCTTTCCCTCTTGGAGCATTTGCTGATTCTTAAGACTGAACAGTAAGCCCAAAAAGAAGGCAGTAGCCAAGTAAATATTGTTGCAGTCTCACAGGGACACAGTTTCACAAAAGCCTAACATTAAAGTTCAGGTCTACCAGAGCCGACAAGACTGGTTTTGAAAAAAAAAAAAAAAAAAAGAATGACAGAGAATTGAAATATACAATATATGTGCAATTTCTCCCTAATGTTTTGCTAACTCTAAGACTGTGCATGCATAGAAAAAGGTTCAAACGTGAAAATAATCACAAAGCAGTTGAAAACAGAATAAAAGTCAGCAGATAATTTATCAAGCTTATAGATTTAGAAAAGCAAGAGTCCATGAAAGTAGAAGCTTTTAGTTAAGATGCCAGACATGCTAAGCCCAAAAATTAAGAGTAAACCAGAACAAGGGATCAAGATGATATGCCTTTACTCTATGTGTCTTCAGAAAGAAAAATAAATCCTCTTTGGAAAAATATAACATCATATAGAACCTTCATATTATATCATACATATTGTTCAGCATTCAATCAAAACATACTAGGCATACGAATACAAAATACCGAACAACTTGAATCAACAGGAAAAACAGAGAACTACTTTAAAAGAGTCAAGTGAAAATCCTAGAATTAAGAATAAAAGTTGAAATTAAAAATTTAATGCATGAGTTTAATAGATTTGACAAAGAGGATTAGTGAAATGGAAGATAGGCAATTAGATAGTATCCAAACTGAAGCATTAGGAGATAAATTAATACAAACTAGACAAAATAGTATGAAACATGTAGAATACTTAAGTATTTGTAACTTCCAAGAAGGGAAGACATAGAAAGATCCAAAAATAATATTTGAACTGTTGAATGTTGATACTTTGGCAGGGCCAGTGGCTTATGTCTGTAATCCCAGCCCTTTGGGAGGCTGAGGTGGGTGGATCACCTGAGGTCAGGAGTTTGAGACCAGCCTGGCCAACATCGTGAAACCTCATCTCTACTAAAAATACAAAAATGAGCCGGACATGGTGGCGGGCACCTGTAGTCCCAGCTACTCAGGAGGCTGAGGCAGAAGAATTGCTTGAACCCGGGAGATGGAGGTTGCAGTGAGCCGGGATTGCGCCACTGCACTCCAGCCTGGGCGAAAGAGTGAGTACTCCTTCTCAAAAAAAAAAAAAGTTAATACTTTATACTTTATCAAAACCGATGAAGGATATCAGTGATAGACTTAAAAGTTTTATAAAATACAAGAAGAATAAATAAGAAAAACACACCTTGTTGCATTATAGAAAAACCAACCTGATTTGAAATCAAGAGAAGGAAAAAAATCTTAAAAGTTCCTGAAAATGACAGTTAATTTTTAATACAAATGGCAAAATAATAAAACAAAATAATGACTTCTTTGAATGTCAAATAAATAAATAATTATTTAAATGAAAGAATAGATGACCAAGAATTCCGTAAGCAGCAAAAATATACTTCAAAAGAGAAGGTAAAATAAAGATTATTTAAATTAACAGAATTTTCACTAACAGGCTTACTCTTACATACACATATATGAGTCATATAACAAGAGAAATGATCCTAAATGGAAACAGTAAAGAATTAAGCATAAAGTATTAGATATAAAGAATTAAATACAAAGTATACAGAATTAAGAATATCAGAAAAATAAACAAGTTATTTAAATGTATATTCACTGTTTATTAATAATGATGTATTGAAAGCATATATATAATGCCTTAAATTACACATATAAATAGTTAAAAGATAAAAAGCATAAAATCTGGGAAAAAAACAATGAACTAAAATATTTAAGGTAGTTTCACTTTCTATGAAGAAATATAAGGTAATAATAAGAATGCATGATATGATTTTCAAGTTACAGGAAATAAATGCTCACAGACATAAACCTATATCTATCAGTAGTTACATTAAATCTAAATGACATAACTGTGTTCATTAAAAGACAAAAATTATAATATGGGATTAAAAAATTATTTAGAACCAATTATATATTTTATAAAGAATTAATCTTAGCTGTAAAGAACAGAAAGATTCAAAATAAAAGGGCAGCAAAATATATACCACACAAATACAAACTAAAATAAAGCTAATATAATCTATACTAATATTAGGAAATACAGAATTTAATTCAAGAAAAATTACGAGAAACAGAGAAAAATTTAGTATGTTAAAACTGTGAACTCAACAGGCATATAAAAAACCCCAAATTTATATGCAACTAGAACATAACCTCAAAAGATATAAACTGAAAACTGTCAGAATTAAAAGGAAAAGTAGTTAAGCCTACAATTAAATTTTAAGAATTTAATATCATGGTAAAGGATAAAGTAAATAAGTGTTATAAAATATTTGAACAACGTGATTAAACAAATTTAAAAATAGGCATATAACAATGCTTTTACTAACTTATTGGTAAGTGAAAATTAGAAAAAATGAATACCTTGAATATTTGAGTATTCAATTTTTTGAATAATAAAAATATAATGTAGATTAACTAAAAGCAGTAGTTAAAAAGAATAATTATAAAAGAATGACAAATGTATTATCTAAGCATAGAAATTAGTAAAATGAAAAAAGTGGAAATTAAACAGAAAGAAGGAAAAATGGAATTAATAAAATAAAAACAAACACAAGAGAAAATAGCCAACAGTTGTTTCCTTGAAAAAACTAATATAATTCATAAATATACAACAAGTCTGATTAAAAATAAAAAAGAGAAGATGTAATTTACCAGTATCAGGAAGGATAAAAAGGAAATAATACAGACATGATAGATAATGAGTATAGTATAGTTTTATGAGAATAAATTAATAAAATTTTTTAAAGCTGGTATGAGAAAAATATTAAGTGTAAACTTGAATAATATTATTTCCACTAAATGAATTGAATCTAGAAAATTTTGTCATAAAGATAACTCCAGAGCCAGAGAGCTTTGAAGTATTTAACAAAAAATTTAATAGAAATCATATCTAGCCTGGTGCGGTGGCTCCCACCTGTAACCTCAGCACTTTGGGAGTCTGAGGTGGGTGGATCACCAGAGGTCAGGAGTTTGAGACCAGCCTGGCCAACATGGCGAAACCCTGTCTCTACTAAAAATACAAAAATTAGCCTGAAGTGTTGGCAAACAGCTGTAATCCCAGCTATTCTGGAGGCTGAGACAGGAGAATTACTTGAATCCAGGAGGTGGAGGTTGCAGCATGCCAAGGTGTTGCCATTGCACTCCAGCCTTGGTGACAAAGTGAGACTCCACCTCAAAAAAAAAAAAAAAAAAAAAAAAAATCGAATGATTTCAGAAAATAGAAAAAGAGAATAGGCTTCTCATTTTGTTTTATAGAGTTAGCAAATCTTAATTCCAATCCCTGAGAAAGATATCAAAAGAAAATTATAGCATAATATCTCTCATGAATATAGATACGAAAATCCTAAACTAATTATTATTATTTCTAATTCAACAATGTATAAAAAAGTATAAGTTGAATTTATTTCAAAAAGCAAGATTGATCTAACATTTGAAAAAGTATTGTAATTCATTACACTTAGAGACTAAAGGAAAATATTATATGGTCATCTAAATAGATGAAGAAAAGACAGGGTAAAATTTAGCACTCATTAACAATAACTAGATATAGATAAAGAAATTCTGAATCCAATAAGATTGTTCTAGGTATAAAAATTGAACCACTAAACTATATTAATTGCTAAACTATTAAAATATTTTCTTTGAGATAGGGAACCAGACAATTCCTGTTATGACTTTTTCTACTCAACATTACATACAAGGCCTTATGGGAATAAGATAATAAAAGTATATACTTTTGAATAAAAGGTATAAAAATTGGAAGGAGAAAAACAATATTTTTATCATTTACAAATCTCATAATTATGTACCTAAAAACATCCAACATAATATATTTTAAATTCTATTAGAATTAGTAAGTGAATTTATCATTAAATGAAAAGGTCCAAACACAAACACCAACTTTTCCCATATATATTAGGAATATTTTGAAAATTACATTTAAATGTGATAAAATTTAGATTAGCCTTAAAAACATTGATTATCTAATTGACTATCTAATCATGATTTTAATGAAAGGGATGTAACACCTCAATATGGACAATGATAAAAGATTGAGAGAAATTAATAAAGAATTAAATAAACTTCCAAGAGGAATATTCATGGATTGAAGACTCAAAATTGTAACGATATTAATCTTTATCAAGTTAATTGACTTAATGCAATCCAGTCAAAGCACTGCTAAGTGTGTGTGTGTGTGTTTGTGTTTTAAAGACCACAAATATTAATTACAAAAGACCATATGTTCATGGTCATCCTTGTTGTTTTACACTGATAGCTTTTGCTAGGACATTATTATTCTACACTGTAGTAATGTGCCAGTTATCCTAATGTTAATGAGGCCTTTGTAACTTTTAGGCAAACATTTGAAAATAATGAGAGTAGCAAAATTTGGAGAATATATATTGTCTAAATTTCCTTAATCTGCCATGGGCTTTTTTGTTTCGCAAATCATTTCTATTTATTTCTTTTTAAAAAGCATTTGGAATTTATAAGATTTGAAACCGAAAGGCCCTTCTTTTTTTTGTTACAGTATTTTGTATAATGTTTGCTAATTAGATTAGTTTGCTGCACGTATTATTTATTATGTTTGTATTTATGTATCAGATTAGCTTTTTTTTTAAAAGAAAGAATGGACTTTGTGATCCTTGAATCAGGAAAATGTTTCAATTATCTAATCAATCTAAGGTATCAACGTTTCTGATGCTACTTTTGAGGTATTTATGGGATGTGTTCCATTTTAGGTGGGAGTTTTTCTACTGTTTGGCTTATACCCTGCTCCAACTTGATACAGGAAGGCTTTTTATGTGAAGCATATAAATACAATATATGGTAAAGAGTGTGTGAGGAAAAAAAAATTAAAGGCACTATAGTCAACAAAGCCCTACTTATGCAAAACGTGCACACACACATACACACACCCCTACACACATGCACTTTAATCACTCCTAGGGAGTACAATACTTTGCCATTTCAACTCAAATGTTTCTTTTAAAAAGTCCCTCTCAATTCTAGGCTCTCATACATGGTTTCAAGGAAAATCCAGCCTCCCAATATGATTAGATCTTAAAAACCATTTGAATCTAAACAGCAATGCAAGAGAAAGATTCCTGAGTGGTATCATTAGATTTACTCCATTGTGTACCCCTGGTGTCTTTCCAATCTATTTCCTTTAACTCACAGTGTTTTGCTTTCCCAACTGGAGATTTAGTGTATCTGCTTTCATCACAGCCGGTTTTTTCTACAGCAGGGTTTCTCTATCTCGATACCATTGATGTTTGCAACAGGGTAGTTACTTGCTGTGAGAAGCTGTCCTGTACACTTCAGGGTCCCCAACCCTTGGGCTGCAGACCGGTAGGTCTGTGGTGTTTTGGGAATCAGACTACACAACAGAAGGCAAGCCGGCAGTGAGCGGGCATTACTGCCTGAGCTCCGCCTCTTGTCAGATCAGCAGGAGCATTAGATTCTTACAGGAGCATGAACCCTATTATGAACTGTGCATGTGAGGGATATAGGTTGTTGCACACTCCTTAGGAGACTAATGCCTGATGATCTGAAGTGGAACAGTTTCATCCCCAACCCCACCCACGGAACAACTCCCTTCCACAAAACTGGTCTGTGGTGTCAAAAAGGTTGGGGACTGCTGCTGTACACTTTAGAATGTTTAGCAGCATTTCCGGTCCTCAACCCACTGTATGCCAGTATCCTCATCACCCCCAGTTGTGACAATCAAAAATGTTTCCAGACATTGCCAAATGTCCTGGTAGGGGGTGGGGAGGAACCATTCCCTGTTGAAAACTGCAGTTCAGCAGGATGAAAACAAACTACAGAAATACAGACGTAGAAGAAAGAGCGTGTTTCCCACCACCGTATTTTAAGATGTTTTAAGCTTTTCAGGAGGATCTTTATATGTAGATAATTTGGACAGTTTTCCTGTATAAGAGTGGTGGAAACTGCAGCAATGCAGCATTTCGGACCTGATCTCTCGCCATTGGCTTCACTCTACCTTGCTCTTCATGTGGAGGTCAGCTCGTAATAATTTCAGTTTCTTTTGGATCTCGGTCAGAACATCAATTTTCTGCTCCAAAATGGACAAAGACCGGGCAACGCAAAAATCAATATCATGGTTTACTCCACCAGCTCTCTCCTGGATATTTTCCAACCATTGGCTAGATCCCTTCCCTGAAGTTGTGGTATCCTTCCCTAACGGAATGGGTAATGTTTCAACCTCTTCAATCTCTTTGTGCTGCCCCTCACACTGTACATAAGGTATTTTAATAAATTCATCCCTCTGAAGGGACATTTCTGAATTTCCGATGTGACTTTTTAACATCCTTGGTGTCTCATATCCAATCGGATAGAGGCCACGATGGTATGGCCTTACATCTACATTTAATTTTTTTACTCTGTTTGCATATCTTAAAGTGTTGAGAGTGTTTTCACAAGAGGTCATTCCTGGAGAGATAGTAGCGATCATGCAAGTGGAGGAGTTCTGGCCTATAAAGGAGTCCCGGAGCACCTGTGTGAGTTTGCTGGCTCTGAATGGGGTGTGAGGCTTGTTCTGACCCAAAGCTAGAATACATTCTTTGAGGGCTAGAAGACTCTTGTTAATCTCTGCCCCTTCCAGCTGCCTTTTCCGGCTGGCCTTGGTCGTATCTGCTCCCCTTTCATTCCCAGCTAAATCAACGAGGGAAAACTTGCCATGCAATATCCCTCCTGACTTCAAGATGATCTGGAACACTGCATGGCTCCTGGATGAGTTAGCGTTGACAGATGTTTGCCTGGAAGTCCGACAGCTATTCCCTATTTCCACCAGGTTCAGCACTTCCTCCACACAACACACCTCTTTCTCCTGCAGCCCGACCACTTGGATTTGCTGATTGCCATCCTCAAGGACTTGCAGTTTCTTCTTCCAGTTCAACAAATCATACACCTTGCCCCCATAAATCTCAAAAAATGTCCCATAGACTTTGAGGTCCAGCTTCTCATATGTGGAGTTTCTGAGCAGGAGAAAGACATCCTGTGCCACCAGAGCATAAATGCCCTTAGAACAATCTTGGGCCCTTCCTGAAAAGTCTCCACCCATGGTGTACGTCTTCCCACTTCCCGTCTGCCCATAGGCAAAGCAGGTGGCCATGCCCTTGCGGAAGATGGACTCCACCAGTGGCTGGGCGGTGAACTGGTACACCAACTCGTTGGAGGCTTTGTCGTCGAAGGCATGGTCGAAGCAGAAGGTCTGGTTCTGCAGGTAGCGAGTGAGGTCCACCTTTTGCTTGGACTCATGCACCATAACCACATTGTCCGAGGGGACGGTGATGATATCCAGGTCCTTCAAGGTTGTCTCTCGCTGGTTGAGAGGCCGCTTCCTCACGCAGACGCAGATGCGATGTTCTTGCGGGGGCTCCAGGACTGAAATCTTGCTGCTGTCCAGGTGCCTGCGATACTCTTCGATCATGTGCATGATTTCGTAGTTGGGGTTTCTGATGTTGACATCGAGGGCACGTCTAGCTCGGATCTCCTGCTGCAGCCGCCTGCGCTTTTCCCGCTGCTTCTGCAGTTTCTGGATTTCCCAGAGGCAAGGAGACTTTTTCTGCTTCATCAGACAAGGTTTGCTGGGGATCCTCACGTCCAGGCTGTCCCCAGAGGCTGTTTTGTTTTTCTGGGGGATCATCACAACCCATTTCGTGGCGGTACGCTGGTCCCTGATGGCCGAAGAGGGCGCCGGAGCCAAGGGGGATAAGGGCGGGGGCGGCATGGGGTGTTCAGCAGAGTCCAGAGCTGGATTCAGCAGGAGTATGGTCTCCAGGTCAATCTTCTTGCCTTTTTTGACTGCTTTCTCCACCCACTCTACCGTGACCCAATAGTTTTCTCTGTTGATCTCCGTTACCACAGCGAGGTGGATCCGCTTGTCACTGCGCTGGATCGCCACGTAGATGCCCACTTGGATGTCTCCGAAATGTGGCTTCAAGGGTTTCAGGGGCGAGAGGCATGGGGATTCAGGAAGGCAGAACTGGCTGGCCATGGTGAGTGATGGAGGTATCAGGGAGCGCTCCAGGGCCCTTGGGGTTGGAGCAGCAGGACCCAAGCCAGCCTGAAGCGCCCAGAGCACTGAGCAGGGTTGCAGTCTGTGCCTGCCTTTGTGAGCCTAGCGCGGCAGGGCCGGGACTGGGGCCACTACGTCACAAAAGGATGAGATGAGGCGGCAGAACCTAGGGCTTAGGAGTGAATGGTACGGGAGCACGAAGGGATGGAGAGATTGTTCTCTGCCAGTGAGGGTGAAGGGGTTGAAGGAGGATGTGGCGTGCTCTCCGGATCACGGCAAGAAAGAACAGGTAACAGAGAAGCAATGGGAACCATGGAGTTGAAATTTAATTTATATGTCCCATGTACATTTATGCCTAAGCATAAAAGGAGGCCTTGGCTGGCAGTCTCAAAGCTCAGTGCTTTAATTTGAGAATTGCTATGAAGTTCCCTTGAACTTTAACTCTCCAGTGATCAGTGGGAACAGATGAAGGTAGAGCTATTTGCAAATCTCAGGACTCGATATTCAACAGGATCCCAGAAAGGCTCCTCAAACCCGCCATCTTTGTTTTTTCACTTCCTTCAAAACGTGTAACTTGTTTAAGAGTCACAACTTAAAGTTATTACAGTTTAATCAGCTTTCTCATTACAAAATCAAAGTGAGTAGAATGTAGCAGGTCGTTGTGGTAATTTGCTAATATGAAACTACCTTTCGTACAGCACCTGGGTTTGCAAACACGACATGTTTATCACATTCCAAGTGGCTCTAATAGCTATAAAGTGAGTTTTGTTGTGCTGTGGTCACCACCATTTTTGAGATTAGTTCAGTAATTACCTTTCCAAACTCCTTCAGTAATTATACTTCTGGCCTCATTATCCATAATTGGGAGAGAAAGAAAAGACACTGTGTGGAAAGAGATAATTAATCTTATACTCCCCCCACCCCTGCAGTACTTGTGTGTGTCCTTTAGAAGTTGTTAAGCAGGGCTGGAAGGCAGCTAAGACCATCGGATGCAAAAATATATTTTGCCAAGATTGCAATATTTTCATGCATAAGAATTAGCTTATAAAATAAATGACATTGACTTTTAGACAGGCCAAGCTCAAAGTAAGGGTGATACCTTACGTTCAGCTCCCTACCAACCCCTGTGCATGTTGTCTTTTGGACTGTTGAATTTTATCATAATTGTACTTATAGCTCCAAAGTAACGTGAAGTAGCAAGTTACAACCTTCCCTACGAATAAGGGCCTCTATAGAAATAAATTCTACTATAAACTAACTTTTCTGTTCAGTCAGTCTAGTAAAGCTTAGATTTTGAAAAGAAGGTGGAAGGAGGATACTGGATAAATTAGATAAGTAAGCAGTGCTCATTTCAAGAGGAGGTTGTATACAGGTGGAGGGAGAGGAGAAAGGGCTTTAGGCAATTGTCTTCTAAAAAATATTATGTTTTATTTCCCCAAATTATCAGTATTTAAAGTGGTGCTTTAAATTAGTTGTTCTTTCTTAGTTTCAAGGCCATGATGTAAATATTCTTAATACACTGTATTTGTCATTAGCACTCTGTCATTCAGGTTGGAGTACAGTGGCCTGATCATAGCTCATTGCCACCTCAAACTCCTAGGTTAAAGCCATCCTACCATCTCAGCCTCCTGAGTAGCTGGAATTACAGGCATGTGTCAGGATGCTTTGCTATTTTCTTTGTTTCTTTCTTTTTTTTTCTTTTGCTAGGGATGAGGTCTTGCCTTGTTGCACAGAGGCTGGTCTCAAACTCCTGACCTCAAGGAAGTCTGCCTTCTCATCCTCCCAAAGTGCTAGAATTATAGGCTTGAGCCACTGAGCCCACATAATAGTTTGTTTTGTTTTTTTTTTTAACCATTACCTTTGAAAAAGCTGGGTCTCTCTCAAAATTATGAAAACTCTAGACCCTCCAGGCTAGCCATAGTGTTTTCATCTTAGCTAGTAATGTTTTAGACAGACAATGGATGAGCAGATCCATGATAGTAGTGCCAAAATCAGATAGAAAAGTTTCCTTTTACTCCCTCTTTCTCTCCAACATGTTCATACAGGTTTTCATAGCAATTTCAGGACTTTTTTTCAGTTCTTTTCTCTTTTATATAGTTTCTGTAGTATATTGCATTTGTTCCTACAGTTTAATTTTATATAAAGCTGGCTAGATAGATTGTTGATAACCAGAATTATGAGTCCTAAACTTGTAGTCACCTGCAGGAACTAAAAAGTTAACAAATCCAAAACTGATTCCGTTATTGTCTTACTGACAATGGCAGCTCTTTGTTATTTTTAATTGCTTTTAGTAACTTCAACATTTACTCATCTTTAAAATCCTGACACAGATCTTTGTGTTCTTCCTCTTTCAGCCCATCCTAACTTAGGTAGTCCTTTCCCAGTCTCTAGAAGTCTTCCGTAACCATGATACCATTTAATCTCCCAACCAATTATGAGCTTGTTTTCTTTTTTCTTTTGTTTTTGCAACCTCATCCAGTCAGGGACTTAGTCTATTTCTCACACTGCTCCTAGAGTTATTTTAACAGGTTCTTCCTTATTAATTCACTGCTTTTAAGCATTTTAGTAGCTCCTCATCATCCTAATGATATGGTGTAAATTCCATAATGAAGACTTAAGGCACATCATCATCTTGCCTGCTTTGTCATCCTCAAGATTTCCCACTATCCATACTTAATCTAAAATTGAGCCATGTAGAAGAAATTGCAGCCCTTCAAACACACCACTTTCTTTCAAATTTCAAATTTCTAGTCCAGTGGTTCTCAATATTAAGATATGTGAAAATCAACTGCAGGGCTTCTTAAAATATAGGCTACTAGGCTCCAAGCCAGAGTTGTTGATTCAGTAGGTCTGAAGTGGGGCTGAAAATTTGCGTGTTTAACAAGTTCCCAGGTAATGTTGGTGCTGCTGGGTGCAGGGACAACATTTTGAGAATTACTAGTACAGCCCTCTGACAATAATCCTTCCTTGTCTTCATGGTTTTCCTGAGCTCTTCAATACCTACCTCAAACATCACTACCCTGGACAGGTTTCTCTGACCTTCTTGATAATAGCCAGGCAAAACAGCATTAGATAAAGACACCCCTTCTGAAGGATAATAGCCAGGCAAAACAGCATTAGATAAAGACACCCCTTCTGAAGAAATGGTATCTGTTACTGGTCGAATTTGGCTAGTCAAGGGAACACAAAAGCCTAATTTTTAGTAGTACATTAAAAAAAATTCTCATTGGTGAAAATAACAGTAATCTGTTTATAGAGAGATGATTATATGCTTTTACAATTTCGATAGTCTGGAACTTCTTTGGAGCAATCCCTTTTTATATTTGCTGATATAAAATTCACAATTCAGAAACCATCTGCCTAACTCTCTCATTTAATGGAATTTATTCTGACAGACTAGTCCATCTTAAAACCAAAAACCACTGTGAATCTTGAGTGATGAGATAAATACAGCATTTGTCAAAACGAGAAGGCCCTAGATGCAAGATATCAGCCTTGGCCATGACCTGAATAGCTTTTGGTAGATGAGCAGTTTCTCCAGATTAGAGACTAAAGCCATCCCTATATTTTTAACTGAATAGAACCAAGCAGTACATGCTTACTTTGTGCTATTTCTTATGTCAAAGAAATCCTTCAAGGAACTTACCATTTACACATTTTGTTCTGTGAACCTACTAAAAAAGCTCATGCCTCGACAAACCGTTGAGTGATAGATTCTCTTTAAGTCTCCTTTTTTCAAAAGCCTAACAAGTATCAGGTGTAGCCCCACAAGAGTGGGTAGGGTGGGTGGAAGTAAGTGCAGGAAATGAGCTTTGTAATTTTCATTTATTAATTACAGATATATTCCCAGTTTGGGGCTTGTCAAAGTTGATTTATACGAGAGAATGTAATTTCTAGTCTCATTTTAGATACAAATCTCCCAGGAGATATGCATCAGATATGTGTCTTTCTTTTGACAGACATCTAGCAGCTGTTGGACTTGTTTGATCACCCTGGGGGGCTGTACTTTTCCAGTATAGGGATACAAACTGAGGTTGATTTAGATATTCAGAGGAGTTCAATAGATTTTCCCAAATCTCTTTGAAGAAATGAAATGCATCATTTTCATTTATAAAGTTATCTTTTAAAGAGAAGAGAGGTATCTTACTAAGTTTATGCCTTTTTTAAAAAGAGGAAATTAACTTTTAGAATGAGAATGGTATTTTACCATTACAGCTAGTGTCTCTGTCTCCTGACATTTCTACATTTTCCCAATGCTCTACACTTACCCTATCCAGATAAGTCCATACTTCTCCAACCCTCACATTGATTTAATAGGCAAGAATTGTTTCTATGACAACAGTATTAACTCAGAGCCATCTTTCCCCTGCTTATTAAATGGGGTTGCCTACCTGGTGATATCTATAAGATTTACATATATTTTTTAATTGTGGATATTCATCTATAAAGTTAGCCAAGATAACAAAGCTAAAAATTGTCCCTCTCTCACTTTAAATCCATTTGTGTTGGCCATCTTTTAGCTTTCAACTCTATTTAGCATGCTGAGTGGAGAGGCTGGGTGTCACTTCCATTTTATGTTAGTGTTGTTTGCTTGTAATTCACACTAAAGCTAGGAGTTCAGTGTTCAAGCTAGTGTTTGCTTGTAATTCGCACTAAAGCTATAGCTCTTTAACTTGGAAGATGTGCTATATTTCTCATCTTCAAAGAATGTTCTTTAGATGATACGATTCAGAATATTTAATATAATTTTGTATTGGAATAAATATGAAAAATGATATAAAATACTTGTATTTGAGAAATGGTTGGAGGAATTTGGATATTTGTCCTAGAGAGTTTGAGAGACAGATCTTTCTATATACACTTAAATGGCTACCTTATAGAAGAGGAATATAATTTGTTGTATTTGATTTAAGGTGTGTCGACATTCAAAAATTCAAGCACTAGGCCCTCAAGACTCAACTCATCATCATTTTTCTTAGAAAGTATTCACAGGTATTCATAGCTCCCTTTCCTCTACCTCAATCACAGATTAGTTAGTTTCCTTTATCTCAACTCCCACATTTATTCCATACTTATTTTTGACATTGCACTTATGACTGTGTGTGAAAAGAATCTGCATCTTTCCAGGTTAAAAAAAATAAGCTTTGAGAGAAGCAAAGAGGATAACTTATTCATAGTTGTATCCTTCTATCTGTCATGCGGACATTAAATTTCCTAAAACTATAAAAACTAGCTTAATAATAGATGGATGTTTCCAACTTCAGATCAAACTAATAAGAACTTCAATCTAGTATGCATTCAGTGAACCTTAATAACTATCTCCTAAATATAAAGGTCTATACTAAGTGGTAGATTATATAGTAGTACAGAAAACAGCCCTAACTTCTACCTTCATGGAGCCTACAGCATCATTTTTGGAAACAGATACTAACAGATATAGATATGGATAGATATAGATACACACACATATATTCACACACACTTATACACACACATGCACATACATACATACAGATAGATACAGATATATAGATATCATTCTAATGACTACAACAGTTTTTGAGAGTCAGGGTTCTATCCCATGTATATTAAAACAGAAACTAAATGACAACTTGTAGGGAAAAGTAGTGCAGAACACATTTCCATATCAGACCCAGGAGTTGGGCTAGATTTGTATTCTCAAACCAGGCTACATATCAGAATCACCAGGGAAGCTTTTACAAAGTACAGATTGCCTGGCTCCACTCAGACCTACTGAATTAATCTCCAGGGGCCAGAACCTGGGAATCCATTTTGCTAAAATCACACCCCAGTTTATTCTTATGTTACTGTGAAGCCTGAAAGCATTGGGCTGGATGCCCTCTAGGTCTCTTTCTACTCAGAGATTTTATGATCCTGTGGTTCTGTGAATAAAAAGATGATCCTCTGATACACCTGTGGCCTTTGAAGTTTCTTTTATTTTCATAAGCTGAATGTTTAAAGATACTCCTGATTTCAGAAATGAGACACAATGCAGTTTTACTGGGAAAGCTACTTTTAGGTGTCTGCAGAAGATTTGCTACAAAATATAACATTTGGTATTATTGTCTAACAACATAGAGTAAAATTGCATAAAATCAAGACCTCATGTCATTGAAGATGTGCAAGCATGACAGCGTACCACTTATATTTCCTATGGTGTTTCAGAATATCATGTTCCACATAGTAGATATTTAATACATGTTTGCTATACCAAATATTGGATAGCTTCAGATTTGATATTTCAGACTGCTCATCTTTTTGGCTGGTTTTGCCTGTTTGTTAAGTGTAGAAGATGAAAGTTATACCAAGAATGAAAACCCTTAACTTTATAATATGTTTCAGTGTGATCGCTATAGGTAATGTTATAAGCGCTGTTTATCATTCTCAGAGCCTGATATCTGCCTGTCTTGAGAAACATATATTTACTATTTTGCAATAACTTTTAAATTCTTACCTGGAAACAGAAAGCAAGAAGACTAAAGTTCTAAGAAATAGGACATGATATCAAAATAACCAGTCGATCCTGGGAAAAAGAAAATCCGTTAAATGGTTGATTTAATGGAAATAACAAGTTGACTGTTTTTATTTCGACTACACACACCTAGTGTTGTACAAGCTGCTAGGATTAAGGAATTATTGAAAAAACCCTACATATAACCATTTACTGTTAGTGAATAAATATTTGGTTTGGTGAATACATGATATTCCTGAAATAGCAAACTCTGGGTAAAGATATATACTAAAATCAACATTTAGCAATTGCTTGTTAAGTAAACGAGTGAATGGATAAATAAATATATAACAAGATGGTTGTCAAACCTCAACAAACACGGATTTTTTCAGTCAGACTGAACAAAAAATGCAATTCAAATTATTTTTTAAATGTACTTTAAAAAATCTCCAATGGCTTCTCATTTCACTGCTTAAACACTCAACTTATCTTCATGACATCCAAGACCTTGCATAATTCACTCTTGCCAGTCCTCCTTATTATTTAGTATCACTCTTCTCCCTTTTTAAAAAATATATTTTAGTCACACCAGTCATATCTCAGTTCTTTGATGCACCCAGCTATTTCCTGACTCAAGGTTTTCACATACCCTGCTTTTCTTGGGACTGGCTCTTTGTCATTCTGGTCTTCCATTTAATAGCTGTGTGCTTTTGTCACTTCTTGGGTTTGAATCTTGATCCCACTGTTTCCTAGTTCTGTGACCTTGAATAAGTTATTCAATCTCTCTGAGCTTCATGGTTTTCTTTTTAAATATATAAAAGCTACCAATCATATCCACCTCATAAGGATGCTGTAAGGAATGTGTACAAAATTGATGGAAAATGCTTAGAACAGTGTGTTACACACAGTAAGCACATAGTACATGTTGCTTATTATTTTCATACTTTATGATTACTACATTTATTTGCTTATTTTGGGGGATTGGGGGGATAGAGTCTCACTCTGTCGCCCAGGCTGGAATGCAGTGGCAGGATCTCAGCTCACTGCAACCTCTGCCTCCTGGGTTCAAGCAATTCTCCTGCCTCAGCCTCTGGAGTAGCTGGGATTACAGGCCCACATCACCACGCCCAGCTAATTTTTGTATTTTTAGTAGAGACGGGGTTTCACCATATTGGCCAGGTTGGTCTCAAACTCCTGACCTCGTGATCCACCCACCTCGGTCTCCCAAAGTGCTGGGATTACAGGCATGAGCCACTGCACCTGGCCTTTTTTATTTTTTAATCTGTTTCTCTGATTAGACTGTCTCTGCAAAAAGAGAAGAGGACCACCACGCCACACACCTTTAATATAAAGAGCACCAGACCCAGAGTAAGGACGCCTAGGTCTGTCAGCTCAGGCATTGATTCTTATTTTACCTTGAAGAAGCAGCATCATGTGTTTTCTGAAATTCCATTTTCTCATCTGCAAAGAGAAAAAAAAAAGAGACCAAATCTTCCATTTTTTCTCTGGTTTTTAAATGAGGATGAGTCTAATTTGCAAACCATTAAGTATCATTTCAAAGGTAATGTGATTATTTCAACTTTGTAAAAGATTCTTGAAAACGCAGTTTCGGCCAGGCCCAGTGGCTAACGCCTGTGATCCCAGAACTTTGGGAGGCCGAGGTGGGCGGATCACCTGAGGTCGGGAGTTCGAGACCAGCCTGATCAACATGGAGAAACCCCTTGTCTACTACAAATAGATAATAAATAAAATAAAAATTAGCTGGATGTGGTGGTGTGCACCTGTAATCCCAGCTACTTGGGAGGCTGAGGCAAGAGAATCACTTGAACCTGGAAGGCCAAAGTTCCGGTGAGCCGAGATCATGCCATATACACTCACAAGTTTAATGGATATGTGAAGGATGAATTTATGGTGTGATGAGATAAAGCCCTTCTAAAAAGAAATAATTTGGCTCTGACTCTGGATTTTGGTCTCTTTTTCCATTTTTATTTCTCCAATGTAAGAGTGATGGACTTCTTTATAAGGTATTTAATTCTCTAATCTGAATAAAAACTTTTCTATCCAAAATTGAATTTTTATCCAGATTTGATTGAGTATGGATGTATGTGGCTGTATACAATCAATTATTTTTGTAGTTTTCTTTTATTTTCCTTAGCATGATAAATGGTCAAAACAATTGGAGAATCATAATAAATGACTTATTAAATATTTCCAGGAAATTCTGATTTTCATTTCATTGAAAATTTATCTTCTGGGAAAGAGAATATTAGAAGGTGAAAAATTATGTTGAATGGCAGGAAGTTGTCCTAGAATATATCTGTATTGTAATTGGGACCTTTGATCTGGGCCTTGCTTCCTATTACATCAGCCATTGGACATACTATTTTATAAAAGAAAACTATCCCAAGTAAGATGAGAGAAAACATTCTCACTTTTATCAGGCATTACCCTGAGTTATAATTACCAGTCTCCTTAATTAAATGGATAGATTTTTATCAAGCCAATAAAAATTATTCATTATAATCACTTACCAAAAACTGAAAGTATTATATTATCTATTTGATAATTTAATGGGGTATAATCAATCTTTGTAAGAAAAATGTTTAAATATTACTCAGAGAAAACCTGAATTTAACATTACTGCTACTAATTCTTAATTATGCATAGATCTTATTAATGGAGATTACAGAATTTAATATTAATTTCAATCTGTGAGCTGATAACACTATAAAAGTTCTATACATGTGTAACTATATCTCTTGTTGACAAAGTACTTATATATACCACATAATTTTTGATCCTATAGTAACCTATTTAAGTTAAACAGGGTAGATATTATTTATCACATCTTATTAATAAGAAAGCTAGAACTTAGAGAAAACTTTTATGGGTTGTCCTTTCTGAAAGTTATTTGAATTGAAATAAGGGCACAGATATATAGAGTAAGTTTGGGATTTTTTTCCAGCAAATCATAGAATACAATTAAAAAAACTACAAGGATTGTAGTTCCGAAATATGAGCCTTAGACAATTTACTAACTCTCTTATTCTCAGATGTTTTATTTATTTATTTATTTATTTTGGTATGTAAATTTGGGTGGTAGCATTGTGGTAAGGACAGTGAATGATGATGTTACACACAGGTATGTATGTACATATGTATTTATATTCATGTAGGTTTGTATGTTCTGAAGAACACATAATTATTCATATTTCTCATAATAGAATTACAAAATTTTAGATTTGAGAGGACTTAATGATTAAAAATTTTCTTTGCTTTATCCTGATTTTTGAATATTCTTCAGACAAATAGCCAATCAGACTTTTGGGATTTAACTGAAAACAGATGGGTTTTGAGACCCTTCCCCGCCAATGGAACTAAAGAGCTATCATGTATTTAACAGTCATTGAGCACTTATTATATGCCAGGCACCACACTAGACATACCATTAATGTTACAATTTTGCACGTTGCATGCACTTTTCCCTGAAAAAGTGTTTATATAAAATATATTAAAATTCATGTAGATATAAATTTAAAACTAGGTATCTGGGAAATGTGTGTACATATAAAGGACAATGACCAGATCTGTTACTTTAGTGATTAGTCTGAAAGATTTCTATGATAAGAACTTTTCTTAGGCTGAGAGAATGATGACCATTTTAATTTATATCTGTATTTGGTAAAATGTTGAGTGGTGAAACTAGGACCAGGATTTACATTATAGTAGCTTTGGAAAGGTGACAAGAACCAGAACCACAGAGAGAGGAAGAGTAAGAGAGAGAGAGAGAGAGAGAGAGAGAGAGAGAGAGAGAGAGACATCTATTAGGTTGCTGCAAAAGTAATTGCAGTTTTGCCATATATATATATATATATGCACACACACACATAAATATATACAAAATATATATATATACACATAGAAATGTATATGTGTATACATATGTACATATATACACATACATTTTATAAACATTTGTATATATAAACATATATATATATATATATATATATATTTTTTTTTAGATGAAGTCTCGCTCTTTTGCCCAGGCTGGAGTGCAGTGATGAGATCTCAGCTCTCTGCCATCTCCACCTCCCGGGTTCAAGTGATTCCCCTGCCTCAGCCTCCTGAATAGCTGGGATTACAGGCGCATGCCACCACGCCCAGCTAATTTTGTATTTTTAGTAGAGATGAGGTTTTGCCGTGTTGACCAGGGTGGTCTCAAACTCCTGACCTCAGGTGATCTACCTGCCTTAGCCTCCCAAGGTGCTGGGATTACAAGTGTGAGCCACTATGCCTGGCCTATAAACATATATTTTATATAGAATTTCATATATACCATATGTACATATATAGTACACATACATATGTATACACATAATGTATCTATTTAATTCATAATATATCTATTTAAGTCTTAAAACAATTTTAAAACCCTTTGAGACATTAATATCTTCATTTAATTTTCAAATATTTAAAGAAATTTGAAGCTCAGAGATAATAATTCTTCACTGTTGCAATTTAAGCTTACAATCTTTTTTTGAACAAAAATATGGCTGGGATTTGAGCTTACATAGAATTTAAAACGCATGTGTTTTTTTACTACACCATACTGTTTCCAGTTTGTAGCCTAAATGTTGTTATGAAAGAAGCTTCTGGTATGAAAAGAAATAGAAGAAAATAGAATATAGTAAACCCTGAGAAGATAAAAAGATTAGAGCAGAATGATATTTTACTGGGACCTCATAACTGTTCAAAACTGTCAGCAACTGCGTTTATTTGTTTTTTGTTTTTTGTTGTTTTTTTTTTGAGATGGAGTCTTGCTCTGTCGCCCAGGCTGGAGTGCAGTGGCGGATCTTGGCTCACTGCAAGCTCCGCCTCCCGGGTTCACGCCATTCGCCTGCCTCAGCCTCCCGTGTAGCTGGGACTGCAGGCGCCCGCCACCACACCCGGCTAATTTTTTATATTTTTAGTAGAGACGGGGATTCACCATGTTAGCCAGGGTGGTCTCGATCTCCTGACCTCGTGATCCACCCACCTTGGCCTCCCAAAGTGCTGGGATTACAGGCGTGAGCCACTGCCCCCGGCTCAGCAACTGGCATTTTTAATCTACAGAAATGAAAGATAATCTATACCTAGATTTGTGCTGTTTCACTTTATGTTACATAGTCCTGACATGGTATTTGATGTGGCAACATGCTTTGCTCCATCCGTTTCATGTACCCTGGATGGATGCTCGCGGGTTTTAGCCTTTCCTTGCTTGTAGCTAATGTGTTTTTATGTATGCTCTCACAGAGAGTATACTAAAGCCTCTGAGCAAAACACTGCTAAAGAACTCATGCATAAGTACTAGAAGTGTGTTCTCTAACTGGGGAACTGTTTCACTCATCTGAAAGAAAGTTAACCTTCTCACAGAGTGCAGCCAGCTCTCATTCTGAAGTTTGAAGTGTGACTCCATGTGCAACCAAGGTTGCAGGAACTCCTCTATTCTTGCCTGGATTTTGATCTTTCTCCCTTCCGAATTTGTAAACAAAACCTTCTCTCTAGGCTTGAAAATTTTTACAGTGAATCTCTGGCCAAAAGAAAATGATTCTTCCAAAATGTGGAGAAAAATTGGCCAGATTTGAGAGTGTTTTGGATTGAAAGTGGCAACCGTGTGCCAATATCACAAAAAGCGTACACATTGCCTCTGCTTACACTCGTTTGTGCATAAATTACAGCTAATGTGGCTACAATCAATGCTGTGCAGAAAAAGTAATGCACAGTCTCTGGCATTTTGTGTAAGAGACTAGTTGCTCACTTTGTGGTGGCTGTATTTTATACATAAGAAGTTCTCTTCACGTTTTGCAATTTATCTACAATATTTTTCATGTCAAAACACACCACTATCTTGAAGCCATTCCATAGCATCACTAATAATGGTTCTTTGTTTCTTACAACAAAAGTTCAAGACCCTATTTAGTAAGATTTCATGAACTGGTTGATTCTATAGCAAGGTTTAAAGACAGAATGGTTTCACTTTTGACACTCAATCTTTTTCACTAATAAGAAAAAAAAACAAATAACAGTCTCCGGTAAAACACTAAAAGACATCTGAAAACAAATTTTATAAATCAAACAAAATGATTCTGTCATGTTTTTGTGTTATATTTGTATAGATTTCTTTAATTTACAAACCCATTTACATGTATTAGCTCTCTTTTAATAATTTGAATTAATCAAAAACTTTTGAGTATTTGCTTTTTAGTAATCATTGAGCTAGGCATATGTAATCTTCAATATAATTGTGTGAGGCAGGCTGCATTATTTTTGGTTCTGAGAAGAGGAAAATGAGTCACAGAGAAATTAAACTATATGACCAAGGTTACACGCAGTTAATCATGTTAGAAACATTGCTCAAAGCTCTTTTATTTCCAAATCTAGTATCCCTTTTGTGACATTTTGCCTCTATTATGCAACGAGAGATAACTCACTTAGGAATTAATGTCAGTCTTATCTACACTCAAATTATTTAGTAGCACTGCAGAAAACAGTCTGTCCTGAGTAGATCTAAGAATTTCCCAAAACGAGCTATTTGAATAATTTCCAAATTATTCCTAACTGCTATATGTTGAGCAATAAAAGAAATTGCTTTCTTGTATTTTTCCCCTTTGTGTTTGTGTACCTGCTCACGAAAATCACCTCATACATAATGCAAGGTAATAAACTACATCTTGTAATGGCTACAAAGCCTTGCCCATGTGGAAATAGAACTGGAAATCCATTACTAGTGATGCACCCTTCAAATGCAATTCAAGTTTGACAAACATTAAACAATTTGGGCAGGCACTTGCAACCAATGTTTCCTCTGAGTGCTTTTTAGGTGTCTCATCATCATGTTATTATTCTAAAACTCCAGGAAGAATTAATAATTTCCTTCAGGTAAATCACTATGGGTTGAAATGCCACACAGGACTAACCATTGCCCATTTTCTTCTGGGGAAGATAATATGAGCTCCCTATTCACAAGTTGTTTTCTTTTGAAAAGACAGTTCTCTTGAAATTTCGTTTTCTCTCTGTGGCTTCTAAAATATGTTGCTATTTGATCATAATCTCAAATAAAATTTGTGTTTTCCTAATAGAATAAACACATTCTCGTTCACTTATAAAAAAGTGGATGTAATTGATTAGTGGCTCTGTTTCCTTTTCTATATGAAACAAAATAATTTCTAGTTCTCAATGGATTAAAATAAATTTCCTTTACCAAAAAAAGCATTTCACCCAGCTAAATTAATAATCCTGCTTACGTAGACTGGTTTCATTCTCAAGAAGCATTCATTAGAAGTGTTTAAGTGTATCTGTTTTTGAGGTATTTTCTTGCTTTTTTTAGAAGGGAAGAGGTTCTGAGACTCTCTTGTTTATTTCTTAGGAAAAAACTTTATAATTTACAATCTTTTTGTCTTTAAAATGCACACTGAAAGACATTAGTTTTTGGCACTGCATTGTTATCCCATTGAGCTGAAAAAGTTTTGATCTTTGTACAGGGCAGAAGTAGGGAGATTCAAGCAAAGAATTTAAGCACAATAAAACATGATCTTAGAAACATCCCCTTTATCCACTTTACTTTGTTTGATGAAAAGAAATTTTCTCTCTCTCTTTCAGGACTTTTTTTGTTATGTAAAAATTATCCAAGAGTAGAGAGAATAGGGTAATTTACTAAGTGTTCATCACTCACAAAACTTATTTCATCTATACTCCTCCCTACTCCTGACTATCCTCAGAATATTTTGAAGCACATCTCTTTCCATTCTTAAATATTTCAGTATATATTTATGTAAGACAGTAATTGTATTTGGAAACCATAACCATAATACCATTAACCTAGCAATTAGTACTTCCTAACATTATCAGAAAGGTAATTATTGTTCAAGTCTCCCTGATAGTTTGTAAAATGTCATTTTGCATTTGAGTTGTTCGATTTATGGTCCAGCCAAAGCCTACACATTACACTTCTCTGAGATTTCTGTAAATATCTTTCAATCTGTATGTTACTCCTTCATCATTTTTTAAAAATTCTTATTTATTTTTTTAACAATTTGTAGAAGAAAATGATTTATTGCTCTGTTGTATTCTTCACATTCTAGATGTTGCCAGTTGCTTCCTTGTAACGTTTCTTGGCGTCTTCTTCTACTTCTTTTATTTTCTATAAATTGATAGTTTGACAAAAAATAATTTAGAATACTTCATAGGTTGGCTTGCACACTTCTTACTTGTTCACATCATGGGCACATCATGACTGGTGTGTCTCTTTTTTACATGATGTTGTAGATCATATTATTATTTAACAAAGAATCTCTTTTCCCATTGAATGCTTCCCTTTCCCCAGACTTCATGAGAGAAGTATACCTCCCAACTACATGGGTATTGAACTTAGCACTTTGGCTTGCTGTGGCTTATAGAATGTGAATGTATATGACATAGATCACATCTGTGCCAAGACTACAAATGCATTTGCATTGTCTGGCTTAACTTCTAGAATTCTTGCCTTCTGCCATGAGAATCATGTGTTTCAAATAGTAACTGCTTCTTTTATCTTGGGTTACAGATTGTGGAGAATAAGTCAACCTGAAAGCAAACCACAGTTTGGAACCAAGCCAAGCTTAGCATTAGTTGACCCACAGATCCAATTTTTTCATAATCAAGAAATAAATGTGTGTTTATATGCTATTGAGTTTTGAAATTACTTTTTGACCAACACCATTGCAGTAAAAGCTTAGTGATATAAATATTAATATTGATCAATGGATTGGGGTGTTATCAGATTGCTCTGCCCTCTTTTAACTTAATGGTTTTGGCAACCATTGATGATTATTGCCTAGATCCTTTACCTCATTATGGGATGCAATGTGGTGATAGTCTATCATTCCTCACTCATATATTAATCCCAGAAAAGTACTGGAGAAGGAAACTTGGATATGGTTTTGTAAACCAAAAATAAAATTCTGAAGTCCCCCAACCATCTGAATGGAATTCATCCTCAGCCAGGGCTGTTTTAAAATTTAACCCTTCGCCCACTTTTTGATGGGGTTGTTTGTTTTTTTCTTGTAAATTTGTTGGAGTTCATTGTAGATTCTGGATATTAGCCCTTTGTCAGATGAGTAGGTTGTGAAAATTTTCTCCCATTTTGTAGGTTGCCTGTTCACTCTGATGGTAGTTTCCTTTGCTGTGCAGAAGCTCTTTAGTTTAATTAGATCCCATTTGTCAATTTTGGCTTTTGTTGCCATTGCTTTTGGTGTTTTAGACATGAAGTCCTTGCCCATGCCTATGTCCTGAATGGTATTGCCTAGGTTTTCTTCTAGGGTTTTTATGGTTTTAGGTCTAACATTTAAGTCTTTAATCCATCTTGAATTGATTTTTGTATAAGGTGTAAGGAAGGGATCCAGTTTCAGCTTTCTACATATGGCTAGCCAGTTTTCCCAGCACCATTTATTAAATAGGGAATCCTTTCCCCATTTCTTGTTTTTCTCAGGTTTGTCAAAGATCAGATGGTTGTAGATATGTGGCATTATTTCTGACGGCTCTGTTCTGTTCCATTGATCTATATCTCTGTTTTGGTACCAGTACCATGCTGTTTTGGTTACTGTAGCTTTGTAGTATAGTTTGAAGTCAGGTAGCGTGATGCCTCCAGCTTTGTTCTTTTGGCTTAGGATTGACCTGGCGATGCGGGCTCTTTTTTGGTTCCATATGAACTTTAAAGTAGTTTTTTCCAATTCTGTGAAGAAAGTCATTGGTAGCTTGATGGGGATGGCATTGAATCTGTAAATTACCTTGGGAAGGATGGCCATTTTCATGATATTGATTCTTCCTACCCATGAGCATGGAATGTTCTTCCATTTGTTTGTATCCTCTTTTATTTCCTTGAGCAGTGGTTTGTAGTTCTCCTTGAAGAGGTCTTTCACATCCCTTGTAAGTTGGATTCCTAGGTATTTGATTCTCTTTGAAGCAATTGTGAATGGGAGTTCATTCATGATTTGGCTCTCTGTTTGTCTGTTATTGATGTATAAGAATGCTTGTGATTTTTGCACATTGATTTTGTATCCTGAGACTTTGCTGAAGTTGCTTATCAGCTTAAGGAGATTTTGGGCTGAGACAATGGGGTTTTCTAGATATACTATCATGTCATCTGCAAACAGGGACAATTTGACTTCCTCTTTAATGCTCACCATCACTGGCCATCAGAGAAATGCAAATCAAAACCGCAATGAGATACCATCTCACACCAGTTAGAATGGCAATCATTAAAAAGTCAGGAAACAACAGGTGCTGGAGAGGATGTGGAGAAATAGGAACACTTTTACACTGTTGGTGGGACTGTAAACTAGTTCAACCATTGTGGAAGTCAGTGTGGCGATTCCTCAGGGATCTAGAACTAGAAATGCCATTTGACCCAGCCATCCCATTACTGGGTATATACCCAAAGGACTATAAATCATGCTGCTATAAAGACACATGCACACGTATGTTTATTGCCGCATTATTCACAATAGCAAAGACTTGGAACCAACCCAAATGTCCAACAATGATAGACTGGATTAAGAAAATGTGGCACATATACACCATGGAATACTATGCAGCCATAAAAAATGATGAGTTCATGTCCTTTGTAGGGACATGGATGAAATTGGAAATCATCATTCTCAGTAAACTATCGCAAGAACAAAAAACCAAACACCGCATATTCTCACTCATAGGTGGGAATTGAACAATGAGAACACATGGACACAGGAAGGGGAACATCACACTTCGGGGACTGTTGTGGGGTGGGGGGAGGGGGGAGGGATAGCACTGGGAGATATACCTAATGCTAGATGACAAGTTGGTGGGTGCAGCGCACCAGCATGGCACATGTATACATATGTAACTTACCTGCACATTGGGCACATGTACCATAAAACCTAAAGTATAATAATAATAATAATAATAAAAGAAAAAAAAGAAAAAAAATAAAAATAAAAATAAAAATAAAATTTAACCCAAGAGATTGTTTCAGGCCATGATGAGAAGTGGGAGTAGAACACGCCTCATTATACCTCTCCAGCATTAACATCAAAACAGACATTAAGTCTGATAAGAAACATCTTACAACCTATTGTCTCTAAGGCTACTACCTAAAGGCTTCATCTGCTAATAAGAACTTGGGTCTTCATAACCCTTTATCTTAACCCAGGCATCCCTTTCTATTAATCCCAGTCTTTAGATAAACTCAGCCAATCATCAACTAGAAAATTTTTCATCTACCTATAAGCTAGATGCCCCACCCCACCCTCAATTCAAGTTGTCCTGCCTTTCTGGACCAAACTAATGCATTTCTTAAATGTGTTTGATTGAAGTCTCATGTCTCAATAAAATGTATAAAACCAAGCTGCACCCGGATCACTTTGGGCATATGTTCTCAGGACATCCTGAGGGCTGTGTCATGGGCCATGGTCACTCATATTTGGCTCAGGACAAATCGCTTTAATTATTTTACAGAGTTTGACTCTTGTCATCAACAGTTTGTAAAGGAAAGTCAGAGTAATTTTTTAAAAAATATTATTTCACTTTATTTGCTAGTTTGAAGAATAATGAACTGGTTCTCTAGCATCTTCCAAAGATGACCAATGTGATTTAGTTTGAATTACTATGTGCTCATGGATTTTCATTACTATAAAAATGTCAAACACTGTTTTATGTATAAATCACCAATTGCTGATATTAATCTTTTGGTGCTCACATTGTCTACTCTTACTATTTCTGGTTAAAAATATTAATAAGTTTATTAAACATCAGAGCTAGAAACCTTTTTTTTTTTTCTAGTAGAGCTGCTTTTCCTTTCTCTAAAACCTGGAAATTATTACTAAGGTTAGGGAGGCAGAGAAATTGCTCACAGTAAAATTCCTTGATAGACTGAGTCAAAGGCAGTGATTGCTGACTGTTAGGAAATCCCGAGTGGAGTGCAGTATATTGGAAAATGGCTCAAAGATCTACCATCAAAGATTAAGGGCCCTTGCAACTATTGGTAGGGGATTCCTGACATAAAGATGGCATCCCAGTTAAGTGATCTTCAGTAAATGGCAAATAAAGGATTAACCGCCGGGAGCATTGGCCCCACTAATTCAGTATTTATAGCCATTCAAGTTATTAGCTTTTTAATTAACGTGGAACGATCTGAAAGTACATAATCGTATTCCATTCTAATTATATTAACAGATTACACACATGAAAATTAAAATTTTGTTTTTCTAATATTCTCTTTAAGAATGTGCAAATACAGTTGATGTTTCCTCAATAAATTTCTCTCAACTGTTATTATGTTTATAAACAGAATAGAAAAAATACAAGTTAATGGTATTCATTTAAGTATGTTGCATCCAGTTGGGATTATAGAATTAAAACAGGCTTTACACAAGGGTATTAGAGATATACCACATCCATTTATTTAATTCTCTGTAATAATAATCTGCTCATTGAATTATTTAACACATCTTCTTATAAAGGGCTTTGTGCATGTACTAGGATTTGAATATGAACAGATTAGATTGTTACATTTATTTCCTTTAAGACAGAATCAGCTGAAAGAGTCTATAGAATAGAAGTTAAGTAAAGGAAAGCAAATGCAAATTTCAGAAAAGAGTAAGAATCTACTTCTGATTCCCTGATTGCTCACTTGGGCTCAACTTCAATGATGTTGGCTTAGGAATTTTACTGAGTGAAGCTTCTAATCCTGAGAACTTTTAGTTCTTTTATTAAAACATAAAGCCAAATTCTTATTGTAAAGTTGTTTTTTTATACTTTATGTTAAGCCTAGGGATACATACTGTCCGTGCTTGTAATGTAATCTAAAAATACTCCGATATAATGATCCAAATATTGGATCAACTCCAAGGTGTAAGAAGTGGGGGCAGCTTTCTGTGTCAAAATAGTTTGTTGACCCAGGAGGATTTGGTCTGACACTTGTCTATTCTAAAGAGGTGATAGGAAGATGTATAAAGTGTCAATGTTGTTTTCCTGTCATATTCAGACCTTAAAGCATTTATTGCCCTTTATCTTCACCTGAGCTCTGATATATGAGGCCAGCATTTCCCAATAAGGGAAAGCAGCAGTCACATAATTAGAAAAAAATAGAATTTATGTTTAAAATTCAGAATCTTTGTTCTAACGAAAGACAAATGACTTCAGAGGAATCACTGTTGAGGTGGCAATCCCAACCCTCTCTTCAGCTCTCTCTACCATTTATAAGCTGAGATGCAGAAGATGAGATGGAGACAGAAGCCTTACAATCCTGTAAAGCCCCTTAAAGAGAGCCCTGTAACTCTCTTTCCTCATCCCAGTTGGATATATGAGGTAGTAGTAGTTTTAATAGTTTTAATTTTCCATCTGTACATTAAAAAATCACTCCAAAAGTTTTGGAATCACAATCTTTCTTGTTACTTTTCATGATTTTATACATTGACTGGGTTCATCTGAGGAGTTCTTATGTTATACATGATGTTGCGATTTGGACATGAGCTTCAATTATCTGGGGGCTCAGCGTGGCTGAAATGTCCAAGTTGGTTCATTCCCATGGCTGGAGCACTGATGAACAGCCAGAAGACAGGGCTCAGTGAGGATAGGGTACTGGGATGACTAGACCTTCCTCCTCCCCCTTTCTCTCCATGTAGTCTCAGGGACTCTTCCTCTACATGTTCGCTTCAGTGGATTAGCTGGACTTCTAACATGAAAACTCAAGGCTTCCAAGAGGATAGAATGGAAGCTTGCAGTTCATTTTAAGGCTTACACCCAAAACTGGCACAATGACATTTTGGCTACATTTTAGGTACAGATTCAGAATTGATAGGAACATCTATAAAAGCATAAATGTGATGCACAGGAGTCAACTTTGAAGAGTATCTACCAGGAGAATAGAAACCTTCTTTCAGTTTGTGGATTTGAGAATAGAGAATACATTGTATATTTTTTCGTGGCTGTCCTTGATGGTTGCAGTCCTCATACCACTTCCAGCAATCCCACAATCTGGTAATGTATAGTCTAGTTTCATGGGTTTACTCTGCAGATGGGCCTGACAGGACAGTTTGTGCTTGGCCTCAGAGGGATTTAGTGAACCAGGAGAGGCTTGTGGTCTTGGTGAAGAGACGATGGATGCCACCCTTAATAGGGATTTATACACAGAAGTTCCTTGTGCCTTTGCGAGAATCTTAAAGATTATAAGGGCCTCTGAAAAACCTTGTGTTGCATCTCTATAGAAGCAGATTCACTTATCACTGGTGTTGAGAACCTGATATTCTATAACTTGACCTATAAGATTCATTATAATTTCTAGGTAATATATTTTTTCTATTTCAGCTTAATTAATACTATTTTCTATTAAACATCATTATTCAATCAAGTTCTGTTGGGAACTTACTATATAGTAGGGACTATTTTAGGAGACACAGCAGTGCAAGCAGTTTGCTAAAGTTCTGCTTTCCTTGAGCTTTGCAGTTATGTAAGAGAGGAGACAGACAATACAAAACTTAGAATACGTGATGTATGACACGTGATATTTAAAAAAAAGGAAAAGAGTTCTAGTATATGTGTGCTGGGGAGTGGAGGTGGGGCAATAGAGTGTGCCTTACTGAGACAAAGACAATATGAAATTAAATACCTGCAAATTTAAGAAAGAGCATTCCAACTAGAGGGAATAACAAATGCAAAGACATGAAGGTGAAAGCTTATCTGGCTTGTTTGTGGAATCAAAAGGATTGTAAGAAAGCCCTCAAAGCTGGACCAGGGTTAGCAAGGAGGAGAAAATTAAAAGATGATGAGTCAGAAGACATAAAGGAGAGTATAGTCAGAGGTTAAAGGGTGTAGCAACCATTTCCAACTCTGCAGGAAAATTATGCCATATAAAAACTATTTGAGTACCTATTTATTTATTATTGATATATAATAGTTATACATAGGGTACATGTGACATTTTCATACATGTACATGTACATGTACAATTACCAAATCAAGCTAATTGGGATAGCTAAAATATCATATATGTATTCATTCTTTGTGCTGGGAATATTCCAATTTTTCTCTTTTCTAGATATTTTGAAATGTACAATACGTTATCATTAATTATAGTCTCCCTACTGTACAATTGAATAATAGAACCTATTCCTCCTATTGAACTCTGCTTCGTACCCACTAACCAAATTCTCTTCATTCCTCCCACTTCCCAGTCTCTGGTAACCACTACTGGACTCTCTAACTCCATGAGATCAACGTTTTTAGCTCCCACATGTGAATGAGAACATATAAGAGTCACCTTTCCATGCCTGGCTTATTTTGCTTAACATAATGACCATCCATGTTGCAACAAATAACAGGATTTTCTTCTTTTTTTATGGAGTTCACAGAACGGTTCACAAAACTCAAGGAAACATTCACTTCCATTTGCTGGTTTACTATTAAGAATACAACTCAAGTACAGCCAGATGGAAGAGACCCACAAGGCAAAATATGGAGAAGGGGCATGGAGATTCACTCAATCTCCAGTACTCTTTCCTCTCCCCCTGTAGTTTGGAGGGTGAGGCTGAAAGTTTCAATCCTCTAACCATATGGTTGGTTTCCCTGGTAACTATCTCCCACCTTTAAGGGATTTCCAAAAGTCATCTCGTTCACGTAAACTCATGTGTGTTTGAAAGGGATTTTGTTAATGAACTACAGAAGATGCTCCTTTTACCTTTATCACTTGGGAAATTACAAGGGTTATAGGAACTCTACCTGAGAACTGGCAGCTAAGATCAAATATATATTTCTTATTACATCACAATATCACATTGAAGCCAGTTTATAGTTGTTTTTCCTACTCAAGAAGCAACTTTGTTACAATTTTCATTCTTGCAGAGCCACAGTGCTACATGATATATTTGTGGCATAAAAAGTAAGTGAGTTTGTTGTCTTCAAGGTATTCACCCTAAAAGCAAAACAATCCAATAAGAAGCTGTAGTCACGCATCACTTAATGGCAGGCGTACATCACAAGAAACACCTCCTTAGGCAATTTCATTGTTGTGTGAACATCAGAGTGTACTTACACAAACCTAGACAGTATGGCCTATCACACACTTAGAATAAATGATATAGCCTATTGCTCCTAGGCTTCAAATCTGTACAACATGTTACTGTTCTGAATATTGTAGGTAATTGGAACCCAAAGGTAAGTATGTGTGTATCTAAACAAATCCAAACATAGAAAAGGGACAGTACAAGTACGGTATAAAAGATTACAAAGTGGTACACCTGTAGAAGGCACTTACCATGAATGGAGCCTGCAGGAATGGAAGATGTTCTGAGTGAATCAGTGAGTGAGTGGTGAGGGAATGTGAAGGCCTAGAACATTATTGAACACTACTGTAGAATTTATAAGCACAGTACACTTAGGCTACACTACATTTATAAAAACAATGTTTTCTTCAATAATAAATTAACCTTAGCCTATGATAACACTGTAACTTTTTACTTCATAAACCTTTAAAAAATCTTTTTGATTCTTTTGTAATTACATTTAGCATAAAACACATTGCACAGCTGTACAAAAACATTTTCTTTCTTTGTATCTTTTAAGTTCTATGGGCTTTTTTTCTATTTTAATTTTTTTTCTATTTAAATGTTTGAAAAAACAAAAAAAAAACTAAGACACAAACACACACATTATCCTAGGCCCACACAGGGCCAGGATCATCACCATAACATCTGCCTCCATGTCCTGTCCCTCTGGAAGGTCTTCAGGGGCAATAATAGGTATGAATCTGACCACAGTGCCTTCTCCTGAAGAAGCTGCCTGAGGCTGTTATATGGCTAACTTTATCTCTCTCTCGCTCTCTGTATATACATACTGTATATATATATACACATATATATGACTCATATATATACACATTCTATATATATGCACAGAGAGTGTGTGTTTATATTTACTGTGTGTATATATATGACAGATACATACACTATTATATATGTAAATATATATATATACACAGAGAGAGAGAGAGAAACAGAGAGAGTATATTGTAAAATAACGATAAGAAGTAAAGTATAGCAAATACTAGGTAATATGAGTTTTTTAGCTCCATTATAATCTTATGGGACCACCATAGTCTATGCGGTCTGCGGTTGAGTGAAACGTCTTTATGGGGCGCATGACTGTAATTGATTTTGTCATGTCATAAATTGCCATCAATTGCCCTCTTTGTTTTTCTGCTCTTCGGAGAGAAATTTTCTTTAAAGGGATTTCAAATAGCATTTGTAGGGTTTTTTTCTCCATATTAAGTGCCTTCCAAATATTTCAGCAGTTATCACCTGCCAGGCCATAATAATTTGTCATCATAAAGAAGGAGGAATTTTTTTTGTGGACATATATTTAAATGATTCTGCAGCATACAAAACCATCTAATACTGAATGCTTGCCTGTTCTTGCTTGTGTGATTTTTGCTTGGCTTATGATAAGCAGCAGGAATATTCTATGAAATGCTTGTATATCCTTAAATTTTGGAATCAGTTTATTTCTCTAGTGGTTACATTATCAAGTACACATATTTTGTTCCTTTTAAAATATATTTTATTGGAATATAATCTACTTACAGAAAAGTGCACACAAATTATGTGTATCGTTGGATGAATATTCATAAAGTAGCCAGCACTCAGATCAACTGTGTAGCCAGCACTCAGATCAAGAAACAGAACATTTATGAGCATAAGGACACCCCCCTCATGCTCCTTCCAAATCATTACTTCCCCTTTCAAGTGTAATCACTATTTTGTATTCTGGTACTTCAGATTTGTTTTTCCTATTTTTTAAATATAAAGTTTTCCCAGAGAAATACTTTTTACTTGGCATGATACAAATATACTCTTTTGTCTCAGCTTCTGTGTCTCAATCACAGGTTCATAAGACTCAAAATAAATACTGGCTGTTATGTACAGCCAGTATTTATTTATTTATTTTTGTTGCTGTGGAATATTCCATTGTATTAATAGACTGCCATGGGCTTTTGAGTTATGGAATTGACACTAGACTGTGAATCTGAGCAGGACACTTGATGTCAATGAGTGGGACAATTAATACCTGACTCCTCATGGCAGGTTGGCTTTCCCAAGAAAGCAGCCTCTGAGATAGTGATTAGTGCATACAAAAACTTACTGGAATGTGTGGCCTCAAACAACACCTGTGGGAGAGGAGAAGGAAGCAACACAAGGTGGAGGAAAAGTTGGGCTGTGGTGAAATTACAATAAGGCCTCAGCCGCCCCTGCTTATGATGTTCCTTCAGACTTGTCTTAATTTCCCTCAAGGGGGCAAAACCTTTTTGCTCCCATATCAACCAATCACTGGATTCATGCTGCCCACAGTCAGAAGGCTTGACCTTGAAGCAGGTGTCTCTCTGCAACACAATAACCTCCACACTTCTTGTTAAACAAACATTCCTAATAGTAACAATCTAACAGGTGCCTCCCTGCCTTCTCTAGGGACCAGGCCTTCTAATGGACCCCTGTGATGCTAATGAGTGTGCAGACATAAGCATTTAGTCAAGGTTAGAGTCCTTGTGCGTTGAAAGTGAAAAAAAAAAAAAAACCCACAAACTTTAAAATGAGCTGTGGAGAAAGCTGTTGAAAGAATCGCTAAAATTAGGTAATCATTTTGTATTGTGCTCGCCTGTCTCTTGTGTACTTCACAGTGTACACATTGGGTTTATGATGAAGGATAAAGAAAGAAGCCTAATAAAATTGTTCCACTTGCAGTGCTGAATGAGTCTCCATGTCCACCTTTCGTGGTGGCAAGGTAAGAACAAGAAGGTAAGGGGAAGAAAAATGAGAAGCAATATTTGTTAACAACCTACTCTGTCCAAAGCGCTCTACTACTATGTGTTTTGCATGTTTTGTCTCATTAAGTTATCATGACTATGTGACGTATCTATTACTGTTCCCACTTAAAGAAAGAAGAAGGAAAAGGAAAAGAGAGCACTGTGGATCAAAAATTAATAAGTGTTAAAAATAAAACTCAGACCCAAGTTCAATTTATTCCAGTTCACTTTTTCTCCCAACCACAACACACGTTCTCTCTGTAAGATGAGACAAAATGAGCATAAACCACTGGGTGGGGCAGGTATTTTCCCTTTACTTACAACAGAGTATACATAATTTAACTTAACAGAATCAGGAGTTACTTACACTATGTGTTGTTTCCCTGATTTCAACATAGATTTTGTTTACGATAAAAACACATTTAGTGTACATGCTCACTAGAAAGAAAGCCTCAGAAGACAGGGATCTTGGTCACTTCTGCATCCCTAGCACCTAAAACAGGGCTACAGGAATTTCAATAACCCATTTCTTGATTCAATAAATGACATATCAGTTCTTACAGCTCTTTGGCCCTTAAATACCAACTGACACGCATTCAGTCAGTCAGTTAGTGACAGATGTGAAATATGGGATTTATTTGTATAAACATAAGCAATAACTCAGGATTCTCTTCGTTTTCAAAAAACTAATGAAATTAAATCATCATCCAAGGATACACAACTTATGACTTCAGTTTATCCATGCAAAGAGACCTCTTAAAAACAGAAGGTAACTCTTTGAGGCATTTTCTGTCTCTTCCTCCTTTCTCATTCTTTCCCCTTTCTCTGTGTCACTTTTATTTTAAAAAATGGTGAAAATAACTTATGAGAGAATAAAACACCAAAAGAGTCAGACAGAGAGAGTCTGAAACTGAAGGGGAAAGTGAGGACCAGTTGTGGCAACATTTCCAGAGGTGGCAGCCAAGGAGCTGCAGATAGAGTTTATTTATAGTTAAAGTGAACAGAGATGCCTTGTGAAGACGCTGGCTGTGAATTTTTGTTTTAAGGAAGTAGAATAAATAATACACCTACCTGAAACAGGAGAAAACTGAACTTGGAAAATCTCTTTAATGACAGAAATAAAAGGAATTGTGAAATTATGCTGCCTGGTACTTTTGCTGTTGTGTGATTCCTTTGCAGTAGATGAATTATTCAATCTCAAGCTCCCCAGTGGAATACTTTGGGGCATCTAAATGAATCTCATAAATATCAAATTTATTTGCTTGTAGTCATTACCACGTGCTAAAGAAAATGAATTTCACTTATTCTCCACTACAGGATCATCAGAAAGCACAGAAAATCTGACCATTCCTAAGAAGAAGAGTTAGATTTACTTTCCTTAAGATTTAAGGCCAAGTTCAATAAATAGTGAGTCACTGTACCTGCTACATTATTTTATGTCTGAAAACTAGAAATGACCTAGCTTATTATATTCCTCCTACCCAGTGTTTCTCTAGCCTGTGCTAGACATGTTCAGAGTTGGAAATCTACTACATTTTTGGACAGTGCTCATGGTTAGGGAGCTCTACCTTATATTAAGATGAAATCTGCTTTCTTGAAAGTGATTAGCCTACTGACTCTAGTTCTGTCTTCTAGAAAAATTTAGAGGATTAATCCTATTCCTGAAAAAATAATCTTTAAAATAATCAAGGTTAGCTTCTGGATGCCCCATAACAGCTCTTCTGTAAGTTAAAGAGCTAAATATACCTGTTGCTTTAACTATTCCATGAATGACAGAGGCATGTTATTCTGAAAAGGCATCTGTTACCATTATTTTTAAATTGTAGATTTCAGGTCTAAACAGGGTTCTAAAGTTGGTACAAGCAAGTTGTCTACACTTTTTTTTTGGCTTATATACATCATAAGATATTTTTAAAATAACTGCTGGGCCCCTCACACATTTTTAAGTTATCATCTAATTTTATGTTTGAAAATTGTCATGTTTAATTCCCAACCTAGTGTTTGTATTTGTTAAATACATTTTCATCAAAGTTTTGAACAGTAGATTTTCCTCATTCAGTTTGTGGAAAATATTCACCATATAGAAAATATTCACCATAGAAAAAAACCAGAGGTTACTGGACAACCATTCAGCCAAATCAGCGTAATTTTCTCACTCACTATATCTGATTTCACTTGTCAAAGCAGATAAATTTGTTAATATGCATCTCCTTGACAACTCCTCACTACTCAATTCTAGGAGAGATAGGTAGATAAGACCTAGAGTGCTGCCATATGTTTATCAGCTGGCTGAAATATGGCACTACCCTCTGATAATGTCTTACCTACCTGGGCTCATTTTGCTTTTTTTTTTTTAATGGAAATTTCTCTCAGGAGCTGTGTGTCATTGAATTGTCCCTTTGTTTGAAAGCTAGAGGTTTTATATTCTGGGACAGTGCCCCAGGTCGGTAAAATTTAGGATAGATGAGAAGAATAACTCTCTGTCTCTCTCTCTCTCTCTGTCTCTGTCTCTGTCTCTGTCTCTCTCTCTCTCTCTGTCTCTGTGTGTGTATGTGTGTGTGTGTGTGTGTGTGTGTGTGTGTGTGTGTGTGTTCAGTAACCAATGGGAACAGGGTGCTCATTTAGCAGATTTCATGGTGGAAGGCAGTTTGCCATACACATTTTCACTGAACTAGATTTAAGGACAAATAAAGATGAAAGAAGGAAAGTGTTCTCATGTTCCTGCAACTTGTATAGTAGTGTCGTTGGATCCTTAGGGTGTCACTTCGCCAGCTGGAAACCTCTGTGGGCAGTGGCACCTTCTGCTTGAGTATTGCTCATGCCTGCTGGGCTTGTTATGCCAACTTGGCCTGGCAGGCTGTACTCAGCTCACGTTACTGGCCTGGATGCCACGAGCCAGGTGGTGAGTGGCAAAGGGTGTTTGAGCAAGCAAACATGGGGTCTGGACACTGAGCACAGCCAGGCACACTGTCTGCTGCAGCATGGCAGGTAGTTCCAGGTGCCAGCTTTGTGCAAGGCTGGGGCTGGACCAGATGTACCACAAGAAGCTTCTGCTGCAGGCACCAGCATCTGGATGAGGAAAAGACGATGGCACCCAAAAACTCAGAGATGCCAGGAACCACAGAGCCCCAAAGAGAGTGTTATAGCATGTCATATCTCTGACTTAGGGAGCCCCGAGTTCTGGGCTCCCAGAAAGGCCACAGCTCTTCTCTCCTTATTGTCCACAGCTTGGTGAGTGAGGGGACGAGTTTCGAGGGGATGTGTTTCAGTCTGTTTGTGTTACAGGTCTCTCAGTCCCACTGTCCCACTCTGGCCACAGCTCTTGGGCTCACCCTGTACCACTGCTGCTTCCTGTCTTTTGGGGCAATCACCCAGCACTGGTGGAGGGATATAGTGTTATAGCAGTTCTGGCTAGAGGAATTCTAAGGTCTGGGCCCCAGAAGGGTTGCCACTCTTCACTCCCGCAGTCCAGGAGGGTGTCACCACCTGCAGCTTAGCGAGCTGGCCAAGAATGTGTTACAGTTCCTTTCACTCCCTGCATTTGTCAATTCCCGAGTTCTTGTCACCTGTCCAGGAGAAATGAAGTTACTTGGACCACTGGAGGGTAAGCAAGGAGGAGAGCTTTATTGAGTGACAGAATGGCTCTCAGGAGACCTGAAGTGGGTAGCTCCTTTCTGCAGGCTGGTCATCCTGACAAGTGTCTGAGTCTGGCTGAGTCTGGGGTTTTTAATGTACTCAGAATGGAGGAAGCACATGCTGACTTATCCATAGGCAGACATAGGCAGGCCTGGAAAAAGCACCATCTGACTGGCTGAAAGACATCAATGAAGTTCTCACTCTGGATCATGAACCCCACCTGGAACTGGGAGCCCGGCCCCCAGGCTTCACGCTGTCCCTGGCTTGAAGGTGGGATTTCACTGGGGACCTGCCCCTTCCCTCCTAAGAATCTGTGTGTCTCCTGCCACCATCAACATGCCATCCACAGCGCACAGGCTGTTCCTGCTGAGGGGCACCTGCAGGCCCATGACAGGCTGCGCTCAGTACCTCAGCCTCCCTTCCACACTTGCTGGTGCTCAAAGTCTGGAGGGTGCCAAGGGAACAGGAGGCTTCCATGTCAGTGTTGCCCCAAGTACACACACACCCGGCCAGGTTGTGACAGCACTCTGGCTTGGTCACAACTTTGCTCTGCACTGGAGTAGGTACCAGGAGCAGGAAGAGGTCAGTGAGTGGGAGCAGGCACTTCTGAGCCTGTGCACGGAGAGGGCTTCCTGAGCTCCCAAGAGTGCAGGGATGCCTGGCTCTGCAGCCACAGCCAGGCAGCTGTAGCTGCACCTGCGGGCAAGGACTCACTCCCTGCCAACTCAGTAGGGTGTGGGGCTCCCACTGGGATCACCGGTTGCCAGCCCCCACTGAGCGCACGGCCCTGGTTGCACCTCCCCCACTGTAGCTGGAGTCCTCACAGTGGCCACTCCAGAAGGGCCCCCGCCACCATCATTAGGGGGCTATCATATTGGCTCTGTCTTTAGAACAGACACCAAGTATTCTTTGCGTGCTTCAAGCCTTCACATTGCGGATCGCCAACATTTAAGTAACATGGATGTATACGTCTGGCTCTAAGTAGCCAAATATGAATCTAATACACTCCCTCTAAAATAACGCTGAGCCTTGGGGGAAAAAAGGAGTTCCCAAAAACAATTTGTTAGAGTTGAGTCTATGAAGAGCGTGGGAAGAATATAGAATTCAGAATAAGATGTTCCTGAGTTTCCCTGTTCCCTATTTTTTGTTTGTTTGTTTGTTTGACCAGCTATATGCCGTCAGCATGCTTCTTTGCAATTACGGGCCTCCATAGGTTTTACTGTTTTTCTTTTTTTTTCTTTTTTTCTTGAGACAGTCTTGTTTTGTCACCCAGGCTGGAGTGCAGTGGCACAAACTCGGCTCACTGCAACATCCACCTCCCAGGTTCAAGTGATTCTCCTGCCTCAGCCTCTGGAGTAGTGAGATTACAGGTGTCCACCAAAATGCTTGGCTAATTTTTGTATTTTTAGTAGGGATGGGGTTTCACCGTGTTGGCCAGGCTGGTCTCAAACTCCTGACCTCAGGTAATCTGCCTGCCTTGGCCTCCCTAAGGGCTGGTGTTAAAGGCCTGAGCCACTCACGACTGGCCATTACTGTGTTTCTTACTATGACTTCTCTTAGCTCCCTCAACTCATGCACATGCTTCTAATAGGTATTTCCCTAGGAGTCTCATCAGATTTAAACTTCTTTGATCATTTTTCAGTCTCAACTAGCTATTTGCAAGTGTATTTCTTCTAGTGACTGTTTAAAAATGTAATGTCCAGTAGAATACCAGATGATAAGAATGGATTAGCTGGTGAGGCAGGGAGCATTACAAATGTTTTTTTGCTGAGGAGTGTTAAAAGAAAAAACTTCAGTTGAATTAAATTTAAAGGAGTTTAATTGAGCCATGAACAATACATTAATAGGGTAGCCTGCTGAGCCCGAGTAGGCTCAAAGACTCCAGTGCAGCCACGTGGTGGGAGATTTATGGACAGAAAAAGGAAAGTGAGGTACAGAAAACAGAAGTGAAGTATAGAAATTGCTGGATTGGTTACAGTGTTTGCCGTATTTGAACATGGTTGGAATAGTTACTATTTGGCCAAAACTCGCTGATTGGCACAAGTGTAGGCAACGGTCTGTTTATACCTCTGCTGGTTATAGTTCACGATGTACAGAAAAACCCTTAGGCCAAACTTAAAATATGTAAGGAGGCAGCTTTAGGCCAAACTTAATTTAAGAGGAGGAAGAAGGAGTAGGAGAAATGAGTTCCATCGATGCTGTTTATTTTAACAGTAAGGACAAAAAGTCTGAAAATTCCAAAAACAGTATTCTTTTCAACACAGCAAGTTTCTCTCCCTTCTTTGTCTAACCCTCTAAAATCCAAAAATCCAAACTTTTCACACCCCTGGTGATTCGACTAGCTATGATTGACAAGCCAGCTTATTTTTGCATTTGCACTTCAGTTTCATCTGAATTGGAAACATAGCTTGATTAAAGGCCATATCTCCATGAATCTTTTTGTTTTCCTAAAAATTCAAACATGTACTGGTAAACAAATCTCTTTCTTTTTTTCTAGATCTGAACATTTAAGACTCTGGTATTTTTTTATCTAAGAAGTATTTAAAATCAAACATCTTAGCAAGTTTTAAAAACCTGTCTTGATTCTTAAGGAAACCAACAGTCTTAATAATATCTCTAGAATTTAAATGCACAAGCCCAACTCTGAGATTTAACCAAGAATATTTTAAACTATAGCATCTTTGACTTACACCATCATAAGGCAAAAGCAAGGTGCAAAGTCTCATTCCTTTCACAAACTGTATAACCTTTTAAATGTGCACTAGGATTCTTGATATTAAAATTATAGGAATTCAAATATTCAGCCTTTTCTAGTGAGGTGAATGAAGGGACAGTTCATTCAACAAAAGAAATTTATGATAATTTATATACTCTTTGACTTTTGAAAAGGTAGCACTTTGAGCACTCTGCCAATGCAAATTTATGACATTTACTTCAACTATGGAGTTTGTCCCTCTCTAGGTTTAGCTTTGATCTGAGTTGATATTAACTGAAAGTTCTTCCTATAAGAGATATATGTTCACCTGGGTGATGTAAGTGAATCATCCCAGACAAGCCTTTCATAGGTTGAGTGAAATCTGCTAACAATGGAATATCACGGAAATAAAAGGTTGGGTTCTGGAATCAGAAGCAATAGATTTGAGTACAAGCCCTACCGTTTGTCTACTGGTATTGAAGAGAAGTCATAGTACTCATAGTAAAGTACTAGATTTGATGATAAGCCCTACTGGCATTGGGCAAGATAATTTCAGTACAGCCAGTTTCTTTATCTTAAAGCAGTAAGCACTAAAATATATACTGCATAGGGTAATTAAAAGTATTAAATATATGTCTGTCTTCTAGTAAACATAGAAAATGTTACATATTATTAATCTAGCATTTAAGAAAGTGCCTAATACATGAGATGCTCAACATATGCTGTAAAAATAAAATGATCTAACACTCATTGACAGCTTACTACAAGCCAGACAATTCTAAGTATTATATAATGGATAACATTTAATTAATTGAATGAACTAAAATGTATTAATCTATATTAATAAGACATTCTTCATATAAGTGAATTAATTGTAACCTAAGATCTCTGAGGTTTCAGGAATCTATGGATGGTTTCCAAGATAATTATTAAAACCTTGATATTTCTGCAGTTTTCAGTTTAAATGTGCTTATATGCATTTATTAGAAAGAAAAGACATAAAACAAAGAGATTCTCAAAGAAGTTCTGTAAACCTCAAAGTAGATAAGAGTCGTTGATACAGATTATTACTTTGATGGCCTCTGCCAAGTGTGTGAGACAAGATGAGTGAAGCTCAGAAAGTGGTTAACTCCTGGACATTATTGGTATTGCACTTTCTGTAATTAACACTATAAAACATGTTAACTCATCCCTGAAGATTTTTCTCTCGTTGTAAATAGTTTACAGTCACCCAAGTGTGTATTTCCCACATCTACTACTAGTATCTGTGTAAACTGAGGGCTGTTGGGAAGAAAAGAAAAAGAAATCTTGCATTTTCCTTACATTTACATTAATAATGAAAAGTTGTGTGAATACTATGGTAGGTCAATTTAATGGATATTCCAGTCTAATTTTTCATCTGTGACCCTTGTTCTAAGGAGCATTTGGGGAAAGAACTTAGTGTTTGCTCACACTGGGTTTTGTAACTGACACAGTTCATGTCATATAGTAACTCAAGTCTCATATAATAGCTGAAGAAATATTTATTGAAGAAATGGGCAACTTCATAAAGTCTTAAATTTTACTAATCCCAGGTAAATATCTATATCAACGTATACAAGTCCATTTCATATAAAGTGGTAGACCAAAGACTTACACAACTCTGTACTTAGCATGTTGCTGATAATAACCAATGCCAGCTGAAGAGAATTAAAATGGAATTTTAATGTTTTACTTTTCTAGGTATGTATGGCATTATCAGTCAGATATTTATATTAAAATCTCTAAGTGGCCTGATTTTCAGCTAGGTCCCCCACACTCATGAAAGCTGTCTATTGTTCATTCCTGACTGTGTTCATTTAAAAAATAAATAATCTATACTGAAGGGTTTTTAAAAAGTAAAAATAATTTGAACTCCAACTACCCTCATGTGGACCCTATTAGCATTTTTAAAAATTGAGATTATAATTCACATGCCAAAAACTTAACCCGTTTAATGTGTCTAATTCAGTGGTTTTTAGTATACTTATAAAGATGTGCTACCACCATGACTATACATTTCCAGAACATTCTCATCACTCCTCCCCAAAATCCATGTATCCATTAATTGTCACTCCCTCATCTCCCTTCCCCCAGAGTCTAGCAAACATTAATCTCTCTTTATGGATTTGCTTATTTTGGACATTTCATATAATTGAAATTGTAAAATATATGGCTTTTTGTTTCTGGCTTTTTTCTCTTAGTATAATGTTTGAAGATTCACCCATGTTGTGGTATTCTATTAAGTGACACATTTTGAAGGCATCTCTCTGAATTTAGCTATATCCCCTGTTTTAGAAAAGCAGCTAGCAAGCAGAGTTGTGTTCAATTTTTCCCATGTGTTGGACAAGACAAAATAAGGTATTGTAAATATGAATGAATAAAATGACGTTTGACCATTCTACCCTTACAATTTAAGAGAGTATTAAAGAAATTTGGAAACTGTAAAACATATAGAGTGGTATATGTCATCTACTTAGCTATGGCCCAGAGAGCTTGGTGAGTTTACTAGGTCACTCTCTCAGGTTTTTTGTTTGTTCATTCGTTTGTTTGTTTGTTTTGGGCTCAGAAACCTAATTTAGTCTTCTCATGAAGAGTAGTAGGCTTATTTCTCAATCAACGTGTCATATTAAACTGAGCTCATAGGATTTATATATTGAGACATAATGAAAACATATTGATTTATAATACAAAAAATTGTCCAAAAGTTCATATGATTAACACATTTTCTCATTGTAGACATATCTATGTGAAAATCCAAATTATGTTCAGAATATTGCTTAAAGACAGAATAGAAGAATTAGATAACTTGATTGTTTAATAGCCTAATACACTCATCTCACTAAAAAGAATCTTAGGTTGTAGTTATTTCTGGCTGCTACAACAAATAACGATCAACTGGGTGGCTTAGAGAACAAACATTTATTTCTCACAGTTCTGGATACTGTGCAGTCGAAGATCAAAGTGTCAGGCAGTCTGCTGTCTAGTGGGAGCACTCTTCCCAGTATGCAAATAAATGGCTCTCTTGTCATTGTATCCTGACATGGGAACGAGCAGAGAGAGATCTCCTGTGTTCTCCTCTTTTTATAGGGGCATTAATCCTACTTATGAGGGTTCCAGCCACATGACCTAATTACTTCCCAAAGGCCTCACCTATAATGCCGTCACATTGAGGATTAGGCTTCAATGTATAAATTTTGGGAGGGGGACACAAACATTCAGCTTACAGCACCTTAATTGTAAAATTTGCTAACTAAAGTTTTATCTTCTCCTAGGTGGATTTGGGGTGGACAATGGCATATTTATTTCTATGTTGCTTCCTTTGAGGCAAGTTAGCCTTCTCTTCAGAATGAAAATTTAAAAAAAATAGAATCCATCATCCATTTTTGAAAAGTCTCTGACCTGACAGTCTCTTTGTCTCTTTAAATTATATTCTCATATCTTTACCTTTGCTCACTGCCTGTTGCATAGCAGAGTACAATCTTAAGTTCTTAAGATGGTATCTTTCTATAACTTCCAAGTTCCATACCTACAACAGAAAACTGTCCCAGAGGTGAAAAATTCAAAACAGTAATTGCAAAGTATTTTTCTTCCAATTATAACATCTTTGAGGCTGCTGAAAGAAAAGGTACATGTTTGAGAAGTAGTGTAAAAGATCTGAAATAAACGTCTGTATTGGTACTGGTGTCATTGCTGTACTTAGAGCTTATGACACATTTCTATTTTGACTGTAAAACGTGTTAAATGACACAAGTTGTCTCAGAAGTTGGGTGACTCAGAGTAGACACTTTTAAGATTTTGTTGTTGTTCTTAGTGATAGGTGACAGTTTTTTTTAGGGCCACCTTTAATCTCGTTGACTTTTCCCGATCCACTGATCTTGTTTGACTGGATACCTGTCTGCTAGTGAGGATTAAGTTTCAATCAAATCTCTACCTGTAGCACCAAGCCCAGGAAGATGATGAATAAATGAATCTGTAACCGAATCATTATACATATGAGATGTCCACAAATAAATGAACCCTCTGCCTCTCTCCCTTTCCCTCTCCCTTTCCTTCACCTTCTTCTTCTCCTCATTTTCCTTCTCCTGTTCTACTTCTACTACTTCTCCATGAAGGAATCCTATTTATCTCTTGGCCAATTAATGTTTTTATGAAGGAACTCTGTTTTCCAGTCTGATTTGGGAAAGGTGAGTTCCCTAGTATTCAAGTAAAAAAAGAAGTTACTAGATATTCTACACTAGGCTTCAAGAGAAGAATAAAAGGATTAAATATAAAAATCACACAAAATAATCATTCTTCAGTCTCTGAGAATGCATATTATGATTATTCACACAATAATATCAGCCCCTTTTTGATTATAGTATGGAAATCCCTATTCAAACATATCTCTGACAAGTAGACTAGTGATCAACAGGACACTTAATTCCCAATTGTAGGCTGGGTGCAGTGGCAGAGGCCTGTAAACCCAGCACTTTTGGAGGCCGAGGCGGGCGTATCACGAGGTCAGGAGATTGAGACCATCCTTGCCAATATGGTGAAACCCTGTATCTACTAAAATGCAAATAATTAGCCAGGTGTGGTGGTGCATGCCTGTAGTCCCAGCTACTCAGGAGGCTGAGCCAGGGGAATCTCTTAAACCCAGGAGGCGGAGGTTGCAGTGAGCCAAGATCTCGCCACTGCTCTCCAGCCTGATGACAGAGCAAGACTCCGTCTCAAAAAAAAAAAAAAAAAAATATATATATATATATATATATATGTATATATACACATCAATAAAATAAAAGAATTCCCAATTGTGGACTCCATCAGACTCACTTTTAGAAACACTATCTGTTCAATTCTTCTGAGATAAAGAGCATGTCTATTTTATTTTACTTTAAGTAAAATAAGAACTTTACTTAAGTTCTGTGATACGTGTGCAGAATGTGCAGATTTGTTACATAGGTATACATGTGCCATAGTGGTTTGCTGCACCTATCAATCTGTCATGCATTAGGTATTTGTCCTAATGCTTTCCCTTCCCCTGCCGCCTACCCACCGACAGGCCCCTGTGTGTGGTCTTCCCCTCCCTGTTTCCATGTTTTCTCATTGTTCAACTCCCACTTATGAGTGAGAACATGCAGCGTTTGTTTTTCTGTTCCTGTGTTAATTTGCTGTAGATGATTGCTCCCAGCATCATCCATATCCCTGCAAAAACATGAACTCATTTTTTTTTATGTCTGCATGGTATTCCATCATCTATATGTGCCACATTCCAGACTATCATCAATGGGCATATGGGTTGGTTCCAAGTATTTGCTATTGTGAATAGTGCTGCAATAAATATATGTGTGCATGTGTCTTTATAGTAGAATGATTTATAATCCTTTGGGTATATACCGAGTAATGGGACTGCTGGGTCAAATGGCATTTCTGGTTATAGATCCTTGAAGAATCGCCATACTGTGTTCCACAATGATTAAACTAATTTACACTTCCACCAACAGTGTAAAGTGTTCCTATTGCACCACAGCCTTGCCAGCATCTGTTGTTTCAGGATTTTTTAATAATCGTCATTCTAACTGGCATGATATGGTATCTCATTATGGTTTGGATTTGCATTTCTCTAATGACCAGTGATGATGAGCTTTTTTTCATATGTTTGCTGCATAAATGTCTTCTTTTGAGGAGTGTCTGTTCATATCCTTCGCCCACTTTTTGATGGGGTTGTTTGTTTTTTCCTTGTAAATTAGTTTAAGTTCCTTGTAGATTCTGGATATTAGACCTCTGTTAAATGAGTAGACTTCAAAAATTTTCTCCTATGCTGCAGGTGGCCTGTTCACTCTGATGATAGTTTCTTTGGCTGTGCAGGAACTCTTTAGTTTCACGAAATCCCTTTTCTCAATTGTGGCTTTTGTCTCAATTGCTTTTGGTGTTAGTCATGAAGTTTTTGTCCATGTCTAAATCTTTTTAAAATTATTATTGTACTTTAAGTTCTAGGGTACGTGTGCACAACGTGCAGGTTTGTTACATATGTATACATGTGCCATGTTGGTGTGCTGCACCCATTAATTCGTCATTTACATCAGGTATATCTCCTAATGCCATCCCTCCTCCCTCCCCTGACTCCATGACAGGCCCCGGTGTGTGATGTTCCCCACCCTGTGTCCAAGTGTTCTCATTGTTCAATTCCCACCTATGAGTGAGAACATGCGGTGTTTGGTTTTTTGTGCTTGCGATAGTTTGCTCAGAATGATGGTTTCCAGCTTCATCCATGTCCCTACAGAGGACATGAACTCATCTTTTTTATGGCTGCATAGTATTCCATGGTGTATATGTGCCACATTTTCTTAATCCAGTCTATCACTGATGGCCATCTGGGTTGGTTCCAAGTCTTTGCTATTGTGAATAGTGCTGCAATAAACATACATGTGCGTTTTTCTTTATAGCAGCATGATTCATAATCCTTTGAGTATATACCCAGTAATGGGATTGCTGAGTCAAATGGTATTTCTAGTTCTAGATCCTTAAGGAATCGCCACACTGTCTTCCATAATGGTTGAACTAGTTTACAGTCCCACCAACAGTGTAAAAGTGTTCCTATTTCTCCACATCCTCTCCAGCACCTGTTGTTTCCTGACTTTTTAATGATCACCATTCTAACTGGTGTGAGATGGTACCTCATTGTGGTTTTGATTTGCATTTCTCTGATGGCCAGTGATGATGAGCATTTTTTCATGTGTCTGTTGGCTGCATAAATGTCTTCTTTTGAGAAGTGTCTGTTCATATACTTTGCCCACTTTTTGATGGGGTTGTTTGATTTTTTCTTGTAAATTTGTTTAAGTCCTTTGTAGATTCTGGATATTAGCCCTTTGTCAGATGGGTAGATTGTAAAAATTTTCTCCCATTCTGTAGGTTGCCTGTTCACTCTGATGGTAATTTCTTTTGCTGTGCAGAAGCTCTTTAGTTTAATTAGATCCCATTTGTCAATTTTGGCTTTTGTCTCAATTGCTTTTGGTGTTTTAGTCATGAAATCCTTGCCCATGCCTATGTCCTGAATGGTATTGCCTAGGTTTTCTTCTAGGGTTTTTATGGTTTTAGATCTAATATTTAAGTCTTTAATCCATCTTGAATTAATTTTTATATAAGGTGTAAAGAAGGGATCCAGTTTCAGCTTTCTCCATATGGCTAGCCAGTTTTCCCAGCACCATTTATTAAATAGGGAATCCTTTCCCCATTTCTTGTTTTTGCCAGGTTTGTCAAAGGTCAGATGGTTGTAGATGTGTGGTATTATTTCTGAGGGCTCTGTTCTGTTCCATTGGTCTATATCTCTATTTTGGTATCAGTACCATGCTTTTTTGATTACTGTAGCCTTGTAGTATAGTTTGAAGTCAGGTAGTGTGATGCCTCCAGCTTTGTTTTTTTGGTTTAGGATTGTCTTGGCGAAGCAGGCTCTTTTTTGGTTCCATACGAACTTTAAAGTAATTTTTTCCAATTATGTGTAGAAAGTCCTTGGTAGCTTGATGGGGATGGCAATGAATCTATAAATTACCTTGGGCAGTATGGCCATTTTCACGATATTGATTCATCCTATCTTTAATCCATCTTGAGTTAATTTTTGTATAAGCTGTAAGGAAGGGGTCTAGTTTCTGTTTTCTGCATATGACTAGCCAGTTTTCTCAGCACCATTTATTAAATAGGGAATCATTTCTCCATTGGTTGTTTTTGTCAGGTTGGTTGAAGATCAGATGGTTGTAGATGTGTGCTGTTATTTCTGAGGTCTCCATTCTGTTCTGTTTTGGAACCAGTATCATGCTGTTTTGGTTACCATAGCCTTGTAGTATACTTTGAAGTCAGGTAGCATGATGCCTCCAGCTTTGTTCTTTTTGCTTAGGATTGTCTTGGCTATACAGGCTCTCTTTTGGTTCCATATAAAATTTAAAGTAGTTTTTCTAGTTCTGCAAAGAAAGTCAATGGTAGCTTGATGGGAACAGCATTGAATCTATAAATTACTTCGGGCAGTATGGCCATTTTCACTATATTGATTCTTCTTATTCATGAGCATGGAATTTTTTTCATTTGTTTTTGTCTTTTTTTTTGAGTTCTTTTTTTTATTATACTTTAAGTTTTAGGGTACATGTGCACAATGTGCAGATTAGTTACATATGAATACATGTGCCATGCTGGTGTGCTGCACCCATTAACTCGCCATTTAGCATTAGGTATATATCCTAATGCTATCCCTCCCCCCTCCCCCCACCCCACAACAGTCCCCAGAGTGTGATATTCCCCTTCCTGTGTCCATGTGTTCTCATTGTTCAATTCCCATCTATAAGTGAGAACCTGCGGTGTTTGGTTTTTTGTCCTTGCAATAGTTTACTGAGAATGATGATTTCCAATTTCATCCATGTCCCTACAAAGGACATGAACTCATCATTTTTTATGGCTGCATAGTATTCCATGGTGTATATGTGCCACATTTTCTTAATCCAGTCTATCATTGTTGGACATTTAGGTTGGTTCCAAGTCTTTGCCATTGTGAATAGTGCCGCAATAAACATATGCGTGCATGTGTCTTTATAGCAGCATGATTTATAGTCCTTTGGGTATATACCCAGTAATGGGATGGCTGAGTCAAATGGTATTTCTAGTTCTAGATCCCTGAGAAATCGCCACACTGACTTCCACAATGGTTGAACTAGTTTACAGTCCCACCAACAGTGTAAAAGTGTTCCTATTTCTCCACATCCTCTCCACACCTGTTGTTTCCTGACTTTTTAATGATTGCCATTCTAACTGGTGTGAGATGGTATCTCATTGTGGTTTTGATTTGCATTTCTCTGATGGCCAGTGATGATGAGCATTTTTTCATGTGTCTTTTGGCTGCATAAATGTCTTCTTTTGAGAAGTGTCTGTTTATATCCTTTGCCCACTTTTTGATGGGGTTGTTTGTTTTTTTCTTGTAAATTTGTTGGAGTTCATTGTAGATTCTGGATATTAGCCCTTTGTCAGATGAGTAGGTTGCGAAAATTTTCTCCTATTTTGTGGGTTGCCTGTTCACTCTGATGGTAGTTTCTTTTGCTGTGCAGAAGCTCTTGAGTTTAATTAGATCCCATTTGTCAATTTTAGCTTTTGTTGCCATTGCTTTTGGTGTTTGAGTCATGAAGTCCTTGCCCATGCCTATGTCCTCAATGGTAATACCTAGGTTTTCTTCTAGGGTTTTTATGTTTATAGGTCTAACATTTAAGTCTTTAATCCATCTTGAATTAATTTTTATATAAGGTGTAAGGAAGGGATCCAGTTTCAGCTTTCTACATATGGCTAGCCAGTTTTCCCAGCACCATTTATTAAATAGGGAATCCTTTCCCCATTTCTTGTTTTTCTCAGGTTTGTCAAAGACCAGATAGTTGTAGATATGTGGTGTTATTTCTGAGGGCTCTGTTCTGTTCCATTGGTCTATATCTCTGTTTTGGTACCAGTACCATGCTGTTTTGGTTACTGTAGCCTTGTAGTATAGTTTGAACTCAGGTAGAGTGATGCCTCCAGCTTTGTTCTTTTGGCTGAGGATTGACTTGGTGAAACAGGCTCTTTTTTAGTTCCATATGAACTTTAAAGTAGTTTTTTCCAATTCTGTGAAGAAAGTCATTGGTAGCTTGATGGGGATGACATTGAATCTATAGATTACCTTGAGCAGCATGGCCATTTTCACGATATTGATTCTTCCTACCCATGAGCATGGAATGTTCTTCCATTTGTTTGTATCCTCTTTTATTTCATTGAGCAGTGGTTTATATTTCTCCTTGAAGAGGTCCTTCACGTCCCTTGTAAGTTGGATTCCTAAGTATTTTATTCTCTTTGAAGCAATTGTGAATGAGAGTTCACTCATGATTTGGCTCTCTGTTTGTCTGTTATTGGTGTATAAGAATGCTTGTGATTTTTGTACATTGATTTTGTATCCTGAGACTTTGCTGAGGTTGCTTATCAGCTTAAGGAGATTTTGGGCTGAGACAATGGGGTTTTCTAGATATACAATCATGTTGTCTGCAAACGGGGACAATTTGATTTCCTCTTTTCCTAATTGAATACCCTTTATTTCCTTCTCCTACCTAATTGCCCTGGCCAGAACTTCCAACACTATGTTGAATAGGAGTGGTGAGAGAGGGCATCCCTGTCTTGTGCCAGTTTTCAAAGGGAATGCTTCCAGTTTTTGCCCATTCAGTATGATATTGGGTGCGGGTTTGTCATAGATAGCTCTTATGATTTTGAGATACGTCCCATCAATACCTAATTTATTGAGAGTTTTTAGCATGAAGCGTTGTTGAATTTTGTCAAAGGCCTTTTCTGCATCTATTGAGATAATCATGTGGTTTTTGTCTTTGGTTCTGTTTATATGCTGGATTACATTTATTGATTTGTGTATATTGAACCAGCCTTGCATCCCACGGATGAAGCCCACTTGATCATGGTGGATAAGCTTTTTGATGTGCTGCTGGATTCGGTTTGCCAGTATTTTATTGAGGATTTTTGCATCAATGTTCATCAAGGATATTGGTCTAAAATTCTCTTTTTTGCTTGTGTCTCTGCCCGGCTTTGGTATCAGGATGATGCTGGCCTCATAAAATGAGTTAGGGCGGATTCCCTCTTTTTCTATCAATTGGAATAGTTTCAGAAGGAATGGTACCAGTTCCTCCTTGTACCTCTGGTAGAATTCGGCTGTGAATCCATCTGGTCCTGGACTCTTTCTGGTTGGTAAGCTATTGATTATTGCCACAATTTCAGAGCCTGTTATTGGTCTATTCAGAGATTCAACTTCTTCCTGATTTAGTCTTGGGAGAGTGTGTGTCGAGGAATTTATCCATTTCTTCTAGATTTTCTAGTTTATTTGCGTAGAGGTGTTTGTAATATTCTCTGATGGTAGTTTGTATTTCTGTGGGATTGGTGGTGATATCCCCTTGATCATTTTTTATTGCATCTATTTGATTCTTCTCTCTTTTTTTCTTTATTAGTCTTGCTAGCGGTCTATCAATTTTGTTGATCCTTTCAAAACACCAGCTCCTGGATTCATTAAGTTTTTGAAGGGTTTTTTTTAATCTCTATTTCCTTCAGTTCTACTCTGATTTTAGTTATTTCTTGCCTTCTGCTAGCTTTTGAATGTGTTTGCTCTTGCTTTTCTAGTTCTTTTAATTGTGATGTTAGGGTGTCAATTTTCGATCTTTCCTGCTTTCTCTTGTGGGCATTTAGTGCTATAAATTTCCCTCTACACACTGCTTTGAATGTGTCCCAGAGATTCTGGTATGTTGTTTCTTTGTTCTCGTTGGTTTCAAAGAACATCTTTATTTCTGCCTTCATTTCATTATGTACCCATAGTCATTCAGCAGCAGGTTGTTTAGTTTCCATGTAGTTGAGCGGCTTTGAGTGAGTTTCTTAAACCTGAGGTCTAGCTTGATTGCACTGTGGTCTGAGAGACTGTTATAATTTCTCTTCTTTTACATTTGCTGAGGAGAGCTTTACTTCCATCTATGTGGTCAATTTTGGAGTAGGTGTGGTGTGGTGCTGAAAAAAATGTATATTCTGTTGATTTGGGGTGGAAAGTTCTGTAGATGTCTATTAGGTCCACTTGGTGCAGAGCTGAGTTCAATTCCTGGGTATCCTTGTTGACTTTCTGTCTCGTTGATCTGTCTAATGTTGACAGTGGGGTGTTAAAGTCTCCCATTATTATTGTGTGGGAGTCTAAGTCTCTTTGTAGGTCACTCAGGACTTGCTTTATGAATCTGGGTGCTCCTGTATTGGGTGCATATATATTTAGGATAGTTAGCTCTTCTTGTTGAATTAATCCCTTTACCGTTATGTAATGGCCTTCTTTGTCTCTTTTGATCTTTGTTGGTTTAAAGTCTGTTTTATCAGAGACTAGGATTGCAACCCCTGCCTTTTTTTGTTTTCCATTTGCTTGGTAGATCTTCCTCCATCCTTTTATTTTGACCCTATGTGTGTCTCTGCACGTGAGATGGATTTCCTGAATACAGCACACTGATGGGTCTTGAGTCTTTATCCAATTTGCCAGTCTGTGTCTTTTAATTGGAGCATTTTGTCCATTTACATTTAAAGTTAATATTGTTATGTGTGAATTTGATCCTGTCATTATGATGTTAGCTGGTCATTTTGCTCGTTAGTTGATGCAGTTTCTTCCTAGTCTCGATGGTCTTTACATTTTGGCATGGTTTTGCAGCGTCTGGTACCGGTTGTGTTTTTGTCTTCTTTTATTTCCTTGAGCAGTGGTTTCTAGTTCTCTTTGAAGAGGTCCTTCATTTCATTTGTAAGTTGTATGCCTAGGGATTTTATTCTCTTTGTAGCAATTGTAAATGGAGTTCACTCATGATTTCGTTTTCTGCTTGTTTATTATTGGTGTATAGGAATGCTTGTGATTTTTGCACATTGATTTTGTATCCTGAGAGTTTTCTTAAGTTTCTTTTCAGCTTAAGGATTTTTGGGGCTGAGACAATGGAGTTTTCTAAGTATTCAATTATGTCATCAGCAAACAGGGACAATTTGACTTCCTCTTTTCCTATTTGAATACCCTTTATTTCTTTCTCTTGCCTGATTGCCCTGGCCAGAACTTCCAATACTTTGTTGAATAGAAGTGGTGAGAGAGGGCATCCTTGTCTTGTGGCAGTTTTCAAATGGAATGCTTCCAGCTTTTTCCCATTCAGTATGATATTGGCTATGGGTTTGTCATAAATAGCTCTTATTATTTTAAGATATGTTACACCAATACCTAGTTTATTAAGAGTTTTTATAATGAAAGGGGGTTGAATTTTATCAAAGGCGTTTTCTGCATCTATTGAGATAATCATGTGGTTTTTGTCTGTGATTCTGTTTATGTGATGGATTACATTTATTGGTTTGCATATGTTGAACCAGCTTTGAATCCCAGCAATGAAGCTGACTTGATTGTGGTGGATAAGCTTTTTGATGTGCTGCTGGATTCAGTTTTCCAGTATTTTATCGAGAATTTTCACATCAATGTTCATCAGGGATACTGGCCTGAAATTTTCTTTTTCTGTTGTGTCTCTGCCAGGTTTTGCCATCAGGATGATGCTGGCCTCAAATCGTGTTAGGGAGGATTCCCTCTTTTTCTATTGTTTGGAATAGTTTCAGAAGGAATGGTACTATCTTGTCTTTGTACCTCTGGGTGAATTTGGCTGTGAATCTGTCTGGTCCTGGATTTTTTTTTTTTTTTTTTGGCAGGCTAGTAATTACTGCCTCAATTTCAGAACTTGTTATTGGTCTTTTGGGGGATTTGACTTCTTCCCGGTTTAGTCTCGGGAGGGCATATGTGTCCAGGAATTTATCTGTTTCTTCTAGATTTTCTAGTTCATTTGTGTCAAGGTGTTTATAGTATTCTCTGATGGTAGTTTGTATTTCTGTGAGATCAGTGGTGATATCCCCTTTATCATTTTATATTATGTCACTTGATTCTTCCCTTTCTCCTTCTTTATTAGTCTAGCTAGTGGACTATCTATTTTGTTAATCTTTTCAAAAAACCAGCTCCTGGATTCATTGATTTTTTGAAGGGTTTTTCACGTCTCTATCTCCTTCAATTCTTCTCTGATCTTAGTTATTTCTTGTCTTTTCTAGCTTTTGAATTTGTTGGCTCTTGCTTCTTTAGTTCTTTTAATTGTGATGTTAGGGTGTCGATTTTGTATCTTTCCCACTTTCTCATGTGGGCATTTAGTGCTATAAATTTCACTCTAAACAATGCTTTAGCTGCGTCCCAGAGATTCCGGCACATTGCTTCTTTGTTCTCATTGGTTTCAAATAACTTCTTTATTTCTCCCTTAATTTTGTTGTTTACTCTGTAGTCATTCAGGGGCGGGTTGTTCAATTTCCATGTAGCTGTGTGGTTTTGAGTGAGTTTCTCTAATCCTGAGTTCTAATTTTATTGCACTGTGGTCTGAGAGACTGTTGTGATTTCTGTTGTTTTGCATTTGCTGAGGAGTGTTTTACTTCCAATTATGTGGTCAATTTTAGAATATTGCTATATGGCACTGAGAAGAATATATATTCTGTTGATTTAAGGTGGAGAGTTCTGTAGATGCCTATGAGGTCCACTTGGTCCAGAGCTGAATTCAAGTGCTGAGTATCCTTGTCAATTTTCTGTCTTGGTGTTTTGTCTAATATTGACAGTGGGGTGTTCAAGTCTCCCAGTATTATTGTGTGGAAGTCTAAGTCTCTTTGTAGGTCTCTAAGAACTTGTTTTATAAATCTGGGTGCTCCTGTATTGGGTATCTGTATATTTAGGATAGTCTTCTTGTTTCATTGATCCCTTTACCATTATGTAATGTCCTTCTTTGTCTTTTTTGATCTATGTTGGTTTAAAGTCTGTTTTATCAGAGACTAGGATCGCAGGCCCTGCTTTTTTTTCTTTTTTTTTTTTTTTTTTGGCTTTCCATTTGCTTGGTAAATATTCCTCTATCCCTTTATTTTGAGCCTGTGTGTGTCTTTGCACATGAGATGGGTCTCCTGAATACAGCACACCAATGTGTCTTGACCCTATATCCAATATGCCAGCCCATTTCTTTTAATTGGGGCATTTAGCCCATTTACATTTAAAGTTAATATTGTTATGTGTGAATTTGATCTCATCATCGTGATGCTAGCTGGTTATTTTGCACATTAGTTGATGTAATTTCTTCATAGTTTCATAGGTCTTTATATTTTGGTGTGTTTTTGCAGTGGCTGATACCAGTTTTTCCTTTCCATTGCTAGTGTTTCCTTCAGGAGGAGCTCTTGTAAGGCAGGCCTGGTAGTGACAAAATCTCACAGCATTTGCTTGTCTGCAAAGGTTTTTATTTCTCCTTCACTTATGAAGCTTAATTTGGCTGCATATGAAATTGTGGGTTGAAAATTCTTTTCTTTAAGAATGTTGAATATTGGCCCCCCACTCTCTTCTGACTTGTAGGGTTTCTGTGAAGAGATCTGCTGTTAGTCTGATGGGCTTCCCTTTGTAGATAACCTGACCTTTCTCTCTTGCTGCCCTTAATATTTTTTCCTTCATTTCAACCTTGGAGAATCTAATAATTATGTGTCTTGGGATTGCAATTCTCGAGGAGTATCTTAGTGGTATTCTCTGTGTTTCCTGAATTTGAATGTTGGTCTGTCTTGCTAGGTTGGGGAAGTTCTCCTAGATAATATCCTGAAGTGTGTTTTCCAACTTGATTCCATTCTCCCTGTCACTTTCAGGTACACCAATCAATCACAGGTTTGGTCTTTTCACATAGTCCCATATTTCTTGGAGGCTTTGTTCGTTCCTTTTCTTTCTTTTATCTCTAATCTTGTTTTCACACCTTATTTCAGTAAGTTGATCTTCAATCTCTGATAACCTTTCTTCCACTTGATCGATTAGGCTATTGATACTTGTTTATGCTTTACAAAGTTCTCATTCTATGTTTTTCAGCTCCATCAGGTCATTTATATTCCTCTATAAAGGAGTTATTCCAGTTAGCAGTTCCTGTAACATTTTATCAAGGTCCTTAGCTTCCTTGCGTTGGGTTAGAACATGCTCCTTTAGCTCAGAGGAGTTTGTTATTACCCACCTTCTGAATCTTACTTCTGTCAATTGTTCAGTCTCATTCTTCATCCAGTTTTGTGTCCTTGTTGGAGAGGAGTTGCGATCATTTGGAGAAGAAGCTTTCTGGGGGTTTTTGGAATTTTCAGCATTTTTGTGCTATTTCTTTCTCATCTTCATAGATTTATCTACCTTTGATCTTTGTGACTGATGACTTTTGGATGGGGTTTTAGTGTGGGGGTTCTTTATGTTGATGTTGATGTTGTTGCTTTCTGTTTGTTAGTTTTTCTTCTAACAGTCAGGGCCCTCTTCTGCAGGTCTGCTGCAGTTTGCTGGAAGTCCACTCCAGACCCTATTCACCTGGGTATCACCTGTGGAGGCTATAGAATAGCAAAGATTGCTGCCTGCTCCTTCCTCTGGAAGTTTCATCCCAGAGAGGCAACGGCTGGTTGCCAGCCGGAGCTCTCCTGTATGAGGTGTCTGTCAACCCCTGTTGGGAAGTCTCTCCCAGTAAGGAGGCACGGGGGTCAGGGACCCACTTGAGGAGGCAGTCTTTCTTAGCAGAGGTGGTGCTCAGTGCTGGGAGAATCTATTTTGCCAGGATTAGCTGCTCTGTTCAGAGCTGGCAAGCAGGAACGATTAAATTCATTGAAGCTGTGTGAATAGCTGCCCCTTTCCCGACCTGTCCCAGGGAGATGGAAGTTTATCTGTAAACCTCTGACTGGGGCTGTTAGCTTTCTTTTAGAGATGCCCTGCCCAGTGAGGAGGAATCTAGAAAAGCAGTCTGACCACAGCCGCTTTGCTTTGCTGTGCTGTGGTGAATTCTGCCCAGTCCAAACCTTCCATCCTCCTTAGCACTGTCAGGGGAAAACCGCCTACTAAAGCCTCAGTAATGGCGAATGTCCCTTCCCCTACCAAGCTCGATCGTCCCCGGTGGATTTCAGACTGCTGAGCTGTCAGCAAGAATTTCAAGCCAGTGGTTCCTAGCTTCATGGGCTCCGTGGGAGTGGGAACTGCTGAGTGAGACCACTTAGCTCTCTGGCTTTAGCTCCCTTTCCAAGGGAGGGAATGGTTCTGTCTCACTGGGGTTGCAAGTGCCACTGGGGTATGAAAAAAACTCTTGCAGCTAGCTCAGTGTCTGCCCAAACAGCCACCCAGTTTTGTGCTTGAAACCCAGAACCCTAGTGGTGTAGGCACACTAGAGAATCTCCTGATCTGCAGATTGCAAAAACTGTGAGAAACGCATAGTAACCCAGCCGGGTGGTACAGTCCTTCAATGGCTTCCCTTGGCTGGGGGGGAGGTACCCTGGCTTCTTGCAGTTCCCGGGTGAAGCCAAGCCCCACCCTGCTTCTGCCCGCCCTCTGTGGGTTGGACCCACTTCCTAAACAGTCCCAGTGAGATGAACTACGTACCTCAGTTGGAAATGCAGAAATCATTCACCTTCTGCATTGGTCTCTCTAGGAGCTTCAGACTTATTAGCTCCTGAATAGGAGCTGTTCCTATTCAGCCATCTTGGCCCTTCCTACCCTCATGTCTTTTTTTAAAAAAATGTTGACCAAGTGATTCTATTTTGCACTTCTGAAGCAGATCAATTAACAAACATGATAAAAATTAGAACCAAATTATAGCATTCAGATCTCTCTTGTTCAATAGCACAATGATGAGCCATCTCAGTTACAGAAGACCACAAACTAGGATGGTCAGTAATCCATACACAATGTTTCAGTAACTATAAGGAATGGAACAGAAGGATGGTCCTGTTGGAAGACAAACTAGGCTGATATTTATATGAAACCCTATACAACTAACATTCTATAAAAATTGGGGTAAAAGAACAACCAAAAATCAAATATTATTACTTTTCTCATCTGCCCATGGGCACCTGAAATTTATTTTCTAGAGGAAATCCAGTTTTATTACATAATTAGAAATAAGGCTTAAATTTCTCTTCTAGCTATTAAGGAGTAAGGAAATAAACTTACTCTTTCTGTTCAACAATTAGAAAACTAGGCAAATATATGAAACAATTGTCTTCAGACATAGAACAACAGACATTTTAAGAGATAGGTCCCTGAGAGGGAGGACATAAAGAAGGTGGGGTCTGTGATTGTCCTAACCTACTGCCTGGAGTTTTCTGGGCACAGCACAGAGAGGGGGAAGACTTTATAGCTTGGTGGCCTTGCTGGACTAAGAAAACAAAGTTTGGAGTTGGAGGAGGCCAAAGAAACAGAATTTGTAGGTGAAATAACCAGATACAAAGTGCTAAGATCCCCAGAGGGAAAGAGAGAGGAGAGAGAGAGAGAAAGAGAGAGAGAGAGAGAACTGGAGATCCATGGAGGGTTCCCCTTGAGGCTTTGTCTGAATACCAACGTACACTTGTGAGTGGAACAGTCCCAGAGCTCACGCAAAGCTGGGGATAGTTCCTATTCTCATCATCCACAGTGGAAAGAACTCCTAATCCTAATATACGGAACGTCAGACAGAGTTCTCATAAGGATATTGCTTAGTAATAGGGTTAAATTAGCCACAGACTAAGAACTACTCTGGAGCTATTCTAACAGAGCTGAAAACGATCCTCCAAATGATCCAGCAGATTGGAAATAATTGCATTCCAGAAAGGAAAAGGGCACGCACGCATGCGCATGCACACACACACACACATACACGTGTATATATACACACACAAATAGGTATACATTTATACATATATGTTATAAATATATATATATATATTTTTAATTCAGGACCCAAAATGTAAAATTCACAATATCTGCATTCAACCAAAAGTTACCAGCATTAAAAGAAATAAAAAAGTATAACCCATAACCAAAAGAAAAATCCACCAACGGAAACAGATCCAGAAATGACATGGTTAATAAAATTAACAAGTAAAGCCATTAAAATAACTACCAAATTAGTAGTTCAATTCTAGTAAAATTAGTAGTTCAATTCTAGTAAGTCTTAATACAGTCTAAAAATACTAAGTTTCAGGTTACAACAACTGTAGACTTCATAAAGCTGCCAGCATCATCAGGGCAAGCAATATCAAGGTGAATAAGAGAAACTGACTCTAAACCAGAAAATATAGAGGATATCAGGCCTGAGTATGCCGACTCTCCCTTAGTGCCATACAGTCAAAAAATCACATCCTTCTTCTTTCTTCATCGGAAGATGGGAATGGGGAGGCCACTGGAGAGATTTATATCTCAAAGACTGAATACTACCTGATACGAACTATTACAGTTTTGGATCTGATGAAGCATTAAATTCTATCAGATACTTACCACCTTCCCCACTCCAACGCAAGCTATTTAGTGCATGGGAGTTATGAGAATGACCAGCTTAGTTATAAACAATAAAGGAGCTATATTTTCTGGACACATTCTAGTTATTTTGTGACTCTGGCAGCAGAAACCACTCTGTTTCTCTTTAATATGATCAACTTTGTTCAGATCATTTCTTTGCTTTGATGTTTTGTTAGTGGAACCTCTTTGAAATTTTTTCCACTTTGTTTCAGATTAATTTATATTCCCCTCAGATATACAGATGTAAGATTGAATATTGCTTTCTATTCACTTTCTTGTAACTTCAGTGTGTCATGGGAGGCAGTGTTATCAAGGGGAAGAAAGAACCAGAGGCGGACCCTGATATTTTGTGAAACATTCTATACCTCAGTTCAGTCTTTGTCACTGTACAGTTGTGGCTTTACTTTACTTCAGGAGGCAGAGATAGTTGGGCTTCTGATAGTTTATCACTTCAAAAGGGTTTCTAGAAAAATGGTGGGCATTTATTTTTCCTATTTCTTGTATTACTTTGAAATTGATGGCCAGTAGTTTGTATTCTCATAGTTGTTTTTTGTTTTTGTTTTTTGGTTTTTTTTGGCCTCAGATTTGGACTGTGGGAAAAGCATTAGGAAACTTGATTAGAATCTCCTGTTTCTTTCTTTGGCTATCACTTTCCTAAATTAATGGCATAAGGCTGAATTCCTTTTCTTGTTTCACAGCTACTAGTAAATAACTTTGCTGAGTTTAACTATTTTTATTTATTTTTAAACATAATTATTAAGCTTTATCCTTCTATCTTTACCTACAATCCATATTCTGCCATCTTTAATTAAATATAAGAAAACTAAGAGTTCCTCTAGTATATTTCTTCACACAATCCAAATTTGTGTATGTGATAGGTGTTCATGTGTATCCAACATCTACTTTAACACATCACATGCCTACCTGCTCTTTGCTAGATAAAACAGAACATTAGAAAATTTTTTCAGATATTGAGATTGATGTGTGCCCCTTAATCCTTTCTACACTGCTGATCTGTCAGCGAGAATTTCAAGCCAGTGGTTCCTAGCTTTTCTACACTAGTCTTATTTTTATACCCTATGATTACACAGTGAGTCGACTCCAATTTCCAAATCTATTTGTCATTTATATAAAAATAGATAGGTATGGTTACGTTTAAAAATAAATATAAGAATACAACTATATGCTTTCCACAAGAAACTTACTTTAGATTGAAGGACACGAACAGTTTGAAGGTGAAAAGATGGAAAAAGATATTCCATGCAAATAGAAACTAAAAGATGCTGGTGGCTCTACTAATGGATGAATGAACAAAAGAAAATTGTGAGATATTCAGTGTAAAAAAGATAGCATGGATGAACCAGGGTATTATGCTAAGTGAAATAAGCCAGACACAGAAATAAAAATATTGCATAAATTTACTTATATAGAAAGTCTAAAAGATTCAAATACATGGAAACAGAAACTAGAATGATGGTTACCAAGGGTGAGTTGGGCATGGGGAGATGTTGGCCAAAGGGTACAAAGTTGTAGTTATGTAGGATATAGGATGAATAAGTCTCCAGAGATCCAATGTACAGCATGATGACTAGTTAATACTATTGCATTGTGTAATGGACATCTGCCAAGAGTAGATTTCAGGGGCCCTTATCACATACACGACTTACAGAAAAAATAAAAGGTAACAATATGAGGAGATGGATATGTTAATTTGCTTGACCATAGTAATCATTTCACAAGGCACATGTATATTAAAACTTCATGCAGTACACCTTAAACATGTATGAAAAATACTTAGAAACGAACTTAACTAAGAAGGCAAAAAACTTATATACTAAAACTACGAAATATTATTGAAAGAAATGAAAGGAGACACAAATAAATGAAAACATATCCTTTTTTTTTCACTAGTCCCAGGATTTATTTTTTACATTTTAATTTTTTTTTTTTTTGTCCTCTTACTCAGTGATTTTCAAACTTTGGGTCACAAACCATTAGTGAGCCATGAAATCAATTTAGCAGGTCCCAACTAATTTTTTTTTTATACTTTAAGTTCTAGGGTACATGTGCACAACGCGGAGGTTTGTTACATATGTATACACGTGCCATGTCTATGTGCTGCACCCATTCACTCGTCATTTACATTAGGTATATCTCCTAATGCTTTCCCTCCCTGCTCCCCCTACCCCACGACAGGCCCCACTGTGTGAAGTTCCCCTTCCTGTGTCCAAGTGTTCTCATTGTTCAGTTCCTACCTATGAGTGAGAACATGCGGTGTTTGGTGTTTTGTCCTTGTGATAGTTTGCTGAGAATGATGGTTTCCAGATTCATCCATGTCCCTGCAAAGGACGTGAACTCCTCCTTTTTTAATGGCTGCATAGTATTCCATGCTGTATATGTGCCACATTTTCTTAATCCAGTCTATCATTGATGGACATCTGGGCTGGTTCCAAGTCTTTGCTATTGTGAATAATGCCGCAATAAACATACGTGTGCATGTGTCTTTATAGCAGCATGATTTATAATCCTTTGGGTATATACCCAGTAATGGGATGGCTGGGTCAAATGGTATTTCTAGTTCTAGATCCCTGAGGAATCGCTACACTGACTCCCACAATGGTTGAACTAGTTTACAGTCCCACCAACAGTGTAAAAGTGTTCCTATTTCTCCACATCCTCTCCACACCTGTTGTTTCCTGACTTTTTAATGATTGCCATTCTAACTGGTGTGAGACGGTATCTCATTGCAGTTTGGATTTGCATTTCTCTGATGGCCAGTGATGAAGAGCATTTTTCATGCGTCTGTGGGCTGCATAAATGTCTTCTTTTGAGAAGTGTCTGTTCATATCCTTTGCCCATTTTTGATGGGGTTGTTTGATTGTTTCTTGTAAATTTGTTTGAGTTCTTTGTAGATTCTGGATATTAGCCCTTTGTCAGATGAGTAGATTGCAAAAATTTTCTCCCATTCTGTAGGTTGCCTGTTCACTCTGATGGTAGTTTCTTTTGCTGTGCAGAAGCTCTTTTGTATAATTAGATCCCATTTGTCATTTTTGGCTTTTGTTGCCATTGCTTTTGGTGTTTTAGACATGAAGTCCTTGCCCATGCCTATGTCCTGAATGGTATTGCCTAGGTTTTCTTCTAGGGTTTTTATGGTTTTAGGTCTAACATTTAAGTCTTTAATCCATCTTGAATTAATTTTTGTATAAGGTGTAAGGAACGGATCCAGTTTCAGCTTTCTACGTATGGCTAGCCAGTTTTCCCAGCACCATTTATTAAATAGGGAATCCTTTCCCCATTTCTTGTTTTTGTCAGGTTTGTCAAAGATCAGATGGTTGTAGATGTGTGATATTATTTCTGAGGGCTCTGTTCTGTTCCATTGGTCTATATCTCTGTTTTGTTACCAGTACCATGCTTTTTTGATTACTGTAGTCTTGTAGTATAGTTTGAAGTCAGGTAGCATGATGCCTCCAGCTTTGTTCTTTTGGCTTAGGATTGTCTTGGCAGTGTGGGCTCTTTTTTGGTTCCATATGAACTTTAAAGTAGTTTTCTCCAATTCTGTGTAGAAAGTCATTGGTAGCTTGATGGGGATGGCATTGAATGTATAAATTACCTTGGGCAGTATGGCCATTTTCCCCTTCTATGTTCATAGTTTGGAAAACATCATATTGTTAAAACATCATGACTACCCAAGGTGATTTACAGATTTAATGCAATCCTTTCAAAAATTCCAATGGCTTTTTTTTCAGAAATGAAAAATCCATCCTAAAATTCATATGGAATCTCAAGGGACCCTGAATAGCCAAAACAGTGTTGAAAAAGAACAAACATACAGGTCTCATACATCCTAATTTCAAAGCTTACTACAAAGCCATGGTAGTAAAAACACTGTTTTACTGGCATAAAAAGATACATAAAGACCAATGGAATAGAATAATTAGCCCAGAAATAAACCCTTGTGTATATGGTAAATAATTTTTAACAACAGTGCTAAGACCAGTTAATGAAGAATGGACAAAGAAATATTGTTTGTGAAACTGCATATACACATGAAGAAAAAGGAAGAGAAGCAGAAGGGAAGAAGAAAGGTGAGGGAGAAGTAACAGAAGAAAAAAAGAGGAGGAAGAAGACGGTGGTGGCGGCTCTTACCATATACCATATTTTAAAACATACTCAAAATTAATCAAATACCTAAACTTAATAAAACAAGGGAAAACTTCATAACACTGAATTGGGTAATTAATTTTTAAAATATGATACCAAAAGTACAGGTGACTAAAAGCAAAATAGATAAGTTGAACTTCCTCAAAGTTAGAAACATTTGTGTATGAAAGGACAATAACAGTAGAGTGAAAAGTTAACCCATGGAACTGCGGAAAATATTTGCAAATTGTACATCTGATAAGGAATTGATATCCAGAATATATAAAGAATTCCTATAATTCAACAACAAATAAACTAACAACCCAACTTAAATAAGGGCAAAGAACTTGAATAGACATTTGTTAAAAAAAATATATGGAAATGTCCAACAAGTACATGAAAAGATGCTTAACATTACTAATAATTAGGGAAATCCAAACTGAAGCACAATGACATATGACTTCACACCCACTAGGATTACTATTATCAAAAAATTGAAATAACAAATGTTTGTGTGGATGTGAAGAAGGTGCAATTCTTGTGTGTTGCTGGTGGGAATGGAAAATGTTATGGCAGTTCATCAAAAAATTAGAGATAAAATTATCATATGATACAACAATTCCACTTCTGAGTGCATACCGAAAATAGCTGAAGGCAGAACTCAAACAGATATTTGCACACCCTTGTTCACAGAGCATTATTCACAATTGCCAAAAAGTGGGAGCTCCCCACATGTCCATCAGTGGATGAAAGGATACATAAAATATGGTATATGCATACAATGGAATATTATTCAGCCTTTAAAAGGCAGGAAATTGTTACATGTACTTCAGCTGGGCTCAATCTTGAAGATTTTATGCCAAGTGAAATAAATCAGTAACCCAATAGAAAAATATTGTATGATTATACTTATATTAGGTACCTAGAATGTAATTCATAGAGACAAAAAGTAGAATGGTGACTTCCAGGGTCTGGAGGTTCAAATGAATGGAGAGTTAGTGTTCAACGGGTACAAGATTTCAGTTGAAGAAGATAAGAGAGGTTTAGATATGAATGGTGATGATGGTTATGAGGGTTGCACAACAGTGTGAATTTATTTAATGCCATTGAACCGTACACTTAAAAATGGTGGAAATAGTAAATTTCATGTTTTGTATACTTTACAACAATTTTTATAAAACAGTGGTAAGAAAATCTACGTAACTGGGCATGTTTCCTTTTCTACCCCAGGTTTCACTTGAAATCAAGTTGGATTATTAAAAATAAAATTTATTTCAAGGGTCTTGGTGCATCAACTTTTTAGCAACTTTTAAGATACTTATACTTTGGTTTTGATTTCTAATTGTCACATTTTGTGTAATCTTTTATTAGACCCTTCCATGACCATTGTTATAAGTTACATTATAAATCCAAAATAAGCACAAAATATTGTTTACTATTTTATTTCATAAGAATGTGCAGAGCAGTTCTTCAGTGCTAACTTCATTCATATTGTTAGTCATAGAAAATTTTTTGAGTCACAGTAAGTTTATTTAATTTTATATAAAGCTTCTCAAAATTCAAAAAATAAGAAAGGAAAAAAATTCCCTCCTCTTTCAACTAATAAAACCACTGTATATATCCTTTCACACTTTCTTTTATCAATGGAATTTACATTGCCATAATCATATTTTTAAAAATAAATATCTTATTTTTTGTCATTTAACATTATTTTGCAGATAGTTTTCTGTACTTTTATTAAGCTTTTCAGTTTACTTTTATCCATAGTAAATCCACATTTATTTCTGTCATGTAGAATTATTACAATTTTCCTAATTCTGCTCTTAATTTTAGACATGCAGTCTGTTAGACATAATGTTAAATATTTATGCCTTATAGAAGGCTTTTTGTTTATACTGGATTACCTTAAGATAGATTTTCCGATCTGAAAATATTTGGTCAACATGTGAAATGCTTACCAGCCTCTGATAGCTGTCAAAGTGCCTTCTAAAACAGTTATGAAGTCAGGCATTTTACCTACATGTTGAAGATGGGATGGAACAAGAATGGGCATACCAGCTCAAGATGCTACAAAGTACTCTGAGTGGGATCTGATAATAGGAAATCCTCTGCCATTTACATATTTCCAATATAAAATCATGTCAGAGTCAGGCAGAAGTCTATTAAACAACAACTGAAAGTCATTCTCTCTTTACTTTTGTCATTTCTTTTTCTATCAACAAACATTAACTGAAAAAGTACTGTGCTATGCGGTTATGGGAATAAACCAGACAGGACTCTGTCTTAAAGGAATTTACATTGTGCAAAAAAAATGCACAATTAACTATGTAGACACTGTTCATGGCTATAAGGAAAATGTTGAAGTATTGGCATGGGATTTTTGAGGCAGGAATGACTCCTTATAGCTGATAGAAAATGGAAAAGTTGTCCTGAAACAATATTCTCAATGGGCCTTCAGAAGGGATAGGATTGGACATTGGGAAAAAGAGTGGACAAAGATTCTGGGCTGGCAAAAATGGAGAGCAAAATCAAACCAAGAAGGTAAGGAAATTCACAGCATGCATGATGGATTGGGAGTAGACATTATGGGATTTTTGTAAAGTGTGAATGAAAAAGTGATTGGAACCTATTTCATTAAGTCTCTTAAGTGCTAAAGAGTTTACATTTTATGCAAGAGACAATGCATGCCTGATACTCAGGATTGGGAGAGAGAGACCTAATAGAGGCTGTGATTCCGGAAGTCACTTAGTGTCCTGTTGTGTACGCAGGTGTATGAAATTAGAATAGTCCTGTAGGTATTTTCACCTTTAGGACAAGCGGGGTTCTTTTTCCGGGTCCCACAGTTTAGAAAGCCGCCGCCTGTCTCTTAAAAAATGTATTAAAGATCTGGACATCTTTATCACTTAAATTTAGATTCTACTATTGACAGAAAGTGACTTGTAAATGTTACTCTTAGTTCTTATGAAAATACTCTTCCAGACCTCAGGAAAACATGTATTTATCTCTTGCCTTGTGTCATCAAAACCAAAGGTGATTGTTTTGGAATACTGTAAAGATTTTTAATCCGGGCCACTACTATTGCCAGAGATGGGATCACTTTTGAGTTTGAAGAGGATCTGAGCAGAAATGCTTATGTAAGAAAAAAGACAAGTTACTTTTCAAATTCTTCCTCTCACATTGCATGTCTACTTTTACACTTCTTTTCATGCTTTGATTCATGGCTCCAGAAATATATAAAACTAAATGTAGTATTAGCAACAGTTTCACAGAGTGGCTGAGGCACATTTTGCAGTATCACATATTTCAAATTACTTTTAAATTTGTATATAGGCAGGTATAGACATAATGTGTAACGTGATACTGATTATATTTAATTATTGTTATCTACAGTATTTCTGTTCCATAAAGTTGCCTTCAGCACTGAACAAGCCAATGCTGAATAATGGGTCCTACGTAAATCTGAGGTAAGGTCCTCAAGAGCCTCTGGTCACAGCATTTTCATCAACTAATCAATACATAGCCTTGTTTAATGTGATTTTGTTTAAACACACCTTACTTAATGTGTATTCTCAGTTCATTAACATTAAACTTATGGCTAAATGCACTGTAACTCATGCCTGAACAAAGCTAATCTGATGCACGTATTTTGTCCTGATAGGAGCTAAGAAGGACCATCTCAGCCTTCTTGTGCTTGGGCACACTAGAGAGCACTCAACATTACGTTTGGGGATGGGCCATTTTAAATAGCAAAAAATCACCAACTAAAAGTACAAAATGCAAAAAATGTGATACTACATAGATCACCAAAAGGATTCTTATTTACATATGAGGGCTTTAACAAGAAGGCAGAGCTTTGACTTGTTTGAGCTCAGTTGGGAACTTGCACCTTAGGAAGCTGGCGTTTTTATATACAGGTAAGTCTGGGAATGACTGCAAAAGCAGTGTTGATTTCAGGGCAACAGATAGATTTTAGCAAGTAGGAGAATTTGCAAACACGGAATCCTCAAATAATGAGGATTGACTATATTTATATTCACAACCAGATGGACATTGAGGGCTACAATTGTCAATGGCTTTAGTTTTCTAGACTATTTAATGAGTTGATAAATTAATCAACTAAAATTTTAGTTTAATTAACATAATTTAAGACACTGGTATCTATTGGTAGTTTGTGTTATAATATAATTAAGATATAAAATATGTATCTCTCATGTTATAATTTTTTGTCTTTTAATTTTAATACATTTGAATATTTAGATAAAATAACTTTTTAGAAGGTCTATATGAAAAATTATGGGCCGGGTGCGGTGGCTCATGCCTGTAATGCCAGCACTTTGGGAGGCTGAGGCGGGCGGATCACAAGGTCAGGAGATTGAGAACATCCTGGCTAACATGGTGAAATCCCGTCTCCACTAAAAATACAAAAAAATTAGTCAGGCGTGGTGGTGGGCGCCTGTAGTCCCAGCTACTCAGGAGGCTGAGGCAGGAGAATGGCGTGAACCCGGGAGGCAGAGGTTGCAGTGAGCCGAGATCGAGCCACTGCACTCCAGCCTGGGTGACAGAGCAAGACTCTGTCTCAAACAAAAAAAAAAAAAAGAAAATGTATGAAAATACCTTAGGTTTCTCTTCATTTATTTTAACTACATTTTATTTATTGATGTATTTATTTATTTTTAAAATCTCTATAACATAGTGGATCCTCATTTCTCCATACTATTCCATTATTAGGGCATTTTTGTGGTCCTTAAGTCATATTTTAATAAAATATATAATAAAATACGTATACTTTGAATATAATTCCATTTTATTTTTTTAATTTCTTATCTAACACTGAGAATGTATATAGTCTGAGATCAAGATTAAAATAAATAAAACACTCAAATGCAAACAAAAGATGGGCCCAGAAAAAAATTTTAAAGGACTGAAGATAAATTCTTACAATTGTTAAGGTGGACATATTTAATATATTTTACTTAACAATTTGTTTGCATGATCTGTAACATTTGTTGGTGCAAAAATAATTGCAGTTTTTGCATTGTTGATGTTTGCTGTTTGATATTGAAATACATTCTTAAATAAATATGGTTATGCCCATCATTTTAATGGGCATTTCTTGATTTATGTTTTTTTGCTAATGACACTACTTGCTGTTTATTTTATGTTTATTTTAGACTATTGAAATGATGTTGGACAAAAAGCAAATTCGAGCAATTTTCTTTTTTTTTTTTTTTTTTTGAGATGGAGTCTAGCTCTGTTGCCAAGCTGGAGTGCAGTGACTCAATCTCGGCTCACTGCAATCCCTGATTCCCTGGTTCTAGTGATTCTTCTGCCTCAGCCTCCCGAGTAGCTGGGGTTACAGGTGTGCACCACCACGACCAGCTAATTTTTGTATTTTTAATAGAGACGGGATTTCATCATGTTGGCCAGGATGGTCTTGATCTCCTGACCTCGTGATTCTCCCGCCTCGGCCTCCCAAAGTGCTGGGATTACAGGCATGAGCCACTGTGCCCAGCCGCAATTTTCTTATTCGAGTTCAAAATGGGTCATAAAGCAGCAGAGACAACTTTGCAACATCAACAATGCATTTGGTCCAGGAACTGCTCATGAACGTACAGTGCAGTGGTGGTTCAAAAAGTTTTGTAAAGGAGACAAGAGCCTTGAAGATGAGCAGCATAGTGGCCAGCCATTGGAAGTTGACAACAACCAATTGAGAGCAATCATGTAAGCTGACCCTCCTACAACTACATGAGAAGTTGCTGAAGAACTCAACATCAACCATTCTACAGTCATTTGGCATTTGAAGCAAATTGGAAAGGTGAAAAAGCTTAATAAATGGGTGCCTTATGAGCTGAGTGAAAATTTTTTTAAATTGCCATTTTGAAGTATTGTCTTTTCTTATTCTAGGCAACAATGAACCATTTCTTGATTGGATTGTGATATGAAATGAAAAGTGGATTTTTTATGACAACCAGCAATGACCAGCTCAGCGGCTGAGCTGGAAGAAGCTCCAAAACACTTCCCAAAGCCAAACTTGCACCAAAAAGGTCATGGTCACTGTTTGGTGGTCTGCTGCCGATCTGATCCACTACAGCTCTCTGAATCCTGGAGAAAGCATTACATCTGAGAAATATGTTCAGCAAATCGATGAGATGCACCAAAAACTGCAATGCTTGCAGACGGCATTGGTCAACAGAAATGGCCCAATTCTTCTCCACAATGCCCAACTGCACATCACACAACCAACGCTTCAAAAGTTGAATGAATTGGGCAATGAAGTTTTGCCTCATCTGCCATATTCACCTGACCTCTCACCAACCGACTACCACTTCTTTAAGCATCTCAACAATGTTTTGCAGGGAAAACACTTCCACAACCTTTAGGATGTAGATGTAGAAAATGCTTTCCAAGAGTTGCTTGAATCCCAAAGCACAGATTTTCACACTACGGAAATAAACAAATTTATTACTCATTGGCAAAAATGTGTTGATTTTAATCATTCTTATTTTGATTCATAAAGATGTGTTTGAGCCTAGTTCATGGTCTAAAACCGCAATTTCTTTTGCACCAATCTAATAGATGTAAGGTTATGGGCCTCCACTGGTACTCTTGTTTTGAGCCCCACAGAAGTTAATGGTGGATCTTCAGCTTGGAGAGTGGTGGTGATGGTAAAGAGAATAGGATCATTCTGAATATTCACTGGTGACTGGCACTCCCTTGTACACTGACTGCTGTGCCTGACTTGTGTGGGGGCCATGCAAGTGGGGACAGATGAAAATCAGGAAAGTCAACTTCTGTGGAGGGAAGATTTAAAAAAAAAAAAAAAGAGTAAGATTTGGAGGGGAGGGAGAGAAGAGAGTTGATAAAAGCTTATAAAACTATGGAAATTAATTATAAATTTAAATGCCTCATTATTGGGATTAAAACGGAGACAAGTTCAGAAGCTCTACTCTAATTGTGAGGGTTTATTATTTATGATGCTCCATTTAGATTAGGAGTGCAGTGGCACGAAGCTCGTTTTTATCAAATGCTAATGAGTAATAATTGCTATCATAAGTAACACTACTCTTCATAATGACACAGCAGAATACCTCTTTATCACATCTATTTAGGATATTAGTGGACAGAATATAATGAGAAACAATTTTATGGTGAGACAATAACATATAAACCTTTCAAGTGAGCTATCACAATACCGATACAAATAAAACAGTATAAATAACAGTAAGGACATTGCAGGCAGATATACCTAAGATCAAAAATCCCAAGAATGTTATTTATTAATCTGATTAATTTATTCAACCTTTGCAAGACTCAGTTTCTTTATCTGGAAAAATGGGGATATAAATTATGATTTTGCAGTGCTGTGAGAATGAAGTGAGGTGATGTAAATAAGGAACTTGTTATATTGTCAAGAATAGAACGCTCAATAAATTGAGGCTCTATTAATAGTGGTGTTACTACTCTGTTAAAAATTCAATCATGTCACTCTTTTGCTCAAAAGCTTCTAAGGGTGCCCATATCTCAAAGATTAAATGCCAAAGTCCCAAGGATGGGCTAGGAGGTCATTTACACTCTGGCTGTCCCCCGCCCCCCATCCTTCTATTCTCTGACGGCATTTGGAGTCATCTCGTTGTATTCTTTCCTCACTCACTTCTCTGGCCACACAGGTCTCCTTGCGGTTTCTCAACAAGGCCAGGCACACTGCTAGACCAAGGCATCTGCACTTGCTGCTTTTATCCTGAAATAGTCTTCTCTTGTATATGCATGGTTCATGCTCCTTAACTTTCTTTAGGTATTTACTCACATGTCCTCTTCTCAATGAGACCTTTCAAGACCACTCTATTTAAAATTACAATCTTCCTCCTAAAAAGTCTCTGTTTCTTTTGCTTGCATTTTTTTCTCAATATGGCTTATTATGCCATCTACGGTGATTCATCTCTTATAGCATACAGCTTAAATTTCTCTCAGGTGCCCCAGTGGGAATAAGACTAGACACCCTGAACCTTGGAGTCCTTTCATTCACAAGCTTAATGTGATTCTGTTTGTATTGTCTTGCATTTTATTGGCAAAATTATGGTATATGAGGACTTAACTTAAAAAAATAACGTTTCGTTTGCCTCTGTCTTGCTGTCTTGCTTCTTAAACTCAACCCTAATTTTTTTTTTTTTTTAACATTTTGGTAGGACATTATTTTACCTTAAAGCCTTTAAATTCAGAAGCTGTGAAGGAAACTACTACCTGTTTTCTTAATATTTCTTCTCCAGTTTTTCCCTATAGTAATAGAATTCTTCTTTTGGCTCATGGCTGTCCAGGTAAAAACATGCCCCACTCTTCCTTGCTGGTAGCCATGACCAAATGACTGAGTTTAAGTTTGGGCCAGGGAAATGTTAGTGAAAGCAGTATGTGCAACTTTTTGATTTATGACCATAAGAGGGAGGTGTCCCTGTGGGTGTGGTCGTCTTTGTGCAGACAAGGGTAACACCCCAAAGATTACTGAGCAAGCATTCTGGATCTTCAACACTATAAAGTTGTCCTAACCACCCTGGGATGCCTTCCAAGCTGGTTAGATTTAAGAACGAAATTGACTTTCATCTTGATGAAGAAATTTATTTGGCAGTTTCTTGTTAAAGTAGTGTAGGTTCTATCCCCACAAATACAATAGAACACAATTTTAACAGCAGTTTTGTTCTGAATTATGTCATCAAGAGTAGTGTCATCATTAAAAAAAAATAATGTGTGCTGCATTTATTGAGCCATGCCATATGCTAGAACTCTGCTAGGCAATGATCATTTATAACTTTCAAAGCAGTCCTATAAAGTAGGTATTATTCTAGTCTTATAGACGAGGAAGCTGATGCTTTGAGAAGTTATACAGCTGGTCCACATTTGCTTTATTAACTAATAAATCCATGAATTACTTTATCATTTCCAGAGTGTTTCTGGTTACAGAGAACTCTCTTGGCACACTACATTTCACAGAGCCTCCAAAAGAAGTAATGGTGGCGCTGAGACCAAAAGAATAAGAGGAATTTACTTTGTTAATATGAGAGAAAAATCACATTACCGGTAGGAACATATAATGAGCATAGGTCCCATTGCAGGAGGGACCGTGGTAAGAACGAGTGGTGAAAACAAGGTTAATGTGATTTCATTTTTTTGGATAAATGCCCAAAGGTGGGATCCTGGATTATATGATCGTTTTATTTTTAATTTTTTAAGGAATCCTTATATTGCTTTCCATAGCAGAGTCATCATTTTGCATTTCTACCAGCAGTGTACAAGAGTTATGATTTCTTCATATTGTCACCTACACTTATCTTTTTTTATAATAGCTATCCTAACAAATATAAAGTGATAATGTGTTTTGATTTTCAGTTCCCTGATGAATAGTGAAGTCAACCATTTTTTCATATATCTGCTTCCCAATTATATGTCATATTTGGAGAAATGTCTATGCAAGTCCTCAGCCATTTTGTTATTGAAATATTGGGGCTTTTTTTGCTACTGAATTGTAGAAGTTCCTTATATATTTTGGAAAACATATATATATAAAGGTTTTCCATCAATGGTCATATATATGTATCCATGTATATATATACACACACACACACACATTATGCATATACATACACATGTATATATGTGCACACACTCACACACCCCCATATAATTCTTCTTTCAGGGGCTCTGTGAAAGGTAGTGTAATGGAAGAGGGTCTCTCTAATGAGGAATGCTCTAGAAATGATAAACAAATTCATAAATTTATTAGTTAATAAAGCAAACTTGGACCATGTAAACAGTGAAATATTATTCAGCCTTTTAAAAGAAGGAAATCCTGCAATATATGACGAGCTGGAAAAACTTTGAGGAAATGACGCTAAGTGAAATAAGCCAAGCACATACAGACAAATATGTAAAATTCCACTCTTATGAGGTATCTAAAATAGTTGAATTCACAGAAGCAGAGATTAGAGTGTTGGTTGCTAGGGCCAGTAGGAAGGAGGAAATGAAAAGTTACTAATCAAAGAGTGTAAAGTTTCAGTTATGCAAGATGAATAAGTTCTAGAGACCTGTTGTACAACGTTTGGCTTATAGTCAACGGTACTGTATTTTACACCTTAAAATCTATTAAGAGGTTAGATCTCTAAGTGTTCTTACCAGAATAAAATTGTTTTTAGTAAAAGAGGAAATTTCTGTAGCTAGACAAGTATGAGCAAGATTGTGGTGAGAGCTGAGACTGGAAAAAGTAAAGACCTGTCTACACAGACCTAGACGATACAGTAAAGAAATGTATCTTGGAATAATTGAAAAGCTTTAAGAAAGCAGTGGCATTATTTTTGATTTGCTTATTACAATGAGCACTTTAGTATAAGGAGAGTAGAATGGCTTCTAGAGGAAAATAGAATGGCTAGGAGATATCGCATTAAATTAATACATGATAAAAAAAGATGTAATGGCATTTTGGATTAACATAATGTTAATCCAAATGTCACAATGGATGTAAAGAAAAGTAGACAAGTAAAAGGAGTTTCAGGAAGCATTTGGGACAATTTGATGATGACCTGGGAGAAATTCCCAGGGTCTCTACAGTTTTGTGCTTTGGAGCATCATACTTTAACCTACAAGTAGTTACAGCATAAATAATAAACAATTCTGAAGATGGAGATAGAGGCATAAAAACATGTGGTAGATGTACTCAGGACTAATTCATTGATTCTTGAATCTGACAGAGATCAAGAAGAGTTGTTTTTTTGGAGGTGTAGGTGTGTGTTTTTGTTTTTTTGAGATAGGGTCTCCTTCTGTCACCCAGGCTGCAGTGGCACCACATCTTAGCTCATTACAGCCTCAGCCTCCCAAGCTCAAGCAATCCTCCCACTTCAGCCCTCATGAGGTAGCTGGAATCACATCCAGCTAGTATTTAAAGAAAACTTTTGTAGAGATGCAGGTCTCCCTGTGTTGCCCAGGCTGGTCTCTGACTCCTGGGCTCAAAGAATCCTCCTGCCTTGACCCCCCAAATGGCTAGTATTACAGGCATAAGCCACTATGCCTGGCCTAAGGAGAAATTCTAGAAAGCGTTTGCATTTGAACTGGTCTTTAAAGGCTAAAGAAGTTCCATACTAGGCTAGATGAGCAAAATGTCTGTCTTAAATATTCCTTTCTCATAAACTCTTAGTTTATGAGAAAACAATGTTCCTTTCTCATAAACTCTTAGTTTATGAGAAAGCATCTGACATTTTGTTTGCTCCCTTTTTTGCCCATAGGTCACCATGCTCAGTATCCTGTAATCCTCCTACCTTACCCACTGCTAACTATATCCAAGTGCGTGACTCAAAGGCTGCCTGTAATGGTTTTCCTAGAGTGTCTGGCTAAAAGCATACAAACTGGTCAGGTGCCACAGGTCTGCCTATTTTTGCATAAAGACTGTCTTTATCAATCACGCTAACTTAATTAGCTGGCTGGAGAATAGAAGCAGGGTAGAAATAGCTCAATCATTTTAGTGGTGGAGATCTAGGGTAAGGAGGACTGGATGCTTTTTTTTTCTTTTGAGATGGAGTGTCACTCTTGTTGCCCACACTGGAGTGCAGTGGCATGATCTTGGCTCACTGCAACCTCTGCCTCCCAGGTTCAAGCGATTCTCCTGTCTCAGCCTCCCGAGTAGCTGGGATTACAGACACATGCCACCACGCCAGGCTAATTTTTGTATTTTTAGTAGAGACGGGGTTTCATCATATTGATCAGGTTGGTCTTGAACTCCTGGCCTCAGGTGATCCGCCTGCCTCGGCCTCCCAAAGTGCTGGGATTACAGACGTGAGCCACCGCGCCGGGCCTGGATGCCTTTTTTTAGGGACTGACCAGATAGGCAGGACTTGAGAAGAAGCCTTGGTCCTAAATAACGTTTCACTTCTCCAGGAGGACTGACTATGTGGTACTTCAGAATTTTTCCCATTTTCTTGCTTTTCTGACCTTGACATATCTCTATTGATTGCAACAAAGTAGCCAAATTAATTCTGAACATACAAATGAAATACTGTTTTAATAATCTCACCTGTTTCTCAGAAAAAATGCAAGATATTTGAGGCTTTAAAAATTGCAAAACTAGCTGCTTCTCCGAGGAAACACCAAATGGCGGATGACGCAGGTGCAGCGCGGGACCCGGAGGCCCTGGTGGCCCTCCGGGCCCTGGGATGGGGAACTGCGGTGGCTTCCGCGGAGGTTTCGGCAGTGGCAACCCGGGCCGGGGTAGCGGCCGTGGACGGGGCCAGGGCCGAGGCCGCGGAGCTCGCGGAGGCAAGGCCGAGGATAAGGAGTGGATGCCCGTCACCAAGCTGGGCCGCTTGGTCAAGGACATGAAGATCAGGTCCCTGGAGGAGATCTATCTCTTCTCCCTGCCCATTAAGGAATCTGAGATCACTGACTTTTTCCTGGGGGCCTCTCTTAAGGACGAGGTTTTGAAGATTATGCCGGTGCAGAAGCAGACCCTTGCTGGCCAGCACAACAGGTTCAAGGCGTTTGTTGCTATCGGGGACTACAATGGCCACGTCGGCCTGGGTGTTAAGTGCTCCAAGGAGGTGGCCGCCACCATCCGTGGGGCCATCATCCTGGCCAAGCTCTCCATTGTCCCCATGCGCAGAGGCTACTGAAGGAACAAGATCGGCAAACCCCACACCGTCTCTTGCAAGGTGACAGGCCGCTGCGGCTCTGTGCTGGTGCGCCTCATCCCTGCACCCAGGGGCACTGGCATCGTCTCCGCACCTGTGCCCAAGAAGCTGCTCATGATGGCTGGTATCGATGACTGCTACACCTCAGCCCGGGGCTGCACTGCCACCCTAGGCAACTTCGCCAAGGCCACCTTTGATGCCATCTCTAAGACCTACAGCTACCTGACCCCTGACCTCTGGAAGGAGACTGTATTTACCAAGTCTCCCTATCAGGAATTCACTGACCACCTCGTCAAGACCCACACCAGAGTCTCTGTGCAGCGGACCCAGGCTCCAGCTGTGGCTACAACATAGGGTTTTTTATACAAGAAAAATAAAGTGAATTAAGACAAAAAAAAAATTGCAAAAATACTGGTCTTATGCTTTTATTAAGTTGAAACAGTTCAATATTTTCAAATTAAAAATATATAAATGGATTTTAACATCAGCATTATCATAAAGTTTCAGAAATAATTTGCTAATGTGAAAATGCAGAAGTTTGATTTTTTTTTCCAAAGACTCTTCCGTGTAATTAGGTTCAATAACTTAACTGATGATAGGAGGAATCTGTACCCTCTAATCCATTTAGTATTTTCATGTGATTTATTTCAGTGAGAATACTAGCTACGTCAAATGTAAATTCAAATGTTTTATTAACTATTTTAATGATATTAACTTTTAATGTCTTTTTTCACATAGAATCAATCCCTTATGATGTAAAAAGTTTGCTTCAAAATTAAGACTTAGTTTTACCAAAAGTTGCCAACATATATTTGTAGATAGGGAAAAAATCTGAAAATTACAGTAGTGAAAAGTTTCTTGTTACTAGTATAATAATCATCAAAAGTTATTTTCTATATTAGATTTCTCTGTTGAACAGTATTCCCATCAAGTTATAGTGAAATAATAATAAACATTTCGGTGATCTTTTGAACCCTGCAAAATATTGAGGCTTGTTGTCGATGAGCACAAAAAATAAATCTCAGAATCTTACTGTGGTTTTGTACAGAGTCTGAATCAACTTAAAATGTTAGAAACTGCTGTTTAAAAACTAGCCCTTTAGCATTCTTTGACAATTAGTTTTGTATAAGCATGTAATTATTTTAGGTTTGTATCTCACCCATCTGTTTTCTTTTATTTATAGAAAAACATATAAAAGTATGGCAAGAATCTCCTTTATTATCAAGTATTTCTGTTGGGATTTTTTAAAAGTTTCTAATTTATATTTGCTCATAGTTTTATATTTTTTGTGTTAAATGTATTCATATAAATGGCTTAAAAGTGAAAGCAAAAGCTGCAATTACTTTACACCAACCTAATACTATTATGTGACTTACAAAAAAAAAAATCACGAAAACAGAAACAAAAACAAAAACAAAATCACATTCTTGGTCTACCGCTTACATGCACCAATGTCTACCCACACCCTAACAAACACTCTCTTCTTTTTTATGGTAATTTTTACTATTTATATCTATATTTTCTTAAAAAAAATTCACATTAATATTTCTTATTTTTTTCAATTAGACAATATCTCTTCCCGTTCTTCCATGAAAAAAATAATTAATTTAACATACACATAATAACATTATTCACTGTTGCCCATGCAGAGGTATTTCTCTTTCTCCATTTCCTCAGTATAGTTATATGACAGTCTGTGGTTTAATTAATAGTCGTCTCTTCGCTAAGAAGACATTATACTCAGTTGTATCATATTGTATACTAAGATCACACAGTGTTTCTTGTAAATGTTCTTGTTTCCTTTAGCATTAATAATTGTCTATTCATAGCTATTTCCATATATCTATCATTGATTCTTCTCTTAAATTCTTAACACATATTTATTTATTTATTTTTAGGAGATGGTCTCACTCTGTCATCCAGTCTAGAGTGCAATGGTGTGATCATAGCTCATTGCAGCCTCAAACTCCTGGGCCCAAGCAATTCTCTTGTCCGAGACTCCCAGGTAGCTAGGACTACAGGTGTGCACCACCATGCCTATTCTTCTCTCAAATTTTTTACCAAAAATGTAACACTCATTTCCACATAGTCAAATACATCAGATATTCTACTAATTCTATTGATTTTACAGTGGAACTGTCATTCCTGGAGTCCTCTACCATTTGCCTTACACTGGATAGATTAGCTCCTGTGCAGCTCCTCCTGGGACCAGCTTTGACCTTCATCGTGGAAACTGTCTTTTCTTGTCTTTTATGCAAAATATAAACCTTGCCCTTTACTTCACACCCTATATAAATATTAACTTCAAATGGATCATAGATTTACATGAAAGGATTAAAACCATAAAACTTCTAGAATATAACAATAAAAAATAGTGACTTTGGTAAAGAGTTATTTAATAGAGCATTAAAAGCATGGACTATAAACAAGAAAATGGATAAATTAAAACTTATTGAATTTTTTTAATGGTTTTCAAAAGATATAGTTAAGATAATTAAAAGGCAAATCACAGGCTGGGAGAAAGAATTGCAATATATATCCACACACATATATATGCTATATATATATACACACACACATATGTAAGATGTATGTATATACACACACATATGTAATATGTATGTATATACACACACATATGTAATATGTATGTATATACACACAAAAAAAACCAAGAATATATAAAGAAATGTACAAAGAATATATAAAATATATAGAGAATAAATACAAAGAATATATAAAGAAAATATGAAAAAGCCTTACTACTAGAAAATATGAAGAAAAATCATTAAAAAATGGAGGGTAACCAAGGATTTGGACACTTAAATGAAGATATACAAATGACACAAGAAAAGTTGTTCAATATTATTAGTCATTAGAGAAATGCAAGTTAAAACCATAATTAGATGCTACTACTGGGCCAGTATTAATTTATTGCTTTTCAGCTGCACATTTGCCCTTCAGCACCGGCTGTGATATTGGACTGGCTATCTTAAGCATTCTTTTTTTACAGTGAGCAGAATGCTAACCATACTCAGTAGAAGGCATACACTGCCGGAGGAAGGGGCTTCTCTTGCTGGTTTTAGCTGCTGCACAGTTGCTGAGTGGTGCAGTTGCGTGGCCATCCTGTGCTGCTCTGCTCCAGCCTTGAGTCCAGACTTTGTCATCTCTAAGCAGACCTAGAAATGTGTATCAAAATCAGGAATGATGATAAGGGAGGCTGAGAAAACTACTGGGGTCTAGGAAGAACGGCCCAGAGAAGGAAGAGCTAGGATAACAAATAGTATGTTCTAGAGAAGTAAGTGAGAGAAATATCTCAGAAATTACCAGATATAAGGGATGCCTGTTCCTAATTAATTCTTGCATGTTTATGGCTATATTTTCAGTGGGCTAAAACTGTTTAAAGGTCTTTAGTTAAACAAGACAGTTCAACTAATTACTCAGATTCTTGAAGCTACCATGTGGCAGAAATTGGATTTGATCCCAGGACTAGTAGGTTCTGAAATCTGCCAACATTACAAAGATATTTAACAAACTATATTTTATAGAATACTTATTTTACTCAATTCCGATAGTCTATTGAGGAGTGTTTAGGGTGAGGTTTCATGAGCAAAGTTTGGGAAATTCTGATAAAATAGTGTTCTTTATTGAAATATTCTTAGGAATATACTGATTGCTATAGCGGACACATATACAACATGTAACAAATACATTTCACCTCCAAAATATTTTCTTAAAAGGAATGTTTCGGGGGACTGTTTGCTGCAGAACATAATTTGGAAAGTATTGCATTACATCTTGTGACCCACTATAATGGCCTTATTAATTTTCCTTTCATGCTGTATAGGCGTAGCATTATGTCCTCAAAGCAGTTTCAATAAGAGAGCCACCGTTTACTTACTCTGAGAATGGGAGATGTCAATTCTTTCATTTCTGTGTGATTTTGTAATACTCCATCCTCCTATAAACAGGCAGGAAAATCAAGCTAATAATCACTGGGAAAAGAAAATCTACATGGCTAATGGTTTCTTGAGCATGTACTAATTGCTATTTCTTTTGCTGCCTTACTGGATACTTTATAAAATCTATACTGAAAGCTGTAGATTCTTCTACTGTATTGCTGCTTTATTTTTGACAGTTTCAGAGACTTCTAAGGATTTACAGGTCCCCTCCTCCTCCACTATTTTTTTTTCTAAATAGAGCCACTTCTTCAGACTCTTCTAAAGTTTCTTCACAGTAGTTACTTAAGCTGGCTTGTCTATTTTCCTCTTGGTAGTTTTCAAGTGCTTAGAGATATAGTCTTTAACTTATAAAATCCTTTCAAAAAGTAGTAGGTTTCAAGAGAGTTCATAGCCCATTGAAGAGTAGTAAGAAGCAGCTCTACAGAATGTAAACTGTATCCAATATATAAGGTGATGGTAATATTTTAGCAATTTTGCAAGCTATTTTATTAAATAAACACATTGGAAACAATTCTGGATATTTTTTAAAAGCATGTAGTTTTACCACTTGAATTCAATAATGATTAGTGTCTTAGGGTAATTTTTATCCTCAACGCAATTTTAGACTTATCTCTCTCTGAATTTCCTTCCAGTGTGGCATTCTGCTGTTTCACTTAAGAGCACATAAACATTTTTCCATGGTGTTTCATATTTCCCATGAACATAAGTTTAATGACTGAAGAATATTCCAGTGGTTTATTTAATTATTCCCTTTTTGAAGCATTTTAAGATTATTTTCTATTTTTTCTCTGCAAGTACTTCTGTAATAAACATATGGTATATAAAATTTTCCCCCATATTTTGAACTCTTTATGATAGTTTCTTGTAAGTAAGATTACAGGGTCAATGGACATGAACACTTTCATGGCTCTTAATGCTTATAATCAAATTGCTTTCTAAGAGGTTGTATCAATTTACAGTGCTACTAACTACATATGAAAATCAGCCATTTTAGGGCCATCCTAATATTTAGGCAATTCTCAATAATGCCAGTTTATGCATTTCTGTATTTCCAGTTTTTAATGGCATTATCTGTAATAGGGAATAATTAGGATATTAGTAAACAGACCACACAATCTGCTTTTGTTTCCCACCGAATCTGCATAGTAAATACAGTTGATCCTTGAACATTTTGGGGGTTAGGCACACCAGCTCCTCCTGCACTTGAAAGTCCTTGTATAACTTTTGACTCCCAAGAACTTACCTAATAATAGATTACTGTTAACTAAAAGCCTTACTGATAACACAAACTGTTGATTACCAAGTAATTTGTATGCTATACGTATTATATACTGTATTCTTACAATGAAGTAAGCTAGAGAAAAGAAAATGTTGTTAAGAAAATGATAGCTTTTGTTTTTTACTGGCAAGATGGCTGAAAAGGAACAGCTCCAGTCTGCAGCAATCAGCAAGACCAATGCAGAGACAAACCACTGCTCAAGGAAATAAGAGAGGACACAAACAAATGGAAAAACATTCCATGCTCATGGATATTAAGAATCAATATCGTGAAAACAGCCATACTGCCCAAAGTAATTTATAGATTCAATGCTATCCCCATCAAGCTACCATTGACTTTCTTCATGGAACTAAAAAAAGCTACTTTAAATTTCATATGGAACCAAAAAAGAGCCCATAGAGCCAAGACAATCCTAAGCAAAAAGAACAAAGCTGGAGACATCACGCTACCTGACTTCAAACTATACTATAAGGCTACAGTAACCCAAACAGCATGGTATTGGTACCGAAACAGATATATAGACAAATGGAACAGAACAGAGCCCTCAGAAATAACATCACACATCTACAACCATCTGATCTTCGACAAACCTGACAAAAGCAAGCAATGGGGAAAGGATTCCCTATTTAATAAATGGTGCTGGGAAAACGGGCTAGCCATATGCAGAAAATGGAAACTGGACCCCTTCCTTATATCTTACACAGAAATTAACTCAAGATGGATTAAAGACTTCAGTGTAAAATCTAAAACCATAAAAACCCTAGAAGAAACCCTAGGCAATACCATTCAGGACATAGACGTGGGCAAAGACTTCATGACTAAAACACCAAAAGCAATTGCAACGAAAGCCAACATTGACAAATGGGATCTCATTAAACTAAAGAGCTTCTGCTCAGGAAAAGAAACTATCATTAGAGTGAACAGGCAACCTACAGAAAGGGAGAAAATGTTTGCAATTTATCCGTCTGACAAAAGTCGTATGTCCAGAATCTACAAGGAACTTAAAGTTACAAGAAAAAAACAACCCCATCAAAATGTGGACCAAGGATATGAACAGACATTTCTCAAAAGGAGACATTTATGCCGCCAAGAAACATGAAAAAAAGCTCATCATCACTCGTCATTAGAGAAATGTACATCAAAACTACAATGAGATACCATCTCACACCAGTTAGAATGGCGATTATTAAAAAGCCTGGAAACAACAGCTGCTGGCAAGGATGTGGAGAAATAGGAATGCTTTTACACTTTTGGTGGGAGTGTAAATTAGTTCAACCATTGTGGAAGACAGTGTGGTGAATCCTTAAGGATCTAGAACCAGAAATACCATTTGACCCAGCAATCCCATTACTGGGTATATCCCCAAAGGATTATAAATTATTCTATGATTAAGACACATGCACATGTATGTTTATTGCTGCACTATTTACAATAGCAAAGAATTGGAACCAACCCAAATGCCCATCAATGATAGACTGGATAAAGAAAATATGGCACATATACACGATGGACTACTACACAGCCATAAAAAAGAATGAGTTCATGTCCCTTGCAGGGACATGGATTAAGCTGAAAACCATCACCCTCAGCAAACTAACACAGTAACAGAAAACCAAACAATGCATGTTCTCACTCATAAGTGGGAGTTGAACAATGAGAACACATGCACACGGGGAGGAGAACATCATGCACTGGGGCCTGTCGGGGGCTTAGAAGGTCAGGGGAAAAGGGAGGGAGAGCATTAGGACAAATACGTAATGCATGCAGGACTTAAAACCTCAATGACAGGTTAATAGGTGCAGCAAACTACCATGGCATATGTGTACCTATGTAACAAACTTGCACCTTCAGCACATGTATCCCAGAACTTAAAGTAAAAAAATAAATAAATAAATAAATAATAAAATTACAAGGAAAAGAATATATTAACATATTTACTATTTATTAAGTGCAAGTGGATCATCATAAAAGTCTTCCTCCTTGTCATCTTCACACTGAGTAGGCTGAAAAGGAAAAGGAAGAGGAGGGGTTCATCTTTCTGTGTCAGGGTTGGCAGAAGAAAATTTACACAAAAGTGGACTAGGGCAATTCAAACCCATGTTGTTCAAAGGTAGACTGTACATTTAAAAGCAAAACATGTAACTGTCACCTCCTACACACTCCTCTACATGTTGGAAGAGTAGGTTTTATGTAGTATATTAGAAATGCTTTCAGGGTCCTTGTCTAGTCCACACTGATTCTTTGTGAGTTGCCAGGGATGGGTTCTTCCAGGCAAATTTTATGATGCTGCTTTCTCCTTCCCAGCAATCTCATGGAAAAAGATTGCTACCTGAACCAGATTCCCTCTTACAGGTCTAGAACTAAGAGATAAACGCTCTGAGTCAGTCTACATTTTCTCTGCAACTGAAAGTTCATGAAAATTCAGGAACTGGAGGGCATAATATACAAATGAGCATCAGAGAGAGGGTTTCTTTAGAAAGAAACAGAGGCAAGAGACACATTGGGGAAAGAGATAGAAAACGAAAGACTTCTTTGGTCCCTTTTGGCTTTCTGGTTTCCACATTCAGTCTCTGGTGTCCCAGGCTATTATTCCTATCTAGTATTTTATGACATAGTCAGATATTAGTTTAATAAATTTATTTTTGCTTCAACAAGCTTGAGGTACCCTTTATTACTTGTGACCAAATGATCCTTGACTCAGGCAGGCAGAAATAAACTGTGAAAGACAGCGGGTGCTTCTGCTGAGTCAACTTGCCTCCCTCTGAGTCACTCTCCCCAACCCACACCCCAGCACTGCTGCCAAGAGCCAAAGACTGGCTGCTGTTCCCTTGCCTCCTGGGACCACAAATTTTGAGTTATAATGTACAGTCCGTAGCTCCCTGTGAGATCAGGCTGAGGCTGGAACTTCTGAAATTGTACCCTTACTTGGTTTATTTCTCTTTTCTGTCCATCCAGCTTCTTCTTTTCCCTTACCAGTTACTTCTAGGAACATTTACCTTATAAATCAATTGCACTCAAATCCTTGGCTACTAGTCTGTATCTGCGATAATTCCACCCAAGACAATGGTTCATCCTGCAAACACTAGGAAGAGAGTACTTGTACACAATAAAGTAAATGAGCTGCCAGGTATAATTCTGCATTATTGGAAAATCAAATTAAATCTGATATGTTAAATATCAGCTAGTCTTCTTACTAATAAGGAAATTATACACCGTGTTTTATTGCGAGATCTGGCCAGCAGCCCGCAATGCAACGGGACTCTTTCTTTGTTCCCAGGCAGATCGGCAGGACGAGAAATAATGGACACACACAAGATAGTGAAAGCTGGGTCCAGGGGGGTCACCGCCTTCTGGTCCTGTGATGCCACCAATGCACTGAGTATACCAGCATTTATTATTAAGTTTAGTGAGGGTGGGGTAGGTTAGTGAGGGATTTAGGGTCGTTTGATTATGGGGTGAGATGGTCACATGGGGATGAAGTAATTCTTTAACATAACATCAGTATGCAGAAGTACAGTATACAGAGATAAGAATTTTCAATATAGTGTGTGTGTCAGCAATTTCTAACAGAGTCTTAGAAACACAGTCTATCCATAACCTATGATTAGCAAGATATTAATCAGCAGTAACAGTTGCAGCAAAAGCTGGTTGCAAACAATCAATAGAAACAGGAGGTTAAGCTAGACAACTGGTTAGACCAAAAATTCTCAGAAGGGAGTATGCTTTAACCCTAAAGAGACCTAGAAGAGCTGTGGCAAGATAAGGGCTTTTATAGCCCTATCTTATCCATATGAACAGGCGCCCCTCCTGTGTCCGCTTATAGGCTCTCCACAAGGGTCGCATTCCATTCCCAGAGCTATGAATATCTACTTTTCTGGGATAGGAATCTTGGTGATGTGAAACCTCCCTGACTGCACTTCCATTTATAGGCTCTCTGCAGGGGGAAGCGCATCATGCGCTGTTGGCTCATTGTGGCAGCCTAACCTGGCATTGTCTTTACACAATCCTGCATGCAATTTTGTATTTACAATAATCAGGAGCATTTCACCTTTTATTCCATAGCAACAGTTTCAGGGCATCTCCCTACAGTGTTTGCACTGAAATATGTATCTGTTTGGGGACCTAGAATAAGATTTGATGAATGGCACATCCTGTGTTCTGGTGTAACCTATTATACAATGATTGTAATGTCAAACATACTCTGGGTAAGAATAATATAAATAATCAGGGGCCAGCTAAGTTATTTAACTATATATTACACTATTCATAGTAAAACATTACATATACACTTTTACTTTTAAAATTACTTTCTCATATGTCAGAACAATTCTGTACTGTAAATTGCTTTTCAAAAGTCATAGAGCCAGGGATAGCCAATGTGTTTTAATTCAAACTCTTGGATTGTTTCTCTAAGTCATGATGCAAATTAATGAAAGTTATTTCCTGTTGTAGTTATTGTATCACAAATAATGGGTTCACCAATGAAGAACATGTTCAAAGGTTTCAAGGTAAGCTGGATAATACATGAAAAAGAGAGCATGTTCCTTGCTGTCAAAGAGCTTACAGTGTAATGAAGATAGCAATTTGATTTGTCTTAGTTGTATTTATTTTTGTGCTCACTTACACCATAAGTAGTCTTATATCTTTATTTGGGTAGCTTTTTTTTCAATAAATGATAGTCTGCATTAGTAAGACTGAGAAGACTGATTTAATACTGTTTCATCATTAGTGTTTGATTTTAATGGGTTACTACTTTCCTCCTTGGTAATGAGGCACAGTTGCATGCAAGGTTTTTATTGTCTTAATCCTGTAAGTCTCAGAAATACTGAATAAACCTAATCTAAGTACTTACCTAATTTTGAGTGTAGTCTATCCAGAAAAAAGCCAAACTTCTAGAGAAGTCTGAATTTCAATAAGTTTTTAAAATTTCTTGCTGAATCCTTATTTTCTAAGCTTTAAGACCTGTGAATAAATATGATGTCATGAAAATACAATTCTGGTGAAAAGTGCCAGCCCTCCCCCATGTTAAGAGAGGATGATACTTTAAGCCAAGAGCCTATTCCCTCTTCGAATCTCTTTCTGCTTTATTCTTTTAACCACAGATGCAGCCTCCCTCTCTATGCATCTTCCTCCACTTAACCTCTATTCCACCTCTGGGCTATCACTTTGAAATACACAGTATCTGGAAAAAAAGGCCTCAAGAGAAGATATGATTCCTCAACATATTTTATGGGTGAATCTACAGGAGGAAGAAATAAAATTTTTTAAAAGCCCAAGATTTAATGAAAATGGGAACAAATCATAGTGGAATGCAGTTTCAGGTATGAGCTACAAGCACATTAAGGAACATTGAAGTTGAGTGTGCTTTATATTCCTAATGTCTTGAGCACACTGTGATTTAAAATAGCTATTAAAGATTATGCAAAATGTGCAAAATTAATGTGCAATGGTTTTGCTTTTGGTGAGTCTCCTTTTTTATTTTACTGCCCTCGACCTTCTTGCCTTAATTTCCCTATCCTGTCAGTTAGCTTGAGTTCAGAAATAGAAAGTCAACTTATTTGACCTTATAATGGTCAAGTTTAACTTGTTAATAGGAACTGCATGGTATAGTGAAAAGAGACAGATGCTTTGAAGTCATAAAAAAGAGTTTCAAATTCTAGCTCTGTCACATACTGTTTATCCTTACATGAGTTGTCTCTTTGGTTATTCTGGCTTTCATAGATAAGTAGGTGTAATACCCACTTGTTTGTTTGCAGTTATTGTGAGGCTTAAGTAAGATAACACATGTAAAGCAGGTAAAATGCCTTGCACAGTGCCTAAAATATAAAGTATCAATGGCTCTTTTAACAATATAACATAATTTTTAGCAATCCTTATCATTTGATTACAGATAATTCTTGGTAAAATATTCATTATAGTGAAAAAATATACATATTATAAGCAAATTAAAGGAGAGGAATACATTTTCTTTGCAGCTATCTCCTCTCAATTCCTTAGAGCATCTTAATCATATTGTAAGTTCCTGATAAGCATCAAATTTTGGATTATGAAAAGAAATTATAAATTACATATGTATATGGGATTTTTTTATATTTTAAGATTTTCATGAAGTCCCATTGTAAAAAGACATTAGTGAAGAAAACCTAGTGAAATCTGAGTTTAGAGTTCAGAGTGATGTACCAATGTTGGCTTCTTACTCGGGACAAGTGTACTATAGAGATATACACTATTAAAAATAGGGGGACTTGGATGAGGAATGTACGGAAACGCTGTATGATTTTTGCAACTTTTCTCTAAATCTGACATTATTCTATATAAACACTAATTAAAAAAAAAAGTATTCTTCCCAACCAAAACTAAAAATCTCCAGGCACCCTGCTCAAAAGTAACTACTAAATATTTCCATCAACACACACACACACAAACACACACACACACAGTGAAGTGATAATCTTCAGGAAAATTCCCAAAAGAGCCCTAAGGAACCACCCCTCTTTTATTGCCAAACAGCCACATAATTATTTTTACTTCTTGTGGACAATGATGAGAGGAAGGTAGATTATGATCACTTCTTTAAAGTAAGATATGCCAGACAAGCTTGCTGGGCCCTTTCCTCCAAGTTGTCTTTTAACTGCACTCAAGAAGATAAAAGCACATTTTTGAGTCCCTAAAGGTTTATTTATTTTGATTTTTTAGGAATTCTGCTTTTTTGTTTTATTTTTTATATTTATGTCTAACTAAATAAGTTAGGAACAAACTCACCCCATTTGAATGCCAAATAAAGCAAGCACACGTTGTAATAGAATTCAGCATAGGCAATTCTTGTGATTGAATGTTAACCGGGGCCACCTACTCCAATCCCTGGGAAATTCAAGACATTGTCAGGACAATCAGTCACCTGCATTCCCTACTTCCTTCATGCTGGGATTAACTTTAGTCAACACTTCGGGTGACTTGATTTGGTTATAAGCTCTGGGCACTTTTCTGTCTTTTGTCAGACAGGGGTGAGTATCAAGATTAAGGCTCAGCATCAATCAATGATTCAAAACTCTTCTTACCTATAGGAAGAGGACTAAAATTAGAGTTTGGATTACTTATCTATTTTTGCTCTCTGCATTTGAGATAAACGAAAGAGTTCATGAAACCCTTTGAATATTCTATCTCTTAGTGCTATAAAATTTCCATGTCATTGTGATTTGTAAATCCAAATCACATTGACCAAGCAATCCCTGACACATAGAATGCATGAGGAATATTAATTGAATAAAGAATGATTTCAGTCAGTCTACACTGATGGGTCTTAACTTCGTTTCTTGTCCTTTACTGTTTAAACAGTGCTTTAATGAACATCTGTCTATGTATCTATAAGTAGATGTGTGGAATTTTTTGTAAAATAAATTCCTAAAAATATAATTGCTGGATATAAGAAAATATGCATTTTCTATTTTGATAAACAGTCTAATGACAATTATTTCTGAAATATTTGGCAAGTTTTAAAAGAGAAATTTTTGGACCTGGCTTTAAAAGCATCTACTAAAAAATTGAATTTGGAATCCTTTATGCTAATGGAGAAGGATGATCTCTTGGATAAGTCAAAGTTGGGTTACCCCTAAATCATTAGTTTGAATTTCAGATCCTTTAGTTCACATGTATGGATAGATCTGTGTTTTTTTTGGTGGTGGTGGTGGATTTTTTTTTTTTTTTTTTTTTTGAGATGGAGTGTTTTGCTCTTGTTGCCCAGTGGCATGATTTTGGCTCACCGCAACCTCTGTCTCCTGGATTCAAGAGATTCTCCTGACTCAGCCTCCTGTGTATCTGGCATTCACCACCACACCTGGCTAATTTTGTATTTTTACTAGGGACGGGGTTTCTCCATGTTGGTCAGAATGGTCTCACACTCCCAACCTCAGGTGATCCGCCTGCCTCGGCCTCCGAAAATGCTGGAATTACAGGCATAAGCCACCGCGTCTGGCTGGATCTGTTGTTTTAAGCACATGTAGCAATTAAACCAAATACAAATATTATCTATGCTAGTCATAACTCCAGGAAACCTGGTAAATAGCCTCTCTACTCAAAATTTTCTCCTGCAAGATATATGATGTTGTAGATATACAGCTTTTCTCTCTACATTCATGTGAAGCACCAGACTAATTGGCAGTAGAATTCCTTATTTACTTATATTTTTCTTTGACAGATGCTATTTAGTCTAGTGGTTAAAAGTATGAAATTTGGGGAGGCCAGACCTGAGATGAATTGTCATCTTTATCACATAACTAGCTATGTGACCTTGGAAGTTACTAAATTTCTCCATGTTTAAAATGAGGATAATAATGTTTATGTCGTAGTTTTAATGTAAAAAGTAAGTGAGATTATATGTATGTATACACAGACACACGATGGCTGTTGATAGTGCTAAATATATAATCAGTGCTTAGTAAAGAGTAATTATTATTTTTGAGCACTCATAGGACTTTTAAATACAAGAGTATAATTTTTGTTTCTCCAGCAAAACACCTCTGAGAATGTTTGGGATCACCTTTAGTGTCATAGAACTAACATGATAAATGCTTAATAAATCTCTCTTGTCTCCCCAAAAGCTTCAGTTTCTCTGAATTATTCTCTTCTGGACTAAACGATTGTTTTTGTTTGTTTGTTTCAAAATAAAATGGAAAGCAGAGGCACAGAAATGACAATATTTTTTAGATATGCCGGCCATTTAAACAATACATTCAAATATTGGCATTGAGTCTTCCTAAATGTGTAAATGAAATACACAAATGAAAGTCAGGGTTAACAAATTTGAAGAACTGCCTTGGGGTCATTTCAAAGACAGTACCATGTGGTTATGAATGTTTTCTGGATGAGTACATCAGTGCAAAGTCCATGACAGCAATCTGGGAAAAGTCTATAGCTTGGTAGCTGTTGGTCATGAAGGTTGCTGGAGATTCCTCCCCATAATCTGATGTGAGTCTGGTACCTGTGCAATACTGAAAAGGAACTTTGAACTACACCCTCCACATTAGGAGTCTATTTGATATCCAGAGCATTCTGCTGGATCAGGACCTTTGCAAACCTGTGCTGAATTTGGAGCCTCTGCTGACAAAGTTCTTTCCTTGATTTTTCTTTTGTTGTTTCTTTTAAATATATATTCCCAAGACAGATGAGCTTGAAATATATAGAAAACTGATAGATTTCTCCCCTCTGGGAACCCTCTAAGAGCTAAAAGGACTTAAAAGTATGCTGACAAGCATTTACTTATGCTATATCTATTTTTTCCTAAGACAAATAATATCATACATATGAAAAGCAGCATGGATTTTCAAAGTATTTTATAATGCTTAAATACCTCATTTTTCCCCATGCTGTTCTCAAGGAAGACTAAAGAGTTATTATTTTATCCATGGTACAAATGAGTAAAACTGAGGATTGGAGAGAATGGATTAACTTGCCCTAATAATAACATGCGCTATAAATAATAATATGGCCGGGTGTGGGGTGGCTAAAGTCTGTTATCCCAGCATTTTGGGAGGCTAAGGTGGGCAGATCATGAGGTCAGGAGTTTGAGACCAGCCTGGTCAACATGGTGAAACCCCATCTCTACTAAAAATACAAAAATTAGCCGGCATGGTGACTGGCGCCTGTAATCCCAGCTACTCAGGAGACTGAGGCAGAAGAATCGCTTGAACCTGGGAGGTGAAGGTTGCAGTGAGCTGAGACCGTGCCATTGCACTCCAGCCTAGGCAACACTCAAATAATAATAATAATAATAATAATACTCCTGAACATTCTTGTTGCTTTGCAAAGTGTTTTCAGTTATTATTTATTTGATTCTGGGTGTCAATATTTTGGAGTGAATATTTTAAAATATAATCCCCTTTATATATTCCTGTGAAGACTTTATCTTTCTAGACTCATCATTCTCCATCTCTTCCCCTCTCACTGAACTCTGCTACATTTAGACCTAAATCTGGAGACCTCACGCTTGTGTTTTTGCACATTGTGTTTTCCTGGCTTAGGAATCCTTCCACTCGAATAAATGTCACCTCTGTGGGGTTTACACTGAACACGCTGTTCAGATCTCCCCTAAGCACTCTCCACTCCTCTTTCTTTTCTCCTTACCACTGATATGTACTCTATTTTACTTACTATTTGTTTATCTAACATTTGCAGAAGTTAAGCTCCTTGAAGACAGAAATCTCTCTGGTATTTCACCTCTGTGTTTTTAGTACTTTCAGATTCATGTACATAGTTGATTAGTACATGTTTTTGAATGAAATTACCCTTCTTTCCCCCCATAACTCCAACACATACATCAGGCCCAGCATATACATCACTATTCCCTCAATCCCTTAAGGCTATATTAGGCAATTTACTGATTTCCCCCTAGGGTATACTCTGCATTCCCCATTATAGAGATTACAAATTTGTCTTTACCCCTTCCTCCTTCCTAAAACAGCAGATGTCTGGTTCACCTATTCCTCCAGTATCTACCAAAATGTCCAGTATCTAGCAATACCTTAATACATATTTGATAAATGATTGAAGGATTGAATGAAGGTCAGAATCTATCAAATGGTTACAGTAGGACTTGAGCACAGATGTGATGCCAATATTTGTGTTTTCTTCATTATCTTACTTGACTCCTGGCGTGGTCCAGTGTTCTTTCCTTGATGATTATTATGGCTCCTCTTAATCTGCTTCCTTTTCCATGGGATAACATGGTAAAGGAAGGACAGGAGCTATAGAAACAGCTGCTTCTAAGCGCATCAGATTGTGTTTCCTATATCTAAGACTTGGAAGGGGCTCTAAAGTTGTGTCTTTATTTAGTAGGGCTGAAAAAAAGGTAACACTGAATAAATGCACATTGCACATTAAATCTCATTTAATTTTTGCATATAGCTTCGGAGGTAGTCATTACTATTCCCATTTTGTAAGTTAGAGTGCAAAGGCTCAGAGAATTTTTAAATTTGCTAAAGGTAACAGCAGTAATGGTAGTGTGAGAATCAAACCCAGTTCTATCTAATTCCAGAGCTCTCTTTTCCATGATTACAACTTGTTGCCACCTTGGAAGTATTCTACAGATAACACATTTTCTTTTTTTATTTGTTTTGGCTCAGAATCTCATTTTTACACTTTAATCATATTAGTTAATTGCAATTGAGGAAAAATAGCAATATGAATACACCATCTTTCTATAAAACTTCAATTTACTTATTGTATTTACTGATTTGTCTATTCCTCTGAGTTGTTCTGTAGAGGTACCTGTCTGAAATGCAACCATTAATTAACAGCAGGGTGTCTCTAAGGAGATTGAGATACCTACTTGAGAGACAGGATTTGATGGAAAAGATAGGAAAGGAAAATGAAAGAAAACATCTACAATGTCAACTAATCATGACCACAGGAAGCTTTTTAAAGGCAAGTGAGAACTCTTAAGTGTTGAGCTTGTGGGTAGGAATCAAAGGAGGGAATGCAGGGGAGCCAACACTTTTCTCTTTCTTTTTTTAAAAAATAAAACTACATTTGATGAGTCATCTTTCTTACACTGATTTTGATTTTTTAAAGATGGAGCTCAGTATAACAAGTATGAGTGGAAACTTAAATGGATGAAACTAAATGGTAATATTCCATTCTTCCAGCAAGAATATTACCATTCCGTTCTTCTTCACTTTTACGTATTATACCACAGTTAGTTAATTACATGTATTTTCGCTAATTATTCTAAATTACCTTAATATATACGGAAATCAAGTCAAAAATAAATAATCTTAATAGAAGAATATAATCCCTTCTGACATAGTGTGGAAATGCCAATATTAACAGCCTTAAGGAGAACTATGAGATTCCTGGAAAAATCCATTGACCAGCTCTTGACTGGTAAATGATTGACTTGCATTGTTTGCAGAGATTCCTCAACTCAGTCTGTTCACCAAATATATATGAACAAAAAATGGTCAAATACTTAACAAATTGTGGTCCAAAGTTTCAGAGTAACCTTACACTGTTAGCCTCTATATCACCCTTGTCTCCAATAAGATCTGGCCCTATTCTATATAATTTCAAATCAAGTTTTAGGAACACAGAAATAAATGTGGTGGCCGTAACGTGAAAGCCAGCTTAGGTTAGTTTCAGCAGTGAGAATTGAATGTTTAATTTGATGAAATGTGAGGAAAAGCATTAGAAGGCATTCCTCATTCTTGTTAGTTCTTTATCTTAATATTTGGTATTGAGATGTCCCCTCTCCAGGCAGTTAAGTGCAGGTTTTGAGCCATTGGGAATAACAACTAGGTAAACCGCATGCAGCCTGGGACAGGGTATCTATCATTTTAACAATGACACCTTGTGACCTGGACCTCAGAAACATTTTCTGCGGCACAACAGAAATGCTCTAAAAGTTGATTGCGTTCTGCCTGCCTTTCTGATGGATTGCTGCTTTCTGCTTCTTTATCGCATACCTAACTTTGGATTCAAGCTTTTTTTTAGCTTCATCTTTTCAAGGTTTTGTGGTCAAACTTTAATGTCTTTACTTCTTAGAAACTATTTCTCTGGTGACATCAACCACAACCATTTTCAGTGATGGCACATTTAGCTCCCCACTCTCAATTAGAGACCTCCCGTATATTGAATTCAGACAATCATAGAGAAGGATGCTTATCTTTTACAACCTGTCTCCTTGTAGCTTCTATGATTCTTTGATACCTGTATCTAGTCTTTGGAGGCTAATCATTCAGACCCCAACACTTTGGGGAAATGAGAGCCAATAGTCAAAGAGCCACCCTAATAACAACTGATTCATGACAATGTACAATACTTCACACATTTGTTAACATCATTTTTCTAAAAACCATAGTTAATAGATAAATAGGTAGTCTTAGAGGTGTACAGCTCTAGCCACTGAGCTCGAGTTGGCCACTGAGCATGGTTCTCATCCTCCATGCTTAGAGATAGTACTTTCTTTCCATCATAACCTAGTCTTAGGGTAAGTGCTAATATTGCTTTGAATATCTATGTGTTCCCTATAAGAGATGGTTTTATTTTTTTGATAGTTGTATTTTACTCTTTTAGTTTGTTTCTGCAGCAAACATTGTTTGTTCATCATGAAAAGCCACCATCACAACTGCAGGAGTATACCAGTAAACAAAACAGGCAGGTTTTTGCCCATGTTAAGTGTTGAAAATCCATAATGACAATAGAGGAAAAAACCACAAAAGAGAAGACTACAAAGGGAAAAAAAATCAAAGTAATATAAAAGGAAACAATATGAGAATTTATTTTTATTTTTTTCTCTTAAGGCCAGTCAAATTTAGCAGTGGGTGATGGGGGTGGAATCCTATTCTTGACATAATAGCCAGAGAATGCCATCTTGAGAAGTAATATTTAGATTGTGAGTTAAAATGGATATAAATGTTCTTTAGGTGAAGGAGGGTATGAAGGATAGAGAGAAGCACCTTTAAGGCATAGCAACAATTGAGATAAGAGCCTCTTGAACAATGAATACCAGCCTGCATTCATTTCTCATAAGTGTGTGTCTAAGGCCATAAATCCCTTCCTTGGAGAGAGGCAGTTTGCATCCACCTCAAAGTTGAATATCTGTCTCTTACCGGAGCTTTGAGGGGAGGTAAAGTATGACATTTTTTATGTCATCTGTTCCCAAAATTGGGAATACAACATATCACCTTCTCAGGAACTGGAGTCCAGATGTAAGGAAATGAACATGTCAAATAGTAGGAAGATCAATACAAAGACAAGGCATATAAGTGAATTCAAACTGGAATGTCAGGACTTGTACCCTGAGTCCAGCACCTTCTAGGTACTACTCCATGAACCTCCAAGATGAACAATATGATGTATTAATCAGTCAGGTCTATGATGCACCCTAAACTGCTTGACTCATTTCTAGGTATAGAAAACAGTGGTTTTACATGAGTATAGAATGAGGCTCGTTTGAAGTCTCCAAATATCACAAAGGGGATTGCTTCCCAGCTTGGGAAATCTTCTATCAGAAGCAGCACATGCAAAGGCAGGGAGGCATTGGAACATTCCAGGAAGCGGAGGCTAGAGAGGAGAGAGTATAATTAACATTATTCAAGGAATCCAAGAAGCAGTACATGAAAAGGAAAGCATTAAGGGATGGTTGTTTTTTTCTGGAAGCTTTGGAATTCCATTAAGTGGACTATCATGGGCAAGTCTGTCAGGCAGCACAAGGATAATTTGTAGTTTCTGTGACTTTAAGGACATATGTCACCATACCATATCATTTTTGACCTCAAACAAATTTGAGGCTTATGGAATTTTCAAATTTTTCCTCTAGGATCAATTTTATTTGCCTTAATTGCTTCTTAACAGCTTTGTGTTTCCCCCTGAAATAAAGTGAAATTATCCCCCAATTACTGCAAGAAGAGCTTTGCTTTCTTTTCACTCCCAGATTTCTGTTACCTCTCAGCTGAAATACTGAGCACTGTTGCTACTAAAGAATTATTTTTTCTTGCCTGAAGATTTGTCATATAGTTATTTCTTTGTAACAACTGAAAGGTAGTTTGCTATGGGCTTAGCCCTTCACCACCAGCCAGTCATTCCCATGTGAAGTGGAGTATTGTGTGCTAGAAAGGCCAGAAAATACCCATGCCGATGCCTCTGTTGGCACACCAAGGGGCTCCATCGTTTTCTGTTCATTTCTGTGAAGCCATTTCACAGAGTGACAGATCTCTGATAAGGGCCAGAATCTAGTGACCTTCTTCTCTGATGCTATCAATCATGTGTACTAGAGTTAGGTGGCAATTCCATTCCCAGGAATGGTGAGCAGAGTCTGTTAATGAATTTTGGCACTGTGCTGTAACCACCAGAGTCACTGAATATGACAAAACTTCTGAGCTGTGTGAGTTAAAGGGAAAAACCTACCCAAGTGAATAACACATGTTTTTCTTTCCTCCACTGCAAAGAGTTTGCAAATTTCCTAAGCACAAAGTAAGTTTAATTAAAGCCAGCGAAGCAGGGGAATGCCACAGTTGAATGCATTTTTATGTGGCTCACATCATTGGAGCCAGGCAAAATATGAAATGTGATAATATAAGCTTTGTTTGGTAAACAGTCTCACTCACTCCAAACACTTAACTTCAATCCCGAGGGCACTTTAAAGTATTTACTGAGTAGTGCTCCAGCTCTTCTTCCTCTTTGTAGTCCCCAGTCTTTCTGATGTATTAACAACCACACACTGCTTCCAAGAAGCATAAGGTAGAAGCAAAACTCAACAGGGAATTGCCTCTGAACTTGCCGTTGGGAGGACTGTGGGCTATGTCTTTCCAGCAGCACCTTCTCCCTGGCTTAAGTAGAGAGGTGATTCAGAATCTTGATTCAGGATTCCCACACCTGCTCTCATGCCTGGTCAACAGTGCTTGCTGTTTGCAAAGAAGCCTTTTTTTTTTAAGTAGCAGTAGTAGTACTTATCCATTTGGAGAGAAAATCCTTTTTTATGCTTAGAAAATGATAAAGTTAATTCATGCTTACTTTTATAGCATTCCACAGAAACTGCGTTTAAAAAGATAAAATGTAATGGAAGTTTCAATTTATCATTCTATTTTATACTATACATTTCTACATGAACATTTTTTAATTTTTTAATGGCATCATAGTTTATGAGAACTCAGAATTTTTAGAAATAACTTATTTTTAATTGGGTTTGGAAATGAGTGACTTTTGCACATTTAGGTCATATTCAAAAACCAACTAATTCAGACATTGATGAGTTAAATTATAATTAATATTTACTGAATGCTGGCTATGTGTTAGGCACTATTATTATAGACTGCTAAGATTCAGCAGTTAAAACAGCTCCTCATAAAGCTTATATTCTAATGGGGAGATAGACAGTAAACAAAATAATGTGTTATGCAGGGAAATGAATGAGGGAGTGTGACAGAGGTGCTGAGCTTAATGGTTGCATCTTTAAACATGTTGGGCAGACAAATCCATGCTGAGAAGGTGGTATGTTTATAAAGCCTTACTGAAGTTAATAATAGAGCCATGGAGATATCTGGAGGAAGCATTGTCCAAGCAGATAGAAACATCCAGTTCTTGCCCTCATTCAGGAACCCTCCAGCCAGGCTTAAGTTCTGGGACCTGCATAGAGGCCAGTGGGCCTGGGCAGAGTGAATGTCATAGGCTAAATTTTGTCCCTCCATAAATTCATATGGTGATATCTTAACACCCAGTATGTCAGAGTGCCACTTTATTTGGAAACAAGGTCTTTAAAGAGTTAGTTAAGTATAAATGAGCTCATTAGGCTGGGCCCTAATCCTATACTGAAACCTTGACCTCAAACTTCTAGCCTTCAGAACTGTGAGAAAATAAATTACTGTTGTCTAAGCCACCTAGTCTGTGGTAATAGGGGACATGATGAGAAGTGGTCAAAATCTGAATCTATGTTAAAGGCAGAGCTGATACATTTTTGCCTACAGATAAAGTGAAGAGTATAAGACATAGGAAGGAATCTGTCAAACAAGAGGATCACCGACATACCACTAGTGCCACATGGCACAGATATGGAGCTTATGGGAGATGACCTTACAAGCAGAGAATTAGCAGAGCACTTGCGGTTTTTTGAACCCTTATTCTTCCACAGCATAGGCCAAACATAGATGTCCTGTATGTACCAAGATTCCAATGGAAGGGGTCTGTCTTAGCCAACAGGCTGGATAGAAAACTGAAAGCTCTGAAAGGCAGAAGGGGCTTCAAACCCACAATTGTTCTTACTGTATCTTCTGGCCATGAGATACTAATCCTGACGTAGAGAGAGACTCCTGATCCAGACTTAGTCATTCAATTTTATCTCCCAGGAATTAAAAGTCTTAAATGGAAAGGAGGAATGTAAGGCTGTTGGGGCAGATTACCATACAGTGAGACTCTGGAAAGATGGTCCCTGGGTTTCTGCTGCTGAGTCTCTCAAAGCCAGTCTAGCTCTTAAGGCTTCCATTAGCTAGTTCAGCTTTCCTTTGATTCTGTGAATCACCTTACTATCCTTCTAACAAGTAAACTTTTACTCAAGTAAGCCAGAGCTCATTTCTGATGTTTACAATCAAAGACGCCTGAGACATTCAACACATAATAATGTGGTCATTCTGATCTGTGCCACAGTTAATTCCTAACAGCAATCTATCTTAAATCTCATTTTGACTCTGACTTAACCTTAAGTATAAGAAAGAAGCTAACCCACTTGGAGGTATTCAACAAACCTAATTATATTATTCATCCACTTCTCTCTGGCATCATTTTATATGTGAGAGCCTTTTGGTAATCTTTTATAAGTGTGAGCAAGCATTGGATCTGCATTTTACCAAACCCTCCTACATGGATGATGTTATAATGCAGTTTTCCTCAAAAATGATGTCTTTAATAATTTTACTGTTGATTTTAAAACACATTAAAAATCCATCAGAGTATTAATGGTTGCAACACTGAAAACAAGAAGTATTTTACAAACAGGTCATAGTTCTTTTTCTACCTTCTTTCACTACCAAATGTATAAAATGCAAAGTGTAAACTTGTGGCCTCTGGTTTATAAATGCTTTCTCTCCTAGTTTGTTATTTACATACTATAATTATTTCAGGCTCTCTTCAAACTCCCAAAACTACACATTTGAAAATAAACAAACAAATTGATTTTCCTTTATGCTCTTTGACACTATCAATCACCCCATCCTGTAAATTTATTTTCCTGTGACTTCAATGTATTATTATTCCAGCTTTCTGACCATAAACACAGTTTTTCACTATTTACTTACATTTTGAATAATTAAAGTCTTTCAATTATAATGAATCCTGTATTCTATAATTTTCAATATTCTATAAACATGGGGCTTGGCGGGAGGCCCCTAATATTGTAGTACAATTATTCACCAAGGGTGGGTAAATGGCACAAGTGAGAACAAAGAAATTCTCCCAGACATTCAGAAAGTGTGAGGCCATTTATTTTGTCCTAATTTCAGAACTGAGAGCATACACTTTCAGGAACTATGACGGGGATTTCTGCTTCTAGATTCCTGCAGACAGAATAGTTTTGATGAATACTCATTTCCTTTAGATCAGAGAAGTGGCAAGAAAATACATCCATATATACTTGACATTGTAGTTACAGAAACAGTTTATGGAGAAGAGAGCCATGGGCTGGGGTGATACCCCTGAGAGTTATCTACTACATACTCACAATTAGGGAGATGTATTTTAAGACTATTGCTTGTTTTAGAAGAAACTTGCAATTAAGGGAAAAAATCAGTCAGGGGAGAAAATATCCTTGAGTTTCTTTGACGAAGTCAGAGTTACACCAGATCTCTTCATGAGTCTCTCAAAATCTCCCCAAAGCAATCTTTCTCAATCCCATGATTTTTGTAATAAAAATCAAATTTTTTATTTGACTTACCCTTTTGATTTATTTTAAAAAGAATAAAGCAAAAACAAGAAAACAGTTATGGTAAGAATAAAATACTTTTGAATATGGTTTGGAGTATATTTGACTACAATGTTAACTTGCTGTATTTTACCAACTTTATAAAATGTTATGTTACACAATACATAGGTCAAATTTATTGATAAATATGTCAGTACTATTTTCTTTAAAGAGGTTTTATAGGTTGCTTGGCAAAGCCTATAAATTAAATGTTCCAGTTTGACCTTGCTGTCAGTCAAATACTCAATAGAATTACCATAAAGACATTTTTAAAAAGATATAAAATACAAAGGAATAAGAATGGTGGGAGAGAAGATAACGATCATGAAATTTTGGAAGCTGAACAGCAGACAGGCAAAGGATAACCCATACAGCAGGCATCCAATAATGAAATCTTCAACTAGAAATCTGAGAATGGCAGAATCCTCAACAAACACAAAAGCTAGTAGCACTAAGTGCCTTTAATACTGACCTGTGCTTATTGACAATGTACAGATGAAGTTCCTGATCCCCTTTTCAACGTTAGGCAGGCTGAATCAGTTTAGGTCACTTATTTCATCCCATAGATGTGTTCTTTGAGTACTTCCGAGCACTCAAGATAGGCTGTGTTGAACTCAGGATATAAAAATAAGAGCAGCTCACTCTCTTTGATCAAGTATCTGCCAGATGGCTCGGTACGTGTTTTACCCTTCAGCCTCACTAGATGCTTAGACTGTGGTCAGTTATGCATTTTCCAAGACTCTCATGATGGTGCCACTGACGTCCCCTAAAAGATTCTAGTCTCCTGTGAGTCCACATCTAAAAAGTTGTGAGATGCCCTTTTCTTACAAAGATAATGTGTGTTTACCACTTAGTGTTTCAAAACTAATAACATACTCTTTATTTTTTTATTGTATTTTTAATTGACACATACTTGTACATATTTATATAGTACAGTGTGATGCTTTGATATATTTATACATTGTGTAATGATCAAATCAGGGTAATTAGCACATCCATCACTTCAAACACTGGTCATTTCTTTGTGATAAGAACATTTGAAATTCTCTTTTCTAGATATTTTGAAATATACAATACATTATTAATAATTGCAGTCACTGTACTGTGTAATAGAATACCAGAACTTATTTCTCCTATTTAACTGTAACTTTGCTAAGTTATACTATTTTGCACTTCTTATTAGATCAACTTTTTCAAATTCCGCAAGCAATATCATGTGGTATTTGTCCTTCTGTGCTTGTTTTATTTCACTTGTAATAATGTTCTCTAGCCTCTTCCATGTTGTAAAAACAGAATTTCATTCTTTTATATGGCTAGTTTTCCACTGTGCATAGATACCACATTTTTTTGTATCTATTTATCCATCAATGGACACTGATTCCAGGTCTTGGTTATTGTGAATAGGGCTTCAATAAATAGGGAATATGGACATATCTTTTACATACTGATTTCCTTTGAATGTGTATCCAATATCGGGATTAGAAAATCATATGGTAGTTTTATTTTTCATTTTTTGAGGAACCCATATACTGTTGTACATGATGACTGCAGTAATTTATATTCCCACCAACAGTGTGTGAGTTCTGCTCTTTCCATATTCTGGTCGGCATTTGTTATTTTCAGTCTTTTTTTCAGTAATAACAATTTTAACTGGGGTGAGATAATATCTCATTATGGTTTTGATTTGCATTTCCCTGATAATTAGTGATTTGAGTATTTTAAAAAATATAACTGTTGGCCCATTTGTATATCTTCTTTTAAAAATGTCTAAGGTATTTTCCCTATTTATAAAATGGGACTGCTTATTTGCTTTTGAATTGTTTCAGTTTCCTATATATTTTGGATATTAACCTCTTGTCAGCATAGTTTGTAATTATTTTCTCCCATTCTGTAGGTTATCTCTTCACCCTCTTAATTGTTTCCTTTGCTGTACAAAAGCTTTTTAGTTTAGTGGAATTCTATTAGTCTATTTTTGCTTTTGTTACCAGTGTTTTTGAGGTCTTATACAAAAATTCCTTGCTCGGACAAATGTTATAAAGTATTTACCCATTTTCTTCTAGTAGTTTCAGGTCTTACATTTAGAGCTTTAAGTTATTTTGAGTTGATATTTGCATATGATGGAAGCCAGAAGTCTAGTTTTATTCTTCTGCACGTGAACATCCAGTTATCTCAGCATAATTCATTGAAGATACTGCTCTTTTCCTAACATGTGTTTTTGGCACCTTTGTTGAAAAGTAGTGTAATATAAATGTATGGATCTATTTCTGGGTTTTCTGATATGTTCGCTTGGTCTACATGTCTGTTTTAATGGCTATGCCACAATGGTTTGATTATTATAACTTCATAGTATATTTTGAAGTCAGACAGTGATGACTCAAGTTTTGCTCATTTTGCTCCAGACTATGTTGACTATTCAGGGTCTTTTCTGGTTCTATGCAAATTTTAGGATTGTTTCTTTTATTTCTGTGTAGAATGTCATTCATTTATTGATAGAGATTGCATTGACTGTATTGACTGCTTTGGGCGGTATGGACATTTTAACCTTAATCCTCCTCCTTCATGAACATGATCTATCTTTCCATTTACTTGTATTCTCTTCAATTTCTTTCATCAATGTTTTATAGTTTTCATTGTAGAGATATTGTTACCTCCTTGCTTAAATGTATTCCTAAGTATTTTATTCATTCATTCATTCATTCACTAGTTATTAAAAATGGCATTGTTTTCTTGATCTTTAAAAATATGTTGCTGTCAGGGTGTAAAAACACTGCTAGTCTTTGTTTTTCAATTTTATATCCTACAACTTTACTGAATTTGTTTACTAGTTTTAATAATTTTTGTAGAATCTTTAGAGGACAATTTAACTTCCTCCTTTCTAATTTGTATGCCCTTTATTTATTTCTCTTGCCTAATTTCTCTGGTTAGGAGTTCCAGAATTGTGTTGAATAGAAGTAGTGATAATGGTAAGTGTTAGGTTATTGTTTAAGATCTTTCTACTTTTTTTATTTAGTTTGCTATAAATTCTCATCTTAGAACTGCTTTGGCTATATTGCACAGGTTATGATATATTGTGTTTCCATTTTTATTGTGTCTAAAGTTTTTAATTTTTTAAAAAATATATTTATTGATCTGTTGGTTGTTCATGAGCATGATGTTTAATTTTCATGTATTTGTACAGTTCACAGAGTTCCTGCTGTTACTGATTTCTAATTTTATTTTATTGTGGATATAACAAATACTTGATATGATTTTAATTTTTAAAAAATTGTTAAGATTTATTTTGCAACCTAGCATATGATCTATCCTAGAGAATGTTCCACATGTTGTTGAGAAGAATGTGTATTCTTCAGCTGTTGGATAGAATGTTCTGCAAATGTTTGTTAGGCCTATTTGGTCCAGAGTACAGTTTAATGTTTTTTGTTGATTTTCTGTCTGTATGAGCTGTTTATTGCCAAAATTGGGATGTCAAAATTCCCTACTATTATTGTATCACAGTCTGTCTCTCCCAGTATGTCTATTAATATTTGCTTTATATAACTAGATGCTCTGATGTGGAATCCATTTATATTTAAATTTGTTATTATTTTGCTTGCTACATTGACACCTTTATCATTATATAATGGCCTTTTTTCTTTTATTACAGTTTATGACATAAAGTTTATTTTACTCAATATGGGTATAGCCACTTCTGCTCTTTTTGGTTTTCATGTGCATAGATTGTCTTTTTTCAACCTTTAACTTTCAATATATCTGTGTCTTTACAGGTAAAGTGGGTCTTTTTTAGGCAGCATATAGTTGGGTACTGTTTTTTCTGAAACCAAACAGAACAGAAAAACATTCAGCCAATCTATATCTGTTAATGGGAGAATTTAATCAGCTTACATTCAATGTAATTATATGTAGATAAGAAATTACAACTTTTATTTTGTCACCTGTTTTCTAGTTGTTTTGTAGATCCTTTCCTCCTTTCTTCCTCTCTCACTGTCCTCACTTATAGTTAGGTAATTTTCCCTGGTAATATGTTTTGATTTGATTCTTTGATTTTTATTTTTAGTGTATCTCTTACAGATTTTTGCTCTGTGATTGCCATGAAGCTTACAATAGTATCCTATAGTTTGAAGAAGTTATTTTAACCTGATTACAACTTACCTAACAAAATAAACAAAGAAACCTGTACACTTAACTGAATCTTCTCCTCACATTTTGAATTCTTGATGTCATAATTTACATCTTTTCATATTGATTATTTCTTAAATTATTGTAGCTATTTTTAAATAGTTTTATTTTAGTCCTCATATTAAAATTATAAGTGGTTTATACACCATGATTACAGTACTATAGTATCCTGAATTTTTCTCTACTATTACTTCTATAAATAAGTTTTATAACTTTATGTGTTTCCTTGTTACACATTAGTGTTCTATTCTGATTTTGAATAACTACCTTTAGCATTTCTTGTGTAACAGGACTAGTGGTGATGAATTCCCCCAGCATTTGTTTGTCTGGGAAAGTTTATTTCTCTTTCATTTCTAAAGGATACCTTTGCTAGTTACAGTATTCTTAGTTAGCAGGGCTTTTTTTTTTCTTTTTCTTTTTTTGGTACTCTAAATATATCATCTCACTCCCACCTTGCCTACAATGTTTCTGCTGAGAACCCTGTTGCCAGGCATATTGGATCTGCCTTAGATGTAATTTAATTTACCTTGTTGCCTTCAGGGTTCTCCTTGTTTTTGAAACTTGAGAATTTAATTATAAAATGTGTTGGGATAATCATATTTGGGCTGATTTTGATTGGTGAACTTTGACCTTCCTCTTCCTAAATATTTACATTTTTTAAAATTTTTGATTGGTTTTCTGTTATTACTTCTTTCAATAACCTGTCTACTCCTTATTCTTTTTTTTTACTTCCTCTTGAACACCAGTGACCTGAATATTTGCTTGCTTGATGCTATACTCTAGATCTCACAAGTTTTCATCATTCTTTTTCATTAATATTTCTTTTTCCTCCTCTGACTGTATATTTTCAAATAACTCAACTTCAAGCTCACTAATTTTGTCTTCTGCTTGATTAATTCTGCTGTTGATTCTCTCTACTGCATTTTTCACTTTATTCATTATGTTTTGTAGCTCCATAATATCTATTTGATTATTTTCATTTTTTAAATTTGTGTAATTTCTTTTATAAATTTCTGAATTGTTTCTCTGTGTTTTGCTGAAGTTCACTGAGATTCTGATATGGTTTGGCTGTGTCCCCACCCAAATCTCATCTTGATTTGGAGTTCCCCAAATCCTCATGTGTCATGGGAAGGAGACGGTGGGAAGTGATTGAATCATGGGGGCAGTTACCCCCATGCTGTTCTAGTGATAGTGAGTTCTCAGAAGATGTGTTGGTTTCATAAGGGGCTTTTACCCTCTTCACTTGGCATTTCTCCTTCCTGCTGCCATGTGATGAAGGATGTGTTTGCTTATGCTTCCACAATCATTGTAAGTTTCCTGAGGCCTCCCTAGCCCTGCTAAACTATGAGTCTATTAAACCTCTTTTCTTTATCAATTACTCAGTCTTGAGTACACCTTTATTAGCAGCATGAGAATGGACTAATAGTAAATTGCTACCACAGAGACTGGGGTGCTGCTGTAAAAATACCTGAAAATGTGGAAGTGACTTTGGAACTGGGTAACAGGAAGAGGTTGGTATGGCTTGGAGGGCTCAGAAAAGGACAGAAAAATGTGGAAAAGTTTGGAACTTTCTAGAGACTTGGAAGCCTCAGAAGGCAGGAAGATGTGGGAAAGTTTGGAACTTCCCAGAGACTTTTTAAATTGCTTTGACAAGTCTGATAGTAATATCGGTAAAATGCTGATAGCAATATAAACAACGAAGTCCAAGCTGAGGTGGTCTCAGATGGAGATGAAGAATTTGGGAACTGGAGCAAAGGTGACTCTTGTTATGCTTCAGCAAAGAGACTGGCAGCATTTTGCCTCTGACCTAGAGATCTTTGAAACTTTGAACTTGAGAGAGATAATTTAGGGTATGTGGAGGAAGAAATTTCTAAGCAGCAAAGCATTCAAGAGGAACCAGAGCATACAAATTTGGAAAATTTGGAGCCTGACAATGCAATAAAAAAGAAAAATCCACCTAGTGCCCTATATCCCAGCTGCTTCATCTCCAGCTGTGGCTTAATCAAGCCAACTTACAGCTCACACCATTTCTTCAGAGGGTGGAAGCCCCAAGCATTGGCAGCTTAGACATGGTGTTGGGCCTGCAGGTGCAGAGAAGTCAAGAATTGAGGTTTGGAAACCACTGCCTAGATTTCAGAGGATGTATTTAAATACCTGGATGCCCAGGCAGAAGTTTGCTGCAGGGGTGGAGACTTCATGGAGAACCCCTGCTAGGGCAGTGTGGAAAGAAAACGTGGGATGGGAGCCCCCACACTGAGTCTCCACTGGGGTACTGCCTAGTGGAGCTGTGAGAAGAGGGCCACCATCCTCCAGATCCCAGAATGGTAGATCCACTGAAAGCCTGCACTGTGCACCTGGAAAAGCCTCCAGACACTCAATGCCAGCCCAAGAAAGCAGCTAGGAGGGTGGCTGTACCTTGCAAATCTACATAGTCAGAGCTGCTATCTTTTGCATCAGCATACTCTGGATGTAAGACATGGAGTCAAAGGAGATCATTTTGGAACTTTAAGGTTTAATGGCTGCCCAGTTGAATTTTGGACTTGCTTGTGGCTGGTAGCCCCTTTGTTTTGGCCAATGTCTCCCATTTGAAATGGGTGTATTTACCCAATGCTATTACCCTCATTGTATCTAGGAAGTAGCTAACTTGCTTTCAATTTTACGGGCTCATAGGTCGAAGGAATTTTCCTTGTCTCAGATGACACTTTGGAGACTTGTGAGTTAATAATGGAATGAGTTCAGACTTTGGGGGACTATTGGGAAGGAATTATTGTGTTTTAATATATGAGAACATGAGATTTGGGAGGGGCCAGCATCAGAACAATATGGTTTGGCTGTGTCCCCACCAAAATCTCATCTTGAATTGTAGTTCCCATAATCCCCATGTGTTGTGGAAGGGATCTGGTGGGAGGTAATTGAATCATGAAGGCAGTTACACTTATGCTGTTCTCATGGTAGGGAATGAGTTCTCATGAGATCTGATGGTTTTATAAGCGGCTTTTCCCACTTTGTTCAGCACCTCTCTCTCTTGCCAACATGTGAAGAAGTATATGTTTGCTTCCCCTTCCACCATGATTGTAAGTTTCCTGAGGCTTCTACAGCCCTGCTGAACTGTGAATCAATTAAACCTCTTTTCTTTATACATCACCCAGTCTTGGGTCCATCTTTATTAGCAGTGTGAGAACGGACTAATACAGCTTCCTTAATGCAATTGTTTTAAATTTCTTGTCTGGAATATAACACATCTCCATCTATTTAGGTTCAATCACTGGCACCTTATTTTGTCCCTTTCATGAGGTCATAATTTCCTGATTATTCCTAATACTTGTAGCCATACATTGATGTCGGTGCATTGAAGAATTAGGTATTTACTCCAATCTGTGCAGTCTGGTTTGTCTGTGCCTGTCTTTCTTCTGTGGGCTTGTCCAGAAATCTCAGAGGCTGAATATTGCCAAATCCCATGACTGCTGCCACTTTCTCAGCCCTAGAAGAAAACCTAAACCCAGGTTCACCTTAAATCTTGTGAGAACTCCTAGGTTAGTGTGGTGACCTGAGCTGTATGTACCTAGAGAAGACCCAAGGAAGGGTTATACTCAGGCTGTGTGAAAAGCTGGCTAGGGAACTGAGCCTGGAAGACTGTCCTGTTGGCAAAGACAAGTAATTTTCCCAGCAGTTCTCTTCCCAGGTAAGATAATCCTCTGACTGAAGTCAGAGGGCTTGTAGCCAAGATTGGACTTTCTCAGAACATGCAGTGGGATAGAAGTTGGTGAGACTTCTCAGTAGCCTAGATGTGTGCACTTCTAAGCAGTTTTCTGCACAGATGGAGCAGTTCCCCAACTGTAGTGAGAGAAGCTGGAGCTGGGACTGGGCCCTCTCAGAATCTGCTGTAGGATGGGGACCAGCAAGCACACCCCTGTGTCCCCAGCAGGGGTGCATCCCTAGCAACTCCCTACATAGGTGGTATAGCTTCCTAACTGAAGCAAGAGAGGCCAGAGATGAGACTGAAGCCTCTCAGAATCTGCTTTGAGATAGAGGCTACTGTGCCTATCATGGAGTCTCAGATGGGTAAATAATTTCCAGGCTACAAGATATGAGTGAGTCTTCCTCTAAATTCTTGCGTGAGCAGTAATAAGCTGGGGCCATGGCTCAGGGGAGCAGAGGTTGAGTTACTAAGTAACTTTCAGGTCTGTTGCTGAGGCTGATGTCAGCAGGCAGACAAGCCTTTCTGCCAAGGCACTAGTGTGAAAGATTCTTCCTGGACCTTTTGGAAGATGGTTTTGATTTCAGGTTAAGGGCCAAACATGACAGTAGCCATGCCCTTTAGGGAGCAGGGCAAATTTATGGGTTTGAACTCAGGAGCAAGATCAGCAGGTCTGCTACCTGGGGGCCGGTCTGCACACTCAAAATGGCCTCCCTAAGTTTTGGGTTCCACTGGGATTTCATAGCCTCATACCTGAATCTCCAAGCTCCCTCAGAGAGACTTCCATCTGTGGATGAGTGCGGGATTCTTGTTGTTGTGAGGGGATATGAGCATGTGACCTATTCTGCCATCTTGGTGACATCCTCTTAATATATTATTTAAGGATATATATGTGGGTGGCAAATTCATTTTAAAAATTAAGTAACAAAAGTCGAGACAGTGAATGCCTCTGAGAGGTTTCAAATGGAGACAGATGCTACTAAGGAGGATCACCGGAGGGTTCTAAATCCCTGAATTATACTATTTCTTAACCTGGGTTACTATTTAACTCACCTGGGTGGTAAGTGCTTGTGTTACTATTATTCTTGAAACTATAAATTTATGTGTTAAGTAGTCTTACCTCTATATGCTACGTTTTAAAATTTTTTAAAAGTTGTTATAAAAATGAGTGAATGTTTAATGTACTAATATGGAGCAATCTCCACAATAAATTTTACATGACAATTCCAGAATGCAGAAAAAAGGATTAAAATATGGAGACTTGAAAAAGTGTGGAGGTAGTAGAGTTAGTGCTTATGTGCTTGAATATACACAGGTATCTCTGAAAAGATACACAAGTCAATGCTAACACAAATTACCTGAAAAAAAGCTTTTCACTGCAAATTCTGTAGTACTTTTTGAATTTTGAACCCTGTGAATGTATTATCCAATAACGATTTTTTAAAAACACAAAAAATTAGTAAAAGACATGAATTTAGGTATAAATACCCGCTTTTTAATATGTATTTTCTAAAATAAGTAGATGCTCTCAGAATCATTTTCACTGGCCATAATTTTTTTTTTTCTGAAAACGTGGTTATGGCTACCATTATATTGAGGACTTCTTACATATGAGTTTGAGCTTAAGATATGGTTGATGCATTAATTTTTCCCCTTCTCACTCACATTCTTCCAATTGTACAAATGTACAATAGCTTCTATCATCTGTCCTCTGCACATAGGCCAAACTGCAAGGTAGTCTACATTTTATTGTATTTATTTCATTTTTATTTTTATTTATTTATTTATTTTGAGACTCTGTCACCCAGCCTGGAGTGCAGTGGCATGATCTCGGCTCACTGCAAGCTCCGCCTCCCGGGTTCACCCTCCATTCTCCTGCCTCAGCCTCCCGAGTAGCTGGGACTACAGGCGCCCACCAACACGTCTGGCTAATTTTTGTATTTTTAGTAGAGACTGGGTTTCACCGTGTTAGCCAGGAAGGTCTCAATCTGCTGACCTCATGATCCGCCCGCCTCGGCCTCCCAAAGTGCTGGGATTACAGGCATGAGCCACCGCTCGCGGCCAAGGTAGTCTATATTTTATTAATGGAGGTAGACTGACTGTTGTCCATAGTCTTTACTGTGAACAAGCTTCTCATGACCATTTTCACTCAGCAGGCTTTGTATTAGGAATGAGTGTGAAACTGGACCTTTCTCACTTAACTTTTTGTAGGATTTATGCAGGATTGGAGAAATGTTATCATTGCCATTCTAACCAAGAGCTTCTTTTTCCTCTAATATCATGTCAATAACACAGAAAAATCTGAACCTCATGTATTGTGGCATGATACTTACTAGGTTACTTAAGGGTGTATGTATGTTACTTAAGCTCTTGTATCGTGGCAAGATACCCACTAGGTTACTTAATGGTGTATGTCCACTGCTTGAACTCTGAAGCTTGGGCAGTGAGCTAAGGCTATGCTGTTCAACCAAGGAGCAGGTATGCATGAGAACCCAAACATCCCGGAAAATATATGAGAACCTATCAAAAAACAGCCTCATCAGTCAAACACAGTGGGCAAACATCTAGAAAATTAGCTTAAAAGCAGTCAGTGTGGATCTCTACAACTGTCCTGTGACCATCCAGGAGTGCCCAAATGTAAGTCCTAATAAACTCATCTATTCATCAAGCTGAACTTGTCTGAGTCAGTCTTTGGTCTCTTGGCTCCTTCCCAGTTTGGTGGGGAACATTACAGTCTTAGGCTTTTCTTGTAACAATTGGCATCATGAATAGAAGCACAGATGAGTCAGTGTGGAGGGAATCCTGAGGTGGTCGGCAACATGCATGTGAATTGAGTCGTCCAACTGCTCAACTGCTGTGAGCTGATATGTGAGTATGGGAATGCTCAGAAAATGCCAGTGGGGACTGAGCATGTATTATAAATATTTAATAGCTAATATATTAAAGTATGATAAGAAAAGCCAACACACTGTTGTTGCAGTTAGTCTGGCTACCGAGAAATACAGCAGAGCAGAAATAGGAGAAAGGATCGAAACTCCAGCAGAAGATCAAAGGCATGCCTGGTTTTCTAGGACTCCAGCTGGTTACATATTGTGGCTCATTTTTGTGTGCATTTTAAAACTGATGAGCAAATTACAACAAGAAAAGTTCGGAGCTCAAATGGTTAAGCTGCAACTATAGAGTTAAGTAGATTTCTTCTAAAGTTCTCTATTTCTCTCTTTCATTTCCTGCATATGCTTTGAATATGCTATTATTAAGCTACTTGTGTGGAGAAAAAACTCACTAATTCAAGGCCATTTGGGGATGTCATTTTTCTTATACAGTTTGTCCAATTCTAACTGAAATGTAGACATTAAAAATCATTTAAAATCGAGGGAAACAAAAGAGTAAAACAGGTTTTCAAATCAAACTTTTATAAAAACTGCTCTATCCAAAATTTTGGTCCACAGACTTCACTGAATTACCTATCAGAGCAAACAAAGTTTAACCGTATTTTAGATCTCAATTTTGTCAGAAATAATTTGGATCCAGAAATCTTTGTAAAATAAAGAGTTTGTGGTGGTGTCTCATGTCTAGAGTTCCAAGGTAAAAGCTATTGGATCTTTGTTAGTGTGTCTGTATAGAAGTATTATAGTCATATGTTTTTGTATGTGTATTATGTTATATACTATATCTATCATGGTACCAAATGACTTATAAGTACATGAGTACCTATAAATTATGTCCAAATCTTTAAAGTACATGTTGATTTAGTAATTTTAATAAATAATCTGGCTTTAAAATTATTAGTAAAAGAAAAATGTCTTTAGAATTGTCAACATAATTTTTTCTGGGTTTACTGATTAGAGTTTTATATTGGCCTCAGCTAAATATTATAAAGTGTCAGAGTTTGAAATAAAGGTTATGAATATAATTATCCAACACCAGAATAGTCTTCGTTTTTGTGATTTTTTGATAAGTAAAACTAATTCAATATTTTTAGTCCAATTAAATTAGCTAAAGTTTCTGAGTTACTGCCAAAATGCCTGTGTGTTTAACTTTAACTTGCTTAAATAAACACCTGATATTCACAGGCTATGAAAATGGCTCACTGTAAAATAACTTGAAATGATGACTAGCTTTGTCTATTGTCTTGGTCCTCATGAGTAATCTAGGTAAACTTCTAAATATAAGAAATTGAGTAAATATAAATGAGACAAATGCCAGTAGGTAGAACTTTTGTATGGTTTAAAATCTTAAAATCGTTTTAAGTACTAATTAACTGTCTGGGTCATTTCAAATTTTAAAAAGGTTATGATATGGGGCATTGGTGACACTTCTGAAATCACTAATGGAAAATATAGAGCAGGTGATCCTTAAGGTGGAAAATATCCATACTGTGAATGTCTTGGCTAATGCCTTTTCCAGTTTTCCTTTAGCAAAAGGGTACAGGACTAGTTTGCTTTTACTTAAAAGGTCCAACAATAGGCTTTCCAGGTGCTACCACAAGAGTACCTGCACAGCCCCACCATCTGTCATGGTATGGCTGCACCAGAGGGTGCCATGAAGCCTGCCAGAGGGCAGCTGGTTCCCGGTTGTGCTTCTTTTTTTTTTTTTTTTTTTTTAAATGGAGTCTCGCTGTTATCAGCTGGACTGGAGTGCAATGGCACGATCTCAGTTCACTGAAACCTCTGCCTCCCAGGATCCAGCAATTCTCCTGCCTAGGCTTCCCGAGTAGCTGAGATTACAGGCGCCCCCCACCACGCTCAGCTAATTTTTGTATTTTTAGTAGAGACGAGATTTCACCATGTTGGCCAGGCTGGTCTTGAACTCCTGACCTCAGGTGCTCCACCCACCTTGGCCTCCCAAAGTACTGGGATTACAGGCATGAGCCACCACACCCGGCCCCAGTTGTGCTTATTGATGGAGATCCAAGAGCCTTACACTATCAACATGCAGCAGTACCAATACCAGCGGGAGTGATCATCATGCAGTAGCATGGACAAGGCCCAAAACTTATCAATTGGCTATTATCCCACTTCTGTGGAGGGAAGCTAGTACTGTAAGCCAGGCCTCAAGCCCATAGTGGCCACCCTAATAGGGCCAGTGGATACAAATTCAATGCTAATGATGCTAAAATAAATATATCCATGATGGTCCTCACTAAACACTTGTGTTTATACCCATAGGCTGTTGTTCCTGGTACCCATGGCAGCTGGTAGCACCTTTTTAGGACTGGGTTGCAAATATGGCAGCAGTCAACAACCAGTCTGATTGTTGCATACGTAGATACCTTCCCCTATCAAATGATGATGGTATGCCTTAGAATATTCTGCCGTTCTCTCTACAGAGCTGGAATAACTGGTTAAACAACACCTAAAATACAACCTGGGCTCACTGGGGATTGTTTCCACCTGGAGGCCTGATAGGCAACTCAATGGAGAAAAAACAACATGTGCCCTTATAGGTGCTACCTGTTGTGCCTGTATCCCAGATAAAGAAAATTATAATGTCATAAATGCTTTAAATCATTTGTTAACTCAGATCCATGATACAACCAATTAGGTCTCTTTGACTCATTCTCAAATTAGTTACACACCTTACCTATTCATTGGAGTTATGTTTTGCTAACAGGCATCATAATTGTAGTTATTTTCAGTTTTTAATGCTGTTATATAGGATATAGGTATAGCCTGTACACACAAGCCATGGGTATACATTATAGGCACATATAGTTCTTCCCCTTGTATGCTGCTCAGGGACATTCACATAAGATTGGCAAAAAAATATAAGAGCTGGGGAACAGGGTGGATTGTAGTGTGATGGGCCTCTCACCAGGTTACTTACGAGTGAATGTCTGCTGTCTGAACCCTGAAGACTTGGCAGCGAGCCAAGGCCATGGTGTCCAATAGAGGAGAAGGTTTCCCTGAGAACCTAAACATTCCAGAAAATATATGAGAACCTACCAAGGAAAACAGTCTCATTACTCAAACACAGTAGGCAAAGAGACAGAGACAGAAAATTAGCTTAAAAGCAATTTAGAGACAGGAAGTGGCACAGATCTCTACAGCTGTACTGATGTCATCCAAGAGTGTATGTTAAGTCCTAATAAACTCATCTACTCATCAAGTTAGACTTTTCTGAATCATAGTTTGGTCTCTTGGCTACTTCCCAGTTTGGTAGGGGACACTGTAGTCCCAAACTTTTTTCTCACAATAGCTCAAAGACATTGATTCTTAGAAAAGAAAGAGACTGTAGCAATCAATTTTTTTAATGCTTATAAATATTCTCCATTTCTCTATTTGATAATCTCATGCCATTTTAATCAGGAATTGTACATGCAAATCATTCTGTTTTAAGATAATTGAAATTCCAAACCAAATTCATGTTGTGAAATAATGAGAGTTTCTAAAATTGTCTGAACATATTAGAACTTCAATAATTTAAGATTTGTTGGACTAGTCAAAATAGAGTGAGAAAGCACACAACAACAAAACAATCTAAATTGGCAAGGTAGCTTAGTATTTGTGTGGGCTTTGAGTGAGACAGGCCTGGCTTCTAATCCTGTCATCTCCATGTGCTAGATATCTGATTTTTGCAAGATTTTGTAAGGCTGTAAGCATAGAGGTTTTGATGTATAAGATGCCTATTTGTTCTATGCAAGAAAAAGAACAAGGGTAAACAGTCTAATGTTTTCAAGAAATGTAGCTTCTGCAAAAAGGGATTTCAACGTCCCTTCAGATAAAATTCAACATCCCTTCATATAAAAACCCTCAAAAAAATAGGCATTGAAGGAACATACTTCAAAATAATAAGAGCCATCTATAAAAAACCCACAGCCAGCATCATGCTGAATGTGCAAAAGCTGGAAGCATTCCCCTTGAAAACCAGCACAACACAGGATACCCTTTCTCACCACTCCTGTTCAACACAGTACTAGAAGTCTTAGCCAGAGCAATCAGGCAAAAGAAAGAAAGAAAAGGCATCCAAATAGAAAGAAAGGAAGTCAAACTATCTCTGTTTGTAGACAATATGATACTATTACCTAGAAAATTCTGTAGTCAGTCTTTGTGCAAAAGCTTTTTGATCTGATAAACAACTTCCCCAAAGTTTCAGGATATAAAAGCATTGTACAAAAATCACTAGCATTCCTATACACCAACATCTAATCTGAGAGCCAAAGCAAGAATGCAATCCCATTCACAATAGCCACAAAAAAGAATAAAATACCTAATAAAGAATAAAAGGTACTTTATTAATAGCTAACCAGACAGGTGAAAGATCTCTACAATGAGAACTACAAAACACTGCTCAAAGAAATCAGAGATGACACGAGGAAAGGGAAAAACATTTCATATTCATGAATAGGAAGAATCAACATTGTTAAAATGGGAATACTGTCCAAAAGCAATATACAGACTCAATGCTATTCCTATAAAATTATCAATTACATTCTTCACAGATTTAGAAAAAAGTATTTCAAAATTTACATGGAACCAAAAAGGAGCTCTAATAGCCAAGGCAATTCTAAGCAAAAAGACCAAAGCTGGAGGAATCACATTACCAAACTTTAAACTATACTACAAGACTATAGTAACAAAAGCAGCATGGTACTGGTATAAAAACAGACACATAGACCCATGTAATAGAGAGCCCAGAAATAATGCCACCCCCTAAAATCAGCTGATCTCCACAAATCTGACAAAAACAAGCAATGGGGAAAGGACTCCCTATTAAATAAATGGTGCAAAAATAACTGGCTAGCCATATTCAGAAGATTGAAACTGGACCCCTTCCTTAAACTATATATGAAAATCAATTCAGACCCCTTCCTTAAACTATATATATATATATATAAATTAATTAACAAAGGATGATAGACTTAAATGTAAAACCTAAAACTATGAAAACTCTGGAAGATAACCTAAGAGACACCATTCTGTACATATGACCTGGCAAAGATTTCATGATGATGATTCCAAAATGAATTGTAACAAAAGCAAAAATTGACAAAAGGGACTTAATTCAATTAAAGACCTTTTACACAGCAAAAGAAATTATCAACAGAGTAGACAGTCTACAGAATGGAAGAAAATATTTGCAGATTATGCATCTGACAAAGTTCTGATATCCAGAATCCACAGGAATTTAAATAAATTTATAAGCCAAAAACAACCCCATTAAAAAGTGAGCAAAGGACATTGAACAGACACTTTTCAAAAGAAGACATACATGCAGCCAACAAGCATATGAAAACATGCTCAACACCACTAATCATTAGAGCAATGCAAATCAAAACCAAAATGAAATACTGATGTGGTTTGGCTCTGTGTCCCCGCTCAAATCTCATGTTGAATTGTGATCCTGAGGGTTGGAGGTGGGGCCTGGTGGGAAGTGATTGGATCAGGGGGGCAGATTTCCTCTTGCTGTTCTCATGATAGTGAGTGAGCTCTCATGAGATCTAATTGTTTAAGAGTGTGTAGTACGACTCCTTCATTCTCTCTCTCCTGCTCCACCGTGATAAGATGTGCTTGCTTCACCTTCATCTTCCGCCATGATTTTAAAAGTCCTGAGGCCTCCCAGGCATGCTTCTTGTATAGCCTGTGGAATTGTGAGTCAATTAAACCTCTTTTCTTCATATATCACCCAGTCTCAGCTATTCCTTTATAGCAGTGTCAGAACGGACTAATACAGATACCATCTCACATTAGTCAGAATGGCTATTGTTTAAAAGTCAAAAACTAACAAATACTGGCAAGGATGTGGAGAAAAAAAGAATGGTTATACACTGTTGGTGGCAATGTAAATTAGTTCAGCCATTGTGGAAAGTGGTTTTGTGATTTCTCAAAGAACTTAAAACAGAAATTGCCATTTAACCCAGCAATTCCATTATTGGGTATATACTTAAAGAAATATTAATTGTTCTACCATAGAGACATGGGCATTTGTATGTTCGCAGCACTCTTCACGATAGTAAAGACATGGAATAAACCTAAATGCCATCAACAGTAGACTGGATAAAGGAATTGTGTTACATATGCACCATGGAATACTATGCAGCTATAAAAAAGAATGAGATCATGTTCTTTGCAGCAACATGGATGGAGCTGGAGGCCATTATACTAAGCAAACTAATACAGAAACAGAAAACCAAATATTACATATTCTCACTTATAAGTGGGAGCTAAACATTTAGTACATATAGGCACAAAGACGGGAGCAACAGATGTCAGGTCCTACTCGAGGGTAGAGTGTGGGAAGAGGATAAGGACTGAAACACCACCTTTGGGTACTATGCTGATTACCTGCAGGACAAAATAATCTGCACACCAAACCCCCAGAATGCTCAATTTATCTATATAACAAACTTGCACATGAACCCCTAAACCTAAAATAAAAGTGAAAAAAATTTAAGTTAAAAATTAAATGATGGACACATTAGGAACTAAAATTAAATTCACAAATATGATTTTCCTGACAATCCTGTTAGAAAGATGACAAAGGAGCTTCTATTTTTTATGATTTCCTGATGTAAATTATATGATGTTCAAAAAAGAGGCTATTGATAAATATCTTTGAAGATTTACAAAAGAAATGAAGAATAAAAAAGAAATAAAAGGGAAGGTGCAATATTCCTATACACAATCACATAAAACCAGAAAATAATCTCAGCCATAGAAGACACAATCTGCCAATGAAGAATAAAGGAAAGAAAACTCTCCTTTAAATAATCTTGGCATAATTTTTAAAATACATTATAAAAGTAACAGTACCTGCATATATTATGTAAAAGTACCAATGAAATAAAGCATAAATGATTTAAAAAATTAAGTTTCTTTTATTTTGTTTTTCCTCAATATTTATTATGTGGTCATTATTCTCATGATCATCAGGTAGCTGCTGGATATTCAGACATTACAGCCATATTTAGATAAGAATAAAAGGAATGGTAAAGGGTAAAAGGCAAAAAACTGAGGAAAATATATTAGCCAAATCCTTTTTTCTTTTAAGCTTTCCTGGAAGCCCCTCCAAGCAACTTTTCCTTGCACCTTACTGGGTAGAAATGAGTGACATGGTCATGCCTACACACACCTTTGTCTTCCTTTACACAGGCCCCAATGATGACAGTGTTCTACCACTTACTGTGATTTAAAGTCATCATCACTTTCTCATTTCTTGATTTCTTTACTTCCCTGAAATCTAAATTGCAGTGTCACCCATACAAGGAAGTTCAATTCAAAACAAGTGATTTTTTTTCTGTAAACATTATTTTCCTTAAGAATTTGGGCTTCCAATTATAAATAGGAAAGGAAGAGTTGATATTAGCAGAGTCTACCACACACTTTGCCTCTCAAAGCTCAGTTTTCACATTCTAAATGGAGATAATAAAGTTAAACGTGGTTGGCAGAGTTCAACGAGATACTGCAGATAAAGCATATCATGAATTGCTAGTTAACAGTAAGTTATCAGTAATGCCAATTGTTAGTGTTGATTAAATTTCAAAATCAGTACACCTCGTCCATTACTAACATATGGCAAATACATTTTGAATTATCATGGAGGGTTCAAGACCCTGTATTTACATGATAATACCTTTCTTCTGTGAGCTTTCCCATATGGAAGTCCCAATTAAGACTTCCCATATCCAGTCTAAAATCTGACCCTGCTGGCAGCTCCCTCTTTACTGCCGAACAGCAAAAAGATTTTTGTGCAGACTCTACTAGGTAAGGAAACTCCAGGTTAGCAAACTTTATTTATATTTATAAAATATTTATGTGTAGTCACAGAATAAAAACCTAACACCCGGGATGATAGTTTTCTAAATAAAGCACGTGTCAAATCGTCTTCCCAGGCCTTCTCTTTCCCCCAAAGGATACTTTGAAAAAAGTTACATATTTAATTGCTAGCCTTTTTTGTTTAATTTGAAAAAGGTTAATAATAAGAAATAATTGATCTTTTTTCAGGCTGGCTTATAAATTGTTAGTTTTCTAATGGTGGGGAATATATCTGTTGCTTTCTGTACTTGCCCTTATTCGTACGGTCATGTGTAGAAGTTCATAACTTTCTTGTTAACAAGGTCTATATCTTCTTCAGCTTGGTCTCTTTCCCACCAACATCCATGCATGATACATAAGAAGACTTTCATAAATATTTCCCTCTAAAAATGATAAAGTAGAAGGAAGGGAGGACGCTACCAGTTTACGGATCTATTGTGCACCTAATAAGATGCCGAACATTTAATAAGTTTTCTTTTACTTAATTAATAGAAGGCAAACATCAAAAACTGAATGATAAATGCTTGCTCAGTAAATGACGGAAGCCGCACCTGCTACCAGAGGCAGTGCTTCTTGCTCCACCTCAACTTCTATGCCCATACACACCTTTGTCTTCCTTTACACAGGCCCCAATGATGAAAGTGTTCTACCACTTACTGTGATTTAAAGTCATCGTCACTTTCCCATTTCTTGATTTCTTTACTTTCCTGAAATCTAAATTTCAGTGTCACCCAAACAAGCATAGAGGTCTTATGTATTTAAGGGGTTTTACTACTAAATCCTGACAACAGTAAGTATTACGATAGTAGCCATAACAATATTGATAGTAGCTAAAATGCATTCAATGTTTAGTATGTAAAAGTTACAGCCAGGTGCAGTGGCTCACGCTTGTAATCCCAGCACTTTGGAAGGCTGAGGTGAGAGAATCACAAGGTTAGGAGATCAAGATCATCCTGGCCAACACGGTGAAATCCCGTCTCTACTAAAAATACAAAAAAAAAATTAGCCGAGCCTGGTGGGGGGCGCCTGTAGTCCCAGCTACTCGGGAGGCTGAGGCAGGAGAATGGCTTGAACTCGGGAGGTAGAGCTTGCAGTGAGCTGAGATCGCGCCACTGCACTCCAGCCTGGGCCACAGAGCGAGACTCTGTCTCAAAAAAAAAAAAAAGTTACTGTACTGGTTGATTTATAGGTACAGTCTCATTGCTTCCTTACCATAATTGTATGAGTTAGGTATTATTATTGTTACTATCATTATTCTCTGAGTTTTAGAGAAATTAGTTATGTATGCATGGTTACACAGTTCATTAGTCTAACTCCAGGGTCTGAACTCTTAATCACTAAACCAAACTTGAAAATGGCCCAAGACATAATAAAATAACCAACATGGTGAATGGCCACAGATTCAAATCTCCAACATCTTTATGTCATATTGTGCCTAGACAAAAGATATATCTTACTCATAAAATATTTATACATACAGTTTTAATTTTATTGTAGAGTTGAAAAGATAGTGCAGAGAATGTCCATATGCCCTTCCCCCAGCATCCTCTAATACTAGCAATGTACATAATCTTGATAGTTTCAGAAAAAGTAAAAAATTAACATTGGTTTATTTTTATTAATTAAGCTGCAGACCTTATTTGGATTTTACTAGTATTTCCAGTAATATCATTTTTTTGTTCCAGCATCCAATTCAGGATACCATGTTACATTTAGTAATAATGTCTCCTTTTCTCCTGCAATTCATACTAGTTTTTCAGTTTGTCTTCATTTTTAGTGTCATGTTAGAAAAGCACTGTGCATGCATATTATACAATGACTCTCAATTTGAGTTTATCTGATTTTTTGTTATGATTAGACTGAAATTATGAATATTTCTGGAAAATATCACAGAGATGAAATACCTTTTCATTGCATTTTATCAGGAGATACAAGATACCAACATGACCAATTACTAGTGACATTGATCTTTATAATTAGTGATATGGGTAAAGTAGTATCTTCCTATTTTTTTCCATTTCAAAGTTACTTTTATAATCTTTTCATACTCTGTGTGTTAAAAGTGAGTGATTATGTCTAGTCCACACTTAAGAGAATCATAATTACTCTGTTACTTCTGAAAGAAGGAATATCAAGAATTTGTAAGCATGTTAAAAACTTCATAGTAATTAATATCTTGAGAGAGAGATGCTTAGAGGCTATGTAACCATCCTATTTTCCTTCAAGAGTCACCCATTGAATTCAGCATTTATCAATGGGTTTTGCCTGCCACAGTTAGAACTGTTGTTACAATGGTGATTTTCTTTTCTCTTATCTACTTTTATTATTTGAAATTCTTCTTCTTTATGGGAGATTTGTCCTTTCTCCTCCCTGCCCCATTTCTTTCTTTCTTTAATTATTTAATTATATGAGTACGATCTTGTGATTTTTTTTATTCTTTAGTTAATAATCCAACATTACCGTTATTTACTTGCTCAAATTATTCCAACTTTAGACTTTGGGTGCTCTTTCAGGTTGGGTTCTGCACCTTTTAATAAGTCCTCATTTTTTTCCCCAGTTGTTCACTTTCTGGAATTAAAAGATATGACAGATTCATCTTGTATTTTCCCTGTCTCAACTCTAGAATCAGCCATTTCTCCAAAAAGTCTAAGTTCCTGTTCTCAGAGAAATAATATTTAGAAGCCAGAATTAAGTTGCTGAATATGCTTGTTACTACTGAGGTATCATTGTTTTTAGGCCCTTTCAGTAGACAGAGGTCAAAAATAAGTGCATCGCTACTAACCCATGTATATACACAAATCTTTATTTCTTTACATAATTGTTCATACTGCTATCTCCAATTATATTACAGCCACCACAAAGTTTCATTATCATTTCCACCCTTCTTCATTTAATAATTTAGTTCTCTTACAGTGAGAAACCTGGCTCTTCTGTATAACTTATTTTCTTATTTATTTAAATTTATATACATTTAAAGTAGTTTCAAAATTGCTAACTCTGTGGGAAACAAATTTTCCACCTAGAGAAAGTTACTTTTATTATCAACCTTTAAATATCTAGTCAAACACTTTTCCAAAGTTATTTAGTTTGTCTTTTCCTCCCCACCCCCTTCAGCAAGGTTATGTCAAACATTTGTAAATGTTCATTTCCTATCTGTGAACTGTCTTGGCATTCCTGGCTCATAGGTTTGTTTTGTTTTTTAATTTTATTACAGTAAAGTTCAGTCTTTGTAGACTGTCATTTACATTTGAGAACTTTATCACAGTATTTTTTTTTCTGGTTCCACATTGTAGAGTTTTCTTTTACTGCCGATTGTGTATCTCTTTTTTCCTTTCATGTTTTGAGAGACTTATCATCTCTCACCTCTGAATGTCCAAACCCCGTAAGCCTCTTCCTCTGTGGGGATTCTTGTATAGTGAACATTTCAAGTGATAAATCACTTTCCCCCCAAATTTTAAAACAATAGAAGATAGCTATAAGTATCTGTTATAGCTAAGTAAGAGTTTTGTTATTAAATAGATTGTGTTAGAAGAACTTCTTGTTTCTTTGTTTTTTGTTTTTTGTTTTTTGAGATGAAGGCTCGCTCTGTCACCCAGGTTTGAATACAGTGGTGTGATCTGGGCTCACTGCAGCTCCCGTCTCCCAAGTTCAAGCAATTCTCCCTCCCTCAGCCTCCTGAGTAGCTGGGATTACAGGTGTGCACCACCAAGGCCAGCTAATTTTTGTATTTTTAGTAGAGACGGGGTTTTGCCATGTTGGCCAGGCTGGTCTCGAACTCCTGACCACGGATGATCCACCTGCCTCAGCTTCTCAAAGAGCTGGGATTACAGGCATGAGCCACGTTGCCCGGTCTTCTTGGCTTCTTGATACTCCCTGTATTCATTTTGGCATCTGCCTTGGGGGATTACTGGATTTTGAGAGCAGATACTTACCAGTGATTTTTTCCAGAAAACTGCAGCCTGTGAGCCAAGATTGCACCATTGCACTCCAGCCTGGGCAACAAGAACGAAACTCCATCTCGAAAAAAAAAAAAAAAGAAAGAAAGACAAGAAAACTGCAGCCTGGATTAATCCCATCAAGTGCATTAGGACCCGGACCCAACCCCAGGAGTATACCCAAGTCTCCAGGCTTAACCTAGGCCTACACTGATGTTTGTGTTTTTCATGGAAGTGAGAGCAAAAGGAGGAAACACACGTCGTTAAGTCTCTAACAGATAAAGAGTCTAAAATGGGATGGCGTATGCTCAGAGACATTTCTCTATTTTCATTAATCAAATAAGATGCTCCATAAGAAATAGCAAGGAAGGGGTCCAAAGTAGCACATTGTGTGTCTACAACACTGCTCCTCATTGAGATGAGGAGTATTAAGCAACTGACCCCATTTAGAAACTTAAAGACTAAGAGCTAAGCATTCATCTATTGTGTTATATTTTAGAATTGGTATGTAATTGGTATGTTTTGAGCAGAACAACCAAAACCACAGTTAACATGCTGTGTGTTAAACATTTGTAAGATAATATACTAACAACTTCACATGAATTATCTCATTTAATTCTTAAACAATCTTGTTTTTAAAAAATATTATCTGCATTTTACCAATGATAAAACTGAAGCATAGATATGTTAAATGACTTGACTAAGGTTTTTTTGTTTTTGTTTTTGTTTTTTTTTTGAGACAGAGTATTGCTCTGTCACCCAGGCTGGAGTGCAGTGGCGCCATCTAGATCTCGGCTCACTGCAAGCTCCTCCTCCCGCGTTCACACCATTCCCCTGCCTCAGCCTCCTGAGTACCTGGGACTGCAGGCGCCTGCCACCACACCCGGCTAATTTTTTGTATTTTAGTAGAGACAGGGTTTCACCATGTTAGCCAGGATGGTCTCGATCTCCTGACCTCAGGTGATCCGCCCACCTCGGCATCCCAAAGTGTTGGGATTATAGGTGTGAACCACCACGCCTGGCCTTTGCTAATGTTCTTAACTCAAAAGTGGTCATCAATACTGTAGCTCTGCTTTCTGACTTTAGAGCTTGAACCAAATACCTCTTCTTTAAAATGGGAAACACCCTATAGAAACTTTCCTCTTCTAGGTCCCCTTTTTTTTTTTTTCGATAAACCACTTTTCTCTCAAAGAGTCACCTACCACCTCTCTTTTTGCCCTCTACAAATTCTGACTCATGTTCTGTCATTCACTGATGATTTTAGCACTTAGTTTATTATTTTGCCCTCTCTGCTTAAATTCTAAGTCTGTGATTTCCTCTTCTACTGGAATTATCTTCCTCATACCTGGGCTAAAAAGCCTGTCACTTCCATGACCTTTTCATGCTCAGTGATATGTTTTCTTCCATTTTATGGTTATAACTTTTGACCTTTATATTTATTAATAATTGTATCACTTCAAAAATGTTAAACTTGAATATTACTATCTGGAAACATCTCATTCTTCTGTATTATTTAGCATTGAATATGGATGTATATAACAACAAATGAAAAACCAACCAAACAAATGAAAATCTGAATTAAACCTGACAGAAGCTCTCATGTAAAATAAGTTCAAAGAAGCAGACACTGGTTAGGGAGCGTCCCTAAAGCATCAGGCCTCCAGGTTCTTTTTACACTGGACCTCTGTTACCATTAACACAAAGCTTCCACTTCACGCTCCAGAATGGTTGCTTAATGCTCCAGCCATCACGTCTTTAAGAAAGCTTCCCAAAAGTTGCACATGATACTTTCACTCACATCCACATTAGCTAGAATTTATGAACGTTGTTGCTGTAAAATGTCTTCTTTCCATGTGGTCATGTGCCCTGTCAATTTTTTGTTCTTGTTTTTAATTTTTAAATGGGTTTAGGGAAATAAGCAGATATTAGCAACTGACATTTTCTACTACTCTTTTCAGTCATTATCATTCTCTAGCATTGTTTTAATCTCAACAAGATCTCCAAATCCATTGGCCCTGATCTTTTTTATTAACTATCATTTTTCTCATATTCTAATTTCCCTTACTAGTCCAGCAAAAGTCAATAGCTCATCATTAAGTTTACTCTAATGTCTTAATTTCTTTCTCTTTTTCTCTATTGTTCTCAACTGACTGTGCATTAAATCCAGTTATCTGTCTACTCTGTTCATGTATCTAAACAGCTGTTCTTTGTTGGAGGAAAATGCAACTGTGTTTTTGCTTTAGTTTTAAAATCAGGAGCACTTTGGGAGGTCGAGGCAGCCGGATCACGAGGTCAGGAGATCGAGACCATCCTGGCTAACATGGTGAAGCCCCGTCTCTACTAAAAATACAAAAAATTAGCCGGGTGTGGTGGCAGGTGGCTGTAGTCCCAGCTACTCAGGAGGCTGAGGCAGGAGAATGGCATGAACCTGTGAGGCGAAGCTTGCAATGAGTGGAGATCGCGCCAGGGCACACAAGCCTGGGTGACAGAGCGAGACTCCGTGTCAAAAAAAAAAAAAAAAATTACAAAACATTCTGGTATATTGAACTTCAACTCAAATGGGTTACTACTGTAAGCAATTTCCTCACTCCACGGACTTCAAACACCTTCCTTCTTGCTTATGCTATGCTGAGGGTGTTGCCTCACACTTCTTTGAGAAAATAGAAACAATCTGATTAAGTATACCTACTCTCATCCTAGATTAACTTAGGCTCTGAATTCCAATACCTCTCCCTTTCTCAAGGATTTTTCACCTATAATCATCCTATCTTTCTCTAGAGTCATTCGTTTCTCCTTTTCTTTTGGATTGCTCTCATAAGCATTAAAACATGCCTCAGAAAATTCTGTTTTAAACATAACAGAAGTTTCCCTTGACCTCATATTGCCCCTTTAGCTACAGTATCATTTTTCACTTTGGCTTCACGACACTTTTCCATAAAAGAGTTGTTTATGGTCACTGTCTTCACTTTCTCGTGCCAATCTCTATTCTTTCCCCAGTGCACATACTTTAGGCCTCTGTTTCTATAATCCTTTGATAGTTGCTCTTGGCAAGGTCACTAATAACCTCAATGGTGTCAAATCCTGTCCTCATTTCTCTCCTTTCTTTTTACATGACCTCTCAATAGCAACTGATACCATTAATCCAGAATACTCTGTCTAACCTTTTAAAATATAGATTTGTCTGCTTTTCTCCATCCTTATTGCTGGTCTTTCTCAGTCTTTTAAATATAGATGTTTCATACAACTCAGTGTAGGTTTTTTATTATTATTTCTTACATACAATCTTACCGAAAGCACACTCATTCCCTAGGAAGTATCATCTAGCTCCATTATTTTACACATATTTTAATTGACTCCAATTTTTTTCAAGCATGATTTTCTCCCTTAATTTTGGATTTTTGTATCTAATTGCCAATTTATCATCTTGTAATCACCTGATAGGTTCTTCCTGCCCACTGACTAGACTGAATCAATTTATTGAGACCATGACATTGCACTAGAGAAAGAGTTTAATTGACACAAGGCTGGCCACATGGGAGATGGAGTTATTACTCAGATCAATATCCACAAAGGCTCAGCGGCTAGGGTTTTCATGAACAATTTGGTGGGGAGGAGGCTAGGGAATAGGTACTCCAGATTGGTTGGGAAAGAAATCATAGGGGTGTGAAAAATGGTCCAAATGGTCCTCATGCATTGAGTCTGCCTCTGGGTGGGGCCACAGGACTGGTTGAGTCATGAGTCAGGAGTATGGGTGAGATCAGTCTGAAAAAATTTCAAAAAAAAAAAAAAAACACCCAAGGTGTTACAATGTGATGGTATCTACAGGAGCAATTGAGGAAGTCACAAATCTTACGACCTCTGGGCACGTGACTCCTGGGCAGTAAAGGATTGTAGAAACTATGTCTAGATTTTAGCAGAATTCAGGGTCCTCTCATAATTCTATTCTGATGGCCTTTCATTGGTTTTACAAAGCCAATTTCAGTCCCTGAACAAGGAGGGAATCAGTTTTATCAAGGACTATATTTTCCCTGCTTCAAGGTTAAATTATATTCCAAATTCCTCCCATGTGACCTACAACCAGGAATGGGTGAAGATAGCTTAGTGGGTAGAAGCAAGATGAAGCCAGCCATGTCAGACTTCTTTTACTGTGATAGTTTTGCAAAGGCATTTCAAACTTTTCTCAAATGTTGAATTGGCATTTCAAATTGAACATCATTGAAACAAAACTCTATCATCCCCCTACCTTTACTACTTTCTCAATGGAAACTTTTACCTTTCTCTGTAATCTCTATATCAGTAAATAAATAAATACTATTCACTCTGTTGCTTAAACTTACAATCAATAGATGAACCTTGAGTCCCCTCTTAATCCCTAGTTCCAGTTCATTATTAAATCTTAATTGATTTTACTTCACAAATACATTTTGAATGTGTCATTTCCCTCCATTCCCATCCCTTCTACTCTATCTCTTGTACTACTACAATAATCCCCTTTGCTGATCTTCAGACTTCCATTCCTAACAATTTTTTTTCATTCTGTGCAAAGTTATCAGTAAATTTTTTTTCCACTTAAATATATATCATGGATATTTATTCATGTCATTAAATCTTCTCAACATCTTTTCAATAGCTGCATAGTATTCCATCATATTGCTGTTTCATAATTTAACCAGTCTTTTCTTTTTTTGTTTTTGTTTTTGTTTTTTGTTTTTATTTATTTATTTATTTATTATTATACTTTAGGTTTTAGGGTACATGTGCGCAATGTGCAGGTTATTTACATAGGTATACATGTGCCATGCTGGTGCGCTGCACCCACTAACTCGTCATCTAGCATTAGGTATATCTCCTAATGCTATCCCTCCCCCCTCCCCCCACCCCACAACAGTCCCCAGAGTGTGATGTTCCCCTTCCTGTGTCCATGTGTTCTCATTGTTCAATTCCCACCTATGAGTGAGAATATGCGGTGTTTGGTTTTTTGTTCTTGTGATAGTTTACTGAGAATGATGATTTCCAATTTCATCTATGTCCTTACAAAGGACATGAACTCATCATTTTTTATGGCTGCATAGTATTCCATGGTGTATATGTGCCACATTTTCTTAATCCAGTCTATCACTGTTGGACATTTGGGATGGTTCCAAGTCTTTGCTATTGTGAATAATGCCGCAATAAACATACGTGTGCATGTGTCTTTACAGCAGCATGATTTATAATCCTTTGGGTATATACCCAGTAATGGGATGGCTGGATCAAATGGTATTTCTAGTTTTAGATCCCTGAGGAATCGCCACACTGACTTCCACAATGGTTGAACTACTTTACAGTCCCACCAACAGTGTAAAAGTGTTCCTATTTCTCCACATCCTCTCCAGCACCTGTTGTTTCCTGACTTTTTAATGATTTCCATTCTAACTGGTGTGAGATGGTATCTCATTGTGGTTTTGATTTGCATTTCTCTGATGGCCAGTGATGGTGAGCATTTTTTCATGTGCTTTTTGGCTGCATAAATGTCTTCTTTTGAGAAGTGTCTGTTCATGTCCTTCGCCCACTTTTTGATGGGGTTGTTTGTTTTCTTCTTGTAAATTTGTTGGAGTTCATTGTAGATTCTGGATATTAGCCCTTTGTCAGATAAGTAGGTTGCGAAAATGTTCTCCCATTTTGTAGGTTGCCTGTTCACACTGATGGTAGTTTCTTTTGCTGTGCAGAAGCTCTTGAGTTTAATTAGATCCCATTTGTCAATTTTGGCTTTTGTTGCCATTGCTTTTGGTGTTTTAGACATGAAGTCCTTGCCCATGCCTATGTCCTAAATGGTAATGCCTAGGTTTTCTTCTAGGGTTTTATGGCCTTTTGGCTAAGATCAAGTGTAGTTACCAGTAAGTTAAAAATGAAATTAATTCCGATCACTTCACCCCCTGCTTAAAATCTCTCGGTGATTTCTCACCGCATTGAGAGTGAAATTCAAACTTTACTTTCTAATATGAGGTGCTATGTAATGAGAAACCTCCTGTCTTGTGCCATGCCATTCACTGTGCTGGAGCAGGTCTTCTTTCTGTTCCTTGTCTATGCCAAGTACTCCCACACAAGGTCCCTTGTAGTTATGATTTTCTCTGCCGGGAGTATCAAGCTTCCCCAGGTCTTTGCAAGGGTGTCTCCCTATTGTCATAAAAGTTTCTGTTTTAAAAGTATCTCTTCAAAAAGGCCTTTGTGACCACTCTATCTGAAGATGCCTCTAGACACTCAAATCCCCGTCCTTATATTTTTTCTTTATAGTATGCATCATTGCTTGATATTTTCTTTTTGACGTATTAGTTATATTCTGTCTCTCCCCAGTAGAATGTATGCTTTAAGAGATCATGGACCATGCCTGCATTGTTCTCAGACAAATTTTCAGAAATTCCAGTGTTGACTGGCATATAGTAACTACTCAATATGTATTTATTGAATGAATGATTGAATTAATAAATAAATGGATTTCCAATACCAAAATAACTACGTACTAATAGCTGCTAAGTGACCGTGACACAAATAAGTAATTTTTTCCACTACTGAGCCAAAAACCAATTTTTGTAAAGTAAATTACTGATCTTATGTCTTGTAAATTTTGCATGTTTTTTGTTTCCAGTCTTTGAAGCAAAGCAAAAAATGATTATTTCTTTTTCTCCGTAAGTCAGAGATCTGAGCCCATCCACCTAAAACCCATTTTATTATAAAGTTGACAAATTACATTGGAATTTCCCTGGTGGAACTGAATAAAATTAAGTGAGTTTTGTATTACACACATACATATATACACCACATACAAACACAAAACATTGTACTTGAATATTTCATATGAATAAAATTAAAATTGCTAATATGACAAGATGGTAACACTTAGAGCAAACAAAAACTCTTCCAGACTTAGTGTATCCATATCCTTCTTTTGATCATAGAGAATATTTCATTTCTTCATCTTAAGAACAGTTGCACTCTAAGTAATTTTCCACTCTGTTTCTCATTTGGAAAACAAATTGAAATTGGGTTAGATACACTTTCCTGTAAATCAAGAGAGATTTCTATAATTCCACTTACTGGCTTCAAGAGTACAAAAATTCTTCTCTAGTCTCCCCTTTCCTTCTCAATCCCTTTTTTTCAGCACCTCATATCTACTGTCAAGAAACACATGACCAATAACCCCTCTATGGCCAGGGCATGATAGGTTATGATACAAGAACCCTACCATCTCTCCTTAATAAAACAAAAGTGTTTCTTTGTCACACAGAGTCCACCACAAATCAAGACAACTGTCCAGGAAACTGTCTTCCATGTAGCTACTCAACAATTCAGACTACTTCATTCTCACAGTTCCACTGTTTTAACCACAGTTTTCTTAGGTTGGTGAGGCAGGGAAGAGTCAACCACAGAGTCATGCTATGTCAGCTATGGATGTTACATGCTTTGACTTGGGAGTGACATACCCATTTCTTCCCACAGCCCATTGATTCTAACCAAGCATGCTGCTCCGCTTAGCTGCAAGGAGAATGGAAAAAATGTCCTTGCCCTGTGCCCAGAAAGAGTAAAACTGAATAGGGTTGAACAATAGATTTTCCTGCTGCATCCTTCCAATTCCCTTTTTTCTTTCTGCTGTAGCCTCTTCTGCTTTTGGCTCTAGTTCATATCTAGGTGAGCAATTATAGACTGGCATTCTGCTTCCTCTCTTCCCTACTGTCAACATCTCTGTAGGCCCAGGCCATTAAGCTGCAAGACTTACAAAGACAGGTACCTTATCTATTTTATTCATCAACGTGTTCCTAGTACTAAGCACCAAATCTGAACTATAACAGTCTCTGAATAAAACTTGCTTAAATTAATTAAGAGATGTTTTCTCTATTCAATATTGTCTAATAGATATAGGCTTATTTATTTGTTAAATAACTAAATATCTCCAACTTTACTCACTTGACGCTCCAGCATAGGTGAAAAGAAAGTGTAGATTGTAATAAAAGGAGTGCTATCTGATATATTGTTCTTATGTGACTTTTCTTTGATTGAGGAATGGTGTATACAGTAGCATGCATCTCTGATTCTACCTACATTAACTTTGTGGGCTCTGCTTTTATTATTCCCAAGGAGTCTGAGAATAGTATCTATTTGATGTGCAGACGTTTGGTCCACCTCAGGAAGGAGTTAGTATGCTTAAGAAAGCGCTCCTGAATCTGACACCATGCATTTCATCCTTGTTTTTGAACTCTCTGCCTGTTTTCCACCTCCAGCCTCTGGCCCCAAGAGCATTTCCAGTTACCTCAAGTTGTTTTGAATTTCCAAAACAATTTTCAACATAAAATTAAATTTTAATTCCTTTTAACTTGGCAAAAAATAAATGAAACATATACAGTGTTGCAAAATTGAACAATAACATATCCCATCTGTCAAAGGACAGTGGGGGCAGATTGTGAATCTCAATAGTATTTCTCTAGTTGATTACACTTTTACTGTATTTGGAAGGCAGGCTTCTGATTAACTATCTTAATATTACTGGGTCATCATTTGTAAACCTCCCAAAGGGAAAATCTTGACATGAAGGCTTAAATCAGAAGTGAAACAGGTCAGAGATATAAAAGGAGAAAAGAGAAATAAAATGTCTGTGGAGAATATTCCCTTAATTATATCTTTCAATTTTTTTTCCATAGAGACGTATGCATGTAAAAGCATGTATATTGATTCACATGTAATACACCAGAAGACATTTGTTTTCTCAGGTTTAACTTATAACTAAAACTTTTAAATTTTTAAATCATTTTTTAAAACCTTATATTTTCCATAGTCTTAGTAAGCCTTCCTGACATCATAATCAAAGTAAGCAGAAAGAAACATACACATCATCCTAATGCAAACTTCATCTCCTATTTCCATTTTTGCTTCTGTTCACTTTGACCTCCCCTGTGCCTTTATATAAGTGAAGTAAGAATTGATATGTCAGGGGATTATTCGGTAACCACCATTTAATATCCTAAATTTAAGTCACTAAAGTGTTGCAGAAAGATAAGGTGCACAACAGTGGAAGAAAATCAATACAACAACCCCACTTTGTATGGCAGATTCATATCCTTTTGCTTCATCTGAGAACTTCTGAGAGTTTAAAAAGCTATCCTGTCACCTCACATTTCTCAAAGCTAAATAAATTTGCCAGCCCTATGGCCCGAAAAAACATCTGGATGGGGGGATTCACAAGATCCACTGATTCTATCAATTTCTATTCTATTCTTAAACAAAAAGTCAATCTTAAGATAAAGATATGCCTTTCCCCCACTTTTATTCTTATTCTCAACTGGAATATTATTTAATAACATTCTGAGATGTCAGTAATGCCCTAATGGGTTAGAGACTTGAATCAGCTGAAACTAAATGCAATTTGGCTCCCAGTTCTCAGTGGAAAGAGAAGCTTAAGATAGTGGATTATGCCAATGTAGGTGGAGATATTGACCCCAGAGAAGCAGAATAAGGAACAGGAAGCTAGTGGTTAAGATGAAGGGCTCTAACAAAGAAGATTTGGTGGAGCGGAGTGTTGTTAAAAACGATGAAGCGTCTAAGATTTTATCCTACTTGCAAACAAAGAAGAAACAAAATTTCCTTTAGGCAATTTTCTCTAAAGGAAAACATCATTATGACACTGGACAGTAGGCAAACCTGCCCTCTACTTGAAAGGGAGATGCTATTTCTATCTTCCAAGGCTGTTTGCTATGCATCCTTGCAACAATAATTCAGAGTAAAAGGGAAGTTAGTGCCTCTGCTTACAAGGTGTGATGAAACAGGAGAGACCAGTGGAAAATTGTCTCCTAATGAGTATATGTAGCATCTGAAAAGGATTTCATTGAGTGCAAACCCTATTTCTAGATTTATCCTACATTTCCATTACATTTTCATAAATCACAAGAATATATGCACACACACATGCACACTCACACACACATGCACACACACACGTGCACACTCACACACGCACAGATTTCTTTTTGTATAATATCCCTGCCTTCAACCCATTAAAATTCAAAATCAAAATTGACTAAGAAAATGTATTTCTTGTTTTCACGATTATTAAAGTTTAACACAGCCTCAGACAGTTTGGTTAAAGTACCTTCTTCAGTTCTCTGTAGTAATGTGACTCTTGCCTTTTTTTTTTTTCTTTTATTATTATTATTATTATTATTATTATACTTTAGGTTTTATGGTACATGTGCGCAATGTGCAGGTAAGTTACATATGTATACATGTGCCATGCTGGTGTGCTGCACCCACCAACTCGTCATCTAGCATTAGGTATATCTCCCAATGCTATCCCTCCCCCCTCCCCCCACCCCACAACAGTCCCCACAGTGTGATGTTCCCCTTCCTGTGTCCATGTGTTCTCTATAAAGACACATGCACACGTATGTTTATTGCGGCATTATTCACAATAGCAAAGACTTGGAACCAACCCAAATGTCCAACAATGATAGACTGGATTAAGAAAATGTGGCACATATACACCATGGAATACTATGCAGCCATAAAAAATGATGAGTTCACGTCCTTTGTAGGGACATGGATGAAATTGGAAATCATCATTCTCAGTAAACTATCGCAAGAACAAAAAACCAAACACCGCATATTCTCACTCATAGGTGGGAATTGGACTCTTGCCTTTTGGTGCCGCCAGCCTACTTAGAAATCTAAGTAAAACTGAGGACCTTCTTTCTAGACAAATAAAAACATACAAAATGTGTTACATGGAATATTAGAGATTACAGACTCTATAAATCCCATTCATAGGTGTCTTTGGTGAAATATTAGTTTTATAAAAAGGAAAAATTTATATTAAAGGTAGAAAAATATAGATTAATAGGCATTTGTTAAGAGTGGCATGTTCAAATTGATGAATTTTCTGTTCAACAAGAAGAAAGCAACATTTGTTTTAACTTTATATTTGGAATTATTTCTGATTAATAATAGTCTACTTTTCTGCCTCTCAGCATAACATCTTATTGGAGGTTCAGATTATTTCCTTAGTGTTATGATTAGGAAATGAATGCTTTATGCAAAAGCAATGAGTTAGCTGTGCATGTATTAGGACAAGGATCACAAACCCAATTGCCTACAATGGTAAGAGGGATAAAGTAAATAATAAAGCAGGCTTGGCTTATAAAGAACAACGTGGCACATGTGGAATGGAATAGTGTGTGGTGATAAATAGCAAGTGACACTCAGCTTCAGTGTGTGGGGTAATAACAATTAGTAGAAACTGTGGCAAACCAGAGTGTGGAAGCACTGTTGAAAGTAGGCAGCTGCTAACCAGCTATAGCAGACCATTGGCCAAGCTAAATGCTATCTCAGTATTATAAAATACCCCTGTTACTTTTGAAGAAAAATTTCAAGTATAGGTTTTATTAAAAAATAAAATCTCCCATTTTAAACTTGTTTTAAAAACATTTTTAACATTATTTTTTAAACAGTATACAGCAAACCCAAGCCCATCTGTTCATCGTTATTTTGCCTGAAGCATAAAAAAAAAATCTCTGTTTAGGAGATAAGATAAACACATTTTATCCCAGAACCTACTTTAATGGTGTTTTTAAAAATGAAATCTATATGGACTGCATTTCAAAATTCTAGCTATTCAAGAGTAATAACTGAAGTAAGATTTTAGTGATACTTTGCATTTAGTATTTTCTAATTTGTAAAGTGTTTTCTATACCTTAGCTCACTTGAGCTTCTGATAACCTAGTAAAATATTTATAGTGGTAAAGAATATTTCTGTTTGTACACAAAAGTTTTGAATTTCAAAGAAAAATTGATATTCAAACATTGCACAGCTGGGGAAAGTATAGAGAGAAAATAAAACTCTAGAATTAGAATTACAGAGAGAAGGTAAGAACTCCAGAATAAGAACTTTTATTAAAGCATCATTTCTTCTGTTTTACACTGTCTCATATACTAGATGTGTTCATCTGTGTTCACTATTCAAGAAGATAGAGCATTTATTGGACACCTACTAAATTTCATACTGTGCTAGACGTAACAGATCTGTGAGCTGGTTAATATGTTCCTACTTCATATGCAAATAAACTGAGGCACACATACTAAGGAACCCAACCAAAGTCACTTAGAATAAGTGAAAGAGTCTGCCTTGGAACACAGTACTGCCTGAATTTCGATTCTGTCCTCAGGCTGAAGAGCCGAGCAATCTCACAATAATGATTGATGGCAGAGACGTCAGAGGATGGAATGGGTATCAAGCGATGTCCTATCACTTGCTCCATCTCCATTACGTTTTGGTGAATAAAGCCATGTGCTTGACTAGAGCTGTAAGCTACCTTTTGACTATGCACAAATACCCATCCTGTCTACCAAGAGGACATAAACAGAAGGTGGCAGCCTGAACCCAGAATTTACATTTGATCCTTTTGAGCATTCATCTATTCCCTTGGCACAAAAAAAAAAAAAAAGCAATCAGGCCAGTGGCGGTGGCTCATGCCTGTAATCCCAGCACTTGGGGTGCCAAAGAGGGGGATTACAAGGTCAGGAGTTCGAGACCAGCCTGGCCAACATGGTGAAACACTGTCTCTACTAAAATAAAAAAAAAAAAAAATTAGCCACACATGGTGGCACATGCCTGTAGTCCTAGCTACTGGGGAGGCTGAGGCAGGAGAATTGCTTGAACTCAGGAGGCAGAGGTTGCAGTGAGCCAAGATCGTGCCATTGCACTCCAGCCTGGGTGACAGAGTGAGATCCCAAAAAAAAAAAGAAAAGAAAGAAAGAGAGAGAGAGAGAAAGGAAGGAAGGAAGGAAGAGAGAGAGAGAAAAAGAAAGATAGAAAAAGAAAGAAAGAAGGAAGAAGAAAGAAAGAAAGAAAAAGAAAGAGAAAGGAAGGAAGGAGAGAGAGAAAGAAAAAGAAAGAAAGAAAGAAAGGAAGAGAAAGAAAAAGAAGAAAAGAAAGAAAGAAAGAGAAAGAAAGAAGAAAGAAAAAGAGAAGAGAAGAAAGGAAAGGAAAAAAGAAAAGAAAAGAAAGAAATGACAATCAGACCCCACTTACATTCCAACTCTAGACAGTCTGCACTTCCCACATCTCTAAAGGAGCAGAGTTTATTGCCACCTGACCCTGATGCCTGGTCAAGGCTGAGTGGCCTGGGGGAAGAAACATAACGTGGTTGTGCCAATTAGGTTCTTTTTGAAGGAAATTAGGAGGGGGAAAATAAGCACAACAAAATACTATAAAAGCAGAGTTGATCAGTGTTGGGTGTCCTTGAGCTGAAAGGTCATGTGGACTCAGGACCTAGGACCACCATTTAGATCAGCCTTCATGCACGTTGCACAAATGGGAGTAAGAAAGATAATTTGCAGAAAGGGAAAGGAGATAAAAATATATTTATAATGCTTACTGTTTACCAAGTATTTTCAAATTATTTACCATATTTACTCCCAATGACAACTCTATTTTATAAATAAGATAGTGGACAACCAGAGAGGCTAAGTGACTTGCCTGAGGTCACACAACTAGTATGGAAACCAAGGGTACAAACCCAATATATGCATAATTAAACCCTATGCTCCACTCTCTGTCTAATTATACATGTCAGTCCTTTCTAAGTCTTCTTTGATTCTGCGGCATCTGACATAATGATCCCTTTGTCATTGACTTTCATAATTTTTCACAAACTCAACTTTCCGCTTGCTTGCTTTCTCTCACCTCTAACAAGTTTGCATTCTCAACATCCTGACTTACTCCTCTTCTCACCACTCTATATGATTTATACCTACTCTTTCCTAAAGGTTATGTATGAGGCTATAAAGTCATATCTTCCTATCTTCCCAAAACATTAGTCCTTGTTTCCAGATATCAACATTTTGTGTCTATGTCTCCAATATTTATCCTCTAATCTAGTTCTGAATTTTCATTTCTGTTCTAAAAAAACTATATGTATATAGACTATTTATCACTATACCCCCAAATCATTTACCACCTGCTGATTTTTCCATTTTGGTTTTTATTTAGTTTGATTTTTTTACTAATAATATCACCAATCTCTAGTAACAATTCCTTAAAAATACTTTCAAATTTGGAGATCCACTCCCCAACTCCTAGTATTCTATTTTATTCCATCTATTTTGAATTCTTATCCTTTATTTCTCTCTGTAAAACTTTAGTCACTCTTCAAGGCCCAATTCAACTGTCACTTGTTTTCTTATATAAACTTTTTTGTGTAAGGGAGGCAGTGAAATTTTTCTGTCTAAGCTTCCATAGTATCCCTTGATATGTATTGCCACCATTATGTGGCTCTATATATGTGTGCACAGATTTGTATGTTTAACTAGGATAACTTCCTTGAGAATAAGGACTTTGTTACTATACCTATATTCCTCATTACACTTAGCATTGTGCCTCACAAATAATTAGTGCTTTTTTTCTTTTACTATTATCACTGTATACTTGGCTTAAAGTACACACAACTTCTAGGTAAATGCAATGAAAAAGTAAAATAAATAAACAAAAGGCATTCATGAAGAGAAAAAAGGAAGAAAAGAAAGACTGAATAAATAAAAAAAAAATGCACCAAAGAATAGATACTTGTTGAGGTTACTTGTCTTGGAGAATAAATTATATGTATTAAAAAGTGAACATCTAAACATTATGGGCTTATGATTTTCCTGCTCAGGACCCAGATGACACTTCATAAAACAATGCACCTGTCATAGATCTCCGTAATTGCTGCTGTGCTACACATTGCATGGTGTGATCACCGTGGAGATATACGACTTCCATAAATACTGTTTATGGAACATCTGCTAGTATTGCTGTGCTTCTAATATATGTCAAGATAAAGTCACCCTATGGGCCTGTCAATGTGAACACATGAGAGAAGTTAAAGTACGTTTGGGGGTAAGCTAGACAGTGGTGGATGAAATCCCAAGCAGAAAAGCCCATGAAGAGCCAATGAAGTCTCACCTCACTTGCTCTTGGCATCGTGGTCAGATATTAGTGCTCTGTGGCAGATATCAGTTGACCACGTGATCACCCAATACCTTACAGAAGCAATCTGTTGCTGCTTTTTCCATAATGCCACCAGATGATTTTGCTACAGAAACTTATTCATAAATTAAAACCTTTTGCTGTAACTTCCAATCAGCAGAGAGGATATAGTACAAGCCCTAGTAAAGAAGCTTGTTCTACACATCAGATTTTGCCATCCAGACCCTAAAAGAGAAAAACATTTAACTCAAATTGTTCTTACTATTTGTTTGTTAAACATTACATTGCCTTAGTGACATGCTGACATGGCGTATTGACTGTAATTCCATGGTAAGGACTGGAGTTGACCCTAGGCACCTGTGATTTGCGTAAGGAGGCTTCATCATTTCATAATCACACTCTACTCCCAAAACACAAGAAAGAAATTAGAAGTGAGATCAATTTCGGGAACCTGTGTAAGCCCTTTGGGGAACTGATCATGCCCTGATGTTCTTAATGTTTAAGTGTTTATTGTCTAAAAAGCTTAACCTTGAAATCTTATTGCTCCTTCCTCAAGGATTTTAACAATAACCCTCCGGTTCTTTAGCCAGGAGGAACTTCACTGATAAGGTTAGATTTTAAGTCTCTGATCTTCTATCTTTATCCTTCTTGACTTAAACAGTGAAAATTACAATGACATAAAGCTTCTTGATCATTTTTTTCTTATATTAAATTATCTGAAATCAGGTTGATTTGCTATCTTCTGTAGCTTGTAGTTGATAGTTAGAAGAAGGTCTCTAAATTGAGAACATGACTGAATGCCGTTAGCTTAAAATGGTCCTCTTTCCCAAATTATTTTAGTCTTGGCAGTGGTGCCTTCAAAATTGTCAGTGTGAAAATGACCCACTGTTTTCCTTCAGTCACATTGTAATGGCTGAATTAATGAATGCTGCACTGGTTTATAAGACCTAACTTGCATTGTAATTTACTCAATTATCTCAATGTTCAAGAGGAAACAGAGAATTTCAATGACAAATACTATGAATCTCAAGTGCTAACTATGAACACTGGACTGGAAGCAAAACAAAACAAAACACCCTGCGTAAAACACATATTTGAAAAATGAAACCAATGGCAGGCAGAACTAATGGAAAGTGATCTAACAGGAAGGATAGAACAAAATAAAAAGCAGGTATTTATTCATCACTTGTAATGTGTCAGGTTCTGTGGTTGGTACTAAAATACATCATTGCATTAGTCCTTCAACATCAGTGTAAGAGAACTATTGTCACATTCCTTTCAGAAGAGGAATATCTAGTCTAGAAGGGTTAAATAACATAATTAAGATTACATTCAGTGTCAGGAGAGTAAACAGCCCTGATGTCCTAAGCTGCAAGTCTTAAACTTTTTCATTTAATATTCCTCCCTCAGTTTTCAATATAGGTATTACAGATCTTCCTGAGATGTATTTTAATCCTCATAATTTTACCTTGAAGAAATGAGAGTAAACAAAATAATAAAGCAAGTACATCAAGGGCATTAACCTGTATAGTCACTTCCATAAGCCTCTTCATTACCCTCCTAATAGCAACCTCTTAACAGCAACTTCCCTGATTTATAGTGAACCAGAGTCAACCAGTTATCTCGTCTTTTCTTCTGCATCTTTGTCTGCTCCAGGATAGCTTTCCCTTGTTTCCCTTTAGCTTTAAAATTACTTTAACCTTATCATACACAGTGCACCTCCATTTTACTCCCTCAAAAGAGAAAGAATTGGACATAATGTACTTGCAGCTCTAAGATTTTTAAAAAGGTATTACATAAAGTAAAATGAAATTTTGAGGTTTAATAGACTATTTAGCAAAAGAAAATAGTTTGATGTTTTTTCACCAGCATGCCTCGACTCTCTTCAATTTCTAACGTATCTGGTCACTTCATATGTTATTTTAAGTTTATTTTTCTTCTAAAAAACGGATAAAGCCTTTCCTTCTACCACAGCCTTCTACAATCTCCCCTGTCTCAGATACAAGTGATTGGCTTGAAAATCATGGTTCTAAAATAGAACAGGCCTATCCATAATGTCCATTAATGCAGTGTCCTCCAGTCAGACAGCATCATTTATAACCCTGAGAGTGCGGCTGAGACAGCTCCAAATCTGCAACTTCAGCTCACCAATTTATGCAGCCAGAGCCAATGACTCCAGCACTCAGAAATCTCCCAAGGAGCAGTAAACACACACAAAACAAGAAACAGATACAGATAGAGGTGTTCCTATAATGAGAGCAGATCAATGAGGGCACGACCGGCTGGAAAAAATAAAACCCAGGTAAACAATAAGGTCAGGTGATGACTTAATATACGTAGGACAAGAGAGAAACAAAATGCTCCATAAGATTTTAGTGACACAGTCTTAAAGTGGCCTTGATTTCTTCATACCGTGTGGATTCAACCTGTTCATTTACATAAAATTCTTGCCCAATCACAGGCTTGTACAAAGTGAGTCATTGATAAATTGTGTCAAATTCATTAATGAGCAGTATGCCACTGGATGATCACTGACTAGTTATTTTCTGAGCTATGTCCTACACAGAAAGATGATTTTAAGCGAGGGGTTTGGTTACTCCCACAGGGAAGAGTTTGATAGAAATTAATAGCCATAAGTAAGAATTGTCATTGGCTTCATAGCACAATATGCTTACATGCACCCGATGAGCAATGACTATGAAGGATTTTTTGAAGGCATTAAAGGAGGGCGAGGCTGTGAAGATTTTAGTTACAACCAACGAGATGCCTACTGACATCTTTCGAAAAGATTCGTACTTATTCCATAACTTAAGAATGCATGATATCCTGGCATCTTGGTAAAGACCTGAGTTTTCAGATTGAATAGGTCTGCCAGGGGTTGAGCAAAAAAAATAAAACATTCACATCTGAACTTAATCTGGTGGAATTTTTGAACCCCAATTATAATAAAAATAATCTTTAAAGTTTAAAAGAAAAAACTAACCTAAAACAAGAACATTCTACTTACAATGAAATGAGACTCAGACAGCCTTAGATTTCTTACCTGCAACAACATAGAATGAGAGAAAACAAAACAGTGTCTGCAAAGATAGGGTATTATCTAGATATATGATCATTCACATTAGATAGGAGAATGAGTGCATTTTTCAGGCAAGTAATGGCTCAAAACATTTATCTGGAAAAAAATGGATGATTCACTCCAAAGAACAAAAAATGATTTCCAAAATTAGAAGAAAAGATAATTCAGAGGAATAGTGGTACTCAAATTTAAGAAATATGGAAGGAAAAGGTGGAAATGGTAGGTGAAAATCAATTAAGGGCTTTGTTTTGTTTCAAGGTTGGGAATAGTTAGAAAAACATACCTGTGTGTATATATTTGTGTGCTAATATATACATTTTAAGAGAAGTCAAGAGAAGAATGGCAAATAATGTATAATTTTGAAACTATGAAGGAGTAAAATGAATTAATAAAAAGGTTTTTTTTTCTTTCTTTTTGAGAAGGAATCTCCCTCTGTTTCCAGGTTGGGGTGCAGTGGTGCGATCTTGGCTCACTGCAACCTTCGACTCCCTGGTTCAAGTGAATCTTCTGGCTCAGCCGCCCGAGTAGCTGGAATTACAGGCACATGTCACCACACCTAGCTAATTTTTGTATTTTTAGTAGAGACGGGGTTTCACCATGTTGACCAGGATGGTCTTGGTCTACTGACCTTGTGACCTCTCACCTCGGCCTCCCAAAGTGCTGAGATTACAGGCATAAGCCACTGCGACCAGCCAATAAAAAGGTTTTTAATCCAGTAAAACTCTACAACTGGTAAAAGAAAAGGAAAAGCGAAAGCATATGGCCATTGCTAGTATATCCCTGTTCCTTGGTTGTCACTGGTCTGTTATGTGATGAGCGTGAGATCCATGGGAGGGAGATTGCCTTTCTCAACTCCACCAGGGCATATCTGTCAGGTACTAGGAGGAGAAATCAGATGCTGGTGGGCTCTGCACATGCTATATGAAGAATCACGGGGCTGAACCTCGGTGCCTGTGAGGTTCTTCACTCACCCTGCAAATATTCCCATGCTGTAGGGAGTGTGACATTAAATGACAAATAAAAATAAAAATAAAAATCATCATTAAGGAGGAGAGTGAGAGAGAAAGAGAGAGAGACAGAGAGAAGAGAGACTATGGAAGAAAAGAAATGTATGTTTAGTATAGTTCATAGAGCTTCTTGCCAACTTTTGAACAAGGGTCCCTAATTTTCATTTTGCCAGGGGCCTACAGTTTGGAGCCAACCCTGCTGTTAATATATATCTGCTAACATTTTGAGAGTAATAAATGGAAGAGTGCCAAGACTCTTGCATTAATTCCTTTAAAATGTGCATGGGAACAAGGAAATACAATGAGTAGTCTAAGAACAGAAGTGATTAATTGGACAGATATGTTTGAAGCCAAAATCAAAGGGCTCTAAGCAGTGTGGAGTGATGAAGGGATCTCAAAGGACTCCGAGGTTTCGAACTTTGATGGTCCAGGACTGAAAATATCTTGGAGGAGGAGTGTGACCATGGTGATCTCACTTTTGGATATGATGGGATGGAGGTCTCTGTGGGTAATGGAAAAGAATATCAGGTTTAATTGATTCATCATATACAGTATCTGGAACTCAGTTAAGAAATTTGGGTTAGAGATGTAGATTTGAGATTTATCACCATAGAGAAAGTAATTGGAACTGTAAGAAATGATTGTACAGATGTAGTTTAAGAAAATAAAGGTGAAAAAGGACAAGTCAAATAATTAAAGTGATGTTGAAAAGATTTTTGAGAGGATGATTGAGGTGTCACTAGACAGTTAAAACAATATGGGTTGCATATTGCCCAGGACACAAAAGAAAATAGAATTTCTAATATTTGGTAGTGAAGTAGTCAGATTCTGACATGGATTCCAATGATCTCTGTCTCTCAGTGCTTACACCTGTCTGAGTTCATTTGAGGTGCTCTAACAATTTGCCAAAAAAGAGTAATTTACAAACAATAGAAATTTATTTCTCACAGTTCTGGAGGCTGGGAATTCCAAGATTAAGACACTGGCTGATTTGGTGTCTGGTGAGGGCTCACTCTCTGGTTTATAAATGGCAGTTTGTCACTGGTACTCCTATGGTAGAAGGAGCTAGCTAACTTGCCAGGGACATTTTTATAAGGCACTAATTCCATAATAAATGAATGAATGACGACCATGTTGCTTATCATACTGCAGAAAACAGCACTGCAGAATCTTCGTGCAGAAAGGTGAAAGCTGTCTGTAAACCTTTCAACTCAAGCTAAATGTCTCCAAAGTGATGTAATCTCTATGTCTTCTTAGACCTGACAAAAAGGCTGTGCTAGCTAAAGTTGCTAGCCTGGGAAAGAGCCAGACCTATTTCACTGTGTGTTCTTAAGTAAAATCCATGTAGACGTGAAGCCAAAAGCAGTAAGGAAAGTAGGACAGACCAGTAATTAGTATAGTTTCTTTTTCCTTTTCTTATATTTTTAATCTTTATTTTTTTAATAGGGCCACCTCTCTTCCTCCCATCCCCAAACTTGTCAGTTTTCAAGGAAATGTGCAAGCAAACAGCTTGATTCTGAGCCATCACAACCAGATTGTTTGTGAATATAAGCTATTGATCTCTGTGTGTAATAAAAAGGTCTCTTTTCTGAAAAAAATCTGAAGAGATAAAGGCAAGGTAAAATAATAATCCAAAACTATGTCTCTCTGTATTTACAGGCATCGTGCTTAGGCTGCTGGGCAAAAGTACTACTATCTTGAGCAGTCTTTTTTTTTTTCTATTTATTTATTTATTTATTTAATTTATTATTATTATACTTTAGGTTTTAGGGTACATGTGCGCAATATCTTGAGCAGTCTTATCCCAGGTACAAGTGTAACAGTTGAGCACTGTGAGTGCCCACGTGACTTCCATTCTTTGTAGATGAGCCATAAAAGTGCTAGATGGGCCAGGTTCGGCGAGCTCTATGTAGTAAAATTCTTGCACAAGTGCTTTCTCTAGTTTCTGTAAGAAACATTCTCAATTATGTGCAGTTTGCACAATAGGGAGGAGAAGAAGAGATTTAAGGTTGGCTCTTCGTAAGTGAAAGCAGAATCCTTTAATCAGTATGCGCTCTTCAGTTTGGCTTACTATCTGAGACACCCTAATTACTTTATGGGAAAAGAAACCCATCCACATATTCAAATTGCCCACTGGAATCAAACACCACATGAAAAGAAGCATGAGATTAAAGGGCAAAAATGTACAAAGTGAGTGAAATAATATTTTGTTGCTTTTTAGATTGCATTCACATTTTCTTCTGCTTTAATTTGGTAATTTATTACCCAGGGTCAAGAGATCATCAGAGCAGATTGATTGATTGATTGTTTAATCAGGTTATTAATAAATTATATCATATATTTATGATATATATGTCTGAGTAAGCAGCCGCTTACACTGCTTTCTCTATTTTTGCCTGGTTTAGTTCCTGGATTGAGGAGGGGAACTAAGATGTTATTTTCCCTGATTTCTATGCAGTTTGAGAAAGAAAACACTTTGTTACGGAGAACCCACTGTCAAGAAAGTCCACTAAATTGAACAATTTTGATGTCCTGGAGAATTTTATTTGAATGAATTATGTGGGGATTTTGAAAAAGGCTAAACTGCTGAAGATATTGGGTAAGTGAGAGTCAGCATTAAAAAGCAAGGCTTAGAAGCAGGTACTGAAAATTAATTCAATTTATTTCCAAGCCAAGGTCATGCCTTATGCTTGGAAATTGATTTTAAAGGTGGCTGTTGGACATACGAGGGTAAAGCGTTAGGCTTTTATCCTTTAACTCTATTGGCTTTTATAAGAATACCTGATAGTCATAGGGAAGGCACTCATGTTTTTTAATGTCTTTTTTGGCTTGTAATTGTGCAACTTATGTGGCAGTAACAACGATGATAGGAAAATAGCTAACTACCTGCTAAGTACTTTATATATAATGACTCATGTAATGTTCTTGACTCTCTGAAGCAGGTTTTATTATCAGCGCTAGAAAAGATGCAATTACTTCCAAGTTTGCATAGGTATTTGGTAAACATATCAGCTATAATATGACTCAATTAAAGAAAAATCTGGATAAATTAAATAAGTTATTGACCAGGTGTGGTGGCTCACACCTGTAATCCCAGCACTTTGGGAGGCCGAAGTAGGTGAATCACCTGAGGTCAGGAGCTCAAGACCAGCCTGATCAATATGGTGAAACCCCGTCTCTACTAAAATTACAAAAACTAACCAGGTGTGGTGTGGTGGTGTGCCTGTAGTCCCAGCTACTCGGGAGACTGAGGCAGGAGAATGGCTTGAACCCGGGAGGCAGAGGTTGCAGTGAACCGAGATCACGCCACTGCACTCCAGCCTGGGTGACAGAGTGAGACTCTCTCGCAAAAAAAAAAAAAAAAAAAAAAAGTTATATACTAGAAGGAAAACTGGGCTTAGGGAGTGGAGTGGAAGGGAGAGCTTCTAGCAAGCCAAGGAGCAGAAACCACAGCAGCAAACATCCAACCAGGATACTTCCAAAATAATACAAATAAATAAATAAATAAATAAATAAAAGTAAAATGAGTCTCCAATTGCCATGCATCTGCTTCATAGTTTGTACTCGGATGAGAAGAGAATAGATCTTGCACCAAAGGCTCTTAGAGTTGAACATGAGTATCTAAATTTATCATTCTGCTGAATCTATACACAAAGAAACATATTTGTTAAAAGGAGATCAGGGTGTCCTTAGGAAAGGGAAAAATGAATATGATGTGTCCACAACTGACAATGTCTAGCACAATTATGGGGCCATTGTATTTCCCATGCACTTAAATGCCTCTAGAAGCTGTATGAACATCCTGTATATAGCCCTATGGTAAATGCTCTCACCATTATGTCATAAAAGAAATATCATTTGCCATCTAAAATTAGAAAGAATTTAATATCTGTATAGGAGATTTACTTTAAACTTCAAACTTTAGCTCTTTGAAGACATTTACTACTTTGATGAGTATAAATGAGTTTACACTCGCTTTTCTCATAGAGTATTTGCCATTTCCCCACAGACCTAGAAGAGTCTGAGTATCTGGACTGGTCTATAGACCAGTATTTGGGAACTGCTCCAGATTATCCACAGACAGTGGGCATTAAGTAGTTTTGTGGCTATCTTTGTATGCTCCTGTCCACCTGCCTCTCCAAACATTCTCTTTGCTAAAAAATGCACAGCAACTCCCAGGCCTTTGAAGTATGAAGTAAGTTCTGCTCTCCAAATCCACGTTTGGCTTCTCTATCCTTGCCTTGTCTGTACATTTGCATTACTTTCTAAAACACCTCCAAAATAGCTACTTGAATATTACACAGCCAAAGTTTTAACCATATTAAAAACGTCTCAGGTCTCTTACCTGCATCTTTATACATTATTCATTCTTCCTCAGGGTAAAAGAAAAAACAGAGCTTTGGTAACATATTCAGTAGTTAGGGGTGACATTCCCCCATCAATCGCCATGCATTAAATATATTTTGCAATACATTTAAAATAATTGCAAAATTATTTTGTGCTTAACGTTGTGTTGGAAACATAAAGAAGGAATTCACATTAGAATTTCACTCGAAATGTTCCAGTCACTCATATTCCTAAGTATAATATTTTGTTAGCAAAGGGGAAAGGCAAATCTGCAGTTTTAGGAATTAAAAACCAAAACAAAACCCTCATACTCCCAGAAAAAATTTCTAAAACATTATTTTATTTGTGCATATCATTATTAAAAATATTACTTACTCATCTAATTGTACAGTAAGTAATCTTTAATTAGAGGTTGGGCCCAAGTCCTATAGAAACAGACTATGGTAGGCTGAAAAATGTGCCCTGATCCATGAACTCTGCAAACATGGATTTATATGGCAAAATACATGATTAATCAAGGATCTTGAGATGGGAAGATTATTGCAGATTAGCCAGATAGGCACTAAACGCAATTATATGTGCCTTTATAAGAGGAAGACAAAGTGAAACTTCATACAGACAGGAGTAGGTAAGGTGACCACTGAGACAGAGATAAAAGTGACACGGTCATAAATTAGGCAATGCTGGCATTCACTGGAAGCTGGAAGAGGTGAATAAGAATTTAAAACTAATACATAGACTAATGCAAGATAGGCCCAATAGCATGGACTGTGGATGTTTGTTAATTTATTACCCAGGATAATGAAGTATGTGGATATGAAGATAAGAAGAATATTAAAACAAAAAGAGGTAGAATGCATTAATATTCACTAAAACTTCTACAAAGCGTCTACTCTTAATTGCTAGCTAGGCATTTCTGGGCACCAAGGATATACCATTAAGTATAAAAAAGTGGCTACGAGCTTACACTTGGGATATACTAAATTCGAGGTGGATGAAAGCATGAGCACATACCTGGGCAGAGTTCGCAGAAAGAAATTATTGGCACCTTAAAGCAAGACTGAACAAGGGATGGCATGCATCTCCTTTGAAAAATGCGAAAATAATTCTTAGTAATTTAAATCTGGAAGATAAATTTTTAGGTCAATGAGAAAGAAAAGAAAAAGAAACATTCTTATCTCTAAGTAACATCAGCAAATATAAACTGTCATTTTCATTTTCTTTTCTCTTTTAAGACATTGTCAAAACATGAAAGTATTGAGCTATTGAATTCACTAAACATTTAGAAGCATTTTTCATATCTGCTAATGTTTGTGTTAAAATATTGAAAATAAATGTCTCAAATGAAAATTTTTTTTTCTGAGAGGCAATTTTGCAGTTTCTGTGGAGTGAAAAGTTCTCAATTAAAATGGGCATCTTATTAAAACTCAGTTGTACATTTATTTTTTAAAAAATGATGTCCTTGGGAAATATTAAACAGTACCTTTCAGGAGAATTATTTTATTTATCTATTTAGTAGACAATTATTGAGCACCTACTCTGTGGATTGCATGTTAAGTAGTGATAATAGAAAAGGGAATAATAGTCAAGTATACAAGTAAGTAAAACACAATTTAATGAATGCCATGATAAAGCATTTTCAGGAGCATGGAGAAATCATTTAATTCAACTGAAATAGGTCCAGTTCACCTAGGAACCAAAACCTGAGTAGATCATAAGATAAGTAGGGGAAGGTAAAAAGAGATGATCCTGACAGGTAAAATAATACTTAAATCATGGTAGAATGAAAATATTAATCAACAGGAGAATAATGAAGGCATTTGTTGGGGCAAAGTTACATGAGCTGAAGAGGGAATTAGAAGATAAAGAGAAAAATTTGGATGAGGTATGCATCTTGGAAGGCCAGGTGAAGTATGTGCATGAGGTTGAAATTTACACTGTAGACAAAGACGCTGCTTCAAAAATGTAAGCAATGAAGTAGCATGATCAGATTAGTAATTTAAATATTTGATTGGTGATGGCAAAGTTTAAGGTAGGGAATTATTAGAAGATTATCTAAATTAGATATTATTATTAGAAGATTATCTAAAACCTGACAGAAGTTTAAAAAAAAATTGTTGAAAAGCAAACAAACAAGGTAGACATCAGCAAGATGACAGGTTAGAAAGCTATAGACCATTATTCCTCCACAAAGACATCAAGTTACCAACAAAACAGGGCTGGAAGCAATGGCTCACGCCTGTAATCCCAGCACTTTGGGAGGCCAAGACAGGTGGATAACGAGGTCAGGAGATGAGACCATCCTGGCTAACACGGTGAAACCCTGTGTCTACTAAAAATACAAAAAATTAGCCAGGTGTGGTGGTGGACGCCTGTAGTCCCAGCTACTCGGGAGGCTGAGGCAGGAGAATGGCGTGAACCCAGGAGGTGGAGCTTGCAGTTAGCCGAGATGGCGCCACTGCACTCCCGCCTGGGTGAGAGAGGGAGACTCCGTCTCAAAAATAATAATAATAATAATAAAATAAAAAATAAAAATAAAATAAAGTTACCAACAAAATAGCAATGACAATATCTGTTAGAATTCAAGAGATGAAATGTGAAGCTACAGCACCCAGGTTAGCGTAAAAACAAAAAGGAATTCCAGTGAAAAGGGTAGAAAAATTTGTGGGGTCTGGCATTGATGACAGCAGCTGCTGCCATCAGCTGCATGGCTGGGGCTGCACACTCCGTGGAGATGGTGGAAGCCCCGCCCCTTCTTGGGATGGGAGCCGCAAACTGCAGCTGTAGACCCAGGCCTCCTGCTCTGTGGAGCAGGCAGGAGCCCCACCCTTGGTTCCAGCCTCCCAAACTGCAGCTGTGGATCTGAGCCCCCCTGTGCTCTTGAGGGAGCCAGGAACAGGCAGGACAGCCGGGAACAGCCATTCCTGCCATTACAGACCTGGGCCTCTGGCTCCCGGAAGCAGACAGGAGCCGGGGACTAGTGGGAGCCCTGCCCCTTCTGAGTTGGTGGGGCAGGAGCTCTGGGTGCAGCTGCGGCTGCCCTCCCGGGCACAGGACCCGGGTGTCTCTGCAGCCTGCACCCTTAGCAACCCTGGAAGGGCACCCCCACCCTGCCCGCACCACACCCCTTCCCTGCAGGCTCAGGGGTGTCTGCTTCCACTGTCTGGCCTCTCTCTGTTCCCCGCATCTGCTCCAATCTCGGAGGCGTGGTTGAAGCCAAGCCCCCAGGCCATGAATGGCAGTGGGAGGCAGACAGAGTTCTGGGCAGAAGTGGGTGGGGTCCCCAGTAAAGCCCCAATCTCAGGCCAGAGAGGGCATAAAGTCTGGGGGCTGGGCTGCCAGTCCCTTAGACCGGAGTGGGGACTCGTGGTGCCTCTTCCAGCCCTGCCCATGGCCACCCATGGACCAATCAGCATGCACTTCCTCCCCTCTGAGGTCCATAAAAGCCCTGGGCTCAGCCACAGCAGAGCAGAGGATGGCCAGAGGAGGAAGAGGGTAGAGAGACTGGATGACAAGCTGCAGAGAGGAGTACCCTCTCTACTGGGAGCTGCAGAGAGGACCTGCCAGCAGGGAGCAGTTATCCCCTCTGCTGAAAGCTTCAGAGACCTGTGCAGACATCCCAATGACTTGCCTGCAGAGAGGAGTTACCCTCTCCAAGTCCTCCTCTTTGCTTAGAGCTGAACACTGGATAGGGACGACCTGCCAATAGAGAGGAGTTAATCACTTCTCTGAGCTGTTCTAACACTAAATAAAACTCTTCTTACTCACCTTTCACTTGCCTGCATACCTGATTCATCTTGAACTCAGGACAAGAACTCTGGCAAAGGTGCCATGGCCACCGAGGTTTCTGGCCAGAAAAATTGACACCCCAAAGATTTCATAACAGCATGACTATTTGTGCTCTTCTCCCTATGTAGCACAACACAGAGCAAACAGGAGGAAACCACACCATACCAGGGCTTCTCCCTTAGGACAGAAATAAAAGAGTTGAGCATGTGTTAAACTTTCTGGCTTGTCTTGAGACTGCATGAGAAACTGTTTTCTGCCTCACTAGAGTTAGAGGGCTGACAGGACTGGTGGCAGAGGTTGGAAGTCGTTAAAAAAAGAAGTGAGAAGTATATTAGAGCCCCAGTTCTATGGGAAGATGCCAAGGAGAGCAAGAGATTAGAAAAAAATGTTTTTTTAAGGAAAAAAAAGAACATACTTACAATCAGCCTGAGTCATGAGAGTCCTTACCTGAACAAATTCAGTATGTAAAGACAGGAAGAGGTAGTTTTGTTTTGCAAGTGCTCAAATCCTAGTAAAAATTATAAAATCTACAAAGAAACAGAAAACAACATGGCTAAATTAAAAAAGCAAAATAAAACTTCAGAAAAAAAACTCTAAAGAAGCATAGATCTATGAGCTGAGTAATCAAGAATTTAAAATAATATCCACAAGAATGCTTAAGGAGCTGAAAAAATATAAATGGTCAACTGAACAAAAAACAGAAAAATGATTATTGAACAAAATGATAGCATAGAACCTATAAAGAAGGATTCAATCAGAAGTTCTAGAATTGGCTGGGCATAGTGGCTCACGCCTGTAATCCCAGCACTTTGGGAGGCCAAGGCGGTTGGTTCATCTGAGGTCAGGAGTTCAAGACCAGCCTGGCCAACATGGTGAAACCCTGTCTCTACTAAAAATCAAAAAATTAGCCAGACGTGGTGGTGTGCACCTGTAATTCCAGCTACTCGGGAGGCTGAGGCCAGGAGAATTCCTTGAACCTGGGAGGCAGAAGTTACAGTGAGCCAAGATTGCACCATTGCACTCCAGCTTGGGTGACAGAGTGAGACTCTGTCTCAAAAAAAAAAAAAGAAAAAGAAAAAGAAGAAGTTCTAGAGTTAATTGTTCCTTTAACTCCTTAAGATGGCCATCAATTTCCTTATGCTCTTGTAGCTTCCTGTGGTAGTCCTGAAGCAGCTTACCTCTAGGACATGCCATGATGAGAAACTTAACCGTTTTTTTTTAGCTCCTCTGACTTAGTGATTTCAAATTACCTGTCTTTATGTTTGACAGTTCCTTATTTTGCCTGATCAAGTCTTCTTGATCAATACTTAATAATGAAATTGAGTAATGATTAATAAAATTGTTGGATCAAATGGCAATTCTTTCTAAGTTCTTTGAGAAATCACAAAATTGCTTTCCACAATGGCTGAACTAATTTACTTTCCCACTAGCAATGCATAAGCATTTCCTTTCCTCCACAATCTCACCAGCACCTGTTATTTTTTGACTTCCTAATAATAGGCATTCTGACTAATGTGAGATGGTATCTCATTGTTGTTTTAATTTGCATTTCTCTAATGATTAGTGATGTTGAACATTTTTTTGTATGCTTGCTCACTGTGTGCATATCTTTTGAAAAGTGCCTGTTCATGTTCTTTGACCACTTTTTAATGGGGTTGTTTGTTTTTTGCTTGTAAATTTGTTTATGTTCTTTATAGATCCTGGATATTAGACTTTTGTCAGATACATATTTTACAAATATTTTCTTCCATTCTGAAGGTTGACTGTTTAGTTTGATGATAATTTATTTTGCTGTGCAGAAGCTCTTTAGTTTTGTTAGGTCCTATTTGTCACTTTTTTGTTGTTGTCATTTTAATTGCTTTTAGCATCTACGTCATAAAGTCTTTGCAAGCTCCTATGTCCAAAATGGTATTTCCTAGGTTTTCTGTCATTGTTTATATAGTTTTTAGTTTTAGATTTAAATCTTTAATCTATTTTGAGTTAATTTTTGTATATGGTATAAGGAAAGGGTCCAGTTTCAATTTTCTGCATTGACATCCCACTGACAGTAATATATCATCAAGGAAGAAAATGAACAACCTTATTTTGGATCTTACAACTTAAAGAAATGAACCTAATAGACATTTACAGAACTCTGCACACAAAACCAACAGAATATATATTTTTCTCATTGCCATATGGCACATACTGTAAAGTAGACCACACAACTGGGCATGAAAAAACCCTTATCAAAAACTAAAACAAAAATAATGAAATATATCAACCACGTTCTTGGACTACAGTGCAATAAAAACAGAAATCAATGCTAACAAAGTCACTCAAAACCATATAATTAAATGAAAACTAAACAACCTGCTCCTAAATTATTTCTGGGGAAATAATGAAATTAAGGCAGAAATTAAGAAATTATTTGAAACTAATAAGAAAAAAGATACAACATACAAGAACCTCTGGAACACAGCAAAAGCAGTATTTAGAGGGAAGTTTATGGCATTAAACATTTACATCAAAAACGTAGAAACATCTCAAATTAACCTAACATCACCTCTAGAGGAACTAGAGAAATAAGGGCAAACTAACCCCAAAGCTAGCAGAAGACAAGAAATAACAAGTATCAGAGCTGAACTGAAGGAAATTGAGATACAAAAGAAAAGAAAAAAGACAAATGAATTCAGGAGCTGGTTCTTGAAAGAATTAATAAGATAGGTAGATCACTAACTACACTAATAAGAAAAAAAGAGATGAACCTAATAAGTACAATTATAAATGAAAAATGAGACATTACCACCAACACTACAGAAATACAAAAAACCCTCAGGGACTATTATGAACACACTGTCCACACAAACCAGCAAACCTAGAATGAATAAATATGTTCTTAGAGATAAATACATACAACCTCCCAAGACTGAATCAGGAAAACATTCAAACACTGAACAGATTAATGTGTTCCAAAATTGAATTAATAATAAAATGCCTACCAACAAGAAAAAGCCCAAGACCAGATAGATTCCCAGAGCAATTCTACCAGATATATAAGAAAAAGCTGGTACCATTTTAATGAAACGATTCTGAAAATATTGAGGAAGAAGGACTCTTTTCTAATTCATTCTATGAGGTCAGCATTTTCCTGATAACAAAACTTGGCAGAAACAACAACAATAACAAAAAATTCAAGACAATATCCTTGATGAACATAGATGTAAAAATCCTCAACAGAATACTAACAGAATCCAGCAGCACATAAAAAAGCTAATTGACCATGATCAAGTAGGCTTTATTCCTGGGATGCAAGATTGGTTCAACATACATAAATCAGTAAATTTTATTCACCACATAAAATTAAATCAGAAACCACATGATCATCTCAATAGATACAGAAAAGGCTTTTGATAAAGTTCAATATTCCTTCATATTAAAAAGCCTCAATAAACTAGGCATTGAATAAACGTACTTCAAACTAATAAGAGCCATGTATGAAAAACCCACAGGCAATAGCATACTGAATGAGCAAAGGCTGGAAGCATTCCCCCTTGAAAACTGGCACAAGACAAGTATGCCCTCTTTCACCAGTCTTATTCAACATAGTAGTGGACGTCCTACCCAGGGCAATCACAAAAGAGAAAGACATTAAAGGCATCTAAATAAGAAGAGAAGAAGTCAAACTATTCCCGTCCACAGATGATGTGATTGTAGGTCTAGAGGGCCCCACAGTTTCTGCCCAAAAGCTCCTTGGTCTGATATATAACTTTAGCAAAGTTTCAGGACACAACAGCAACGTACAAAAATCAGTAGGATTCCTATACAGCAACAACATTGAAGCTGAGTACAAATCAAAAACACAATCCCATTTACAATAGCCACAAATAGAACAAGATACCTAGGAATAGAGTTTAACCAATGAAGTGAAAGACCTCTACAATGAGAACTGCAAAACACTACCCAAAGAAATCATAGATGACACACAAAAGACACACAAAAAAATTTCATGTGCATGGATAGGGAGAATTTATGTTGTCAAAATGGTCATACTGCCCAAAGCAATTTACAGATTCAATGATATTCCTATCAAACTAGCAGTGGCATCCTTCACATGATTATAAAAAAGCTATTTTAAAATTCACATGCGACCAAAAAGAGCTCAAATAGCCAAGGCAATCCTAAGCAAAAAGAACAAAGCTGGAGGCATCACATTACCCAATTTCAAACTATGGTCAAGGCTACAGTAACAAAAACAGCATGCTACTGTCCAAAAGCAGACACATAGACCGATGGAACAGAAGACAGAGCCCGGAAATAATGCCACACAGTTAGAAACATCTCACCTTCAAAAAATCATATTCATGCATCATTTTTTATGGGTGAAATAGGTGGTGTTGGTAGCTATCGGTTTTCTGAGAGTAATTCACCTGACAGAGAGATTCAGAGAACTTTAATGGAGTTACTGAATCAAATGGATGGATTGGATACTCTGTATAGAGTTAAAACAACCATGGCTATAAGTCAACCAGATTTCCTGGATCCTGCTTTGCTGCATCCAAGAAGATTAGATAGAAAAGTATATACTGATTTGCCAAATGAACAAGCAAATTTGGACATATTGAAAGTCCATGTGGATCCCATTTCAAACCATGGTGAAATCGACTGTAGAGCAATTTTGTGATGTTTTCAGATGGCTTTAATGAAGCAGACCCTAAGAAATGTTTGTACTGAAGCAGATATGTTTGCAATTTTTGCTGATCATAATTTTGTAGTAAAGGAAGACCATGAAAGCAATCAGAAAAGTGGCTGATAGTAAGGAGCTAGAGTCTAAATTGTACTACAAACCTGTGCAATATACTGTAAAATTTTTTATAGCTACATGACAGACAATGATCTCATTAAAGTGTATGAATGAAAGTATGTATGAGTGACATCATAACAATTAGTAATTCAGTAATTCAACTTTTAAGGTTGGTACAGAAGAAATTTGTGTGTTTGCTTAATGTTGCATTTATTGCAGCAGAAGTTATAAGAGTATGTTGAAGCTTTTCACATTTGCTATGTGAGCATTTTGCAAAACATTGAAAATGGTTTGAGTATAAGGATGTATTTCTTATGACTTATTTTATATCATTTTTTCCTTATCCTAAAATGTTGAATAAAGTCTGTTTGATTCAGCTCTTGTTAGACAAAAGAAAACTAAACTAAAGAAAAGTGCAGTGAACCTTAGGTACTTACGAAGCCATAATACTTATCAAACATTATCAAGCAAAGCAATGTGGGAGTCCCAGAAAGAGAAAAGAGAAAAAAAAAAAAAAGGCAGGAGTTCATTTGTAGAAATAATGGCAGAAGATCTCCTAAATCTGAGGAAGTGAGGAAAAAATTAGAACATAAGTTTCAAGAACCTCAAAGAACTATAACTTGACTAAATCCAAATAGTACCATACTGCAACACATTATAATCAAACTGCCTAAATCAAAGACAAAGACAGAGTTTTGATAGCAGCAAAAGAAAAGTGATTCATCACACACAAGGCAGTTTCTACAAGATTATCGGCAGATTTTTCAGCAAAACTTTGTAGGCCACAAGGGAGTAGGATGATATTTTTAAAGTGCTGAAAGAAAAAAGAATAGGGAAGGAATAATGCTACATCTGGCAAAACTGTCTTTAAAAGCAAAGCAGAGAGGCAGAGGTAGAAAGATTGCTCACACCCAGGAGTTCAAGACTAGCCTGGGCAAGAGAGCAAAACTGTCTCTACAAAAAATTTGTATAAAACTGAGCCAAGTGTGAGTGGCACATGCTTATAGTCCTAGCTATTCAGGAGGCTGAGGCAGGAGGATTGCTTGAGCCTGGGAGGTTGAGGATGCAGTGAAGCATGATTGTGCCATTGCACTCAGCCTGGGCAACAGAGCAAGACGTTTTCTAAAAAAAAAAAAAAAAAAAAATTGGCCAGGCACAGTGACTCATGCCTGTAATCCCAGCACTTTGGGAGGCCAAGGCGGCTGGACCACCTGAGTTCGGGAGTTCAAGACCAGCCTGACCAAAATGGAGAAAACCCATCTCTACTAAAAATACAAAATTAGCTGGGCATGGTGGCAGGTGCCTGTAATCCCAGCTACTCGGGAGGCTGAGGCAAGGGAATCACTTGAACCCGGGAGGCGGAGGTTGCAGTGAGCCAAGATTCCACCATTGCACTCCAGCCTGGGAAGCAAGAGCAAAACTCCATCTCAAAAAAAAAAAAAAAAAAAAGAAGAAGAAGAAGAAAGAGAAATTAAGACTGTTTTGGATAAACAAAAGCAGATGCAGATGGAGGTCATTACCACTAGTCTCACTTTACAAGAAATGCTAAAGTTGGTCCTTCAATTTGAGATGAAAATTTGGTAGCTAGAAACTTTCAGCTTTACAAAAAATATAAAGTTTTCTGGTAAAGGTAAAAACATGTACAAATGTACTAACATACTACAGTAAGTTTGGTACGTAGAATTTAAATGACAAAAACCATTAAATTACAAATTAATGTTAATAAGTATACAGAATATAAAGATAAAAATTTAACATTGATAAAGAGTGTGGGGTGGAGATTTTTATGTGATTTAAATTAATCTGTTATTAGATTAAAACAGAATTTTATATTTCAAGAAGCATTATGTAATTGCAATGGTAATCATGCACATATACAATTTATAGAATATACAGAAAAGGAAATAAGAGAATCGAACATATGGCTACAAAAAAAATCAACAAAACACAAAGTCAGGAAACGAGAGGGAAGAGGGACAAAAAAGCTACAAGATGTATAGAAAACAATCAATAAAGTGGTAATAATAAATCTTCACTATTAATAATTATTTTAAATGTAAATGGATTAAACTCCACAATGAAACAGACAGATTGGCTGAATGGATTAAAAATATATAATTCACCTATATGCTATATATAAGAGACACACTTTATATCCGGAGACATACATAGGCTGAAGCTGGAAGGATGAGAAAAGATATTTCATGCAAATGGTAATCAAAAGAAAGCAGGAGTGGCTATACTAATATTAAAAATAGGCTAATTTTTTAAAGGCTAAATAGACAAAGGGGGCATTAGATAATAATTACAGGGTCCATTCACCAAGAGGACATAACAGTTATAAATTTTTATTTGCCAAATCATAGAACTCTTAAATACACGAAGCAAACCTTGACAGAATGAAAGAAAGAAATATATAGTAATACAAAAATAGTAGGAAACTTCAATATCTCACTTTTCATAGTGGATAGAACTGGGCAGAAGATAATAAAGAAATATAGGACTTAAAAGTGCTATAGGTAAATTAGACCTAATAAACATGTAGAGAACACTCCATGAAACGACAGCTGGTTATATATTATTCCATAGTAGCCAAAGCAATCTACAAATTCACTGCAATCTCTATCAAAATGCCCAATGGCATTTTTTACAAAAATAGAAAATTCATCCTAGAAATATAGATAATGTCAAGAAACCCAAAGTAGCCAAAATAATTTTTAAAAAGGACAGAGGTGGATCACTTACATTTCTTGATTTCAAAGCAGATTACAAAGCTATAGTAATTAAAACAGTGTGATACACTGACATAAAATCAGACAAATAGACCAGTGGAATAGAATAGAGAGCACAGAAGTAACCCCTTGTGTATATGGCTAAATTCAACAAGAGTTCCAAGACCACTCAACGGAGAAAAGGCAGTCTCTTTAACAAGTATTAAGGAAAGTAGAGATCCACCTGCAAAACAATAAAATTGGCCCACTATCTCATACCGTTTACAAAAATTAAGTCAAAATAATGGGTTAAATACCTAAATGGAAACCTTAAAATTATAAAATTCCTAGAAGAAACCAGGGTAAAATCATGACACTATACTTGGCAATGAATTCTTGGATATGACATCAATAGCACGGGAAACAAAATTAAAAAATAGACAAATGGGAGTACATCAAACTTAAAAAGAAAGTTTAAACACAATCAACAGAATATATAGGCAATCTATAGAATGCAAGAAAATATTTGCTAATCATGCATCTAATAAGGGGTTAATAGCCAGAATATTATTTAAAAACTCCTACAAGTCAATACAAAATTAAACAAAACAAAAACAAACAACGTGATTAAAAAACACATAAAGGACTTGAATAGACATTTGTCTAAAAAAGACATAAACGTATAAATGCTCAACATCAATAATCACCAGAGAAACACAAATCAGAACTACCAGATATCAAAACAATCAGGGGTGGGTCTCCCCCCTGTTTCTGGCTCCCACCAGCTCTATGGAGTGCACAGCCCCCAGCTTCACCTTCACCAATGCAGCTGGCATCTTCGCAGTGGCTATTCCAGACGGGCCACCGCTACCATCAAGTTCTGGGGATTTGTTTCACAATAATGTGAATATACTTAACATTACTAAACTGTACATTAAAAAGTGGTTAAAATGGTAAATTTTATGTTTTTAATGAGAAAAAAAAGACAAATGAAGGTCATCCAAACCTTCCCTTTAGGAAAAGGACTCTATCTCATTATAAATGTGTATATCCTATATTACCCAGTTAAGACCTAGGTCAATCTAGGGTATGCATTCCTGAAGTTGATTGAAGGACTATTAGTGTGCATGGGGAGGTAACAATTTCAGGCAAGGGTTTTAACAATGCCAAGGTGATGCAGAACAGTATGCTCTATCTGTTACACCTAATTTTTCAATTCTTTTCTCAAAATCATATAAGCATATTGTACTAAACATGACATACCCTAGAGCATTATATCTTCTCTTCCAGTGCTATTGAGGTTAATTTGCTGAACATCTTGGCTTTAATTACCTCTTTGATGCCTGCTGTAGAACTTTTTGCTAAAATAGAAAATCAGGAAAATTAGGTTGTTAAAATCAGTGCTTTTTTAAAAAAAATTCATCTTTTTTTCTTACCTGAAAAAAAGGTAACTCAAGCATCCCGTACATTGTAATTTGAAAAGACTGCCCAGAAGGAATCTTCTTCTATCCCAGGCATATGCGTTTGAGAGTCTGGGCTTTTCCTTGCCTCTCTTAATCATAGTTTCACTGTGTGATACTGTGCATATACAATATGCATAACGCTCCTCCGTCAGCCATTCATTCCCAGTTTCAAAGCATGTGTGATGCTTAGTAGACACATTACACTTCCAATTGTAATTCAAATAAGAACAGGCTGGATATTTACTCCATCATTCCAAATCAGCAGAGACCACCAAATAATGATAGATTTTAAGAAGGATCTTCTTGAACATAGAGAACTTGGATTTTATTAAGCCCGAAACATGGGGAAAAGTGAAACCAATATTTGTTATCCTGTCCAGCCAAAGCAGCAGTTCTTGTAAGAATACAAGATTTTATATCCCAGCAAGGACTGAAAAAAGAGTAAGACTGAACTAATCATAGTGATATATTAATAAATACTGAGCTGTCATTAGAAAAGAGATATGATTACTTCAGGAGGGGGTACATTGTTTATTTGAACAAATAAAACAATACTTTGAATTTAAATATATTCCCTCTTACAAAATGAAGTAGGCAGTGGAACATGCCCGAGGCCAGAGGGCTACAAATTTGCTAGGTTCTGCTGATACTCCTCAGCATCCTTCTGCAAGGGCCTTAACCTCACTGACAGGTATAGAAAGTTGTGCTCAAATTACAAGCTGTCCTGTTGCTGCAAATGAAAGGTGAGAGAAAAAAGGCTTTGTGGAACTCTGCCCCCAGGCTTTTGTCAAGAGGAAAAGAAAACAAATTTAGGGGACATTTCTTAGCATCCAGACATCTTTTCATCGAAGGCATACATTTGCATAAATTTATTAAGCAAAATTTTATTGGCCTGCCAGAATGGTTGGCTTCTCCCCTGAATTGATACCACTCTTACTCTGATTCCTGCTACATATTTCTTTTATCACCATTCATCATCTTATACTCTATTGTCGTTATTTTACTTATAGATTTTTATCTCTGGTTTATATCTTTTAAAAGCTTTTTATTCTTTTTTAAGTTTTTAAAACTTTTTGCTAATGCTAGACTATCCTTTTTTGTTTTTCCTGTTTATTTCATCTATTGTCTTCTAATTACAATATTAAAACACAGTTTAGCTTCCTTTTAAATAATTCATCTAATTATTAAAATAACCACATGGCACATATTTTATTATTTTTTCTTTGCTGTTAATTTTGTCTCGTTTTTCATTATTTCTAATCTATTTAACTGTGCTTTTTAAATTAATTTTTTTGTGCCATTCTGCTTTAATTTTTTAATTTTATGACTTGGCCACATGATTGGTAGCCTGTAAGAATCCTTGTCATTAAGAGGATATTTTAGGGATGATTTTCTACTCATATATATCTAAAACCACCACACTGGCTTCCTCTAATGAACCTCTCACCTATTCCAAGATTAATTCTTCCAAAAACCTTATTTATACAATTTTGGAGATACTCTGGCTAACTCTGCTTAGGCAAAACAAAAATTTCTTGCTATTTTTTTTTTTTTGAGAAAGAGTCTCATTCTGTCACCCATGCTGGAGTGCAGTGGCACTATATCAGCTCACTGCAACCTCTGCCTCCCAGGTTCAGGTGATTCTCATGTCTCAGCTTCCTGAGTGGCTGGGATTACAGGCTCCCGCCACCATGCTCAGCTAATTTTTTTTGTATTTTTAGTAGAGATGGAGTTTCACCATGCTGCCTTGGCTGGTCTTGATTCTTGTACATTTTAATTCTCAATTTCAATGTCACTTCTTCTGAGAATTCTTTAACTTCCCTAGTTGCCTACAGTATGTACTTCCATAACCCCTTGGTATCTCCGCTAGTTTGACATTTATTATATTAAAACCATATCAGTCTTTCTTACTGTTGCACACACTTCGCTTAACATAGTTTTAGTTCATAAGAGATGCTCAGTAATTGTTGAATGAATGAATGAAGTGGACACAGCTAATTAATTGGGATGGTGTTGTTTCTTTTCAAATTATAATTTTCAGTTGTTATTTAAGAAGCTCCGTATTTCTGATATCTGTTATCATTAGTTCCTTTGGTAAAATGAATAAAAATGCCTGTTAGAATTTGAAGACAGGCTTCTGGTGTGGAGGCAGTTCTTGGGAAATAGATGTGCTCTACACAGGGTTCAATGATCTCAACTTGACACATCAGGTTAACCTATTCTTGTGGAGACAGTAGTTTCAGGAGATGCTCTTCCTTATAAACAAACAAAGAAACTAAACACATTATAAAAAGCAAAAGGTTTTCATTCTTAAAATTATTAAACTTGAAAATTACACATTTGAGTGTTCTCTCAATACTATCCCTCCACTGAACTGTAAATTGATATGTTTTTAATTTAATTTATTTTTTATTCATAGTTAGGAAATCTGATAATTAACTTCCTGATGGAGTTCAGTGTTATATGGTGACAAAATAATAGGATTTTAGAGCATTAATCTTCTCATATTCATGATTTTAGATGGCGTCTCTTTAGTTATCAGGAAATGTGTTGCTTCATGGCAAAATGTGGATTGTACATTTTTACTATTTTTAATCTCAGAAGAAATTTTGCTATGATTCCTACCCTAACATAGATTTTTTTCCTCTTCCTGGCTCTTATTTGATTCCTTAGAATGCTGTACAGCATTAGTGTTGACATTTGCATTTAGTTGGTCAAAGTATACATTGCTTCCTGAAGCAGGGTGTACACTATTTTACTAAAATGCAGAAATTATTTTATTTCTCCCCTATCCAAAATAAAGCTATTTTAAAATTTATCTAAAATATATTTCAATTTCTTTCTTGACTAATATAAAGTATTTGCTTTTCAGGTAAATATCCTACACAAGAAGCAAACAGATTTTAGTCTTTACTGATAGACAATTGATAATTTCTTTTAATACTGAAGATATGTTACAAATAACATAACATTCCTTGCAGCTTTTAAAGATTTTTTTACTCTAGTGCTTAACTTTTCTATTCCTGAACTCATAAACAAGAATGATTTAAAAGACCAACTACATGTAGAATAGAAGTTATCTAAAATCTTACAATACAGAGTAATAACATAGCCATTATTAACTTTAGCACGTTGTCTTCCTTTATTAGTTAGCATATTTTAATATGAGTATGCAAACATTTTGAGAACATACTGTGTATTGTGAACGTTTCTCCATACTACTAAAAAGTATTTATGAATTTTTTTATTTTCAGGCATATTATAAACTATAATCATTTCCTTTAATGTTTTCAATGTTTGTCTTTAAAAATAATGCTTTAGTGAACATCATTGTAACAAAATAATATGTCCATGTTTCTGATTTTCTTGTGATATATTTTTAGAAGAAGAATCACTGCTTCTAGGTATATGAGCTTTTTAATACAAATTATTTACCTGTCAGCTTGCACCAATGTACACTCTCACCAGCAATGTACTTGAATGCTAGTTTATGCACCCCCAAAGCTATTATTCTTTAAAAATCAACCGACTTAAAGGCAAACGATTATACCCTAGTCTAATCTGCATTTCTTTGATAACTGTGACCATGAACATTTTTTCATGAGTTTGTTAGACATTTACCTCTCTCTTTCAGTGAATTGTGCCAGGGTGCTCCTTGAATAAAACTTTCATGTCCTTTGGCAATTTCTTCAGTATCCTTCTTTTGATTCAGGGGAAAATAAAACCCAGAGCCTTTCATATTAACATGGAGCAGGACTTCACTAATCTATGTGTACTTCCCAGAAGCACCATCATCATGGAGGTGTTTAATCATTCCTTTTTGATAGACTTATTAGAACGGTATGTTCTATGATATGTTACCAAGGAACATTAGTTTGTTTCAAGAGAAGCTTTTAGGTATTCTGCTAAAAAGATGGTACTCTAGTCAGATAAATTAGAAAACAGTTGGCCAGGTGTGGTGGCTCACGCCTGTAATCCCAGCACTTTGGGAAGCCAAGGCAGGTGGACCACGAGGTCAGGAGTTCAACACCAGCCTGGCCAAGATGGTGAAACCCCATCTCTACTAAAAATACAAAAAAATTAACCAGGCGCGGTGGCAGGCGCCTGTAATCTCAGCTACTCGGGAGGCTGAGGCAGGACAAATTGCTTGAACCCAAGGGGCAGAGGTTGCAGTGAGCCCAGATCGTGCCACTGTACTCCAGCCTGGGCAACAGAGTGAGACTCTGTCTCAAAAAACAACAACAACAAACAAACAAAGAAACAAAAGAAAACAAGGAAACAGTTGCATAAAATTTAATAGATTTCCTATTATGGCATTTTTAAGAGTCTTTAGAAATAAATTAAAAAATTATGTTTATGTTTTTTTCTGATCATTCATTTTATGAATAATTATCTCAATAAATCCAAATAATATGTAAAATAGAAAGATGACAACAAAAGCCACCTGAAATCTCATTATGCAAAGATGGCACCACTATCCTTTTGATGTCCTTTTTTATATACATGCATATTTTAGAAAATCGGAATAATAAAATACTTGATGCTACAAAACATATTCAAGTTATCTATAGAGGGGTATTCATCATTTCTCCTTTTAGAAAAATTGGACTATATTATTTTACTTTTAAGTGTCTTACCTTCTACATTTAAACATTTATCCATGAAGACTGGTATTGCTGTAACTGCTTCTTTTCAGTGGTTGTATAATATACCATGGTGTTGGAAGGCCAAGGCGGGCGGATCACGAGGTCAGGAGATCGAGACCATCCTGGCTAATGCGTTGAAACCCCGTCTCTACTAAAAATACAAAAAAAAAATTAGCCAGGCATGGTGGCAGGTGCCTGTAGTCCCAGCTTCTCGGGAGGCTGAGGCAGGAGAATGGCGTGAACCTGAGAGGCGGAGGTTGCAGTGAGCCGGGATTGCGCCACTGGACTCCAGCCTGGGCAACAGAGTAAGACTCTGTCTCAAAATAATAATAATAATAATAATAATAATAATAATAATAATAATATACCAGGGTGAAGCTGGGCTACCATTTGTTCAATCATTCTCATTCATTTGTTTCAATATCCACCCCCCCCAACATTTGTGCTGCAATAAATTTCCTCTTACATATATCCATAAATTTTGGTAGTTCTAATTTTATGAAAAAATTCCAGAACTTCCAGAGTGATCCTTTTGAAAAATAAGCCAGATAATGCAATTCTCCTGCTCAAAATTCTCCATGGTTTTTGGTCTCACACCGGTTAACAATCAACGGTCCTTTTCATGTCTAGTAGGGCTGTGTGTGGTGTGGTCCTTTGTCTCTATCCATCTTCCTCTCTAGCATTTTCTCCCACACTCCAATCTAACGCTGCTGTTGTTCTTGCTGTCTCCACCTTGGGGCTTCTCTACCTTGTGCTTCTGTTCTAGTCCACTCTTTTCCCAGATATTTTCTTGGCTGCTTGCATCCTCACTTCACTCAGACCTCTGGTCACATGGTATCTTAATACAGAGGATTTCCCTGACTCTCCAATATAAATTAGTACCCCCACCACACTTCTTTCTCTATTCCTTTAACTGACATCATTTTTCTTTATGGCAATTATAACTGCTTGATATGTTACATAATTATTTATTGTCTGCTACCTCCAATGTCATGTAACCCAGGAAAGCACAGAACTTGTGAGTGTTATTTACTGCTCTATTCTTGTCAGTTTGAGCAGCTCCTGGTGACATGCATGAACTCAATGTTTGTTGAATATGTTGGGAATGAATGACTAAATTTTTCCTCTGTGGGAGGTAAATATTTTTCTGATACTATTGTCTGTTGTTTAAGGATTTTGTCTATGATTTCTCTAAGCGTACTGTTTTAATTACAAAGGTCCTCTCATTTCCTGTTGTAATTAGAGCCTACTAAATTTTCTTATTTTTTGGGGTGTTAGCTTTTATGTTTTTAATCCATCTTAATTATTTTTCGGATGGTATCATATGAATCCAACTTTATTGTCTTTCTGCTGGATAGCCAATGATATCAGCTCCATTTATTGAGTGAATCATTTTCTCTATTGACTTTTAGTACTTTCTATTCTCATAAATTAAAATCCATAAAATTGACCTATTTTTGCTACTCTCTTCTGTTTCACTGATTTATTGGTCTATGCTTATTCTAGTGCCATTCTGTTTATTAAAAGTTTTAATATATTTGTTATAAGTCCCCTTGTCTTTGTTTTCATAATATCCTTGGCTATTTTATACACATTCTTAAATATGAGTTTTAATACTATTTTTTACATTTCAAAACATTCCCTTGAGATTATGTTTAAAATTTTATAAAATATATGTATTAATTATGGGAAAATTTATATTTTTATGTTATTAAGCCTTACTATCCAAGAATAGGTGACTGTTGTTTTCCATTCATCCAAGAAAATTTTATCATTTTCTCTGTATAGCTCAGTACTTTTCTTGTTATTTTAAGATACTTATAATTGGCATACAAATAAGATCTATTAATTTGCGTGTATTTTCTTTAACTACTTTTTCAAATTATCTTATTTGTTATATTTTTTAACCAAGAGCCTTTCTGTACAATAATTTCGTTAGCAAAATGATATTTTAATATTTACCAAAGTTTATAAAGTTTAACACAATGGATTTACTAAAAGCTCTAAAATAATATAGAATAACAGCAAAGTAAATGACATCCCAAATTTGTTATTATTTTTGGAAATGACTTTAAGTTATGCTTTTCCTTGATTTTTGGTAAATAGTCTTACTCATATTTAAGATATTTCCTTCAATTCCCAATGTATTTAGAGTCCTTATTAACATACTCTTGAATTTCATTGTGTCTTTCACCATTTATTAAGATAATTCTCCCATATAACTATCATTATGAATTTTAATATAATGTATGATATATTTTTGAATACAAGATTTTTGCATTATTTTTATAAACTGTTTTATTATATTTGCTAACATTTTATTTTAAATTGTTTTATTTTTACTCCTGATGTTACCTGTGGCAGGAATCCAAGTTACCCTAAGTTACCAGCAGTATAACCATATGGGTCTGCAGCAACTTCAATCCTTGCCTCCTCAGAAAAGAGAATTCCACTGAGCAGCATAAAGCAGAAAAAGTGACCGAGGCAAATTTCAGAGCAAGAGTGAAAGTTTACTAAAAAGCTTTAGAACAATGAGAAAAAGAAAGAAAGCAAAGAAGGAAAGTACAACTTGGAAGAGGGCTAACCAGTGACTTGAGAGACCAAGTGCTCAACTTGACCTCTTGACTTGGGGTTTTATACTTTGGCATACTACCAGGATCTTGCATTACTTTTGCCCACTCTTCAAATCTTTTTGGGAAGCCGCTGATCAATTTCAGGTATTTTCTATCTCTTAGGAGACTGCCTTTTTCTGGCGCTGGCTGTGACCAATTACTTTAGACAAACAGTTAACAACTGCCTGACTATCACACCGGATGGTTGCCCAACACTCTTGGTGTGTTGGAGGAGAGCCCTCTTCTGCTCTGCTAATACCTGACTAGATACCTAGTGTAACACTGATAGTCTCAATATTTTGGTAAGGAATTTCAGATCATTTACATCTAGTAGAACAACTGATAAACTTGACATTTATATCTTCCTTTTTGTTTCTCATTAGTTATGTTTCTTTTGTCGTTCATTCCTTATTTTTGTTTATGTGATTAAGTTATTTTTAAACTACTAAAAATTACCACTACCTTTCTCTTCCAAAAATGCCTACCTTCTTTTGAATTATCAGATGTTTTTATATATTATGATACTCTATTACTCTACCGCTTCTCCTCATCAAGGCTCAAGTGAGAAAATAAACCATGAATCTATTTTATGTAGTGAATTAACTTAACTAGAATGTGCATCTAGAATGACATTAGCTATTTGTCATCCTTGGAATAATTTTTTTTAAAAGTACTCAAATAATTTTTGCAGGCTAATATCTCTCAGAATATCAGTTGTGGAAGGATGCTGTATAAGATTAAAATTTAGGAATATGTAAATCATCCCTCTCTCCTTACCCCTTTAATTTTATCCTCTTAGTTGTGTGATACATTAATTTACTAATGACAGGTCTATATCTATTTATTTTACTGTAGTAGGTGAGTGATACCTTGACAAGGGATACAATTCTTAGCTTGAAGTAGTTTTTCCTCAGCAACTTATAGTTGTTATCTGACCATCCTCTCAATTCTAGTATGATATTTCTTATCTTAATCCAAATATTTTGTCTTTCTTATTTTAAAAATGCTTTTATTTGAAAATACATAATATTTCCTTTTATTTTAGTAGTCCAAAAGTTTTGCTAGGTTATTTGTAGGTATATATCTTTTCTTATCAATGCTGTCTAAAATTTCAAGTCTAATCAATTAAGATCAAAATTTTTATTTTAATCTTAGGAAATTTTTATTTGATTTTTAAATGCATTGCCCTTGATTCTTTTTCTCTACCTGGCATTACTTTCGTTTGCATATGACCTCAATCAATAAGCCTTAAAAGTTTTTTTTATTCTTTATTTTCTTTCCTTCTTTCCTTCCTTCCCCACTCTCCCTCCCCCCTCCCTTCCTTCCCTCAATCCCTCCTCTTTCCCTTCCTTTTTGCTCTCTCTCTTACTTTTGCTTGCCTTTCTGCCTTCTTTCCATCCTGACTATGCAAATTGATGTATTCTTTGCAGGCCATTAATATTTGTTCCAGCGATGGCCACTGAATTAGTCCATTCTCACACTGCTAACAAAGATGGACCCAAGACTGGGTAATTTATAAAGGAAAGAGGTTTAATTGACTCACAGTTCTGTGTGTCTGGGGAGGCCTCAGGAAACTTACGATCATGGTGGAAGGGGAAGCAAACACATCTTTCTTCACATGGTGGCAGGAAGGAGAAGTCCTGAGCAAAAGGGGGAACGCCTCTTATAAAACCACCAGATCTTGTGAGAACTCACTCACTATCACAAGAACAGCATGAGGGTAATCATGCTCATGATTCAATTACCTCCCACCGGGCCCCTCCCATGACATGTGGGGATTATGGGAACTGCAATTCAAGATGAAATTTGGGTGGGGACACAGCCAAACAATATCATTCTGCTACTGGCCCCTCCCAAGTTTTATGTCTTCACGTTTCAAAACAGAATCATGTCCTTCCTACAGTCCTACAAAGTTTTAACTCTTTTCAGCATTAACTCAAAAGTCCACAGTCCAAAGCCTTATCTGAGACAAGGCAAGTCCCTTCCCCTTATAAGCCTGTAAAATCAAACCAAGTTAGTTACTTCCTAGATACAATGAGGGTACAGACATTGGATAAATACACCTGTCTCAAATGGGGGAAATTGGCCAGAATAAAGGGGTTGCAGGCCTCATGCAAGTCCTAAATCCAATAGGGCAGTCATTAAATCTTAAAGTGCCAAAATGATCTTGCTTGATTCCATGTCTCACATCCATGCTATGCTGATGAAAATGGTGGGCTCCCACAGCCTCGAGCAGCTCCACCTCTGTGGCTTTCCATGGTACAACCCCTGCTCCTGGCTGTTTTCATGGCTGGAATTGAGTGTATGTGGCTTTTCCATGTGCATGGTGCAAGCTGTAAGTGGATTTACCATTCTGGGGTCTGGAGGATGCCTGCCTTCTTCTCACAGCTCCACTAGGCAGTGTTCAAATGGGGACTCTGTGTGGGGCTCTGTCCCCACATTTTCCTTCTGCACTGCCCTAGCAGAGGTTTTCCATGAGGGCTCTGCCCCTGCACAGCAGATGTCTAGGCATTTCCATTCATCCTCTAAAATCTAGACAGAGGCTCCCAAGCCTCAAATCTTGTCTTCTGCACAACCACAGAACCTGTACCACGTGGAAGCTGCCAAGGCTTGGGGCTTACATCTTCTAATGCAAGAGCCTGAACTGTACCTTGACCTTTTTTAGTTACAGCTGGAGCTGAAGCAGCTGGGATACAGGGAACCATGTCCTGAGACTGTGTAGATCAGGGGAGACTTGGGCTCCACCCAGAAAACCATTTTTCCCTCTTAGGACCCTGGGCCTGTGATGGGAGGGGCTGCCATGAAAGTCTCTGACATGCCCTGGAGACATTTTCCCTATCGTCTTGGTGATTGACATTTGGCTTCTCATTACTTATGCAAATTTCTGCAGCTGACTTTAATTTCTCCTAAGATAATGGTATTTTCTTTTCTATCACATTGTCAGGCTGCAAATTTTCCAAACTTTGATGTTATCTTTCATCTTGAATGTTTTGCTTCTTAGAAATTTCTTTCACCAGATGCCCTAAATCATCATATCATCTTTCTCTAGTTTAAAGTTCCACAGATCTCTAGGGCAGGAGCAAAAATCCACCAGTCTCTTTGCCAAGCAAGAGTCACCTTTACTCCAGTTCCCATTAAGTTCCTTATCTCCATCTGGGACCATCTTAGCCTGGACTTCATTGTCCATATCACTATCCACATTTTGGACACAGCCAATCAACAAGTCTCTAGGAAGTTCTAACATTTCCCACATCTTCCTGTCTTCTGAGCCCTTCAAGTCTCTAGGAAGTTCCAAATTTTTCCACATTTTCCTGTCTTCTTCTGAGCCCTTCAAACTGTTCCAACTTCTGCCTGTTACCCAGTTCCAAAGTCATTTCCACATTTTTGGGTATCTTTACAGCAGCACCCCACTCTGTGTGGTACCAATTTACTGTATTAGTCCATTCTCACACTACTATAAAGAACTGCCCGGGACTGTGTAATTCATAAAGGAAAGAGGTTTAACTGACTTATTGTTTCACAGGGCTGGGTAGGCCTCAGAAAGTTTACAATCATGGTGGAAGGGGAAACAAGCATGTCCTTCTTCACATGGTGGCAGGAGAGAGAAGTGCAGAGCAAAGGGATAAAAGCCCCTTATAAAACCGTCAGATCTTGTGAGAACTCACTCACTAACATGAGAACAACATGAGGGTAACCACCCCCATGATTCAATTACCTCCCACCAGGTCCCTCCCATGACATGTGGGGATTATGGGAACTACAATTCAAGCTGAGGTTTGGGTGAGGACACAGCCAAACCATATCAACCACCCTCTCTTTTACCTCATCTAAGGCTATTTCTTTTTACTATTATTATGATTTTTGAGACAGAATCTTGCTTTTATGGCCAGACTGGAGCACAGTGGTGTGATTTCGGTTCACCGCAACCTCCACCTTCTGGGTTCAAGTGATTCTCGTGCCTCAGTCACCTGAGTAGCTGGGATTAGAGGCATGTGCCACCACACCCAGCTAATTTTTTGTATTTTTAGTAGAGGCAGGGTTTTGCTATGTTGACCAGGCTTGTCTCAAACTCTTGGTCTCCAGTGATCCACCACCTTGGCCTCCCAAAGTGCTGGGATTACAGGCATGATCCACTGTGTCTGGCCTAAGTTTATTTCATTTTTGTTCTATCAAATATGTTATGCTATAATCTTTTTGAGTGCTTTTGTTTTTTTTATTCAAATGTTTACATATCAACCTCAACATTTCTATGTTTTCAAGATCCTTTTTGTTCTGAGTGTTTTACTTGTTCTCCCTTCAGATTTAAGAAATCCTCGTACACATTTCTATAATTTTTTGTCTACCGACTGATGCACAGGTACTAATTTATCTTAAAAGTGGCAATCTCACAAGCATTGGTTGTTGCAGCAGCTGCTGTGTCTATGGAATGGCTAATTGACACTGGTTAAATCCCTGTTAGTGTCTAGAGAAAGCCTCAACAATAGCAGTCATAGGAACACTCTCTGACAGCTCCTTTCAGCCACAAAGGTTGGCACTTTCCTAGCTATGATATTTAGAGTTATGGAAGACTTGGTTCACTAGTGTAGCTTCCCTTCTCCACCTCCCATATAACCCTTCTCATTACCCAGGATAAAAAGAAGACCTACCACTGCCCTTGTTCTTCAAGGTATCATAGGAGTTATTAGAAATTATTTTAGGCAGATAGAGAGGATAAGAGGTCCTTGGTAACGTTTTTTTCTTTTAAAGCAGCTCCAGAAACGTTTTTTGTCTAGCAGAAAATTGGCTTGAAGGGCCTGGCTGGCAAGCTTTGATATGCAAATAACAGCCATCAGAAACTGGGTCCATCCAATATGGCTATTTCCACCTTCTTCTCCTTGTCACCCTGTGTGCTAACCATCATGGTCACACCCAGATAACCTCACATGTGCAGGACATCATGGCTCCCTGCATTTGCATATTAAAAGGCTAGGGTGGGAGGGCCAGTTTTCTCACTGGCTATGTAAATGATGTATATGGTCAAACCAATCCCCTGGGTCCTATGCAAATCAGACACTGCCTCCTCTGGCCTCCTAATATAACCTACTGTTTCCCACCACACTTGGGGTTTCCTATCTTGGTTTGGAGGCCCCCTCTCTCTGTTTGTCTATGGGGGAGCTTCTTTCTTCTTTCTTGCCTATTAAACTCTTGTCTCCTTAAAGCCACTCCATGTGTGTCTATGTCTTTTTATCTAAATTGGCACGAGTAAGGCAAAGGACCCTGGTGTTCCTCCAGTCATCAGAGCCATATCAATGGTCCCACATCTCTTTATGCAACTTTTAATGATCCTTTTATTATGACTCCCTGCTGGTAGATCCAAGATTCTTGAATGATACAGAGAATAGTGTTGAACAATTTCACTCCATCTGCGGCTTTCAGCAGATCCACACCCACAGAATTATATTCAACTTTCAGTACCAATAGCTGCATACCACAGGGAAAGTCATTGATAAAAAGAATTGAATTTATGAATCCACAGTTGGGATAAAGTTTATACTGTAGCACAAAAAAGGATGTTTTCTTAGCACCAGTTTCCCAGTGAATGAAAAGACTACACTATGTTCCATACTTAATTCAGAAAAAAAAAAAAAAAAATCCTCCTTTTCTCTCTCTCTCCCTCTCATTTGTGAAGCATCTGTTAACATTGTGTAAAAGTTGTCATCTGTGGCAGTTAGGGAATCCCAGGTTACAGAAGACTTCATTACCTTGGAGTCCTTGTGAAAACACAAAATAATTGTATATAACTAAAAATGATTTAGAAGAACTACTCAGAGGATATGTTAACTGGCTTCCATTTGTCATATTGATAACATTTACTCATTTGAAAGCAATGCCTGTATTGAGAAATTTTCTTGACTTCTACCTTTTTCAAGGACTTTTAAAAAATCTTTTAAGAAAAGAAATCTAAATCTTATTGCTATTTTGATGTTTTTCAAGATACATCATTATAAATATTTTCTAAATGATTCTTTAAAAAAATTTTTCATTTCCATGGCAAACTGCTTCAGCATGAACATTTTCTTAATAATATTGAAACAAATCTTATTAAATAAGTGTTATGGGTGAGACTAGAGATATGATTAATCCTGGGGCAAAATTCCTCTCAATCTGTGAATCTGTGAAACCAGACAAAAAGTAATCTGTTTTCTAAAACACAATGCTGGGAAAGACATAGGATAGATATTGCCATCACCAAAGGAAGAAATTGGAAGGAAAACTGGGGTTATGTGTATCAGGAAAGTCTGAAATCTACCAGGGAAAATTCCATTAGATTTTTTGTTGTTGTTGAAGCAGTAAAAAAGGAAATACATTTATTAAATCCTGATCCTTGAATGCTTCTTTTAAAATTCTTTATTAATTATTTTATTGCAGTAAGGGTACTTAACATGAGATCTACCCCCTTCACAAATTTTTAAGTGTGCAATGCATTATCATCATCTGTAGGTACAATGTTATACAGCAAATCTCTACAGCTTATTCATCTTATTCGAAAGTTTATGCCTGTTGATTAGTAATTCCCCATTTGCCCCTCCTCCCAGTCCTTGGTATCCACCCTTCCACTCTATGATTTTATGAAATTGAGTATTTCAGATGCCTTACGTAAGTAGAATCATGCAGTATTTGTTCTTCTGTGACTTGCTTATTTTATATCATATGTCCATGTTGTTGCATACTGCAAGATTTCCTTTTGTTAAAAGGCTGAATAATAGTCCATTTTATGTATATTCCACACTTTGCTTATCTATTCATTAATTGATGGATATTTGGGTTGCACCCACCTCTTGGCTATTGTGAATAGTGCTGCAATAAACCGGGAGAGGAGTAGTAGTAGATATCTCATCAAGATCCTGATTTCAATTCTTTTGGATAAATACCTAGAAGTGGATTAGTAGATCATATGATAGTTATATTTTTAATCTTTTGAGTAACTTCCATACATTGTTTTCTACAATGGATACAGCATTTTCATTCTCAGTGTACAAGGGTTCCAATTTCTCCAGATTCTTGCCAACACTTGTCATTTTTGTTGCTGTTGTTTCATACTAGTCATCCTTACAGGCGTGTGGTGATATCTCTTTATGATTTCGATTAGCATTTTACTGATGCTTAGTGATGTTTTTACAGAAATAGAAAAAAAATTCTAAAATTTATATAAAACAGTTATATTTTAAGACATGAGAATTAGCATCTTTGGCTGGATGCTCTGTTCTCTTGGTCCAACACGGTGGTGGCCCCTTCCTCTGAAACTGAAGAGGAAGGAACTCTAATTTCTATGCCTGCAACCTCAGTTTCTGGTGGCAGCAACACCCCACCAGCCTCTAAACTGCTTTCAGGGTCATTCTTCCCTTTTCTTGGCAGAGAACACATGTTTACAGGTAAATACCTCCATCAGCCATTAGCTGCTTCTAGAATCCCAGAAGTCTAACAGCTGTCTTTCATTTTATTCTATCTCTGTCTCTTTAATTGCAGGCTGCAGCATGTCTACTGGGATGGCTGATTAGATCCATAAGTCACACTCTAATCTATAAGAGGTTCTGACAGTTGTCCAGCCACACCCTTTGTGTTCTCTCCAGAGCACATTTTCTCATTTCTTTGCAACACGGATAGGCTGAGAAATTTTATATGTCCTTCAGCTATGGTTTCTTTTTGCATAACAATTTCTTCTTCAATTTATCTATTTGACATTTTACTAAAGGCAACAAAGAGAAACAAGACTTCACTTTAACACTTTGCTTAGTAATCTTCTCAACTAAATGTCAAAGTTTATCATTTACAAGTTCTACTTTTCACCCAGCAAAACACAATTTATGCATGTTCTTTGTCACGCTGTAACACAAATCACCTTTCCTCCAGTTTTCAATAAAATATTCCTCATTTTTGTCTGAAATATCACCAGAAGCACACTTAACATTTGTATTTTTAGAAATATTCCTCAACACATACACCCTCCCAAGACTAAACCAGGAAGAAGTTGAATCTCTGAATAGACCAATAACAGGAGCTGAAATTGTGGCAATAATCGATAGCTTACCAACCAAAAAAAGTCCAGGACCAGATGGGTTCACAGCCGAATTCTACCAGAGGTACAAGGAGGAGCTGGTACCATTCCTTCTGAAACTATTCCAATCAATAGAAAAAGAGGGAATCCTCCCTAACTCATTTTATGAGGCCAGCATCATCCTGATACCAAAGCCTGGCAGAGACACAACAAAAAAAGAGAATTTTAGACCAATATCGTTGATGAACATTGATGCAAAAATCCTCAATAAAATACTGGCAAACAGAATCCAGCAGCACATCAAAAAGCTTATCCACCATGATCAAGTGGGCTTCATCCCTGGGATGCAAGGCTGGTTCAATATACGCAAATCAATAAATGTAATCCAGCATATAAACAGAACCAAAGACAAAAACCACATGATTATCTCAATAGATGCAGAAAAGGCCTTTGACAAAATTCAACAACCCTTCATGCTAAAAACTCTCAATAAATTAGGTATCGATGGGACATATCTCAAAATAATAAGAGCTATTTATGACAAACCCACAGCCAATATCATACTGAATGGGCAAAAACTGGAAGCATTCCCTTTGAAAACTGGCACAAGACAGGGATGCCCTCTCTCACCACTTCTATTCAACATAGTGTTGGAAGTTCTGGCCAGGGCAATTAGGCAGGAGAAGGAAATCAAGGGTATTCAATTAGGAAAAGAGGAAGTCAAATTGTCCCTGTTTGCAGATGACATGATAGTATATCTAGAAAACCCCATTGTCTCAGCCCAAAATCTCCTTAAGCTGATAAGCAACTTCAGCAAAGTCTCAGGATACAAAATCAATGTACAAAAATCACAGGCATTCTTATACATCAATAACAGACAAACAGAGAGCCAAATCATGAGTGAACTCCCATTCACAATTGCTTCAAAGAGAATAAAATACCTAGGAATCCAACTTACAAGGGATGTGAAGGACCTCTTCAAGGAGAACTACAAACCACTGCTCAAGGAAATAAAAGAGGATACAAACAAATGGAAGAACATTCCATGCTCATGGGTAGGAAGAATGAACATCATGAAAATGGCCATCCTTCCCAAGGTAATTTACAGATTCAATGCCATCCCCATCAAGCTACCAATGACTTTCTTCACAGAATTGGAACAAACTACTTTAAAGTTCATATGGAACCAAAAAAGAGCCCGCATCGCCAAGTCAATCCTAAGCCAAAAGAACAAAGCTGGAGGCATCACTCTATGTGAGTTCAAACTATACTACAAGGCTACAGTAACCAAAACAGCATGGTACTGGTACCAAAACAGAGATATAGATCAATGGAACAGAACAGAGCCGTCAGAAATAATGCCACATATCTACAACTATCTGATCTTTGACAAACCTGACAAAAACAAGAAATGGGGAAAGGATTCCCTATTTAATAAATGGTGCTGGGAAAACTGGCTAGCCATATGTAGAAAGCTGAAACTGGATCCCTTCCTTACACCTTATACAAAAATCAATTCAAGATGGATTAAAGACTTAAACGTTAGACCTAAAACCATAAAAACCCTAGAAGAAAACCTAGGCATTACCATTCAGGACATAGGCATGGGCAAGGACTTCATGTCTAAAACACCAAAAGCAATGGCAACAAAAGCCAAAATTGACAAATGGGATCTAATTAAACTAAAGAGCTTCTGCACAGCAAAGGAAACTACCATCAGAGTGAACAGGCAACCTACAAAATGGGAGAAAATTTTCGCAACCTACTCATCTGACAAAGGGCTAATATCCAGAATCTACAATGAACTCCAACAAATTTACAAGAAAAAAACAAACAACCCCATCAAAAAGTGGGCGAAGGACATGAACAGACACTTCTCAAAAGAAGACATTTATGCAGCCAAAAAACACATGAAAAAATGCTCTCCATCACTGGCCATCAGAGAAATGCAAATCAAAACCACAATGAGATACCATCTCACACCAGTTAGAAGGGCAATCATTAAAAAGTCAGGAAACAACAGGTGCTGGAGAGGATGTGGAGAAATAGGAACACTTTTACACTGTTGGTGGGACTGTAAACTAGTTCAACCCTTGTGGAAGTCAGTGTGGCGATTCCTCAGGGATCTAGAACTAGAAATTCCATTCGACCCAGCCATCCCATTACTGGGTATATACCCAAAGGACTATAAATCATGCTGCTATAAAGACACATGCACACGTATGTTTATTGCGGCATTATTCACAATAGCAAAGACTTGGAACCAACCCAAATGTCCAACAATGATAGACTGGATTAAGAAAATGTGGCACATATACACCATGGAATGCAGCCATAAAAAATGATGAGTTCATGTCCTTTGTAGGGACATGGATGAAATTGGAAATCATCATTCTCAGTAAACTATCGCAAGAACAAAAAACCAAACACCTCATATTCTCACTCATAGGTGGGAATTGAACAATGAGAACACATGGACACAAGAAGGGGAACATCACACTTCGGGGACTGTTGTGGGGTGGGGGGACGGGGGAGGGATAGCATTGGGAGATATACCTAATGCTAGATAACGAGTTAATGGGTGCAGCGCACCAGCATGGCACATGTATACATATGTAACTTACCTGCACATTGCTCACATGTAACATAAAACCTAAAGTATAATAATAATAATAATAAATAAAATAAAATAAAAAGAAAAAAAAAGAAAAAAAAATGAAAAATAGGAACAAAAACGGATATTAAAAATTAATTAGTTCAGTATTATTTTTTAAAAAATTGACAGAGTGGGAATTCTCCTCAAGCTCCCCTGGTTCAAGATCCCTTGCTCAGCAGGTTAATGAGTTAATAACTTTATACAGGTGTTTTAAAAGATATCTTTAAACAGAAGTCTGATGATAATAAATTTAGTAGTGCTGTCTCCTCTAGTAGCACACTTTTAATATGCTTTGTTTTTATTGTTAGCTACATCTGAGTAGTTGTAAAAATATACCCTCAAAAGGAAGACTTCTTAAACAACCAATTTTCAGACATACATTTTCATTAAAATTAAAATATTAGAGCTGATTGTAATGGCTCATGCCTGTAATCCTGACATTTTGGGAGGCCTACGTAGGAAGATCAACTGAGCCCAGGAGTTCAAGACCAGCCTGGGCAATATAGTAAGGTCTTGTCTCTACAAAAAATAAACAAAATTGGCTGGATGTGGTGACATGTGCCTGTGGTCCCAGCTACTCTGGAGGCCAAGGTGAGAGGATCCCTTGAGCCAGAGAGGTAGAGGATGCAGTAAGCTGAGATCATGCTACTGCACTCCAGCCTGGGCAACAGAGTGAGACCCTATCTCAAAATAAATAAATAAATAAATAAATAAATAAATAAATAAATAAAATATTACAGCCATAAGAAGCTTTAATAAAGTTATCATCTGATATAGACAAAGACAAGATAGTTCTAGAATGTCTGAGACTTTATCTTTGGATAAGGTCCTCCAGATTGTTGCTCATTTAAATATAGTTGAGTCAAGTCAACCGCTGTGTCCTAATATATATTACTTTCTACTTTCAAGGAAATGCAAAAAACATGTTTACATTTGCTAACTACTCTTATTGGAAAGGTAACATGGGCATTTGATAAATGCAATTAATACTATGCATAAAATTCCTGTTGTTTTTAAGCATTTGTTTGAAGCTATGTTCCACGAATTTGAAAACTAGGGATAGAAATGTTTGGGTCAAAAGAAACTACAGCAATAGCTTCCTCATTCTCCACAATTTCATTAGGCATATTCTCTCACCTCTTACTTCTTTTGTAGATGCTCCCTTCAACTTCAGCTTGCTTCTAACTCTTTGCCCCACGAATTTAGATTTCTATCCTGGGTCCTCATTTATCTGTCTCGACTCTCTGGATAGCTGAATCTCTTCCTTTTTTAGTCACACTCCTGTCTGCAGATTCTGACTCCACTCAGCATTGCTGTCCGATTTTAGTGTACAGATCAGCTTGTATTTGTGTTTTCTTGATTATGATATGACCCACTTTTATCCTTTGGATTCTGAACCTGGATATATATGCCATGCATAAGTGGTGTCTTGGCTGGCCACAAGATTATTTTAATTCCCAGATGGCAAAATGTGGTTTGCCATGTTTGCCTTTTTCTTGAATGAATGTAGTGCAATATTAGCAAAAGCATTGAGGCAAAACAATGGGATAAGAAACCAAACAGGGAAAAACGTTATTTTATTTACATCATAATTATAGTTTTCTTTTCTTTTCTTCCTAAACATATAAAGTTTTAAATTCAGGTTTTTGTTTTATCTTATTATTACTGCCGGTCAGTAAATTACATTATTTTTATTCTCCAAAAATATATGTGAATTTCATAACTTTCGATCTTCTTGGCATGAACCGAAGAAAGTACCTTATTAGCTGTTTCAATCAAAATCTGATTTAAATAGCACAGTGCACCCTTCTAGAAAATGGGCACATATTTTTGTTTTAACATTTATATCTAGAGGTTTAGTATTATATAATAAATTTATCTCACTTGTTTATAAAACCAATTTCCATATATGACATGCATTATAATAGTTTAACATAATTATCGAATGAAGCTATCAATCTCACTACAGAGGCTTTCAGAAACCAAACCACAACCAAAGGTAACTGATTTATTGGTTGCCTTTCCTTACAAATTTTAACTATACTAGAAATTTTTAATAAAATGTGTGTGCTTCATTTTTACACATTTTCCCAGAAGTATATTGTATCATAGGGTTCCCCTTTTTTGCATTCTTATCCTTTTACAGGAAAAGGTTGTTGAAATGTAGAGTTTAAGGTTTCTAATCTAAACTCTTCATAGAATTACTAAATATCACCGAATATGACATTTTTATGTGAATTTCTGTGCCAGGATTTGAGCATAAAGTCACTACACATTTTAGTTATTAGCATCTGTTTATGAGAATAAAGTAAGGGATGGATTGCTCAGCAGAGAGACATTGATTACAATTCTCAAACATTTTCTCCATCTTTGATTTCCCCAATCTCTTGCAATCTACTGTTCTAAAATGATAACATTTATCTGAGAAATAATGTCTCTCTAAATATGTATTTCATACGGAGACAACTAATAAATCCAACAAAGATATCACTGGGAAAAATAAACCCTACTTTATTTCGTGGATTTAGAGAGGGCAACCACACCAAATAATTACAATTACACCATAACACACATTGTAACAGAGGATGAACAAAGTGTCGCTAATGTACCAGAAAACTTGAATAAATATGCCAAAAGATATCAGAGATGCCATAGAGAATGTGACATTTTAACTTAAAAAAAAATCTCAGCCTTTATTCTGATAAGAATTCCCAATCATTTCTAACCTAGGATTAAACAAATCTTGCAGTTTACAGTTACTGGGAAATAAACATGAGAAAGGAAATGAGAGAAAGCACGTTGGGGCAGAGGGACCTGTCAGAGCACCCTGAAAACCTACAAAATCTCTGCCAGTCTACTGGGCACTCTGGAGCACACACTGAATGAAAGAAAATGTGGAGATCCTGGTAGTACCACCTTACTCAGTCATTAGCTGGGGATGTCTTCATAATGGTATGCCCTCAGCTACCGACCTCACTTAGTCACTGGCCAGAGGCCACCCTAAGAAGAATGGGACTGTAGCTTGAAGCTGAAGCAAGCCTGGAAAAGCTAACAGGCTCTTCACTATTAACTGCTTTCCCCACATCTGGAAAGCAAGTCTTTACTTGAAGAAGTTCCATATCTGCCACAGTGCCTAAATTAAAGGAGTAGTTATATTTTTATAGTGCAAAATCTGCCAATCATTGAAATTAAATTTGTTAATATATAAATAACTGTCTATAATGTACTCTCAAACATTGTCTACTTGGCTATGTTTTAAATGTTTAGTCAGTGTTTTTGTTTTTGCTTGGTTGTTTGCTTTTGTTTTTAGTGATATGATTGATTTTATCTTGAATTTGAGAAGTCATTGGTTAAATCAATTTGAGCTTAAAGAAATAGATGACAAAAATGTAGATGACTAGGTTTCCACTGAACAATAAAAACATTGCATTGTGACTTTTCCTGATATGAAGTTAGAATATAATTACAGCTTGCGTATCCCTTATGTGAAATGCTTGGGACCAGAAGTGTTTCAAATTATTTTGGATTGTTTTGGAGTTTGAAGTATTTCTGTATACATAAGATACATTGAGTATAGGGCCCAAGTCTAAGCAAAAAGTTTATTTATATTTTATATACACCTTTTACACATAGGCTGAAGGTAATGTTATAAAATATTTAATAATTTTGTGCATGAAACAAAGTTCATGTACATTGAACCATCCGAAAGCAAAGGTGTCACAATCTCACGCACCCATGTGGACAACCTGTGGTTGTTTGTCATCACCGTCATTCCTGACTTTGAATTTACATGCCACTGATAAGCATCATTTTCTTACATTTATTCACACATTAGTACTACTGAGTAAAAAAGATGGCATGCCACTAATACAGTGAAGAAATAACGTGTTCATGGTAACTGAGCAGCACAATAGCATCACCAGAAGACCTGTGTCAGCTGTTAGACAACAGCAACTGCAAACAATGGCAGGCTTTCAGTCTCCAACTATGATGCTGTGTTTTGATTAAAAGGTTGCTATACACATAAATGCTTCTTTTTCTTATCACTGTTACCTGTCGGGATATGTGCAGTCCTTTTTGACATTTTCAATAATATCTTTACACCGCAGAGCAGAGAATATACAACAAAACACAGTAAGTAACGCACAAGGGTGTTGGCCTGATGTGAGGCATCATGGGAAAACTGCCATCTGACCTGCACATGTGTCATTTTAGTACCCTCTGTGGGCAGGCTAGCCTGAGGAATCTGGGCTGGGAGAGTCTTTTTCCCCTCAGGGATGCTAAATAAGCTATGGGTAGCAAACCTGAGTTTTGACTGCAACCTGTTACGGTGTTTGATGTTCCACCTGTGGCATCATATTGGCGCTCAAAAAGTTTCAGATTTTGGAGCATTTTGGATAGTGGATTTTAGAACTAGGTATGCCCAACCTGTATCAGTAAACTGAACTTTTTTAAAAACTTACTGAAATCTTGTCATATCCTTTCCTTACCCTTGACTAGTCAGAGTTAGATAATATAAATAAGAGCCATATAATGCACGTGGGACATTGGAGCTATCCCAGCAACATTAATCTCTGAGTTTTCTCCCAACTAAAGAGCCTGAGGACACATAAGTGGCCATGTGGGAAAGAGATTTATGACACAATTGAGATAGAATTCCTTAATGTTAAATCCAGATTAAATTTGCAATCATCTCTTTGACAAAAAGTGGCAGAAGTCTTTGCAAAATGCGTCTGCACCTTCTTCCAGTATTTCCCATTGGTGGAGAACCGACTCGGTGTCAGGCTGGATGAGCCTTAGCTGTGATGTGATTGGAAAACACAGGGCTTGCAATCATAATACTGGCATTCAATTACATCTCTGTGGCTAAAAAGCTATGTGACTGTGGATAAATCAGGTAAAATGTTTGAGCCTTGATTTACTCATAGATAAAATGTGAACATTATCTCATAGAGTGATTGTGTTAGTCAAGAGAAATGATATATGTGAAAATCTCTTAGAAAGTCTTTATTCTGGCTTAAAAACATAAGAAAGACCTGGCTTTAGAAGGATACTGGTATCTCTCCTACAGTATACTTAGTGTAGTTAAGGGAGACATAAATAAAGATTTGCCCTCTACCATGTGGAGTAGAAGTATTCTGCCCAAGCTTGCTCTCCTTCCTGTAGTGCCATTCCCATCTTAAATCTACATAGTCTACATTCTCCATGACCAGCACAAGTCCCTGCTCCTCTGTTAAACTTCCTTGATCATCCAAGGCCTCTCCACACTTATTAATTTCATCTACCTTTCTATCAACTTACATTACATTAATAATGCCTTACATTATTAGTTTATTTTTATATACTTTGACTGAATGACACAAAGATAAGAACAGTAGTACTTGACATCCAATCAAGAGAGAAGGGTTTTTGTCCCAACTCATCCCTTACTATGTTTGAATCCATATTATTGGTTTTCATTATAAAATAAGGAACCTAAACTGTGTGACTTCTAATATCTCTTTCTCCTGGAGAATAAATAAGATATGCATTATTCTGCCACTTAGCTTTTCCTCCTGTGGGGAAAAATCTTGTTTTGTGTGTTTGTATGTTAGTCTGTGTTTTCACAGAAATGCTGATGGGAACTCTTGCAATTATATTAGAAAGTAAAAATGAAATCGGCTCATGGCAAAGCATTCCTGCCTGAGTATTATGTCTTGTGAGTCCCTTTTAGAGAACCAAATCATTTCTCCATGTCCTAGATGAGACAGCAATTCAACTTTTAATATTCAGTATTTTAGTAAGCTGTTTTCTCAAGATTATTAAAATTTATTGATTGTAAGATTTTAGGGCATTTTATTTTTCTGACTCTCAGAATGTGAATATAATGATTAAAATTGTGAGTAAAATAAATAGATTGCATAATACTTCTAATAGGATCCAAGTCAAACACAAACATATAGCAAGCCACCATAATTTTAAAGTTTTTGCTCTAAGTCAAAATAATTAAATTTGAGTTGCTCATTTTAACCTGTCTTAGGGCTCAAAAGGTAAATTAAATGCGCATGCACCCTGTCTCAACAATATTCTCTAGAATGTCTCACCTCTGTAATCTTTTCTGATTTCACAGGACAATCTGTGAACCTGGGGAAATTTCACTTTATGCATTCTCTGTCTAGTTCCACACATAGAATTTTTAGAGATTCTGAATGTTATACCCATTAAAGACTTAAAGTCATCTTTTAAACTTACTCATCTATTTCTACATGTATAAAATGGTAGTAAGAATAACACATCAATGTGTTACAATTTATTTGCTCTAACTTTATTCTTATAACTTTGTTAGTGCATTAGTTGGGGTTATTAATATCTGACTCCAGTCGGAAAACATGAATTCTCATAAGATTCATATATCTTAGTCCATGAAAGTCTATGTAGGTATTGTTTCTGATATGTGTGCAGGCATTAATAAGGCTTGCTCAAGTTTAAGAAACATTACTTTTATTTTATCTTTCGTAATTGTTCATTATATGCACATTCATGTCTTCCCATAGCTATGGTCACAAACCTAAAATCTGCCTACTATTTACTGGCATTAGATGGACACTTAACTTCATATTTCCTTAAACTATAGCACTCTGCTTCGTCATACTGAGTTGTTATTTACCTACTCATTGAGCATTTTTTCCTTCCTTCTTTCTGTCCTTTCTTCCTTATTCTTTTTTTTTCTTAGGTTTTTTCATCTAGATAAATTTATTAATATATTTTAGAAGCAAAGTAGTATATAATTTATTGGCATTCGATCTAAACTTAGAAAATTTCACCTTGAATGCTCCTAAAACTCTCCCATGTGCCTTGGGTCCAGGTGTGGTTGCTAAGATACATGTTATTAATCTTCCAATAAAAATACAGAGGTCACAATATAAAAATGTATATATTTACGAAGGAGTCTTGGTAATTAATATTGTTTTCAATTTGAGACTACTCATGTGATTAGAAAATATTTTAACTTTCCTAATTGCTTTCCCTTTTTTTAAACATGGTTAAAGTGTCTCTATGCACAAAGAGAAAATTGTACATTTTTATAAATTACAGGACATTATTTTTTGAATTACAGTTTTAATGCCATAACCATTTATGTTGTATGGCATATTCCTTTCAAAAATTGATATGAGTTTTAATGAATTATATATAACAAAATCATCACAAAGAATACATTTTTAAAACACCAGAGGATAAAATATAAGGACATAGCAAAATTAGGCTAATATAAGTAATTGGCTATGAATTTTCATCCCTCCTTCCTGAAACTTGAAACATAAAGTAAACCTGTTCAATTGTATAATTCAAATTGTCTCACAAAGAGAATCTTGCTTGTTTATCAAGAAATACAGACATGTTCACAGAAAAGTATCTTTCAATATTTTTATGAGGGAGATATTGAATGCCATAATAGATATTACACCCAGTAATTATGCTGCATGCTGCCAGTATAAGCAGTGACCACACAGAAAACACTTTACATGCACACACAGAACACTCTACTTGCCTATACAGTAAATACTTTAAATATTCACTGAACTGATTCAACTCCTGATCTCAATGCCCACTACTGGCTCAGCACCACAGCCTGAACTCTCATCATTTCTTCTTGGTGTGTTTAAAACTGCTTATTAAGAGTCTCAAGTCATAGGCTATACTCCACCCTACTATCACAATGAAGAGAATATACTTTTGTGGTCAATAGGCCGAGATTTGCATCCTTGCATTGGTCTTCATTATCTCAACAAATTCTCATTTGCCCACAATGAAATCCCAACTGCCAACCCTAACATGTGGCATTCTGCATGACTTAGCCCTGCTTACTGTTCAGAGTACATGGTTTCCGCGTTATCTTCACATCAGTCATACAACCTTTGTCATTCATAACCCCATTTGGTAGACTCAGCCTTAAATATCTGCTGGTGTTATTCGTTTCTTCTACTCTTTGACTCTGTAGCTAGACAAGAATCCATTTTTTTTTTTTTAAATCACAAGTATCATTACCAGGATATAGCTTTCTTTAAACTGTCAAAATTAGGAGAATTGTCCACTTTGCAATCTCTTCCTAATTTATACATTTCTATAATCATATTTTTATACTTTTTTAGACTTGTTTATATCATGATCTCTAAACAGTTACATGCTCTTATGATATAATTTTTAATTTTTTCTAATATATGAATATTTTATTTCTGAAATATACTTATATTACTGTATAAATATATATGGACTATATAAAATATGCCTAAAATAGATTTTTTAAAGGATAAGATGAAATACAAATGGAAATGAAAAAAATTTTATCCCACATCTCAATGTCAAGCCCTACTTTGGAGAGTTTAAACTCCCTGTAAACCCTGTAAGCTCTGGGAAAACAGAAGCTTTGTTTTTAACTACAGTACTAAGCATACTGCCCAGTTTTATTCTAAGTATTAAACAAATATTGTTCATGGGGTGAGTGAATAATGAAAGTTCTTTATGTATGTTGATAATGACATAAGATAAAGTGGGAATAAATAAGATAGACCCCAGTTTATAACTTTATGGATCTCTAAATTGTTAAAACATTAGAGCTCAGAATATATCAGTAGGTGTGTAATTAATAATAAAACAATAATAATGGGTGATACTTATTGGGCAACTCTTGTAGACCAAGGAATGGATAGACAGAATGTCTTTTAATTCATCTTTCAGTAACAACTATTTTTCCATAGTGAAATTTTTGATAGAAACTTAAAGGAAGGAAATTTAAGTTTGAAAAGTAAGGTTGAGATTTGTTTTTTCCTTCTGGAATGCAGATATTCTAATTTATTTATTAAAGGGTGATTTAAGTGTTCTGTGTAAAGACAAGTAGGTAATGGCAATAATACTACTAATAAAATAACATCACAAAAATTTTATTGAGTACTTCCTATATGCTATCAATGTTCTGAGTCATTTTACATATATATTAATTACCTTAATCCTCACAAAAATCTGTGGTTAATTAATATTACCTCCTTTTTACAGACAAGAACACCAAGGCACACAGAGTTTTAATAGATTGTCCCAAATCACAAAGCAAGCAAGGAATGTAGCTAGAATTGAAATGCATGTATTGTGGCTATAGAGCTTGTATGTTTAATGATTATTTCATACTACCTTGCATATATCTTATTCAAATATTTCTAGAATTGATTACTGGTAGGAAAAAGAAAAATAAGATCACCAGATGTCAATTGCAGCTTGTGGTCTACTGTAGAAATTGGAATTTCAAGTGACGTAGTATATAAGCTGAGTTTCATAATGCTGCTCTGGAGTCTTTTATAATGGAGCCATACAATGAGTCTTTTGTATTTTAGAGACTTAGATGAGTCCATAAAGAATGTAAAACATGTATGAGTGTTCAAAGTGCCTTCTTTTTCTTTATCTACATTTGATAGAATAGTTGAAATTGCTGCTTAAATATCTGTATAATGACTTAATCAAGTGAAAGAATCCTTTGATATGGTAATTATTATTATGACACCATAGAACTTCATTAATTGGGTTTTTTTGCTCTTTTATTAGCAGTCAAAGTTCTCTATTACTGTGAATGGTCACACACTATGACATTATTACATTATAACTGAAAAATAATTATCTTTATTGGGCAATATCAAATATATAAAGTTTAAGGTTATGGTATGTAAACATTGTTATTGGAATTTAAAACATCCCCTTTTTATTCACTAGGTGCACATACCACTTTATTTGAGCTTTGCACTTTAGCTACAATTTAAATTAATAAATAATTTGTTGCTAAAAGTGAGAGAAACATAAATTATTATAAAGACCATACATTTCTATCCCAGTTGAAATATATGTAGATTGTTTTCTATTAAATTGTTATGAGCTGGGTAGGCAAAACAAAATGGTGTAATAGAAGGCTTCACCAATTGTTGCCCCTGCTAGGAAACCAATTTAACAACCATCTACACAGAAAAAAACACCTTCATAAGAACCAAAAATCAGATGAGCACTCATAGTACCTGGTTTTAACACTGTATCTCTAAAAGAGGCACTGAAGAGGTAGAAAAAAACAGTATTGAATCACTGATGCCACCCCTCTGCCAACCCCCTGAAGTGGTAGTGTAGTACGGAGAGTGTCTCTGGGCACTGGGGGAGAGAGAAAACAGCAATTGTGAGGGTTTGAACTCAGTGCTGTCCTGCTAGAGCAGAAAGGAAAAATTGACCAAACTCAGTTGATGCCCAACCATGAGGGAGCATTTAAACCAGCCCTAGACAGAGGGAAATGACTAATCCCAGTAGTCTAAACTTGAGTTCCCACAAACCTCACCACCAAGGGCTACAGTGCTCTCTGTCTCCAAGTAAACCTGAAAGGCAATGCAAGCCATAAAGACTGCAACTCTTAGGTCCGCCCTAGTGCTGACCTAGGCCCAGAGACAGTGGACTGGGGGGTGGTGGGGTGTGGGGCAATGTACAGAGAAATGAGCTAGGGTAGCCAGTGGAGTGCTGGCATCACATCACCTCTCCCCTAACCCCAAGCTGCACAACTCATGGCTCCAAAAGACACCCTTTTCTTCTGTTTAAGGAGAAGAAACAGTGGGGAAGACTTAGTCTTGCATTTTGGATACCAGCTCAACTACAGCAAGATAGAGCATTTGTCAGAGTTTTGAGGCCCCATTCCAGGCCCTAGCTCCCAGGCAATATTTCTAGACACACCCAGGGCCATAGGAGAACCCTCTGCCTTGAAGGAAAGGACTCAGTTCTGCCAGCATTCATAAACAGCTAACTGAAGAACGCTTGGGCCCTGAATAACCAGCAGCGATACCCAGGTACTACATAAAGGGCCTTGGGTGAGCCTCTGAAACATGTTGGCTTCAAGGAAGACTCAGCACATTAGTAGCTGTGGTGCCTATGGGACAAAACTCCTGCTTCTTGGGAAAATCAGAGGGAAAAATAAAGGGAACTTTGTCTCACACCTTAGGTACCAGCACAGCCACAGAGTGTAGAGCACCAAGTGGGCTCTTGGAGTCCATGATTCTAGGACTTGACTCTTGGATAGCATTTCTGGACCAGCCCTGGGCCAGAGGGCAGCCTATTGCCCTGAAGGGTGAGTTTTAGGTCAGGCAGCATTCATTACAATCTGACTTAGGAGCCCTTCGGCCTTAAGGAAACATCGATGGTAGTGTGACAGTATGCCTTGTAGCCAGTGGGGGTAGCAGGAGTGATGCATATGGGATGAAGCTTATCTGCCTTTGGAAAGGGGACTGAAGAGTGGGAAGGACTACATCTTGTGGTTTGACAGCCAGCTAAATAAAACACTAGGTAGACTTCTAAGGTTTTTGACTGTAGTCCCTGACTCTCAAATGGCATTTCTGGACCCATCTGAAACCTGGGAGACCTTGCCACCCTGAAGGGAAAGACACAGATCTGACTGGCTTTACCATCAGGTGATTATAGAGTCTCAGGGCTTCGGGTGAACATAAGCAGCAGCCAGGGAGTGGTTGCAGGACGCGTTGGGGGAGATTCAGTACTGTGCTGGCTTCAGATCTGACCCAGCAAAGTCATAGTGATGGTGTCCACAGGGGTGCTTGTGTCACTCCACTCCACTATTTGTGTATTTTCAAATAGCTGATCTTCTCTTTCCAAGACTATAAAGGTGGTACTTCTACAAGTTTGCAAGAACCACGGTGTTACTGGGCTTGGGGTGCCCCCTAATGCAGAAACAGCTTAGATCATCCAAGTTCTTTCAAATATCTGGAAGGCCTTCCCAAAAAGGATGGCTACAAGTAAATGCAGACAGCAAAGACTACAATAAATACATAACTCTTCAATGCCCAGACACTGAAGAAGATTTACTAGCATCAACACCATCCAGGAAAACATAACTTAATCCAATGAACTAAATAAGACACCAGAGACCAATCCTGGAGAAACAGAGTTATGTGACCTTTCAGAGAGAGAATTCAAAATAGCTGTGTTGAAGAAAAGCAAAGAAATTCATGAGAACAACAACAAAAAAAGAATTCAGAATTCTATCAGATAATTTTAACAAAGAGATTGAAATAATTAAAAAGAATCAGGCATAAATTCTAGAGCTGAAAAATACAACAGGCATACTGAAGAATGCATCAGAATTAGGCATACTGAAGAATGCATCCTTTACTAGTATGCAACAAACAAAAGAAAGAATTAGTGCACTTGAAGACCAGCTATTTGAAAATACACAGTCAGAGGAGACAAAAGAAAAAAGAATTAAAAAAAAGCACTTCTTCAGGATCTAGATAATAGCCTCAAAAGGGCAAATTTAAGAGTATTGACCTTATTAAAAAGGTAGAGAATGAGATGGTGGTAGAGAGTTTATGGAATAGAATAATAATAGAGAACTTATAGAACCTAGAGAAAGATATTAATATCCAAATACAAGAAGGTTACAGGACACCAACCAGATTTAACCCAAAGAAGGCTACCTCGAGGTATTAAATAATCAAGCTCCCAAAGGACAAGGATAAAGAAAGAATCCTAAAAGCAGCAAGAGAAAAGAAACAAATAACATACAATGGAGCTCCAGTACATCTGGCAACAGACTTCTCAGTGGAAACCTTATAGGCCAGGAGTGGGTGGCACGGCATATTTAAAGTGCTGATGGAAAACATCTTTTACTCTAGAATACTATATCTGGCTAAAATATACATCAAACATGAAGGACAAATAAAGATTTTTCCACTATATATATATATAGCAATCTATATATTTAATGTAATTCCTATCAAAATACCAGTAACAGTCTTTACAGAAATAGAAAAAAAATTCTAAAATTTATACAAAACCACAAAAGGCCTAGAATAGCTGAACGTATCCTAGGTAAAAAGAACAAAACTGGAAGAATCATAAAACCTGACTTTAAATTATACTACAGTGATATAGTAACAAAAACAGCATGGTACTGGCCTAAAAACAGACACATAGACCAATGGAACAAAATAGAGAACCCAGAAACAAATCTACACACCTATGGTGAACTCATTTTTTAAAAAGGTGCCAAGAACATGCACTGGGGAAAAGATAGTCTCTCTAATAAATGGTGCTGGGGAAACTGGATATTCATATGCAAAAGAATAAAACTAGACCCACATCTCCGACCATATACAAAAATCAATTCGAAATGGATTAAAGACTTAGATATCTAAGACCTCAAACTATGAAACTCCTACAATAAAACGTTGAGGAAAATCTCCAGGACATTGATCTGGGAAAGAATTTTTTTAGCAATACCTCACAAGCACAGGCAACCAAAGCAAAAGTGAACAAATGGGATCACATTAAGTTAGAGACTTCTGCGCAGCAAAGGAAACAATCAACAAAGTGAAGAGACAACCCACAGAATGGAAAAAAGTATTCCCAAACTGCCCGTCTGGAAAAGATTAATAACCATAATATATAAGGAGCTCAAACAACCCTATGGGAAACAAATCTAACAAACCAATTTAAAAATGGACAAATGATCTGAAGAGACATTTCTCAAAAGAAGATATCCAAGTGGCAAATAGACATTTCTCAAAAGAAAACATACAAGTTAAAAGGTTCTCAACATCATTGCTCGCCAGAGTAATGCAAGTCAAAACTAAAATAAGATGTCATCTCACCACAGTCAAAATGGCTTATATCCAAAAGACAGGTAATAACAATAATGGCAAGGATGTGGAGAAAGGGGAACCCTTGTACAATGTTGGTAGGAATGTAAATTAGTACAACCACTATGGATAACGTTTTGAAGGTTCCTTAAGAAACTAAAAACTGGGCCGGGCGTGGTGGCTCACAACTGTAATCCCAGCACTTTGGGAAGCCGAGGCAGGCAGATCACCTGAGGTCAGGAGTTCAAGACCAGCCTGGCCAACATGGTGAAACCCCTTCTCTACGAAAGTACAAAAATTAGCCGAGCATGATGGCAGGTGCCTGTAATCCCAGCTACTCAGGAGGCTGAGGCAGAAGAATCACTTGAACCTGCGAGGCAGAGGTTGCAGTGAGCTGAGATCATGCCATTGCACTCCAGCCTGGGCAAGAGAGTAAGACTCCATCTCAAAAAAAAAAAAAAAAAAGAAAGAAAGAAAGAAAAGAAAAAGAAACTAAAAACTGAATTACCATGTGATCCAGCAATCCCACTGCTAGGTATACAACAAAAAGAAAGGAAATCAATACCTCAAAGAGATAACAGCACTCCTATGTTTATTGCAGCACTGTTTACAACAGCTAAGATGTGGAAATAAACTAAGTATCCATAAACAGATGAAAGGATAAAGAAAATGTGGTACATACACAAAATGGATTGCTATTTAGCCATAAAAAAATGAGATCCAGTTATTTGCAGTACCATGGACAGAACTGGAGGTTATTATGTTAAATGAAATAAACCAGGCACAGAAAGGCAAACATCCCATGTTCTCACTTATGTCACAATGTGAGATCTGAAAATCAAAACAATTGGACTCATGTACACAGAAAGTAGGATGGTTACCAGGGGCTGGAAAAGGTACTTAGGGATGGGTGAGGAGGTGGGAATTGTTAATAGGTACCAAAAAAAATAGTTAGAAAGGATGAATAAGACCTACTATTTGATAGCAAAACAGGGTGAGTACAGTCAATAATAATTGCACATTTTGAAATAACTCAAAGGATAAATGCTGGAGGGGATAGGTACACCATTCTCTTATTTTACATTGCATGCCTGTATTAAAATATCTCATGTACTCCATCAATATATGTATCTACTATGTACTCACAAAAATTAAAAATAAAATAATTAATAAATTGTTTCAAAATTTTCTATGTCCCTAAAAATGCCATTAGCTTTACTGAGTAATTAACTTGTCTACTTGTGAATCATTACAATTTACAAGCCTGGAAATTAAAAATCATGTTAACCTATGGATCCACTGGCCTTTTTAATGTAGGATGTTTCTCATCCAGGTAAAAAAAAATAAATCAGGCGTCTCAATTTTAATAACTGATGTGCTGAACTAAGTGAGAGTAGGTACAAATAAGCAGATGAGGATCAAATAGAGTATAAGCTACCCTTTCATAAATAGCAGAATAAAGTTTTTCTGGTATGCTATTTTGTAATATGCACTTCAGGACTGCTTGGGCTAAGGAAGCGATCTAAGAATTTGCAACCCTTTTCAAACTGTAATGGAAATTAAAACAGAACTCCAGATCTGCACTGCTCTGTAGATACCCACTACTAAGATGTAACTCCTGGGCCTGTGAAATGTGGTTAGTCTGAATTAAGATACTCTGTAAGTATAAAATGAACATCAGTTTTTAAAAATTTAATACAAAAAAGAAAAACTCTTTGACCATTTTTATATTGATTACATGCTGAAATGATAATGTTTGAAAATACCATGCTGAATAAAATATATTATTAATTTAACTTTACCTGCTCTTTTTACTTTTTTAACATGGCAACTAGAATTTTTAAAATTACATACGCAGCTCATATTATGTTTTTGTTGGAAAGCTCTGCTCTGGACCTTGGAGGAGGCCTCTGGATCTGTAGGCCAAAGTCTGGGGACTTTCATTAGCCCATTGCCTAAGAGCCATAGCCTATTTTTCAGCTTGATAATCCAAGAGAAAGTTAGAGATGGTATCATGTGAAGAAGTGAAACAGATAATGCACTTCTCTGAAGAAGGAACATTTAACAGAGCAAGGAGAAGAACAGAAACTACATTTCAGGCCTCCCTTGCATCTTGGCAAAAAGACTCCATGTCTATTTACCACACGAAAGAGAAGAAAATGCTTGAGATCCTACCTCTCCTTAAGCCAGGAAACAAAACACAGGAGATGTCAAAAGAAGACAAGACATTTCATAAAGCCAAGTTTTCTAATTTTTCAATGTCATTCCTCCAGAGGAGTGGAGCAAAAATCCCCATTCCATACTAAAAATGTGATACAGATGCAAGTAAGTGCATCTTCTTTCTACCCTCCACTGTTTTTTTTTTTTCATTTTTGTTTCTTAACCCATTAAATTTGCTGATCAACAGCTAAGCCAAGATCAACCAGGAATTGGCTAACTTCACCAAGGAAGGAGGTAATACTGGACTCAAGCAATCCTATTCCTGCCTTCATTCAAGGGCTCCCCCAACAGCATATGTAGCTATTTGGTTTATCTTCCTGGGACCAGTGGTGATGCAGCTAAGGTCACTAATATGCATTACAATAGACCACTTCATTTCAAATAATATGCAATCTCTCCTAATATTAATTTTGCAAAGTAAAAATTCAAAATAAAATGCCATTCTTTTTATAAATTTGAATCTGTAAAAATTAAGTTTAAAATTCTTGATGATCCCAGGGATATAAATGGCCCATAGATATATGAAAAAAAGTTCAACAAGTTTAATCATCAGAGAAATAAAAAACCACAATAAAATATCACCTCATACCTGTTAAAATGGCTATTATCAAAAAGACAAAAAAAAAATGAGTGTTGAAGAGGATATGGAGAAAATGAAAACCCTTGCACACTGTTGGTGGAAAGGTAAATCAGTACAACCATTGTGAAAAACAGTGTGGAGATTCCTCAAAATATTAAAAATCATACTATATGATAAAGAAATCCACTATTGGGTATATATCCAGAAGAAATGAAATCACCATGTCAAAGAGATATCTGTACTCCCGTGTTCATTGCAGCATCATTCACAATAGCTAAGATATGGAATCGATCTCAGTATCCATCAATGATAAATGGATAAAGCAAATGTGTTATGTATACACAATGGAATACTATTCAGCCCTAAAACAGAAGGAAATTCTGTCATTTGTGACAACATGGATGAACCAGGAGAACATTATGTTAAGTGAAGTAAGCCAGGCACAGAAAGACAAACAATGCATGATCTAAAAAGTTGAGCACAGAGAAATAGAGAGTTAAATGGTGGTTGCCTATGACTGAGCAGTGAGAGGGAGGCATTGAGGATATGTTGGTCAAAGGATACAAAATTTCAGTTTAATAGTAGAAATAATTTCCAAAGATCTATTGAAAACTACGGCAACTATAGTTAATAACAATGTTTTGTGTTCTTGAAAATTGTTAAGAGAGTAAATTTTTGGTGTTCTCACCACAAAAAAAAAAATAAGTATGTAAAGAAAAGCATGTTAATTACCTCAATTTAGCTTTTAAAATGCATATGTTTAAAACTTACATGTAGAACACAATAAATATAGACAATGTTTATTTGTTAATTAATAGATAAAATAATGTTTAAAAATTTTATTCCCAGGTGTTGTCCTGTTTACTTTTATTCAGGTGGCCCTCATACCTAATAAGGTTTTAAATCTAACATCTGCAGCAAATGCCACCTGGCCAGGAATGAATTCGAATATTTTCCTCCATTATTCACCCCCTCCCTGTACTAGAATTATGCCTCGATGTCCACAATCATGTGACTTGCACACGTATAATTTAGGTGGAGTATACATACCAGCTTCATTGACTTTGGACTTGGCTATAAGACATGCTTTGGACTTGGCTATAAGACATGCTTTGATCATATAATGCTTTCCATGACCAAGTGGGAGCTTGAGGATGCTTATTTCGTTAGGTTAGGCTCTTTCCCATTCTTGACCACTGGCATGAGAATAGCAGTCACAGATTAGATCTACTCAGCCTGGTTTCAAAATGAAAATACAGCTTTTGAGAAAAGAGAAAGAAACATTGGTTGTTGTCAACCACTGATTACTGATGTTATTGCTTACCACAACAATTATGCCTGAAGTAACTACTTTAAGCTGGTGTTTTACTTATGATTTATAATTATGGATGCAATGATAATCAGGCAAAATTATGATTCTGAAGCCCAAGGCATAGTGCAATGCAAACTCGCATACTTTTTCCAGCCTAAGGCTGTTGTAGAGACTTGGTGGCATGTGAGGTTAAAAAAAAAGATAAATTATGAGAAAACTCAGAGCATCTTTGTTTCATCTTTTCAGTTTGTCCATCACTTGTGTCCGTGTTCAGAGTTCCTCCATTAGAAGATCAGATGAGCAGAACAGAGAGAACAAACAGTAATAATCCTTCTCTGGTTCCTTTCTTCCTGGAGACTGGAAAAGCAGTAATTTTTTCCTTTTAGAAAATATGTGGGATATGATAATAAACATAATCTGATCAATTACCAAAAAAAGAGAATTTGACTGCATTTTGAAAATTGGAACCAAGATCTACATGTCTTAATTTGGTGATTAGCCTTTATCAAAATAAAATGCATCCTCCCTGTTATATTCGATTGCCAAGTTTTTTTTTCATGTTTTCTATATTTTGCTCTACGAACATATTTTGTATCATAATATTTAAAGAAAATATAAAGTTACAGGTAACATTGGTAGTACATGATATTTATATAGCACTTTATAATTTCCAATCTACTTTTTACACACATGATGTGTTTCACACAATATACTTGAAAAGCTATGCATGCCAATTTTTATATTTCCAGTTTTAAATGTGAGGAAAGTAATCAAGGGATTCGCCTGGCCAGGATTATGTAACTAGAAAGTTTCTGAGTTACACCTGGATTTCATGTCTTTTTTTTCTGCAGTGTTCTCCATATTATGCTCTTTATTCCGAGACTTCGTTGATGTCATACACATACCCTATTTCCTTCTCAACCATCCTGCAACACACAAACACAGAATATGATTTGGTTGTACTTTGTTCTGCATTTCCCTTTATCTTTGTGATCATCACAATACATTATGTTGGATTATGTTTTTTTTTTCTTGTTTCTCAAGTAGACTCTAAAATTCTTGAGTATAAGAATCATACTTTATTTACTTATGTATTTTTTGGATCATTTGCCCCATCCCAAAATCCCATACAGACTGCGTTTTAAGACAGTCACTATAAAAGGGACATATTTTAATAATCTGAAAGCAACTTTTTCCATGAAAGGTAAGGATGACATTAAGATTAATAACAATACACTATAGCTATTAAATTCAAAAATTAATAACTTATTTTAGTAAAATAGATGCTTCTCAAGGGAAATATAACTAGCCTTCCATATACTGTAGCCCTAATTTCCCACACACAGACTGCTCTAGGTATATTAACTTGTCTATCATTCTTAACATGAATTATGTGCTCTTACTATCCCTTTCTATAGCGAATCTAAAATATACTGATTGGTTACACAGCTTGTCAATGGAGAAGTAAGGATACAAATGTAGGCTCTTAACAGTGATTCCTAGCCTTAGTTACACGTTAAAATCACCTGGGGGAGATTTTAAATATAACAATCCCATAGATATTTTTTTAAATTAGTCTGGTATGAAGCTGAACATCAGCTTTAAAAAACAAAAACAAACAAAATCAAAACAAAAAACAAAATGCTTCTGGAATCTACCATATAGCTAGGATTTATAATCTGAGCTTTTAAAAATTATGGTGTACCAGTACCTAATAAGTCTTAAATTTACAGATTATTACAGGAGATTCATTGGATGGTGACACAAGCTGATTTTCATTTAAGAGTTGTCTGAACCAGTATATTAAGTAAAGGGCAAGGTATTGCCTTAAAGGATAGTTAGCCAGCTGCAGAGGGAAATCTAGCCCTTGTTAAATTTGACTGCCACACAAAAGCTAGTAATAAAGATATTCCACCTAGCATCGAATCGTCCAGTATTAGCTGCTTCTTTGGTTAATTAGTATTTTACTCAGTTAGGTCCCTGGCTTGTTCTCCAGCCAGGCTACCACAGGCTTTCAAATGTAACAGGAACTATGGGTTGGGAGGTCATGAGGCAATTGCCGGAGCTAAGTACAATCCTATGTGTGATGACAAGGAAGTGCATCAGATGCTGTGTGGTCTTGCTTAGCCTATGCCTGGATTAGAAAATAATTTAATGAAATGGAGCTACAGCAAGTTCCAAATGAGGGCAGTTCTGACAATTAGGGAAGGTGGGGTCATGTCCCAGTTAATCATAGCCACACAAATGGAACAATGATAAAAGTTGAGAAGAAAAATCTTTAGCCTTGATAGTGAAATACTTTACCCTGCAATACTTCAGCTTAGTTTGTATTTGTTTCATGTAAGTGAACCTTCTGAACTGGCAAAATTAAGAAAATGTCTAGTTTTCTTTTGTACAGAATTTAATACTTTGAACAGGTAACTATATAGTATTTGACTAAACCCATCTTAGTTCCCAAATAAACTTTTACAAATAAACAATCAGACCAGGAATAACAGGGATTTGTTAAGTTCAGTAAATAAAGGGCAGGAAAGTATTCAGAGCAAATGGCCCCATTTGAAAGAGACATATAATAAGAAAGAAGAAAGTTAAAAATATAAAAAATAATCCATCATAAATGCAATAAGAGTTAGAAAAACCAATCTGTAAACAATATTAAATAAGAAAGATTATTGCTGAATAAAAAATGTGATGAAGAGAATAAGTATCACATGGGTTACTGCAAAATACAATAATAAACACTGCATCAGAAGAGCAGATCAAGATATTTTTTATAGGTTTAAATGAAAATGAAGATGAAGGAAGAGATAAGAGACTAAAAGAGCTAGGTGATGCAGTATATGTATAAAATGAATTGCACAATTAGAGAAGAGAGCAGATAAAAACAGAAGCAATAAAGAATAATACTTGATGAACACAAGATTTATGCGGAATGGCAAAAGAAAGATGCTAAGACATTCTAATGATTACATTTTTGTCATTCATACACATGTTTTATGTCTGTGCAGTATTGGGAGCTAATGTAAGTTCTATTGGATATTGTCTTGCTATTTTCTATTCTATTAGGTTCTCCTTAAATACATGGAACTTAATTTTACCTGAGAGGAGTGGGGGAAAAAAAGATTCAATGAATAGCAGGCACTACGAATTAAAAGAGTCTAAGTACATTTAGAGAAAAGTGAGATTTTTACTTTAAGGCAAAAATTCTAAATTTAACAGGCAGAAACAAAGGAACAAACAAACAAAGATGTTTAAGACAGAGGGAAAATGACATCAGGCTCTCCATACATAACTCTGAAAACTGGAAAATATGGAAACAATATCTAAAAAGCATTAAGAGGAACAGAGTTCATTAAAAAATCAATATGCCAAGTACATCTTGTAAAAGTGATGATGAGTGTAGAATATTTTGGAATGTTTCCAAATCTTCTCCATAAGAAAGACAGATTATCCCTAATAATAAAACCTAAAACTTATAGACCACATCTTAAAACAGACCATTCAAGTGACAATTTTTCCCCCAAACTAGAAACTGTAAGTGAATTGGAAGAAAGCACTGACAGCTTGTGCTCATGTGATCTCAGGGAATCAATGGGGCATTTGAGTAATGCAAGAGGACGAGAATCCCCCTGAGAGCAAACAGAAGTTCATGGGAAGAACAGTGGGACAATTTCAGAAGAGCATGTAAACCTAGGTAACAGTTTTTACATACTTTAATGCATGGGTCAATGCAACTGGTCCAGAATAAAATCTAAAGGATCTGGAGGAGTCTGGGCCCTTTGGGGTTTCAAAACTAAGTAGAAAGATATCCTATTCACTGGGAAGAAGTTGTTGGGAGCAGTATAAATTAGCCAGATGAGGAAACATTAGAAAACAAATATAGAAAACTCATAAAACAAAGAATATTCAGATAAGAGAAAGAGAATAATACCAGATTATGGAATTTCAAGGTAATATTTCTAAACTAATCACAGAACCAGAAAGAGTAAGTGCTAGACTAGAAGAGCAAGAAAATCTATTTTAACTTTCTAAAATTTCAGAAAGTGAATTTCATGTATAAATAAGATACTTAAAAGGATTAAGACTGATTTTCACACAAAGTTATAAGAAAATAAAGGTTAAGGAGCAGAATACTGTCTCTACAGACACAACAAATCACAAAACAAATCTATGCATATAAAACAGTTAAATTTCTAACCTAATATTTCAAAACAAGCTAAAAAATAAGTGGTCTAAAATGTCAAGTAATAATACAAATCTTAATCAGAAAAACTCTTGGATAAGAGGGAGGGAGATGCCATATTGTCCAAGATGCCAATTGTCCCACTGTCCTTCCCATGAAATTCTGTTTGCTGTTCAGGGGATTCTCCTCTTCTTGCATTCCTCAAATGCCCCATTGATTCCCTGAGATCACATGAGCACAAGCTGTCAAAAAAGCAAGAAATAAATAAAATATTCATTGTAGAAATGAACAAGAAACTGAAAAAAAAAATCACAGGAGTGAATATCTTAAGACAGCAAGGTGAAAAAAAAAAGAGAGAAAAAGATTGAGATAAAATGACAGATAAAGAGGATAGTTTAAGTGGATTGAACATATATTTAACAAATATTCCCAAGGAAGAAAGCAAATTCAATGAAACAGAACAAATAATCAAATATTTATTCAGAAAATGTTACAAAAATTTAAACAAAGAAAAAAAATACTTGAAATTACAAACTAAAAAGGCACTATATAATAGAAAAAATGATACCAGAATGCTTTATTTGAAATAAAGTCCTGAAAGAACAACAACAACAACAACAACAACAAAAAATTTAGAGAAAATGGCTAAATACTTGAGCCACTTAAAAGACAAAGAAAACGAAGATTGCCGAATAGGAACAGCTCCGGTCTACAGCTCCCAGCATGAGCGACGCAGAAGACGGGTGATTTCTCCATTTCCATCTGAGGTACTGTGTTCATCTCACTAGGGAGTGCCAGACAGTGGGCTCAGGTCAGTGGGTGAGTGCACCGTGCACCAGCTGAAGCAGGGGCGAGGCATTGCCTCACTCGGGAAGCACAAGGGGTCAGGGAGTTCCCTTTCCAGGGGTGACAGATGGCACCTGGAAAATCGGGCCACTCCCATCCGAATACTGTGCTTTTCTAACGGGCTTAGGAAACGGTGCCCCAGGAGATTATAGCCCGCACCTAGCTCAGAGGGTCCTACGCCCACAGAGTCTCACTGTTTGCTAGCACAGCAGTCTGAGGTCAAACAGCAAGTCGGCAGCGAGGCTGGGGGAGGGGCGCCCGCCATTGCCCAGGCTCGCTTAGGTAAACAAAGCAGCCTGGAAGCTTGAACTGGGTGGAGCCCACCACAGCTCAAGGAGGCCTGCCTGCCTTTGTAGGCTCCACCTCTGGGGGCAGGGCACAGACAAACAAAAAGACAGCAGTAACCTCTGCAGACTTAAATGTCCCTGTCTGACAGCTTTGAGGAGAGCAGTGGTTCTCCCAGCACGCAGCTGGAGATCTGAGAACGGGCTGACTGCCTCCTCAAGTGGGTCCCTGACCCCTGACCCCCGAGCAGCCTAACTGGGAGGCACCCCCCAGCAGGGGCAGACTGACACCTCACACGGCCGGCCAGGTACTCCAACAGACCTGCAGCTGAGGGTCCTCTCTGTTAGAAGGAAAACTAACAGAAAGGACATCCACACCAAAAACCCATCTGTACATCACCATCATCAAAGACCAAAAGTAGATAAAACCACAAAGATGGGGAAAAAACAGAGCAGAAAAACTGCAAACTCTAAAAAGCAGAGTACCTCTCCTCCTCCAAAGGAACGCAGTTCCTCACCAGCAACGGAACAAAGCTGGACAGAGAATGACTTTGACGAGCTGAGAGAAGAAGGCTTCAGACGATCAAATTACTCCGAGCTACGGGAGGATATTCAAACCAAAGGCAAAGAAGTTGAAAACTTTGAAAAAAATTTAGAAGAATGTATAACTAGAATAACCAATACAGAGAAGTGCTTAAAGGAGCTGATGGAGCTGAAAACCAAGGCTCGAGAACTACGTGAAGAATGCAGAAGCCTCAGGAGCCGATGCGATCAAATGGAAGAAAGGGTATCAGCCCTGGAAGATGAAATGAATGAAATGAAGGGAGAACGGAAGTTTAGAGAAAAAGGAATAAAAAGAAATGAGCAAAGCCTCCAAGAAATGTGGGACTATGTGAAAAGACCAAATCTACGTCTGATTGGTGTACCTGAAAGTGACAGGGAGAATGGAAACAAGTTGGAAAACACTCTGCAGGATATTATCCAGGAGAACTTCCCCAATCTAGCAAGGCAGGCCAACATTCAGATTCAGGAAATACAGAGAATGCCACAAAGATACTCCTCGAGAAGAGCAACTCCAAGACACATAATTGTCAGATTCACCAAAGTTGAAATGAAGGAAAAAATGTTAAGGGCAGCCAGAGAGAAAGGTCGGGTTACCATCAAAGGGAAGCCCATCAGACTAACAGCGGATCTCTCAGCAGAAACCCCACAAGCCAGAAGAGAGTGGGGGCCAATATTCAACATTCTTAAAGAAAAGAATTTTCAACCCAGAATTTCATATCCTGCCAAACTAAGCTTCATAAGTGAAGGAGAAATAAAATACTTTACAGACAAGCAAATGCTGAGAGATTTTGTCACCACCAGGCCTGCCCTAAAAGAGCTCCTGAAGAAAACGCTAAACATGGAACGGCACAACCGGTACCAGCCACTGCAAAATCATACCGAAATGTAAAGACCATCGAGACTAGGAAGAGACTGCATCAACTAACGAGCAAAATAACCAGCTAACATCATAATGACAGGATCAAATTCACACATAACAATATTAACTTTAAATGTAAATGGACTAAATGCTCCAATTAAAAGACACAGACTGGCAAATTGGATAAAGACTCAAGACCCATCAGTGTGCTGTATTCAGGAAACCCATCTCACGTGCAGAGACACACATAGGCTCAGAATAAAAGGATGGAGGAAGATCTACCAAGCAAATGGAAAACAAAAAAAGGCAGGGGTTGCAATCCTAGTCCCTGATAAAACAGACTTTAAACCAACAAAGATCAAAAGAGACAAAGAAGACCATTACATAATGGTAAAGGGATTAATTCAACAAGAAGAGCTAACTATCCTAAATATATATGCACCCAATACAGGAGCACTCAGATTCATAATGCAAGTCCTGAGTGACCTACAAAGAGACTTAGACTCCCACACATTAATAATGGGAGACTTTAACACCCCACTGTCAACATTAGACAGATCAACGAGACAGAAAGTCAACAAGGATACCCAGGAATTGAACTCAGCTCTGCACCAAGCGGACCTAATAGACATCTACAGAACTCTCCACCCCAAATCAACAGAATATACATTTTTTTCAGCACCACACCACACCTATTCCAAAATTGACCATATACTTGGAAGTAAAGCTCTCCTCAATAAATGTAAAAGAAGAGAAATTATAACAAACTATCTCTCAGATCACAGTGAAATCAAGCTAGAACTCAGGATTAAGAATCTCACTCAAAACCGCTCAACTACGTGGAAACTGAACAACCTGCTCCTGAATGACTACTGGGTACATAACGAAATGAAGGCAGAAATAAAGATGTTCTTTGAAACCAACGAGAACCAAGACACAACATACCAGAATCTCTGGGATGCATTCAAAGCAGTGTGTGGAGGGAAATTTATAGCACTAAATGCCCACAAGAGAAAGCAGGAAAGATCCAAAATTGACACCCTAACATCACAATTCAAAGAACTAGAAAAGCAAGAGCAAACACATTCAAAAGCTAGCAGAAGGCAAGAAATAACTAAAATCAGAGCAGAACTGAAGGAAATAGAGACACAAAAAACCCTTCAAAAAATCAATGAATCCAGGAGTTGGTTTTTTGAAAGGATCAACAAAATTGATAGACCGCTAGCAAGATTAATAAAGAAAAAAAGAGAGAAGAATCAAATAGATGCAATAAAAAATGATAAAGGGGATATCACCACCGATCCCACAGAAATACAAACTACCATCAGAGAATATTACAAACACCTCTACGCAAATAAACTAGAAAATCTAGAAGAAATGGATAAATTCCTCAACACATACACCCTCCCAAGACTAAACCAGGAAGAAGTTGAATCTCTGAATAGATCAATAACAGGAGCTGAAATTGTGGCAATAATCAATAGCTTACCAACCAAAAAAAGTCCAGGACCAGATGGGTTCACAGCCGAATTCTACCAGAGATATAAGGAGGAACTGGTACCATTCCTTCTGAAACTATTCCAATCAATAGAAAAAGAGGGAATCCTCCCTAACTCATTTTATGAGGCCAGCATCATCCTGATACCAAAGCCTGGCAGAGACACAACAAAAAAAGAGAATTTGAGACCAATATCCTTGATGAACATTGATACAAAAATCCTCAATAAAATACTGGCAAACAGAATCCAGCAGCACATCAAAAAGCTTATCCACCATGATCAAGTGGGCTTCATCCCTGGGATGCAAGGCTGGTTCAATATACGCAAATCAATAAATGTAATCCAGCATATAAACAGAACCAAAGACAAAAACCACATGATTATCTCAATAGATGCAGAAAAGGCCTCTGACAAAATTCAACAACGCTTCATGCTAAAAACTCTCAATAAATTAGGTATTGATGGGACGTATCTCAAAATAATAAGAGCTATTTATGACAAACCCACAGCCAATATCATACTGAACGGGCAAAAACTGGAAGCATTCCCTTTGAAAACTGGCACAAGACAGTGATGCCCTCTCTCACCACTTCTATTCAACATAGTGTTGGAAGTTCTGGCCAGGGCAATTAGGCAGGAGAAGGAAATCAAGGGTATTCAATTAGGAAAAGAGGAAGTCAAATTGTCCCTGTTTGCAGATGACATGATAGTATATCTAGAAAACCCCATTGTCTCAGCCCAAAATCTCCTTAAGCTGATAAGCAACTTCAGCAAAGTCTCAGGATACAAAACCAATCTACAAAAATCACAAGCATTCTTATACATCAATTAACAGACAAACAGAGAGCCAAATCATGAGTGAACTCCCATTCACAATTGCTTCAAAGAGAATAAAATACCTAGGAATCCAACTTACAAGGGATGTGAAGGACCTCTTCAAGGAGAACTACAAACCACTGCTCAAGGAAATAAAAGAGGATACAAACAAATGGAAGAACATTCCATGCTCATGGGTAGGAAGAATCAACATCATGAAAATGGCCATCCTTCCCAAGGTAATTTACAGATTCAATGCCATCCCCATCAAGTTACCAATGACTTTCTTCACAGAATTGGAAAAAACTACTTTAAAGTTCATATGGAACCAAAAAAGAGCCCGCATTGCCAAGTCAATCCTAAGCCAAAAGAACAAAGCTGGAGGCATCACACTACCTGACTTCAAACTATACTACAAGGCTACAGTAACCAAAACAGCATGGTACTGGTACCAAAACAGAGATATAGATCAATGGAACAGAAGAGAGCAGTCAGAAATAATGCCACAGATCTACAACTTTCTGATCTTTGACAAACCTGAAAAAAACAAGAAATGGGGAAAGGATTCCCTATTTAATAAATGGTGCTGGGAAAACTGGCTAGCCATATGGAGAAAGCTGAAAATAGATCCCTTCTTTACACCTTATACAAAAATCAATTCAAGATGGATTAAAGACTTAAATGTTAGACCTAAAACCATAAAAACCCTAGAAGAAAACTTGGCATTACCATTCAGGACATAGGCATGGGCAAGGACTTCATGTCTAAAACACCAAAAGCAATGGCAACAAAAGCCAAAATTGACAAATGGGATCTAATTAAACTAAAGAGCTTCTGCACAGCAAAGGAAACTACCATCAGAGTGAACAGGCAACCTACAAAATGGGAGAAAATTTTCGCAACCTACTCATCTGACAAAGGGCTAATATCCAGAATCTACAATGAACTCCAACAAATTTACAAGAAAAAAACAAACAACCCCATCAAAAAGTGGGCAAAGGACATCGACAGACACTTCTCAAAAGAAGACATTTATGCAGCCAAAAAACACATGAAAAAATGCTCACCATCACTGGCCATCAGAGAAATGCAAATCAAAACCACAATGAGATACCATCTCACACCAGTTAGAACGGCAATCATTAAAAAGTCAGGAAACAACAGGTGCTGGAGAGGATGTGGAGAAATAGGAACACTTTTACACTGTTGGTGGGACTGTAAACTAGTTCAACACTTGTGGAAGTCAGTGTGGCGATTCCTCAGGGATCTAGAACTAGAAATTCCATTTGACCCAGCCATCCCATTACTGGGTATATACCCAAAGGACTATAAATCATGCTGCTATAAAGACACATGCACACGTATGTTTATTGCAGCATTATTCACAATAGCAAAGACTTGGAACCAACCCAAATGTCCAACAATGATAGACTGGATTAAGAAAATGTGGCACATATACACCATGGAATACTATGCAGCCATAAAAAATGATGAGTTCATGTCCTTTGTAGGGACATGGATGAAATTGAAAATCATCATTCTCAGTAAACTATCGCAAGAACAAAAAACCAAACACCGCATATTCTCACTCATAGGTGGGAATTGAACAATGAGAACACATGGACACAGGAAGGGGAACATCACACTTCGGGGACTGTTGTGGGGTGGGGGGAGGGGGGAGGGATAGCATTGGGAGATATACCTAATGCTAGATGACGAGTTGGTGGGTGCAGCGCACGAGCATGGCACATGTATACATATGTAACTTACCTGCATGTTGCGCACATGTACCATAGAGCCTAAAGTATAATAATAATAATAATAATAATAATAATAATAATAAAAAGAAAAAATAAATAAAAAAATGAAAATAAAAAAAAAGATTGTTATCCACTATTAGTGTGTGTGTGTGTGTGTGTGTACATATATATATATATATATATATATATATATATATATACACATTTAGGTATTCCAAACCAGCTGTCCTAGCTTGCTCTGGCATGCCTGAACAGAACTAGACAAGCCCCAGGCCATAGTGCATGCCATTCCTTACTTGGAGATGCTTCCTTAACTATCCTTGGGCAACTTCCTTTCCTTTCTTTGTTCTATTCCCCTTACCTAATTAAGAAAGTTTTAAACTAATAGCCAATTGGGTAAAGTGTAAAATGTGAGGTCCTATTCCAGCCAATGGAAACTGGACACAGCAGTAGGGTACATGCAAAAATACATATGCATTATATAAATAACTCTGTCTCCTTTGTTCAGCGTGCTCTCGTGGCTGGACAGCTATTGAGTAGCACCCTTTCTGCAGAAAGTAAAGCTTGCCTTGCTGAGAGAACATTTGTTCCAGCATTAAATCTTTTTTTTTGCAACACCAAAAACTTCATTCCTGACACATTTTATAATATAATGGTCAATTTTCTAGAAAAACATTAGCTATAAAAATTGTCTAAGGGAAGATAGAAAACCTGGATACAATCATAATTGTGGAAGGAATTGAAAAGTTAGTAAATTATTCATGCCCTTCAAAAGTCTCCAAATAATGCTGATTTCCTCTGAAAGCTCTATCAAGCAGATATTTTCCATCATTGAGATTCTTTCAAATTCTGAAAAAGATGAATCTCTTAACAAAGTATCATCACAAACTAGGATAATCTTGATGCACTCTCCTCATAAGATTAACACAAAAAAGAAATTATAGGCCTGTGTTTTTTAATACTACAATCTACTTTCCCCAGAGCTATATTGAGTTTTATTTTTAAAATTTATGTTCCTAGCCTCCATCCTACTTCTGTAGAATCAGAATCTTTGGGATGGATGAGAATGAGTAGCTGAGCAGGTGTAAAGCTCAAAGAGATATGCTGTTTTAATAGGCATTTTAATAGGTTTATTATTTTGTAACAATGTATGCATATTGAGTTTTAGCACCACTGCTATAAACAAATGTAAGCAATAAATACAGTAGTATACATTCAATAAAATGTATGAAAACCAAATACAGCATAGGGAAAGCTCTGGAAGAATACATAATAAAAATATAAATAATGATTACCTCTAGACAGTGCTACGAGGAATTTCCAAAGAACTCCAATAAATTGTTTATGTATTGCTTGGCGTAGAATATTAATATAACCCATATTGTTATTATTAGTCAGTCTTAAGTTGAGTCTTGAAAATACATTTTACCCTGGATTTTTATATAATAATATTGATTGTAACTTAATTTGAAGTGTCTAATATAAACCAAAACAAAACATTCTTGTATTTCAACAGATTAAGGTTATATAGGGGAGAAAAAATATTGGCATTTTGTGGACTTTAAAACATGCCAGATATAATTTGTTCATTCCCGTTTTGTGGAACTAGAATCAATAATGATCTATATAAATTGACTTAAGTCAATCCTGTTGCAGGGGAATAACGAAAATGACATTTGCTATTTAAATGCCTCTTCTGGTCCCATTTAAAAAATGTCTCATTATGTTTAAGATTTTCCCAGCAAATGAGAAATCTCTATATATTATTCATTGGATTGTATAATTTCATAATGAAATGGAATAATTTACATTCTCAAATGCTGTGAAGTACGTTGAAATTACTATGATGAATATTTCGCTGATCAATAATTATTTCAGATTCTGCTTCATATGTTTCCAGTGCAGATTTTTTGTGCTGATCTACTTGTTTAGCTTGATCATTCAGAGAGGGGCTGAAGCTGCCATAAGAAGAATTGATACTGCTCTCCGGGCTAACTATCTGCAACATGCCATTTACCTCACAACTAAGAAGCCCAAGATAGTTAAAACTGCATTCACTTTACTTATTACCCCATTATTATTTCCTAATTGAGCAGCATATTTTAGTGAAATATTTACATGCTTTGCTATTAGATTTGTATATAGTCCCCTCCCACTCCCTCCTTTCCGCCCTGGCTACCCCCAGCACATTATAGTAAATATGACATTTTACTACCTCCTGAGTGATTAGAATCACTGTAGAGAATCTAGTTTGTAAATTGTCATCTTTATAAAAAGAATTGAAGAAACTTGTAATTTAGGGTGGGATGGAATAATTTGTTTCTTCTAAAATCGTAAAGGTATTTAGATTCTTGTAAAGTGTATAAAAAATTGTCACTATCATTTTGCCTAGACACATGGCTTTCTGGGATGACAGTTCTTTGGGGGAGTGATTATAAAGGCAATTATAAAAAAGAAAATGAGAGCATTAAATGTCATGAAGGAAAAATGATTTCAATGACAATGAAAGAATAGGTGTTGCTTTGGGAAATAGAAAAGGACTGATTTTTCTGTTTTAGGGGGAGGCAGCAGGTATGAGACAGATAAGGCTAACAAGGCCAAGACAGGTTGCCCTAGAGGGCATGCTTGGTATTATCTTTATGAGCAGAGACAAGGTTATATAACTCTACAGATTGGTGAAGGATTTGTAGAAAGGATCCTGAGTACACACAAGTTTCACCCTGATTACACTGGGCTTTCCCTTGATTAACTGAGCTGAGTGTGTTTTTATGTGTAATTCTCTGTTTTCCCTCTCTCAAATATCCAACACAATCTTCATCTGAACAGCAGTAATAGAGCCCCCAGGAGAGTCAGGTGTCAGCATAGCCAACAATGTTGACTAACCAACCATCATGCTCATCTAACAATCAAGTAGGTGATTTTGGAGCAGCAGACCTGCAGGTCTCACATCATTTAGGTTTATAAGGCAGCAGTAGTCAGGAAGGTATAAATTAAGCTAGGCATTTTGTGTGAATTTTATTTGATTCTTACAACAATCCTGCAAAGTAAGATTTTCCAAGTTGTATAGATAGCTCAGAGAGGTTCAGTAAACTGCTTAAGGTTACACAGACAGTATGTGGTACAATTAAAATTCAGACTTGTCTTTTGCCAAAGTCTTTGTGTGTTTCATTCTTCCACACTGGCTCACCCCTTTAAGTGAATTATTTCATCAATAACATAGTATTCAAGCTTTTTTATTTTTAATAAACGTATAAAGTACCCGCAATATCACTCAGTTCTAACATAACTGTCATATATTTTAGCCTTTGAGGTAAACTTCACAGAATTATTAGCAGTTATTCAAAGCAACACATTCCAAAATATATATTAGATTGCTCATAATTCAAATGAATGTACCTCATTAAAAAACCATTATAGGCAATGAAAAGAATCAACATTGGCCCTTCAAACTTAACGTGCATAAATATAAATAAATAAGACCACTAACAGATGGGAATGCAATCTCAGTGACATAACTGAAGCACAGAGCAATGTACAAAGCACATCTGACCTTGTAATTCATTCAGTTTCGTGACTCCCAATGTTTTAGTCACATACATGTAGCCAATCACACATAAGTCACAATGCTGTTTCAAATAAACTTTTTTGTCTTCACTACTAAACCCAAATTTTGAAAATTATGATTAGATCTCTTTTCATATTCAATTCACATGTGAAAATAAAAATTATTTTTTTCTCATTATATGTGCCTAGTCATTAGCCCAATCGAGCCAGAGAACATATATGAGATTGGTTAAATTATCAAGGAAAATGATCCTTAGCATATCTGGTATCAAGAAAAGTTTTGAATTTGTTTTAATCACTTGCTTTTCTGATTATAATTATATAATGATTATTAAAAAACCCAAAAAGAAAATAAAAATCATCTATAAGTCTAATCACTAAGATTATAATTTTCCATGTCATTGTTTTAACCTATGCATGTCTATGTATAATGCTATGTTTTATGACTTAAGTAATGTATTTGTAGATTATGTTGCATTTTTCAAAAAAACTTTGCCTCAAAATTACAAAAGACTAAATGATGGACTTAGATCTCAGAAGCAATGCAAATGAAACAGATGGATAAATATGGGCATACTTATCACCTGAACACAGAAGAGGTGGAAAGGGAATCATGTATGAATCCCAGGTCTCCGATTTAATGAAGTGCATTGATAGGAATATCACTTACTAGGAAGGGGAAGTCTAAACTGAGTGGTGACAACAGGTCCTCAGGTAGAAGGGCCTATGAAATGAAGTGAGAAGTAGTAGTAGGAGTTGGTCTCATAGAAGAGAAATGTGTTGAACATGTAAATTTGGTAGTTATCTGCATTCAGAAGACATTAAAGTATGAAAATGAATAATATCAACTTGGGTAAGAATGTAGAGAAAGAAGTGATATTGACAAAAGATACTGAGAAAAAGGTACCAGTGGAGAAGGAAAATTAGAAGAGAGCATTTTCATAAAAATGAAGAAAGGAATGTTCCAGGAAGGGACAAAAGAAAGTCAAGGCCTTTGAATGCTGTTGATAGCTCATGTGAAAAGATTACAGAGTAGCCCCTGATCAGATTTAACACCATAGAGATTGAGATTAACATCACTAATACACATAATCCTAGTGACTAAGCACTTTTAGTTCTGTCTATGTTAAATACTAGATAACCTTAAAACACTCTTCCTACTAATGCATAAAATTACTACATAAAATATTGCAAAATTAATTAAAATACAAATGTGAGTTCCAAGAAAATATGATGCTGGAGGTATCTAGAAGTCATGGCAATGAAACTGAATCATGAATTGAATTGTAAAACTGTGAGTACATTCTGCAGTTGCTGTGTGTGTGTGTGTCTGCGTGTGTGTGTGTGTGTGTGTGTGTTGTGAGGGAAAGAGACTGTGTTAATCTCAATTATAAAAGAGTTTGGGTCTGGGAATTAAGGCCCTTACACATAGCTAGAACACATTAAGTAAAAAGGTACACTAATAACAATCTGTCGGCAGCAAGAAAAGTAAAAAAACACAATTACTTATTTATTTGCATTAGCCACATTTTTGCATACAACCAAATGCTCTCACAGAAGTTGCACCACAGGTCTAAGCCCTACACAGATTTGTATTTCAAATTCACTACTGTATGTTCCAGGAACAAGAGGGTAAAATTAATGATTAAGTTTGGACCTTGTTTGGACCCTGTTAAGACAAATAGGCTTATTAAAATAATCAGTAACAACAACAAAAGTACAGCAAACAACTATTGTAATAGAAAATTAATGGGAAAATAAAATGTAATTGAATAAAGGGAGAAAATGAAAACAATAAAAACTGAAAATAAAAAAGTAAAAGCACAGTAAACTAAAAGTGAAAAAACAGAAGGTAAAAAAATAAATTCATGTATATCAATAAGTAAACATGTTAATTAATGACCATAAATTTTCAAGTTATACAAAAACAAATAAAATCTTGTTACCTGCTGCTTGAAGAGACAATTTTAAAACCTAAAGAAGTAAAAGCTGAACGTAAATTTACAGGAAAAGACATTTTTAAAAGAAAAACTTCAGCTGAATTAAATTTAAAGTAGTTTGAGCAATGAACAATTTGCTAATCGGACAGTCCCCAGAAATTACAGTAGATTCAGAGAGACTCCAGTGCAGCCATGTGGTGGAAAAAGATTTATAGAAAAAACAAGGGAAGTGACATACATAAATTGGCAATGAGCTACAGAAACAACTGCATTGGTTACAGCGTGGTATTTGCCTTATTTGAACACAGTTTGAACACTCAGCAGTGTATGAGTGGTTGAACTATGGCTGCTGAGATTGGCCAAGACTCAGCTATTGTTGCAGGTGCATACTCCTAAGTTAGGTTTTCGATCTTGTCTACCTATTAAGTCAGGTTGTAGTTCATCTGCAAAGACTCTAATATAAAAGTAGAGAGTCCTTTTCAGGCCATATTTAGTTTGCTTTAACAATTCTCCTCTCTCAAAATTGAGAAATTGACCAAAATATTAGTCATTGATGTCACTATCACCATCGTAAATGTACTTATTTATTCTTGAAACCCACTAGGAAACAGCAGAACTGTGAGTTTTGCAAAGGTAGGAAAAAGGACTGAGCAGGGTACATGTGTTCTAGGGTACATGTGCACAACATGCAGGTTTGTTATATATGTATACATGTGCCATGTTGGTGTGAGATTTTTTAAAGCCTGAATAAATAAGAACCACGTAAATTTGCATCCAAATACAGGAAATGAATCTGGTAATATTGCAATGATAAAAACAATGGACTCACACTAGGAAATCTTATCCAAGTAAATGATATGTAAAACCAACAATTAGCAATTATTGTTCCTGAATCTGCTGTAATTCTGAGGGCTGCAAGATTGTTGACTATTTGAACAACAGAACTATTATGCTTGCTTGAATAAGCATACATATGTGTGTGCATATATATAAATATATTTTATATTTATAATACATATTTTTATTATCTATATATATAAGCGCACACACACTCAGTAATAAGAAAATGTACATTCTTCCTGAGCACACATGGATTATTTACCCAAATTGGCTTTCCATCAGGCCACAAAGAAAATATCAACAACTCAAAATAGTATCTGTCATACAGACCACTTTCTGTGTCAAATGTCCCTCCCCTCTAATGTTTTCTGGTAAAAGAATGGCAATGTAACTGTGAGGACCAAGGAAGGGCTTTCTCCTTCACCCTCTGAAGGGTCTCTGAAAAATCAACTTGCCAAGGCAGTAAGGAAAAAAGCATACAAATTTATTTAAAGTGTATACAGGGGAAACTTTGGATGAAGACCCAATCCCCAGCAAGGTACAGAAGTTTACATACCATCCTGAGGTTACAGAAAGAATGTGGACTCAGAGCATGACCAAAGTAGGGAGGCTTGGCTGGCAAAGGTGGGCTTGTTATGTGACTGAAGCCTCACTCACAGGTAGTAGCCCTCAAAGAGAATAGACGGTAAATATTTCCTTTCAGACATGTAAAGATGTCAAACTCTCAGTCTTTCCTAGATCCTGGAAATGCCTGGAAAGGAACATTCCAGTTGCATTCATGAAGATTATCTACAGATGCAAATTTCCTCCACAAAAGACAGCTTTGCAAGGCCACTTCTGTTTGCTTCTATTTCAAAATATTTCAAATAAATATATTCATCACTTCTTGGCCTTTCGGCTAGGATCAAGTATCAAATAAACATATTCTGGGGTAAAATACTTTGATTTCCTTCACAACAAAAGAAAAATCATGCTAGATATTTGGAAATCTTTAAAATATATATACAGTTTAAAACCAACAATGGGTTAGAAAAGATAATATTATGGGTATTAAATATTTAGAAATGAATAATATAGAGATATCCATTTAAGTATTGGAGGAAACTATTAAGCAGTAAAAACAGGAAAATTTATATCCATAACTATAGTGGAAAAGCAGAAAGCCTGAAAATTAATGAGTTAATTGTTTAAATCAGGAAACTAAAAAATAATCAAGTGTAAAGTATAAGACAAGAAATAATGAAACAAATATCAAATATTCTGAAAATGAAAACAATAAAACTATTTGGATGATCAAGTAAACCCAAATGTGATTCTTTGAATAGACTCATAAAATAGTCAAATGTCTAAGATTCATAATGAAATAACAAAGAAGCATGAATATGTGTTATTAGGGTGGGAATAGGGAACAAAGCTACACAGTTAAAAAATATATAAATACATTTATTTCATGATTCTCAAAATTTGAATAAAATTCACATGTTCTTGGAAATATACAACTGATAATGACTTGCCCAAGAAAAAGAAAATCTAAATGTAAGTTCTGTCATTACAGACATTGACTCTGTAGTCAAAAACTTAGTCATAAAAATATACATATGAACATCATGGTTAGAGAGTTTTGCAGTCAAGAACTTCTAAACATTGAAGACAGATAACTTCAATATTTCAGATAGCATAAAAAGAAAGAATACTTCATAACTTATTGGGTGATTCCAGTGTAATCTTGATAACAAAGACAAAGACCATACAAGAAAGGAAAAGTATATTCTGTCACGTGTGTCCATGTGAAGAGACCACCAAACAGGCTTTGTGTGATCAATAAAGCTTTTTAATCACCTGGGTGCAGGAGGGCTGAGTTCAAAAAGAGAGTCAGCAAAGGGTGGTGGGATTATCATTAGTTCCTAGAGGTTTTGGATAGGTGGTGGAGTTAGGAGCAACTTTTTGGTGGGCAGGGGGTGGATCTCACAAAGTACATTCTTAAGGGCAGGGAGAATATTACAAAGTACCTTCTTAAGGGCCAGGGAGGATATTACAAAGCACCTTCTCAAGGGTGGGGAGGGTGTATCATACAAAGTACATTCACAGGGTGGGGGAATATCACAAAGTACATTATTGCAAGGGTGGGGAGGGTGTATTGTCACAGTCAATTGATCAGTTACGGTGGGGCAAGAACAGATCACAATGGTGGAATGTCATCAGTTAAGGCAGGAACTGGCTATTTTCACTTCTTTTGTGGATCTTCAGTTGCTTCAGGCCATCTGGATGCATAGTGTGCAGGTCACAGGGGACATGATGGCTTAGCTTGAGCTCAGAGGCCTGACATATTCCAAATTTATTTGTGAACCTAGATACAATAATACTTTTAAAGCAAGTGTTAACCCATGGATAGTAATTTATTACATTTAATAAATATTTGTTCTTGGTCTTGTAACTGAAACACAGGTTCAATTACTCTCCACTTGCAGAGTCTAATTAACAAGAGTCAGGTCTGTTATAAAGAAAGTGACTTTTTATTCCAAAGCTAACTAAAAGAAGAAGTACCGAATTCCTGACTTAAGGTTACCACTTTGCCTTTGCAGCAGAAAGTGAGGACTTTGTAAAGGGGGCTTGGAATGCATGGCATGCAGTGGAAGGAACAAGCAGGTGTGGGGTTCATGTAACTCTGTGTGGTGCTTTATCTACCAGGTTGTCAAGCTGGTGCCTTCACGGGCAGAACTAGGTTGTAAAAGTGGCTGAAACTCTCCAGATGGGACAGCATTTCATAGCAAGCATATTTTGGGTTGTAAATTGACTGTTGTCTCTCAAGGGAATCTCCTGGTGGGAGGCAGTTCTGCTCTGGAGCTTCTGAGCTCCTAGTTAGATGAACTTGCCCCGTAGGGAGTGTCTGGTAGGTTAAAAGGTTATATTTGCATTTGTAAAGAGCTAAGCATGAAGTGGGGAACAAAGCAAAATGAGAAAAGAGAAAAGTCAAACAAATAATCGTAAAAACCCTCATTCTCTATCTCTTAGAAAAATCAGAATACTGTTATAGTTGCATGACTAAGTACAACTTCTCGGTAATTACCAAGGTCCTTGGCCTTAGCTTAGAATTAATGACAAGTGTAAGTTAGCCTGAAGCTTTTCATGCTCCCCAGTCAGAATTTGAATCCTGAAATCATTATTAAGACTAAGATTTGTTTTCTACATTATTGTTTAATAGCCTATTTTCATCTCTGGCCCCTGCCTCTTGGAAAAAGGGAGGTTTAGTGGAATCCTTCTGGGATTTGTATATATGAAGTAATGACTCACAGACTGATCTCTCCCTCCAGGGCTTTCATCTTCCCTGTGTCTTTCAGAAATCAGTAATTTAGAAATATCCATTTGTTCATTTTAATTTGAAATCCAGGGGAGTTTAAGTTAAATTCATCTTGAAATTAATAATTATTGGAATCCTTAGCATATAGACAAATGCAATTTATGTAAAAGTACTTAAATATAGACACTGCCATGGTCTGTATGAGTTAATAAGTTAGTTAAGTTTACACCAAATTCTAGGTGAATTTGAATGCCATAATCAGAACACCTCTTGAATATCGTTGCATCTGCCTTGAGTGAATCTTTTAATGTAGTTGTGTAACCTAAAAACAAAGAAAGGCTGGGCGTGGTGGCTCACGTCTTTAATCCCAGCACTTTGGGAGGCCGAGGTGGGTGGATCACGAGATCAGGAGTTCAAGATCAGCCTGGCCAAGACGGTGAAACCCAGTCTCCACTAAAGATACAAAAAAATTAGCTAGGTGTGGTGGTGGGCACCTGTAATCCCAGCTACTTGGGAGGCTGAGGCAGATAATTGCTTGAACCCAGGAGGCAGAGGTTGCAGTGAGCCAAGATTGCACCACTGCACTCCAGCCTGGGCGACAGAGCGAAACTCTGTCTCAAAAACAAAAAATAAAACAAAAACACAACAAAGAGCCAGAATTATATTGAGTTCATGGAAAGATTATATTTACTATTTTGTGCTTACTTGATAGCAAATGCTTTTAAAATAATTGTTATGTGACAGAATTTGTTATGTGACTTGCTTTCCTATGGTTATCACACTTTTAAATTTCTGCCATTTAGTTTCCAGAAAGAATGACTAAATTGGCATAAGCCAGTCTGCACGTCTGGCCTTCAAAGAATAGTACCATTTGGATTTATAGAAAGGTAAATAGATGTAATTCCTGATAAACAGAAGGCAGAAGTAAAAGCTAAGAAGAGTGCATATGTTTTTTGGATTAAATAAGATTTATCTTTATTCTTTTTTTTTTTAGACAGAGTTTTGCTCCTGTTGTCCAAGCTGGAATGCAATGGCGCGGTCTCGACTCATCGCAACCTCTGCCTCCCAGGTTCAAATGATTCTCCTGCCTCAGCCTCCTGAGTAGCTAGGACCACAGGCATGTGCCACCACTCCTGGCTGATATTTTGTATTTTTAGTAGAAATAGGGTTTCACCATGTTAGCCAAGCTGGTTTTGAACTCCCGACCTCAGGTGATCTGCCTGCCTCAGCTTCCTAGAGTGCTGGGATTACAGGTATGAGCCACTGTGCCTGGCCTACTTTTATTCTTAAAGGTTTTTTTAGTTGAATAAAGAAATGTAGTTTGAACTGAAGTGTTTAATTTGTTTCTCCTTTGAAGGAGTTTTGTTTTTTATTTTTTGAGTATGCTTTTAAGTTTTTTTAATTTGATTTTTCTGTTTCATGATTTCACTGTGGTATGTCTGAGTGTGGATTTATTTTCTCACTTAGCTGGGTTTGTTGAGTTACCTAAATCTGCAGGTTAGTATTTCCAGAATTTCCTGGAAAATCTCTGCCTTTGTCTTTTCAAATATTCTTCCTGCAAAAGTATTTATCTTTTCTCTTTTTGGGGTTTCCAGTTGTAACTTCTCACTGTTCTCTCTTGCTCTCTCTATCTCTCTCTCTCTCTCACACACACACACACACACACACACAAGCACTTGTTCTCACACTCAACTCTCTTCCTCTTTTTTTCCACTCTTCATATTTTGTAGTTCTGCTTCCTTTGCGTATTTTTGACTTATTTTCTATTTCACTCATTTCACATTAGCTGGAATTTCCTGTTAAACCCATCTACTGAATTGTTAATTTTGTTAATACATTTTTTTCAGTTTTCCAATTTCTTTTTTTGTTTGTTTGTTTGTTTTTTCGAAACGGAGTTTTGCTCTGTTGCCCAGGATGGAGTGCAATGGCGTGATCTCGGCTCGCTGCAACCTCTGCCTCCTGGGTTCAAGCAATTTTCCTGCCTCAGCCTCCTGAGTGGCTGGGATTAGGAGCGCATATTACCACACCTGGCCAGTTTTTTGTATTCTTAGTTGAGATGGGGTTTCACCATGTTGGCCAGGCTGGTCTCAAACTACTGACTTCGGCCTCCCAAAGTGCTGGGATTACAGGCATGAGTCACTGCACCTGGCCTGGTTTTCTAATTTCTGTTTAGAATTTTTTGTCTCTAACACTTTTTATAGTTTCTAATTTCTTGGATTTTATATCCTTGAACATAAAGCATCATCATTTTATATTTCCAATCTTTAATAGCTCCCTCTCTACTAAACCATTATTTCCTGCTTCTAAGTATCATCCCTCCTATCCAAAAAGGAGACTTTTTTTTTTTTTTTAATTATACATTAAGTTTTGGGATACATGTGCAGAACGTGCAAGTTTGTTACATAGGTATACACGTGCCATGGTGGTTTGCTGCACCCATCAACCCGTCATCTACATTAGTTATTTCTCCTAATGCTTAGGGGGTTAGGGGAAGAACTTCTTTTTTAATCATCCTTTTCCTTTAAGCATCACCTATTTTTATCTCACTGTTAAAATTTGTAAACCTATAATTTATATTAACCACATTTGTTTATTTCTTAAATAATTATTTTTCCCTGCTTTCAAGTTTGCAATCTTACTGTTTTTAATTCTACTCTGAAAACTCATTAATAAAATATTTATAATGCAAATATTGATGTTTAAAGAAAATGCAACAAATGATGTTTATATTCTTGATTTTTTGATTAATTCTATTGATTTATTTAAAGTAAAAAAACACATATGGTTTTTTAGCAAATTAAAGGATAAATCCAATATCTGCAGCCAGCACTCAAGTGGCAGAGGACACTAAAAAACTGACAGGTAGCATGGCTGCAAATGCAAGTAAATACAAAGGATCTGCGATGCTGAGCAAGAGCCTACTCACCTGTAGTTATGATTAAGCACCATCTGCTGGGTGCTTAAGTGGGAGAGAGAGCAAGCAACTTGGTAACATATTTGAGAATACTGTCCACGGAAATTTCCCCAATCTCACTTGAGAGGTTGACATACAAATTGAGAAAATTCGCAGAATCCCTGTTAGACACTATACAACATGACCATTCCCAAGACACATTGTCATCAGATTTTCCAAAGTTGAAATGAAATAAAAAAATATTAAATGCAGCTACAGTGAAGGGGCAGGTCACTTATAAATGGAACCCCACCAGGCTAACAGTGGACCTTTCAACAGAAATCTTACGAGCTAGAAGAGATTGAGGGCTTATATTAAGCATCTGTAAAGTAAAGGAATTACAACCAAAAATTTCATATCCTTCAAACTAAGCTACACAAGTGAAGGAGAAATAAAATCTTTTGTAGACAAGCAAACACTAAGATAATTTGTTGCCCCCAGGCCTGCCTTACAAGAGATAATTGAGGGAGGGCTAAACTTGCATATTAAAGACTGCTGCTGAACATTACAAAACATATTCAAGAAAACAGACCACCACCACTATAAAGTACACAAGCAAGTCTACATAGCACCCAGCTAACAACATGATGACAGGATCAGATCTGCACTAATTGATGTTAACCTTGAACATAAACAAGTTAAATGCCCTACATAATAGGCACAGACTGGCAAGTTGAATGAAGAAACAAGACCCAACTGTATGCTGTCTTCAAGAGATACATCTCACATGTAAGGACACCCATAGGCCCAAAGTAAAGGGATGGAGAAAGATCTATTAAGCAAACAGAAAACAAAAAGAAGCAGGAGTTGATGTTCTTAAACAAAAATGGCTATAAACCAACAATGATCAAAAAGAATAAAGAAGGACATTACATAATGATGTAGGGTTCAATTCAATAAGAAGACTTACCTATCCTAAATACACATGCATTCAACACTGGAGCACTCAGATTCATAAAACAAGTTCTTAAAGGCCTATGAAGAGATTTAGATAACCACACAATAATAGTAGGAGACTTCAATACCCCACTTACAGTATTAGATCATCAAGGTAGAATATTAACGAAGATATTTGGGACCTCAATGTGACACTTGACCTGACAGACCTAACAAATATCTACAGAACACTCTACCTGACAAAAACAGAATATAGATTCTCATTTACACATGACACATACTATAAAATTGTCTTCACAATCTATACATCTGACAAAGGACTAATATCCAGAATCTACAATAAACTCAAACAAATCAACAAGAAAAAAATAAACAATCACATCAAAAACTGGGCTGAGTACATGAATAGACAATTCTCAAAAGAAGCTCTACAAATGGCCAACAAAACATATGAAAAAATGCTCAACATCACTAATTATCAGGGAAATGCAAATCAAAACCACAATGAGATACCACCTTACTCCTGCAAGAATGGTCATAATCAAAAAATCAAAAACAATAAATGTTGGTGTCGATGCGGTGAACAGGGAACACTTCTACACTGCTGGTGGGAATGTAAACTAGTACAACCACTATGGAAAACAGTGTGGAGATTCCTTAAAGAACTGAAAGTAGAACTACCATTTTATCCAGCAATTCCACTACTGGCTATCTACCCAGAGAAAAAGAAGTCATTATATGAAAAAGATGCTTGCACACGCATGTTTAAAGCAGCACAATTTGCAATTGCAAAAACATGGAACCAACCCAAATGCACATCAATCAATGAGTGGATAAACTGTAAAATATATATATACCATATATATACCATATATATACCATATATATACCATATATATTCCATATATATACCATATGTATACCATATATATATTCCATGTATACCATATATAAATACCATATATATACCATATATAAATACCATATATACCATAGATATACCATATATGCATACCATATATATACCATATATGCATACCATATATATACCATATACATACCATATATATACCACATGTACCATATGTGTACCATATATATACCATATATATACCATATATATACCACATATATATATACCATATATACATATACCACATATATATATGATGGACTACTACTCAGCCATATAAAGTAATGAGTTAATGGCATTTGCAGCAACCTCGATTAGATTGGAGACTGTTATTCTAAGTGAAGTAACTCAGGAATGGAAAACCAAACACTGTATGTTCTCACTTACAAGTGAGAGCTAAGCTATGAGGATGCAAAGGCATAAGAATGTCACAGTGGACTTTGGGGACTCAAATGGAAAGGGTGAGAAGGCAGTGAGGGATTAATGACTACAAATAAGTTGCAGTGTATACTGTTCAGGTGATGGGTGCACCAAAATCTCAGAAATCACCACTAAAGAACTTAGTCATGTAACCAAACACCATCTGTTCCCCAATAACCTACGGAAATAAAGAAGGAAAAAAAAAAGAGAAAACTTAAGACCAATATTCATGATGAACATAGATGCAAAAATCCTTAGCAAAATATCAGCAAAACAAATTTAGCTGCACATCCAAAAGCTAATCCAGCATCATCAAGTATGCTTTATCCTTTGGTGCAAGGTTGGTTCAATATATGCCAATCAATCTATGTGATTCATCACATGAACAGAACTAAACAAAAACCACATGAACATCTCAATAGACACAGAAAAGGCTTTGATAAAATTCAACATCCATTCATGTTAAAATCTCCCAAGAAACTAGGTATTGACGGTTGATAACTTAAAATAATAAAAGCCATCTGTAACAAACCCACAGCCAACATCACACTGAATGGGCAAAAGCTGGACGTATTCTTCTTGAGAAGCAGAACAATACAAGATGCCTTCTCTCACCACTCCTCTTTAACATAGTACTGGAAGTCCTAGCCAGAGCAATCAGGAAAGATAAATAAATAAAGGGCATCCAAATAGAAAGAAAGGAAGTCAAACTATATCTCTTTATAGATGATATGATACTATACCTAGAAAACCTCATAGTCTCTGCCCAAAGGTTTTTGGATCAGATAAACAACTTCAGCAAAGTTTCAGAATGCAAAGTCAGTTTACAATAATCAGTAACATTTCAACGCGTCAGTAACATCCAAGTTAAAATCCATATTAAAAATGCAAGCCCGATAGTCATGGTGGCGCATGTCTGTAATCCCAGCACTTTGGGAGGCCGAAGCTGGAGGATTGCCTGTATCCAGGAATGTGAGACCAGCCTGGGCAACATAGTGAGACTCCATCTCACTGAGAATATGAAAGAAATTAAACATTAGCTGAGCATGGTGGTGTGTACCTGTAGTCCCAGCTACTTGAGAGACTTGGGACCCTGAGGTGGGAGGGTTGCCTGAGTCCAGGAGGTCAAGGCTGCAGTGAGTCATAATCATGCTACCACACTCAGCCTGAGTGAAAGACAGAGAACTTGTGAAAAAAATAATAATAATAATGCAATTTCATTCACAATAGCCACAAAAAGAATAAAGTACCTAGAAATACAGCTAACTTGGGAAGTGAAAGATCTCTGCAACAAGAATTACGAAACACTGCTAAAAGAAATCAGAGATGACACAAACAAATGGAAAAGCATTTCATGCTCATGGATACGAAAAATCAATATTATTAAAATAGTACACTGCCCAAAGCTATTTACAAATTCAATGCTATTTGTATCAAACTACCAATGAGAATTTTCACAGAATAAGAAAAAATATCTAAAATTCATCTGGAACCAAAAACAGGTCTGAATAGCAGAGCAACTCTGAGCAAAAAGAACAAAGCTGGAGGCATCACACAATCCAACTTCAAACTGTAGTACAAGGCTACAGTAACCAAAACAACATTGTACTGGTCCAAAAACAAACACATGGACCAGTGAATAGGTTAGAGAACCCAGAAGTAAAGTGACACACCTATAATCATGCGATCTTTAAAAAAGCTGACAAAAACAAGCAATAGGAAAAAGACTGTTCAATATATGCTGCTGGCATAACAGGTTAATCATACACAGAAGATGAAAATTGGACCCACTTCTTTCTCCATATACAAAAATCAACTCAAGATGGGTTAAAGACTTAAATATTAAGCCTTAAACTATAAAGACTAATGAAGCATATCTAGGAAATACCACTCTGGACATTGGCCCAGGCAAGCAATTCAAGACAAAGAGTCTGAAAGCAATTGCAACAAAAACAAAAATTAACAAGTGAAAACTAAGTAAACTAAAGTGCTTCTGCACTGGGGAAGAAATTGTGAGCAGAGTAGGTAGACAATCTGCAGAATGGGAGAAAATATATACAAACTATGTCTAATATCCAGAATCCATAAGGAACTAAAATCAATGAGTGAAAACCAAATCACCCCATTAAAAAATTGGCAAAGGATGTGAACGGACACTTCTCAAAAAAAAGATATACATGCGGCCAGAAGCATATTAAAAAATGTTCAATATCACTGATCATTAGGGAAATGCAAATCAAGACCACAATGAGATACCATCTCACAATAGTCAGAATGGTTATTATTGAAATTTCAAAAAAAAAACAGATGCTGACGAGGTTGCAGAGAAAAATGGAATGCTTATACACTGCTGGTGGGAATGTAAATTAGTTCAGCCACTGTGGAAAGCAGTTTGGTGATTTCTTAATGAACTTAATACACAACTACCATTCAACCCAGCAATCCAATTATTGGGTATATACCCAAAGGAATCGAAATTGTTCTCCATAAAGACACATGCAAATATATGTTAATCACAGGAGTGTTAATAATAGCAAAGAAATGGAATTAATCTAGATGCCCATCAATGGTGCACTGGATAAAGAAAAGGTGGTACATATATTATATATTATGTGGTACATATATTATATACTCTGCATCTATAAAATAATGAGATTATGCCCTTCGTAGCAACATGGATGTTGCTAGAGGCCATTATCCTAAGCGAATTAATGCAGGAACAGAAAACCAAATACTACATGTTCTCACTTGTAAGTGGAAGCTAAACATTAAATATACATGAACACAAGGAAGAGAAAATAAGATCGGGGCCTATTTGAGGGTAGAGGATGGGAGGAGGATGAGCATTGAAAAACAACCTATCAGGTACTAGGTTTACTACCTGGGTGACAAAATAATCTGTATGCCAAACCCCCATGACACACAATTTACTCATGTAGCAAAACTGCACATGTACCACTTTAACCTAAAATAAAAGTTGGGAAGAAAAAAAACTTTTTAAGGATATAGAAAGATATAAATATAAAGTTACTTTTCTTAAATAAATCTTCAATTTGGTTCACACTCTCATAAATCTATGGGAAAAAAATGTGTACGTGCACATACTGGTTCTGCAAAGGAACATTTATTAATAAAATACAATCATTTGCTTCCCTAGATATCCTAGCTGTCTTGCAGTTTGGCAGGCCTTGTGACTCATTTGAGACAATAGGATTTGATGGACATTGAATTGTTTGTGTCGCCTATGTACTTTCCCATGCTGCTGTGGCATGTGTGGAGGCTGCAGTTTGTGATGTAGGACAACTGCAATGAAAAGCTGCCAAATTAAAGTTTTGCTTTTGTTTATCCTAACACATTTCTCACATTTTTGTTGTTTGTTATTTAGCCTGTCACAGCAGAAATGCAACATTGACAATACAATGTAGAAACTATACATATAGAAAATGTTATGTATGTTAACAATCATACTAACTGTTCAATGATTAAGATATAATATTTTCAATATAATATGCTATATTTTGTATCCAATACACACACATATGCATACACACGCATGTGTATTTTACTGTGTTTTAGTTACATTTTGAGAACTTGTTAAGTGTTTTGTTTATTGTTTAAACATTATGTTCTTTCATATTTAAAATTATAGGATAGAAGTTCCTGTTAAGTGCCTTCATAGAGAAGTTCTGATTTTGAGAAGCAGATTATCAATGTAAAATGAGGGAAGCCTTTATACGCAGACATATATAATTCTTTATACGCAGACATATATAATTCTTTATTATCAGTTCAATGTCTTCATTGTGCAGAAACCCAGCATTTCCTGAGTTTCTGTCAGAATAGTGTGCCCCTTCTAGGTGCACATCATCCTTTGACTTTTGTAACATTGTTCTCTTGAGTTTCTGTCAGAATAGTGTGCCCCTTCTAGGTGCACATCATCCTTTGACTTTTGTAACATTGCTCTCTTGAGTTACCTCTACATGACTCTGACTTTTTTCTCTCCCTGTCTTGACTTCTAGTATTTTCTTCATCTCTTTCCATCTAAACTCAGTGCTCCAAAGGTTCTTTTCTTAACCTTTACTCTTTTTCTTTCTTTGTTTAGCAATAGCCTCTGCCTGAGATATCAGCTTTATAGGTACAATATAATGATATCTATCTCCTTCAGATTTGCAGCTGCCTTCCAGACATCTCTTCCAGATTTCATAAACCCTTCCTTCCTACTTGCATGTAAAGCTCAGTTATCTGTTAGATGCTTATGAAATCTTCTAGGAATTTCTACAACTACATATAATGTTTCATCTGATAAATCTTTAGAATATTTAAATATTTTTAAATATAAATTATCATTTATTTTACCTAGACCATGAGCTATAGATATAATAAGTGTACTTTTTCTAGAACTTTGAAGACAGAATCTTATTTGTTCATCCCAAACTTTCCAGTATATAATACAGTTTATAAATGACACAGTCAGTGCTCAGTTATGATTAAGTTATACATAAATCATTAAGCATACAATCATCACAGAACATGGTCAACACAAGTTTTGTTGAATATGTACATGGGAAGACCACTATGTACTAGGTTCCCTGGGGCTTTTCTAGTGTTAATATTAAATGTTCAGGTTTAGGGAAACTTCTCTATCTCAAGCTAACAAAGACTCTTGGTCACCCATGGTGTGTTTGTGTGTGTTTATGTGTGTGTCAGTTGTATTTATTTTGTTTAAAATTGATGGTAGGCCAGAACTGGGGAGGTAGAGATAGCTGAAACTGAAAAATAGGGAGCAGAGAACATAAATTTATTTTTCTGAATTAAGACTCAAAAGTAAGAGATAATGAGATCAAAGTGAATAGAGCATGGTATCAAGTGTTCAGATAGCTGTTGGTCTCCAATGTTCGCTAGAGACAATAAAAAAGGAATGAAAGACTAAAAATAAGAACAATTCACTTAATATAGCAGTAGAAACTCCATCACTGCTTTATCAAAGAGTTTTATATAGCTCTAGCCCTCAGATGTTCAGGGAGCAAAGATCTAGAAAGAAGGAGTTTCTGGGAAGACTAATATAGGCATAGATTGAATTAAGAATCTTCCTCTTCGTTATATTGGAAATAACTGATGTTTTTCCTTATAAAAGTGATTTAACTCTGAAATCTAAGGTAGAAGACTTCTATTTCCATATATCTACATCCCGTTGGAAAGAACCTTCATAAAATCCTTACTGACTTAAATTATTTTGACTCAGTTATAGACAGGGTCAATTCTAATTGTGCAACTGTATTTAGCGAGCAGTAGTGGCACAGGGGAAAAGCTAGCAGATGTTACAAACTAACAAAATGACTTCATTGGCATCGAAGTAATCACTGCAATAGGTATAAATCATTAACATCTAAACTATTGGCCTTGTTGAGATCTAGTGTTCTCAACACTTCTTCTGTTGGCCTCTTAATTTGCTCTCCTATTTGCATAAACAGAAAATCTGTAAAAACAAAGCAAACAAACAAAAAACTTCATTCATTTCCTAGCTGTAGAGAGTAGAACCCTTATGTTAGGCTGAGAGAGCAGTCTATTCTCATTAAGGCAAAGGATTCTGGGAGGAGTTCAGTAGGGCAGGGTATTACAGGTAAACTTGACGGCTTGCCAACACCCACGGATACTAGCAGGGTGAGCTGTCTGGTGGAAGCAGATTCCAAGACTGTCAGAAACAATCATATTCAAATATAAAAACCAAAATTTATTCAGGACCAATTACATTAGTTATGGTTTTGAAGTAAAGTGACAAGATTTCCAAAATGTATAGGCCAAAATGAGTAATTTTATATCTTCACCCACTGGTATGTGATTTAAGATGATTTCATTTGGGGAATATACCTCTGTTCCAATGATATCAACTTGTCCATGAGACTTACTATATTAGCCCGTTTTCACAATACTAATAAAGACATACCCCAGACTGGGTAATTTATAAAGAGGTTTAGTTGACTCACAATTCAGCATGGCTGGGGAGGCCCCAGGAAATTTACAATCACGGCAGGAAGGGAAGCAAACATGTCCTTTTCATGGAGGCAGGAAGGATAAGTGCCAAGCCAAGGGGGAAAAGACCCTTTATAAAACCATAAGATCTTGTGAGTACTCACTATCATGAGAACAGCAAGAGGGTAACCACCCCATGATTCAATTACCTTCCACTGGGTACCTTCCATGACATGTGGGGATTATGGGAACTACAATTCAAAATGAGATTTGGGTGGAGACACAGCCAAACCATATCACTTGCTAAACAATTAATTAGATATTGCCTGACCTAAACTTCCAATGTTCTCATCATTTCTATTTCCCATCTCTTTGCCTCTTTGTCTACTATCCTGAGAGATTCTGTCAACATTATCTTCAAACCTATCTGTTTAATATATTCTCTCACTTATGCTATCTTTCAGCATTTTTTCTAGGGAATGTAAGCATGCTTGCCTGCATTCTAAAAGCCCAGTAAAGAAAAATTCTGGAATTCCCAATATTGATATATTACTTTTCACTCAGTTGCCCGGTTTTAGTATTATACCCTTGCTTTCCACTATACCTGCTGTGCCCCAATCTAGAGATTTTTTTTTTACAGTCTTTAGAGAATAATTTCAGGAAATCTCTCAGGTATTCTTTCAGGTGATATCCGATGCCGTGTGTTGCAAATTAAGTTACTTTTCTGCTTCCCTACTGCTAAGTCAGTTATCTCTGTCCCTGCTGTTTTATGGTTTCTAAAATGTTGACATTTTCTTCTTTCTCATTTGACATACATACAAATCATTTTTGGGGGATCATTGGAAAGAAGACTAAGTAAAGGTGTGTGTTAGATTTGCTATTTAAAAGTAATTAGGTAGGGAAGAGTGAAGCAAGATGGCAAAATAGAAGGCTCTACAAATCATACCACTCCCCAACAAGGATATCAATTTAACAACTATCTACACACAAGAAAATTATATTCATAAGAACCAAAAATTCGGCGAGCACAAATAGTATCTGGCTTTAACTTTGTATTTCTGAAAGATGCAATGAAGAGGTAGAAAAAATATTCTTGAATTACCAACAACACCCTCCCCCACCCCCTGAAAGCAGAGGCATGGTGAGGAGAGCATTTCTGTTGCTGGGGAAGGGAGAGCTCAGTAACTGTGGGGCATTGAACTCAGTGTTATCCTGTTAGAGTAGAAAGGAAAACTGGATCACACCCAGCTGACACTCACCTTCAGGAGTGTTTAGACCAGCCCCAGCCCCAGCCCCAGCATTCCCCAGTGGGGAATTGCTGATTCCAGAGGTTGGAACTTGAGTTTCGGCAAACCTCACCACTGTGGGGTAAAGTATACTGGGACTCTAAATAAACTCAAAAGATGGTCTAGGCCACAAGGAATGCAAATCCTAGGGGAGTCCTAGTGTTCACTATTGAACTAGGTTTGGAGACAGTGGACTGGGGGACAGCTGACCTACTGAGACACCAGCTGGGGTGTCTAAGGGAGTGATGGTATCACCCCTCCCCTAACCCTAGATTGCACAGCTTTCAGTTGCAGAAGAGACCCCTTCCTTCTGCATGTGAAAGAGTGAGAAGGACTTTGTCTTGCATCTTGGATACCAGCTAAGTCACAGAAGGATAGGGCACAGGTCAGAGTCGTAAGGCCACTTTCCAGGCTCTAGCTCACAGACATATGTAGACACTCCCTGGGCCAGAAGGGAACCCATTGCCTCAAAGGGAAGAAATTAGTTTTGGCAGGATTCATCACCTGCTAACTGAAGAGCCCCTAGTCCCTGAATAACCAGTGTCAGGTACTATGCTGAGGACCTTAGGTGAAATCCTGAGACTTGGTGGTTTCAGGTACCAGCTTGGCCAAGGGGGAGGGAGTGGTTAGAGCATCGAGCAGGCACTTGGTGTTCCTGATTCCAAGACCTGATTTTTGAATGGCCTTTGTAGACCTGTGCTGGGAGGGATAGGAGCCCATTGCTCTAAAGGGTGAGTCCCAGGCAAGGTAGCATTCACCGCAAACTGACTGAAGATCCCCTGGGACTTAATGAAGAATGGGAGAAAATATTTGCTAACTATATTTGTGACAAGGATAGTTATCATCATCAGAGAAATGACCCTCAGAGAAATGCAGATCAGAACTACAATGAGGTATCATCTTACCCCAGTTATAATGGCTTATTTCCAAAAGACAGGCAATAGCAAATGCTGGAGAGGATGTGGAGAAAAGGGAATCCTCATACACTGTTGATGGGAAGGCAAATTAGTACAACCACTATGGAGAACAGTTTGGAGGTTCTTTTAAAAACTGTGAAGAACAGTTTTCTTCTTTTTATTTAGGATAGCTTTGGTTATTCTGAGTCTTTGCACAAGGGATTAATAACTGGAATAAGGAGCTCAAATAAACCTATAGAAAAAAATAACCTAATAATCCAATTATTAGCTTTTGGGCAAAGATGTGAATAAGAAATGATTTGAAAAAATGGGAAAAAGATTTGAATAGATATTTCCTAAAAGAAGGCATGCAAATGGCAAACAGGCATATGAAAAGGTGCTTAACATCACTGATCATCAGAGAAATGCAAATCAAAACTACAATGACCTATCATCTCACCCCTATAAAGCCAATAAAATGGCTTATTTCCAAAAGACAGGCAATAACAAATGCTTAAAAGAATGTGGAGAAAAGGGAATACGTGTACACTGTTTGTGGGAATGTACATGAGTACAACAATGGTGGAGAACAGTTTGGAGATTCTCTAAAAACTACAAATACAGCTATCATATGATAGAGCAATCCCACTGCTAGTCATGTACCCAAAAGAAAGGAAATGAGTATGTGGAAGAGATATCTGTTCTCCCATGTTGGTCGCAGCAGTGTTCTCATTAGACAACATTTGGAAACAACCTAACCGTCCATCAGCAGAGTAATGGATAAATATAATGTGTTATATATACACAATCGAGTACTATTCAGCCAATAAAAAAGACATCGTTGTTGTCATTTACAACAACATAGGTGGAACTGGAGATCATTATGTTAGGTAAAATAAGCCAGGCACTGAAAAACATTGTATGTTCTCATTTATTTATGGAATCTAAAAATCAAAACAAATGAACTCACAGACGTGGAGAATAGAAGAATGGTTACCAGAGGCTGGGAAGGGTAGTTGGGGTTTGGGGTTGAGGGGAGATGAGGATGGTTAGTGGGTACCAAAAATAGAAAAAATAAATGAGACGTATTTGATAGCAAAACAGGGTGGCTATAGTCAATAATTTAACTGTGCATTTTGAAATAACTAAGAGTATAATTGAATTGTTTGTAACACAGAGGATAAATGCTTGAGGGGATGAATACCCTATTCTCAATGATGTGTTTATTATGCTTTGCATGCCTGTATTAAAACATCTCATTTACCGGGTCAATATATATCGCCTACTATGTATCCAGAAAAAAATTTAAAACCCCAGCAACTAATTAGTTATCTTCTTCTCCAATATTTTTTCAACACATACACTTAGTTCACGTTATCCCCAAAGCAGAGCCTGAGAAAGGATTTATGTAAAAACGATGTATGAAAAAGGTAAAACTATGAGGACAGAAGAATGGTCACTACTTGTTAAGAAATCATGGGGCAGGAGAGAGGGACAAATGGTGGAGCAGTGGATTTTTATTGCACAGTGCATCTATTCTGTATGACACTGTAATGGTGGATACATGTTTGGTATATTTGTTAAAACCCATAGAATGTACGATACAAAACGTGAACCTTAATGTAAACTATAGATTTTAGTTAAGAATAATGTACCAACATTGGTTCATCAGTTGTAACAAATATACCACATTAATTCAAAATGCTAATAAAATGGAAACTGTGTGCTTAGGGGAGAGTATGAATAGTATGTGGGAACTTTGTACTTTCTGATTAATTTTTCTGTAAACCTAAAGCTGCTCTAAAAGATTAAGTCTATTAATTTTTAAAAAGGGTACAGATCGGCCAGGCACCATGGCTCACGCCTGTAATCTCCGCACTTTGGGAGGCTGAAGTAGTGGGTGGATCACGAGGTCAGGACATCGAGACCATCCTGGCTAACACGGTGATACCCCGTCTCTACTAAAAACACAAAAAATTAGCCGGACGTGGTGGTGGGCACCTGTAGTCCCAAGCTACTCGGGAGGCTGAGGCAGGAGAATCACTAGAATCCGGGAGGCAGAGGTTGCAGTGAGCCGAGATCGCGCCACTGCACTCCAGCCTGGGCGACAGAGTGAGACTCCATCTCTTACACACACGAAAACGTACAGATCTTGTTCTGGCAGGTGGTTATTTGTGAATCATTTTGAGATTTCTTTTACACTTTTTGGGGAGGTCCAGATTCCTCCAATCCATGGCTTTTCAGCGGTTTTTACCAAATGCTATGGGTCTTCAATGAGGCTCTCCAATTTAGCAATTCAGAACTGAAACGTCTCAGCTTCATGTAAGCTCTGGTAGTTGTTTTACTTGTAGCTTCCTTGCAATTATTTTCCCTGTAGTACACTTTATTTGGCCTTGTGAAGTCTGAATTTACCCATATGTAACGTATTACTTAGACAAAGTTTCAAGGTGACCCCCTTCAGATCTCTTAAGCTCTTTTTGTGATTATTATCCATGGTGTGCCAGATTAAAACATCTCATGTACCCCATAAATACATACGCCTACTGTGTACCCAGAGGGATTTTTTTTTTAAAAATAACTAATTACCTCCCATTACTCTGCACCACAAATTCTAGCCACCTTCGCCTCCTCAAACATTGCATAGGTCTTCTGGATGTTTAGGTACCTTCTCCTTGTGTTATGGCATAAAAAGTGCCACTCAGTGAAAATCTAGGGCAATAATAGGGTTCAACTATTTCTTTTCCTTCTCTAAGGAATCAAATTTATGTAGTTCCCGTTATACTTTGTTCAATGTTATACATATCTATTTAATGGCAGGAGGCCTAGTCTAATACACCTACTTCATCTAGGTTGGCAGAGTAAGTTTTAACAAGTGATTTACATTTTAAATGGATATATATTTTAATTTATAACACTTGTGATACATTTTTTCTTATCTACCTCTTTTAAAATTATTTGTATATTTTGTTTTTTAATATCTTGTTCCATTTTAAAGAATTGATTTATCTCTTGACGTGTTTTAGGAACAACTTGGAGTTTTATTTCATTATTTTAATATTATGCAGACTAAAATCATCTTCTGGTTGTTGACTATTTTTCATAATATTATATTTTTCTATATGTTGCATTTTATTATCTATTTTAATTTATTTTAGATTCAGAGGGGACATGTGCAGGTTTGTTACATGGATGTAATGTGTAATGCTGAGGTTTGGGTTTCTAGTGAATGCATCTCCCAAATAGTGAAAATTTTACCCAAAAGGTAGTTTTTCAACACTTGCACCTTCCTGTCCTCTCCACTTTTGGAGTCCTCAGTATTTTCATCCTTGTATCCATGTGTACCCATTATTTAGCTCCTATTTGTAAGTGAGAACATTTAGTATTTGATCTATTTCTGAGTTATTTCACTTAGCATAATGGCCTCTAGCTACATTCATGTTACTGCAAAAACCAAAACATGATTTTATTCTTTAACGGCAGTGTAGTATTCCATGGTGAATATTTACCACATTTTCTTTATCCAGTCAAACACTGATGGGCAATTATTTTGATTCCAGGGGACTTTGCTATTTTGAATAGTGCTGAGATAAAATATGAGTGCAGGTGCCTTTTTGCTAAAACAGTATCTTTTCCTTTGAGTAGATACCCAGTAGTAGGATTGCTAGTCGAATGTTAGTTTTATTACTTTGAGAAATCTCCATATTGTTTTTCATCAGGACTGATCTAATCTATATTCTCAACAACAGTATATAGTGATTCCCTTTCTTCTGCATCTTCATCAACTTGTTATTTTTTAACTTTTTAAATAATAGCTGTTTTGACTAGTTTGAGATGGTATCTCATTGTGGTTTTCATTATAAGATCTAATGGTTAGTGATGTTGAACATCTTTCCACGTATTTGTTGGCTGGATGTATGTCTTCTTGTTTTTTGCTTGTTGAGTTGTTTGTTTCCTGTAGATTCTGGATATTAGTAGACCTTTGTTGGATGCATAGTTTGCAAATATTTTCTCCCATTCTGCAGATTGTCTATTTACTCCATTGGTCATTTTTTTTGCTATGCAGCTGTTCAGTTTAACTAGGTCCCACTTACTAATTTTTATTTTTGTTGCAATTGTTTTTGGAAACTTAGAAAAAAATTATTTACCAAAGCTAATGTCAAGAATGGTATTTACGCAGCCAAAAATCACATGAAAAAATGCTCACCATCACTGGCCATCAGAGAAATGCAAATCAAAACCACAATGAGATACCATCTCACACCAGTTAGAATGGCGATCATTAAAAAGTCAGGAAACAACAGGTGCTGGAGAGGATGTGGAGAAATAGGAACACTTTTACACTGTTGGTGGGACTGTAAACTAGTTCAACCATTGTGGAAGTCAGTGTGGCGATTCCTCAGGGATCTAGAACTAGAAATACCATTTGACTCAGCCATCCCATTACTGGGTATATACCCAAAGGACTATAAATCATGCTGCTATAAAGACACATGCACACATATGTTTATTGTGGCATTATTCACAATAGCAAAGACTTGGAACCAACCCAAATGTCCAACAATGATAGACTGGATTAAGAAAATGTGGCACATATACACCATGGAATACTATGCAGCCATAAAAAATGATGAGTTCATGTCCTTTGTAGGGACATGGATGAAACTGGAAATCATCATTCTCAGTAAACTATCGCAAGAACAAAAAACCAAACACCTCATATTCTTACTCATAGGTGGGAATTGAACAATGAGAACACATGGACACAGGAAGGGGAACATCACACTCTGGGGACTGTTGTGGGGTGGGGGGAGGGGGGAGGGATAGCATTGGGAGATATGCCTAATGCTAGATGACGAGTTGGTGGGTGCAGCGCACCAGCATGGCACATGTATACATATGTAACTAACCTGCACATTGCGCACATGTACCCTAAAACCTAAAGTATAATAATAATAAATAAATAAATAAAAATTAAAAATTAAAAATAAAAGAATGGTATTTACTAGGTTTTCCTCTAGGATTTTAATAGTTTGAGGTTTTATATTTAAGTTTTTAATCCATCTTGATTTAATTTTTGTATGTAGTAAAATGTAGGGATCTAGTATTATTCTTATGCATATAGTTAGACATTTTTCTCAGCACTATTTATTGAATAAGGCATCCTTTTCCCACTGTTTATTTTTGTTAACTTTGTCAAAGATCAGTGGGCTGTAGGTGCATGTGTTTATTTCTGGGTCTTCTGTTCAGTTGACAAATGTGTCTATTTTTGTATTGGTATCATGGTATTTTGGTTATTATAGCCTTCTATTGTAATTTGAAGTCAGTTAATGTGATGGCTCCAGCTTTGTTCTTTTTGCTTATGATTACTTTAGCTATTTGAGCTTTTTTGGTTTTATATGAATTCTAGAATTGTTTTTTCTAATTCTGTGACATTTGTAATTCGATAGGAATAGCATTGAATCTGTAAATTGCTTCGGGTAGCATAGTTGTTTTAATAATAACGACTAATACTTGCCATGTGCATGGGATATTTTTCATTTGTTTACGTTACTTATAATTTCTTTCATCAGTGTTTTGTAGTTGTTTGTTGTTGTTGTTTTTAATTTTTATTTTTTGCAGATGTCTTTTACCACTTTGGTTAAATGTATTTCTAGGTATTTTATCTTTTTATATCTACTTTAAATAGGTTTGCTTTCTTGATTTGTTTCTCAGCTTGATTGTTATTGGCATATAGAAATGCGACTGCTTTCTGTATGTTGATTTTGTACCCTAAAATTTTACACAATTGGTTTATCAAATATAAGAATTTTTTTGGAGAGACTTTAGGGTTTTCTATGTATAAAGTCATGTCATCAGAAGAGATAATTTGACTTATTTTCCATTGTGGATGTCTTATATTTCTTCCTCTTATCTGATTGCTCTGGACCTCCAGTACTATGTTGAATAGGATTGGTGAGAGTGGACATACTTGTCTTGCACAAGTTATTAGGAGGAAATGTTTCAACATTTCTCTATTCAGTATGTTGTTGGCTGTGGGTTTGTCATATATGGCTTTTATTATTTTGAGGTATGTTCCCTAGTTGCCTAGTTTGTTGAGGGTTTTTTTTTTTTTTCATGAACCAATGTGGGATTTTACTAGATCCTTTTTTCTGAATCTACTGAAATTATCATATAGTTTTTATTTTTAATTCTATTAATGTGGTGAATCACATTTTTGATTTACATATGTTCAACAATCTTTACATTACTGGCATAAAATCTATGTGATGGTGATGAATTATCTTTTTGATGTGCTATTGGATTTGTTTGGCTAGTACTATGTTGAGAATTTTTGAGTCTATGTTCATCAGAAGTATTGGCCTGTAGTTTTCATTTTTTGCTGTGTCATTGCCAGATTATGTTAACAGGATGATACTGGTTTCATAGAATGAATTAGGGAAGAATCTCTCACCTTGATTTTTTGGGAATAGTTTGAGTAAGATTGGTACCAGCTCTTCTTTGTAGATCTGGTAGAATTCAGCTGTGAATCCATCTGAAAATCTATCATTGGTTGGTAGAGTTTTGTTATTACTGATTCAATTTCATTACTTGTTATTGATCTGTATAGGGTTTCAGTGTCTTCCTGTTTCAATCTTGGGAGGTTGTATGTTTCCAGGAATGTATACACTTTGCCTAAGTCTTTTAGTTTGTGTGCATAGAGATATTCGTAGTGGTCTCTGATAATCTTTTGTATTTCTATGGTATGATTTGTAATGCCACCTTATCATTTCTGATTGTGTTTATTTGAATCTTTTCTATTTTTTCTAAGTTAATTTGGCTAGCAGTCTGTCAATTTTGTATATTCTTTGAAAGAACCAACTTTTTGTTTTATTGATTTCATTGTATGGTTTTTTTTGGTCTCAATTTTATATAGTTCTGTTCTGGTCTTTGTTATTTCTTTTCTTCTGCTAACTTTAAGTTTGCTTTATTCTTGTTTCCTAATTCCTTGAGGTTTGATGTTAGGTTGTTAATTTGAGATTCATCTTTTTGATGTAGGCCTTTAGCACTATACAATTTCCTCTTAACATCACTTTTGCTATATCTCAGAGGTTTTACTATGTTGTGTCTGTATTTTATATGTTTCAAATTTTTCTTTGATTTCTACCTTAATTTCTTTGTTACCCAAACGTCACTCAGGAGAGAGTTGTTTAGTTTCCATGTACTTGTGTGGTTTTGAGAGTTGCTCTTAGTATTTATTTCTAATTTTATGCCACTGTGGTCTTTGGTGAAACTTCTTATTATTTCAATTATTTTGAATGTATTGAGGCTTGCTTTATGATAAAGCATATGGTTAATTTTATAGAATGGTCCATTTGCAGATGAGAAACACGTATATTTTGTGGTTGTTGGCTTGAATATTCTATTACATCCATTTGGTCAAAATTCCAGTTTAAATCCATAGTTTCTTTGTTAGTTTTATATGATGATGATCTGTCTAGTCCTGTCTTCTGTCAGTAAGGTGTTAAAATTCCCCACAATTATTGTATGGCTGTCCTTCTAATTTCTTAGTCCTGATAGTATTTGTTTTACAAATCTAGGTACTCCAATGTTGGGTGTGTATATTTTAGGATAGTTAAATCTTCTTATTGAATTGAACAATTTATCATTACAGAGTGCCCTTCTTTGTCTTTTTTTTTTTTTTTTTTTTTTTTACTGTTGTTGGTTTAAAGTCTATTTTGTTTGATACAAAATACAGCCACTGCTATTATTTGTTTTCTATTTGGGTGATATGTCTTTCTCCACCTTTTTACTTTGAGCCTGTGGGTGTCATTACACATTAGGTGTTTCTCTTGTAGGCAGCAAATGTTTCGGTCTTGTTTTTTAATCCACTTTGCCCATTTGTATCTTTTATGTGGAGCATTTTGGCAATTTGTATTTAAGGTTAGTATTTATATGTGAAGTTTGTTCCTGTTATAGTGCTGTTAGCTATGGGCCTTGTAGTCTCAGTTGTATAATTTCTTTATAGGGATTTGTGAACTGTGTACTTATGTGTGCTTTTATGGTAGTAGGTATCATCCTTTCATTTCAATGTTTAATTTTTTTTGAGCATTTCTTGTGAATTGGTTTAGTAATGGCAAATTTCCTTAGCATTTGCTTTTCTAGGTTAGGCTTTATTCCTCCTTCATTTATGAAGCTTAGTTTAGCATGATATAAAATTATTTGTTGGCATTTTTTAAAAGGGCTAAATATAGCGCCCGCCCCTCCGCCAACCACTTGTAACTCTAATCCTCTTTCTGAGAAGAACTGGCATCTGATATCCCTAGTTAGCCATCTTGAAAAAAGAAAAAAAAAACTTTTTTCTATGTGTTTTAGAATTTTGTTTTTAGTCTCATTTTGACTTTGAAGCAATTTGTTTCTCATTGATTGTTTAGTGCTCATGTTTATTTTTTCATTCCTGTGTGGTGTGTTTATAACCAACTCCTCTTCCAGTCAATACCCATTCGTTAACTCAAGTTAGGCTTCTGGTGTTCCTGGTTCATAAACAGGTCTTATTAACTTGTTTGAATAGGGGTAGCCACACTGTGAACAGAGTAGAGATGTTATCAGTCTAGTAACCGAATTTTTGTTTTATTCCATTTTTGGCTCAGTTTGGTTCATTTCTCAAGTGGAGGTAATGCTTCCTTCTTTTTCTTTCTAGGTATAAACCCAACATGAGCCTTAGTCACAGGGATACAGTGGTTTTACTTGGATACAGTGGTTTTACTTGTTCTTCTTCTTCTTTTTTTTGAGACAGAATCTCACTCTGTTGCCCAGGCTGAAGTGCAATGGTATGATCTCGGCTCACTGCAACCTCTGCTTCCTGGGTTCAAGTGATTCTCCTGCCTCAATCTCCTGAGTAGTTGGGATTAAGGACGCACGCCACCATGCCTGGGTAATTTTTGTATTTTTAGTAGAGACGGAGTTTCACCATGTTGGTCAGGCTGGTCTCGAACTCCTGACCTTGTGATCTGCCTGCCTTGGCCTTCCAAAGTGCTGGAATTAGAGGCATGAGCCACTGCACCTGACCTACTTATTTTTCTTTCATGAATGAAAAAGATCTCAACCCCTCATTTGCTAAAGCCAGACTCTTACATAGCTAATTTTGTACTTTTTACCCCACAGAAGCCAAACTCTTAGTCATTTCTTTCTGTGTGCAGGCTTGTGGCAGACTTGTAGCCATCTCTTGATTTTTGTCTTGCTTCACTTTTCTGTTCCATTTCTGTTTACAGAGACCGTTGGCTTATTTCAGATATCGTGTGTTCTTTGAATTTTTACTTTTCTATCCTTGCCACATACTGTAAAGTATTAGCTTAAAGAGCTATCATAAAGAAATCTCATATTGTTTTTCTGAATCCTTCAAGGACCACATTATCTTAAAAAATGTCAGACATTTAATAATGTTCAAATTTAGCTCTTTATCTGTATGTGAACAGCAGACCGTAATGTCCTCAAAGGTAATGACTATGTCTAATGTATCTTAACTTCTGAAATGTTCACTTAAATTGTGCTTTTCAAGCTATCATTCCTGACAGTGGATTTAAAATTTACCAATTCTTCTGTTCAGCTTCCATCTATTACATTGACTTCTTTCACCTTTGCATCTAACCTGTTCAATACCACAAGAGAAAGAGCAGTTCAATAGAAGAGAAAGAGCAGATACTAAAATATGTTTATTGAGACTAATCTTACAAACAGCAGTGTCGTTAAGACATGAAATCATGGTGTCAAAAATACAAATATTGGTAGTAGATATACTGAAACTAAATATCACTATTTGTGATTCCCTGACTACTCCAGATTTATTAAAGAACATACAGATATGTTAAACCTAGTCTTTTTCACTTCACAGTATGATCTTCAACTAAGGATTCTTCACAATGAAGCCAAAGATTTGGAATGATTAACTTAAGTAAGCCATTACAGTTTAACATTTTGATTTGTTATTTTCTTTCCACAAATATTTATGGATTATGCTATAGATAAGTTACTTGGCATTAGATGTATAAAGGACCATTTATATGCTAAAGAAATTCAAGGTTTGTGTAATATGGACACATAAGGACATAGTTACAATATTTGGAAAAAAATACTAAATAAAAAACATTATAGGATCTATCAGGCTAGAACAATTATGCCAGAGAGCATAAATTATGTCAAGTACTCTCAGAATGGATTAGCTGAGAAATGTAAATTTAATTTTGCAGGTGAAAAAGGATGCATATAATGTACTTTGATACTTACATGTGTCATAATTTTAATCCAAAATTGAGTTCCTTATTCATGTTTGAACACCTAAGAAGACCTCAGATTACTTTCATCTCAAGTTGGTATATTGTCAAATATCATAACTACTTTAATTTTAACCAAAGGAACACTCAACATTCAAATATCAAGTAAATTTATAGCTTTGAAAATTTATATTTGTGTAATATTTAATATGTACAAAATGTGTATTATTTAGATATAAGTTATGGCACATATAATAAAATGAATACCTGTGAGGCTATATTTATGAACTAGAATACTATAAACACTATTGAAGCTATGTAAATTTGTTTATAATTTTTTCTTTTAATTTTACATGTGGAATATATATTATCTTACATATATATATGTAATGTCTGTGTGTTTATGTATACATATGTATGCATGTATATATTAACTATATAATTAATTTTTTCTTGGTTTTGGGCATTATACAAAACGCTATCATTTTATGATGGGCTTCTGTGATTTTTTTCTTCAATATTATATTTTTATAATTTAATCACATTAACCTGTGCCATACCAATTTTTTTTTCTTTTTTTTTTGAGACAGAGTCTCACTCTGTCACCCAGGCTGGAGTGCAGTGGTGCAATCTTGGCTCATTGCAAGCTCCACCTCCCAGGTTCACACCATTCTCCTGCCTCAGCCTCCCAAGTAGCTGGGACTACAGGCACCCGCCACCATGCCCGGCTCATTTTTTATATTTTTAGTAGAGACGGGGTTTCACCATGTTAGCCAAGATGGTCTTGATCTCCTGACCTTGTGATCCATGTGGCCCGGCCTCCCAAAGTGCTGGGATTACAGGCGTGAGCCACCACGCCAAGCTAATTTTTTTTTATTTTTATTTTTAGTAGAGACGGGGTTTCACCGTGTTAGCCAGGATGGTCTCGATCTCCTGCCCTTGTGATCTGCACACCTCGGCCTCCCTTCCACTGCTATATAATATTTCATGAAGTGAATAATGTATCTATTCTTTTGTTTATATATATTCACATTGTCTGCTGTTTTTGTTATTTTATTTTATTTTTTCCTATTTTAAATTATGTTTCTATTAACATTCTATAAATGTCTCCTGCTAAACATGTTCAAGAGTTTCTCTAAGGTGTAACCCCAGTAGCGTTATTGTTGGGTCTTGGTAGATTGTGTAAATGTTCAGCTTCATAAGATAATCCCAAATTGCTTTCCCAAAGCTGTTGTAAAATCACATTCTCATCAGGAGTACCTAAGAGTTCCTGTTGATCCTCAGATTGCCACTCTTGTCAGACTTAATCTGTTCAATAGAATATGCATAAAATTGCATTTCACTTTAGTCTTAGTGTGCATTTTCCTGATTTCAGATGAGGTTGAATATCTTTCCCTATGTTTATAGGGAAATCGTATTTCCTATTTTGTAAAAATGTTTTATTTTCTATTTTTGGTATGGGTTTTTTATTGATTCAGCAGAATTCTATATATTTTTTGGATGTAAACCCATTGACACGTGATTATGCTCTCCATGTTTGATTATTTGATTAGCTAACTACTTCTCTTCGTGCTCACAGATTCTACCCTAGTGAATGCACCAATATCTCTTGCCTGGAATATTGCAGTAGCTTTCTAACAGATGTTTATGCCCTTCTTTAATCTTCTTATGATAGGACAGCCAGAAGGATCTAGTTTTATGTGAGCAGATCATTTTACTCCTTTCCTAAAATGCTCTGATGACTCCTCATTTTACTCAGAAGAATCTAATTCAAATGATTTAATATGACTGAAAAAACCCCTGTGACCCGGCCTCCAGTACTGTTTGACCTGTTTCCTTCCACTCTCCTCACACAACCTCTTGTAGGCAGGTGGCCTCCTCACTGTTCCTTGGACACATAAAGCATGCTGCTACGCCAGTGCCGTTTCACTTGCAGTCCCTCTGACTGGCACGTGCTTCCCCAGATGACTACATGAAAAATCGCTTTCTTGCTTCATTCAGGAGTTTATGCCAAAAATGTCTCAGTGAATCTTTGCTGGTTACTTCAATATAATAACTCGTCTCCAGTGGCTCAATTGCTCCCTCGCTGCTTAATGATCCCCTCCCTAAATAGTATACATACTGTGTATCTTATTTCTTCTTTCTTTACATTCTTTCTAGAATGTAAAATTCACCAAGGCAGGGATTTGTTTTGATTACTGTTATGTATCTAATGCCTAGAATACACTATTTGGTACTAGGTACTCAGTAGATATTTGTTGAATGAATAATTAAACAAACAGAAGTTATTAATGTTATTGTAGTTTAATTGGTAGGTATTTTACGGTTAGTGTTACTGTGCCTTATTGAAGAAACAATGCAATATCCTGAGTTTATAAAGATATTGTCCTAAAGTTATGCCTTTTACATTTAATTAATTTGTTCATTTTCATCTTCTGTAATAATTTTTGTCTTCTTACATATGAAGACAAATAATTTTAGCATTTTAATTAAATCTTTCCTCTTTTCACCCCTTGTTACAATGAAATCTCTATTTTATTGCTTCTACAGCTGCATAGGTTTGCTTCTGGTTTCTCTATTGTTTACCATTGGATAAATTTGATTTCAGAGTGTCATTACCAGAATCTCTTATTCATAATGACTTTATGATAAACAACCTTGATATATGCTTAAAAATACCTCCATATTTTTCTTCAGAAATGCTTTGGCCATTCTTATACTTGTCTTCTTTTATTTTTAGAATTTGTCTGCACACTCAAAAATCCTATTAGATTTTATTTAATCTATAGATAAAATAGGGAAGAATTGGCATTTTTATGACTGAGTTGAACTATCAATGAACATGATATAGCATTCTACTTATTTATCCTTCAACTTACTTAAATCATGTTTTATACTTTTTGCTACATTTTTCTTACATTTTTTATTATATAATAATAAAAAATTTAATCATAGATTTATTATACTGATTTTTTTGGCTATGTAATGCACTCTTAAAGCTATTGGTGATTAGTTGCACTAGTTTTCTATGCGGCATATCACATATACAAATGTAGCAGCTTAAAACAACACACATGTATACATAGTGTTCGTGGGTCAATAATTCACATATGACTTGCTGTGATCATTTGCTCAGAGTCTCACAAGGCTGCAAAGTGCCTGTGGGTTGCATTCTCATCTGGAGGCTTGCCTGCAGGTGAATTCACTTTGATGCTCACTGAGAATTCCGGCAGTATTTATTTCCCCGTGTAGGACTTGGGGCCCAATATTTTGTTGGCTGTCAGCTGGATGTGACTGTCAGTTCCTACAGGCTGCCAATAGAACCCAGATATTTCCCACAGTTCTTTACCACATGGCAGGCTTATTTAATCAAGCAAACAAGGAGAATTTGTAGGGAAAGTCTGCTAGAAAAAAGTGTCATGTAATATTACTCAATCATGGAAGTGACATCCCCTCACCTGTGACAATTTCTATTCGTTGAAAGCAAGTTATAGGTTCAGCCCACACTCAGAAGGAGGGGATTATACATGGGCATGAATACCAGAGGTAGGAGTTATGTAGGATTCTTCTAGAGGCTGTCCATCACACTAGGATATATGTGATGGGTTTTGGAATCTTATTGATATGTCAGCCACCTTGCTAGGCCAATATGTATTCTTAGTAACTTATGTATAGATACATTAAGGTTTTCTGTGTAGACCACAGAAAATCATAAAAATAACTGCCTTGTTTTTTCTCAAATTCTTAATTTTTAATTTTATGTTCGTTCTTATTGTACAGCATAAGTGATGATGGTAGAGATGTTTGACTTGTCTCTGATTTTAAAGAAAGTGATGCTTATGTTTTACAGTTAAGATGAATAATTTCTATACATATTTCATACATACCCTTTTATTAGGTTAAAGAAGCTTCTATTATTAGCTGCTATAGACTTTGTTTTAAAGTATAATTGGGTTTTATATTTAATCAGAATATATTTATGAATCTGTTGTAATATAGTTTTTTTCTCCCTTTAAGCTACAAATATGGTACATTTTCATTAATACATTTCCTGATGTTAAATACTTCTGACATTCCTGGGAGAAACACAACTTGTTAATGATGGGTGTACACACATATAAACAGACTACTTGTATTATTTTACTATCGCTGTTGCAGCAAATTACTAAAAACTTAGTGTCTTAAAAACACACATTTATTATCTTACCTTTTTTACAGTTGCAGAGGTCATAATTCTGAAGAGGATCTTACTAGGCCAAAATAAAGCTATCAACAGAGCTGTTCCTTCTGGAGGCTTTAGTGGAGAATCCATTTTCTTGTCTTTTCGAGCTACTAGAAGCTGCCTGCATTCTTTGGCTCGTGGCCCTTTCCTTTATCTTCAAAGACAGCAGCATAATGTCTTCAAATCTCCCTTGTGTCTGAACTCTACTTCTGTTACCACATCTCCTCTGACTCTGATCCTTCTGCTCTCCAGTTTTTCTTATAAGGACCCCTGTGAATTCATTGGAACCACCTGGGCCATCCAGGCTAATCTTCCCATCTGAAGATTCTTAACTTAATCACCTCTGCAAATCTCTTAGTTATATAGGGTTGCATACATACTGGTTCTGGATACTAGGACAAGGACATCTTTGGGGGCCATTTTTCTATCTATTGAACTGTTAGATTCAATTTGCCGTAGCATTGTTTAACATTTGTGTGTCTTTATCATTAGTTACTGAATTTTCTTTATTGTTTCCATTCTTGTCTAATCTTGGAATCAAGTTTACACTGGCCTCATTTAATGAGCTAGAGAATCTTCCCTTATTGTCTGTTACATAGAATAATGTATAAATTGAAATTATTTATGTCTTGAAAGTTTAGTAGAAATTATTTGTAAAACTGTCTGGGTCAGATGTTTGATTTGTGAAAGTATTTAAAAATTTCTCTTTCTTCAGACTTCATATCTCTTAAGTTTCACTAACATTTTTCTGAATATTCACTCATTTCGTCTAATTTTTAGAATTTAAGTGACAAAAGTTGTTCTTAATACTCATTTTTAATCATTTGCATGTGTCTAGTTACGTGCCCTTTTTGTTATAAATCTATTTATATATGCATTTTTAAAAATTTAGTCAGCTAGATAAATTTTGTTACTCTTTCACTTACCTTGTTAGTTTTTCAAATGACCACTATTGACTTTGTTGAGTCTCTCTATTCTATAAGTTTTTATTTTATTTTATTAAATTTTGCTCATATCTTTAATATGTTTTTCTTTATGATTTCTGTGATTTCCTTTTTGTGACTTCCTTATGATTCTGCCCTTTTTCCCTAAAATTACATTACATACATTTCCCTTATTAATGTTTTAAAGTCTATATTTTTTAAATATAAACATTAAATGCTATGAAAAAATTAAATGCTATGAATTTTCCTCTAAGTTATGTTTAATTGCATAACAATTATTTCATTTAACTGAAAATGATAACTATCATTTTAAAAATACAGCTTTGCTAGGTACAACATTCCAGAGTAATAGTGATTTTTACAATGTTAAAAATCCATGTTTCTTTTTTGCTATTGAGAAATCAGGTGTCAGTCTATGATAATTGTGGTTCTTTGTTGATGATCTGGCTTTATGCTGTTTATTCGTCTTCCTCTCTGGCTCCAAGCTTAGGTCTTGCCTCTGTCTTTAGCGTACCCTAGTTTTAATAGAATATATTAAATAATTTTTATATACATTGTGGCCCATGTACCCTTTGAAAAGTATACTTTATTAGTTTGTTATTAGTTTTTAACAAATAAAACTCAGATTTTATAATGTCATATATTTCTTCTCTATTATTTCTCTCTTTTTTTTTTTTTTTTTTTGAGACAGAGTCTCACTGTGTCGCCCAGGCTGGAGTGTAGTGGCGCAATCTCAGCCCACTGCAACCTCTGCCTCCCGGATTCAAGCAATTCTCTGCCTCAGCCTTCGAGTAGCTGGGATTACAGGCACCCATCACCATGCCCAGTTAATTTTTGTATTTTTAGTAGAGACAGGGTTTCATCATCTTGGCCAACCTGGTCTTGAACTCCTGACCTCGTGATACACACACCTCAGCCTCCCAAAGTGCTGGGATTACAGGCATAAGCCGCCACGCCTGGCATCTATTATTTCTTTTTGAGATTTCTTGTTGTCAATTAGACTTTTAATTCTCCAACTCTTACATTTAGTTTTATATTTTACATCTTTTTGCCTCTCTGCTGCACTCTGGGTATTAATTATTTCCATTCATTAGTTTGTTCATTCTCTTCTTAGCTTAATTTTTTAGTAACCCATCCATTTAGGTTTTCCTAGTAATAATCCTTTTTTTTCTTGAAGTTCTATTTGATTATTTTTCAAATTTTCTTGTTCATTTATTGTAGATTCCTGTTGCTTCATCATTTTTGTTATTTTTATTTCATATCTTTAAATTGTACACATTTATTTTATGTTTTATATTTTAAATCATTTACATTCTAGGTCAGTTGCCTTATTTTTCTACTAAGTCAACTGGCCTAGAATGTAAGTGATTTAAAATATAAATGCTAGCTTGTTTCCTTGTTGGTTTCATAAGTTTTTATTGTAAATGCAATTTTGATTGATTGAAGTCATGGGGATCCCTGTAGCCCAAGTGATGCTCTCATTCCTTTACTTCTTCTAGGAGGTATGGGGGGTGCTACTGAAGAGGGGACATTTTAGGGTCCTTTCAGTGTCCCAGGTTTAGTGAGGGAGGAGGAGTTTTAAGTATAGTTCTCCCATTTTGCCACTGACTTGCACCTTAGTCTTTAGATAGTAGCATGTATTGTATAATTATCTTCAGGATAATGCCACATTTGCATTCATTACTGTTCCTTCTCATATATTTGCCTTCCAACTCTTTTTGAAAGGAGGGTTGATAATTTCTGTTATTTCCTGCTAGTCGTAATATGTAATAAGATTCTGTTTCCCACAGGGTCTAATTCCACACTTAAAATGGAAGAAGCTCTACTGCCTTATGATGAAAATAAAGAATAAAAATAATAAGAAATAAAATAAAATGGAAGAAATTTTAAGTGTTTAGTCTACCGTACAATCAGAAGTAGAAGAATAAAACAATAAATTTTTTTTAGAGAATTCATTCTTCTTTATCCAGATATATAATCTATAGCTGATTTTCTAGATTGCACCCTTTTCTAAATCTTAAATAAGTCTTTAGATGTTTGTTTGAATTTTAGACATATAAGTTGTTTTAAAGATGTCCTCATTGGTTTTTCAGCTATCAGAAAGCAAAGGAACTATGCTTTTTAAAATCCTATTTGCTGATACTGTGAGTTTAAAAAAATTGTATTTCAATTAATTTTTTTTATATTGTCTTTGACTAGGGAAAATTGATTTTTATTCTTAAGGCAATAGAAAGAGTTGTAACTTTTTGTTCTTTATCATGTTGAAATTATTGAAACAGAAGAAAATTAGATTTTATGGTTGATGTTATGTGTTAAAGGGTGATGGAGGAGTTAAATTACATAACATATAAAATATAGACTGCCTGTGCTTCAGTTCAGTGCTCATGGATTTGCTGGTATAAAATTTCATGAAAACATATATTTTGTAGATTTTATACTATCTTTTAAAAATCCTTTTTGCTAAATCTGAGAGCATGTGTATTAGCTCCTACAGAGAACAAAATCAGTGTAGACCATATAAATTATAACATCTGATAATAGCCTGATGTATCAGTACTTTATCATTATTTTATTTAAATCTGCATTCAAGGACAATAAATCATCTTGGGTGATGAAATAATCAAGGCTAAACTTGTTTTTCTGGCTCTGTTAAGTATGTGACATGTAATCTGTGATCATGGCTAAATATTTGTGCACTACAAATAAAAACAACACACCAACAATACCTGAATTGAGAAAATACCTAGTTTTTTAGATATTTTAGGCTCTCAGAATTAATGTTTTCTTTCTTTATGAACACTTCACAATTGTTAACCCATCAGTAAATGCGAATGATCTGATATTAGGATGGCTTCCATTGGTCTCTCACTAATATTAGGCTTTTGAATTATGATACGAAATGCACTGCTTTTAGAATTTACCTACAGAAAAAAAATCAATATAGAATGTCTCGATCACACAGAAACCATAGTGATTTATTATTTTGTAAGATAAGATTGGCCACACTATTTCTAATGACTTCATAGATGGCATTTTGTTTTTTCACATCCAGGATATCCAGGAAAATAAAAAATAATAACCTAATTGCCTTAATTATTCAACATGGAAATAATATTTGAGTTTGAAGCTTTGAAATACTTCTAAATTATTTCTTTATCTTAACAAAGATAAAATAAATAAAACATTTGGAATCATTAGAAAACCTAACAAATCCATACAAACTAAGGGAATTAATTATGAGATTATTCAAGAGAGTTGAATTATTTTTTCAAGAGTCATGGTTGCTGTAAGTGCTTAAGCCACTTACAAGTTGCTAAGTTGAGGTTTGGCTTTAGGTACAATAAATATGGTATGAAATATTTCTTTGCACACAAATAAGTTACATGCGAATGTTCCAAAAGCTAGTGTATAAGGCAGGTTGGCATTCTCTACATAAATTTGTTTACATTATTAATTTGCTTAGGGTAATACTTATTTCTAAAATGAGGAAAAGATCGTGTGTGTGTGTGTGTGTGTGTGGGTGCGTGTGCGCGCGCATTTGTGCGCGCTCACATAAAATTTTCTTCAGTCATGGCCAAATGATTATACATGCTGAAATGATGGAGTTTGAGTCAATATGTTGTGTGGACTATTTTTATTGATGCCTGGTAATATTTACATATTAAAAAATCTGTAGATTGACAAGAGATCTTTCTGAATTCATTATAGTAGCAGTTGTTACATCAAAGTTAAGACATCAAAATCGTATTGAATAATGTATGTTTATTGCCCTTTCAAAATTAAAACTCTAGAGATTTATCACAGATATTAAAGCTAAAAATTGACAGGTAATTCTCAGAATTTTTATAGAAAAGTTTATTTTTAAAATTCAAAATGGAAATAATTTTGATTTGAGTTAGGTGCCTTATACAATAAATCAAGAAAATAATTATACCTAGGTGCTATTCTGAATATTTGAGAATATTTTTAGTTTATTACTGGTAGAGAGAATTTATTTACATGTAAATACAGCACACGTACAATAGCATGTTTTCTTTCCATGTTTCTAGTGGAGTCAAAGAAAAACAAAACATAAATTTTTTGGAAATGTATTTTATTTCTAGCTTTAGAATTAATATTGGATATGGCATGGTGGCTCACATCTGTAATCCAGGCAATTTGAAAGGCTAAAGCAGGAGGATCCCTTGAGCCCAGGAGTTCGAGGCCAGGCTAGGCAACATAAGATCCTGTTTCTACAAAAAAAAAAAAAAAAAAAAACAGCCAGGTTAGGTGGCACACGCCTGTAGACCCAACTACTCTGGGAGCTGAGGGTTGAGGATTGCTTGAGCCCAAGAGGTTAAGGCTTCAGTGAGCCATGATCATGTCACTGCACTTCAGCCTGGGCTACGAAGTGAGACCTTGTCTCAAAAACAAACGAACAACAATAAAAAACAAAAACAAAAAAAACAACAAAAGGATTAATAGTGAGTAAAATTAGGATATCCTGATTTTGGGGGTTCTATAATTCATTAAAAACTCAATAATTCTACAATTTCTGTTTCTACTCAGTTATGACTGGTATTCAAGTTGAGAGCCCTGGGTCCTGTCTCCCAAGAGTAATATTTGAGAGTTGGTGTTTCCTACACCTAAATCGGGTGTAGAGAAAAGAGTGTCTTCTCTGAATCAGAATTTGCATTCTTATAGTCTATGGCACTTTTCATGAATCTAAATTTCTGGAAACAATTACTAACAGCCTCAATTAAGAACTTTTTTGTCTTAACTTCCTCTACATGATTTTTCTGATCTTTGAGGTTTTCAGAAACTTCTAGTTTATCAGATTCTGAGTCTTGGCCCTTGCTTCTACACTACACTATGTCTTTTATTTTCTTTCCTTTCTACTTCTCCTCCTCATGTCTATTTTTTAACAGAGTAATATCTTGATAAAAGTGTGCTTTTATTAAACATGTTGATAGAAGTGTGCTTGATAAAAGTGTGCTTTAGCATGACATCAGGAGACTCAAGTTCACATCTTGGTGTGATTTAGGACAATCAGTTTTACTTCTAAGGGATTTAGCTTCTTTACGTATAAAATGACAGAATTAAACTAGATTCTACCGTGTCCCTTGTTGTTCTACAACAAGTTTTTCTCACATTTGCCATTTATTTTTATAGATATGCTATTTTCTAGCTTGCAATAAATTAAGAGATACACTAAGTCTACATTTTTGAATGTGTCGGCAACTTCTTTGCAATATGGAATTAATCTAAATAAGCATTTTTGGTAAATGGTTTTGCTTCAACTTGGTGTAACTCTATTTTCATCATAACTGTGTCTCTCAAAATTTTTACTGTAGAGGAGCTTTTCCTTGACCTTCTGTGTATTATGTTTGATTTAACTTTTTTAGTTATTGCCCATATGTATGTCTCCTATCTCTTTCTCTCTCATCAAGACCTGATGTAAGAGCTGGGGTATTTAAAAGATGAAGCCTAATATGAACTCTTGAGATTTTTAATATCTTTTATTGCACTCATTTCTCTGAGAGAGACAGAGCAGTTAATTGAGAGGAACTTGGTTTCTATGTCTGGGAATATTATCATGCCTGGACTTTATAATAACACTCTTTAAAATGAGAAGCATAAATAAGATTGTTTCTAAGGTCCCTCTTACCATGGAATTTCTATTCCATTATGAGTATGGAGGCCTTAATTCTAGATCAACCTCAAGAGCCATAAGCCACTTGTATAATAATAAATTGTCCAAAAAAGGGGAAAATGAAGTGCTACAGGACCAAAATTTTAGAATTCCTAGTCCATAACTCTTCTATACACCATGTCAAACTTTCTATTCTGTATAATGACTTGGGGCCTAACTTTAACATTAATGAGCAACACTCCTTTACATTTAAAGAGACCCATGAGGGTTTGAGGATAAATATTCCTTATTCAAAGTAACACTTTTTTCAAGAATTATTGAATATTATAGGTTATCTTTGCATGAAGTTTTTCTAATCCAGTATGTCACAGAAATCTGTGCCCTGCTTATTTTTCTGCTTACAAATAATCTTGCCATTTGGACCTTGATTCTTCAGGAGTGGAAATGGTATCCTAGAGAGCTTCCTGCTTCACTTCTGTTCCCTCAAAAGTCCCTTGTCTCTGATCTAGACCCCACTAGTGTATAACATCTACATGCACAACCTGACCTCATGTATAATCTAAATTTAGCTACTCCCTTCTCTTATCATCCGACCCAACCATCCCAGATCCAAAAGTCACTTACCTGAATAGGTTCACAATGATCCTGCAAAGACCAATGGTATACCTTCCAAATATTTCGTAGTCAGTCCTTTGTGGAAAGCATTTCACATAATAATACCTTTTCAAACTCATTTTTTAAATTAATATATTAATATCTTTATTTTTATTTTTATTTTTTGTTGTTACATACTGCAAGCAACCTAAGTGCTCATCAAACTCATTTTTTTTGTCCCTATAGTTCACTCAATTTTCCCATAGGTCATCTATTAGACATTTGTTTTTAGTTATTATCCAACTATGTCACTAGTAAGATTTTTTTTTTTTTTTTTTTTTTTTTTTTGAGATGGAGTCTTGCTCTGTCACCCAGGCTGGAGTGCAATGGCGAGACCTCAGCTCACTGCACCCTCCACCTCCCAGGTTCAAGTGATTCTCCTACTTCAGTCTCCTAAGTAGTTGGGATTACAGGTGCTCACCACCATGCCAGGCTAATTTTTGTATTTTTAGTAGAGACAGGGTTTCTCCATGTTGGTCAGGCTGGTCTCAAACTCCTGACCTCAGGTGATCTGCCCGCCTCAGCCTCCCAAAGTGACTAGTAAGATATTTGAAAAAAAATCAGTTTAATATTAATGGAAAAGAAAGTTTACTTCTTATAATGACAACATAGTAATTATGAACACACCTTCATTGTTGAAAGTTTATGTGTCTAATAATGGTTAAATATGTATTTTCATTAGCGCTTCCACAAAAACTCTCTGATAGCATTTAATATGTTTTCTAAATAAACTCCAATTACAGATTTTCATGAGATGCAAGATAGTCTAGTTTTGCCAAAGAAGAGGAAATTTAGCAATGTTTACTATGATGAAGAGGGGAAGTCTTCCGAAGCCTGCAAAACACTTCATAACCTCAGTCTACAATGGCCAGTGAGCTCAGCAGTATCTTTATATATGTACAGTGGTACTGTTTACAGAGATGTGATAATTTATATATTTTATTAAGATACGTTGAAATGCGTATTTAATATCTTCACACAGGATTAAATACATCAACTTTATTTTAAGATTAATCCAGGGAAGAATATTGTCATTGTGGAAGATGAGTGGAACTAAAATCTATTTTAATGTTTTATGAAAACATTATTAAAAAATCCATCATTAGTTGCATTCTCCCTCAAGTCACTTAGCTCAGTTAAAATACATTAAGCTTACTTAAAAATCAATAAAGTATTTTAAAAGGTCTTTTTTCCCTGGCACCAGGCAAAAGTGAGATGTATTTATTTTAATCTCCCTTAAACACAAGTACCTAATCCATCATTTGGGCTCATGTATTCCTGAAAATATTATTTTGTTGAATAAAGTGTCATTTCAAAGTGTATGCTTCAATTATTTCCTAGAGTCATAGGAAAATCTTTCTCAGTCCTACTTGGGCTTTTACATTGTTTTGTTTGCATATTTTTCAAGTGTGGTAATTTTTTGTTATTACTTGTTGTAAGGATCCATATGGACCCAAATTGAATCAGACATTGAAAAATCACAAGACTCAAGAAATCTGTAGGGACACAAAAGGACAACTACTGAACTATTATATGCTTACACTCACATGAAGTATGTAAAGTTGTCAAATCATAGAAACAAAATAGAAAGATGGTCGTCAAGGACTGGGAGTAGGGAGGAGGGAGAATTACTGATTAAAAAATTAATCAGTTTCACTTTCAGTTTTGCAAGTTGAGAAGGTTTTAGAGGTTCTAGATCTGTTGAACAATAACATGAATATACTTAGCATTAAGGAACTGTACATGTAAAAATGATTAAGCCAGTAAGTTTAACATTATGTGTTTTTTTACCCACTTTTTTTTTTTTTTTTTTTTAGGGAGAAAGAAAAGCAATGGCAACAAAAGCCAAAATTGACAAATGGGATCTAATTAAACTAAAGAGCTTCTGCACAGCAAAGGAAACTACCATCAGAGTGAAAAGGCAACCTACAAAATGGGAGAAAATTTTTGCAACCTACTCATCTGACAAAGGGCTAATATCCAGAATCTACAATGAACTCCAACAAATTTACAAGAACAAAACAAACAACCCCATCAAAAAGTGGGCGAAGGACATGAACAGACACTTCTCAAAAGAAGACATTTATGCAGCCAAAAAACACATGAAAAAATGCTCACTATCACTGGCCATCAGAGAAATGCAAATCAAAACCACAATGAGATACCATCTCACACCAGTTAGAATGGCAATCATTAAAAAGTCAGGAAACAACAGGTGCTGGAGAGGATGTGGAGAAATAGGAACACTTTTACACTGTTGGTGGGACTGTAAACTAGTTCAACCCTTGTGGAAGTCAGTGTGGCGATTCCTCAGGGATCTAGAACTAGAAATTCCATTTGACTCAGCCATCCCATTACTGGGTATATACCCAAAGGACTATAAATCATGCTGCTATAAAGACACATGAACACGTATGTTTATTGCAGCATTATTCACAATAGCAAAGACTTGGAACCAACCCAAATGTCCAACAATGATAGACTGGATTAAGAAAATGTGGCACATATACACCATGGAATACTATGAAGCCATAAAAAATGATGAGTTCATGTGCTTTGTAGGGACATGGATGAAATTGGAAATCATCATTCTCAGTAAACTATCGCAAGAACAAAAAACCAAACACCACATATTCTCACTCATAGGTGGGAATTGAACAATGAGAACACATGGACACAGGAAGGAGAACATCACACTTCGGGGACTGTTGTGGGGTGGGGGGAGGGGGGAGGGATAGCATTGGGAGATATACCTAATGCTAGATGACGAGTTGGTGGGTGCAGCGCACCAGCATGGCACATGTATACATATGTAACTTACCTGCACGGTGCGCACATGTACCATAGAGCCTAAAGTATAATAATAATAATAATAATAATAATAAAAAGAAAAAAAAGTTATAAAAAAAAAAAGAAAATTATAGGGAGTGACCACTTCCTTAACCATGGGAACTCTTTTTTTCTCATGGCATGTCTCAGATTTTCTTGTTGATTTCATTTTCTTCCCTGACTCATTCTTTCTTCTACTTTTATATCATGTATCTACTCCATAATGTCTGTGTCCTCATTCTTTTGGCTTATTAGGAACATTCACAGACCCAATTCAATCTACCGTCTTTTTGTCTGTAATTTTTAATTTCTATTGCTAATTTTTTTTTCTGTGTTGCCCAATAAAATTCCAGAGACACAATATGGTTGTTGCAGCCCATTCTTGTCTTCTGTTGCACATCATATTTAGTTGGCTATTTTATGGAGTAACTACTCTTGGCTTAGAAATCAAATGCTGTTTCATTAAAAATATTCAGGTGAAATGATTTGAATAATCATTGCAGGGCTGCCCCTTAAGCAGTGGGTGGCAACATTTCTCTTAGAATATATTGTAGCTGCAGTGGGCTCTGTAGTTGACAGATCAAGATTCACCTGTTTTTGTTTTGTTTTGTTTCTTTCTTCTCCTTATTCCTTGGCTTTCCCTTCTCAGTCAACTTCATCTGTTTTCATCCTGTCCTCACATTTTTTTTAATGACTCCATGCTTCTCACAAGTATATGTTTCTTTTCTCAACCATCCATTATTAGTCTCATGTAGGAGGATCATGTTTTCTCTTTAGCTTCTAAAAATGGTCAAGATGATTCCTGGAATTTTTCCAGTTGTGTTGCCTCACAGTAATTCACAAGGCAATGTCTCTAGAAAGTGATCTGAAGTAACTCCTCCGTTTATTTTATTTTTTTATTTTTATTTTTATTTTTATTTTTTGAGATGGAGTCTCTCTCTGTCTCCCAGGCTGAAGTTCAGTGGCACCATCTCGGCTCACCGCAACCTCTGCCTCCCAGGTTCAAGCAATTCTCGTGCCTCAGCCTCCTGAGTACCTGGGAGTACAGGTGTGTGCCACCACGCCCAGCTAATTTTTTGTGTTTTTAATAGAGACGGGGTTTCACCATGTTGGCTAGGATGGTCTCTATCTCTTTACCTTGTCATCCACCTGCCTCTGCCTCCCAAAGTGTTGGGATTATAGGCATAAGCCACCGCACCCGGCCTCCTCTGTTTATTTTTAATGTCATAACAGATAACCCTGAGTAGGTCATCTTAAATATATAACTTGTTTTCTCCTTTAACACCTACTTCACAATTCAATATTAAATATTTTCTCTAACCTTTTTATTTCTTCTTGGAGACTCATGAAATCCTTCTCATCTTTATCTCATTGAATTTTATTTTATTCTCTGTGGGATCTAACAGCCAGCTGTAGGTATAGTGACTTTACTCTTTCTTGCACTCGGGTATCAACATAGCAAATATGTTTGTTTGTAGTTTTAAGGTCTACTGTTGTCAATCTAAAGAAATGAAATATTATTTTCTCTTTAAATCTTAAAGTCAGACTTAAATCTTAAAGTCTTTAAATCTTAAAGTCAGAAGGCAATCCCTCCTTGCCTTCTCTGAACCTATAAAGCAAAATGTAGACATTTGTAGTGGATCTATATGTCCCAAATAACTATACTCGCTTAAAATTTATATACATATTTTCAACTTATAATTAATTGTGAGGAAAAAACTATAAAGTTCTAATCTTTCTATCATAGTTAAATATGTTAACTTGAACAAGCCAGTTAACCTCTGTGTTTCCATGTACATTTGTAAAATTAGCCTCCGAAAGATTTTCACTGTTGACCCGTCCAAAAGGTGGAAAGACAAAATCCTCTGAATGCCCAATTTTACTTTTGAGCGCAAATTATGAAATTCTCTTCCAGTTTATAAAATCATCTATTTTCACTTTGGACCAAAAGACCGGATATATGTGAGACATGCAATTGAAGTAGTATCTAATAGAAAATTAAATCTTTTCTCCTCTTGTATTAGTGCATTTTAATTGTTATTGTATAAACTTGTTCAAAAGAGACGAGTCTACTTTAAAATTCAATCTAAAAACACTTCCACCCAGAGGTGGGTCATTGGGGCCTCATTCTGCATTAACACAATATGATCTGACAGCATGGAAATTTGTTTTGCTATCCATTCAATGAAGGATATAACTCTTTCTGAGCTTTATCTTCTGTTAGATATGATACTGATCTTTACCTAGCAGATATAAGATTTAACTTGGTTTACTTTTATAAGTGTTTAACACACTTTCTCTTTCAAGAGAATATTTATACTTAGTCTGTTGGACAACTAATGAAAACACCAAGAAGCATAATATAATATGTGCTTTGCTTACTAACAGACCCTCAAAATTGAGTAAATGCAGCACACCTGGATGAGCTAAATGCATTTTTTAGCTTCTATGATGACCTGTCATTCTAAATACTGTATTTCACTTGCTTTTATCTATAGTATTGCCTCCCCCTTGGTCTCTCTAAATGAGGTTATCATTTCAGTGTGGTTGCAAAAGCAATTTCCCATGGTTTCCTGCAGACTCTCAAGCTCCAAATATTATTAAGATTTTTCCATATACATTATAAACCTTTCTGCAGCATAACAGTGAATCATCATAATTTTGTTATGCCAAATCTGCAGGTGATAGAAACAATAATAAAGAAACCAAGAAAAGACTCACAGTACATTTTACCAAATGATTTCTGACCAGTTTGACAGCTCTATAAAATTTTAAGAAATGTGCTTATTCTGTCCTTCTCACAGCCTTTCACCATTGCCTTTCATCTCAGTGTATGAATATAGTGAGTATGTCACCTAGCCCCTTTACTCACTTTCTTCCTTTTTTTTTTTTTGAGACAGGGTCTTGCTCTGTTGTCCAGACTGGAGCTGGTGTGCAGTGGTACAATCATAGCTCACTGCAGTCTTGAACACCTCAACTCAAGCAATCCTCCCACTGAGCTTCTTGAGTAGCTGGAATTACAGGTGGCATCATCACACCCAGCTAATTAAAAAAAATTCTGTAGTGACAGAGTTTCACTATGTTGCACAAGCTGGTATTGAACTTCTGGCCTCAAGCAATCACCCTGCTGTGGCCTGCTAAAGTGTTGGGATTACAGTCATGAGCCACCTTGCCCAGCCACCTCTACTTACTTTCTACACTTCTCTATGTCAATTTCATCAAAGGTATAACAAAATTAAAGAGAACTTGGAAAATAGGGGCAGAGTATGACACTATAACCTTAACATGACCATTGTTTGTATTTTTGCATCAGTTCTGTTCTAGACCTTATCTGTATAAATAACTGTTTTGACATGTTCACAAGTAGAGTGCTCATAGTTTTTGCTTTTAATATCTTTACTCAACAGTACATAGTATGTATGTTTTAGGTTGTTGTGTAATAATCATAACTATATTTTATTATAACTTTTCATTTCCTTGATTATTTCTTTGGCACAATCTGAACGAGCTACTAACTAATCATATGATCTGTGTCAAGGCTTTTGAAATGCATAGCGAATTTACTTTCCAAAAATGTCAGAATTTTTATTGTTGCTTGCCAAACTCTGCATGACAATACCCAGTTCATGTATTCTCTATAGTACTAAGAATTAGGTTTCACATATTTAATAAGAATAAATTATATCTAATTTAAATATATATTTTTAATTAAAACAAGGTTACTAGTTCACAGACTTTTTTTTTTTTTTTTTTGAGATGGAGTCTCACTCTGTCGTCCAGGGTGGACTGCAGTGGCACAATCTTGGCTCACTGCAACCTCTGCCACCCGGGGTTTAAGCAATTCTCCTGCCTCAGACTCCCGAGCAGCTGGGATTACAGGAGCCTGCCACTGCACCCAGCTAATTTTTGTATTTTTAGTAGAGATGGGGTTTCACCGTGTTAGCCAGACTGGTTTTGAACTCCTCACCTCATGATCCACCCACCTTGGCCTCCCAAAGTGCTGGGATTACAGGTGTGAGCCACTGCGCCCGGCTACAGACATCTTTTTAATATTTGTTATATATTATTACCGAATAGTCTGTTCTATATTCTTGCTTATTTAAGCAGAGTTCTCAATATTATTCTATGAAATTTTGTATGTACTTTTTATATGATAATTCCATTAAACTTACTTCTGCCACAATTCCTGAAATGCCATGTATAAATTGTTTGGTTTATTAGTTTTATGTTATTTTAGAACTATTTTTTATTTAAGTGGTTGATCAGGACTTTCTTTTTTAATTTTACAGTAACTCTTAGAAACACAGATTCATTTTATTCTGCCTACAAGTTTTGTTAAATCTGAGATGCTATAGGAAAAATATCAGTACAGAGGAGGACTTGGAGTTTCTACACCAAATATTTTAATATCTAAGGAATATGTAGAAGCCAATGACACAGTTAATTCTTTTATATTTTATTTTGAATTATTATTTAGTAATATCACTTCAGATATGACTAACTGAGAATATTATTATTTCCTTATTGCAATTCAAGAGGTCATTTATATAAGACAATATTTGGATGAGCTAGTTAAAATTATTGGTTTAAACGAAAGGATTTCTGTCTAATGAGTACCATGTGGAACAGTAACATTTCTCTCTTTGCAGTAGTCCATACAGAATAACTCCATCACTACAAAAGGCTAAAGAACTCTATAATGTGAAATACCACCCTGCCCCCCCCAAACCAGGCTACATATCTTAAATACCATTTTGGGTAACTAACATTCATTTCAAAAGCAAAGCACCAACTTTAACCTGAATTCCTTTGGAAAAACGTTTTATTTATTTGATTTATAATATTTTACATATGTATTGGATACAGGTGATATTTTGTTACATCATTGAATGTATAATAACTAAGTAAGCGTATTTGGGGTATCCCTCACCTTGAGTATTTATCATTTCTATGTGTTGAAGACAATTCAAGTCCTCTCTTCTAGCTACTTTGAAATATACAATACATTGTTGTTAATTATAGTCACCCTACTCTGTGCAAAACATTAGAACTTACACCTTCTATCTAACTGTATGTTTGTACTTATTAACCAACCCGTCTTCATCCCCCTCTCTTACCTCCTCTATACTTTGTAGCTTCTAGTGACTCTCATCCTACTCCCTACATCCATTAGATCAACATTTGTAGCTCCTACATGTGAGTGAAAATATTCAATAATTGATTTTTTGGTGCCTGGCTCATTTGACTTAACATAATGACCCCAGTTTTATCCATGTTGCTATAAATGACATGATTTCATTTCTTTTAATGGCTTAACAGTGTTCTATTGTGTGTGTGTGTGTGTGCGCGCGCATATCACATTTTCTTTATCCATTTATCTTTTGATGGACATTTAAGTTGATTCCATATTTCTCTATTGTGAATAGTGCCATAATAAACATGGGGGTACAGGTATACCTTTCATATACTGATTTCCTCTTCTTTGAATAAACAGTAGTGGAATTTCAAGATTATACGGTAGTTCTATTTTTAATTTTTGAGAAATCTCCATTTTTTTCATAGTGGCTCTATTATTTAGTGTAGATACCCAATAACAGTGTGTAATAGTGTTCAGAGTGGCTTTATTATTTATTCTTTTTTTTTTTTTTTTTTTTTCCTGAGACAGAGTCTCTGTCTGTCGCCCAGGCTGGAGTGCAGTGGCACAATCTTGGCTCACTGCAAGCTCTGCCTCCCGGGTTCACGCCATTCTCCTGCCTCAGCCTCCCGAGTAGCTAGGACTGTAGGCGCCCGCCACCATGCCCAGCTAATTTTTTGTATTTTTGGTAGAGATGGGGTTTCACCATGTTAGCCAGGATGGTCTTGATCTCCTGACCTAGTGATCCACCCGCCTCAGCCTCCCAAAGTGCTGGGATTACAGGCATGAGCCACCACGCCTGGCCTATTATTTATTCTTATACCCAATAACAGTGTGTAAGAGTTCCCTTTTCTCTGTATCCTTGTCAGCATCTGTTATTAATGGTGCATGTCAGAATTTTTATTTCAGTTTAAGAATAAATAATATGGAAATAAAATATAGTAATAATTTATACTCTTCAGAGGTAGGGTCATGGTCTTTAATTTACACAAAGGGCTAAGTGATGCTGTTGGGAAATTCTAATAAAGAATGATTACTACAAAATATAGTGAAATAGATCACGTGGACAAAAAACTTTACTTATAATCTCTAAATTAATTATAAATGCTTCTGATTATTAAGTGCCTTACATAATCGAAACTTCTGCTACTCTTGACTGAGCCTTCCACTTTCCACTAGACTGTATTCACATCCCCATCTTCATGAGTTGAGGGGCCATTTTGCTTTTCTTCATTTCAGTGAATGTGGATTGTGATTAGGTTAAATGAAAGTAGGCTGATATTCTGGAAGAAACCTTTAGAATATATTTAAACTTAAAATTTAATCTTACTTAAAAATACACTATAGCCCACAAGTGAAAATTTATGTTTCCAAAAGCACCGTTGAAGACCACTTAACATTGACTATATACTCATAATATACATATCACAACAACAAAACATTAAAATTACACCTAAGGGTGACTATTCAGTGCAGGCTTACCAGGCACTGTTTATTGGGTAACTCATAATTTGAGTAAGAGTTTATATAGAAAGTATCGGGGACAGACATGACAACATTTAAGAAAATCTGTTTATCATATATTTCCTGGACCATAATGAAAATTTCTTTCATTTGATTCTCTTGATAACATTTTTTCAAGCGTTTTTCCTAATTACTATTTAGTACGGGAATATTTAATAGATGGTGGTAACTTAGAAATTTCTCCATTAACAAAAAAAACCCTTCCCCCACTAACACACAGACATATCCTCCAGTGATTTTGTAACTCTCTATTCCTTTCCCTTTCCGTGTCCTCACACTTCAGAACATTCCCAGCTTCTGCAGCAACCCTGGCTTTTATCTTACTTCCTCTCTTAAGAAAGGCTAGATAAGGGAGTTCATTAATTTGTGATCATCATAAACTCACTGACCAGGGTTGTTGACTCAACCCAAATAACGTAGGTCTGATTTGTAAATAAGCAAGCAACTGGGGAGTTGTACTAACTTCACACTCAAAAGGTATATATGACTTTATTTTTGCTATTTCTTCTACTGATAAGTGGGTTTGAATTATTATTATTATTGTTTTATTTATTTATTTATTTATTTATTTATTTATTTATTTATGTGAGACAGAGTCTCGCTCTGTCACCCAGGCTGGAGTGCAGTGGCGAGATCTCGGCTCACTGCAAGCTCCGCCTCCTGGGTTCATGCCATTCTCCTGCCTCAGCCTCCCAAGTAGCTGGGACTACAGGCACCCGCCACCACGCCTGGCTAAGTTTTTGCATTTTTAGTAGAAAATAAACTATTTTTGGTTTCACCGTTTTAGCCAGGATGGTCTCGATCTCCTGATCTCGTGATCCGCCCACCTCGGCCTCCCAAAGTGCTGGGATTTCAGGCATGAGCCACTGCGCCTGGCCGGGTTTGCATTATTTTTATTACTAAATATCATGGGATAAAATCAAAAGCCTATTGCATAAGACAGACAGAAATTTAATTCTAAGCCTTGACATTTAGTAGCTTTATGACCTTGGGTAAGTTATTTATTCATTTTTAGCTTCTGTTTGCTTATCTTAATAAAAGGGACAATATGATCTCCTTTATAAAGTTATAAAGACGAAAAAAAGTGCATTCATAACTTCCTAGCACAATGCCTGGCATATGGAAGGTACTCATTAAGAGTTTTCTCTTTGTACAAACAAGGATTGATGACAGATTTATGTTAATAAGTGTAGCCTGGACAAAAGATATAGGACCCCCTCAACACTTATCCATCTTGCAGCAGTAATTCGTTTCTTTTTAGATTGTTAAATAACATTCCATTTTATTAATAAGCCACATTTTAAAATTCATTCATCAATTGTTAAACATTTAAGTTCGTTCAATTTGTTGCTACTGTAAATTATGCTTCTGTGGAACATCTGTATACAATTTTGGCTACATACCTGCGAGTGGAATTACTGGGTCAAATGGCAACTCTAAATTTAACCTTTGAGTTACTGTCAGATTATTTTGTAAAGAAGCTAGCGTATATTCCATTTTACATTTCCATCAGCAGAGTATGTTGGTTCCAATCATCCACAATCTCACTCAAACTGGTAATTTTCTACTTTTAAAATTATAGCCAGCCTAGAAGATGTGAAATGGTATCTTATTGTGGTTTTGATTAGCATTTCCTTGATGGCGAATCTTGTTGAGGCTCTGTTTATGTGCTTATTGGCCATTTATATATCTTCTTTGGAGAAATGTTTATTCATATATTTTCCCATTTTAGAATGTTGTTTTTTAATATTTGTTGTAAGAATTATTTATACTTCTATAAACAATTTTTTTATAAGATATACGATTTGCAGATATTGACTTTAATTCTGTGGGTTGTCATGTCACTTCCCTGATGTCTTTTGAAGCATAAATTTTTTAAAATTTTTCTTATGCCTTTACTTCTTCTACTTGTTTTGGATTCAATTTATTGTGTTTTCCAGTGTCTAAAAGTGGGAGATAGCATCACTAATAGCTATATTAACCTTCTAATTTACCACTTATTTTCTGATCATGTTAGTCCATTTTCTGTTGCTATGAAGAGATACCTGAGACTAGGTAATTTATAAAGAAAAAAGTATTATTTATTTTTTATATTTTTTTAAGACAGTCTCACTCTGCCACCCAGGCTAGAATGCAGTGGCATGACCTCTGCTCACCGCAACCTCTGCCTCCTGAGTTCAAGTGCTTCTTGTGCCTCAGCCTCCTGAGTAGCTGGGATTACAGGCATGTGCTACCATGCCCAGCTAATTTTTGTAATTTTAATAGAGACAGGGTTTTGCCGTGTTGACAAGGCTGGTCTCAAACTCCTGGCCTCAGATGATCCTGCCATCTCAGCCTTCCAAAGTGCTGGGATTACAGGTGTGAGCCACTGCCCTTGGCCAAAAGAGGTTTATTTGGTTCACTTTTTTTTTTTTTTTTCTTTTTTTTGAGACAGAGTCTTGCTCTGTTGCTCACGCTAGAATGCAGTGGTGCAGTCTCGGCTCACTGCAGCCTCTGTCTCTCGAGTTCCAGCAATTCTCCTGCCTCAGCCCCCTGGGAAGCTGGGAGTAAAGGTGCACACCACCGTGCCTAGCTAATTTTTGTATTTTTAGTAGAGATAGGGTTTCACCATATTGACCAGGCTGATCTCAAACTCCTGGCCTCAAATGATCCTGCCATCTCAGCCTTCCAAAGTGCTGGGATTACAGGTGTGAGCCACTGCCCTTGGCCAAAAGAGGTTTATTTGGTTCACTTTTTTTTTTTTTTTTTTTTTTTTGAGACAGAGTCTTGCTCTGTTGCTCACGCTAGAATGCAGTGGTGCAGTCTCGGCTCACTGCAGCCTCTGTCTCTCGAGTTCCAGCAATTCTCCTGCCTCAGCCCCCTGGGAAGCTGGGAGTAAAGGTGCACACCACCGTGCCTAGCTAATTTTTGTATTTTTAGTAGAGATAGGGTTTCACCATATTGACCAGGCTGGTCTCGAACTCCTGACCTCAGGTGATCTGCCCACCTCAGTCTCCCAAATTGCTGGCATTACAGGAGTGAGCCACTGCACCTGGCCAGTTCTCATTTTAAACAGGCTATACAAGCATGGCACCAGCATCTGCTTTTCTTCTGATGAGTCCTTGGGAAGCTTTTAGTCATAGTGGAAAAAAAGGGGAATCAGTGTGTCACATTTTGAAAGGGAGAGGGAGAGGGACAAAAAGGTGCCAGGACCCTTTAAACAACCAGCTCTCCAGTAAACTAACAGAGAGGAAAAGGGAGAGGGAGTAGGGGAGGGGGAGAGGGAGGTGCCAGGACCCTTTAAACAACCAGCTCTCCAGTAAACTAACAGAGTGGGAGAGAGAGAGGGAGAGGGAGAAAGGGAAAGAAGTACCAGAACCCTTTAAACAACCAGCTCTCCAGTAAACAAACAGAGTGAGAACTCACCCATTACCATGAGGAGGACATTAAGCCATTCATGAGGGATCAACCCCTATGACTCAAGCATTTCCCACTAGACCCACCTATAACTTTGGAGGTCACATTCCAAAATGACATTCGGAGGGAATAAAACATCTAAAACACATCACTGGTTCTACTAATTTATTCATTTGGATTCAAATTACCATCTGGTATCATTTCTGTACTCCAAAAGAAGTTTCATGACACCTACCTCTGTGCTATTACTGAGAAATATATTACATTTCTGTATGGTTTAGGTCCAGCAATACAATTACATACATGTTACTTTATACAGTTTTTAAAACTCAGTTAAGAAAAGTAAAGAGAGGAAATACTCATTTATATTCTCTTTGATAATTATTTAATTGTTTTATTGGGTTTTTTTTTAAGGATTTAAATTATGATCTGGTGTTACTTGCTCTTAGTTTGAGGTATTCCTTAGTGTTTTTTGTAAGGCAAACCTGTTTGCAAAACATTGTCTTAGTATTTATTTATTTATGTTTTAATCTATTAATATTTTTCATCTCCATTTTAAAAAGATAGCATTCTGGATATAATAGTCGGTTGATAGCTGTGTGAGTGTATATGTTTTTGTTTGTTTGTTTATTTTTCTCTTTGAGCATTTACTATATGCTCCTAATGCCTTCTGGGCATGCATTATTTCTGATGAGATGACAGATGTTAATCTTATTGAAATTCCCTTGTATGTGATGAGTCATTTTTCTCTTGCTGCTTTCAAAATGTTCTCCTTGACTTTGGCTTTCTCTATTGTAATCATGATGTGCCTAGTGTCAATATCTTTGCATTTATCCCACTTGGTTTTGGTAAACTTGTTTGATGGGTAGATTGATTTTTTTCATAATTTAAAAAATTTTCAGTCATTAATGGTTTTCACTCATTTGGGAGTTTTTTATCCATTATTTTTATCCTTTTCTTTCCTGTTGCTTCTTTTCTCTCCTCCTCTCCTGGAACCTGTACCCATTAAATGTATGTTGATGCTCTGGTCATCCTTTTTCATTTTATTTTCTCTGTATTCTTCAGATTGAAAAATCTCTATTAATGGGTCATTAATTTTGCCCATTGTTTTTCTGCCAATTCAAATCTATTAGGTTGGTGCAAAAGTAATCACGATTTTTGCATCAAAAGGAATACCAAAACCACAATTACTTTTGCACCAACTTAATATGATGAACCCCTGTGGTGATTTTTTTATTTCTGCTATTGATTTTTAATTGCAGTATTTCTACTTGAATCATTTTTTTCTAACTTCTGTTTTACTGAAATTTTCCACTTCATAAGACATTGTAATTATGCCTTCCTTTACTTCTTTAAACATGCTTTTTTTTTTTGTTCTTCATATATATTTATAATGGCTGCTTTGAAGTCTTTGTTTCATAATTTCTGGATCATGTCACAAACGGTATCTGTTGCTTGTTTTTAAATTTCCCTTCACAAGGGTAACACCATTTATTTGCATTTCTCATATTTGTCGTTGTTTAAGACTAAATGTCTTAAGTGACATTTAGTCACTTAAGAGAATCTATCATAGCAACTCTGGATACTGATTCTTCCATTCCCTGGACCTTGTTTTACTTGTAATTTTCTTTTTTCTTGTTTAGTGATACAGTTGGAGTATTTTAGTGAAATCTGCTATCTCTTCCGTGTAAAGCATCTGATGTTGATTCACAGAGAGTGCACTGTGGGCATGCACACAGTCATGCCAGGATGGCAGTGGTTTTAGCAGGACTTTCTTTGGCTGTCTCTTTCCCTGATGGTCCTGTAAAGCGTCTGCCTTTGTTATGTCACATCCAGCTTTCAGGGTCCACTAATCGCTTGCTGATTTCTCTAATTTTTTTTTCTATATGATGAAGCACTGGGACATAAATTGTTCCACAGTCTGATCCAATTAAGCTGGGGCCCATTTTCACAGGTAGATTTTAATGCAAGTCCTTGTTCTTTCTGGCAAACTGCTGGCCTTTGGTCTAGGTTGTTGCACTTAATTACTTATCACCAAAATATCCATTGTTTCTGATAACATTCTTGGGCTTTTTAATGTCCCATAGTCAGTTTCAAATAATGTCATGTCCGTTGGAGAGAGATTCAGATCTCTGTTTTTTTGCTTGTTTGTTTTGTTTTGTGTTTGTACTGCCTCTTTTCTATCAAAACCTTTGAGGCTCTGCTCTGGAGCTGGGCACATGGACAGCAGCCTGCTTCTACTGGTGTGACACCTCTGCTTTATGAGAAGAACCTGGGGATGGGACACTATTTTCTGCTTTTCTTGATTTGTCTCTTCCAGTATGGAACCTCTTCTCTACAAGTGTAGTGAGGGAAAGGCAATCAGCATCCCAATATCCTTGGCCTGCTTTTCCTAGGCTCAAGCCTCTGTCCTATGAGGGGAGAATGGGTGAAGGAAAGGCATCCTCAATCTCTCTACCACCTTTGATGGAATTTACTTTCTGAACATGAAGTTTGCAGGGGTAGTAAGAAATGCTGTTATCCTGCCCTTTCCAGTGAGATACCCTGTCCCTTGTCTGGTGGACCCTCCTTCTTTATCATATTTTCCTGGGTTAGAGCTTCTGTCATCGTGGTATGTTAGAGAAGGAGGAGGGAGGGTCATGGCTTAGGTGCCACACAATCTACATTCTCCTTACAGGGCTTTAGTAGATTTTCTTGAATAGATGTTTCTTTATTTAACGTATGTTTTCAGGACAATCTCCGGAGATTTTATTTATAAAAAATAATAGTTTGCACCAGTAATGCCTGTTTCATGAACAGTGGGTTGATGCTGCTATTCTAAAAGTTACCCCTGTTATCTTCCCTAAAAGTCACCAATAACTTGAGGTCTATTTAGACTATATATCATAATTGATCACATAGATAGATAGCCACAGATACTTCTTTTATAAAAATTTGGAAGAAACTTATATATGTACATTACACTTTCCCAACATTACTTTTTGGCTTACATTGTAGTTTTGAGTTTTATGTATAGCTTTAATTAATTTCAAATTAATTAACTGAAATATAGTTTATTTACTGTTTTATTCTATATAATTTTACTACAATGTATTCATTTTGTGTGAACCACAGATCTTTAACTCAGAGTTCTAGGGCATATATCTAGGTCGATTACCAATGATTTGCGCTTTATTTGCATTTCTCTGGTTATTAGTGAAATGAAGCATTTTTTTTTAATGTGTTTGTTGGTCACTTGTATGTCTTCTTTTGAGAAGTCTCTGTTTATGTCTTTTGACTATTTTTAGTAGGGTCATTTGTTTTTTGCTTGTTCAATTGTTTAAGTTTCTTATAGATTCTGGATATCAGACTTTTGCCAGATGCATAGTTTGCAAACATTTTCTTCCACTTTGTAGGTTATCTGTTTACACTGTTAATAGTTTCTTTTGCTGTGCAGAAGCTCTTTAGTTTAATTAGGACCAATTTGTCAATTTTTGTTTTTGTTCCAATTGCTTTTGAGGTCTTAGTCATAAATTCTTTCCAAAGTCCGGAAAGATGTTTTCTATTTTTCTTCTAGGATTCTTATAGTTTGTTGTCTTATATTTAAATCTTTAATTGATTTTGAGTTAGTTTTCCATATGGTGAAAGATATGGGTCCAATTTTATTCTTCTGCACGGCTTGCCCATTATCCCATCACCATTTATCGAATAAGGAATCCTTTTCCTATTGCCCATTTTTGTCAACTTCATTGAGGATCATATGGCTGTAGGTGTGTGGTTTTCTATATAGATTTTCTGTTCTGTTCTATTGGTCTATGTTTGTTTTTGTTCCAGTATCATACTGTTTCTGTTAACTGTAGCCTGATAGTATAGTTTGAAGTTGGTTAATGTGATGCCTATGGCTTTGTTCTTTAAGCTTATGATAGCTTTGACTATCTGAGCTTGTTTTTGGTTCCATATGAATTTTAGCCTAGATTTTTTCCAATTCTTTGAAGAATGTTGCTGATAGTCTAATGAAAGCAGCACAGAATCTGTAGATTGTTTTGGGCAGTATGACCATTTTAATGATACTAATTCTTTCAATCAATAAGCATGGAATATTTTTCCCTTTGTTTGTGTCATGCATGATTATTTTTAGCAGTATTTTGTATTTCTCCTTGCAGAAATCTTTCACTTCATTGGTTTGAAGTAATCCTAGATATTTTATATTTATTGTATGTAGACTTTGTTTTCAAAGGTTTTTTTTTCCCCTTCTCAGCACCCAGTTTTCTAATCAAGGAGAAGGAGAAAAGAACTAAAAGTGAAAAAAAAAAATGTCAGCTGAGCCTGTTACCTTTAAAAGTTTTTTTCCTGAAACACCAGTCATCAATTCTGTGTATTTCTCAACAACTTGATATGGGTTACATGGTTATCCCTTCATATAAGATAATCTGCGATGTAAGTATTTGTAGCTGGGAACATTAAATTTTGCCATATAACACATGAAGATTCCCATTTCTTTTGAGCTGTCTTATTGTTTGTTTTCTTCTTCTTCTTCAGAATAATAATAATAAGCATTGCCTTGATTGGCATATGTCTACATTTATAATTAGAGGTTGAAGGTCAGAGAGTGGGTTTTCTAATATATAATTCAGTTACATTGCTGGAATCGATTTGTGTTTATTTTAGATACATCAATCTTCTGAAGCTAGTTGGTACATTTGAAGTATCAAGCATTCTTGGGAAACCCTTAGAATATTAGAGTTAGAAGACATCCTAAAAAGCAATTAATTTAACTTTTTCCTTACAGTTGTACAAACAAAGGCTATGAAAGCTTAAGTGGCTTTCCTGAAGTTACAGCTGAGATTAAAAATTATTTTTTTTCTGATTCCCGGTTTATTCAGTGCTTGTTTACTATGGTTTTAGTTAGCTTTTCCTTAGCTTTCCAATTATACTACAAAGTTGCTTGAGGGCAGGGCTGTGACTTAAGCAGTTAAATAATTTATTACTCTTTACTGTCATTCAACACCTAACATATATATTTAATTAAATAGGTGCTCAATTCATCTTGTTGATTTATAAAGCTCAAATAGTTCCTAGAATAAATATTACATGCTGATTCTGAAAGTTTCCACATCCTGTAAAAACAATTTTGATTTTATAGGATAAAATGGAAAAGATAGAATTTAATGATTCTATTATCTAATATAAAGCAGATATAATCTTATACATTTTTATTTGTCTCAAATACACTAAAGTTATTAATAGATCTTTTTATGCCAATGTACTTATGTAAAAAATATACAGACAATGTAAAGAGAATTAAGCCATTATTTTTCATCAACAAGATTAAGTTGTAATAATTTTCTAACCAAATCTTAAGAACCTATTTCCATACTGGAGAGATTTAAAAAAAAAGACTCAGTAAATATGTCAGAGGCTTCCTAAGAACAGTTTCTCTCACACTCTAAATATATATAATGCGTAAATCTAATTTTTGTTTCCCATGAGGAATAATAGGGAATATCAAGTTGATATTTAGCTGTTATAAAGTCAAAGGACAAATATTTCCAGTTATTACAGAGGTAATTATATGTATTCAAAAATAATTGAGAAAGAAATGCTATATAATCTTTCATGTCCAAATGTCATACAGGAGTGTTTGTGTTTTTTTTTTTTTTTTTTTTTTTTTTCCAGAAGAAGGTAGGATAAATGCCACTCTAAGAGGACTAAATAAAGGTAATTAACTCTGATTTATCTGAAAAAACTAAATATTCATTATTTTCACCATGTATATATGTGGAAGATAGCTGCAAGCAAATTTCTTTGAAGTAAAAAATGCTATCATTTAAAAATTTAAATCCATTCATATTTCTATTCAAATCTGTAAGAGAATATAATTATGTATCCACTCACCACCTTCAATTTATGAAGCCTGAAAAAAATGTTAATAATATACTGCAGATGTCAGACATTTGGACTGAAATTATTCTTATGTGGTAGGATAATGCTCCCAGGTATTAAATATTTGCCTAAAAGCAATTTCTGGTTTTGCTATTTAGGGACAAAATATTGGCTTAAAATGATTATTATTAAAAGTGAACTCATCGAGTAATGTCATTCCTCTTCTCATTAGATTTAAAATAAAGGCAAAGTCCTTTTCCATCATTTCAAAACTCTATGTGATCTGACTTTGGCTTACTTTGACTTTTTCTAGGACTGTCTCTCTCTCCCTGATGATGCTCTAGCTTCCACAACGTTCTTTTTATTACTTTAACAGGTCCTTGGAACCTTTGTACTGCATGGAATGCTCTTTCTGTATCTTTGCATGGCTAACATTTTATCCTTCAGAACCTGGCTAAAATGCCATTTATGTCTGAGATACCTTCCTGCCACTCAATCTAAAATAGACACCCAAGAGTTGATCTTTATATCATCTTTAACCCCCTGGTGATTTTTATGATTCTTTATTTTATTGCCTGCGTGTGTCCCACTGACCTCTCCTCCAGAATTTAAGCTTTCTGAGAATAGAGGCTTTCTTGTCTCATTCATGTTCTTTCTCTAATAAAAAAAAAAAATTATGTCTGCATATAATACAGACTTCAAAAATGCTTATTGAAACAATATATCAATAAAACTGGACAGTAGAAAGCAAACAGATGAACTTTGGCAGGAAATCTCAGATTATCAGCTTTAAAACCTTAGAGCTGAAAGTGCCTTAGAGATCAGAGTCTTGATTCGACGCATGGGGATATGATAAGCCTGAAAGTTTAAGCTACTACCCAAGGTCACACACCAAAAGGGGCAGAAAACACATGTATCTGTCATACAAATACTCTTCACTGTTCATTCTCTTAATATTAGCTATGCCTGAATTCCTGCTCTAAAGAAATAATGTACCTAGTTTCATTGACCAGAAGACTAACCAAGTATTTAGAAATTTATTGAACTAATGATTTTATTTTGCAAATAATTTTATTGTGAGAAAAGAATAAAGTTTTAGAAATTAACAGATGGGAAAGATCAATATTTGTCTTGGTGACTATATTGAAAAAGAAGGGATAAAATATAATTTAGTCCTGAAAATCAGGTATAATACATTACTTGGAACTAATAGAATACAAAACGCAAGGTATAAGAAGCAGTGTTAACCAAAACTGACGTAAACATTTTGGGTAGATGGTGAATTTCAAATGGTTGTTTTTAATCAGATAATAGGAGAGTTCCAGGTGGCTAAAATGCTTGCCATTTATTTAGATGAAAACATAATAGAAGCAAAAGAACTTAATTAATTTATAAAGAAAAAAAAGAGACCTTTTTTTTTCTCTCCCTATATAACAATGCTTCTAAAAGTTGTGGTCTGTGCAGCACAGCTATGGATATTTTGCAAATAAATGTCTAGTTGTGCCTCTAATGAATGTGAAAGTAATTTAGAAAAAGCTCCCCAGGTAGACTTTGATAACCCCTTGAGTTTTTCCTCCATAATGAAAAAGTTTGTTCTGTTGAGTGTGCTTTCCTTAAAGCAAATGAATTAACATTTTATAAATTGGGTTTACATTTACAGAGAAGGACCTCCATGTTAAAATTATTTGATTACTAAAGAGGGTAGGATATTATAAATAAAATATTTAAATAATAAGTTAACCCAAAGAAATACATTAAATATTCTTGATTATAAAAGCAGAATTATTAACCTCAATGTTTAAAAAAATTCTTATGTCATTTTAAACACACTAAAGAACATTCACCAGTTGCCAACCTATAGGAAAATGTCAACCTTATAATTTGTATATCTACAGTTGTAATAAAGAATAATTCAAGATGTCCAACTATGGAAAATGGCATACAAGACGAAAAAGTCCTTTTTTTGTCCTTAATTCTTTCCATTGTTCTTGTAGTTTATAGTTTTTATTCCCCAGGGATAGAGATTAGCAATTATCTTTTTGAATATATAAAGATGTTTATAGATGTTGTGATTTCTTAACATATCTCATGAAAATCTAGGCTACAGAGCCTTTCCTAACTTGTAACTTTATATATGAATAATGTTTTTTGGTATCTTTGTGGTCTGCCTTAGAGATCATAGGAGAAAATTTATAATACAGAAATTTGCTCAAAGGATAGGAATAGCAACTATTCACCTCCTATGGAAGTCATGATCTAAATGACTCAGTTTATTGCAATATTTTTCTTGTTTTCCTACTTATAATGATGCCTCAGAAAGAGAGATAGAGATAGAAGACAGAGTAAAAGGGATTATCAGTTATTAATCACTGTATATAAAAAAACTACTGCAAAAGTGAATAGCTTAAAGCACAACAATTTATCCTTTTTTTTTTTTCGAGACAGATTCAAGCTCTGTCGCGCAGTCTGAAGTGCAGTGGTGCAATCTCTGCTCACTGCAACCTCCACCTCCCAAGTTCAAGCAATTCTCTTGTCTCAGCCTCTCAAGTAGCTGAGACCACAGGCGTGCACCACCACACCTGGATAATTTTTTTTTTTCATATTTTTTGTAGAAACAGAGTTTCACTATGTTGGCCAGGCTGGTCCCGACCTCCTGGCCTCAAGTGATCTGCCCGTGTCAGCCTCTCAAAGTGCTAGGATTACAGGTGTGAGCCACCACACCCAGCGAACTATTTAATTTGTTCTTGAATCTGCAGTATAGCCAAGACTCAGTAGGGATGTCTTGTATATGCTACATGTCATGTTGATTGGAGAGATTTGACTGGGGTAGAGTTTTGCAAGATGACTTCATCTACCTGTTTATTGGTTCCTTTGGTGTGACCAAGATGTCTAGGACCTGGCTGGTCAGTCTCCCTCCCTCTCTTTCTTTCTTTTTTTTTTTTTTTTTCTCTTTCTCTTTCTCTTTCTCTATAGGCCCAAACCATTAAAGTTCTCACTATACTCTCCCTTTCCAGCATAGTAGTTGAACAATTTTACATGATAGCTCAGGACTTCAAAAAAGCAAAAGTGGAAGCTACTGGGCCTCATAAGCATATTTTCATTTCTGTCCCATTCTATAGCTCAAAGCAAGTCTTGAGGCTAGCCCAGGTCAAGGGTAAAATAGACTCGATTTTTTGACAGAAATAATGTTATGTATGCTCAAGGATGTAAGGTGACATTAGTGTCTATCTTTGCAAACCATCCACTATAGAAAGAAGAATGAAAATGAAGAGAAATGTAACAAAACACAAACCTTGCAAAATGTTGCTTCTCCATCAATGTTATTCTAGTTAATATCTCCTCTACTTATCAAGTTGTTCAGTTTGGTAGTCTTAATCTTTCTTATTATATCAAAACTTAACTATACCTCACTAACTCTGTATGTGTGTCCCACCTCCCCCTTCCCTATATCCAATTCAAGCATGCTCCAGCCATCATCATTCTACCGAAACTAGTTTTATATCTGTTTCTCCTCCTCCCTTCACTATATCCTTCATACTATTACACTTTTGCAAAAAGAGTCATCTTTTTAAAACACAAAACTTCGGCCAGGTGCAGTGGCTCATGCCTGTAATCTCAGTACTTTGGGAGGCCGAGGCAGGTGGATCACGAGGTCAGGAGATTGAGACCATCCTGGCTAACACAGTGAAACCCTGTCTCTACTAAAAATACAAAAAATTAGCCGGGTGTGGTGGCAGATGCCTGTAATCCCAGCTACTTGGGAGGCTGAGGCAGGAGAATGGCGTGAATCCGGGAAGCGGAGCTTGCAGTGAGCCGAGATCGTGCCACTGCACTCCAGCCTGGGCGACAGAGCTAGACTCCCTCTCAAAAACAACAACAGCAACAAAAACACAAAACTTCATGTTAATTTCTTTCTTAGAAAGCCTTGAATAGCTCCATATTTTATAAACCATGAAATCTAAATTTCTTATACTTTTACAGAAAGCACTCTCTAATTTTTGTTTTTGCTGCTATAACTCTTTCGTTCTAGTTATTTCCTTACATATATACAACTTACACTGTTATCATTCTGATTTATTCACAGTTCCCCAAAGTCACCATGCTCAGATTTTATCTCCCTGATTTTATACATGTTTCTCTTTCTCCAGAAAGCTATTTTTCTTCATTTATTTGAAAATACCTCACTTTTTCTATAAGACCCAGCTCAAGAATTTCCCATTCTCCAGAGGTTTCATTGACCTACTCAAATAGGAGTGATAAAGTTTAGGTCCGAATTATTTCTGTACCAAACATTTATAGCACTTAGCATATTGACTTCCATATAGTATCAGTTAATATTCAGCAAATTACATATGAACAAGGAGATACAACACTGTTTGCCATGAGTAACTATGAAAAACATTATTTTCAGTAAGAAGAAGCCCACTTTGCAAAGAAAACTATGATCTGGAAGTAGGTTGGTCCATGTACACAGTTTATCTAAACTGGGCAGAGATCATAATCACAAAGTCCACAATATTTTCAGTTGGAGCTTTTATGATACAAGATTATAAAATGGCACTTTGGTCAAGTGCCTTTTATTACTCATTCATCATCTTCTGGAGGTAACAAAGCAAGAAAGTGGCAGAACTGATCACTGCAAAAGCAAAAAGTTGAGAGTATGGTGCTTAATAGCTGTCATGATTCCACCCTATTGACAAATTTGCAAAACCCATTACATTTATAAAATATTGTTTAGACTAAAAATTTCAATGTAATATCTATCATCAGTGCATGCATTTTAAAAGATGATTATGCTAGCTAAGTAGCAAACAAGCATTAGAGTCTAAAAAAAAGCAGGATGTTTTTCCACACAAAAGCACATAAACCTCAGTAAATCTTGAAATGCTAGTGATTAAAATCAATGTGAAAATTTACAAACAAGTTCAAACTACCAAATAATAAGTTGGAATAAAGTAGTAGAATCTTATCTGGCAGTCATGGCTTTATTTTTAATCTAAGATAAACTTCTATTGTTGCCCAGATCAGTTGAGTGTAGGCATGTTTTGGATATGAAAAAAATCTGGTTACTCGTGGGTCTTGAAAATTTTAAGGTTTTGCTGAAATACACATTCTGGGCTGGGCGCGGTGGCTCACCCCTGTAATCCCAGCACTTTGGGAGGCCGAGGCAGGTGGATCACGAGGTCAGGAGATCGAGACCATCCTGGCTAACACGGTGAAACTCCGTCTCTACTAAAAATACAAAAAATTAGCCAGACATTGTAGCGGGCGCCTGTAATCCCAGCTACTTGGGAGGCTGAAGCAGGAGAATGGCATGAACCCAGGAGGGGAAGCTTGCAGTGAGCCGAGATTGTGTCACTGCACTCCAGCCTGGGCAACAGAGCGAGACTCCATCTCAAAAAAAAAAAAAAAAGTACACATTCTGTGTAACATCCTCTCATGGTATGCCAGGTTTATGTTTTGAAGTACGTATCTAAAGAGAAAGTATCAGTATTGTGGAATGGGAAATGAAGTACTATTTATTAGGTGATTAGTATCTTCTGGAAATTATGCTTGATATTTCTGCATACATCAGTTTTAAGAACTTGCAATAAATATTTAAGATTAGTAATATTAACTCCAGTTTACATATACGGAAATAGAAACCCAGAAATACATATATATTTTTAAAATTCTTTAAGCAGGATCACCTATTAATAGGTACAGACAGAGATGGGAATTAAAGTCATCCTTTTTGGTTCTTGTAGTTGAGCCCCACAGGAAATTCATCTAAGATTCATATATGCCACTGTAGCTTCTGAGGAGTAATGACCCAGCATTTGAAGTTCAGAATGTGAAAGTTGCTGGACAAGTTTCTCGATTGTCATGTGAAGAAAATGTTTCAAGGATCAAATATTAAGACAAAAATTATCAGTAAATTGCTTGGCACCAAGAACCTTAAAGGACAAATTATTATTCTTTTCTCATCAATGAGCCAAACTAAGGTTTGGAAATGAAGTTTTGAATCAGTCAGGGTGGGCAAACGAAGTCAAAAAAATCTACTTCTCTGATGCTAGTTTATTTTCCTTTGCTTTGCATTATCTTCATTCCACGATTTTAGTCTGCCCAGAAACCACTAACTGAAGAAAAGGGAATGAGAGAATGCTGAGAAGCACCAGTGAGCAAGTAATGCTTTTGCCCCTGAAGTGGCCCATGCAACTCAAGCTTCATCAGCTAAACCTGACTGACCAAACCCACTCTCAGTGAAGAGTCAACCTCTCTTTCTGCTCCAGTTTCCTAAAGAAGTGAAATGAGTGACCAGTAATAGAGTCTCTCATAAACATCTTTGTCTAACTTCATATCACATCAGCAAGCAACCTCAGTTTAACTCTAAAACCAAATTTTTTTTCCAAAAGAAAGAAATCAACAAAGTGAAAAGGCAATTTACAGAATTAGGGGAAATATTTGCAAACCATACATGTAAGAAAAGTTAAAATATATGGTCAAAATATATAAGGAACTCAGTAGAAAAAAAATTGATTAAAAAATGGACAAAAGACCTGAATAGACATTTCTCAAAAGAAAACTTACAAATGGACAACAGGTATGAGAAAAGTGCTCAACATCCCTAATTATCAGAAAAGTGCAAATTAGAACCACTATGAGATGTTACCTTATACTTGTTATAATGAGCATTATCGAAAAGATAATAAAGATAACAAGTGTTGATAAACATGTGGAGAAAATAAAACCCTTGTACACTCTTGGTGTGAATATCAATTAGTATAGCTATTAACAAAAAAGGTATGAAAATTTTTCAAAAATTAAAAATAGAACTCCCGGGAGGCAGATTGCAGTGAGTCTAGATCACACCACTGCACTCCAGCCTGACGACAGAGTGATACTCCGTCTCAATAAATAAATAAATAATAGAACTACTATATGATCTAGCAATACAATTTCTAGGTATACATTCAATGGAAATGAAATCAGTGTGTTAAAGAGATATCTGTACTCCCACATTCATTGCAGCATTAGTCACAAAAGCCAAGATACAGAAATAGTCTTACCTCCATTGATGGGTGAATGGATAAAGAAAATGTACACACACATACACAGTAATATTAATCAGTGTTAAAAATAAGAAAATACTTATTTGAGACATTTGGGACAACAGGGATAAAACTGAAGGTTATTATGCTAAGTGAAGTCAGCAGACACAACGTGACAAATCCCACATGATTTCATTTAAATGTAGAATTTAAAATAGTCGAATAGATATATACCGAGAATAAAATAGTGGTTGCCAGAGACTGCGGGGAGGCAGAAATGGAGAGAGATATTGGTCAAGCGGTTGAAAGTTTCAGTCACACAAGATGAATACATTCTGGAAATCTAATGTACAACAATGTGAATATAGTTAACAATATTGTATTGCAAAGTTCAAATTTGCTAAGAATGTAAATCTTAATTACTCTAATGACAAAAGAAAATGGTAACTACATGAGGTGATGAATATGTTAGCCTGATTGAGGCAATTACTTCACAATGTACACCTATATTAAAATATCAATTTGTACTTCTTAAATGTATACAATTTTCATTGGTCATTTATGCCTCAATGAAGATGGAGTGGAAAGTGGGCCAATGCTTTTTAACATCTACATTACATTTTATCTCACATAATAATAGCTGGCATTCTATTTGTCCAGCACTTTACTAACCACTGTGCAAAGATTTTCTCACTGAACTCATATCAATCCAATAAAGATAGTACTTTTACCATCGCCATTTTTCAAACGAAATTTTGTTTTCGAGGCTTGAAGGGATGGATTATCTTACTCAAGTCATGCTAATGCATGGTATCTGACAAGAGCCAAGTTCTTAATGATTACCAAAGTGAAAAGCAGTGGAGTATTACAAGTACATCAGATATAGATTAATTCCTAGATCTTACAGTCAAATTAGAACACTGTTTTGAAAAGCAACATGGCATAATCATTTATCAGTGTGTAAGTACAGCTATACTCTCAGAAAAATAACATGGAGAAATTATAAAAGAAGTGACTGTCTTTAAAAATATGACTACTTGAGGTTGCATGTAGTACTAGTTCCTTACCTAAGGTTCAACTCTTAGGCCCCTTCTCCAGTATACTTTTGTAATATTATCTGATTTCATAGTTCTACTTCATCACCCCAAAATTTGGCTACAATTATTTAGTATTTCTTTTATATAGTTAAATATTTGCCTTTCATTTGGATTTTTTGTTTTGTTTGTTAATTTACATCCAGCTAAATTATTTTAACATGGTATACTCAGCCCCAAGCCTCTTACGGTATTCTTCTTTTTGGGGGGTCTGAAGTGCTTTCTAGGGGCAATAGTTTTATTTTAAAAGCCACTTTTGCTGGGCGTGGTGGCTCACGCCTGTAATCCCGGTACTTTGGGAGGCCGAGGCGGGCGGATCACGAGGTCAACAGATCGAGACCATCCTGGCTAACATGATGAAACCCCGTCTCTACTAAAAATACAAAAAATTTGCCGGGCGTGGTGGCGGGCTCCAGTAGTCCCAGCTACTCAGGAGGCTGAGGCAGGAGAATGGCGTGAACCTGGGAGGCGGAGCTTGCAGTGAGCCGAGATCAAGCCACTGCACTCCAGCCTGGGTGACAGAGCGAGACTCCGTCAAAAAAAAAAAGAAAGCCACTTTCATATAATAACAGAACAACTACCACAAAAAGAGTGAACACATATATTGCTAATTGCATATCAATTAATGTCTTAAGCACAACATAGATTAATTCACCTAAATCTTCCTGTGACCTTATGTGTCAGTCATTTCCTAGATGAGGAAATAGGGCACAGAGCTACGTGGCTCATAAGTGATGAAGCCTAGAAGTCAAAGCAATCTGTCTTTGATTTTTAAAATGTTGTTTATTTTTAATTTTTGTTGGTACATAGTAGTTGTGTATATTTATGGTGTACATGAGATGTTTTGATACCGACAGTCAATGTGAAATAAAGCAGTCTGTCTTGAAGTCTGCGAACTTAACTTCTATGATAAACTGCTTGCAAAATTTAGCAATCTCCTTTGAATCAATTTTCCTACATTTGGGAGATAATTCAAAAGAAAATGGAAAAAAATCCATATATATCATGGTGCTAGTGAACATATTAATTAATAATGTAATATTTGAAAGCATTACCAAATAAATGAAAAAGTTAATATACTACCATCAAAAAGTCCATATTATATCACACTACTCTCAAAAATGTTAAGTATCAGAATTGCATACACAGAAAATATTTATGTTTTACTATCCAATATATATTTTATTAATATCTAACTTGTGCAAAATCCTAGTAATATATGGAACAAGATAGATGACAGCCATGCATTCTTCTACTTATATTCTTGTTACTAAAACAGGAAATAGAGACAACCGAGAAATAAACAAATTAAATAATTACAGATTACATATTACTAAAGATAAAGAATAGGGTTCAAATTGCATCATCACATTAACTAAATACTTATACAATACACATATTTGCCTTGAACTGAAGGCAATTCACAATAAATAATTTAGCCTTTACTTTTGGTTGGGAGATTACATTGGATTTATATCTCCTTTAAATTTTCTTTAATATGTTTAACTAGAAAAAGACAAATACCCCAATTGAAAAATAGGCAAAGGAAATGAAAAGCTAGTCCACAAAAGAATAAATTTAAATAACCAATTAACAAGAATAAATAAAATTTCAGGGAAAATTGCATTTAGCCTCTTATTAGATTAAGTCACTATTCTATATGCTGTGCAGCACTTATTATTATTTGTTATTATGAAACCACTTTGGTCCCAAGTTTAATTTTTTTTTTTTGCCATCTAGAATATAAATTTCTGTAAAGCAGGAACCATGTCTGTTTTGTAACCCCTTCTCCAATTAAATCTGGAGTTCCTGCACCGTGATAGAAACATAGTAGGCAATCTGTAAACATTTGTTGAATAAATTAATTTAAAATACAGCATTTAAATTAAGTAAATGAGTTCAAATAATAAAATATACCACTTTTTCTCAATTTCTCGAGAGGAATTAAAAATTACAAAAATCAATGTTGGTTTCTCATTTCTTGCATGGAAATAAATTGATGAAATATTTTCTGAAATTCAATTTGCAAAGTGTTTCAAGGGCCTTCAAAAAAGTTCTCTTTCAAACAAAGAAATAAACTAAAACAAAAAAAGCAACAGGAGACCTGCTCATCTAATGTTACTGCTGAATCTTTATATTCCCTTCAATAATAGCTGTACCAGAAGTCTTGGGGAAATCCTAGCATATGAACTTTTAAAAAGTTATCTTTCAATTCTGTAATCTCCTGCATATAAACTTGTCAATATTAAACATTTCTGAAAAGCATGAGTCATTGTTTCTCTTTGTTCTGGAATTGTACATAACATTTTGTTCTTCATGTTTTTTCTGAATATTTCATAATATCTATATTTTTGCCATCGATGAAACACATTAAAACAGGCTTTTTAATATTTTTATGATTATGTTATTTTAGCATTATAATATATATTTAAAGTCTATTATAAAAAATAAGATATAGAATGAATGGCAGGTGGGAAGTATAAGTCCTCTCAGAAAAGTATGGGTATGCTATGTTGGTTGCTAAGTTGGAAGTATGGCAGCTCAGAAGACAGTAAGCCAGGGATATTGCATAAAGAAGTTGGAATTCAAAGGGAATCCTGAAGACTTGGTAGAATAAGAACCTGTAACTATGCTGGAGCAGTACATAAGGCAGTAGTAGAAATAATTTTCCAAGTAGCAGGAGCAAATGAGTATGCATATTGTGAAGGAAAGGCATGGGGCGTAGAGCAGAAGCTCTGAAATTCTAAATTGACTGAAACATAGGATGAGGGAAGAACACTGAGATAAACATTGGAAAAGAAAATTTGAGGACCACAGTTTGGCCTTGACCCAAGGTGGACAACACCAACCAAGAGAAATCATCTTCTCATGGCCAGAATTGATCTTTGGAAATATAATTTATTAGACAATTGTAAGTTTGAAATGGGAAAAGAGACTAAGGTTTAAAGACCAGATGGTAGCTAATAAAATACTTCAATATCAAAGCTAGTGAGAAATTAAAACAGTGTGGTGGCAGATTGATAGAGGAGCTGTTAGGAAATAGAGGGATGGTTCTAGGCCTGTGATTGAATACATGCAGATAGAGAAAGTAGGAATCAGAGATGAAGTCAGAATACCCAAACTTGTTTTTTGGAAGATGATTCCAGGATCAGAGATGGTTTTATTGTTGTTGCTTTTGCTATTGTTATAACATTAGCAAGAAAATGAAGTTGTAAGTAAACACGATATGTAATTTATGTAATTTCAGCAATATTGAGCTTAAGACTGTGCTAAGACAGCATACATATGAGATGAGATCAAGAATAAGTCATATTCAAAGAATGCACAAGATCATAGCAAAAGCAATTTGTAGTATATTTACATCTGTAAAATCAAGAAAGGTAAAAGGATATCCTTGACCTTATTAATGTACCAGTGTGATTTAGGTGTAAATTTCCCAAATATTTCTGTCATCTGGGAAGTTCATAAGCACAAGGCATAAAATATTTTCTTTAGGATGAGTGCGGTGGCTCACGCCTGTAATCCCAGCACTTTGGGATGCTAATAACCTGTTATTCTTTAGTATTAAAGAAAAACAGGCAAAATTTAAATGTTAAAGTTACTTCTACTGACTTATTTTTTTCCCAAAGGAAAACAGCTTTGAGAAGTCTTGGACTCCTTCTATAAAGGATACAGGAAGTAGTTTTAAAATTCACAAGATAAAGTAATCTTTATCTTGGCACTACTATTAGGGTGAGCTTAAGAATGAGGGTGTTGGTCTTGTATCCAATACTCATGGCGGGAATTCCTACATGGGGAATTCTAGCTTGATCCATAAGCAGCTAAATTCAATCAACTCCCTCACATGACACCTTATCTGTGACAGTCATTACATGCCCACAGATGATAATATTATGTAAGCCAGACATAGCGTTATTTTTATAGGATGACAGTGTATTACTAGAAAGGGTCCCAAGGCTTTCGCTATTTGGGAGGGGAATGTTTCTCTTTTTTGTTTCTTTTTTAAAAATAGACACATAGTCCAGCAGAATAGAGAGCCCAGAAATAAATCCACATATCTACAGCCAACTAATTTTTAATAAAGGGGCCAAGAACACACATTAAGATAAGGATTCCATTTTCATTAAATGGTGCTAGAAACATTGAATATACACATGCAGAAGAATGACCTAGATTCTTACCTCTCACTATGTACAAACTCAACTCCAAGTGGATTAAAGACTTAAATGTAAGACCCTATACCATGAAACTACCAGAAGAAAACATAGTGTAAACACTTCATGACACTAATCTGGGCAATAATTTTTTTGATAAGATCTCAAAAGCACAGACAGCAAAAGAAAAATTGGACAAATTAGACAAACAGATTACATCAAGTTAAGCTTCTGCACAGCAAAAAAAAAAAAAAAATCAGCAGTTGAAAAGACAACTTACAGAAGAGAAAACAATATTTTCAAACTATGCATCTGATCAGAGGTTAATATTAAGTATTTATAAGGAATACCAGCAACTTAATAGCAAATAAATAATCTAATTTAAAAATAGACAAAATCCCTGAAGAGACATGTCTTAAAAGAGTAAATACAAATGGTCAAGAGATGTAGAAAAAAATGTTCAACATCACTAATAACAAGGGAAATATAAATCAAAGACACAATGAGATATCACCTACACATGTGAGAAGCACTATTATCAAAAATGTGAGGCCGGGCATGGTGGCTACGCCTGTAATGCCCGGATTTCGGGAGGTCAAGGCAGGTGGATCACCTGAGGTCAGGAGCTCGAGACCAGCCTGGCCAACATGGTGAAACCCCATCTCTACTAAAAATACAAAAAAATTAGCCGGGTATGGTGATGCATGCCTGTAATCCCAGCTACTCGGGAGACTGAGGCAAGAGAATCGCTTGAACCCAGGAGGCAGAGGTTGCAGTGAGCGGAGATCATACCACTGCACTCCAGCCTGGGTGATTGATGGAGTAAGACTGTCACAAAAAAAAAAAAAAGAAAAAGAAAAAAGAAAGTAAAAGATAAATGTTGGCAAGGATGTGGAGAAAAGTGACCCCTTACACACTATTTATTGGTGGAAACCTAAATTAGTGTAGTCATTATAGAAAACAGTATAGAGGTTCAGTAACATAAGCCAGACACAGAAAAACAAATATTTTATGATCTCACTTATATGTGGAATCTAAAAATAAATTAACTCACTCATACAAGTGGAGAGTAGAAAAGTCATCACAGGAAGCTGGGGTAGGGGGAAATTGTGGGGTTAGGAAGAGGTTGGTCAATGGCTAAAAGGTTACAGTTAGATAAGAGGAATAAGTTCTAGTGTTCTATTGCACAGTAGAGTAATCATAGATAACAATAATTTATTACATATTTCAAAATAGATAGAAGGATTCTGAATGTTATCACCTCAAATAAATGATAGATATTGAAGTGATGGTTTACTAATTACTCTGACTTGATCATTACACAACGTATGCATGTATCAAAACATCACACTGTACCCCATAAATATGTATAATTGTTATGGGTGAATTATAAATAAAATAGAACTTTAAAAATAGTGTAAATAAACAACAAATAATTGAAGACATGGAATACTCTCAAATGAACTAACAAACATACAGTTGGGATTGCAGAAGGAGAGAAATGAAAGTGAATGAATAGAAACAATATTTGAAGAGATAATTAACAAAAGAGGTTAATCCAATAATCCAAGAAGCTCAGCAAACTCACAGACAACAACACATAAGCAAACAGCCCTAAACTTTTGAAAACTAAAGACAAGTAACAAAATAAAAAGCCTTACAAGCAGCCAGAGAAAAGAAAAGACATCATACTTTCACAGAGACAACAGTAAAACTAATGACTACAGAACAAGAGGAAAAAAAATTCTGAAAATAAAGTAATGCCATGTATATTAGATTGCTAAGGTTGCTATTACAAAATAGCACAGACTGGAGGGCTTCAACAACAGAAATCTATTTGCCCACAGTTCTGGAGGCTAGGACTCCACGATCCAGGTGTCAGCAGGTTTGTTTTCTCTGAGGTTGCTCTCCTTAGCTTACAAATGGCCACCTTTCATTTGTACTCACATAGCCTTTCCTCTGTCTGGGTGCATCCCTTGCTATCTCCTTTTCTTAAAAGAACACCAGTCCTACTGGATTAGGGTCCCACATTAATGACTTGGTTTAACTTTATTAATAATTACCTCTTTAAAGACCCTATCTCCAAATACACTCACATCATAAGTGACTGAGGATTAGGACTTCAACACATAAATTTGAAGGAGACTCAATTCAGCCCATAATATCCATCTTTAAAGTGGCAAAAGAAAATACACTTCAACACAGAATTCTATATCTAATAGAAAATATTCAGCACAACCACATGTAGGAAAAGACATTTTCAGACAAAAATGGAAGAAATTTTCTTAAGTAGATCTACAAGAATGGAAAATCTAAAGGGAATTCTTTAAGGAGCAGGAAAATGATTCCAAAAGAAAATGCAAGGGAAAGTGAAAAACATCAGAAAAAGCAAATATGAAGTTAAATACAAACAAACATTGATTTTATAAAATATAGTTTCATTTAAATTATACACAGAACTGAAATTAAAGGCAATCATAGTAAAAACAGCTAAGGAGTTTCAAAATTTCTATAATTCTAGCTACATTAAGAATATGGCAAAGACAAAATTTATATTAGACTTTAAAAAGTAAAGGATGCATGTTGTAATGTCTGAGAATGGTAAGAGAATATATATTTAACCAGTCAATGAAAGGAATATGTGGAATAATAAAAATATAAAATTATTGAAAGAAGTAAATAAAGGAGAGAAAAGCAACATAAAACTGATGAGCCAAAAGAGATTAATAAACCCAATTTGGTAGTAACTGTGTTAAATATAAATAAGCTGGCTGCTTCAAATAAAATACAGCTGCCAAAATGAATTGAGCAAAACATAAGGGATACTCTTTAAATATATGTATGCAATATGTATTATGGATATTTTATATAATATATGTTATCTATTTACCTTAAAAATTAAAAGTTAAAGAAGAGAAAAAACATTTATACAAACACTACCTGATAAGAAGATGGTATAACAAAACGAATGTCAGACAAAGGAGACTTTATGGGAAGAAGCAGTACTAGAGGTAAAGAAGGATTCTCTATAATGTGTCTATATAATATTAATATAATGCCATCCGTATAACATTAATATATAATAATCTTAAATGTGTATACATACAAAAATATAGTTTGAAGACATTTAAATTAACTGTTAACAGAAAGGGAAAATATGAAAATTGACCAGCATAAAGGGAAATAAGACACTTTTCTCCATAACTGAGAAAACACAGACAAAATATCAATGAAGATGTGGAATATCTGAGCAACACAATTAACAAACTTAACCTAACTCACTTATATACTACGTAGTCACAAAGTCTTGAAACATATATAAATCTGAGGGAAGGAGAGGGTTTGAAGAAAGATCTTTACATGCTGGTAATAAAATATTTCCAAATCTGGAGGCTGGTTACATGGATTCTCTGAACTTTCTCTGTGTGTGTGTGTGTGTGTGTGTGTGTGTGTGTGTTTGTTTGTGTGTATATACATACAAATGTATATTATTATTTATTGTATTTTAGTATTTATATGATTATATTTATATAATTTTAGTATTTTATTTATATTATTATAAATGTACATTATTTATATAGTTTTAATGTACAAATTTATGTTTTATAATATAAAATATATTATATAATATGTAATGTATATTATAAAATATATTATATATTATATATAACCTATATTAATATAATGCCATCAGTATAACATTAATATATAATAGCCGGGCGCGGTGGCTCACGCCTGTAATCTCAGCACTTTGGGAGGCTGAGGCGGGTGGATCACGAGGTCAGGAGATCGAGACCATCCTGGCTAACACGGTGAAACCCCGTCTCTACTAAAAAACACAAAAAAGTTAGCCGGGCGCGGTGGCGGGCGCCTGTAGTCCCAGCTACTCGGGAGGCTGAGGCAGGAGAATGGTGGGAACCCGCGAGGCGGAGTTTGCAGTGAGCCGAGATCGCGCCACTGCACTCCAGCCTGGGGGACAGAGTGAGACTCTGTCTCAAAAAATAAAAATAAATAAATAAATAAATAAAAATATAAAAAACATTAATATATAATAATCTTAAATGTATATACGTACAAAAATATAGTTTGAAGATATTTAAATTAACTGTTAACATAACAGAATATATATACAACATATATTATATATATTTGTTATATATAACATATATGTATATAAATAGAGTCATGTAATACAACAGTTCATAGAGACTTCCGTGCAATTTACTTGAAAAATTATTCCTAACCGTAGAACAAAATCTTTCTGGTCCATGTTTGGTGACTTTCCTTTATTTGAAAATGTATTGATTGAACTCTATGAAAACACTTAATTGTCACATAATTACTCCCCTGGTGGTAGAATTCCATTCTACATACATTATACTACCCTCTTATCAACATTTCCTCTGTAACACCCCATTCCCCATTCTAACGTGAAAGATGATGAATAGAAAACGCTGATGTTTTCTCAACCAGTCACATGTATTGCCTAATTATGAAAAAAAATTGAAGTGGGCTATAATCCAAATTTTCTGTGAGAAAACAGATTCAGAAGACACAATTAACTCATTTTAAGATAATGAAGTTGTAAAAGCCGTACTGGGACACAAAGCTACTTCACCTTTCCATTTAACTTTACTTTGAATATGATAAAGTCATTGAACTTCTGAATTAATGATTAAAAATGGCTTAATAGCTATTAATATCTAGTGTAGGTAAAGTTCATATATCAAAAGGAATTTTTAGTGCTAGACTGAAGATATAAATGGCATGATAATAATAGGAACTGATTTAGGACTTATGAGTTAAATTCTAAATCAAGGCCAGGTGCAGTGGCTCATGCCTGTAACCCCAGCACTTTGGGAGTAGTTGAGGAAGGAGGATTGCTTTGACCCAGGAGATCAAGACAAGCCTGGGCAACATAGCAATACCCCATCTCTACAAACAAATCTTAAAAATTAGCCAGGCATGGTGGTGTATGCCTGTGGTTTCAGCTACTCCAGAGGCTGAGGTGGAGGGATCACCTGAGCCCAGGAGGTGGAGGCTGCACGTAGAGGTGGTGACGTCACTACTCTCCAGCCTGGAGGACAGAGCAAGACCCTTTCTCCAAAATAAATAAATAAATAAATAAATAAAATAAAGAATGTCTTTCAGCACCCTGAGATTGTTATCTCCAAACATTTGGGACTTCTACCTGTCTGTATCTACAGCTAGATTGGTCTTCTATGAATATATGCTATGCAATACCTTTGAAGCATAGTCCTTACTTGGTTGTAAGCCTCAACTACACACACACACACACTAACTTCCTCATAGATTAAGTTAATGTAATTTCTTGACTCATTTTTAATGAGAGAAGCTACTTATAAATAAGCTATTAGGTGAGTTATTAAGACATACTATCATTTATTACTCAAATTAAATTCAGGGTGTTATTAAGGTTTCATGAAGATTATAATTCTGTATTCTATTAAGAAATTTGGCTTCTAAGAATGCCAGATAATTTTACAAGGCTCCTATAGATAATTGGGATTTACATATTTTTTCTGTAGGAAATGTTACCTGTGGGTCATCAGAGTTGTTTTGAGTTTGTACTACTCTTGAATTAATTAAATACTCTAGATTTTTCTTCATCATTATCAGACTAAGCTGTTGTGGATATTTTTCTTAACCCTTTTTTTGGGCAGAATATTTATGTCCATGATACATTTATGTTTAGCAGTTAGAGTGTGAATCACCCATAAACCTACTATTAAAAGAGAGGATGTATAGTGACTGAAAAATCTATTTCCTTACTGGTGGGTTGCCTGTGATTTCATTTTATTTAATCTATTGCTATATATTAGGTAGGTGCAAAAGTAATTGCAGTTTTTGCCATTAAAAGCAATGATAAAACCACAATTATTTTTGCACCAAACTAATACTATCAAAATAATGATAATAACTGTATGAATATAAATACAAAGTAAAAATAAGAGGCTTAATTCTTGGTTTCATGGAAGAACTGTATACGCAGTGACCCACAAATGCTGAAGTAACTGAGAAATCAAAGCGGACAAATCCAGTTTGTTGGTAAAGTGTTTTGTTGGGGGAATTTACAGACAGAAGCATGGTCTTAGGTGACAGCAAGACAAGCAAGTCTCCAACCCATTACTCTCCATACCCAGGGCTTCTATACCATAGGGAAAGGGCATATGCGCGCCAGCAAGACAATTAAAGGCAAACTTCCAGAATAGGTGAGCATGCTGTATGCATCATAGCCTATAATTTGTGCAGTAACATCAAGGGTGACATAGTCTTACACTAAGGACAGTAAATACAGTAGAAATTAGGAGGCATTCCTGGGACTGGGGCTGATCAGAAGTCAACATAGCAGATTAGCATCTAAGATGGAGCCACTTTTGTCTCCTCAGTTCTCCACGTTGAAAATAAAGAAAGATTTCTCTCTTCTCCTTTTTCTTAGAGCATTTACTTTAGAAAACTTGTAATTACATAAGTACTTTCTCCCCTCTTTGAGATGTATGTAAATCCTTTTGAAAACTAGATAGGCTTTTATGACCTAGGCAAGTCTTTCTCAAAAGCATGGGAGTTATCTCTTTGAAATGCAAACATCAAGAGAAACAGCACCCCTATATCCCAGTTATTGTAAGAGGGTAGGAGCCTCACTTTAGTGGGTGCCTTGCTCCAAGTTACAAAATTACCTTTTTTCATAAAAATATAAAAGTGTGTTTTTTCACTGAATACCATCAATTAGCTAACACCAGTCACTGCAGTTACCAGGTATGTCAGTCTGCTTTGCATTGCTATAAAGGAATACCTGAGGCTGGAGTAATTGATAAGAAAAGAGACTTATTTGGCTCACAGTACTGCAGGCTATGTAAGAAGCATGGCACTGGCATCTGTTTCCGGTGAGGGCTGCAGGGAGCTTTCACTCATGGTGAAAGATAAAGGCAGCTTGTGTTTCATGTGGTGAAAGAAGGAGCAAGGGAGAGAAAAGCAGGTTCCAGGCTCTTTTTAACCATCAGATTTTTCTGTAACTAATAGGGTGAGGACTCACTCATCATGATAACTCACTCATCACTGCAAGGACAGCCCCAAGCTAAGCCATTCATGAAGGATCCACCACTGTAATTCAGACACCTCCCACCAAGCCCCACCTCCAACACTGGGGGCTACATTTCAACATGAGATTTGAAAGAGACAAATATCCAAACCAGGTGAATCTAGACTGAACCATGTGTGACAAATGGTGCTATCAAGTTTTCTTGGGGATTATCTATTGTTTATCTTTAAAGTATGTATGTAATGGGTTGCATTTGTTTGACTATATAAAAGGATGAAATTTCTTTCTGTTTTTGCAGCCTCTCAGTAGATTGCCTATTATGTGCATTATATTCATGTTCAGTGTTTATTCAATAAAAAAATTGTTCTTATTTTTGACTACATTTTTGGACATTTTGGGGAGGGGTGGGAGATGGTTTTTGTAATTGTATTTTCCCAAACAACTCTCTAGATTATTTTTAAATGTATAGTGTTTTGCAAAAATGAATGAGTACATGGGCTGCCAGGTCTTTTATCCTACCTGCATTGAACCAGTCAATTTGAGAACTGAGGGGCTCTCAATCCTTGCCTCCCCCATTTACCCGTACATTTCTCTTCTCTGTCTTTACAAACATCCTTCTTTTTCCAACATTACCTATAGAATATTTTCAGTGATCCAAAGTTTTGCTGAAAGCTCTAGGGAGAGACTTTAATAAAACAGAAGGAACTTTCAATGTGCTATGTTCTATTTAGCTATTCCTTTTAGCTTTTCCTTTGGACTTTAAGTTATTGCATAAATCATTCTTACAAAAATCATACAAATACAGGTGTTTTAATGACAGCTTATGGCTTATACATTAATTTTAGCATTTTTTAAAATCTGTCTGTTAAGAGATTCATTTTGTTCATAGGTTGGTAAGAAGAGAATAAAAAAACTATTTTAAATGTTTTGATGAAAGCCAAATGAAAAGGAAGGAATTGATTTTCAATTTTTTATTGCTTAACAAACCCTTTTTTGGTAATGGATCTATTTTAAAAATGAGTTCTGTGACCATTATGTGCCACTATCATTGTTGCAGCAGACTGAGTCTCCTCTAAATTGGAATTAACTTAAACTATGAATATTTTAATACAAAGTTCTCTCTTGACTCATTTAAGCAATACAATTGGCATTTTTAGCAAAACTATTTTATTTTGTATGTATTTCTTATCTTGCTCAATGACCATTCTCATCTAGTGTGTCCTTGAATTAATTCAAAGGAAAGTAGTCTTCTTTCACAATGAAGAATCATACTTCCTCTAACTCGATCAGTTCTTTTGAGTGCTTACTGTATGTCAGGTATCATTCCAGACACTGAGAAAATGGTATGAAATAAAACAAAGTTTTATTTTACTGGTTAAAAAAAATAGGTGGTTTATAGTGAGTTATTACTATTCTGGAAGAAAGACCCCAGCAGTGAACTGTTCTAAGAATGAACAACTGGCAAAGGAGTATTGCTGTCCTTCATCATTACTCATTAAAGATTTGGTTTTTGAAGGTGATATGTATACAGTAGTCCCCCATAATCTGCAGTTTCAGTTACCCAAGTCAACTGCTGTTCAAAAACAGGTGAATACAGTACAATATTTTGAGAGACAGAGATTATATTATCATAACTTTTATTTATTACAGTAGATGTTATTGTTCTATTTTATTATTAGTTATTGTTGTTAATCTATTACTGTGCCTTATTTATAAATTAGAATTTATCATAGGTATGTATGTATAGGAGAAAACAAAGTATACGTAGAGTCTGGTTTTACTTGTGGTTTCAGGGATTCACCAGGGGTCTTGGACTATATCCCCTGCAGATAAGGGGGTACAATTTTATTATTTTGTTATGGTTGCCATAACAGAATACTGCAGACTGGGTGGCTTACACAAGATAAATTTATTTTCTCACAGTTTTGGAGGCTGGAAATCCAAGATCGAGATGTCGACAAGTTTGATTCTCCTTGCCTTGCAGGTGGCCACTTTCTCACTGTGTCCTCAAAGGGTCTTTCCTCTGTGCCCTGCAAATCCTGTTACCTCCCTGTATATCATTTCTTCTTATACAGACAACAGTCAGGTTTAATTAAAGCCTACCCTACAGGCCTTATTTTAACATAATTATCTCTTTAAATGACCTATCCTAAAATAAATGTACATTCTGGGGAATTGGGAATTATTAATAGTACTGGGGGTTAGGGCTTCAACATAATGGATTTCACGGGGGAGGGAGGTGCATATATGCACAAATCAATGACTTTCTATATAAATATCAAATATTTTGCATAGGTGAGTATTTTACAGGGATCAATTAAATATTTTGGAAAGTATTGAAAACGTTCTTGTGTTATTAGTAAAGTATATATCTTTAATATGTATTTAAAACATTGAAACTCATATTACACAAAACTGTTAAAACATTGCGCTGTCAGACAAGGAGAATACTAAAAGCATCACATTTTCAGACGATTGTATAAGTAACTTAAAACAAAGATAACTTTTTTATAATATGTCAACAACTGATAGTGGAAATTATAACAATGTTTCAAAAATAGTCCATTTTCAATCCACTCATTATTTCCTCCAGGGAGGGAAATCTGCAAACCTTCTTCCTGCCAGCTCATGTTCTGGTGTAATGTTTTCAGTGCTGAAATTCTTGCAAGCCTCTTGTGAAAAGCCCTAGAAGAAAGCAAGTTATACTAATCCTAATGTATTGTATATATTCTGGCTTTCAAGATACAAAAGCACGGAGTTTGCCTTGGAAAGGGATTGCATTGTAACCTAGCATGCACCAAAATTATACATTCCTTTCTTGATGTTCAGCCTTTAATCTAACTTGAGATGTTGCAGGATGTGCATTGCTGCTGCTTGCTTCAATTGAGTATCAGGGGCATCATATAAATAAATTACAAGTGGAAACCTAGTGATTGTACCGATTTTCCATTGCCTACTATCTGAAGGAAATAATAGAAACATATGTTCCCAAGCCTATTGTTCAATATATTCACATAGTGAAGTTAAAATGTTTGGTTAGAAAATCAATATTGTTATACTAAGCATCAAGTACAGTAAACTAGGAGAATTGTAAGAAGCTGTGAACTCACTTAAAATCAATGTGTATTTAAACCAAGGAGTAACAAAATAGATAAAACTACAACTCTAAACAGTAACTAGGGAGAGTTAACCTGCATCCCAGCTTCTGCCACTGCAGGGATAATCAATGAAACACACAAACAAATAATAAGAGCAATATAATATTTGAGGTAGCATTAAGATTCATCTGTAGTAAATTTGAGAACAATGACTACTATGCAGTATTGGCAACTATATTAAGAATCCTCTGTGCAATGAATACAATACCAAGCACAGAAAAAAAATGAGAACATAGATCTAGAACTCTACTTTGCATAAGTAACAAAATTTAAATAAAAGGTGAAAAAATACTATCACATATTAACTTATCTTGAAATTTGGAAATATGGCATATAAGATAGTCCCAAGAAAATTAAAATTTTAAATAAATACACCATGGTTGGTAGCACAAATATCTAAATTGCTTGAGTGTGAGACTAGGCAGCAATCCAATAGCATGTGTAACATATTTATTGTAGTAATGTGTTGCTTACGATAAAGTATGCCAGGAATGACATCCACATAAAACAAGAAGTTCCAGAGCTCATCTAAAGTTTGTTGCTAGAAAAAGGTCAATGACTAATCCAAGTTCTATTAAAAAAATGGGGCAAGGTGAGTTAGCTTAAGGATGCACACTTTGAATCAAGTCATCAAGGTTCAAATAATGATTTGAACACCACTAATATTCTGTGATATTGGGAAATTATTCAACCTCCTTGTGCCTTAATGTCTTCTTCTGCTATAGAGTCTTTGAGTGAATTAAAAAGTGTAATCTATTTGGATAACACAGATGATCACATTGCAAGGCATTGCAATTCTTATTATCATTATGGGAAAGATAATCTCTAATTGGAAATGGGTTTGAAATTTTACCTTGGTAGTCATTTTCTCAGAGAGACTCTGTCTAACCCTACTATCTAAATGATCTTCAATTTTGTTACATCTTCTTCAGTCCATTACTCAATTTCTTCACAATATTTATAAATTTGTCTCTTTAGATTATTTGTGTTATTTTTCTTTTTTGGGGGAAAGAATTGTCTTTCCTTACTTCTTCCCTCCCCTCCCTCCCTCTCTCTCTCCTTTTCTCCCTCTCTCCCTCCTTCCCCCTTTCCTTCCATCCTTCCCTCCTTCCTTTTCTTCCTTCCTTCCTTCTTTTCTTCCATTCATCCTTTCTCTTTTTTTTTAAACAGCAAAAGGTATCAATTTTTATTATTTTATGCCTTTTTAAAAACACAAATCTGAGAGTCCAACATCCTTTCTCTTTCTTTCTTTCTCTTTCTTTCTTTTTCTTTCCTTCCTTCCTTCTCTTTCTTCTTTCTTTCTTTCATTTTTCTTTTTCTCTCTCTCTCTTTTTCTTTCTTTCCTTCATTTTTTTCTTCCTTAAAGAGTAAGCAAAATAATTTGGGTAAGCATTGAACAAATATTGTTTCTAGCTCTTTTCAGGAAGCCTGCCACATAGTAAGTGCTCAAAAAATACTACATCAATTAATCAAACAATGCAAGATGTGGTAGATAATGGACTTTGTGTACTTATGTGTATCAACAAGATCACCCCTATTTTGAAATTGATGTAATGGATTGGCTTCACTTCTTGTCAGCACACTTTCCCCAGGTAACAGCTATTACTCTTTATATATTTACACACCCACGTGTGTGTGTGTGTGTGTGTTTTAAGAGACAGATTTTGCAATGTACTCCAGGCTAGTCTCCCACTCCTGGCCTCAAGCAATCCTCCTGCCTCAGCCTCCCAAAGTGCTGGGATTACAGGTGTGAGTCACTGCATGTAGCTAGCTATTCTCATTTTATTGCAATGTGTAACCAAATAAGAGGTAACATAATGTCTTCATTTGACATTCTTCACAAATAGTAGATCATTAGCAGTTATCTACTCTTTTTTTGTACCTGCAATATTTGTGCTTCTGATTTATTATTCACTAGCCCTAAAGGAAAAACAAAAAATCAATTTGCAATTTTGTTGAATTTGTTAATGTTGGCCACGTGTGCAGTATGTGAATGTAGCTCACCAGCTTTGAGCCCTTTTTCTAACAAAGTAATTCTCCTACAGATATGCGTATTTTGTTCCCTGTGGAAAGTATTATTAAGTGATAGACAAAACTTTAACACATACAGAAGATAAAATAAAACAGTGGTGAATAAATTATGGATCTTGAACCAAATCCTGCCTACCACCTGTTTTTGAATGGCCTTTGAGTTAAACATAGTGTTTACATTTTTAGATGTTTGAAGACATGTGGCCAAAAAGCATATGAAAGAAAAGCTCAATATCACTGATCGGTAGGGAAATGCAAACCAGAACCACAATGAGATATCATTCTCATACCAGTCAGAATGTCTGTTATTAAAATCTCAAAAAATAACAGATGCTGGCGACGTCGTGGAGAAAAGGGAACACTCACACACTGTTGGTCTGAGTGTAAATTGGTTAAATCTTTGTGGAAAGCAGATGGCAATTCCTCAGAGAGCTAAAAGTGGAACTACCATTTGATCCAGCAATCCCATTACTGAATATATACCCAGAGGATTATAAATCATTCTATCATAAAGACACATGGATACAAATGTTCACTGCACCACTATTCACAATAGCAAAGACATGGAGTTAACCTGAGGGCTTACCAATGACAAGTTGGATAAAGAAAATGTGGTACATATGTACCATGGAATACTATGCAACCAGTAAAAAGAAGGAGATTATGACCTTTGCGGGAACATGAATGGAGCTGGAGGCCATTGTTCTTAGCAAACCAAAGCGGAAACAGAGAACCAAATACCGCATGTTCTAACCTATCAGTGGCAGCTAGATGATGAAAACTCATGACCACAAAAAAGAGAACAACAGACACTGGGGTCTACTTGAGAGTGGAGTGTGGGAGGAAGGAGAGCAGTAGAAAAAATAACTATTAGGTACTAGGTTTAATACCTGGGTGATGAAGTAAGCTGTATAAAAACCACCGTGACACAAGTTTACCTATATAACAAACCTTCACATATACCCCTGCACCTAAAATAAAAGTAAAAAAAAATGTAAAATTTATCAAGTAATTGTAAAATAAGAATGATTTTACTTAAAAAATATAATTTTCAAAATCTGCAGGAATTGATTTATAAATGATTTCTGGATTAATAGTTCCCATTTTTATTTTATTCTAGAACAAATTTATTTCCATGAAATTCATCTTTAAATGGCTCTCATTATCAGTAGAGTTTTAGAAACTGTATAACACATAGATTTTGAAAATATTCTCATTTTTAAAATCACAGGAACTTAAAAGTATTAGCAACATATTACACTGTTTAATTTATAATATGAACAATGTATTTGTTCAAACTAGTTTTTTTCCATTTCCTTATGTGAAATGTTGTAATCAATCTTTTTAATTCTAATCCAAATACATTTTCCAAATAAGTTATTGTTTATTAATTTTACTGCAATACTATCTTCTAAGTAAAGAGTTATAAAGGCCAGAGATTCTTTTTCCTGAGAACAGTCTCATTAATTCTAATAGCAGTGACTTAAATATCTGGCTACCAAGGGATTTCATCATTTATGCCAAAATTTCTCTCAATTTATTTCCACATTTACAAGCAACTAAAATGAATGTTTTTTTCATTGCTTTGTCTTTGTGAGTTAAATCACTTTTGTTTCCTAAAATAAGAATTTTATAACCCTGAGTTGTGTCAGTTTCTAAATGTTTATGGAACTAAAAATTCCCTTTTATGACAAAAAGAAAGAAAAATTTCAAAGAAAAATAATATTATGTGACATTTGAAAGCTATATGAAATTCAAATATCATTATCCATATATACAGTTTTATTGCAACACAGCCATACTCATTTGTTAGCATATTGCCTGTGGCTAATTTTGAGCTACTATAGCAGATTTGAGTAGTGGCAGCAGATCTCATATGCCCTATAAAGTGTAAAATATTTAATGTATTTGGTTCATAATCATCAAATATTTAAAGAAATGTGTTGATCCCTCGGTTAATATATAATAACATGTAGGGGAGATGAGTACTGTAGGAAATGAGACTCTATAGAAAGGTAGAATCTTTTACAGGTCATGATGAATTCAGGACCTTGGAAAGGTCTTGGACAGTCTAAGACATGGAAATTACAAGGCAGAAACAAATGCAGTGAAGATAGGGAAAAAACAAGTGAGAGTGATGTAAGTTTGTTACCGTGTCAAAGACAAAATAATTGGAGACCATATAGTACTTCTAAATGGCAATTACATGAGTTCACATCACAACGCCACTGCTCTGTTTGGGTTTATCAACATGCTTTAAAAAACTAAATTTTTATATTTCTAGCTTTTGTACATTTTATATTCAGAACATAGCAAATTTATCATCAAAGGATAAAGAAACAATGTGGCTACAATTTGAGAAAACTATCAGGACTTAATTTCCTAAACACCAGTGTAACAATGAGTTCGCAAAGTAGTCATTTGACATATTAAGAACTTTTATTTTTGACACTTATTAAATACCAAAGTCTACAAAAATCACAAGTGTATCAAAATTGATACTATTAAAAATATATGCTAATTTGTTTTACTATAGTAATCGTTTTGCTATTTATGTGTCCCATAACATCATGTTGTATACCTTAAATATACAAAATAAAATTAATTTTAAAAAGAATTGTTAAAAGAAATATAAGAGCTTATAATGATTGTGACAGTGGATAATTCAAAATGATTAAAACCCATAATTATTTGGTTGAGACTAATAATTCTTTAGAGAACATTCATATGTACGTGTGTGCATTTATTTCCCAAATACAATAACTTGTCTACATTTTTTGTAATATTTGTGAAAGAAAGAAATAAATGCTCAAGTTATTAAAAGCACAAAGGCAGAAATAACAAGACTATACAAATGGAAAGTTCACCATTTTTTCTCCTAAAATAACTTCTTTTACTACCCTAGCAAGTTTCTTGCCTTAAAGGAATTAGTTTCTTCCATTGAAGAATCTCTCTCTCTCTCTCTCTCTCTGTCTCTCTCAATTTCTCTCTCTGTTTTTCCTCCCTTGCTCTTTCCATGCATAAACTGAAGAATTATTTTTGGAATAACATATGAGGTTTGTCACGTATCTTATTACAGAATTACAATAACTGAATTTAAAATTACTGATGAAAGCCTCTACTTTATTCACTGTATGAAGACTCACAAATCATTGTACAAAAAAAGCACCAATTTAAATCTTTGATCAAGCACTCTATTCTACAGAGTGACAACATAGGGATTGATATCTACATTGAAAATGATTTGTGATGTCTCGGAAAAGTAATAAAGTAAAACAAAGATATGGCAATTATAAATTTAGTTCTTGCAATTCTGTAATTAGATTTAAATTTTATGGAATTAATGATGAAAATCAGCTAAAGAAGTGATTTTTAATCTTTCACAAAATCAAAATAACGCTTTTTACAAATGAAATTTTATACACATTCAGATACATGAAACAAAAGTGGAGATGTTTTGGTTGAACTACACCAGTGTTTCCAGAGCTTTGCCCTGCTGTCAACCTAAGGCAAGTCTGCAGAATCTTAGGGGTCTACAGTGGGTAATATGAAATCACCGAACTAAATCAATCCATTGTAATCCCATTTGTCATGTGGAAATATATTGTACCATAGCAAAAAAAAAAGTCAGTGTTTATCTAGCTGATTATTTTTATTATCAGTCCTAAAACTTTGTATCCTTTTACTGTAGATAATTTTCACCATTGAGATGGAAGTTACATACTTCTAAATTTTCCTATCCTACAGCTGGGGTCAGCAAACATTTTCTATAAATGACCAGGTAGTAAATATTTTAGGGTTTTCAGTTTAGGCAGTCTGTTACAACTATTCAATTCTGTCAATGTAGCTCAAGAGATGCTATAGATTATAAGTAAAATAAAAAAGTGGCTGTGTTCCAATAAAAATCTATCTCCAAAAATATACTGTGAAGCATGATGTCAGCAAAAATGACAGAGTAGGTAGTTTCAAGGGCCTGTCCCTCAACTGAAACATCGAAAAATTAAGCAAAACTGTCAGAATCAATTTTCCCCAGTGTCTGAAAAATATTCAAAGACTGTACCACAAACTAAATGCTGAATCAAGGAAAAGACAACTTAAAAATGACAAGAAATCTTTGTGATGTTTTTACTTTCCCTTGCCTCACCTATTCCCTGGCAGTCTTGAAGACAGCAGCCCACGTTCCTAGTATAGAACACTGGCCCTAGGTTATGAAAGGAGTAAAGCAGACATTATTCTCAAATAATTTGTGTTTGTCTGTTTTGACCTGTCTGAGGGTTACCTGAAGGAATGGCCCAAGGTACTTGCTTTTGTTTCACAGAACTCAGAATTCTCTCAGTGCAGACCACAACTATGCAGAGCATATTTCTTCAAAACATTATAAAGCAATTGAACAACCCATTGCCAACTGCAGCAAAACATTACAGTCAAGGGAAACAACAGAAAAGCTGAAGCCTAGGAGGAAAAGCTGGAGAGAGTTTCTTTGGGAATTCAGGAATTGAAAAGCGCCTGCATGTACCAGAGAACACACAAAGGAACACACGAAAACAGAGCAGGACACATGCTCAGACAAGACAGAAGGCCCAAAACTTTCACCTTGCGCTGATCCTTGGGTTCAGGGCAGCAGGAAGTGAAGGCTTAGACAGAGTTGTAAACGGCCTGATTAAGCATTAAAATGATGCATCAACATACAGTCAATCTTGTCAGAATAGGAAAAAAATATTTTTTTCATTTTATTTTTTTCTTTTAATTTATTTTTGGCTTCAGTTGTTTAAGAAAATCTCTGTTAGAACACTGCTAGACCACAAGCTAAACCAACAGAGAATTCAGAGACCATACATAAAAAAGAATACAGACTTTCTGAAAATACTTTTAAAAAGTCACTACAGAAACTATCTCAACCCACAGAAAGCAAATTTAAAAACAAAATCCAAGAAAGGAGAAGAATCAGATTTCAGAATTATTTCATCATAATACTTAATATGTCTAATTTGCAATAAAAAATAAAATGAAAAGATATCGGAAACTATAGTCCATTCTCAGGAGACATGAACAAAAACTATCCCAAGGAAACAAAGATGTTACATTACTACACAAAGATTTAAAATCAATGATATTAAATATGCTAAAAGAGCTAAAATATACCATGTACAAATAGCTAAAGAAAACCAATAGGACACCATATAAACAAATAGAAAATATCAATAAAGAAATATATATTATTTAAAAAGAACCAAACGTAAATCTGGAGCCAAAACAAATACAATAACGAAAATAAAAGTTTACTAGAGAGTTTTAATAGTAGATTTGAAGAGACAGAAGAAATAAAATCAACAAATTTGAAGATAGGTCAATCACAATTACCCAGCATAAGCAACAGAAAAATGAAACAAGGAAGAAAAATAACAGAGCTAAAATACCTGTGTGACACCATAAAACATACCAATATAAACATAAAAGACATCTCACAAAGTGGAGAGAAAGAACAAAAACAGAAACAGTATTTGATCAGAAACAATATATTCAATAATGGATACAACAACTTAACCGACACTCGATACTTAAACAGAATGTTCCACCCAACACCACCAGAATACACATTTTTCTCAGTTGCACATGGAATATTCTTGAGAACAGCCCATACATCAAGTAAAAAATATGTTTCAATAAATGTTGAAATATTATGATATTTCAAAGTTTATTCCACAAGCACAATAGAATAGAACTGGAAATTAATAACAGAAGGAAAGCTGGAAAATTCACAAATATGTGGAAATTAAACAACACACCCTTCTCCAATGAGTAAAATAAGAAACCACAGGAGAAATTTAAAAGTACTTAAAGATAAATGAAAATGAAAACATAGAATGCTAAAACATATGGGATTTAATAAAAATTAAGCTTAGAGGGAAATGTATAGCAGTAAACGTGCATAATAACAAACAAAAAATATCTCAGTTCAATAACCTGATTTTATACCTCAAGGAACTAGAAAAATAAGAGTAAACTAAATCCAATGCTAGTAGAAGGAAGGATACAATAAAGCTTACAATAGATATTCTAAAAAGAGAAAACAGAAAAACAACAGACAAAATGAACAAATCCAAAAGTTGGATTTCAAAAAATATCGACAAAATTGATAAAGTTTTAACTAGATTGATTTATAAAGGAGAAAAGACTGAAATAATTACAGTCAAAATGTTCATTATAGATTAATAAATACACAAATTGTAGTATATACATATAATGAAATGTTTTTCAGAAATAAAAAGAAATGAAGTACTGATATCTGTTATAACATGGATGAACCTCAAAAATATGCTAACTGAAAGAAGCCTGGCAGAAAATTCACATACTATATAATTGGATTTATATGGAATATCCAGAATAGGTAAATCCATATAACCGGAAGCACATTGGTGGTTGCCAGCATCTGGAGGAAGGGTGAATGGAGACTGACCGCTTAGTAAGTGCAAGGTATCTTTGGGGGGATTATGAAAATGCATTACACTTGATAGAGGTGGTGGTTTGCACCACATTGTGAACGTATTCATTGCCACTAAATTGCGTCCTTTCAAATGGTTAATCTGATGTTACATGACTTGCTCTTCAAAAAACAAACAACAAAAATATTGACAGTGAGCTAGATTTGACTCTTAGACATACTTTGGTGATTCCAGCATTACATATGTCTGTGTGTGTGTGTATATGTGTGTTGTATACACACATACATACATATACACACAAATACACATATAAAAAAGTGTTTGTCTCTGTATATGTATGTATACACATATATATACACATTTTTTCTCTGAACCAGAATATTTCAGAACTACATTGTATTTTAAAATGTGTTTTAGCTATATTCTAGCAATATTTGGAGTTAACTTTTAATGATCAATAATAAGTATAAATTCTGAAAGATAAAGGTTCTGTATAGTTTAATGAAATGATGGCTATGGCCTTATACTCCCATTTTATTTTTGATACTAAGGTATTAGAGGTGCTACAGTTGAATTAATGTGTTGTATTTGTAGAGATTTTTCCTTCTCTACAAGGAACACATAATATGCTAATATTGTAGTGGGCTCTAAGAATAATTATTTAATTTTCTATGAAGTATATGACCTCTTTTCATAATAATTTTTTATAACTTTTGATTATATGGGGTCAAAACTTCTATGAATACTTACAGCTTGCACTCTCTTCTATTTTCTAAGAAGCATATATTGAATTCAAGAGAATGCAGGCTTCCCAGGAGCCCAATAAATAATAATCCTCTTCTTTTTATTTCTTTTTAGAATCAGAAGTTACATCAGAAAAAAACTATAATAATTCATTTAGATATAATGGTATTTGAGGAGGAGAATTAAACAAAATAAAATTTGAATATTTATTATAGGTTTTTTCTTATCCTTTTAGGCAAAGTAAAAAAGAGCAGAAATTTGGAGATGACAGAATTTAAACCTAGGAATATAGCTCATCTTTTCTTTAAACATAAATAGTATTTTAACCAGATAAAATGTATGAGAACACAAACTTATCAAAACTTCTGAACACCTATCTATAACAGATATTTATATTTCTTGGGTCAAATATAAGAATTCAGAAAGAAAACCAACTAATTTATATCCCATATATCATTTCAAAAAAATGAACAAATATTTAGGATTTTATATTCCTGCTATTGAAGAAAAATATTATTATGTTCTTTAGAAGTTTTTATTCTTATTTGCAGTTTTTTGTTTTTATTATGAGTACAGGCATACTTCACTTTATTGTACTTTGCTTTACTGTGCTTCACAGATACTGCATTTTTAACAAATTGAAAGTCTGTGACAACTGTGCATTGACCAAGCCTATTAATGCCATTTTTCTAATAGCATATACTCACTCTGTGTCTTTGTTACATTTTGATAATGTTTACAATATTTCAAATCTTTTCATTATTATTATATCTGTTATGGTGATCTCTGACTAGTTATTTTTGATGTTACTATTGTAATTGTTTTGAGATGCCACAAATTACGCCCTTATTCAATAGATATTGTGTGGTCTTCTCTCCATTCCATCGACTGGCCATTCCTCTATATCTTTCCTTCTCCTTGGACTTCCGTATTTTCTGAGACACAACGACATTAAAATTAGAACAATTAATAGCCCTACAATGGTCTTTGGGTGTTCAAGTAAAAGAAGAGTCACATATCTCTCACTTTTAATCAAAAGCTAGAAATGATTACGTTTAATGAGGTAAGCATGCCTAAAGCCAAGATAGGCTGAAGGCCAAGACAGACTAAAAGCTATATTTCTTGCATCGAACAGCCATTTTGTGAATGCAAAGGAGAAGTCCTTGAAGGAGATTAAAAGTGCTGTACACACACACAGAGATGCTTATTGCTGATATGAAGAGTTTGAGTAATATAGATAGAAAATCAAAGCAGACACAACATTCTCTTAAGCTAAAGCCTAGCCAGACCAATGCCCTAACTCTCTTCAATTCTATAAAACCTGGGAGGTGAGGAAGCTGCAGAAGTAAAGTATGAAGGTAGCAGAGGTTTGTTCATGAGATTTAAGGAAAAAAGTTATTTCTAGAATATAAAATTGCAAGGTGAAACAGCAAGTGCTTATGTAGAAGCTTCAAGTTATTCGGAAGGTCTAGCTAAGATCATTTATCAGTGTGGCTACACTAAACAAAATTTCCAGTGTAGATGAAATAGCCTTACATTGGAAGAAGATGCCATCTAGGATTTTCATAGCTAGACAGAAGTGAATGTCTGGCTTTGAAACTTCAAAAGATAAGCTAACTTCTTTGTTTGGGGTTAATCCAGCTGGTGATTTTAAGTTGAAGCCAATGCTCATTTACTATTTCAAAAACCCTGGGGCTCTTAAAAAGGATGCTAAACCCAGTCTGTCTGTGCTCTGTAAATGGAACAACCACGCCTGGGTGACAGTAAATCTGTTTACATCACGGTTTACTGAACATGTTAAGCCCACTGTTGAGATTTACTGCATAGAAAAAAAGATTCTTTTAAAAATATTACTCATGCTCATTGACAATGCATCTCATTACGCAAAAGCTCTAATGAAGATGTGCAAAGAGATTAATGTTGTTTTCATGCCCTGCTAACAAACACCCATTCTGTAGTCCTTGTATCAAAGAGCAATTTCGACTCCAGTTTTCTTATTTAAGAAATATATCTGAAAACCTATAGCTGTCATAGATAGTAATTCCTCGGGTGGATTGGGACAAAGTAAATTGAAAACCTCTGGAAAGGATTCACCATTCTAGATACCCTTAAGAACATTTGTGATTCACTGGAGAAGGTCAAAATGGCAACATTAACAGGAGTTTGGAAGAAGTTTATTCCAACCCTCACTGATGACTTTGAGGGGTTCAAGATTTCAGTGGAGGATGTAACTGCAGATGTGGTGGAAATAAGATAATTATAGAAGTGGAGCCTGAAGATATGACTGAATTATTACAATTTTGTGATAAAACTTCAATGGATGAAGAGCTGCTTCTTATGGGTGAGCAAAGAAAGTGGGTTCTTGAGATGGAATCAGCTCTTGGTGAAGATGCTGTGTAGAAGCAACATTGTTGAAATGACAGCAAGTGATTTTGAATATTACATGAACTTAATTGTAAAGCAGTGCCAGGATTTGAGAGAAGATGGTGTCCAATTTTGGGAAAAAAATCTACTGTGGAGAAAATGCTATTAAACAGCATAGAATTCTACAGAGAAATGTTTCATGAAAGGAAGAGTCAATCAACGTGGCAAACTTCATTGTTGTCTTATATTCAGAAATTGTTATAGCTGCCCTAATCTTTAGCAACCACCACCCTGCTTAGTCAGCAGCCATCAACATCAAGGCAAGATCCTTTACCAGCCAAAAGATTGAAATTTCCTGAAGCCTTTTATGATTGTTAGCATTTTTTCAGCAAAAAAAGTATTTTTAAATTAAGGTACATACTTTTTTTGAGATATAATACCTTTGAACACAATAGACTACGGTACATTGTAAACATAAATTTTATATGCATTGAGAAACCAGAAGAATGTGTGGCATGCTTTATTACTATATTCCCTTTATTGTGGTGGTCCAGAGGGGAATTCCCTATATCTCTGAGGTATGCCTATATATTTAAAGACATTTAAAGTAATAGGCAATCACTTTATGTTATTTAACATACTCAATTAGCTGTTACTACCTTTGTATTTAAAAAAAAAAAGTTTTTTAAGTAATCCTAGGGAAAAAGAACAAAACCAGAGGCATCTTATTATCAACTTCAAACTATGCTATACAACTACAGTAACCAAAACAGCACTGGATGGGTACAAAAACAGACACACAGACAAATGGAAGAGAATGGAGAACCCAGAATCAAAGTTACACATCTACTACACCCATCTGATCTTCAACAAAGTCAACAAAAATAAGCAATGAGGAAAAGACTTCCTATTCAACAAATGGTGGTGGCACAGCTGGCCAGTCACATGCAGATGCATAAAACCGGACTCCCTGGCCTGGCGCGATGGCTCATGCCTGTAACCCCAGCACTCTGGGAGGCTGAGGCGGGTGGATCATGAGGTCAGGAGATTGAGACCATCCTGGCTAACACGGTGAAACCCCGTCTCTACTAAAAATAGAAAAAATTAGTCGGGCATGGTTGCGGGTGCCTATAGTCCCAGCTACTTGGAGGCTGAGGCAGGAGAATGCCATGAACCCAAGAGGCAGAGCTTGCAGTGAGCGGAGATCGTGCCACTGCACTCCAGCCTGGGAGACAGAGCGAGAGTCCGTCTCAAACAAAAACAAAAACAAAAACAAAATCCGGACCCCCTACCTTTCACCATATACAGAAATTAACTCAAGATGGATTAAAGATTTAAATGTATCTGCCTCATGGGAGCAGTAGTCAGCATGTCAGTCTCATCATCTGAATATTTAAATGTGAGACCTCAAACTATACAAATTCTGGAAAACAAACTTAGGAAATACTATTCCAGACATTGGCCTTCGGAAATAATTTATGGCTAAGTCTTCAAAAGCAATTGTAACAAAAGCAAAAATTGACAAGTGAGACCTAATTAAACTAAAGAGCTTCTGCACATCAAAAGAAACTATCAACAGAGTTAACAGAAAACCTACAGATTGGGAAAAATATTAACAAACTATGCATTCAATAAAGGTTTAATATCCAGTATTTATAAAAAGTTTAAACAATTGGACAAGCAAAAATCAAATCTCGTTAAAAATGGGCAAAAGACATGAACAGACACTTCTCAAAAGAAGACGTACAAGTGTCCAACAATCATATGAAAAAGTACTCCACACCGCTGATCATTGGAGAACTACAAATCAAAACCACAATGAGATACCATCTCACACCTGTTAGAATGGCTATTATTATTATTATTTTTTAGGAAACAGAGTCTGGCATGGCAGCAGAGAAAAGAGAATGCTTGTACACTGTTGATGGGAATGTAAATTAGTTTAGCCACTACTGAATGTGGTTAGGAGATTTTTAAAATAACTTAAAATAGAACTACTACTTAACCCAGTAATCCCTTACTGGGTATCCAAAAGAAAATAAATTTTTCTACTAAAAAGTCGCATTCACTCATATGTTTATTACGGCAATGTTTGTAAGAGCAAAGATGTGGAATCAATCTAGGTGACCATCAGTGGTGCATTGGATAAAGAAAATGTAGTACATACACACCACGGAATACTAAAGAGCTTTCAAAAAGAACAAAATCATTTCCTTTGCAGCAATGTTGATGTAGCTGGTAGCCATTATCTTAAGCAAATTGATGCAAGAACAGAAAAATAACATATGCTCTCACTTATAACTGTGAGATAAAGATTGGTTACTCAGGGATATAAAAATGATAGACACTGGGGACTACTAAAGAGGGGAGACAGGGAGGAAACCAAAAGTTGAAAACCTAATAATATAATAATAATGATTAGTGTTATTTATAATAAATAATAATATAATAATAATAATAAAACTGATAATAACGGCACCCAAAACTAATTTTGGGTGCTATTCTCAGTTCCTGGGTGACAGGATGAATTGTACCCCAAATCTTAGTATCATACAAATACTTAGGTAACCAACCTGCATGTGTATCTTCAAAACTAACATAAAGGTTAAAATTATAAAAAGGAAAATTATAATCTTTTAATCTGCAAAAAACCCACAATTTAAAAAATTTGTTTATATATATTTATATATTCTACTTATGTTTCAGTTATCCTCTTTCTGCTTATCTTCATGATTTAGAAATTGATGTATTGCTCACAAATTATTTCATCATAAGACACATGCTTGGTCATAAAGTCAAATAGATGATATTCTAGCAATCAAATTACTTTTTTGTTGTTTTATTAATTACCATTTATTACTTTTGCAATCCCTGAGGCATTAGAAGTACTTTGTATGGTTCCTAGGTTTTGTTTCACAAAACTCATGAGTTTCACAATTCAGTAATTCCTCATGGGATATACGACACTCTAGTACAGTCTTGTAAGGAATAGTACAAAACTTCATACTAAGATGGCAAAATGTATCCAGACTTCCCGGCTCTGCTCCGAGCTTCTCATAATTATGATCAATAAAATATAAAAATGGGGGAAATTTATTGTTGGTCCAAAGGGAAACCAACCACATTGTTGTCTACTTGTAAGTACATTGAGAAATGTTTATGAGGTATGATAGCAATAAGGCAGTATTAAGTGGAATTCCTCAAATCCCAGCTGGATAAAAATAACAGGGAACAGGTTTCTCTAGAAGCTCACTCACTCCCCCTAGCTATTCAATGTAGTGTTCTTTGTGGTATTAAGATCTTAATATGAATGAGACTGATACAGCTGTTGAACTGCTCTTCAGATGAACCCATCAGTTTTGTTCTCCCCTGCATGAAGTCTGCAATAATTAGAAGATGAAAAATATATCTCTTTCAAAGGTCTACATCTGCCACAAACAGAAGACTGTGGGGCAGTAACTTTGATAAGCAGAAGATAAGTAAATGAGGTTTATCTTGCTAAAAGACCCAGAATTACAAGGATTATTCTGTCTGTAAAATCAGTTATACCCTAAGTTGTTGAAAAGTAGAAGTTGTTCAATGAATGATTGCATAAATAAATTAATTAGTTTATAAAGTCAATAAATGAAGTGAATGGATATGTATAAAATGTGTTTCCTTTCTTGGTTTAATCTTACACTCATGAAAAAAATAAAATCTTTTGACTATAAACAACACTAAATCCATTACTAAGATAATTGCAAAGAAGAAAATAAGAGAACAAGAAGAAAATACAAATTACTAAATTCAGAATGGTGAAGGAGTCAATAAAAAGCCACATTTCTGCAATTCTCCTAAACTCAGGGAAAAAAAAGAATTATAATACTTTCTTTAAAAAACGGCAAACAATATGGAAAACAGCACCTGGAGATATAACAAAATTAGAAAACATGGAAAAATAATAGAAATAAATACTCAAAAGCTATTAAGGAGAAAAATTAGAAAACATTGATTCTATAGACAAAATTCTCATTGACCAATAGAAAAAACATATTTGAAATTGTATCTGGACATAACTAGAATAAAATTTGGTTCCAAGACAAAGGAACTTAATATTACCTTCATATAAAAAATGTTAGCCATGGAGAAACATAAAAAGATTAGGAAACATAATGTCTTAAGCTTTTTTTTCTATCATATTAAAAAGAAGAGGCCAATGAAGAAATCACATAAAAACCTTTGTGGTGAAAACATATTCAGGCTTGTAGTCAGCCAAGTAACCCCTGATGTTCAAAGTTTGCTTCAAGGAGCAGAGTATGGCTATCACTTGGGACATTGTTAAGGATGCAGGATCCAGACCTATTGGACCAGAATCTGCATTTAATCAAGTTTGAGAAGCACAGCACTAGGGCATACTGTGTGTGTGTGTGTCTATGTACAGATATGTGCTTATTTCATGTTTCATTAACTGATTCAGAATTTATTTTCATAGGTAAACAAATTCATTAGAAATCTACAGATTAGGAATACTGTTGAAATATTCTATTGGGATAACATTCAGTATATAAGTCATTATAAACAAAAGAAAACAATGAAAACAAACAAAACTCTGAATGATTGCCAATTAATTTCCTTTGCATTACAGACTCGTGTTCTTTATTCTTGTTCTGACAATATTTACTCCTAAAAAGAAGCATTCAGCTACCTAGATTTTAGTTTTTATTAGAAAATCCAAGTGGATTTGGAAGTCAAAAGGTGCTACTTTTTCTATTTTTAGAATCAAGATAAACTATTCTAACAGAATAAAAACATGTATTTTATATATTGCATGCCATATAATGGAGGCTAACTAAAATTATAGTCATTTATTTTTCAAAGTATTCAATACTTCGGTATAGAAAGACATGTTATCTTTGTTCCTGGTCTATTATAATAAAAGTTTTAAGATTTATTTAGAAAAAATATTTTGTTAGAACGTGAAGATTTCTATTTTAAAAAAATGAGTCTAGAGATGACCAGAAACTAATTTAGACATCTCTGAAACATATACCAAGACATCAAAATTTCTTCCCAGAAATTCCATGTGTTGGCTTTTTAAATAGATTTTACTATTTTTCCATAAATGTCCAATGAAATCATGAGAATACACAAATTTATGTATTCATGTATTGTTTTATCATTTATTGACTCATTTTAAAACTGTTAAACATCATCATTTGGAATTAAATTAACCCCTAATGTTTAACAGCTCATAGTGCAATTTCATTGAGACTGAAATCAAAATTGTGTTGCAAAAGCTTCACCAGTAATTGAGGTTCTAGATATCACTAACATAAGATGAATTTAAGTCATGATATTACGGTGAAGAGCTTAGTAAGTAGATCACGTTATAGTGGTAATATTAAAAAATCTCATTCCTCATCCTAATAAATGACCCAAGAATGATACACTTATGTAGTCTTTCAAATGGTTCATGATTTCTTCCATGTTTGTGTATGTGTGTGCACATATTAACAATCTAAGTCACACCAATTCTTACACCATCCTTACACACTAAACTATAGCAAGTGATATAAAAGCTTCTTCTAAGTGAAGTGCACTATTGTAGTTGGCTGTCTGTGTCTGTGGGCTCCACATCCATGGATTCAGTCCACCATTAATGTGAATGGAAAATTTTAAAAATAAATAAAAACACTAATTCAAATAACATAATAAAAATAACACAAATAAAAACAATACAGTACAACAGCTATTCACTTAGCATTTGCATTGTATTAGGTATTAGAAGTAATCTAAGGATGATTTAAAGTGTGTGGGAGAATGTACATAGATTATATGAAAATACTATGGCATTTTATATAAGGGACTTGAATATCCATGGATTTTGCTATCCAGAGGGTTCCTGGAACCAATCCCCCAAGGACACAGGGGGACAATCGTATTCATGTTTACTTTTAATCATACACCTCTTTCTTTAGCATGTTTTGCCTTCCACATTCTATGCTGGATTTTTGTTACCTGTGACTTCAATTTGCAAAATCTGTATGAATAAGGCATAACCCACTTATTCGTTTGCAAATTGTGTAATTTTTATTGTTTTAAAGCAAACTTAAATGTATTATTAAAGGCAGATATCTTTTAGGGAGTCAAAAATTCAGGGTTCTTACTATATCATGGGCAACTTATTGATTTCAATCAAAGGAATAAAGCACCATTCTTCAATTTATACAAATATAAATATAAAATTGTTTATTATGTACACTTTTTAAATTAAAGCTGACAAAACTCCCAGCTAAAGAATACAAGAGAAATTGTTTTTCTCAGTTAAGTAAAAGGTCCACAAGCTTCAGGCACAATTGGATATAGATGCCCACATTATGACATTCATTCATTCAACAGACATGAGTATTAAGTGTTGACTACTATTCTAGAGCTAGAATACAGAAGTCAATTAGAGAGACCAAAATCTCCTTCAATTAGCTTTCATTCTACGAGGTGAAACAGACCATAAATAGATTTGAGATCAGCCTGGAACACATAAAAGACCATGTCTCTGCAATTTTTTTTTTAATTAGCTTGGAGTGATGGCACAGGCCTGTAGTCCCAGCTACTTGGGAAGCTGAGGCAGGAGGATCACCTGAACTCAGGAATTCAAGGCTGTAGTGAGCTGCACTCCAGCCTGGACAACAAAGTGAGACCCTGTCTCTAAAAATTAAAAAAAAAAGAATTTAAATGGTTTATTATATAAAATAATTGCTACGAAGAAAAAAAATAGGCAAACTGGGGAAGGGCATCTGTGTGATAGCTTAAACAGCCAGTTGGCTTTACTGAGAACTTCGTATTTTAATAAAGACCTGACTGAAATGAGAGAATTCCTGTGTGCATATCTAGTGGAACATCATCCTAGGGACAATAGTGGCAAGTGCAGAGGCCTTGAGGAGGGAGTGTGTTTTGCATGTGAGGGGAATTGAAACGAGGGCAGTGTAGCTGGAGAAGAGGCAGAGAGGAAAGCCACAGATATCAGTATTTCTCCATCTTTTGCTCCTGCTTTCCTGTTGCCTTCATTTTCAGGTAGATTTCTACAGAGATTGCCATCACCAACAGTCTTATGTCCTATTTGATAAGTAATTTAGTAGAAACAAAATGTTTCCTTCCCAATATTTCTAGCAAAAGTTGAAGAATGGCTTCATTGGCTTAGCTTGGATTAAGTGCTGACTTTTCAGTCAACCTCAGTAGACGAGGGATGTTATTTCTCTAACTGCTCCAGCCTAGGTCATGTGTCAACCCCAATGGCATGAGGGTGGCATTCTCCCTTTCCAAACTGTGAAAATGGCATGTAGGAGTGGGTGGATCAACACCAGAAAATCAAGTGGCTATTTCTTAAAGTAAAAGGGTATGGAACCTAATTAGGCCCAAACAGCAGATGTAAACTTCACGCTGTTATAGTTTTAAATATTCTCTAGTCAGTGTGTGCAAATGAGATAGTTAGCCAAAAAGCCATTGAACACATTTTATAATTTTGATTTTGCCAATAAGAGAAAAAAGATAATAAACAAGAAAATGGGTAAAAATGCATAACTAAATTATTACTTAGTTATACATATATGTGTTCACCTACAGGTCAAAATGATAAAAGCAAAATTATTTATTGAGTTAACGAGTTTACTTTTGTTGAGAAAAGATAGCTTATGTATAAAATATGTATGACATTGTTCTCAAGTTTAATTTATGCAGATGTGGACTCTTGGTTATGAATAGTTCCTAATATAGATTACATTTGGGCTTTAGTCTTCATAATATATTCTAGCACTGCAATTGAATATACCAAGGGTATACATGAGATACTAAGCACTGCAGGACTGAGAACAAGTCAGTGCATTAAATTCTAAAGCAGGGCCAAAATTGTGAAGAGGTTTTATCAGTTATGCTTATTGTTGGGTTTTCATTTTTATTAGAACTGCCTAAAATAGCTTAGATATTCCGGAATTTTTAAATGTCTGAAAAATGTCAGCCAATTGCAACACACTTGCAATGTAACACTTGCTAAAAATCAAGACAAATTAAAATCACAACAGCTTTGGCATTATATCACGTATTTCTGATTCAACTGCTCTCCTCTCTTTTGTAATAGATGTTCTTTCTCATCAGAAAATGTCCTATTAGGTAGGAGTTTAAAACTGTATTTGCACAAATAATTAACACAGAATAACAGGGGAATAGGCAAACTAAAAGTAGATTGCACTGGCTTTCTTCCATCATTCTTTTATCAACATTTATTTAAATGCCATAACAGAAGTAGTTCCTTATTCAAAAATTACTCCTGTTCCAAATGTTGGGTATAAGTAAGTTTGCATAATAAACATTTAATCACTTAGAAATGATTTATTACTGGCAACCAAGTTTTCAGATTTACCAACAATTATATTAATACAAATTTGTTGAATACTTAATTTCTGCCAGGCATTATTCTAGGCACCAGGGATATAGCAACTAATTAACAGACAAAAGCATTTGAACACTTAGAGCTTCCACCCTATTGGAGTAAGATAGATAGTGAATATATAAATAAAACAAATAATATCTCAGCAAAAAAAATCAATGTAGAAAATACAGCATTTTATATAAAATAAACACAAGAATAAAATATGCAGTGTTAAATTTGAGGCTACAAATATAAACCACAGTGGAGACCTAATGAAGTTTACCTTGACCTTTGTGTTGCTAGGATTACTTAAATATTAAAAGATACTCTTGAGTCATGAAAGCCTGCTTACACTTTTTTGAGAACAGTTTTCTTTTTCTTTTTTTCTCAAAATTTTTATGTTTATGTGCTTTAGAATATCTTTTATGAGCTGCATGGCATTGAGTATGTTTTTCATTAATATGATCAGTGCTGGCTTTTAGCCAGGGAGCTTAGTTTATTTATATTTATCAGTTACTAATACATTTAAATTATTTTTTATCATTTGTATCCTGTGCTTCACTAACCCTAATTTTTCTACTATTTTTTATTTTTTGTGTCTTTAAGAAGCCGCTTTTGTAAAATTTCATGTTTCCCACCTAAAGATATGAAGAATATATACATTATTTCTCTTTAGTGTAATTCTTAAAAATTTGATAAACATAATTAAAAGTCTATGTATTATTTTTCCTGGCACAATTGAAAGAACTTAAAATACTGTATGCCTGATTCTTCACTTTCTGGATTACATTATTGTTGTCTAATGTTCCCATCCTGCCTTGGTTTTTCTCCTATTAACAAAATTCACAATATTATATTTATATTATTAGTGTTTGCTTGGATGCACTTATATATTTATCAATGCCTTTGCCTCTTTTTACTAATTGCATCTCAGCTCCCCTCTGGTTTCTTGTTTGTTTCCTCAGAGAAACTTCTTAAAAATGTGTTTATGAACATCTGTTGGTAGTAAAATTTTCACTTTATTTTAGCCAGGAAATGTCTTTATCTCAACATCTTACAGTATGATGGAGTAGCTACTTACATAATTGTGACTTAACAGTTGTTTTCTCTTGGTATCTTGAAGATAGTATCGCAATGTCTTCTGGCTTCCAGAAAAATTACCCAACAGTCAAATTATCTTCTTTTTCAGATAGTCTGTTTTCTCTAATGGATTGTAGGATAATTTTGCCTATGTCATTAAGCTTAGCTCTAATATGCCTACATGCGGTTTTATTTATTCTGGTTAAGTTTACTGTATATCTTCAATCCGAAGAATCATGCCATTAGTTAATTATGGAAAATTCTTTTCAATTATCTTTTTAAATACTCCTTTTCCCCACCCTCTACATTTTCTTCTGAATGCTGAATAGACTTATAATTTGTCCTTTACATCTTTTAGCATTTCATTTACATTTTCTATGTCTTCTTCCCTGGGTGCAGCATTCTTGATAATTTCTTCACATTCATCTTTCAATTCAATAATTCTCTTTTTGCTGTATCTAATCTGCTTTTGAATAATGGGCACAATTTCTTAATTCCAATGAATATCACCTTCATGGTAAGAATTTTTATTATATCTACTTCCTTTCTAAAACCTGACTATTCTCATTTTACAATTATGTTTTTGAATTACTTTTTATGTTTTTAATTATTGCAAGATTATTTTTTATGGTTCTGGATCTCTTTTTTTGTTTGTTTCTGAGGACACTTATAAGGATTTATGTCTTTTTTTAAATGTTTGATTATGAACTTATCTTTGGAGATGGGAGCCACATGGTTTCTATGGGAAACCTATTTGAGTTATAAGTTAGAGAGATGACCTTTTAGAGGATATTTGGGTTTATTACTGCAACACTGCTAGTACTATGTGGCCATTTCTCAGTATGGAGATGCCCTGATCTTTTAGAGAGAGTACATGAAAACACAAACTCTAGTAGTAGTTTCATAGTTTGAGATCTTAGATTTAAGTCTTTAGTCCATATGGATTTGAATTTTGTATATGGTGAGAGGTAGGAGTCTAGTTTCATTCTTTGGTATATGGATATACAGTTTTCCCGGCACCATTTATTGAAAAGACTGTCTATTCTCCAATGTCTGTTCTTGTCATCTTCTTGAAAAAGAGTTCATCATAGACGTATGAATTAGTTTCTGGATTCTGTATTCTGTTCCATTGGTTTATATGTCTGTCTTTTATGCCAGTACCATGGTGTTTTGGTTACCATAGCTTTGTGGTATAATTTGAAGTTAGGTAATGTGATTCCTCCAGACTCGTTATTTTGGTTTAGGAGAGCTTTGGCTCTTCTGTATCTTTTGTGGTTCCAGATAAATTTTAGGGTTTTGTTTTTTCTATTTCTGTGAAGAAGGTCATTGGAATTTGATAAGGACTGCATTGAATCTGTAGATTGCTTTGGGTAGCATGGACATTTTAACAATGGTGATTCTTCTAATCCATGAACATGGGGTATCTTTCCAATTTTATGAGTCTTCAATTTATTTCATCAGTGGTTTATGTGATTCATTACACAGATCTTTCACTTCTTTGCTTAAGTTAACTCATAGGTATTTATTTGTGGCTACTGTAAATGAGACTACATTTTTAATTTCTTTTTTAGATTGTTCAGGGTGGGCATATAGAAATGTTACTGAGTTTTGAATGGTGATTTTGTATCCTGTAACTTTCCTAATGTGTTTATCAGTTTTGATAGTTTTTTTGGTAGAATCTTGAGGTTTTTGCAAATACAAGATCATATCATCTGCAAACAAGGATAATTTGACTTCTTCCTTTCCCATCTGGATTCTCTTTTTTGCTTTCTCAACTGATTGCTCTAGCCAAGGCTTCCAGTACTATGCTGAATAACAATGGTGAAAGTGGGCATCATTGTCATGTTCTAGATCTTAGAGAAAAGACTCTCAGTTTTGTCCTATTCAGTATGATACTAACTGTGGGTCTATTATATATGGCTTTTATTATGTTTTTTTGAGGATTTTCATCATGAAAGAATGTTGAATTTTATTCAAATTTTTTTCAGCACCAATTGAAATGATCATATGGTTTTTGTCCTGTATTCTGTTGATACGATGTATCACATTGATTGGTTGGCATATTTTGAACCATCCTTGCATCACTAGGATAAATCCCAATTAGTCATAATGAATGATCTTTTCAATGTGTTGTTGAATTCGGTTTGGTAGCATCTTGTTCAGGATTTTTGCATTATTATTAATCAAGGGTGTTGGCCTGTTGTTTTCTTTTTATAATGTACTTTGTTTGGTTTTGTCTTTTTCTGGTTTTTGGTAATACTAGCCTCACAGAATGAGTTTAGAAGTACTCCTTCCTCCTCTGTTTTTTGGAATAGTTTGAGTAGTATTGGTATTATTTCTTCTTTAAATGTTTTGTAGAATTCAGCAGTAAAGTATTTTCTTTGTTGAGATACTTTTTCTTATGTCTTTGATCTAATTATTTGTTATTGGTTGGTTCGGGTTTCGGATTTATTTCTAGTTCAATCTTAGTAAGTTGCATGTATGTAGGGACTTACTCATTTCCTCTAGATTTTCCAATTTATTGCCATACATTTGCTCAGAGTGGTCATTAATGATCCTTTTAATTTCTGTAGTATCACTTGTAATGTCTCCTTTTTCATCTCTAATTTTATTTATTTGGGACTTCTCTCTGTTTTTCTTAGCTAGCCTGGCTAAAAGTTTGCCAATTTTTTTTTTTTTATCTTTTGAAAAAACCAACTTTTCATTTATCTGATCTTTTGTATGTTTTCCTCATTTCAAATTCATTTATTTGTGCTCTAATCTTTATTGTTTCTTTTATTCTATTAATTTTGGATTTTGTTTGCTCTTCCTTTTCTAATTCTTTAAGGTACATCAGTGGGCAATTTATTTGATGCTTTTCTTCTTTTTTGACACAGGGAGTTATAGCTATAAATTCCCCTCTTAGTACTGCTTTCACATTATCACATTGGTTTTCGCATGTTGTATTCCCATTATCATTTGTTTCATTTGACATTTTTAAAGTCTCTTTCTTAATTTCTTCACAGACTCATTGGTCAATCAAAAGTATATTCTGTAGTTTCTATGTGTTAGTATATTTTCCAAAATTCCTCTGCAAGAAAAAATTGGAAAAACTCTACAGGACATTGGTGTGGGCAAAAATTTATTAAGTAATACTCCACAAGCACAGGCAACCAAAGCAAAAAGTGAACAAATGGGATCGCATCAAGATAGAAAGCTTCTGCACAGCAAAGGAAACAATCAATAAAGTGAAGAGATAAGCCGCAGAATAGGAGAATATATTGGCAAAATAACTCTCTGACAAGGGATTAATAGCCAGAATATATAAGAAGCTCAAACAACACTATAGTAAAATATCTAAAAATCTGATATAAAAATGGTCAAACGACCTTAATAATACACTTCTCAAAAAAACACATACAAATGGCAAATAAGTATATAAAAATGCTCAAAATTGTTGATAATCAGAAAAATCCAAATCAAAGTTATAATAAGATATTATCTTACCCCAGTTAAAGTGGCTTTTATCTAAAATATAGGTAATAACAAATGCTGGAGAGGATACGGAGAAAAGGGAACCCCTGTACGCTATTTGTGGGAATATAAAGTAGTATAACCACTATGGTGAAGAGTTTAAAGGTTCCCCAAAAAGTTAAAGATAGAACTACCTTAAGACCCAGCAATCTCATTGCCAAGCATATACCCAAAAGAAAGGAAAATACTAGATGGAAGAGATACATGCACTCCCATGTTTATTGCAGCACTATTCACAATAACCAAAATTTGTTAAAAAAACCTATGTGTCCACCAACAGATGAGTGGATTAAAAAACTGGTTCATATACACAATGGAGTAATATTGATTCATAAGAAAAACTGAGATCCTGTCATTTGTGACAACATGGATGAAACTGGAGGTCATTCTGTTAAGTAAAATAAACCAGATACAGAAAGACAAACTGCACGTGTTCTCATGATTTGCAGGTGCTAAAAATTAAAACAATTGAACTTATAGAGATAGAAAGTAGAAGGATGGTTATTAGAGGCTGGGAAGGGTAGGGTGTTGGTTAGTGGAGAACTGGAAATGATTAATGGGTACAAAAGTAGTTAGAAAGAATGAATAAGACCTAGTATTTTATAGTACAACTTTCAATAATAATCTAAGTATATATTTAAAAATAATTAAAATAATATAATTGGATTGTTGATCACACAATCCAAGGATAAATGCATTAGGAGATGGGTACCCCCTTAACGTGATGCGATTACTCCGCATTGCATGTCTGTATCAAAGTGTCTCATGTACCCCATAAATATGTATACCTGCTATGTACCCATCATTTTAATTTAAAAATTTTAAAAAACTCACAAATCTAGGTAAGAGCAGGGATGTGACTTAGATTTACAGGTGACATATTTTACTATGGACGGCCAGGCTGAGACAGTCAAATTTCCTCATGTCTCTCTTTGCTGTCAGGTAGATATTTCTAATATACATCTTTTTAAATATTCATGGGTCCCATCTTCATACACAGGTGTTGATTCCAGTGCACCCCTGTGCAGTTACATGGATTCATCTTTTGATACCCAATTACTACTAAAACCAAGCACTTTGTCAAGATAGTGAAATGTTGCAAGGGCAGCCATAGGATCATTAGCTTATTTCTATATACATTTTTACTCATTTTAAAATCTTTTCTGGGCGGGGCGCGCTGGCTCACGCCTGTAATCCCAGCACTTTGGGAGGCCGAGGCAGGCGGATCACGAGGTCAAGAGATTGAGACCATCCCAGCTAACACGGTGAAACCCGTCTCTATTAAAAACAAACAAAAAAAAATTAGCCGGGCTTGGTGGCTGGTGCCTGTAGTCCCAGCTACTCGGGAGACTGAGGCAGGAGAATGGCGTGACCCAGGAGACAGAGCTTGCAGTGAGCCAAGATCGCGCCACTGCACTCTAGTCTGGGTGACAGAAAGAGACTCTGTCTCAAAAATAAAAAATTATAATCTAGCATAAATAGGTATTGGTGACAAAATGCAGTGAAAAAATAGTCATGACTTATTTCATCCTTGATTTTTTGGTATATTGGGAGAAATTAAAATTAATTGAATAATCATACAATTACATGTATGTTGAGCAAGTGACACCCGTTAACTATTATCAGGAGTAGGAGTCTGAGCACTTTTGCCCACTGCATCTTGATACCAGAATCATTGAGGAGAAAAACAGTCAAGTACTGGATGAAACCACCCTTTACTCATAAAGAGGCAGAGTAGCTTCAGCTTTAGTAGCAGGAGTCAGTCCTCTCTGTCCAGGAGGTTCCTCTGACAGCCAACACTTGGTGATTGGCCTGCATGAACACCTCTTGTGCTGCAACAGAAGAATATCATACCCTCGTCGCAGGGGACAGATATAGTAGTGGGGTTGCCTAGGTGCCATATGACACATATGCTTAAGCAGGAGCAAAGGAGTACATATTGAGCCTGAAATATAAAAAGATATTCCCATAAGTGTAGTAAATGGGGAAGAAACTTTTCTTGGGGTGTTTAAGTATCACTCCAACATGTTGTAAAAATTATACTTGGAGAAGCATATAAAATTAAGGGATTATTATACTCACAGATCCTAGAGACATGAGGCACACCATTCCATGTAGGACCACATGGGAAAGACACTAGGGCAAACAAGAGGCAGAAGACAGGAGTAAGGGGAAGGTTTAGGCTACTGCTTTTATTGGAATTTCCATGGCAAAGGCAAGGCAGGGCAGGGTGAATAGTTTAAGACTGGTTAGTTTGAATAATTTTGGTAGGCTTTCATCTGTAGGGGTGGTCTCTAGTTCCCTGGTACCTGGCTCTGGACGATTTAGGCAGAGGAATATTGTCTTCTGGGGTCTACAGGCCAGATAGAGGAGATATGACTCTGGCTTGGTTAGTTTGCATATCAAAGACATATTCCAGGCTGAGCCCTTTTATACCTAAGAATTGGGTAGATCTGGGAAGGGTAATCTCTTTCAGTGAAAAAGGATTTTTAAGGTGTCAAAACATCATAATGTACAGAAAATTCAGAAATATTTACAATACATCATACAAGTTGATAAGGCCAACACAGGCTGAAAGGATTCAATTTCTTGGTAAGAATGTGTACCAGGTCCAAAGCCTATTCTTGTACCTGCAGAGAGGGTGTCCAAAGAATGCATGTGTGAGCTGCCTTCCCCAACAATGTATAGCTAGAATTTCGAGAAATAATGTGATAATGGGAATTTGCTACAGGAATGGAGATTATAAGCAAGAGTTAATAGGTAACTAACATTTACCTCTGTGCTTCAGCTTTCCTTATCTGTAAAATGGGGCTGATGTTAGTACCCATCATATGGCACTGCTTCAAAGATTAAGTAGGGTAATGTATGGGGAGTATTTAGAATATTGCCATGTACATAGTAAATACTGAATTAGCACTGAGTATTATTGTTGTTATTATATTATATATTATGTTATAATTACATGTGTTACATATGCAATTGAATATGTTAAATATGTAATTACATATGTTATCTATTACTTATATTAATCTATATTGCAATATTAATATATAATTTATAACATATATTATCAGGAATATTATATTAATATATGTAATATATACTGTATATAATAATATATTATATTAGTATTATGCATTTGAATATTACTTTTATTATATTACATATAATTCTATATAATGATAATTATATTATGTATAATTATGCTATGTGTTATATATTATATTAATATTAGTATAATACAGTTTAATATATTATTTGATAATTATAATTATTATATATTATTATTATATTTAGTGGTCTGGTAACGCAAGGAATTTTCTTTCCTGATTAGATTTTGCTATAAAATGTAAGTATTTGTTTACTAGGTGAATATTGTCTATTGCTGTGTAACAAACACACACTTTCCACACGAACAACAGAACGACAATTTTTTTAAAGCCCTGGTAATTTGAAATAATAATAAACTATTTTTCATGATTATGTGTGTCCAGAAACATGGCTATAAAGTTTGTTATTTTTTCATGTAATGCTGATTGGAGAAAATCAACTGCATTTAGCTGGCAGTGCTATTTTGGTTAGATGGTCCAAGAAGCCTTCACTCATGAGTTTCATGAATTAGTGCTCTTCCATATGATCTCTCTGTCCACGTGGTATCCCTACTATTCAGTAACCCAGCCAATGCTTCCTTACAGCATGGTGCTATCTACCTCAAAAAGGGTGCAAATACTGCATGCTCTAATATGCAAGGAAGTATCAGCCTTAGCTTGCTAATATTCCATTTGTCAAAGCAAGTTACACCCAGAATCGGTGTAGGAAAGGGCTACAAACTGATGTGAGTTTCAGCAGCATGGTTTATGAATGACCACCTCGTAAGTATCTACCACAGTGAAGACTGTGAACGAATACTTCATGCATTTAGAAATGCCTGTACAAAGGCTCAGAGGCAGAGTAAAGACCAATGAACATGAAAGAAGGCCGACATGGTAAAAAGAAATTCAGACAGAATGTGGGTTATGGAAAGAAACTAGACTAAAATGTAGAACTCAGACTGCAACCCTCATTGGTCTCATTAAAGAACTTTGCCTTTATGCTAAAATGCAGTGGAAAATCACTAATGTGTTTCAATAGCAAAATATAACATCTTCTGAGGCTGAGCCCTTTGGAGGAGAAAGGCAAGTGTAGGCGCGGATTTACTGCTTTAAAAGCTGTTTGAGTGTTTCAGGTAAGAGTTACTATTGCCTTGGTATAGACAGATATAAATAGATAAATTCAACATGAATTTTTAAAGTGATATTGACTTTCATCCAAAATATACAGGTAACTCTTAAAACTCAACAGTAAGAAAACAAACAATTAAAAATTGAGCCAGTGATCTTAACAGACCCCTGACCAAAGAAGATATATAGAAGGCAAATAAACATGAAAATATGTTACACATCATGTGTCATAAGGAAAATGCAAATTCAAACAACAATGAGATGCCACTGCAGACCTATTAGAATGGCTAAAATCCGGAACACATACAGCATCAAATGCTGGTGAAGATGTGGAGCAACAGGAACTCTCATTCACTGCTAGCACGGATGCAAAGGAACAGCCACTTTGGGAGACATTTTGTCTGTTTCTTACAAAACTAAATATACTCTTACCATATGATCCAACAACCCATCCCTTTGTTATTTACTCAAAGGAGTTGAAAATTTATGTCCACTCAAAAGCCTGTAAATGAATGTTTATAGCATTTTCATTTATAATTACCATATATTGGAAGTAACCAAGATGTCCTTCAGTGGGTGAATAGAGGAGTAATCTGGCATATCCAGACAATGAAAAATAACTCAGTGCTAAAAGAAAAGAACTGTGAAGTCATGAAAACACATAAAGGAAACTTAAATGCATATTACTAAGTAAAATAAGTCAATCTGTAAAGGTTACAGCATGTATAATTCCAACCATATGACATCCTGGAAAAGTAAAAACTATAGAGACAATAAAAAGTAGTTACTGGAGATTACCAGACAGGAAATGGTGCATAAGAGAATCACAGAGGATTTTTAGGGCAGTGGAACTAGTTTGTATGATACTGCAATGGTGGATAAATATCATTACATATTTCTTCAGACCTATAAAATATACAACACGAAGAGTGAACCCTAATGTAAACTATGGTCTTTGGGTGATAGGGATGTGTCAATATAGGTCCATCAACTGTAACAAATTTACAACCCTAGAGGGGAATTTTAATAATCAGTGAGCCTATCCATGTAGGCCAGGGAGATAAATGGGAAATCTCTGTACCTGACTCTCGATTTTGCTGTGAATTTAAAAGTATTAAAAATATAGTCTCTAAATTGAGAAAAAAAAGGGACATTGAGAAATGATTGTAAGAATAACAAATACCTTAGTAATTATTCTCAAGATTCTCTCTGGAATAACTGGATGGATAATGCTACTATCCAGTGATATAAGAAATTCTTGAAATAAACCAAGTTTTGGTTGTAAAAATCTGAGTTTGATTTTGGATATGTCAAGTCTAAGGTGTCATAAATCATTTGAGATGAGATGTTAAGTAGACATTTTGAAATATAGGCCTAAAATCTCAGAAGATAAATCTGAATAAAGAATAGAATTTTGTGAGTCATTCATATATGAATATTAATAGTTAAAATGGACATAGATAAAATATCTTTGAAAAATAACATAGATAAAAGCAAATTTCCATGCAATGAGAATGAGTCCTGCCTGAAGCATTGCAGAATTCAATTGCTAGGTAAGTAAGTCCAAATCAGTCCATGAAGGAGGAACCTGAGATCCAAGAGGGAAACTAAAAGAATTTTATGTTACAGAGGCAGGGACAGAGACATTTTTCATCACTCCTGGTAAGAGAAACATTTCAGCAAAAGAGGAGGTAAGATTTGGATAGAAAAATAGCTATTTATTTTAATGTGATGAAAGCCATTGGTGACTTAAACTGAGCAGTTCTGATAGATGCAAATTGAAGAGAATTGAGGTTGGAGAAGTAAGAGATCACTCTCTAAGCTCCTTAAACTATTTTGAGATATTTAACTTTGGATGAAATAAATAAGGCAATATCTGAAAAAATGTGTGGGCTTGAGGGTTTTATTTTATTTTTAATGAGAGATACATGGGAATATTTAAAAGCTAATTGAGTTAAGAGAGTGTATAATTATATAAGAGAAATCATGTAAGTTTTCTGGAAAAGTGAGAAGAGCCTGGCACATTGTGAGTGCCAAATAAACTTTATTCCTCATCATTGCCATCATCATTGCTGTCATAACACAGAAGCATCTATGGATGGAAGCTCTGTTTTGCAAGATGAAAGAAAGAGGATGGGTACAGATGTAGACACCATGCAGATGAAGTGTTCCAGTCAGATGGCCTCTATTTTCTGTGCAAATTTGGATGCAAGCTAGATGTAAATACTTAGGAAATCATGAGAACATTGTTTTCGTGCATTGGTTCAGTAGACATTTATTGGGCATCTGCTATATGTCAAGAACTAGCCACTAGGGATATCATGATGTGTAAAACCAGATATCTAGTAAAGTTTGATAAACACTCATCAAATCAAATTCACTTCTAATTATGATACATGTTTGTGAGGAAAGTACATGCACTGCTCTGAGTGCATAAAATGAAAGACCTAACAAAATGACAGAGGTTGGTGAAGACTTCCTTATGTATGACGTGTTTGAATTGAGGTAAAATAGGAGGTAGTAAGATGAAAAGTGTTATTCATATAAGTTTTTTATTTCAACAAATACATACTAAGCACTTGTGCCATATACATTGTTAGGCATTGTGGATCACGTAAAAAATAAAACAAAAATGACACTTTCTGTATGGTACGGTGGAGAGAATGCACTGCTATTTCCTTTCTTTGGAACGCTTTTCTGCTGAATATCTGCATGGCTGGTTCCTTCACTTCCTTCAGGTTTTCACACATATATCATTTTTTTTTTTTTTTTAGGATGGAGTTTTGCTTTTGTTGCCCAGGCTGGAGTGCAAAGATGCGATCTTTTCTCACCACAACCTCCACCTCCTGGGTTCAAGCCATTCTCCTGCCTCAGCCTCCTGAGTAGCTGGGATTACAGGCATGCACCATCACGCCTGGCTAATTTTGTATTTTTAGTAGAGATGGGGTTTCTCCATGTTGGTCAGGCTGGTCTCGAACACCTGACCTCAGGAGATCCACCTGCCTCAGCCTCCCAAAGTGCTGGGATTACCAGCACCCAACTAGGTATCACTTTTTTAGCAAGCCTTTTCTACACACTCTGAGGCTTCCTATTCCTCGCCCCTCGTTTATTTACCTACATTTATCACTCAACATATTTTACATCTCTGCCTTGTTTATTGCATGTCTCCCTTTTTAGAACGAAAGACTCATGCGGATAGGAATTTTTGTCTGTTTTACTCACAATTATATCCCTGATGTCTGCATTAGTGGTAGACAGAGTTTGATACTCCATAAATATTTATTGAATGAATAAAGTAATTATGAATACATTGAATGTTATAAAGGAAATTCTAGCTCTAAATGGTAGAACCAATACAAAAAATATGTTTACATGTAATCTTCCTTTTAATTGTTACTGCCATGATACTACATTACAATATCTTTAATACTTATAAAACTGTTTACTAAAAATTTGCCTTAGCCTTCCCTGGGCTTCTTCACACCATTTCATAAGTACTTGAAGTTTAAAGGCAGCAATTTAATTAAAAGAGAACACATAATGAACATTCACATCCAAAGATTATAAATCAAACCTAAATCATAGAGTCCTATTATAATTCTATCTGTGCATCTTCATAAAACACCCTGGCACTGAAGAGAAAAATAATAGACTTCCCAAAGTAGGAGCTGTCATGTTGATCCTTAGTGAATTATCGCCTATAATTCCTTGTAAATTACAGCATATTGCCAAAATATTTTGGTTTCATAGCAGAATAGCCTCTGAATTTTTCATGGCAGGATTTCTCTCTTTTGTTCTATGGCTACCATACTCTGCTTTACAAACTTTTGCATTGCACATCTTTTGATTATTCCTACCGGATTTATTTTGTATTTATTTATTTATTTTGAGACACGGTCTCACCCTGTCACCAAGGCTGGAGTGCAGTGGCATGATCACAGCCCACTGCAGCTTCAACCTCCTGGGCTCAAGCAATCCTCCTACCTCACCCTTCTGAGTTGCTAAGACCACAGGCGAATGATGCCACACCTGGCCATTTTTTTTTTTTTTTTTTTTTTTTGTAGAGACAGGGTCACCATGTTGCCCAGGCTGGTCTCCAACTCCAGGGCTCAAGTGAGCTGCCACCTCGCCTCCCAGAGTGTTGGGATTACAGGCATGGGCCACAGCACCCAGCCAATTTTGTTTTTAAATACAATACTTAAGTTACAAAATAATTTAAAAATAAGATGGCTTTCAGTATGTAAAGTAAATTAAGGACTCTTCATTTTTCCCTAAAACAGATCCGTTACTCTGTAGTTCAGGTCTAATGTCATATTATTTCTAACCACTCAACCTTCCCTGTCTGTGGGTAAAATTACCCAGTTACTTTTTTTTCCAATTACTTTTTTACTGAGTCTTTTTTTCCTTTAAGTTTTATGTCAAACATAAATGTTTCAAAGGCATTTTCAAAAGTGTGCTACTTATTATCTTGCTCAAATTCTTTTATATAACAATAACATTATGTCTTTATTTAATTTATACCAGGAAATATCTGTGATGCTTCTAACAGGAATATGGGGTTTTAAAAAAACACTTTTGTTTTTTCCTACTGTCACACAACAGCCACACAATTCTGCAGCAGACACTAGCTGGGTGTCCTCTAATTCAATTCCATTCTGACACAATCTACCTGGAGATAGCGTTAGATTCCACAGGTTCAGGGCTCAGTCCCACCAGACTCCCCCCACTTCAGATACCAGTTTAAAGTAGTAGGCTGTCACCTATACTTATAACCAACTGGTAATACCAACCACAAACTGGGGGTTCCCATGATTTCCTCCTCAGGTTCGATTAATTTGCTAGAGTGGCTCAGAGAACGTAGGGAAACATTTCCCATAGATTGACTTATTTAGTATAAAGAATATCACAAATTATACAAATGAAAATCCAGGTGAAGGGATGCATGGGAACAAGTATGTGATAGGCCCTGTCCAGGTATGCTGCCCTCCAGAAATCTCCACATTTAGCAATCCAGAAGCTCCCAAGCCCAGTCCTTTTGGGTTTCTATGGAGGCTGTTTTGTAGGCATGGTTGATCAAATCATTGGCCATTGATGAATATCTCAAACTTCAGCCTCTCTTTCTTTCTCAGAGTTTGGGGTGGGGCTAAAAGTTCCAACCCTCTAATCAAGTGGTTGGTTTTCCTGGCAACCAGCCTTTATCCTGAGGCAATCCAGGAGCTTAGCAAGAGTCACCTCATTAGAACAAAAGGGGCTATCACCCAGGAAATTTCAAGGGATTTAGGAACTCTGTGTCAGATGTTCCTATTACTCAGGAAATTACAAAGTTCCTAGGAGGTCTGTGTCAGAAACCAGGGGGCAGAGATCAAGAATATATTTCTTATTATATCACAATATCACAGCTTTCTTTTATTGAGCAATGAAAGCCAGGTGATTTTTCAAAATTTCCTTTTGATCTTGGCCTTCAGGATTCCCAGGGCTAAATTTATCTCAAATACAGTAATAGTTCTGTAACTCAATAATTTGCTGTAACTCAATAATGTCCTCCTGTATATTTTTGAAATTTCCTGGTTAATTTTCTTCTGATGTACATTTTGTCAATTCTTATGAATTCTACTGAGGACTTTACATATATGATATTTTTAAATCCTCAAAAGGGTCATGTAAGAAAGCCATTATCCTGATTTACCAGTAAAAACATATCAGCACAAATATTAATGAAAACACATGTAAATAAAACTGTGTGTGCATCTGGGCACGTGCATATGGGCATGTGTGCTTGTGTGCATGTTAAGGTATTGTCAGTGATGTTTATCTACAAATTTGGGGAAGTGTAAGTAAAAATTAAATTAAAATTAAAGAGTATAATTACTTTTCAGTTTCACATGAAATAACCCATTAATTTGATAATGCATTGTTACCCTTTGTTCATGACATTAATGTATAAATATATCTCCTTAAAAAGTGACATACAAAGTGACACGTTTTCATTTTTAGGTTGTTTCAACTCTATCAGAGACAATCCTAAATTTTTCATTTTAGGTTGTTTCAACTCTATGAGAGGGAGTCATAAATTTTTCATTCATAATGTCTTTTGTGTAACTGTATACCAATTCTTTATTTCAAAATAGTTACAGCTTAGTATAACTTCTATTTTATGTCACTCTCTCTCTTATTCTTTTTTTTTTGTTCTCCTCCAGTATTCATATTATTAAAATGCAGTCACCCACTCTCAGACTTGTACTATCATCCTGAATATATAAGCTTCAATCATTCTGGCATTTTCATTTATTCAAATTACATACTCAAGTGTAATTGATTCCCTGTTCCCTTCATTTACTTAGAGCTAGAGATTTCTTTAAAATACAGATTTTATGATCTATCTCTACCTCGTTACATTTTTTAATACACTAAGGCCCCAAGATACAATTAAATAATTTGGGCAGAAGCTGAATAGTCCCCATGTGTAAGTCTTATTTGGAGTTCTGTGAAGCATTTTAAGCCAAGAGATTCCCAAAAGCTTTTTCCTTTGCTTTAATTTCAATGGTATTATTAAGAATGGAAGAGGAAGAATTAATTACTTGTGTTTGCTATTTCCTTTGTATTCAATACTCTGAAGAGAGGAAATGGTACCAATTAACATTCTTTTTAGATGCCTTTAATAGTCATGTATAAAAAACAGTTGAAAATTATGAATTTTTTCAATAGTACAAAACTTAATATATCAGATGAAGAGGCAATGGGGTGAGATTTTTCTAGAAGTAAGCAGTTGTGTTGTATTTGAATATCAATCTACTATGTGACACTGGTTAACTCCTCAATGTCTGTAATTTAATAATCTTGTTTATGTATGTGTTTGTTTTGTGAGAAATATAATAGTAAAATAAGACCTGGCTTCAGAACTCCCTTTCATTCTTCATGCTTCAGTTCCAAAATCCGTGCAATATGCCTGCTTTCTAATGTATTTCTCATTGGTCCCTTCTTTTGGCAACATTACTGGTTTGAGACATCTGCATCCAGCATTCTTAAAATCCTTACCTTTATTTATCCATCTGCTTTTCTCCCTATGCAGCTATCTATACATTCATTCTAATAGAGTATCTGCAAGGTACCTGCTGTAAATACACTGGGCAAAGTACCACAAAAACTTATATTTGATATATATCTGAGATAGGTCCACTCAGAGAACAATATCATCTCATTACAGAAGTATAGAAAAACAAAAATAGCTGCCATTTGAACAGTGTCTATGTGCCGGGTTCTGAACTAGATATTTTATATGTCATCATTTTTAATTCCCAGAAAATCTTGTAAATGCTATCATTTTCATAGTTAATACAAATTCTAAGTCTGCAAGATAAAAAGAGCTATGGAGACTGGTTGCAAAACCATGTGAATGCACTAAACACTGCTGAACTGTACACTTAGACCAACTAAAATTTTTTAAGCCTAAGAGAGTTTACAATTTAAGTATTTTCCCCAATGTCACAACAAGTAAGTGCAAAATCTTGTATTAAAATTCAGGGTTGTTGTTTTTTTTTTTTAGTTTAACCTTTTTTAAATTTTATTTTTAAATTGACAAATAATAATTGTTCATTCAATGAGTGAACAATTCATTGAATAATTGTTCATTCATGTGGTACATAGTGATATTTCAACATATATACATACATATATGTGTATATATATACACATATATGTGTGTGTGTATATATACGTATATATATATATATATATATATATATGTTGGGAATGTTCAATATCCTCCTTCTAGCTGCTGGAAACTCCATAATATATTCCTGTTAATTATAGTCATCCCACAGTGCTATAGAACACTAGAATTTATTGTCTAGTTGTAATTTTGTATCTTTTAACAAATCCCCCCATATCTCCCTTTTCCCCCTACACTTCTCAGCCTCCAATATCCTCTGTTCTACGTTTTACTTCTATAACATCAACTGTTTTTGAACTTACACATATGAGTGGAAACCTGTGACATTTAACTTTCTGTTCCTGGCTTATTTCACTCAACATAACATCCCATAGCTCCATCCATGTTGCTGCAAATGACAAGATTTCATTCTTTTTTGTAGCTGAATGGTATTTCATTGTGTATATACACCACAGTTTCTTTATTTATTCACCTATTGTTGGACATATAGTTTGATTCCATATTTTGGCTATTGTGACTATACTACTACTGCAATAAACATGGAGATACAGATGTTTCTTTGATATAATGATTTTCTTTCCTTTCGATAGATTCCCAGAATTGAGATTCTCGATCATATGGTAGTTCTATTTGTAGATTTTTGAGGAACCTTCATACTATTCTCCATATTAATTGTACTAGAAATGGTTTTCCTCATCCTCACAAGCATTTGTTTTTGTTTCTCTTTTTGATAACCGTCATACTAACTGGGATGAGATTGCCATTTTGATCTGCACTTGCCTGATGATTAATGTTGTCAAATATGTTTTCATATATTTTTGACCATTTTTGTGTCTTCTATTTAGAAATTTCTTTTCAGATAATTTGCTTATTTTTTAAATTGGATTGTTGTTTTTTCCTTTTTCTTTCTCTATTCTTTTCTTTCTTTTTTTCTTTCTTTTTTTTTTTTTTGTCTGTTCAGATGGTTTAGTTCCTTGAGCACTCTGGATATAAATTTCCTGTCAGGCAAGTCATTTGCAAATATTTTCTTCCATTCTGCAGGTTGTCTTTTCTCTCTGTTGATTGTTTCCTTTGTTGTGCAGAAGCTTTATAGTTGTTCTTAGAGTTTGATAGAAGCAATAAGACCTAGTATTCCATACATAAGTGAGGTAACTATAGTTTATAACCATCTATTGTGTATTTCAGTATTTCAAAATAGCTAGAAAAGAATAATTTAGATGTTTCAAGCATAAAGAAAAGCATACATTTAAGGTTATTGATATCCCAAGTGCATTAATTTGATTTGTGCAAATTATATGAATATATTAAATTATCACATGTACTCCCAAAATGTGTACACTTATTATGCATCGATGAAAAATAACTTAAAACTTCAGTTCACTTAGGTTTCTCTTTCCACTGTATTTTCCTACTGAGTAACATTATTGCTACAGAAGGGGCATTGGCATTACTTTCAGAGTTTGGATAAGTAATGGATAACATTTTTTGCACACTTTCTCGTTAGAGTCTCTACTTTGTATTCAAATTATTTCTGTACCAGCCTCTACAACATCCTGGATTTCCCAAAGACAGGGACTTTGTCTTGTTCATCTTGCTGTTTAATACCTTAAGATTTTACTTGGAACACTGCAATGTTTAACCATCCAATGTGAGTGACTCAGCAGGATCTTGGAGGACCTGATGTTAGAGATAAGCCTTAGAACTCCATGAGGCAGAGAAGACGGGGAAGAAGAGGAAAAAGTCCAGTTGAAAGGAAGCATTTGAAAATGACAATGTGAACATGAGACAGCCGCAGAATATATTAAAAGTAAAAATCTGTCACCTCAAGTGGAGAGTGCATTTAGATGGCAGTATGGTTTGGCTTTGTGTTCCCGTCCAAATCTCGTGTCTAATTGTCATGTCTAATAGTCACTCTACAGTGCTGTAGAATACTAGAACTTATTGTCTAGTTGCAGTCTTTTATCCTTTAACAAATCTCTCCTTATCTCTCCTTTCCTTCTGCACTTTCCAGCCTCTAGTAATCTCTGTTAGGGGAGGACCTGGTGGAAGGTGGCTGAGTTGTGGGGGCAGATTTCAGCCTTGCTGTTCTCATAGTAGCGACTGAATTATCAGGAGATCTAGTTGTTTAAAAGTGGGTTTCCCCCTTTGCCACTCTTCCGTGTACAGATTGTGCCTGCTTCCTTTGGCTTTGCCTTCTGACATGATTGTAAGTTTCCTAAGGTCTCCCCAGCCATGCTTCCTATACAGCCTGTGGAACTGTGAGCCAATTAAACCTCTTTTCTTTATAAATTACCCAGTCTCAGGTAGTTCTTTATAGCATTATGACAATGGACTAATACAGAAAATTGGTGCCCCAGAAGTGGCGCATTCCTATAAAGATACCTGAAAATGTGGAAACACTTTGTAACTGAGCAGAAGCTGGAACAGTTTGGAGGGCTCAGAAGAAGAGAGGAATATGTGGGAAAGTTTAGAACTTCCTAGAAACTTGTTAAATGGTTTTGACCAAAATGCTGATGTTGATATGAACAGTGAAGTCCAGGCTGATGAGATCTCAGATGAAGATGAAGAACTTATTGGGAGCTGGAGTAAAGGTCACTCTTGCTATGCTTTAGCAAAGAGACTGGAGTCATTGTGCCACTGCTCTAGGAATCTGTGGAACTTTGAACTTGAGATTAAAAGATTAAGGATATCTGGCAGAAGAAATTTCTAAACAGAAAAGTGTTCAAGATGTGACCTGGCTGCTTCTAAAAGCCTATACTCATTTGAACAAACAGAAAAATCACCTGAAAGTGAAACATATTTAACAGGGAAGCAGAGCATAAAAATTTGGAAAATTTGCAGCCCGACCATGCAGTGGAAAAGAAAAACCCATTTTCTGAGGCGGAATTCAAGCCAGCTGAAAAATCTACATAATTAAAGAGGATTCGAATATTAATAGTCATATCATATCAATGGAATAATGTCATAATCTATTATTGACAAGACAATGAGGAAAATGCCTCCAAGGCATTTCAGAGACCTTCATGGAAACCATTCCCATCACAGACCCAGAAGTCTAAAAAGGAAAAAATTTCATGGGTCAGACCCAATGCCCTGCTGCTCTGTGCAGCTTCAAGATATCATGCCCTGCATCCTAGCTGCTCCAGATCCAGCTATGTCTAAATGGGGCCAAAGTATAGCTCAGGCCATGGCTTCAGAGGGTGCAAGCCCCAAGCCTTGGTGGCTTCCACATTGTGTTAGACCTGCGGGTGTGCAGAAGGCAAGAGTTGAGATTTCGGAGCCTCCATCTCAATTTCAGAGGATGTATAGAAACACCTGGATGATCAGGCAGAAGTCTGCTGCAGGCATGGAACCCTCATGAAGAACTTCTACTAGGAAAGTGCACAAGGGAAATGTGGGGTTGGAGCCCCCACATAGAGTCCCCAGTGGGGCACCGCCTAGTGGAGCTGTGAGAAGAGGGCTACCGTCCTCCAACCCCAGAATGGTAGATCCATCGACAGCTTGCACTGTGAACCTGGAAAAGCTGCAGGCAGTTAATGCCAACTCATGAAAGCAGCCGCAGGGTCTTTACCCTGCAGAACCGCAAGGGTGGAGCTTCCCAGGACCTTAGGAGCCCACTCCTTGCTTCAGCATGCCCTGGATGTGAGTCATGGCGTCAAAGGAGATTATTTCAGAGCTTTGAGATTTAATGACTGCTCTGCTGGGTTTTGGACTTGAATGGGGCCTGGGGCCCCTTTGTTTTGGCTGATTTATCTCTCTTGGAACAGATCTATTCACCCAGTGCCTGTATCCCCAGTGTATTTTTGGAGTAACTAACTTGTTTGTGCCTGTACAAGCTCGTAGGTGAAAGGGACTTGCCTTGTCTCAGATGAGACTTTGGATTTGAACTTTTGAGCTAATGCCAGAATGAGTTAAGACATTGGGGAACTGCTGGGAAGGCATGATTGTGTGAGAAGGACATGAGATTTGGAACGTGCCAGGGGTAGAATAACATGGTTTGTCTCTGTGTTCCCATCCAAATCTCATGTCAAATTGTAATTCCCAATGTTGGGGGAGGGACTTGATGGGAGGCAATTGGATCAGGGGGATGTACTTCCACCTTACTTGTCTCTTGATAGTGTGTTCTCATGAGATCTGGTTGTTTAAAAGCATGTAGCACTTCCCCCTTTGCTCTCTGTCTTCTGCTTCACCATGTAAAGATTGTGCCTGCATCCCCTTTGACCTTCGCCATGATTATAAGTTTCCTGAGGTCTCCCCAACCATGCTTCCTACACAACCTGTGGAACTGTGAGCCAATTAAACCTCTTTTCTTTATAAACTACACAGTCTCAGATAGGTACTGTAGATATACTGGGAGACATAGATATAAGTCAGAACACAGTAGACCTTAAATGCTATAAGTTTCAACAGACTCAGACTCACCGAATTGTATGTGCTACACCTGATTACCCACTTTCTGGTTCAAAAAAATACCTAGAGTAGTTTCATTAAGCAGACCTTAAATAGAACAACTTAGAATAAATTAATATTAACGGATAAACAATCTAAATGTTACTCTACTATAACCATGGAATTCACTCTGAGAATTTTCCAGAGATATTATGAAACAGTTAGTGATGGTAATGATAATGACAGATCCTTAGAGAGAATAAATTGCTTATAATATTTAGCAAGTAAGAGACACTGTTAGAATGTGAGCTGTGGACTGCATTATACCACAAAAAATGACACCTTTTAATTACTGAAAATATTTTTTAAAGTACGTTTTTCTAAATCTTCAGAATAATAACTAAAATTTATTTATGCAGATTCTTTGAGAACCTCATGCGTCTTCTGAGTAATCAAATAAATGCTAAATTATTTGATATTACTTAAGAATAGATCCTATACTATTTCAGTTCTCTAAAAAACTGGTATTCCACACATGATATCTATGCCATATATATTAATTAGAATGTTTAATCATTCTGAGAACTTCATTCTTCAAAGCTGCTGAGTGTTAAAACTTTCACTGTGCTCCTCCCACATCAACATCTGAGATATTAAATTTGGGGAGTAGATTCAAAGTCATCTGCTAGCTCTGAGCAGTATCATCTTGAATACCTTTTCCTTTCTGCAAAAAAACTTGTTTTCTAAGTTCAGATTGGCATGTGAATCCATCTATATCATCTATGGGATGGTCATGACCATTATATAATTATGTGTGGATTGCAGAGATGATTATATTTTTACTTTTTTATGTAAATGTCTTAGGTTGGCATGCAAAGTTTAAAATATTTTTAAAAATCATACTCTATTATTGACATGAAACTTTATTAACCATTCTCAACATGCATTTCTCTGCATTCATATTTCGAAGAGGCTGATTTATTTGAGCTATTGTCCTTTCATTACTTCGAGGCTTAGAAACTGTTGTTCCATATTTCCTTTACCTGTGTATATCTAATGTTTAATCTTTTATCAGTTATTTTCTTCTATAACTATAGATATCAAAGCATTTAAAAATGGTCAGAGTTATGACCAGGCTTTTATCAATGAGAGAAACTAAATGTATATTGGATTGAATATAAGGGACTTATAAGGAATTTTTAAAATTCAAATAGAATTTTAATAAAATAGTAAAGGAGGTATAATCACCTCATGAGACCTAGGAAGCCAAAGGAATCTTATGTGAAAAAAAATTATAAAGTAGTTGATCAAGGCATTTTTACCTACAGTGTAGCAAGTAGTTAATAGCCACATATCCTTCTTCTTCTGTGGTGAAGCAAGTAGTTACTTCTCAATTAATAGCCACATACCCTTCTCCTTCTATGTAACTCAGTTGTCTTTCAGTTACACAGGGCCAAGGAACTAGTCCAGATCAATGTACCATAAGCAAAAGTGACATATATAATTTATGGGCTGAGTCACAGAAAAACAATGTCAATTCACTACACCCTGTGTTCCGTTGAAAATCCCAAAGAAACTGAATGTTTCTAACGGTACAACAGCTGGGTCACAGAAGAGCTTTCTTTACCCTGGAAAACCAAGTGACTTTGAGCAGTAAAGCCCTGTTACACACAGAGCAGGACGGAGCAAGACATGTAATAAAATATTCACGCGTTTAGCCACTGAATTTTCAGAGTTGTTATCTCAGCATAGCCTAACTTAACCTCATCACAAGACAAATTTGTACTAGAATTGGAGTGATGATGTAACATAACATAAAATATACAGTGTTGGCCTAGTAAAACTAATATAGAAGGCTGAAAAAAATGATGATTTATGTTATGCAGTAGTGAAACATTTGATAAAACACTTGCTTATGGTAGTCTAGAAGGCAGATGTTCTTCCTCTTTTAATAGAATTAGAATTTGAAAAAACACACTTTCATATTGCCTGAAGGAGATGAGCTAGGAGAGGATTGGCCAGGATGCATGAAGAAATACAAGATCATATTATAGAAATTTTGGCTGCTGAAATTTTGGAAAAACAAAGTTATTTTAAGGCCTTAAGTTGTTAAAAAAAAAAAAAAAAAGAAAAGAAAAGAAAAGAAAGAGAGAAAAAGAAAAAGGGCTAGAAAGGCTTTGAGTGCCTTAGGGAAAAGATGAGACTCAGAGTGTAGCCTCCTCACTAAATCCAATAATCTCAAAGTGACTGGCACTGAATTGAGAGCAGCTGGAGGGTGAGAAAGCAAATCTATACAGCAAATCTGTGAATTGTATTCTGAAAAGAGCATGGGGTATGATTATTAGTAGGCAAAGCTAACTGAATAAGGTGAATGAGAAGGTTACTAAGTTTTGGAATAGTTAATTAATACTGAGAAAAAAAGTTATTCTCAGGAAGAAGAGGTGATGATGAGCAGATTTGAAAGGTTTATATCACTGAAATGGTACTAGCTAAATATTGTCATTAGGACCTGTCCTCCTAATTGCTATATTCAATGGCAGTGAAGTGGATACTTTAAATGGATAATATCAGGTTATTGGTATTATGCTGATATTATTTTGGTTATTAAAGGTCAAGTACCATATAGAATGAGGGATTCACCTAATTAGTCAAGAGTGCATGTCATCAATTTGTTACTTGTCATTTAAAACTTAAACTTTTTTTGGTAGACTAATAGTATGGCAGAACAGCAAATGAAGGAAAGTCTATTTATTACTCTTGCTCTTTAATCATATAGCCACTTAGCTGACCTCACAATTGAAGCCATTAAATATTAAGTTCAATCATTCTGAGCTCATCTTTGAAAACCAACAGAGAGGTGGGGTGAGACTGAAGCAACAATTCAAATAAAATTCCTAATGGAATAACAAACAGCAAGCAAGTTCTCAGACTTACGCTAAGCATGATTTGCAAACTCGTTTTCATTTTCTCTTTATATAGTTATACAAAGTGGTTCAAAGAGTGCAAAGGTTCATGGATAAACTAATGCTTAGTGGGCTTTACTGAGTTTATCTTGTTAGAACTGATATTATCATAATAGGAAAAAAAAAATCCCCTCACAGTTTAAAAGGTAAGAGAAAGGAGACAGCTTTTTAAATTAATCACTGCATTATTTCATGGAGATATAATTTTTTCTCTCTGTCTCCTTCAAGTAAAGGGGGCTGTTCTTTAGTAGCCTGCCCCATATCTTGGCACTACCAGGGACACAGATATTATGATTTCATATAATTATATTTTTATAGAAATCAAAATAGGACATCCTCAACAAATGTTCTCACCTCAAACTGTTCTTTGCACCCTTAGAAACTACTGCCAGACTTTCAAAGCTGGCATGTGCCTGAAGCATCTAATTAGATAGTAAGACTATCAGCCACTCCATAAAGCTATACTAGAAACAAAACCCCAAAACTTGAGATTCCTTCCCTGACTGTGTGATCACTATAGCTTTCTCTCCTTGAAACAAATGAAGTTAGGTCTAACACTATTGGAGTAAAGATGCTAGAGTTTCTCTCAAACTATTTTGGGAGGAAAGATATATGGGTGAGAAAATGAAAAGACAATCTGTGAGTGGTAGCAAAATGATTCAGAGTACTTACCTCTGAATATCAATAGAATTGCAGTTTGTTGAAGCAGGACATATCAGTTACCCTGACAGGGACAGGGAAGACTAACTCTTTGCCCAGCTTTTGAGTTCCTAATTCTGTTTGGCAGCCATTATAATTATAGTAACAATAATAATATCTCATATATGTTGAATTTGTTCCTTATGCTGGTAACACAAGGATCATTATCTCCATTTTGAAGACAAGAAAACCGAGGCTCAGAGAAATTAAGTAATTTATCTAAGGTCTGTTAGTCATCAGTGGCAGTACTGAGATTTAATCCAAGTTCTATTTGGATCAGAGTATCTTGCCCATTAAAATTTGGAGGCTCGTCCTCTTACATCTGTGTTAACTTCTAAATTGTCTGTATTTAATAGTTTTGTGCCTCTATATATGTGCATTTTTGGCCTTTTGGGAAGAGGGTTCATCTTTTACATCCAATTTTTTAAGAGTGATATCAGTTCAAGACCATATCTGCTCAAATATTGGAAAAGGAGAACAATTTTCATCAGTCTTTATTAATTCTATTATGTTTTCTGCTTCTATGAGGTCTCTCAACTATGTCTGCATGTGACTGTCCATTTGCAATGAACCACTGCAAAATCTCCTGTATTGAACAGGTAGTTTACATGTTCACTCCTTATCAATTAGCAATGTTTGCTCACAAACACTGTGCCAGTTTTATCTTGTTCTACTTTCCTTCTCTCTATATATTGCTCTTCTATACAGTGAGGAGAACACATCATTACATATTCAAATTTTGAAGTCTCTCCTATGAGCAACTAAAGAAACTCTATTTGCAATAACAATTTTGCATTTTACTTTTAAGTTTAATTTGAAACATTCATGTGATTCAAAAATCAAGATATTAGAAAATCTATACATCGAGAAGTCTTGCTCCAAGTCTTGTTCCTTTTCACTGTGTCTGACCCTGCCCCCTTGCTTTCTACAGATAAGAATTGTATTAGTTATATATGCATATTTTCAATTTTCTTTGTGCAAATATGAGAGAAAACCAATATATATTCATTTATTTTTTCATTACTTGCCCAATAGTAGAAAACTACCCTATTATTTTAAACAACTCTCAATATTGTCATTCCTAGGCTCATTTTATTTGCATTTCTATTATTCATGATCCCTCCTAAATTTCTAAGTCAGATTGTATTTAATGTTGTTCTGTCTTTGACAGAGCTTAAAGATTACTTAAGACATGCAGATTTTCAGAACAAACACCAACTTTTATATTTATTTTTTGTTTGTTGGTTATGCTTTCTTTTTTCTCATTTCTAAGTCTGTGGATGGATGAAAAGCTGCATCTAAGTAAATATGTTACTAGTGCCTTCATAAATTGATTTATGGAACGGGAGATTCAAGTTTTAAAAATATATAGCTATAAAACTTTATTGGAAATAGTGAGAGCAAGGATCTTAACATATACTAACCCCTTTATATGTGAAATAATGACATATTAAACTTCAGAAATTCTCAATTCTTTATATAAGTCAATTTATATTTGGAATCTGTTAAAAAAATAGTATGTGCAGTATTTTCCCCAAGTTACCTAGAAATCTGGTTAACATTGTCAAGAATTAGTGCTTCTCTTAGCACAGTTTGGCTAAGAGTATGTAGTCTTAGGACAACCAGCAGTAAAATAATTATTTTGAATCCACCAATTATATTCAATATTGCAAGCTTTGTAGAGTAAGTGCTGGTTTCACTGCCTGTTGACTTCAGTTATTGGTGGGGTATGTAGGTAGAAACAATTCCAGAAGAATTTCACTTTGTCAATATATTTCTTGGAAAAATCTATATTCTCAGTATATCCAATTTATCACATTAATAAGAGATGATGACAAACAGATTAAAGCTATTAATAATAGAATGCAATTTAGCTTAGAGTCTGTATAATATCCATGCCTACCCAAGATATAGTCACAGGAAAATGAAAATAGACATGAAATTTAAAAAAAAATCTATCAGTTGGCAGCTATTTGTCAAGAATCTCAGTTATAAACTCTGCAGCTAAAGGTCAGAAGAGTTTTTGGTTTTTTACTTGCTATTAAAACTTAGTGGTGATATACTGAGGCCGTTCACACTACTCTGATTAAAGAAGCAAGCTTGGAAGGTAGAAATGTCAGAATTAGAAGCAAGGTTCATGAATACCGAAGGATTTTTGTATTTGTGTAGTATGTCAGGGGATTAATTTTTATATCTAAAAACACTTTCCTCTAGAAATTAATCTTTAAAAATATAGCAAATCCCTGTTGAGTCTTAGAAAATATGACATTTCCAAGTATAGATTTCAAATGAGTCATTCATGTTAAAAAATGTCTCTGTAGTCAAAGAAGAGATACCAGATAAGTAAAATAAGTTCTCTGCAAAATCTCAGTTAAGACAAATTTCGCTCTAATGAGTAAAGTGTCATATTTTGCCCCTCTCTAGAAATGTAACTACTTTTAATCTCTCCTTGGCTCCACTGTGATATTTAAAGATGACTTTCCCTTCTTTGAGAATGACTTCAAGTGATGTGTTTATGTCTTTTGCTGTCTGGAATGTGCCTTTTCCATCTCATGCCAGATGGTGAGACTCTATCTGTTTCAAGTTTCTCTTCATTGCAACCTCCCCCGTAAAGACTTTCTTAATATCCTTGAATTGGATATGATTTCTAATTCTTCTGAACTACCAGAGAACTGTGTTTGCACGTTTGTTGGAGCTCTTGAAATACTCAAATGCGCACCTCTTTTTCTATCTTAGACTCTAAACTACTTCAATGCAAGTGCAATCTTGTACATTTGGCAAAATAATTTATAACTATTAAGAGCCCACAGAATGGCTAGTAAATGAGTTGACTTGAATATAATTCAACATCTGTCAACATGGGTGTAGTAAAGAGAGGAAGAGTGTTTTATATTTGTGACATTTATGCATACGACTATGATCTTTATTAAGCTTTAATCTTTTTTTACAAAGACCCAATTTTGATATTTAATAAATATACATGCATTTAATATTCATGAAATAAGAGGACGGATGAGTATTTTAATACATTTTGAGATAAGTAAAAATTTCTAAAATAATACAAAAGGAATTGATCAGTGTACAATCTATGGTTTCCAATATGTCCCTAATGCTTTATAAATATCTACTTGATCACTTTTTGTGGTTGAAATTTATTATGGGTAAAAAATATAAGGCAATTGGCAAACTATTGTTGAACACACATCATATGCCCAGTGTATTCTGACTGAAGTAAATGACAGAATAGGAGCCCACAGCACTGAGAGCCACTTATTACTGATCACATGCAGATTCAGATCTACAAGAAAAGGTATCCAAGTCCAAAATCCATGATTCCAAAAAATAACAAAATACATTTACCAAAGGTCTGTCTTACAGATTTGTGCTGGGTGACTTTTTATGAAATATGAAAGAATTAAAATACATATTCTTACCTGCTAGGCCATTTTTCATTTCCTTAGCCTAGAGCTACTTTGAAATATGAAAGTTGTGTGTACTTTTATGTTTTCTTCTAAAGCACAGTTCTATTCCAATTATATTAGCTATTAGTATGCAAAGTCATGGAGTCAAAAAACGGAAGAAAATGCTTCTAATAAACTTTCATTACTGTCTCTCACAGATTGAAACTAGAAAGTTTCGTGGCTATGGGTGAATTGCTTTTACTTCATATTTATGTAGAAACATTTTTGAAAATGTTAGTGATCTAATAATAAGACATCTGAGAGAATAAAACAAGACCATGTTGATTGGATTAGAGGCAAAGCTAAAAAAGTAATAGCCCCATTATTTTTGTGCTAAGCATCCCCAGATTAAGTGACCCTTGCATCCAGCAGCTGAATAAATTTTTCTGTTGCCATTGCAGAGTAAGACATGTTGCATTTGTTTTCCACAGTTTCAAAAGTGGGCCTATTTTTTGTGCCTGTTATTTTGACATAAGCCTCAATTTTAATAGTATTTCAAGAAAAATATGTTTTGGGAGGATTATTTTTATTATTGATAAGATTCTGACAATGACTGATGATTGATACTTCTAACCCATTCATAAATGCTTCAGTGCTTTGATTGCCTTTGGAAGTAAAACTAAGACCTAAGGTGAAATATTTTATTCCTTTGAAGCATGGCTTGGGCCTATAAGAACAAAATTCAAATCAATGGCAACATAGCTTCAGTGTTACAATAACTGAAGGAGTGGTTATCATATTTTACCTCTTATATACAAATCTGACTCCACAAAATGCATATTATAATTTTTATAATTATGCTTTTTATGACTGTATAGATAATTGTAATGCATGCTCCTTAGTTCTTCATGTGGTATTTTGAGGAACAAGCTAGATGTAAAATTGATATCAGATTCTCAAGATAAAAATTTTTGTTCTACTTCAATGTAATAATCTTGGTTGCTCACTTGATTTTATCTTACCTCCCACAGAGTAGTTAGAATTGAGCATCATCATTCCTTTAAGTCAACAACATATAACAGACATAATTTTGACTTCAATTTTTACAGATAACAGAAAGAGAAGAATTTTGTTTGGAAAATGAAATAAGTGGTGTTAATATTTTCTAAGAAGAGGAGAGATTTGACTATGGGATAGCAAATACATAGCAGTTTCGGTTTGGACATGCAGGGTGGAGGTCCACTTTAGAAATGTACGATTTAAGAATAGTCAGTGAATATACGGTGTTTAAAGCCATGTGGATAGATGAGATAATCGGAAGAATAAATGTGGATAGATAAAAGATAAAATCTGAAGGCAGAATTTTGTGGGAATGAAACATAAAGAAGTCAATAAAGAAGGAGGATCTTGGCTGGGCACGGTGCCTCACGTCTGTAATCCTAGCACTTTGGGAGGCAGAGGGCAGGCACATCACGAGGTGAGGAGATTGAGACCATCCTGGCTAACACAATGAAACCCCGTCTCTACTAAAATACAAAAATTTAGCCAGGCATGGTGGCGTGCACCTGTAGTCCCAACTATTCGGGAGGCTGAGGCAGGAGAATTGCTAGAACCCAGGAGGCAGAGGTGGCAGTGAGCCAAGATTGCACCACTGCACTCCAGCCTGGGCTACAGAGCGAGACTCTGTCTCAAAAAAAAAAAAAAGGAGGATCTTTTGCGTATATACCCAGTAGTGGGATTGCTGGATCTCACAGGAAAAGAAAACAGTATATTGAGAACATATCTGCACTCCCATGCTTACTGCAGTATATTCACAATAGCCAAGACATAAAATCAACCCAAGTGTCCAACAATGGGTAAACGGATGTATTAGTCCGTTCTCATGCTGCCATGAAGAAATAACTGAGACCTGGTAATTTATAAAGACAAGAGGTTAATTGACCACAGCACGGCTGGAGAGGCCTCAGGAAACTTACAGTCATGGTGGAAGGCACCTCTTCACAGGGCACCAGGGGAGAGAATGAGTGCCAGCAGGGGAAATGCCGGATGCTTAGAAAACCATCAGATCTCTTGAGAACTCACTCACTATCATGAGAACAGCATGGGGGAAACCACTCCCATGACTCAATTACCTACAACTGCATCCCTCCCATGACTCATGGGAATTATGGGAACTACAATTCAAGATGAGATTTGAGTGGCAACACAACCAAACCACAACAATGTACAAAGAAAATGTGGTATGTATGCACGATGGAATATTATTCAGTCATAAAAAAGAAACTTCGTCATTTGTCACAATATAGATGAACTTGGAGAACATTATTTTAAGTGAAATGAGCCAGATACAGAAAGACACTTTTGTATACTTCATGACTAGATACCTCATGACCTCAATCACATGTGGAATCTAAAAAAAACAAAAAAATTCATATCATAGAACTGTGATTATCAGAGACTAAGAGGAGGAAAAGGTGAGAATGAGGAGAAGTTGGTCAATGGGTACAAATTTACCATTAGATAGGAGAAATAAGCTCGGGTGATTTTACTTAGATAATATGGAGGGATTGTTTGGCAGTGCTGAGACTTGACGAGATTTGTAGTTATGAATTTAAAGTGATACCTGTCAGAATGGCTGTGTATACTGCTCTAGTTGCATTTGGCTGTATGAGTAGAGGTACAGTGTGAACACAAGGAATTGTGTGCAATCAGGGTAAAAGTTATGCAGGGCAAGGAGGGTAGATGTCAAGGGATTTGAAAGAATATGCAAGTTAGTGATGATAATGTTGGAATATAGAACCTTCTCTGGGTAAAAATGATGCCAAAATTACAGTGGAGCTAACACAGTAGATAAGTGGGTTGAATGTCCTAGTGAAGTTAGAGAATTATGGAAATAGAGATAGTAGAGCAAAAGAACTGGAAATATAGAAAAAATAGGTGGAGAACAAGATACTTAAAATTGGCATGGTTAACATGTCAGGAATTACGGCATAATCAGTGATGAAAAATCTGGTCATGATGGTGAGATAAAGAGGGTTGGAACTGAAGAGCTCAAGGGACTAACAGGCCAAAGTGCTAAACAGGAGTAGTATAGACACAAAGACAGTAAGCATGTACTAAAACCTTCAATGGGGTTTATTATGTATTACACAGAGGTTAACACAGAGGTTAATATACGTTTTCCTTAATGAAGGATGGCTGATAATGTCAGTGAGGAATACCTGATGTTAGGTGTTTCTAAGAGGGATGGAGAGAGCAGAAAAATAAACAATGGCCTGGAAACATAAGCTAGCATCAGGAAATACATTGAGTCTGGGCCCTGAGATAAAATAGAAATATGAGAAAACCAAATCATCTCTTGCAAGGCTTCCAACTAATACAAGTGTGCTAAAGGGAAGATACAAGGACTTTCACCAGTGACAAACCAAGGGTCCCAGAGGTATGGAGAAAAGCTTTTGCTTAGGTTAGGAATGGGCAATGAGTCAGAACAGTGTCTCTGCACAGCCACATAGGAATGAGGATCTAGATGAAGGTGTTTGACCTCCTGTAGTGACTGAGATAAATAGGAATGTAAGGCCCAATGTGATTAGTGTTGCTGGACTCTTTGTCAAAAGTAGGTCGTCACTTTCTTGGGATTGGTCTGTAGCCAATTTGTTGACACCAGATGAAAATTACTGGGGTAAAGGGGACAAGAAAGATAGGTTGGAGAGCTTACCAGGAACACTAGTAGCTCTGAGGAACTCTTTAAAAGCTGATCTGTTAAACGTTGGGGCTTGTGAAAAAAGCATTACGATACATGTGGAGCCCAAGCAACCTCCTTCAATCTTTCTGGGAGCATGTTCGTGGGAGAAAAATTGAAGGACAATCTTACTAGGATCACTTGGAGTCTACGTTGTAGATGTTGTTAAGGTTTAAGGTTAGGGGAAATATGAGAAGGAGAGAACATATATTTCTCTAGAGAGTCTGAGTCCTTGACTTTCACTGATAACAATGGAAATACTTTACCTTGTTGGAAAATGTACATGATCATCCCTTTTGCCCTTGAAGATATTTTTCTTCTTTTCCCACCCTGCTCTGTGCCCTGAGTGGCTGACCTGCATTAATTGCATCCTTTGTCTTCTAGATGCTGTCTGGGCTTGGCCAACAGAAGATTGGAGACAAAGAGGAGAACAAGCCCACAGTTTTATTTTCCCTGTTACTCTCCCATGGAATTCTGCATGAGTGATTGTGTCTCATAACTGAAGAACACATAATCTATTATTTGGCCTTCTACACTCAGCTTTTTTACTCTCCATTATCTGCTAATCGACCCTTGCCTTTGTTCCTTCAAGCCACCAGGTGTTCATGATGTTCCACGATTTCTAGTCCTGGAATATTGTATTATACATTGTGGATTCCCTACACTCTGCATACAGCTTTGCAAATAGTTTTCTTAAGTTACTGAATTTGAGTATGCTGTTTCCTATTAGAAGAATGGTAAATGCAGTACCATAGTCTATTTTCTGTTTCTATAACACAATATTACATATTGGGTAATTTACAATAAACAGACCTTTATTGGCTTGTGATTCTACAGGCTGGGAAGTCCAGAATTGAGGGACTGGAATCTGGTGAAGACATTAGAGCCCCATCATCTCATAGCAGAAGGTAGAAAGGCAAAAGAGGGTGTGAGAGAGAGAGAGAGCATGAGTGCACACAGGAGAAGGCCAATTTTGTCCTTTTATAAGAAATTCACTCTCGTGATAATGGCACCAAGACACTTATAAAGGTGATGTTCCACGACTCAAACACCTCCCATTAAATCACAATTCCCATTACCACTGAATAGAGGATCAAGTTTTCAATACATGAACTTTGGGGGCCACATTAAAACCATAGCATACAGTAAGTGGTATTAGGGGCAACACCAAGAAAAACCTTAAGTGAGATTCTGGGATTGGGTGTTTCATATATCTGAGAAATGATAGATAACCTTTTTGCTATGGATAAATGGGGATGAATAATCCACAGTATGTGGTAGCATGCATATTTGCATGTGACATTCAATGAAGTCAGGTGGAAGCAAAAGTGTTTGGAGATCAAGGGCTGTGGTAATCTGTTACTACTGCCAAATAGTGGCTATAGATTGTGGCCTCAGCTGGCTATTATGAAGGCTATACAGTACAACCACCCTTTGACATATTGATGGTTTTTTATTAGATAGCCAACAAAGCTTGTTGAAATAATTACTAATACACAGTTGGAATTACACAGCAATCATTTTCTTATTATTGATTCAACTATATGTTCATTGCTTTAGGTGGGGTAAAGGTTTTGGTGTTTAAGCTTCTAACGTTATCTGTGCTCTGGAATCTCAATTAACCTCATTCAATTCTGATATAAGATGTTAAACTAAGGCAATTCATTACTATGTAAACAAAATTTACCAGCATATATACTATGCTCTGGGCAACACTGAGCGGCCCATTAAATTATCAGCTTTGGCAGATTGTAGCACAGCAAACTTTGTTGAAAAGGAACTATCTATCATGTCATATGTAATTTCTTCTATTTCTCTTCCCACTTTCTCCCTGGTTCCAGAAAACTAAAAGGTTGTACGGTACAGTTTGGATACTGACTCATCCATATATCTCTCCAGGGCAAGTTAATTTACCACAACTAAGTCATGTTTTTCTCATCTGCGTAACTTCATTATTATAATACCTTCTAGTGTTTTGGTAATAATAAAAATAGGACAATGAATATGGCCAGCAAAGTGTCCAAACAATGTACAATGTGCAGTGAAATTTCTACTCATAACCCCTGCCCCAAATTTTACCTTGGGAAAATCACCCAAGCTTTATCAAGGTCATTTATGACTTATGAATAGAAGAAATGAGAACACATAGATTGATAATGCTGTAATAAGTGGGAGAAAATAGAAAGAAAGAATCTGGCATTCTGGAAATTTTACAGTCTTTTAAAAATACGTGTTTAACAGTGGGAATCATTTGTTTCACTAGAATGTTTATCTGAAATTACAAATATGCCATTTAGGGATTGTTATGGGTTGAATTGTGTCTCCAGAAAAAATGGTATGCTGAATTTTAACTCCCAGTACCTTGAATATGATGTTATTTGAAAATAGCGTCATCGCAGATATAGTTAGTTAAGATAAGGTCACACTGGGGTAGGAGTGGGTCGCTAATCCACTGTGACTAACATCGCTGGGAGATGATTAAGTGAAGACAGACACAGGGAAAATGCCATGTGATAAGGAAGATGAAGATTAGAGTAATGCAGCTGCAAGCCAAATAACACCAAAGGTTGCTGGCAACTACCGGTAGCTAGGAAGAAGCAAAGAGGGATTCTCCCTACAGATATCAGAGGGAGCATGACCCTGACAACACCTTAATTTTGGACTTTTAGACTTGGGAACTATGAAAGAGTAAATGTTGTTTTAAACCACTCCATTTGTGATGCTTTGTTATGGTATCCCTAGGAAACTAATACAGACCTAAAGGTTAGATACAAATACGGTAGTAGAGATAGGTGGGAAATATCTTTTAGCACTCTGCCTGGCTGTACAGAATACTCACATAGGCATGGTCCCCAACCATTTAAGGAGGTGACAATTGCAAACACGAAATATATCCCACATGGAACAGAGATTATAGCATATCTCCTATGTAAAGCATGTGGAATTTGGTTAGTCTTGGGTATTTTTCTTTTATTTTTTACTGTTTTTTCCCTATCATTTAACTAATTAGATAATGGTTTCAGATATCTTTCTTATTTCTTATCACGACTATTAATCAGTCCAAATGATGATTTAGGCAAATTTAAAATATTTGATTACAGCTTCCTCAAAGACAATTGGCTCAACTCATTCTGCATTCCGAATTTAGACCTTTCAAAAGAAATAAAAATTAATGGCTCTGGTGATCACCAAAAAGAGCAATAAAGACATTTGTTTATTTATTTATTTGTTTGTTTATTTATTTTTTGAGATGGAGTCTTGCTCTGTTGCCCAGGCTGGAGTGCAGTGGCGCCACCTCGGTTCACTGCAACCTCCGTCTCCCAGGTTCAAGCAATTCTCTGCCTCTGCCTCCTGAGTAGCTGGGATTACAGGCGCCCACTACCACACCCGGCTACTTTTTTGTAGTTTTAGTAGAGACGGGGTTTCACCATCTTGGCCAGGCTGGTCTTGATCTCCTGACCTCGTGATCCACCCACCTTGGCCTCTCAAAGTGTTGGGATAACAGGCGTGAGCCACCGCGCCCGGCAATACATTTATTATAAAACTTACTATCTTAATAAAGATATGATGTTTTATAGCGTTCCCCTCTTTATTGTTTTTTATCACCAACAGAAAAACTCACAAAAGAAAGAAAGTGTGCATCATTATAGTTAGAAAATAATTTTCAAAATGAGGGCGCTTGCTATATATGCATGTTGTTTAGATCAGACATATTGAAGAGTCACAATTTGAAGATAAATATTAAAACATCTTTTTAATTAGTTAAAGGCATTTCTGCAAATGCCTAGGGATCATTCTTATGTTGACACTTATGCTGACACTAGAGTGCTTTTTGGATGATCTTCATGGAAGAATGTTCTCGAGATAAGTGCACTTTGGAGAAAGTACGTTAGTGCCAACATTGCTAAATTATAAAAGGTTTAATATAGTTTCCATAGGAAAAACCCTGTGGAATATTCCTGGCAAGATAATTTGGGAAGATAATCAAGCCATGTAGACTGGAAGATCAGCCAAGAAGGAAATCAGATCTAAATGAGAACCACAGGAATCTGAATCATTTCAGTATGCTTGATTTATTTACAAATGGACTGAGAAAAATGTCTTTTTAAATAAAAAGTAGTTTTCCAAGGGAAAGATTAAATATCCTTAACACAGAATAAGAATAAAGAAACAAACGCCGAACACTCAGCTACAACAAACTGTGAAATTAGTTTTCCTCTGCCTAATGGAGAACAAACGGTTTTCCATGTTTATTACTTATCAAGCACATTCCTCGGGGAATAATTTATTCCCACAAAAGCTATGAATGACCATTTTGTATTAGGTTTACTTCACCAAAATAGCAGAATTCTAGCTTCCATACTTTTAATTCAATAGTAATGTGTGGTCTTTTACAAATGCAGATGATAAAGTAGTTTTCAACAGTATTTTCCAGGCCAGGCTCTGTGGCTCATGCCTCTAATCCCACTTTGGGTGGCCGAGGCGGGCAGATTGCCTGAGCTCAGAAGTTCGAGACCAGCCTGGGCAACAAGGTGAAACCCCATCTCTACAAACACACACACACACACACACACACACACAACACACAGACACACACACCATTAACTGGGCATGGTGGTGTGAGCCTGTAGTCCTAGCTACTTGGGAGGCTAAGGCAGGAGAATTGCTTGAACCCGGGAGACAGAGGGTGCAGTGAGCCAAGATCATGCCACTGCACTCCAACCTGGGCAACAGAGTCAGACTCCGTCTCCAAAACAAAACAAAACAAAACCCCAGTATTTTCCAGGACAATGCAACCCAGAGAATGGTGTGTAGACTAGGGCAGCTCTGCAAGTTATTTATTACCAGAATGCAGTTAGTACAAAAATTACAAGTTTAAAAAACTTTTCTAGCAATTGGACATTCTCACAATAGCTAAGCCTATGGTCAGTGGACTCTTCTTGAATGGGTGCTAGACCAATTCGGGGTTCTTGAACTTGAGTGATGAGTTCCACACAGCAAGAACTACATACTAATCATGCACAGCTGGACCATGTCTTTGTCTGTGCCAGGAAAGAAAAAATATGTTCTGTATTATATATAGTTTGAGAAGTACTAGTATACTAGGAATGCATGGAGTTTGAAGTCATAGAGATCTTGATTCAAATCTAACACTACATTTTTTTTATCTCATGTGATCCTGAAAGAGTTTCTTAACTTTAAAAATGAAGATGGTAATATTTATCCCAGAGGATCATTGAGAACCTCATATGGAATACTCTGACTGTAAATAACACAGCTATTCGCCAGTAATTCTTTGGTATCCAGCTAATTTTATTTCCCATACTTCCTTTGCCACTGAGGAGGACAACACTATCCTACCCAGGATGGCTAAATCTAGTTTTTCTGGAAAAACAACGTGATTTATAATGGAATCAGTAGGTGCAACAGTCAGTAACTCTAGACTAAAGTTATCTGGACAATAATAGAGGAACCACAACATACTACATATCTGTCTATATGTAAATAAAGAATCTAACATTTATACCATCTTTTATTTTTATTTTATTTTATTTTTTGAGACAGAGTCTTACTCTGTCACCCAGTCTGGAGTATAGTGGCACAATCTCGGCTCACTGCAACCTCCACCTCCCAGGTTCAAGAGATTCTTGTGCCTCAGCTTCCCGAGTAGCTAGAATTACAGGTGCACGGAACATGCCAGAATAATTTTTGTATTCTTAGTAAAGACGGCATTTCACTACGTTGGCCAGGCTGGTCTCGAACTCCTGAACTCAAGTGATTCACCCGCCTCAGCCTCCCAAAGTGCTGAGATTACAGGTGTGAGCCACCATGCTCAGCTTTAAATCATCTTTTTATCAGAGTCAAATGAATGCATCACCAACCAGGTCTTCTGAAATCCTTCCTAACGTATTTCCATGAACTTTATTTTTCCTTCCACTCAAGCTATGAGCATTAGTAAAGATATAATGTTATCCCTTTTGCTCCAAACCATTACTTAGTTCACATGAAAACTTGAATAAAATTCAAACATATCAGATTGATTAAAACTTATCAGGATTGCCCACATTTTCTATACATTTTTAGATATTTCTGAATATAGACTCCACTGTTCACATATTTAGTTGCTCCTTGCTTGTATTATGCTGATACACATGTAAAATTAACTGGTTTGGGCCAGGAAAGATGGTCACAATCTATGTCGATTAAAGCTCATTTTAGAAATATAAAGTACTGATCAAGAAATGCAAGACAATAACCTGAAGCCTAACATGAGAAAAACAACACAAAGTTTTGACTAGTATGTAAAGTTGAGATCGTCACGCAATCTAAGAAGAAGGCAGCCTCCACCAACGAGAGGGACTATCAACTGTGACTCCCAGTCCTGGAATGTCAACTATGTTAAAGTTAGAAATACACAGCTTAGAAGCCTGAAGGTAAAGTTCAATGAATTAATATGACTTTAAGATATCTGTTAAAGTAAAGAGAGCTTTAAGGTTACTTATTTCTTTCCCCTATTGGTCCTACTCTTTGTCTTGAAAATAAATATTGTAACTCATCTGAGTAAAGAGCGTGAATAGGAACTTCTCAGGAAAAGAAACAGATGGCTAAATAAACATATAAACCATGTCCAATATTTCTCATATTAAAAGAAACAATTAAAATGGTAATGACATTTCTCACATTTTACATTAGCAAAAATTAAAATGTTCGATAAAATAAAGTACGGGAAGTTCTAGTGAGAGACATAAATTTTCACCGTGTTGATAGGTCCAGTGGACCATTGAATGTTTATGTTTCTCCAAAATTTATCTGTTGAAATCCTAACTCTCAATGTGATGGTGGTAGAAGATGGGGCCTTTGGGAGGTCATTAGGTCATGAAGGTGGAGCCTTCATGAATGGGATGGGTGACCTTATTAAAGAAACCCCAGAGAGCTCTCACCACTATGTGAAGACACAGCAAGAAGATGGCCATCTGTGAACACACCACATCTGCCTTGAGACTGGACTCTCCAGCATCCAGAACTGCGAGAAATAAATCTTCTTTAAGCCAACCACTCTATATGCCTGTCATAGCAGCTCAAACTGACTAAGATTGTAGGAATAAACATTGGTGGAGCCATTTGAAAGGAAAAAAAGTAGTATCAAATTTTAAAATGCACATGTCCTTTGACATAGAAACTCCACTGTTAGGAATGTACTATAAAATAATCTTGCAAAAAGTTGGCACAACATATACACGAGGATATTAATGATGTCATTGCTTATGGTATGATAAAAAATGCAATAGTCTAAATATCTACCAAGATGAAACTAGAAAAATTATGATACATCATAAAAAATGTAGTTGCAGGCATCAACCCATTCCAGTAAATATGTGGGGTGAGTGTGTGTGTGTGTGTGCGCACGTGCGTGCGTGCATGTGTTTGCATGTTTTGTAGGGGAAATTGTCCATAAGAGTTCCCTCAGGAAACAGATGGCATATTCAAAATAGGATAATTTGAAGATTATTTGATAAAAGGACTTTTTAAAGGAGTGAGCACAGTATTGGGACACAAAGAACAGTGCATACCCTGGAGCTAGTTTCTGTGGAGCCCTTTTAATTTCTAGACCTGATGTAAGGCAGCAGACAGCAATTACCAGAACCCAGACATGAAGAGAATAAAGGAGAGATTTGTTTTGAGAGAGTATTCACAGACAAACACAACCTGCTTCAGGTAAGCCAAGAAGGATGGGACTAGAGAAATAAATCTTTAGCCCTCTTATCCCTCTACCTTCCTTTCAGAGTTTTCAATTGTTCCAATCTAACTAGAAGCTAGAGGCCAAGGACACCTATTGAGATCAGACTTTTGGGGCAGAGTAAGGATTTAGAGGAAGACACACAGAGAAGATGTCCATAGTAGCATATGTACACATACACATGGACACACATGTGCACACACATTCACATACAAGAGAAAGAGACATCTGCCTGTCTCTCTTAAATTTATCAAAATGTTAACTATGGTCATCTAGTAAAGTGAGACTCAAAATGAATTTTACTTGGTTCTTTTCATAGTATTTTTTTTGTTATTGCAATGCATATACTTTTTTAACTTAGAAAAGGCAATAAAGATATTTGCATTGTAAAAACAACAAAATAAAATTGCCGGTAGTCCACAAGACAAAGATAGTTGAGAGAAGACATAATCCAAAGCTGGGAGCCATTTTTTCTCAACCCTATTTAAGCTTACTTGATTCTCAGTATCTCATGTAGTCTGCGTCTAGCACTTTGTAGCAAAAGAAACCAAACAAAGGAAAAGCTGAGAGTTAAGAATGACCTTCCTCCAATGCTGCAGAATCAGAAGGGATGAGAATTAAGCACTCAAAAGCTATTTCCACTTAACCTCAAGTTGTGAGTCAGAATACACAGTTAGAACTCTGTTTTCTTCAAATGGATAGAGGTGATTCACTACCATGATTTGTAGAAAGTTCATGGATCCCTGGACAACACAGGGCTAGTAAGAGGGTCAGGGATAGAAAAATCACATTTGTGTTAACAATGCTCAATATGAATTGCATCTAAATAAAGGCTGATATAAATTTCAGATTTGTTTTCCAAGAAAAAATGTTTTTGTATGTGTATGAAGCAATCAATGATAAAGCAGGGATGTGAAGTGTTTAAGTCTCAACTCAAACACCTACTGATACCCATGACCTTGAAAGTTCATCACATATATAAATAGATCAGTATAACCACCAGCATGAGAAATAGTCCAGTCAGACAAGGTGAAAACTCTGTAAGAGATGAAGCTTTTGATTTTTTTCAGGTGTTATAAACGAATTGCTAACCTAGTTTTCTTTACTATAATTTTAAGACTATCTTAGAGAGATTCAGTACAGAGTACTTGTAGGTCTCAGACACCCTTTTCTCCTTGTGTGATTGTGTGTGGTCAGCATAACATAAGGGGAAGGCAGGGCACTCTCAAGGTTAGGGTTATGGGAAGGCTTTCTTGTAGAATGATATCTAAGTTGACAATCAATGAATGTGGCAGTATGGCATACTGGTTTAGCAATTAAAGGACTCTAAAACCATACAGCATAGATTGACTGCCTACTCTGAGATATATTATTAGCTTTGTGACTTTGGACTAGTTACTTAGCTTTTCTGTACCACTGTATCTTTTTCCATAAAATAAAAGTAATGATATCTACTAAATGGAGCTATTGAGAGGATTAATAGAGGTAATACACATCAAGTAATCATAACAATGTCACTGTAAGTATTTGTTATTTTTAAATATGTGTAAAGTGGAATGGATCCTCTTTTAAGGATTGGGAAAAACAGTGTGCAGGAGGGCTCTGAGAAAAGAGAGGGCTTGGAGCTTTTGAAGACCTGAAAGACAGGTCACGGTAAGACCAGATACCTATATGGGTAGTAAGTAGGGTTAGCTCAGGGAGGACCTTTTTAGGTAAGGTAAGTGTTTGGAATATTGTCCAAATGGCAGTAGCAAGGCATTATAAATACTTATCAAGAAAGTTAAAAAAAATCAGATTTGAATTTTAAAATGGTCATTTTCACCGTAACTGCAAAGCCTGTTTGGACTAGGTCAGTGGAGATTTAAGTGAGGACCCCCATAAGGACATTTTTTGATAGTCTGGGCTAGACATCATGATAGGTTGGACTATGGTATGGTAGATGAGATGGACATGAGTAGAAATATCTAGTCCAGCTTACTAAGATCAATTAAACTAATTTTTTGATTTTTTCAGTTTTTTTTAATTTTAAAAAAATTTACTCATCTTATCCTTAAACTATAACTGAATTTATAGATCTGTCTGGAATTGTATTCATAAATTCCACCACTCCACATAGTTAAATCACCTAGACTATGAAAACCAGCCTTACACTTCCCCACCACACCACAATCCAACTTTAATCTCACATTGTGTTATGAGGTTATTGATGGCTGTAACTATTATTTATTTCTCTAACTCCTGTACTCAGTACAGTGCCTATACAGCTTCCCTTTTCCCCAAACAATCAAAATGTGCAGGTGTATTCATTTTCTATTGCTGCTGTAACAAATCACCACCATAATTTAGTGGTTCAAAACAAAAAATAATAATTATCTTACAATTTAGAAGGTCAGAAGTCCAAAATGGGTCTGTAGCATTTACGGAGGCTGTAAGGGAGAATCTTTTATCTTGTCTCTCCAGCCCCTACAGGCTGCCTGCACTCCTTGGCTCCTGGCCACATCATCCCAAATTCTGCTTCCATCATCACATGTCTGAATCTGACCCTCCTGCCTCTGTCTTAAAATAACCCTTGTGTACTTACATTGAACCTGTCTGGAAAATCCAAGATAACCCTCCCCTCTCAAGATCTTCAACTAAATCACATCTGCAAAGTCCTGATTGCAATGCAAGGTAACATGTCATAGATTTTAGTGTTTAGCACATGGTCATCTAAGGCAGGAAGTGTTATTCTAACTCCTCTAGGAGGGATCAGCATTAAAGCAGAACTTACCTGAGTAACTCTGATAAATAATCTGCCTTTAGTATTAGAATATTATCACACTATAAATTATCAAAAATATTTACTAAGTGAATTAATTTAAGAAACCCTACCTCATTAACTTGCATTAAATTCTAATGATATGAATCTCACTCACTTTGTTCAATCATTCATATACCTACCCTTGTTTTTTGTTTCTAAATTCAGGTCCTTATTTTATATCTCATTTATATAATCTCTGCCTCTATCCCGACCACCCCACATACCCATGCCAAATCCTTTCTAAGAACATCTAAAGGCTCATTAAATTGAGATCTTTCTTGTTTAGCCTTATTTTTCTTCCCGAAGGGCTAAAGCACCTTTTTGCCTATTTAATAAATAAAAAATACCTTTTCCCAAATCTTTTTGAAACTAAATACCTGCCTGACTGTCTTTCTGCATAACGTTTGCCTACAATCTTCCCATCACATGCTGTGTGCACCGGCCAGAATTGCTAATTTTCATCTTTACTTTCTGCTTTGCAGAAATTTATTTTTTATAAAACCCAACATTTAAAAGATGTTGTTTAATTTAATTTTCTATCTCATGACTACCAACCAAGCGGCCTTTTTTTTTTAATTTTTTTTTTTAATTTTTATTTTTTTGAGATGGAGTCTCACTCTGTCACCCAGTCTGGAGTGCAATGGTGTGGTCTCGGCTCACTGCAACCTCAACCTGCCGGGTTCAAGCTATTCTGCCTCAGCCTCTCAAATAGCTGGGACAGACTACAGGTGCACGCCACCATGCCTGGCTAATTTTTGTATTTTTAGTAGAGACGGGGTTTCACTGTATTGGCCTGGCTGGCCTCAAACTCCTGACCTTGTGATCCGCCTGCCTCGGCTTCCCAAAGTGCTGGGATTACAGGTGTGAGCTACCACGCCTGGCCCAAGCTGCCTTTTGAAGGGTAAGCTGCATGCTTATTGTTGTCATAAAAGCTGTAAAGTTTTCAGAATAACTTCTGGAGGACTTTCATGACACCAGCTAAATACTGGCATTAACATCTGGCCTGTTTCCACCCTGAACAGCAGCATGTGTACTGATGAAAGGCAGGTCTCTAGAGCTAAAATGTGTGGCTCTAACATCCACCCCACATTACTAACTTCTGTGTGCTGCTGGGTTTTATGGTAACACAAATTTGGTTAAGTCAATACACGTAAAGAACACATTGGCCCTGGTTAATCAAAGCATTAAAATAGTAATGTTATTTTTGGTACACCCTATGGTTATGGTTGTACCCATAGCTTTACTTTCTACCAATGTACCTGGGTTTACCTAGAAATTACTCTAATTGATCCTGTGAGTGTAGCAGTTGTTTTTAGGTGTCATGTTCTTCACATGTCACCTTTCTAACCAACTGCGAAGGCTGTCTTCACATTTTGTAATGCTTTTGGTATTAGCTGACAGTATTTACTGCAAATCACTCAATCATAGAAACACGATATAAAAAATACACATTCACACAACTCATCATTAATATTTTTCTTACTCTTATTGCTATGAACTATTTTTATTGCGTATCATAGAGCCAGGCCTTGTAATAAGAGCTTCATGTATCTTGTTTAGTCAAAATGTATTTAATCATAACTTCTAATGTATGTTTACCGTCAGCTTCTGAAGATTTGTTATTAGTGTTTTTCACTGTGGGTCTTTTAACTATTTTCAATTTAAGGCTAAGGAATGCTTTCATTCTGGCTTGCCTTGGCAACTTTTGTTATCAAAACATTTTTATTGAGTCAGCATTTATGAATTACTTTTCACTGTGTTCAGTGATCAAGAGCCTTTTAAATAGAACAGTTGGCATAATCATTTTAGTAAAAGACACATTTCTGGGTAATAAGTGACCCTAAAACATTTACAAGCTGAGGAGACTGTCATGCAGGAAGAGACAATCTAATGCAGTTTTTTAATATAATCAAGGAGAAACTGTTCTATATTATTGTAGCCTGGATGTCCTCATGCCTTCTCAATGTAGGGCTGAAAAATGTGGCCACTGAGAGACAAATTTTGCCTTCACCTATCTATAAACACCAGTTCCCTATAAGGCTTCTCATCATCCCCTTTTTATTCAAATCCCTACACACAGCCCCTTGAGGGTCATCTTGGCAAGTGCATTTTTAACTCCTCTGAACAATCTTCCCATGGCAACAGCAGGAAGATCTTATACATTCTGCTATCTATAGAGTCCGCTAAGCTCTGCCTTGCTATTAGCTATGGCCATTTTACCAGGCAGCATGGACCCTACTAGTAGGTGTTTTAACTCCCCACTGAGCACCCTTGACTTTGCTAGGTATTCACAGAATACTTTTTCTTTGGGGATTGTATTAGTTTCCCAGGGCTGCCACAATAAAGCCCTATGTACCAGGGGCCCTAATAAAACAGAAACATGTTCTCTTATAGTCCTGGAGACTAGAAATCTGAAGTGCGAGTGTTGCCAGGATTGTGCTCTCTCTGAGCAGGCCAGGAGGAGTCATTCCACATGTCTTCCCAGCTTTTCACCGTTACTGGCAATCTTAGGCATCCCTTGCTTGTAGAAGGACACATTACTGCAATCTTCACCTTCATTGCCACTGTTTATTGCCACTGTATATGCCACTTCACCTTCCTTCCTCTATTTATGCGTCTGTATCCAAATCTCCTTCTTTTTTTTCTTTTCTTTTTCTTTTTTTTTTTTTTGACGGAGTCTCACTCTGTCGCCCAGGCTGGAGTGCAGTGGCACGATCTCAGCTTACTGCAAGCCAAATCTCCTTCTTTTAAAGACATCAGTCATTGAATTAACTTGACTATATCTGCAACACCGTACTTAAAAAATATTACATTCCAATTACTGATGCTTAGAGTTATAAGTAATCTTTTTTACGGACAAAATTCAACCCAATGCAGGAACCAGGAAGTCTTAAACAAGTATTTCTTGAGGGCTTACTATGTGTCTGACACTCTTAGCTCTCCAACTGGGCATTGTCACTGCCACTCCTATTCCTGCCTACCTCTCCCTACCAAGCACCACAGCCCCTCTGCCATCTTCTTGGGGAGCAGCTAGACCACTAATACATGGGTGCCTTTCAGATTCCAGGGATACGTGGGGTCAACGGGAAACAGACAAAACTATGTCTCTCTCTCTTTTGTAATCGGTTCAGTAAAGAAAGTACAGAAGAAGTGCTGTTTGTGCCCAAGAATCTTACAGAATCTTTCATAACCTAGCTACTTCCTTTTTTACCTCCAGTCTTCATTCACCTGAGGGCGTAAATGTGATTGAATGGGTGGGACCTGGGGCAAGGACAAAGTTAAATGAAACACTTAGGATATATTCAGGGATGAAAACAAATAAAAAGGCAGCAACAAAAAAAGCATTCTCTGACCTTGTGGTTTTAAAATTGGCTCGAAATTGTTTTCCCAGTGTCTTCTCTTGGGAAAGAGTCTCAGGCTCTCTTTTCAATGTACTCTTCTTACGCTGTGCCTGTGTTCAGTTTGTATTCACTATTATGTAATTAGTAACATTCAGCCTTCTGGACAATCAGCTTCACCTCAAACTATCAGCACTATCTCTCCTGTGTAACGTGCCTGTGGATTTCAATATTGAGCAAATGCCTAATACCATATTTTGAAACTGCAAGTCCCAATGAAGACAGCACTCAATTTTAACATAACAGCTTCTAAAACACGACTGAAAATGATAATGATTATTGAGAGATAACTGCTTGCTAGATGCTATAATGAGTTATATATGTACATTATCTGATTAGATCCTTATGAATATATATATATATACGTATATATATATATATACGTGTATATATATGTGTGTATATATATATATACGTGTATATATATATATGTGGCGTTGTTATGTCCAATGCACAACTTAGGAAACTGATGTAACTTCCATGAAACACTGATACAACTTACATGAAAAAAGGATAGATAGGCCGGGCACTCACGCCTGTAATCCCAGCACTTTGGGAGGCTGAGGTGGGTGGATCACGAGGTCAGGAGATCGAGACCATCCTGGCTAACACAGTGAAAACCCATCTCTATTAAAAATACAAAAAATTAGTCAGGCATGGTGGCAAGTGCCTGTAGTTCCAGCTACTTGGGAGGCTGAGGCAGGAGAATCACTTGAACCCGGGAGGCAGAGGTTGCAGTGAGCCGAGACCGCACCACTGTACTCCAGCCTGGGCGACAGAGTGAAACTCCATCACAAAAAAAAAAAAAAAAAGTTAGATAAATGTCCAAGCTCACATAGTTACAATACTGACCTATCTTCTTGGTTCTTAACACATTTTGCATTTTGCTTTCATCATTATCATTCATGTAACACAGTCTATAGGGTGCTTAAAACTATATGCTGTAAATACCTTGTATGATATTTATTTTTAAAGTTGATTAACAACTACTAAATAAAATATACCTTTGATTCCTTAAGATGCTATATGTGGAAATGAACCAGATGTGGAAATTTGTGCTGGCAAACAGCAAGAGTGCCATGCTCATTTTTACTGCTGAATTTAAAGGCACATCATCCTAGAATGTGTCACTTTCATAATCAGCAGTTGAACTGTTTTACACACAAATTGCATCTCCCAATGTAATGTATACATTTTTATCCTCACAACTAAGGTTCATGCTCTGTTGACTTCTCCATCTGGGGATGTATGCAAATAGTTTTTATATGCACACATAAATTTTCCAAACTCAGATCCAATTTATTAGTATTAGCATGTGTTTTCATCCTTCAATATGCTGAAACAGACAATTTATGCTGGATAGTTTGTAAAAAGTGAATTAGATGGAGATTCAGAGCTAGAAATGCCTCTGTGGGTTAATATATTTCCTCATTCTGCCTCCTCTTTTTTTCTTTTTAATTTTTTGAAAAGGGTCAAATGAGGCTAAAGCATAACACTGGGCAGCTGTATTTGTTTGACATAATTACTAATTTGTTAGCAATCTCTTTTATTTATGATGTACTTTTTTCTTTATTTCCTTTTCTTTTTTTTTACCATTTTGAAGTAACATCATTCATCTTAGGCAGCATCTAAAAGAAAGCGCATGCCCTCAGTTTCCAAACTGATGATCCTCCCCACCAGTTAAGGAGCTCTGCCTTCAACAAATACATCATGTGACAATGATTCATAGCAGTTCTTTTGAATAGCTTTTATTATAATGCATTCATTCAACACTCAACTACACCTTAAGCACTGGGCATTGATTCTGTGTCAGGCACTCTGGCAAATATTAGGTGATATTTAGTTGATTCAAAATCATTCAGACCAGTAGAGTTTCCAGTTCTTACTGTGTAACTGAGACTTGAACTCTGTGAGAATAGAGATATTCCTAAGTTTGTGATTAATTATAGGGCAAGAGATACATGTTTGCCTAAAATAATATGAGTATTTGACAGTGGACAAGCCATTCCCTTTGGTCCCTTGGGACCCATTTTCTTCATTTGTAAAATAAGATTGAGACATGATCTCTGAAGCTGCTTCTAAATCTGGCATTGTATGATTCAAATGAATCTGTAGTTCGCACAATTTCACCAATCTGCTGATGTTTTTAACTTCCTATGTAAAGTTTTTTTTAATTAACAAAACACAGTCAAATTATTGGTTATTCTGAAAACTTTAGTTACTACCAATGCCTACGAAAAGGGAAACTAGCAGTTACCAATAATAGTACATTCCAGAATTGGTTAGTCAACAATTCAGTCTTTTGCCCTCACCCCCTGTTCTGTAATTTTATAAGAAATAAAATGTAATAAGAAATGTTTATAGTAAAATAACAAAATACTTTTTTTTATGGCTGTACTAATATCTCTGTCTGGCCCTAAAGTTTGTGTAGTGGTTTTTAATTTTTTTTCTGCATTTCTCTAGAAGTTCTTGGCATCCTTTCAGGTTCTGCCTTTGGGTGAAAAGAGTAGAAGGAAAAACACAAGCTGTCAGATCATAGGGTGAATGAGATCTTCCCACCACATTCGAGGGAGATCTGGAATACAGGGTTATATGAGTAATAAATACAATACTGACAGATAATAAAGATGAATTCCATGACTACTATCTGGGGATCTTTAGGAAAAGATCATTTCACATTCCAGGAAGAGAAAATTGACAGGAAATATCTTGGGAAAAAATGTTCCTGTTGAGCTCATTTGTACACTTACTGATTTTGGCTGTCTGAGTTGATCAGGAGTCAGGGAAGCACCATTTATGCAACAGTGACTTCTAGGGAAACTACTCACAATGAAAATAAATGAAGGTCTGTGTTCAGGCCAAGAGAAACATTTGCTCAGCTGGAAAGTCAATCAGGTAGAATATATGCCTGCTCACCTCCGAATTCTGTCCTCTAATCATCATGTATTTAATTGTATGATAACAGTGGGTATATTGATGCATACCCAGCTTTGGTACAACGTTATAATTTTTAAACCTTCCCTTAACTTAGAAAACTCTTCTTGCTTTTGATGAGTACTCTTTTCTTAATTTTCTGAAATGTTACTGTTTTGTATTTATATTTTATTTCATGTTGTTGTGTTTTGTTCCCATTTTGTTTTGAAGACAGGGTCTTGCTCTGTTGCCCAGGCTGTAATGCAGTGGCATGATCTCAGCTCACAGCAGCCTCAACCTCCTAGGCTCAAGTTATCCTGCCATCTCAGCTTCCCAAGTGTCTGGAACTACAGGCATGCACCACCATGCCTGGATAAATTTCTTTTATTTTTCATAGAGACGGGGTCTCACTATATTGCCTAAGCTGGTCTCAAACTCCTGGCCTCAACTGAACCTCTCACCTCATCCTGCCAAAGTGCTGTGATTAAAGGTGTGAGCCACTGTGCCAGGCCTATTTGTATTGTTTTGAACTTGCCCTTCCTTTGCCTTCATCCATGAACAAAATATAAGTGTAAAGTATATATAGACAGGCATTCTCTCTAAGAAAGGTAAATGATAGTCATGGAAGATGTTTTAAGGGATGCAAAGGGAAAGATTACTCCTCCGAACCATTATTTTGGCTTTTCCTTCTGGCCAAAAGAAAATGCTGCCACATTTTTATATCAATCCAGATGTTTTAGAGCTGCCATTAGTTATTGACGAGAGTGCTCTCTCTCTGTTTGCATGTGTGTGTTTGTGTATGTGTGCGTATGTGTCTTGACCTAAGAAACTCTATATCTATAAGCAACATTTTTTTCAATTCCTATAAATGGTTGAATACAAATCATTCCTCTTAAGAATTAAAATAAATAAATAAATAAAGAATAACACAGTGCCCGTAGTATTTGACGATACTTAAAATCATTCCCTCTCCAAACCACTTTTACTTGGCTTCATCCTCTACCACTTCACTGAAGCTTTCTTTTAAAAGGTGCAAAAGTTTCTTTTCTATCCTCAGCCTGCTACGCTTCTTTGCAACTTTTGAAATTGATGATGACTTTCTTCTTCTTTAAGCACTCTTCACTCAAGTTCTAGGAAGTTTGTCCCTTCCATGCTTCCTCTTATCTGTCAGGAAGCTTCTTATTCCCTTTGCTTTCCCTTTCTATAACCAACACTGTTTAACCAATTTTTATGGCAGATGGAGCATTGTCAAGAAAATTGCATGGTCATAAAATCTACTCAAGAATTTCAGATGGATAAGTCAATATTTATATAAGCAAAGTTTTTAATGGTAGTGAATAAACTACTCTGAACTGTTCACCAAAATATATTTACATTTCATGGTAAAAATCTAATTGTCTTCTACAGTATATTCTAAAGCTTCAGAAGAATTGAAGATTCCTCATGACTCTGCCCGCAGACCTGTTTTCTTCTCACTCTATAATATCTCCTCAATTAACATCATGGGTTCAACTAGAAGTTTTTTCTTAACTTTAAATTTTCTATATTTCATGGGCTAGTTTTAGGTATTTTTATTTTTATCTATTTACTTATGTATGTATGTATGTATTTATTTCTGAGACAGGGTCTCACTCTATCACCCAGGCTGGAATGCAGTGGCATGATCATGGCTCACCACAGCCTCCACCTCCTAGGCTCAGGTGATCCTCCCATGTCAGCCTTCCAAGCAACTAAGACTAAAAGTGCATGCCACCATGCCTAGCTAATATTTTCTTGTTTGTGGTTACTTAGTCTCACTGTGTTGCCCAGGCTGGTCTTCAACTCCTAGGCTCAAACAATCCTCTTTCCTCAGCCTCCTAAAGGGCTGAGGCTACAGGTGTGAGATACCGTGCCCAGCTTCAGGTGCTCATTTTAAAATACTAGTTGACTTTCTTCTAATATCTGGAACAAGACAAGGATGTCCACTTTCACCAGTTATTCAACATAGTACTAGAAGTCCCAGTTAATGCAATCATACAAGAGAAAGCAATAAAGGACATCCAAATTGGAAAGGAAGAAGTCAAATTATCCTTGTTTGCAGATAATATAATCTTATATTTGGAAAAACCTAAAGACTCCACCATGAAATTATTATAAATGATAAACACATTCAGGAAAGTCACAGTATACAAAATCAACATGCAAAAACCAGTGGCATTCCTACATGCCAACACTGAACAATCTGAAAAAGAAATAAAAAATAGTAATCCTATTTACAGTAACTACAAGTAAAATTAGATACCCAAGGATTAACTTAACTGAGGAAGTGAAAGCTCTCTACAATGAAAACTATAAAACATTAATGAAAGAAATTAAAGAAGACACAAAAACTGGAATAATATTCCATGTTAATGAATTGGAAGAATCAATATTGTTAAGATGTCCATACTACCCAATGCAATCTACAAGTCCAGTGCGTGCCTATCAAAATACCAGTAATATTCTTCACAAAAATAGAGAAAAAATCCCTTAAAATTTATGTGGAACTGCAAAAGACTCAGAATACCCAAAGCTATCCTGAGTCAAAATAACAAAACTGAAAGAATCACATTACCTGACTTCAAATTATACTATGGAGCTATAGTAACCAAAACAGCATGGTCCTGGCATAACAACAGACACATAGCCCAATGGAATGGAATAGAGAACCTAAAAACAAATCCATATACCTACAGTGACTTTGTTTTTGACCAAGATACCAAGAACATACTTTGGGAAAAACACAGTCTCTTCAATAAATGGTGCCAAGAAAACTGGATATCTATACACAACAGAATGAAGCTAGACCCCTATCTCTTGCCATACACACACACACACAAAACAAACCAAAATGGATTAAAGACTTAACTCTAAAACCTCAGACTATAAATCTACTACAAGAAAATGTTGGGGAAACTTTCCAGCACATTGATCTGGGCAAAAATTTCTTACGCAATACCTCACAGGCAACCAAAGCAAAAATTTACAAATGTGATCACATCAAGTTAAAAACTTCTGTACAACAAAGAAAACCATCAACAAAATGAAGAGATGACTTACAGAATGGGAGAAAATATTTTCAAACTACCCATCTGTATTAGTTCATTTTCACATTGTTATGAAGAAATACCTAAGACTGAGTAATTTACAAAGGAAAGAGGTTTAATTGATTCACAGTTTTGCAGGGCTGGGGAGGCCTCAGAAAACTTACAATCATGGTAGAAGGTGAAGCAAACACATCCTTCTTTATGTGGCGGCAGTACAGAGAAAAATTAGAGAAGTGCAGAGAAAAGGGGGTAAAAAGCTCCTCACAAAACCATCAGATATCATGAGAACTCACTCACTATTATGAAAACAGCACAAGGAACTGCCCTCATGATTCAATCACCTCCCACAAGGTCTCTCCCCCAACATGTGGGGATTGCAATTTGGATTACAATTCAAGATGAGATTTTAGTGAGGAAAAAGAGCCAGACTATATTATTTCACCCCTGGCCCCTACCAGATCTCATGCCCTCACATTTTGAAACACAATCATGTCCTTTTAACAGTTCCCCAAAGTCTTAACTCATTCCAGCATTAACCCAAAAATCCAAGTTCAAAGTCTCACGTGAGGCAAAGCAAGTCTCTTCTGCCTATGAGCTGTAAAATAAAAAGCAAGTCAGTTACTTCCTAGATACAATAGGGATACAGGCATTAGGTAAATACACCCAATCCAGATTGGAGAAACTGGCCAAAACAAAGGGGTAATAGGCCCTGTGTAAGTCCAAAATCCAATAGGATAGTCATTAAACCTGAAAGTTGCAAAATGATCTCACATCCAGGTCACACTAATGCAAGAGGTGGACCCTGATGGTCTTGGGCAGCTCCAGCCCTGCTCTTATGTATGGCTTTGAGTGTCTGTGGCTTTTCCACCTGGAAACTGTGCAAACTGTCAGGGGATCTACTGCTCTGGGGTCTGGAGGACTGTGGTCCTCTTTTCACAGCTCCACTAGGCAGTGCCCCAATAGGGACCCTGTGTGGGGGCTCTGAACCCACATTTTCCTTCTGCACTGCCCTAGCAGAGGTTCTCCATGAGGGCTCTGCCCCTGCAGCTGACTTCTGCCTGGACATCCAGGCATTTCCATACATCCTCTAAAATCTAGACGGAGGTTCCCAAACCTCAATTCTTATCTTCTGTGCACGTGTAAGACCAATGCCACATGGACGCTCTCAAGGCTAGGGGCTTGCAGCTTCTGAAACAACATCCTGAGCTACACCTTGGCCCCTTTTAGCAATGGCTAGAGCAGCTGAGACCAGTCCCAAGGCTGCACACAGCAGGGGGTCCCTGGACACTGCCCAGGAAACTACTTTTCTCTCCTAGGTCTCTGGGCCTGTGATGGGAGAGAATGCTGTGGAGGTCTCTGATATGCCCTGGAGACATTTTCCCATTTTCTTGGTGATTAACATTTGGCTCCTTGTTAAGTATGCGAATTTCTGCAGCTGGCTTGAATTTCTCCCCAGAAAATGAGTTTTTCTTTTCTGTGGCATTATCAGGCTTCACATTTTCTAAGATTTTATGCTTTGCATCCTTGAAACACTTTGCTGCTTAGAAATTTCTTCTACCAGATACCCCAAAGCATCTCCCTCAAGTTCAAAGTTCCACAGATCTCTAAGGCAGGGGCAAAAAGCCACCAGTCTCTTTGCTAAAGCGAGTCACCTTTGCTCCAGGTCTCAAAAAATCCCTCATCTCCATCTGAGGCCACGTTGGCCTAGATTTCGTTGTCCATATCACTATGAGGATTTTGGTCAAAGCCATTCAATAAGTCTCTAGGAAGTTCCAGACTTTCCCACATTTTCCTGTCTTCTGAGCCCTCCAAGTCTCTAGGAAGTTCCAAAATTTCCCATATTTTCTTGTCTTTTTCTAAGTCCTCTAAACTGTTCCAAAGTTGCTTCCACATTTTGGGGTATCCTTATATCAGCACCCCACTCTACCAGTACCAATTTACTGTATTAGCCCATTCTTATACTGCTATGAATAAATATCCAAGACTAGGTAATTAACAAAGGAAAGAGGTTTAATTGACTCACAGTTCTGCAGAACAGGGAGGCCTCAGAAAACTTACAATCATCATGGAAGGGGAAGCAAACACGTCCTTCTTCACATGGCAGTAAGAAGGAGAAGAATGAAAGAAGTGCAGAGCAAGGTGGGGAAAAACCCCTCACAAAACCATCAGATCTCATGAGAATTCACTCAGTGTCACAAGAATAGCACAGGTGAACTGCCCCCATGATTCAATCACCTCCCACAGGGTCCCTCCCCCAACATGTAGGGATTACAATTCAGATTACAATTCAAGAAGAGATTTGAGTAGGGACACAGAGCCAGAAAAATGGACAAATAGGATAATATCAAGCTAAAAAACTTCTGCACAGCAAAGGAAACAATTAACAAAATGAAGAGACAACCCACAGAATGGGAAAAGTATTTTCAAACTACTACTATCTGACAAGGAATTAAGAACCAGAATATGTAAGGAGCTCAAACTCTACAGGAAAATTTTTAAAGGTCTGATTAAAAGGCAGGCAAAAGTGCCAGGCTTCATGGTTTATGCCTATATTCTCAGCATTTTGGGAGGCTGAAACAGGCACATCACTTGAGGTCAAAAGTTTGAGGCCAGCCTGGCCAACATGGTGAAACCCTGTCTCTACCAAAGATACAAAAGTTAGCTGGACATGGTGGTGCATATCTGTAATCTCAGCTACTCAGGAGGCTGAGGCACAAGAATCTCTTGAACCCAGGAGGCGGAGGTTGCAGCGAGCCGAGATCATGCTACTGCACTCCAGCCTGGGTTACAGAGTGAGAGTGAGATTCTATCACAAGAAAAAAAAAAAAGTAGGTGAAATATTTGAGTAGACCTTTCTCAAAAGAAAAAAATACAAGTGGCAAACAGGCATATGAAAAGGTGCTCAACATAATTGATTGTCACAGAAATGCAAATCAAGACCACAGTGAGATATTATCTTACTCCAGTTAAAATGGCTTTTATTCAAAAGACAGGCAATAGCAAATGTAGAAAGGGAACCTTTGATGGGAATGCAAATGAGTACAACCACTATGAAGAACAAGTTGAAGGTTTCTAAAAACACTAAAAATTGAGGCTCCGTATGATTCAGAATCCTACTGCAGGGTATATGCCCCAAAGAAAGGAAGTCATTATATTGAAGAGATCTGCACTGCTATGTTTATTGCAGCACTATTCACAATAGCCAAGATTTGGAAGCAATCTAAGTGTCCATCAACAGATGACTGGTTAAAGAAAATGTGGTACCTTCAGCACCAGAAGGCAGAGTGAGAAATAAATAAAAAATGTTTAAAATGAAACTGTGCTACTTATACACAATGAAGTACTATTTAGCCAAAAAAAAAATAATGAGATCCTATCATTTACAATAATATAGATGGAACTGGAAGTCATTATGTTAAATGCGGTAAGTCAGGCACTGAAAGACAAATACGTTTTCACTTATTTGTCAGAGCTAAAAATTAAAACAATTGTACTCACGGAGATAGAGAGTAGAAAGATAGTCATCAGAGACTGGGAAGAGTAGTGGGGAAGTAGAGGGGAGGTGTAAATGGTTAATGGGTACAAAGGAAAAAGAAATAATAAGTAATACTTGGTAGTTGATAGCTCAACAGGGTGATTCTAGTCAATAATTATTTAATTGTACATTTAAAAATAACCAAAAGAGTATAATTAGATGATTTGTAACACAAATGATAAATGCTTGATGGAATGGATATCCAATTTTCCATGATGTGATTATTACACATTACGTGCCTATACAAAAATATCTCACAAATATTTGTACCTATTACATATCCACAAAAATTAAAAATAAAAATTGAATTAGAATAAAATAAATTAAAATACTTGTTGTGTTACATTTTCACTGCATCCACACCAACATCTATTATCTTTTGATTTTTTGATCATGGCCATTCTTGCAGGAGTAAGGTGGTATCACATTGCAGTTTTGATTTGCATTTCCCTGATCATTAGTAATGTTGAGCATTTTTTCATATGTTTGTTGGCCATTTGCATATCTTCTTTTGAAAATTGTCTATTCACATCCTTAGCCCACTATTTGATCAGGTTGTTTGTCTTTTTCTTGCTAATTTGTTTTGACTTCCTTGTAGATTCCTTTGTCGAATGTATAGATTGTGAAGATTTTCTCCCCCTCTGTGGGTTGTCTGTTTACTCTGCTGACTATTCTTTTGCTGTGCAAAAGCTCTTTCTTTTAGTTAAGTCCCACCTACTTATTATTGTTTTTGTTGCATTTGCTCTTGGCTCTTGGTCATGAAATCTTTGCCTAAGCCAATGTCTAGAAAGACTTTTCTGATGTTACCTTCTAAAATTTTTATAGTTTCAGGTCTTAGATTTAAGTCCATGATCCATCTTGAGCTGATTTTTTATAAGGTGAGAGATGAGGATACAGTTTCATTCTCCTACATATGGCTTGCTAATTATCCCAGCACCATTTGTTGAATAGGGTATCCTTTCCCTACTTTATGTTTTTGTTTGCTTTGTCAAAGATAAATTGGTTGTAAGTGTTTGAGTTTATTTCTGGGTTCTCTATTCTGTTCCACTGGTGTGTGCTGTGGTGCCTCCAGATTTGTTCTTTTTTCTTAGTCTTGCTTTGGCTATGCTGGCTCTTTTTTGGTTTCATATGAATTTTAGGATTTTGTTTTCTAGGTCTGTGAAGAATGATGCTGGTATTTTGGTGAGAATTGCCTTGAATTTGTAGATTGCTTTTGGTAGTATGGTCATTTTTGAACACTTCTACACTGCTATTGGGAATGTAAACTAGTACAGCCTGTATGAAAAACAGTGTGGAGATTCCTTAAAGAACTAAAAGTAGAACTACCATTTGATCCAGCAGTCCCACTACTGGGTATCTATGCAGAGGAAAAGAAGTCATTATATGAAAATGATACTTACACATGCATGTTTATAACAGCACAATTCACAATTGTAAAAATATGCAACCAGCCCAAAAGCCCATCAATCAACAAGTGGATAAAGAAACTGTGGCGCACATATATCTATATATATCTATAGATATATATAGATATATGTGTGTATATGTATATATATGGAATACTACTCAGCAATAAAAAGGAATGAAATAATGGTATTCACAGCAACTTGGATGGGATTGGAGACTATTATTTTATGTGAAGTAACTCAGGAATGGAAAACCAAACATCGTATGTTCTCACTCATAAGTGGAAGCTAAGCTATCGGATGCAAAGGCATAAGAATGGACTTTGGGGACTCTGGGAGAAAGAGGTGGGAAGGGGGTGAGAGATAAAAGGCTACAAATTGGGTTCAGTGTATACTACTTGGGTGATGGGTGCACCGAAATCTCACAAATCACCACAAAAGAAATTATTCATGTAACTAAATACCTCCTGTTCCCCAAAAACCTATGGAAATAAAAATTTTAAAAAGTTATGCACAATTGATAAAAGAAAAATAAAATACTTGCTGTGTGTGTGATGAGTATGAGTACATGACTGCTTAATTAGTAGACCAGAATCCCACTGTAGAAAATGAATCCATACTTATTTCTAAGGTTTATGTAATGAATACAAGAGATGATACCTCTAATACACAAAGAACAATGCCAGACACCTGCCTTTAGTATGCCACTAACAGTATTCGTGATTAATTAATTCTGGATTGATTATTTTCTAGGTTCCTCATATGTAGTCAGCCATCTTCTTAGAAACAATTGGAAATAATAAGCAGAGAATGCTTTTATTTTATTACACTTTGAGTGTCCTTATTTTCCCAGGGAGTTGATCACCAGAAATAGCCTTACCTACAATCAAAAATACTCCTGGGAGCCTAGTATATATAAAACAAAGTCTCTGGCCTGTAACTCCTCAGCTAGTGCCCTTTTTTTGCTCAGAAAAGGAGCCAAAAAATACTCTTGGGAGCCTAGTATATATAAAACAAAGTCTATGGCCTGTAACTCCTTAGCTAGTGCCCTTTTTTTGCCCTCTGTTTCTATCAAGTCCTTGTTACTAAATGTCTCACACCACTTTACGATTTACTAGGCCTTGTCATCTCATAATTTATGGAGCAGACAGAAGTTTCATCTTCCTAAAAATAGGGGCCAGTTGAGACCTCTGAGGGGATTCATTACTGGCCGATTCATTACTGATCAAAATGTTGTTGGACACTCTTTTTACCTGGCTTTTATATGACAACTATGCTATTCAATCTTTCTCGATCTTAGCATATTCTTATTTTATTCAAGGCCATCTGGCTTATTTACAATTCCTTGTATTCATCTTTCCCAAATTTTACTGATCAAGATGCTTGAGTATACTTTATAGACACATATATATTTATTTACTATAATAAATATTATCCTGCTATTATTATACTCACCCAACTTCATCCAACAGATACCCTTTCCATATTCCTTGTTTGACCCTTTCCTCCCGGTTACATGGTTTTGAAATATTTGGTATCATTGCAGATTCCAATGCCCTATCACACCCTAAATATCACTGTAACATCAACTTGTTTCTCAAGCCATTTTCCGAGAGCAGATCCTCATCATCTCTTTTCTTGATTTGTGAAATGATGGCTGAAATATTTCTCACAATTCCTTTTTCTCCTGTCATTTATAAAGCCACCAGAGTTACTGCTCTGTAATATAAAGATAATTTATATGTAGTTATATAAGGGGTATTGAGTGGCTTTTCTTAGATCTTGATTACCTGCAGGAAAGTATCAGATTTGCAAGGTTTCCAAAAGCCTCTACAATCTTCCTCATTATACTTACAGCCACATCTAACCCTACATCTTTCTGTAGTAACCATTTTATTCATATTCCATACTTCTGCTAATTCTATTCCCTCTGATTAGGCTGTTCTTTACAAGTTCTCAGTTATCCTTCAAGGTCTAGTTCAAATACATTTTTTTCCTTATATTGTTCTGTATGATTAAAACAGAGCAGAATTTATATTTTTCTTACATTTGCTCAGGTAGCACCACACCTATGTCTCTATTATGGCAATTTGGTAAAGAAAGGCATGTAAATAGAGGGCTTCCTAAACAGACTGAGACAAACTTAATTACTGTTGCACCTTTCAGAGTGCCTAGTGTAGTATTATGTCCATAGAAGTATCCAGTAAATATCTGCAGAATTCATTAAATGAAGTTGCTTGCATCATGCTCTTTTAAATCGTACAAATAACTAATCCACATTACACCGACTAATTCTGTATCTTCCTAGGGATTTCCTAGTTGTGTAATAAGGCAAGGTAAATTCTATATTCCTTGTTCTTAGGGTTGTTTATCATACACATTAGTGGATCTAGAAGCATGAACTCACTTTCTTATTCTCATTTATAAAATGGGGATATATTGGTACCTCCCTGATAGGGTTATTGTAAAGATTCATTCAGTCAACACATGTAAAATACATTGTCTGGCACACAGGGCACCATATGTGTTAGACATCATTACTTACACATGTTGAAATCTAAATATTAAATACTTGGCAACACCATCAAAGTTGTTTTTCTAACTTACTTATTAGATAAGAGTATACCAATTGAGATTAACAAATCCATATTAGCCATTTCATGGGACAGCAACATAAATACTGAAACATAGATTAAACTGTAACTTTTTGAAAAACTTCACAATGCAAAATATATATTGAAAATGATAATAATAGATATACCAGGAATTTTATATGTATTTTCTCATTGTCCTGAAAACAAACCATAACAAAAGTGTTATTATTATTGTTATCAATTTCTGCAGATGAGCAGAGTAAATAATTGATCCAGCATTATACAGCTTGTAAATTGAAAAAGGATATTGAATCTTGATCCAACCGACTCAACAGGTATTTATTTAACCATGAGTGATGTATTTCCATAGAGCGCCCTGATTTTAAAAATCTTTGCTCTTACTATTCACTCTCTGTAGTATATTTTCTTCTGCTCACCATGTATCAACATAATACTTATTTGAAGGCCATAGTAAATGAGACTTGGTGTAGAAAACCTCCTGCAGCCCTCTACAAAAATAACTTTTTTCATCTCAGAAATTAGATACTAGTTTACCTTTACCTTTTACAGCATTTATAATTTTCAACCTTAAGTTATATTATTAATATATGGATTTTTTCTTGTCCATCTAATCTCTTAGGTTGCTTGAGAAAAAATCTATATTCTGTGAAATCTAAAATGCCTAAAAATACTTAGCACACTTCATTGTACACAGTAGGTGTATAACTTTGAGGTTTTCTATTTTTGTTTCTCATGTCCATTTTATTATGATACGTGCCTAATATCAATTTTCTTAGTTTATTGGGGAGGAAAAGGGAGTGAACTGAGCGGTTGTTTTCATTATATAACCATGTACATACAGACCTGATGAGAAGGCTAAATGTTTTTGAAGGCAGTTAAACACTAAACAGTTTTTGGACTAATCCCATTTTCTTTTGATGTGCATGACTATCCTAATGCTGAGTGCCAAGAAATTAAATTTGGTTTCCGGAAATTTTGGTTCCAGCAAATTGAGAATTTACTGTTGTGGATGTTACTAGGAAATGAGTTTTAATTCCTGATGGAAACAATGCCATTTTTCTATTTTAGAGTTGTATACCTTCTAAATACACATTGAAAGGCAATCATTAAGTGTTAAATTACTTTATCATTGGCCTGATTTTCTGGACCAACACTTCTTAAACACACAATATTAAACCACCAAATTGAATCAGCAAACTCAAAAAGTATCAATGGTCCCCTAGAGTTGTACCCTATATCCACTGATTTCTCCTGAATTTATAACTTGTAAAGTTTAAATAATCTGTTTGACAGCTTTCTTCAGCCATTCAAATAACCTTCAAAGTTCCCGAGTATAACAGATCTGTAAAGAGCGCTTTCTATATGCCCAAACACATTTCTTCTTGATGGCTGCGAACTTGAAACCTATTTTCAGGAGTGGTTCCTTAAAAATGGAAACACAATTCTCACAAATCTTTCATGGTATTGGCTATTCAAATGTGCTTTAGTTAGCAGTCTTTTAAGCTACATATTTCCTATAAGGTAATACTCTGCTTTTAAAATGAGGGAAAAGGTCTTGCAGAATTCTTAAATAATAACGTCACTTCTACAGTTTAAGCAAAACACCAAGAAATAATTTCACTCTAGATATGACATCATTGTACAACCTTCTGATTTGTCTCTTTGTGCTACTCATTGTAGTCATTTCATGTTCTATTTTAACATTTTTTGTCTGTGAAAACATTGGTCTTAAACCAAATGTCTTGAGCTAACAGATACACACTGTAATGAAGGAGCATCTAGACTTGTTTAAAATGTGAAAATAGTATAAATAAAATCATTCCTACTAATGCTAGCACCATCAATTATTTAATCACTGATGTTGTTAACATTGTGATATGCTTACATATAGAAGAATTAATGTATTTCAGTTGGTAAACTCTTTATGGTAAATTATAATCCTTTCAGTCAGTATGATTACTAATTGTGCAAATTAATCTAGAATCTGAAAATACAAGACAAAGTGCATATTCAGTGTGGGGAGGTTTTATGAAGCCATCTTCCATATGGAAAAGCTCCGACTCTACGGAACTATATGTAGGCAGTTTTGCCAACAGTTTCATGTTCTACCATACAGCATTGCCAAAATTTCAGATATTCTTGGTTATTTTAAAGGTAATAACTAGAATGCACAAAACCTTAAAGGTCAAGTAAATCTTGTAAAAATGTTATTCGTAATGTAATGTAAATTCAGTGCATTAGTAATAATAATTGAGAACGTTTTCTTTCATTTTTAATTGCTATCTGCTTATCATTATTATAATCATCCAAGAATAAATGAAATCTGTGTATTATTTTCAGCCAAAAATGGTAGTAAAGACACAAATTCAAGAAGCTTAACTTAATGTAAGTAAATAGAATTTCATGCATACAAAGGCATAAATGCAACCAAAATCACAGATAGAGATGATACAGATTTTTTGAGAAGCTCACTGAGCTATTTAATTGAAAATAAAAGTTTTTTTAGAAGAGGTTTCTTTTAAATAACTTAATTTTTCAGTTTTGGATTGCAAAAAGCATTCATTAATTTTTTAATCATGATTCCTATCTTTAATAGGTAATAATTCATCTAAAGTTCTTTACATTCTTTAGCAGAAATCAAGATGAATCAAAGGTTAATACTTTTCAGGACTTGAGATTTGGAACAGTCAGTGTGCAAATAACTGACATATTTATGTATCTGTCTAAAGTTAAAACCCAGAAAGATTTATATAGGAACACTAGCCATGCATCAATTAATTACTAAATTTAAATATAAGTTTTAACCTCTGATTATTTTATAAAGTATATTTGAATTAGCTTTAATTAATTGCAGTCACTAACAAATCTATTCAAGAAGTTGATTTACAGCTTTTAGGCTTAACAGTGTAGTTATAATCAAAACTAAATGAGTGATAAATCAAGTTTATGTTTCCCAAATTCAATTGTTATGAAGACTGAGATGTTCTGTTTGTCTCCTTATTATGCAAACATATGCTTTTTCCTTCTCGTTAAAATCAGTGGGTTGAAACTCTATATTGATAAATCGTATTCCTGAAGTCTGAAATTACCCCCTAACCAGCACGTTTCCTGTAATCTCAGCTCTTCCACTTAGTCAAACCTGCTGTTACAGTCATCCCTGACCTCTAATCACTGAGCTCTTCTTAATCTATTAGAATATAGAACCCATCTGACTTCATTTCCCTCCCAGGCCATCCTGGACCAATCTCATGGTTAATCATCTCAGTGACTTTCTCCCTACTACTTTGCGTCTATTCAGTCCCCTTCACCTTCTGCCGATGACCTCTCCTTGGCAATGCCAAAATGTTGACCAATCTAATCATCTCACTTTTCCCTGGGCTGAGAAGTGCTGCTGGAAAAATCTCATGTTCTCTTTAATTATATCTATTATACATTTACGATAGCAGCTTTGCTTAAGCACTGAAGCAACTCAGCAATTTTTCTTTGTTTGACCTTTCTTTCTCAGCCCCCTTTCCTTATTCACGTAGCAGCTATTCTAAACTTTCAAAACTAACTTCAAATCTTCAACCATATCTTCAACCCAGGTAATCCTCTCTCACGGCACACAATATAATCTATTTTATTGAGACAATACTGGTCAGCAAAGATGGACTTTTTAGAACCTATAGGACTTTCATTACAAGCAGTGAAACTTAAAGTATGGAATTTAAAAATACATGCAGGAGCTTAGTGTAATCCCAGGATGGAATGTTGACTGACAAAATGATCTAACTATATTACAAATTTATGAAACATCCTCACTGAAGGAGGTAGAGGGAAAAGGTGCTGACTTAAGTAACTTTATAAATGAGAGGAGTCTAAAAGGCCAGAAACAAAAGAAACTGTACATAGGTACTGTAATATACTTGATAAAGTAGCTTACCAAAGATTTACATGTTGTAAGTCTGTTACAGCTAGACATATATATAGAATATGAACAATTGAGTAAATTGATTATAGATTGCAGGAGATATGTCTCTCACTATTTGAGTGGAAGGTTACAGATAAGAGAGAGGAGAAGAGTAGAATGAACTATGAGGTAATGTATTGCAGACTGAGACATCAGTATGAGCTTATGTCTAGCTTAATCTAGATATATACGATTACATACAAGTGAAATATACATATGTGTGTATACAAATACATATACATATATACATGTGTATATATACACACATAAACATATATACAAACACACACATACACACGTATACATATATCAGGGACACATACATTCTTCACTCCATTTTCCTCTGAGTTTTGATTTATGAGTAAAACTTTCCTAGGAAGAACAATAGGAGAAGCATATTCTAGACAGAAAGAACCAATATTATTGAAAATTGACATCATAGCCTTCATTTATTCACCTCCCATCGTCTCATCAAACTGTCATAATCTAATTTCTAGAAACACTGTTCTAATAAACATTTTCTTTCAATGATCACTTATTATTTAGTAATTACCAGATTTCATGAATTATTTTTAATCCTAAATCCACTTGACCCTAACTTCATTTGGCATTATTGATTACCCCTGTGTGTATGTGTGTGTGCCTGTGTGTGTGTGTGTGTGTGTGTGTGTGTGTGTAAATCCTAGTTTATCCATTGTTAACAATTTTGCTTATTTTTCTTTGCTGTAAATAAGAATGTTTACAAAATTTTGAGTATATTTTATCCTTGAAAAATATTATCTTATTTTCTGGACTCTAAAAATCACCCATTTTCTTATCATTTCCTGTTTAGGTGGAAAAAGTTCTCATGGTGAGAGAGGGTTTTCTAATTTCTCCAAATTTAAGGAGACTTTTTCTTTAATCAACAAATTATCTAATATATTAAATCAGAATGTCTTAAGTTATAAAATAGTTGGTGTAACTTTGTTATAGTGTAATAATTTTAATATGTGCAGAAATCATATATTTGAATTATAAGATTTTTATTGGCATTTGCTAACATAATTTGGAAGAATTAGTGTATCAAATAAGGTGTAGAGGGATGCTATCCCACTTTCAACAATGTCATAACAACATTCATTTAACTTCATAAAAAGGAAGGTCCATTTGCCCTCCTTTACAACTATCTAATAAAATGAGCCCGATACTTAAGTTCTCTATTTTGCTCTTTTGTAGACTAGAAATTATTGCATAGAAATATGGCAGAATTTCTCTATATCCCTGAACTAATCAATGCAAATAATTTTCTCAACGACCTGTAGGCTGACGGGATTCTATACTTACTTTCTTTGCCGTAAGTGTGTCCTGTACTCTTTCTGGAATGATAGAACCAGACACCCTTAATCTCCATTAGATTATTCCTACTCATCCTCACTATCACTAGACAAGGCGGGAAAGGAAAGGATATTACCAATGCTTTCATTTCAATTTTCTCTGGTGAGTTTTTATCCTTTGTGTAGTGTCTATTTGGTTGGAGTAAAAACAATATGTTGATTTTTACTTTGAAATTAAGAAAACAGTCTTTGGAGAGATAAATATTTCTATCTATCCTTCAACTCATTTATTTTTTTTTCATACCTCTCCTGATTATTTGATCTTTTTTTCTAATATTAAATATAATGTCTTCTTTCATTTTGTCATATAGCACTTGCAAACTCAATATGTCCAAAACCAAATATTTTATTTTTATTCTTCCCACCCCAGCAAAACAAAATTGAAGCATACAAAACACTCTTTTGTCTCATCTATTCCTATTACAACTAATTGCTACACCATGTTGAGCAAATTTGTTGCTTTGATATAAGATATGTTTAAGGACGGGGTATGGTACTGAGTCACCACTTAGCAAACATGACCCTTATGGGTTTACTGGTGTAATAAGTGAAAACAGACCAGAGTATCACAGGTAATATTATATAAGCCTTGAAAGGCACTTCATGTCTCAGGAATAGGAGATGCAATGTTTTAAATATAGTTCACAGGAGTATGTTTTTTTTTTCTTTTCCTTTTCTTATTTATTTTTTAGAGACAGGGTCCCACTATGTTGACCAAGCTGGTCTGGAACTCCTGGACTCAAGTGATGCTCTCATCTCAGCCTCCCAAAGTGCTGGAATTATGGGCATAAGCCACCACACCCAGCCCACAGGAGTAAGTATTAACAAAAATCTATACTTTCCAATTCTCCACACATTGCTACATCATTGACAATCATGACTCATTTAAACCCATCTCCTATTACTATAATATCCTATGTAGCCTTGTGGTTACATTGATTAACATTCTGATTCTTCTTGCCTTCTCTAAGTGATCTTCCAGTGCCTTTTAATAAAGTGGGTTAAGTCTGTGTCCCTATCCCCATGAACTTTGAGCTTGAGTTAGACAATATAATAAACAGTAGCAGATATTATATGAACAGAGTCTACACATGTGTTTGCATAGTTTGTCCTGACTTCTTAGATATCTGCCACCTGTGAGGAGAATAACATGATTTGGGTAACTGCTAGTCCAAGGAAAATGAAGATGCATTGAAAAAACCTGAATCTAACTCAGCCTGCAGCTCAACCCAACTACCTGATAAGCCTGAAGCAGAGATGCTCCAGACAAACTGCAAATCTGTGGACATTATATATGTGTGTGTGTGTGTGTGTGTGTGTGTGTGTGTGTGTGTGTGTGTGTGTGTGCGCTATATTACTTTATTTTTCTGAATTTTTTACATAATTGGGGAAAAATTATTGATACTATTGATAACTATGGTATATAGATAATATACTATGCTATGTTATATATATAACATATATGAGCTAGATTTTTACTTTTCTGAATTTTTCACATAATTGTCAAACTTTATTCAACTGTTTAATTCTAATTGAAATTTTTCCGATTATCATGCATATACAGGAAATTGAGCAAAGCTAAAGTGTACAGATAAAATTTTCATAAAGTGAACATATCCATGTAGCTCTGTAATTGAAATTTAACATAAGAACATGAGGGAAAATAAGCCTGTATGTGCACAATTCTTAAAGATTCTCAAGTTTCTTAAGGTCTGAGCCTGGAAATGAGCAGAGTGTAATTTCTAACATTTTTTAACCTTTATGTTAGTTTCAGGGGTACATGTGCAGGTTTGTTATATAGGTAAATTGCCTGTCATGGAGGTTTGGTGTACAGATTATTTCATCACCCAGGTAATTAGCATAGTAACCAATAGATAATTTTTCAATCTTCACTCTCCTTCCATCCTTCACCCTCAAGTAGGTCCCAGTGTCTATGGTTGGCTTCTGCTGTATTTGGTTTTCTGCTCTTGTGTTAGTTCACTTAGGATAATGGCTTGTGGCTCCATCCATGTTACTGTAAAGGTCACGATCACTTCCTTTGTTATGGCTGTATAGTATTCCATGGTCTTATATGCACATTATTTTCTTTATCTACTCAACCATTGATGGGCATTTAGGTTGATTCCATGTCTTTGCTATTGTGAATAGTGCTGTGATTAAAATACATGTGCATGTGATCATAGCAAAGCAGTATACATGCTTCTGTGTATATACCCAATTATGAGATTCCTGGGTTGAATTGTAGTTCTGTTTTAAGTTCTTTGAGAAATCACCAAACTGCTTTTTACAGTGACTGAACTAATTTCCATTTCCACCAGCAGTATATAAACATTATTTTTCTCAGCAATCCTCCAGCATATGTTACTTTTGACATTTTAATAACATTCATTCTGAATGGTGTGAGATGGTATCTCACTGTGGTTTTGATTTCCATTTCTCTAAAAATTAGTGGTGTTGAGCAGTTTTTCATAAGTTGTTGGTGTATGAAAAAATAAAGAAGTAAAAAATGATTGATACTATGTATAGAAAATAACCGGGTGTGCAGACAATCAGTTGGGACTGATTGGAAGAAAACAGACTAGTCTGTATGTCTTTTGAGACATGTCTGTTCTTGTCTTTTGCCCACTATACAATAGGATTTTTTTTGTTGTTAATTTGTTTAAATTTCTTATAGATTCCAAATATTAGGGCTTTGTTAGATGGACAGTTTGCAAATATTTTCTCCCATTCTGTAGGCTGTCTCTTTATTCTGTTGATAGTTGATTTTGCTGTGGAGAAACTCTTTAGTTTAATTAGGTCCCACTTGTTTTTGTTGCAATTGAATCTGGCATCTTTGTCATGAAATATTTGTCAAGACTTGTGTCCAGAATGGTATTTCCTAGGTTTTCTTCAAGGGTTTTTATCCTCTTAGATTTTAAATTTAACTCTTTAATTCAGCTTGAGTTGATTTTTGTATATTATGTAAGGAAGGGGCACAGTGTCAATCTTCTACATATGACTAGCCAGTTATGCCAGCACCATCTACTGAATAGGGAGTTGTTTCCCCATTGCATGTTTTTGTTGACTTTGTTGAAGATAAGATGGTTGTGTATATGCAGTCTTTTTTGTTTGTTTGTTTGGTTTCTCTAACCTGTTGCACTTGTCTACATGTCAGTTTTTGTACCAGTACCATCCTTGTTGTTTTGGTTATTATAGCCTTGTAGTATGGTTTGAAGTCAAGTCACATGTTGCCTCCAAGTTTTTTTTTTTTTTTTTTTTTTTTTGTTTGTTTTTTTGTTTTTTTTAGCTGAGAATTGCTTTGGCTATTTAGGCTCTTTTTTGATTCCATATATAAATTTTAGAATTTTTTTTTCTAATTCTGTGAAGAATGTCATTGGTAGTTTGTTAGAAATAGCATTGAAATTGCTTTGAACAGTATAGCCATTTTGGCAATATTGATTCTTCCTATCCATGAGCATAGAATGTTTTTCCATTTGTCTATGTCATCTCTGATTTCTTTCAGCAATGTTTTGTAATTCTCATTGTAGAGCTCTTTCACCTCCCCAGTTAACTGTATTCCTAGGTTTCCTAGGTATTTTATTCTTTTTGTGGCTATTGTGAATGGGATTGCATTCTTGATTTGGTACTCAGCTTGGATGCTGTTGGTATATAGAAATGCTACTGATTTTTGTACATTTATTTTGTATCCTGAAACCTTGCTGAAGTTGTTTATCAGATCTAGGAGCTTTTGGGCAGGGACTATGGAGTTTTCTAGGTATAAAATCATGTTGGCTCACACCTGTAATCCCAGCACTTTGAGAGGTCAAGGCTGGCAGATCACGAGGTCTGGAGATCGAGACCATCCTGGCTAACACGATGAAACCCTGTCTCTACTAAAAATACAAAAATTAGCCAGGCATGGTGGCGGGCACCTGTAGTCCCCACTACTTGGGAGGCAGAGGCAGGAGAATGGCATGAACCCAGGAGGCGGAGCTTGCTGTGAGCAGAGATCATGCCACTGCACTCCAGCCTGGGAGACTCTGTCTCAAAAAAAAAAAAAAAAAAAAAAAAAAAAAAAAAATCATGTTACCTGCAAACAGGCATAATTTGACTTCCTATGTTTCTATTTGGATACCTTTTATTTTTTTGTCTTTCCTGATTGCTCTGGCTAGGACTTCCAGTACTATGTTAAATAGGAGAGGTAAGAGTGGACATCCCTGCTTTGTTTAGGTTCTCAAGGGGAATGCTTCCCACTTTAGCCTGTTCATACGATTGGCTGTGGGTTTGTCATAGATGGCTCTCATTAATTTTAGGTATATTCCTTCAGTGCCTAGTTTGTTGAGGGTTTTTAACACAAAGCGATGTTGAATTTTATCAAAGCCCTTTTCTGCATCTATTGATTTGATCATTATTTTTGTTTGTTTTTTCAGTCAGTTCTGTTTATGTGATGAGTCACAGTTATTGATTTGCATACATTGAACCAACATTCCATAATAATAATATTCTGTCAATGTGAACCAAAAGCCTCTCTTCAAAATGAATGATTTAATAAATGAATGAATGAACAAAAGAAACAAACAAAAAACTTCCATGTTCTGTGTGATGGTTAATACTGAGTGTCAACTTGATTGGATTGAAGGATACAAAGTATTGATCCTGGGTGTGTCTGTGAGGGTGTTGCCAAAAGAGATTCACATGAGTCAGTGAGCTGGGGAAGGCAGATCCACCCTTAATCTGGGGGACACAATCTAATCAACTGCCAGCAAATATAATGCAGGCAGAAAAATGTGAAAAGGAGAGATGGGCCTCACCTCCCAGCCTACATCTTTCTCCCATGCTGGGTGCTTCCTGCCGTCAAACATCAGACTCCAGGTTCTTTAGTTTTGGGATTCGGACAGTCTGTCCTTTCTCCTCAGCTTGCAGATAGCCTATTATGGGATCTTGTGATCATGTAAGTTGATACTTAATAAACACCCCTTCATTATATATATATATATATATTTTATATATATATATATGTATATACACATACACACACCCATATCTCCTATTAGTTCTGTCCTCAGGCTTGTTCTTATAAACATGTAGCCCTCTCCCAAGGTCTGCATACTCACTATGCCAACTTTTGATATGGTCAATAAGGTCAACGGTCACAGAAAATCCTCTCAGCGGATGGAGCATAAAGCAGAGAACAGTAAACAATGAAGACAAAGACATGCCTGTTAGCATAATTAAGGTCTATTAATGAAATATCTTCAACCCAGGGTAGAAGATAATCACAATAAATGGCCAGTAGCATTTGATTGCCAGTGACTCCACTGCATCTTCCTCTTTGGTTTTCCAAATATTTAAATATTCTGAGTTCTTGTCATAATAAGTTGACTCTACCCACAACAATTGTGTGTGTGTGTGTGTTTGTGTGTGTGTCTGTGTATGGTGAGGGGGGATGGGTGTGTGTGAAGGGACAGGGGATGGGGTGTATGTGTGTGGGGTGGGGGAGAGAGTGTTTGTGTTTTGGTATGGTGCGGGAATATAGTGTATTTCCTTCCAAAACAACAATTTATTATTAATTAAGTCCTTATCATGTATCAGAAACCATGTTAGATTGGAAATAAAATGATAGAAGAGATGCCAAATCTAGTCTTGGCATGGTGGCTCATGCCTATAATCCCAGCACTTTGAGACACTGAGGTAGGAGGATTGTTTGAGATTGAAAGTTTGAGATCAGCCTGTGCAAAATTGCAAGGCCCTATCTCTAAAAAAAGAATAAATACATAAAATTAAAAGATTACCCAGTTATGGTGGTACATCTACAGTCTTAGCTACTTGAGAAGCTGAAGTGGAAGGATCACTTGATACCAGGTTTTTTGTCTGCAGTGAGATATAATTGTGCCATTGCACTCTAGTCTGGACAGCAGAGTGAGACTTTGTCTCAAAAAAAAAAAGAAAGGATGTAAATTTTGAGAGTGGTAAAGGAGCAATTGAAGATGACATGTGCAGCTTTTCCTGATGTCTCTTTGAACTCCTCATCAAATTACTTCTCTTATAAGCAGCATTCTAGAATCACTGGGTTTAAGAAGAGTTTTGATTTTTCTTTAGTATTGCTTTAACCTTACATGAATATCATTTTCTTCAACCTCTGCTATGTGTATCAGTGGAAGAAGGTTGAAACTCATGAAACTTGGTAGTGCACTACTCAGAGTGCTTAAATAACTCTTGGGTACCAATATTGTTGGTGGTGAAGTACGCTAGGGACTGATATCTTGATTATGTAGAGGATCAGTTCTAAGTGGCTACTGTTCTTTATTTGTATACTCAAGATCTGCTCATTTACTCCCTTTGTGTTCATCTGTGGGTGGAAACCAGCTGCAGGAGTTAGGGAGCAGTGGGTATGTGGGTCACACGCTGCTACCTTGTCTGCTGCACCAAAGACCTGGGCAAGCTCAGGCAGATAAAGACCTGGAATTCCTGTTATATCTGTTGGTGAGTGCAGCAGGTCATGCACTAGCAAAAAGAAAGGGAACTGTAATTCATTTGCAACCATCTTGTGGAGTCAAATAAAGAAAGCCATGTTTACTAATAGCTTAGCAAGAAAGTGAAGGGATAGAGTAATATCACTCATTGCGGCTGATATAAAGTGGATGGCATCCCTGCACATTGGTGTGGTCAGTTTTGGGTTTAAGAGGCAGAGGTTGGCTGGGCGTGGTGGCTCACACCTGTAATCCCAGCACCTTGGGAGGCCGAGGCGGGCGGATCACGAGGTCAGGAGATTGAGACCATCCTGGCTAACACAGTGAAACCCTGTCTCTACTAAAAATGCAAAAAAAAAAAAAAAATTAGCTGGGGGTGGTGGTGGGCACCTGTAGTCCCAGCTACTCAGAAGGCTGAGGCAGGAGAATGGCGTGAACCCGGGAGGCACAGCTTGCAGTGAGCTGAAATCACGCCACTGCACTCCAGCCTGGGTAACAGAGCGAGGCTCTGTCTCCTTAAAAAAAAAAAAAAAAAAAAAAAAAGAGGCAGAGGTCACACAGAACCTTGTGGGCAGGCTGTATAATAGGTCTCATCTGAGTTCTATAGGTAAATAAAGAGGGTGGCCTTGGAAACCCTGATCATAGTACTGAATACTTCGCTTGATGAAACCACTCTGAAGGTGTTTATGATGTGTTCATAGCTCTCTTCATAAATCTTGCTAATAAGTAAGGTACTGCATTGTAGCTGGTGTCCCTGGACTGAGCCTAACTCTGTGTTCCCACCCAAATCTCATCACAAATTGTAATCCCAAGGTGTAGAGGAAGGGGGCTTGGTTGGAGGCGACTGGATCATGTGGATGATTTTCCCCGTGTGGTTCTCCTGATAGTGAGAGGGTTCTCACTAGATCTCATGGTTTTAAAAGTGGAGTTTCCCCTGCAGTCTTTCTCTCTCCTGCTAATATGTGAAGAAGGCCCTTGCTTCACCTTCGCCTTCCACCATGACTGTAAGTTTCCTGAGGTTTCCCCAGCCATGCAGAACTGTGAGTTAATTAAACCTCTTTTCTGTTTATAAATAACCTGGTCTCAGGTAGTATCTTTACAGCAGTGTGAAAATGGACTAATATATACATGCTGTCAGGTTTCCATTTTCTTTCTTGTCTTCCTTCCATTCCAGGATACTCATCATTAAAAATTTCTTTTTTTGTTTCAGAATTGGATTTGTTATTCATACGTTTTCATTGATTTAAATATATTATGTATAATTTCTACAGTGCATCAGAAAAACAACACAGGGGGAAGTAGCACTCTCACAGCCCAACCTCCACTCCCTGATGTTGGGGGTAGGACCTATGGCTGGCAGAGGGACCATGCCATTCCATGAAGTGCCACCCAGAAGCCTTCTGTGGCACTCTGGACCACTGGCTCTTCCAGAGTCCACATTCAATGCAACGTAAGCACAGGCTTCTAGGGAGAATGGAAACAGGCCAGGAAAAGACACCCACATTCTTTTGCCTGCTAGGCCCAGGGCCAGCTCCCCCTTACATAGGGCCCAATTTCCTTCTGATCACAGAGCTGCTCTGGATTAAGACAATGTGCAGATCTGGCATGGAGGATGTGGCCAGGTAAGGCAGCCACATTCCCTGTTAGACCCCCAAGGTTCTCTTGAGCACCAAGTGGGCAGCATTACCAACAGGTTTGTGTAAAGATGTCTACAGACAGCCATGCACACCTGGATCCCCTACTGGCTCCTACAGTCAGGGCACGGGTATTCTCTCAAACATTGTTCCCAAGGCCAGGGTCCAAGTCAGCTGCATGGGATTGTCAAGGCTGAGGAAGGCAGGTGAGCTGTGCCTTTTTCCATAGGGCATGCACAGAAACTCTTCTTGTCAGCTGGGTGGCACTCATGGAATGGCCTTCTCTCTGCCAGCCACCTCAGTAATCCCAGGTGACAAGCAGACTCCTGGTGGCTGGACTGGAAGGAGACCAGCCTGGACCAGCTGACACATCTCTGCTCCAAAGCTGGGTAAGCAGAAGATACACAGCCCTAGTCCTTGCTCCCTTTATTTGGTTGTTCTTCAAACCTTCAAGACAGTTTCTTTTTGAGTTGATTAACCAATCTCAAGGTGCCAGAACTGTGAAGTGTTCAGTAGTACAGGGCATATGAATACAGCTGCCCCTCATCCACAGATGGCACCCTTTTTACTTCCTCCTCAGGCCGTTCTTTGGTTTGGTGTAGAAAGGGCTCAAACACCTGGCAAGTGGGGTTGGGTAGCAGGGGAAAAAGTTACAAGGAAGCAAGAAGATGTGCACTGGGCTGGGCAGGAACTGGGGGACAGTTTGTAGACCTCTCTCCTTTGGGCCCTGTCTTTCTCAAGAAGCCATGAAGAAACTGGCCTGAGACAAGTCAGAGAGTAAAGGGAATCTGCCAATTAGGAGGCAGGAGGCAGAATACAAGTCTTGTTACTTCCACCAATCAGCAGTGGTAGCATAGAAAGAAATCCAATAACTAATATCCTGTCCTCTTGTAAACCAAGACTCACCCCAGAACCCTCACAGACACCCACTCAGAAGACAAACTGAACTCTTAGGTCAAAAGAGTTGGGGGAAAAAATTAAAACAAAAGGAACAAATTAGATGGTTGGGAACAGGGACTCAGGAAGCAAGGCGGGATAAGTTCACCCATAGAGCACTTACAGCTCCCAGCATACATTTAAGCCATGTGGATCACTTTTACATGCTGGGAGTCAACTTCTTATTAAAATATATTGCTAAGACTAGCTCTTTCTGCCTCTGCTTGACAGCCAGACAAGCTGCAGCATGGCAGGGAGCAAAGAGCTCCCCATGATTGTGTGCAAAACTGCTGGGAGGTGTAGAGCAAGAACCTCCCTTCTGGGAGAACTGTTTAGAGGTTTGCAGCCACCCTACAGCACTAGTGGGAGAAGGGGAAGAAGGCTTGGCAAAAACCCAAAGGAAAGGTGTGGCTTCTGTCTGTTCCAGCACTGTGAGCCATCCAGTTGCCCTCTGACACAGTCTTGGCTCGTGGGAGTAAGCAACAGCAAGGCAGCTGAGTGTCTGGATCTATGCTAATTTAGGCCTGGATTAAAGGTTTCCGACATGAGGGGATCTGGGGCTCTGCTACAAGCATTGGTTTTCTTGTTTGTCTGCTTTTGCTGATGCAGAATAGAGAATTACAGTACAGCAAGGTGTCAGGGAAGGAAGGGACTGTCTCATCCTGCCACCAGCAGATGCTGGAAGGGAGATGCTTCTTCCCAGGCATCCCTGGCACTAAGAAGGGCCAAGGAGTACTCACTCTTCCTGACTGTGCTTCTCCTTGTGGGTAGGAAAGACCCGAGGGTGGTGGCAAGCAGAATGGGAGGGATTTTAAAGGTGCTGCTCTCCACTGGCTTCTCTGGATTTTCCTGAACCCCACTCTGCAGGCTTCCTCCCACAAGTGTCAGACAGTGCTTCCTTTGCCTGCCTCTGACTTTTGAAGCTCTGAAATCTCTGTGTGTAGGATTCGCTAGAAAACCACTGATGGGAGGGGGCCATCTCATCTCAACAACCACAGGTGGCATCTGAACAAGGTACAGGGGACTCTTGTCTTTCAAGGCCTGAGTCAGATTTAGGATCTGACCCAGCATGACAGTAACCTGCTTATCAAACTGGTCCTTGTCAAAACCAGATTTTTTTTTTTTTTTTTTTGAGACAAGGTCTCGCTCTGTTGCCCAGGCTAGAGTGCAGTTGCCTGATCTTGGCTCACTGCAACCTCCGCTTCCTGGGCTCAAGCAATCCTTCCTCCTCAGCCTCCCAAGTAGCTGGGATTACAGGCACGCACCATGATACTGGGATAATTTTTACCTTTTTTTTTTTTTTTTGTAGAGACAGTGTTTCCCCATTTGCCCAGGCTAGTCTCCAACTCCTGAGCTCAAGTGATCTGTCTCTCAAAGTGCTGGGATTACAGGCATGAGCCACCAGACTCAACCCAGGAGCTTTCCTGAAGAGTTCACGTAGGTCCTCTTGCAAGTCCTTGAAGTTGGGTTGGATATCTTTGGAAGGATCAGATCTTTGAACTCCTAAGAGAATGGGACTTTTGTCCGGGGCAACCAGGCCCAGTGCAAAGGATATTCCCTCTAGGAGTCAGGCTGCTTTTGTGGGAAGGCCACCCACTGTCTATGGCAGGCACCTTGATAACAGGCTCCTTCACCATCACCCAGTCTGTGTGCTGAAAGCTAGATCTATCCTTTGGACAGTCACATTTACCAGTTGTCATTGTCTCCGTCAGTGTCGCAGATGATGTGATCCAGCACCACCAGCGGCTGGAACTGCAGGAGTAGTTGCTGGTTAATGTTCTCAGGAAGCGGTTCTGCTTCAAAATGCCACACCCAATAGTCTGCATCTTTATAGCCTTCAACAAAAAGCTGGAATGAGCCAATCTTTGGTGGGTTGCCCGATGGGGTTAAACCACTGCCCAACTTTTGACACTTTCTCTAGCACAAGCTGCTTGCCCCTGGACATCACTCTGTCAATGGCACTATAGTTGAATGTCTTATTGGCCAGGTATACTACCTTTGTGAGGAGTACAATGTTGCATTCTAGTTTTCGGTCCACCAGGTCACCCTCTGCCTCTGAGAGGTAACCCTGGTTGAGGACAAGGTATGAACCATGGCCAAAACAGCAGGGATGGCACAGCTTCTGCAACCACTTGATCCACTTAGGATTAAGTTGCCCATAGGGGCTCTTCATTCTTGGATTTGAAGACAACAGTGATCTTTTATTTACTGGCAAAAAAAGCAAAATGCATATATTCATATTGTTAAGTCTTCAGAATTATTTTCTTATCCAAAGCAGCTAGCAAGAGGCCTCAGTTATCAGTCTTCTCTGTCTCTGCTCTCCTGGAACCCCAGCCTATGAACAACAAAGAAGCAATAGCAATGGGCTCACAACTCAGAGAATGATGGATGAGTCCATTGTAACCCTCCAGAACCCCGTGAGGGTCCTTGACAAGTAGCTTCTGCTGGAGCCCTGGTAGATGGGGCTTGGGAAAGATGATGTGCTTAATGGCCAGTTCTGCCTGCCGCACCGCAGCCTCGAACTCAAGGTCCTCCAGGAATTCATTCAGCTCCTGGTGGGCCTGAGCATTGTGTGCTGCCACAGCAAACCCTGGACCTGCGCCACCACAGTTTGGATGTGGAAACATTCTTCCTGCAGAAATACTGCTCATGTTTTTGACCTCTGATGACATTATTTTTTCTTGCGACAATCCATTTTGTACTACAGTACCACGTTAAAACAAAATGAGACCACATGTACACCTGTATAACACATCCTTTATAACATTAATATAACATTTATCGTATTGTTGTTCATAAATTCAAAAATTCTCTGAAAGCTTTTAAGCTATTTTAAGTTCCCTGTTATTAATGCTGTGTCCCTATTTTCTTCTCCAGTGGTTATCTGTAATAAAGACATAATTTTTTTCAATTGGATGGAATTAATTCCCCTCCAGTAATTTTTTAAGTTTTTTAGATTAGAGAATACTAATTTTTATCTTTAACAATTGCATTTTAGGGTGAAAAACAATTACTAAGTAAGAAGACTAAAAAGATTGTTAGGGAGAAGATGAAAAACATATCCTACTAAGAAACAAACAAAATTACAAACAGTCATTTCTGTATTAATAATAACCAAGTACAAAATATTCTTATTCATTGATTAAAACAAATTTAAAAACTCTCATGATGGTACTGTTAGCATAATCAGTTATTGTTTCTCTTGCAATATAATGAAATGATAAAACCAACTTCACAAATTCAAAGTTGTATTTTCCCCATTGTTTTAAATAATGTCATTACTCTGTACATAAAATTATTTTGGCATTTTAAATAAATCCTAGAAGAATATGCAATAATAATCCAAAAGATGCCCAATTTTAATTAATGTGGGGGAAATTTTGATATGTAAGCAAACCCAAATATGTACATAAAACTAATAGTTTTCAAAATGTGCTGTATTGAAACTTCAAAAGAATGCGTTTTTTAAACGTTCATTAAAGACCCATATGTTCAGAGTATAAGCATTTTTATTTCAGTAAGTATAACCACTAGGTATTTTTTGTTTTCTCCAGTATTTTTATTTTCTTTGGACAGTGATGCTATTTACCAGAGTCTTTTAAAACACCAAGACAGTGGAGAAAATTTAGTACACATGCACATAGAATTTTATAAAATTGGTTAAAAAGCTTTAGGTTAAAACGCTTTCTGTATGAAGCTATGCAGTATATCATAGAGACTCTGTGCTATTGATCTTTATTGTTAAATACTGTAGCCTAGATGGTTTCCTTCAGCTCTACAGAAATTCATGAAGATTGTGAAGCAGTGTAGTACCACATCTCCATCTCTCCATCTACCTCTTCCCTATTAAAAGACAAAGACACACTGACATTTTGTTTATTACTAGACCATTATACTAAACACTTTTTGTACATAAAACTTAAATCAGGTACATAATAATGAAAACAATACATTATTTTCTATCTCTTTATGTAGTTTCTAGTGGAGAAGATGTCACTCTAAGGTGGAGCCTGTACATAGATAACAAGAGCACCTCTGCTAAGCCAGGATGGTAGGTCTAATGCATTTGATGAGGATATAACAGGGTTTGCTCATATCAAAAGTGCAATTCAGAAATAAAATGCTTTCTTTTTCTACATATCTTTAGGTACTGTTTTTACAGAAAGTAAAACACTTTCTGTAAACACTTTTTGTACACTGTAAACACTTTCTGTACACTGTAAACACTTTCTGTACTGTAATAACAGAAAGAAAATAAAGATATAGGAAAGGAGACATAGTGATGGTTTGGCAATAAAAACAATAGAAAGACCGACAACTTTAATATAACAAAATATTCCATGAATTAGCATACACTTTTTGCTGATGAATACAAATTATTTTTGAATGAATTGAAAAGAATCAAGCTGTGTGTGTGTGGCTATTGCAGTTCTAGACTCTTGCTTCGATAACTGACAACTGTTTTTCACCATGGTGAGATTAGGAATCTACTGTGACGCTTGAATATCTTAATTGGTATAATAGGGATTGCCAAGCTTTTCAAAATTTCTTTGAGAAATGCTTTTTTTTTTTCTAAAAAAAATGAATCTTCAGTCCTCTTCTTGGCTTCATGTGTCATGTAAGATGCAAAATAAGGATAGTGAATATGAAGCTTTGTCAGAACCTGGCAAGAAAATAAAATGTCACCTACCCTTTTTAGGGTAAATTAAAACGGACTCAGAACACCTAATCACCAGTGTAATCAACAGTGTCAATCTCTGTGGAAACCTTCCCTCTCCCTAAGTTCACATAAGAAACCTAGAATTACCTGGTTTAAAAAACTTGGGAGGAAAAAGGTCTGTTCTTTATCCATGATGGGAATTGGCTCTACCATTACTATTATCAGGAGATGACTTTCACTTTCTGATGAAACACAACATTTTCCAGTGGCTCAGAGATGTCTTTCATGGAAGCATTCTCCACTTAGATTTAGATTTTTTACATTGAGATGTAAGGAATCCCAATGAAACTCTCAAGGCCACAGCATTAGTGTTTGGTCTTCTCAGGCAGGTCACAGGCATTGCTTGATCCATTTGTAAATTGTGAGCATTCCGTTTATAGTTCTTCATCAGTTTCAGAAACTCATAAACTAAAATTCTCTTTCATCATTAAGTTAGCTTGTTTTCTATTTATTTCATCTTCATGTGTTTGCATTTTCTCCGATGTTTGAGTTCTCTTTAAAGATCCTCTAGATCTTGCTTAAAGCTAATGGACCTTGACTGCCATGTATACCCTGGATGGAACATGTGTTCAGGTACTTCAAAACTTCTGTTTATAGCCTTGAAACTCACAAATCATTAGAAAACACCTTCAGCAAAGGAAACCAGGGTTCCACACCTTTGAAACTTAGCCGTCTTATCTGTAAGGGTCTGTGTGGCAGTGGAGAAAACCATCGTCTGTGGTGAAAACAAGCCATAAGTTAAGAGACCTGACAATTACACTATCTCACAAGTACTGTAAAATCCACAGGGTGTATACCAGGAAAAATGAAACACGCTTAATGCAGACGAGATAACTGCTATTGTTCTTTCTTTTTTTTCAGTTTTAATGTAATATATTCTTATTGATATAAACCTGCGTTAATTACAAATCAGCTCGGTTTATCTTCTAAGATTGTAGCACCTGATTTCTCTGAATTAACATACAAGCTGTCTTATTAGATGTAAATGAATTGTTTGTTCATGATATGAAATTATTACAGAGTATTTTTGTTTTGATGCATATCAGCAGAGGTTTTTATAGAGTTGCTATGCACAGGTTGAACAATTACACAGATGTTCTGCAATCAGAGTGGCAAAGACTATACATTATGGAAATGTCTGTTTTCCTTTTCCTGTTTTTCCACCTCTTTCTCCTTTATTTATTTATACTCCTCATTATCCCTTTAGTCCTCCTTCTAAATTGGTAATACTGACCACCTGCAACAAACTAAATTATCTGATGGAAAAGACAATATACAGGAGACATGCTAACAAACAATCCATCACTCTAACACAAATATACAAGTGCAACTAAGAGCTAAAGTTAAAGTAGTTATAGCATGCTATGATAAATCCACTGCAGTATCAAATTCAAGCTATTCGTTGTAAAAAAAAGACACACAAGCATCACTCTAATTTTTATATTAAGGCAAATGTTAAATAATATCAGATTAATATAATTTAAAATAGTAAGAAGAATGTAATGACAACTTCATTCTTTCTGTTTGATCCCTCTACCCTGTCAGTGTACTTTGATGTTGGGAGAAATGTGTTAAGAAATACCTGAGAAACATTGATGTAAGATTTTCTAAAAGATAAGATTAGAATTCTATGAGTGGCATTCAATCTTATTAGGGACATGAAAAAGTACAGGATGATTGTGTAACAGGCATAAAGTCAAGAAGCATAGAGAAAATGGGCACAAAGAACTAAAAATCATGGTTTGATATAGATGTGCAAATACATCTGTGAGATTAAATACTGGTACATAAATGAAGGTAAGATAAATAAGAACCATGGCACCTGACCAGCAAAGGCAAAAATTGAAGTTGACAATCTATCTGAAAGGAATCATCAAAAGTAAGAAAAAAATATATAAATTCTGCAATCTTACCACTGAAGAGATCCTGATCGTAACTCCCATTTCAATCAGAGTAGTGAGAGCATTAGTGTAAGAATCAACTCCAAGGGCATTTTGGGACCATGATACTAAAAAAAGTATTAATGCCAGAGTAGGAGGAGGAATTAATTAGCTTTCAACATCCTGTTTGTTCTCTGAATTCTCTCATGATAGCTTCCTTCTTTGGGATATCATTCTCTATTTATTCAAAAAGTCAAAGTCGAGTGGATAAAGCTAGATATTTTATCAGCCTTATGAAGAAACCATTTTACTTTCCTTCATTTTTCTCTTAATATGCTTCCTTTAGTTTTAACTTTCTTTGCTTTTGTCCCTCTTCCCTGCCCAAAACAACAAACTCGAAGTATGGGTCATAAAGAAAAAGAATCAAGTGTACTTTGGGTAAATCTTCAGATAGGTTCACATAAGTTTTTGCGATGCATGTTTTGCCTTATCTAGCTCATTGGGAGACAATATTGGGTTTACATCAAAGCCTCAGCTAGTGTTAGTCTGTTCTCACATTGCTGTAAAGGAATGCCTGAGACTGGGTAAATTATAAGAAAAGAGGTTTAATTGGCTCATGGTTCTGCAGGCTGTTCAGGAAGCATAGTGGCTGCTGCTTCTGGGGAAGCCTTGGGAAACTTACGGTCATGGTAGAAGGTGAAGGAGAAGCAACCATGTCTTACATGGCTAGAGCAGGAGCAAGAGAGAGTGAGGGGAGAAGTGTTACACACTTTTAAACAACCAGATCTCAGAATAACTCACTCACTATCATGAGAACAAAACTGAGGGCATGGTGCTAACTCATTCCTGAGAATTCCACCTACATGATCCAATCACCTCCCACCAGGCCCCACCTCCAACTTTGAGGATTACAATTAAACCTGAGATTTGGGTGGGGACACATTTCCAAACCATATTATTCCACCCCTGGGACCTTCCAAATTTTATGTCCTCCTCACATTTCAAAACACAATCATGCTTTCCCAATAGTCCCGCAAAGTCTTAACTCATATCAATATTAACTCAAAAGTCCAAAGTCCAAAGTCCAAATTCTCATCTGAGACAAGGCAAGTCCCTTCCACCTATGAGCCTGTAAAATCAAAAGCAAGCTAGTTATTCCCAAGATACGCTGGGGGTACAGGCATTGGGTAAATACTCCCATTCTGAAAGGGATAAATAGCCCAAAGGAAAGGGGCTACAGCCCCGTGCAAGTCTAAAACCCAGCAGGTAAGTTATTCAATCTTAAAGCTCCAAAATAATCTCCCTTGACTCTTTGTCTCACATACAGGGCACACTAGTGCAAGGGGTGGGCTCCCAAAGCCAAGGGCAGCTCTGCCTCTGTGGCTCTCCAGTTTTCAGCCCCTACAATTGCTCTCAGTGGCTGGGGTTGAGTTCAAGCAGCTTTTCCAGGTGCAAGGTGCAAGCTGCTGCTGTATCTACCATTCCAGGGTCTGGAATATGGTGGCCTTCTTCTTGTAGCTCCACTAGGAAGTGCCCCAGTGGGGACTCCGTTTGGGGGCTGCAACCTCACATTCCCCCTTTGCTCTGCCCTAGTATAGGTTCTCCATGAGGGCTCCCTCCTTTAGCAAGCTTCTTCCTGGACAGCCAGGCTTTTCCAAACATTCTCTGAAATCTAGGCAGAGGATCCCAAGCCTCAACTCTTGCACTCTGTGTACCTGCAGGCCTTATACCACATGAAAGCTGCCAAGGCTTATGGCTTACACTCTCTGAAGCAGTAGCCTGAGCTATATCTGGTTCCCTTTAAGCCACAACTGGATCTGGAGCAGCTGGGATATGGGGAGCAGTGTCCTGAGGTGTGCAGAGCAGCAGGCCCTAGGCCTGGCCCATGAAACCATACTTTCCTCCTAGGCCTTTAGGCCTATGATGGGAGAGGGTACAAGGAACTTCTCTAAAATGCCATCTTGGCCTTTTTTCCCATTGTCTTGGCTATCAGTGCTTATCTTCCTTTTAGCTATGCAAATTTCTGCAGCTTGCTTGAATTCCTTCCAAGAAAACAGGCTTTTCTTTACTATCACAGAGCCAGTCTGCAATTTTTTTTAATGTAAATTCCCGTTTAAAGTCATTTCTTTGTTCACACACATGAGCATTTGCTGTTAGAAGCAGCGGGGCCAAATCTTGAATGTTTCGCTGCTTAGATATTTTCTCTACCACGTACCCTAAATCATCATTCTCAAGTTCAATGTTCCACAGACCTGACAGGCAGGGGCACAGTCTAACCAAGCTCTATGCTAAAGCATAGCAAAAGTGACCAATCCAGCCATTTCTGTAACCACTTCCCTTTTTTGTTCATCACTTTCGTTTTTCTGTCCATAAATAATCTTCTACTATGCAGCTTCAGGGTAGCCTCTCTGAACCTCTTCTGGTTCAGGCTACCTGATTTACCAAATGTTCTTTGCTCAGCTAAACTCTGTTAAATTACATTTGTCTAAGGCTTTTCTTTTAACAACAATTACAGCTAGTATAGTAATAAACCAGTATTGGTGTTTCGTGTTGTTTAAGAGAAAAAGAAGCACAATCAGGTGTTTTAACCCCTAGTACAGAGAATTCAGGTCACCAGATTAAATGCCCCCTTGCAGGAAACTTTTTCTCATATTTCTAGAGGTTTCTGTCATTTATTTTATTTTGTTTATCCCCAGTGGCTTTTCCAGTTTTAAATGAAGAACCAAATACACAGTGAGGGAGGAGAAGATTTTGGAGGTGCTATGCTTTATATTTATAAGAAATATATTGTAGAACTAACATCTCACACTTTCAAATCAACTGTGTTAGAATTAAGGATTTCAAGGCCCTATGAGCTTTATCTAGATGGCTTGAACAGTTTACTTTCAGTTCTTTAGTACTTACTGTAGCAAATTATTTAAAGTTCTACCAAATCAATTGCACTTTTATTCTAAATAGGGCTGTGTATCAAACCTAAATAATTGATTTCTAATCTCTGACTCATGTAGTCTCTCTCACTATTTCACTATAAATAGCCATCTGACTGGCTTTTTAACCCAAGCTATTTGAAAGTCTTTCCAAATGTCCTGTGAAATATGACTATGCTCCTTAATCTTTTAAAGGACTGTTTACTTCCTGGGGTTGTCTATCCTTTAAATCTAGGAAACTCATTCCTTAATCCTCTTGACCATTTGCTATCCATATCTGATGGTCTCCTGTAGAACTTCCCTATCAAAACCACAATGACGCTTTTTTAAAATACCATAATTATGCTTTTGGTACTCTAGTCTGTGTTCCTCCTCACCAGGTGTTTCAGTTCTTATGCACCTAACCCTACACCAGCTATTTTTCTGTGGATTTCCCCTTTCTCCTCCTATATTACTATTAGAAATCCTGGTCTATTTCAGGGATTCCTAAACTGATGCATGTTAGAATCACCTGAAATGAACTTGTGAAACAAACTTGCCTGGGACTCATCCAGGACATATTTAATCTGAGATGAGGCAAGATTAAGCAATGGTAAATTCAAAAGCTTTCCCATGTGGGAGGGGTGGAGGTGGGGGTGAGGAGGATCTGGAATGCACAGCTATGATGGAGAATCACCGCTTGATTACTGCTTCCATTCTCATCTGCTTACTCTTATATTTATCACCTGAGGTGCACAGGAAATCTTAGGAAAAAAATTAAAATGTCTGATCTTTGTAAAATCTATAACAGCATGAGACATTAAAAGTGTGATTCATGATAGAATTAAGGATTTCGGTGGTATTTAAATTGAAATATAATTGTGAAATATATGTCTAATATGTAGATTCAGTTTTGTTTTATGTTACATTAATAAGTTACAGAGCACAAAATGGATATCATACAGAGGTGTCTAATTAAAAAGGGCCACATGCAAATTTTAAAAATCTTTAAGGAAGTATAAAAATTATAATAAATTATTTTTTATATCTACAAACTAGAGCAAGGTCAGAGCTTTGGGATTAGATGCTACAAAGTGGTTGTGAACCAATTAAAGGCCAGGAACATTCTTCTCTCTTTATTCTCCTAGCCAAAAAGAAGTCTTGAATCTGCTTTATCAAAGAAAGCATTTCCTGGATGATCCTTCTATTCAGTGTATGTCTGGGAAGGTCTTTGCCCGCATCTGCGTTTTATTAAAAGTGATTGATTGAGCAAAGATGGAAAAGAGGCACATTTTAAGGATGTTTCATATTAGGCAGAGATAAAGTTCTATGTTTCCTTAAAATTGGGAAAGTAGGCTTGGAAATACAAATCAGATTCAAATATCAAAAGACTAAGCCTTACTTTTTAAGAATAATCTTGTTCTCTAATACGAGGCATAAAATAACAGAAAGTCGGGAGGAGCCAAGATGGCCGAATAGGAACAGCTCCGGTCTACAGCTCCCAGCGTGAGCAACGCAGAAGACGGGTGATTTCTGCATTTCCATCTGAGGTACCATGTTCATCTCACTAGGGAGTGCCAGACAGTGGGCGCAGGTCAGTGGGTGAGCGCACCGTGCGCCAGCCGGAGCAGGGGCGAGGCATTGCCTCACTTGGGAAGTGCAAGGGGTCAGGGAGTTCCCTTTCCAGGAGTGACAGACGGCACCTGGAAAATCGGGCCACTCCCACCCGAATACTGTGCTTTTCCGACGGGCTTAGGAAACGGTGCCCCAGGAGAGTATAGCCCGCACCTGGCTCAGAGGGTCCTACGCCCACGGAGTCTCGCTGATTGCTAACACAGCAGTCTGAGATCAAACAGCAAGTCGGCAGCGAGGCTGGGGGAGGGGCGCCCGCCATTGCCCAGGCTCGCTTAGGTAAACAAAGCAGCCAGGAAGCTTGAACTGGGTGGAGCCCACCACAGCTCAAGGAGGCCTGCCTGCCTCTGTAGGCTCCACCTCTGGGGGCAGGGCACAGACAAACAAAAAGACAGCAGTAACCTCTGCAGACTTAAATGTCCCTGTCTGACAGCTTTGAGGAGAGCAGTGGTTCTCCCAGCATGCAACTGGAGATCTGAGAACGGGCTGACTGCCTCCTCAAGTGGGTCCCTGACCCCTGACCCCCGAGCAGCCTAACTGGGAGGCACCCTCCAGCAGGGACAGACTGACACCTCACACGGCCGGCCAGGTACTCCAACAGACCTGCAGCTGAGGGTCCTGTCTGTTAGAAGGAAAACTAACAGAAAGGACATCCACACCAAAAACCCATCTGTATATCACCATCATCAAAGACCAAAAGTAGATAAAACCACAAAGATGGGGAAAAAACAGAGCAGAAAAACTGGAAACTCTAAAAAGCTGAGTACCTCTCCTCCTCCAAAGGAACGCAGTTCCTCACCAGCAATGGAACAAAGCTGGACGGAGAATGACTGACGAGCTGAGAGAAGAAGGCTTCAGACGATCAAATTACTCCGAGCTACGGGAGGATATTCAAACCAAAGGCAAAGAAGTTGAAAACTTTGAAAAAAAATTAGAAGAATGTATAACTAGAATAACCAATACAGAGAAGTGCTTAAAGGAGCTGATGGAGCTGAAAACCAAGGTTCGAGAACTACGTGAAGAATGCAGAAGCCTCAGGAGCCGATGCGATCAAATGGAAGAAAGGGTATCAGCCCTGGAAGATGAAATGAATGAAATGAAGCGAGAAGGGAAGTTTAGAGAAAAAAGAATAAAAAGAAACGAGCAAAGCCTCCAAGAAATGTGGGACTATGTGAAAAGACCAAATCTACGTCTGATTGGTGTACCTGAAAGTGACGGGGAGAATGGAAACAAGTTGGAAAACACTCTGCAGGATATTATCCAGGAGAACTTCCCCAATCTAGCAAGGCAGGCCAACATTCAGATTCAGGAAATACAGAGAACGCCACAAAGATACTCCTCGAGAAGAGCAACTCCAAGACACACAATTGTCAGATTCACCAAAGTTGAAATGAAGGAAAAAATGTTAAGGGCAGCCAGAGAGAAAGGTCGGGTTACCATCAAAGGGAAGCCCATCAGGCTAACAGCGGATCTCTCGGCAGAAACCCTACAAACCAGAAGAGAGTGGGGGCCAATATTCAACATTCTTAAAGAAAAGAATTTTCAACCCAGAATTTCATATCCTGCCAAACTAAGCTTCATAAGTGAAGGAGAAATAAAATACTTTACAGACAAGCAAATGCTGAGAGATTTTGTCACCACCAGGCCTGCCCTAAAAGAGGTCCTGAAGGAAGCGCTAAACATGGAAAGGCACAACCGGTACCAGCCACTGCAAAATCATACCGAAATGTAAAGACCATCGAGACGAGGAAGAGACTGCATCAACTAACGAGCAAAACAACCAGCTAACATCATAATGACAGGATCAGATTCACACATAACAATATTAACTTTAAATGTAAATGGACTAAATGCTCCAATTAAAAGACACAGACTGGCAAATTGGATAAAGACTCAAGACTCATCAGTGTGCTGTATTCAGGAAACCCATCTCACGTGCAGAGACACACATAGGCTCAGAATAAAAGGATGGAGGAAGATCTACCAAGCAAATGGAAAACAAAAAAAGGCAGGGGTTGCAATCCTAGTCTCTGATAAAACAGACTTTAAACCAACAAAGATCAAAAGAGACAAAGAAGGCCATTACATAATGGTAAAGGGATTAATTCAACAAGAAGAGCTAACTATCCTAAATATATATGCATCCAATACAGGAGCACCCAGATTCATAAAGCAAGTCCTGAGTGACCTACAAAGAGACTTAGACTCCCACACATTAATAATAGGAGACTTTAACACCCCACTGTCAACATTAGACAGATCAATGAGACAGAAAGTCAACAAGGATACCCAGGAATTGAACTCAGCTCTGCACCAAGCGGACCTAATAGACACCTACAGAACTCTCCACCCCAAATCAACAGAATATACATTTTTTTCAGCACCACACCACACCTATTCCAAAATTGACCATATACTTGGAAGTAAAGCTCTCCTCAATAAATGTAAAAGAACAGAAATTATAACAAACTATCTCTCAGATCACAGTGCAATCAAGCTAGAACTCAGGATTAAGAATCTCACTCAAAACTGCTCAACTACATGGAAACTGAACAACCTGCTCCTGAATGACTACTGGGTACATAATGAAATGAAGGCAGAAATAAAGATGTTCTTTGAAACCAACGAGAACCAAGACACAACATACCAGAATCTCTGGGATGCATTCAAAGCAGTGTGTAGAGGGAAATTTATAGCACTAAATGCCCACAAGAGAAAGCAGGAAAGATGCAAAATTGACACCCTAACATCACAATTAAAAGAACTAGAAAAGCAAGAGCAAACACATTCAAAAGCTAGCAGAAGGCAAGAAATAACTAAAATCAGAGCAGAACTGAAGGAAATAGAGACACAAAAAACCCTTCAAAAAATCAATGAATCCAGGAGCTGGTTTTTTGAAAGGATCAACAAAATTGATAGACCGCTAGCAAGATTAATAAAGAAAAAAAGAGAGAAGAATCAAATAGATGCAATAAAAAATGATAAAGGGGATATCACCACTGATCCCACAGAAATACAAACTACCATCAGAGAATATTACAAACACCTCTACGCAAATAAACTAGAAAATCTAGAAGAAATGGATAAATTCCTCAACACATACACCCTCCCAAGACTAAACCAGGAAGAAGTTGAATCTCTGAATAGACCAATAACAGGAGCTGAAATTGTGGCAATAATCAATAGCTTACCAACCAAAAAAAGTCCAGGACCAGATGGGTTCACAGCCGAATTCTACCAGAGGTACAAGGAGGAGCTGGTACCATTCCTTCTGAAACTATTCCAATCAATAGAAAAAGAGGGAATCCTCCCTAACTCATTTTATGAGGCCAGCATCATCCTCATACCAAAGCCTGGCAGAGACACAACCAAAAAAGAGAATTTTAGACCAATATCCTTGATGAACATTGATGCAAAAATCCTCAATAAAATACTGGCAAACAGAATCCAGCAGCACATCAAAAAGCTTATCCACCATGATCAAGTGGGCTTCATCCCTGGGATGCAAGGCTGGTTCAATATATGCAAATCAATAAACATAATCCAGCATATGAACAGAACCAAAGTCAAAAACCACATGATTATCTCAATAGATGCAGAAAAGGCCTTTGACAAAATTCAACAACCCTTCATGCTAAAAACTCTCAATAAATTAGGTATTGATGGGTCGTATCTCAAAATAATAAGAGCTATTTATGACAAACCCACAGCCAATATCATACTGAATGGGCAAAAACTGGAAGCATTCCCTTTGAAAACTGGCACAAGACAGGGATGCCCTCTCTCACCACTTCTATTCAACATAGTGTTGGAAGTTCTGGCCAGGGCAATTAGGCAAGAGAAGGAAATCAAGGGTATTCAATTAGGAAAAGAGGAAGTCAAATTGTCCCTGTTTGCAGATGACATGATAGTATATCTAGAAAACCCCATTGTCTCAGCCCAAAATCTCCTTAAGCTGATAAGCAACTTCAGCAAAGTCTCAGGATACAAAATCAATGTACAAAAATCACAAGCATTCTTATACATCAATAACAGACAAACAGAGAGCCAAATCATGAGTGAACTCCCATTCACAATTGCTTCAAAGAGAATAAAATACCTAGGAATCCAACTTACAAGGGATGTGAAGGACCTCTTCAAGGAGAACTACAAACCACTGCTCAAGGAAATAAAAGAGGATACAAACAAATGGAAGAACATTCCATGCTCATGGGTAGGAAGAATCAATATCATGAAAATGGCCATCCTTTCCAAGGTAATTTACAGATTCAATGCCATCCCCATCAAGTTACCAATGACTTTCTTCACAGAATTGGAAAAAACTACTTTAAGGTTCATATGGAACCAAAAAAGAGCCCGCATCGCCAAGTCAATCCTAAGCCAAAAGAACAAAGCTGGAGGCATCACGCTACCTGACTTCAAACTATACTACAAGGCTACAGTAACCAAAACAGCATGGTACTGGTACCAAAACAGAGATATAGATCAATGGAACAGAACAGAGCCCTCAGAAATAATACCACATATCTACAACTATCTGATCTTTGACAAACCTGACAAAAACAAGAAATGGGGAAAGGATTCCCTATTTAATAAATGGTGCTGGGAAAACTGGCTAGCCATATGTAGAAAGCTGAAACTGGATCCCTTCCTTACACCTTATACAAAAATCAATTCAAGATGGATTAAAGACTTAAATGTTAGACCTAAAACCATAAAAACCCTAGAAGAAAACCTAGGCAATACCATTCAGGACATAGGCATGGGCAAGGACTTCATGTCTAAAACACCAAAAGCAATGGCAACAAAAGCCAAAATTGACAAATGGGATCTAATTAAACTCAAGAGCTTCTGCACAGCAAAGGAAACTACCATCAGAGTGAACAGGCAACCTACAAAATGGGAGAAAATTTTCGCAACCTACTCATCTGACAAAGGGCTAATATCCAGAATCTACAATGAACTCCAACAAATTTACAAGAAAAAAACAAACAACACCATCAAAAAGTGGGCGAAGGACATGAACAGACTCTCAAAAGAAGACATTTATGCAGCCAAAAAACACATGAAAAAATGCTCACCATCACTGGCCATCAGAGAAATGCAAATCAAAACCACAATGAGATACCATCTCACACCAGTTAGAATGGCAACCATTAAAAAGTCAGGAAACAACAGGTGCTGGAGAGGATGTGGAGAAATAGGAACACTTTTACACTGTTGGTGGGACTGTAAACTAGTTCAGCCCTTGTGGAAGTCAGTGTGGCGATTCCTCAGGGATCTAGATCTAGAAATTCCATTTGACCCAGCCATCCCATTACTGGGTATATACCCAAAGGACTATAAATCATGCTGCTATAAAGACACATGCACACGTATGTTTATTGCGGTATTATTCACAATAGCAAAGACTTGGAACCAACCCAAATGTCCAACAATGATAGACTGGATTAAGAAAATGTGGCACATATACACCATGGAATACTATGCAGCCATAAAAAATGATGAGTTCACGTCCTTTGTAGGGACATGGATGAAATTGGAAATCATCATTCTCAGTAAACTATCGCAAGAACAAAAAACCAAACACCGCATATTCTCACTCATAGGTGGGAATTGAACAATGAGAACACATGGACACAGGAAGGGGAACATCACACTTCAGGGACTGTTGTGGGGTGGGGGGAGGGGGGAGGGATAGCATTGGGAGATATACCTAATGCTAGATGACGAGTTGGTGGGTGCAGCGCACCAGCATGGCACATTTATACATATGTAACTTACCTGCACGTTGCGTACATGTACCATAGAGCCTAAAGTATAATAATAATAATAACAATAATAATAATAAAAAGAAAAAAATAAAAATAAAAAAATAACAGAAAGTCACCAGGTACAAATTTTGGTATACAAATTATATAAAGCCTATTACTAATAAAAAGGAAACAGTATAGGCATACAGGCAACTTCATGAATTGCTTTTTGTTTGTGGGATCTGAAACTGGTTAATAACATGGGCTGTGCCACTGACAGCACCTTTCAATCACTCCCAGAAATTTTAGCTTAATAAATCTGGGATGGGGAGTGGATATGACTTACAAAAAAAATCTTTTCTGTGATTTTAATGTAAAACAAGAGTTGAGAGCAATAGGGGTCAAAGAATATAATGTAAGAAATAATATTGAATATTTGTGTTTTAAGGTTACATGCAAAATACCTAGTTTTCTCTTACATGTGTCTTATAATTTCAGTACTGTTTTCTAGTACCTGTTTGGAGACTATTTTTACAATGTATCCTTCATGATTCTTAAAATAATCACACATCGAAATAACAATTATCTAGGCCATCACCATGCTACCTTATTCTTAAAATAACGTAATTAGGATGCATTATAATGACTATTATTCAATTAGGTAACTTTCCCAAGATCACTCAATTACCATGAGAACAGAAAGTCTGGTGGTTCTTAGAGTCAGCAGGTAAAAACCTTAAACCAATATTTATACTAAGAAACTATTTTTACATCAGAAGTCAACCACTAAAAGCAATATTGGGTATTTGCATTTCATTGTCCCTATAAGCACTTTAAATTCAATGTATTCATGTCTGAATTAATATAATATTTTCATAACCCTATTTTTCCTACTGAGTTTACTCTATTCCATAGAAATTGGTTAATGACATGTACACGCATTAACACATCTCAACTAAAAATCATAGAATCATCTTCAGTTTCGTATTCTTCAACACCTCTTTCCCGATATCAAATAATATGTCAGAACCTTCCAAATGTGGCTAATAAATATGTTTTGATCATCGTTGACACTCAACCATCACTGCATTTGCCTTTGTTCCAGCCTTTAAACTCCAAGAATTATGTTTTTTTTTTCTACTACATGACAATTTATTTTATTTCTTTGTTAAGCCTCTTAGGGTTGTGAGAACTAAATAATTAATGTACATAATGGGCTAAGAATGAGTCCATAGTGCTAAATAAATGTAAGCTATTTTTTCATTAAAGGGATTTCATATAAATGTAAGAAGTTGAAAGATATGTGAGGAAGTTAGAAAAGTTTTTCCTCATTGCCGATGAGAGTACACTCTACTAGGAAGCTAAATCTTTTGTGGTTTGTTTCCTCCACAAAAAACAAAAACTCCACCAAAAACCAAAAAACTGGCTACAGTTACTGAAGGTCTGATTCTGTGAAGTGCTCTGTGAAGTGCTGGTGGAGATGTTCCCTGTCACCTCTGGCTTCTTATCAATATTTAAGTATTCAAGCCTCATCTCCCCCCCACCACAAAATTCTTGGACCTATTTCTGCCCCTTTTCATTTTTTTCCCTCTGTCGGTATAAATCAAGACATAATTTCCCTCTTCCCTTACCTAGAAACTGCCTTTTGTATCTGGGGCTAGGATCTTATATTTGGGAATACAGAATCTATTTCAGTGAGACTTGCTCCTCCCTTATGCTTCAGTTCTTACCCCAGATTATTCCCACTCCACCCTACAATAGAAATGGCAAGGCATTTTCATGCTGATTGATTTTTACAGGTGGCTATGAAAGATATAAAGATCATAATATCATCAGCAGCATGATCAAAGTAAGTTAATATGTATTAAGCATTTACTAAATGTCCATCGATGTTCTCAGTATTTATTGAAAAACATCACACTAAAGCTTCCTAAGAACATTAAAATACAGACAGGCTCATTGGCTCATTTTATAGTTCAAGAAACTGAAGCTCAACAATGTTAATTTACCTAAACCCACAGATACAAGATGATAGAATGGATGGCAAACCAGAGCACAGAATTAGCAAATATCAGGATCCATTTGAGGTTGAAGAGGATCTCCTGAAGAGCAGTGGTTAGAGTTTCAAATGAATGGACCAGACATCTTATTTTAGCTTCAACTAGATGATAATGCACTTAAAAGCATGAATGTGACTTTTGGCCGTAATGATCAGAGATGAAGTGAGTGGTGGATAGTAGTGAGCAGTAGTGCTGAGTACAGTGAGTTGTACAGTGCATGTACCACGTAGATAGGGCTGAAGCAATTCAATTTTATTTCAAAAAGCGATGTCTTCTAATTTTCCAAAAGAAAGCCAGAGGTTCAGATGTACTTCGAAATCTGAAAATGTTAAAAATAGGAAACTGATTTAAACATTTAAAATCAGTTAGATTAAAACTGCAGAGATTCATAGACCTGACTCATTCACTTGTCAGCACATAACTTCTGGTGTAGACAGAAACAGAAAACATAGAATGGGCCCATTTTTGTTGAGTGAATTCTTGAAAAATAAATTTTTGAGTTAATTTTGTTTATTGGTAGGATCCACTTGACTTGTTCGTTGATGTATTTTTGCCTTTGTTTTACTTTGTGTGAGCCTATCACTAACAGAAAAAATGAAAAATGAACACATTCAAGAGAGATTGAGAAGACACCGTCATCAGGATTGGTGTACTAAAGGAATGGTTGCAGTGAGGATTTAACAGTAGCTGTCATTCATTCATATGTTCTTTCAACAGAGCTTTATAGAGCACTTGCTATATTCCGTGTGATCAAAAAGGATGTTTTGATCTTAATCCCTGTCCTCAAGGAGCTTAAAGTTTAATAACTGAGCCCTCTTAATATGAATGATATTTTCATAATATGTTGCTTATAGGATGTTTTCATTAGTTCCCCAAACAAAATATTCTGCATTTAACTCCCAAAAATATGGCTATATCTAACATTTCATCAATACTCTTCTTCTTGCTTAGTACAGTATTAGTCACAAATGGGCACTTGATAAATTTTTGTTTAACATTTTGAATATAGATTGTTTTCATGAGCCTTGGCTTTGCAATGTGAGACTTCCCAAAGATACAAAAGGAATTGAGATGGTATAAAAACCCTGGATCTTGAATTTTGTTAGCCTGGAAATTTGAGTTAGTCTAACTCTGAATAAGGTCACTCCTCTGTAAAGTGGGTAAATTAGTGTCTACCTTGAGGCATAGTTTGCATAAATGTATGTAATTAACTGATTGATAAGTTAATATTATAAAGAAAAGGTAATATTGTCATCATCATTATCATTATCATCATAATAATCTTCATCTTTGTGTGCTCATCATCTACCATTAACAGGACACAGAGAAAACACACTCAAAATAGGATCAGAAACACATAAAACTCATTTAAATTTAAAAATATACATTACTCCTAGTGTATAGTGCCAACATTCAGAAGAGAATTCTGAATTATGCAAAGCTTTTTGAAGGAGGATCTGCAAATCTATTACTCACACTACTTGATATTCTAAAAGTAAATGACCCTTACGGTTGGTCTCTGCTAATTTTAAATCTATGTGTATTTAATAGCTCTCATTGTTCCCCAAGGTTTCTGATGGAAGATACCAATCACAGACCAGACTTTGGCTAAAATTAAGCTAGCTTTGTGCATCAAGGGTGGGTAGCATTTGACCTTGGGCATATTTATTGGGGTAATCTCAGTATTAACTTGAATCTATGGTTATGTATTAGGTATTCTATGGTTGCAGTGTGGAAAGTGACACTTCAGATACCATTTCTGACCTTTGGTGAAGAAAATTAATCAAAAACACATGAAATTAAGACAAAAAAATTTTTGAATAAGGCCGACTACTAATAGAGAGGGTGAAACACTGTGTGCAATTGTGCAAATCAAAATGAATGAAAATGTTGTACCATTTTGAAAGGCATTTGTCAGGCATTTGGGTTTGGAAATAAAATTGATATGAGAAAGGATGGAGAAATACAGCAGAACAGCTTTTCAAATAGCTGGCTGTAGTTCCTTATTGCTCTTACCCAAAGTCAGAGGCACCAGGCCAAGTTTTAAAATGACCCTACATTTTTTTTTTCATTTGAGGTGGGCAATTTGTCAAAATTTAATGTATACATGAACCAGGCTCAGCACATGATTGATATGCAAGTATGTTTGCATACACTGTATGTTTTTAAACTTTCAAGTTTATGCTTTTAAGAAGTTGGGTTGGTAGTCAGCATGCTCTAATATAGCAGTCACCAACCTTTTTGGCACTGGGGGCTGACCAGTTTTGCGGAAGACAATTTTTTCCACAGACTGGGGGAGGGTGGGAAGGTTTTGAAATGATTCAAGTGCATTACATTTATTGTACACTTCATTTCTATTATTCTTATATTGTAATATATAATGAAATGATTATACAACTCACCATGATGTAGAATCAGTGGGAACCCTGAGTTTGTTTTTCTGAACTAGATGGTCCTATCTGGAGTGATGGGAAACAGTGATGGCTGAAGCATGTGCTTATGACTAGTCTACTCCATAATGTCGTTTTGGTTGCCGTCACTGCAGAGAACCCTAATTTACAAAGATAGAGGTTGTTGGAAATGGAAGCAGGCTTTTCAGTGATTTTGTGGCAATCTCAGGATATCGCACCTTTTCTTTAGTCTAGAATGCGTGGATATTTGAAGTTGTCTCAAATATACTTTTAAAGCCACCATCATTTGTGATCTCGTGCAGGTTATCCTCTTCTAGCATAGACAAAGTTGACTCACCTGCCTTATTCACAAATGGGTCCTGGATCCATTCCTTTCCAGTTTGGGGGTCTTTTGTTGTTGGGAAGTAATTTGAAAGCTGAGATGGGTGATCATGCACCAGCTGGAATAAAGAAGGCCCTGGCTCAGTCTCTTTCAAAATCTCTGCTAATGTTTGAAACATGTCAGAAATCCCAGTGTTCACTCGTCACCCCCCATAATTCCAGTTTGGCTTTGAATGCAGTCACTTTATGTGCCAACTTGAACACAGCTGTCATTCTTCCCTGAAGTGACAGATTGAGTTTGTTGAGCAGGTTGAATATGTCACACAGGTAAGCAAGTTTTGCGATCCATTTTGTGTCACTGAAATGTGTGGCCAGTGGTGACTGTTTTTCTAAAAGAAATCTCTGAGGTGGTTCCTGTAACTCAAAACTCCAGCCAGTGATCCACCTTCAGAAAGCCATCTTACTTCTGTGTATAAGAGAAGATGTGTATGTTCTGTGTCCATCTACTCACAGAGCTGCATGAATGGACATAAATTAAGGGCATGCACTTTAATGTATTTGATAATTTTAGTCACATCCTGCAAAATGTTATTAAGCTCAGATGACATTTTTCAGCTAGCCAGCATTTCTCTGTGGATGACACAGTGGGTAGACTCACATTCAGAAGTGACATTTTGACTTGCGTAGTGAAACCAAAAAGCCATCCAGTCATGGCAGCTGCTCCATCACGCATACACCAACAAAAAGTGACCAATTCAGTTTTCGTTACATGTAATAATTCAAAGACTTGAACAGTTCTGCAGCTGTGGTGTTGGCTGGCAACAAAAGTGGACTTAACATATACTCATGGACATTCTCTTGAAAAACATATTGTACAACAACACACATTGTTGCCTTGTTGTAAAGATTGGTAGACTCATTGACCTGGATTGCGTACCACAGTGACTCATTAATCCTCTCCAACAATCGTGGCTCAATATCCTCTGCTATTTCACCAATTAGGTTAGTTATGGTGCTAGCCAAAAGATGTACCATCTTTTGAATTGCAGCCTCTCCTAAAAGTTCATGACAAATATCCTTAGCAGCAGGCAGGATTAACTCTTCACCAGTAGTAATGGGCGACAGCTTTAGCAATGCGGTTAGCCACTAACAATGACGCTCTCAGTGCAGACATATTTGATGCAGCGGTGACCTTCAATAATCGCTTTTGTTGTTCGTGGTCACATTTATTTTCTTTTGAAAAACTCCAAAGGTTTGTTTTTTAATACAGGATACTTGGTCCCCATGTGGCAAAGCTGTTTTGAAGGTTTCATGGCTTTTTTGGATAGCCAGTTGCCACGTATTATACAAGGCAGACCTGGAGAATGTGCATCCCTTGCTGCAACGAACCCATAATTTTAACAGAACTTTTGATATTTTCTTTTAAATGCAATTTTTATTATGTTGGCCATCTCAGAGTTTTCTGCTATCTCATCATTGCATCTTTCCCCCTTTTCAAAGAAGCTATCCAAGGATGTTTGTTTTTTTCTCATTTTGGCTAGGGTTAGCTTGTGAGCTAAACCAAAACTGTGACTGAGACAAATGCACAGCATGGGAAAGAGGCACAAGTGGCAGTGGTAAATAAAATAATGGGCGGGACACACATGGACTAAAATATGTGTCAGATTCTGACTTAAACCCTGCTACCAGATGCAGCTGTACAATTGAAGTACATCAACTCACTCGCCACCATAAATCCTATGACCAGATGCAGCTTGTCACTTGCCACTCATTGTAGGGTTTTGATATGAGTCTGCAAGCAATTGATTTATTATGGTCTGTGTGCAGTCAAACCTCTCTGCTAATGTTAATCTGTATTTACAGCTGCTCCCCAGCTCACCGCCTCAGCTCCACCTCAGATCATCAGGCATTAGATTCTCATAAGGAGTGCCTAACTTAGATTCTTCACATGTGCAGTTCATGGTAGGATTCACACTCCTGTGAAAATCTAATGGCACCACTGATTTGTCAGAAGGCAGACCTCAGGCGGTAATTCACGCAATGGACAGCAGCTGTAAATATGGATGAAGCTTTGCTCACTTTCCCTGTGCTCACCTCCTGCTGTGCAGCCTGGTTTCTAACAGGCCACAGGCCTCTATTAGATTGGGGACCCCTCTTCTAATAAATTTTTAAAAACTATTTTTTGCTGGGCGCAGTGGCTGATGCCTGTAATCCCAGCACTTTGGTAGGCTGAGGCAGGCGGATCACGAGGTCAGGAGTTCAAGACCAGCCTGGCCAACATGGTGAAACCCCATCTCTACTCAAAATACAAAAATTAGCCAGGTGTAGTGGCATGAGCCTGTAGTCCCAGCTACTCGGGAGGCTAAGACAGGAGAATCACTTGAAGTCAGGAGGCAGAGGTTGCAGTGAGCCAAGATTGTGCCACTGTACTCCAGCCTGGGCAACAGAGAGAGACTCTATCTCCAAAAAAAAAAAAAAAAAAAGTATTTTTATTTTTATTGTTAAAGAGTGTCAAATGTGTCAAATATATAGTGGCTTATAAGAAAAGAAAAAGTAAAGGAAGATATGCTTAATGTTGGCTGATCATTTTTTAAAACCATTGATATATAGAAAATTTAAAAATTAGTAATAGAGATATGTATTAGGAGAATTGTCTGTTTATACCTGCACTAGTGGGACAGTTTTACACACTTAGGTAGACCCTACCTGTTTTTATTTTAAATACTTAATATTATCATTTAAGAATTTTATCAAGTAGTTGCATGCAAGTTCATGTTGAATTCAGTAATCGTGCATGTACTAAGTAAAATGTATAAGAAAGAAAATAGCTTTCATAATTTTTAAGCCTTTTTTTATTAGAGAGGTGTCTTAGTAGTTATTTACTTTTTAAGATGTACTACTGTAAGTCACAGTGATGAAAAGAAACAAGGCTCTATAAAAAGCATTAAGGGGGAATCAATTCTCTGCCAGAACATCTTGGATGCTGGATAGTTCACTATGTCAATAAAAATATAACTACATCTCAAAGGATTTTCTTTTGTTATCATGGTCCACAAATCTATGTGAAAGGCTTACACAGAGAACAGAAAACATGCCTGCTGTGTTTCTGTATTACCAAACTGTGAGCTCTATAAATGTTTTTTACTCTAATTACTATAGAACAATAGGCAGTGTTGGGCTTAAGTTTAACTTCTACAAGTGTGATTTTTATTGTTATTTTGACCCTGAAATGTCCATTATGCCATGTGGACATAGATTTGAGAGAATAAGGACTTTACAGCTGTAGGGTGCCTAATCTTTAAATCTTCTCTCTTCACCCTTTTTATTGCTGTTGTAAATTCACATTCTATGGCTATAACTGATTTCACAGCATTTGAAAAGAGGAAAATGCTCATATGAGATGTCAGTTTGATTCTCCCCCAATCTGGGCTGGGGATAATAAGACTTGTTTAAATACACTTTGAAAGAACCTAAGAGTTATGTATAAGCAATAGTAATGGAAAAAGCTGTTTTGAGTTTATACCAATAGCTAAATTTTGTGCTGTCAGACTCTTAAGAGAAACACTCTCATTGAATACAGTGGCACAGACGAACAGAAAAAGGAAGGGAGCACCATGAGGGGATTAGATATGTAGTCAAGAGACTACATGAGAAACTTTATGTGTACAGCATATCTTGAATAAATTATCATATCCCAGAATCTCATTTTATTTCCCAAATGTAAAATGAGGAATGACTATTTTGACTACCAAGTTCATCTCAGGTTTGTGTTGGGAACAGACCCCCAAATCTGGCCATAAACTGGCCCCTAAGCTGGCCATAAAGAAAATCTCTGCAGCACTGTGACATGCTCGTGATGACCATGACGCCCACGCTGAAGGTTGTTGGTTTATCGGAAGGCGGGCAAGGAACACCTGGACCACCCAGGGTGGAAAACTGCTTAAAGGTGTTTCTGAACCACAAACAATAGCATGAGCGATCTGTACCTTAAGGACATGTTCCTGCTGCAGATAACTAGCCGACTCCATCCCTTGATTTCGGCCCATCCCTTTGTTTCCTGTAAGGAATACTTTTAGTTAATCTATAATCTATAGAAATAATGCTTATCACTGGCTTGCTGTCAATAAATATTTGGGTCAAACTCTGTTGGGGGCTCTCAGCTCTGAAGGCTGTCAGCCCCCGATATCCCACTCCACACTCTATATTTCTGTGTGTGTGTCTTTAATTCCTCTAGCGCCGTTGTGTTAGGGTCTCCACAACCGAGCTGGTCTTGGCAAGTTTGTAGCAAGCATTAACTTTTTTAAAAAATTCAAAATGGATTTACTATTGCTAGACTTCAAATACTACTTGTGTTTCTGTTGTTACAATTATACCTCAGGGAAAATATCTTCACAAATTTTTGTGGGATGATAAAAATTACCACTTATTGATTAAAATATAATTATGATGGTTCTAGTATATATTAAACCCAGAAAAAATTGACCACTGCACTCAATGTTCTCTATTTGCCTCTCTCTTTCCCTCTCTTTTGCTCTCTTCTTACCTCTCTCTCTTTCTTTCTTTGTTAATAAAACTTTGCTAAGCTCTTGACTCATCAGATTTTTAACAAGAACACGAAATTAGAAAATTTGTGTATTGACCATTTATGACACACCAGAATAACATCTAAATATTTGCAAGAATAATCTCATTTAATTTTGAATGGAACCTATATGCAAGGGACCTATATGGAACCTATATGCAAGGGAAAATTAGTTCAATTTTCCAGGTGAGAAAGCTGAGGCTTAAAGAGGTCATGTAATTCACCCAAAGTTACACAGCTAATGTATACAGCAGATTTTCTTAATATATAATTGGGCTAAGAGATGCATAGTATGAGAAAAACCCTAAATTTTACTTTAGTCTATAGTGTTTTTAAGTTTACATTCATTTGAGGTGAGGTACTTGAGTAAGAGGGCAAAATAGAATAAGTTAACATATAATGCATCATTACTTAAAAAATTAAGTGATATAATTCATATTAGATCAAAATTTCGGTTGTTGAAGACTGCAATAAACAAGTGAATTAGTTAAACAGTACAGAAATTGATAGGCAACATTTCTCAAATGCAAAGATTTGAAACTTGATTTATTACTACAAACATAAACATATTGTACAAATAATATTATTGAAGTAAAATTTATTTAGTTTCCTTAATTATTTATGTTTATACTTCTACATAATATAGTAATTACACAATCTGAAAAAATTAAAAATTAGAATATCAAAACAAGATTTAAAAAGTAAATGTTAAAAATACAAAAATAGTATGAGTGCTTAAAGTGTTAAAATACAAAAATTAATAGGTAAAAACTTATGTTCCTTTTTCTTCTCACCACATAACTAAAACAAAATGTTAACAATTTAATATTTATTATGCCAAAGCATCAAATATGCACATTGAAATATTTTATATATATAATTATTTTTACAAAGAGTGAAGTATAGTATACCATATCTCTTATTTTAAATGAAAACAATCATAGATATTTTTCCTTTTCAGTGCATATGAACACAGATTATTCTTTTTCATAGTTCATAGTGTTTCAGGAAATGGTTGTGTTAAAATCAATTTAACTATTCTTGCATTGATAGCTATTTAGGTAGTTTGTAATGCTATAATAGACATCCTTGAACATGTTTTACTTTGTAATCTTTGCCAAAGAAATGGATTTGCTCAATCAAAAATAAATAAATAATTAATTAATTATTTAACAGGTACATGACAGAGATCTTGAAAATCTTTGGCTGATTTATATCTATTAGTATTGTTGGAGAATATCATGTTCCCCACATATTTATTAATGCTAAATGTAAATCATTTTGTATTTTACGGTCTTATAAGCTACAAATGCTATCCCATTGTTTTAGTTTGAACTTTTCTATTCACTATGGACTTTATGAACTTATATCCATTTTTCAGAGTCATTTGTATTCTTTTCTCAAGAACTTCCTTTCGATAACTTTAATCTACTTTTCTCTTTGTTTATTTGCATTTTTCTTATTTATATGGGATATTTTAATATGGGAAATATTGACCTTTGTTTGTTTTTATAATTTTACCCTATTGGACCTTTAGTCTTTTGTTACTTACTTTAATTTGTGTGTACAAATTATATTGAATTTTTATATATTTTTTTTTTTCTGTTCACACTTGGTAATTTTTAAATGATTTTTATTCTTGTCATAATAAACAAAACCTTCCACAGTTCTAGATAATAAAGACCAACTTTTCTATTTATCTTCACATACATTAATAATTTTATATATTTATATTTTGATGTTGAATACATTTGTATTTTTGTACATCAAACCTCTCTAAATAAATACCCAACTGACCCTGTTCCATTTATTGAAGGCTCTATTTATTAAAATATTGAAATTATTATTTTACAATATACTTTTTATATATGTGTGTATATACACACATACACACATATGTATGGTAAGTTTATTTGACTGATATAGGTATATATGTACCTTTTTCTGTATTTATTTATTTTTATTTATTTTTGAGACAGAACCTTTCTCTGTCACCCAGGTTGGAATGCAGTGGCACAATCTCGGCTCACTACAACCTTTGCCTTTGGGGTTAAAGCAATTCTCCTGCCTCAGCCTACCCAGTAGCTGGGATTACAGGCACCCGCCACCAAGCCAGACTAATTTTTGTATTTTTAGTAGAGATGAGTTTCCCCCATGTTGGCCAAGCTGGTCTCGAACTCCTGACCTCAAGTGATCTGCCTGCCTTGGCATTCCAAAGTGCTGGAATTACAAGCATGAGCCACCATGCCCAGCCTTTTCCTGTATTAAAATATATATATATATATATATATATTTCATACCATTGTATCTGCTAAAAATCTCACTACAAAATTTGCCTTTTCTTTTCCCAACATAGTTCAGTAAACTTACACCGTTACTATTCTAAATGACATCAGCTTAACAAATATAAATTATTTTTTTAAATGCTGCTTTTTTTTACTACAAGAGAATTTAATTCATAAATAAATTTGGGAGAATACTGACTCTTTCCATTCAATAATATGAAAGAGAGTTTCCCTATTTCTGTTCATGTTTAGCCAAAATTATTTTTCTTCATTTTTATACTGCTACACAATATAGGAATATTTTGTTTAGTTTAGCATTTGCACATGAAAAAGAATTACTTTGAAATACTTTTCTTGTAACTGGACATTTTTCAAATTGTTTTACTAGTTGTAAAAATATTTGTTCTCCTGGGATATCATTATATGCTTTTATGCTATTTTAATAATAAATAGTATTTCCCTTTTCAATATTTATAATTTTTATTTCTTAATTCTTATTATATTGAATAGATTCTTCAAACATTGGTGAATATTACTAAACACTATTATGTTTCTTGGTTAAATAAAATATTCTTTTTTGTTTTATATTTCTTTAATTTCTAGCAAATTCATTCAGTAGTAATTTCTGAATTAAGATCTTATATTTTTCTTTTACATGTACTAACACAGTAAATCAAAGTAATAGATTTTCAAATTCCAAACTATCCTCCATTTTCTAAAATAAATTCTAGCTTAACTAATAATGGCACATTTTTATATATGTGTGTGTGTATATATATATATATATATACACACACACATATATATCTGAATTTTTTGTCTGTGTTATTCTTCAAATTTGCAATGTATAATTAAACTGCATAACCTTCATACATTTTCCAGGTCATAATTTTCTTATTTTGAAATTAGCATTATACTACCATTGCAGAATATATTTTAAATGTTCTACCTTTATTGATGCTATGAAATATTTTATACAATAGAAAATATTAGCCCTCGAATATTTTATATCCCATTCTTCTTAAGTGAATTTCTATTCACTTTTGTCTCCACTTTATTTCTTTCTTTCTTTATTGTTGTTATCCTTTAAGTTCTAGGGTACATGTGTACAACATGCAGGTTTGTTACCTAGGTATACATGTACCATGTTGGTTTGCTGCACCAATTAACTCGTCATTTACATTAGGCATTTCTCCTAATGCTATCCCTCCCCCGCCCCCCATCCCATGACAGGCCCCAGTGTGTGATGTTCCCCACCCTGTGTCCAAGTGTTCTCATTGTTCAATTCCCACCTATGAGTGAGAACACGTGGTGTTTGGTTTTCTGTCCTTGCAATAGTTTGGTTGGAATGATGGTTTCCAGCTTCATCCATGTCCCTGCAAAGGACACGAACTCATCCTTTTTTATGGCTGCATAATATTCCATACTGTATATGTGCCACATTTTCTTAATCCAGTCTATCATTGATGGACATTTGGGTTGATTCCAAGTCTTTGCTATTGTGAATAGCGCCGCAATAAACATATGTGTGCATGCATCTTTATAGTAGCATGATTTATAATCCTTTGAGTACATACCCAGTAACGGGATCTCTGGGTCAAATCCTATTTCTAGTTCTAGATCCTTGAGAAATTGCCACACTGTCTTCCACAATGGTTGAACTAGTTTACACTCCCACCAACAGTGTAAAAGTGTTCCTATTTCTCCACATCCTCTCCAGCATCTGTTGTTTTCTGACTTTTTGATGATCGCCATTCTAACTGGTGTGAGATGGTATCTCATTGTGGTTTTGATTTGCATTTCTCTGATGGCCAGTGATGATGAGCATTTTTTTATGTGTCTTTTGGCTGCATAAATGTCTTCTTTTGAGAAGTGTCTGTTTATATCCTTTGCCCACTTGTTGATGGGGTTGTTTGCATTTTTCTTGTAAATATGTTTGAGTTCTTTGCAGATTCTGGATATTAGCCCTTTGTCAGATGGGTAGATTGCAATAATTTTCTCCCATTCTGTAGGTTGCCTGTTCACTGATGGTAGTTTCCTTTGCTGTGCAGAAGCTCTTTAGTTTAACTAGATCCCATTTGTCTATTTTGGCTTTTGTTGCCATTGAATCCTCCCTAACTTATATTATGAGGCCAGCCTCATCCTAATATCAAAGACTGACAGAGACACAACAAAAAACGAGAATTTTACATGAATATCCCTGATGAACATCGATGCGAAAATCCTCAATAAAATACTGGCAAACCAAATCCAGCAGCACATCAAAAAGCTTACCCACCACAATCAAGTCAGCTTCATCCCTGGGATGCAAGGCTGGTTCAACATATGTGAATCAATAAACATAATCCATCACATAAACAGAACCAACGACAAAAACCACATGATTATCTCAATAGATGCAGAAAAGGCCTTTGACAAAATTCAACAGCGCTTCATGCTAAAAACTCTCAATAAACTAGGTATTGATGGAACTTATCTCAAAATAATAAGAGCTATTTATGACAAACCCACAGCCAATATCATACTGAATGGGCAAAAACTGGAAGCATTCCATTTGAAAACTGGCACAAGACAGGGATGCCCTATCTCACCACACCTATACAATATAATGTTGGATGTTCTGGCCAGGGCAATCAGGCAAGAGAAAGAAATAAAGGGTATTCAATTAGGAAAAGATGAAGTCAAATTGTCCCTGTTTGCAGATGACATGATTTTATTATTTAGAAAACTCCATCGTCTCAGACCAAAATCTCCTTAAGCTGATAAGCAACTTCAGCAAAGTCTCAGGATACAAAATCAATGTACAAAAATCACAAGCATTCCTATACACCAATAACAGACAAACAGTGAGCCAAATCATGAGTGAACTCCCATTCACAATTGCTACACAGAGAATAAAATACCTAGGAATCCAACTCACAAGGGACGTGAAGGACCTCTTCAAGGAGAACTACAAACCACTGCTCAATGAAATAAAAGAGGATACAAACAAATGGAAGAACATTCCATGCTCATGGATAGGAAGAATCAATATTGTGAAAATGGCCATACTGTCCAAGATGATTTATATATTCAATGTCATCCCCATCAAGCTACCAATGACTTTCTTCACAGAACTGGAAAAACTACTTTAAAGTTCATATGGAACCAAAAAAGAGCCCGCATTGCCAAGACAATCCTAAGCAAAAAGAACAAAGCTGGAGACATCATGCTACGTGACTTCAAACTATACTACAAGGCTACAGTAACCAAAACAGCATGGTACTGGTACCAAAACAGAGATATAGATCAATGGAACAGAACAGAGGCCTCAGGAATAACATCACACATCTACCACCATCTGATCTTTGACAAACCTGACAAAAACAAGAACTGGGGAAAAGATTCCCTATTTAATAAATGGTGCTGGGAAAACTGGCTAGCCATATGTAGAAAGCTAAAACTGGATCCCTTCCTTTCACCTTACACAAAAATTAATTCAAGATGGGTTAAAGACTTAAATGTTAGACCTAAAACCATAAAAACCCTAGAAGAAAACCTAGGAAATGCCATTCAGGACATAGGCATGGGCAAGGACTTCTCTTTCCTTTTCAAAGTTCCTTTAAGGTTTCTTGGGCTGATTTCTGGGGTCTGTTCTACTCTTCTCACCTATTTTTTAAAAGATGATTTTACATAGACCATATTGCTTAAATTTTTATAAGCCCTGTTCATCAGATATATCAACGTGCTTTAAGTTATAGAAAATCCAATTCAAAATGGCTTAAAGAATAAGAGATTTATTGTTTTGATGGAGAAATTTGACTGGCCCAATTTCTCACCTTAATGCTACCCTGTTCTTTGTGTTAACTTCATTATAGACTCACTTCCCTTTCAGCAGCCTGAGAGCTCTACACCCCCAGGCTTTCTGTCACAAAACTAAATACCAGAATATACTAATACCAATACTACAACAGATTACTGGTTGACTTCGGGCCATTTTAATCAGTCCAATAATATGGATGCCTCACTTTGGGATACAGGAAATGATAAAATGCCAAAAGAATAGAAAAATTAAATGATCCAAAGGAGTGACCAAAACATAATATTTATCTTTAAAGTATATTTTGATAGCTGGTAGAGCATGAGGGCTCCCTTTGCTGTTGTATAACATTTTAATTTTAAAAGTCTTTATACTTTCTTGTGAATTTTGTTTCAACTTGTTATGAAAAATTATTTTAAAATGGTTGGAAAATTGACGTAGTAATTATAGTAATTAAGTGATAAGACCTGGACATCACAGTCATAGCTTTGCTGAAATATCTCAGTTCTAGATTCCTGCACATAACTACATTAAGCATTTCTCACAAGAAACATTTGGGAAGCAAATAGTCATTTCTGAAGCATACAATTAACTAGTTTTGAATATTGCACCCTTTGTAGTATTTAATAAAGAAAGCAAAAATTATAAGTAATTGAGAATTGCTGATTTAGTAGTTTTTTGAATAACAAAGATCCTATGAGGTTTTTGATGCTTGTTTCATTCTGAAGCCTTAGAAAATTATAACTAGTAGTAAAAATGATAACAGAATTTCAGATACACTCAAAATTGCATATGATTTGACTATTTATTGGCCTTCTGAATAATATTCGTGTGTGTGTTTTATACAAATTGATGATTTATTGCCTTAACAGGTACTGCAGATATAAAGAAATCTATAGATAATAGTAATGCCCTTAAAGTTTGCCTCATACATGAAAGCCTATCAGTATCTACTTAGCGCTCAGAGCATAATTGTTTTGTTTTGTTTTTCTTTTATTTAAAAATAGGAAGTATAGGGCCAAAAACTTGTAAATAATATTCCAGATGGTAGCAGCTTATTTTTATATTTTCAAAAGTATTTCACTGTGTTTTCCTTATACTGATCCTATTTTTAAGGATGTAATTATGTGATCAAATTCTGTTTGAGAATGTCTTAGTCTGAAATTAAAGTCAAAGACCATAAAAGTGTCTCTCTGTACCGTCACTCAGCCCACCTTCCACCCAGCAAAAGAATGATTCTCATAAGACAACATTAAACTCTAAATCTAATAAGAATATTCAGCCAATTTTTCTGCCAAATAAGTCAGAAAAAATACTGATTTATGAGTTCATTCATAAGACATTTATGTGAGAAGGTGGTAAACAAGGGACTCTTCAACGACAACAACAAAAAACCTTCAGGCATGCTAAGCAAAGAGCTAGCAGTCTGTGGTGATGGGCATGCACATCTGACACTTTAATAAATGGTATGCAACAAGAAAAATGTGTGGTGGATCAGATTAGCTATACTTTTTCTCTTGCTAGTACTTTCAAGTGCAAAAAATTTATCCTAAGATGTTTTCAGGGAGTGGTGTTAGATGTTAGGGTTAGACAATGAATCAGATTATATCAATCAATGTCTTCATCCACTTAGCCTCACAGACTAATTTAAGTCAGACTAATTAGAGCCCCTAGTGGGTCATTTACTCTGGTAGCAGGGAACATGGTTTCTTCCTATTGTTGCTAAGCTGACTGAATGTAAGGCTAGACCTGCTAGAAACCATATTTTCTACCTATAAAAAATTTTCCTGAAAATAAGATAACTCAATGGGAAGCAGAACTGAAAGTTGAAGAGAAAAGCAGTAATTCTGGTATTCTGATGCTATTTTAAATACTGGTTTCTGCCATTTCTGAAGGTCAGTCCGTGGGTGTTTATTGCATGTGTTAATATCTCTTCTAGTTTTAATTTGTGTTGGGTTTCTTTTCCTTGCAATCAGGGCCCAGCAATTTTATTATTACTTAGAGAAGAGACTTAGTTGGCTCACGCCTGTAATCCCAGCACTTTGGGAGGCCGAGGTGGCAGATCACGAGGTCAGGAGATCGAGACCATCCTGGCTAACATGGTGAAACCCCGTCTACTAAAAAGTACAAAAAATTAGCTGGGTGTGGTGGTGGGTGCCTGTAGTCCCAGCTACTTGGGAGGCTGAGGCAGGAGAATGGCGTGAACCCAGGAGGCAGAGCTTGCAGTGAGCCGAGATCGTGCCACTGCACTCCAGCCTGGGCAACAGAGCAAGACCCTGTCTCAAAAAAGGAAAAATAAAAAAGAAAGAAAGAAAGAGTAATTCTACAATAAAGGGTCAAAGGATACTCCATGAAATATATATATTTTAATGTACTTATTTATGTGACAAATATTAATTGAGCATCTCCTCTGTGCCTGGCAATGTTTTACTTGCTAAATATGGAACATGCAAGAGGTAGGATTTGCCTACATCTACTTATCGTTGTGGCAGGAAAAAGTCCTAAAGACACATTTTTTTAAGTAACATATTCAGACATGAGCCTTGAAGGAAACAAACAAGAAGCTGGGATGGAGAATAAGCAGGGCAAAACTTTCTTGGTAAGGTAATGGAGAAAGGCTTCTCAGAAAAGGTGGCATTTACACTCAACCTGAAGGATGAAAAGGGACTGTCCATGTGGAGATTATGGTGAAAAGAGAGAGTGTGTATGTGAATTCATATGGGGAAGATTTAAACGCTTATGTCAAACAAGATGCAAGAGATGTTTATTGCAACAGGGTCAAATTTTATGGGATCGTGTTTCTGAAAAAAATGTTTACTGGAGGCCACAGTTAGTTTTCCAGAACACTGGGCAATTTGCCTCTGCTTGGAGATTTTAGGTTAGTTACATTAGAATGTTCTCAGCTTTATCTAAACTAATCTGTGACAAACTTCAGTAAGTTCTCACTGTTTATGGGATTAAGATTTTTGTGGTGGATAAAGGCTATTTCTGGTGGGGGGTACTTTGATAGTCAAAGCCTTGAGGGATTCTCTTTAATATAGACAACTATGTAGTTTTAAATTTCAAGTAGCTGTAATACTCTCCTACCTAACTTGGCAGCTTAGAGCCATTCCAGGCAAATTGTGGTAAAATGATTTCACTTAGCCATTTCACACTTTACCTGATTTCTCTGGGTCACTATATTCTGTCCAATTTGTTGCTGACTGCATTGTTTGTGCTCTGCAACAACGGCTGAAGAAAATCATTGGAGAAAGAGAATGACAAAGCAAACTTGATACATTTGAAGCACATCCTTGGGCAAACGTCTACCAACGTTTTGTCTCTTACCTGTTTTTGCAGAGTAAGGAAGTAACTCCTGCCTTGAAATCATTTTGTGAGAGGTTTACATCTTGACAGGTGCTGAGTCATAATGTTAAAATGATCTTTCCATGTTGATTGTAAGATAAATCAAGTACACTCTTTGGTAGTGGTATTGATTCTGCATTAAGCATTCAATTCCCTCTACATCATAGCAACTTTTCTAAGTTGTATGAGCCTATTATTTCTTCCAGAAATATGAGATAGAGATGTGTGCTTATGTAGATATAAATGTAACACTAGTAAATCTAAGTTATCTATAAATTACAAATTTAATGTATAATATATTGTTATTTTTGTTGGTTGGTTTGCTTTTTTTTTAAATTTGCACTGATTTATCTAGTCTTTAAAATGCTAGAAAATTTATTTGTTGAATTACAACACATCACACATTACTAAATACCTGCAACTCTCAGTTGATTCTCCAAGTTAATTATGTATACGGAGGTGAAAAGATCCTCTTTCGGCTGTTGTGTTTTTACACACTGTTGTTTCTTTAGAGTTTCAAACATCATCAAGGAGGATAAACCCAGAATTTTATTATGAATTTGGCACTTATCAAACTAAAAAGAGGCAAAATAACAGAATACATTTGTGTTCAACAAGTAAACTATCTCTTAATATAAAGAAAGTGCCATTTCTTTTAAGGCCTAACATTTAATGTTATATTCCTTTGGGGAAGGGGGAACACCTGATTATTTTTACCCTATTTACTTACTCTATTATTATAAATAAAGCAATATATGCTAATTTGGAATAATATTTGAAAATAAACAAAGTGCAAGACATAACTTCTTACTAGGATATGCAACATCACAAGAGAATGTTTCTTTTTCCATAAAAACTACAGAAAGCAAAATATACTACAAAACCATTGTTTTTCTGGGACTATCAGAAAGTGCTTCATGTAAATAAATGATGATCTAAATTCTAGAAAGTTGAGTCTTTTTTGAAGTGAGAATTTGGATGTACCTTTGATAGAATGATCAGAGCATGAATAATTTGCTATTAATGGGAGTAGAAAGAAACAAGCTGAAATGATAAAATACTTTTAAGAACCTCATCTTGGCTTATATGACAAATTAGAATTCCATGGAACTTCATACATAAAACAATTCTAGACTCATTTGCTGATTATTCCATAAGTCTTCACCGATTGCATTGGGGTAATATTACACAGGCTGGGATGCAGAACAGGAAAGCTAAGAAAGGTATCTCCAGGTTTTCACGGCCTCCCACAACTACAAAGAAACTGCCTTTCTGAAGATGTGGACAGAGCTGGATTCCTGAGATAATAAATCCAACCACAATGAAATAGGCACACTGAAATCAACCTGGCAAGGGCTAGAGCTAAAACTACTTTTTCCTAGTTTGGAAAGTTTGAAGGAAGCTTTGAGACCAAAGAAAATTTCCCAGAAACTGAAAAACCCATTTGTCTTGGTAGAAGGCAGAAAGAGGTATTCCACAATTTGGAAAGTTGATAGCTCAGCTATAAAGCACAAAGGTGTCTCTAGAACCTCACAAGTTCTCAGAGGTGAAGCTTCACAGAACAGAGATACCTGAGCTCAATCTCTAAATATATAAAACCAGTAATGAACTGAGAGAAATTAAAGCCACTCTAACAATGCATGCTACAAATCCCAGGCCTACATCAATACAGATCAGATTTAATGGGCTCCCAGTTATAGCAGCCTATTATAAAATGTCATATTCTTTATTCTAAGTGTAAATATAATTTATTTTTGCCTATACTATTACACAAATGATCAGCATATAATAAATTGATAAAACACATAAAACGGAAAAAGAGAGAAAGCGTGTGTGTGAGAGAGAGAGAACAAGGTGAGCATTAAGTCAACAGAGAACACAGTTGATAGAAGTAGATACAGAGATGCCTCAAATATTATGATTATTATTATAATTATAAAACTATAATACTATTTAAAATAACTGATAAAAATGCCAAAGTAACTAGTTCAAAATGTGTACAACATATATAAATGTATGAAACATTTTAGCAGAGACATGGAAACTTCAGTAATTTATAAAGAAAAGAAGTTTAATTTACTCACAATTCAGCATTGCTAGGAGGGCCTCAGGAAACTTACAATCGTGGTGGAAGGCAAAGGAAAAGCAGGTACCTTCTTCACAGGGCAGCAGGATGGAGTGAGTGCAAGCAGGAAAAATGCCAAACACTTATAAAACCATCAGATATCATGAAAACTCAAACACTATCATGAGAATAGGATTGGGGAAACCACCCCCATGATTCAATTACCTCCCATGGGGTCGTTCCCATGATGATATGTGGGGATGATGGGGATTACAATTCAAGATGAGATTTGGGTGGGGACATAGCCAAACCATATCACTAGGCATATAAAATAATTACAGAATTTGAATACAGAGCAATACAAACTATCAAATAACAACTAAAAGAAAAAATATGAAAAAGTAGAACAGAAAGTCTAAGGTCTGTGGGAGATCAAATAGTCTTGCATGTATGTAATTGAATCCTCAGAAGGAAAGTACAATGAAAATGGAGCACACACACATTCCAACAGATAATGGCCATAAACTTTCCAAGTTACTGGAATTGACACTAAGGATAAATTCCCAAGTCATTTTCTTCATATAAAAAGGATATCAATAATTTGTTCTGGAGAGAAGGCTGTAGTAACTTGCTGTTATGTTGTAAATTAATGGTTTCCCAATATCTACATCATTTGATGTGAAACTTTGTATCCCCCATCCATATCCTGACTCAGATGGTCTTTCAACCTGTTTTGGCTAATGGAACATAGCAGAAATGACTGTGTATGAGTTCTGAGCCTAAGGGTCAAAAGCATTTGCCTGCTTAGCATGTCTTCTTGTATCTTTAGACTGCCTTGCATTTACACTGAAGCCTGGCCATGAGAACATGCCAAGGTAGGCTGCTGGAAGGATCTAAGTGACACTCAGAAATAAGATGAAGGAATGAGAACCAAGATGATCCAGTGGATAGCCAGCCATTCCAGAAAGCGAACTGCCTATCTGACTCACAACTCATTAAAGTTTCATGAGGGAGTCAAAGCAAACCAAGAAGCACCTAATCTGCTGACCCTAAAGAATCAAGCACTAAAACATAGATATTGTTTGAGGATATTAAGTTCTTGGATGGTTGATTATTCACAATCCTCATAGAGATTGCCTCAAATTCTTCCTTATTATATTTTACCTTTCATTTTCAGAAGCCATAGCTCACTGGCATAGTTACTTCATATCCCAATTTTAAATTACTAAGGATACAAATCTTACTGATTTTCTCTTATCCATTAATTAGTTCATGTTGATTGACATGTCCATCTTCTGAAATGTAAGATATGCTGGGTGCGGCACATCAGGTAGTAAACACTACATGGCTGCCTTTTAAACTGTAGGAAAATTATGTTCCACAGAAGGGCAGATAATCGAGGGAAAAATGTATGCTCATTTTTTTCAACAATATTATATTAGAACTACCCTCTCACTGTTTTCTTACCAAAAAGTAAAGCTAACAATTTCAAAATTATTTAATAGCTCATATTCTTTGAGCACAATGCAAAAGCTAAATAAGCAAGCTATATTATACTAATATTTCAGTTAAAAATATTTAGTTGCATAGACTATAAGGTGGAAAATGCTACTATATCATTATTTTGTTAAACACAAATTCAAACTGTAATAAGATACTTTGAAAAGGGAATGATAATAAGACAGTACCTCCAAATGAATAGAATATAGATCATTTCTCATGGGCACTTGTTAGTGTTAAATATTTAGCTGTTTAAGAAAATGAATTAAAAATAAAGTAAGCACTGAAATTTAAAAGATCAAAAAAAAAAAAACCCGACCTAACAGAACTGAATTTATGGAGAAAATAATGAAGATAAAATATCAGAAGGCATTAAAATGTAAAGTGGTGAGGAGTGAGGGTTCAACAGTGTACAGGAAAACATACAAATACTTCTAAAACCTGGAACACTGCAAAACAACAGATATGTTTTTAACAACTATAATATAAAAAGGGGGAAATACAAAGATACTAAAATGGAAATACGAAAGAAGCGTAAAATAAATAGATACTGATGAAGCTATTCAATGGATTATACAGACCTGCAGGTGTAAGTTTGCAGAGTGAACATTCCCCTTCTCAGTTCTGAAAGCAAAAAGAAAGAAAAAAGCAAAAATAGATTGAAATCTCATCTTCAATGGTAATAGAAAACACTTGAAAACAAAATCTACACGAAGCATAAAGTGTAGCAAACTGTGGTAAAAGATTGGGGAAAACAAAGAAAGCGGTACAATGAAACATTTAAAGTGATGAAGGGAGCCACAAAGATGGCATTTATTCAAGGGAACAGAGATCTCCAAAGTGGGTAGTACATAAAGAAAAGCAGGGTCCCTCGGTGCTTATGCAGGCCCAGTGCGAGTTACCCAGCTATGGAGGCTCCTGTTCCCTGTTTGACCCCACAATCAGCCAAGGGAGGTCATGCTGAAGGATAAATGGCCTCGGAGGAAGAGCTTTACATATGTTATCTGGGCAAATGTGTCACACACATCACATAGAAACTTTGTGAGTGGAAAGTGGCGCTGCAGATAGGGTTGTCAGAAAAAATACAGAATTTCCAGTTACATTTGAATTTCAAATTTAGATTTACACTTGTTTCAATATAAGTACATTCAAAATATTGCATGAGACATATGCACACAAAAATGCTGTTTGTTGTTTATCCAAAATTCAAATATAACTGGGTTTTGTGTATTTTTATTTGATAAATCTGGCAACCCTATGTATAGCTACTCACCTTTGTCAAAGGAAATATTGAGTAACCTGTCTAATACTTATGCAGGAACCCCTGAATCAAAAAAGAGTTTGTTTGTGAGCCAGAAAGACTTTTCACTGGGGGGATATCGTCTTGGCTCTTCCTTAATACAATATATTCACAAATACACTTATTTGGGAAAAATTAATCTTATTTAAAAATAGGCCAGGGGTAGTGATTCATGTCTGTAAATCCTGAACTTTGGGAGGCCCAGGAGGGAGCATAGCTTGATCCTAGGAATTTGAGACCTGCCAGGGCAACATGATGAAACCCTTTTTCTATAAAAAATAAAAGAGAAATAAGCTAGGTGTGATGGACCTGACTGTAGTCCCAGCTACTCTGGAGGCTGAGATGTGAGAATCACTTGAGTCAAGGGAATGTCGAGACTGCAGTGAGCCATGGTCTCACTACTGCACTCTAGCCTGGGTGACAGAGGGAGATCCTTACTAAAAAAAAAAAAAAAGAAGAAAGAAAAAAGAAAAGAAGAAAAAAACATGGTATAGTAATGTATATGCAGAAAATCTTGGCTCTCCACAAAAATACAATTAGAAAAAGTACAAAAGGAACATAAGGACAATAGGAAATAAAGGTTACATAGCAATAAGATTTTACCAGAATGTTGAAAAGCGGGAAATATTTTTCCAACCCATTTAAAGAGGCCATCTCACCAGACAGAAACCTATTAAGAAAAGAAATGGAAAACTGATATGTCTTATAAATACGGGAGAAAAATATCTAAACAAAATTTTAGTTAATCAAAACCAACAAGATGCAAAATGAGTATTATATCATGACAAAATTATGTTTATCTCAAAAGTGCAAAGTTAGTTTAGCATACATAAATCAATAATGTAATTCACCTTAGTAAGAAGTTAAAAATTATCATTTAAATAAGCACCTACAAAACACATTGTCAAAATCCACCATCCATTTCTCATGATATCTTTCCGGAAACTAGGTATAGAGGAGACTTCTTCAATCTGATTGAAGTTTATCTATGAAAAACTTACAGCTGTCATCTTACTTACTGGTGATAGACTGGATGCTTTGCCCCTAAGAGTTAGAGGAAGTCTGGGAATCTCTTTCTACCATTTATTCAGTATTGTACTAAAAGATCTAGTCAGTGCAATAAGGCAAGAACATAAATAAAAACATATATTGGAAAGGAGGAAGTGAATGAGTTTTTAGTTTCAGTTTCTAATTTTATTTGCAGATTGCATAATCATCTATATGCAAACGTTAAATAAATGTATAGATCTGTAAACATTTATATCATTATATCATGGCAAATTTAATACACCACTCATATTTTAATTGATTAAAAATAAGACTTATTAATTCTTCCTTTTTCCCAAGGATTTTCTATTCTACTGGAAGGACTACAGAATTTATAAGTGTCCTATGGAAGATGCAAAGAAGAAAGTGCTTCAGGAATTGGAAAAGTGTGGGATTATAGGTGCTTGCTATATGAATGGACAAGAGAGCTTCACATTCGCAGGAACGCCATAATACCCATTTCACACAATATACTCTGATGGTTTTTAAAATCCAAAAAAATAAAAAATAAAAAAATAAAAAAATAAAAATAAGACTTATTAATTCAAAAAGATTTACTAAGCACCTACAATGCATTAGATGCTCTTCTAAACATTGTGTTTTTTGAAAAACAGATGATAAAAATTCTTGCTCTCTTGGAAGATACATTCTTTGGGGGTGGGGGAAGGAAGGATGAAAGGCAAATGACATATGTAAAAGTAAAATAGAAGAGGATAGAATAAAGTAGACAAGAGGGCTAGATTACGAGGAGTGGAGATAGTTGTAACTTAATAGTGTGACTAGAGATACCCTTCCTGAGCAGACAAGAAGGAGTTTAGGGAACAGATCTGCATCTACTTGGTGGAAGTGTAGCTATCTCCTCTCTGCTGTTCTCCTTCAGTTTAAAAGCTGCTGGGCAGGAAACGGTTTGGAGAGAAGTTGAATATTATGTATGTGGAATTTCTCCATTATCTTTCATTTTTGGTTTTTACTCACTGGAGATCATTGAGAAGTTGAATTATGATTAAAGTGGGAAAATTTTGAAGCTCAATTTTCATTATGTAAGAATGTGGATATTGTCAGGAGTTTATCCAGTTCCCTCTCTGTGTTCTCTCTCATGCTTACTAACCTCAAAAACTGGTGCCAATTTAAAAAAAAGAAAGAAAATAAAGCAAAAAACGCTTTTCAGGAGTAAAAAACTAGTTTATTTTCTAAATCATAAAGACTATGAGGTAAGCATGCAGGCAAGTAAGTTGTTTTGTTTGTTTGCTAATTTCTTTTACAACAGGTGATTGAAAAATTAATCATCTGTTCTGTCAAGCTGGGCTCCATCCACAAGCATGTCAATCTCGGAAATAACAACAAACCACGCTCTTCAACCTCTGGCCCTAAACAGATCATCAGTGCTCTTGTTAACTGTACCATGATGTTTTTTGTGGAAGTCCAGTGGGGATGATAGACTATTCTTGCTTCCTGAATGGCTCCAGACTGACTGAAACATCACATTATTATTATTATTATTATTATTAATTTTTTTTTGAGACAGTCTCTCTGTCACCCAGGCTGGAATGCAGTGGTGCAATCTCGGCTCCCTGCAACCTCCACCTCCCGGGTTCAAGCTATTCTCCTGCCTCAGCCTCCCAAGTAGCTGGGATTACAGGTGTGTGCCCACACCTGGCTAATTTTTGTATTTTTAGTAGAGACAGGGTTTCACCATGATGGCCAGGCTGGTCTCGAACTCCTGACCTCAGGTGATACACTCGCCTCAGCCTCCCAAAGTGCTGGGATTACAGGCGTGAGACACCATGCAGGCCAGCATCATATTATTTATGTGACCTGTAGCACAGGATAACCAACTCCTTCAGGGACAAAGGAGACATTTCAGGAAAGCAAAACAAAATATTTTTGATATCTGGAATGTATAATACAATATAAACTTTGCTTTATTGCTCCAGTTCCATAAATCTAAGTTATATTTGATTACCATTCAGTTCAAGTTTAAGCTCCTTTTTGTAGTTTATGTGATTCTACAATAGGGGGTAAAAAATGACTAGAATGAGCAAATTGTGAATAGTGGAGCTTTTGGAGGTTTGAAAACATGTATACTTGGTTTTATTCCTTTCCACATTACTGTGTTGTGCAGACTTTCAATAGCAATTATGTATTACTTTTGTAATGGAAATGTTCTTTATTAACATATTTTACATTCACATAATACTCTCATCTTGTTCAAATTATGAATACAAATTTTATCAATCATTTCTATCCAGTCACCTTGAATGGTTGATGACTGTAATTCCTGGCACTTCTGTTTTCTAAATATTATTTTAATTGTCTCACAATGCCTGCTGACCATCTTCGACTCCTACTACCTTGCCCTTATTACTGAAAGTGAACACTATAGATCACCACTTAGACCTCACACAGAAGTTGTGTAAGGATGATGAATCTTGGTTCCCACATCAACACTGCTAAATTGGTATCTGAATTGAGCAAAATTTCCAGGTGGTTCATGTGTACCTTAACGTTTTGGTGGAGCCTGACGTTCTGCCTTTCTCAGGAGCTCCCAGGTGGTACTGATGTTGCTTGTCTGTAGATCACAACATCCTCCTGTGGTGTCTCAACTAACCTCTAGCTGTAATTCTTTCCCTGTCCCAAACCATTTCCTACATTATTACCAATTGTTATATTAAAAAATGCGTTTGTTAGTAAATATCAAACATATAAAAACAATTCTGTTGGCTCGATATCCTTCATGATGAAAAAAAATTTAACTTCTCTACATATAATCTAAGGCCCCTCACAAGTTAGCCTCCAAGTATCTATCCAGCTATACATTTAAGTGTTCCTCTTCCACAGCTTCTAATCACCCGAAATTTTTAGCTGTTCTCAAACATGTCTTTGAGCTCTTTCCTATTAGATATGATGAACTTCATGTTTAAAATTTCTTTCTTCTTATCTTTTTGATGAGCTCCTGTTCGTATCTTAAAGTTGTACTTCTGTGAAGGCTTTTGTTATTAATTTCCACCACTGACACTAGTAATTGAATACTTCCTTGTATATTCTCCCATGGTAATCTATATTTGTCTTATGTATTATACACATACACATATATACATACATATATAACACACACGTATGTGTCTGCATATATATACACATGTATATCAGCATATATGTGTGTGTATGTGTATATACCGATATGTATATTTATTGAGTCTGTATCTCTGACAAAGTATGAGCTCTTACAAGATATGGACTTAGAAGCCATAGCTATTTTTGTAACTGAATTTGTTATTTGAACAGAAATAACTCCTACCAGAAACTAAGCCACTGTTTCTCACCACTTCCTCCTCATGACACATATGCACACACTTACACACACAATTTTTATTTTTATTTTTTAGTGAAAGAAAAATGAATTTAAAGTCACACAAAAATTTTGGCTTCAGCCATTCACGCTACTTGTGTAAAACCACCACTGCTACAAGTATTACAACTATTTATAAATGTTTGAGATTTGTTTTATACTTTAAAATCTAGTAATCTTTGTGAATGTTCTGTGTGGCCTTAAAAAGAATATGTATTTTACTGTTGGATGGACTGTTCCATAATTGTCTTTTAGGTTGGTAAGATAATTTGGTTAATAGTGTTACTCATGTTTTCTATAAATTTACTGGTTTTCTATTTGTTCTATCAATTGCTAAGTATTAAAATTCTCAGAAATAATTGTAGAGTCTACTTTTTTCTAGGAGTTCTTTTAGCTACCATATAAATAGGTGGCCATAAATAAACACTGCAGTAATAAAATGCCTCTAATTTCACTGCTCATGCTAGATTTGGTAATTCTCAATTTCAGCACTACAGAATATAAAATATTATAGGGTCTTTGAAATCAGTGTAATTGCATCACAGCAGTGGTAATCTACCTGAGCTGCCAAGCTCATATGTAAGACCTACATAAGGTCTGATGTGGGATGTAATGGTTAGGATTCATTCAAATTATCAGAACTATTATCATCAATATGAAATAAGAGATTTACTGTGGAGATTAGCCTCTATGCAATTGTGCAAACTGGTGAAGAAATTTAGGGAAAGCTGTTGCATCTCTGTCTAATGGAGGGTCTGACGTTTCGAAAGGTTAAGAAAATCAGTCACAGGAAGAAACGGTGTACATGAGCCACGGAAGTGTGAGGACAAACTGATTGGTGTGAGGATAAACTCAAAGCCTCATTTGTCTTCATGGTCTCCCCTGCAGATACTGGTGGTGATGAACAGAAGCTAGTACCCTTGGCCGTAGGGGTACACATGAGCCTATCCTAGGTTCCTAAAAGTTAAACGGGATATCTTGGAATGTGAGGAGCTACAGGGACTGTTGCTGCACTATCCCTAGAAAGCAAGCCACCAGTGGAGAGCTTATTCTCTGTAAGCTGCAATAGTGTGTGGTTCCCCATTCTGACCTTCAGTGTATAAGGGGTTCTGCTGCACTTTAGCCATAAAAAGGCTCATGCTAATTTCACATGAACCAATCATAACCTGGAATCAAATAGAGAAGGAATTTCTAGGAAACAGTTCCAGCTTAGATAAGTTCACTTAGTAGAAGACTACCACTGATGTATGGAGGATAATGGATTTTAAACAACGAATGTGGAAACAACTTGAAAAAAAAAAAAGATTAATGACTCAAATATATACTAGTATCAATATTTATTTTTTATTAAAATAAAATTTTGAAAAACTTTTGGAGCTCAACATTTAGGCATCAATCAATTCATGGAATGCTATTATTCGATATGGACAATTTGAATAATTTCACATCAGGTTTTTTTTTAATGCAATTACTCCAAAAAGTCATTAATCTGCAATTTCTAAGTCCATTTATTCATACACTTATCATTCATTCAACTAATCAAGGACCTACTTGAATAAATTACTCTAGCTGTATTTCCAAATATTCTTTCATTATATGCTTCTTTTACTAGAAAAAAGCCTAGCACAATATCTGGTACCTTGTAATTACTTGGTAATGGAATCTCTTTGAAACTCTACTTAAGGTAATAAACTTAAGATGTGGAACACTAAGCAATCATATTCCTGTGGAATATTCAAAAGTAGATGCAGAAGACATAGAATTCAAAATGCAAGTTTACATGATCTGTATCTTACTTGACCTCAATTAAAATAACTATTTTGTCAAAGATAGAGAGATGAAAAAGAAACCTAGAAGAATGTCCTTAGTCAATGTGGAACATTTGAGAAAGATATAGTGATGACAACAACAGTAAAAAACTATTATTTATTAAGAGGGAGACAGAGAGAGGTGGTAAATGTTTACAATCAAAAAAGCTATGAATGGAATAATTTATTTTAATTTAAGATTTTAATATTAATGGCTATCTATTTCAGACAGAGTATTTTTGGAGATTCCCTTCGAGATTTATGAATTTATGGAATTATCCTTTGAAAATTTTAGTCAGAGTTAGCTGTACTGAAGGACAACATTTCAAAAAACATGAAGCTTTATGTTAGTTATTGCTTATTTTCTTCAGATTTCAACTGGGATTCAGAGTCCAGATGATTGCCAGCATGCCTAGAATGCCAATATATTACTGACAGTGACAATCTCAAGTGAAGAAATATCTCTTTGCATCTTTTTACATGTCCACTAATTTACAGAATAAGTGTGGATTGGGGGCCTATTTTGTTCTAGACCCCACACCAAGTGTTGGATACAAAAAGCCAGGTACAGTAGGGCTCCTGTCCTTAAGGGGTTACAATTTAGCAGAAGCATGCAAATTGATCAGTAATCACTGACTGGTAAATGTTAAGGTAGACAAAGTCATAGCCATAGCATATGGTAGAAAAAGATGTCTCTAACCCAGGCTGTGGGATCAATAATTATTTTCTAAGTGAAGTCATCATGAAACTGAGATTTGAAGTATCAGCAGGCTGAAGATGGCAACCCTATACAGAGTATCCAGCACGTAGGAAGAATAAACTGTGAAAAAATAAACAGAAGGTGTGGTGAGGTTAAAGGGGCTAAATAAGCAGTGGTGGTGGCAGTGGTGTCTAGGGCAAGATTCTAAAAGCTACTCTACACGAAAACCCATGGAGCATTTGTTGACATGCAATAATTTTGGATTTAATAAACGCTTCATGAGGACATGTATCCCTGACTGAGAAACACAATTTAATTAATGTAACCAATGAAGTGTACACTGTGGCTATTATTTCTGTTTTTCTGTCCCTATTCTTCCCCATAACAGGTACAAAAGCTTTAAAAGCATCTAAAATGATATAATGGGCAGAGAAGATAAAATTACTGTCCTGAAGGGCCTTATAATCCAGTCTGGAAGATAAAGCATATATGAAAATTATCTGAAGACAAGAAGACTAGATCAGAGGTAGAAGTGGTGTTGATGGTGGCATTGGTTCTCTGTAAGCCCCAAAGTGTTTTCTAATGAAATGTCTCCTGGAGACATTTTCCAGCAGTAAAGGACAGTGGCCCCTTATTTCTTTATCCTCTACAATCTTATGGAGATACACTGTGTGGCGATTAGTCTATTTTTTAAGATAGGTTAAAGATTATGTTCATGGTAAGGAACTGAATGTAAATCACACAAGGATTACTCTGTCGACATGTCACCCTCTGCTTTTACTTCATTACCGGTGTGGACTTAATGTTATTTGTTAAGGGTTTCTCAAGTGCAGTAGGGCATATATTCATTGGCCTGAGGGGTGGGCTACATTTCTCCAAGAAAATAAAGTAATGATCATCAAATATGGTTGCTTTAAATGGGCCAGCTTTGTAAATACTTTTACGCAGCTGAGTTTTTAGAGGCTGCAAGGCATTTGTAAGTTGGCAGCAAACTTCATGAAGTAGAGACTTGGAAATTCTATTGTTTCGAGCCTCATCATGCATTGAAGAGGCCTCAAATAAAAATCTTGGAAAGAAGCTACCAAGAATCTGTAAACTAAAAATCCAGTGAGAGACTACAGGCCTCTTGGCAATGTCCATTGTATTCTCTGCTGAGAAACATTGTATTGAGTTTAAAATTGGGGGATCTAAAAAAAGCAGAGAACAACAACAACAACAAAAACCCTAAAAACTATCTCCCTCCCTGCCTCTTGTTTACATTTTACCCCTGCATGAATGATACTGGTTAAAAGATAAAACCAAGAACGTAATTTCTTTATGCATAAAGTTAAATTAGAATGAAATAAGACAAAGCAGGTGAAAAACTCTAAAATGATAAGCAGAATAGGAGATGGTGTCGTAGTTTAGAAGTATTTTGAGCAAACCTTCCATCCTGCTCCCTCACCTCCATAGAAGTATACTTCCCCATCTTTGACTTGGAGAGAAGTCAATAGAATATTAGTAGACAGGATGAGAACAGAGGATTGATACATACTTGCATTCTTGGGCTGTGCCAAAGCCAGCTAACACTGAAGGATAAGTTTTCAGAGATTTTGCAAGCCAGTTGTCAAAAAAGCCATATTAAAAAATCAATAAAAATAAGAACAAAGGTAATACCTACTCAAAACATATCACTTCTAACTATTTTACTACCTTTTACCAGTCTACTCTTAAGGTTACTTACATTTATTAAATCTATATTAGTGTATCTCTTCCTAATTCTGCCTTTGGACACATAACTTGCATTATCAAGATGAAAATCATTTTAAGTGATATGACAGATATACAAATAATTTTGAACAAGTTATACCTAAGGTAGCAGCAGAAAAGAGCGACATCAAAAGTCCTGCTTATAAGATTGGCCCTTGGCTAGTATCTAGGAACTTGGATTCCAGGAAACTTCTCACCATTTCTAGAAATTGGGACTAGTGGCTCACTATGCCTGAACTGTACAATGTGGTTTATGCTGAACACCAGCTTTCCCTCTGGGAATTTGGAATTTTGGTACATGCTAGGCAGAAGTTATGTGCATGAATTGCCTCCAATAAAAACCTTGGCGCTGAGTCTCAAATAAGCTTTCCTGGTAGATAACACTTCACTTGTGTTATCACTATTTAATGCTGGATAAATTAAGTGCTGTACTTTTACGTGTGACTCCACTGGAAAAGGACCCTTGGAAGCTTGTGCCTAGTTTCTCTGGACTTCTCTCCTTGTACCTTTACTCTTTGCTGAATTTACTTTGTATTTTTTACTTTCTGCTGTAATAAATCTCATGCTGATTCTTGTGAGTTTTTCTAGCCAATGGCTGAACCTAGCAGTGGTCGTGAGCTTCCCAAAACAGCATTACATAAACTTAGTGAGAAAAGAATGTACAAACATAAAAGGGACTTTGTTTTCAGTAAACTCTTACCTTGAATTTCTTGATTCTGGTTCTGAAGATCAAAGACTGCTTTCCTATTTCATACGTGCAACATTTAAACTTTATGAATTTAGTCCGTAGATCCCAAACTAATTTACAGTGTTTGGGGGCTATATATACTGGAGATTTCAGTAAATCTTTTGATTATGTCATTGAATTTTGTTGGTGAGTCACCACTGGGAGATTTTGGTTACATACTAATGCATGTGAATTTGACCCTTCTCAGGACTTTTTTGTTATTTTCAATCAAGGACACAATCTACTTCTTTTAATATATTTACAGTGTAATGAGTTTATGAGAATCCTGCTATAAATATGCTTAAAGGCTAAACATAAAAATAGGGTGAGTATAGAAACTGACATGCATAATTCATTGGGTAAGGTATTATGCAGGTTCTAAGCTCTAGAGAATGGTTACATAAAATTTTTTATTATTATTATTATACTTTAAGTTTTAGGGTACATGTGCACAATGTGCAGGTTAGTTACATATGTATACATGTGCCATGCTGTTGTGCTGCACCCATTAACTCGTCATTTAGCATTAGGTATATCTCCTAATGCTATCCCTCCTCCCTCCCCCCACCCCACAACAGTCCCCAGAGTGTGATGATCCCCTTCCTGTTTCCATGTGTTCTCACTGTTCAATTCCCATCTATGAGTGAGAACATGCGGTGTTTGGTTTTTTGTCCTTGCGATAGTTTACTGAGAATGATGATTTCCAATTTCATCCATGTCCCTACAAAGGACATGAACTCATCATTTTTTATGGCTGCATAGTATTCCATGGTGTATATATGCCACATTTTCTTAATCCAGTCTATCACTGTTGGACATTTGGGATGATTCCAAGTCTCTGCTATTGTGAATAGTGCTGCAATAAACATACGTGTGCATGTGTCTTTCTAGCAGCATGATTTATAGTCCTTTGGGTATATACCCAGTAATGGGATGGCTGGGTCAAATGGTATTTCTAGTTCTAGATCCCTGAGGAATCGCCACACTGACTTCCACAAGGGTTGAACTAGTTTACAGTCCCTCCAATAGTGTAAAAGTGTTCCTATTTCTCCACATCCTCTCCAGCATCTGTTGTTTCCTGACTTTTTAATGATTGCCATTCTAACTGGTGTGAGATGGTATCTCATTGTGGTTTTGATTTGCATTTCTTTGATGGCCAGTGATGATGAGCATTTTTTCATGTGTCTTTTGGCTGCATAAATGTCTTCTTTTGAGAAGTGTCTGTTCATATCCTTTGCCCAGTTTCTGATGGGGTTGTTTGTTTTTTTCTTGTAAATTTGTTTGAGTTCATTGTAGATTCTGGATATTAGCCCTTTGTCAGATGAGTAGGTTGCGAAAGTTTTCTCCCATTTTGTAGGTTGCCTGTTCACTCTGATGGTAGTTTCTTTTGCAGTGCAGAAGCTCTTGAGTTTAATTAGATCCCATTTGTCAATTTTGGCTTTTGTTGCCATTGCTTTTGGTGTTTTAGACGTGAAGTCCTTGCCCATGCCTATGTCCTGAATGGTAATGCCTACCTAGGTTTTCTTCTAGGGTTTTTATGGTTTTAGGTCTAACGTTTAAGTCTTTAATCCATCTAGAATTAATTTTTGTATAAGGTGTAAGGAAGGGATCCAGTTTCAGCTTTCTACATAGGGCTAGCCAGTTTTCCCAGCACCATTTATTAAATAGGGAATCCTTTCCCCATTGCTTGTTTTTCTCAGGTTTGTCAAAGATCAGATAGTTGTAGATATGCGGCATTATTTCTGAGGGCTCTGTTCTGTTCCATTGATCTGCATCTCTGTTTTGGTACCAGTACCATGCTGTTTTGGTTACTGTAGCCTTGTAGTATAGTTTGAAGTCAGGTAGCGTGATGCCTCCAGCTTTGTTCTTTTGGCTTAGGATTGACTTGGTGATGCGGGCTCTTTTTTGGTTCCATATGAACTTTAAAGTAGTTTTTTCCAATTCTGTGAAGAGAGTCATTGGTAGCTTGATGGGGATGGCATTGAATCTATAAATTACCTTGGGCAGTATGGCCATTTTCATGATATTGATTCTTCCTACCCATGAGCATAGAATGTTCTTCCATTTGTTTGTATCCTCTTTTATTTCATTGAGCAGTGGTTTGTAGTTCTCCTTGAAGAGGTCCTTCACGTCCCTTGTAAGTTGGATTCCTAAGTATTTTATTCTCTTTGAAGCAATTGCAAATGGGAGTTCACTCATGATTTGGCTCTCTGTTGTCTGTTATTGGTGTATAAGAATGCTTGTGATTTTTGTACATTGATTTTGTATCCTGAGACTTTGCTGAAGTTGCTTATCAGCTTAAGGAGATTTTGGGCTGAGACAATGGGGTTTTCTAGATATACTATCATGTCATCTGCAAACAGGGACAATTTGACTTCCTCTTTTCCTAACTGAATACCCTTTATTTCCTTCTCCTGCCTAATTGCCCTAGCCAGAACTTCCAACACTATGTTGAATAGGAGTGGTGAGAGAGGGCATCCCTGTCTTGTGCCAGTTTTCAAAGGGAATGCTTCCAATTTTTGCCCATTCAGTATGATACTGGCTGTGGGTTTGTCATAGATAGCTCTTATTATTTTGAGATAAAATTTTAATGAAGGTTTTGACAACCCAAAACTCATCTATGCTCTTGAATACCACAGGGGAATATTACTTTTCTCAAAGGTAGATCTAGGCAGTTAAACCATAAATTGTCAAGAAGATGAGTTCATTAAAGTTCTTATAGATCTGCCCAAAAATTGGACTAAGTTTCCATGTTCTTGCTGTTCCAACTATCTTTTTAATACCTGTGTTGTTTGAAAGAATACAAATACCATTTCCCAAAGAGGCCAATCGAATGTATTATATTAATATTAGTGCCAAAATTATTATTAATAATAATACAATATAAAGTATCTGACACTGGCTGGATTTTATGTATAAACCATCTAGGCTGAAGGCAGCAAATTATGAGTCTAGGGTGATTATTCTTTAAATGGTGCCTAAGAGCTTGGCACATGCCGTTAGCAAGCATAAGTAGGAGTTAATAATAGTTCATTAGCAACAAGGCTTACTGGTGAGACTTACGTTTTAACATCCACAACTGAAAAATATAGTTTTTAAATTAATAGTAGACAAAGATTGCATATGGAACTTAATACACAGCTGCCTGAATATTATACGTATAAAATGCATATATATTTAATACATTTTAATTTTCAAATAAATATTTTGTTTATTTTCTTATATTTGGATGGGTTTGGAGTTTGAGTGGCAAAGATCTGAAAAGTCACAGGACACCATAAGATTCACACCATTGATGAGTTACTCTAGGCAGAGCTGCAGCTGCTGCAAACAGGTTCAGTGAGAAACAAGGATATCAAACCAAAGGTAAAACAAGAGTACAGTTTCTTTTTTTTGCTTTCTCCCCCTTGCTTTTATCCAAAAACTTAATTTTAAAGTGAAAAGTTTTTTGATCCCGATATTTTTCTTTGATGTGAATTGGTTAGCTGAAGGTTGATTGATTAAGATCACAAACTATGAGATTTTCAGAGATATTGGAAAGAGAGAAAAATGCCTTCATAGGCTAAAAAATGAAACTTTCTTGCATAGTGACTGAAATTCTATTATGTACATAAGAAACCACTGGTTATGTTAAGTGAGAAAAGTGACCAACTTGTTCTATAAGGCATGCTCTACCATTGTAAAATAGTATGCACCTGAAGGAAGAGAAGCCTTATAATTACAAACAATGACCACCTCTGGGTGTCGAGAGTCCACAGTCTTCAGAGTTCAGCAAATTTTAGCAAAGGAACATATATTATTTTATAAACTGAAACAATACATTCCTTATATACCAAAACGCATGGCAATGTCTGTGTCTAGAGCAAATATGCAGACAGACATACCTCAGGGCATGCTCACTCCTACTGTACCGCTCTTTCTGACTTGTCTGTCTTGTGGTTGAAACTAATGAGCTCCTACTGTTGACATCTGACCGCCACTTGTACAACTAACTTTAGCTTTAGACCCTACTTAACTATAAGGCTCTTGTTTTTGATTTTACTGACCTTTTATAGAAAACGTTTGTTGAAGATTTTAAAACATCTCTGCATTCACCATACCAATTGACTCTGGAATTATGTGGGGGTAATTACCTGGTCTCCCATGCACTAAAGCACATCTTCATTACCACTTCATTATCCCAAGTCATGCTTATACAAACACATTTTTTTGTGAATATCCTTGAACTCCTTCTTTCCCAGACTTTAGAATTACTTCTTCTTAGGGGCCTATCGGCCCTCTCCTCAGTCCTCAGTTTAAACTGGAAGGTTTCTGTCTCCATGCACCCACCTCGATCTCTACTATCTAGTACATGGTAGGTTGTCACTAAATGTTAAAATTAAGAAATAAATAAAAGAGTCATTTAGTACTTCAAAGAAGCCCAGCAGAAATATATCTGCCCTCTTGGGTTAGTACTTTCTTTCACTTGACTAAATGCTTCCCAATTTTTAACTCCTGGTTACTCAGAACAAGGATTTACTGTCCAAGGCAGCCCAGGACCAAGTCTTTGTGGAAGGCCTGCATCCATCTCAGATAACATCTTCAGTGTGAAAGCTATTACCACTGCTTAAGGAAAATAATGAAAGTCAGGTTTTGTGTTTTAATTTTGCAATGAATTTCCTAGAAATTCTCATTTTTAATTTGTACTTTCCCAAACCTGTTCATGGATTCCTTATCCCCTGCTATTATGTAAAAATCATCAGTAGCAGGGTATATCTTGAGATCAGTTTGGATTTTAAGTTATTAAAGTATTACCCTTACAATTTGAGGATATAGGACCCCAGCGAACTATGGTAGATTTAGTGGTGAGGATGGAAAGAGTAGCTTTCTGATAATCTAAAATTATATCATATATGTTGCTTTCCAGGAGACCTAAAATATTAATTAGGGTTCAACATATATATTAGTCTTCTAATAATCTATAAATGTTAAAGAAGTAGACAGACAAACCAGGTTATTTCAAGTACTGTATTTTATTAACTGTTCACTGAAGAATACACTAAACAGTCAAATACATGTAATCAAAAAGCAGGAAGCTCTCTTTTAATTTTTCTGTTGAGGGTCATAAAGAGTAAAGTAATTGCTCTAAATTACAGAAGGAGGCTGTGTTTCATTTGCTTTGCTTTATTTTTCTGTTGAAATCAAACCATGTCTTTGGAACCTCGGCAGTTTTCAACAAAAAAAAACTTAAATATATAACGTTTAGCAAGTGTCTAAGAGGGACAGAGGCCGCACAAAGAGCAGCTTTTCCTAAAAACTGTGGAAGACAAGGTTTTTTTGTAATAAACTTCAGTTTAATTCTTGATCCCTACGGATTGATGGAATTGTAGAATGTTCAACTGTATTGTTGCCTTTTGCATTGAACCTGAGACTCTATTCTTGGTCCTTCTGAAATAATAGTGGCTGTATGTGCTCCCAAAAGTTACTGACAACTTGGCCTGCCTGTGTTAGTCATGGTCAAAGTGAACCCAGAACTCATTTGTAAGTGATGTGTCAAAAAACAATATGCAATTTTTATGGAATATGGTTAGTTGTTTTTTAAGGGCACGCCTGCCATCAAAAGAAGCAGAAACTCTTCTTAGAATTGCACAAATGCAACATATTTTTATCCAAATGTGAGTGTTTTGGCACTATTCTGGAACAAATCAGGTTATAAAATATCAGTATACTACACGTTACAAAATTAATATTTAAAATATTTATGCTGAACTAAGACAACTGAAGCATAAGGAAGGTCATGCTGCAGATTTCTTATAAGAGAAATTAAACTGACATCAGATTTGGTGACAGATTACTCATCATTCCAATTACATATACATTATTTTGGCAGTTTACTCTCTTGTGTACTACTGGGTATTTTTTCTTCTTAATGGTAGTTTTGAGGCAGTGCTCTTTGCAGTAACAAAGTATATCGAAATGAAAACACTGACTGCTACAAAGCAAACAAATGTCTAATGTCCAGGGGATCCTGACTAGGGCAAAGCTGACAGTTCAATTATCCAAACAGGTTACAAATGATTGTATTGAAGACAAATGCCTGTGGATTTTGCTCTCTGAGTACTGCTCAATAAGATTGAAAATATGTCAAAGATAAGATGTCTTCTCTCCAAATAAGTATATATTTGTGAAATGTCATAAAGATGTATATACTGTGTGTACGTGTGTGTGTATGTGTAAGTCTGTGTGTGTGCATGTGTTTAAACAATTAAGAGGATCCAGAGTTTGAGACACTTTTAAAAGGCAAAGTTAGTAAGAGCAGATTACTAAAATTTTAAAATATAAAACAAAACAAAACAAAAAAAATCAGGGTGGGGCGCGGTGGCTCACGCCTGTAACCCCAGCACTTTGGGAGGCCGAGGCAGGCTGATCCAAAGGTCAGGGGTTCAACACCAGCCTGGCCAATATGGTGAAACCCTGTCCCTACTAAAAATACAAAAATTAGCTGAGCATGGTGGCCCGTGCCTGTAATGCCAGCTACTCGGGAGGCTGAGGCAAAAGAATCACTTGAACCCGGGAGGCAGAGGTTGCAGTGAGCCGAGATTGAGCCACTGCACTCCAGCCTGGGTGACAGAGCAAGACTCCATCTCAAAAAAAAAAAAAAAAAAAAAATCAGTTTACCTTTCACCTCTATGACTTTGCAACAAAAAGTATTGTCACTGTGGATACCCTAAAGTATTACAAGATTCAGATGAACCTTTAGAATCACCACATACAAATTATTCTCTTTCTAGTATCTAGTGTGAGTTAGGCATACAGTGATTCCATTTTTCCTAACTAGAAATCTACCAATGACTTTTAGGCTGGTCACTACCCATAATATCTTCTTAACAAAATGCATTATTTTACTATTTGAAATGCTATTTTGCTAAAAATAAAAATCAGAGCAAATGAAATATGTGGTTGAAGTCCTTCTCTTGTTTATTCTGCAATTTTGTTGTTGTTTGAATTGGAGTTGGACTCCGTCTTACAAAATCATTATATGAATCAAAACAGAAGAAAACTATTGTTTCTTTCCTGTTTTATAAGTATGTGGGATGCTTAAATTAAACACATAGAATTTATAGAGCTTCAATTAAATGAGGAAACCACCATGGCAATACAGCAACAGCACACATTTGGAGAAAAATTACCTTGAGATCCAAACAGTAGTGCAGTCTTGGGCAACTTATTTAATATTGCTGAACTTAATTTTATTTGTCTTTAATGTAACACTGAAAATATTAGCCTTACTCAGCCCATAGGAATAAATAAAGAATGCTCATAAATTACTGGGCACAATGACAAAACATCATAGTTAATTTGTTGATGTTAGCTTTTATCATAGTGAATCATTCAGAGAGACACATAGTTGCCTGCTTAGGGTCTGAGTAACATGAACTCCTTATCTTCTTTCTTTAAATTATCATTCCATTCATTCAACAGACACTTATTGAACAACCACCCTGTCAGTTGCTGACTGATACCTGTAACAATGCATAAAAAGGCAGCGTTAAAAAGGATCACAATCTAGTGAGAGATATAGGCAGAAAAAAAAAGAATATTTCAATCAAGGTAGAGGTAAAAAGCAGAGGCTAAGGAAGCAGTGATGACAGAGGCACAAAATCTAGATTGGAACATTCACTAAAGAAAGACCTCCTGGTGATGATGGTGGAGTAGAACCTTTGAAGTGAGTAAAGGTATTCAGGCAAAAGTGCTGGGACAGTAAGTAAGACATGAAAACATTTGCTAACTCATTTGCATTTGGGGAAGAAACCATAAAAATATGCTTCCTAGGGATACACCTGCAGACATCTAGTGTAGTAAAGGAACAATGGATTATTACAGACACTCAAAGCAGAATTGGAAAATATGTGGACAATATTTTTTAAATTCTATAAATTCTTTTGTGTCTATTTCTCTACATAGGGTTCTTTATACATTCTACTTGCCTAATCTAAGCCATATACATTCAGAACAGCAAAATAATATTACGTATTGAGTATCACCTATTCAAAATGCTTGGGACCAGAAGCGTTTCATGTTTCAGACTTTTTCAGATTTCAGAATGTTTGCACATAATATAATGAGATATCTTGGGGATGGGACTCAAGGCTAAACACAAAATTCATGTGTGTTTCAAATATACCATTATATGTAGAGCCTGAAAGTAATGCAATCTTTCTAATAATTTTGGGCAAGAAACAAAATTTTGACTATAACCTATTTCATGAGGTCGGGTGTGTAATTTTCAATTTGTGATGTCCTATTGGCACTTAAAAAGTGTCAGGTTTTGGGGGTATTTTTGATTTCAGATGAGGGATATCAATCTGTATTGCATTTTATGATAAACACTATCAGGATTAAAACAACAGATTTACAACATAATACCTAAGCAAATAGAAGCCATTACACCATTCTTGTATAGACAAAGGAGTTTTTTAATGATGCTCTTGCTTATCCTAGCTTTATTGAGTTATAGTTGACGAATCAAAATTGCATATGTTTAAGGGGTATCAAATGAATATTTTGATGTATGTGTACATTGTGAGAAGATCAGCACAATCAAGCTAAGTAGCATATCCATTATGCCCTAAAGTTACCATTTTTGTTCTGTGTGTGTGTGTAATGAGAACATTTAAGATCTACTCTCAGCAAATTTCAAGTATACAATACATTATTAACAACTATGGTCATGATACTGTACATTAGAACTTATTTATCTTATAACTAAAGGTTTGTACTCTTTGACCAATATTTATTCCACCCCCCAGGTCCTGCTAACCATTCTACTCTTTGTTACCATGAGTCTGATGTTTTTCAGATTCCAAATATAGGAGATGTTATGCAGCATTTATCTTTCTGTGTCTGATTTATTTCACTTAGCATAATGTCCTCCATGTTCATCTGTGTTGTTGTGAATGGCAGAATTACCTTCTTTATTAAGGCTGAATAATATTCCATCCTGTGTGTGTGTGTGCGTGTGTGTATGTGTATATATATATATATATGAGATGGAATATTATATATATGTGTGTATATATATATGATGGAATATTATATATGTATATATATGATGTGTGTATATATATTATGTGTGTGTATATATATTATATTATATATTATATATTATATTATATATCTTATATATTATATATTATATAATATATAATATATAATATATAATATTATATATAATATATTATATTATATATCTTATATATAATATATTATATATAATATATATATTATATTATATATCTTATATATAATATATTATATATATTATATATAATATATTATATATATTATATAATATATTATATATAATATATTATATATATTATATATTATATATATTATATACACACACACACAATACATTTTCTTTATCTATCATCTGTTGGTGAAAACTAAGGTTGGGCTCTTACTTTGGCTATTGTGAAGCATGCTATAGTTAATATGGGAATTGGATAACTCTCAATAGAAAGATACTGCTTTCAATTTGTTTGTATATATATCCACAAGTGGGTTTACGGGATCCCACTGGTAGTTACATTTTTAAATTTCTGAGGAATCTCCAAACTCTTTTCCATAATGGCTATGACAATTTACCTTCCCACCAACAGTGTAAAATGGTTGCCTTTTCTTTACCTCCTCACCAAAATTTATCTATTGTCTTTTTGACAATAGCCATTTTTACAGGTGTGAGGTGATATCTCATTGTGGTTTTGATATGCATTTCCCTGAGGATTAGTGATGTTGAGCATCTTTTCATATATATGGCTATTTCTATGTCTTCTTTGAAAAATGTTCAGGTTCTTTGTTAATTTTGTAATCAAGTTTTTTTGTTATTTAATTATATGCATTCTTTATATATTTTGGATATTAACCCCTTATCAGATATGCTCTGCAAATATTTTTCCAGTATGTAGATTGCCTTTTTATTTTGATTGTTTCCTTTGATGTGCAGAAACATTTTAGTTTGAGGTAGTCTCACTTGCTTATTTTTGCTTTTGTTGTCTGTTCTTTTGGTATCAACTTCAATAAATCATTGCCAAGTTCAATGTCAGGGAGCCTTTCCCCTGTGTTTTCTTCCAGGAGTTTTATGATTTTAGATTTTTTTTTGTTATAGCTAGTTCCTTTTATTTTCTTTTACTGTTTCAATCATGCAGGCATGTGGATATTAGTACTAAAAAGCAGTTTTATACGTATCTGTATATACTGTAATCTTAAGCCTTATAAAAGTATAATTATATATATTTATATATGTATATATAAATAATTATGTGTATATGTATATAGATCTTGCCTATAAAACATGAAATAAATGCGTCAGTATGTGGTATTGACTATGTATAATGTGTCAGGCAAATAACTAACCACACTGTATTTTAATTTTCAATTTCATAACTATGGCTTATAATGTTAAGCCATATTTCAAGATTGGGAATATTAAAATGCTATCTCAATTTTAAGACTGTAAACATTAAAACCCAAAGAGGATGAAATACTTGTCTAAAGTCATGTAGTCTCTTAGAGACATAATTCCAAAGCTCATGTCTTTTTCGACTACTCCAAGATCTAAGAGCAATTAATTATAAACAAAAATAAATAAATTGAAAACTAAAATTAAATTTTAATTAACTTTTATGTGAAGATTTTTAAATAAAAAATAGACACCAAATAATACTACAGTAATATTTAGAACTCATGGGAATATACCTCTCTTGGTTTAGTTCTTAGTTTGATAATAACTGCAGTGATTAATATGTGTATAAATTACATTTATATCTAGCCCTTTTCTCCATATTTTTCTGTGCTTTCCATATACAAATTTATTTTTTCTGTTTGTCGTTCTGTGAAAGCTTTCATTTGTCCTTAAAGCCACAATATTATTATTACATTAGTCCTGTAGTGGTATCATTAATAAATCTGCATCAAAGCAAAATAAAATATCACCCATCACACGTGTTATAACATTTTGTAATCTATTGCAGAATAGCAGCTGAAACATCTAAGAAGCTTGTTCACTGTGTCTTCGTTTTGTAATTCACAGATTTAAATAATAGTTCCATTTAGCAAGACTTGTAGTGATCTCAAAGTGACAGTTAATAGGTAGTGAAATCATGAGAAAACATTAAATTGATGTTCCTCAGATATTATCTGGTACTATAATTACATGGATGAGTTTCCTGTAGTCTCTCTTCACCATTTACAAGTCATTTATAGACTTATGTTATTAGCTTATAAGCACATTAAGACCTATCCCATGCTCATTTTAGTTACATAAATGTAGTACTTTATTAAAAATACTAAGAATCATTTTGAAGAATGAATTCATTTTAAGCAAAAGTTCATATTTAATTCATTAATATCACTCCTACTTCCACTCAAAATGCTTAAATAAGTCCATTAAATTACCTTTCATAGTAATGAAAAAGTCACATTAGAAGTATAATTTAATTTGAATGCTGTAGAGACTAAATTTGTTTGCATTTCTAAATTGCTAAAGTTTAGTTCCTGAATTTTGCCCTTGTCTTCCTTTCTCATTTCCAATACATCCTTCTTTGCCTTCTTTGACTTGATGAGACTGGAAGAACTGTCATAATTTTAGAAGGGTTCCCAAATTTCAATAAGAAAATTATTGAGTGGGAGTAGAGAAGTGTGGACGAAATGGAAGGCTGGAATTGCAAAAGCCTATAATAAGCCTGTATAAAGGAGGCTTTGTTTTTAAAATAGAGTCATCCTCTATAGCTCCAGTGAAAAAAATTCCAGACTGGAATCTCCAGGTAGAAAGGAGAGATTGGATCAGATGTCTCTGACTTTGTTTCGGAATGTTACTGTCCTCCCTGAGTCTCTGCATTACTTACAATCCCTAGGTCCATAATGCTTTTTAAAATTCTGGCTTAAGTGCAGGCAAAAACTCTTTTTCTTGGTTTCTCTTATCACAGAGGCTGACATTTATGTGAAGGATTTTTGTAAAGATGAAAGTTACAAAAATGGCAGCCAATTAAACACAATCCATTTGTTCATGGTTCAGATACTAAACATCTCAGTATAGAAATATGAACTCACACAGAATAAATTCCCCAGACTTCTGTGGTCCTCCTGTAACTTGCAGTTTGTACTCTAAGAAACGTGAGTATGAAATCCCCTAATATCTTCCATGGTCACAATTTATCATGAAAAGTGCACTGGATTTAGACAACTTAGTTCTGATTTTGTCTTATAAACGGACCTTGCAGTACAACTTTGGCAAAGTCACTTAACTTCCCTGAACGCAATTCTTCTCTTAAAAACAGCAAAATTAAATGCATTCTGTATAGGACTGTCATTACTTTCAAATGAGATGCAGTATGAAAATAAAGCTCAACAAATGTTTGTTTAAAGAGCAAAAGCCATGACCTACACTCAAGAAACATTTCCTTAATTTCTACTCTTCAATTTTGTCCATACAGCAGACTCTATTAACACTGTACTAGAGAAACTTACCTTCCAGGATAAAACATTCCTCAGAACTCTCTAGGATTCTTCCAATTAGCTTCTGATCCTTACAACATTTATTTTACAGTTTCTTTCTATGCCTGTGCTAAAACCCATCCTTTAAGGCATAATTAAAATTAAAGTTTTTATTGTCTTAGTTATTACCTCAGTTCTTCTCTAGAGCATTTTATGATTATATATACAAAAGAATCCTGTTTCTCTCAGTCAGCTATTGACATACAGTATACCATCTTTCAATATTCAGGACATTATAAAAATCAATTAGATTATTCACTTATTAACTATAATTCAGATAATTATACTGTATTGGGAGACATTTTCAACTCAGTGAATTATCACTTAGGTATTATAGAAACAGTGCTTTCTTAGCCCTAAATATATGTTTTTCAAATTCTCATAGAGTCCTACAGAGAAACAATATGACCTTTTATGTAGTTATCAACAAATATTGCCTTAAATTTCATAGGCTTTGCTTCCTGCTGTACTCCAATGATAATCTACTTCCATTTAACTACTTAGCTGCCTATTTTTCAGCTACAACAGAACTTTGCATCCCTTGGACAATCATTTAGATTCACTTGATCAAGGAGATAAACTATTTTTTTAAAAAATGCCTAACAGTCCCATGTCTGCTGACATCAACTACTAAAGTCCTATGAGGACCTTAATCTCCCTACATCCTATTGTCCAGACACCTCTATACATCATCCCCTTTGAAGTTATGTGAGCTTGCATTTATCTTCAGGTGTATAGAAAAGTTCTAGAGCATTGTTGTGTAACATATAGTATTTTAGGATTAAGCAGATAATCAGTATGGCTAGACTATACATTGTGAGGTAGGAAGTGGTAAGATTATATCAGTGATATAAGCTGAAGTCATAACACAAAAATTCCTGCTAAGAGTTTGGACATTTTTTCTCAGGGCAATGGGAAATTATCAAAAAGTTTTAACCATAGAAGAGATATAATCATATTTGAGTTTTAGTGAAGCAGCTCTGACTGCTGTATGGGAGATTTTTAGAGGGGCATCATGCATTTGGAACACCATTTGACCTAGATCAGCAGCCTGTCTCACCCCATTCCCCCTGTGCACAGATCCTGGTGCAGGGTGTTCCTTTCAGCTCCGTTCCCAGGAAGATGTCCAGGCATCTGGAACACCCACTCTCCTGAATTGAGTTTAGGCTTCCCTCCATCCTTATGCAGAAAACTTGGGGTTAAAGAGGTTTTTTGGTTCCATCTGTAGGCACTTTGGTGCTTGGTGGCTGCCCACTCGATTCTTCTTTGGTACTGGTGCTTGTGAATGCCACTGGGGGATCTGTAGGCACACCTACCCAAACTGGCCCCACCCATCATGGCCTCCATGCCCCCAGGACTGAGCAGGGAGCTGAGACCACTGTGCATTCCACAAATCATTCTACAGCCTGATGCAGTGGAGAGCTTCTGACAATAAACAGGATCAGGAATATACCCAACTCTATTGGTCACAGCCAGCTCTTACCTGTAAGCAGTGTCTATTCACTTGTAGGTCAAATTGAACAACCCAATATAAAGCCTGCTGAAAGAAGTGCATAAGGCTATAGAAGCAAAACTAAAGACCCTACCCAGCATTCTCTACAGTCACACCTCCTAGGGAGGGCATAAAGGGAAAGAGAAAGGGAAAGAGAAAAAAATAATATTACAGGCAAGAAAGAAAAACAAAAACTCCTACATGCACAAAACCAATTATAGAAAGGAAAAGTGCTAGCATCTCCAGATGGGAAGGAACCAACACAAAAATGCTGGCACCATGAAAAATTTGAATGTAGTGACACCACCAAAGAATCATACTCTTAAGCAATGGTACCTAACCAAAATGGAAACTGAGAAATGACAGACAAAAAAATTTAAAACATTGTATTGAAAGGAAACTCAAAGAGATCCATGACAACGTTGAAAATTAACACAACCCAGGAAATTAAAGAAGAGACAAAAATCTTAAAAAAAAAAAATTAGCTTCAGGAAATAAACTTACTTAAGGAATTTCAAAACACAATTGAAAGCTTTATCAATAGACTGGAAAAAGGAAAAGAAAGAATTTCAGAGCTTGAAGACTGGTCTTTTGAACTAATCCAGCCAGATAAAAATAAAGAAAAAATAATTTTATAAAATGAACACATTTTTTGAAAAATATAGAGTTATGTAAACATACCAAACCTATGAATTATTTGCATTCCTGAGAGAGAAGGAGAAAAAATAAACAACCTGGAACACAGATTTAGACAAATAATTCAAGAAAATTTAATCTTGCTAGAGATAGATACATGATAGATGATAGGTAGATAGATGATAGATAGATAGATAGATAGACAGATAGATAGATGACAGATAGATAGATAGATAGATGCAAGAAATCCAGAGAACACCTGCAAGATGCTATATAAGGCAATTATCCGAAAGGTATTTAGTCACCAGGCTGTGCAAGATCAATGCTAAAGAAAAAAAAAAATAAAGGCAGCTAGACAAACAGGTCAGATAACATTAAAAGGTTAACAGTGGACATATAAGCATAAACCTTACAAGTCAGAAGAGATTGGGGGCCTATTTTTAGCATTCTTAAATACAAGAAATTCTAACCAAGAATTTCATTTTTCCCAAACTAAACTGCATAAGTAAAAGGGAAATAAACCATTTTCCAGACAAGCAAGTACTAAGGAAAATCATTACAACTAGACCAGCCTAATATGAAATCCTTATGGGAGTTCTAAACATGGAAATAAAAGAATGATACATGCTACCACAAAACACACTTAAGTACACAGCCTACAGACACTATAAAGCAGCCACACAATAGAAACTACAAAGCAACTAGCTAACAATTTCATGATAGGATCAAAACCTCACGTATCAATATTAACTTTGAATCCAAATGGTCTAAATGCCCCCATTTAAAAGACACAAAAGCGGGGGCACGGTGGCTCACACCTGTAACCCTAGCACGTTGGGAAGATGAGGCAGGCAGATCACCTGAGGTCAGGCCTGGCCAACATGCCAAAACCCCGTCTCTTCTAAAAATACAAAAATTAGCTGAGTGTGGTGGCCGGCTCCTGTAATCCCAGCTGCTCCGGAGGCTGAGGCAGGAGAATTGCTTGAACCTGGGAGGCTAAGTTTGCAGTGAGCCGAGATCACGCCACTGCACTCCAGCCTGGGTGACAGAGTGAGATTCTGTCTCAAAAAATAAAAAATAAAATAAATAAATAAATAAAAGCACAGAGCGGAAAGTTGGAATTAAAAAAAATAACACCCATCCGTCTGCTGCCTTTAAGAGATGCATCTCACATGTAATAACACCCATAGGCTCAAAGTAAAGGGTTTTAGAAAGATATGCTATGCAAACAGAAAATGGAAAAAGAGCAGAGGTTGCTATTCTTTTACCAGATAAAACAGACTTTAACCCAACAACAGTAAAAAAAGAACAAAGGAGAGCATTACATAGTCATAAAAGGTTCATTCAAAAGGAAGACTTAATAAAATATAAATGCACCCAAAATTGGAGCATTCTGATTCATAAAACCAGTACTTCTAGTTCTACAAAAAGATTTAGACAGACACACAATAATAGTGGGAGAGTTCAATAGCCCATGGACAGCATTAGACACATCATCAAGGCAGAAAACTAACAAATAAATTCTGGACTGAAGTTCAACACATGACCAGTTGGACCTAACAGATATCTACAGAATACTCCACACGTAAACCACAGAATATTCGTCTTATCTGCACATGAAATGTATTCCAAGATTAACCACATGCTTGGCCCCAAAGCAAGTTTCAATAGATTCAAAAAAATTGAAATCTTGTAAACCACATACTCATATCATAATGGAATAAAAATATAAATCAATACCAAGAAGATCTCTCAAAACTACTCAATTACATGGAAATTAAACAACTTGTTTCTGAATAATTTTAGGTAAAAAGCAAAATTAAGGCAAAAATTTTAAAAAGTTTGGACTAAATGAAAACCAAGACAAAACATACCCAAATCACTGAGATGCAGCAAAAGCAGTGTTAGGAGAAAAGTTTATGTCTTTCAATGCCTACCTCAAAAAGTTAGAAAGATCTCAAATTAATAATCAAACATCACACATAGAGAAACCATAAAAACAAGAACAAATTAACACCAAAGCTACCAGAAAAAAAATTAAATAACTAAAATCAGATTGGAACCAAATGAAATTGAGATGTGACCATCCATAAATGAATCAACAAAACCAAAAGATGAATTATTTGGAAGGATAAACAAGATTGATAGACTGCCACCAAGATTCACAGAGAAAAAAATAGAAGATCCAAACTAGCACGATCAAAAATGACAAAAGTGACATTACAACTAATCCCACAGAAATAGAAAAGATTTTCAGACTATTATGAACACCTGTATGTACATAAATTAGAAAATCTAGAAGAAATGAAATAACTTTTTAAAATACACAATATCCACTTCTACTGAAACTATTCCAAAAAAATCATGAAGCAGGGATTTTTTTTGCTTAACTCATTCTATGAAGCCAGCAGCACTCTGATACCAAAACTTGGCAAAGGTACAATGAAAAAAGAAAACTACTGACCAATATACCTTATGAACATAGATTAAAAAAATCCTCAACAAAACTCCAGCAAACTAAATCCAACAGCACATCAAAAAGTTAATTACCATGATCAAGAGGCTTCATTCCTGGAATACAAGGTTAGTTCAACATATATAAATCAATAAATCGGATTCATCACATAAACAGTATTAAAAACAAAAACATATGATCATCTCAGTACATGCAGAAAAAGCTTTCAGCAAAGCCCAACATCCTTATACGATGACAACCCTCAATAAACTAGCTGTCAAAGAATCATACATCAAAATAATAACAGCCATCTATGACAGACACACAGCCAACATCATAGTGAATGGCCAAAAGCTGGAAACATTTCCCTGAGAATTGGCACAAGACAAGAATGCCCATTCTCACCACTCTTATTCAGCATAGTACTGGAAATGTTAGCCACAACAATCAGGCAAGATAAAGTAATAACAGTCATCCAGATAGGAAAAGAAGTAGTCGAATTATCTCTCATCATGGACAGTATGATCCTATACCTAGAAATCCCTAAAGGCTCCATCAAAAGGCTCCTGGAACTGATAAATGACATAAGTGAATTTTCAGGATACAAGATCAATGTACAAAAATCAGTAGCATTTCTATGCACCAATAATATTCAAGCTGAGAGTCAAATCAAGAACACAATCCCATTTACACCATTTACAGTAGACACACAAAAAATAAAATACTTAGGAATATGGCTAACCTGGAAGATGAAAGATTTATACAATGAGAATTACAAAACCTTGCTGAAAGAAACCAGAAACAGCAAAAACAAATGGAAAAATATTCCATGCTCATGGATAGGAAGAAACAATATTGTTAAAATGGCCCTACTGCCCAAAGCAATTTAAACACTCAATCTTATTTCTATCAAACTACCACAGTCATTTTTTACAGGACTAGAGAAAATTATTATAAAATTCATATGGAACCAAAAAAGCACATGAATAGCCAAAGCAATCTTAAGCAAAAAGAACAAAGCCAGAGACAGCACATTACCTGATTTTAAGCTATATTATAAGGCTACAGTAACCAAAACATCAATATACTGGCACAAAAACAGACACATAAATAAGGGAACAGAATAGAAATCCCAGAAATAAAGCTGCACAATTACAGCCATGTGATCTTCAACAAAGTCAACAAAAACAAGCAATGAAGAAAGGACTCCCTATTCAATAAATCATTCTGGGATAACTGGATAGTCAAGTGCGGAAGAGTGAAACTGGACCCCTAACTTTCACCATATACAAAAATTAACTCAAGGAGGATTAAGCATTTAAATGTAAGACCTAAAACTGTAAGAATCACTGAAGAAAAACCATGAAACGCTATTCTGGACATTAGCCTTCAGAAAGAATTTTTGACTAAGTCCCCAAAAGCAATTGCAACAAAAACAAAAATTGGCAAGTGGGATCTAATTAAAGAGTTTCTGCACAGCAAAATAAACTATCAACTGAGTAAACAGACAACCTACAGAATGAGAGGAACTATTTGCAAATTACACATCTGACAAAGGTCTAATATGCAAAATCTATACAGAATTTACAAAATTGAAAAAGCAAAAATTAAATAACCCTATTAAAAAGGGGCAAAATCATGAACAGACCCTTCTCAAGAGAAGACAATGTAAGTAGCCAACAAACACATAAAAAATGTTACACAGCACTAATTCTCAGAGGAATGCATTTCAAAACCACAATGAGATACCATTTCACACCATTCAGAATGGCTATTACTAAACAGTCAACAAACAACAGATGCTGGTGAGGCTGCAGAGAAAAGAGAACATTTATACACTGTTGGCAGGAATGTGAATTAGTTCAGCCACTGTGGAAAATAGTTGAATATTTCTCAAAGAATTTTATACAGAACTGCTATTTGATCCAGCAATTCCATTACTAGGTATATATATCCAAAAGAAAACAAATTATTCAATCAAGACACACGCATTTGCATGTTCTTTGTAAAAGTATTTGCAATAGCAAAGACATGGATTCAACCTAGGTGCCTATCAATGGTGACTGAATAAAGAAAATGTTACATATATACACCATAGAATACTATCCAGCCATGAAAAAGAACAAATTCATGTCCTTTGCAGTCACATCAATGTAGCTGGAGGCCATCATTCTAAGTGAACTAATGCAGGAACAGAAAACCAAATACTCCATGTTCTCACTTATAAGTGGGAGCTAAAAATTGGGTACTCATGGACATAAGAATAGGAAAAATAGGAATTGGGGAGTACTAGAGGGAAGAAGGAGGAAGGGGGCAAGTGTTGAAAAGTATTGGGTTCTGTGCTCCGTACCTGGGTGATGGGATCAGTTGTACCCCAAACCTCAGTATCACGCAATATACCAAGGTAACAAACTTTCACATTTACCTCCTGAATCTAAAATAAAAATTGAAAAAGAAGATAAAAACAAAAGGACCAGATTATACATTGAACATTAGTATTAGAGTTAAAGAAATTGTGAATCAAAAATCATTGCTAGGTTACCCACTTGTGCAAACTTCCTGAAGAAAACTAAACCCTGAGGTCTCCCAGTTGGAACCCTGAGGAACACTTGTTCGGAATGCCTAGGTTTTTCTGTGCCTTCTGTATAAACCATCCTTACCCTTTATGTTGTGGTCAAGCATCACTTTTCCTAGGATGCCTCCCTAGAGTCCTTCATGCTACAGAGACTATGGGGATAACTCCACAATTGCATTAATCAAAATGCATTGTAATGGTTAGCTTAATCACCTTTACTCAATATGACCTTGCAAGTTGCTTGAAGAAAGGGACTGAATCTCTCATCTCTGTGTCTCTGATGCATTGCATAATGCATGATATAGGGTATTCAATAAAGATTAGTTTAAAGATGAGAGAAAGGAATATTATTAAGTCGGTAATTTTCTATAGTAAAAATAAACAACAACAACAACAACATCTCATTGTCTTAAATCAAAAAAGTTTATTTATCATTCACTTTGTAGTTCTAGGCAGCTTGTCAAGCTATTCTGGGCAACTGTCCTGAGTATCTCTCTTTCAATTGGTGAATAAATAATAAGAGTGCTTTCATCATGTGGACCCATCATCTTCTGGACTCAAAGAAATTCAATTAGCAGTTGAAGGAAGAAAGCATGGAGAAGCAAACCAGACACCCCCTGATCTGAAAATGCAACATATCACTGCTACCCACAACTCATCGCAAGAACTAGACACATCTTAGAGCAAAACTGCTTGGAAAATTTTAAAAAATCATGAATAATGTTGAGCACTAACAGTCTTTAATACAGAAGGATACAAAAAGGAAAAGAAGAAGCAAGAGAAAGAGACACTAAGTGATTGAATATGACTAGAGTGAAGAAAATAAGAGTAAGTCATAACATTCAGAGAGGAACATTCAGTTACATAGTATGTAACTGGTGACTTAATAACCATTGTGGCAAGTGTGCTAACATCCCTACAATACAGATCCAGAATCTAGATCATGCACTGTAAAGTGAGCATATATGGTGACAAACTAATGTTTTATATCACTATATGTGTAGTATGCTAAAATGTGAATGTATTCATGGCTTTATATATTTCTGCAAATATTTCCTTTCTTAAACATGCTATTTCATGCATAATAAGTTTGAATTATATTGCTTGAGTTTTTCTTCTCATTCAGGGAAAGTTTAAAGATTAAGCACTCAGAACAGACAATATTTTTGGTGACATAATATCAGATTATTTATTATTCAGAAATGTAACACTGGTGTATGCAGAGCAGAGATTTATGTACACATGCTTAAAACTCATAACCTGATCTTCTTTTTGCAGTTACTTAATGCAGTATGGTACCTAGAATTTATAGTATGAATTTTATAAGGATATGAACCTCAGTCTCAGGAGGTATCCTTACTGTGCAAAATATTCCACTAGTTATCCAGTTGTATTTATGTGTTTCAACAGATTTGTTTGGTGTATTTATTTTAAAAAATAAAATTAGGTTTTCTTGCTTGATTTCTTTACAGCAAAATTAGCAAATTCATAACATTGAAGGTATAATGTTCTTAGTATTGAAACTCTGCCTCTAGAATTGCACTTTAGTAAATATATATTAATGTGTATTCATGAAACTGCAACAGGCAGTGACATCTCATAATCTGAAACCACCCAAGATATGAATGGGTGAGTATGCTAAAGGGAAAATGTAGATCTAAAATCTAAACCAAGCATTTCAAGATCATTCTGCTACTTAAGAGGTTTAGGTAATTGACATAGAGTAGCTCATTAAAACCATTTTTTTCTTTTCAATTAATTTTCCTGATTCTCAGTTTCATCATTTTATTTACTATACAGATTGTTTTGAGGAAAATTTAAAAATGTATAGAGGGATGCTTTAAAAAGCTATTGAATAATATTATATAATAATTAAAACTAGTCTCTATAGCCAAACCCTTCCAAATTGTGACTGCACAGGAAGCAATTCATAGCATCATGTAAAAAGTAAGTTCAAAACTAACATACCTGTTTATAATATTTCTTTCATGTGGTAGATGGGGAACAGGATTCTAGGCATTATAGTAGAACTAACACATTCTTATGATCCTAGAATAACTTGCATTATTGTGACTTAACTAGATAAAATTTTGTGTGGAGTATTGACATCTCATTTGTAAGTAAAATTGGTCTATAATGTTACTTTCTTTTATTATTTATGTCTTCCTTTTATATAAAATTATGCTAATTGGATAAAGTAATGTGTTGGAGAATATTCCTTCTATTTTTATCCTCTGGAACAATTGTGTAAGATAAGGGTTATCAGATTCTTGAGGCTTTGGGTAAAATTATCTGTAAAACAATTTGTGCCTGATGCTTGTGTGTGTATGAAGGGGCAAGTTGTACCAAATTTTAGTTTATTTATTTAATTCCTTTAATTATTACAGGACTTTTTGGTTTTCCTTTTCTTCTTGAGTCAGGTGTGCATGTTCGTTATCTTTCTAAGGTATTACTCATTTTATTTAAGTGGGTCTGTATGCTGTTAATTCTAATAAAACTTCTATGTGCCCTTGAATTGAATGGAATGTATATGTAGGTATAAAAATAGAGATTTAAACATAGATATAAATATAAGCTTTAATTGTTGAATATAAGAGTCTATATATTTACAAAATCAAACTATTATTGATTATTACGATTTATGTTAATTTCTGAGGGACAGATGTTTAAATCCCTGTCTCTGACTATAGATTTATAAAAATCTATTTGTAATTTTGTCTTTGTTTTGAGTTTTGAGTTTTAGCTGTTAGATAAAGATTAGATCTGAATTGTGATATTCTTCTGGTAAGTAGTTTATTTTATAATTATGTCCCTAATAAGAATACTTCATCCTTAATTATGTCTTTAAAGATGTATTTGTGTAGCACAGCAGCTAACCTTCGTTAGTATTTGCCCAGTGTATCTTTTCTTATCCATTATTTTTAAAGTTTTTGAGTCATTATATATTTTGAGTCACTATATTTACAAATATTTTAGAATTGATTAATTTATATCCCATTTGAGACCATTTGTTTTTCAATGTGTAGCCTTACTCCATGTATATTTATTGATTACTGACATACTCAGTTTTTAGAATCATTTAATATTATGACTTCCAATTACTATTCTTTTCCTTGTAGTTTTGTTTTTGTTTTTACTGAACCATACCCCATTGCCCTTTATTCTTGTTACTGGTTTAGATATTATACATCCTAATTCTTTTATGTTTAAATTTTAATTCATCTAGATAAGAAAGCAGAAAATTAGTCATCTTTATCAGTGGTCTCCAATCTTTTTGGCACGAGGGTCCTGTTTTGTGGAAGACAGTTTTTCCACAGACCCAGGAGTGCAGCTGAGATGCAGGAGATGGTTTTGGGGTGAAACTGTTCCACCACAGATCATCAGGCACTAGTTAGATTCTCACAAGGAACGCACAAGGTAGACCCCTCGCATGCACAGTTCATAATAGGGTTCACTCTCCTATGAGAATCTAATGCTGCTTCTGATCTGACAGGAGGCAGAGCTCAGGCAGTAGTGCCCACTGGCCTGCCGCTCACCTCCTGCTGTGTGACTCGGTTTCGAACAGGTCACGAACGGATGCTGGTCCACAACCTGGGGGTTTGGTGACCCTGATCTAAATGATACCAAATGATAAATAGATCTTAGCTCTAATTCTGATTTCCTTGCTCCACTTTCTACATGATTTTTTATCTGGTATTTTATATATGTCTTGACTTAATATCAATAAGTTGCTCCTATTTCGTATTATTCATGTCTTGTACATATTTTGAATTACACACGTATTTGCCAATTTATTTGCACGAGTCTAATTGTGAAATATAATTATTTTGACACTTCAATCATCTGGGTTCAGAATATTTGTAACTTAAAAAAATCATTTAGAAGTTATTTCAGAAATAATCACTATTAAAATCTGTCAGTCATTCTCTATATGAAAATATATTTATCTCTCTTTCAGTCTTAAGTAATAATTAAACCAATTTTCATATCTTAGCCTCACTTTTTTAATACACTGAAAATGCTATTCTACTCTTCTGGCTCTAGAACAGACTAGTTAGGTCCAACTTGTCTGTCCTAAGTCTAGTTACACAAAACATATTTCTTTCTGGTGGATTTTTTGAGATTAATATATGTCAACCTTATAATTAAGAAAGGATTATAAAAACATAAAAGTAACATATTTATAAAGAAAACATATGAAGGTCATATTCACATTCTGATATCTGGACTTGAGTTTGCTCTATTAGTGTGACTGGTTGTGTGAACCTGTGAAACAGCTTCCTTTCCATCATATTTTTAAACAGTATTTATTGATTGACTACTTAGGTCCTGGCAGTCTGTGAGTTTCTATGACAACAAAGTTTTAAGACATGAAATCTGCACATAAGGAATCATTTACACTGACTTATAGATAATTGATAGTTATTTCTATTCCAGAGTAGGCATGCAAAACCAGGGGTTAAGTTTCCTAAGTTGTGAGACCGTATGTAGTGAATTTCAGATTTGGCAAAGATTTCCTCCTCAGTTATGCCTCATTTGAGCCATCATTTCTCCTTTCCATTCTCAATATTATCACTTCATTGATGTATAAATTATCTATTACTACCATACTGCTGTGTAACCAACTGCCAAGAAATTTAGTGGCTGAAAGCAAACATCATTTATTATTTATTACACGTCTATGGATTGGCTGGGCTCCTTCACGCATCTGTGGTCAGTTGAGTCTCGAAGGTGGCCCTGCTGATATTGGCTGAGTTTTCTCATATGCCTATGGTTGGCTGGCTGTGGGCTGATCTAGGTTGGCTTTGTTTTTCTCCATGTATCTTTCTCACATTTCTCCTGTAGGCTATTCTGTACATGTTCATGGAAATGCAAAGAGTACAAGAATGAAAACAGAAATATGCAGGTCATTTTCAAACTTCTTCTTGTGTTAAATTTGCTAATAACCCACTGGGTAAATAATGGAGAACAAGCTTCCAGCCAGTATAGGAGCATATTACCAAAAGGCAAGGATATGGAAAGATGGCTAAAATTAATGCCATTTTTGGAATTCATCACTAAACTTGTTTACTGGAGTTTCTATACCTTCACAACCTATCTTTGTAAACTCAGTGGGGGTAGTGGCTAATCTCTTGGCAATCGCCTTTCAAACAGGTAGCAATGCTAAAAATTAGTTTTGAATCCAGGTCCTTCTGATTCAAACTGTCATATTCTTTTCTACTTACAATTCTTCATCTCTTGAAAATTTGGCATGCATGTTATTTGTGTTTTTGTTTCCATTTTTTAAGCTAGTAAGATTCTTGTGATTATAATGAAACTTAAACATCAGTCAAAAGCATAAATCAGTAATATTTCTAAGCATAAATTACGCATAAATTCTACAAAAATATTTATTGATTTTGCTTTGGTTTCTGTTTTTTGTTTTTTCATTTTTTTCTGCAGGGCAGTATACTAATAGTACTCCTCTTGTAGCACTCCGGTTCATTGTTTTGTCTGCTGTATCACATTGGAACAGCCGGTGGTATGGGTCAAGCATTTCTCACTTTGCATCTTACTCTGTATAATGTAAGATCTTTTAGACAGCTTTTTTATCTTTATGTGTATCAATACAAAATTTACAGAAAGAGTTCATACCTTCACATTAGAAAAAAATATGGAAGCTAATTCTTCTTCTCATTTTTATATTTATTTACATAGTAAACACGGCCTGAAAATATAAATAAAACTTTTTGCTTAGAAGGTCATTGCCAGGTGAGATCTACTATTAAAGCAGTTATTCTTCTGTACTGCTTCCAGCATAGCTTGCATTTTAGATAAAAATAACCTTGTTTTATTGCATAGAGTCATTGTTGCTTGTATTTAGTTACTTGAAGCTTATCAACTCATGCCTAAACTACTATAAGAATCCCAGAATTAACTCTCCCTCATGCCCTTGCCCATATCCCCACCTCTCAGGTACATACAACCTTTAGTCTATATCGTCTTTCTTCAATCCTTTATATTACACAAGAAATATTATTTATAAACTTTCATTTTTCTCTTTTTTTATCTAGTTCATAACTCACCTAAAATACCCACAGGCTCATTTGTAAGCTGGCAAACGTTCTCCACGTACATTGATTGCAACATTAAGTAAAATTCATTTTCATCCTCTACCTTAGATCACGAATTGCCTTTCTATAAACTTGGTGCCACCATTTTCTCATTTCCCTAAGCCAAAGTCATATCTAATCTCTCCGTTGATTTCCCCTTCCTATCTCATCAATATTTATATCTTACACATTTTATATCCTTAATTTCTTACATCACTACATCTTCATTCTAACTATTCTTCCCTATTTTAGTCCCTCCTTGGCTCCCTCTTGCTAAATTATAATAGTCATTTGCCCGGTTTTCTGACTTTTCATCTTAACTAGCTTTAGCTTATATGCATCTTCCCCAGGCTGTCAGAATTTCCTTGTAAAATGCACAACTCATTTGGCTTCCATTTTCAGTGGTCCTTACAAACCACTAAAATCTAAGCACTTAATATTTTAACAATGTTGACAGTCCCTCCATATCTTTGCATCTTTGTCTTTTATAACTTTCACATTCTCCTGTATTAGCTCTAGGACTGCTGTAAGAAATACCACAAACTGGGTAACTTAAACAACAGGATTTGTTGTTATTGTTGTTTCACAGTTCTGGAGGCTGGATATCTGAAATCAAGGTGTCTGCAGGGGTTTTTCCCCTCCCTGCTGAGTACTGTGGAGGAGAATCTTTTTCATGCCTTTCTCCTAACTTCTGGTGATTTACCAACAATCTTTGGTGTTCTTTGACTTAAAAAGGCAGTGCTACAATCTGCCTTCATCTCCATATGGCATTCTCCCTGTGAGTATGTCTGTGTGCAAAATTCCTTTTGAATAAGGACACCAGTCGTATTGGATTAGGTTCCACCCAAATAATCTCATTTTTACTTGGTTATCTCTGGAAAGAACCTGTCTCCAAATAAAAGCACATTCTGAAGCAATTGGGTTAGAAGTCTAGTATATCTTTTCAGGAGGGCACAATTCAACCTGCAACACCTCTTGTGTTTTTGCCCTAATATGATGGTGATATGGTTTGGCTGTGTCCACATCCAAATCTCGAATTGTAGCTCTCATAATTCCCACGTGTCATGTGAGGGACCCAGTGGGATGTCATTGAATCATGGGGGCAGGTCTTTCTCGTGCTGTTCTCATGGATACTGAATAAGTCTCACGAGATGTGATGGTTTTATAAATGGGAGTTCCCCTGCACATGCTCTCTTGCCTGTCGCCATGTAAGAGATGACTTGGCTCCTCCTTTGCCTTCTGCTCTGAGTGTGAGGCCTCCCCAGCTATGTGGAACTGTGAGTCAATTAAACCTCTTTCCTTGATAAATAACCCAGTCTCAGTTATGTCTTTATTGGCAGGATAAGAACAGACTAATAACAGATGGATTACTTGTTCTGAAATATGTCATACACTCTCACACCTTAATTTACTTTTACATGCTATTCTTTCTACATAAATCTATTTTTCACTTAAGGTGAGATTTTAAATTCTAATATCAAGGTTAATTATCACCACCTATTATAAGATTCCATCTAAAACAACAACAAAATATTTCTACTCTCTATACTTTTAAAGAATTTCCTATATGATTGTATATTACATTGAAATTGCTTTTTATACATCCCACAAATGAATATGAGCCCTGTTAGTATAGGGCCTGAGTGATACTTATTTTTGTATACAGAGTCTAGCACAGTATTAAGTAATACATCAGATCCTAAATGTATATTTTAGATGAATTAATGAGTGAATGTGTGGATGAATGGATGGACTGCTACCAGGGAAATTTTGTCACAAGAATCTACTCCTTAAAACAGTTAACTCTAAGTTTTTTGCAGGAGGATGTTCAGGTTCCTTAATATAATTGCAATTACACTATAAAATATGATGGATTAAACTCCAGTACTTTCCAAAATAAATTGCCTAGTCGTGCCATTACCTTTTATTACTCCTTGACCTAGTTACATACTTTTTCAAACCATTCTGCATGTTCTGTATTCAGCAGACAAATACAGTTTTTGCTGTGCAAAGTAAAGGAACATAGAATTCTATTCTTTGGTAGTACAGTAATGGGTCTTCTCTGCATCTGTTCCATCTCCATACCCATTTTCCAAAACTCACTTTATTCTTCATTCCAAGCACTTTTAAATATGTTCTCCATTTTGCCGTTTCATTCTACAAAAGATTCTCATTTAATTCTAAGCAAAACTATACCTTGGCCATAGCTGTCTCATTTCTCAATCCCAGTATCATGGTCTATCCACTTTTCTTTTTGGAATTCACTTCTTTTTATGATTACTAAGTGGTCATTTTTACCTCCCATAGCTAACTGAAAGCCTACATAGGCCAGGTACCATTATAACCATTTGAAATACACTCATAAATAAAATAGACAAGTATTTTTGCCTTCATCTAGCTTATATTCTACAAGGCAGACATAAAAATAAACAATAAGCACCCAAAATAAAATAAAATAAAATAAAACATGAGATTTTAGAAAGTGATAGGTGATTTAAAAACAAATAGAAAAATAAATCACAGGGAGATAAGAGTAACTGAAATATAAATGGTGGTTAGAATGGAGCTTGTTGGGAAGATGACACATAAGCAAAGATGTGGATGTGAGGGAGTATCTGTCCATGAAAAGAGTCAAACTCTGTAAAATAATTTGAAGAGATTCATTCTGAATCAAATATGAGTGACCATGGCCCATGAAACAGCCCTCAGGAGGTCCTGAGAACATGTACCCAAGGTGGTCAGTGGCAGGGAGACATGAGACGTCAATCAAATACATTTAAGAAATACATTGGTTTGGTTCAGAAAGGTGAGACGACTCAAAGCATGGGGCTTCCAGGCTATAGGTAAATTTAAACATTTTCTGGTTGACATTTGGTTGAGTTTATCTGAAGACCTGGGATCAATGGAAAGGAATATTCAGGTTAAGATAAAGGATTTTGGAGACCAAGTTTTATTATGCAAAGGAATCTCTCACATAGCAGACTTCAGAGGGAGCAGGCTGTAAATTTTTTTCTTATGGGATGTAAAAGGGTGCCTGGATCTTAATTGAATATCTCTTGGATCTGGAAACAAAATTAAGGAAAAAAGGGGAAGGGAATTCACTACAGAATGTGGATTTTTCCCACAAGAGACTTTGCAGAGCAATTTCAAGGTATGGCAAGGAAATATATTTTGGGGTTAAATATTTTTTCCTTGTCTCATAATGTTATGCCAGAGTCAGACTGAAAAGTAAGTCACAATATATAGGGTTAAATAAAACCCATCTGATGATAATTTATGGCTTGTAGAACATGAATCCCTAGACTCTTTAGGTAGAAATTTGGGCAAGATAAAAATTCAGAACTTTGTCCTCATATCAAATATGAGTGAGAAGACTTCCAAGAAAAGTGGACAGTCAGTGCACAACCCTAATTGAGGAGATGCCTGGCATGTTTGAGGGATAGAAAGGAGCCCTGTGGATGGAGATAAGAGAAGAGGTGGGTGGGAAGGAAAAGTAGAAAATGCAACCAAACATAACTTGCAGATCATGTGCGACACTGAAAATCGTATGTGTAATGCCAGGACTAACTACATAATCATCACTTTCTATTTCTTTGCCCTGTTACGTTGTCTTGAGAGCACATATTACTATCTATATTTATTCAATTTATTTGATTGTTAAAGGTCTCTAATTTTACTCTCCTCCTAGAATGGAAGATCCTTGGGACCAAGACCTTTACTCATACTTAGATTGGCGCCTTGGACATGGTAATGTTCCAGTGTGTTTGTTGAAACATTAATGTTGCTTGATATCTTCTTACACTTCCTAACTGCCACTTCGCTAGTTAGACCTATTTTTCCAGTCATTGATATTTGGACTCAAAATATATGTGCTGATTTGAACTATAACAATGGGAAATGAAAACAGCATAGTAGCCTAGTAGGGATGTACTCCAAGTCTGTCAGCACAAAAGTTTTCACTGTGTTTGTTTATTTATTTATTTATTTATTTTTCTACAATGTGTATGCTTGGATACACTGAACCTACTAACTGGTAAGGATAAGCCCCTGGCCATGCTTATAATACACACAAACAAATAATAAACAAGCTGTTCTTAGTTTCTATAAAGATGTAAAGTTAAGACCAGTACTCTACTGTCCATATCCTCAGAAATTGGAACTCTATTCAGCTTAGAAATATCTTCTTAATGGAGAAAAATCAGAAAGAAAGAAAGAAAGAAAAGGAAAAGAAAGAAAAGAGAAAGAAAGAAGAAAAAGGAAGAAAGAAAGAAGAAAAAGAAAGGAAGAAAAAAAGAAAGAAGGAAAGAAAGACAAGAAAGAAAGAAAGAAAGAAAGAAACTAGCCCTCTTTAATATTTGTAGATTTTGTAGATTTGTACATTTGTAGTATTTATGGATAAATCATTTGTTTAATATATGAATAATAAAATAATGTTATATAAAATTAAAAATAAGCAGAATCATCTGCGTATGTTGCTTATGTCATAGTTCAATTATTTTCTTTTTTTCTGTTTTATTTAATTTATTTATTTATAATTATTATTTTTTAGATGGGGTCTTGCTGAGTACAGTGGCCATTTATAGACACAATCATGGCACACTACAGTCTCTAACTCCTGGACTCAAATAATCTCTCTGCCTTGGGTTCGCAAAGTGCTGGGATTACAGACATCTAATTTTCATACCATACATCCCAGCTTGTGAGTGTCACATGAACAATAGGTAGGATAGAGATAAGGCCAGTCAAGAACTATATGTTCAACCCAGAAATCCAGCAGAGAAAACTTATGCTACCATTGCTTCAGGATGTTAGAGAAAAGTACACCTTATTATGGGACTTTTGGAAGATAACATCTATTGGAAATAACTCAAATGGAGCTCTATGGAAAAAAAATAGTAAGATTTTTAAATTGAACATACAGAATTAATTAGTGATAGTCCATTCAATTATTTCTGTAAATAAATTATTCAAAGAGAAATATAATGGGAACTAACATAATTTGAGAAGCAGCAAGCCATAGGGTTTAATTTCATGAACACAAAAGCAACACTGTGACTCAAACACTAGCAAAGCTGCTTCAAAAATCTGAGACCTTGGGCCAGTTACATTAATTTCTCTGTACGTCAGTTTCTTTATGTTTAAAATGATGCTAAAAATAGTACCTCTCTCATGGGGTTGGAATTAACACACATGAAATGCTTAGAATACTGCCTAGTAGATAATAAGTACTATTTAAAAGTTTTAACTATTTTGAATAGATATAATAAATATGTGCCAAGATGTACTCATTATACCATTCAATTCTCATACAAACAATGCAAAATAGTATCACCATTTCTATTTTTAAAGGTTAGGAAACAGGCTTGACAAACTTACTAGCTCTGCCCAAATCCACACATGTAGTAGATTCTGAAGCCAACGTTTAAAAAAAGCTCATCACATTTGAAAACTTATATGTAAAACTCTTTCATGCCACTTCCAAGGTAGTTATAGGTCAATAATTGCTAATATCTAATTTATTGGTACTCTATAGGTTCTTATGTCAAGCCCACATAAGCTTTTCTTTTCTTGATCTTTTTCTTAATTTTTGAAATTGGCCTTATTTTCTGTGTGATGCTTCTTCGGATTCCTGTTTGCTCTTCCATAAATTCAGATTCCCTCCCTTTCCCCCATCCCACATTTATTTTAGTAATAAATTTACTTTATTGTATATTCATCCATTCTTTGGAAAGAATTAATAACTGCCTCTTGGGAATTCCTCACTTTTCCAAAAAGAAAACATTTTTGGTAAGAGAACATGTAATAAGATTTTTCTCGTAAACAAACAAATGAACAATATGGCCCTTTTTTTCTTCTCCTTTATCTGTAGCCACTGTTAAAGGCAAAGTATATTGAAAAAGGCTTTAGTGATTGTCTCACCTGATGGACACACGTTGAGAATATATGATGATACAGAAGGCAGACATTCTGCCTCAAAACATTTTATTATGCATGGATTATAGGTAGCTGGTGCCCAAAATTCAGATAATTGGAAACATCAAAATGTTTAAATGGATTTTGAAGAATAGCTGATTCACTTAAATGTAGCACAAATTATTTGAAAATGACAAATTATCTACTCCTTAAAATGAAAATGAGAAATGTACCTGTGCATGCTTTCAATTCTGACATTTAAATGACATGGTGGGGTGATTTTTCTAAATGTAATGCTGAATTTTTATTTTATGTTGTTTATTCACTAAAATAGTTAAGCACTTAAAATATTTCAGCCACACATAAAACAAATTTAAGCTTCATTACATCTGGTAATACATTGCAAAATAAAAGTTCATTGTAGAATATGTTTGGCAATAAATTATAAAAGCTTAATAAAATAAAGATATTATAAATAAATGCATGTTACATAATACATTGGATAATAAATTACTAAAGCTTTCAAGTAAATTTCACAATGATCAATTATAACCCGGAAAAATATTAGAAATTTAGAAGTATTCAAAAAATTTGGAATACGAAAGGATAAGTATAGCATTCCAAGTGCTGAAAATCTCATAAACAAAAGTTTAAATTTGGTAATGTGTCTGATACATGCTGTGATATGGTAAAACGCCCATGATGATCAATAGATATAGTTTATGATAATGCCCTATGAAATGAAACTTTTTTGTTACCTTTCCCTTTTTCTACATGTAACAGATGGGACTCCTGCTTCATTTGCTTAAATTACTGCAGTGATGATACATTTTTGGTGTGAAGGTCCAAACAGGACCCCCCTTTTTAAAAGAAACTATTATGTAATTTCATGTTTGCCTTTATGAAATTTAATTAATACTTTGCCTACTGTAACCTCTTCCATGAAAGCAAGGTCTTACTATTGATGATCGTTAGATGTATATATCAGACATTATATAGTCAAACCATATATTATAGGGCATATATATTGTAGAGCATATTTTATATATATATACAATACTATATATACTATATATATATATATATATACACATAGTACAGTAAAGTTTTGCTGAAGTTGTTTGAATTAGCAAAGGCATAACTAATATGAATAACCCCCCAAAAAAAGCTAAGCAAGCCTGGGAAAAGAGTGTTCCTGGCAAAAGAAACATGAGTTTAAAGGCTTTGAGTCTTGGAGGGTTGGAGAAATGAGAATATGGCAATGGTGACTGAAATGGAATGCAGTTGGAAGAATTACAGTAGATGGGCTGGGAAAGGTACAGAGCACAGGTTCTATATGATATTGTAGGATAAAGTAAGAGTCTGGATTATTTTCAAAGAGTAGTGAAACATTATTACATTGTGTTAAAAAAAGAATTATGTGATATAATGTACATATTTAAAGGTAACTGTGTAGAGTGTTCTATTGTGTAGAGAATAGACTGTTAGGAGTAAAAGTAGAAATTTTGTCCAGTGACAGACACTGGTGTCCCAGACAAGGGTAGAGACAGAGTTATGTTTTGGAGCTACAGAGACTGTGCTTGCTGATAAATTAGAAAGAGGGATAACTTATTCTATTTTATGGAATAAAGAGTTGCTTGATTCTAAAAAAAAAAAGGGTGGGGGAGAAGGAAGAGGTGTAGGAGGGGTAGACACAGAGAACAACAAGAATCTAATAAAAACTGTCTAGTCATTTGGCTTGAGTAACTGGGTGACTATTTGAGGAATTACACCAAAGGGCAAGAAATGGCTGACTAATACACGGTTTGGGCACATGTAAATCACACGTATTATTTTGGGCATGTAATTGAGATTGTCAACTAGATGATTATACTTGAGCTTGAAATAAGACGTTGATTATTAAAGATTATCTTAAATATCTGCAAAAACATTTTATATGATTGATAGTATATTAAATAGAGAACACTTAAGTAACATAGTTATGGTTTTAATTATTAATTAAAATAATCATAGTTCAAACCCCAAGCTGATTCTCAAGGTAAGTTTGGTTGGTTTGTACCACTCTGCACTACGCCTAACCTGCAATGAAAGATCCAACATATATTCAGAAAGCAGTAACTTAAGGGAGAGTGTGACCAGTAAAATTTATAACTGAGAAGAAAGACCTTTTTTTGGCTGGTGGAATGCATGAAGTCATTCTAGGAGAAATAGTTGAAGAGGTGGAATTTCAATAGGTAAAGTTGATGGCAAAAAGAGAATGTGGGGATGGGCAAGGCAAAGAAGGTGGAATGTTGATGCTAGATACTGGCTGTTATGGTGAAGAAATTACATTGTCTTCTGAAAAGAAAAAGCTCTGTAAGTTTTTGAGTAGGCTTAGACGGCTGGCCATATGAAAGTATTAGTAATGTACAGCATATGTCCCTCTTATAGAAAACCATTAAAGGTCTAAGCTAAATGGACCAAAATTCACCTATTTTACATGTGATAAACTTGAAACTAAGATGAAAGTTTACTCACAAAAGATTATATAAATAGCTAATGGTTAATCTAGAATTAGAACTCAGGTGTCATGGTATACTGATTAAATATTTCTTGTATTCCTGGAGTGTAGTGACTATTCATAGGCAAAATCATTACAGCACATTGCAGCCTCAAAGTCCCAGTCTCAAGTGATCCTCTCACTTCAGCCTCCAGCGTAGCAGTGACTACAGATGTGCACCACTGTACCCAGCTATGGCAAGGATTATTCATAATTGTCAAATTCTATTAGGAAGGATCCTCCCTCCCTATCTTATGCGGAATATTTAACTTGATTACTATTCATATGTGAAAGTTTTATGTTATACTCATGTATTAGTTTGTTCCCACACTGCTATAAAGAAATATCTGAGACTGAGTAATTTATAAAGGAAAGAAGTTTAATTGACTCACAGTTCCTCATGGCTAGGAAAGGCTCAGGAAACATAAAATCATGGTGGAAGGGGAAGCAGGCATGCCTTACAAGGCAGCAGGAGGGAGAGAGCAAGTAAAAGCAGGGAAAACTGCCTTATAAAGCAATAAGATCTTGTGATAACTCACTATCATGAAAACAGCGTAGGGGAAACCACCCCTATGATCCAATCACTGCCCCCTTGGTCCCTCCCTCCACACTTGGGTTTTATGCGGATTACAATTCAAGATAAGATTTGCATGGGGGTATGGAGCCAAACCATATCATTCCATCCCTGTCCCCTCCCAAATCTCACATCCTCACATTTATAAACACAATCATGCCTTTCCAACAGTCCACTAAAGTCTTATCTCATTCCAGCATTAATCCAAAAATCCATAGTCCAAAGTCACGTCTGAGACAAGGCAAATCCCTTCTGCATATAAGCCTGTAAAATTAAAAGCAAGTTAGGTACTTTCTAGATACAATGGGGGTACAGGCATTGGGTAAACACTCCTATTTCAAAAGAGTAATTGGCTAAAACAAAGAGTTTATAGGCCCCATGCAAGCCCAAAATCCAGCAAGGCAGTCATTAAATCTTAAAGCTCCTAATTAATCTCCTTTGACTCCATGTCTTACATCCAAGTCATGCTGAGGTGGGCTCCCATGGTCTTGGGCAGCTCTGCTCCTATGGCTTTGTAAGGTACAGCCCCCCTCCCGGCTGCTTTCATGGGCTGGTGTTGAGTGTTTGTGGCTTTTGTGCAGTGTAGGCTCTTGGTGGATCTACCATTCTGGGATCTGGAGAAGGGTGGCCCTCTTCTCACAGCTCCACTAGGCAGTGCCCCTGTGGGGGCTCCAATCCCACATTTCCCTTCTGCACTGCCCTAGCAGAAGTTCTTCATGAGGGCTCTGCCTCTGCAGCAAATTTCTGCCCAGACATCCAGGTGACTCCATACATCCTCTGAAATCTAGCTGGAGGTTCCCTAACCTCAAGTCTTGACTTCTGTGCACCTACAAGCCCAACACCACATGTAAGCTGCCAAGACTTGAGGCTTGCACCTTCTGAAGCCATGGCCCAAGCTATACACTGGCACCTTTTAGCCATGGCTGGGCCACAGTGTGCCAAGTCCAGAGGGCACACAGTGCAGCAGTGGGGCCTATCCCAGAAAACCATTTTTCCCACCTAACCCTCTGGTTCTGTGATGGGAGGAGTTTCCATCAAGCTCTCTGACATATCCTGGAGACATTTTCCCCATTGTCTTGGTAATTAACATTTGGCTCCTTGTTACTTATGCAAATCCCCATGCTGGCTTGATTTTCTCTTCAGAAAATGGGTTTTTCTTTTCTGTCGTATCATCAGGCTGCAAACTTTCCAAACATTTATGCTCTGCTTCCCTTTTAAATATAAGTTCCAATTTCAGATCATCTCTCTCAAGTTCAAAGATCCACAGATCTCTAGGGCAGGGGCAAAATGCCACCAGTCTCTTTGCTAAAGCATAGCAAGAGTGACCTTTGCTCCAACTCCCAAAAAGTTCTTCATCTCCCTCTGAGACCACCACATCCTGTACCTTATTGTCCGTATCACTGTCAGCATTTTGGTCAAAGCCATTCAACAAGGACCTAGGAAGCTCCAAATTTTCGCACATCTTCCTGTCTTCTTCTGAGCCCTCCAAACTGTTGCAATCTCTGCCTGTTATGCCGTTCCAAAGTAGCCTCCACATTTTTGGGTATCTTTACAGCAGTAACCCACTCTACAGCTACCAATTTATGGTATTATTCCATTCTTGCACTGCTAAAAGAAATACCCCAGACTGGGTAATTTATAAAGGAAAGAGGTTTAATTGACTCACAGTTCCACATGGCTAGGGTGGCCTCAGGAAGGAGAAGCAATGCATGCATTACATGGTGGCAGGAAAGAGACAGCAAACAAAAGCATGGAAAACTGCCTTATAAAACCATCGGATCTCATGGGCACTCAGTCAGTATCATGGAAACAGCATATGGGAAACCGCCCCCATGATCCAATCACTTCCCACCTTGGCCCCTCCCTTGACACGTGAGGATTATGAGGATTACAATTCAAGATGAGATTCATGTGGGGACACAGAGCCAAACCATATCAATCCCACTATGAAATCTAATAATATTACTTATCAACAGATTTTAATCTAGTAAAATGAGATATTTATTGTTAAAAGATAATTATTAATGTATATTATATACATAAAATGTTGGTTTGTTACTAGAAGTGTCACTTCAAAAGAGTAAGAAGAATCAGTTACTAATCTGACTTGGACTAAAATTCCACAGATCTTTGTCATAGCATTTAAACAATGTATGATATTTATTTGCCCATCTTGGAGATGTTACTTTTATATCTGCATTCCTTAGTTTAATACTAGATATGTTATATTTTCTGAAAAAGTACTACAAATCATTTGGATTATCCAAAAATACATGATTATCATTACCAGCACCACTATTATCGGGCTATGCTATGACTTGTCTGAGGCTTGCCTCTTTCATTTGTTTTATTTGAAAGTGACTGAAACCCAAAAGCAATCAGTCTACCCAAAAGGAAGATTTATGATTAACACACTGGGACACATCTGAATGACCCAGGGCAATAAGGGGCCTAGATGGGGCATTAGCTTCTTAATATGGTCCAAGTATCCAGAGTCCTTACTCAGAAAGACACCAATTTGTCCAGCTTGAATGGAGTATCTAGCCACAAACAAATTTTATCTGCTAAGGGTCATGGACATGTTTTGATATGGGATGCCTATTACCATAACCATTCAAATAACTGAAGTTTGGAGATCAATTTGATGAGTTGTCAATTCAAACAAAATTAAGTGCTGAAAGCCACTGTCCTAAATAATCAATTTTCCAGTTGATTAATATGTAAAAATTTCCAATTGTTAAATATGTAAAATTCACCAAATATACTAGTTATCAAAAACGTTTCCAACAGGTTTGATGGGTCAGTTAACAGCTTTAACAAGGATGTATACATTTCATCACTCCTGACACATAATTTAATATATGCACACAGAGACACATCTATACATATACATATCTCTTCATAAATATTAACTTTCTGTTGACAATTTTAAATATAAACTGAACCTAATTAATATTATAGTTTGTTCCCAAAGATAACACATTATACCTGACATACTTTAAACTTGGAAAGTTAAAAAAAAATCAAAAAGCCTCTAAAAGATACCTAAAGTAGCTGAAAGAATCACATTATTTATTAAATGCTGGAAGTTTGGTTTTTAACAAGAAGGATTTGGAAACATTGACTTCTTAGCTGTGAAAAGAAAGATTCAATATCAAAGAATAAAAGTGTCCAAGTAGGAAAACAAGGGATGGATGCCCTGGAGGGATAACTATAATGGACCCCATGATAGAAATGGACTAGAAAGTCACAGGAGCAACCACATCACATAATAAATTGTTGCAACTAATTTCTAAATGAAACAAGTGAAATTTAAAATGCTACCCAAAATTTCCAGATGAATCCTAAAGCCCTGAAAACTACAAAACTAAAATAAAGTGTAGTTGAGTTTGGTTTTTTAATTATATGAACCTGAAAATTTCCCATATAAAATAATGATGCTTTGGTTACAGAACATACCATTTGCATTTTGAAAGAAATATATACACATATTTAGAATTTTAATATGAGTACTTTGAGTTGTAATGTTCATAAAGTTATATTTCAGTAGTGGCAACATAAATTGTATATTCCTAAGCTCTTAAAATATTCCTGTTAAAGCATTTAAATTATTGTGTGAATTTGTTAAAATCATAACCAAATTTCACAAATGCGTTAAATTGGTCATTTAGCAAAATATTCGTCAGGAAGATTGGTTTTTGGCAGAATTACTATGTGGCAAACTGAATTTCAGTAATTTGGTTTGGTAAATTTATCTTCAGCAAATTGGCTTGATTTCATGCATGGTTGGGGGATAATGTTTATTCTTACGGATGTCTCCTACACAAAGATCTCAAATCATGCCAGTGGTAGAACACGAACAAATGACACTCCTCATATCCCTATCTCTAGTTGAGCAGATAGCCTTTCTCTTTTTTGTGGTAGAAAAATCATTGACGTGCCAGTAAGCTAAAAATGTCATGCTCCCTGGTGGGACTGCTAAAGGAGTTAAAACAAATTGAGTATTTAAATAATGCCTTTGGGGCACCTTTATTTATTTCCCCTGCAGTCAATCCAGTTTTTAGCTTCATGCCCATTATGATTCAAGTACTAACTCTGCCAGAAGGCTCGCCGTCACATGGAAATAACCATGGCCTTTGTTAAATCCCTTTGCTTCTGTAGCTTACTTCAAAACTTGGCAGAATAGAGGAGGAAACTGCAAGCTGCCGATGCTGGTGTTCTCGCACTGCTGCCATCAGTTAGGCTACTTCTGGTTCTTCAGTGCTTAGTTCTCTAGGATCTGGGGTCAATTCTAAACCCTGCTGTGGGCTCAGATCATACTGGGGAAAATGTCTGACAAAATTTTGGCAGATGCATTATCTGAACACTGCCTGCCAAAACCTCTGCTGTGAGCAATGCAAAACCTGGCCAGCCTTGAGAAGGGTTGGCCAAGTTCCAACCCATGGAATAACCCACATGTTCTACCTACTGTGCCATTTGGACTGCTGCCAAATGCAACATCAGCTGCCAAGAGCAATGTATGCCTCTGTGCCTCCCAGCAGACTGCCTCCAGGAATCAGGACACTGTTTTCTTCCTCTATATTTGCATGCCCTGGATCCTGTGGTCCCTATTCAGCCCCAACTGTGCCATGCCCCACAGAACCATATTCTACATCATATATGTCCCTTCCAAAGGCACCTAGAATACACGGTGAACCCACAGATCTAGCTCTAGCTGCTCGTTAGGTCCATAGTGATCCATGTCTTGTGAATCTTGACCACCAGGAATGGGAGGGCATTATCTCACCCCTAATATGCCATATCCCTCTCCAGGGCCACATCCTGTTCCTCCTCCTCCCCAAGCACCAGGGCCAGCACCACCTGTTTCACAGGACACTGTTTTGCCAGGAGCCTGCAGATTACCCTCACCATATTCTGACCATGCAGAAGCATATCCTACACCAGGACTCTATCTTATTCCCAATAATCTTTTCCAAGTGCCCCCAGGAACTTCTAGAGCTCCGCCGATGCCTGGTGGCCCTCATTCTTACTATTAGGTTAACAATAGATGAAGACATGATCTTTGTTTTTTTAAGTAGATGTATATAAGCACAAATGCATATACAAAAATTGCTGGCTTCACTTTTCTTAAAGGGTATTCCAGAAAGAACAACGCTTGTACTTCTCAGAGAAGATACCTGTTTCTTATACTTGGATATGTAGTACATTTGATGGATATAATCAGATAATGTAGAAGTAAATAATTCAAATGTGATTTTTATTTGGTTTTCATTGAAAGTTATACATGATTAAGTATTGAATAGCTCTTTTATACAAATTGTTTAAATTATAAAACTACACACAAATCTAAACTGATGTGGATTATTGTTACAAACTGAAACTTTATTGGCAAATTATTTGAAGTATTTTTGTATAATTAACCCCCCAAAAAATAAACTTTGAACACATTCACATTTTGTCTTAACCAAATGATGCCTTTCAACATTTTGAACTACTTTATTTATAGGATAAACAAACCTGTTTCTTTTGAGGTTATATTTTGGGTACATATTTAATATTGTCAGTAATTATTGTCAGATGTTGAGTTCATTAGCCAGCCAGTATTCATTTTTATCCTTGATCTTTCAGTAAAATCTTTTTTTGTATTTGTTTTATTTTTAGCCATGTGGGTCATACAGCACTCAAATCTGCCATTTAAGGAAATTAACTTCTTTTCTTTTTAATCCAGGCCAACATGTATGGAAATTATATTCTTAGAGAATTGATGATCTCTTCGTATTGCTTTGGAATAGATTATGAAATGTTCAGATTGCTTTGGGAAGAATTCAAGTAAGGAAATAATTCTCTCTTTTGTTTTAAACCCCACACTATATAAACTGTAGGAACTGGTTTATTGGAAGAAGTAATTTTCATGCCCACAAAACCTGAGGCATTTATTCTGCCTAGACTAGTCCCTGTAGTCCCCCTCCTCCCCAGTTCTTTAGAAGACGTATTTCTCTTGATTCCTCTCTGATACAGAAAACTGGCACATTCTAGAGGTCTATCATAAAAAACATATAGCAGTTATGTCTAGAGAGCCTTAAGTCATGTGGACATGACTCTTTTCTTTGGTACAAGTGTGAATCAAAATATGCATCTATCTTTCAGAGTCTGGTTAAACTGTGTCATTTTCTGTTATGTAGTTGCCTGGATCTGCTTATAAAGTGCTTATGATTAACAGTTCAGTTCTATAGTTGGTGACAGGTAAATAAGTAGACTTGAATGTTGTCTTTGAAAAAAAAATCCTCTAGCTTTAGCACTGAAAATAATAACAAATTGTAGATCTTTGCAACTGAGTTTAAAACTTTAAAATGGTGGAGCAAAGTATCTACTTAGGTTTAACATTAAGGCAGGTGCTTAATACAACTTCAGAAAAATCATAAAGGCAATGGTGCATATTTCAATGCTATAGATAAAAATCCATGTTTGGTCCTAACAGATGACCTTAAGAAGAGGGGGCGCCTTTGTGTGTGAATATGTATGTGTGTGTCCATGTACATGCATATGCATGCAGGCATGCATGTGTGTAGGCAAGTGATTGTATTTTTAAGTTCCAGATGTGATATTTGGTCATCCAAAATAAAAATAACGAAGTCAGAGGTCACCCAAAATTTGAGAAAACAGCATCTTTTAAAATGAGGCCACCATTCACTGACTCAGCTGATCTAGAAATTAATTTATTAAACTAAATTAGTATTTGTACTTGCTCTCATAGACACCAAAACTGCAGCAGTGAGAAAAATAGACAGAAATCACATCTTAACAAGCTTGCATTAGAGTGGGAAAAATAATAATGCAGAAAAAAACTAATTAAAATGTATAGCATGTCAAGTGGTGTTAAGAGCTAAGAAAAGAACTATGCAGGCAAGTGAATAGGCGGTGCCCAGTTGGGTAGGGATGTGTTTGTGTGTGTGTGTGTGTGTGTGTGTGTGTGTGTGTACAATTGTGGCTATGTGATCAATGTTAGCCTTACTCAGAAAGTAAGACCTGGAAGACTTGAGAACTTCAAACATGGAGAGTTCATGGAGAAAAGTACTCCAGAGAAAAGGAAGAGTAAGTACAAATGCTCTAAAACAGGGGCTTGTCTGACACATTCCAGGAAGAGTAATGAGGTCAGCGCAGTTGGAGGGTAAGGGGAATATAAGATGAGATCAGGGAGATGAGTAGGGGCCAGATTGTATGAGAGCTTGAAGTCCTAATAAGAAATCCACTGTAGGGAATCATCACAGGGACTTGCAGGCCTCTTTGACAAGTTTTCTGTCCTTCATCCCTGACATTCAATAAATCAATAAATTCTATAGATCTACTCCAGGAATGTCCGAATAATTCCTTTGCTTCTCTAGCTTTCTACCATCACTGCACTAGATCAGCTTTCATCATTTCTTGCTTGGGCAATTTCAGTAGCTGTCATGTTGGGCAACCTGATTTTTCTGTCCTCCCCATTGACACTAGACAAGTCTTCCTTAATCTCTTTAAAATCACAAATCTCATCACATGAAAACTTAAACACATTTTCATTGCAACACGATAAGCCCAAAGGCTAACATGATATTCACAAACATGGTGGACAATCTTGTCTTAAATTTTCGGTTTTATCCCCAGTTGGCACATTGACCCCCAACCTCTCTATACCTACAACAATCCACTCATATTTAATTTGAATTAGATAACTGTTTCTCTGCAATACCAGGCCTCAGTATTTTTTATCTCAAATAGTATTTTGCACTTTCTTGTATTTCTTAATAATCTTTAGTCATTGGACTCCATGTGTTATTTCTGTCTGTGTTACAAGGATGTTTTCTGCATGTGGCTTTATGCTGCATATTCAACCTAATAGACTATTTCTGGGTATCCATGGAGGGCAAGAGCTGTGAGATCACCTGGATACTCCTATCAGAATCAGTAAACTGCTTGATAATATAGAATAATCAATGGGCACCTGTGATGACAGCAAATTTATAGGTACATAACATATTTAAGAATATAGGCCCTGGAGTCAGATTATTTGATATTGGGAAAGAGACTTAAATTCCTTTGTGTAAACTAAAATTAATAACGATGCCAAACTGGTTGGGTTATTACAAAGATTAGCACAGTGCCTGTCACATCACATATTCTCAATAAATACTTGCTACAGTAGTCTTCCCTTATCCACAGGGAATACATTCCAAATTCCCTAGTGGATGCCTGAAACAATGGATAATACCAAACTTCATGTGTAGTGTATGCCAGTTTCTTTTCCTTCTTTACTTTAATGGAAAGAAGATTCGTTCTTATGACAGACCATAGCAACCTCATCATACATTTTATTCCTTTCCTTATTAATTAAATGAAGAACTTTACTGTTTTCACTTAAAGGAAACATTTTACAGCTTCTCTTTGGCATGTTTGGATTGCCAGCATTACTACTCTTGTCCTTTCAGATCACTATTGAGTAAAATAAGGGTTGCTTGAACACAAGCACTGCAATACCATGAAAGTCGATCTGATAATGCAGATGGCTACAGGTGACCAACAGGCAGGTAGATTATACAGCTCAGATATTCTGGACAAAGGAATGATTTACATCCAGGGTGGAGCACAGTGTGAGATTTCATCAAACTACTCAATGGCACACAATTTAAAACTAGTCAGTTGTTTATTTCTGGAATTTTGTTTTAATGGAGTCTCGCTCTGTCACCAGGCTGGAGTGTAGTGGTGCAATCTCAGCTCACTGCAACCTCCACCTCCTGAGTTCAAGTGATTCTCCTTCCTCAACCTCCCAGAATTTTTCATTTTATATTTTCAGATCACCGCTGACCACGGGTAACAAACCACAGAAGGCAAAACAGGAGATAAGTGGTGACTAACGTATGGTGAATATTATAAGCCAGGTTCACCATTAAAAAGGCAGGGAATGAATTCACCCTGCTAAGATAGAGTCTTGCGAAGGGAAAACATATGGGGTCAAGTGAAAGGTGTTAGATGGTTCAGAGAAAGATGAATACTGTTTCTGTAATGAGAGACTCCCAGAATAGGTATAGGCACAACATTGATTCACTTGATACACCCATGAGTTTATAAATTATTTGGGCAGTTTCAGGGCTTCTGGGCACCCCATTCAGAGATGGCCATAGCATACTAAACCAGCAATCACCTACCTGCCACATGAGATCCATTTTTGATATACTGGGGGAGTTCTTACTACTTGGAAACAAAGTTAGTCAAAGAAGAGAATTTATCTTGTGGGTTTAGAGCCATAAAATGACATTTTGCACTATTTTATAATTCATTTCTATTCCAATGTTTGTGCAGCCAAGATAATTACTTGCTATTATATATATATATATTCCTGGAGCCTATTTCAAGGAATGATACATAATAGGACTCAATAAGTTTTTGCTCAATGAATTAATGCTGAATCTTCACTTCCTCTTGGCAATCAATATTTTAATTACATTGGTGGCAGTTATGGTTAATTCATGAAGCACTAATGGGAAACAAGCACATTCCACAGGAAGAAAATATGGAGCAGAATGCAACAAATAGCATTATGGATACCATTAGGTAAATATATTAGTCTCTTCCCATGCTGCCCCATCACCTGTGTAGTATAATCTAAATCCCATACGGCATAAAACAGCAGTGCTAAACACCTTCTGTTAGTGTCATTTCTATTCATTTTACAAATCTTCTAGCAGTCGTTGAAGCTCAAAATCATGTTCATAACTTTGACTCCCTATTTACCCTCCCTGTTATTTTAATCAACTTACTGAGTTAAAGTTATGAGTTAAAGTATCAATGATAAAGGAGAAAGTTCATGTTCTCAATGTGCTCAAGTTTTGCTGTGAGGAGAGACAAGTGAGCAGAAAGAATAAATGCTTGAGAAATACATAGAGAACTCTGCAGATGTAGGATATGAAACCTAGGCTGGATCTTAAAGGATGAACCAGGCCAAATTACCTTCATAATACATCCTTCTGAAATATTTGGTGTCAATACACTTTTTCCTGGCAATCTGTTTCAGATGTTATTTTTAAGGTAAGTTCTATTTATCTTCACAGATATATTACATCGCATGATACCTTTATGCTGCACTCCATGTTGTATGAAAGTGGCATGAAGATGTGACAGGTGGAATAACCATCCATCTGGGTTTAATGAGAAACTCCTGATCTACACCTGTTATCCAGTTTAATTAATAATAATATCCTTTCCATCCCTAGAGTATTTTGGCTCAAGCAATAAATTATATGGTCACCCTAAAAAAGACTGACCAAAATGGTCTTAATGTTTTCTTCAGCTTGAACTAGACTAAGTTATAGACACGCCTTACCCTGCCTCTTGGTCCCTGACTTCTCTCTTATCACTGACTCCCACCCTAAACTACAGCACCTTAGCCTAACTACAGCAGCTTCCTCTCCGTTTTCTTCTTTTTTTTTTTTTTATTATACTTTAAGTTTTAGGGTACATGTGCACAACCTGCAGGTTTGTTGCATATGTATACATGTGGCATGTTGGTGTGCTGCACCCATTAACTCATCATTTACATTAGATATATCTCCTAACGCTATCCCTCCCCCCCTCCGCCCACCCCACAACAGGCCCCAGTGTGTGATGTTCCCCTTCCTGTGTCCAAGTGTTCTCATTGTTCAGTTCCCACCTATGAGTGAGAACATGTGGTGTTTGTTTTTTTGTTGTTGCCATAGTCTGCTGAGAATGATGGTTTCCAGCTTCATCCATGTCCCCACAAAGGACATGAACTCATCCTTTTTTATGGCTGTATAGTATTCCACAGTGTGTATGTGCCACATTTTCTTTTTTTTTTTTAAGGTATTTCTTTTTATTTTATTTTATTTTATTATTATTATACTTTAAGTTTTAGGGTACATGTGCACAATGTGCAGGTTTGTTACATATGTATACATGTGCCATGTTGGTGTGCTGCACCCATTAACTCGTCATTTAGCATTAGGTGTATCTCCTAATGCTATCCCTTCCCCCTCCGCCCACCCCACAACAGCCCCCAGAGTGTGATGTTCCCCTTCTTGTGTCCATATGTTCTCACTGTTCAATTTCCACCTATGAGTGAGAACATGCAGTGCTTGGTTTTTTGTCCTTGCGATAGTTTGCTGAGAATGATGATTTCCAGTTTCATCCATGTCCCTACAAAGGACATGAACTCATCATTTTTTACAGCTGCATAGTATTCCATGGTGTATATGTGCCACATTTTCTTAATCCAGTCTATCATTGTTGGACATTTGGGTTGGTTCCAAGTCTTTGCTATTGTGAATAGTGCCGCAATAAACATACGTGTGCATGTGTCTTTATAGCAGCATGATTTATAGTCCTTTGGGTATATACCCAGTAATGGGATGGCTGGGTCAAATGGTATTTCTAGTTCTAGATCCCTGAGGAATTGCCACACTGACTTCCACAATAGTTGAACTAGTTTACAGTCCCACCAACAGTGTAAAAGTGTTCCTATTTCTCCACATCCTCTCCAGCACCTGTTGTTTCCAGACTTTTTAATGATCGCCATTCTAACTGGGGTAAGATGGTATCTCATTGTGGTTTTGACTTCCACTTCTCTGATGGCCAGTGACGATGAGCATTTTTATGTGTCTTTTGGCTGCATAAATGTCTTCTTTTGAGAAGTGTCCGTTCATATCCTTCGCCCACTTGTTGATGGGGTTGTTTGTTTTTTTCTCATAAATTTGTTTGAGTTCTTTGTAGATTCTGGATATTAGCCCTTTGACAGATGAGTAGCTTGCAGAAATTTTCTCCCATTCTGTGGGTTGCCTGTTCACTCTGATGGTAGTTTCTTTTGCTGTGCAGAAGCTCTTTAGTTTAATTAGATCCCATATGTCAATTTTGCCTTTTGTTGCCATCGCTTTTGGGTTTTAGTCATGAAGTCCTTGCCCATGCCTATGTCCTGAATGGTAATGCCTAGGTTTTCTTCTAGGGTTTTTATGGTTTTAGGTCTAAGATTTAAGTCTTTAACCCATCTTGAATTAATTTTTGTATAAGGTGTAAGGAAGGAATCCGGTTTCAGCTTTCTACATAGGGCCAGCCAGTTTTCCCAGCACCATTTATTAAATAGGGAATCCTTTCCTCATTTCTTGTTTTTCTCAGGTTTGTCAAAGATCAGATAGTTGTAGATGTGTGGCATTATTTCTGAGGGCTCTGTTCTGTCCCATTGATCTATATCTCTGTTTTGGTACCAGTACCATGCTGTTTTGGTTACTGTAGCCTTGTAGTATAGTTTGAAGTCAGTTAGTGTGATGCCTCCAGCTTTGTTCTTTTGGCTTAGGATTGTCTTGGTGATGCGGGCTCTTTTTTGGTTCCATATGAACTTTAAAGTAGTTTTTTTCCAATTCTGTGAAGAAAGTCATTGGTAGCTTGATGGGGATGGCATTGAATCTATAAACTACCTTGGGCAGTATGGCCATTTTCACAATATTGATTCTTTCTACCCATGAGCATGGAATATTCTTCCATTTGTTTGTATCCTCTTTTATTTCGTTGAGCAGTGGTTTGTAGTGCTCCTTGAAGAGGTCCTTCACATCCCATGTAAGTTGGATTCCTAGGTATTTTATTCTCTTTGAAGCAATTGTGAATGGGAGTTCACTCATGATTTGGCTCTCTGTTTGTCTGTTACTGGTGTATAAGAATGCCTGTGATTTTTGCACATCGATTTTGTATCCTGAGACTTTGCTGAAGTGCTTATCAGCTTAAGAAGATTTTGGGCTGAGACGATGGGGTTTTCTAGATATACAATCATGTCATCTGCAAACAGGGACTATTTGACTTCCTCTTTTCCTAATTGAATACCCTTTATTTCCTTCTCCTGCCTGATTGCCCTGGCCAGAACTCCTCCAACACTGTGTTGAATAGGAGTGGTGAGAGAAGGCATCCCTGTCTTGTGCCAGTTTTCAAAGGGAATGCTTCCAGTTTTTGCCCATTCAGTGTGATATTGCTGTGGGTTTGTCATAAATAGCCTCCATTTTCTTAGAACACTTGTCATTGTAAATTCTGCCTCTGCCACTTTGAGATGTACATCTTTTGAAGGATTTTTGACAGTTTGAAAAGTCAGGAATGTCTTTCTCAAGGAAATAGGAGCCATCCTGATGAAACAAAATCATCAAAGAAGATAGTACCTGTATTAATCTATTATTGCTTTGCTATAAGGAACTACCTGAGACTGGATAATTTATGAAGAAAAGAGGTTTAATTAACTTACAGTTCTGCAGGCTGTACAGAAAGCATGGCTGGGGTGGCCACAGTAAACTTACAATCATGGCAGAAGGCAAAAGGGAAGCAGTCTCATCTGCACATGGCAGGGCAGGAGAGAGACAGTGAAGTGGGAAGTGCCACACACTTTTAAACAACCAAATCTCTCATGAGAACTCACTCACTATCATGAGAACAGTAAAGAGGAAGTACGCCTGCATGATTCAATCACTTCTCACCAGGGCCCCTCCTCTAACACTGGGGATTGCAATTCAACATGAGATTTGGGTGTGGACACACAGCCAAACCATATCAGTACCTTGAGGACCCAGTCTCTGTGAGAAGGTAGGTATTTAATTTCTTTTCAGTGGCCACTTCATTCCAAATTATAAAACTACCTCCTATCATGAAGATATGAGAAAGTTGACTTTTCCCTGGGCAAACACAAAATAATGGCCTAAGGTCCCTCCCCATCCCAGCTCCTAAAACACCCCCTTCCTTTTGTTTCTGTGGAGTTCAGTTGTGGTCTCTCTTTCTTATAGCAACAGCCTTGAGTAAAATCTCCCTGGCTTGTTCCACTTTGTCCAGTGCAATTTTTGCTCTGATGAGACGATGTTATGTGGATGTGGAGGTAAAAATCAAAGTGAAAATTGTGGCATCTTCCATGAACTGCAGATTCATGTATCTAACTCTCCACTGAATATCTTCTTTTGGATATCTGAGAGGCTTCTCAAACTTAGCATATCTGATATATCACTCTGGAAGTTCACTAATCCATCCACTGCTATCACCAGATGCACAGAAGCAGTCCTCACTGACTGATTCCTCATGTCAATGAATGAAAACTTTATTGTTATGGTTGTTCAGGCAATAATTCTTGAAGTCGTCCTTAACGTCTGTCTTTTTTCTCTTACATCTGATCTGCCAGAAAATCTCCCTGGGTTTAAACGCAAAATATATCCAAGATATATTTTTCACCACATAAACACCCACCACCCTAGTTCAAGTCACCATTTTCTCTTATTTGGGTTATTAAAAATTTATTCTTAACTTTACAACTTGCTTATAAACTTGATCTCCTCCCTCCACCACTCCCAAGAAAGACAATTTTTAACCAACAGGGTTATCCTTAAAAGGAATCTTCTGTTCAAAACTTGTTTTGGCTTTCAATGTCAATCAGATTAAAAGTCAGGAACCTTATAATGTCTCTATGGTAGATTGTATGATACAAACTGAAGCTTGGGGTACAACAATTCAAAGATATAGCTGAAGATCTTTATTAAGACCTCAAAAAAAAAAAAACTAAAAAACTGCCTAATTTCCCTTTTTAGTATCATTATTGCTTTCAGGGGCTTGAAAGCTACAGCATTTTATGAGGTTGTTTCAATTCTCATGTTTTCTCATTTTAGTATTGGACAGTTCATTTTCTGCACAGTTTTGTTTTAATCCCCTAAAGAACGGCATAGTTTTGTATTTAAAAGATTATACTGATTTTTTTTGTGTAATAGAGAAAAAGCTTCATCATTTTTGTGTAATAGAGAAAAAGCTTGCATCCATCTCGTTCTTGATGCAAAGCACTTCTTCATTTTATATTGTCAACTGACATACTCTCATGCTTCCACTGTGGCATGTTTGATTAAAATACAGTCCTATCAAATGGTATTGCAATTATTATTATTTTTTTTTTTTGGAGACGGAGTCTCACTCTTGACACCCAGGCTGGAGTGCACTGGCATGATCTCAGCTCACGGCAACCTCTGCCTCCCAGGTTCAAGCAATTCTCCTGCCTCAGCTCCCTGAGTAGCTGGGATTACAGGTGTGTGCCACCACGCCCGGCTAATTTTTGTATTTTTAAAAGAGACATGCTTTCACCATGTTGGCAGGATGGTCTCAAACTCCTGACCTCAGGTGATATGCCCACCTCACCCTCCCAAAGTGCTGGGATTACAGGCATGAACAACCGCACCCGGCCTGGTATTCCGGTTTTAATCACCCTCCCAAACACTTTTTCCCCATCTTCTCAACTCTATCACTTATCTCTAGAATACAGACTTTTGAGTTGGAAAATGCTAGAGCTGAAGCTCTTCTCTGACTAATCGCTGTAGATAAATGCTGGCAAGAGGCCTCTAACATTTCATGCAACTTGACTTTAAACAATAAAGAATAAATAGTAATTATAGGAAAGGTAGCAGGCAAAGATTGTTCCTTTTCTTTATCTGGTACACCATAGACTCTTTAAACATAGCCCAATGTTTAAACATAGCCCAATAGCCTCTAGTTACCTAGAGGAAATGACACTAATAACTTATATGTAGTTGGCTCAAGGGTTAAATGTATTTCTTAAAAAATAATAAAGGTTAAAATTAAACAAGTCATAAAGTTTACCAGAAGCTTTAGGAACAGATTAATAACAGGTATTGTTAACAGGAATAAGAGTGCTTGACAGAAAGCTATTTTTAGTGAAAAAAAAAGAAAATATTCTGATTGAACTTAATAGTGAAAAGTCAATATCTTCAAAGCAGGTTGTTATAGTTTGCTCCTGAGCTCTATCTTCCCCTCCTTTTCAGATATATCAATAAAAGTGAGATGAAGTACTGGAATGTCAATTCAGGAACCTCTTCTCAGGAATGATTGAAGTGCTTTGTGGGTAAGATCTGACTACGCAGGAAACAGAGCCAAGCAGGACAAGCATGATCATTATAAAACTGTCTTAAAACGGTACTTACATGAAGGAAAGGGCAATTTTGAGAATAGCATAATGTCTAGCACACAAATTCACCTCCCAACATGTGCACTTACGGAGATTGTAGTGGGAAAGGGAAGAGTGATGAGTAAAGCACTGAGCTTCAAAGTTCAAATAACTAGCATCACTAGTCATTAGTTAAGGTTATTCTGTCTCCTGGATATTAACTAACTTGGCATCTTCAACTTTCCATTTTTGCTTACTGGTGTAGGCCAATCCTCTTCCATTGTCAAAATTAATTAATTATTTATTTATTTATTAGGCTTTTATTTTAGGTTTAAGGGTACAGGTGCAAGTTGTTATATAGGTAAATTGACTGTCAGGGGGGTTGTGTGCACAGATTATTTCATCACCCAAGTGATAAGCATAGTACAGTACATAGTTCTTTGTTTCTCATGCTCGTCCTACCCTCCAACCTCAAGTAGGCCCTGGTATCTATTATTTTCTTCTTCGTGTCCATATGAACTCACTGTTTAGCTCCTACTTATAAACGAGAACCAGCAGTATTTGGTTTTCTCTCCCTGCATTATTTCACTTGGAATAATGACTTCCAATTCCTCATTATTGCTGTAAGGGATAAGGATATGATCACGTTCCTTTTTATGGGTGTGTAGTATTCCATGGTGCATATGTACCATATTTTCTTTATCCAATCTACCATTGATGGGCATTTAGGTTGATTCCATGTCTTCACTATTGTGAATAGTGCTGCAATGAACATATGATTGCATGTGTCTTTATGGGAGAAAGGCTTATACTCTTTAGGGTATATACCCAATAATGGGATAGCTGGATTGAATGTTCAATTGTTAAGTTCTTTGAGAAATCAGAAAACTGCTTTCCACAATAGATGAATTAATTTCCATTCCCACCAGCTGTTTATAAACATTGCCTTCTCTCGGCAGCCTTGCCAGTATCTCTTATTTTTCGACTTTTTAGGCAACAGCCATTCCAACTGGTGTGAGACGGTATCTCAATGTGGTTTTGATTTGTATTTCCCTGATGATTAGTGACAATTACGTGTCTTGGGGCTGCTCTTCTCGAATAGTATCTTTGTGGTGTTCTCTGTATTTCCTGAATTTGAATGTTGGCCTGCCTTGCTATGTTGGGGAAGTTCTCCTGGATAATATCCTGCAGAGTGTTTTCCAACTTGGTTCCATTCTCCCTGTCACTTTCAGGTGCACCAATCAAACGTAGATTTGGTCTTTTCACATTGTTCCATATTTCTTGGATGCTTTGTTAGTTTCTTTTTACTCTGTTTTCTCTAAACTTGTCTTCTCACTTTATTTCATTAATTTGATCTTTAATCACTGATACCCTTTCTTCCACTTGTTCGAATTGGCTACTGAAGCTTGTGCATGCATCACGAAGTTCTTGTGCCATGTTTTTCAGCTCCATCACGTCATTTAATGTCTTCTCTGCACTGTTTATTTTAGTTAGCCATTCATCTAACCTTTTTTTCGAGGTTTTTAGCTTCCTTGCGATGGGTTAGAACATGCTCCTTTAGCTCAGAGAAGTTTGTTATTACCGACCTTCTGAAGCATACTTCTGTCAACTCATCAAAGTCATTCTCCGTCCAGCCTTGCTCCATTGCTGGCGAAGAGCTGTGATCCTTTGGAGGAGAAGAGGCACTCTGGTTTTTATAATTTTCAGCTTTTCTGCTCTGGTTTCTCCCCATCTTTGTCACTTTATCTACCTTTTGTCTTTGATGTTGGTGACCTACCGATGGGGTTTTGGTGTGGATATCCTTTTTGTTGATGTTGACGCTATTCCTTTCTGTTTGTTAGTTTTCCTTCTAATAGTCAGGTCCTTCAGCTGCAGGTCTGTTGGAGTTTGCTGGAGGTCCACTCCAGACCCTGTTTGCCTAGGTATCACCAGCAGAGGCTGTGGAACAGCAAATATTGCAGAACAGCAAATATTGCTGCCTGATCCTTGTCTGGAAGCTTCGTCCCAGAGAGGCAACCACCTGCATGAGGTGTCTGTTGGCCCCTACTAGGAGATGTCTCCCAGTTAGGTTACACGGGGGTCAGGGACCCACTTGAAAAGGCACTCTGTCCATTCTCAACACTCAAACATCATGCTGGAAGAACTACTTTTCTCTTCAGAGCTGTCAGACACGGATATTTAAGTCTGCAGATGTTTCTGCTGCCTTTTATTTAGCTATGCCCTGCCCACAGAGGTGGAGTCTATAGAGGCAGTAGGCCTGGCTGAGCTGTGGTGGGCTCTGCCCAGTTCAAGCTTCCTGGCTGCTTTGTTTACCTACCAAAGCCCCAGCAGTGGCAGACGCCTCTTCCCCCACCAGGCTGCAGCCTTGCAGGTCAATCTCATACTGCTACGCTAGCAGTGAGCAAGGCTCTGTGGGCATGGGATCTGCCGAGACAGACACAGGAGAGAATTTCCTGGTCTTCTGGTTGCTAAGACCATGGAAAAAGCCTGGTATTTGGGCAGAAGTGTCCCATTTTTCCAGGTACAGTCTGTAATGGCTTCCCTTGGTTAGGAAAGGGAAATCCCCCAACCCCTTTCACTTCCCGAGTGAGGTGATGCCCCACCCAGCTTTGGCCCACCCTCCATGGGTTGCACCCACTGTCCAACCAGTCCAAATGAGGTGAACCAGGTACCTTAGTTGGAAATGCAGAAATCACCCATCTTCTGTGTCGATCACGCTGGGAGCTGCAGACCGGAGCTGTTCCTATTCAGCCATCTTGGAATGGTACATCTCTCTCTCTGCCAGTTTTTAGCATCAGAATGATGTTCGCTCATTGAATGAGATAGAAAGGAATACCTCCTCCTCACTTTTTTGGAATAGTTTCACTAGAAATAGTACCAGATCTGCATTATACATCTGGCAGAGTTTGGCTGTGAATCCATCTTTTCCAGGGCTTTTTCTGGTTGTTAGGCTTTTTATTACTGATTAAATTTCAGAACACATTATTCGTCTTTTCATTTTTTCAAATTCTTTGTAATTCAACCTTTGGAAGTGGTGTATTTCCAGGAAATTATTAATTTCTTCTAGGTTGTCTAGTTTGTGTGCATAGAGGTGTTCATAATAGTCTCTGAGGGTTTTTTGTATTTTGGGGGGCCAGTGGTAATGTCCCCTTTGTTATGTATCTGTGTGTTTATTTGAATCATCTCTCTTTTTTCTTTGTTAGTCTAGCTAGCAGTCTATAAAAATTATCTTTTCTCAAAGAAGTAATTTTTGATTTTGTAGATCTTTTGTATTTTTTTGCTTCTCAATTTCATTCACTTCAGCTCCAATTTTGGTTAATTTTTTTCTTTTGCTAACTTTGATATTAATTTACTCTTGTTTTTCTAGATTTTCTAGGTTGATGTTATGTTGTTAATTTGATATCTAACTTTTCAATATATGCATTTAGCACTATAAACTTTTCCTTTAACACTGTTCCAGAGATTCTGATATGTTGTCTCTTTGTTTCCATTAGTTTCAAAAAATTTCGTGATTTCTCCTTTAATTTTATTATATATCCAAGAGTCATTCAGGATCAGGTTGTTTAATTTCCATATAAGGGCATAATTTTGAGAAATATTTTAATATTGATTTCTATATTTATTGTGCTGTGGACTGAGAGTTTGGTTGGTATGATTTTGGTTTTATGAATTTGCTGATAATTTTTTATTAGTTTTTAGATGGTTTATTTTATTGTATGTGCCATGTGCAGATGAGAAGAATGTATCTTCTGTTGTTTTGGAGTGGAGAGTTCTGTAGATATCTGTTAGATCCATTTGGTCAAGTGTCAAATTCAAGTACTGAATTTTTGTCAGTTTTCTGCCTTGATGACCTGTCTAACATTGTAAGTTGGGGTGTGTAATTCTCCCACTATGATTTCGTGGTTATTTAAGTGTCTTCATAGGTCTCTAAGAACTTGTTTTATGAATCTGAATGCTCTAGTGTCAAGTATATATGTATGTATATATGTATTTAGGATAGCAAACTCTTATTTTTTCATAGTTCTCTTTACCATTATGTAATGCCCCTCTTTGTCTTTTTTGATCATTGTTGGATTAAAGTCTGTTTTGTCTAAAATTAGAACAGCAATCTCTGCTTTTTTTCCATTTGCTTGGTATATATTTTTTCATCCCTTTACTTTGAGCCTATAGATGTCATTGCAGGTCAGGTGGGTCTCTTGAAGGCAGCATAGTGTAGAGTCTTGTTTGTTAATGCAACTTGCCACTCGGTGCCTTTTAAGTGGGGCATTTAGCCCATTTACATATTGTTTTATGCAGATTTGATCCTGTCTTTGTGATGCCCGCTGGTTATTATGCAGACTTGATTGCAAAGTTGCTTTATAGTGTCTATGGTCTATGTATTTAAGTGTGTTTTTGTGGTGGCCAGTAACTGTCTTTTGTTTCCATATTTAGTACTCCCTTACAGGCCTCTTATAAGGCAGGTCTGCTGGTAATGAATTCCCATAGCATTTGATTGTCTGAAAAGCATTTTCTCCTTCATTTATGAAGTTTAGTTTGTCTCAATATGAAATTCCTGGTTGAAATTTCTTTTTTCAGAGTGCTGAATATGAAACTGCATAGAGATGTTTTCTGAGAAAACCAGAAATTGACTCTTCTTGTCTTAATGCTTAAAACTTACATTTTTAAAATCTGAGTTCCTTACTCAAGAAAGGATCCACAGACCTCTCAATAATCATCAAAGAACTGAAACTCACAAGATCATCTTAGCCAGACAATGAGACACTAGGTCTCTCATTCATCACAATTGCTTCCTTACCTCTCCTTATCTTTATTTTTCTAACTGATTGTCTGCTTCTTGTAGACCACCTCCTCTTCCTTACTCCCTCTTGGTGTTCCTGTTTTCCCACACATAGTTGTATTTCTTCTTTGCTCTATAAACCCCTTATTTTAGTCAGTCAGGGAGATGTATGTGAGACTGTTCTTCCACATCTCAGCTGCAGCACCTGTTTAAACCCTTCTTCACGGGAAACACTTGTTGTGTCAGTGATTGACTTTTTCACAACAAGCAGCAGGAGCTAGGTCAAACCTCTGAAATTTTTGTCACAAATAAGCCCCAATGTCTTCTGGCTTCTAGGTTTTTTGTTGAAAAGTATGCTCTTAGCCTGACAGAGTTCTTTCTTTAGGTGACCTGCCCTTTCTCTCTAGATGCTTTAGTATTTTTTCTTTCATGTTGACTTTGGAGAATCTGATGACTATGTCTTGGGGTTTGTTGTCTTGCATAGTATCTCACAGGAGTTATCTGCATTTCCTAAGTTTGAATGTTGGTTTCTATAGTGAGGATGAAGAAATTTTCATGGACAATACCCTCAAATATGTTTTCTAAGTTGCTTGCTTTTTCTACTTCTCCCTCAGGATGCAAATAAGTCTTAGATTTGGTCTCTTTACTTAATCCCATATTTCTCAATCATTTTGTTCGTTTTTTTTTTTCTTTATTTTTCTCTGATTGAGTTGACTTAAAAAAAAGTAGTCTTTGTGCTCTGAGATTCTTTTCTCAGCTCAATTTATTCTGATGATAATACTTGCAATTGTATTGTGAAATTCTTCTAGTGAGCTTTTCAGCTCTATCAGTTCAGTTTGGTTTCTTCTTGAAATGGCAATTTTATCTTTTATCTCTTGTGTCATTTTATTGGATTTTTTAGATTGTTTGGATTGGGGTTCAATGTTCTTCTGAATCTCAATACTCTGTTCCATTCAGATTCAGAATTTTATGTCTGTCATTTCAGCCATTTCAGCCTCGTTAAGAAACTTTTCTGAGGTAATAGTGCAGTCATTTGTATGTAAGAAGGCATGCTGACTTTTTGAGTTGTCAGAGTTCTTGCCCTGTTTCTTTCTCATCTATGTTGGCTGATTTTCCTTGAATCTTTGAAGTTGCTGTCCTTTGGATTAGACTTTTTGCTTTTATATTTTTTCATTCCCTTGAGGGTTTGATTGTGGTATGAGGTAGGTTCGGTAAACTCCCTTCATTTCTGGAAGACTTCAGGGAGCCAAGGCTCAGCTCATCACTCTTGGGCTGCATACCACAGGCCCCTGGGGGTTTGGTACTAGGCCCCTGGATTTGTTTTCTTGCCACTTGAAACATGCTACACTGGGGGAGTCAACGTGTTCCCAGTCTTCTGGCCACAACATTCCAATTGGGTGTGCTGGCCAGTGGTTCATCAGGGCAGTGGCAGCAAGATTTGTGCAAAGGTGCATGTGCCAGCAGGAGCATTAGGGTCCATGCATGTCAATGGAGGTGAATCACTGACTGGGGCAGGGTGACAGCAGGGCATGGCAGGGTGCTCATGCATTGACAAGGTCTACCTGGTAGTGTCTATGCGTGTGTGCCTATGTTGGTGGTGGTGGGACAATGGGATGCACAAATGTGTTGCTGGTGGGAGAAGGGAAGCCTTCCTAACTCATTCTATGAAGTCAGTATCACCCTGATAGCAAAGATGAGAGGGATACAATAAAAAGGAAAACTATAGACTGATATCCCTGATGAACATGGATGCAAAAATCCTTAACAAAATCCTAGCAAACTGAATCCAACAGCACCTTAAAAAGATAATATAACAACAATAAAGTGGGTTTTACTCCAGGGATACAGGAATGGTTCAATATACGCAAATAAATAAACATGATTCCTCTCATAAACAGAATTAAATGCAAATATGACATAATAATCTCAATAGAGGCAGAAAAAACATCGATAAAATATAACATCCCTTCATGATAAAAACTCTCAACATATTAGGCATAGAATAAAATATATTTCAAAATAATAAAATGCATATGACATATATGACAAACACATCCAACATCATACTAAATGATGAAAAGTTGAGTGTAACCCCTCTAAGAACTGAAACAAAACAAGAATGCCCACTTTTACCACTTCTAGTCATCACAGTACTGAAAGTCCTAGGCAGAGAAGTTAGGCAAGAGAAAGAAATAAAGGACTTCTTAATTAGAAAAGAGGAAGTACAACTACCTCTTTTTTGCCAATGATATCATTTTATACAGGTATGAACCCTAAAGACACTTCCAAAACAACTTAGATTTGATAAATAAATTCAGTAAAGTTTTAGAATACAAAATCAATATACAAAATCAAGTGTCATGTCTATACACCAATAACAATCAAGCTGAGAATGAAATCAAGAAAGAAATCCCTTTTATCATAACTACAACAAAAACCTAGGAATATATTTAACCAAGGTGAAATATCTTTACAAGATGTTTCTTCTTGAAATGGCTATTTTATCTTTTATCTTTTGCATCATTTTATTGGATTTTTTAGATTGTTTGGATTGGGGTTCAATGTTCTTCTGAATCTCAATACTCTGTTCCTCTTCAGAACTACACTACAAAACATATAAAAGAAATCATAGAAATCAATTGCTATTAATCAAAATAGCAACAACACTCTTCATAGAACTAGAAAAAGTAAACCTAAAATTTATATAAAACAACAAAAGAGCCTGAATAGCCAAATCAATCTTGAGCAAAATGAACAAAGCCAGAAGAATCACATCACCTTACATCAAAGTATACTACAAGGTTACAGTAAACAACACTGGTATAAAAGTGCTGGTATAAAAATGAACACACAGATCACTGAAACAAAATAGAGAATCCAAAAATAAAGCCACATATCTCCAGCCTGCTGATCTTTGGTAAAGTCAACAAAAACCATATACTGGGGGAAAGGATATACTTTTCGTCAAATGGTGCTGGGAAAATTGGACTGCTATATGCGGAAGAATGAAACTGGACCCCTATCTCTCATATACAAAAATCAGTTCAGGAATAATTAAATACTTAAATGTAAGATCTGAAAGTATAAAAATACTAGAAGAAAACTTAGGTAGAACTATTCTGGACATTGACCTAGGCAAATAATTTATGACTAAGAACTCAAAAACACAAGCAACAAAATCAAAAATTGGCAAATTGGAGTTACTTAAATTACAAAGCTTCTGCACACTAAAGAAATAATCAACAGAGTGAACAAAGAACCACCAGAAGGGAAAAAACATATTTTCAAACTCTGCATATGACAGGGGACTGATATCCAGAATTTACAAGAACAACTCAACAACAACAACAAAATAACCCCATTAAAGTAGACAAAGGAAATGAATAGATATTTTTTAAATAAGACATACAAATGATCAACAAACATGTGAAAAAGTCCTCAACATCACTAATTATCACAGAAATTCAAGTTAAAACCACAATGAGATATTATTTTACACTAGTCAGAATGGCTATTATTAAAAAGTCAAGAAATAACAGATGTTGGTGAGAATGTGGAGAAAATGAAATGCTTATACACTGATGGTGGGAATGTAAATTAGTACAACCTTTACGGAAAACAGCATGGAGATTTCCCAAGAAACTGAAATACGGAACTACCATTTGATCCAACAATCCCACTACTGCATGTATACCCAAAGGGAAAGAAATCATTATATCAAAAAGATACCTGCACTTGTATGTTTATTGCAACACTGTTCACAATAGCAAAGTTAAGAAATCGACCTAAGTGTCCATCAGTGGGTGACTGGATAAAGAAAATGTGGTATGTGTGTGTGTGTGTGTGTGTGTGTGTGTGTGTGTGTGTGTAGATATGGGAATACTACTCAGCAATAAAAAATGAAATAATGTCCTTTGCAATAATATGGATGAATCTGGAGGCTAATAAATTAGGTGAAACATCTCAGAAACAGAAAGTCAAATACCACATGCTCTGACTTATAAGATGAAGCTAAATAATGTGAACATATGGACATAGAGTGTGATATAATAGTCACTGGAGATCCCAAAGGGTGGAAGGAGATGATGGATGAGAAATTACTTTGTGGCTCTAATGTACACTATTTAGGGGATGGTTATACTAAAAGCTCAGACTTCACCACTAAAAAATATATCTATGTAACAAAATCTCCTTAAATGTATACAAATTAAAAAACACAAAAACCTTGAAACCATTATGCTACATGAGAGAAGCCATCATAAAAGACTATACATTGCATGATTGCTTTTATACAAAATGTTTTGAATAGGTAAGCCTGTAAAGATTGAAAGCAGATTAGCAATTACTTTGGCCTGGGCCTAGGAAGAGAGATTGGGGAGAAAAGTAATGACTGATAATGGTTTTGGGGTGTTGATAGTTTTCTAAAATCAGATTTTTGTGACATTTGCACAACTAAATGAGTATACTTATAAAACATAAAACACTTTAAATAAGTGTTTTTTATGTTATGTGAAATTGATCTCAATAGAGTTTAAATGGTAGAGCTAGAATATATACCCAGTATGACTGTAGTCCTGAACTTGTAACTAATACACTCATCAATCTTTTTCTACTCACATATGGGAATTGTCACCATTAGTTGGCCACTATAAACTGCAAAAGACACAGTTTGTTTCCGTATCTTCTCTTATATCTTAACTTCATCTAAACGGTACAGTTTGTCCAGTGTTCTACCAATCAAATAAATTCTTCTCAGATTCACAATAAGAAACCCCATTGTCTCATTTTCTTTTGTGGAGACAACATCCTCTATCTTTGCTAAAGGAAACTGCTTCACTTAAGCTCCTTGGTTTATTCTCTTCTATATACTTTTTTTTTTTTTAACAAAAAACCTTTGCTCCATTATTGGCTCTTCTGTAGAAATTCTTTTTCTTTCTATTGATTGTTTTCTTGCCCAAAATATTCTCATGTGACATTTATGCTTCAAAGTAAAACACAACAAAACAAGAATCATTTCTGTGCCCTTCTTTTCCTCCTCAACTATCATCTTACATTTTATTGTATGGCTGCTAAATTTCTTGTAAGAGGTCACTTGATATTTCCATTTCTCCAACTTCTACCTAGGCAAAACCCAAAATGTGCCATTACAATGTGGCTTTCACCCTTATTGATTACCTACTCTGTAATTTTACCCTCTAGTTATTATTTTTTCATTAATTTTTACTGAGATAAAATATACATACATAATTTACCATCCTTACCATTTAAAAATGTACACTTCAGTAGTCCTAATACTTTTATATCTTTTTTTTTCTTCTTTTACCCCTTCAACCCTTCTCTGATTACCTTCTAATGGCAAAATCCAATAGACTTCCTAGACTCCAAAACTGGATGCAAAGTAGAGTCTTACAATGATACACATTTAGGCCTCAGTACTAAAATCCAAAGTCTACCCCTCTCTGAATCTAAATTTTATTATTTTAATTAGTATAGAAAAAGGCATTGAAAATATTGTTGTGTGTCAGAAACACTCATCAACCTTACAAAGTGTACAACATACACTGAAACATATGTTTAACAATTTGAGTTAACACTTGTGAATTTCAGAGAATGAAGAAACAAATTTCACCTAACTTAATATTTAAGTTATATTGACGTTGGCTTAAATAGAAAAATAAATAAGATGAAGGAAATAATGCTATTTGAGGAAAAAGAAAATGATTTCTACATGTTTCACTTATTTCACCCTTTAATATGGTATATGACAAAGGATCTTTAACGTACTAAATTACAGTATCAATTTAAGTTATAATAATAATTTTCTGTTTCTTATCACAATCAAATTCTGGTTATCTTATTTTCACTTGAGCAAAGCATGCTTACTGTTCTTATGGATTATTTGCATAAGTTTAAATATACTTGGATAGAGAGAAATTTCAGAGTTCTTACTATATTTTTCTCACAGTATAAAGTCAAGGCTTTTAAAATTAATTTTTATTAAAAATATTGCATGAAGTCATTATCAAGTGGGAATAATTACTTCTAAAATTCAGTGATTCAACAGAGGCTGTGGATGATATTTTAACAACTATATGTAAGGTTAATTTTTTAAAATATCCAACCCAGTATCCCCATTTTCATTCTTTATGAGATTAGAGATGTTTTGCTGGAGGTTAGAGGGTGAAGAAATGAGCTAAGGAGAAACCACAGTAAATTTAAGCTTCATTTAGCTTGATCATTGGTATCAACTGACTACTGGGGCAATACTCTTTTAAATAATGGAAGGAGAATTTTATGCTCAATATAATTTCTTATACTCATTTCAAGTTAAGAGCCTGTTGTAAGAAGAATTCTGGCACCCATAATCTTGACCTCCTGGTGTTACTCCTGTACATAGAAAAGGGTACTTTGCAGATATAATTAACTAATTACTTGACTTTAAAATTCAAATATTATCCTGGATTATTCATGTGGGCTTAACATAAACATATGAGTCCTTAAAAGATTTTTCTTGGCTGGTAGCAGAAGGGAAATTGGACATTTGAAGGATAGAGATTCAAATTTTATCCCTATGTTTGTTTGCTTGAAAATGAAAGGAGCTTCATTCCCACAATTTCAAGGAATTGGATTTTTTCAATAACCTGAGTGCTCATGAAAACAGAGTCTTCTCTATGACCTCCAGAAAGGGGGCCAGCCCATCCAACACCTTGATTTAGTTCTGCAAAACCTTGCACAGAGGTTCCAACTGTACTTAGACTTCTAACCAACAGAAATATGAGGTAACAAATGAATCTTGTTTTAAGCCACTAAGATTGTGATAATTTGTTATTGTACTGATAGAAAAGCAACAGAGAGCCTTACCAATAATTTCATAATGATTTGGCCATGTTTGATGTGTTTGGCATTGGATGCATTTGACACTGAAAATGACAGAATGCAAGATTTTTAACTTGCAATCTGTTCATGAATTCATACATATGCTACCTTTCAGAGAGAACTGAAAGACACCATTGCTGGAGTAAGTATTTTTTGTGTTTTATATCCCTGCATGTGACAGAAAAAGTAATATGTCTTTGCTGAATATATAGCGTGGTGTTTTACTTATGCATAAAATATAAAACCAAGCTATCTTTGATTGGAGTGTACTTGTGAATCCAATCTCTCAATATATAGCCTTTATGCTTCTCCTGAGAATGAACAAATTAAACTTGGTCTTCAATGTGTTGATTCTGCACATGTAGCCAATATAAAACAGCTGAGGTGAAAATAATTCTTCTACCCAGAAGTGATAGGGAAAGTATCTGAATGGTTTCAATTGTTTTTCAGTGTGATAAGCCCTAGTTATGTAACTTAGAAATATAGTCTTTGTCACTCTTTAAAAGATCACGTACTGTAGTTGAATCTTAATGGAAAATTCAGTGATGGTTTAAAAAGCTGTATGGCTACATTTTAGCTGTAGTTTGATACTGCTTTGTCAGAAAATTTCAGGATCCAAGTCAAAGGGAGAATTCAACCAAAATTTTTACACTGTGAAAACTTTTTACCTGTCACACAGGAAAGTATATAACTATCTTGAACCTATCAAGTGAGTTGCTCTGTAGTAAAAATTGAGAGTTTCAGGATCAAGGGAATTGAATGCAGGTAATCTATTCTCAGGAAGAACTTGTTCAATTTCCTCATCCCCAGTGTCATCAATATAGTATTATACGTTCAAATTATATTCATTCATTCAGTAAAAATTTAGCTAGTACCTATTTTGGACAAAGAGCTCTGCTAGGTGGTGGGGAAATGGTTAAATATTTGGAAAGGTTATCAACACCACTCTCAATAATAATTCTCTGTAGAAGGAAAGACATGCACAATATTAATTGAAATATAATATGATATATGTTAAAATACAGGCAAGTATTAGATAACTATGCACCAAAATAAAAGTTCTTAATATAATGTCCTGGGGAAAGGAAGTCTTCACAGATGAAGAATGCTTAGAGGATTTTTAAAGACAAGAAGAAATAGACAAAAAGTGCACAGTTTCATACGTATGTTTTAAGAAAGTATTTGGAGAAATAATGAACATGTTTGACTTTAATCAGACCATGAAAATACTTCCATTCTCTGCATACAATGGATTTTGGACCCATATAGGCAGTGAAAAGGTATAATCAAAGGAATATAAGGCAAAATCTGTGTTTTAGAACTATATCGCTGACTGAATTCAGGGAAATGCAAGGATTCAACAACAGCATTCCATTAGTTATTGCTGAGTGTGAAGTGATAATGGGATCATAAAATAAAAGAGTCCATTCAGAAAATGGTAATCAGCATGGGGGTGAAGACTTACACAGGCTCAGCCTTAACAAGGGTCAGTCACATAAGAAAGAAATAGTAGACATTAAAGTACAAAATGAAGAACTTAGCTTTAAGAGAAGTACTTGTTCAGGAGAAGAAAGGGGGAAAAATAAATAATGCATCTGTATGGATAAAGGTAATAAAAAATGTGTAGAACATTATAAATGCAATGGCTTGGAGGCAAGGTAGAGAGAATTTCAGAGTAGACAGCAAAGGGTAGTTTTTTTCAGAGCTATTTCCTTTTAACTTCAAAGAGAATGAAGATGGGGATAAATATCAGATATAGGATATGTCATTAAAAATGCTTCATAAAACATACTGAGGGACTATGTTATAATAATTAACAGTCTATGTTCTATTACACAGATCTAAATTCCTATATTGTCTGATAGTAGAAGTGTTCAATTAACAGTTTATACTTCTTGTTAAAGTTAGCATCAGAGTGTTGAACAAAAAAGAGATCTAAGTAAATGTAAATGGTCACTGGTGATGCCACTAAGCATGAATATAAGTTTACTCTTGTATTTTTTATTCTAAAGAAAATTAACATCACAGAGTAAATAGTAATAAAAATATATCCCCATGTGTGATGTAAATAACATTCTGGGAGGCATTTTATAGCAAATATTCTACCAAAAGTGTTTCCAAGGTAGTGACCATTTTCCCGATGTGAAAATGATGGTTGATGGTCTAATTTTAAAGTAACTGTTGTGGCAGTGGGTTTTGTTCTGATCTCCTTATGTTTTTCTAATGAAACTTATGCATGTTTTAGTATGAAATATGGAATTGCATAAGCATGAGAAATAAAATATCATTCAGCATCTCAGTTTCTGTAAATAAAATGTATGTTGCTAATTTCTGTGCCTGGTATTTCTATTATTTCATAAACTACACCAACAATACTAGCAAAGTACCCCTTGAGAAAATCTAGATGATGGAGTAGACATTTCTGTGATCTACTGGTCTAGTGGCAAAGATTTCAATACGATGTCAGAGGGTTTAAAGTATACTACAACCAGTCTCGGTTACCTCTCAGTTGGCCTTGCTATTGAATACATAGAAGAAAAACATGTGGACTAGTAACGCCCATATTTCTTCCACTTGTAAAGATGAAAATCAACTTTGTTCATGGTTTTTAGCATGTATTTATTATTTTAAAACATTTAAAAATTCTTTTGGTGGTGAAAGACAACACTCTGACACTCAAATAGTTGAGAGGCAGAAACCTTTGTTACTCTGTGTTCCAAACAAGAGAAGGCTATTGTCAAGGGTCACACAGGCGATAGCACCCAAGGTTGGGATAAGAGCAAGTTGTTATTGTGAGAGGCAATTCATGTATGGCAAGTGAGGAGAGCTTAGCTAGGTTTCCCAAGATTCCCATAAAATGAATAATGAGTAATTTTACAGGCTCCAGGTCATAGAGTCTATCCTGTGGCACCTGGCCTCAGGGTAGTTAGGCTTGGTGCATAGTGGCCCCAGAATGCAAGAACCCAACAAAGAAAGTGCAACCAAATTTAATCAGTTGCTTAAGAAGGAGAACTAACCAGCCTCTAGCCAAGGCCTCAAATTCAGTCAAGACAGCATTAAATAACAAATAATAATTATTAGAGAATTATTAGAGAATTATATAAAATTATTATATAATTATTAAAAATTATATAAAATTAAAGCTATCTATTGAATATTCACAATAAGCTATGAAATAAGAACTATTGCTAACTTTGTATTATAGTTATAAAAATAAGGCTCAGAGAAAATATGTAAATTGTTCAGGGGTCACAGGAGTTGTAACTGACAGGTTAAATTCAAAGCTCAATTATCTAGTGTCGTATTTAATATACGCTCTGGTGTGTAGATCTAAATGGAGCCCTCCTTGGTTCTGAGCTTCTAAGTCCTCTTCCTCACTCATGAATGTATTCTACAACCTGCCAAATCTTCATGACCAGCACCAAGCTAAAACAGGAAGAAAAACTTAAGCAATCTTGTCTCCATATCCTGGGAAAATAGATTCACTGAAAAATCTACATTTAATTGTATTTGCACTGTATCAAGTTTCCCAGCTCTGATCATTACATTTTATCTCGGCACGTAGTTCTGCATTTTTCATCCAGCTGACCTGTTTAATAATGGGATGTTACAAAACAGGAATGAGCATAGTGTTATGGAATAGCATTGTAGGTTACAGTTAATTCCTCTTGTTAGGGGCCATGACCATTCATAAGAAGGTTCCTTAGAGGAGTTACAGTAAGTTGAAAATGATTAAAAGATCCTCAGCTTTGGAAGCAGAGTGCTCAAAGGCAGACAAGTAAAAGTCACTGATGTATTCAGAGAAAAGTTAACAAGTAGGTCTGATTATATGTCATACATTTAGGGTAGAGACGGTAGAAGAAACTTGACAGGCATATGGAAATGTTACACCATCGAGACTTTTCATACCATGCCAAGGAATTTTGACTTTACTCTGTTTTTGTTTTTGTTTTTTTTTTTTTGCACATTGTATTTTATGCATCTAATTATACTTTAAAGCAGCAACATAGTCACCTTTACACATTAGAAATACTGCTCTGTCTATAATGCAAATGAGACATTGGGGCAGAGAGGGAATAGAAGAAAGACCAATTGCGAGGCAGAGAAAAATGAAAACCTATATAGCACCAGTGGAAATGAAGAACAGGGCAAAGATTGACAGAAGGAATAAAATCAGCTTCGAATGGAGAAACATAGTACAGTCTAAGAAAAAAGATCAATTTGTTGGGGAACATCTGTGTTTATTAGAAGCCACATCAATTCTGATAATTGAAGGCAGATATGCTTGGGTCACATTATGATGTGTGTTTTCTCTGTTGTGGAATGTAGAGTTGTAGGTCTTCTAGCAACTGGTATACCAGGTTTGACTATCCGTGTGCTCTTGAACTGTATCTCTGCAGCATGTATCCCCTGAGAACAAAAGGTCTGTGAATGCAGTTGAAGTTAATATTTGAAAATATAAGTTATATTTACATCGAAATCACATTTTAGTGCGGTAGAATAAACTGAAACATTTTTGCTGTTTTTAGCAATAATGCTATATTTAGTCTTCATTTGGGAATTTTAAACAGAAAAATATATTGTCAGCAAAAAGAAATTAAGTAGCTCTTGTCTGATATGTTCTTGGCAGTTTATTATTTTTTAATCCAAATTTTATTCTATGTTTGAAGATTCTATGAACAGCAGAAAGAAATGTAGAAAGATGTAGAGAGAGCCAATATCCTTCTTCTCATTAGAAATTCCTTACTGATAATATGGCTTTTCCATCAAAAATTATCATCATAAAAAGAGATATAAAAGAATCACTTTCTCTTTTCTTTTCCAAAAGTATTTCTGCCGTTCTTTCACGAAGCACTTCTCTGAGCCAAACCTTACAGTTGAAGATTGCATTTTTAGCCATTTAATATCTTAGCACCATGGTTCACTTAACCTATTATGCTGAGCTGTTTAAATATTTATAATGGGAATATTCAACATGGAAGAACCTATACTTTCCAAAAAAAAAAAAATAAGATTTCAGGTATTGAGGCATGTGAAATAGGAGGAGAAAGATAAGGAAGAGATTACCACCAGTAGTCTTCTGATGATGAAGTTTTGAAGGTATTTGAGCTATAATTCCAGATGAAGTCTGTCTAATGTTGGCTAGTTGCCTAGGCTACACCATTAGTACAGCAACTGTTTTAATCCACATTTGTTGAATTATTCTTAATTGTAATATTACCCTTTATAACTGTTGTCTTTTTCTTAAAATTCTATTTGTCTGATTTAAATATTGTAATATATTTTGTGGCTTAATTTTGTTTACTTTTGCTATCCTGTCTATACCTATTTTTGTTTAAGAATCCTATAAATGTGTGTCTAAGAAGTAACTCCTGCAAGCTGCATGTAGCTAGAATTTTAAAAGTCCAATCTAAGAGACTGTATCGCCACAAACTTTCTCAGTTATCATTTATTGCTGTTAATATGTTTAGATAAATTTATTTTTTCTACTTTTTTTTCCTTTTTTTGAGTAGAATTTTCTGTACTCCCTGCTCTTTTCTAAATGCTTTAAGTGAAAAATTGGTTATTATTTTATAGACAATATTGAATTTAACTTACAAATATATTTCAGCATTTTTTTAATTGCACTATCTTTTTGTTTGCACCAGACTTCTGTACTGTTGACTTTTCTTAATGTGGAAGCACCTCCTTTAGTATTTATTTCAAGAAAGTCTATGGGTGATGAACTCCCATTGGATGTTACAGGTCTAACTGATTTTTTTCCTTACTTGCTCCTAAGTCTTGACTGATAGGTTGACTATATAATGCTATAATGATGGTTATTTTCAATCAACATTCTGAAGCTACTAATCTATTCTCTTCTTGCTTATACTGTTGTTAATGAGAAGTCTGCTATTTGTCATCATCAATATATATGTAATTTGTCTTTTTACTTGCTAGTTTTTCAGATTTTGTCTTTAACCTTAATGTTCCATAGATTTTACTACAGTGTGTACAGTTATAAATCTATTTTGACTTGTTTACTTGGCACTCAGTAAAACATGCCTGTTTTAATCTGTTGACTATTGTCTTTCTTATGTTCTGGAAAATTCTAAGTCATTTTCACTTCTAATATTACTTCTCTTCCATTCTCTCTAGTCTCTTCTTACTGAATGCCTAGTGAATAAATATTGGAGGCTGCTATTGAATTCTCTATAGCTTTGAACAATTTATCTTTTGAAGTATTCTGGTTGCATTCTGGGTGAATTGCTCAGTACTGCTTTTCAGTCTCAGTGACTTCTAATAGATTCTGCTTATAAATCATTTTTTTAAAAATTGTGTTTGCTTATTTATCAGTATTCTTTATTATTCTTATTAATGCTATTCCTTCATATATGCCTTCAATAAATTTAATATTCTTTTCTTTAAAATTATTTTAGAAAGTTATTTTTGTCAGCTGCCTTTTGAATATGATTGTTTCTTGCTTTTTTATTAAGTTCTGATTTGCAGGATCATCTTAAATGGGATTTTGCTCCTCTTTCTCTCTCTCTGTATTATGCTACCTTTACGCTCATATTTCTCTTTCAGTTGGTTATGAAGTAACCTTTACATGAGCCATCAAGGTTGCTATGATAACACCTGGTCTCATAGAGTCAGCTCAGGTACCTCATTGACAGATAGAATGAAAACATTGTGAATCCAGTCATGGAGCCATCACGCAGCTGAGCCTCGGCTCTGGCTGGTGAGGTTATGCGGCTAAGCCTTCTTCCTGTTGTCTCCTCAGAAAACAGCTTTATATAATATAAGCTATCATGTCAGCTGATGAATATCATTTGCACTTGTATTTTAGCCATCTTTTACCAGTTGGGGAGCTCTCACATATTCCTGATTTTAAAATGTGAGTTTGACTCTTGTCTTCCGTGTGTAAGCACTAGTTATTCTCATATCCTTAAAAACAAAAAGAACAAAAACTGCCTTCATGTGCCTACAGATCTGAGGCCAAGCAGTCTCCCAGTTTTAACACATTTTACCTCCATACCTTCTGCCCTATTTCCTCAAGATACAAATGAGAGGAAATAAGCCTTGAATTGTTGGTGTTATTATTTTTGACTTCCAAACATCTAAGTTGAGGATTCTGGACCTCTTGTGTTCTTATATCTAAAATAACTCTGTTATTTCTTGTATCAATAGACATTCCCAGATTTGGGCTCATATCTTTTTATGCAAGCAAATGTCTCTTGACCTATTTCTGGTGTCTTCTGACTATAAAAAAGGATAGTGAGTGACATCATTATATCTGAACTTCATATTTGGCCTGATGATTCCCAGCACAAAAACTCCTGAACACTCTCTCTGTCTCTCTCTTTGTCTCTCTCTCTCTCTCTCTCTCTCACACACACACACACACACACTCACACACACACTCACACACATTTGGCAATAAAAGAAAATAAATTTGAAAAAATAGAGAATTGAGGGATGGCTGAGGTCAAATAAGGAACGGTCATAACTACATGCTGTTCTGTTGTTAGTTGTGGCTCTCTGTGTGTGTCTTTTACTTGATAGCAATGCATACTTCCAAAAGTAACATTTCCTTTAATCAGAAGTAACATTTCCTTTAATCAGGTACAATACCTTGGAAGACAGCCCATGAGAGAATAGTTGATGATTGAATTCCCACAGCTTTTAAAATACTATTTTCCATCACTGAGCTGTCAGCCATCAAAGGCAGAAACTGTAGATTGTTAATACATGGCTATAGTCTAAGTGGTACCACATATTCCTCGGTCTTGAGGAAATTGAAAAAGAAATCCCAAGTTGCCCATAGCGTGTAGTGGTTTCATGTTCAAAAATCAAGAGGAATTTCCAAGTGGAAAATTTATGGCTGATAGAACCTTAGTAGAGTGACAGAAGCTCATATGGAAAAACTATAAACAAATCTCAAATGAAGGGCTAACCCAAGCCTATAGATTTTATATCTTGGGCTAAGGGGTCAAGGAGCATATTTCAAAGTTAACAAAATGATACATAAAACTGTTTTTGTGGCAGCACAGGCTTCCTTTCCCAGGTCTATTTAAAGTGCTCTATTTCTGAGGGTGAGTAAAGGTCAATATTAAATATGTCTCTTTCTCTCCTCTCTCTCTCTGTGTGTGTGTGTATGTGTGTGCTTTAGTTTAGTTTTGTTTTTACTTTATATCAAATTTTTTGGATTTTATCTTGGTTCCCCAAACTTTTTTCAATATATTTTATTATTAAGTACTTTTCGGTTTATAGCAAAATTGAGCAGAATTTGTAGAGACTGCTCATATGCCCTCTGCCCCCAATATCCATAGCCTCCTTCACTATCAACATCCCATACAACAGTGGAATATTTGTTACAATCAATGGACCTATACTGACACATCATTATCACTCAAAACCCATAGTTTACATTAGGGATAACTCTTGTACATTTCGTGGGTTTTGACAAATATTTAATGACATATCCACAATTATAGTATCATACCGAATAATTTTATTGCTCTAAAAATCCTCGAATTCTGCCTATTCATCCATACCTGCCATCATCAATGCCTGACAACTATTGACATTTTTACTGTCTCCATAGTTTTGCCTTTTCCAGAACGTTATGTAATTGGAATTACACAGTACACTGTCTTTTTCGATTAACTTATTTTACTTAGTAATATGCATTTGATATTCCTTCATATATTTTCATGGCTTAATAGTTCATTTTCTTTTAGCCCTAAATAATATTTTGTTGTCTGGATGTACTTATCTATTTATTTATTTATCCACAGTTTGTTTGTTCACCTACTGAAAGACATCTTGGCTGATTCCAAATGTTGGCAATTATGAAAAAGCTGCCACAAACATTCATATGCAGATTTTTGTGTGGACATATGTTTTCAGCGTTTTTGGATAGATACCAAGGGCTTGAATGCTGGATCATATAATAAGAGTTTAGCTTTGTAAGAAACTGCCAAATGCTTTTCAAACGTGACAATACCATTTTGCATTCCCACCAGTAATGAATGAGGCTTCGTGTTGCTCCACATTCTTGCCAGTATTTGTTGTTGTCAGTGTTTTAGATTTGGGCTGTCGTATTAGATGTGTAGTAGTATGTCATTGTTGCTTTAATTTTCAATTATCTAAAGACATATGATGTTGAACATATTTTCATATGCTTATTTGCCATCTCTATATTTTTCTTGTTCAGATCTTTTGTCTATTTTGAAATAAGGTTGTTAAATTTCTTATTGTTCAGTTTAAGGATTCTTTGTATATTTTATATAACAATCCTTTATCAGATATGCCTTTTCTGAATAATTTTTTCCAGTTTATGACTTGTCATTTTTTTGACAGTGTCTTTTGCAGAGCAGAAGTTTCTAATTGTAATGAAGCCCATATTATCAATTATTTCTTTCATGGATTGTGCTTTGGAGTTGTATGTAAAAAGTCATCACCATATCCAAGGCCAAACCCATTTTCTCCTGTTACCTTATGGAGTTTCATAGATTAGCATTTTACATGTAAGTCTATTATTCATTTTGAGATAATTTTTGTGAAAGGTACACAGTCTATGTCCAGATTGTTTTTTGCGTATACATGTCCAGTTGTTCCAGCACCATTTGTTGAAAGAACTATCTTTTATTCCACATATTGCATTTGAAATTTCATCAAAGATTAATTGATTATATTTATGTAGGTCTATTTCTGTGCTCTCTGATCTGTTCCATATATCCATTTGTCTAATTTTTTTACCAATACAAAATTGTCTTGATTACTATATCTTTACAGGAACTCTTGAAGTCAGATAGTGTCAATACTCCAACTTGGTTCATCTCCAGTATTAGGTTGGTTATTCTGTGTCTTTTGCCTCTTCATATAACTTGTGGAGATTATGATTGGGATAGCATTTAATTTGTAGATCAAGTTGATAAAAACTGACATGTTGACAAATTTGAGTCCTCCTATCTATTAACATAGAATATCTCTTCATTCATTTGCTTCTTTTTGATTCATTTTATGAATTTTATCATTTCCGTCATATAGATTTGTAGATATTTTGTTAGATTTGTACCTAAGTATTTTATTTTTTAGATACTACTGTAAATGATATTTTGTTTTAGCTTCAAATTTTATTTGTTTATCGATGGTATATAGAAAAATAATAGACTTTTATATATTAACAACACATCCTGAAACCTTACTATAATTGCTTTTCAATTTCAAGACTTTTTTATCAGTTATTTTTCATTTTCTACATCAATAACCATGCTAAATTTGAACATGACAGTTTCGTTTCTTCCTTCCCAATCTGTATAACTTTTATTTTATTCTCTTGTCTTATTGCACTAGCTAAGACTTTTAGTACAATATTAAAAAGATGTTGCTAAGAGTGAACATTCTTGCCTTATTTCTAATACTAGAAGGAAAGCCTCCAGTTTCTCATCAATAAATATGATGTTAGCTGTAAGTTTTTTGTAGATATCTTTATCAAGTTATAAAAATACTCCTCTATTCCTGGTATGCTGATAGCTTTTATCACAAATAAATGTTGGATTTTCTTCAAATGTTCAGTCTACATCTATTTATATGGTCACGTGATTTATCTTCCTTAACCTGTTTATTCAATAGAATACATTAATTAAGTTTCTAATGTAGGACCAACTTTGCATATTCATATTCAGAAGAGATCCCACTTGGTCAGAATGTATTATTCTTTGTGTACATTGTTGGATTTGGTTTGCTAAAATTTTGTTGAGGGTTTTTATATCTATATTTATTAGATTTATTGCCTATATTTTTCTTTTCCTGTAATGTATCCATCTGGTGTTGATATTAGGACAATTCTGGACTCAGAATGAATTACAAAGTATTTGTCTTCTGGAAGAGATTGTAGAGAATTGGTATTTTTTTCTTAAATGTTTGCTAGAATACACCACTGAACATATCTGGGCCTCGAATTTTTAAATACATTTAAATTAAAAAATCTTTTTTCACTGGATTTCACTTAGCACCACCATCTTATTCATGATATCTAATGTTAATTTTTTTCTTGCATGTCACTTTGACTTAAAAGAACAATAAAATAAACATTATATGACTCTAGAAGAGATTAGATATAATAAGTATTGAAATACTTCTAGCTTTTAGCTAGGTACATAACTAGTGGATCACACTACTTATAAATTAAATCTCGAATTTCATCCAATTATGTGTTAACTGATTTTATTATATTATATAATCTTAGTAGAACGCATGCTAAAGGTGTATGTTGCTGCATATTAGAGCAACATAAAAATGTGTTAAGATTGATCAATACAAACCTCTAAGAACCAATTAAGACTCAGTTAAAAGCACATAATGTGTTTCGCATTAGCATCTTCCTGTATGTAAAAGTCACAGATATGTTAAGTTTGAGTAATACCCAGTCTCAAATAATTCTGGCTTGAGGAATCTTGTAGAGTTTCAGGTAAATAGGTTTTACTACATTGCTTCCATATAGCTGTGCTACATAAATCTAATCTTAATTTTATAATTATCACGTACATTCACTTCCACAAAGTTTTTTCAGTTTCTACCATGACAAGATATTGTTTTAGTTGCTGGAAGAAATACAAAGATATACATGTTATTGATCTTTTCTGCAAGAAGCTTTGGATCTAGTGAGGAGGTAAGATACATATTAATAAATAAATGAAAAGAAAATTATGATAGGCATTTTAATAAACACTTGATAAAATGCTAAAGGCTCATAGGGGAATGAGAAATTAATTTAGATTGGAGATAATAGCCAAAGGTTTGCTTCAAGAAATAAAATTTAATATGCTATATGTAATAAATGAATTTCCTAATAGGAAATACCTGAAAACTTGAATATTATAATGTTTGAAGAGATATTTATTCAGAGCCTCAAATACTGCTCTAGATTGATTTTCAAATTAAATCTGTCAACATGTGCTATGTTGTTAAGAGGCAGAACGATACTTAAAATGATGAAATTTTAATGCATTTTATTACATTATTAAACTTCCTTTGTATTTTCTGGATTTGATCTTAATCTAGTCCTATCATCAAGAATACGTTATTCTTATAGCTCACATAATGAAGGTGATAAAGGGGAGAATAATAGAAATAGCAGTGAATAGTTACTAAGTGTTTTATGGTTATATAGGTTTTAAACAGTATGCTAAGCACTATATATAAAATGTATATATGTTAATTCTACAATTCTATGAAGCATATAATATTATTATCTCTTTCTTACGGATATGAAAACTTAAAGAAATATTACCTTGCCTACAGGTAAGTTCTACTTTAAAAACTTGAATGTATGAATGCTGATATCTGCATATAAAAATGAGTTTAAATAAATTAGTTGGACATCATGTCACATGCCTGTAGTACTACCTATTTGGTTGGTAGGATGATTGCTTAAACCTAGGAATTCCAGGTTACAGTGAGCTATGATCATGCCACCACACTACATGCTGAGTGACAGAGTGAGACACTATCTCGAAAAATAAATGAATAAATACATAAATATAAATGAGCAGCAATTGTTTGCACTGAAAAATTTTTCAATTATAGGCACTATTTTACAACTAATTTTCCAGGCACTGAGGTGGGTGCTGGGTTAGGAAGAAAGTTTTAAAAAATTAGTCTTTTCCTTAAGAAGATTACTTTCTAAAAACTCTGAAAAATAATAACAATGTGAAAATATAATAATATAAAATTATAAATAACAAAATTGTATAAATATTGTAATGAAGTGGCACTTCCACTCTCAGTAGTCTCGTATAACTCTATTTGGAGTTTGGACTTTCCAGTCAAGCTAATATGCCATTGATATTCACCAACAAAAAGTTGTATAGGAAATAAAATATTAATCATTATATACTACTTGGCAAAACAGTACACAATATTTACACAATGAGAATTAATCTGTAATAATATTTTCTACCATAAAATATGATTGTAAAAATTAAACTTGATGATGTATATAATTTGCCTAGTATAGTATTTAGCATATAGTAAATATCCAATAAATTATAGATATTAAAAGAAAGAATCACACAGAGAGATGAGAATATATTGCACTCATAATGTAAGAACATTATTGAAGAGAGAAACAAGAAAAAGAAAGGTTTTCTGAAATCATTGATCTTATAAATGAGGCTTAACATTTCTAATAAAACTCTTAGAATATCTCTGATGAATTAGAACAGCAAATGTGAAAAGAAAAATGAAAATTGGGAGATAGAATACATGAAAATGAAGAAATCCAGTTAACAAGGACTATAGAATATAAAAAGTGAATACTCTGTGAAAATTAGTATATTCTGGAACTGAAGGATAGGAATCTTTATATTTACGGTTTCATAGAGGGTCCAGTACAATAAATGAAGAAAAGTAAAAGACTCACAATAATGCACATGAGAGTAAAATTTCACTACACCTGGGTAAGGTACTAACAGATTCCAGAAAAAGACAAAAAAGGCAAAAGCTCAGAACGACATTATACTTCTGAACAGAAACACTGGGACCTAAGAGACAATGGAACAATTGCTTCAAAATTCAGAAGGACAGAAATTTCTAAATTATAATTCTTGACTGAATATATTGTCAATACATTATATAAAGGGAACAAAGACACTTTGAATATTAGTGGACTCAAAAATTTTGCCTCCCATACACCCTTAATTAAAACATACTATAAAAAAGTGAAGGAATAAACTAAGAAAGAACCAAACATGGGGTCTAAGAAACTGGTGGACACGGGGTCTAAGAAACAGGTGGCATCACACAGAAAAGCTGTCAAGAGAAGTGTGTATGGTAATAAAAATAATCTATGGTATGCATTTGTATAGCCATGACCTAGAGAACAGCCCTTTAAATTGGAGCAAAAGTATAGGCCACTCTGGGGTCTAGGTATCTCTAGATACCCAGAAGGGTGGGGAACAAAAATGTACGTATGTAAACATGGATATGAGAAATTTCCAGATTTATTTGAATATTTGGAGTACTCTCCAAATTATTTACTAATAATTTAAATTTTGTTTGAATACTTGGAAAATAATGCTAATATGTGTTTGGAAGATACTATTTAAAGATTTAAAAAATATTAATCTTTACATAAAAACAGACAAAAATAAAATAAGAATATATAAAATCTAGCAAGAGCAAAATGTATAGGAAAAGAAACCTTACTGATACGGGAGGTGGGCAGGGAAGTGCTGGGAGGAGAAGGGCAGGTCCCTGGCGAGGGCTGCACCCCTGGGCCTGCGACCATGGACCTAGGTGAGGACAGGCACTCCTACCTTCCTGCCAAATGTTGCATTTTCCAAGACCACCCTGGCCTGCTATGCCCCCATCCTGTGCCTATGAAAACCCTGAGCCTCTAGCAGACACAGACACAAGCGGCTGAACTTCAAGAGGAACACACCAGCGGAAGAGCACACTGACGGGCACCGGCAGGCCATTGACTGGTGGAACCACATGGAGTTTGGCTGGAGGCGGTGGGAAAAGAGCCCGGTCGCTGAGCTGCCTGATGCCAGGAGAAAACCACCTTCCCACTCCATCTCCCTTCTGGCTCCCCTATCTGCTGAGAGCTACTTCCACTCAATAAAACCTCGCACTAATTCTCCAAGGCCACCTGTGATCTGATTCTTCCAGTACACCAAGGCAAGAAACCTCAGGTTATGGAAAGCCCTCTGTCCTTGCAATATGGCATGGGGTCTAATTCAGCTAACACAGCTGCCTGCTGACGGCTAAACAAAAAGAGCACACTATAACACATGCATACTGGGGCTTCAGCTGTAAACATTCACCCTTAGATACTGCCATGGGGTCGGAGCCCCAAGACATGCCCTTATACAATTACATTGAACTTTTTCTACCTGTTGAATAAATACAACGTATTTCCATGAAACAGTAATTATTCAGCAAGTTCACCTGATTAAGTTGTTATATGAGACTCCGTTCAACATTTCCAGAATGTTATCTGTAATGATGAAGTCAGAAAAAGAGAACCCAGCATAATTGGTACTTTACCATGCCAGCTGATCATTAAGCTTTCGCTACAATGGAACTCATTTCTGCTGCATATTAGAATTCACTTGGGCCCTAAAAGAGTGAATGATTTGAATAGGTCAGCCCTGAATGCAAACAAATCAATGCAGTTTTACTCTCACCTGAAACATCTATGAATAATCAGAAGCTATGAAGTAAGAGGTGCAGACTTGGGTATTATTTATGTGGGTAAAGGGCCTAAGTTTTGATATAGTTATTGTGGAGGGTGACTCTCCAAATTTTCAAAAACAGAAAACAAGATTGAACTGAAATGCCCCGGCCCCATTGAGGTTGATGATTGTTTGTCTGTGCTTGCTTTATCCCTAACTTTCTCTCAATAGAGGCCTTGGGAAAGTCAATCTAAAATCAAACTAAGTCTTTGTTTTAACAATACAATCAAACAAACTTTTTTTTTAAATCTGTAATGTGAAGGAGCTGGTTTGTATTTTAATTATTCCATCCAATGACAGGAATGCTATTCATTAGTAAGTCATTGGATATAATGCTTGAGAGTTAGAAGTAAAGTTTCATAAGATAAATTCCTGCTCACAAGCACTTTGATATCTTTATAGATAAAATATATATTCTTACAATAAGCACCAGACACTCTGCCTGCCTGCAAACATCATATTGACTACAATACGTTCTTTCAGGTTAGAAGTCATACTGCTATTATAACTGATGATATATTTTTAGTTCTTAAATCAGTGTTTCTTGGGGCTTTGGGGAGTTTAATGAATGCCGTCTGATATTTTTCTTCTTGTGCTGAATGTCTCCGATCAGATTTCCTGCCACAGTATTTTGATTATTTCTGTTTTGAAGCTTCATCCTCCAAATTGCTTTTTGGGGTGGGGATCTGCAAGAAGATAAAAGTATGGTTTGTAATCTCACAGAGTGATTCAGGGATTAGAGCCCTGGTGTTGAGTGCCTTGCTTATATACTGCTTAGTTTGCCATATGAAACTGTTCAAAATGTTGGCAGTGTCATCTGTGATGATAACACTGGATAACAGAAAACCATCCTTTTAAACTTTGAAATGTCAGCTGTTCTATGTTGCTTTTCCTCTGACTTTAAACTTTTAGTACAGTGTTCTTAGCACAGATGAATATCAATGTCACCCTGGAAGGTTTTATGATGTCAAAGCCTTATCCTTACAGATTCAGTTGGTGTTGAATATGTCCAAAGCATTATTTTTTCTTGCTAAGATTTCCAGGTGGTTTTCATGTGCAGTAAGGATTGAGATTCACTGGTCTAGTAATAGAGAAAGGGTGAGGTAAGTGAGTAAGTTAAGAGCACCTTGGAAAGTATACAAAACATCTGTAATCCAAAATTCTTTGAAAACATTCTCTAAGACTTGCTAAATAAAAAATATCCAATGACATCAAGAGTAGAAAAGGAGATGTTCAAGAGAATGTGGGCTAATAATGCTTAGGGTTTGGAGCCTAGTAGGAGGGAGAATGGAGAGTTTGGGTGAATTTCTTTAGAGTCTGAAATTTTTCCAGCGCATAGATATTATATGCAAAATTTCTGCATGAAGCTATCCATAACAAGGCTTGAGCAAAACTAGGTTTATTTAAACATACTCCTGATATTTTGCAGTACACCTTACCATGGCACTTGGTATGAGTATGATTCAACTAACGGCCTGTGTACCAGTGCTAATTTGCATGCTCAGTCCCTTAATAATAACAGAAGTCAAAGCTTTGGAATGCTCACTCTGTTGGTATGACAAAACCGAAATACCGATGAGTTTTTTTCACTTTTCTAATGTAGAGCATGTTACTCAGAGTGGCAATACTCTGTTTAGACCTGGCTGACTCTGATTCTGGACTGAGTCCTTTTTATTTTATCAGAGAGCTGTCAGTGGTTCAAAGAGGGTAAAATCGTCTTTATAGGACACTGTCTTTTCCTAATGTTTCCCTTCTGAAATTACTCTTTCCCTATATGTTTAATCTTGCTATCTTTGTCGTTGCAATGTGTATGATTTCCCTATCTGTTTGCTTCTGGATCTGCCACAACTTTGAAGATTTCTGACAGAAGAGTCACAAATTCAGCATTGGAGACTTAGGAACTGTGTAAAGTTGAAGCAGCAGTTGAGATTGAGGCAAATCCCTTGTGAGCAGGCAAGAATGCCGTTTATTTCTAATTCTTGTTTCTATAAACCCACAGGAAATAAATATGAGTAATATAATGAGAGGATAGAGCTCCAAATTCTAAATGGTGGTTCCCTGATGTGGGAAGTCATCCTGTCTTTTCCCACCTGATGGAATTAGCCATTTTAATTTATATCTGAGGCAGAATCAGGGGTGAACTTCTTCTTTTATTTTATTTTTTGCTCTTGGAAAGGGAAGAGAGAAGGCCTCCAGAGTCCATTTTCCCCACAGAAAGGCTTTAGCTAAAGTGAAAACCCTGCTCGCAGTATACTTAATGTATATATATTGTAAAGACTACTTCCTTCTGCTGCTAATTGTTGTGTGGTCCGTTGATGTTGTGAGCCTGGGAGCAGCCTCAATCCTGGCCAGTCACTTAGAGATGCATTGCCTGGAGAAACACAAATTTCCATCCAGCTCTTTAGAGTAATGAAACTGTCTGAAGAATTGTGAACTGAGGACTTGTACATACACAGTTGTTAAAATGAATGTACATACACAGTTGTTAAAATGAATGTACATACACAGTTGTTAAAATGAATTTTAACTTAGTTTCTGATTCATAATATCCCTTAATGTTTTCTTCTTTCAGTTCAGTTTTCTGTAAGATTTTAAATGAATTATTTTGTTTTACAATTGGGTTAAGACACTATGAACATTTTCCTGGATATTTTCCTTCTTTTGGTGTATCTGTAATTTTATTTTTATTTTTTAAACAAATATTTCTAAAAGCTGGAGCATTGTCCTGAAATCCTAAAGGACATCTAATATTCTTTTTGATGATGGGGCTGTCCTGAACAATATGAGGTATGAGGTATTATAGTGACTGTAATCCTAAACCTCTCTGAACTAGTCCCTGAGTGTGCAGGGCACTTCAGGATTATATATCCCCAGGTATTTAGAGGTCTCCAGTCTTTGTCAATGTCAACTTTGCATTATTTGACACTTCAATTACTTTACAGGCTTTTTTTCCCATAGTATCTTAGGTTCAAGTTTATTTTTGACATTGTTTCCAGTTTTGAGATATAATTGACAAATTAAAATCATGTATATAACTGACAAATTAAAATTGTTTTCATATGTGTATACATTGTAACATAATCATTATAATGAAGTTAATTAAGATATTGATTATATCACATGATTGCCATTTTTTTGTAGTAAGGGCACTTCAGATGTACCTAAAAAACATTTTTAATTATAATCAAACTGATGTATATTAGATTTCCAGAACCTACTCATTTTGCATCACTAAAACTTGGTTTGTTTTGACCAACATCTCATTTCCCTCTTCCCCAAGGTCCTGGCAAACACCATTCTATTTTCTTCCTTTTGGAGTTTGACTTTCTCAAGTTCCCCATATAAATTAGATAATGAAGTATTTGTCTTTCTGTGCCTGGCTTATTTCACTTAGCAGGATCTTCTCCAGGTTCATCTATGTTGCTCTGTTGCAAACAGTAGGATTTTCCTGTTTTTGTGTCTGAAAATATTTCATCTTATATTACATATATACTATTTTTATGGGTCTTATGGTTATGGGTCTTATGTTTAAGTCTGTTAAGTCTGTAATTCATTTTGAGTTGATTTTTGTATATGGAGTGAGAAAAGGGTCTAATTTAATTCTTCTGCTTATGGATAGCTGGTTTTCCGAGCATCTTTTATCAAAGATCCTATGCTTTCCTCATTGTGTTTTTGTCATCCTTGTCAAAGATCACTTGACTGTGTTTTCTTTATCAATTCATCTGTTGATTGGCATTAAGAATGTTTCTATGTCTTGGCTATTGTGAATAATGCTGCAATGAACATTTGGGCGCAAATATATCTTGAACATACTGATTTCATATCCTTTGGATATATACTCAGAAATAAGAATGCTGGGTCATATGGTAGTTATATTTTTAATTTCTTTAGAAACTTCCATACTAGCTTCCCTAATGATTGTGCTAATTTACATTCTCACCAGCAGTGTAAAAGGGTTCTCTCCACATCCTTGACAACATTTGTCTTTTGTATTTTTGATAATAGCAATTCTAACAGGTATGAGCTAGTGTCTCATTGTGGTTTTAATTTGCATTTCACTGATGATTAATGAACATTTTAAAATATACCTGTTGATCATTTGCATATCTTTTGAGAAATGTCTATTCAAACTGTTTTCCTTTTTAAGTTCACAAGTTTTTAGACAAGGCTTTATTTTCAAGGTCCTATACGTATTTTTTTTTTTTTTGGTTTTTGCTTTTTTCCATCTTTTATTTATTTATTTTTAAATTTTACTTTAAGTTCTGAGATACATGTGCAGAATGTGCAGGTTTATTACATAGCTATACATATGTCATAGTGGTTTGCTGCACCTATCAACCTGTCATCTAGGTTTTAAGCACTGCATGCATCAGGTACTTGTCCTAATGCTCTCCCTCCCCTTGCCCCCCAACCCTCCGACAGGCCCTGGTGTGTGATGTTCCCTGCCCTGTGTCTATGTGTTCTTCTTGTTCAACTCCCACTTATGAGTGAGAACATGCGGTGTTTAGTTGTCTGTTCCTGTGTTAGTTTGCTGAGAATGATGGTTTCCAGCTTCATCCATGTCCTTGCAAAGGACATGAACTCATGCTTTTTCATGGCTGCATAGTATTCCGTGGTGTATATGTGCCACATTTTCTTTATCCAGTCTATCATTGATGGGTATTTGGGTTGGTTCCAAGCGTTTGCTATTGTAAATAAATAGTACTGCAATAAACATATGTGTGCATGTGTCTTTATAGTGGAATGATTTATAATCCTTTGGGTATATATCCAGTAATGGGATTGCTGGGTCTAATGGTATTTCTGGTTCTAGATCCTTGAGGAATTGCCACACTGTCTTCCACAAATTTCTTTGACATACTGATTTTATTTCCTTTGGATTTCACCCATATACAGGAATTGCTAGATAATATTATAGTTCTATTTTAATTTTTTGAGGAACTCCATACTGTTTTTTCTAATGGTAATATATTTTAAAGTTAGGCAGTGTGATGCTTCCAGCTTTGTCTCTGTATTTGTTTTTTTGTTTGTTTGTTTGGCTCATAGTGCTTCAATTAGTCAAGGTCTTTTTATTCCCATAAAAATTTTAGAATTTTTTTAATTCTGTGAAAAATTACATTGGAATTTTGAAATAGATTGCTTAGAATCTGTAGATCAGCTTGGTAAGTATGAACATTTAACAATATTAATTATTCTAATTTATGAACGTGAAATATGTGTATGTTGAACAAACCTTGCATCCCAGGGATAAAGTTTACTTGATTGTGGTAGATTAGCTTTTGAATGTGCTGCTGGATTCTGTTAGCTACTGTTTTGTAAGAATTTTTGCATCTATGTTCACTGAGTGTATCAGTCAGAAGTTTTCTGTTTTTGTTTTGTCTCTGCCAGGTTTGTTTTTAATTATTATATTTTAAGTTCTAGGGTACATGTGCACAACGTGCAGGTTTGTTACATAGGTATACATGTGCCATGTTGGTTTGCTGCACCCATCAACTCATCATTTACATTAGGTATTTCTCCTAATGTTATCCCTGCCCCAGCCCCCGACCCCACAACAGGCCCCCCCGGTGTGTGGTGTTACCCGCCCTATGTCCAAGTGTTCTCATTGTTCAATTTCCACCTATGAGTGAGAACATGCAGTGTTTGGTTTTCTGTCCTTGTGATAGTTTGCTGAGAATGATGGTTTCCAGCTTCACCTATGTCCCAGCAAAGGACATGAACTCATCCTTTTTTATAGCTGCATAGTATTCCATGGTATATATGTGCCACATTTTCTTAACCCAGTCTATCATTGATGGACATTTGGGTTGGTTCCAAGTCTTTGCTATTGTGAACAGTGCCACAATAAACATACATGTGAATGTGTCTTTATAGTAGAATGATTTATAATCTTCCCCTTTGTGTATATACCCAATAATAGGATCGCTGGGTCAAATGGTATTTCTAGTTCTAGATTCTTGAGAATCACCACACTGTCTTCCACAATGGTTGAACTAATTTGCACTCCCACCAACAGTGTAAAAGTGTTCCTATTTCTCCACATCCTCTCCAGCATCTGTTGTTTCCTGACTTTTTAATGATCACCATTCTAACTGGCATGAGATGGTATCTCATTGTGTTTTTTATTTCCATTTTTCTGATGACCAGTAATGATGAGCATTTTTCCTGTGTCTGTTGACTGCATAAATGTCTTCTTTTGAGAAGTGTCTGTTCATATCCTTTGGCCAATTTTGATGGGGTTGTTTGTTTTTTTCTTGTAAATTTGTTTAATTTCCTTGTAGATTTTGGATGTTAGCCCTTTGTCAGATGGGTAGATTGCAAAAATTGTCTGCCATTCTGTAGGTTGCCTGTTCACTCTGATAGTAGTTTCTTTTGTTGTGCAGAAGCTCTTTAGTTTAATTAGATCCCATTTGTCAATTTTGGCTTTTGTTGCAATTGCTTTTGGTGTTTTAGTCATGAAGTCTTTGAGCATGCTTATGTCCTGAATGATACTGGCTAGATTTTCTTCTAGGGTTTTTATCATTTTGGGTTTGAATTCCTGACAAAGTTTGAATATAAACCACCTATCAGATATAGGCTTTGCAAATGTTTTCTCTCATTCTATATATTGCTTTTTCACTCTGTTGATTGCTTCCTTTGTTGTGCAGAAGACTTTTTAGTTTGATGCATTTCTACTCACCTTTTTTTATTCTTTTCTTGCTTTTGCTTTTAGGGTCAAAACAAAATAAAATTGTAGCCTAGATCAATATCAATAGTGTTTCTTCTATATCCCTATGTTTTCTTCCAGTAGTTTTACGGTTATGGGTCTTATGTTTAAGTCTGTAATTCATTTTGAGTTGATTTTTGAATCTGGAGTGAGAAAATGGTCTAATTTAATTCTTCTGCTTATGGATAGCTGGTTTTCCCAACATCTTTTATCGAAAATCCTATGCTTTCCTCACTTTGTTTTTGTCATCCTTGTCAAAGATCAGTTGACTGTGAAAGCATGGATTTATTTCTATGTGCTCTGTTCTGTTTATTTATGTCTGTTTGTATGCCAGTATTATACTGTTTTGATTACTGTAGCTTTGTCATATATTTTAAAAGCAAAAAGTCTGATCATGATACTTCTGGCTTTTATTTTTTTCAACATTTCTTTTGCAATTTGTTGTCTTTTGTGGTTCCATATGAATTTTCAAATTTGTTTTCTCTTTTTGTTATCATTGCCTTTGGAATTATAATAGGGATTGTATTGAATCTGTAGATGGCTTTGGATAGAAATATTTTACCTATTAAATATTCTAATCTATGAGTATGAAATATTTTTCCATTTATCTTTATTATTTTTAATGCCTTTCCTCAATTTGTTATAATTTCTAGGGTACAAATATTGCCCTAGTGTGGTTAAAGTATTTTAAGCATATTCATTCATTGTTGTTACCATTGTGAATAAAATTGTTTGCTTAATTTCATTTTCTGATATTTTGTTTGTATGTAGACTCACGATTGATTTTTGTATCTTGACTTTGAAACTTGCAAATTTCCTGAAGTTTTTTCTTAGTTCTAAAAGTCGTTTTGTTGTAGCATAATGATTGTCTACATACCTGAACATGTTATCTGCAAAGAGCTGTAATTTTACTCTTTTTTTCTGATTTAGATGCATTTTGTTTAGTCTTCTGGCCTAATTACTCTCGCTAGGACTTATAGTACTATGTTTAATAGAAATGATGATACTGAGCATCTTTGCCTTGTTACTGATCTTAGCAGTAAAGTTTTCAGTTTTTATTCATTGACTATGATATGAGCTGTGGGCTTTCCTCAACACATATAGGAACACACACATATATATATAATATATATATTATTATATATAGAGAAAGATTTTTTATCATGAATTAACATTGAATGTTATCAAATGCATTTTATATTTCAATGTGTTTTCCTTTTTTTATTCTATTCATGTGTGTACCACATTGATTAATTTTTGTATGTCAAAACACCCCTGCACCCTGGGGATAAATCATGTTGGTCATGGGTTGTTACCCTTTCAATATGCTATTAAATTCAGTTTGACTTTATGGTATTGAGAATCTTTGTATTTATATTTCTCAGGAATATTGGCCTGTAGGTTTTTGTGGCTTATTTGTCTGGCTTTGTTATCAGGGTAATGACAGCCTCATAAGATGAGTTTAAAGTATTACCTCTTCTATTATTTTAAAGAGTATAATTGATATTAATTATTCTATAATTCACCTATTAAACCATCTGAGTCCTAGGCTTTTCATTTATGGAGGCTTTTGATGACTGATTCAATTTCCTGATTTCTTGGGTTTCTTTTTTATTTTCTACATTTTATTTTAGGTCAGGAAGTACATGTTCAGGTTTGTTACATAGTTAAATTGTGTGTCGCAGCTGTTTGGTGTACAAATTATTTTATCATCCCAGGAATGAGGAAGTACTTTTTGATCTTCACATGCCTCCCAGCCTCCACATTCAGAGAAGGCCTGGGGTCTATTGTTCCCTTCTTTGTGTTCATGTGTTCAACGTGTAACTCCTCACTTTTAAGAGGGAACATGTGGTATTTGGTTTTCTGTTCTTGCATTAATTCACTCTGGATAATGGCCTTGAGCTCAATCCATGTTGCTGCAAAGGGCATGTTCACTTTATTTTTTATGACTGTATAGCATTCCATGGTGTATATGTACCACGTTTTCTTTTTCCATGCCACAACTCATGGACATATAGGTTGATTCCAATTCTTTGCTATTGTGAATAGTGTTGCAAAGCACATACATGTTGATGTTTCTCTATGATAGAATGATTTATATTCCTTTGGGTATATACCCAGTAATGGGATTGTTGGGTGAAATGATGGTTCTGTTTCAAGATATTTGAGAAATTTCCAAACCACTTTCCACAATGCCTGAACTAATTTACATTATCACCAGCAGTGTGTAAGTGTTCATTTTTTGCCACAATCTCACCTGCATCTATTATCATTTGAATTTTTAATAATAGCCACTGTGACAAGTGTGGTTTCAATTTGCATTCTCTAATGATTAGTTGATATGTTTTGGATGTGTCCCTACCTAAATCTCATCTTGAATTACAGCTCCCATAATTCCCATGTGTTGACGGAGGGACCTGGTGGGAGATAACTGAATCATGGTGTCAGTTTCCTCCATACTGTTCTCATGGTGGTGAATAAGTCTCACAAGATCTGATGATTTGATAGGGGATTTACCCTTTCCCTTGGCTCTCATTCACTCTTGTCTGTTGCCATGTAAGTTGTGCCTTTCGCCTTTCACCATGATTGTGAGGCCTCTCGAGCCATGTGGAAAAGTGAGTCCATTAAACTTCTTTTTCCTTATAAATTAACCAGTCTCAGATATGTCTTTATCAGCAGCATGAGAACAGACTAATACAGTAAATTGGTACCAGCAGTGGGGTGCTGCTGTAAAGATAACCCAAAATATTGATGTGACGTTGGAAGTGGGTAACAAGCAGAGGTTGGAAGAGTTTGGAGGGCTAAGAAAAAGACCGAAAATTGGGAAAAGTTTGGAACTTCCTAGAGACTACTTGAATGTCTATGCTAATAATGATATGGACAAAGAAATGTAGGCTGAGGTGGTCTCAGATGGAGATTAGGAACTTTTTGGGAACTGGAGTAAAGGTGATTCTTGCTATCTTTTCGCAAAGAGATTAGCAACATTTTGCCCCTGCCCTAGAGATTTGTGGAACTTTGAACTTGAGGGAGATGATGTAGGGTATCTGGTGCAAGAAATTTCTAAGCAGCAAGGCATTCAAGAGGTGCTTTGGGTGCTGCTAAAATATTCAGTTTTATGTATTCACAAAGATATGGTTTGCAACTGGAACTTACATTTAAAAGGGAAGCAGACATTAAAAGTTTGGAAAATTTGCAGCTTGATGATGCAATAGAAAAGAAAACAATTTTCTGAGGAGAAATTCAAGCTGGCTGCAGAAATTTGCATGAATAATGAGGAACCAAATGTTAATTGCCAAGACAATGGGGAAAATGTCTCCAGGGCATGTCAGAGACCTTTGTGGCAAGCCCTCCTATCACAGGCCTAGAGGTCTAGAATAAAATAAGTGGTTTTGTGGGCAGGACCCAGGGCCTCCCTGCTCTGTGCAGCCTAGGAACTTGGTGTCCTGCATCCCAGCCACTCTACCCATGGCTAAAAGGGGCCAAGGTATAGCTCAGGCCATTGCTTCAGAGAGCGCAAGTCCCAAACCTTGGCAACTTCCACGTGGTGTTGAGCCTGTCAGTGCACAGAAGTCAGTAACTGAGGTTTAGGAACCTACACCTAGATTTTGGACGATGTATGGAAATGCCTGGATGCCCAGGCAGAATTTTGCTGCAGGGGCAGGGCCCTCATGGAAAACCTCTGCTAGGGCAGTGTGGAAGATAAATGTGGGGTTGAATCTCCCACACAGAGTCCCCACTGGGGCATTGCCTAGTGGATCTATGAGAAGAGGGCCAGCATCCTCAAGACCTCAGAATGATAGGTCTAATGAAAGCTTCTACCATGCACCTGGAAAAACCGCAGACACTCAGCACCAGCCCCTGAAAGCAGCCAGGACGGAGGCTGTACTCTGCATAGCCACAGAGGCAGAGCTGCCCAAGACCATGGGAACCCACCTCTTGCATCAGCATGACCTGGATGTGAGACATGGAGTCAAAGGAGATCATTCTGGAGTTTTCAGATTTGACTGTCCTGCTGGACTTCGAACTTGCCTAGGTCCTGCGGCCCCTTTGATTTGGCCAGTTTCTCTCATTTGGTATGACTGTTTTTACTCAATTCCTGTACCCTCATTTTATCTAGGAAGTAACTAACGCTTTTAATTTTAATTTTATAGCCTCATAGGTAGCAGGGAATTGCCTTGTCTCAGATGAGACTTTGGACTTTTGAGTTAATGCTGAAATGAGTTAAGACTTTGGGGGTCTGTGGTAAAGGCATGATTGGTTTTGAAATATGAGAACATGAGTTGTGGGAGGGTCCAGGGGCAGAATGATATGGTTTGGCTGTGTCCACACCAAATCTCACCTTGAATTGTAGCTCCCATAATTCTTTTGTGTTGTGGGAGGGACCCAGTGAAATATAATTGAATCATGGGGTCAATTTCCCGCATACTGTTCTTGTGGTAGTGAATAAATCTCACGAGATCTGAAGACTTGACAAAGGGTTTCCGCCTTCCCTTGTCTCTCATTTGCTCTTGTCTACCACCATGTAAGACATGCCTTTTGCCTTTCATTATGATTGTGAAGCCTCCCAGCCACATGTAACTGTGAATCCATTAAACCTTTGTCCTTAATAAATTACCCAGTCTCAGGTATGTCTTTATTAGCAGCTTGAGAACAGAGTAATATGTTAGTGATGTTGAACATTTCTTCATATGCTTCTTGGCCATGTATATGTCTTCTTTTAGGAAGTGTCTGTTCATGTACAGAGTGCCCATTTTTAAATAGGGTTGCTTGTTTTTTGCTTGTTAATTTCCTTAAGTTCCATATAGACTCCAGATATTAGGCCTTTGTCAGATGCATAGTTTGCAAATATTTTCCTCCAGTCTGTAGGATGTCTGTTTATTCTGTTGATATTTCTTTTGCTGTGCAGAAGCTCTTCAATTTAATTAAGTCCCACTTGTGAATTTTTGTTTTTGTTGCAATTGCATCTGGCATCTTCCTCATAAAATATTTGCCGGGACTTATGTTCGAAATGATATTTCCTTGTTTTTTTTTTCCTAGAGTTTTTTCAGTTTTAGGTTTTACATTTAAATATGTAATCCATCTTGAGTTGATTATTGTATGTGGTGTAAGGAAGGGGACCAGGTCATCTTCTGCATATGACTAACCAGTTATCCCAGCACCATTTATTGAATCTGGAATCCTTTCTTTAGTGCTGGTTTTTGTTGATTTTGTCAAAGATCTGATGGTTATAAGTGTGTGGCTTCATTTCTGGGCTCTCTAACCTGTTGCATTTATCTGGGTTTTGGTTTTTGGACCAGTACAATTCTTCGTAGGTTTCTAAGAAATTGCTTTGTAAATGTGGGTACTCCAGTGTTTGGTGCACACATATGTAGGATAGTTTAATTATCTTGTTGAATTAATCCCTTTATCATTATATAATGCCCTTCTTAGTCAATTTTTCCACTTTGTTCTTTTTTTTTTTTTTTTTTGTCTTTTTGATTGTTGTTTGTTTAAAATACCAGCACTGATGGTGTGTTGGTGGCAGTGAGGTCTGCACCTATGTGTGCTGGTGGTGGCCTGATGGCAATGTCCCTATGGGCATGTGCACAGGCAAGGTGGATAGGGAAGTCTGTGTGCGAGCACATGCTGGCATAGTATTGGGTAGGCTGTGGATGGTCTGTGTTGGTGGGGTCGGTTTACAGAAGCTCTCTGTTGGTTAGACAGGGTTTACTGTGGAAGGAATTCTGGTGCTGGCCACTAGGAAGAACACTTGTTTTGCATCTGAGGCTGTGCTGCAAGCAGGTGCAGCCAGATAGGGACTCTGGGAAAGGCCAGCAGATGGGGTGCTCAAATCAGGCTAGCCCCAATCCATGGGCTAGATAGCTCTTTTCTGTCTAGGTCTGACAGTCTACACAGGCCAAACCAACCTTTTGGAGTAGGGCAAACCTGGGAGGATTTGCTGTCCTTAGCCATGCTCCACTGCAGCCATTCCTATGCTAAACCATCTGGGCTCTGCACAGGCTGTAATTCTGTCCCAGCCAACTCTCCAAGCAGCTCTCCAAGCCAGTTCAAATGTCTGCATGTGTTGTGGGATTTTCTGCAGATACTTCTGGAGGTCTGTGGTAAGAGTGGTCTACTCCATGCCTGTTTAACTCACCCCTTCCGTAGGAGTGCCCTGGGCCAGGGACAAGTCCTGGTGCTGGGCAATCTCATGCAGGGTTTGCAGCTTTCTACCCTTTCAGCTTAGGGTCTGCATCCTTCCTCCATTTGCTCTCAATGCCTTCCTTCTGAAGATCTGCTTAGTGTGTACCAGTCTTCTTAATGGTCTGGTCTTTTGGTGCGAGAAGGTCTTCCTGGCTATGTTTAGTCAGCCCTTCTCCCTTAATTGTTATTGATCTGCTCAATCTTTCTGTTTCTTCTTGATTCAGGTTTTGTTCTTATAGTCAGAGCTTACTTCTTTTTTGTTTCATATCCATTAACAATGTTTATGGTAAATTGTATTGTATATATTTTAGGTTTACACCATGATATTATAGGATACATACAGAGAGTAAAGTGATTACTATAGTGAAGCAATTGAACATATCTGTCATGTCACGTAGTTACATTATTACAGATGACAAGAACAGCTAAACTCTACTTATTTAATTAAAATACCATACATTTTATTATCTATAGTCCTCATGTTGTATATTACATTCCTAGACTTCTTTATCCTACATACGTACTACTTTGTATCTTTTGACCTTTTTCTCCCCACTGCCATCCTTCACTGCTACCTTTGGTTAATCACTGTTTTGTTTTCTAGCTTTGCATATTTAAAATTTTTTTTAAAGATTTTACATACTTGTAAGATCATGACATATTTTTCTTTCAATGTCTCACCTATTTCGCTTAGCATAATGACTCCCAGGTCTATCCATGTTGTAATAAATAGCAAGATTTCTTTTTAAGTTTAATAATATTCCTTTTATACGTATGCCACATTTTCTTTGGCCCTTTATCCATTGATGTACACTTAGATCGTTTTCATATGTTGATTATTGTGAATAATGCTGTAATGAATATGGAAGTGCAGATGTCTTTATCAGGTAGTGATTTCATCTTCTTGGGAAGTTTTCACCCAGTAGAAGTATTGCTGGGTCATATAGTATTTCTATTTTTAATTTCTTTAGAAACATCCATAATTTTTTCTATAATGACCGTACCAATGTACATTCCCACTAACAGTTGACTAGGTTTCTTGTTTCTCAACACCCTGGCCAACCTTTGTGCTCTCTTGTCATTTTGATAATAGCCATCCTAAAGGGTATGAGGTGATATGTCATAATGAGATAATTTATATTTAATTTGCATTTCTCTAATGATTACTGATGTTGAGCACATTTTCCTATACCTGTTGGCCATTTTAATGCCTTCTTTGGAAAAATAATTTTCAGGTACTTTGTCCATTTTTTATTCAGGTTATTATTTTCTTGCAATTGAGTTGTAAGTTTTTAAAATAAATTTTTGGTATTACCCAGTTATCAGATATTAGGTTTGCAAATATTTTTCCCATTCTGTAGGCTGCCGTTTTATTTTGTTGATTGTTTCCTTTGATGTGCAGAATCTTTTTAGCTTGACGTAGTTCCATTTATTTACTTTTGATTTTGTAGCAGGACTTTGGGTGTGATATCCAAAAAAACCATTGCCAAGGCCAATATCAAGGAACATTTTCCTTATATTCTCTTTTAGGAGTTTTATGATTTCAGTTCTCACATTTGGGTCTTTTATTCATTTTGAGTTTATTTTTGTGTATGGTGTAAGATAAGAGTCAAATTTAATTCTTTTGCATGTAGAAATACAGTTTTCCCAGAACCACTTATTGAAGACTGTCTTTTCCCCACCATATCCTCTTGGTACCCATGTCAAAAATTTGTTGACCCATATACGTTTGAATTTATTCTGTGCTCTTGCTTCTGTTTCGTTGGTCTTTGTTTCTGGTTTTAGGACAGCCAACATTAATTTGATTAATATAGCTTTGTAATATAATTTTACATCAGAAAGCATCATGCTTTCAAATTCATTTTTCTTTTTCAGTATTGCTTTGGATATTCAGGATTCTTTTGTAATTCCATAATTACTTTAGGATTATTTTTTGTATTTCTGCAAAGAATAATATTGAAATTTTGATAGGGATTATATTAAATCTCTTTATTGCTTCAGGTAGTATGGATGTGTTAATAACATTAATTCTTCCTACCCATGTACATGGAATATCTTTTTATTTATTTTTGTCTTCATTATTTTTTCGTCAATGCTTTATAATTGTACTGTACAAATCTTTCACCTCATTGGTTATATTTATTCCTAAGTACAGTTTGTATCAAGGGCGGATTAATTTCAGGACCCCTGCAGTTACAAAAATTCACATATATTCAAATCTCCAGTTGGCCCTGCAGAAGTTGTGTAGACAAAATTCAGTCTTTCATATATACACAAGTTTTGCATCCTGTGAATACTACATTTTCAATCCATGTTTGGTGCAGACACATAACCTGTGAATACAAAGGGCTGACTATATTTTTTAAAATTCACAGAGAAACTTACCCATGCAGTTTAAACCCAAGTTGTTCAAGGGTCAATTACACACTTTTTAATGATATTGTAAACAGGATAGTTTTGTTGATTTCTTTTTCAGCTAGGTTGCTATTTGTATATAGAAATGATGTTGATTTTTGTGTGTTGATTTTGTACTCCTGCAATTTTACTTAAAGTTTATTACTTCTAATAGATTTTTGTGGAATATTTGTGGTTTTCTATGTATAAGATTATCTCAGTTGCAAATAGAGATAATTTTACCTCTTTTTTTTTAATTTGGAAGCTTCTTACATCTTTTTCTTACCTGTTTGTTCTTGCTCATACTCCCATTACTATGTTGAGTAGAAATAGTGAGAGTAAGCATCTTTGTCTTGTACCAGATCTTGAAACATTTTCAATTGTTCCCCATCAATAATGATGTTAGCGGTGAATATTTCATAAATGGCCTTTATTATATTACGCTAAGGAACTTTTCTTCTATACCGAAGCTGCTTAAAGTTTTTATCAATTAAGGATGCTGAACATTGTCAAATGGTTTTTCTGTGTTAACTGAGACAATAATGCGTTTTTATCTTTCAGTCTGTTAATGTGATGTATCACATTGATCAACTTGCATATGTTAAACCAAACTTGCATGCCAGGAATAAATCCCACTTGATCATGATGTATAATCTTTTTGTTGTATCGTTGGATTTTATTTGCTAATATTTTACTAAGGCTTTTTGCATCAATGTTCATTAGAGGTATTTGGCTTGTAGTTTTATTTTCTTGTGATATCTTTGGCTTAGATATGAGAGTGATACTGACCTCATAAAATGTGTTTGGAAGTATTTTCCATAGCTTTTTTTTTTTGTAGGAGATTTAGAAGTATTGGAAATAATTTTGTGAATGTTTGGTAGAATTTCTTTCTTTGATAGAAATTTGGAAGAATTGATAGAATTTCTAAATTCTACCAAACGTTCAAAGAATTATTACCAATACTTTTTTTTTTATGATTCTTTTTTTTTTTCTTTTATTATTATTATTATTATTATTATTATACTTTAGGTTTTATGGTACATGGGCGCAATGTGCAGGTAAGTTACATATGTATACATGTGCCATGCTGGTGCGCTGCACCCACCAACTCGTCATCTAGCATTAGGTATATCTCCCAATGCTATCCCTCCCCCCTCCCCCCACCCCACAACAGTCCCCAGAGTGTGATGTTCCCCTTCCTGTGTCCATGTGTTCTCATTGTTCAATTCCCACCTATGAGTGAGAATATGCGGTGTTTGGTTTTTTGTTCTTGCGATAGTTTACTGAGAATGATGATTTCCAATTTCATCCATGTCCCTACAAAGGACGTGAACTCATCATTTTTTATGGCTGCATAGTATTCCATGGTGTATATGTGCCATATTTTCTTAATCCAGTCTATCATTTTTTTAAAACTTTTTTTGTTGGAAGTTTTTTAATAACTTCTTTAATGTCTTTATTTGTTATTGTGCTGTTCAAGCCTCCTATTTATTCTTGATTTAATTTTAGTAGATTATATTGTTTTAGGAATGTATTCATTTCCTCTGTTTGTTAGCATATAATTATTTATAATATTTATTTTACATTCTTTTTATTTCTGAGGCATCTGCTATAATGTTTCCATTTTCATTTCTGATTTTAATTATTTGAGTCTTGAGTCTTTTAGGTTTCTTTTAGTTTGCCTGTTGTTTTTGGATAGAAAGTTCTATATATGTCTGTTAGATCCATTTGGTCTAAAGCACAGTTGAAGACCAGTATTAACGTATTAATTTTTTGTGTGGTTGATCTATTTGTTGTTGAAAGTGGAATATACAATTCTACTACTATTAGTGTATTTCTCCCTGATTCTTTCTTCATGTCCATTAATATTTGCTTTACATGTTTAGTTGCTCCAATGTTGGGTGCATAAAATTGTTATGTTCTTCTGATGAATTGAGCCCTTAATCATTAAATAATGACCTTTTTGTTGCTTGTAACAGCTTTTGTCTTGAAGTCTATTTTATCTTATCTAAATATAGCCACCCCTGCTCTCTTTTGGTTACTTATTGCATGAAATATTTTCTTCATTCTTTCAGATACAGCCTATATATGTCCTTAAAGCTTAAATGGGTCTCTTGCTGGCAGAAAATAGTTGATTATTTTAAAAATCTACTCAGTCACCCTTTGTCTTTTGATTGGAGCATTTAATTCACTTATATTCAAGATTATCATTGATAGGTAAGAAATTCCACTTGACATTTTGCTAATTGTTTTCTGGTTGATTTATAGATCTTTTTTCCTTTCTTCTATTCTTGTTGTCTATCTTTGTAATTTGGTGTTTTTCTGCAGTGTCAAGCATTAATTTGCTTCTCTTTCTGTTTTGTGTATCTGCTGTAGTTTTTACTTTCTGCTTATCACAGGGCTTACATAAAATATCTTAGAATTAGGATAGACAACTTTTAACTGATAATAACTTAAATTTTGCTCATATACAAATGCTCTAGACTTTTACCCTCCCCCACAATTTATACATTCTGATCTTGTATATTTCTTACAAACTTATTGTATCTATAGCTATTTTTGATCATGTTAGCTTTTACCCTTCATAGTAAGGATTTGAATGATTTACACACCAATATTACAGTAATGATATATGAATTTGACTATGAATTTGCCTCTACCACTTTGTTTTATAGTTTCATTTGTTTTATTTTCCTTTCATTTCTGGTTAAAACATTTCCCTAAGCATTTCTTGCAAGGCCAGTCCAGCAGTGATGAATTCCCTCAGCTTTTGCTCATCTGGAAAAGTCTTTATTATTTTTTTTTAATTTGAAAGGGTAGCTTTGTTAACTATAGTGTTCTTGGCTGACACTTTTTCTTTTCTTCATTTTAAATAATTATGTTCCCATTCTCTTCTGGCCTGCAATGTTTCTGCTGAGAAATCTGTGGCTATTCTAATGGAGGTTTCCTCATGTGTGATTTAATGCTTTTTTATTACAGCTTCTAGAATTATCTGTCTTCAAAATTTTGCCTGTTTGATTAAGTTGTATCTCAGGAGAATCCTATTGGGTTGAATCTAACTGGCATCTATGAGCTTCCTAAATCTAGATGTTTGTATCTTTCCCAAGATCTGGAAATGTTTCAGTTATTATTTTATTAACTAGGTTTTCAGGACATTGTTTGAAATCTTTTTTCCTCTGACATCCCTATATTGTGAATATTTGTTTGCTTTATGGTAACCTGTAAGTCCCATAGGCTTTCTTCATTGTTTCTTATTATTTTTTTCCCTCTAACTGTAATATTTCATAAAACTTGTCTTTAAGTTCAGAAATTTTTTCTTCTGCTTGGTGTTTAAGTTCTCATTTCATTCATTGCACTCTTTAGTTCCAATATTTCTTTTTTTAATGATATCTCTTTGTAGATTTTTTCATTCAGATTATGAATTATTTTTCTGATATCATTGAATTACTTTTTTATATTCTGTTCTATCTCATTGCTTTTTGGGTATCTTTTTAAAATTTCTTTTTATGCGTTTCATAAATATTCTTTTTGGGAATCTGTTACTGGAAGCTTATTGTGTTCTTTGAGAGGATCATGTTTCCTTTTTTGTTTTTTGTTTGTTTGTTTCTTGCATCCCTACATTGATGTCTGTGCCTCTGGTGAAACAGTTGCTTTTTCTAATTTTATGGAGTAGCTTTTGTAGCAAGAGACATTTTTCCTGCAGATGGTTCTGACAGAGTCAGTTGGGAACAGTGCATTGGCTTTGGTTCTCGTTGGACTTAGGAGCATGGATTCTGCGAAGTTTCTTCAGTTGTAATGTTTGTCTGTTATGTTTGCAACTACTTCAGTGGTCTGGGCTGAAGGAGTCTGTGATGAAAGTGGCATGGTTTTGGTTAGGGGAGGGGCATTTATCTGGTTTATGGGCCAGACAGGCAGGCTGAATGGCAATGCCTTCAGGGAGGTGCAGCCATCACTGTACTGGTTGTCAGGCCCACGACCCATGTGACAGGGCAGTCTCTCTGGTGGGAAGGGCCAATGCCAGACTGGCTGTCAGGCCAAGTGCAAGGATACATAGGCACAGTAGACTGGTTAGCTGTGTGGTGGATTTTTCAGTAGGTGGGACTGCCACTGTGTTGGTTGTCATGCTTGATGTGTGTGCACATGGGTGTGGTGGTTTGTCTGCGAGTTCAGCAGCTTCCCCACTGTCCAGTTACACCGATTTTCTGTGGTGTTTCTCTTTGGATTTTGATGCAGTGGTGTCTCAGTTCTTTCATCAATCCTAGGTTCCATGTCATTTGTTGTAACATAAATGAACTTGGAGGATATCATATGAAGTAAAATAAGCCAGAAACATAAAGAGAAATACCATATGATAACACTCACAGTTTCGAATCTAAAAACAAAATAGGTTGGATATTATAAGTAGCGTGTAGAGGATAGAGAAAGGTTGGCCAATGCGGACAAAGTACGTCATAATGGGAGGAATAAGTTCTGGTGTTCTATTGCACGGTGGGATAAATATGGTTAAGAGTAAGGTATTACATATTACAAAATAGCCAAAGGAGAGGCGTTTGAATATTCTCACCACAAAAAAATTTAAAATCATGAGGAGATGGATACGATAGTTACCTTCATTTTATCATTATGCAACATACATATTTATTGAAATATTATATTGTACACCATAAATATGTACAATTATAATGTGCCAATTAAAAAATATTTTGAATTCTTTGTCAGGCATTTCAAAGATCTCTATTCCTTTGGAACTTCTTCTCTAGAGACTTTTTTTTCCTTTGGTGTTATTATGCTTTTATATTTCTTATACCCTTGTGCACTTGTCTGTGCACTTGAAAGAGGAGTCACTTCTTCCTGACTTCATGGACTGGCTTTGGTGAGAAAACATCTTGCCTATAGGTAGATGCAAGGGTGCTGGCTAAGAGACGTGTATAGCAACATCTGGTCCAGGGTTTAGATATACATGTTGGCAAGCAGTGCCAGGGCTCCATCTGAGGATACAGATTATAGTGGTGGCTCTGGCTCTGGTAGGTGGTACAATGAAAGGTCTGGCTGGTTGGGGGACATATCATCATGGGCTCTGGACAGCTGTCAGCTGGGTTCAGCATTCACAAAGACTGCAGGGGTCCTCTGTTGTGGCATGTGTGGGTGTCCATGAGATAACAAGGGCTTTTTAGTACTCAGCATTGAAGGCTATTGAAATTTTTCTACCCTTCTTTTTCTCCATGTAGAGAAATTGCATCTAAAGGATGCATGAGGGTATAAGGCAATGCAGGTAAAATGCTTCCTGCCATTTTCTATGCCACCATTCTTGTTTTGTTGTTGTTCCACTGAGTTGCTGCAGCATTTTATTTGTACTATGGAGCTCCTCCAGGCTGTTTTAATTTCTGACTAATTGTTAAAATTGTTTGGTTTTAGACAGGAAATGAGCAAGGACTTTTTAGCCTTCCATCTTGCTGATGTCATTTATCAAGCAAATTTTAGAAATGCAGTTATTACCAAACTCCATTGTTTAACTTGACGAAAGTCCACATAACACAAACAATGTCTTTAAGTTTGAAGGTAAATGAAACACTCTTATGGAGATCGTTACATTAAGTGAAATAAGCCAGGCACAGAAAGACAAACATCACTTTCTCACTTATTTGTAGAATCTAAAAATCAAAACAATTTAACTCATGAACATAGAGAGTAGGAGGATGGTTTCCAGAGGCTGAGAAGGGTTGTAGGGGGTTGGAGAGGGTGGTGGGGATGGTTAACGGGTACAAAAAAAAAAATAGAAAGAATGAATAAGACCTACTATTTGGTAGCACAACAGGGTGACCGTAGTCAATAATAACTTCCTTGTATATTTAAAATAACTTAGAGAATGTAATTGGATTTTTTCTATTTCCTATTAACAATTTTTGTAACTTGGAGTAAGCTGATTAATATTGATAGTCATTCTTTTATTTGAATATTAGTATTATTAAATAAAATATTTATTTAGAATATCTAGCACAGACATAATCATAGGACAAGAAGTGAATAATGAGAGATATTACTATTGCTACAGAAAATATTAAGACCATGAATTGAAGGGTGGTTGGGGGGTGGCTCTTGACTGAAAATTTGTTATAAGATACTTACTGAGATGACAGTTCTGTTCTATGCCTTGATCTAAGCATTTTGGAAATACTTTACACCTTGACTTAAGTCATTTGTATATGTGAAAGTTAATTATATAGTGTACTTATGATTTATGCATCTTACTACGTGTTTCCCTGTGGGTTTTAGTGGCCTGGTATCTCAGCTGTTTCATCAGTTATACATTCCATGTCATTTGTTGTAATATAAATGAACCTGGAGGACATCATATTAAGTAAAAGTAAGCTATACACAAAAAGAGAAATACCATATGATAGCACTCACATGTGGAATCTAAAAATAAAAGGTTGATATTACATAAGTAGAGGGCGGAGGATAGAGAGAAGTTGGTCAATGGGTACAAATTACAACGTAATGAGAGGAATAAGTTCTAGTGTTCTATTGCACAAGTGGGATAAATATGGTTAAGAGTAAGGTAAATATGTAAAATTAAATATGTAAAGTAAGTATGTAAAATGTGTGCTTTTTGAAAGCAGTGTATTATTTCTTCATTGCTCTGACTTCAGGGTCTTCCTAAACATTGATATGATTATCTTAATGAAACTGATATATTAGTGGATTGTATAAAAATAAACCAGTGCAGTTAGAATATAATGTATTTGCCTATGTTTGTGAGTGAGAAGTAGCAGTTTTAAAAATTATAACATGTAGTGTGCTTTGATTATAAAGTTTTCTATTTTAGTTGTATAAAATTTGCAAAATGAAAATTTTAAAGCCCACAACAAAAATAACTCATAATAATAACTCATAATGTTATCGTCTAAAAATAGTTAATATTTTGTTAAATAAACTTTTTGCACCTATGCACATATATTCATATATATCTCCCATATATTTTAACAATATATGTCATACTTGTGTAACTATTTTTATTTAACAATGTATTATATTCTCTGCATTTTAGATATGTTTATATTATTTTTAATGTCTGCAAAGTTCATAGTAGGAGCATATAACTTACAAATAATATCTTATTCTGGCATTTAGATTGTTTTTTTTCTGATTTGATTTAATTACAGTCATGCTGCAAGAAACTTTTTCTTTAAAATATTGAGCACATCTACCTAGAAGTACAATTGCTGGAATAAAATATATGTACATTTTAAAAATTTTGATAGCTATACCCAAATTACCCTTCGAGAAACTTGCAGTTATTTATATTCCTGTCTAAAGTGAATCAGAAGCCATTTCTCCATATGCTTCTCAATGCTGAATACTAAAAAGAATAAGCTTTGCCAAAGCAATAGGCAAAATACATTTGTTCTATTGTGTTGGCTGGTAATGGTGTTAAAATATATTTTACCTTCTTTCATTACTGCATATACTTCTGCCTACTTTATCTGCCACAGTATTCCTGTTATTATAACTGAGTTGCTTGAGCTAGTTACATATTTAAGGGTTCAGGATTTTACCTGGACAACAGTATTATATAATAAATACCGTTGCACTAGGATTTGGTCAAAGGACAAGTCGATAAAACTCCACATGAGATCATATTCTTATATTCCCATAATTCCCCTGCATCACAAATTAGGAGAGATCTCTCTAATAAGAGTAGTGGTTTTTTTTCTCCTTCAGTGAATACAAGCTGTCAAATCTCCATAAACCCTGGGGTATTCTTTATTGGAAAATATAGTCACTCTCCCATCAGCTCTGTTGGGGATCAAATGGTGAGACCTAAACATAGCAAACAGTCTTTCTTTCTTTGTCTTCTTTCTGTTATTCTGGAGATTAGTAGCAACCATTGAGCTATAGACAAAGCCATAATATACTAAATGTAGTAAAATACTGCCTTAAACATAGATGGTTTTGGAATTTGTATGCAGAAGTGGGGAAAAAAAGGAAAAGAAAGGGTCGCCCCTAGAATTTGCTGGGCCCCACTAAATATAATTTGTAGGACCCCTTGACTATGTGAACACTTTTATTAAACAATGTATTATAACATTCATGGATCATGTAAAGTATAGGGATTTATTGGCAAAGAGGCAGCAAAATAGATAAAGAATATATTGGCATGTATTCATTTGTTTACTATCTTATTAGTCAGTACCTGTGAAGAATCTTGGTATTTTCCAAGCAACCCTTTTTCATGTTTTGGTCCAGGAACCATCTCTTTATTTTCTTTATGTTTAGCTGCACAGTTTCTGCCTTATTTCTAATCTCCTATCACCAGAAAGGTAGCAACATTATTTCTCATGCAATATTATTGCTTACAATGGCATGGCTCTTTGGAATTCCTATTGAAACAGTATAGATCTCCTTGCCTCTGCAGTTCCTAGTATCATTTATTTAATGTTGGTTACACTGTCATGATGCTGTATTATTCATTTTCCTACCAGTGACCACTGGCTGCCGGTGGATTTCTCAAGGTTGTTCTTGTGCTTTGATGTGACCACCAATGCAAGTTTACCCAAAGTATGTAGGAAAATGTGAACAATAATCAATTTTCTGGTCATGTTAAATTTATCACTGGGAATTATATAGCACAAATGTAAAACATAACTTTTCTTGAACTCTTTAGACCATGACTATTGGATTCCTAGAGTGATTTCTGTTAATGTTGACAGCACCTCTACCTCCTGCACTTGCGTGGAGATAGAAAAGTGACTTGAGGACAGAGCGAGAAAAGTGATCCCATTCATGCAAGGGATGTCTGTCTCTCTACTCAGCAGAAAATAAGGCCAGCTCAGGAGAGAACAATATCACCACATTGATGAAACACCAGTGAAGGTAACAGAACAGCCCCTTTTGTTGCAGTGTGATGGTTTAAAAATCCCTTGAAGGAGATAAGGAGGACTGCTAGACGGTGGATGCAGAGCTAACAATGTGCGTGGAGTGTCAGACCCGGATTTAGCCATGAGAGGCATGTGGGGTTAAGGCATCTGCTCCAACGCCTGCCTGCCACAACTGACTGGGTGCTGTAGATTCAGGCGTCACCATGGTTTGAAAACAAAGCAGTGAGAACCAGCACATACACACAAGCGTGTAGATTATGCCAAAGGCCAGCAGTGGACCATCCCATTGGAAGACTTGATATATGAGATTTCCTATAAACATCTTTTTGAATCTGTTTTCCCTTGAAGTTTAGAGTGAGAGAAGCTACATATATTTCAGGTTTCTAGTTAACATGAAGGATTGGGGTTACTTTAGATGTCTTTCCTGAATTTGTACAACTAAACACGCTATTCTTTACAATTGTTATTTCTTAGCTATTGAATTGACTACCCATTTCCTAGTTTAACAACCATTATGCATTATCTAGGAATACTTTATGGGGCAGGGGGCAAGCCAGCTTTGGTCACTTTGCTAGGGCTTAAGATCTCTAATTACACTATATTTACTTTAAATTAAATTTTTGTTGATTTTTAATTTAGAAAAACAGAATCCCACATCTCTTAGGATGGAGATGACAAAAATTTTCATAATTATTTAACTTCTATGAAATAGTTTTTTACCATGTAGAAGTGCCCTTTTCTTACTCTGTTTATCCAATTTCAACTCTCTTTTCAATGCTCTGTCCAAATCTTTCTGTTGCCTTGAATTTTCTTTTTTTTTCTTACTTCTCTAAATTCACACAAGTCTTGATCATTTAAAATTTCTAATGGTTTTGTAGGTACAGCTTAACTAGAAACTGGACACATGCCGGTTTTTGTGTGTATGTTTAGATGAGTGGTTATTTAATTGATCATACCATCCTGAGTCTTGGAGCCTTGGTCTAGAATCATGGCTATTAACATTTACTAGCTATGGGACTCTGGGCAAGTTACACAACTTCACATTGCTGCATTATTTCTTCTGTAAAATAAATTCCTTTTCAAGTTTATTTTGTGGCCTATGTCATATACATATAATGTAAAGTGCCTCGTTCTGATAAACGCTCAGTTTATTTCTAACTTTTTCTCTCCTGGTTGTTGATTATGTTTTGACAAAATAAAGTATTTTTTTTTAAACAAGTGGTGTTGGCTACACTTCAAGCATCTTGTAAAATTAAGTGTCATATGTTTATCACAAAGTAAACACTTCGTCCAGAGAGAGTTGGGGCTTAGTTTCTAAAAAGTATTGCTAAATAAGGTTTGTCATGTTAAATCAGGCTTATTTTCCTACCTTGCCTTTTTGCTTTAGTGATGTTTCCCCATCTATACATATTGTAGTATGTTGTATTTTTTAAAAAAAATTCAAACTTTGTCTTCACTCTTCTAGTTCTGTTAAAGACTAAATTTGTTATTATAATATTGTTTTGATGACTTCTAATGAAGCATAATTAAATACTACTCACCTAGTGTTAGATCTTAATTGTTTTTCCTTTAGCTAGATGCTACTCGGTTCCCCAACATAACCAAAGACAATATTTGGGTGAAAAACAAATAAGATTAATTGGAAGTAGTAAATATCTATATTTAGTTATTTTTGGGAATTCATTTTGATGCTATTCATAGGAGTTAAGCAATCATAAAGTTTGACTTTCTAAAAGCTAAAATATCCAAGTGGTCAATTTATGCAATAATTATGGTTTCATCAGCATGCTAAACTATTTGTTCTAATTCCAGCTGCGATGATTATGTATTCTGTTGCTCAAGGGCACATTTTCTTGCTTACAGGAGAGGAAGTTTCTCTTTTGAAACTGTGCAGCAGAGGCACACAGATAAATCTCCTTTGTTACTTGTCTAGAAAGGTTAGTCTTTAAATATTTTACCTCAATCACAAAAGACAATTCCCCAGTAGAGAAATTCAAAATCACAAAATATTCTGAATGCTCCTGGAAATTATTTTATTTTCTCACGTGTGAGATAGCTGGTTGAGGTTGTTGATGAAACCATGCCTATAATAGTTTAGTAAATACTCTTATTATTCATTTGGTATTGTTGTACATTCTTTATAAAAAACAACATTAATAGAAAAGTAATATTATTGAGTGGAAAATTATAAAATAAATGACAGATAAAGAGATAATATCTATACTACAAAAAGGTTCTTACAAACTGTTAATAGGTGAAAGATGTAAAAGAAAAATGAGCAAACAATGGAAATAGGCAATTGACAGAAAATAAAAACTAAATGGTCAGCACAAAAAATAATATGGTTGAATTCAGTATTGATCAGGGGCTTACAAATTAAAGTAATCATGAGATAGTACTTTTACCCAACAGAATGGCAAAATTTTAAAGAAGAGTGATAAGAACGGTTGCTGAGACAGATATGAAAATAAAGTACACTTCCATTAATTTCTTCTGGATATATAAATGTTAATCTCAGTTTTAGCAACATTAACTAAAATAAAAAATACCTTTAACTTCAGTAATGTCACTCTTGGGAATCTATGCCAAAGAGATAGAAGTCTTAGTCAAATATTTTAAACATAGGCACATTTATTAAGGCAATGTTTATAGTGTATCCTTAGGTAAAGCAGACGATTATCAATAGGAGAATGGCTAAGCAAACTATGTGCACCCACAAAATGAAATATTATGTAACCATTTAAAAACGGAATTATATCAGTTGAAACAACACTTTTCATTGTCATCGAATAAGCAATATAAAACACAACCATTTATAAAAATAATTTCTACAATAAATATGCATATTTACAGACATTTTGACTTTGTACATAACCATGAATATTTGCAAAATGTATCATTTTAAACCATACTTATATACGATTAAACTGGGAACAATGTATGGAAGAAAACAAAGATGAGCACCAGGTTTTTAAAAGGAGTACCAGTGACTTCTAGTGGAAAGTGGAAGTGGGGAGGGGAGAGGAAAAGAGGAAAGTGAGAGGTAAGTAAAGAAAAAAGCTATAGCCATAAAATAAAAAGAATGTGTACTATAATGTCAATACTATATAGGTGATAATGCACATACCAGTGTATATATGTTTATAAATATTATAAAAACATATTAACCAATATGTAATGACTTAGGGGGTATATGATATATTATGGAGATAATTAAAACAAGTTGCTCAAAATTCAAGATATTAACTCTCTCTCGAGAGGTATAATTTTGAGTAGGATTAAGAGGTGGGGAGTACAATCAAAGTAAAGCACCTAAGGTCTCCAAAGGTATTACCAATGTTATGAGAGTATTAATTTTTATATTTTATATATAAATGCTATATATTGACTTCTATATGTAAAATACAACATAATATTAGCACACATTTTTACATGCAATATAAAAATAGCCAACTAAATGATGATTTGTATAACAGACAAATTTTTATATAGATACAAACAAAAATAAACTTAAAACTTATTAAAACACACACACACATATATATAGTCAGAAATTACATGTATTGTAGGTTTCTAGTTAACGTGCAATGCATGAAGACGGAAGGGTTGTGTCTATCAAGGCTTTAAACATTGAATGAAGCTTCAGAATGAGGCGGACCAAGGTTTAGTGATCTGGAAGGTGAAATTTTGTTGTTTTTTTGCCTTTTTACACGTTTCCATTGTATTATCTCCTTTGTATAACAAGCATTACTCTGATTTCTGTCGCAATTTGAAAAAAAAAATACTTCAAGGGAGAACATTAAAAAAGGAAACTTGATCAGGCGCGGTGGCTCACGCCTGTAATCCCAGCATGTTGGGAGGCCAAGGCAGGCAGATAACAAGGTCAAGAGGTCGAGACCATCCTGGCCAACATGGTGAAACCCCATCTCTACCAAAAATACAAAAACTAGCTGGGTGTAGTGGCGCACACCTGTAGTCCCAGCTACTCAGGAGGCTGAAGCAGAAGAATCACTTGAACCCGGGAGGCAGTGGTTGCAGTGAAGTGAGATCACGCCACTGCACTCCAGCCTGTGCGACAGAGTGAGACTCTGTCTCAAAAAAAAAAAAAAGGTAACTTGTGTAATTAAAATGGTAAGGTTAATACACAATTAACTAAATATCTTTTTATACTCTCTAAATTTTAGCTTACAGTGAATCCAAATAAAAAAATCAAAAAAGTGGGCGAAGGACATGAACAGACACTTCTCAAAAGAAGACATTTATGCAGCCAAAAAACACATGAAAAAATGCTCACCATCACTGGCCATCAGAGAAATGCAAGTCAAAACCACAATGAGATACCATCTCACACCAGTTAGAATGGCGATCATTAAAAAGTCAGGAAACAACAGGTGCTGGAAAGGATGTGGAGAAATAGGAACACTTTTACACTGTTGGTGGGACTGTAAACTAGTTCAACCCTTGTGGAAGTCAGTGTGGCGATTCCTCAGGGATCTAGAACTAGAAATACCATTTGACCCTGCCATCCCATTACTGGGTATATACCCAAAGGACTATAAATCATGCTGCTATAAAGACACATGCACATGTATGTTTATTGCAGCATTATTCACAATAGCAAAGACTTGGAACCAACCCAAATGTCCAACAATGATAGACTGGATTAAGAAAATGTGGCACATATACACCATGGAATACTATGCAGCCATAAAAAATGATGAGTTCATGTCCTTTGTAGGGACATGGATGAAATTGGAAATCATCATTCTCAGTAAACTATCGCAAGAACAAAAAACCAAACACCGCATATTCTCACTCATAGGTGGGAATTGAACAATAAGAACACATGGACACAGGAAGGGGAACATCAAACTTTGGGGACTGTTGTGGGGTGGGCGGAGGGGGAAGTATAGCATTGGGAGATATACCTAATGCTAGATGACGAGTTAGTGGGTGCAGCGCACCAGCATGGCACATGTATACATACGTAACTAACCTGCATATTGCGCACATGTACCCTAAAACCTAAAGTATAATAATAATAAATAAATTTTAAAAAATCATAATAATAAGAGCAGAAATTAAAGAAATAGAAAATAAACCATAGAGTATAACAACTCTATTTCTTTAAAGGAAAAAAAAAACCTTAATAAAGTAGACAAAGCTTTAAGGCACCAAAAATGACATTAGAAATAATAAAGAAACTTTATCTATGGTAACTATATACACTATAAAAACCATAAGGTAATCTAAGCCAATAAGTTTGATAGTTTAGGGAAAATAGACAATTTCCTAGAAAGTTATAACCCCCAAAACCTACTCAAGGAGACATAGAAAATATAAATAATACTATGATTTTGAAAAATTAAATGCATGGTAAAAACTTTTTCTAAAAATCACTAGGTCAAACTATTTAATTAGTTATTCCATCAAAATAAAGGAACTAATAATTCTTGGCTTGTATAATGTATTACAAAAATAAAATAGAAGGCCAAGTATCTAATTCCTGGTATGAGGCTGGTATAATCTTGTTATAAAGATTGGTCAAGGGCATTACTAACAAAGAAAATTGTATGTAATTTTCATTTATCAACATAGGAGAAAATCATGAATAAAATAATAGCACTCCAAATCAAGGAATGAAAAAAGATCTAACATTAATGATTTGATGTAATACATCTATTAATGTTATGTACCACATGAACAGATTAATGAAAAATATTACATAATTATTTCAAAATATGTAGAAAAACATGTATTACAATTCAACAGTCATACAACATAAAAGAAAAAACCTTTAATAAAGTAGAAAATAAGGAAATTTCCTCAGAATGACATGTTAGAACTCGTTGTTGACAAGACGTGGATGTCTACTATCACTGTTTTTACTGAATATTGTACTTAGGGCCCTTATCAGAGCAATAAGACAAGACACTGGACCATAATAATAAGGGCTGAAAATGAGAAAAACACACTTTTTTTCTTTGGAGATGACATGAATGTCTACAGGGAAAATTAAAGAAACTACAGGTAATCTGTTGACACTAACAGAAGAACATTCAGTAGTTTTTAGAGATAGCACAATATACAGAAATTAATAGTATTCTTAAAAAAGCAGTACTGTAATAAATGATAATCTAATGTTAAAAAAAGATAACATTCACAATATCATCACAATTGTAAGGTTATCAGGCCTATAACTAAAACAAAAAAGACACTGTCATGGAGAAAATTAAAAACCTTTATTGCAAGGTCTACAGTAAGATGGAAGTAAATGTTAAAGCAGATCACATTCTTGAATGAGGAAACAACATTGCAGTAGTTTAAATTCTATTTTAAAATGTATAATTAAGTTATTATTGCCAATAGAACCCCATTGTGCTGTCATAAATGTAAAGAAAATATTTAGGAACATGTGTACATATTTTGAACTCTTATAGTAGCACTGATAAGGTTATTATCTTGCTTGAGTAGATAAGGAAATTGAGGCAAAAAACTTGTTAAAGATCACAGAGCTGGAAAATATTGAAACTCAGATTTAATTCAGGCAGTCTCAGAGTCTGTGTTATATTACTTCTAAATAGGAGAAATACTATTTAAAATTTTAAAAAGAAACTCACTTTCCTCTATGCATAAATGATAAACATTAAATACAACATTGTTTTACTTTAACATTTGTGTATGCAATCTTCCAAAATATTTCACAGTGTATTTGTGATTTATGCTAATGAAAACATTTTTCACTTTTATAAATTGAGTAAACACCAAGAGTTCTTGAATTGGAAATGATTTTGCAAATTCCTCTTACAATAAACTTTCACTCAAACTAATGTTTGCTTCTATGATCTCTGTGATATAATCCAGCTATGACTCAAAGAGTTTCAGTGTAAGAGGAACTGTCTACCTGTGTTCAGTGTCATATTTGTATTCCAATCATTTCTGGAAATGAATACTTTTATAAAAAAAAAAGTTTACTGGAAAAAGAAGTGATTTTAAGACATATTTATAAAGAGTACTTTAGCCTATCTGTCTTAGCTCTGTGTATGCATCTGCCCTTACGTTGTAAACGTGGTACTGACTAGTCTTTCAAGCACCAAACAAACAAACAGGTAAAAGCCAGCTTCTGGCAATAGCCCCAGTCTCAGGTTGTTTATTTATCTTACCCTTTAGTCCTTCATCTCTTTTCCTTTACTCTTTGAACTCCTGATTTGGTGCCTCAACTCCTGATATCTGCCTGGAGCCTAATCTGGAAAGGTGCTGGACACTTTAGAATTTCAACTGATAACTAATGTCTACATGGCAATCTTGAGCTAATTACAAGCTGCTCATGCTAAGTGTTTCTAAACTACCTTTCCTCAGGTTGTTAAAATATATATTATGCTTATCAGGCACTAAGTCACGAAGATCACTCTTTCCTGAATGTGCCCTACTTTTTCAGGGACCTTCAAATTCAGACCTGCTGAGAAGAGTTCTTTCTTCACACCCTGGCCACCTCAGTAAGTGTGGATGGCTTCTTCCTCCCTCACCAACAAAATTGATATTATTAGAGGTCCTGTTACACTGTTGTCACACATTGAGTGTGCTGTCAGTTTTATCCTTACATTGTATTGGTTTATTTTGTCCTATTGCCCTCTTTTAAGCCAGATCTATTTCATGCCCTTCCCAATCAACTGAATCTTTTTTTTTTTTTTTTTTGACAGAGTCTCACTCTGTCACCCGGGCTAGAGTGCAGTGGTGCAATCTTGGCTTACTACAACCTCCTCTGCCTCCCAGGCTCAAGCGATTCTCCCGCCTCAGCCTCCCAAGTAGCTGAGATTACAGGTACCCATCACCATGCCTGGCTAATTTTCTGTATTTTTAGTAGAGACAGGGTTTCACCATGTTGGCCATGCTGGTCTCAAACCCTTGACCTCAGGTGATCCACCTGCCTCGGCCTCCCAAAGTGCTGGGTTTTACAGGCGTGAGCCACCGTGCCCGACCCCAGTTGAATCTTTTTTAAGAACCACAATGTGAATAGTGCATTGATGAACAACCTAGGAGGTGCTTATCAATGTATTTTAAAAAATGGGGTACATATACACTATGGAATACTATGTAGCCATAAAGAATAGAAAATTCATGCTCCATCTGGATGCAGCTGGAAGCCATCAACCTAAGTAAATTAATGCAGAAACAGAAAATCAAATGCTACATGTTCTCACGTGTAAGTGGGAGCTAAATATTGAGCACACATGAACATAAACATGGGAACAATAGACACTGTGGATTACTAGAGAGGGAGAAAGGCAGGGAGGCCATGGATGGAAAACCTACCTATTAGGCACTATGCTCACTACCTAGGTGATAGGATTCATACTCCAAACCTCAGTATCACATAATAGTCCCATGTAACAAACCTGCACATGTACCCCTGTAACTAAAAAAAACTTGAAATTTCAAAAAAAAAATGAAAAGAAAAACACAATGAAGCACTTTATTCTAAGTTCTTTGAAATAGTTGCTTAAATTAGCACTAGATGATAAATGCTGAGATCTCTGACTGGCACCATATGTTTTAAGTATTCCCTATACCTACGCAGCATCTGTGAATTTGATACACATGCCTCCCGTGTTCCCTCATGTCAGTGATAAGCAAGTTTACTGGAATGCAAATCAAACACTCACTGAGGGTAATTGCTTAGCCTGCTCATTGGTAATGTCATTTCTTCTATTCATTTATTCATACATTCATTGATTCATTCAGTATTCAGTTCTTGAAAGCCAGTTATGTATGAGAGATTGTGTTATGTGGTAGAAACATAAAGAAATAGAAGATAAGTTTCATTTCTCCAAGGAATTCACAAATGATAGGATGCAAACAAATGAACAAAATATTATTATAGAGGGATAAAGAGCAGCTTGGAGAGTATAAAAGAGACATTTCTTGAAAGAAGAGATTGTTCTGTTTTCTCTTTTCAGCAACATAATACCTGACACAAAGAAAGTACTAAACGCATATTTTATGAATGAACATCTATTCATAATAAATGTTATCCATAATAAATAATATATCATTTGATTAGGGCATTTTCTTTTTCATTATAAAACTTAAAGCCTCCATATATTTTAGCAATGCCATGAAAACATTTCTACCAGCTCTGGTGAGGTGTATACCATCCTTTTGCCAAAAACTGCTGTAATAATATCATAAACTATGGTCCAGTAAACCAAATTCAGTTTTTCAACACCATCTGTGTGCTCTAGGTGTTTACATTCAATTTACATTCAATTTCCTCCTTTCTTTTCCAAAGTCACAACATTTCACTGGAAAAAGTCATAAAACACCACCTGTGTCCCAAGATCTTTAAATTTCTATCCCAAACTTCAAAATAATAAAGTACACATTCCAGGAAGTTATTTTATTTTATTTTCTCCTGTCATAATTTCTTTACACTTTGTATCAGTCAAGACTTTTTAAACGGACACAACAGAAACCGACTTTGGCTGATTCTCAAAGAATCAAATGGATGTATTAAAATGATAGTTGGTATGTTACAAAATTAAGAAGAAAGCTTCACCACCACAAAGCAGTTTGAGGGAAGGTACCACAGTCATCCCCACAGAGCAGTGGACCACAGTGTTTGTACCACTTCCATGGATTTGATTCTGTTGTCATGCTCTGGCACTGCTACCCATGGAAGCTCAGTGTGTTGCTTTGGCCACCTGCCAGCAAAACCCATGCTAGGATTACTAGGATGAACACATCTGATTGTTCAAACCTGGGTTTTATGTCTATGTCCTAGTGGCAGGATGCTCTGTTAAATGCATACTCTTCTACTCACAAAGGCTTATTGTGAAAGGATTATTAAAACCTGGAGAGCAATTCAGCACTGGGTAACTCAAGACAGTGGGGGTGGGGGACAAAAAGAAAACGTTCATTACACACATGTTCCAAGTAAAGTACATGATAGAGAAGAGAAAGATTAAAAATTGGGACAACTAAGAACAGAGCATTCCAGAACAAAAGCACATGCCCTCATTAGGCTCTGTATCACTGTAACCAATACTAAATATGTCTTTCTTCTAAGGGGGTTCCTACACATCTTTGCATGTGTAATACATTTCCTATATGTAACACATTTCCTTAAACCTCATAATTCTTGTGGATTTTCTGTATGTTGCAGAAAGCTGTGGAATCTTTTCCGGGAAAAGGTACATACTTGTCTTACAAGTATTCCATTTTAATTGTAGAAAACAGTGAAGATGCAATATTGCAAAGAGAGAGAAAAAAGTACACGTGATCCCACTGCACTCAAACAACCATGAGTACAGGTTAATAACTCTGCTTCTAGATATTTATGTCCATGTGTGCCTCTATATTCATAATACAAAAGCATCTGTGTATTCATGGTTTATATGAGCATACTATATGCTGCTTTCATCTTGACTCTGTAAATTAAGAATGTATCAACTGAGAAAATATCTTCAATCTCAAATTTCTATATTATTCTATAGGAATAGATTATTTCTTCTTTTATTTTGGTTCTTTTCACTTTTTAAAAATTGCCTGCTCATGAAGTATTTGAATTTGCCTCTGCCTCCTCAGGAAAATAAATTATTTCTATCTTTTTGTCTTGCATGGTTTATGCATACCGTCTCTGGACATTTTTGTCTTCTTGAGAGATATTATTCAAATCAGGTAAGAAGACCAGTTGACATTTTCACATAATTGGTGAGTTCCTGAGTCAACAAGACAAATATAACACATCCCCTGCAGGTCATTGAAGCATTTCCCTTGGTGTTCATACCTCCAGGGTTTCCAGATGGACTTTCGACCTTCTTGTTAATCAGCAGCAAACCTTACCTAATCCCTGCTGCAGGCAGTGGCTGGGTTTTGACACCTCAAACCCTTTTGAGTTTCTCGCTATCTGAACACTCTGAAAAGTGCTGCTTTGCCTTTTCTGTCCACTCCTCTTGCTAGTCTCTGTTCATAGGAGTGAGCTAATTTCTCTACAGGGAAGGAAGTAAGTGGGTTAAGGAACAGCGGTTTATATTACAGCAGGCTGAGATTTTTGAGATGGAATGGACAGAACAGAATGAGTACTCTTGCCAGTGTCCGTCGGATCTAAGCTGAAATCCCAATGCTTCTACTCAAGAGTTGTGTTTCTATTGATAAGTTACTCAAATTAGCTGAGCCTCCATATTCTCATCTACAAAATAGGAGTAATATATATCCTAAAGTTGTATAATTCTGTTGACCTCATGAACACTAACTCGTATGCAGTAGTAGCTAATGCAAACTATGTTAACCTATACTGAACACATAGAAACTCACCCCTGAATATTTTCAAAATGATCTTACCTATTACTCACTTTTTAGCTTAACATATTTGTGGCAGGTTCTCTTACATAAGTAATTTTAAAAATAATAAAAACCACTAAACTGTGTTTTATTATATTTAAAATTAGCCCCTTGGCAGTGAATGACTAAAGCAACACTATAGAATAAACTAGCAAGTTTACTTTTATAAAAGCAATAATTATTTAATCTCTCCTTTGTGCCTCCACCCTCATTCTTAAAAAACACAAATATGCTGAACTGAAATAAATGTACTAGAAAAACCAGACTCTCACCAAATTTTAGCTACAGAATAAGACTTTAAAATATTAGATACATCTATTTCCATATAGAACATTGAAGATTTGGATTTTTCTTTCCTTCATTTTTTTTTTCAAAACTTAAGCAACTTAAAGTTTGACATAACCTATCTCTTTTTCTCTTAGCCACATGTAAACATTTTTTCTCTAACATAGTTGGGTCCTACAAGTTATTTTTTTTCTGCTTAGTAACCTTTCTTTAGAAGAGTGGGTACATTGTTTCATAACCACTGCAACTTAATGATAGCTAGCATTTGAAAATAACTTAAAGTTATCTTGCATGGCATATTTTATCATCAAAATTAATTCACTCTTATATATAGGAAAGATTATTATTGTCATTATCATCATCATCATCATTCCCAACTTACATCTAAATGGACTAAAATGCTAATCAACTCAAAAACTGACTTGGGATCACACAGAGATTGAGCCTTAAAATGTGTGCCTGTTGACACCAGCGGTCATGCTTTTGTCATGCAGCTAAATATCCCCACAAAGGAGGCTGAAATGAAAATATTAATCTTCTCTGTTTACATGTTACGTTTGGAAAATTCACTATAGATTGATAGATGATAAATACAGATATGAATATATATGTATATATATTTGTGTGTATAATGTATTTGTATTATTATTGTTTAAAATAACTGTTTTTTTATTAATGACATGGATCTATGCACCACGAGGGATTACCTATTATCTTCATTCACTTGCATTTCTTTTTAGAACCTACGGTTTTTTAAATAACTCAAGTAAAGCCAACAGGGATTATTCTTTGCTTTAGCTAACAGTGTTTAGGGACTACTACATCCTGAATTCTGTGCAAATTAAGAATTTAAACATAAATAAGACAATATTCCTGACTCTGAGTACTTAAAGTCATGTGAACCACTGTAATTCTGGCGATTTTCTTGTGTAATGCAATACATGTACGTATTAAGCCATGAGAGTGAATTACGCCTGTGGGACTCATAAAGTTTCATTGTAAATATGGTATTATAACTAAGTCTGAATAAGTAAGTACCCCCTGTGGAACAGATCCATATGTTTCCTCAGATTTGTATAAGGGTTCAGAAATCAAAGAAATTTTAAGAAGTGCTGATATTTTGATAAAGAGAAGGACTGAAAGTGTTAAGGCTAATTGGATAGATCAAGGCCAGACAGCTACTGGCTTATAACTCCAATGACAAAGTTTAGACTTTATCTTGTATGAAGTTAGGGGCAATCAATGTTTCTCCAAGAAAATTTTATGATAAAGTTTGTGTTTTATAACTCACTTCTGTTAGTAGCATGTAAGAAAAAATTTATATTTTAACTATGTATATATCTTGGAACATACTAATTTAGTTATCCCTTTTCACCCAAAATATGTCCAGAGGTGAGATTCTATATTATGGCATTGCACAATCACAAATAGACACTTTTCAGAATATGATGTGTGACTTACCACATTAAATTGAAATCACTGATTACATCTATTTCTCTGCTGTACAAAACTGAAAATAATAAGTACAGCTATACATGATAGGTTGAATAACTTCACAAGAAAGCCTTGTTGGCTTCATTTAATCCCAGTAGGATATCTCTGCTCTGTGTGCTATTAATAACAGACTAATTCTTGCTTCCATAAGTTTGATTAGCCATTATTAGTTCTATCTAAGATATCTTCAACACACATATATTTACTGTGTCATATATAAAAGTAAATGCAATTAAGATTTTTCATCAAAATTAATATTAAGAATATATAAAATGTGAAATATTTCCAGGGAAATTAACAAATATTTATTTGGTATTTCCTTTGTGTAAGACAAATTAAGTATATTATCTTATTAAAAGGAAAAAGCAGAGAAAATGGATAGGTTATTTTGAATACAAATTTCCATAAAAAGTTTAAAGGTTTGCATTAAGATAAAATATAATTCTTATATTCCCCCATCCTCCAACAAAAATATTATAATCTCAGAGAATAAAATATAAAACCATATCTTTCTAATTTCTACTCAATGGTTAAATCAAGAGGAGGTTAAATAAAGAGGATTAGAATGATATCAGAATCTACCTCTGAGTTAGAGTAAGTGTAATACTGAAGAAACTCTTATCCCTCAAATGCCATCCTTTTCTGGAGCATCCCTTAGTGGTGCACATGTGGTCTTGATGGCCGTTAACATTATCTGCAGCTGTTAATGGTCTAGTCCACCATCTTTGGACCTCTGTATGGTTTTTGTGATGTTACCCCCAAAACTGTGGACTGACCATGAGCCATCTGTGTCATCATGCTGATGGTTTAATAATAGCCTCAAAATAATCATCACTCTTGATACGGCAATTATAATGGTACTCTATTCTGATTAGTCCCAGCGTCTCTGTTGCTGACTCAGAAGGAAGTCAATATCACAGATTTTTTAACTCCCCGATACGTATCTAAGAAAGGAATTTTTTTTCTTAATTACCAGTGATGTCATATTTGCATATTTGTTTCCTTTGTGTGACTTTCTCTTTAATTTTCTCAGATGTCTATTCCTTCTGCTGTCACTTATGCTGTGTGACAACTGAATCGTGTGGTAATTTGTGCAGTGGCTAGTGTATTTGAACTGAGTCAAAGTATCTCATTCTCATCAAAATGAAAGCATTGTCTGCAAAAGGGTATTTATTCTCCGTCATCTCACGTTCGATTTAAAAACCTTATAATCAAGGATTTTGGTTCTAACGTGTGCATTTCATTTTATTTTTTCATTTCATTATTTTTCACAGGACATTGGTCTTTTCTGCAAATACCAACACTTGAAATTTGCCCAAATTACCTAAGTGGGCACACAAGCTAACATGCATGTGCTGCATCCTTCCTGTCACAAAGGTGTGAAGACCAATTCAAGATGAGGCTCAACATGTTGCCACAATGTTCCTGCCAAATGGATGGGAGAGGCATTTGGTTGTATGGTTCCTAAGGGTAGGACACTTACTGGGCTTGAATTAATAGTGAATGATTAATAAAAAGAAAGTTACTTTAACAGAGTTGAAGGTTGGATAAGGCTTAGAAAAGGAAGACAGTATTTTTTTTATTATTATACTTTAAGTTCTAGCATGAGCTAAGTAGTAATGTGAACAAGTGTAGGATTGTCAGATACTGTGAATGAATCTTACTGGCTTGAACAAAGGATTCAGTTAGGAAACATTAAAACTGTTACATGTTTTGTGGGCTTTAGGTATTTAAACATTGTATTATGTGGTTGTTATGCTTTTAATCACAAATGTCTAAAATTCATCCACTCATTCATTAACTTAAATATTTACAGAGCATGTTATTGCCTATATACTGAGAAGAGAAAAATAAAGACACATGTTTAATGACACATCATATTGTAAAACTGAAAATTCATTTTAAATATCAAATGGGGAGATGGACAGTGTTTATTAATGCTGCTACACAGTCTTCTACATAGATTCGGAAGCAAATCTTTATTAGCGATGCATAAAAATGTAGTATAGCATTGTGATATATACGTTCATTATTTTCCTTGGTGTTTAAATTTAACAGCTTCATGTAATCATCATGGAATGACTATAATTTTTTTATTTGTCTTTCAAATAAAGTGAACTATCTAAAGCTATGCTCAACATTGTTCTTTTCTCTAACTCCCAGATGTTTATATTATTTGAGAGTTTTATCTAAACAACTTTCCACCTTCTTATTCTAACTACACTTTTTAAAACAGAAATGAGTATCCATTGAATGATATAAGTAGCTATCACAGCATCTTTATTATACAGTAGAATCCCAAGAACAGTATGATTCACTGACTGCTTTCCAAAATCCAGTTAGCTGGGCAAGGGGAGGAAAGGAGAAAAGGCAGGAATAATTCTTATGTCATAACTGAGGAGATTCAGCTCAGCTAGGCTAAGTAATTCCTTAGATCATAGGAGTAAAAACTGGCAGAGCCAAAATTTAAACTCAGGACAGTGTCTTTTGAAAAACCTAACCTCTTTCTAATACTTCATGTTAATTGTTACTGGGTACTCAATAGTAAAACAAAATGTCATTCATAAATTATAATAGGGCAAAATATACCTACATAATGTTCACAATATTTGATATCAAGGATCACCTTCTAGAGATTTGATGATATGTATCAAGCATCTTTCCAACACACATTTCTTTTGACATGGTAATTATCCTGGTAACAATAACAGTTGAATATAACCATAAGTATTTAGCCACCGCCATCTCGGGCTTGTCCATAGTACTCATCTCTGACACTTCTTTCACCTGTGGAACTCAGCATTTACACACCCATTACAGCACATCAACACGCTTGCCTTTTCCATGTGACTGTTTGTGTTCATATATTTAGTATTTTTTCTTTGACTTTCCTTGGGGATTTGACTCATCAATGAGTACATACTGGAGCGGCTTTGCCAAGAGAGTCATGCACTTAAACTGAGGTTGGAAAGGCGCCTGTGGTTAAAATGCAAATCTGATGCTACTCTTCTGCCTAAAGCCTGTCAGTGACTTCTAGTCTATCAAAATATGGATCAAGATCCTTGCTTATCTAGACCTATCTACCTTTCCAGTTATATGAAACATGCTTTCTCTCACACTTTGAGCTCCAGCTATACTGTACTTTTAGTTTTTAAAAGGCACTAATGTTGCTTCCCAACTTAGGACATTTGTAAATGCTGTCCTCTCTTGACTTAGTAAAGCTCCATAATTCTGCATCCTCTTCATCTTGCCAACGTCTATTCATTTTTAAATTCTCAACTCTAGCTAATTCCTCTAGAGGAAGTCTTTACTCAGATTAGGGTCACCAGATTTCATAAACAAAACAGGCTGACTGGTCAACTAAGAATTTCAAACAAACAACACATATTTTTAGCACAAGAATTTCTTAAATATTGCATGACTTGTCTGTATTTTAACTGGTAATAGTATCTTACATTACATCTTCTTGAAAGTTATTTTACCACCTTCTTTCCTTTCTAAAAAGTATTACAATTTATAGTCATATAATTATTGTGTCTTTCTCACAGCTATTTTGCAAGATCCACAGGGAAAGAATTATGTCTGTTTTGATCACGATCATATCCTTTGTCTGGCAAAATGCCAGAAGAAACAAGGGCTCCATAAGTCTTCTAATGAATGAAATAAAAATACATATTTGAAGGTAAAATTTCAAGTGAATAGTAAAATTTTTCTCAAAGGGTGAGGTCTATATTTTAATACTTTTAATTAAATGATACTTGTAATAACAATTATATTAAACATTTATTATTTATTCTCTTCCAAATGCTAATTACTTTGCATAGCGCTAAGTACTTTGCAAATGTTATTTCTTTTAATCCTTATGACAACTCTATGATGTTAGTACATTATTGGCCCTGTTTTACAGATTTGAACAGTAGGAATTAGAAAACAAAATAGAAAAAATTTATTTTAAAAAATCACGGGCCTATTATTGAATTGCTACCCCAATTCAATATTGGTTTAGTTGATTTTTCCTGTTTCACACCTTGGTTGGAAAACATTATTTTAGATTATATTTCCTTTGGCTATTAAAAAGAAGGTTATCATCACCTGCTTGGTGAGAAGAACTAGAAGTGACTATCAGAGATGTCTGCCTTTTCCTTTGTTACTTCTTTCCTTTGTTATTATGTTACTTCGAGCCACATAAAGCAACAGGCATTTCTTAAGATGAATAGTTAATAGAAGTTTTGTAGTTTCTGAAACATGAAACTTGAAGTCAAGTTTATGTTCTGGAAACAAGGCACCGTGTAATATGGGCACCACTGTATCTTGGAATTGATGTGTAATGTTATTTTCCTGAGTGTGCATATGGCATCTATTTAATGCAATAATAAATAATAGATTCAATGTTCATCTGTCCAGGAAAATGCCAATTTTTCTATGAGCATTTAGTGCATCATGGTACTAAAAGTCTTTAAACATGCGTTAATATTAAGACTTGGGCTCTTGCCAAATGAGTGATTTTAGTTTAGTTTGAATACATCTTACCCAATGGTTATTTAATTATAAAGGAGATAATAAAAAATAAAACATCACAAACCTCTTGGTGAGTTGAGGGAACTAAGCTAGTTAAATTCATATCTCTAATAGAAAGAGCACCTCCTGAAGGGTTTCACCAGATAATGCATAGCGATTCATGCAGAATGCTCTGTTGCATGTATTTTCTGAATTCAGGTGCCCTGTGGTTTTCCTTCTATGTGGTAATGTATTATGGATGCTTGTGAATGAGCACCGTGTGAGACACTAAATTAAATATGTCTAATAAACACGAATTCTGCTTTCTCAAGGCCTACAATAAAAATGACTGTCATTTATGTGCACATCCACACGAAAGTAAATTATTACAGCCAGTTATAGAGATGCTTGATTCTCAGAAAGGCCAATTTCAGATAGATAAGAATTAGTCCTCTTTCCTCTTTTCTTCTACCATCTCTGAAGTGATAGAGAAAATTTTCTTTGATTTTGAAATACATCTGAAAAAAAAGTTTGAATTGCTTTTAAACTTCACCTAAATTGATTAAAGATAAGGAGATAAATTCTACAATTAGGGCAGAAAAACGAATGTGAATATCTTACCCTAGGAGACAGTAGTTATTTGGAAATTGTTGCCTAGTACCATTTACTTTGCTGAGGGTTGCCTCCATAGCATTTGGAAGCCTGCCCCTAGCAGGAGAAAAAGGGTCTTAAAGCTGTCATCAGTTGTGAATTAGGTTACAGGGGCATTAATCTTATTAAACACTGGGAAATATATTGGGTTAATATTAGAAGCTCAACACAGCAACATTCTCAGTTTGTCTGGCTAAGATTGTTAGATTTAGTGTAGCCCAAAAACTACCTTCAACTTAGGGAAAAAAAATAGGAGTTAACAATTCAGCTTACACTGCAAAATGTTAGCCCTGAAAAGCAAGCCAGAAGTGACATCAAATGCCCAAGCCTATAAACTCTGGCAAATTTAGGTCCCTTCAGCTAAATATTTACTGCACAACTGTCAAATTACCTTTGTGTATATCTGAGTGCAGACACCCCTTCACTGTAGGATTTAATGGGTGAGTTCTGATATTGGTAATGATGTATAAATGATGTATTTTAAGTATAATCTTCAGTTTTAAAGCTAGAGGCCTAAACTTCTGTTTGGAAGTCCATCTGAGACTATGCCAGGTTGAGACTTTAGATGACATTGCATGCTGGCATATTTTTGTTTATACAGCATTGCATATATTTATAAATTACAATTATTTTCTCCCTCTAAAGATGCGTAATTAAATATAAAGAAAAAATGTATGAAAAGGTTAGAAGAGAAAAAACTTCCTGCAATAAGGCTTTTACTTTTTTCCTTGAAATTAATTTTTTTCTTTTAAGGTCAAACTTTTATTTAGGAAATCTGTCTTTGTTTACATAAGCTATGTTGCACTGGTTTTTGGTGGAGCACATTGCTCTCTGCCTGTGTGCTTATACTGAGCATTTAACATTTAATTCATCTTTTCTTTCCTTCTTTATCTATTCATTTATTAAACCCTTAACATGTAGTAGAGTCAAGATGAATCCTTCCCTACTGGTATTCACAGGAAATATAGAAGGGCAGATAAGTAAACTACCAATTATAATTCAGTGTAGTGGGTGCCATGTTAAGTTTTTATAGAGGATGCAGTGGAAGTTTATAGAAAAGAAATCTGATTCAAGGTGATAGCCTCAGGAAATTTACCAACCAAGGCTACATTCAATAATGGATTAAATGAAAATAATAACTTTTAAGAAGGTATAACATGTTTCCAGCAAAGGAAACAGTACAGGTAAAGGCACAAAAAATCAAATATAATGAAATGCAAATGGTAGAATAAAGCTGTACACAAACCCAAATAACATCCATGAGTTTGTGATATTTAGGAATAGTATGTTGTATATAGTAAAATTTATATATTACTTTTCTTCACCTTGTGGTATGACACAATCTACTTACTGATTACATTGGCAGCAAAAAGCACATCAAAAAAATGAAAAAAACACAAATTTTATAGCCAAGGTGAACGCATTTGTCCGTACCCTTCTGCTTTCCTCATGGTTTGAAAGCAAATATTTATTAGTGATCAGTAATGCAGATGTACACCGTAAGTGATACATTTGTTAGCTATTTTTATTGCGATAATTGTTTAACTTTTATGTTCATTGTGCAGTGACTGTGACTTTAAATGTTACAAATTTTTCCCTTTATCTTTCAAATAAAGTACATTATAGTTATTTTAAGCTTTCTTTTTTCCTATAATATACCCCAACTTGTTTAGATTTCATGGGCAGTTTTCTGCCCTTAATTTGCAATACATTTCAAAAATTACAAACGTTTTAGCACAATGTTGATATTATATGATAAAAAACACATAGTTGACTGATTGCTTCTGTAATGCAATGAGATATGTTTGGGGTAGCAAGTTCTTCATTTAAATACGGATGTTGGAGGCACAGCATAATTTTTTAAGAGAGAGAAAGAGAGAGAGAGTGTGTGTGTGAGAGAGAGAATTCGTATTTTTTCTGGAAATCAATATGGAAAATATATTCTTTGAATATTTATTCATTTTAGTTATAAAAGTACTTAGTGAATATTAGCTATTATTAGTTTCACTATGTGCTAAACACTGTTTCAAGGGTTTGAATTAAAACAGTGGGCAAGTACAAGTTTCTACCCTCAAGTAACTACATGGATTTATTTAGCAGTTGATCTGATTCCAAGTTAAAATGTTTTAAACCCATGTCAGAATATCAGGTATTACTACTTTGTTGAAATCCATTCATAGCACATTTTCCAGAATTGCAGCATGGCTTACAGTTTCCAACCCTCTTGAAAATAGCTAAATTCCTCACACTGGAAAGAAGGAGTGATGATATGACAAGCAGGAGAATGGCAGAGGACCAGAGATTTATATTGCTTTTTACCAAATTTGGATAAAAGTTCAATAGGAATTAAAGTCTTTTCCTCCAAGTACACCATGGGGAATTATGAAAGACAAGGCTAAGCTATGCTGAACTTGGCAGCTTATTTATTGTTTTATAGATTTTTTATTCAGAGAAGAATAAAACCAGTAAAGCACTTGCCACCATTTCCCATCTATTTTGTCTTATTTCTGAAGGTGCAGATTCCACTGCATATTTCCTATTGAATTTAAGTTTTTTTGTCCTCCAGATTTAGAGGAAGTTTGAAAAACAAATTTGGTTATAAATTTCAGTTCCAGCCAATAAAGAGGAAACATATTACAAAACTGAGACAAATGGCACATCCTAGACACAATCACCTTTCACTGTTGGTCAACAGTTCTCAACCAAAGGTAATTTTCCCTCCTGGAGGATGTTTGGCATTATCTGGAACCATTTTTGGTTGTCACAGCTGGTGTGTACTGCTGGCATGCAGTGGGTAGAGTCTTGGGATGGTGTTAAATATCTTCCAGTGGAACAGTCTCCTGTTGACAAAAATTATCCACCCCAGGGTCAGTCGGGCCAAGATGAGAAACCCTGATGTACTAGAAGCCCATTTTAGGCGAGAAAGTCTGTCACCTGTTTTTCTGAGTCACTTTGAAGATGCAGGTTTTTAATTGTAATTTTGATTCTTCCTTTCAAATTGTGAAGTATTTAGAACGAACCAACAAAAATTCTCATATAAATATAGAGTAACCGGAGACACTAAATTATGACGACCAAAGATACATTATGAAAAGCAATGCTTTTAGAATCAGGCAGAACTGGATTTCAGATCCAGATCTGCTGTTCATTGGCTTTGTGACCATGGTTATATTACCTTCCTATATGTTCTACTTCTTAATGTTGGTGATTGCCACAGGATGGACTCGTCTTTTGAAAAATCACAAAAGTTCTTCACTTATGATTTATGTATTTTTCTAGGCCAGGCGCTGTGGCTCGCACCTGTAATCCTAGCACTTTGGGAGGCTGAAGCTAGCGGATCACCTGAGCTCAGGAGTTCGAGACCAGCCTGGGAAGCATGATGAAACCACATCTCTACCAAAAATACAAAAAAAAATTTAGCCAGGCATGGTGGTGCGTGTCTATAGTCCCACCTACTCAGGAGGCTGAGGCTGGAGAATCACTTGAACCCGGGAGGCAGAGGTTGCAGTGAGCCAAGATTGCACCACTTCACTCCAGTCTGGGTGACAAAGCAAGACTGTCTCAAAAAAAAAAAAAAAAAAAAAGAGATGCATTTTTCTATATGCATGTTGTGTTTCAGTAATGTTTATTTAAATTAAATTAAATAATTTATTTAATATTTTAAAAATCTTATATGTACACATACTGATTGCTCAATAAGTGGTCATTGTTACTATTATTATTACATGTCTTTTGATTTAATATAAGGTGAAGCACAGGTCAAAGGTACTTTTAAATAAAGACATAGGCTTATATAATTCCATAATTTCAATGGAGATGTTTCTATTTTTTTTATAGTAAAGCAAAGGCTTTGGGCTTCACTATTTGATCCCAATACATATTTTTTCTCTTGTGCAAATTTGCTTTTTTGGAGGGATCATTTAGGGTCAATTGTTTATGGTTTGTTTCCTTTGTTAACTGTAACTTCAGCTGAGTTACATAATCAGAGATGAGTAGCTGATGAAATAAAAGCACTCAGAGTTTCTTATGATGCATTAAATTGCCAAAGTTCCCTTAAGTTTTCAATGAAACATTTTATAACAGTTGGCTTAATGTTGAAGCGATATTTTCTGCAGAGAAATATCAAAATTACATAATCTCTTCAATATTTAACAAGAAAATGCTTAATAAATTCTCAATTACTTTGAAAATTTGAAGAGTTCAAATGAAAAGTAGCCTCAAGTAAAAAATAAAAGTTAATTTAAGTATTCCTTTGATACGTATAGCTGGATAAGCTAAAGTCTTTTCACATGTTTGAAATTCTAATAGATGAGGAGAAGAAAGTATGCTTTAATTTTTTGAGAGGTATTTTACTAACTCACTTTAATGAGCTGCCAATGAGAAAGCTGTTGCATATCTCCAAACCAAATCAATGACTAATTTTTTTTGTCAATATAATACATCATTTTAATAGAATTAAGAAAAAGCCCCCTATGATCATCTCAACTCAATAGAAACAGAAAAAAGCATTTGGCAAAATCCACCGTGCTTTCATAATAATAATAAAAAAAATACTCAACAAACTAGGGAACTTTCTCAACCTGATAAAGGGAAGCCATGAAAAGCCCACAGTCAACATCATACTCAATTGTGAAAACCTGAAAGCTTTTACCCTAATATCAGGAAAATGACACAGAGGTCTGCTCTCATTACTGTTATTTAACATTGTGTTAGAAGGTCTACCTGGGACAATAGGCAAGAAAAAGAAATAAAAGTTTCCCACTGTGTAAAGTAAAACTATCACTATTTGCAGATGATGCCATCTGTTTATTTTTACTTTAAGTTCCAGGATACATGTGCAGAACGTGCAGGTTTGTTACATAGGTAAACACGTGCCATGGTGGTCTGCTGCACCTATCAACCTGTCACCTAGGTATTAAGCCCCACATGCATTAGCTATTTGTCCTGATGCTTTCCCTCCCCTCGTCCCCTACCAACAGGCCCTGGTGTGTGTTGCTCCCCTCCTCATGTCCATGTGTTCTCCTTGTTCAGCTCCCACTTATGAGTGAGAACATGCAGTGTTTGGTTTCCTGTTTCTATGCTAGTTTGCTGAGGATGATGGCCTCCAGCTTCATCCATGTCCCTGCAAAGGACATGATCTCATTCCTATTTACGGTTGCATAGTATCCCATGATGTATATGTACCACATTTTCTTTATCCAGTCTATCATTGATGGGCATTTGGGTTGGTTCTATATCTTTGCTATTGTGAATAGTGCTACAATAAACATATGTGTGCATGTATCTTTGTAAAAGAATGATTTATATTCTGTTGGGTATATAGGTATATACCCAGTAATGGGATTGCTGGGTCAAATGGTATTTATCAGCTAATTTTTTTCTAACCTAATGAAACTATGTAAAGTCTATAACTAGACCATATAGCTTACGTGATATGTTTGTTAACAAAACTGTTTAAATAAGATTTAAGGAAGAATAATCTTTAGAAGACTACAACAGATTATGTTTGGACCCTATAAGCACTGCTATAGAATTGCCACATTCTCTTGGTTCTGCTTAATTCTCTGTTTTAAGTAAAGTTTATTTTTAAACTGTAAACATTATGCACACTGAAAGGAGAATTTGCAAAATAGGTAATGGTAAAAACAAAGAAAAAAGGAAAAAAATGTATGTCACCATCCAATGTAATCATTATTAGTAGTTTCATAAAATTTCTTAGAATTGATTTTTATATAATTGTTAGCAAAGTTGAGACTACACTTTATATGTAATTTTAACTCCTTAACTTAATATTCTCCTATTTATATTTTAATGTTGTAACTTCTTCTAAGTTTTTCAGTGAGAAAATAATATTTCATTATATTATTACACAATAACTTAATCATCTGTTGAAATTTAGATTATTTCTAGTTTTGGTACATTAAACAGTATTGTGCATAAAACCTTCATCTACACTTGCAATTATGTCTTTATTAAAGATTACCAGAAATAAAACCATTGGATCAAAAATGTTGAATTATTTTTTAATTAACCTCTTTAAGGAATTATTATGTAAACTAGTCAAGAAAATATGATAGAATGTTGACTTTTGTATTTCGTGTGTAACAAATACTTTCAAATATTGTGTACAAAGTCTTAATTCTCATCTCTTATGTATACTGTATCTAGCAGTTTGATCAAAAGCACATAATTTTTTAAAAATGTTTTTTCTTTTTTTATTTTTATTTTATTATTATTATTATTATTATTATTATTATTATTATTATTATACTTTAGGCTCTATGGTACATGTGCGCAACGTGCAGGTAAGTTACATATGTATACATGTGCCATGCTGGTGTGCTGCACCCACCAACTCGTCATCTAGCATTAGGTATATCTCCCAATGCTATCCTTCCCCCCTCCCCCCACCCCACAACAGTGCCCAAAGTTTGATGTTCCCCTTCCTGTGTCCATGTGTTCTCATTGTTCAATTCCCACCTATGAGTGAGAATATGCGGTGTTTGGATTTTTGCTCTTGCGATAGTTTACTGAGAATGATGATTTCCAATTTCATCCATGTCCCTACAAAGGACGTGAACTCATCATTGTTTATGGCTGCATAGTATTCCATGGTGTATATGTGCCACATTTTCTTAATCCAGTCTATCATTGTTGGACATTTGGGTTGGTTCCAAGTCTTTGCTATTGTGAATAATGCCGCAATAAACATACGTGTGCATGTGTCTTTATAGCAGCATGATTTATAGTCCTTTGGGTATATACCCAGTAATGGGATGGCTGGGTCGAATGGAATTTCTAGTTCTAGATCCCTGAGGAATCGCCACACTGACTTCCACAAGGGTTGAACTAGTTTACAGTCCCACCAACAGTGTAAAAGTGTTCCTATTTCTCCACATCCTCTCCAGCACCTGTTGTTTCCTGACTTTTTAATGATTGCCATTCTAACTGGTGTGAGATGGTATCTCATTGTGGTTTTGATTTGCATTTCTCTGATGGCCAGTGATGGTGAGCATTTTTGGAAAGGATTCCCTATTTAATAAATGGTGCTGGGAAAACTGGCTAGGCATATGTAGAAAGCTGAAACTGGATCCCTTCCTTACACCTTATACAAAAATCAATTCAAGATGGATTAAAGACTTAAATGTTAGACCTAAAACCATAAAAACCCTAGAAGAAAACCTAGGCAATACCATTCAGGACATAGGCATGGGCAAGGACTTCATGTCTAAAACACCAAAAGCAATGGCAACAAAAGCCAAAATTGACAAATGGGATCTAATTAAACTAAAGAGCTTCTGCACAGCAAAGGAAACTACCATCAGAGTGAACAGGCAACCTACAAAATGGGAGAAAATTTTCGCAACCTACTCATCTGACAAAGTGCTAATATCCAGAATCTACAATGAACTCCAACAAATTTACAAGAAAAAAACAAACAACCCCATCAAAAAGTGGGCGAAGGACATGAACAGACACTTCTCAAAAGAAGACATTTATGCAGCCAAAAAATACATGAAAAAATGTTTTTTCTTAAACCATGTTATATTACTTTTTCTTTGAATCAAGAACTATAATATAACCTTTTTATAGTTTAATTTAAGAACCTTATCTTTTTTGAAGCAATAGTTAGATAGCTGGATGGTTGGATGGATGAATGGATGGACAGATGGATAGATCAATATATAGACAAACAGACATGAAGGACCCATTAGTAAAACAGCATGGCATCTAGCATTTATATAATCAAGTATGGAAACTACCTGAGGTGAGAGGGAAAGGTTTTGCAAAGACATTCAGGTGTTAGCTCAGTATTTCCAGACAAACTGCAAATAATTGGTATTACTACTCTTCAGATGCATATTAAATTTTATGATTGATAAGTAAGAAACAGCTTATCATATCTGTACACAATGCTAAACTATCAGAAATCTTCTATACATAATGGAAAGATGAAAGGGGGAGGGTCACTAAAGAATTTCAAACAGTTAACTGATTTGGTCAAATATGCATTTAACAAAGAAACAACATGGTGGCAGCCCTGTGGATAACAAATAGGATTTAGTCAAAGAATGCGAAAGTGTGGATGGAAGGTGAGCCAGGGCCATCATCATTAAATTATCGTTCATTTATTGTCAGGGTATCATAGTTTTAGACAAAACACATAAGAAGGAACACACACTCTTACGTGAACTAGAATATGTGAAAATGTCAGGGTCTCTACTAGGAAACCACAAATATAAGAGGAGCTGCCTTTAACAATAATAATTTAGGCCATTTGTTAAATAATTGCCTTGGTTTCTATCCACGAAATATTTGTCTTATATAGAGTTTGTTCTACACATGCAATGTTTAGTTATATCCAGGATCTTAGGTGGGGTTTGACTATCAGAAAGACAGTGTTGTTCCTCAAACAGCACTGGTGCTCTTATTGGCTCTGGGGGAAAACTGGAAATTATGTCACACTGATTGGTATATTTCCATTCTTAATAATGGCTTGGCACTTCTGTTGGAATGCTGTGCCTAGACAGAAAACAACCTTCAGCATTTGGTACTATCACCCATTATGGGCATAGGAGGGAGAGTCAACTAAATATCGATTAGCCAAGCAAACTATCCATTTTGTAAAGCTCTGCAGAATTCTTCATTAACAAGAAAAGAAAGCAGTCTTGTTCGTATTTACTTCTAATCACAGAGGTTAAGATAAATATTGAGGCAATGACATAATACAACTGTGCCCTATCTCTAAATCTGAACTTGGTTTTAACAAAATTTTGCCTGTATATGTACTGCTAAGACCTTTATTCTTCATTATAATTGGTTAAGTAAATGTAAATATACATGTAATAAGTTAGCATCCCTACATCAATAGTTTGCACTGACTGTAATATTTATCATCACTAGAACTGATACATGGTAAGACAACATTTATACATTCAAACTGCCTTTTGCTTGAAATAATGAGTAATAATTATTATCACTATATACTATATTATTATTATGCTATCCTTCCAAGAGGGGTTTTGAAAATTAAAGACAACCTACTAATAGATTAATGACTTCTTTTTTTCAGTCCAACAAAAAACATTTTCTATAAAAGTATTCTCAAAGCCTGCATATATATATACACATACTCATATGTATATATATACATACTCATATGTATATATATACATACTCATATGTATACATACACATATATATCTTTCTGTATACTGTATTAAGGCAACAGGGAACAATAATCAATAATCCAGAAATTATTATTTCTGCTTATAGGGTTAAAGGACTGATAAAGGATATTTTCAGATGGAAGACATTCGATATATCTTAAATGGTAAAACCCTTTATAAAAAATGCAAACAGAAACTGCTTTTCTGGTCAACACTTGCTAGGTTTATTATTTTTTAAATAACTTGTAATTTTTTTATTCAGAAATGCTTTGAAACCCTGGATAAGTAGCACCTTATTGTCATCACTGAAAATATAATGTTATCATTATATATTAAAAATTAGCATGCCATTCTGTCTCCTAACAATTTTTGTCATGTGTCCGCCATCATAGAATATAAACTTTGGCAAAGTGTTGAGAAAGTTAAGTCTTTGAATCTACAATTTGGAGAATCAGACTTTGTCCTTGATAAATTTAACATCATAGAATTATACTGTGAAGATCTCTGGAAGGTAACCCTTAGTCTTCTATTTCCATGCCTGCATTCTTTTTCAAACTTCAACATTTACCTCATAGATAAAATATAGAGCAAAGGTAGAAAACAATGAATAAAGAGATCTAGATTTCAGCCCTTTTATTGCTATCAACTAACTAAATTAAATGTGAAAACTTCCATTAATCATTGAGATTTCCATCTCTTCATATGGAACACACATGTACAGAACTCCATAATTGTAAGATCTCTCTGAGTTCCAAAATTCTATGATGGTTATCCTATATTGGATGAGATAAATCCAAAGAGCAGCACAGGGTGCAAACAAACTAGCAGTACTTAGAATAAAATGTGAGTTTCTAATATTCATTACTGAGACAAATATAAGTTGCTCCTTTGTTCAACGACCACCATGAAGTACTAAAGGTGACATGCAAGTATAATATCAAAATAAACGGTAGATTTTCCTCCTGTTCTTTTGCATTTACTGCTTGTGTATTCAAGATCATCTCCTAATTCAGGCAAGAGGTACTCCTCATAGCAACTTTGATATCTGGATATTAAAAAGGAGTTAGCCCAAAAAAGCCGGGTGCGGTGGCTCACACCTGTAATCCCAGCACTTTGGGAGGCCAAGGCAGGCGGATCACGAGGTCAGGTGATCAAGACCATCCTGGGTAACACGGTGAAACTCTGTCTCTACTAACTATACAAAAAAAAAAAAATTAGCCGGGCGAGGTGGCGAGCCCCTGTAGTCCCAGCTACTTGGGAGGCTGAGGCAGGAGAATGGAGTGAACCCAGGAGGCAGATCTTGCAGTGAGCCAAGATCGCACCACTGCACTACAGCCTGGGCAACAGAGCAAGACTCCATCTCAAAAAAAAAAAAAAAAAAGGAGTTAGCGGAAAACATGGTGCTGATGGAATCAGGCACAAAAAGAAGCTGACGCAATTACACTGTATGAACATGGAGGTAGAGACAAGGATGTAAGTCACAGTTTTCAAAGGACATAGGAATTGTCAGTCTGCTTCAACTAAAGATCAATATAAAAAGAAGTAGTGAGGTTTTGCCAGATGAGTAGCGTACAGCCAAGCAATATGAAGTTAGTAGTAATTAGAAGTCCAGTTCTTTTTCCTGATAAGCTTGTAATATTTTAAACTTTGTGCAAGTATAAAAAAATTAACTTCCATTAAATTCTTCAGAGAGATGAGATGCTGCATTTGTGTAATAAGTAGAGAACGCTACTAGGAGAATGGTGTAGAAAACAGAAAGCAGTCAAGGTTGAAAATAGCATAAATGAAAAGCTCAATAAAATGGCTAGAAGATATAGTTGAGGAAATCTCTTGGGAAGTACAGCAAAAATAAAATAAAAACAGACATGGAAAACAAGCAAAAGTAAGTGAAACGGCAGGAATTATTCTGAAAGACTATAATGAAGCATGCCTTTTAAGGCAGACACTATTTTAAGTGGTTTACCAAAACAATTCATTCAAAGCAAAGCCAGTTTTGCTAGCAGACAATATTATTATGATCTACATTTGGCAGATGAAAAATTCTAAGTACAGAGAAGTTAAGACAAGTTGTCCTAAACACACTGCTACTAAGGGCAGAATTTGTATCTGCAAATAGGCATTGTGACTCCAGATGCTGTGCTATTATCTGCTACACTATAACGTAATGGAGGATATTATCAAATAAATAATTTAAGAATATTTTCTAGAATTGAAGCTATGATTGTGGCTTGAAAATATTAATTAAGAGTCAGGAACAATAGCAGAAAGTAGACCATCCCTGAAGTTTTTAATTCTACAATTTCCCGGCAGAGAAAATCTAAAGGTTTCAAGAAGAAAATGTATTTCATATACAAATATAAAGTAATCAATAATGACTTTAAACCTCTTAACAACAATATGGAAAAGTAGGAAAAATGAAACTTTTTTAAATATAAGGAAAATCTATTTCCAATTCAGAATGTTATACCTAGCCTAACTGTGCAGTATATGAGGGGCTAAATAAATATATTTCACATGTGTAAAGTCTCAGCAGTTTTTCTCCCCAAGAAAATATTCTTCACCTTTCCAAGACATCTATATGTTGTTCCTATGCATCTGCTGGATTTGGGGAAATATTGATATTCCAGTACTAACAACATTTTATTGAAGGGATCATTCTTTCCTTTCTCCTTCCTTCCTTCTTCCATTTCTCCCAAACTCCTTTCCTTCCTTTTTTTCTTCCTCTCATCCCTCCATCCCTCTTTTCTTTCTTCCTTCCTTCAAGTGTTAGGTACACCATGGTCAACAAAATAGAGCCTAAATGAGAGAATAATACGAACTAGCAAACAAATAAATACATACATAAGCTTGTTTTAAAAATGTGAAAAACAATGAGTACAGTCTGCAGAGACCAAAACTTAATCTCCGCAAGAATTTATTTTGTATTCCCAGTGCCTAATAAAGTGATACCCTTACAGTAGGCACTCAGTAAATTTTTGGTGAACCACATGCATCCGTTGAATACATTTGATTTCTTCTAACAATCAAAACCAGATTGTTTTGCATGAAAATCTAGTGGAAACAATCTTAGTAGCTCATACGCACAAGTACAAGAGTTAAATTTTTAATGTTGCTGTATATTAGTCTTCTTAAAATCTCTTTCAGCCTTTCATGTTGCTGCTTGTAGAAAATAATTTTAGCACAATGCACAACAAAATTTAGAACAATTATCCCTTTGCCATTTTTGCACCTGTTCAATGGAGATGAGGAGTGCAGATGATGTGAGTATCTCATTAATTCATAGAAAATAGCGCTTTCAACCTATTTTGCAATTCCCCAACTCCACAAGCAAGCTGCGATTCAGCTATAAGATTCTGCAGGGATGACAATGTCATGCCCAGTTTAACAGTAGATAGATAAATGTGATTAAATAGAGGTCTAAATGTAATTGCACTGTCGTGGAAATGTGGTAGTAAAGCAGATTATCATTATTACATAATGTGCTAGCAATCTTTATATACATTGCTTCTCTTTATACAACAGTCAAGCCTTAGCAGTCTGCATACTTAAAATATACAGCTGCAAAGTCTTTTGTTGCATCAGATTTCATTTTCTACTTGATCAAATACATACAAAACAGGACACATGCTTCTCAGGGTTAGCAAGATGAATCAACAGTCTTTAGGCTAATTAACTTTATAGGTAACTTTACTATTGGTTTGGTAATGGCAGTGAATTGAGCCTAATTAGTTTTGGATTTTGTGTTAAGCGCTCTTTGAAAATAGCCAGGAAGTTTTTCTCTGTACAACATTTAAAAAAACAAACAAGTGATTTTTAATTCATTTTGCAATTATCTCTGTTTTAACAGCATAGAACTTTGAAAGAAAACTTAATTATATTGATGCCTTTGCAAATCGATGCCAAATGTAATTTAACAAGATGGCTTTTATCGTCTCTGAAATATACTGATATATTTAAAATTTAAAATTCAAATATTTTGTTTAAAATTTGTTTAAATCCTTTAATTTCTGCAAATATAAAATTAGATAAATGTGCATTATCTTTAAGAGATGATAAAGCGGAATTAAGTCATCTCTTGTGGTCTTACTTTGTTATATATTGCTCATCTCCCTTTTTCAATATTCCCTCCAAATCCTGCTATTCAGTTCTTCTGAACTACTTTCAATTCTACCAGTGGTCTCCGCTTTCCTTAAAAAAAAAACTGTTCAAATTTCTGATTTTATATGACTTATTTTAACTTTCTGCAAACCCCAGTGGTACCCTGACTTCCCCTATGATAATAACATATTTTAACTGCTTGTCTTTTTTTTTCTCACTAGGCTGAAAGTTTAATTAAAACAGGGGCTATGTCTTGCTTAACTTCATATTCTAAGCACATTAGCTTAGTCCTGGAATACATTATAGTAGGCTCTACAAATTGTAGAGTAGTAACCTTATTGAATAAGTGTGCAAAACAAAGACTGTTAAACCCATCTCGCTCTTAGGCTAAATTAAAACATTAAACTATTTTATTTTATTTTTTATATATTCATTTTTAAAATTTTTATTTTAGGTCCAAGCATACATGTACAGGTTTCTTGAATAGGTAAATTGAATTTCATGGGGTTTTGTTGTACAGATTATTTCATCACCTAGGTAATAAGCATAGTACCCACTAAGTAGTTTTTTGATCTTCATGCTTTTCCCACCCTTTACCCTCAAGTAGGCCCTGGTGTCTATTGCTCCCTTCTTTGTGTCCATATGTCCTCGATATTTAGCTCCCACTTTTAAGTGAGGACCTATGGTATTTGGTATTCTGTTCATGCATTCATTTGTTTAGGATAATGGCCTCCAGCTCCATCTGTGTTGCTGCAAAGGACATCATCTTGTTCTATTTAATGGCTGCATAGTATTGCATGTTGTACATGTACCACATTTTCTTTATCCACCGTTCATGGCTGTATCAGTCTGTTTTCACACTGCTGATAAAGACATACCTGAGACTGGGAAATTTATAGAGAAAAAGAGGTTTAATGGACTCACAGTTCCCTATGGCTGGGGAGGCCTCACAATCACTGCAGAAGGTGAAAGGTACATCTTACATGGTGACAGGCAATTGACAGAATGAGAGCCAAGAAAAAGGGGAAACCCCTTATAAAACCATCGGATCTCATGAGACTTATTCACTACCATGAGAACAGTATGGGGGAACTGCCCCCATGAATCAATTATCTCCCACTGGGTCTTTCCCACAACATGTGGGAATTATGGGAGCTATGATTCAAGATGAGATTTGGGTGGGGACACAGCTAAAATATATCAATGGCCATTTAGGTTGATTCCATGTCTTTGGTATTTTGAATAGTGCTGCATGAATACAGGTGTGTATGTGTCTTTTTGTATGAGTATGTGAATATAATTATTTATACTCATTTGAGTATATACCTGATAATGGGATTGTTGGGTTGAATGGAAATTGTTTTAAGTTCTTTCAGAAATCACCAAAATGCTTTCCATAATGGCTGAACTAATTTACATTCTCACCAGCAGTGAATAAGCACCTGTTTTTTGTGCAACCTCTTTGTCATTTGTTATTTTTTGACTTTTTAATAATAGCTGTTCTGACTGGTGTAGATGGTATCTCATTGTGGTGTTAATCTGCATTTTTCTAATGATTAGTGATGTCAAACTTTTTTTCATATGCTTGCTGGCCACTTGTATGTCTTCTTTTGAAAAATGTCTATTCATGTACTTTGCCGAATTTTTAATGGGGTTTTTTGTTTTCTGCTTGTAAATTTCTTTAAGTTCCTTACAGATTCTGGATATTAGACCTTTGTGGAAACACAGTTTGCAAATATTTTCTCACATTCTGTAGGTTGTCTGCTTACTCTATTGCTAGTTTCTTTTGCTATGCAAAAGCTGTTTAGTTTAATTAAGTCACATTTGTCAATTTTTGTTTTTGTTGCAATTGCTTTTGGTATCTTCATTATAAAATCTTTGCCTAGTCCTATGTCCAGAATGGTATTTCTTAGCTGATCTTCAAGAGTTTATAAAGTTTTAGGTTTTACATTTAAGTCTTTAATCCTTCTTGAGCTAATTTTTGTATATTGTGTAAGGAGGGGGTCCAGATTCAATTTTCTGCATATGACTATCCAGTTACCCCATCTGCATTTATTGAATAGGGAGTTCTTTCCCCATTGCTTGTTTTTGTAGACTTTGTCAAAGATCAGATGGTTATAGGTGTGCTGACTTACTTCTGGGCTCTCTCTTCTGTTCCATTAGTCTACGTGTCTGTTGTTATTCTGGTTACTGTAGCCTTGTATAGTTTGAAGTGGGATAATGTGATGCTTCCAGTTCTGGTCTTTTTGCTTACAATTATTTTGGCTATCTGTTCTTGTTTTTCATTTTGTAAGAATTTTAAGCCATGCACAGTGGCTCATGCCTGTAATTCCAAAACTTTGGTAGTCTGAGACGAGCAGATGGCTTGAGCCCAGGAGTTTGAGACTAACCTGGGAAACATGATGAAACCCTGTCTCTTCTAAAAATTACAAAAATTAGTCGAGGGTTGTGGCCCATGCCTGTAGTCCCAGCTAACTGGGATGCTAAGATAGGAGTGTCACTTGAGCCTGGGAGGTCAACACTGTCATGAGCCGTCATCATGTCACTGCACTCTAGCCTGGACAACAGAGAACATCCCTGTTTCTGAAAAAAAAAAAAAAAGGATTTTAAAATAGTTGTCTAATTCTGTAGAGAATGTTATTGGCAGTTTGATAGAAATAGCATTGAATATGTAGATTTCTTTGGGCAGTATGGCCATTTTAATGATATTGATTCTTCCTATCCATGAGTGTAAAATGTTTTTGCATTTGCTTGTGTCATCTTTGATTTCTTTCAGCAGTGTTTTGCTCCTTGTAGAGACCTTCCACTTCCCTGGTTAGCTGTATCCCCAGGTACTTTGTTCTTTTTATGGCTTTTGTGAAAGGGACTATGTTCTTGATTTGGCTCTCAGCTTGGATGTTGTTGGTGTCTAGGAATGCTACTGATTTCTGTACATTAATTTTGTATGCCAAAACTTTGCTGATGTCTATCAGATGAAAGAAGTTTTGGGAAGATACTACTGGGTTTTCTAGGTATACAATTGTATCATCTCCAAACAGGAATAGTTTGACTTCGTCTCTTCCTATTTGAATGCCTTTTATTTCTTTCTCCTGCCTTCTAGCCACAACTTCCTTTACCATGCTGAATATGAGTAGTGAGAGAGGGCATGCTTGTCTTGTTCCAGTTTTCAAGGGAAGTCCTTCCAAATTTTGCTCATTCGGTATGACGTTGGCTATGGGTTTGACATAGATGGCTCTTATTATTTTGAAGTATGTTTATTCAATGCCTTGTTTGTTGACGGTTTTTGAAGTGAAGAGATGTTGAATTTAATCAAAAGCCATTTCTGCATCTATTAAGATAATCATATGTTTTTAAAATTTTAATTCTGGTTACATGGTGAGTCACATTTATTGATTTGTGTCTATTGAACAAAACTTGCATCCTAGGAATAAAGCCTATTTGTATGGTGGATTAGCTTTTTGATGCACTGCTGGATTCAGTTTGTTAGTAGTGTGTTGAGCATGTTTGCATCTACTTTTTTCAAGGATGTTGGCCTCAGTTTTTGTTGTTGTTGCTGTGTCTCTGCCAGGTTTTGGTGTTAGGGTGATGCTGACCTGATAGAATGAGTTAGGAAGGAGCCCCTCCTCCTCAATTTTTTTGAATAGTTTCTGTAGGAATGGTACTAGCTCTTCTTTATATGTCTGATAGAATTCGGCTGTGAATCTGTTGGCCCTGGGTTTTTTGGGGGTGGGTGATGGCGGGGTGGGGGGCAGGCTTTCTATTACTGATTCAATTTTGGAACTCATTATAGGTCTTCTCAGGGATTTAATTTCTACTTGGTTTAGTCTTGTGATGTTATATAAGTTCAGGAATTTGTATGTTACTTTTAGATTTTCTAGTGTGTGTGGATAGAATTTCTCCTACTAGTCTCTGAGGGGTTTTTGTGTTTCTGTGGGGGTAAATGGTAATGTCCCCTTTGTCATTTTTGACTGTCTTTATTTAGATCTGCTCTTTTTTTTCTTTATTACTTTTTTCAAAAAATCAACTCTTGATTCTTTGCTCTTTTGCATTGTTTTATGCATCTCAATTTCCTTCAGTTCAGCTTTGATTTGGTTATTTATTTTCTTCTGCGAGCTTTGTGGTTGGTTTACTCTTGTTTCTCTATGTCATCCAGTTGTGATGTTGTGTTCTTAATTTGAAATCTTTCTAACTTTTTGATGTGAGTGTTCAGTACTATAAATTTCCCATTCAACACGGCCTTGGCTGGCTCCCAGAGATTCTGGTATATTGTATCTTTGTTCTCATTAATTTCAAATAATTTCTTGATTTCTGCCTTAATTTCATTATTTACCCCAATGTCGTTCAGGAGCAGGTTAATTCCCATGTAGTTATATGGTTTTCAGTGATTTTCTTAGTATTGATTTCTATTTTTATTGGGCTGTAGTGTGACAGCATGGTTGATATGATTTTTTTTTTTTTAATTTGCTAAGGATTGTTTTATGGCCCATTGTGTGGTTGATTTTAGACTATGTGCCAGGTGCAGATTAGAAGAATGTATATTCTCTTTTTTTTTAATGGGGAATACTGTTCTGTAGATGTTTATTAGGTCCATTTGGTAAAGTGCCATGTTCAGGTCCTGAATATATTTGTTAATGTTTTACCTCAATGATCTGTCTATCTGTCAGTGGGATTTGAACCCTCTCAATATTATGGTGTGGTAATCTAAGTCTCTTTATAGGTTTCCATGAGCTTGCTTTATGAATCTGGGTGCTTCTGTATTCGGTGCACATATATGTAGGATAGTTATTTTTTCTTGTTGAATTGAACCCTTTACTATTATGTAGTGCCCTTTGTCTTTTTTTGATCTTCACTGAATTAAAGTCTGTTTTGTCTGAAATTAGAATAGTCACCCCAGATTTTTCTGTTTTCCTTTTGCTTGATAGATTTTTTTTCCCATATCTCTTTACTTTGAGCCTGTGGGTGTCATTGAATGTGAGATGGATCTCTCAAAGACAGCATAACGTTGTGTCTTACTTCTTTACCCAACTTACTACTCTGTGCCTTTTAATTGGGCAATTATATCATTTACATTCAAGATTAGTGTTGACATGTGTGGATTAATTCATGTTATCATATTGTTAACTGGTTATTGTTCAGACTTGTTTGTGTGGTTGCTTTATAGTGCCAGTGGTCTATGTATTTAAGTGTATCTTTCTAGTGGCAAATATTGATCTTTCTTTTCCAAGTTTAGCACCCCCTTGTAAGATAAGTCTGCTGATAAATTATCTTAGCTTTTGCTTGTCCAAAAAGGATCTTATTTCTTAACTTTTGAAGCTGAGTTTGGCTGGATATAAAATTCACATTTGGAAATTCTTTTCTTTAAAAATGCTCAATACAGGCCCTCATTCTTTTCTGGCTCTTAAATTTTATGATTAAAGGTCTTCTGTTAGCCTGAAGACATTACAGGTAATTTTCCCGTTAACTCCAGTTGCTTTTAATATTTTTTTTTTCATTTTGACTTTGGAGAATCTAATGACTATGTGTCTTGGGGATCTTCTACTTGTGTAGTATTTCACAGCGGTTCTTTCCACTTTCTGAATTTGAACGTTGGCCTCTCTAGTGAGGTTGGAAAAATTTTCGTGAACGATATACTAAAATATATTTTCCCAACTAGCTTGCTTTCTTTTCCTGCCTCTCAGAAATGCCAGTGAGTCAAAGATTTGGTCTCTTTACATAAATCTGTATTTTCAGAGGTTTTGTTCATTATTCTTTACTTTTTTTTTTCTTTATTTTGTCTGACCAGGTTATGTCAGAGAGCAGTTATTTGAGCTCTGAAATTCTTCTATCTCCTTAATGCTACTGATCTCCTTTCCTATCTATAGTCTGAATTCCACTTCTGTAATTTCAGGCATTTCATCTTGGTTAATAACCATTTCTGGGGAACTAGTGCACTCGTTTAGAGGTAAGAAGACATTTTGGCTTTTTGAGTTTCCAGAGTTCTTGTCTTGTGCTGGTTCTTTCTCATCTGTGTGGCCTGACATTCCTTCAATTTTTGACACTGATGTCCTTTTGATGGGTTTGTTTTTGTTTTGCTTTTATCTTATTTGATGTCCTTGGGGGTTTGATTATGGTATAAGGTGAGTTTAGTCAATTGGATTTGTTTCCGGTGAATTTTTTTTTGTGAGGGCAAGGCCCAGCTCAGCATTCCTGGGTTGTGTGCACTAATTCTGGGGGGCTGGTACTGGGCCTCTGGCTTTGTTCTCTCCCCCTTCAATGTTGGTAACCTGCTTCACTAGAGGGTTTGAGGTTTTCCCAGACCACTGACCACAACCTTCCAAAGAGCGATGCCAGCCAGTGAGACAATTTTTCAGGCAGTGGCAGAGGGATTTGTATTCAGTTTATGTGACAGTAGAAACAGCCTCATGGTTGGGTGCATGCCCATCAGCTGGGACAGGGTGCTAGCAGTCCCTGGGCTGCCAGCCTCCTCTCAGGTGTTGGCACCAGCATTTTGGGAGGCGTGAAGCTGCTGGAGTCTGTGCACACATTCGCACCCATGACAGTATTGATGCAGGGGTGGGGCACAAGTGGCACAGGTCTGGTGACCTCCATGTGCACATTCATGCCATTGGTGGTGGCAGTGGCATAAGGCAGGGCACAGGGCTACCAGTTTTCCTCTGTGTGTCCATTCCTGTGGCAGTGGCAACAAAGAGTGAGGATTGGGGCCACTGGTGACCACCTTCATGTTTGGGCTGGTAATGGCAGCATGGCATCATGGTACTGCAATGGTATGGGAGAGCAGGTATGCTCTAGTGGACAGCAGTGGTACAGTGTGGTGTATGGACACTCATGTGCCAGCAGGGAAGGGGAGGAAATGTTGCCCATGTAAATGCATGCTGGCAAAGCAATGGGGGTGGCTGTGGGCAAGTCCATGCTGGCAAGGTGGCACAGGGGAGGCTGTGCTGTGGGGAGGATTTGGGTGGGTTGGTGCATGTTGTCAGAGGCCACTCTGTTGAAGCTGTCTGATGGTCATGTAGAGTCTGGCAGTATAGGAACTATGATTTGGGCCCTTGGGAGGCATCCAGGTTGGACATCCAAGTCTGCACTGCAAATAGGCACAGCCAGGCTGGGGCCCTGGGACAGGCCAGCAAACATAAGAGCGCTCAGGTCAGACTAGTCCCATCTCACAGGTAGACTGCCCTACACTGTTCAGGTCTAACAGTCCCCCTAAGGCTAGAGTCTTCTAGAGGAGTATGGCAAGCCTTTGGGGATGGCTGCCCCTTGCCATGATCCCCTGCAGCTGTTTCTGCACCAAACACTCTGGGCTCTGCACAGGCTATAGGCCTGCTCCTACCACCTCTCTAAGTAGCAGTCCCTGCCAGCTCAAGTGCCTGTGGGGGCTGTGGGGTCTCCTGTTGCCAGGATTCCAGGGTTCTATGGCAAGAGGGAGTTGCTCAGCATGTGCCCAACTCACCCCTTCCCCAGGAGTTGTTGGGATCCAGGAATGAGTCCTGGTGCATGGTATTGCTGAGAGCATTCCCTACTTCTTCACCCTTCAGCCTAGTGTCTTTGTCCTCCCTCTATTCACTCTCAATGTCTTCATTCCAAAGATCTGCTCAGAGTATGCCAATCTTCCTGGTGTCCTGTCTCTCAATGGCAAATGCTCCTGCTAGCTGTGTCTAGTCAGCCATCTTGCCTTGTGAGATTCTGTAATTTCTTTTACTATGAGAACAATTTCTGTGTTGGAAGACTATTTTATAAAGATTGGCAAGGTCAATCAGTAAATTATATGATAATGGCTAAATAAATTAACACAGGCTGACTTGAGAACACTGCAAAAAATACCCAGACTTTCATTTTCAACTTTGGTCCATCTTACCGATGTTGCAACTACACACTTTTTGAACAGTGCATGTTTTTTTCATTCAAGTCAATGTGAAGCAATCAGACACTTTCATATCCATAGAATGCTATTCTTTTTTTAAAAGAGCTCTTTTTAGTAACTTAACATGGCATCCAGATAAAATAACAAAGGATGGCCTGTGGAACTGGAGAAAGATTAGCTCCACTGTCAGTCATCACATTTTCATCACAATGTACTTTATGGTTAGCTATTGGACATCCAGAAGCTGTGTAAGTATTTAGAGGTAAAAGATAAGGTAATATTATAATGTTTAAAAAAATGTTGCAAGATTAGTGTCATATGGCATTAGATGTTCCAGGCCTTCTCCATTCTCTTCAAGCCCTGAATATAGCTGTTCTCTCTTATATGTAGCTGATGAATTGTTTGCCTCTTACTGGATAATATGAGTGCTATTTGATATGCAGTCCTTCAACTTTTTCCTTTTCTGTTTTAAATTACTTCAAATTCTACTTCTAGCATTTCTATAGAAATATTAATAAAACATGCACTTATAGACATGTATACTATTTTCAACAATGATAATAACAAAACTTACAAATAACTTAATGCACATCACATGAATTGAGATGATGAAACTTGGAATAGCTACATAAAGGGTATTCTGTCTGGCACTCTGAAAAAGGAGAGATCTATATGTAATTGACAAGTGATGGTAAAGATAGTAGATAAAAAAGTACATATTTCATCCTATTTGTATTAAATAATAATAAATTATGTATGCTAATTCATGCCTAGAAAAATACAGAGGAACTGTTGGCAATTTTTGATCAACAGTTACCCATGGGAGAATGATCCCATTATGGGATAAATTCATTTTCTCCTTTTCTAAATTTCTATGGTGTTACATTTTTAATATATATCAACTTAAATTTGTAGTTAGCAAAAAAAAAAGTATTTATAAAAATATTGTATAGTGGCTTTTTTTCTCTTTTTCAAACTTGTCTCAGGGTAACTTTAATGCTGTCATCATTAACAAGTCTGTTCTTTGTCTTTCACTAGAGTTTGGAATCTCATACTCTTCTCACTATTCCAGAGCCACACTTCCTCAATTATTTTATCATATACCTGCATCTTCAGAGTTGCACTGTGGCTTACAATATTCTTAGGTTTCATAAAATAAGTAAATGTCCAAATGAAATAAAATAAGCAACAAGTAAATAAGTACATAAATAACAAATTTTGAAAACATGTTTTTATATTTTCTTCTCCAGCAAAATTCTAAAATAAGTTGTATCTACTTTATTAATCTGCTTTCTCAATCTTCCTATCATTTCTTCCCTCATTGGTTCTATACTATCCACTGAAAGCTTAAAGATCGTGAGTAATTTTGTAATCATGTAACCTAAGGGTTGGGAAACTAATTCGGAAATGTCCAGACAATACATGTATACATATGTAACAAACCTGCACGTTGTGCACATGTACCCTAAAACTTAAAGTATAATAATAAAAAAAAAGATGTTAGTCTTTGCTGATCATACAGGTTCTGCCACAACCAAACTCTGCTGTTGTAGCAAGAAAGCTTCAATATACAAAATATTTATAAATAACCATAGCTGTATTCAAATAAGGTTATATATATATATAGATAGATAGATAGATAGATAGATAGATAGATAGATAGATAAAGGAAGCAGACTGGATTTGATCTATGATCTATAATTTGCAGGCTTCTGATATAATCTAAGACCTAATTTGAAATTATCATTCATCATTAGTTCACTACAGCATTTGACACTGTTTCCTTATTGTTAAATTTCCTTTCTGGATAGACACTTTGGGCTTACCAAACGTCCTGTGGACTCTTCTGCTTTTCCAGCTCACCCTTGCAGTTATATTGGAGCACATGACTTATTATGGCCAATAAATTTGAGTGGAAGTGAGGTGTGTTCTTTCTTGACTGCCTGACAAAGTTAAAAATGAGTGTATGAATTCTCTATGCACTCCCTCTTGTTTGTGTTGACACAGGGAAAGGACTCCAAAATGTCAGCATGGCAGGATGAATGCCCCCAGGATTTCTGGGTCACGGTAGAGATGAGATGCTAAGAAGAGAATGCTCATAACAGTCTATCACAAGGCAACAACAACAACAACAACAACAACAACAATAACAACAAACACTTTTCTGTGTTAGGAGTCTAAGATATTTTATAAGTTACATCATAAGCAAGCCTATCCTGACCTCTCAACAATGGTATACCTACAAATGGTTACCTTCATGTTTATCCTTCTTGAAGTTTCTTTAACTAATTTTGAAATTTATGTTTTTCTTAAAGAAACTGTGGTATATATATACAAACTAGAATATTATTCAACTATAAAATGATAACATGCTGTCATTTGTAACAACATAGATGAGGCTGCGAAACATTTTGTTAAGTAAAATAAGCTAAGTACAGAAAGATGAAAATTGCATGTTCTCACTTACATGTGGGAGCTAGAAAAGTTGATCTCATGGAGGTAGAGAATAGAATGGTGGCTACCATAGGTTGAGAATGATGATGAGGGGGATGAAGAGAGGTTGGTTAATTGGTGCAAAAATACAGCTAGATAGAAGGAATAAGTTCTAATGTTCAACAACACAGTAGGGTGATAATAGCTAAAAATATTTATATTTCAAAATAACTAGAAGAGAAGTTCTGGAATATTCCTAATACAAAGGAATAATAAATATTTGAGGTGATGGATATCCCACTGACCTAAATTTGATCATTATATGTTGTACTCATCTATCAAAATATTATATGTACTCTGTATAATTGTTACCTAACAATAAAAAAAGTATATGTTTTAACAACTAAAGGTTACAGTGTCCATTGTTTTTGTATCTTATTGTTTTGCTTTATTCTCTCTCCCTTCTTTTCTGATTCTGATTAACAGTAGGTTATATCTTTTGATATTATTCCATAGATCTCTAAGACTCTCTTTCCAAATCATTTTAGCCTCTTCATCAAAATACAAAATTTTCTTGACATGTCTTTAATTTCTTTCCTTTGTGACCTTCATTTTGTTGTTAAAGTCATATATATTCTTTTCAATATTTTTTGTTTCATTAATTTTTCAGTTCCATAATTTCTACTATTATTATTCATCATTTCTATATTTCCATTGGGATTTTCTATTCATTTATTCACTGGATCTATATTTCCTTTTCTCTTTTTGAGCAGAAAAATATGTATTATAATCTTTGTCTACTTATGGCAACACATTTGTCATATCAGGTTATATATCTGTATTTGTTGAGTTTCTTTTTTTGAGAATGAGTCTTTGTATGTTGAAAAACTTGCATTTTATCCTTAACATTGTAAATATTATATTTTGGATTACATATATTTCTATGAATAATTCTGAATTATTTTGTTTTAGCAGGTAATTAAACTTGTTTCAACCTAAATTATAAAAGCTGGTTTTTTAGTAACATCTCTGGTCTCAGTGTAATTTTTAAATTTGTATGGTTAATTTTATCCCATGCAAGTGTGGTTCAGAGGTTAGTCAGAAATTTGAGCAGAGTTTATTCATAAAATATGTGGCTCATCCTCTCCGACCCTCTCCTTTCTTGAACTCTGCCTTTATTTTCAAGAAAATAGCTCTATCAGAAAGGCTGTGGTTTTCATTCTATCTGTATTTATTTATTCCTTCTTTCATTTGATTATCATCATCCATTGGCCTTTTCTCAGGCTAAAAACAAAACTTTGCTAGTGTATACTGAAAAACCCTGAGAAATATTTGTCTTTATGGATTCTGTTGGTGCTAGCCCAAGAAGAAAAGTATATTAGTGAGTAGTCTGAATTTATGGCATTGGGTAAACATGCCATAGATTCTAGATTTAACATACTAGCTTGAAAATGTATGTGCTCAGTTACTTGATTAAAACCTGTACTTATCCTTAGCCCAGACTAAATGCACTTGATATGACAGAAATTTCTTGCTATAATGAAGAGGTAGAAATCTAAATAATTCAGTAGCTAGGGACGTTGACAGGTATTTACTATATGTTAAATGTGGAAAGTACTTTAGTTGTTACTGCTGTCTGTTGACTGGAATACTGCTAGAAATTTTAGAAGGTATTCATATAAGTAATGTTTTTATCTGCAAGAGACAACCTGGCTATAGGGATAGAGTCTTGTTATTCAGTTAGAAAGAAGTTCAAAGATAAAAATTTGTGGGTAATGCTTCTAAGGATGAAGAGTGACAGGGCCAGCATTTCTGTGACTCTTCTGATTTATTTTATCGTGGTTATAACATGGCTTTTCTAGTTTACCTTTACATCTGCTTTCAAGGCAGAAATAAACAAAGTGATTAGATCAGTTATTTTAGCCTTTTTATCTAGGCAGCAAAAATATCTCCTTAAATACCCCCCACACACAAAGACTTCCTTAAATAACGAATTTGCTAGATCAAAGTAACATAACCACTTCTATCTGCAAAGGAGATTGGGTAAGAGGAGAATACGATTGTCATAATTGGTTTAAATAAACAAATCTCTTTCCATTGGCATATTGCCCCTCCGAAATGCTTTGTGTTTATGTAAGCCACATTTCACAAAGGAATTAATATTAAATAAATATCTGACAATCTTTTTGAAAGGAAGAAAAGGAGTCCAGAATATCAGAGGCTACATAAAGTTAAATGTTGTTGTCACATATGGCAATGCCAATATGGTAATCAAAGTGGCCTGCCCCACAGGTATATTTAGTTATGATTATTAAATCATGAAATTCCCAGGACTGAAATAAATAGGTATCCTACTAAGGTCGATTTATTAATGAAAGGGTCCATACTTGTTATAGAGAAAAGCAAGAGGCAAAAAAATAGACTGATGGTAACTTTCCTTATTTCAGGACAGGATTCAGATAACAAACAACACCTTTCAAATGAAGAAAAATCTGTAACTCTTTGAAAAATTATACTGCAATAACATGATTATATACTGTGAATTCCTCCTAACCTTCCCTAAGGGACCTAGAACAACTCAACTGGGTAACTTTGCCAATAGAAGGTAAATAGTAGTGAACGGCACCCCTTAGCAAATACCAATTCTAAGGAAGCCAGAACATCACAGGTCCAACAGTCAAGGTCAAGGGGACAAATGTTTAAAGATGTCTAACATAATTTTCCTCATGATAGGATAAGTAAGACTGAATGTGTCATTTGAACATGTATCCTAAACACCTGGCAGTGGGCCACGTAAGATCGCTCATGCCTATAATCCCAACACTTTGGGAGACCAAAGCAGGAGGATGGCTTGAGGCCATGAGCTGGAGATCAGCCTGAGCAAAAAAGTGAGACCTCTTCTCTACTAAAAATTTAAAAAAAAAATGTACCTGGGTATGGTGGAGCACTACTGTAGTCCCAGCTACTTGGGAAGCTGAGGTGGGAGGACCACTTGAGCTCAGGAGTTTGAGGCTGCAATGAGCTATGATCATATGACTGCACTGCAGCCTGGGCCACAGAGCAAGACCTCATCTCTTTAAAAATTAATAAAAAATAAGTGAAATTAAAATTTAAGTGAAAATATAAGTGAAAATTAAAATTTAAGTGAAAAAAATAAGTGAAATTAAAAAATAAGTGAAATTAAAATACCTGGCAGAATTGATATAATAACTCACTGATGCACCAAGTAAGTCTACTATAGGAGAAAAGGGCAATAATTTTTAAAGTAACGTCCTGGGTAAATCACAGCTATTAGCGTCAACATAAAAACATTAAAGAATTAGGAAGGGTGATCCTTATTCCATTTTTATATCAGACTCTATATTGCCTGATACAAAAGTTATATGTGTCTTGGGGAAACACAATGGAATATTGTAAGTTTAATCATATCATCATTCCATTGCAGCTGTTCTTCCAGATATGGTCTATTGTAGGAACAAATCAATTCAGTTGGCAAGCAGCTATTGACCTGACAAATACTTTTTCTCCATTTCAGTAAGATAAAATAGCACAAGAGGATTGCTTTTACCCTACAAGCCTAGAAATAAAATGTTATCATTTGTTTCAGGGTTATTCACCCTCTTCACAGGGCTACCACTAGCCTTTAAGCAATTGCTATAGTTTAGATGTTTGTCCTCCAAACCTCATGTTTAAATTTGATTCCCAACACTGGATGTGAAGTCTAATGGATACATTTTGTGAAATGTATTAGGTGATTTTGCTGTTGTACAAACATCATAGAGTGTACTTACACAAACCTGATGGCATATCTTACTACACTTCTGGGTTATATGATATACCCTATTGCTTCTAGGCTACAAACTGTAAATCATCTACTGAATATTAATTGGAACACAATGGTAAATATGAATGTATATAAACATAGAAAAGGTACAGTAAAGTCATGGTATAAAATGTTAAAAATGTTATACCTATACTGAGTGCTTACATGAATGGAGCTTGCAAGACTGGGAGTTGTTCTGGGTGAGTGAGTAAGTGACGGTGAATGAGAAGGTCTAGAACATTGGTGTACACTACTATAGAGTTTATAAACACTGTACACTTAGGGTACACTAAATTTACAAAAACATCTTCAATAATAAATTAACCTTAACCTACTATATTTTTCCTTATAAATTTAAATATTTTAACTCTTTTGACTTTTTAACTCTTTTGTAATAGCACAGCTTAAAACACAAACACATTGTATGCTGTACATAAATAATTTTTAATACTTATTCTGTAAGATTTTTTCTGTTTTTTTAAACTTTTCATGTTTTTTTTTTGGAAAAACTAATGTACAAACACATACATTAACCTAGGCCTACACAGGGTTAGGATAATCTGTATCACTATCTACCACCTCCACATCGCATTGAAAGGTCTTCAGGGGCAGTAACATCTGTGGAGCTGTCATGTTCCATTATAAAAATGCCTTCTTCTAAAATATCTCCTGAAAGACCTGCCTGAGGCTGTTTTACAGTTAATTTTATAGATAGACACATGCATAGATACATAGAAGTGCACTCTAAAATTACAAAATAAAAATGTATAATACAGTAAATGCATGAATAATTAAGTTATTTATTACAATTATCAAGTATTATTCACGGTTCATAATTGTATGTGCTATACTTTTATAGGACTGGAAGCACAGTAGGCTTGTTTACACCAGCATCACCACGGACACACGAGTAATGCATTCCACTACAATGTTATGAAGGCTATGACTTCAGTAGATGATAAGAATTTTTCAGTTCCTTTAAAATCTCTTGGGACCACCATGGTACATAGAGTCTATGTTGACTGAAATATCATCATGGAGTGTATAACTGTATTCAGAGACTGAGAATAAATCACACAAATATATAGGAGTCTGCTACATCAATGAACTTTTCTGATGGGCCAAGAATCTGGAACTTGCCAGTCTTTTCCATCTGAGAGGACAAGGCAAGACGCTGTAACATTGTATTCCAAACTGCTAAGAAAAGAGCTTGCTGATAGGTTTGGAGGGAACATATATCACCTTTCAGCAGAGTGCTCCAACATATTACCTGAGACATCCCCAAAGTAACCAGCTTTCCATGGTGTTCCATGCCAGAAAGGCAGATTTTCCAGGCTGAGCCTCTTCTACTTTGCACTTACAATCTTAGAGTCAATGTGGCTCAATGTATCTATGCTCACTGATGCTCACTGATATATCACTATATCACTGAGATAATAGATCACTGATCTATTATCTCACTGATAAGCTAATATCAGAGAGAGCCCAAGTGAGGTTCCCAAGGATCTGAAGCTATTTAGTGCACTCTTCCAGAAGTAACTGTGATTATCCTTTGACAACAGTTCTTGGCTCACTAGGGACCATTCTGGAGGTTCGGCATATGTCTATGGGGCATCAAGTGACTGCTTGGTTTGTTGTTGTTGTTGTTGTTGTTGTTGTTGCTTCTAGTAGTTCACCCTGTACTGGATGTAAACGAATCCACTCAGCTATTAGATCCAGATCTCAGAGTAGCACTTCATCATCAGAGGGATATGGGCTATATAAAAGACTGAACCCAGGTATTTCTTTAAAGTACAAAAAAGTCACATTACCAGGTTATTCACATTCCTAGTGTGCCAATTTCTGCTGTACTCTTGCCCTCCCTTAACCCATACTGATAGCCTCATGTGGATTTCTTTAGGGCATTTTAACTGAGGAATAAAAATTTAATTCTAGTTTGGTTTATATGACTCCATATGCTATGATGGCAACAGCTGATTTATGCAGGGGTAGTATTGCAACCCCTCTACAGGTAGTCCTGAAGAACACTGGGGAGCTCTTAACTGTATATTTCAGTGTTACTCCTTGACAGGATGGAAAGAAGGGCTGAGTAAGATTCTGCCATGACTCTAGGTCCCACTAATGACTTGCCTGTGTGTGTGTCTCTGAGGATACCCAATTCAGAAAAGCCTCTAAATAATGAAGTTGATATAAAGTGTCATGTATCTGTTTGTATATTTTAATAAATTCCTTGTATTCACTCCCTCACCTTCAGTATTTTATATGTTTTAGCAGTTAGTTTTATAATTCACCACACAGTTGTTCTATAATTTTCAGAAAATAACAGTGATAGAATTTGAAGAGGAATTTACATTATATAGAAATTCTGAACCTGGACTGTGTACAGTTACTTGTAAAAATGTTGTCTACTTGGGAAGAGCGTAAATTCATTTTTAGTTGTAACAGGAGTAGCTGCATTATATAAAATGGGAATATTTGTGTGCAGGGGGAGGGAGGTGGGGATGCAATGTATAAAAATAATTTGTATAGATGTCAAACAACAAAAAGGATATTTGTTTATTCTTATGCCAGGAGGCAACTCAAGCTAAAGTTAATATTCTGTTTCCCATATTTATTTCTTTTACACACCTCTGGAATCTATAGCTTTCGCAAATAACCAGAGCATAACCGACTTGATGCTTCCTCTCAGAAACTTAAATAATGCAAGAATCCTACAAATTGAAGAACCCCTCAAAATAGTAGCATGTGTCCAGGGCTATGACATTCAGAAATACTGCAGGGAATGTAGTGGAAGAAGCCAAATGGCAGTGTTCTCAGTAGATGGCCACTGCTGTGGATCTTGTGCTTGGTTCCTGGAAAGCATGGCTCCTTGACACACTTTCATTGAATTTCTTTGCCTCCAAGTTAATGAGAGGGTATTTCTATTTCTTTTTTAATCTTGACTGGAAGTGTAACCATTATATAGAATCTAGGGAGAAGAGTACTGGCCAAGCTCTGTTTATAGACTTCTGCTGGATATCCAATATAATTCATTCATAGTTAATTTTGAAAAACACATCCACACATGCACACACACGTTACTCCCTCCTCCTGATAAGTATTATTTGCTTCGAATTGCCAATAATATTCTATCTCCTCTCTTGTCCAAGTTACCTGATGACATGAAGCAAACTATCATTTACTACCATCTTCCATAATCTCATTGCTCATGTCATCAGGGAACTTGGATATATACATATGTATATATACATGTTTTTAGCTGTATCAGTTTATTTACCATTCTCTGACTTTTCCACTACAGTGTTACCCTTATGCCTTAACCTGAAGTGCTTTTCTACCATTTCTTCTTTACTTTGGCAGATATTGATCATACATCAGTATGTAGTTTAAATTCCAACACACATTCATAAAAACTTTAATTTGTAATTTATTGTTCCTTATTTTTTATTATCAGAGCATTTTGATTATTTTAAAATAATTATTTCAATATGCCTTGTAGTAATAGTATTGTCTATTGAGATATTTAAGGACAAAGACTACTTTTTCACTATCACTCTGTTTTTTTCTCTTGCAATGATTCTTCAAATATCATACGTAGCCAACTACCATTTGCTCATTAACTTATAGTCAAGAATGGCTTGGTCGAAGAAGACCAGCATAACTCACTTCAAATAATTTGCCATGGCAACAATATAGAAATGAAAACTTCATACTCATACTTACTACATTTATTTCTTTGTAATTTTCAAAGCTGTATTGAAGTACAACACACATACCCAAAGGTACCCAGATTGTAATTTTATAGCAAGTTAATTTTTACCAAGGAAATATTCATAACAGGCCTGCTAGTCAAGAAATAGAATGTTGGCCGGGCCCGGTGGCTCATGCCTGTAATCCCAGCACCTTGGGAGGCCGAGGCGGGTGGATCACGAGGTCAGGAGATCGAGACCATCCCGGCTAACACGGTGAAACCCCGTCTCTACTAAACAAAATACAAAAAATTAGCCGGGCGTGGTGGTGGGCGCCTGTAGTCCCAGCTACTCGGGAGGCTGAGGCAGGAGAATGGCGTGAATCTGGGAGGCGGAGCTTGCGGTGAGCCGGGATCACCCACTGCACTCCAGCCTGGGCGACAGAGTGAGACTCCGTCTCAAAAACCAAAAAAAAAAAAAAGAAATAGAATGTTATTAGCACATCAGAATATGCTTTTTTTTACCTCTGCCCCTTACAACTTCTTCTTTCTTCCCCAAAGTTAATTACTATCCTGAATTGAAAGAAACAACTCTTGGTTCAATTTATGCTGTGTAAGTTTTTTATTTGTTTTCTATTTCATTAGTTTCTTATACATAAATATTATTTATTTCCTTATATTTTTAATTTTCTTCTATTTTGATAATATTTTCTTAAGGTGAATGCTTGTCACATACATTTCGAATATATTTTCTTCATATTGGCCTTTAAAAAAGCATATTTTTCAAATCCTTTGACTTTACCCTGTATTTTTGTTAATTTCACATTTTAATTAATATATACTTTAAATGATTTGTAATTTTAGTATGTTGTCTTTCTTGACTTGAGCTATAAATATGTGTGTTAATTTTCGAACACATGGATACTTTCTAGCTTTCTGTCATTCATTCCTTGCCAATTCCACAGTGGTCAAAAACCACATTCTCAAAAGTGTATAATGCAGACACTATCAATATGGAAATGTTCCTGAGAACTTATAAACTACACACATACTTCAATCTTTCATAAAAATCAACCAGGAAATTGTTAATTTGGTTGATAAAATATTTTGTTAGTAATATGTAATACAATATTGTCTATATTGTGTACCACAGCCTGAGATAGATGCATAAACATACATCCAAAATAATTGTAGATATATGTATTTCTCCTTTCTTTCTTTCCTTTTTTTTTTTTTTTTTTTTGAGACAGAGTTTCTCTCTATAGTCCAGGCTGAAGTGTAGTGGTGCCATCTCAGCTCACTACAACCTTTGCCTCCCAGGTTCAAGCAATTCTCCTGCCTTAGCCTCCAGAGTAGTTGGGATTACAGGCACATGCCACCACGCCCGGCTAAGTTTTGTATTTTTACCATGTTGGATTTCACCATGTTGGCCAGGTTGGTCTCCAACTCCTGACCTCAGGTCAGAGCCACCTGAGTGCTAGAATTACAGGCGTGAGCCACTGTGCCCGGCCATTTCTCACACTATATGTTTTACATATTTTAGGGTAGGTTTTTTAATGTACAAAAATCTTACATTTTATATCTCTCTGGTATTTACTTTTTAGCATATAATGGCCTTTTCTCATGCAGTTTTTTTTAGTTCTAATTTTTCTGTATTGCAGTAGCACCATGATTTTGTTGTTTAATTTTGCTTAGAATATATTTTTTCTTTATGCATTAATCTTCTTTGTATTTATTTAATGTAGAGTTGACTCTTTTAAGCAGAACGCAGTATTTTTTTTAAAAAATCTAAAATTTTGTCTTTCAATTGGAAAAAATTGGCTATTTACATGTAATGTGGATAGTTATACATTTAAATTTAAATATACTATTCAACTACTTGCTCTCTGTTTATCTCATAATGTCTCTTTATTATCTTGATAATTATACATTATTTTACTTTTTATTTTAGCATCTTTCCTGGGGATTGCGCCATTAATCTTTGATCCATCAGAGTGTATGCAAGTCCAAATGTTTACCTCTTCCCAACAAAAGAATGACTCTAGAACATTATAATAATATTTTTCACTCTCTACCAACTCATGCTATTACCTTCTGTTACACAAATTCCAGTATAATTGTATAATTGTTACATTGTTTTTTGCAATCAATATTCTTTTAAATTTATCACGTTTATATGTACTTTTGTTGGTCTTTATCTTCTACCTCCAAACTTCCACATGGGATGATTTATTTCTCTGTTAGGAAAACTTATTAGTGTATCTTTTAATGCAGGTCTTTTGTGTCTGAGTAAGTTTTATTTGCCTGATAATGTTTAACCTCAACCATTTAATAACATTTTTTACTTGGTATGGAATTTCAACCTGAACTTTCTTCTGCCACCCCCCATCCCAACAACAACTTGAAGATATAATCCAATTGATTTTGGTGTCTCACACCTTTTAGTCTCATACTTACTCCTTTAAAGATAATGTGACATTGTAAGTCTGATTTTAAGATTTTTATCATGACAATTTTACTTATGTCTTTTAAAAATATTTTTCACATGAATATTACAGTGTTCTTGATTTTGTGGCTTGATTTCTTTTAAACCACTTTGAGAAAATTCTCTTATTTTCATCTTCAAATATTTCGTAGTCTCTTATATCTCACCTCTCCTTCTGGTATTATAAGGACTATATCTTTTTCATGTCTATATTCTGTTTTTATCTTCCATTCTCTTATTTTTACAAATGTTACGGGATGAATTGTGTCTCCCACAGATTTATATGTTTAAGCCCCAACCTCCAATACTTCAGAATGTGACTATATTTGGAAATCTGGTCGTTACAAAGGTGTTTGTGTTTAAATTGGTGTTCATTAGGGTAGGCCCTAACCGAATATGAACCATATCCTTAAAAGAAGAGGAAATTTGGACACAGGTGAGCATAGAGGAAAAGCCATTTGAAGACGTTCATGCAAAAAAGGCAAGGAAAAAAGTCTCAGAAGAAATTAATGCTGTTAATACCTTGGACTGGACTTCTAGCCTCCAGGACCATAATAAAATATCTGTTGTAGGGCCAGGCGTGGTGGCTCACGCCAGTAATTCCAGCACTTGTGGAGGCTAAGGCAGGTGGATCACCTGAGGTCAAGAGTTCAAGACCAGCCTGGCCAACATGGTGAAACCCCATCTCTACTAAAAACACAAAAAATTAGCTGGGCATGGTGGTGGGCGCCTGTAATCCCAGCTACTTGGGAGGCTGAGGCAGGAGAATCGCTCAAACCCTGCAGGCGGAGGTTGCATTGAGCCAAGATCACACTATTGCACTCTAGCCTGGGCAACAAGAGCAAAACTCCATCTCAAAAAAAAAAATGAAAAGAAAATATCTGTTGTTTAAGCCACCCAATCTGTGATACTTTATTATTATAACAGTCGTAGCCAACTAATATGTAATGCTTAATTACATTTTTTATTTCATATGTTTTTACATAATTTTATTTCATATGTTTTCTGCTTTCCTAATTCTTTTAAACTGTAGCTCGTTTGTTGGTAAGTCTATCCTTTAACAACTTAATTTTAAGTATTATATTTTTCAGTTCTAGAATTTCTATTTGCTTATAGAGCTTTCTGTTCTCTAATAAAATACTTTTTTTAAAAAAATTGAGAGTATTAATCTGAATTATTTGAAGTCTCTAACTGATAATTTTGCATGTGGGTTCAATGTGCGTTCCTTTTAATCTCACTATTTTTGGATTTTCATTACAAATAATGTCTCATTATATGCTTAAATTTTTTACTGTTATGTGTTAATAGGAAAAAATGTTAAAATTATAAAAGTTTTGGAATTACCCCATTAAATATTTCTGTTAACTTCTCGTAGATGAGTAGAGGCGCTAGCAATCCTGATTACCTTAATCAAATAATTGATTTGAATACGTACTATAGTATTCATGAAGGCTGTTCTCTTTCAAGTTTGGTTATGCTCCTGGGTTATTGATTTTGACAATTCCACATAAAGCATAGAGGCCTTACCAAAGGATCAATCCTTTGACTTGGTGCACTCAAATTAATAGACTGCCTATATAATTATGCTCTTGGAAACTTTTAATACTTCTCATTTTCTTAGAATTTCAGTATCTCTTTCACATTAAACTCAGCTAATGCCTCCTTTAAAAAAATCATGTAAATTATCACTCAAGCAGCAATTCTTTTTAGAATAAAAAGTGACGCTAAAGGCAAATTGTATTTGCATACGTATGGAAAAATTTTATTTAAAAACTAGCTTTCCATTTGGGTGATGATATTTATTCCATTTTTATATTTTAGCTGGTTTGTGTGTGTGTGTGTGTGTGTGCGCGCATATGTGTGTTATTGTTAGGTAGTTTTATTTCCTCTAAGTTGACTCAAATCCTGTGCTAAGACAGATAGTTAGACAGATAAATCTATAGGTAGGTAATATTAATCTACTGTACAGTCATTTATTTTCATCTTGTTTTTTTCTCAGAGGTAAAAAGGTCATTTTATTGTTAAATTAATTTGCATTTTCTTGATTACTGGTGAGTATGAACATTTTTATAAGTTTACTGGTCATTCACAGTTCATTCTTTTACCATGTCTATTTTTATTGGTGCCAAATTTTCCTGTCATCCAATCTGTTTAAACCTATGGCTTTTTAACATAAAATACAGTGTCTTACTTTCAATTATCTTAAGAAAACCACACAAACACAATACAGTTTAAAAATAGACAATTCTTTTTCCACTCAAATAAATTTTTAAAAGATAACCAGCAGACTTAGAAAGATTTGCTCATCTGTAAGCTGAGTTTTTATCAGCTTTTCTTTTTTTCTTTTTTCTTTTTTTGATACAGGGTTTTACTTCCCTGACTGGAGTGCAATGCTATGATTTCATCTCAGGGCAGCCTTTGCCTTTTGGACTCAAGTCATTCTCCTGCCTCAGCCTCCTGTGTAACTGGGACCACAGGCATGCACCACCACGCCTGGCTAATTTTTATATTTTTAGTAGAGACAAGGTTTCGTCCTGTTGCCCAGGCTGGTCTCGAACTCCTGGCTCAAGTGACCCTCCCGGCTCAAGTGATCCTCCCTCCTTGGCTTCTTAAAGTGCTGGGATTACAGGTGTGAACCACCATGCCTGGCGAGCCTTTTCAGTTTCTAATAGGAAGGAAAGAAAATTGCCATGAGTTTACTATGTGACTTAATTACTTCATTTAAAAATTGTATATCTGCATGCACATCACTTTTTAAAGAAAAATATATACCTTTTTGCAAAATATCAGGATGACTGGTTTTTTACTATTGATATGGATTCTCAAGAGCTGATTATCTCCTTCGCTTTGCATTAAGCTGTAGAAAGTTATGGAGATGAGACTAAAAAAGCATTTTTTCTTAGTTGAGATTTATATATTGTGCTGCCTAATGGCTTTTTCATTCCAACAAATAATGACCCAATTCTCTTTGACAGAAATTCCTTAGAGGGTTTCTGCCATCACATGAATAAATAGCATTCATTCTTCATGTAGCATAGAATTACACTATGGTGTAAATGAACTTATTGTTGATAATTTGTAACTGCTGCAAGTTTCTGTCAGAATACTGTCAGGATGCATTTGGCAAATCTTCCCAGATAATTGGCAAACAGAAAAGGCTAATTACATTTGGGATAATCACAATGTGAATACATGCAAATCTAATAAGAGGGTAAAATGTTCTAAAATGCTTTGTAAATCTTTAAGTGGTTTCTCCTGAGTTCCATGCTACACATGACAGAAACCAATGTGGTGATAGTTTTCAGACTACAACATATATCTTCAAGAGTAGAAAATTCTGATGGAAAAAAGGAACAGCAGTTAAAGTCAGCCGCACACAAAAAAAATTGCTCTTGGTTGAATACACTGTGTTTTCAAATAGACAGGCGGCTTGGGAGGAACCTGATGCTTTTGTTTCTGAAGATCTTAAAGTTAACTGCTATGTGTGATTTTTTTCAGTGCCTAGGAAATGATAGCAGTCAAAAAGAGCAAAACATGTTTGGGGATATATGATTGCTTGTTGGTCTGCAACATTCTTTCATACCTTGATAAGAGGTAAAAGTGATATGTTGGAAAATATATTTTGGGATATACCTATATCTATCTATTCATATATATATCAAAAATGCTAGTGAATTTGAAGGTTAAGAAATTCTTAAATAAATTGTGAACCTTCAGTAAGATGGCATTTTAATATTGCCCTGGGAATAAGAGTGTTTGAAGTCAAGGCTGATGTAGGAATTTTAGGAAATGCAAACAGATTTTATTATCTTTAAGTTGTGATAATTTCCCTGCTATATTAGTATAAAAACAGAAACCTCTACATACTTCTAATAATTCTTGTGTTTATGAATTTCTTACACCCAGAGAACAGATATTAAATGTTTTATTTTTTAAAACTTTATGTGTGCATGTATGAACATATTTCTTTATTTATTCATTCCTTCTTTTATTTATTCATTTCTCAGACAGGATCTCACTCTGTCCCCAAGGCTGGAGTGCAGCGCCATGATCCTTGCTCAACGTAGCTTCAATCTCCCAGGTTCAAAGAATCCTCCCACTCAGTGTCCCAGAGTATCTGGGACCACAGGCACACACCATCACACTTGGCTAATTTTTGTTTGTTTGTTTTGGTGGAAATGAGTTATTGTTATGTTTCCCAGGCTGGTGTTGAATTCCTGGGCTCAAGCAATCTGCCTCACTTGGCCTCCCAAAGTGTTGGGATCACAGGCATGAGCCACTGCCCTAGCCTCTTGTTTTATATATTCTGAAATAACTTATTATGCATCTGAAGTATAAAATACCATACCCATATCTCACACACTCAAGTCAAGGGGATCTCTGGGCTAATTAACATTTTGTCTTACTAAAGGGGCAACTGTTTTTTCTTTGTGTGAAAGGCATCTTGTCAAACTCCCAACAATATTGTTTCTTAAAATAATAGAAACCTTTCCAGTTTATTTAACAGTCTTTTTCATTCTCCTATTACTCATGCTCTGAGAGAAAATATTTATTGGATTCCTTCAGCTTTAGTGGGGTGGGTGGAAAAACCTACTATACGGATGAGATTTGGAGTTTACAATTCTTTAAACTTATTTTGTAAATTCACATCACAGATTCATGAATATCAATAAACTGGTTGCATTTAATTCCACAGTGTTTATTAAACTTGAGAAGAAAAATAATAGATGCCCAATAAACCCTTGCTTACTATAATATATAATATGTATTACTGTAAATAATGGAACAATGACAATAATAATATACTCTAAATAATAGCAACAATAATAATGACAAATCCCTATATAGTTTACTCCATATAACAGGACTTTTCCTACATTTTACATATTAGTGCATTTGTTTATCAAAATATTCTTATAATTAGGTACTATTTTTAGAGTGAGGAATCTGAAGCACAAAGGGTTTAAATAATATCCATGGAAAATGGAATAAATATGATGGCATCCCACGTCCATTTGATTGAATGTTCATATTCTAACTTCTGTGTTGTTCTAACTCCAAGAAGCTCAGTGTTCAAAAGTTCACACTCTCACAGACGGAAAAATTGCACATCTCAAGTATGATGTGTTCTTAAAAGCAGAGTGTCCTAAAAATGCAGAGAAAGAAAAGACGAAATTTTTGGAGGAGGAGAATGTGAAAGCCTTCACAAAAGCTTTTGTTAGAAATATGTTGGATTTCAAAAGACAATGGTTACAATCAAAAAGGACAATATTGGCAATAGTGGGAAACTTGACTCTGTGAAATATTAAATACTATTTAATTCTTGAGGATGATTCACTTATTCAGCATGAGGATATATTGATACATTATCATTAAATAAGATCCACATTAAATTTAGATTTTCTACACATTTTCTTAATGTACTTTTTCAGCCATAATCCATCCAGGACATCACATTGAACATAAGTATCATGTCTCCCTAGGCTTCTTTTGGTTGTGACAATTTCTCAGCATTTCTTTGACTTTGATAACCTTGACACTTTTAGAAGAGTACTTTGCAGGTATTTTGCAAAATGTTTCTCAGTTAACATTTATCTGAAGTTTCTGTCATGACTAGACTGGGAGTAAGTGTTGCTGGGAGTAAGAGCACAGAAAGTGCCATTTGAGTCACATCATATCAAGAATACATGCTATCAACATGACTTATTCCTGTCAATGTTAACCTTGATCACCTAGGTGACAATTTGTCAGATTTCGCCACCATAAAGTCACTCTTTTCCTCATACTGTACTCTTTGTAAGGAAGTCACTATCTGTTACCCACGCTAACGGTGGATACTTACGTTCCACCTTCTCGCTGGTGGGGTATCTACATAAACTTGAAATTTGTTTTTTATGGGATACTTGTCTATTCTCCCATATACACTTATATGTTAAATATTTATTTATGTCAATATTAATGCTAGGATGCTTATTTTATATTTTGTGTTATAATACAATACAAAATTGCATTGTTTACATTTTCTCAGATTTGGTTATTAGGAGCTATTTTAGTTGACTTCTGTGCTAGCTACCTTGATGCCTTCCCATACTTACAGGGTTTTGTGGTTGGTTTTGTTGTTGTTTGTCTGTTTTTAGGACGTTCTTGCTTTCTGGCAGTACAAGATTTTCCAGGTTTATCTTATGTATTTCCTGCCCCAGTCATTGAATAGGCCATTTCTCCAATGAGCTCTGGTTTATTTTTTATAGAATAGATTTAGAAACCTAAATCTGAGTCGTAGTGTTCTCATTCCTACCAGAGTGTCATGATTTCTGTGTCCTCTCAGCTGATGCAGCAAGGAAATATATGTGTGTCTACTAACTAGTGTACAGAAAGGTATCTATACATATTTCCATGTGTAACCATCTGTACCTATATGAAGCAGACATAAGTTCAAATTAAAATCTCCAACTCTAATATATTATATATGGATCAATTTAGCTTCCTCCCCTTGCTCATTTGTAACATCCTACTCCAACAGTGAGAAGCCTGGCTCCCACAATTAGCAATCCACTTACAAAATTGTTTAACTCCAGTATACATTGTATAGTGGTCAGAACTGTTAACCTGTAATCTGTGTGAAACAACTTTATCAACTAAAGTACAGCACTTATGTAAAGCTTCAAGTCACTTTAGTTTTGCAGACTTTCCCCATTTCAAAAGTTCCTTAGGTCAGAATTCGTTTTCTCACCTCTTTCAATGAGGTTGTTCACTGATTTTGTATGCAATTTAATTGATTTGTCACACTCTTCACTCCATCTTAGGTTTCTCTATCCTCCAACATGGTTTTTAAAATTTTTGTATATTAAAGTTCAATATCTGTGCCATAAAGTTTTATAAATTTTTGATATATACATTGTGTTTTATGTACACCATTCCAGTATTAAAGTTTTACAACCCTAAAGAAAAACCACTGGTGCTTTAGCTTTTCAACCTTTCATTTCTCCCCGATCTGCTGACAATCACTATTTATCATTTGTGGTGGCTCAATCATGGTCCCTAAAATTTATGTCCTTGTCCTAACCCTATAACCTGTGAATACTACCATATTTGTAAAATGGATCTTTGCAGATATAATTAAACGGTCTCAAGATTAGGAGACTACCCTAAATGACACAGGTGAGCACTAAATCCAATGACAAATGTTCTTATGAGAAACAGATAGAAGACACTCAGAGAAGAAAAGGAAGCAATATTATTCTTGAGGCAGACATGGAAGTGGTGTGGTCACCAGCCAAAGAATGTTTGGATCTACCAGATATTGGGAGATGTAAAGAATGGATTGACTCCCAGTGCCTCTGGAGGGAGTGTAGCCCTCCTGACACCTTGATTTCAGACTACTGGCCTTTGTAACTATGAAAAAAATTATTTCTGTTGTTTTAAGCTGCCAAATTTGTGGTAATTTGTTAGAGCAGCAACAGAAAACTAATATACTGTCACTATTGTTTTGCTTTTTCAGAATGGCATGTAGTTGGACTCGTACAGTATATAGCATTCACAGACTGGCTTATTTCACTTAGCAGTATGCATTTAAAATTCTTCCACATATTTTCATGGCTTAATTTTTTTTATTTCTTATTGCTAAACAACTATTGTATGGATGCTCCCCAGTTTGTTCATCTATTCACATATTGAAGAATGTCTCATCTTGGTTACTTCCTGTTTTCATCAATTATGAATAAATACCATTCATATAAATTTTTTGTCTGGACATATGTATTTTAATAAGCTGGATAAAAATCTAGTAGGGTAATTGCAGGATCACATGGCAAGACTACATTTAATTTTATTAGAAACTGATGGTCTCTCTTCCAAAGTGGAAGTAGCATTTTGCATTTCCTTTAGCAATGCATAAAAGTCCTTGTTAGCATTTCTTATAAGTGTGTAGTGTTATCTTATTGTTTCAATTTGAGATTCCCTGGTCACAGATAATTTTGATCCTCTTTTCATATGATTATTGTCATTAGCTCATCTTTATTGATAAAATGTCTGTTCATATTATTTTGCCTATTGCTTTTCTTCTTGTTCAATTTCATTGTTCTTTGCATATTTTGGACAGATACATTTATTAAATATTTGCCTTTAAAATATATTCCTCCATTATGTTTCTTGACTATTCATTTTTGTAATAGTATATTTTACAGATGAGAAGTTTTAAATTAAAAAAAATTGCAACTTATCTTTTTTTTTTTGGTTAATGGTTTTAGTTTTACATATTAAAACTCATCATCATTTCCAAAGTCACATCATTTCTTCCATGTTTTCTTCTAGAAGTTTTATAGTTGCATGGTCTACATTTAGGTTTATGCTCTTTTGAGTTAATTTAGGTGAAAGGTATAAGGTCTGTGTAGGGGTGTGTGTGTGTGTGCGCGTGCATGTGTGCATATCTTTCTGTTCTATTTTGTATATGAAAGTTCAATCATTTCAGAACCATTTGTTAAAATGACTATACATTCTCTATTGACTTCCCTTTGTTCCTTTGTAACTTGACAAATTTGTGTGTCTATTTCTGGGTTCGCTATTTTGCTCCATTAATCTACGTATCTATTCTTTACCAGTACCACACTGTCTGAATTTCCATAGATTTTACTACAGAGTTATACAAATTAGGTAGTATAAACATTCTAACTTTGTTCTTCTTCTGCAGCATTGTATTGTGTGTTCAAGGTCTTCTTTTCTATATACACTTTAGAATCAGTTTGTTAATATCTATGAAATAGATTGTTGTGATTTTAATTGGGATTATGTTATCTGTATGCTGAGTTGAGAAGAGGTGAAATCTTAAGACATATTTAATCTTGTATGTTTTTATAAATAAAAGACAATCTCAAATAAACAAAACATATTTCATCACATCTAATAAGTTGCAGAACTCGTATTTGAACTCTTATCCATCTAGCTTCCAAACGTGAGTTTTTTAGAATATTTCATTATCTTTTTTTAATTATAGCAGTCATCACATTATTTATTTTTCTTTTTAGATGGCCTACACACATTTCAAGTATACGGCTATCCATCTCATTTTTGTTTCTCCAACACTTAGTCAAATATGTAACATATATTAGAAATATAACTGTCCACTACAATTTCTACTGTTATCATCCCCACCCTGGACAACACATCTCCTGAAAGAAGAGTTTCAGAGAGGTGCTTATCTTCCTCTGTTGTCCACTCTCAGTATAGCTGCAGCCAGTTTTATTATTAAAAAATAATTAAAAAGAAAAGTCTTTCAAACATTTCTCCTTCTGTGCTTAAACTCTTCCCAGAAGTGTCCTACTTAAATTAAAATAAAATTCAAGTATGTTCCATGGTTCATAATGTCCTGTACAATTTGACTTTTGCTACCTCTCTGACCTCAGATTAAATTATTACTCTTCTCCTTTCTTAGGCTTCAGCCACATCATCTCTTTCTAGTCTTGAGATTGTCAAGTTCATCCTTCAACAGACTTTTACACTAATTAATCCTTTTGCTTGGAATGTTTACTCTAAATATGCACAAAGTTGATTCTGTGTCACACAGATCTTTGTCATAATGTCAGTTTCCCAGAAAGGATGCTCTGACCTCTTTACCTAAAGCAAGGAATCAAACTCTCGCTACTCCCTCTCCCACAACCACTAGCATTCTACTCTCTATTTAGTTTTAAAGTTATTTTGCCCCCATAGCATCTATAATTATATAAAATTCACTCATGCCCTTTTATCCATGTGTAATGTCCATAATCCACTTTAAGTTTCACAAGGCAAAGATATTTTCTGACTTGTTCACCACTCAGTAAATGTTTCTTTGAGTGAACAAATAGGAAAATGAAGAAACAAAAATCCATTGTTGAATGAAGGTATTCTTTGATATTCATTCTTATTCAAAGTTTTGATATTCAAACATTTGATATTCAAAGTTATTTTGAGTAACACTAAATTGTATACACTATATATTTAGTGTACATTATGGTGATGTATTAAGGATATTTTATGTAGGCTTTGTGCAGTGACCCTTAGTAGATGCAATATGAGCCCTTATTTTCTACCTTTGTTTTTTCTTTTACAGACTTTATCTGGCTATGTCTAACCTCAAATGCTGGTGCTGCAGAAGCTGGCCCTTGACTCTTCTCCTCTATACGCTACCTTAGGTGACTACATCCAAAGTTTCAACGACCCCTCTATAACTGAACAAAGCCTCCATATTTTTATTTAAAACATTTTTCTCAAGTTTCAAACTGAAGTTTTCCTCTGCCTTCCAGACGGATTGTCCTGGATATTTTACAGGTATTTATAATTCAACATGTCAGCCTTATATCTGGCCCAACTTCTTTTCTATGTTATTTTGTTTGAGTGAAAAGCCAATATGTGTTTTGAAATGCAAACATATGTACATAGTTTTTTTGATTATTTGCACATTTCGCCTTTTTATTAATGGATCAAAACCTTCTCAAAATTTGAAGAGATGGTTCATCTACATCTCCAAAGGCTCAACAATCCGTTTACAAATTTTAATGACACTTGTGTTCAAACAGTTTTGGAGTATTTTGTTATAACATGCTAACCACTTTTAAACACATTGTAATGAAGTACAAGGCATTTCCTTTGAAAATTATTTTGAAATATGTATAACCATTTTAGAAATTTCCCAAAAGATTGGTCAGGTTAATTGTAGAAAAATATTCCTTATGTTCTTTTGGGAAGTTATATGTTAAAATGTATGGAAATGTGATTTGCCTTCTCTGGCTCATTTTATTATATTTAAAGACAACCTATGAGGATTTAGAAAATGTGATTATGATCAAATTGTATAGCAACTTAGATTATGTGGGTTTTTGTTTTTAATTTTTGTATGCTTAAAAAGGAACAATTTCTAGTACCATTCACCACGTAAGAAAGAAACCTAAACTTATTTGGAATGAATCAAAAGAAAGAGCAGTTGGGACTATTAGACAAGTTTTTGAGCATTCCTTTATGCTTGCATTATTTCCACTGATATTTGTAAAGCACTTCTCAAGAGGCACACCCTGGGAATATACAAATATGTTTTAAAGTGAACTTTAATTATTTTGAAATTTAGGGAAGATGCAAGTATTTAATCCACCTCTCCAATACTATATGTCATTTGTTATTGTGAAGATCTCTAAACTCTACATAGGGTCTAGATTTCCATGGGGGAAAATAAGCAAGTTTATCACAAGTAATAACAATTGAACTAAGAGTGAAAGAATGGATTAGTGTAGTTAGTGTGAAATCAAGATAAATCATTTAAAGCAAATGGTCGAGCAAGTGAAAAGTAAATGCAGGCCCTGGCTTGTCTTGGCATAAACATGGAATTATGAGTATTTCTGTGTTGTTGAATTTCAAGGACTAAAAAGAAACGGAAAAAAAAGGGGGGCTAAAACACCAAATCATAGATCCCTATGGTCACATGAAACATTTTGGATTTTCCTTTCAGGAAATAAGAAGTATTTGAAAACATTTTAGTAGAAACTGACATAATTTGATTAAATACTAGAAATATCAATTTGATAATGTGGAAGTTTGCCTCAAGTAAAGAATGTTATTAACAATAAAAAAGGGGAGATGAAAATATTAAGATGATTACCAAAATATTCAAAGTTAAAATATGATAAGTTTAACCAAAGAGGGTATGAAAATAAATGAAGATCATCAAAATTAAAATAAACAGATTATTTATTCACAGCTTGCTATGGTAAAGAAGTCGACTATCAGCACTGTTAGGCAGATACTCAAAGACAGCAAAGTGCGAAAGCTTTATAGTGGAAAAGAGAAAGAAGGCTTCAGGTATGCTCCGATTAGAAGTTGTTAGCATGGGGAAGCTGAAGTCAGGCTAACGAAAAGTGGGACATTCTGTGTGATTGGTTTGAAGAGTATATTTGGCTGTCTCTATTTAGTCTTAATTGCAAACAGGGAAGCTGACAAGTCCTTACTATTCTTGACTGCTGCGGATGTAGTTTGGCTTTCTGGATTGGTCAGTGCAGAGATTGTGGGTCAGGGTTTTATTGTCATGTGTGTTTCATCTACTCCCTTTACTGTATCCGGTCCTTCAAGTGGGTATATATAAACATAGAATATAAAATCATATGAGCACTGATTGTATATGAATTTGTGGTAGGACATCCAGGAGAGCAGAGCAGGAGAACAGATTTGAAGAGTAAGGACAGATATTTACTGAATAATGCTCTCGTCAAGCCCTTGGCTAAGTTACATTATCTGCCTATCTCTTTTAATCCTTAACTAAAGTCTGCAAGCACTATATACATGGGCAAAACAGACTATTCACAGCACAAGGAAACTTATTAAAGTGATGTACAGAAAACAAATTTATGATCAGAAATGTACAGTTAAAATTTTAAATATATATATAAAATTTGGAAAATAAAGTTTAATTATAGTGTTCAGGCACTGCCTTCTAAAATAATTAGCGATGGGATAACTTCTTTTTTTATTTTGGAGGTAGATTTGAGAAGAGTTAAAGAAAGATAATAAATTTATTTCTATTTATTTAATTATATATTTTTTTCTTTTATCTTTGGTTTGGATGTTCAATATAGAGCTCAGAGGAATTTAGAGAATGTCCCATTCTTTGTAAAGTAATTCCTCATTTCCTGAGTCCAAAATAGAACTAGACTACGCAAGAAAGAAAAATGAGCCCTTTCCAAAACAGGTCGACCTGTCTTCATTGCATGAATAATTGTTTATAATGTCAAGGAGACTTACACCTTATGACGATTAAAGGAAAAACTTCTTGAATATCCTTACTCAATGGTCTTAAATATGAATTAATACTGCCAAAATTTGAAGCAAATTTCTTTTAAAATACTTCTTCTACTTTGATAATCAATTTCTGAGTGTATAACTGAATGCTTTCCAACAGTTGAGTCAACAATTCAACATGTTTGTGGAAAACCTAAAACATATACAGCATCAAGGCTGACATCCAAACACACATAACACAGGGCTTTTGTCCTTGAGGAGTTTAGAGGATGAATGGTGGGTGCTGTCTTGAGGTAGAATATATGTACACAAAACATTAATAAGAATGAAAGAATTGAAAATACCAATTAATCATTGCAGAAAATTATTCCTGGATTTCATTGGCTGTAGAGATAACATTGATCTTTGTGTTCAGTGAAGTCATCAGAAAGAAAATAAAAATCTTTTTCTAATTTTTAAGAAATTGAGACAGAAAGGACTAAATTTTCTTTTCTAATATTTAAGGGTATTATTTTGTTATGTCCAAAGAGAGAGTTTGGAAGAAGAGAATATATATTGAATATTTATTGAAGTAATACACTTATTGAATAATACTTCCTGCTAATCACTGGACCTGGTATATTATATATCCATCTCATTTAATCTTACTGCAAGCCTGAAGAGTAGATATATTAACCATATTGTTCAATGGATAGAAATGATTCTTGATGACACAAATCTCTAAAAGACTGCAGATTTATTTAAAAGAGAGAGTCCACATAAGGGCCCTGAAGTCATCTTTTATTGCAACAATATATATTTAGAATATATTTGGTCATGGAAGGAGAAAGGTATGTTCTATTAGAGGCTCAGTTTTACAACACAGTATGACAGAAGAGAGGAAGCTGAAAGAGGCACCACCTGGAAAACTCATTCATTTTATTAATTATTTTTTCATTTATTTTTTTCTTTTAGTCCTGAAGTGAAAGCAAAATTGAAAGCAAAAAAATGCTACCATTTTTGTAGTTGTTAATAATCAATTAAATATAGAAAATTTAACTCTAAACTATTCCTCAGGATAAAACTTGACACAAGAGCACTTTCTAAGTATCAACCATTCATCTACACACCAGAAACTTCATAATGGACAAGGAATGTGTGTGAGGAACTTGACTTTTAGTAGGAATATTGATCAATAAAGAGGTTAACAAAAATATAATTTGAACATATAAAGTAAGATACATCAATAAGTGAGGAGGGAAGTGTCCCTACAACAGTTGTCCCAACATATTTTTTATTAATTCAGGCTTATTGAGGTGTAATTTATATCAGTAAAGCTCATCTTCTTTTTAAATAGGGAAATAACAATTGAATATATTTATGAGCTATGCTGTAATTTTTGATACATGTATATGTTGCAGAATGATGAAGTCAAGCTAATTAACTTACTCATCACATCACATCGTATTTTTTGGTTAGAATATTACCTGTTTTCAATGAAAACATTTGAAATTTACATTCTAAGAAATTACAAAATATACAATATAAAATTATTAACTATACTCATCCTGCTGTGCAATAGATCTCAAAAACTTATTTTTCCTTATCTAACTGAAACTTTGCACCCTTTGACCAACATCTCCCCATTCCTCTCCACCATGACCCTTCCTCTTACCAGCCTCTAATAACCATCGTGCTACTCTCTCCCTCTATGAGATCATCTATTTTAGCTTCCACATATAAGTGAGATCATGCAATGTTTGTCTTTCTGTGACTGGCTTATTCTACTTAACATAATGTCTTCTGGGTTTATTAATGTTGTTATTAATGCTAGGATTTCCTTTTTCAAAAATGCTAAATAGTATTCCATTGTGTATACATACCAAATTTTCTTTATCTATTAATGTATTGATAGGCACTTAGGTTGATTCTGTATCTGGTTATTGTGAGTACTGCTGCCATGAACATGAGAGGGCATGTATCTCTTTGACAAAATGATTTAAATTATCTTGAATATATACCCAGAAATGGGATTGCTGGATCATATGTTTTTGTTTTGTTTTGTCTTTTTTTGTTTTTGTTTTTTGTTTTTTGTTTGTTTTTTTGAGACGGAGTCTCACTCTGTTGCCAGGCTGGAGGCTGGAGTGCAGTGGCGCAATCTCAGCTCACTGCAACCTCCACCTACTGGGTTCAAGCGATTCTCGTGCCTCAGCCTCCCAAGTAGCTAGGACTACAGGCACCCACTACCACGCCTGGCTAATTTTTGTATTTTTTGCAGAGAGTGGGTTTCACCATGTTGGCCAGGATGATCTCGATCTCCTGACCTTGCGATCTGCCCACCTCGGCCTTCCAAAGTGCTGGGATTATAGGCATGAGCCACCGCTCCCGGCCTGGATCATATGTTAATTCTATTTTCAGCTTTTTGAGGAATTGCTGTATGGTTTTCTATATAGGCCTCATTAATTTGTGCTCATCAACAGTGTACAAGGATTCTTTTTTTTCCACAACTTATCCAACTATTTATCATCAAAATTTTTGACAATAGTCATTCTAAGAGGTATTAATTTACGCTCATCAACAGTGTACATGGATTCTCTTATAGTCATTCTAAGAGGTATGAGGTGCTATTTCACTGTAGTTTAGTTTGCATATCCCTGATGATAAGGAATGCTGAACACTTTTTCAGATACTCGCCCCTCATATGTTTCACTTGAGAAGTGTCTGTTCAGATCTTTTGCCCACTTTTTTAATGACAAATATTATTATTCTTACTATTATAATTTTGCTATAGAGTTGTTTGAGTTTCCTGTATTTTCTTCACATTAGTCTCTTGTCAGATGAATGGTTTGCAAATATTTTCTCTTATTCTACAGGTTGTCTCTTCATTCTATTTACTGCTTCCTTTGCTGTGCAGAAGCTTTTCAGATTGATGTAATCTTATTTGTCTATTTTTGCTTTTGTTGCCTATGCTTTTGAAGTCTTATTCATGAAATTATTGTTTAGGTCATTGCCCTGAAGCATTACACCTATGTTTTCTTCTAGTAGTTTCACAGCCTCAGGTCTTTCAGTAAAGTTTTTAATCCATTTTGATTTTATTTTTGTAAATGGTGAGAGATAGGGATTTAACTAGGTTTCTCTGCAAGTTGATATCCAATTTTCCCAGTACCGTTTTTTGAAGAGAGTATCCTTTCCCCAGTGTATATTCTCGATGCTTTTGTCGAAAATCATTTGGCTATAAATACATGCATTTATTTCTTGATTCTCTATTCTGTTCCGCTTGTCTATGTGTCTGTTTTTATATCAATACCATGCTTTCGAATACTACAGCTTTGTAGTATATTTTGAAGTGGGGGAGTGTGATGCCTCCAGTTTTGTTCTTTTTGCTCAATATTACTTTGGCTATTTGGGGTCTTTTGTCATTCCATATGAGTTTTATGATTTTTTTTTATTTCTGTGAATGTCACTGGTATTTTGATAGGAACTGTGTTCAATCTGTAGATTATTTTGGGTAGTATAGCTATTCTAACAATACTAATTCTGATCCATGAACATAGATATCTTTCCATTTTGTGTGTGTTATCTTGCATTGCTTTTATTAGTGTTTTGTAGTATTTGTTGAGGAGGTTTTTTATCTCCTTGGTTAAATTTATTCCCAAGTATTTTTGTAGCTATTTAAAATGAGATTGCATTTTTGATCTCTTTTTTAGCTAGGTGGTTATTGGTGTATAGAAACACTACTGATATTTGTTTGTAGGTTGATTTTGTATTCTGTAACTTTACTAAATACATTTATCAGCTCTAAGTGTTTTTTGGCTTAATCTTTAGATTTGTCTATATATGAGATCATGTCACTTGAAAAAAGGAGCAATTTGAATTCCTCTTTTTCAATTTTGATGCTTTGTTTTTTTTATCTTGTCTGATTGCTCTGGCTAGGACTTCAAGTACACTGTTGAATAAGAGCGGTAAAAGTGTTCATCTTTGTCTTATTCCAGTTCTTAGAGGGAAGACTTTCACATTTTCCTCATTCAGTTTGATATTAGCTGTAGGTTTGTCACATATGGGCTTTATTATGTTGATGTATGTTCCTTCTATGCCTAATTTGTTGAGAGGCTTTATCATGAAGAGATGTTGGATTTTATCAAATGCTTTTTTTTCTGGGTCTATTGAGATGATCATATGGTGTTTGTCCTTCATTTTGTTGAAGTGATGTATTGCATTTGTTGATTTGCATATGTTGAACAATTCTTGTGTCCCTGGAATAAACCCCACTTGGTCATGGCACACTTTCTTTTTGATGTGTTGTTGAGAAATTGATTTGCTAATATCTTTTTGAGAATTTCTGCTCCTAAGTTTATCAGGGATATTGGCCTGTAATATTCTTTTTGTTGTTATTGTATCCTTAACTGGTTTTTGTATCAGGTAAACTGGGTTCTTTCTTTTTGGCTATTTTTTTTGTGTATATATATATGTATATATATATACACACACACACACATATATATATACACACACACATATATAGTGAAGATTAACCTTTTTCAGATGTATATATTACAAATACTTTTTTCCCACATCCCTAGGTTCTCTTCACTTTGTAATTGTTTCGTTTTTTTTCCTTTTCTTTTTTTTTTTTTGTGAGACAGCCTCTCATGCTGACACCCAGGTTGGAGTGCTGTGGCAAGATCTCAGCTCACTGCCACCTCTGCCTCCTAGGCTCAAGCCTTCTGATATGGTTAGGCTTTGTGTCCCCACCCAAATCTCATCTTGAATTGTAATCTTCATAATCTCCATAATCCCCATAATCCCCATATGTCAATGGAAAGACCCAGTGGAGGTAATTGAATCTTTGGAGTGATTTCCTCCATGCTGTTCTTGTGATAGTGAGTGAGTTCTCACAAGATCTGATGGTTTTATTAGGGGCTCTTCCCCTTTCACTGGGCACTTCTCCTTCCTGCCACCGTGCCAGGATAGTGCTTTGCTGCCCCTTCACCTTCCACCATGATTGTAAGTCTCCTGAGGCCTCCCTAGCCATGCTGAACTGTGAGTCAATTAAAGCTCTTTCTTTTATAAATTACCCAAGCTTGGTCAGTTCTTTAAAGCAGTATAAAAACAGACTAACACACCACCCTCCCACCTCAGCCTCCTGGGTAGCTGGGACCACAGTTTCAGACCACCACACCTGGCTATTAATTGTTTCTGCTCTGTAGAAAGTTTTTAGTTAGATGAAATTCTACTTTGTGTGTGTGTGTGTGTGTGTGTCTTTTGCTTACGGTGCTTTTAGGGTCAAATGCAAAAAAATTATTGTCTAGACAAATATTGTGAAGCTTTCTTGCTATGTTTACTTCTAGCAGTTTAACAGTTTCAGACCTTATGTTTAAGATTTTAAAATTTATTTTAGCTCTTTTATGTATATGGTGGGCGATAAGGGTCCAGTTTTATTTTTCACATTCAATAGTGAAAAATTGAAAACTTTTCCTGTAAGATCATGGATAAAACAAGGATGCCTACTCTCACAACTTCTATTTAACATGATGCACAACATCCTAGTCAGATAAACTAGGCAAGAAGAAGAAATAAAATGCCTCCAAATAAGAAAAAAGTAAAAATGTCTTTTTTTGCTGATTACATGATTTTATACATTGAAACTCCAAATACTCTACCAAAAAACTGTTAGAACTAGTAAACAAATTTAGTATAGTTGCAGGGTAGAAAATCAACATACAAAAATTAATGGCATTTGTATACACTAACAGTGAACTCTCTGAAAAAAAAGTTTTAAAATCCCATTCTCGATAGCTACAAAAATTAAAATATTTAGAATAAATTTAACCGAAGAGTTGAAAGATCTGTACACTGGTAAAAGAAACTGAAGAAGATGCAAATAAGTGGAAAGATATGTCATGTTCATAAATTAGAAGAATTAATATCATTCAATGTTCATACTTACGAAGCTGATCTACAGATTCAAAGCAATCTATATCAAAATTCCAATGTAAATTTTCAAAGAATTAAAAAAATTCTAAAATTTTTTATGGGAACACAAAAGACCTTGACTAATCAAAGCACTTTTGAGCCAAACAAAAAGAAAATTCAAACAGAGACAAAGCTGGAAGCATCACACTGCCTAATTTTAAAATATATTACAATTATGAAAAACAGTATAAAGTTCCCTCAAAAAAATTAAAATAGAACTATAATATTATCTAGTAATCCCTCTAATGGGTGTAAATCCAAAGGAAATAAAAGTAGTATGTCAAAGACATGCCTGTACTTTCATGTTTATTGCAGTATTGTTGGCAATGACCAATATATGAATCAAACTAAATGTTCATCAATGGATGAATGGATAAAGAAAATGTGAAATATATAAAAAATTAAATTCTATTAAGCCCTTTTTAAAAAAGAAAATTCTGTCATTTATGACAACAAGGATAGAACATAATGGAGAACATTATGTTCAGTGAAATAAACAAAGTGCCAAGTACACATATCACTCACTTATCCCACTTATGTGTGGAATCTAAAAAATATAATCTCATAGAAGTAGGAAACAGAATGGCAGCTACCGGGGCTGGTGTATTTGGGAGGAGCATTGGAGAATTTTCAGTCAAAGGATATAAGATTTCAATTAGATAGGAAGAACAAGTGCAAGAGGTCTACTGTACAATATAGTTACTATCATTAAAAATATGTTGTATTCTAGAAAAGTGCTGAGAGTGCATATTAAGTGTTCTTACCATAAAAATGATAACTATGTGAAGTAATATATATGCTAATATAGCTAGATTTAGTCATTCCACAATGTATAGGTACTTCAAATCATTATGCTGTACATGGTAAATATTTATACGTTTATCCATCAATAGGTAAATAAAATATATCAGAAAGCTATAATAATCAAAACAGCACAGTATTGGCATTAAAACAGGCACATCAACCATTGGAACAAAATAGAAACCCAAGAAATAAACCCATGCATTAATGGTCTATTGATTTTCTTCCAAGGTGCAAGAAATAATTTTAAAAGGAAAGCCTCTTCACAAAATAGTTTTTGGGAAAACTGAATATCCACTTGCAGAAGAATCAATACTCATCTGTTTTTAGATTTTCATATGGTTTAGACCTGTGACCCTCACCAAAATATCATGTGGAATTGTAACCCTCAATGTTGGAGTTGGAGCCTTATGGGAGGTGATTGGATCATGGGGGTGAATTTTTCATGAATGGTTTGACAACATCCTCTTGGTGCTGTTCTTACGATAGTGAGTGAGTTATCACAAGATCTGGTTGCTCTCTCTCTTGCTCCTGCTCCCATCATGTAAGATGCTTGCTCCTCCTTTGCCTTCTGCCATTATTGGAAGCTTCCTGATGACACCACAAAAGCTGAAGCCATTATAAGGGCTGTACTGTACCTTCAGTACAGCCTGCAGAACTATGGAGCCAATTAAACTTATTTTCTTTATAAATTACCCAGTCTCAGGTAGTTCTTTATAGCAATAACACAGATGTACACTTCCACTAGGCTTCAGAAATGTAATATAGTATGTATAACAAAAAACATAATCAAGATATGAAATATTTCAAGCACTTTGCAAAATTACCTTATTCCTTTTTGTAGTCAGTCTCTCAAATTCTACTCTCAGTCCTTGGCAAGTGATGATCTGATCTTTATCCCTATACTTTGCATATTCTAGAATATTATATAAATGAAAACATTTAGCATGTACATTTTTAGTTCGGTTTCATTCCTTAGCATAATGTTTTTAAACTTCATTCCTGTTGTGGCATATACCAGTAGTTGGTTCCTTGTTGTTGCTGAATACATTTTGCATTCTTCCAACAGAGCATTAGAGTTCCAATGGTGTCACAGCCTTGCATACACTTCGTATTGCCTGTTTCTTTCTTTAAAAAAAATCAGCTTCTTTAGTAAATGTGTAGTGAAATATTATTTTGGTATTTTAATTTGCATTTTTCAAAGAACTACCGTGCTGAACATTTTTTCCACCATCTCTTCCTGAATCTGTCTCTCCTTGGTGAAGTGTTCGCTCAACATTTTTTGGCAATTATTATTGGTTGTTTCTCTATTTAACATTGAATTTTAAGAATTCTTTATATATTCTAGACATAAGTCTTTTTTTTCCAGTATAAGTTTTGGAAATATTTTCTCTTATTAGTGACTTATCTTTTCATTTTCTTAACGATGTCTTTCAAAAAGCAACATTTAAAATTGCGATGAAACCCAACTTACCACTTTTTTAAGTTTTATGCTTTTTTTGTAAAATTAAAAGAAATATATTTACCAATATTACCAATATAAATATAGTTACCAATATTTTGTTTTATATTTACTTTCAGATGTTTTTAGTTACTTGGTCTATAATTCAATACTAGGTAATGTTTTTATATGATGAGCTAAGCAGTATAAGCTGAGGTTCTTATTATTTGTTTTCCTAATTTTACTTTAACAAAACAAAACAAAACAAAAATTGGTTGTATAATTTTTCCAACAATTCATGATGAAAAAAAAAATTTTCCAATGAATCACCTTGGCATCTTTGAATTGATCAGTCATGTAACTGTGGGTCTCTTTATGAACTCTCCATTCGGTTCCATTGATGTGTATATCTACACCACATGTCACAGCATAATTTTCACATTCCCTGAGACTGTATACAAAAATGAATCCCTTAGCTAACTCAACTCTCACAGATGTCCATCCCCACTTTATTTTTAAGCAAATGGCAGAACTAGACAGGTAAGCTCCAATTAAAAAAAATCCATATAAACTAAATAAGATAAATTGAATTTATGTACAGATACCATTAAAAATCTGAAAAACAAAACAAATAGTAAAAATTGACCTAGAGGATATACTCTAGATGTAGTTTTATGAAAACCAAACACTGCATGTTCTCCCTCATACGTGGGAGTTGAAAATGAGAAGACATGGACATAGGGAGGGGAACATCACACACTGGGGCCTGTCAGGGACCGGGGGACAAGGGGAGGGAAAGCATTAGGACAAATACCTAATTCACGCAGGGCTTAAAACCTAGATGACGGGTCGATAGGTGCAGCAAACCACCATGGCACATGTATACCTATGTAACAAACCTGCACGTTCTGCACTTGTATCCCAGAATTTAAAGTAAAATAAATAAATAAATAATAAATTTAAAAATAAAAATAAAGAAAATGGAATAAGCACACTCTATGTTTCCAACAAAATAACAACATTAAAGTAAATAATATTTTAGGAAGAAATTATAAAAATGATTCAAAGAGATGAAAAGAGGGAGAAGATAAACTTTTAAATAAGCTGATAGTGATAAAGACAAAAATGAAAATAATTGCAAATCTGATAAAGAACTCATATTCAGAATACATAAAGCATTCTCAAAACTCAATAATGTGAAAACAAAATACTCATATTATGAAGAACACTATTTAAACACAGGTGCTCCTGGACTTACCATGGGGTCACATCCTGATAAACCTATTAGCAAATCAAAAAATAACATTAAGAAAAAAATCTTTAGGTCAAACCATCCTAAATCAGAGACTTTCCATACATAGATACCTGTGTTTGTGGGAGCAAAGAGAAAGAATAATAAAGTAAAAATATCTAAGAAGTAATTTAGTTTGTACAAGAACCAATGATTGCAGAGTTCCATAAATTAAAGGGTATGATTTATTCCCATTTATGAATCTGAGCTCCACTACAAATAAGCCCTGGAATTTGATTAAAATTCAATGTCTGTTACATCACTTTGGGCCAATGAAGACATTAAACATGGAAATTGTATAATATACAAAAATAAGTATAATAAAAGCTAGTATCAAACTCCTCTATGAAAACTCAAGTAAGCCCCACAAATCCTGAGAAAAGGATATGAAAGTGTGCTCAGATGAGTCAAGGCCTAAGAGCAAACATGGAGTAAACATAGTACTTTGAATTGAATCATTTAAAGAAGTTAAAACACTCTTTTTTCATTCAGGCAAAAAGCTCTTTGTGTCTCTTAATATGATCAGTATTTCTCTTACTGGCCTGTAAGAGATTTATATTACTTCACAAGCCTGGTCAAAGTGGTCAGATTCTTTTTCTTCTTTGAAGGAACTCTTACTATACCTAGATACATACTTAGAGGGTTAAATGACTAAGAAGTCACTTTGAAGTTTTTAGTGACTGATTGGGGCTAACCAAGCTCTGCGTTGGATTGTTTAGTGCTTGAATCTAGGGTCAAACAGCAGTCTGTTTTCTGCCTTCTTTCTTGAACTTAGAGAAGAGAATTTCATATTCTCATCACAAAATAAAACAGTTGAAATATTGAATTAAATTTAAATTAAAAATACCTGTTTATTAGACTACACTATTAAGAGGGCTCAAAGGCAAGCTATAGAATGGTAAAATGTATATTTTAACATAAATAAATGACAAGGCTTACATATGCAACACATATATAGGACTTACACTAATTAGTAAAGAAAAGAAAGGCAATACAATAGAAAAATGGGTAAGTGACTTGAGCAGGCACTTCAAAAAACAGGAGGCTCGAGTGTCCAATCACACTGTGAAAGTTGTTCAATTTCATTTATTATTTGACACAGACTAGTTAAAATTACAAATTATAATGACAAATTATGAGATACGACTACAAACTTATCAGAATATTTCAACAACAAAAAAAAAAGAGCAACAAAAATCCCAGCAAGGAAGCAAACTGACAGCATTCATGTACTGTCACTGGGAGGAGATATTAGTATGTCCATCGAGAGAACTGTTTGTTTATCTATTGTGGTTCAACATGTGCATATGTTATGACCCAATCATTCTATTCATGTGCACGCAATAGATATAAGTAAACCAAAATTTATATAAAATGATTTTATAAAAACATTATATTCTTTTTTATTTATTTTTTATTTTTTTAATTTTATTATTATTACACTTTAAGTTTTAGGGTACATGTGCACAATGTGCAGGTTAGTTACATATGTATACATGTGCCATGTTGGTATGCTGCACCCACTACTCGTCATTTAACATTAGGTATATCTCCTAATGCTATCCCTCCCCCATCCCCCCACCCCACAACAGTCCCCAGAGTGTGATGTTCCCCTTCCTGTGTCCATGTGTTCTCATTGTTCAATTCCCACCTATGAGTGAGAACATGTGGTGTTTGGTTTTATGTCCTTGCAATAGTTTGCTGAGAATGATGGTTTCCAGCTCCATCCATGTCCGTACAAAGGACATGAACTCATCCTTTTTTATGGCTGCATAGTATTCCATGGTGTATATGTGCCACATTTTCTTAATCCAGTCTATCATTGTTGGACATTTGGGTTGGTTCCAAGTCTTTGCTATTGTGAATAGTGCCGCAATAAACATACGTGTGCATGTGTCTTTATAACAGCATGATTTATAATCCCTTGGGTATATACCCAGTAATGGGATGGCTGGGTCAAATGGTATTTCTAGTTCTAGATCCCTGAGGAATCGCCACACTGACTTCCGCAATGGTTGAACTAGTTTACAGTCCCACCAACAGTGTAAAAGTGTTCCTATTTCTCCACATCCTCTCCAGCACCTGTTGTTTCCTGACTTTTTAATGATTGCCATTCTAACTGGTGTGAGATGGTATCTCATTGTGATTTTGATTTGCATTTCTCTGATGGCCGTGATGATGAGCATTTTTTCATGTGTTTTTTGGCTGCATAAATGTCTTCTTTTGAGAAGTGTCTGTTCATATCCTTTGCCCACTTTTTGATGGGGTGGTTTGTTTTTTTCTTGTAAATTTGTTTGAGTTCATTGTAGATTCTGGATATTAGTCCTTTGTCAGATGAGTAGGTTGTGAAAATTTTCTCCAATTTTGTAAGTTGCCTGTTCACTCTGATGGTAGTTTCTTTTGCAGTGCAGAAGCTCTTGAGTTTAATTAGATCTCATTTGTCAATTTTGGCCTTTGTTGCCATTGCTTTTGGTGTTTTAGACATGAAGTCCTTGCCCATGCCTATGTCCTCAATGGTATTACCTAGGTTTTCTTCTAGGGTTTTTATGGTTTTAGGTCTAACATGTAAGTCTTTAATCCATCTTGAATTGATTTTTGTATAAGGTGTAAGGAAGGGATCCAGTTTCAGCTTTCTCCATATGGCTAGCCAGTTTTCCCAGCACCATTTATTAAATAGGGAATCCTTTCCCCATTGCTTGTTGTTGTCAGGTTTGTCAAAGATCAGATGGTTGTAGATATGCGGCATTATTTCTGAGGGCTCTGTTCTGTTCCATTGATCTATATCTCTGTTTTGGTACACCAGTACCATGCTGTTAAAAACATTATATTCTTAATTGCTCCAAAGTGTAGAAACTGTTCATTGGTAGTGGAACAGTTAAAAATGCATAAACAAATTGTATCATATAATGATATAATGGGATATAATGGAATATAATGGAATATGATATAGTCATATAATGGAATATTACATAGCACTATATAGGAGTGGATTGCACCTGCATGCTATGCCATGGATTCTTATCACAATGTAATATTTGATAAAATAAGCTACATGCAAAATAACATATATTTCAGGAATGCATTTGTATAAAGTTCAAATCAGGCCATCTTAATTTATATTGTTAGATGTGGGAGTACTGGAGGGGAGAATAGTGATTAGGGAGGAGCTGGAGTTTTTTATGGTGCTGGAAATGCTCTGATTTTTTACTTTGGTGGTGGTTAATTGGAAACATTCACTTTTTGATAATTTGTTTCACTGTATAATTATGATGTATGTCTCTTTTGTCTTACACATCAATATGAAATATTTTTTTTTAAATGTATGTTACACAAATATCAATTTTTACATAGTTTTTGCCACACTGTAATCTTAAATTCCTGTTCTGGAAAGTGAGCCCCTGGATTGTTCTCACACTTTCTTTCTCCCATTCTTTGGAATATGGACACTTCATAAATGCCAAGGTGTTTGCCTTCCATTTGACAACCTCCTTCCAAGGTCCAGAGGCCAGATCTCAGTTCTCGACTTTCTAATGGGTGAGCTTGAAGACCTACTGACAAATTTCTCTTCGGCTATTTTCTACCACCTTACATAGCAAAATACTGTTCATCTTCAGTATTATTACCTTTTTAAGGCTCTGCCCACCTGTCGTCTATTATTATGTATAGTTTCCTCGATACCCCTTTCTCTCAGGATTTATACCCATGGTATACCATGCCTGCTAGATACTATCTACTGACTATCCTTTTTTTCTATTTCTATAACCAGATTTTTGTTCTTATTACACCCCTCTCTACATTGACTAGTTGTCACTCTTGGGCTTATACCCTTGCCAGGCTGACCTGTATGCATAATTATAAATCATAATAAGTATAATTAATTCACCACTTTTACTTGAAGGATGTTTGTTTGCAAACACATTTTATTCAGTTACAGCGATTGGAATAGAAGAAGGCCAAGTTTGTGTTTTCAAACAGTAATTGGCAACTGGAAAACATGTTTGATCACAGATTTAAAAATCACTTGTCTATAAGTCTTGGCACTACAATATGAAAGCAGTTACATAGTCATACCATATTAAAATAGAAGAGTAAGGATCTAATGTGTTCCAGGTGACTTAAAGGAAGAGAATTTAAAGTGAATACTTCATAGGGGTAAGTATGGAAGCTCTATGAAGCTGGTTTCACCTAAACAGCAGAAGATACCAGAAAGAAAATAGTGTCAGAGGAGACACACTGGAATTATGGAAGAGGTGATTCTCAGCTAGACTGTAGTCTTGATTGCCTCTGCTTGCCAGAGACAATGCTAAGGAAGAGAAGAAGCGGTAGGGTCAAGGAGGGGATTGTCCCAACCTCTCTCTCCTCCCTTTTGTGATCTGCTGCTGGTGACTTTCATTTTCCAGGCACAATGGGAGCCAGGTTTCCAGGGAATTCAGGTGATGTATGCCACAGTGTTCTATACCTCTTTGCACAGAGTAGAGCCTACAAGGGTGGGGAATGAATCTGAGGAGCAGAGATGAGAAATGAAGGACTAGCATAATTACTATGTTTGCTCCTGTATATTTTATACTTATCAGATTATAATTGGAGGACTATATATCCTATGTCAAAAAACGCCAAATTGAGTTTAAAATAATTTGAATTGAAAAATGAAAATTATTCTGGTGTATAAGCACTACATTTTCATTTTCCAGTCTATCATTGATGAGGATTTAGGTTGATCCCGTGCCTTTGCTATTGTGAATAGTGCTGCGATGAACATACGTGTGCATGTGTCTTTATAATAGAAAAACATGCAGCCATAAAAATTAACAAGATCATGTCCTTTGCAAGAACGTGGTTGGAGTTGGAGGCCATTATCCTTAGCAAACTAATGAAAGAAGTGAAAACCAAGTACTGCATGTTTTCACTTATAAGTGAGAACTAAATGAAACACATGGACACATAAATGGAACAACACACACAGGACAGCGGAGGAGGGAGAGGATCAGGAATAATAACTAATGGGTATTAAGCTTAATACCTGGGTTATGAAATAATCTGTACAACAAACATTCATGACACAAGTTCATCTATGTAACAAACCCACGCCATGTATCCCTGAACTTAAAATTTGTTTTTTAAAAAAGAAAACTATCCTGGAATAGCCTGTGTTGATTAATTTTTTATGTCAATTGCATGCAGTGAGGATTATGTGCTTGCTATATGTAAGCACTGTCCTAAGTACTTTGCATATAATAATCTAGTTATATATTATTCCTCAAAAAAGAACAGGGTAGTTACACTTATTTTCCCATTCTTTCTTTCAGATAAAGGAAGTGAGTCGCAGATCAGTTACAGTAAATTGTCAAAGTTCACGTAACTGGTTAGTTCAAAATTCTCAGAGTTGTGCTATGTACCACTAGGAAAACAGAAAAGAGGAAAGAAATATAACATTAATTGAACAATAACTTGTCTTAGCAATATCTGGAACACTATATATGTCTGATAGAACATTACTTTTATAATACCCCCTGCTGCATTTTATCTTTCCATAACTTCTTTTTTCCTTTCCTGAAAATCCCTTCCTCCTTTGATGCTCAGCCATGAGATTCCTCATCCACAATGATAGGCATACTAGTTAAACAGCAAGGTCCAGCATGTGGGACAGAAGAATGTAACATTAGAGATATTCTCATTCAGCAGCAAAGAAAAATAAATATAAGCTCTTCAAAGGGATATCGGGGTGGATAAGTAGATTCTGAGAGCTTGAGAATAAGGTTGAATAATACCTTCTTGGAACACTTAGGCCTCAAGGAAACAAATTTGTAGTTTAACTTCTCAAATTATTTTCAACATAAATACTTGGCATACAATCCAAGTATAAAGGTAAATCTTTATAGATGTGTATAGGTCAGTTATTTATGATTAATTCTGTTTCCGGAAATCCCAAATCTAAGCCTATGGCCTGCAATTTTTGGTACATTTCCATAATTAGTCATTTATTAACAATACTTACAAAAGTTGTTTGACTTCATATAGACAGAGAAAATAGCCATCATAGAACTTATGAATAAATCTTAACTATCTTAACTATCTCTCATTGCGAACTCAGGATTATTACTAAAAAAAAAACTTTAAAAATCCATGGTATCAGTGGTTGCAAAATCTGAAGTCTTATTGTATTTGGCAAATTAAATATGAGGTAAACAGTAAAATGGTCTTCATCAGCAGAAAAGAAAGATAAGTGACTTTTTAGTGACAGGATCTCAATATTTGGAAGAATAGTAAAGCAGGAAACCTAAGCATCCCCTAGGTGTTACTAAGAAACTCACTGCAGCTGTCAGTCAATGTAATTGACATAAAGAGAAAATGAAATCTATTCTAACATAATACTGGGAGTCAACGTTAATAAAACATGGCAGAAAAGTCCAAAGAGTATCTGAAATGTTCCAAATGCAAGTCCATTGAGAAATGAATGCTTCTAACTGTTCTTAATGCATGAACCAGAATATGAAGCAGGCTTTCCTACAGGACTTTTAGGAGGAATTAAAAGTGTTGATTTTATTAAGAAGATACTGAATTATATGGATCGACATGGAAAGATGACCATGTTATAGTGTTAAGTGAACTAGAAGGTCATTTCTGACCGTTGTATTAATACAAAGCAAGATTTCAGTTAAAACAGAAGCAGCAATAACAACTTGAAGAACCTCCAGGGTTTTCCTCAATGGCAAGTTATATAGATCACTGTGCTTTCAAATGTTATATTTCTCCTATGGTGAAAGGCATATTTCCAAAACTGTTCATGTTTAGTGACTATTTTGGCTGTAGAGATAGGCGTTTTCAATTCTCTCCCCCTGTGAACACCAGGCTACTACCTTAATAAGAAGCAGATACAAGCTCCTGGAATGAACAAGGAAGATACTTGTTTTCCTTTCACATTTTATACTCACTTAGTTGAGGAAAAAAATGGAAGAGAATTAGAAATTGTAAAATACTTAAAGTACTACGCGAGTGTAGGTGGTGCAATTGCTGATTGCTGGCATTAATTCTTGTTCCTATATCTCCTTCTTTTATCATTTTTCTGATGTGTTTTCGGGGTTACCAAAGGTTTATTTTTGGCCTCTGGCCTTCCAAAGCCATTGGATATAATTTTTTGTACTCTTGTTACTTCTGAGCCTACCCAAGTCCTGAGTTGATACTTGCTATGCCATTTTCTCATTTTTTTTAAATGATCTCCAGTACTGCACTCTGCTTCCCAATTTCTAGCTTGTTATGTTCCTTCCATACTCTTGCCATCAGCCTCCCTTATACACTTATCTGCAAAGGCTTCCATATTTTAAACTCTCTATCTCCAGCCCAGACCTCACCTCTTAAATACATACTGAATATATCCAATTGCCAGTCTTCTCAGGCTATTATAACAAAATACCTTAGTCGAAGTAATTTATAAATTTACAGCAGTAACTTTAATTTACCGTTCAAGGTGGCAGCAGATTCAGTGCCTGGTGAGGCCTCACTCTATCCTTCAAAGATGGTACCTTCTCACGGTGTCCTCACATGACAAGAGGGCAAAAGGCTATGTCCTCACATGATGGAAGGAACAGTGAGCTTTCTCAAGCCTCTTATGTATGGACACCAATCCCATTTATAGGGGTGGTCCCCATGTGACCTAATCACCTGCTGAAGGCCCACCTCTTAATACTGCCACAATGAGGATTAGATTTCAACATTAATTTTGGAGGAACAAAAACATTCAGACCATAGCACCAAATACCTTCTAGTTTTTATCTGATAATTTTACAGGCACCAAAAAATTTTACCAAGCATTATACTTTTATGATTAAGCCTACGAGTTTTGAACCTAGAATTGCTAGATTTGAATCTTTATTACTTATAACTGTGTGACCTTAAAGAAATGATTTAACCTCTAAGATCAAATGATTGTAGATGTGTGGTGGTGTTATTTCTGAGGCCTCTGTTCTGTTCCATTGTTCTATATATCTGTTTTGGTATCAGCACCTGACAAAAACAAGCAATGGGGAAAGGATTCCTCATTTAATAAATGTTGTTGGGAAAACTAGATAGCCATATGCAGAAAACTGAAACTGGACCCCTTCCTTACACCTTATACAAAAATTAACTCAAGATGGATTAAAGACTTAAACATAAGACTTAAAACCATAAAAACCCTAGAAGAAACCCTAGGCAATACCATTCAGGACATAGGCATGGGCAAAGACTTCATGATTAAAACACCAAAAACAATGGCAACAAAAGCCAAAACTGACAAATGGGATCTAATTAAACCAAAGAGTTTTTGCACAGCAAAAGAAACTATCATCAGAGTGAAGAGGCAACCTAGAGAATGGGAGAAAATTTTTGCAATCTATCCATCTGACAACAAGCTAATATCCAGAATCTACAAGAAACTTAAACAAATTTACAAGAAAAAAAAACTAACAACCCCATCAAAAAGGGGGCAAAGGATAGGAACAGACACTTCTCAAAAGAAGACATTTACGCAGCCAACGAACATACAAATAAAAGCTCATCATCACTGGTTACTAGAGAAATGCAAATCAAAACCACAATGAGATACCATATCACCCCAGTTAGAATGGGCGATCATTAAAAAGTCAGGAAACAACAGATGCTGGAGAGGATGTGGAGAAATAGGAACGCGTTTACACTGTTTGTGGGAGTGTAAATTAGTTCAACCATTGTGGAAGACAGTGTGGCAATTCCTCAAGGATCTAGAACCAGAAATACTATTTGACCCAGCAATTCCATTACTGGGTATATACCCAAAGGATCATAAATCACTCTGCTATAAAGACAAATGCATATGAATGTTTATTGTAGCACTATTCACAATAGCAAAGACGTGGGACTAACCCAAATGCCCATCAATGATAGACTGGATTAAGAAAATGTGGCACATATACACCATGGAATACTATGCAGCCATAAAAAAAGGATGAGTTCATGTCCTTTGCAGGGATATGGATGAAGCTGGAAACCATCATTCTCAGCAAACTAACACAAGAACAGAAAACCAGACACCACATGTTCTCACTCATAAGAGGGAGTTGAACAATGAGAACACACGGACACAGGGCAGGGAACATCACACATCAGAGGGTGGGGACTTAGGGGAGGGATAACATTAGGAGAAATACCTAATGTAGATGATGGGTTGATGGGTGCAGCAAACCACCATGGCACATGTATACCTATGTAACAAACCTGCACATTCTCCACATGTACCCCAGAACTTAAAGTATAAAAAAAAAAAAGAAATGATTTAACCTTTCCTTTTTTAATCTTTTTTTTTTTAATTTCCATAGGTTATTGAGGAACCAGAGGTGTTTGGTTGCATGAGAAAGTTCTTTAGTGGTGATTTGTGAGATTTTCATGTACACATCACCTGAGTGATATATACGGAATCCTATTTGTAGTATTTCATGCCTCACCCTCTTCCCGCCCTTTCCCCCTGAGTCCCCAAAGTCCACTGTGTCTTTCTCACACCTTTGCATTCTTACAGCTTAGCTCCCACTTCTGAGTGAGAACATACAATGTTTGGTTTTCCATTCCTGAGTTACTTCACATAGAATAATTGTCTTCATCTCATCCAGGTCATTGTGAATGCCATTAATTCATTCCTTTTTATGGCTGAGTAGCATTCCATCATATATATATGATGGAATATATATATATATATCATTATATATATACACGATTATATATATATACACAAATATATATATATACAAATATATATATATATACACACAAATATATATACACACCACAGTTTTTTGTTGTTGTTTTTGGTTTTTTGAGTTGGAGTTTTGCTGTTGTTGACCAGGTTCAGTGCAATGGCGCAATCTCGGCTCACCCCATCCTCCGCGTCCTAGGTTCAAGTGATTCTCCTGCCTCAGCGCCCCAATTAACTGGGATTACAGGCATGTGCTACCATGCCTGGCTAATTTTTTTGTATTTTTAGTAGAGACAGGGTTTTTCCATGTTGGTCAGGCTGGTCTTGAACTCCTCAGGTGATCTGCCAGCTTCAGCCTCCCAAAGTGCCGGGATTACAGGTGTGAAACACTGCACCTGCACCTGGCCTATACCACAGTTTCTTTATCCTCTCATTGGTTGATGGGCATTTGGGTTGGTTCCATGTTTTTGCAATTGCGAACTGTGCTGCTATACACATGTGTGTGCAAGTATTTTTTTTTTCATATAATGACTTCTTTTCCTCTGGGTGGATACCCAGTAGTGCAACTGCTGGGTCAAATGGTAGTTCTACTTTTAGATCTTTAAGGAATCTCCACACTGTTTTCCATAGTGGTTGTACTAGTTTATATTCCCACCAGCAGTGTGGAAGTGTTCCCTGTTCACTGCATCCATGCCAACATCTGCAATTTTTTGATTTTTTGATTATAGCCATTTTTCCAGGAGTAAGGCAGTATTGCATTGTGGTTTTGATTTCCATGTCCCTGATTATTACAGAAGTTGAGCATGTTTTATATGTTTGTTGGCCATTTGTATATCTTCTTTTGAGTATTGTCTATTCGTGTATTTAGCCCACTTTTGACAGGATTGTTTGTTTTTTTCTTGCTGGTTTGTTTGAGTTTCTCGTAGATCCTGGATATAAGTCCTTTGCCAGATGTATAGATTGTGAAGATTTTCTCCCACCCTGTGGGTTGTCTGTTTACTCTGCTGACTGTTCCTTTTGCCATGTAAAAGCTCTTTAGTGTAATTAAGTCCCAGTGCTTTGGTTACTATGGCCTCATAGTATAGTCTGAAATCAGGTAATGTGATTTCTCCAGATTTGTTCTTTTTGCTTAGTCTTGCTTTGGCTATGAGGGCTCTTTTTTGGTTCCATATGAATTTTAGAATTGCTTTTGCTAATTCTAAGAAGAATGATGGTGGTACTTTGATGGGAATTGCATAGCATTTGTAGATTGCTTTTGGCAGTATGGTCATTTTCATAATATTGATTCTATCTATCCATGAGCATGGGATGTGTTTCCATTTGTTTGTGTCATCTATTTCTTTCAGTAGTGTTTTGTAGTTTTCCTTGTAGAAGTCTTTCATCTCCTTGGTTAGGTGTATTCCTAAGTTACTTTTTGTTTGTTTGCTTTTTTTTTTTTTGCAGCTATTGTAAAAGGGGTCAAGTTCTTGATTTGATTCTCAGCTTGGTCTATGTTGGTGTATAGAAGAACTGCTGCTTTGTATACATTTATTTTGTATACGGAATCTTTGGTGAATTCTTATATCAGTTCTAAATAGGAGCTAATAAATGATTTAATCTTTCTGTTCTTTTTTTTACCTGCAAATGAAAGTAAGTATAATATCTACCTTATAAAAGTATGGTGATAATTAAACAGATTAATCACTTGGAACAGTTTCCACACATAGTAAATTCTCAACCTAATTTACTGTTAGCCATCCCTCTTTATTTTTCAGTAGGCTGGAGTGCACCTTCAGGATGCTGTTTCAGGGAAAATTTGTAAATATTTTATTTCCTGAGACATTACATATGTGACGGAATCTGTTGAAAGGCCAGACATAAAAAAGAGTTTGGCTACTTAAATATTTACAACATGTTTCTGTTATTTTCTTCTGGGAAGAAAAACCGTGAAAAACCACTGGATAATAGATCCTGGGGGTAGACTTACACCTGTGTTGTATGCCCCCTGCTATAGAAGATGGAAAAGCTAGAAAATGGCTCTCTCCATCTCCCTTGCATTTTGGGGGTACCAGACCTAGAGATCTGGCAAATGGCTTATAATAGAAAGACTGCCTGAGGCACTTAGGCAATATATCTCCTTAACAAGGGAGAGTGATAATTTAAGAAAGTTATGTCATCTACTTGCAACCCCACTTTGGTCGGCAGAAAAATGATTCTCCCAAAGATGTACCTTCCCTAATCCCTGGACTCTGTGGGGTTATTTTATATAACATTAGAAATTGTAAAACACTTAAAGTACTACATAAGTATATAGTGGTGCAATTCTGGACATCATCAATTATGTTTATTCTCAAGACTGCACTGTGAACCACTGGGGGAGAAGTCTGTTTTATATATCTTTTTTTGCTTACTGAGTTCACCACAGATTCTTACACAGAGAAAGAGATTCATATGCACTTTTTCAATTGCTGTTTAAATTAATGCCTTTTATTTTTTAGCACTACTCCAGGAAACAGTTTGACAGTCCGAGAATGTTGTATTTGACATGTAAAACTTTCTATACTGTCGAATTAATTAGTCAATTAATGTTTTTACAATGGTTCATAAATGTTATTAGCTGATTAATTCTGGGTCAGCATTTGCATAATGTTCACAAAATATACCTGTAACATTTGAGTTGTAAGTCAAACACCAACATCAGCATAGAGATATTTCACATTTTTAAAATAAATTAACTTATGTAGGAGCAGTTAATCCTTGATGTCAAGCAATGCTGCTTTTTTCCCTTAAGTAATTTAAAATATAATTTCCCCTTGGATTTTGAAAGCATTGAGATATGCTATATTGAATAAAATCAACTCTGCTTGGGAAAAAGAATGACACACTTCATATAGCCTGAGAATAATTTGCCATAGACTAATGTAATTTCTCTTAGAATTCAACCTGAATATTATCAGAAAGAAAAATCTTCTTCTGACATTAATTTAGAAGGCACAAGCTACTGGACTAAAAATCATTGCAGTGGAATTTATAAAGTGATAAACTGTCTTGAAAGTGAAATACATAGTGAAGAAAATCAAGAGGTATAATTATTTATATTTTTCTTTCTCAATAACTATGTTGTTTATATACCACATTTGTATAATGATCATATCTGAAGCCATCAGAAGACTGTCCAGTACAGTTGATAAAGTTCAAGAGTGTGTTTCTTTCAGATGCATATGTGTACTGTATGTGCATAAATCAAATATAATTTTGTATCAGAGGATTATTATTATGGTGTTAGTTTATATTTTTACACTTTTACAGTTTATAAATGCTGATACATACATAATCTACTTTGCTCTTTAAAATAATCCTGTGAAGTGGTCATTGTAATGTGAAATAATTTCCACTTTTTTTCTTTGGTGGGGGGAAATGGAATCCCAGAAAATGTAAGTGACTTTAAAAGGAATACTCAGCTACAAAGGGAAAAGCTAAGGTAGCAAATCAATTCTTCTACATTTCAGCAGGTGTTCATTTAGAAAGAAGTAATAGTCATGTGACACACACACACACACACACATACACTCTTTTGCATGAAAATGTAATGTAACATAGTGGTTAAGAGCATAGGCAGTGCATCCATGGTACGTTGGATAAAGAAAATGTGGTACACATACACCATGGAATACTTCGCAGAGATAAAAAAGAATAAAATCATGTCCTTTGAAGCAACATGGATGGAGCTGGAGGCCATAATCTCCAGCAAATTAATGCAGGAACAGAAAACCAAATAACACATGTTCTCACAGGTAAGTGGGACCGGAACATTGGGCATGCATGGACATAAATATGGGAACAATAGATGCTGCAGAGAAATAGAGGGTGGTAGGGAATGGTTGAAAAACTACCCACTTGGTAGTATGCTCTCTGCCTGGGTGACAGGACCTTCCATAACCCAAACCTCAGCATCAAGCAATATTCTCATGTAACAAACTTGCACATGTACCCCCTGTATCTAAAGTAAAAACTGACATTGAAAAACAAAAACAAACAAACAAACAAAAAACACAGCATGGGCAGTGGAGTTGCACTCATTGGCTTCAAATACTGGCTTTATCACTTATTAGCTGTGTCTCAAGCAACTGTTATTTGTATGCCTTAGGGTTCACTTCTATAAGCTAGGGGTAATAATAATATAAACCTAACCAAGTTATTACAATAAGTCATTGATGCATCTGAACAAAATAAAGTAATTCTCAATAATAATAGCTACTATCACTATCATCATTGTGATTATCATCATCCTCATGTACCTTGCTGTTTAAAAGTTATACATCTTCTCTCAGATGTCATTGCCTTGTTGATAAAATGAAAATTTAAAATAATGTTACTAAACTAAATGTGGGAGTTGAAACAGATGATCTTATGTTATAGAACCTAGGAATTATTTGGTCAAATCTTCTAATAGAACAAAATTTAATTTTTTGAAATAGATTTTATATTTGCATAATATTTAATATCTACAAAATAATTTATGCAGCATTTGTGTAGATTTTGAAAAGTCTGCATATATGCATCTTCCCTGTCTGCCTTCCTAATGAACTACTATTCTGAATCTTGTCTTTATCATTCTCTTGTTTTATTATTTTTACCTTCTTCTTATGACACATACAGAAAATATTCTGAATTTTGTGCTTGTCATTCCCTCATTATTAAGGAGTACTGACTCACAGAATCACAAGACGAGGTCCCACATTAGGCCATCTGCAAATTGAGGAGCAAGGAAGCCAGTTCCAGTCCCAAAGCTGAAGAACTTGGGGTCCAATGTTTGAGGACACGAAGCATCCAGCAGGTGAGAAAGACGTGAGATGGAGTCTCACTCTGTTGCTAGGCTGTAGTGCAGTGGCACAATCTCCACTCACTGCAACCTCTGCCTCTCAGGTTCAGGCAATTCTCCTGCCTCAGCCTCCTGAGTAGCTGGGACTACAGGCACGCACCACCACGCACAGCTAATTTTTGTGTTTTTAGCAGAGACGGGGTTCCACCACGTTGGCCAGGATGGTCTGGATCTCTTTACCTCGTGATCTGCCCGCCTCGGCCTCCCAAAGTGCTGGGATTACAGGTGTGAGCCACGGCACCCAGCCTCTGCCTGCTTTTATTCTGGCTGCGCTGGCAGCTGATTGGATTGCGCCCACCAAGATTGAGGGTGGGTCTGCCTTTCCCAGTCCACTGACTCAAATGTTAATCTCCTTTGGCAACATCCTCACAGGCACACCCAGAAGCATCACTTTGCATCCTTCAAGCCGATCAAGTTGACACTCAATATTAACTATCACATTTTGTTTTATTCTTTTCACCTTTTTCTTATGGCATACACAGAAAATATGCCTGACATATAAAACTTGGGGACTCATCACAAAGTTGAGACCATGCAACCACAACCCTAACTCAAGAAAAAGAATATTGACAATACCCTGGAAACCTTTTGATGCTCTTTTCCAATCATTATCTCCTCCTTCCCACACAAAAGTAACCTTTATCTAACTTTTACATGAAACCATTCTTCACTTTTTCATTATTTTAATATCTAGATTTTCTTCCCTAAATATTATAATTTACTTTTACTACTCTTTTGCTATAAATTAAAATGAAATAATATTATATATTCTTTGTTTGGCTTCTTTTACACAACATTTTGTTTGTGAGATATAGCCATGTTGTTCTTTTATTTTCAGAGTTGTATAGTACACTTGTAGCAATATTCCCATCTTTGTCAGCTTGAGGGACTGATCTAGTTTGTATATTTGTCCCCACCAAAATCTCATGCTGAATTGTAATCCCCAGTAGTGGAAGTGGGGCCTGGTAAGAGGTGATTGGATCATGGGGGGAGAATTTCTCATAAATGTGTTAGTACTATTCCCTTAGTGCTGTCCTCGCAATTGTGAATGAGATCTCCTGAGATCCAGTTATTTAAAAAGGTATAGTCCCTCCTCACCTACCTCTGTCTTGCTCCTGCTTTCCACCATGTGATGTGTCTTCTCCCACTTCACCTTCCATAATGAGTAAAAGCTTCTGGAGGCCTCACCAGAAGCCAAGCAGATGCTGGTCCCACATTTGTACAGCCTGCAGAACTGCTAAATTTCTCAGTCTCATGTATTTTTGTAATAGCAACACAAGAATGGACTGATATGGGGCTATAACAAAATATCATAGTCCAGGCTGTTTAAACAACAGAAATTTATTTCTCACAGTTTTGAAGGTTGGGAAGTCCAAGATCAAGGTGCTGGCTGATGTGGTTCCTAATGAGGGCTCTCTTCCTTTGTTTCACAGAGTGGCCTTCTCCTTATGTTCTCAGGTGACCTTTTCTCAATGCTCTTTTTTCCTCTTCTTACATGGCCATTAATCTCATCATAAGGGCTCCATTCTCACTACCTCATCTAATCTAATTACATCACAGAGACTCCAACTCCAAATACCAACCCATGGGGAGTTAAGATTTCAATGTATGAATTTTAGAGAAACACAGATATCGAGGCTATAACAATTCCATACTTTGTTAGTCACTTTTTCAATTCTAGTTTTAAAAATATTGCTGGTAAACATTCCTATTTATATTCAATGTTCTATACATGCACGCATCTCTGCTGTTATGAAATTACTTAGCAACAAGGTACGCAGTGCCTCAACTTCGTTAGATAATGCCAGTTTTCCAAATTATCAATTTACATATTTAAACAAATTTACATTCCCACCAGCAGCATATAAAATTTCTATCACTTTACAGTCTGGTTTTAATTTTAGCAATTCTGAAGAATGAGTAATGGCTTCTCACTGTGGTTTGAAATTGCAATATTCTCAGAGGTTAAACAACTTTTTATAGCTTACTTGCAATTTGGGTCACTCCTTTTGTGAGGCACATTTTGAAATCTCTTGCTTATTTTTTTGGGCTCGTTGTTCCTTTCTTAATGATAATATAATTTCTTTATATGCCCTGTACATGAGTTCCTTGTTGATTATATGTAATGTAACATTTTTCACCCACTCACTGACTTGCCTTTTCTTTCTTAATTACTTAAAACAATAGAAGTCATCTCTCTCTCCTCTCTTTAAATCAACTTTATTAAGATACAATTTAAACCCAATGATATGAACACATCTAGTGCGTAACTCTCAAAGAAATTTTAAGATATTATGCACCTGTGCAATACCACCAAAATCAAGACATTAATCACTTCCTTCATCCCAGAATGTTCATCCATTTCCCTTTGTGGTCAAACTCTTCCCTACCACCGTCCCACCTTCATCACTTTGGGCAATTACTGATCTAATTTCTGTCTCCAAAAATTAGTATTGTTCTTTGCAACTTAATATAGTTACACATATTTCTTTTGGGCAATGTTTGCTTCATTTTCTTTTTTCTAGCTTTCTTTTAATTCAAAATTTCTGCATCCTTTCTTTTACATATGCCTTTTAACTCCACATCTAGTTGGAATATAAGAATATTATTTTTCATTACTTGTCTATTATCTGGAGTATTTAGAGTAGTTACTCCTTCATTAGCTGTAAGGTTTCACATAAAAAAATGGAGATTCATTCTTCTTGTTGCTGGATTTAACTTAGTCATATTTGTCAATCTTTTAATTTTTGACTAGAGCTTGCTATGTTTTATGCAAGAAGACTTTCCCTGTGAGTACAATAGCACTCCTTATCTGCATTTTCCATTAATTATTGAGAGAGAGAGAGAGAGATGCTTAAGTAGAGATGAAATTCTGGAAATTGTATCAGTATGTAATACTAGAAAATTTCTGTAATTAAAAACAGGAGAACTGACCCATTTAGTTTATTTTTTACTGATGTCAGTACAGGAATCCTAAGTAAAAGGAAGCATTTTTAACAAAAATCATATAATATTCCTGAGTTACCATTAGTTCCTTGAAGTAAAACCTTAGACATTTGAACCTGTTCTTTCATTCCTCCAGGTATAAACATCTTTCCTCTTGGAATTTTTATCTATTTTATATAGTTTAGTGGTAGCCATTACACAGATTTCCAGAGTGTTGATGTAAATGGTCAATAGGGTCCAGGCAAACATAGCTGATAAGAATTCACCATTTTCCCTCTACATATTATGGATTTACAGATTCCATCTCCAATGTTGGCAGATAAATCACTTACTGTGCATTCCAGCCAGTCAATTCCAAATATCTCATATTTCCCTCAATATATCTTTCCAAATCTATACTCAATATCACCTAGAATTTTTTAGTTGCAAATAATATAAATTCATAGACTGATTTATGATATAATATAACAGGACTTTTAGTGTCAGCTCCAATATGTAAAGAGCTTAGAAGATTGCTATCCTCACAATAAGAAAAAAGACTAAATCAATGAAAATCAACAGCTTTTCTTGGAACCTTCAGAGAACTGAGGTTTCAGGGAAATCTGCTACCCTGAAATCTGGAAAGGCAGGCAAATCCAGAGAGTCATAGCCAAGAACTACTTACCTGGAACAGATGCCACTAGAACATTAAATGAGGAGAACACTTAAGCGGTGTATTTGATGAATTTCTGGAGGCAACTACAATGAGTTATTACCTCACTCTATTTAGCATGGCTGTTATTAAAAAGACAAAAAATAACAACTACTGGCAAGGACGCAGAGAAAAGGAAATGTTTATACACTGTTGGTGGGAATGCAAACTAGCACAGACACAATGAATAACAGTGTGAAGATTTCTCAAAAAACCACAAATATAACTGCCATATGATCCAGCAATCCCACTACTGTGTATTTAATCCAAAGAAAGGAAATCAGTATATCAAAGAGACATCTGCATGCCCACGTTTATTGTAGCACTAGTCACAATAGCTAAGATATGGAATCAACTTAAGTGCTCAACGATAGGTAAATGGATAAAGAAAACGTGATATATATATGTGTGTATATATACACACATATATTATATATATAATATATGTGTCTATATATACACACATATATGTATATATATAATATATGTGTGTATATATACACACACATATATTATATATATATGTGTCTATATATATACACACATATATATTCTATATATGTATATATGTATATATATACGTATATACGTATATATATATACGTATATACGTATATATATACATATATACGTATATATATACACACACATACACAATGGAATACTATTCTACCATACAGAAGAATAAAATCCTGTCATTTGTGGCAACATGGATGAAACCGAAGGACAACACATTAAATGAAACAAGCCAGGAATAGAAAGTTAAACACTGCACGTACTCACTCATATGTGGAAGCTAAAAGACAGTTGATCTCATAGAAGGAAAAGGTGGAACACAGGACACCAGAGACTGCAGAGGGTGAGGGGAAAAAAGCATAGGGAAAGATTTCCTAAAGGATATAAAGTTACAGCTCAGTAGGAGGAATTCTAGCCTTCTATAGCATTGTAGGATAACAATAGGATAATTATTATAGAGTTTTAAATAGCTAGAAGGGGGATATTAATGTCCCCAACACAAAAAATTATAACTGTTTGAGTTGATGGATATACTGATTACCTGATCTGATATCCATACATTATATGTATCAAAACATCGCTATGTACTTCATAAATATATACAATTATCATATATCAGTTAAAAATAAAATAAAGGGAGAAAAAGTAAAAACAAAAAATAAAGTTTTTAAACTGAACTTCAAAGTCGAAAATAAAAATTAAAAAGTTAAAAACAGATCCAAGATCTACAGCATCATTTCCAAATACGTAACTAATATATTAGGTTGGTGCAAAAGTAATTGCTGTTTTGCCATTTTTTAAAGTCTTGGCAAAAAACACTATTGCTTTTACACCAACCTAATATAAATAACACTGGAATAGCAGCAAAAGAAAAAATTAGAATGGAGCAGGAGAAATATTTGATATAATAATAGACAAAACCTTTCCAAAAATAATGACAGATATCAAACCATAGATCTAGGAAGCTCTGAGAAAAGCAAATAGTATAAATCCTGCAGAATTACTCTTACACATAACATAGTTAGCAAAAAATTGAAGCCAGAGAAAATATTGAAAGCAGCTGGTGAGGAGGGGAACATCTTGCCTATAAAAGAACAAGGATAAAAATTACAGCAGACTTATCATCAGGAAATATGCAAGCAAGCAAGAAGTAGAGTGAAATAAAGTATTGAAAGAAAGAATCCCCAGCAATTTAGAAATCTATGTCCAACAAAATTATACTTTAAAAGTAAAGGAGATATCATAACTTTATCTGACAAACAAAACAGGGACTTTATAGTTACGAGACCTTCCTTTCAATAAACATTAAAAGAATTTCATTAGACAAAAGGAAAATGCTATCCGTCAGAAACTCAGACCTATTATACATGAAGAAAGGAAGGATTCAGGGGAAAGAATAAATGATGATAGATTAAGGTTTTTTTTTCTTATTCTTAATTTATTTATAAGTTAATTATTTGTATGAAGTAGTAATAGTAACAATGTACTTGGTGATTACAAAATATGGATAAGTGGAATGAATTGTAAGCAATGTCATAGGGATCAAAGTCTCAGGGATAGCTAAGAAGAATTACGAATACTCTTTCATCATGTACCTGCCTTATATGTGAAGTGGCATAACATTATATGTAGGTGGACTTAAGCTACCTAAAAATTCGTATTGGAAACTTTAAGTCAAACAATAAAAAAACTAAAAAGAGGACAGGCACAGTGACTCACGCCTGTAATCCCAGTACTTTGGGAGGCAGAGGTGGCCAGATCACTTGAGCTCAGGAGTTTAAGACCAACCTGGGGAACATGGCAAAACACCACTCCTATCTCTACAAAAAAAATATATATATAAAAATTAGCTGGGCCTGGTGGCATGTGCCTGTACTCCCAGCTACTCAGGAGGCTGAGGTGGGAGGATCCATTGATCCCAGGGCAGAGAAGCGAGTTGAGGCTGCAGTGAACCATGATCATGCCACTGCACTCCAGCCTGGGGCAACAGAGAGAGATGCTATCTAAAAACGAAAAATCAAAAATTAAAAAGAAGCGTAAGTGATATGTTAAGAGAATAGATAAAATATAATAATATAAAATGCTAAATTTAAATCAAAAAGGCATAAAAAGGAAGGAGAAAAATGAACCAAAGAATACATGCAATGAATAAAGAGGAGTTACAAAAATCGAAGGTATTAACCAACTATATCAATACTCACAATACTCACTTTAAATAGTCTAAATACACCAGTTAAAATAAAAAGATATTTAGAGTGAATATTTAAACTGTTTTGAATATACACCTTAGAAAGTTTAAAAGTAAAGCAGTGAGGAAAGAAATACCACGCTCACATTAATATGAACAATGCTGGAGTCACTAAATTAATTTCAGACAAAGCATACCTAAGAACAAAGAGAAGAGGGGCATTATATAATGATCTCTGAGTCATTTTCTGTGAAGACATCCAAGCTTAAACATGAATATGCCAAACTGGAGAGTTTCAAAGTACGTGAGGAAAAACTGATAGAATTGCAAAGAGGAATTGACAAATCTGCTACCATAGTCCATGACTTCAACACCTTCTTTTTAGTTATTGATACATCAAGCAGGCAGAAAATCAGTAAGGATACAGTGGACTTCAAAAGCACTACTAACTGGCTTCATCTAATTGACACTGATACCTGCATCCAACAACAGAATGCACGTGCTTCCAAAACTCACATGAAACATTCACCAACATGGATTAAATGAGCAATAAAATGCAACTTAACAAATGTTTTAAAAAAGAAAGTCATGCACATATGTTCTCAGATCACATTGCAATTAAACTAGAAATCAATAAAAGAAATAGAGAAGAAATATATCCCAGCGATAGTGTATAAGCATTGCCTTTACTCCACAGCATCTCCAACATTTGTTGTTTTTTGACCTTTTCTAATTGTTATTCTGATTGGTGTGAGATAGTATCTCATTGATGGGAGTTAGTTTCTCATCTCTGATGATTGGTGATGTTGAGCATTTTTTTATGTTTTTGGCCATTGTACATCTTATTTAGAGAAGTGTCTGTTCATGTCCTTTGTCCATTTTTAAATTAGATTATTTTGTTTTGTTCTTGTTGGTTTGTTTCAGCAGTTTGGAGATTTCTCAAATACTTAAATTGAACTATTATTCAACTCAGCAATGCCACTGACTGGTTATATACCCAAAGGAAAATAATTCACTCTATCAAAAAGACACATGCACCCATATGTTCATTGCAGTACTCTTCACAATAGCATATACATGGAATCAACCTAGGTGCCCATGAACATGGATTAGATAAAGAAAATGTATTACATATACACCATTTAATACTATGCAGCCATAAAAAAGAATGTAATCATGTCCTTTGCAGAAACATGGATGGAGCTGGAGGCCATTATCCTAAGCAACATAACACAGAACAAAAAACAAAATACTGCATGTCCTCACTTATGAGTAGCAGCTAAACATTGAATACACATGAACATAAAGATGGGAACAACAGACAGTGGGGACCACCAAATGTGGGGGCAGGGGGACGTTGGCTAAAAAACCACCTGTTGGGTACTACACTTACAGCCTGGGTGATGGGGTCTTTGGGACCCTAAGCATCTAACAAACCTGCATGTGTATCTTTAATCCTGTTACCCATCTAACAAACCTGCATGTGTATCTTTAATCCATAAAAACAGTTGAAAAAAAAATCCAAGTACATGGAAATTAAACAACATACTGCCAAATAGCACATAAGTCAAAGAATTTTCAAGTTAATTTTAAAAACTAATTAAATTTTGAGCTGAATGAAAACAGAAAGACAACTTAAAAATAGCATGGGATACAGCAAAAGTGCTCAGAGATAAATTCATAGCATTAAATTTACATATTAGAAAATATACAACTAAAATAAAAAGCTTACACTTCTACCTCAGGAAAAAAGCAAATGAAGAGAAATTTAAGTCTATGAAAAACAGAATAAAATAAATAGTAAAATCTGATTCACTCAAAACGGAATATACATGTTATATATTCTAAATATAAAGTGAAAACCTCCTAGAAGATAACATAAAAATTTCAGTGACCCTGGGTCTGGCAATGACTTTTAGACACAACACAAAGATACAGTCCATGAAACAAATAATTGATCAACTGAACTTCATTAAAATTAAAAATTACTCTGTGAAAGTTACTGTCAGGAGCATGAGAAGACAGGCCAAGACGGGAAGAAAAAATTTGCAGATGACTTTATTTTCTATGCATAAAATTCAAATAAATGACCAAGAAAAATCCTGGAACTAATAAGTGAGTATAGAAGAGAATAAGAATGCAATGTTTATGTAACTCAATTGCATTCCTATATGCTAGCCCTAACGCTCAAGTCTCCTAGGGAAGCAAAGTGGGCCTTAAAGGATGGGCATATCTGGCCATGCTCCACTGCTGTTCCCACCCCTAACACTTCTAAGCAGTTCTCTCTGCCAGCTTAAGTGTTCACAGGGGCCATGGGGTCTCCTGCTGCCAGGATTCCAGAGGTCCCTGCAAGAGCAGATCATTCCTCGCTTGTTCAACTTACTCCTTCCCCAGGAATCACTGGGGGACAGGAAGGAATCTTGCTGCACAGTAGCCCCATGCAGAGTTCCCAGATTCCTCTCCCTTCAGCCTAGTGTCTGTTTCCTCCCTCTGTCCACTCAATACCTTCCCTCCAAAGATTTATTTGGAGTGTGCTAGTCTTCCCAATGTCCCTGTCCCTCAGTCACTTGGTGTCAGATATTCCTCTTGACTGGGTCTAGTCCACCATCCTGCCTCTCTTGCCAGAGCTCCCTTGATACATCAAAGTGAGGCTTAAAGAAAGTATTCAGGAGGCTTCAGTGGATGGAAACAGGGTCCCTGCAATAGCAAGTTAAGTAGAGTCAGAATAATGCATTTTTCAAATAATAGCAGCAATATGAATGGTGGGCACATCTACCATCTGTATAATCTATTGCCTGTTTTAGATTTTTAGAAGATTATTTTTCTCTTCTGTTGATCATTTGGAGCTACATAAATAGAAGATACAAACTCTGGCACTACTATGGCTGACCATGTGACCACCAGGCAACTTGTTGAGCCTCTTAAGGCCTTACTTTGTTTCCTGTAAAGTGGATGAGGTATTAAAAATATGTTGACAACAGAAAAATGTAGTACAGGTGTGATAGCAGTGTTGAATGCCCGACCCCCCGCCTCTACCCCACCCAACCACTCCTCTATACTCCCCTTTTCTAGTTCTTTTCTTATGTCCATTACCCAGCCACTGCTGATGCTTTGGAAAATGTCTTTATCTGCAGGAACTGCTCTTGGGTCGTTGAAGTCACCTCTCTGAAAGGTACCTGGGAGGTTGGCCACCTATCTTACTCCAAGGTGTCTGTGGTCAAAAATGTCTTGGGCAGTGAGTAAACTATAAAGGCCCTGCTCTCTTGCCTCAAGGAGGGACAGACTCAGGTTCAATTTATGTCTAGATACGTGCATGATTCCTTCCAATTTCCCTACCCCAATTCCTTTACTTGTTTATCTGTTTATCCTGAGAGCACACAATTAAAACATACAAAGGAATTCTGGAGATTTTGCTTCTAGGGAACCCAATCTAGGACAACATGTATTGTGTTTGGCATAGCACTTGCCAGGAAAGAAAAAAGAAAGCTAAATAACAGAGCCCCAAGCAGAACTGAGCCAGGAAGGCAAGTCTTTTGTTTGCTGATTTCATCCCTTTTCACTTATAGTAGACATCACAGAGCTCTTGAATAAAAACCTGCTTCTGAAGATAAGGGGCTGGGACAGAGTAGCAGATTCTTCTCTTCGTACTTAAAAATGTCTGCAAAATGTGTACAAGAAGAATTTTAAAGTTTATCTTTCAAATGCAACACACATAATTAATTTGTAGATGATATATCCAGTACTGTTTATTACTGGGATCTCACCACCAGCACCAATGACAGCAACAAACAGACTTTTGGAAATACATCAGATCACAATTATGCAAATAGAAAATTGTAGTGTTTTTTTCAGGCTTAATATTATAAACTTCATTTCTACAAACAGCTCAGCTGAAATAATGCTAAAAGCTATTAAATTTTACTTTGAAAGAGAAAAATCTATCAAAGTATACATTTTGATATATACTTTCTCACCCAATAGTCAAGGCGAAATGGAATAAAATGAGAAGCAGCATGAGATAATGGAAATGTCAATGAATGTGGAGTCATAACACAGAATTAAGTATTTATTCTTAGATTTGCTGTTTGGAGGTTTCATAGTTGTATACATTTGTCACAATTCTCTAAACTATATACTTAAGATGGGGGCAAAATTATGTATCAATAAAGTAGTATTTTAAAATAACCCTTACTTCCCAGTGTTTTTGTGGGAATTAAATAAAATCATGTGGCTTAGAACTCTCTGTAAAGCGCACAGGTCTAAAAGTTGTTAATTACCACCCTGTAAACTGGTTTCTTCTAGCCCTTCTTTTATATTTGTGGAATGGATTAATTCATAAAAGTTAATACATATGAAACTAGTTATTTTTCTCTGTTATCATTTGTCCTGGCATAAGTATAAAACTAATTTTGTGTTTGTAGGTAATGAAGCATCAATCAGAATTTGAGGATATGACTAAATGGTTGATTTCTATCTAGGTTAATTAATGAAAGCCAACTCCAGAGCTTTCTGGTTGGCTGTTATTTGCATGTATGAATTACTCAAATTAACCATTCCATATTAAAAATTAATTTTATATACAACTGCTCAAAGTTCTTATCTTTATTTCATTAGAGTTTATTTTCAAAAAGCCATAGATAGATGCTTTAAATGGTTTCTACAGTAAGGATAAACTTAGTCTTTTTCCTGGGCATCTGTTCTACCACCTTCATTTATCATTACATGGTAAAACATCTATAGCGAAGGAGATTGCTTTGGAAAAAAGATTCAGTTATTTAATATGTCTGAGTAAACATTACCTTAATTAATTGTGATTCCAGGAAAAATAATAAATGTGATTCGACAGACTGGAATAAAGTTGACTTAGCCAATGAGAAACCTGAAGTTTATGCTGGCATATTTTTTGATATGGGTATTACATTTCAACTTAAGGTAATTCAATATGGGCTATTGTGATACTTGAAATCTTAGTGTTCAGATCCAGAAAATATGGTCTGTGTTATACTGTTATATATCGCTTGAAAAAACATAATAATACAGTTCTAACATGGTAACATTCTCTAAATAATTATTCAAATTAAGCAGTTTCTGGTAAATCATGCAAACCAGTTATTTGATATTGTTTGGTAGGGGTGGACTACTTGGTAATAAATCTGATTTGAAATGGTTTATGGTCAGTTGCCTTTTCCACAATTTTGCTTCCCCAAGATGGCACTTGCTTATATCTTGTTCATTAACTGTGCCCTATGCTAGAAAAAAGACAGATATTTGGAGACGTCTAATACTACTACGATGAGCCTTGACCCTAGTCAAATGTGCCCAATATGATGATTCTCAAATGGGATCTAGGAATCTAGGCTTACTTGAAGTACAACACTACAGAATAAAATGCCTCCCCAGAGCAGAAGATAAATGGTTCAGATGAGCCATTTCTGGAATGGTAAATGAGTCATGTGGTGTCAATCATTATGGTCACCATTACTAACCATATAAAATTAAGTATTGAAATATGATCCTCAAAGCTTCTCTGTTTAATCTAAGTCACCAAAATAAACAAGAATGATTCCAGTGTAATGATGTGCTAATTTAGCAGGTGAAATGTAATCATAGCTAGAGATTGGAATGCTTAAAACGTGCCAGATGTGTTGCACACATTAACATATTTCATGCTTACAACAGTTCTGTAAGGTGATTGCAATGACTCTCTTCATTCTTCAGACAAAGAGACTAAGGTATTATGAGGTTGAGTAACTTGCCTAAGGCCACACAAATGCTAGATTTCAGGCATTGCAATTTTCATTCATGTTGTACTACTCTAGAACCCACCTTCTTAACTAATTAACCACCTACTTATACTATAGTGGCTTTCCATTTGTGGCAGAAAATAAGAGAGCATGGACAAACCATTTAGGGAGGTAGAAGTGGTGATATAATAGTGTACCAGAGGGCTGTTCTCTAAGATTATTCTACTGATAGCCAAGGTATCAGAAATTATTTACAAAGAGAAGAGCTTTTAGAATGGATACAGCCAAAAAGAAAACCAGAATTGCAGTAACATAGGTAATTTGACAATGTATTATTTTATAATCCTGTGGTCTTTAGTGATATTATGATAAATTAAAGAAAAATGGCATAAAATTAAGATAGTGTACTAGTGCACAGACGTTATATTAAAACTATGAATAATGATACAATGTTAAATTATGCCCTTTAAATTACAAATATAATAATGGCTTGAAAAAGATATTAAAGGGGTCAAAAATTATTGCTTCATTTGCAGTAGTTGAATGGAGAGTTCTGTTTTCAGTCTCTTAGAGAAGTAAGAATCATCAATATTGAGGAGAAATGTTAGTACGAGTTAAAGTAGGTATTGAAGGTAGAGGTAGTTGTAGTAGAAATAACATGAATGAAAAGCATAATAATCAATACACTAAATAGTAATAAACAATCTTATAGAAAAAAACCCTTATTTTAATAAATTTGTTTGATTTTTTTTTAATTTGGGGGAATGTGGTGTTGTGTTTTTTCTGTTAGTTATATATCTCCCTGTAAAGGGTATATATTTCAGTCATGTTATTAATATATAAGTAAGAAAAAGTCAAAACAGGAAATGAAGAAAAAGCCAAGTCATTATTATTTTTACAAAAGAAACATCTGAAGCACAGTGAGGAATGATCAGCGGTGAAAGGGAGTAACACACAATAAGCAGACAGAAACAGGGCCCAGTAGAGTCTATGAGATGGTTGACTAAAAGGTCTGATGAAGAGGGCTGACTGCATAGCTTAAACCTCTGTCTCTAGAAAGATAAAGCCCCCTAGTGATATAACTAATTATAACACAACGTTAATGAGGCATAAGATAGTGAACTAAGATGGAAGTCTAATGAACAATCTTTACTAAGTAAAAAGGGAGGCACTGAGGGTGATGTAAACAGCAGGAAAGTATCTGACAGGAGACTTTCTTTACACATATATATTTATAGTTGTTCTCAAACTTTAGCGTGCATTAGAATCACTGGGAGGTTTATTAAAGCACAGATTTCTAGGTCCCACCCCAAGAACCTCTGATTCAGTATATCTGAGGTCAAAGGTAGATAATTTGCATTTATTACAAATAACGAGGCAATGCTGCTGCTGCTGACCCAGAGATCACATTTTGAGAGCCACTTTTCTAGGCAAACTAGCAACCGTACTGTCTCATTCAGCTTCCCTAGGGTGCAGCTGATATATTCTTGAATGAACAACCCTAAGTTCTATTTTTTTTTGTCACTATCACTCCAGGCACCACCATGGGGAGAATCAGGTCAACAAAGCATACTCTTAAAACAGGAATGAAACAAGCACATACAGATTCCTCAAATCCCATCCTCTATACACTAACAAAGGCAAGTAAAGAAATTTGAGTCAAGAAATGATGAAAGTAATATTTTAGGGAGAAGTTACAAAGAAGTTCCTCCTCTGTCACTGTATTTGCAAGTGATGCCTAATTGCTCCATGTCTAGTGTGATTTGGAGATAACACTGTGGTATTGTTTGGCTGTGTGTCCCCACCCAAATCTCACCTTGAATTGTAATAATACCCATGTGTCAAGGCCAGGACCAGGTGGAGTTAATTAAATCATGGGGAAAGTTTCCCCATTCTGTTTTTGTGATAGCGAGTGAGTTCTCACGAGATCTGGTGGGGTTTTATTTTTTATTTTATTATTTTTTTTGAGACAGAGCCTCACTGTGTCACCCAGGCTGGAGTGCAGTGGCATGATCTCGGCTCACCGCAACCTCTGCCTCCTGGGTTCCAGGGATTCTCCTGCCTCGGTCTCCCAAGTAGCTGGGATTATAGGTGCCCACTACTGCGCACGGCTAATTTTTGTATTTTTAGTAGAGACGAGGTTTTACCATGTTGGCCAGTCTTGTCTCAAACTCCTGACCTCTAGTGATCTGCCCGCCTCGGCCTCCCAAAATGCTGGGATTACAGATGTGAGCCACCATACCTGGTGATCGGATGGTTTTATAAGGGGCTTCTTCCTTTAATCGGCACTGATTCTCTCTCCTCCTGCCCTGTGAAGAGGTGCCTTGTGCCACCATGATTGTAAGTTTCCTGAGGCCTCCCAAGTCATGCTGAACTGTGAGTCAATTAAACGTCTTTTCTTTATGAATATCCAGTCTCAGGTATTTCTTCATAACAGCATGGGAACAGATTAATACTGCTTGTTACGTTTCTTGCAGGCCCTGTGAAAGTCTGTATATTTCTGTATGCTTTTATTTGCTTATTTCTCAAAGCACAAAGATTATTTGGTTGAAAACATCATAAAAGGGAGTGGGTTGCATTTGATAATCTCACTTTTTCTTTGGAGGGAAGGAAATGAGTAGTGGAGATTTAATACCTATATCAATAGTGGGGATTTAAAACCTATATCACGAAGATTTGGACCAGAGAGTTTGACCAGTTTGTGGAAGATGAGCAAATGTGTTGATGGGCACTGAGAAGGAACCCTACCCGGAGCCTCCAATTTTCACCTGCAGATTCAGGTGTATCTGTGCATGTCTAGAGGTCTGGTGTAGTAGTTCTGAAAATAGTCAATTTGAGAGACAGACCAGGTTATCCTCTGTAAGGAAAGTAAATCTAAGAGAAGTAGCTACTTGGACTCAGACTTACAGGGCTGCTCCATTTAGCAGAGATACAGAGTACTTTTGGAGTCCTTCCTGAGATTGTTTTATGACTGTATGCTCTCTGAAACCTTAAGAACTCGAATTCAAGCTGGGCATAGTGGCTCACGCCTGTAATCCCAGCCCTTTGGGAGGCCGAGGTGGGTGGATCACTTGTGGTCAGGAATTCAAGACCAGCCTTGCCAACATGGCAAAACATTGTCTCTACTGAAAATACAAAAATTAGCCAGACATGGTGGGCACGCCTGTAAGTCTCAGCTACTTTGGAGGTTCAGGCAGCAGAATCGCTTAAACCCATGAGGTAGAGGTTGCAGTGAGCCAAGATTGCTCCACTGCACTCTAGCCTGGGAGACAGATCAAGACCCTGTCTTGAAAAAATGAATAAATAAATAAATAGAATTCAAATTCACATAAAAGTTCCTGAGAGTGCTTCTTTTACTAAAAACCCATGCAATGGATGGTGACTCTAAGGTAGAAAAAGGGCTTCCTTCCCACACCAGTAGGGAACACTGCATGATAAGGCCACGAGGAGAGTGCCAAAAGACTGCTGGGACAGCAGCAGCATGGCCTGCAGCTTAGCACAGGGAAGAGTATTGAGTATTGACAGCAACTAAGAAAAAGATTCTGCTATTGATATTCCTGTCACAGACAGGAGGTCAAATGTCTTTGTTTGTGTACTATTCACAAAAGAATAGTCTGTGTCATGCTTTTACTCAAGCACCGTAGAATACTTATGGGTTTTAAAAACAAGACATACATTTGTTATACGTATGGGCTCTATTATAACACTGGTAACACTGCGCTCTAATTGTTGATTTTTACCACTAGACAGTGAACTCCTTAAGGAGAAGGACTGGATTATGCTTTTTTTTTTTTTTTTTTTGAGACAGGGTCTTGCCCTGTCACCCAGGCTGGAGTACAGTGGAGCGCAAGCTCGGCTCACTGCAACCTCCACCTCCTGGGTTCAAGCAATTATCCTGCCTCAGCCTCGCGCATAGCTGGGATTACAGACATGTGCCACCACACCTGGCTAATTTTTGTATTTTTAGTAGAGATGGGGTCTTGAACTCCTGACTTCAAGTGTTCCACCTCGGCCTCCCAGTGCTGGGATTACAGGTATGAGCCACTGCACTCGGCCTGCATATCGTATCTTTATCTCTGAGTACCTGACACAGAGGCAGTGCTGAAATACATATTTGTATTAATGGGAAGAAATTAAATGTTGGTTTATAACTCTGCATTCTGTAATATCTCAGACTGATTATTCTCCCTTATTACTTTACTACAGAAATTGTGAAATTGGTTTCAGGCTTGTACCTCTATCCAGGTTATATCAGGATGTTTTGTTTACTGCTACAGTGTCAATGACTAAAACACTGGATCATCAATATAATTTTATTAGAAAGTATTCACAATCGAAAACTACAACTCCCTCACTGTTTCCCAAAAGTAAGGAAAGTCATACAAAAATGTCATGTGTTCTATGTGAAAAATACAATGGATTATAGACTTACAAATGCTCCTTTAGTTCCTCCCTTATTTCATTTCTAAAGAAAGACTATTCATTTACTTTCATAATTAAAATATATAATCAAGAACACTAAATACAAATAAAATGATTATTGTTTGAAGCTGATTCATTTAAAAATGTGTCATATTCCTGGAGGATTCAACAGAATCACCCACTATCAAATCAATTACTCCTTGATAACTATGCTACTCAGTGGAGAATACAACTATGAAATGAAAACATTATGCGATTTATTATTAGTATATGAGGAATGATTTCTGTGTGTGTGAGAAATCTATTATGACTTGTCTTTATCCATGTTTCTCTACAGGGCAAGAATATAAAATGTTGTCATCCGACACTTGCAGACAGCTATTATTTTATACTTCTGATAGTAACATAGTGACACTAATTTGGAAAGTCCTCTTTAACAATATTTCTCAAATATTATATGCAGATTATCTACAACAAAATTACAGGTACTTGTTAAAAATTCATAATACTGAGCTCCACCCGCAAGCACCCCACCTGCACCAGGAGTCTGCATTTTACCAATTATGTATTCAGAACAAACAACAACAAATTCTACTCTATTTGGCTAATTGCATTCTGACCACTCAATACAGGCTGCATATTTCATAGGAATTCAAAAGAAGCAAAGATCTGTGAGGCCTGGAGAGATGAGACATGAACTAGACCTTCACATTGTGTAGGGATTTCAGATAGGTGTTACATGATAAAGCAAGTCAACAGCAAATGGAGTGTTTGATGGGGTGAATGTATGCACAGATAAATTAATAAATAAATATGATCTGACTCTCCTTCATACTAATCGTCCAGATATCAATATTTTTTCAGTGGGAAACTAAAATAGTTGCCTGGTATTTCATTGCACATTTGAAAATAGTTCTTTATGGGACAAAGTTGATAAGCTATTTAGAGTATCAGCCCGTGAGACCTGGAATCTTGTCTTTCTTATTTAACTGCATATCACAGGTACTAACTGACTGTTTAGATTATGCCATGGAATATAAGGTGGCATTCTAAGTAAAAGAGATAGAATGCGTGATTATAGGGCAATGGGAATGAGAAGACACATTTTTAATTTATGATTTAAAAAAGTTAATTTAAACCAGTGTGCTTTGGTAACATGTATTTATGACACATCTTCTGATCATGAAGCACTTTCACTTCTTTAATCATTTGATTCTCACAAACATCCTACAAATTATGAGTTAGTCTCTTTTTAAGTGAGAAAGCTTTTTATTTAAGCTCATATGTCCTAGAAAAATTGTAGTTTGACATGTTGTTGTTTATCTCCACTTAGTAATGTCTATTCACTTATAGTGTAGCTCCCCCTTATTTGAATAAAGAATGGACTCTGGTTGTGGAACACATTAAGAGTTAATTTATAAATCGGATATTTATTGAATTGCTAAGTGATAGGCCTTTGTAAACATAAATTTAAAGACTGGCTTCCCAGATCTCAGTTAAGACTTGACATCCGATAACAACCTCCGATTATCAATTGTTTGACCCCAAATGCATTTTCTACTAAGTTTTCTCTTTGAGAAAGCAGTACTAGGGACTATTGTAGTAAACTTTATGAGAGACAGTAGGCTTTGTTTGAGAGCAGTAGAAAGCACTCAGCCTGTCTTCTCTTTTTCACTATTTAAAACTGGCCTCATATCTTCTTGATCTCAAAAGCCTCTTCCTTTACCTGTTTTCCAGTCAATGCTCACAAACCAAAGAAGCTTAGTTGGAATCCTGATTCTGACTGTTCATCAGCTATATACATACTGGCTGTCCACATTTTTCTTGAAATTTTTGCAGAGGGTATAGAGTCTTAGGACAAATTGCTACTGAAGTTTTTCTTACTGTACATTTCAGAAAGGCTAATAAGGTTATTTACTACCACAGCAGTGTTGCTTCTAACTCAATCAGCTCTTCAGCCATAGGGTGAACAATGAGTAGTGAGTTTTCTGAATTGATCCACTGGAGTCTAACAAGACAAGCACCCAAAAATAGATGATTAGTTTAGAGGTTCACTGTAAAAGAATACATAAAAACTGATAACAAAGAGGAAGACTAAGCTACTCCAAGTGGGGCAAAATAACAAAGATGTGGGGCTAACAAAGCATTATATTTGGAGGGGGAAAAAGTATTTTAAAAATACCATTTGTAAGCAAGTATAATGTGTGGCCATTTTGGAAACACAGGACTGTGTATTTGATACCTTGAATTTGACTTTGAGAATGAGGCAGTTACTAACATGAGTCCCCACATGCATAGCTCAAGGTATTATGATCCCTGTGTATAATGTTTAATAAATGGGAGTATTATAAATGAATTATTAAAGGGAGAATTCTTTAGAGGGTACATACTTTTGTAATATTTAATGTTTAAATATCAGGTAGGGAAAAATAGATTTCTCAAGTTGAGGATTTTAAAACAATGCTTTGCCTTTAAAAGCTCTTGTTCACCCAAGTCAATCATTTCTCTTTGTGTAATACACAAAGACCCAGCCTGGGGGAACATTGGGAGCAGTTTTACATTTACAGCAAACTTTCATTGCATAGTGTTTCACAGATGAGTGTATGCATTCTGGAGAGATCATATTAGATTCATTTCTGAAGCACAGCTGACTCCCAATAACACAGAGCTCTGCTACTCACAAATTAAGAAATTATGGTATAGAACGTTCAGGACTGCACTCAGCAACAAGCAGCACACAGTGCACTTCACAGGGGAAAAGAAGTGAAGACAAGGTTTTCCTGTTGTATCTGATATTCTAACCTTAGTTTAGAATGATGAATGTTTATATTTAGGAAAATGGGGATGAATACTATGGTGAACTGGACAGGGCTCTGTTATAACAAAAAGAAAGTAAAAAAAAAAAAAAAAAGAATTAGATCCCTTAGGATAGCAATCTGTGTCTCCACCTTCTTCCACTGTCCCCGAGCTCTAAAAATGTTAATCAAACATCTGAGAGTGAAGCCATGCAGAGCCAGGGTGGGCACTACCATTAAGGACATGGTAGGGAGTAGAGGGAGATCCTGGTTTTTGGGGGAGTAGCACAAAAGATCTTGATAAATTTTATCTGATAAATATAGTTGATAGTTGTAGCCTTCATTTGAAAATTCCTTGTTTACACCCTAGGTTTCAAAGGATAGCACAAAAGATTTGCAAGAAGTTCAAAACAGCAAAGGGAGCTTGAGGTAAAAGGTCAATATTCAGCTCAATGCCCCTAAAGTCCTTTATGAGGACAAATTCCATGACACCCATGAAGAATTAAGCACCTTTTGATCTCTATAGCCCAAGGATCTATATGCACATTGTACAATGCAGTGAGTTGAATGATTAAAGAAGATAAATTTCAGTGAAGTATCATGTAGGCAGACTGTGCCTAGAAGGCAGAATTATAAAATGAATGATCTAGAAGGAACTAGTGTTTCTTAAGTCCCACTGTGACTTCAGTGGAAACTGGCTAATGTGAGGTAAACACACAGATGTCGGCAATTTTTACAAAAAGTTGAAGCACCATGAAGCAATTGCCATTTGATTAATGCCATTAAAGTTAGTGAGGTTTGGAGAGAACCCACAGACCCTCTGAAGGAAGTGGATTGCTCCTGAAGCACCAGGAGGCACCCCAAATACTGTGCTGGCATTCACAGCTAAGAGACCCACAGTCAGTTCACATCACAGGACTCTGTGCAGACAACCTCCAGTATCAGCCTGGAGCCTGGTAGACTTGCTGCATGGCTAGATCCAGAAGAGAGATAACACTCACTTCAGCTCGGCTTTCAGGAAGCCACATCCCTAGGAAAAGGGGGAGAGTACTACATCAAGGAAACATCCCATGGAACAAAAGAATCTGAACAACAGCCTTGAACCCTAGATCTTCCTTCTGACAGCGCCTACCTAAATGAGAAGGAACCAGAAAACCAACTCTGGTAATATGACAAAACAAGGTTCTTTAACACCCCCCTCAAAATCACACTAGCTCACCAGTAATGGATCCAAACCAAGAATAAATCCCTTATTTACATTAAAAAGAATTCGGAAGGTTGGGCTGGGCATGGTGGCTCATGCCTGTAATCCCAGCACTTTGGGAGGCCAAGGGGAGTGGACCACCTGAGGTCAGGAATTCAACACCAGCCTGGCCAACATGGTGAAACCCTGTCTCTACTAAAAATACAAAAATTATCCAGGTGTGGTGCCAGGCACCTGTAGTCCCAGCTACTCAGGAGGCTGAGGCAAGAGAATTGCTTGAACCCAGGAGGCGGAGGTTGCAGTGGGCAGAGATTGCACTACTGCACTCCAGCCTGGGTGACAGATCAAGACTCCATCTCAAAAAATAAATCAATGAATAAGTAAATAAGAAGATGAGTTATTAAATTAATCAGGGAAGCACCAGAGAAAGGTGAAGCCCAATTTAAGGAAGTCAAAAAAAAGATACAAGAAATGAGGAGAGAAATTTTCAATAAAATTGATAGTATAAATTAAAAAAAAATCAAAACTTCAAGAAACAATGCACTTACAGAAATGCAAAATGCTCTGGAAATTCTCAGCAATAGAATTAAACAAGCAGATGAAAGAACTTCAGAGTTTGAAGACAAGGTTTTCCAATTAACCCAATCCAACAAAGACAAAAATAAAAGAATAAGAAAATATGAACAAAGCCTCCAAGGAATCTGGGATTATGTTAAACAACCAAACCTATAGAATAATTGGTGTTCCTGAGGAAGAAGAGAAATCTAAAAGTTTCGAAAACATAGTTGGGGGAATAACAGAGGAAAACTTTTCTGGCCTTGCTAGAGACATAGACATCCAAATACAAGAAGGTCAAAGAACACCTGGGAAATTCATCGCAAAAAGTTTATCACCTAGGCACACTGTCATCAAGTTATCTAAAGTTAAGATGAAGGAAAGAATCTTGAGAGCTGTGAGGCAAAAGCACAAGGTAACCTATAAAGGAAAGCCTATCAAAGTAACAGAAGATTTCTCAGCAGAAACCCTACAAGCTAGAAGAGATTGGCACTCTGTCTTCAGCCTCCTTAAACAAAACAATGATCAGCCAAGAATTTTGTATCTAGTGAAACTAAGCTTCATAAATGAAGGAAAGATAAGGTCTTTTTCAGACAAATGCTGAGAGAATTTGCCACTACCAAGCCAGCACTACAAGAACTGCTAAAAGGAGCTCTAAATCTTGAAACAAATACTGGAAACACATCAAAACAAAACCTCTTTAAATCTTACAGGACCTATAAAATAAAAATACAATTAAAAAACAAAAGCAAGGTATACAGGCAACAAATAGCATAATGAATGGAATGGTACCTCACCTCTCAGTACTAACTTTGAATGCAAATGGCCTAAATGCTCCATTTAAAAGATACAGAATTGCAGAATAGATAAGAATTCATCAATCCTCAGCTGCCTTCAAGAAACTCATCTAACACATAAAGACTCACATAAACTTAAAGTGAAGGGGTGAGAAAAGCCATTCCATGCAAATGGATACCAAAGCAAGCAGGAGTAGCTATTCTAACATCAGACAGAACAAACTTTAAAGCAACAGCAGTTAAAAAAGACAAAAAGGGACATTATATAATGACAAAAGGCCTTGTCCAACAAGAAAATATCACAATTCTAAATATATATGCACCTGAAGTTTGGAACACTAGAGTTCCCAAATTTATAAAACAATTACTGATAGACCTAATAAATGAGACAGGAACACAATAATAGTGGGGGATCTTAATGATCCACTGACAGCACTAGATGGTTCATCAAGACAAAAAGTCAACAAATAAACAATGGATTTAAACTATAACCCGGAACAAACGGACTTAACAGATATTTACTGAATGTTGTACTCAACAACTGCAGAATACACATTCTATTCATCAGTGCGTGGTACTTTCTCTAAGATAGACATATGATAGGCCACAAAACAAGCCTCAATAAATTTAAGAAAACTGAAATTATATCAAGCACTCTCTCAGACCATAGTTGAATAAAACTGGAAATCAACTCCAAAAGAAACCTTCAAAATCATGCAAATATGTGGTAATTCAATAACCTGTTCCTGAATGATCATTGGGTCAAAAATTAAATCAAGCTGAAAATCTAAAAAATTCTCAAACTGAATGACAACAGTAACACAACCAATCAAAATCACTGGGAAACAGCAAAGGCAGTGCTAAAAGGAAAATTCATAGCCCTAAATGCCTACATCAACAAGTTTGAAAGAGCACAAACATATAATCTAAGGTCACACCTCAAGGAACCAGAGAAACAAGAAAAAAACAAACCCAAACCCAGCAGCAGAAAGGAAATAATCAAGATCAGAGCAGAACTACATGAAATTGAAACAAAAAAATACAAAAGATAAATGAAACAAAAAATGGATTCTTTGAAAAGATGAATAAGATTGATAGACCATTAGCAAGATTAACCAACAAAAGAAGAAATAAAATTCAAATAAGCTCAATTGGAAACAAAACAGGAGATACTACTACTGACACCACAGAAATACAAAAGATCATTCAAGGCTACTAAAAACACCTTTATGCACATAAACTAGAAAACCAATAGGAGACAGATAAATTCTTGGAAAGATACAACCTTCTTTGCGTAAATCAGGAAGAATTAGATACCCTGAACAGACCAATAATAAGCAGCGAGATTAAAATGGTAATGAAAACAATTGCCAACAAAAAAGGTCCAGACCAGATGAATTCCCAGCAGAATTATACCAGACATTCAAAGAATTGTTACCAATCCTATTGGCATTATTCCACAAGAAAAAGAAGGAGAGAAACCTCCCTAAATCATTCTGTGAAGCCAATATCACCCTAATACCAAAGCCAGAAAAGGACAAAACCAAAAAGGAAAACTACGGACCAATAACGCTGATGAACATAGATGCAAAAATCCTTAACAAAATACTAGCTAACCAAATTCAAAAACATATCAAAAAGATAATCCACCATGATCAAGTGGGGTTCATACCAGGGATGGAGGGATGGTTTAACATATGCAAGTCAATAAATGTGATACAGCACATAAACAGAATTAAAAACAAAAATCACATGATCATCTCAATAAATGCAGAATAAGCATTTGACAAAATCCAGCATCCCTTTGATTAAAACTCTCAGTAAAATCGGCATACAAGGGATATATCTCAACATAATAAAATCTACCTATGACAAACTCACTACCAACATCATACTGAATGGAAAAAAGTCTAAAGCATTTCCTCTGAGAACTGGAACAAGACAAGGATGCCTGATCTCATCAGTTCTTTTCAATATAGTACTGGAAGTCCTAGCCAGAGCAATCAGACAAGAGAAAGAAATAAAGGGCATCCAAATTGGTAAAGAGGAAGTCAAACTGCTGCTGTTTGCTGACGATATGATTGTTTACCCAGAAAACCCTAAAGACTCCTCCAGAAAGCTCCTAGAACTGATTTAAAAATTCAACAAAGTTTCTGGATACAAAATTAATGTACACAACTCAGTAGCTCTTCTATACACCAACAGAGACCAAACTGACAATGAAATCATGAACTCAACCCCTTTTACAATAGTTGCAAAAAATATATAAAACAAAATAGTTAGGAATATACCTAACCAAGAAAATGAAAGAACTCTACAAGGAAAACTATGAAACACTGCTGAAATAAATCATAGACAACACAAACAAATGGAAACACATCCCATGCTCATGGATAGGTAGAATCAATATTGTGAAAATGGCCATACTACCAAAAGCAATCTACAAATTCAACACAATCTCCATCAGAATACTACCATTATTCTTCACAGAACCAGAAAAAACAATCCTAAAATTTACATAAAACCAAAAATTAGCCCACACAACCAAAGCACGACTAAGCAAAAATAACAAATCTGAAGGCATCACATTACCTGATTTCAAACTGTATTATCAGTCCACATTCAACCAAAACAGCATGGTACTGTTATAAAAATAGGCACATAGACCAATGGAACAGAATAGAAGAACCAATAAATAAACCTGAATACGCATAGCCAATTGATCTTCAACAAGGCGAACAAAACCATAAAGTGGGGAAAGAACACTCTATTCAACAAATGCTGCTGGGATAATTGGAAAGCCACATGTAGGAGAATGAAACTGGATCCTTGCCTATCACCTTATATAAAAACCAACTCAAGATGGATCAAGGAGTTAAATCTAAGACCTGAAACTATAAAATTCTGGAGTTAACAATGGAAAAACCCTTCTAGACATTGACTTAAGCAGGTGTTTCATGACCAAAAGCCCAAAACCAAATGCAACAAAAACAAAGATAAATAGCTGGGAGTGAATTACTAAAGAGCTTTTGCACGGCAAAAGAACAGTCAGCAGAGTAAACAGACAACCCACAGAGTGGGAGAAAATCTTTGCAATCTATACATCTGACAAAGGACTAATATCCAGAATTAATATCCAGAATCTACAACAAACTCAAACAAATTAGCAAGAAAAAAAAATCCCATCAAAAAGCGGGTTAAGGACATAGACAATTCTCAAAAAAAGATAAACAAATGGCCAATGAACATATGAAAAAATGCCCAACATCACTAATGATCAGAGAAATGCAAACCAAAACCACAATGCAATACCGCCTTACTCCTGCAAGTATGGCCATAATTAAAAAATTAAAAAATAATAGATGTTGGCACAGATGCGGTGAACAGGGAACACTTCTACATTGCTGGTGAGAATGTAAACTAGTACAACCACTATGGAAAACAGTGTGGAGATTCCCTAAATAACTAAAAGTAGAACTACCATTTCATCCATCAGTCTTACTACTGGGTATCTACCCAGAGGAAAATAAGTCATTATTTGAAAAATATACTTCCACATGCATGTTTATAGCAGCACAATTCACAACTGCAAAAAGTGGAACCAACCCAAATGCCCATCAATCAATGAGCGGATAAAGAAAGTATGATACATCACTCAGCCATAAAAAGGAATGCGTTAACAGCATTTGCAGTGACCTGGATGAGATTGGAGATGAAACAACTCAGGAATGGAAAACCAAACATTATGTGTTCTCACTCACAAGTGGGAGCTAAACTACGAGGATGCAAAGGCATAAGAATGACACAATGGGCTTTGGGGACTCAGGAGGAAAGGATGGGAAGGGGGCGAGGGATAAAAGACTACAAATTGTGTGCAGTTTATACTGCTCAGGTGATGAATGCACCAAAGTCTCACAAATCATCACTAAAGAACTTACTCATGTAACCAAACACCACTTGCTCCTAAATAACCTATGGAAAGGAAAAAAAATTTTAAAGTTAGTGAGGATTAAGTTCTGGAAGTTAGAAAAGAAAATGTTAAAGAGCTTGGGTGGAAGTGAAAGGGAGACAGGGTTTGGAATAATAAAATAATTCGAAAACTATAATGTAAACAAGAAATTTTCAAAAGAAGGATATGACTATCAAATGTTTTTATTAGATGACATCTGTCATGTATCATGCTAGATTGAGAAGGAAGTTAAAAGGCACACATAAAATCATATCTGATACTCAACTGTTACACCCTAAGAGGAACAGAGAAGGTATCAAATATTTACATAACTAGTTGAAAGCAGGATGCTTGAGTAGAAGATGAGGTCTGCAAAGTGAATAAGGTTCTCTTCTATGCTAGAAAGTATGCAGAAAGTAAAATTTGGCTCTAAATTTAAAAGTATTTTAAATGGCAGAGTAAAAAGTAGATGTAAGGAGAGAAAGATATGCTAGAAAGGGAAGAAACAGAAGGTTTTTTGCCTTTTACTAGGATTGAGAGAGAGGAAGAAAAGGAGAGCTAACTGTATTTGAGCAGTTTTAGCAACAGAAATGATTTTATTTATAGACAAACAATTGCTGAAGAGACTGTATAATTTAATCCCTTGAGAGGTTTTTTCTTCCTTAATGACATACTTATACATGTTTTGAGTGAAACAATATTTGTAAAACATCTGGACAAATTAATATGAATTCTAATGTCTTGACGTATATAAAGGTCCTTGAAACATTATCAAGGCATAGATAATAGAGATTCTAAGTAGGTTTGCTTCACCTCTCTAGACATCCTAGAAAGTCACAAAGGAAATAGCAGTTTAAAAATATAATTATTAAAATGCTAATGTGATTCACCTATTTTAAAAACCTGGATCATTATAAAACTATATGATTATGACTGTTCCCAATAACTCAGCAATGGGGCCCTAGATGCTTCTAGGCTGAGTTTTGCAGGTGAGAATAACATATCTGGTCATGACAACCTTCTCTTTGTAACTTCAATACTCAAAATGATCATAAAGTGAAATGATTTCAAACTAGAACAAATGCATATGGGTAGTAAGAAAATACGCATGACCTGAATGGTAATGCCTAGGTTTTCTTCTAGGGTTTTTATGGTTTTAGGTCTAACATTTAAGTCTTTAATCCATCTTGAATTGATTTTTGTATAAGGTGTAAGGAAGGGATCCAGTTTCAGCTTTCTACATATGGCTAGCCAGTTTTCCCAGCACCATTTATTAAATAGGGAATCCTTTCCCCACTGCTTGTTTTTCTCAGGTTTCTCAAAGATCAGATAGTTGTAGATATGTGGCATTATTTCTGACGGCTCTGTTCTGTTCCATTGATCTATATCTCTGTTTTGGTACCAGTACCATGCTGTTTTGGTTACTGTAGCCTTGTAGTATAGTTTGAAGTCAGGTAGTGTGATGCCTCCAGCTTTGTTCTTTTGGCTTAGGATTGACTTGGCGATGCGGGCTCTTTTTTGGTTCCATATGAACTTTAAAGTAGTTTTTTCCAATTCTGTGAAGAAAGTCATTTGTAGCTTGATGGGGATGGCATTGAATCTGTAAATTACCTTGGGAAGGATGGCCATTTTCACGATATTGATTCTTCCTACCCATGAGCATGGAATGTTCTTCCATTTGTTTGTATCCTCTTTTATTTCCTTGAGCAGTGGTTTGTAGTTCTCCTTGAAGAGGTCCATGGGCAAGGACTTCATGTCTAAAACACCAAAAGCAATGGCAACAAAAGCCAAAATTGACAAATGGGATCTCATTAAACTCAAGAGCTTCTGCACAGCAAAGGAAACTACCATCAGAGTGAACAGGCAACCTACAAAATGGGAGAAAATTTTTGCAACCTACTCATCTGACAAAGGGCTAATATCCAGAATCTACAATGAACTCCAACAAATTTACAAGAAAAAAACAAACAACCCCATCAAAAAGTGGGCGAAGGACATGAACAGACACTTCTCAAAAGAAGACATTTATGCAGCCAAAAAACACATGAAAAAATGCTCACCATCACTGGCCATCAGAGAAATGCAAATCAAAACCACAATGAGATACCATCTCACACCAGTTAGAATGGCAATCATTCAAAAGTCAGGAAACAACAGGTGCTGGAGAGGATGTGGAGAAATAGGAACACTTTTACACTGTTGGTGGGACTGTAAACTAGTTCAACCATTGTGGAAGTCGGTGTGGCAATTCCTCAGGGATCTAGAACTAGAAATTCCATTTGACCCAGCCATCCCATTACTGGGTATATACCCAAAGGACTATAAATCATGCTGCTATAAAGACACATGCACACGTATGTGTATTGCAGCATTATTCACAATAGCAAAGACTTGGAACCAACCCAAATGTCCAACAATGATAGACTGGATTAAGAAAATGTGGCACATATACACCATGGAATACTATGCAGCCATAAAAAATGATGAGTTCATTTCCTTTGTAGGGACATGGATGAAATTGGAAATCATCATTCTCAGTAAACTATCGCAAGAACAAAAAACCAAACACCGCATATTCTCACTCATAGGTGGGAACTGAACAATGAGAACACATGGACACAGGAAGGGGAACATCACACTTTGGGGACCGTTGTGGGGTGGGGAGAGGGAGGAGGGATAGCATTGGGAGATATACCTAATGCTAGATGACGAGTTAGTGGGTGCAGCGCACCAGCATGGCACATGTATACATATGTAACTTACCTGCACATTGCGCACATGTACCATAAAACCTAAAGTATAATAATAATAATAATAATAATTAAATCAAAAAAAAAAAGAAAATACGCATGAAATACGAGAAAGAAAGAAAAGACAATTTTGACACCAAAATTAAAAGAGTACTTCTGAAATGTAAAGGAAGAGTAATTAGGATGATCTGCCATGGCAAAAAGCAAAATGTAGGTTTCTGAAAGAAAAGAGAGAAAGGGAATAAGCAGATGATACTGTTTGAATTGTCAAAAAAATACCTCAGGAAATAAAAATAATAATTTTATGTTTTAAATGAATGTTAATATTGCTTGTATTTATATAATGTATTTGATATGCACCATTGGGCTTATTCTTATTTTTAAAAACAATTAATGTAATATATTAATTATTCTGGACACAAATGAATTGTTACCTCCGGGTGTAGTTTTGTGGAAGCCAGCTTTCCTTTTCTTATTTATTAGATTTCACTAATATAATTATGTTGTTATGGAGCTTTAATGTAACTATTTAAATTTCACTCCCATTACTCATGAACATATAGAACATACTTTGTGCATGTGAAGCTAGAGCCACTGGATAGTTTTAAGTAAGCTTTCCTTTTAAGTGAATCACATAACAATGTCGTCTGATTATAAACATGAATGTGATCTACTCTGGTTAGAATGCAGAAACTTTTCAGTATGTCAAGAGGGTGGGTATTGGAACTTAGATGGGGAGAGAATAGCTGGGCTGGAATTGAGTTCAGAAATATATATGCTATTTAACTTTGGATAATCACTTTAGTTTAATTAACTTATCCTTAAAATAAATGATATTTGAGGAAGGTTTTAATTTTATAAACTATCACACTAATATTCTATGTGTTTTTAACAGTAAATATAATCTTATTATCTATCTTGTATCACGCTTTGGAAATATGACTTGTGAAATTTTGATCTTCAAGTTAACATAATAAATACATGTGCACACACACAGAGTTTAGGGATGCTGACCACCTTGAGGAGTCAAAAAATTACATATAGATTTATGAAGATAAGTCTACATAAATTTATATTGATATCTTATAAACTATATGAATCTATATATTAGTAGTTAAGTTTTGATTCCTTCAAAACTTAACTACTAACAGCCTATTGTTGACTGTAAGTTTTATGAATAACATAAATAACTGATTAACATATTTTTGTTATATATATTATATACTGAATTCTTACAATAAAGTAAGCTAAATAAAATAAAATGTTATTAAGAAAATCATAAGGAAGAGAAAATATGTGTACTATTTATGAAGTGGAATTTGATCATCATACAGGTTTTTTATTACCATCACCTTCAGGTCAAGTAAGATAAGGAGGTGGAGGAACAAGCAGGGGTGGCAGAGATGGAAGAGGTGGAGGAAGTGGAAGGAGGAGGTAAGAAGAGGCAGGCACATTTAGTGTAAATTTACAGAAATACATCATGATTTCTGTCTGACTTTTGCTTTTTTATTTCTCCAAAAATATTTCTATATGGTACAAACCCTTCTTCCATCATTTGCTTTAGTTTCAGTGCGCATATCATAGAATACTTGATGTCATGAGAGAAGTCAAAAGCACTCTAAAACAATCAGAGTTGACAGACACTAGATCATCTTCTCTTACATCATTAGACACTAGATTGTCTAATGTCAATTTGTTTTCTGGCACTACTTTTTCTACATCTTCCTCATCATCTGGCACTAGTTCAGAAGCACTCATCTCCATCAAGTTGTATTGTGTTAATTCCTCTGGTGTGGTATCTATTAGTTCTAGAATTTCTCCAAGAACCATAGCTTGAAGCCTTCTGATTCCCTGTTTTTGGCCAAATCCACAATCTTTTTCATGATTTTATTGATTGGCTCTGTTATAAATCCTGTAAAGTCACACAGAACATCTGGACAAAGTTCTCTTCAGCAGGATTTGTTGTTTGGGGCTTGATGTTTTTTCTGTAACAATGATGACATCTTCAGTGTTGTAATCCTTCCATAATTTTATAATGTTCTTGCTATTGAGATTCTCTCCCATAGCACTGACAATCCTCTTCATAAAGTACCACGTGTAATGACCATTAAAAGTCCTTATGATCCTGAGCTAGAGACTGATATAGAGCTGTTGTGTTTGGGGACAAGTAGACAACTCAACACTCATGGTGTTGAACTCATGGGGTTCTGGGTGGCTAGAGGCATTCTACAGCATCAAAAGGGCTTTAAGAAACAGTTCCTTGCTGGCCGGTTACTTCCTGACTTCAGGTACAAAGCATCAATGGAACCAATCTAGAAAATGGATTTTCATTGTCTAGGCTTTTTTGTTATACAACCAGAAGACTAGCAGCTTGTGTTTATCTCTTCCTTTCAAGATTCAAGGGTTGTAACTACATAGATAGATAGGCATAGATAGGGATAGCCCAGATCATAAACCCAATCGCATTTGCACAAGCAGTAGAATTAGCCTATCTTTTTCTGCCTTAAACTCTAATATTCATGTCTCTTTCTAACTAGTAAATGTCCTTTGTGACTTTTTTTTCCCAGAATAGGGCACTTTCATATGCATGAAAAACCTGTTCATGCAGATATTCTTTCTTCTCAATGATTTCGTTAATGGTATCTGGAAGCTCATCTGCTGCTTCTTGGACAGCAGAAGCTGCTTCTCCTGTTATCTTGACATTTTTAAGGCCAAACCTCTTTCTAAAATTATCAACCCATCCTTTGCTGGCATTGAATTCTCCAGCTTTATATCTTTCGCTTACCTTTTGCTTTAAGTTGTCATATGATGACTTTGCTTCTTCTCAGGTTATATTAGAGTCTGTAGGTATGCTTTTTTTATGGCTATTCTGCAGCCACATAAAAGCTGAATTTTTAATACAAGATTTTGTAAAAAGTATTTCACAAAACAATGCAAGATTTTTGTCCCTATTGGATAGCTGCAGCAATGGCTTTGTGAATGTTTTTATCTTTTTTCTATTTGTTTTTCTTTACAATGGTCCTTCTGTGGGATCCTTTTATTTTGAAATTCTGGACAACTGCAGCTATATACCCCAATTCAATGTACATATTAAGCAATTCAGCTTTTTCTTGATGTCATGACTTTTCTCTGATTCTTGGGAGCACTTCCAGAATCACCAGTGGTACTTCGCATGGGTTCCATAGTGATAGTCAAGGTTTATGCTATTGCACTTAACATGACGAAAAATATGTGAGAACCAGGATAAATCACTTTTTGCTGCAATATGCAATTTACTGGAAAGACAAATTGCTCACACAGAGATGATTACTATCACACAGCATTTTAATTGGATACCTACAACACTTCAGCTCACCATAGTAGTAACAGGAGGTTGCTAAAGTTATTGCAGTAGTAGAGTATACATTACAGTGAATTTTATGCAGTTATGTTTTAATACTGCATCTTTACATTTCTTTACAGTACTGTCAACTGTAAATGGTATAATGTATAGTCAGTGTTTCTGTATGTTTTAATACATTTTAACATTTTATCATAGATTTGTGGATATTTTATAGTAGTAAATGACAAAATAAACTATCTACATGTATTTTATGCATTCATGTCATAGTTTGCTTCTTAATTTTTCAAATTTATAACCCATGTGATTGATCTGTGAGTTTTTTTTCAAACTCTCACAAAACTCCAAAAACTTTTCCAATATATTTATTGAAATAAATCCACATTTAAGTAAATTTGTACCACTTAACATGTTGTGTTGTTCAAGGGTCAACTGTATACATAAATTACATTATAAAATCTATTATTCCAAAATAATTAATTACTATGTCGAGCTTGAAAGCAAATATAACAGTTTTATTTTGAAAATGAAGTTCACATGATAAACATGAAGATTACGTTATGCTTCTAACATAAAATTCTGTGAATTTCTTTGTGCATCTCTCTGGTATTTTCACAATGATATGGCATTGTACATATACATTATCATCATGTCTTTGCTATTTCAGCATGGATCCAATTTCAAATGTGTTTTCTTATTGGAAAACCATGTGTCAGGTAGACTTTCCATATAATTGGCTTACGCAATCTGATCATTGTTTCCACAACATGTTAATCTACCTTGTACTCCCTTAAGGCAGCTAATTACTAGAAATAAGAGGCATGCCAATTACATTTTCAATATATCCTGAGAAGGGTATCTTAATTTGTTTCCTGTGAATTTTATCCTGTAAATGGTGATAAATGCCAACTTCTGAAATCTTTCTGATAGTTAAGTGTAGTTTAAAATTTTTCTGACAGATATGTTTGGAATATATTTGGAACTCTTTTAGGAAAGCAAAGTCCCTCTACAAAATAATGTAGCTTAAAATCTATCAATCTTTCTCTATGTTTGTGTCAAATAAACACAGATAGCAACATTAATTCAAGAGAGTTTCATAAACAGAGCTTAAAAGAAAAGGACATAGGTTTAGTTTCTTTTTAAAATCTGCAACTTTTTTAATGGATTACATAAATTAAAGTTTATTTAGAATATAAGAAAATAAATTTTGAAGTATTTTTACAGTTGAAATGCCTTTATGTTACTGAATTCATTCACTCACAATTTAATGTAAGATACTGCAATGTAATTTTTAAAGCAAGCCATGGATATATGCAGAAATATTTAATAGCACCCACCTATTCTGCTTTGAGATGTGTTTTTCATGATGAATAGCAACATGTGATACAGTAATAAAAAAACTACAAAAGGCAAAAGAAAAGCGTTTCTGTATAGCACTTCAAGGCAATTTGGAAAGTCACAGGTTCATCATATAAATAATGGCTTCTGAGATCTGATCCTTAGAGTTTCATAAAAATAAATTGCTTTTCAATAGTTAGTGCTGAAGCATTCATTAAGAGAAAGAATTCTACAACAAGGCTCGAGTTCTATATTACACAATAATATTTTTTAAAGGTACATGGACTAAATGGCAAACGCAACTATGTGACTTGATTTTGAATAATCTTTGAAGAAGTCTTAAGGAAAAAAATATTATGATTCCTAGGTGGTGTTTCTCTGTAAAAATAGTCACTACTCCATTTTTACCCTTCCCTGACTGTGCTTGACAATACCCGTACAATTTCAAGCTACTTGACTTCAAGGAAAAGTAATATGCAATATCAGGATTAAACCCAAGGTGAAAGCAATATTTATAAGGAACATAAGTGTTAAAAGGACCCATCACTCATATTTAATCACAAGATAAAAGGTGTTGATAAAAGACGGTTTGCTATATTCTTTAACAGATGGTTTTAATTTATTATAATAAGTAATAGCTAGCAGGTGACACATAACAATTGTATTTTAATGTGATTTCTGAGTTCCCTAAGAGTTGGAAAACTTTCTTCTCATTATTAAAGAGTTGGATGTAGTATTGGTTTGTGTGGGGGGTGGTGATTTTGAAAATTGTCTATCAGTTACCAGTTCAACAGTTAGAAAGAGACCTTCACACTTCCTGCTGATGGACTGAAAAATTTGTCATGTATCAGCACACTCTGGAGTAATGCAAAATTCCTTCCAATGGGCTATCAGTAACTCAGTTGGCCTCGCTAGGGTATTACAAGGAGTTTTTTTTATCGCACTTTGAAGGATAGTAGAGTGCCGTTGCATTCCGAACATGGACATTAAAAAGAGGTAGAAACATTTACATTACCCTTTTGATCTGACAGTCTTTTAAAAACTAGAAAATAACTTTGCTAGTTTTCAACAGAGATCTAACCAGACATTCACAAAGCATTGGTTTTCACCCAACGCTACTGTCAGCCTTCCATGAATTAAGTATAGAGCATGAATCCTTAGTTTTCAGTCCCTAGCTGTAACTAAAATATCTGCAATCGCTCTCCCCCTGGCATCACCATCTTCCCTTCCTCGCATCGCCTCACTTTCCTTACAATAAATTCTGTGTGATTGAGAATGAAAAGCAAAAGCCAAAGTGAAATGGGAAAAAATAGGGCAGGATAAACTTTATCTATCTTGTTGCTTTCTTAAAGAAATCGCAGATCAATCTGCTGGGACACACGAGAGTTGGAAATTTCACTTCAAAGCATGGAATAAATGTTATCTCATTATTTTGTCCCTCACTTTTGAAGGTATTTGGTTTAAGTGATGGCATATAAAAAATAAAATGAATTCAATTCATCATTCTGGCTATGCTGCTGAGTGTCCTGGTAAGAAAATTGATGCTTTATACCATGATTAGAATGTTTTCCATCTTGGCCTAGGATCATTTCATTTTCTTTTAGGAAATGAAAAGAAGTTTTTGTATATGCTGTCAAAACTTCACATTTTCTAAGATTTGTTTAGAGGCATTTTAAGCTCATTATATTAGATTAATTAGAGGATATGGTATATATGGTAACATCTAACCTAAAACTATACACTCTAGGTTATCCAATTTGTTAATTTTCATTTCAAGGTTCAACTAATATGATTTCAGTTTTTTTCTTTTAACAGTGCTATAAATTGCTTGGTGCTGGTTGCAATACATGCAAGAATTGTAACCTCAGGGAAAGGAGTATAAATTAGAACCTAAGGTGGAGGCTCAAGGATAAAATTAGTGAGCTGATTAAAGGTCCTAATAACACTAGAAGCAATTGCCATTGGAAATAGAAAAACTTTCCAATATTCCAAATGCCACTGGAAAATCTGTTTTTTGACTTCTTGGTTAGAAAAATCATGATAATAATTATAAATAATAAAATAGAAGCAGAGAGCTTTTCTAGCCTAATTCTGTGATTTGTTTTATATGACACAGTTTAGTAGTTATATGGGCCCTGTGTATAAAAAATCTATACATTTCAGTAAATAGCTTAAGACTATACATATAGAACAATAAAAGCAAAAAGTGTGATACAAATAGGAGTAACATATTAAGTATACTCTAAGTAAGTGTATCAAGCCATGTCTGTTTTCTACCTTCAACACTAAGATGGTCAATCAGGCGGCTGTGCTTCTACTGCAGAATTCTACAGGCAGAGTCAATGTTCACGAGTTGGGGAATAATGTCTATTTTCCTAGGGAGTTCTATTTAGGATTAAGTAAGATTCTAAATAACTAGAGATAGTAGACAAAAGGCCAGGGAATTATTTAAATTTTTATCAGGATTGCAATCAAATAGAGAGATGTTTATTGCAGCATTCCAGTCCAAGTAAATCAAGAAAGAATGACAAAACAGAATACGAGAAACTGATGCAATATTTTACAGGTTGAGATGGTGAGGAAATGTGTGCCGTGTGACCGCCCAAAACCCTACTCCAGAGCATCCTGTTTTGACTTGGAAAAGTAAGACTAGGTAAGAGTTCCCAGCTGGGTGAGGCTAGAACTCACTTTCATTTCCCAGCTTGACTGCCAGGTATTCACTATTTGGGGTAGGCTGAGTCTCCAAGGGGAATTTCTTCAGTAGGTGAGGCTCCAGATGTTTGAGGAACTTAATTATGGGCAGATATCATTCAACAGTGTTCAGTTCTTAAGAATATAGAGCTGTTTACCAGAAATGCATCACTCAGGAGCCTGTAGTTCCAGAAAATATTTATGAGGATTGCGTATTGGTGGCCCATTGGTCAAATACCATCTGTATAAATGCTTTACTCAGACTCCACAGAGCTTTACACATCTTGAAATAATTTTCTATTTTAAAAATCAGAGTGTTTTCAAATAAATATGTGGATGGTAGGTGCTTTGTGAGAAATTAGTGATGGTGTATTCACATCTCTACATGATAAGGATCAACATCACCAACATTCATGCTCTCTACTTGACCATAAACCCATCATTCTTTACTTATTTATTTATGAGATGGAGTCTCACTCTGTCAGCCAGGCTGGAGTGCAGTGGCACGATCTCGGCTCACTGCAAGCTCCGCCTCCCGAAACCCATCATTCTTACACCTAACCTGTTTTACATACTTGTATTAATTTAACTACCAGCCACTTAGGCCTTTGGGTTTTTAACTGTAGTATTACCAGCCTCTCCTTCTCACTTTATTTTTTTTAAAATATTTTTTGCCTTTATTGAACTGGAAATGATTTTTGTTACTTACTTCTTCAAATTATGATATATGCCTATTAGACAAAGAATCTCATCTGGAAAAACAGAGTATGTGTGCATGGTTCAAGTGGTAAAGCAATATCATGGTTAATTGCTTGGCTTTGAGTCTTAGCTCCATAACACACATCCCTTGTGACACTGGTAAGTTTCTTAACTTTCCTAACCTCAACTGTTTCATCTCTAAAATGAAAACAATTACTATTATAGTATAATATTATGTAATACATATATGTGTGTGCATGTATACATATGTATATATTCTTATAATATATTTAAATAGAGTGCTTTATATGAAAGTATTACAATGGGATAGTAGAGATTATTACAATATAATATAATACAGTATAATAATGGTAATGATAACAATATTTAAGATATATCTATATGCTCACCACTACTTTTCTCTGTGCTCACCTCTACTCTAAGTGCTTTGTATCTACACTTTATTTATTCATTATAATGACCCCATGAGTTTGGTATTGTTATAATTGTCATCTACATTCAGATGAGATTTTAAAGCCATCATTCCAACTTCAGAGGCTATATTAATCCTTGGAAATAATGCAGCAAGGTACCTGACACATAGGAACTGATTTTCTAAGGAATACAGCCTAGGGTAGTTTTTTTTTTTTTTTAATTAACTACACTAAGCAACTGGGCAATGTCAAAATATTTGGGCAAATCAGTAGCTGAAGAATTTTATTACAGCAGTGCTTAAGTTTACATAGCAGAAGAAGGGAAGTACAATATATTAGACCTATATTAGTGTCAAGAATAGCAGACGCTGTAAATTTGGAGAATTATTATATTGTTTAGTCAACTAAATGTTATTGACTGTTAGCTACTGTGATATTCACTTGCATAGTAAGCTATGCCTGTATGACAAATCTAACGTCAATTAGATTTTTTTAAAAGAGAAACAATAGGGGTGGGACTACAATCAATAAAGCAGTGATCTGCAACAATGTTTGCTTTGACAACTGACAAAATCCAGGAACTCTAGCTTTTATCACCCCAAAGAGCAGGCAGTCAGCCCACCTTGACAGGTTGCACTGTCTTCCCTTTGATAAATACAGTTGCATTCAGTTCAAGTAAAATAGCAGTTGTGTGGACAAATGCTCTATAAACTCAGTGAAGATGGAATCACACTCAAAGCTTCATTCTTTTTTACTCAAAAGGGAGCCAGACTTGCCACTAATTAATTGATTTCCTGTACGAAAAGATCTGCTCCAAGAGTGCTTCACCTCTTGAAAATCCTGATTTTAACACTGGATAAATAGAGGTCCCAGAAAATCTCCAACAAAAACATTTGATTGAGTAGCTATGTATGAATGCAATCTAAAAACCCTATGTTATAACTTATTATTAAGCTAATTATACTGATAATGGTAATGCTAGAGGCAGAACAATTAGAAGAAAAGAGTCAGAGGACCCCCGTCGTTTTTCCCCTAACTAAATTCTGTGTTTCTGCCATTACATTACATACAGTGCTTGACATTATTTTATAACCCTCTACCAGTAAGAAGTTGAAAAATCATTAGACAAAGCAAGATCACACAGAGAAAAAAAGTCTTAAGAATAATTATAACATTTTAAGCACATATTAAGCACCAGGCATTGTGATAAATGAGCTTTATGCTTTTAAATGTGATATTCATTTAAGTCATTCCATGGGCTATATATATTATCATAGCCTCCACTGTATGGGTGTGAAAACTGAAACCCAAAAGAGTTACATAAACTTCTTTAGAATGAACAGCTCCTACATGGCACAAACAGGATCTACATACCTGTGGTCTGACTAGACCACAGCCTCCCAACCACTGCCCACACTATTATAAATGGTTTTGTATAATTTTATTTAAGTATCCCCCAAATCATACTTAAAGGACTATTGAGAAGTATAGAAGTTAACTGACTTGTCCATTAGAAGCAGTGATCTAAAGCCCTGATTCCTTGTATAAAATCCATTCTCTTTTCTTGATATCACATTTCACAGTAACTACAGAAAACCTAAAAAAAAAAAAATTGACCTATAACATCATTCAACATCTACCATAGGCAATATGTCCATGAAGTCTTACGAATGGAACATGGAAAGAAGACAGCACATGCTCTGAGTGAGAAATCTCAAGGAAAAAGCAAATTTAAAGGTGGACCTTCAAGGTATTATAAGGGCCTGCATATTCTGAAAAGAGGGTGCCTGGGATTCCCTGTAGTTAACCCAGAATGTATAACAGCACTGCCTCAGGGAAGAACATGGCATGCTCCAGAGCCATTGATAACCGAAGGCTGTGTCTTTACACTTTCTTTGGAGAACTGTGTCCTGCAGAACTTGGCGAGACACTGGGCATTTAAATAGGCTCTTATGTGCTATTTCCACTATACAATGTTGGCTGGTTACCTAAGTGTGCTTTAAAAAGCTTCCATGCATTTTCAGGCACAGTTCTGAACTCGAGCCCAAGTAACCCCAAAGTCCAAGTTAGAGCTGCCATTAAATGTAGTACTCATAATTCAAGGTGCTGAGAATTTTTAAACAAGATTTTTTTGTTTGTTTTAGAGCACTGCACATTATTGTTGTGGGCTCAATTTGTGATATGCCACGTTCTGCCTCAGAACACTTTTGTTCAAAAGAGGTGCTGAGGCAGCCCTCTCCTATCATATAGTTATGGATGATATTAATATTTATCCAAAATAATGTTTTCCAAGTATGTTCTGATTGAATTTCATCATCATTTAAAAATACTATTCTTTTAAATAAAAGGCAATTTACCTATAACCTTCCTATTACAATTCAAAAAACATCTCTGTAACTGCAAAATAATTGATAAAATATGGGGTAAAAATCACTATTCTTCTTTTGGTCCTGTTTGTTTTCAAAATTTAAATCAGGACTTGTAATTTAATTCTGTGACTCTGGAAAGCATGATGACCTGATGCTATTCATTTTCTTTTAAATAAAATCACACTGATGAATATGTATTGGGAATTAGTTATTTTCCAACTTTATGCAACTCTTGTAGAACTCAACTGCTAACAATTAAGTCAGAAATACAGAGAGGAAAAGTTTAAAGAGATACAGCAAATTCTACAAAACATGGCAGTGGTTGGGGGTGCATAGTAGTCAGCTGAGTAGCAGACTGTCTGAAAAGGGGATTAATATGTGGAGGCAAAAGAAGTAAGATATTCTGCTGAGGTACATATCATCTGAGTTGAACAACACATCCTAATTGGATGTGTCCTCTGAGCTAGGCACCATGCTAAGGACTAGAATTATAAAAGTGACTGCTATGCCCACCATCTAGAAGAAGCTTTTGGTTTCAGTCCTTTTATGGCATTTGTTCCTAGTAGTAAATGTCTGCAAAATTCACTTCCATTTACCAGCTTTCTCATTTGATAGGAAAAGAAAACTTGGCACCTGATTCTGTTCTCTGCCTGACTTCCAACTGGAGTTCCTCCTAGCTTTCTAAATTACTTGGCACCGAGCGAGTTTCCTCTGCCAAAAAGTGAATAGCTCAATATTTGAAACTAGGCACATCAGCAAAATCCAGATTGAACATTGAAGTCACTTTGATTCAAATGAAGTGAGTCACCTGTACCTGGGAGGAAATTACTTATTACAAAAGAGAATAGATTTGAAAGTGAAAAGAAAAAAAATAGAAAATGGGCTCCAAGTAGCTTTAGTAAGGTGAATTTTTTATTATAGATATTGTTGATATGTTCCAGAAGATGACGTATATAGACCTAATAAATATACTTAAGAATAAAATATATGAGTAGGGATCTTAGAAAATAGACAAATATATATCTGGACTAATATGTATATTCTATAATTTAACTGAATGGATTGTGGCCCACTGGCATTCTAAACAGGAAGACAGAAATGGGGAAAAGCCACTGCTCTTTTAACTCATTAATTATTTAATTATTCCATTTATTCATTTATCCACCATCCAGTCATCCATTTAGTGAAATATATTTGTATTGAAAGCATACACTATATCAGTAACCTGAGAATGTTGAGGATAATGAATAAAATTATACTCTTTTTGTGGAACATACTCTAGTGGTAGAGGGTAATGGGTAAATAATAATTTGCAATACAGATGTGTCTACAGATAGGCATTTTTTATGTTTTATGATGTGTCAAGCAGGAAAATTAAATTGCCTATTGTCTTGTGCCATGGGAACCTGAGGTCTCTGCTGCATCAGCACTCAACTTCTGCATACGCACTCCCATACAACACCCTCTCAGAGACACAAGCTTTAGCGTCATCTTAAAATGCCTACCCAGTTACAGCAAGATGGTAAAGAATTGTTACTTCCCACTCTCATGGATTGCCGTATAATATATAATAAAATTTCCATCAAGTTGAATACATGTTTGAGGAATACATGAACTAGGTTGAGACATTAAATTGTTTCCCATGAAGTTACAAGAAATATTTCATAATTATGGTATATTACTGTATTTGTTTATATTTTACTATATTTTTTGAAACTAATTTTCTAAGTTATTTCCCATATCCTTTTTTTTAAGTTCTATAACATCAATTAATAAAATGCGATTCTCAAAGTGTTAAATGCAATATTCTGGAGAATTTGGTTTTCAAAAGAACAAGGATACAGAGAGCAGTATTTGATTATTGTTTCATTTATGTACTAGAATCTGTACAAATTGAATTTCATATTACGGACTCATTTTCATGCCTTGGGGAAAATTGTTCAGAGTTTGTTTGTTTCTTATCTTTCTTGTAAAGTACTTTTTCATTATCATTTTTATATTTACATACAGTAAAATTGATTTTTCTATGTAGAGTTCAATGAGTTTCAACACATGTATAGATTCATGTAACCACTATCACAGTCAGAATACAGAATAGTTTGATGTAAACTACTGAAAATTCCTTCATTCTGTCCTTTATAGTCAAACTTTCCACCATTCATAATTCCTGACAATCATTGATCTGTCCTCAGCTTTATCTTTTCTAAAAAGTCATATAAATGGAATCATACATATGCAACTTTCTGAGATTGGCCTTTTTAATTTAGCATAATGTTTTTGAAAGTAATCAATCAATGTTATTGTATGTATCAATAGTTTGTTCTGTTTTATTGTTCTTACGACTCTTTATGCATTTTCCTGTGAGCATATTTGGAGAGTTTCTTGTTTTCAGCAATTACAAATAAAACTGTTGTAAATATTCATGGCCAGGTTTTTTGTGTGTATGTACGTGTAAGTAGGTGTGTGCATAGAAAATTTTTATTTCTCTAAGATAATGCCGCAGAGTAGGATCTCTGGGCTATACCCATGGGTTTTATCTTCTTAAGAGACTGCTTAACTGTTTTCCAGAGTGTCTATACGATTTTGCATTCCCATAAGCCATGTATGAAAATTCCTGTTGGTCTATACCATTGCTAACAGTTGGTATTGTAAGTTTTTTGATTCTGTTTATTTTCTATTCTACTAATTGTGTACCAGTATATCATTTTGGTTTTAAATAGCATTCGCAAGTTTAATTTTCATCCATATTACAAATATGTGCTTTTTGAAATACACTGCTACAAGGATGAAGAGACAAACTAGTTATACTGAGAGAAAAATACAGCCAGCCTTTCATATCCATGGGTTCCTCATATGTGGATTCAGAAAATTTCTTAATAAAAACATTGGGAGAAACAAAGGATGGTTGCACCTGTACTGAAAATGTACAGCCATTTTTTTTCTTGTAAGTTTTCCCTAAACAATACAGTATAGCAAATATTTACATAGCATTAACATTGTATTAGGCATTTTATGTAATCTAGAGATGATTTAAAGTATACAACAAAGTATACATAAGTTACAGGCAAATACTATACCATTTTATATAGGAGACTTGCGCATTTGCAGATTTTGGTATCTGCAGAGAGTTCTGGAACCAATCACCCATGGATACAGAGAGACTCATCTATTTGCAAATCACATAACTGACAAAGGTGTTGTAACCAGAAGATTCAGAACTCAGTATCAAGAAAAGAAACAATTCAATTAAAAAATAGGTAAATAATTTGAACAGGCAATTCACCAAAGAAGATATACAGATGGGAAATAAGCTCATGAAGAAATGCTCAACTTCTTTAGTCATTAGAGAAGCACAACTCAAAACCACAATGAGATATACTACACGTCGGTTAGAACGGCTAAAATTAAAATAAAATTTAAAACCCAACTATACCAAGTTCTAGTTAAAATGCTGAGCCTTTATGTTTTTGTTTGTATGCTATTAATGTTTTAATAATCAGCAAATGACTATATCTGCTAACAAAACACACATCTGAGATAGCCTGTGCACAAAATCATATATTGTACATTTTTTTCATGGTCTCAAATTGTACATGTGCATGTGAAACCATCATCTCTCCCATTAGTAGTATGAAATAACCACATTAACAGTTAAATTAATATGCTTCTTTTTTTCAGTATATGTTAAAGAGGGAAATATTACCCAAAAACAATTGCTAATCGTAACCTACACAGTTACAGTAGCCTTAGAAGCACAGCTCTTTAATTTAAGGAAAACAAATTTTAATAGCAAGTACTACTACTGGTAATAAAAAATGTATCACTCTTCTCTGTATTTATTGCCTCATCTTTAGTCTGAAACATCATCATTTCTAGCCAGGACCACTATTTCAACCTTGTAACCATTCTTCTGTTTTCATCTCGCTTCTGCCTTTATCCATTTTCCACTTTTTGTTCAGAGTAATAATACATCATAAATATAATCGTATCATGCTATTGCTTGAAGTTTGCAATAGATTTGAACTATCCTTAAAATAAAATTAAGATACTTCTTTATTAATTTTAGCTAAGGTGTTGCAAACAGTTTTAATGAGTGAACTTGAAAATATATAATAGCTCAAATATAAGCACATTTTATTTATTTCTCTGGTAAAATCCAAAATATGTATTACTGACTTGAAATGGAACTCTCCTTTAACTGTTTATTCGAGGTCTTCAGTGCTGAATTCCTCCATCTTCCGCATGTGACTTCCAAGTTTGACATGATTATCTTCATCCAGCATATGAATGGAAAAAAGAGCAACTGCTCTCCTCTTACATGGACCACACTTGGCCTATTTGCACAGTTAGCTGTATTTTGTCCCGAGGTACAGGTCTAATCGGAGATGCTTTCTGAGATAACCCTAAATTAGTTCCATCCACACTGCCCATAATTCTGCTCATCACATCCCTTTGCTTATTTTTTTCATAAAATTCATAAAACATTTGAACTAGATTATATATGCATCTACTTAACTTGTGTCTCTTTCCCTATCAGAATTTAGTGTCCTGGAAGGAAGCAAATATGTTTCTCTTGCTGTCTATTGAAACTTCAAAGGCCAGTAAAGTATCCGACACATAGTTCGCCCCAGATAAATCCAGCTTATGCATGTGTTTGAATACTCCGATTGATAAAGAAAATAACAAGGTCCCTCTTCTCACTATTAGGCCCTCTGGCTTGTGTATGTCAATACTTTATTACAGGATCATAATGCTCCACTTTACTGTAAGATAACCATTATCTTCAATAAAAAGTTGTTTTGAATTGAAGGTTGATCTCAAGTGAGTCTTAATAAACAATATTTATCATGCAAGAGGTGAGGGAGAGCAAAAATTATACTAAATGGGTTCTAAAGCCCTAAGGCAAGGATGTGGTTTGCAGTTTTTAGGGTCTATGCTATACTAATAATTACACATGATTAACAAACCAGTAGTGGAAGGTAAAAAAATATTTTAAAATACTGAACCAGAGCTAAAGAGGTAGATAAATAGAAACATAGGACACATCGAATGAATTGAAAGTGAATGGTAACGTGGCAGATTTAATCAAAAACAAATTAGTTTTACTATGACAGATAAACTGACTAAATACTCACATTAAAAGCAAAAGTGAAAATTAGCTACAGTAGTAACAATATAGTGTTTACATGAAGAATATCTTAAATAAATGGATATAAGAAAGAATGGAGAAGAGGCTGGGCACGGTCGCTCACGCCTGTAATCCCAGCACTTTGGGAGGCCAAGGTGGGTGGATCACGAGGTCAGGAGATCGAGACCATCCTGGCTAACATGGTGAAACCCTGTCTCTACTAAAAATACAAAAAATTAGCTGGGCAGGGTGGCAGGGCCTGTAGTCCCAGCTACTCAGTAGGCTGAGGAAGGAGAATGGCGTGAACCAGGGAGGCGGAGCTTGCAGTGAGCCGAGATAGCGCCACTGCACTCCAGCCTGGGTGACAGAGCAAGACTCCATCTCAAAAAAACAAAAACAAAAACAAAAACAAAATAAAACAAACAAACAAAAAAGACACACTCATTTAAAGATTGCTTTGATTTCCCATGGAGAACTCATTGTCTCAACTGACCTCATCATTGCTTTATATTTTTGACTAGGTTTGAAGATAAAACACAGATCATCGGCAACAGGAGACAGTGGTATAGCATAATGGGTTATACTATGAGTTAGATGTACTTACTAAAAAATTTAAAAAAATAAACATAACTCGAACTCTTTCTATTTATCTCCCTTTTTTGCTCTCGTTTAGTCTTTTAAAAGTGTTACATTCATTTTGTTTTTTTTGTTTTGCCTTTTTTTTTATTAACTGAATTACCTACGTCTAATCACCTAACCAAAAATTTGATTAATGTAGGGAGATTGTCTTGCCATCAATATATTTCATAGTAAAATTAAGATAATAGACTATTTATTCACAAAATTGACAACAAAAATGGAATCAGACAATGCTTACTAAACACTTAGAAGTGTTTCTGGCACACATTAATCACTTTATATACTTAAACTCTTATTGATATCATTATTGCTGCATTATCAACATTAATTTGCCTTCTGTGATAAAACAAGGTCATATGTCTGTTAAATATTACAATCAAACGGTGCACACCCCATCTCACTTTTTATTAGAACAGCCTCTTCTCCATGAGTGTTGCCTTCACCTTTCTTACAATAATCCAAAAATTTCTCTAGGTATTTCTTTCTTTCCCCCGCCCCAGCCCAAAGATTAGTTTATTTTGTACTGTCTTGCCCTTGGGCCTCTTCTTATCATATTGGTTCTTTACAACGCAAGAGACAATAAATTCCTCACGTTTCTGTGATACTAGCTTAGGGTGTCCCAGGTCAAAAAATATTATCTTTTGTTGTTTACTTTCTTGGGACTTTTCCCTAAAGAATGTCACTGCAACTTTTGTTATTTATTGACTCAGAACCAAGACCTCCTTGATTACCTGATTTGTCCAAAGAGTCAGCCTAGAGGTACCATTTCTTTCTACCCCCAAATTATCTTGCTCTCCTTCCCTGACACTAGGTCCTGACTCATTTTTTAGTCCATAGATGTGATGGAGATCTTGGTCCTCTCATTTACAATACTTCTGGGATGCTTATGTAGTTTTCTGACCATCTGACTAACTTCCTAAAAGCAGGAGGAGTAAACAAATTAGCATTCCACTTGTTAAAAACACACATAGTCAGTCCCCTGAATGAGAATCTTCCAACACCTGGAAATCTATATTTATAATGTAGGCCTATCTTTTAGAATGTTTTAATCACTTCCTAGTGAGATTACTTCCGCCTGACTTATTCCTTTTTCTACTCATTTACAAAACTGCTATAGGAGTTATTACTCTCTAGATCTAAGTACATATTCTACTCCCCTATTTAACAAACTGTGTCCTCCTACTACCACAAACCACACTTCTTAGTGTGGACTTTATTTGCTTAAGTAACTTAGATTCATGTATCAAAATGTATCTCAATACTGTTGCAACTTTACTTGACTCACTCCTTATTTTCTCATTGAAACAGAAACACGAATTACATTTTTATATTGAACTGCCATGGTTTATGTGCAAATAATTCCATGTCAAGAATCTAAGCCTTATAACCTGTGTAAATCAATCATGTTAAAGTATGTTTGTCTTCTTAAGATTTAATTTTCATAAGTCATCAACTTCTTTTGTGGGAGGGTCAAGGATAAGATGTGTTGGGTGATTGAGAAGTCAGAAAATATCGGCCAGCTCTTAATCCCCAGACATATTTATATAAAAGAAGACATCTATTCCAAAGCAAATTCGTATAGGGATTCAGGATTAAAATAGGGAAGTAGAGTCATTTAAATTATCATCTGATTTATGTCACCAGAAATTTGTGTCAGGGTAGCTCAGGCAGGAGAATTGCTTGAACCTGGGAGCTGGAGGCTGCCGTGAGCCGAGATCGCGCCACTGCACTCCAGCCTGGATGACAAACGAGACTTGGTCTCAATAAAATAAAATAAAATAAAATAGCTGAGTAAATGCGCAAAAATAAAACACTACTAAACTGAGATAATCTGCCCAGCCTGCAGTCTAACAATAAAGTTTAACATAATTGGGAGGAAGGTATATATGCCTGATTTAACCCTGGCCACTAGAGAATACTGCTTATAGCAGTGTCAGCCTGGATACGACTGAGAGCAAATGACAGTAGCAGAAGCTGCTGCAGGAGAATTGATGCCAATACAAAAAGCAGAGGACCTGTGCCCAAGAACTGTTAGCACCAAGACTGGAAAACAATCACATGAAGTAGAAGAAAAAGTCATTTATGATTCACAGGGACTAATGTGAGCTACTTCTTAAATAAGAATATGATGATGTAGTGGTGGGTGACTCTGTGTCCCTTGTGGTTTGTGTTCTTATAAATTTCATCTGTTTTTTTGTTTGTTTGTTACCTCCTTAATAAGGCTTTCCCTAAACCCTCCCTCCAACCCAACCTCCGAGTTTAAATTTTTTTCTAACCCTAAGTCATTCTTTTTCTAAAAATTAATTAATTTATTTTTTATTATACTTTAAGTTCTGGGATACATGTGCAGAATGTGCAGGTTTGTTACATAAGTGTACACGTGCCATGGTGGTTTGCTGGACCCATCAACTCGTCATCTCCCTTAGGTATTTCTCCTGATGCTATCCTTCCCCTAACCCCCCACCACCGACAGGCCGAGGTGTGTGATATTCCCCTCCCTGTGTCCATGTGTTCTCACTGGGAGTGAGAATTTCATCTGTTTTAACATTTGCTCTTGATTTCTTTTTTGCTTTTTATTAATCATTGAATTTAAGTAAATTCAGAAGCAATTGATAAATACATATGCAATGAAAATACTTTTTACCTTAACATGGTTAAATCAAAATAAGATTTACCCTACTCACACCTTCATGTTTGGAGAAGTATGCAAGACGTCTACTGATAGAGCAAAATAAGCTCAGAAAAACATAGTTAGGGATACCTAGTTCATTTCCATAATGGGTAGTAGTAGAAGGGGTATTTAATGCTGCTGTTTCTGTCAGATGCTTGTTTACTATTCAATTGTCCCAAGGCTTATGCCATTGATGGTGTGCAATGAATGAAATCACCAGGCCATTATTCAAGAGTTAGTGGGAAACATGAATAATATATGCCAGGAAAGAGAGACAGAGTGGGTCAGTTATAAGACACATAATGAGTAGTTAACTTTCCTGCTGTGGCGGGTTTGGCAAGTCTTATGTAAATCTATAACTATACAATATAATTATACAACCTTCAAATTCGTATTTTGGTTTTATAAAAATTTTTCCTTTTGTAATAAACCCTGAAGAATCAGCTAGATAATGAAAGTTTATTTTATAGTTAAAAAGTAAGTACTGGATTTTATTTCAATGACGTAAGTAATGATATATTTATACTATAAACAAAATATCTGTTTATATTAATCATCTTCCATGGGGCTAATGGAGACACCAGTCACAGAACAAGAGAAGGAGAGGAAGTAAGTCTTCCAAAGACAAAGGGGCATTGATGTGGTTTGGCTGCATTCCCACCCAACTCTCACCTACAATTGTAACTCCCATATTCCCCACGTGTTGTGGGAGGGACACAGTGGGAGGCAACTGAATCATGGGAGTGGGTTTTGCCCATGCTATTCTCATGATAGTGAATAAGTCTCACGAGATCTGATGGTTTCATAAAGGGCAGTTTCTGTGCAAATGCTTGCTTGCCTGCTACCATGTAAGACATGCCTTTGCTTTTCCTTGGCCTTCTGCCATGATGGTGAGACCTCCCCAGCCATGTGGAACTCTGAGTCCATTAAAGCTCTTTTTCTTTATAAATTACCCAATCTTGAGTATTTCTTCCCAGAAGTATGAAAATGGACTAATATGGGCATATATCTCCAAATATTCTTAGTTACCTAAAGAAGACTGTTTCAGAAAACAATATTTTAATCTTTGTAGTTACTAAAATGTGTTGATATATAATACTCTGAAGTATGACTTTACATTTGGATCAAATAACTGTTGTAAGCTATTTTTTTCTTCTTTTTCTTAAACAGATAAATTATGCCAGTTGCATCAATTACAGAAAAGCTTCAAATAGAATATTATTTAATTCTGATAACGGTTCAATTGTTTTATCCTTCAATATTTTGCCCCAAATTAATTTTTTTAAGTTTACTTTATTGAAGCTGGAACATGAGACATTACTATGAATGCTCTCGTAAATTCTGTTAAAAATTTCAGCTTTAAACACAAAATCTTAAATCTTTGTTTTTATAGTGACAATATAAATGGAAATTTTGACATAGCATAGAATCATGCTAAAAACATTATATTTACATTAGTATATACAAACATTGAATAGGTTTTGGTGCACACATAATTCATTAATCATGTTCAAATAAGCTGAGACAATCTACTAGTTAAACTAGAAATATAACCATTGCTTATTAAAATGCACAAATTTATATTTGCATTTACATATTCACACAGAATTAGAATAAATAAACTATACTTTCTGGCACTGAAAATGATATTGAATAAAACAAACAAATGAAACCCTAAGCATGACAGATATGAACATGTGTTTTCTCTTTTTCCCAAATAATTACATTGATTTTTAAAATGTTTGGGCCTGTTCCTTTGAATAACTACTTCATTAATCAAATGACATTAGATTCTTTTTAAATTACAATTCTAAATTTTGGTAGTATTTGGATCAAAATCAGTAGAAATTTGTAAAGGGCTGAGAATTAAAAATAAAATCCTAAAACCCCCAACTGACTGAACAGGCAAACACCTATTGGCCAAGGGAACCCCAGAGAAACCTTAAAAACTGAGTTTCTGGCCACGGTTCGATGGGAGGTTGAACAGGCTTCATTATGCTCCCTCACTTTTGTGGTTTAGACACAACTGACCATCATTAATGTTAAAATAGAGATCATAAGACTGACCAATTGCTATTCGTATGCTACTCAATATAAAGAAGGCCTAATTATTAGACAAAAGTCTAATATCCAGCATCTGTAAGGAACTTAAACAAATTTACAAGGAAAAAAAAAACCTCATTAAAAAGCGGGCAAAGGACATGAACAGATACTTTTCAAAAGACAACATACATGTGGCCAATAATCATATGAAAAAAAACTCAACATCACTGACCGTTAGAGAAATGGAAATTAAAGCCACAATGACATACCATCTCACACCAGAATGGCTATTATTAAAAAGTCAAAAAATAACTGGTGCTGGCCAGGCTGTGGAGAAAAGGGAATGCTTATACACAGTTGGTGGGAGTATAAGTTAGTTCAACCAGTTTGAAGATTCCTCAAAGACCTAAAGACAGAAATACCATTTGACCCAGCAATCTCATTACTGGGTGTATACCCAAAGGAATAGAAACCCTTATATTATAAAGACATATACACACATATGTTCAATGCAGCACTGTTCATAATAGCAAAGACATAGAATCAACCAAAATGCCCATCAATGATAGACTGGATAAATAAAATGTGGTACATATACACCCTAGAATATTTTGCAGCCATAAAGAAGAATGAGGTCCCGTCCTTTGCAGGCACACAGATGGAGTTGGAGGCCACTATCCTTAGCAAACTAAGACAGGAAATGAAAACTAAGTATCACATGTTCTCACTTATAAATAGGAGCTAAATGGTAAGAAAATATGGACACATAGAGGGGAACAACACACAATAGAGTGTGTCAGAGGATGAAGGGTTAGAGGAGGGAGAGGATCAGGAAAAATAACTAATGGGTACTAGGCTTAAGACCTGGATGACGAAATAATCTGTACAACAAACCCCAATGACACAAGCTTACCTGTGTAACAAACCTGTACTTGGACCTCTGGAATTAAAATAAATTTTTTTCAAAGAACCTGAAAAAACCTTCCTATTTGCTTATTTATACTTACATATCTTTTTCTATAACCAATAATAAAATATAAAATATAACAAAATAATATATTAAGAACTATTTGTTATTCATTAGCAATTTGCATATGCTGGGTCATTTAATGCTCATCAAACAATATTGAATTGATAATGCTTATATCTGCAGAGCACACATTGAAAAAAGGATGCTCATAAGCATCAAATAAATCTAATCAAGATTTATTACAAATATTAGATCAATAATCTGAGCCAATGCCCTGCAACTCCAGAGATTTTGATTTTATGTTCTACACTTGATTTAAACTCATTTTCATGCTTGAAATGTGTTTCTTTATATTAAATCAAAATCTATTTCTGCATTACAGTGGATCTCAAGCTTTAGAGACCTTAAGTATCATCTGGGGAAAAAAATCAGTTTCCAGCTGTGATGAAAAAATTTGTGATAGACCAATGATCCTGCTGACAACAACCAAAACAGTTTATTAAAATTAGAAGAAGGCTGGTGAAAGAAATAAGAAAGATCTAAATAAATGAAGAAAAATTCAATGTTCGTGGCAGGGGGACTTACTATTATTAAAATGCCAGTTCTTTCATACTTGATCTACAGATTCAATACAATCCCAATCAAAATCCCAGAAAGTTATTAGGTTATTTTGTGGATCTTGACAAAGTGAGCTACAATTTATACGGAAGGCAAAACAAATGAACAAACAACAACAGCAAAAACCACACAGAATTGTCAACACACTATCTGAGATGAACAAATTCTGCTGACTGACACTTCCTGACCAAATACTGTAGGAAACAAGGTCCTATGGTATTGGCAAAAAGACAATCAAACAGATCAAAGGAACACAGTAGAGAGTCAAGAAATAGACTCACACAAACACAATGAACAGATCTTTAACAAAGGCACAAAGGCAATTCATCTGAGAAAGACTATTATTTCCACAAATGGTGCTGGCCCAACTGAACACCCATGTACAAAAAAAAAAAAAAGAGAGAGCGAGGGAAACAGACAAGAAAATAAGATAAAAGAAAAGAAGAGAAAGTTTAGACAAGAATCTAGGCAAAGACCTTTGCTTCTCAAAAACTTAACTCAAAATGGATTATAGACCTAAATATAACATCAAACTATAGAAACTATAAAATATCTAAAATGCAACATAGGACAAAATCTAGGTGACTTGTATTTGGCCATAACTTCTTACATACCACACTAAAGCAAAATTACGAAAAAAAACAATGTTGGACTTCATTAAAACTAAAAATTTCTGTTCTGTGAAAACACTGTGAAGGGAATTTTAAAAAGCCACATATTGGAGAAACTGTGAAAAATCTATCTGATAAAAGATTAGTATCTAAAATATGAAAGAACTCTTAAAATAAATAAGCAATTCTATCAGGGGACCTGCCCTGATAATCACTTAGGTTCTTTTCTATTTCCCTAAGCGTCGGCCGGCTTGAGAAATAAAGGGACAGAGTACAAAAGAGAGAAATTTTAAAGCTGGGTGTCTGGGGGAGACATCACACGTTGGTAGGATCCATGATGCCCCCCAAGCCACAAAAACCAGCAAGTTTTTATTAGGGATTTTCAAAAGGGGAGGGAGTATACGAATAGGTGTGGGTGACAGCAAGTACTTAACAGGGTAATAGAATATCACAAGGCAAGTGGAGGCAGCGTGAGATAACAGGACCACAGGACTGGGGCAAAATTAAAATTGCTAATGAAGTTTCAGGCACCATTGTCATTGATAACATCTTATCAGGAGACAGGGTTTTGAGATCAACCAGTCTGACCAAAATTTATTAGGCGGGAATTTCCTCTTCCTAATAAGCCTGGGAGCACTATGGGAGACTGGAGTCTATTTCATCTCTGCAGACTCAACCATAAGAGACAGGTTGGTGGGACTGTAAACTAGTTCAACCCTTGTGGAAGTCAGTGTGGCGATTCCTCAGGGATCTAGAACTAGAAATTCCATTTGACCCAGCCATCCCATTACTGGGTATATACCCAAAGGACTATAAATCATGCTGCTATAAAGACACATGCACACCTATGTTTATTGCAGCATTATTCACAATAGCAAAGACTTGGAACCAACCCAAATGTCCAACAATGATAGACTGGATTAAGAAAATGTGGCACATATACACCATGGAATACTACACAGCCATAAAAAATGATGAGTTCATTTCCTTTGTAGGGACATGGATGAAATTGGAAATCATCATTCTCAGTAAACTATCACAAGAACAAAAAACCAAACACCACATATTCTCACTCATAGGTGGGAACTGAACAATGAGAACACATGGACACAGGAAGGGGAACATCACACTCTGGGGACTGTTGTGGGGTGGGGGGAGGGGGGAGGGATAGCATTGGGAGATATACCTAATGCTAGATGACGAGTTGGTGGGTGCAGCGCACCAGCATGGCACATGTCTACATATGTAACTTACCTGCACGGTGCGCACATGTACCATAGAGCCTAAAGTATAATAATAATAATAATAATAATAAAAAGAAAAAATAAAATAAAATAAAATAAAAAAGAAAAAAAAAAAAAGGCAGGTATGCCCTGGCGGGGCCAGTTCAGAGACCTATCCCTAGGTGTGCATTCTCTTTCTCAGGGATATTCCATGCTGAGAAAAAGAATTCAGCAATATTTCTCCCATTTGCTTTTGAAAGAAGAGAAATATGGCTCTGTTCTGCCCGGCTCACCGGCGGTCAGAGTTTAAGGTTATCTCTCTTATTCCCTGAACAATTGCTGTTATCCTGTTCTTTTTTCAAGGTGCTCAGATTTCATATTGCTCAAACACACATGCTGTACAATTTGTGCAGTTAATGCAATTATCACATGGTCCTGAAGCAACATACATCCTCTTCAGCTGACAGGATTAAGAGATTAAAGTAAAGACAGGCATAGGAAATTACAAAAGTATTAATTTGGGGAACTAATAAATGTCCATAAAATCTTCACAATCCACGTTCTTCTGCCATGGTTTCAGCTGGTCCCTCTGTTTGGGGTCCCTGACTTCCTGCAACACAATTCAATTTAAAACCTGGGCAGAAGGTCTGGATACCTCACCAAATAAGATATACAGGTGAGAAATAAACATGAAAAGATGTAACATTAAATATCACGAGGGAATTGCAAGTTAAAATAACAATGAGATACTACTAAACATATATTAAAAAGGAGAAAATGCGAAATACTGAAAATACCAACTGATGTTAAGGATGTGGAGCAACAGGGACTGTCACTCATTGCTATTGAGATTGAACAAAGGCACACTCACTTAAAAAAGACAGTTCGTCAGCATCTGACAAAATTAAATATACTCCTATCATAGAATCCACCAATCACATTATTTCATATTTACCCAAATGAGTTGAAAACTTACAACCACAGAAATACCTGCACATAAATGTTCATGGCAGCTTTACTTGTAATTGCCAAAACTAGGAAGTAATCAAGATGTCCTTCAATAGGTGGATGGATGAACAAACTCCGTTATATCATATAATATAATATTATTCAACAATAAAAATAAATGAACTATCAAATCAAAAAAGACATCAAGGAGCCTTAACTACATATTGCCAAGAGAAAGAACCCTATCTGTAAAGGGCATCTACTGTATCACTCCAACTGTGTGACATCCTGGAAAAGGTAAAACTATTACAGATGGAAAAAAGATCAGAGGTTGCTAGGGATTTGTGGAGAGGGAGGGATGAATAGGTGGAATACAGGTGGATTTTTAGGGCAGTGAAACTGTTTTGTATGATGCTGTAATGATATGTACATATCAGTCTTCATTTGTTAAAACCCATAATATGTATAACATAAAGAGTTAACCCTAATGTAAATCATAGATTTTGGTTAATAATGCATCAATATTGGCTTAATAATTGTAACAAATGTACCAGGCTAATTCAAGATGTTAATGATTAGAGAAACTGAGCTAGGAGGGAACTCTATACTTTTCTCTATTTTTTTTTCTATAAGCCTAAAGTTACTCAAAAATAAAATCTATATATAGATTATATGTAAGATTATATATATTATATATGTGTGTGTATTATATACAAACATATATATTATATACACACATATATAATATGTGACTCCATTATATCATTATAAGATATCTTATACTGGGGAAACAAGTAAACAGAAGTGAGAGTTTAAGATTCTTCTGTGAAGGATTTGGGAATAAAATATCCAAGGCATTATTTGAGACGACAGGAAGGCGATACTAAAGAGAAGGCCTCTGGAAGTGTTGGCAATGTTCTCTTTCCCCTTCTGGGTTATAGTGACAAAGTAGATCATGGTTTCTGAAAATATATGCATGATATTACACTTCAATAAAATACAAAGAAACATGCAAATATAACACATATAAGGACTTTATGGTATTGGTTAGCTGTGGAGAGGGAAGAAATAGCACAGAATGGGAGTGAGGTTTAAAATTCACTTAAAATATTTTGTTTAAATTTTAATTAACTCATGAATGCAAAAATAAATGGCTGTGTACTAAATCTGGGTATTACATAAACTAACAGATCCTTTTAACTATTTCTTGAATTTTTCTTTTTTCTTTTTTTCTTTTGAGAAGGAGTCTCACTCTGTCACCAGGCTGGAGTGCTGTGACGTGATCTCGGCTCACTGCAACCTACGCCTCCTGGGTTCAAACAATCCTCCTGCCTCAGCCTCCCGAGTAGCTGGGACTACAGGTACACACCACCACACTCAGCTAATTTTTGTATTTTTAGTAGAGACGGTGTTTCACCATGTTGGCCAGGAAGGTCTCGATCTCTTGACCTCGTGATCCGCCTGCCTCAGCCTCCCAAAGTGCTGGGATCACAGGCATAAGCCACCACGCCCAGCCGAATTTTTCTATTTTTAATACAGTTTATAACTTCAATAATATTAAAATAACTAATAAATAGAATGGAAAGCATACTGAAGGGTATCTAGTCACCTGGAATGCTTGTTAAGACTACATTTCCTGACATCAGCCCCAGAAACTGTGTTCTGGGTTTTCTGATAATCTCATTAAAACTCAGGAATCTGCATTTCTGCAATTTTAGTGAGTTACCCAAATTTTAAAAATCTAGATTTTATAAAGTTTCTGCCGTTTATTCTTACTTAGAAATGAAAAGGGAGTCAAGTCTCAGAAGCAATTTTTTTGTCCAGCAATCTCAGAAACTCCTTTATACTCAGAATATTCGTAATTATCTTACCTGTAGTGAAGAGAGAGGGGAGCAGGGGTTTTCAGGGAACTAAATGCAGGAAGGGGAGGTCACTTCGCTGGGGAGTGAGAAGTACAGAAGAAGATGCCAGTATGTCAAAGACAAACTTACCTATTTCTAGGGAATATTTGTGTAAGGCAAGTGCTTGGTTACTTAGGGAAAAACGTGCCGTACAAATGCAAATGATTAAATTATTAAATGGGCTCCTCTACTATAGTTCTTGCACCTTTCCCTTCTGAGAGCACTATTAATGCAAGTCTCATTGTTGGATTGAGCAATGAGGGAGTAGAAGTAAAACACCACTTTCCCCCCAGAATAAGGGGTGCAGTACTCATGTAGCAGGACGAGCTGCAGACAAAACCCCTCAGACACCGACAAAACCCCTCAGACACCGAGTTAAAGAAGGAAGGGCTTTATTCGGCTGCCAGCGTTGGCAAGACTCACGTCTCAAAAACCGAGCTCCCTAAGCGAGCAATTCCTGTCCCTTTTAAGGGGTTAGAACTCTAAGGGGGTCCATGTGAGAGGGTCGTGATCTTTTGAGCAAGCAGGGGGTGCATGACTTGGGGCTGCATGCACCATTAATCAGAACGGAACAGAACAGGACAGGGATTTTAATGATGCTTTTCCATAGAATGTCTGAAATCTATAGATAACATAACTGGTTAGGTCAGAGGTCGATCTTTAACTACCAGGCCCAGGGCACGGCGCTGGGCTGTCTGCCGTGGATTTCATTTCTGCCTTTTAGTTTTTACTTCTTCTTTCTTTGGAGGCAGAAATTGGGCATAAGACAATATGAGGGGTGGTCTCCTCCCTTACTCACAATGCACAAAACCTTGTGTTTTCCTACGTCATCACCCCCACTCCCCATGCTCACATATATTCACGTTATTTTAAGAGTCACCTTTACAAATTGATTATTTGATTCTTCCCAGTTACATTGATGTTGATGTGAAAAACAAACAAAGATATTTCAAACAAGCAGAGAGTTTTGCTGATAGTCAGGTGCGTATGGATTTGTTACATTTTTCTGACCATCTTTAATATTGAAACCCCACGGTCGAGGTCCCTTCATTTTTAATCCTGAAAGCATTTTAAAAATCATGCAGGCTGAAAGATAAACACAATAGTTAAAATTGTCCTGTCATGTACAGCCCTATTACCTAGTATATTGCAATGGGAAATCATCTACAAGTCTAAGAAGCCCGGATTGGTAATTTTTGGTTAAATAGTTACCTTTCAGTATAGGTCCCTTTAGGATCCAATTTACATAATAATGGAATAGATACAGTGTGCCTTTTCTAATTTAGTCTGAAGTGGTCCATGAGAGGGCAGTATTTTCATAGCTAGCTTTAGAGAGCCAGGGCCACCTGTGTGGAGAGGGTTAGGGAACTCATTCTAACTCAGTTTTCTTGTTTCCCTATACATTGAGAAATATCAATTTTTTTCATATATACATTCTTGAGTTTATTCATTTATGTATTCAATAAATATTTATGAAGCATATACTATACTTCAGGAATTGTGTAAACTAAGGACAATACATCAGTGAACAAAATGGACAACAGACTGTTCCTTACTCTTGTAAATTTCACAAACATCACACAGCATAATTGCATATATAATTACAAATTGTGATAATCTCTCTATGGAATATAATTAAAGGAAATGAAGAGAACTTAGATTTTATTTCAGCTGTGTTACTAGCTAGAATCTGTATCAGATAATAAAAAGAAAATCTACTTGAATAAATATAGGTATAAAATTGTCCTGAGTGTGTCCTATGTGCTGGTAACTGTTGTGGCCACTGAGGTTAAAGTATTAAAAATGTCTCTGACTTAGAGTGTTATGTTCCATGGGGAGACACTGATCTTTAACAAGAAAGTATATAAATTATGCAAATTTCAAATAGTACCACTATTAAAAAATTAAAGTAGGTCAAAGGATAGAGATTTATGGGGGAAAGGTATTTTATATAAGAAGATCGGAGATCTCTTAGAGGAGGTATCGTTTGCACAGATATTTGAATGAAGTGAGCAAGTCAATAGATTTCAGAGGCAGTGGCTTCCTGGGAGATGGAACAGCAAACATGAAGGTCTTGAATCTGGACTAAACGCACAGTGTTAGAAAAACTTCACAAAGGCCAGTGTAGCTGTGATTGAGTGAGTAAGAGGCACTGGAGAAGATGAGTTTAGAGGAGCAGGCAGAATGCAGATGGTGCACAGCCTTAAAATCCAAGATAGATGTTCTATTTTCATTCTAAATGTAATGGAAAGCTTTTGTAAAATTTTTTCCTTTAAGAAATAACATTCTCTTATTCATGTAAACTCTACAGTTACTCTGGTTGCTCCAGGGCACAGTAATTGAAGCAGGAGCATCAGTTCATTGAACTCTCTTAATAAAACTGGGTGAGAGAAGCTGTTGGCTTGATGAGAAAATGAAAGGTGCAGGTGGAAAAACGTGGTCAGATTTGTCATATATTTTTCTATTAAAGCCCACAAAAATTGCTGATGGCCTGAGATAGGGAGATGATTAAGCAAATAGCAGATTCCCAAGTTTTTAGTTTGAAAAATTATTTAATTTATGGTTCCACTTATTAAAATGACAGACACAAAAATTTCGTGGAAGTTCTGTACAGGGAATCATGATTTTATTTTTTACCAAAGCAGCTGAACCTAACTGGAGAAACATCCAATTCTATTTGCTGATTCCCCTTTACATTTATGCCATTTATTTCAAATAGGTTCATCTTATTGCCCATCAATACTACTATTCACAATTTACTACACTTGTATATTATATTTACTCCTCACTTTTTTAAATTATTATTTTCCATGTTTCCTTCTCAAACTTCCAGGGCCCTTTTTCTATTCCTCAACCTCAGTAATTATTTGCCTAGTTTGAACTAGTTTGCCTAGAAACATCAATTGATGTTTCTACTGCCTCACCATCAACTCTTGTCTACAACTCCAATCTGGCTTTTGTTACAACCACTTAACCAAACTGTTGTCAAGGTTATCAGAAAGGTCCAACCTACCATACTTTGTGCTCATTTTTTCTTTTTGTCCCGATGTTTTTAAAGCTCTCAGCACATTTCCTTCAATTCAGCACTCAATCCATTTTAAACACTCATGCTCTTCCAAACTTCTGTGACAGCACAAAATCCTGATACTTTTCTTATCTCACTGATCACCTCTTTTCAATTACTCCTTTACTAGGTCATGTGAGCATCCCAAATTATGAGGCACCAATGGCTTTGTACTTCAACTTGCTCTCATCTTTTCCTGTATGCCAGTGCACTTTACATATCATCCAGATGCCCAATATTCCAAATTTTTTTATCTCTAGCTGGATATTTTCTTCAACCTCCAAAATAATATATTCACCTGTCAATCAACATTTTTCCTTAAATGTGAAACAGGCACTTAAAAATTAACACATCCAAAAGAGAACTTTCCTACCAACCTTCTACATTCCATCATATATCACCTCCATTCCAATAACTCTCAAATTAAAAACCAAGAGGATCATCCTTGCTTCATCTTTTTTCCCCATCTTCCTAATCTAATTCCACAGAAACTTCTGCACTATAACCCAATCTATTCACTTCTCTCTATCTCCTCTGAAAACAATCAGGTTGCAGTCACTCTTATTTGTCACCTGGATTATTGCAATTCCCTCTAAACTAGATTCCCTTGCTTCCCATCTTAATACTTTCCAATCTACTTCTCATGTAGCAATCTAATATTTTCTCCACATATAAATCAAATATCATATTATATTTAGGACTCTTGGTTATCTTCCTATCATATCTTTATTTATAGTATAGCACCTATACTCTTTGCAAATTGCCCACAATAGCATCTGCATGTAGCCTTCTGTATCCCTGTATTCTGCTTCCCTGAATTCCACCATATGCAGATAAAAATATTTCAAAAACAAGTTTCATAACATTCCAAAGGAAAAGCAAAACTTGAATTTGGCGTGCACTAAATACTATGTTGAATCTATGCAAATGAAGTGATGTGTAGGCATTATGTTAGGTATTGCAAGTAATCTACAGATGATTTAAAGCATATGAGACAGTGTGCATAAGTTATATGAAAATATTTTGCCATTTTATATAAGCAGCTTGAGTATTCCTGGATTTCGGTAACTACAGGGTTCCTGGAGCCTATCCCCCACAGATAGCATGGGATGACTGTATTTCATAGTAGCAGTATGGGTATGATGCTCACAATAGCATTCTATTTCCTTGTGGTAACTCTACTTTAGCCCTGTCATGATTATTAAGATGCCATGTCTCACTTTGGACTGAAACTATGCTAAGATATTTCTGCCTTACTATCTGGCTCCCAGTTAAGTTTTGCCAACATGATGTACAAGAAAGACGGTGGAAAGCTTAAAGAGGGAGACAGAGAAGATCTTTTTTGTTTACTGACAGTTCTTAACAGTGTCACCCCAGCAACACCACCTCCCCCTGGCAGTGGTGGGTTGGTTCTAGTTTTCAGGGTTTATTCATATTCCCAGAACTAACTTTATTATACCCCTCAGAGAGTCCAATACAGCCACATGGGACGCTCAAAACCTATAGCCCCAGCTAGGGCCCTTCTTCCAGACCTTGAACTTGTATGAACCCTACTCCTTTGGTTCTCATTGCCCTAAAAGTAGAAACTGCCTCCTGCAGTAGCTTCCTCTGTGTTAATACAGCAATTCCCTTTTGCCTGCATAGTCTTCTACCACATCATTAGATTTCAAAATTAATTTGTACTTATTAAAATAATTGGTATTCTTCCTATTTTCCTGACTAGACCTGACTGATAAGAGTGACAAACACCAATGGTATTTGTCCTCTTTTGCAACATGAACCAACCTCATCCCTTTATTGGAAATGTTTTCCCCAGGTCTTCACATTCTGGTTTTTCATAGAATTTAGGCGTCACTGGAATATCTCTGCCTAAGCAAATACTTCCCTGATGATCCAATTTAAATTATTCCTCACTGCTTGCCAGTCAAACTCACATTACTTTGTTTTATTCTTATTGTCTTTTTGAATTTCTAAAATTAATGCATTAATTTATGTACACATTTGTTTTTCTCTCCCTCGGTAAAATGTAAGCTGCATGGGAGCATTTTTATTTTCTAACACTGTGCTCAGTACTTAGTAGGTAATCAATAAACATTTGCTGAATAAACGAAGTAATGAGCAAATAAATTCCAGAAAATGTGTGATGACCTAGAATATTGTTTTTTATAAGATTAACTGTGGGGTCCTTTATTAAGGGTAGAGCCCTTAAATTTGGTTTTGAAAATAAATAAAATTAATTTATCATACAGGGTGCCACACAACAAGAGAAAATAAACTGAGGCATAACATATAATTTATGAGTATAAGCATTTATTGAGTATAAGTGTTGGGTTTGATTATTTTGATGAGTGGCAGAAAAACCATTTGGATATTTTTACTTAACAAATATTTTGGTACTAAGTGCCTAAATAAATGTTAGGCACTATTCTAAGCACTTATTTTTAATTTTATACATATATAAAATATGTAATTATTTATAAATAATTTGCATTATCCTGCCTCATTTCTCCATATACTCACTCATTATGTCAATTTCTTACTTAAATCTTTGAAAGTGTTCAAAATAGTTGAGTTAACGTCTTGGCCCATGAGTTTCATTACCCTTATCACCTCTGGCTAAGTTTGTCTTGACTCTTTCTTCCAGATTATGGGTCAATATTCTGATTCTTACATGTAGTATATTTTATTGCAGGCTGGGCATTATGTATGCTATGTTACTAAGATTCTGGATTTTTCTGTCTTTCAATAAAGTGAATTAACCTTTGTGTTGGAAAGCACTTAAGTCACTTGTGAATCCACTTGATCCTCCCAAGACTTAGTATTAACCTTGGTAAATGTAAGGTTGCAGTAGTATTGAGTCTGAAGATATTTCTGGGAGCTAAGTACGTGTTTTTAAAATATTTTAGGAGTGAAATGATGATAATAAAGATAGAGAAAACAGTGGGGGATATTTTACCACTATAAAAAGTAATGCGATGTTTTAAAAATATAAGAAAAAATAATTGACAGCACTTGGAGAGCATCTGCATTTAGAGAATGAAGAAGAAACTCAGGTTTCTTCCCTTCACTTTCCCAATATCTACACGGTGTGAGAGAAGCAATGCACCTACAAATAATATCATTTTCTAATACTATTCATGTTAATAAGAACAGAGTAATTTATGCTGTTTAATAAATTAAACTCGTTGTTTCATTGACAAAACAAAGCAGTTTCATTTTTTGCTCAGAGAACAGATCCAAACAAGTTAGCAGGGTAAGGCTAGGAAGGACCATGATTCACAGTCACTCAGGAATCCAAGGTGACATAAATTCCATTATCTGGTATATGGGACTTCCTTTTTAAGTCAAGAAGGAATAATGGGAACTGGATTTGCACAATTATTTGAAACAAAAGAATGGGACAAAATACATAAAAGTTTTCAGATATTGGAAATGAGGCAGCACAGGACAGTGATAGCTGAGATAGAGAAAATAAACAATGTAAGCCCAATTATTGACCCAAATTCCTGTCTAGAAAGAATTTGAGAGTTGCAGTTCAGAAACAGGGAACTCAGGAGGGGCCTAGAGTTCTCACACAGTTGAGCAGAAGGAGCTGGGAGTGTGCAGGGGTAGCTAAAATTTTCATGGAAGAAAACCAGACAGGAGAGGGCAATGCAGAAGAGCTTTGAATATCTGCCTCCTCAAATATTTGAGTGCTGATCAGTACATGAGTGTAATGATCAGGTTGAAGAAAGAGCTGCCTGAAACAAACTGGGGGCACAATTCTCAGAGCTCACTCATAACTAGTTACTCTTTGTACTCCTGCAAACCTTTAAGGAAGTAAAAGTAACTCAGTCTAACGAATTCCTTTTACATTGTATTAGAAATCATCAAACTACATTGTGGTTCTACTCAGCAAGAAGCATTTTACTATTCCTTTTACTTCTTATTGTTAGTCATTTCCTACAACTAGAAAGATCTCAATTTACAGATTAAAAATCTGGGTATCAGAGAGGATAAGTAATTCTCCAAGAGTATACAAATGGAAGGTTTCCAACAATGGGCTTTTAACTTAGTGTTTTCTAAGTTCAATGTCTAGTGTCAGGAAGTCACATGATTTTGGTTTTTATGCTTTGGCTGATTTGTTTGTTTTTTAAGTTAGAAAATCAAACTTCTGATGGGCAATAGATTTCTTCCTTCTTTTCTTTTTGTTTTAAATTTGAATGTCAAATTTAACCTGAAATTTTCCATATTATATCAAAATAAACAATCTTTATAGTATACCTGAACCAAATACATATAAATAAGAGTCTCTTTCTCTTCCAATTCATAGAAAATGTGAATATATTGAATATATAATTGCAGACAGAGAGTCACAAACAATCAATGAGAAGCATTAAATTGCAATTATAACACTTTATATTACTAACCAGGAATTGTGTTGGTAATTTTCAAGTAATACATACGAGGGACTTTTTGGTATTCAGGCAATAGGAGTGGAAAGATCATCATCAAAGATAACAGCTTTGAGTTAATAAACCTAAAAAAGAATTCTCTTTTCAACATTATATGAATATAATTTAACAACCAAATATCTTGTATGTTGAATCCGTCAATTGTTTCAATAAAGCACTATTTTAAATAATGTAATTTTACTCAAAAAGTCCCTCCCATAAATTTAGGAAATGTTACAAATTTTCTCACCCAGAAGATAATATTTACCTGAACACCCTAAAAGGAGAAAGAATAGTAATATTCTTATAACTGCTATACTGATTTTGGATTATAGTTCTATTACTTTGAAAAATAAAAGTAAATTTCTCTTTATATATTCATCACCAAACATTTATTTAGTGTCTGTGTATTGGGCATAAAGCAAAAGCTTAGAATACTTAAATGGAGGTGATTTATTTTTTGTTTTTGAGGATTTTAGAGTATGGTTGGGGAGGCAGAGAATTCACAAGAGACATGAACCTCTCCATCATACCCTTTCTCCTGGGAGGCTGAACTTTATGGACTGCCTCAATGGGAGTCACTGGCAGGAGATAAAAAGGCCATCAGCAATTACAGTCAATGTATTTATTCTCACAGTCACTTTTTTGCTGAGTCACTGCAGACTGGCTGTGCTGTGGCTTACTCTATACTGCTCACAGATTTAGAGACAGCCCATGGTCTTTTTGGGCTTCAGGGTGAAAGGTGGCCCACTAAAGCTAGTGTTATGCCATTGTAAAGTACCTTTTCAGTTTCCTTAAATCATAGCCACACCATTGCATGTGGTTGCTTTACTAAACTCTCCAATTATCAGCGTGCTGCTTCCTGCTGGGACCTTAATAATGTTGGCATGTGCACAGTGCCAAGGGCAAATAAATGAGGCACAAGCATGAGTGAGGACCTAGTACTTTCTGGGGAGTCAAACAAATCTAAAACCCCTCCAGAATATATAAAAGAAAGAATCCTGAAAAATTGAGAGTAGCCTAGTTGAATGCAAGGTGAGAATGCATAAAATTGCATAGATTGCTGCAGGAGAGGTAACTGGTAAAAATGAAAGATCATTATCAGTTACTAATAGTATGTTTAAAACCTCATTAACTACATTTCTACTATCATGTTATAAAAAACAAATATTCTGTAAATCTCAAGAAAACTTTTTTATGGATATATTTGCTTTCCCAAAATAAAACCAATGCCAAGTTGAGCATTTGATAATCATATCCAAATTTCATTTTGAAATGAGGTAATTTTTTCTCATCCAAGTTCAACAATTTTGCCAAGAATTATGTTTATTAGTTAAAAACCAAAAACTCCATTTGTCAGTCTTTAAGCTTTTAGTCTACATTTCTATTAAGGGGATTCTTGGTATCACCTTCATGACAGAAGGCTCTAAAAGGACTTATAGTAATAATTTAGAATGCTTTCTATCATGTTCAAATTTCAGAAAAGAAATATTTTAGAAAGGAAGAATATAGATAAAACTATCCTTTGGTAAGTTAGATATTTGTGAATATGCATTAACATAAAAGATAAATTGGAAGGTGATTATTGTAGTAGCATCATCTGACATATACTCACCAAGGCTGGACAGGGGTTCAGAGAATTGGCCGCTATAGTCAGCTCCAGAAGGGCATTCATTCGGGCCCAGTGTGGAACAGAGTGAAAATATGTCAATACTAATTCTGGAAATGGTCTTAATTGGTGTATTCAACACAGGACACATTTGGAGTCAGTTAATATTAAGGGATAAGACAAATGGAAAAATATTGGTCAGAGGGCATGAGCACTGGATCCAGTCCAGGAAAGAGGATTATTCTCTTAGAAGGTAAGTAGGCTGCCTTGGTCATGGCCAACAGACTGGAGTGCAGAAGAAGGCAGTGCTCCTGTTAAGGAATGGGAGTGAGTAGAGAGGGTGATGTGGATTCTGGACTAAGTCACAGGCAAGAAAACTGCTCAGGTCCAAGGAACAAAACAAGCAAAGCTGAGTTGTGTCTGGTTTACATTGAGGTGAGAAAGAATACAATAGACAGGGGAAAAATTAGTTCAATTGGAAAGATAATAATGTTCTGTAGGACCAAGTCCAGAATAACCAAAGCTTGGCCTCGGTTGTTAGCCAAGGAAAAGGTAGGACACCAGTGTGTAGATATGTTAGAGGCAAGACTCACATAACTGTGGAAAATGAGGCAGAGATTACAAGAGGATACTATAAAAATGTCTGTTGCTTCTGTTTTATGGGGCCCAAGAACTGAGGTAAGCCCAAAGGCACAAGTAGGAGATGAGACAGATTACAAGGCAATAAATGCCACTGTTAAAGAGATCAGCTCATGTGTTTGCAGACAAATGTACCTATCACTCTGATGGAAATGTCTTTTTAGTGAGGAGTAGTAAGCTTTCTTTAAATGCTATTCTATAAGACAGTGGTTTAGAGCCCTTCAGAATGAGTGGAAGATTAACAAAAATGTCCAATGAGTAGATTAACAATAATGACAACAAATTGCCTTTTTAAGACGTACTTCTGTTTATTTATTATGTAGGTGTCTTGGACCTACAATTTGGTCTTTACATTCTGGGCAGAGTATAATGTCTGAAAATTACTTCCAGAACAATCACATATCTATATTCAAAGATATGAGCAACAATTTTAACACAAAGAGTTAGGTGTAATGACTGACTCTGAAATAAATTATGCAATGTAGAGATAAGCAAACTGCTTTTCTAAATATAAGCAAACATATTCAAATGACAACTATTAACAAATTGTACATGATGCCCACTGTGAATTTAATCTCATCTTCTCAAACACTTTTGAGTCTGTGTGGTGAAGAGAAATGATATCCATCAGATAGCATTCACATTCCCATCTTCCTTTCAGCATTTTTCTTTTCTATCCTCTACTTGGTTACTATCGTCATCTGCTCCTGTATGGTGACTTAATCTATGAAAGTCCTTATCCTAATTCTCAGTCTCTTTGTTTAAAGCCTATGAAGTTTCATAAATTGTGACTAATTTTTAACAATGTGCAGATTCTTCAGCCATGCTTTCATAGCACCAGTTATCTCTGTCATAGCCCACTTGTGAAATATTCTTCAGAAACTGGTGTGCTCTATGTTTAGACTATTCATTGTACAGGTATCAAATGACAATTCTTTTATGTCATATATTCTCCCTATGATCTGTTTGGTGCCTCCAGATAGAAGGCGTATAATCTTAAGCTGTTAGTTTACCTTTGGAAGTCTCAGTTTCCAAATCTGTATAGTGAGACAGTAATTTTAATTACCTCTGTGCTTTTACGCAGATAACGTTAGAATAAGACATAGAAAAAGTATATCATAACCCACAGAAAATAAAAAGTTAATGTTAGCTCTTACTATTATATGTGTTAGCAATAATGTCTGCAAAATATCTAACATTTTTTATTATTGTTTGATATTTTAAAGTTTATGTGTATGCTACATATTTTTCTGTAGATGGAAAACAATGAAGATAATATGCTGAGAAGTAATTACGTGTCAACTATACTTAGTAAGACAATTATATTGAAGTCTTGGATGCTTTGTATACCTAAATATTTATCTAGGGACAATATATGTGTTACACTTCTAAGCACTTACATGCTAGGTGCATTCTAAGTAATTCATGTATATTATTATCACATAATTTGCACAATAAAAATTTAAGACAGATACTCATTGTACAACTTTTATACCTTAGGAAGCTGAATTGCAAATCAATAAAGAACTAGACAAAAGCCCCAGGTTTGTTTCAAATAGAACTCCCTTTTAAATCATGTTGTATTGGCTCCAAAGCACATATTCTTAACAATTGGGTCGAATGGAATTTCTAGTTCTAGATCCCTGAGGAATCGCCACACTGACTTCCACAAGGGTTGAACTAGTTTACAGTCCCACAAACAGTGTAAAAGTGTTCCTATTTCTCCACATCCGCTCCAGCATCTGTTGTTTCCTGACTTTTTAATGATTGCCATTCTAACTGGTGAAATGTCCAACAATGATAGACTGGATTAAGAAAATGTGGCACATATACACCATGGAATACTATGCAGCCATAAAAAATGATGAGTTCATTTCCTTTGTGGGGACATGGATGAAATTGGAAATCATCATTCTCAGTAAACTATCGCAAGAACAAAAAACCAAACACCGCATATTCTCACTCATAGGTGGGAATTGAACAATAAGAACACATGGACACAGGAAGGGGAACATCACACTTTGGGGACTGTTGCGGGGTGGGGGGAGGGGGGAGGGATAGCATTGGGAGATATACCTAATGCTAGATGACGAGTTGGTGGGTGCAGCGCACCAGCATGGCACATGTATACATATGTAACTTACCTGCACATTGTGCACATGTACCATAAAACCTAAAGTATAATAATAATAATAATAATAAAATAAAAAAATAAAAAAATAAAAACAATTGGACTTGGGAGGCTGAGGTGGGAGGATCACTTGAGGCCAGGAGTTTGAGACCAGCCTGGGCAACATAGCAAGATTCTGCCTCTAAAAAGCATCCACCCAGGCTGGGCAGATCGCTTCCTTATATCAGAGCCCTTAGTTCAATGTCTGCTAATCAATTGCTCATAGTAAGCCTTAAGCAAAGACTTTATCAATTGGATATATTATGAAGTTTTGATGGGCAGTTTACTTATTTCAGGAACAGATCCTGTTTACTTTCCCTAAGTAGCTGCACTGCTCTCTAAACTTAGTTCTATAACCAAGTCATACTTTCTCGGTGGAAGAAAAAGTTTGACAGCAGATTCTCTTGTGAAACTGCTCAAGGTATAAATTTAAAATCCTTACACAAATTTAAAATGAATAGGTGCCAAAGATTTTATTTAACTCATTGATAAGATTATCATTGAACTATTACTATTGATTCCAAGGAAAATTCAAACACACACACACACACAAACACACATGCCATCATGAACACTGAAATGAATGTCAAATAGAGACAAAACTGGTCAGTATTTATATAGAAATAATTGTACTCTAATCAGACAAAATGATTATTTTCAGTACTATCAGTTTTCTTTTTTTTTTTTTTTTTTGAGACGGAGTCTCGCTCTGTCACCCAAGCTGGAGTGCAGTGGTGTGATCTCGGCTCACTGCAAGCTCCGCCTCCCAGGTTCATGCCATTCTCCTGCCTCAGCCTCCTGAGTAGCTGGGACTACAGGCGCCCACCACCAAGCCTGGCCAATTTTTTGTATTTTTTAGTAGAGACTGGGTTTCTCCATGTTAGCCAGGATGGTCTCGATCTCCTGACCTCGTGATCCACCCACCTTGGCCTCCCAAAGTGCTGGGATTACAGGTGTGCGCCACCACACCCAGCCAATACTATCAGTTTTCTACAATTAAGAGCAAAGAGATAGTTCAAAGACAGATAGGTTCAGGTAACTCAGGAAGGTATGCTATAGAAGGCATTCAGTAATATAATATTTCTTGCCCATTTCAAGTGTTTTTTTTCACCAACTTTCCTTATAGAACAATGACAGTGATGCCATAACACTTCTTATTTAGTACCATCAAAATATCTTTCTGGAAGCAGCAGTGCAGAGAGGCTAATTGTTTAATCCTTTCATATACATTACAGTATATGCTACATGGTATTTGCACTTTAGAGACAAGTATATTTCATTACTGTATGTGCATGCATTTAATTTGCCTCCTTAGTAGTGATTATTGCAAGTATTAAAAGGACTATATTTATCATCATTTTAAATGCTCTTTAGAAATCCTGACATTCTCAGTCTGCCCTGTCACATTAGGATTTCCCTAAAGGACATCAAGATTGAAGAAAACGTCTTAGTCATATTGTTCCTGCTTATCACTTCATTATTTTTTTTTCACTCTTTCCTTCATCCACACCATTATCTATTTTCTTCTACTCTAAACCTGACATATTTTATATAGTTCCTGGTTATTGGTGTTGTGCTTACAGCTTATCACAAGTTTACTGTAGCTCTCCCTTTTGGGAGGAATATTTCCATAGTTTGACCTATTAGTAATGATGCCCAGTTATAAAAGTTCCACTCTTGTGTTTTCTTTCAATGGAAATCCCCACGCCTCAAAGCCAGTTTCAGTGGTTATGCCTGGTTATTACTATTCCTAGTTTACTAGGTTCCTTATCTGTGTTATTTTTCACAAGAAAATACCAGCATTTGCTTTCCCTTTAAATAATAGGATTCCAAATAAGCAATGAATAACTATCTCTACAACCTCCACTAGGATAAAGGAAGCTGAGGGCCAGAACAAATAAATAACTTATCCTGTTAGTTTTTGGCATGGTCTCTATAATTCTAGGCAATTTTTCCAGCTTGCCAGATGGAAATAATTCAACATTGTGTTAATGAGATAAACACCAGGGGAAGAAAAGATTTTTCAAAAAGGAGAATAAAGAAAGAAAGTAAAAATTAGGATAGTCATGCATTTCTTTGAAATAGGGTGACATCTGACACATGCAGGAATTACTGCCAATTAGCCGGAAGTGATGGAAGGTTTAAAATATTGACATGGATCAGAAAGGCATGTATAAAGCCAACATGTTGTTGATCAGGGTTCCTAGTGGGCAGTTTTCTTCCTTTGAGCACGGAAGAAAACTGCTTTGCCTAAATGAGGTATTTCACAGTTTTCTTGATTATTGGATTGAATGCATCCAGTTAGATTGCTACAGAATTTGTGTATCGATTTAAATATTCCTTTCTTAGCAGCTGGGACATTAAAAATTTTTACAAGAGTAAGGTAGTAACAATCGTTCAATAAATGCTCTGCATATTCAGATCAACATCCCTTGTTAAAACGTATTTCACCAATCCACGTCCGATCAAGAAGTTGGAAAGAAGGCAATCAAGAGTTTATAGCAACAACATTTGGGAGAAATAAAACAAGAGCTGAAAGGCAGATCACCCTTTTCTACCTAAGTTATTAGAGCATATTTTAAAATACCACCCTATCCCTCACCTATACAAACTGGGGGGAAACTAGAATGTATACCTAGGAAAGAGTAGCATAAATATCATATTTTAGAGCAAAGAGAAGGAAAGAGTAGCTATTTCCCCCTAAACCTAAGATTCAGCCCAAGTCTAGAGGGCTGGTGGAAAAAAAGTCTTTAATTGTCTCACGTGAATACACATTTGTATGTGGCACATCAAAAGAATTAAGAATCTTTCCTCGTGTGATTGCCTGGAGGGAGAGAAAAATTCCAAGGATAGAGGATGAAGAGAAAGATTTTATTTGTAATAGGAAAAGTCTTGTGATATGACTTCAGCTACTTTGCTCTGTAATCTTTTCTACTTAAGCGGGAAGGGGGAACTAATTTGATTACATTTTTGCTAGAATTTTTCTGTTTGCAGCATGAGAGGTTTAATGGAGCAGTATTTTTGTGTGTTGTTGTTGTTGTTTTCAAACTAATGTGATCCTCAGTTTTGGAAAGCTATGGTGACAAAATAGAATAATGTACAAGGTACTGAAAAAGAATTACATATGAAATCTTGCCAGGGATTGAGAAAGACTTCTGTATATTTATGGAGAAGAAGAAATAGGGTAAAGGAGAGAACTAACTTGTTTCTGGGGTAGGAGAGGATGTTACTGTTTCATGTCCAGTGAAGTTCATAAATTTGAAAAAGAATACAGAATTAATAAATACATGGTGATTTTTATTCAGATAAGTAAGCAACAGAGGTATTTGTGTGTATTTTAGAATCAAATTAAATAATGTAAAATCAATTAAGGTCTTCTCCTGCAAAGAGACTAGCCCTCTTAACACAGAGATTTGCATGATTACACATGAAAGTTAAAAAATTGATACTAATTTTTATTGAAATATAATATATTATTATTGAATAAAATACCACTTAATAGATTCATGTCACAGTTAAGAACAAAGTAAATTGTTTGCTTTCATGATTTGATATATTTTCTTGAGAGTTCACTTCCATTTGCTTTCTGTTTTCTGTAGCTTTCCACTAGTAAGAAAACTTACACTGCCTGAAAATGAGTTTGCATTAGAACCCATAAACCTGTGGTTGAACTTCCAGTAACCAGATGACAAAGACAAGAGAGGAGACAGGGTGCCCCAGTGTGGATTTTTATTAATTTAGAGGGGATGCCGGCTTTGACCATTTCCCCTTCGGCAAACAATCCTGGCAACCTGACTAGAAATCTGAGACATTTTCTAAATCTTTGCCTGAACGTTTCTGAGCTGGAAGCAGGCTTTTGTCAAGGAAATGAGTCTGGAGGATATCTTAACCATTACATAGTACAGCCCTGGCTCCCTACTAGAAATTGGGGCCCTGTGATCAACCAAACAGGGTCTCTAAAATGGGGATGGAAGGGAAAAGCAAACTTTGCTTTACCTTAAAATATTCGGTAATACGCATTACATAATAATTCTTTAACAATGGTATTTTAAAGTAATGTTACACATAATTCTACCAAACTAACTAGTCCACATTTTATTTTTTGCTTTTCCATTTATTCTCACTTTTCTGTACGTTACCTTAGATTTGAGATATTATAACCTCAATATAGTGCTTTAATTAGCTAATTTCTTTTCAATTTATATCTTAATTGTATGTCATAATTTACTAACAGACTTTCATGTGATAGCAATTAGGTTGGTTTTAATCTTTTACTGCTAATAACACATGTTGCATATAAACACTTTCTGATTATAAATCTCTACTTACTTCCTTAAGTTAAATTCAAGGGACCACATGACCTTGATAAAATAGATTGCTTTCTAAAAATGTATATGGGTTACTAGAAATATATGATTTTTATCAATTTCAAGAAAAATATAAATTTTCCTGTATACATATTTTCTTATGAACCCCTTCCAACAATACTATCTCCTGATGATTAACTGTTTGGCTATCAAGTTACTATATTTATTATAGCCTATTAGGAAATTGCTAGATATATTTGATACATAGTAGAAACTCAATTACTATTTTTTAAATAAAATTAATCTGTGTCTTAGTGGAAGTCATGTAAAATTTTGCTTAGCTGTAATACTACTTACTATCATTTTTATTTTAGCTTAAAAGTAAAAATATATCAGTAACTTCTTATCATTGATGTTAACATTTATATATGGCATATCTTGGGAACAGAACCTTCTACTCTTTTTCTCCTGGTTCTAAGGAAAATAGCGAATACAGTACAATCATTGTTATTGTTCACAAAGAACAGTTATACAGAAGTCTGGATAAAACTAGTACTAGAAATAGCAGCCAGAAAAGGCACAAAGGGACAGTGGGTCTATCTGCTCATTATCAATTGCAGAATTGCAATTGATTCTGCATTTTAGCAGAATAAGCTAAAATAAATCAAAGTTCCCCAAGGAATTTGATCCATTATATCAACAATAGAGTTTACACACTTCTGTTTTTGCATTAAAACTTTCTGATTATCTACAGCACAAGCTACTCAGGGATGTAAAAATGTGCCTATATTTCCCAGGTAATAAGTATGAAATGAAAGCAGCAAACAATAAGTGATTCTGTGGGAGAAATCACTCAGATTATAGCTGTGTAAACAACACCTTTGGTCTAATGACCCACTCTGTGCTTCGTTTTTCCCTTGCCTCCTTTGGCAACAGGTTAAGGTCATTGAATGTGTTTCACCTGGTTGTGATTATTCAGAGATGTGATCTGCCACACAAGCTGTAAAAGCTGGGATACATGTAACATAGCTACACTCAGAGGTCTAGTTTACTGAGAAACGGTAAACATATAATTTATTTCTATTTATTTTTCACTGTAGCAATACTAAGCTATCTTACTACAACTGTTACTTTTATCATGTACATCTAAATATGAGTGTGTATAAAAGTGACAGTTATTTAAATAAAAATACAGAGATAATATTTGTGACTCTGTATTTTGTTACTTGCTACTATTTCATTAGGTTCCTAACACCATCAGCAAAGTACAAATTTTCTCCACCATTGACCAAAGGCTTAGGGCATAATTTTTCATCACAAAGCCAATAGGGAACATTTTGAGTCAGGCAGTGCCAACTCTAGCTGGGCTCTCAAAACCAAAGTTGCCGATCTTCCCATACGAAAAAAAAAAAAAAATTCAGCTGTGCACAATTAACAAACTCAGTAGACCAGGTGAAAGTACAGCCCCCTTCTACACAATTCAGCTGCCAACACTACTTTGACAGCTATATAATTACATGGGCCATAAATTATGCTCAGTAATCACCTTGTTTATAATTTCATTCCCTGTAAATTAGTAGTGTAATGAAATGAGATTTCATAACCACCAGATGCATAGTGAGCTTCTCACCAGAGACTCTGGCAATGGCTAAAAGGCAACCCCTGTCCAAAGAATGAGATTTTCATGCGCTTTTGTTTGCTGGTGAAACCACTGGCAAGCGATTGACCCTCCAAGGTTGGGGCTGCCAGTGACATTCAAGCAGCTCCAGCTCTAAAGCTGAATGATGTACTGCAGCTGTGAGAAGCATGGCATTCTGTTTGAAAGAAAAGCTTTGCCTATGTTAAGTGTATGAACAGCAACTCTCACCTACATTTGCGTGTCATGTAATGTGTTCACATTGAGATGACTCAAGCATCTATCTTAAAAGTAGTGAAAATAAGTAAAGGTTCCATAAAAAAGGTATATACTTCACTGTCAGCCAGAAGGTGATTAATTTTTTCAACATGGTGATGCTGAGCAATGAGAGACAAATATAGCCAAATTTCCTAAGGTGTTTTTTTCCTCTATACAGAGAAATATTTTTGAAAAATCTTTTGTATCATGCTCAGTTACCATAAAAGAGAAAGAAATAAGACTGGAAATAATAAAAATGCTGCTCTTCTTTGCTTTAGGGTTTTCACTAGTAACTTGACTTCTTGGACAACATTCTCTATTACTTCATAATAAAACAATGACAAATTATAGTTTTTAGAATCAATAGCATACAACTGGGAATTATACATTTTTGAGAAAAAGGAGAACAAATGAACAGTTGATAATTTCTGTTTCATATTCCACAGCCCAGACAAGTTATTTGCAAGAGGTTTATTAGAACTTGAGCCATTACTGCAACACGAATTGTGCTGCAAGGAAAAATACAAATTATCTGTCACTGCTTCTAACAGAGCTGGGAGGGGGAAAATGCATGAATCTAGAAGCTTTAATTACCTGCAGAAATGTGAGTTGGTTATGCAGCGCCTATTTTAATTACCATCTGATTAAAATTAATCTTAGCTAGGAAAGGAGAAAGTGAAATAAGGAAACTGCAGTCTGAAGGTTAATGTTCCAAATGTCACGAAGTGCAGACGAGTAAAGAGAGAAGTTTGGGATGACGGGCACGTACAGTGAGTGACTATCTACAAAGTAAAATATGTTTTTAAATTTTGTTGTGTCGACACGCTTTCATTTTTTCCGAACTTCTGGAAAAGTTGCATTCATCATTTTTCTACCAGAGGCATCTAGATATGGCAACCCTTTCCTTAAGTAGAAGCAGTCCAGGTGAAATGAAATTACTACAATTGTTCCTGGGACTTTGACCCCAGTTCTCAGTGGCTGTTTCTTTCAAGGGCAAATCTAGAATATAGTTGAACATCATATCGTTCATTTTTTAATCATTCCAGTATTTATAGTTAATTTTTCAGAGTGAAAGAACACTAAGAAGATCCTTATTATGTTCTCAAAATTGATTATTAGTAACTTCTTTGAAAGTCATGACAAATGCCCCAAAAGCTCATGTTTCTGTGTAGTGGTGTGCATGTGTGTGCATGCATGCTTATTCATACCACCTGCCTTGATGGCATGCATCAGCAAACCTGGGAATATTACCAACATGTTAAATAGTACCTTGTCAACATTGAGACCTTAAAAACTATCTTTTACACACACAGGTAATTTACAACTGCCTTGTCATCAATAAGATTTAAACTTTGAGTTGGTTTTACGCTGAAAATGATGGACTTATACTCAAACAACTGTCCTCAGTCACCAGTTTAAATATTTGAATGTTTAGTTGGCACATCACAATTGCACATATTTATAGGGTATGGTGTGCTATTTCAAAGAGTGTATACCTAATGAAATCATGGTTATAAACATATTCATCATGTTACAAATTTACCAGTTCTTCCTGGTGATAACATTCAAAGTCCTTCTAGTTATCTTGAAATATACAACACATTGCTACTAGGTGTAATAACCTTACTGTGTAATAGAACACAAGAACTTATTTTTCCTGTCTAACTGTAACTTTTTTACCCATTGACCAACCTCTCCCCTATCTTCATTCCCCTTACCCTCCCCAGCCTCTGGTAGCCACTATTCTACTCTCTACTTCGATAAGATAAACTTTTCTGGATTCTGTATATAAGTGAGATCATGCAGTGTTGGTCTTTCTGTGTCTGGCTTATTTTACTTAACATAATGTCCTCCAGGTACATCCATGTTGCCACAAATGTAAATATTTCATTCTGTCTTATAGCTGAATAGTATTTGTGTGTGTGTGTGTGTGTGTGTGTGTTTATATATACTTATGCCTCTGTAGAGATATATACTATATATTATATGATTGTGATGTATATGCATATATATCACAATTTCTTTATCCATTCATCTGTAGATGGGCACTTTGGTTGATTCCATATCTTGCCTATTGCCAATAGTGCTGCAATAAAAATGGGACTGCAGTTATCTCCTGGATATACTGAATTCATTTCCTTTGAATGAATCCCAGTAGTGGGATTGCTGGATCATATGGCACTTCTATTTTAGTTTTTTAAAGAACCCTAATGCTCTTTTCCATAATTTCTATACTAATTTACAATCCCACCAGAAACATATAAGCGTTCTCTTTTCTCCATATCCTCACCAGTACTTGTTATTTTTGTCTTTTTAATAGTAGCCATTCTAACTGGGATAAGGTGGCATTTCATGGTTTTGATTTGCATTTCCCCTATGATTAATGATGTTAAAAGCATTTTTCACATATATGATGGCCATTTGTATGTCTTCCATTGACATGTGTCTTTTTAGTTCTTTTGCCTATTTTAAAAATTGTTTTTTTTTGTTTTGCTATTGAGTTCCCTATATATTCTAGATATTTTCAGATGCATAGCTTGCAAATATTTTCTCCAGTTCTATAGGTTGTCTTTTCACTCTATTTATTGTTTCCTTTGCTGTGCAGAGGCTTTTTAAATTTAATTCATTTGTCTATTTTTGCTTTTGTTGCCTGTGCTTTTGAGGACTTACACACACACAAAAAAAAACCTTGCTCAGTCCAATTTGGTGAAGTATTTCCTCTATATTGTCTTCTAGTAGTCTCATAGTTTCCAGTCTTACATTTAAGCCTTTAATTTATTTACAGTTGATTGTCACATATAGTGAGAGATGTGGGTCTAGTTTGATTCTTCTGCACATGGACATCCAGTTTTCTCAGTACCATTTATTGAACAGACTTTCTTTTCTCCAATGTGCGTTCCTGGCACCTTTGTGGAAAACAAGCTGCCTATAAACCCATGAATTTATTTCTCTGTTCTCTATTCTGTTCCACTGGTCTATGCGTCTGTCTTTATGCCAATATCATGCTGTTTTGGTTACTATAGTTTTATAGTATGTTTTGAAGTTAGGTAATGTGATGCCTCCAGCTGTGTTCATTATTCTCAAGATTGCTTTGGCTATTTGGAATCTTTTGCACTTCCATAAAAATTTTAAGTTTTTTTTATTTTTCAGAATAATTCCACTGGCATTTTGATAGCTATTGCATTGAATCTGTAGGCCATATTTGTTAATATAGACATTTGGACAATATTAATTCTGTAAGAAACTACTATGAACTACATGCCCACAAATTGGAAAACCTAGAAGAAATAAATACCTGTACACATACAACTTATTATGATTGAATTATGAATATAAAACCTCAACAAACCAATTATGAGTAAGTACATAGAGAAGCAGTAATCAAAAATCTTCCATCAAGGAAAAGTCCAGGACCTGATGGCTTCACTGCTGACTTCTACCGTACAGTTAAGAACTAAAATCAATTCTAACCAAACTGTTCCATAAAATGTAATAAAAGTGAACACTTCCCAACTCATTCTACAAGGCTAGCATTACACTGATACCAAAACTAGACAAACATACAACAAAAAAAGAAAACTACAGGCCAGTATATGTGGTGAACATAGATGTAAACATTCTCAATAAAATAATCACAATTCAAATTCACTTGTTCTTCTGACAGGGAGAATGGTGATAATAATGCTAATTATTCCCAATTATTATCATTACTAAATATTAAGATTTAAATACTTATTTTTATAATTAATAAAATTAAAATAAAAAGTAAATTTAAACTCTAGATGTATATATCACTAAGTGGTAAACACAGTGTACCAAATAAAGGCCATCTACCTACGGTGAATAAGGAATGACACAGCGAGAGATGGCATGGGCCTCATTTTATTCCCTGTTGCACTAGCTTGGAAGGAAACAGGAATGGATGCTCCATGAACATTAATGCTGGAATCATATTAAAACAGGAAAACTGTACAAATCAAAACTCTTCCATCCCCATTGCCTGCAATACCTTATATGAATCCAACAAGGCAGTATGAAGTTTAAAAATGCGTGAGCAATGAAAAAAATTCACTGGCTATAAAACCTTCACTGCCCCACACCGCCACTAAAAGTTGGTAGAAAATCAGAATACAGGGTATAAAATAGAACCTATAGCCTCCAGTCGTCAACTTGATGCTATTAAGAAGAATCTAGGTCGGGCGCTGTGGCTCACACCTGTAATCTCAGCACTTTGGGAGGCAGAGATGGGCAGATCACCTGATGTCAGGAGTTCAAAACCAGCCTGGCCAACATGGCGAAATTCCGTCTCTACTAAAAATGTAAAAATTAGCCTGGTGTGGTGGCACACGCCTGTAATCCCAGCTACTTGGGTGGCTGAGGCAGGAGAATCACTTGAACCCAGGAGGCAGAGGTTGCAGTGAGCCAAGATTGTGCCACTACACTCTAGCCTTGGAGTGAGACTCAGTCTCAAAAAACAAAACAAAACAAAACAAAACAAAAACAAACAGAAAGAGAGGGAGAGAGAGAAAGAGAGTAGAATAAGAATCTAAACATAAACATAGAGCTCATCTAAAAATAATATGCTCACAAAATACTTGGTCAAGGGTAAGGTTCAGGTTCAGATGATGCTGCCAATTAACAAAAAGTCTAGAAAGATAGGACAGGGCAATAATACAAAAATAATAATGGAAAGAAATGAAGACAGAAATTATGAAGCAAAACAGAAAGAAATGGAAAAAAATGGAAGAATCGGTTTTGGAAAAACAAATTATTCCGAAAAATAGAAGAATTTTTTTTCAACAATAACTTTGGACTTTTCTATGAATTAGGGAAAAGACAAAATACATGGAATCAAATTAAAAATGGAATGTTAAGGTAACAATAGGATGATAAGTGATATTATAATACTAAGAAAGCAAGCTATCAGGGTAAATTATTTCAAGGCAAATTAAATTAGAAATAGAACACACAGCATACAGTAGAAGGTAATGTAAGTGACACAGATAACAAGCATTAAAAATGAGACATGATGTGGCATAAAAAAGGCTAAAGAGTAAAATAATTTTGAAAAAGTTGAATAAAAACAGTATGTAACAAAAACCTAACTTCACAATTTTTTTTTAATTTTAATTTTTATTTATTATTATTATACTTTAGGTATATCTCCCAATGCTATCCCTCCCCCCTTCCCCCACCCCACAACAGTCCCCAGAGTGTGATGTTTCCCTTCCTGTGTCCATGTGTTCTCATTGTTCAATTCCCACCTATGAGTGAGAATATGCGGTGTTTGGTTTTTTGTTCTTGCGATAGTTTACTGAGAATGATGATTTCCAATTTCATCCATGTCCCTACAAAGGACATGAACTCATCCTTTTTTATGGCTGCATAGTATTCCATGGTGTATATGTGCCACATTTTCTTAATCCAGTCTATCATTGTTGGATATTTGGGTTGGTTCCAAGTCTTTGCTATTGTGAATAATGCTGCAATGCAAAGCAAAAAGCATAAAAAATGAAATGAAAATAAGAAAAAATCTACTTAAAGAGAGAATAGGTGAAAACATTCTTTTAATTTAGGAGGAAATTATTCTTCAGATAATAACACCTTTTGCATACTGACAAATTTTAATATAGTATCATCAAAACCTGAGAAGACCAAAAACGTTTTTAAAACAAAGGGACTCATGAGAATCTAAGAAGAACTAAACAAAACAAAAATAGCACCTAGTTTTCCACCATAATGGTAAAATAATTTAAAAAACTAAAACAAAATATAGAGAAACTAATCTTATTAATAATTAATGGTAAGGAGGATACTTAGCTTACCGGATAGAAAAAAATTAAAAATATGTATATATTTTAATTTAATATACTGTTTAATTGCTTCAGAAAAATACAGAGAACACATTAGCATGAAGGAGAGCCCTTAAGCAGATACAAATAAATAATTAAATTACACTTCTGATACAAAATAACATTTCAAATGACTGGGAAAAAATAAAACTTTGGGGACAATAGGCTATTAATTACAATGATAATTTTCATTTGAGTGATATACTACACAAAATATGAACCACAACTGTACATTTATAAACACTGTAAACTTAGGCTACACCAGATAAATAAAAAATTATTTCTTCAATAATAAATTAACCTTAGCTTACTTACACTTTTTACTTCATTTTCTTTAATTTTTTTATTTCTTTCATAATAGCACTTAGCTTAAAACACAAACACATTGTACTGCTGTAAAAAATTATTTTCTTTATATTCTTGTTCTATAGGCTGTTTTCTATTTTAAAAATTATTTTTATTTTTTTCTTTTTGTACATTTTTCTAAAAATTCTAATACAAAACACATACATTAGTCGAGACTTCCACAGGGTCAGTATTATCAATATGGAGATTGGTGTATTAATTGATGGATAAATATGGAGGTCTTCCACTTCCTACTCCTTATTCCGCCGGTAAATCTTCAGGGGCAAACACATATGGAGCTGTAGTCTCCTGTGATAACAAGGCCGCCTTCTGGAATCGCTTTTGAAGGACCTACCTGAGGCATTTTACAGGTCACTTTTTTTACATAAATAGGAGTACATTTCAAAACAATGATAAAAATCAGCACAATAGGTTTATTTACAACTGCATCATCACAAACCCGTGAGTAATGCATTGTGCTAAGACGTTATGAGAGCTACTACGTAAAAAGGTGACAGGAATTTTTCAGTTCTATGACAGTCTTATGGGAACATCATGGTATATGCAGTCCATGATTGAGCAAAACATCCTTACAGGGCACATGACTGTATTTATAAGAAACTGGAGGGAAAATCATTTTGCATGTCAACCACAGTAGATACTGGGACTAATGAAAAGGAAAGCTGACTAAAATTAAGAATACATGATTCTAACGTGAAAACTGCATGATTCAGGAATCACTAGCCTATAAATTACCAATTTATAATCTGAAATTAAATTATTATTATAGGTTATAAGTAGAATACTTTACAAAAGAATGAAGCTAATATATATATCACGAGCCATGGAACAACCCATAATGAAATATCTGTCTCATATTCTCTCTTTAAGAATACTTAAGACATCATTCTAGTCTGAGAGTCTCACTGATTTTCTTAGTTTTGTGCAGAGACGTGTTATCTTTAAAATTTAGTTTTCTAAAAGCAAAATGAGGCAGTTAAATTAGATGATGCTTAAATTTCTCTTACCTCTGATTTTTTATAATGTCATTGCATTGAATGAGAGACACAGAGTAAGAAGCCAGGATATCTGTAACATATTACAGAAATATTAATTGGCAGTTAGGTTGGGAAACTTACTCTCACCAACCTCAAACTAGTATTTTCCTCTTTTTGAATTCCTAAGTCATAGCCAAGAGTATGCCAAGTCTAATCACTAAAGATTTTAAACATGATATCTTCAAAGTTTCTTTTCATTTCTAAAAGAAGGGTGGGAGGAAATGATATTTATGAAGTTAGTTTATTTAGGTCATTTTCATATCATCAAAAACAAAAATATTTTTTATCCACATAAATATTGAACAATAGGAGAAATTATAAATATTATAGTATATAAAATTCTTTCAAAATTATATTGCTGGTTAACACTAAATCACCAGCTATTTAATGGCTCCCTTCTAGAACTTGAAAATATCAGTTTAAAAGATAATTATGAAGAGTAAGTGGCAACTTGTGAAAATAGTGAAGTAATGTTAGTAAAATAAAAGGAGAATGAAAATATATATCTCTGCTGTCATTTAAATGATTTAACTATTTTATATGTAAACAGATAAAGACTGGAAAGAAACTTGGAAAATTGAAAAATATTTATGTCTTATGACGGTGGATTTTGAACTACATTTTTTATTTGTAAACAAATATTTGTTTAATTTCTGCTTAGCAGCACTACTGTCTGGGGCAATAGTGATACAAAAATGAATAATAAGACAACTTCTAATAATGTTTTAGGATTACAGTAGGTATGAAAGAATAAGCAATTTTTTGTCAAATGATTAAGTATAATAGTACAGATATGTAAAACATGCTTTAGAATATTAAAGTGGTTAAAATTTGGGATTTTTGCTCGTTGGTTTGTTTTGCTCCCTACGCTTAAATGCCATCTCCACCATTCACTCACTCTATTACCTTGGGAATTGTGTAGATGTGTTCCAGGGGCAGGAGGAAGACTTTATGGAATCATTATGGCATTGATAATTTTAAATGCCTCTATACAAAGATATGCTATAAAGCATAGCTTGTTTGGAAAATGACAGGGAGTGCATTGCGTTAGAAGCTTAGGTTGCACTCAGAGAAGTAACAAAAAGTAAAAATAGTGAATTTATTGAGGCTACAGGGTAAAGCCTCTACTCTAAACACAAAACTAGGATTTTGTTCTTTACTGAGTAAGCAGTGAAGAATCATTAAAAGTGTTAAATGGAGGTTCACGATCCATACCAGATAACAAATTATTTTAGAATTAAATTCTCTCTGGCTGTAGTTGAGGGACAAATCTAAGCCATTTGATTATTTATACTTTTTCATGAAACACAACCAAAATGACAAAATAAAGCAAAATGTTATATATCTACACGAACAAAAACAATGAGTGAAGAGGCAATAATGAACTAAAGAGATCAATTCATTTTTTAATTAAAATTTTATTTTGTGATAACTGTAAATTTATATGCAGTTATAAGAAATATCGCGGAGAGATTCTTTATACAGCATGTCCTTTACCCAGTTTTCCCAAATATTAACATCTTGCAAGACTATAATACAATATCACAACCAAGATATTGACATGGACAGTCAGGGTACAGCACATGTCCATCACCAGAAGTATCTCTCACCTCTCCCTCTTGGTCACAGCCACTACTCTCCCTGCATCCCTACCTTGTTAACACTTGACAACCAGTATTCTGTTCTTCATTCTTTTTTTAACTATATTTTGTCATTTCACAAATGTTATTTATATGGAATCATACAGAATGTACCATTGTGGGATTAACCTTTCTTTCACTAAGTACAATTTTCTGGAGAGACACACACCTAGGTTTCTGTGTTTATCAAAAGTTTGTTCATTTTTATTGATGAGTATTTTTCTGTGGTATGACTATTCCACTATTGGTTTAAACATTCACCTCTAGAAGGATATCTAGTTGTTTGCAGTTACTGGCTACTATAAATAAAGCAGCTATAAGCATTTGTGTTCTCTTATGAGTGTGAAACCAAACCTAATTAAATAAATTTATCTGGAACAAAAACCTGAGAATGCAATTACTTGGCTTATGATAGTTGTATGTTTACTTTTTTTTAAGAAACTGCCAAAACTATTCCCCAGAATGACATGATTATGATATCATAGTTGCAGTTTCTCTACATTTTCACCAACGTTTGATGTTGTCACTATTTTTTTAATTTAGTAGTTCTGATAGGTGTGTAGTAATATCATATAGTGGTTTTAATGTACATTCCATAATAGCTAATGATATCAAACATCTTTTCATATGATATATATATATATATACACACACACACATACACACACACACGCACATATATACCTATATATATTTACTTTCTGTATATTCTGTAGGGTGAAATGTCTGCTCATGTATTTTGTCCATATTCAATTCAGATTGTTAGTTTTTCAACAAAGTTTTCAAATGTATGCCTATAGAATTATCTGCAATATTCCCTTATTATTCGTTTGTTATTTTTAGGGTCCATATGTAGGAATTCTTTTTTTATTACTGATATTGATTATATGTATCTTGATTTCTTTTGTCAATCTTGCCAGTGGTTTGTCAAATTTATTGCTCGTTTCAAAGAAGCAGCTTTTTATTCCATTAGTTTTTTCCTTTTTTTCCCTTTTCAATTTTATTGAAGTATGACCTTATCTTTCTTATTTCTTTCTGTCTGCTTGCTCTGTGTCTTGTTTGCTCTTCTTTTTCTAGATTTTTCAGGTGGGAGCTTTGATTACTGAGATTTTTCTTTTTTTCTAACATATGCAATGAATGCCATTAATTTCCCTCATAGAACTGCTTTAACGATGTCCCACAAATTTTTATAAGTTGTAGTTTTATTTACTTTGACTTTTTATTTCCCTTAAGACTTTTGATCCATGGATTATTTAGAATTGTGTTGCTTTTTTTCCAAGTGTTGGGAGATTTTCTTGTTACCATTCTGTTATTGGTTTCCAATTAGATTAGTGGGTAGGAAGAACAGATTGACAAAAAAGGGGCACAAGAAAACTTTTTGAAATGATGGCAATATTTTATCTTTTGATGAGGTAATGATTACACAATTGAATTATTTCTCTAAACTCACAGAATGCTGCACATGCAATGTAAATGACAATGAATATAATTTATAACTTAATGAGTGTAACTTAAAAATAGTGAAGTGGCTCAGGTCTATAATCCCAGCACTTTGAGAGGCCAGGTTGGGAGGATTGTTTGAGTCTAGGAGTTTAAGATCAGCCTGGGAAGCATAGGAAGACCTCGTCTCTACTGAAAAAAAAAAGAGGTTGGAAATAGAAAATCAAATCTTTAATAGAAAATTGGCATAAATAATAAAGAAATAAAAAGTTAAGACAAGTCAATGAGACGGGTGATAGAAGAAACAAAAAAAATTAGGAATCAACAGAGTCCAAAACTCACTAAAAATTAACTTCAGAAAAAAAATGAAAGTGTTAAACAAAGAGAGCTAACTTAAGAAACAAATAATATAAGCATATTTTCCAAAACGGAAAGACCCAAGTTTCTATATTGAAAGACCAACAGCAAGACACACCATAGAGATATTTTAGAACAAAGGGAAGAAAGAGACGATCTAAAGTCTCCTATGTGAAAAAAAAGAAAAAGGTAAGCAAACAAAGCTTGGAACATATAAATAAATCCCTGCAAAAACTGTACTGATCCTTTTAATGGCAGTATGCAAACTCATAATAAATCAATCATGCCTTGGGATATCTGAAAAAAAAATTGCTGACTTATGATTCTGTATCCAGATAAATTATCAATCAAGGTAAACATTTTCATGATGTAAGACTTGGGGCAAAAGAAAGGTTTTTTTCTGAATATAGAGGTATTTATCCTGCAGTATTCAGCAAACAAGAATTCTGATAGGTGGGAAATGTAAAGAGAATTTCAAGTACAATTATGAAGAAGAATATCATGTTGCACTGAGACTATGTATTTAGCAAGCAACCAACTGAGTTTGCAGCAGAAGAATAAAGAACTCCAGAGGGGAAATGTCAAGGTAAAATATTTTGGAATAATTGCATTAACTGATACATTTCACCATTTAGAAAAGAATATTGGAATTCTATTAGAGATATTGGAAAAATTTTCTTATAACTATATAGAAAGATGGTGAATAATATGTTAAAATTATTTATTTCTTAAACCTACATGGTATCAATATAATATTAATTTTAAAATATTAGTATTAGTTTTTATACATGTGATTATCTTTAATTATCTTCTTTTTCTCAAAACCAGTTTCTTACATGCCCAGAGGACTCATGAACAAAGATTTTAAACTGGAAGAGTTTGAGCTGAGGTATTCAATTTTTATAACAAGGAGGAGCCTTTAGTTAGTAATTAAGCAATAATAATCAAGGCAGAGTAATGCTTGTCTCAGAAAGTTCATTGTTGTGGGCCATTAATTCTAGCATAGCAATTAATTTTCAAGGAAATGTTCTATGTTTAAAAGGCCATTTCTATAGTTAGAAATTATCAGAAATCATATACCAAACTGTTTATTGTCAAAAGTAATCATACCATTATTAATCCTGTGGTAGTTAAATTTATGTGAAAACTTGAATGGGCTATGGGGTGCCCAGATATTTGGTCAAGCATTATTCTGGATGTGTTTTCTGAAGGTGTTTTGGTGGACAAATACTTAAAATAAATAATTCTCTCTCTCTCCCTCTTCTTCCCCCCTACGCCTCTACACACACACACACACACACACACACACACACACACACAAACCTATATATCTCCTAATAGTTCTGTTTTTCTGGAAAATCCTAATTAATAAAAGTCCCCCTCTTTGTATATGTATAAAGGAAAATATTGATATAAAGCACTCTAAAAAAATCACTAACAATTTCTTAAGCTCATGAATTTCACTCAAGTTTTCTTATAGCTTAAAATCTTTTTAAAATAAAGATGAAACTAATATTTATTCAGAATGAATTATGTGACAGGTGCTTTATGTATATTGTTACAGTTATTACTCAAGACAAATGATAAGGTATTATATAAAGCACATTTTAAATATGTGGATAAATGAGGTTCAAAGTGTTCTATCAGCTTTCTCATATACATACATTAAGTGATACCTAAGGGGCTCTGACTCCAGGTTTCCTGGCTTCAAGACCCATGACTTTTCCATGGTACTATTGCAGTCTTTCTGGAGATTCTGTTTTAGACTAGCATATGACAAGGCATTCTTGCCAGAAGCTATAAAAAAAGATGTTTTTTGTAATGGCTAAACAAACACCATACTAATATATATGAAGAATTTAAAGAATCAAACATATTTATAGTTAAGTTAAATAGTAATTAATATGGCAAGAATATTCATAGATATCTTTTTAGAGGAAATTATTACCACCCGAAATTGTATATATTACAAATATATCAAACTTATAATGCAAATAAATATATTAATATGCTTCTTGAGAAGTAATTTCTAGCCATGGCAATAAAATAGGAAAACAGGTATAATTCTCTCCAGGGAAAGGTATTACAGATTAATTTTGCATGCTTGAACATTTTTATGTATTTCTCATTTTTGTAAAGGGTATATATTATTACAATTACACAAAAAGTAACTAGAAAATGGTTTAAAATTAAATATGTGTAAACCTCACCTTAAACAAATGTTTGCATCAGAAGCCTAAGGAGAAACCATAATATCTGTTAATAGATCAACATATTGCATGGCTCCCCCTTAGGAAACATACTAATTCATCAAATATTAATTAATTTGCCGAGAGACAGAAATAAAAGGTTAGAAATTACCACTACAGGTCAGGGATACAATAACATTCCTGAAGGATATGGAGACATTTAGGTATGATTATGACTGGAGTGATACTGTTAATAAGTATGAGTGTTGAACTAAGAATATTTACAAATAAGTAACCTATATATCTTTAACTTTTAAAAATATTAAAAACTGCCTGTCTTGTTTGTTTTATTTTCTTCGCTTTGTCAAGCTCCCTTTCCTTTTGAAACCATACATGAAAAGCAGTATGTTTTTTGTAGGTGCAAACTGAATTTGCTGGAGGGATATTGGCAGAGACAGAAACCAAGGGGGAAAGGAGCGTTTTTCATGGGAACTAAGTGCTTGTTAATTGATTCTCATTTTATTGCTCAGTCATGCATATGTCTCATGAGGGATATTGTTTGAGAAATGGGAAATGCCTTAATACAAAAATTTATTCCATCTAATATTTGTTTTATTTGTACATTATTTCTGTTTTATCTTACATTTTTATTTTTTAAGATATTGCGGTCTAGATGCTAAAAATCTGTAAATTATGGTTAATATATAATAAAATTAGATTATTGGAAAAGAAATGGACTTTTAAATAGATTCATCTTACATAGAAAATATAGATGATAGCATTCATCTACTAGCCTCAATTAAAGGAGCATCCCTTTTCCTTGATATTGTACCTCAAAATGCTAATCATCAGGCCATCTTTATGATTATCTACCTTCAATAGCTTATAATTTTCTCACTTTTTCAAAATGTTGTGCCTTCTTATCTATATCTCTACCTTAGACACAATATGACCCTTATCATGATGTTAGACTCTCCATCCAGTAACTTGAAAATTTATGAGCTGACCCAGCATTCAAGTACAGACTTAAACATAATTAGTGATTATTAACTGTCTTCTATTGCTTAATTCTATCTCATATTGTTACATTTTATTCTCACAATAACTCTGCAAAACATTGTTAATCCTATTTTGTAGATAAGGTATTTGAGTATCAAAGATTAAAGTGACTTATGCTTAGGTTAATGAACATGCTTTTTAGGTTAAAAACATAATACTTGTCCATGAATTAAATCACAGGCCTGAGCAACGAGGACCTGAGTGTAAAAATTACCATTTAAAAAGTAATACACACAAGCTAGAGTTTATAACTTATCAAAATGTGTAAGAATTGTAGATGTGTTGCATTCTAGCTTTAGCATTTATTAAATGTTAAGTTCATTCCTTCCTTTCTGTTATTTTTTTCTTTCCATCTCTTTCTTTTCTTTTCTTTCTTTCTTCTTTCTTTCCTTTCTTTCTTCCTTTCTTCCTCTTTCTTTCTTTCTTTTTCTTCTTTCTTCCTTTGTCCCTTTTTTTATATCTTTATTTTTTTGCCTATATTCCTTCTATGAGCCAATGTTTCCACAATTTCATAATTCTACAAAATACTTTTTTTTACATGGAGCTAAACCGAATCCTCACCTGTGACCCACCGTGGCAGCCTGAATACTCTGAATCTTACCTTCCTCTAAAGAGAATAATAGTTTACGGATGACCAGAAGTTAGCATCTTCCTCAGGACTTTTATGAATATTAGTGGGAAAGCCACTCTACTTTTCCTGAGAGTTTAAGCCTTAGAAAAAAAAATATAAGCAGGGAGCTACTGATGGCAATCACTCCCACCACTTAGACAAAAAAATACTCCTGGGAAATGAAACTAATTCTGCAAACAGCAAACCGCATTGATGAAATTGATGGAGCCTTGATCCTGCTATGCCTGAAGAAAATCTGTCTCAGGATCTTTCAATTACAAAGCTCGAGGAAGTTCTACTTTACTTAAACTACATTGAGTTGATTTCTGTAAATTGCAATTTAAAGTCTCCTGATTAATTGAACAATTAGTATCTGGAAATCATATGTCTCCAATAATAGATCTAGAAATGAAAGTGGCTAAATTGAGAAGTCCTTTGTCCAGATTAAGAAGGTATTATTGTACTTGAGGAGAAACAGACGGTTAAACTGTCACCTGCTATTTTTGTGAAATCAGATCATGTGTCCATCAAAACTGAAGAGTTAAGGTTTGGTAAAATGTTTCAGAACATGGGTGTCTTTCTGTAATATCTTTTTATAAATACTACCAAAAACAGAGAAAGTTACAGTCTAAGGTAATCTGTTGGGAAGCAAAGAGGTAAACACACTGTGAGTTGCTATGAAGATTCCTTCAATCTGCAGTTAACATTGAGCAAGTGATAAAATCTCGCAGACTGTTGGATTATAAAACAACTAAACAAAAACAACAAACTCTGTTTCCAAGCTAAAGTAAGTTAAAAAATGAAATTTAGGAAACAGAATATAATAAAGAAACCCAGGGGTTTTCAGAAACCCTCTGGCTAGATACATCTTGCTATTTAAAGTTAACCATTATCCAACTGTAAAGGGCAACTCTATTTGAAGTAGCCCCGGTTTAAGGAGCACATAAGGCCTGGTATATTGGGCAATATATACCCAAGCCTGTTGTTTCAAAAGCAGATACCAAGATGGACCAGTTAAGTTTTAAATTCTGGGAATCCTGGGCTGAGCACTGCAGCCCATTGCAAAGCAACATAAATCGAAATAGAAAAGTCTATTTTCAAATACTGTTGTCATTATAGTTGGGGCAGTACTTTTTGATTTAATTATTGGCCCACGTATTAGTCAGAGTTCTCCAGAGAAGCAGACCAACTGGTGTGTGTAGATATGTATATCTCTCACATATATCATAATAAATCTCACTATATATCTCTCTCTCAAATATATTTATATGAGATGTACATATATATTTATATGAGATATACATATATATATGAAAGAGAGATATGTATATATAGTGAGATGTATTATGATATATGAGAGAGATATATAAAAGGAGATTTATTATGGGAGTTGGTTCACACAGTTATAGAGGCCAGAAGGTCCTATAATATGCTTTCTATGAACCATAAAAGCCAGTGACGTACTTCAGGCTGATTCAAAGTCTTGAGAACCAAGAGAGCTGATGGTCTTCATCGTGGGCACAGGGTAGAGTAAGTGGGATTTGTGTTGGTGTTCCACTTGCACCACCAGAAGCCCCTGGTCCCCAGGTCTCAGAAGGTGACCCCTAAACCAGGGCAGGGCTTCATGCACAAGCTCAAGGCTATGGCTGCTGCTTCTTCCTGGCATCCTTGAAAAAAGCCCCAGCAGAGTGACATGTTGCAGCTCAAGCTTCACTAAACTTTTGCCTAGGGAATCCTCCCTAAATAATTCCATAAAGCCCGTGTCACCCTAATAGCAAAACCAGGGAAGGACATAACAAAAAAAGAAAACTACAGACCAATATCCCTGATGAACGTAGATACAAAAATCCTCAACAAAATGCTAGCGAACCAAATCCAACAACATATCCAACAGATAATCCACCATGACCAAGTGGGTTTCATACTAGGGATGCAGAGATGGTTTAACATATATGTAAGTCAATTAATTGATACATCACACAAACAGAATTAAAACCAAAAGTCACATGATCATCTCAATAGATGCAGAAAAAGCATTTGACAAAATCCAGCATCACATTATGATAACTCTCAGCAAAATCAGAAAAGAAAGGTCATATCTTAAGGTAATAAAGGTCATCTATGACAAACTCACAGCCAACGTTAAACTGAATGGGAAAAAGTTGAAAGCATTCCCCATAAGAACTGGAACAAGACAAAGATGCCCCACTTGCACCACTTCTATTCAACATAGTACTGGAAGTCCTAGCCAAAGCAATCAGCCAAGAGAAAGAAATAAAGGGCATCCAAATCAGGAAACAGGAAGTCAAACTGTTACTGTTTGCTGATGATATGATTGTATACCTAGAAAACCCTAAAGACTCATCCAAAAAGCACCTAGAACTGGTAAATGAATTCAGAAGAATTTTAGGATACAAAATTAATGTACACAAATCAGTAGCTCTACTATACACCACCAACAACCAAGCTAAGAATCAAATCAAGCACTCAACCCCTTTTCACAATAGCTGCAAAAATTAAAAAAAAAATCTTGAAATATACCTAACAAACAACATGAAAGACTTCTACACCAAGAATTAGAAAACCCTGCTGAAAGAAATCATAGACGGGGCCAGGCACGGTGGCTCATGCCTGTGATCCCAGCACTTTGGGAGGCCAAGGTGGGTGGATCACTAGGTCAGGAGATAGAGACTATCCTGGAGAGCATACTGAAACCCCATCTCTACTAAAAATACAAAAAATTAGCCAGGCGTGGTGGTGGGCACCTGTAGTCCCAGCTACTCGAGAGGCTGAGGCAGGAGAATGGCATGAACCCGGGAGGCAGAGCTTTCCGTGAGCTGAGATTGCACCACTGCACTCCAACCTGGGTGACAGAGTGAGACTTCATCTAAAAAAAACAAAACAATAACGACAAAGAAATAAATCATAGACAACACAAACAAATGGAAACACATTCCATAGGATCAGTAGAATCAATATTGTGAAAATGATCACATGCAATTACCATTAAAATGCCACTACCATTCTTCATAGAGCCAGAAAAAAAATTCTAAAATTCATATGGAACCAAAAAATAGCTCACATAGCCAAAGAAAGACTAAGCAAAAGGAACAAGTCTGGAGGCATCACATTACCTAACTTCAAACTATACTATAAGGCCATAGTCACCTAAACAGCATGGTACTAGTATAAAAATAGGTACATAGACCAATGGAACAGAATAGAGAACTCAGAAATAAACCCAAATACTTAGAGCCAACTGATCTTCAACAAAGCAAACGAAGACATAAAGTGGGGAAGGACACCTTTTTCAATAAATGGTGCCAGGATAATTAGCGAGACACATGTAGGAGAGTGAAACCAGATTCTCATCTCTCATCTTATACAAAATCAACTTAAGATGAATCAAGGACTTAAATCTAAGACCTGAAACTATAAAATTCTAGAAGATAACACTGGAAAAACCCTTCTAGACATTGGCTTAGGCAAGGATTTCATGACCAAGAACCCAAAAGCAAATGCAATAAAAATAAAAATAAATAGCTGGGACTTAATTAAACTAAACAGCTTTTGCACAGCAAACGGAATAGTTAGCAGAGTAAACAGAGAACCCACAGAGTGGGAGAAAATCTTCAGAATCTATACATCTGACAAAGGACTAATATCAAAATCCTACAACAAACTCAAACAAATTATCAAGGAAAAAACAAACAATCCCATCAAAAAGTGGGCTAAGGACATGAATAGACAATTCTCAAAAGAAGATATACAAATGGCCTACAAACATGAAAAAATGCTCAACATCACTAATGATCAGGGAAATGCAAACCAAAACCACAGTGAAATACCACCTTACTACTGCAAGAATGGCCATAATTAAAACATAAAAAAAATAGACGCTGGAGTGGATGCGGTGAAAAGGGAGCACCTACACTGTGGGTGGGAATGTAAACTAGTACAACCACTATGGAAAACAGTGTGGAGAGTCCATAAAGAACTAAAAGTAGAACTACCATTTGATCCAGCAATTTCAATACTGGGTATCTACCCAGAGGAAAAGAAGTCATTATACGAAAAGGATACTTGCTCACCTATATTTATAGCAGCACAACTCGCAATTGCAAAAATGTGGAACCAACCCAAATGCCCATCAATCAAGGAGTGGATAAAGTGAATGTAGTACAATGGAATACTATTCAACCATAAAAAAGGATGAAATAATGGTATTCACAGCAACCTGGATGGAACTGGAGACTATTATTTTAGGTAAAGTAATTCAGGAATGGATACCAAACATCACATGTTCTCACTCCTATGTGGGAGCTGACCTATGAGGATGCAAAGGCATAACAGTGATCCACTGAACTTTGGGGACTCAAGGGAAAGGGTGGGGGATAGTGAGGGAAAAGAGACTACACACTGGGTACAGTGTACACTGCTCAGGTGATGGGTGCACCAAAATCTCAGAAATCACCGCTAAGGAACTTCTTCATGTAACCAAACACCACCTGTTCCCCAAAACCTATTGAAATAATAATTTTAAAGAATTAAAAATTTTAAAAATTAAAAATAAATAAAAATAAAAATAAAAGTTGAAAATCGGATGGTTTAATTTGTTTTGTTGCAATATTTAAAACATTTTAGCTACAGAAAAAATATGCTTTGGATTTTGACATATGTACTTAAGACACAAGCATAGATGAAAAAGTATTACATTTCTTAGACAAAGCAATTTCTTTTTATATGGTAAAATGACCCAAAATATATATTTAATATATTTAATACTAAATATACTTAAAATAGCCAAAAAAGCAGATTTCCTTGACGCTCAGAATGAGGTCCACAAGGCTAAGATGGCATTCTAAATTAAATGTATATAAAGAATGGTTTTCTAAAAACATCATACTTTGTTCCTCTTTACTGATATGAAGAATGTAGTTAGAAGATACTTGACAGCTTACTCTCACTCATATTTACTTACTACTTGTCAGACTACAACCTGAATCACAGATTCTTCTCTTCTGTGCAAAATGACATCCAATTAAAATTTTCCTACATTTATTAAATAGCAACTGCTTAGATATAAAATAAATACACTGCCACTGGGATTGGAGTAAAGAATAATCTACTTTAGTCTAGCAAAGTTCTGTTCACTTTCCTATATAGTGTGACCTCATACTAACATGCTTTGAGATAAAATGAGTATGGAAATACGTGATGAGCTTCTGTCCTCTACAGAGGATTCACCCCAGTCATCTCATTAGCCTTTAATAATGTGAACTCACATTTTATGAAATTGATTTCTGAACTCCTATACTGTTGTGGTGGGTTTTACTAGGTTTTAATGCCCCTAATAATTACCTAAATTTAGGAAGATGAATTCAATAAAAAAAATGTAATACTTGTTTTGGAAATAATAATTATACTGTACAAAGTTTAAAGAGCTCATATTGTGCTACATTCTTTTGGTCATCCAAAGTGACAGCCAAGGAGTACTGACATGCCACAGGACTCTCACTGAAGCTGTCTTTCTGCTCCCAGCTTTGTAAGGTAAAGCTCTTTTAAAACTAGAACAAAACCATAAGCTCCAAAGTACCATATTAGAAGGTAATCCTTTTTTCTGTTATTTTATCTACAGAGCTCATTTAACACCCACTATAATTTGGGATCTACTATGTGCACGATGATAGTGATAATGTTACCAACAAAGCTGGTTCCCCCAAAGATGAGGTCTTTTCCTGTTAGTGTCACGAAGCCAACACATGAAACTGAAAGTGAGTGTCAAACAGTGCAAGCTTTATTTGATTGCCATGGAATTGAAAATGGGAGAATGGCTCACAAATCAACTTCTCAACAAATGAAAAATGAGAGGATTAAAATATAGAGTGCCTCTAAAGAAAAGGTTGAATATTAAAAGCAAGGCGAGGAATATTTGTGGCTTTTCTGGAAATGGGCAGTAAACTTCCCAGAACCAGAGTGCTGCCCTCCTTTTTGTCTTTTTATGGCTCCTTACAGTCATTATTATGCCAATTGTTAACTGTCCTGGCACTGGTAGGAGTGTCATTTAACATGGAAATTACATTATAATGAAGCCTGAGGTCCATTTGAAGTCAACGGTTGGCTATCTTGGTTCTAACTAGTCTCAGGTGGCCTGGTTACAAAGGAAACTTTTTATCACAGAAGTCCTGTTTCTTAAAGATAAGCAGAGTTAGGACAGGGTAGAAATTCAGGTATGTCACATAGGCATTACACCTAATAACAACAAAAGAAAAGAAAATGAATTATCCCTATCCTTAACTATCTTACAACTTATGGGAAGACAAGCTAGTAAACAGACAATTACAAGATAAAATGTGGAATGCTACAATGAAGATAAGCAGTGAAACAGCTGCATTCTAATTAGATACACTACTGTACTGGTCAATTGGCTCTTTGGGGGAATTTTTTAAAAATCTGATTTGTGTAGTGTTTGTTAATTTCCACACTGTAAACATTTCCACCATGACTGATTTCAAACCACCAGTAATTTGACACCTGTTCATAAGGTTCTTGAATATTTTACTTTGTGAACCAACGCAAATGTGCTCTGCCCCACTATTGAGGGAAATAACACAGTAATGGTGGCCAAGTAAACTTTCCAGAAGAGTGATATCTAACTGAAGTATGAATAAAGAATAGTGGATAGTGGAGCAAAGAGAGGTAGAGAAAGCTTTGCAGGAAGATGCATCAGCACAGACAAATATTTAAAGGTGAGAGAAAACATATTTGGGAAAACTGCAAGGAATTCATTTTGACTTGCTAATAGTTTTATACATAAAGTACATAAAAATAAAACTGAAGAAGTAAATATGTTTCAGGTGGAAAATGCTCTTTCTAGCCACAGTGAGCCACTTGAACACTTTCCGTTTGAAAGACAACAGAAGATCATCACAAAATTTGGGGGCTATAGCATGGATACAATCAGATGTGTACTTTAGGAAGATCACTTTGGTTGTCTTATGAAGTGTCCTAAGAATATCCTTCTTAGGAGATTGGAGAAGGTATATCTAAGAGCAGAGAATCCAGCTTTTAGAAAATTATTAATTCAGGAAGTATTGTCAGCACCTGGTCCTAAAGCTATGGCAGTGGGGATGCACAGACCTTGACTTTGGAGATCAAAGGACACATGAAGGGTGACAATTTGGCAAGGAGTAGGGTGTGGTGAGGACATAGAAGTATGAAGGATGACTTTGAAGTTTCTGTCTAAGTAAATTGAGAGGATGCTGTTGCTGCTTATTAAAAAATGGATATAGAGGCCAGGTGTAGTGGCTCATGCCTGTAATCCCAGCATTTTGGGAGGCCAAGGTGAGTGGATCACTTAAGGTCAGGAGTTCGAGACCAGCCTGGCCAAAATGGTGAAATGCCATCTCTACTAAAAATACAAAAAACTAGGCCGGGTGCAGTGGCTCACGCCTGTAATCCTAGCACTTTAGGAGGCTGAGGCAAGTGGATCACCTGAGGTCAGGAGTTCAAGACCAGCCTGGCCAACCTGGTGAAACCCTGTCTCTACTAAAATACAAAAATTAGCCAGGCATGATGGCGGGTGCCTGTAATCCCAGCTACTCAGGAGGCTGAGACGGGAGAATCGCTTGAACTTGGGAGGCAGAGTTTGCAGTGAGCGGAGATTGTGCCATTGCACTCCAACCTGGGCAACAGAGACTTCGTCTCAAAAAAAAAAAAAAAGCAAAAACAAAACAGGGGGATATAGAAAGAGAATACTGTTTCCTAAGGAAAGGAAATCTTAATTTTGCACAAGTTGTGTTAGAGGCGTCTATCAAACACACACATGCAAATGTTTATATGCAGGTGTGAAAGTCAAGATCTGACCAAAATAAAGCTATAGTTTGATTAATTTCTGAATAAGCAGGATAAAATTGTAATTGAGATATATTTCCCAGTCACAGGGTTCTGTGGCCTCATGAAATGTGCAAGCAAATAACCTAATGATTCATTTAAGCATGGTGTGAAAAGTATTTCATTCTGTGGAATACATAAGATGCTTTTGCAACATGTAATTTAGACTTAACGGAGTGAAGTGTTTTGTAAAGTTAAGTGGAAGTTAAATGGTAGAAAAGGAAGTAAAGAATACTCTTCATAGAGGGAATAAAATGCATAAAGATACAATGGTATAAAGCAACATATGTTTGAAATGAAGCCTGCAAGAAAAATAAGTGGAAGGGATGAAGTTAGAGATAATGGTAAGAACTTCATTACGAATGGATATTTGTGCTAAGGTGAGGAACTTCCACCAATACTCTTGAAACAATAATAGACATAGACACATTTAAGGTCATGGCCAGATAGGCATTTCAGAATGATAACTTGAGCAGCAATACAAGTTACTGGCAGGATTTGAGGAAATAGGAATAGAGTAAGTTAGTCAACCTTTTTTAGGTTTTATCATAATTATGGAAAAATTTCCATTGCATAAATTATAAATCCATCCTACCCAATGAGAAATCCTAGAAGATCTACAGGGGGAAAGAAATTAGAATAAACATACTATCGACCATCTAGGATTCAAACGGCTTTATAAAATAATAGTGATACTAACAATAGGAGATCTCTGAGAAGTCTAGACTGGAGCAGTGGTTTCTACATTTGTTGGAAGAAATAATAAGAGATGAGAGTTTATTAATCTGTTCTCACACTGCTATAAAGAACTAACTGAGACTGGATAATGTGTAAAGAAAAGAGGTTTAATTGACTCACAGTTCTGCAGCTTAACAGGAAGCATGACTGGGAGACCTTAGGAAACTTACAATCATGATGGAAGGTGAAGGGGAAGCAAGCACCTCTTGCCATGGTGGAGCAGGAGAGAGAGAGAGAGAGAGAGAGAGAGCAGGCAAAGGCAGAAGTGCTACACATTTTTAAACAACCAGATCTCCTGAAAACTCACCCACTACCACAAGAACAGCTAGGGAGAAACCCACTCACATGATCCAGTCACCTCCCATCAGGTCCCTTCCCCAACATTGGGAATTACAATTAGATACGAGATTTGTTTGGGGACAGAGCCAAACCAAAAGTTTAAAAGTTAAAATACTTTTATTTAAGATTCAGAGGTGCATGTGTGGGTTTGTTATGTAAGTAATCGTGTCACGGGAGTTTGTGGTACTGATTATTTCATCACCCAGGTACTGAGCCTAGAAGGCAATAGTTTTGTTGTTTTTTCTGAACCTCTCCCTTCTGCCAGTCTTCACCATCCAGCAGGCCCCAGTATCTGTGGTTCCCCATTTTGTGTCCATGTGTTCTCATCATTTAGCTTCCACTTATAAGTGAGAACGTGGTATTTTGTTTTTCTGTTCCTGTGTAACTTTGCTAAGGATAATGACTTCTAGTTCCATTCATATTCTCGCAAAGACTATAATCTTATTCTTTTTTATGGCTTCACAATATTCCATGGTGTATATGTACCAAATTTTCTTTATCCAATCTGCCATTGATGGAAATTTAGGTGCATTTCACATCTTTGATATTGTGAATAGTGCTTCAATGAACATACACATGCATGTATCTTTATTGCAGAAAAACTTATATTTCTTTGGGTATATACCAAGTAATGGGATTGCTGGGTCCAATGGTAATTCTGTTTTTAGGTCTTTGAGAAATTGCTAAACTGCTTTCCACAATGACTGAACTAATTTACACTCCCACCAACAGGGTATAAGCATTACTTTTCACTACAACCTTGTCACCATCTGTTATTTTTTGAATGTTTAATAATAGGCTTTCTGACTGATGTGAGATGGTATCTCATTGTGGTTTTGATTTGCATTTCTCTAATGATTGGTGATGTTGAGCTTTTTCTCATATGCTTGTTGGCCCCATGTATGTCTTCTCTTGAGAAGTATCTGTTCATGTCCTTTGCCCACTTTTTAATGGGGTTGCTTGTTTTTTTTTCTTTTTTTTGTAAATTTGTTTAAGTTCCTTATAGATGTTGGATATTAGACCTTTGTCAGATGTATCATTTTCAATCATTTTCTCCCATTCTGTAGATTGTCTATTTACTCTGTTGGTGGTTTCTTTTGCTGCACACAAACTCTTTAGTTTAATTAGATCCAATTTGTCATTTTTTGCTTTTGTTGCAACTGCTTGTGCCATCTTCATCATTAAAATTTTGCCCGTTCCTATGTTCAGAAGGGTTGTAAAGATCCATGGCAGAAGCACGGGTCCCTAGGGTTGCTCACTCACTCACCACTTCCCTGGATGAAGGAGGCTCCCTGGCTCCATGTTATTCCTGGGTGGGATGTCATCCTGCCTTGCTTTTCTCTGTTCTCTGTGAGTTGAGTTGTTTTCTTGATGAATCCCAATGCGTGTACCTGGATGTTTCAGTTGAAGGTGCTATATTTACTCACCCTGTCTATTTCTCTTCATGAAAGTGGTACACCCTAGCTAGTTGGCCATCTTTGTCAGCCTGAGAATTCTATTTCATACTGGTATGATTCAAGTTTTAGAAAAGCTTCAAGAGATTCCCTGGTAAGGCCTTCAGTGGCAGGTGTTCAACAATTAACTGTTTAATACTTGTGACTAACTTTATTGTTACTCTCTTAACAAATAAGGAAATTGATATTCAGATAGTAGTGGCTGACTACTCTAGCTACATCTGAAATGTGCTCTTTTATCAATAAATTTTACTTCCACAACTGCATGAGTTAATGTATAAACTAGCAGGGAAGGGGACTCTAGCAGGGAATTTAGGTTGAAATTCAAAGATAGTCCTTAAGGTATTCTTGTGTGTCAGTGATGTGATAAAAAAACTGTTGGATCAAGTTGAGGGTAATGAAGGGAGATAAAATACACATATGGCTTATAATAAAGACAAACAAAATAATGATTTCTTAGAGTCCCGATGTGTGAAGTTGTTTCACTATTAGCCCACCAAACCATTAGTTGAAAATAAAGAGACTGTGTTTTGGCATGATACTTATTCCTACTCCAGATGTCTTCTAGGTATTCCAACTGAGATAGCATACTAATAATTCTTATTTCCAAGTAGCATCAGTTCATCATTTAGCCTTTACCCCTCTTCTGTAATAATTTCCTGTACATACAGAAACCTATATAAAATATGATTTCTGTAACCCTTGTAAGGTATTGATAGTAGAGAATACCTTGTATATCTCCTCTGAATAACCCTATTAATAGTAATAGCACTTAATTTATAGAAATTACTTTGAGGCTGGGTGCGCTGGCTCATGCCTGTAATCCCAGGACTTTGGGAGGCCGAAGCAGGTGGATCACGAGGTCAGGAGATTGAGACCATCCTGGCCAACATGGTGAAACCCGTCTCTACTAAAATACAAAAAATTAGCTGGGCATGGTGGTGCACGCCTGTAGTCCCAGCTACCCGGGAGGCTGAGGCAGGAGAATCCCTTGAACCCAGGAGGCAGAAGAATCCCTTGAACCCGGGAGGCGGAGATTGCAGTGAGCTGAGATCACACCACTGCACTCCAGCCTGGCAACAGAGTGAGACTCCATCTCAAAAAAAAAAAAAAAAAAAAAAAAATTACTTTGAAAAAAACTTTTCAAAAGCCAAATTTTACCTGAAAAAAAAAAATACATCAAAGAGTGGTCCCAATATAACACTCATACTATGATGCTAAAGAAGATGCCTCTAAAAATAGAAATAATGCTGTGTCTATATAAGGATTTACTTAAACATATAGGAGCCGGAGAAGAAAATAAAATTTTTTTAGCCCCATTATTAGTTGATACCCTAATTACTGAATCTCAACAATAGGTTACAAGGATTGAGCATCATGCAATGTGCAGTATTTAAAGAATAAAACTAGCCAAGCCACCCTAGCTCAGTCTTCTCATTTTACAAACTGGAATTCAAATACCCAAAGAGATTACTTGACATCCCTATAATTATTCACATAGTTGCTCTCAAAGTCTAGAAAAGTATTCAGATCTCTTCTTACTTCAAATTGTTGTTTACAAATGAATACTCACACATATTAAAATGTGCTATTTTTGTCATGAGACTTAAATGTTATCCTAGAGACAACAATGCTCACAAAATATATGTAATTAAAGACTGCGTTAATATATAAGTTTAAAGAAGGTCTTTGATTACAGTGGTCAGAATTTAGTTCTCAGCTACAGTGGACAGTGGGAATCAAGTTCTTGCTTTGCTGTTTATGAGGGTGAGGGCATTCAGTATTGGTCTTAAAACTCAGAAATTGAATTTTCTCATTTGTAAAACAGAAAAAGTAATTGCTTATTTTTATTTGTTGTATAAAAGAAACAAAATACATTTTGAGAGTGTACTTTAATATCAGTATTTTACATGTGATGTTGCTTTTAACATTCTCCTTTTACTTGTGCAATTGTTAGAATGATCAATAAATCAAATATTTGAGAATGATTAGCTTTAGGTGCATTGCCTTTCTAAGACGTGTAGGCCCCTCAAAAAGATAGAGACAGATTTTTTACTTAGGTCTGAAGGAGACAGAAACAAAGCACCCCTTGGTGAAAAATGTGATGTGGCATATGGCGAGTGGAGCACCCCATAGAGATAAGGTCTTTGGGGATGGAGGCATCTCGCCACGGCTTCTGTCTGGTTCAGTGGTATAAAACTAAGCTGTTCAGCGGGGACACCAACTTGAGATTTTTAATTAAAAACCTAGACTGTTGCCCGAGATATTGTTAAAAAACTAAGGGAAGTTAAAAATAAATCCCTGTTTGGTGAACATAACAAAACAAAACAAACAACAAATCCAAGCTCCTCGAGGACGAATTTAGATTTCACCTGTAAATCTCACTAGAACTGCCTTGTACATATTCGTCCCACACATTTGAGTGAGTTTGTAAAGCTCTCGCAAGGTGGTCGAGTCAGTTTTCATTTCTTTCTCTAGCTCTATGGCAGCACATTTCTAGAAAAAAAAAATGTCCAAATCTGTCCAATCATGCAGTTTATTTCCGTGTTTCTCTGTGTGTGTTTCTTTGTGGAGGTGCACAATACTATCCCCTAATATATTATTACCATCAAATTCCAGATTATTTCTTTAATCCATCTCTGCTAGCCTTGTTATTTTACATCAATTGCTCATTATCTTAATGAACAGCCTGGATTATTACATATATATCCAGGCTGTTATATATTTTCATAAATATCCAGATTTAACTTTACTGTGAGATGTTGAAAGGTAACTGAGAATTAACATGTGTTAGTATGTGTACTCAGCTATTGTGCTAGAATCTTTCATAAGCATTCATTTAGGTAATACTCCCAGCAGCTCAATGAGAGAATTATTATCCTTCTTATTTTGTGGGCGAGAAACCTGAATGAGTCTCAGCTCATTGTACTTTATGTACCCTAAGCTTATAGAGTAAATGTATGACAGATTTGAGGTGATAACTCAGGTGTATCTGGCTTCAAAGACTGTGTTCTTCTTGCATTTATTGTACTATAATAAAGACTCGTATCTGGACAGTGTTCAAGGGCCTGTTTTCAGCCACAGAGTCTAAAATATGGAAAAAGCCATATCCAAGAAGAAACCAGCGAAGGCTTTGCTTATCCACAATATCCTTTCATCTCCATATATTTGTGTCCATTTTATATGACTACTGTATGAAATTACTATAAACGTAATGATTTAAAACAACAATAGTTTATTATCTTACAGTCCTGAAAGCTAGAAGTCTGAAATAGTTCTTACTGGGTTAGAATTAACATGTTAGCAGGGCTGCACAAGCTGCTTTCCCTGCCTTTTCCAGCTTCTAAAGGCTGCACACATTCCTGGACTAGTAGACCTCTTCCTCCACCATCAAAGCCAGCAATAGCAAGTTAAGTCTTCTTCACATTGCATCAGCCAGCAATAGTATATTGTCTTCTTCACATTGCAACAGTCTAGCTTCCTTTTCTGTAGTCAAACCTCTCTTGCCTCCCTCTTCTGCCTTCTTATTCCACATTTTAGGACCTGTGAATATATTAGAGCCACCCAGATAATTCAAAATTATGTTCTGATTTCAAAATCCTTCAATTAATCACATCTGCAAAGTCCTTTTGCCATGTAAGGTAACACATTCACAGTTTCTGAGAATTAGGGTGAACATCTTTTGAGGAGAGGCCATTATTCTATCACAAGATCTTTCTAAACCATCAATTTTTCCAAAATATTCCCACACTCTGAAACCATCATTAACTGGAGAATATGGTCCAGACAGTACAAATAGGCATGGCTCTTCTTATGCCTACCCTTTTCATTCCATTTACCACAGTGTTTCTACCTCACCCAAAATGTCTATATTTTATCATATTAATGCCTTTATGTGGTCTTTCACATATCTATGACTTGCGATGCTAGTTTCACTGCCTTAATGGTTTTTTGTCTCTTCTCTTTGTGGATAATGCCTAGTTATCATTCAATTCTGTTCAGATGTTTTCTCTTCGGCAAAGTATTTCTAGACTCACCCAGATAGAGTCAGTTCTTTCCTCTGTAGACCCATAACACCTAAGGCAAACTTTTGTTTAAGTACTTCCCATACTATGTGATGTTTATCATTTAAGTAGCTCTCTTTCTTACATTTACTGTAAACTGTTGGAAATCACATGTAGTCTTATACATCTTTTTATTTCCAGTGCCAAGCACAAAAGCTAACACTTAAAAATTTGCTTTAGAGGAACAGGAAAATGAGCTAGTTATAAGCTTTATTGGAATAAATTCCTTCAGACAGCAGGTTGATACAACCCACATGACATTCTTCTTGATCTTACATAAGTCTTTTGCTGAAGCCAATGCTGTGTACCATTTCATGCTTCCTTTGCCTGAGCTGTTTTACATCTTCCTTGATCCTGGGCTTGTTAGGGCCATAACTAACACATGGCATGTATAAAATGTCCAGATACTTAGAACAGTTAAGCCATTAAATTTTTTGTCATTATTAATCTGTTTTACCATACTGAGGGCATTTCTCTGAGGACCAAATATATTTAACAATTTTACATTTGTTTATTGACATTTGCATATGCTTTATTGGGAAGTGTATGCTTAAATCTTTTGCCCATTTTTAAATTGGATTTGTAATTTATTTATTTTTATCACTAGGAGTTCCTTCTATTATCTGAACACAAGTCTTTGGCCAGACACATGTATTTTGGATATTGCTTCCAAGCTTATACCTTGCCCACTCAAAATATGTATACAGACACATACACACATAAAGGAATACACATAAAATTACATAAATTAAAATTATAGGCAAAATAATTATGTGATTCAATAATATTTTACTTTATGTAAAAGGAGAAATAGATGGGACAGGTGAGGGCATGAAATATTTTTAAAGGAATTTGGTTTCACTGTATATGCAACTAAAACTCAGATGGTGGTCATGATTGGATTTATGTTATTACATAATCATTCTGGTTACTCCTTAGTAACTGTTCATAGTGGAGAAAGGTGAAAACAGAAACTTGTTTGGAGGCATTGCAGTTTTCCAGGCAAAATATAGTGATTGCATGTACTAGGTTAGTAGAGTTGGATGTGGTAGCAAGAGGGACTTATTTTGCAGAAAGAACTGACATGACTTTGTATTACGTTGATACATATTATCCTTTTACATATTAAAGGATACATATTATCCTTTTCAGGCCAGGCATATAGCCAGAAGAACTAGAGTAGGCTTTTTAGAAGATCTGGGCACTTCTCTTCCCAGTATGTTCTGAAGCCAAGAGTAGCTCAGGAAGCACATGGCGGACTCAATCAAACATGTTTATTCTCTGAAATCTTTTAATCCCTTTCTCTATATTGGGTAACGATGATCTGATCAATCAATAACATGGGGAACAATCAAGCATGGTGTTCATGTTTGCATTAGCAAACTTTTTGAAGGGTTAGATAGTTGTTCAATGTAAGACATTAAATGCAGTCGTTATCTATGTTCCATCCTCCTGGTTAAGATACTTCAAAATCTCTAAGCACTGATTCTACTTCCCACCCACTCTGCTACCAGTTTTATGATATTCCTTGGTAAATTACAAATGTAAACACTTTGATCGTTATTCTGATACTGCTCATTATATGTCCAGATAAAGCTATTTTGAAAATAATCTCTTAACAAATGACAATGAGGGGTGAGGCATCAGTTGATTTGATAGTTCCTTCAATAAGAGTGACCCAAGCTAAAGTGCTTAATATAGATATGAGGGGAGGCAGGACAGCAGGATTGTTGATACAGTCTTTGAGGGCATATAAGAAATTATTCATCTAATCTTCAAAAGTCTAATTCTATCTGACCAATAACACAATATATGTTTTCTAACTATCGATAGTTCATTTATTAAGTTAAAGCAATCAAATAAACTAAATGAATACATTTCTGTATTTAGTTTCCAAGGATCATAGCCTAACTGCTAGAAAAAGCAATAGAACATTGGTTTAGCAGTCATTTTATACAATGCAATCAGGATCAGATTGACGATCCAATCCTTCAAGAATGACATTTCTCTCTCCAAGGGATCAACTCTCTTAGAGCTTTATCCCTTGGTAATAACTGTAATGAACTGTTTCTAGGCTGCTAGCTTTCTTCCAATTACATGGAAGATAGTCTTGTGGCCTTTCACATAATCATCACCGATTCTAAATAGCCCACATTTCACTGAAGATCTGTTTCTACAACATACTCTTCCATACGTATTTAAATGTCAGTTAATATTTGCATTTCTCTGATGGCCAGTGATGGTGAGCATTTTTTCATGTGTTTTTTGGCTGCATAAATGTCTTCTTTTGAGAAGTGTCTGTTCATGTCCTTCGCCCACTTTTTGATGGGGTTGTTTGTTTTTTTCTTGTAAATTTGTTGGAGTTCATTGTAGATTCTGGATATTAGCCCTTTGTCAGATGAGTAGGTTGCGAAAATTTTCTCCCATTTTGTAGGTTGCCTATTCACTCTGATGGTAGTTTCTTTTGCTGTGCAGAAGCTCTTGAGTTTAATTAGATCCCATTTGTCAATTTTGGCTTTTGTTGCCATTGCTTTTGGTGTTTTAGACATGAAGTCCTTGCCCATGCCTATGTCCCGAATGGTAATGCCTAGGTTTTCTTCTAGGGTTTTTATGGTTTTAGGTCTCACACCAGTTAGAATGGCAATCATTAAAAAGTCAGGAAACAACAGGTGCTGGAGAGGATGTGGAGAAATAGGAACACTTTTACACTGTTGGTGGGACTGTAAACTAGTTCAACCATTGTGGAAGTCAGTGTGGCGATTCCTCAGGGATCTAGAACTAGAAATTCCATTCGACCCAGCCATCCCATTACTGGGTATATACCCAAAGGACTATAAATCATGCTGCTATAAAGACACATGCACACGTATGTTTATTGCGGCATTATTCACAAGAGCAAAGACTTGGAACCAACCCAAATGTCCAACAATGATAGACTGGATTAAGAAAATGTGGCACATATACACCATGGAATACTATGCAGCCATAAAAAATGATGAGTTCATGTCCTTTGTAGGGACATGGATGAAATTGGAAATCATCATTCTCAGTAAACTATCGCAAGAACAAAAAACCAAACACCGCATATTCTCACTCATAGGTGGGAACTGAACAATGAGAACACATGGACACAGGAAGGGGAACATCACACTTCGGGAACTGTTGTGGGGTGGGGGAAGGGGGGAGGGATAGCATTGGGAGATATACCTGATGCTGGATGACGAGTTGGTGGGTGCGGCGCACCAGCATGGCACATCTATACATATGTAACTTGCCTGCACATTGCGCACATGTACCATAAAAGCTAAAGTATAATAATAATAATAAAAGAAAAAAATAAAAATAAAAAAATTTAAAAAAAAGAGAAAAACTATCCAAAAGAAAAAAAAATAAATAAATAAATAAATAAATAAATGTCAGTTAATATTCATTTAGAGCACCTGCATTTTTTTCTAGCTTAAGACAAAATAAAAGAAGGGGACAAAACATGCATATTGATGGGACAGGATAATTGTGATTTATTACAAGATCAGAGACAAAGCATCAGGATGGGAAGGGACTAGGCCAGTTCTGCGAGCCTCAGCAGCAAGACCTACTACTTCTCCCTGGAGGGTCTTCATGTAAAGTGACTCAGACAGAGAACCTCCCAAACTTTGTGCTCTCTATTCTCAGTTCCAGTTTCTTAGAGAGAGAAGCTGCCTGGCACAGATCCAAGCCAGACAAATTAACTATACCCAGAGCAAGATCAGATGGCACTGAAGTAGCCACTCAAAGTTCTGTTCTGTGTCTTCAAAGCCGATCCCAAAAGAGAGAAGGGCTATGGCGTATGGCTGTTTAAAGAGGTGTCTCACAGCTAGTGTTCTAGGAGCTTCACATACATTATATCATTCGATCTTCACTTCCAAATTATTTCATGATTGAGGAAACTGTACTACAAAAGATTCAACAACCCACCCAGAAAAAATGACAAAGCCACTACTTAAACCCCACTCTATTAGACTCCAAAAACAGTAAAAACAGATTGTTAAAATCATTCTAAGTGCATAGAAGTATTTTAAAGATCAGCGAAGTAATATGGGCACTCAGGCTGACTGTATTACTGTATCTTGAACTGTGTAAGAAAAAACTTACTCAGTGCCAGATATTTTGAAATGGAAAACAGATAATTTTTATAGAAAATTTAAAAAAAAGAAGGGACTGTCATATCAAACAATGTGTCCAAATTTCTTTAAATGAGTTTTAAAAATTATATTATACTTTAGTAAAAAAAGACAAACATTTAAAAAAGAAATTAAATCATCAAAATTAGAACAATGGTTTATTATTGGCAATCATAAAGAACCTAATGTCGGTTAAAATAAAATTATAAACTGTGTATCTGTGGCTATCTTAGGCACAGAAGTCCTTGTGTTAGAATTGTTATTAAATATGTGTTTTACTGATTATAAAGATGATTTACTCGTTGTTGTTTACGGCATTATTTTTCCTCTGCATTCTCATAATCACTTCATATTTGTGAAAGGAAAAAAAAGAGAGAGAGATAGGCTGATCAGGGTAAAAAAAAAATAGTAAGGAAAGAAACAGAGAGAGAGAAAGAGAGGAGAGAGAGAGAAGAAAGGAAGAAGAAAGAGAAAGAAAGAAAGAAAGAAAGAAAGAAAAAGAAAGAAAGAGAAAAGAAAAGAAAGAAAGGGAGAGAGAGAGAGCAAGAAGAAAGAAAGAAAGAACGAAAGAGAAAGAAAGAAAAGGAAGGAAGGAAGGAAGGAAAGAAAGGAAGGAAGGAAGGAAGGAAGGAAAGAAAGAAAGAAAGAAAGAAAGAAAGAAAGAAAGAAAGAAAGAAAGAAAGAAAGAGAAAGAAAGAGAAAGAGAAAGAGAAAGAAAGAAGGATTTTTCTTTATATTTTAATATTAGCTCTGTTGTTTTATTTTAGAATTCATCCTGGCCATTTTTAAGAACTTAAATTTGGTTCCTCTTAGTAGTTCAGTCCAACTGCTCCCATGAGGGTAAACTGAATTTCAGTTAACTTGAACTTCTCTCTCAAGTTGGGATTACAGTGTACTTGTAAGATATCTCTGAGGTCCAATTGGAATTCCATTTCTATGGAGATTAGACTGGAACCTGAAACCAGGAATGATAAAGTGAAATACTAATGAATATTTTCTTCAAGGACTGTTATAGGGCATTTTTTTCCTCTTGCTATGAAGTGTTATTTCAGGAACTTTCATGTTTATTGTGTTTTGCATGACAACACTTTGAGAACAAACTATTTATTTGATTCACTGTTTTCATTAGTGTCCCAATAATTAAAAACGATGTTTGTTTTTTCATGAGTTTATTTTTTCCTTCCTCCATTTTTTTATGTGTTTTTTTTTCTATATTCATGAATTGTTTTGGCCATTACTAGTGATTTGTGCAAATCTGGGCGAAAAGCCAAATGAGAATATAGAAGTAGGGCGGAACAACTGGTAACTACATGTTTTTTTGATGATTGTCTCCCGCAGAGAAATTTCTTTTGCTAGCTATTCACCCTCATGCCCCCTTTGAGTTTTGGTGTTAAATCAAATTTCAAATAAATGGGGAAATGATTGAGATGGCATTATTCTACAACTGTAATTATATTTAGCTGTTTTATGTCGATGGAGAATTTTTTAATGAAAATGCTTCTGCTTACTGTGATACATGGACCTCTATAGAAAAATTCGGTACTATTTTGCTAAGTAATTTGTCTGAATTAAAAAAAAAATGCTCTCTTTTGTTTTGTTCCTAGTTCTCCATTCCCAGCCCTTTAATATAAAAATTCATTTTAAAAGCTTCTGGACCTGTCTATTAAAGTTCCTCCCAGCACTTGGTGGTGTTATCTCCATGATTCTCTTCTCTACTTCTGTGAATTCAACTTCTTCAACTTCCACATATAAATACAATAATCAGGCATTTGTCTTTCTGTGTCTGGCTTATTTCCCTTAACATAGGTTCACTCGTGTTGTAGTGCATGACATAATTTCCTTTTTTTAATGCTGAATAGTATTCCATTGTGTATATATACCATATTTCTTTATCCATTCATTGTTGATGGACACTTAGGGGTGATAAGTTCAAGAAATCCATTCTACAACATCATGACTATAGTTAATAATATATTGTAATCTTGAAAAGACTAAGGCAGTAGAGTTTAAATGTTTTCACCACAACAATTATAACTATGTGAGGAAATAGATATGTTAATTAGCCCAATTTAGCCATTTCATGGGTATATATATTTCAAAAAATTTTGTATGTCATGAATATATACAATTTTATTTTTCAATCAAAAAATAAAGTAAAACATTCAAAAAGGTCATTTGCTACTTAAAAAAACTTGGAAGAACTGCTTACTTGTTCTTCCAATGTTCACAGATACTTTTACGTTCATATGCATTTTTCTATGAAAAAAAAGTCTTAGTTCTCTAGCTCTGGCATAATTTCACGTCCACTTTCTGCTAAAACAATTAGAGATTCATTGCTTTATCACCTGTGAACTCATATCTAAGCTAATGTTTGCACATATAATTTTATATATGCAGATCTGCATTAGCTAAAATTAGCTAATCTAGCTGAGTATTGTATTTTTTTTTTCTCTGTGTTACTTATTATATAGCATGCTTCCACATCCTCTCCTGTACTTGGAAATAATAGTCTTTTAATTGTTGGCTCTTTTCGTGGATGTGTAGTGCAATATCTATGAGATTTTAACATGAATTGTCACAGTGAATAATGGTCATCATTTTCACATATTTACTGCTTATATATGATCCTTTGTATAGTGTTTGTTTAATTTTTGCCCATTTTATAATATGCCATCTTCTTACAAGTAAGTTGAAAAATGTCTTATATATTCTAGTTAGAAATTCTTTGTTAGATATATATATTGCAAGTATTCCCTCTCCCACCTTGCCTAGGTGGATGCTTGGTGTATTAGTCTGTTTTCAAGCTGCGAATAAAAGCACACACAAGACTGGGTAATTTATAAAGGAAAGAGGTTTAATTGACCCACAGTTCAGCGTGGCTGGGGAGGCCTGACAATCATGGCAGGAGGCAAAGGAGGAGCAAAGTTATGTCTTACACGGTGGCAGCAAGAGAGCTTGTACAGGGGAACTCCCCTTTATAAAACCATCAGATCTCATGAGACTTATTCACTATCACAAGGACAGCATGGGAAAGACCTGCCCTTATGATATAATTACTTCCCACCAGATCCCTCTCATGACATGTGGCAATTATGGGAGCTACAATTCAAGATGAGATATGAGTGGGGACTCACCCAAACCATATAATTTCACCCGAGGCTCTTCCCAAATCTCATGTTCTCACATTTCAAAACCAGTCATGCCTTCCCAACAGTCCCCCAGAGTCTTAACTCAGTTCAGTATTAACTCAAAAGTCCACAGTCCAAAGTCTTATCTGAGACAAGGCAAGTGTCTTCTGCCTAGGAGCTTGTAAGATCAAAAGCAAGTTAGTTACTACCTGGATACAAAGGAGGTACAGGCATTGGGTAAATACACCTGTTGCAAATAGGAGAAATTGACCAAAATGAAGGCTCTATAGGCCCCATGCAAGTCTGCAATCTGGTGGGGCAATCAAATCTTACAGCTCCAAAATGATCTCCTTTGACTCCATGTCTCACATCCAGGTCACGCTGATGCAAGAGGTGGGCTCCCATGACCTTGGTCAGCTCCACCTCTGTTGCTTTGTAGGGTACAGCCCTCTCCTGGCTGCTTTCACAGACTGGCATTGAGTGTCTGTGGCTTTTCCAGGCACACAGTGCAAGCTGTAGGTGGATCTGCCATTCTGGGGTCTGGAGGATGGTGATCCTCTTTTCACAGCTCCACCAGTCAATGTTACAGTAATGACTCTGTGTGGGTGCTCCTACCCTACATACCTCTTCCTCACTGCCCTGGAAGAGGTTCTTCATGAGAGCTCGGCTCCTGCAGCAATCTTTTGCTTGGACATCCAGGCATTTCCATCCATTCACTGAAATCTAGGCGGAGTTTCCCAAACCTCAATTCTTAACTTCTGTGCATCCATAGGCTAAACACCATGTGGAAGCTGCCAAGGATTGGGGCGTTTATACTCTAAAGCCATGGCCCAAGCTGTACCTTGGCCCCTTTTAGCCACAGCTGGAGCAGCTGGGATGCAAGGCACCAAATCTCTAGGCTGCACACAGCATGGGGTCCCTGGGCTCCACCCAGGAAACCATCTTTTCCTCCTGGGACTCTGGGCCTGTGATGGGTGGGGCTGCCACAGAGGTCTTTGATATGCCTTGGAGACATTTTCCCCATTGTCTTGATGATTAACATTCAACTCCCAGTTACTTAGGCAAATTTCTGCAGCAGGCTTGAATTTCTCCTTAGAAAATGAGTTTTTCTTTTCTATTGCATCATCAGGCTGCAAATTTTCCAAACTTTTAATGTCTGCTTCCCTTCTAAATATAAGCTCCAATTCCAAATTGTATCTTTGTGAATACATGAAACTGAATGCTTTTAACAGCACCCAAAGCAACTTTTGAATGCTTTGCTGCTTAGAAATTTCTTCCACCAAATACTCTACATCATCTTTCTCAAGTTCCAAGTTCCACAGATCTCTAGGGCAGGGCCAAAATGTCACCAGTCTCTTTGCTAAGGCATAACAAGAGTCACCTTTGCTCCACTTCCCAACAAATTTCTCATCTCCCCCTGAGACCACCTCAACCTGGACTTTATTGTCCATATAACAATCAGCATTTTGGTTAAAATTATTCAACAAGTTTCTAGGAAGTTCCAAACGTTCCCACATTTCCTATCTTCTTCTGAGCCCTCCAAACTGTTCCAACCTCTGCCTGCTACCCAGTTCCAAAGTCACTTCCAAATTTTCAGGTATCTTTATAGCAGCACGCCACTCTACAGGTATGAATTTACTGTATAAGTCTGTTCTCATGTGCTAATAAAGACATACCCGACACTGGATAATTTATAATGGAAAGAGGTTTAATTGACTCACAATTCCACTTGGCCGTGGAGGCCTCACAATCATGACAGAAGGCAAAGGAATAGCAAAGTCACATTGTACACGGCAGTAGGCAAGAGAGCTTGTGTAGGGGAACTCCCCTTTATAAAACCATCAGATCTCGTGAGACCTATTTACTATCATGAGAACAGCTCTGGAAAGACCTGCCCCCATGACATACGGGAGTTATGGGAGCTATAAATCAAGATGAGATTTGGGTGGGGACATAGCCAAACCATATCATTTGGACATTTATTTCTTCTTCTTCCTCATCCTCCTCCTCCTACTCCTCCTCCTCTTCTTCCCTTCTTCCTTCATCTTTCTTCTTCTTTCTTCTATTTTCTTTATATTTTAATACCTACACAAGTTATCAAGTTTTGTTTTATGGTCTGTGCTTTGTATATTTAGGTGATAAATATTTGCCTAGTCAAGGTTCCAAAACTTTTCTGTTGTTTTTTTTCTTGGTGTATTATAGTGTTAGCTTTTACATTTTGACCTAAGTTTTGTTATGGTGCAAGAAAGAACTCAAGTTAACTAAAGTTAATTTTTTCACATGGACATCCAGTTGTTGCTGCACCATTGGTTGAAAAGACTTTCATTTCTTCATTGAATTTCATCAGCACTTTTGTCAAAAGTCAATTGACTATGTATTTTTGGGAGTATTTCTTTATTCTAAATACTTTTTCATAGATAATCCCTCTTTTCACTAATACCTCAAGCAATATAATTTTTGGTAAATCATGGAATCAGTATTCTAATTTCATTCTTCTTTTTCAAAATTTGCTTTGGCCAGTCTTGGTCATTTGACTTTTTCTATATTTATTTTCCTTTTCTAAAAATTAGTTTGGGTCCAAGATAGTTTTATATATATATATATATACTTATTGGGGCACATGTGATGTTTTAATACAAGCATCCAATGCATAATGATCAAATCAGGGTAATTGAGATATCCATCACCTCAGGCATTTATCATTTATTTCTTTTAGAAGATTCTATTCCCACTCTTTTAGTTATTTTTAAATTTATTATTAGTTAGTTACCTTACTGTGTTACCAAATACTAGATATTAATCATGCTAACTGTATTTTTGTACTCATTAAGCTGGGAAGAATTTTAGATAAATTTTATAAATATCTTCTCAATTTCTTTAAAAAAGACGACTCTGCTAAGATTTTATTTGGAAATACATCAAATCTAATCACAAAGAGTAGAAATAATAAATAAATAAGCTATTGATTAAATCAGTATGAATCTTACAAACATGTTGCTGAGTGAAAGAAGCCAAATTCAAGACAAATTATGCCCTTTGTAGAAAGGTCAAGAATAAGCCAAACTCATGTATAGATGCTAGAAATCAGGAAGATAGTCCCTTTGGAGAGGAAAAGGACTTAGTAATTTGGAGAGCATTAGAGGGGATTTTTACATACAATTATAATTGTACTTCTTTATCTGGGTGTTATTTATGCATGTGTGTTCACTTTATAAAAATCTATCAAACTAAACAATTTTCATTTTTTCTACTTTTTTGTAAATAGATAATATTTCAAAATCATTTTTCAAAGAAATTAAGCATACTTTTAATTTTGTGAGAAAGTGTAGGTGTGATTACAAATAATAAATTGTATAAAATGTGTATGGGGGAGTATGCATGTAGTTAGTTTCAGAGGTAGCTGTTAAGAAGAGCTCATGTTAAAAGAGTTATTGAAAACCAATAATCCCTGAAGTCCTTCTAAAAGCTTTGCCTTTCTGACTTTCTGCCTCCATTTTCCCAACTATTTTATAATTCTTCTCCCTTTCTTGTCCCTTTTCTCATAGGCTGCAACACTAATCTTCTGCCATATTCACCCAGATTTGGACTCTGATCTAGCTGTCATACTCCTCCAAAATACTAGCTGATAAGGGCTTGTGGTGTCACGCCCATGAAGGGTATATTCATTTTAACATAAATCATGAAGATCAATGATCCTATGAGACAACTGAATGTGTCAGCAATGTTGAAATTTCAGACTCCATGAACTAAGAGAATGAGGAATTCTTTTGATCAGGAACTCTAGTTGGTTATTGAATCACATTTGCAAATTTTGTACATAGAATTTGCCTTTCAAGCCAGCTCTAATGAGTGGCCTCACTTTCATTAAGCCATTCAAGTTTCCCTAAACTATCTTCAGTGAAGATTTTTAAAATCTCTTATATTTTATCTTCTGTTGTAAGCTTTACAAAACTTCATGTAAAGGCATTTAACACTGTTCATTATCATAGAGTCTCATGGTTGAAGGGAGAACCTAAAGTTACGTTAACACGACCAATGCATTGTTTGTAGAATCCTTCCACATTGTTATGAAACATTTGTTGTCCCTTTTCTTGGACATCTGTAAGACAGTTACCACCTCCTAGGAAACTACATTCTATTTCAGACATCTCTAATCATGCATTACTCTGTTCAGTCATCTTAACGCATAAAAATATACCTCTTTTACTTCTTCAAAATGCCTGAAGACATACATGGATCTTCTCACAGCCTTCTTTATGCACCACATCTTATTTTCTTCAAATGCATCACATATTTAATAGTTTGGACTTTGTTCATTAAACTGGTCTTCCATCATTGATGAGGTTTTACTTTATCAATATTTCCCTTTAGGTTTTATACATAGAACTTATATAAACCATAATGTACCTTGGTTTACCAGACTTTTTTTCAGGGCTGAAGTAAGTATTAACTGGTTGACACTACTTTCCAGGTATCGCTGTAGAGGGAACTGGCTAAAATGCACCTGTCTCTTGAAGACCTGTGAATACTGAGGACATTAGTAAGAATTCCTTATATAAAACTTGGAATTCGAGGAGTTGTATTTAAACCTCGGTTTGCCTATGCATTTTCTAGGCTACCTTTAGCAACTTCTTTGTTTCTCCAAGCCTTAGTTTGTTGATCTAATAAGATTAAAATAGGGTTTGTGTAAGATATCTGTTAAGGTAACATATGTGAAAGCCCCCAGGAGAATACTTGACACATAGTTATAGCTCAATAAATATTACCTGACTCCAAAGTACAAGAGAAACCTAACTTAATATTTTGATCATGGTGACCTTTCAACACCTTCCAAAATTATGCCAGATGGCAGCTGCTACCTTCCAATTATAAGACTGGTCATAAATAGAAGGTGTGTTATTCATGCTCTGTCTGACTTCACCACCTGCTAAAGCTTGGCATGAAATGTAGGCTTGAGAAATAGGAATTTTCCCTTTTGAGTGTAGTTTATACTGACTTCCACTCTCTCACCAAGTTCTAGGTTTAAAGACACTATCTTCTCATCAGATCTATGATTTTGGAAAGGCTAACTAAACACTTAAATATTCAGTTACCACTAAAGTCTAATAAAAGTAAAATCCACATTGACACTTAGTTAAGCCAATATGATTAGTGCTGTACAATGAATACTTTATCATTTTGCATACCTTAATACACTTTTATCTTTGAGGCAACTGAGCTCATTAAAAACTGCTGTTTGCTGAACAAATCATAAGAACTGTATGATGCAGAGTGACAGACATCATTAATCTCATCCTAAAGATTTTCGAACACTGAAAACTCCACCAATGGAGGGTTACTCTAGGGAAAGGCCACTTTTGAAAATAATTTTTATTTGGGTCAAAATTGTGAAGACTTATATGTGAGTCAATATGATACGAAAAATGCAACCCAAAGGAGCAACTGCCAAAAGCTCAAAATTACTCAACAAACTGTTCCAAGTCTTATTGGTCATATACTGATATTGACATTTTAAAAACCAATATTTTACTATCCAGATACAGAAGAATCAATGTTACAGTTTTTGGAATCTTTGAGCAGATACGTTTCCATTTTGGAAAAATGCAAACCTCAGACCTCTGCTTCAATCCCAACTCCAGGCTTATGAGTTATGAAACTTCGGATTTGTGACTTTGACTATGTGACTTTAATGTGATTATCCATCAAAATGTGCATAATAATGCATACATGTTGAACAGATCAGAGACTAAGGATGAGTTGAGAAGACAATTACTATTAAATACTCAGTAAATTATAGCATTAGTTGCTGTTTGCTTATAGAATTAGTGTTAATAGACTAAATGTTCTCTAAAGTTGTTCAGTTCTAAGAGTAAGTTTTCCATTCTGTAAATTTCTTTTATATCAGTCTCCCTTACCAACTGCTATTGTACAATTTGTTCACTTGCTTTAACAGGCACTTTTTTTTCCCATCCCAGGGAAAAAGGAAAGAGAGACCAGAGGAGAGTGATTGTTAGTCATCTGCACCTGAATAGCAATTAATATATTAGGTTATTTACTCCTGAGAACCTTCTGATTGTTGAGTAATGAGACAATGGAAATAAGACAGAGTATCATTTTAGGATCCAGGCCAGTCTGCGCTCACCCTGGATATCACGCATCTTGGTACAGCCTTATATGTTTAAGCAGGGGAGGCTGTGCTAGATCTGAAATCTTCATTCACTCAGAACTTGACAAGTTAACCTTGGAGAAAACGAACTGGTTTCTGTGGTTTTTCAACTTTTGAAGTTGTTCCACCTCCTGACTGCCTAAACAAGCTAAATTCTTCCATATTTAGAAGTACAGTATGTTTTCTTAATTCTGTACCAATTTAGTATAAGGGAATATTAAAACATCATTACTATTTTTAGATTTTAATTTTGATTGCCTTATAGCAACTTCAGGGTAGCACCTCAATTTATATGCTCTTCAAAATGGGATCAAAAAAGTAACTTAAAATAAAAATATACTAGAAATTATATAATCTTGAAATCATTTTCATATTCTATATTTTTTCTTTAAAATCTCTCTATGCACAGTTATTTTGATTATTCTCATTTGGCATTTTAGGTACCTGAGACTCAGAAAGATACAGCCTCTTGTTCTATCAAATAATTAGTTTGCAACAGCACTATGATTTCCTTAGTGTACTTATTACATATTTATCTTGTTCGCTCTGTCTTTGTCATTATTCCAGTGAATAAAACAGAAAAGAGACTTACCCTGATGTAGCTCATGTACTAGGAAGGAAAGACTGATAAACAAATGTAAATTAAAAGTTGTATGAGCTATTAAAAAAGTAAAATAATGTAGTGATTGATAGAGTATTGGTAAACTACTTTTGATGAAAGAGAGAGACCCATAGTATTTAGATTAGCTTTCCTGTCAAAATGGAACGATGAGGAATATTTGAATATTTGATTAGATGAATAGGAGGTGGCCAGTCACGGTTTTGCTGACAGATTGAACATTTTGGTAGTTTAATTTGCTTTGGTTCCTGTGCAAGATGAATTGGGCGTCAGAAGTTAGGCATGTAGGCTCAGCACAATAGACCAAGAGATTAGTTTGGGATTGTGAAAGATAAAAAGAAAGGAACCATAGTGTTAGAGTTGTCAAGACAGAAGCACATTCTTACGGACAAGGCTAAAGTAGCAACAATCAGGAGAAAACTGCAACGTGAAGGCAGATTCCTTTTCTGTCTCATTTGCTGGGAAAGTAAAACACAGAGTGGGCACTCAACAAATATTTGTTGACTAAAGTGAAGAAGTCTTAGCACTGTGCTATTTGAAAAAATAAGTCACTTTATCTTTCTGACCCTCAGGTAAGGCCAAATAGAAAATTATAAAAATATTGTACATAGTGAAGTTATATGGTGGAAATATAATACATGAAAGTGATCTGAAAATTATAAGTCTACAAAAGCTCATTTCAGGCACACAGATTATCAGGCCAAATGACTCCAAGACTATTTTGAGACACCCATGAATGTGGGAACTGAGACTGAAAATCTTCTTCATGTTAGAGTCAGAACCACTCTGGGTTCAAGTCTCAGCAATCAGTAGGTATCAATGACTTTTTCTAAGATGAATTAATAATAAGGGTCAGGAAGGGAACCACTGGGTACTAGAGCAGGTTATTAAATTAAATAAGAAAAATCCTTGAAGATAATGGAGGGAATTTACTGGGAATCATACCCTTATATATCACAAAAATTAAAAAATAAAAATGAATTTATCAAATGCAAAAAGATAGCAAGAAGAAAAGACTAACTGGCCTTAAGCCATCAAAGAAAATTAATATTTTAAAAATAAGAAAAGCCAAAGAAACCAAAGAAAATTTACTTTTTTCTATATTGTCTTTAACCATGTATAATATATCCAAGCAATAGAAAGTAGTGAGAGAGGATTTATGACACTCTAAGCCTTTAAAATGTTAAATAAAGGTAAGAATTTTACAGACACATGAAGAAACAGTATTTTTATTGGCATAAAATTTATATTCAGTTCCATGAGTCAAGGAACTAATTGTCTATACCTATGTAATTACCATCTCAATTAAGATGTAAAATATCATCATTACTCCAGCTAATTCTCATGTGCCCGTTTCCATCAGTTCCTTTACACCCCAAAGGTAACAGAGATTTTTATTTGAAGCATCAGTGTTTAATCTTGCCTTTTCTCAATTTCATATGAATGGAATTATATAGTGTATATTTTTCCTGCCTGGCTTATTCGTTTCAGCATATGCTTGAGATTCATCAGTTTGTTATGCATGTTTCACTTGATAAATCTATATTATTGCAATGTAGTAGCCATTGTTTGATTATACCACAGTAGTCTATTCATTTCCTGGTTGATGGACATATTTTCATTGTGGAGTTGACCATTTTCAATGCGGAATTATATGATTAAAGCTGCAAAGTATAGTCTTGTCCTTTTATGGGCATATGTTTTAGCTTCTTTTGGGTAAAGCCTTGGTAGTGGAATTTCTATGCCAAGATGTGCGTGTATGTTTAACTAATTAAGAAACTGTTAAACTGTTTGGCAAAGTTGTTTTACAATTTTACACTTCCAACAGCAATAGCTTTATATTTTCCTCACCAGCATTTGGCATCAACAGCATTTTAAAATTCTAAGCATTTCTCCTGTATATAGTGTTATCTCACCTTTAAACTTGTATTTCTTTGATGACTAATGACAGTGAACAACTTTTCAAGAGTTTATTTGCCTTTTGTCTATCTTCTATTGTGAAAAGCCTGTTCAAGTCTTTTATCCTTTTTATTGGAATACTAGCCATTGTATTTTTCTATTAAAAGACAATTTATATATTTATATATAAATTATTATTTCTATATTAATAGATATACTATATAATGCCTATCATAAAATAGGTATCTATTTTGTATATATAATAGGCATTATATATCTATTAATAGGTATTATATAATACCTATTATATGTATAACAGGTATATACATATGTATAATAGGTATTATATATGATAGGTTTTACATATATACTAGGTATATATAGATAATAGGTTTTATATATATAATAGGTATATATAAGTATCTTATATACGAATATAAGATAAAATTATATGTCAGAGATATCTATTTTAAATATTTTCTGCCTGTGACTTTATGTTTCATTTACTTAATGAGGTCTTTGTATGTACAGAAGTTTAAATTCTGATAGTCTTTTTTCGTACTGAGAAATCTTTTCCTAAGCTGAGGTCACCTTTTTTTCTAAAAGCTTTATGGCTTATCTTTTAGGTTTGGGTCTATGATCCAAATTAAAGTAATTTTGTATATGGCATGAGGTGGGGGTTTGGGGTAGTTTTTACAAGGGAGCAGGCAGTTGATCTAGCACCATTTGTTATAAAGACTTTCTCATTGTGTTAACTTGATGCTTAAGGTGGTTACTCTGCAGTACATACAGATGATTATCTATATTTTGTTCAAATTTAAAAATTTTTTTCTTTGTTTATATGCATGTCTGATATATTTTTGTTGATAAGTGGACACTGTAACTAATACATGATAGTGGTTCTTGATTTCATGAATTCTTGGTTTGGTAATAGTAGAGAGCTAACGTACCTGGATTCAAACCGCATGAGATCTTTTCCTTGAAAGGCAGCTGCCGATACATTTGTTCTGTTCCCGTGCCTTCTACATGGTGTTTTTTTTTTTTCTTGGCACCCTATGATACTTCTCTATGCCAAAGATTTGAGCAGAGATGGGGCTTTGCTTCACTGTGGCTCTTTGCTTATGTGACTATCTCCTTAAATTCCAGCTGCTCTGCCAGCTATGTACTCTATTCTCTCATGCCAAGCTGCCTAAACTGAGCATGGCTGAAGAATATGCTCAGATAAGAAAAGCATTACACTCACGTATCTGGCTCCATACATCCAATGTGAGTAAGGACTATAATATAAGTATAGCTAAGTATAAAACATTGGAAATTATGCAAATTGAAAGACATACCCTTAAAAAAGAATAGAATAATTTAAAATGTACCCAAGGAATTTCCAGAAATGAAAAAAAATGGTTAATGAAATTAAAATGGATAAATTAGTAGTGGTTCAACTTCCTTTTTCCTCAATAACATCTCAGCATTTTTAGGGAAAGCCTTTTAACATCTGTATATACGATTCTACATTCGTAGTATTTTCCTTAGCACTTTAAAATTATTATTTGGATAGTCTATTTTCTGTCATGAGAAGATTTATCTCTGGTCTTTACCTGATTTTCGGCTATGCCTCTGGATTCTCCTTGTACTTGTATTTTTAAAATTTTTTATTTTATTTTATTTTATTTTTTACCTGTCAGCCAGGAGTTTGAGCAGTTTATCCTAAAATTTGAGTCTCACTCCTGAGATAATTGTGCTAGAAAGATTTCCCTTATCTATTCCCAGCTTTCTCCCATCTCTGAATTTCTGACTTCAAGTATCTCTAGCCAAACAAGCTGCCAGGGTTTCCTCTCATAATGTTTGCAGATTATTGCCATGAGGGCTGGGTCAGTGAGCCACAAAGTCACAGTTCTTACCTCCTTGTAATTGTAGTTTTTGAAACTAAACCCCTCTCTAGATTCTGTCAGCAGTTGAAGCATTTCATCTTTTTAAATAGTTTTTTTTTGAAATTTTTCTACTTTTTATATTTGTTGTTTGCCAGAATTTTATGTAGAACATTTCTTCTTTCTTATGTCTGTTTTGCAAATGTGTATGTCTGAGTTTCCTGTCAATTACTAAATAAAATGTGATAAAATTCATTAATTTCTCCCTTTAATTCTCTTACGTGTTTTGTTTATTCTTACAGTATTTTGTTAGGTGTTTATAGTCTCAAAATTGATATGTAATTTTGGTGAAACTGTATTATTTTTAGTTATAGTATGAATTATCTTGCTTTGTAATGTACATATTGCAAATATCAAAATGCATTTTATATAGTTGTCCACACACAACAATTTTTTGTATCCAAATCAATCCATCTGCACTTGGCTTGACCCATCTTCCCCATTTTATGCCAATTTTCTCAATTCTAATCTTTTTAATTATGTTTCCTGCCATGTATGGGGTCAGCAACCTTCTGTGAGTCAACTCTCTCTTCCAATCAGCATTCAGTTGATCTAAGATTTTTAGTAGTTGTGTGCCTCCAGTTGCTAAAATAATCTGAATAACTGGAAAAGCATCCACTATGAGGTTTTCAAAGGACACCCTTCAGTAATCCATTCATCCCCTTCTCAGCCAGGAGAACGTCCAGCCTCTCTAAGATATGGAATAACTACAACCTTATAGAATGTTGGCATCCCCCAAATATCACCAAAATCACATATTGATAAGACAAAAAGGAGTTTATTCTTACTAGAGTAAGGGAGAGCACGGAGTTTTAGTAGTATGTCAGGGGGAAGGGCAAAATCAAGATATGTATGAGATTTTGAAGTTTAGTTTATAGTGGGTGTTTCAATTTCAGGGCTTTAGTAATCTGAGAAAGGATCATAATACAATAGTTTAAGATTGGTGGACACAGCAAGGTGGGGGTTTTGAGAAGTCAATAGATTCAGAGTATTGGGATATAAACATCATTTGATGAATTCTTAAAACGAGTTTATGGATTTTTCAGAAAGTACCTGAAATAAATGATAAAGTTATTTTCAGTTTTGATCTTCCTGAGCAGGAGTTTCCTTGAACAGTAAAGTTAAATTTCTGAAGATAGTTCAAGAGTAAAGTCCTTTTAATGGAGATAGTAAGCTGTATGGGTGCATTTCCCATCTAGACTAATTTAATCTTGCTTTCTATACTTGTACATTTTGATCATGATAATAAGTGTGGCTAATTCTTAAACATCATACTAACACCTCTTCTCTTCTGCCACATACCACCCCAAAATTGACATCCACTTCCATTTCTCTGTTGTCCAAAAAACTTATTCTGTGTCTTTGGCATGACATTTATTTGCTAGATCTGACATACAAAGTACAAAAAACTGGAGGGGTTTAAATAACAGAAATGTATTTTCTGACAGCTTTGGAAGACAGACATCCAAGATCAAGGTGTCATCAGTGAGGTTTGTTCTTCTGAAACCTCTCCCCTTTGCTTAGAGATGGTGCTCATCTTCCTGTGCCTTCACATAATCTTTCTTCTGTGTGTCTTGTCCTAATCCTCTCTTCTTATAAAAACACCAGTCAGATTAATTCCTACCCTAAAAATCTTATTGTAATTATCTCTTTAAAGGCCCTATTTCAGGATGCCATAATACTCTGAGGTATGGTAGGTTAAAACTTCAACTCTTCTTCAATAAGAATTTTTAGGAGACACAGCTCAGTCCATAATAGGCATCAGTGTTACAACAACCACAAACCCTTACACAACTTCTATGAACAGTACCTTTGCCTTCTTGCTGAAAATTAAAACAAACTGGCCTTAAGAACTCTACTTCCCCTGCATTACTCACAAGTGTGGGTTGGTTTGTTCTCCCACATTCCATGTGCTTGCTCAGTGTTTCTCATTCTAATTGGATGTCCTTCTTACTTTACTCCTTGAAAATATTTGTCAACCTTACCTAATGAGATTCAGGAAATATGATTAAGTATAGAGTTTATTTTAATGCAAAGCTTGAAAATTGTCCCCCAGGAAACACAAACTTCAGATGAATGGGATCAGTGTTCCGAAGTGGGGAAGTTGTTTCACTTATATAGGCCATTAAGAGGGCTGCACCATTTTCCGTACAAAGTCACTATATATTTTATATTGATTTGATTGGTTATAGCTTGCTACATTCCAAGGAAGTTTGCTCTAACATTCCAGAGGGTTAATGATCTGAGAGTTTCTAATCTCTGACACCTCAAGATCTTTCCTGATCATTTATGGGGAAAGGCAAAAGTTGCAGCTATATGCTATGTGACTCAAGCCATGTAGCCACATTTCTCTCTCAACATTCAAATAATTTAAAGTTCTAGCACCTTTAAGATTCAATTATTTAATTTCACACAATTTTTTTTAAAGTTTTCCCACTATTAACTCTCATGTTGGCTAACTTTCCTGGCTACCCTGCCATACTCTCTCACACCCCCATTTATAGACAGCATCTGTCTTCGGCTCACTGGCTTTCTTTACCACTACTCCTCTCAGTGTAATCCGTCTCATCTGTTGGACCTTGGTGGCTACAAAAGCCTTTAAGTACTTCATTTCACTTTATTGACTCACTTTCATTTGTCCTTGTCATTACGAATTAAATTATGACATCAGATTTCTCAAACATGTGCCTCTGTTATAATCTTCTTCCTTTAGTATTCTCCAATAATTCATGAGAATAAAAGGAAAGAAACTTCTAATCCACTGGACTGACTACATTTTCATTATCAATCAACTACTATGTGTTCTTATTTTCATGTTTACTCTGCCAGATTTCCACTGTTCAGCACTGTAATGTTTCCCTTATAAGCAACTTAGCAATCTTGTCTCTTTTTTTGGACAGCTAAACAAAATTCTAAGCCTGGTTAAAATAAACTATCTGCTTACTTTGTACTTTAAGGGATAAAGATTGCAATGTTATTTGAGAATGCTGGGTGTTGAAGTAAGACTGTGATTCACTTACATTTCTCTATTTTTGCATGGAATTATGTGCAAAACCTGAGTTAACTAACGCTATGAGCCTTATCTAATGCTATTATTTTACTTTTTAAAAATTTTAAATAGTTTTAACATATTGGTCCTCCAGGCAACCACCCAGTTGAACCATCCATTAATTGAACTCTGTTTTGGGAGCCCAAAATAACATATAAATAGGGCTGAGTGGAGTAAATAGAAAAATTTATCTATTGAGACTTCATAAACAAGAGTTCTCAAGCAAAATTTTGTCCGAACAAGTAAAGATTCAATTTTTTACCAACATATCCATCACTACTCAACTAAAGGGTTCATGTCTATGTAGCATAAGCCCTGATATTAATTAGTTCCTTTAGTATATTTGAGAAAACGTTAAATCCATTTTTCATCTGGGGTTACAGTTGATTAATGATATTGAAAGTATTATGGCTTTAACATAAGGTAGACCTTCAATGACTATGGCCTGTAACAACTGGTTACTATTTATAAAATCAAATTTGTGAAGTACATAAAATTATCTTTTTCTCTCCAAGATAAATTTTGTTAGGAAAAATTTTATAAAGGTAAGAATATTTCCCAAATTATTTACAGAGAAGCATCATAGTTTTATCAATGATATAGCACATATGGAAGTATTTAAGCTTCCTGTTATCTGGAGTGACCAGGGATTGCAGTGTTTCAGTTAATCAAATAACATAATTAATAGAGTTGACAAACATATCCATAGGGATTACCAATTCTTAAAGAATGGTTCTGCCATTAAACAAAAGTCTTTCTGAATGTATACTAAATATAATTTAGCCTTCAGTAAGTGGTTTATTTATCAGTCCTCTGAAGTTTCTGAGAAGGAGAATGAATCTCAATTTGATTTTCATGTGATTCTGACCCACTCTGTCAGAATCTTTTAATTTTTCCCTATTATTGGAAAAATGATGGGAAAAATAAAATATTTTGACAGTATAGACAGTCTTTCAAGACACTGATCCTAGAAACCATCATATAGAAGAGAAATTTATTTGTACCCAACTGGAAATTGTACATAAGACAGATTTTAAAAGATTTGAATTCTGTTTTATCCATCATTGTATCCCCAACACCCAAATCAATGGTTCTCAAACTGAATGCAGAACAAAAAATTAGATGAGTGTAGTTTTGTTTCAATGTAGAATCAGAGCCCCACCGTAAAACTATTGAAACAGACCTCCTGGGTGCAGGATCTCAGAATTTGTATTCTAAAGAGATTCTGATTTACATGGTTCTCATATTCTACTTTCAGAATAAATTGAACCCCACTTGTGCTTCTGAAGATTTACTGTGCATATTAATCACCTAAAGATCATATTAAAATAGTGGTTCTAGTTTAGAATGGCTGAGGTTGGACCTGAGATTTTGTATTTTAAAAAATATTTCAGGGATGGTCAATGCTGCAAATGTGTGGACTGCATTGTGAGTAGCCAGAACCTAGCAACAATCCCTCATTTATAACAGAGCTCAATAAGTTGGTATTGATTGAAGGAGCATTCATATCACTGTGCCTATACTAGCCTTAAGGTGTTTACGACCTTTTACATTGCACAAATCTCTTATGCATGCTAAATTTTCTTATACAACACTATCTTGCATAAAAGAAAGGATCTTATTCCATATTTTTATCATCCACAAACCATCTAGAATATCTTAGAAATGAAATATTATTAGTGAATTTCTCCTGAATGAATGTATAAATCAGAAAAGAACTAAACTAATCAACAAATCAACTAAACAGAGAGTAAAAGCTGAACTGGTTAGTATAGATTTTGGGGAACATACTCCTAAATGATGACTACCAAATATAAATTATGCTCATATTGTCCGTCTCCAACTGCAATAGCACCATCAGACTATTATTAATTTTTCTCTGTCCAATTTTACAAAGAAGTTGGTGATCACTCTTTCTACTTCTCATCAGTATTTTACCCTTCAACACAATTCAACCCAGCAACTGCACACTAAAAATTGCCCTTGCTGAGGTAACTAATGACCTTCTAAATTCTAAGACTCCTAAAGAATTTTCAACTCTGACCTTAGTACATCTTTTTGCTGCATCTGATATTGTCTTGAAAATCTACTCTTTCTGCTCTTTCATGAGGAAGTGTAGGTTTTCCTCATCTTTTTGCTTCTTCTTTCATCCCACACTTTTCTAGTTTTTACTGAATTTCTTTAGAATTCTTTCTGGACACTTTCATTGGCTAGTTTTCCTCTATTCATCTCTGAAACACTCATAGTGTGTCCGGAATTGGTGGGTTCTTGGTCTCACTGACTTCAAGAACGAAGCCGCGGACCCTCGCGGTGAGTGTTACAGCTCTTAAGGTGGTGCGTCTGGAGTTTGTTCCTTCCGATGTTCGGATGTGTTCGGAGTTTCTTCTTTCTGGTGGGTTCGTAGTCTCGCTGGCTCAGGAGCGAAGCTGCAGACCTTGGTGGTGAGTGTTACAGCTCTTAAGGAAGCGCGTCTGGAGTTGTTCGTTCCTCTCGGTGGGCTCGTGGTCTCGCTGGGTTCAGGAGTGAAGCTGCAGATCTTCGCGGTGAGTGTTACAGCTCATAAAAGCAGCGTGGACCCAAAGAGTGAGCAGTAGCAAGATTTATTGCAAAGAGCAAAAGAACAAAGCTTCCACAGTGTGGAAGGGGACCCGAGCGGGTTGCCAATGCTGGCTCGGGCAGCCTGCTTTTATTCTCTTATCTGGCCCCACCCACATCCTGCTGATTGGTAGAGCCGAGTGGCCTGTTTTGACAGGGAGCTGATTGGTGCGTTTACAATCCCTGAGCTAGATACAAAGGTTCTCCACATCCCCATCAGATTAGTTAGATACAGAGTTTCCACACAAAGGTTCTCCAAGGCCCCACCAGAGCAGCTAGCTACAGAGTGTCGATTGGTGCACTCACAAACCCTGAGCTAGACACAGGGTGCTGATTGGTGTGTTTACAAACCTTGAGCTAGATACAGAGTGCCGATTGGTGTGTTTACAATCCTTGAGCTAGATACAGAGTGCCAATTGGTGTGTTTACAATCCCTGAGCTAGACATAAAGACTCTCCACGTCCTCACCAGACTCAGGAGCCCAGCTGGCTTCACCTAGTGGATCCCGCACCGGGGCTGCAGGTGGAGCTGCCTGCCAGTCCCACCCCGTGTGCTCGCACTCCTCAGCCCTTGGGTGGTCGATGGGACTAGGCACCGTGGAGCAGGGGGCGGCGCTTGTCAGGGAGGCTCGGGCTGCACAGGAACCCACAGAGGCGGGGGAAGGCTCAGGCATGGTGGGCTGCAGTCCTGAGGCCTGCCCTGCGAGAAGGCAGCTAAGGCCCGGCGAGAAATTAAGCAGAGCGCCAGTGGGCTGGCACTGCTGGGGGACCCAGTACACCCTCTGCAGCCGCTGGCCCAGTTGCTAAGTCCCTCATTGCCCGGGGCCAGCAGAGCTGGCCGGCTGCTCCAAGTGCAGGGCCCACCAAGCCCATGCCCACCTGGAACTCCAGCTGGCCCGCAAGCGCCGCATGCAGCCCCGGTCCCGCTCGCGCCTCTCCCTCCACACCTCCCTGCAAGCTGAGGGAGTGGGCTCCAGCCTTGGCCAGCCCAGAAAGGGGCTCCCACAGTGCAGTGGTGGGCTGAAGGGCTCCTCAAGTGCTGCCAAAGTGGCAGCCCAGGCAGAGGAGTTGCCCAGAGCAAGCAAGGGCTCTGAGGACTGCCAGCACGCTGTCACCTCTCAATAGTATAGAGATATCTCTTATTAATCCTCTACCCTTCTCATCCCACACACTCTCCCTAAAGAATACTTTGCATTTTAATGTTTCAAAGCCTCCTCAAGACACTGATGACTCTGAAATCTCCACCTTCAAATTGTACATCTTTTCCAAACTATTGATATTTTATATAAAATTGCAAATTATTGAATTTTTGTATTCACTTACTTGCTGACCATCAACATTCAAATATACCACAGGTACCTCAAACTAAATATGCATATTTGGGATGCATTATTTTTTCCCTTCAAGAAATTCATTTTTTTGCCTCCATTAATTCTAATAATATCCCCATTAGCAGATTTTCCCCAACTAGGACCCAGAGAACAATCCTTTATGTCTTCTTTGTCCTTCACTCTTATCTCCAATTAGTCAAGTCATGTTTATTTATTCTCCTAAGTAGTTACCTAATCCAGTGCTTCTCAACCTTTATTAAGTATCATAATTACATAGGAAGCTTAGAAAAGATGCCTGTCCCTAATTCAGATATATTGGTGTAGAGCTGCTGTTAATTGGGCCTGAGTAGTGGAATATTTTCCCTTGGATCTCTTTTTATGTGTATCTGATGCAATGTTTCCTACTCTCCCATTGTTTTCTAATAATCATTTCTTATACCTCAATTACTATACTAGCGTACTCACTATACCTTGCCTCCTCTTCCATTTGCCTCAATACCTTCTTTCTCACAGCTACCAGTGAGATCTACCTAAAATATTCCTTGAAAAGATATTTAGTTTATATCTTAGTCTGTAGAAGCACAGTAGTTCCCCCTTAGTCATGAGTCAAGAACCCCAGTGGATTTTTGAAAACCACGTGTAATACTGAACACTATATATATATACTATGATTTTCCTATACATAGATACCTATGATTAAGTTTAATTTATAAATCAGGCACACTAAAAGTTTAATAACACTAACTAATAATTCATAGAATCACTAAGGACATCAAATATGTGGTCCCTGCCTTCCTCTCCTGCTTCATCATTGTTGACTGAGATTTTTCATACTCATCAAGGTATTTCTTATTTTTATGCCTTTGTTTTTCCTTGTTTTTTTCTTTCTTTTCCTTTTTTTTTTAAAAAAAAAATTGTTCTCTAATGCCTCCCTGTCAGCATTATTTGGCTTTATAATCTTACCAACGAGTCAAGTTTCAATCAGCCCATCCCCTCTGAAAGGCCTCTCTAGGTAACCTTTCTTCTATACTTGGTAAGGTTTCTTCCATTAGGCCTACTTCTATAATTAAAGTTTCCTCAACATATTGTAAACGTTCATATATGTGTTCATTTCTCCCACCAGAACTACTTGGGACCAGGGATTGAAGACACATTACTTTGTGAATCTCCAGCACCTACAACAGTGCTGTAGCCTCTATAATATGTGAAAGACAGAATGAATTTCTTGGTCAATGAATGCACTGGATTAGAGGCCTATGGCTGTCAGTGGATAGGTGAATATGTCCTCTAGGGTTCCCATTCCCCAGGCCCTTCACATATTATAAGTTCATTGTTTTAAATCTTATTTCGCAAAATATTTTATTATTACATATATTTAGTAATCTATATTATCTTTAAATTTATAAATGACTTATGTAAATATTTAACTTAAATATACCATTTTAATGCTTTAACTAAAAAAAAAAACTACCATTATTATCACCATCAGTGAAATCTATTTGTGAAATTGAGAACAATTCTTGTTAAACGGTTGAGCTCAATATGACTTACACTTTCATCACTTTACTGCAAAGGTCATTGTATAGTGATAGAAAAGAATTTGCATTTATATATAAAATGGAATTAGACTAGAGGCTCAGGTAAACATTTTCTGGAAATCTAGCAGGCCATTCAAAAGTCAGGAAAAGAATAGGCAACTCTTTGTTCCATTTGACAGCCCACATAGGAAGACACTTAGTATTCCTGTCCCATCCATTAAATGATATTACTGATACACAATCATTAGACAATAAAATTTACACACTGCCCCTAAATTTTCTAATTTTTCCCTTGGCAATGATACATTTTCTGTCTAAATTATTACATGCCCCTCGCAAACCCACTGTGATCTCCTGCCTTTACTTTACTTAGTTCCGCATCTCATTTCATTTCATCCTCATTCTTTCCACATTTGATAAACCTATGCTAAGTTGTGGTTCATTAATAATGGCCCAGGCTGGAAATGTCAAACTCTACAGAAGGCAAGAGAGGGAGGCAGTTTTATATTGGTAGTAAGAGGGCAGAGGGGGACATGTGGGTGGTTTTTCTGTTCCATACTTTACAGCATATAGCCACAATTAAGAAAGGTCTGAGCGCTACGAAGTCTACTTAAAGCTTTGAGTTGTACTGATTAGGGGAAGGGAATGAATTTGTAAGTTTCAACCCCTGCTTTTGCCAACAACCTAACACAGCGTCATCAGCAATTAAGAGTTTTAAATGGCAAATAATTGCAAAGATAAGCATGTGCAGAACAAATATGAAAATTATAATCCCATAATAACCATGTACGATCAAGAAATGGCACATTAAATTCTTGTTGTATTTTTTAGGTGGAGTTAACGTCAGAGCTTGATTTAGCTAAGAGTGCTTCTGAGCCTCTATAAGAATAAATAAAGAAGGTTGCAAATCTGTGGAATTAATTTTAACTTCTATCTAGAGCTTTGTAGTAGAGTTCTTTGGAGGGTTTAACTGTAATTAATATTATTTTCTTGCCGTGACCCATTTTCAACTGAAAGCTAGTCTTTCCTAGGCTTACCTGAGAAATAGAAGCCTAAAAGCTTTCCAAATCTCAGCTAAAGCCCTACACATTTCTCAGCAGTGAGATTTAAGAATGCTCTCATTCCGAAAATCCCAAGTTTCATTTCTCTCATGTAATAATTTAATCACTCCTCTTGTAATAAAGACCATTTTAAGCTGTTTAAGGTGTTCTACAAGTTCTCTCAGAAGGTTTTTTTTGTTGCTGTTGTTTCTGTTTCTCTTTGTGTGATTATGGTAAATCACCCTTACATTCCACCAGAGCCCTTCAATATTTCAAAAATCACTTACCCACTTCTGATTCTTCTTCTAAACAAGTGTTCCTAGAAAACTGCATTTCTGTAGACAAAGGGTGCAAAGGGCAGGGAATGATGGTAGAAGGTATAATAAACCGAACAGTGAATGACCAAAAGTAGAGTCCCCAAACACTTTTATAGCTTTATTTGTGGTAAATAAGATTGAAAAGAATTAATCAAGGTCTCTACCAGCTGAAACCCTGTGATAGTCAACAAGATGAGGATTGATTTAAAGATTTAAATGCAAACCATTATTTTTGTTGGTGCTTCAAGAAGAGCTGTTCAAACCATAATACAATCTTTGATAGTTTGATCGATACTAGTTTAAGCAAAGATAAAACTAGCTGCACAAAATGTCGATTTGGTACACAAAGAGGTCAATTCAGAGGCTTCTAAACAATTTTTTTCTGCAACCAAAGTATTTCACTCTGCCACTTCAGGAGAGATCAATGTGCAGACACATGCCATCTGTTTTGCTGAAGCCTCAGACAAAAGAAAATATACCTACTATGGAGTTTAAACCAAGATGAAATACAACAATCACAAACACTGGCAAGTATTAAATATCAATCACTTGGAAAAATATATTGATTGGATGCCTCCTGTGAACAGGTACCTGACCAAAGCAATCTAGATATGCAAAGGAACTGAAGGACACAGAAACTGGCTTTGGGAAGTGCATAATAGAATGCAAAAGATACAGGAACATTCTGGCTGATGGGAAAATTGGGGAAGTGCATATTTTTAAACAGCCCAACAGATAATGAAATTGTTAGGAGTGCAATAAATGTGCAGTAAATTACAATTAAATTGAATGATAGGCCACTAATCATGTAAACAATCTTGGGCAATATAGGGTGTGAAGAAGCTTTCAAAGAACATGTCACACAGAAATGATTAGATTTTTACATTCAATAAATTTAGTTAGCATAGATTGGTTAAGAAAATACTAAACTTCTACTGGGTATGAGACTTTCTAGATGCATTGGACATAGAGATGAGTAAGAACTGGTCACTCTCAGGAAGTTCTAGTCTATTCTGGAGGGGAAAGGAAATGGAGAAAAGATTTCTCAGAGCTCCATTTTGCTCTTCATAATTCAGTAAATATTATGTAATGCAGGTTGTGAAACACTTATCTACAAATCCTTCAACCTCACAGTTCTCCAAGGGGTGCAAAAATTTCCAAAAACTATTGTTATGATAATAATCATTCATATCAATGTTTCTGCCTTCTAACCCCTCCTTGGCTTGTCCCAATAGAAACCAATGTGTAATTTTATTAATTGGAATACTTGAGGAAATGAAACTACATGCTTTTATCTGTATGCTTTTATTTTTTTCCCTAAGATATACATTTGATAGTCAACTACATGGACAAATTTTTAGCTTCAAAGGTATAGTTTAAAAATTATTTTCAGTGTTCTATGATAAAAGAAATACGGAGAAGGAGGTGTACTTCCTCAAAAATTCCTTTTAAAAATATTGTTTGGTAAAAATAACAGATTCATTATCTTAAATATTGTTTTAAAAATGTAGAGATATATGTAGAACCAATAGTGTTTATTCATGAAGAAATTTGATGCTCTTTTCCTTTTTTCAACATTCACAACTAGTTCTACAAAAAAAAAATTCACAGTGGAGTTTAGGAGATAGTGGGGTTTCATGTTTTTGTTTTGTCCATAAATATTTCTGTGTTAGCATGTTTAGCTCTGTGAAAATCATTGTCACATTAATTACCCTTAGCATTGTAAGACATGCATTATTGCTTTCACCCTGATAGTGAAGAAAGAGAATTGTGGGGTGTAGTTCTTAAATGGCACGTCAAAGTACTGAATTCAGATCCTCTGACTTTTTAAATTCTAAATTGATTCCACCCCCTCACGATTTCCACAGTTTTTCAAAGATATAATAATACATTGCTTTTCTCATATATCAGTTTCTTTGTAAATTTGACACAATAAGATCAACTGGTGCTCGTTTGAAAAGACAATATGTTAATTGAAATACCAATTCCATAACTGATTTTACTATTTTCTCTCTGCCTGCTAGCTGTTGGAAAAGAAATGCTACTCATGCTTAGACTGACAGAAAAAATAATATCTAGGATTTATTCTACATTCAAATAGTCCAGTTTGGCAACAATTTTAATCTGGCCCAAGTAAAGAAACTATACAAGTTTGTGCATCAGAGACTGCAGAAGGAAAATTGCATCTGACTACCAGAGCTCCATCTTCTGAGATCCCCTTCTTGGCTTTACTCCAGTGAAAAATGCAAGATCATAGTTGGCTGCTCAACACCGGCAAGAAGAAGGTGAACAAGGTAAAACACTGATAAATCTTCTGAAGCTTCCACTAGATAGGACCTATCATTCATGACTAGTATGACATTCCTATGGGTGGATGGGTGGACAGATAGATAGATAGATAGATAGATAGATAGATAGATAGATAGATAGATAGATAAATAGATAGAGGCTTTTTCCTGATTATAATTAATGCACTTTTTTCTTGTTTAAGCTGGAACTGCTCCTTTTAATTTTGTAAACCTATAGGAACACAAGACCTGAAAGTTTTAGTGAACATAAAAATCACCTAGAGGATGTGTGGAAAATGCCTATGCATGGATCCTACCCACTGAGTTTTTAATTAGTAAATTTGGTCTAAGTCCCATGTCTCTCATGCAGGTATATTGAGTTTGACAGTTTATGGAAAAAATGAATACATTTTAAATAGAAATGATATAGACTGCTAGAAAAGAATGGCTTAGATACTATGATCTGAACTTACAGCTTTGCTGCTTCTTCACATGTAGTTATAATAGGTAGCTGGTGGCTGGGCCTGGTGGCTCATGCCTGTAATCCTAGCAGTTTGAGAGGCTGAGGTGGGTGGATCATGAGGTCAGGAATTCCAGACCAGCCTGACCAACATGGTGAAACCTTGTCTCTACTAAAAATGCAAAAATTAGCTGGGCGTGGTGGCACATGCCTGTAATCCCAGCTACTCAGGAGGCTGAGACAGGAGAATTGCTTGAACTTATGTGTATCTCACTATTAAATAATTCCTACAATCTTATTTATCAGGCAGGCTTCCATAACATAAAAGGAGAGTTAAGAGTGACTCATATAATGTGGCTGTTGATAAAGATTTCAAAATATTGCTGGCGGTCATTATAGGTTTAAGAATAGACTGCAATTGGACCAGTGGATCTCAAATTTAGCTCATCCTTGGAATCATTTAGGAAAAAAATGATTTATAAATTATAACCCCCCGCCCCGAGATTCTGATTTTATTGGCCCAGGGTGTAGGTTGGTCATTAAATTTTTTAAATTGTCTCAGGTGACTCTAACACATGAACAAATTTGGGGACCACTGCATGGAACCAAAGCCTTACCACAACAAAAACGAATTACCAACAATAGACAGTAGTATTATTTCTTCACTGAATGCTTACAGTTGTTTTATCCTTTTAACTACTTTTAAACATATTACAAAAGTATGTGTTTCTTTGTTTTGTTTGGAATTAACCCATTGTTATTAAATTCAGCTGAAAGTTTTTTTTGTTTGTTTCTTTCTCACGTTTTTGACATCTGGCAAGAGTGAAATAAGGTTGAAAAGACCAGCCCTGATGAAGGACCAAGGACTAGAATACTGACTCTTTCAAGTAGACCAGTAGTTCTCAATTTCTGGGTTTCTCAATAAGATATTTTGAATAGAGAAAAGGAAAATGACATTTTAAACTTACACTTCTTGCTTCTTTCAGTTAGACTGACTTCCTAAATGTGGTGATAAGGAAATAGATATCTTAGCAATTTTCGAAAACTCAGGCAAAACTTTTTTTGCATATCATAAAATAAAGTATAATGAAGAGGGTGCATTTTTAAATTAAAAGTCTCTATTTGGGATTTTTGTGATATCATGTTGAAAATGATACTTTTCAGGAAACTGAGATTTTTCTAAACGCAGTTTCTTTTGTCATCATGTCTATTTATATTTCAATTCTTGGTTGTACTATCATTTTTTGGTTTCTAACATTTTATGGAAATTCCTTCAAACAAATTTTACATAAAGATATGTAAAATACACAACTTAATACTTCCAAAATTTTACATGTCCAGTTATTGAAAATGTAATTCAACTTGAGAGGTGTTTTAGAAATGAATTCCTAACACAGAGTGAGATACATGTGAAATCAATGTTGGCAACTTTTAATCTGTCCAAAGTTCTGTGTCTAATTTTAAATAAATAGTTTTTCTAAATAATTTCACCTAAACTTCAACATTTAGAAAATTACTTTACCTCTTTGTGTCTCAGTTGTCTCAATAATTGTTTCAGGATAATGATAAATTTGTAATGAGTGTTAATTGAGCTAATGTTGAAAGATACCTTGGGCGGAGGAGGAGCCAAGATGGCCGAATAGGAACAGCTCCGGTCTACGGCTCCCAGCGTGAGCGACGCAGAAGACGGGTGATTTCTGCATTTCCATCTGAGGTACTGTGTTCATCTCACTAGGGAGTGCCAGACAGTGGGCGCAGGTCAGTGGGTGAGTGCACCGTGCACCAGCCAAAGCAGGGGCGAGGCATTGCCTCACTCAGGAAGCGCAAGGGGTCAGGGAGTTCCCTTTCCAGGGGTGACAGACGGCACCTGGAAAATCGGGCCACTCCCACTCGAATACTGTGCTTTTCCGACGGGCTTAGGAAATGGTGCCCCAGGAGATTATAGCCCGCACCTGGCTCAGAGGGTCCTACACCCATGGAGTCTCGCTGATTGCTAGCACAGCAGTCTGAGATCAAACAGCAAATAGGCAGCGAGGCTGGGGGAGGGACGCCCGCCATTGCCCAGGCTCGCTTAGGTAAACAAAGCAGCCAGGAAGCTTGAACTGGGTGGAGCCCACCACAGCTCAAGGAGGCCTGCCTGCCTCTGTAGGCTCCACCTCTGGGGGCAGGGCACAGACAAACAAAAAGACAGCAGCAACCTCTGCAGACTTAAATGTCCCTGTCTGACAGCTTTGAGGAGAGCAGTGGTTCTCCCAGCACGCAGCTGGAGATCTGAGAACGGGCAGACTGCCTCCTCAAGTGGGTCCCTGACCCCTGACCCCCGAGCAGCCTAACTGGGAGGCACCCCCCAGCAGGGGCAGACTGACACCTCACACGGCCGGCCAGGTACTCCAACAGACCTGCAGCTGAGGGTCCTCTCTGTTAGAAGGAAAACTAACAGAAAGGACATCCACACCAAAAACCCATCTGTACATCACCATCATCAAAGACCAAAAGTAGATAAAACCACAAAGATGGGGAAAAAACAGAGCAGAAAAACTGGAAACTCTAAAAAGCAGAGTACCTCTCCTCCTCCAAAGGAACGCAGTTCCTCACCAGCAACGGAACAAAGCTGGATGGAGAATGACTTTGACGAGCTGAGAGAAGAAGGCTTCAGACGATCAAATTACTCCGAGCTACAGGAGGATATTCAAACCAAAGGCAAAGAAGTTGAAAACTTTGAAAAAAATTTAGAAGAATGTATAACTAGAATAACCAATACAGAGAAGTGCTTAAAGGAGCTGATGGAGCTGAAAACCAAGGCTCGAGAACTACGTGAAGAATGCAGAAGCCTCAGGAGCCGATGCGATCAAATGGAAGAAAGGGTATCAGCCCTGGAAGATGAAATGAATGAAATGAAGCGAGAAGGGAAGTTTAGAGAAAAAAGAATAAAAAGAAACGAGCAAAGCCTCCAAGAAATGTGGGACTATGTGAAAAGACCAAATCTACGTCTGATTGGTGTACCTGAAAGTGACGGGGAGAATGGAAACAAGTTGGAAAACACTCTGCAGGATATTATCCAGGAGAACTTCCCCAATCTAGCAAGGCAGGCCAACATTCAGATTCAGGAAATACAGAGAACGCCACAAAGATACTCCTCGAGAAGAGCAACTCCAAGACACATAATTGTCAGATTCACCAAAGTTGAAATGAAGGAAAAAATGCTAAGGGCAGCCAGAGAGAAAGGTCGGGTTACCATCAAAGGGAAGCCCATCAGACTAACAGAGGATCTCTCGGCAGAAACCCTACAAGCCAGAAGACAGTGGAGGCCAATATTCAACATTCTTAAAGAAAAGAATTTTCAACCCAGAATTTCATATACAGCCAAACTAAGCTTCATAAGTGAAGGAGAAATAAAATACTTTACGGACAAGCAAATGCTGAGAGATTTTGTCACCACCAGGCCTGCCCTAAAAGAGCTCCTGAAGGAAGTGCTAAACATGGAAAGGCACAACCGGTACCAGCCACTGCAAAATCATACCAAAATGTAAAGACCATCGAGACTAGGAAGAGACTGCATCAACTAACGAGCAAACTAACCAGCTAACATCATAATGACAGGATCAAATTCACACATAACAATATTAACTTTAAATGTAAATGGACTAAATGCTCCAATTAAAAGACACAGACTGGCAAATTGGATAAAGACTCAAGACCCATCAGTGTGCTGTATTCAGGAAACCCATCTCACGTGCAGAGACACACATAGGCTCAAAATAAAAGGATGGAGGAAGATCTACCAAGCAAATGGAAAACAAAAAAAGGCAGGGGTTGCAATCAATCCTAGTCTCTGATAAAACAGACTTTAAACCAACAAAGATCAAAAGAGACAAAGAAGGCCATTACATAATGGTAAAGGGATTAATTCAAGAAGAGCTAACTATCCTAAATATATATGCACCCAATACAGGAGCACCCAGATTCATAAAGCAAGTCCTGAGTGACCTACAAAGAGACTTAGACTCCCACACATTAATAATGGGAGACTTTAACACCCCACTGTCAACATTAGACAGACCAACGAGACAGAAAGTCAACAAGGATACCCAGGAATTGAACTCAGCTCTGCACCAAGCAGACCTAATAGACATCTACAGAACTCTCCACCACAAATCAACAGAATATACATTTTTTTCAGCACCACACCACACCTATTCCAAAATTGACCACATACTTGGAAGTAAAGCTCTCCTCAATAAATGTAAAAGAACAGAAATTGTAACAAACTATCTCTCAGATCACAGTGCAATCAAGCTAGAACTCAGGATTAAGAATCTCACTCAAAACCGCTCAACTACATGGAAACTGAACAACCTGCTCCTGAATGACTACTGGGTACATAACAAAATGAAGGCAGAAATAAAGATGTTCTTTCAAACCAACGAGAACCAAGACACAACATACCAGAATCTCTGGGATGCATTCAAAGCAGTGTGTAGGGGGAAATTTATAGCACTAAATGCCCATAAGAGAAAGCAGGAAAGATCCAAAATTGACAGCCTAACATCACAATTAAAAGAACTAGAAAAGCAAGAGCAAACACATTCAAAAGCTAGCAGAAGGCAAGAAATAACTAAAATCACAGCAGAACTGAAGGAAATAGATACAAAAAACCCTTCAAAAAATTAATGAATCCAGGAGCTGGTTTTTTGAAAGGATCAACAAAATTGATAGACCGCTAGCAAGATTAATAAAGAAAAAAAGAGAGACGAATCGAATAGATGCAATAAAAAATGATAAAGGGGATATCACCACCGATCCCACAGAAATACAAACTACCATCAGAGAATACTACAAACACCTCTACGCAAATAAACTAGAAAATCTAGAAGAAATGGATAAATTCCTCAACACATACACCCTCCCAAGACTAAACCAGGAAGAAGTTGAATCTCTGAATAGACCAATAACAGGAGCTGAAATTGTGGCAATAATCAATAGCTTACCAACCAAAAAAAGTCCAGGACCAGATTGGTTCACAGCCAAATTCTACCAGAGGTACAAGGAGGAACTGGTACCATTCCTTCTGAAACTATTCCAATCAATAGAAAAAGAGGGAATCCTCCCTAACTCATTTTATGAGGCCAGCATCATCCTGATACCAAAGCCTGGCAGAGACACAACAAAAAAAGAGAATTTTAGACCAATATCCTTGATGAACATTGTTGCAAAAATCCTCAATAAAATACTGGCAAACAGAATCCAGCAGCACATCAAAAAGCTTATCCACCATGATCAAGTGGGCTTCACCCCTGGGATGCAAGGCTGGTTCAATATATGCAAATCAATAAATGTAATCCAGCATATAAACAGAACCAAAGACAAAAACCACATGATTATCTCAATAGACGCAGAAAAGGCCTTTGACAAAATTCAACAACCCTTCATGCTAAAAACTCTCAGTGAATTAGGTATTGATGGGATGTGTCTCAAAATTTAATAAGAGCTATCTATGACAAACCCACAGCCAATATCATACTGAATGGGCAAAAACTGAAAGCATTCCCTTTGAAAACTGGCACAAGACAGGGATGCCCTCTCTCACCACTTCTATTCAACATAGTGTTGGAAGTTCTGGCCAGGGCAATTAGGCAGGAGAAGGAAATAAAGGGTATTCAATTAGGAAAAGAGGAAGTCAAATTGTCCCTGTTTGCAGATGACATGATTGTATATCTAGAAAACCCCATTGTCTCAGCCCAAAATCTCCTTAAGCTGATAAGCAACTTCAGCAAAGTCTCAGGATACAAAATCAATGTACAAAAATCACAAGCATTCTTATACATCAATAACAGACAAACAGAGAGCCAAATCATGAGTGAACTCCCATTCACAATTGCTTCAAAGAGAATAAAATACCTAGGAATCCAACTTACAAGGGTTGTGAAGACCTCTTCAAAGAGAACTACAAACCACTGCTCAAGGAAATAAAAGAGGATACAAACAAATGGAAGAACATTCCATGCTCATGGGTAGGAAGAATCAATATCGTGAAAATGGCCATCCTTCCCAAGGTAATTTACAGATTCAATGCCATCCCCATCAAGCTACCAATGACTTTCTTCACAGAATTGGAAAAAACTACTTTAAAGTTCATATGGAACCAAAAAAGAGCCCGCATCACCAAGTCAATCCTAAGCCAAAAGAACAAAGCTGGAGGCATCACGCTACCTGACTTCAAACTATACTACAAGGCTACAGGAACCAAACAGCATGGTACTGGTACCAAAACAGAGATATAGATCAATGGAACAGAACAGAGCCCTCAGAAATAATGCCACATATCTACAACTATCTGATCTTTGACAAACCTGAGAAAAACAAGCAATGGGGAAAGGATTCCCTATTTAATAAATGGTGCTGGGAAAACTGGCTAGCCATATGTAGAAAGTTGAAACTGGATCCCTTCCTTACACCTTATACAAAAATCAATTCAAGATGGATTAAAGACTTAAATGTTAGACCTAAAACCATAAAAACCCTAGAAGAAAACCTAGGCATTACCATTCAGGACATAGGCATGGGCAAGGACTTCATGTCTAAAACACCAAAAGCAATGGCAACAAAAGCCAAAATTGACAAATGGGATCTAATTAAACTCAAGAGCTTCTGCACAGCAAAAGAAACTACCATCAGAGTGAACAGGCAACCTACAAAATAGGAGAAAATTTTCACAACCTACTCATCTGACAAAGGGCTAATATCCAGAATCTACAATGAACTCCAACAAATTTACAAGAAAAAAACAAACAACCCCATCAAAAAGTGGGTGAAGGACATGAACAGACACTTCTCAAAAGAAGACATTTATGCAGCCAAAAAACACATGAAAAAATGCTCATCATCACTGGCCATCAGAGAAATGCAAATCAAAACCACAATGAGATACCATCTCACACCAGTTAGAATGGCAATCATTAAAAAGTCAGGAAACAACAGGTGCTGGAGAGGATGTGGAGAAATAGGAACACTTTTACACTGTTGGTGGGACTGTAAACTAGTTCAACCCTTGTGGAAGTTAGTGTGGCGATTCCTCAGGGATCTAGAACTAGAAATTCCATTCGACCCAGCCATCCCATTACTGGTTATATACCCAAAGGACTATAAATCATGCTGCTAGAAAGACACATGCACACGTATGTTTATTGCGGCATTATTCACAATAGCAAAGACTTGGAACCAACCCAAATGTCCAACAATGATAGACTGGATTAAGAAAATGTGGCACATATACACCATGGAATACTATGCTGCCATAAAAAAGGATGAGTTCATGTCCTTTGTAGGGACATGGATGAAATTGGAAATCATCATTCTCAGTAAACTATCGCAAGAACAAAAAACCAAACACCGCATATTCTCACTCATAGGTGGGAATTGAACAATGAGAACACATGGACACAGGAAGGGGAACATCACACTTCGGGGACCGTTGTGGGGTGGGGGGAGGGGGGAGGGATAGCATTGGGAGATATATCTAATGCTAGATGACGAGTTAGTGGGTGTAGCGCACCAGCATGGCACATGTATACATATGTAACTTACCTGCACATTGCACACAGGTACCATAAAACCTAAAGTATAATAAGAATAAGAATAAGAATAATAAAAAGAAAGATACCTTGTGATCTATTATTTATAGTCTTTTATTTTTTTATACTTGGGGGATATAAGTGCAGTTCTGTTACATGGATATACTGTGTAGTGGTGAAGTCTAGGCTTTTAGTGAAACCATCACCTGAAAAGAATATACATTGTATGCATTAGTTAATTTCTCACCCCTCCCCACTTCCTCCCACTCTATTGATTTTTCAGTGTTTATTATTCCACTTTCTATGTCCATGTGTATCCATTATTGCACTCTCACTTACAAGTGAGAACATGCTGTTACCAATATTCTTTTAACCTGCCCACCATATTGGTCTTTAGAGGTATTAGAAAACAAAGCTCTTGCTCTATAAATGATTCATAAGAAATCTTGGAAAAAAGGAATCTGGGCTTCATGCCTATCTGACAGCAGACAAATATTGGTTGTAGATAACTAAATATCGTTATCTTGCAGAATATTTGCCCTATATGAATCCAATTAAAATTCAAAAGAGGCTAGAAGACTTTCATTCAGAAAATTTGAAAGGTAGCATTCTTTCTTACTCCAACAGAGGGATATGTACAATGGCCAGGACCTACCAATACTTTAAACTTTTCACTCATTATCTGTAGATAAAAGGTGCTATCAAAGGTGGTAAGTTCATGAGTCAAGCTCATCCCATCCACCAACCACACTGAATTTAGGGAAGGTCTCTTCACCTGACATTGCCCAGATAGTGATTTCATTTAATGTGAATTTTCTTAGAGCTAAATTCTTTTATAAATCAATTGATATATTTCTTAATATAGGTGAGAAAATGTGTCATTAAATCTAAATGTGTTATTTAATATAAAAACACACAAATTAATAATTATTTACTCAATATTTAATATATAAAGATGTGTAAGACAATGTGAGTTTTATCCTAATAAACACAGAAACAAACATATTAAAAAAAACTAATACAATATAGTAAATACTATACTTGAGATGAGCTCAAGGTTTATTAGTAATTCAGAAGAAACAGAAAATATTTAGTGCACAGTAGGCAGGAGGAGCACGAATAATTTATTTATTTGGTAATGTGGTAGACTAGAAAAGACCTCTCTACCCATAGATTGCTTTTATCTCTTGAAAAAAAAAAAGGCAATGTTTGAGATCTTAGCTAAAGGCTTAGACCCTAAGTGACTACGATGAGCAGAGCTCCCTTGCTTCCAAAACATTTTTGAACTCCTAAGAATATAAGATTGTTTATTACTGCAGCATTGCTTAGCCCAAAGCATCTCAAACTTCTGTGTGTATATGAATTACCTGGGGACTTTGTAAATACACAGACCTCGACTCAGTAAATCTGAGTAAAAATTCTACATTTCCAACCAGCTCCCAGGTGATTCTGATGCTGCAGATTCAAGTACCACATCTAGTATAGCAAGGCCTAGCCTAACTGGCTGTTACGCTGACAGTAATGGCATTGTATCCCAGTGTTTCTACTCTACGTTTAGGGCTTATTTCCCAGATGTCATCACTGAATTGCATTGATGTTTGAACTACAGGTAGCAATCTCCAAGTGAGTAATAAAATTATGTCATAATCAATAAAATCATAACCAACAGTTAAAAAGAGAAATCAGAAAAATTACAAGAATAAAATAGAATTAAGCAGAACATAAAGTTATCAGGTTGCATACAGGCAATAAGAATAAATACTGTTTTGGGAAAATTCACAAGCTATATATTCTTGAGTGCTTTGTAAAATATAGAACAGTTGAAATGTTTTAAATCCAATGATTTATTAGTTAATATTCAACAATGGTTAGAAATGTTAAAATAATTTCTGGGTAATTGTTCTTAGGCACACAGCTGAACACATTCCCTAAGCTTCCTTGCAGTCAGGTATGGCAATGTGATAAGGTTTTAGCCACTGGGTTGGGTCATGAATTGTATGATATTTTTATTCTTGATTCACTGATACTTCCACAAGAGATCTTTCAATCTTTCATTTTTCTTCCAATTGTAGGATAAAACCTAAGTGATTTTGGAAGACACATTTTGATAATGACAGAGTCCCTGCAAACCTGAACACCAACATGGAAACACTTTGAGCTTTACATTGAAGCAAAACATAATCTATTACTGGGTGCCTACATGGTACAGCAGTTAAAGTAGCTTAAACAGCTCATATAAACATACTGAAATAAAAATCTGTAATGGTATAACTGCTCTCAGCTCTATGAACATTTCTCTTTTTTTTTTTTTTTTTTGCATAAAAACCAAAGTACTTACTTTAGATAACAATAGACTGAGTGACATGGCCTCTAGCTAGGGCACAGATCTCATTTTATACCTCTCCAAATTCTCCTCAGCTGGATTTCAGTCACATTGTCTTGCTATTCTTTAATGGATTCCCTTCCAAGGACTTTTGCACATTACATTTTATCTGCCTGGAAAACTCTTTCACCAGATATTTGCATTATACTTCTACATGCTTACAGCCCAGATGTTTCTCACATGCTATGAATGCTTCTCTAATAATTTTTTTCTTTTAGAAGATTTATAGCCCTTTTTGTAGATAACGTGCCTTTATCATTGACTTTGGTGGTGTGTAGTTATACTGAAATCTGGATGTGGAAATATTTATTTATTTTGATTGGTTGGTATCTACGAGACTTCTTGAATCTACACATTTATGTGTATCATCAATTGTGGTAAACAATCAGCAAATATCTCTTCAAGTGTTGTGCCTTTCCTTTCTCTCATCTGGAAACCCAGTTTGAACTGTCATATATTTTTATTCTACCACTTAGAATTCGTTATTTCTCTTTAATATTTTAAATTTCATTTCTCTTTGCTGCATTCAGAATTAGCTTTTTTCTATATATACTGGTTTACTAATTATTTTTGACTTTGTCAAACTTCCTCTTTAATACTTCAACTGAGATCCTGAATTCTATTATACTTTGTCTTCATTTCTAGAAGGTTAGTTTTTTTTCCAAATCTGTAGACTTTTTGAAATCATTTATTTCTTATATATATTTTGATGTACTCTCTTATTTCTTTGGACATATCAAACATTTAATATTTTCTTTCACAAAATTTTAATATCTACACAAGTCTGATTCTGCCATTATATTTGATGACTTAGTCAGATTGGCTAGTTTGCTTGTGTGTTTTGTGATTTTGAATAGCAAGTTCAAAGCCTATTAAATTTATCTGTGCAAAATATTTTAGCCTAGTTAAAAAATATTAGATGTACATCTTTGAGGGTACATAAAATGAATGAATGCATTAATATAATCAAATTAGGGTACTTGGGATATCCATCACTTTAACTACTTATCTTTCCTTTATGCTGGGAACATTTGAATTATTTTCTTCTAGATATTTTGAAATGTGCAATAGATTAATGTTAACTATAGTCACCCTAGTGATATAGATAACAGCAGGTATTATTTATCCTAACTTTATATTTCTACCCATTGATCAAATTCTCTTCATTCTCCCCTCCCACCTCCACCTGCTGTCATCTGGTACCTACCAATCTACTTTCTATGCTAATGAGATTCATGTCTTTAGCTTCTACGTATGAGTGAAAACATGTGACTTTTTTTCTTTTCTTGGTTTATTTTGCTTAACCTAATGACCTCTCATTCCATCCATCCATCATCACCCCATGATTAAATGACATCATTTCAATTTTTGCAACTGAATAAGATTCGTGTGTGTGTATGTATGTGTGTGTATCACAAGCTTGTCCAACCCAAAGCCCACAGGCTTCATGTGGCCAAGGATGGCTTTGAATGCAGCTCAACACAGATTTGAGCTTTCTTAATATACTATGAGATTTTTTTTCAATTTTTTTTAGCTCATCATCTATCATTAGTGTCAGTGTATATTATGTGTGGCCCAAGACAATTTTTCTTCCAATGTGGCCCATGAAAGCCAAAAGATTGGACTTTCCTGGTGTATCACATATATGTGTCTGTGTCTGTGTGTGTTTGTGTGTGTATAAATGTGGAACATACGTGTGTGTGTGTGTATAAGTATTAGTTCATTCTCACACTGCTGATAAAGACATACCCAAGACTATTTATAAAGGAAAGAGGTCTGACTCACAGTTCAGCATGGATGGGGAGGCTTCAGCAAACTTATAATCATGGTGGAAGGGGAAGAAAACATGCCCTTTTTCACATGGTGGCAGGAAAGAGAAGTGCCAAGCAAAAGGGGAAAAAGCCCCTTCTGAAACCATCAGAACTCATGAGAACTCATTCACTATCACAAGAACAGCATGAAGGTAATTGACCCCATGATTAAATTACCTCCCACCAGGTCCCTCCATGACACATGGGGATTATATGACACATACAGTTCAAGGTGGTTTTTAGGTGGGGACACAGAGTCAAACTATATCACTTCACCCCAGCTCCTCCCAAATCTCATGCCCTCACATTTCAAAACACAGTAATGCTCTTCCAGCAGTCCCCCAACAGTTCCCCAAAGTCTTAACTGATTTCAGCATTAACTCAAAATTCCAAATTAACTCAAAAGTCCAAGTCTAAAATATCATCTGAGACAAGGCAAGTCCCTTTGCCTATGAGCCTATGAAATCTAAAGCAAGTTAGTTACTTCCTAGGTACAATGGGGGTACAGGCATTGGGTAAATACACCTGTTCCAAATGGGGGACATTGGCCAAAACAAAGGGGCTACAGGCCCCGTGCAAGACTGAAATCCAATAGGGCAGTCATCAAACCTTAAAGTTACAAAATGATCTCCTTTGACTCTAACTCTCACAGCCAGGGCATGCTGATGCAAGAGGTGGGCTCCCAAAGCCTTGGGCAGCTCTGCTCCTGTGCCTTTACAGGGTAAAGCCTCCTATCAGCTGCTTTCATGGGCTGGCATTGAGTGTCTGTGGCTTTTGCAGGGGCACAGTGCAAGCTGTCAATCAATCTATTGTTCTAGGGCCAGGAGGACAGTGGCTCCCTTCTCATAGCTCCACTAGGCAGTGCCCCAGTGGGGACTCTGTGTGGGGGCTCCAACTCCACATTTCGTTTCTGCACTGCCCTAGCAGATGTTCTCCATAAGGCTCTGCCCCTGCAGCAAACTTCTGCCTGGAGATCCAGGCATTTCCATACATCCTCTGAAACCTAGTGGAGGTTCTCAAACATCAATTCTTGACTTCTGTGCACCTGCAAGCCCAATACCACATGTAAGGCACCAAGGCTTGGGGCTTGCACCCTCTGAAACAACATTCTGAGTTATATGTTGGCTCCTTTAAGCCACCTCTGGAGCTGGAGTAGCTGGGATGAAGGGCACCATGTTCCAAGGCTGCATAAAGCAGAGGGATCCTGGGCCCGGCCCATGAAAACATTTTTTCCCTCCTAGGCCTCCAGACCTGGAATGGGAGGGGCTGCTGTGCCGCAGTGTGAGGGACTTGTGATGAGAGGGGACGCACAGGTGATTAACATTCTGCTCCACATTACTTATGCAAATTTCTGCAGCTGGTGTGAATTTCTCCCCAGAATATAAAGTTTTCTTTTTTATTACATCATCAGGCTGCAAATTTTCCAAAATTTTATGCTCTGCTTCCTCTTGAACACTTTGCCGCTTAGAAATTTCTTCTGCCAGGCAGGACACGATGGCTCAGGCCTATAATCCTAGCACTTTGGGACACCGAGGCAGGCAGATCACTTGAGGTAAAGAGTTTCAAGACCAGCCTGGCCAGAGTGGTGAAACTCTGTCTCTACAAAAAATAGAAAAATCAGCTGGGCTTGGTGGCTTGCACCTGTGGTCTCAGCTTCTTGGGAGGCTGAGGCAGGAGAATCACTTGAACCCGGGAGGCGGAGGTGCAGTGAGCTGAGATTGCACCACTGCACTCCAACCTGGGTGACAGAGTCAGACTCTGTCTAAAAAGAAAAAAAAAAAAAGAATTTTTTTCTGCCAGATACCCTAAATCATCTCTCTCAAGCTCAAAGTTCCACAGCTCTCTAGGGCAGGAACAAAATACCACCACTCTCTTTGCTAAAGCATTAACAAGAGTCACCTTTGCTCCAGTTCCCAACAAGTTCCTCATCTCCATCTGAGACCACCTCAGCCTGGATTTTATTGTCCATATCACTATCAGCATTTCGGTCAAAGCCATTTAACAAGTCTCCAGGAAGTTCCAAACATTCCCACATTTTCCTCTCTTCTGAGCCCTCCAAGTCTCTAGGAAGTTCCAAACGTTCCCACATTTTCCTGTCTTCTTCTGAGCCCTCCAAACTGTTCCAACCTCTGCCTCTTACTCAGTTCCAACGTCACCTCCACATTTTTGGGTATCTTTACAGCAGCACCCCACTACCTGGTACAATTTACCGTATTAGTCCATTCTCACACTGCTAATAAGGACACATCTCAGACTGGGTAATTTTTAAAGGAAAGAGCTTTAACTGACTCACAGTTCATCACGGCTGAGGAGGCCTCAGGAAACTTACAATCACGGCGGAAGGGGAAGCAAACATGTCCTTCTTCACACTGTGGGAGCAAGAAGAAGTGTCAAGCAAAACAGGGAAAAGAACCTCATGAAACCATCAGTCGGGGGTCTGTCCCACAGACCCTGACCCAACCACAGATGAATAATGTACACTGACACAGATATTCTGCCTGTCAGTCTGGCTAAGAGTCCAGGCCCCTCACAGACACCAAGGAAGGTGCTGTAAAGAGTAGCAGCGTGGCCCTGACTAGCTGACCCTGCTGGCATTTATTCAGCACACTTTAAATGACAAAGGCTTTGAGTCTGCACACCTGTGGGTAACTAATTTGGTTGCCCTCCCCCTGAGAGAGCCATTCAGCCCATGAATGATCAAAGATTAGTCTCCGGGCCACATGAGTAAGCAAGCTATTTAGATAAACTCCCTTACATTCCTTTGTACCTGCCTTAAACTATTTACTCAATTTACGGATTAGGCTGCCTTCAGCCAGATCTATTACTGGAGCTTATGCAAACCCTGTGGCCTTCCAAAAAGGTTTATGTCTATTTCTATAACTATCTTTAAAATGTTTCTCACCAGACTGACTGAACTCCCACACATCAGATCTCATGCGAACTCACTCACTATCACAAGAACAGCATGAGGATAACCAACCCCATGATTAAATTACCTCCCACCAGGTCCCTCCAATGACACGTGGGAATTATGGAAACTATAATTCAAGGTGACAGTTAGGTGGGGACACAGAGCCAATTCATATCAATATGTAAATGTGGTATACGTATATGAAGAAATATAAATATTTCATAGATATCTACGAAGAAATGTGGTATGTATATGTACACAAACAAATACATAGATCACTTTGTATTTATTCATCTATTCATGGGCATTTAGGTTGATTTCATATTTTTGCTATTGTGAATAAAGTTGAAATATACATAGGGGGACAGATATCTCTTTAATATTGATTTTATTTTATGGCAGTTCTATTTTTAGTTTTTTGAAGAACTTATGTGCTGTTTTCCATAGTGGCTGTACTAATTTAGATATCTTCCAAGAGTGTATGAGAATTTCCCTTTCTCCACATCCTTACCAGTATTCATTAATTTTTTTGTATTTTGAATAAAAACTACTCTAACTGGGATGAAATAATATTGTATTGTTATTTTGATTTGCGTTTTTCAAATTATTAATGATGTTGAGTATTTCTTTCATATATCTGTTGACCACTTATATGAGAAATGTCTATTCAGATTTTTTGCCCATTTTAATCAGACTGTATTTTTGCTATTAAGTTGTATGAGCTCCTTATGTATTCCCCTTATTAATCCCTTGCCAGATAGATATGTTGAAACTATTTTCTCCAATTCTGTGAATAGCTGCCTCACTTTCTTGTTTCCTTTGTTGTGCAGCAACTTTTTATTTTGATGTGACCATATTTGTCTATTTTTGCTTTTCTGTCTGTGTTTTGAGGTTCTAAAAATAATTATTTGCCAAAATCAATGTCCTGGAATGTCCCCAATGTTCTCTTCTAGTAGTTACATAGTTTCAAGTCTTATACTTAAGTATATAATCCATTTTTATTTGATTTTTGTATATCATGAGATGTAGGGGTCTGCTGCATGTAGTTATTCAGTTTTCATAGCACTATTTATTCAAGAGTGTGTCCCTTGCCCAACGTAAGTTCATGGCACCTTTGTCAAAAACGAGTTGGCTATAAATGTGTGCATTTATATCTTGGTTCTCTATTCTGTTACATTAACTTATATGTCCATTTTTATGCCAGGGCCACAATGATTTGGTTACTATAGCTTTGTAGTATATTTTGAAGTCAGGTAATGTGATGTTTCCAGTTCTATTTGTCTGGCTCAGGATTGCTTTTGCTGTTCCAGGTCTTTTGTGGTTCCACATAAATTTTAGAATTTTTTTCAATTTTTCTGAAAAATTTTATTAGTATTTTGATAGATATTGCATTAAATCTACAAATTTTGGGGTAGTATTGTCAATTTCAAAATATTAATTTTTCCAATCCATGAGCATGAAACACTTTTTTTCCCTGTCTTTTCAAGTGTGTTTTGTAATTTTATTTTTATAGACGTTTTACATTTTGGTTAAATTGATTTTAGGGTATTTTATATTCCCTGTAGCTTTTATAAATGGGATTGCTTTCTTGATTTTTTTTGTGGGGAGGATCATTGGCTATTGGTGTATGTAAATGCTACTGATTGCTGTATGTTAGGTTTGTGTCCTGTCACTTTACTGAATTCATTTCAGTTCTCACCATTTTTTGGTGGAGTCTTTAGGCTTTTCTAAATGTAAGATTATGTCATCTCTAAACGAGGCTAATTTGACTTCTTCTTTGCAATTTGCATGCCTTTTATTTATTTCTCTTGCCTAATCTCTCTGGCCACAACATCCAGTACTTTGTTGCATTAAAGTGATAAAACTGGGCATCCTGTCTCATTCCAGATTGTAGAGAAAATTATTTTCATTTTTGCCCATTCGGTATTATATTCGGTGTGAGTTTTACATAGGTAGTCTTTATTATTTTGCTGTATGTTTATTCTATATTCAGATTATAGAGGATTTTTATCGCAAAGAGATGTTAAATTTTATTAAATACTTATTTCATCATCTATTAATATGATCATATGGTTTTTGTTCCATATATTGGTTCATATGTTTGGTTCTCCATTTTGTTTTGTTCTGTTAGTGTAATATATCACTTTGATTGATTTATGTTGAACCATTCTTGCATCCCAGGGATAAATTCCACTTCATCGTGGCAAACGATCTTTTGATCTTTTTAATGTGTTTTGAATTCAGTTTGAGAATCATTTGTTGAGGATTTTTGCATCTATGTTCATTAGGGACCATTGGCTGTAGTTTTTGTGTGTGTGTTATTTCCTTATCTGATTTTGGTACCAGGGCAATGTGGGCCTCACAGGATAGATTTGACAGCGCTCTCTGCTCTTGAATTTCTTTTTAAGAATTAGAGAAGAATTGGTATCAGTTCTTCTTTAAATGTTTGGTAGAATTTAGCAGTAAAACCCTCAGGTCCTAGAATTTTCTTTGACAGGAGTGTATGTGTCCAGAAATGTATCCACTCCTTCTAGGTTTTCCAATTTGTTGTCATACTGTTAATTACAGTTTCCAGTGATTCTCTGTACTTCTCAGTTGTTATGTCTCTCTTCTCATTTCTGATTTTATTTATTTGAGTTTTCCCTTTTTTTCTTAGTCTAGCTTTCATTTTGATTATATGTGTGTTCTTAAAGCTAAAGTAGGTCTCTTTTAGTCAGCATACAGTTGGATGTTTTTAAAAAGAATTCATTCTCCTCTTGTATGTCTTTTGATTGGAGAAGTTAGTAAATTTATATTTAAAGTAATTGTTAGTATATTTAAAATAAAAGTAATTATTATTAAGACTTACTATTGCCATTTGATTAATTCTTTTACATCTATATTATAGTCCTTTTTTTTCTTTCTCATTTACCATCTTGCTTTGTAATTGGATGGTTTTTCATAGTGATATGCTTTGGGTTTTTGTTGTTTGTTTGTCTTTTATTATTATTATTATTTTTGAGAGAGACAGTCTTGTTCTGTCGCCCAGGCTTGAGTATGCTGCAACATCCACCTCCCAGGTTCATGAGATTCTCATGCCTCAGCCTCCAGAGTAGTTGGAACTACAGGCATGTGCCATCACGCCTAGCTAATTTTTTGTATTTTTAGTAGAGATGGGGTTTTGGCATCTTGCCCAGGCTGGTTTCAAATTCCTGAGCTCAAGCAATTCAACTTCCTTGACTTCCCAAAGTGCTAGGATTACATATGTGAGCCACCATGCTGGGCCAGTTTTTCATAGTAAGATGCTTTGATTCCTTACTCTTTACCTTTGTCTACTGTAGGTTTTTTTATTTGGAATTGTCTTGGGGCTATATGCAATATTTTACAGATATAACAGTTTATTGTAAACTCATTGACACTTAAATTTAATTACATCAACAATTATATTATTTAAGTTAGCCTCCTCCACAATTGGTTTTTGAAGTAATATTGAGTATTCATATAAAGATTTTTGTAATTATAGCTATGTTTATTTTTTCTTTTAACCTTCTATACTAGAGTTATAAATTGTTTGTATACCATGATTACCATATTGGAGCATTCTGAATTTGCTTATATACTTATCTTTACCAGTGAGTTTCAATTTCATATATTTTCATGTTATTATTTAGCATCATTTAAACCAATCTTGAAGAATTCCCTTTACCATTTTGTTAAGGTAAGTCTAGTGGTGGTACACTTTCTCAGTTTTTGTTTGTCTGAGGATGTGTTTATCTCTCCTTCATTTTTGAAGGACAACTTTGCTAGGGATGTTTTCTTGGTTACCAGTTGTTGTTATTGTTTTCTTTTAGCACTTTTAACGTATTGTCTTATTCTCTCATGGTCTGCAAGGTTTCTGCTGAGAAATCTCTTAATAGCCTATTGAGATTTACTTCATATGTGGCAAGTTCCTTTTCTCTTGTCACATTCAAAAACCTTCTATTTCTTCCGATTTTTGCAGTTTGATGATAATGTGAAACAGTAAAATCCTCTTCAATTTCAAACTTTTTGAGAACCTTTGATCCACCTCTTCCAAGATGTTGATATCTTTCCCAGGATTTGAGTAGTTTTCAACCATTATTTCTTTAAATATGCTTTCTATCTCTTTCTTTCTCTCTCTTCTCTTTCTGATACTTCCAAATCCACATATTATTTTTCAAAATATGATATCCTCAATTCTGTAATCTTTCTTCATCCATTCCTTTTTCTCCTCTGAATGGATTATTTTAAGTGACCTATCTTTGAGTTCATAGATATTTTTGTTCTATCAAGTCTGCTTTTGAAGCTCTTTATTGCAATTTTCATTTCATTTATTGTATTATTCAATTTTAACATTCTGCTTTGTTCTATTTTTATGATTTATCTATGATGAACTTCTCAATTGTTTGTATACTATTTTCCTAATTTCATTGAGTTGTCTATGTTCTCAGGCAGCTCACTGAACTTTCTTAAGGCAATTATTTCAATTTTTGGTCAGGCAATTTGTAAATTTCCATTTTTGGGAGATCAGTTACTAAAAAAAATTGTGTTCCTTTGGTTTTCTTGTGTCTTCTTCATTGTTTGGGGGAATTTTTTTGTTATTTTCTTTTAATTTTATTTGTATGTGTGTTGTTTGAAGTCTTACATTAGCATCTTTACATTTGAAGAAAGAGTCATCTTCTCCAGTCTTTACAGACCGACTTATTCAATGCATCAATTCATGGATTTTTTTTTTTTTTTTTTTGCTCTGATCATGTGCTGGAAATTTTCACTGAATTCCCAGACTCGCACATAAATACTCTTACCCATGAGTGGCTGTCAAAATTGATGCCCGATGGGCAGATGATCATAGAAAATTTTATTTCTGCCATCTGACTGAGGTCACTAAGATTAAAAAATTATTATATAGTAATAACATTCTTAGCATTTTCAGTTGAAATGCTTCTTACTCAAAACTACTTTATTTTAGAAATATTTTGGCATGGTAGAAGGTGAGGCAGCCTGCTGTTAATTTTTCTATAAATGTCTTACGGTGAAATATATAACAATAATTGGTAGGAATGGTGTTTATTGTGATTAATGATATCATCATATATGCTGTTTTACTATCCAACAAATCATGTGGTAATTTACATTTATTTTAAACCATTTTATTTCAGTCAGCCAAGTTTACTTGCTGTATTAGTTCATTTTCAGCTGCAGATAAAGACATACCCAAAACTGGGCAATTTACAAAAGAAATAGGTTTCTTGAACTTACAGTTCCACATGGCTGGGGAGGCCTCACAATCATGGGGAAAGGCAAGAAGGAGGAAGGCACATCTTATGTGGATGGCAGCAGGCAAAGAGAGCTTGTGCAGAGAAACTCCCCTTTTTAAAACCATCAGATCTCATGAGACTTATTCACTATCACAAGCACAGCAAGGGAAAAACTCACCCCCACGATTCAGTTACCTCCCATTTGATCCCTCCCATGACATGTAGGAATTGTGGGAGTTACAGTTTAAGATGAGATTTAGGTGAGGACACAGCCAAACCATATCACTTGCTTTTTCAAGGAAAGACAGAATAAAATTCTTAGATATCACTGGAGTCAAAATAATGGCATAAAACCTGTGGGTATTTATGTCTTACATTACTAGAGATATTCTATGTAGGACTTTAGAAAGCAGGTTTTTGTCAGTGTTTTTTGTACAACCCTTTCTGATTATGTATTTTTGCTTCTCTTCATAAAATGTAATTAAAAGAATTTTTTTAATTTTAAAGAAATTACCTTCAGTATATCTGTATGTTTTTCTACATGTTTTTGTTAAACTATCTATTACATGCTGAATAATACTCTTGAATAAATCAGTATTAAAGGAGTCAGGAATATGCACCTAATTTTTTCTAAACATGCAAAAGCAAAGACTGTTTTTCTAGGTTTATAAGTCAAAGATTAGGCAGTTTCACTGTTTAATTTGGCAAGTTGAACATCTGGCTTTAGGACATTTCAATATATCTACTGAAGTAAATCAGTCAAGGATGCTAGGATTGCTATTTCATCTAGTTACTATAATAGTATCTTGCTCCCTTCAAAAAATGCATCACTGTGTCCTCAGGAATACATATCTGGACAGATGTGGGGAGAATGTCTCATTGCGGAAGCTATTGACCTAATTGAGCTGAAGGATTTCCAACTTTCATTTACCTTTGTTCACATATGAAAAGAAGTATGTTCCCCCAAATAACTGATATTTGAGGATTTTATTATCTTCATTTGGGAAAAACATAACATTATTTTCCCTCGACAATGTAGTTTAAAGTAAACAACAAAAGCCATTTGAATGAAAACATCACAGAGCTCTTCTATATTTTTGGTTTTAATGGACAGATTCAATTTTATATTATGATCTTCCTTGCCTTTCAGAACCACATTATTCCCAAGTATTAGTGGTTGAAAAGAATCCAGCTTTCTGCTTCATTTTTGATAGTTTCCCAAATGTAATCTCAAAAAATGTTTTCACTTTATAGATGACAAAATAGAAATCTAAATTGATTCATTGATTCATTCAACAAATGCTTATTTAGTGCTTAATGTTTGCCAAGTACTGCCACTAGGTCTATAGCAGTGAGAATAAAACATCCATCTGTTTACCCGGAATTTTCATTTTAAGGTTTGGTGAAGGCATCTCTAGTAAACAGTTAAATAAATATATATGAGGTATACTTTTAGATAGATATCAATGCCTTGAAAAAAAAATACAATGGCAGTGGTGGAAGGATAAGTGGAATTAAGAAGGAATAGGCAGCCAGGCACAGTGGCTCATGCCTATAATCCCAGCACTTTGGGAGGCTGAGGCAGACAGATCACAAGGTCAAGAGATTGAGACCATCCTGGCCAACATGGTGAAACCCCATCTCTACTAAAAATACAAAAATTAGCCGAACTTGGTGGCATGCGCCTGTAGTCCCAGCTACTCTGGAGGCTGAGGCAGGAGAATCACTTGAACCCGGGAGGCAGAGGTTTCAGTGAGCTGAGATTGCACCATTGCACTCCAGCCTGGCAACAGAGCAAGACTCTGTCTCAACAACAACAACAACAACAAAAAAAAATAATAATAAGAAGAAGAAGAAGAAATAGACAAGAAAGACCACCTTGAAGAGGGGATGTTTGAGCTCCGATCAGAAAGACCAATAGAAATCAGTAAATAGAGGAAAAGCTTGAGAATTTACGAACAGACTGGATTTGCCATTAAAGAGATAGAGGATACAGCAAAATATAAAATAAAACAAGCAATAACATAAAATAAAAAAGCAAAGATGTAAACAGGCATAAGTAGTGGTTTTTGCCTACATTTTTCTACTATCCATCTCAATACATCCTTGTTGCAAGAGCTTAAAAAGATGAATGGAAAAGGCCCTACTTTAAGCCCTCCATACCTCTACTTTTTCCCCAAATTAACTGCTACTAAAGGAATTTTTTGAGCATTTGTCAAAAAATTTTCTGCAGATGTGTACACACACATACACATATTTCTAAATGTTTTCAACAGACTGGATCAAATTCTATATTTTGTTCCAAAATTTTCCTTTTTCTGCTAAAGTGCCCTTAAGGCTTAGCAACTAATGTATATCAGGAGATCTTAGCCTATATTAGTCCTCTTAATAATTACATAATATTATATAGTCTCAGTATATTATTAAACTTAAATATTCTTCTATTGATTAGCATTCAAGTGGCTTCCAATGTTAACTATTTAAAGTTATGCTGCAGTTGATATTCCTGAATGTATATCTTTATTCCCATTTGCAAGCATTCCTTAAGAATAGAGTAAAAGACATAGGATTTTTGAATTAAAGTATGTGTAAAATTTTGATTTGGGTATAGACATTGTCAGTTTTCTATCAGTAAAAACCCACAATTTTAATTTTTAACTGTCTTGGGGAAAAAATGCCAGTCTCTCCACAGCCTTTCCATGGCTGTTATCGATTATATATGTTTGACCCAATCGAAAGCTAACACATAGTAAATCATTGTTTTTATTAGCATTTTCCTAGTACAGTTGAGCCTCTTTTTGTGCATTGATGATTTTTTATATATATTGTCCTCTGTTAATTATGCATTTGTTTTATTTTTATTTGTTCATTTGAAAACAAGGTTTTTATTTATTTACTTATAAAATATTAACAGTATATGGCACTTTTTATCTGTCTGTTATTAAGAATGTACGGTTTACATGTACAAGTATCTAAACTTAAACATTTACTGATTTTTCTTGCTCACAATTATCTCTTATGCCTTTATCTTTCCTCTTTTTTTGTGGAATCGTAATGTATCTTTTGAAAATGTACCTCAAGTAATTCCTCCAGAAATGTGTCCGTGGTCATAAACCTTCTGAGTCTTTACATATGTGAATATATAATTTTGCTCTCCCTTTTGAATGGTGTTATTGCCTAGTATAGAATTCTATGCTTAAAAGCATTTTTCCACAGAACTTAGCAAATATTTTCTCCACTGTTTTCTGTATTTGATGTTATTTTGTTGTTCATTCTTTTGTAGATAACTTGGGTTCTTTTTCTTTCTGGATATGTTTTGGATGGCTTTATTGTTGGCATAATGAAATTTTATCACAATGTATATAACTAGATGTTTAGAAACCAGTTTAGAAGTAGATATTTTTATTTAAGTCTGTGGTCATTTTGTGGGCTCTTATGGAATGAATACTCATGTGTTTCTTCAGTTATCTGAAGTCTTTTATTAAGTATTTGATCTTTCTTTACCCAATTTTTTATAATATCTTCTCTAACAAATTCTGTAAGATCCTGGAAGATACACTCTCTCAAAATTACCTTTGAACTTTATTCTCATATCTTACATGGTTTTGATATTTTTGTGATTAATTCTTGGTCTTGGCTTGATTATTCAGGAGACAAATTTGTGGTTTAAAATAGTTTCATGTTATTCATTCCTGATTTTTTTAAATTTTTATTTCAAATGTAAGGGGTACATGTGCAGGTTTATTATCTAGGTATATTGTGTGATGCTGAGGTTTGGGGTACAAATAATCCCATCACCAGGATACTGAGCATAGTACCCAATAGGTAGTTTCCAATCTTTGTACTTCCCTTTCTACTCTAGTAGTCCCCAGTTTCTATTATTGCCATCTTTATGTCCATGAGTATCCAATAGTAGCTCCCACTTACAAATGAGAATATTCAGAATTTTGGTTTTATTTTCCTGCATTAATTCACTTAAAGTGATGGCCTCTAGGTGCATCCATGTGGCTGCAAATGATATTATTCCATACATTTTTATGGCTGTGTAGTATTCCATGATGTGTATGTACCACATTTTCTTTATTCCATACACCATGATGAGCACCTAGGTTGGATTCCAATATTCACAATATTGCTATTGTAAATACTGCTGCAATAAACATATGAGTGCATTTGTCTTTTTGGTAGAACAATTTATTTTCTTTTGAACATATACCCAGTATCAAGATAGCTAGGTTAAATGGTAGTTCTGTTTTAAGGTCTTTGAGAAACCTCCATAGTGCTTTCCACAGTGACTGAACTAATTTACATTCCCACCAACAGCATATAAGCATTCCCTTTTCTCTGTAGCCTTGCCAGCTGTTGTTTTTTGACTTGTTAGTAATAGCCATGCTTGCTGGTGTGAGATGGTATATCACTTGCATTTCTCTGGTAATAAGTAATGTAGAACGTTTTTTCATGTTTGTTGAGGGTTTGTATATCTTCATTTTAAAAGTGTCTGCTTATGTCTTTTGCCCATTTTAATTTTTTTTTTTTGCTTATTCAATTGTTTAAGTTTCTTATAAATTTGAGATATCAGACCTCTGTTGGAAGTGTAGTTTGCAAATATTTTCTCCTATTCTGTAGGTTATCTGTTGATCGTGTTGAGAGTGTCTTTTACTGTACAGAAGTGCATTAGTTTAATTAGGTCTCACCTGTCAATTTTTGTTTTTGTTGTAATTGCTTGTGAGCATTTAGTCATAAAAGATTTCCCAATGCCAATGTCTAGAATAGTGTTACCTAGGTTTTTTTCTAAGATTTTTATATTTAGAGGTCTTATATTTAAACCTTTAATGCATCTTGAGTAAATTTTTGTATATCGTGAAAGGTAATGGTCCAGTTTCATTCTTCTGCACATGACTAGCCAGTTAGCCCTGAAGCATTTATTGAATACAGAGTCCTTTCCTTGTTGCTTATTTTTGTTGAATTTGTCAAAGATTAGGTGGCTGTTGGTGGGCAGCTTTATTTCTTGGTTCTTTATTGTATTTCCTTAGTCTATGTGTCTATTTTTGTACCTTACCATGCTGTTTTGGTAACTGTAGTCTTATAGTATAGTTTGAAGTTAGGTAATGTAATGCCTCTGGCTTTGTTCTTTTGTTTAGGATTGCTATGTCTATTTGGGCTCCTTTTTGGTTCCACCGGAATTTTTAAATAGATTTTTTTTCTATTAATAGTTCTGTGGAAATTGATGTTGGTGTTGTGAGAGGAATAGGCTTGAATCTGTAGACTACTATCAGCTGTATGGCAATTTTAACAACATTGATTCTTCTAATCTGTGAACACATAATGTTTTTCTATTTGTTTGTCTTATCTATGATTTCTTTTAGCAGTGTTTTTTAGTTTTCCATGTAGAAATCATTCAGTTCGTTGATTAGCTGTATTCCTAAGTGTTAGAGTAGGAAGGGGAGAAGGAATAGAATAGAGGACGCTCTATGGCAACAAGGTTTACTGAGCAAAGACCTGCAGAAGGGGACACCAGCTAGCACCAGAGCTTGCCCCTGCTTACCGACGGGATAGATATAGGCACGGGCAGGAGAGTCTTGGGATTGTTACACAAATGGGTGGGGCAGTGTGGTTAGCTGCTGATAAGGGAAGAATTTTCTGTGGACAGGCGGCTAGGCCTGGGACTTCTCCAACAGGATGTTTCTCATGGCCCGAGCCCTAGTGGAATTTTTTACTCTGACCAGGGTTTGCAAAATGATGAGCATTTACAAAATAGTGCAGCCTAGGGTAACACTAGTTATTTTTTTGTTTGTGTGGCTATTGTGAATGGGATTGCATTCTTGATGTGGTTCTCAGCTTGGACATCATTAGTGTATAGAAATGTTACTAATTTGTGTACAATGATTTGGATGATTTGGTATCTTGAAACTTTACTGAAGTTTTTTTGTAAATAAGTTCCAGGAGCCTGTTTGCAGGAAGTTCTGGGTTTTCTAGGTTTAGAATCATATCATCTGTGAAGAGAAACAGTTTGATGTCTTCTTTTCCTATTTGGATGCCTTTCATTTCTTTCTCTTGCCTGATTGTTCTCACTAGCACTTCCAGTACTATGTTGAATAGTAGTGGCGAAAGTGGGCATCCTTGTCTAGTTCCAGTATTCAAGGGGAATGCTTCCAGTTTTTGCATGATATGATTTGGCTGTGTCACCATTGAAATCTCATCTTGAAATGTAGTTCCCATAATCCCCACGTGTCATGGGAGGGACCTGGTGGAAGGTAATTGAATAATGGGGGCTGTTACCTCCATGCTATTCTCATTATAGTGAGTGAATTCCCATGAGATCTGATGGTTTTATAAAGGGCTTTCCCCCACTTCACTCTGCATTTCTCCTGGCTACTGCCATGTGAAGAAGGATGTGTTTGCTTTCTCTTCTGCCATGGTTGTAAGTTTCCTGAGGCCTCCCCAATCATGCAGCACTGTAAGTCAATTAAACCTTTTTCCTTTATAAATTACTCAGTCTCTGGTATTCCCTCATAGTGGTGTAAGAATGGAATAATACAGTAAATTGGTACCAATACAATGGGGTGCTGCTGTAAAGATACCCAGAAATGTGGAAGTGACTTTAGAACTGGGTGACAGAGAGAGGTTGGGACAGTTTGGAGGGCTAAGAAGATGATAGAAAAATGTGGCAAAGTTTGGAACTTCTTAGAGACTTGTTGAATGGCTTTGACCAAAATGCTGAATAGTGATATGAACAGTAAAGTCCAGGCTGAGGTGGCCTCAGATGAAGATAAGAAACTTCTTGGGAGCTGGAGTAATGGTCACTCTTGCTATGCAAAGAGACTGGCAGCCTTTTGCTCCTGCCCTAGGGATCTGAGGATCTTTGAACTTGAGAGAAATGATTTTGGGTATCTGACAGAAGAAATTCCTAAGTGCCAAAGCATTCAAGTGGAAGTAGAGAATAAAAATTTAGAAAATTTGCAGCCTGACAATGCGATAGAAAAGAAAAACTAGTTTTCTGGGGGTAAAATTCATGTCATCTCCAGAAATTCACATAAGTAATGTGGAGTGGAATGTTAATCACCAAGACAATGGGGAAAATATCTCCAGGGCCTGCTAGGGATTTTCATGGCAACCCCAACCATCTTAGGCTCAGAGGCCAAAAAGGAAAAAAATGGTTTCCTGGGCTAGGCCCAGGGCCACCCTGCTGTGTGCAGCCTAGAGACTTGGTGTCCTGCATCCTAGGTGCTCCAACCATGGCTAAAAGGGGCCAAGCTACAGCTCAGGCTACTGCTTCAGAGGGTGCAAGCCACAAGGCTTGGTGGCATACACATGGCATTGAGCCTATAGGTGCACAGAAGTCAAGAATTGAGGTTCAGGAATCTTCGCCTAGATTTCAGATGTATGAAAAGCCTGGATGTCCAGACAGAAGTTTGCTGCAGGGGTGGAGCCCTCATTGAGATCCTCTGCTAGGGCAGTGTGGAAGGGAAATGTGAAGTTGAAACCTCCACACAGAGTCCCCACTGGAGTACTGCCTAGTGAAGCTGTGAGAAGAGGGCCAACATTCTCCGGACCCCAGAATGGTAGATCCACAAACAGACTGAAACTTTTCCAGGCACACATCAGCCTGGGAAGGCAGCCAGGAGTGGGGCTATACCCTGCAAAGCCACAGGGGCAGAGATGCTGAAGGTTGTGGGGGTCCACCTCTTGCATCAGCATTACCTGGATATGAGACATGCAGTCAAAGGACATCATTTTGGAACTTTAAGGTTTAATGGCTGCCTTATTGAATTTTGAACTTCCATGAGCCTGTAGTCCCTTTGCTTTGGCCAATTTCTCCCATTTAGAATGGGTGTATTTACCCAATGCCTGTACTTCTATTGTTTCTAGGAAGTAACTAACTTGCTTTTGACTGTATAGACTCATAAGTGGAAGGGACTTGCCTTGTCTCAGATGAGACTTTGGACTTGGACTTCTGAGTTAATGTTGGAATTAGTTAATACTTCGGGGGACTGTTGGAAAGGTATGACTATGTTTTAAAATGTGAAGACATGAGATTTGGGAGATGCAAGGGCTAAAGTGATATGGTTTGGCTGAGTCCCCACCCAAATCTCATCTTGAATTGTTGTTTCCATAATTCTCTCTACTTTCATTACACTGTGGTCTGAGAGTATGGTTGCTATAATTTTGATCTTTTTCAATTTATTGAGACTTGGTTTATGACTGCGCATTTTCTTGATCTTGAAGTATGTTCTATGTGCAGATGAGAAGAATGTATACTCTGTACTCTGTAGTTGATGGGTGAAATGTTCTCTAGATGTTCAATTGGTCAAGTGTTGAAATTAAATAAGAATTTCTTTTCTAGTTTTCTGCCTTTATGATTTGTCTAATGCTGTCAAAAGTGTGTAGCAGTCCCCCATTATTATTTTGGGTCTTGTTTTTTTTTATCCAACTTGTCACTCTGTGTCTATTAAGTGCAGCAGTTAGACCATTTACATTCAAGTTTAATATTGATATGTGAGCTTTTGATCCTGTCATGAAGTTGTTAGCTGGTTGCTTTGTAGTTTCTATTGTGTGGTTGATGTATGGGGTCTCGTAGGCTACGTACTTAAGTGTGTTAAGGCAGAAGAATTGCTGGAACCCAGGAGGCAGAGACTGAAGTGAGCCAAGATTGTGCCACTGCACTCCAGCCTGGGCGACAGAATGAGACTTCATCTCAAAAAAAAAAAAAAAGAAAGAAAAAGAAATGTCTTTGTGTTAATTTTCAGTCTTTTTTGGATCTCATTGAACTTTCTTACAATTCATGCTTTGCAGTTTTTAATATTTTTTTCTGTCATTTCTGAGTTTCCATTTTGACTAGGGACCACTGCTGGAGAGATAGCATGAATCTCTGATAGTTTCACTACATTTGGACTTTTTATGGTACCAGAATTCTTGCACTGGTTTCTTTGCATCTGGAAATGCTGGCATTTTTAATTATTGCAATTCATTCATGGAGGGGAATTTTTCTTTTCCTTCTTTTGCTATAATATTATTGTGCTTTTTCATTTCTTTTTTCTTTCCTGTTTTCCCTAGGGTATGCAACTGTAGAGTATGCTGGGTAGGGTCTTTTGGCTTTGCTTCTGTAGCCCTATGAACTACTGTTGGCAGGTTTTATATCAGGCTGTACAGTAAGATCTACCAGCCAGTGGATGGCAGTTATCATTAAGAGCTGGCTGCAACCCACGTGGCTGGGTATGTACTTTATTCTTGTTTACTGAAAGAAGCTCTCTGTTGCCTCAGTCAGTGGGCTGATTTGTGGAATGCTCCGTCCTCAGCCCCAGGGAAGCTGGGGCCATCCTGGCAAGAGCTAGATTAAGCAAGTCCATCTACAGGTCCCCCATTGGCTGACACAAACACCAGTAGCTAAGAAGAATCCAGTGGGTGGCCATCAAGTGCCTAGACCATTGCCTGGGCATGGAGCTGAGAAACCTCCTTAGCCCCAGGTTCTCTGCACAGGGATAGGAGAGCAACCTAAACTCCTTATCCAGGAGAGTGAGTGCTCCAGATGCCTGGAGATCTACCTGGATGTGGAGCAATAAGGGTTCCCTGCTACACACACACACAGGAGGGGTGGAGTTACTCAGACTGCTGACCCAGGTCAGCTGGTGCTATGAATCCCTGGTGATCTGCCTGGGCATGAAGCAAAGAAGGCCTTCCTGCACCAGAATCTCTGCACAAGAACTATGTGGCATATCAGGCTCCTGATTCAGGCGAGTGGATGCTCCAAATGCCTGGAAATCTGCCTGGGGGTGGAGTAGAGAGGGCCCTGCTGTAGCAGGATCTCAGCGGTAAGGCTAGGGCATACTGTACTGGCACACATAGATGGGTTATAGCTCACCGAGCTGGCCCTGGCTGAAAGTCTTCCAGCCCAGGAGAAACTGCATCTGTAGCAGCTCTCCTCCCTGCCCTACACTTGCAACAGGGGAAAGCACAATTCCAGCATCTACCTCTGAGGTGCTTTCCACAGTTCCCACTGTGGAGGCCTCTACTCCACCCCAGAGTAGGTGCTCCAGTATTTGACCCAAGACTGAAATGCCTAAGCGCCACAGTGCCGGGTCGCCGAAGAGTGGCTGACTTTGTATGTGCCCAAATTAAAAATGGCACCGTGCTCTTAGTCCCGGATCAGGGAAAATGTCTGCAAATTTTTCCCATGTCTTTCCCTCATAGCATCTTCCAGCCTTTTACCATATTAGCTCTAGGTCTTGGGAGAAACAAAGTGCTCTCCCTTGGTGTGTGTTGCTTGGATCCACAGTGGAAAGGTGAGTCATAGAGTGGGCGGGGTCTCCTCTCTCAGGTACTGGGGCTTCACTCACTTTTATCAGCTAGACAATGTCACAGGGGCTGTTTGCTGCATCCTCCTCCCCGGGGTTGGCATATACTTCCTAATTCCAGTGGATTCCTATTTTTCTTTTTGAATTCAATTTCAGAGAGTTGATTTTTATGCACTGTCCTGCTATTTCCAAGTGGCTGAAGCATGCTGAAAACCTCTAAACCACCATCTTGGAGTAAAAAATGCTAGATTTGTTCTTTTCATTATAGTTGTTTGTTGTCCTCAAATTTTTGATAATTATACATTTTGTAATTTTTTTGGTCATAAATCCTATTTACCTCCATGTTTTCTCTGTGACTTACATAAGCTTATGACTTACAAAGAACTTATGGTGATTTTAGAGGGAAAGGTAAATATTGTGTTGGTAGCTTTTCATCTAGATGTCAAAAATTATACTCCCTTCTCAAGGTCAGTAGATAGACTTCATCTCCAATGTCAACACCCATTCTATTTTAGCCTGGTGACAAACAGCACTCCTTAACACAATTGGTGGTGGTGGAAAAGGAAGGAGAAAAGGCTTAGCTGTTGCATCTTAATATGTTAAAGTACGTAATCATTTTGATGAGTTAATTAGTGGAATATGGACCTTAAACTCCTGTGAATCATATCTTTTTTTGTTTGTTTGTTTTTGAGATGGAGTTTCTCTCTGTCGCCCAGGCTGGAGTGCAGTGGCGCAATCTCGGCTCACTGCAACCTCTGCCTCCTGGTGTCAACCATATCTTTAATCATTCAATCACAGCTGTTATTTTCTTTGGCTTATTTTATTCATACATCTGATCTTGTTTGATTTCTGTTGTTCAAAGACTCCTTAATATTTCTGATCCATTGATGTAATTATTCCTACTTCTTCTAGAATTTTATAGTTTTTTTACTGGCATCCCACTGAAGTTCAGAAATGAGAGCATACAGACATAAAAGCTCACGTTATTATAGGATCCATTTTTCCACAAAGGATCATTTTACTGAATAAAAGCATACACACAGAAATATACATCATAGGTAAACATCATAATAAATATTTGTAACATGAAACTGCTAGGTCAGCAACACCTCGATTAAAAGTGGAACATTACCAGTATTTCAGAAGTCTCCCTGTGCCTTGTCTCATTGATTATCCTTCTCAATGTAAATAGTCTCCTGACTTATAATATGACAGAAAAGCTCTGATAGATGTGTGCTTTGTATAAATGAAATCATCTACTATAAAATATTCTATTTTCTTGGCTTCTTTTGCTCAACACTATGCTGTGAGATTATGTTATTCGTTGTATCAATAGTTAATTCTCATTGCAAAATATACATTCATTCATAAAAATATATAATCCATAAACATATTGCATGTTGAAGTCCCATACTTTATCCATTTTTTTTTAATGGCCATTTGGATTCATCCTGTTTGGGCTTGTATCATTAGTACAACCATGCATATCCTTGTACATGTCTTCATTGAGAATGTACATTTATTTCTCTTAGTTATATATGTAAGAGTGAATTTGCTTCTATGTAATCTTATGTTCAGCTTTAGTAAGTACTCCCATTCTTCTAAAATATCTACCACACGTTAAATCACTCCCTCAATATATGAAGTTGCAAATATTCTATATCCTTGCTACTGCCTAGTATTTTCTATCTTATTTTAAAATTTTAGCCATTTTTTCTGAAGAATTAGAGGCATTGAATCATTTTTAGATTTTTATATGTAATGCAATTTGTCTTCAATAAATATGATGTCACCACCAGTAGGAGTTACCTTACACTCAATCCAAAATGGTAACCTTATCATTGTTTTGTTTTTCTTGATAATTAATATAGGTGAACATTTTTGTGTTTGTGCTCTTTAGATACTGTCTTTTTTTAAAGCATCACATACAATTTTTTATATATTTAATCTTTTTATTTTAAATTATTATGAATATATAGTTGTGCATATTTATGGAGCACATGTACTCCATAAATATGCACAACTATATATTTATGCAGCACATGTGCTCCATAAAATAAAAAAATAAATAAAATGAATAAATAAAAAACAAAGTATTATTTGGTTAATGATTATTTATTGTATATATAAATATTATTCCATTAAGTCCTTTTATTGAAATTTTATGTATTGTGCCATAGTGGTTAGCAAATATTTTGCAAAAAATTCAATTCAGGAAAAATATGTACTGTTGTTATAAAAACTCACCATGTAAAAAATTATACTTCTTCCATTACTGAAATAAATATTCATGAGCACATTTAAGTATTATTTTCTCTGATTCAAGATGGGTTTTATTTTGTGCTACAACTGGAGAAACTACATAACTTGCACTCACTACAGTGGCATATAATTCCAATGACAGCTCTTAGCCAAGTTTTCTGAGTAGTATTTCTTTGAAGCTTCCCATTCAGGGACTCTTGTCACAGTCTTTAATTGACCAATATTATGAACCAGTAAATTGTTAAATATGGTTTGTCTCATACAGCGTCTAGAATTTAACATAATGAACTTTTTTCACTTCAAATGAATTAAACTAATGCACACTATGCAGAGAAATAATCCTCAGCTTATTTAAGATAAAACATAAATATTTTATTGCCTTTTTTTAATGTAGCTTAAATTTTGCTTTGAAAATTGTTACTTCAACTGATGAGAAAAATGAATCTCCAATGTGATAATTTATGAGTCATCTTTTCAATCAAGTTTCTGGGTTACTTGGATATTCCAATGGGAAAAGAATGACTCATGACATTCTGTAAATAAAAATCATTCTGTAAATAAAAATCATTCTATAAACAAAAATCAATTGTGAATGGACCATAATATTAAGCATAAAAAGTTAAGCACACACACACATACACACACACACACATCACATACAGAGTAATATTCTGGGAAAAAAACTGGAAAGCATCTTCATGATCTGCTATACAATAGTACTACCCATTAAAAATACTTGATAAATAATGCTGAATGAAAATTCAGACCCCTGTCTATTAAAAATACATTAAACACTATAAAAGCAAATGATAAGGTGGGTAGAAAACTTAACATCATGTATAAAGTAAAATATCCAGAATATAGTAATAACTTATTCAATTTAAGTTTTAAAATATACAACTCAATACAAAAGAAGGCAAAAGTGAGGAGAGAGGATAAAAAGGGGAGATAATAGGCACAAACATACAATTTGAGAGAGAGAATAAGACGTAGTGTTCAGTAGCACAATGGGACAACTCTACTTAAAAGTAATGTATTGTATATTTCAAAATAATTAATAGAGTGGAAGCAATCCTGAGAAAAATGAACAAAGCTAGAGGTATCACATTACCTGACTTTAAATTATGCTACAAGACTATAGTAACCAAACAGCACGGTGCTGGTATAAAAATAAACTCATGGATCAATGGATCAGAATAAAGAACTCAGAAATAAAGCCACATGGTTACAGTCAGCCTATATTTGTCAAAGCTGATGAAAGACACACTGGGGAAAGGACACCCTATTCAATAAATCGGCATGAAAAAATTGGATTGCCATATGCAGAAGAATGAAGCTGGACCTATATTTCTCACCATATACAAAAATAAACTCAAGATGAGTTAAAGATTTAAATACAAGACATGAAACTGTATACTAGAAGAATATCTAAGAAAAACTCCTCTGGACATTGGCCTAGGCAAAGAATTCATGACTAAGACTTCAAAAGCACAAATAACAAAACAAAAATAGACAAACATAATTTAGTTAAACTGAAAAGATCTTGCACAAAGGAACTATCAAAAGAATGAACAGACAGCTTTTAGAATGGAAGAAAATAATTGCAAACTATGCATGCCACAAGGGACTAATATCCAGATTCTACAAGAAACTCACACAATTCAACAACAAAAATACAATCCCATTAAAAAGTGGGCAAAGGATTCGAACAGACATTTTTCAAAAGAAGACATACAAATGGCCAATAAAAATATGAAAAAATATTCAATCTCACTAATCAGAAAAATGCAAATAAAACAACAATGAGATACCATCTCACACAGTCAGAATGGCTATTATTATAAAGTTAAAAAAAAACAGATGTTGCCAAGGCTAAGGAGAAAAGGGAATGCATATAGTTTGTTGGTGGGAATGTAAATTAGTGAAATATCAATAGAAAACAGTATAGAGATTTCTCAAAGAACTAAAAATAAAGCTACCATTCAATCCAGCAATTCCACAACTGAATATCTACCCCAAATAAAAGAAATCATTACATAAAATGGATACCTGCATTCATTATGTTTATAGCAGCACTATTCACAATAGCAAAGACATAAAATAAAACTAAGTGCTCATCAAAGGATGACTGCATAAAGAAAATGTGATATATATCTGTAGATAGATACATATACATATACCTATATCTAGATATTGATATATGTCTATCTATATCTAGATAGACATATCTATATATATACATCACATATATATTTATCTAGATTTAGATACATGTATCTCTCTCATTTTTTTCATGTAGTCATCCATATACATACAGCTAGGATATATGTACCAATTTATATATATATGTATCTCTCTATCTATCTATCACATTACTTTTCATGGCTGAGTAATATTCCATTGTGGTGTATATACAGCCATTAAAAAGAATGACATAAAAAAGAATGAAATCTGGTCTTCTGCAGTAACATGCATGGAATTCGAGGCACACTCTTAAGTGAAGTAACACAGAAAATTACAGACTGGAGGTCATTAACTTAAGTGAAGTAGCTCAGAAAATGAAAGTTAAATACCACATGTTCTTACTTGTAAGTTGGAACTAAATAATGTACACATAGACATGGAGTGATACAGTGTAGAATAATAGACACTGGATACTTGGAGACTTGGAGGCAGCCGGGAAAGGGAGAGTAAGGGAGGAGAAATTACTTAACAGGTACAAGGTACAATGTTTGGTTAGGGTTACACTAAAACCACAAACTTCACCACTATGCAATATATCCATGAACAAAATTGCTCTTATACACCTAAACTTATGCGAATCATTTTTTTAAAGCATGTAATTGGAATGTTCATAACTCAAAGAAATGATAAATGCTTGACGTGATAGATACTCCAATTTTACTGATCTGATCATTAGACATTGTAAGCTTGTATCAAAATATCACATGCACTCCATAAATATGCACAACTACGTATTCATGATAATTTAAAATAAAAAGATTAAATGTAAAAAATTGTACGTGATACTTTAGAAAAGGCAATATCCAAAGACAACAAACACAAAAATGTTCACCTATATTAATTACTAAGGAAAACAAATTAAACCCAGGAAGACACAAAGATAGACTTTAATTCTCATCTAGAATTCCCTCCTTCTAAACATTCTGTTCATGTTGTATGTACTTGACGGTATCTTCTCCCATGTTATCCTGACATGGGATGTTACTTTCTCACAACAAGACACTTATTAATAACTACACATAGTGTTTTTGGTTGTGCATGTGTAGATACCCAATTTTATTCCTCACCATGAATTTCTCTATCATATATTTCAAAATACACAACTTCCTGATTTTGTTACTTATGGGACTGGCCGGGAGATGTTAGTGCTCTCTGATTCTTTGTCTAGTTGACTCTGTGTCTGTATTACTGCAGTTATGATTAACAATCTACAATAATAGGCATAGGAAATACCTTGGAGAAAAAAATCCTTTCCTCCTGAGGCCCCAAACAACAACCAAGAACGCTTAGGAATTTCCTGTAGCTTATGTGGCATTATTGAATATGTTTTTCAATATTGTATTGATACTATAGGCATCTAGTAGAATTTCACATTTTAAATTGAGTAAAAGTTTAATTGTTTCTGCTTTGGTCTATAAATTAGTACCAAGTCAATTGGTGAAATATGCCTCAACATTCTTTAATTCGACAAATATGATCGAGTACCTAGGTTTATATAGCCCTTTACATAAACAAGAATTATCTCACTATCATTATTGAATAGACTTTTGCTATCAATATTTATTTCTTCTCTTATATCTGAAATGAATTATGTAGTTAAATGAATCTGAACTTTGAAGTCAGACAGACATGACTGTCATTCTCAGCTTCATCCAAAAGCTGAGTGACTTTGACTATGTAATAATCACTAAATCTTTCTGGTCTTTATTATCCTTAAAAACATTTGACATACATAGTGTATACATTTGACATACACTTCTATTTTAAGTGAATGTTAAGTGAGATCATGTGTACAGTAATTAGCAGAGTGTCTAGTGCATAAAACGGGAGTGAACGTACTAGATTTTTTTTAAAAAACTTTTTTATTCTCAAGTAAACATTTTAGTGTTAGAATGTTGAAAGGATCCAGTGAGGTTTGAGGATTAAGCAAATGTTCCTGATTTCCTCTTCTCACTCTCAGTTAAGACAAATAATATAGAAGGGTCTCCCAAGGAGGTACAAGTTGTGACAAAGTATGGATGATGTTCTATCAGGTTCATTGGAAATTCATATCATGAAAGTTAACTGATTGCCCCTTTTGCTAGATACAGAAAATCCTCATGAAGACCAGCTAGATGAGAGCTGCAGGTGTCTGTAGTCTTTATACAGGTAGTAATTATTCCTCTAAAAATAATTCAGAACTTCTCTGAGACAAAAATCACAAATTGAACACATTTTAAACTATCAATAAATGAGAAATAAAGAAATAATATTAAAAGATTAATAGTATAAAAGCTTAATCTAATTTTTTTCTTACATTCAAAGTACTAAAGAGATAAAGGAAGAAATCACATCTAGGATCAGGTTTTGTACTTTACTTTGTTAATATAATGCATTGCACTAAGAGATGTACTAATATTAAACTATCTTCCTTTATCCAATTTATGTGCTATTATTTATTTTAACATACTCTTGGATTTTAATGGTGCATAACATCGTTGTGTTCATATTTATTAGCAAAATTAACCTATACTTTTCTTTTTTGGAGTTGTCTTTGTTCACTTAAGTTTTCAAAGTATTGTAATAGGAAGGTTGCTGGATACAAGAGCAATATCTAAAATAAATAGCATTTATCTCAACCAGAAATCAATTCTTTATTCTTAATATGTTAGGACTAAAACTAAGCAAACATATGTAAAATTCTGGAGAGCGAATTATCAAACTGCATTTTTTAAAAAAGAGGTATAGAAGAGGACATAATAGAGAACCATGCCAACTTCACGTTTGGGATTGTTCAATATTACAGGGATGTATTACATAATTTCTCTGTAAATTAATCTACAGGTTTTAGGAATGTTCATTTAAAATGCCTAAAATTGTTGGAGAGTGCTATTAAAAATGATTATAAAAATATGTGTGGAAGAGTAAAGCTAAGGCCATATTGAAAAAATAAAATAAAAAAGGGAGGTTTTTCTATCTTGTGATAGCCACATTTACTATAACACTATATTAATTTAAACTATGTGATATGACTACAGAAAAAGGCAATGAAACAGAATAGAGAAACCAAAAATGAAACCATAATTAATGTGTTTGTAAGACAGAACAAGTTTTCTTGAAGAAGAAAACATCCACACAAAGGAAAAGAGGTAAATTAGACTAAATAAAAACAAAGCTTGTGTTCAACAAAAGACAATAAATTAAAAATGCAAATAAGGAAGGAGTGTTGTATATAATCTCTGAAGGATTAGCATTTCATCACACCAGCAAGAAAGTAACCTCCCAGCTACTCAGGAGGCTGAGGCAAGAGAATCACTTGCACCTGGAAGACAGAGGTTGCAGTGAGCCGAGATCCTGCCATTGCACTCCGGCCTGGGGGACAAGAGCGAGACACTGTCTCAAAAAAAAAAAGGAAAGAAAAAAGAAAGTGACACTCTCTAATAGAAAAATAGGCTAACGATATAGACAAGTTGTAGATTTTTTAAATAAACAATGAAAATTTATTTCTGACAGTTTCGGAGGCTGCAAGCCCAAGGTCAGGGGTCTAGCAAGACTGGATATTCGTTTGCCTGTTTCCTTCCTGATATGCTGCAGTTAGCAGTTGCTGTGTTTCTTCACCTGAAGCCCAGTTCCTTCAGAATAGTGGATTTCACATGCCTACAATTTTTCCTTTTTCAGTTGAAAGATGGTAATTGGCAATGCTTCTCCATTTTTTATTATTCTCTCTTCATTGAGCTTTCTTCATCCTCTGCATTGAGTGAATTCTGAGTTTCCTGTTGGCATCCTGAATGAAACAACCAATAATGATCATCTAGATACAGAAAATTGTGCCAGGTATATTTTATCTCATTTAATTACTTTAGCAACACTTTGGAGCATGCAGCCATACATCTATTACAGAGGTTACAAAACAAACAAACAATTCAGATCCTATAGCTAAGGATTTGAGTTTTAACCCAGTTTAAATTGTCACTAAATCTTTCCGCTAAACCAAACTGCTCATTAAGTAAAACTGGCATATATGGATTTGGAATAGATACAACTAACTCTTGGTAAACAGACACCTTAATATACATTTTCCCAAAGCATCATAGTCTTTGGTCCTCTACTCCAAGTCCGCTCTGTAGATAAATTTAATGTTTTCTTTGCTCCCAACAATGGGAAAGTTTTTGTCATTCCATTTTATTCTTTCAGAACTTTTAGAAATTATGATCCCATCTCCTTACTAACTATATTTTCACCAAGTGCTTTTTAATCTCACTGTTCTCTGACAATATTTTCTACCATGCATCTTCTTGGCTAATTTCTACTTCTCTTTTGTTCACTTATTCTTCCTCTCTGTTCAGTATATTGTGGCATAAATCTTATCTAACTTGTATGGGAGTGAGGCTTCTCTTGAATGGGAGATCTTTCACTTATGACTGATGATGCTGTGTCATGAAGGATATTCAGGCTGATGTGCTGTGACCTTCCTTTGATTATCCAGGGCTACTTCTATAATAATTCCACCAAGACATGTCAGAATGTACTGCAGATACAGGCATTTAATCTCCTGCACCATGTCTCTATCCTATGTTGAACAGAAATTCCCCATTTCAGTTAATTGCCCATTAAGGCCATGGTGGCATTTGATCAGAACATCCACAGTCACTGTCACAGTATAGTACTGCAGATAATGTTTTTTCTTCCCTTTAAATCCTTCTGGAAACTGAAGAAAGATGAACTTGAACTTACTGGGGCAGTTGCTGAACAAAATATATTTTCTTCAATAGTTTCATATAGAAATATACCATTTTTGTATGACTGCTCAGACTTTACTAGCTATAGATTATGAGGTGAGGTAGCTTTTATATAGTGAAAGAAAACCAATCTTCAAATAAAAAGACCAAGGACTCCAGTTTGGTTAAGTCATTTGTATACATTTATAAAACTCCTTGAACTGAAGTTTATTCACCTATGAAACTGTTCTGGAAATTATATTCACCCAATATTCAATGAGTATCTACTGTTAACCAGACCCAGTGTTAATGCTGATAATAAAGCAAGAAAAGATTTTCAATAAAGGGCCCTGCCTTTAGAGTAAAATAGACAATAAACAAAAAGTATTTCTAGAACTTGTGGTGGAATCACTCCTCTGAAGAAAAATACAATGAGTTATAGAGTGGATAGTTAGTGCTATGTGGAGGGGTGAGGAATGTGCTCATATAGAGTATTAAGAACCTCTTTGCTGCAGTCACATTTAACAGTATGTTAGTTTCCTATTGGTGCTGTAACAAATTAACACAAAATGTATAGCTTTAAAAAACACAAGTGCATTATTTTCCAGTTTCTCAGATGATCAGAAGTTCTAAAATGGTCAGCAGGCTCTAGGGGAAAATCCGTTTCCTTATCTTTTCTACCTTCTAAAGGCCACCTGCATCCCTTTGCTTGCAGACCCAACCTTCATTTTCCAAAGCCAACAATGGCATCTTGCAGTCTCCCTCTCTGTCTGTCCGCTTCAGTAGTCACATAGCCTTATGTGACTTTCCTGTCTCCCTCTAATAAGAACCTTGTCATTGCCACTGAGCTTACCTTGATAAAAGTGGCCAGAGCCACTTTTACGATATAAATTATATGCAAGTTCTGGGGATTAGTATTGGACGTTTCCGTGGGGATGATGGGGGTTATTTATCCTGCCTTAAATGATAACCTAAAAAAAATAAGTAAACATACCTAGCAATATCTGGGGAAAAGCATTTCAATCAGAGAAAACAATAAAACAGACTTAAAGGTCAGCTCACACTTGGGAACTTGAGCAATACATAGATACTGGTGCATCTGGAAAAGAACAAGTGAAAAAGAGGTGGGTAAGAGACATGTTTGGTAGGGCAGAGAGGTGAATAGGATGGAAAATAATGTAGGGACTTAGAGAAATTTACTCAGAGATATATGATATGGTTTTGAACAGAGGAAAGCTGTGTTTTGACATATTTAACAATGATGTCTTATTTCTTGATGGAAAAATAGAGGGCAAGAGTAAAAATGGGGAGATTAGTTAGAAGGCTGTCGCAATAATCTAGGAAAAAGATGATGGTGGCTTGTATCATTGAGGGACTGTCACAGTGAGGGCGAGATAAAATGTTCACATGCTAAAAATATTTTGAAGATAGAGACCAAAGAGGTGATGATCGATTAAAATAGAGATTATAATATAATATAATATGATATAATACTTTAGATCATTACTTTACAATGTCAAACTTAAAATTCTGAGCAATGGGAGAGTGATGTGTAATATAATAACCATAGAAGGAAAATTTACATTAATATTTTCAGGACATCTTTTACTTAATTCCTATGAAATAGGTTTACTGAATTCTTACGATTGGCAGAATAGTCTTTAGAACTAAATTTTCTTTTCTATCAATGAAGTTGTATGTTTGTCAAGAGTCAGTTTGGGTTTATTCTTACATCTGTGTATATGAGTTTTGTTTACTATAATGAAATATGAGTGCAAAAGAGAATTACTTTATACATATAATTAAATTCAGTGACTTATACAAAAAAAGTAACTAAATGAACCTTTTAAAAATGACAATATAAAATACTAAGATACATATTTTAAAGCCTTAGAAATCTATACTTGATTACTTCACAATTTTCGTTAGATTCCTTTCCCTCTATCAAGAAGGCAAGTGTGCAAATTAAAAAGGATACATTTTGGGTGTGGTTTATGCAAGAAGGACAATAGGGAACCCCAAACAGTGGACTCAGACTCAAGGCAAAGATATTAACTCTAGTACAAAAGTTTTGCAAATAAATATGCAATTATATGTTATAAATTAAAATATTTGTATACTTGGTTTTTATCACAGACTAGGTTGATATCCAATCTTGCTAATGTCTAATTTGAGTACTTCCATTCTGCTTTGTCAGTTCATTGAAAAGGAAAGTAATATTAGTCCAAGAAAGATCTGATAAAAGATGTCCAAAATGGCTTTAGCTACATAAAATTTGTATATTTTTATTAAAAATATATACATGCCAGGAAAATTGTTTTTCAAAAAATAACATAAGTGCTTAGTCCTCTTTATTTAGAAAGATTTACTGATACATTAGAAAATTCTATCACTCAGTAGCAAGTAGGTAAAGAAACCACAGAGGAAATGCAAATTTATATATATACATATATGAAAATTTCAGCTTCACTGGTAATCAACAAAATGCAAATTAAAACAATAAGATTAAGTTTTAACTATGGTATCAGCAAAGCCTAGCCAAATTATATTATGGAAATTGATTGCATGTAGATAAAAATAAAATTCTTGTAACACTGGTAGGGATGCTATGTTTTCTAGCCTTTCCAAAATACTACATAAAATTTTCATACCATTTCACATAATGTATCATTCTGTGGAATCTACCTTAAGGGGATATTCATAAACTCACAATAATATTTATGCACAATAATGTTTGTTGAATAATTTTATATAAATTAAAAATGTTGGAAATAATGTGACAGTTCAAAATTAGAATTATTGAATAAATCATATCAAATAAATATGGCTTATTGTCCAGGAATTAAAAATGTAAGATGCAAATGATTTTAGGTGAAAAAAAAACAAAATGGAGACGGGGCAGAGCAAGATGACTGAAAAATCCTCCAGTGAGTGTCCACCCACCCCCCATAGGAACACCAAATTGAATAAAAATTCACACAAAAAGCCTCTTCATCAGAACCAAAAATCAGCTTGACTATCAGCTCAGCCACAGTCCGATAGAGCACCAAGCATGCTCTCGGAGTCCTCAATTCCAGGCTTTGGTTCCTGCATGAAATTTTGTGACCTGCCCTTGGCCAGAAGAGAGTCTACTACCCTTCAGGGAGAGATTCAGGAATGGTAGCATGTAGCACAAGCTGACTGAAGAGCCTATGGGCCTTGAGTAAACATTGGTGGTAGCCAACCAGTATTTACAGTGGGCCAGGGGCTGTAGTGGCCATGGGGAGAAACCTCATTGTTTGAATAAACAGGAGATAAGAGTGGGAAGGACTTTGTCTTGTTGCTTTTGTGCCAGTTCTGCTACAGTAGAATAGAGCACCAGGTAGATTCCTAAAGTTCCCAATTCTAGGCCCTGGCTTTTGGATAGTGTCTCTAGACACACTTGGGACCAGAGGAAACTCACCATCCTAAAGGGAAAGACAAAAACCTGCCTGGAATTTTTCTTGTAAATTTGTTGGAGTTCACTGTACATTCTGGATATTAGCCCTTTGTCAGATGAGTAGGTTGCGAAAATTTTCTCCCATTTTGTAGGTTGCCTGTTCACTCTGATGGTAGTTTCCTTTGCTGTGCAGAAGCTCTTTAGTTTAATTAGATCCCATTTGTCAATTTTGGCTTTTGTTGCCATTGCTTTTGGTGTTTTAGACATGAAGTCCTTGCCCATGCCTATGTCCTGAATGGTATTGCCTAGGTTTTCTTCTAGGGTTTTTATGGTTTTAGGTCTAACATTTAAGTCTTTAATCCATCTTGAATTGATTTTTGTATAAGGTGTAAGGAAGGGATCCAGTTTCACCTTTCTACATATGGCTAGCCAGTTTTCCCAGCACCATTTATTAAATAGGGAATCCTTTCCCCATTGCTTGTTTTTCTCAGGTTTGTCAAAGATCAGATAGTTGTAGATATGTGGCATTATTTCTGACGGCTCTGTTCTGTTCCATTCATCTATATCTCTGTTTTGGTACCAGTACCATGCTGTTTTGGTTACTGTAGCCTTGTAGTATAGTTTGAAGTCAGGTAGCGTGATGCCTCCAGCTTTGTTCTTTTGGCTTAGGATTGACTTGGCGATGCGGGCTCTTTTTTGGTTCCATATGAACTTTAAAGTAGTTTTTTCCAATTCTGTGAAGAAAGTCATTGGTAACTTGATGGGGATGGCATTGAATCTGTAAATTACCTTGGGAAAGATGGCCATTTTCATGATATTGATTCTTCCTACCCATGAGCATGGAATGTTCTTCCATTTGTTTGTATCCTCTTTTATTTCCTTGAGCAGTGGTTTGTAGTTCTCCTTGAAGAGGTCCTTCACATCCCTTGTAAGTTGGATTCCTAGGTATTTTATTCTCTTTGAAGCAATTGTGAATGGGAGTTCACTCATGATTTGGCTCTCTGTTTGTCTGTTATTGATGTATAAGAATGCTTGTGATTTTTGTACATTGATTTTGTATCCTGAGACTTTGCTGAAGTTGCTTATCAGCTTAAGGAGATTTTGGGCTGAGACAATGGGGTTTTCTAGATATACTATCATGTCATCTGCAAACAGGGACAATTTGACTTCCTCTTTTCCTAATTGAATACCCTTGATTTCCTTCTCTTGCCTAATTGCCCTGGCCAGAACTTCCAACAGTATGTTGAATAGAAGTGGTGAGAGAGGGCATCCCTGTCTTGTGCCAGTTTTCAAAGGGAATGCTTCCAGTTTTTGCCCATTCAGTATGATATTGGCTGTGGGTTTGTCATAAATAGCTCTTATTATTTTGAGATACGACCCATCAATACCTAATTTATTGAGAGTTTTTAGCATGAAGGGTTGTTGAATTTTGTCAAATGCCTTTTCTGCATCTATTGAGATAATCATGTGGTTTTTGTCTTTGGTTCTGTTTATATGCTGGATTACATTTATTGATTTGCATATATTGAACCAGCCTTGCATCCCAGGGATGAAGCCCACTTGATCATGGTGAATAAGCTTTTTGATGTGCTGCTGGATTCTGTTTGCCAGTATTTTATTGAGGATTTTTGCATCAATGTTCATCAAGGATATTGGTCTAAAATTCTCTTTTTTTGTTGTGTCTCTGCCAGGCTTTGGTATCAGGATGATGCTGGCCTCATAAAATGAGTTAGGGAGGATTCCCTCTTTTTCTATGGATTGGAATAGTTTCAGAAGGAATGGTACCAGCTCCTCCTTGTACCTCTGGTAGAATTCGGCTGTGAACCCATCTGGTCCTGGACTTTTTTTGGTTGGTAAGCTATTGATTATTGCCACAATTTCAGCTCCTGTTATTGGTCTATTCAGAGATTCAACTTCTTCCTGGTTTAGTCTTGGGAGGGTGTATGTGTTGAGGAATTTATCCATTTCTTCTAGATTTTCTAGTTTATTTGCGTAGAGGTGTTTTTAATATTCTCTGATGGTAGTTTGTATTTCTGTGGGATCGGTGGTGATATCCTCTTTATCATTTTTTATTGCATCTATTTGATTCTTCTCTCTTTTTTTCTTTATTAATCTTGCTAGCGGTCTATCAATTTTGTTGATCCTTTCAAAAAACCAACTCCTGGATTCATTTATTTTTTGAAGGGTTTTTTGTGTCTCTATTTCCTTCAGTTCTGCTCTGATTTTAGTTATTTCTTGCCTTCTGCTAGCTTTTGAATGTGTTTGCTCTTGCTTTTCTAGTTCTTTTAATTGTGATGTTAGGGTGTCAATTTTGGATCTTTCCTGCTTTCTGTTGTGGGCATCAAAAAGTGGGCGAAGGACATGAAGAGACACTTCTCAAAAGAAGACATTTATGCAGCCAAAAAACGCATGAAAAAATGCTCACTATCACTGGCCATCAGAGAAATGCAAATCAAAACCACAATGAGATACCATCTCACACCAGTTAGAATGGCAATCATTAAAAAGTCAGGAAACAACAGGTGCTGGAGAGGATGTGGAGAAATAGGAACACTTTTACACTGTTGGTGGGACTGTAAACTAGTTCAACCCTTGTGGAAGTCAGTGTGGCGATTCCTCAGGGATCTAGAACTAGAAATTCCATTCGACCCAGCCATCCCATTACTGGGTATATACCCAAAGGACTATAAATCATGCTGCTATAAAGACACATGCACACGTATGTTTATTGCGGCATTATTCACAATAGCAAAGACTTGGAACCAACCCAAATGTCCAACAATGATAGACTGGATTAAGAAAATGTGGCACATATACACCATGGAATACTATGCAGCCATAAAAAATGATGAGTTCACGTCCTTTGTAGGGACATGGATGAGATTGGAAATCATCATTCTCAGTAAACTATCGCAAGAACAAAAAACCAAACACCGCATATTCTCACTCATAGGTGGGAATTGAACAATGAGAACACATGGACACAGGAAGGGGAACATCACACTCTGGGGACTGTTGTGGGGTGGGGGGAGGGGGGAGGGATGGCATTTGGAGATATACCTAATGCTAGATGACGAGTTGGTGGGTGCAGTGCACCAGCGTGGCACATGTATACATATGTAACTTACCTGCACGTTGCGCACATGTACCATAGAGCCTAAAGTATAATAATAATAAGAAGAAGAAGAAGAAGAAAAAATAAATAAAAAATAAATAAATAAATAAATAAATAAAATTTAAAAATTAAAAAAAATAAAAAAAAAAACATAGATGACCGGTTGATAAGTACAGCAAACCACTACAGCACATGTATCTCAGAACTTAAGTAAAATAATAAAATAATAAAGTAAAATAAAATAAAAATAAAAAATAAAAAAACCTGCCTGGATTTGCCACCTGCTGATTGTAGGCCCCTTGTGCCTTAAGTGAACATAGATGGTAGCCGGCAGTGTTCACTGTGAGCCTTGGGAGAGACCAAATGATGAGCTGGCTTTAGCTCTGACCCAGAGCAATACCAGTGGTGGTGGCCACGGGGGTACTTGTGTCATCCTTCCCCCAGCTCCAGGCAGCTCAGCACAGAGAGAGAGACTTCATTTTTTGGGGGGAAAGAAAGGGAAGAGAACGAGACTCTCTGCCTGATAATCCAGGGAATTCTGGATTTTATCCAAGACCACTTAAGGCAATACGTCTGTGAGTCTGCAAGAGCCATAACATTACTGGGCTTGGATTGCCATCTAAAGGTGATACAGTGCCAGTGGCCAAAGACTTAGATCACAACACCTAAGTTCCTTTGAATACATGGAAAGTCTTCCCAAGAAGGATGAGTACAAACAAGCACAGACATTTACAACTACAATAAATACCTAATTCTTCAATGCCCAGACACAGAAGAACATCAATAAGTATTAAGACAATCCAGGGAAAAATGATCTCTCAAAATGAACTAAATAAGGTACAAGGGACCAATCCTGGAGAAACAGAGATATGTGACTTTTCAGGGAGATAATTCAAAATAGCTGTTTTGAGGAAGCTCAAAGAAATTTCAGATAACACAAAGAAGAAATTCAGAATTCTATCACATAATTTTAATAAAGAGATCGAAATAAACAGAATTAAGCAGAAATTCTGGAGCTGAAAATGCTATTGACAAAATAAAGAATGTATCAGAGTCTCTTAGCAGACATGATCGAGTGGAAGAAATAACTAGTGAGTTTGAAAACAGGTATTTAAATATACAAAGTGAGAGGAGACAAAATAAGAATTTAAAAAATTAAGCACACCTATACAACTAGAGTTGAGTAGTGTTGTATAGTCCTATCAACAACTAGAGTTGTATAGCGTTGTATAGTCCTCAAAAAGGCAAATCTAAGTGTTATTGGCCTTTAAGAGGAGCTAGAGATTGGGGTAAAAAAAATATTCAAATGTTACAACAGAGAATTTCCTATACCTAGAGAACGATACCAATATTTAAACACAATAAGGTTACAGACCACCAGGCAGATTTAACCCAAATAAGACCACCTCAAGGAATTTAATAATCACATTCCCAAAGATCAAGGATAAAGAAAGGATCCTAAAAGCAGCAATAGAAAATAAAGGAATAACAGACAAATGAGCTACAATACATCTGGAAGCACACTTCTCAATGGAAACCTTACAGGCCGAGAGAGTGGCATGACATATTTAAAGTCCTGAAGGGGCAAAACCTCTTATCCTAGAATAGTCTATCCAACAAAAATATGCTTCAAACATGAAGGTGAAGTATAGATTTTCCCAGATAAACAAAAGCTGAGGGATTTCCTCAACTTCAAATCTGTCCTACAAGAAATGGTATAGGGGGTTCTTCAGACTGAAAGAAAAGGATGTTCATATAAAATGAGATATAATATGAAGGTACAAAATTACTGGTAATAGTAAGTACACACAGACAAAAATCCCACAGAATATTATAACACTGTAATTTTAGTGTGTAAACTCTTCATACCTTGAGTAGAAAAACTAGAAGATCAATCTATCAAAAATAATAACTACAACAACTTTTCAAGATATAGACAGTATAAGACATAAATGGAAACAACAAACAGTTAAAAAGCATTGCAATTAAGTGAAAGTGCAGAATTTTGATTAGTTTTCTCTTTGTTTTTGCAGTCAATGTTAAGTTGTTATCCGTTTAAAATAATGAGATATAAGTGTTGTTTTTTTTTTTTGGTTGTGTTGTTTTGTTTTGTTTTGCTTTGTTTGAAACAGAGTTTCACTCTTCTTGCCCAGGCTGGAGTGTAATGGCGCAATCTTGGCTCACCACAACCTCTGCCTCCCAGGTTCAAGCGATTCTTCTGCCTCAGCCTCCCAAGTAGCTGGGATTACAGGCATGCACCACCATGCCCAGTTAATTTTGTATTTTTAGTACAGACGGGGTTTCTCCATGTTGGTCAGGCTGGTCTCGAACCCCTGATGTCAGGTGATCTCTGTCTCCCAAAGTGTTGGCATTGAGATATAAGATTTTACTTGTATTATAAGCCTCATGGTAACCTCACATGAAAAAACCTACAAGAGATACACAAAAAGTAAAACACACACACACACACACACAATAAATTAAAGCAGACCACCAGAAAAAAATCAACTTCACGAAAAGGAAGACAGAAAGGAAGACAAGACTACATTATGACCAGAAAACAAATAACAAAATGGCAACAGTAAGTCCTTACTTATCAATAATAAGGTTGAATGTAAATGAACTAAACTCTCCAATCAAAACACAGAGAGTGGTTGTTGAGTGAATTACAAAAAAAAAGACTCAATGATCTATTACCTACAAGAAACACACTTCACCCATAAGGACGTATATAGACTGAAAATAAATGGATGCCATGCAGATGGAAACTAATAAAGTGCAGGAGTAGCTATACTTATTATAGACAAAATAGATTTTAAGACAAAAACCATAAAAAGCAACAAAGAAGGTCATTATATAAAGAGTCAACTCAGTAAGAGGACATAACAATTGTAAATATATATGCACCCAATACTGGACCCCCCAGATATATAAAGCAAATGTTTTTAGTGCTAAAGAGAGAGCTATACTCCAATACGATAATAACTGAAGACTTCTATACTCCACTTTCTGCATTGAACAGGACATTCAGACAGAAAATCAACAAAGAAACATCAGACTTAATCTGCACTATAGACTAAATGGACCTCATAGATATTTACAGAACACTTCATCCCAGAGCTGCAGAGCACACATTCTTCTCCTCAACACATGGATCATTCTCAAGAATAGAACACATATTAAGCCAAAAAACACGTCTTTAAAAAATTTAAAAAAACAAAATAATATGAACTACATTCTCTGGCCACAGTAGAATAAAACTAGAAATCAATAAGAGTTTTGGAAACTATATAAACATGGAAATTAAACAATGTGCTTCTGATTGACCAGCAGATCAATGAAAAAATTAAGAAGAAAATTATCCTGAAACAAGTAAAAATAGAAACACAATATATTAAAACCTATGGAATACAGCAAAGCAGTGTTAAGAAGAAAGTTTATAGCAATAAGCAATTATACCACAAGACGTAGAAAATCTTCAAATAACAATCTAACAATTCATCTTAAAGAACTGGAAGAGCAAGAGTTAATCAAACCTCAGATTCTTAGGAAAAAAAAAGATTAAAGCAGATATAAATGCAACTGAAAAAATACAAAACATCAATAAAACAAAAAGTTTGTATTTTGAAAAGATAAACAAGCTCAACAGAACTTTAGCCTGACTGAGAATAAAACAAAGAAGACCCAAATAAATAAAATCAGAGATGAAAAAGAAGACATTACAACTAATACTGCAGAAACTCAAAGGAACAGTAGAGGCTACTGTAAGCAACTATTTGCTAAGAAACTGGAAAACCTAGAAGAAATGAATAAATTCCTAGACCATACAACCTACAAAGATTGAACCATGAAGAAATCCAAACCCTGAACAGACCACTAGGAAGTAATGCGATTGAAGCTGGAAAAAAAAAAAAAAAAACTTCCCAGCAAATAAAACCCAAGGACCCAATGACTTCACTGCTGAACTTTACCAAACATTTAAAGAACAAATATCAATCCTACTCAAACCATTCTGAAACATAGAGATGGAGGATATACTGGGAAACTCATTCTACGTGGCCAGTAGATACCAAAACCAGTCAAAGACACATAAAATAAAGAATGCTACAGGCCAATATCCCTGATTAACACTGTTGAAAAAAATCCTCAAACCAAACCAACTTCAACAATACTTTAAGAAATCATTCATCTTGACCAAGTAAGATTTATCCCAGGAATGCAAGTGTGGTTTGACATATGCAAATCAATTAATGTAATACATCATACCAACAGAACGAAGGACAAAATCTTATGATCATTTCAATTTATGTTGAAAAAGCACTGATAACATTCAACATGACTTCATGATGAAATCCCTCAAGAAATTGGTTACAGAAGGAATATACCTCAACACAGTTTTCAGAAAAAACTGAAAAGCTGTCCTCTATGATCTGGAACAAGGATAACTACTTTCAGCACTGTTATTCAACACTGTACTGAATGTCGTAACTATAGCACTCAGACAACAGAAATAACTAAAGGACATCCAGATTGGAAACGAAGAAAAATTATCTTTCTTTGTAGATGATAAGATCTTATATTTGGAAAACCCTAAAGTCTTCATGAAAAAACTATTAGAACTGACAAATTCAGTTTATTTGCAGGATACAAAATCAACATAGAAAAATTAGTAGCATTTCTATATGCGAGCAGTGAACAATCTGAAAAAGAAATCAAGAAACTAATTCCATTTACAGTAGCTATGAATAGAATTAAATTACTTACAAATAAACTTAACCAAATAAGTGAAAGATCTCTACAATGAAAACCACAAAACATTGATGCCAGAAATTGAAAAGGACATGACAGATTAAAAGATATTTCATGTTCATGAACTGAAAGAATCAATATTGCTAAAGTATTTCTAAAAATTGAAAGATATTTTAGGTTCATGAGTTGGAAGAATCAGTATTGCGAAAATTTTATGCAATCTACAGATCAATGTAACCCCTATCAAAACACCATTTGCACTCTTCACAGTAATAAGAAAAATAATTCTAAAGTTTATAAAGAACCACAAAAGACCCAGAATAGCCAAAGCCATCTTGAACAAAAAACACAAATTGGTAATCACATTATCCAAATTTAAATAATACTTCTATAGTCACCAAAACAGCATGTTACTGACATAAAAACCAACACATAGACAAATGGAATGAAATATAGCTCCCAGAAACAAATCCACACAACCTACAGTGAATTCATTTTTGAAGAAAGGTGCCAAAAACATACATTGGAAAAAAGAACAGTCTTGCCAATAAATTGTGCTGGGAAAACTGTATATCTGTATGCTGAAAAATGAAACCAGATCTCTATCTCTTGCCATATACAAAAATCAAATCAAAATATCTTTGATTTAAATCTAAGACCTAAAACTATGACAATTCTAAAAGAAAATATTGGGGATACTGTCTAGGACATTTGACTGGGCAAAGATTTCTTGAGTGATATCCCATAAGCGCAGGCAACTAGAGCATAAATGGACAAATGGGATCACATAACATTAAAAAGCCTCTGCCCAGGAAAAAAAAAACAACAATCAGCTAAGTGAAGAGAAAACCCACAGAATGGGAGAAAATATTTGTAAACTATCGATCTGATAGGGAATTGATAACCAAAATATATAATAAATTCAAACAACTCATAGGAAAAAAATCTAGTAATCTGATTTTAAAACGTGCGAAAGATCTGAATAGATATTTCTCAAATGAAGACATACAGATGGTAAACAGATATATGAAAAAAATGCTCAATGTCATTGGTCATCAGAGAAATGCATATCAAAACTACAATGAGATATCATCTTACCCCAGTGAAAATAGCTGTTATCCAAATGACAGGTAATAACTAATGCTGGTGAGGATGTGAAGAGAAGAGAATTTTCATACACTGTTGGAGGGAATGTAAATTAGTACAATCACTATGGAGAAGTTTGGCAGTTCCTCAAAACTAAAGAACTACCTTATGATCCAGCAATTCTACTGCTGGGTATACACCCCAAAAAAAGGAAATCAGTATATCAAAGAGATTTCTGCACTCCCATGTTTATTGCGGTCCTATTCACAATAGCCAAGATTTGGAAGCAACCTAAGTGTCCATCAACAGATGAATGGATAGAACATGTGGCACATATATACAAAATGGTGTATAATTTAGCCATGAAAAAGAATGAGATCCTGTCATTTGCAAACTGGTGGAACTTAAGGTCGTGATGTTAAATGAAATTTGCTAAAGACAAACTTCCCACATTCTTACTTATTTGTGGGAGCTAAGAAAATTAAAGCAACCGAACTCATGGAGATAGAAAGTAGAATAATGGTCACCAAAGCTTGGGAAGCACAGTGGGTGGTTGTGGTGTGAGAAGGGGAAGTGGGAATCGTTAATGGGTACAAATATATACTGAAATAGAATGAGTAAGATTTAGTATTTGATAGCACAACAGGGTGACTACAGTAAATAATATTTATTGTACATTTTAAAATAACGAAAAGAGTATAATTGGATTGTTTGTAACACAAAAAAGGATAAATGATTGAGGTGATGAATACCCCATTTACCCTGAGGTGATTACTACACATTGTATATATGTATCAAAATATCTCATATAACCCATAAATATATATACCTACTACATACCCACACAAATTAAAAATTAAAAAAAGAGAAAAAGAACATGCATATAAAAGATGGAAAGATACATTCCAGCACTTTGTCTTAGACGCAATTATTTGACATTTTAATTGCTTCTTTAGTATTTACTGAGCTCCAAACTCTCAAAAACAATCATATATGAGTTGATGTCAGAATAAAAGCAAAAACAAAAACACATTTAGATAATAATATTTTCCCGTCTTACCTCTGCACTTGTTATAAAGATTAACTGTAGACATAAGTTGCAAAGAATACTGACCTATATAAGATTTTGTAAAGTATTTTATAAGCATAAATTATTTAGAACACTTACACAATATGATTTACTAAACACATGTTGGCATCTCATAAACCAGCTTGCCTACAGGGACAAAGTTTGTCACTGTTAACATTTTTCTTTTTTTTGAGACAGAGTCTCTCACTGTTGCCCAGGCTGGAGTGCAGTGGCACGATCTCAGCTCACTACAACCTCCGCCTCCCGGGTTCAAGCAATTTTCCAGCCTCAGCCTCCCGAGTAGCTGGGACTACAGGCGCACACCACCACGCCCAGCTAATTTTTGTATTTTTAGTAGAGACGGGGTTTCACAGCGTTGGCTAGGATGGTCTCAATCTCTTGACCTCATGATCCACCCACCTCGGCCTCCCAAAGGGCTGGGATTACAGGCGTGAGCCACCGGCACCCGGCCTTTTTTTTTTTTTTTTTTTTTTTTTAGGAATACAAGCACTGAAGGCCTTGGTAAAATATGAAAATGGTATTGTAAAGGGAAGCCTGTTAATATGGCTTATCCTGTGTTAAATCATAGTAGTATTGAAGTAAAACAATTATATTATTACTTTTAAATTGTTTTTAATCTAAACATAAGACAAATAATTTCAAAGCCAAATTAAATGTTGCCACAGATATGATGAATTGTATACTAAGCAAATGAAACTCATGGGGAGAAACACCTAAATTTGCTTTGAGGGTGACAGAAAAGCCTTACAAAGGAAATGATAATAGCGCCTTTTGAGTGAAGGATAGTTATTTGCCAGTAGAAAAAATATAGAAAGAGGTAGAGAGGCCAAGGATACCTAAATAGGAAGTTTCAAGCATTCTTTCTGGAATATGTAAATGTCTACTCGTTCTCCAACTCCATTAAACACTTCTTCCTAAATATGTTAAATTTGTTTAATGCTTGTTGAAATTCAACCAATGTAAAAATTATTTGTTCATTACAAACTACACAGTTAATAATAATGTTATCTGTTTTAGTTATCTATTGCTCTACAACAAATTACCCTGATTTTTAATGGCTTAAAACAATTTATTATCTCATAGCTTCTATGTGTTAGGAAGCTGAGTACAACTTAAATGGGTGCCTCTGTGTAAAAGTCTAACAAGCTGTAGTCAATGCTACAGTGTCATCTAAATGCTCAGTTGCTGAGGGATCCACCTCCAAGCTCACTCATGTAGTTTTTAGTCCTTGCCATGCTTAGCTGTCCACATGGTTTCCTTAAGGCATGGCAGACAGCTTCTCTTACGGTGAGTGACGTAGGAGAGTGAGAGAGAAGGGAGAACACTGAAGACAGAAGCCTTAAGTTTTTGTATAAGCTACTCTTGGAAGTGAAATCCCAGCATTGCTGCTTTATGCTATTTGTTAGAAGAGAATGAACGAGTTCACCCACATTCAAGGAGAAGGGAGCTGGTATACAATTCTCACATTTCTGTTTGTTCTAGGTGATCGTTTCAAATATGTTTATATAGCATACAGCCTTGGAAGACAGAGATAGTGTCTCTCTGTAGAGCAAAGGATAGGTGTGTTCACTGTCTAATCTAATAAAAATGATGTTACCCTCAGGGTCAAAGTTTCAGCAGGCTTACTGCCAATTTTTAAAAGATCTAATTGTCTTGAGGTTGGGGTTCCTCTCCTTTAACAATATCTATTGTGTGTGCAGGTACTGCCCTGGAAAAAAATAGATCTTAGAAAAAATGGATCTTAGAAAAACTGGATCTTAGAAAGTACAAAAATGCTCTGCCTAATGCTCTTACTGTAAGTAAGAAACTGTGCTTTGTCTCTGACATTGGAGTCTCATGTCGTCTCCAAGAATCCATGAGACTGTGACAAGCTAACTTTCAAGTAGGGTAAAAATCTCGGACCATTCAAGTTGTTAGCACAAAGGTTACATAAAGGCATGAATACCTGGAGTGCAGGATCACTGGAGACAGTCTTAAGGGTTGCCTACCACAGTAGCCATCTCTTTGTTTTCTTACAATGGAAGAAGAGAAGGACAGAAGAAAGAGAAGAAATGAGGGGAAAAATCAATCATTTATTGAGTTTATTTCATGCTCCAGGAATTTAAACACAAATTAATTTCCTTGATGCTTAGCAGAGCAACAAGAGTACAATGAGACACACACAAAAAAAAACAAGAAAGAAAAGGAAACGAAGGAAGGAAGAAAGAAGGAAGGAAGGAAAGACGGAAGGAAGGAAGGAAGGAAGGAAGGAAGGAAGGAAAAAAAAAAAAAAGCATACACTTCCCAAAGGTTACTCAGCTGGTTGATGAAGGACTTACACTCAAAAGGAGGTGTTCTGGGTCAAGATGACAATTTTTGTTTGTTTGTTTGTTTGTTTTTAATGCAAGAGACACAAATTTTCAGAAGTTTATATTGCTGGCATCTGACCACTACTGATGTTAGCAAATTACAACAGTGCATTTTTTTTTCTAGAATGTTACAGGTATGGATCTTGTAATCTTATTTGAATATTCTAGTAAGAGAGTAAAGATAATCATTGAAATGACTGCTCCTGATAGGTCTTTCTCTCATATATTTATCTCTAAGTTATAGCTCAAAAATCTGTATCAAAGTTTTACATGCCTATCTATTACTTTGGTATTGAAATCTTCTTTCTAATGGAATATTTAAGTGAAACACAAGGCTAAACTTCAGGACTTTTATTAACTTCTAGTATAAAATAATATTATATGAAATGAACTGTACAGTTCACAGATAATTTATATTTTAGAGGATTTCTCAGCCTATCAAGTTTGTTATCAAGGAAATTACATTTTTGTTTTTGAAATTGTTATTCAGTGTTTTGCTGTCTCCAGTACTTGGGTCTGACTACAGTCAATGAAGTTTAGTCATTTTTCTGTTTTATCCTATCTTTTTAAAAGTGTTAAACACACAGTCTGATCTGTTGTGTCATCCAAGCATTACTTACTCAATTCTGTTGGGATTAAGTGGATCTTTATATTTTAAATCTATTAAGTTTAATTCAAACAAACTTTTATCACTACAAGTCCTATCCTTCATAATGAAATGAGCTGTCATACTGTGTACAATTTTTAGAAGGTTGTTATATTTAGCTTAGTGAACCATCCTGGTTTCTACTGATTGACTTATATTTAAATTTTAAAGAACCAGTCATAATGATAGATTTTAAAACTCTGCTCCCTATTAAGTCCAGTTCATTTTCCATATCCCAACTTCATTTTCCATACCCATGGGCTCTGTCTTTTATCCACATTTTACATGTTTGTGCTCCTTATTTTTTATTTTTTAAATGTTTGAATCTTACCATTGTAGTCTTAAAATACCTCTTCAATTTTACTGATCATTTCACATTCTTTGGATTCCTTGTGATTTAGTGTGCCCGGAACAGTTGACACACTCTTTTAATGTAACAAGGTGCTGTCTTATCATTTCTTCTAAGTTTCAGTTTAAGTTTCTTTATTCCAAATGTTTATTTTACCCTCTTAATAAGATAATTATTCTCCTTGACAGTAAAGTCAGAAGCAAACGGGGAGCTAAATATAAATAATTGTGTATTCTCGCCTACATTTAACATCACACCATCTGTTCAAATCAGCCCAACTATGTCTTTCTTGCTTTTTGTTTTATTTTTTAGCATAACTTTTATGAATAAAAATTCAAGTATGGCTTTGTTTATAATTGTTCCCACTCATTTGAAGCTTATGTAGTTCCATTTAGCCGTATTAATATTCATCAAATGTAATTTTTCTCCATCATATTTTCATTCATCTTTGAAATGACACAACTAATCTAATTAATTTCTTATAAAATTGCTAATACTGGAGAACACATACTATAAACAAAAACTACTTTCACTTGATTCATCTCCAACTTCAGTCCTTTCCTTAAGGTAACCTAGGCGATGGCTTATTACCTGTTGATTCAGACCCTTCTCTTTGTGTATTTCATATTTTATACACACACACACACACACACACATAATTACACACATGTGTACACATGTCTATATCTTTTATGTATACATATTACATATTGCTTAGCAATCCAGCTTTATTACTTGACAATATATTACAAATTTCTTTCCATTTTAATAATAATAATTCTTATTTTGTTTTAGAGCTGTTATCTCTATAATCAATGTACCATAATTTATTTAACTATTTTCTACCAATTTATTACCAATTTTTAATTTTTTAAGATAATAACTATTAGCTATTCTTGGGCATGAAGGAGTTGGGTCAGTGGAAATCTGAGAATCGGGGAGAGAACTGAGAGAAACCCACAAGAACCTCAGCATTCACACTGAAGACCAGACAATGGGGATGGGATGGGCAGGAAACTTAAAGGAGACCTCCAGAGGTGCAGATACTCAGGACCTGCTGATGTCTGAGGACAGAAAAAGAGAACTAAGAGAAATGCCACTAGTGTTTAGAACTTATATCAAGTACCAAGCAGTAGGCATCTATGTCTAAAGATGGAGTGAGAAACCTGAGAGAAACACCCTTGAGGCACCAGTGAATTGGGTGGGCTGATGTCTGACATCAGGGCAGATCACAGATTAAGCCTTGTTAAAGAGAAAATTTTGAGCCTATCCTCAATTAATGTGGAACCTGCAGTGAATATACCATAAGGATCAACAAATCCTAAGCCCCATTCAATCACAGACTACATTGAAACATCTCTGTACATTCACTTCTTGCCAGAAGAAGGGGTATATTCTTTTTAGGGTATAAATAATATTTACAATAGTCTCTACTGTCTTTTATAGACAATGGCTGGAATTCAATCAAAGATTATGAAGTATTTATAAAAGTAAGAAAATGTGACCCACAACCACTAAACAATCAATAGAACCAAATTCAGAAATGGCCCAGATATTTAAATTATTAGTAAGAATATTTATAACGGCTACAATAAATAGATAAAATGATCTACCATATGATCAAGTAATTCTACTCCCTTTCACTCAAGATAAATAAAAGTATATGTGTACAAAAAGGAATTATACATGAATGTTCACAATAGCTCTAAAAAAACCCAAATACTCATTTCTTTAGCTAGGACCCAAATCCAGAGAAACAGATTTACAAGTTGTCATATATATGTATTGGAATATTTCTCTTCAGTAAAAATGAAAAAGGTATTGATAATCATTAGCCATAAGGGTAATGGAAATTAAAACCACAGGGAGATACTATTACACATTCATTGTAATAGCCACAATCAAAAAAATGTTGAGGATGCCGAATGTTGGGAAGGTTGTGGAGCACCCAGAACACTGTTCTGATAAAAGCTCAAAATGGTACAACTACTTGGGAAAACTGTTTGGTAGTTTCCTTAAAAAAAGTGTAAATGCATTTTCTGCATGACCCAGAAATTCCATTCCTAGATATTTAACCAGATAAAGGAAAATACGTTCACAAAAGCTTGGAAGCACATGTCCAAAGCAGCTTTATTTATAAGTGCCAAAGACTGAAAAAGTTGCCATCAGTCCAGCAACAAGAGAATAGTTAACCACACAACAGTAGTCAGTAATAAAAAGGAAAGGAAATAATTGTTTATACACATCTAGCAAGGGGGAATCTCAAAAACATCATTCTGAATTAAATTATACACACACAAAATAATTTTCATTTATATGACTTTTAGAATAGGAAAAACACATTTTTGGTGATAGAACTGAGATAAATGTTTACTTCAAAAATAGGGGAAAAGGATTGTCAGAAGGCATAAATAATGATGGAATTATTTTATTCCCAATTGTAGTAGTACAGGATAAATGGTGCATGTGTTTGTGAAACTGATGAGACAATACCCTTAATTTCTATGTAGTTCACTATATGTAAGTCCTATTTCAAATTTTGACAATATTTCAGGCCAAATATAAGTGTTTAAGTAATTGTTTCGGGTGTTAAACTGTCTCTGAAATTTGAAAGATTAACCTGTATTTTATACTTCATTTGTCTTAAGTGTGTATTTTTGGCTTTTCTATCATGATGTATTTTTAAGACATGATTCCTCAAATTAAACTCTGTTATTTTACACAGTTCATAGAATCTGATTCTATCATTAAATTATCACTTAAGTTTCAATGTCACAGCCTCTTCATTTAATATGACTTGATAAAGACTACTCATTATGAATCATGTCCAAATACTGATAAATTATCTGATAGGTTCACATTCACCACAGCATGAACATAAATAGACACACTTGTTCCTCATTTATTAAAACAAAAAAGTAAAAATTCACAGTTCATACTCCTAGAAAAAAAATACTAGGTGACAGAAACAAAGGTGATTTTTTTTCTTATTTTTTTAATCTGAATATTTTGTTTCTTTCAATGAATATGCGTAAGTTTTGTAGTAGAAAAATTCACAATATGTTTTTAATCATTTAAAATGAATTTATTCTTTCAAATAGCTCAACAAATTATAAAATTGGTCAAGATATGGGGAAATTCTAGATGCATAGGAGAATCTACTTAGGTGAGCTCTTACTGCAGACCCAAGCAAAATAACTATGGAGAGCATAGCACATGCTCCCACCAGTACTCCCTCACCTATTCATCTTCAAACATGCTAAGCAAGAAGCTTAGAATAACCAACATGAAAACACGCTGCACCAAAGAACACCTTCTGTGCAATTATATTAATTGTTGCAAAGAGTTAGAATCTCCACACCCAGGACTTAACTCTTCTTGGACCTAACCTTGAAATACTATGACAGGAAATTACACAAACAACAGTACTGATATGGTTCAGCTGTGTCCACATTCAAATCTCAACGGAATTGTATCTCCCAGAATTCTCACAGGTTGTGGGAGGGACCTAGGGGGAGGTAGTTGAATCGTGGGGGCCAGTCTTTCCTGTGCTATTCTCATGATAATGAATAAGTCTCATGAGATCTGATGGGTTTATCAGGGGTTTCTACTTTTGCTTCCTCATTTTCTCTTGCCACCACCATGTAAGAAGTGCCTTTCACCTCCTACCATGATTCTGAAGTCTTCCCCAGCCATGTGGAACTGTAAGTCCAATTAAGCCTTCTTCTCTTCCCAGTCTCAGGTATGTCTTTATCAGCAGCATGAAAACGGACTAATACAGTAAATTGGTACCAGTAGAGTGGGGTGTTGCTGAAAAGACACCCGAAAATGTGGAAGTGACTTTGGAACTGGCTAAGACGCAGAGGATAGAACAGTTTGGAGGGCTCAGAAGAAGACAGGAAAATGTGGGAAATTTGGAACCTACTAGAGATTTGTTGAATGACTTTGACAACATTGCTGATAGTGATATGAACAATAAGGTCCAGGCTGAGGTGGTCTCAGATGGAGATGAGGAACTTGTTGGGAACTGGAGCAAAAGTGACTCTCATTATGTTTTAGCAAAAAGACTGGCAGCATTTGGCCCCTGCTGTAGAGATCTGTGGAACTTTGAACTTGAGAGAGATGATTTCAGGTATCTGGTGGAAGAAATTTCTAAGCAGGAAAGCATTCAATAGGTGACTTGGGTACTGTTGAAAGCATTCCATTTTAAAAGGAAAACAGAGAATAAAAGTTTGGAAAACTTGCAACCTGATGATGCAGTAGAAAAGAAAAACCCATTTCTTGAGGAGAAATTTAAGCCAGCTGCACTAATTTGCGTAAGCAGCAAGGAGCCTAATGTTAATCCCCAAGGCCACGGGGAAAATGTCTCCAGGCCATGTCAGAGACCTTCATGGAAGCCCCTCCCATCACAAGCCCAGAGGCCCAGGAGGAAAAAGTGGTTTCATGGGCGAGGCCCAGGGTCCCTGAACTATGTGCAGCCTAGGGACTTGGTGTCGTGTGTCCCAGCTGCTCTACCTGTGGCTGAGAGGCCAACATACAGCTTGGGCTGTGGCTTCAGAGCGTAGAAGCTTCAAGCCTTGGCAGCTTCCACATGGTGTTGAGCCTGTGGGTGCACAGAAGTCAAGAACTGAGGTTTAGGAACCTCTCCCTAGATTTCAGAAGATGTATGGAAACGCCTGGATGCCCAGATAGAAGTCTGCCTCAGGGATGGGGCCCTCATGGAGAACCTCTACTAGGGCAGTGTGGAAGGGAAATGTGGGGTTGGAGCCCCCACACAGAGTCCCTACTGGGACACTGCCTAGTGGAGTTGTGAGAAGAGGGGCTCCATCCTCCAGACCCCAGAATGAAAGATCCACTGACAACTTACACTGTTCACCTGGAAAAGCCCTAGACACTCAATGCCAGCCCATGAAAGCAGCTGACAGGGAGGCTGTACTCTGCAAAGCCACAGAGGCAGAGCTGCCCAAGACCATGGGAACACACCTCTTCCATCAGCGTGACCTGGATTTGAGACCTGGAGTTAAAGGAGATCATTTTGGAGCTTTAAAATTTGACTGTGCTGCTGGATTTTGGACTTGCATGGTCCCTATCACCCCTTTGTTTTGGCCAATTTTTCCCATTTGGAATGGCTGTATTTACCTAATACCTGCACCCCCCTTGAATCCAGGAAGTAACTAGTTTGTTTTCCTTTATTTTACAGGCTCACAGGCAGGAGGGACTTTCCTTGTCTCAGATGAGACTTTGGATTGTGGATTTTGGATTAATTATGAAATGAGTTAAGACTTTTGGGACTGTTGGAAAGGCATGATTGGTTTTGAAATGTGAGGACATAAGATGTGGAGGGGCCAGGGGCGGAATGATATGGTTTGGCTGTGTCACCATTCAAATCTCAACTGAATTGTATCTCCCAGAATAATCACGTGTTGTGGGAAGGACCTAGGGGGAGGTAATTGAATCATGGGAGCCGGTCTTTCCTGTGCTATTCCTGTGATAGTTAATAAGTCTCACAAGATCTGATGAGTTTATCAGGAGTTTCTGATTTTGCTTCTTCCTCATTTTCTCTTGCTACCGCCATGTAATAAATGCCTTTTGCCTCCTGCCATGATTCTGAGGCCTTCCCCAAACATGTGAAACTGTAAGTCCAATTAACCCTCTTTTTCTCCCCAGTCTCAGGTATGTCTTTATCAGCAGCATGAAAACAGAGTAATACAATTACCATGCAATGTCATGTTTTCTTCCTAGTATGTATATGATGAATTTGATTGGATATTATGAAGTTATAAGAAATCATTTTCCTTACACAGGAGGAAAGCCTTTTATAGATAAATACTTTTTTTTTTAAAGTAGAATTAGCAGGCCCCTCTGACCCATTCCCTCAAGCTAGCAACCTAACCTTTTCTTCTTGAATTTTTCCACTTCAGTGATTAAAAGAGGAGGCTATGAAAAATGAATTCAAGAAAGAAAATCATTTTTTCCTAATGCCTATATCAGTTTCCCATGCCTGGCCTTCCCAGGGTACAGTCTTTTTCTATATGGAAAAAAAAATCTCAGACTCATTTTCCCATACCAGAAACAAGAAAAGGTAATTGCTATCAAAGGGAGAAAACTTCAAAATGACTAATTCCCTATAACAACTTACAGTTTGTACTTTTATATTTTTGAAAACCCCATATTATAGCACTGTACTTTGTAACCTAATAAATGCATTGTTCTTAATTCTGACACAACCTTGGGAGAAATGCAAGGGGTAAAGGGAGGCTTTCGTCTATTCTGGACCTTTTTTCGGCCTCAGGGTATCAGTGTACTATCAGTGTAAGACATGGCTGAGAACTACTGCCACAGGCAACTAGGTCAAAATTCCTCAGCATCAGTATCATAAGCTGCTTTAACCACTTCTTCAAATGGGCAGGATACATGTTACAGTTTGGGGACCATTACGAATAGATCTTAAAATGTGTAAGAAAATGGGAGAAGGGAAGAGAAACTCTTATTTACTGGATATCTTCCCTATTCTAGCATCTATACTAAGTGACTTAGGCTCATTATATCATTTGTTACTGACTCTCAGTTCTGGGGAGTGCTTGGTATGTTTCCTCCCTCTCCATGTCAAAATATAATGACTTCTTGTCACCAGGTGAGAAAATCCTTGAGCTATGTGTTGGGCTGCAGGACAAGTTTAATGACACCACCACAATAGCACTTTTAATTTGCCCATGGTGCTAAGTCACAGGTACGTGATAGAGATCAAAGACAAATTCTACATTCCCTGAGTAAACCACCCGGGACCACAACTATAAAGAAATTATATATTAAAAATATTTATTTGTTTTGGTAATAAACATTTAGCACCAGGTAAATTTCCTGGTCCAGATAACTGTCCTGGGGTCAGGAAGTAAAACGTGCTTTTTTTTTTTTTTTTCTTTTTAGCAGGAGTGAAGTTAGGAAGGGATGGTTATTGCTTTACCAAGTACCAATGGTGGTCATGGCACCCAACTACCTTTACTGTTTCTGAGGAAAGTGATTAGTATTGTATTAGATCCTCAAAACTCATAATATTCAAAATCATAAACTTCAAACCAGTATTTTTCACAGACTGTAATTCCTGTTTTGAATGCAAAATTTGTATTACTTTATATATTTCTTACTTCTTGAAATTTTTATTAAAAACATATGTAATTTTTATCATTAGAGAAAATGAACGCTTTTGAGTTACCATAGTCTAATGAGGGAATAGACATATAAGTACATTTAGTTTATTGCTATGTTTTATTCTGGTGAATTCCTTATATTGACAGAGAAGTCACTAAGGTTAATGGGATTTCTATAACACAAAGTAGAATAACACACTAAAATTGTCAATAAGCTTTATGAAAGTATCATATACTCTCATGAAGACGTATTTTATGCCTGTTATTTTGCTTAGAAAATTACAGAAAGAAAGTTGAAAACAAATATGAAGTCCCAGCCTTCTGTTTGATGATATAGCTCTAAATGCCAGGCCTTCTAGTCTCAAGATATAAATGTTTGACTTTATGAAGTGACATCTGTAGAATGTGTGATATTAAAATTCTGATGAAAGATTCTTCTGTAATATATGCATTGTCTCCTGTCCAATAAAATCAAACATCACACTATACTATCAAATATACTTAGCATTAAGGCACACACAGTTGCTCCTTTTTTACCATAAATTTACATCCTTGTTTTATGCTCACATGATGTGCTTGAACTGTATGGATAATTTATTCTCAATTTACTGTGAGGCATAGCATTCCTGGGCTGAATCTTTGCTTGAATATTCTACAGTGTGTAAAATGTTGATGTGAATATATTTTAAATGGGGTGTGGATTTAGAGGGGAGAGGGAATATTCTTCTAAACGGAGTTGAGGTAATAAAGAAACCAGGTTACAAAGTGAATATCTTAACTAACGCTTAGGCAAAATGTCAAGATTGTAAAACCATAGAAGTTTTATGTGGATGTGTGTCCTTGCAAAGGTTACTGTAATATACATACACAAGTATGCACACACACATATACACAGGTGTGTCCATATACACATGCATGTAGGTAGATATAAATTTAATTTACAGAATCTTTTGAAAGTTTACATAATTTTTCTCACTTATGCGCTCAATTCTGTGGTTCCAGTGCATTTGGTTTTTTTGTTTTTTGTTTTTTGTTTTTGTTTTCGTTTTTAATGTGCTCTAGTAAATATGGGCCTTTTGTTAGGATTTAGTAAAAGTCTACTGCTAATGATTCTGACTAAGTGGTTAACTGAAAACCTATTCTTTTTTATTTTAATTTTTAAGTTTTGGCGTACATGTGCAGGATGTGCATGTTTGTTATATAGGTAAATGTGTGCCATGGTGGTTTGCTGCCCTTATCCACCCATCAAATAGGTATTAAGCCCAGCATGCATTAGCTATTTTTCATAATGCTCTCCTTCCCCCCACCCCCTCACAGGCCCCAGTGTGTGTTGTTCCCCTCCCTGTGTCCATGTGTTCTCATTGTTCAGCCCCCACCGAAAACCCATCCTTTAATTCAGCTTGGTTAATTTTTAAAAAGTGTAAAGCAAGTTTTATGTCACTGAGCATCTGTGAAATTGGGAATCACTCTGCCAATAAAGAAGAAAGTGAATGTGTCAAACACTATGTATATGTTTCACACCTACAGTGGCGTTGAGCTATGGTCAATTATTTCATAATTAATTTGCTACATTGGAGCAGCTATTGATAAATTCATAAGGGTAGTGCTTTCTGTTTGCAAAAATATTCCTCACAACTGCTGCTTTCCTCTTAGTCTGCCTTTTTCCGGTAGTCTCCTCATCTAAAATAGCCTCTACCCACCATGCCTACTCTCTTTCTAATACTTTCTGAAAATTTACTTTGTCTTTAAAGAGAATGATTTTATTCCCTACTCTGTTTACTGAACAAAGTTTTACTTTGAATTGAAAGTGTATCAACTTATAAAACATCAATCCTGAAAATAAATTCAGTGTTTTAAAAGGATCTTAAATCATTGCTTTCCAAGTTGTTTCTCCAATTCTGTTACAAAATCTTGAGTAGAAAAGACTGAGCTCTTTTTGTGTAAATTTTCTTAACAAACAGGAACCTACGAAGAGTTGAGACTCAGTAGATTTTATTAAGAAATGAAGAAAAATGAAGAAACAAAAGATGCCTGCTAAGCAATGGGATTTAAGAGAAATAACAATGAATGTTTATGAATGTTTATTACACATGAAGTACTGTTTCAAATGTTTTAAAATAATGAATTTATTCAGTCTTTACAACAAACTTTTGAGTTAATTTCTGTTATTATCCTCATTTTAGAAATGTGGTCCAGGAGACATAAAGAGATTAAATAACTTGCTTCCGGGACTAGCAAGAGGTAGAACTGGGATTTGAACCTAGATAGGTTGATTCTCCAGTAAATGTGTCATGGATAATGATCTCCTTCCTTTCCCATGCTAACAACCATGGATTCATGGCAACATGCCTTTCACATGTTATGATGGATCTAGTGTGAGGAACCTGAACCATGTAGTTAGCAGAAGTGAATTCCAATTGTCTTCTCACCACACATTCCCTTTCTCCCATCAATCCTCAATATCCGCCCCTGTAAAATCAGGTATTGTTCCTACACGGTTTTTAAAGATCCTTCCTGTTCTAACATTTTTTCATATAACAAAAATCATAATGAATGATACTAACTGTGAAAACAAACATATTACCACTTACTCATTTCTGTTGGAGCTAGGCACTATGCTAGCTAGTTTTTCACGTCTAAGTTTTTTAACCTATAAATGAAACTTTCTTTTGAATATGATTTTCACCCCTTTGTTTCAGAGGAGAAAACTGAAGCTCAGAAAATATAAGTAACTTGCCTAAGGTCGTAGGATTTCTAATGGCTGAACTGAACCTGAAAACCATGTCTAACTATCTGTGCTTATTATAAAAGCCATTCTGTTTCTCAGGTGGAAACATATACTACATTTTTTCTTCATTATCTCCATAAACATTTACTGAGTACTGGAACTTCTATATAAGCAAATCAATCTTTATTTAAAATGTTCTTCCTTGAAATGAATATATATTACTGTTTAAATTGAATACATACTATGATTTTTTTTCTAAGTATATGTTGTCCAGGACAGCAAGCTATACTGATTATGTAAATTAACCATAGTGAATCCATTTTAAAGACCAGGAATTCTCTTTTTTGTCCTCTTTTCTGTATCATTTTAAGATTGTTCTGAGATTAAAACAAAACAAAATGACTCCTAAATTACCTAGACTTGCCTTTTGTCCCTATGTATTTCAGATTATAAGAAAATACCTGATTCCACGAAACTGGCCTACTGTGTAAGAACACAGGTTATAATTCTTAATATGTATATATAATTAAATGTAATTATATGTGTACAATTTCTAAAGGAATAAACACAAAAGCAAAGAAAGTCATACAAAGTTGGAATATTTCATTCTACTGTTTACTGGCTTTCTACTAAAAATACAAAAAAATTAGCCGGGCGTAGTGGCGCACGCCTGTAGTCCCAGCTACTCGGGCGGCTGAGGCGGGAGAATGGCATGAACCCGGGAGGCGGAGCTTGCAGTGAGCCAAGATCGTGCCACTGCACTCTAGCCTGGGTGACAGAGCGAGACTCCGTCTCAAAAAAAAAAAAAAAGTTCACTGGCAAAATAGGCAACTGTCAAGAAATGTTGAAATCAAGTTTCCAATCTAGGTCCTTCCGCTTTCAATAACTCATCTTAAATTAGCCTTTGGATTCTAGCTCTTATTTTCTCCCTGTTGGGAGTTTACTCCAGCACTTCCCTATCCTTATCCTGGTGGCAGAGTCATGCATGTTATTTACTGTATTTACATGCTGCATCTGTTATAAGGCCAAAAGCAACCCAGGAAGTTTTGCAAATTGACTAGTCTGAACATTGGAATTAGTCTGGAAACAGTGACATGAGAATTATTTTTTGGAAAAGGGGGACCCAAACTATCTTTCTGACCTCTTCAGTAGTGACTTTCTCTGGTCATTTTAGAAAGATCTAGCCTGTCTATCAAAAGTTCTCAGAAGCAGTAGTGGAGCAAAGTCAGTTCACAGCTTTTTATCCTACCACAGGCCTGTTCCAAGCTGTGCCAGCTACGCATCCTGCTCCTCCAGTATAAAAAGCCAAGTACAGTCTTTTATGGGTTGCACTTCACTAAAGTCAAAAAGACTGTCTAAATCATGCTTTTATAGTTAAAAATAACACAGAGTTCAACCCCCTTTTAAACGACACTTAAGCAAAGGGAGAACTGGATTATTTGTTATAAAAAGACCATTTGGGTATGGAAAATATTTAGGATTTAGAAGACTGGGAAATAGAGAACCACAGGGGTCAATATTAAATCCAATTTTTTTCCACTTTATATGTTAATGACCTGAAAGCAGGAACATGCTGCAGAGTGGCAAGAATTGCTGAGAGGGCAAAACAGGGGTGAGAGGTGTTGAAGACAGAAAGCAAATAACAATATAGAGAGAGGTAATTCAGTATGGAATGAGCTAGACATAAAGTCCCTGCTTTAGCAGTTTAACATAAAGGACTGTGAGGTAACGAGGCCAGAGACAAAAACAAGGCAAGTTAATAAAGAGCTTTATGGAGGCATGCTACATCCACACCAGTGAGTGAAAACAAAGAGAGGGCTGATCTGGGTATACAATCAAACTCAGAATTCAGGATTAAAATAAAATTAACAGGAATTTGAAATGGAATCTGGGGAGAGCCCTGGATGTAAAGCTGCAAGTGACATGGCTAATTCATCAAAGTGTAAATGCTGGGCTCCAAAGTTAGGCAGAGGCAAGCGAAGCCAGCTGCTCCAGGATGAAATGAATTGGAAATATACTATTCACAGTAATTCCTGTGTTTGGTCTTTCTTGATAAGAAAGAAGACAAATCACCTGCCACATAAGATAGTAGATTCAGGTTCCGTTTATATTTTTTTCTAATTACTGAAGATTAGAAAATAACACTTAAGTGAGATGACCTTCTTACATTCAGCAAAGAGAGGCAAGTGGTTGAAAGTAGGGGTTCTCAATATTTATCATGTATGTAAATTCTGTATCTTAATAAACAGCATTTTCTCATCCAGTATCTGTAGTTAGGGAAGATGCTAAAATTCTGTATTTCAAATATCTTGCATGTGACTACTAGTCCAAGAACCATGATTTAACTAGCACAGTATTAACTCCCTGAAAATTTTCAAAGCTCCCAAATTTTTATTTTTCCTCACAACCACATTCCCAAGAAAATCTGAATAGAAAAGTCCATATTATCTACTACTATAAAATACTAAAATATGCTATTTATTTTTTTCTTTCCTATTGAGTCACATATATAAATTTAGGATTTATAGAATTGTAATATATATGTGTATGTGATGGGTAATTTGTAGACTTATAATATGTGTATGTAAGTAAATGATATGGCAGGTTTTTCTACAAATTTCCTGAGTAATATATGTTTAACATTTCAACTATCTGAAAACAGTTATAATGTAAGATCATTTCTTCTATATGTCATAGCTGAATTCTTTTTGGTGCATTTTTTCTTAAGAATTCACTAGCTCTTTGGATCACTATTTAACACTCATTTAAATAAAATTCAGTAACAGTAATTTAATATATGATAAATCAGAATTTTATCTTTCACATTTAAGTAATTGTGAGCAATTAAAAGGAAACTGACACTTTCCAAGGGCTTCATAGAACTAAATTTAACTCTCTTTAACAATTGCTAAGATAATATTGTATGCTGCACAGTATATATAAAATCCTCAACATTATTATCTATCAAAGAAAGACAAATTGAAACTACAATCAATACTACTACACAGATAATAAAATGGCTAAAATTATAAAGAGAGGAAATATCAATTATTGGCAAGGATGTGGAGTAACTGAAAATCTTATACACAGATGGTAGGAATGTGGGTTGGTACATTCACTTCGGAAAATGACTTGGCAATTTCATAAACAGCTATACATACATCTACATATGATCTATATTTATCCAAGAAAAATAAGAACATAAGTTCATATGAAGACTTATACAAAAATGTCATAACAGTTTTATTTTTAATATCCACAAACAACAAACAACTCCAAATGCCCATCAATGTATCAATAAAATGTGGCATACATTCCATTTAGTGATAAAAATAATTACAGAGACATGTAATACCATGAATAAATATTAAAATTATTCTGCAGAGTGAAAGAAGCCGACACAAAGAGTACGTGGTGTTTGTTTCTAGTTATATAAATTTCTAGAAAGTACAAACCAATTTATAATGACAAAAGAGGCTAGTTGACACCAAGTGATGTGAGTAGAGTAAGGATGAATAACAAAGGAGCAAAAGGAAATATTTGTAGGTGATGAAAATGTTTAGTGTCTTTTGTTTAGTTTTTTTTTTTCTCATGGGTTCAAGCGATTCTCCTGCCTCAGCCTCCTGAGTAGCTGGTATTACAGGTGTGAGCCACCACGCCCAGCTAATTTTTGTATTTTTATTAGAGATGCAGTTTCACCATGTTGGCCAGGATGGTCTTGATCTCTTGACCTTGTGATCTGACCGCCTCAACTTCCCAAAATGCTGGTATCACAGGCATGAGCCACTGCACATAGCCGAAAATGTTTAGTGACTTGACTGTGGTCGTGGCTTCGTAAGTTTTCCAATTGCACACATTATACATATACAGTGTGTTGTACATAAAGTATAAACCAATAAAGTTGTAATTTTTTCTGCATTATGATAATAACAAAAAGATAAAGAATAGCATCACAGAAATAAAAAACTTACCATTAAATGAAGGATCAGAGAGTAACTCACAGGGTAGTGTAGGCAGGAAATTAGGATGAGTTTTTTTTTTTTTCTGATGAATTGAACCTACTGTTGTTATTAAAGTTAATAAGCATTGGCCTACTCAAAGACATCTAAAAAGTGTACCAAAGACATATAAAAAGTACACATAAATCAAACTTAGAGCTACAGCACTGCATCTTTTTACTTTGGACTGTAAAATTTCATCCCTCTTGACTTTTAAATGATGCTGAAATATTTTACAATGAGTTGATTTGTGAACTAAATAAGAGTGTAATTGTGTTTGTCAGACGCTAAGCTCAATGTAGTAAAGGCAAACTTCCCAGCATATTCAGCAATAGAACCCTATTTTTTAATGACCAATCCCTCTCCAAAGGGCTTTTTGCAGTTCTTTTCTTTTCCTTTTTTGCCCCCAGATTGACTAAGGGGTAGCTGTGCTTTTACTCTTATTTAATTCTCACCATCACACAAAGGGTTTTACTGATGAAGGATTTTACTGAAGTGACTTGTCCAACATAACATCCCTAATGACAGATAAACATGCACTTTAAAATTAGGCCATGTGAACCATTATACTGTAATAATAATAAAACTGAAGTCCAGAAATGACAACTTTCTCTAGCCCTTGCAACATTAAGTGGTAGAAGAGAGAGAATTAACACTAGGTTTATTGAGCTCCAAAAATCCATTCTTTACAAAAACTTCCCAAAAAATGCCTGTGAGATGATACATTTCAAAATGTATTCATTTGCCACAATCTTAGAATTGAGTTTGGTAGATTGCTCACAAGTGTAGGACCAAATATATTGGTTCCATGGACAAGTATCTTCCCTCGTCATCAGTCAAACCATAAATCGGCAACAGAAACAGGAAGTTTGAGTCACAACATCAACTTTTAACTGTAAAAATAGTATGCATTTTTGGTATAATAAATAAGAAATTCTTTTTGCTATACAGCATAACATTTTAAATAGTGACATACTTTACTTTCTCAAAATACTTTACCAATTCAAGACCTTCTCCAGAAGTATCTTGCCTCTTCTAACAATGCCTGCTTACTCCTATGTGAGCAGGGGGGTATAAATTGCATTATAAATTTCAGGTTACAAAAATTAATTCAAGATGGATTAAAGACTTAAACGTTAGACCTAAAAACGTAAAAACCCTAGAAGAAAACCTAGGCATTACCATTCAGGACATAGGCATGAGCAAGGACTTCATGTCTAAAACACCAAAAGCAATGGCAACAAAAGCCAAAATTGACAAATGGGATCTAATTAAACTCAAGAGCTTCTGCACAGCAAAATAAACTACCATCAGAGTGAACAGGCAACCTACAAAATAGAAGAAAATTTTCGCAACCTACTCATCTGACAAAGGGCTAACATCCAGAATCTACAATGAACTCAAACAAATTTACAAGAAAAAAACAAACAACCCCATCAAAAAGTGGGCGAAGGACATGAACAGACACTTGTCAAAAGAAGACATTTATGCAGCCAAAAAACACATGAAAAAATGCTCACCATCACTGGCCATCAGAGAAATGTAAATCAAAACCACAATGAGATACCATCTCACACCAGTTAGAATGGCAATCATTAAAAAGTCAGGAAACAACAGGTGCTGGAGAGGATGTGGAGAAATAGGAACACTTTTACACTGTTGGTGGGACTGTAAACTAGTTCAACCATTGTGGAAGTCAGTGTGGCGATTCCTCAGGGATCTAGAACTAGAAATACCATTTGACCCAGCCATCCCATTACTGTGTATATACCCAAAGGACTATAAATCATGCTGCTAGAAAGACACATGCACACGTACGTTTATTGCAGCACTATTCACAAGAGCAAAGACTTGGAACCAACCCAAATGTCCAACAATGATAGACTGGATTAAGAAAATGTGGCACATATACACCATGGAATACCATGCAGCCATAAAAAATGATGAGTTCATGTCCTTTGTAGGGACGTGGATGAAGCTGGAAACCATCATTCTCAGTAAACTATCGCAAGAACCAAAAACCAAACAGTGCATATTCTCACTCATAGGTGGGAATTGAACAATGAGAACACATGGACACAGGAAGGAGAACATCACACTCTGGAGACTGTTGTGGGGTGGGGGGAGGGGGGAGGTATAGCATTAGGAGATACACCTAATGCTAAATGACGAGTTAATGGGTGCAGCACACCAGCATGGCACATGTATACATATGTAACTAACCTGCACATTGTGCACATGTACCCTAAAACTTAAAGTATAATAAAATAAAATTTAAAAAGAAGAAATTTTAGACACGCAGATTTCGATTGAACTTGAACTTTTTCATTGCTTGATATATTGTGGCAGATTCTGACATAGCTCAAGAAATGCTGATGTAATCCTTCACAATGTGGTTCATTTCGGTTATATGACTGGATTATAGCCCAAGGGATGTTCCTGGCAGTAATGTACACCTTTTCTAGGCTTAGCCATTTGAACCACTCCACAGGGTCCTCTATTCCCTTCAACTCCTGAAGCAATTATATTAAATTCCAAGAGCTACAGATATTAAAGATGGAGGACAACTACGTTTACCCATTGTAGCTTGTGTGATCAGAAACAAACTTGTATGAAATTGAGCATAGTCTGAATTATACTGGGGTGTGTGATATGGTTTGGCTGTGTCCCCCACCCAAATCTCAACTTGTAATTGTAGTTCTCATAATCCCCACGTGTCATGAGAGGGACCAAGTGGGAGGTAATTCAATCTTGGGGGCTGTTACCTCCATGCTGTTCTCGTGTAGTAAATGAGTTCTCGTGAGATCTGATGGTTTTATAAAGGGCTTCCCCCGTCCTTCACTCTGCATTCCTCTGGCTGCCACCATGTGAAGAAGGATGTGTTTGCTTCCCCTTTCACCATGATTATAAGTTTCCTGAGGCCTCTCCCGTCATGTTGAACTGTGAGCCAATTAAACCTCTTTCCTTCATAAATTATGCAGTCCTGGGTATGTCTTTATTAGCAGCATGAGAATGGACTAATACAGTGTGTGTGTGTGTGTGTGTGTGTGTGTGTGTGTATTTATCTTATAAAGCGTCTGCCAGTTTTAGAGTAACTTCTGCTATTCCAACAAAGAAACATAGAAAACATTCTTTGAAGTAATGAAGTCCCTATTGCATTCTTTTATTTCAAACTATTATAGTAGATAATTGTGAAATAATGTAGCAGATAACTGCTAGAAAATCACCTTGAATAATATTGAATAATAATGTCTAATAAGAACTTATATTTATTAAGAATATCTTGCATCCAGATACCCATAGAAGCATTTTATATCTTTTGACTCAACAATACTTTGAATGATTTAATTGTTACATCAAATTGATTTAATGCATGAATTTTCTAATTTATGAATACCTGGCCACAAGGATAGGGAGGATACATTTTAAAGTCAGACCAACATAAGTTTGTATCCCAGTTCCACCACTTACTAGGTGTGTAGATTTCCACAGTAATGACTCCCAATGACTCATGCCTGTCTGCATCCTTGTCCTTTCATAGTCCCCTCTCTCACTGACCCTGGGATTGGTTATGAGACTTGCTTTAATCAACTGGACTTAGCACAAGGAGACTCTAAGCCTGTAGGAAACAAATGGCCTCACCTACTGTCATCACCAACTGCTAGACATATGGGTGAGGCCATCTCAGACCATCCTCCCCCACCAGATGACAATAACGACATGACTGGCCAAAGGGAGACAAGGTGAAGAAACAAGACTGAACATCCATACACATCCTTCACGATGTGAAGGATGTAAACATTCCATACAATCATAACGGAGGAAAATAGTTGTTTTAAGCCACTAACTTTTGTGATAGTCATTCAGAGATAGATAACTGATTATCTAGCTTAAGTAACTTAAACTTTGTTAGTTTCCATACCTTTACAAAGGAGATATAATGTTTATATCAATGAGCTGTTGTAAGGATTATAAACAATAATATAGATAAATATGTGAATCACACGGTCTGGCACATGTAATTAATTACTGAAATCAACTTTTTGCTTTATACCTTCCCCATGCCAGTCTTCAACAGAAGAGCTTGTTTTTCACCATATTTTTTAATGAATAGAAAAGTAATTTTCATAAAAGTGTTAATGAAATTTGCCTAGTATGATGTGATTCCCTGTTGGCTGGTATGGGAGAAGCTGCAGCATAAGGAAGTAGTTGTAATTACCCTGGTCAACTAGGAGATCACTTGCTCCAACATTTACAGTTCTATAAAGCATGTCATTTCTAGTACTCTAAATAAGTGAACTAAAGCAAACTCGTAATGTTCAAGGTTGTTTAAGGAGTTGTAGCCCAAATAGTCATGAAGGAATAAAAAGAAGGAAGTTAATTAGAAAACTATTATCATCAACAACCTAAGTATTATGCAAAAGCATGGATTAACTCCCAATACCTTTCTTTCCTTAATGACAACTGACACTATAGCAGTACTTCTGGCAGAAGTGTGTTTCCCTACTCATTACGTTCTACTTTTCCCTACTTTATGGCATATTTCGAGCTGTAGCTAGTGATGCATTTCTTCTTCTTGTTGTTGTTATTGTTTCAGCAAGACACTCAGCATCTTCTGGGGGCCTCCATATAAAACTCTACCCATTTCAGAAACTCAAATGAGAATAGTAAAAGACCACCATCTCTTTGCTCTTTCAAAATGAGTGCCCTTTATGGGTCAGACACTGTGCTATCTGGTTTGGGACATAGATGGAAATAAAACAAGAGTCTCACTCTTTATTATTTCTAGTGAGTGTAACATCCATAAGAATAATTACAGTGACATGCTATAATGACAGGTTTGAAGTTTGCACACCTTGTAATGGGAATATAAAGAAGGAATACCTAGCACAGCAGGTAAATGCAGAGAGGTTCTTCAGGGAAAACTGAAACAGAGGCTTACAATATAAAGACAAGTTAGACAACCTACCCAAAGAAAGAGAAAGATATCATTCCAGGCAGAAAGTACTAGGTGAGCCCAGAAACAGAATGGTGTTTATGGGGAAGCAGGAGAAAGTGAGCTACTAATACCTAAAATGCAAGTGGCCAGTTTAAGTAATTATGTTAAAACAGAAAGTGAAAGGATTTGAAGTCTTGTGTATAGTATGCAAAGTTCCATGACAATTTAAGTAGCACTGTGCCATGGTGACATGAGAGTGAACTAGCTGGCATGGAGAGGACAGATATAAGAGGACAGTTAGGAGTCTATTGCCTTCCTTCACAGGGCTTCAAGTTTATGGATTTATCTGATTTCCTTTTCTCTTTTCTTGATAGAGGGAAAACTTTCAAAATAAAGCTCTATCCTACAGGTTCCAAGCCTGCCTCATCCTTAAACATTTGTTTGTTTTTGTAACTTCTTTGCAGCAGGAAGAAAATTATAGTTTTTTTTCCAAACACTGCCATACATCCATCTCCCTTCTCCCTTCCAACTCCACTGTTCAATCTGTTTCCGTAACACTTCTTCACAACCAACTTTAATAGAGGACACCCTCTCTTAAATTGGGCTCTGTATATTGTTTCATTCAAGAACATCTAATGTGGATCTTTAAGTGTAACTCAAACATTCAGCTTTTTTAGAAATGAGTCTTTTATTCTTGAAATTTCATTCATGATCATAGAATTACTAAGTGATAATCAACAATGACTTGCATTTGGTAAACACTACCTATTGTTTAAAAACCTTTACATGTCTTCCATATTTAGTTTTTAATTTTAATTATTGGTATGTCCAAAACCAGCCTTGCTACTCCCCCTCAGGTTTCTCAGTAGCAGCTGGGTAGTACCCATTTCAGAGGCCCAAGTAGCATTTTCATAAGGCTACTTGTGCTTCTCAACTCTATATGGCCTCATCTACAAGCTACTAGGTTCTTATACCAACTGTTTTTCTTTATTTTATCTAACATGGTAAAGGTAGGTAGTGGGGCAGGATGCAGCTACCTAACATAAACAGCAGTTACTATTTATAATAGTGTTTACTTTTTACTTTTCCAATTTCCACACTCATTTACCAATCTCTTGTATTAAATTATCTATGTTGAAATACCTAATTTTTCTATTTTTCTTTATGAACTCTAATACACTACATGATTTAGTCTAAGCCCATAGTTTTTTCTTACCCAAGTGTCATGGAGACAACCATGCAGTCTTTCAAATTTGAAATTGAGAAAAAGAATCATAGCTGAAAACTCATAGCTTCATTGAAACTCTCTCAGGTTGCAGGACTCCTATAAATAGCATGCTAATTCTTGATGCTATCATTTATATCTTACTATGTGCTGGCCACTGTTCTTATACTTTATATTATTAGTTTATTTAATTTTTGCAGTAAATCTATCTTTCTGATATTATTTTTATCCTCATTTCAAAGATGAAGAAACTGAGGAACATAAAATAAATATCTTGGGTTATCCATCAGAGCTGGGATTTGAATCCATCCAGATTGACTGTTAAACTCACCTAACACCAAAGATTGCCATAGTTTTTCTGTAAGAGACCATATCGTAAATATTTTTGGTTTTATGTTCAATACAACCTCTGCTGCGGCTACTTGACTATGCTTTTGTAGCCGAAAGATAGCCATAGACAAAATATAAAAGAATGGGCATAATTAGGTTCCAATGAAACTTTACTAAAATAGATGGTAGGTAGGATTTGTTCTACAGATCATAGTTTGCTAACCCTAATCTAAACTACTATGTTGTATTGATCAACAGAAATTTCCAGAATGTCATTTGACACAGCTGTTTATTACACTAGCAGTCCAGTAAGGTAAGGTTATATTCCCTTTGATTGATAAGGTTTTATTTTCTTTTTTCCTAAAATTACTTTATATCTGTTAGGACTCCTTTTTCTCTGTACATACAAACATCCAGAGATATCCCAGATATACCTTGGGTGTTGCTGCCAATGTTCGCATTTTCAAAACCTATATCTTATTAAATACATCTAGAAACGATATTTTCATAGATAATTTTTTGTTGTTTTCTTCTGAAGCATTTATCCTTTGAGTTACAAACAATTCAATTATACTCTTTATGTTATTTTAAAATGTACAATTAAGTTCTTATTGACTATAGTCACCTATTGTGCTATCAAATAGTAGGTCTTACTCATTCTTTCTACTTTTTGGGACCCAGTAGGCATACTCACCTCCACGTCAGCCACCCCACTACCGTTGCCAACCTCTGGTAACAATCCTTCTACTCCCTATGTTAATGAGTTCAGTTGTTTTGATTTTTAGATCCCCAAAATAACTGAGAACATGTGATGCTCATCTTTCTGTGCCTGGCTTATTTCACTTGATAATGATCTCCAGTTCCATCCACGTTGTTGCAAATGACTGGGTTTCATTCTTTTTTGTGTCTGAATAGAAATGTGTACACATACTATGTTTTCTGTATTTATTCATCTGTTGATGGACACTTAGGCTGCTCCAAATCGTGGCTATTGTAAACAGTGCTGCAACAAACATAGGAGTGCAAATATCTTTTTGATATATTGATTTCCTTTCTATTAGGTATATAGCCAGAAGTGGGATTGCTAGATCACAAGGTACCTCAATTTTTAGGTTTTTAAGGAACCTCCAAGTTGTTCACCATACTGGTTGTACTAATTTAGATTCCCACCAACAATGTACAAGGAGTTCCCTTCTGCACATCCCTGCCAGCATTTGTGATAGCCTATCTTTTGGATATAAGACATTTCAACTGGGATGAGATGATATCTCATTGTAGCTTTTATTTACACCTCTCTGATGATCTATCATGTTGAGCACATTTTCATATGCCTGTTTGCCATTTGTATGTCTTCTTTTGAGAAATGTCTATTGAAATAATTTGCCAATTTTTGGAATGGATTATTACATTTTTTTCCTATAGAGTTGTTTGAACTCTTTATATATTGTGATTATTAATCCTTTGTCAGATGGGTAGCTTGCAAATATTTTCTCCCATTTTGTGGGCTCTTCACTTTTGATTGTATCCCAGTATGCAGAAGCTTTTTAACTTGATGTTAAAAACAGCTATATGCCCATTCTTTTTTAATTTGATGTGATCCCATTTGTCCATGTTAGCTATGGTTGCCTGTGCTTGTGGATTATTGCTCAAGAAATCTTTGCCCAGACCAATGTCCTGAAGATGTTGTCTGAATGGTTTCTTGTAGTAGTTTCATAGTTAGAGCTCTTAGATTCATGACTTTAATCCATTTTTATTTGATTTTTGTATATGATGAGAGATAGGGGTCCAGTTTCATTCTTCTGCATGTACATCCAGTTTCCCCAGCACTATTTATTGAAGAGACTGTCTTTTCCCCAGTGTATGTTCTTGGCATTTTGTCAAAAACGAATTTACTGTGGGTGTATGGATTTGTTTCTAGGTTCTCTATTCCATTTCATTTGTGTGTTGTTTTTTTTTTGTTTTTTTTTTTGCTGGCATAATGTTTTGGTTACAATAGCTCTGTAGTATAACTGGAAGTCAGATAAAATGACTCCTCCAGTTTTGTTATTTTGCTTAGTATAGCTCTGGCTATTCTGGGTCTTTTGTAGTTCCATATCAATTTTAGAATTGTTTTTTCTATTTCTGTGAAGAATATCATTGGTATTTTGATAGAGGTTGCTTTGAATCTGTAGATTTGTTTGGGTGGTGTGGACATTTTATCAATATTAATGCTTCTAGTATATGAACATGAAATACTTTTTCATTTTTGGGGTGTCTCTTCAATTTCTTTTATCAGTGTTTTATAGTTTTTATTATAGAGATCTTTTACTTCTTTGGTTCATTCCCAGATACATTATTTTATTTGTAGATATTATAAATGGGGTTATTTTCTTGCTTTATTTTTCAGATTGTTAACTGCTGGCATATATAAATGCTATGATTTTTGTATGTTGATTTGTATTCTGCAACTTTACTGAATTTTTTTATCAATTTCAAAAGTTTTATTGTAGAGACTTTAGGCTTTTCCAAATATAAGATTTCATCATCTGCAAACAGGGGTAGTTTGACTTTTCTTTTCTAATTTGAATGCCTATTATATCTTTCCCTTTTCCAATTGTTCTAGCTAGAACTTCCAACACTATGTTGAATAACAATGGTGTCAGTGGGCATCCATTGTGTTCCAGATCTTAGGGGAAAGGCTTTTAATTTTTCCCATTCAGTATGATACCAGCTGTGGGTCTGTCATATATGGCTTCTATTGTGTTGAGGTATATTCCTTCTATCCCAAGTTTGTGAGGGTTTTTATCATGAAGGGATGTTGGATTTTATCAAATGCTTGTTCAGCATCAATTTAAATTATTAAACTACTTTTATCCTTCATTCTGTTGATATGCTGTATCACACTGACTGATTTCCATGTGTTGAACCATTGTTGCATCCCAGGGATAAAGCCCACTTGGTCATGATGAGTGATCTTTCTAATGTATTACTAAATTTGGTTTGCTGATATTTCGTTGAAAATTTTTGCATCAATATTCATCAGAGATATTGGCGTGTAGTTTTTGTTTTGTTTTGATGTGCCTTTGTCTGGTTTTGGTATCAGGGTAATACTTGCCTCATAGAATATGTTTGGAGTGAAGTATTTCCTCCATGTCTATTTTTCAGAATAGTTTGAATAAGATTAATATTAGTTCTTTAAACATTGGGTAGAATTCAGCAGTAAAACCATTAGGTCCTCGGCTCTTCTTTACTGGGAGGCTTTTTTTAATCACTTTGATCTCATTACTTGTTATCGGTCTGTTCAGGTTTTTGGGTTTCTTCCTGGTACGATCAGCTGTAATGCATCCTTTTTCATTTCTGATTTTATTCATTTAGATCATCTCTTTTTTTTCTGTTAGTCTGGCTAAGGGTTTGTCAATTTTGTTTATCTTTTCAAAAAAACCAAATTTTTATTTCATTAATCTTTTGTGCTTTTTTCATTTCAATTTCATTTATATTTAGTCTGATCTTTATTTTTCCTTTCTTCTACTAATTTTGGGTTTCATTTGTTCTTGCTTTTCTAGTTCTTTAAGCTGCATCATTAGATTGTTCATTTGAAGTTTTTCTTCTTTCTTGATGTAGGCCCTTACAGCCTACACTTACAAACTTCCCTGTTAGTGCTGCTTTTGCTGTATCCCACAGGTTTGGTATGCTGTGCTTCCATTTGTTCCAAGAAATTTTTCAATTTCATTCTTAATTTCTTCAGATCTTGACTCACTGGTCTTTTAGTAAGATAGTGTTTAATTTCCATGTATTAGTATAGTTTCCAAAATTCCTCGTTATTAATTTCTAGTTTTAATTGTAGTCAGAGAAGATGCTTGATATTATTTCAATATTTTTGGAACGTTTTAAGACAAATTTTGTGACCTAACATATGGTCTATCCTTGAGACCAATCCATGTACTGAGAATTAGAATTTGTATTCTTCAGCTCTTGGATAAAATGTCCTGTAAATACCCATTAGACTCATTTGTTATATAGCACAAATTAAGTCTGTTGTTTCTTTGTTAATTTTCTGTCTGGAAGATTGGTTCATTGCTGAAAGTGGGGTGTTGAAGTCACCAGCTATTATTGTATTGGAGCCTGTCTATCTCTAATAATATTTATTTTAAATTTCTGGGTCCTCCAGTGTTGGTTGCATATATATTTAAAATTGTTAGATCTTCTTGTTGAATTGATCCCTTTATCATTATACAGTGACCTTTGTCTCTCCTTACACTTTTTGTCTTGAAAACTATTTTGTCGAAGTACAGCAATTCTTGCTCTTTTTTGGTTGCCATTAGCATGGAATATCTTCTTTCAGCCTTTTATTTTCAGTTTATATGTGTCTTTATAGGTGAAGTGTGTTTCTTTTATGCAACAAATCAATGGGTCTTGTTTTTTCATTCATTAGGCGAGTCTATGACTTTTGGTTGGACAGTTTAGTTCATTTACCTTCAATGTTATTACTGATAAGTAATGAATTACTCCTGCCTTTTTGTTATTTGTTTTGTGGTTGTTTTATGGTATTTCTTTCTTTCCTTTATTCCTCTATTGAAGGTATTTTTTTCTGGTGATATAATTTAACTTTTTCCTTTTAATTTGAGGTTACCATGAGGCTTGCAAATACTGTCTTATAACCCATTATTTTAACCAGATAACAACTTAACACTTTTTGCAGAGACAAACACACAAGCAAAAAGAAAACTAATAAAAACTATATTCCTTAACATTGTCCCACCACTTAACTTTTTGTTGTTTCTACTTATGTTTTATTGTACTAAGTCTTGAAAAGTTGTTGTACTTATTATTTTTGATTGGTTCATCTTTTAGTCTTTGTACTTAAGTGTAGTTTAAATACCATGTGATATGGTTTGGCTGTGGCCCCTCCCAAATCTTATCTTAAACTGTGGTTCCCATAATCTCCATGTGTCCTAGGAGGGACCCAGTGGGAGGTAATTGAATCTTAGAGGCATTTACTCACATGCTGTTCTCGTGATACTGAGTGACTTCTCATGAGATTTGATGGTCTTATCGAGGGCTTTTCTCCCTTTGTTTGGCACTTCTCCTTCCTGCCACATTGTAACGAAGATGTCTTTCTTCTCCTTCTGCCATGATTGTAAGTTTCCTGAGGCCTTTTCCAGCCATGCAGAACTGTCAATTAAACCTCTTTTCTTTATAAATTATTCAGTCTTGAGTATTCCTTCATAGCAGCATGAGAATGCACTAATACACACCACAATCGTATTGTTATAATATTCTGTGATTTTCTGTGACTTACTATTACCAGTGAGTTTTCTATAATCAGATGATTTCTTGCTGCTCATTCATGTCTTTTTCTTTCTGATGGAAGAACTCCCTTTAGGATTTTTTAATAGAATGGGTCTAGCATTGGTGAACTCGCTCAGATTTTGCTTCACTGAGAAAGTTTTTATTTCCTTTTTGTGCTTGAAGGATATTTTTGCTGAACAGACTATTCTAGAATATAAGGTTTTTGTCTCTTTTTTTTTTCCTTCAGCACTTTAAGTATGTCATGTTACTCTCCCCTGGCCTGTAAGGTTTCCAGTGAAATGTCTGCCCCCAGATGTATTGGATCTCCATTGTATGTTATGTTTTCATTTTCTCTTGGTGCTTTTAGAAGCCTTTCTTTATCCTTGACCTTTGGAAGTTTGATTATTAAATGCCTTGAGGTAGTTGTCTTTGGATTAAATCTGCTTGGTATTTATAACCTTCTTGTACTTAGTTGTTGATCTTTTCTTAGGTTTGGGAAGTTCTTGGCTGCTATCTTTCTGAATAAACCTTCTACTCCTATCTCTTATTCTACAACTTCTTTAAGGACATTAACTCTTAGATTTGCCCTTTTGAGGCTATTTTCTGGATCCTGTAGACATGTTTCATTTGTTTTATTCTTTATTTTTTTGGTCTCCTTTGACTGTATCTTTTCAAAGAGTTAGTCTTCAAACTTGCTAATTCTTCTGTTTGACCAATTCTGCTGTTAAAGAACTCTGATGCATTCTTCAGTATGTCAATTCCATTTTTCAACTTTAGAATTTCTGCTTAATTCTTTTTAACTATTTCAATGTCTTTGTTAAATTTACCTGATAGAATGCTGAATTCCTTCTCTTTGTTCCCTTAAATTTCACCGAGTTTCCTCAACACAGCTATTTTGAATTCACTCTCTATGAAAGGTCAAATACCTCTGTTGCTTCAAGATTTGTCCCTAGTGCCTTACTTAGTTCTTTGGCGAGGTCATGTTTTCCTGGGTGATGTCGATGGTACTAGATGTTTTTCAGTGCCTGGGCATTGAAAGGTTAGCCACTGTCTTGGCTTATTCATAGCCATTCTCCTTGAGAAGGCTTTCTAGATATTTCAAAGGACTTGGGTTTTGTGATCTAAGCTGTTTCTGCTTTAGAGGGAACCCCAAACACAGTAACACTGTGGTTTTTACAGACTCATAGACGTACTGCCTTGATGGTCTTGGACAAGATCAAGAACAATTCTCTGGATTACCAGGCAGAGACCTTTGTTCCCTTCCCTTATTTTCTCCCAAGCATACAGTCTCTCACTCTGTTCTGAACCACCTAAACCTGGGTATGGAGTGATACAAACATCCTGTGACCACCACAGCTATGACTGCACTGGTTCACACCTGAGCAAGCACAGAGCTGAGTCTTGCCCAAGGCCTGCTGTAACCTCTCCCTGGCTACTGCCTATGTTTGCTCAAGTCTCTGGGGCTCTACAATTATTAGGTGGCAAAGCCAGCCAGGCCCGTGTAACTCTCTTCAGAGTGGTAAAATCCCCCAAGCTCCAGATGAGTACAGAAGTGTCATCTGGGAGTCAAGGACTAGAGTAAAAAACTATAGAATTCTACCTGGTGTTCTATTGTATTGCAGCTGAGCTGCCACTCAAACCACAAGACCCAGTTCTTCTCTCCCATTTCCAAAAGCAGAGAAGCCTCACCCTGTAGCCACCACCACCCCAGGCTGCAAGGAGTACTGCCGGACTACCACTGATATTCCCTTAAGGCCCAGGGTCTCTTAAGTCAGCTTGTCGTGCCTGGGACTCATGCTTCAGGGCAGTCGGCTTCCTTCTGGCCCAGGGTTGGTCCACAAATGCTGCCCAAGAGTCTAGTTCTGGAATCATGGACCCCAAGAGCCTGTTTGGTGCTCTACCCCACTGTGGCTGTGCTGGCACCTAAGGTGCAAGACAAAGTCCCCTTTACTTTTCCCTCTGCTTTTCTCAAGCAGAAGGAGTTGTGCCCAGCTGGTAATGTGCTGAGTCTCACCTAAAGCCAGCATTTCTCAGAGGCTCACCCAAGACCCTCAATGTAGTGCCTGGGTATCGCTGCTGGGTATTCAGAGCCCAAGGGCTCTGCGGTTAGCAAGTTATGTATCCTGGAAGAACTGGGTTCCTTCTTTCAAGGCATGGGGTTCTCTTCTGGCCCAGGGTGTGTCTAGAAATGTCTTCTGGGAGCTAGGGCCTGGAATGAGGGCCTCATAAAACTGACAAGTGCCTTATCCTCCTGTGGCTGAGCTTGTATCCTAAATGCAAAACAAAGTCATCCTCCCCATTCTTCCCTCTCCACTCCTCAGGTGGACAGAACGGGTCTCTTTTGAAACTGGAGCTATGCAGCTTGGGGTTAGGGAGGGGTGATGCCTGAACTGCCTTGGCTTTCCCAGCTAGTGTCTCAGTATGTTGCATGCCCCACAAACCACTGTCTCTAGGCTTCGTATCAGCACTAAGACTCACTTAAGAGTTGCGGTCCTTATAGCTTAGATTGCCTTTCAAGTTTACTTGAAGACACAGAGTGCTGTAGCCCTGGATGGTGAGGTTTGCAGACACTCAACTTCTGGCCACTGGGATAGGTGATCCCCCTTTGGATAGGGCTGGTTTAAAAGATCCCTCCATGGGCGGGTGTCAGCTGAGTATTGTCCAGTTTTCATTTCTGCTCTAATAGGATGGCACTGATCTCCCTCCCCCAGAGTCCAGAAATGCAATCCACACCAGATCTCAATTCCAGGGCATGGTGGAAGTGGGGGCTTTGGTGATTCAGAACTGTTTCTATCTCTTCACTGCCTCTTTCAGCAATATGAAATTAAAACCTGGTATTATGAGTGCTCATCTTATTTTTAGTTCTTATGAAGGTGTTTTTTTTCTCTGTGTAGATAGTTGTTAACTTGGTGTCCTTGTGTGGGGTGGCGATCAGTAAAGCTTTCTATTTGACCATCATGCTTCACCTTCTCCTCCCATAGATAATTTATCTACCTATTTGTAACATAGCTTTATACTGGCTACAGACACCCGATGGCTATCTATAAATCTATGCTTGCATGTTTGTGTAGATCCCACGCTATGTTTAATTTTTATATGCATGGCATTGTCTTAATCGCAAGCCATTTAGGTCATGAAATGTTTTTTGTTTGAAATCCCTAACCCATGTTTCAAATGTCACTTTCCATAATGACAGGAGAATTCTCCCCAGACTCTGAAGGGAGCAGATATTAGTATTCTCTCTATAAATAATGATGATTTTTTTCTTTTTTCTATTTTACCTATTTTTTTTCCCACTGGACTTTAGGAACTGTGCTTTGTTTGTTTCTGCATTTTTTAAAACAAATTATGCACTAAAGTAGGAACCTATTATCTTCTTTTTTGGTAAAATACATCCACCGCATATTTAATCTTCAAAAGCAAGTATTTGTAATTCCAGACAAGCCAGCTTTTCTCTGTAGTTGTTGGTTATGTGACTGAAGGGAAGTTGCAAGTGGTGCAATTTAAGATGATCTGTTTTTATTCATTACTGCATAATAGATGGCAGTTGGAGATTTCATATGGCCAACTCTGTTTTTGCATCCTAATCTTGCTAGACATTTGGTCTTCAAAGGCTGAAACAGAACCCATCACCAGAACTTTCCCTTCTGGATTACATAAGAATGTAGACATCTCTGGCAATAAATTTACTCTGACAGCTGCTAAAAAATTTACAAAGCTTGACAACATACTCTGAAAGCAAAGGAGAAAATAGAGACCTTGGTTGATTATTTACCTAAAACATTTATCTTTTGGGGAAACACAGAGAGAGAGAGAACATTTAAGTACGTGCATAAGAAGGCATTAAGATACTACTTTTTCTCCCACTTCGTGGCCTGTCTTTTAAGGTTTATTATAGAAGACATCTCATTTTTCATGAGGAAAAGTATAAATGACTTAGAAAAGCATGGGCTGCCTTTGGATTGCAATGCAAAGGCAATCCCTACTCATTTTCTTTAGGGAAAAATTTAAGTTTTTCCATGGAGACAGACAAAGCTGAAGCAACCCCTTTGGCAATGATGTTTGCAGTCAATCTGGAGAGGCAAATGCATCAGCAAAAGTGAATTTCTAAGCATCTCTCTAGTGTTACAAACAGATTAGCTCTCACAGTTACCTAGACAGATGTGAATCTGTCCCACTTGCGGTCTTAATGCTTCCCTGTTGCTAATGATGTTCCAAGGGTATCAGGAAATGGAAATAAATGGCTGGTGTGGTAGCTGCCTGGAGCTGCCTTAAGTGCCAGCCCTGCTGGGTGTCAATTGTTTGTTTGGTGGCTTTCAAAGTAAAGTGGAACATTGATTTGTTTAAACACTGCAATGCATTTGTATTTTTTATCCCCTCCCAAGCCATCATTTTCATCTCATTTAGAAGATGACATCACACTGTATTTCATAGAGAACAGGTGCCATTCAGTGACTTGAAATATGACAGACTGATCAGCAACGATTTTTACCAACTTATCTCTCAGGAGCACTTTTACACTGACACTGCGGAGCTCCTGACTATAAGGGAAGGAGACAAGAAGACAGGATTCAAGAAAACATGGAGGATTTAGACAGATACATTGGCTAATTTTCTGATTCTTTCAGTAATAACTTTTCCAAATTGGTAGCCCTGGGAAATTATTATTTTTTCTACTGATTTCTTCCTTTCCTTCATTCTTCTTCTCCCACCCTTTCTCCCTGTCTCCTAATCCTCTCTTTCCTCTTCTTCCTCTAATATGGTTTGGGTATTTGTCCTCTCCAAATCTCACATTGAAATGTGATCTCCAATGTTGGAGGTAAGATCTCGTGGGAGGTGTTTGTGTCTTGTGGGCAGATCCTTCATGAATGGCTTGGTGCCGTCCCCTCAGTAACGAGTGAGTTCTAGCTCTATTAGTTTACATAGAGAGCTGGTTGATTTAAAAGAATGTGCCACCTCCCCCTTGACTCTCTTGTTCCCTCTCTCACTATGTGGCATGCCTCAGTTCTCCTTGCCTTCCACCCTAAGTAAAAGCTTCCTGACATCCTGCCAGAAATGGATGCTGGCGCCAGGCTTCTTGTACAGTCTGCAGAGGTGTGAGTCAAATAGACCTCTTTTTTTTTTTTTATAAATTACCCAGCTTCAAGTATTCCTTTATAGTAGTGTAAAATGGACTAACACATCCTCCAGTTTTTCTCTTAATATTTCTTTTTAGCTAATCTAGTATCCAATCTCTCACAACATATTCATAATGAAGTACTCCAGAACAACAAACCCAGTCAGAACTTCAAGACTCTATACTTATGAATATACCTAACCAAGGAGTTGAAAGACCTCCGAATGGAAAAATACAAAACAGTGCTGAAAGAAATTATAGATGACAAAAACAAATAGAAATACATCCCATGCTCATGGATGGGTAAAATCAATATTTTGAAAATGATCATACTGCCAAAAGCAATCTACAAATTCAGTGCAGTTCCCTTCAAAATACCACATCCTTCTTCACAGAACCAGAAAAAAAAAATCCTAAAATTCATATGGAACTATAAAAGGGCCTGCATAGCCAAAGCAAGAGTAAGCAAAAAGAACAAATCCAGAGGCATCACATTACCTGACTTCAGACTATACTATCAGGCCATAGTCACCAAAACAGCATGGTACTGGTATGAAATAGGCACACAGACCAATGCAACAGAATAGAGAACCCAGATAAACCCAAATACAGCCAACTGATCTCCAACAAAGAAAACAAAAACATAAAGTAGGAAAAGGACACCCGATTCAGCAAATGGTGCTGGGATAATTGGCAAGCCACATGTAGGAGAATGAAACTGCACTCTCATCTCTCACATTATGTAAAAATCAACTCAAGATGGATCCAGGATTTAAATCTAAGACCTGAAACTATAAAAATTCTAGAAGACAACATCGGAAAAACCTTTCTAGACTTTGGTTTAGGCAAAGACTTCATGACCAAGAACCCAAAAGCAAATGCAATAAAAAAAAAGATAAATTGGTGGGACTTAATTAAACTAAAGAGCTTCTGCATGGCAAAAGGAACAGTGAGCAGAGAATAAACAGACAATCCACAGAGTGGGAGAAAATCTACACATCCAACAAAGAACTAATATCCAGAATCTACAAGGAACTCAAACAAATTAGCAAGAAAAAAAAAAACAATCCCATCAAAAAGTGGGCTGAAGACAAATAGACAACTCTCAAAAAAAGATATACAAATGGCCAACAAACATATGAAAAAATGCTCAACATCACTAATGATCAGGGAAATGTAAAGCAAAACCACAATGTGATACCACCTCACTCTTGCAAGAATGGCCATAATAAAAAAAAAATAGATGTTGGCATGGATGTGGTAAAAAGGGAACACTTCTACACGGCTGGTGGGACTGTAAACTAGTACAACCACTATGGAAAACAGTGTGGAGATTCTTTAAAGAACTGAAAGTAAAACCACCATTCGATCCAGCAATCCCACTAGTAGGTATCTACCCAGAGAAAAAGAAGTCATTATACGAAAAAGATACTTGCACACACATGTTTATAGAAGAAAAATTTGCAATTGCAAAATTATGGAGCCATCCCCAATTCCCATCAATCAATGAGTGCATAAATAAATTGTGAGAGATATATATATATATTCCATTATATACCATGGAAAACTATTCAGCCAAAAAAGGAATAAATTAATGGCATTCACAGAAACCTGGATGGAACTGGAGGCTATTATTCTAACTAAAGTATTGTAACTAAAGTAACTCCAGAATGGAAAACTAAACATCATATGTTCTCTCATAAGTGGGAGCTAAGCTATGAGGATGCAAAGGCATAAGAATTATACAATTGACTTTGGGGACTCAGGGGAAAGTGTGGGAGGGGGTGAGGGATAAAAGACTACAAATTGGTTTCAGTGTATCCTGCTCAGGTGATGAGTGCACCAAAATCTCACAAATCACCACTAAAGAACTTACTCATGTAACCAAATATTACCTGTTTCCCAAAAACCTATGAAAATAAAATTTTTTAAAAAAGACTCTTTGGGGCTCTCAACTTCATTCTCTGTCAAGCTTGCTTCTCTGCCTTATACATGGAGGAATTCTACTGTTCTACTACTACTAGACTGGCAGATTGGGACTTTGAGAATATTCCTTATGTAGCTGAGGCTACTTTCTTCATAGGGTACCATACCAGGCAGAGGTTTCATCTAGTCTTCTGTGCCGGAGGAATCCTGACAGAAAAATAAAATAAAATAAAACTCCTTCTAGTAAGCATTCTTCTTTGCCCCTTGTTTAATCTTAGACTTGAGTTCAAAAAAATTCCCCAAAGTTTTATCATATTCTTGAAATTATTATATTGAGTTTCGAAATTCAAAATATCCTGAATTTTCATTTATCTTTGCTTCTCCATCAAAATCATTTTACTCTTCCATGAAGTATGATTGGTTGAGGAGAGTTCCCAAAGTGAAGGAAGAGGCATACCTAATTCTCATAATTTCATCATAAAACTCCCCATCCCCAACACCATCCCCTGATACAGGTTAATATCACAGCAAGTCTTTCCCTGAAGGGGTGTCAGGGTAGAACATTTCTGTGTCTACCACAGAAAATTGATGAGAAATGCAGTGTAGTACATAAAATATTTTAAACTGCAATCCAAATCCCCACTGTTAAGAAGGAAAGCACTAAAGATAGCTAAGGAATAAGGTGATTCTAATGAGCATATAAGAACTTTTGATTTTACCTTAAAGTAAGGTAAATAAGTGCTATTGATACAATTAGCTAAGTGCCTTCATTTTAGAGTTTTGTTTCAGTAGAAGGGACGGAAGTAAGAAGACTTTGAAGGATTGGTCAGTTTCAAATAAGTTCCCAATATTTGGAGGGCTGATTCTTATCCTTGGTATCAAGTATTTTTCCACTGCCTTTCTGAATATGATGCAGTAAATATTTGCTTTCTCATCATATGTGTCATTGTCAGTTAGACACCAACACGTACCAGTTTGAACAATGGAGACCTGAATTCAAAGAAATTCTTGCCTTGACATATTCTGACTGCTTTGGCTCAGATACTTAAACTTTTCACCATCTGTTTCCTCATTTCCAACATTAGCAATCAGATCTATGCTATGGTGCTGTTATGAGGTTCAAATGAGATATTATTAAGGCCCAAGAAGCAAGCTCACCACTGCTAAGTATTGACCTCCATGTGCTATGCCCAACCCTCCCCTCTCAAGAGAGTAACATTTCATTGTTTACAGTGAGACCTTGAAACAAACTGTTTCACTTCTCAGGAAGTATAGGTGTGCACTATGCTGGGTGGGACATGATGTCACTATGTTGAAAAAACCTCACTCATAAGCAGGGAGTAAGACCCAACTCCATGTGGTGACGTGCTGCCTATCAGAGCCGTATCCCTTCCTGCCCACTGCTGGAACAGACCCTTGACTTTTTTTTTTTTTTTTTTTTAGACAGAGTTTCACTCTGTCGCCCAGGCTGGAGAGAAGTGGCATGATCTCCGCTCACTGCAACCTCCGCCTCCCGGGTTCACGTCATTCTCCTGCCTCAGCCTCCCAAGTAGCTGGGACTACAGACGCCCACCAACGCACCCTCCACCACACCCGGCTAACTTAGACCCTTGACCCTTAACTCCTGATTGCTTTCCCAAAAGTCATAGAATGAAACAGTTTGTACCCAACATGAATTTGAATACGGCCAGTGCTTTCTGCATGGCCTAAATTAGGACACACTCTGCCTGGGATTTAGCCAGCATTTCTCCTTGTGTTGAAGTTGAAAAAAACACCATAGGCCTGAGTGAGTGTGGTAAATGCAATATTAAATCAAAAACAAAAATGTGATTAGTTATGCAATATTTGCCACTATTTCACTTATATCTTTATTTCTGGACTGGGTGTTCATATTTCCTTTTTTTTAAAAAAAAAAGTGCTATAGAAGTTAGCTTCTGGTAGAGGTTTTATAATTACCAATGCTTGTTGATTAGTTGAACAGTTTCTTAGAATCTATCAAATGTACCATTTAGTGTCTCCATTTACCAAAATATAATGCAAAAGAAAGATCTCTAAAAAGTTTTTTTTTCTTTCTGTTATGTTTTCAAATTTTCTGCATAAAAAATGACTAACTCCCACAGTATCTTTTTTACTAGGCACAATGGCTGTCCCCAAATCCAGAGTATATATGTTATCCTTCATATGAATTCCCTGCATGGGAAAAGTCTCATAATCTTTCAAGCAAGCTACAAACTCCCAAAGACAGACTCACGTTTTGGGGCAGAAGGTAATAAGTACATTTATTCAGATTAATTGCACTGACAGTCTAAACATGTAGAATCTGAAACAGAGAATGTTGTTAAAGACAGGCTATCTTAGTAGTTTCTTGTCTATAGACTCCAAATTAATGGCAAACACAAAGTTACCCAGAAAGATACAGAAGAGTGATAATAAATGGATAAAGAGACTTTCTAATCCAACATTAGCTGACTCAAATTATGGGCCATTGACTAAATTTTCTTTTTTTTTGAGACAGAGCCTTGCTCTGTTGCCCAGGCTGGAGTGTAGTGGGGCGATCTCGACTCACTGCAACCTCTGCCCCGCAAGTCCAAGCAATTCTCCTGCCTCAGCCTCCCAAGTAGCTGGGACCACAGGCACAAGCCAACATGCCGGGCTGATTTTTGTATTTTTAGTAGAAACAGTGTTTCACCATGTTGGCCAGACTGTTCTGGAACTCCTGGCCTCAGGTGATCCGCCTACCTCGACCTCCAAAAGAGCTAAGATTATAGGCGTCAGCCACCATGCCTGGCCTAAAATTCTTAACTAAAGTGTGTTTCCTTAAAGTAAAATTACTTTCACATAGTTTAATAGATACCATTAGACTTTAGACTTTGAATTAAAAAGATTAGGTTTTAAATTCCAGTAAGGTCACAAATGATCAAAACATTCTGGGAAAGTCTCCCTGAGCTTATTTTCCTAATTTAGTGTTTACCCTATCACCTGGCACAGAATGTGTTTAATATTTTTTACATCCTTCTCTTTATATTACCTATTTACTACCTTAAATTCCTGCTATTGTGTGACATTTTCTGAGGAAATGCCCTTAAGAAGCTTACAAACAGATGTATGAAGTAACACTTAAAATCACAAAATAAACAAACTTGATTTACAAGCATAATTGTAATTAATATATAATATTTAATAAGTTATATTTTCAAAAATAATAATACCTAAATCAAAATGATAATAAGCTCTGGATAAGAATCTGGAGACCGTTCAGAGGGGAGGTTAATTTAAGCAAAACTTTGTGGTGAGTGTGGGCTTTGGTTCTTTGCAGTGCATATGATAGAGGAAGTTTAAAGGACTGATTGCATAAATCATATAGCAATGAGTGAGAAAATTATGAGAAAGTGAATAAACTCCATCTGGCAGAAGATACTAAGAATCATAGAGAAAAGGTTGCATAAGGCTGGCAGTGATAGTTGGAAGAGAAACTGGAGTATGAAGGTGAATAGTATAATTATGAATAGAAGTTCCAAAGGCTTTACACTAATTGGAGTGTTTGTCCAATCCAGGATCCCTTCTCTGGGAGGACTGGCTCCATCCATCCACCCATCATTGGTGTGAAACCATGGAAATTGTATTTATAAGATACAGCTTTGAACGCCATTCTCCAATTTCCTTCTTCCCCTTACTTTTGGTAAAATATGGGAAATGAATACCTCATCTAAAATGGGCAGGCATAAGTTGGATGTCAGATCTCAACAATTCTAGAAAAAAAAAAAAGGAAGTTAGGAATATTCTAAACGGTTTGTTAGGCAACTAAACTGAGACCATGGAAAGTGCACGCTTAAAGTTATAGTTTGAGCCATATGCACTTGAAAAAAGGATGAATATTCTTGGGAGGGAAGGCAAACTGGAGAAAGAAAGAGGAAACACAAAAGAAGATAATTTTTTTAAAAAAAGAAAAGATATTATGAAGCATACACAGAGAGAAAAGATGAAAAATCATGGTTTTCTGGAAAAAACAGGAAAATAAATTCAGTTTCTGCCATATGTCTGATCCCTGATCCAATTTTTTTCTAAATATTTCTCCTGATTTCTTCCTTTTGTTACTTTATTATACTTTATTATACCTTTGCATTGTTATATTGTATTTTTTTCCTTTTTGTTTATTTTACTTGAAATAAGATTTTGTTGTCTGAAACCAAAAGAGTTTGGACTGAGGTAGAAGTAACAGGAGTATGTAGACTGGATAAAAATAAGGTTGGCCAAGGAAAAGTAAAACCAATTGGAAAACATTTGAGAGGGAAGAAATAAGGGAGTCAGGAAGATACCCGAACTAGAAAGTAAGGGATCAATTCAAAAAATACTATAAAGAAATGTACAGCAATAATAAGTCAGTGATTATATGTGAAACTTCATAAAGACAAGTTGAAATTCACAAATGTGATTAAACAAGGTCATATTCAGTCTATATTATGTACAATACCATAATATTGAATGATTAGATTAACCAATATAGGGAAGCCAGAATATTGTCCAAGTGATTTGATTTTGCAGGAATAATAAAGACTTTATTGGTGTTTTTATTAAATGTAAACTCAGTGAAGGTGGGGTTATGTTTGTTTTATTCATCACTATATAGTGGTGTTGTAAGACTCACTCCTTAGTTCAGCTAAAAGCTGGGTTCTTGTCACACAACCGTGAAAGATTAGACTTGCAGACACTTTGAAGGGTGAGAAGGGCAAGGTTTATTGGGTGAAAAGGACAAAAGGAAACAGGGACTCTCAGCAAAGAAATAGTCCTGCTAATATGCTTTCCGCCTCACAGATTGAATCTCAGTTTACCACCCCTGATCAGGAGACGCCAGGCTCCTCCCCACTGCAAACAGCATGAACTTCCCAAGGCTCCACCCCAGTGTACACTCCTCCAAGTGTGCAGGCTGGTCAGAGTTTCTTTGGGGACCCCTTTATACTTGGCTGTCTCACTGGTGCTCAGAAAAATGCATAGTGGTTTATATTTGCTCAGCAAATATTTTTAAATAATTTAAAGTGTGGGTTTTTTTGTATGATAGCAGAACATTCACAGTGACATGATGAGAAGGAAAAAAATAAATTATTTCATCCTCATTACTATATGACCATTATGTTGGTGCTAGGAAAAATAAAATCAATGAAACATGGTAAACCCTGACAGAGGTTTACAGTCCTGGGGAAAAAAAAAAAAAAAGACAAAGCCGAACGTACAGATACAAGGTTTACTGACTCTTAAAACTTGAGAGTGGGAGGTTTTCGCAGAGAGTAAGAGTTCAGCTTCATGGGAATTTTTGCTTTTAATACATACTCTGTTACCTTGCTCTACATCATCTAAACAGGTATCAACTGCACTTGTATTTTGTAGTTTGATATCTAATGCATAAGTCTGATATGAGCACCTTTTCCCATTTGTAGGATTCAGGCTCAGTACTTATTCATCATCAAGGTGCATCATCTCCATCTGTACAGCTGGCAAAATTAAGTATCTCTGGTAATTTCCAGGAGCTCCTCTCAGAGGTGTAGCTCACCTTGCAAAAGATCTAAAACATAAACAAGAAGACACTGAGAAAAAAGGATGGTGGATCCAGTTCCAGTGAGGAGGCCATCTGTCATGGAAAATGATAGAGTCATAATTGAGGGGAGCCCATGTCATCACTGTGAGAACCACATTAAACAGCAAGAATAAAGGGAAAAGGACAAAATGAAAGAGGAGAATGAGCTGAGAGGATTCTAGTCATGATGGTATCACAGAGAAGAGAGGGTTAAAAAGATCAATTCAGATAAAAATATTCAATGGTGAAGTCATACTTGCACTCAACATGAATGCAGTGCTGTTTGTTGTGTAGATACAGCATAATGGAGCTCTGTATGGCAAAGCATATGATGTCATCCATAAAAATTGACCAGGTTACTCTATACATATGTCTATATTCATGTATTCAATAATTATTCATCAAATGCATAATACATGCAAGACATTTTTCTGAGAGCTGTGGAGAATTAATTATCAATCTAACAAAACTCTGCCTTTGAAGTAGAAATTATCAAAGTTTATAAAAGAGACACACTCACATTAGTTTGAAATTTCCAGAATAAATTTATTTTGTACTCTGGGAAGATCTTACTTAAAGCAAATTCAACTCTAAAGAATGGAGAAGCTTCTGTTCTACCATTGCCAAGGAAAATTCCAGTTAGTATGAATGAGGGCCCCAATCTCATAACTGTGCACAAGAAAGACAAAAGGAAAGAATGGAGAGGAGGTCAGAAAACAGTGGGGTGGAAATTAAAATCCTTATTTTAAAAATCTAAGAAAAACATGAGGGAAGCAATTACTCTGCATGTTTCCCAGCTGATTCACAGGAGATTCACGATTAGAGTTGGCCAGAGGAGGCAAAGGCATGGACTCTGTCGTGCCTCTTCCTGGAATTAGATGATATGGATGAGCAGTTCTCCCCTCGATGGAGTCCACATCATTTCCCCTGCTGTCCCTCTCGCTGGAAATGTCCCCCAGCTAACACAGGGCTTGCTCTGCTGTGGCTGCAAAGCTGAGCTGCTGGCAGGGGGCAGATTGCTTTCCACAGAGACCAGATATGGTTTCTTTGCTGCTATGGTAGCTACACAGGCAGCAACTCCTTTGGAAGAGTCTCCACCCTAAACCCTTTAAGGCTGGGCGAAAGATTAATGCTGCAGCTTAAAGTCAAAGAAATTCCAAGCTCCTTGCTCCAGAGCAGATTAAGTCAGTAGGAGATCCAAATAATGAGAGCCCCGAGGAACTATTCTGAAAATCAGAGGAAACCGAAAGAAAAACTTAAAATAACATCTCTTTTAAAGGAAAAGAAAAACAACAGGGAGGTTTAATAAATTTATATGGCCTCTCACTGGATTGCAAACATTTGAGATGATAAGTAAACAGAAGAGGGAATGGTGCAAAAGAGGAAAAAAAATAGATGGTTCTTACAACTCTGCAGCATCTGCCAACCCAAATTACAGTGCAGACCAGACGGGTGAATTTCTCTGGGGCCTTCCCAGGGTGTGAAAGAAGGGAAATGGGGAAAGAATAAGACCTGAGTTTCAAGGGAAAGAAAGAAAAAAATTAAATCTCTAAAAGTTTGCTTTTCTAGTCCCTGAATTACCATCAGCAAATGCTACGAAGGTGGATTTAAGGGAAGTATACATGCTAGAGATGCCGTTGAAGAAGGGATGAAACAGTGCTCGACTATCTGAAGCTGAGGAGTTCTGAAGATCCTTATCCAACCTCAAACTTGCTGGTGCTCATGTCTCTGTGATTCTGAAGTAGAACTAGCCTTCAATCTCAGTGTCATGCCTTTATTCATTTAGGCCTGGAGGGAGGACAGAAGAAGAACCTTGCCTCTGTAATTTGGACTTCCACTATTCTGTCATAATTGCTGCCTTGTTGTTTTGTGGGGGTTTTTTTTAATCATTTTTTTTTCTGGCAGTTGCACAAGAATGTCCAGGAACCATATGGCAGAATGAGTTTTCATTTCTGTGTTCTCCTTTATTCCAAGTTCAAAATGCTGCTCGTGAAACCTAATCATAGATCTTAAAAACCCTCCTTGTCGCTCTCATTTCTCCCTCTCGCTACTGCCTAGGGATTTGGCTCAAGGAAACCTTGGCTACCAGTCAACTGAAAGTTGACTCTCCTAGATGGAAAGGCTAGGAAATATCAAAGACCTGCAAATGTTAGTTTGATTCACTTCAAGGTCATCACATCAACCAACATTTTATCAGCATCTGCAATTTCTAGATGTTTTGTAAAGTGTTGTGGGAATACAAAGATGATAAAAACACAGACATTTGCTCAACCAGGGGTAGTGGAAACAGCAAAGACTGAAATCATAGGAGAGTTGACCTGACTCTGCTGCTATAATTACGACTGTTTTCCCTCTAAATTACCTTTTCTTAGAATACGGCCCAACTAGCAGTCCAGGGCGGCATGAGGGGCTCATATGAACAGACTTTTATTCTGTGATACTGCCATATTCACTGATCCAACAACACAGGTTCTCAGCTCAAGGATGAGGTTGGGCAAGAGTGGCCATATTCCATCTCTATACTATAAATTTAGGCTTGGCTTGGTGACTAATGCCTTTAATCCATGCATTTTGGGAGGCTGAGGCAGGAAGACTGCTTGAGCCTAGGAGTTCAAGGCTGCAGTGAGCTATGATTGTGCCACTGCACTCCAGCCTGGATGAGAGAGAAAATCTATCTCAAAATAATAAATAAATAAATTATAAGCTTAGAATGTTAGGCTTTAGAATGTTAGATTTAGCACCAGAATCTGCTATGCTGAAGCAAAGCTAATGGAAAGCTAAGATTGAGAAGAACAAAAAATAAAATTATTGTAGAGAAAGCCAGTGTACACAGAAATGAATATAGCAAATATGCAGAGAGAAGCAAAAATATGTGACGACTGAGAGGGAATAAAACAAAGGGTCAGAGGGGGCAGAAGGCAGGGAGGGAAGAGAGAAAAGTGACTAATGACTGACTAACATGAGACATTGTATTTCTTGTGAAGTATCTTAAGACATTTCTCATATTCTTCTAAAGACCCTTGTTTTTAACTTTAGCTTATATATTTTTTGTCCTTTGAAACCAAATTAACATTAATTGTAACAGATGTTGACACGTGTGGTTTAGAACAGATCATACTATCTCTGAGTTATAACTTGGTTAACTTTTAGGATAGTGACATATTGGTTCTTAATCCCAGAGTCAATGATGATACCTGAGACAATGCTGTGATGCTTGGCATTTATCTGCTCAGTACATGGTCTCTGAATGGTAATCTCCGGCCAAGGCATTAGTGATGGAGAGTATGGAGGGATCTAATCACGAAGACAGTGAAGGCTCCAGGAACTCTGGGAAAGATAAAATGGCAGTGGCTATGGTGGAGAAGCAGGGTAGGGAAGAAGCTTGGTGTGGCACAGTTTGGCTGGAGTGAGGGACTAAAGGTGGAAAACAAAAACAGAGTATGGCTGGTGATTTTATGACCATGTTTATGGATTTGAATTTCAAGTTAGTTTTGGTTTTAATATCTTTAAGCCATATCTGATTGATAAGGTATGTGTTGGGCTGGGGAGGTAGAAGGTAAGATTTATTAACACAAAGCCCCTCAATCTTTTACATTCATGTCAACCCAGTTCAAAATCCACAGTGTTTTACTCTCTACAATTTGCATTTTAAAAAGATTGGGATTTTTTTCAAATATAAATTGATATTATACCTTCCAATCTATTTTTAAATATTATCTTCATCAATTAAGATAAGTCTAGTGAATTCTCCTGCCCCATAATCCTTCTCCTCCTTTAAGGACAAGCACATTTGGAATGTTAGCCTTGTAGACAATGTTTACCCTACTCACTGCCAAAAGCAAGATGATTCCGAGATTTGTTGGAGTACAGTGTACTGTATATGTGTTATGTACAGTGCCTGGCACATAATAAGGACTCAATAAATACCTATTGAAAAAATTAATCAGTAACATTCCTTTTTAGTTTCCCATGATGATTAATAAGTTTCATTTGTTCCATCATTCCAGGCATTCTGATTCTAAACAGAAGAATGAGGAAGAGGAGTAAGAGGAAGGGAACAAAAAGCAATTATTACGTTTTTTTAAGAGAAAACTGGAAAACATTCCAATTATAGAAACACACTACTATTTTTGTACAATCAATATGCCCCTACATTTTTAATCTCCACCTTCTTATGATCTGCAGCCCTGTCCATGACCTTTTGATATTGAGGATGCTGACCCTAATGAAAGAAATATTATCATTACTTCATTGAAGCTTAGGAGAGAAAAATAGATGACAAATTGGAAGACAAGCTAAAAGCTTTACTCTAGTTATAACAATATGATCATTTTAGATAAAGCAGAAAGTCCAGATATAAAGAGACATACATTTAAATCATTAATTAATAAACAGGGTAATCAAGGCAAGAATAAAGTATATTTTATATTGGCACTATGATGATAACACAGTTTGTAAGAAGAAAAATAAATTAAAATGTTTGCAGATAGTATGGAGGGACACTACCTAAGCCATTGATTTTGCCACCCTGGGATCCGTTATGGTTTATTGTTGTTTTTAAATTAAGTAGGGGTGCTAAGAGAACATACATACCTTGCTCATGACTGTGGTTTAAATTAGTAAAGGTTTCAATTGGTTCTGTCACCATCGGCCTATTCCTTGGGGCTTCTCACTCACCATCCCCACCAAAAATGAAACTGATTAGAAACTCTTGTCTTTCCTGGAGTCTCCTTTAATTTTGCTTTCTCAGGATAAACACATAAGCCAATTTCCGTTCAGTGTTTGAATCAGAAACACTGAGAAAATAAGTTGTGAAAATAAAGAAGATGACCAAAATAACATTCATGACAAAAGTTTAAAATTCCCCAAGTTTGTATGCTAGTGATCTGTGGCATTTCCAATAGATTCGACGCCTGAATACCTTACAATACAAAATAGAAGTCTGTGTAGGCTATTGCTCTTCATTATTTTTTTTTCTAAAACTAGGTATAGCAGTCCCCTCCTTTGGATATTGTCTTAGTAAAGGGATTCCTTAAAGTAGGTTTCAAAGCACACTGGGTGTTTTCACACACAAAAAAGGGAAAGGAATAAGTTGTTCTCTCTGCAATTACAACAGGCTGGTCTACTGACACACAAGTGAATGAAATGTTTATACCCTGAGAGGGAGCCCCTCCATCACTCTCAAAATTACAGGCCCTCAGATCACCATTGAATGTCTAGCCCTAGAAAATTTGCAGAGATAGACGAAGAATAAGGGAAAGAGAACATAGCAGGCAGCAGTAAATAGCTGTATTTATAGCATTGTGTCCTAATGGATATATCAATCCTGTTTTCTGAGGAAACTACCGAAAATCCTAACCATAATATTGTCCTCTACTCGACTGCCAGACTGGCTTATAACTTATTCCTTCAAAAAGCTAGACGCTAAATTCTCCATGCCATACAGAGTACAACCTGGAGATGAAATTGTAAACTATTTCAAAGGTTCATTTAACATAGAAACAGATATTTTCAGGCAACTTAACCATCAATTTCAATGCTGGTTTCCAAGCAGTTCTGAGGTGTGATGAATAGGTGAGGTGGAGGTGTACCCCAGCATCTAGCTTTGTATTGGGAACATGATAAACAATTTTAATATTTATTATTCAAGCATTTAACCAGTGGGATATCACAGTTAATACAGAATATACCAATTTGTGCAACAAAAGTTTCCTGAGCAAAAACAACCTTTAGGAGAATCTTTTTCTATGTAATGTGTATGAAAAAGTAATTTATAATAAACTCTAGTGTTGTTTATGTTTAGAAATAGAATCCATTCCAACCATAAATTTTTAGTCTAATAATCAGACCAATAACTAGCTCTACCTTGTGGGGTTGACAGCTCATAAGGGGCTTCACTAAAAAGAGAAGAAGAGGAAGAAGAAGCAGAAGAAAGAGAAGAAGAGGAAGAAGAAGAAGGAGAGGAGGAGGAGGAGGAAAAGGAAGAGGAACAGGAAGAGGAAGAAGGAAGAAGGAAGAAGAAGGAAGAGGAGGAGGGGAAAGAGGAGAAAGGGGAGGAGAAGGAGGGGGGGAGAAGAAGGAGGAGGAAGGGGAGGAGGAGGAGAAGGAGAAGAAAGGGGAGGAGAAGGAGGGGGGGAGAAGAAGGAGGAGGAAGGGGAGGAGGAGGAGAAGGAGAAGAATGGGGAGGAGAAGGAGGAGGGGGAGGAGAAGAAGGAGAAGAAAAAGGAGGAGAAGGAGGAGGGGGAGGAGGAAGAGGAGGAAGGGGAAGAGGAAGAGGAGGAGAAGGAGAAGGAGAAGGAGGAAGAGGAGAAGGAGAAGGAGAAGAAGGAGAAGAAGAAGAAGAGGAGGAGGAGGAGGAGGAAGGAGACTGATGACTTCATCTAAGTATCCTGCTTTTAAAAATCTCTAATATCTTTGCTTCTTTTTAATCAGGATCTCTAGCTCCATAATTTCAACTTCCACAGAGTAGATGGCTCCAGCTCAGGCTTTTTTCCTGAATTCTACATTGCACGTACATCAGCATTTCAGCATTATCGCTCATCTCATCTTCCTCCTTTATGTTCACACCCAAATCTGCATTTACTTTATTCTCTATAAAAAATTCAATAAATAGGAGTTAATTTAGCACCCCACCACAATTAGAAAGATTCAGGCACTTAAGCTAGAAATGTAAAATTCATATTTGTTTAATGTAGTCCAATTCTATTAGACCCTGTGTATTAAAAAAAAACTATCTTCTAAACACCTTTGTTTTATTATCTTCTTTCTACACCTTCCATGCCTTCTTTAATTTGGTTCCAGGCTGCTTTAATATCAGTTCACCTTTCATCATTCTTCACGGTCTATCTGTTAAAATGCCACAGGGTTTTTGTTCTGATTGTGCATCTGATCATGCCACTACCCAACTTAATAAAACCTCAATTGTATATAATGTTCAATCCAATGAATGTAAAACTCCTTAGAATAGCATTCAAGCTCCTTCACAGACAAAAGTCAGTGTAAGGCTCCTAGACTCTCTGTTCAATGAGGCTGCGTATTTTCTGTTTTGTTCACTGCTGTATTTCCACTGCCTAGGAACAGTGTCTAGCACATAGCACAGAGTCTCATGCTCAATAGCGATTTGCTACATGAATAAATATATTTACCCTTACCTTTCCTCCTCTCTTCCTAGCTCATGTTGTTGAATGTTTCTGACATGCCCTACTCCTACCCACCACCCTGTGCTCCCTGAGATATCCAGCTCACCCTGAAATCCCAGATTTAAATATTAATAATTTATGTGGAATTTCTCCACCTTTTCGATAAACATTTACAAGAACTTTTTTTGCTCCCAATATATTCTGTTTAGATATCTAGTATCCCATGTGATATATTTTACTACAAATATTTGTGTATATCTTCAGAGGCTGTTTTGCGTATCTATCCACTCCTAAATGCTAGTCAAAAGCTGAGTATGTAAACATTATTCAGTAGATATTTGATAAATGAAAGAAGAAACATTCATGATTTTAGAGGTCTATGAAACATACGTATTTTTTAACCCCCCCAATTTTTTGAACCTAAATATAAAAAGGTAGATGTTGTTCTTTAAACACAAAATATGGTTAAAAGGCATTTAACAAAAGATACACAAATTTTCAATGAAATATTTACATATTTTAACTACTGGATACCTTATGATAAGTCTGGGCATAGGTAGCATGCAGTGTTGACATTTAAGATAAATGCCAGGGAAATAAGAGTAATTCTAAATAAACTTTATTTTAATAGTTATTTTGTAAATGATTTATGTAGTTTTTGAAAAGTATTTCTTAAAGAAGTAAAGAAATATGAAAGAAAGGAAGGAGAGAAGTACAGAAAGAGAAATAATGCTAATATTCTCATATCATTCTATTCAATTTAGGTCAATCTAAACTATATCAGAAATGACACATATAGTACTGATAAAAAATAAAATTTAGCAGCATATATTCCTCTGACCAAATATAAATTACCAAATATAAACTTGAATAATGTTCACCAGCACAAGTTGTACATTGTCGTAAATGACACTTAATAGATCTAGCTCTGCTCTGAAATGCAGGGTAAATGGAAGGAAAAATACTAACAAAACTTAACTGTCAAAAAAAAAAATTGGGGCTCAACGGACTTTTGAATTCCCATCCACATGTGTAGACATTTACCTGCATGGGTCTCAGAATGCATCAGGCAACTCTATCATCTTTTCAGTCAATGTAAATCACTGATAAGATAAAAAGTATTAGTGTTCCTCCTTCTTTTTACAAAGAAAACAAATAGAGAAACATATTCCAACCCATTTCTTATACCTTCTCTTTCCTAATAGATTTTGCTGGATACATTAAATAGATATCATGAGGTTTTGTTAGCTTACTTGGGATTGTTGATTAATTGAGACCAACTAACTGGAATTGATTATGCTTGGGTAATGGTATGGTAATGAGGATCATGCACTGAAAACCTTTATGTATTTGTTTTCTCTTTGCATGCACAACTGGAATATCCCATTACAAAGAGAATTTTCATGCTGTCTCCACATAAGGATTTCTAATCAAGAGATACTTAATATCAAATTTATATTATTTCTTCACTCTGTCTTCTCTTTCCACTTCTTTCTTGTGCCTTTACCTGTTATACGGACTAATGATTATTTTGACTCTTCTTGTCTCATTTAAGAGACAGCACCTGTGGTATTTATTTACTCTGTCTCTCTCTGTAAGATTCAAAATTAATTACTATACCTTTTGCAATTGTTTTCCTCTGCTGTTCAGACCACTTTGCCAATAGAGATAAGCATGAGAAAATGGAGAACAACAATATCTCTTAGAGCTCTGGGAAAAAAGATGATCTTAGATTCTTAGATTGCGTAATGACTACCATGCTTCTCTTTTCTTCTACAATGGAGTTTTTACCTCTTTAAAGGGTTTTTTTTTTTTTCTTGCATCTTTTTCCTTCTTAGGAATACCCCCTACATATGGTATGATAAGCTGCCAGCCAATTTAAATTAATTTTGCTAAATTGAGAAGTTAATGTCCCTATTTGAGACAACAGAATTTCTCCCTCCATATCCCCAAAAATAACTTAGAAGAATGATTAGCACTGCAGTAGGTTCCCGTGGTATGTGCCACTCTTAGACTGTCACAGATGTTTGCTACTAATAGGATTTTGTGTTCCATGCCAAAATTTTTGTGTGACTGTTATTTTTATCATAAAATTATGACTAACCTATTTGGCTTGTATTTTTAAGAAATTAATTTCCTCCCAAAGGAGAACCTTGGGGAAAATATTCTGGTAAATAAAATAATTCATTTCTTAAATGTCTCACTACATTGTTTTAAAAAATGATGCCACTATATTCAACTTGTAAATAAAATAACTCATTATCAACAAAAAGAATAAGTTAGAAGGAGGTTTAAATATTGAAAGGAAATGTATTGGTGCCATTATTAAATGTCTTCTAATGACTTCAAGAATTAGGTACTCCGACGTTATATAGTAGGTAAAAAATAGAGTGAGAAAGTCACCAGGCAAAAACCTGGATTTGAAGGTGCTAGAATATTTTGTAAAATAATCAGCACTAGTCTATGGAATTGCTTACAATTTTAGAGCTGCATACATTTAAGGAATTGATATACACTTCAGGACCGTTGTTATTCTTCCAAATCCTTTTTAACTTAGAATAGTTAGATCATCTTCCCTTGCTCAGTAAAAATAAAAGTCTTTTATTTTCTCCAGTTTAATGCTATTGTAAAAATTTAAAGGGGAAAAATGCCATTAGGAACAACCAATTCTAGCTTCTTTCTGTTGGAACTTACAATCAAACACTGAACAAATGTTTATTTTTGCCCTATAATAATAACTTTCATTTTTTAGCACTTTATAGCTTACAAAGAAATTTTATGTGGATTATCTTCTTTATTTCTTAAACAGCTTTAGAAAGTTGGTGGTCATTGATACAATTTTACAAAATGAAAAATAAAGCACTAAATGAGAAGATAGAGCTAGAGTGTTCGGCATGATATCTAGACAATTTAAATAATGCACATATACACACCACGAAAATTCACTCATACTGTTCAAGTCTGCTTTAATCTACTCAAGAAAGTAAGTTTTATGAAGTCATATCCTAATTTTTATGTGAAAACAGAGGCTGCTGACTTCAGGTATTGGCCAAAACAGAGTAACTGATACTGAACTTGGTTTCCTACTAAAAGCAGCTATAAAATTGAACAAAATATATAAAGCAACAGTATGCGGATACCTTGAAAAAGTAACACAGGTCTATGACCCTTGAAAGAAGAAAGAAAAGTAAGGAGAGCCTATCAATCATATTAAAATTGCCTTGGCTTTTTCTTTGAACCCGTTTTCTAAAGTCAAGCAGAAAAGTTGACTAAAGTGGAGGAGTTTTTGTGAGCTAAGGTGGCTGAAGCAAGAGTTCCAGGCTACTGAGGCAAAGCAGCTAGAATTCGTGACACAGTATCCGAAAAGTTGGAATCTGTGTAAGAAGGCAACTCCACAAATATGTATGGGCATTCACATAGTGAGATTATAAAAGACCTAGCAGATAACCCCTGCCAAAGAACTGACAGCTGAATAGTATTATCACTGACTTAGTAGTAATACGATATGTTAACGTTTCATCTCAGTTAAGATGTCGAGACCTCACTGAAGACATCACAAACTCAGTTAAGTCAGCAGAAAGTTCACAACTGAGGAATAAAAACAATGCAGTGGAGGAAGAACATGTCTTAGAACTCTGTTCACAAATAAAAGAGACTTAAATTGAAAATTAAACCAATTTTGATAGAAACAAAATAATGTTAATAATTTAATAACATCACAATCAACACCCTATATATCCTTTATCTGCAATGTACAGAAAACAACTATATATAATTAGACATTTAAATAGACAGGAAATGAAAAATAGTCAGAATTCAGAGAGTGGGATTTGTACATAGATCTTTAATACAGCTATTTTAAATGTATTCAAGAACTTCAAAACACAATTAAAATGAAACCATATAGGAGAATATCAGCAATAGAAATTTGATAATTGAATTAAAACACCAAAGACACTAAAAGAAAACTGCAGGCCAATAACTCTCATGAACATAAATGCAAAAATCCTCAACAAAACATTAGAAAATTAATCCAACAATGTATATAAAACAGTATATACCACTACCAAGTGAGATTTATCACAAATATGCAAGACTGACCAACATTTAAAAATCCACTAATGCAATTCATCACATCAATGGGCTGAAAAAGAAAAATTACACGATCTTATCAATACACACAGAAAAAGCATTTGACAAAATTGAACACCCATTCATGATAAAATATCTCAGTAAACTAGGAATAGAGGGGATCATCTTCAACGTGATAAAGAATATTTACAAAAATCCTATAGCTAACATAAAAAGTAATGGTGATAAATGTGAAGCTTTCTCACTAAGATTAGGAACAAGGCAAGGGTGTCTCATATTATTTCTTTTCAACATCACACAACAAGCACTAGCTGATGCAATAAGACAAAAATGGGATAAAATATATACAGATGGAAAGGAAGAAATACAGTGGTCTTTGTTCATAGTTGGCACAATTGTCTATGCAGAAAATTTTTTAAAAATTTAAGAAAAATCTTCTGTAGCTAATAAGCAGGTACAGCAAGGTTACAGAATTGAAGATTAATAAAGTAAACTGCTTTCCTCTATATTAGCAATAAAAAAGTATAATTTTATTAAAAACAAAATTCCATTTACATTAGCACCTCCTAAAATTAAATACTTAGATACAGTCTTAAAAAATACAAGATCTATATAAGGAAACTATAAAAATCTGATTGAAGATATAAAAGAATAACCAAATAAATGGAAAAATACTCCAGGTTCATGGAAAGACAATCCTGATACTGTCAAGATGTCAGTTCTTCCTCATTTTATCTATAGATTCAATGCAATCTCAATTAAAATCCCAGCAAGTTATTTTGTGGATATTTGTGAACCGAATCCAAAGTTTATGTGGAGAAATAAAAGACTCAGAATAGCCATCACAATATTGAAAGACAAACAAAATGGAGGAATAACACTACTGGACTACAAGACTTACTATAAAGCTACAGTAAACAAGACAATGTCGTATTGGTGAAAGATTAGACAAACAGACCAAAAGAACAGAACAGAGAGTTCAGAAATAGACTCACGTGAATATAATCAACTAACCTGTGATAAAGGTGCAAAGGCAGTATTGTCAATGAATAGTGCCAGAACAACTGGGCATCTACATGCAAAAAGAATGAATGAAGACATAGATATTACATCTCTTAGAAAAATTAGCTCAAAATGAACCATAGATCTAAATGTAAAATGTAAAACTATAAAACCACTGGAAGATAACATAGATGAAAACTTAGATAACCTTAAATATGGTGATGATTTTTAGGTACATCTCAAAGGCATAACCCATGAAAAAATTAATTGTTAAACAGAATTTCATAAAAGTTAAAAACTTCAGCTCTACAAAATATATTAAGAGAATGAGAAGACAAGCCATAGGCAGGAAAAACATATTTGCTAAAGATACATCTGATAAAAATCTGTTACCTAAAATGGACAGGTAACTCTTGAAGCTCAACAATAAGATAATATATAATTCAATTTAAAAATGGTCCAAAGACTTTAACAGACAGCTCACTAAAAAATGCTACATAGATAGGAAATATGCATATGAAAAGATGCTCCGCTGATACAGCATCAGGTAATTGCAAGTTAAAACAATGAGTTACTGCTGTCTACCTATGAGAATGGCCAAAACATGGGACCCTGGACTGACCACACAAGGTGTCAGTGAAGATGTGGAGCAGTAGGAACTCTCATTTATTGCTGATGAGAATGCAAAATGCCACGGCCAGTTAGAAGGTATTTTGGTGTCTTGCAAAACTAAACATACTCTTACTATATGATCCAGCAATCACGTTCCTTTATATTTACCCAAAGGAATTGAAAATTTATGTCCACACAAGAACCTGCACATGGATGTTCATAGCAGTTTTATTTATTCAATTACAAAATCTTAGAAGCAACTAAAATGCTTTTCAATATGTGAATAGATGCAGTGTGGTTCATCCAGATAATGGAATATTATTCAACACTAAAAAGAAATGAGCAGAGAAGAGGTCAGCAAGATGGCAGAATAGGAAGCTCCCCACTTGACCTCCTCCCAGAGATGCACAAGTAAAGAGCTGCACACAGGTCCATTTCCTCTAAGAAAAATTCAAGAGCTAGTTCAGTGACTCCTACACACTGCAACTAAAAAAGTATTCACATCAAAATGGGTAAGAAAAGCTGAGACATGCTTATGTCACAAAATCTACCCTGGTCACGGCACCTTAAAATTGAAGAGAACCCCAAACTCCAAGCTTCTCCCTGAGGAGAGAAGGGTTTAGACCACACATATAGCACCCTGACTTTTACAGCTCTCACTTAAGAGAAAGACTCCTAAATCACCCTAGGAGTGCATGTGGCTCAGCATCCATGAGTTTTTTCTAGAACAAGGAGAACAAAGTGGTTGCCTTAAACAGGTATGTAAGCACTCTCTACTAAATTCCTCTGGGCTCAGTGTAGAACAAGCAGGCAACAACGCCCACATCCTAGTTTCTCCCTGGAAGGAATCTGACTGTACATTTACTCAACGGATGTCTCAGAATATGTCTTCTTACTAGCTGGCATCTGAGAATGGACGTCACAGGTAATTAGTAAGAACTCTCCTACTCTCCACTGCCTGGAGCCTGAACATGCATGAGGCACTTCCTGGGCCTTTTTCCCACTGCTTACACTAGTGATAAAACGAAATCTCCAGCCTCTTCCTTGGAAGAGTTTGTCCCCACATTGAGCACTCCAAGTTTTATAGTTGCCACCAATGGACTGGTTCTTAAATCAGCTACTTTTGAGAGACAACTAGGTTCAGAATTTACAAGTCCCCCGTGACCAAATGAAAGAAAGGGGTGGTTTCAAACAGGCACGATTTTCCTAGCTCAGTGCAGAGTAAGCAGGTCAAAATGTCCACTTTCCAGTATCTCCCAAGGAGTATGACTGCATATGTGATGGTTAATATTAAGTGTCAACTAGATTGGGTTGAAGGATGAAAAGTATTGTTTCTGGCTGTATCTGCATGTTTCTTGAATGTTGCCAGAAGAGATTAATATTTGAGTCAGTGAAATTGGAGAAGAAGACCAACCCTCAGGAAGACCCACCCACAATGTGGGTGGGCACCATCCAATTGGCTGCCAGCATGGCTAGAAAAAGCAGGCAGAGTAAGGTAGAAGAAGCTGACTTGCTGCATCTTCCAGCCTTCATCTTTATTCCATGCTGGATGCTTCCTGCCTTTGAACGTCAGACTCCAAGTTCTTCAGCTTTTGGACTCTTGGACACAATCAAACTCTTTTTATTTGAGACAACATGGATGAACCTGGAGGGAATTATGTTAAGTAAAATAAGCCATGCTCAGAAAGGCAATTACTGCATAATCTCACTTATACAGGAAAAGTAAAAAATTCGAACTTATGGAAGTACAAAGGAGAACGGTGGTTATCAAAGCTGGGATAGGGAGATAGAGAGTGGGGAGATGTTGGTAAAAAAGAAAAAAACTTCATTTAGATAAGAGGAGTAAATTCAATCTATTGTACAACATAATGCCTAGAGTTAATAACAATGCATTGTATTCTGGAAACTTGCTAAAAGAACAGCTTTTAAGTATTCTCACCACAAAAATAAGTGTGTGGGATAATGTATGTATTAATCAGCTCAATTCAGCCATTTCTCATGAAGAACTAGAATGTTCATGAATATCAAATAGAATGGGAGTTAACTGAATTAACTGAACCAATAGAAAACAGAAGTAATTTTTTTTAACTGTGTTTAAAATGCTGCTGATCCTTTATTTTTCAGCGTCAAGGGCACTTTTCTTTTGAGCTATATACAGCTTTTAGCAATTGAGTAAAGTATACTCCTGTGAACAAAATTTGGAGCATATTTGATTCTCTCTACCTGTTTTCTCCAAAATTGGAAACTGTGAGTATTCTTAATTTATGGCAATATAGTTATTTGCATAAGTGCAATAAGAATCTGTTTTCTTTTTTAACAGGATAGAACTGGAGAAATTGATTATTTTACCAAGGCTTTAACTGGAATGGTGTGCTTTCCTTTAAGGAATCAAACTTGACTTGTAAAGCCAGTAAAAGCTCCACGAAGAATTGGCCTCATACTTTGTCTGCAACAGTCCCTGTACAGGGTTTCTGACCTGGGGTGAGTAAAGAATGTCACTTTCTGACAGGTCCAGGAGCCCCAAGTTATCTTGGGACCCCAAATGGAGAGGAATTTACTCGATTCACAGGTATTTGAGGGTACAAACCCATGGATGAGCTTGGCTTTAAAAAGTCTTATCTAAGATTCCTTCTATGGAAGAGAGTTCCATCAAAGCCAATTTAAAAAGAACCTCTGTGAAAAATAATTATTCTTGCTGCACTTTATACAAATAATCAGGCCAAGTATAATAAAGGAAATAACTCTTACCATGATTAGTCTTTAGTAAAAATGAGAAACTGGAGACAGAAATATTATTTTTCAAGAACTATGGTAAATTTGTTATTAAATTCTAGTCTCATCAGTTGTTTTTAAGCTTGTTTCTACAATTTAGGCTAACCCTGCTTATTCCTGTGAACCAACCACTGATCTCTGACTGCTGCTCATGAGAAACAAGGATATCACCTTTTGTCAAAACTTAAGAGTTATGACTGGACCTTACTACCATACTGATGCTTTCTGACTGAGCCTCTCTCTACCCTGAATGCAAGAGACTTCATAGTTAGGCTGGAATATCATCACCCCTATTCAGCCTAAAGAAGTTACAGAAGATGGATCTTTATCCCTCTGTAACCCTTAGAATTAAGGGTTCTCTTATAAAAGAGAGGGGGGAAATGTCAGAGGCATGTGAACCAGAGCAACTCCATCTTAAATAGGAGCTGGGTAAAATGAGGCTGAAACTTACTGGGCTGCATTCCCAGATGGTTAAGGCACTCTAAGTCATAGGATGAGATAGGAGTTCAGCACAAAATACAGGCCATAAAGACCTTGCTGATAAAACAGTTTGCAGTAAAGGAGCTGGCCAAAACCCACCAAAACCAAAATGGTGACGAGAGTGACCTCTGGTTGTCCTCACTGCTACACTCCCACCAGCGACATGATAGTTTACAAATGACATGGCAACACCAGGAAGTTACCCTATATGTTCTAAAAATGGGAGGCATGAATAATCCTCCCCTTGTTTAGCATATCATCAAGAAATAGCCATAAAAATGGGCAACCAGCAGCACTCAGGGCTGCTCTGTCTATGGAGTAGCCATTCTTTTATTCCTTTACTTTCTTAATAAACTTGCTTTCAGTTTACATTGCAGACTCATCCTGAATTATTTCTTGCACGAGATCCAAGAACCCTCTCTTGGGGTCTGGATGAGGGCCCCTTTCCTGTAACATGAGTATTAACTTATTCAAAACTTATGGGGCTTATGGGTATTTACTTATTTAAATTTAAAATGATATTCACAATATTGAAAACGCATTTAATTGTACATTTAAAATATACGGATTGCACTGTGTATAAATTTTATCTCAAATTGAAAAAATCTTTAAAAACACTGGATTTACATACTTCACTTTTCACAGTGGTGTATGCTAGCAATTCTGTAAGTAATTTCTGAGTATTGAATACAGTATTCTAGACTTCAGTTTAAAAGATTGAGGCTAATGACAGCTCATTGGAAAAGAGGAATTAAAAAAAACTTAAGTGAGGAAATTAAATTATAGCCTGTGGCATATAAATATTTTTATAATAAATTTGTAACTGATTCTAGCTTTGTTTGCTTAGCAGACCTAGAAACATTGAAACACAAGGAACAATGAGTGATCCTAACATCCAAATTTTGTTTTCTAAACACCATTCTCCGTCAAAAGAAACCAAGGCTCCATTACAATTCCATCCTGGAATGTCTTGTTGCACCAAAATGTTTTTAAGTAAGTCTTAAAAATTTATATAAGGGATAGATAGGAAAATAAAGTTTTTCTTCAGATACTTCAGGTAAATATTCAGATTTCTTTTCATTTTTAAATTGGATTAATTGGTTTATTATTTGAGTTACTTAAATATTCTGCTTATTAATTTCTTGTCACTTGAATAGTTGCAAATATTTTCTTCATTCTGTGGGGCATCTCTTCCCTTTGTTGATTGCTCCCTTTGCAGTGCAGAAGCTTTTCAGCTGCGTATAATCCTATTTGTCGATATGTGCTTTGGTTGCCTGCTTTTGAGTTCTTTCACAGGAAGTCTTTGCCCAGACCAATATCCTGAAGCACTTCCTCAAAATTTTCTTCCAATAGTTTTACAGTTTTAGATTTACATGTAAGTTGTTAATCCATTTTGATTCAATGTTGGATGTGGTGAGGGATAGGGATCCTGTTTCATTTATCTTTGTATGTATTTCCAGTTTATCCAAGCACCATTTGTTGAAGAAACTATCCTTTTCCCAGTGTATGTTCTTGGCTTCTTTGTAAAAGATGAGTTAACTCTAAATGTGGAGATTTATATCTGGGTTCTCTATTCTGTTTAACTCGTCTATGCATCTTATTTTTATGCCAGTATCATGCTGTTTGGTTACTATATCCTTGCAGTATAATTTGAAGTTGCGTAATGTGATGCCTCCAGCTTTGTTCTTTTTATGATGGCTATAGCTATTCAGTGTCTTTTTTAGACCCATATAAATTTTAGAATAATTTTTCCATTTCTCTGAAGAATTCCATTGGTATTTTGATAGGGATTGCTTTAAATCTGTAGATCACTTTGGGTGAAATATTGAATATACATTATTTTAAAATGTCTGAACATTTTAACAATATTGATTCTTCCAGTCCATGAACATGAGATATCTTTCCATTTTTAGTGTGTCCTCCTTTATTTCTTTAGTCAATGTTCCCTAGCTTTCACTGTAGAAATCTTTCACTTCATTGATTAAGTTTATTCCTAGATATTTCATTTTATTTGTAGTTACTGAAAATAAGATTACTTTATTTCAGAGTGTCTGCTGTTGGAATATATAAATACCACTGACTTTTTTATGCTGATTTTTAAAAAATTATTATTATACTTTAAGTTTTAGGGTACATGTGCACAATGAGCAGGTTAGTTACATATGTATACATGTGCCATGCTGGTGGGCTATCTGAAACTTTACTGAATTCATTTATTAATTCTAATAGTTTTTTGGTAGAGTCTTCAGTTTTTCTAAATATAAGATCATATTGTCTGAAAACAATGACAATTTGACTTCGTATTCAATTCATATGTTCCTTATATCTTTCTCTTCCATAATTGCTCTGGCTAGGACTTTCACTACTATGTGAAGTAACAGTATTGAAAGGCGGCTTATTCCAGATCTTGTCTTAATCCCGATCTTAGAGAACAGCCTTTCTGTTTTTCTCTTTTCAGTATAATATTAGCTGTGGGTTTGTCATATGTGGCCTTTATCATATGGTCAACAGGTATATGAAAAACTGCTCAACATCACGAATCATCAGAAAAATGTAAATCAAAACGAACTATTATCTCACCCTAGTTAAGATGGCTTTTATACAAAAGAAAAAATAACAAAGATGTAGAGAAGGGGAACTCTCATATGCTGTTGATACATATCTAAATTAGCACAGCCACTACAGAAAGCAATATGCAAGTTTCTTAAAAAAATAAATAGAACTACTGTATGGTCCAGCAATCCAGCTGTTTGGTATACATCCAAAGAAAAGGAAATCTATACTGACGAGATATCTGCTCTCCCATGTTTACTGCAGCACTATTCACAATACCCAAAATATGAAATCAACATAGGTGTCCATCAATGGATGAATGAAAACAGAAAATGTGGTACATATGCGGAGTGAAATATTTGGCCATAAAATATGGATGGAACTGGATGAAATAAATGTTATTTGGTCATGAAATAAAGATGGAACTGTAACAACACGGATGGAACTGGAGGACATTATGTTAAGTGAAATAAATCAGGCACAGAAAGGCAAATATCACATGTTCTTACAATTTTGTGAAAGTTAAAAGTTGATCTCATGGTGGTAGAGTTTAGAATGATGATAGTCAGAAGCCGGGAAGGATAATGAGGAAGAAAAGATAAAGCGGAATTTGTTAATCTCTAAAAACTACAGCTAGATAGTAGAAATAAGATCTAGTGATCTGTAGCACAATCAGGTAGGTATAGTTAGCAATAATTTATTGTATATTTTAAAATATTTCGAGAAGTAGATTTAGAAATTTTCCAACACCAAAAATTATAAATGTTTGAGGTAATAGATATCCCAACTACCCTGATTTGATCACTACATAGTGTATGCTTCTATCAAATCAGCACATTTATTCCATAAATATGCACAACTATTTAATATGCACATACAACCATAAATATGCACACACAGAAATTAATGATTAAAAATACTAATCCCAGCAAAATAAGAAAGAAAAGTTTAAGCTGATACTGTAATATCTCCTTGCAACAAAAAGTAATCAAAAGAATAAAACAGCCAGCTTGAAAAAACTCCAACTGGTAAATTCTAGGAAAATTTGAGCCTCAAAATAAATAATTACAGTAACAAATTTTAAGTAGTTTAATAAAATGAGAATTCACAGAAGCCCATACTTATATAAATAAATGGATTGATAAATAATTGGAGAAGAGAAATTTCTTCTTACAGTGACATACCAATGATAGAGAACGATGAAGAACTTAGAAAAGTATCAATATGCGGTAAAACTACTTAGTAAAAGTTTAATAAGAAACAGGATATTTACAGTTTCAAATTATTGCCCCATAAATTAATTATTAATTACAAAGGAAAATGGCAACTTGACATTGAAGAAACCTGGTAGACACTACTTGAATCAAATGATCAAAACTGACATCACCAATTTTGTCAAACCAACGTAAATTTTCTTTCCATATGGTACACTAAGAAGGACATATGATCACTTTTGTTAGCATCCCTGACAATAACAAATTACTTAAATAAGATCATGAAGAAACATCAGATAAGATCAAATTGAGAGACATTTTACAAAATATCTGGCCTGCATTCATGAAATAAATATGTCAAAGTGAAGGAAACAAAGGCTAAAGAAAGGTTTCAATTTACAGACTAAAGAGACATGATAAATTAATCCAAAGCATGAATCTGTATTAGATCCTGGCCAGGAAAAACTAATTCTAAAAAATATTATTGGGACAATTAAAAAAATCTGCATAAGGGCTATAAATTACATAGTATTGTATAAATATAAAATTTTCACATTTTAGTAACAGTATTGTAATATAGAAAATGTGACCTGAAGTATCTTGATATAAAGGGGCACTGTATCTCCAACTTGCTGTCAAATGCTCGTACATAATTTACATGCATGTTTACAGAAAAAATGATAAAGGAAATAGGAAAAGTGTAAACTAATACTGAATCTAAATAAATATTGTATATCAGAGCTCCCTGTACTATTCTTGACATGTTTCAATAAATTTGAAATAAGAAAAATTGCAAGCAAAATATATATGCTGCTAATTAAAGATAATTATCTTTATGTGTTAAAGGGCAAGATTTTCTACCGATTGATATCATGTTCTCAATATACACTACTGAGTATGCATATACAAATAACTTTAAAATGGGTTTTTATAATACAGACTTTTAACTCACGTGGTTACATATCAATAAATATGGCTAAATTACTGTTAATTAATTTATTTGGAATCTACCTATATAGTTTCTAAGTAGGATGCTTTCAAGATGTATTTTTTTCCTAATTAAATTGTGCCTTTTGTGATTAAAATCTAAAGATTCAAGGAATTTAAGAGATTGGCATTTAATTAAGCTTTCTAAATTAAAAAGAAAAATATCTTTCAACTTCACTAAATTAATAGATAATTTAAGATTTTTTCCAGAGGTAGAAGTGTGTGAATGAAAAGTCCTCACTGTATATTGACATGGTGTATTTTAAAATGCATACTTTACATTGTGAAATAAAGTTTAACAAGTTCTCTTGGGAGCATTGTGCTTGGAAAAGGAAATGCGATAGTTCTGACTTAATCCCCTTCACTAAACATAACTTTAAAACTTTTTTCCCCCCTTAAAATGTGACAGTTATACTGGAATTTTAATGTTGTAACAGGGTATGCTCCATCAACAATAGAATGATGCAAAATTTATAAAAAACATGATTTAATTTCAAATGCAAACTTTGATGAGGGTTCTATTGATTATTTGAGCTGAAGCCTGAATTTCAAGTACTACATGTATATAGAAATACAATTGACACATTCTAAAGTGTTCTTATGAGGTTTCTTCTGACATAGCTACTTGTTTACATAAGAGTTCCTATCTCTTTTTTGGGGAGTTATTGTATATTTAGCCATGTAATCACGGTCAACATTAAAAGTTTCAGAAAGGAATAAAGAACAGAGAAAGCAAAAATAGGAGTTCATACAACAGACTTCTCTTCTTGAGTTGTCTAACTTATGTTCGATGGTTAAAGCAAACACTGGAAGAATGCCTGATTTGGGTCTGAATGTATGTAGGGGACTATCAAAGACACTTATAAATATGGTGAGAAAGGAAATGTAAAGAGAAGTAAAGTGTCTATAGTATACATAATGGTATTCGCAGCAACCTGGATGGAGTTGGAGGCCATTATTCTAAGTGAAGTAACTCAGGGGTGGAAAACCAAACATCATATGTTCTCACTGATAAGTGGGAGTTAAGCTATGATGATGCAAATGCCTACTAAGAATGATACAATGGGCACCCAAACGTGATCATTCTTCTTTTTAAAATTCTAACGTAAGTGGCATGTTTTAGAACAAACATGCTATGCTGGTATGATATTTGTTCAAATGCTTGTACATAGTTTGTTGAATGGCTGTAAATGTGTTTTGGTGCACTAGGTGCTGTTTATATACTTATATTTCTGTACTTAGGAAATAAAAATGTACCACATTATTAAAAAATGGTACTGGGACAACTGGCTAACTATATGCAGAAGATTGAAACTGGACCCTTTCCTTACCCCATATACAATAACTAAGATGGACTAAAGACTTAAATATAAAACCCAAAACTGTAAAAGCCCTAGAAGACAACATAGGCAATAGGCACAGTCAAAGGTTTCACGGCAAAGACACCAAAAGCAAATGCAAAAAAATGCTAAAGTTGACAAATGAGATCTAATTAAAGAAATTCTGCACAGCAAAAGAAACTATCAACAGAGTAAACAGACAACATACAGAATGGGAGAAAATTTTTATAAACTATGCATCTAACCAAGGTCTAATATCCAACAACTATAAGAAACTTAAATTTACAAGATAAAAACAAGCCCATTAAAAAGTGGGCTAAGGACATGAACAGACACTTTTCAAAAGAAGGGATACATGCAGCCAACAATCACATGAAAAAAAGCTCAATCCATCACTGATCATTAGAGAAATGCTAATGAAAACCACGATGAGATACCATCTCACACCAGTCAGAATGGCTATTAATACAAAGTCAAAAAATAACAGATGCTGGCAGGGTTGTGGAGAAAAAGGAACATCTATACACTGTTAGAAGGAGTGTAAATTAGTTCAACCATTGTGGAAGACAGTGTGGCAATTCCTCAAAAACCTAAAGACAAAAATACCATTCAATCCAACAATCCCATTACTGGGTGTATATCCAAAGGAATATAAATTTTTCTATTACAAAGACACATGCAGCGCCATTCACAATAGCAGAGACATGGAATCATCCTAAATGCCCATCAGTGAAAGACTGGATAAATAAAATGGAATACATATATACCATGGAATACTATGCAGCCATACAAAAAGAACAAGATTATTTCCTTTGCAGGGACATGAAGCTGGAGGCCATTATCTTTAGCAAACAGAGGAACAGAAAACCAAGTATTGCATGTTCTCACTTATAAGTGGGAACTAAATAATGAGAACACATGGACACACAGTATAACAACACACACTGGGGCCTATCAGAGAGTGGACGATGGGAAGAGGAAGAGAATCAGAAGAAATATCTAATGGGTCCTAGGCTTAATATCTGGGTAATGAAATAATCTGTACAATAAACCCCCATGATAAAAGTTTACTTATGTAACAAACCTACACATGTACCATTGAACTTAAAATGATTTTTTAAAAAAGAAAGATAGCTGCAGGCCAATATCTCAGGAATGGATATGCAAACATCCTTAAAGAATATTAACAAATAGAATTTAGCAACATATAGAAAGAATTATATATCCTTACAATGTGGGTTTTTTACAGGGATACAAAGCTGGTAAACATTTTACAAAATTAATGCAATCTACATATTAACAAGCTAACAAGAAAAAAAAATAATTACACCAAACTACACAGAAATGCCATTTGAGAAAACTCAACATCAACTCATGATGAAAACTCTTAGAAATACAATACTAAGGAAGACTTCCTGAATTTGATAAAGATCATCTACAATGAGTGAACCAACAAAAAGACTAAAAAATTCTATAGATTATATCATTCTTAATTATCTAAGACTGAATGCTTTCCCAATAAGATCCAAGCCAAAGTAAGTTTGTCTTCTCCAAACACTGTTACCCAGAACAGTGCTAGAAGTTATAACTAGTGTATACAAACAAAAGAAAATAAAAATCTTACAGATCAGTTAGGAAGAAATGAACCGCTCCCTTTTTGCAGATGGCAAAATTATCTACTTAGAAAACCCCAAGATATTTACAAAATACATACATTTTTAAAACCCTAGAACTAAAATGTTAGGTTAGCAAAATGGCATGATACAGGTAAATATACAAATATCCTTTATATATCTATATGTTATTGATGAACATATGAGCAACAAAATTAAAAATACAATGCTACTTATATTGCTCAAAAAATTAAATACTAAGATGTAAATCAAACAAAATATATTTAGTAACTGAAGGTTGAAATCTACACAACCTTGATAAAAGTAAATAAAGATCTAAATAAACAGAGATGCATACAGTATGTCCTCATAAATGTTGTCTACAGGTTCTTGAAAACGGTGACTTTAAATGAACCAACATATAATAAAACCAATTTTCCCATAGGCTAACTGATACAAACAAAACAAGTTCCTGTGGCACATTTCAGGTCACAAGAAACATCACCAAGTTTTTAAATAAAGACCAAAACACCTCTGATATTAAACATTAAAATAAATTGAGTTATACAAACGTTTAAGAAAGATTAACAAAAACAAGCCAAAAAATATTTATTATTCAATTGTTCCAGGTCAGGGCCACAGGTCCCTGAATCCTATACCAGCAGCTTGGGGCACAAGGTAGGAACCAACCCTGGACAGGACACTATCTGGTCACAGGATGCACACACACACACACACACACACACACACACATACTCTCTCTCTCTCTCTCTCCAACTGGACATTTGGACATTGCATTTTAATGTGCACATCTTTGAAATGTGAGATATAACCAGAACACCCAGACTTAGGAAGAATGTACAAACTCCATGCAGACAATAGCCCTGGCTGAGAATTGAATTTTTTTCTCATCAACATTATACAAAAACAATGTTCGAAGACATGTTATTCAAGGACCTTCTGTATAATGTTCTTAAATTTAATGACTCAACATTCTAAAGATTAACGTAATTCCTATCAAAATCAAAACAAGATATTTTGTAGATATAGATAATAATAACACTTATATGGAAAAGCCAAAGAACTAGAATAGCAAAAATAAACTTTGAAAAACAAATAATATGAGAATAATCAGTCTAACTTATTTAAGAACTCGTTATGTAGCTAGAGTAACCAACACTTGGTTGTATTAATGAAGGGATAGACACACAAATCAATAAAACAGAAGAGAGAATCAATAAAGGCCACAAAAATGTGCCTAACTAATTTTTGAAAAAAGGTAGAAAATTAGACAGCTACAGGGAAAAAAGGAAACAGCAATGGCTTAAGTCCTCACACTTTATACAATGTTAATTCAATATGGATCACAGGTAAATTTATCAGTTAAACATAAAACTTTTGGAAAAAACAGAAATTATTGTGTTCTAGAGCTGGGCAAATGTATCTTAGACTTGACACCAAATGATAATCCATAAAAGGAAATTTTAATACATTGGTCTTCATCAAATTAAAAAGCAAGACAAAACTTACGCTCTGTGAAATACCCTGATACAGTTAACGAAAAGCAAAGTTACTTCCTGGGAAATAATATATCCAATAAAGCACTAGTATCTAAGATATATAAAGACTGCTCAAAATGTAACAATAAAAACAAAACCAAATTCAATTAGAAAATGGGGAAACTATTTTGAATAATGCTGCAATAAACATATGTGTGAATGTGTCTTTATAGTAGAATTATTTATAATCCTTTGGGTATATACCCAGTAATGTGATTGCCGAGTCAAATGGTATTTCTGGTTCTAGATCCCTGAGGAATCTCCACACTGTTTTCCACAATGATTGAACTAATTTACACTCCCACCAACAGTGTAAAAGCATTCCTCTTTCTCCACATCCTCTCCAGCATCTGTTGTTTCCTGATTTTTTTAATAATCACCATTCTAACTGGTGTGAGATGGTATCTGATTGTGGTTTTGATTTGCATTTCTGTAATGACCAGTGATAATGGGCTTTTTTTCATGTTTGTTGACCACATAAACGTCTTCTTTTGAAAAGAGTCTGTTCATATCCTTCGCCCACTTTTTGAAGGGGTTCTTTCTTTTTTTCTTATAAATTTGTTTAAGTTCCTTATAGATTCTAGATATTAGCCTTTTGTCAGATGGACAGATTGCAAAACTCTTCTCGCATTCTGTAGGTTGTCTGTTCACTCTGACGATATTTTCTTTTGCTGTGCAGAACCTCTTTAGTTTAATTAGATCCCATTTGTCAATTTTGGCTTTTGTTGCCATTGCTTTTGGTGTTTTAGTCATGAAGTCTTTGCCTATGTCTATGTTCTGAATGGCATTGCCTAGGTTTTCTTCTAGGGTTTTTATGGTTTGGGGTTTTATGTTTAAGTCTTTAATCCATCTTGAAGTAATTTTGTATAAGGTGTAAGGAAAGGGTCCAGTTTCAGTTTTCTGCATCTGGCTAGCCAGCTTTCTCCGCACCATTTATTAGCTGAACAATGAGAACACATGGACACGGAGGGAAATATCACACATCATGGCCTGTCACGGAGTGGGGGACTAGGGGAGGGATAGCATTAGGAGAAATACCTAATGTAGATGACGGGTTGATGGGTGCAGCAAACCACCATGGCACGTGTATACCTATGTAACAAACCTGCACATTCTGCACATGTATCCTAGAACTTAAAGTATAATAAAAAAAAAGGAAGAAAGAAAATTAGCAAAGTGCAGGAAGGGACATTTCACTGAAGAAGATACATATAGGGCAAATAAGCACATGAAAAAATGTTCAGCAACAATGTCATTAGTAATGTGCAACCACCATAAAACCAAACAAATGCACTATTGGACATTTATCAATGATTAAAGACATATTCACACAAGAATCTGGACATAAATGTTTTTAGTAACTTTGTTACAAAAGTCAAAAGTAGGAAACGATCACAATGTTCTTCAATGAATAAATGGTTGTCTTAGTCAGTTTGGGCTGCTATAACAAAACACCTTAGACTGGGTAATTTATAATCAACAAAATATATTATATATACTTATAATATATATATACACACACGTATATGTACATATACGTGTGTGTATGTGTGTCTTGGGGAAACCAGCCCCACACCACTCAGTGGGTACCCCAAGTCCAGCAGAGACAAAAGAATTAGAAAGAGATAGAGTAAGTGTTTAAAAGGTGGGTCCAGGGGACTGGAGCGATGGAGGCTTGCTCACCACCCAGAGCTCTCTGGCCCCGCCTAATTTATTGGTTGACAAGCTCTTTGTTCTTAGGGCAGATGGGAGGGGTAGGAAGGGATGAGGAAAAGGATTAATCAGTGAAGGAGAACTCGTGAGTTATTAAATAAGATGTATAGCAGTGGCAGTTTCTGTGAATTTCCTTGAGCAAAGGTGTGTGTCTAAACTACTTAAGATCTTTAACTTATCAGGACTGAAATGGGTGGAAGCAGGTTTCAGGAGGAGCCAAGATGTTTGATTGTACTCCACGGCTTCAAGGGAGTGTTTTATACATACATATATGTTTCTGGGACAGACAGAGAGAAAAGGAGATTTATTATGAGAATTGACTTATGTAATTATGGAGGTGAAGAAGTCCCATGGTTTTCTGTATGCAAGCTAGAGAAACAGGGAAGATAGTGGTATAATTCAGTATGAGTCTGAAGGCCCAAGAACCTGTGAGGGGCCACTAGTATAAGTTCCAAAGTCTGAAGACCCAAAAACCTGGAGTTGTGATGTCAGAGGGCAGAATAAGATGGTTGTCTCCATTACAGAAAAGAAAGCAAATTCACCCTTATTCTGCCTTTTTTTTTTAATTTGGCCATCAGTGGATTGGTGAGGGTGATCTTTATTCAGTCTACTGATTCAAATGCTAGTGTTTTTCAGAAGCACCTTTACAGACCTACACAGAAATAATGGATTGTTTTTTTGTTTTTATCAGCTATCTAAATATGCTTTAACACAGTTGACATAAATTGACATCTAAAATATTAACCATTATACACCTATACCAAAAAATACTACTCATCAATATAAAGGAATTAAATATTGATACACACAGCAACCTGGACGAATCTCCAGAGGATTTTGCCGATTGAAAAAAATGCAATATCAAAATATAAAATACTGTATTATTTCATCTACATAATATTCTTGTGACAAAATTATAAAAATGGAGAACAGACAATTGGTTGCCAGGGGTTAAAGAGGGAGTGAGTGGGAAATGGATGTGATTATAAAAGGGCCACATGAGAGATCTTTCTACATGAAAGATCATCTACATGATCTTTCTGTATTATTCCTTATAATTGTAGTTGATTCTACAATTATCTCAATATAAAAAGTTTGCTTTAAAAAAACAAGACCACCAGAAAATCAAATATGTATGTTTGAATAAAAACACATTCAGTAAACTAAAAAGCATTAAGTGAAAAGAGAAGTTCACTTCATGAATTTGGTAATTGAGCTTTTTTTGCTATGAGCTTAGCTCTTGCGTTTGTTTTCAAGTCAGATGTAAGGTCATACCTTGGGCACAGACACAAATGCACACATACCACGTGCATTAACTTAAGAATAAACAGCAGTACTTTTGTATTTTTACTAAAAGACAGGAATTATGTGAAGTGTTTCTTTGTAACTGTGTTCCAGGCACGGAGCCTGACATGAAAAAGGTGATATTCTGTAAGCATCAGTCATATTGACTGATAAATCAATAACTGTCAACACATGTTTTCCCACACAAAGAAACTCTAACCCAAATATCCCGACATTGTAGCAGGAAACATGCAGATAAAGATAGGTGGGACAATGATGTTGACATTCTTTTTTTTTTTTTTGAGATGGAGTCTTGCTCTGCTACCCAGACTGGAGTGCAGTGGTGTGGTCTCAGCTCACTGCAACCTCTGCCTCCCAGGTTCAAGCGATTCTCCTGCCTCAGCCTCCCAAGTAGCTGAGATTACAGGTGCCTGCCACCACGCCTAGCTAATTTTTGTATTTTTAGTAGAGACAGGGTTTCACCATGTTGGCCAGGCTGGTCACGAACTCCTGACCTCAGGTGATCCACCTACCTTGGCCTCCCAATGTGCTGGGATTACAGGTGTGAGCCACCATTCCCAGCCGATGTTGACATTCTTTCAGAAATCTGAAATGATGAGGAGGCATCTCAATAAAAACCCATTTCTAGAGTCTAGACTTTAAAGTAGAAGTTAGCATGTGGCAGTACTTTCTTTAGCCACCAAATCATTTGAAGATTTGTTTTTACCTCTTGACCATAAATTATAAGATCATAAAACTTTTATGTGGTAGGATAGTTTGAATTTAGAGAAAAATGCTATACTTAAATTGTAATTAGCTATAGTGATATTATTTGAAAAAAATCACTGGATTAATTTTATTTAGTTGGTGTAGACAATGAAAACCTGGCTGAGTCATAAATGGGAGTCATAAATGAGAAGCCTCTGAGGCCTTTCTCAGTATTAACCTGGAATAATAGGATTTTAAAAATCTGATACTGTTTAATCTGCCAAAATCCACTGACTGACTGACTTTCCTTGGATGCATAAAGATTTAGACTTTGTGTTCCTTGGAGACAAGCAGACTTTCAAGTACTTTGCCACCCAGTGCCATCGACATTGTGGGCAATGTAACCTGCTAGCAGAAATAACCTGCTTAAGTTTGAGAACTTTTTCTTTTTCCCCATTGGGTCTAGGAAACAGTAGGGGACAACAGCATTAAAACTGATATGTGTTTTACTCATATCTAGTTTCTCTTTGCTTTGGATGTCAGATTCCACAGAGTCGAATATAAATAAATTAAAAATAGCCTTACTTTTTAGTCTTTAAAAGTGAAAAAAAAAGTGTGCCAATTTATGTTGAACATTTACACCACTTGAATTGACTATTAAGTGTGTTATTACAGCTCATAACTTGATAGAACAGAAGCAAAAAGCAAAAAATAATAATAAAAAAACTAAAAGGTAACTGGCATTTCATGGGGCAGTGTTTTCAGACAGGTAAAGGAAAAGGACCCTTAGACATGGTCTACATTTTCCCTGACTTCATTTACAAGCTAGACAAAGTTGAGGCCTAAATGGAGGAGCACACCATTCATTCCAGCCCTGTCTATCCCCAAGTTCTTCAGCTCTCTAGGAGGTGTTCCCTAGAGAGAATTAGTACAGTTTTGCACATTCTCATAGACACTGGATGCTAGGCCACTGCTGAAGCTGAGCTCAGAGATAAACCATAAAATACTTGAAACTGCAGCCGACTTCCTCTAGCTTAAATGTAACAAGAACAACATGGTAGCTAAAATATTGATGGTTGGTGATAGGGCTAAAAATAGATAAAGTTAATCTAATTAAATTGCGACTAAGCCATGGTTCAACTTAACAACAAGAGAAATCTGAATAATTAGCCCGTTACAAATGCCAGATAAAAGACAGGCCCTGCACATTGTTGTAAAGAGACAAAACCAAATATTATTATAATTTTGTCTCCACTGTAATTTTGTTATCAATATCTGTAATATAATAAAATAGTATGAGTCAAGCAAAGCAGAAAAATATCAGTCATAATTAAGAAAAAGCATAGTCAACAAATGATGCCCTATAGATGACCTAGTATTTAGAATTATCAGACAAAGCCTCTAAAGTAATAATTTAAAATATGCTAAAGAATGGATGAAAGAAATGTGAAGCTGAAAATTTTGGGTGAAGGGGAAAAAACCATGATTTGAAACTAACACAAGGAAGAAGACAGCAAGCTCATTCCTCCTCCTAGAGACAGAGGAACAGAAGAAAAAAAATCTTCTGTGCAGAGTTAGAAGCAACTTATGTGGAAACAGTAGGTGGCAGATAGACTATCTGTCCAAAAAAGAACAGGACTACCAAAGAGTCCAACTTAAGTAAAACGTATCTGGCACTTAATACAAAATATTAGGCAACACATTGTGTTTTTATATATGCTCTCAATTAATCTATACCATAATGTAATCAAGCACCTATAATTCAGAATTATGCAGATAAGAACACTGAAACACTGAGAAATGAAATAATTATGCCAAATGTCAGATATAGGTATATCGTTTATATATATATATAATATACATAGTAGAATATATATAAGTGTAAAAGTCTAGCATTGTTACCATGAACAACACTGCCACTTAGAGGGCTAATATTAATAGAAGAGAAAGAGGGATGGAGAATATATGTCATAGATGATAATATCATATGAAAATGATATTTCAATTATGAGAACGTGTACTTTTATGTTTATTTTTATTCTTAGCTATGAACAGCACCTTAAAAGACAAGCCATTTTCAAAACTTCTCCCAATACAAAATTAATCAAACATCTTGATTGATAAATTTCATAAAATTTACTCCAGCTGTGATATATTTAAATATCCCTGCAGTGCAGTGGTTCTCCAAGGGCAGGAATTTGTCCCGCAGGGTACATTTGATGATCTCTGAAGATACTCTTGATTGTCACAACTGTAAGGGCACTACTGGCATCTGGAGAGTAGAGGGTTAGGGGTGCTGCTAGACATCTTACAATGCATAAACAGTTCCACGCTACAAAATGTCAACAGTGTAGAGGTCACCACAGTGGGAAATACTTGACTCAGGGCAAAAACTGTCCCAAATTAAATGTACTGATAAGCGGTCATCTCTGAAAAAGATGTTGCTTTGCCTTAAAGAGCTCAGGTCCCTTTATTTAACATGTATACATGTTCAGTGAAAAGTTAAAAATACTTCCATCATTTGAATTAACTTGTGATATCTTTTGGATTCTCATTCTTCACCATGTTTTCTTCATAATAAACTCCAGCATGGAGATGTAAAAACAAAGACAAGGGCAAAGAACAGGCCACAGTTGCCTGTCACTGAGAAGCATGGGCAGGAGAAATAGGTACTCCTGGAAATTCCATCTAGGTTTTTATTCAATAGTTTTATGTCATTGTAGGAAGAAGGAAATGTTCACATCACTATTTGTGTAGGATATATAATCACTTAATCAGAATTTATAACTTGCAAGCTTAGTCTTCTGTTCTTAGTTTTTTTTAGAGAAGAGAATTCTTAGCATTAGAATTATTCTTTCTCTCAATTTCTTTCCACAAACCTAAATATGAACAAATCTGAATCTAGTTGTTCTTAGTTTTAAATTAAATTCCACTAGCTAAAGCCTGAACAATTGTATTAAGCTTTCTTGACCTCATCTTGCTCACTCTTAAAATAGACATGATAACAAAATAATATCTTAAGACTAGCAAACGAGGCAATAATTCATAAAGCATCTAACATAGTAGGTAGGCAGAGAGTAGGTACTTAGATATTTTACTTTCCTCTTCCTGACATCTCACTAATGCAAACAGAATCTTCTGGGTCCATCTTCTGATTTTTGACTAGTTTGAGAGACACTGGGTTAACAAAACACAAGATGTATAGAATATATACACTGAACCAATTTGTAGTCTTTTATTCCTCACCCCTTGCCACCCTTTCCCTCTGAGTCCCCAAAGTCCACTGTGTCATTCTTACGCTTTTGCATCCTGCATCCTGCTCGGGAAATGGGTGCACCAAAATCTCGCAGCTCACCACTAAAGAACTTACTCATGTAACCAAATACCACCTGTTCCCTCAAAACCTATGGAAACAAACTTTTTTAAATTTTAAAAATAAAATAAAATAATCTCACTGCCAAAAATTATATAACATGGAAACAATGTATTATTAAATATATAAATGAAATCAAGGATTATCCTGTCACATCTTCCCTGGTATTTCTTTGCAGTAACACAATTTAAAGAGCAAGGTTGAAAGGAAATGGAATCCATTTGAATTTTTGTATCCACTTGACCTTCATATTTGTCATTTACTTGTCATTTACTTGTTCAATTAATATTTTCTGTAAAATTTACTTTGAATAACTACTTGTCTTTAGTTTTTAAATACAATCGTCAAAGAAAACACAGCTTTTTTCAGAAATACATGCAAACGTTTCTGAAATTGCATTAAGGACTTAATGTGATAGCATTATGTATCCCTTTCTTGTAGAATCAAGAAGGAAGTGGAACTAGAGTAACTTTCTGTAAATTATTATTGTGGCAGTGCCAAGAAAATAATCCCAGTAAACTTCTAACTCTTTTCTAGGTTTTCATATATGCTTTATTTGATGCATCACATAAGTGTTTCTAAAAATAAATCCATTTGGAAGCTTTGAAACTTAGCTAAGCCTTAACCATTAAGAGAAATTACAAATTGTATATCATATTTAGAAAACTGTTACAAGGCTGGGCGCGGTGCTCACGTCTGTAATCCCAGCCCTTTGGGAGGCTGAGGCGGGTGGATCATGAGGTCAGGAGTTCAAGGCTAGCCTCACCAACATGGAGAAGCCCCATCTCTACTACAAATACAAACATTAGCTGGGTGTGGTGGTGCACGCCTGTAATCCCAGCTACTCAGGAGGCTGAGGCAGGAGAATCACCTGAACCACAGAGGCAGAGGTTGCAGTGAGCCGAGACTGTGCCACTGCATTTCAGCCTGGGCAACAGAGCAAGACTCCATCTCAAAATGAAAGAAAGGAGAGAAAGAAAAAAGGAAAGGAAAGGAAAAGAGAGGAGAGGAGAGGAGAGGAGAAGAGAGGAAAGGAGAAAGGAAGGAAGGAAAGAAGGAGGGAAGGAAGGAAGGAAAGAAGGAAGGAAGAAAGAAAGAAAGAAAGAAAAAGAGAAAGAAAGAAAGAAAAAGGGGAGAGAGAAAGAGAATTGTTACAGTAATATTTAAATATATGTATATATAAAATATTTCTCTGGAGATTAAAAGGATATTAGAGATTATCTAATCCAACCCTATTCAGTACAGAGATGAGAAAACTGAAGTCTAAGTACTTTAAGATACATGTTGGACTACACAACTCTAGTGTAGTAAAGATTAAACTGATACCCTAATGTTCTGATACTACGTTCAGAGTTATTTGCACAGCCTTGGCTATGCTCATAATATTTTGAGGTATGATTATCAAGATAGGCTTTCATAATTTATCAGTTTCTATTAATTCCTCCTGCATGTTAAATAGACAATGATCCAAATATACTAATGACTATTAGTTGTTGTTTTTTAAGTGAAGCTAAATCATTAATACAAAAGTAAACACTTCCGTAGAATCCGTAATTGGTGAATATCTATTTGAAGAGAGGTGTATGTTATTTGATCTTAAAAAGTAAACTTCTTTTACCACCTATAAAAATAAATCTGATAATGCATTGGGGATAAAAGAATAAAAATTCTGGAAAAGAGAGAGGGCATTTTTTTTACAAAGTAGATAAAAGCAGAAGCATTTAGTATTGTCGGAAATTTTACTAGATTAATCAATAAACAAAATCAGAAAGTATTAGACCTATTGGTCTTAATATTTTTCAGCCTCAATTCAGCTGAAGGATAAGCCACATCCCATCAGTAACTGGGACTATTTAGCTCAATGTTAGTAGGGACGGCCGGGCACAGTGGCTCACACCTGTAATCCCAGCACTTTGGGAGGCCGAGGTGGGCGGATCACAAGGTCAGGAGATCGAGACCATCCTGGCTAACACAGTGAAACCGTGTCTCTACTAAAAAAAAAAAAAAAAAAAAAAAAAAAAAATTAGCTGGGCGTGGTGGCAGGCGCCTGTAGTCCCAGCTACTTGGGAGGCTGAGGCAGGAGAATGGCGTGAACCCAGGAGGTGGAGCTTGCAGTGAGCTGAGATTGCACCACTGCACTCCAGCCTGGGTGACAGAGCGAGACTCCGCCTCAAAAAAAAAAAAAAATGTTAGTAGGGACTTGGAGAAAGACTTGGTAAAAGTGGGTAAATGCCTTGAAATTTTTTTTAAATACTCTCTCTGACAGATAATTTTATACACTATATGTGATATACAACCTACTTTGTAAGCTTATTTTGTAGTTTGAAAGACAGGTTTTGAGTAATTGACAGATAATAAACTTAAAAAGTTACTAACTTCTAAACCCTGATTGTCTTTGTGTACTTCCACAATTTATTGCTTTAATTGTACTCCACAATTTATGTGGAGGTGGGAAATTTGAACTGGATTGATATTCATCCATCACCACATTCACCATCTTCATCATAGACTAACATTTAAAATTTTTAAGATAAATTAAAATCGCAATGGGGCTAATAATGAAATAATAGTGAACATGGATTAATTCATATAACCTAGTTTTGAAATGAGTATAGACTTATTTGTGATCATTTTAGTATATTGGCCTTTATTTCTGCAAGAATTCTTCCTATATTGGTCAATTGGTGGTTTAAGAATACGTGTACAGAAATTAAAATTTCACTAGCAAGATATTAATTAAAAGGAATTACATTTTGGCTTAAGAATCAGATAGAATATTAAAAATATATGATTCTGAACATCATCTGTATATCTTTTCCCCCACAATTAATTTACGTCACACAATTTCTGAAGGAATTATTTGGGAAACATTCCGCAACACTGTCTTTTTTATTGCTGCTGTATTTTTGTTTGTTTGTTTTATTTGTTTGTTTTTATTTCAATAGCTTTAGGGATACAAGTAGTTTCTGGTTGCATGGATAAATTGTATAGTGGTGAAGTCTGGACTTTTAGTGCAGCAACAATACTGATTTTGCATAACTTTCTCTTACCTCTATCTTCCTTACCTCCATTTCTTCCCCTGATCAAGTCCTTTTCTATTATGCAAACTCTATACACAGCTAATTTTCATGCACAGAAAGGTCCCAGTAAAGTACCCTTTCTTTTTGGCTCTCACTGCTTTTCTACAATGATCTTTTGTATTCTCCACCTCCATTCTACTCTCTCTCCTCTTCATTGCTGCTGCTGAATAGGCTATGCATTATATGCCATCATAAAGTATTCCAAGTCACCAAACATGGGAAAACTAAATAAAAAGTTAAATAATTATAGTAACGGATTGTAGTGCATTGAGTAAAAGAAATATCAATTAGGCCATACTAATATAAATAAATAGTAGAATAAGTAAATGGAGCGGATAGCTCTTTGTTACATAATATGCCAATTAAATATAAAAGAAATTATGAGAACAGAAAAACACCCTTTGGCAAATATCACAGTAACATTTATATATCAATAGATGCTAAAAACGGGCAAAAGTTCAAGAAAAAGCAGGACATTTAAATAGTCCTTAGGTATTTTCCCATAAACGTACTATCAATTACAAAGAAAAAACAGTAATTTTACAGTGGAGTCACCTGGAAGATGCCATTTTAAAAGATAACATTATCCATAATGAAATAAGTTGATATTCAGGTAAGAAAGAGAGAGCTGGTTTGGTTTATTTTTTTTTCTTTTTTTTTTTTCTAATCAGTCTCTGCTTATCCATGTTTTGGTTTATTGTAGTTTGCTTAGCCTCTTGTTTGTTGGGTGGTTTTCACTTCAAGTGTGCTCAGGAGAAAAGAAACAAATGCACATTAGTAACACAAATGTTTATTATATGCTAGAGTCAGTAAATTCAGCCAAAGTAAAAAGGGAATTATTTTTCTTAATTTGAGATTTTACTGTCTGGCCTAGGAGAAATTAATTAATGGTTGCTTTATTGGAAGAGATAATTTATTTAATAACAGACAAGAAAGATAGAATTAGAGTTGGATTATTCACAATTAGCCTCAGAAGAGTGGACTCAGCACTACGATTTTTTCATGCTCCTAGGAATCCTCTTCCATGAATATCCAAGGAACACTTAAAAATTTGTAATGCTCCAAGTTTTTGGAAAAAAGAAGTATTTTCTAAAAAAAAAAAAAAAAAAAGGCTGCAGCTACTGATTTGAGAGCCTTGAAGAGAGAAACTGAAAAAGCCAAGAGTAGCCTGAATTGAGAAGAGAGGTTGAAGTAGAAAAGAGCGACACCCTCCTCTAAGAATCAGATTTCTGTAAAAGTCTAGTCTTGTGAGCTGCAGAGAATCACGTAAAATATTATTCTGAACTTCATACCTTCACAGTCTGTTTGCACCCTAAAATCTCCCTGCCTTTTAGTGAGAGACATTGTGTTCCTATATTATAGTTCTGTGTTTTATATAGAATGAGCTGATACTGCATAGAAATCTGATCAAAAAGAAAGAAAATGCAAAGATGTTCAGACTGGGTAACAGCAGTAAGCTATTTACAGGCAATACAGCAGAAACGTAAGGATAGGTGAAGTTTAAAAAGGCAAGGAGGAACATTTATATACAGTCAAATTCAACTAAAAACAAAGCTGGTGCTGTTATACTAATGATAGAAAAAGCAGTATTTAAGGCAATTTAAAGCATATTACTAGGTTGGTGCAAAAGTGTAATTGCGATTTTTCCTATTACTTTTAATGGCGAAAACCACAATGACTTTTGCACCAACCTAATAGCTAGCCAAAATCCTCACATCACATTACTCTGACTCCTTCTTCCACTTTTAAGGACCCTTTTGATTACATTGGGAGTAGTCAAGATAAGTCTACTGGAAAAAAATTCTCTATTGATGGAGATAAACAGTATCATTTCATAAAAGTAAATATTCATGAAGACATAACAATTTTAAACTGGTATGCACTGAATAATATAACTTCAAAAAATGAAGTAAAAAAATGACAGATACTAAAATAGACAAATACCCAAGTATAATAAAATGTTTTAAAAAGACAACTTTTTCAGTAATTGGTAGAACAACAAAAAATTCAAAATATTTGAACAACATGATTAAATAGCTTTCCACAATGGACGTACATAAACACCACACAAAATAAGTTCAAAATATCCAGTATTTTCTAGCAACTTGGAACACTTTCCAATGATTGCATTATCATGTTTTCTTATCACTATGAATTAATAGCAGTTACAAAAAGGAAACTAGCAAAATGCCCCATATTTATAAATCAAGAAATACGTGTCTATGTAATCCATGAATTAGAGGAAAAAAAGAAAAATTTGGTCTGAATTATTTTGGTCTGGTATTCTAAATAAAAGAGGATGCAGCTCATGTAGTACTTAAACTAAGATTATAAATTTAATGGCATTTTCAGATTCTGTGAAGCACTGAAAGCTAATGAGTTAAACCTTTATCTCAAACAGATAGTAAAAGAAGAAAAAAATAAGACCCTAATAAGTAGGTGGCAGGCAGAATTATGGCTCCCCAAAGAAATCCATCTTAATCACCAGAATCTGCGAATGCATTAATTTACACGGCAATAGAGAATGATGACTGAAGATGGAGTTAAGATGCTAACAAGCTGATCTTAAAATAGGGAAATTATGTGGGATTGTCTGAGCAGGTTGAATGTAATCACAAGGTTCCTTTACCAGTGGAAGGCAGCAACTGAAATCACAAACATGCAATATGAGGATTTGACCTGCCACTGCTGATTTTGACAATAAAGTAAGGATGCCACAGATCTTCGAGAAGCTGCAAAGGGGAAGGAAACAGATTTTTCCTTAGAACTTCCAAAAGGATCAAAGCCCTGCTGACACCTTGCTTTTTGCCTAGTGGAACCTGTATGGGTCTTCTAACCTCTAGACTGTAAGATAATAAATTTGTGTTACTTTAAGCTACTAAATTTGTAGTAACTTATTACAGCAACACTAGAAAACTAATAATATATATAAGAAAGAGAATGATCAAGAATAGAAAATAATCAGCAAAGTAACAGCAATGAAGTTAATCGACAAATTTAGTTCAGGGAAAAGACTAATAAAAAAAGATAAACCTTTTTTGAGACTGACGAAGAAAATAAAGGAGAAATGAAACAAATAAGTAATATAAAGAATGAAAAGGGGAACATCACAACCAATGATGCAGACATTAAAAGTAGTGAGGAGAGGATGCAGCAAACCACCATGGCACATGTATACCTATCTAACAAACCTGCACATTCAGCACATGTATCCCAGAACTTAAAATATAATACAAAAAAAATTTAAAATTTTTAAAAAGTAGTGAGGAGAGTAAAAACAACTTTGGAAAATGTAAATTAAGTGAATAAGTTCTTTATTTTTTTTTTTTTTTGAGACAGAGTCTTACTCTGTCGCCCAGGCTGGAGTGCAGTGGCACAATCTCAGCTCACTGCAAGCTCTGCCTCCCGGGTTCACAGCATTCTTCTGCCTCAGCCTCCCGAGTAGCTGGGACTACAGGCACCCGCCACCACGAACAGCTAACAGCCTCCTGATTAGCTGGGACTACAGGTGCCCGCCACCATACCCGGCTAATTTTTTGTATTTTTAGTAGAGATGGGATTTCACTGTGTTAGCCAGGATGGTCTCGATCTCCCGACCTCATGATCCACCCGCCTCAGCCTCCCAAAGTGCTAGGATTAAAGGTGTGAGCCACCGCACCCAGCCCCTGAATAAGTTCTTAGAAAAACATAACTTAACAAAATAAATTCAATACAGAGTAAAAAATCTGAATAATCCCTTAATTACTAAACAAAATTAATCAGCAGTGAAAACATCTTCCCTTAAAGAAATTGGCCAGTATAAAGCCAACCAACTTGTGCACCACATTCCAGGGCCAACAGTGACGTATTTGTGGTGAGAGGCAAATAATCTAAATTAATTCAATCAACTTGTAATTCAGCAGGTCTGTTTGATGTTTGAGAAATGAGATACTATTTTATTGAACTTGAACTCAGCTCCTGAAGCTGAAGCAGCCATCTTTGTAACCTCAAAAAGAGGTTAAGATACTGCTAATTCCAGGGAAGACAGGGAAAAGGAAAGAGAAAACACCATCAAATACATCAGCGACAGCCCTGAGCTACTGGTATAAAACAAACCTGAAGTATGTCCTACCTCTGAACTTTCAATATTTTAATAAAATAATATATCTTCTTTCATAATGTAGGTGGTGTGGCTTTTCTAATTTTGAAACCTAAAAAAATGCAGATTATGTGATTCTTGAATGAATGAGTGAATGAATGGTTATACAGGTAAATTGCTCACTCTGTTAGTGAATGAAAACTAATTACAATGGGTAAAGACAGATCACTGTGTGAACACTTACAGAAACTTAGTAATAAAGTATAGTGATTAATGAATTTCAACTATGAAATTAGTTTTCCTTTATATAAGGCTGAAATAAAAACAAGATCTACATTAAAAAAATGCATTCTTTACTTTCACCATTAGCAGCAATTGTCTTAGAGATGATAACATTATAGTTTCAACATTTAATTATGCTGAAATATGAACAAATTCTAAAATATTTCCTGTGATGTTATGTCTCTATTAGTCATAAAAGTTTGATATTAGCAGGAACAAACAGCTTTCATGATGACTTAAATAAATGTCTGAACTGTGAAATCAGTAAAGAGATCACTTCTCAGAGAAAACATAGTAAAAAATATGCTTCCACACAGGGTCAGTAATGCTCTCTAAAAATATTATTCTTAACCCTAAACTATTTAGAGGTTTTAAGTGGGTAAAGAAATTGTGCAATGAAGTGAAATACGTATCAGTTGGTTCATCATTCTCAGCCCAGCAATCTAATGATCATCAGCTACTTAAGTGCCCATTAGAAGCCTAGCATTATGGTGTAATGGGTCATATCATATTCATTAGCTATAGACTGGGCTATAACTTTTAAAAGTAAATGTTACGATATCTAACTGCAGTGAGATTACCTACTGTTGGTGTTTCTTGACAGTGGTGGTGGTTTCAATAGGTACAGCGTGTAGAGCCAAGGGGTTTTTCCAGTCTATTAAAGTTCTATGACAAGTTCCATTTTTGACCTATTTGCTCATTGCCTACTCACCTGGCTGAGGCTAGAGATTATTTGGTATCATATAACAGAGCAAACTCAGCTAGTCCCCAGGGAACAGAAATTTTGGTAGGATTGTATTTGAACTAGCATTTGACTCACTGAGTTAAACAAGGCATTCCAGTCCCAGTTAAAATTTTCAACAACTACAGTTCTGGTCAACATCTTGACTATAATCTGATGAGATATAGCCATATCTGCTCGCATAAGCTTCTTTCAATTACTGGACTAACAAAAACGCTGAAAAAAATAAGTATTATTATTATAAGCTATAAGCTATAGTTATAAGCTAATTTGGGTATAATATTTTACTCAGTGATATATAATCATTGTTTTCATCCTAGAAGCACTCCACTAAAGGGAGATTTCAATCTGTTTAATTCAGTTAAACATTAAGTGTCCTCACTTAATGTTGAGGAAACTGAGGCCTAAAGATCAGGGACATACAGTTTTCTAGAATCTCAATGAAGTGCATATTATCTCTCTAATTGGGAAGAAAAATCAATGTGATAATGTAAAACAAGGATAAACATTAGCAAGAATGGCATTAACACACTGGTACATGTAGACTTTTTTGTTCTCGATCTACCTAATAATGCATTTAATAGTCTTCCCTGGAAGTTCTTATCCATCAAAATGGCACTTTTAAATGCAAACCATTAAGAGAAAAAAATAAAGGTATATTGTTGCTCCCTTTTCTTGGCTCAAATAAAACTTCTTAGAAAACAATGATTCCTGTTCCTTCTGACCATTTACAGAAATATAAACTCATTTAGAAAGTAATACAGAGTCAAGAACCTAGAGTTAAAATGATAAATGGCAAGGAAAAAGAAATTCAGATATTAAAGTCAAGCTTTCAACCTGGTGTCGGAAATGTTGGGTGGGAATCAGGCAAGGAGGGAGGGGTGAACATCACTTCAGTGAGGTTTCCAGAAATTTAGTCCTTCCTTGATAGAATAAAAAATGTCACACCTCTTTATTATATCAATGTACTATAAAGATTATTATAGCCTTAAAAAACTGCTTTGTAATATAAGCAGCCCATAAAATTGATGTTTCTAGCATTACTCCAACAATAAAGACAGTTTTCAATGAAATTCAAAAACTGAATTTACACAAATAGTGTTAAAATACTTTCCCATCTTTCTTGGTAATTATTTAATTTTGTCTTAAATATTGATGAAAGTATCAATACAGTTGCTGTATACTATTTTTACTTGCCGTCATGGTATCTTATTACCATATTTTTATTTCTGGATAGAAAATATTAGAGTAGAATTGCATTCACATACATCCAGAAATATAGACTCCTTTACCTTTGTCCTGTTTCGTAGATCCGTAAGACCAGCCGAAATCAACTGTATCACATCCAATAAAATTTTGTTATGATGTAGCTTTGCAGCCACCAGTAGAATTAAAACATTTTTCTGTAAACTAGCTGAAATTAAAAGATTGTTTATCACTTATGGGCACTTATACTCGTAGGTATCACATGTGATATAGTTTATTTTTACATGGACACTTTTCAATAAAGGTAAGTAGCCTTAAAGAAAGATGACAGATTTTTAATGTTTTTAATGTTCTCATTGGAGAACGTTATCTTATGGAGATTTTTGTGTGTTTTTCTGTTTTGTTTTGTTTTCTTTTAAGGCATGGGAAAAGTGTGCACTTTGCCAGATTAGGATGCTGGAGTTCCTACATAACTGGAACATTGTCCTCTGTGTTGGAAAATATCAGTGTGAAAAATGAGATCAAAATGCTTTTGGTTTCAGAAAACATAAATGAGCAAACAGCTGTAAAGTCTTAGGACTGCATGAGAAACCAATTTGAAATTGAACAACAGAGAGGACATCCATTATTCAAATTGCTATCACTAGATAAGTATAAAATTTATTTGATGTAAACATAATTTCCGAAAGGTAGCTAAGAATTTCTCTCTTCAAATAAAAAATGAAGTTCTGTCCCTAGAGCTTTTGCATACAGCAGTCTAATATTATAGCATTATCTGTGCATTCCAAGTCTTGGATATCAGTTGATATGATGAAAATGAATATAAAGATATTTTTTCCTGGCAAGACTATATTTAATAGTGATTTTACGCATAAGACTTCCCCTGACAATAATGGAGGTTCTGATTCAAAGCAACACATTCCCAACACCTGAGATATTCTGAACGCATCTTTGTTCTTTGCTGAAGGAGCCTAAATAAAATATGTAATTAATACATAATTTAATACTCTTCACCAAACTATTGATGCAGCATTCAAAAGAATCTGAAACATTTAAAAAGGGAGGAAAAAGAGGAAAGAAATCTAGTGTTAAGTCAAATAATGAAGTTGAGATAAGGCATGGAGGTTCATGAGTGTAAGGGGCAAAAGTTGGTGAGCAAATTAACCCAGAAACCTATGCATTAAATGACAGACCATTTTCTCAGGAAAAAAAAAAAAATCACAATTCAACTGGTAAAAATTATTTAAAAGGAAAAAAATCCAATAATTTAAACTGTGGAAATTTTTCCAAGGTCATACAACAAATGAGAAAACAACCATTGAAGAAAATCTACTAAATCTCAGTAAGAACAATGAGAATCTGTGTCATTCGAGACATGAGCCACTCACTTCTCCCTAAACCATGGGTAGGTGTTATGGAAAACAAAGAGATTCCTTTACCCACCCCCCCCCCCCAGATTCCAGTCTAGGGCTATGGTTTCACTCTGAGAGGACGTGACTGTCACTGACATTTTTCAACCCCCATCCCCATGCTGCCGAAGCTCCATTCCAGACAGGTACCGCAAGAGGACCAAGGACAACAGGCAAAGAATACTGGGATCCTGTTTGTCCCTGCCCCCACTTGCTTGTGAAACAGGAGAGTTCCTTGATCCCCCTCCCAGGACATGGGTGTGACTTGCCTGTTCGGTTAGTTGACACCACTGCCCAAACCTCTGAGGGGAGTGACAGCATGCAGACGGACAGGTGCAGGGACCCAAGGGGGTGTGTGTTCCAGTGTGCCCTTAGCCCTGCTTTTCACAAACAGCTTAAGTGTTAACCATCTCAGTGGACTCTTTTTTGCCTTTCTGCAAGGGCAGAGGGCCAGTGTGACAGCTTTCTGTATCTCAAGCTCTTGTCCAGGGTCCCAGAAGACTCGAGTCACACAGGGACTTGAAGGATGAATACAGAGGTTTTATTGAGTGGTGGAGGTGGCTCTCGTAAGGATGGATGGGAAGCCAGAATGGGGGATGGAGTGGGAATGTTAAAGGCATGTGAACCAGAGCAACTCCATCTTAAATAGGAGCTGGGTAAAATGAGGCTGAGACTGAAACCTACTGGGTGCATTCCTGGACGGTTAAGGCATTCTAAATCACAGGATGAGATAGGAGGTCAGCACAAAACACAGGTCATAAAGACCTTGCTGATAAAACAGTCTGCAGTAAAGGAGCAGGCCAAAATCTACCAAAACCAAGATGGCCACGAGTGTGACCGCTGGTCGTCCTCACTACTACACTCCCACCACCTCCATAACAGTTTACAAATACCATGACAATGTCAGGAAGTTACCTTATATGGTTTAAAGAGGGGAGGCATGAATAATCTACCCCTTGTTTAGCATATCGCCAATAAATAACCACGAAAATGGGCAACCAGCAGCCTTCGGGGCTGCTCTGTCTATGGAATAGCCGTTCTTCTATTCCTTTACTTTCTTAATAAACTTGCTTTCACTTTGCACCATGGACTTGACCTGAATTCTTTCTTGCGCAAGATCCAAGAACCCTCCCTAGGGGTCTAAATCAGGACACCTTTCCTGTAACATATTTCTGGTGACCACAGAAGGGACTATAGTGCAAAAGCCCTGACCCGTTGGCTACCTTTGGATAAGTGCTGGAGTCCTGTAACAGGGAGATGATCTCCCCCTGGAGGCTGGCCATCCAGCTGCCAAATTCCTCTCCAACTGCCCCCAGTCAAACTCCTCTCTGGGTTCAGACGTTTCCCCTCTTCTCTTTATCTGCTGCCTCGTTCGCCATTCATCTGTTTTTCTCATCTCCTTGTCTGCTCATCTGCTTCTGTGTTTTGGGGTTTACATGGGTACAGGATAGGGGTCATGGCAAAAGGCAACTTTTTGAGTGTGAAAACAGAAATGCCTGTTCCCACTTAGGGCCACAGGTCCAGGCTTGCAAAGGAACCACCCTCTTCTACCCAGTGTTTCCCTGTCTCCTGTCCATATCATGTGTAGGGCTAAGGTTCTGTGCCAGAATGGAACCCAGTCACCCAATAGTACCCAATAAAAAAGTAAGGTCATCACTACAGGGAAAGCAGATTCCCACTCCCAGTTTTGAAGTGGTATAAGACTTCTCAAAGAACAAGGCAATTCATAAAAGACAGAGTTCCACAGCTAAATCTGAAGGCACTGACTTTATTTGGAAAGATATGGAGAAACTTATGTCTAACAGTGATATCAAAAACAAGACAGATCTTGGTTGAGAGCATTTAAGAAGAGACTGGTAGCTATCTAAGTAAAATGCTACAGCAACAGAAGTTCAATATGGAGATCCAGGGTAAGTTCCAGCCAACAATAACCCTCGAAGATTACAGTCAACTCTGGGGGTCAGAAGGGCTATGCATATTATACACTAGGGTCCATCTACTCAGGATCAGTCAGAGTAGGATACAGAGTAAACTGGAAAGCATTCCCCAAAACCTATACAGACCCATCAACAAAGGGTGGAAGTCTCATGGCCACAACCTCTTATTAAACACTGACTGAACAATATACTACACTGACCCAGAGGTAACTGTGATGAAGCTAGACTTAATGATAAGGTCACTAGCAGTCTGGAAATCTGTGTGCATGGTCAAGGGTCTACATTATTAGGATATATCAGAGAGATATCCTCAAAACTACCAGTCCCAACATGGGGCAAAAAATCATAAACTCACTCAAATTTGATGGCAGCCTTTAAGCTGTAAAAGGAAAATAATTCTTGGGACCCCAAAACCACTAAGCTAAAGGGAAAGTCAAGCTGAGAACTCCTTAGGGCAAACCTGCCTCCCATTCTATTCAAAGTCATCCCTCTGAGGCTCCCTGAGACAAATGCTTATCTGATTGTTTCCTCTCTCCTGTTGTTTATGTAGAAATGCAGATTCACTGAGCCAGACAATATTGTGTATTCAGAAGGCAGGCTGATCATGGACTCAAAAGAATGCAACCTTTTGTCTCTTATCTATTTGTAACCTGGAAGCCCCTTCTTCAGTTGTCCCACCCTACCAGACTGAACCAACATACATTTTATGCATATAGATTGACATATCATGTCTCCCTAAAATGTATAAAAGCAAATTGTACCCTCGACCCTCTTGGGCACATGTCTCAGGACTTCCTGAGGCTGCATCATGGGTGTGTCCTTAACTTGTCAAAATAAACTTTCTAAATTAACTGAGAACTGTCTCAGATATTTGGGGTTCACAAAAATATGACATATCCAATGAGAAAGGGCAAAAATGTAAGAAAATAAGAGAGCAGAGAAACATTTCACCAATAACTGGCTTATACTTACACAAAGATAAACACTAGGTAGCCAGGCTGAAAAAGAAAATCAAGGTGAAGAAATATGAGTAGTAACATCAGAGGTTGCACACTGTAGAATCAGTTAAATCAAGTCACTAAACAAACAAAAATTAACTAAGTAAAAAACAACAAGAACTGCCCCTGGGTTGGGGTTGTCACTATCACAAGCTGCTATAATGTATGATCTAAAATATCCAGTTTTTAACAACAATAATAAATATGAGACCTGGAAAGAAACAGGAAACCATAACATATGCAGGGTCAAATTTAGGCAATAGAAACTGCCATTTAAGAGTTCTAGAGGGTAGACTTAAAGATTTCAAAGCAGCTTTTTTTTTTAAATATCCATATATATAAAGAACTAAAGAAAACCATGCTGAAAGAATTACGGATAGGTCTAATGACAGTATCTCATTAAATATTGAATATCAACAAAGAGATAAAAATTATACTAAAGAACCAAGTGAAAACTCTGGAAATTAAAAGTACAATAAGCAGAATGAGATACTGACTGGAAAATTGTACTGTAAACTTGAGCTGACAGAGGGAAAAATCAGTGGACTTGAAGCTAGATCAACAGAGGTTCTGGAATCTGAAAAACAGAAAGAAAAATGAAGAATAAACATAGCCTCAGAGAAATATGAGACACCACTAAGCATTTCAACATATGTGTAACAGGAGTACAAGAAGGACAGAAGAGAAAGAAAGAAACAGAAGCAATATTCTAATAAATCATGACTCATAGCATTTTAAATTTAATGAAAAACAGTAACATACATATTCAAAAAGCACAGTGAACTCTAATTCTCATAAATAAAAAGAGGTTCACACCCAGACACATCAGAATCAAAACATGGAAAGACATAATAAATTCAAAATACTGAAAGCAGTAAGGCAAAAATGATGTATTACATTCAAGGGAACTCCAATAAGATTGACAGCTGGCTTCATATCAAAAACAATAGCAGCTAAAAAGTAGTGTAATTTACATATTCAAAGTGCAGTTAGCAAAAACAAACAAAAACTATTAAACAATAGTATTATATTGAGCAAAACATTTTTTTAAAAAGGTAAATTTTAAATCCCTAGATTTTAAACAAACAAACACGCAAAAATTGAGAAGTTCTATTGTTAGCAGAAATGCCTCATAAAAAGTACTAAACGTTTCTTCGGGATAACAGTAATTTAAATTTTCATGGAAAACAAAGAGTTCCAATAAACGTAAATATGTAACTAATTACAAAACACAGTATAATTCCATATTTCCTAAAAAAACAATTGCATAAAAGATGTATATAATCTTCATATATGTGAGTATATATAAGATATAGAGATATTCTTATGTTATATCTCATTGTTATTATAATTTGAATTTTGCTTATAACTATTGATGATGAACACCATTCAAGTGTTTATTTTTCTTCTTTGATGTCTCCTTATGCCTTTTTACTATTTTCAAATTGGATTATTTGTCTGATTTTTACTGTTGAGGTTTAAATAGTCTTAATTTAGTCTAGATGCTGGTCCTTTGTTGAACATGTGGCTTGCAAATATCTATAAGCTTTATATGTATTGGTCTGGAGTTTCACTTTTTTTTGTACTGTCCTTCTCTGATTTTAATTAGGGTAAAATTAGATTCACAAAATGAATTAGGAAGTGACAATTTTTCTATATTCTCAAAAAATACGTAGTATTGGTCTTAATTATTTCTTAAACATTTGGTAAAATTATCCAGCAAAAATATGTGGGCTTGAAGATTTTTATGGGTAGAAAATTCTTTAATAAAAATTTAATTTTCTTATAGGAAAATTCCTATTTCAGTTACATGCATTATTTGACTTCCCTTGAGACTTCCTCTTTGAACCAGCAATTATTTAAAAGTATGCAGTTTCGGCCAGGCGCAGTGGCTCACACCTGTAATCCCAGCACTTTGGGAGGCCGAGGCGGGCAGATCACCAGGTCAGGAGATCGAGACCATCCTGTGAATAGTGAAACCCCGTCCTACTAAAAAAAAAAAAAATACAAAAAATTAGCCGGGCGTGGTGGCAGGTGCCTGTAGCCCCAGCTACTCAGGAGGCTGAGGCGCAAGAATGGCGTGAACCCGGGAGGCAGAGCTTGCAGTGAGCCGAGATCATGCCACTGCACTCCAGCCTGGGCAACAGAGCAAGACTCCATCTCAAAAAAAAAAAAAAAAAAAGTATGCAGAAATCTCCTAAGTATATGGAGATTTCCCTTTTATCTTTATAAGACTGATTTCTCATGAGCAGATAAACACTGTATAATTTAATTTTTTAAAAAATTTGTTGAGGTTTGTTTTATGTCACAGACTATGATCTATCTTCCTATAGGCGAGCACATAAATGTTAATTTGACACTGTAGATTAATGGGTTGTTAAGATCTGCTGATTTTATGACTATTCTGTCAATGGTTAATAGAGAGATGTTGAGGTTTCCATCTTCAAGTCTGAATTTGATTATATTGAAGCAGAAGATGCAAGAAGGAAAACAAACTTTCTTTCTTTCCTTTGGTATGAGCAGCTTCCTCTTGAATACTTCCCCCCTCCATATGATTGTACCCTGCTCTTCAAGTCTTTATGTGTTTATAGATTCCTGTTTTCTATAACTAGTGTCTGTAAGTCTCTGTTTTTGATCTAAGTAGCACCATGGAGGTCATGAGACATGCTTAAGCAAGCTTAAAGCCACCACGCCAGGCCTTGGGGATCAGAGTTTTTAAAGATAATTTGGCAGGAAGAGGCTTGGGAAGTGGGGAGTGCTGATTGGTCAGGTTGGAGATGGAATCACAGGGGGTAGAAGAGAGGTTTTCTTGCTGTCTTCTGTTCCTGGGGAGTATGGCAGAACTGGTTAAACCAGATTAGCAGCCTGGGTGGTGTCAGCTAATCCATCAAGTGCAGGGTCTGCATAATATCTGAAGCACTGATCTTAAGTTTTACAATATTGATGTTATACCCAGGAGCAATTTGGGGAGGTTTAGACTCTTGGAGCCAGAGGCTGCTTGACCCTTAAACCATAATTTCTAATCTTGGTAGTCCTTCGAAGGTAGACTAGTCACCAGGGATGAAGGTGATCTTCCTGAGAAAGGGCTATTATCAATTTTGTTTCAGAGAATTCCTTCCCAGTTAGTTCAGCCCATGCCCAGGAATGAACAAGGACAGCTTAAAGGTTAGACACAAGATGGAGTCAATTAGGTCTAATCTCTTTCATTGTCATAATTTCCCCAGTTACAATTTTTGCAAATGTGGTTTCATGTCTTTTTGCATAACTTGCTTAGTAGTTATTCTATATAGTATAACATGTTTATAACTTCACACTGTTTATTAAAATATTGTCATTTCACAAGTTCTAACAAATTGTGGAAGCATTACATCCCTTTACATTCCCTTAGCCTCTCCATTTTATAATATAAATATTATAAATATACAAAATATATTAATAACTACTTTAAATCATTTTTTATTCAACCACCAACAAAAATTTAGAAAGCTGAAAAGAAAATCCTACCTCACCTCACTTAAGCATATTTTTGTTTACCATGTTTTTTCTTCTATCTTGATATTCTGATTCCTTTTTTGCTTTTTTTAATGTTGAAATAACTTTTAGTTATTCTTTTTGAAGATATCTGATGACAAAAAAAAACTACTCGTGGGGCCGGGCGCAGTGGCTCATGCCTGTAATCCCAGCACTTTGGGAGGCCGAGGCGGGTAGATCATGAGGTCAGGAATTCGAGACCAGCCTGGCCAATATGGTGAAACCCCATCTCTACTAAAAATACAACAATTAGCTGAGCATGGTGGCACGTGCCTGTACTCCCAGCTACTTGGAGGCTGAGGCAGGAGAATCTCTTGAACCCGGGAGGCAGAGGTTGCAGTGAGCCGAGATCATGCCACTGCACTTCAGCCTCAGTGACAGAGCAAGACTCTGTCTCCAAAAAACTAAATAAATAAAATACTCATGGTTTTTCTTTATCTAAGAATGTTTTCATTTTTCCTTCATTTCTCAAAAATGGTCTTTCCAGATTTAGAATTTGGGGTTGAGTATTCTTTTTTTCAGCACTTTTTGAGTTCTGTGCCATTTCCTTCTGGCCTGCATGGTTCCTGATGAGAACTTTGCTTTTACTCAAACGGTTTCTCCAAATTAGGTAGTGTGCTGTATCTCCCTCACTGCCTTCAGTTTTTATTTATTTCTCAAAAGTTTAAGTGTAATTTGTTTATTGCATGAGCTACTTTTGGTTTACCTTGTTTGAGGTTTGTTGAGCTTCTTGAATCTGTAAATTTTTGTGTTCTCCAAACTTGGAATGTTTTTAGAAAGCATTATTTATTTGGATAACTTTTTAACCCCATTTTCTTTCTCTTCCCCTTCTCAGACTCTGATGCCATGAGTGTACAATCTTTGGTTCTAGTCCCACAGGACCCTGATGCTCTGTTCTTTTTTTTCCCATTATTCTATTTTTTCTACGTTGCACATACATATTGAGTAATTTCTGTTATTTTAACTTTCATTTCACTCATTATTTCCTTTGTTTCTTTCATTCTACTATCGAGCCAATCCACCATCTCTGTGTGTGTGTGTGTGTGCATTTGAATTACAGCTTTTATATTTTCTATTTATAAATTTTTTTAGTTTTTAAAATATCTTCCATTTATTTGCTGAGGCTTTTTAATTTTGCATTTGTTTTAAGCATTTTTGGAGTTGCTTATTGAAACATTTTTTATTATGGCTGCTTTAAAATCTTTCTCAAATAACTCTAAAATCTCTGTCATTCCAGTGTTGGGATCTGTTCAGTGCCTTTTTTCACTTAGTTTGAGAGCTTTCTGGCTCTTCGTATAACGAATGATTTTTATTGCCACCTGGACATTTTTGTACCACAATATGAGACTAGATTTTATGTAAATCTTCTGTTTTAGCTGCTTTCTCTGACACTACTATCATAGGAGGAGGGCGGCACTGTCTTATTATGCCAGTTAGGAGTAGGAGAAGTAGGAGTCTGTGTTCCCCATGGGGCCACCATTGATACCCAAGAGATTTGGGCTCATCACTACTGCTAGGAAGGGGTGGGAGTTTTAGCTTCTCATGTGGTCTCCACTGACAACATGGTGGGGTAGCCTTGTTACTACTGGCTCTCACAACCCTCCTAACTACTCTGATACCACCCCAGTGAGGAAAGAGAGGAAGGAGTCCTTGTTATTTTCAGGAAAAGGTGGAAATCTTGACTTCTCATGTGGTCTTCACTGACACTACTCATGGGTCTCATGAGTTAGGGGAGGTCTCATTTACCAGCTGGCAGAGGTAACATAGAGTAATACATTTACTTAATCTTACAGGAAGTAAAATCCTAATTTTATTAAACTGTACTTTTAAAATCATCCATCGTTTTATTTCATTATGTTTGTTTTCATGGTCAAGGTCTATATTAACATGCAGTGCAGTTTTATTTTACTGTAGTTGTATAATGTTTCTATAAGAACAATATAAATGTGCCACTCTGATCTCTTAATATGGGAAAGTATAATTAGAGGCATAATTAACCCACAAGGCTACCTGTCTCTCCTTGATCTACCACTGAGTTCAACACAAGTCACACTTCCAGTGGGCCATTCCCAACCAGTGACTGAGTGTGCTGAGGTATTAATACGTGCTTATTTCTGCAAGCTGCAGGAGTCTTCCAAAACAGTGACTTTGGCTCAACAACACTTGATTGACCTGGTCAAACCTCTACTGGAACTGCGTTATACTATGACACTCTAACTTCTCCTTTTTTCCTCTTTCACAGGTGACAGACCTGCATCACGGTCTGAAGGCTCCCTTGGCTTTCTCTGTTTCCCTCCATTTTAACCTTGAAAAAGCTTCCACACATGTCTCTTGGACAGTTAATTCTGTTTTGGTGTCCACTTTTCAAAGGAAATAAGCTAACACAAATCCCTGTTAAAATAATTGTATTCATGTAAAAATAAATCTGTTGACTATAAAACATTAAGTAGTAAGAATGCAAGTAGTTAGACCTTTAGAAAACCATTATGAATATTGCAAATGGTGTTTTAGCATTGAGGAATATTTCTGTAGAGGGTCCAGAAATACTGCAATAATATACCTTGCTGTATTTGCTTCAGTTACATTCATATCAATGATAAAATATTCAGATATTTGTGTGGTCTTAAGTATGTCTAAAATTCTCTGAACACCTCTCATCAAAAGGTAAACTTTAATTTTTTACTTCTGTTGAATATGGGAGGCTTCAGAGACCTTTTTTTAAATAAAGAGAATGAGACAGAAGTGCCAATGAGTGATTTTTGAAATTAGACCATAAACAGCAATACTTTCTGCTTTCTTCCTGGTTCTTTCTCTCTGAGATATGGGCCTTGGAAGCCCTGAGACTACATATAGGAAACCCAGCTATTCTGAAGCCACTGTCTTGGAGAAATCATGTGGGGAGATCACACAGAGATATATAGAGAAATCCAAGATGTCACGACTCTCTTACACCCAGATGTTTGAGTTATTCCAGCCCAGGCATGAGGTATTTGAGTGAGTGACTTTTCAGATGATTTCAACTTCTAGCTTTCAGCCACCCAAGTCAATGTGAAGTATGTGAAACAAGCAGGTTCCACCAAGACCACCCAGATTCTTAAACAAAGTAAATGTTGTTGCATTAAGCCACTAAGATTTAGGGTCATTTGTTATGCAACAATGTATTTCTGGATGTATTAGATTTCTGGATCTATTAGATTTCTGGATCTTGTTCTTTTGTAATCTGGTGTTAAAGTCTGACTCTGTTACTGATTTGAGTATAGCTTGTCCCATCGGAAACTCATGGTGGCATTTGATTGCCGTTGTAGTGCACTTGGGAAGTGAGGACTAATGGGAAGTGCTGGGTCATGGAGATGGATCCCTCCTGAATAAATTAATGTCTTCTTTTGGAAGTGAGTGAGTTCTTGCTCTTGTGGGAGTGCATTAAGTTCCCAAAAGAGCATGTTGCGATAAAGGATCCCAGCCTGTCCTGCATGTCTCTCTGCATACTCTCTCTCGACTTTCTGCTTCAAGTCTTGACACAGCTCATGGCTATCACCAGAAGCCATGTAGATGCCAATGCCATGCTCTCAGACTTTCCAGCCACCAAAACTGTGAGGCAAATGAACCTCTTTTTTTAATAAATTAGTCAGTCTCAGTTATTCTGTTATAGCAATACCAAACAGACCAAAAAGGCCCTCCTCTCAGCCAGTAGATACTTTATTTATCTTTGGAATTATTTTAGTGTAAAGGTAATGGGGATGACTTTATTGAAATTTTGGGAGCAAATGCATATAATCAAACTCCCAGATCCTCAGAATAGAATTTTATAAATGTATTTCTTCATGTCAAATTCAAGTACCATAAATGAAAATAGTAAGAGAGATAATAAATGTAGCGTGGAAAATAGACTTAACAAATTTACCAATTTGTAGAAACGTGTAACCCAGGACCCAGTTTCATTTCATATAATATTGAAAAAGCAGGATCCGGAACTATAGTGAGCTCTTTAAACATATGGCAATCAATAAGACTTAAATGATGGTATTATCTCAGTAGGAGACTGTAAGGTTCTAATGTAAAAAAAAAAAAAAAAAAAAAGCCACACTGTATCAACCACACAGTTATCAACCCTCTACAAACCTGTCATCAGAACACTTGTCTTTTCCAGCTTTTTGAGCAAAAAAACGTTTAAAAGCAAACAAAGAAGAAAAATGTTATTAATGCCACAGTTAATAACTAGGCAGTTTCAAATATATCCAATGTTGATTTCTCCTTTTGTGAAACTGACAGCTACTATGTTTAATCAGGCCAAGAACTTAACAAATGTCAGCCTAACTAATTAAGTTTTTATCCAACACATTTGAAACATTCCTTTACCTCCTCAAATAAAAAATTAGTTATACATCTCTTCTAATATAATTATTGATTATAGAAAATAATATGACACTAGAAAAGTGTAACTAAAATGTAATTTGCTGACCTGTAATATTCTCATAAAATGAGACGAATATAGTTGCAATAAACTAAAATTTTAAAAAGTGCTTCATTTTCTGAGCACTCTTTAGGGACAGAAGCTAAATTAAAATAAAAATATTAATGTTCTCAACCCAGAAAAACAGGATCATAAATTTCATTGCATAGCCTATCCAAGTATTACAAGTGATATCCTGAAAGCCAACCTACTTAAACAAGACAGCAAGAATTAATCTATGGAATAATATGCACATTGGAAACATGCAATAGTGAAAATGCCAAATCAATTTGGAAATTAAAACCTTAGTAAATTTAAACATGCCTTAATGCACATTTAACTCAGGCTTTATATAAGAATCACGTAATATCATTTTCATTTTTTCTTATACATAAGTTTGAAGTGTTAGACTAATAATGAGACTCAGATATTATTGATGATAGGGATATTTTAATTTCTGGAATCTCTAAAAATTGTCTTCTTCCTCGTACTCTTTTTTCTCTTTTCTTTTTCTTCCTTGTTTAATTGCTTAGTATGCTTTGTGCACCTTCTTTTCTCCTCTTACAGGTTGAAAAGCTATGAGATATAGCCTACTCTCAAGGAAATACCAAGGTACAGATATAGTTGATAAGTAAATAGGCATATTATAAATATAAATATGAGAAGAAATCAGAGAAAATAAATCAAGTGAGGGTAGAATCAGAGAATATTTAGTGCAGGAAGTAGACAGTAGTTCAGGCCCCGTAGCCTAAATAGAGTCATACAAAAGAACCAGAGAAGAAAACACATCAGTGGATTCTGGCAATGGAGAGGGAGAATTACAGAGGCATTACTTAGAAAACAATCAAGCTCCATGGAAGGAAACTTCATGGAAGACATGAGACTTGAGTGGGACCTTAAACGACAGATATGCTATTAATTAGCAAAGAGAAAGTCATATTCAAATTTTACAGAACGTCCATTCAAAATGTTTGTCGCATTGAAATTGGATTGGATTAGGGAAAGAAGATATTGTAAGGATGAAAATATAAGCAACATTCCCAAAGACAATGGGGTGAGAGGACTGAGAAACTGAGTCAGTCAGCCTAGGAAAGAATACAAGAAACTTGACAGTCACACCAAAATATGTGCAGTTGAGGTAGCTGATAATGAGGAGACATTATTGACATGCACAGGTATCAATATGATTTCTGTGTGATGGGTATTTCTTAATCTCAAAGACAGAAAAATGACAGAAAAAAAAATGGTGATTCCTTAAATAGAGCTTCTCCCCAGAGCCACCTCACCCATTTGGATCATCACGTTGAGATGTGTGTGAAGTATCAGGGAGCTGTAGTTAGATCCTACAAGACATGGTACAAGTATGCTCATTAGCGATGCCATTTCTCTTATCATAAAGTACAGAGAAGGTGTCAGCTAGGAATTAAAGGATGTATTCCCAAAGGGAAACGTTTTTTAAGAGCTACGTTGTTCATGGGTTAAATGCTAATGTCCTGTGAGATCTGGCTGGTAATTAAAATAAAAGCTTTGTTACAATATGTCAACCTCTTGGCTATGCAAGAGTAGGAATCTTATAAGGAATTTACCCAAACTATTTTATTTGACAGTATCCCAAGTATGCCATCCTTTGAAATATCAACTGTCCTCTATTACTCAAAGTAGATGTATTTCTTAGCTTTTATATAGTAGGTAGATGCTTTCTCAGCACTGTTCTAGTTTGTAGGTGAAACATGAAGCTGTGACATACCATTTTGCTTTGTCAGAACAGCTCAGGTGGCACTTAGCTGACATCTATTGGAACAGTCATGAAACTATTCATGCCTTTATGGCCTAAGGAGCAGTTTGCTAAAGATTTGGCACCAATTCTATTCCATTTGTTTTCCCTAGCAAGACTTACTTTTTTTTTTTTTAATATATCTTTCACAGTGCTATGTCTGTAAGCATTACGATGGGCCATGGATTTGCACTGGTTGGCCCACAATCAATAGGTTAACCTATGTTGAATTACACAGAACAGCCAGGTAAGTGTTAGGAAAAAAAACATGTTTACATAAGAGATAAACTTACTCTGGCAGGTAAATTTACCCCTTTGCACCTGCTGAGACTTTTAGTTACACTTTAAAAGTTCACCCTAAGGTATGAACATTTCAGGAGGATTTGGTCAGCATTTCTGTGGAGATAAGCAATCAAGGCTATCAAAACAATATAATTCATTCATTCATTCATTCAATCATTTGCTTAATAAGCATGTAGATCAGAGTTCAAAAACTAGTGGCACTAAGATACATTCAGATCCCAAACATATTATTGTTTACCTATGTGAACCCTGAATATCTAGGACAGGTCACAGTCAATTTAGGAAGTTCATTTTTCCGTAGTTAAGGAGGTGCACCCACGATACTGTCTGAGCAGGTCCTGATGACTTGTGCCCAAGGTGGTCAACACACAGCTTAGTTTTATACTTTTTTTTTTTTTTTTTGAGACGGAGTCTCACTCTGTCACCTTGGCTGGAGTGCAGTGGTGTGATCTCGGCTCACTGCAACCTCCACCTCCTGGGTTCAAGTGATTCTCCCGCCTCAGCCTCCCAAGTAGCTGAGACTACAGGCACCCGCCACCATACCTGACTAATTTTTGTATTTTTAGTAGAGACGGGGTTTCGCCATGTTGGCCAGGCTGGTCTCAAACCTTGGCCTCCCAAAGTGCTGGGATTACAGGTGTGAGCACTGTGCACATCCCAGTTTTATACATTTTAGGGAGACAAGAGACATCAATCAATATATGTAAGATGACGATTGGCTTGTTTCAGAAGGGGGCCTCCAGGTTCTAGGTAGATAAGAGACAAATGGTTGCATCCTTTTGAGTTTCTGATAAATCTTTCCAAAGGAGGCAATCAGATATGCATTTATCTCAGTGAGCAGAGGGATGACTTTGAATAGAATAGGAGGCAGGTTTGCCCTAAGTAGTTCCCAGCTTGACTTTCATTTTAGCTTAGTATTTGGGGGCTCTAATATTTATTTTCCTTTCATACCTAATAAGTTTTATTTGAATGATTCCATATCATTTTTAAATAGAAAAATTTAATGTAAGGATCTGAATCCAGGGGTCTCCAGAAAAATCGGAAGATCTGGTGACACAGTTTGCATTCCTGGAGGGCAATAGTTGGCTAGAGCTCAGGACAGGCTATCTCCTACCTGCAGGCCCCTTCGAGCTCCCATGTTTACCCCATCCTCCCTCTCCTCCTAATTGCTCATATGATTTATATCAGGCATTCTTCAACTAGGTCCTCAACTACATTATGTGTCTGACCTTTCAGTGTGTAGGCTTTAGAGCCTTGCTGGAAAAGGATACATCTTTTAATATGGGAAAATTAATTCTCTTTGTTGTAGAAGGAACAGTGTTTTACTCTATGTGCCCAGGGTGTGGTTGATAGTTAATGAGTACACTAGGTTTCTGCCAAAGGTTCCAATTTATTTTTGATGTGAAGGAGGGAAGCGTTCACCCAGTTTCTGTTAAACACTTTTAATGGATTTCTGATTCACAGGGCTAGCTCCTGGTAGCCAGAATTATACTTTGTCACTCAGTTTTCATTGAATACCCAAGGAAACAGATACCGACTCTAGATAGGCCAACAAGATTCTCTCTCCCAGACATTTGTACATGGATTTTATAGCTCTTCAGTGTCTGCATGTTGACACGGACAGGAAAGAGGAAATACTGTGTAGAAGAGGGCAGTTCCTCAGAAAAGGCACCACCCTCAACCCTGAAAACCTATGGCCTGAAGTGAGAAGAGGCATTTCTGTTTTTGCATCCAAAAGTTGCCTTTTGACCCAACACACCCCCTATCCTGCACCCATATAAAACCCCAGACTCCAGTCTCCAGAAGCAGATAAGGAGATGAACAGAAAAGCAGAAGAATTGCAGAACAGCATGGCAGAGAAGGAGAGAAGAGAAGGAGTGGCTGAACACCAAGAGGAGTTTGGCTGGGGATGATCAGAGAGGAGATCGGCAGCTCAATGGCCAAACTCCAGGTGAAGATCATCTTTCCACTCCATCCCCCTTCCAGCTCCCCGTCCATCCTGCTGAGAGTCACCTCCACCACTCAGTAAAACCACCACATTCATCCTTTAAGTCCATTTGTAACCCAATTCTTCTTGGATGCTGGACAAGGACCTGGGTACCAAGAAGGCACTGAGCTGTTTAACACTTAAGTTGTCCACAGAAAGTAAGGCTAAAAAAACACCCTGTAACACATGCCCACATGGGCTTTGGGGGTCATTGGCTCCCACTCCTGGATGCTGCCACACGGCTGGAACCCAGGGGCACTGGGGCACTTTCCCCAGCTCCTGCACCTTACCCATCTCTGTGCTCCCCTTCTTGTAAGGGGTTTGTGTGCACACGGAGGCTGAACAGGTGAACCATATCCCTGTCACATGTTCTGCAAGGGGGGTAGTCAGGAAAACCTCTCATCTCAATGTGAAAAGAAGTATATTGGGAAGCCATATTTTTACAAAATAAATAGCAAGAGAGTCAGTCTTCAGAGAACAGTGATAGCAATGACAATGACAAATGAAACAAATTCTCAGAGGAATATATAATTGAAGATAAAATTCTGAAGACTTTTCAGTTGCTGTTTTCTTGTCTTCCCTTCTCTATGGGGTTAATAAGATATTATATTCATGCATATTTAAAATAAATGCTCTCCTTTGGCTTACTTAGTTTAATCCCCATTACTTGAAACCAATGTGAGCTAAATCAGCAGCCCCCAGACTTTTTGGCACCAGGGACTGGTTTCAAGGAAGACAATTTTTCCACAGACTGGGCGCAGTGGGGGGAATGGTTTTGGGATAATTCGAGTGCATTACATTTATTGTGCACTTTATTTCTATTATTATTACATTGCAATATATAATGAATAATTATACAACTCACCATAATGTATAATCAGCGGGAGCCCTGAGCTTGTTTTCCTGCAACTGCACAGTTCCATCTGGAGATGATGGGAGACCGTGACAGATCATTAGGCATTAGATTCTCAAAAGGAGCATGCAACCCTTGCAAGTGCAGTTCACAATAGGGTTTACATTCTTATGAGAATCTAAAGCAGCTGACGTGACGGAAAGTGGAGCTCAGGAGGTAATGAGAGCAATGGGGAGTGACTTTAAATAAAGTTGAAGCTTTCCTCACTCACCTGCCATTCACCTCCTACTGCATCTGAGTTCCTAATAGGCCACAAATCAGTACTGGTCCATGGCTGGGGGTTGTGGACCCCCGATCTAAACTGTTACAATGGAAAAAGGGAAAAATCTGTTAAGCTGAGGCTCTAACAGATAACAGACAATAATGATATTCTTCACCACCCATCAAACTTAAAGAGTAAGGAGAATAATACAAATTCATCATCTCAGTTTAATTCTGTTGTCTAAAATCTCCTTGGTTTTCTAAAATCAAGCCACATCCTGTACTATGCATATTTCCAATTTTAAGCATGCACAATTGTAAATCATTATATTTTTATTATCACTATGTTATTCTGTTTTATTGTTTGCTTCTCCTAGTTTGAATGCTATCTCTTCTAAATTTAAATGCAGCAAGTTGGATCCATAAATTAATATTTATTTTATTGGAATTCTAGCAGTAAATACAATGACATTGAATATTTCCAAGTTGTTTTTTAAAACCTCCTTCTGAGCAAGTAGCTTGAGATAGTCGCTTTTCATAATAAAGAAGAAAAATAAAACATCTTCTCATTAATGAATTATTTTGCATATGAAATCCATACAGTCCTGGTATGGGAACCATAAAGATTATTGAGATAGAAATAATGTAGTAAGCCAAAGTGATATTCAGCTCCAGTGACTATTTATTTAAACAAACCTTCAAATGCTTTAGTATAATGTAACAAGTGGGACCATGCCTTAAACTTCATGCTGTCTTTTTTTTTTTATCTCAGACATATCTTACTTTTAGCAACTCATCGTATAAATGGAAAAAGTAGAGGATCAACTTAATTAATATGACAGCAAATTCACATGTGTTTCAAAAATGCAATGTATGTACATAGCAAAAGTATTTTATTTCACAATGTTTTACTGAAAGATGTTTTTACACCAGGCCAGTACTCACTATGCGCAGAGACAGGTAACCTACCTACTTTTGACCACAGGCTGCTAGGTCATATTAAAATGAGGATAATAGTTGAGTCATTGTTCTTTTTATGCAGGAACCACTCATGTTTTTAACCTGCTTTTTTTCATAGTGAGAAAAGGTATTATCTTTATCTCTGTTCAATCAGTATCTCTAAGGATGATAACAATTGCAGCTAATAATTAGTAAGTCATTTTTATGGCACTATATACTTTACATGTGTTGTTCCCTATTCCTCACAAGATCCTTGTTAACTATATTTGACAAAAAGGGACTGTATCTTGGGGAAGTTAAGCAATTTATTTAAAGTCAGACAGTGAAGAAGTGATAGAGCAAAAATTCAGACTACCCTCCAGAATGTGGAGGTAGATGAATCTACCTCTGCTGTGTCTGTGGATGAATCACTACACTACAGTTTGTACATGTTTAATGGTTTAAAATCGGTAAACTCCTTCGACCATCACAAAAACAAGATGATAAAAACAGATCCTATTATTAGAACTTCATAGTTGAGGATCTCAAGGAAGTTTGTCTTATAGAAGCAATCAGTATTCCAGTCATAACCTGAATCAGACATTCCAATTCTGTGCTCATTGGGTTGGCACTATCTAAGTGAGAATTCTTGGCAACAGAAATCCATTTCAAACTAGCTTAAGCACATAAAGGAAATTTATTTAAGTTATTCATGTGTTCTCATTGAACATAAGGGCAGATATGTGTTCAGACTAATGAGCAAATGGGACCAAGTTCTCAATACTTGAGTAACTTTGTCTTCAAACTTTGTGCACATCAGTTGCATTCTTCTTGCTCTCTCCATAGCCAAGTTGTCCCATTTTCCTCACCTCTTTTTAAATTGGATCTTTCTGCTTTCTTTACTCAATCTAGTCCAGAGGTTGGCAAAGTGTTTCTGAGAGAGAGATGGTAATTATTTAGGGTTTTGCTAGCCAAGGGGTCTCTGTAGCAGCTACTCAACTCTGCCCTGCAATGTGGAAAAAGTCACAGACAATACCTAAGTAAATAAATTCGACAATGTTCCCATTAAGCTTGATTCACAGTAACAGGCAGTGGGTTGGATTTTGCCCATGGGGAGAGCTATAGTGTGCAGACCCCTAATCTAGTCCATAAAAATTGATGACAATTCTAAAATCAGTCCAGGTACAGTGGCTCAAGCCTGTAATCCCAGCACTTTGGGAGGCCGGGCTGGTGGATCACCTGAGATAAGGAGTTCAAGACCAGCCTGATTAACATGATGAAACTCCGTCTCTACTAAAAATACAAAAATTAGCTGGGCGTGGTGGTGGGTGTGTACTTATATATGTGTTGTGTGTGATGCCTATAAAAAGAGCTCTAATTAATTGGCCTAAAGCAAGATAAGTGCTTGGATCAAATATTTTTTAAAGGGAAGATAAAAGCTACAGTATCTTTCATATGACTTTAATCTTTGAGAAATAAAAACAGCCTAAAAATTATTGGTTTAAAGCAGATGTTGTCAATATAAATAGGTGGACTAAATTATGCAGGTCAGATGCTACATTTGCTAAATATTTTAAGGTTATATATTGCTTTCTGGGTTTTGAGAACTATTTGACTTGCCTGCTCCACAACTGGTAAGGCTTGGGGACATATAGAACTAACCATGCCCCAATTTTGCTGAAAGGGGTCAAATCTTGGCTGCACCTAGCACATAATTAAAACAACTTAACAGGTTTTACATTAAAGTTAAAAATTGCTAGGCATTAGCATTGTAACATGTAATTGAAACTACTGGAAATAGATTTACATGCAAGGTGTATAAGAATAATAAAATGTGTTTTTGGTAAAATATTACAAAAAGGCGTAAATTCTCACCTAGGGTTAAAATTTTTTTAAAACCTATATAAGATACAGCTAAAAGATCAAACAAGAGGTGGAAGGATTATAAAGATTAGTCTTGCAAAAATTCTGTATGTGAACATACTGACTTCATTCAAAGAGTATTATATGGTTTTTCTGTAAAGTGAATATTAAAATAAAAGCACAACAAGGTACTCGTAAGGCACTAATATGCTCAGGATTATAAAGGGTTTTTTTTTGCATTTTAAATATCTGAGTCATCATTTTGGCAAAATAAACAACTTATGGTAATCTGGAATTCTATTTCATAATATCAAGTGTTTTAAGCCTCTAAAATATTTAAAAGGGTTCCCAAAATCAAACTTCAGTTTCAAAATTGTCTTTCCTGATACCTGGCTGTTGGATGCTTCAGAGGGCCCTTGGAGTTTCCAAAAGGGAAATAAACAGGTTTATTAGACATCTTCAATTACATGAGATTGCCAAAATGGTGTTCAATCTTCTTTAGGTTATATTTTGGTCAACTTATATATGTTCCAAAATTGTATGGGATTTCTAAAATTCTAATGTCTGAGTATATGCGATCAATCATAATTAAGGATGTTATGTTAAGTTATTGTAAACCACATTAATAACCAAACTTGTCAATTGTGTTTCTAACTGTAACTACCCTGGACATTTTATTATTCACAGACAATTATTGTCTTGTTTTAATCATTTTCAAAAGATGGTTTATAATAAACTATAGAACTTCGACACAAGACATCCTTCTCTCTCCCTTGTTGGAGGAGGACTCAATTCTACAGCTTCATCTTAGCATCTGGCTTATGATAAGGAGTCTGTGCAACCCTACAGACATTCTTTTTCCCAAACTCAATTCCAAGCTTCGGGTCAAAGCCCTAGGAAAATGAACTGTATTTGAGGGATCCAAAGGTAAATAAAGTTAATAAATGGAAGTTAAAAGGCACAACGCAGGTGAGTATGACTGATTCCCGCCGACTAAGCCAAGCTTACCCCTTTCGAATGCATCCTGAACCCCTAGGACTCCTTTGTAAAAATGCCTTCTTTTTTCTTTTTCTTCCTCTGTCCTTTCTTCACTGACAGGTAATTGTGTCTCTGTAATATGGGATGCTCCACTCACATGCATCCTCCAAACTGGGAAGAGTTAATTTACCAAACCTTAAACTGGCTGGCTTAGGACTTGGCTCAGGGGAAGGGAACCCAGAAGCCTAACATGCAGGCAAAAGGGTAAACATTTTTTTACTAGTCAGGCTTTTGGCCCCTACTCCCTGTACTAACTGGTAAAAGTTTTCAGGATTCTTGAGCTGTCCTCCTCCCACCTTGTGTTGTTTTGATACAAGTTTTCTAATAACATGGTTTGTTTCTTCTCACCTTCAGGCCATCAAACTCCAAATGGTCACAACTGGAGCCTCATGATGGCCCCTTCAGCTGGGAAACCTTAAACAGGCCTCTGAGGGAGCTCTGACTGCCATTTTCCCAAAAGAGCATCCCCTGTTAGCAATAAGCAGTTAACATCAGTCTTCAGCCTATCCTTATCCTTATTCTAACAGCAGTTAGATGTACTTCTTTAAAGAGGTGAACGGTAAAGACAGGAGGCAGTCAACGGTGCCCCGGCAAAACCCCACCTTCAGTCTTAAAACAGCCTGGGCTGGGCACGGTGGCTCATGCCTGTAATCCCAGCACTTTGGGAGGCCGAGGCGGGCGGATCACGAGGTCAGGAGATCAAGACCATCCTGGCTAACACAGGGAAACGCCGTCTCTACTAAAAAATAGAAAAAATTAGCTGGCCATGGTGGCAGGCGCCTGTAGTCCCAGCTACTCAGGAGGCTGAGGCAGGAGAATGGTGTGAACCCGGGAGGCAGAGCTTGCAGTGAGCTGAGATCGTGCCACTGCACTCCAGCCTGGGCAACAGAGCCAGACTCCATCTCAAAAAAAAAAAAAAAAAAACAACAACAACAGCCTGGAGGCTGAAAAACCAGTCTGACAGTCCTGGATGAAGCCCACCCTCTCTCAACAGATTCTTTCTGAATAATGCCCACCTGTGCATTGGGGGGATGGGGTGAGGCCTCGGGAAGTTTGTGCCATCTGCAGGGGGTAGAAGCCTGGCCTCTCCTGTTCCTGGGTGGTGACCTGGGATTCAACCTGTGAGATGAGGGCCTGTTAACAGGAACCTCTCTTGCTTTACAGAGATTTTTTTCCCCTTTTTTTCCCAATAAATTCCATTCCCCCTCACCCTTCAATATATCTGTGTGCCTAACTTTTCCTGGTTGTGTGACAAGAATCTGCTTTTTCCTACAACAGTATCATGTCTTGAATTGACCAATTTTATGTTTTTGGTCTATTATTCATAGCACTCTGCTTTTGGTTACAATTTCCATTCTAGTTAGGCTGTTTTGGATCACAAAAGCCAAAAAGCTTAAATTAAAATTATATAGACACAGGAAGACATTGTAAAAAGAGTAGTATGTTTTGTGGAATCTAAATGCACAGAAGCTTTTAGGTGAAAGGCACAACTGGAAACCGGCATTCCCATGATGTGAGGACTACCTCTTTTTCCTTTCTTTCATCTGCTTCATAGGCCTCTTTACAAAGATTCCTTCCCCAAATTTCTAGCTGACTTAGCATCAAATTTACCCTTTAATTGTTTTGGGGCTTTATATCCAGTCATCCAAAGGGACCTAGAATTTTCTTTCTCAATTCCAGCTCTAAAATGCCTGAGGAAGAAACCTGACTGGGCTAGTTTGGAATAGAGGTTCACGCTCGAGTTACTCAGGTGTGCTCAGAGGATTGGGTTGGATCGGAAAATGACTGAGTCTGCTGTAAGATGTTGATGAGGAAGCAGAGAGTAATTCTAGAGAGCCAAGCTGAGCAAAAAAAAAAAAAAAAAAATTTATCGATGTCTACAGTGGGTACACTCACGATTTAAAAAACGAAACATAAATATCTCATATTTGACATGCCATAAATGCTAGAATGTTCTTATACAAACATTTTTAAATGCCCATACATATTTCTAATTTCATCTATCAAAGGAAGAGTTACTGAGCTCTTAAAAAGCACTGGGTGAACCCCATAAATGAATCCCAGGAAACTCAGGCTAAACTATTTTATAATTTAAGGAACAAGTACATATATGAATGCAATTGACCCTTGAACACCACAGGTTTAAACTGCATGGGCCCACTTATATGCTGATTTTCTTTTGCCTCTGCCACCCTTGTGACAGTAAAACAAACACATCCTCTTTCTCCTCCTTCTTAGCCAAATCAATGTAAAGATGATGAGGATGAAGACCTTTACAATGATTCATTTCAATTTAGATATATTTATATATATTTTAAATATGTTGTCTCATGATTTTCTAAATAACATTGTCTTTTCTCTGGTTTACTTCATTGTTAAAATACACTACATGATACACATACAAAATGTGTGTTCATAGACTGCTTTAAGTTATTGATAAGGCTTCCAGTCAACAGCAGGCTATTCATAATTAAGTTTTGTGGAAGCCAAAAGTTATATGTGGATTTTTAACTGTGCTGTGGGTTTGAACCCCTCACTCTTGTGTTGCTCAAGGATCAACTGTAAAAGTTATCCTCCATTGGGAACAAAAACAAAGGCAACCCCACAGTATCTTAAAAATAGAAGAGAATTTTATTTGTTTATTTATTTATTTATTTATTTATTTTTATAAAAAGTTCCAAAGGTAAGCTGTTAGGGAGTCCAGAACAATTCCACAATGTCGACTGGGACCAAGGCTCCTCCTGATTTACCTCTCAGTCATCCTTACTTAACATGTGCTTATCATGTCCTGGTCGCAAGCGAGATGACTCACATGAAGCACTGAATTGGTATTTCAGGAAGACAAAGAATGAAAGGCTCACACCAGCTGATACTACACATGATCTTAGCCAAAACCCCGAGAAGCAATTAAGTAACAATTCACTTCTTAGGGTGCATTCTTAGAAGTCCCACCCAATAATGTCTGCATAAATCTTATATGTCAGAAATTAGTTATATGGGAAGCAGAAAATATATTTTATGGAAGCATATTGTAGATTTTAATAAGGAAGAAGGAGAACAATGTAAATTAATTAATTAGCCATCTCTGCATTCTTAGATATTCACATAAATATAATTTTAGATAAACTTACAGATATTCAGAAGATACAGAGAGTATTTCTTTAGTGTATGATTATGGAACATTTTATTGTATCAGGATACATTTTAAACTGTTAAAGGTATAATAGGAACATATGTTAACAGAGGGGAGGTGAAGAGAAATTGATGCTAGTTAATAGAAATAGAGAGGAGGAAAACTGTAGGGCATGCACCAAGAAAACCAACTGTGTGGTTATGGCACAGAGACTGTGAAAGGAGGAATGGGATGCAATATTAGAAAATCTTGGCTGGGCTCACGCCTGTAATCCCAGCACTTTGGGAGGCCGAGGCAGGTGGATCACCTGAGATTCGGAGTTCGAGACCAGCCTGACCAATATGATGAAATGCCATCTTCTACTAAAAATACAAAATTAGCAGGATGTGGTGGTGCATGCCTGCAATCCCAGCTACTTGGGAGGCTGAAGCAGGAGAATCACTTGAACCCAGGAGGTGGAGGTTGCGGTGAGCTGAGATTGTGCCATTGCACTCTAGCCTGGGCAACAACAGTGAAGCTCTATCTCAAAAAAAAAAAAAAAAATCTCGAATCCTAGTTAGAGGAAAGATTTAGAAAGGCCATTTGAAAGCTAAAGAGTTAGTTCTAACTAAATATGAGACATTTTTCCTTGGAAGGATTTGAAGGAGGGAAATGTCTTGAATAAACCTCTGTTTCAACATTGCTTCACTATGGGGCAATATACGTACAGCCCCAGGGGCAAATTATGAAATAATTGGCCACAGGCACATTTTTCTTCAAGGTGCATTCCACTATTTAAAAAAGTATAAAAATATTTTACAACTACATTGACTTAAAATAAAATATATCAGCAGTATATGTGGAAATGCTTTCTCAGACTTAATCATTTTATAAACTCTAATTTTAAAGGAAATGAAAATATTTTCATGATGCCCTAAGAGGATCATGGATCCTAAGCATGGTTACTATTTTGCTAAATAGATTAATTGTCCCTGACTTGCCCATAGAGAAACTACACCATTTATAGGACTGTGTATTTAGAAGATAAAGATAAAAATGAATGTTAATCCCCAAGACAATGGGGAAAATGTCTCCAGGGCATGTCAGAGGTCTTCAGGGTAGCCTCTCCAAAAACAGGCTTGGAGTCCTAGGAGAAAAAAGTGGTTTCCTGGACCAGATCCAGGGTCCCTGTGCTGTGTGCAGCCTAGGAACTTGGTGTCCTGCATCCCAGCCACTCCAGCCGTGGCTGAAAGGGCCATATGACAGAGGGCAATGAGGCAAAGGGAAGAGATTTAAAAGCCAATGTTCATTAGAAATTAACATTTTAAGGGGATTAGTTGGAAATAAAAGTGGAAGAGCCAGAGATAATGTTTTGGGTTTCCTCAACCAATCCTAAGGAACACTGTTGAATAGATGAGGTTCCCTGTTCCTTTTGTTGTTCTTCCCTCTGTCCTGGAAACAAACTTCCAATATCTAATGTTGTTAGGCTGATCATTCTGCTCTTCTCCCGTATCGTCATCTCTACTGAGCTATCATTATACTTGATATAGATCATTATTCTTTCTGCCTTGATATATCCTTTCCTTGGTGCATCCAGAACCACCACTTGCCTGGATTTTAGCAGTATTTCTGGTAAATCCTCTGACTTTTATGCTGATTCTCCCTCATGTCCCTGACTTTTAATATTGAACCTCTTTTCTTTTCTACATGTATACTCGTTATCTGTGGTATTTCTTTGTATACGATTCTATGCCATGGCTTTAAATGTTATACATGACATATTTATATATCCAGACTGGATTACTGCCTTGAACTTTACACCTATATACCCAACTTCTCACTTGACATATGTATTTGGAAATCAAATAGGTGTCTCAAGCTTACCTTGTCCAGGACTTAACTCAGCATATTTATATTAGTCCATTTTCATGCTGCTGATAAGGACATACCCAAGCCTGGGGAAAAAAACAGGTTTAATGGACTTACACTTCCACATGGCTGGGGTGGCCTCACAATCATAACAGAAGGCAAAGAAGAGCAAGTCACATCTTACATGGATGGTGACTGGCAAAGAGAGAGACCTTGTGCAGGAAAACTCTCCCTTTTAAAATCATCAAATCTCATGAGACTTATTTACTATCATGAGAACAGCATAAGAAAGTCTTGTCCCCATGAATCAACTATTTCCCACTTGGTCCCTCCCACAACACGTGGGAATTCAAGATGAGATTTGGGTGGGGACACAGCCAAACCATATCAATATTATACCACAAAATCTACCTGAAGTCTTCCTCATATCACTTATTGCCAACTGCATTCTTCATTTTATCCATTGCTCAAGCAAAAATCTTGGTGTCATCTTTGACTGCTCTCTCACACTCATTTGTAGCTATTCAATAATCTTATTAGATCTACCTTGAAATTACAGTCAGAAGATGACCACTTTGCTAACATCTTCTATAGCACGGATTATGTCATAAGCTTGTTAAATGTTCTTCCTCCTTTCCCCTTGACACCTGCAATCTATTCTTACAACAGCATAGTGATCATCTTAACATATAAATGAAATCATGATACTCCTATGCAGAAGACACTCCAATAGCTATCTATCAAAGTCAGAGTAAAATTACTTATTATGACAGAAGATTCTGCATGATCAGACCCCCATCACCCTATAACTTGATCTCCTACTGTTTTATTTCTCATCTCTTATCTAGTCATTCAGGGATCTTTGTTGTTTCTTGAACATATCAGCCACACCCCTGTCTCAGAGCCTTTGCACTTGCTATTTCCTTTGCCTAGAGGGCACCACCTCCTAGATATCTGCATAGCCATGCACCCTCATTTTATTCAAAACATTTTCTTCTCTGGGAGTATTTCCATAAGCAATCTCCAACCTGCATAAAATTATAACCCTACTTCTTCATATCCTAATTCTTGCTTATGGTTTATTTTCAGTTCCGAGAGAACAGGGGTTGGGTCTTTCTTTTTTATTAATATAACCCTAGTGGCTAAAACTCAGTAGATTGACACATAATACATGTTTATGAATTAACATATAAGTGGTTTTCCCATTCGCTTTGTTTCTCTTACTGAGAATTTTGATTCACTAATGAACTCTCTGGCACCACTAAATGTGTTTGCTTTTTCTATCCTATTTTCTCTCCATTCTGTCAGAAAACTGAGTCTGATAAATCAGTTTAACCAAAATCATTTAATACCTGTATCTACTATGACATTCAAAATGTTTTATTTTAATTTAAATGGGAGGACTTTATGAATATTCGATTTGTGAGTTTCTGAGATATGGCAGATTCAGCTAAAGAAACAATACGGTAGAGAACACATCACTTCTCAAAACTTAGTGCATTGACAGTTACCTACGTAACTCAGAGAAAATGCCTCTGATGCTTTCTTCAATTTATCAAGCATAACCAACTAGAAAATAGAATTGCTTCCTTGGAATTCTATATGATATGAGACAACTACAAATATCTGATTTCTCAAGTGTACTAAATTCTAACAACTACCTGTTTCTAAGTAGAAATGTATTGAATATATGACTATTCTAATATTGGATCTGTTGTGTTCTTTGGAGCTGCATTTTATTTGGAAGCCAATATTTCACTCATGTTTAACATAGTGGCAAAATAGAAAGACTCTAATAGACATTTAAAAAATTCTATTACAGATGAGAAGTCCCTTTTCTGGTTTGTTTATTTATTTATTTGAAGGATGTTAAAAGGAGATTTCAATCATGTTTTTTTTCTACATAGAGTAACTGTGTAACCACCCAACATGCTGTTGCCTGCTGCCCAGGTAGAGCTGATTTCTCAAGTCAGGGGAATTGTGACAGAGAAAGAATTTTATTCACACAGAGCTGGCTGAACAGAAGACTGGAGTTTTATTACTCAAATCAGTCTCCCAGAAAATTAGGAGACTGGGGGTTTTTAAGGATAATTGGCAGGTAGCAGGCAGGGAGTGGGAAGTGCTGATTGGTCAGGTCAGAGATGAAATCATATAGGGTTAAAGTGGGTTCTTTTTGCTGTCTTCTGTTCCTGGGTTGAACCATATTACCAGGCTGCTTGGTGCCAGCTAGTGCATCAGAATGCAGGATCTGAAAAATGACTTGAGCACCAATCTTAGGTTTCAAAATAGTGATGTTATTCCCAGGAGCAATTTGGAAGGTTAGGGATCTTGTGGTCTCTGGCTGCATGGCTCCTAAATCATACTTTTTAATCTTGCGGCTAATTTGTTAGTCTTACGAAGGTAATCTGATCCCCTGGCAAGGAAGGGGTTTGTTGCGGGAAATGTCGTTATCATCTTGTTTCAAATTTAAACTAAACTAAGTTCCTCCCAAAGTTAGTGAGGCCTATGCTCAGGAATGAAGAAGGGCAGCTTAGAGGTTAGAAACAAGATGGAATCAGTAGGTCAGATCTCAGTCATTTTCATAATTTTTTCATTGTTATAATTTTTGCAAAGGCAGCTTCAACTGATCGTGCAAAATGTGTATGTGTGCATGTATATATAGCAGGGGTTGACAACAAGGTTTCATTTGCCCCAATTTACATACCAGAATAATGAAACAAAACAAGCTTTCAATAGAATTTGATTGCATTAAATTAAATTGTATTTCTCTATATGCATTTATGTCTTCACATTTATACATATATTCACATGAGTATACAAAATTTTGAAAGTAAGCAATATATAAATAAAGGATAATTGTTTCTATAAACATCTTAGGAGAGTACCTGGCCTCATCAGGCTATGAGGATAGATAAGAATAACTATTCTTAAAGAAGAATACCTCAAAAAATGTAATAATCAAACTCCCAAAGATCCAGGATAAAAAGAGAATCCTAAAAGCAGCAAGAGAAAAGAAAAAAATAACATAAAATAGAGCTCCAATATGTCTGGCAGCAGACATTTCACTGGTAACCTTACAGACAGGGATAGAGTGGCATGACATATTTAAAGTGCTGAAGGAAAAAAAGCTTTTATCCTAGGACAGTATATTCAATATATAACCTTCAAACATAAAGGATAAATAAAGATTTTCCAAGACAAACAGAAGTCGAGGAATTTCATCAATACCAGGGCTGTCCTACAAGAAATGCTGAAGGAAGTACTTCAATCAGAAAGAATAGAACACTAATGAGCAATAAATAATTACCTGAAAGTACAAAACTCTGGTAGTAGTAAGTACACACAAAAACACAGAATATTATAACACTGTAACTGCAGTGTATAAACTACTCTTATCCTAAGTAGAGAGAAATCAAAGAAACTTCCAACTTAATCTGCATTATATATTGCATGGACCTAATTGACATTTACAGAACACTTCATCCAGAACATTTTCCCCAGTACGTGGATCATTCTAAAGAATAGAACATATGTTAGGTCACAAAACAAGTCTTAACACATTCACAAAAATTGAAAAAAATATCAAGAATCTTCTTCAACTACAATGGAAAAAAACTAGAAAACATTAAGATAAATTTTGGTAATGGTACAAACTCGTGGAAATTAAACAATATGCTCATGGATGACCAATGAGTCAATGAAGAAATTAAGAAGGACATTGAACAATTTATTGAAACAAATGATGTTAATACCAAAACCTATGGAACATAGTGAAAGCAGTACTAAGAAGACAGTTTATACCTATAAATGCCTACCTATAAATGCCTATGTGGAAAAAGAACAAAAAACTTCAAATAACCTAACAATTCATCTTAAAATGCTAGAAAAGCAAGAGCAAACTTCAAAGTTAGCTGAAGAAATGAAAAAATCAGAGCAAAAATATTTGAAATTAAAATGAAGAAAACAATATAAAATATCAACAAAATGAAAAGTTGCTTTTTTTGACAAGACAAACAAAATTGATAAAACTTTTAGCCAGACTAACTTAGAAAAAAATAGAGAAGAATAAAGTAAATGAAATCAGGGATGAAAAAGGAGACATTGGAACTGATAGCACAGAAATTCAAAGTATCTTTAGTTGCTACTATGAGCAACTGTATGCCAGTCAGTTAGTAACTATAGAACAAATGGATAAATTCCTAGACATGTACAACCTGCCTGGAAGAAATCCAAAACCTGAACAGACCATTAACAAGTAATGAGATTGAAGCCACAAGAAAAATTTTCCCAGCAAAGGAAAGCCTGGGACTTGATGGCTTCACACCTGAATTTTACCAAATATTTAAAGAGAAACTAATACCAATCCTACTTAAACTGTTCCTAAAAATACAAGTGACTCATTCTAAAAATAGAGGAGACTCATAAGCTCATTTCTATGAAGCTAGTATTATCGTAATACCAAACCAAAGACACATTAAAAAAATCTATAGGCCAATACCTCTGATGAGTATTGATGAAAAAATTCTCAACAAAATACTAGCAAACCACATTCAACAGCACATTGAAAAGAACATTAATCATGACTGAGTGGGATTGATCTTAGGGATGTAAGGATGGTTCAACATATGCAAATCAATGTGATACATCATATCAACAGAATGAAGGAAAACATCCACATGATTATTTCAATTTGTGCTGAAAAATCATTTGATAAAATTCAACATTCATTTATGATAAAAACCCTAAAAAATTGTATATAGAAGGAACATACCACAATATAATGAAAGCCATATATGACAGACCCACAGCTAGTATTATACTGAATGAGAAAAAACTGAAAGCCTTTTCTCTGAGATCTGGAGCAAGACCAGGATGCCCACTTTTACCACTGTTATTCAACATACTACTTGAAGTTTTAGATAAAGAAATCAGACAAGATAAAGATATAAAGGGCTTACAAACAGGAAAGGAAGAAGTCAAATTATACTTGTTTGCAGAAAATATAACTTTACATTTGGAAAAACTCAAAGACTCCACCAGAAAAACTATTAGAACTACTAAATAAATTTAGTAAAGTAGAATATACAATCAACATACAAAAATCGGTAGCATTTCTATGTGCCAACAATGAGAAATCAGAAAAACAAGCCAAAAAACTAATTTCATTTACAATAGCTACAAATAAAATAATATGTCTAGGAATAAACTTAAGGAGTTATAGATCTCTATAATGAAGACTACAAAATATTGATGCAAGAAATTGAAGAGGATACAAAACAACAGAAAGATATTACATGTTCATGGATTGAAATGGAAGGAAAAATATTGTTTAAATGTTCATGCTATCCAAAGCAATTTACAGATTCAATGCCTTCCCTATCAAATTATCAATGTAATTCTTCACAGAAATAGAAAAAGCAATTTTTAAAAAGTATATAGAATAACAAAAGACCCAGACTAGCCAAAGCTATCCTGAGCAAAAAAGAACAAACTGGAGAAATCACATTACCTGACTTCAAATTACAACTACAGAGTTATAGTGACCAAAGTAGCGGGGTACTGGAATAAAAACAGACACGTAGGGCAATGAAACAGAACAGAGAACCCCAAACAATTCCACGTATCTACAGTTAACTCATTTTGGACAAAGTTGCCACAAACATATATTGGAGAAAAGACAGTCTTTTCTGTCTTTGTCACCCAGCAAGCTGCTGAACCAAAAGAATTTGCACCCCTCTGTGGGCCCGCGTGGCTGGGGCCCTGCCCTGGCAGGGTCATCCTGTGCTTGGAGGCCATCTCGGGCACAGGCCCATCCTGCCCCACCCCTCCAGCACACGGCTCACGCATACCTCAACCATCATGGTTGCTGCGTCTGTCTGAACCACGTGGGGGCCTTGAGGTACGCTTTGTCTGTCATGATGGGGCAAGGGCACAAGTCCTGAATGTTGTGTGTATCAAGAGGCCAAAGGCTGGTGGCAAGTGCACGGGGCACAGCGGAGTCTGTCCTGTGACGCGCAAGTCTGAGGGTCTGGGCAGCGGGAGGCTGGGTCTGTGTGTTTCTGGTTGCACCAGGGCGCTTCCCAGCACCAACATGTAACCAGCATGTTTCCAGCAGAAGACAAAAAGACAAACATGAAAGTCTAGAAATAAAACTGGTAAACATCCCCCGCAAAAACATAAAAATAAAAAGACAGTCTTTTCAACAAATGGTGCTCAGAAAACTGGATGTCCGTATGTAGAAGAATGAAACTAGATCCCCGCATCTTGCCATACACAAAAATTAATTAAAAATTGATTAAAGACCTACATCTAAGAATTCAAAGTATGACATTATTAAAAGAAAACACTGGTGTAACTCTCCAAGACATTGGTATGGGCAAAGATTTCTTGAGTAATACTCTACAAGCACAGGCGACCAAAGCAAAAATGGACAAACAGAAGAATCACATTAAGTCAAAAAGCTTCTGCACAGAAAAGGAAACCGTCAACCAAGTGATGAGACAATCTACAGAATGATATAAAATATTTGCAAACTACCTATCTGACAAGGCATTAGTAACCAAAATATCTAAGAAGCTTAAATTACTCTATATGAAAAATTTAATAATTTGATGAAAACATAGGTTAACTATCTCAATAGTCATTTCTCAAAAGAAGACATACAAATTTCAAACAGATATATGAAAAGGTGGTCAACATCTTTGATCATTAGAAAAATACCAATCAAAAGTATAGTAAAAAATTTTCCCTTACCACACTTAAAATTTCTTTTATCCAAAGATAGGCAATAACAAATGCTGGTGAGGATATGGGAAAAAAGGAATTCTATTACTCTGATGGTGGGAATGTAAATTAGTACAACCACTATGGAGAACAAATTGGCGGTTCCTCAAAAAACTAAAAATGGAGCGAACCTGCAACCCAGCATTCCCACTGTTAGGGATATACCCAAAATCAGGAAATCTGTATATTGAGGTGATATTTGCATTAATATATTTACTACAGCACTATTCCCAATAGCCAAGATTTGGAAGCAACCTAATTGTCCATCAACAGATGAATGAATAAAGGAAATGAGGAAATGTGGAAATGTGGTATTTATACTCAATGGAGTACTGTTTAGCCATTAAAAAAATGTGATCCTGACATTTGCAACAACATGGATGAAACTGATGGTCATTATGTTAAGTGAAATATGCCAGGCACAGAAAAACAAACCTTACATGTTTTTCCTTATTTGTGGGCACTAAAAATTAAAACAATTTAAGCCATGGAAATAGAGAATAAAAGGATGGTTACTAGAGGCTTGGAAGGTTAGTGGGAAGGTGGGTAAAAGTGGAGATGATTAATGGATACCAAAAAATAGTTAGAAAGAATAAATAAGACCTAGTATTTGACACCACAATAGGATGACTATAATCACTATTAATTTATTGTACATATTAAAATAACCAAGAGTCTAATTGAATTGTGTGTAAAGCAAAGGATAAATATTTGGGTTGATGTATACCCCATTTACTCTGATGTGATTATTATGCATTGTATGCCTGTTTCAAAATCTCTTATGTACCCCATAAATATATGCACCTCTTATGTACCCAAATTAAAAAAAAAATAGAAAGGAAGGTCAATATTTGCTACGACTAAAACACTCACAAATAGAATCCTAACAATTCTTATAAATCAATCACACAAATGAGGAAGAGAAAGAAATCAAATGTCAACACAACAGAATTTCATCAAACCACAAAGAAAACAGAGAAAGGAACAAAGAATATCTAAAACAACTTGAAAGCAATGACGTGACAGTAACAAAACCTCACACATCAATATTAACACTCAGTGTTAATAGATTAAATATTCCATCTAAAAGACTGAAGAATGGATAAAAAGACATGATCCAACTCTATACTACCTACAATAAATTTGCCTTTCCCGTAGACACATACAGACTGTAAATCAAGAGGTGGAAAAAATATTCCATGCAAATGGAAACCAAAAATGGGCAGCAGTAGCTATACTTACATCAGACAAAATAGTATTGAAATCAAATAAGGTAAAAAAGAGAAAAATGTCATTATATAATGATAAAAGGATCAAGTCAACAGGAGGATAATAGCAATCTTAAATATGTATGCACCCAACATCAGAGCACTCAAGTTCACAAAACAAATTTTACTAGACACAAAGAAGGAGATAAATAGCAACACAATAATAGTGGGGGACAATCTTAAAATTTCAGAATTGAAAAAAAATCTTTAAAACCTTATGGAGACAAAAATAGCTTGAATAGCCAAAGCAATCCTAGCAAAACGAACAAAGTGGTTGGCATCACATTACCTGACTTCAAATAATACATGGCTATAGTCACCAAACAGCATTATACTGGTAGAAAAATAGGCACGTAGATTAATGGAATAGAATGGAGAACCCAGAAACAAATCCACATACCAAAAACCAACAGATCTTTGACAAAGTCAACAAAAATATACACTGGAGAAGACACACCATTTTCAATACACGGTGCTGGGAATATTTGAGAGTCATATGTAGAAGAATGAAAGTAGACCCATACATCTCACCATATACAAAAATTAACTCAAGGATTAAAGACCTATATGTAAGATACGAACCTATAAACATTCTAGGAGAAAACCTAGGAATAATTATTCTGGACATCTAGGTAAAGAATTTACAACCAAGTCCTTAATTAATGGGTGCAGCACACCAACATGGCGCATGTATACATATGTAACAAACCTGCACATTGTGCACATGTACCCTAGAACTTAAAGTATAATAGTAATTTAAAAAAGAAAAAAAAAAAAGCTAATGCAACGAAAACAAAAACAAAAAAAAACACAGATGGGCTTAAATTAAACTAAAAAGCTTCTGCACGGCCAAACGAATAATCAAAAGAAGGAACAGACAACCTATATCCTGGGAGAAAATATTTACAAACTATACATCTGACAAAGGGCTAATATCCAGAATCTACAAGAAACTCGATTCAACAGGAGGAAAAACTAATAAACCCATTAAAAAGTGGGCAAAGGACATAGACATTTTTCAAAAGAAGATATACGAGCAGCCGACAAACATATAAACAAAATGCTAAATGTCATCAGAGAAGTGTGAATGGAAACCACAGAGATACCACCTTATAGCAGTCAGACTGACTACTATTAAAAATTCAAAAAACAACAGATTTTGGCAAGGATGCAGAGAAAAGGGAATGCTGTTCCCTTTTCAGATTGTTTCCCAATCCTCTTAGTGGGAATGTAAATTAGTACAACCACCATGCAAAAAAATACAGAGGTTTCTTAAAGAACTAAAAATAGAATACCATGCAATCTGACAATCCTACTACTTCTACCCAAAGGAAAATAAATAATTTTTATCAAAAAGATACCAGCACTCATATGTTTATTGCTGCACTAGTCATAATAACAAAGACACAGAATCAACTTACGTGTCCATCATGGGACACTGGTTTAAAAAACAGGATACACACACACACACACACACACACACACACACACCTTGGAATATTACTCGGCTATAAAAATGATTTAAATTATGTATTTTGCAGCAATAGGGATGGAACTGGAGGCCATTATGCTGAGTGAAATAAATTAGAAATAGAAAGTAAAATACAGCACGTTCCTCATTATAAGAGGCAGCTAAACAGTGGGTACATATGGACATACAGAGTGAAATAGTAGACATTAGTGACTACAAAAGGTGGGAGGGTAGTGAGGGTTGGAAAATTACCTATTGGGTACAATGTTCACTGTTCAGGTGATGAAGCCCAAGCTTCATACCTGTGCAATGTGTGCATGTAAGAAATATGCACTTATACCCCCTAAATATATAAAAACTACAAAAAAAATTAAGTCTTTCTTTCTGTATTTTTGTATATTTTATGTGCAGTGTACAGTAAGTACAAGATTTTAGCATGACATTATCTCATTCACTTAATAAATATTTACATTATATTTATAAAATATAATTGTCTAATATGTGCAAAGTTCTGTGCTAGACTCTGGTGATAAGGTGTTTTAAAAGTTAAAAACTGACACTTCCCTCACTGAGAGAGAATCTAACGGAGAAGGCAGACATTGAATAGGCGATCACAAGCGGAAGGGTAACTAACAATATGGAGGCTTACTGCCTTTCATTGTATGACCTAAATTCTTCATAGATACAAATTTCTTTCTACATCTCTTCTTAATAGATGATTTACCTTTCCCTGAAAACGCCTAATGATTTCTTTGCCTATACTTTTACCACCATCAGAAATGCTGTTCCTCTATTTCATCCATTTCAGATCCCACTTATCTTTCAAGACCGAATTCAAAAGTCTTCCTTTATCTACTAAGTCAGAATTGATTGCTCCATCTTCTATACTCCTACAGCATATCGGATTTCAATTTGTATAGTGACTTACTTATCAGTCACTCCAGCTACATGTATCCTATGGGAGAGCAGAAACTGCGCCTGCCATTACCAGCACAGCATCTTGTGCCAAGCATAAATTTAAATATGTTTGTTGAGTAGATGAAAAATATAATTTAAACTTATTTGTTTTTGCCTTGCAGACAAAATAGCAGTTGGTAATTTTTGTTTGTTTGTTTTTTTGCTTATTAACCCACTGCTATTGTGGCTTACAAACAAAAGCAAATCTTCTTCCCAAATCAAAGTGAAGAAGTAATGTCTCAAAATATATTTTTTCTACATTCTACATTAATCAAAATTCATCAGAGTCACGAGTGATAGCTACTTCTGATTTTTGGGTAATTGTAGGTATGGCACTTCTTTAATGAATTTGAATTCAATTTAAATTTATCTATTAATAGATCATGTCTGTAGCTGAGCTGGGTTTTGTTATTCTGTAATACTTCAGTCACATAGGCTCAAACTTTCAGGGTCTTAACTATCATTCTATCATTTTACAAGAAACCCAAGAGCTTTGTCAATCAAACTTCTGTACCTAAAAATCAATGGAAGGGAATTGCAAATTGTGAAGAAGAATGCTAATAGAAAAAGCCCTATGGTTTTACAATATGACGACAAATTCGCTAAATCAGCAGCTTAATCTATTTTATTAAAGGAAATAGTGCGATTTGAAAATCCATTAGTGTACAGAACATACACGGTCTAGTTCCTGCCACGACCATAGTGGTTTCCAGGTAAAATGATCTCTTCATAGCCCTTCATTAAGAAGCAGTGCTGGGCATTTATGTTTTGTATTTTTAACCCCATTTAATTGCAGCTGATTGGGGCAGAAAACACATCAACATACTACTGTGAAGCAAAATCATCTAAACAGGAAAAAACAGTTATTTACTGAACCAATCAGGAGTCTGACGTAAGTGTCAAAAGTTAACCTGAAAGTTATCTTCAAGACACAGAAAATAGTTGACAAAAAGAAATCCTTGAGGCACATTAATAGTAAAACAGAAGAACAAAAATCAAAGAACTCCTGCTGCTGGATTTTTTTTTTTTTGTATCACAGTCGACTTTGATTTAACAAAGTTAAAACACATAGTACAACAATTGTATATCAAATAGAATTCTTCACAACACATTTTATCACATTTTCCATTCTATCATACACTTGAAATCCTTCAAGTATTGCCTCTGTGTTTTCTCTTCCCTACCTCTCTTCTGAACTTCCAGACTTAAAGTTTCTAGTACTGGATAAACGTGTCCACAGAGACATTTCTCCAGCACCCCCAAACTCAAAGGTCCCAAAACAAACAAATGCTTTGCCCACAAATTTCTTTTTCTTCCCATATTTAGCAGCTGCTGGATTTTTTAAGGTGTTTTTTTTTAATTAAAAACTGTCAAGTCTAATGTGCATTTACTTTTCATTTTCTATTTTTAAACGTTTTTTGTCTCAACATTTTTTTTTTGAGACAGAGTCTCGCTGTCACCCAGGTTGGAGTGCTGTGGTGCGATTTCGGCTCACCATAAGCTCTGCCTCCCAGGTTCAGGCCATTCTCCTGCCTCAGCCTCCTGAGTAGCTGGGACCACAGGCACCTGCCACCATGCCTGGCTAATTTTTTGTATTTTCTTTTTTTTTTTTTTTTAAGTAGAGGCAGGGTTTCACCATGTTAGCCAGGATGGTCTCAATCTCCTGACCTCATGATCCACCCACCTCGGCCTCCCAAAGTGCTGGGATTATAGGCGTGAGCCACCGCGTCCAGCCTCAACATTTTTTTAACTTTTATTTTAGGTTTGGGAGTACATGAGAAAGTTTGTTACATAGGTAAACACATGTCACAGGGGTTTGTTGTACATATTATTTCATCACCCGGGTATTAAGTCCAGTACCCAATAGTTATCTTTTCTGCTCCTCTCCCTCTTCCCACCCTCCCAACTCAAGTAGACCCCAGTGCCTACTGTTTCCTTCTTTGTGTTCACAAGTTCTTACCATTTAGCTCCCACTAGGAAGTTAGAACATGCAGTATTTGGTTGTTTTTAAAGACAGGCCTGTTGAGGTATAACTTATATGTGGTAAAATTCATTCTTCTTATGCATACAGCTCTAAGAGTTTTGACAGATGTATATTATAGCATTTCCACCATCACAATTGGGGCATAGAATATTTACATCACCACCAGAATTTTCCTTGTTCAATTCCCAGCTCTATTAATCTTCCTAAGAATCCTTGATTCCCATGAAGTCTGGATGAAATGAGTCAAAGTCAAAACCAAAAGAGTACTGATATGGTTTGTCTTTGTGTCCCCACCCAAATCTCACCTTGAATTGTAATAATTTCCATGTGTTAAGGGCAGGCCAGGTGGAAATAATTGAATCAAGGGGCTGTTTCCTCCATACTGTTCTCATAATAGTAGAGTGAGTACTCAACAGGTCCTTCTCAACAGATAAGGGGTTTCCCTCTTCGCTTGGCTCTCATTCTATCTTGCCTGCTGCCATGTAAGACATGCCTTTGCTCCTCTTTGTCTTCCACCATAATTGTGAGGCTTCCCCAGCCATGTGGAACTGTGAGTTCATTAAACTTGTTTTTCTTTATAAATTACCTAGTCTCGGGTATGTCTTTATTAGTGGCGTGAAAATGAACCAATACAACCAATACAAGTACCCATTGTATGATCTAATCTATCAACATTTAATCTACCATTTATTACATTTATCTTTGTTAATCAATTCATCTATGATGTTAGCAGGATAGTTTTTACTCCTGGGGGCATGGGATACAGGTAATGACTGGAATCAAACCTGAGTGGAGCTTATGGAATGTTGATAATATTCTGTTTCTATATGGGTATGAGTTACACAGGAATATTTAGTATAGGAATATTGATTAATGTCTATGATTATAACTTTTGCAATTTTCTGTATGTGTTATACATTAATAAAAACAATTACCCCTTTCCCAGAAAAAGTTAAAAAATGTTACAATGGCCATGAGTAAAAGCCAAAATCTTTACCACAATTTAAAAGATTTTACATAATTTCCCCCCTTTTCTTTTTTTCCCCTTTTTTTCCCAGCAATATTGCTGCTCCAAGCATACAACAAATATGCTTCTCCTTCAGGCCTTTGCCATAGTTGTGATATTGTTTGAAACACTTTTTTGCTGTAAGTATAATGAAGTCCCTCACATTCTTCAAATCTTTACTCAAATGTAGTATCAATAAATTCTATCCTGACCATCCTATTTTATACATGAAGTGCTCATCACTGTACTACTGAAATGAAAGGAGCCACAGGTTGAGCAGAACTCATACTTTGCATTTTTAACATAATTTTATTATTTTGTTAGTCATCAAGTAGAGACTTTGAGTAATCAGTTGTGTTTGCAAATCTGCAGTTCAAGGGACAGTAATCGGAATGCACAAATTTGGGAGTTGTGAGCCTAGAAAAATATTTGAAACATTGGGTTCATGAAGTCACCAAAAAGTAGTGTATACATAGGAAGAGAAATATCCAAGAACTGAACACTGAGGCAAACCAACTTCAAGAGGCTAAGGAGAAAGGGGAAAATCAATAAAGGAGAATGAAAAGGATAAATCAGTGAAGTCAGATAATATATGGAGAAGGGAGTTATAAGCTATGTCAGGTCCTAATTAAAGTTAGCAGACTATATAATTTGTTACCCAAACACTTTTTAAAGTTAAAACAATCCCCATCTTAGACAACAGTTTTAAAACAGAACTATCTTGGGAAACCATGATCTATATGAATTAAGTTAGGTGAGGACTTAAAATTGACCATTAAATTTAGCAATGTGAAAGCTACTGTGCAAATGCAAACAAGTGCAACTAGGACAGCTGGGGAAGTCTAGAGGGTTGGAGAGCGTCCGCCTCCAAATTCATGTCTACTTCATTTAGAAATGGGTCTTTGAAAATATGATCAGTCAAGAATCAGATAAAATTATACTGGATTAGAGTGAGCTTTAAGTTCTAAGAGAGTCATTATAGGAAGAGAAGAGGACACAGACATACACAAAAAATAAAGCCATGTGTATTAGTCTGTTCTCACACTGCTAATAAAGACATACCTGAGACTGGGTAATTTATAAATGAAGGAGGTTTAATTGACTCACAGTTACACACGGCCTGGGAGGTCTCACAATCATGGCGGAAGGAGAAGGAGGAGGAAAGTCACATCTTACATGGTGGCAGGCAAGAGAGCGAGCATGTGCAGGGAACTGCCCTTTATAAAACCATAAGATCTCATTAAACTTATTCACTATCACGAGAACAGCATGGGAAAAACCTGCTCCCATTATTCAATTACCTCTCACCAGGTCCCTCCCACAACACATAGGTATTATTACAATTCAAGGTGAAATATGGGTTGGGACACAGAGCCAAACCATATCATTCTGCCCCTGGCCCCTCCCAAATCTCATGTTCTCACATTTTAAAACCAATCATGACTTCCCAACAGTTAAAGCCTTAACTCATTTCAGCATTAACTCAAAAGTCCACAGTCCAAAGTCTCATTTGAGACAACACAAGTCCCTTCCACCTATGGACCTATAAAATCTAAAGCAAGTTGGTTACTCCCTAGATACAATAGGGTAGAGGCATTGGGTAAATACACCCATTCCAAATGGGAGAAATTGCCCAAAACAGAGAGGCTACAGGCCCCATGCAAGTCCAAAATCCAGCAGGGCAGTCAGATCTTAAAGCTCCAAAATGATCTCCTTTGACTCTGTGTCTCACATTCAGGTCAAGCTGCAAGAGATGGGCTTCAGTAGCTTCAGGCAGCTCTTCCCCTGTGGCTTTGCTGGGTACAGCCATCCTCCCAGCTGCTTTCAAGGACCAGGGTTCAGTTTTTGCAGCTTTTCTATGTGCATGATGCAAGTTGTCAGGGGATCTACCATTCTGAAGTCTGGAGGATGATGGCCCTCTTCTCAGCTCCACTAGGCAATGCCCCAGTGGGGACTCTGTGTGGGGGCTCCAACCCCACATTTCCCTTCTGCACTGCCCTCCAGATGTTCTCTACAAGGGCCTTGTGCTTACAGAAAACTTCTGCCTGGACATCCAGGAGTTTCCATACATTCTCTGAAATCTAGGTGGAGGTTTCCAAACCTCAATTTTTTACTTCTGTGCACCCACAGGCTCAACACCATGTGGAAGCTGTCAAGGCTTGGGACTTGCAACCCCTGAAGCCATGGCCCAAGTTGTACCATGGCCCCTTTTAGTCACAGCTGGGGCTCAGGGCACCAAGACCTGAGACTGCACAAAGCAGTAAGGCCTTGGGCCCACTCCAGGAAACCGTATTTTCCTCCTAGACTTCTGGCCCTGGGATGGGAGGGGCTACCACAAAGTCCTCTGATATGCCCTGGAGACATTTTCCCCATTGTCCTGATGATTAACTTTTAGCTCCTCATTACTTATGCAAACTTTAGCAGCTGGCTTGAAAACGGGTTTTTATTTTCTACTGCATTATCAAGCTGCAAATTTTCTGAACTTTTATGTTCTGCTTCTCTTTTAAACATAAGTTCCAATTCCAAACCATATCTTCATGAATGAATAAAACTGAATGCTTTTAACAGTACCCAAGTTACCTCTTGAATGCTTTGCTGCTTAGAAATTTCTTCCACCAGAAATTTCTAAATCATCTCTCTCAAGTTCAAAGTTCCACAGATCTCTAGGGCAGGGGAACAATGTCATCAGTCTCTTTGCTAAAATGTAGCAGGAGTCATTTTTATTCCAGTTCCCAACAAGTTCCTCATCTCCATCTGAGATGAGCAGCATTTAGTCAAAGCCATTCGAGTCTCTAGGAAGTTTCAAACTTTTCCACATTTTCTTGTCTTCTTCTGAGCCCTCCAAACTGTTCCAGACTCTGCCTGTTACCTACCCAGTTCCAAAGTGGCTTCCACATTTTCGGGTATCTATATAGCAGTGCCCCACTACCAGTACCAATTTCCTGTATTAGTCCATTCTCACACTGCTAATAAAGACATACCCAAGAGTGAGTAATTTATAAAGTATGGAAGTTTTTTAGTTTTTTCTGTTTGTTTGTTTTGAGACAGAGTCTCTCTCTGTTGCCCAGGCTGGAGTGCAGTGGCGTGATCTCAGCTCACTGCAACCTCCGCCTCCCTGGTTCAAGTGATTCTCCTGCCTCAGCCTCCTGAGTAGCTGGGATTACAGGTGTATGCCACCGCATCTGGCTAATGTTTGTATTTTTAATAGAGACAGGGTTTCACCATGTTGGTCAGGCTGGTCTCAAACTCCTGACCTCGTGATCCACCCGCCTCAGCCTCCCAAAGTGCTGAGATTACAGGCGTGAACCACTGCGCCCAGCCTAAAGTACAGAGGTTTAATTGACTCACAGTTCCACATGGCTGGCAAGGCCTCACAATCATGGTAGAAGGCGAAGAAGCAGCAAGTCATGTCTTACATAGTGGCAGGCAAGAGAGAGAGCATGTGCAGGAAAACTTCCCTTTATGAAACCATCAGATTTCATGAGACTCACTCACTATCATGAGATCAACACAGGAAAAACCCACCCTCATGATTCCATTACTTCCCACTGGGTCTCTCCCATGACACGTGAATATTATTACTATTCAAGGTGAGAATTGGGTGGTGACACAGAGCCAAACCATATCACCATGTAATGATGAAGGCAGAGATTGGAGTTATAATGCTAAAAGTCAAGTAAAAGCTGGGGTCACCAAAAACCTGGAAGAAGTAAGGAAGGATTCTCTCCTGGAGCCTTCAAAGGAAGCATGGCCCCAGTAATGCTTTAATTTCAGACCTCCAGGCTCAAGAACTGTGAAAGAATGCATTTCTGTTGTTTTAAGCTACTCAGCATAACAAAGCCATACTTTGTTATGGCAGCCCTAGGAAGCTAATACAAAAAGCACACTAGAAAAAGGCTTAATAGAGAGTAAGAGGAGACAAATTAAAGTTGGATAGTATAAAAGAATGCTACTCAAATCACATTATAAAGCAAGCTTGAGGACAAGCTTTTTAATTTTCTGATCTGTTGCAGAACAATGTTTCTGTAAAATACAATAAAAAATGAATTACTATGAAACAAATGAAAGAAAAAACAAATATATAGAAAATACAAGCCCCATTTTTACTTGATTCAACTGAAATATAAAATTATCCAACAAATAGTTGTTATAATTATTTTAAATGCTTACTCTCAATTGTCGTTCTCTTCATAGAATGGTGCTCACAGTTCAAGAACTGGAACTGGTTCATAGGCCACACACTGAGAGTATGGCTGGTCCAGACAACGCTTTTAAGGGGATCTTAGAGAAAATCAAGTTCAATTATTCAATTTAATAGATGAAAACTACTTTATTTGAATGTTTAATTTATACATGTTCCTAGAAATTTGGGGGATAATTATATATGACGTAAATATGTATGACTAGGGTGGGAAGAGTTTGTCTTTGATTAAAATAGGGTCACCCTCAGCAAATGTGTAGTGGGTAATGTTGGTCCTCTGCTCAGTTGCTCTTGGATCTTTCTTGCTATTTCTTTGAGCCTTGCTCTCAGCTTCAATGTAAATTTGCTTCTAAAGACCTATAATACAACCCTTCTTTATGATACTGTCCTTTGATTACTGGAACTTTTTTTTTTCTTTTCAAAAAGGGCTTGGAAATTTACTTTATCTTAGGTCACAGGCTCAAAAGTATGAAAGCTTAGCTAAATTGCTTCCAGTAGGACTAGTCTGTGGGACAATTTACACTCCAAACTGCTCCTTGGGAAGAGACTGAGACTGGGAGTTTGAAACCTGACGCTGATTTGGCTTTTTTGCCCTTCTTGCAGTCCTTTATTTACTTTGTGGTTTGTCATGGAAGTGTTTCTACAATAAGCACTTGCATATGAGTCCTCATGTCTGTGTCTGCTTTTAAGGAATCTGATTTAAGGCAAAATATAACCACTTGCAACTAAAAAAATGATTCACAAAGTAGTTTTCTATTACTAATGTGTGGTGGTATTTATTTATTAGAATAAGTAAGTTACTACGACTTGATTGTAGGGTTAATAGAGAAAACGGTTCACCAAACCTGGAATCTTTTCTGTAAAATTTGATAGATGCAAGAGAAGTTTTATTTATTAATATACTTTGGGAGTGTTATATAAGGTAAAATTTCTCTCAGGAGTAAAATTTAGTCTTAGTTTTATTCGAAGTATAATGTGGTATATAATGAATATATTTTCATTTTTTTTGCTGTGCTGTGGATATTTTAATTGGCATTTCACTGTTTTATATTCTAGCTAGCATTCTTATATACAAATATTTGCATTTCATAATATGCATATATAAATCATTTGTATACCATAAATTTAGTAAGGTGTATGTATTACATACAATCAAATATAGCTTAAATATATGTTGGGGGTGAAGGGGTAATAATAAAATACTCTTTCCCTTAGAATTTTACAAAGTAGATTCTAGTAGAGTATTGAGAAAAATTGAGTATAATTTACTTGATCTGCAACCAGTTTACCTTTTATATAAGCTTAAGGCTCAAACTGTGAATGTCTTATTCTTTTCATGTAATGTAGCCTTAATAACATGAATTACTTCTGTCTCATTCTTAAATATGCTTATTTAGAAACAAAAAGGTTATACACTGCTGCACTGATGGCTAATCTAAGGCTCTAGACTATTGTAAAACATTTGGATAGGAACTCAAATTATCAGAACCTGTTATGTTGATGTTGTATTTCATTATAAATTAAAGCTTTGTACAAATGTACTGGACATTAAAGATGTTCTTAGATGCACCTCTTATTTAAGAAAAAAATTGCAGTTATTGAAACATCTTTAAGGTTATAATACATTGTTAAATCTACCTCCACTACCTCCTAGTAAATGTCCTGTCAGTCTCCCCTACTCTGGCACCTGTCACATGCCTTTTGAAGAAACCCCTGTCAACTAGGTCCAAAGGTCAGATGCAGACTGTTTCTTGCATATTGTGGCAGCTTTTCAGTGAATATTTTCATCTTTATCTACTGCAAAAGAAAGTTTGAATGACATACAGGCATGTGTACTGAAAAAAAGAGACAATGTCTTTGATAAAAATGTTACAACGTATGTAAAACCATTTTTTCACTGCTTTGTGGAATTTTTATGGGAAATTCTCATGATTGTGCGTAGTTGATGATAGAATGCTAGGGCTGGGTGGAACCAAAAAAAAGCAATTTAAACAGATCCCTTTGCTTTAGGTCATGCCGATTCTAAGAGAGATCACTGCCATATTCTTTGCAGGCTATGGAAAGTCAATTGAACAGGAGGAATAAAAAGCAATTCTGAGATAAGTCCGTACAGAATACATTGGCATAATGTTAGTAAAGATTATTTTAAAAGAATAAAAAATATTTCATATGAATTAAATTTGACTTTGACAGGTAGGTTATAAAATGGGCAAGCATTTCATCAATAATATTATAGCCAAGATCTGGAGAAAAAAATACCCTAATTTTTATGAACTTATCATCATTTGCTTCCCATCCTTAACTTGACACAAGCGAAATGAACCGTTAATGGGAATATCAATGTTAAAAATCTAGAAATCTGGCATTTAGACATTCTGAAATAATCAGGTTGATTTGTAGAGAGTTAGAAATACTGCTAAGTAGAAATTAATCATACAATTTGTGTAAACATCTTAACAGGAAGGTTATAAGTGCATCTGGGCTCTCAAAATGGCAATGATTGTCAGACAAATGTCACAATTACATTCAAAGACATGAGTGATAGTTCTGTTGTTACTGCTGGAATTATTTGCCTCTGCCTTTGTTTTATACTGAAATGATCAAATAAAAGAAAATACTCAAACTGTTAGTAGTCATCTTAGCTCCCTGATCTCTGCAGACCCTCATCAGTGTAAGGAACAGGAATGGCATTCTGCCAAGCCTGAGGAGCATTTATTTGGCCATTTTCATTGAGTTGCTATAGACTTTTGGTTTCTCTAACTGTTCTTGATAACTCTTGTAACTTGTCCTGTGAGAAATCACTGCTAGGCTAGGTAAGTCAATGCCCAGACATTCCCAGGTAGTTTACCAGAATTAGCTTTGAGGCTGCTCTGGGATTCTGTGTATCCCTTTATTAATGGGAATTTGATAATAAATTTGGTCTAAGGACCAACATCGCAATTTTCTTTTTTCTTCCCCAGAACTGTAAAGTTATACCTATTTATTGAGAATCTAACTCTAGGTGAGAAAGACATAGTTCTTTCTACCCGAGCCAGGAAGCATAGTGTCTGTCTGACATGTCCTAAGGTAAGTGTGGTAATTTTCCTGAAAGAAGGTGAAATTCTTTTAAAGTTGAGAAAATTTATCAAGCAACTTTTTAAAGACCAAGTCTTACGTGTACAAAAAATTCAAAATAAAAATGCCAAAACTAAGCACCACATCTACCCTGATAATAAATCTTTTTATTTTATTTTATTATTTTATTTTTTTTTTAGATGGAGTCTTGCTCTGACACCCAGCCTGGAGTGCAGCAGCACTATCTCAGCTCACTACAACATCTGCCTCCCAGGTCCAAGCGGGTCTCATGCCTCAGCCTCCCGAGTGGCTGGGATTACAGGCATGCACCACCACACCCAGCTAATTTTTATATTTTTGGTAGAGACAGGGTTTCACCATGTTGGCCACGCTGGTCTCAAACCTCCTGACCTCAGGTGATCTACCCACTTCAGCCTCCCAAAGTGCTGGGATTACAGGCATGAGCCACCTCCCCAAGCCTAAATCTCTTTTTAAAAATGGTGGTAGTGATGGAGAGGAATGATTGATTAGAGAATTCCCCACACAGCAATGGGGTAAGTCATATGATGAAAAATATTAATCTACATTACTACAAAGATAGTAATCTACCTCAGTGCCACAGAGCAGTGAGTAACTCAGTAGTCTGCATGTTCTTTAGAAAAATGGGACTAGCCCTGGCTACTTGTGGGGAGAGAGACTCTTGCAAAGTTGTTTTAGTTTTCCAAGCAAGTGTATGCCTTTCCCTTCTAGATTTAACCTACTGCCTATGATGTTTTTATTTTTATGTTAATAGAAAAGAGGTACAGCCCATTAACAGGTCCAATGTATGTTTTAAAGTGTGGGATGAAAACATAAGGTAAAAAGACCCTAATTCAGTGTCTCAGCTGCATTAGTTTGGGTTTTGAATGTAGATTTCTATATTTATTACACTGTTAATCTTTGATACGTGCTGCATTTGTTTTTCATAATTTTCATAATTTGTTTTAATACGCTCATTGTATTAGGGTTCTCTAGAGGGGCAGAACTAATGGATTATATATACATATATTATATATTTATATATATAAATGGAGTGGATATATATCATATATATGATATATATCATATAAATTTTTATGAACTTATCATCATTTGCTTCCCAATCAACTTGACACAAGAGAAATGAACAGTTAATGGGACCATCAATGTTAAAATCTAGAAATCTGGCATTTAGATATTCTGAAATAATCAGGTTGATTTTTATATGCATAGAATGTGTAGAGAGTTGGAAATACTGATATATATGGGAGTTTATCAAGTATTAACTCACATGATCACAAGGTCCCACAAGAGGCCATCTGCAAGCTGAGGGAAAAGGAGAGACAGTCTGAGTTCCAAAACTGAAGAACTTGGAGTCTGATGTTCCAGGACAGGAAGCATCCAGCATGGGAGAAAGGTGTAGGCTGGGAGGCTAGGCCAGTCTCTCTTTTCACATTTTCCTCCTGCTTCTATTCTAGCCGAGCTGGCAGCTGATTTTATTGTGGCCACCCAGATTAAGGGTGGGTCTGCCTTTCCCAGCCCACTGGTTCAAATGCTAATCTCCTTTGGCACCACCCTCACAGACACACCCAGGATCACTACTTTGCATCTTTCAATCCAATCAAGTTGTCAGTATTAACCATTACACTCATTTTCTCTCTTTTTCTAGGCTTTGTGGTTTCAACTTGGTGAAATACAGAAACTGCAGTATTGCAATGTTAAAGTTATTTTTTACATATGCACCTTGTAGAAGTAAGGTGTGAGCCAGTGCTGTGGTTCGTGAGAGCCTACCTTTGTCTCTAAGAATATTTTACTGGGACTTTTACTTTACTCTATGTAATGATAGATTTTGGTGTATGTAGCACTCTGTGGTATTTCCAACAAAGCTATTTTAACATTCGTACATCTGTAAGCTGAACATTTAGAAGGTCACATCAAGGTAAACCAAAAGATATGCAACACTTTTAGTGGGACTGACTAGTACGGAAATGGGAAAGATCCAGAACTGAGGCCAGAGAAAATTAGCTATATAGGCCTTGGTGCTGAAGAAAAAAATTCAATAACACAAATTAAGACGAGATCAGGAGCGTCCAGGGTGGTATGGCCACAGACCAATAACACAAATTAAAATATCCGGACGGCAAACTTAAGTTCTACTGGAACCAATATTGGTATTGAATATTATTGGCTGGATGAAGTTGTAGCTTCCAGAGAGATGGAACTTGAGGTAAAAACAATGGCAATATCTTTGTTCACTTGGCTCCTCCTCTTCGGCTCTGGTTAGTAGCCTGGCAAACAAGTTACTATTGAGATGAGGCTTGTTACAAGTGTTGTACAAGTATTGACAAGACCTAGGCAGCTTTTAGTTTCCAAATTTTATTTAAGTATTAGTTTGGTGCACAAATAATTGTGGTTTTTGTCATTAAAAGTAATGGCAAAACCACAATTAGTTTTGCACAAATCTAACAGGTTAAGAATCAAGTCAGGGATTCTTATGTCTCTATTGCACCTACAAGACAAACAGTGAGAGAGTGGCATTTAAGTTCTTTGGAAGAGACAGCTTTCTCAGGCTCAGGAGGACTATTTACATAAAGCTGTTAATAGTAATTATAAAACAAGGGATAAGTTTGAGTCAAAATTGATAGGCAAAGCTAAGAGAAGAAATGGGAGATGAGTATCATGGGATAAAACCAAGGTACAAACTTCTGGCAAACTGACAAATCAAGTGGTAAGAGTATTTTGAGCAGATTGAAAAATCAGGTGTAGAGGAGACTAAAACAAAATAGCTCAAGATATACAGCACCACCAAATGGGAAACACTGTTTGAGATAGACTGTTTGGTTTAAAGACTCATTCCTGGGCTGAAGATGAACCTGGGTGGTGACAGAGAAAAAATGTGACTGCTGTTCTATGAGTAAAAATGAAATCTAGTACTATAGTCTACATACTACTACTACTGCTATTCTATGAGTGAAAATGAAATCCATTACTGCAATCTACTGTTAGAAGTTAAGGGAAAATGATTTTTGGTGAACAGGTAGAAGCCAGAATTTACACAAGGAGCAATGGGTGGAGTCTGTCCAAGGTTATTTCCAGTCCCATCCAGCTTGGAGGTGAGCGGAGATTGAAACAGGGCTAAAGCCAGAGGTGAGAGGGGTTTATATCATCAGCTGATAAGACTGAGAATTAGATAAATGACCGAATATTAGCCAGCTACTTTCCCACTAGATCTTGCAGTTTAAAATATACAGTAAGCCATCTACGTAGTTACTGAAACCATCTTTCCCGCTTCACCCATATCAAATTCACAAGCTGTTCCAATCAATTTGTCTCCTGAAATATGACAGAAAGCTGCCCACTTTCTTTAGCTATACTCCTACCATACTAGAACATTCTGCCCTTGACTTTGATAGTTGTTTCCTAAACAGTTTATTGCTTTCATTCTTGTCAAGAACATCACCCACACCAAACCATTTGCCTCACGAGACAGAAAGATTTTAATGTATGTCAATCCAGCCATATCACTTTCTTGTATAAAATCTTCCTATTAGTTTCTTCTGTACTCAGCAAAAAAAACTGAGGGTCTTATTCTGGCACATGATGCCTTACCCATTCTACTGTCTGTCCCCCTCCCCAATCCTATTCCCACCACTCTCTTTCTGGATTACCATCCTTTAGCCAAATAACACTTCCTATTTCTACAAAAGGCCAAAGGTCCATCTATATGGAGTTCTCTGCCTCCAGCTCTTAGCATAGCTCACCCATTTTCCTTTAGGTTTCAGCTCGAATGCAAATTCCCATGGATCACGCTTAACTTTCTTCCAGTTTAGTTATTCTCTGTCATATCAACCTAGTATTTCATCCATATATCACAATCAAATGCATTTATTTATCCATTTGCTCTGTTTTCTATCACTACACTATAATATCAATATTATCTCTCATCTAACTACCCTATATTTTCCAGAGTAAAAAAAGGAATGAATAAAATGAATGAATGAAAAGATTACCAATCTCATTTTGTTTAAATGAGGTGATTTATCTTGATACTTTTTCATTCTTAAGTTTCCACTATTTTATGCAAGCAGCTAATCTAGTTTGACATCTTCATCTTGGATCCAAATGTAGTATAAATTAATGCCTACCAAATGGTAATAATAGATATCATATCTATAGCAAATGCTACATGTCAGGCACTGCCTGTTCACTTTATACATACTAATTATCTAATTGTCATTGTAACCTTTTAAGTTTGGTGCTACTACTATACCAATATTGTAGATGAGATAATTGAAACACACCTGGGTTAATGTAGATGGTGTCATCATAGGTATTCACAGCTAGGAAATTTTGCTTCATAGTACGTATAATTTTTGGATTGAATGTCTCTTTTTCACCAGAAAATTCATAGCAATTGTATTTACTAAACCATTTACATATAAATTATTTAAGAAAATCCAGATTGTATGGAAGAAGTAACAAATAGAATCTGGGGTATATATATATGAGATGCAGAGAAATTTTTTAGTATTCATGAAAGGCACACTCAGATCTCACTTTGTGATATCTAGAGTCACTTGACAGATGTAATAAAAATATGGTTTCACGTTAGGCAATGGGATGTAGTTTATTTTCTTCTTCTGAAATTACAATACTATAGATAGAGTAAAATAAAAATTGGTGGGAAAAGGCAAGATTCTCCAGAGGACCATAAATACAAATATATGTCATGGTTGTAGAAGGGACCAGACTTCTTTTCTGTCCAGTGATATTACAGATTCTCATGGGGTCACTGATATCCAGGTTGTTTGCAGAAGTTTGAGGTCATCAGTTCAGCAATAATTCAAATCATTACAATGAAAAGCTGAAAAGAACAAAGAGATAGATAGGAGCACACAGACCCATTTCTGGTCTTTATTTTACTATTTTTAGACTTTTTGTCTGTAACATTCTAAAAAGCAGTTTGAGATGAAGTCTTGGATTCAACCATGAACTACACAGTCATTGAAGTCTGAGGAATAAAGGAGCTAAAGAATGATACAGAATCTGTCAGTGATTTGACTTTTTTAAACCCTGAAAGTGTAGTTGACACCTATATGCTTCATTTTCCCCTTAGGAAGAGAAAATGAAGTTGACGTGGTAGGGTACCAGTTAAATTGCCAGGATGGGTAGTGGGTTCAGAGTGGCAAGAAGTCCTAATCCAAGAGCTGAAGAATCCAAGTTGATTTTTGTACAAGAAGGATGAGGTCTATATCAGGGAGATTACATATGCATAAGGTTCAAGTGATATAGTAGGGGTATCTACAGTCAATACTACAAGGAGGTTTCCCAGCTATCAAGCTTTACAAGCAGGAATATAAAGTCACTGGATGTTTCTAACAGGTTCTGGTCTACAGTATACTTATATCCCCTTTATTTTAGGTACGTCATAATTTCTGTTTTCTTAGCCAAGAATAGAGACATTTAATTATAAAGTACAGTGTGCTTTTCTTAGAAGGCCTTCCATAATAAATAAGAGATAGATAGATAGATAGATAGATAGATAGATGATAGATAATAGTAGGTAGAAAGATAATAGATAACAGATGATAGATAGTAGATAGATGATAGACAGATAGTTTATTCAACTATCTTCTATTTAGTGCATAACTGTTCATCTTTGACATTGGGTAAGGGACTATGGACCCAAGTAGTACCTGTGATCCTCAGCTTCAGGGAGTCTCAGAATGGTTTCCAGTGGGCACTGACAAATGTTAAGTATTAGACCACCTCAGGTTTCCAAAATAAGAAAATACATAGAATTATTAAATTTACACTCATTACAAAATAAAAAAAAGAAAATGTGGGCAAAGTTCACATTTCCATCTTTCATTTCTGGTAATGCCACTATAAAAGACTTCATGGTATGAGTTGTTACCGTGATGGTCAATGGCAATAGAATAAAGAAGCCTTTGGGGGAATGCCGCAATGAAGAAATTGTAGCTCATGTAATTCACCACTGAAACATACTTCTTCATTGTGTCATTATCCTGGCTCCAGCTTCATTATACTAACCTACTGCTAACCTAGCGAGCTGGTAGCATACACCAAGCTAAGAAGTGGCAGAGGTGAGAATTGTAATTTTGATAATACAATCATGAGTTTTCATAAAAAATCACTGGGTTTAAAATGAAAGAAGACAACCACCCAGATGTTGTTTAATTTTTTAAACACCAAGAAATTTGCAAATATCTGGATAAAAGAGCAGATATTTTTTAATGTCAAGAATCATCGATTTTGAATAGGGTTAATGGGAAGTGAGCTATGTAATAAGAAAAAGGAAGTCTTGGCCTCTGAAAGTTCTGCCTGGTGAACTGGAATAATGGGAATGCCCATTACTCTGTTAATTGTGATAAAATAATTTAATTGACTTAATTTACCAGAGCTGCTCAAGTTTCTTTATGAATTTGGTAGATTCCATTTGCAATGATTTAACAAGGGAAATAGGACCTTCAGGAGAAGGCCCTGACCTATTTTCAAAAACAACATTGGTTCACCCTAACAACATGGTAAAATGACGATGATAGCAGTGCATGAACAATGGGGAGACTAACAGTGAAAATTCCATTAGGTTGTTAAGTGGGCTAAATTTGTTGCTGCATATAAAACATTTAGAACAGATCCTGGTCTATAGTAAGTGCTATATATGCATTAACTATCAATATTATTTTATTGTAGCATCTCAAATATTTATACAAAAAATGGGCCTAAAATCCTTATTAGCAACTTATTGTATTTCTGCCAAGACTGTATGTGTTTGGACAAGGGGAAAGGCAAGCGATCCAAGAAACTTCATTATTTACATAATGGCAAAACATAACACAGATGAAAGTAGGTTGATTAGAAATCTTGCATAGTATACAATCTATGGGACATGCCAAGATTTTATTTTCAAAAATTTCTGAAAGCCACACAATGGATAATTATGCAAAGGCAGCATGAAAAACTCAGAACATTTTAATTTATAGCATCTTTCTCAAGGAGATTTCCCAATTCGTCCACACTGTTGCAAACTCGTCTTGATATCAGCTCAGGGAAAAATAAGTTCATAATATTTTGAATTGATTGATCAAACATATGCAGAAGCTAGACAGAGACTGTAGAGTTTTATCTTCCAAATGTTTTACAACTGAAGAACAATGTTTTATCCTCCAAACGTCTCCTTCTAAGCCCAGGAGCACTGAGAAAGTAGTAGTAAGATGCAGGCAATGCCACCGCCAACATTTGCTTTTTTTTTTTTTCATCTAGAGAAAAGAAACTTTAATTCAAAGGCGCCCCAAGCCACTTTAACAATATCTTTTGATTTGCATTTCTCTGATGACCAGTGATGGTGAGCATTTTTTCATGTGTCTTTTGGCTGCAGAAATGTCTTCTTTTGAGAAATGTCTGTTCATGTCCTTCGCCCACTTTTTGATGGGGTTGTTTGTTTTTTTCTTGTAAATTTGTTGGAGTTCATCGTAGATTCTGGATATTAGCCCTTTGTCAGATGAGTAGGTTGTGAAAACTTTCTCCCATTTTGTAGGTTGCCTGTTCACTCTGATGGTAGTTTCTTTTGCTGTGCAGAAGCTCTAGTTTAATTAGATCCCATTTGTCAATTTTGGCTTTTGTTGCCATTGCTTTTGGTGTTTTAGACATGAAGTCCTTGCCCATGCCTATGTCCTGAATGGTAATGCCTAGGTTTTCTTCTAGGGTTCAAAACCACAATGAGATACCATCTCACATCAGTTAGAATGGCAATCATTAAAAAGTCAGGAAACAACAGATGCTGGAGAGGATGTGGAGAAATAGGAACACTTTTACACTGTTGGTGGGGCTGCAAACTAGTTCAACCATCGTGGAAGTCAGTGTGGTGATTCCTCAGGGATCTAGAACTAGAAATACCATTTGACCCAGCCATCCCATTACTGGGTATATACCCAAAGGAATATAAATCATGCTGCTATAAAGACATATACACAAGTATGTTTATTGTGGTACTATTCACAATAGCAAAGACTTGGAACCAACCCAAATGTCCAACAGTGACAGACTGGATTAAGAAAATGTGGCACATACACACCATGGAATACTATGCAGCCATAAAAAGGATGAGTTCATGTCCTTTGTAGGGACATGGATGAAATTGGAAATCATCATTCTCAGTAAACTATCGCAAGAACAAAAAACCAAACACCGCATATTCTCACTCATAGGTGGGAACTGAACAATGAGAACACATGGACACAGGAAGGGGAACATCACACTCTGGGGACTGTTGTGGGGTGGGGGGGAGGAGGGAGGGATAGCTTTAGGAGATATACCTAATGCTAAATAACGAGTTAATGGGTGCAGCACAGCAGCATGGCACATGTATACATATGTAACTAACCTGCACATTGTGCACATGTACCCTAAAACTTAAAGTATAATAATAATAAAATAAAACATTAAAAAAAAATCTTGCAAATAGTTTTGAAAACAATGAGATTTGCACTACAAAGTTATGACCTCAAATTTCACCTCTAGAACTTTAATAAAATATGTAAAAATTATGTCCTATCCATACATTGAATTACAATAAAGAGAGGCACCAGGTCATCTAGTAATTGTCAAAATGTGATCCCTGAATTGTCACTGATCCACAAACTTTATAGAGCTGGGACTAGATCATTACATAAATTAAGAGAGCACATAGAAACCTGTATAGCAATCTGACACTACCATCACATCTAAGTGTGTAATCATTTCCCTTCTCATTTCTTTTTATTTCATTTTGTCATAGTATCGGTTAATAATTGATTTGAAAATTTAAAAAATGTTTCATTAGTGGAAATATAATAAAAGGAGACTGGAAATTGTAAGTGAAGAGCACAGAAGGGTCTCAACTAAGTCTCTGGGTGCTAACTAGGATCCATAATTCATCTTTAGGAGAAGACATGGGAATGACCATGAGCAAGTGGGGTTCCTAAACATCCAGACATGGTGTACTCAAAGCTGTTCCTTGCTGTAAAAGTTATACAGAATTATGGAAATATTGGCACTATTATGGACCCTTTAAATTATCCCTCCATCCTAAGCATTAATAATTTTATATTTGACACTGTCTGGTGCTGGAGATTTTAAGAGCACCATAGTCTCCTTTGCTAATGACACCAAGCCCTTGTTTTCCCGGTTTCCTACCACCCTTTTGTCTGTTTACTCTGTGAACTCAAGCGGCTGTCAGAGTAACTCAGCAAAGTGACATCTAGCATTGACTACTCAGATTGACCACTCTGTCAATGTCCTGCATTTTTTTTTTTTTTTGCATTCCTTTACTTTCTTTTATTTTTTTTTTTTGGAGACCTTTAGCTCTATTTTCCACATTTTTCTAGCTTTCACCTGTTACTTTCAGTAACCTGACTTTGATTTATTTTTTCTTCTTCTTCAGTTTTTCAAAACCAGAGGCCACTGATTTTCTTTGATTTTATTTCCACATACTCATACATGGACCCTAGTGAAGTGTAACTCCACCTCTATTCTCCATTTAAGCAACATTAAGGCTTCCAAGTCTCAGTCCCTACAATTCTGCAGAGTTGCCCAATTTTCTGATGCAGATTGTCCTGCAAAGGAGATGTGTAACGAGATTAATGTGGTTTTCATGCCTGTTAACACATCCATTCTGCATCCCATGGATCAAAAACAATTGTGACTTTCAAGTCTTATTATTTAATAAGTATATATTATAAAGCTATAGCAGCCATAGACAGTTATTCCTGTGATGGATTCGGGCAAAGTAAATTGAAAACCTTCTGAAAGAAAATTGCCATTCTAGATGCCATTAAGAACATTCTTGTTTCATGGAAGGATGTCAAAAAATCAACATTAACAGAGGTTTGGAAGAAGTTGATTGCAATCATCATGGATGAAAGGTTTCCATCCATGAAGACTGGAATCAATTTTGAAAGGTTTGAAACATTTCAAGACTTCAGTGAAGGAAGTAACTGCAGATGTGGTGGAAATTGCAAGAGTAGTACCACGACTCCTAGTGAAGATGCTGTGAACACTATTGAAACAAAAACAAATGATTCCAAATATTTCATAACTTTAATTGATAAAGCAGAGGCAGGGTTTGTGAGGATTAACTAATTTTGCAAGAAGAAATACTGTGGGTAAAATGCAATCAAACAGCATCGGATGCTACAGAGAAATCTTTTGTGAAAGGAAGAATCATTCTGTGCATCAAACTTCACTGTTATCTTATTTTAAGAAATTGCCAGCCTGACACGGTGGCTCCGGCCTCTAAATCCCAGCACTTTGGAAGGCCGAGGCAGGCGGATCACGAGGTCTGGAGTTCGAGACCATCCTGGCCAACATGGTCAAACCCCGTCTCTACTAAACATACAAAAAATGAGCCGGGCATGGTGTCACGCGCCTGTGGTCCCAGCTACTCGGGAGGCTGAGGCAGAAAAATCACTTGAACCGGGAGGCGGAGGTTGCAGTGAGCCCAGATTGTGCCACTGCCCTCCAGGCTTGGCAACAGAGTGAGACTCCATCAAAAAAAATAAAAAATTGCCACAGCTGCTACAATCTTCAGCAACCACCACCCTTATCAGCCCACAGCTATCAACAATGAGGCAAGATCCTCCACTACAAAAGATGACAACTTGCTGAGGGTTCAGGTGATTGTTAACATTTATCAGCAATAAAGTAAAATTTTTAAATTAAGGTACATACATTGTTTTAAGATGTAATGTGATTGTACATTTAGCACACTACAGTATAGTGTCAACATAACATTTATACGAAGTAGGAAACCAAAAAGTTCATGTGATTCACTTTATTGTGATATTTACTATACTGCTGTTGTCCAGAACAGAACTCATAATATCTCTAAGGTATGCCTCTACATATTTCCCAAGACTGTCTTGAGGCTCAACTGGGATAAAGTTATATAATAATTTGTCTTATGAATATTAGTTTTTTTTCAAGACAGGGTCCACCTCTGTCACCCAGGCTGGAGTGCAGTGGTGCAGTCTCAGCTCACTGCAACCTCTGGGTTAAAAAGATCCTCCTGCCTCAGCCTCCTGAGTAGCTGAGACTACAGTATGTGCCACCGTCCCTGCTAATTTTTGTAATTAGTTGATATTTTTATCCACAACTAATACCCAAAGCATGGAATTAATCTTTACTGAAATACATGTTAGCCACCATAAACTGAAATACAACTTACTGAATAAATATATATGGCTCCTAAGTGTATGATTGAGTAACACTTCGGCAATGAATAGTAATAGTTGAGACAAAGAAAGAGAAGTTTGTGCATGAAGGCAGGAGTTCAGAGATAAATGTTTATTCTCAAGGACGCATAGGAGTAACATATTTACAGGGACAAAATGGTCCAAAGTAAAGTAAAAGTGACGACAAAAATTTTATTTCTGGTTAATTACGAAGTGCCATCAATAAGAACACAGTAGGACAGCTTCCTCAACAATCTATTCCCTTGTTACTATTAACTTTAATTTGTAAACAGCATCATAATGATTTTACTCCAGAATTCTTTAAAAAAACTCTCTAAATCTTCATCATAAAATACTGCACAAAATCCCCTATCTTGTGGACCTGATTGCTGAGATAGGATCCTATGATTTTTAGTCTTGGATCTTTCATAGGATAAGTCAAGTGAAACTGACAAAGTAAAATAGCAGTTGTAGTAAAGCCTCCTGTTTCCAGTGTTTGCTAGTGTGAAACAACCAGTGAAAAATTATCACATATTTACAAGAAAGATTAGTGGATCCATCCAAACATTTGTATTGAAAACACACTTTCGTGCCAATTGTTTCTTGGTTAAAAATGACTACGTGGTGTAAAATAAGCGTATGCACTTTTTCACAGTTCCAACTATAACTTTTTTCGTGAAATGCATGACTACACATTAACTGTCCCTTTATTTTATTGTCTTGAGCCACGATAGAGCCACGATAGTAGATAATTAGTTTTCCCTGTAATGAGCAAAGGTACTAATCAATAATTAGCTACCTGCATACAAAGCTAGCAATTTTCAAAATTATTTCCACGTACTTGAACATTGAGACCCAAAGGCAAATACTGCATTGTGTCTATTGTTGAAAGATGCTCATAAAAACAGAAAGGTGAGATAAATTTTCACCTTATTGCTCTTTAGTTATTATATTTAATATCTGTCTACCAGTTTCCAAGTTCATTGAATTGAATTATTTTAGAGTATGTACAGCATATAAATTTGGAGACACAAAATCTATTTTAGTAAAATCTATTTTCCTGTAAATAACTGCCCTTGGTGATGACACTCTTTGCTTATGTGTTATGATAACTCAGATATAAATAGTTTTCATAAAGTCGATCTAACATCTTCTCCCTTAGACTAAATGGGAGAACTTTTTACAATTCAAGTATATCTATAAAATTTAAAGAAAGAGACTAAAATAGGTTATCAATTTAGTGAGAGTCACATGCAGCTTTTTACAAACTTTGTTCTTTTCCATCTTGTCATCTTAAGCATTTTGATGTCACTAAACAGATATGTAAATACAGAAATTGAAGAATAAATTTCAGGGAAATATTAAACAGTTATGTCATATCAGGAATATTTTCTTAAGGTAATTTCCTCGCAAATTTTAGTTTACGGATGCTCAAACCTACTGAAAAGCTAAAAGAATTGTTAAATGAAGACTTGTAACATGGGCATTTCACCTATATTCACTAATAATTAATGTTTTATTACATTCGTATTGTCTCTCCCTCCACACACAGACACACACACACACACACACACACAAATATTTAGATATAAATATATGATTTATATATAGTTTACATAGTTTTGCTTTTGCTGAGTCATTTAAAAGTAAGTTTTAGATAGCATGACACTTCATCCTTGGATAATTCAGCATCACATTCTAAAGCCAAAGTCATTCTCCTGTAGAACCAGAATACCATTATCACAGTAAGAAAATGAATTTAACATATCACCATGTAACATAGAGTACATATTAAATATCTTGGATTGTTCCCAAAATGTCTTTTAAAATTGTTGTGTGTGTGTATGTGTGTTTGTTTGTGAATTTGTTTGCTTGCTTTGTTATGTTTTATAATCGGGATTCAATCAACATTTCCCTATTAACAGGAGAGTTCCTGGTTCTGCATTGAACATAATGCAATACCTTCTGTACTTTGATAGCCTGTGTTTTCAAACACAGTATGATATTTATGACCAAAACAAATGGCTAAGTAAAGAGTAACACAAAGTTAATTCATTCATCTATTTAGCAAATATTTATTGAGGGATTATTATGTGCCATGTATGGTTCTAGGCTTGAGGATCCAGTGGTGAGCAATATAGAAAATCCGTTGCCTTCATGGACCTTGGGTTTGGTTGAAGATAGCTATGTAGAGATATAGCCACCTAAATACACAAAAATATATTCAGATAATAAGGACTGTAAGTGAATAAATCTGGATAATATAATAAAACATAGTTTTGGTCTCTGCTCCTAGTTAACAGGTTGAGAGTTACTTTGAGAAAGTGTTACTGATGCGAGACTGTCAGCCACTTGAAGTGCTGGGAGAAGAGTCTTTTAAACAGAGAGAACAGTCAGTACCAAAGCCCTAAGGCTAAATGTTCTTAACAGATGTATTAACAAGGGTATTATGTTTATATGACATAATCTTTTGGGCAGGCCTGTTAGAGATGTTTCATTATCTGAAGTTTATATCATGATGTGGCTTCCTCCAGAGTTCCAAAAATTTTTCTGAACAAGTTTATTACTTCAAGGCTTAATAACCAATACACTTGAGTTTTACTTTTGTCTGTATTACTTACTAACTGTGGAATATTTGCCACCACGTGGCATGACTACATAGACTTAATTCCTTATACATAATTATGAATCTAGATAATTATTAAAAGAACTGTTAAAATAATAAAAGAGACCTCCATAGATCTTTTAAGAGAATAATATATGACAGCGCTTATAAAGTGCTTAGCAATGTGCCTGACTGGGGTTGTCATGTGAGCCTCATACTTACCTGTATATTGTATATCCCCTTCTTTTAAACAAATGTTCAATTCAACGCAGGCATTTTTTTTAAATTTTACTTTAAGTTCTGGGATACATGTGCAGAACGTGCAGGTTTGTTATGCAGGTATACATGCGCCATGACATTTTGCTCCACCTATCAACCCGTCATCTAGATTTTAAGCTCTGCACGCATTAGGTATTTATTCTAATGCTCTCATTTTAGAGAACTGCAATATTATGGCAATATTGAAAGTATAATCCTCATTATTTCACTTGAAACTATCTTTTGAATAGAAAAAAAGTAATGATTCATTTTGTAGAAACATATGGAATTTCTGAATTTATAAACAAAGATATTGACATTAAAGTCATAAATTCTTGTAATATTTTATGTGGAAATTCTAGGGTAAAACAATCAAACCTGGAAAAATTAGCAGTTATTTCTAGAATACTCCTTTACACTAATATTAGAAAGAAACATCTTCCAGTTAAAGAGCATTTGGAGTGAACTGGGATGGAATTACCTAAATGAAATTGTTCAAATATAAAAGTATTAATAGTAATAGTGTGTGGGAGTAAAAAGAGGCCTGGCTTTTAGTCCTAATTCCACCATATTCCTCACTGGCTGACCCTGGGGTTCAACTGATATCCAGTGTGACATTGACAAGTCACCTACCTCTCTTAATGTGTTTTGTCATTGGTCAAACATCAAGGTTAATCTAGCAAAGATCACAGGTGAATGGTCCAAGCACCAAATCCCGTTGGGATATATGTTTGTTATGTCTACCTGTTTTTAAAGTTTTAAAAGCAAGCAACTTAAAATTGGCACATTTCACATGAAAATGTGAATATCTGCCTGGTCTTGAAAAAATGGAATGAACTAACAAATTCAGGTCTGCATTTCTATTAATCAACAATTTGTTGGAACTAAGTATCTGCTCCCTTTTCTAAGATAGGGAGTCTGCACTCCAGTTCCCATCACTCACAAAACATATGCAATGCACTGTCTACTCCCACCCCACTTGAGCCAATAATGCTACCTGCCTGACCCTACCAGAATTTGAAATTGGACCCTAACCTAAAGGATTTCTCAGGTTTTGTTTCAATTATGATACGCAAATTGTGTGAATGTGAATGGAAAGAGTACTAACCTTTGTGTGGTTGAAAGATCAGACTATCAAGCCATGAGAAAGAGGATCCTCATTTTGGATCTGTGATTTTGATAAGAGCCAACAACATGTATTGAGTATATTGTCTAGAGCTAGAAACCTTAAGTGTTTTACATGCAACATCTCATCTGGTTTACAAATCAACATCCCTTTGCTTTTACCTGAAGAATCAGGCTTTGAGAGGTAAATAACTTGCCAAGATCACACCAGCTAGTAAGAGTGCAGTCAGCACTAGGATTCTGGTGTTTCTCAGTCTACTATAGAAATTGGGCTTATCACCACTATGATATAGTGTTGCCCATTTGCTACACGTGAAACTTTGGGAAACTTTATTATACTCTCTGTAATTCTATTTTTTCACTTTTAGTTGGGTTTAACATTATTTATCACACAGGTTGTTTGTGATGACTAAATGAAAATACATGGAAATATCTAGATATAGAAATTGATATATAGTAGGGACTCAACAAATATCTGTACTAGCCTAGGCTAGAAACATGCATAGTATTCACGTTATATAGAACTTCTTTGGATTGCAAAGCAGCTAATTACTACATAAAAATTGCTTTATGTTTCCACTGCCATTATACCAAAGAATCATTTATAGACATTAGAAAGATAGCATCAGGGGATCTGTCCAGAAGAGAATGAACATAGACATTGCTATCAAGTGTTCACTGTGAGGAAGTAGTGGTTTTGAATAGGGACCAGGTGGACAAACAGCATGTGTAAATCTGCCATTGAACCTCAGACTTTATCAACTCAAAACTAGAGTCTGGAAAGACGGACGATACACTATGATTCAGCCAGTGTATGACAAGGTATAAACACTATGGCACCAGCCAAAGCAAACAAACAAGTCTGTGATTATTGCAAATGAAATACTGAGATTCATCCTGTGTTCAGCTCATGCAAATGGTTAAAGCCACAGTTTATTCCTAACTCTTCTGCAAAGAAACATGTACAGAAATGTCTGCTACTTAAACAGGCTCTGTAAACCAAGTGTGAGATGAAGGTGCTTAAAGGAACATTTTCTAATTTAATACAAAGGTTACTTTAAACCTTTATATTATTATTAATATAAATATATAAACTGTATATGTTAATAAATATATATGTAATTTTTGAAAGACTTTTTCCCCATTACAAATAGTCTATAATTATAATTTAATATGCTTTGTTTTTGTTTTGTCTTAAGACACAAAATATCATATTTCTACTTTAAGAATGAATAATATTAATTACTCAATAGGCACAAGTAATATAAAGTACACTTTAGTTCAGGGTGGGCAAATTATATCCTGCTGGTCAAATCCTTCCTGATGCCTTGTTTTGTAAATATATTGGGACACACACAGCTCATTTTTTTTTAAATTGTCTACAGCTTCTTTCATTCTATAATGCAGTTGAGTAGTTGCAACAGAGACCATATGCCTACCTAGCCTAAAATATCTTTTCTCTGACCCTTTACATGAAATGTTTATGTAGCCTTTCATTTGGTTCAGGAACAGTCTTTTCTTTTTAATGTCACTTCTTCACCTTCTTATTGGAAAGAGAGAGAATTCTAGAAGTTACTTGAAGAGAAAACCTTCATGATCAATAGAGAAAGGAGAGATATTCACAGACAAAGAGGGAGAAAAATAAATGATCTAGACACCAGCTGCTTCTCAGAATTGTATGGCCTTTAAAATCATTTGCAGGAAACCTACTGTTTAAAATCAACCTGGAGATGAATTTAGTCTTAGAAACCTACTGTTTCTTAGAAACCTACTTTTTCTTAGAAACCTTAGAAACCTACTGTTTGCAATCAATCTGGAGATGAAATTAGTAGAAATAATGAAAAGAGGACATCTCTGAAGAGGATATTGGGACTGGTGTCATTCTGTTTAACTTTCAGACACAAACATGGTTCAATTGGTTCAACTGACCAACAAGCAGAAATACAGGCTGAAAAATAACAGTGTTATAATGCTATCATAGATTAGACAAAATTAAGGCAAAGGCTTATCCAGGCTTCCAAGATCAAACATCCCTGCCTCAACTCTACTGTTATGTATGATTTTAACAAGGATAAGTTGTTTATTTGCTTTTAATGCAAGCAATACTCAGAGTTATTTTAAATCTACTCACAAAAAGATAATTTTATTGAACCTTATTAGTTCCTCTCTACCAAAATTCCATGAAGGGAATTGCTAAATCTGAAGACTGAAAATAATCTAGAGAATAAGCCACTATAAGCCATCGCCTTCAGCCAACAAACAATTATCCATGTTCTTGCATTATGCCATGACATTTTGCTTTGTCCAGAGTATTTGACAATGCCACCACTCCTTTTTCTTTTTTTCTTTTTTTTTTTTTTGACAGAGTTTTGCTCGGGTTGCCCAGGCTGGAGTGCGACGAAACTATCTCGGCTCACTGCAAACTCCTCCTTCCAGGTTCAAGTGATTCTCTCCTGCCTCAGCCTCCCAAGAAGCTGGGATTACAGATGCCCGCCACCACACTCAGCTAATTTTTTGTATTTTTAGTAGAGACAGAGTTTCGCCATGTTGGCCAGGCTGCTCTTGAACTCCTGACCTCAGGTGATCTGCCCACCTTGGCTTCCCAAAGTGCTGGGATTACAGACATGAGCCACCAAGCCCAGCCTCCTTCTTGTTTTCAATATTGAACATCTAAACTGGACCTAATCTATTTTTGTTTACAAAAATTTTAAAAGTTTATATCAAGAAACTGAAGTTTAATCTTAATATGAGGGTTCTTGAGAAAAAAAAAGAGAAGTTTAGATCGAGGGTCAGTAGATGGGGGCCCACTGGCTAAATTTTACCCATTACCCTCGTTCTATAAGTCTTACAAACCATAAACAACTTTTAAATAATTCACAAAAAATTAAGAAACACAATCATATTTCATGACACATTAGCATTTTACATATTCCAATTTCAGAATCGATAAATAAAATTTTATTGGAACAGAGTTATACCCATTTATTTAGGTATCTGTGGCTGTTTTTGAGCTACCATACTGGAGTTGAGTAGATGTGGCAGAACTGTATGGACCACAAATCTGAAAACATTTATTATCTGGTCTTTTATAGAAAACAGATGCTAGCCTTTGGCACACAGCTTTATCTTATTTATGGTAAACCTCTGAGGTCTAGCATCTAAAACAACTTCAACGGTTATTTTACGTTTTTATTTTTGCTCAATAAGTGTCATTTAATAAGTGTCATTTACTTCCTAGGGAGCATGCACTAGAGCACATAATTTTTTCAGGAACTGGATTTAAAAATCTATTTTCAATTATTTAGCAAACACATTCATTCATTCAGAAAACTTCTGTGGAATACTTAAACTAAACTACTTATACTAGCAATAAAATCCAGTGACTCAGAGTTACTAAAACCACACAATTGTGTATGTTTGTATATATTTTTCTTTACCTGTGCTGCCAAACATGGTGCCTGGCAAATATTAAATGCTGAATAAATGTTTATGTGACTAAACAACCATGTGGCTTCTGTCCCAGAAAAACACATAGTCCAGTAAAAGGGACAAACAGGTAAAAAACAGACTTGCGCTGTGGACTATGAAAAAGATGTAAATAACTCCTTTATGATAACAGAGGAGGGAGATTTCACAAATGTGGCAGATGAGAGGAATCTTGCAGAGCAATTTATATATATGGACCCTCTACTTAATTCTTAGCACTATGTGGGAGATGATAAAATAACTGGCTTGGCATTAGTCAAAGTGCTGGGATGTCGAAACTAGAAAGACTCAATAGGAAAGAAGACTGGCAACCAGATACAGGAGCAAAGAAATTAGCTGTCAGTAATAGGTTATTTGTGTTGGTGAGGAGATTGTGGGAAGCAAAGACTCATCAGACCTAACTGGACTTGGGATGTTCCAAGTAACCAAAAAATCTAGCAGCAGCAAAGCCAGTGATAGAGTATCAGCAAAGGAGCCTGAATTCCTAAGACAGGTCTCCCATATTCAGCCAATGAACCAAAACTTGGCTTCTGGCAATGATAATGATAAGTGAGAGACGGTAGTCTAAGCAGGCAGGAGATATCTGGGAAGGTCAGGGGGCATAATCAGCAAGTGCAGGGAGCATGATAATAAGGACTTCTGGGATAGATAAGCCTGGAATGAGGGAGACAGGCAGCTGGAAGGTAGAAAGGCTCAGAAAAGTTCATCCACAGGAAATTAGGTTCTTGTCATCGGATTGTGACTCAGGCAGTATTTTAGCCCCCGAAAGATTCAGGAGATTAAGACATCATATCCAACTAAGAGGAATGTGTCATTTATTATAAGTAGATTACCAAGGTAAGGAATTATAGTAATTATACTCTCTCTCTCTCTCTCTCACACACACACACACACACACATACATATACACAGATACACAACTTAGATATTGGAACTAAAGCGGTTGGCAGGTGTTTGTCCAACGAATCAAGGCAAATGCATGGTTAGAGGCATATTATAAGTCATTATTATATATCTGAGGAGCAAAAGAAGTCAGAGTGCCACAGGAGAAAATCTGATGTGACACTAATTCATGAGTTATTGCCCAGTCTTTGAATGTGCTTGATCATGAATACTGTAGATTCCTATCATTGGGTTTAGATCACATTTAAAATGCAAGTGCTTTGATTGAGAAGACTCGCAGAAAATTGACACAAAAAAGCCAAGGCAGATTTCAGAACATACAAACCAAAAGAAGAAAACAACGTTCAGTAAATATTGACAAATACTGAATCACAACAAAAGCCCGTATCAGATCACAAAGTAGAATCTGTGCAGTGTGATGCAGTGATCAACCAACACCACTATGAGCTAGTTTACCAAATGAAGCTTTGCCGTAATTACTTATTTCTCTTTCAAATTATTTAGTAAATTGACAAATACTAGTAAAAGAGACACAATATCTTTGAAATTTGAAAAGAAATCCTTGTAAAAAATAATGAAAGGGTGGCTAATGGTTCAGTTAGGTGTTTTTGTGCCCAGTGAAAATAATTTACTGAAAGTTAAAAGGCAAAAGGAAATTGATATTCAAAACAGTGTTTCAGAGGTTTTCCCTTGATCCTCTCAAATTCCAACAAGTTTACCAATAACCTGGATAAAGAACTAGAACATATGGATATTTAAGATTTTAATATACTCAAAAGCTGAATGAGAATGTTGACATGAAAAAAGAAAGAGTTAAGATAAAAATAATAATAATATATGGTATTGAATAATGGGCTCTAATCAAGCTCAAAAGAAAATGATACTCAACATTAGTGTATGTGGAAAAGATTCGGGACTTTTAGGCAACCATATCAAATACAAGTTGATAATATGATGTGGCAGCTCAAAAATTTAATACAATTTTAGCCTGTAGAAATAAGAATGTGGGGTCTTTATTATTGAAAGCAATAAGCTCACTGTAGTTCTAGGCATCTTAGTCTAAGAAGAAAGTCAAAACTAGAGGTCTGTATAACAGAGCTATAAGAGGAGGGATAGTTTTAAAACATGCATATGGAATATAAGTTGTTTATATACCTGGTGTTCTACTCTTCATGGAAAATCTCATTCCCTATGCCATGTGTTAATGGGGCTATCAATTACAGTCTCACACCCATGCTCATAAGTTCTTCCTTATTAATTTATTCATTTTTATTATTGGATACTAAAAAACATGACCTATTTTTTTCCTCTTTGAATTTCACTAAAGGTATTGTTGGTTGATTAGAAAGCAGGCTTCTCCCCTTTGGTAGTAAATTTGCTCAAGAAAGTAGACAGGAATGTTTAAGCAACACATTACTTCCCTCCTGACATTTGTTTCATGAAGTCAGATCTACTTTGGACTTCAGATCTTTGGATTTAAGATCTACTTTGTAATCCAATTATTTGGCTAAGTTATGTGAATCAGTATGTTTTAAATTATTTTACCATCACCTGTTTTGAAAGCTTTGCCAAAACATACTAACCTTTCCTGATGAATTTTGAGAAAAGAAGGTAGGGATAAGATGGGGTATAGAAAAGCAGCTCACTTGCCTTGAACTAGCTTGAACCGGCACAAGTTCAGCACTCTTTTTTTTCCTTAATTGAAAGGGAGAGATGACAGCATGTTGGCAGCCCTCACAGCCCTCGCTCGCTCTCGGTGCCTCTTCTGCCTGGGCTCCCACTTTGGTGGCACTTGAGGAGCCCTTCAGCCCGCCGCTGCACTGTGGGAGTCCCTTCCTGGGCTGGCCGAGGCCGGAGCCAGCTCCCTCAGCTTGCAGGGAGCTGCGGAGGGAGAGCCGCAGGCGGGAACCAGTGCTGCGTGCGGTGGTTGTGGGCCAGCACCAGTTCCTGGTGGGTGTGGGCTTGGCGGGGCCTGCACTCGGAGCAGCCCCGGACATTGAGGGGCTTAGCACCCAGGCCAGCGGCTGCAGAGGGTGTGCTGGGTCCCCCAGCAGTGCTGGCCCACCGCCACTGTGCTCGCTGGGCCTTAGCTGCCTCCCCGCGGGGCAGGGCTGGGGGACCTGCAGCCCGCCATGCCTAAGCCTTCCCCCGACGCCCTTGGGATTCTGCGCGTCCGAGCCTCCCTGACAAGCGCCGCCCCCTGCTCCACGGCGCCCAATCCCATCGACCACCCAAGGGCTGAGGAGTGCAGGCGCACGGGGCAGGCCTGGCAGACAGCTCCACCTGCGGCCCTGGTGCGGGATCCACTGGGTGAAGCCAGCTGGGCTCCCGACTGGTGAGGACTTGGAGAACATTTATGTCTAGCCAAGGGATTGTAAATACACCAATTGGCACTCTGTATCTAGCTGAAGGTTTGAAAACACACCAATCAGCACCCTGTGTCTAGCTCAAGGTTTGTGAATGCACCAATCAACACTCTGTATCTAGCTAATCTAGTGGGGATGTGGAGAACCTTTGTGTCTAGCTCAGGAATTGTAAATGCACAAATCAGCACCCTGTCAAAACAAACCACTCGGCTCTCTGTAAAATGGACCAATCAGCAGGATGTGGGTGGGGCCAGATAAGAGAATAAAAGCAGGCTGCCCCAGCCAGCAGTGGCAACTCGCTCGGGTCCCCTTCCACACTGTGGAAGCTTTGTTCTTTCGCTCTTTGCAATAAATCTTGCTGTTGCTCACTCTTTGGGTCCACACTGCCTGTATGAGCTGTAACACTCACTGGGGAAGGTCTGCAGCTTCACTCCTGAAGCCAACGAGACCATGAACCCACCAGGAGGAACGAACAACTCCAGACGCGCTGCCTTAAGAGCTGTAACACTCACCGCGAAGGTCCGCAGCTTCACTCCTGAGCCAGCGAGACCACGAACCCCACCAGAAGGAAGAAACTCCAAACACATCCGAACATCAGAAGGAACAAACTCTGGACACGCCGCCTTTAAGAACTGTAACACTCACCGCGAGGGTCCATGGCTTCATTCTTGACGTCAGTGAGACCAAGAACCCACCAAATTCTGGACACAAAAGGACTTACTTGATATTGATGGTGATATCAAAGAAGAGGTATTTATCTTTGCATAATTGATACAAATCTTGATCTTTTCAGTTTTTTTCAGGGTCCACTTCATGATGTTTTACTAGGATAGGAATACCTAATTGTTCTCAATTCTGAGAGGAATATCCTCCAATTGGTAATGGTTGGATGATCTTTATTCTTAAGCTATTTAAAATGGGTTAATATAGCTGGCATTTTAAAATGGCCTGGCTCATATTCGTAATAGATCGTATGAGAAGCCATGCAAGAAGTGATAAGAGATTCACAAAGAGGAAATCATTTTATACATATATGTGAAGGGTTGAGGTCTTGATGAGAGAATGGATTTGTACTGTGTAGCTACTGATGGCAAGGTAAGAGCCAGAGGATTCCACTTTCTCTTAAAGAGGATTTCAACAAAACATATAAAACTTCCAACAAGTAATCCTAAACTTGAATTATTCATAATAATAATGATAATTATAGTAGTTTGGATATGTGCTATAAAATAAATTATTTATCTACTAGATGACTCTAAGCTTCTAAAGTCTTTAAGAAAATAGAAGGTTGAAACAGGCAAGTGAAACATCATGAGAAATTTGGAAGCATTCACTTGGGCAGGACGTTGTAATCTACGAAACTTACACAAAAGGGAACTTTGGTTCTGGTTTTATTTCTTCCATTTCTTCAATGGGTAAACTTTGAGCAAGACATTGAACACTTACAAGGCTTGTATGTCTCATGTTTAATGTCTATCTAAATCTTAATTCTAATTATTCCTCTATGCTTATCAACAATGAACAAAATTTGGTTAGGTAGAGGAGAGTAGATGGTAGTACGAGAGATACAAGCAACACGAAAGATGACGAAGAGTTAGGAGCGACCATGCAGTATGAGGAAGTAAACTGCAACTAGGTTTCTGACTGGAGAGAAAATTTTGCAGGAAATTGAACAATATCATGTGGCTACAATTCTAAAGATATGCCAAGTCAAGCAGACAAACTGATTCTCAGGGTGGCTGGTAATAGGAATCCAGTAAGTATTTTTGAACAAATGAGTGACAATATGAAAGTTAAGTTTAAACAAAAGGTAGGTTCAGAGAACCCAAGTAGGAAACTATACCAGCAGGTTCACTGAGGTAATAAGGCATTTTCCCACAGTAGCGGAAATATAAAAGATGAATGGGAATTCTTTTTAAGTTAACAGAATGTGGTGGCTACATATATAGATAATAATAATAAATTACCATGTTACCTGGGAAAAATGGTATCATTAACAGAAATAGTAAAGTTGGAAGGGGTGGCTACTTTCACCCTGTTAATGCTAAGCATGGATATTAACATGTAGAACATGATATAATCAAAGAACATCCAAATAGAAATGTCCAGGAGTGAGTTAGAGATGAAATACTAGATGCAGCACTATTTTAACAGAGAAAGCCTGGAAGTCTAGAGAATAAAAATAATAGAAATGTTTGCACTCTGTGGAAGTGAAGAATTGAATAGAGGGAAAGAAACAATCCAGGCATCTCTGTTAGATTCTTGAAATCAAATTTTCTCAATATAGGGGAGAAGAAGGAAGAAAAAAATGTAGTGGGGAGAGGAGCGTTTGCTGAGCCATGTTTCCTGTTTATTTCCAAACTATATACTAGTCAAATGGCTTAATCAAAAACCATTACCACGAAAGCTGTAAGATCCTAAAACATCTTGAGAAACTCTAAACCGCCTGAGGAAGGCAAGCTATGATTCTCATAGGAGAAAGTATAGTTTCAGAGGCAGAAATAGAGAAAAGTGTCAAACTTCAAGAACATAAAGAAAAATTGAGAACGAGTTTCTTCTGTTACTTTGTGATTTAAGAAAATAATTTAGTGAAAGCTAGAATGATCCAGCTCTGCTATCTTTTAAATGTACCAAATGTAGAGCACTGGTGCTGGCTTTAACTAAGAAGCTTCTCTGAGATGCAAATATTTCCCTTTCATTCAGCTTCTTAAAAAAAAAAATAGTCCCTCCACTACCATCCTGAATCCTGCTCACAACATTACTATCAAAATTCACCTAAACTAGAGACATGCAAATGAGAAGACAAGGCAGGTGAAAATTTTATCTGAGACTGGGCAACATTTATGTAAGACACAATAACCAACACTTATCTTTCATCTTTTGGATAACAGCCAATCTAAAAAGTGTAAGGTGGTATCTCATTGTGATTTTAATTTGCACTTCTCTAATTATTAGAGATGTTGAGCATTTTTTCATATATGTATTGGTCATTTGTGTTCTTCTTAGAAATGTCTATTCAAGTACTTTGTCCATTTTTTAAATAGGATTACTTGTTTTCTTGTTATTGAGTAGTATGTGACTCTTGTATATTTTAGATATTAGCTCCTTTTCTGGTGTGTGTTTTGCAAATATTTTCTCCAATCTATATGTTGCCTCTTCACGCTATTATTTCCCTTATGGTACAAAAGCTTTCTAGTTTGATATAATTCATTGTCTAATTTTGCTTTTGTTGCCTGTGCTTTTGGAGTCATAACACTACCAATTTCTGAAATACAGCAAGCCCTTTTCTTATTGGCAATTATTCAAAGCCCATTTGCTTCCAAACAACAAAGTGCTGAATCCATAAAGGGAAAGAAAGCATGGCTATTAATTCAAATAAAGTGAAGCATTTTTAGAAAATATAAAAAACTCCTAAATATTCCAAGTGTTATAAACACTTGTGTTTAAACAAGTCTTATAAACTAACCTACATAATATTAGGTGGAAACTAACAGAAGGGGTGATATCAACTCATGACTGGAAACAAGTGGTGTTTCTAAATTGGAGGGACTAACTCAAATATTAGTCGATATTCTATAGTTTATGTTTAGTGTTAGGAGTATTGACTTAAATTTATTTTTTAAACCTTAAACCAAAGCAACTCCTTAGAGTTCTAATGAAAATTAGTGACATCATACTAAAATGTGAAATGCATGAAGTCAGAAATTTATATTTTTATCGACTAGATTTACTAATAGTAAATACAACTTTACTATTTTTTTTAATTTTTTATTTCCTTTATGTTCCTTCCTTAGAACAGTACCTGGCACCTGGTAAAAATAAAGTATTTATAGAATAAATGAATGCATGAATTAAAAACTGAATAATAAGGAGAACGAAATTCTGTGGTAGCTATAAGTAGCCTCAAATTTAGGAATATCATATACTGCATTTGCTAATTAATTAGCCAGCTAAAGTAGACTATAAAAATTCTGATTATTGACTTCACACTTTATTTCAAATAATTTAAAGATAACATCAACAAATAAAGTGTCTGTACATTTATTCTGGAGAATTAGCTGAGCAAATTTCAGTATTAGTTTTGTGAAACTCACCTACCAGAAGAATAAAAACTTGAAAATAAAACCTTTCCTTTCTTTTATCTTCATACTATTAAGAAACTTGAATATGTTAGCAATATTTTTTTAACTAGGTAATAAAATTAAACATATAGTCAAACATATTGTTAGCTGTCAAATACGTGGTATTTTTAAAAATTAGCAGTCTCTCTAAATTAAAATTAAATGTTTATTCTTTCTCTTATTATTTTTTCACCATCTCTGTAGTCTTCTCTTTTGCTTTTCCTTTGTTCTCTTGAATTTCCCCCATTTCTTTTTTCTCTAACTCTCCTGTATAAAATTCTAAAATAGATTCTCTTTGCAATTTCCAGTTTTCTTTATCAAAGTTACAAGGTAGGAATATAAGTTCATGTCCAGAGTTTTTCATCAGCTTCCCCAAAGAAAATGTATTATTTGTGAGTGATTATACTATATACAGTAGCAAAATGACTTTTCTTCAAGTTTTCTCTCTTTAGAAGCCTCTAGACGAATCAACTTATCCATAAACATTTTAGAAAACAAGGATTAGATTTGTTACGTGTATATTATTCCCCTTAGAGCTCAGCTGAATCTCAGCTGAATAACGGCTGATTGTCATTTAACAGCTTCCCTGACCAGTTGGTTCAGCTGCCTATTTGTGTGGCAATAATTTTTCCCTTAGATTTATCTTCCACTTCCTGTTTTACCTGAAACCCAGAATAGCCTGGTCTTCTAAGAAAGAAGGTACATATTCTGAAGTTCAAAATAAGACTCCTGAATATTAACTTTTTCAGACTTAATTTTATGAATTTAGATGCATCAGTTGCTCCAACTTCCAACGGTTAGGGTCTTCCCAGCATCAACCTCTAGACACATAAGTAAAAAATCGTTCAGATGACTCTAGCTCCCAGCTTTTCAGTTCTTCCAACAAATGCCAGTTGGGAAGAAAACAACTTTCCCACCATCTTTGGTCCGAATTCCTTATACACAGAATCGGTAACTAAATTAATGGTAATTTCACCATTGTAAATTTTGAGGCAAGTTCTACACAGCATAGTAAATGAACCACTAAATTTTTATCAATTTTACTAATCTTTCCTATGGACAAATATATGAGTTTCAAAAAATGTGATTATGTGCTATTTTTGTATTATTGATTTCTTCTATTAGTTTTTCCTGTCCTCTACTTACTTAGGATTTAATTTTCTCTTTTTTTCTGTTTTTTAACAAGTAAAAATATATATATTTTTTCTTTTCTAACATCGGCACTTAAAGCAATAAATTTCCCTCAAGGCACCACTTTAACTGTACTTCACAGATTCTAGTATGTTGTGCTTTAACATCCATTTAGTTCAAAATATTTTCTGGTTTTAGTGTAAAGTGTTTAGAAAAATGCTTAATAGATTACTTTGTTTGCCAGTGATGTTCAAGTCACATGGACCTTTTTCTCTACATGCTTTAGCAACTATTGAGTGATATTTTTTAATGTTTGAACAGATTTGCCTTTTTCTCTTTTTTTTTTCAGAGAAAAAAATGCATTAGAAGCTTTTTAGGTGCATACACACTTCAGATTATTATTTCTTCTTAATAGACCATTTACCATTTGGAAAATGCCTTCTTTCTCTGTAGTAATATACTCACCTTGAATACTTTTCTGATGTTAATATAGTCTTTCTGACTCTATTATGACTACATTCATTCTTCAATTATAGAACACGATGTAGTAATGTTTGCTTTATTACTTATGCTGTATTTTCTTTTTTAGTGGGGTAATTTCTATTACACACGTTGAAAAATATTATTCCTTCCTCCATGATTGTATTCATGCTTAGTTTCTCTATGCTAAATATTGAACAACTCCTTTTTATATCTTTCAAACCACTGATTTTCTTAATACCTAACTGCTTGTTTATACTCTTCTAATTTTTATTTAAATGTATTTAAAGTGACTATACATATATATATATATATAGTCTAATTTTTGTATTTTTAGTAGAGACAGGATTTCACCATGTTGGCCAGGATGGTCTCAATCTCTATTGACCTCGTGATCCACCCACCTCGGCCCCACAAAGTGCTGGGATTACCAGCCTAAGCCACAGCACCCAGCCTTTAACTCTTTTTATGAGACTATATATATATGAGACTATATATATTTTTATGACACTATATATATATGAGACTATATATATTTTTATGAGACTATATATATACACACACATATATATGTGTATATATGTGTATATATGTGTATATATATGTGTATATATATGTGTATATATATGTGTATATATGTGTATATATATATACTGACACATTTCTTTTTCTAAATAAGCCTATTTTTGGTCATAGTCTTGGGTCTTGATGTTTTGTAGTTTATCTGTTTACTTATTTTATTAGTGATTTCTTTTATATGTATTATCTATCTCAACTGCTTGGGAACAATAACACTCTTCATTGTGTCATCTGTTGAGTCTGCCTCTTGAAGTATTTCCAAAGTGTATCATGATTTTTCATGTGGAATATGTTTCAGTAGATTTTTTCCACACTTTAAAATTCCAAATTCCAGCGCTGTTTAAGTGATTTTTTTCAGAACTATGGTGTGTTTACTTTCAATAAGACCCCAGCTATAACACCAAACAATAAGCAATATTTACAATACTTACTTTCGGAATACTCACACTATGTAGGAGGTATATTTTCTAGATCAATCTCATTGAGGTATAAGTTGTATGTAATAAACTAAAACTATTTTAATGTATTTTAATTGTATGGTTAAATGAGTTTTACACATGTATTTAACCATGCAACCAACACCAAAATCAAGATATAGGGTATTCTGTAATCCAACAAGTTTTCTTATTCCATTTTGTATTCAGCTCCCCCAGACTATTCAATACCAATATATGTTTTTATAATTATAATTTAAATTCGCCTTACCTAGAGTTTCAAATAAAGAGAGACAGAATTTCAAATAAAAAGTGCACAACACTTTTGTGGCTAACTTATTTTGCTCAATATAATGTTTTGAGGGTCATCCATGCTGTCGTTATCAGTAGTTTGTAGTTTATATTTCTTATCAGTATTGCATTTAATAACTATTTCAATTTGATTATCCATTCACCCATTGATAGGCATTTGCATTGTTTCCATTTTGGGGCTATAATAAATAAAGCTTCTATAAAGCTTAATATTCAAGTCATATATATACATATGCTTTCATTTATCTTGGATAAAAATACCTAGGATTGAAAATTCTGGGCTATATGGTAACTTTTTTTTTTTTTTTTTTTTGAGATGGAGTCTCGCTCTGTCATCACCATGATGGAGTGGCGCAATCTCAGCTCACTGCAACCTCTGCCTCCTGGGTTCAAGTGATTCTCCTGCCTCAGCCTCCCAAGTAGCTGGGACTATAGGCATGCGCCACCTTGCCCAGCTAATTTTTGTATTTTTAGTAGAAACAGGATTTCACCATGTTGGCCAGGATGGTCTCAATCTCTATTGACCTCTTGGATCCACCCACCTCGGCCCCACAAAGTGCTGGGATTACCAGCCTAAGCCACAGCGCCCAGCCTTTAACTCTTTTTATGAGAAACTGCTAAACTGTTTTTCCAATATAGTTGTGTCATTTTACTTTACCAATAGAAATGTCTAAGACTTCTACTTGTTCCACATCTTCAGTAACATTTAGCACTGGTGTTCATCTTAATTTCAGCCATCTCAGTGGCTGTGCAGCAGTATTGTGTTATGAAAAATTTTTAAACGAAGGTAACATTTATGTACAGTAGAGTCCACTCTTTTAGTGTTCAGTCTGTGAGTTTTGATAAACACATATAGTCCTTTCACCAGTACAATCAAGATACAGAGTAGCATTACTCCCCACAAAATTTACCTGTGACCTTTATAAGATCATACTCTTGCTCCCACCCTCCTATCCCTGCAACAACTGATCTATTTTCTGCCTCTATAGTTTTGTCATTTCCAAAACATGATATAAATAGGGTCATATATTAGATTGCATTTTGAGTTTGGCTTCCTTTTTGTAACATAATACACTTGAGATTTAGCGATAGTATTGCACTTGTGTTGCACATATGTGTTTTTGGTAATTATGAATGAATTTCATGCTTATTTATTATCCATTGAATTCTCAGGCTCACCAACTCACACATGTTAAAGTTACACCATTGATAAGGAAGGAGTGAGACCTTGAAACTTGAAATAAGAGTCATCTGGTTGGACGCAGGCAAAGCAGAGATTCTCAACCCATTGAGCCCCCCTTGTCAATGGGAACAGCTTTCTCCACTATGTGTGAGGGGACTTACAAATCTGTTCCTAAGTAGCACATTAGCAACGTCTTTAAATTACATTATATAGATATTGTTTTTCAAATTAACAAAACAAGAGGGTATACAAAGTTTCTTCATGGTTGGCCATGGTCTCTTGTTAAACCTTAATTCTAGATTTGAAAATCCAAAATAGAAAGGTGTTCAGACCACTATATAATTGGAAATACTCTGAAATGTGTCACATTTGAGCAGTTTAAGCATTATTCTCTATCTTGGTTTTTTATAGATTACTGGCATAGCATTTGGGGAAGGAATCATAGCTTTTAGGTAGTAAAAGGGTCATGACAGCTAAAATTCCTCTTATTACTGTCTCATCACATACTCCAACCACATAGTTTTCTTGACTAGTTGTTCTGTTTTGTGCTAAATCACTAAATCTAGGGCACTGTTGTCTCAGGTGTGCAGCTGCAGTTCATTTATCTGGGTCCGCTGCAGTAGAATACATAATAATATTCCTTTCTGTTCTCTTCTTGCCCCTTCTTCACAATGAAGACCCTAAAGAGAATCTCTAGATTTCCGGAACAAAGTTTCTTTTTATTTAATATTCTTTAGATAACTGGAGAAAATGCAAGGAGAATAGGAATCAGGCTCGAGAGATCAATATTTAAAATTTAGCTTTACCCCCACTTGGGCAACAAAGAAAGTTTCAACAAAGTTTTTAAATAAATATTATACTATCTGGCATACACTGTTATTTTATATAGTAAATTAGATACCATGTATACTAATATCTAGCCCAAACTCTGACACTTAGTAAATGCTGATGGATGACTTATTAAAACTATCCTCACTGAGAAAAAATGAGATATAAACCTAGGTTTGCCTATGTATATTTTGTTCTTTGACACAATCATTCATATTTGAAATTATCATTTATTTTTATGATAAAAAATTAGCACTTATTATTTATCAGACTGTGTATGGGTTTACCATTGTGGACAAAATACTGTGACTATCCCTGAGGTGTTCATTCTAAAATAAACTAGTGGACAATCTACAGAGCAGTATGTTCATAACACTGTAGGGCAGCTTAACATTTTTTATAACAATTAATATTTATTCAGTGCACTTTCTTGCCTGACATACTTAATTTGAAGAAGAGTATGTGAATAGGGGCAGAAGTATGTTAGCAGAGGTGATTCTGACCTGTGATTTCAAGCATCTTGCAGTCCTTCATCTTTAGTGTGGGCGTGCCTTTTCATTTCAGATATAGGCTTTGCCAAAGAAGGTAAAGCAACTAAATCATGTGTAATACATATTAGGATTTCAAAATATATTCTACCAAAGAATTAATGACTCTAGAGAAATAAAATATATTTTCCTTAGTTTGAAGTCAGCTCAGAAAAAAACCTATCTTTTATCAAAATGCAACAGAGGGGAGAAGATAAAGCAATCTTTGAAATTATATAGGGGGTGGTTGTTTAGGGAGATTTAGTGCATTAGCAGGAAAATTGCGCATTTTTAAGTGAAAGAAGGTAAAGGCCTAATACACTGAGAAATTAGGTAAAAAGACCAACCTCAAAGTATTCAAGTTAAAATGCCCAAGACCCACTGGGAGCCTAAGAACCATGTCTGCCATAGTCTACCAGCTGGAAGACAAATTAATTAAGAATGAATTAAAGGTTAGTATATGCAAGTATTTCTTTACAGAAATACTAAATGAATTTCATATTTGAGAAAGCCTACACAGCAACAGTAGATATTAATATCAAATTTATAAGTTAATAAATTTTAGCAAATATTCTTAAGATATCATAGTCTAAAAAAGAGTTTTTTAAAAACCACATGATATTACTATGCCAGTAAAATCTTCATGTTCCTCCAAAACAATGTTTAGCCTTATTGTTCCAAGTGGTCAGTACTCTAGGAAAACTAAGAGGAAAATTTAATTTTGAGGAATTTCATGTAGATATCTTTTCCAGTATTTTATCTTCCCTCCTTACCTGTGAACCCATGTTGGAGCAAACATTTCTTTACATCTTTCTGTAGTTACATATATCTCTATAGTTGTATTGGGAAAATAAAATTCTTTTTCTGAATCTGGGAATCTATATGTAAGGTCACCAAACATGAGGAATTTAAGACAAGCATCATGATTGTCTATGGTGGACTTCCTTGAAAATTTATACTTCTTGAAATATAGGAAAATTACTTACAACTAAATGTATTTCTTGGAAATACATCTCTAGATTTTTTGGGAAAAGAACTGATTAATAAAATATTGATAAAATGGTAGGCAAAGGACTAAGGTTAGAATGGATCAGCTCAATTTATAAACTTATTAAGTGGAGGAACCATGGGGAACTTGCTTCAGCTCTCTGGGTCTCAGTTTTCTCATTTGTAAAATAGGAGTGATAATAGTACTTATATCATAGAATTGTTATCAGAAATAAATGAGTTAATAACTATAAAGCACTTAAAAGAGTGCTTCCCACATAGTGAACTTTGCATTTGTGTTAAATAAAAAATAAAGATTTCAATATTAGAAAATTTAAAATAGAATGGAGATCATCTTAGTATGTTTAGAGATTATGATGCCACAGAGCACTGGCTCAACAATACATGATACATGATGAAATATCATTATGGAATCTCTCAATATTAATAGCCAGATGAGCCTTCTAATGACCCCCAGCTAATTAAACTGATGAGAGAAAATAAGAAAAGAAGTGACTCAACAAAGTGAGATACAAAGACTAAATTGCCCAAGACTGATCCCTGTAGCTTGGACTCCCGGGAAGCAAGTTTGTATCCTGCAGAGCAGAATATTTTAGGAAACGAGACCTGCTCAATGGAAAGCAGATACATCAAAGCGCATAAAGCAGTCAATCCTGGTAGGATGCTGAGGTTGTGGGGCTAGAAGCCACATCATGAAGCCACATCATGTAGCCACTTTGCATGTCCTAGACCTTTGATGGTGCCAGGGAAAGGATTGGTGCTCTGAGTGAGGGCAAGAAGATGCAGCTGTGCTACATCCCACTGCCGTAACACGAGACTTGTGGTCAAGCTACTGATTATGTTGAATAGGGTGTGGCTTGTGTTTTCCTAATCAAGCGTATTAAATGCTTCACAATTCAAGAGCCAATGGTCCTGTCCCAAACTCTCACATTTCTTCTTGCTAAATTCCTCTGTGCTGTCTGAGAACGAAAAAGGCTGTGGAGTCAGCTATAGCTCTAGTGACTGAATTTTCACCTCCTGTGGTTGCTGTCTGATGATTTGCCTGCATTTGCTTGACAGAAGTTTTAAGCAAAACTTAAGCTTGGTCCACCGTCTTCTTTCACAGTTTCAAAAGTATTGACGAAACATGTGGGATACAATCTTTCTCACAGTGGTGAGGTAGCAGCATTTTAGGCTACAACCCATGTTCATGCTACACTAACAGCTCAGTGCGCCACTGTGCTACATACAGAGAAACGACATTCCTGAGAAGGTGGACTTAGTGATCTGGACCACAGAATCTCGAGAGTTTTAAAGCCCACAGTGAATGATTACAATGGAAGGGAAAAAAGGATGAAAAGTACAATAGAAGAAAGAGAAGAAGGAAGGAGGAAAATAAGAAGGAAGAAAAATGAAGGAACCCAATTGGTGTCCTGAGCATAGGAGAGAGATTTGATTAAAATGAGACTGTCAGGCCAGACGCAGTGGTCCAAGCCTGTAATCCTAGCACTATGGGAGGCCAAAGCAGGTGGATCACTTGAGCTCAGGAGTTCAAGACCAGTGTGAGAAATATGACAAAACCCCATCTCTACAAAAAAATACAAAAATTAGCCCAGCATGGTGCCACATGGCCGTAGTCCCACCTACTCAGGAGGCAGAGGTGAGACGATCACCTGAACCTGGGTAGGTTGAAGCTGCAGTGAGCCATGATCGTGCCATTGCACTGCAGCCTGGGCGACAGAAAGAGAGACCCTGTCTCATAAAAATAAATAAATAAAAAAGAACTGTTAATGAAATGATATCCCTGGTACCCTTGCAACTTTGGTCTTTGCCATAACTGGTATAAATGTAAGGCACTGCAGTACAAACGACTGCAGAAATTTCTTGAGAATGAGGTTCTGATCCATCTACTCTGTAAGAGTTTATCTAATCATTTATTCATTCAAGAAATATATATATATGTATATTTTTAGATGGAGTCTCACTCTGTCACCCAGGCTGGAGTGCAGTGGTGAAATCTCGGCTCACTGCAAGCTCCACATCCCGGGTTCACGCCATTCTCCTGCCTGAGCCTCCCGAGTAGCTGGGACTACAGGCGCCTGCAACCACGCCCTGCTAATTTTTTGTATTTTTAGTAGAGACGGGGTTTCACCCTGTTAGCCAGGATGGTCTCGATCTCCTGACCTTGTGATCCACCTGCCTCGGCCTCCCAAAGTGCTGGGATTACAGGGGTGAGCCACCGCATCAGGCCTCAAGAAATAATTTTTAAACACTTTTAATGTTCTTGATGCTCTTCTAGGTACTAGTGAACGAAACAAAATTAAAAAGTCCTCCCTTATATAATCTTCATTTTAGTGAGAATATGCAAATAATGTGTATATGTATATGTATATGTATGTGGTGTACTCACTTATCAACGGTGCGATATCAGATGATAATCTATAAAGAGAATCAAAAGAAAGTTGGATAAGGGATAGTGTCATGATATTTTAACTTTAGATAATGTTATCTGAGGAGTCCCCTCTGAAAAAATGTGAATGTTGAGCAAAGATCTGTAAGAAGAGTGGGAATTAATTATTTGCTACAAGGGGGAGAGTGACCTAGGTAGGGAAAACAGGTACAAAGACCCTGACATGAAAGTCAAAGCTGCACTGAACGCAAAGCAAGAAAGCAAAGTGGGGACAGGAGAATGTTGGGAGGTGGGGAATTTAGCCAAAAGCTCAGTAATGGAGGACCCTATTGCCATGCGGAGGGATTTTAAGCAGAGATTTCATGTGACTGTAATCTTTTTTTAAAAAAATCATTTCAACTTTTATTTCAGATTCAGGGGTACATGTGCAGGTTTGTTACATGGTGTATTGCCTGATGCTGAGGTTTGGAGTAGCCACCCATGATCCCATCACCCAGGTAGTGAGCATAATACCCAATAGGTAGTTTTTTAGTTCATGCCTTCCTCTCTTCTTTCCCCCTCCAGTAATCCCCAGTGTTTGTTGTTTACATCTTTATGTCTATGTGTACTCAATGTTTACCTCAGACTTATAGGTAGAAACACGTGGTATTTGGTTTTCTGTTCCTGACTGTGATCTTAATAAACTGCATTTTTTTTTGAGACAGAGTCTTGCTCTGTTGCCCAGGCTTGAGTGCAATGGCGTGATCTCAGCTCACTGCAACCTCTGCCTGCCGGGTTCAAGCGATTCTCCTTCCTCAGCCTCCCGAGTAGCTGGGATTACAGGCTCCCGCCATCGCACCCAGATAATTTTTGTATTTTTAGTAGAGATGGGGTTTCACCATCTTGGCCAGGCTGGTCTCAAACTCCTGATGACCTCGTGATCCACCTGCCTCGGCCTCCCAAAGTGCTGGTATTACAGGTGTAAACCACCGCACCTGGCCTGAACTGCATTTTTAAAGGAGCACTAAGACTGTAGAAAGAACAGACAGAATGAGACTTGAAATAGTCCTGATGTTGGTGGCCTCAACCACGACGAGCACTGAAGACTGTGAGCAGTAGTTGATTCTCATTATGTTTCTAAGGCACAGCTAACAGGATTTGTTGCTAGATTGAGAGGTCATGTGAAAACGTTCCTAAATACTGAGAGTTTAGGATACTTTCCTGTCGCATTTTCATAAATGAGATTGGCATTTAATCTTCAAAGTGAATATACAAATTAATTATGTTTAATATGATATTCCATACGAGATCATCTGTGACAAGAGTGCTTAGTCCAAATTTTAGAAATTTCCTAGAATGTTAAAATAGTACAATACAAAAATGCATATAACTTGAAAGGAGGAATAAGAAAAGGAAAAACACGATGTATTCCTTCCCACCTCTCAACATGTTAAAATACCGCTTTTAAAAGAAATGTACAAAAGGAAATAGATTTGAAAATAGTCTTAGGAAAAACTGGATTTTTAATAACATTATTGTTTTGATGATAAATAGGTAAACCAATTCAAGGAGGATGGACCCTTATGATGTAGAATGAGCAACCACCTTAGAAAAACCTTTTAAGTGTGGATTTTTACAGTGAATAGCTGTGCCTTGAAAACTGAAGAAACTGGCTCTCCTGTCCTTTGATGACAGACAGACCACTGCAATAGGCTGGGCTGATTTGTCACTTTTCAGCAGATGTCTGTCAGGTACATAAAAGCGAATAGGTGCTGAGATCCCCCTTCTTTTGTGGGAAGACTGAACTAAATGTGGTCAGCTCTGAAAATTCATAGATTGATAACCTTACAGTCAATCAAGCAGGATATGGTCAAAAAATGATCCAATAATGAGATGCTAATGTTCACCCACAGATATTACTTTCTGAAGGACTCATCTAGAAGTAGATGGGGACCTGTTCTCTCAGTGAGGATGTGTTCTCTTACCCGGGCAAAACATATTCTTTTGAATGTGTCTATATGGTATCAGTGGCCGACATACAGAGCTGACTAAGATAAAATGTCCACACAGGAGGATTAAATAATTCATTACAATTCAACATGAGAAATGTATAGACTGTAGCAGTCTTTAGGGCTGTTTACATATTTCACACAAAGCTGTTCTCACCATTTAGTCATCTTGTAAGGCTACAATTTTTCCATTTCCTTTGAAGTTAGCAGAGGTCTTTTGAGTTGCTTCATTCAAAAAAAATGTGAATGAAAATGATTTTGGTCACTTCCGGGTAGGGGCTCTAAAAAATAGGTCATGATCCACCATTCCCCTTTCTTCCTGCCACAGTGATTGGGTAAGCACAGTTCCTGTCACAGCCTCCATCACCTGGGATCCTGCGTGGTTAATGAGAAGCAGAGCCCCCTTGCCAACCTCCACTGGCTATGTTGTGTGAGCAGAGTTCACGGTATTGTTTCAGGACTGACACAAATGTGGAAATGGTGCCATGAGATATTAGAACATAATAGCCAAACTAAAGATTTCAAAAAAGGGTCCTGGAGTTTGAGAGCTCAGAGCTGAGCCTTAACAAGTTAGTAGGAGTAAGGTGAATGGAAAGTTCTTATAATATAAAACCAGCCATACAGAAAAGAGAGAGAATGACATGTTAGGAACACCGTGCAGCATGGTTCATCATGACTGGAGATCAATAAAGTGTCCGTAAGTAATATTGGAAAAGTATGTAAAGATCAATTAATAGTGGACCTTTTTGACAGGCTTATTTATAGTTATTTACTTTTGTAGAGATGATTTAAGTTTTCATTAAGTGCTTGAAGCATACAAAAACATCTAAAACATAATATGATAAACACTATGTAACTGACAAACAGCTTAAACATAAATTAAAAATATACTTAAAGCTCCCTGTATGTAAAATTATTCATTCACCTTCTTTTCATCACCACAGGTAATCATTATCCCAAATATTACTCTGAGCAGTGTAATCCTAAACAATATATATTGTTATTTTATTTACTCGTAGATGATATATAATATATTGTATTATTTTTGAAATTATTCTATTTTTAAAATTAGTCTGTACTCTGGCATAAGCATAAGACACTCATTTAAAATGCTGTATAAAAATGTGGTATACGTACACTATGGAATACTATTCAGCCTTACAAAAGATGGAAACACTGTCACTTGCAACCACATGGATGGATGAACCTTGAAGACATTATGCTAAGTGACAAATAGAACATGATATCATTTATATGCGGAATCTAAAAAAGTCAAGTCATTGACGCAGACTCTGGAATGGTGATTACCAGGGGCTGGGAAGGTGGAGGGGATTGGGGTGAAGTTGGTCTAAGGATACAAAATTTCACTCAGCCAGGCAGAGATAAGTTCAGGAGATGTATTGTACAACACAGTGACTATAGTTAATAACAATGTATTGTACACGCACTTGAAAATTGCTACCAGAGTAGATTTTAAGTGTACTCACCACTAATGTATGAGATAATGCACGTTAATTAGCTTGGTATAGACATTCTGCAATGTATACATATTTTAAAACAACATGTTGTACACCATAAATATATATAATTTTAATTTGTCAACTAAGAAATAAAAATGAAATACTGTATAGTATTCCATTATTTAAATACAATAATTTTTCTCTTTATTGTCCTACAGTATGGCATTTAGATCATACACTATTACAAACACTGGCACACCAAACATTTTGTAAATATCTCTTACACGTGTGCAAGAGATTATCTAGAATGTATACCTGAGTGTGAAATCACTGATTCTAAGAGTAAGCAAATCTTGAATTTAACTAGATACTGCTAAATGAAGAGAAGAATTTAGACTTATCCCAGAAGCCAAAGGAAACTCTTGAAGGATATTTAAGCAAGGCCATCAACATGATCAGATTTTTTTTAGAAATTTGTAGCAGAATAAGTAGACTTAATTAGGCTTGAGCAAAAATTTATGAAGATGTGAACTAAGGCAGGGCTCAAAGCAGTAGGAAAAAATAGGAAAATCACAAGACATTAGGTTGCTAAATGAGGAAGAGAGAAATAGTACGTTCGGTTTCTATATTTATTAGCAGGACTGTACTCTGTTCCTGCTCCTATTTGTGAGTTTCTTCGTGCACTTAGGTAAATTATTATTTATCTTTCTTCACATATTTTTTTTAGTTGAAGGCAGAGAGCTATTTTTTATTGCTAACCCACTGCACGTAAGACATCTTTTTAGGATATTTGTGAAAGCATATTATAATGTTGGAGTTACTCTTTTAGAGTCAGATTCTTCTTCTTCTTATTATTATTATTATTACTATTATTAGTGATGTAGGGTCTCATTCTGTCACCCAGACTGGAGTGCAGCAGCACAATCTTGGCTCACTGCAATCTCCACCTCCCCAGGCTCAAGTGATCCTCCCACCTCAACCTCCCACGTAGCTGGAACTACAGGTACACACCACCACACCTGGCTATTTTTTTTTTTTTAATTTTTAGTAGAGATGAGGGTTCACCATGTTGCCCAGGCTGGTCTCCAACTTCTAAGCTCAACAGATTTGCCTGCTCTGAGATTACAGGCATGAGCCCTAAATTTAAATCTATGTGTGAACTCTCCTTCCTCTGTTTCTTTTTCTGTTCAACAGAGATAGTAATAATATTCACTTCACTGGATTGTCATTAATATTAATAAAATATTTAAGGAACATATAGAATTTACTGTGGCATATAGAAGTTACTGACAAAGCTATTGTTATTTCAATTCTTGAATCAAACCTGAAAGTAGGTGATAGCATCCCCTAGTAAGAATACTCACATCTAGAAAATTTGATTAAACTATCCAGAAGTTTGACTAGAAATCAGGAGATTTAGGATTTGAAAATGTTGTTTCCACTAAGGCACATTCCCCATAGCTTCTTCCCTATTTATCGGGTCCCCATTCCGTTTTTTTTTTTTTTTAAGTTTAATGGACCATTCTTATTTTCCTCTTCACTCCACTATTACTCTATAGTTTGATTAATTATGTATTACTCTTCAAAATATAATTTATATTTTTTTCACTTTTAAAAAAGGGAATTAAGATTTTATAGCTTTTATATGAAGTTCTTAGGATAAAGTCTGGACTTGCATGGATTTTCAAACTTTAACCCTTATCTCCTGCCAGATGAAGGGAAAACAAGTTATTTACCATTGTGTAAATGGGAGAGTTAGAGGGCATAGAAATTGTACACTAATATGAATTTATATTCTGTAACAATCAATTTGAATATGAAAATATAGAATGTGCTTAGTTAGCAAAAGATTTAGAAAGAAAAATATACATGTTTTTGGTTACACTAACAAGATAGTAAATTGTGCCAGTGACTCAGAAAAATGGGTAGAAATGAGGATTAATTAAATACTTTTACTGATGAGCCAAAATATATACCCATATATTTATGATTTTTTCTGTCTAATGTACTTTAGGGGATCTCCAATAATTTTATTTCCAACTGTTTACTTTAAAAATTTAAAAATTTGTGGTGAAACACATGGTGTTGTTACTTCGAGAAGCTTTCAAGTTAAACGATGTCTTTACATTAGCTAATATTGGCGGCGATACTGGGCAATATCTTGAGACATTTTGATTGTCACAATTACAAGAGAGTGCTACAGGCATCCACTGGGTAGAGGCCAAAGATGCTGCTAAACATCCTAGAATGGACATGAAACTCCTCCCAGCAAAGAATTATCCATGCCAATGTTTCAATGATGTGGAAATTCAGAAAACCTGTTCTGTATGGCGGGTTGAAGTTTCATATCACCCTAACTTTTGATCACAAAGCTGTTTATCGTGGAATTATCTTGAATTTTTGGCCTTTCAATGTCAGACTGATCCCAAAGCAGAGCACATTAACTGGACAATTTTAGGGTGTCAGGTGTTAAAATCATACTGTTTAAAAATAACAATAATAAACAGCAGTACCGCTACTCAGTTACAATTAGAACACTGGTAAATACTCATTGCTCATAATGTCCTATTGGCATGAAAGCGTGATATGATAAATGATCACATAGTTAATTATTTCACTACAGCTTCAACATTTAAATATATAGTTTTGGAAGCAATTAATCCAAAGTGGATTCGTGTTTAGGCAGGATTGTGATAAATAAAATGTCAACAGTGACATAGAAATCTAGCTGCTCTCAGCATAGGCAGTTTATTCTACACATGAATATACTGTGTTCTTCACATTTCTCATTTTTGTCATTGTCACCAACATTATAAAGAACAATGAGCATTGTTTAGACAAAAAATAAATGTACCTTATTTTCCCTAACTCACCTAACTGAAACTGATTTCTCTTAATATTTCCAAAGTAATGTTTGTATGACTCCACATGAAAGAGGCTAATAGCTGGATCATGATATGTATGTCTACATCACATATATCATGAAGTACATCTCATTTATACTGACCATTTCTCACTGCGTTATTGCATTTGATCTGTCCTCCCTCCAACACATTGTCTACATCATCAGTTATCATAAATACAAACACAGAGCTCTCAGCATGTTAGTCACATATTTTAAAACTACAAATTTCATCCCCTTGCCGATAGAATAAATGCCTAGTGAGGCACACAAAATTATTTTCTTTTGGGTAACAACCTAAGTATCCAGCTTTATCCCTAGTTTCCTTCCCTCTCCTTTACCTTCTAAATGGATTTAAGAGTTTTCATTCTTGGACAAATCAGCCTATTATTTTTTCATATACATACTATTTTCTCTTACTCGATGGCTTTTTTGCACTCACCCTCTAAGTAACTTACTTTTCAAGGCCCAGCTCAAATAACATCCTCTTTGGGCATCCTGCCTCTACTTCACACTGTGGCTACATCATGTTCCCTTTTGTTTCACAAGTTCACAGCCATTTTGTTGCTTATAGTTAGTCTTCTTTGTTTTTCTCTGGTTCTGTAGTCTATGGTTTTCTATGTTTGGGGATAACTTAATACATACTTCTAAGCAGTTTATTTCATCTTTTTCCATGATTAACTTTCATCAAAGCATCTACCATTTGGGAAAAAAACAATGTCACGCTATTTGTTGTTGTGACATTGGTGCGGTCATCAAAAGATAAAGGATTCAAGTAACACAGGGCAGATTATACTCCTACTGGTCCCTGGCTCACCAACTTGGTACTATAGGATAGAAATAATATCCAATCATAAAGTCACAATTTTAATTTGTGGAGCACACCGTCACATTTTTTCTTCTCAGTATACGTTGTACAATAATGTTGATGAATTAACATAATGCATTTGATGAATTTTCAGCTAATGGTAAGGGGTATTAGAAATGATTTTGAATGGCAGGTGGTCATTATTACTCCAAAAGTGTTTTAGAAAGCATTAACATTAAGTGCATATTGATAGAAACGGCATATGCATTTTAGCCATTTAATACATTTCTAATACCAACTAGAAGTGGCATAAAATAAGCTATCAATATTGAATAAATGTTCTAGCAACATAAATTATAAATTTTAAGTGACTGGCATAAAATATGCATAAAACATGGTGCTTATTAGTAGTCTTACACAGTTTCTTTTCTAAGAAGCCATTAATATTGTGATGACCTTAGGTAAACAGTAACAAGCTTTAGAGAGAGCCATCCATTAAGCCATTCTAAATTTAACTAACAGAGTAAATTCCATAATTAGAGATGTTCCTGCACACACAAACATGGCCTGAAGAAAATTTTAGGTGAAAAAATATTCTGTGAAATTGAGGAGAACCTCAAAGTGATGTAAAAGAAAACCCTTTATGCTCTGTCTCCTGATTTATCACTAGCATTTGCTCAGTCTAAAGTTAATGAAATAGTCTATACAACAAACCCCCAAGTCACAGGTTTACCTACATAACAAATCTACACACATAGTCCTGAACTTACAATAAAAGTTAAAATAAAATAAATAACTAAACTTTTCTACTTTTTCTTTTCCTTTTTTCCTATTCTGGTCTATACAAAATGATTTTTTTCACTGATGTCACAGAGGAAATTCTCTGAGAATTACAGTTAATCAAACATAAGTTTAGAATTCCAGCTGCCCCAAATCTTGCTAGGTGTGTGATCTCAGCAAATTACAAAACCTTGCTAAAACCCAGTTTCCCTAGCTATAAAATGGGAACACAGCAGTAACTGCACCATGGAATTGCCATAAGCATGGAAAGGAAAGTGCCTAGAACTCCCTTATTATAGCCAGGGTTCAATAAATAAATGAGTGTTATTGTCTTGTTTTCTTTTCCTTCTTGGTTTTTGTAGTCTAAATCGAACCTCAAAGAAAGCAGTATTTTCAAACTAAGCACAATTCTATGGTTGATGTTTTCTATGTTACAAGTTGGGATGAATTTATAATTCTAGTATTTTGTTTATTTATATGTAAGATACAGATTGTTTAAGCAATATTACTTAGTAACTACTCTCTAGTTATTAACTACTCTAGCACTGTCTAATACATTAGCTACTAGGCACAGGTGGTAACTGAGCATGCAAAATGCAGGTAGTCTAAATTGAAACGTGCTATGAGTGCACAAGACGCACCAGATTTTAAAGACTTATGAAAAACATAGAATATCTCATTTCTTATGTTAATTACATGATAAAATAATATTTTGTATATATTGAGTTAAATAAAATGTATTATTAAAATTAATTTAGTCAGCATCACTTACCTAAGTCGTGTTTTATAGAAAACAAAAACTGCCTATGTGTCTTGCATTATATTTCTTTTGGACTGCTTTTTAACTGACCAACAGGTGCCCGGTATTTAGCCTCCAAATTCTAAGGAAAATTATCACAGAATAGCAAGCCAAAGAAGTCCGATGGTACTCACTGCTTGGCGATAGTCGATTGTCCCTTTGTGGTCGCCAAAATGTGTCTGGAATTGGTTCCTTCTGGTGGGTTCTTGGTCCCGTTGACTTCAAGAATGAAGCCGCAGACCCTTGCGGTGAGTGTCACAGTTCTTAAAGACGGTGTGTCCGGAGTTTTTCCCTTCAGATGTTTAGATGTGTCCAGAGTTTCTTCCTCTGGTGGGTTCATGGTCTCGCTGACTTCAGCAGTTAAGGGGCAGCCCTGCACAGTGACTGTTAGAGCTTATAAAGGTAGTGCGGACCCAAAGAGTGAGCAGCAACAGGATTTATTGCGAAGAGCAAAGAACAAAGAACTCACACGCTAGAGGGAGACCTGAGCGCAGCAGCCGCTCGCAGCTTCGGTGGCCAGCTTTTATTCCCTTATTTGGCCCCACTCACATCCTGCTGATTGGTCCATTTTACAGAGTGCTGATTGGTCCATTTTACAGATTGCTGATTGGTCCATTTTACAGAGTGCTGATTGGCCCATTTTACAGAGTGCTGATTGGTCTGTTTTTACAGAGTGCTGATTGGTGCGTTTACAAACCTTTAGCTAGACACAGTGCTGATTGGTGCATTTACAATCCTTTAGCTAGACAGAAAAGTTCTCCAAGTCCCCACCCAACCCAGGAAGTCCAGGTGGTTTCACCTCTCACCTTTGGTGACTTTGGGGCCACTGTTGACTGCCAGGTTAGCAATTAGAAAGGTGAGCTGAATACAAAACAGAGGAGAAGCAGGACATGCATGGTTTTCCAGGCATCATGTATCTGTCACCCTGTCTAACCACAAAACCCCTCTGAAATTAGTAGTTTTTGTGTCACATTGCCTTTTAAATTTTGCACAAATACTCAACTCCAGCATCGTCCCATACAAAGGAGGGAATTCTAGCAAGCAAAGTTTTAGCCTTAGCCATGTTGACATAACACAACCTAGTACATCATCTATTGATTGTAATTAGTTAAGGATTGTAAAATTGTGATCTTTTAATTCTGTAATTCTATATTTCAATTCTGTATTCCCTTGTGGATTTATTGTCTAAAATATTCTGCTTTTAATAGAATAACTTTCTGCATTTGCTGGACCTATTTGGTTATCCAGAGATATTTGTCTAATTCCCATTAGTTATAAATTTTCAGGGTAATAAATGGTTGTCTTAACAACATTCAATGGTGTCTGATGAGTGATGCTTTGTTCCTCTCTCTTGTTTTTATCTCCTCTATCGCCTCCTTTTTCTCCTTGTCGGAGAATGTAGGCTACCGTTTGAGCTCCTGGATATTTTTATATTTCCTTTTTAAATGAATTATAATCTTTTTGAAAATAATGTCTAGATTGTTCCATATTTGTCCAGTAATTCACCTTTGCTATTTTATACTTCACCTGCAACTTGTGCTTTCTGCTAGTTGTTCTCAAGTTTGTCCTCTTGGATTACCACTCTGCATGTGTTTTTTTTCCCATAGGGGTGAGTGGTTGTTAGCTTATAATGCCATTCCTTTCTTACTTCCTTTACTTTGACCCTACTATTACATAGTTGCTGGTACTGTGCAGAGCCTGTTGCTATTTTAGCCCATCTACCTTTTTCTGAGATTCCTGGTAAATTTTTTTTTTATCAGATTTTGTTCAAAATATCACTCACCTTTATTTTTAAATATTTCATTTGTTCTATTTGTTTTATAAGGAAATTTTATAAAAGTCTACACTGCCATCATGTTCTTTCTGTTGGAATTTCCACTACAATTTTTGAAAAGCTTTAACTACAAGGAATTTCTTTATTAAATTTACCATAAATCTATGCCTTTGAAGCTTTTACTGAAGATGATCAGCCTTGATTCTCTACTTCTGTACTCTTACTAAAATAATGTTTAATTCCTTTTGTGGAAGACACATCTTAAAAGTTCACCCCAAAGAATAACCGTATCCCTACTGACTCTTTTCTTCAGTTTAGACATTCTCTCATTTCCTCTACACATTCTATACATATTCAACAAAAGAGTTATGTACTAATCTGCATGTCTACATTGGGAGCTTTCCAAGAACAAGGCTGGCATGGAGAATTTACTTTTTATCAAAATATGCAATTCTCACAAGAAAAATAAATAAATATAGATGGGCTGATGGTTTTGCCCAGAAACGTTCCAGTAAACAAACTTGGAAAAAAAGAGAGTGGTGAGACACAGATGATGCACCAATATCTAGGGCTTAAGGGAGTTTCCTTAGAAGGAACTCATCTTTTTTTAAGGGTAAGATAGAGATGAGTGTTTTTACATTCATTCATTTGGTGAATGTGTAATGATGTCAGGCACTTGCCTAAACATTTTAGGCATTAATCTGAGCACCAACTAAGTTGATAAGAAAGGTGTTTCATCTAGACTTGGTAAAGTTGTTCTTATGTTCTTGGGGGTTATTCTATGTTTTTTGTTTTTATTTTTTGTGAGTACATAGTCTATGTTTTTCAAAGGAGGATAACAAAAATGTAAAAAGGGAAATAATATTTTGGAAGACTGAAGATATATAATCAATGGTTAGAAATGCTTCTACTTTGAAGATTCTTGATCAGCCAAGAAATTGACAGGAAACTTCTCAGGACCTGGCCAAAACAGATAAAGAAAAACTTTCAACAAAGGATTTATTAGAAATGGTAAAAATAGGAAAATTAATCACCATCAACATACTAATATTGGAAAGGGAAATGTTGAGTGATTACCACAAGGATGGCAGAAAATTAGATATGTGATCCAGCAAATTGCCATGGCTATTAAGAAATATATAATTTTGGGGGCTCCAATCACTTTACAGATTTGAAAAATGCATATGATTTTCTAAGTACAGTTCTGTCGCCCATGACCATTTATATTTGCAAGCTAGCATGTTGAGTTTCCTCTCCATTGTTCTCCCACTAGTCCCTGTCTTTTCAAGCTAAGCATTAACTTGTGCATACAACTGAATTCAGTACTATAGTTGTGATCAGATGAGTGTAGAGTTGTGTGGAATAAAAATATTGGTGCCAACAGCCTTACTGGTAAGCTGCTGAGTTTTGGAGGTAAGGTTTTTTCTGTTATTTTTCCCTTCTTTGAGTCACTTTACTTTCCCTGTAACGCAATACCATCTATTCTTCCAGTTATGAGAAATAAAGGCTACTGTTCTACGTGGATTTTCAGATATTTACTTTGGAACTCTATAACTCTAATTTTACTTTATTTTATCTATGTATGTATGTATGTATGTATGTATGTATTTATTGAGATGGAGTTTCGCTCTTGTCTCCCAGGCTGGTGTGCAATGGCGTGATCTCGGCTCACAGCAACCTCCGCCTCCTGGGTTCAAGCAATTCTCCTGTCTCAGCCTTCTGTGTATCTGCAATTATAGGCACCTACCACCACTCCAGATAATTTTTGTATTTTTAGTAGAGACGGGGTTTCACCATGTTGGCCAGGCTGCTCTCGAACTCCTGACCTCAGGTGATCCACCTGGCTCAGCCTCGCAAAGTGCTGGGATTACAGGCATGAGCCACTGTGCCTGGCCTATAACTCTAATTTTAAATAATGCATGAGAATCATCTTGGGAACTGATAAAATTAAGTATTTATGTGTAAAAGTGACTATCCCTCCTCCTTAAATTTTTAGTAATAATTCTTAGTAATGTATTTATTCTATCAAGTTTTATTGGATTGAAATCCTATTGTTACATAAGGTTGGATGATGCTGTTGCTATTGGTTTAAAACTGAGCTATGAACAGTAATTGAATAAAAGAAATTCAAAAAGATTTTAGTTAACCTCTGTTTTAAAAAGTAACCATAATTTAAACCTCTAAAGTTTAGAAAGATACATCAACAAAGTTGTGTGTGTTTGTGTGTGTGTGTGTGTTTAGTGTGTGCATTTGTGTATGAGTAGGTAACTTGTGAATTTACAACATTGGTACTAAAGATATATAAAAAGCAATCTTTCACTTATGTGCTTAACATCACATTTATCCTGAGAAGAATCACATTTTATGTAAATTTAAGACTTCAATATTAGTGGTCATTATTGACAATAATGGTAATCATCAATATTGCCACATTTAATTAGAATTTATAAACTATGTTTAACAAAAAATTTTGCTTTTTTGAGTGTCAACATCCTGGACATTGAAGGTGTCTATTTCCTACTCCCTACAATAAATATTAGGTATGGCAAAATCCCAAACAAGACTAAAGGTTTGGAAAATTTAGGGAGTTCAACATAATGAGATGTAATTTAAAAGTTAACAAGAAATATGGAAAAACTAAGTTAAATACAAACGGTTTCATAGGAGATGAATAATTCAGAAAAACATCTTTTGTATGTACTGTTTACTTATTTTGTTCCTTCTTAAATATTAAATAGATATTGATTACTGTGGAGACAAATATCAAACTCTATTAAATGAGTAGGTAAATATTGACTAATGTGAAGTGGAGACCAATACTTGCTGAAGGGGACAATAATGATTGATATTCATTAGGAATAAGTTTAGTGTATGGCCATATAATCTCAGCAAAATATCTCACCAAAATAACTGCAACATTTCTCCTTTAGTGCCCTTAAATGTTATAATGTATAAATCTTATTTTGTTCAAAATCATTGTGGAACAAAAAATAGTTTTGGGCTAGATGCCAGTTGAGTGTTTCCTTTTTTCTTCTAGCTATAACAAATAAACAAATATTTAGATATTTTAGATATAAATTTTAATATGAAAGTTTTAATGATCTTAAACCAAGCAATTAGGGCATCTCATTTTCATAAAAAAGTGATACAGGTCTATAATCTCTTACCCAAATTCCCTGGGAATAGGTGGTTTTGAGAATTCAGACTATTATAAATGTTTATAGAATAAATATGTGGCATATACCAAATATTAGGCAACGCCCCTACTGCAGTTAGAGTAGCATCCCATACTAAAATTCATTAGTATTTGTGCAGTAAGGAGCATTAATACTCACAATAAGCAAAATAAATTACAAAAAATGAAGCCTCATTTTAGTATGGGTCATGTTTACTGAAAAATAAATTTTTGCTAATGTATGCTACTAAACAAAAAGCATATGAGGCTGTAGTTTTAGAATGAGCTCCTAGGCCCAAACAGACGAGACCCAGCCAAAATGCAGTCACTCATGCTAAATGCCACATAGTCAAACTAAAACTGTAAGGAAGCAGATAAATCCACAAACAGAACAGTTTTCCTGAGAACAGGAGATTCCAATCTACCTGAGTCAGTCTAATAAGAAGTCCCCTCTTCTTTACTCTTAAAAAAAGTAACATGAAGTAACTTGATATTAACCAGTCAGCTTCTTTTTCTATTGATTTGTTTCCTTATTCCTACCATATGAAAACCCATTGTTCTGCTATTGTTCAGTGAGAGCTTTCATTCTATTTTGCAGAACGGAGGCTGCCAGATTCATGAATTGGGAATAAAATCCAATTAGATCTATAACTAAATTTATTGTAATTTTGTTTTTTTGACAGAAGACGGAAAAAAAGAAGCACTTTGTTCTGGAGCATTAAATTGTTTAGACCTGTTTTTAAAAGTTAGTTCAGGCAGGTCACAGAGGCTCAAGCCTGTAAACCCAGCACTTTGGGAGGCCAAGGCAGGTGGATTCCTTGAGCCCAAGAGTTCCAGACCAGCCTGGGCAACATAGTGAAAACCTGTCTCTACAAAACATAGAGAAATTAGCTGGGTGTGGTGGTGTGCGCCTGTAGTCCCAGCTACTAGAAAAGCTGAAGTGGGAGGATGGCTTGAGCCTAGGAGGTTGAGGCTGCAGTGAGCTGTGTGAGTGTGCCGCTGTACTCCTGCCTGGGAAACAGAGCAAGATCCAGTCTCAGACAAACAAAAAAAAAGTACAAAATGTTTGCATTATTAGCCGTCACATTTTTTTTTTTTGAAATGGAGTCTGGCTCTGTCGCCCAGGCTCGAGTGCAGTGGCGCCATACCGGCTCACTGCAAGCTCCGCCTCCTGGGTTCATGCCATTCTCCTGCCTCAGCCTCCCGAGGAGCTGGGAGTACAGGCATCCGCCACTACGCCAGGCTATTTTTTTGTATTTTTAGTAGAGACGGGGTTTCACCGTGCTAGCCAGGATGTTCTTGATCTCCTGACCTCGTGATCCTCCGGCCTCAGCCTCCCAAAATGCTGGGATTACAGGCGTGAGCCACCGCGCCTGGCCAGCGGTCACATTTTTTTAACATAGTATTCTGGAGAAGGATATTTTTCTTCTCTAATTAAATGTATATTTTTATGACATCTTAAGAATTATCTCACCTACTTAATTATACCTAGTAATGAGTAATTCATTAGTCATTTCTAGAAAAACCTTCCAGTTATGTTGATAGCAGAAGAAGAGGTTTGCATCGTACACACAGAGAAGGTATCCATGGGTGGTTCACATGCCACCTTTTGAATCTCCTTGAATTCATCAGTCCCTTCCTGTTGCCCCTGCCATCTAGATCCTTTCTACTCCAAGTGTGGTCTCAAGCTCAGCAACATTTGCAGCACCTGGGAACTTAATAGAAATGCAGAATCTCGGTTCCCATACCAGCTCAATAAAGCCAGAATCTGCGTTTTAAAAAAATTCCAGGGATTTTAGGAACATTTCTTATTCATTGAAAATGATCCACCAGGTCATTGGGGAACCAGTCACAGTTGCTTCCAAGTAGTCTTTACAAATTCTTATCATCATTTTTGAAATAGCTATCTTAATTCATTCACTTTGCTTAACATTTGCATTTTAGGAAAACTCTAATTCAAATAATAAAATATTTCCTTAGGTATGATAAAGACTTAAATTCTCAGCATTCACATAGACTTCTGGGTGGATTTTCTTCAATAAAGACTCATGCCTGGAAAGTGCACAGAGAGAGAGAGAGTGTGTGTCTAGATGGCCCATGACTTAGGTTTTAGGGTTATTATAGAGAATGAATAAAAAGCCTTTATAAAGAAAGTCCATAGAAGTGGGACAGATGGGTAAGTACTATTCTTTGGTGGATAAAATTGGCTAGAGGAAATCCATCTGCACATACAGCTACTATCTCAGAAAGGCCTCTGGATCTAAGAGTTGTGATGCTTTATAAGACACTGAAGGCCGGGCGCGGTGGCTCACACCTGTAATCCCAGCACTTTGGGAGGCCAAGGCAGGCGGATCACATGAGGTCAGGAGTTCAAGACCAGCCTGGCCAACATGGTGAAACCCCATCTCTACTAAAAATACAAAAATTAGCTGGGCATGGTGGCAGGCGCCTGTAATCCCAGCTACTCGGGAGGCTGAAGCAAGACAACTGCTTGAACCCGGGAAGTGGGGGTTGCAGTGAGCTGAGATTATGCCATTGCACTCCAGCCTGGTGGGGGATGAGAGCAAAACTTTGTTTCAAAAAAAAAAAAAAAGATGCTGAAAGCACTGTCATTCCCTTTTGTTTCTGTTATTCCTTGGATGTATTCCTCATCTTTCCTTTCATTCACAAAGTGACATTTGGGTTTGTCTTCAGACACAGTAAAGAAAACAGGATCTAGGGATACTCCGTGTGGTTTCAGAGCCGGTTTTGAAGAAATAGAATCACAGGAGCCACAGACCAAGGGGTAAACAATTGAGGGTCCTTGCTACCTGCAGCAAGAGAATAAAACAAACTTGATAAATAGCCCTGAGTCTTAATGACACAAAAATATGTGATTCCCAGAGACATACATTTTGGCTCTAAATACATTTTCAAATACTATTTTTGAAGAAAGTTTGCTGCACTGTCTGTTACACTACGTTGTGTTTGACTTGTTTGATGCCAATTGGGATGAGAAAGTAGGTGATGATGTAGAAGCTTGTAGAGGGGAAAGCAGCTTAACTTGGCTAATCTATGATCAATTGAAGAGAAAATAAATGAAAGAGATTCAGGGTCAGGTTATGATGAATTTTATCTCTCGCAATAATAATTATTTACGAAACCCTTTGACAATTTTGGGAATCAATTCACCTGAATCCTAATACGCTATAGACAATACACTCAAATTTATACAATTTTTGGACTTCAAAGCTTATTTAAAATAAATAATAAATGCTTTTAATGACAAAATGCATTTTACCAATAGGTAATACATTTTATATTAAAGAAGAGGAATAAGTCTAATGTTTTCCTGCATCTTCTTGAACATACAAGAACCATAATTTTCCACATTTGTTTTTGCACTGAAAGCCCTGCAGAAGTGTTCTCTCAAAGCAAGAGGAAAAATAAAATAATTTAAAAGTGTTTCTTCACAGTTTCGAAGAGGGTACAACCCAGAATTGCTATTTAAAATTAATTTTATTGTTACAGGTCTGCTAATATAATTGTAACTTAAAAGAATTCAATTAAACTCAATAACCTGGTTTGCTAATAAATAGAATAATGCTGGCAAGCCCTCTTATCATAGAATTTTCTTAATTATCCTACATAAAATTCATAAAGTTTTTCAATCTTAGCATGTTCTACTTTATATAAATAAAATTTTATCTTCTGTGTGTTTTTCTTACCTCAAGACACTATGTGTAATTTCAGTATAAGATAAGAAAGGGAAAATATGAAACAACTGAAAACTGGAATCTTCAGAAACCTTGGTTCATCATTCCCGTTTCTCAACTATTGAAATGTAATTCACTTTAACTGAGTTTTTTTTACTGTGTTCTTTCTCTTCAAGCACTGAGTTTAGTGCTTTATTATATGGTGGATCTCAAAGTTTCCAGTTTAGAGTGTGTGTAAGGGAGGGGCAATAAAACTGAGCAGCCAAACAGATAATGCTAACTAGGCATGGATAAATATATGAGCACATGAACCATTCATTACTGATAATGACTATACTACTCAGCAGACAACCAGTACTACTGTGGATAATAGCAAACACTTTGTGGAAGTTTACCTGTATAAACATCATGCTAGGCATTCAATATATATATAGAAAGAAACATTTATTTTATTTGCACAAAAAATCCCACTTACACTAGCCTAAACAAAATATATTGAATCATAACTAGTCAACAAGATTAAGTCTTGATACAATCAAGGATAAAATTCCACCAGACTCTTTCTCTCTCATAGCTTTTATTGTGCTTATTGTCTTTCTCTGTGACTAAGGACTGACTTTTCTCCAAGAGGATTAAGGATAAAACTGCCAGGTTTTCGAGGTTTACACATCCCACCACTTTGTCACTAAATGAAAAAAAAAGAAAAATTCCACACCCTGACTCCAAAGAAGCATAAAAATTATTAAGGAAAAACCCCATGTGTTTTGTCCTAGACCAATTGTGAAGACAATGTCAGAATGCTTACATAACAGCCTAGAATGGATTGAGTAATTTAGAACAATTACCATAACCAGGGAAGTAGCACAATTACTTATGTATTTTAAATACATTGTATATATTACACACACATACACACACACACACACTCACACACACACACACAAAATATCATAGGCACTGGGAACCAAAGCAAAGATCATAATTTGTTTTCAATCTTATTTATAATTCTCACAAGAACTATTTAAGCTATAAATCGAGTTGTATTTTATAGAGAGGGGACTTTTCATTCATTCACATAGTAGTAAATTGTAGGTCTCAGATCTGAACATAGATTTGTCTACTGTTGTCAACAGAACCACCTTTGGAACACGGCACACACGGCTTGCCTCAGTCCACCCCTCCAGGAATCCCTATATTTCCTTTTGTACTAACACCTTGGAATCCAGTATTCATATTGTCTTCCCTCAAAATATCAAAGTCCCCCTTTGGGTGCGGGGATTGGCTGGTGGCTGATAGTGCCATCCTAGAGGGCTAAGTACCTCTAGCACTTCTATAGGTTTGATGCCATATGTTTGTCATTTCTTTGGGATGACCATGCCTTTCTTTTGAGGATTTTCTAGACTCTTACTCCACAATACCAAGGGTATCTTCTGACATTTTCTCCTGCTTTAGATCAATGTGGTGACTATATGTTCTTCTCATTCTTTTTTGAGCTGTGTTAGGCCAAGGATAGGAATTCCTTGTGCAAATAGGACCAACTCTTCTCATTCTACCCATAGGCTCATAGTTTGTCCTATCTGCTGGCACAGGTATGCGGAAGGCAAGGTTGTTTTTATATTGAAAGAGGTATTCTAAGAATGCTGTAAATACAGCCTAAGGAGTTTAAGAAGACTTATTTAGAAGATGTTTCTATATTTACAGAGGGTCAAATTCACATGGCGAGTAATGAAATTATTGCTCACATGTTCCTGAATAGTCTGAGTAAGACGCACCTTTGTGGTCATCATGAACAAAATAGGATATCAACTATTTTTTTTGAGACAAGGTCTCATTCTGTCACCCAGGCTGGAGTGCAATGGAACAATTATGGCTCACTGCAACCTCAAGCTCTTGGGATTATGTAATCCTCCCACCTTAGCCTCCCTAGTAGCACTTAGTAGCTACTTAGCTCCTTAGTAGCACTTCCCAATGCACAGGTGTGCATTGCTATGCCTGGCTAATTTTTAAAAATTTTTTTTGAGACAGAGTCTCACTGTGTCTCCCAAGCTGGTATCAGACTCTTGAGCCCAAGTGATCCTCCTGCCTTTGCCTCCCACAGTGCTGAGATTACAGGCATGAGCCACCACACCTGGCCAGTAACAACTTTTGAGAGTCACTGGAAACCTTCACAGGACTCCCAAAGAATGATTCAATGTCATGAGTAATATTGTGATTGACTTGAAATAAGTGGTATTAGGGAGCTGCAGAGGCAAGAAGATCAATGTTCTTTTAATATTAACACAAAGAGCCATGGAATTATGAGTAATAACAAAATTGCAACCTCTTTCTAGAGTTAGAAAATATGAAATTAGCCAAGAACAGCACATTTGGCAATTAAAAAAAAAAACCATGAAGAGTTGTTTCTTGAATTGAAATAGGAAGAGAAGGTACCTGGAGTCTAGGAAAAACCTCTACAAGTCTTCATGGGCAATAAACAAATATATATCTACTTTTTCTCCGCTTATGAGTCTAAATATGTACCAACAATCAGTACACTTCACATGGGTCCATTATTTCATAACATATTTTTAAATCAAATGGTTTATATAATCAAGCTCCCTGCAAAAAATAACCTGCCTGGAGACAAACATGCTTTAGTGGCCTGGTGGCAGCCCAGGTCTTTAACATACATCCTTTGAAAATGGGTAAATGAAATAGCTGTAATCCAATGTGTTAAGTGATATAGCCCTCTACAAGTACTGTAGAGAAAGTGCATAAATTGCTATGGAAAACTGAGAAATTTGGCTGTAGGGTCAGAGAGAGTGGGAAAAAAAAGAGATGATGTTTGAGTGAATTTTCAAAATATTCATTGATATATATATTATTTCATAAATAATGTTTATTAATGGATTCTTGAAGTTTGAAAGAATGACAAAGGTGGGATGAAAAGCTGAAGCTGGTATTCTCTTTGTAGAATGTTGTCGAAATGTTTATTACATTGAAAATAAAAGCAATAACTGGGCTTAAAATGGTTGGAATATTTTGATCCAAACTACACTGTGCATCAAAGGCAAAAATAAGTTTGTGCTGGCCAACACAAACTCAAAACAAGACAGTTCTAAATGTTTAAATGTATCTCCCTAAAGAAGATTAGTTGAACAAAAATAACTTTATCACTCTTTAAGAGGTGGCTTGGAATAAACAATCCATTGAGAGGGGGAAAAAACTATCCTTTTGAGTTTATGATGTAAAAGGAAGATAAACCTTATTCATGGCTCTAAATGGCATAGCATCAGTTTTTTAAAGCAAGGTTCCAAAGTAACCTGTATTAAAGAACAAAACTACTGTCTGGTAGCTAACAGCTCTGAGTGTGGCAGCCTCAGTCCATATCATACATGTCCGTTTTCACACGTATCAGATGTGAGACTATTGAAAATTACTTAATCACCCAATGCCTTATCTGTAAAGTGGATATAGTAGTACCTATCTCAAAGAATTGTTAAAAAATAAATTGATTAGTATCTGTAAATTGTTTGGATCACTTTCTAACATATATAAGTGAATCGTAAATGTCATTTATAATTAATCTTATTAACTCTGAAAACTCTGATCATCAGGCAAATTTGCTGGGTTGTGGAAGACCAGAAGTCATTAATACTGTAGTTAATGTAAGCTGTGTAAGCCACATCCTTCATGTGGGGATGAATTCCAAGACTTCTATTATCTTCTGCAGCTGGGTCCCAAATGGGAGATGGTAGGTGGTAGAGTGGAAGGGCTAAGCATGCACGGGAAATTGTGTCTTTACAATTTTGTCTTTTTATAGAGATTTCTCTTCTGTTAAAAATCCTCACACCATAAACAAAATCAAATTTAACTTCCAAAAATAAAATTCCACAAGGATTTCAAGATTAAATATAACAAGTTTCAAGAAGAAAATATGGGAAAATATCTAAATGAAAAGATTGACACAATGAAGCAAGTGAAAATGGAAGCCACAGTGTGGGAGCGTATATGTTCATACATGGAAAAGTAGTGATTGATTCATGTCCAGAATAAATAATTCCTACTGATCAATAAGAAGAGGCAGAAAATCAATATGTATACACATACACACATACAATAAGTACATATATATACACACATACTATATATATATACACACACACACATATATATGTGGTATATATATACACACATACTATGTATGTGTGTATATGTATGTGGACAGGGTCTTGCTCTGTCACCCAGGCTGTAGTGCAGTGGCTTGAACACGGCTTACTGCAGCCTCTACCTCCTGGGCTCCCACCTCAGCCTACTGAGTAGCTGGTACAACAGGCACATGCCCCCACGCCCGACTGATGTTTTATAGAGATGGGGTTTCACCATGTTGCCCAGGCTAGAAACAAATATTAATCAACAATATGATACTGGAAAATAATCCAGAAACAAAAGCACATGCTATAACATTTTACTTATATAAACTTCAAAAAGCCAAAGCAAAAAAAAAAAAATGTGGAAAGCAAGACAATCTAAGGTCTTTTGATGTAGGATAATGGTTACTGTTGTGGAAAGTATTCATCTGGCATGAGCATACATGGAAAAGTCTCAGGTGTTGGTAATTGTCTGTTATTTGATTGATTACACAGCTTTGTCAACTCTGAACATTTGTTTGACTCTATATTTTATTTTTGTAGTTTTTTGTAATAGGTTATAAATCAATAAAAGGTTAATTTCTTTTTTAATTTTTGGTGTTGGAAAAGGCTTTATTTGGTGGAACATCATGGATTGGATAGAGATAACAGGCAGAGACTGAAAATTACCAAGTAGTGTTTTGCAAGGCAGGGCAAGCATTGTACATTTAAACGGAGGAAGCATCAAGAGCTAAATATGATGGTAGAAATGGTGAGCTCTGGGTGCAGCAGAGGTCCTGGACAAAAGGGAGATTCAAGAAAAGTTTTGAATGAATTAACGAATGTCTAGAGGTGAGAAAAAGTATGATGTTTCCGAGAAGAACAAGTAGTTGTATGTACTGAGATACTGAAAAGAGAATAATTGTTTAATTGTTACTTAAAACTAATTTATTCTAAAAATAACAGATACTGACTTTTTGTTACTGAAAAGCTGAAAGGTAGAAATTCAATGGTTATAAAGGAATAAGCTATGATTTATAGTGTGATAACTTAAATTTTGAGCCAAAACTCAATCTTACCTTTGGAAGAGCCTAATCCAGAAAATATTTTATATAAGAAAATCATAAAAATTCAAAATTAACATTTTGATACAAACTTACTGTGCCTAGGAAGTCATCCCTGAAATACATTCTCAATTTACCCTAATAATAATCTGTGGTGACAGCTAATAGTTAATCCAACTTTAGAGGTCTCAGTTTATTCTGGCAGTATGTTCAGGCTCACAGAGCTGGTTGGTAGCAGATACAGGAATGAAATTTAGATATAATATCCTTTTTATGCTCTTCCCAATAAGTTCATGGTATAAAATAAGAGGTCAAGTATTCATAAAATCAACCTTTGTACATGAGTGGTTTTTCATAACCAGGGATTGAGGTAACTTTAGTAACTATGACACAGAATTGAAAAGCCAAAAGAAAACAGAATACAATATATTGTTAATTACTACGGTCACTATGTTGTACTTGAAAAATGCTAAGACAGTGAATGTGAAGTGTTCCCACCAGAAAAACATTAACTATGTGAATTAACTAACTGTGTATTGTATATATAAATTAGCTAGATTTAGTCATTACGCAATGTTTATATATTTCAAAATGTCATGTACATGACAAATACATATAATTTTATTTATTAATTACAAAATAACTAAAAAGAAAACAGCTGTAGACATTTAATTGTATAAAAGTTAAAAAAAGAAACTGCACAGCAGAAACATCAGAAGCAAGTTAAAACAGCAAGCTACAGAAAATAGTTATTGATATTACAAATAATATTTACAATGTTCTAACAGCTTTTAAAAATAGAAAGGAAAATTATCAACTACTTAGAGAGAATGTGCTGGGAATCTTAATAAAACCTTCATAGAAGAAATGCAAATAGAATTTAAACATATAAAATATGCTAAACCTCACTTATAATAAGGTTATGATAATTAATACTTCACTGAGATAGATTTCTCCCATCTCAGATTAGCAAAAACTCAAAAGTTTGATAATTGACTTAGTTGACAAAGCTTAAGAAAATGAATTCTCAGATATTGCTATTGGGAATGTAAGCTGTTACTAGTCTTATGGAGAGGAATTGGCCATATTTTTAAAAATTATATAGTAAAAATTATGCAAAGGCAATTTAATGAACCAATAGTTATAGTAACAAAATACTCAAAGCATCCCAAATGCCCACCTACAGGGGACTCATTGAATAAACTATGAAATATCCATGAAATGCAATTATGAGAAAATCAAGCTGGAAAAATTAAATGAGATATCTCTGCGTACACTGAAGTAAAAGATATTCAGCGTGTAAGGCTAAGTGAAAAAGTGAGATTGAGGCAAGTGTATGTAATATTTTGCCATTTAAAAATATAATATAAACATATATATGTTTGTGCTGTATGTTTGTGTGTGTGTAAAGACATGATACAGAGATATTTGTGTAAAACATTACAAAATAGTAAAGTTAAATGTAATATTAAAACAAACTTTTTATGTATAAGAAAAAAAGGCAATAGGGCAACCAGAACACCTATAGAAACCAAACTCCTCTTAATATGTATGTTGTTATATAGATCTTCTTTGAAATTAGGTGCATTTTCCATAATTTCAAAACAGAATTAGCTTTTCACAAAATTCCTAAAAAGCAGAAGCAAAATCAAACAGGTGTATGAATTGTGAATCAAGTTGGTGTCATAATCATTAAAGAGGAACAATTCCAAATGCTCATAAAACACCATAATTTGACTGTATATATCAAATGAGGTATTTCATAAGGGGTATATGCTGATAAGGACAAAAGCAAGTGCAAGAAGTATTTTAAATTCTCAGTCATATTGTTGTGAGTGGTATTATTTTTATTCTGAGACAATAGTGTGTACTTTATGGCTAAAAGAAATGAGTAATTCTGGCACTTTTAACAACTGTGATTTTGGGATGGAAGAAAGGAAATAAAGATGGAAGATGGAAGAGATTAAGTAATAACCTTGGTACAGAATTTGAATGAGAAGTATCAATATAAATTTACAAAGCCTTTAACTGGAAATAAAAATGCACGTAACCTATTTTTATCCACTGAAAAATCACAGGAACAGCGACTGACCCAGTGGCAATATTTAACCATGATTTTGTCTCCAACTTTTATTTAATGATAAAAGGAACCAGGAAACCTTGCAAATATTTAACATTAGGTCTAAGGCAGAAAATGCAGGAGATGCACATTGAGTATCTTGTCATACAGAAGACAAGAAACATTTCAAGTACTATTTTCTGTGGAGTTAAAAGTATACAGGAGTAAATTACAGCTCCACTTGGCCAAAGCTGAGTCATTTCGATCATTGAAATTGATAATAACTGTAATATATAAACTGTGTTTAAATTCTTGAGTAAACAGTGATAGAAATAAAAGAAAAAATCTAAAAGGCACGTCTTCGGAAGATTCTAGGAAAGGGACTTATTTTGAAAACCAGTAAATAAAAGTAAAAAAACCAAAACAAAAACTTTTTACCTTGATTTTCCATAAAATCCATAAGTGAGGTACCCATGATGTTGAAGAGTGGGGGGTTTTCTTAGAGAACTATTTGACTTAATAGATGATGAAAGCATGATCGTATCAGACAGGCACAATTTTCCCTAGTGGAAAAGTAGAGCTAGGCAATGATTACCAATGGCTGCTTGTATCATACAAAGAAGGGCCAGACATCCTGTCTCTCCTAATGGAAGTATTTTTGAAAGAGAGAGAGAGAAAGAACAGTCAACCCAGAGTCAACCCAAAATCTGATCAAGCCTTAAGCCTCAAGATCTAAATACCAATTTACAGGAAATGTAGAGAACAAATAAAACCATTAATTGACATCACAGTAATGCAATCAGCACAATCCAGTTTATGGAAAACTGTGGAACAAACTCAGTTTCATCAATAAATCAATTACAAATAAGATAATAAGTCACGGAGGATGAACTCATAAATTAAAAGACACTTGAGAAATCTCAACTAATCATTATAAATAGACCTTCCTGAATTGTGTTTAAAATAAAGGGTGTGTGTGTGTGTGTGTGTGTGTGACAATTTAAAAATTTTGAATATTGACTGGGTACTTGATGATATTAAGAAGTTATGCTTATGTTAATGACAATAAGTATGTTATCTATTACAAGTATTGTGATTATATTAATGAGAACCCTTACCTTTGAAAATATCTACAAATATATTTATGAGTGATATTGATGTCTGTAAGTTGATGTTTCTGGATAAATATGATGTCTTGAGTTTGTCTAAAATATCTGTGATCAGAAGCGAATAGGAGTAGATATGAAACAAAATAGAGCATGAATTAAAGGTACGTAAGTGTTCACTGTACTAGTGCCTACCCTTTCATAAATATTTTAAATTTTCTACAATAAAAAGTTAAAATACATACATAGTTTTATTCTAATAATATCTATAAATATTCAGTGGCATTTTCAGAGCACTGGTGTTCAAAGAGTCATATATCATAGAATCTAAATCAAGCAGTCCTCTATGAGATCTCTTGCAAAGTGACAGTGTACAGTTTCCAAGTTTCTTTCTGTTTTCCAAAATCATTTGCAGAAATGAAATAAGAACTGTCTCAACCATTCTTCAATTTAATTTTACTTTCATTGTCTTCCCAACTCTATTTTTGTTGAACTATCAAACAAATTCTGTTTTATGAGGTAGGAGAATAATTTAATCTAAGTATCAAGCAGAAGCCAACGTGAGTGTCCCTGATCTCAAATTAGAATGATGTGCCTGTTTTTCCATCATGAAAAAAATAATAGATCAATACCAACATGAAAATTTTGTCTAAATCAGTCATGGCCTAGCCATGCCTTTTCTCTGTTAAGAAGTTTCTTTATGGATGATTCTTTAGGATAAAGCTGTGAGTTTGTAAAAAGGATTAAATGAGTCAGCCACACATAAAAACTCACTCTATCAGATTATCTAGTAAACTCTAGCATCAAATATGTCTTCTCTTACAAGAATTAAAGACTAGAGAGTTTGACATTTATTACTAGAATGATTGATTCTTTTGTGGAGATTTAAAAACACTATTCTTGCTTGGCTTTTTACTAATTTGGAAAGCTATAGAGCTTCAGATGTTGGGTCTTAAATACAACATATCAATACATAAGAAGTTACATTTAAAGAGACAGAATCATTATGGAAAAAAAATTTTTCCTGGGCTGGGTGTCTCATGTCTGTAATTCCAGCACTTTTGGAGGCCGAGGCAGGTGGATGACATGAGGTCACTAGTTCAAGACCAGCCTGGTCAACATGGTGAAACCCCGTCTCTACTAAAAACACAAAAATTAGCTGGGCATGGTGGCGCACACCTATAGTCGTAGCTACTCAGGAGGCTGAGGCAGGAGAATCACTTGAAGCCAGGAGGCAGAGGTTGCAGTGAGCTGAGATCGAGCCACTGCACTCCAGCCTAGGTGACAGAACAAGACTCCATCTCGAAAAAAAAAAGGAAATAAGAAAGTAAATTTCTTATCAAAAGTAGCCCTTTGATTTTTAATGCATTTTGGCTTTAAGGGAAACAGAAAAGCATCTTGTGGGCCTTTCTTATTCATGCTGAGATTATCTGGAGGAATTAAATATACGAGAAAATCTCCCTTTTTACAAAATTTGAGGGCTTTGGGGAAATCTCAAAATCTCCTAAATTTTGAGAATGGCATATATGCAAAATAAGGAATAAAGCAACTTACCAAAGAACTATTACTTTGTTAATTGGAAACAATAAGATCAGGTTTTGAGCTGCAATGTTTTCTTCACCATTTTACCAAATTTATTTACCTGTTTAATTAAGGATTATATATATGTCACTCTTGTTTATAATTTTCTTTAAAAATATCAAAGCTTTATTTTGACCATTCATTTAGAGCTAACTTGCTTTTCTTCTGTGAACATTTTCCAACATATTTGTACATGTATTAGGGTATATATAAAAATGAAAAAGAAATATAGTTATCTGTCAGAATCCATAGGGGATTTGTTCCAGGATCACTCCCCATACCAACATCTGAAGATTTTCAAGTCTCTTATATGAAATGGCATAGTATTTGCACATTACCTACACACATCTTCTTTAGGTCATCTTTAGATTATTTGTAATACCTAATGCAATGCCTACACATTACTTCGTTCACTAGGATTCAACAGCAAATTCAAGTTTTGCTTCTTAGAAATTGGACTTTCTTTTCCTCCCAAATACTTTCTATCTCTGGTTGTTGAATCCAAGGATGTGGAATCCACAGATATGGAGGGCTGACTGTATATCTCCACTGACATAACGTAAGAAGCAGGTAGAGTGATCTATCTCTATGAATTGAATAATGAAAACTTGATTTTCAAAATGTAAGTAGAGATTATAACACTGGTGGTTACAAAGTTTAAAATCGAAATGGAAATAGCCTATTATGACTGTAGTCTTCAAAGTAAGAGTATATCTGTGTGTGTAGAATTGCTTCTGCCTAATGTAGATAGCTAATCATTTGAATTACCAATTGATATTTCTCCATAATTTTGGCATTCTATAAATTAGTTAAAAGTAATGAGATTATTAATTTTAACTTTAGTAGATCAAGGAGAAAAAGAGGCCATGAGATTTTATTTTGTCATTTTTCTCAGCCTTTCAAAATTATCAGACCTAGGTTCTCAATAAAAGAATTTCACAGGCCGGGTGCGGTGGCTCACGCCTGTAATCCCAGCACATTGGGAGTCTAAGGCGGGCAGATTACTTGAGGTCAGGAGTTCGAGACCAGCCTGGCCAACATGGTGAAACCCCATCTCTACTAAAAATACAAAGTTGGCTGGGCGTGCTGGCAGGTGCCTGTAATCCCAGCTACTCAGGAGGCTGAGGCAGGAGAATCACTTGAACCCAGGAGTTGCAGGTTATAGTGAGCCCAGGTCGTGCCATTGCACTCCAGCCTGGGGGACAAGAGTGAAAAGAAAAAAAAAGAATTTCACAAGTGAAACTCAGTTGTGTAATAAGAGATATTTCCATTTCAATTATTAGATATGTCACTTACAAAGTGAATGGGATTTTGTATCATTAATGCCATTCATTACCACTCTGCGTCTCAGCCTTTTTTTTTTTTTTTTTTGAGGTGGAGTCCCAATCTGTTGCCCAGGCTGGAGTGCAATGGTGTGATCCAGGCTCACTGCAACCTCAGCCTCCCGGGTTCAAGCTATTCTCCTATCTCAGCCTCCCAAGTAGCTGGGATTACAGGCGCACGCCACCATGCCCAGATAATTTTTGTATTTTTAGTAGAGACGGGTTTCACCATGTTGGCCAGTCTGGTCTCGAACTCCTGACCTCAGGTGATCCTCCCACCTCTGCCTGCCAAAGTGCTGAAATTACAGGTGTGAGCCACTATGCCTGGCCCTGTCTCTGCCTTTTTTGATGACTTAGCAGTTCCTCTTGCTAGAGGCAGAGATTACATCTCTGCTCACCAATGTTGAATCAATTGTGAGTAAAAGTGACAGCGGGCCAGCTTGGGTCCAAATTCCATAACTCATTGCAGGTCTGTACTCACTTCTTTTCCACTTCTTCTGTGCTTGTAAGAACATGCACTGAATAATCTATAGGCCCAAAAGAATGAGAGACACATGAAGCTCCTGTGAAGCTATTCTTGGCTCGCAGCTAAACTCAGCCAACTCTAACCAGTTCAGATGCACTAAAGCCAAGCCTCAATTGCATAAATAAAACAAAAACAAAATATAATTATTATTTGAGATTTTTTTGTTATGCAGCATAACAGTGGCAAATGCTGACTAATCCAGGCATTGGTTATAAAACTAAGACATTGCTATGAGATAAGCCTGAAATGTGTTACAGTTGCTGGGGACAGAGCAAGAGAGGAGAGAAGCCACTATCTGATGCTGGGAAACACATTATCTATAAGTCTCGATTTCCCCTTTGGCAAAACTGGAAAAAATAGAACTATTTCACAGATACAGTATAAGTATTTAATTGGATAATGTATGTCAGCTGCTTAACCAGTGCTTGGCACATACAAATTATACTCAACAAATGTTAGTTTTAGACATTTAAAATTGCTATGTGCAACATTCACAGACCTCTTAAGCTTGCATTTCAGGAATGACTTTAAACATCCTAAAAGCCGTGAAACAAAATGTAAAAAAGAAAATAAGCAGCACCTTGCTCATCAACATATCATAACTTATCAGATTATTCCACCTCAGATCTTCTCCTAATCCGTTCATTTCCCTGACAACAATGCAAAAGGTTCTTTTAAGCTAACAACTATTAAATTTTTAACACATGCCAGTAAACATACTGAAAGAGTATTAATATGAACCCACAGTAATCTCATCAAGTAGGTATGATGTTTTATTTCCATTATTATTATTCTTCCCAGATGATGGGTGAGGAAACCAAGGCACGGAAAGCAAGGTAACTTCCTAATAGATAACACTCCAATAGGGAAAATGACTACAATATGAACCCAGGATCATCTGGTTATACAGCCCTTGCTGTTGTCTATTATGCTTTGCTGAAGCTTCCTGGAGCACAGAGGTTCTATCTGGTAGCACAACAGGTGATTACGGTCAGCAATAATTTATTGTACATTTTTAAATAAATCAAAGAATGGAATCAGAATGTTCCTAACACAAAAAATATGATAAATACTTGAGATGATGGATACCCCAATTACTCTGATGTGATTTTTACACATTGTATGCCTGTATCACAACATCACATGCACCCCACGAATATATGCATATTATGTACCTCTAATAACTGAAAAATATTAAAAATAAATAATCTGAGGCAAGGCGTGGTGGCTCACACTTGTAATCCCAGCACTTTGGGAGGCCGAGGCAGGCAAATCACGAGGCCAGGAGTTTGAGAGCAGCCTGGCCAATATTTCACATGGCGAAACCCTGTCTTTACTAAAAATACAAAAAAATTAACTGGGCATGCTGGCAGGCGCCTGTAATCCCAGCTACTTGGGAGGCTGAGGCAGAAGACTCACTTGAATCCAGGAGGCAGAGGTTGCAGTGAGCTGAGATCGCACCACTGCAATCCAGCCCAGGCAACCATGCCAGATTCCATCTCAAAAAAATAAATAAATTAAAATAATAAATAAATAAATAAATAAATAAATAAATAAATAAAATAATCTGGTTACATCTAGAAACTAACTGCAGAGTTTTGGAAATAATGCCCATACCCTGGCCTAACCTCCATAGATTCTGACTTCATTGATCTGAATTGGGACCAGAGATCTTTACTTTAAAAAAATAAAACAAAAAACCCAGGTCATTGTGGAACGTAGCTGTGATTGAAACATCCCACCTACAGGAATGAGACACTACCGTATAGTGGGTAAGAGCTTGACTACAGCATTCACATCCATAGATTTGAATCCCAGCTCTGCTACCTGGACATATTTTGTTCCTCGTTTTCCACAACTGCAAAATGGAGATTATGACTGTATTTACCTCAGATAACTTAATATTTGTTAAGTGTTTAGAACAGAATCTGGATATAGTAACTGCTACATTGATGATTGTTAAATAAAAAGGGCAGGTAATGGAAACAGAAATAACTCGGTTTAAATGGACATAACTCCAGCTGTTGCTCTATGCCATATACTTCTCACCTTCTCACCTCTAAAATAACACTCATTGAGGGTCTTCTTTATCTCTCTCTTCCTCCTTTTTTATTTATTTTGTGTGAGTTTAATGTAATTTAATTTTAGCTACAGTTTTCGAACAAAAATGTGTAGCACTGCTAGTAAGTCCTTTTCTAATATTTGAAATGTACTGGGAAATTTTAATGCTGACCTTTGAAGGCTGAAAGAATTCCTGGAAGTTTTAACTCGTAGTCATTCGTAGGTGGCTCACTTCATTCTCACCATTCAAGGACCAGAAATGCAGTACAAATCAAGCATTTTTTAGGGGGTTAGTTAACTCACACATGGCTTTGTAAATACAAGAGACCAATAGGGGAGGATGTAGAACTTAGGATCCCTTGAATTTTATTCAACTCATTTCTAATCAACTCTTTCAGAAAACAGCACAATAACAGACTGTCGCTGAAATACAATAATTCTGTTCTTCAGGGAAGGTTTGTATTGAGCTATATAGTTTTTTTTTCTTATAAAGGAAAATACAAGAACTAATATTATTCAGGTTTGGGTAACTTCCCAGTAAAAGTTGCTGAGACAGGATAATCTGTGATGGCTTTCATTTCTGTAGAGGTAGACAATTTCAATTTTGAAAGTATCTGCAATAAAAAGGGGGGCACACTATTTCCTGATTCGATTTGGAAAACTAAAAACTTTCTGACTCCATGCTCAGTGCTTTTCCCAGACAATCTATTTGGAATGGTCCAATACAAATAAAGATAATCAGTTAAGTCTTGTGTTTTACTGTATTTTTTTCAGGCATTATTTCCACAAGCTTTCAACATATTGTTTTGTTATGGCCCAGTTTCCCATACTGCATCATGTTGTTTTTTAAATATTTATTCAGATTTTGTTTTCCCCAAGAAAGTACAACCTTCTTTAGGTTTACGTCTGTGTCTTTTTTAGATATAAATGAATGCATATGTGAGTTCCTGTGCTGTGTGGTGAGATAGCACATTTTTTTCTTCATAAAGATAAATTATTGTTAGGTAAAGCTTGAAGGTGGCTAGAAGGGAATAGGCAAATGTCATGAGGAAATCAAGGGAAGAAGAATACAAACTCTTATCTGTTTTACCAGCAAGACTTTCTAAATGGACTCAGGTTTTTCTAACCAAGATCCATATGCAAAGTCAGGGTAAACAACACTTCTGAAATAAATAATACTGCATGCTTGGAAGAGTTAGGGCTGTCAGGTCAGTCCCTGCACTGAGTCAAGTTATTGATACAGAAGTAAATTTGAGAGAGCTACACTGAGGAGGCAGCAGCTGCAGAACCCTCTGCTGCTCAACCAGCTGCAATCCCTAGGGAACTGAGTGCATATAAAGAAATATGATGCCCCCCAACCCCCCAAAAAACCAATCTGGAATAAACCGTTCTTAATCAAGTGTAACACCAAGGAAGGTTTAATCCTGTCTTTCCCTTGAAGAACTACAGGGGAAAGACAATTGTCTTCACTAATGGCAGTGAGAAGAAGAGTATGACCAAGTTTGGCCACAACATATGATAGGAGGCTCTTATGTATTTGTGATCTGCTAAGTGCAGAAGATGTGAACAGTGACAATGCTTTGTTGTGTAGGGTTTAGCCATGACACCAGGCTTTGGCACTACAGACTAGAAAGGGCAGCATTCTGGAGCAGCCAGAACGTAGCAGCAAAAGTAGAGATCTTTTATAGTCCCGTTTTCAAGGCACTGGTATTTTGGTTTCCTGTTTTTGTTTTTTTTTTTTTTTTTTTTTTTTTTATGTTGTTTGTTTTGTTTTTGAGATGGAGTCTTATTCTGTCGCCAGGCTGGAGTGCAGTGGCACGATCTGAGCTAACTGCAACCTCCACCTCCTGGGTTCAAGTGATTTTCCTGCGTTAGCCTGCAGAGTAGCTGGTATTACAGGTGCCCGCCACCATGCCCGGCTAATTTTTGTCTTTTTAGTAGAGACTGGGCTTCACCACTCTGGCCAGGCTGGTCTCGAACTCCTAACTTCAGGTGATCTGCCCGATTCAGCCTCTCAGCCTCCCAAAGCGTTGGGATTACAGGTGTGGGCCACTGCGCCCGGCTGGCACTGTTATTTTTGAAAAAATTAAGTATTTCTGTGTTACATTGCTGCAGATGCAAATAAAGAGGTGTTTTTTGTTTTGTTTCTGTTGGTTTTTTTTTTTTTTTTGCTTGTTTGTTTTTATTTCCAGGCTTCCCTGGTGTCCCTGGCAGTACCAGGCTTCTTATCTCGGCAAGAACAGTATTCATGGATTCTGTAGAGAGCCCACTATAAGATGTAAGCTGGTAAGTCCATGGATATCAAGGGATATATCTGAGCTCCAGATGTATTGGCAATGAGACAGGATTCCTGAGCATCACAAAAAGATTCAATAGATATATTGACTCCCTACATACTCATATTTCTGGAGATACACATTGAATATTTTATGCAGAAAAAACTTGGCAATACCTTGCTTACTTTAAAATATCTAGTTGCTTAATGATTCTTTTAGTTCTGTGAATCAGATATTCAAGCAGAACATGGCAGGACCACTCAGGATCTTCTGCCTGGCCCGGTTAGCACCTCCATCCTAATCTTAGTTCTCCATTTTTCTAGCTAGTCCAAATCCCTGAATTTATTGTCTCAGATGTCTCTATCTTTCCAAATAATCCACCAATATCTAAACTCATTCCTCTTCTCTTTTTATTCCCTATTGTTTTTACTACCATAAGACATCATCTTCAAATTAAATAACTAATATACCTAATATAACTAGGAAATTTGAGCTAATTATCTATTTTCATACCAAAACATTACATGTGTTAATTTTATTTTTGGGTAAATCCGTCTCTAGTTCTTCCACAGAAATTAAGCACACTATTTTGTTGTTGTTTTCTTAACGACTTTAGCTTTTAGAGCAGTTTTAGGTTCACAGCAAAATTGAGAGAAAGGTACAGAGATAGCCTACATATACTTTTCCTCTCACATGCATAGCCTCTCCCTTTATCAAATCTCCCACCAGAGTGGTACATTTGTTACAATTGATGAACCTACACTGACATATCATTATTGTCCCAAGTCCGTAGCTTACATTAGCATTCACTTTTAGTGCTGTACATTCTATGGTTTTGAAAAGCAGAAAATGGCATACATCCATTATTGTAATTATTACACAGAGTATTTTCACTGCCCTGGAAATTCTCAAGCATATGTTTTTTTTCTTTAATATTCTCATTACTCCTTGTATATATTGTAATAATAGTACTCATGATATATTGTAATGCATATTTGTTTCCTATTAAACGTTTCTTAAAAGTTCAAACTGCGTTTTTAATTTCAGTACTGACTGCATTTAACAAAGACAATTTATAGTGAGATTTTGATGAGTAGTCATTGAATAGTCATATTATTTAGAGTTTGTGGATACACTGTCATTCGTCAATAATAGCTTCCCTTTCATATCATACCGACAATGTTAGCAGCTCAGAAGAGACGGCTGATGTTTTGAAGGCCAGTCGATAAAAGTTATTAGTCACTCTTCAAATTCCATAAACTGCCTTAAAGATTACCCAGATTACATGATATCTGATTCAAGGTACCTCCAGGTATTGGAGGACCACAGACATATATTTCATCTAATCAAGGAGACCTTCCTTAAGAAAAAAAACATTAATGCAAATTTGGTGCAGAGTCTTTGAAGGAGCCCATGTCTATTCTTCACAGTCAATTTATTCTTTCTGGTATGTGTATAGTTATCTTCACTGAACAAGACTGAAATGTATTTCCACAAATTTTACTGAGTTTCAGTATAAAAAATAGTCATATATGGAATAAAGGAGTATTTTGTTTTGAGGGAGATGAGTAAAACTATCACAAATATCCTTTATTTTTATTTAAACCCCCTTATATGAAGACCTACTAGGAATTTAATGTTTCCTCAGAGCCCAGCCCAAGATACAGCCTGACTTTAATTTATAAACTCATCTGGGGGGAGGAGCCAAGATGGCCGAATAGGAACAGCTCCGGTCTACAGCTCCCAGCGCGAGCGACGCAGAAGACGGGTGATTTCTGCATTTCCATCTGAGGTACCGTGTTCATCTCACTAGGGAGTGCCAGACAGTGGGCGCAGGTCAGTGGGTGAGTGCACCGTGCGCCAGCCGAAGCAGGGGCGAGGCATTGCCTCACTCGGGAAGCTCAAGGGGTCAGGGAGTTCCCCTTCCAGGGGTGACAGACGGCACCTGGAAAATCGGGCCACTCCCACCCGAATACTGTGCTTTTCCGACGGGCTTAGGAAACGGTGCCCCAGGAGAGTATAGCCCGCACCTGGCTCAGAGGGTCCTACGCCCACGGAGTCTCGCTGATTGCTAGCACAGCAGTCTGAGATCAAGCAGCAAGTCGGCAGCGAGGCTGGGGGAGGGGTGCCCGCCATTGCCCAGGCTCGCTTAGGTAAACAAAGCAGCCTGGAAGCTTGAACTGGGTGGAGCCCACCACAGCTCAAGGAGGCCTGCCTGCCTCTGTAGGCTCCACCTCTGGGGGCAGGGCACAGACAAACAAAAAGACAGCAGTAACCTCTGCAGACTTAAATGTCCCTGTCTGACAGCTGTGAGGAGAGCAGTGGTTCTCCCAGCACGCAGCTGGAGATCTGAGAACGGGCTGACTGCCTCCTCAAGTGGGTCCCTGACCCCTGACCCCTGAGCAGCCTAACTGGGAGGCACCCCCCAGCAGGGGCAGACTGACACCTCACACGGTCGGCCAGGTACTCCAACAGACCTGCAGCTGAGGGTTCTGTCTGTTAGAAGGAAAACTAACAGAAAGGACATCCACACCAAAAACCCATCTGTACATCACCATCATCAAAGACCAAAAGTAGATAAAACCACAAAGATGGGGAAAAAACAGAGCAGAAAAACTGGAAACTCTAAAAACCAGAGTACCTCTCCTCCTCCAAAGGAACGCAGTTCCTCACCAGCAACGGAACAAAGCTGGACGGAGAATGACTTTGACGAGCTGAGAGAAGAAGGCTTCAGACGATCAAATTACTCCGAGCTACGGGAGGATATTCAATCCAAAGGCAAAGAAGTTGAAAACTTTGAAAAAAATTTAGAAGAATGTATAACTAGAATAACCAATACAGAGAAGTGCTTAAAGGAGCTGATGGAGCTGAAAACCAAGGCTCGAGAACTACGTGAAGAATGCAGAAGCCTCAGGAGCCGATGCGATCAAATGGAAGAAAGGGTATCAGCCCTGGAAGATGAAATGAATGAAATGAAGCGAGAAGGGAAGTTTAGAGAAAAAAGAATAAAAAGAAACGAGCAAAGCCTCCGAGAAATGTGGGACTATGTGAAAAGACCAAATCTACGTCTGATTGGTGTACCTGAAAGTGATGGGGAGAATGGAAACAAGTTGGAAAACACTCTGCAGGATATTATCCAGGAGAACTTCCCCAATCTAGCAAGGCAGGCCAACATTCAGATTCAGGAAATACAGAGAACGCCACAAAGATACTCTTCGAGAAGAGCAACTCCAAGACACATAATTGTCAGATTCACCAAAGTTGAAATGAAGGAAAAAATGTTAAGGGCAGCCAGAGAGAAAGGACGGGTTACCATCAAAGGGAAGCCCATCAGACTAACAGCGGATCTCTCGGCAGAAACCCTACAAGCCAGAAGAGAGTGGGGGCCAATATTCAACATTCTTAAAGAAAAGAATTTTCAACCCAGAATTTCATATCCTGCCAAACTAAGCTTCATAAGTGAAGGAGAAATAAAATACTTTACAGACAAGCAAATGCTGAGAGATTTTGTCACCACCAGGCCTGCCCTAAAAGAGCTCTTGAAGGAAGCGCTAAACATGGAAAGGCACAACCGGTACCAGCCACTGCAAAATCATACCGAAATGTAAAGACCATTGAGACTAGGAAGAGACTGCATCAACTAACGAGCAAAACATCGAGCTAACATCATAATGACAGGATCAAATTCACACATAACAATATTAACTTTAAATGTAAATGGACTAAATGGTCCAATTAAAAGACACAGACTGGCAAATTGGATAAAGACTCAAGACCCATCAGTGTGCTGTATTCAGGAAACCCATCTCACGTGCAGAGACACACATAGGTTCAAAATAAAAGGATGGAGGAAGATCTACCAAGCTAATGGAAAACAAAAAAAGGCAGGGGTTGCAATCCTAGTCTCTGATAAAACAGACTTTAAACCAACAAAGATCAAAAGAGACAAAGAAGGCCATTACATAATGGTAAAGGGATTAATTCAACAAGAAGAGCTAACTATCCTAAATATATATGCACCCAATACAGGAGCACCCAGATTCATAAAGCAAGTCCTGAGTGACCTACAAAGAGACTTAGACTCCCACACATTAATAATGGGAGACTTTAACACCCCACTGTCAACATTAGACAGATCAACGAGACAGAAAGTCAACAAGGATACCCAGGAATTGAACTCAGCTCTGCACCAAGCAGACCTAATAGACATCTACAGAACTCTCCACCCCAAATCAACAGAATATACATTTTTTTCAGCACCACACCACACCTATTCCAAAATTGACCATATCCTTGGAAGTAAAGCTCTCCTCAATAAATGTAAAAGAACAGAAATTGTAACAAACTGTCTCTCAGATCACAGTGCAATCAAGCTAGAACTCAGGATTAAGAATCTCACTCAAAACCGCTCAACTACGTGGAAACTGAACAACCTGCTCCTGAATGACTACTGGGTACATAACGAAATGAAGGCAGAAATAAAGATGTTCTTTGAAACCAACGAGAACCAAGACACAACATACCAGAATCTCTGGGATGCATTCAAAGCAGTGTGTAGAGGGAAATTTATAGCACTAAATGCCCACAAGAGAAAGCAGGAAAGATCCGAAATTGACACCCTAACATCACAATTAAAAGAACTAGAAAAGCAAGAGCAAACACATTCAAAAGCTAGCAGAAGGCAAGAAATAACTAAAATCAGAGCAGAACTGAAGGAAATAGAGACACAAAAAACCCTTCAAAAAATAAATGAATCCAGGAGCTGGTTTTTTGAAAGGATCAACAAAATTGATAGACCGCTAGCAAGATTAATAAAGAAAAAAAGAGAGAAGAATCAAATAGATGCAATAAAAAATGATAAAGGGGATATCACCACCGATCCCACAGAAATACAAACTACCATCAGAGAATATTACAAACACCTCTATGCAAATAAACTAGAAAATCTAGAAGAAATGGATAAATTCCTCAACACATACACCCTCCCAAGACTAAACCAAGAAGAAGTTCAATCTCTGAATACACCAATAACAGGAGCTGAAATTATGGCAATAATCAATAGCTTACCAACCAAAAAAAGTCCAGGACCAGATGGGTTCACAGCCGAATTCTACCAGAGGTACAAGGAGGAGCTGGTACCATTCCTTCTGAAACTATTCCAATCAATAGAAAAAGAGGGAATCCTCCCTAACTCATTTTATGAGGCCAGCATCATCCTGATACCAAAGCCTGGCAGAGACACAACAAAAAAAGAGAATTTTAGACCAATATCCTTGATGAACATTGATGCAAAAATCCTCAATAAAATACTGGCAAACAGAATCCAGCAGCACATCAAAAAGCTTATCCACCATGATCAAGTGGGCTTCATCCCTGGGATGCAAGGCTGGTTCAATATACGCAAATCAATAAATGTAATCCAGCATATAAACAGAACCAAAGACAAAAACCACATGATTATCTCAATAGATGCAGAAAAGGCCTTTGACAAAATTCAACAACCCTTCAAGCTAAAAACTCTCAATTAATTAGGAATTGATGGGACGTATCTCAAAATAATAAGAGCTATTTATGACAAACCCACAGCCAATATCATACTGAATGGGCAAAAACTGAAAGCATTCCCTTTGAAAACTGGCACAAGACAGGGATGCCCTCTCTCGCCACTTCTATTCAACATAGTGTTGGAAGTTCTGGCCAGGGCAATTAGGCAGGAGAAGGAAATCAAGGGTATTCAATTAGGAAAAGAGGAAGTCAAATTGTCCCTGTTTGCAGATGACATGATAGTATATCTAGAAAACCCCATTGTCTCAGCCCAAAATCTCCTTAAGCTGATAAGCAACTTCAGCAAAGTCTCAGGATACAAAATCAATGTGCAAAAATCACAAGCATTCTTATACATCAATAACAGACAAACAGAGAGCCAAATCATGAGTGAACTCCCATTCACAATTGCTTCAAAGAGAATAAAATACCTAGGAATCCAACTTACAAGGGATGTGAAGGACCTCTTCAAGGAGAACTACAAACCACTGCTCAAGGAAATAAAAGAGGATACAAACAAATGGAAGATCATTCCATGCTCATGAGTAGGAAGAATCAATATCATGAAAATGGCCATCCTTCCCAAGGTAATTTACAGATTCAATGCCATCCCCATCAAGCTACCAATGACTTTCTTCACAGAATTGGAAAAAACTACTTTAAAGTTCATATGGAACCAAAAAAGAGCCCGCATCGCCAAGTCAATCCTAAGCCAAAAGAACAAAGCTGGAGGCATCACGCTACCTGACTTCAAACTATACTACAAGGCTACAGTAACCAAAACAGCATGGTACTGGTACCAAAACAGAGATATAGATCAATGGAACAGAACAGAGCCGTCAGAAATAATGCCACATATCTACAACCATCTGATCTTTGACAAACCTGAGAAAAACAAGAAATGGGGAAAGGATTCCCTATTTAATAAATGGTGCTGGGAAAACTGGCTAGCCATATGTAGAAAGCTGAAACTGGATCCCTTCCTTACACCTTATACAAAAATCAATTCAAGATGGATTAAAGACTTAAATGTTAGACCTAAAACCATAAAAACCCTAGAAGAAAACCTAGGCAATACCATTCAGGACATAGGCATGGGCAAGGACTTCATGTCTAAAACACCAAAAGCAATGGCAACAAAAGCCAAAATTGACAAATGGGATCTAATTAAACTCAAGAGCTTCTGCACAGCAAAGGAAACTACCATCAGAGTGAACAGGCAACCTACAAAATGGGAGAAAATTTTCGCAACCTACTCATCTGACAAAGGGCTAATATCCAGAATCTACAATGAACTCCAACAAATTTACAAGAAAAAAACAAACAACCCCATCAAAAAGTGGGCGAAGGACATGAACAGACACTTCTCAAAAGAAGACATTTATGCAGCCAAAAGACACATGAAAAAATGCTCACCATCACTGGCCATCAGAGAAATGCAAATCAAAACCACAATGAGATACCATCTCACACCAGTTAGAATGGCGATCATTAAAAAGTCAGGAAACAACAGATGCTGGAGAGGATGTGGAGAAATAGGAACACTTTTACACTGTTGGTGGGACTGTAAACTAGTTCAACCCTTGTGGAAGTCAGTGTGGCGATTCCTTAGGGATCTAGAACTAGAAATTCCATTCGACCCAGCCATCCCATTACTGGGTATATACCCAAAGGACTATAAATCATGCTGCTATAAAGACACATGCACACGTATGTTTATTGCCGCATTATTCACAATAGCAAAGACTTGGAACCAACCCAAATGTCCAACAATGATAGACTGGATTAAGAAAATGTGGCACATATACACCATGGAATACTATGCAGCCATAAGAAATGATGAGTTCATGTCCTTTGTAGGGACATGGATGAAATTGGAAATCATCATTCTCAGTAAACTATCGCAAGAACAAAAAACCAAACACCGCATATTCTCACTCATAGGTGGGAATTGAACAATGAGAACACATGGACACAGGAAGGGGAACATCACACTTCAGGGACTGTTGTGGGTTGGGGGGAGGGGGGAGGGATAACATTGGGAGATATACCTAATGCTAGATGACGAGTTGGTGGGTGCAGTGCACCAGCATGGCACATGTATACATATGTAACTTACCTGCACATTGGGCACATGTACCATAAAACCTAAAGTATAATAATAATAATAATAATAATAATTACAATAAAAGAAAAAAAAAAAAAAAAAAACTCATCTGTATCTTGCTAATCAAAAATGAGAACTTTATGACCCACCAAGTTTCTTCAGTTTTTAGCTGTTAAGAAACTGGGACACACATAATAGATTTAATTGTCATAACTCTTAACAGCCTTGGTTTTCTGAATTTTATTTTTCTTCTCCTTCTTCCATTTTGATTACTTGGATTTTCATCTTTTATTCTTTTTTTTTAACCAAAGTTTTTCCATCCTACTGCATCTATATTTATGTGTAAGATACCTCCGATCACCTGGTATAAATAAATAAGTAAAGTCTGAATTATTCACCTAGGAACCTAGCAGCAGAAGAAAAGAACAGGTAGAGATGAAAAAGATAGGACTCTCTAGAGATGGTAAATAAGGACAGAGCTATTGAACTTTCACACTTCCATTCCCTATCTGTATTCACTCAGCAAAAATCAGAAATAACTTGTTTCTCCCTTTTGTAATGGGGAGACCTAGGGTCAGTGTGAGAGGCAAGGGGTAAGGTTAGCCTACCCGGTGTGATTCTTGCAAGGTCAAGGCTAGGAGCAAAATGTACCTTAACAGGAGTTGCAAAAAAGCTGAAACTGGGTACACAGGAAGCTGAGAGTCCAAATGGGTTAGGAAGGGTTGAAGAGGTCACTTAGACAGAGAAGAATGTGCCAAGACAAAATAGAAGTCAGAAACGGGTATCGGAAACCAAAGATGTCAGAAGGAAAAAGTGAAAAGTTGAAGGAGTGAGGAACAGAGGAAGAGATGGTCTTGGACTGGCTGCAGTCAATGATACACATTCACTTTCTCATCTGTCTCCTGTGACACAGGGACAGCTTGGAAATCTTTTCAGGACTAGTTTAAGGGCAGACTCAGGAGACAGTGTCCACATGGTTTTCAGAGTCCATAGTGGCATTATTCCTAAGAGAAATTAATTTCAATATTTACACAAACTCAGAAAAGCTTTGAGAATTAGTAATGGTTTAGTTTGTCAGAACATTATGTTCTTCAACTTAATCTGCTTTAGAAGACTTCTTTGATAAATCCAATTTATCTTCCTGGGCTGCATCAAGCTTACCTGGGCTTCTTGTGTATAAGGGAAATTATGTTTCCAGTAATTTCATACCTACCTTGCTGCCACAATTATTTGGTCAGTATCCTAACCACAAAGACTGTGCCTAATCTTTAGTATTGTGTCTAATTGTTAGGTAAAATTCCTATATGACCAACATTTTATTTGTTTTATTTTATATAGTGGTTTAAGAGACCACATTGACATTTTCATTAATGACATGCAAGAACTCTGAAATAGAACTATCATATAGTGCCCCTACTCCATTATTTAAGATGGATAGTCTGAGACACAGAGAGAGATTAAGTGACTCATCTCTAGACATATAGCCTAAAGATTCAGGACAAAGACTCTAGTTTTCTTATTATAAGTTGAATGTTCTTTGTTTTATGTCACAGACATTTCAATAAAGTTGTTTTGACTGGAATACCTTAAAGTTCTGACCTTACCCACTGTGATGGTTAATATTGAGTGTCAACTTGCTCAGATTGAAGGATGCAAAGTATTGTTGCTGAGTGTGTCTGTGAGGGTGTTGCCACAGGAGATTAACATTTGAGTCAGTAGACTGAGAGAGGCAGACCCACCATCAATCTGGGTGGACGCAATCTAATCAGTTGCCAGTGATGCTAGAATAAATGCAGGCAGAAGAACATGGATGGACTAGACTGGCTGAGTCTCCTGGCATCCATCTTTCTCCTGCGCTGGATGCTTCCTGCCCTCAAACAAGGGACTCCAAGTTCTTCAGCTTTTGGACTCTTGAACTTACACCAGTGATTTGCCAGAGGCTCTCAGATCTTCAGCCACAGACTGAAGGCTGCACTGTTTGCTTCCCTACTTTTGAGGTTTTGGGACTCGGACTGACTTCCCTGCTCCTCAGCTGACAGACAGCCTATTGTGGGACTTAACCTTGTGATTATGTGAGTCAATTCTCCTAATATACTCCCCTTCATATATTCATCTATCCTATTAGATCTGTCCTGTTAGAGAACCCTGACTAATACACCCACTGTGAGCAAACAAAGCCCACTTGGGGATCCAGTGACATTACCCAATCATCTGTTCATTCATGCTATCAGTCAAAATTGATTGAGCAATCTCTGTGTGCCAAGTAGAGTATTAGTTGCTAAAGGCTGGCCTTACCTGCTAATTAGATGTCATGTCTGAAACAAGAGTGTATCTTATTGCCTTTAGGATAATGGCAGAAACAGTCAAGTGGAAAAGTCCAACCTTTGCATTCAAAATTCTACATAAAAGCAAAGCATATGATATGGTTGGTTCAGATATTAATGCCACTGTGTTAACCCAGGAAGCAAGTAAACAATGCTTGAATGCACATGGCCAGGTCTGGAATCCTCCTGATGTCAGCAACATGGAATGGAGAATTGGCTCAGAAGCCACAGGCATCTCCCCAACATCACTGTAGCTTCTGTCAGCCTTGGTGGTGGTGCCAATTCCAACTAGTCCCACAGCTGCCTCCGCCGGCTGTGCTTCTTTAAATGTTCACAGCTTTCGCTTTTGGAGAGGGTTTAGTAACAGGTGGAATTTAGACCCAAAAATTCAGTGGAGTATATCCAAACCCTTGATAGACTTAGTATATCTGATGCTAATCAGCAGACTGTTCATAAAACAATGAAGGGAGTGGATGACTTTGTCCTCTCTTCTCCTAGGGGGACTTCATATTTTAAGGAAAAGGGAGTGGGGTGTGAAATAAGGGGGAGTCAGATACATGATCTGACTTTGCTACTACTCTGTGGCTTTGGGCATGATTTCTGAAATCTGATCCTTAATGTTCTTATTTGGGTAAATAATTATAAGCACACACATTTTTCTACAAGTTTGTGTTAAATGTTAAATTCACATGAATGTGCATGATGTATAACTAAGTGGAATAAAAAAGTGAGTTGCTGATGAGTATGCATAAAATTTTTAAACTGGGGGTATTGTGGGAATACAAGGAGACTGAGATAGAAAGTAATAGTATGCTCTATATAATGGCATTAGGAACAGTCTGGAAGACTCCAGACCAAAGTAGGAGTGGTGTGGGATTGAAGGGAGCATAGGCAGGGATTTTTGCTTTGCAATTTACAAGTATTTTGAATCATGATGGGATTGTAAGTGGAGTTTTATTTTACTCTGTGTGTATGTGTATGTGTGTGTTTTCCATAAAGAGAAGTAACAAATCCTATGCAGATAGCCTTTGTGAAGAGCCCACATCACACTATATATTCTCTATGGATAACTTTATTTTTTCCTTTTCTTAAAAGCTTTTTTTTTAAAAGGTGAAATTGTCATTTCTGCTTATTACCATCTTCTAAAAGAGATACCAAAAAACCGCTGAACATCCTTTGAAGTAGGCAATATGTAGGACCTAGGATTTTGAGGAACCAGAACACACTCCTAGGAAAGGGATTGGAGTTATTACCATTGTTTAAAATAATCATTTCCTGGTTGTGTACTGAGGGAGCCTATTCACTTGTTCTCCCAGGAAGCCTCAGAGTAAAATGGAAAGAAGAAATAATTTGAAATCAAAATAGCTATGTTCTGGCCCTGGCTCTACAACTGAACATTTGCAAGTCACAGAAACTATGCCTCCTAATATGCCTAATCAGAACAGTTGGTTGGTTTTTTTTTTTCTATGTTGTTATGTAAATTTAATAATGAAATTAATAAAATTTAAATATTGCAAATGTAATTTGGTCTCTAACTTTATATGGAAAGCTTTGTATGTAGCAATAATATTAATGTTTTTTAATATTCTCTCCTCCACATCTATTTTTTTGTGAATTTTTAAGTTTCATAGGTAAAGGTAGGTAGATATATTTATGAGGTACATGAGATATTTTGATACAAGAATGCATTGTGTAATAATCACATCAGAGTAAATGGAGTATCCATCACCTCAAGCATTTATCATTTCTTTGTACTACAAAGATTCCAATTATATTCTTGTAGTTATTTTTAAATGTACAATAAATTATTTTGACTGTAATTATCCTGTTGTGCTATCAAATATTAGATCTTATTCATTCTATCTAACTTCATTTTTGTAACCATTAACCATTCCCACTTCCCCATACCCACAATAAGGACTTTTGTTACAGCTGTGATCTCATTAGTTGCTCTTGGTTTATTCAGGTTTTGCAGTTTTGTCATGGCTCAACCTCGGTAGTTTGTATGTGTCTAGAAACTTATCCATTTATTCTACATTTTCAAATTTTTTGCCTATAGTTGATCAGAGTAGTTTTCAATGATCCTTTGAATTTCTGCTGTTATCAGTTGTAATGTTTTCTTTTTAGTTGCTGATTTTATTAGTTTGAGTCTTCTCTCTATTTTACACAGTCTGGCTAAAGTTTTGTCAATTTTGTTTATCTTTTCAAAAAAACCCAGCTTTTCATTTTGTTGACTTTTTGTATTTTATTAATTTAAATTTTATTTGTTTATGCTCTGAATTTCATTATTTCTTTTCTTTTACTAATTTTCCATTTGGTTTGCTCTTGCATTTCCAGGTCTTTAAGATGCGTCATTAGGTTACACTACTTTGAAATTTTTCTACGTTTTGGATGTAGGTGCTTTTTGCCATACACTTTCTTCTTTTTGCTGTATTCCATGGGTTTTGGTATGTTGTGTTTCCAATATCATTTGTTTCAAATATTTTTAAAATTTTCTTAATTTCCTTATTGACCCACTGGTTATTCAGGAGCATATCGTTTAATTTGTGTGGGTTTGTATAGTTTTCAAAATTCCTCTTGTTATTGATTTCTAGTTTTATTCCATTGTGGTCAGAGAAGATATTTGATATAATTTTAATTTTTTGAATTGCTTTAAGACTTGTTTTATGACCTAAAATAAGGATATCCTTGAGAATGCTCCATGTTCTGAGAAGAATGTGCATTCTGCAGCCCTTGGTTGAAATGTTCTGTAAATATCTTCTAGGTCGATTTGGTATATAGTGCAGACTAAGACTGATATGTCTTTTGATTTTCTATCTGGATTATCTGTCCAATGATGAAAGTAGGGTGCTGAAGTCTCCAGCTATCATTTTATCAAGGTCAAACTCTCTGTTCATCTTTAATAATATTTGCTTTATATATCTGGGTGGTCCAGTGTTGGTTGCATATATAATTGTAATTGTTGTATCCTCTGGCTGAATTGATCCCTTTGTCATTATATGATGACCTTCTTTATCTGTTTTTATTTTTTTTTCTTAAAATCTGTTTTGTCTGATAGAAGTATATCTACCTCTGCCCTTTTCTGGTTTCCATTTGCATGGAATATCTTCTTCCATCTCTTTATTTTTAGTCTATATGTGTCTTTGTGTGTTTCCTAAAGGCAACAGATTATTGGACCTTATTTTTTTTTATCTATTGAGCCACTTTGTGTCTTTTAACTGGAAAGATTAATCCATTTACCTTCAAACTTATTACTCACAATAAGGACTTACTCCTGCCATTTTTATGTGTTTTCTGGTAGTTTTGTGGTCTTCTCTTCCTTCCCTTTTTCCTTGTTCTCTTTTTTTTCGAAAGTGATTTTCTCTGGTGGTATGTTTTAATATCTCGCTTTAAGGTGTTTGTGTCTCTGTTGTAGGTTTTTTATTTGAGGTTACTATAAGACTTGCAAACAATATCATATAACCCATTACTTTAAACTGATGACAACATTAATTGCAGAAACAAACTGACAAAGAAGCAAAGAGAAAACAAATATCTCTACACTCTAATTTCTTCCTCTCGCTTTTTAACTCTTTGTTGTTTCTATTTATATCTTATTAAATAGTTTAGGTCCTAAAAAGTTGGTGTAATTATAGTTTTTGACAGGTTCACAATTTAGTCTTTCTAATTAAGACATGAGTAGTTTACACACTACAATTGTAGTGTTATGATATTCTGTTTCTCCGTATACTTATTTTATCAGTGAGTTTCGTTCCTTCACTTGATTTCTTATTGCTCATTAATGTTTTTTTCTTTCTGATAAGAATTCCCTATAGCATTTCTTGTAGGACAGGTCTGGTGTTGATGAACTCTTTCAGCTTTTGTTTGTCTGGGAAAATATTTATTTCTCCTTCATGTTTTAGGGGTATTTTCACTGGATAAAAGGTTTTTTTTTTCTCGTAGGATAAAAGGTTTTTTTTCTCTTTACATTTAAATATTTTATGCCACTCTCTCCAGGCCTGTAACATTTCCACTGAGAAGTCTGCTGCCAAATGTATTAAGCTCCTTTGTATGCTGTTTCTTTTGTTGCTGTTTTTAGTATTTTTGTTGTTGTTGTTGTTGTTCTTGATCTTTGGAAGTTGACTATTATGTTTTTAGTCTTATTTATGTTAAATGTGCTTGGAGTTCTAAAACCTTCTTGTACTTAAATATTAATATTTTTCTCCAGATTTGGAAAGTTCTTCAATATTATCCCTTTGAATACATTTTCTACCCAAATATCTCTCTCCACCTCCTCTGTAAGGTCAATAACTCTTAGATTAGCCCTTTTGAGGCATTCTGTAGATCTTGTACGTGTGCTTCATTCTTTTCTATTCTTTTTTCTTTTGTCTTTTCTATCTGTTTCAGACCTTGTCTTCAATCTCACTAACTTTTCTTCTTGAGCCATAGCCTGAAGTCAGCAACCTTAGGAATCTATTTGGTGTTTTATTCTACTGTGGCTGAGCTGGGATCCAAGCTACAAGACAAAGTCTCTCTCACACTTTCCTCTGCTTTTTTCAAGCAGGAGGAATCTGCTTGTTTCCTCCTATTCATGGCCACCACCACCCAGGGTCCAGGGGACATAGAGCCTGACTCCTGCTGATGTTCATTCGTAGCCCAACGGCTCTAAAGTCAGCTTATGATGAATGCTGCCAGACTTGGAACATCCCCTTCAGGTAAGTGGGTTCTTTTCTGGCCTAGCATAAGTCCAGAAATTCTTTATAGAAGCCAAATCCTGGAATCGGGGACCACAGGAGCTTGCTTGGTGCTCTGCCTTACCATGGCTGAGCTGGTACCCAAGCTGCAGCACAAAGTCCCCTTTACTTTTCTTTCTTTTTTTCTGAAGCAGAAGGAGGCTTTCCCCATGGCCGCCATAGCTGGGAATGTGCTCTGCCATATCCCCAGTAATGAAACAGTGCTTGCCACCCATCGTAGTCATGCAGCCCAGAAAGATGTATGGATGGATGGAAAATTGTACATATCCAGGACATTTCTAGAAGGGAGATAGTCCTAAAAAACCAGTAAGGGATTGGGCCTGGAGCTCCATAAATCTATGTCTACTTTTCATAAGTCTGGAGTCAGTGAAGGTAGGAGGACTTTATTATTTTGGAAACAGTTCCACAAATATTATGAATCTGCTGTATTGTAGACATTGCCTACCACTTTCCCAGTATACTATGGTACTTTGTCAAAAATGTTTAATCTTGGTGGTATTTAAGTACCATTATCAGATTCTCCCATGGAAGAATGTTGTTACTAATTTAGTAATTTACAGTACTAACGACTGCAATAAAGAAAATGCATTTAAACATGAGAAGTTCCTTATACAATTTGATGGGAAGAACTTTGAATTGTAGAATTTAATTTAGTGTCCTTAAGGTTTCTTTTTTTTCCCTAACCCTTAGAATGTGAGGACCTTTTCCACATGTAGGCTAAGATGAGGTCCAAAGTTTTAAAGGAGTGATTTGTGCCAGAATAGAGGAAGCTTTGACTTAAGTCATTATATAACTGATAATCAGTCCTGGTTGATGCTTGCAATTCCTCCGTCACTAACTAAAACATGTGCGTAGTCAGACTCCTGGGAAATGCTTTATAATTTAGGGCATCTATTGTAATGGTTCTTCTGGTAGCTATTGAAGGCACTAAAAGGCTTTCAACATCAGCCTGACAAATAACATTTGTGTTTAAATTGATGTTATAAAGAATGATATGATGTATGGCTTAACAGGGATAGTTAGGAGTTGATGTAAAATATGACACTAATGCCTTAAGAGACTATGGAGCTCCTTTGCAAAATTTTGCCATTTTTCATCCATGGAAATTAACTTAGTAGCCTGTATACATGTGTCAAAACTCGCATTTCCTCAACACTCACTTATAGGAAAGTTGAAACTAAGTGAAATGCAGCTTTTAGCTAAACTGGCTATCTAAGGAATCATAAAATTTTTTTTAAATCATCTCAGAGGAAATCAAATAGAGCTAGTTTAAATCCTGGCTCTGGGTTGCACAAACGTGCAACATGAGGCATGTGACTTCCACTTGCTACCTCAGTTTCCACATTTGTCATGAGAGTTTTATTGTGAAAGAATTAAGTGTATGGACTATGCTATAAGAATTCTAGTGTTTGAATCCTAGCTGTTCTGCATTCTATGTAGCTATTAATATGCAACTCCTGTCGGTCACCTGTTGTATTCGTTTGCCAGGGATGTTGTAACAAAATACCAGAGAGTGGGTGTGTAGTGAATTATTTTATAGCCAGGGCCCAACTTATGATGGTTTGACTTGTAATTTCTTTACCTTACAATGGTGTGAAATGAAAACACATTCGGTAGAGTCTTGGACTTATGATGGGGTTATTTCCCAATAAACCCATTGTATGTTGAAAATGTAATATAGCCCCATTCTAAATTGAGGATCATTTATTATTTTATGTTACCTTGGAATCTATTTTAAATATGTTTAATGTTCTCATACCTGAGGCAGGTTTCAGTCGTCCTTTACACTGTTTCTAATTCTACACCTTCTCCCAGTTTCTCAATGTGCTGGGTCCAGATAAACCTACCTGTTTATGCCCAAATGAACATTTTGCATAGATTTCTAGTCACCCTCTCCAATTGCTTTTTTGTAACTTTTGCTACTGTAAAAGTTACCACTGTCTTATTATAATAATGTGATTACCTTTTAACTTCTCCCAGTAGGCTATGAGCTTCTGAAAGCAAGGTTCTGTTTCTCATTTATTTTTAAATGTATTTGCTAGTCAACAAATGTTTGGTTAGTGAGTGGACGAACAACAGTTGAAACCAAGACTGTGCATTAAGGCCTCTTAATCATTGTTTTGAATTTGAGAGATGGCTACATATGGGGTGATTAACAATTATGTAGAGCCTCACCTCTGCCCAATATTTCTAGTGATTCTATTTAAACTATGATTGGAATAAAGGTTTGATATGCAGCAACAAAGAAAGTAGGAATAGATTTTTTCATATTCAGTCATTCTTCATTATGAATCTGCCTAAATTACTGCATACTAGATATATCATACTTTCTTTCAGATCAATTATAGTTTACTGTCTAAACCTCTGGCCAGAAACTTAAGAGTTCATAGCAGGTTTGTCTTGTTTTTCTGAGTCTACTGAATAACAGACATTGAGAAACAGAGAACTGGTATTATTTTTATGAATTCTGGGAAAGACAATACCATTTTGCAGTTTTCTGCCTAAAATAATTTATTTCAATATGAATCGGTAATATTCGTACTTGAAATATCCATTAAGGTGTCAGTCTATCCCCATTGGTAATGGAGAGTGAATTACAATGAAAACTTCTAACAAATGGAAAATTGTCTTTAGTAAATATATTCTATGTAGTTATCCAGACAGTTCTGAGAAAACAGAATATCAATTATTCAACACAAATACATGGTACCTAAAACGTTGGAAAATCTGTAATGTTTTGGTCAGATGCAGCTAGCAGTGTAGTAGCTGCTCTACAAGGAATGACCGAATTGGCCTATAGCATATTGGTAAATAATGAAGGAAGAATAATGACTTTAGTGAACTTGAATCATTCATTTGAACAACAGATTTTAGACTATACAGATATAGATGACAAATATATCCATATATCCTTGTAGTAGTTTTAACACTAACATCTCTTTAAGAAGATCTAAAGGCATTCCTCTCAGAAGATATTGTTAACTCAAAACCCTCAAGCTTTCACATAATCAGAATTGAGTTATTGTTGTGGTTGCCTCTCTAGATCACTGGGTTTTTTTTTTTTGAAATTTTATAAATAGTGAAAGGGATTTCTCATCCTGCTATGGTTTGGATGTATATGCTCATGTAAAATTTATATGTTGAAACTTAAGCCCTGAGGTGATGGAAGGTGGACACTTTGGGAGGTGATAGGTGATGAGGGCTCTGCTTTCATTAATGGGTTTAATGCCCTTATAAAAGGGGCCTTAAAGACTTGCCAAATCTTCCAGCTCCTTCTCCAAGTGAGAATATCAATATGGAACCAGCTATGAAAAACAAACCCTCACCAGACACCAAATTTGCCAGCACCTTAATCTAGGACTTCTATTTCCAGAATTGTGAAAAATAAATTTCTATTGTTTATATATTACTCATCATAAGGTATTTTATTATAGCAGTATCCCAAAAAAAGTCCCCAAACCACAGGTATTAACAGCTCCGTGTGGAATTTTAGACTATTCTCTCCCTTGATCAACGATAGAATGATGTGACAGGCAAAAAATGAGAATATAATGCTGTTCATTTTGTAGTAAGACCTATATTACCACTCCATGCTGGTTTTATAGGGTTTTTTTTGCTATGTTTTTGTGAGAAAAAAGTTATTTTATCTATTAACTTTTGGAAGAAACAGTTTTAAAATACTTATAAGAGCCAATTTCTTCCTAGGTTGGAACTTTTCTTTAATTGTTAACAAAACTCATAGGTGTATTCTAATCAGGATTTCAGCTATAAAGCTTTTATAGTATCTCATCTTTACGACCTCTTTAAAAAGATTAAACCAAATGACTATTTTTTCTTATTAAAAATATTTTTATAGAAAAAAATAATTGACAAGAATACATATTGATGAGTACTGTGAAGAATTTTGCTTAAAAATAAACTGTTTCAGATTTAAAAGTATTTAAATATTGGATCACTAAATATTGGTTACTATAGTCAAGTTCTCATGTAAACAGTAGGTGATCAAAGGAGAACTAGAAGCTACCCTTCGAGTTTGTTCCCCTCAATGCCTTCTCTCTCCCTCTCTTACCCCTATATCTAATATGGACAAATTACTCCACGTCCATATTTGTAATACGGACAAAGACACTCCATGGAGGTTGAAATATCACTCCCATAAATTTCTGCTAAAATATATACACAATACCTGTTAAGGTAAGGTAAGGATATTCTTTACGTCATTTATTGCTATTAATAGGAGTTATTTGTTTTATTATGTTTATAATTGAAAGCAATGGTAAATAGGGGTGGTAAATATCCTGATAGATCAAAAGCAATGTGGAAAAAAATGAAGCCTGGAGCATTTTTGCCACAGCCAGATGGGAGGGGGTTCCTCCGAGAAATCCAGCCAGCCTGTCCGCTGTGGCGGAGCCTCAGGAAGTTCCTGCCATTTGCAGCAGGGAGGATCCTGGCTCCGCCTCTTCCTGTGTGGAACTGGGGATTCGACTGGCCTGGCGGGAAGCACTTTAGCAGAGGAACGCTGGCTTTCGAAGAGTCCGTGTTTCCCCCCTTTTTTCCCCTTTTTCACCCATTAAAACCCTGCTTTACTCGCCCTTTAAACCATCTGTGAGTCTAAATTTTCGTGGCCGTGGGACGGACAAGAACCTCGTCTTTAGCTGAACTACAGAAAAGTCCTGAAACATTTTTGGCACGCAACTTGGGGGCTTGAGAAGTGGTGAGTGAGATGCAAACCAAAAATTCTTTTTCCTTCTCCCTTCTGAGCCTTTTCATCCTCATGGCCTTTTCCTTCCTTTTTCAGGAGGGACTGGCGAGCAGCAGTTCCACGCCGCTCCCGCTCCCTGCAGGGGCTGGGACGCATGGCCCAAGGGTCCTAGCCACCAAGTGCTATTGCTGGAGCCTTCCCCTTTTCCAGCCAAGAGATTCAGCTCCATAGGACAGGAATTAAACTTTCTGCCTGGTGGAGGAACCACTTGCATAAGAATAAGAGGTTCTTCCACAGGCATTTTTAAACTGTAATTTTTTTCCTTCCCCTTCACCCTGCCGGCAGTTAATCTTTAAAGTTTTTTTTTTTTTCTTTTTTTTTGAGACAGAGTCTCACTCTATCGCCCAGGCTGAAGTGCAGTGGCACCGTGTCAGCTCACTGCAACCTCCCTGAGTCCAACCAATTCTCCTGCCTCAGCCTTCCGAGTAGCTGGGATTACAGATGTGCACCACCATGCCCAGCTAATTTTTAAATATTTTTAATAGAGACGGGGTTTCACCATGTTGGCTAGGCTGGTCTCGAACTCCTGACCTCAGGAGATCCACGTGCCTTAGCCTTTCAAAGTGCTGGGATTACAGGCCTGAGTCACCACGCCTGACCGTTTTTTTTTTTCTTTCAGAAGAATTTTACTAGGTTAGCCCCCGTCGGCCCTGCCCCTCCGCCCCGCCCGCCACCCCCCGAACTGTCATTGTATTCTCTGCCAAGTTTTGGTTGTGAAATCAAGCTTCCATCTTGTTTTACATCCTGGGGACTTGGCCAGTAACTACTTGCCAGGACTTTGTTTAGCAACCCTACCTTAGGGGTTGAGCCCTCTCAGGTTAGATATCTGCACAGTTGCCTAGCCCTGTCTTTTAAAGGGCCCCACACAGAGACTGGGTTTTCTTCTGCCTGTGTGTGTTGTGTGTAATGTCTGTAAAAAGAGCTCTAATCTAAGAAAGGCAATTGCTTGGATCTAATATTTTTCAAAGGGAAGATAAAAGCTGTGGTACCTTTCAGTTCATGTGACTTTAATCGTTAACAAATATAAACAGCCCTAAAGACTACTGGTAAAATGCAGGTCAGATGCAAGGTTTGAGGTTACAAACTGCTTTTTGGGTTTTGAAAACTATTTGACTTGCCGGCTTCACAACTGGTAAGGCTAGGGGACCTATGGAACTAACCATGAAGGCACACCTTGGCTGCAGTTAGCATACAATTAAAGCCAACTTAGCAAGTTTTACCTTAAAGTTAAAATTGCTAGGATTTAATTGAAACTTCTAGAAATAGATATACATGCAAGGAGTGTAAGAACAGTAAAATGTGTGTGTGTGTGTGTTTGTAAAAAGTTATAAGAAGGCATGGAAATGTAAACTTTTGCCTAGTGTTAAAGGATTGTTTTGAGTTAAATTAGGAAAAAGATGAAGTTTCAGAGAAGTGGTGGAATAATTGTGGAAATCTTGCAGAAGAGGTTCTCTATGTGAACATATTAACTAAATTAAAAAAGGAGTATTAGATGTTTTTTTCTGTAAATTGGGCATTGAAATAAAAGCGTAACAAGGTGTTTCTAAGGTGCTAACCTGCTCTCTGGCAAAATTTGTAAACGGTTATAAAAGGTTTTTACTTCTTTAGAATTTCTGAGTTATCATTCTGGCAAAATAAATAACTGGTGCTAGTCTGGAATTCTATTTCATAATACGAAGTGTTTTAAACCTCGAACATTTAACAGCCTTCCCCAAATCAAACTTCAGTTTCAAAATGTCTTCCCTGGCACCTGGCTTTTGGAATACTTCAGAGGGCCCCTGATCAGTGTCCAGAAATAACAGGTAAACAGGATTAGTTGACATGTTTAGGTACATGAGATTGCCAAAATGATGCTCAATCTTCTTTAGGTTATATTTTGGTGATTAATGCTAATTATATGTTCCAAAATTCTAATGTCCGAGTACATGCTATGAATCATAATTAAGGTTTTTATGTTAAGTTATTGTAAACCACAGAGATAACCAAACTTCTTTATCAGTTGTGTTTCTAACTGTAACTACCCTGGACATTTTGCAATTCACAGACAATTGTTGTCTTATTTAATCCTTTTCAAAGGATGGTTTATAATGAGCTATATAACTTTAACAGGTGCTCTCAAATACAGCCTTTTAAGAACTTTAGAGATTGTAACATTGGAATAAAGGAAAATGTACAGGACTCAGAGCTGAAATGTTCACGAATGTCAAGCAAAATGAGTTAACTAAATGGACTGAACTCAGGAAGCTGAAGCAAATCTTTTTGACTTTTGCTTGGAATATTGCTGATCCTTGTTTTGTTGTTCAGAGTCAAGGAAACTTATTTTGAACTATTTACAGCCTTTAATAATTGAGTAAGTTATACCCCCTATGAACAAAATTTGAAGCATGCTTGTTTCTCTCTGCCTGGTTCCTCTAAAACTTGGAAACTGTCTGTGAGTATTCTCCTGGCAATATAGTTGTTTGTATCAGTACAATAAGAATCAATTTTTCATTTGCAACAGAACACAATTGGAGAAAGTGATTATTTTACCAAGGCTTTGACTGGAAGGGTATGCTTCCCTTTAAGGAGTCAATCTTGACTTGCAGAGCCTGTAAATGCCCCATGGGGGAAACTGGCCTCATACCCTCATCTACGCAGTCCCTGCGTACAGGGCTCCTGACCTGTGGTCTATAAAAAAAAGTCACTTTCTAACAAGTCTAGGAGCTCCCAGTTTGTCTTGGGACCTTAAGAGGAGAGAATCACCCAACTCATACGTGTTTTGAGGATACAAACCCATGGTTGGGCTCAGCTATTAAAGGTCTTATCTGGCTGGACGAGGTGGCTCATGCCTGTAATTGCAGCACTTTGGGAGGCTGAGGTGGGTGGGTCGTGAGGTCAGGAGATAGAGATGATCCTGGCCAACATGGTGAAACCTCATCTCTACTAAAAATACAAAAAAAAAAAAAAAAAAAAAAAAAAAAATAATAATAATAATAATAATTCCAACGATCCAGGAGGCTGAGGCAGGAGAATCCCTTAAACCAGGGAGTTGGAGGTTGCGGTGAGCCGAGATTGCGCCACTGGACTCCAGCCTGGCGATAGAGCGAGACTCCATCTCAAAAAAAAGGGTCTTATCTGAGATTCCTTGTGAAACAGCCTTCCGTCAAAGCCAATCCAGAAGGCCTATGTAGAAATAATTATTCTTGCTTCACTTTATGCGGGTAATCAGGCCAAGTATAAGGCTAATGTCTATTTTGCAAACCACTCAGTCCTTATCATAATTTTTTTCTTTAACAAAAATGGGGACTGGAGAGAGAGAAATTATGTTCCAAAACTTACCATACATTTGTCACTAAATTCTAAACTCATTAGTTGTTTTTAAGTTTTTGCCTACACTTTAGACTAACCTTACTTGCTCCTGTGAACCAACCATCAATCCCTGGCAGCAGCTCAGAAAGAACAAGAGGGATGGGTAATGTAGAAGTCTGGATTAATATTCTAGTTCTGAGCAATTATCCTGCAAATCCTGCCAGGTGATGGAATAAATAGAGAATAAATAGGGTGCCCGTTGCCCGGAGGTTTCCTTTTTGGGAAAGTAAGACCAAGTGAACTAACCAAAGCCAGCATCATGCACCCAAATCCTAGCAACCATAACTATTGCTACCAGTTATCTGGGAGTGTCACAATGAGAGCCAGGTGGGAAGGGCTCCCTGGAAAAACCCCAACCACCCTATGCAGTGGGGTGGAGCCACGGAAGTTCATGCCCTTTGCAGTGGGGAAAAGTCGGCCTCCTCCTCTTCTTGTGTGGAATCTGGGATTCAAACTGTGGGTGGGAAGCACTCTAGCAGGGACTTTGGCCTTGGGAGAGTCCCTGGTTCCCCCTTTTCTTCCTTTTTACCCAATAAAACCCTGTTTTACCATTCACATTGTTTGTGAGCCTGAATTTTCGTGGCTGTGGGACAAAGAACCCTGTCTTTAGCTCAACTAAGGAAAAGTCCTGCAACATTTTGTGTATATGTAGGATGGCAGGGAATGATATTGCTGTTTGGGAGAGGGTTGTTGTCTGAAAGTGAGAGCTCAAAGTAGATGGTAGGTTGGAAATAAATGTGTTGTTTGTAAATGTGTCTGCGGCTGTTTTGAAACCTCATAAGCTAGCATATTAGGTATTTTTGTAGCAGAGAACTTAAGGATAGTATAATGTGCTCGCAGCTTAATAAGATTCTAACACTATTGTTTGAATATATGATATCATCATGTTTAAAATATAATATTCATTCCATTTATGCAGTCTCTTTCCCCTGGTTGTTTGTGCTTTCCAAGATGATATAATAAGAGAATAAATAGCTCAAATGGTTTTTCCTTTACACTTTTATCAGTTTAGAGAAATAGGGTGACAATAAATGAAAAAAAAAATCTAACATTTATAAAGGGCTAAACAGGGGCTAGGTACTTCAGATATATATATATATATATCTCTGACATATATATATATATCTCTCTGACATATATATATATATCTCTCTGACATATATATATATATATATATATATATATATATAAAATCTTGTTACATCTCACAACTCTCCTTCAAGGTAAATATAATTATCTCAATCTTATAGATAAGAAAATGGAAACTTTGAGATGTTAAGTAACTTTCTTGAAGTCATGTAGCTTATAAGGGTAATATTAGATTGCCTAGTTTCATAATCATGCTCTTTATCCTACACTGCATTTGGAGAACTTTAAAAATGTAGGGTCCTAAGAAGTCATTGACTTTAACTTCTTTCCCCCAAGCAAATTTCTTAAATATCCAGTGCCTGAAAAATTACTCAAAGGATGTCTTTTTCACTCAAACAACAAAAGTGAAACAAAGTGGTATCTCCTGCCACCACCACCTTTATTAAAAGTTTTAGCATATGCCATTCCCATAACATGACCTAGTTAATATGCTGTCTATGGTGAATTCACAAGAACATAAAACAAACAATTGGAATCAGTTTGTTAACTGCCCCCATGGGAATGAAAGTTTGGAAGAGGAACTGCAATCTATGCTAGGTAGAATAAAGGTCAGACCTACTTGGCAATCACCAAAACAGAATATTGGCAATAAGCCATTGCTTTTCAGAGACGAAGCTGTCATTGTAAAAGTTTGCTTTATCGGGAAACTTGAGTCACTTCCTATTCAAACAACTGTTCTATGTAGGTCTGGCCTGGATCCTCTGCAAGGGTATTATGAAAACTTGCAACTCTTAAAATATGATCTGAGAGTGCATTGTATAAATTATCCCATTATAACAGTGCTTCTTAAAGTCTACTGCATATAGGAATAACCTGGGCATCTTGTTCAATTGATATTTTGCAGTCTTAAAAGGCTCCCAAGTGATGCCAATGATGCTAGATCCCATTTTGAGTATGATAAATCAAGACTGTTCTGCGTAGTTACCTGTGGTGGTTGCTTTAAAGTAATTGCAAAAATCTTTAAATAAAGCCAATCGATTTAGCATCAGTTTTTAAAAACAAAAGTATTTTCCCAAAGCTATCTTAAAAGTACCCTTGCCCACTCCTGAGCCACCTGGTTTTTGTTCCTTATGACCTAATTCAACTTACCTTGGTTTAACCCAGCGTGCTTCCAGTATTTTTGTTTGTAGTCAACGTGTGTCTTTATTCTTTTTTGATAAGTCGCACTCTTGAGACATCACATAAATGCCTAGCTGGCCATTAGTCTATAATCACTACTGTCATATGTTTCTCTAGAAAGGAGCCCATTCAGAAACTTACCTCCCTTATTTTTTTGGTCCATAGAAAAGATCTCTTCCTTGATTTCTCAGAGAACCAAAAAAAATTAACAACAAAACAACAAAAACTTTACTTTTGTCTAAACACAACTTTAGCTGTGTCTAAAGCTCCAAAAATTGTATATGAAGCTATTGAAAAAGAAGAGCAGCTGTCATAGTAGACTTAGAATGTAAGTAGGTTGCTATGCTTTAATACAAAATATACTGGATACAAAAAGTGAGTCTTGTCTGCAATACCTGTCTATCTCTTCTGCTTAGACCATAAGCAACATGGAAGAAGAGACTGCATCATCTTCATCTTAATCTCCAACACAGAGTCTGACAGATAAAAGAATAAAGGTAGTTAGTGTCCTCTTTTTTTTTTTTTGACTGAAAGATAAATAGACAGCATCCTAGTCTTAAATTTTGACTCACTGTCCTCATCTACAAAAGGAGCAATGTCAATCTGCAGAAGTGCAATAGAGTTCTTACACAGTTTAAGCAAGATAATAGCTATTATGGTACTTTAAAAGACTATACATGTGCAAGTAATTTTTAATTAGATTTGTTACTGTCTTACTAGAGTTTCCTAAAAGATGAAGAACAGAAGATAGAAAATAGACATTATTTTAGTTCAGGGGAGATCTCCCTTAGTGGGTAAAATCCTGTGAATTCAGCTTGTTATTTGAAATTAAAAATTTACAAATTATTGTTTTTTAAATTTAAGCCTTCACTCGATGAAACTTTCCTTTTTCTTAGAGGAAAGCCTCACATTGAATTTTATCAGGAGGATGACCATATGCCACATTCTCATGGACAGTGTCACTTTATGCCTTTTGTCCTAGTATCCCATTTGGTTTATGTCCCCACTTAATCTCAAAAGGGCTGTCATTTAGATGTTAAATTATATAATCATGCGAATCATTAGAGATATTTGTAACTTGGTATGCAGTAATTAGTGCTGTCTTTTGCCTGGGCGTGCAACTTCTGAATGAAGGGTTGGAAGCAAGGCAGAAAAGGATATTGCAATGGGTCCAGTCTGGTGGGGTAGAAAGGTGAGGTTTGTGTCAGTTAAAAAAAAAAATCATGGAAATATAGGAATAAAAAGAAGATAAAATGGTTTTAGCAAGGGAAGTTTTGGATGAGTGAACAGCGTCGTGACTTTCTTCAATCCTAAGAGACCACTTTGTTATTAAGTGTTTAGGGCAGAAGGTGGCTATTTACTTGAGATTGGTGAGAGGGGGTATTTATTTAGAAAGGTTGTGAAATCAATATGTCTTTGAGGTTTGCCATCAGAGTCATTCAATTACTAACACAGATAATTGCAGCATTAATCTGCTTCTGCAATTTGGAGAAGAGTCTAAACACAGAATGATTGATTTTAAAGAAATATAAAGTCAAAAGCATATGTCATTTATTCTTCCAGTAAATAGACCTCCAGTGTAAAAATCCAGGGCCCATTTATCCCAGCAAAGTGTAATGAAATACCTAAATGTACCCTAATGTATTTTTTTGAAGATGCTCTGCCTTTTGGAAGGAACAGAATACAAAATACTACATCATCACAAGTCTTCCACCTTAATGGAAATCAGACTTTCGTTGGTATTGGATAGATGGTGGGATCAGATTTTATACAGAAGTTTGACAGCCTGCCTCATTTGTATTGCAGTCGGCTACAGGATATGTCACGAGAATTTATGAAAGTTTTCTGCTCTTTGAGAAAGTCTTTCTCTCTCTGTCTCTTTTTTTTTGAGACAGAGTTTCGCTATTGTCCCCCAGGCTGGCATGCAATGGCACCATCTTAGCTCACTGCAACCTCCTTCCCCCACCCCCCTCCCCCGCCCAAGTAGCTGAGAATACCAGCATGTGCCAGTATGCCCAGCTTAATTTTTTGTATTTTCATTAGAGACAGGCTTTCAGCATGTTGGCCAGGCTGGTCTAAAACTCCTGACTTAAGGTGATCTACCTGCCTTGGCCTCTCAAAGTGCTAGGATTACAAGCGTAAGCCACCATGCTCTGCTTCTTTTTCATATTTTAAATTTAATTTCAGTTTAGTTTATCCAACTAAATATGCCATTGGTTGCTTAAATTCAAGTTCTGATTAAAACACTAGGCAGGTAATGAGATTCTTCCAGTAAGTGATGACTCTTGACTATTGACTTAACTAAGGGTCGTTCCCTTCAGGAAAAAACATCCAGAATACAACAGATTATCTTTGGGTTCAGAATATATCACTTTTTCTCCAAGGATATGGTGGCCTAGTTCTTAAAAGCAGGTCTAGCACAGCCTAGTGAGGGTGTATTAATATGAGATTTTTGAATTAGTGGAGCTTAATATTTTGTTTTCAAAAACATTTAAAATATTTTTAGGTTTAGAGGAGAGTTGTAAAGATAATTAGTAATGTCCCGTTTCCCCTAGTTTTTACATAATATAAAATCATGGTATATTTATTGAAACTAAAAAATTAATGTGGATAGAATACAAATATCTACATGGAGTTATTTATTTGAATTTTACCAGTTTTTTCACCGTGCTTTTTTCTGTTCTGTGATTTGATCTAGGATACCACACTGTATTTAGTTCCTGTGGCTCCTTAGTCTCCTGTAGTCTGTGACAGTTTCTCAGTCTTTCTTTTCTTGTCATGACCTTACTTCCTTTAAGAGTACTGGTCAGTTATTTTGCAAAGTGACATTCAGTTTGGATTTATTTAATGCTTTCTCATGTCTACACTGGGTTTATTGCTTTTGGGGAAGAATACCATGGAGGTAAAGAGCCCTTTCATCACATTATGAATCTGGTGTTAACAGGACTTTTTACTGATCATGTTAAATGTGATCAGTTGGCTAAGGTGATGTCTTCCAGGTTTCTTCACTTTAGAGTTGCTAGTTTTCTTCTCCTACTTTATTTGTTACAAATGAGTCACCAAATCCAGTTGACACCTTCATAAGTGGTTTTTGAACAAAAGATAGAGTTATCACGTTGAGTTTGTGAGGTAGTCACTGCCAAGGATGCCAAAGCTGTAGGACCTACTGGAATCTCTTTGAAAGAAAGATTAAAGACATTTCATTTTTTTTGACCCAATCCCCAGCTCACAAGTATCTTGAGTCACACTTGAGGTAAGAAAACTACAAGCAAAAATTTAACAGTAGTTTCCTTCCTATGACTGTTATAGGACACTAGAGAATAAGCAACTCCGCCTTGATAGTAAAATTTTTAAGTATAATACAAAAAACAAACAAACACAAAACAGAGACAAGAAAAAAACATTTTTTTTTTCTATTTTACAGCAAATCTGTGCACAAACCAAAAAATCTAGCACATCAGTGCTGGCAGCAGGAACTTGCTGGATGTTAAGCACACTCCATGGCCAGTGAGAGAGGCAGAAGTGCACGGTGGGTGCATACCTTTCAAAGAAGCTCCACGTTGGTTGATGTCATGAAGGGAAGGTAAGTGAAAGGAATGAAAGAAAATAAACAGGTAGGAATCATTACTTGGGAGGAAAAAGCAAGGAATGGAATAGAGGAGGTTAATTACTTAGGGGTTGGGGCTAAAACTTGCAGGCCCCTCAGGGTAACTGTTTGAAACCTTTTAGATGGTTCCAAAAATACTAAGAAGAAAAAAGCAAGGGACGAGGGAGGTGGGTATGGCAGTAGCTGAAGTTTTGCATTATTAAGTAGGGACAAGAGACTCTAAATAAATTAATTGTCCAATAAATGTGAGAAAAATTCATTTGTTATGTATAGTGTTGTGTTCTTGTTAAAAATGAAGCTTATCACTTTGTCACACCTCATTTTTTTTTTCATTAGGAAATAGTGACCTTCAAACTAGACACGTACTCATAGGCTCAAGAAAGTTCAGAATTATCCTTGCAGTGGGCTTTTTTTTTTTTTTTTTTTTTTGCTGAGGGAATTTTAAAGCTCAAAACCTATTTTAAAACAAAAGTTTAAACTCTACCAGAATAATAATACAAAACTATTTAATTAGAGACACATTTGGATGGGTTTTCCTTTTCACTCAATAAGTCCAACAGCTCTTCAAATTTCACAATAGAAATGTAAAATGCCCTTCCTAGGAGCTTTGAATATTCATCTAATATATTAGAATGATATATCTGGATACCCGACACAAGAAAAGCAGAGTCTTTATATTGTGTAATATATAAATAATAAGCCACTTAAAACAAGGTGTATATTTTGGTTTGCTTACCTAGAAATAGAGAGGGATAGTTTTTCATCATCCACACTTCTATACCTTATGCCCATTACTGCTTATAACTAAATTCTTTGTACTTCAAACCAATGATTAGACTCAGGTGACATGGCCAACTCTGCTCACATAGCTAATTGTAAACACACAAAAATGATGCTTGATAACATTTAAAATGTGCAACCGAGGCAGATGAAAGAAAGACAAGGTACTTGAAATAAATAAAATCAGAATGGTAGATAGGCTGATAAATTGAAGACCTATGAGATATTTAGACAAGGAAGAGATTCTAAGGACATAATTATGGATGAAATTTAGATAGGAAACTAGAACTTTTCTCCCTGCCTAAACCTGAAGCCCCACAATTCTGTCTATCCTTATGAACTAAAAATCTCATTCAATCTCTCAGCAAAGGAAACAATTACAAAGCTTTTCTTTTGTGTGGACTTTGGGCAGGAAAGTAAATATGAAATATGAAAAGCCCAGGCATTCAATGTATGTAGCTACGGAGCCTTAATTTATACTACCTACAAGTTTAAGAACCTCAAACTAAAACATAAAATTTAATAGTGCATTGAAATTCCTGAGATCCCTAACAAAATCCACTCTGTTTAAATGCTTTGGTAATTCAGGAAATATGGAACTCATGGAGAATGAAAAGCCAAGTTGAACAAGGGTACACACACACAAATGGTTATAAACAAACTGTTTTGAGAAGATGTCCACACATAAGCAGAAAAACCACGGAAACTAAGGGTAACTCAAAAAACTGAAAGTGGGACTTTCTGGCTAGATGGCCGAATAGGAACAGCTCCAATCTGCAGCTCCCAGCGAGATCAATGCAGAAGGCAGGTGATTTTCTGCATTTCCAACGAAGTAACTGGTTTATCTCACTGGGACTTGTTGGACAGTCAGTGCAGCCCACGGAGGGTGAGCTGAAGCAGGGTGGGGCGTCGCCTCACCTGGGAAGCACAAGGGGTTGGGAGATTTTCCTTTGCTAGCCAAGGGAAGCTGTGAGACACTGTACCAGGAGGAAAGGTACACTCCTGCCCAGATACTGTGCTTTTCCCATGGTCTTTGCAATCGGCAGACCAGGAGATTCCCTCTCGTGCTTGGCTCGGTGGGTCCCACACCCACAGAGCCCAGCAAGCTAAGATCCATTGGCTTGAAATTCTCCCTGCTAGTGCAGCAGTCTGAGATCAACCCGGGATGCTCTAGCTTGGTTGGGGGAGGGGCGTCCGCCTTTGCTGAGACTTGAGTAGGTGGTTTTATGCTCACAGTGTAAACAAAGCAGCTGGGAAGTTCAAACTGGGTGGAGCCCACCACAGCTCAGCAAGGCCGATTGCCTCTCTAGGTTGCACCTCTGTGGGCAGGGCATCTCTGAACAAAAGACAGCAGCCCCAGTCAGGGACTTATAGATAAAACCCCCATCTCCCTGGGATAGAGCACCTGGGGGAAGGGACAGCTGTGAGCACAGCTTCAGCAGACTTAAACGTCCCTGCCTGACAGCTCTGAAGAGAGCAGTGGTTCTCCCAGCACAGTGTTCAAGCTCTGATAACGAACAGACTGCCTCCTGAAGTGGGTCCCTGACCCCCGTGTAACCTGACTGGGAGACATCTCCCAGTAGGGGCTGACAGACACCTCATACTGGAGAGCTCTGGCTGGCATCTGGTGGGAGCCCCTCTGGGACGAAGCTTCTAGAGGAAGGATCAGGCAGCAATATTTGCTGTTCTGCAGCTTCCGCTGGTGATACCCAGGCAAATAGGGTCTGGAGTGGACCTCCAGCAAACTTCAACAGACCTGCAGCTGAGGGGCCTGACTGTTAGAAGGAAAACTAACAAACAGAAAGGAATAGCATCAACATCTACAAAAAGGATGTCCACACCAAAACCCCATCCATAGGTCACCAACATTGAAGACCAAAGGTGGATAAAAACTACAAAGATGGGGAGAAACCAGTGCAGAAAGGCTGAAAATTCCAAAAACCAGAACACCTCTTCTCCTCACAACTCCTCACCAGCAAGGGAACAAAACTGGATGGAGAATGAGTTTGACAGATTGACAGAAGGAGGCTTCAGAAGGTGGATAATAACAAACTCTGAGCTAAAGGAGCATGTTCTAACCCAATGCAAGGAAGGTAAGAACCTTGAAAAAAAGGTTAGACAAATTGCTAACTAGAATAACCAGTGTAGAGAAGAACATAAATGACCTGATGGAGCTGAAAAACAGCACAAGAACTTCATGAAGCATACACAAGTTTCAGTAACCGAATCATCAGGTGGAAGAAAGTATGTCAGTGATTGGAGATCAACTTAATGAAATAAAGTGAGAAGACAAGATTAGAGAAAAAAGAGTGAAAAGAAACAAAGCCTCCAAGAAATATGGGACTATGTGAAAAGACCAAATCTACATTTGATTAGTGTATCTGAACATGATGGGGAGAATGGAAACAAGTTGGAAAACACTCTTCAAGATACTATCCAAGAGAACTTCCCCAACCTAGCAAGGCAGGCCAACATTCAAATTCAGGAAATACAGAGAACACCACAAAGATATTCCTCTAGAAGAGCCAACCCTGAGACACATAATCATCAGATTCACCAAGGTTGAAATGAATTAAAATATCTTAAGGGCAGCCACAGAGAAAGGTTGGGTTACCCACAAAGGGAAACCCATCAGACTAACAGCAGATCTCTCGGCGAAAACCCTACAAGCCAGAAGAGAGTGGGGGCCAATATTCAACATTCTTAAAGGAAAGAATTTTCAACCCAGAATTTCATATCCAGCCAAACTAAACTTCATAAGTGAAGGAGAAATAAAATCCTTTACAGGCAAGCAAATGCTATAGATTTTGTTACCACAACGCCTGTCTTACAAGAGCTCCTGAAGGAAGCACTAAACATGGAAAGGAACAACCAGTACCAGTCACTGCAAAAATGCCAAATTGTAAAGACCATTGACACTATGAAGAAACTGCATCAACTAACAGGCAAACCAGCTAGCATCATGATGACAGGATCAAATTCATGTATTACAATATTAACCTTAAAAGTAAATGGGCTGAATACTCCAATTAAAAGACACAGACTGGCAAATTGGATAAAGATTCAAGACCCATCAGTATGCTGTATTCAGGAGACCCATCTCATGTGCAAAGACACACATAGGCTCAAAATAAAGGGATCAAGGAAGATTTACCAAGTAAATGGAAAGAAAAAAAAATGGGTTGAAATCCTAGTCTCTGATAAAACAGATTTACACCAACAATGATCAAAAGAGACAAAGAAAGACATTACATAATGGTAAAGGGATCAATGCAACAAGAAGAGGTAACTGTCCTAAATATATATGCACCCAATACAGGAGCATCCAGATTCACAAAGCAAGTTCCTACAGACCTACAAAGAGACTTAGACTCCTGCACAATTATAGTGGCAGACTAACACCCCACTGTCAGTATTAGACAGATCAACGAGACAGAAAAATAACAAGGATATTCAGGACTTGAACTCAGCTCTGGGCCAAGCAGACCTAATAGACATCTACAGAACTCTCCACCCCAGATCAACAGAATATACAGTCTTCTCAGTACCACATCGCACTTATTCTAAAATTGACCACATAATTGGAAGTAAAACACTCCTTGGCAAATGTAAAAGAACAGAAATCACAACAAACTGTCTCTCAGACCACAGTGCAATCAAATTAGAACTCAGGATTAAGAAACTCACTCAAAACCGCATAACTACATGGAAACTGAACAACCTGCTCCTGAATAACTACTGGGTAAATAACGAAATGAAGACAGAAATAAAGATGTTCTGGCCGGGCACGGTAGCTCACGCCTGTAATCCCAGCACTTTGGGAGGCCGAGGCAGGCGGATCACGAGGTCAGGTGATTGAGATCATCCTGGCTAAAAAGGTGAAACGCCCCCCCGCCCGTCTCTACTAAAAATACAAAAAAATTAGCCGGGCGTGGTGGCAGGCGCCGGTAGTCCCAGCTACTTGGGAAGCTGAGGCAGGAGAATGGCATGAACCCGGGAGGCGGAGCTTGCAGTGAGCCGAGATCCTACCACTGCACTCCAGCCTGGGAGACAGAGCAAGACTCTGTCTCAAAAAAAAAAAAGATGTTCTTTGAAACCAATGAGAACAAAGACACAACGTACCAAAATCTCTGGGACACATTTAAAGCAGTGTATAGAGGGAAATTTATAGCACTAAATGCCCACAAGAGAAAGCAGGAAAGATCTAAAATTGACACCCTAACATCACAATTAAAAGAACTAGAGAAGCAAGAGCAAACAAATTCAAAAGCTACCAGAAGAAAAGAAATAACTAAGATCAGAGCAGAACTGAACAAGATAGAGACAAAAAACCCTTCAAAAAATCAATGAATCCATGAGCTGGTTTTTTGAAAAGATCAACAAAATAGACCGCTAGCAAGACTAATGAAGAAGAAAAGAGGGAAGAATCAAATAGACGCAATAAAAAATGATAAATGGGGTATCACCACTGATCCCACAGAAATACAAACTACCATCAGAGAGTACTATAAACACATCTACGTAAATAAACTAGAAAATCTAGAAGAAATGGGTAAATTCCTAGACACATACACCCTCCCAAGACTAAACCAGGAAGAAGTCAAATCTCTGAATAGACCAAGAACAGGCTCTGAAATTGAGGGAATAATTAATAACCTACCAACCAAAAAAAGTCCAGGACCAGACAGATTCACAGCTGAATTCTACCAGAGGTACAAAGAGGAGCTGGTACCATTCTGCTAGTGAAACCCTTCCAGTTTACAAGAGTATCGTACCTATCATATGTTGAATGCTAGCCCTGGACCAAACACTTTTCTGAGCGCTTTAAATACAGCATCACATTTAATGTATCACTTTGATGTGTTATGAATTATTAAGCCTGTTTCTCATCTCTATGCATTCTACTTATATTCTTTATCTAAGTGTTCCTGGCCTTCCCTTTATCTCAAGTGCTCATTCTTCTCCTGCTTCTGGATTTTAAAAGCAGCATGCATGCACCCCTTCTGGGGCACTTGTCACGTTGTAGTGTATTCAGTTGGGCAGAATATGTTGCCTTTCTTCCTCCCTAGTCCATATATTCACTGGAGGACATCATCACATTTGGTTGATGATATTTTTGAATAATCAAAGGACATGAAGTTGTAAGTGGCAATATGCAATATCTCTTTTGTTTGTTTCATTTCTACAATATTTTCCCAGGTACTATGTGTCCCCTCCTTTATTTCTGAGAATATAAGTAAAAAGACCCTTATGTTACTGATTAAGATGTTGAGGCCTAGAGAAATTTAACTATTTGTCCCAGTTTACTTAAATATACTCTTTTTGAATCCAAGTCTGTCTGAATCCTACATCTTTTTTCATTCCACATTTCATGCTATTTTAATATTTCTTAATGAATTACATTTTGATTCACAAAAATATTAGGACTTTAATTCTAGTGTTTCTTTTATTGTATCAGGTTTCCTTGTACCTGTGTGTTGATTATTTATAGCACAAGGTGGGATATACATATTAAGTAACCTTTGTAGACTAAGGAGGTGCACTAAAATACAAGTTATTGCTCCAGAAATCTTGTTTGATAATTATGGCATCTATAGTAATGATCTGTTTATTTCATATATTCCCTGAGATTCCTTAGCTTCCTCTCACTACCTCTGGCCAATTGCTGTGAGTAGAAGTAAAGTTTGTCCCGTCTCTGTCAAACAATATTAAAGCAGTACGAGAATTCCACGTATGATCTTTCTTCCTTTGTCAGTCAACAACGTTCCTCTTGGTGAAGCACCCATCAGCTCAGGTCCTAAAGGGACTATGTAGAGTAAGCACTCTGCAGATTGAGTCACATATACAGCATGAATCAGAAATAAAGTTCACGTATGAAGTCACTGATATTTCAGGGTTAATTGGTACTACCAAACAAACTAGATTATTTATGGCTAAGACACTAGCAATTGTCAAATGGTAACTTGATACCTTTAAAAAGTATAACAGTGTAAATATGTGTGAAAATATTATATGTCTCTTTCTAAAGAGTAAGACGTTTTAGGCATCTGCTTTTCTGCTTGTTTCATGCAATGAGTTTTGGCCGTAACAGATAACTGTGCCTTATTTTGCTTTCTGACAGTTTAACCTAAAAGAGTTGGTCAATGCATAGTGGCATTTGTTACTCAGCTTAATGAAGAGAAATTTTAACTATTATGGTTTCAGGCCTCAAGCAAATTTGTCCCAGAGGAACATGATTCAAAGATAATTTTGTCAAAGAGTTGCTGTTGATTCTGGAAGTCAGGGTGCAAGTTATGACTACTGATGTCTGTTAAGCAATAGGTATATGGGCCTTGGCAGTATTTGGATATTCAATGGATTTGTACTGAATTTATCCAAATATAAATTTCAATAATAATTGTAACAGCCAATGGTATTTCTTTTCCTGTGACACATTATGTTTTTATTAGTTCAGTTTAATTCAATAAATAACATTAAATGAGCACCTGCTATATATTGGGAGTGTCACTATGGATTACATATAATAAACTAATAATCCTCTGTTGCCATCTAAGAGTTTATAGTCCAAAAGTACAGTGATATACATTAGAAAATAAGTTCTAAACAATATAATACACTGCACTTGGAATATACATGAAAAAACATTATTTAGACTATGTGAGGAGAGGGATAATATAAAGCTTTCAGAGAAAAATAGTATTTATGGTGTAAAAGATCAATAGGAATTAGAAAGTATGTCAGGAAGAAAAGGAATTTTAAATAGAGAGAACAGCACAAATAATAGCGGAGATATTCAACATAATGTCCTATTCTGAATCCAAGAAACTCAATACTGTTGCAATATGACATGGAAGGCACAGATATCAGAAGACAGGATTATAGAGGTCTCCTGTCATCCTGTAATCATAGGAAGCCCCAGAAAGATTTTAATGAAGAGAAGTAACATGATCAAATTTATATATTAAGTAGATCAAACTGGTGGCATGATGGAATAAAATATGCCTTCATTGGAGAAACTTTTTTCCTTTTTCACTTAAGAATGTTCTTAAGAATATAGTTTTGGGTGAAAAAAAAACCTTCATGAAACACTAAAAAGTGTTATTGATTTATTTATAACACCTTGAGATTTGTTTCGTGATTTACTGAAACCATGTGTTGTTCTCAGAATAGATTCACTAAGCAGATATTATAATAATAACCAACCCAAATTATCTCAATTATTTTAAATTCTAATAACCTGTAGTCTTTTTCGATACACATGCAAATATTTGATGAGCCAAAATAGATGAGGGGGTTAGACAATGTCAACATAGGAAAAGTGCAATAATAAAAGCTGTAAATCAGATCATCGTAGAAACCAAGCTGAATAATTCAGTCTCTTACCATAGTGTTTTCCTGGTCTTTTTTTAAAGCTTGAATTATTAATAATCTCTGCTTTTCTAGCTAGATAACACCATATGGATATAAATGTCTACATATAAAAATATTTTCTGAATGAATAACTCATATAAAACAACACATTACACAATCCAATCGTTAAAATAACTTAGCCAGCAATTAGTAGGTAACTACTCTGAGGCCAGAAATATATAACATGATATGAAAGACTTAAAAGAGATAATGCATATGTTAATTAGCTTGATTTAGCTATTCCACAATGTGTGCATATTTCAAAACATGTTATGCTCAGTAAATATATATAATTTTTATCAGTTAAAAATAAATTAATTAAAAAAAAGAAAAAATATACAAATTTATTGAGGAACTTGCTCTCTTTCTTCTGAAGTATTTTCCTTAGTAGGAAATACTTTGTCTATATAAAGATAGTACCCAAATACCAGGGGATGAAAATATAGTATACGTTAAGATTCAAAAGGAAATTATGATCTCAAAATGTATGTGGAATGGATGATTTAGTATAGTCAAGTGTCTAGACCTCTCTTTTGTCATTGTGGCAGAGACTGTCTAGTTGTTGCCCAAAACATTTCCCTTCCCTCCTTGGCGTAAACCATTTTTCAGAATTTGTGAAGTTTTGGCTAATTTAGTGTAGATGAAGTTGATATATCTCACTTCCATTCTTGGTCCGTTAACAAATTCTCCCATGCTCTCGTATCCTTTATCTTCCAGACTAGTTTAGATATATGGAGAGAGAGAGAGAGAGAGAGAGAGAGAGAGAGAGAGAAAGAAAGATTATCCTGATGCTCTACAATTTTTTATATTCAATGGTTGACATTCAACAAAAATCGCCAGACATGCTGAGAAAGGATGGAAAGATGAAACCCCTTTCCCAAGTGAAATAAGATAATAAGTAATCTTTAAATTGGAGACTAGACAGGAGTCTAAAAAATAAATATTTCAGGAAATAGAGAAAATATGAATAATTTTATTGGAGAACAGGAAACTATATATACAAAAAAAATTTCAATTATATATAATAACATTTTGAAAAGTAGATTTTCAATAGCAGAAAAGTGAATCATTGAACTGGAAGATTTTCAATAGCAGAAAAGTGAATCAGAGAAGAGAATAGAAAAAAGAGACTTAAGGACAAGTTTGTGGGGCCTCACATGAAGAGGAAAAAGTGAAACAGTTGTAATATTTGAAGAATACTGGCTGATGATTTTTCAAATATGACCACAGACATCACTCCACAGATTTAAGAAGCTCCACAAATACTGTATCAGGCGAAATGCAAAGCAAATCACACTTAGGGACATCATGTATTTGCTCTCAAGAAATTACAAAGTCCAAGAACAGGCTATACTGATGGTATAGTGATAGAAATCAGAACAGCAGTTACCTTTATGGATGATATTTACTAACTGGAGCATAAAGGGAGCTTCTGGCATTATGGCATCCTGATATTTCTTGATCTGGATCATTATTAAATGGAAACATTCACCAAGTACAAATGATTAAACAGTACCTAATTAGATACTTTGTTCATATCAGTTATATATGAATATATCATATTTCAATGAAAAGTTTAAAATGAAGCCATGAGCTTTTCAGTTTGAAAACAGATAAAATGATTTTTTCTCCATATGTTTAAAAACATATGGTGGTAAGAACACTTAATATGAGCTTTACCCTTTTAACAATTTTTAAATGTACAATACAACACTGTTTACTGTAGATATAAAATATGTAGCAGATCTCTAGAGCTTATCTTGCTTGACTGAAACTTTATGCCTATTGATTAGTATGTCCCCATTTCCCTTCCCTCCAGGCTCTGACAACTACCATTGCTCTCTGATTCTATGAATTTGATGATTTCAAAACCAGCCTAATTTTCCCATGGAACTTACATTTGTGGTTTCTTTTGAATAAACTTAGAAATTGACTCTCCCAGTGTTAAAACTTGAGAAAGTTACATTTGTCTTATCCGAGTTCCTCTCTCAGAAAACCAACTATCAGGCCTCACAGATAGTATAAAGGAACAGAAACTTACGAGTTCATTGCATCTGGACAATGAGATACCAGATTCCTCACCCATGGACTGCTTAAGCTATCACCTGCTCCCCATTGACCAACTCCTCTTCTTTACTCCTTATTAATTCCTGTCTTCATTCATGGAGTCACTTTTCTTCCCTGCTATATAAACCACTGATTTTAGGTGGTCAGGGAGATAGATTTGAGACTGATCGCCCATTCCCTTGGCTGCAGCACCCAATTAAAGCCTTCTTCCCTGGCAATATTCACAGAGTTCATGACTGGCTTTCTGTGCAGTGAGTAGAAGAACCTAGACCGAACCCGTGGTGTTTTGGTAACAATTTTAAATAACTTATATAAGTGGAATAATGCAGTATTTGTCTTTCTGTGTCTGGTGTGTTTCCCTTAGTATACTGTCCTCAAGGTTCACCTTTTTTCTCATTGCAGAATTAGCCTTCTTTCTAAACACTTAATAGTTTTATGTTATGTATGTTCTACATTTAAAAAAATCTATTCATCTGTTGATGGACATTTAGGTTGTTTTTTTACATTGGCTATTGTGAATGGTGCTGCAGTGAACCTAAGAGTGCTATTATCTCTCTGAGGTCTTGATTTCAATGCTTTTAAATAAATATACAGAAATGGGATTGCTGTGTAAATAATGGTAATTATTTTTTGAGGAACTTTGACAGTATTTTCTGGAGGGACTGCACCATTTTGCTTTACTACCAACAGTTTTCAAGAGCTCCAGTTTCTCTATATCCTTACCAACACAACTTAAAACAAAAACAAAAACAAAAACCATAGCCATTCTAGCAGATGTGATGTGGTATCTCTTTATGATTTTCATTTTCTTTTTTCTGATGATTAGTGATATTGAGGATTTTTACACTAACCAGTTGGTCATTCATATGCCTTCTTGGGAGAAATGTCTACTGAAATCCTTCGACAGTTTTTTAAATTGGGTGGTTAGTTTTTTCTTTGTTTGTTGTTTTAACTGCTGAGTTGTGTGAGTTAGTTGCGTATTTTGAAGATTAACCACTTATCAAATATTGGTTGCAAATGTTTTTCCCACACTAGAGATTACCTATTCACTTTTTTTTTATTGTTTCCTTTGCTACATAGAAGCTCTTTAGTTTCATATAGTCCCACTTGTTATTCTTCTTTTGTTGCCTATGCTTTTTATCCATGAAATCTTGCCAAGACTGATGTCGTAAAGATTTCTCTCTATATTTTACAGTTTGGAGTCTTACACATTTTATGTGTAATGTCTTTAATGCATTTTAAGTTGCTTTTTATGCATGATAGAAGATAAGGGTCTGGTTTCATTTTTCTGCATTTGGACATCCAGTTTGCCCAATACCATTTCTTGAAAACAATATCCTTTCCTCATTGAGTGTTCTTGGAGCACTTGTAGAAGATCAGTTAATTGTTTACATGATTTTTTATTTTTTGGGTATCAGTTTTAATATCTCTTCTTTTATTTCTGTATATGCATGGGTGTATTTCTGGGCTATCTATTTTATTCCATTTGTCTGTAGGTCTGTATGCCAATATCATATTGCTTTGATGACTTTTCATAGCTTTGTAATATATTTTGAAATTAGGAAATGTGATGCCTCTAGCTTTATTATTTTTTCTGAAGATTGATTTGGCTACTTGCAGTCTTTTGTGGTTTCATGTAAATTAAATTTTTTTCATTTATTTAAAAAATGCCATAGGGATATTGATAGTGATTACATTGAACCTGTAGATCATTTTATGGAGTATGGATTTTTAACAATATTAAGTCTTCCAATCCATGAACATAGGTTGTCTATTTGTTTGCATGTTTTATTTAATTTCTTTCATCAATGTTTTGTAGTTTTTACTATATACAGCTTTCACCTAATTAGTTAAGTTTATTTAGTTATTTTATTCTATTTATTCTGCTATTGTAAATTGACTTTTCTAATTTTCTTTTTGGATAGTTCTTAGTATATACAAAACTAACTGGTTTTTGTACATTGATTTTATGTCCTGCAACTTTACTGAATTTGTTTATTATAAGCTTTTTATAATGAAGTCTTTAGGGTTTTTACATATGTAAAACCATATATATATATATATCATGTAATCTGCGAACAGGTACAATTTTTCTTTCTTTCTAACATGGGAGCTTTTGATTTTTTTCTTTTGCCTAATTGCTCTAAGACTTATAGTATAATGTTGAATAGAAATGGTAAGAGTGAACATCCTTGCCTTGTTCTTGATCATAAAAAGAAGGTTTAGGGTTTTCACCTTTGAGGTTTAGCTGTAGGCTTTTCATATATAGCCTTTAATATGCTCAGGTAATTTCTTTTTATTCCCAGTTTGTTGGGAGTTTTTATCATGAGAAGATATTAAATTTTCTCAAACACATTTTCTGCATCCACTAAGGTCATATAATTTTTGTCTTTTATTCTGTTAATGTGATGTATCACATGCTAATTAATTTTTATTTATTAAACCATCCTTGCATCCCATTGATAAATCTCCCTTGATCATGCTGTATGACTTTTTTTATGGCACCATTGCCCTCAGTTTCTTAGCATTATGTTGAGCATTTCTGCAGGTAAATTCATCAGGGACGTTGATCTGTAGATTTTTCTTTATTTCTTGTGGTGTTCTTGTCTGGCTTTGGTATCAGAATAATACTGGCCTTGTAAAATAAATTTGGAAATTTTAATTCCTTTTAACATTTTATAAGAGCAAAGACATGGAATCAACTTAAATATCCATCAATGATAGATTGTATAAAGAAAATGTGGTACATATACACCATGGAATATTATGCACCCATAATATGGAATGAGATTATGCCCTTTGCAGGGACATGGATGGAGCTGGAGGCCATTATCCTTAGCAAACTGTGCAGGAACAGAAAACCAAATACCACATGTTCTCACTTACAAGTGGGAGCTAAATGATGCGAACACATGGTCACATAAATGGGAACAACACACGCTGAGGCCTATTGAAGGGTTGAAGGTGGGAGGAGGGAGAGGATCAAGAAAGAAAACTAATGGGTACTAGGCTTAATACCTGGGTGATAAAATAATACGTACAACAAACCCCCACGACACAGGTTTACCTGGGTAACAAATCTGTACATGTACCCCTGAACTTAAATTTTCATTTAAAATAATATTTCAGTGAGAATTGGCATTAATTCTTCGATTTTTTTAACTTTCCAGATCTTTATTAGTACATATAATAATATCAACACATATACAGTGAAAAATCATATAATCCTGAATCTCATAATGACCTCCACAGATGGTGAACATGTATTTGATAAAATTCAACAACTACTTATGATAAAAACAATTTAATTAAATAGAAATACATTGATATTTATTTACAATTATGCTTGGTAGAGTTAACCCATGAGGTACCTGGTTCTGGGTTTTTCTTTGTTGGGAGGTTTTAATTATTGATTCAGTTTTCATGCTAGTTATTGGTCTTTTGAAACTTTCTATTTTTTATGATTTAGTCTTGTTAGGTCATATGTTTCTAGGAATTTACATATTTCTACTAGGTTATCCAGTTTGTTGATGTATGATTGTTCATAGTAGTCCATTATGATCTTTTTTATTGCTGGGGTGTCAGTTGTAATATCTCTTCTCTCATTTCTGAATTTATTTGTTTGAGTCTTCTCTCTTTTTCTTACTCTAGCTAAGGGTTTGCTAATTTTCTTTATCTTTTCAAAACACCAACTCTTAATTTCATTGATATTTTCTGTATATTATTTTTCTGTTTTTGATTTTACTTATATCTGCTCTAATCTTTGTGTTTTTCTTCCTTCTGCTAGCTTTGGATATTGTTCTTTGTTCTCATTTTTCTAGCTACTTGAGGTATAAATGTAGGTTGCTTATTTGGGATTTGTTTTTTATTGTAGGTGTTTATCACCATGAATTCTCTGACTACTTCTTTTGCTGCATCCTTTAAGTTTTAGTATATTGGGTTTTTTTGTTAGTTTGTTTTAATTTGTCTCTAGGTAACACTTCATTTCTGATTTGATCTATTTTTTGGTCCAATTGTCGCTCAAGAATGTATTTTTCAGTTTCAATATATTTGTCAGTTTTCCAGTTTTCCTTCTGGTATTGATTTCCAGTTTCACTAAATTGTGGTTAGAAAAGATACTTGTCATAATTTCAGTCTTCTTAAAAATGTCAAGGAGGGGGCGGAGCAAGATGGTAAATAGAAGCTTATACAGTTTGTACTCCCTGCAGAAACACCAAATTTCAATAGCTATTTGCAAATGGAAAACCACCATCACAAGAACCAAAAATCAGGTGAGTGATCATAGTGCCTGGTTTTAACTTCATATCATGGAAAGAGGCATTATGGAGGGTGGGAGAGACAGTCTTAAATCGCCAATGCCACACCCCCCCTAAACCCTAGCAGCATGGAGACAGAAACTGTGCACTTTGCAAAGGGAGCACACAACAACTGAAGGACTTTACATTGAACTCAGTGCTGCCCTGCCACAGTGAAGAGAGATAAGTTGGGTTTAGTCACCATCCATGCAGGGAGAGAGCATTTAGATTAGACCTAGCCACAGGGGTACTGCCCATCCCAGTGATAGGAACTTGAGTTTCTCTATAAGCCTCACCACTGTGGGCTAAAGTGCTCTGGGATCCTAGGTAAACTCAAAAGGCAATCTAAGGACACAAGGACTGCAATTTCTAGGCAACTCCTAATGCTAGGCTATGCTTACAGCCAGAGAGCTAGGGTGCATGTGACAGGGAGACACCAGCTGGCACATAGCGGATAGATAGCTTTCGCCATCCCTCTCCTAACCTCAGGCAGTGCAGCTTGTAGCAGTGTAAGTTACTCTTTCCTTCTCCTAAGGGAGAGAAGAGCAAAAAGTAAAGAGGACTTTGTCTTGCATCTTGGATACCAGCTCAGACATAGTAGGATAGGGCAGCAGGTAGAGTTGTGAGGTCCCCATTCCAGGACCTAGCTTCTGGAAGAAATTTCTAGGTACACACTGGGCCAAAAGGGAACCTGCTGCCTTGAATGGAAAAATGCAGTCTAGACAGGATTTATCACCTGCTGATTAAAGAGACCTTGGTCCCTGAATAATGACCAGCAATAAGCAGGGAGTGTGCTTTGGGCCTTGGGTTCTCAGATGTCCTGGCTTCAGGGGAGACCCTGAACATTCCCAGCTGTGGTGCATATGGTGAAAGATTCCTTCTGTTTAAAAAAAAAAAAAAAAAAAAAAAAAAGGTAAAGAGGACTATGTCTTACACACCATAGGTAACAGCTTGACTACAATGAGGTAGAGAAACAAACAGGCTTTTTGGGGTCCTCCAGTTCAGGCCTAGGCTCTTAGACAGCATTTCTAGACCTGCCCTGGTCCAGAGGGGAGCCCACTGACTTGAAGGGTGAGTCCCAGGCTTGGCAGCATTCACCACAAGCTGACGAATAGACCTTGGGCTTTAAGCAAACATTGGCAGTGGCCTGTAAGAAGTCCCCATGGACTGGTGGTAGTTGTGGCCACATGAGAGGCTCCTCTACTATAGAAATGGGGGGAAAATAGGAAGAACGTTGTATTGTGGGTTGAGTGCCGACTTACCTACAGTAGAATAGAAAATCGGATAAATTGCTAAGGTTCTTGGCTTCAATCCCTGGTCCCCAGACAAGATCTCTGGACATGCTTGGGTGCTGGGGGAATTTGCCACCCTGTAGGGAAGGAACTTTGGTAAAGCCCAGTTTTGTGCTGGCTTCAGGTCTGCCCCAGAACAGTCTCAGAGGTGATAGCCACGGATTTGCATTAACAAATCTCCAGTTTCAGGTGGCTCAGCACAGAGTCTTTGCCTGGTTATCCAGAGAATTCCTCTAGATCTTACCCAAGACCACCAAGGTGGTATTTCTATGAGTCTGCAAAAGCCACAACATTATTGTGCTTGGGGCATAAGTCCTTTTAAATACCTGGAAAGCCTTCCCGAGAAAGACACAAATAGGCCCAGACTGTGAAGACTATGATAAATCCCTAACTCTTCAATGCCCGACACTGAAGAACATCTACAAGCATCAACATCATGGAGGAAAACAAGATCTAACTAAATGAACTAAGTAAGCCACCAGGGGCCAATATTGGTGAAACAGAGATTTAAGATCTTTCAGATGGGGAATTCAAAATAGATATTTTGAAGAAACTCAATGAAATTCGAGATAACACAAGAGAAGGAATTCAGAATTCTATCAGATAAGTTTAACAAAGAGATTAAAATAATTAAAAAGAATCAAACAAATATTAGAGTTGATAAATGCAGTGGATATGCTGAAGAATGCATCAGAGTTTCTTAATTGCAGAATTGATCAAACAGAAGAAAGAATTAGTGAGTCTGATGACAGGCTGTTTGAAAATACACAGAGAAGACAGAAGGAAAAAAATAGAGAACAATGAAGCACGCCTAGAAGATGTAGAAAATATCTTCAAAATAAGAGCAAATTTAAGAGTTATTGGCCTTAAAGAGAAGGTAGAGGAAGAGATAAGGGTAGAATATTTACTCAAAGGGATAATAAGAGAAATTCCCAAACTTAGAGAAAGATACCAATATTAAAGTACTCGAAGGTTATAGAACACAAAGCAGATTTAGCCCAAAGAAGACTACTCCAAGACGTTGAATAATTGAGCTCCCAAATGTCAAGGATAAAGAAAGGATTCTAGAAGCAACAACAACAAAAAAAACAAATAACATGCAATGGAGCTATTGCCATGTAGGAATCTGCCGTCCCCTTTGCCTTCTATTATAACTGGAAGCTTCTTGAGTCCTCCCCAGAAGCAGAAGCCACAGTACAACCTGCAAAATCATGAACCAATTAAAACTCATTTCTTTATAAATTACCTAGTTTCAGATATCTCTTTATAGCAAAGCAAGAATGGGACTAATAAACTACCCAAAGCAATTTACAAATTCAATGCTATTCCTATCAAACCACCAATGACATTCTTACAGAACTAGGAAAATAAACAAACAAAAAATCCCAAAAAAACTATGTTGCAATTCACATGGAACAACAACAACAACAACAACAACAAAAAGAGCCTGAATAGCCAAGGCAATCCTAAGCTAAAAGAACAAAGCCGGAGGCATATGGTAGCCAATTTCAAACTATGCTATAGGGCTACAGTAACCAAAACAGCATGGTACTGGTACCAAAAACAAACAAACAAAAACATGTAGACCAATGAAACAGAATAGAGAGCTCATAAATAAGGCTGCATACCTACAACCATCTGATCAATAAAGCTGACAAAAACAAGCAATGGAGAAAGGAATTCTCTTCAGTAAATGGTGCTGGGCTGTCTGACTAGCCATATGCAGAAGATCAAAACTGGACTCCTTCTTTATACCATTTACAGAAATCAGCTCAAGATTGATTTAAAAGACGTAAATGTAAAACCCAAAACTAAAAATTCTGCAAGACACCCTAACCCAGGCAATACCATTCTGGCATAGGAATGGGCAAAGATTTCATGACAAAGGTGCCAAAAACAATCACACCAAAAGCAAAAATTGTCAAATGGGATCTAATTAAACTTAAGAGCTTCTGCACAGCAAAATAAACTACCAACAGAGTAAACAGACAGCCTAAAGAATGAGAGAAAATATTTGCAAGCTATGCATCTGGGAAAGGCCTAATATCCAGCATCTATAAGAAACTTTAACAAATTTACAAGAAAAAAACCAAATAACCTCATTAAAATGTGGGAAAAAGACATGAACAGATACTTTTCCAAAGAAGACATACATGTGGCCAAAAAACTTACGAGAAAAAAAGCTTAACATCACTGATCATTAGAGAAATGTAAATCAAAACCACAAAGAGATACCCTCTCAAACCAGTCTGAAGGGCTATTACTAAAATAGCCCTTCAGATGCTGCTGCTGATGATGTTGCAGAGAAACGGTATGCTTATACACTGTTGGTGGGAGTGTAAATTAGTTCAGCCATTGTGGAAAGGGGCATGGTGATTCCTCAAAGAGCTAAAACAGAGCCACCTTTCAACCCAGGAGTCCCATTACTGGGTATATATTCAAAGGAATAGAATACATTCTACCGTAAAGACACATGCACACATATGTTCACTGCAACACTGTTCACAATACCAAAGACAGAGAAACAACCTAAATGCCCAGCAGTAGCAGTAGCAGATTGGATTAAAAATGTGGTGCATATATATCATGGAATACTATGCAGCCATAAAAATGAATGGGATAATGTCCTTTACAGGAACATCGATGGAACTGGAGGCCATTATCCTTAGCAAACTATAACAGGAAAAGAAAACTAAATACCCCATGCTATCACTTATAAGTGGGAGATAAATGATGAGAACACATGGACACAAAGAGGGGAACAACAGACACTTGGGCATCTTGAGAGTGGATAGTGGGAGAAGGGAGAGAATCAGAAAAAAATAACTGTTGGGTACTAGGCTTAGTACTGGGTGACAAAATAATCTGTACCACAAACCCCTTTGATATGAGTTAACCTATAAAACAAACCTGCACTTGGACTCTTGAACCTAAAATAAACGTTTTTAAAATTGGACAAAAGATTTGAATAGACATTTTTCAAAAGAAGACACACAAATGGCCAACAGTCACATGAAAAGGTGTTCAACATCATTGGTTATCGGACAAATGGAAATCAGAACTACAATGTGATATCATCTAACCCCAGTTAAAATGGCTTTTATCCAGAAGTCAGGCAATTACAAATGCTGGGCGAGGATGTGGAGAAAAGGAAACTCTTGTACACTGTTGATGGAAATATAAATTCGTACAATCACTATAGAGAACAGTTTGGAGGTTCCTCAAAAAACTAAAAGTAGAGCTACCATAGGATCCAGTAATCCTACTTCTGGGTTAATACTGAAAAGAAAGGAAATCAGTATATCAAAGAGATATCTGTACTCTCATGTTTGTGGCAGCACAGTTCCCAACAGCCAAAATTTGGGAGCAACCTAAGTGTTCATCAGCAGATAAATGGGTAAAGAAAATCTTGTAATATTGTACATGTACACAATGAAGTACTAGTCAGCCAAAAAAAGAATGAGATCATGTCCTTTGCAACAGTATGGGTGGAACTGGAGGTCATTATATTAAATAAAATAATCCAGGCACAGAAAAACATACATTGCATATTCTCACCTATCTGTGAGATCTGAAAATCATAACAATGGAGATCATGGAGATTGAGAATAGAAGTTTGGTTACTAGAGGCTGGGATGAGTAGTGGAGGTGGGGGAAGTGGGGATGGTTAATGGATACAAAAAAAAAGTAAAATGAATAAGACCTAGTATTTGAAAACACAATGGGACAATAATCAACAATACTTTAATTGTAAATTTAAAAAGTATTTAGAAAGTATAATTGGATTTTTGTAATGCAAATTATAAGTGCTTGAAGGGATGGATACCCGATTTTCTAAGATGTGATTATTAGACATTGCATGCCTGTACCAAAATAGCTCATGTATCCCCTAAATATAGACACTTATTATCTACCCAAACAAATTAAAAATTAAAAATAAATCAAGACTCTTGTGAACAACTACATGATCTATCTTTGAGAAAGATTTGTGTGCCTTTATTAACAATATGTACCCTGCTACTTTTTGGTGAAATATTCTGCATGTGTTTAAATCTACATGGTTGAATGTGTTATTCAAGTCCTCTGTTTCCTTATTGATCTTCTGTCTTGATGTTCTGTCCATTATGAAAGTGTAATATTAAAGTATCCTACTATTATTGTATTGCTGTCTATTTTTCCTTTCGGTTTGTCAACATCTGTTTTATGTATTTAGGTGTTTTGATGTTGAGTGCTTATATATCTGTAATTATATCTTCCTGGTATGCTGAACCTTTTATCATATAATGTCCTTCTTTGTCTCCTGTAATAGGTTTTAGGGACAATTTTTTTCGTATTTAAATGTGACCACTCCTGCTGTCCTTTGTTTACCATTTGCATGGAATATATCTTCCATTTATTCACTTTCAGCTTATTTTTCCTTAAATCTAACATGAATTATTTGTACATAGCATATAGTTGGGTCCTGTTTGTTTGTTTTTTATTCATTCAGCCATTCTATTGATTTGAGAGTTAAATCTATTTATATGAAGTAATCATTGATAGGGAAGTATTTACCACTGCCACTTTGATCATTGTTTTCTGTTACTGTTGTACTCCTTTTATCCTTTTTACTGCCTTCTTTTATGTTTCCTTGATATTTTCTATCATGCTTTAATTCCTTTCTTTTTTATCTTTTTGTAACTACTATAGTTTTTTGGTATGTGGTTAACTTTGTACTTACATAAAGTATCTAATAGCTATGATAGCCTATTTTAAGCTGATAATAGCTTAAGTTCAATTGTGTATAAAACTCTACATTTTAACTTCTCCCCTGCCCCACACACTTTATGTTAGTGTTGTCACAATTTATATCTATTTCATATTGTGTACCTTTAACATGTTTTTAGTTATAGTAGTTTTTTAATACTTTTGTCTTTTACAGTAGAATGAAAATTATTTACCCACCGCCATTTCAATAATACCACATTCGGTACTTGTCTATATATTTACTTTCACCAGTGAGTTTCATACTTTCTTATCCTATTTTGTTACTAGTTCGCATCCTTTGTTTCTACTCGAGGAACTCCCTTTAGCATTTCTTGTAAGGTGGTTCTAGGCATAATTAAATCCTTCAGCTTTTATATGAAAAAGTTTCTGTTATCTCTCTTTAATTTTTGAAGGAGAAGTGTTGCTGGGTGCTATATAGATTTTACTGAATGTCCTACTCCTGGCTGGTAGTTTTTCCAACACCTTGAATATACCATCCTACTCCTTACTGGCTTGCAATGTTTCTGCTGAAAAGTCCACTGATAGTCTAATGGGAGTCCCTTTATATGCAACAAGTTAACTTTTTCTTGGTGCTGTCAAAATTCTCTTCTTGTTTTGAACTTTTGATAATTTGATTATAATGTATCTCTATGTGTATTTCTTTAAGTTCATCTTATTTGTTGTTCTTTGGGCTTCTAGATTTGGGGTGGACATTTTCTGCCCCAGATTTGGGAAGTTTTCAGCTATTACGGAATAAGCTTTCTGGTTCACTCCCACTCCATTCTTTTTCAGAAACTCCCATAACCTTCATTTTGGTCTGCTTGATGGTGTCCTATACCTCCCTTAAGCTTTCTTCACTCTTTGTCATTCCTTTTATTTCCTTTTGGATCCTCTGCTTGAATTATTTACAATGATTTATCTGAGTTTGCTGATCCTTTTCTCTTTGATCTAGCCTGCTACTAAATCCCTCTAGTGAATTTTTCAGGTCATTTTTTTTCTTCCACTGAATGAGTCTTTCTAGTTCTTCAAAAATAATAATTCTCTTTCTTGAAATTCTCTCTTTGTACACACATTGTTCTCTTGACTTCAGTGAGCATCTTTATAAGAGTTATTTTTAGTTCTTTGTCGGGTAAATCATATATCTTGACTTTATTAGTGTCGGTTTCTGGAGAGCTGTTGTTTCCTTTGTTTCCAACATGTCTGCCTGAATCTTCATTTTCCTTGACTTTCTGTTTTAGTGTTTGCACATTAGACAAAGCAGGTACTTCTCTCAGTCTTCATAGACTGGATTTGTACAGGAGAAAACTCCCACTAATTATTCTAGCCAGAGATTCCGGGGGCTTCTCCCAGTTCTTTTCCTCCCCAGGGAGAAGCAGGTATTGGTGTTTTATGTTCATTTACTCTGTGCTAAGCAGGTGAGGGAGTGGGGGTTTTGGCTGTGGCATCTATCACCCTAAGTTACGTTCTCTACTCAGGTAGCTAGATTATGTGAGACTCATCAGAGCTTTAAAACTGATAAGCATAATCTAGCTACCTTTGGGAAGCCCTGGAGAAGTTGTGATGCTGGATGCATGGGTCAAATTCTTCCCCACCTCAGGGGGAAGCTGAAAGCTAGGATTATTTGTCTGGTTACTCTATGTTGGCAGAGAAGAGGATGAGGGCATCTATCAAGCTGTTCTCCCCAGGATGAGTAGACCATGCTTATTGTATCAGAGCTCCAAGATTGGCAAGAAAAAAGTCAGTCCTCTGTGGAAGTCCTTTGGAAAAGTTGAATGCTTTTTCCCATTCCCCTCCCCTCACCTTTAGTGAAACTGGCATGTTGGGACATCTCTTCCTGATCATATGGCACTGATCCAAGAGCAGGTCCTGAATCTTCCTACTAGCTTTGTTGAGTCTGCTTTCACATTCTCCTCAGGTGAAGCAGCGTTTCAATTGATTTCTCATTTCATTAATGTAAATTTTTGCATGAATTGTTGCTGATTGGATGTGTCTGTAGGGATAAGAAGGGCACAAAACTTCCTTCTCTGCTATCTTATTCATGGCCCACTTTATGACAAGATGATTTAAAAATTTATAGAAACCAAAAGAGTTAAAGGTAGTTAAAATACATCTGAATAAAGAACAACGTGGAAAAATTTGCTCTACCAGGTATCAAGGCTATTATAAAATTGCAGCTATTAGGCAATAAGGCATTATTCAGAATTAAAGTACATAAATTTACCAATATTATGTTAAGTGAAAATAAGATAATAAATGACCCAAAATTAAGACTCATGCACATATAGGCACTTGATATACAGGAAAAGTCATGGAGACAGTTGTGAAGGTCAGTCTTTAAAATAAATGCTGCTGAACAATAAGGTATCCATATAAGAAAAAAATAAATGTGACACATATCTCACACCGCATCTAAAATTCAGACTATAACAAATCAAATTGTGAAAGGATAAAAATTAAGCATCCAGAAGTTAATATAAAAGAATATCTAATACCTTAGATTGCGAGGATACTATTAAATAGGATTAGAAAACACCCATATCAAAAGTAAAATATTAGTCAACTTGATTGTATTAAAAATGTTAAGTTTTAATTTGGAAAAAAAGTTGCCATTAGAAGACATAGCTGGTATTCCACAGAGTAATGGAAGATATTTGTGCTAATATATCCACAAAAAATTGTTTCCAGAATATGAAAAGATTCTCTGCTGATAACAAGGAAAAATACAACCTCATGGTTAAATAACTACATATTTGAAAAAAGTCTTTAATAGAAGAAGGTATACAAATGGCCAGTAAATGTAAGGTTTCAAATTCCTCAGCAAAGAGTATTAGACATAAAAGGCACAATGAAATATCACCATATACTTATCAGAAAAACTAAAAGTGAGTAGAAAATAGCAGATGTTGGTGAAGCTATGGAGCAAAAACAACCCCCTTACAATTCTAGGAGGAAAGTATATATATATATATATTTTTTTTTTTTTTTTTTTGAGACAGAGTTTCACTCTGTGGCCCAGGCTGGAGTGCAGTGGCTCAGTCTCTGCTCACTGCAACCTCCGCCTCCTGGGTTCTGGCAATTCTCCTGCCTCAGCCTCCCTAGTAGCTTGGATTATAGGTGCTCACCACCATGCCTAGCTAACTTTTGCATTTTTAGTAGAGACAAGGTTTTGCCATGTTGTCCAGGTTAGTCTTGAACTTCTGACCTCAAATGATCTGTCCACTTCAGCCTCCCAAAGTGCTGGGAATGTAGGTGTGAGCCACCGTGCTTGGCGAGAGTATATTTATACCGTTTATTTGTATACTATTTGCCAGTGTTGAATAAATGCAAACCCACAGATCCAAAAGTCTCAATAAATTATTTAGTATCTACCTAATGAAAATGCATACATATGTGTACCAAAAAACATGGATATAAGTATTTATGGGAGCATTATGCATAATATCTCCAAACTGGGATAACCCATATATTTTTCCACAATAGAGTGTATATAAATTGTTCCATATTCATGTAACTGAATGCATATAGCAGTGCAAATGGACACGATGCAAGAATTTCACCAAAATTATGTAAGTAAAGAAGCCAGGCACAAAAGACTGTTGTATAGTTTAATTTACATAAAACTTAAAAACAGGTATAACAATAGTGTTTAGAGAACCATAGTTATGTGGTAAAACCAAAGAAATGCAAGGAAACAATTATTGTAAAAATCAGGCCTGGGGCTGCCTTTGCAGGAAAGGAAAGGTTTAATGACAGGAGCATGAGAAAAGCTCCTGGGTCCTCGCAACATGCTGTATGATGGTAGACTTTGTGATAAATCATTGAACTGCACGCGTCTGTGTGTGTGTGTATGTGTGTGTATGTGTGTGTAATGTGTGTGTGTAACGAGGAGAAAAGTTTTAAAAAGACTGAGAGAATTATTGTAACTAAATATTAAATATTCTGTTCCCATGCTGTGTTATACTTTGTAAGAAAATTTGTTTCCAAAAGTTTTCATGTAATTTCTAATTATACTGACAAAGCTTAAAAAATCAGTTGAGAAACGTGATTTATTTCTACCACATAAGTTAGAGTACAAGGACTAATGCATCAGGAAGTAGTAACTGGTTTATATTCCAATCTATTTTCCCTGATTATTTTTATATCATTGAGCAAGTTATCACCTTCCTGAGCCTCACTTTTCCCTTTGGTCAAATGAAGTTGTATGGCAGGATAACCACTTAAGTTCTTCTTGTCCCTAATAATCTATGAGTTGATTAGTATATATCAAGGGTCAGCAGAGTTCCAAGAAATCAATATTTTAGGCTTTGCAGACCATATTGTCTCTGTGGCAACTACTCACCTCAGCCATTGTACAATGAAAGCTGCTACAGACAGTTCATCAACTAATGGACATGGCTGTGCTCCAATAATATTTTATTACCAAAACAAGCTATGCTCTGGATTTGGCCCTTGGGCAGTAGTTGGCCAATTCCTGGAATGTACTGACATTATTATTGGTCTTCTATCAAGATTTGGGTCAAAATTTGGTATGGACATAAACTTGAATAAAGTGAGCAATTAAAAGGCACTCACAAGCAATGCTAACTCTTGTGCTTATTAAGAACCTGGATTGGCCAGGTGTGGTGGCTCACACCTCTAATCCTAGCAGGTTGGGAGGCTGAGGCAGGCGTATCACTTGAGGTCAGGCTTTCAAAGTTAGCCTGGCCAACATGATGAAAACCTGTCTCTACTAAAAATAGAAAAATAATAATAAAAAAAAACAGCCGGGCGTGGTGGTGGGTGCCTGTAATCCCAGCTACTTGGGAGGCTGAGGTAGGAGAATTGTTTGAACACAGGAGGCGGAGGTTGCAGTGAGCTAAGATCACGCCACTGCACTCCAGCCTGGGTGACAGAGTGAGACTCCGTTTCAATTAAAAAAAAAAAAAAAAAAAAAGAACGTGGATTGTCAGGCACAGCAACTCAAGCCTGTATGTAATCCCAGCGCCTTGGGAGGCCAAAGCGGGTGGATCACTGGAGCCCAGGAATTTGAGACCAACCTGGGTAACATGGTGAAACCTGATCTCTACAAAAAATATGAAAACCTAGCCAGGCATGGAGGTGCGTGCCTATAGTCCTAGCTACTTTGGAGGCTGAGGTGTGAGGGTCACCTGAGCCCAGGAGTTTGAGGCTTTAGTTAGTTGTCATCATGCCACTGCATTCCAGCCTGGGAAACAGAGTGAGACACTGTTCCCCCTTCAAAAAAAATAGAAAAGAAAAGAACCTGGATTTATTTTACTTGCCTATTTATGCCAAAATCTTTTGTCAGTAGCTTTGCTATTGAGGTTTTTGAGCTCTTATTTTGATTCATTTGATTGAGATTATGTTAACATATAGGGAAATGATGGCACAGAGCACAGAGAAATTGGAAACACAGTCTTTATTTTATGCTATACATTCAGTTACGTACATATAATGCCTACATTTAAGCATCCAAAGTCAAGTAGAAGTTGAATAATCATCTGTAAAAATAAAATCAATGCATGCAACCCACAGGAATGAATCAGATTTCCCAACTTAGTTTCCCTCAAAAACAAGTTTTATGTTTTGACAATTTAAAATTGATTATGGAAGGTACTTCAATTTAAGGACATTATGTCATTTTGGTTTTTATTTTCTGGTCTTTTCTACACCTATTTCTTTCTGGCTTTTGCATTACAGACTGTCTAAGAAACTACCATAACTAAGTGGTTTTAGAGTAGTCTGTGAGAATTTTCCACATAAGGAAACTGAACAGAGGTACTAACATTTCTGCTTAGAGTTTATAATTTCTCAGGACTCAATATTAAATATAGAGGAAACATAAACACATACTATATAGGCATAACTGAACACCAGTCTATAGCATTACTTCCTATATTATTCATTATTTAATTATAGTGCTAATCTTTATATTTCTTTGGGTATTCAAACAAGCCACTATACATCAAGCTTGTAGGAAACAATTAGTAACCTTTATTCAGTAATTTGGATCTAAGCATTAAAAGACAAATGTAGTATAATCTCAATGGTAAAAGTCAGTACAAATATTTCAAGTAGTGAATGAGATATAAACTCTCATTGAGCTGTCTACAGTTTATCCAATTGCTTTACACTTTACAAACCCAATTCTGATTGAGAGTATGTTATAGATTATGTACATAAGGATATTTAGATTATAATTACTAAACAATTTTCACACACGTCACCACTGGCATTTGAAAAATTTCTCCCAAAATCTAGGATGATTATTTTGAAAGAATTACTTGTTAGGTAATGCAGCCCTCCTTGTAAAGATTCAGGATGTTTAGTTTTATGGCATTCAGTAAGCAGGCCCATTAGTCTATGTGCTTCCTGCAATACTCATTTATTCTGTCATACATAATTTATGCTCTTGTTAAGTATTTATTGACTGATATTCCTTCTTGCTGTTGAAGATTTATAGCACTAACACTCAGGAGTTGAGCATCCTCAGAGTAATAGTAAAGAATAAAGTTAATGCACTAGAAAATTTTACAAGAAATATATATCATTTCTGCACAATCAGTGTTTGGGGGATTCTTCTTTTATGAAGTCTCATCTTATAAGATTCTCTTTGAAGACAGTTTCACCCAAAGACTCATTCCCAGAAGTTATATTTTTGATAAAAGATGAAATATTATACATATTACTCTCCTCCCTTACCTTTGCTTTCCTTTGATTAGTTAGATTTTTATTTCCTTGTGACCATATTTATCCAGACTTTGTAAGTCCTCACTCCTCATTCATGGCCCAAAGAGCTTACAGTTGGCTTTGCTAAATATTTTGGTGGAGTCCTATCACAAAGGAAATTGGGAACAAGTGCAAAACAAAGTGTTTGTATCACAAGAGTACATTGTTTTGCTACAACATGTATGGACCTGGAAACCGTGACTTTAAGTTAAACAATGTGTGACAAAACCAAGTTTATAATAAGCTCATTGATATAAACAAGAGCTAAGGTCCTATGGCATATATTTAAGATGGACAAAAGATTAATAAAAACAAGTAAGATAATTATTTACCCAGTTATTTAAGTTAAAGATTGCAGGTGTCCACAATGTATTCCAGCAGCTCAGGATTTAAGGTGGGAACTTATCCTGTGGAGTTCCAAGTGGAGTGAGAGGGATGATAGAACTGTATTGGAAGAAAAAATAAAAATACATAGTATGTATACATATATATACATAATATGTATATATACATAATACATAATGAATATATATATAACGTATATATGTATATATAAGTATTTATATTTCATTCCATAACATGTACTATTTGTACATTTTATAATACCCTAGTTTGGTAGGTTAATAATGCATCTATATCATTTATAAATATATGCATATATATGTTAGAGATGTCTGCTGAAGAAAAATGTAATAATATTGATGTGTCCAAACGGCTTTGAGATCACAGCTATGGATGTTATTGTATTCCACCCCCAAGTTGCCTCCATAGTCACAAAGACACTGAACAATTTGGAATTTTGTCAGTCCTTTTACCAAGACTTATTTCATAAACATTTGTAAAACATTTCCTTACAAAGAATATGTTTTATTGGCTCCATAGTATGGACCCCAGAATGAATTCTCATGTGCACTCCAGTGGTTTTTCTCAAACTTCCTCTCCAATGTACTTCACGAAGCCTTAGTGGTACCCATGATAGCATCACATCATGAGGCATCAGCTTATTCTGGCAGGTCACTTTACTTTGATTCTCTCAGGAATTCTAGCTTATCTCTTATTTTCTCCCACACTCAATCAACCTAGTGTTTTCTTCATTACTGACTTAGGAACAGAGTTATAAGACCTTCCTTCTGCCCAAACTTACATTACACGCATACCACCATCCCTGTTATGTTTCTTTCTTTCCTAACACTGAGCATCCTCTTACTCTAATTGTTATTAATACACTTAAAGTAATATTTATATGTGTCCACGGTTCAGAGGACACAGTTAATGTCCTATATTTTCCAGTGTTTCCCACAGAGCCATATCACTTTCCAGCAGAGAAGATAACGAACCATGGGTAGGATAGTTGCAAAGATTACTGAGAAAAAAAAGGAAACCAGGGAAGCGCAATAATAAAAATTGTAGTACAGTCCCAAATAGAAAGCCCAGTGGAAAACACAGACAGTAATTGATTTCTCAGCTTGTGTGTAGTGGATGCTTCAGATAATAATTAAAAAAATTTTTAGAATCCCTCACTTCTACTTGACAATTGTCCTATTAACTGCTACAGGGAAGAAGGATATGGGTGGTGTGGATATACAGCAATATCAGAATGTCATGCAAGCTGTGGTCTGTTGACGTGCCCGTGACTGAGATCTTTGCTATGACAGCAGTGTTGCCACCACCATTCCAAACAAAGACTGTCCCCTGGGAACTCTCATCAACTCCTAGTGCTCTGATGCTGAAGCCTACCAGAGGGCTGACTTGCCTTGTCAGCTTGGCCTCTGCTCACTTGGCGACATCATGTACAGATTTCTGAGGAGAAGGGTTAAGATGGGTTTCTGCTCTATATTATGTTGGGAATGGTAGCTGTTCCCAGCTGCTCTTCCTCTCAAAGAATAGGAAAGCACAATCCACTTGATAAAGAGAATAGTTTTCTGCTTTGCCTCTAAACAGACCAGATACGACTCAGGACTCTTTGTCACAGGTTCTTCATTTGCCACCATTATTCATGAACAAATTCTAATTTAGAGGTATAGAACCACCTAAGGTTATATTTAAATTTTAGTTACATAATAGGTGAGTGGTTTCCCATGAAATTCCTATCAACATATATTGGGTTTATGGTGACGGAAAGTTTTCCCAGCAGTAGAAACAAAAGTCACACAAAGTTAATGAGCTGTATAAACACATGCAGGCACATACTCATTACACACACAATGCAGACAGCAACTATTTCGAAGGATAAGTCGCTAGGAATAAACCGATATATATGTAGAATTGGTATCACTCATACTTTACCGACAAATTCATTCATGAAAGATTTTGAAAGTATTTGAATGGAAAAGAAAAGAAAACACAGGTTAGAAATGGGGAACATCAAGGCTTTGGCCCTTCTCCCAGTGACAGGATTTGGATGAATCAGTTATCTTCATGTGACTCATTGTCTTATCAAAAAAAAAAAAAAAAAAAAAAAAAGGCTAACAGTGCCTGCCTGAAAGTGTGATTATAAGTCCATAAAAAAATTAAGTCTTTTACTTGTGTTAATGAATGTGAAAGGTAACATGATGTGAAAGTGCTTTTCCTGTTATTTCAGAGTTTTCTCCGAAGCCCCAAAGCTAAAAACAATGAATGACGAATAGTTCCCTCCCATTTATAAATAAGTGGGCTAGATACATTTAGATGAGATTTACAGAAAAGAATAAAAGCAGCCCTGCAACCACTGGTCGCATCATTTATCCAGAATATAAAAGAAAAAAATATTTCAGGGATAGTTCATTAAAGCAGGAGACTTTCTAGGAGGTGAGAGTTTCTTATTTTCCCTCCAGTACCCATGGGAAGCATGGTGTTTCCCACTACCACCTTTAGCCAGATGACAGGGTTCCCAAATAAACATTCACAGGGATGAGAGTATTTATAGGAAGCAAAGTCATCATCTTATTCCACACCCATACCACTGTTTGCCCCTGTGACACTAAGGGAATGAAGCACAGCTTAGTGAGCAACATCCTAGGACAAAGTAACATGTGTCTTCCAGATGTGGAGCAATATGGGGTCAGAGAGGTGGGTTAGGTGGCTGCTTCTCCCCAAGAGAAGCCTGAGGCCAGATGACTAGCTGGAGTAGACACATGGCAGAGTAAGGCAAGGAGAGAGGACAACAGTGGAAGGAAGCAACCAAGACCTATTGTCAGGGCAGAGATATACAATGTTTCCCATAGACCAAGGAGACACTGAGAAAATAGATGTGTGAGATCCCTTAAAGAGTACATAAAGAGAGTTGCTTGCCAGGGTAAAAGAACACTAGCAGAGAGAAGCAAGAGATGGGGAGGCCCAGTGTGTGAGAGCAGAGGGTGTTGAGTTGAGGGATAAAAGGGATCAAGTGGAGAGTGCACCTCTCATCAAGGAAGGATGCAGTATGAATGGGAATGGGGTCTCTAAAGGATCCTCCAAGCCCTTGTGAAGAGTCAACAGTGAGACTAACAGAAGGTGTGATGGCCAAGTAACATCTGCCAACTAAGAAGTGGGTTTGATTCTCTTTTTTCAGTTGCCTCTGCTTATCTCTCCACCTCTACTGGTACCTAAGCAGGAGGTGAGAACTAGTGGACTAAGAGTTAACAATAAATCTTAGCTCATTTTCTTACTGCAGGCACCCAAGCTAAGTATCAGGTCTGAGTTTAGGGATGTAAAAATCACTATAATAGATGAAAAATAGAGTGGCAATTTCATGTAGTTTAGATTGGACTTTAAAACCTAAAATTGAGACTATTACTACATTCGAAAGGGACTAGAGTAATGAGATCCTCCCAAAATGTTGAGAGACAGGATAAATAAATTCAACAGTTCATATGTGAAGGAAATGGTAGGGAAAAAACAAAGCCTGTATACTGATTTAACAAGTTTAGTACAATCACTCTATATATAAATATACTTTATATAATCTATTTAAACACCTATTTGTCTAGAGAAAGAGAATAATAAAGATACAGATACAGAGAGTGTGCACATATAATTTAGTAACTATAGTGTCCTAAATACTTTTGATATTTTAGCATGCTCCTTCATTCACTAATGCTTTTTTCTAGTAGCACCTTAAGTTTCATGGGAAGCAACACTTATCTCCTCTTTGTTCGTGTAATTTACATAGGTTGAATGTCTTCAAACTTCAAAGTTGGACAGTGTCTCAAATCTGTCCATTCAGTATATTCCCTAGAATCATCTTCATAGTAATTATTTAGCAATAGGCATGCGATACAAGCAAACACAATCAGAGCCAACAAGATTGAGTTCCAAGAACTTAGAAAAATAAGCTTTGGTCCACTGGACTTGAAGCAAATTGAATGTTAACATGGAGATACTGAGAACTAATTTGTGACCATATGAAGGTAGTATGTGTACAGATGCAGCAAAAACTTAGAAATGCAAAATTGGCAAAAGAATGTATTTTTGATTACTGATGGATTTTTGAGCTCCTGGATTCAGTTGTGCCTGGCATCAAACTAATTCTGTAGTTTTATCACATATAAGCTAAGCTAATAAAATTCTTTTTTTGTTTAAGCGAGTTTCAGGTGTTTTCTTCCCACTTAAAATAATTATTAAGAATATCCTCCCTACAAATTGAGGACTTTCAGGTGAACATGATTGGTGGTTGTAAAGAAATAATATTAAGTAACGGAAACAGAGGTGAAGTTGAGGAAGTGCTTAATCAGTAAGAGTTCATTCCAGTTAAATGGACACCCTATCGAAGCTGTTTGAAAGAATATCTTTTGTTTTTCATAATAAGCTGTCCCTTCATGACTATATCTAAGTTTCACAATCTTCTAGTCTTTTCATTAAAATATACATCTTGTTTTAGGATTTTTAGGCAAGACATATTTTTGGATTATAGTCCTTTTTATTACATAAGTCGCTTTTAGAGTTATTGAATATTCTACACATTGCGGTGTGAAAACATACTGAACCTAAGCAATTTGAACTTAATTTTCATACTTTTTCAAGGTTGTTTTGATGTTTGTAAACCAGGAAAATCAATAATTGGCTTAACCCAATCTATGAAAGTGTGATTCCGTTTTGCCTGGTAATATAGCAATTGCTGGTGAAAAAAGTAAACACATCACCTGAGTAGAGAAAGGAAGCATTCTGCAATCTGTCAAGTTGAGCATAAAATTTGTAAATCCTCTTTCCATTGGAGCTGAATTTGGAAAATGAAATTCTGTAGCTATTCCTTCACACCCACTGATTTGAAAATAGAAAATAAATCGAAGAATTCTTGACAAGTGAGTCTCTGCTGGTTATTTATTTTTGTGATTCCATTATAAAAACATTACTAGTTAAAATATTTAAAAATACAATATACAAATGTAGATAATCCATTCATTTTATAGTTAGTATTTAAAGAATGTTTAATTTGTTTTGGACAATATTCTAAATGTTTTGTATGTGTTAATTCATTTATGAAAACAATAATCCTAAAATTGATATTATCCCCCATTTTACAAAGTTGAGAAAGTTGAGGAAAAGTTTCTTCATGTACCTTACTCAAGTATGAACACTAAGAGTTAGAGATAAGATATATTCACTCCTTTAGATTCCGTTTCCCATTCCGTAACTATTGTTTTGCTTTCTATCCTTCCATCCTCCTCCAAAGATGTACATTATTAATATGTTGACTTGGTAGATCTTTCTTATCAGCATTTTTTCATTATAAATTATAATTTACTATGTATAATCCTTTTAAACTTTATTTTGTAAGTGTTCTCAAAGTTACTACATGGCCTTTGTAAATATTTCAATTATTGTATTATACTCAAATGACTGGACAAGTCAATGAATTTAATTATTGCCATTTCTTGGAAGAAAGAGTTGTCTTTGAACTTTTACAATTAAAAAATAATGTTGCTACAGTAAGCATAATGTTTTGCATAAATATTTTTCTTCATTTCCATTTATTTCATCAGGAAACATTCTCGGACTGAGAATTGCCAGATCAAAGTATGAATACTTGTTTCAATTACATACTGCCAAAATGTTTATTTCAAAGTAGTTGTCCTAATTTATACTTTCACAATCTGTTGACATTTTCTTTTGTTATTGTTATTATTGTATATCAAGGAAAAAATACACTGTTCCATGCAATGTCTTTAATAATTATTGAGGGTAACACTGATTATTATTCAAAAGACTAGAGATGGCTAGGCTTTCTGTGAATGTCTTTTGAAATTTTTCATACTCCTGAATGATCGGCATGATGCTAAATAAAAAGTAGCTGTGCAGCTTGAATATCCCCATCCTAACCTTTTCAAATATTTTTACCTTCAAGCATCTCCCCTATGCCTTTACTTAATGAAGAGTTGCCTTAAAACACAAAACAAACAAATAAATTATACATTCTACTATTTAACTATCTTGACTCTGTTGATTAATTATTTTTCCTAAAAACAAGCCTTCGTAATTTTTACAGAATTGTGTTCTTATTTTTTAAATTGTCCTTGGTGCAGTTGGTTCCTTTTTGAGTATTACATCACATATATTTTTGACCCACTGATATTTTTACAATGTTTCCTCTTTCCAGATGTTCATTAGTCCTTATGGAATTTGACATGTGACTAGATGTTGTCTTTACTAAAGGAAAGTTTTGATCTCTAATATTAAATTACTTGAAACATGCATCACAGCAGAACATATATTAGAGAAGAAAATGCTAAAAAGAGATGTTTACCTCCAGAGGAACCCTCTTAAGTATTCACTTGGGTACTGATCAGTGCATGCATCTGAGGAAACTTCTGAAGACATGGGAAATAACTACTTGAAAGGATTAGCGGAAACAGTGTCTAAAGCTCACATAGAGCTCAACTAGTGCCCATTTCCTATGAGCAGAGTAGAAACCTCATAATTCATTGGACACAAGTTAGAGTATTAAGAAAGGCCTTTCTCCTGTTCTGCAATAAAATTAATCCTCCACTAAATACTGCTCTGGCCCGATTTAGCAAAGCTTAAGAAGAAAGGAAAGGATCAAACTACTTTCAAGAATATTTTTAGGAACATAAAAATATGCAACAGCTGATTAGGTAAAATATACATTGTCTGCCATATGATTTAAAAAATGAACAAACGCATGCAATGAAGCAGTAAAATAGAACCTATAAGAAAGGAGAATCTAGTCACTAGCCAATCACTAGTGACAGATGACAGAATTAAAAGACATGCATATTTATAGTTATTTTAGCAATATGTAATATGTCCAAAAAGCTAGAAGAAGAAAGACTAAAAAAATTTTAGTAGAAATACAGAAGATAGGAAAAAGACCCCAAACAAAATTATAGAGACAAAATCAAGAATTTCTGAGATAAAAAAATACTGTATGTGAGATCAATGACAGATTAGACATTGCAGAAGAAAAGATTAGTGAACTTGAAGACATACCAACAGACGCTATCCAAAATTAAACAGCAAGAGAAAAACATTTTGAAAACATAAAACATCTTTGAATTGTTAGCCAAATTCAAAAAGCCAAATGTATATGAAATTTCCATCTGGCATTATATTTCTTCTCTTTGCAGACGTTCCTTGAATATACTTTACAGAGAATTTTTGTTGGTAACAATTTGCCTTTGTATATACAAAAGCATCACTATTTTGTCTTTTTAAAATAAATATAGTTTTTTAAATGTTCTATTTTCTTTAATTGTGCATTATTTCTTTATTGAACAAAATACTTATTTTGTTACTCTAGATAATGTGTCTTTTTCTTTCTGGCTACTTTTCAGAGTTTCCCTTTTATCAGCTTTTAATCAATTTTAATATGATGTGACTTGGCATCATTTTTATCATGTTTCTTTCTCTTGGTCTTGCTGTTGCTTCTTCAATTTGGGGTTTCATAGTTTTATAAAATTTAAAATATTTTTAGATAACTGTTTAAAATATATTACCAGATCTCCCTCTGATGCTGCTTTTTGGGAACTGCAATTAAACACATACTTGACTTGTGGATGTTGGTCCATATAAACAATCATATTAAATATAAATGATTTTAATTTTCCAGCTAAAAGTCAGAGATCATCAGATAGGATTTTACAAAAAAGCAAGACCCAACTATATAATGCTTACGATAGACAGTTTATATGTAAAAACATTGGTTTGTTTTAAAAAATGAACCAGGCACGGTGGCTCACGTCTATAATCCCTGCACTTTGGGAGGCTGAGGCGGGTGGATCATGAGGTGAAGAGATCGAGACCATCCTGGCTAACACGGTGAAACCCTGTCTCTATTAAAAATACAAAAAAAAAAAAAAAAAATTAGCCGGGCATGGTGGCGGGCACCTGTAGTCCCAGCTACTTGGGAGGCTGAGGCAGGAGAATGGCTTGAACCCGGGAGGCAGAGCTTGCAGTGAGCCAAGATCCTGCCACTGCACTCCAGCCTGAGTGACAGAGCGGGACTGTGTCTCAAAAAAAAAAAAAAAAGAAAAAAATGTATACTAAGATTAATCAGTAAAAACTGAAGTAGCTATATTAATATTAGACAAAGCATACTTCAGTACCAGAAATATCAGAGATTAAAAAGGTTAGTTAACAAAGAATAAAGTGCTCAATGCATCAAAAGGACACAATCATTATAAACACTAATGCAGTAAATTATTGAACTTCAAAATATTTGAAGCAAAAAAATGAGACAGTTGCAAGGGGAAATAAAATTCAAAATTATTATTAGAGATTTTAACATTGCTTTCTCAATAACTGATAAATAAGCAAGAGAAAATAGTAAGGGTAAGAAAGAACTGAGCCACACTATCAACACCAGGTTGACTTCAGAGACTTAATGGACCACTGTATCCCAAACATAAAAATACACATTTAGTTGTACATGTAATATTTACCAAGGACAGATGTTAGCACACTTTTTCTGCAAAAAGCAATTAGTGTTTTAAGCTTTTCAGGCCTTTGTAGTTTCTGTCACATGTTCTTGTTTGTTTTTGCAATCCTTTAAAAATGTAAAAATCACTCTTAGCTTATCAGCCACACAAAAAGAAGCCCAAGGCCATATTTGCCCTGCAGGTCATAGTTTGCCAACCTGTGTTCTGTGACATCAAATGCATCTTAAAAAATATAAAAAACATTCAGCTTACAAAGTATGATCTCTGACGTGGTAGAATTTAATTTGAAATCACAAACAAAAAGATATTTTGAAAACACCCAAGTAATTAGAAACCAAAAAAAAAAAAAACTTTCAAAAAACTTATGAGTCAAGAAACTCTACAAAGGGGAAATTAGAACATATTCTGAACTGAAGAAAAACGGAGAAAAAAGCACATATTTTCAAAATCTGTGGGATGTGACTATAGCCATATTTATTAGACAATATATAAACATAAATGCCTAATAAAGAAGAAAGGTCTGAAATTAGCGACTTCAGTTTTTTCTCCTTAAGAACTAGAAAGTGAGAGCAAATACAGACCAAAAGAAACATAAGAATTTGGGGCAAAAGCTTGAAGTGGAAACAAATGAAACAGGAAAGAGAAAAAAGAAAAAAAAGTCAATGGATCAAAGTTAATTATTTGATGATATCAACAAAATCGACAAAATTCCAGAGCCAGACTGATCAGAAAAAAAAAGAGAGAAAGTATAAGTTAGCTGCTGTAGGAACATGAAAGGAGACATTATAGATTTAAAGACATTAACAGGATAACATTATGAATAATGTTATGCTAATAAAATTGACAATTTAGGCAAAATGAGCATGCATTACAATGCATAAACTACCAAAGTAAATGATAGTTTACTCAAATGGAATTAGATAGCTTTAATAACCTTATATCTGTTAAATAAGTTACTTTTGCAGTGAAAAAAAATAAAAAAAAAACCCTTCTAAATACAAAATAAAACACCAGACCAAGATGACTCCAATGGTGAATTCTACCAAACATTTCAGGAAAATACTGTATGAATTTTAAACAAACTCTTCCAGAAAATGTGTGACGAAGGAATATTTGCAAACTAATGTTATCAGGAAAGTCTTCACACTATTACAAAAATTGGACAAAGACATGTTATGAAAATTAAACTATAAATGACTATCCTTCATGAACACATACAGAAATTCTTAAGAAAATTTTAGCAAAGTAAATCCAACAATATATGAAAGAATAGAATACCAGGACCAAGTAGAATTTATTGCAGGAATGATGCATAACTTACTTTATTATTTACAAATTAATCAATAATATTGACAATGTTAACTAAATAAAATAGACACATGATAATCTCATAGATGCAGAAAATATATTTGACAAATTCTAACATCCATTCCTGACAAAAATTCTTAGAAAACTAGAAATAGAATGATACTTCTCAAACTACAAAAGACATTCAAAGAAAGTCTGTAGGTAACATCATGTTTAATAATGAAAGCCTCTTTTAAATAATAATTGTTTTCCCCCTTAAATCAAGAACAAGGCAAGGATGTCCAGTCTCATCAATTCTATTCAACATTGTATTACAAGTGCTAGCCAGTGCAGTCAGGCATGAAAACAAAATTAACTGCATCCATATTGAAAATAAATAATTAAAAGAATAAATAATTTGGTCTTTATTCACAGATACATGATGATTTATATAGAAAATCCAGTGGAATCTACAGAAAAGCTGGTAATGAGAGTTTAGCAGAATTTCAGAATACAACATCAATACGTAAAATCAATTGTGCTTCTATATACTAATAATGGGTAATCAGACGTTGATATTTAATTGATATTCATTACAAGAATTAAAATATATGAAATATTTGAGATAAATCTGGCAAAACAAATGGAAGACTTTTACACTGAAAATGATAAAACATTGCTGAGAGAAATTTTTACAAAATATCTTAGTAAAGAGAGACATATAATTTTCATCAGTCAGAAAATTCGATATTATTCAGGTATCTTAGATATGACACCAAAGCATGATCTACTAAATAAAGTATTGGTAAATCAGACTTCATCAAAATTAATAACTTTTGGTATTTCAAAAACGCTGTTAAGAGAATGAAAATACAAACCCTAGACTTGGAGAAAATATTTGTTAATCACATATTTGATAATGGATGTGTATTCTGAATATATAATACACTCTCAAAATTTACAATAATAAGAAAACAGACAACTAATACCTAGGAAGATATATGGATGGCAAATAAGCACATGAAAATATTCTTAACATTACTAATTATAAGTGACATGCAAATTAAAACTATGATGAGATATTACCACTGATCTATAAAAAGAGCAAAAATTTAAGTATGTGACCATACCAACTATTAATGAGGATGTAGAGTAACTGGAACTCTTCATGCATTGGTGCTGAGAATGTGAAAAAAAACAACAACTTTGGAAAATAATGTGGCAGTTTTCTAAAAAGTTAAATATAAACCTACCATAAGATCCAATTATTCTACTCTTTCGTGTTAGTACTAAATAAAATGAAAGTATGTGCCTATATACAGACTCATACACAAATGTGTTCAGAAGTTTTACTTGTGATAGCAAAAATTAAAAACAACTCAACTTTTCATCAACAGATAAATATGAAAACACATTATGATATATGCATACAATAAATTCTACTCTACAATAAAAAATATTACATTTGGTACATTCTACTACACGAATGAGTCTCAAAAGAATTATTCTGAGAAAAGATTTAAGATTTAAAAAAAGTATCACACTGCATGAACAATTTCATGTATTTAAATTCTACAAAAAGACACAAACCAGTAGCGTGATTGTTGAGGGGAGAAGAGAGAGGTATTACAAAGGGACATGTGAAAACTTTTTGGAGTGATGCATATATATAATGTATTGATTATGGTGATTATGGTGAGTATGTATGCACATTGAAACTTACCAAATTATATATTTTCAGTATGCAGTTTATTGTATGTTAATTACGCCTCAACAAAGCTGTTAAAATTATTTTGTATTCTGACAACTATTAAACATTAATTATGGCGTTCCCTTAACCTCTCACTAAATTTTAATGGTTTTAGGTAATAATAGTACACACTTTTCAATTGAATAAATATCATTAAAGAAGAAAACAAATGAGTATAAAACAAATTAATATATCTTTGTCTGGACCCAGAACATTTAGAAACCTGACAGAAATCAAGGCAAGTTTTTTTTTTTTTTCTAACTTTTATTTTAGGTTTGAGGGTACCTGTGAAGGTTTGTTACATAGGTAAACATGTGTCATGGGGGTTTGTTGTACATGTTATTTCATCACTCAGGTGTTAAGCCCAGTACCTGATACTTATCTTTTCTGCTCCTTTTCCTCCTCCTACCCTCCACCCTCAAGTACATCCCAGTGTCTGTTGTCTCCTTATTTGTGTTCATAATTTGTTATTATTCAACTCCCACTTGTAACTGAGAACATGTGGTATTTGGTTTTCTGTTCCTGCGTTAGTTTGCTAAGGATAACAGCCTCCAGCTCCATGCATGTTCCCACAAAAGACGTGATCTTGTTCTTGTTTATGACTGCCTGGTATTCCGTGGTGTATATATACCACATTTTCTTTATCCAATCTGTCATTGATAGGCAACAAATGGATGTAGACTGAATTATTTTGGTGAACAAACTAGGAAATATCATAACTGGTCTTCTGCACATGTCTACATCTTAGCACCTCTATTTGAAAGGAAGAAGCAAAGATTCAACTGATTCCTTAACATCAATGTATAATCCTAATGAGAAAGACATGCACATTTTGTACATTACATAGAAGGAGATGAGTGGGAGATTAAGAAATGGATTCAATAAAGATCGTAGCCCAAACTATTTACATTTAAGTCATCAGAAAATATTCTTATTTTTACATATTTTTGCCAGTTTCATTTCTTCTGCATTTTTAACCTGTAAAGACCAGTACATGTTCATAAACAGAAAGTACAACCATCAGATTCATTTATGTATCTCTTATTTAATATTCAGGTCAAGAATAATCATGTCAGGAAGGATTTTTCATTTCATCAAACAATAAATATTTCAGTATTATATGTTAATAAGTAAGGCCTTGAGCTAAGTATGTGGGGGATAAACAAAACGGTATCACCTCTGCCTTCCTGGAACTTACAATCTAATTGAGAGGATGAGAATAATTATAGCTCAGTAAATTATTAGTGTTCAAGAGTGAAGAAAAGTTCTAGAAATGGGTGAAATGATAAAAGCTAATATGCCCTCACTTAGAACTTGAGTAATCAGATAGTGGAAGAAAGCATTGAGAGTTTCATTTTTACTTTATATACTTGTTCCTAATTAACACAGAGCACCTTTTTATATTTATAAATTATCTTGGAAAATCAGAATCCATTCCCTCTGATATTAGAATAAATATCAAAACCCTCAGCATTGCTTTCAGGCCCTTTGCAATCTGACCTCTGCCTTCCTTTCAGTCTTAATTTCCCTGGGGGTTCTTCCTTGTCTTATCACAGCACTCTGTTATTTCCTTTGCAGCAATTATTAAAACCTGCAATGACTTTAAATCTATCTATCAATTTTTTAATATTCCCCATTATTCTTTGGTCATCATTTTTTTTTGCAACTGCTTATCATGGTGCAGGGAATCAACAAATACTTGTGCAATGAATGAGTGGCTAGCTACAAAACTATTAAATTCCTATAGACAAACTTCACAGAAATGTCTGTTAATTCTAAAAATATCTATACAGTTTTATCAAGGGACATAAACAATTCTTTCATAAGTAAGTATTCTATAACATTGGATAGAAAGATGCAATATTTTAAAGATGGTATATCTCTTCAAATAAATGTACAACTCTAATAAAATCACAATCAAAATCCCAAGTGGACCTTTAAACCTCAGGTTTAGTTTTTATATAGTTGATTTGGATGAATTAACTGGTAAAAATTATTAAATGATTTGATATAGAGAAATTATAAGGTAGGGAGCAGTTGCTTCCTTTTTAAGATACTGGAACATATAACAAAAAAAATCAAATGTAAAATTTAGGTATTAGAAAAATAGAGTGACAAATGAATGTACCAGAAAAAGAGGAAAAAAAAACTTCAAATTTTACCTAATAATAGTAATATTTCATAGCTACCATATGTATTATGCATTTTCTCAGTTACAAATATGAAAATATGTGAGAAATAACATAATTTCTATCTCACACGTTATTTCTGACTGAATTTCAAAATAATTATTATAAAATATTGTAAGTTGGACACTAACATATTTCAATATTTTTCCACTTGTCTGAGTATCCCTTCATGTGTGTATGTGTCTAATAGTAAAGAAGAGTTTTTAAAATTTGAAGCAAGGGAGAAAACCATGTATTAGTACATAAAAAATTATGTAGTCAAAAGCCAAATAAAATGGAAAAAAATAATAGGTGGAAAAAATACTTGCAGTATAATGATCATCAGGAAGCATTAATCCTATATGAAAGGGTTCTTGAAACCAACATAAACAATTAAACATACCTATTAGAAAAAATATAAAAATGAAAGGAAATTTTCAAAAAAGAAGTAAAAAATGGCCCACAAAATACATGAGTATACACAGAAATATATATATATATATATATATGAATCAAACTCAATGTCAAGTAAATATAAAGTATTATGACAGTAGGTAGTATTTCTCAGCTGTTACTTTTTCAAAAGTGATATATTTTTAATGAAAATAATTAGGGCTGGTTAGGAAGTTTCAGCTGGTCAGGAAGGCATTATAAATCTGATAACATGAGTCACTATTTTACACTGTTGGTCCTCCATATCTGCCGATTTGGCGTCTTCTGATTCAACCAACTGCAGATCAAATATTTTCCTGAAAAAAAAAAACCAAAAACAATAAGGAATAGCTACAGCAACAAAAAATACAAACAAAAATACAGTATAACAATGACTTACATAATATTTACATTGTATTAAGTATTATAAGTAATCTAGAGATAGTTTAATTTAAAGTATACGGAGGATGTACATAAATTATATGCAAATACTAAGCCATTTTATATAAGAGACTAGAGCATCCATGGAATTTGGTATCCGAGGGTCAGTCCTGGACCTAATACTCCGCCTACACCCAAGGACTGCACTTACACCGTTTTGAAGAATAATTCCTCTTCTAACATTTTTATGGAAAGTTATTTATCACAGTATTAATTTAATAAGACATTGAAAACCACCAAGTGACTAACAATATAGAATTGATTAAATTGCATTACTCATATAATATATTCGTAGTCAGATATTAGAAATAATTCTTTAGATGAATATGTAATAAAAGGAAAAATTCTCAATTTTTATCATTGATTTAAAAAACTACACAGTGATATAGAATATACTCTCAGGTTTTTGAAAAATTGTTTGAAGGCATTATAAAAATTAAAACAATGCCTATTTCCAACTAGTGTTTTGGATGAACTTCATGCAATTTTGTGTTTTTTCTTTATTATGCAAATTTATACAATAAACTTTTATTAATTTTATGAACATTATAGAACCTATAAAAGCTATTTTCTTAATAAAAATATTTGCATAGCATTTTTCTTGCTTGCTTCTTTTTGTTTGTTTACTGGGGGATTGTAGTAGATGGTGTGTTTTTAATTTAATGTAATAAAAATTCACATGCCCTGGGGTATTTCGTTTTATGATTTTCACCCATGGGGCCATTATTTCCTTGTTAAGTGTCTTCACATAGAAAAACAGTCAGCATATATACTGAGAAGTGCCTTTCCTAAATAAACAGAATAACATTGAAAGTAGCTACTGGGCAGAAAGTCTCTCTTCGGGAATTCTGCTGTTAGGTCTCTAGGTTCCCATTCAAAGATGTGGTGTAACAATTTCACAGTTGGAATCCAAATAGTATTAATAGTCATTCTATGTTTCCCCAAAGGGGCCAGCATAACTTCTTTTCATAATAAGGTCTGTATAGCATAGGAACAAAAGTATGGAAAAAAAGAAGAATCCACGATTACTGTGCCTGGCTGCTGCTTGACTGCTGGCTATGCAAATGAGCAACCTGCCACCGCAGGCAAGCTGATGGAACTCTCTCAATCCGTTTTCTCCTTTGAAAATATATGAGCATACTGATTCTTAATTTGCATAATTTCGTGACGATTAAAATTAAAATGTTGAAAGCACCAGGCTTCTTATTATGTTTTATCATGGTGGGTCTTATGATATGGGATCTTTCAGCAAGGCTGAAACTGTATAAAACTATGTATTGTTTCTAGCAATGGCACAACAAAGTGCTGTGGTCCAGCAACATACTAAATATGGGTATGTAAATTCACAAGATTGTTTTCCTGTTGTGCCATATGGATACAATCTCATGACATTAAAGCCATTTGCAGATGACATTAAAGATGAGACTATGATTTTACTTTACAGTTTAATATATCTCCTGAGATTCTTCTCAATTAGCCATCACATTAGTAGTTTAGACATTTGTAAATATGTTTACTAAACAAATTAGAGAATGGTATAAAATAGCATTGCCCCAGGCAAAACCTCTGATTGATATTACCAGCCTGCTGATTTTCTCTTATTTAACTCAATAGCTTTTGGTTTGTGTAGTGTTAGTCTTTGTGATGAGAAATTAAATTTTAAAACCATGGTGACAGTGTGTCAGGAAACAAATATCTGTATCTGTCTATCTATCTGTCTATCTAGGTTTTTTTTTTTTTTTAGGTGGAGTCTCGCCCTTGTCACCTAGGCTGGAGTGCAATGGCGCGATCTCAGCTCACTGCAACCTCTGCCTCCCAGGTTTAAACTATTCTCCTGTCTCAAGCCTCCCGAGTAGCTGTGATTACAGGTGTGTGCCACCATGCCTGGCTAATTTTTTTATATCTTTAGTAGAGACGGGGGTTTCACCATGTTGGCCAGGCTGGTCTCGAACTCCTGACCTCATGATCTGCCTGCCTCAGCCTCCCAAAGTGTTGGGATTACAGACGTGAGCCACCGTGCCTGACCCTATCTATCTATCTATCTATCTATCTATCTATCTATCATCTATTCACAAATGAATAGATTGGCATAAAATTTCAACAAAATATACATTAGTTTCTACATATTCCATCTACTGTCAATTCTGAGTTTAGCAGTATGCATACTTGGCAAAAGTATATTACCACTTATAGACCATAAGCTATCAAACACACAGCTCTTCTTGAAGTTAGTGAGTGTGAGTTTGTTTGATATGGCCTTATAGAAATGCTCATACTGTTCTGCTTGCAGTTGGAATATGCATAAGTATGGCAGCCAACTAGTCCATGAATATTGACAGGGAGGGCTACGTATCAGTATCAGTGCTCACCATCAGAAGTGGGAAACAAAATGTCTTTATATGTTTATGTATGCAAAACAGTCTGTGGCTCTATGATAGACGCCTGGATCCAATCATTTTTATGAACAGACACTTCTCAAAAGAAGACATTTATGCAGCCAACAGACACATGAAAAAATGCTCATCATCACTCATCATCAGAGAAATGCAAATCAAAACCACAATGAGATACCATCTCACACCGGTTAGAATGGTGATCATTAAAAAGTTAGGAAACAACAGATGCTGGAGAGGATGTGGAGAAATAGGAACACTTTTACACTGTTGGTGGGAGTGTAAAGTAGTTCATTGTAGAAGACAGTGTGGCGATTCCTCAAGGATCTAGAACTAGAAATACCATTTGACCCAGCCATCCCCTTACTGGGTATATACCCAAAGGATTGTAAATCATGCTACTATAAAGACACATGCACATGTATGTTTATTGCAGCACTATTCACAATAGCAAAAACTTGGAACCAACCCAAATGTCCATCAGTGATAGACTGGATTAAGAAAATGTGGCACATATATATACCGTGGAATACTATGCAGCCATAAAAAAGGATGAGTTCATGTCCTTTGCAGGGACATGGATGAAGCTGGAAACCATCATTCTGAGCAAACTATTATAAGGACAGAAAACCAAACACTACATGTTCTCACTCATAAGTGGGAATTGAACAATGAGAACACTCAGACACAGGGTGGGGAACATCACACACTGGGGCCTGTCATGGGGTGGGGGACTGGGGTAGGGATAGCATTAGGAGAAATACTTAATGTAAATGATGAGTTAATGGGTTCAGCGAACCAACATGGCACGTGTAAACCTATGTAACAAACCTGCATGCTGTGCACATGTACCCTAGAACTTAAAGTATATATTAAAAAAAAGATCACTTTCATTCATTCGGTTATTTCATCCACTTATTTATTCATTCCTTCACAATGATTATCCCCTATTAAGTGCAAGACACTGTATGGTGCTTTCTTTGTAACATAGTGTAATTAATTAACTACCCTTTCTAAAACACAACTGTGTCTTTGTTTACTTAAGCTTGTGCCTAATGACCCCAGCATTTTGTGAAATGGATTTTTGTTTACCCCAATCACAATTGTATTTGCTTGGATGAGCAGAAAAAGGCAAGAAAGAGCATGTTAAAAAATAAGAAACAATTTCCTATAATCCTTCTACCCAAGGGTCGTGTGCATACAGACATGTACACACACATACACACACCCATGCATATTTCTAATATTAGTAAAGTTTTTAGTACTTTTTTTTAATCAGCTATTTAGTACTAAACCTGAATAAAGATGCCATGAGAACAGTTTTCATAATCTTGGCTGTAGTAATCTCTGTGCTCCCCCTGGTCTGAAGGACAACTGATTCAGACCTAGCACACAAACCACAACACTGTTAGGAGGTATTCAGAATGGCTAAGATTGAAAAAAATCTGGTGCATGAATATGTGAACAAGGGTGACTCTTTTTGGAAAGAGAAGTATATCTTTACTCTCAGTTAGAAGCATGTATTGGGAGAAATATTTTCTAATACAAAGGCCCAGGATGGGAAGGAAATTTTGAAAGTTTAACCTACCCTGGCATATCTTGGAAGCCTAGAACTGGTTTTCTTCCCCGTGAATTATTCAATCCTTTTTCCTTCTTTTCCTCAAGGTTATTTAGGGTGAAAACAAGAGACTACTTATATTATGGATTCCAATACTGAGAAATGGAAGATAATGAAGGCAAGGAAAGAATCAATGATTATCAGGGCTGCCAGCTGACAGCATCCATGTCACATGTAAGTGAATCTAATCCCTTCCCTTGTGTCTCTTCAAAGCCTTGCATCATTTGAAGGATCACAGAGTCTCTGTTAAACTTTTAGCTGCCATTGTGTTTTTGATATAGGTAAAACTGATTACTAAGTCACATGCTTTTCTTTTTCACCATTATTCACAATTTAACAGCTAATATGAAATGCCAATCTGCCACTAATGGAAAATTGATTTTGGAATCAATTAAACAGCCAACTCAGTTAAGAAGACCACATAGAGAAGTTTTATCAGCAGCCTCTGTTCCCAATGGAAGTCTCTGTTAAGTTTCTCTGGCTGAGAACTTAGTACTAATTCACAGCTCTCTTGCAATCCAAAGAACAATTTGCACGTTTAGCTATTGAACATGGAAGGATAATTTTACTATGAGGACTCTAATTTTAGGGTTACCACAAGGTAAGATAAATGAGGACTCTAATTCCAGGGTTACCACAAGGTAAGAAAAATTATACCTTTGGAAAGATAATGTAAATTGTATTTAAAAGTTATGGCCAAAGAAAAATACTTAAGTATGGCTTATTTTTTCCATCCCTAACCCTACGAATTTTATGATTCTTGGGTGTCAGACTAAATGTTTCAAATAACAATTTTTTTTAACTTTTATTCTAGGTTCTGGGGTACATGAGAAGGTTTGTTATATATGTAAATTTCATGTTACAGGGGTTTGGTATACAGACTATTTTGTCACCAAGGTAATACGTATTGTACCTGATAGGTAGGTTTGTTTGTTTGCTTGTTTGTTTGTTTTTTGAGACAGAGTCTTGCTCTGTTGCCCAGGCTGGAGTGCAATGTGACCTTGGCTCACAGCAACCTCGGCTCACAGCAACCTCCGCCTCCCGGGTTTAAGCGGTTCTCCTGCCTCAGCCTCCCAAGTAGCGGGTACTACAGGAGCATGCCACGATGCCTGGCTAATTCTTGTATTTTTAGTAGAGATGGGGTTTCACCATGTTGGCCAGGCTGGTCTTGAACTCCTGACCTCAAATGATCTGCCCACCTCAGTTTTCCAAAGTGCTGGGATTATAGGTGTGAGCCACTGTGCCTGACCCTGATAAGTAGCTTTTGATCCTCACCTTCCTCCCTCCGTCTACTCTCAAGTAAGCCCTAGTGTCTGGTATTCCCTTCTTTGTATCCATATGTACTCAATGTTTAGCTCTTACTTATAAATAAGAACATGAATTATTTGGTTTTCTGTTCCTGTGTTAGTTTGCTTAGAATAATGGCCTCCAGCTCCATCCATGTTGCCGCAAATAAGATCTCTATTTTTATGACTGCATAGGATTCCATGATGTATATGTACCACATTTTCTTAATCCAGTATACTGTTGATGGGCACTTAGGTTGATTCCATGTCTTTACTATTGTGAATAGTGCTATGATGAACATATGTGTGCATGTGCCTTTATGGTAGAATGATGAATATTCCTTGGAATATATATGCAATTATGGGATTGCTAGGTTGAATGGTAATTCTGCTTTGAGTTCTTTGAGAAATTGCCAAACTGCTGCCCACAATGGCTGAACTAATTTACATTCCCAACAGCAGTGTATAAGTGTTCCCTTTTCTCTGCAACCTCACCAGCATCTGTTATTTTTTGACTTTGTAATGATAGCCATTCTGACTGCTGTGAGATGGTGTTTCATTGTGGTTTTGATTTGCATTTCTCTAATGATTAGTGATTAGCATTTTTTTTTATGTGATTGTCGGCCACGTGTGTGTTTTCTTTTGAAAAGTGTCTGTTCATGTCCTTTGCCCACTTTTTAACAGGGGTGTTTGGTTTTTGCTTCTTGATTTGTTTAAGCTCCTTATAGACTCTGAATATTAGACTTTTGTTGGATGCACAGTTTGCAAATATTTTCTCCCATTGTGTAGGTTGTCTGTTTACTCTGTTAATAGATTCTTTTGGTGTATGGAAGCTCTTTAGTTTAATTAGGTCTCATTTATCAATTTGTTTGTTGTGGCAATTGCTTTCAGCATCTTTGTTATGAAATCCTTGCCAGGTCCCTTGTCCAGAATAGTATTTCCTAGGTTATCTTCCAGGTTTTTATAGTTTTAGGTTTTACATTTAAGTCTTTAATCTAATTTCAGTTGCATTTTGTGTATGGTGTAAGAAGTGGGTCCAATTTCAATCTTGTGCACATCAACTAACAATCTTAAGATGTGGGCTTGATCATTCTAATATAGCAGATGTGGAAAATGTAATAAAACGTTTGACTAGGTCTGAATTTATCTCCTGGTACACTAGGTTGTAACTTCTAATTACACTACATACTCTTTGTTGAGAATTCACTGTTGCCATACTCTGCACTGTTTTATGTGCATTGTCTCATTTAATGTTCAAATAAGCCCTATGGTCTAGTTACAATTATTCCTCATCATTTTCTAGATGATAAACCTGAGCCTTAGAAAATAAAATTAATATTCCTAAGGTCTCACAGCTAGTGAAAAAGAGAGCAAGATCTTTTAACCAGTCTTTGACTGCATCTTTTATTCTCATCCACTAGACTATGCCATTGTCACCATTGTCACTACTTTATCTGTACTTGCAAATAGAGTTTATATAGATTGTTATTAATAATAGAATGGGCATGTGGACACTGAGAAGCAATAAGGAGGTTAAGTGGATGATAGTGCATGAGTATTGAGATTCAGCCTTGAGAAAGTCAATCAAATTCCCCAGAGTGCTGAGGCTCCTACGTGTCTGGTAGGGTGGAGAGACATGTGGTTAAAGGGGTGAGCTGAACAAGGGCCTGAATTTTCCAGTGAGTTCTATTCTGTTTCCTCATGTTGTTTATTTGAGGGCTGTCAAAGATGTACAGCACTTTATGCAGCAGAGAGGAATTAAAGCAGACCTTGCCTGTGCACATACTTCCAAAACAAACAAACAAAATTTCTCCCTTATCCAACCTTTTAAGTATGCCAATGAAGTCTTTGCAGAGCTTTTCCAATGAGAGTATCCTAGATACTTGGGGTCATGGCATTACCTTTACATTAGGGAGACAGAAGCTGCAATCTAAACAAAGTAAACAAATCTGCTAGTGCTTGCCTCTTAAACTAGCCAGGTAGTAGGGTATTTGAGAGTTTAGATAGCCATGCATGTTATGTAGGCAGGAAGCAGACAAATGTCAGTAGTACTGAGGGTGGTCTGAAAATGTTGACTTAATAAATTCAGACAGTCTCCTGTGAAATTTTCTAATATCCTCAAATATGGATCATTCCTCTTCCCACCCACAATGGCTGAATCATCATCTAACACAGAGTAGAAAAGTCATAAATACTGCCCCCAAAATATACATTTCTCTTGATATACCTTATAGTTTGTGATGAAATAATGTAAAGTAGTGAGGGAGAAGCCTTGTCTTTTTGGGATTTCCTATATACGGAAATTAGATTGTGGCCTACAATGTTTGCTCAAGGGCTTACGAGGACCAAGAGCCTATTTGGAAAGAAAAGACAATGGTGGCAGGGTTTTTAGAAATATCATATATTGAATACATGTAAGTCTGACAATGCTAACTTCTTTAAAATTTTGTTTATTTCAATACCTTTTGGAATACTAGTGTTTTTTTGTTGCATGGATGAATTATATAGTGGTGAAGTCTGAGATTTTAGTGCAACTATCACTGGAGTAATGTACATTGTACCTAATATGCAGTTTCTTATCCCTTGTGCCCCATACTCACCGTGTCCCTTCTGGGTCTTCATAGTCTTCATAGTCTTTTTTTTTTTTTTTTCGAGATGGAGTTCCACTCTTATTGCCCAGGCTGGAGTGCAATCTCGGCTTACTGCAACCTCTGCCTCCAGGGTTCAAGCGATTCTCCTGCCTCACCAGGGTTCAAGCGATTCTCCTGCCTCAGCCTCACGAGTAGCTGGGATTACAGGTGCCAGCCATGATGCCCAGCTAATTTTTTGTATTTTTAGTAGAGACAGGGTTTCACCATGTTGGCCAGGCTGGTCTCGAACTCCTGGCCTCAAGTAATCTGCCTGCCTCGGCCTCCCAAAGTACTGGGATTACAAGCATGAGCCACCACACCCGGCCCTCCATAGTCTTTTATATCACTCTGTATGCCTTTGTATACCTGTAGCTTAGCTACCACTTATAAGTGAGAACATATGATATTTGGTTTTCCATTCGTGAGTTACTTCACTTAGAATTATAGCCTCCAGCTCTATCCAAGTTGCTGCAAAAGACATTATTTCATTCTAATTTACAGGTGAGTAGTACTCCATGTTGTATATGTACCTCATATTCTTTATCCACTCATTGGTTGATGGGCACTTAGGTTGATTCTGAATTTTCCAGTGAGTTCTATTCTGCAATTGTGAATTGTGCTTTGCACCACATAATACATGCAGGTATGGTTTGATATAATGACTTATTCTCTTTTGGGTAGATACTCAGTAGCGGGATTGCTGAATCAAATGGTAGATCTACTTTTAGTTCTTTCAGCTATCCTCAAACCATTTTCCAAAGAAGTTGCACTAATTTACATTCCCATCAGAAGTGTTTAAGTGTCCTCTTTGCACCACATCCACGCCACCATCTATTGTTTTTTGACTTGCTAATAATGGCCCATCTTGTAGGAGTAAGATGATATCTTATTGCAGTTTTAATTTGCATTTCGCAGTGATGTTGAGCATTGTTTCATATGTCTGTTTGCCATTTGTATATCTTCTTTTGAGAAATGTCTGTTTATGTCATTTGCCCACTTTTGAGTGGGATTATTTGTTTTCTTCTTGCTGATTTGTTTGAGTTCCTTGTGGATTATGGATATCAGTTCTTGGTTGGATGCATATTTTACAAATATTTTCTTCCATCCTGTGGGTTGTCAGTTTACTCTGATGATTATTATTTTTGCTCTACAGATGCTTTTTTGGTGTAATTATTTCCCATTTATTTATTTTCATTTTTGTTACATTTGATTTTGGGGCCTTAGTCATTAATGTTTGCCTAGGCCAATGTTCAGAAGAGTTTTTCCTAGGTTATCCTCTAGAATTTTTATGGTTTCAGGTTTTAGAATAAGTCTTTGACCAGTCTTCAGTTGATTTTCGTATAAGGTGAGAGATAAAGATCCAGTTTCATTCTTCTACGTGTGGCTAGCTAGTTTTCCCAGCACCGTTTATTAAATAGGGTGCTCTTTCCCTAGTTTATGTTTTGGTATGCTTTGTCAAAGGTCAGTTGGTCTTAAGTATTTGGTTTTATTTCTGTGTTCTCTATTCTATTCTGTTGGTCTTTGTGCCTGCTTTTATACCAGTACCATTCTGTTTTGAAACTATAGCCTTATAGTATAATTTAAAATCTGGTAATCCAGATTTGTTCTTTTTGCTTAGGATTGCTTTGGGTATTTGGGCCCTTTTTTTGGTTCCCTATGAATTTTAGGATTTTTTTTTAAATTCTGTAAAAAATGATTTGGTATTTTTGGTAGTAATTGCATTGAATCTATAGATTGCTTTGGGCAACATGGTCATTTTCATGATATTGATTATTCCAATCCATGAGCATGGGATGTGTTCCTATTTGTTTATGTCACTTATGATTTCTTTTAGCCGTGTTTCATAGTTCTCTTTGTTGAGATACTTCACTTCCTTGGTTAAGTATAATCTTAGGGGTTTTTTTTATTGTTTTTGTAGCTGTTTTAAAAGGGATTGAGTTCTTAATTTGATTCTCAGTTTTATGGTTATTGGCGTATAGCCATGCTACTAATTTGTGTACGTTGGTTTGTAACCTGACACTTTACTGAATTTGTTTATCAAATCCAGGAGTCTTTTGGAGAAGTCCTTAGGGTTTCCTAGGCCTATGATCATATCATCAGCACACAGCAATACTTTGTCCTCCTCTTTTCCAGTTTGGATGTCCTTTATTTGTTTTTCTTGCCTGATTGTTCTGGATAGGACTTCCAGTACTACGTTGAATAGAACTGGTGGAATTGGGCATCATTGTCTTGTTCCTGTTCTCAGGGGGAATGCCTTCAACTTTTCCCCATTCATTGTGATGCTGGTTGTGGCTTTATCACAAATGGCTTTTATTATTTTGAGGTAAGTTCCTTCTATGCCTAGTTTATCAAGTGTTTTTATCATAAAGGGATGCTGGATTTCATTGAATGCTTTTTCTTCATCTATTGAAATGATTATAATTCTTGTTATGTGCTGTATCACATTTACTGACTTGAGTGTGATAAAACATTCCTGAATTTGTGGAGTGAAACCCTTTTGATTATAGTGTATTATAATCATTTTGATGTGCTGTGGGATTGAGTTAGGTGGTATTTTGTTGAGGAGTTTTGCATCTATGTTCATCAGGGATATTGGTCTGTTGTTTTCTTTTTTTAAAACATCCTTTCTTGATTTTGGTATCAGGGTGATAATGGTTCATAGAATAAGTTAAGGAGGATTCTCTTTTTCTCAGTCTTTTGGAATAATGTCAGTGTAATTGGCACCAGTTCTTTCAAAGTCTGGAAGCATCAGCTATGAATCCCTCTGTCCCTGGGCTTTTTTTTGTTGGCATTTTTAAAATTACTAATTCAGTCTCATTGCTTGTTATTAGTGTGTTCAAGGTATCTATCTATTTCTTCCTGGTTTAAACTAGGAGGGTTGTATGGTTCCAGAAATTTACCCATTTCCACTAGATTTTCTAGTTTATGTGCACTGAGGTGCTCACAGTCGTATCAAATGATCTTTTTATTTCTGTAATGTCAGTTGTAATGTCTCCAGTTTCATTTCTAATTGTCCTCTGTCTTCTTTTGTTGGCTAATACAACTATGGTCTATCAATTTTGCATATCTTTTCAAAGAACCAGCTATTTGTTTCATTCATGTTTTGTATTTTTTTGTTTCAATTTCATTTAGCTCTGCTCTGATCTTTTTCATTTCTTTTCTTCTTCTAGCTTTAGGTTTAGTTTGTTCTAGATTGTAGTTTAAGTCCATGTTTTCTTTGTTGACTTTCTGTCTCGATGATCTTCTAGTGCCGTCAGTGGAGTATTGAAGCACCCCACTATTATTCTGTTGGTATCTATCTCATTTTTTGGGTCTAGTAGTAAATGTTTTATGAATCTGGGAGCTGCAGTACTAGATGCATATACATTTATGATTATAATATCATCTTGCTGGATTGATCCTTATATTATTATGTAATGACATTCTTTGTCTTTTTTTTTTTTTTTTTTTTTTTTTTTACTGTTGTTGTTTCAAAGTGACTAGCTATTCCTGCTCACTTTTGGTTTCCATTTGTGTGGAATATCTTTTTCCACTCCTTTACTTGAGTTTATTTGAATCCTTACATCTTAGGTAAGTATCTTAAGACAGCAGATATTTGATTTTTTATCCATTCTGACAATCTGTATCTTTTAAGTGGAGTATTTAGGCCATTTACAATCAATGTTAACATTTAGACGTGAGATATTGTTCCAGTCATCGTGTTGTTACCTAGATACTTTGTTTTTACATTGTGTTATGGTTTTATAGGCCCTGTAAGTTTTATTATATTAAGAGGTTCTATTCTGGTGCCAATCAACCTTTTGTTTCAGGATTTAGAACTCTTTTTAGCATTTCTTGGAGGGCTGGTAGTGTCTGGTAGCAAAAAATTCCATTGGCATTTTTTTTCTCTGAAAATGACTTTATTTCTCCTTCATTTATGAGACGTATTTTTGCTGAATACAAAATTCTTGGCTGACAGTTATTTTATTTAAGGAAGCTAAAGATAGGACTCCAGTCTCTTCTGGCTTATAATTCTGGTGAGAAGTGTGCTGTTAGTCTGATAGATTTTTCTTCATAAGTTACCTTGTGCTTCTGTCTCATTGCTCTCATAATTCTTTCCTTCATGTTGACTTTAGATAGCCTGATGACTATATGACTTGGTGAAGTCCCTTTTGTGCAAATCTCTCAGGAGTTCTTTGAGTTTCTTGTATTTGGATATCTAAATTTCTAGTAAGGCAAGGAAAATTTTCCTCAATCATTCCCCCAAATAAGTTTTTCAAACTTTTTACTTTTTCTTCTCCCTCAGGAACAACCAGTTATTCTTAGGTCTGGCCATTTTACATGATCCCATATTTCTTGGAGACTTAGTTAATTTACTTTTCCTTCTTTTTTTTTTTTTTGAGACAGAGTCTTGCACTATTACCCGGGCTGGAGTGCAGTGGTGTAAACTCCACTCACTGTAATCTCCACCTCCCATGTTCAAGTGATTCTCCTGCCTCCACCTCCCAAGTAGCTGGGATGATGGGTGCCTGCCACCACTCCCGGCTAAGTTTATTTGTATTTTTAGTAGAGATAGAGTTTCACTATGCTGGCCAGGCTGGTCTTGAACTCCTGACCTCATGATCTGCCCGCCTTAGCCTCCCAAATTGCTGGGATTACATGCATGAGCCACCGTGCCTGGCCAGTTAATTTTTTTTATTCTTTTTTTTTTGTGTGTGTATCATTGGGTTAATTTGAAATCCTTGTCTTCGAGCTCTGAAATTCTTTCTTCTACTTGTTCAAGTCTATTTTTAAAACTTTCCACTGCATTTTGTAATTTCCTAAGTGTATCTTTCATTTCCAGAAGTTCTAATTGGTTTTTATTTATAATGTTGATCTCTTTAGAAAATTTTTCATTCATATTTTGATTTAAAAAAATTATGTTAGTTTTCACCTTTCTCTTGTATCTCCTTGAGTAGCTTAAAAATCTACCTTCTGGATTCTTTATCTTGTATTTCAAAGATTAGCCCTTGGTTTGGATCCATTGTTAAAAGCTAATGTGATATTTTGGGAGGGTCATAGAACCCTGTTTGGTCATATTACCAGAATTATTTTTCTGGTCTCTTCTCATTTGTGTGGGTTCTTTCTTTTAATTATTCTTGAATTTATTTTTTATTTGACTGTGTGGTTTTTTTTTTAAATTTCTTTTCTCCCTAAAGGTATGACTTTATAGTTTATTATAGCCTATTTGGCTCTTGGTGCTTTCAAGGATGAAGACTTTGTATGATATTCTTGGTTATAGAGAGTCTTTCTATGACTGTTTTCTCAGTTACTGGTTGTAGAATTGTACTTGGTGTGTGAGCAAGTTCACTGTCTACTATTGGGTTGGAATAGCAGAAGTGTCTTGAAGCTTATCTCATTCCCCTATGAAGTGCACTTTTTACTTATTTTTTTCCCTAGTATTTTTTTTACTGGATTGAATAGTTCAGATTTTGAGCCAATAGGGGAGGTGTCCCTAGGAAGAAACTGGTTGTGGCTAACTCAGGTGGGTACACGCAATACCCAATGGTGGGGAGAGGGTCCCAGCCTTGACAAAAGTGGCTGGGGGAACTCGCAGGGAATCCCACTGAAGTCTTATGATGGGGAAAGGTAGGAGTCACCTCAGCTCCTCTGTCAGGCCAGCAGGAAATAGATCCTCCTCCCAGACATACTCTTGACCCAGTGTTTGGCTATTCAGGTCATATAGGCACCTCTGTTTATCTGCAGGAATGTTGATTGTCCAAGTAGAGAGGAATTATGATTGTATCTCTTGTATAAGCTGGAACCTGGAGAATACTCCATCTGTGGGAATGCAGTGTTCCAGAAAGGTTGCCTATAGGTACACACATGCTGAGCTCCTGTAGTAGAAGCACCAGTTGTTTCTGCAGTGGTGGATGAGGGGGAAAAAGCAGGGTAAAAGGGTCCAAGACCTTTCATGAGTACCAGGTCTGCCTGTCTGTTGAGCTAGAGCTGCAGCCTTTCCCTGCTGAGCCCAGCACAGCAACTGTGCCTCTGCTGAAGAAAACTTCTAACCAGTGGAAAGATCTGGGGCTTGAATCCTACTGTCTGGATTCTTTTGACCCTTGGATTGTACCCTTGATATGGTGCACTGCTCTTTTCCTTAGGAATAGAAGTCCCTGAGAGCCAAACTACTGTGAATGCTACTGCTCCTCCGGATCTAGCTGCACAGTGGGGCTGCCACACTCCAGCCTGGAGCTGGGGAATGTCTATAAGGGATCCAGTGACATGTATGTGTCCTGTCCCCAAGTCTCCTAGCAGCAAGTACCAGCACCCACTCTGATTGGGGTGGCAGGAGAGTGACATAGATTCTGTGAGATTCCTTGGTTATAGATAGCCTTAGCGTGGTGGCTTTCTCAAATGCCAGTTGTAGTAGTAATGAACTGGTCACATGAACAGACTCAGGACCTCCTGGTTAGCCTCAAACAATGGCGATAGCTGAGGTCATGCATCAGCTGTAGTAGTAGCAGTGGGATTAGTGCTTTCCTATGTTATCCAGTGGAGGCACTCTAGTTTCTCAGGCAATGGATGGGGATGTAGAGCTCCCAAAAGTTTCCATCCTTTGTGTTAAGCTACTAAGGTGGTTGGAGTGGCAAAGCCAGGTGGATGCTGAGTCAGGCAGGTCTGAACTCTGGCTCTACACTTGCAAGGTAACCAGAAGACTTTGTTGGGATCTGTGTGCGTGGGGAGGCAGTTTTCTGGCCACTGTGATACTTTTCCTGGAAAGAATATAACTGCTACTGCTGCACAGAAGAGTTTGTGCAGGGGGTGTGGAGTAGCAGGTGGCAGTAAGCCTCACCCAGCTTTCATGCACTTGGCAAGGCAGGAATCTCACCCACAGTGTTTTCTAGCAGCAACTAGCTAAATTCTAGGCAGTCTACTCTCATCTACTCTTAGAATTCAAAAGTGCCCCAAGCCATAAGCCTTCGTCTTGGAGACAGGAACCTCAGCTTTCAGGATATGCCCCTCCCCTTCTACTTGCAAAGCTGGGCACCTAGTTCCTGTGCCTGTGGCTGCAGCACACTTCCCGCTCACACGCTGGTTCTGGCCAAGGAAGTTTTTTCTCACTTGAGATAATATCATGAATTTCAATGGGAGCTTCTTTGAACCTGCCACCGCTGCCTGAGTTAGTTGGCAGACATCCACGAGGTCCCCTGTGACATAAAATCAGGAATGAGTTCCCTCAGCCCACATTGGAGACTGCAGATGTGTGCAAGGCTCTTCTAGCTGCTGCTGCTACTGTTTTTTTTTTTTGTTTTTTTTTTTTTGAGGCAGAGTTTTGCTTTCTCACCCAGGCTGGATGGAGTGCAGTGGCGCAACCTTGGCTCACTGCAACCTCTGCCTCCTGGGTTCAAGCGATTCTTCTGCCTCAGCCTCTCGAGTAGCTGGGACTACAGGCGTGCACCACCATGCCCAGCTAATTTTTGTATTTTTAGTAGAGACGAGGTTTCACCATATTGGCCAGGCTGGTCTCGAACTCCTGACCTCATGATCTGCCCATCTTGGCCTCCCAAAGTGCTGGGATTACAGGCATGAGCCACCACGCCTGGCCACTGCTCCTACTTTTATATTCCCCATGACTGCCTATATCAGTCCCTGCGTAGGTTTAAGGCCTTCCTCCATGGGCTGGATTACCAGGTTCCCCAGTGGGGATGTTTTAATGTATCCTGGAGGCAGTCTCTGCCACTCTCACACTCTGGGGACCTAAAGTTTTTCACTTGGCTCATAGTATAGGCTGCAGCCTGCCACTTCTTTCAAAGGGCCTGTGGTTTCTTTATGTTTTCCTGTTAAGTTCATGCATTGCTTCCTGAAAAAAGTTCACACTGTGAATCTCCATTCACTATTTTGTCTTTCCACATGGGAGAGGCATGCTGGAAAAAATAAAATAAATAAAAATTAAATTAAATTTTAAAAAATGATAATGCTAACTTACAACAGATTACATCCTCATACCACAACCACAGTCAGGTTGGTCTGGTCCAGATGCACCAGAATACAAACGAATGATTAAGTTTTAACATACTTTACTTTTATTCATTGAGCATTATCAAACATTGCTAATGAAATTATTCACCTGAAGGAGTGGTTGCATGAAACTCTCCTGCCTTGTGCCACAGATGAGATCCTTTCCAGTTTCTGTTGGGCATTCCTTATTTTTTCCAGGAGAGTGCAAATTGCCATGTGAGTGCAAAGAAATACACTTGGTAAGCTGTTTTGATTCTATCGATATCCTTATGTTGAATGTTGATCATAGCAAAAAATGTGTTCAGGTACATCTTTTTTTTTTTTTTTTTTTTTTAATGAGATGGAGTCTTACTCTGTCACCAGGTTGGGTGTTCAGGTACATCTTGAACAAAAAGACTTGACCCTTGATCAAAGCTTTAAAAACAATAGACCATCTTGGCCAACATGGTGAAACCCCGTCTCTACTAAAAATACGAAAATTGGCTGGGCATGGTGGCGCGTGCCTGTCATCCCAGCTATTCGGGAGGCTGAGGCAGGAGAATCACTTGAACTCAGGAAGCAGAGGTTGCAGTGAGCCGAGATGATGCCACTGCACTCCAGCATGGAAACAGAGCGAGACTCCGTCTAAAAAGAGAAAAACAAACAAACAAAAAAAACCAAAAAAACAAAACAACAGAATACTCAGCGACCTCAAGGGGAGGAAATAATAAACATTGATTTCAAGGTACTAGAAATTAAAACAATATGAAATATTTATTGTGTACTGTATTTCTACCAGACACAATGCTAATGTTTTTAGTGCATTCATTTAATTAATCTCACAAAAGTGCAATAGGATAGGAAGTATCATTGCCTTCAGGAAAATGAGGCTTAGAAAGGTGATGTTAACTTGTGTAGTCACACAGCCAATAAGTAGCAGAGTCAAGATTAAACCCAGGTGTTCCAGCTCAAAAGTTCACAATCTTAAACAATACATTAATTTGAATCTATTTTCATTTTTGGGGCAAAAGACTTAGAGAGAGAAATGTTGTATTAGCTCTAAGATGCCATATCCCGACTCAATGAAAAGATGCTTGAAAATAATCTATAATCAAAGGACTTTGATGAAACTAAGTCAGTTTTACAGGGACAGAAATTATTAATAATTATTATTCCTGAGTCGTATTCTAAGGGATTTTATTTATACAGAGCCAAAGAACTATGTTAACATGTTGATTGCCTTGTGAGAGGGAATAAAAGCCAGTGTATTTTTAAACTTTTAAATGCCCTTTTCAGAGGCATATTAAAGTCATATATATAGAGCAACTAAACAAGACATCTATTTACTAGGTATATAATGTCAAGGAAATTGCTTAACCTTCCTAAAACCTATTTCCTTATCAGCACGCGCACACACACACACACACACACACACACACACACACACACACACACACACACACACACACACACACACACACACACACACCTCCTATTCCATTGTTTAACAATAAGGTTGGCATAAATGTCTGTGAAGGGGAATTCTGCTGCTGGCAATGGTAGAATGAGTACTTTGAACAGAGCTGCCCACTGAAATCAACTAGAAAATTTGAATTTCAACAACCTGCTCAAAGACATCAGGGCACTAATAAGATGATGAAGAGTGACTGGATGAAGATACTGTAGATAAGAAAACGCAGAAAAGTAAGCTGAACGTTTGGGGTCACTTTTCCCCTAGGTACATGCACATTTTGGAAGAGGCAGCCAAGCAACTCAAAATTGAAATCTTTTGAACAGACTCATGAGGACCAAAGGATAAAAACTGGAGCTAAGCTCCCCTGTGACTTTGGGCTAAGGACCCTAAAGTTTGCATGCCAGGAGTAAAGGCAAGTCAAAGCAAGACTAGCCTTTATAGGAAGTGAATTTTAGATTGGATATAGGATGTCTAGGACTGCTAGTACATGGAGGGCAGGGATTATGATTGGAAGAGGATTCAGCAAAGCTTCTGGGGTGAGGAAACACCGTAATTCTTGGTCTAGGAGGTGTTTGCAAGAGTTATGGACTTCATGGATCATTCATTGATTCATGCACTGATGATTTGTATGCTTCTCTCCACTGGTTTTGTATTTCAGTAAAAGCATATTTAAAACATTTATTTTCTGGGCCAAAAAATATAACCCTCTGAAATATTTTGTAGTGTGTTGGAGGCTCATATATTCTTTCTGTGGTATCCTCAGGATCTTTGTCAGTAGTATATATCTCATACATCTCATTTATCTCCAATACCACATTTTTAAATAAACAAACAATAAATAAAATTACAAGACTATCTCTTGAAAATCCAGTGCTGTATAATACTGGTCTGAGCGTTCTTGTTATTCCCCACTGTTTTTATAATGTGCAGCCAGACCACTTACTGATGACAGAGTAAAAAGAGAAGACTAAAGATTGTATCCAATTCTGCCAGATATGAAGGAAGGAAGGAAGGGAGGGAGGCAGGAAGGGAGGGAGGTAGGGAGGAAAATAAAATCACTGAAAAATAGATCCCTGGAGCACTGAAACCACTCTAGTTCCAGGAAAATGCCCAGCTATCAGTATCTTCATTCCCAAAGACTTCTAAACGATCTGGGTCCCTTTTAAATGGTTACATCATGTGTTCATACCCAATTGTTCAGGAATCTCATTGAGTACATTCATTAAGATGAAAGACTCTTGCCAAGGTTTCTGGAATACAATGTCATACGTGTATTTTTCTTTTAAAAGTGCCTTTCTTGTTGTTGTTTAAATAGCCACAGTAGAGACAGCAACAACCTAATTTCCTAGAAGAATTTAATATGAGGTAGAAAAGAAATGCCAGCTGTCCCTACCATTCAAATGAGCCAGATGACAATACTTCCTTCTCTTGTCCTCACTTCTAAGATTTTATCAATTTTACTGAATTGAAACTTAAGTGTCTTTAGACCATAACTCTGTGCTTTCTGAAAGTAACATTCTTGAATGCTTTGAACCTGGTGTTTGGAAACCAAACAAAGTTAAGTACAAATGCCAGTTCTCCCAGTTATTCCACTTGGAGACATTAGGCAAGCCATATGGCTGAGGCTCACTTTTCCATCCTGTTAAATAGATACAATAACATTGACTTCTTAGGTTAGTTTTAATGCATGAACAACACACAGTACAGGGCGTGGAACATAAAAAGTCTCAGCAAATCCTTTTCCTGTCTATTTCTAATTTTACTTATTTTTGCAAGAGACTATATGCTTATCAGTGGCTGTTCTGCTATATCCCAAAGCATCCAGTTGATTTGGTCAATACGGATATTGAATTACACTCAAACCATTCCTTATGTAACCTTTTGGATCAAATAGAATACTTTGTGTTTTGACATGGGGGCTAGATGGGCTGCATAGTGACCATGATGGAATTAACATTTCCCTCAGCCTGACTAAACATTAGACAGGCTTGTTCCTGACTCAAAGCTTCTGGCCTTCCTTTCCTTAGAGCATTTGCTTTAGCAAACTTGCAATTATAAATCAATCCCCTGCCCCTTGAGATGTAGATCATTTTAGAAACTCCTTGCTGGCTTTACAATATAGGAATGTGTTTCTCAAGGGTTCGGGAAATATCTCTTTAAAATGTAATCATCACAAAAGGTAATGCCCCTATCTTCCAGTTTCTTTGGAAAAGGAGGAGCCTACGTTGCTCCAACTTGTAAACTACCTCCTGCCATGAAGACACAGAGTTTACTTTTCTTTGAGTAACACCAATTAGCACACACAGATTGCCTCTGATTCTCCTACAGAGCCGGGTATCCAGATTTGACCTGTGTTTGCTCCTCTATTGCTGGCAATAGCATCAAAATAAAATCAACTTCTGTCTGTTCATTTTGTCCAGTATGATTTTTTGTTTAACACCGGTATATATATATGTGTGTGTGTATGTGTGTGTATATATATATGTACATAATTGATATTTGTCATGAATAAATAGATCCCTATAATGATTTATTCATATCTGTATATCTGTAAACTTATCAGAGTTCCTGGGACAGAAAGACTATAAAACATAATATTGGAGGAAGAGCAAAAGGCATAAATAAATCAATAAGTCATTGATTCAATGGATCAGTTAGTTGATTGATTAATCAAGAAATTTTAAATAAATTCAGAGAATGTGCAGATAGTGTGAGTCTTTCCATCATGAGTCAGAATCAGTCTCTCTGTCTCCTTTTATTCACTTCCCATGCACTTATTTTTGAGGTCATATGTAAAGGATATTTTAAAATAAATAAACATAAATAGGACACTGACAGTCCAAGTGAAACACATATTTTAAATAGATATTAATAACAGGCTATTCAGTGTATGGCTCACTGAGTATTCAGCACCTTAAGCAGGATCTGTTCTATTATTTTTGACAGCAATGTAAAATTTTTCCCTTCCTTTACTTTTTATGGAAGTGCTGATCTTCATCCAAAAGAAGAGTTTAGTTCTGCTCACTAAGCACAATATCATCGGCCACCTTTGATATGTCTATTTAGCCAATTGCTTTCAGCTGTAACACTGTCATAAATATCTTCCACACACTTTTCTCCCTAGGAATGTATGTATTAATAGTTAGTGAGTTACACCTGTTCCATCTGTCACATCAGGTTCATTATTTTCATAACAGGAATCTATCTACCAACAGACTGTGAAAAAATCAGAGTCTTAATATATTTTTTATAATATGAGTCTCAGTTAAATTCTTCACTGAGCAGGCAGGGCTGTCTTTATTATCTGTGGGATGTTGTTGCTTTTAAGAGAGAGATAGAAATCAATGCCTGTTTGTTCAATAACAGGGCAGAAGAGAAGAGAACACGTTTGCAAACAGCAGGTGAGGCTTTCAATTTGGAAAGCAATCAGAGTATCAGTTGTCTGCCTTCAAGAGCAGAGCTCATAGATATATACCAATACAGGGGAGGAGATCCAAACACAGCTCTTCTTTATTTTGAGATTTAGGCATTTACAATGAAATTCCTGGCCCTCCTACTTATATTCTAATTCTGAAAGCTTATGCATTGAGGGTCAACCTTGATTCTTAGCAGTCAGCCTAGTTTTATTGCTTGCTTCTGGATATATCTTAAGACAAAATTATGAATTTACTTTAAAATAAATAAATATGATTTCAAAATATATGCATATGCTGGCTATCAACAAAAAAAGCATAGCTAGCATTTATAGAATTCCTTTTGTTTGGCAGACATTGTAGAAGGCACTGAGGATATAGAGATGTTTTGTTCTTGAGGGAGGCCAATGGTGCATTCTCAGAAATCACACTTGAACAGAAATTATAACACCAAAAGAATATAACCCTGTATATTAAATGTCAGGAATGCCATACTTTCCTAATATACTAACATAAACTTATTTGTTAACATAATGCATATGAAAACAAAAATAGGCTAAACTGTATTTGGCACAATATTGACTTTTTATTAGACACACATGCATCATATAAGCACCATGGGCGCCATGAGTTAACTTGGTGAAGAGAACAGTGAAGGGCTGCTGTGTATCCTAAAGTCCTTCATAAATATAAGAAAATATCTGGTTGGGCTGAGAATAAAATGTGTGAATTAGACATTGATTTTCTTCCTGTAGCAATTTGAGAATGTTATTTTCAACACTGTTTGCCAAAGATAGCCTCTGGTTTCCTCTGCTAAAAAAGATGCAACCTTGTGATTTGAACCCAGAAACTCTGAGATTGATTCTGTTATTTCTGCATATTGAACAACATCCTAGCACAGCACACTCTATATGTTCATGTCTGGTAAATATTTGTCAATGAGATTTATTCTGAAAACAACTCCCCTATTTCTTATATGTACTTACAGTATTATATAGTGACCACTTTCAAATATAAATGGGTTATAAATATTCTGTTCAGTAAGTAAACTCAACACAAATACACAAACCCTTTTTCCCAGTCAAGTTATGACACAAACTAAATGCAAATTAAATGCAAACAGCATTAAGTAAATGCTGTAAAATAGAGGCGTTTCATCTTGAGACAGTTTTTTATGCTTGCAGGTCAACTTTGTTGGGACAAGAAAGAAGCAGATATTCTTTAAATTAGTTACAGATGTAGTGGTAATAGTGGTTTACTGCTGCCTATGTCTGTTGATTCCTGGACTAAGCATTTGGGCTTAGGTATTACTGTATATTGACTGCTGATTGAAGGCCTGTATCCCATCCTGTGGGATAGCACATCAACTTCACATAGTGTTGCCTCCAAAATGGCACCCCAATTGATCTTTTGACAGATAATCTACTATTTTATCAAGCTAGTATTTTCTGGATAATGAGGTACATGGGAAGACCCATTATTTCTATGAGCATGAATCTTTTGCTCCACTTCCATTGCCATTAAATGAGTGGTCAGCGGAACCATAGTCAATGAATAATGCCTCTGCAATCCACAAATATTAGTTGTATGCTATAAGCAAAGAAGACAAGTCTGTACCTGATGGTTAAGTGTCTATTCCTGTGATGACAAATCACTGTCCTACCCATGATAAAAAGGAATAGTACCAATCTAGTGCTTAACATTGGCTTTCACTTTTCTTATTTTTTAATAATGACCTTATCTAATCAGTTACTAAGTCCAATAATGTCCACAATATTTTCTCCAAAACATATTATCTCTTTCCCTCCCTTCCTTCCTTCCTTCCTTCCTTTTCTTTTCTTTCTTTTTCTTTTTCTTTCTTTCTTTCATTTTTTTTTCTTTCTTTTTTTCTCTCACTTCTGTATTGCTGGAATTTATTTTAAATCAGGCATATATAATTTTTTTCTTTAAAAAGTCACAACAATTATCTATCTTTTAAAATGCACTTTTAAAACAACCACAACAACAAATCAATATACAAGTAATGCCTTAGCTAACTCAGTAGAAGAAGGCAAAAAGTAAGACATTATAGTGGCCTACATTATACCTTTATTTTATTTATTTCCAGAAAAGTCCATGTTTTCATGAGTTTTATGCTAGCACAGTCAAACAGATCATAGACTTTTTAAAATTTATGTTCAAAATTTTCCTCACAGGCAGTTAAATTATTTGGAGTTTACAAAAAGGATACCCCTGACATCTTAGGGATATGTCAAACACTCTTTCAAACCAGAAGGATGCTGTTTAGTAGGCTAAATTATTAAATTATTTCTAATAAGAGTTATTGGATCTTCCCATAATATCTAACTCAGTCTGCAATGGAAACTTAAAATAGTAGAATAAATTGATTCACCATGTACACAAATGATGTGTTTGATATAACTAATTTCTCCTTGAGGCAACTTGAAGGCATCTCTTATCTCTATTTTAAGCTAGGCAACCCTTGATCAAAATCTGATATATCTATTTCTAGTTATACGTAAAAATGATAGTGATTTCAACAATTGTAAATATTCCTCCTTTTTTTTTTGTTTGAGACAAAGTCTCACTCTGTTGCCCAAGCTGGATTGCAGTGGCACAATCTTGGCTCATTGCAACCTCCACCTCCCAGGTTCAAGCATATAAATGCCCATTTTATGGAATATTAATTATTAAAAGAAATCACAATTATAGTAACTGACAACTAACATAGAAATTCAAATAGTATTTTATTAGTGCACAAAAGGCATCAGAAGAGATGATATAAAGAAAACAATTTTTATCACTACACTACTATTATGGGTTAATTATGTCCTGCCAAAATTCATGTGTTGAAGTTCTAACCCTCAGTACCTCAGAATGTGACTTTATTCAGAAATGTGATCATTACAGATAAAATTAGATAAGCTGTGGTCATAATACCACAGCGTGGGGCCCTATAATATTGTGATATAATTAAACATATATGTTTTGGACTTTGTTGAGAGTTCCTGATTCATAGCAACTAAAGTCTATGTGATTTCCTAAATAACTATTGCAGTAGAACTGTCTTTTTAAATAATATTTGGTCCTGTGTCCTCTGTTCCTGAAACCTCTCTGCAGCAGCTCAAGAGAGGAAAAAGTGAAAAACTATCTTGCTTTATTCATTACAAGTACCTTTCAAGCACACCTGACTTTATGTGACTGAAGTGGTTTTTTTGAAAGCTCCTACATAACTACAGGATGGAGGGCTTGTTGTCAGGGAAATAAGCACATAATTGCAAGGTTGGAACTTTCAGCCCCATCCCTGACATTTGGGGAGGGGTGAAGAGCTGAATGCTAAGTTGATCACCAGTTGCCAATGATTTAGTCAGTCTTGCCCGCATAATATTAAGTCTCTATAAAAACTCAAAAGGACAAGGTTCAGAGAGGTTGGTGAACAAGAACACAACTGTGTGCTTCTGTGTTTAGAATCTTCTGGCCCTGGCCATGGCCCTATATATCTCTTCATCTGGCTGTTCATTGTATCCTTTACATCAATCTGTAGAATATGATGCTATCTCAAGATAGATATTATCAGAATTGGATTGAGTCGTAGGACACTCAGGTGATGTCCACAGAGAATTAGAAAATTGCTTGTTGTGGTGAAACCCCTACACATTAAGAAAAACATGGGTTTTTTTGTTTGTTTGTTTTATTTTGTTTTTGAGGTGACGTTTCACCCTTGTCACTCAGGCTGGAGTATAGTGGTATGATCTCAGCTCACTGCAAACGCCGCCTCCTGGGTTCAAGCAATTCTCCTGCCTCAGCCTCCTGAGTAGCTGGGATTACAGGCACCCACCACTACGCCCGGCTAATTTTTCGTATTTTTAGTAGAGATGGGGTTTCGCCATGTTGGGCAGGCTGGTCTCGAACTCCTGACCTCAGGTGATCCACTCCCTTCGGCCTCCCAAAGTGCTGGGATTACGGACATGAGCCACTGCGCCCAGCCGGTTTTTTTTTTTTTTTTTTTTTTTTTTTTGCATAGCTCCTAATCCAGTATGATGGTGTCCTTATTTTTAAAAATGAGAAATTTGGGCAGAGGCACACACAGGAAGAACACCATGTGAAAAAATGGAGCTATACTACCACAAGCCAAAGAACTTCCAAAAGCTGGAAGATAGGCCTGGAAGAGGTCTTTCCCTAATACCTTCAGAGGGAGCACGACCCCGCTTGTAACTCGATCTCAGACTTCTAGATTCAAGAAATGTGAGACAGTAATTTCTCTTCTCTAAGCCTCTCACTGTGGGGTACTTTGTTAGTGGTCCTAAAGAAAGTAATATTACTTCTAAAAGAAGTTGGCAGTAATACACCAATATCTTGTGATAGACATTCGGTTGTGTTATTATCACTCATGAGCAACTCACCTAAGAGGAAAGGAGAGAATAATGTGGAGAAAAAAAAAGTGAGCAACCTAGCCATTTCCCTAAGAAGGTTCCTAGGAAGAGTATTTTTTCACCTTGTCAAGGTTTCCAGTGAGACCCCAATAACTGATTTCCCTGAGAAATGTGTCATGAAGGAGCCATCAGGTAGAAACAATTAAGGACCAAAATGCCACCTTCATCTGTAGATCAGTAGCCATCACCGTGTCAGATCTAGGACATTCTCCTAAAAAATAATATGCACATCTCACACGAATGTAAGAGATGTGAATGTTCAAATAGTTGAATTGTTAAAAAGTCTACCTCTGTAAGTCTCATCAGACTTATTAAGAAACCACGGGTGGCCGGGTGCAGTGGCTCACGCCTATAATCCCAGCACTTTGGGAAGCCAAGGCAGGTGGATCATTAGGTCAGGAGATTGAGACCATCCTGGCTAACATGGTCAAACCCCCTCTGTACTAAAAATACAAAAAATTAGTCAAGTGTGGTGGCATGTGCCTGTAGTCCCAGCTATTTGGGAGGCTGAGGCAGGAAAATCGTTTGAACCCAGGAGGCTGAGGTTGCAGTGAGCTAAGATTGCACCACTGCACTCCAACCTGGGCAACAGAGTGAGACTCTGTCTCAAAAAAAAAGAAAGAAAAGAAAAGAAACCACTGGTTTCTCTTGTTGCCCCTGGTGGGCTCCAATCCTGCAGGTTTATAATCAAAATGATAATCAGACTGCAGATAACATAAACCTACAAAGATTTTCAGTCACGCATTATGGATTCTCGCAACAAAATCAACATAAAAATATAAATGCAATCTTGGGACAATATGAAAATAAACAAATAACTCATATTTGTTTTCTTTTTTTTTTTTTTTTTGAGATGGAGTTTCATTCTTGTTGCTCAGGCTGGAGTGCAATGGTGCGATCTTAGCTCACTGCAACCTCCGCCTCTCGGGTTTAAGCGATTCTCTTGCCTCAGCCTCCCGAGTAGCTGGGATTACAGGCATGCACCACCACACCTGGCTAATTTTGTATTTTTAGTAGAGATGGGGTTTCACCATGTTGGTCAGGCTAGTCTCAAACTCCTCACCTCAGGTGATCTGCCCACCGTGGCCTCCCAAAGTGCTGGGATTACAGGTGTGAGCCACTGGGCCCAGCCTTATATCTTCTATTTCTATATGTGCGTGACAAATATAAAAATTAAAAATAAAAAAAAATAGGCATTTGAGAAAAAAACAGTGCTTTAGGAAAAGGTGTATTTGTCTTGTGGTTTCTGAATCTGCTGGCATATTGCCCTATGCATCTGAGAGTATTCGTGTTCTATTTTTAAAAACAAGAGTTTATCCATATTTTATAGAGAGTATAAATTTTATCTGTGAATTAATGCAAAGCATAACACTGTATAATTATTTTTGGTAAATTACCCTTGGCATTATGATTTTGCCTATATAAAAGGACAATACAAGAAGGAATTATATAGATTGGCTGTTATTCTAGGCAGGAAGGAGATGACAGATTTCAAAGGCTTAATGGACAAGAGCCTGATTGAAGAATGATTAATAGAGGGTTAGGAGAACCAACAAAGGATAGCAATGTATCATCTGGACCTGAAGAAGCAAGAGCAAGAATGGTCTTACCACAACTGTGTAGAAGTTGTGGCTGTGGTAGAGCCTCCATTCACCAGAAGGTCTTGTCTAAAGTAGAAGAATATAGTCACTGCTGAAACCAGGTCTGGCAGGGTGGGAGAAATGTGAATAAACATTCTACATTGTCTCTTCTGTCTTTGGTCTTCTGTTGGTTTATCTCAGAGTGCAAGAGAATCCAAAGAAGGCTACTCTCCAAAGGCACAGAGTGGGCAGAAAAGAGTGGGGAAATGGATATAGTGTTACAGGATCTCTGGGACATTGATTTTTCAGGCCGCAAACCTCTGTGGCCATAGCGTCTTTGCCCAAGTTCTTGTCTTGTGTCCAGGAAGAATGAGGTATGCAGACAAGTGAAGGGTGAAGAAGAGTTGTATTTAGTGTTAGAACAGCTCAGAGGAGTGGGTAGCTCCTCTGTGCCAGCAGGTCATCTCTGCAGCTCTCAGCAGAGAGAGTACTCCTCCTATCTGCAGTTGATTGTCCTGTCCCGTTGTGTCTCTGCCCTCTTCATCTTCTTGCCATCCTGTACCCTGCTCGGGCTGAGCCAAGGGCTTTTATGGACCTCAGAGGGGAGGAAGTGCATGCTGATTGGTCCATGAGTGTCCATGGGCTGGCAGGAAGAGGCACTAGGAGTTCCCACTCCTGCTTGTGGGACTGGCAGCCCAGCCTCCAGCCTTCAGGCCCTCCCTGGCCTGAGTTTGGGGCCTTACTGGGGACCCCACCTCCTTCCACCCAGGAATCAATTTGCCTCCTGCTAACATTCATGGCCTCAGGGCTCAGCCCCAGCCCTGGCTCTGAGATCAGAGCAGACATCAAGCAGAGAGAGAGCAGACACCCATGAGCCTGCAGAGATTGCAGTGGGAGGGAGGTGTCCTTCCTGGGGTCCCTGCAGAGATGCCTGGTTTCTGTCCCCGGGGAAGCTGCCGCAGGTAGTCTGAGCTCCTACCCTGCCAACTCGGAAGGGGCAGGGCTCCCACTTGTCACCAGATCCTGCCTGCTTCCTGGAGTGAGAGGCCCAGGTCTGCAGCCACAGGTGCTGCAGCTGCAGCCATAGCTGCATCTGAGAGGGCAGATCCTGCCTATTCCTGGCTCCCGCAAGAGCACAGGGAGGCTCGGATCCACAGCTGCAGTTTGGGTGGCTATAGCCTTGCCTAGGAGGACAAGACTCCTGCCTGCTTTGTGGAGCAGGAGGCCAGGGTCTGCAGCTGTGGTGTGAGTGGCTGCAGTGGCACCTGGGGAGCTTCTGTCCCAAATCAGAAGTGGCAGGGTTCCCACAGGCTTCATGGAGTGTGCAGCCGCAGCCATGCTGCAGCCGACATGATGGCAGCAGCCACTGCCACAGAGAATGCTGTTGCTAATACTCCTTTTTGCAGTGCTAGAGTATCATCTTTATGAAGAATCACTGGGAGGAACTTTCTGTAAATCTCATGACCAGGCATAACTCTGCTTATCATTTATTTCTCTTTAATATAATTGCGAGCTACTTAACTAATTATATTTCCTCTTTGGTTTGGCTTATAGGTAACTTAACAGAAAGTGTATGGTCTATGTCTAGCACACTTTACAGACATCAAATTGCTACAAGCCTTGTCCTTGCTTTTGTTTCTAATTACCTTGCTTTTAGTTTTCCCATCATTTTTCAGTTGATATGATATATTGTATGTATTGTGTAAGCCATCTGAAATCCTATTTTGAAATAAGGTGGTTGTATTAGTCAGGGTTCTCTAGATGGACAGAACTAATAGGATAGATAGATAGATAGATAGATAGATAGATAGATGGATAGATAGAAGGTGAGTTTATTAAGTATTAACTCACACGATCACAAGGTCCCACAATAGGCCATCGGCAAGCTGAGGAGCAAGGAGAGCCAGTCTGAGTCTGAAAACTGAAGGACCTGGAGTCTGATGTTCAAGGGCAAGAAGCATCCAGCACTAGAGAAAGATGTAGGCTTGGAGGCTAGGCCAGTCTGGTCTTTTCACATTTTTCTGCCTGCTTTATATTCTAGCCATGCTGGCAGCAGATTAGATCGTGCCCACCCATATTAAGGTTGGGTCAGCCTACTGACTTTAATGTTAATCTTTTTGGCAACAGCCTCACAGACACACCCAGGATCAATACTTTGCATCCTTCAATCCAATCAAGTTGACACTCAGTATTAACCATCACAGTAGTGTAATAGTCTGTCCATGCTACCATAACAAAATACCATAGGCTAAGTGGCTTAGACAACAGACATTTATTATCTCACAATTTTGGAAGTTGGAAGTCTGTGATCCTGGTTGGGTTCTGGTGAGAGCTCTCTTCCTGGCTTTCAGGTGGCTGCTTTCTGCATGTGTCCTCATGTAATAAAGAAAGAGGCAGGGGGATAGGGGGAAAGCTCTGCAGTATCTTCTTAAAAGGGCACTAATCCAATCATGAGGACCTGATACTCATGACTTCATCCAACCCTAGTTATCTCCCAGAAGCCACAGCTTCAAATACTACCACATTGAGTGTTGAGGCTGCAACATATGAATTTTGAAGGGACATAAACATTCAATCCATAATATGTAGTATATAGAAAAATAGAAACATATAATTTTGGATTTTTAAATCCTATTTGATGACCTTGAGGGTTTGATTATGGTATAGGGTGGATTCAGCCAACTGGCTTCACTTTTGAGAGATTGTAGTGGGCCAACGCTTGACTCTCAGCTCCTGGACTATGTGCATTAACTCTGGGGAACTTGTTTTGGGCTTTGAAGTTTACCTATGTAACAAACCTGCACATATAATAAAAGTTAATATGTATATATTAACTTTTTAATGTTTTTCTGCCTGTTTTATATTCTAGCCATGCTGGCAGCTGATTAGATGGTAGTCACCCAGATTAAGGTGGGAACCATCATATATATATATATATATATGTATATATATATATACATATAATTTTTAATTTAAGTGGATACACAATTAGGAAACACAGGATGCTTTGAAGCAAGTCAGTGACAGGATGAATTATAAATTATAACAACATAATTAGAGTTTTATTTCACATATTTAAAATACAATGTTTTAACTCATATAAATGAGAGCTAATTTTATGGAAGCTGTCAGTAGATATCAAATAGTATTTTTAAAAGATTAAAATATTCTGAAGGAGAAAATGTCTTTTTTTCCCATAATTTTTAAGTTAACAAAAGTAATAGTAAAAATGTACTTGAAGCAAAAGTAGTTTAGATTAGAAATAAGGAACACATTCTTTACCATGAAGGAAATTCTTCAGAGAGAAACTGACAATAGCAAAGACCAAATTAAATATTGTGAAATTCCTAGAGAAAAGCAAAGAGCTATATTCTTAGAATTGTTTTTGCAGCTGGATTATTTTAATTATTTTTAATAACTTTATCTGGGAAAATAATATGTGAATATAGTATTCCCGCACACTATTTATTTGTAAATCTTGCGGGATATGCTTCTGATAGAATAGACCCAATAGCTTCTCTGAATTGGGAGTAACGTCTTACTTTAGAAAGGAGAAGTCTGCTAGCTCCTGCAGAAACATAGGTGATGGTGAATTTAGGGTTTCCTATCTCACTGACTATTACTACATGTAAATATCACAGTCGTCATGAAAAAGTAAGAGTTCAAAGACCAGGAGAAGATATTTCAGATACAATTGTCAGCTAATTTAGGATTCTGTTAACCCCAAAGATGGGTCTTATAAAGAAAAACAAAAGCAAAAGAGAATCTGCTTTCTTGGGATACTAGAGAACTGATTCACTCTGAAAGGCAAGTAGCCCAGTAGAAATTCCTATGAATGACTGTATCTTTGTTTATAATATAATTTTAGAACTTACTCTAGTTATATTTAAATCATAAACTTCCCTGTTGCATATGTATATGTATGTACCATGCAAGGAGATTTTTATATTTTATATTATTAGCAGATTTCTTTTAAACCTAGAAAAGCCACAAAATATGTGATTTGGGGGATTTCTAATACTTCAAACTCTGTAACAATAAAAAATCTTTCCAACAAGCTAGGCAATTTAAAATTTAGTAAAATAAATACTATAGTACACTAATGACAGTCAGTAATCGTCATATCTATGTTGCTCAGTTTTCTTCAAAATGTGTTTGGTCTGAATGAAGAAAACAAAAATAAGACTAAACTAAGATATATATTAGGTATGAGATAATCAAAGGGAAACACCCAGAACTACTCTTGCTGCAAGAGTATCTTAACTGTGTTACTCTAGAAATCTCAAGATTCTCATCTTCCTGGACATGGATGGAAAATCTATTTTAAATTCTCATTCCAAGCCAAATATATTTCTTTCCACCAGAAGAGACTTAAAAATTAATACAGAGAATTGTCAAAATCAGAGAAATCTACAGAATTAGATCTTACTATATCTGATTTGTAGAAAAGACTTTTGCAAGAAGTGGTGCCTAAAATGAAACTAATCTTCATTAGGCTATTACTATTGATGCAAATTTCAGATTATTCTCTTCTTAGCATGTTTTTATTTCCCTTTTTTTAAAATGAGTTTTAAATAATATATGTTAACTTCTACATTTTAGATAAACATCGCTTATTTATTCATTTACCTGTTAATTTCATAGGTATTATTTGGTACCATGCAAAGGTAATCGAGGTATTAATGTAAAAATAGACAAATGACTCAATGGAACATATGAATCCAGAAATGCAAACACATAGAAGCAGTCAATTGACTTTTAATAAAAGCACTCAAACAATTCAGTGGAGGAAGTTTTCAACATATGGTGCTGACATAACTGAATGAACATGTAGATTATAAAACAAACTAAACCAAAAATGAACAAAATCAACTTTGACCCCTGTCTCACACCATACACACACATACACCCAAAATAATTTAAGATGGTTTTTTGAAACCTAAATGTAAACAAGTTTCTGGAAGAAAGTGGAGGACAGTCTCTTCTTGACATTAGGGTAAGCAAAATGTCTTGAAGTAGAAAAAGCAGTAACCATAAATGAAAAAAAAAATTCCTCATCAAAATTAAAAACAAGTTCTGCTCTCCAAATGATCATTTAAAAAATGGAAAGGCAAGTCACAAACTAGGGCAAAATATTTGCTATATATATATTTGGCAAAATGTATGCAGAATATTCAAAGATCTCCTACAAATCAATATTAAAGACACACGTCAAGAAAAAAAAAATTCAATAGATAGTTCAAAAAAAGAAGACATGGGAATGACCAAAATTGCATAAAACAATGTACGCTGTTATTAGTCATCAATGAAATGAAAATAAAATCACCAAAAGATTCTGCATTGAACCCATATGAATAGTAAAAAAAAAAAAAAAAAAAACCTGATAATACCAAATGTTGCGGAACATGTGAAGCACTTAAAACTCTAGTCCATCATTGATGAGAGTGTAAAATATTGCAACCCTTTTAAAAACTGTTTGACAGTTTGTTTTTCTTTTCATAAAATAAACATATGCCTATACTGTGACTCACTTTTTCTATTTAAATGCATTTACCCAAGAAAGGTTATAATGTATATTTCTAAAAAGATTTGTATAGAAACGTCCTAAGAGATTTATACACAATGAGCAAAACCTGGAAATAACTGGAATGCTCTTAAACAGGGGAATGAATAAACACATAATGGCAAAATGTGATGTAATAGAATACTACTCAGCAATAAAAGGAACAAACCACTGATACACACAGCAGCGTGAAAAAAATTCAAAAATATAATATTGAGTCAAGAAAGTCTTACCCCAAGTAGTACATACTATATAATTCCATTCCTGAGAAATTTTAGAAAAGGCAAAACAAATTTATGATGCTAGAAATCAGATCAGTGAATGCTTTGGCCAGGCTGGAGGGGCAGATTGAGTAAAGGAGCAATAATGAACTTCCTAAGATTATGTCAATACTGTAAATTATAATTGAGGTGGTGGTTAGAATGGAGTCTACATTTAAAATTTAGTGAACTCCACACTGAAGGTATACAAATTGTATCATATGTAAGTTCAATGAAATATACTGGAAATAAAAATTGAAGAAAATAATACAAATACATGGTAAGAACCTTGAATATATCTATATAAAGCTAAATTGCTCATCTATCTGCCCAGACCCTCAGGCTCCTATATACTTTATAGAATATATAATAGTAATATTTGTCATCCATTAGCCATTATTGGAGGTCATCTTTTAATTCATTCCAACAAACATATACTAAGTAATTATTCCTTGAAAGACACTGAAGGATACTGAAGAATTTCTACAAAGATTTAAGGTTTCCTATCATCAGGTAAGTTATATAATAGGTTTGGAAGACTACAGAGGGAACTATTTCAAAGACAATTAAAAAAATTAAAATATTAGCTAGGACAGGTGACAATGTCACAATCATGATAGTAGTCCACGTACTTAGTATAGTGTCTAAGATACAGGGTAGGAGAGACTTATAAAAGCAAGTGTTATTAGTGAATAAGATCTTACTTTAGGACATAATTAGTAAGCAAAAAATAGCTAAAACTGAGTTTTATTTGGTTCTTTAGTATGTCAGCCTGCCCAAAAACCATTGATTATGGTATCTTAAGACAGCTATAAGGCAGGAGAATAATACAATAAATCTGTGCCCTTGAGGCTTTTTTTTTTTTTTTTTTGGTCATAAGTGGATAAGTAGATTTTGGGAAAGTGGAATTGAACTTTCTAGGTAACTTTCTAGGCAAACGTTTTAGGTAAATGGGAATTTACATGTTTTCCTTTGGTGGACCTTGATCTGTTACATGCTTTCTAGATAGTAATAGAAAACATATACAATGCATATAGAAAACAATGCGTATAGAAAAGTTTAGTGCTTAAGAGCACTTTGAATCCTGACTCTGCCACTTGCCAGCTGTGATGAAGTCATTTGATTTCGTCTTTGCCTTTGCTTCTTGTCTAAAATTGAGAAGATAATTATAGTAACTATATCATAGGGTGTTTCTGAGGACAAAGTATGTTCTCCATATAAAACTTTTAGAAATTTTCTGCTACATTAAATCTCAATAAATGCTGATTATTTTCATTAAAATAGTTTTAAGTCCTTCATCGATTGCCTGGCACTTGGTGACAACTTATTATGTATTGCATACAAAAATATTCACTATTTTTAATTTCACTAACCTCAGCACTGTCTATCATGTCTGGCTCAACAAATATGTGTTCAACGAATGAGTAAACACACATCAAAAGAGAGATCAAAACTGTCAAGTGGACTGACTGTTTTCAAAGCAAACCAACACTTTTCAAAACAAACTCTGGAGTTATAATTAATGCTTTACAAATGACAAATAGAGCAAAGTGAAATAAAAACAAAGACAGTTTGGGTGGTAAGAAAGAGGGAAAAATTCTCATGCAAAATGGACTGAATCGATCAGTAGAGATAATGGAATAGGGAGGCCTTTTTAAAAGCAAAATCAATACTCTGATGAGAGAAAGACTATAGCCCATTTTAAAGTGAGAAAAGAACAGAAGGAATAACCTAGAACATATGTGACAGTGTTAGAAAACAAATGGTCACTTTTCAAGGAAAGAAAATAATAGTGATGGACTTGTAACATAATGGCTTCCCTAAAATTTAGAACAAAACAGCGTAAGGAAGTAACAGAATGCTGAAAAAGCTTTAAAAGGTACCAATGGGAATGGCAGGGATGCAAAAGCAAGGCATGGTGAGTGAAGTTTGTTTGATGCCAGATTACCCAGGTTTTTATTGATCTTGACACTGTCAATCAATATGTTTTCTCTGTTTTCAACCAATTCCTGCAAACCACGTGGTGCATGCATGTGAACACACACACACACACACACACACACACACACACCCTTGAAAAGAACATGAAACCCAGCTTCTTGAAGGCAGAAACCACTGTATTGACAACAGGACTGTGAGACAAGCAGCAAGCTGCTTCCATTGTTGACATCAGCTGTTTTGATGTTGATTAGGAGACATGTCCTATTTTATTTACTGAAATTCTATGAATTTATGCAATATGAATATTAACACTTGCCTTGACTCCCCTGCTTCAAGATTCTAAGATGATGGACAAGATCATGGATGAGATCACGGATGTTGTAAAAATACTATGTAATGCATTCTGGGAAACTAGAAAATCAGGGCAAGCAAAAAAGAACAAAAATACAAATGATCTTTATTAGACACTTCTCTTTCATCCAGGAAATGTGCTAAGTGATGGACATGCATTAACATTTTGGTATAATGCCTGTATATTTACTTACCTACTATAAATGTTATTTTATAACTCATTGGTGTCTTTTCTCTTTAAAGTATGTCATAAACTTTCAAAGTGTTTTCAGAGGCATGAAGTGTTATGCAAACATAAGAAACCTTGAGTGTTGGTGAATGAAAGCACAGAATTTCCTCAGAATTATGAGATTTGAGGGCAGAAAGCTCTGCCTTGAGTGCTGATTCTGTCACTTAATGGCAACATGGCTGGCATAAAAGTGCCCAGTGTATTTAATTGACCTCACAGATATTGTTTCTTTTTTTCGTTAAAATAGGGCTACTAATGTCACTTAAAATAATTACTGGAAATATAAATATTATAAAATTCTGTCTCAGTACCTCACTCATAAATTTTCCATATATGTCTACATAGATTATAGGCAAGTATTTCTCCATACTGTTTTCCTAAAGATTCTTATCACAGCTTTTTTTTTTAGAATTTCTATGTTTTTAAAATTTTTACTATTTTGCATCATGTCCTCAAGGGAGAAGGCACCAGAAAAGGTAGAGAGAGTAGAGGAAAGTAAAGAGGATGAGTAAGAAAATAGTGAGTCCTGGCTATCCAAGGCACACATAGCTGTCTAGTTAGTTGAAATGTGTAAGCTTTTTTATCTGGGGAGCTAGGAGCACTGAAATGGTTACTAGGTATTATACTTTCCATTAATGCAATATTTACCATTAGTAACATTTCTTGTGATTAAATGGTATTTCTTATATATTAGCCATTTCTCCCATTCCTTCTACTTCTCCCATTCCCATCCCTTTTCAAAAGATGGCCTGTTCTAATGAGAACATATGGACACAGGGAGGGGAACATTACACACCAGGGTCTGGCAGAGGCTGGGGGGCAAGAGGAAGGAGAGCATTAGGACAAATACCTAATGCATGCAGGGCTTGAAAGTTAGATGATGGGTTGATAGGTGCAGCATACCACCATGGCACATGTATACCTATGTAACAAACCTGTGTGTTCTGCACATGTATCCCAGAACTTACAACAAACAAACAAACAAAAACAGTTGGTCTCTTCTGTGACTACTTGCTTGGAAAAGAAGTGACAACATGAACCAAAAAAATGCCTTTCTGAAATGTATTTTGTGCCTCTGCTCGTCTGTTGCATTTTTCGGACTATTTGCTCTCTGTTTATGGGCTTGGGACTTTTATAATTCATCATTGATCTTTTAGTATCTTAGAGAGAGAATTAAATTAGCTATGTTTAATTGGAAGTTAATGGTACTGATTTCTAGTTTCAAAGGCCTAAATTTCTTCAACTTTTCTCTTATAATTATCTTTTTTTATGACGATGATTTTTTTTAATTCAACAGGCACTCAAAGTAGAACCTGACATTCTATAGTAGTTTCTTGTTTGCGAAAGAGCAACTTTATTACAGCTTCACCTCCCCACCATCTGCCCCTTGCAACACACAGTTTTAGACCAAGAGACTCAGAAAAGTTGGAGGGAACAGGGAAGTGAGGGAAATGAGTATGTGGTGGTTCGCTCATGGCTGATTTGATTAGCAGCAGACAGTGACACAAGAGGTCAGAAGAACCATGGCTTAAGGCAAATATGTGTGAAAAGTAGAGCACTCTGATATAAACACTGCCCTGGAGCTTGAGTTTGTTCTGCCGTGACTTCCTATTAGCTTGTATCCGCTAAATTAAGAGTATCTGTGATGGAGATTTGATAGTCATAGATGTTGTGATGATTAATTTTGCTTCAACTTGACTGGGCCAAAGGATGCCCAGACAGTAATTTCTGAGTGTGTTTGTGAAGTTGCTTTTGGGAGATACTAGTATTTGAATAGGTAGACTGAGTAAAGAACTTGTTACCTTCATCCATACCAGTGGAAATCATCAATCCACTCAAGGCCCAATCCACTCACAAAAGGCTATCCTGGATAGAACAAAAAGGGCAAATTCACTCTTGATGTTTGGGCTGGGACATCATTTTCTTCTGTCCTCAGACATCAGCACTTCTGGCTTTCAGGCCTAGGGACTCAGGTCCAGATTTCCACCATTGGCTACCCTGATTCTCTGGCCTTAGGGCTTGTCCTGAATTACACCACTGGCTTTTCTGAGTTCTCCAGCTCACAAATGGCAGTTTGTGGAACTCCTTGGCTTTCACAATCACCTCAGCCAATCAATTCCTATGCTAAATTATCTACTTATATATACATATATGTGCATGTGTGTATACATGTATTCTGTGTGTGTGTATATATATATACACACATATGTCCATGTGTCTATATATATATATATATATATATACACACACACACACATATGCAACAAGATGGCAAGTCCCAGAGAGAGTACATTTAAAGTTATTATGTTATGGCAGTAATAAATGATGAGTTAAAAAAATAACCATGGAGACCTAATGAGATCAAAGGTCTCATTCTTTTTTTTTTTCCTTAACACAGGGAGCATCTTATTTATTATGCTCAGACATCCCAGGAATAGAATCCTTAGGATGGTTTGACAAGGGAAGTATTATCTTAAAAAGTAAGGTGCAGAGGTCAAGAGAAACTTACTGTGTTAGTGCATTATGCTACACAAATGGGTGGGAAGTCTCCCTCCACTTGAAAGGAAAGCAGAAGAGGCAAAGATTAATGAGTCAAAGCTAATTAAAGGAGTAATTGCTTCTGGGGATGTGCCCTAGGTAGGGAGGTAACTGTTCTGGAAGCTAAAAATATCATAGCTTGGTCAAATAAAATTGCGCAAATGAAAAGTAAGTAGAACAGTAAAATGCCAAACATATTAAAATGCACTCTGTTTATTAGAAAAATGAATTGTATTCTGCAGTTCAATAAAAATCTAGTTAAGGTTGATTTTGTCTGAGCTTCACTCTTATTGTAACTATTGTTACTTACTAATTATTCTCTGGGGTCCAGAAATCTTTTTACAGCTTAAGGCATCTGAGATCCTAAATTTCCTAGAGAGTAGTAATTGGATACAGAGTTTTAAAAATTTTTGAAAATGTCCAAAATGCTAATGGAAATTCTGCATTTATTCAAGATCAGGCTGTATGGACTAATTAACACATTGGGTTTCTTTGCTTTGGAATAGAATTATAGCTATTCACTCCGGGAAAACAGTCTACTTTAGATATTTGCATTATAGGACTTCTATTAATAAAGAGTAGAAACAAATTAAATATTCCCTAAACAATGCAGTTTGGCAGTGAAGATTTTTCTAAACATGGAATCCATTCATGGGTAGGAATAACAAAGGGAATATTTGCTAATGACAATATTTCTAATTTTTTTAAAAACTTGTTCAAATTTCATGTAACTCAAATATTTCCAGCTACTTGCAGTAACTTTGATTTATTTCATGCTACAAAGACTTTGTCTTGTGCTGTTTACGAGAGTAAAATTTCAATAAAAGATAATTAAATACTGAATATATTTGATTAAGCAAATTTTGTCAAGGTAATTATTTTGTTAATATATAAGTGAACTTTTATCTCTTTTTTTTTTAATTTTTTTAAAATTATTATTATTATACTTTAGGTTTTATGGTACATGTGCGCAATGTGCAGGTAAGTTACATATGTATACATGTGCCATGCTGGTGTGCTGCACCCACCAACTTGTCATCTAGCATTCGGTATATCTCCCAATGCTATCCCCTCCCCCTCCCCCCACCCCGCAACAGTCCCTGAAGTGTGATGTTCACCTTCCTGTGTCCATGTGTTCTCATTGTTCAATTCCCACCTATGAGTGAGAATATGTGGTGTTTGGTTTTTTGTTCTTGCGATAGTTTACTGAGAATGATGATTTCCAATTTCATCCATGTCCCTACAAAGGACATGAACTCATCATTTTTTATGGCTGCATAGTATTCCATGGTGTATATGTGCCACATTTTCTTAATCCAGTCTATCATTGCTGGACATTTGGGTTGGTTCCAAGTCTTTGCTATTGTGAATAATGCCACAATAAACATACGTGTGCATGTGTCTTTACAGCAGCATGATTTATAGTCCTTTGGGTATATACCCATTAATGGGATGGCTGGGTCAAATGGAATTTCTAGTTCTAGATCCCTGAGGAATTGCCACACTGACTTCCACAAGGGTTGAACTAGTTTACAGTCCCACCAACAGTGTAAAAGTGTTCCTATTTCTCCACATCCTGTCCAGCACCTGTTGTTTCCTGACTTTTTAATGATTGCCATTCTAACTGGTGTGAGATGGTATCTCATTGTGGTTTTGATTTGCATTTCTCTGATGGCCAGTGATGGTGAGCATTTTTTCATGTGTTTTTTGGCTGCATAAATGTCTTCTTTTGAGAAGTGTCTGTTATGTCCTTCGCCCACTTTTTGATGGGGTTGTTTGTTTTTTTCTTGTAAATTTGTTGGAGTTCATTGTAGATTCTGGATATTAGCCCTTTGTCAGATGAGTAGGTTGCGAAAATTTTCTCCCATTTTGTAGGTTGCCTGTTCACTCTGATGGTAGTTTCTTTTGCTGTGCAGAAGCTCTTTAGTTTAATTAGATCCCATTTGTCAATTTTGGCTTTTGTTGCCATTGCTTTTGGTGTTTTAGACATGAAGTCCTTGCGCATGCCTATGTCCTGAATGGTAATGCCTAGGTTTTCTTCTAGGGATTTTATGGTTTTAGGTCTAACGTTTAAGTCTTTAATCCATCTTGAATTGATTTTTGTATGAGGTGTAAGGAAAGGATCCAGTTTCAGCTTTCTACATATGGCTAGCCAGTTTTCCCAGCACCATTTATTAAATAGGGAATCCTTTCCCCATTGCTTGTTTTTGTCAGGTTTGTCAAAGATCAGATAGTTGTAGATATGTGGCATTATTTCTGAGGGCTCTGTTCTGTTCCATTGATCTATATCTCTGTTTTGGTACCAGTACCGTGCTGTTTTGGTTACTGTAGCCTTGTAGTATAGTTTGAAGTCAGGTAGTGTGATGCCTCCAGCTTTGTTCTTTTGGCTTAGGATTGACTTGGCGATGCGGGCTCTTTTTTGGTTCCATATGAACTTTAAAGTAGTTTTTTCCAATTCTGTGAAGAAAGTCATTGGTAGCTTGATGGGGATGGCATTGAATCTGTAAATTACCTTGGGAAGTATGGCCATTTTCGTGATATTGATTCTTCCTACCCATGAGCATGGAATGTTCTTCCATTTGTTTGTATCTTCTTTTATTTCCTTGAGCAGTGGTTTGTAGTTCTCCTTGAAGAGGTCTTTCACATCCCTTGTAAGTTGGATTCCTAAGTATTTTATTCTCTTTGAAGCAATTGTGAATGGGAGTTCACTCATGATTTGGCTCTCTGTTTGTCTGTTATTGGTGTATAGGAATGCTTGTGATTTTTGTACATTGATTTTGTATCCTGAGACTTTGCTGAAGTTGCTTATCAGCTTAAGGAGATTTTGGGCTGAGACAATGGGGTTTTCTAGATATACAATCATGTCATCTGCAAACAGGGACAATTTGACTTCCTCTTTTCCTAATTGAATACCCTTTATTTCCTTCTCCTGCCTAATTGCCGTGGCCAGAACTTCCAACACTATGTTGAATAGAAGTGGTGAGAGAGGGCATCCCTGTCTTGTGCCAGTTTTCAAAGGGAATGCTTCCAGTTTTTGCCCATTGAGTATGATATTGGCTGTGGGTTTGTCATAGATAGATCTTATTATTTTGAGATGTGTCCCATCAATACCTAATTTATTGAAAGTTTTTAGCGTGAAGAGTTGTTGAATTTTGTCAAAGGCCTTTTCTGCATCTATTGAGATAATCATGTGGTTTTTGTCTTTGGTTCTGTTTATACGCTGGATTACATTTATTGATTTGTGTATATTGAACCAGCCTTGCATCCCAGGGATGAAGCCCACTTGATCATGGTGGATAAGCTTTTTGATGTGCTGCTGGATTCTGTTTGCCAGTATTTTATTGAGGATTTTTGCATCAATGTTCCTCAAGGATATTGGTCTAAAATTCTCTTTTTTTGTTGTGTCTCTGCCCGGCTTTGGTATCAGGATGATGCTGGCCTCATAAAATGAGTTAGGGAGGATTCCCTCTTTTTCTATTGATTGGAATAGTTTCAGAAGGAATGGTACCAGTTCCTCCTTGTACCTCTGGTAGAATTCGGCTGTGAATCCATCTGGTCCTGGACTTTTTTTGGTTGGTAAGCTATTGATTACTGCCACAATTTCAGCTCCTGTTATTGGTCTATTCAGAGATTCAACTTCTTCCTGGTTTAGTCTTGGGAGGGTGTATGTGTTGAGGAATTTATCCATTTCTTCTAGATTTTCTAGTTTATTTGCGTAGAGGTGTTTGTAGTATTCTCTGATGGTAGTTTGTATTTCTGTGGGATCGGTGGTGATATCCCCTTTATCATTTTTTATTGCATCTATTTGATTCTTCTCTCTTTTTTTCTTTATTAATCTTGCTAGCGGTCTATCAATGTTGTTGATCCTTTCAAAAAACCAGCTCCTGGATTCATTAATTTTTTGAAGGGTTTTTTGTGTCTGTATTTCCTTCAGTTCTGCTGTGATTTTAGTTATTTCTTGCCTTCTCCTAGCTTTTGAATGTGTTTGCTCTTGCTTTTCTAGTTCTTTTAATTGTGATGTTAGGGTGTCAATTTTGGATCTTTCCTGCTTTCTCTTGTGGGCATTTAGTGCTATAAATTTCCCTCTACACACTGCTTTGAATGTGTCCCAGAGATTCTGGTATGTTGTGTCTTTGTTCTCGTTGGTTTCAAAGAACATCTTTATTTCTGCCTTCATTTTGTTATGTACCCAGTAGTCATTCAGGAGCAGGTTGTTCAGTTTCCATGTAGATGAGCGGTTTTGAGTGAGATTCTTAATCCTGAGTTCTAGCTTGATTGCACTGTGATCTGAGAGATAGTTTGTTATAATTTCTGTTCTTTTACATTTATTGAGGAGAGCTTTACTTCCAAGTATGTGGTCAATTTTGGAATAGGTGTGGTGTGGTGCTGAAAAAAATGTATATTCTGTTGATTTGGAGTGGAGAGTTCTGTAGATGTCTATTAGGTCCGCTTGGTGCAGAGCTGAGTTCAATTCCTGGGTATCCTTGTTGACTTTCTGTCTCGTTGATCTGTCTAATGTTGACAGTGGGGTGTTAAAGTCTCCCATTATTAATGTGTGGGAGTCTAAGTCTCTTTGTAGGTCACTCAGGACTTGCTTTATGAATCTGGGTGCTCCTGTATTGGGTGCATATATATTTAGGATAGTTAGCTCTTCTTGTTGAATTAATCCCTTTTTCATTATGTAATGGCCTTCTTTGTCCCTTTTGATCTTTGTTGGTTTAAAGTCTGTTTTATCCGAGACTAGGATTGCAACCCCTGCCTTTTTTTGTTTTGCATTTGCTTGGTAGATCTTCCTCCATCCTTTTATTTGGAGCCTATGTATGTCTCTGCACGTGAGATGGGTTTCCTGAATACAGCACACTGATGGGTCTTGAGTCTTTATCCAATTTGCCAGTCTGTGTCTTTTAATTGGAGCATTTAGTCCATTTACATTTAAAGTTAATATTGTTATGTGTGAATGTGATCCTGTCATTATGATGTTAGCTGGTTGTTTTGCTCGTTAGTTGATGCAGTCTCTTCCTAGTCTCGATGGTCTTTACATTTTGGCATGATTTTGCAGTGGCTGGTACCGGTTGTGCCTTTCCATGTTTAGCGCTTCCTTCAGGAGCTCTTTTAGGGCAGGCCTGGTGGTGACAAAATCTCTCAGCATTTGCTTGTCTGTAAAGTATTTTATTTCTCCTTCACTTATGAAGCTTAGTTTGGCTGGATATGAAATTCTGGGTTGAAAATTCTTTTCTTTAAGAATGTTGAATATTGGCCCCCACTCTCTTCTGGCTTGTAGGGTTTCTGCCGAGAGATCCGCTGTTAGTCTGATGGGCTTCCCTTTGATGGTAACCCGACCTTTCTCTCTGGCTGCCCTTAACATTTTTTCCTTCATTTCAACTTTGGTGAATCTGACAATTATGTCTTGGAGTTGCTCTTCTCGAGGAGTATCTGTGTGGCGTTCTCTGTATTTCCTGAATCTGAATGTTGGCCTGCCTTGCTAGATTGGGGAAGTTCTCCTGGATAATATCCTGCAGAGTGTTTTCCAGCTTGTTTCCATTCTCCCCGTCACTTTCAGTTACACCAATCAGACGTAGATTTGGTCTTTTCACATAGTCCCACATTTCTTGGAGGCTTTGCTCGTTTCTTTTTATTCTTTTTTCTCTAAACTTCCCTTCTTGCTTCATTTCATTCATTTCATCTTCCAGGGCTGATACCCGTTCTTCCATTTGATCGCATCGGCTCCTGAGGCTTCTGCATTCTTCACGTAGTTCTCGAGCCTTGGTTTTCAGCTCCATCAGCTCCTTTAACCATTTCTCTGTATTGGTTATTCTAGTTATACATTCTTCTACATTTTTTTCAAAGTTTTCAACTTCTTTGCCTTTGGTTTGAATATCCTCCTGTAGCTCGGAGTAATTTGATCATCTGAAGCCTTCTCTCAGCTTGTCAAAGTCATTCTCCATCCAGCTTTGTTCCGTTGCTGGTGAGGAACTGCGTTCCTTTGGAGTAGGAGAGGTACTCTGCTTTTTAGAGTTTCCAGTTTTTCTGCTCTGTTTTTTCCCCATCTTTGTGGTTTTATCTACTTTTGGTCTTTGATGATGGTGATGTACAGATGGGTTTTTGGTGTGGATGTCCTTTCTGTTAGTTTTCCTTCTAACAGACAGGACCCTCAGCTGCAGGTCTGTTGGAGTACCTGGCGGGCCGTGTGAGGTGTCAGTCTGCCCCTGCTGGGGGGTGCCTCCCATTTAGGCTGCTCGGGGGTCAGGTGTCAGGGACCCACTTGAGGAGGCAGTCTGCCCGTTCTCAGATCTCCAGCTGCGTGCTGGGAGAACCACTGCTCTCCTCAAAGCTGTCAGACAGGGACATTTAAGTCTGCAGAGGTTACTGCTGTCTTTTTGTTTGTCTGTTCCCTGCCCCCAGAGGTGGAGCCTACAGAAGCAGGCAGGCCTCCTTGAGGTGTGGTGGGCTCCACCCAGTTAGAGCTTCCTGGCTGCTTTGTTTACCTAAGCGAGCCTGGGCAATGGCGGGCACCCCTTCCCCAGCCTCGCTGCCAACTTGCTGTTTGATCTCAGACTGCTGTGCTAGCAATCAGCGAGACTCTGTGGGCGTAGGACCCTCTGAGCCAGGTGCAGGCCACAATCTCCTGGTGCACCGTCTGAACTTTTATTTCTAAATTATTTGGATTGCTTTGCTTGACTTAAATAATTTTACAGTAGATAGCCTGTGCCTTACAGTTCTGTAAATAATAAGCTCAGAAGACAGATTAACAAAGTTACCAAGCACAGTGATATATTGTCAATTCCTAACAAATTATAAAGAAATTTCCACTGATTTTCTTTTATTTTTATATATGTATTTATTTTAGAGACAGGGTGTCACTCTGTCACCCAAGCTGGAGTGCAGTGGTGCAGCCATAACTCACTGCAGCCTAGAACTCCTGGGTTCAAGTGATTCTCCCATAACAGCCTCCCAAAGCACTGGGATTGCAGGCCTGAGCCACCATACCCGACCCAATTTTCTTTTGCATATAACCTGAATAAAGTTCTTTGTAGTCATTTTTCCACTCCTTCCAGAGACTGAACACACACACTCATCATAAAACCCTGTCTTTAGCAAAGACTTCAAATTAAGGCTTGCATTCTATCAATGTCTTAAAAATAAGGTTAGAATAACCAGTATAAGGTACTAAGCACTAAGGAAAACAGAACAAAACAACAATTATACCACAGACAACTAATTTTTATAAAAATCATTTTAAAGTTTTTTCAGGATGCAACATCTCCCTGTTTGTTTCCTTACCGTTAGTGGAAACACTTTTATTCTGATCTTGACATTCCCCCTGCTCCAGATCTGAGGTATTTACCTGCCATGTTACTTCATCTGGTCTGTGACTCTTAATTAGAAGATTCATTAACAGATGATTAATTTGATAAACATTGGTTCATCCTCTGTTACTTCATTAGATTCACATGCCAGGCCACTGAGATTTGTTTTCTGCTATCTTGGTATTTACCTGTAAAGCTTCTAGTCTCCAGTTTCCAAAAGAGCTTTGTGAGTCTTCCCTGCACTTCATTTTCCTGTGTTCTTTTTCTCAGCTGAAAGAGCTGATGGAGTTTTCGTTGCACTTTTTTTTTCTTTGCAACAAAACATCACCAACTTCACACTGAGATCTTTCTTTTTAATTTGCAGTAGCTCTACCAAAGGGGAAGTGTTTTTCCCACATTATTTCTTCTCTGGGGAGGATAAGTTTCATTTTGTTTAACCGTAATCTTTTGGTGCAAGTTTCTCCAGTGGCCTTGTGTCAAGGAGGATAAACAATTCAGAACGCGTGCACACCTTAAAACTTACAGCTCAGTTTTGGGCTCAAAATACAGTCTTTTAGAGCAAGTGCTAAACTGATAAAAATTCAACTTTCCAATCATCAAAACAATACTCGATATTCCCCAGTGAAAAAGAATCTGGGCCAGCAAGTGAGACGTTAAGAAAAATTCTTTTCTTTTCAAAACATTTTTGCAAAAATCTCTGCTATTGAACTTTTTTATTGAGGGGAATTGTTGATGTAGATTCCTTTATGGTTCAGCTTTCCAACCCTGTAATTATGAGAATTTTTCTGTTTATGTTTTATGAAGCATGACAAATTTGCTATGACGATCACAGAAAATAAACGTAAACAGAAGATTCTAATCTTAGGATAATTACCAACAAGGAAATCGGGAAGGGAGTATGAAATCTCATAGCTTTGTAAACAAAAGTGTTAAAAAAGAACAGGGTAAGATCCTTTCCAGATGTTGGGCAGATCTTGGATTTCCAGATCTAGAAGAGGATGAAAAATATTCTACAGATGGAACAATGAAGGACACTCAAAACAGTATAAAACCATGTGTGTTATAACAGGGATACAAAGAGGATGAGTAAAAAGGGATAAAAGATTATGCGAAAAAGTAGAGATACAGGAGAAGGAAAGAACTATGTTTAATCCACTTAAAAAAGGAAATCTAGACCGTTTCATGTTCATTCTCTATGAAACAACTCTAGATCAGAGCCTAAGATATTATCTTTGAAATAAATGAGACTTACACATCACCATGTTTTACTAGAAAAAAATCAGTTTCAGTTTATTTTATATACTTAAAAAACATAGATTTGGTGGTGCTTTGCAAGTTTTAGCAATTGCTTAATAAGTTCCCTAGCCTATTCAAATTCAATATACAGTATTTCTGGAGAGTATTAAGTATGATAATTACTCTGCTCCTATATTCTCCTTTAATGTTTGCAATAACCAAAGGAAAATTAATGCAAGAGAAGAAATATAGATAATAATACTTTTCTTCATAAGACACCCCTCTGTAAGAGATTCTGCTCACTAGCTATAAATTACTGTACCCATTTAAATTGTTACAAAAATAAAAACTAGTAGGTAGCAAATAGAGGTTGTGCCACACAGACTGTATTGCAGAAATAAATAGCTTCTCACAATGGGGGAAGTCTCGTTTAGAAAAAATAATTGCAAACGATTTTTTCTCTTTATTTGATACAGCAATGTTGTCATGACCTTCATCCACACTGAGAGTTTGGTAATATTTTCATTTATATCTTCTCTCTTTAGGGATAAATGATTCTAACCTTGAAATCTCAGTGTCTATGTGAAAAATAACTTTATGAATACTTCAAACACTTACACTCGTAGCAGCAAATGTTTCAATATGAATATAAAAGAGCATTTCCTGTCAAAAACAGCAATACATAACTTGAACCCAGAATACAAGAGCCCTGGGCACATATAGTTAACTGTCAGTGCATGGAAGCAGATTAAATATACCATTGCTGAAATTAAAGCATGCTAAGGGTCCCCCAAAGAACCTGGGTAGACTTGTCAGTTATATTCTTCAATAATGCTATGATTATACATATTTCTTATTACCTTTTAACTAACCTGAAACAACTTGGAATTTCTACGACTGTTAACTACCAATTGTAGGCATTTGTTGATTCAGCTATAACCTTTGACACACTTATCATCGATATATCGGTGATATAATATCATCAATTTTAATTTAAAATAACTTAAAAACATCCCATTTATCTAATTCTACATTTATTACACCAATATTCATTGAAAAATTCTTATTTGCCAGGCACTGTCCTGGGCCTAGAAAATGTAAAAATAAATTATAACTTGTATCTTTTGCTCTTAAAAACTCACATTCAATGCTTAGACACTGTTGGTGGGAATGTAAATTAGTTCAGCCACTGTGGAAAGCAATTTGGAGAATTCACACAGAACTTAAAATAGAATTAGCTATTCACAATAGCAAAGACATGGAATCAACATAGATACCCATCAGTGATGGACTGGATAAAGAAAATGTGGTATATGTACCACATTGTAATATTATTCAGTCACAAAAAACGATAAAATCATGTCCTTTGCAATGACAGGCATGCAGCTGGAGGCCATTATCCTCAGCAAATTAGTGCAGGAACAGAGACCAAATACCACATGTTCTCACTTATAAGTTGGAGCTAAACATTGAGTATTTATGGACGTAAAGATGGCAACAATAGAAACAAACGACACTGGACGCTGATGGGAGAAAGGAGCAAGGACTGCAAAACTACTGGGTACTATGTTCAGTAGCTGGATGACGGAATCAATCAAACCCCAAACCTGAGCATCACACAATATACCCAGGAAACAAACCTGAAAGCGTATACCCTGAATCCAAAATAAAAGTTGAAATTATTTTTTAAAAAGCCAAAAATCCCCTCACATTCACGTAAGGAAATCAAAATTGCAAAAATAAATTATAATTCAATGCAGCAAATCTTCCATGAAAGCATATAGTTAGGACTATACTATAGTGTGTGTGTGTTTGTGTGTGTGTATGTGTGTGTGTGTAGTGACATCACATAAACACATTTTCTTAACTTGAGTCACCTCCAAGGCAGACTCTGAGCAGGGATTTGGTTTCAAGTAACTTATCAAAGAGGTGAGCATAGGGAAATCCTCTGAAGGATTGACTTTATACAGGAACTATCTTTAGTGAATTCCAGTGTAGAAATAAAGCAGTGGTTCTCAAACCTTAAGCTGCCTCAGAATTACTTGGTGAGTTTGCTATAGCACAGTGGCCAGGCTCCACATCCAGAGTTTCAGATTCAGTAGGTCCGCTATGGAGTTTGCATTTTTGTGAATTCCTACCTGATGCTGATGTTGGTAGTGTAAAGACCACATTTTGAGAATCAATGACCTAGTAAATATGAGCAGAGCACAATAGCATAAGCCACATGCATATATATTTAAATATTTTTGAAGCCTTTATTCTTACCCAACATTACAGTTTTCTCATGCAGTCAATCATTGTTTTATCAACAGTTGACTTATATGAATTTTAGCTAGTTATAAACCTGGACAGCCTTGCCCTATCTTAACTATTTGTAAACTAGGTGACTAAATCTAAGTGATTAATTACAAAATCTTCGAATGGTACAATGCATTTTTGTATTTTATTTTTTTCTGGGATGCCTATAACTACAACTAAATGTCTATCTCTTATTTGAAAGAAATAGAGTACAAAGGTTACATTTTTTTGCACTAAAAATTTCCTCTTGGATAATTCATGTGAAATAGCTTTCAGCTGTTTATCTAGATCAGCATGTGTGAAGAGCGAAAGTGTGTGTGCCTGAGTATTAATGATATGTGCATGTATCACAGGAATAACTACTTTCTGTTTCTAAATATTTGATAAAATTCTTCCAAGCATGAAATCAGAATTTTCTGTGCACAAAGCAGGATATTTCTGTGGGGTTCATGGAACTGGAATAACAACATAAGCCTCGTAAAACAGTTTGATAAAAACAAAAACAAAAACAAAAAAAACTATATCTCTACCTTACTGTTTTGAATAAAAAACATTTTGTGGATAAATCTTTTTACTCTGGTTCTTGCCTGTGTCTACACTACAGGTAAGAAAGCCATTTCTGGAGGGAAGTATTTAAAAAAAAATTAATGTTTGCACTTATGTGGGAAGCATAGTAACAAAGAAATGTATTTAACTGCAGGATGTTACTTGTTTCCATAGAATACACACGCAATTTTGTATTCTGAGTGCACATTTAAATCCATATTAAAAGGGCACTTTATTTTCCAAGGACATTGAGTGAAATAATGTAAACTGACTGAAAAGAGATGAAACTCTATTACTGCATATATGCAGGGCCTTTGCAGTCATCAGACTCAGGAAAGCTAAGTAGATCATATCAGCTGCATAGTATGTTTATTCTAATATATTAGTTTAGAAGGTAAGGGTCTGAGATCATATCTTTAAGATTTCATTATCTCAGTAAAATTTAGTTGGGAACAACATGTAGAAAATAAAACATTTGAACAAGAATGCCCTAACTCTAAACAGTAATGTATGTTATTCCTTAAAGACCACAGGCTAAGCAGCTAAGGAGTAAAATAAGCAGCTAAAGGAGTAAAATCATTTTTCTTATGATTAGAGGGATTCAATTTAAGTGCCTAGCCTAACAATATAGTTAAATACTTTTTTAGGGACAACATATACATATGAAATAAAACCTGTATTTTTCTTTTTTATGTTACCTTAAGTTCTGGGATACATGTGCTGAACGTGCAGGTTTGTTACATAGGTATACATTTGCCGTAGTGGTTTGCTGCACCTATCAACCTGTCATCTAGGTTTTAAGCTCTGCATGCATTAGGTATTTGTCCTAATGCTCTCCCTCCACTTTTCCCCTAACCCCTGACAGGCCTCGGTGTGTGATGTTCCCCTTCCTGTGTCCATGTGTTCTCATTGTTCAGCTCCCACTTACGAGTGAGAACATGCGGTGTTTGAAAACCTGTGTTTTTCTTTCTTTGCTTTTTCCTGAAGCTCCAGTTATTTTAGTGCTCTTCTTTTCAATGATTTGCCATTTTCCAATTCAACCGCATGCTTCAAACCTGGTGTTCCTTAAGAGACACCTTTGTGATTTTCCATGCCTTCTCTGGTTTTAGTGGGATTCAACTTAAGCCAGGTTTTTTAAAAGCCTGGCACATAGATAACTTCATTGATCGTTCATTTAATGTTGAAAACTGATAGTCAAAGATGAGGGGAAAAATGTTGCAGAACTTAAGAGTTAACACATATGTTCATTCAGCAGTTACCAACCCCTTGCTCTGCCCCAGTTGCTGTAGAGCTCTTCAGCATGTGTTATCTTATTTGATCCAGATAGCCTCACTCCAAAATTGTTGTTATCTCCACATAGTATATTCATTAATGTGTTCATGGCTTTTCAAACTGCCCCCTCTTTCTGGAACACTCTCTTTTCACACACCTCTCTCCCACTGTCAGCCCTTTAGGCCTGACAAAAGAAAACTCTAATTACAAAACCCATTGCAAACTTCCCCTTTTAAATAAAACATGCTTAACTTTTCTGCTTCCCACTATAAAGTATTCCCTACTCTCTATGCTCAGTGAACCTTGTTACAGGTTCAGTTCTCTATTATTGCACTTATCACTCTGAATACAGTTCAAAATATACGTACAAAATCTATGAACTACTGGGAAAATGCTAAAAATTGTGTCTGTTTCTTATTAGCTAACAAGGAACTGAAGTTTCCATGGACTGTCCTCTCCCTTGTAATTCAGTTCTGGTCAGTTCATGTAATATATATTGAGTACCTACTGTTGTGCCAGGAATTGTGATAAACTTCAAGAATTCAAATATAGATAAATATTGAGAATTTAGGGTAGATGTAACAGAAATGTTTGTAGCTTATATTAATACAACAAAAATATGGTGGAGTTTTCCTGGGCAAGAAGTGTTGTATATCCTAACACAAGAAAAGAGGATGGAGTCAAGACTGAAAGAGGAAGGGCCTTTATCAATTCTAGGTATGGGGTGTGATATGGTTTGGCTGTATGTCCCCTGGCAAATCTCATCTAGAATTATAATCCCCACATGTAGAGGGAGGGACCTGGTGAGAAATGACTGGATCACAGGGATAGTTTCTCCCATGCTGTTCTCACGATAGTGAGTTCTCACGAGGTCTGGTTGTTTGATAAGTGTCTGGCGCTTTCTCCTTCTTTCTCTCTCTTTCCTGCTGCCATGTAAGACGTGCCTTGCTTCCTCCTCACCTTCTGCTATGATTGTAAGTTTCCTGAGGCCTCCCAAGCCATGTAGAACTGTCAGTCAATTAAACCTCTTTTGTTTATAACTTACTCAATCCCAGGTAGCATCTTTATAGCAGTGTGAGAAGACTAATACAAGGAGGCATAGGGAGACAAAAGGGGTTACTCCTAATAGAGTGTGTGACTGAGCTGGGGCAACCTCGTGAATCCACAAAGTGTGTGTCTGTGTGTGCACCTGTGCATGTATAGAAGTGCACATGTGTGCACATATGTGTGTGCATGTGCATGTGTGTGTGTGTCTATAAAAAGAGTTGTATACTAAAGTTTCATGGAGATTCTGTAGCTGAAGATAAACATTGCCCAATGATACACTATTGCTTTGTCACTGAAAAAATAGTAGTCCTAGGCCCCTTAAATACTCTTATCCAGTGGACACAGCAGATAGCCAGCATGCCAGGTTTCAGGAGCAGTGGCCATCTGAGGCTAGTTCAATCCAGTGAGCAATGGGCAGGAACAAAGGCACTGGGTAGCCAGACCACCTATGTACCAGACCCTAGGGTTAAATGTCTTTTAAGACAATTGAGTGGTATAGTTCTTCCTTGTTCCATTTTATATTGTTATTTATTCGTGATAAGAGCAATGAAGTCCAACCATTTGGACTGAATAAGTACCTTACAGCTTAGGTGATAGGAAGTCTTATGATAACTAAAATCAGGATAAGAGTCATTTACTTTGAACAGGGAAGAAAGTTCAAATTAATTGGTTTTAAACTGGGAAAAGGCCACTCTCAATTCTGTCCAGAGGATTCTATCATTGCAGTACTGTGTCTTTTCATTTTTCTACAATAAAGGGGAATCAAACATTGCAAAAATAGAGAAAATGAGATGAAATTATAGTAAAATAGCAGGAGAAGAGAAGTAGTAGAGGACAACAGGTGTGTGGGCCAGGGCTAGGCGGGGTAATATTACTACTATTAAAGATTTTGAAGAAAGAGGTACCTGGGAAGCTTCACAAGTGAAGCAAATAATAATTGCAAACAGAATAAAAATGTTAAATGACGACCACATATCCTATTTACTGTGCTTGAGAAACACAAATAATTTCTTTTTCAAATGTATGTTTTAATGTTGGACTATTTTTCTTCAATGCCAGCAATGCTTTCAACCTCAACAATATCGGTTATGGTTTCAATAAAATTGTATTTTTATTTTCTTTCCTCAGATGTTCCATATTGCATATATGACCTTACATACCTACCTTGCCAATATGAACAAAAATTTCACAGTAGAATCCAGAGACTTCCCAAAGAGGCCTCTATAAAGAGAGTGGGGCAACTGGCAATGGTTTTGTTTACTGGAAAATTGAATTAACCATTGGCATCTAATAACTCATAGAATTGATTTTGCCACAAACTTTCAAGTATTGGTAGAATCCTTGGTAATCCAAATCAGAAAACTAAATAAAATTATGGTATTAATGAGAGAATATTCAGTGGTCAGGATACTTATGGTTGCTCTGACAAAACTTTAAGAGTGTATTTATCATGTAAACCTAGAAGAGATGGATGGAAAGAAAGATAATATAAAGTATATCTTGTTCTGTCTGCTTCTAAGGCTATCTTATGAACCTACAATTTAAATAGTTGAATATGCAATAAAAAGTGAATATATATTTATGTTTCGTGGTGTCTGGGGTTTATTATTATTATTGTTATTATATTTTTTGAGACAGGATCTCACTGTGTCGCCCAGGCTGGAGTGCAATGGCGTGATCTCGGCTCACTGCAACCTCTGCCTCCCGGGCTCAAGCAATTCTCCTGCCTCAGCCTCCTGAGTAGCTGGGACTATAGGCACCTGCCACCACGCCCAGCTATTTTTTTTTTTTTTTTGTATTTTTAGTAGAGATGGGGTTTCACCATATTGGTCAGGCTGGTTTCAAACTTCTGACCTCAGGTGATCTGCCCGCCTCGGCCTCCCAAAGTGTTGGGATTACAGGCATGAGCCACCGTGCCTGGATGGTTTATTAATTTTTTAAACAATACTTTAATTCATGCTCAGTTTGATTTCTAGAAATATTTATGCATGTTTGTTTCTTTAACTTTTTTTTATTGCTTAAGGTCAGGAATATTATTTTATCTACCTTTGTCTCCCTAATGTGTATCACCATGCCTGGCATTGCAATCATTTGGAAATATGATTGGCTTATATGTAAATGAATAAGTGAATAAACACTAGTTCACTATATTTTTTAAGGAAGTGTGTGGCAGCACCTAGGTAGATTTTTAAGTGGCCCTTGTGCAGACTGCAACCTCTGGTCTTAGAGATTCAAAACAGTTGTGGGTGACCATCAAAGAAACACTTTTCTATTTAATATTGTTGAAATATTTTGGAGTTTACCTTGTCCAACAATACTAGCTCATGTATTACATGGCTGATGCCTGAAATTATAAGTCTGTGATACAACAAAGAGAATTCTCTAAATTGCCTTTGGTAACTCACAAGTGGTACCTGAACAGTGAGATGTCAGGGACGTGAAGGCTGACTCCCATCTGACTGTAGGAGCCATAACTAAACTGAGCTTCTCATAAGACCAATGATTTATTAACAGGTCCAGAGGTCTTGAATTTGGAAGGATGGCTTTACTATTAATAGACAGTTCTCACAGAAACTGGCATCTAAATACAAACTGCCAATGTCCAAGTAGATAGATTTTTATTTTTCACTGACAAAGTTGCCTTCATGCTTGTTCTAATGAGAGACAAATATAGAAGCCGAGTTTTTTCCTTCTCTGGTCTTTTACCCACAGCATAGTGTACTCTAGCCCTAGAATTTCTCTCCAGTTATACAGGGGTATATAGGAACTCTCTGCCTTTTCTTTTTGTCAGTGCTGGCTGTATAAAGTTCCCCCAATAAATCCAATTCTCTATGCCACATTTTGTGACATTGTATAAAATGGACCAATATTCTATGTCCTCTTGCAAGATAGATAGTAACATCAAACAGCCCACCTTGCATGACAAAGTTATTCCTTAGATACAAGTATTGCCATTGTTCTTTCCATTGGACAGGACAGGTGGAGGGGATAGGTAGAGAATTACTTTTTAAAATGCAAATCCTTCTGGGAGAAGTTGCCACCATACCCTGAGTGGGACTTTCAAGAAATTATTTTACTCTGGGAAAAGGCAATTCAGTTCATATGAAGACTTTCAGAAAGTGATAGCTAATCACTGTTATCTAATAAGGTCTTTACAATAATACTGCATGGTAGCTAGCTCCAACTCAGAGAAGATAAATAAATTGATCAGTGCCATCATATTAAGATTTTAACTTGAACCCATCTTGCTTTGACTTTGATTTCACTACTTCTTGTTAATGGATAGCACTTAAATAGTCATTATACAAATAATAATAAATGGTTCCTAGAGAATCTGGGTTATTTTCCTCATGAGAGCATGATTTGTGTATTATCTTTATTAGATGTTTATTAGTATGTGTTAAAATTTATACTTGTAAAATTATGCATAAATCCTCAGGTGGATTTAAAGTATTTTTCTAAGATTTTGGCCAGGGAGATAAAATGGGATAGCAGATAGAATGTACTCTTGGAAGTCAGAAAGATGTCTTCAAGGTATTTCTCAAGCCTTTACGAGTTTGGAGACCTTGAGCAGTGCAAGTTTTTAACCATTCTGATGCACATTTTTCTGATAATGTCACCATATTCACGACCCCTATATTAGTTATGCCATGCTGGACCACTGTGAGTTAATTTAAATTTGCACACACACCCTCTGGGAATATTTTTAAAACAGAGATTATGATTCAGGAGCTCTTGGGAGGAGCTTGAGATTCTCCATTTCTGACACGCTTCCAATTGATGCTGATGGTGGTGGATTTTTTTAACTACATTTTGCAACAAAGGCGAGAGTTTGTTATCCTCAGCACTGTTGACATTTTGGGCTAGATAATTCTTTGTGAGTGGTTGTCCTGTGCATTGTAAGGTGAGTAGCTTCCCTGGCACAGTTTTTGACACATAATAGGCATTACATGAATATTTTTTTTCTTTACTTTCACTCCATATTTTACTATGACTTGGCAGTGGCCAAATAATTTAAACTGATAGTCACCTTTCACCTTCCAGATGAAAATATTATCTAGAATGGGAGTCAGCAAAATAATACCTAGAGGCCAAATCTAGTCTACCACCTATTTTTTTAAATAAAGTTTTCCTAAAGCACATTCACAGCCATTAATTTACTAGTTTTCTATAGCTCCCTTTGCATTACAACAGCAGAGTTGAGTAGCTCCATCAGAGACTTTTTAGACCACAAAATCTAAAATATTTACTACCTGGCCCTTAATAGAAAAAGTTTGCCAAACCTGGTTCTTGAAATAAAAATCCTGGATTTTTAACTCTTCCAAGTTATAAAAACAGTTGTACAGCAGTTTTCTGAGTATAATTTAATATACTAAACAATTTCCTTTGGGTTAGTCCCCAAAACAGTGACTGGATCCTTTCTGTTTTTCAAATAAAATATTGGTCTCCACAAATCAGGCATTATGCAACCTCTTTAGAAGCAGTGGAAATAAGAACAAACCCCAGATGCCAGAGAGCACTGGATAAGTTTCCTTTTTCAAAATCTTTTTTCCAAGCACAGAGAATTTACATGCCTAATTATAACTGACAAAAGTCAGTCACAGGAGAAAAAAAATGTATCCCCCATGGCCATCAAGTTTACTTAACCTAGTGTATTTATGTTGATGCTTGGTGATTTGCATGCATGCAAGGTCTCATAAGTCTTAATAGGAGCTGGATTGTTTTTAAAAGCAAACTCAGAGCATTTTTTTTTTTTTTTTTTTTTTAGTGGAAGCCATGTAGGAAGGGATTTTTTTGAGTGGAGGTGAAAGAATGTTTTGTCTATGAAGTAAGGCTTTTTATGTGAAATTATTAAGTTGCACTTGGTTGCCACTTGCAGAGCAAATATGGAATGGGTAGCTTTAAGTGCAATTTATTTATGTGGGACCTCTAGATTTAATCAATGCAGGTGATCTTTATTATAACTGCTTCATACACTTCTGTTTTTTTTTTTTTTTTTGACAGAGTCTCGCTCTATTGCCTAGGCTGCAGTGCAGTAGCACGATCTCGTCTCACTACAACCTCTGCCTCCCAGGTTCAAGTGATTCTTCTGTCTCAGCCTCCCAAGTAGCTGGAATTAGAGGCATGCACACCACATCCGGCTAATTTTTGTATTTTTAGTAGAGATGAGGTTTCACCATGTTGGCTAGGCTGTTGTCAAACTCCTGACCTCAAGTGATCTGCCCGCCTTGGCCTTCCAAAGTGCTGGGTTATTAGAGGCATGAGCCACTGCGCCTGGCCAAACTGCTTCATACACTCTTATGCTTACTCTGAAGCAATATCTGTATTAGGATAGACAAAATCAGGGTTTGTAAATCTCAGCATTGTTGACATTTTGGACTGGATAATTATTTGTTGTGGAGTCTGAACTGTTCATTGTAGGATGCTTGGCAACATCCCCTGGCTTTATTCATTATATGTCAGTAGGAACCCCCTTCCCAATTATGATGATCAAAACTGTCTTTAGACATTGCCAAATATCCTCTGAGAACAAAACCGTCCTTACTTGAGAACAACTGGTATATATTGTGCCACAAAAAGAAATAATTTCACAATCTCAGTGGTTTAACACCCCAAGCAATTATTCCTGGTTCACGTAAATTACATTGGGCAGCTTTCCAGGGAAATTGTCTTCTATATGGTGGTTCAGTATTCTGAGATACTTTGATTTTATGGCACTTTATCCCATACTTCCTATTTCTTCATAGAAAGTAAAAGGAGAGTGTAGTTGAATAAAGCTCTTAAATATTTATGCCCATAAGTGACATAGTCCACTTCTATTCATGTTCATTGATTGGAGCAATTGACATGGCCATGCCTACCTGGCAGGAAGTAAGATTTCCCTCCAGGAAGACTAACAGATACATTGTTGAGCAGGGTTACATCTAGTACACTATTATCTGTTCATCATTCACATCTCCAATGAACTTTTGCTGCTACTGAGACCTATATCATTGTCAAAGGTAGAGAGCTAGGATAGTATCATGGTTGAAAGCATAGGTTCTGGAATCAAAGTACGTGGGACTGACCTCTAGAGGCACACCTGTGATCTTAGATGAATGAGGTAACCTCATTGTGCATAATTTTCCTCATCTATAGAACATCTAATAAAATCGCCTACCTTGTAAGGACGTTGCAAGAAATAAATGTGTTAGCATTTGTAAAGCCCTAAGAAAATTGCTTGGTATATAATAAGCACATTGTATATATGTTTAAAGTAAATAAAAATAAATAATAGATATGAAGAGAATAATTGTATATATTTCATATAAAAAGCATGAATAGGCTGGAATAAGAACTCACATGATACATATTCAGAGGAAGCTCTTGGTACTCAAATATGACATTACCATGTCTGTACATTAGAAATATATTGTATAAATTAAAAATATCCAGAAATGCATGCTTTCCAATATAACTTGCAGTTGCTTACCTAGTTCAGGAAAATAAATCAGTACATGTTACAAAACGTTTGAAAGTATATTTTAAAAGTTCAACCTAGGCAAAATGAGATAGCAATATACTCAGCAAAATACTTGCTGTCTATGCATCAAAGCCCAGTTAAAACTCTTTAATGTTAACTATAGATGAAAATGTATCTTTTCTTGCTTATTATTTTCAGTGGAAAGCACATAGGTAGAAATTTGTTTATTATTAGAACTTTATTGGAATATTTCCCATACAAAAGTATTCAATACCATATAAACTATTAAAATATCATGAAAGTACTAAGTACCTAACTGTTCAATCTTTAGTGGCATTTTTTTCAGCATTTTCTTTCATGTAAATTCTTTAATGTTCTTTGACCATTCTTTTATCACTTGGGACTGGGCACCACTTGGGACTGGGCTGCAGGGCCACTGCTATAAAATAACAGCTGCATCAGACTTTTCTCTTGTGGTGATTGTATATCCTTTAGAAGACATTTGAGAAACTGTTTCCACTCTGAGTGTATAAAAAAATAAAGAAGCCAGGCACGGTGGCTCACGCCTGCAATCCCAGCACTTTGGGAGGCTGAGCCAGTCAGATCACGAGGTCAGGAGATCGAGACCATCCTGGCTAACATGGTGAAACCCCGTCTCTACTAAAAATACAAAAAATTAGCCAGGCGCGGTGGCGGGCGCCTGTAGGCCCAGGTACTCAGGAGGCTGAGATGGGAGAATGGTGTGAACCTGGGGGGTGGAGCTTGCAGTGAGCCGAGATCGCACCACTGCACTTCGGCCTGGGCGAAAGAGCGAGACTCCGTCTCAAAAAAAAAAAAATTAAAAAAATAAATAAAAAATAAAAAATGAAGAAAGAAACATTGTTTTTTCCATATGGCCAGTAAATGTTATTTGATTTATTAAATCTTGCAGACTCAACTACTTTATAACTCTTAAACCATCAACATGCTTGGATATTGGCTTTTATTTTATTCATTATGTTGTCTTTATGTCTCCCTTTCAACGTAATTCTGGTCAAGTCCCGCTGACTTCTTGATTTCTTCTTGTCCCTTATCTCTTTGAGTGTTACAGTCACAGAAGCCTTCAGGTGAACAAATTCCCTGTTGCCACCCAACTTCAAAAGTCTTACTAACATCTGTCTTCCTGAGCTGAAAGACACACTCAGGAAAAGTAAATATTAAATATTTCCTCTCATTATATCATGTTTTTCAAACTGTGTATCAAGTAGCTCCTGTGTTAGAATCATGTGATAAGCTTGTTAATAATGTGTATTCTCAGATTCAGCACAGACGTGGTAAAATATCTGGGATAAAGCCAGAAATCTGTATTATTAGCAAACTCCTCAGCTGATTTCTGCATACACTGCATTACTATAGCCAAATTATTTTAAGAAGCTGTGTTTTAATAGGATTATGATATTTCTACATTTAAAATTCATTTGTAGAATAAGAAATATGAGCAAAATGAATGAAAGTATTTGTCCTTATGCATAGAAAATCATTATTACATTTCCTTTTGGGATTGCATATATATGTCTTTGATAATGACTAGTCAAAGTTTGGGTCATGGTTTGACTTATTCTTTTTACCAGGGTTAGAAATATGATTAGTGGAAAAACATCAGATGGATATGCTTAGAGAAAGGAATAGTAGTAATGCTTTTGTGATTGTGTACATGGAGTTTTTAGTATATTTCCCACTTCCCTGTGGCTTTATCTTCACAAAAATTTCAGAAACATTTCTAAATAATAGATTATAAGCTCTTGTAGAGCAGAGACAGTGCTTCCTTCCATCTGTAAAATATCCTGGTGTGAGGAGATGTCCTGCATTCTCATTAAAAATTAATGATGATAAGCAAACTCTTCTAAACAATCCTACTCCAGATCATTGTTTCCAGAATTTCCTCTTAAAATTATCATCTGTGTTCCATTTATATATCAGTGTAATTGGCAGAGACAAAGAGAGGGCTAATCTCAATTGTATATTTGGTATTATAATGGAGACTCATATCTCTTTTAATACTTGAGGTCCCTGGTTTTGGCATAAATACTTAAAATAGAAATAATCAGTCTGTGTGTAATGGCTTACCCCTGTAATCCCAGCACTTTGGGAGGCCCAGTTGGGAGGATTGCTTGAGCTCAGGAGTTTGAGATAAGCCTGGGAAACATGGTGAAATCCCGTCTCTACAAAAAATACAAAAATCAGCTGGTCATTAAAGGCTCTTGCTTGTAGTTCCAGCTACTTGGGAGGCTGAGGCTAGATAATAACTTGAGCCTGGGAAGCAGAGGTTGCAGTGAGCTGAGAGTGCACCACTGCACTCTAGCCTGGGCAATAGAGTGCCTTTTTGAGTGTCTCAAAAAAGAAAAAAAAAAGAATCAATAGTTTCAAGATCAGCTTAACAAAGTAGATTTGAACAAAGGTGTATTAGCCGGGGTTCTCCAGAGACACTGAACCAATAGCATACTGACAGATAGGTAAGAAGGGATTTATTAGGGGAATTGGCTAACATTATTATGGAGCTGAGAAGTCTCACAACAGCCCTTCTACAAGCTGGAGACCCTGAAATGCCAGTAGCATGGCTCTGTTCAAGTCTGAAGACCTGAAGTCATGGTAGAGGGTGAGGTGGAGAGTTGACTGGTGTAAGTCCTGAGGTCCAAAGACCTAAGAGTTTGGAGTTCTGATATTGAAGGACAGGAGAAGGAAGTGTATCGTAGCTCCAGGGGAAAGCTAGACCAACTTGCCTTTCCTCTGTTTTTGTTCTCCTGAGGCCTGCAGCCAATTGGATGGTGCCTGCTCACACTGAGGGCAGATCTCCCCCACTTAGCTCAGAACCGTAGGCCAGTCTCCTCTGGAAACACTCTCACAGATACACCCAAAACTAATGCTTTACCAGTTCTCTAAGTATTCCTTAATCTGGTCTAGTCTATTCCTAATATTAAGCATCACAAAAGATAGAAGGTTAGGACTTTGCCCTATATTACAAATGTTTCCACAATCAATTTGCCTTTATGTTAGCATAACAATCACAGCCCATAAAAGCAGTGATGACATTATTAGAAGTAGGAGAATAAGACTGTAAATAAAATCCATCCTCACACACTGAAGGAATTTGTCCTTGGACATCTTTTTTTGGTTTGTATTTCCTTACAAGTTCGGTTTGTTGTAGTATACAACCTCAGTCCAGTAACTTTCTGAAAATCCTCTGAGGAATCTAGGGGCCACTAACATCCTTACACAAAGGATTTTATTTAGATCTTCACAGGCTTTTACCGATAATCAATATGAATATATCAAATGTATCATAAAAACATATTAATCATAGATATCAAATCTGAAGAGGTGAAGGATCAGACTCTGTTTCACAGTAAATACAAAAATGTCCCAAGACAAAATAAAATATAGGTTATATCTATGTTGATTCTATCAACACATGAGAAAATGTAGAGTGTCAGAGATGTTTTTCCCCTCAAGAAGCTTGATCTAAGTATTGTCTTAATGAGCAGACCTAGATTACCCCCAGCTCCACCAAAGTTATTTAATGTTTGGTAGCACCTACCAAAATACACAAGTATGATTTATAACAGTGACTGGCACATAATGAGAGCCTGTAAATGTTATCTTGCTAGCATTGCTGTCATTATTGTCAAAGATTCTGCCTTTCAAGAATAAAAAGAACCATAGCAGTTTTAAAACAAAATTAACATCCATCAATCTAAACATGAAACATAATTTACTCAATTTTCAGTTGATTATCTTTCATTTAAACACACACACACACACGCACACACAATTTGAGTCAGCTCTCAAAAAAGTAGAATAAGTGATTGTCTATGGGATGCAGTTGAGACAGCAATTAAGATTTTTTGTATCTAAATATATCAGTGTGGCTAGCTGTAAGTTTAAAATTTTAATCATTACTTTCATTAAGGACTTGTAACCAAATATCCTCCATTAAAATTCAAGTATACTAGGGGGAATGTATGATGTATTCTTAGCAAATGGCCCATGGGAAGACACTAATATCTTTAGCAATCTGCTTTACTACCATGCTTCTTCTTTTTGTGTATCTTTACTGTCACTACTGTGGTTGGGTTCTTCATCTTTTCTTCCCAGGATGTCTTTAATGGTCTTTTCTGTCTCTCTGCTGCCAGTCTTTATTTTCACTACACTCGTATTTATATTTCTGCTACATGATCTCCACTGCTTAAAACTTGTTGTGTTTCCCTGAAGTCTTTAGTAAGAAGTCCCAGCTTCTTAATACAATTAAGAACACCTTTTGTAAATCTGATCCGTGCCCAACTCTGTAGCCACATTGCTCAATCCCTCCCTACCCAGCAGCCACACAGACCACGTGCACACAGACACACTTTTGTATCCTAGTAAGTCATTAAAGCTTTATGCTAAGTGCTCTGTGGTTTTTCATGTCTCCATGCCATGTCTCATGCCATTTTCTATGCCTAGAAGCCTCTATTTTTTCTCATTTATTTGTTAAATGTTACTTGTCTTTTGCCACTTAACAAGCACCACTGGAAAAATTGTGCTGGCTTCAGGGTGAATTAGGTGCGTCTTATTAGTCTTTAGGGACTTTTGATGCCTCTAGTATAATATTTATCTCATCACAGTAAAAGATTTGGCAAGCTTATGTCTCTTCCACTAGATTATGGGTTTTACAAAGGTAAGAAATAAGTGTTGTGTTGGTGTCTCCAGAGGTTAGCATAATGCCTCTCAAATAATAGAAACTCAGTGAATGCTTGCCAAATGAGTGAATATAAAAGTGTTTGATTCTTAGGGGATGAGAAATTGGGAAGGAGGAGGGATGTTATGATGACACAGCTGAATTTGCAAAGGCAGTATCCTTTATTTCTCCCCAGAGCAATTTAGTTACCGTGATAAATGTTTCCTGGTGCTTCTGGGCCTCATATTTATGCTGACTATCAGATCAAGGCACTTGAATCACACATAAATTTGCAATCTACCTCTCTTTCAAACCTTTCTTTTCTGTTTAAATAGTATGATAGGTACTAAAACATTTAGAGTTGCCATGTGCTCCTTTTGCTTAAAGATAATTATGAATATCAGAAAAATGAATATCATATGATTAGTTTTCTAACTAGCATTTCTGAAGTTGTTTTCTGTGGAACAATAGTTGCAATGTTATTATTACTACAGTTAAAAAAGGAAAATGGTGAGGTATTCTATCAAGTATATTTGAATAATATTTACTTAAACACAAACTTGTTACTTTACTGCAGTATTATACAGTTATTGCTATACGACCCTGTGACTCTACAATTAAGTATACTGATAAGCAATGATTTAAAAATTTATTCAATTGTAGAATATGTTTTGTTTTGGTTGTTTGTTTCTCATCTAGAAGGAATCTGGCAATTGGAGATTCTATGGACATATGTTAGATCATTATAGAAGTATTCTCTCAGGCATGGATCAATGAGTACAGTATAAAGAATCCATTTCAACAAAACATGATCCTTTCTAACAGAATATGGCTTGAAAAAAATATGGCTTGATTAAAGCAATTCTATAAATACAGATTAAATTATATTAAATCATGTTTCCATAAACCTGGAGGAGAAAATGCCATTGAGCAAGAGAAAAATATTTTACCTTGGAAGACTCAAACTGTTGCTTTAGCTCTAATTTTTACTTTTTAATTATTCCAGTTTAACTTAAATTATTCACTTTTTAACTCAAGTTTTGAGTTTTTCTTTCTAATCTATGCAAAGGAAACCTATTTTAAGTGAGCAGCTTCTCATTTTGGAACTCATCCTCCTTGCCTTGCTATGTTGGTAAAGGATGAAGTCATTTAGAGAAGATGTCAGAGGACCTAGTCAAATCTCAGTTCTACCTATTTCTAAATTTGTGATATAGACAACATATGAACTCTTTCTGAGCTTCAGTTTTGCTTCTTTTGGTGGGGACGGGGGGATTTAAATGAATCGGGATGTTAGAGGACTCATTGAATTTTGGTGGGGATAACCTGAGGCATGATATGGTAATGGGCAATGTGTCTAGTCAGTGTCTGGAACGTTTTAGGCACTTAATAGTCATTTAGTCCATCAGTTAGTCAATGATTCAACAACCTGTGAGGACAGCGCTTCCCAGTATCTTGTCCCCACCACTTTTCCAGATTATCTGCACTATGATAGATCCAAAAAGAGCCTGCTATCTCCGCACCTCTTTTTCTCCAGTGATGATCAACAGCTGTCTCAGTTATGTTTGCACAAGCATTAATTTCTCACTTTCTTTTACACCCTCTTTTCTAATGAATGCCTCTTTTTTATCAAATGGATTTTATGGGCAAATTTTATAATTTAGCATTCTACTAAATTTTGCTCTTTCGAGAGACTTTGCACATTTGTATGTTTTCAGAGTAAAAATGAAGATAAATCTGCATTTTAAAGGAGTAATTATTTACCTTAAATTTCTTGTTTACCGTTTTTTGAATAGAAGAGAGCTAAACAATTTAATTCTTGCTTATGCGGCTGAGTGATGTTTTCCATAAGGGAAAGGAAGTTGTAAGTAATCAGGAAATAAATATCCCTTGAGCACACTCTTGCATAGTGGAGGCATTTTATATGCAACGTTTCATTTGAATCCTTCAATCACATTTTGCAATAGGTATCATCATCCCATTTACCAATAAGGAAGCTCAATATTTGGGGTTCTGAGAGTTCAAATAATTTGCTTATATCACACAGCTTGTCAATGTCAGAGCTGGCATCTAAACTCAGTTCTATCTGATTTAAAACTGCAACCAGAATTTAGCTTTTGCTGAGTCTTAATTTCAACTGATAAATTTTACCAGAAGTTACAATTGAAACATTTCTAAAACAGTTCTGGACTCAAGCTGAGAGATAGAGTCTAGAGGAGAAAGAATCAGGAAAACTGAGAGCAAAATGAGAAATTGGAGGGGGAACAAAAAGAGAATTCTATTGAGAAGCACAACAAAAGCACAAGTGAATTATATCCTAGAGAAGAAACTCCTTTGACTAGTTGGCTTTAATAAAAATGCATCATTTCAACACTCTTTGCTATTTCAAGCTTTGTATGTGTAGAGCTTGATTCTTTGATCATTCTGCAAGCCACACTAAGTCGTGTGCAGATTTCAAATTTATGCAGCTTCTGTATAGTTAATCAAGTTTTTAATACTTTGGCCTTAGTATAATTATTTTAATGGCTGTATAAAAATGTAGACCTATCAAATACGATAGCTTTATAGGCTAGATAATATCTTAAATTGAATATTTTGTCACATTAAATTTCGAGAATTTTTGAACTCAAAAAAAAATCACTCAACTTTTTATGTTTGAATGCTTACACTGGCAACCTGAGTTTGAAAGTACTATAGCTTATTGCAGTTGCAGGTTCTTGTCTTGGGGGTTGTCTTAGTCACAAAGGGAAATTAAGGAAGTGGTCCTTTATAAAATAAATCACAACTGTCTTGCTAAAAGAAGAGCTTAAAATAAATACCAGCTAGAAGAATTCTAGAATGATACAGAAACCATTCAACCTTTATTGTTATAATATATTCTGCTATTTCAGGGGAAAGAAGGTGAAAAAATAACAGATAATTTAATAGAGTTGAGAACAAGGGTGGCAAGGAAGGAAGCTTTTATGCACATCCTGCATTAAGCCTGAAGCAACAGCCATATAGGGCCAAAAGCCCAGTCCTACAAACAGAAAATCACTGAAACCTCAGATCTACTGCTGTCCTTCCCATTAAAAGCCATCAATATTATGTCCACCAAATCTTATGTCCCTGTCTACCAGAATTATTGCCAAAAGTATAAGCCTCTCGATATTTATTGTATTCTAAATTTCCCCAAATTCTCATGCCCGTATTACTCCTTATATCCTCTTTATTTAAGAAATGGTCCCTTCCCTCCCAAACTCTTCTGCTGGAACCGTCTTTTGTCACCCAGTAATCATTATTAGCTCCCTTGTGTCCTCATCCTCTTTTTCAAAGGTGTCCTCCATGTCCTTGAAGTGTGGATATCATTTTCCTTCCATGAAGTGAACTTTGATTTTTTCTCATATTTGAATTCTAATATTCCATATTTCTAGGACTTAGGGCAGAAAAATAAAATCAGAGTTCTCTAAGTTTCTTATTGCTCCTTCCAGACAATGAAGGACTCTTACTTCAGTGAAATGCCTTGTTCTTTTGAGCTCATCTTGCTATAACTCACTCCCTTCAAAATAGCAGTCATTTATAGACCTACTTACCAGCTCTTCCCTCTTCTTTCATTGAAGACGTTATCATTTAGCTCACAGAAGTCCTGTCCTCTCCAACTTCTGTAATCATTCTAAGTGTCTTTGATGGGAATCCAGCACCTGGCATCTAGCTCCCTGATGCCCTTCTACCTCACTAACTTCCAAGGTTATTCCATAGACTTTGTCATCACCAGAAACTTCTTTGAAGTCCTGAAATAAAACATCTAGTCCTTAATCATAACCGTCTGTCCTCTGACTGAGTTTGCTCATGCATTACAATGTAACAATTATTCAACCTTATATAGTCATCAAGTTTATTACCTTGCTATTCTCTTTATTCTTTATCCCTTTCTTGTATATTCTTCCCCTTGCCCAGCTTAATATCTATGACTCAACATTATAATCACCCCATTGTTAATAGTTTCAATTACCTGTTACTCCCTTATTTCCCTGAAACTGTTTTCAAACCCTTGCCTCAAATAAAACCTGGTTATCAACTTTCCCACCTGCATTTATGAACCCAGACATGACGATAAAAAATTATAAAATGAGACATACCGGTATAATTAATAATTTAAGATTTACTTTCTCAGACTCCAAAATTCACCTGAAAATGTTTCAAAAATTACAATAAACTTATTCTCCTATATATTCAATGACTGTTTGATACCTTCTACCGCTTTAATTCACATTTTATTTTGATAAAATGAGAGCATCTCCTCTTCTCAGATTCACTAACCTGTCTTTTTATAACCTTTTGCTTTTATTGTTTTTTCCTCGTGTTTCACTAGGAGTAGTTTCCCTCCACCTGTAAAGTCTAATTCTTCTTTATACCCTCGTAAGTAAAGGAAACTAGATTTATCCCACTGGTGTGATAAAAGGAAGGAGATACATCTAGTGTGGTTTTTGAAACATCAACATTTAAATAATAATTTAAAATGATAGACTATTTGTGAAGTAGAAAGTAAATCAACAACAGATAATTCCAAAAACATTAATCAAAGTGATGAAAGAGACTGAAGAATAATTAGAAACATTAAAGCCAAGTTGAAAATGTCTTTTAAGAAGGAAGGAGTAGGTAAGTCACAATCTTTGTAGTAATTAAGAGGACTAAAAAGTGTCCATTGGATTTTCTAATAAGTAGCTATTTTATTTAACTTTTATCAAAGAGTTTATGTGTAGAGTCATAACTTGATTTTGGTAGCATGACAAATACATGAAAATACTCCAAATAAAAGATACTTGTATATGTAAAACAAAACAAAACAAAAACCCTAATTCAGTCAGCTTAATTGTGTAGGGGAGGAGAAAGTGAGAAGGTAATTGAAATAAATATATGTGGAAGGACTTTTTTCCTTTCTCTATAAATGACTTGAGGATATGTGATTGCTAATGGGAAGAATTCAGTAAAGAAGGAAAGTTTGGGAATAATTAGAAGATTAGGTTATTGAAGAAATATTATCCCTAGGGGTACAACAAGGAAGTTGATACTAGTGAGAAATTATTTTAGAATAGTGGTCCCTGGAGGAGAGCTTCAGCATTACCTGGAACTGTTAGAACTATGTCCTTAGTCCCCACCACAGACCTACTAATTCAGAATTTCTAGGTGTGGGGTCCATCAGTCTGTGTTTTACCAACGCCTTTAGTCATTCTGATGCATATAAGGCTTGAGAATCATTGGGTTAAAGAAATGAATCTATTTCTTCTATTGTAATAGAAGGGAAGAAAAAAGAAACAGTAAAAATGATGGTGAGTTTGAGATGTCATGGGAAGTTGGAGGAGTTCTTATAGGAGGCTATATTTCCTCAGTAAAATGGGTGACAAAGTCATCTTCTGAAAGTGGAGGGATCTCATTGGAGTTTTGAGGAGACTGGAAAAAGTTTGAAATAGCTGTTTGTCTTAGTTCATTTTCTGCTAATAGAAGACCACAGACTGGTTAACACCCGAAGAAAGGAAAATTACTTCTCACAGTTCTGGATTCTGGGAAGTCTAAGAGCATGGTACCAAAATTTGGCAAAGGTTATTCCATGCCAGAAAGTGAAAGTGAGAAAGCCTGTGTACATGAGAGAAGAGTGGGGGCAAACTCACTTTTATAACAACCCACTTTTGTGATAACAGCATTAATCCATTCATAAGGGCAGAACCCTCACAATCTAATCACTTCTTAAAGGTTCCACTTCCCAGCACTGTTACAATGGCAAATAAATTTCAGCAGGAGTTTTGGAGGACACGTGAGTGTAAGAGAAGAAATGGCAGGTTGGTACTAAGTGAAAAATTGATAATGAGTTACACATTTTTCGAGATGCCTCTGAGGGAAAGACAGTAGGTTTAAAATCTGAGAATACTGGCGAGAGAGTAAAATAATGGATTTCTAATCTTTATCTGGCTAGAGAAAAAAAAAGAACACAAAAGGACCCTAACAGATTGAGAGAAAATAGAAGAGCCAATGTACTGACATTCTCAGTGAATGCAGAAAAAGGTATAGTGAAAACATCAGACAAAGTGTTGGAATGATTGGAGGTGGTAGGCAAAAAAAGTGCATTGCAGAGAAACTAGTGTCTTCAGGTAGGAGGCAGTTTTGAATGATGCGTGCTTTCAACAGAGAAGCTGAATATGTATGGGATTATTTTTACATAGAATGGGACCTCCAAAGGGGTGCAGTGGAAATATTTGAAAGGGAAAGGAACAATAATATTCAGGTGAGAAGAAAGAAGCCTACAGCAGTGTGGGAACTGTGAAACAAAGGGAGATGGAAGTTCAAAGAGATTTGCAGTTTGGAAAATGAACAAGAAAAGGAACCAGGTAGAATGGTGGAAAACAATTAGTTAATATGACCAATTGACTAGAATGATGGAGTGGTTAGAAGTGAGTATTTCAAGGCTTTGTTTTCTAGAAAGGATTGAAATATTTCATGTCCCTTCTAGTAATTTCTAGTACTTTCTTACATTGGATTATTTTGGAGGGTTTGTCGTGACTTCATTTTATCTTAGCAAAATTACTGTCCTTGTTTGATATAGTTTTATTGAATTTTAAAATTTTGTCTCCTGCATTAATTGAGTTGTCTGAAATCAAATTTGAAAAATGAATGCTTCCAACCATCGGTATGTACCTTGAAAGCCTTTGTGGACACATTGAAAGTTTACAGATTTTTCCTGGTTTTGAAAATGAATCCAGGCTGGGCGCGGTGGCTCATGCCTATAATCCCAGCACTTTGGGAGGCCGAGGCGGGCGGATCATGAGGTCAGGAGATCGAGACCACAGTGAAACCCCGTCTCTACGAAATATACAAAAAATGAGCCAGACATGGTTGCAGGCGCCTATAGTCCCAGCTACTTGGGAGGCAGAGGCAGGAGAATGGCGTGAACCCAGGAGGCGGAGCTTGCAGTGAGCGGAAATTGCGCCACTGCACTCCAGCCTGGGCGACAGAGCCAGACTCTGTCTCAAAAAAAAAAAAAAAAATGAATCCGTAAGTTTTCTAAATTATTTGCTTTTATATTTTAAATTTATTTTATATAGCCATGACTACCTTTTAGGTATGTTTTCAACTTATTCAATTGTGTATTTATATTTCAAATGTTTTGATGAAACTTCTTCATACAGAAAGAGTAAATAGAAATATGTTATTAATGGATAGGAAAATTCAGTATCATAAGGTTGTTTTTTTTTTTTTTTTTTGAGATGGAGTCTCATTCTGTTGTCAGTCTGGAGTGCAGTGGCATGATCTCAGCTTACTGCAACCTCCGCCTCCCTGGTTCAAGCGATTCTCCTGCCTCAGCCTCTGAGTAGCTGGGACTACAGGCGCACGCCACCACACCTGGCTTATTTTTGTATTTTTTGGTAGAGATGGGGTTTCACCTTATTGTCCAGGCTGGTCTCGAACTCCTGACCTCGTGATCTGCCTGCCTTAGTATCCCAAAGTGTTGGGATTACAGGCGTGAGCTACCGTGCCTGGCCATAACTTTTTTTTTCTTTTTTTTTTAACTTTAAATTTATCTGTGGTCTGGGCACAGTGGCTTTCGCCTGTAATCCCAGCACTTTGTGAGGCCAGGGCCGGTGGATTGCTTGAGTTCAAGACCAGTGTGGGTAACATGGCAATACCCCATCTCTACAAAATAAATACAAAAAATTACCCAGGCATGGTGTGACGGGCCTGTAGTTCCAGCTACTCGGGAAGCTGAGGTGGGAGCATCACCTGAGCTCTAGAGGTTGAGGCTGCTGTGAGCCGAGATTTCACCACTGCACTCTAGCCAGGCAACCGGAGGGAGACCCTGTCTCAAAAAAAAAAAAAAAATTACCTGTGGATATAAAGCAGTTTAGATAACCATCCTAACAGATATGTTTTAATAATACTTACACAATTCCTAAAATGTGTTTAGAATTGTAAAAAGCCAAAAATCAGCAATAGTTTTTTGAAGAAGGATGAAGAGGAGAGACTTTGATTATTAGGCACTGATAATTTTAAAAAGCTAAATTAATTTTGAAAATATGGTCTCAGGATATAAAAAAAGCTCAATGAGAAAAAAAGAAACACATGAACTTAGAAATAGGCTTCACAGATATGGGAATGAGTACTTGATAATTGATAGAGTTTCGAGGGATGACAAAAAATATAAAAACAAAATCTTTCATTAAGGTTTCATAAATGATTGCATTTAAATTTAATATTTCTGACAAATAATATGTCAAAGAATACCATAAATGCAATGAAGAAAGATGATAATAAAACATGCAACTAACAAACGATTTATAAACAAAATACAAAAAGGAAAGCAAACAGAAATGATTCAGTAGAAAGAAACTGGTAATGTATGTAAATAGGCAGTTCACCTAGAAAGCATGTGGAATTTCCAAAAAAGAAACAGAAAAATGCCTAACCCATTTCTTAATCATGTATCTACAACTATGATAACATTTTACCAGTTCGTAACCATAAGATTGTTAAAAATTAATATACATTTTAACAAGGGTTAACAATAAGAATTGGAAATTGGGCCTGTTATACATTTCCAATGGGGATATAACTTGCTAGCACCACTTTGGAGAACAATCAAGCAGTCCTGACAAAAATAATATATGCATATCCTAGGACCAAGCAATTCTATTTCTTTCTGCTTTCCCTAAAGACATTTTTAAGCACGTGTCCAAGGATATTTATTGCAGCGCTGTTTGAAAGCAAGACGCTGTTGAAGATATAACTTTTTCAGTAAGGGAATGGATAAATATACCATGATTGATTTATAATAGAACACTTCAGCAATAAAAAAATGTTAACTCTTTGTAAAAGCATGGGAAAATTAAGAAATACAATTATAGTAAAAATGCAAATTGAAAAAAATGATTGTAATAGCATGATATCATTTATATAATGTTTTAAAGTACACAAGAAAGTATGTACTGTTTATGCACAAACATTTGTAATAAAAGCATAAAAATATATATGAATGATGTATGCCAATATCAGAGTAGCAGCTATCTCTAGGGGAGAAAAACTGAAAACTTGATTAGGGAAATGAGATTTGGCTGTATGTTAACACTGTTTCTTATAAAAAGAGGGATTATAAACTAAAAACAAAAATGATGACTATCACTGGTGGTGAGTTAAATATGTGTCTGTGTCCTTTATATTCTATGTGTTCTTCACCCGAACTAATGCATACTTGATGTATCTAAAGTAAAATGATAAATAGTATGCCACTCCAATTATTCACAATAGTACAATTAGTACTTAAGCACTACTCCATACACCAAGGTTGAAGAAGTCGGAGAACAGAGCAAAATTAAGATTCTGCACATGAAATTTTATAGATGTACTTCATTCACCTCAAGCTATAGAGTTAGTATAAAGATTAAATAAATTAATACCCGCAAAGAACTTAAAACAGTGCCTGGCATAGTAAAGAAACCATAAATGTTGATTATTAGTACTATTATAATGTCAGAAACAGATCATAGGAGTGAGCAGTTCTCAAAATTACTAAGAACAAGCCGGTACAACATAATGAGTTAAGAACTGAGGTTAGTTATACCACTCAGGAATAAGCAGTCTATACTTACACATCACTTAGTTTACATATCTCAGGTAAATAATTTTGATAAACAGATTCATGCCTTTGTTATCTTATAAATTACTAAAAGAAATTTTGAAAAAAAGCATTGACATCAGCAATGAATAAGACCTAGTGGAGTGGTAGATTTCCTTCTTAAAACACTGTGTATATATTTCTCCCAGTCCTGGCAAAGTGCAAGTATCAACAGCCTTGAAAATTAGAAAACATAGAACTTTGGAGCTGATCAGTGCAAGATTCAAATCAGGGTCCACTTTACTAGACAAATAATATTGAAAAACAATGTTAAAATAATCAGAGTCTCAGAAAATTCATCTTATAAAAAATAATGCCATTACTAACTTCCCAAGGTTGTTGTGAGGTTTATAGCAGAGAGCATAAATATAAAGCCACAAGCCCAGAACCTGGCACTGATGTACGTATAGTTCTCTATTTTAATATATGGTTTGTCTTAACAATATTTAGCATTCCATTGCTTAATATTTCCCATTACTGCAACTCAACTATTCTGTAAAAATAACTTATCAATCACAGTCAACTTAAAAAATATTCTTGTAAATCACTGTAGCTGCACATTTCCATGTATTATTAAACATTTATTACCATGATCACCTTTTCAAATTTAAACCATTCAGTGTACACACACACACACACACACACACACACACAGAGTAATTAGATTAACTGGAAGTATTAAGAAAATATAACTTCACTGATATAATTACGACCCATGCAAACTTCTTAATGCTTGAGAGATAACATGAAGTTCATCTAAAAGTATTTTTTCATTGCCATGTATGACAGCAAAGAAAACCAATGCTCTGGCTGTTGCTCTCTCTTAACATTCCCTTCCATGCTCCTCACATTAGTTCTTCATCAGAGATTGGCAGCTGATAGAGGAGAGGACCCATTCCAGTGGGTGGCATCAATTTAGAGTTGAAGTTTCATTGCTTCATTGTTATGGCAAACAGACCATTAATTGACAATATGGGGATATTGTCTTCTAATGTAATTCTTAGAAAAAAGTAGTAAGACTGTTTATGAAGAATGACCGTATATTAATAACTTAGCAAAGTCATATTAGTTGTCTTCTTTCTAACCCTTTCAGCTCCTCTCTGGCCCGCATGTCATTGTATGGACATCGATTAGAGGCAAATAGTTTTACAACTGTAACCTTGAATAGGAATTTTAAAAATGCAAAGAGTCATGCTTTTGAGGTTTAAAATACGGCAATTTAAATGTGAGTTTTATTAAAAATAAAATAGAAGAATCATAGGGAACCAATGAGGGAAATAAAATAGAAGAATCTTAGAGAACCAGTGAGGAACTAAGAACCAATGTAGCAGCTTAATCACACATTTGTTTTTCCTCAACTTGAAGCTTTGAACTATTGCTTAAACTTTATTTTATTAAAAAGAAATGCATACTCTAGATAAATGTGTAGGCACTGCTGTGTTCTTGGGTGAACCTATGTTCTGACAATAATGATTAATTAGTTAATGGCTGTGGCTAATTTCATTTTAGCACAGTTTTAAAATACAGTTTTGTGACAAACATACCAGCCTACTTGTAACTAGGAAAATCACAAAATATTAAATGTTGAAGAAACTCTAGAGGGCATCTAATGCAAGGTCATTGGCAATGCAAAATACATTCTTTAGTAATATGACAGTGCCTAACATGGACTTGGTGCATAGTTGGTGTTCAGTAAGTATGATTTCCCTAGTATGTTTTTAACTGTGCCGGTGACATTGTGTTACAGGATCTTTAGGGTGTCGCTTTTCTGGCCAGAAAACTCTCTGGCCAGTGGCACTTTTGCCCAAGTTCTTGTCTTACATCCAGAAGGAATGAGGGATACAGACAAGTGGAAGGTAAACAAGATGAAGAGAAGTTTTATTGAGTGTTAAAACAGCTCAGAGGAAACCCACAGTGGGTTTCCTGCCTCTCCTGTGGAAGGTCCTCTTGTGCAATGTTCCCACCTGCCTCTCTGTAGGCAGGTCCTCTTGTGGAATGTTCCCACCTTCCTCTCTGTAGGCAAGTCCTCTTGTGGAATGTTCAGCTCTCAGCAGAGAGGTGGCCCTGGAGATGATGGCTCCTCTCCACAGGCACCTTGTTCAAATTATCTCTGCAGGTCCCTGAAGCTCTCAGCAGAGAGGGTAGCTCCTCTCTGTAGCATGTCGTCCAGTCCTCTCTTCATCCTCTGCCCTCTGCCCTGCTCTGGCTGAGCCTGGGGCTTTTATGGACCTCAGCAGGGAGGAAGTACATGCAGATTGGTCCATGGGTAGCCACGGGCCCCTGGAAGAGGCATCGCAAGTCCCCACTCCAGTCCATGGGACTGGCAGCATTACCTCCAGCCTTCAGGCCTTCCCTGGACCGCCCCTCTCAGCCCAGGATTCTGCCTCCAACTGCCGTTCAAGGCCCTGGGGCTCCCCCCACTCCAAGATCTGAGCCAGGGCCAGAAGAGGAGAGAAGCAGTGAGAGCAGACACCCCCAAGCCAGCTGGGAAGCAGGGGGCCTTCCTGGGCCCCCAAGGGTGCAGGCTGCAGAGATGCCCAGGTCCTGTGCCTGACAGAATGGCTGCAGTTGCATCTGGGGGAGCTCCCGCCCCACCAACTCAGAAGGGGTGGGGCTCCTGCATGTCCCTGGCTCTTGCCTGCTCTGTGGAGTGGGAGGCCCAGGTCTGTAGCTGTGGATGGGGCAGTGGCAGCTGCAGCTACACCCGGAAGGGCAGATCCTGCCTGCTCCAGGCCCCTTCAAGAGCACAGGGAGGCTGGGATCCATAGCTGCGGTTTGGGCAGCTGTAACCCTGCCCAGGAGGGCATGGCTCCTGCTTGCTCTGTAGAGCAGGATCTGTAGCCACAGTTTTGGGGGCTGCAGCGGCACCCAGGGAGCTTCTGCCCCAACTCAGAAGGGGCGGGGCTCCCACCCGCTCCATGTAGTGTGCAGCCCCAGCCGCACCTCTGGGATGCGGCCAGTGTGATGGCAGCAGCCACTGCCATCAATTGGACTACTGCAACTTTGATCTGGTAGAACTTTCCAAAAGACCTGAAGAGAGTTAGACCTGTTTTGGGGAAACTTATGCCAGTTGATGGAGACTACCATTCACTTTACTAAGAGTTTATCATTTAGATGTTTTATAATTCTTTCCAAAATTTGTGGGTCTCTGTTCATCAAGGCAAACCAGGAGATCTTTAGTGTTTTCAGATAATTTATCCTGTTTCACATGAAAATTTAAAACCCTTCCTGGTCAACATGTCTTCCTGCAGTCATTATCCTAATTCTTCCTCCTCATTCACACTGAAACTTGTTGAATTGTTTATTCTCAGTCTCTAGTTTTCACGGTCTTTCATGCTTTGTGCCCCCCCAACACACAAAAAACATCGTCATCATAGCCAGTAATAATAGTGCTTTCTTGTGATTTGTTGGCTTTCTTTTTGCAGAGTGACTGACTGGTTAAGAAGAGAAAACTGTTGATACTAAACCATTCCCTCAACACTGCCTATCATGTCCATATTGCTGTTTTTTTACAGTGACTGCGTTCACTTTGTTAATTACATCTAACTGCCAGCACTTGGGGACAAAACCGCAGACTCATTCCACCCAAACTGAGATCAGAAATCACAAGCCTTTCATAGACATTACTTATGAAATGTCTATGAATGAAGAAAGAGCTTACAGAGGACAACCAGGAGGGCTCTACTTAAAAGATTTTGGTTAATTGTTTTACCCATATAAAGAGAAAGAAGGGTGTGGAATGGCTCATAGGCCATGATGAGATGCTGAGTATTCTGACATGGAATCTAGCACTGCAATTATCTGTAGTTGTTAAATCCCTTACCTTGTATCACTCAAAGGCTTTCTGGTAATTTAGTGTCCCCTAACAGGGTCATTGGTTCTGATTGTGTTAGCAAATTCAAAAAGTGTCTTGATTACTGACAAGCATGCGGCAATTTAGCCCAACCCCCATTACTTTCCTTTCTCCTTGTTTGACTTGTACCCAGAAAATCAGTTCCCACATATTTAACCCAAATTGTTGATAGAATGAATTGCCGAATTCCACTGATTTATTCTAAATGCAGTTTCTTCTCCTGCACTAATGTCTTTTTACAACACCATTCAGGCCATATTGTGTTCCATTTCCAATTACCTATTGAGAAATGATGAGGAATAGCATATGGAAACAATTGTGTAGTCTCTTCTACTAGGGGTGGGTAGTGTTTCAATGTGGTTGGTTTTCATTGTTGTCGTTTTTGTTTGCTTGTTTTAATTATGTTTTTATTTTTAAACATTTTTGTGGGCACATAGTAGGTGTATGTATTTATGGGGTACATGAAATGTTTTGATACAGGCATGCAATGTGAAATAAGCACATCATGGAGAATTCGGTATCCAGCCACTCAAGCATTTGTCCTTTGAGTTACGAACAATCCAATTACATTCTTTATTTTAAAATATACAATTTTGTTATTATTGACTATAGTCACCTTCTTGTGCTCTCAAATAGTTGGTCTTCTTCATTCTTTTTATTTTTTTGTACCCATTAACCATTCCCACCTCCCCACCAACCCCACACTACCCTTCCCAACCTCTCATAATCATCCTCTACTCTCTATGACTTCAATTGATTTGATTTTTAGATCCCACAAATAAATGAGAATATGTGCTGTTTGTCCTTATGTACCAGGCTTGTTTTATTCAACATAATGATCTCCTATTCTATCCAAGGTGCAGATGACTGGATCTCATTCTTTTTCATGGTGGACTAGTACTCCGTTGTGTATATGTACCATATTTTCTTTATCCATTCATCTGCTGATGAACACCTAGGTTGCTTCCAAATCTTAGCTATTGTGAACAATGCTGCAACAAACATAGGAGTGCATATATCCTTTCCATATGCTGATTTCCTTTCTTTGAGATATATACTCAGCAGTAGGATTGCTGGGCCATTTATTGGCTTGCTTAGCTTTATCAGCCCTTCCAGATAGCCTCCTTCCAATTGGTAGACTCTTAGTCTTTGCTGATGAATGCCTTAAAGTATACAGGCAGCAGAGCAGACTTGTGATGTAAAATCAAATTAAAATTTAGCATTTCACAGAAATCATTTCTGTATATTCCTCACATGGATCCAGCTAATTATGCACATGGATCCAGCTAACTATGCAATCAGTTAAATCATTTTCCTATTGTTTCTGCTGCTAATTTTCCATTTGGGAATCTGGATTGACAGGAGAAGTTGTCTTATCACTTCTGTCTCATGTCAACCTAATAACCAATTCCACATACATACATATCCCTGAGCATCTGTTCTCAAAATTTCAAGCAACAAAAAATAACACTGACACATAAGCACGTACACACACACAAAAGACAGCTCACAGCATCCATGAAAGTACTAAACTGTCAAACCTCAAGGTGCGATCAACATGCAGTCTGTCAGTTGCATTTGTACAACTGCAGGTAGACTGCCTTCTCTATGCATGGACCTGCATCCTTTTTGGTATCTTAGGTGTCTTGGAATACTGTTTCAGTTTATTTTATTAATTGACTGGCTGAACTTGTGATTTTATCCTGGGGGTAAACAATGAGAGAAGGAGGGTTTATTCTGAGAATGAGGAACTTCTGCAACTGTTTCCATCTCTTTAGTTAATTTCTCTACTGACTACACCATAGCTGGTTTCTCCTTTGCTCCATTTCCTTACATCATGAATTATCCTTATATTCCTCTGCAAAACAACCCACTCCTTTTCAATAGTCTATTCCTTAATCTGAGGTAGGATTTAAAGTGTTCAGTCGTGGTCTTTGGTCGCATTTTCATCTCGTCTTCAAGAAATTTGGTACCATTTTCAATTTGTTGATGGGTTCCATCGGGATTTGGTAGCACAGTCATGGGTTCACCTTATTTGTAGATTTATTCTGTAATTGGAATGCAATATTGTTGAAGAGGATTAATAAATGTATTGTTTAACTGCTAGCCATCTTAAATTAGATATAAATACAAAAATAATTTCTAAATCTTGCCTAATTGCTAAGGAATTAGATCACACTTCATACATGTGAACTCCTGGTTGGTTGATTTTTTTTTTCCTATTTTGAAGATGTCAAAAGTAAGAATATTAATCCCAAACACCTTTCACCTAAACAAGAATAAGACTTGTTAGATTGTCAGAAATGATTTAATTATGTCAGCTAGACAATTATTATCAGCCCCAGGGATCTTTGCTGAAGAAAACTTCTCATAATTACTTGTCACTAAAGACCAGAAACCAATTACCTGGCTACAGAGGACCATGTTTAGAATAAAGGTAGTATGAGCATGTGGATGCAAGACAGCATCAAATGTAAGTGAGATGCAATTCTGAGATAATAATTGAGACATATTTATGTTAAAAATAAAACTCTTCATCATGCAGAGAGGAAGTTATAGAGGGATTTTTTTAAAAGATTAAAAATTGGACTTATAATGAGGGCATTTTAAAGATGATAAAGGAGAGAAAAAAAATCAACGTGTTTATTTCAGAGAGAGTACTCCCCTTACTGGCTGTGCTAAGGATGTTCAGAGAACAAATGACTGACTTGGTCACTGGGCTACAGAGTCAGGCTCTTCTCCCTAATTTCTAGACCTAAGTTAAAGCAAAACTTACAGCCTTTCAGACCCCTATGGGTATGGCTTGGTAATGCCACTGAAAAAATAATAATTAACACGAAGTTTTGTACCATTTGAATCCTAGAAGTGGAAATGTATCAGTCAGAATTGGGGTTCAAGAGGGACTTGGTGATAAATGAAGTTCTCACTTTCACTCACCTAATGATAGGCTCAGAGGGACTCCAAGCAACCTTGGTGATCACTTCTCCAGTTCTTGTGTGTATAGAGACAAGAAAGAGCCTCAGCAACTGGCAGAAACCTAGCTCCATGAAATTACTTAAGGGTTAAGATAGTAATGATGGCAAGTTGAAGTCGTTGGATTTTCTCTCAATAGCAATAAAAAAAAAAAAATTCACCCTTGATGAAATTGCAAAGATACCTTTCAAAACTTTGAATGATGCAGAGGTGGCAATTCTGAATAAATTCCTATTTACTTTCTGAGTGTTTCCAGTGCATATGACTGACAGTTCTTCAGAATAAAAGGATTATGGATAACTTATTCAGGTGGTGACTTCAATTGAAATGAGTGTTCCATGTATGAACACTCTAATGGAGCAAATTAATAAAGACCTTAGCACATAATATGAAATTGTTGATCTGGCAAATGAATTCCTCTTCAAATTTTAGAGTATATTTTCACCTAGGCAGAGCAGTAGGATACTGTTAAAATCATGACTCAAGGTTGTATCAACAGTCTTCCTTTTCTATCTCAACTGAAACAACAGGGACTTTGACTAATTTCATCACTGCCAAGAAGGACTTTATTTTACTATATTAAAACTATCATGTGAAAATCGAGAGAGTAGTAAGTAGCAGACACCCTAGATTTCTTAGTAAGATATATGTATCAGATAACTAGAATATATATCTTTGGAAAACATGCTAACTAAGGAAATTGTCTGCAAATCCAGTGTTCTTCAACGTAACAGGATATATCTTTTAAAGTGAAAGATATATGCCTTAAAACAGATATTGTACTTTGCACCTCCTTTCACTAAGAAAAGAGTGGAGTACCTACATGGAATTCTTTGGATTTTGGTGTCAGAATAGATCAGTGATTATGGGGTTAAATATATATTTATGTATAAATATATAAATATACTTACATTTATGTATATCAATAATTGTATTTATATATAATTTTATAAATATAAGCATGTAAACATACTTATTAAAAATATTTTATATCAGAAAGATTCTGCTTGTTTACCCTGACAAATTTAAATATTTTCATCATGAGCTTGAAAAGTTGCAAAGGATGCAATTCCTAGTGAATTATAGATATTGTCATTTCAAAAAAAACTTATATAATTCTTTTACTGTTATTTTTTATTTCTTTATAATTGACAAATAATAATTGTGTGTATTTAAGGGTTAAATGTGATGTTTTGATCTATGTGTACATTGTAGAAAGATTCAGTCAAGCTAATTAACATATACATCACCTTACCAATTTATTATTTTGTTTGTGGTGAGACTATTAAAAATGTATTCTATTAGCAATTTTGAAATATGTAATACATTATTATTAACTCTGGTTACCATGTGGTGAATAAATCACTACAACTTATTCCTTTAGTGTAACTGAGAATTGATACACTTTGATCAACACATTTTCCTTTACCAATCCCTCCCCCTATCCCACAGCTTCTGATAACCACCTTTCTACTGTTTGTTTCTATGATATGGACTTTTTAAAATTCCAAAAATAAAAAGAGTGTGCAGGTTCCTTAGAAACTGAAGATAGAATTACAGTGTAATCCAGTAGTCCCAGTTGTAGGTATACATCTAAAGAAATTGAAACTGGTATGTTAAAGAGATATCTGCACTCCCATGTTCATATCAGCGTTATGTATAATAGCAAGACATGGAAGCAATCTAAGTGTGCATCAATGAATGAATGGATAAAGAAAATGTGGCATATATATAAAAGAGAGTACCATATAGTGCTTCTTTAAAAAGAAGGAGATTCTGTCCTTCACACAACAACATGGCTAGAACTGAAGGACACATTGCTAAGTGAAATAAGCCAGGCACAGAAAAATACCATATGATTTCACATATGTGTGGACTCTAAAAAGTCTGCCTCATAGAAACAGAGTACAGAATTCTTATTTAATGCAGCCCATGGAATCTAAATACTACAGTGACTTGATTCACACGATTGGCCACTTACAAAAAATCATGGGCTGGGCAAGGTGGCTCACGCCCGTAATCCCAACACTTTGGAAGGCCCAACACTTTTGAGGTCTGAGTTCAAGACCAGTCTGGACAGCATGATAAAACTCTGTCTCTACTAAAAATAAAAAATAATAATAAATACAAAATTTAGCCAGGTGTGGTGGTGCATGCTTGTAATCCCAGCTACTTGGTGGTGCATGCTTGTAATCCCAGCTGTGGTGGGAGGATTGCTTGAAGCTGGGAGGCAAAGGTTGCAGTGAGTCGAGATTGCACCACTGCACTCCAGCCTGGGTGACAGAGAGAGACTCTGTCTAAAAAAAAAAAAAAAATCATGAAAAACATTTCCCTTTAGCAACCATCAATTTTACATCTCCCCTTATCCTCCTTGAACTTATATTTGCATTCTACTTCTAAGGATTGAATGCTAATATATCTTTTATTCTTGATTGATTTTACTGATTACACTTCCACAGTTCTCTGCTACAAAAATATTTTATTAATAAAAAATTATTGTGATTATATATATATATACATTAATTCCTCCTACTATATATTGAGTCATTATAACAACTACAATTAATGAACAATTGAACACAATTACACACATATGAAGAACTTCAGAAATTATTTAACATATAATGTATAATTTTATTTGAAATTTATCTTGATAAATTTCTTTACCGAGATAAATTTTCTTCTCAATGTGTTTAGGTATCTGTGGAAGAAGAGTGGTTAGTGCAAAAATGAGACAGCACTCAAAACTGATTTTACAATTTTTGTTTGTACAGAGAAACATTATTCATATGGGCAAGCATCTTGGAATGAACAGAATGTTCTAATTGTATGTCAATCAATTTTTAAAGCCCTTCTGAAATATAAATTTGCCAAAACAGAAAGATAAAACACTGCTATGTTATCAAAAATTATTCTTAATTATCTATCAGCAAGCAATTGAATTACATCCTTCTTCAATTTTGTTAGCAGCAAAAAATTAGAAACCCCACTGCTTGCAAAAAGATATTTTTAAAAAACATAGTCATAGCAATAACTCATTTTCTAAATTTTGGAGAGATATAAAAAAAGACTTTTCCAAAACTTACAAAATGACTATTGATAATAACACTCTCACTGAGAAGCACTTTATTTCAACCTGATATAGTCAGAAGGAATTGAAAAATTTTGTATTGTTAAATTAAAAACACTTCTTTCAACAAATATTTTAATTGTTTTTATATTACTAAATGCATTAAATGTATTAGCGGGAAAACTTTACAGAAACAGAGATCGGGGATTGAAGAAGAAAAAAAAGAAAAGAAACACAAAGAGGAGTAGAAGAGAAAGAAGACAGACGAAGAGGGTAGGCGAAGGCAGGGAAGCAAGAAGGAAAAGAAGATGGGTACGGAATTGCGTTTGACAGTGAAATGTTACCTTTAATATGTCTTAACAATGCTTAATTTATTTTGATTTCACAGTGTTCTCACCCAGAAAAGATTTATTTATTTTTATCTTGGTTTGTGGAAAGGAGACTTGAGGTTGTTAAAGAGAAACCCTCATTGTTCTTAATACCACATTCTGTGTGCAAATTCAGAAAATAGCAAAGCATGCAAAATTATGCCACTTATGATGCTACACTTGGATTTCAGCAGATATCTGTACAGGAAAATATTCTACAGGTTTCTGGTGCCTTGATTAAAACATATTTCCAAGATACGGATATTTTAAATTGCTTCTGTGTTTAGTTTCCCTAGGAACAGTGACAAGTATGCCTTTGTTTTGTAATATGGAATAAGTGCTCTCATCAATAGCGTGGCCAGGGAGGTAGGAAGGGAGAACTGCTTGATTTCTAAACAGAAGAGGCATTTTGAGGCACATCCATTTCTTAGAAGAGTCGCATGGACTTGATGAGAAAGAAATGAATTATCTTGTCCATACCCGTATGTCCCTTGGTAATACAGTGTACCTCTTACCAAGTATACCAAATATAGTGTACTCTTTGGATCACGTGTACCCCAGTTCACATCTGTCAGTTTTCAGAGTTCAAAGCAAGTGGCACTTCTGTAGGTGTTTGCAGCTATAATCTAAGTGGCTTTCTTACTTACACACATATATCCCATCAGACCCAATGATATTTGAAATTTCTCCAGTAGCCTAGAATACAGTAGGGAGCCCATAGCATGTATGATAGAGAAAATGGAGGAGATACTCCCTAAAATTTTGCATCAAGGTTATACTCTTAAGCAAGTAATTTTTCTCCTTCAATACATCCAGCATTTTGTTCATCTTTACTCTTAACTTCTTAGGCCAAGCCTCTGTCACTACTCATCTGAACTTGCCAAAACCTCCTAATTTGTCGTGCATCCACTGTGTCTTCCTAAGGGCTATTCTCAGACAGTAACATTTTTTTTCAAAAGCTCGATCAGGTCATAGCAGTTCCTTGCTTATAACCTTCTAATGGTTCTTCATTGTACTTAAAATAAATATAAACCTCGTATTAAGTCTTCCAACTTCCTATGTGACTTGGTTTCTGCCAGCCACTCCAATCTAATTTCAGTTTTTTGCTCTAGACATTCTATCTACATGAGCTTCTTTCTGTTCTTCAAATACTTCAGATTCATTCCAGCTTTAGAGTACTTGCTGGATTATATGCCTACATGATTCAATTTAAATATTTCCTTCTAGTTCCCTACCTTTCATTTTCTATTTCCCAGCTCAAATTTATTTTTCTTTATATGTTAAAGGGTGATATGATACGTGTGTGCATATATATGTAGGTGTATGTGTATATTTGAGAAATTTGAGAAATTAATGAATTAGTGTTGACTTCTGCATAGTGTATCTCTTCCACTATATTTAATATAAAAGATATTTGGTGTAGTTTAAATCTTTATTTCCTAGCACTCAGAACATTACCTGCACAATTAAAGGAATCAATAAATGGGGATAATAATCATAATAGCTAAAATGTATTTAAGGCAAGGCACGATTCTAAATGAGCTGTCTGATTTAATCCACACAACCTTTAAAATAGGTCCAGTTAGTATCCCCATTGATGAGGAAATAGAGGCATAGCATTAGTAAATGTCAAAGCAGAAATTTGAACTCAGGTCTTTTTTTTTTTTTTTTTGTATAGCCAAGACTTCAACCAGTTTCTAATGTAAGAAAGATTAAATGTTGATTGTTGCAGCAGGTGTACATTCCTCTGTTGTCCTGTTTGGATTCTAATCATTGACTACAGACTAAGGTTTGATAAGAATATAAAAGTATAGTGTCAGTATCATTAATGATCTAGCTAGATTTCTGATAATCTCCCAAGTGTGAGGCATCTCAATCTTTTTAACGTTGGATTGGAGAATGCAGCTTTTGTGTAAGCCAAGAACAAGAATTTCTAATATGTCTTCTCATCTATATCTTAAAAGCCACCCATGGCAAAGTAAGGTCTGCAAGGCAGATTTCACACATTACCAGCGAGAAATCTGGCAAGGCATGGCCTAACTGCAACCATTGCAAATAGGGCAGAAAATACAAGGGGACAAGATTGGTTAATATTGCCATTTTTAGTGTAGTATCCACACCTTTTTCAACAATAAGATGAGGCCCTCGACCTCTCAGTAAGGGATGAATGAAGAATTTCAGAGAAGAAATAAAATGCTGAATCTAACACCCTAGGTAGGATAACATGGAAAGAATATGTAAGAGAAAGGGCCTGTAACTGAAACTGTTCTAAGAATGTACATGTTGGATTGGTATGAAAAAGTGAATGTAGCCATAGAAGGAAAGTAGAACAAGGCTTGGAAGAAAGAAGTTTGTGACACTCACGACCATGAGGAGTCACAGCATTCCTGTTGGTGAGGAGTGAAGGAAAAGCCTAGGTCAAGCTTTTATTGGAGCTTCCAGGGAAAGGCAAGGCAGGAAAGAGTGAACATTTTAGAATTGGATAGTTTGCATAATTCTGAGGGCTCTGGGCTATGGGAGTGGCCTCTTGTTGACTGGTTTCTTGCCCTAGGACAATTTAGGACAGGAAAAATATTGGCTTGGTGTGTGCAAATTAGATAAAGAAGCAATTGAGGGTCGAGACTCTGGATTGGTTGGTTTGCAAATCAAAACTATGCTCCTGGGCAAATTGTTATTAACTTCAGGAACAAGCTAGCCCTGGGAGAGGTAGTCTCTTTCTCCAGGTCTGTAAAGCCCCAAATGCCAGAGCATCAGGATATGGCAAATACAGAAATATGGTTAATATCATTAGCCTGGTGATAAATGAATGTCAAATAGACAAATATAGACTCTTAAAAAAACAGTTTAAATAAAGCAAACTCTTATCTCACATACAGCAAAAGGAACAAATCTTTAGCTTCATTCGGGTTTTTAACGATACTTACCCTTATAGGTAGTTTATGTAGTTTGTAAACTAAAAGCAAAATATAAATACAAGCCATTATATTCTGAAATATTATGTCCAAGTTGTTACAAGTAATTTTCAGAATTTATAGAAATGGTTAGCCTTCTGAGAATGGAATTACTTTATGACATGTGTATATGTTGTTTAGTTTTCACATATTTAATTTCTGTTGGTGTTTCCAGCAAGCACTGTCTATTAAATTAGGAATTTCACTGGGAGAGCCATGGTCTTCTGCCTTCAGGCACCTTTTCAACTTTTATAGAAAGAAGAAACTTCATATAAGAATGTGGATGATACAAGGGAAAAAATATTTTACGAGAATTAAGACTTGCTGTAATACCAAGATGGACTGTGGGAGAGGAGGTGATTGCTCTGAACTTTGAAAAACAGATAGTATTTGATAGGCAGGACATCACACATGGAGGATACACGAGCACGGGGAGGGAAAGATGCAAAGTATGTCACAAGAGTAACATGCAGTAGGTGTTCCTGTAGTATGGGACCCAGCAGAAGAGCTGTAGGAAATTTGGCTGAACGGTGGTGGAGAACCAATGTGTATACTCTTAACTATTGGACTAAAGATATTCTATATTATGAAATGAATGACTTATAAGACATGTGACAAGTGCTTTCACCCAAGTCAAAAAGCAAAAACAAAACCCCGAACTGGGAAGGTGGAAATGGAGATCAACTATTACTAATATAATTTTTTGGCTACAATTTGTTTTCAAGTAAAATGAGAGAAACTTTATAATTAAAATTGAAGTTCTTTCTTCTCCTCCCCATTATCATAGGCAACCATATAATTAATCAGTGTATATCCAACTAATAATGTTCCACAATACTTCTAGATAGATCTGTATACATTGATGCTATAAATTGTTTTCTGAAATTTATATAAATGCTACACACACACACACAGCCACACACACACATCAATCCTCATTATTTGAAGTTAGACTTCCATAAGCCTCTGGTCACAATCAATATATAAACTTGTTTTATAAGTGTTTTAGTTTAAAGGTACATTATGTAATATATATTATAATTTTTTAATATTGAAATCATGGCCAATAGGGCCAATAGCACTATGACTCACGCTGAATGGAACTTATTAATATATATATTTTCTCTATACAAGACACATCACAGTCTGCTTGTGCTTAGAAACACTAGACAGCATTTTAGCACTACACTTGGAATCATTTTAAACTGTGACGTCACCAAGAAAAAGCTCAAAAATGTGAAAGGTGTGATGCTAAATATTCTGTGAAAAGGATACTTCTTTACAGGAGGAGAGCTAAAACAATAAGGCAGATAATTATTTTGTTTGACCTCAGATGCTGAAAACATGTGAGTGAGGTTAGGGGACTCAAATATTGCTCTGCACATTTCTACAAATAACTGTGAGTATTGATTTAAGAGTTACAAATAAATGTTACCAAGTGAATTAGTAAATATAAAATCCAGAAATAAGGAGGATAGTCTCTGTCTCTCTCTCTCTCTCTCTCTATAGATATATATACACAAACACACACACACACACATATATACATATATACACATATATATAGAGATGTTTATGTGTATACATAGATGTGTATATGTGTGTGTATCTAGGTCTCTATATGTGTGTATATATATATCTATACACATATGTATATATATATGTATAGATATATGTACATATATGTGTATAGATATATATATACACATATATAGAGAGAGACATAGATACACACAAACACATATATATGCATGCCATGTATATGCTGGTACTATATAGTATTTCCTTCATTTAACATTTTATTTTTATATCTATATGCTATTCATTTTGATGGCTGTGTGGTGTCTCCATGACTCAATCGGTTTAATATCTTCCATATCAATGAAATGAGAACTTTTACAGTATCTAAAACACCCTCACATACATGTATCAGCTCTCTGTAGCCTCCATTCATCAGAACATAATAGAATAAATTTTTTGTTATTAAAACATTTTTGACAAAGTATTAAGCTTGCTGGCTAGGCCTAACTATAGACGGAAAACCCGAACCCAAACCTGTATAAATGCTTCTAAACTCCCCAACTTTAGCTAAATTAAACTAAATATGTTAATAAATATTGCCTACAACTTTTGTTAATTAAGTCATTTAAATTATCATGGAGTATGTGTAACTTGGATAAATACTAGAAACAAAAGAATAGTATGATATAATGCTACCTTCATGGAATTTCTGGTCTAATATGGGTAAATGGACCTACCTTCATGTAAACCAATGAGTTCAGTTAAGCAGTATAGGTTCTATGATTTGGGGAGTATAATCTGGCAAAAATATAGAGGATCAATTAAAAATAACAAGAAAAGTCATTAAGAAAAATAATGGTTGAACAGTACCTAAGGGCATTCTAGATACACTAGGGTTATTTACACTGAAACAGCTTCATAGACTAAGGCATGGAGGTGAAAAAGAGCATGGCCCCAAAAAAGAACCTAAAATAATTCAATATGATGGGAACATAGTTGATGAGGCACAGCATGGTGAGTGAGGAGACTGGTGGGGTAATGGAGGGCCAGATGATCGAGAGCATTTTATACCATGATAATCCATCTGGATTTTATTCTTAGATAAAGGAGAGTTTTTGAAGTGTTTTTAAGCATAGAAATGGCTTAAAATTGGGGCCTTTGGAAGATTACGCTGGTGACAGAAAAAATAGAGTGGAGGGGTGGTTAGACGAGGAGCCTGAATACCAGTTAGAAGGCTATTACTGTAGCCTAGGCAAGAGAAAATGAGGGCCTGCCTAAAATGAGGCAATATTCTTTCCTGATGGAGATGCATTTAGCCTAATAGCATTCTCAAAGACTGAAGAGTGTCAAATTTAAGTTATCACTAGATCACTCATTTCTTGGTTTTGTAAGTAGTCTGGGCAACTGTTCCTTCAAAATTCTATTTCTCTATTAAACGGACTCATTTATCTCCACAGGTGGAAACTTGACATCTCTAAGGGCCATGGCAAACACATTATCTCTAAGTTATCATTTCTTTATTGCATCATTTAAAGATTTATTTAGTCTTCATGCTTGACTGCCTTTGCCCTCTTTCTTTTATGAAGAGTAGGTACTATTTTTAATGCCTAGTCCACATCATTCAGTTTAGCTTAATTCTCCTCACCATCAAAAATCAAAAATAAAACTAACATCAAAATGAAAGAAAATGCATTTTCCCTTGAAATAGCCACCAACCAAACTCAGATGGTAGCACCACTGATTCTCTTTCCTTTTCTTATTATGAGATGCCTGAAACTATTATCCAGTCTTTTTGGAAAAAAAACATTCATTTCCCATTAAGGGGTTTTTAGATGCACACATAATTAGTAGGACCTTCTAGATAATACCAGAATGGGCTCAGATCTCAGAGAATTTGTAATCATAACTTGTTTGAACTATTCCCAGGTCCTTATCAGAACACTTTTTTCCTCACATCACTGATCTGGTCAAGAATTCAGTCCCTGGATTAAAATCTGAAGCATATACCAATAGGCCTTTATTTTTATATATAACTGTCTGTAAGATCCAATAATCAATTACATATTGGTATTACCCATTTTTATCTTCTCTGTCTATCTTGCAGGTTTTTAGTACGTATTTCTTATGACTGCAGCTCTAATTATTGTCCCTTGCCAACAAGAAATTCAGTTTATTTATAAACAGATCACATGCTAATCTAATAGTTCAGCCTCCAAACTATGATGAGTTTAAACTCTATAATAGCCCAATGTAAAATGTTTTAATTGAATCACAAAGGGGGAAAGCTGTAATCCTATAAATCAGCCTCAAGAATTTGACATACTGAGAATGCTTTTCTGGAACTTTTTAATTGCATGACACAGCAGGCATCATAAGTCTATAAAAAGGGATGTATTTCCTATAAGCAATCATGTTATATAATTTAAAATGCCATGCAAGTAATACTAGTTTTTGAGCTCAGTGCATCATTCTCATTAGTCAATACAGATCTTCAGGCTTATAAAAATGTCTGTGTGAGCAAAGGATAAATTGTTATCACACTACACTAAAGTATTCTTGTGATAATGTCAAACTCCCAAATTCAACAAACAAACAAGATGATTTTTGGAGACAAAAACCCAGGCCCACATCTGAGCTCTGCTATTTTTCTACCATGTGGTTTTGGTTATTATCTACCTTGTCCAGGCAGGATCTACCTTGTCCAGGCAGGATCTACCTTGTCCAGCCAGGATCTACCTTGTCCAGGCAGGATGTACCTCAGAAATTCCACAAGCAGTTAATAAAGGTGACAATTTGATAGAAAAGAGAAAATATGGGAATTGAATTAATGCTGTCTTTGCATGACAAATTTGCTTTTGAAATTTATACTACTAGTTTGTTTTGGATGCCTTGATGGAAAATATGATGTGTTTTATAGTCAAATCATTAGCCATCTCTTCATCATAGGCCTTAGTTATAAAACGTTACCACCCAGAGTGACATTAGTTAATGTGTTCTATGCCTAACACAGACTGTGAGCTCACCACAGCTCTTTTTCTTCTTTGCCCTTCTCTTCTCTACTCATCCTCAGTCCAGGCCCCAGGTAAGGCAACCATATTAGTTTTGTCTCCCACCCAAAGACATACTCCTTTGTCAGCCACCCATGTTGGAACTTGAGATACCAGCCGCCAACAGTTCACTGTGTGACTGGATTTCATACTCTACTGATATAACTACTCAAGATCACCAGTCCTAAGCATTGGTCTCTTAAATAAAGAATAGCAGATTTTGGAAAGCCATCTTAAGCTTTTTTTCCTTGCTTCATTAGTGTCTTAGTCCATTTGGGTTGCTATAACAAAATACCATTGACTGGGTAGCTTATGAACAACAGAAATTTATTTCTTACATTTCTGGAGGCTGGGAAGTCTACAATCAAGGTGCCAATGGATTAAATGTCTAGTGAAGGCCAGTTTTCTGGTTCATGGATTATGCCTTCTTTCTGTGTTTTCACAAGGTGGAAGGGGCAAGGCATTTAGCTCCCTTGCGTCTCTTTTATATGAACCCTAAACCCACCTCCCAGAAGGTTCTACCTCAGAATAACATCACCTTGGAAGTTAGAATTTTAACATAGCAATGTTAGGATACAAAAAAAAACTGTTGACTATAGCAATTAGGAATTTGGAAAATTAGACACAGGGCAGAAATCCCTGAAGTACTCATATTTATTTACTTTAAAAAAATGTACCAAGTCACCTAAAGCTTTATTCAATGATTGAATCATATTAAAAGTGATTTTTTAAATGCTGAACAGTTATGACCAAAAGTAGATCCTAAATAGGCCCCTTTTTTGTATCTTGCCCCATAACTACTCATGATGAAACAGTGACCTTAAATGGATGGCTCATTTGTGAATGTTAACTCCAATACAACTTTCTATTTAATGAAATTGGTCAAAATTGATTGGCAGTCACTTGAAGGGATGCTATTGACAGTGTCGATGCCATTTAAAGACTCCACATGAATCAAGCTTTGTTTGGGCTCAATAACATATATTATGTATCTCTATGGATACATACACAAACACATACATGCACATTTTATATACAAAGTATACAACCGTAAATTTAAAGAAACTCACTTGGCCACCTCTGAATAGAGTTAATCTGTTGCTGATTTTCTTCTAAGACACATTTTATCCCTTCTTCTCATAGAGATCTTTTTTTCTCTGTGAGATGCTGGTCAACAGCATCTCACTATGTTGACCAGGCTGGCTGACCTTGATCTCAAATCATCCCCCTTCCTCAGCCTCCTGAGTAGCTGGGACTATAGGCAAGCACCGCTATACCCAGCTATTCTCCTAGAGATCTTATTGTCCTACCTCATGCCTAGTTCCAATGTCACCACCCCATGAATATCTACTCTGTTAATATTACCTTTTTTTCATACCAGGCAGAATTTGTCTCTCTTTTCTATATACTCCCACAGAAATCTGTAATTACAGTATAGTAGTATAGTACTTATCACATCATTTTATAATTGGTTACAGATCCTTCTTCCCCGGGGTTATGTTCCCTTTAAAAGGATTATTCATTCACTGTGTAACCATTTAGTACATTCTAGGAGGGAAGCCTTCTGAAAGGCACTATTTCCTGACTTCAAGGACCTGATCCTCATGGAAGAGAAATGTTAATCAAATTATCAGACAACTCATAATAAAAGTACAACTCTAATTAGTGCCACTACCATAAAAGATAGATTTTTTATGAATGCACAAAAAAGATAAATTGGACCTAGTTAAAGGGATGAGAAAAGGGTTCCCTGAATAACAGACAATTGAGTGGATGTATGAAGAATGAGTGGGCTAAGAGGGAGGAGGCTCCCTCTTAAATAGGCTAAGAGGGAGGAGAGGCATAGACCTATTCCATCTAATTTAACTGTTTTCAATGATAAAAATTTCATGCACATATACATATATAGATACATGTATATGTACATACACATATCAGGCTATGTGTGATCAGACTGCTTCAATTGTTTTGACATACAGAGTGTGCAGCAGACACATACGCCATTGACCCTTTCTGTGCTTGCTTGACTGTGGTAGGTAGTTCCTATTCATCCTGGCTGCTTTCCATTTCAAGCACACCTGTTTCTTTACTTTTATTCCCAAGGGTTTTCTCTAGCTCCCTAGGAGTTTGCTATACCACAGCAAAGCAGCCTAGAAAATGTTGGGTTGAATGTTACCCCCAGAGGCAACCATCATCGAATGAGTGACAGGACTTCATGGATAAATAGCATACTTCTTTAGCCGTTCATGAGACAATTCTGAGATGTGTTCTAACCAGTTCCTCAGAGGGTTCCCCATGGGATTGAGCCTACCATGGCAACCTGCTTATTACAGCACCTCTTACTGTATTCTCTCCCTTTCTGGCTCTACTGTCCTCCCTTCTTCACTTGTGCTTCAGCAGACCGTTTTGCAGATAAATGACTGTTCACAAGTCCTTGTTAGGGTGTGATATTGGGAGACGAGGAAAACTCAAACTAAGAATGTAAAGTGACTGTCAATCAAGGCAATGGACAAATTCTAATGTCTATCATATATACTGTGAAATGCTTCTTTTAGTGTCCTGAACTTTGACATAGTCACAAGTGATAGTAATCATTGATTACCCTTTGCATGAGGGCTTATTTCCGTTGTGATGATAATCTAGAAAATTGCTAATTTCTTCACATTTCAGCCAGTGTTCTGTCTCTGTCTTCTGGTCAACTCGGAGAAGTCAGAGATCTGGTTGCTTCCTTAATATGTGTGGCCTGTGGTCTCTTTAACGTGGGCCAGACAGTCTGAGTAGGAAGGGTGAGACTTGGTAAGAGTAGGTTGTAGGACATGGACAGTTCTTAGCAGGGAGCTTTATTTTCTCTGAACTCTTTTTGTGTGTGTGTGTCATTTTACTATGAGATTTACTGCAGGTGACTGTTCCCTTGGACTGTATTCTGGCAGTGGCAAAAGGGGCTACTCTGTAATATTCTAAGACTATTCTCTGGAATATGAGGGATAGGAAGGACAAAAGTCATGATACAACACAATTCCTCCCTGACATGATAAGGGTATGCTCAACCTGATTAAGGGGTATTGATACCCTTTCCTGTGAATCACTCTGTCTGTTGTCCAAATAGTGCACTTTGCACTTTGTGTATTTGCACCTTGGGAAAGTTATATGCGGTAAATCTTGCTAGTAAATCTTGACTTTTTATATAATCAAATTCAACATTTGTGGAGTGCCTGTTCTGTGCTGAACACTGTGCATAGGCAGTTTCTTTACCTTATTTAATTTTTACATCCATCATGCGACAGACACGTCACCATCTCATGTTACACATGAAGAAGTGGATTTAGAACAGTTCAGGTGTTGTAGCCAGCAATAACAATCTAAAGAGTTAAATATAAACCTGAGGCTCTTCCTAGCACTTCATAATTCAACAGATTTGAAGACATATGATCTGGTGAAAAATTAATAGCGAGCATAGTTGTTGTATTTTTCCCATTATGAACTCTTAGAAGATTGTTTCTCTTCTTAATTATTCTCTTTATCTTCTGATGAATATAATAACTCTTAAAACAGCATCTTGCACAAAGATTCTGTGGCAAAACAAATGATGTAATTTAGTCTCCCATATCCTTAACGTGGAACATAGCAGCATTGTATTTACTAATGTAAAAACCTACAATTTTGGCTATCATACACATAATGAAGCCCAATCACAAAACCCAGCTGATGGTTAGTCACAGAAAATGAGTGCTATTCAACCATAAGATCTGAATAGCAATTCCCAGCATGCCACACTGACCTTCTCCTATAAAATTGCAAACTTGCTCTTCCCCCTCCTTCCCTACCTCCAAACAGATTCAGAAGGTTGAAAAGAGAGTAATTGTGTCTAAATATTCTAATATACTTAGATTTATAATTATGTGCTAAATGATAGCCCCATAAAAAATAAACATCTTGTTTATGGAGATTAGTATAATGTGCTCTGTAGAATTTCATGACAATAGGACTCCTAAGACAATAATATGTTATTCAGAATGGCATTGTGTTCATATTTGCTCGGATGGTTGCAGAGGATTAGCTGGAGCTCAGATTTTATACTCATTTTCTCATATTATTTAGTATGAAATATGCAAAAATCTGTGTTAAATCCAATCTTAGAGTCTCCTTTTCTTTAGTTTCATTAATCTTGGAATCTTGTGTTCAAACTTCCTAGAAATCTATTTTTAAAGCCCTCAACTATTCTTTCATTTACAGGAATAAACAGTAGATTGCTGAACAGAGATGAAAATTAGGGTAGTTTTTCTTGCTACTAGAAGAGCAAGCAAAGTTTACTAACTTGTCGTGTTAACCCTTTCTATTAAAAAGAAATGGCCTGGAAATAATTAAAAGAACTTTAATAAGGATAATTTGCAAATTATAAATTTATATATGAATTAAGACAAAAATCACTAATTGTCAGGCACAATTCTATTTGGGAAATTGCATCTATTTATTTTAGGGTATAACATTTGGAAAGTAAAAGAGCTAATCCATATTATGTATTTTTGTGGAAAGGGATTTGCTACCAAAAAGAATTGGTTCCAGATGGCTAGGCATTTTTGATATGTCCTTGAAGGCTCATATCCATTGCTTTATTAGAAGCACATGCTGGTTATTAGCATCTAAATTTTAAATTGATGGCTAAAGTAGATTCATGAGTGAGAAAGCGTAGTGATAGAAGAAGCATTGCTTTAAATGTCAATGAAATATCTAACACTAATAGGATATTTAGTTAATTCCAAATTCACTGAACAACCCAAAACCTTTTGTATTCACAAATTTCTATCTTAATGTCAGATATTCAAAGTATCTCAGCACAGCTGAAGTTTTCATGACCCTTTAGGAATTTTAGTTTTATAAACAACATGCTAATACAGCACTGGAGATAAAATGTTCAGTTCTCCAGTAAGAACCTGGGCCTAATCTCATCTCTTCATTTACTGGTGATGAAGCCTACACTGAGCCGCTTTCTGTTTCAGTTTTTTAATCTGTGAAATAGTAATAGATACAGTACATATTCCATGGGGTTGCCGAAAGAAGAAAATGAGATAATGGACATAAAGCACTTTATGTAATAAAGCTCTCTGTTTCCAATTCTATTTTTAAGAAGTGGTTATTCCTATATTACCCTGAAGCAAAGTGGGGGCAGGGATTATAAGGGCTAATTCTTTCTCTAAGGCTGTCAAAATTCCATATGTTTGTCAATAACAGCCCGCTTAATATAGAGAAATACTCCAAAGTCATAGTGTAAAATACTAAAACAGAAGCAATTTTTTTGGCTGACTCAAACATGTAATGATTCGATGATGTAAGTGAAATTTCCATATATTTACTTAAAATACAAGCTTTACCAATTTACTTACAAAACCGTATTTCAATACATTAAACATAAAGGACATATATGTTAATTTTTAAATGTTAGTTTCTTTTATTCTCACACTCATCTTCAGTATCAGTGCCATTTTGTACCATTCGTGTTACACTTTGAGTCATCTGACAGGTCTCTAGAGCATGTTTTCTTCTATTTTACCTATGTAATTTGAGATATGACCTGGTTTACATCCATGTATATGGCCATTGGAAAATTTTTCCTAAGCCGTAAGAATGCATTTAGATTTTATTAGAAATTTTTGGTTTTCATTTGTCCTGTAGGTTTATGTTTAAAATCACCACAATATAACCATTTGCTACATTTCTTTAAAACAATCTTTTTAAAGTCTATTTTAAAGTCTCAAGTGAAGTAGTTTGGAGCAACTGGTTTAGTCTAGAGAGACAAAGACTACCCAGAGGAGGTAACGTATAAATTGAGCCCCAAATGGTGTGAGTGTTTAGTGAAAGATGGTGGCAGTAGTTTCCATAGTACATTAAGGACAAGAAGAGCAGCCAAGGGCTACCGCACTACCCAGTAGTAAATTGTAGGCAGCAGATAACTAAGTGGAATAGTCAAATCAAGCAGTGACCTCAAAGATGAAGCGCAAAGATTTCATCGAAGAGAAAGAATATAGGTCGATTAAATATAAGAGTTGAAGTAGAGGTCATAACAGATACTCAGAAGTTGTTTGTAAAATGAATGAGAAAATGATCAAAAATAAGTTCACAGTTTCAAGCCAGAAATGGCACAGTTGGCAAAAGAAGCTTTTTCAGTGCTCAGGAAGGTGGGATTTCCAGTGAGGCATTGGAAATAAGGGATTGGATAATAGAAATAAGTGAAGAAAGCTACTACTCATGAAGATTTAGATACGGAAATCATCCATGGAAGGGGACAGGTGCAAAAAAATGTAGCATGGCTGAGATTAAAAGCAGTCTATGTAATGTATGGCTTGGGTGTTGCCTTTTACTCTCTTTATGCTTGAGTGGTTGTGTTACACTTATAGAAAACAACTGTAATATAGTAGAAGCAGTACTGGACATGAAATCAAGAACGGAGTTCACATTTTTCATGTACTATCTATTAGCTACATGACCTTTAGCAAATTATTTAACATACAAGATGGTTTCTTTTTAAATAAATTATTTTAAAAACACCATCTGTTTCACAGAGTGTTTGTGAAAATTAATGAAATAATCTAGGGAAAATCTATAGCAAACTGCCTACTACATAGTAGATATTCAGTGACCAGTTTTAAAATTACATTTGACAATTTTAATGACAATTTTAATGGTTCTGAAATAGCAAATAACAGTTTTCAATTGTGATTAGACAATGGCTTCTCCCAAGCAAAGTACTAATGTTGTAACAGAGGAGCAGGTCTTGTTTATTTCTGGGTTGAAGTGCATACACAGCATCTTGTATCTTAGAAGTAAAACAAGAATGGAGAACTACCTAGCTTTCCCCTGAAAGTACCTGCTTAACTGAATAACTCAAGTTTAGCCAGTGTAAGTGACAAAAGGGAAGTATCTAAAACAGGAGAAGCATTCGGTCTAATCCTTTTGAGTCTTGTCAGAAATTGCCATTGTGACATCTGAGTTTGTGATTTCCTCATAGTGACATCTCCACTACTGTCCTCTGCCTGGTTAAAACACAACTCCTCCCGAGCAGAAGGCACTTAATCCACATTTGCCCTCTTATAGACTTTTCCCATGATCTTTTAGATGAAGCTAGATGAAAAAGCTCATTTTCTATTCTGATTACTGAACTGGAATGATGTAAGCCCCTAAATAAACAAAATGTTTTCTTATATACAAAAGATACTTTGCATTGGGATATACAAGGTGCTTTAGCAGTCTTGGAGATTTGTAGAGGGAAATGGATAAAGTTTGGCAATATCTATAGTACACCATAGATCTGTGTGGATGAAGAGGCCATTACCAGAAGCAGCCATAAAGTGTGTTGGGTCAAATATAAAGCAGAGAGAGAATAATAAACGGCCTGGGAAGAAGTGATGAGATGATTAATGATAAATACCTGACAGACATAGTCCAGAATTATATGTGCGTTCTCCATACAAGGTCACTGAATAGGCTTGTTTGGCAAACTAGCCAGTATACTAGTACCAAGGGTTGGGCCCTGAGAGGCTGTCTTGGGTATTATTGCTATTCCAAAATCAACCTTAAGAAGCAGAGGTATTCAGTAAGATTTGCACACACCAAAGCCAGTGCTCCTACAGCTCTACTTAGAGGGAGAATGAAGAAAAGAAAGTGGGAGTGCCTGGTGGATAGAGCCTGAGCAGATCAGCTATAGATGACAGCTCCCTGGGTGCCCGCTTTCAGCTGAGGAAAATTAAAGTAGTAAAGCTGGTCCCCTTGGCTGCAGAGCTGAGGATTTTCCATAACGGTAAAGTGGGTTCCTGGGGCAGAGTCAGGATCTGCTTTGGTGTCTGCTAAAATATAATTTACTGAGCCCTATCCAGGCCTATGAATCGATATTTAAAGAGGCTCTGCTGGTTAATCTTAGGCACACTGAAGTTTTGGAACTCTTATTCTATAGCTGCAGGTAATGAAAATGTCCTGAGAGATAACTGGCCTGATGTGTATTGAATCTCTTCTAGTTTATTGAAGAAGGAGCAGAGTTGGCATTCTCATTAGAACCCAACTCATAGTTTGGCTCTCCAAAGCATTGTCCTGGGTACTGTGTTCTCTGGAAAGGCATAGACTAACTAGGATATCTGATTTCTTGCCTTCTTCTATAAAATAAAAGAAAAAAAATTTGTGTTTTTTCTCATTCTGATTCAACAGAAAAAGACCTTTTATTTTCCCTTCGTACCATTTCTACTACATGGAAACTGAGCATCATAACTTTCTCAGGTTAGCCTGGCCTTCGTCATTTATTCACGCCTGGGAGGCATTGGTATACTCTATTCAACAGCTGGCCCTGGGATATATCCACACTTACTCCCAGCAATCAAAGCCCTGTTTGTTCAGCATCTTTATAATCTCCTCTGTTTTCATTCAGACAGACATGAGACTCTTCTCTACCTGCCATTTAGTAATAGTAGCCAGGCTGAGTGACAAACACTCTAGTCCCTAACCCTTCTTATTTTGACAAGCTTTTCATCAGAGTTCACCTTTGCTTCACACCTTTGCAAAAAGGTGAATACATGTTGACATCCACATTCTTTTTGGACATCTCTCTAACAGCTGTCAGGATGAACTTGTATTTCCTGCTTGTCTTACACATTCTGTCACAAAGCCCAGGAGAGTCTTTGCTTTCTGGATGTAACGCAATCCCCATACTTAGAGTTTTTCTATTTCTTTCAGGTACTGATAACCTGGTTACTAAAAATGCTTCTCCATTAGTTCAAATTCAGCATTAACTTGAAAACATTCTAAGATTCCTTTACCGTTTAAAGGGATGTACAATAAAATCAGAACGAACCACTCAAATATTTCATGCTGTTTCTGGTTTTTGAATATATGCCAACCAATTATTCATTATTCCATTTTATTATATGAGCAGTACATGCTTATAACATAGTTTATAGCCAGACTCCTGTTGCTGAGTTTTTTTCTACCAAGATATAGCTGAAGAACTTGAAATAATTTATGGGATAGGTCAATATGTATTGTTCTTAGTGTCAGAAGATTCCTGAAATGACACTCTATGGCTAACAGGGATTTACAAGCCTCTAAGTATTAATCTAGAATTAACTTTGGTGAATACATGCCAAGAATAAAAACTACATTGCTTATAAGAATTTGATATTCTTGGCTAGGCATGGTGGCTCACGCCTGTAATCCCAGCACTTTGGGAGGCCAAGGCAGGTGGATCACGAGGTCAGGAGATCGAGACCATCCTGGCTAACACAGTGAAACCCTGTCTCTACTAAAAATACAAAAAATTAGCCTGGCGTGGTGGTGGGTGCCTGTAGTCCCAGCTACTCGGGAAGCTGAGGCAGGAGAATGGCGTGATCCCGGGAGGCAGAGGTTGCAGTGAGCTGAGACTGGGCCACTGCACTCCAGCCTGGGCAACAGAGCGAGACTCTATCAAAAAAAAAAAAAAAAAAGAATTTGATATTCTTATTTGAACCAAAAATTATTTAAATGGAAAAGATAAATCATGAGAAGAGGCAAAGAGAAGAATAAGAAAATATAAAGAAGCATAGAAAGGAAATAACTATCCGAGATGAAAGAACATTCATTTTTGAAAGACATACATAAGGGTTTTAATCCTGGCTGAGCTGTCTACCACTTGTATAACACTCAGTGAACACATCAACAGCTTTGGTGAGGATGTCACTGCAAAAGTCTAACAGAACAAAAATATAGGTGATAATTCCTATTGCACCAAAGTTGTTGGTGACAGAAGCAGAAATGACTTTCGCTAAATTAAAGAGGAGGGTAATTTATTGGTAAAATATCAGGGAACTCCTAGAAGCTTTAGGAAGGTGGGAAGTAAAATGGGCAGGAACCAAAAGAAGCCATGTGCAACCATGATCTGACCTCACTAAATTTTGTGGAGCAGTGGATGGGTTATTATTGCAGAGTCTCTGCCACAGCAACTGCAAACAATCCCTGCACCTTTGAGTAACTCCCTCAAGATTCAGTTTTGTAGGCAGATGGACAAGCCTAAGTACCCTGGCTGTCCCTTACTTAGTTTCTAAGGGACAAAAGACAGGTCTGTCTGATGCCCCGTTCCCCAGACTTTGATAGAGAGAGGTGAATCCTAGCTCCCTCTTATCTTGAGAGTCTCCCAAACTAAGAGACATGTTCAGATGCTGGACAGACTGCTACCACACATCTCCCTCATGGCACATCACAGATTAAAGGAAGTTGTATTAAAAGAAATGCTTTGGTAAAAGTACCTGACACTTAGCATGTGTTCAGTCAACATGATTTGTATAGTTCTTTTTCCTTGTATTCCATTTAGATTGTTACATATAGAATGGGGATTGTTATATGCATGTTAATTATAAGAAAATTGAGGTATATGTAGAGTTTTTGACCTAGGACTTATGCCGCATGGCAAACTGATGGTGGACCTAGGAAAGACCTGCTGCCGAGAAGTGCTTAGACCTTCTTACGTCAGGGAGAGGGAGAAAAAAAATAAATAAAAACCTTTATGTGATTCTCCCATTTGAGGACAGAAGGGAACGAATGGCCTGCCCACCCCCGACCCATTCAATTGGAATTCAGATTGAATTATTTAGTTTCAACTTTTACCCCTCAATGCTTATTCAGTGGAGTCCCAGACTTCTTGTAATGAGTAGTATAGCAGGACAGCAGCAAGAGAGGGTTAAAATTCAGTTGTAATGCCACTGACTGCTGAGTGAGTCAGAGGGTTGGTTCATAGGTGTACTTGCAAAATCTCCAAATTCAAAATATTTCCTAGATTATCTTAGGTGTTTGGAGTTAGATGATAAATCTCACCTCAGTCTACCATTGTTGAATAATTTATTGTTTACTGACATCTAAAATGTCCAATTATCTTAATGGCAAAATGTGGAAGTAAGAAAGAGAAAGGAGGAATTACTTACATAACAGCCATTTATTTCCTACCAAGGCTTTATTGTACAGACATACATAAATATCAGTTCATTTTGGTGTAATAATGCCTTAAATTAATATGTTAAATTATTATGTCCATTTCAACTATCCCAGGAACTATATATTCAAATAGTAATATATGTATTAAACCATAGTCCTTCTCTGATGGAAGGTAAAATGTATCATTCTTTTTTTTCATAGTAATAAGCACTGAGAAGTGGTCAGCATTTCTTTGTATGGCATCTCTTAACTTCCACCCTGTGCTGTGAGGTAACTAGATGCCACTCCTAGTCTTTGTGTTTCCTGCCAGGCTCTAGTGCAGTTGCTGATGTCCCAAAGCTATTATTTCTTTATGTGACCAGTGTTCCAAGGGACAGTGTATTCCCTCGCTAACAAATGCTCTTGTTCTCTATGGTCTGTCACAGTTATCCAGTTTCCCCAGTGCCTAAAGCATATTGGTAAGGAATCCCTGCTTTCTTGAGTAATATACTCCAAGGATCCATTCCTAGAAGTCCGTTTCTTATGCCCCATTATTTTATAAATCTTGATAAGCATGTCTTCCATTTTTTATGAGTAACTATCTCTCCCCTAAGGAGCCTGCATTTGCAGGCCTTAACTCAATAGACTTAAATTTCATCTACAACAGTGTTCCAAATGATTCCCTCTCCTTCCATTTCTACCACCTCCATGTATACTAAACATACTCTCAACAATGAGGCCCTCTTACTGTCACTTTCTTAACTGGATCCTTGATTCCTGGTGCAAATAAATATGTGGAAGGCCCTTGGAATTCCACTGATGCACATGGATTACACACAAGCCAGAACCCTGTTACATCCCATATCCTGTAGCCTGATAAACATCTGATAAGCCTGTCTCATTATAAAGATGTTTAGGGGATTTTCTAGGTGTTTGTTTTGGTGACTGTCTATTACAGTTCTTTATGAAAAAGCAGTTGCTTCCTCATTTACAAGAGACCCTTGAGGCAATGTTGTTAAATAGACCTTTCTGCAATGAAGATGCAAATGTTCTACATCTCTGCAGTTTACAACAGTAGCCACTAGCAACATGTGACCATTGAGTACTCGATGCATTCCCAGTATTGTTGAGGTGCTCATATTTTAATTCTGTTTAATTCTAAGTAGAGTAAGTAATTTAAATAACTACATGTGGGTAGTGTATTGTCCATCTCCATTGGACAATACAGTTCAAGAAAAGATTAAGAGCAGAAAATTCTCATCCTCAGTTTCATTAGATGTGGCTTCTAAATTTTAAAATCATATACCTACTGAAGCAACAGTGAAGGATAAGGCAAACAAACTTTAATTTAGGTAGGTCCCTAACAACATTAAATTACAAATGAAAGCAGGAAACAAAATAAATAGAAGAGAATAAGATTGCCAAAAAGACTGTCAACAACCCATAATTCAAACCACACACTGTCAATAAAACTAAAGAAGTGACTATTTGGGTTTAATGTCACTGTGCAGAGCATAAGACAATTAGGAGAAACTGTTTCAAGTACTAAAATAATTTGGTCTTGAAGTGTAATGGGTAGAAGTAATTGCCTTGGCTGGCAGGCATCTATCTAATGTTCTGATTTTAATGTCTTAAATACAAGGCATGCAAGCGCTAAAGCCAATTTAAAATAAATCCACCTTTTTTTCTTCTCTTGGGTTTCAAACACATCTTGAATGGAGAGATGAAAAAGAACATGGTAGCAAAGGTATTACAGACTACCACGTGACATGAACATAAAGCCAAAGTAAAACTAAAACATACATAAACTCATAAAGGAGCAATTGCTTATCCCCATCCACAGCATTTTCAGATATTCCTCAATAAATATTATTTGTTAGAATCATTTTAAATTTAAAGCTAAGGTCACATTATTTTGAAATGTTGAAGTGGAGAGATACAAGCAATTTAAATATTGAAATCTGGGGCTCTGGTGTATGCCTGGGACACTAGCCTTGTTTCTAAAGAAGAGCTATGCTAATTTTTCTTTTTATAAATTCTGTCATTGCCACCATAATAGCTCTGGGATGCTGTGAGAATTAGGTGCTTTTGTGCTTGAAATTCATTATGTCCTTTGTAATTTTTATGTGGCAGGGAATTATAGATGTGGTACATTGTAAAGTGTTATATGGAAAAGGAGTTAGCAGTGGGAATAAAGAAAGGGAAAGATCAATCAAGCCAGGTGGCTTTGTTTGCTCTATCATTGTCCTTATTGACTTTGTTGCATTGTTTTTGAATCCCAAGGGAAAGTGAGAGCACGTAAAGGTTGTGAGCAGGGGGAGTATTATTCACAGCTATTTGCAGTTCTTCAGAGAGTAATTTATGAGAGAGACCTCAGTTCTTAGAATTCAAAATGCAAACAAAGCAAAATATCACAATCCTTGAAGGATAATGATAGCCAACCCTTTATTTTGGAGCTAGAAATTCTGCTTAAAATATATATTTCTAAATATTGTGTTTTAATTTTCTATTTAATGAAAATTTAAAACAACAGTCACATGATGTACAGAATATTAGGCAGCATGATATAATGAACATAATTGCTTCAGAGTCAGACATACACAAGTTTTGACACCAGCTGAATAATTATTTATTGGAAATCCTTGAAAAATTCACTTAAACTCTTTAAGTCTCAGTTTACTGTGCTGTAAAACACGGCCAGACACCAATTTTACAAGCTTATTCTGAGTCTTAAAAGATAAAATATCAAAAGCACATGGCTGACCCATACTAGGCACTGAACCAAGGTTAGTTTCTCCTTTCTTTCTTTTTTTTCCCCTGCTGTCTGTTCTCTGTCCTCTAGACCCAAGCCCAGTGGAGATCAAGTTATTTGAGAGAAATGCGTAATTTGTTATTCTAGTCAGGGCTGTTGCCCTAAAGTGTTGCCTTCTTGCCTAGCTTGGTGAATCAAGCTACAGCAACTAAAAGGAAAGCTGAAGTTCTCATTAATCAATTTCTTCTTAAAGCAAGAAGCTAGGAGCAGCCCTAAGCAGCCAGCCATGCTAGCTTTCCCCTTCAGCTCGGTGGAACCAACACTGAAAAGCAAAGCAAATTGTGCTGACAGCCTCCAAAAGCACTTATGCCATTCTTCCCAAACCCTAGATAGAGCATTTTAAAAATTATTTTTTATTTGACAATAATTGTATGTATTTATAGGTATGTAGTGATGTTTGGGTACATATAATGTATAGCTATCAGATCAGAGTAATTATTATCCATTGTCTCAAACATTTGTCCATTTACATTCAATGATATTATTAATAGGTGAAGATTTACTCCTGTCATTTTATTGTTGTTTTCTGGTTATTTTCTATATCCTTTGTTCTTTCCTTCCTTTCTTATTGCTTAGTTTATTTTTGTGGTTGGGTGGTTTTCTGTAGTGCTAAGCTTTGATTTCTTTCTTTTTCTCCTGTGTGTATGAGCTCTACAATTAAGTTTTATGCTTTCACATGTTTTCATGATAGTGGTTATCTTTTCACTTCCAGATGTAAGTTTTTTTTTTTTTTTTTTGAGACTGAGCCTTGTTCTGTTGCCCAGGCTGGAGTGGTGTGATCTTGGCTTACTGCAACCTCTGCCTCGTGGGTTCAAGTGATTCTCCTGCCTTGGCCTCCTGAGTGGCTGGGACTACAGGCATGTGCCACCATACCCGGCTAATTTGTGTATTTTTAGTAGAGACGGTGTTTTACCATGTTGGTCAGGCTGGTCTCAAACTCCTGACCTCAGGTGATCCACCTGCCTCAACCTCCCAAAGTGCTGGGATTACAGGTGTGAGCCACCACACCCTGCCTGTAAGACTTTCTTGAGCATTTCTTGTAAGGCTGGCCTAGTGTGATAAATTCCCTTAATTTCTGCTTATCTGTAAAAATTTAATTTCTCATTTCTTTCTGAAGGATAGCTTTCTGGGTATAATATTCTTGGTTAACCGCATTTTTTATTTTTTTAGTTTCAGAACTTTGAGTGTATAATTTAATTCTCTCCTGGCCTTTAAGGTTTCTGTTGAGAAATCTGTTAGTCTAATGAAGGTTCCATTATATGTGACTTGATGCTTTTCTCTTTCTGATTTTGAAATATTTTCTTGGTCTTTGACTTTTGACAATTTGACTATAATATGCCTCAGAGAGGACTTATTTGGGTTGAGTCTATTTTTAGTACTTTTAGCTTCGTGGACCTGGATGTCTCTCTCTTTCTCAAGACTTGAGAAGTTTTCTGCTATTATTTTATTCAACACATTTTACTCACCATTTCCCTTCTCTTCTCCTTCTGGAATATCTATAATATGAATATTTGTTCACTTAATGGTGTCACATAAATCCTGCAGGCTTTGTTCATTCTTTTAAATTCCTCTCTCTTTCTCTCTCCCTCTCTCCCCTACCTGTCCCTCTCTCAATATGTCTGCCTGTGTTATTTCAAAAGACCTGCCTCGAAGTTCAGAAATTCTACCTTCTGATTGGTCTAGTTTGTTGTTGAAGCTCTCAATTGTATTTTTTTTTTAGTTTCATTCACTAAAATCAGATCTAGAATTTTTATTTTGTCCTTTTAATGATATCTATCTCTGTTGAGTTTCTCATTTAAATCATAAATTATTTTGCTGATTTCTTTGAATTGTTTGTCTGTATCCTCTTGTATCTTACTGTGTTTTTTAAGGTTATTATTTTGAATTCTTTTCCAGGCAATTTCATATATTTCCTTATTATTGGAATCTATTACTGGAGTATTATTGTTTTTCTTTGGCGGTGATATATCTCCTTGCTTTTTCATGGTTTAAGTGTTCCTATGTTGATTTTTATGCATCTGAAGTAAAAGACATCCCTTCCAATTTTATGAAGTAGGTTTCATAGGGGAATTCTTATTTGTATGAATATGTCTTAGAGTATTTCTTCGGTAGGATGTGTTGGCCTTGATTCTAGGTAAATACAGTAGTGTAGTCTCCATGTAGTTTCTTCACCTGTAATCCACATTAGTGGCATTTATGAGTTTCTCAGTGGCCCAGGCTGAGAGAATTTGTGGTGATGATGGTGCAACTTTGCCAGAATGGGGCTCACTGGGCTGTTCTCAGGTTGGAGTATATGTGTGCACGTGGTATATTAGCTAACTTAGGGTCTGGCTTGCTACGGCTGTGACCACAGGCCTTTTACTATGGGAGCAATGCACATACAATTGCTCAGCTGGCCTAGGAGCATGCCTACCAAGAGCAGCTTGGTAGGCATGCTCAGTCCCAGGAGCTATGTCTCAGTCCCAGGAGGCAGGCACTCAGCTCCTTTGTTGGCCTGGGGTCATGCCCACCAGGAGAAGCCTGAGAAGCTATTTCTTAGATCTGATATGTGGGCACATAGCTGTTCAACTGTCCTGGGAAGCATGTCTGATGAGGGTGACTCATGGGGCTATTTCATAGGTCCATGATGTGGACACAGGACTGCTTAATTGTCCTGGGAATGTACAGCTGCTTGGCCGGCCTGGGGGCATGTCTGCTAGGAGTAGCCCCTAGGGTTATTTCTCAGGTTTAGTACATGTGCACAGGGTTGCTTGACTAACCCACAGGTGTTTCTACTAGAAGGAGACACAGGGCTCTTTCTCAGGCATGTGAAGGCACAGGGCTGTTTCTCTGCACAACTTCTTGTCTGGCCTGGGGTCATTTCTGCAGGGTATAGCCCATGGGGCTGCTTTGTAGGCCTGGGACATGGGAGTGCAGTTGCTCAACCAGCCTTGTGGCATGTCTGCTGTGAGTGGCCCATAGGTCTGTTTCTCAGGTCTGGAACACAAGTGCAAGGCTGCTTGACAAACTCAGGGGTGTGTCTACCAGGGGAGGTTCATAGGGCTGTTTCTAGGTTTTGGATGTGGGCTCTTGACTGGTTCCAGGATTAGGGGTATGACCACCAGTAGCTGCCTGTGGGGCTGTTTCTCAGGCCGGTATTTGGGCACAAGGCCATTGGATAGGCTAGGGGTGTAGCTACTGGGGACAGGGATACTGCAGAGCTGTTCTCTAGCCCTGAAAATGGGTGACTAGATTCCCCACTGGCTGAGGGGGTATATCAGTTACTCAGAGGCTCAGGGAGCGCTCATGTTTGGGAGAGGGTGTGCAGTAGTTTGGCCAGCTCAAGGGCAGGTTCACCCTGGTTAGGACTGGCAGACTGTTCCTCAGGCTGAAATTGCAGCAACAGGATTTGTTTTATTGCGGTGCAGGACCAGAGTTGCAATCGCAGTGAATCCTGTGCACAAACTCTGTGCAGCTGGGATTGTGGCTTTTTTTTTTTTTTTTAGACGGAGTCTGGCTCTGTTGTCCAGGCTGGCGTGCAGTGTCATGATCTTGGCTCACTGCAAGCTCCACCTCCCAGGTTCACACCATTCTCCTGCCTCAGCCTCCTGAGTAGCTGGGACTACAGGCGCCCACCATCATGACTGGCTAATTTTTTGTATTTTTAGTAGAGAAAGGGTTTCACCGTGTTAGCCAGGATGGTCTCCATCTCCTGACCTCATGATCTGCCCTCCTTGGCCTCCCAAAGTGCTGGGATTACAGGCGTGAGCCACCGTGCTCAGCCTGGGATAGTGGCATTTAAGCACTTGTATAGGCTTGGCATAATGAAGATGGAATCTCTGCTGGAGAGGTGCAGGGGCTATTGGCTTCAAAGCAGGACACATTCCAAAGGTGGCTTTACTCTCAAGGTGGCACTGTCCTGCAGCAGCTTGGCTCACAGGCAGAGTTGGAAGTGGGGAGTGCACACTTTGTGCTCCTAACCCAGGGCAATGCAGCTGTGTTAATGTTCAGTTTCTCTTCCAACTAGGAGACAGTGGAAGTCTCCTGTTACAAGGATTGTAGATGCTTACAGTGATAATGGGAGCTGGTGGGAATCTTCTGCTTACCTTTTCACGACAACAGGAAGTTTCTCCTGACTCCAGGTAGATCTGATCTAGGCCGGAAAGACAGGAATTGCAGAGGTCGGGTAGTTCCACACTGCACTACTGGACTTGTAATCACCACAGGTGTATCTCCCCTTCCCCACTGCACTCTAGCACTCTCCTTTCAACACTCCAGTCAAATCTTAGCTGTTTATTTGTTGCCTTTGTTTTTACTTGTGGAGGACGATGAATGCCAAGTATCTGTAGTCAGCCATCTTGCTGACATCACTGTCCCTTAATCAAGCTTTTATTAAACCCCTTAGTGCTTCTTACAAAGCATTCTCTCATTCCATTCCTGGAGTGGAGGCTACCTCTGTCTTCCCAAAGAGAGGAAAATAATACATGCCTGACTCTCTGCCAAACATTCTGTGGAATAGCACCCTGGCTTACTGCTGTCTTCTCTTTATCTGTGCTGTTTTACATATCCCTTGGTCCCTTCGTAATCATAGTGATAGTGACAAGTATACTACAACCAGCATCTATAGTAAGTGATTTCAGGATACTTGGATAGGTGGTTTATGTGCTTTACTTCTCAAATATGTAGGATATTAATTTGATGTCTGTTTTACATGGGAGTAAATCTGAGCCTTACAGTTTAATTTGCACTTTTATATAGTTAGTATACTGCAGAGCTGAATCTCACATCTCAATCTGAAATCCAAGTCCATGTTCTTATTGTACTGTCATTTCTAGTCTTTTCCCCCATAATGTTGGCTTCTGAAAATCAGATACCCTAATTGATTGGGGTTGGAGTTAACAGTGAAGATAGGATGCCATCCTCAGAAAAGATAAGGATACATTATGGGACAATGGACAGAATTAGAAAAAGTAAATAATTAAAAGTCTTGTCTCTGTCAATGCAATCTTGAAAATCTCTCTCCCTCTGCTTTTTTTTCTGAGCCATCCTACTCTCATCTATAAATGTAGCAGATAACCTCTGTCCTACCTACCACAGAAGTTTGTTGAAAGAATCTAATAAGACGTTTTAGATAAAAACTATTTAAAAAAACTCTACAACCATATGCAATTTGGTGTCATTATTAAAATTAGATGTTTTTACATTTTAATCCTCCCTTTCCCTGGGATGGGACACTCTGCCATCCTCCACAGATTATATAATGGAAGTATGCCTTTTTTCTTGTTTCATTTTCAATCATAAGAAATCTATTTTGACCATGAAGCTAGAGGCCGTTATAAAAGGACTGAAAGGACTGTGGGGCTTTGTAGCTTGGCAAACTTAGGTTTGAAAACTCCATCAGTTACTTGTACTTCACTGCTGCAAGTGTTTATGTAATCGGTGTCTTATTCTCCTAGTTTCTGTAATGAGACTAACACTATTCCCTCTTTCATGAAATTTTTGTTAGAATTAACGTGATAACCTTGCAAAACACGCTGCCCTGTGCTCTTACGCAATAAAGGTTATTAGCTGTTGAGCCTCACTGAGGTGACCTGGGAAAACTGTGTACTAAACAGGAGGACAGCTTCCTTGATATTATAAAGGACTTCCATTGTCTAAATGCATGATTTAAGGAACTACGTCGAAACTAATGCAAGTCCAGTTGCATCAGATAACAGGTGGGGATTTTTTTAAAAAAGAATGCCCAGGCCCCACATGGGGATTCTGTTACTGCAGATCAGTGGTGATCCTCCATAATATGAATTTTAAATAGGCATCTAAGGCAATTCTTAAAGTAAACTTGAGAAGAACCATGTTCTTCAATAATAAGACTGATTTTTTGACATTGGTGTTTGTAGTTCTGTTTAATATGTCTCATACTGATAAAACTTTAGGGAATAATAAATAAGTATGCCAATTAATGGCTTATAAATAACTGTAAGACGATTTGGAACCTATAGTGGAACTTATCAGTTTTGAGAATCAGTGAGAGTTGACATAAAACTTATTTTTACTTCGTGGTTTCTTGAGGTCTTAGAAGCCAATTTTGTGAACAATTTCCCCTTCACCTCTTTGGTCTTGTTGGAAAAATGAAATTCCTTGAGACACAAGAGATCCTTGTTACTTCCGCAGTCAGCCCCTCACTTTTACATGCATGATGACTTATGAGGAACAGTGAAGGTTACTATGGAAACCGTGACTCTTTTTTAGTTGATTGACAGTTTCCACTTACGTAGCTCCTTTGGTAGTGTGAGTTAAAGCAATAAAAATAGTGTAAAATAGGAATAAGGTTTTCCAAGCCTTAAAATTAAATGTGTCTTAAGTTGACATACTCAGTAAATGACAGCAAGAAAAAATTCACTTCAATTTCTCCTTACTCCTGCTTTATTGCTCACCAGTTCTTTACTTTTTCTTTGCAAAATAGCAGTATTTAATGAAAGACATGGATTTGCATCTTTTCATTGTGGGCTCCTGACCACCCTTATATCCTTGAGAGTCTAAAAGATAATTGGCAAGGCATGAAGTTTCTCTCAATATTTTCTTGTGTTAACTGAAATCTTTTTATAACTCCTCAGAAAAACTTCCTCTTTGCCCAGGATCTCAGTAAGTTAGTAGGATGACAAGGGTAGATGTATTCATTTCCTAGGGCTCATATAACAAATTATCATAAACTGATGACTAAAAAAAAAAACCCATAAATTTATTCTCTCACAGTCCTGGAAACCAGAAGTCTGAAAGTGACATGTTAGCTAGGGTTTTTCTTTTCTTTTTTTTTTTTTTTCTGGATACTATAAGGGAGAATCCATTCCATGCCTTTCTGCTAGTTTGTTGCAACTATTGGCAATCCCTGGTGCCACTGGGCTTGTAGACACAGTCCCTGCCTCAGTTGTCACATCAACTGACACAGTGTATGTTTTCTTTCCTGCCCTTCTCCTATAAAGACACTTGTCACTGGAGCAAAGGCCCATACAAATCAACTATGATCTCATCTAGATATTCTTAACCTAATAATATATGCAAAGGCCCTTTACCCAAATAAGGCCACATTCAGAGGTTACAGGTAGACATACCATTTTGAAGGTCTACACTCTGACTCAATACAGTGAGTCATCTGGAATTTCCTAGGATGCAGGGCTTAGGAGGACACGTGACATCAATGCAGGGGGCGGGGGGCGTTAAAAGAACGGGTGGAAAAAATAAAATAGTACTAGGACAAAGCAGGGACTGAGAAACCAAGGAAGAAGAGGCACAAGAAATATCAGAATTATAAATGGAAAGTCTCAACAATTTCTTGACCATTAGCCAATGTTCGCTTCATACTCACATGCATTTTTGCCATGAACTAGAGTCTAACCTAGGCATCTGTAAACGCACACATTAACACTTTCCTTTTTCTAACTTTTCATTGAGGGATAAAAACATCTTTAAAAAAGGGAATTACAAGTAAATAAACAATGAAACATCTCTTTCATGTGCATTTTCCCACTCACCTTTCCCTTCAACTCTATTTTTTTAGGAATTCAATGAGCTAACATAACAAATCACCCCAAGGTGCATATGTGAGTTCTCATAAGATCAACTTGGTTTCCAATATTAAGTCTCATGTCAGATCATGTTTCAGATCATAAATACAATTTACCTTTGGGCTTAGAAAATAAGGTGACTGGTAGTATGTGACAGAAGAAATAGCACAGAGTTTGTCAGGGAAAACGAGCACTCTCCTTGAGAGTGCTACCATTGGGGACTTGAATGTGCTATTTTGTATCTCTACCCCCTTAAATGTAAATAAAAAACGTTGAATTAGATTTATTGTTTTAATATTTAAAGATCTAACCCCCTTTTTTTAAAGTACAGAAAGGAACGGCTAATAATAGAATACTCACTTTTGGAGCCAAATTAAAAATGATAACTACCCATTTATAGTTATTTCACGATATGTCAGAAACTGTTCATGTGTTTTGTTTATATTAACTAATTTAATCCTCACCAAAATTTCATTTAATCCAGATATAGAAACTGAAATACGGGGAGGTTGAGTGCTACAGGTTGTAAATATAGCCTGGGATTTGGATCTGAAAAACTTGACTCTACAGTCTTTGAACTTCATCAGCTTGCTATGTTTCTTCACATATTTTAACATATTTGCTTCAGATATTTTTGTTTTAAAAATTAAATTTGAAGTTTCTGTTTCATTCTCCAGAGAAAAGTAATATCATGAATGTGGTATGTATTTCACTGATGGACATTTGAACTTTTTTATTACAAATGATTTTATCAACATTTTTACATACTCCCTTCTGTATATGTACAAGGTATTTTCCTAGAAATGGAACTGCAGTGGCAAAGTATATTTATATCTTCATATTTATCAAATATCACCAAACAATTTTCCAAATGTTGATATTCTGCCAAAATCAAGGTATAAATGTCACTGTTTTATATCCATAGCAATATTGAATATTACTTAATTTTTAAAATATGTTTTATGTTTGCACATCCCTAATTATTGGTGACACTGTATGTTTTTTCATAAGTTTATTGGCTATCTTTATTTTTATTTCTATGAGTTGTCCTTTCACAATCTTCCTGTTTTTCTTTGTAATTGTTTTCCTTTTCTTAAATATTTGTAAGTGTAATTGATACCTTGTTGGTTTTATGTTTTGCAAACATCTCTTAACAATTTGTATTTTGACTTTTAATTTTGTTTATTGTCTCATTCTTAATAGTAGTTTTATTTTTGTTGTGATCAAATTTTATAAGGTTTTTCTTTATACTTTCTGATTTTTGTGTTTTCTTTATACAATTCTTTTATGCCTCAAGATACTAACCATATTCCTATATATCTCTAATTTTTGTTTCTCACATTTAAATACATACATCTTCTGAGATATATGTTTTGTATAGTGTGTTATAGGGAGATTTAAGGCCAAGTGTACCAACAATACTAGTTATTGAGTAATCTTCAGTCTCTAAATTAAATTCTAATACCTCCTCCATTCTCAAAAAGTTCTCATATATGCTGTAATCTGTTTCTGAAACTCCTATTCTGTCATCCTGGTCTATTTACTTATTCCTGTGACAAGACCACATTGTATTAACTAGTAAAGCTTCATAAATTTTCTTTCTCTATGGTGAGACTAGCCCTCCTCCTCATTTCCTTCTTCAGAATTACTTCAGATACTGTTTTAACATTGTTCTTCCATAAGTTTTTTAAAATTAGTCTATTATATTTAATGAATAGTTTTCTTCAAATTTTACTACAACTAGAATTAAATGTATGCATTAATTGAGAGACAATATCTATATATTTGCAATTGATGTATCAATCCATTACCTGGGGTTATCTCACTTTGCAATCAGGTTTTATTTCAGTTAAATAAAACGCATTTTTATTATTCTATACATTATATTTATGCTACTATAGTTATTTGGGGGATCATAAGCCATTAAAGTGTTTGCTACTTTTAATCTTTAGCATCCAAGGTTATTCTGGGCAGTGATATCTAGCTGACAGATGGAAGAAGAGACCAAGTAATGAGTGAAAGGATTTTATAGGTTAGATTCAGGAGTGGTGCACATTTGACAGAACTCGATCACATGGCCTCACATAACTGTAATGAATGCTGGGAAATTTGATCCACCTGGGTGCCCAGAAAGAAAAAACATGGGTTTGGTAGGCACAATTTATGCTTAGCCACTTTAGGGAAGTTCCTTTCAATCCCTGTTTAACTAAGAATTATGATAATTTATTAGTCATTATTTCAAAAGCTTTTATCTTCGCCTATTGAGATAATGTTGTCTGTTTTCTCTTTTTATCTGTAAGGAGGTGAATTTCAATGATAGATTTTCTTCATTTTGACCCATTCTTAAAACACTCATATGTGAAGTATTATTTCATCAATACGTTGTTGGATTTCATTTCCTAACACTTTAAGATTTTTTTCTCTTGGTTAGTGTCAATTTTTCTTTCCTTGAATAGTACTTGTTTGGATTTGTTAATGAGGCTTACCTCACAAAATACGTCAAAGAACTCTCTTATTCTGTTTGTTGATACAATGTATATAAAACAATACATACTATGAAATCAAGGTAAACCTTAACAGTTACTCCCTATTTAGGTAATCTCTTATGATGGAATATTTTATTATTACTACTGATTGAATTTATTTTATTTTTATTGATTTATTACAATATTTTTTACTCATTAATGTTGATTAAATTTTGTTTCTTATTTATTAGTTTGTTTTTATATTTCCTTCCTTTAGTCTCCTTTGAATTACTGTTTCATAGATGTATATTTTTTGAGTTGAAAGCTTAATTCATCTTTATAAAATTCTTGTTCTCAGTATTTTAAAGACTATAACATTCCCTGTAAGTATTGCTTTTGGTGTATGCTATACTTTTTAACGGCAGTTTTTATTATCTGTCTTAAATTGTATACTTTTAATTATGATTTTGTTTTACCCATATGTTTTGTAAATCCAGTTTTAAAAACTGTTTGTAATGTATTTTCTCTGTAATCAGAGAAAATTGGCTGTTGAATATATTTTGGAAATCTTCATAAATGTTTTTAAATTCTGTGTATGGTTGAAAAATGTATGTTTTTATTGGTGTATTTTTTAAACTCAAGTACTATTTTGTCTGATATTAATTTCTCAAAACAGCTATTATTATTTTAGTATTAGTGTGACATGTCTTTCTATGTGAATTTGTTCTGGATGTGGTTCTTACAAGTACACATTGATGAATTTTTTTATTCTTCTATTTGAAATAATAAGTATTTGTCTCTAGAATAACGTATGTTGATATATTAACAACAGTTCTAATGAAGTTATGTTTGGCTTTCTTAAGTCATTTGTTTGCTGTTTCTCAAAGCTTTTCCTAGTTTATTTTCTTTTTCTTCATTCTGCAGCATTCAGAAAATTTATATACTTGCCCTATCTCCTTTTACTCCTCAGTGTTTTAGAAAATATTCATTCTTATTTTTGTTTTATTAATGATTACACTTAACATTTTAATATTAACTATAAATATTCTTAAGTGTGAATATTAAGTAAGAATATTAACTATAAATATTCTTAAGTGTGAAACTAAACAATATCTTGTAATCTTCCTCCCTAAAAAAACTAAAACAAAATTAGTATGTATATTCAATATTCCTCTCTTGTTTCTTTATATGGTCAAAACTTTTAATTCTAAACTTTTACAACTTTGAAAAAATTAATTCTTTAAAAGCTATTATTAATTAAATTCATCAACATGTTTCATCAATTTGTTATTATCCATTTTTTCTTCCCACTGCTCATGTTCCTTTGCTCATGCTTCTCCTGCTAAAATTTAATTGTGTTTTCATGAAGTTTTAGACTGATGAAATCCTCAAAAATTATTTTTGTCTTCTTTTTAGACAACATGATATTTTATTTGAGTTGGAAGTATATTGACAGGTTTTGTACTTTTATTCTCTCTCTCTCTCTGTCTGTCTCACTGATATTGGGCAGTTTTATTCCATTGTGCCCTGATATTTATTGTTGCTGATGAGAAGTCAGCGATAGTTCTTATTGTCGTGTCTTTGTAGATAATTGGGCTTGTCCTCTGATAGTTCTAAAGATTTTTCTCTTTTTATAAATTTTCGTGTTACTAATTAGTGTTATTTTCTTTCAGCTTGAAATGCCACCTTTAGCGTTCTAGTGGTTATAAACTCCCTTAGCTTTTGTTTATCTGGAAATTTCTGTATTTTTCCTATATTTCTGCTTTGCTGGGTATGCCTTTCTTGGTTGGCAGTGTTTTGGTTGTTGTTCTTGTTGTTTTATTTTGTTTTAGTACATTTAATATATCAACTCACTCTCACCTGCTCTGCCAGGTTTCTTTTGTGAGATTCTCTAATAGTCTTCTGAGAACTTTCTTGTAGGTGAAAGTTAATTTTCTCTTGCCACTTTCAAAATTCTCTTTTTGTATTTGACTTTTGACAATTTAATTACACGTTTCGTTGTAGACATTTTTGGGTTAAACCTATTTAGGATCTTTCAACCTCGTAAATCTGAATGTCCATTTCTCTTCCCAAATTTGAGAAGCTTTCAGCAATCATTTCCTTAAATAGACTTTCTGTCCCTTTTTCCCTTTTTTCTTATCTGGTATTTACAAAGTGATTATATTTTTCTTTTCATTGTGTCGTCTAAGTTCAGTAAGATTTCTTCATTCTTTTTATTTTTTTTCTATTTGTTCTTCTGCCTGGGTAATTTTACATGATGTGTCTTTGAGTTTCCTGATTCTTGCTTCTGTTTGATAAAATCTTCTCTTGAAGCTCTCCATTGAACCCATTTTCTCAGGATGAATTTAATCAGTTTGCAGAAATTTGTGTAAGTAACAAAGAGCTGAATGTCAACAGCCAAGACAATGGAGAAAATGTCTTCAGGCCATGTCAGAAGCCCTTTGAGGAAGCCCCTCCCATCACAGGCCCAGAGGCCTAGGCGGGAAAAGTGGTTTCATGGGCCAGGCCCAGGGCCTGGCTCCTCTGTGCAGCTTCAGGACTTGGTACTGTGTATCGCAGCCACTGCAGCTCCAGCTGTGGCTAAAAGGTGCCAAAGTACAGCTTGAGCCATTGCTTCAGAGGGCACAGGTCTTAAGCTTTGACAGCTTCCATGTGGTATCGGGTCTGCAGATGCACAGAAGACAAGAGTTGAGCTTTGTGAACCACTGCCTGAATTTCAGGGATGTATGGAATGCCTGGATGTCCAGGCAGAAGTCTGCTGCAGGGGTAGAGCCCTCATGGACAACCTCAGCTAGGGCAGTGTGGAAGGGAAATGTGGGATTGGAGCCCCCACACAGAGTCCCCAATGAAGCACTGCCTAGTAGAGTTGTGAGAAGAAGGCCACCATCCTCCAGACCCCAGAAAGGTAGATCCACCAACTGCTTGCACCATATGCTTGGAAAAGCCACAGGCACTCAACCCCAGCCCATGAAGGCAGCTACAGAGCTGTACCCTGCAAAGCCACAAAGGTGGAGCTGCCCAAGACCATAGGAGCCCACACCTTGTATCAGCATGCCCTGAATTTGAGACATGGAGTCAAAGGAAATTATTTCAGAGCTTTAAGATTTTATGACTTCCCAGCTGGGTTTTGGACTTGCCTCGGGCCTGTAGCCCCCTAGATTTGGCTAATTTCTCCTATTTAAAATGGGAACATTCACTCAATGTCCATATCACCATTGTATCTTGGATGTAACTAATGTCCATACCACCATTGTATCTTGGATGTAACTAACTTATTTTTGATTTTACAGGCTCATAGGCAGAAGGAACTTGTCTGATATGAAACTCTGGACTTGGACTTTTGAGTTAATGCTGGAATGAGTTAAGAATTTGGTAGACTGTTGGGAAGGCATAATTGTGTTTTGAAATGTGAGGACATGAGATTTCAGAGGGGCCAGCAGTGGAATGATATGGTTTGGCTCTGTGTCCCCAACCAAATCTCATCTTTAATTGTAATCCAAATTGTAATCCCTAGGTGTTGAGGGAAGGACCTAGTGAGAGGTGATTGGATCGTGGGGCAGCTTCCCCCATGCTGTTTTCATGATAGTGAGTGAATTTTCTTGAGATCTGATGGTTTTATAAATGGCAGTTTCCCCTTCTTTTTCTCTTTCCTGCTGCCATCTGAAGAAGGTGCCTGCTTCCCCATTGCCTTCCACCATAATTTTAAGTTTCCTAAGGACTCCCCAGTCATGAAAAACTGTGAGACAATTAAACCTCTTTCTTTTATAAATTGCTCAGTCTCAAGCATTAGCAATGTGAAGACGGACTAATACAGCAACGTAACAAGACCTTATCTTTACTAAAAATAAAAAATATATATTACCCAGGCATGGTGCTGCACACTTTTAGTCACAGCTACTTGGGAGGCTGTGGTGGGAGAATCACTTGAGCTCAGGGGTTTCAGGCTAGAGTGAGCCATGATTGCACCATTGTACTCCAGCCTTGGCAACAGCATGAGACCCTGTCTCAAACAAATAAATGAAAATTTTAATTCCATTCATATGTTGTTGTTCTAATTTTATTCATGTGCCTATCTTTGTATTATAGTTCATCAAACTTTCTTAAGAGGATTCTTTTGCATTGTTTTCCAGTACATTCAGTAGTCTTCATTTCTTTGGGGTCCATTATTGGAGCTTTGTTAGTTTTATTTGATACTGTCCTATTGGTTTCCTTTGATTGTTTTATATTTCTCTGATTTTTCATGATTCTGTATCCTTGCACCAGTCTGTGCCTTTGAGGAAGCAGTCACTTCTTCTTGTCTTTATAGATTTGCTTCAGCAGAAATAGACAATCACCAGTTATTTCATCCTGGGTTTTGGATGAACCAGTTGATAGTGTTGGAATTTAGAAACTGTTAGCCTACAATGTAGTGCTTTGAAGGAGAAGCCTCATGGTCTCTATGACATTTTCTCCTCCCTTATTTCCCAATTCTTTCTCCTAAAACACAGGATGACATTGTTCTCTAAAGTCCCCTTATCTGCCTAAAGTTCTCACTTGCCAAAGCAAGAAACAATTGCCTCTAGTCCTTTCCATGAGTTTTCATTAACTGAACTCATTGCACAAGAAGAAAGACTGAAGTCTGTCAACACACCTGAATAGACTTCTTGTCACAAACTATTGCCTACTCTGTGGACTCAACAGACTTTGACCCAGGCTGTTGTATATTTTTTAAGCCCACTAAATTCCCTTAAAACTCATTTACTACTCCCCTTTAAAATTATCCACATTTCTCAATCTCCCTCTCCCCCAGGAAGAAAGGTATAAACCACCTGTACTCAATTCATTGCACATTAGGATAATCATTCTGTACATTTCCCTTGTCTACACCAATAAAGTTGTATGCCATTTCTCCTATTAATCTACCTTTCTTCAGTTGATTTTTCAGTGAACCTTCCAAGAGTAAATGGGAAGTTTCCCTTCACTGTTACAGTAGAGACCTAAGGAAGACAGGGCTTTATGTCAGGTTCTCTAGTTGGGCAGGACTGTCACCTCTGCTATAGTTCAAGTGCAACTCTTGGTTCGCTTCTGCAGTCAGTGAAACCAGTGTCTGGGCTCTGTGGTCATCCAGGGTCTCTGGCCCAGGCTCCTCAGTGACTTCTGGTGGGGCTGAATCTTAGGCTGTGTTGCCTGGGCAGGTGCTGCTGCTAATTGGACTCTACAGTTGGGCAGGGCTGCCTTTAGGGTACACAACCACCCTTAGTCTTGTAGGGTCTTAGGTTACACTCCCCAGTCAGATGGTATTGGTGGCTGGACTCCATGTTGAAGTGATACTCCCCAGTCAGATGGTATTGGTGACCTGTTCTTTCACTGTGACCTGTATTTAAGTGAGGTTGTAGATTAGGACCTGTGATGGGGCAGGGCCATGGGTTGTGCCCTGTTGTTGGGCTGCTAGTTTCACTCCATTGTCTTTTGGACCCAGATGTTTCGCCCTGCAAATATGTAGGATCACAGGTCTGCCTCTTTGCCCAGGCTGGGTCTTATTCTGGGCTCTCAGTCTGGGAAGAGGTGCTTTTTGGTCTTCTAGTCAGGCAGGACCAAAGGCTATGATCTGCAGAAATGCAAGAGCACAGCATGCCTACCTGTTTGGGCAGAGTCTCAGGCTTGTCTCCAAAGGCTGGGTGGAGTGGCTAGCTAGGGACTTTAGCCAGGTAGAACAGCCAACCATGGTTTTGGGGTTCACTAGCTAGGCTCTGTGGTTGAGCTATGCCATTGGCTAGTCTCTCTGATTGGGTATCACTGCTGGCACAATAGACTAATGTCTATTGTGTACAACTGCCAACATCTGTGCACTGGTTGCTGTGAGCCTTACCCCACTGGTTTCTAGATGACCACAGATGGGCTAGCACTGCTGATTTCCTGAGTGTTCCCCATGAAACAAGGCAGAACTAGGCCTCCTGGGAAGCACCTCCAATTACTTGAGAAACCGGATATCCACCTTGGGCTCTCTTTTTTAACCACTAGTGAAACTGTAAACCCAGGGGAATTCTCTCACTGGGGCATTGTGTAAGCTTGGGAGATTGGCAACACAGTCAGAGTAAAACTGATCCCCTTACCCTTCTAATGTGTTTTTTTTTTTTTCTTTTTTTGGTGTCCAGAAAGGTGTTTCAGTGTCATCTCTGGGTTCTTGGATTTTCACAAAGGTGTTATTATCTGTAGACAATTGCTAGTTTTACTTTCTGTGAGGGGGCTTAAAGCCAGAGATGTCTTGCTGACATCCCATAGAAACTTTAAAAGCATGACCCACGGTATCATTCAGATCACAATGACTGCTAATCTTTTTTTCTATCTTAAATATGATTTCAAAACTCAGTATTGTGCATATTTGGAAGTAAAACTGCTTTGAATTGAACTAAAGGCTGGAGAAACTGAATACACCCCAAGCAGCCCTGTGGTTGCTCCTGAAGCACCTTTGAGGAACCATAAAGCATCCTACAAGATAATGTCAAAAACCATACACTGAGTTATAGATTCATTCATTAATTACTTCATTGATTCAAATAAATAGCTCTTTAGTGTTTCTTGTTTACCAGTTCGTAAAATAAATTATCCAATTAAGGATTCATTAAGCTTCAACATTTTTATTATATAATTATTTTCAACTCATTTTTTAAAAACCTAGTCTTACCCAACTATTCAGAAATACTCTATATTGGTCATTCACACCTTACAATAAATTTAACGCAATGTATTCTCCTTTCAGTGAAATTGTAATGCTAAACATTTTCTTTCTTGGTATCTTTTTTTTGTAATTGAAAAAACTATTATTCATTAACTATTAATAATAAGATAGATTATGAAATGAGGGATGGGAGCAGGCTTGATGTTTCTGAAATCACCCACCCTAATCTATCTACAAGTATGTCCAATCCATTCAATATAAATGATTTGTTGGTCTCATTGTTTGGAGAAAGGTACAAAAAAATTTTGGAATATATAAAAACTACAGACAGGCTATATATCAATGGCTGTTTTCCATGGATCCTTGAAGTTCTACTACCACATTTCAAGAGTTTCTTTTACTTTTGATACAGATTTCATTTGATTGGCATGTTTTTAATATTTTACCTACTGTCGCTAACTACTGTGGTAAAAATTAGCATATATACTTTTATGGTTAACAGTTTTTAACATGTAAGAGAGTAACAAAACCTCAATTGTGATGCCAAGCCACCTTAGAAAGGAGCTTTGCATAAAAGTTCTTTAACTATCTTTGTGCATGCATTAGAATTTTTTAAATGAAACACTGAAAAGGATGGCTGTGAATCTGTATTTTTTTTTTAATATAAGGCTTCTATATTCAGGAGAAAAAAGAAAATAATACCTACTATTTATTGTTTCTGTTATTTTTAAGCAGTTTATATATCATCTTATATGTATTCACCCATATTGAAAAGGCAAAAAACTAATTCTTAAATTCTTCCAAAATCCACTCTCAAATTGTTGGCTTCTGGCACACCCATACTCTAGCACAGGACATAATATTGTACTAAATGAGTCTCTGTCTCCATTTTATCCTTTGTTGTACTACAAGAGAAGTGAAGACTATGTCAATAAAATGGAAAAAAAATTGTGCACATGGAGATTTCTAATTGCCGATTTATTTCAAAAGATTCATTTTAGCAGTCACTAACTGGCATGATGTACCTCACATTGTTTGTTTGAAAAGGAAAGTGGTTTATCTCATACATTTTTCTCTTGGCTTTAGTACTTTCTGACAGCAGAGACAAAGATGACTCTCTAACCAATCAGTAGTCAAAAGCCAACTAGGCACCTCAAGAAAGAATTGTTAGAAAAAAAAATATGTAATCAAAATTTTAATATCAGTGATTTTAAATTCTAGCAGAACTATTTTGGCTTTTGTTGATGTTTAGGAATGCTATATTAGCAGTTGGTCAAATTGCTGCTCACTGGCGTTTCTTAGCTCCCATAATCCCATTTCCCAACTAACTTGCTGACTCTGACTTCTATCTGAGATAGGCACTACCTTGGATGATCGAAGATGTGGAAGAGAAGAGAATGTTCAATGTGTCCTTTCCTCTCTGCTAAGATAGTCTAACACTGAAAAACCACCTGCTGAGAAATGTTCCTCTGACTCACAATTTACATGTAAATTATGATAATTGACTTAGTCTTTTATGTAAGAGAGAAACAAAAACACATTATCTAGTATTTTTTTCTTGTGACCAAAATGGAAGGATGAATTTGGACTGCAGCATTTAAAAAAAATTCTGACCCTTTTAAAATGTCACTCTTACAAATACGATTTATGGGACCAGTGAATTTACTGACAATAATAAAGGAAGAATTATTTCCATGATTTATCAAATGTATCCCAAGAAAATATGCACGAAAAAAATCTGATGAGGCATCCTCCAGCCTCAACATCAACATTTTCCCATATATTGTCATTTCTATGAAGTATTGATATCCTAATGTCCAATGCAAAATTAAAAATATTATTTCAAAGCAAAACCTTCTAATAACATAAAATGCTAATACTTCAAATTGCAATTTTCAAAGTGGTTTATGTTGAATTACAACTTCAAGCCTCAATGGCCCATTTAATTTTGTTGCAACAGAGAACTCGTGGGCCCAGCAGTCTGTAACACCAAGTTCTTCCTTGTCAACTCTGTTTTATGCAGTGTATCTGCTGATATACTTGGCTTTAAAACTAAACAAATCCTGCTCTGCATTAGAAAGATGTCTTCATACCATGCTGCATTGTATAATGCTAGCTCTATTGTCTATTATCATAGGTCTCTAGAAAATGAGTCATGTGTGTTTCTGTCTTTAATGGCTCTGAAGCTTCTTGGATGCTTGGCAATTATTGCAAGGCAGAGAAATACTAAGTACAGATGGAAGGTCATCCCCAGTTGTGGCATAGGCAGATGGTCTTTGGAATCTAATTCAGGGAGCTGTGAGACATGCATGAGAGCTTGTTGTCTGTGTAGCAGTTGCTGTTGAGTATGCAAAGCTGCTCATCAACACAACAATTATGTTAGGATGCTTCTGATTGACTTAGGTCTTCTTTAGTTCCTTAGGATTAGAGCCTATCTAATGTTACCTGGAAGAACACTGGGTAGAAAATAGCTTTATCCCTATCTTTGTAGTGACCATTCTTTCTGGAATCAAACTCTTAAACAAATAAAAAGAAAGGCCATTTTGTTACTGGAAGTGTGATCTGTGGACAAGGTGCACTGCCATTACCTAGAAACTTGCTAGAACTGCAGAAGTTCAAGCCCTACCCTAGACCTACTGAATTAAAAAATCACTTTTTAACAAGATCCCAAGGTTATCTTTATTCATGTAAAATTTGAGATGCAATGCCCTAGAAATTATCCCATTGATGCTCCTCCTTTTTTCAAAACTAAAAAAACCCAGTTATTTCACATGTCTAAAGTCACATAGGTCATCGGGAAATTGGCAGCAGAATGGAGACTAGAACTCTGGGGTAAGAGTGTAACCATTGACTTTGTAAACAAACAGGTCTTGTTCAAGTCAGAGGTGTGCCACATATTAACCTCATCATTGTAAGCATGACATGTACTGTGACATTGACAGCATTAGCTAGCTTCCTCTTCTCTGAAGTGAGAAAAACTTTAGGTAGCATACCGTACGCAACAATCCAAAAAGTCACAAAGTAAAATCAAAGAAATGAGAAAACTGGAGAAAGGCGACTATTTGTGGCCTCATTTTGCAAAATCCACATTTTGCAAAGTGATCACGAAGATCCCATGAGGTGTCCAGATGCTGACCTGACTGTCAGTCCAATGCACTTCCTTATACGTAGAACTTCCTTTCAACAGCCAAAACTTAGATGTAATCAGTGGCTCTTCATTCAGGGACATTGTTGGCAGTGCACACTCAAGAGTGAGACGATGAGAAATAGATGGAGGACTTCCAGTGTTATTCTGACCTCCTGGAGAGAAAGAACAGATGTCAGAGGTTAGATTGTGTTTTGCAGCTCCTTTTTATTTTAGGAACAAATGTTTCCAGGTATAGATCTTTGCAACCATTCCCAATATCCAAATGAAAGAAGAGCTACAACATTCCACAGGAATGAGAGGGAGCTCCTCTGCAATGAGGGATGCTGCCAAGCACTGTGACATGTAGCATTGCCTAGACTTTCAGTTCATTCCACACACAGTTACACAATACCTGCTGCATGCCAGACACTGTGCTCACGACTACAACAACTCATCATATGGAAGCAAAGAAAGCACAACAAAACAAAATTAAATGCCATTGTGCAAAATTAAAGGCATGTACAAAGTGCTCTTGGAGCAGATGAGGATTTGGGATAGGTGATTAGGCCAAGTTTCTCAACACTATTATCTTTGATCAGAGGTTTGATGAAAACCTGTTCTTAATGAACATTGGTGTCATAGTAGAGAGCAGCACAAAAACTGGCTGCTGAAATGGCTAATTGTTCTCCTGTTTTTCCTTCTCCCCTTTAACACCTACCTCTTCCTCCTCCTTCTGCTCCTCCTCCTCGCTGTAACTAGTACACTTAGAAATTTAATCCTAAAGAATTTTATGAAAGATAAGTCTGTTGTATTTTTTATTAATAGCTGGTGGGGCTGAAGTCAGAAATCACGAGATGAAATAATAGGGATAGTTTATTTCTATTTTTGGAGATAAAAAAATAAAAATAAATAATCACCCTACTTCAGCCAACTTTCAGATTTTAACTGAAACCATGTTCAGTTGTTTGAGCCAGAGCAGTAGGTGTGTGTCTGTCTTTGCCTTCACCTCCTATGCAGCATAGAGACATTCATCCCCCACTCATGAAGTAGGCTTCAAAATCCCAAATTTTGTGCCAAACCTAAGATTCATTTTTAAACGATAGTCCAGAAGTTTCAATTCAGAGCAAAAGAGATCATTGACAAAGCTGCAAGCATCAATTAATTAATTTTAAAAGTCTCTCTTTTGGGGGTCAAAAGTGAGACATTCTTCCATCATTATACAACCAAAAACCCCTGGAGGGAAACTGGAAATTCCGCCAAGAGAATTACCATACGGTTTACCTTGAAACACTCTGGTTTATATTTATTTTAATCGGTGTGCAGTGATGCCTTCTGCTTTGTAATCAGTCTATAGAAATTAACATGTTATTCATTCTTTTTAAACGTTGGCTTATAATATTTAAATATCTGTACGCATCATTAATGATCTTATTTGATATACATTGCCAACCAAAATTAAGCCTGTCAAGGGAGAAATAATTTGATACAGCATTATTAAAAGCTAAATGTGTTAATTGATCAGGAAAGACACACAAAGTTGGGCATGTTCCAGAATCTGCTACAAGTTGGAGGGGAAAGTTTACAATAAGGGAGAAGGACTCCTCACACTGCAGTTTCCTTTTAATTGGAGGGTTCACCACAGAAGTTATAATCATTGGCTACAGGTTGCAACATAACAGGCTGAAATATTCTAGGTGCAAGACTGTCGTTAAAATTTGTGATCCAGAAACAAATCAGCGTCATTTTCAATGTCAGTAGATGATGTATTAATCAGTACCTCAACAGTTTGGAGAATCCATGATAAGATTAGACTCAGGATAAGATTCTTTAATCAAGGACAGGATATAAGTCATAAATTGTAAGACCTCCCCTAGATGGGTTAATTTGGAAGCCTGCCAAATGTGACCTGTGAGTTATCAACATTAACTATTTTGTCAACAGCAACCAAAATACTATATAGAATTGAGTCTTCGATACCAATAATCTGGAATCCAATGAAAATATATCATATTTTTATTTTGCCAATGGAATATATGTTCTGGCTTTGCCTTTCTCTTATGGGAATTCACACTATATTAATATATATATACACTTTATTTTCTAGATCTTGTAAGTTTTTCTATAAATACTGATAAAATATAGATAAGCAATGCTCATGTAAGTAAAACTATTTGGGCCATGAGCCAATGTTAATTGATTTGTTGAAACTCAGTTCTTAGTGCTGTTTTTCATATTCTCTTGGGTTATGCATCCTTAAAAGGAATCTCATTAGTAACTTAAACATATGGTTATACCTTAGATGTCTCCTTTTTTAACATAAGATGTTACATCATTAACACAGCTCTACATTTCAAATATCTTATACTAATACATTTTTTGTCACTTGGTAAGGATAACCTTTACATTTCCACTTATTTTACAATTTCAGAAAAATTGTGTCCAAGAGTAGCTGACAAAAAAGAAGGCATATTTTAACTATATAAATTATTAATAAACATAATGTAGAGGAAACATTCTGGTGAGTTTTCCCAGCCCTTAAAATTTTAATTAAAGGGAATGGACTGAAAGGTCATAATTTTATAATATCATTACTAACATTTGCTCTCAGAGAAGAGCAGTTGTGCTTATACACCAAGTTGGGGAAAATCAAAGCAAAATAGATAGATTGAAGTCGGTTCATCAGAAAACTAATTAGAAATAAAGAAAAAACTGATTAAATCAGAGACTGTTAAGTGCTGTGAGTCCATGTTAAATCAATTAGTAAGCATATAATTAATACTTGCTACTCCATTCCTTTTGACCTATCATACATATTCATGAGTAGTCATCTAACCCCATACTGTGGTTAAAACCAAACCCCATTGTTATATACAAATGCACATGCTATAAATTTGAATTGGTATAAGATTTTAAGTCAACAAGAATAAATTGGAAACATCTGAAATAGTGATAGTGATATTCTTATGTCTAGTAAATGACTGATTTCTCACCCAGAATGATTATTAATTGAATAGCGAAATATCTGGAGTGATAGCTGAGGCCTGTGTCGAAAATCAAAAGCAAAAGAAGAGCAATACTATAGGAAATTATTGGGTGGCAGCTTGGAACTTGATATTTATACATCATCAGTTCCAATTGCCTGCCAATACCCCATGTAACATTGGCCATTCTCTGCCATATCACTTCTGACTTTACCGTCCACTTCCTGGGTTAGCTATAAGGAGTGGACAACTAGTGATTCTCTGAAAAAAACAAACCTGTTTATATACCTCCACTTTTATGTTTGCTTTCCTTTAGACTAAAACACTCACCTCATACTTCCCCACTTCCTTATTCCTTGACTTCCTAGAAAACTCCTTCCCATTTGGTGATGGTCAGCTCAGGCATCATTTTCTCTAAAAGGTTTTCTTTTTATTTCTTTATTTTTTGGCCCTCCACTGATGAGGCCTGATACAGGCAGAGAATACCATCTTCATTTATTTAATTATCTTTCCCCATTTCCCTTTCTGTAATCTGAATGGAAAGATTTTCCTGTCTCCTTAGCTCTACTCATCATTTTTATCCCCATTATCTCAAAATTACTGAGTCATAGTCAGAAATCAACAAAAATTTGAACTCGAGCTTTGAATTAATCAATTCACTAAATACCAAGTCATGTACCTTTGTTTTAGTTAGGATTTTTTTTTCCTACAAATAATAAATAACCCTATTTTAAACAACTTAAACAATGAGGGTAATATATAAACTTACATAACAAGGAAGAGGAGTAAGTAAATGCATGTGGTAAAGCTTCCATCTTTAATGGTCAGTCTATAGGCTCTGTAAAGGCATTGCTGCTTAAAATAAATATTCTATGAAGTATTACACTTAGTAGTTAAAATTCTAAGAAATAACAGTCTTTCAACTTATATTTGATTCTCTTCTTGGGAACAAACTTGGCCATCAAAATATTTTACAGTTTCTCTCAGAAAAATGTGGGATCAATTACTCTGTGAAATCTAAGCTCACCTTGTGACATATTTTGACCACTAGAATGCAGCAAAAGTGCTATTGTTTCAGCTTAAAGCCTGGATATCCAAAAGCTTTGCAGTTTCTACTCTTGCTCATCTTGGAATTCAGCAATCATCAAACAAAGCGTTGAAAGACTACAGAAAAAGGTATCAGCCATCCTAGCTATCTGGGTAATGCTATCATAAACCAACCATCTTGGTCACCAAATGATAACAGATGCATGAGCAAGCTCAACCAGATCAGCCAAGCTGAGCCTGACCAAAAGAAACACCAAACAAGCCCAGGCCTGATTGTTAACATGTAGAACCTCGTGCTACATAAATGGCTATCATTTTAAGAAACTATGCTCTGGGATTTGTTATGCAGCAAAATTGCTGAATATAAATTCTACACAGCTCATTTTCCAACTTTTAATTTTCATTGTACTTATATAAGATAAATGTATCTTTATGATATATTACATTTTTATTCGTTTTTGTACATAGTGTCTGAATGTAGAAGTTGAACACTTGAGTAATATATTTTTATTGATCCTCATTATAAAGGGAAAAAATAGAACTTCTTCTGAAGCTAGTCACTGGATAATTTGTAATTGTGGATCAAATACTACTTCACTGTAAAAATTCCTCACAAAATTCTAAGCTCATAATGTTTCTTTTCTTCTTTTCTTTTCTCTCTTTTCCCCTCCCTCCCTCCCTTTCTCCTTTCTCTCTCTCCCCCTCCCTCCCTCCCTTTCTCCTTTCTCTCTCTCCCTCCCTCTCTCTCTCTTTTCTTTCTTCTTGTGTTTGCACTCCATTCTTTCACGTTAGTTTTTCTGAACTTTGCTTAAAGCAGATGCATCTTTACAAAACTCTTATTCTCTCCCTCAAGGATGCTGGGGGAGCTTTATCTCTATAAAGAAAGACACTCAATGCCATCTGACTCATTTTTACATGTTTCTTTTTTCCCTCCTCTGATATCTGTTTGCAAAGTTTTAACCTGTAACATCTGATTAGGAGTATTTGCTCAGATTGTTTCATCAAGTGATTTACTGCTTCTGAACTTTCTTGAAATTGAAGACATCTTTTGAAAAGAAAAAGTTTTATTTTCATGTAAGTGCTCTCAGGTCCCTATTTACACATATACACTGTAAAACTTTGCCTATAAGCATGCCCTAATTAGTATTTCAGTGTCACACTTGGTCTTAAAACTTTGATTTTCCTATCCCCCGCCTAAGCCAGCTTTTCATTACTAGGCTAAACTTTAGTTCTCAGTGACCTAACTGCTTTTACAATTACTTTATTGTTTGTTTCAAATTTTCTTCATCATGTTATCAAAGTATTGCCTAAAGATACAGATTTTACCTTATTGTTTCTATGACTAAAGTGGCCCATATTTAATCTTTTTTAGATTTTATAATCTTAATGTCTTAGCCACTCATTCTAGAAACACATGTTGAGCTTCTGATTGCTTAGGATGTGTTGGGCTGTAAGTAAATAAACACATAGCAGTCACTTATATTGTCATTATTAAATGGCAGTATTTGATGATCCACTGTAAAGCTTTCAGTTTTTCTTTTAATTTCTTCATTTCCGTGATGACACTGAGGCCCTCCTTAAATTGTACCTACTGTGCCTAACCCCTCAATCATAAACTTCTCTTTATTCTTCCAGCTCTTACATGTTAGTTTCTGGAATGCTGTTGTTTGATCATTTTCTCTCCTAATTTTGTGTATTTGTTCTGATAGATCCCAGCTACCCATACAACTTCTACCTCTTTAATCCAATGACTCACAGTTGTACTACTCAAGCCCAGTGTCCTCTTCTGAATTCAAGAATCTGCTGTCAATTGAACATCTCCAGTTGGAGAACTCATTGGTCTGTGAAACTCAGTGTGATCATATAGAACACATTACCATCCTCCATCCCAAACTGCCTGTTTTCCCCTTTGCAGTGAGTAGTCACCATCATCATCTCAGTGGGGATAGATACCCTTCCTCTTCTGCTGAATCCCAAAATTGAATTCCTTTTAACTAATTAAATATACTTTGTATAGAACCTATGCATCTATTCATTCCTTCATATAACTACTGCCCTGAAATAAGACCTCATTATTTTCCTTTGATTGGACCATTTTAACAACTGCCAGAATAGTCTCCTTATCGCTAGTCACATTCTACTTTGAAGCTTCCTCCACAGTTCTGTCAGAATGCAATTCCTAAGCTGTAAACCTTGCAATGTTACAGTTGTCTTCAAATTTTGAGGAACTCCTGAGAACTTCAGGAGAAATTCCAAAATTCTTAGCACATGTTGGATAGTTCATCCTTTTCCAGTCATGAGTTCCTGCCATAATTTCACATGCAAGCATCTCTTGTCCCCATTCTCATGAAAATATTTGCAATGCCTAGAACATAAGGATGTAAGAGTTAAGAAGAAATCATTTAGGCAGATAATAAGGATATGGGGGTCCTCAGTAAGGCTTTTCTCTTTAATGAAAAGCAGCCCCAAATCATTTTCTAACAAGCATTAGCCTGTAAAGTCAAGCTGCAGACATAGACAAGCAAGCTGGGAGCTTGCAGGGGTGAATGTCAGCAGGAACTAAGAACTAGACATGTTCAAGATGGTGGCTCCATCTTCCCTTCTCTGCCAGCCACGTGTACTGTAAGGAGCAGATAAGATGGCACCGATCGATTGGAAAACTCATTTGCATGAGATTAGGGTGGAGTGACTAGCTTTTCCCGTGCCCTATGTAAATGTCTTACCTCTTTGAACCAATCTGTGAGCCCCATGTACATCCAGACACCACCTCCCCAAACTAGACTATAAAATCCGGTGCTTTCGCCTCCAGCGGGTCTTTTCCTCTGAGAGACCCCATCCTCTATAGAAAACTCTGTTTCTCTTTCTCTTCTGCCTGTTAAACCTCTGCTCCTAAACTCCTCGTGCATGCCCATGTCCTAAATTTTCCTTGCATGAGACGATGAACCCCAGGTTTATATCCCGGACAACATAGCCATTTCAATAGCATGATACTGGTGTTTCTGTGACCTATCAGGTGTTTTCTCTGTTTGGAAAACCATTCGCCACATGGTCTGCCTGAATAATTCATTGTGTTTGGGAAAAAAATAAAATGAAATAAAAAATAAAACTTTGAGTATGTTTATTCCTTTTATTTGTAGAATTTATTATTGATTGTATAATGGCACTAATGCTGATCTTCCAAATATTATTTGTATGTTATATATTATATAAACTGAAAGTTTCTCTGTGTTCTATAGATTATGCTACTAAATAATTATTACATGTAGTTAGTCACAGTTAAATCTTTGGAGGTTGAAAGGCTTTCTAGGAGCCAATTTATGTCACTTACTAGTTTTTTGAAACTAATAAGTTATTAACAACTTAAACTTGTTTTTTCAGTTATTAATTGTGTAATATTATGGGTCCTGTTGGGAGTGGGGTTTCTGTTCCTCACTTCTCATATTTCTATTGGGGAAGGAAATAAGACCTTCACTTTCAAGAGAGGAAAATATTAGAGAAACATTTCCAGCTACTCTCTTCCTCCTCACTGATTCTTTCTCACGGAGGAGAGTCTAATCTGATTAGCAAATTTGGAGAAGGAAATAAGCTTGCCCAGCTTAGTCCTTTCTTCTCTCTTTAGAGTCACCTTGTCTCCAGGAGTCACACATTCTGCTATGTTGTAAACATAATGGAGAAAACGTTGCCACTTTTGGGAGAGCCCTCATATTGTCCAGTTCAACCGATGACCACTAAACAGTAAACAGTAAACCAGTAAACAGTGATGAGTCTGTTTTCATTGAGGCAACACATTAACTATACCTTCTGGCTACAAATCTAAAGCTACATTATACAATAAGCTTTATCAGTGATAAAAACAATATTTTGTTTTCCATTTGCCCTAGTCTTTTGTACTATATCTCAATTAATTCTGAACATGGACAGCGAAACATGGTATTGTTGATTAATCCCCCCAGTAGTGCTGACTACAATACTGATTATGTAAGAAAATGTAGTTAAGGTGCCTAACATATGATATAGTAGTATATCCTAAGTGCTTAGTTAATGTTAGTTATTATTATTGAATCTAATTGGTCATTTTCACTACACATTTGTTAACAGCACAAAGCACCCCTGACATGATAATGGAGACCAATGGAAACACTATGTTTACTTTAGCAATACCAAGACTCCTTCAAATAGGCATTGATTTCATTTGTGATGGCAGCCTGTATTTGAAACTAGCCAGACCCTAGGTGCTTGATGTCATATGGACAAAATATCAAGACAATAAGCTCAAGGGCTTATTGTCATGTGACTAAATTGGCATTGTGGAAGTGGCACAATCTATGAGAACTTACCTTTGGAATAGATTCTATTGGTTCATTTCCACCTGAAATCAATACTTCTCAATCCGAACCAGCTTTTTAGAGTTGCCTTTGCATTTTACTACCTCTTCATTTTGTCCTTCAATTTTTATTTATTTTTTCTGTTGCCCCAAACTTGGACATATTTCTATTATTCCATACTATGAACGTCAAGTGCCTCTGGCAGTTATCACTTTGAAGCAGCCTTTCCTATAATCACCATCAGGAGCAGTAAACTCATAAAAGGTGTCAAGATGATGGATGACTCTTCTCAGCGGCCTTTGATGTCTCCAACATACTGGGCTGTGTAGAGACAGGAAATGAGGAATCTGCAGGTAAAGCAATCCGGAACAAGAGTGATGCAGACTCATTCTAAACAGAAACTGAAAAACTCTTTTGTTATAATAAACAAGTAAATAAAAATGTTTTTAAAAAGCAAATGTGAACAATACAGGCCAATTCTAAGTAAACACTACTTGTAGAAAAAGGCCAGGGTAACACAAGTGAACTGAAGGAAGGACTGAAATGAACCTTGTTATTGGCAGCCACTATGTGAAGGGCACCAAATACTTATCATTTACTTATCACAATCATCCAAGATGCCTGTATTATCCCCTGTATTTCTTTTTAGTATCTGCTGATGCTGAAGTAAAGAAAATGTAAGCAACTTTACGAAAGTCCCCATCAAATAAGTGTCAAGAATAAGATTCAAAATCAAAATATCTCCTTCCCAGGCTGGTTATGAGGAATGAATTAGTTGACATTTGTAAAAACCCAAAACAATACCTGGCACATAGTCTGCGTTCACGAAGTTGTAGTTATTATCATTACTATACCTTTACCTGTAATATGTGACTGAGAATTCCTCCAGTATTAGGATATATAACCACCAGACTTAGCAAACAATTAAGAAGTGCCTATTGGGTGCCAGAAAATTAGAGTCTAATACAAGGTCCCTCCTCTCATGCAGTTTACAAACTATACAAGATTTATGTGCAAATGTATATACATCCTGCACCTGAACACTACATAAAAATCATATTTGGGATCCATCTTTGGCTTATATCTTCTTTAATATGCAAATACATTCATATTAGCATTGATTCTATATTCTTCCTGACCACACAGAACTATAAATCCCTGCCAAATTCTCTATCAAATATCTCTGAGAAGTCTCATGGGACAGTCATGCTTGAACAATATGAATTTGCTTGTTGCAGCTACTTTCCCATCAGGTTTCTATTATTTCTCTGCCATATTCACTAGACATTTATTTAAACCACTGATAATACCGTTCTCATAGATCACTCATCACATGGGATATAGTCTCTCCAGGGGCTTCCAAAGCTGCAGAGCATTTTGTGACTGAAATGACACTGTATTACTATAGTCCTAACTGAGCCTGAGATAAATCTCTGTTCTCCTCAGATATAGTGAACATTTGTCTTTTCTTCACAAAGACCTGCTATGGTCCCTGCAATTGAGCTGGGGACCCGAGTCATATCCTCCCTCTCTTTTCCTCCTTTATCCATCACTTAGGAGCTCTTGGCACTGGGATGTCCAGTTCTCACATATTGCCTAAGCCTGACCTAGAGTAGGCTTTGTAGTAAATATTCAGTGAATAAAAGTTCTGTGTTTAGAGAAAAAGTAGAAGGTAAGAAATAGAGACATATTTAGAACACTTAGAGTTGTGGTTATAACTTCTGTCTTCAAATTCTTATAAAAGTCCAATTGCTGAATGACAGTGAGGAAAAAGGTTGATTACCTATAGCTCTCTTGGAGACTTCCACAGTAAAAAGATTGGATTGAACCATAAAAATGGAAATGTGGAGCTTCTTTATGTTTTTATAACCCCTAAAGCCATAGGGATGTTTGAAAGGTTGTGACCTGCAATTGTAATTATGGTTGCCATCATCCTGTGAGAAGGAGGGTAGCCACTGTAAATACTTCATGGGCTGTCATGCTTTGGAAATGACTTTTAGAAGACCTATTCAAAGGAAAGGAAGTGGAATACTGATTTTTGAAAGTGAATATTTTTTAAAAGAATAAAGAATTGTTCCCATATTCTGATGTCTGTGTAATCTCAAACATTACACCATAATCATCTGCTGATTTCTAATGCTTTAAACTCAAACAGCACACCATTCCAAGGAACTCACCTTAGGTTTGAGACATGAGGGACTAAAAGAAATACTAAATTCTAAACTATAAGTCAAGTTCTTTTCCTGGGCTTCAGATATTGCGGTGTGAAGTATAAAACTGTAAAACTCTCATATTACTTTATCAGCACTCCTCTTCTGGCAGTTAACTTTTTCTATTTTGTATACATTGTATATACTTCATCTCTTCTTCAGGCAACAGAGTATAGTAGAGAAGACAAAATAAGGGAGGCTTTTAGGAGTTAGCTTCTGGTTCCATGCCTACAAAATGTGCAAACTTTGATAAGTTAGTAATTCAATTCACTCATTTATCAAATTTTAAAAATATGATACCTCATCATAGTGTTGTGCAAATCAAATGAGTATATATGTGAAAACACAATACATCTGCCTGGTTTGCAATTAGTATTTATAAATATTTGTCCCCTTTCTCTCACCTTTGTCCCCTGTAAGAAAATACTTGTATATAATTCATCTTGATAGCTATTGTTAATACCCACTCTTGTGATTTGGAAGTGTCTGGTACCCAACAGTATTTATAGATTGAAAATAAATGAACAAACTACTTTTGAAAATTGAAAAACAAAAGGTTAAAGAGCAAGTTAAGGGCAGTATTATCTTCAGAATTCTCTGGGGTTGAAAGTTCATCTTAGAATTCATGAAATTTGAAAATTTTACTTCATGTAAACACTTTACGTGAAAGCAATAATTACAAATGTCAGAGAACTTAGTGCATAACTCTATTAAACAATTTAAAATTTTTCCCTAGATTTCCTGCATATTTTGTAGTGATTTATTGCCATTAGTTTAATGAAAAAATCAGCAAAAAGTGATAGCATGTTTTTTCCAAAACTCTCTGAACAAATTATAATAATCTATCTCATATCAAGGATGAATTTAATATATGAATAACATAATTGGCCCAAGCTATACACCTAAACAGCTCAGAGCAGCATAGTTTCTGGAAATATAATCTCTATATACACAGGGGATGCTGGTGAATTATATAGGTAAAACAATCTTTCAAGTCAACTTGCAGTATATACAATTCAAATGTTACATTATCCGAAGTCTTACTGTGAGTATTAATTATTCAATAGAGGTTATATGCATATTTTAACATTTCCTTGTAAACATTTTAAATGAATTGAAGAGATTAACAATTTTACTACCATAAGATATCTCCTAAAATCTAAACTGTTAAAACATAAATGTGTCCTTCATGTTTGTTTATGTATGGAAAAGATTGTTACATGCTAATACTATTATTTCTACTACAAATAACCATGAAGAAAAAATGAGAATCCATATCCTTTTGGAGATGATTCCATTTTTTTCTATTTGTGAAACATAACACTGTGGATAATAAGGGTGTCTCTGATTTCAAATTAATCCTTGAAAGTTACCGTTTAATTAACTTATCAGAAAGGCCAACATTCTTGTATATGCATTTGATAATATAACCCCAGCAAGGCAATTCTGGTATTTTAATACTATTGTATTGAAGGATACAAAAATGCAGAGGCAAATTTTGAATTCTATGCTAAATGCCGAGAACATGAAATAAGATATGAACTCTGCTCTCAAGCATCTCACAAAACTGGTATTATATAGAATACACATTACAGCCAGCACATTTGACTATTAATTTTATAGAAATGAATGAAACTACTGAAGAATTGTAGTATGTTTTAGAACAATATGTTGTTTAAATCATAAAACTTCTGAAAAGGGTAATTTTTCCTTTACAAAGGTGCACTTTGATAAAGTCAAAATAATTTTTCAGGCATCTATATTAGTAGAGGGGAAAAGATGGGGAATTTGAAGTTTGCTCTTTCATGAGTATATACTGTTTGTGGAAAATGGAGAATCTAGTTTTCTGTTTTGTCTGCTATGAATAGTTACAGTTACCTTGCCCAGCTTGTACTGGTAATAGGCTTCAAGCACAAGTGTTGACTGTTTAACAAAAAGGATAAAAACATTGAAAATGACTTTCAAACCTTTCCCAATCTGTGCTCCTTCCCTTCTGAAAGCTCTTAAAATGCTTGGTACTCATACCCATATGCCTTACAGAAGCGCCTTTGGTCAATGAAAGTCAAGTACAGAAAAACATATTGCGAGACATCTAATTATCTCTTTTTGTTCCCTTCCTCAAGTTTATTTCATTTAATATTTACATGACCTAACAAATTTGTCTCTGGGATCACCCACATAAGGGAGACAAAAGATACCCTGCTCCCTCCCTAAGAGCCATAGGAATCAGGGACTGGCCACTGTGAATGAGAATCATTTGAATGGTGCAAACTGGCTCACAGCACATAGGTCGTTGAAAATTCCAGGAAAATGCCCCCTCCTCTTCACGTTGGCTAAAAAAGAACATGATAAAACAGAAAAAAGTATTGAAAGTCAGACTCCCATTTTGCTAGACTTTCATTTTTGTGGTGTTTCACAGAGAATATGAAACCCTCCAGAGCATAGAATATAGTCAAAAAGAAAGCAAAGTAAACTCCCCATCAGTACCCATCTCCTACAGTGAACCCAGGTTTAAAGACTTCAAAATCCTAACGGAAAGTAGCTGCTTGCAGGTTGCAGGTAAAGCTGGTGTGAACAGGTGAAAATTTCTTTGTAAACATAGCTTTCTATGAGCTTTTGTAGAAATCATCTTCAGCAAAGACTGAATCAATAAAGAGTAGCTTGTTAAATTTAAATACTTGTTTGGAGTTGTTATGGTTATATTAGTGAAAAATAATTAAAGCGAGTCTATCGTATATGACAGTGAAGCAGTTTTGTCAGCAATTTGTTCTAAGCATGGAAAACAGGCAGCTTGTAGTCATAATTATTATATTCTAGAATTGGTTTGCATAAATGAACAAGTATATATTCCCGAAATGTTCAACAGATATGCATACATATATATGGCTATGTATGCTAATCGCTGACATTTGTTGGATACTATGTACCAGCCGCTGTTCTGAGTTTTGATGGATTAGCTCATTTCAATCTGAGATTGGGATAAATTATTATCTTCATCTAGTAAATAGTGGAACCAAGAGTTTTATCCAGATAGGCTTGCTCCAGAGTTACAGATACAGAGTCAGTCACACACACACACACACACACACACACACACACAGAGATTAAGTTCTCCAGAAGCAAATAATGATGAAGTTTGGTGTCTTGGGATTCTCTGTGTTTGTGAAGAATCAATATCTGTGAAGGGAAAGAATGAGTAGCAGGATTGAGCAAAGGAAAACTGTGACTCAGGCCCAAGAAATCCTCATCCAGTTTGCCAAAGAGCAATGGGACATGATAATGTCTTGCATCTGGCCAAAATGACTAGAATTTTATATCCACATTTCATTCAGTCCTTGGATCTGAGCTGCTTCAGGAAGATCGTAACCTTGGGTGGTATTGAGGTCTGCAGTTGAGGTAAACCCTGAAGTGGCTGACCCCTGGAGGTTATCTGCTGACTGTACTCTCCATGAGTGGGCAACAAATTCTTCCTTAAAGAGGAATCTGAGAGACACATCTATATGTCTATGTCGTGCTCCCCTGACCCACATACACATACAGGGTGAGTATTCATCTAGATATGTTGTACCACATTCAACTTATAAATGCACAAAACATTTGGTAGTATTACATATATTTGGGGGTGGCCTGCCTAGCATTTTGTCCTTTGAAAAACTTTTTCAAAAAAAGTTTTTTTCAAAAAAAAAAAACTTTTCCCTAAATCCATGTAGTTGGCTTGAAATTATAAGTTGGAAGTAGATAGTTCTTATCGAACAATAATTTCAGTTGGCATGTGTCTAGATATTGAATTAAAAGTTCCTAGTGTACATTGTGTCAAGACCTAACAAAGCTTGTAACTAAAAGCACTAACCTACTTCTCTGTCTGTTTCTGATTTCATGTTGTAGCTCATTGGTATTTTGAGAACTCTCTACCCTCCATGATAACATGTACCTACCCTTTAGGATAACATACCTGCTGCCTCTCACTGCTACCAGGTCTTGGTTAGTAACCTTCTGTCTAGTAGTTCCCCATAAATTCCAAATATCAGGGAGAACAGGTTGGTAGTATTAACATCTTCTCTCCCTGGAATCCTCATAAAATTGGACCAACCCCTTCTCATTGAGCTCTTCTGGTCCACAATTATTTACTCTGTTGTCTTGGCACAGAGAAGATCTACACTTACAAAATAAAAGGGAACTAAATAACTGGTTGGGTTCCTTCATGTTAAGGCACACCACTAAACTACTTACTGGTTACTGGTGATTACTGCTTTCCCCTTCCCCACATTGTCATCTAGAAATTGGTTGATTAAATTATAGAATACTGTCCCTTCCTTAGTATGAGGAATGTGTTTTCTCTGCAACATTTATTAATGTGACAGAAATCTATCAGGCAAAGCATCCATTTGAACATAATTAAAAGTGACCATTTATTGCAGAATATCCGTATCATTTCAGACTCATTTATCACTAATTATTTCAATAAATAATTATGTAAGTTATGAACTGAGGAAAAGCTGAATGATTTGCTGGCATCCATTATCACCACCTTCAAATACCTCAATGTTTTGTAATTGCTTAAGGTGACAGGTGAAGAACCCCTCCCCTTAATTTTGTTACAGTAAACTGTATGGTTTCTCCATTATGGTTTTATTTAGTTTCTAAATACGACACCAATACAATACCTGTAATTATTGCAATATATGTTTATGGAGTCGGTAAGATTTAATATATCATCAGTTTAGGATTATGTAGCACAAGGTCATGTTTTACATGGTACATGTTAATCTTGATTGACTCTTTAAAGTATAATCCTCACTACTCCCATCATTGTGCCTGCAAGAAGAACCAGGGAGAAAAGGATCTGTGATTGCCCCTTGCATAACATTCTTGTGTCTAAGGAATGGAACTAATAAAAGAGAAAATGGACTCCTCAGGTCACTTCCCTTATGCTACCAGGATTGGCTTACAGCTAGAGTGGTATCTCTATTAGGATACTTTAATCTCTACATAATTGAAATCTAAGCCAACTCTGCTTAAAGTTACAGGATTATCTCACTTATCCGCAAGTGCAGAGATGAGCGAACGTCAGGCATGTTTTGACCAAGACTACATTTCTCTCAAATTCTTATTGTTCTGCCCTTCACGTCTTTCATGGTCACAAAATTAATGCCAACAGCAACTTAGTAATGCCTTCCTTATTATGTCTCATAAAGCATGTGATAAAGTGCTTATCTTTCCATTTGATTGGACCAAATTATATGATATATTTATCCCTGCTCCAATAACTTTCACCAAGAGATGGTTTTGTGCTAATTGACTTAAACCTGGATTTTTTAAGACAAACAGTGTCAAGGGGAAGAGAATTAAAGGAATTAAATTAATTGGATTAGACTAATCAATGCCCTTTCCTGGGCATAGGGTTAAGTCTTAGGACCACATTGCTGTTTACAACCAGCTTTAACAAGGAGGGAATAGAACGTATATTGGGACACTAACCACAATGTTCAAATGAGTGAATAACATCTTGTTAATATCTATCTCAGCATCTGAAATTCTGCCTGGATGTTCATCCCCATGAAGCTAATCACACCTCCAAGTGGAAGTTGACTAACCTTGTATTTAGACTACTTAGGTGTCTTTATTTCTTCAATTTCTTATAAGACTGTGCTAATTCCAACCCAAGATAAGCTGATTATTAAAGGATGTGTTAACAAAATAACTATTTCTGAAAAAAATGTTGCAGTCTTGTGTTCATTGATTCATAATACCTTGTGAGATTACTATTAAAAGAGACAATAAGGAGATTACCCGATAATATACAGTCTATTAAATCTCCTGGAAATTCTAAAGACTGACCAAATTATAACCAGAGGAATAACAACCCTGCCTCATCTTAATGCCTATAAAGTGTTTAAGGATGACAGATGTTCCAGAATTCCAGAGCAGGAACAAAAGGAGTGTTTGCTTAAGGCAGAGTCTCTGCATTCATTTTCTTGGTAACATTATGTTTTCATTAACTGCAGTTTGTGTTTCATGCTTCTGCATTGTACAAGAAAAGCACAGTAGCATGTCTAAATGCCCCTGGATCGTATTTCTTATCTATTCTCCCAATCTTTATCATCTGCACTTTTGTATTTTTTCTGAAATTGTATTGCTGTGGTTTGAATGTGTCCCCCAAAGTTCATGTCATGGAAACAACTCTCAATGCAATGGTATTAAAAGGTGGGGCCTAACAAGAGGGGATCAGGTCATCAGGGCTCTGCCTCATGAATAGATTAATATCATTATCTTGGGAGTGGGTTAGCTATCATGAGAATGAGTTCCTTATAAAAGAGAATTTAGCCTCATCTTCTGCTCCCTCTCAAGTGTGCCATCTGGTCCTTCTGCTTTAAACCATGGGATGATGCAGCAAGAAGGTCTTCCAGATGTGGCCCCTTGATCTTAGACTTCCCAGCCTCCAGAACTGTAAAAACTAAATCTCTGTTCTTTATAAATGACCCGCTCTCAGGTAACTCTCTCTGCTATAGCAATACAAAACAGAATGTGACATATATTGTCTGCATTTTGTTTCTAAGTTAATTCTGCAAGTTGAATATCAATTAAAAGATTTTATTTTATTATGACTTTCCAATTATATTTTGCTACAGAGTTAAAGAGTATCTTGTAATGAAATTTTCTTTTTTATATAGCATTTAATTTTTATGTAGAAGTTTCTAACCATTGTTTTAAATCTAGCACTGTCTGCCTTTATCAAATTATTTCGTTATTTTAATGCCTTGGTAACATTATCTAAATCATGTGATATGTTCTCTTTCTCTTTCTCTTTCTATCTCTTCAGATACCCTATTCCCTGAATTATCTGTTCTATTTCCAACATTTACTAATTGTTATTTTTGCTACATTGTAGGTATTAAATTAAAACTTCATTTAATTTTTCTTTTCCTGGATCACTGGCTCCCATGTTCAATCTTCCTTGGTTTCTGCACGCATTTTGCTAGAATACATTCTCAGGGAAACTTTTTAGTTCAAATATGTCTCAAAATAACTTTCTTTGACACTTCCACTATATTGATAATATCAGTAGGTTTAGAATTTTAAGTTGAAAATAATTTTCCTCAGAGCTTTAAAAGCATTGATCTAATGCTTTCTAGCATTAATATGTTAGTAAGATATATGGTGTTGATCTGATTCTTTTATCATATAAAGTATCTGTCCTAACCTGATATTCTCTCTCCTCTTTTCTGTCTTCCTTTCTCATCTCCTCCACCTCCTTCATATATAATATATATATCATATATAATATATGATTATATATAATATATATGATTATATAATATATATGATTATATATTATATATATGATATATAGTATATATATAATCTGCATTTTGTCTCTAAGTTAATTCTACAAGTTGATTATCTATCATCTATATTTTTTGTAATCTCTACATCAATATTCTCTATTTCTTATGGCAAAACATCCCACAACCAAATACTTATCTTATATGTACTTATATAATATATATATTTCAGAAACCGTCTTTTTTTCATAATAGCACTTTATATTCTCTCCATACCCATTTTATTGTATTACCTTCCTATTTTATGGATATGTAAATGTGTGTCTGTCAATATTACATAGGTTTTTGTTCAGTTATCTTCCTTAAAATTTCTCTTTTCAACTGAGACAAGAAGTCTAGTTTGTAGTTTGTTTTTCTGGGACTTTATAATGCAGAAGCCTGATGATACTTGTTTGCCTTTTTCTGTTTAATGAACAATAGGATAGTGCAAATTAAAAGTTTAAGGGCAGAGCTTTTAGCTTAACCAAACTTACTTTGGAAGGAGTCAAGAAGAAACTGACACCGAACTGTCAGACTCCCAAATGATAAAATGCAAAAGTCATTACTCAGAGGTGTCAATACCCCAGAATATTTGTGCTAGTTTCCCTCAAACTTATTTTTACAGAAGAATCTCATGCTGTTTATTCTGTCAGGACATGAGTACTTGGTTGTGGGATGTTTGCCTTAAGAAATAGAGAATATTGACGTAGAGATTACTAAATGTCTGTTTATCCCATCCTCTACATTTCACTCTCTAATGTTCTTGAAGTTTCTGAGTTGAGAAATGTATTGAGAAATTCTGTCCTCTGCCTCCTTTCTTGTAATTACTTCTTCATTTATTCTAGGCTTTGTCTTCATGGCTTTTTCTCTTTAGTCACCTCTCATTGATCTATTTTTGTCATCATAAATGTTAAAATTCATCATCTAGCGTCGTTCCTGTTCTCACTCTATTCATCATTATGAATTTATGCATTTTTAGCCCATTACTGTTATTTAATTTGAGTCACACAGAAGCAGCATGTAAACATGTGTGCTCAATCCTCCCTCTTGAATGAGAAGTAGTCTTCACATAGTAAATAACTCAGTAAGTTGTTTTATTGTATGTTATCTCTATTAACAATTTTAAATCACATTTGGTACAAGATGTGTTATTCAGGAACACATAAAAAATTTGCACATATACATAAACATACATATACCCATATATGCTGAAGGGTTGTTTTCTGATGCCAGGGTTAAAATTCAAATCTGTGTCTTTAGAATATGTTTCAAAGAGGAAGAACATTGGGTCCGAGTCTTCAGGGTAAGTTACTATAATAAGAAAGAGTAACCCTGGATATTATTCTTTGTGTTGAAGGAGGGACTGTGGAAATTCAAAGGATTCAAAATTTAGAGAGGAACCTAAGCACAATCAGTATTGAGGAAGAGGCTTACAGGTAAGAGAGGAGAGTAATTCTAGACATTGCCAGTACTCAAAACCCAGAGATTTGAATTTTGATGCCAGTAATCAAATTATGTAGGTGTGTGGACTGGAGCAGAACAAATTATGTAGGTGTGTGGCCTGGAGCAGAACTCTGACCCTCAATTCTTTCTTTTGTTAAACAACGACAATACTTCAGAGTTGAGTATTAAATGAGATAAATAAAAACACAACACAATCCTGGAGGCAAAAATAGATGCTTAATTACAAGTTAAATTTCTTTCTTCTATTATTTTATTATAATTTGTTAATGTCTGGCATGGGACATTATGTCCCATATTATCTTAGCCAGCTTTAATTCTCTTTAATAGCCCTTAAACTTTTTCTGTCACCTGGTTGTTAACAGCTTGATAGTGTGATCATTACTGAAAGTATAGTATTTACTCCAAGTTCTACACAAAAACCAAGGACCCTCTTCTTTGCTGAGTTTAAATGATCATTTAAGGTGTTTCTACAAATAAATTTAAATTATAATATTAATGTCATTTGCTAAGCAGTTATCGGTAGATTATTATAGAAGCATGTTGAAGCATACACTAAACAGCACTGCAACGCTATGCTTGGAGGCCATTTTAAACAACAAAGTCACTAACAAAATGCACAAAAATACTTAAAAAATGTGGCAGTAAATAGGCTGCAAAAAAAATACCTCTTTATTTAATTTTATATTTTCTTCATTTTTTTTTATTTATTTACTTCTTTTTTGAGACAGAGTCTCACTCTGTCGCCCAGGCTGGAGTGTAGTGGCAAAATCTTGGCTCACCACAACCTCCGCCACCCGCATTCAAGTGATTCTCCTGCCTCAGCCTCCCAAGTAACTAGGATTATAGGTGCACACCACCACCTCTGACTAATTTTTGTATTTTTAGTAAAGACGGGGTTTCACCATGTTGGTCAGGCTGATCTCGAACTCCTGACCTCGTGATCCACCTGCCTTGGCCTCCCAAAGTGCTGAAATTACAGGTGTGAGCCACTGCGCCCAGCCTTCATTTTTATTTTTTAATTTTTTTGGTTACATAGTAGGTGTATATATTGATGGGGTTTATTTTGATACAGGCACACAATGTATAATAATCACATTAGGGTAAAAGGGGTATCTGTCATGTAAACATTTTAACCTTTGTGTTAAGAAAAATCCAATTATACTCAGGTATTTGAAAATATATAATTAAATTATTATTTACTATTGTCACTCTTGTGCTATCAAGTACTAGACCTTATTCATTGTTTAGAAAAAATATTTACCTTTTATTTTAGGTTCGGGGGTACATGTGCAGGTTTGTTATACAGGTAAACTCATGACTCAGGGGTTTGGTGTACAGATTATTTCATCCGCCATGTACTAAGCATGGGACTTGATAGGTATTTTTGTTATTGTTGCTGTTGTTGTTTTTCTGGTCCTCTCCATCCTCCCACCCTCCGCTCTCAAGTACGCCCCAGGGTCTGTTGTGTCTGTTTCTCCCCCACTTTCTTTCAATGTGTGCTCATTATTCAGCTTCCACTTACAAGTGAGAACATGAAGCATTTGGTTTTCTGTTCCAGTGTTAGTTTGTTAAGGGTAATGGCCTCCAGTTCCATACATATTCCTGTAAAAAACATGATCTAGCTCTTTTATGGCTGCATAGTATTCCATGGTGCATATGTACCACACTTTTTTTTTAATCTAATCTACCATTGATGGGCAGTTAGGTTGGTTTCATGTCTTTGCTATTGTGAATAGTTCTGCAGTAATCATATGTGTGCATGTCTCTTTATGGCAGAATGATTTCTATTCCTTTGGGTATATACCCAGTAGTGGATTGCTGGGTAGAATGGTAGTTCTTTTTTTTTTTTTTATAATATGAGAGCTGAAACAAGATCAAGTATTTTCTTCAACCTATGCTGAGAATGTGAATGGCCACTAAAATTTTTTGACATTTTGCTTATGTCAGCAAATGGCTGAAAAAGTACTGCAAGTATTGATTTGGGGATACAAATAAGTTTTAGCAAGTAAGCCAATTCACAAATAGACAGTCTGGGAAATACAACGATTGACTATATCCTTGTAATAAAAACAATAGTGCACATTTATCCATCAGCACTGTTCTCTCTTCTAAGATAATAGATTTATCATGCATAAAATTGACTTAATAGCTATATAGTATTAAAATGGACTAAATTGTTACTGGGGCAGCAACAATGGAAGGTGGAAAAATATATTGAGAGTCTATTCTTAAGGCATGGCATCCCAAGCTTGGTCTTCTTTAACATAAATTATCACTGGAAACACTATTACTTCTCTCTCCACAGAGCTACGTCTTCCTGTACTTACCCAGAAACATCTCAGTAGATAGAGATAATTAACTTAGATTGTAGGCTAATTCAGAAATGTACTAAGTTCAAGTTTACATCTGCACAGTAGAAGACAATTGTAAAACAATGTATATTTTTTTTGTCACAGCACTAGTTAACAAATTAAGGAAAAAACATGTTTCTAGCACTTTGAAACTTATGTACTAGCAGAAATATTCCTAATGAACTAAAACTTAGATGTCAATGCTCTACTCCAATTACAAAAAATAAGCAGTCTAAGGTTTCCACAGGGCAAAACTCTTTGTTATCATAGTCTGGAGTGTTACATCTTCCTAATAGCTAGAATCTTGAATTAACATAATTGCATATTTTCTACCATTGCTCTTAGAACTTCTTTATGCAAACAGCTGGGATAAATGTGTCCTAGATTTGCTTGCACTGCACTCCAAAATATTACACTGATCTTAGGCATTGTATCTTTTAACTAATAGGTTTCCTATTTGATTGAAGAACTAGGAAGCACAAATTGATTTTAAGAGTATTTCACAGTTGTAAAATATATTCTGTTAAATAAATATTTTCTGATTTTTCTCACAGTTATTTTTAAATTTCTGCCTTGAATGTTTTCTTTTTACAATTTGGATTTTGTTCATTCTGTTTTAAGTTGTATTGTTTTCTTATAATTTCATCTTTTATTTTAGGCATGGGAGTACATGTGCAGATTTGATACATGGGTATATTGATCAATGCTGAGATTTGGGATATGGATTCTGTCACCCAGGTAGTAAGCATAGTATTCAAAAGGTAGTTTGTCAACCCATGGCCCCTCCCTCTCCCCTCTAGTAATCCACAGTGTCTATTGTTTTCATCTCTATGTCCATGTGTACTCAAGGTTGAGCTCCCACTTTTAAGTGAGAACATGTGGTGTTTGGATTTCAGTTCTTGCATAAATTTGCTTAAGATAATGGCCTCCATTTGCACCCATTTCCTGCAGAGGACATGATTTCATTCTTTTATTATGACTGCATAGTATTCCCTAGTGCATATTTTCTTTATTCAGTCTATCAGTGATGAGCACCTAGGTTGATTTAATGTCTTTGCTATTGGGAATACTGCTAAAATGAACATATGATTGCATGCGTATTTTTGATAAAATGATTTATTTTCCTTTGGGTGTAAAGCCAATACTGGGATTGCTGGTAGCTCTGTTTTAAGTTATTTAAGAAATCTCCAAATATATTTCCAATGTGGCTGAACCAGTTTGCATTCCCATCAACAGTATATAATTGTTCCCCCTCCTCCATAGCCTCAACACTTTCTATGGTTTCTTGAATTTTTAATAATCACCATTCTGACTGCTGTGGAATGTTATCCCATTGTGGATTTGATTTGCATTTCTCTGATAATTAGTGATGTTGAGCATTTTTTCATATTTTTGTTGGTTGCTTGTGTGTCTTCTTTTTTGCCCACATTTTAATGAGGTTATTCATTTTTGCTTGTTGAATTCTTTAAGTTTCTTAAATATTTCATATATTAGACCTTTATTGGATGCATAATTTGTGAATATTTTCTCCTATTCAGTAGGTTTTCTGTTTAATTTGTTAATAGTTTCTTTTGCTGTGCAGAAACTCTTTAGTTTAATTAGGTCCCACTTGTCAATTTTCATTTTAGTTGCAATTGCTTTTGGGTACTTAGTCATAAATTACCTCCCAAAGACTATGTACACTATGGTGTGTCCTAGGTCTTCTTATATCTATAGCTTAAAAGTATTATATTTAAATCTTTAATCCATTTAAGTTTTTAATATGGTAAAAGGTAGGAGTCCAGTTTTATTTTGTATATGGCTAGCTAGTTATTTCAGCAGCATTTATTGAATAGGGAGTCCTTTCCCCATTACTTGTTTCTGTCTGTTTTGTCAAAGATCAGATGATTGTAGGTGTGTGACTTTATTCCTGGGTTCTCTGCTCTGTTACCCTGGTGTATAGATATGTTTTTGTACCAGTTCCATGCTGTTTTGGTTACTGTAGCCTTATAACAGAGTTTGAAGTTGGGTAGTGTGATGCCTCCAGCTTTGTTCTTTTTGCTTAGGGTTGCTTTAGTTGTTCAGGATCTTTTTGGATTCCACATGAATTTTAAAATAGTTTTTTTCTAATTCTATGAAATACGATGTTGTTAGTTTGATAGGCATAGTGTTGAATCTGTACATTACTTAAGAAATATGGCCATTTTAATGACATTGATTCTTCAAATTCATGAGCATGGAATGTTTTCTCATTTATGTGTGTTGTCTCTGATTTAATTCAGCAGAGTTTTGTAGTTCTCCTTGTAGAGATCTTTTACCTCCTTGTTTAGCTGTGTTCCTATTTTCCTGTGATTTTTTTGTGGCTATTGTAAATGGGATTATGTTCTTTATTTGACTCTCTACTTGATCATTGTATTTTGTTGATGCAAAAGTAATTGTGGTTTTTGCCATTACTTTTAACTACTTTTGCACCAACTTAATATTTGTCTATTCTCATACTGCTATAAAGAAATACCTGAAACTGGGTAATTTATTTAAAAAAAAGGTTTAATTGACTCAAAGTTCTGCAGGCTGTACAGGAGGCATGGCTGGGGAGGCCTCAGGAAACTTATAATAATGGTAGAAGGAAAAGGGGAAAGAAGGAGGCATGGTCGTCACATGAAAGGCAAAAGAGAGAGTGAAGGGGAAAGTGCTACACACTGTTAAACAATGAGATCTCATGAGAACTCACTCACTATAATGAGGATAGCAATGGGGAAATCCACCCCCATGATCCAATCACCTCTCATTAGGGCCCTCCTCCAACATTGGGGATTACAGTTCAACATGAGATTTGGGTGGGGACACAGATCCAAACCCTATCATTCTGCCTCTGGCCCCTAAATATTCTCATGTCCTTCCTACATTCCAAAATCAATCATGCCTTCCCAGCAGTCCCCCAAAGTTTTAACTAATTCCAGCATTAACTCAAAAGTCCAAGTCCAAAGTCTAATCTAAGATGAGGCAAGTCCCTTTCGCCTATCAGTCTGTAAAATCAAAAACAAGTTAGTTACTTCCAAGGTACAGTGGGGGTGCTGGCATTGGGTAAATTGCCCTTTTGCAAAAGGAAGAATTTGGCCAAAACAAAGGGACTATAGGCCCCATGCAAGTCTGAAATTCAGCAGAAAGTGATTAAATCGTAAAGCTCCCAAATAATCTTTGACCCCATGTCTCACATCCAGGGCACAGTGATGCAAGGTATGGCCCCCATGGTCTTGGACAGCTCTGTCCCTGTGGCTTTACAGTATACAGTCCCTATGGCTGCTCTCACAGGTTGGTGTTGAGTAACTGCAGCTTTTCCAGATTCACAGTGCAAGCTGTTGGTAGATCTACCATTCTAGGCTCTGGAGGATGGTGGCCCTTTTCTCACAGCTCCACTAGGCAGTGCCACAGTGGGGACTCTGTGGTGGCTCCAGCCTCACATTTCCCCTCCATAATACCCTAGTAGAGGTTCTCCATGAGGGTTCTCCCCACTACAGAAGTATTCTGCCTGGAAATCCAGACATTTCCATACGTCCTCTGAAATCTAGGTAGAAGCTCCCAAGCCTCAATTCTTGCCTTCTGTGCACCCACAGGCCCAACACCACATGGGAGCTACCAAGACTTGAGGCTTGCACCTTCTGAAGCAATGGCCTGAGCTGTACCTTCATTCCTTTTAGCCACAGCTGGAGTGGCTGGGACACAGGACACCAAGTCCCAGGCTGCATATAGCAGAGGGTCCCTGGAACTGGCCCCTGAAATCATTTTTCCCTCCTAGGCCTCCAGGTCTGTGATGGGAGGGGCTACCATGAAGGTCTCTGACAAGCCCTGAAGATATTTTCCCCATCGTCTTGATGATTAACATTTGGGTCCTCATTACTTATGCAAATTTCTGCAACTGGCTTGAATTTCTCCCCAGGAAATTGTTTTTTCTTTTCTACCACGTGGTCAGCCTGCAAATTTTCCAAACCTTTACACTCTGCTTTCCTTTTAAACATAAGTTTTAATTTCTGACTCTCTCTCTCTGAAGTTCAAAGTTCCACAGATCTCTAGGGCAGGGGCAGAATGCTGCCAATCTCTTTGCTAAAGAATAGCAAGGGTCACCTTTATTCCAGTTCCCAAAAAGTTCCTCATCTCCATCTGAGACCACTTCAGCCTGGACTTGATTGTCCATATCACTATCAGTATTTTGGTCAAAGCCATTCAACAAGTCTTTAGGAAGTTCCAAACTTTCTGACATCTGCCTGTCTTCTGAGCCCTCCAAGTCTCCAGGAAGTTCAAAACATTCCCACATTTTCCTGTCTTCTTCCGAGTCTTCCAAACTATTCCAACCTCTGCCTGTTACCCAGTTCCAAAGTCACTTCCACATTTTTGGGTATCTTTATAACAGCACCCCACACCTGATACGAATTTACTGTATTAGTCTGTTCTCTCACTGCTATGAAGAAATACCAGAGGCTGGGTAGTTTATAAAGAAAAGAGGTTCAATTGACTCACAGTTCTGCATATATGGGGAGGACTCAGGAGACTTACAATCATGTGAGTAGGCACCTCTCCACACAGTGGCAAGAGAGAAAGTGCATGCTGAGCAAAGGGGGAAACCCCTTATAAAACCATGAGACCTCTTGAGAGCTCACTCGCTATCATGAGATCAGCAAGGGGGAAACTGCCCCATGATTCAATGATCTCTGCCAGGTTCCTCCCATGACATGTGGGGATTATGGGATTACAATTTCAGGTAAGATTTGGGTAGGGACACAAAACCAAACCATATCAGGTGTGTATATATTTTGATAGTTAAATCTTTTCATTGAATTTTTCCCTTATCATTATGTCATACCTCTCTTTGTCCTTCTTCTTTACTGTTAATTTGAAGTTCCTTTTGTCTACTATAAGAATAGTGACCCATACTGTTTTTTTGTTTTCTGTTTGCATGCTAGATCTTTCTCCATTTCTTTACTTTTGACCTGTGGGTGTCATTAAATGTGAGATGGGTCTCTTGAAGGCAGCAGACAGTTGGACATTGTTTTTATTCCAGCTTGCTACTCTATGTCTTTTAAGTGGGGTATTTAGACCATTTACATTCTAAGTTAGTATTAATACATGAGATTTGGATCCCGTCATCATGTTGTTAGCTGGTTATTTTGTAGACTTGATTGTGTAGTTGCTTTATACTGTCTGTGCACTGTGCTTTAGTTTTTGTGGAAGCAGGTGTCATTATTTCATTTCCATGTTTAGCACTCCCTTGTAAGGCTGGTCTTAGTTGTAACAGATTCCCTTAGTGTATGATTGTCTAAAAAGGGTTTAATTTATCCATTGCATAAGATGCTTGGTTTTGCAGCATATGAAATTTTTGGTTTGAATGTCTTTTCTTTAAGGATATTGAAAATAGGTTCCCAATCTCTTCCGGCTTTTAAGGTTTCTTTTGAAAGGTCCGCTGCCAGCCAGATGGGGTTCCCTTTGTATGCGACCTGACCCTTCTTGCTAACTGCCTTTAAGATTTTTTCTTTCACGTTGATCTTCGTGAATCAATAACCATGTGGCTTGGAGACAAACATCTTATATAGTATGTAGCAGGATTTTCCTGCATTCTTTTTTCTTTACTTTTCAATTGATTTGTAGAACTGGTTATCAAGCTCTGAGATTCTGTCTTCAGCTTAGTTTATTCTGCTGTTAATACTTCTGATGGTATTATGATATTCTTGTAAATGTTTCAGTTTCAGAAGATCAGTTTAGTTCTTTCTTAAAATGGCTATTTCATTTTTCAGATCTTGAATCCTTTTACTGGATTACTTGGATTTCTTTGATTGGGCTTCAGCTTTCTCTTGAATCTTGATGAGCTTCCTTTCCATCCAGATTCTGAATTCTATGTCTGTCACTTCAGTCATTTTAGTCTGCTTAAGAATCATTGCTGGGGAGCCAGTGGGCTCATTTGGAGGTAAGGGGAGACTGTTGTTTTTAATTGCCAGAGTTCTTATGCTGATTCTTTTTCATCTAAGAGGGTTGGTGTTCCTTTTATTGTAATGTAAGTTGAGTATAGTCAATTGACTTCATTTTGAGTGCTTTCAAAGGGTCAAGTTTCTGAACAGGCTGTTAATTGGTGTCTGGATTCTTGCCATTGGTTTCACAGGGTTGTATACTGGAAGAATATTTTTAATAGTGTTGTTTGGGCTGTGATCCAGTGGATGGCACCTAAAAGTAATGGCTGGAAGACAGGCTCTTAATCAGCCACATGGCTCTTTCGTTTTTCCTCATGTTTGCAGCCATGCTCTGTGGTGGTGGGGAGAGAGATGACCTGTGCACAAGGTCCACTCCTGGCCTTGAAGGAGCCCCCTCTAATCAATGGCATTATTCCCATGTTTGCTTTGTTAGCTGTTCTGGGCTATGGGGCTCCCTCAGGCAGAGGCCATGGCAGGGAGATAGGCCACACCCTTCATAGACCAGCATTGTGGAGGAAGCTACACACTGCTTGCATGCCAACCCACAAACCCATGCATCTCACCCCTCTCAGTGTTCTGAAAGTAGAGGCACCCTCCCTTTCTGAAGTGTTGGCCACAGAGCTTGGCTTGGCACTTTCAATTTGCACAACATAGCCCTGGGGGGCACTGGGACCAGCCTGTGGCTTTTACTGCTGGATCTTTGGGATTGGGCTCCATCTGTGCTAGAGGATCTGAAGTGCTCCCAGCATGCTAGGAAGGTACTTAGGTGGAGCAAAGTGTCCAGACTGTGCGGTGTACATGTTCCTGCAGGGTGGCCAGGCTGGGGTTGTGGGAGGGGCTGAAGGACAGAAGTACCTGCAGAACATAGGTGCCCCAGTCTAGTGAGGAAGCTGGCCCCAGTTTGTCCTGGACCATTGGTCAGCTGAGGCTAGAGCTACTTAGAGGGAGATGGGGAACCCTTGGGGATGGGCACCTATGGCCATGCTCTGCTGCAGATGCCCTGCACACAAAAGCCCCTGGGCTCCACATCAGCTGAAGCCCTGTCTCTGCCTACTTTCCAGGTAGATTCTCCTGCCAGTTCAAATGTTCATGGGAGATATGGGATCCTCTGTAGCTAGCAGCCCAGAGGTCTGCAGCAAGAGCGGGTTGTCCCTCTGTCCCTTCCCTCACCCCTTCCCCAGGAGCTGTTCAGGACTGGGAACTATCCCTAGCATTTGAGTACCACTCACAGGGCTCCCACCTTTCTCTCTCTTCGGCCTTCATGTCTGTGTCACTTCTCTATAGACTCTTGGTGTTTCATCTGCAAAGATATGCTCAAAGTGTGTTGGTTTTCTTAGTATTTTGGTCTCTGTCTGTGTGAGCGGCATTTCCTGGCTGCATCTAGTCAGCCATCTTGCCCCCTCCAACTTGAATGCATTCTAGTTTGTATTCTATTCTATGATAAGCATGATAAAGAGCCACAGCCATTTTTCTGAAATGAAGATGGACATCTTTAATTACTTTGATAATATTAATACCAATAAAGTGGTATTTATATTAAAATAGTCAATAAATAGCATATTTTAGTAATGTGTATTTTTATTATTATTAAAATAGTTATATTTTATTCTATATAGTTCTAAATTAGTATGTACAGAGTTGAGTATAATCATAGTTTGTCATCGAGAATTCTTAAAAATGTTGTCCAACAAAGAAAGCCTTTGTTTACTATTAGAAAACCGTATTCCATGAGAAATATAGTTTTAAATCTTGGGTTCATGTTACCTAAGAAAATTGCTTCCTTCAGCAAATTTGTGTGGAAACTGAGACTTATGGAAGAAATATCTGACTCACTGATCCCATCTGAAGAGGATTTGTGGACATAGGTTCATTGAGTCCAATAGCAGATAGAATTACATTTTAATTTCTTCTCTCTCTTTGAATCAGTGTAAATTATATATATACACACACACACACATACACAGGTTGAGTATCTGTTATCCAAAATACTTGGAACCAGATTATTTTGGAGGTTGGATTTTTTTTCAGATTTAGGAATATTTGTATATACATAATAAGATATCTTGGGGATAGGATCCAAGTCTAAATGCAAAATTTATTTGTATTTCATATATACCTTACACATATAACCTGGATGTAATTTTAAACTATATTTTTAATAATTTTGTGCATGAGTAAAAGTTGTGTTAAGTACTTATTTGTGGAATTTTTCACTTATGACATCATGGTAGGGCCCAAAATGTTTCAAATTTTGAAGCCTACCAGGTTTCAAATTCTTGAATTAAAGATGCTCAACCTGATACACATATTTAACTGAAATATACATTGCTTGAAGGGAAGAATTTTGTTGTGCTTTTAATCACTGATGTCCTCCAGTAGCTAGAACAGTGCCTGTCACATAGTTGAGATTCACATTTTATTAAATGCATGGGTGCAACTCTATAGTATGTATAAAATGATGGCTACACAAAAGTGAATAAATTAATTTCCAGTCTCTTCTGCAAGAAGAAAATTGACTAGCCTGTTTAAAATGTGTTTTTAATGGTTTAAACATGTTCAAAACCAAAGACATAAACCAGAATACATTAACCTGACAATATTAAAAGGTGCTACTTTTCATTTAGTTGTGTCTATCAAATATATAGTCAGAGAAATCACCTAAATGAACTCACCCTCATAGAGTTAGCCTTACACTTTCAGACAAACTTATTTAAAAAAACCTTCATGATCTTGGGTCAAAGAATTCTTCAACATGACACCAAAAGAATGACTCAGAAAAGTAAAAGAAAAAAAAAAGATGATACATTGGACTGGGAAAAAATTTCTGCAAATCATATATCTGCCAAATGACTTGTATCAAGCATGCATAAAGAACTCAAAACTCAACAGAAATAAAACCAAATTTTTTAAAGGCAGATAAAATATTGTAATTAAAGAAGGTATATGAATGGCAAATAAGCACATGAAAAAATGTTCAATGTCGTTAACCATCAGGGAGAAGTAAATTAAAACCACAATGAGGTACAGTGACAGACTTATAAGAATGGCCAAAAAAAAAAAAAGAAGATAAAACAACACAAAGGTTGGCAAAGATGTAGAACTACTGAAAAAGTATGAGGCGTTAGCGAGAATGTAAAATGATTCAGACGTTTTGGAGAATGATTTCGTCATGTTTCTCTTAAAGTTATAATATGCACCTATATATGACCTAGCAATCCCATTCCTAGATATTTATTCTAGAAAAAAAAAACCCTTATGCTCACACAGAAACGTGTACATGAATATTTATAGCAGCTCTATTAAAAATTGCAGAAACTGGAGACTACCCAAATGACCTCCAACGGGTGACTGTATAAACACACTGTGGTATGTCCATGCAAAGGAATTTTACTCGGCAATAAAAATGCAGTAACTGAGATGAATCTCATTTTGTTGTGTAGAAGAAACCAGTCTCAATGTCACATACTGTGTGATTCATTTTAAATGACTTTGTTAAGAAGACAAAATGTAGTAATAGAGAGCATTAGTACCTGTCAAGGGATGGGGTGAAAAAGTGGTGTGACTAAGAAATACTAGCATGAGCACGTGTTTGGGAGTGATATAAATATTATGTATCTTTATTGTTTTGGTGGATATGCAAATCTATACATGTGCTAAAATTTACAGAGCTATACCCACCAAAAAGTCAAGTTGACTAATTTTGGGGATTTCAAAAAAACAACACACAAAGACTTAAAAAAAAAAAAAAAAGGAAAAGTATGGGCATCTTTGGAGAAGTAGGACTTGCCCTGGGAATTAAAACTTAAGAGAAAGTTTCTCCCACGAAGGTTCTTTAAGAAAACACTGTGCTGCAGTTAACAACAGGCAAATAAATTCCTATTCAATTTATGGGCTCAGCATTCACCAACCCAGGCATATAGTACAACCAATTTATATTAATGAATCTTGGTAGCTCTAGGTCTCCTTCTGCTTCTATTGGAATTTTGGGTCCTGAAAAAATGTCTTTTTTCCTCAAATATTTATAATCATTCATCTTTTCATTTGGAAAGCTGTTCTAATGGTTGCTCAGATTTGACACTAGCAAAGTCAGGCCTCGATCATGTGCTATACCAAGTTGAGCTGCATGCATGAGCCTAATGGCAACTGTCTCAGTGGTATTTCAGTCAATGTCCTGCTACCAAAGTTGCTAAGATTATGGGATGGTCCGTCAACAGGTGTCACATAAATGCCCTGGAGCACTGAGGTTCTGACTCACTCCTTTTATCTTTGTGACTCTTCAGGGGTACTGCCATCCCTCTGCAGCCTGGTTTCTGTTGCCTACCTAAACCCACACCATAATTTCACCATATTTGGTTTCTTATTATTGAACCCCAATTATGATCAAATTTATCTCCTTTTTCTGAAGAGACTTCTCAGGTACTGTGCAAATCATAGTGACAATGACTATGAATCATTGTGAGAAATGAGGAATGTCAGCTAATTCCAAAGGTAAGTTTTGTACAGCTCCCTTAATAACATTCCTCAATGCAAACTGAGAATGTACATCACATTAAAATACAATGCAGAGCAATCAATTGAAAGAGATCACTCTCTAAGATCACAAGAGTTAATTCAGTGTACCAGTTTGTAGAACACTGAGAAGACTGAATGGATTTCACATCCTTTAGGTAATTCTCCTGAACTATTTGTAACTGGGCTTTAGGTGAGGGTTGGGCAGCTGCAGTGGAGAATTTGAAATTATATGTTCTGGCAAGGACCAAGAGTGTACAATGACTATAGGGTCAATTACAGAAGTAGCTGTGCTTTGAGAAATAAACCAAAACAAAACTCTAGCAACTCCATCTCAATAGATGTGAGTGAAGAAAGACATAAAAGGCAGCTTCATGATATTTTTTAGAAATGTGTTGCTGAGTCCCTCAAAAGCTGTATCAGAAGTAGCAAAAAGTGTTGTGGAATATTAGGGATCAGTACAGTGTAGTGATTGAGAAATCAACCTGAGGATTCAGGCAGACCTTAGTTGGAATCAGTCTCAGATGCCTGTTGGCTAAATTAACATGTTAATAGATTACCTTGGCAACTAGTTAATTATCTTATGTTTTACTTTCTCTTTGTGAAAAGTGACAATAATAATAGTAACATCAGCCTACATTGGTTAAGACTTATTTGAAATATGCACATATAGCCCTTCATATAATGGTATGGATAAAATACATGCTAAATAAATATTAGCAAATACCAGTAACATTTTACAAACCCATACATCCAGAATCTTGTGATCCAATTAACTTTGGAAATATTGGGGTAGATTAATTTTAGAAGGCTTTAAAAATACTTTTCAGGACCTTTAAAATGTGAATGTGCATTGTGAATCTGTGGAAAGGTAGGAGTGTGTAGCATTTCTCAAAATGAGTTGAACACAATACTTATTTCTCAGAGCATACCAAAAGAACTAGGGTGCCATGGAAGCTACTTTAATAAATACTATTGCTTTCTCTAGGAGTTTACTATAAAGTTTTATCAAAGTGGCCATTTTGACTTAGCAATTTTGATATAATCATTTTAATAAAAAAGATATGTTAATATAAGGCTTGACATAATTGCATAAAAATGACTTTTAATTACAATGTAATGTGCACAGACCGTATTCCCGATCCTCCCCCATTACAATAGCCACCTTCTACTTTATTAATTTCCATGTAATTTTGAAATTTTTTAGTCTGTATTAGTTTTATACCCCAGAAAAATATGTTGTCTAGTTTTATTTAGGTTATGTTATCTCAGTTCTTTATCTTAAAACCATCATTTAAAGGTTCACTTATGGCATTGTATTTTTCTGAAACAGCTAAGGAAAATATTTAATTGAAGATTAACTATACAGTTGACAGCTGAGTATAAGAAATCTTTTTATGGGCTGGGCGCGGTGGCTCATGCCTATAATCCCAACACTTTGGGAGGCAGAGATGGGCAGATCACCTGAGGTCAAGAGTTCAAGACTAGCCTGGCCAACATGACGAAACCCCATCTCTACTAAAAATACAAAAATTAGCTGGGCGTGGTGGTGTGTGGCTGTAATCCCAGCTACTAGGGAGGCTGAGGCAGGAGAATCGCTTGAATCCAGGAGGCGAAGGTTGCAATGAGCTGAGATCACCCCACTGTACTCCAGCCTGGGCCACAGAGTGAAACTCCATCTCAAAAAAAAAAAAGAAAAAAGAAATATTTTTTATGGACATGAATTTTCCCTTCCCCTTTCTAGTCCAGTTCCTAATATAGATTCAATCAAACAAAATTACCACAACTAAGAAGTTTACATAAGCAGATTAATTTGTCCTGTAGATTTTTAAATGGAAAGCAAAATAAATTCCATTAGTATTCTAAAATTATTATTGGAAAGTAAATAAGTATGACCATCATAATGTTTATAGAGTAATTAGTGAGTATGAGAGGGAAAATCACTCAGAATAGCAAATAATTGTTAGGAAATTAGCAAACATTGTGCTTTATATGATTGAAATTCATTTCTGAACTAAGCTGGTGTGGTGCACATGTCTTTGGTTTACACATTATTTGACATGGATGATGCCAAACTACTACATCCTCCTTCACCCCATCTCTGAGCACATGTCCTCCCTGACCCCTACCAATATGTCTGAGACTCAGTCTAATCCTTACCTCTAACCAACACTGTTCCTTCTCTCTAGCCATCTGTGTAGCCCAACCTTACCTTCAGGACAACTTCAGGGTCAGGAGTGCGCTTCAGCAATGGAATGAGGTTCAGGAATTGTTAAAAATATAAACTTAATATGTTTTTTGGTTTCTGTGACATCACATTCTCCTGTTTTTTCTTATATTTCTCTGATAGCTGCTTTTCAGATTTCCTTGCCACATCATCCTCTCTGATATAATTTCCAATTATTAAGGTTTTTAAAAAAAGTTAGTCGTATGTTCTAGCCTCAAGGACACAAGTATTCACAATGCACAAGAAAAACAGAGAGAAATTCAAACTGCCATTGCAGCTTCCCACATCCTTTCTGCCTACATTAGGACATTTGGGACATACATAAACCCATATATAATATACATAGAATTTCACTTACGTACTTGTGCATACTTACCAAAAAAGGAATCACAAACTTCTGATTTTATACTATGATAGTAATAGACTTTATGTGATGTTCTCCATAGAGAACATCTTATAGATCAACAGATTTTAGGTTTATTATAAAGCCATTCTAGGAATATTAGGTATGTCTCCTAAAATAATTATTATTACCCCTAGTTTGCTGAAGAGGAGACTGAGGTATGGAGAGCTTGAGTAACTTGCTTATCATCACATCATCAGTAAGTGGATAAGAAGAAAAAAGTTAACAGCAGGCCTGCAATTTATTCTTTCCCTTTACTGGGGAACATCCCAGGGGAAAAAAGAAGAAAGGTAATATGATCAAATCTCCTTGTAAATATGGTAACAATAGGCATGCTGGAAAGCACATGAGTAGTATTTTGTAATGAAAGAATCCTTACCTATGTAATAATAGGTTTTTATGAGGATTATAGTATAAGTTAAGCTTTAGAAAAATGCCCAACACTTGGTGAGTGCTCTCTAAATAGCAGATATTAAGATGGCTCCAGTCTAAATCTCTTTTCTTAGTTTCAGTTTCACACACCCAAATGTCTGCTTGACAACTTGAGTTAGATATTTTAAGGTAATTCCAAACTCATCCACAAAACTGAGTTCATAATCTCTTCTACCAGTCTTAAACCCCACCACAGATTCTGCTTCTGCAGCAATATTAGTGAGTAACACAGTCCAGTCATTCATCCAACAGCTCATGAGGGAAGCCTTGCAATCATTCAAGAATCGTTCTTTTATATACACCAATACTCAATTTCTGTAGATGGTTGATGTTCAAATATGCCTACTTTTCCCAGAATCCTTTGTCAACACTCAATCCAGACTCTCTTAGGCTCTTACCATGATTACTTAGAATTTCTCCCGATTCGTTTTCCAAATTCATATGCTCTACCTTTCTCCCAAAGCACAGCTTCAATCATGTTACTTCTCTACTTAAAGTGGTCAACGGTTTCCCATTGCTTTTAGAATATCGACCAAAATCCTCAGTATAGAACTATATCCCTACATCATCTGGGCTCTGCTACTCCAGGGAGACTCATTTGTGTTTCCTGTTTTTTCCTTGCCTCAATTTTTTTTCAATGTCCTGAATGATCCTTTATTCCTAGTGCCTCAGATTCCTCACACATTGTGTTCTGCATTTGGAATGATCTCACCAATCCTTGACATAGTTTACTACATTTCATTGTTTTGAGCACAGCATGGACATCACTTTTTCAATAAGCCTTTCCTTGACTCACAAGAGAAATCAGGTATTTCTATTAGAAACCTGTATTTTCTCTTCATGGCCTGCATGACAGTGAAAATTAAATCATTATGTAATTTTTAGTACAGGTGTTTTTTCCTAGGAAAAGGTAAGTTTCATAGAGGAAAAGACTGTTCACGACTGTATTTCTGAGGAACCTTAGTTTTTGGCTTTTGGTAAGATAGCATTGGTTTTTTTTCTTTCTATTTGACAATAGCAAAAATGACATGACTTGCTTTTAGTATTAATAAAACTATTTGTATATGAAAATCATATCAAGGAGGCTGCATGAAAATGTCCTGACTAGAGAAATGTCTTAATATTACATACAGGAATCATGCAATTATTTTGCAATGTAAATGCCTGGCAAATTATCCAGGAAATGTTCGTTATATGTAACTGAATTAGTTAATACATTATGTAGAATTTTTGGAGCTAAGTTATATAAATAGTGAAATACAACTGCCTGAGGGATGATTTCTGTTTTCAAAGAGTTGGTTTGAACCACAGATTCTAAGTCATATTTAGATAGTCATATTAAATTACCGCCAGTATTTTTAAGTTAAGACAGTATAACTATCATCAGTTTGGATTATAAGTCATATCTTTCTGTCAGCATAGCAGTTGGTCCTGAATCTTGATCTGACAAACATGATTTTCTGTCCCTAACATAACCAGTATTCTTAAGGAGGGGACAAGATAAGCAATAAACATTTTATAAACCAGTGTCTCAAATGATGTAAATATTCAATTTGCTCATCAATAGTGACAGGCTCTTATAGTTTTAGTGAGGTTTATACTCTGTGGAAGTATCTTTACCCAGGAGCACATTTTGAGCTTGTATCATTTGTTCCATCATTGGTTGCTGTACAGAGTCAAAGTTTGAGTAAAATGCAGCAGCAAGATGAATACAGTCTAGAAACAATCCCAATATGTTCTTAACACGTTTCTCCATATGGTACTAATAATAGTACTAATCTATTTGCTTAAATTTTGCCTCTTTCTCAGTAATGTGCTGTCCTGAGAAACATAGATTAACAATTTTTTGTAAAGGAAACCAAATACAATGTAAAGAGTATGTCCAGAAAACTGCTGAATTTATATTATACTTTAGGAAAAATAGGTGTATCTTTTAGAAAGATTAGCCTCTTACCTGAGACTATACTTAAGTTCTTTTATCAATAAAGATGTAAACTGGCAATACTTAAAACCTTTAACTTGAGTAGACACTGAACCATTTGGGTGACAAAAAGTCTCAACTGGACAATTTTTTAAAGTTGAGTTTTATAATTTAGTGGGGTATGATTACTAGTACCACATCAAAAAGAAATGGAAACCAATATAATTCTGGGCCGCTTTCTTTAGTGTAAATCTGTAATACATGTACCTTTCAATTTCTACAACTTGTTGGAACTAACACATATTTTAATATTACAGTCTGTCCACTCATTATGGCAAAGAACAACCACAAATTTCAGGGACTGGAGTTATTCCAGACAGTGGTTTTCTGATTTCCTTAGAGAATTAATTCTGGGTTTTTTCAAATGAGTCTCTGATAAGAAAACAAGCAAAAAACAAAACAAGAAAACAAAAACAAAACAAAAAAGAAAACAACTGCACATACTTATTTCACATGTGTAGAAAGCAGATAACCTCCTCTTGGACAAAGTGTAAACTGAGGACACTCAAGTTTTTGTTTCTTTTGTTGTTGTTGTTGTTTGTTTTTTGAGATGGAGTCTCACTCTGTTGCCCAGGCTGGAGTGCAACAGCACGATCTCAGCTCACTGCAACTTCCGCCTCCCAGGTTCAAGCGATTCTCTTGCCTCAGCCTCCCGAGTTGGCTGGGATTACAGGCGTGTGCCACCATGGCTAATTTTTTGTATTTTTAGTAGAGACGGGGTTTCACCATGTTAGCCGGGATGGTCTTCATCTCCTGACCTCGTGATCCACCCTCCTTGGCCTCCCAAAGTGCTGGGATTACAGGCGTGAGCCACCGTGCCCGGCCAAGGTTTTGTTTCTTAAGTGGAGCAGGCTGTTTTGTAGAAGGTGAAGACAATGTCTTGGCAGTCAGTAAACTTCATGTACAAATCCAAGTAATCTCATTTTCAGAGTCCTTGAGTAGCATTTTAAATGTTCTTCAACCAAGAATTTACCCATATTTCAAAGCCTCCTATGTGATCCCAAGATTTATTTTTCTTTGCTTCTCCAAGATGTTTTCAGTTACTTCTCCTTCCAAAATGATTTCCCTAGCTGGCTACTTTACAAGGGAGAAATTTACCTGCCACTCTGAATTAAATTCAAGGAAGACAGTTAAATACACAACCAATCGTTTATCAGACTGATGAAGCAACAGAATCAGCTAGCTCCGTTCTCAGAAGACTCCACATTTTTCATTAATACCAATGCTTGAGGGATAAAACAACAAAGTGATTGATTAAATTCTTCATTCACTTTGCATATGTAGACATTCTCAGTTTTTTACCTTCTCAGGATCAGATTTTGTTTGTTTTTTTTTTAAATTCTGTAACTAAATTATGCACTCTTTTAGGAGTAATCTGTTTTTGAAAAAAAAAGTAAATATTTTTGGAGGTTGGGATTGCCATTTTAGGGTGTTCAAGATTGCTGCTTTCTGGCAGTAAATATCCACAGAAGAAGACAAACAAGTTCACATCATGAATCTTCTGGTAGTGTCATAGGACTTGAAAAGATGCTGGCCTGTAATCTGTATATAAATTTACTAGTTTTATTACTGGTAATTATAGCCAAATATCTTCACAAATCAGCAATGTTTATCACAGATGATGAGTACTATAATCTAACAGTATATTTGTGTGCCTTTATCTAAAAAAAACAAACTAAACAAACAGACCCCAAAATTCCACAATATATTTCTCTCACATCTTTTTCTTCTATAGAATGAAGAAATAAATCTCTCAGACTATTTAGGAAGAAATTTTACATGTAGACCAGGTACTATGAATGAGAGACTTCTATGTGGATTTTCTGGGTATGATAGAATCTGTTTTAACACTTCACAGCTAAATCAGAATCATTAATAACAAGGCAGTGCTAAACCTGTGTCTTCAGGAAGATATAGAAGAAATTCACTCCTAAACCATGAGGGTATCAACACTATGTGGATTCACAAATGATTCAGAACTTCTTGACCTCTTAGATTATAAAAAGATGAATGTTCTTAGTGGAATAAGGAATTTTGTAACAAAATCCACCCAAACGTATGATGTATGTATTGATTTTGTTGATAAAATTCATGAGAGTCCAAATTATCTCCCAGGAAGTCCAAGTAGTGTGGACTTCTCAATCTAAAGCCTTTGCTTGATTCTCTTATCTCCTATCCTATTGCCCAACTTGATACAGAAATCATGTAAGTGTAGACCTGAAAGAGCTCAAAGGCATTATGAAATCAAAATCTTCCACCCTTATTTTCTCCAATAATGAAATTTTAGTGACTTTTTGACATAAAATTGATACCAGACCTTATGTCAAGACCATGTGCTCCTTGATTGTACAGTCATTGTCTTATTCGTCTCTGAATTGCTACCACTCAGCACAACACCATACACATTGTAGACACTCCATTATTTTTGAATGAACACAGTTAATTAATAAATGACTCCTGCTTGCCAAGTGGGAGGGTTAATATTGTCAACTTGATTGGATTGAAGATGGGAAGTACTGTTCCTGGCTGTGTCTGCGAGGGTGTTGCCAAAAGAGATTAACATTTGAGTCAGTGGACTGGGAAAGGCATATCCACCTTCAATCTGGATAGGCACAATTTAATCAGTTGCCAGGAAGGTTAGAACAAAAGCACGCAGAAGAATGTGGAAAGACTAGACTGGGTTCCTGCCAGTGGGTTCATGGTATTACTGACTTCAAGAACGAAGCCATGGACCTTCACTGTGAGTGTTACAGCTCTTAAAGATGACACGAACCCAAAGAGTGAGCGGTAGCAAGGTTTATTGTGAAAAGCAAAAGGACAAAGCTTCCACAGTGTGGAAGGGGACCTGAGCAGGTTGCAGCTGCTGGCTGGGGTGGCCAGCTTTTATTCCCTTATTGTCCCCGCCCATGTGCCATTTCTGTCCTATCACAGTGCCCTTTTTTCAATCCTCCCCACGATTGGCTACTTTTAGAATCCTGCTGATTGGTGCGTTTTACAGAGTGTTGATTGGTATATTTTACAGAGTGCTGATTGGTGCATTTTACAATCCTCTTGTAAGACAGGAAAGTTCCTCAAGTCCCCACTCAACCCAGGAAGTTCAGCTGGCCTCACCTCTCAGGACTTCACCTTGTGATTGCATGAGTCAATACTCCTTAATAAACTCCCCTTTATATATACATCTATCCTATTAGTTCTATCCATCTAGAGAACTCTGACTAATACACCAACACAGATACTGTTTTTTAACCAGTCACTTTAAAATGTGATATCTGGACCATTCACATCAGCAACTCTTTGGAATTTTTGGAAATGTCAAATATTGGTCCCCAATACAGATATAATGGACCAGAAATTCTGGGTTTTAAATAGTCCTGCAGTGATTCTGATGCACACTGACATTTGAGAACAAATGCTAAAGGAGTAGTGTTCAACCCTAGTTACTCATTAGAACTACCTAAAGAAATTTAAAAACATACCAATACCTGAACTTCATCCCAGAACAATAAGTTCAAAATATCTGTGGTTGAGTCTTTGTACTCATATTTTAAAAAACTCTAAGATAATATAATTAGGTGTAGCCGAAGCAGCAAATCACTATTCTCATCCCAAGTTGTGTGTGTGTGTGTGTGTGTGTGTGTGTGTGTGTGTGTGAGAGAGAGAGAGAGAGAGAGAGAGAGAAATAGCTAGGCGTCAAAGTCTATGAAAAAATTAAATTAACTGGTTCAAATGTAGCTATAGTCACTGTAGTATCATTAAAATTGTCCTCCCAAATTCACTTCTCTCTATTTCAATCGCTTTCTTCAAACCTTATTCTTCCTGAATTTTTTTCTTCTTCTTCTTTTGCAATCTTCCTCCAATAACCCTTAAATTATAACCAATTTCTCCAGCCAGATTCATAAAAAATTACAAAGACATATTCCTAAAAGACTGGGGGAAAATTTTATTTTTTTCTGTTTACTGTAATACCTAACTTCATTCGTAGACTTTTTTGTTGTTGTTTCAGGTATAAAACTGGCTATCTCATTAAATTTTGTTTTTAGGTTTCTCCCCCAAGTAATATACACCAACAGGTTTGATAATGAAATACTTTGTTTCATTAGCTGTAAAGGTCTGTATTAAAGTAAGGTATTATTATTATTATTAATTGGGAAGTAAATTCCTGGAAGATAGATAACATGCTTATTTACTTTGGTATCCAACACTTGAAAAAGCCCTGGGCACTCCAGAGTTCAACTAGGCTAGTTTTAATAGTATTTCATTGATTAAATTTTTCTGTGGACATAAAATCAACGCAAATAAGAACTTTGAAACCGTGACTTTAATAACTGAGTTATAAGTTATAATAAGATAGTGATAGAATCATATATAAGGTATAATGGATGTAAAAGAAAAGTAATAGGACATTTTCATAAATTGATGGCAGGATAGCAATAATGATAACTGGAAGAATAAAGCATATCTTAGAAAAAACATGAAAAATAGTACTTCAAAAATATAACACTTTCATTATATACTCTCAATAAATATAGATTATAATAATGGTGATGAAAATAATGATGAGAAAAAGGAGGAGGAAGGCAAGGAGGACAAGGAGTTTGATTGAGGCATTCTGTCTACAATCTATGCTAAACGCAGTTCCTAAGAGTTCCTTTACCTACTGCCAACCCCCTCACCCTGAAAAAAAAAAACCAATATGAATAACTCAACAATTGAGACATTGAATTCAGGAATATTTGAAATAAATGCTATTTCTGTCCTTGATTTTTCCGTCTGACTTGAGGTAGGTTAAATTACTTTTCTGAGACTGTTTTTCTTATGTGGGTTGCTGTGGAATTTAAATAAAATCATGTACATAAGCTTCCTTATAGAACGCCTAGCATATAATAGACAAACAAATAATTTGGATTATCTTCTCTCTTTTTTTTCTTGAAAACATTCATGCACACATTTAAGTAAAATTATAAGTGTTGTTTTATTTCTACTGATTTGTGAGAGCAAAACTTAGAACATAGGATCAACATTTTTAATAGCATTTCTAATCATATTCCCTTGTAAACTTTTGGCCTAAGATCTGATTCTGTTTTGTGTGTTCTTTGGTGATTATTTCACACTTGTCTGAGGAGAAAAAAAGATATTTAAGAATTTAAAAAATGCTGAATTCTACCCTGCTCATTTAGAATTTCAGTAGTCAGAGCATCACCATTATCATATGTTATTTATGGGTAAAGAACTGTGAAAAGGTTTGATCCTCCTTATCCTTTCCCAGAATATTGTATTTGAATAACTACAATAATTTAGAGTAAAGCATTCTCCCTTATATTTTACCAACAACCCCTTTGACCTTCTCAAGAACATTAGTGCTATGAAAGAAATAATTTTCCCCTACTTTGATGTGTAGTACAAGTTGTCTTAAATAATTTGTCATGAAGGCCCTTTTGCAGAAACAAAACCAACAATAGGAAAGGCTATTTCCCATTACCAAGGTGGAATGACTCGGACTGCAGATGAAAAAGTGATTTATATAAATGAAAGAACATACCTAGACCACATAGAAAAATTCTTCTGGAGTGATCATCATGAAGTTGATTATGTCTTCTTGCTATTTCAGTAGAAATAAAAAATAAAGCTATTCTCCCCTGACTCTCAGCAGTATTTGAGGAAGAACTATTAATGCAAATAGCTATATAGTATTCTTTGAAATAAATTTATTTTCAATACATTTGAAATATTTCATTTGATCACTATTATTAGTTGTGTTTAGGGATATGTTACAGTAGAAAGAAACTCAGACTGAGAATATGGAGACTTAGTTTTATCACTGGCTCCACTCTCTCACTAGTTAGCTGTGTATTTCTGGGTCCCAACTGACTCATCTATAAAAGTGAGAAGAATATGTGATCTCAAACAGCACTTTCAAACTTTAACATTCTGGAATGTATTAAGACTCTTTTCAAAGTTTACTCATTTCCTTGATTCTTGGTTGCTTTGGAAATCCTTAAATCATTGATAATTGTTTTCATACTTGAAGGCATATCAAAGCTTACCCTCTAGGGTGTTTAAAGCCTGCATATGTAGTTTGAGAGTTATGAAAACACTCCAATGATAACAAGGTATTAAATTTAAAATAAGTGTGTGGTTGGATATTACCCACAACACTGAAAAGGAAATGAAAGTAATGGTCCAATGGCTTGAATTCATTAGGTTCTGCCTGAGACAGGATTTACATATGCATCTCTTGTGAAAGGATAAGAAGGGGAATCAACTCCCCACTTCCCCATCCCTTCTAAATGTCTACCAAATGCCGTTGTTTAATGTTTAATGAATTCCTACAGGTAGATGGCAAAAGCCATAATATAATTAGCAAGGTCAACAAAGAAGAAAACTCAAGAGGCCCAGTGGAGTATGGCATATTACTTAGGAGAAATGAAAAGGCTGAAATCTATTAAACATTAAGGATGTTTGCAGAGTATTTCCCTTGAGGTATTAGAGACTTTAGGGTTCCTCCTTGGCAGGTTTCTTTTTTACTTCCAGATTCTTAAAAGAAGGATAAAAAAGTGCATTTGTCTGGCACAGAAATTAAAAGGAGGGGATGATGGCTGTATAGTATGAACAGTCCATAAATATTGCATAGGAATTTTTACCTTAAAAATGAAAAAAACTCATCATACCATAGTCTTGCAGCCAAATGAACTTGGGAGAAGAGAATTGGGGGAGGATGGCAGATTGCTCACAGAATTCCAACATCCTTAACAAATCCACAGCCATGCTCCCTACTGAGTGTTGAGCATGGAGATGCCAAGAGGAATATGCTAGGGCTGAAAAATGGCTTATACTATAGACCCTATTCAGAGGACAAGAGAAAGAGTGTATGGAAGAGAGTGAGACAAAAAGAGAGAAATATGTAAGAAATGGGAGTGGGGAAAGTGACTAATGTACAGTAATGCAGAAACTAATTTATATGCTTGGCCAGATGGGGCTAAATATAACTTGGAAATGATGTAGAATATTACCAAAAATTTAGCTAAACTACTTGAAATGCAATTAGCAGTCATTTTACTCTGTGACCAGGTTTCTTTCATTATCTGGAACTTATTTTTCTTAGAATAAGGTTAATATTTGTAGAAGCATTAGTGCATTAAAACATAGCACTTGGGACTTCTATGCGTTATTAATGCCTCTCATCCTTCTCCCAACTTCTAACTTGCCTTCATACCTAGCTAATGTAAAGAAAGAGCCAGAAAGTTCAAAACTAATCATTTTTGTACTTGCAACAAAGAAACCAATGTGGGTGTTAACAATAATTGAATGCTTAATGATTTATAATTAGTAATTGTTCTCTCACCATCTTCTGAATTCATTAGAATTGTTTCTTTCCTTAAAAGAAGCCTATATGTGTTAGAAATAAACCATATCTTTATTGTGATGGTAAGGGCGCATCTCTGTCCAAAATTATTGAAATATACATTTAAAAGTAGATTTTATAATGTATGCACATTACACCTCAAGAAATAACTTATTTAAAAGTCCAGAACTTTAAAAAATATATAGTAAAACAAAAGAGTTAATGTGTCAGTAAAAGAGAAAATAACTTTGGGCCTGATACGTATCTGTACACTGTGACACCCTCCTGAAAGATTGTTTACAGCTGGCCTCCACTCTCGGTGGTGGGTTGGTACAGTGGAGCTGTATTGATTGTTAATTATTTTTACTGTGACCTCTGAATTAATCATAAGAATCCAAAATTAACCTAACTATATAAAAGAGGTAAACAAGATAATAATACATTCATTTAATAATTCATCACAAATGAAACCAAAATGAGATAGACATCAAGGGCAAAATCAGTTTGGGATATACATTATAAAGTCTTTTCAGTGCTGTTTATTGAAATTATATCTGTATTTCATTATTTTTAAGCCCATTATGAGCACAATGAAGGAATATAGAGCTTACTTTTAGATAGAACAGAATGCATATTCTGATTTTGACAAACACTTTTTTAATCTGGTTCCTCAAAAGTGATGTTATTATTATTTTATTATTTATATCAAAAACTTTTTATAAAGGTTAAATGAAATAAACCAATGTCTGGCTCATAGACACTAAAGCAAATGTTCATGCTATTATCCTCTTTTGATAACACTTAAGTACATTTGGGAGAATGAAGGTCTTTAGAGGCTCATGCCCATCTACACTGACAACAGAATGCTTTTCAATTTTTTTGTATATGTGGACCATCGTCCAAAGAAACACAGCACAAATGGCAGTCAAATAAATTACCCCCTCCACCGCAACACAAGGCTATGCACTAGTTTATATGATTTTTCCTTTGGTAAATTGAACCCAGAGTCAAAAATTAAGTCAAACATGTCAGAAATAATCCCTTGTTTATTTTTACTTTTTATGTGTCATTTGAAGAATGGGAACAGGCATTTTAAACATTATCAAAGTGGCACCACATACTTGCTCACATTACTGATTTGAGATACAAGAATTCCTGAAAGAAAATCAATTTCAAACATGGAGCAATACTATGTTTTGCTATAAAACTATAAATCTTTGGCTGAACATTTTTATAGATCATCTTCTATATCATTAATTTATATCATACTGTATACAGCAATTTGAAATCTTCAGTTAGCACCAATCCCCCATAGCAAGAGTTCATTTAAGTGGTAGTCCAAAATAATAGCAATTAGCTTTCAAACGTGTTTGAATTTAATACTTACAATGCTTATTTCCTGGAAACATGATTGGATACAGTCTAAGCCATATGTACTCTGTTACAGACTTTGATATTAAGTTACCTCCTACCATACTATGTCTACTACCACCTCTCAAATGATTCTGTTATCACTTCATTCTACAACTGCCATCTTCATCCCCAGCAAGCTCAGATGCATTGCCACTCTTAACACTATCTGCATTACCACCCCATCTTCACTGCCTAGCTTCAGCACTACTTTTTTCCTTCTTCCTTGAGGATTCCTTTACTTCTAACATGTTTTAAAAGATATAAATAACAATGATAGTATCCCTGTATTATTTCTTCATGAATATCTCCCATAATTTTCCAAGCCCAAAATGGAGTTTATTCTCCATCCTCTCAGGATACTTAGCATATGTGTTCCGAAGAAAGGATTTCACAATGGAGTTATTTGTAGGGTGACATTACTTATGATTTAAAAGAGATCTAGGTTTTTGTCCATTTTTAGGTTCTTTTTTTTTGCATGACTTAGCATTAGATTGGCAGTGGAAACAAAAATACTTTTTGAACAATCAGGTTTTTCATGGTTAGCAATCCAGGTGTTTTAAAAATTTTATTTACTATTCTCTAGCCAGCCAATGCAATAGGGAGAAAGTTTAGCCTTCTACCAATGATCACAGAGCTATTACCCATGGCTGAAGTTTCCATCAAATACATAAAAGCTTCTCCCCATGTGTACGATGAACAAGGGAAACTATAATAGACTTTCAGAGTTCTTCCTACTCTAGTATTATATGATCCTCTTTTATAATCAAAAGGAACTCTATGTTTTCAGTGACTTTGAATCTAAATATAGTTTTCACAAACTGAAAGACTTTCCCATTTTAAAACCTAGAAGATTTGCCCGACCGAGAATCTGTTAATTTCAGGAATTCTGTAAGAGGATTTTAGCAAGAGATAGTGACTATTGACAAAAATATGGTAATTTTGTTGGAGTTTGGAGTGCCTTCATGTATTCTTGCTTATGGGTTCAAGCTAATGAGGACAATATTCACAAAGTTAAAAAACAAAATTAAAGTAAGTTTTCTAAACTTGTGGTAAAGCTGCGTATTAGTCCATTTTTGGACTGCTAAAAAGAAATACCCGAGATTGGGAAATTTATAAAAGAAAGGGGTTTAATTAACTCACAGTTCTGCATGGTGTGAGAAGCCTCAGGAAACTTACAATCATGGCAGAAGGGGAAGCAGGCACCTTCTTCACAAGGCATCAGGACAGAGTGTGAGCATGTGAAGGAAGAACATTCAAATATTTATTATTATTTTTTGAGATGGAGTGGAGCTCTGTCACCCAGGCTGGAGTGCAGTGGTCTGATCTCGGGTCATTCACTGCAACCTCCACCTCCCAGGTTGAAGCAATTCGCCTGCCTCAGCTTCCCCAGTAGCTGGGATTACAGGTGTGTGCCACCACGCCCGGTTCATTTTGTACTGTTGGTACAGATGGGGTTTCACCGTGTTGGCCAGGTTGGTCTTGAACTCCTGACCTCAGGTAATCCACCACGTCAGCCTCCCAAAGTGCTGGGTTTACAAGCGTGAGCCACTGCACCCGGCCTTAAACACTTAGAAACCATCAGATCTCCTGAAAAAACACTCACTATCACGAGAACAGCATGGGGGAAAATGCCCCCATGATCCAGTCACCTCCCACTGGGTCCCTCCCTCCCTCAACATGTGGGGATTATGGGGATTACAATTCAAGATGAGATTGGGGTGGGGACACAGCCAAACCATATCAAGTTGGATTGGAGAATGTAGCTTGGACCAGCAGCCTCATTGTTGGCTTCTGCTTTGCTGAGTTGAAGACAAAGCGATTTAGAACAAATGCCTATTCTAACTCACTTATTTAGTCAATCCCAAGTAGAAAAGAGCAGGGACAATCCTAGCCTCATTCCAATTTTACTATTTCCAAGAGACTTTGTTTAGGTGGACCTGATGCATGGACCTTGAAAACCAGTGCATTTCTTACTTATCCTTGAGGAAAAATGATACCATTTAGTATTAAGAATATGGCCCAATTAGATCAGTTCCCCTAGCAAAGAAGACAAGTAAGTAAGCTATGAGTTTTCATGGCTATTAAACCATGAGGTGTTAAGAAATATATAGGCTTTAAGAAAAGAAGAACAGTACCCAATACAAATCCCTGTAGGGAGGGAAGCAGATGTCTCTTTTTGTGTGGTCTCTCCTTCACGATTATGAAGGAATGAAGGTACACCCCATAGGAATCAAGGACATACATCTTTTGTTACCTCTTCAAATTCCCCTGTGAGAAGACATTAAAAACAAAAAATGTTTAATATCTGAGAGTGAGACATGCTCCAAGGAAACATGATTTTAATCATTATTTTTCATCTTATCAGAATTGGATTCCCTAGTACTTAATATGATCTTGGAGATAAAATGCCCCTTTCTCTTCACTCCAGTGCACCAAATCTAACAGATGTAAATATTCTAAATGAAGCTGAAAGATAATACTGTGTGTCTCATAGATAAAATCTTGTCTACTAGAGCTTACTCATACTGTGTGGTCATGAAGCAGTCAGAAATGAGATAAATGAATGAATACATGATAATGTCTAAGAGATTATGCTAAAGGAATCAACAAACTAAAAAACAAAGGATTTCATTAAGTCTAAGGTCTGAGCACCCTGCCAAAACAGGGAAGCAAAATTAAAAGTTCATAAGCTGAATAGATTTAGTAACACAAGGTGAATAGTGAATAAAACATACATGCTCACTGCCCCTCCCTTTCAACAGTCCTCTAAATGACAATAAAATAGTAAAGTATAAAATCCACAAGGATGACAGAAATAGATGGGAGACCACAGGCAATGAGAAATGTAAGTTGTTAAAGTAATAGGAGCTGTTATACTAGATAGGTAAGTTCCAGTTTCTCAGTGGCACATCACAGTAGAAGCTATATTTTTTCTTATCCAAAGTCCTAATGGATATTCCTGCCTGGCTGGCAATTCTCCAAGAAATGATTCAGAGACACAGACTCCTTCTATATGTGGCTCCTTGTATTGGTCATCTCAGACTGCCATAACACAATACCACAGACTACATGTCTTCAACAACAGAAATTTATTTTCTTACCATTATGGAGACAGGAGTTCTGAGATCAGGACGTCAGCATGGTTCTGTTGAAGGATCCTAGCTTGCAATCAACTATCTTTGTGCTGTGTCCTCACATAGTGGAGAGAGAGAGCGCTTTAATTTTTTTTAATAAGAAGAATAATATTATCAGATTAGGGAACCAACCTATGACTTCATTTAACCTTAACTGCATTCTACAGTCCCTATATCCAGAACAGTCACACTAGGTTTTAGAGCATAATATGGTTTGGCTCTGTTTCCCCACCCAAATTTCACCTTGAATTGCGATAAACCCATGTGTCAAGGGAGGGACCAGGTGGAGGTAATTGAATCATGGTGGCAGTTTGTTTCCCCCATCCTGTTCTTGTGATAGTGAGTGAGTTCTCATGAGATCTGATAGTTTTATAAGGGGTTTCCTCCTTTGCTCAGCACTCATTTCTCTCTCCTGCCACCCTGAGCAGAGGTGCCTTCTGCCGTGATTGTAAGTTCCTGAGGCCAACCCAGGCATGCAGAACTCTGAGTCAATTAAACCTTTTATTTATAAATTACCCAATCTCTGGTATTTCTTCACAGCAGCGTTGAGAATGGACTAATACAGGGCATCAGCATATTTCAGTGGGGAGGGGGCGCAATTCACAATTGCACAATCACCCATAGCACACCTCCATCTTATGTATGGCTTCCAAAATTATTTCAGAAGGAAGAGTGGAAGAGAATGCAGTTACATGTCAAAGGCCACACTGCGCAAGACCTGTGCATGGCATGCATTACCTCCCTTGTGTTTCATTACCACGACTCATTTGCATGGCTATACGGCAGGCTCAGAAATATAAACCAGCTCTGTGTCCAGGAATGAAGAAAACATAGTTGCTTAGAGATAACTTGTCTTTGTTACAGGATGTTAAGAGCAGATGGATAAGTAGGAACTGACTCAGAAAACAGAAGAAAGCAGATATCCAAACCTGGCAGGAGGATAGGAAGAGATCAACAAAGTGGAAAACTAAACTGAATTAAACTCAGAAAGCCTCAGAGATTAGGGCCATTAAGAATCTCTGAAATGTAAAGGTAAGGCAAAGCTGAAAAGAGGATCATAGAAAACTTGGATACATAAATATTAGACTTCCAGATATTTTGCTCCATTCCACCTAGTCAAGTGACTACTTATTCTCATTTCCAAAATATAATGGAGTTTACTTAGCAGAGATGTTTGGACGGCTGAGAATAGAGAAGAGATCATGCTGATAACAACGGAATATTTGAAAGTCAATGTGCATAGTGCTGAGAACTACTATAGTCTCTTTCTGTTTATTAAGCTGAAAAAAAAACACTAGCATCCAGGATTACACTATGTCTACCTCCAGAGGTGAAGATTACCCTCAGGCTCAGGCCCAAAATTAAATGCTTATAGACACTCAATTGTGGAAAGCCCTTCCAATAAAAAAAAATACCAATTACTATCTAATCACTCTCTAGTTGACTTAGGTACACAATGAGTGCCCTCATTAGTGTGTCCTCCTGCCAAATTTCATTTCAGCTTTTATATGTTTTACTCTGAACCATGCACCATCAGCCAAGGATCAACATACATTGGAGGAAATTCTCCAGTGTAAAACAAATGAGCTTGTGAGAAACAGAGACAATACAGAGAGCAGAATAAAAGATTTTTTAAAACAGTCTATAATACCCTCAGGAGATAAAATATTACATACATTAAAAATAACAGAATATAAAAAAATTCATAGCAGAAATAATATAATGATAAACAAGAAGAAAAGGCAGGAGCAAAAGAAGTTGATTAGTGATTAATGCTGTGTCACTTCCTCACCCTGTTTTTAACATCAAGCTTACACATCCAGCTCAGGAGCTTCTGCAGAGGGTGGTGACCCACTGGAACACTTATTAGAAAGTCAGACTGTGTAACAAAGTGAAACCATTTATATAAAGGCTTTCATTGTTCTGTTTTTTCCCCTGCCCATTCATGTTAAGTATGTTTCTTTCTCCTTCCCTATATTTTATCTTTAGTGTGGCCCTAAATTAAAACCTGTGTAGTCCAAAGACAACAAATTTTTCAGTTAAAAGGAAGAAATGTGTATATGTATGTGTGTTTCTGTGTGTTTCCCTACCACTTACTAAATGGGCAATGTTGGCCGATAACTTAAATTTATTGAACTTCAAATTGTTCATCTGAAAAGCAGGATTAATAATGCCTATTTCATATATTATTAAGAAAATTACATGAGCTAAAGTAAGGCACCCTGTCTAGTACAGTGCTGATATGGTTTGGCTTTGTGTCTGCACCCGATCTCATCTCTAATTGTCATCCCCACATGTTGAGGGAGGCACCTAATGGGAGATGATTGGATTATGGGGCAGTTTCCTCCATGCTGTTCTTGTGACAGTGAGTTCTTATCAGATCTGATGGTTTTATAAGTTGTGCTTTCCCCTGCACTCCTCTCTCTCTCCTGCCATCTTGTGAAGAAGGTGCCTGCTTCCCCTTCCGCCATGATTGTAAATTTCCTGAGGCCTCCCCAGCCTGTGGAACTGTCAGTCAATTAAACCTCCTTTGTTTATAAATTACCCAGCCTCTGGTAGTATCTTTATAAAAGTGTGAAAATGGACTAATACGAGTGCCTAACATAAAGAAAGATGCTGAACAATATGAAGAAGGTTGTCTTTTCTTTCTTCCTAAGAGTGTGTGAAATTCTGTGTCATATTCCATTGAAAGGGAGACCCAGTGTTAACTATATTACAATAGATGGTGTTGTTTGACCTGTTGAAGGAAAACATTTCTGTCATTCAGCCAGTTCCTTGTCATTAAAAAAGGATAAACGACTGATTTGGCAGCTTTCTTAAAAACAAAACAAAACAAAAACAACAACAAAAACGAGGATTTGGCATTGTCTACCTGTAATCTAAATTAATTTGTTACTAAATGTAAACTGTCCCTTTGCCCTTATAAATTTTTATGGTCAAATAGTTAAGAATGCCATAAATAAACACTATGATGATTTAGAGAAGGTAATTTATTTGATTTTCAAGGCCAAGTCCATAGTTGTCTTAATGTAAGTGTGAGCTTCCTGTGCAGAGTATCTTCCCTTCATGTACAATGAGGACAGAATGAATTACACTCCTATTTATGAATTATATTGAATTAGTAAGCATTATCTTTATGAATTCTACATTTAACAAATAAAGCTTTTCTTAGCAATCTAAGTAATAGAGGTACAGTCAGAGAACAAAACTCTAATCCTGCTTTCATCTTGAATGAATAGAGTCCTATTATTCATAGCATTTCACCCTATACACTCTGTGCCATAGAACAAATTGCTAGAATTTTGAAGAAAGCCAAACACACTTTTCTTTTCACTTTATAATGCTTGTTTGAGAAACTCATTAAAGACTGAAAGATCATCAGTCCAAGCACACGTGTCACATGGGAAAAATAGGTATAGTTACTCCAGAGAGCACCATTTCTTCCATACTCAATAATCAGCTAACATTCAAATCATAAAGAGGAATTCCCTCTCTGCAGCAGTTAAATATATAGTCAGATATAACATATGTGAAGCAGAGGCTGCAATTTTAGCCCAAACAGCCATCCCAGAAAGAATGCTGAGGGAAGTGTTGTCTAGATTCTCCTCCCAATTGCCAAGTGCTTCTCTGTCAGTGACCTGGGAGTGGGAGGGAATATTGGAACTTGGTTTAAATAAAATCACAACCCCTAATTGTACAGAAAGAATACAGCTGACCAGCTGAAATAACAAATTTTAATTAGATTCTTTGCAGCTATATGTCTTTGATGTGATCTATGTTCAATAAATCTCAACAGCCCTGTGTTTTCGTTGTTGTTTTTCCATCTTCTGGTGCATGGGTTAAGCTTATATAACATACTTGATTGATAGGAGCACAGATTGGGAATGGGAGAGGGAAACCAACCAAATTCTTTACTATTTCTACCAGTGATTTTAGAAAATTGATATATCCCTTCTGAGGCTGAGTTTCCTCTCGCTATTAAGCTGTAGTAAAACTAGACTTCACTGTACCTACTTTCCAGTAAAAATCTCTGATCCCTATTTTCTTATCTCATAGTTCAGGGTCCCCAGGTTCCAGGCCCCAGGCCATGGACTGGTACCAGGCTGCATAGCAGGAGGTGAGTGGCAGGCCAGGGAGTAAAGCTTCATCTATATTTATAGCCACTCCCCACTGCTGGCGTTACAGCCTGAGATCCTCTGGCAGGAGGATTCCTGTCACATCAACAGTGGCATTAGATTCTCATCGGAGTGTAAACCCTGTTGTGAACTGTGCATGTGAGGGATCTAGGTTGCATGCTCCTTATGAGAATATAATGCCTGATGATCTGTCACTGTCTCCCATTACCCCCAGATGAGACTGTCTGTCAAGTTGCAACAGAATAAGTTCAGGGCTGTCACAGATTCTACATTATGGTGAGTTGTACAATTTTTCATTATATATTACAATGTAATAATAATAGAAATAAAGTGCACAATAAATGTAATGTGCTTGAATCATTCCGAAACAATCTGCTGCCCCACCCCAACTTGTGGAAAAAATTGTCTTTCATGAAATCGGTCCTTGGTGCCAAGAGGGACAACTGTTACAGGGTCTTCGTTGAGAAGGGTAACATTTAAATTATTTAGATTCCTGAAACTAGAATAGAATATCAATGACAAGATATCATTTCAGGATGGTCATGTTCTTTTTAAACAATATATTATTTATTCATTAGTTTAGTTGATACATATGTGTTGGTCACCTAGCATATATGAGACACTGGGCTAGGGCCTGGTATTAAGAATCAAGTTGATTGTATCTTTCCTTTATGGATCTTATGGTTCAATTGGAGGGGAGAAAATTAAACAAGCAATTCAAGTTTCATGCATGCTGTGATGTGAAAATTTAGGATGTCATAGAAGCACCTGTTTGGGGGAGAGGGATCAACAATGCACTGAGGCCAAGAGACTCAAGAAATTATTTTTAATTACATATATTTAGCCACAAATATTTATTGATCACTTTCATCAAGAATTTCAATGGAATATGGTGATTAGAACAATTTGAAAACTGCTTTAAAAGTAAGGAAATGGAAAAAAAAAAAGGACAGATATTCTAAGAGGATTAGGTCTAAATAAAGGAAAGAGAAATGGGGTGCCAGCAAAAGTGGGATGTGGAGAATAGTTTGAGTTGTTTGTGATCTTTTATAAAATATTTTGAGAAAGAAGAACAGGAACATGATTAAAACTTCTAAAGTATTACGTAAGTTAATATTACACAAGTAATTAATGTTCATGGTAAGAAATACAAATCTGAAAAAAAATTTGTAAAATTCACATATAATCCTACTACCTTGATATAAACAGTAGTACTGTTGTGTCTGATCTCATGTGTGTGTATGTATATGCGTACATACACACATATACACACATATAAATATGTGTGCTTCATTTTTATTAATATATCTTCATTTTTTACATATTATAACATTTTTTAATAAAAATGTATATTGAAAATATATTCAGTTCAATAAAAATGTACCTAATTATTCTTAATGGCATCACTTTGTATTCCATAGTTGTCATTTTATCATTCTTCTATTACTGAACAATTGGGAAATTTTCTCTCTTTTTTTTTTTGAGACGGGTTCTTGCTGTTTCCCAGACTGGTCTTGAACTCCTGGGTTCAAGTGATCTTCCTGCCTTGACCTTCCAAAGTGCTGGGATTACAGGCGTGAGCCACCACATCCTGCCAGGATAGTTTTAAATGTTCATAAATATAAACGATGCAATTATGAGTCATACACTTGTGATTACTTCATTTGGATAATTGCACACTTTTCCCAATATTGCTTCAGGCTAAATTTTTAAAAGAATCTTAGATTTGCACTAAAATTTGCATCTGAGAATGTATACTCTAAGGTTGCCACCTTAGAATATATATTCTCTAATACATAAGATATGCACTTGGAAAGCCAATACAAAGTAGCTAACCCCAGGTCTTGCCTGATTTAGCTCCAACTGGGCTTGGGAAAGATAATGGGGTCTCAATGAACAGTGGCTGAAAACCGTTATTTGAGCACTTGGGAGGCTACAGAAATCCTCTCCAATAATAAGTGTTCAGGACAGAGGAGAAATAGGCAAATAGCTAATTAAACAAGGTTCATCAGAGAGACAGCCATATGAGGGGAGAGGTTAGAGGGCCAAGCTGGCATTGACATTTGTGAAATGAGGAACCCACAGAGTCTCCTGCTTGAGAAGGGGATGGTTTGACTGGATTGTTGTTATTAAGCTGGTTCTGGACTGGAAGACTGACAGACTGGCAACTATTTACCAGGTTATATTTTGGGATTCTTGGCTTGGAAAAAGCTCAGCATTTGGCCACACTGGTTAAGCCAACACCAAAGGGGAAAAATAACAATATGACAAAAGCAAAACAGGTTTCTGAACTATCAGCATCACTTTCTAGTATTTCACATTAGATAATAATTATGAATTTGCTTTCTCTTCCTCAGAAGGTTATGACTGCCAAAGAATGTTGTCTAGAAGTTACCATAAAATACTTAAAGTATACTTAAAGAAGATCATTTAATCAGAACAACGGCAACAACAATAATGATGCAGGATAAAGTTATTTATTTTTGATGGTATCTGTTATGTTTAATTGTTATAACCAATTAAAATAGGTTAGAGATAAAGATGCAGTTATGTCTTCCAAATGAATTTCTGAAGTACATTAATTCAGAATGAATGCGGAGGTAGCAAAGTGCCAGCATATTATACAGCCAGTTTTTTAGAAGTCAGCATTTAAAAATGATATTAACATATAAAATGTTTAAATGGGCTGTAAAATATTACAGAGCATGATTACTTATACATAAAATATCCCACAATATGGTAACACTTTGTTTATAATTATTATGAAATTTTTCATCTATGAAAACTGCATTCACGTTATGTTGATTTTTTAAAAATTGACAGGGCACGTGTGTGGTCAATAAGTTTTGATGTTATACTCCTTTGAGCTGCTTTACTCCTAAAGAAAACAAGCAGCCTCATATTTTGTGTTTGACAAAATTTTAATTGATATTCTTTAAATGAATTAAGTTGGGGAAGTACCATAAACTCTAGACCCTCTTTGAAATTCACAATGACACTTGCCTATTAAAACATCTGCAAAGTTCTGCAGTAACTCTCATTTACCAAATGCTTATTAGACACTACCAGGCACTGTATTAGCTGCCTTACATGTCTGATAATCACAACCTACAAAGTTTACATTAGCTTTGCTTTGCAGAAAGGAAACAGATTGGTGAGTTAATTTCCTACATATTAACCTGTGTGTTAATACCTACATATTAACAAGTTAGGGAGATCTAGAATTATAAGTGTCTAACATCAATGTCCATGTTCTTTCTACAATGTGTTTCCATGCATGAAAACTAAATAATTCATAATTTGGTATATATTTATATTCAGTGAGTAATTAAGAATTTCAAAATCAAATTGTGTAATAAAACCAGGCTTTGAGTTTTTTCTAAGAATTGAGACGCATCCCCAAACTAGGATATATGCCTGGTCTATGTGTATGCAGGGCACCTGGTGCCTTTGAGTTTATTGACCCTTATGGTTCTCCTTTGTAATTAGTTTGTCTGTACACACATGGAATATGTTTCCACAGCCAGGCACATGTCAAGGGCCCCTTGAAGTCTGGGATGATATCTGGATCATCAACATATTATCACAGCCAATCAATGAATGGCTGGCATGGGGTATGCCTTCAATGGCATTTGCTGAAGACATGAATGAATTTTAATACTGAGGGCAGATTTAGCAAGCCACCTCTGTTTTTACACACATTAACACTGAAATAAAACAAAACACTTTTCACAGATAACATTAAAAATTCAATTACTCCCAAAGAGTATCTAGTGGTCTTGAGTTTTCTGATGATTCCACTGGGAGGTGTTAGAGAATACTCTCATTAAAAACGAACTTAATCCCAAATCCCATTCCCTGTTCTTGTCTCCAAGTTGCCTCTCTCATAATGTTTCCAAAATTGTTCCCCTTTCTCTGACATTTTTACTATCCCATTGGCTCTAGCAGCCTATTTTTCTCAGATCTGCAAAATATATCATTAACTATAAAACACACAGATACGCACACACGTACGTGTATTTATATGTATATGTGTAGACATGTGTATATATGTATACATAGACATAACTAAATATAGAAGCATAGTACAACAAAATAAGTGACTTTTTACTTGTGTAGATCTCTTTCAACTCTCTAGTTTCTAACTATGAAGAGAAAACTTCATTTTAAATTTCCACTCAAGCTATTTTTAACCTTTGAACATGCCCTTCTTGTAACATATAAATTTTAACATATAGACAGTAATCGTATTCTGTTAATATTTCATTAATATGTTTTTCTTTAAACCCCAAACTGAAAAGTATTTTCTTAAAACTATTTATTTCAGTTTGAAGAGAAATGAATTTGTTGTTACCTGTAACAGTAAAACAAAAAAATGAGTTAATATTTACCTTGTTTTTTATTCTACAGAAATAAACAGCATACATTTCATATCAAGTAGTTGAGATGTACACAATTTGGACAATTTAACCCACAGCATTTATATAGCTATAAAGGAATTGCAGTGCATTTTTATATCCCATAGTAGTACTTAAAGGGATTTAAAAATGTAAACAGTAAGAAGATATGCTTATTTCAAAAGTATTCTGTGATCTGGTACCACTGATAATGTTGTGTAAAATGTGCTACAATTTTGAAGTCAGAGGACACAGAATATAGTATTAAAAATTGCATTAAAGTCTGCCTATCATTTTTTAAAAACCTTTACACTTCAGCCACTATGATAGATTCTTAGACTTTAAAAAAATTATAAGGTAAACTATGCAGCATATCAGAGTATCTTTTGTTAACCTGAATCATTGGAGAAAAAGGCCCTGTGGCTTTTGAATTCATACACCCAAGTCATTTTAGGCTCAGTGATTTTATTATCATTACCACCATTTTTTCCAGTGGTTTATCTTCAACTACCAAGCACAAATGGAATCCAAAGTGTGGAACATCTCTCCATTATGTTGTCTTCCAGTGTTTAAGCAATCTTCTCCTTTAAAGCTATGAGAAATGTGGCAAGATAGCTACTTTTGAGTATATATTTACAGATTTATCTATTTTGTCTAATGACGACAAATGTGCCTTCATTTTATGTGCTTTATGCTTGAAATTTTACAGTAATAACTAGAGCCCATTCTCTATGACAATGTGTATTTTATAGAAAGGAATCAATTTAATTCAATAACATTTTAGTGATTCTTTTTGCCAAGTAACTTTTTAAACTCAGGGCACAGAGAGGCACATGGGACATGGGACATGGTTTCTGCCTTCAAGAATCTTACAGTTGAAAGAGAGATGGGTATATGCAATGTGATGGAAGAGCTATGTCCATAGCCCTAAGAGACCTCAAAGAATAACAATCTCAGGATAAGGAAGAGGGAAAAATTGTGTTTGGAGTTTGATATTTATGCTAAGCCTTAAAAAGTGAACAGAGCTTGGCCAGGTGAATCCATCCATGGAGGACGTTCTAAGCAAAGAATAGTAAATGAGAATAGAAAAATTGTGAATGTTTATAGCATGTATCTAGCACATGTAGAGAAATAATTTACTTCAGAAAGATGAGATTATAGCACAGATTAGGGAAGCAGTAAAAAATGAGTGCAGAGAGGTAGCAGGTTCATTTATGAATACACACAGATGCATTATATTTACATTATATATAATATAAATCTATATTTCAGACTCTACCCATGAATACCTCAGTACTAAGTTTTTACACATATATTGTTTATATTTATTACATTTATATACTATAAATAACATATCAATGGATGAATATACATAAGCATATATATTTATATATTATGAATATATGAATGAATATATGAGTTCATTAATACCTCAGTACTCAATATACATAATATATTTGTAATATATATGTAATACATATATATCTATATTTATATATAAATAATATATATGTATATTGAGTACTGAGATATTCGTGGATAGATTCTGAAAGTGAGAATAGGATATAGTCATAATTTTTTTCTTAAAATCTCATAAACAGGTCATAAACTAAGGCATATCTGGATTTTATCCATTCAACCAATTTCAATTATATATTGGTATAAATTATAGATTAAAATGACCAAAAAAATGAAAATGGACAAAACTTATCAAAAAGATAGAAAGTTATTAAGTGATATGAAGTAAGATAAAATGAATCAAGTTTTTTTAAAAACAATCATTATTGCAGAGTTTGAAAACGATATATCTGGAGGTGGCACCCTGTTTAGAAAGCTAATAAGCCTGTCCAGATAAGATGAAACAAGAGACAATTTGTAAACCTAGGTAGAATTTGTAGACATGTAGAGGAGAGCACAGATACCAGCTGCACTGAGATAGTAGAATAGCTTTTTTCTTTTTTTGGTTTCTGATATTGAATTAAAGATTTAAATCTATGATAATACTCCAGTTTTCCACATGGTTAATGGACATAACATTTAAGGACTCTTAGCAAACATATACATTGTGATTGCCATGTACACCTTAGCCTGGGTCTTTTAGAACACAGATCCTGATATAGCAATTATAAGGTAACGTTTTATTGGAGGGTCAAGTGCAACAAGAGTAGAGATAAAGAGATGCCAAAGAAGAAGGAAAAACCACTAGGGCATCTGTTTCATTGTTAGCTGTAAGTTTTCAAGCAAATACAACCGTAGCTTAGTTTTTTACCCACTAAGATTTTCAGAATGTACTACATTGTATCACTGAGGGTCAGATTCCTTGATTAGTGCAGGAGGGAGAATGAATAATTTATCCAGTTGGTTATTTTCTTCTCCTATTTTTCATTGTTTGAAGACTGAGAAAATAGCAAAGTATATGGGATATAGCTAAACTAGGGTTAGAGGGAAATTTACAGCTCCAAATGCCTCTATTAGTAAATTGAATCCAAAAGCACATTGAAAATTTATACAGCATGATTAGTGTGGATGCAAGGATGGTTCAACATACATAAAACAATAAATGTGATACACCACATTAACAGAATGAAGGATAAAAACCAAATAATCATCTCAATAGACACAGAAAAATGTATTTGATAAAATTCAACATCCCTCCTCCATGATAAAAACTCACAACAACTTAGATATAGAAGGAATATACCTTAACACAATAAGGCCATATGTAAAAAAACCCACAGCAAAAAAGAAAAAAAAAAACAGATTAGGAAAAAGCTGAAAGCTTTTTCTGTATGAACGAGAACAAAAAGGATGATCATTATTATCATTCTTATTTAAGATAGTACTGGACGTCCTAACCTAGGACTTCCATAGCAATTAGGCAAGAAAAATAAATTAAAGACACCCATTTGCAGATGACATGACCTGATATATGGAAAAAGAGTAAAGATTCAATTAAAAAAACTCATAGAAGTGATAAACAAATTCAGCTAAGTTGTAGGATGTAAAATCAAAATGCCAAAATCAGTAGTGTTTCTATATTTCAACAGAAAACTAGCTGAAAAGGAAATAAAGCAATTCCATTTATAATAACTCCAAAAAATAAGATACCTAGGAATAAATTTACCTAGGAAATATCTCTACAAATAAAACTATAAAACTCTAATGAAATAAATAGAAGACACAAAAACTTGGAAAGACATCTCATATTTATAAACTGGAAGAATTAATATGCTAAAATATCTGTACTACCCAAAGAGATCTACAGATTTGAGGCAATCTCTATCAAAATACCAATGACATTCTTCACAAAATGAAAAAAAAATCCTAAAATTTGTATAGAACCATAAAAGATCTCAAACAGCCACAGCAATATTAAGCAAAAAGAATAAAGCTGGAGGCATCACAATACCTTACAAGTCTATGGTAAACAAAACAGTATGGTATTGGTATGAAAACAGACACATAGACGAATGGAGCAGAATAATGACTCAAATAAACCCAGATATTTACAGCTAACTGATTTTCAACAAGGACACCAAGAACATAGATTGAGAAATTAACACTCTTTTCAAGAAATGGTGCTAGAGAAACTGGATATCCCTATCCAAAAGAAAGAAACTAGATCCCTATTTCTCATGATATACAAAAATCAACTCAAAATGTATTGAAGACTTAAACAAAACACCCAACACTATAAAAATACTAGAAGTGTAGCAGGACGAGCCTCAGACAAAACCCCTCAGAAACCGGGTTAAAGAAGGAAGAGGATTTATTTGGCCGGGAGCAACAGCAGACTTGTGTCTCAAGAACCGAGCTCCCTGAAGAAAGAGTTCCTGGCCCTTTTAAGGGCTTACAACTCTAAGGGGTCCACGTGAAAGGGTCATGATAGATTGAGCAAGCATGGGGTATGTGACTATGTGGGGGTGGTGAGCAAGGCAAGTATTTCTCCATACCATTGTCTGTGATCTATAGATAGCACAAGCGGTTAAGGTGGGGGTTAATCTTTAACCTTCAGGCTTGGCCAGTGGTGCCGATCAGTCTGTTATTTTTCAGTTTGTACTTCCTCCTTTTCTTTGGAGACAAGGCCTCTGTCCTCTCTCCTCATTCCCCACTTTGAGAACCTCACTCACTAGTGGGAGTTCTCACTCTTATCCTCACTACCCAGGTCTTCCTGTGAGATGGATCGATAGTGATTCATGTAATATACTTGTGCTGAGGTCTTTTGATGAACTAAATTGGTAACGAAGCTTTAGCAACCGGTGAAATACAGGTAACATACAGGGGAGTAACATGAAGATTCCTAACACTATTGTTATTCCTATAATAAGAGTTTTAAATCCTCCTGGAGCTGGAAACCATTTTCAAAACAGGGATCCAGGATCAAACTTATACCAAACCTGCATGGGCACATGTGCCAGCATTGTCATGTCTCTAACTACATTTTTGACTACTTGTCCTTGATCATCTATTTGCAGACAGCAATTGGTCAAGTTGAATTTTCCACAGACGACTCCTTCAGCTGCCAGCAAATAGTCTAAGGCCAATCTATTCTGATAGATAGCATTTCTCTTTGGGTTTCCTGCTGGGCTAAAAGAGTCAAAGCTCTGCCAGTTTCATTAGTGATTATTTCTAAGATGGCCTGTAACTGTATGATCCGATTGAGTATGTAGATGGGGGATCAGTATCCCCACGAGCCATCTTGTCCTCATATTGCAGGCCTGTAGTACTGTATGATCCTTTCAGGGGGTTGGGGCATGCATGATCTTTCCAATTTCCTATAGCTATGCTCCTCTTTTCTCAGGAGGCATAGACAGGGAAACCTAAGAGCTCACCTGCTTTTATGGGCAGTAGGAAAAAGGATGGCTTAATGGTGCCAATGACACAACTACCTGCCCATTGATCAGGTAACTGAGTGTAGGCTCTGTGCCTACATATCCAGTATAGTCCAGTGGGAGCCGTCCAGTCTCGATGAGATTCTGGATGGGCCTGAGCAGTCTGTAATTTAGAAAATTTACTGAAGGGATTCTTTTCACTGTGGTTTAGACCCTACCAGTTGACTGTTCCTGTTGTGCTGTTATGCAGCTTCTATCCTAGACAATTGAGCCTTCCTACAGGGATGGTGAAGTCTTTTCCTTCTCTAGCTATGCAGTATTGTCTAATAATCAAGGTTTTCAAGACCCAGAAGTTGCTGGTTTGGGCCTTCTGGACTGGAATTATGTCAGGAACTGGATCAGTAAGCACCAATTCTCAGGCTTCCCAAGACCATCAGTCTCCCTTAGTGGTTCCCCCACATACACATACATAACAGGAAGTAACATTGAGGGAATGAGCTACATTTTCTGCTAACTGGAGAAACAAGTTCTTGGTCTTTTTTTTTTTTTTTTTTTTTTTGTGGGAGCTTTTGTGCTGGCAGATTCAGCTCATCATAAGAGGTCTGAAACGGAAACACTGGTTTGGGAGAGCACCTCCCCTTGGACTAAATATTTACTCAGGGATCCAGTCCAGCTCCATTGATTCCTAGAGTTACATACTCTCCTGTTTTCCAGTGGGGATCAAGGGGATTGGTAATTAGTAATTCTAATGGGTTACAGTGACAACTAGTGCAGGAAGAGTTACTCTTTCCTTTTTGAAGTCAGTCAGGATCCTTCTTATCTTTTTCCAGGTGGCCTAAATGACACAGGACCAGTAAATACATTCATCACTACACAGTCCTAATTCATGACAAATGTGCTTATTTTCTACTATATAGCTCTTTTCCCAATCTAGAGAGCCACATCTTATTCTGTTTCCGTACGGATCACTGTTAATTGCTGCACAAGTGTCAAATTTTAAGATAATTTGTTAGGGGACTCTTTTCTCTTCTGTTCTAGTTATTACTTTACTCATATCAGCTTTTACCCCAGCTGCCAGTCCTCCATCTTATTTCAAAAATGGTAGTCATGGGGGCTCAGATGGATTATAGCACACATCAGGCTGGTCACTTCCTGGACTACATACCTTGTATACAGTAGCATTATACAAACAAGCTCCTTCTAGGGTCCTGGTACACTTATAACTATAAAATAATAGGACTGAAGCAACCTTTTGTCCTACCTCAGTGACTTGATGTATACACTGGGAACAGTCCTCAGTCTGAGGAAGGTCAGTTGAAGTCTTTCCTGTACAAGTCCAAAATTTAAGGAAAATGAGTCCCACGATGAGTTTCCTCATGCTTCAGCCATAGGTGGACCAGTCAGCTTCCTGTGTGACTGGAGCAGGGCCTGTCGTCTTCTTCAGAGTCACTTTGCAGGGGTTGTCTGGGCTTGGTCTCGCCTCCTAGGTCTCAGGTGCTGCAGGTATTACGTGGCTGTGGTGGATCCAGGCTGGGATTCCCTCTACCTTTACAGCTGTGGGAGTGGTCAAGACGATGGTCTGGGGTCCTTTCCACCGTGGCCACAAGGGCGCTATGTTCCAATCCTTGATCCACACCTGATCACCTGAGGAGAAAGGGTGAACTGGGGAGAATAAGCTGACAGGGCACCTCTCATTTACCCAGGCTGAAATTGTGTAATTTTCCCTAAAGCCTGTAGCTGTCGCTGTAACTCAATTTCACCTTGCTTTCTAGGAGTGCCTGAGAGTCCCGTAGTATGGGAGGGGGCCTATGATACAATATTTCATAAGGGGAATATCCTATTCTTTTAGAAGGGGTACATCTAATCTTAAACAATATCATAGGGAGAGCTTCTACCCACTTTAATCCTGTTTCTTGACACACTTTCCCTAAACTATTTTTGATAGTCCGATTCATCTGCTCCACCTTTCTGGAACTTTGTGGTTGGTAGGCAGTATGTAGTTTCCATGTGATCCCCAATACCTTTGCTGTCTTCTGTACCAAGTCAGCCAAAACGACAGCCTGTTGTCCAAGCTGATTCATAAGGGCAGTCCAAACCTAGGGATGAGATCTGGGAGAAGCACACGGGTTACTTCACGAGCTTTCTCAGTTCCTGTTGAGAAGGCCTCCACCCACCCAGATTATGTACACTAGAACTAGCAAATACTTGTTACCTCCACATTTGGGTATCTTGGTGAAGTCTACTTGGAGATCTTCAAAGGAGTTGCTCCATAAGCTTGTATGCTGGGTGGGACGGTTAGACCTTACCTAGCATTGTGCTGCCGGCAGGTGACACACTGCTGTGCCACTGTTTTGGCAAGGGCTGACAGATGCGAGATGTAGAAGTACCTGCCTAACAACTTTTCAAGTGACTCTTGGCCTAGGTGGGTGGTCTCATGCACAGCCAGTATGACTGTGGCTCCTAGCAGTTGTGGCACGGCTATTCTGTCCGATAACCAGATCCATCCCTCTTCTATCACCTGCCCTCTCTCTGCCCAGAGAAAGTCCGTCTCTTCTTTAGAATAAGTAGATACAAGGTCAGGTGCCTGAGGGAGCAGGGGGCCTGTGACTGATGCCTGGTAGGGGGTGGATGCTGCTTTTCGAGCCTCTGAGTCAGCTCGGGAGTTCCCCAAAGCAATGGAGGTGGAAGCTCGCTGCTGTCCTCTGCAGTGCATGACTGCCACCTTTTGGGGCTTCCACACTGCCTCTAATAATTGCAGGATCTTTTGCTGATACTTTATGTCTTTTTCCCCAGAGTTCAACAGGCCTTTTTCCCTGTATAATGCCCCATGCACTTGGAGAGTTAAAAAGGCATACTGAGAGTCAGTGCAAATGTTTAAAGTCTTACCTTCACTTAACTCTAAGGCGCAAATTAGAGCAATGAGTTCCGCCTTCTGGGCTGAAGTGCCCTGGGGCAACGATTTGGCTTCAATGACAGCGTCCAGAGTTACCACCGCATGTCCCGCACACCTCTCTCCTTGTAGGTTGATGAAGCTGCTGCCGTCTATGTACAGCTCCCAGTCTACCAATGTCCAAGGATGGTCTCGGAGGTCTGGCCTGCTAGAATAAACTGAGTCCAACACCTCTACACAGTTATGTTCAACTGGGCTCTCTGATATCAGGAGCAAGGTGGTGGGGTTCAGGATGTTGCAAACTTCAATGGTTATGCAGGGATTCTTACAGAGCAAGCTTTTGTACCTAGTTAGTCTAGCGTTTGTTAGCCAATGATGTCCTTTGGTATTCATTAAAATCACCACAGCATGGGGGGCCTTTATGTTTAGGTTTTGCCCAAGAGTTAGCTTATCCACTTCTTGTGCTAGCAAGGCTGTTGCTGCCAAAGCCCTCAAACATGGGGGCCAACCCTTAGAAACCCTGTCTAGTTGTTTAGAGAGGTAGGCCACCGGCCTTGGCCAAGACCCCACAGTCTGGGTCAAAACTCCAAATGCCATTTTTTCTCTCTCTGACACATATAGCATAAAAGGTTTTGTCAGATCAGGTAACCCCAGGACTGAGGCTGACATGAATTTTTCTTTTAACTCATGAAAAGCTCATTGCTGTTGGGACCCTCATTTGAAAGGTTACTTGTCTCCCCGCTTTGTGACTCCATACAGTGGCTTAGCCAGTACTGCAAAGTTTGGGATCCACAACCTGCAGAACCCTACAGCTCCTAAGAATTCTTTCACCTGCATTCTGGTCTTAGGCTCCGGCAGATTGCAGATGACTTGCTTCCTTTCTGATCCCAGGCTGCATTCTCCCTGTCGAATAGTAAATCCCAGATAATGTACTTGCTGTCTGCTGATCTGAGCTTTCTTCTTGGACACCTTATATCCACAGTCCTCCAGGTGTCAGAGCAGGGTATCTGTTCCCTTGGTGCACCCGACTGCTATGGGGTGTCCCAGCAGGAGGTTGTCAACTTACTGGAGCAGCACACAGCCTAGGTCTCTGGCGGGAAACTTCTGGAGGCCTCGAGCTAGTGCCTCCTCGAAGATGGTGGGGGAGTTCTTGAACCCTTTGGGGAGACAGATCCAAGTGTACTGAGTGGTGACACCTGACCCCAGATCCTCTCACTGAAAGGCAAACAGTTTCTGGCTCTCAGGAGCTAGTCTAATTCTAAAGAAAGCATCCTTCAGGTCCAGGCGGGTGAACAAGCTGTCCTCAGCTGGCAGCAACCCCAACAATGTATACGGACTAGGTACCGTTGGATGCAAAGTCACTATAGCTTGGTTGACCATGTGCAAATCCTGTATCTGACTGTAGTCCTTGGTACCCATCTTGGGAACAGGTAGGAGGGGAGTGTTCCATGGAGACTGACAAGGGACTATAATTCCAAAGGCCCTCAGGCACTTGAGATGGACCTGGATGCCCTCAAGGGCTTCTCTGAGGACCAGGTACTGCTTTTGCCTGACCGGCTGGGCCCCAGGCTTAACTTCTATTGGTATGGGTCCTGGTTGGTTGCCAACCCCAAAGGATTGTCTTCCACCCACACCCTTGGCCACTGCTTAGCCTGGCTCAGTTAGAAGAGTCTCCATTCCTCCTCCTGAAGAACCGTAAGGGCCATGATGACTCCTGTTCCAGGAAACTTTAGCTGTAAAGAGCCATGCTTTGTAAAAGAGATAGTGGCTCTCAGCTTGCTAAGTAGTTCCCTTCCCAGTAAAGGCAAGGGGCAGTCAGGCATGTACAGGAACTGGTGAATTACCTCATGCCCCCTAATAGTGCAGGTCCAGGGCAAACAGAAAGCTTACTTTGCCGAAACCCCTGTGGCTCCGATTATATCAATAGTCTTTTTGGATAAGGGGGCGACCGGGGTGGTTACTACTGAATGTTCAGCACCAGTATTGACAAGAAACTCAATGTCCTTGCCCCCGACTGTCATCCTGATCATGTGCTCTTTGGGGGCATATGAGCCTGGTCCCCTTCATTCAGTAACTCTTCTGCCAGATTGAACAAGGCCCCTTCGTCCTTGTCTGAGGCCTCCTGCTCAGAGTCAGCTTGTTTCCCTTTTAACTGGGGCACTTGTCTTTCCAATGTCCTATTTCCTTACAGTAAGCACACTGGTTATGCTGCAAGCCTGGATGGCCACACTGGGTATTTTTCCTGGGCCCCCCCTTCTCTTGCCCCTTTGGGGAGACCCCTCTGATAGCTGTGGCTAGTAGGTCAGTGTTTTGCCAGGCTTGGTGTTTGCTCTCTCTGCGGTTCTCTCTGTGGCTTACCACATCTCTATTCACAAACACCTGGTTGGCTATCTCCAATAACTGTGAAGTATTCCTGCCTGCAAACTCAGCCTGTTTCTGTAGTTTTCTTCTAATGTCCTCCGCACTTTGACTAACTAAAGCCATATTAATCATGCGCTGATTCTCAGGGCTGTCAGGATCAAAGGGAGTATACATATGATAGGCCTCACATAGTCTCTTGTAAATAGGGTACCAGGCAGCTCTTGAGACACTTTTTCCAGGCGCTCACTCCCAGATTCCATTTCTAGACACACCCTGAACCAGAAGGGAACTCACTGCCTCGAAGGAAGGGTCCCAGTCATGGAAAGATTTATCACCTGCTGACTAAAGAGCCCTTGGGCCCTGAATAATCAGCAATTGGAGTCAGCCCCTTACTGTAGGCCATGGGTGAAACTCAGAGCTCTACTGGCTTCAGCTGTGACACAGTACATTACCAGCTATGAAGGTTATGGATAGAGACTTCTTCCATTTGAGAAAAGGAGAGGAAAAAGTGAAAGGGACTTTGTCTTGTAGCTTGGGCACCAGCTTGGCCAAAGTGGAGTAGAGCACCAAGCAGGCTCCTGAGTTCCCTTATTCCAGACGTTGGCTCCTGGATGGTATTTCTGGACCTTCCCTGGGCCAGAAGGGAACCCAGTGCCCTGAAGGGAGAGACCCAGACATGGCAGCATTCACCACAATTGGACTGAAGAGTCCCTGGGCCTTGAGTGAACATGGATGATAGCCAGGCAGTACTTTTCACAAGCGTGCTGTGGTGGCAGCAATGGCAAGAGTTTCCTCTGCTTGAGGAAAGGAGAGGGACGAGTGGGAAGGACTTTGTCTTATGTCCTGGTTGCAGCTCAGCTGCAATAGAATAGAACACCATGTAGATTACTAAGGTTTCTGACTCCAGGTCCTGGCTCCTGGACAGCATCTCAGGACCCACTCAAGGCTGAGGGGATCTCTTCACCCTGAAGGGAATGACCCAAGGGTGGCTGGATTCATCACCTGCTGATTATAGAGCTCTTGGGCCTTGAGTAAACAGAAGCAGTAGCCAGGCAGTGGTCACCGTGGGCCTTGGGTGAGACCCAGTGCTGTGCTTGCATCAGGTATGACCCAGCACAGTCCTGGTGGTGGTGACCATAGAGGTACTTGTGTCACCCCTGGCCCTAGCTCCTGGAAGTTCAGCACAGAGACAGAGACTCCTTTTGTCTGGGGCAAAGTAAGGGAAGAGAAGAAGAGTCTTTGCCTGATAATCCAAAGAATTATCCCAGATCTTATCTAAGATCACCTAGGCAGTACCTATAAGAGTCAACAAGAGCCATAGTTGTTCATGGGCTTGTGTTGCGCCCTAATACAGATACAGCTGCTGTGTCTAAAGACTTAAATCACAAAACCAAAGTACCTTCAAGTATTTGGAAATCCTTGCCAAGAAGGATAGATACAAACAAGCCCAGACTGTGATGACTACAAGTAATACATAATTCTTTAATGCCTAGCACTAAAAAACATCCACAAGCATCAGAGTCATCCAGAAAAGCATAACCTAAACAAACGAATTAAATAAGGCACTAGTGACTAGTCCCATAGAGATACAGATGTGTGACCTTCCAAACAGAGAATTCAAGATAGTTGTTTTGAGGAAACTAAAGAAATTCAAAGTAACATAGAGAAGGAATTCAGCATCATATTAGATAAATTAAACAAAGAGGTTGGTGTTATTAAAAACAATCAAGCAGAAATTCCGGAGATTAAAAATGCAATTGACATACTGAAAAATGCATCAAAATCTCCTAACAAGAATTGGTGAAGTGGTAGAAATAATTAGTGAGCTTGAAGACCAGCTATTTGAAAATGCACAGTAAGAGAGAACAAAAGAAAAGAGAACATGAAAGAATAAAGTATGCCTACAAGAATTAGGAAAATAGCCTCAAAATGGCAAACCTAAGCAATATTGGCCTTGAAGAGGAAGGGGAGACAGAGAGACCAGGATAGAAAGTTTATCCAAAGGGATATTAAAAGAACTTCCCAAACCTAGAGAAAGATATACATATGCAAGTACAAGAAAGTTATAGAACACCAAGAAGATTTAACCCAAATAAGACTACTTCAAGATAGTTAATAATCAAACTCCCCTTGGCCGGGCACAGTGGCTAATGCCTGTAATCCCCGCACTTTAGGAGGCTAAGGCAGGTGGATCACGAGGTCAGGAGATCGAGACCATCCTGGCTAACAGGGTGAAACCCCATTTCTACTAAAAATACAAAACGTTAGCCGGGCATGGTGGCGAGTGCCTATAATCCCAGCTACTCAGGAGGCTGAGGCAGGAGAATGGTGTGAACTTGGGAGGTGGAGCTTGCAGTGAGCTGAGGTCAAGCCACTGCACTCCAGCCTGGGTGACAGAAGCAGCAAGAAACACACACACACACACACACACACACACAAATAACATGGAAGGGCGTTCCAATACATCTGGCAGAATTCTCAGTGGAATCTTTATAGGCCAGGAGAGGGTGGCATGACATCCTTAAAGTGCTGAAGGAAATAAAAAGCTTTTATCTTAGAATAATATATCCAGTTTAAATATCCTTCAAACATGAAGGAGGAATACCTTTCTTGACAAACAGGTTGGGGGATTTCATCACACAAGACTTGTCCTTCAAGAAATGCAAAAGAGACTTCTTTAATCTGAAAGAAAAGAGTGATAATGAGCAATAAGAAATCATTTGAAGGTACAAAACTCACTGGTAACAGTATACAGAAAAACAGAATATTATAACAGTGCAATAATGGTGTGGAAACTACTTGTATCCTGAGTAGAAAGACTAAAAGATGAGTTGTTCAGAAATAATAACTACAACAACTTTTCAAGGCATAGACAGTATAATAAGGTACAAATAGAAACAACAAGAAGTTAAAAAGGGTGGATAAAAAGTGTAGAGTTATATAAGCTATCTCTTAGTTACTAATAGTTTATTTTTGCAATCAGTGTTAAGTTGTCATCAGCTTAAAATAATGGGTTATATTATTTGTAAGCCTCATGGTAATCTGAAATAAAAAAACACAACAGATACACACATACAAAAAAAAAAACAAAACTGAGAAATTAAGCCATGGCACTAGAGAAAATCATCTTCACTAAAAGGAAGATGGAAGGAAGAATGAAAGGAGGAAGAGAAGGCAATAAAACAACCAGAAAGAAAATAACAAAAATTACAGGAGAGAGTTTATACTTATCATTAATAACATTGAATATAAGTGGCCTAATCCAATCAAAAGACATAGAGTGGCTGAATGGATTAAAAAAACAAGACCCAGTGGTCTGTTCCCTGTAAGAAACACACTTCACCTATAAAGACAAACATAGATTGAAAATTAAGAGAGATGGAAAAAGATATCCTATGCCAATGGAAACCAAAAAAGAGCAGATGTATCTGTAGTTCTATCAGACAAAATAGATTTCAAGACAAAAACTATTAAAAAAAGACAAAGAAGATCATTATATAAAGAAGACAATTCAGCGAGAGGATATAACCATTGTAAATATATGCACCCAACACTGGAGCATTCAGACATATAAAGCAAATATTAGAGCTAAAGAGAGAGAACAACTCCAATACAATAAGAGCTGAAGACTTAATCATCCCACTTTTAGCATTAGAAAGATCATTCGAACAGAAAATCAACAAAGAAACATCAGACTTAATCTGCACTATAGAACATTTCATCCAACAGCTGCAGAGTACGCATCCTTCTCAGCACCCTCATAAGAATAAACTATGCATTAGGCCACAAAACAGGTCTTAAAACATTCAAGAAAATTGAAATTATATTAAATATCTTCTTCGACAACAATGAAATAAAACTAGAACTCAATAACGAGACGAATGTTGGAAACTAGACAATCACCTGGAAACTACACAGTATACTTCTGAATGACCAGTGGGTCAATGAAGAAATTAAGATTAGAATTTAAAAATTTTTTGAAACAATAAAAATGGAAACACAATATACAAAAATTTGTGGGATACAGCAAAAGTAGTACCAACAAGAAAATTTACAGCAATAAACACTTACATCAAAAAATTAGAAAATCTTTAAATGAACAGCCTGACAGTGTACCTTAAAACACTGGAAAAGTAAGAGGAAACCAAACTCCAAGTTTGTAGAAGAAAAGAAATAATAATGGTCAGAGCAGAAATAAATGAAATGGAAATAAAAAAATTACAAAATGTCAACAAAAGGAAAACTTGGGTTTTTGAGAAGATAAACAAAATTGACAATTCTTTAACCAGGCTAACTAAGAAATAAAGAGAGAAGACTCAAATAAATAAAATCAGAACTAAAACAGGAGACATTACAACTGACACCAGATAAATTTAAGGGACCATTAGAGGCAACTACATACAACTATATGCCAATAAACTGCAAAACTTTGAATAAACAGGTAAATTTCTAGACACATATGACTTATGAAGACTGAACAATTAAATTCAAAACCCAGACAGACCAATAATGAGACCAATAATGAGATGACAGCCATAATAAAAAGTCTCCAGGAATAGAAAAGCCTAGGACCTGTTGGCTTCACTACTGGATTCTACCAAGCATTTAAAGAAGAACCAATACCAATATTACTCAAATTATTCCAAAAAAGAAAGGAGAGAATACTTCCAAACTCATTTCATATCATATCAACAGAATGAAGGACAAAAAAAATATGATTGTTTTAACTGATGCTGAAAAACTATTTGATAAAATTCAACATTCCTTTATGATTTAAAAAAGCCCTAAGAAAACTCTTTGTAGAAGGAACATACATCAACACTATAAAAACATATGACAGACCCATAGCTAATACCACATTTAACAGGACATAACTGATAGGCTTTCTTCTAACATCTGGAAGAAGACAGGAATGCCTGCTTTCACCACTGTTATTTAACATAATACTGGATGTCCTAGCTGAAGAAATTAGACAACAGAAAGAAATAAAGGGCATTCAAACTGGAATGAAAGAAGTCCAATTATTCTTGTTTGCAGATAATATGACTTTATATTTGATTCCACAATATAGTTGACTCCACTGAATTTGTTTATTAGTTCTAATAGTTTTCTTTTGGAGTTGCCACAAGAAAATTATTAGAACTAATAAACAAATTCAGTAAAGTTGAAGGATACAAAATCAACATACAAAAATCAATAGCATTTCTATATGCCAACAGTGAATGATGAGAAAAAGAAATTTAAAATGTAATCTCATTTACAATAGCCACACAAAAATTAAATACCTAGGAATTAACTAAACCAAAGAAGTATGTAAGATCTATATTATGAAAACTATAAAACACTGATGAAGGAAATACAAAAGGACAACAAAGAATTGAAAGACAATCTATGCGTTCATGGGTTAGAAGAATCAATATTGTTAAAATATCTATGCTACTCAAAGCAATCTATGGATTTGAACAATCTTATAATTTATATGGAACCACAAAGGATCCAGAATAGACAAACTATCCTGAGCAAAAAGAACAAAGCTGGAGGCATCACATTACCTGACTTCAAATTATACTACAGAGCCATAGTAACCAAAACAGCATGGTACTGGCATAAAAACAGGCACGTAGACCAATGGAACAGATTAGAGAATCTGGAAATTATACATCTACAATAAACTCATTTTTGATAAAGGTGCCATGAATATACATTGGGGAAAGGACACTCTTCAATAAATGGTGCTGGGAAAACTAGATATCCATATGCAGAAGAATGAAACTAACTAGATGCATATATCTTGCCATATAAAATCAAATCAAATTGGATGAGACACTTAAATCTAAGACCCCAAACAATGAAACTATGGAAATAAAGTATTGGGGAAACTCTGCACAACAAAGATTGATCTAGACAAATATTTCTTGAGTAATATCCCACAAACAGGCAACTAACACAAAAGTGGATAAATGGGATCACATCAAATTAAAAAGTTTCTGCACAGAAAAAAAATCCACAAAATGAAGAGACAACCTACGGAATGGTAGAATATATTTGCAAACTTTCCATCTGACAAAAAATTAGTACAACTGCTATGAAGAACAGTTTGGAGGTTCCTCAAAAAAGCAAGAAGACAACTACCTGGATATATATCTAGCAGTGGGATCCAGCAATCCCACTGCTAGATATGTATCCAAAGGTAGGAAATCAGTATATCAAAGAGATATTGGCAGTCACATGTTTGTTTCAGCACTATTCACAATATTCAAGAATTGGAAACAACCTGTGTCCATCCAGACAAGTGGATAAAGAAAATGTGGTACATATACATAATGGAGTACTAGTGAGCCATAGAAAAGAATGAGATCCTGCCATTTTCAACTACATGGATGGAAATGGGGAACGTTATATTAAGTGAAATAAGCCAGGCACTGAAAGACAAAGTTTGCATTTTCTCACTTATTCATATGACCTAAAAATTAAAACAATTAAACTCATGGAGATAGAGTGTAGAATAGTGGTCACCAGAGGCTGAGGGAAAGTGAGGATGGCTAATGGGTAACAAAATATAGTTAGAATGAGTAAGATCTAGAATTCTGTAGTACAATAGTGTGATTACAGTCAACAATAATTTATTGTACATTTTGTAGTTGCTAAAAGTGTATAATTGGATTGTTCATAACACAAAGTTTAAATGTTTGAGGTGATGGATACTCAACTTACTCTAATGTGATTATTTTGAATTGAATTTCTGTATCAAAATATCTCATGTACCCCATAAATATATACACCTCCTATCTACCCACAAAAATAAAAAAAATAAAAATACAATAGTGTTCAGATTCCTCAGGGAAAAAAACAACAAAACATAGTACGACCATACAATCTAACAATCTCACCACTGAGTTTTATCCATTAGAAAGGAAATCAGTATATCAAAGGATACATGCATCCCATGTTTTTTTGTGGCAGTATTCACAATAGCAATGAGAGTGAATCAAACTAAGCATCCACAGATGGATATATGGGTAATGAATACGTGGTACAATCACACAATGAAATACTATTTAGCCATAAAAAATTGAAATCGTTTGGAGCAAAATGAATGGAACTAGAGGCCGTTTTGTTAAGCTAACTAAGCTAAATGCAGAAAGACAAATATCATATATTGTCACTCATATGTGGCAGCTAAAAAAGTTGATCTCATGGAGTTAAAAGAGGGAAAAAGTGAAACAGTGGTTACCAGAGGCTGGAAAGGATGCATGGTATTTTGTTCTGTTGTTTTTGTTTTTTGTTTGTTTGTTTTGTTTTTGAGACAGAGTCTCACTCTATCGCCAGGCTGGAGTGCAGTGGCATGATATCGGCTCACTGCAACCTCCACCTCCCGGGTTCAAGTGATCCTCCTGCCTCAGCCTCCCGAGTCGCTGGGATTACAGGAGCACGCCACCACGCCCAGCTAATTTTTGTATTTTTAGTAGAAACTGGGTTTCACCATGTTGGCCAGGATGGTCTCAATCTCTTGACCTGGTGATTTGTCCACCTCGGCCTCCCAAAGTGCTGGGATTACAGGCATGAGCCACTGCACCCAGCTGCATGCGTGTGTTCTCAGGGTTAGGGATGAAGAGGTTGGTTAATGGGTACAAACATAGAATTAGGTAGAAGGAGTAATTATAATGCTTGAAAGTAGAGTAAGGGTCTATAGTTACCCACACTGTAATGCACGTTTCAGGATAGCTAGAAGCGAGAACTTGAAATATTCTCAAAACATATAAATTATAAATGTTCCTGGTGATAAATATCCTAAACACCTTGACTTTATCATTACACAGTCTATGTATGTAACAAAATATCACGTATACCCCATAAAGATATACAAACATTATGTATCAATAAAAACAAAGAATTCTTTTCTCTGATTGCCTTCCAAATTTAATACATTTCTCAATTCCATCCAGAACCAAGACCACACTAGCTATAGAGTTAAAGAAACACTCATTATTTTAGATGAATTCTCAATGCAGAATAGGGTAAATGACCCCTACAGAGGCATACCAGAATCTGATTGAAGAAATGGAAGGGTCAGGGGAGGGAAATGTATATAGTTTGAAAAGGCATAGTCAATATTACAATTTTACATTCGAAAATGAAAACAATAATCTATTTTTTGTAATGCAAACTACTAAAAATGAAGATCAACATAACCCTGACTGAAAAAAAGTATATGTATAAACACCACATTGCTATAGTAACCAAAACAGCATACTACTAGCATAAGAACAAACACACAGAACAATAGGACAGAATAGGGAACCCAGGAATTAATTCATGTATTTACAGCCAATTGATTTTTGACAAAGGCACCAAGGACATTTATTGGAGAGAGATCAGTATCTTCAGTAAATGGTGCCAGGAACATTGAATATCCATATGCAGAAGGATGACATTAGATCCCTATCTCTCACCACAAACAAAATTCAACTCAAACTTGATTAAAGACATATACGTAAAACCCAAAACTATGAAACTACTAGAGTAAAACATAGAGAATAAGCTTCAGGGCATTGGTCTAGGCAAACAGTTTATGGATAAGACTTTAAAAGCAAAGGCAACAAAAGGAAAAAAAATAGATAAATGAGATTGTAACAAACTAAAAAGCTTCTGCACAGGAAAGAAAAAAATCCAGAGTGAAGAGACAATTTTCTGAATGGGAAAATATTTTTAAACTAGTAATTTGACAAGAGGTTGATATTCAGAATATACAAGGTACTCAAACAATTCACCATAAAAAATCCAAATTATCTTATTTAGAAACGACAATGGATCTGAATAGACCTACACCTCATACGAGTATAGACACATTCTCAACAATATCCTAGCATACTAAATCGAAGAAATTTTTGAAAAGATTATATGCCATGAACAAGTGGGATTTAACCTATAATTTCAAACATAGTTTAACATCTGAAAATCAATATAATACAGCATATTAATAGAATGAAGATCCCAAATCACATGATCATCTCATTCAATCATATTTTACAAAATTCAACACTCTTCCATAATAGAAAACATTCACAAAATACTTTTTCATCTTACAGGCATCTACAGAAACTCACGAATCCAGATAGAGAAATTGGGCAAAAATAATAAATAGAAAGTATCCATATTTAAAACAAAGAAAGTATCCATATTGAAAACAAAGAAAATCATAAAGAGTGCACTAAAAAAATACACTTTAGCAGGATTGCAGGTGCAAAACCAATAAACAAAAATCAATTGCATTTCTATATACTCGTGATGACAACCTGAAATGAAATTCAGAACACAATTATATTTTCAGTACATCAATAAAATAAAGAACTTAGTAATAAATTTACCAAGTGCAGTGCAAGATTTGTCTTAAAAAGCCTATAAAACATCATTACAAAACTAAAGAAGAGCTTAATAAATGGAATAACATTCCATGTCAGAAATTATATTCTCAGTAGCACCAATAAAATAAAGAACTTGGTAATAAATGTAACAAATGCAGTGCAAGATTTGTAAAAGAAGAACTATAAAACTTTAAACTAAAGAAGAGCTAAATAAATGGAATAACATCCCTTGTCATTGGTTGGAAGACTTAATATTGTTAAGATATCAATTCTTTCCAAATTTATCCAAAAATTTAACACAATCCTTATCAAAATCTAAGCTCCTTTTAAAAATAAATGGGCAAACTGATTCTTATCCAAAAATTAGAAGCCAGAATAGCCAAACAATCCTGAAAAATAGGATTAAAGTTGGAGGACTTACATGTTTTTATTTCAAAACTTACTATAAAACTGCAATAATCAAAACTGCTTTATGTTACTAGCAAAAAGATAGACACACAATTCAATAATATAAAAATGAAAGTCCAGAAATAAGCCCTTACATCTCTGGTCAATTGATTTTTGACAAAAGTGCCAAAAAATCAATAAAGAACAGTTAAAACTGTAAAACTCTTAGAAGAAAATGTAGAGGTACATCTTCATTATCTTATATTTGACAACGGTTACTTAACTGTCACCAAAAGTGTAAGCAACAAAAGAATAAATATATACATTGGATTTTATCAGAACCAATACTTTTTCCACAAACAGTATCTCAAAGAATGTGAAAAGATCACCCACGGAATAACAGAAAATATTTGCAAATTATATCTAAGAAGAGAATATGGAAAACATTTTTATAACTCAATGATAAAAAAGTGAAGATGAATGATATGGTTTGGTTCCGTGTATCCATCCAAATCTCGTGTCCAGTTGTGATCCCCATGTGTTGGGGTAGGGGTCTGGTGGAAGGTGATTGAATCATAGTGTGGATTTCCACCTTGCTATTCTCATGATAGAGTTCTCACAAGATCTGGTTGTTTGGAAGTGTGTAGCAGTTCTGCCTGCTCTGTCACTCTCTCCTGCCACCATGTGAAGAAGACACTTGCTTCTCCTTCACCTTCCACCATAATTGTATGTTTCCCAAGGCCTCCTTGGAAACAGAAGCCTGTGCAGCTCACAGAACCATGAGTCAATTAAACCTCTTTTCTTAAAAATGTTTCAGTCTCAGGCAGTTCTTTACACATTGTGAAAATGGACTAATACAAAAAATTGGTACTGGGAATGGGGCAGTGCTATAAAGATATCCGAAAATGTGAAAGTGACCTTAGAAATGGGTAATGAGCAGAGATTGGAACAGTTTGAAGGCAGTAAAAGTCATTCATGCTATGCTTTAGCAAGGAGACTGGTGGCATATTGCCCCTCTCCTAGAGATCTGTGGAACTTTGAACTTGAGAGAAATGATCTAGGGTATTTGGTGGAAGAAATTTCTTAATTGGCAGAGCATTGAAGATTTGACCTGGCTGTTTCTAAAAGTGTACGCTCATATGTATTAACAAAGAGACTATCTGAAACTGGAACTTACATTAAAAAGGGAAGCAGAGCACAAAAGTCTGAAAAATTTGAAACCCAACCATGTAGTAGAAAAGAAAAACCCATTTTCTAGGGAGAAATTTAAGACTGCTACAGAAATTTGCATAAGTAATGAGGAGCCAAATATTAATAGCCAAGACAATGGGGAAAATATCTCCAGGGTATTTCAAAAAGCTTCAAGGCAGCCCCTTCCATCACAGGCCTAGAGGCATGGGAGGTAAAAATGGTTTCATGGGCCAGACCCAGGGCCCAGCTTCTCTGTGCAGTTTCAGGACATGGTTCCCTGCATCCCAGCTGCTCTAGCTTCAGCTCCAGCCATGACTAAAAGGAGCCAAGGTCCAGTTTGGGCCATGGCTTCAGAAGGTGCAAGCCCCAAGCCTTGGTGGCTTCCACGTGGTGCTGGGCCTGCAGGTGCATAGAAAGCAAGAGTTGGAGGCTCCTACCTAAATTTCAGAGGATGTATTGAAATGCCTGGATGTCCAGGCAGAAGTCTGCTGTGGAGACAGAGCCCTCATGGAGAGCCTCTACTAGGGGAGTGCTGACAGAAAATGTGGGGTTGAAGCTCCCACAGAGTCCCCCACTGGGGCACTCTCTAGTGGAGTTGTGAGAAGAGGGCCACTATCCTCCAGAGCCTAGAATGGTAGATTCATCAACAGCTTGCCCTGTGCACCTGGAAAAGCTGTAGGCACTCAATGCCAGCCCATGAAATCAGCTGGTGGGCCGGCACCCTGCAGAGCCACAGGGGTATAGCTACCCAAGTCCTTGGCAGCCCACCCCTTGCATCAGTGAGGCCTGGATGTGAGACATAGAGTCAAAGGGAATTATTTTGGAGTTTTAAGATTTAATAACTTCCCTGCTGGGTTTCAGACTTGCATCAGGCTTATAGTCCCTTTGTTTTGGCCAATTTCTCCCTTTTTAATTGTAAGCATTTATCCAGTGCCTCTACCCTCATTGTATCTTGGAAGTAACTAACTTGTTTTTTGATTTTACAGGCTTATAAGCAGAAGGGATTTGCCTTGTCTTAGATGAGACTTTGGACTTGAACTTTTGAGTTAATGCTGTAATGAGTTGAGACTTTGGGGAATAATTGGCAAGGTATGATTGGTTTTGAAACGTGAGAAAGACATGAGATTTGAGAGGGACCAGAGCCATAATGATATGGTTTGGCTCTGTGTCTCCACACAAATCTCACGTCCAGTTGTAATCCCCACATGTTGTGGGAGGGGCCTGGTGGGAAGTAATTGACTCATGGGGGTGGACGTCCACCTTGCTATTTTTTTGATAGAGTTCTCACGAGATGTATTTATTTGAAAGTGTGTAGCACTTCCCTCTGTGCGTGTGCTCTCTCTCTCTCCTACCTCCAGGTGAAGAAGACACTTGCTTCTCCTTTGCATTCCATCACGATTGTAAGTTTCCTGAGGCCTCCCCAGGAGCAGAAGCCTGTTCAGTCAACAGAACCATGAGTCAATTAAACCTCGTTTATAAATTTTCCAGTCTCAAGTAGTTATTTATAGCAGTGTGAGAACAGACCATACAACAACCCAAAATATAAGAGAAAATATTTGCAAATTGTATCAGAGAAGGGAATATGTAAAACATTTTTACAACTCAATAATAAAAAACAGGAATAATCCAATTTTAAAATGGGCAAAAAATATGAACAGATATCTCTCTAAAGATTTACAAATGGCCAATGAGCCCATGAAAATGGTCAACATCATTAGTCATTAGAGAAATATAAATCAAAGTCACAATAAGATATAAGTCCACAAATTCTATTATAGCTACAGTAAAAAAGACAGACAATAATAATTGTTCATGAACATATGGAGCAACTGGAACCCATGTTTTGCTGGTGAGGAAGTAAAATGATGCAGCAACTTTGGCAGAGTTTGGCCGTTCCTCAAAATGTTTTTAACTTTTTTTTAAAATAAAGCATTACTATATTACCCATCAATTTCACTCTTAGTTCCATAACCAAGAGAAATGAGAATATCTGTTGATGCAAAAATGTGCACATGAATATTTCGAGCAGCATTATTTCTAATAGCCACAAAATGGAAACGATCAAAATGTGTATCAACTGTGAATGAATAAACAAAATGTGGTATATCCATACAACAGAATATTACTAGATAATGAAAAGGAGTAAGTACTGATACATAATATAACATGGATAAATCTTGAATGCATTATACCAAGTTAAAGAAAGCAAACACAATAAATCACATATAATGTGACTTAATTTATATTTAATGTCCAGAATAGGAAAATAGATGTAGAAAACTGGATTAGTGATTCCCTAGGGTTGCAGGTGGGAGTAAAATGTGGAGTGACTGCTAATGTATATGGGGTTTCTTTTGGGAGTGATGAAAATGTTCTTAAATAAGATTGTGGTAATTCTAACAGAATTCTGAATATACTAAAAACCACTGTATTGTACATTTTAAGTAGGTGAATTTTATGATATTCAAATATTCTTCAATTAAGCTATTTTTAAAAATCAAGAGTCATTGTTATAGAGATATGTTTAGATAATATGATGTCTAAAATTGAATAAAAACATATAATATGTAAGTTAAATAAGATTAACCATGGATTGATAATTGTTGAACCTGGTTAAGTGTATCTGGGAGTTAATCAATGTTTTTTAGTTATATCTGTACTATGAATTTTCAATGAAACTAATTTAAAAAGATTTTTTTCTAGCCATGGCTTGAATATCATGCCCATGTGCTTAGAAAAATAAACTACACTGAGAAAATTCTGCTTACATCCTGTGAAATACCCCATTAATTATTTCAAATTAATAATTGGCAGAGATTAATAACATTTGATATATTACATAAAAGTCTCAGAGAAGTAAAATAAGAAAACGTATTCTCTTGATAGCAGAAAGATTGTTAGGTGGTCTCTGGTAATCAGTTGCTTCAATATTAAAATGGAGCATTGAGACACTTAATTATATGTCTATATTCTTTCATATATATGGAATGAATGAATCATTTTGACAAGTTGTGACATTTTAAAAAGTATATTTCCTCTAGGGAAGAAAACTTGGTCCTTAGGAACTCAAGCCCTACCTCTTTATTATAATAGAGACCAAAGCAGAGAATAATTTTCTTCTCTTGTCGTATGACTTGCCAGCAATGTTTACCTTTAGGGAGTCAAGGCCAGACCAGGGCAAGGGGTATTATTAGGATAGGGACAGCAAATCCTTGGCACCCATGCTGCTGTCCTTTACTTCTGTATCAGGAAAGACATGGTTCATTGTCTCCAAACTCTTTCCCACTGAGTTTTAGGATCTTCCTCAACAAAGTGACCCTGAGAACACACTACCAGTCAAAGTTCATATGTGAGTTAAAACTTATTTGTTTTTCAGGTTTTTGTGTTGATGCTGGTATTAAGGGTACAGTTAGGGGTAAGGCTAGGATTCAAATTTAGCATGAAAATAAATGTTAATCTCCTAGAGTAAGAGGCTTTAAATAGATTGAGCATTAGCATGAGGATTTTGGCTAAGATTAGTGCTAGAATTAGGGTTAGCTTTTAGATGGTATAATTACAATTTCAGGCTAGAGTTGAGTCTTAAAATATTTTGCTTAGTATTAGAGACGATGAAAGTAGAATTGGTATATTTTACTGTGGTAGAGTCAAACGATATCTCATATATATCATACAGTAAAACCTCCCCCAATTCACATATTTCTTCTCTATTATTCATCCTGATCAGGTATTTTGAAAAAAGTAGTAATGAAAGATCTGAAGAACTCTTAGTTCATACTAATACCTAAGCTTATAAATTAGTAGAGTTTTATTTTGAAGATTATTCTATGTGAGTCACAAATTTTATGAGTTAACTTTAGTATTTGACTAATTACATTTGTTAGGCTACTTAAGAAAGATACTGCAACATGTTTCAAGTATCTTTTAATCACCATTAAAAAAATCAAAGAGATCAAAAGCCACTAATAAGATTACAAACATAAATAACTGATCAGTGTATACAGTGAAGTAACAATCAGTTGAACTGAATACATCTGCATCTGCATTAAAATAGATAAATTATTTTCAACTACAATGCAAAATTTCCATTATATGAACAGATTTGAAGACATGACAGCAAAATGTCACACACGCGTTGCTGTTCAATTCTATCAACCTTGTTCAATTTATCATTCTTGTTCCAAAATAGAAAGCAGAAAATCCTTTATAGGTATTAGGAACCATGCCAAACAGGATAAATTGTTTAAATCCCTTTAAGAAATTTCTCACTTTAAACTGAAAACAAACAAAACAGGCTGATTGACACAACGTCGTCGAGTAAATGTAGCTTTCTTGCTTGCTTATTAACTAACCCTCTACCTATCGTCCTTCGTTTCCCAAAAGGATTTGAAAAAGTTTAAATAAGTGTAATTAATTAAGAACACAAAAACGAATATATTTTAAAAATAGAGAATCGAAAAATAAGGATAAAATATCAAAGTCAAAATCAGTGAGCAAATAGTAATACAGAATGCACACCATTAGATTTTCTACATTTATTCAAGTTGTACTGCAAATTGACCCCAGACCCCCTCAATTACAAATGTAAATAGAAAAACAAGGTGATGAATATCCGAGTTATCCAGAATTGATCATTATACATAGTATGCTTATATTAAAATATCACATATAATTCATAAGTTAAAAAATAAAGTCAACTTAGAAAATAAAGAGAAAAACACAATACTGTGAGATTTGAATTGTTAATAATATATATTGGGCAAATATAATTAGACATAATATGTTGTCAGTATATTACCAGTTACTACATGAATCAATGAAAAAAGTCATGTAAAATCTTTCTTCTCTTGAATTGCTCTTTGCTCATCTATGCTTGCATATGATAAAAGATAAAAAGACAAAATGATATTCTTCCACCTATATTTCTCTTTAAGAAACTCCATTCCCAAGACCAAAGTTATAGTGTATTCATGCAGCTTTATTCAAGAAAGGTAGAAGCTATGGAATAATAAATCTGCTTCCGGTCTTACAAGTTTTCAAGAGAATATAAGAAAGTATCATTTCATCAAGGGCAAGGTTTCATGTCAAATAATGTGTAAAATATAATAATACTCAGCAGGTAATAAAAGCAATGCAGGGAAAAAAACTTAAAGGCTGTGTAAAAACATTACCAGGGACATTATAGCTGTGACTGAAAATTCTTGAAGTTCTTTTGTTTAGATTATGTAACCCAAGAAAGAAGGGGAATCAAAATTCTGAGTCTTGTTTGTGGCAAGTGCAATTTTCTCCACCGTTTTTCCTTCTCACTTTCGATTGATACTTTCATACTTAATTTTGTAGGCACTTACAGCCCCAGTGAAGATAGTAGGTTAGAAAGAACACTTTTTAGCAGGCATAGAATCTGAAATCCAGTTTTGGCTCTGTCTCTAAGTCTTTTTCCTTCACATTTCATCTCAGTCTCCCCATCCTTAAATGAAAAGTCAGTGACTTTTAAGTTCACACTGCAAATCTACCTTCCAATAATTCTATGACTTAAGGTAAATTTCTCAACCTTTCCTACACCTTAAAGAGATTCAACCTGAAATATCTTACAGAATTTTGGTAGGATTGAATGAGCTAACATATCTGGAAAGTTTATAGGAATAGATTGTGTGACCAACTTATTTGTTCTCTGGGTTTTGTGTTGATGCTGGTATTAAGGACACAGTTAAGGTTAAGGTTAGGATTTAGCTTAGTTATTAATATCATCTAAGAGTTCTTTTAAACACACGGATTATGTACCCAAAACATAACATTGTATGCGCCCAATACATGCTATTTCCTTTCCCTTTTCTTTTGCATTCCTCTTCTCTGTAAAGTCTCAAGCTCTAAAATGGCTGTTTATGTTAATAAACAATAGAGGAAATAAATACCTCACCAGCATTAAATACAAAATGTGATACCACTCTTTTTAGTGTAAAGTTAAATTATACCTTGGCCTCATCAGACTATGAATGGCAATGTCCTTTTCTCCTCCTTTGGAAGTCCTCAGTCCCAAGATAAGTCCCTGAATCCCAAGGAGATAACTTGGTCCTAGTTTCTCAGAGAAGGAAAGAAAGACACAGAAAGAAAGGAAAGGAAAACTTTATGCACTCAATTCGCCAAATTCTGTGTTATTTGTCATGTAACTGCCACATGGCAACCCATACAGTGCTTGTTAGATGGGATTGCCCAAAGTATACACTACCTCCTCTGATCCAGCAAAAGAATCACTGGTATATGTGTTAGCATGCATATGTATGATAGTGAAGGAAGGTAGGAAGCATAAAAGGAAATCTCTCCTCTGTAGTACTATGTTCAACATTAGCTACTACATACTGTGATATTCTATGCCTAGACTTGGCTGCTACTATCATATATATATAAAATATACTTGTATGTATGTGTATATATCTGTGTGTATATATGTGTGTGTATAAATATGTATGTGTGTATGTATGTGTGTGTGTATATATGTATACACTTTAATGAGTCTACTTTTGTAGACTCTTTAGTGAGTCTATTTCTTATGTGTGCAATCATACACACTCATAGTCATTTTGCAAAGATATGGCAGAGAGTGCCAGAGTGGATGAGTATGAGAGAATTCTAGCAGTATAAACACACTGTTCAAGGATCTTACCTTCCTTTATAACATAGAGTCACTCTGCTGGGTTCTTTTTCTTTATTGTTTGCTTGATGAGTCTGAGTCCTATATGAATTGCCTCTGAGGTTGGAGCCCTACACCCAGTACTGCTACTAGCAGCAATATAAGGTGGTCTAGGGATGAAGGATGAATTGAAAACTTTTTATTGCTCTTCTCCCTAATCTATAAACTACAGGAAGTTGACTTATACTCATCTGATCCTTGAAGCAGGCTCTATTAGACCTGATCATAGTCTACCTTAGCATTGTCAGCAGTAGAAAATCCTCTTATCTTTACCCTTATGACTACCAAAAGATAATCACAAAAGAAGTTTTGTCTGACTTTGGTGTCTATTCAGAGATGGCCTATTAATATTTTCATTTTCTTATACACATAGGAAGAAATCTTTATATATTCAAGTGGCTATTTCTATTCTGATGGTCATAAAAACCTGGATCAAATGGGGGCTTGTTTCATTCCCAATGACAGACTCTAAACAAGATCCTCCCTGCCTTTGTTTTTATTCTTATCCCTTTGAGTACCTCTGGCTTTTCTGCCTCTGTCAGATTCTACTTCAGTGTTCCCATTTCAAAAATCCGTTTGGAGAAATGGAACTCTTGGCTCTAATGAGTGTACGGAAATTGTTTTTCCAAGAATGATTAAGACATTCAGACTGTATGTGGTAGAGGTAACTGCTCCCCATACTGCCTTAGCAAGGAACAGAGCGGTTGGGAACAGCAAATACTGCAGTGTTATGTAAGGACTCATTACTCTCCTTTGCTCCTCTGCCTGATGGCTCCCAAAGCAATAATGGGCTACAATATGCACCTATGAGAGAACCCTGATGCCATTTAAGGGTATTCCATAAGACAAGCTGCAGAAAATAAACTAAACTTAGCCTAGAAGTGGAGAGAAGAAAATAAAGATAAGGTGAGTGATGCCATAAGATACAGGTATGGGTCTATCCACAGCAGTTGTCTCAGTGCCAAAAATTACTCCCTCAAGACTTAGTTGAATTATAAGCTGATTTATATTCCTGAATCATTTAATTTTGCTACAAAATGTCTTCCACTACTCCATCACCCCAATCTCCTGTTCAGCGGTTTTTTCTCCTGTTCAAAATAGGGCAGGAGTTTAGAGAGAAAAGCCTTCTTTCTGAGACTTTGAAATGATGAAGTCCAGGCATCTACTCCAGGAATATGTACTCACATAATAAATACAAAGTACAAGGCTGTATGATACAGTGTTATAGACTCAATAACAACAGTGAGAAGTGGCTTTAAAATGCTGGAGTATTAGGAAGTCAAAATATAAGACATGCAAAACAAAGAACATACTTTTTGAGGAAATAATGAGCTTAAATAGAGTTTCATTGAAATATCAAACTGTGTCCAGAGTTGGTTCCTGCCAGTGGGTTTGTGGTCTTGCTGACTTCAAGAATGAAGCTGCAGACCTTCACGGTGAGCGTTACAGCTCTTAAAGATGACACAGACCCAAAGAGTGAGTGGTAGCTAGGTTTATTGTGAAGAGTGAAAGGACAAAGCTTCCACAGAGTGGAAGGCGACCCAAGCAGATTGCTGCTGCTGGCTGGGGTGTCCAGCTTTTGTTCCCTTATTGTCCCCTCCCGTGTTCCATTTCTGTCCTATCAGAGTGCTCTTTTTTCAATCCTCCCCACGACTGGCTACTTTTAGAATCCTGCTGATGGGTGCATTTTACAGAGCACTGATTGGTGCGTTTTACAGAGCACTGATGGGTGCATTTTACAATTCTCTTGTAAGACAGGAAAGTTCCCCAAGTCCCCACTCAACTCAGGAAGTCCAACTGGCCTCACCTCTCAATTCCCCCTCTTAACAGCACACCTCAACTGCTGTTGGGAACTGGGCGATGACCACTCTAGCTACTTCCTGCTGGATAGGGGTGAAGAAGGGGCCCTGCAGTTGTAGTGTCCTCCAGAGAGGGACTCTCTAGGCCAGTCAAAGGACCAGTGTGTTGGTCCAGGGGTCCTCGGTAGAAGTTGTGAGTTGAGCTCATTTGGGGTTCTATTTGTAAGACCATCTGTAGGTTAATGGCCTCAATCCTGGAGGAAACAAGTTTGACAAGGAGGTTAAAAATACAGGGGCCGAAGGCGAGTCATAGCAAGGTGGCTGTCATGGGATGTACAAAGAGGAGAAGCCATGTTGCCCAACTCCAGAGGTTGGTGTAAGAGTTTGAAAGGCGTTGTCTGATTTCAGAAGCCTTTTCCTGTAAATGCTGGGCACCGTCTCATACTATCCCTGACTGGTTAGCATAAAAACAACACTCTTCCCCTAAGAAGGTGCAAAGTCCTCCTTTCTCAGCAGTGAGGAGGTCTATGCCTCGGTGGTTTTGGAGACTCACTGCTGCCAAAGAGTCTATTTGGGACTGTAGAGTAAGGATAGATTTTGTTACTTTTTGCAAACTGTCTGAGAAATCCTTTGAGAGTGTGTGGTAGTAGGATAATGAAGTAGATTAAATGGCTCTTCTGGATCCTGTAGCAGTGGTTTTTCCTAACCCTATAAGTAGAGGCATTAGTTGTATGCCCCTGCACTGACAGACTTGAGCTTTGAAGGGCACTGATAGGGTCTGATTTCCTGGGGCAATGTCAATGTTGGAACTTAGGAAGACTAAGGTGCAGGTGCCTGTTCAGTTGGTGGGAAGGCAGATATAGGTTGAAGTTCCACATAAGAAGAATATGCCTGTTCATATCCTTCGCCCACTTTTTGCTGGGGTTGTTTGTTTTTTTCTTGTAAATTTGTTTGAGTTCATTGTACATTCTGGATATTAACCCTTTGTCAGATGAGTAGGTTGCAAAAATTTTCTCCCATTTTGTAGGTTGCCTGTTCACTCTGATGGTAGTTTCTTTTGCCGTGCAGAAGCTCTTGAGTTTAATTAGATCCCATTTGTCAATTTTGGCTTTTGTTGCCATTGCTTTTGGTGTTTTAGACATGAAGTCTTTGCCCATGCCTATGTCCTCAATGGTAATGCCTAGGTTTTCTTCTAGGGTTTTTATGGTTTTAGGTCTAACGTTTAAGTCTTTAATCCATCTTGAATTAATTTTGGCATAAGGTGTAAGGAAGGGATCCAGTTTCAGCTTTCTCCATATGGCTAGCCAGTTTTCCCAGCACCATTTATTAAATAAGGAATCCGTTCCCCATTGCTTGTTTTTCTCAGGTTTGTCAAAGATCAGATAGTTGTAGATATGTGGCGTTATTTCTGAGGGCTCTGTTCTGTTCCATTGATCTATATCTCTGTTTTGGTACCAGTGCCATGCTGTTTTGGTTACTGTAGCCTTGTAGGATAGTTTGAAGTCAGGTAGTGTGATGCCTCCAGCTTTGTTCTTTCGGCTTAGGATTGACTTGGCAATGCGGGCTCTTTTTTGGTTCCATATAAACTTTAAAGTAGTTTTTTCCAATTCTGTGAAGAAAGTCATTGGTAGCTTGATGGGGATGGCATTGAATCTATAAATTACCTTGGGCAGTATGGCCATTTTCACGATATTGATTCTTCCTACCCATGAGCATGGAATGTTCTTCCATTTGTTTGTATCCTCTTTTATTTCATTGAGCAGCGGTTTATAGTTCTCCTTGAAGAGGTCCTTCACATCCCTTGTAAGTTGGATTCCTAGGTATTTTATTCTCTTTGAAGCAATTGTGAATGGGAGTTCACTCATGATTTGGCTCTCTGTTTGTCTGTTACTGGTGTATAAGAATGCTTGTGATTTTTGTACATTGATTTAGACACTTCTCAAAAGAAGACATTTATGCAGCCAAAAAACACATGAAAACATGCTCATCATCACTGGCCATCAGAGAAATGCACATCAAAACCACAATGAGATACCATCTCACACCAGTTAGAATGGCAATCTTTAAAAAGTCAGGAAACAACAGGTGCTGGAGAGGATGTGGAGAAATAGGAACACTTTTACACTGTTGGTGGGACTGTAAACTAGTTCAACCCTTGTGGAAGTCAGTGTGGCGATTCCTCAAGGATCTGGAACTAGAAATACCATTTGACCCAGCCATCCCATTACTGGGTATATACCCAAAGGACTATAAATCATGCTGCTATAAAGACACATGCACATGTATGTTTATTGTGGCACTATTCACAATAGCAAAGGCTTGGAACCAACCCAAATGTCCAACAATGATAGACTGGATTAAGAAAATGTGGCACATATACACTGTGGAATACTATGCAGCCATAAAAAATAATGAGTTCATGTCCTTTGTAGGAACATGGATGAAGCTGGAAATCATCATTCTCAGTAAACTATCGCAAGGACAAAAAACCAAACACCGCATGTTCTCACTCATGAATGGGAGTTGAACAACGAGAACACATGGACACAGGAAGGGGAACATCACGCTCTGGGTACTGTTGTGGGGTTGGGGGAGGGGGGAGGGATAGCATTAGGAGATATACCTAATGCTAAATGAAGAGTTAATGGGTGCAGCACACCAGCATGGCACATGTATACGTATGTAACTAACCCACACATTGTGCACGTGTACCCAGAAACTTGAAGTATAATAATAATAATAATAAAAAAAGAAGAATATGCCTTGGCTGGGTAGACAGAACTGGTTGTGTATGTTAAAAAGGTGTGTGAGTTTGTTGTTTTCATTTTACCATACTCCTAGAGTACTTGCCAAGGTAGCTCCAGTGAGTGGCTGGAAAATGGTGTTGGGAGCAAGTTGAGAGGCTCCCTGTGTTCTATTTTCTCATTGGAGAAAAAAACCGTTTTGTATGTACTAGGAACCGTTCTAGAGAGTAATTGAAATTGGGGATGAGAAGGCACTCACTAGTGGTGGGTGTGCTGCTGCAGGGGTTCCAGGGGTGAATGGTCATGCAGGGAGTATGTTTGCCATTACAAAACCCAGACTGTTTGTTAAGCAGGGAGGAGGTGATGATTTTGGGGGGCTCTGAGAAGCTGACAAGCCATCTGAATGGAGCTGTTTGGATGACTCAGAGGTAATTTGTGAGAAAAGATCGTCCATACAGCATTTCATATGGACTGAGCCCCATTTTGTGAGGAGAATTATGGATTCTGAAAAAGGCCATGGGCAACAGAGTAGGTCATGGGAGATGAGTTTCCTGTGTTAGTTTCCTTAAGTGCCTCTTGAGTGTTTCATTTGCCTTCTCGACCTTCCCTGAGAATTGTGGCCTCCAGGTGCAATGAAGGTGATATTGTATCCCTAGTGCCCTGGAAATTCCCTGAGTTACATGGCTCTAAAAACTGGATCATTGTCGCTTTGTAAGCTTTGGGGAAGACCAAATCTAGGAATTATTTCATGAATTAGGACTTTAACTGCTTCCTGAGCCTTCTCTGTATTGCAAGGGAAGGCTTCTATCCAATTTATAAAGGTATCAACACAGATCAAAAAGTATTGAAATCCCTTGACTTAGGCATATGGGTGAAGTCTAACTGCCAGTCCTCTCCAGGATAGTGCCCTGTTCTTTGTTCCCCCAGAGGGGCCTTACAATGAACCAATGGACTATTCCTTTGGCACACCTCACAGGCTTTGACTACTTGTCGGATGGTCTGGAGGAGATTTGACTCTGTAAATACAGATTTGGCCATTTGAAGAGTGTTCTCAATACCCATATGAAAAGTTTGGTGAAGGGTCTTAAGTATTTTCCACTGGCTGGCTTCGGGTATGAATACCTGTCCCTCTTTTGTCATTAACCACCCCAAGGGGAGAAAACTATGTCCCCGTGAAAGTCCCCATTCTGTTTCGGCTGGGGAATACTGGGGCTTAATCTCTTGGAAAGCATTGTTCCATACCAAAGTTCCTTCCATAGGTATTTCTAATGGGAGGTTCCACCTGGCAGCAATTTTGGCCTCAGCATCTGTCCAATGGTTTCCTTCTGCTTTTTCTCCTTCAACTTTTTGATGGCTTTGGCACTGTAAAATTGCCACCGCCTTGGGATTTTGCACTGTGTGCAATAACTCCATGATATCCTTGTGGTATTTAATGGGGGATCCCCCCTTTCTTTAAAGGAACTCCCTTTCTTTCCATATCGCAGCATGGGCATGTAGGATTAGATAAGCATACTTGCTACCTATATACACATTTATTCTTTTTTCCTTTCCCAGCTCTAAGGCTTGGGTAAGTGCCAACAGTTCTGCTAACTGGGCACTGTTCCCTGTGGGAAGTGGGACTTTCAAGTAGTTACATCACTAACTATGGCATAACCTGCTCTTCATATCCCATTCTCCACAAAGGAACTTCCACTGGTATATAGGTTAAGGTCAGGATTAGCTAAGGGGACTTCTAAGAGATCCTCTCAGATGGCATAAGTCTGGGCTACAATTTGTTGTCAGTCATGCTCGATTGGTTCCACATCCTCTGGGAGAAAAATAGCAGGGGTGAGGGCCACAAACGTGCATATTTGAAGCACCAGTCCCTCAAGGAGTAGCACCTGGTATCTAAGCAGGTGGTTGTCTGATAGCCATAAATTTCCTTTGGTACCTAGTATGCCATTTACATCATGAGTAGTCCAGACAGTGAGATCCTTTCCTTGTATTATTTTGATAGCCTCTGATACTAAGCTGGACACCACCACAACTACCTGTAAACAGTGAGACCAGCCTTTTGCTACTACATCAATTTCCTTACTTAGGTATGCCACTGGTTGTGGGGTTGTCCCACAAGTCTGAGTACGGATGCCAAGAACTATTCCCACTCTCTGTGACATATAAATAGAAGTTTTGTCCTATGGGAAGGCTTAAGGCTGGAGTTTGTACTAGGGCCTGCTTTAAGGTTTTGAAGGCTGTTTCTGCCTCTGGTTCCCATACTACTAGATGAATATTTGCCCTATGGGTCTCCTTGTTTAGAGTATAGAGTGGCCTAGCTATATCACTGTATCTGGGGATCCATAGTCAGCAAAAGTTGGTGATCCCAAGGAACCCCCACTACTGTTTTAATGTCTTAGGGCAAGGACAAGCCAGTATAGGCTGTATTCATTCTTTGCTGAGGGCCCTGGTTCTTCTAGCTAAGATCAGGCCTAAATATTTGACTTGTTGTAGGCAGAGCTGGGCCTTCGATTTAGACAATTTGTACCCTTGATTAGCTAGAAAGTTCAAGAGATCTAGAGTAGCCTGCTGTTTAGCCAAAAGTAAATCATCCACTTACTGAAGGACCAGAGTGCCTGGACTTGAGAAGTGGCGTGGATCTTGGGCCAGTGACTGACCAAACAGATGAGGGCTATCTGTAAACCCTTGAGGAAAGACCGTCCACGTAAGTTGGGATGTGTGGTCTGTGGGATCCTCAAAGGCAAGGAGAAACTGGGAGTCAGAGTGCAGGGGAATGCAGACGAAGGCATCCTTGAGGTCCAGAACAGTGAACCATTCTGCTTCATCCGGTATTTGAGAGAGCAGGGTATAGGGGTTGGGTACAGCTGGATATAGAGGAATTACTGCATCATTGATGAGTCTAAGATCTTGCACTTGTCTCCACTGACCATTTGGTTTTTGTACTCCTAGAATTGGGGTGTTGCAGGGACTGCTGCATTTTCTTACTAAGACTTGAACTTTTAAATGTCTAACAATATCCTGCAATCCTTTATGGGCTTCAGGCCTTAAGGGATATTGCCTTTGATAAGGACAAGTAGTGGGGTCTTTTAGCCTGATTTGAACTGGGCAGGCATTTTTTGCCTTTCCAAATTATTCTTCAAATGCCCAGACTTCAGGGTTGATTCTCTCCTCAAGTACAGGACAACAAACGGGTAATGTGTACCTCATGTTTATATAGATAATAGCTCCAGCTTTGGCTAATATGTCTCTCTCTAATAAGGGTGTGCGACTTTTAGGCATAACAAGAAAAGCATGTGAAAAGAGCAAAGTCTCCAATTACAACTGAGGAGGTGAGAGAAATACCTGGTTACGGCTGTCCCTGAATTCCTTGGATGGTAACAGACCTTGAGGTCAGCTGTCCAGACCTTGAGGTCAGCTGTCCAGGGCAGGAGATTAACACTGAGAAAGCCACACCAGTGTCCAGGAGGAAGTCAATTTCCTGAATCTCAATGGTTAAACTTACCCAGGGTTCAGTGAGGGTGATGATATGAGCTGGCACTTGCTCCGGGCACCCTCAGTCCTGTGGTTCTATCATCTGGCTGAGGGCTTCTGGCCCAGAGAACCTTTGTCCTCTGAGGCAGTATGCCTTCCAGTGATTGCCTTGGCATAGTGGACATGTGTGAGGGAGCAGCTTGTTTCTCGTTGGACAATCTTTTTTAAAGTGTCCATGCAAACCACACTGATAACAAGCCATACTGGGTGATTGGCCTACTCTGTTTTCTGTCCTCTCTAAACCACCAAGGTTTGTTTGTCTGAGGCCATGACTAAAGCTGTGGCCTTTCTCTTAGCTGTGGCCTTTCTCTTATCTCGCTATTCCTTTCTGGCCTGTTCCTCTTGGTCCCTATTATAGAACACCAAGGTTGCCAGGTTTAATAATGCCTCCAAATTTTGTTCAGGGCCCAGGGCTAGCTTTTGGAGCTTTCTCCTGATATCTGTGGCTCATTGGGTAATAAACATCTTTTAGGATCAATTGACCCTTGAAGGAGTCAGGTGACAAGGAAGTATATTTTCTTAAAGCCTCCCATAGCCGCTCGTGGAAGGTAGTAGGATTTTCTTCCTTTCCCTAAATTATGATGGACATCATTGAATAATTCATGGGGTTTTTCCTAGTTCTCCTTAGTCCTTCTATAACACAGGTCAACAGATGTTTGCAAATCCAGTCCCCGTGATTTGAGTCGAGGTCCCAGTGGGGATCCATACTGGGGATGGCTTGCTGACTGGTATGGAATTTGTCCCTTTCTTCGGCTGTCATTCTATTATTTACTGGACTAAGATACCAGCTATCTCCAAACTCTCGGGCTGCAGCTAAAGCCACATTCTTTTCATTAAAGGCCAGGGTTGGATCTAACAATAGCACGACATCTCTCCAAGTGTGATTGAAGGTTTGCCCTAGACCCTGTAGGACATCTATATACCTATGAGGAGCATCTGAAAACTTCCCCAGGTCTAACTTGATCTGCTTTAAATCAGAGAGGGAGAAGGGGACATGTACCCGGGTTGGGCCAAATTCCCCTTCCCCTACAGCTTGAACGGGACATAACCGATAGCCCAAGGGGTTTTGTGGTCCCTTGTAGATTTCTTTGCTTGTTTCCTTCTGGGTGGGGGAGATTAGAGGAGGCTCATCATTAATAGGAAGGGGAGCTGTAGGGAGGCTAGGATATGGGGGTAAGCTGAGAGGTCCTCCTGTGGAATGTAATTGCAAACTTGGCATAGTTGTGGATTCTCCTTCAATGAAAAGAAAGCTTGTACATAAGATATTTCACTCTATTTGCCTTCCCTCTTACAGCAAACATCAAGCTGCAGGATAGTATTGTAATTTATACTTCCCTCAGGTGGCCATTTTTTCCCATCAGAGAGAGAATACTGGGGCCAGGCTGTAGTGCAGAAAAAAATAAGCTGCTTCTTTTCAGGGTTTGTGGGTCTAATTGTCCCCAATGGCTTAGGATGCATTTCAAGGGTGAGCTTGTTGATACCTGAGTGTTTCACATCTAAAACAGAAAGAAAAAAATTCTTGCAGTTTTGGCCTGTTTTTTTTCCCCCACCCAAGACCCTGCAATGGTCCCTGGACCCTGCTGTTAGGGATAGTTGTGCTCTCTGAAGCAGCAGCAGAAACACTTGTTTTCCTCCTAGACCACAAAGAGGACTGAGGAAGGTCAGATTTAGTGGCCCTTACTGACACATTCTCGAAAACCTGCACCATTGCCTTTCCTCTTAGACCACAAAGAGGACCAAGAAAGGTCAGATTTAGTGGTCCTTACCGACGCAGTCTCAAAAACCTGTTAGTTAGAGTCATAAGCATTTTCTCCTGTTGGTATTGGGACTTCACCCTTTTCCTGTAAAGATGATATGCCTCAAAATGGAGTGGAGGGCCACATCCTGAGGGAGGGAAGGGATCTCCAGGGTTGGAAGAGTGATGCCTTTTGTCCTCACTTTACATACAAATAGGAAGGATATCCTCCAATTTTGGAGTCTATAATTTCCGAGGCTCCGCATATTCTAGCTTCAGGAATAGCCTTTGTTAGGCCTGCTAGTCTAAGGAGGGATCCTAAAATTCTATATAGTCCCCCTGATGGGACTTTGGGCAAAAATTATGTCTTTCTGATTGGTGAGCCCAGGTGCCTAAAGAAAGGAACAGAGTCCCAAAATTTATATTAGAAATCATCCTTACAGGAGAGACTAGATGAGCACCAGGGACAGGGAGTGGTTTTTAGAAGCAAGACTAACCTCAGAGAAGAGAGGCAAGAAGCAGTTTGACTGATAGGCATTAAGACCCAGGAGACAAGGGTCAGGATAGATAGGATAGATGGGCAAGTCTCGCTTTGGCAATGTAACTTTGAGAGCTCTGCTCATGGCTGCAGGGTCAACCAACTTTTTGTTGGGACCCCGGAGCTGAATGGCTTTCCTCTCTGTCAACCCTCTGCTCAGCCCAGAAGTGCAGGAAAAGCAGAAGCTGGTTCCAGGCAAACTAATGCTCCTGACTTCTTAGAGTTGGGGGTTGTTAGAGAGCTCTTTCCCAGAAAGCCTGACACCCGTGTCTTTAGTCCAGTAGCTGCGCTAGTTGCTTTTAACTGGCCAACAGGTGCTCAGTGTTTAGCCCCTGAATTCTAAGGAAAAATAGGACAGAATAGCAAGCGAAAGGGGTCCAGTGGTACTCAATGCGTGGTGAATCCCAAGTGAGTCCCTAAGATGTGTCTGGAGTTGGCTCCTGCCGGTGGGTCTGTGGCTCCATTTTTGAAGTCAGCGAGACCACAAATCCACCGGCAGGAACCAACTTCAGACACAGAACCACAATGGGGGATTTAAAGTGCTTAGAAACTGGTCAGAATGACACTTGAATCTCATTTTTATTATTTACCATACCAGTAAAATTTTGGAATCAAAGTAAGTATAAGTAGAAAAATATATATATTTGCTGAGCTCCAAGTATGTGAATGAACTATGCAATTGGTCCACCTATCATTTGAAATATTTATCATTCTCCCAATTAGAAATATGAGGAATTTGAGACCTCAAAATTTTAGTAACTTTCTGAAGATCACTGAAGCGAGAGCATAGGTAGAATTGAAATTTTGTGCTGACTCCATAGCTCATGTGACCTCTATCACACCGTGCTGCTGCTACCTTAACTGGTCCAGATAGTGCAAAAAGTGGAGCTTGCTTCTATGGGTAGCATTTGATGTAAAGCACCTGTCATCTGTGTTGCTTACATGACACCTCAAAGTCATAGTTGTTATCATGACTTGTTCTTGCAAAAGTCTGTCTTGTTGCTCATGCATGGTTAGCTCAAAAGTGGCTATGTACAACAATCAATTCTACCTTTCTTAACCTTTATAATCCTAACCTTTCAGTTTACACTCAGTTTACTCTTTAAAATAGATCATAGGACTGCCTACTTCAAATTGGTGTTCATGAGTTAATATCACAAAGACCTAGTAGAGTACTTGGCACAGACTTAACTCTTAACAAATTTAGCTAACTTACAGCTACATCTTCTATCCCCAATAATAACAAGCAGCACCAAGCAGTATGTAGTCCCTTAAAGCTGCATATAATAATATTAATAATTATATTTAAGGCAAGAAGACATCACCTTGGACATGAAACCTTGGAAATTCACACAACGTTTCTGGTTTAGTTTTCAAATCTAAATGAATGGTGATAAGTATGGTTCCCATCTTATACAGTTAATTATGAAGACTGTATGTGTTAATAATGTGAAGAAACCGATGCTCAGTAGTAAGCTTGTACATGATAGCAGCTCAAAATTAACCTGTTTGTTCTCTCTTTTGACCTTTTAAGAATATTTTACACTTTATAAGGCATTCTGTTTGCTCTTCTGTGCTCTCATAGCACCTTGCAATACATCTATTTTAATATCTATAACATCTATCATTGCAATTGTTTGATTTTTGTCTTTCTGCCTCATGAAACTCCTACTTTCTAAGGATAGGTGCTATGGCTTGTTTATCTTTGACTTACTGGCATTTAGAACAGTAATGGAATGTAGTGGATATGAGAAATAGGTATGTAAAAAATGTTTCAATGTTTTCAAATTTAGAAGAAGAAAGAATAAGAGAAAGTGAGACAGACATTGAAAAAGAAGAGATGGAGGAAAATAAGTGAAAAAGGAACAAAAGAAGGATGGAAGGAAGGAAAGAAAAATGCAGAGCAGGAAAGATAGAAAAATAAGAAGAACAATTTTAATAAGAAACCTATAGTTCTAGCAGTTCCTTGAGTTGAAAAACTATATGTCATGTCATAAAATAGTTACATGTAGAATAATTAATGCTAATTGAAATTTCAAATACGTTTTGAGGATATAGTGGCAAAACCTGAAATCTTTGTGTAACTATCAGTAATCCCTATTTGGAATTTCTCCTATTTATTATTTAAAAACATTCCCACTGTATTGACAGAAATTGCATCCACCAATCTTCATTTACCTTCTTCTTATAAATGAGGAGTCTTGTTAAGAGCAAGAGCTCATGGTTCTCTTTGTCTTTCTTGTATTTCAACACAATTTTTATGTCAAGCTACTTACCTTTGAAGTGAATGAAGACAATATCAATAGATTAAAAGGAAAAGAAAGACTTTGGATTTTTTTCACTGAGCTCAAATTGTGGCACACAAAGAGTAAGGAATTTAAGTAGCAGGAGACATCAATCGGTTGAATAATGTTTGTTTTGTTTTGTTTTGTTTTGAGACAGAGTCTCACTGTGTCACCCAGGCTGGAGTGCAGTGGCATGATCTCGGCTCACTGCAACCTCTGCCTCCCAGGTTAAAGTGTTTGTCCTGCCTTAGCCTCCTGAGTAGCTGGGACTACAGGTGCACAGCACCACGCCTAGCTGATTTTTGTAATTTTAGTAGAGATGGGGTTCACGATGTTTGGCCCGGCTGGTCACAAACTCCTGACCTCAAGTGATCCACCCGCCTCGGCCTCCCAAAGTGCTGGGATTACCGACATGAGGCACCATGCCCAGCCCTGAATATTGTTTTTAAGTTTTTTTTTAAGGTTATGAAGGAGGAAATATAGTTAATTTCACAAATATTTATTGAGTGTCTACTATGTACATCCATATCCACACATGGATACAGACAAAAGGCTATTTCTCTCCTTACACTCAGGGGATCCACAACCTAAGATAGTTGCAGAATAAATAAATTACAACATGAAGGGACATTTATAACTCTATAACTTCATGAAGTTTAAAGTTATTAAAGGAGGGTGTGCTACCCGAAGCATCATGGGAATTTTTCTAGAATGGATGTTTCTGAAATGTAATTGGACAGTATCAGCATCAGCAATAAGAAGGTAGGAAGACAAAGGGCATTTTAAGTGGACAAGGGTACAGAAATACAGCTAACATGAGTATAACTGAGAATCTACCGTCAGTTTGGTATTACTGGAATGTATATCAAAAGGAGGAACCTACCATGCAGTGAGGCTGGAGAGAAACAAGAACTTGATCTTGAACTTCATCTTCTAAGGATTAGATAAGCAAGGGCTGTGAAGATACACAAGTAAATGTATGATTTTGTTTTAGAAAAAAACTCTTCTAACTACCATATAAGTTATTTTCAAATTTGTCTAATAATTTACCTTATACCAATATTTCTCAAACAGAATCACACATTAAAATCACCTGAGTAGCTTATTAATAATACCAGTGTGAAATATAATACCAAATCAAATCAGAATCCCTGGGCATGGAGCCCAGCCATGAATATTTTGTATTTCTCATATGTAGCCAGGTTTGAGCATCACTATACTAACCCAATAACAGCAGAACACCATTTCAGGGAAGAAATGCCATGCATTGAGGCCCAGGTGATGGTTTGTTAGTATCAGAACTGATCCACTGAGGTCTTAACAAGAAATAAAAACAATGGGAGAAATAGAAACTGTCTTGGCAATGCTTTCTTGCATAGGTAAACCCAGCAAGCTACAACTGTATTTTAAAACTTCAAAAGAACTCAATTTAACATGTGAATAATGGTTACATTAGAAAAAAAATTATGAAACTAGGAACCAAATCCCCAAAAGAAGGATGCTTCTGGGAAGACAGAAAGTTTGGTGAAAATACAGATAATTTTAATATAATAGACAATGAGTTGCCTGACCTGGCAATGGGGATGTAACATCTGTGTTGAGCTTGATACTTTCTCTCTCTCTCTCTCTCTCTCTCTCTCTCTCTCCCTTTTTCTCTCACCTACCTGTGACCTTTCTTCATAAAACTTTGTAACCTGCTGTCCTGCAGCTGCTGCTGAAACATTACTGCTAATAGGACTGTTTTCTCACAAATGCAATGTACTCCACAAATCCTATCAGTCTTCTTCCACAAAACGATTAACCCCAAACTTAATTCAATAAATGTCTACACAAACTTTCCCACCATGGAATGCACAATCCAAAAAATTTAAAATTCATAATAAAAAACTCATTTAAGCAATTCCAGACTTATTGTTTTCTGAAATCATCTGGATGACTATAACAAGAACACTACTTTTTAAAAGTAGATGTTATATTCTTTTTTTTTTTTTCTTTTGAGATGGAGTCTCCCTCTGTCGCCTAGCCTGGAGTGCATTGGCACAATCTCAGCTCACTGCAACCTCCGCCTCCCAGGTTCAAGAGATTCTCCTCAGCCTCCCGAGTAGTTGGGACTACAGGCACCCACCACCATGCCCAGCTAATTTTTGTATTTTGAGTGCAAACGGGGTTTCACTATGTTTCCCAGGTGGGTCTCGAACTCCTGACCTTGTGATTCACCCGCCTTGGCCTCCCAAAGTGCTGGGATTATAGGCATGAGCCACCATGCCCAGCCAATGTTATATTCTAAAAACACAGTAAAACATGCAAAACTATTAGAACTTGCAGAAATTTGAACATATCCATTCCCCACTGATTTATTCAACATTGTGAGATGCAGAAATATTTTGTTTGCCTAACACTGCTTAAAAGAATATTAATTGTTAAAACAATGATCTACAGTGATGGCAATTAAGAGAAGCATCAATATATTGAAACAGTAGCTAAATGAGAAGTCAAGGAAAGGACAAGGACCCACAGGTATAAAAATATTGCATCAGAAGTCCTAAGATGGGAACCTAAAATATTGTCTAAAGAAGTTAAAACAGCTTAAACGCAAAGATTATGTTTGTGCAACGTGTTACTTTCACTTTAATGTTCGATAGAAACAAGAGTTAATAATATTGATTTAAAAATATTTTGTAGATTAAAGAATGCAAAAATACCTAACACAACACCCAACACATGGTAGAGCTTAATATATTTCTGTCTCTTCTCTATTCAAAAACACATGAAACAAAACTTTTTCCAAGTAATGTGTCCTCTAATCTGTGCAACACATTTTGATATTCTTCACTAGATTTCTATTTTGCTTTTAAATGATTCTTTGGAAACATTAAATAGAATTTACAACCCACTAATTACTTGCCACCCCTATCTGAAACATAATTATATAAATGCTATTGAACACAAAGTTATTAAGGATCAATATTGTTGATACCATACATGGGAGATGTTTATTGGTTTTACATAGGTGACATTATGAAATCATAGAATAGATGAATGTTCCCACAACACAAATGGTTGAGAAAAAATCCTTTGACTATCTTATTGCTTCTTATTATTCTTGAAACTATTCTCCAAAGCAGAGAAAGTGCTGGCAGGACAGATTATACAGAAAGAATGGGTCAAGGACATGGGTGGCCTCAGGTTCTCAAGAAAGCAGGACCCAGCACTGTCCACAGCATACTGGAAAATGAATACAGGTCCCCTAATCAGGGGACTATATAATTTATTCTCCAAACTGGAGCAATACTAAAATGGAAAACCATAATTAATTGCACCAGGACAACATTCATTAACCTAGAACCACACCCAGCAAAACTGGAAGTATAGTTACCCTCCCCAAAACTATTACAGTTGAGGAGAAGTTTTGAGAAACAGAAGATGAAGACATGAAGTATTATCTGCAAATAGTAATCAGTTCCTTTTTCAAATAAGAAAATATCTCACAATGTTCATGTGTGAGAGTTAAATGAAGTAATGAATATAAAACACATGGAAACTGTCCTTTATGTAGGGAGTGCTATGTAAGTTTATGTAAACTGTACTCAGGTATTTCCTCCTTAGAAAAAAAGGGCCCACTTACTATTTGTAGAAAACAGTGCCTAGAACAAAACATAATATACTCTTGTTTAAGTCCTAGTGGAGAACAATTATTGTCAATTTCTCATAAAGGTTATTTAAAAATCACCATCAGATCCCACTGTCTATATTATAGGGTCAACAGTTTTGAGTTCTCATTACAAACTAAATTACTAATTCCCAGCAAATCATTTGTTTGTCTCCTCAGCAAAATGTGCTTACATACATACATACATACATTCCTTTGGCCAAGTGGAACTCGGTGGACAGTTACACTGCAAGATTGAAGGTTTCTAGGTTGAGTCAATTCTATTAAATAATATGCCACACCTAGCTTGCTTTAACATGACTGACTTATGTGTTATCTACATGGTGAACATTCTTAGCTTTTGCTGATCCTTAATATTTCAAGAAGTCCAAATGAAAAGTGGGGCTGTTTTGACAAATCATCATAATTACAGAAATAGTTAATATGTGCTCAGATATATGGAAAAAGAGAACAACTCCCTAGAGGTCGATAAATTCAGAAGTGAATATAACGTTATTTATTGAGAATCATCTTTGTGACAGGTACTGTATTAGGATATTCACTTATTTTAAGTCACTTTTAGATCTAATCATTGCAAATACAATACAAGTCAGTGGGGTTTTAAAGAGGTGAAATAATGTATTTACCTTCAGTAATATTACTTTTGCAACAACCTATATAAGTGATAATAGTGTGATTGAAACTCTGGTCTCCTGGCTGTAACACCTGGGTCCTACTCACCACTCTAGAGCCTCAATTAAATACTTCCAACTTTGTGTATCTCCATAAAACACATTCCCTAGGCTATTGGGCAGTTTTGATCAAGTTTGAGTCTAACACCTTAATCCAAGTGTCATGCTGGAGCAGTTGTAGAATGATGGCAAATGGTACTCAGTAGCAAGGTAGAGAGATGAGGGCTTTCTCCTCCCTGTGATGTCAGGCTACAAGTCGTCTGGACTAAAAAAAAATCTGTAGATGAAATTTTTGCAATCAACAGTCATCAAGCCTAAAGATAGCAATACATCGAAATAAAAACTGTTGTTTTGTGGTATTTCTACATACAAGAGTGCCCAAAAGGCATATGCTTCTCTCTTTACCCTCTTTCTGTATGCATCTGTGATAGAAAGGAAGGGAGCAAATACAATATCTGAAGACAGAAAAGGCTGGAGTTAGTATTCTTTGCTTTCACCAGTCACCTCTGTTAGTTTTGTAATGGATGCAAGTGCCAACTGGAAATTTTTCCCTTTGTTTTCTCCCCCACCCTCACATGGTACATTCTAAATACTACTCTTGTAAAATGTTTTTCGGTTAAGATTGTGCTCAGTGCTCTGACTCTCTTTCTCACCACTAATATTTATCATCCGTTGGCATATTGTTTCGAGTAAACATAATAACCTCTGTAAACGTAAGTTGCTTTACTACAAAGTGGAAGGTGTTAATATCATGGGTACAATAATTCTGCAGGAGAAAAAAAACCTGTAGCTTATAATTTGGAGTCATTTACCACCTCTGGGTCTATTCAGGAAAAGATTGTTTAAATGAGACAATAAGAGGAAACCAATTTACAACTTGAAATAAGCAGAGCTCATGTTTCCATATTGCTAAAAGGCAAGGTTAGATGAACATTTGTACAGTTATCATAAAATTTTTATCAAGAAGCTGCAGTACCTTTAATAATGCATTATTTTACCTTCTTGCAAGAACTCCTCTATATGCTTTTAAAATGTTGTTTTCATTATCCTGGAAGAATTGGTTTTAGAAAGGAATCCTTCTCTAACTACATGGTGTCAAATGTATTCTCAAGGAGTCATGATTAGTATAAACTAATTTTATCTCTCCTCTTTATACATCATCCAATTCATTGTATTAACGAAAGCATCCGCTTTTCTGCCTACATCAACTTAATAGCATATTGAGGGAAACACAAAATTGCATATTCAAATCACCCTGAGAGGCTTAAAGAAATTATAATGCATGAGCTAAGGTTTCTTATGAAGATCTAGCATTAACAGGCATGTATCTTGTTTCACTAAAAAGAGAATTCCTTCTAATACCTTAATGAATGAAATTTTGTAGATTGCTAAATATATAATCTGCCAAGAACCTAACAATCTACTTTTGATAGCATTTAGTATAAAGGATGGTAAAAGTCGCATGACATTACGTGATCAGGTTGAGTTAGTAGCCTAAACTTCAGCCCACAGATGAACAATCAAATGTGGACATGGTTGTCTGATCATTCTTAGATGTAGAGAAACCACTGGTCTTTTGTTAGATATAATTTAATTGCACAACACATTCACCTGGCTGTCTTCCTGACTTCAGTGTATCTTGTCAGATTATTTTTTAAGGCCTTATCTAGTGACTGAGTTAGATGGTGTCATAAAATGAAAATATGGCTCACAGTGTGGAGGAATAAAATCCCCCAAATTTATTAAATTTTTAAAATACAAAGCTAGAAGCTTGAATCTATAATAAAATCTCCTGACCTGAGCTTTACATTCTGGAATTAAACAAATTTGTGATCTTAAAATGTGTTAAGGAATTTCAGCATGTTTGCCATGGTTTGATCATTTCCAAATTATGAATTTTAAAACTTAACCCAGGGAATAACAACAACGACAAAAAAGCAAGACAAAACAAACAGGTTCTGCAGCATCCTAGTTTGGTGATTTCATAATTAACAAGTACATGTTTATAACAAATAAATACTTTTCATTCAAACACCGTATTTATCATATAAATTCTGAGTATCATCATTTATAATACAAATGAATTTTTTTTTACATTTTCATTGAAAAACCATGGGCACCGAGTGTTTTCAACTTTCATATAAAATTTGAATTAATTGATAGAGAGATGGTTGGCAAAATCCAGGCCCAATTCTTGATATCTCAACCTTACCTGCACAGCATGCTGCATATAATTTGACCCCTTAATGAGCTAAATCCACACAAAATGTCTGACACATCAAAGAATATTTACTCAAAAGGCCTAAAGGAGAGGTGAGAAGTCACTTGACAAATGTCCAAAGACAGCTTTTGTGTTTATTTTAATAAATAGAACTTTGGCCTCAAGAGAAAGGCAACAGCCCATTTTTGTTCCCTCTCTTCACGTCCTCCTGTCAGCCACCCCACTCCCACTGCTGGTCTCAGAGGGGACTAAGAAGAGTATGAGTAGTATGTGAAGTTTCCTTCAAACAAACTTCTTTTTGGACCCTTGTTTTTACCCTAAGCCTGTCCATAGCCATAGAATCAAGAGTATCATGAATAAACAATTAAGCTGGAAAACAGTGTGTGTGTGTGTGTGTGTGCGTGTGTAGAGGGGGAGAAGAACATTTAGTTTATCAGTCAAAAGTTGGCCATCTATACATCACCTGGATTCAGATCTAGCTTTTTCACAGGGCCTCAATTTACCCATCTGTAATTATGAGGTTAATATTAGAACCTAACTTATTAGGTTGTTGTGAATATGAAATGAGATAAAAATGTTTAATCCCATAATAATATTTATAGTGTGTACTAAGTGCCCAATAAATGCTATATTTTATGGAGCTTTCTGATCTGCTAACAGCAGCAGGTTTTATGCAGCAGTCCATGCCTTCATTCATTCACCCCTTCATTATCTGGCATCTGCTATAGGCCAGGCAGTATAGTTTACATACACTGAAGACAGCTGTGAAAAAGACAAATAAGGGGTGTGTGTGTGTGTGTGTATGTGTTTTCAAGACAGATCTTATTCTGTCACCTAGGCTGGATTACAATGGCACAATCACGGCTGACTGCAGCCTCGATCTTCCAGACTCAAATGATCTTCCCACCTCAGCCTCCCTAGTAGCTGAGACTACAGGAGTGCACTACCATGTCAGGCTAAATTATTGTTTTTATTTTTGTAGAGACAGGGTCTCACTATGTTGCCTGGGCTAACGAATAAGGTCTTAACGCTCTTGAGTCTTACAGTGTATTAACAATTTTCAGCTGATAGATATTTGACACGCAGTACTCAATACATAATTAAGCACCCAAAAGAAAGGGGCTGCCAGAGCTTATGCAAGAAGGGTTTGATCTGATCTGCAAGCATAGGGGAGAATTCTCTTAAGAAATAAATGTTAAGCAAAGACCTGAAGGATAAGTCAGCCATTTACATCATCAGAAGATGGTTCAAGGCAGAAGGAATTTGTGTTAAATTTCTGTAATAGGAAGATGCATGGCATAGGGATGGAGTGTATTGAGGTAAAGCTGGATTCCTATCAGTCAAGGCCTCACCACCCATGTCAGAGATTTGGGGTTTGATCCTAAGAGTTATTGGCAGCTATGAAAGTTTTAATCATGAAAATGACCAGCTTTTCTTATTCAATAGACTACACTGGTTGCAGCATGGAGAATGGATTGGAGAGGTGAGAGGTTAATCCCAGAGATCCATTGGGAATCTAATGCAGTCATCCCAGTGAGAAAAGATGGTGGCTTACACAATATGTAAAGGTAGAAATGGAGCAAAGTAGATAGACTCAAGAGAGGTGGTGGAAACCATTCAACTAATAATGTCATATTAAATATAGATAGGCAAAGTACTAGGTGATCAGTCTATTTAAAACAAGATCCAAGTCAGCTGCTGAGGGACAATTGGAATTCTGCAGAATCCTCTTGCCTTAGAGAGTAGTGAGAAACAAGTAGAGCTTTTAAAAAAATTGTCAAGTGGCTGAGATTCAGAACACAGGACAAGACTCCTAGTACCTATGAAGGTCTAAAAAACACAGTAAAATACAGATGCAAAATTTGGCTCCACCTAGGGGTTTTCAAAGAAAATCTGAAACCCGCTGGGCAGGAAGGTGATCAAAGTAAATCCCGGAAATGGCCAGATGCACATACCTCTGACTAAGTGGAAGGGAAGTGCAAAGTAAAGGCTGAGAGAATTGGATGCATGGCCAGACTGCCTGGGTTCAGATCCTGACTCTGGGCCAGTTACTTAACCTCTCTGTACCTCAGTCTCCTTCTCTGTAAAATTAGGATGATGATGATAATAATATGTGCTCACCGGGTTCCTTCTAATGAATGATTTAGAGAATTGCCTCACACATGCAAAGAGATAAGTACATTCTAGTTCCTCTTAAGATTTTGACGCCATTGGCTGATGGGTCTGAAATTGCTCTGCCTGAATCAGAATGAGCTCATGAGAGCTCAGTGAGGCTGCTACATTATTGGATGGCATCAAGACCCATAGCTGATTAGGGAGGGTTAAGCAAGACAGATGGGAGGGAGAACTAGGAACAAATAACCCAGATTCAAACCAAAGACCAACTGTGAGTTCAGAGCTTTTGCTTTCTGTTCCCAAGCACTATCTCTTTTGGTGCGATGAACAGCAGGAGATAAGGTTATCAATCTATGAGATAAATCAGTGGTTTGGAAACTATAGGAATGGGAAGATAGACTGATGAATGGAAGTCGTGAAATTGTTGCCTACATTCTTTGGCATGAAAAAAATTAATCTCTTATAAAAATCAATCGTATTCCTTTGTGTTTCAAGTTCCAAAGCACTTCCACTTACCTTTGATTTTTGTAGACCACAAAGCCCAAGATCTTAAGATCAATGTTAAAAATACAATTTTTATCCACTGTAAGAATTATTGCGAAGGTATTGCATGTCAGGCAGCAAATAAGCAAAGGAAGAATGACATCAGAATAAGTCACAAAGTTTTTATTTTTAAAAAAGAAGAAAAAGCCCCACTTTGATTTGATATTCCCAGTCAAGAAACTACAAACCAAATTTCCTTTCCGTTTACCAGAAGAGTATTTTCTTGCTTTAAAACACTCAGAAATTTAGCATTTGGTATGTGGCTGGCTTTGCAGCACTAAATAATGATTATTATTGTTTGGAAATGTTAATTAAAATGACAGCATTTTCTACAAATCTCAGCAAGAGACTTTTATGTCTGCCTTGTGGCTGCAGTTTGTCTTTTGCTGAGGATTCAGAGATAATATCTGGGCAGCATTAAGCTGGATCCATCAACACTCTTGTCACAATAGATGGCTTTGGGTGCTGGTAATGGGCCTCTGAGCCATCCACCTCTGGGTCACTAGTTCACATGTGGCCCAAGCTAAAAGTGAATGAGACTCATTATTCTCCCAATGCTATGAAGAACATTTTCTAGAATAAACCTGCAATGCCTGGCCAATATCTAGGGCAAAGGAAACCTAATTAGAGTTCTATTGTATTAATTAGCTCAATTTTAAAACAGTAATAACAGCTCTTTAGAATTCAGGCAAAGGAAATGCTATATATCTATTTTTAAGTAATGGAGCCAAATCTGTTGATGTTTACTTTCCAAGTTAGCATAAGGCAAGCAATTTGAGAGAAAAGAGACATTGCCCTTATTCTCACTAAAGTGCTTGATCTCCTCCACTACTACTGACTATGCACTAGCACGCCAAAAATGGCACAGACTGAAATATGAGCAAGTGGTATTGGTTAAAAATCACGATTCTCCCCCCACTCCCACTGACCTGGCAAACTGATGGATTGGGATCATAGTGGAAAGGAATTAAGTTGTGTCCTATCTAATTACTGCAAATCTTCAATATATGCCTTACTCTGCTTATCTATAGAATGAGAGTAATAACAATGGCACCAGCTTCTAGGCTTCTTATGAGTATTGAATAAAATAATGCCTGTATAAACCTTAGCATATTTCCCTGACTCAATAAATGGTTGGTGATTATTATAATGACAATGATATCAACAACTGAGTGTATTTGGCCTATTAGTTCAGTTTGTGCATGTGTAATAGAAAAATAGGTTAGACTAGCTACATGGGTAAAACAGACATAGAATATTAAGGAACTAAACAATTAATTACAGATAATTTGAAGGAAAGCATGTGAAAGCCTAACTCACAGCTAGACCTGTATAGTTACCCTGCAACTAGTCAACAATCTCTCTTCTCAGAAAACATAGAAAACACATCTGATGTCTATTATATATGCACACACAGGGTTCTAGGTATAGCAAATCTCTTGGAGTCCTGAAGTCAGCGCATTATAAATCAAGGAGCACTGTGTTCTCAGCAAAGAGCCAGCCATGAATTGCAACTCTGCGTCTTGTTTTAAATACAGTTTTGTTGGAAATACAATTAAGTGGGTTATCTTGAAGGAAATAAGATAAGAAAATAAGGAATAATGAGAGTATATTTTGGCATTTAACACTCAGGAATAGAAATTAAAAAAACTGAAATTTCTTCCAGTTGACTTATCTTGAGTCAGGCATCAGTTTCCCCAAAACTGATCTTGAATCAAGGATTTCAATGCAAAAGATCGTAAAGAAAACATACCTACAAGAAAACAATATGGGGGTAAAGCAGGCAGGACAAATAAGGGTAAAGTTGCTAAACAAGTTTTCAATTACAGAGGAAGTCTTAAACTTAGTCTGTTCCTTCAGGGAGCTTCAGGGAAGCTTTGTCCAATAGAACTTTGAGTGATGATGGAAATGTTCTACATCTGTACTGTTCCATGTGCTATCTGTACTGATCCATATTCAAGCCATATGTGGCTAATGAATGCTTGAAATGTGGCTAATGCAATTGACCATCACAATATTTAACTTTATTTAATTTTAATTGATTTAAATTTTAGTAGCCACTAGTACTGGACTGATCAGCTCTAGAGCATATATTCCACCCTACAGTTTATTATCTTACCTCAAGCAAAGAAACAGGATTTTGTGTTCCCATACTAGCCAGTCATTGGCTATTGCCCCGCCCAACATAAGGCACCATGTCACTTCCAGCTGTATCATTGGCAAGTGGTTTAAGTGTCCAAGGGAAATCTTCAGATTGAAGCAATTAGCCACAAAAAATTCAGGAACTGGAGGATGGGCACACAAGATTGAGAAACCGGATGCAATGTGGTCTGAAGGATGCATCCAGTGGTACCAATGGAAGGAGGTACCACTGGATGCAATGTTGTCTGAAGGAGGTATCAATGTGGTCTGAAGAAGGTACCAGCAATATTATGAGGTATAAAATCTGCTATACCTCATAATCACTAAAATTCTTCCTCTCAGCCAATCTTTGACCACAGGGAGTTGATGGCTGAAGCCATAGTTCTCTCAAATGACTCAGCTTTGGGCCAGTGCTTCTTCAGCCAACCTCCTGGCTCTACCAGTATAGACCTGGTTCTTCTCATACCACCTTAAGCTCTCACTAAGGCAGAGAAGAGTGGTAAATCATCCCCACCGTGATAGCAAGTTATAAGGCATCTTAGATTGTTCACGCTATTTCAATTTCGTAATAAACCCTGCTGCTCAATTACTTGCATTTGATTTTCTTTATAGTCTCTCTCTCAACACACACACACACACACACACACACACACACACACACACACACACACACATTTGTCTCCACTTAGGAAGACTAAAAAAATGCCTTTGAAATTGAGTCCATTGATGTATGAGGGAGAACATTAAATGTTTAGCCCGGTTATACTCTATTCCATTGACAAGTGACCAGTATCTCAGGAAAGTGCCAAAGAACATCATTGCTCTGCTGATTAAAGTCAGTCTCTTGCCTAACTAGGACTTATTTTGAAAAGTAATGGGGCCTTCTACAACACTGATCACATAATTTTAATTCCAGAGATTTGGGACATAACTATCAGTTCCAAAGTTTAAACTGTATGCTGGAGGTGGGTATATAGTTTGTAAACCCCACTGGGGACCACTCTAAATGATATTATTTCTTGGAAACAAAACCTAACTAGGCTGATCCTTAAAATCAAAACATGGATCAAAATAGGAGTTGTTTTTTTCCAATAATTTTAGAAAGAAGAAAGAGACATATTTGTATTTTTGGCAAAATTTATAACCATATTAGTTTTGATTGACACAAGAAAGAATTTTGCTTTTTTTTAAAGGCTAAAAACATTTAGAAGTTAAATTATGAAGCTAATTGAAATGTGGCTCATTGGTTTTCCAAAGTAATCATCATTTTGTTGTTAAATACAGCTATCTATAACTTATGACCAATGTGCCTCCCACCAGGCCCACAGATGATAGGCAAACATGTTGATTTTTTAAAAACAGTAAATATTCTAGGTGCTTGTGCCTAAATTATCCCACTGACTGATAGTCTACACATCTTGTCTCAAATAGTAGCGTTAATGAAGAGGAAATGAAAGGAAAAAATTAAGTCCAAATTGGAAGAAGTACAAAATCTCTAAGGGTTTTGTGTTGTCGTCATTCCCACAGCCTCACCAAACTCCCTAACAAAGACTGTAAAATAATACTGTTTTCAATCATCTGGTCTTTAGTTTTCTCCTCTGGAAAAGTGAGAATGGGAGTGTGACTTTTCCTTCTGGTAACTTTCCGTGTTGCTTTGCAATGTAGCAGAAATTACACTGGGCTGGGAGTTAGAAGATCTAAATTACAGTCCTGACTCCATCCCATACCAGGTGTGTTCCTTAAGTAAGAACCCAGGTATTTTATTTATCATTCTGTTGTTCTTTCCATTTCATCACTGTACATATGACAAAAAGGGGCAAGGGTAGAGAGGTTCTGGCAAATAAGGGTATATAGCTCTCTCATCTTCTCTGAATTTGTGATTAGGCACACCTGGCTTCCCTACTCAGCTCTTTTTTGTATTAACTATATAAATTAGTTCCCCTTTGTCCAAGACAAAAATCTAAATGCAAGAAAGGGCATTTATTGGTTCATGTAATTATACAGGCCTAGAAATAGTTCTGATTTTGGACACACCTGGATTTGGGGGCTCAAATATTCTCATCAAGACCTGGTACCTTGCCTCTCCTGGAATCTACCTTCCATTGTTTTGAGATCGATTCTTAGGCTCTTTATGGAAGGGCCTGGTTCTGAAAGCCTTATAAATACATGTCTAGTAGAAAATACAGATTCTCATTCTGGTAGCTTCTATGCTGATCCTAAGAATGCCTCGCTATAGGCCATATGACTGAACCTGAACTAATCATCATTCTGAGCAGAATGCAGTCCTTTGGTTGGGTCTCATTACAGGCTCCATTGCTGAAAGATGAAGGACTAATCAATATAGGCCAGTAAGAAAAGACTAATACTGAAGAATACTTATGACATTAGGCAAGTTCCCTCATACGAAAAAGGAGTATAATCATATCCCTCTCTAGGACATTATGGGAATGAACCAAAATCATAAATGTGAAGACCCAGATATTCTGCTTAGAACATTGGGAAAAATCACAATAATTATTAGTTGTCCATATTTACAAATCAATCCTAGGTCTTTAGGATAGTTTCTCAAAATATTCATGACTTTCTTAGATTTGTAGGGTTTACCTAACCAAAACAAAAGTAATAGTAATTCTAAGTGTGTATAGAAAATACAATAATACAATAAGTATTATCTACATACCTAGACAGCCAAAGCAGTTTCCCTTGACTCATATTAGTTTTCAACGGTTGCCTTATAAATTATTGCAAATGTAATGGTTTAAAATAGCATACATTTATCTCACAATTTGCGTGATTCAAGAGTCTAGGCATGGCTTAGATGTTTCCTCTGCTTAGGGACTCATAAGGAGAATCAGAATCATTCAATCCCTGTTTTCATCTGGTTGCTTGTATTAGTCCATTCTCATGCTGATAGGTAATTCATAAAGGAAAGAGGTTTAGTTGACTCGCAGTTCTGCATGACTAGGGAAGCCTCAAGAAACTTATAATCATGGTGCTAGGAGAAGCAAACATGTCCTTCTTCACATGATGGCAGGAAAGAGAAGAATGAGACTTGAGCAAAGGGAGAAGCTCCTTATAAAATAATCAGATCTTGTGAGAACTCACTATCACGAAAACAGCATGGAGGTAACCACCCCCACAATTCATTGACTTCCCACTGGTCCCTCCCATGACATGTGGGGATTATGGGAACTATAATTGAAGATGAGATGGGTGGGGACACAGCAAACCATATCATTCCACACCTGGACCCTCCCAAAACTCATATCCTCACATTTCAAAACACAATCATGCCTTCCCAATAGTCCCCCAAATTCTTAATATATTCCAACATTAACCAAAATTCCCAGTACAAAGTCTCATCTGAGACAAGGTAAGTGCCCTCCCCCTGTTAGCCTGTAATATCAAAAGCAAGTTAGTTACTTCCTAGATGCAACGGGGTTACAGGCATTAGGTAAATACAGCCATTCCATATGAGAGAAATTGGCCAAAACAAAGGGGCTACAGTCTTCTTGCAAGTCCAAAATCCAATAGGGCAGTTATTAAAACTTTAAAGTTCCAAAATGATCTCATTTGACTTCATGTCTCAAATCCAGGGCATGCCGATACAAGGTGGGCTCCCACAACCTTGGGCAACTCTGCCTTTGTGGCTTTGCAGGGTACAGCCCCTCTCCTGGCTGCTTTCACAGGCTGGTGTTGAGTGTCTGCAGCTTTTCCAGGTGCAAGATGTAAGCTGTTGGTGGATCTACCATTCTAGGGTCTGGAGGATGGTAACCCTCTTCTCATAGCTCCACTAGGCAGTGCCCCAGTGGGGACTTTGTATGGGGGCTCCCACCCCACATTTCCCTTCTGCACTGCCCTAGCAGAGGTTCTCTATGAGGTCTCTGCCCCTGCAGCAAACTTTTTCCTGGACATCCGGGCATTTTCATACTTCCTCTGAAATCTAGGTAGAAGCTTCCAGACCTCAATTCTTAACTCCTGCACACCTAGAGGACCAACACCATGTGGTAGCTGCAAAGGCTTGGGGCTTGCATCTTCTGAAGCAATGGTCCAAGCTCTACCTTGGCTCCTTTCAGCCACAGCTGGAGCTGAAGCAGCTGGGATGAAGGGCACCATGTCTCCAGACTGCACAAAGAAGGGGAACCCAGGGTCTGGCCCATTTTTTCCCTCCTGGGCTTCAGGGCCTGTGATGGGTGGGGCTGCTGTGAGGATCTCTGATATGCCATGGAGACATTTTTCCCATTGTCTTATATTAACATTTGGCTCCTCATTACTTATGGAAACTTCTTCAGCAGGCTTGAATTTCTTCTCAGAAAATGGGTTTTTCTTTTCTATCACATTGTCAGGCTGCAAATTTTCTGAACTTTTATGCTCTGCTTCCCTTTTAAACATAAGTTCCAATTCCAAACTGTATCTTTGTGAATAAATAAAACTGAATGATTTTAACAGCACCCTAGTCACCTCTTGAAAGCTTTGCTGCTTAGAAATTTTTTTCACCAGATACCCCAAATTGTCTCTCTCAAATTCAAAGTTCCACAGATGTCTAGGGCAGGGGCAAAATGCTGCCGGTCTCTTTGCTAAAACATAGCGAGAATCACCTTTTCTCCAGTTCCCAAAAAGATCCTCACCTCCATCTGAGACCACCTCAGCCTTCATTGTCCATATCACTATCAGAATTTTGGTCAAAGCCATTCAACAAGTCTATAGGAAGTTCCACGTTTTCCCACATCTGCCTGTCTTCTGAGCCCTCCAAATCTCTAGGAAGTTCCCACATTTTCTGGTTTTCTTCTGAGCCCTCTAAACTGTTCCAACATCTGTCTATGACCCAGTTCCAAAGTTGCTTCCATATTTTCATGTATCCTTATAGAAGCACCCCATTATCTGTGGTACCAATGTACTGTATGTTTGTTCTCAGACTGTTAATAAAAATATACCTGAGGATGGGTAACTTATAAAGGAAAGAGGTTTAATTGACTCACAGTTCCACATGGCTGGGGAGGCCTCAGCAAACTTACAATCACGGTGGAAGGGGAAGTGAACATGTTCTTCTTCACATGATGGCAGGAGGGAGGAGAACAAGAGCTAAGTGAAGGGAGAAGCCCCTTATAAAACCATCAGATCTTGTGATAACTCACTATTATGAGAACAGCATGAAGGTAACCACAGCCACGATTCAATTACCTCCTACCAGGTACCTCCCACAACACGTGGGATTATGAGAACTAAAATTCAAGATGATATTTGAGGAGGGACACAGCCAAATGATATCAGTGCTCAACTAGGAAAGAATCTGCTTCTAAGCTCATTGAGTTGGTGGGGATATTCCCTAGGGCCCTAGCTTCTTATTGGCTGTTGGTTGGGGGTGACCCTCAGATCCTAGAAGTTCCTCTCCATAGGCAGTTCACAGCATGGCTTTTTGGCTTTTTGCTTCTTCCAGAACAATAGGAGAATCTCTTTCTCTCTCTTTCTCTCTGTCTCTGCTAGAACTTATGGAACCAAACCTAATATGGGGATCACTTTGTCATATTTGATTGTTTAGAAGCAAGTCATGGTGGCCACACTCAACATAAGGGGTATTATCCAAAAGCATGACTCAATTAGGACCCTTTTAGGATATATCCACAGTACCTCCACATTATAACACTAGATAACAATTATATATGTATATATATTTTTTTCATTGAATTCTCACAAAATACTGTTAATTAGCTAAATTGTGATTAGTTATTCATATTCAAGAAAATAAAAGAAAGAAAATTGAGGTTAATTATACTGGTTAAATCACTTGCCCAAATGTACAGGCAATTATTAGCAAATCTGAGAATTCACATTTTTTTAATTTTCAGCTTTTCTTTCTTTCTGCCTTATCATGTTATACTTCAGTGATTTCCAAATGTCAGTCACTAGAGCACCTCCTTCACAAATTTTGCCTAGATGTAGGCTAACCTAACATTACATAGGTAATTATTTTTAGAAATAATAAACCATTCTTTATGTAAATACATTTGTTTTCATAACCATATTTATATTTGTACTGCAAATGGAAGACCAGTACCAGTTGCATTAGAGGAAAGTAAAATCTAAAGATACATCTATTTGGTTTAATATTGTTTATTTGTATCCTTCCTAAATTCTTGTTGCATGTTACTAGTGTATGTCACAGTCACACCAGGGAAAGCAATCAATATATATATGTTGAAAAAAACCTCAAAAGATGTCCCATTCCTAATTATATCTGATAACAAAAAGAATTTGGGGTGTCTGGCATGTATTCTTGCATTCCAAGGAATATATGTTTTATTATGAGGTGGCAAAGAGCCCAGCACTAACTCTGGGCACTCCTCCTGGCTGCTCTGAAAGCAAAATTAGCAAATACAATTAGCTCCAACACATTTAAGTATGTCCCCTTTCCTTACTTTCTCCAAAGCTATACAAAGCTTTGTGACTTTGTGTATATTTTGCCTATAAAAAATGCTTACACTTTGTTGCTTTCTCCTCCCTTCCTGCTACCTTAAACACCCTTTTTATGATTCCTTCAAGGTACTAGCATTCAAATATTTTGGAATATGTCAGGGAAAAGCCTCATTCTTGTTCTGTCTCTTTCCACCCCCTTCCCACACATGATTTGTCCCAATCTTCCACCTCTCCAGGGTTGGCTCTATTTCTGTTCAAATTCTCTTTAAAAAGCTTCCATAACACTCTTTCATGTCTTATTTTTAGTGCTGTTTTTTAATGCAGATTCCCACAACTGTATTTATTACTGAAATTTTATTCCATGAGGCTCATCATGGACTCCCAGGAATATGCTTCCCTAAATCACCATACAGATCTTAAGTTCATATTTTGTCACAACGAATGGTACAGATGTGCTAATTCTATTCTCTTTTCTTCACTGATGGGAAGTAGGATCATAAAAAATAAATATGTATGCACAAATAGAAACGGAACAAATATGCTTCTTATGTATAATAATGATGTTTGAATAATTAACCAACCCCAGCTAGTTTCTGCATAATTCTCTTAACCACTGAAGAAGCAAGGAAAAAAATTTGCCTTGATTTCAAGAGAAAGTAGAAATCCCACAGTATTAGTACTTTGTATAAGATCAAGATGGGTCATTTCAATCAAGAGTACAGGAACAACTGGCATTTGCATTGGAAAGCTCCTCTACATCCATGCCATACTTGCATTTGATCCTTGGGTAACCCTGATAGGTATTTGCTCAACCCATGACCCCTGAAATCAATCAAATCATCCATGGAAACCAGCTGAGATAACATCCTCTGGATGATTATTTGCTACTATTTACACATCTGTCTGTTTGCCTATCAGATCTATTGCTCTTTGCTTGCATTATCCTCCATTGAAGATTTTCTAGTCTCCAACACTGAAGTCTAATTCTGGAGCACTGATTTATTTTGATGACCCATGTGGATTTCCTTTTCTGGCTTTCTGCCTCACCCTAATTGCAGCTCTGCACACTTCTTTAAATTTGATGTTTTCTGACTCTGGCAAGAATCACATTGTGCATTAGCCTTCATTGTATAGAACTTGCAGACTAGACTAACTACCATAATTACCCTCCAGAAGGATCAGAGGTTGTACCTAGACATGAGCATGCTTATCATCATGATTTTGGAGGAGGTGCAATTACTCTGCATGACTAGATCAACAGAAGTTGTTGGTTATAGTGGGGTGGCAGAAAAGATCACTAAATCAGGAAGTCTAGCTCCTAAGGGTTGGCAAATTATTTGTTTGGATCTTGAAGTTATCAAGATTGGAATATAATTAGTGACAGAGAAAACAATGCATCATGTGCTAACTCATAAATAAATAAAGGTTAGTAGACAGAAGCAAGAAGGGAGGCTACCAAATGTTAACTTGTAATGACATGGAGCTCTAAGAATCTATAAGTTTTGATGGGGGTAGGAAAATAAGTAGCCTTGAAACAGTGGTGAAAAGAACCTAGAGGCCATGCGGTATGTATGATATGAAACAAAAATTAGCTTCCACTAAAGGAAAATGGGGAAGACATCTACATACCTGTTAGGGTCATTCTGAGAGGTAGTTGGGAACACAGAAAAGGTTGTTGAATTTAGGCCAACATTTTTAGGAATGCTTTAAGACGACTGAAATCTTGAGTAAGATAATAGTGATTTTGGGTTAAGATGTGGTAACCAGGGGTGCTAGAACTTCTGGGGATTATTAAAGCTCAATTGTATAAGGCATGATGAAAGTAGCCTGGGTAATCACTTAGAGCCTTGCCAGAGAGTGTGGTCTGTGGACTTCCAGCATTCGTATCACGGGAGAGTGAATGGAACTGTAGAACTCCACATCAAAAGTACTGCATTAATGAGCCAACAACTCTGAGAATATAGTTTTGGTGAAATGGAGAAGAGTGGAAAATGTACAAAAAATGTGAAAATATATCGTAGCAAAGAAAATCTAAGCTCTCTGATGCCAGGCAGCATTTCTAGAGGTTAAAGAGCTCAGGATGCAGATTCTAGAAATGCATGTGCATGACTCCTAGTTCCCCTGTCCTAGATGAATGACCTTGGACAGTTTTATCAAAATTCCTCATAAGTAAAATGAGACTGCAATTGATACTTATCTAGAAGGTTTATTGTAAGAATCTAATAGCATGATATGAATAAAATATTAAATAAACATTATCAGTTAGTGTATTTGATTTCTACTTTTCCTTCATCATTTTGCCAAAGACAACCATGTCACAAGAGCCAGAAGGAGTCAGCCCCATTCACCTTGATATCCAAATAGGGGCTGGATTCATATTCTAGGAATAGTGTTCCTGAACTTGGTTGCTATACTCCTTTTCTAAAGGGGCACAGATGGAGAACCATGGAATCTAGGAGCTAAGGTTGAACTTCAGAAAGGTAAAGACACAAATGATATCTATTTCAAGACTGAAGACTAAGCATATTCATTTACTTCTTATCCCACAATCTCACAGAAAATCCAACAGATATGAGCGATGTGTAGTTCTTGATAGTGTGGGAGATAATCAGACAAAAACTTTGAGAAAAACCAGAAAGCCAGGAGATTTGATTAATTATAAAAATCAGAGTAAAGGAAAAAAGCACTAGACAAAATAAATACAGGAGAAAAACACACAGAAAATGAACACTCAAAGCTCAGGGGCAAGTACAGGTTCTAGAGAAGATAATTGCTTCCCCAATCAACATATAGCTTTGAAGTAATCCCAATTAATAACCCTAATAGATTGCTTTATGGAAACTAATGTTTTATAGAACATTTAGAATTCTGTCTGCACAATTAACTGCCTTTGAAAAGCTTGTAATGTTGGAAACACATTCTACCCTCAGGAGTGTGTCTGTGACAAATAGGATAGGTCTTCCAGGGAAGCTCTAAACCAAGTGTGATTGACGAAGGCAAGGTGGGAAGGAAACATTACATAGGCTTTCAGTTTTAAAGAGGAAAGCAAGGCACCATGACTTCAAAACTTCATAAATAAAAATAATGAGTGGAAAGGGAGGATTCTAACAAGGTACCTCTCTCCAGATTTAAATGTGCGAAAGTGCTCAACCCCTGCCCTCACTGCAAATTAAAGATTTTTGAGTTTGGCATCTTTATTAGTCCATTCTCACTTTGCTGTAGAGAAATATCCAAGACTAGGTAATTTATAAAGAAAATAGTTTTTAATTGACTCACAGATCCACATGGCTGGAAAGTCCTCAGGAAACTTACAATCATGGCAGAAGGCGCCAATTTACAGGGCAGCAGGAGAGAGAACGGGTGCCAGCAGGGGAAATGCCAGATGCTTACTAAACCATCAGATCCCTTGGGAACTCACTGGCTATCATGAGAACAGCATGGGGAAAACAGCCCCCATGATTCAATTACCTCCCACTGGGTCCCTCCCACAACACATGGGGATTATGGGGATTACAATTCTAGATGAGATTTGGGTGGGGATACAGCCAAACCATATCAGCATCTAAGACATTTTCCAGACTCCTTCTTGACTTTATACCCTAAAGGGAGTTCTTCTTTTCTGCATGCCTACCTGACTTCAAACTATACTACAAGGCTACAGTAATCAAAACAGCATGGTACTGGTACCAAAACAGAGATATAGACCAATGGAACAGAACAGAGCCCTCAGAAATAATACCACACATCTACAACCATCTGATCTTTGACAAACCTGACAAAAACAAGAAATGGGGAAACGATTCCCTATTTAATAAATGGTGCTGGGAAAACTGGCTAGCCATATGTAGAAAGCTGAAACTGGATCCCTTCCTTACACCTTATACAAAAATTAATTCAAGATGGATTAAAGACTTAAATGTTAGACCTAAAACCATAAAAACCCTAGAAGAAAACCTAGGCAACACCACTCAGGACATAGGCACGGGAAAGGACTTCATGTCTAAAACACCAAAAGCAATGGCAACAAAAGCCAAAATTGACAAATGGGATCTAATTAAACTAAAGAGCTTCTGCACAGCAAAAGAAACTACCATCAGAGTGAACAGGCAACCTACACAATGGGAGAAAATTTTTGCAATCTGCTCATCTGACAAAGGGCTAATATCCAGAATCTACAAAGCACTCAAACAAATTTACAAGAAAAAAACAAACAACCCCATCAACAAGTGGGTGAAGGATATGAACAGACACTTCTCTAAAGAAGACATTTATGCAGCCAAAAGACACATGAAAAAATGCTCATCATCACTGGCCATCAGAGAAATGCAAATCAAAACCACAATGAGATACCATCTCACACCAGTTAGAATGGCAATCATTAAAAAGTCAGGAAACAACAGATGCTGGAGAGGATGTGGAGAAATAGGAACACTTTTACACTGTTGGTGGGACTGTAAACTAGTTCAACCATTGTGGAAGACAGTGTGGCGATTCTTCAAGGATCTAGAACTAGAGATACCATTTGACCCAGCCATCCCATTACTGGGTATATACCCAAAGGATTATAAATCATGCTGCCATAAAAACACATGCACACGTATGTTTATTGCAGAACTATTTACAAGAGCAAAGACTTGGAACCAACCCAAATGTCCAACAATGATAGACTGGATTAAGAAAATGTGGCACATATACACCATGGAATACTATGCAGCCATAAAAAAGGATAAGTTCATGTCCTTTGTAGGGACGTGGATGAAGCTGGAAACCATCATTCTCAGCAAACTATTGCAAGGATGAAAAACCAAATACCGCATGTTCTCACTCATAGGTGGGAATTGAACAAAGAGAACACTTTGACACAGGAAGGGGAACATCACACACTGGGGCCTGTTGTGGGGTGGGAGAAGGGGGCAGGGATAGCATTAGGAGACATATCTAATGTAAATGACGAGTTAATGGGTGCAGCATGCCAACGTGGCACATGTATACATATGTAACAAACCTGCACGTTGTGCACATGTACCCTAGAACTGAAAGTGTAAAAAAAAAAAAAAAAAAAAAAAAAAAAACTACCCAGAACCCAAAGTCAACCTACAAATTGAGGAACTAAGCCTAATGAGACACCTTTGGCAAAAACTTCTCAGCTAATCCAACTTGGCCTTTGTTCATAAATACAAGGAATCAAGCATTCCCAGGCATTCAAATAAAATTCAAGGTATTAAAAAATAATAATCCCTGACCATAGAGGAAACATATAAAGAAAAAAAGAATAAAATTATATAATCACATGCTATGCACAAAAGTATAAAGTGTTTATTTTATTCAGCACACAAAAATGAACTGCAATAAAAAATAGCAAGAAAGAACAAAAGAGAATTATTGCGAATTGAACATTTGCTACTTCCTGTAATATATGCCTATGGAAAAACTTAAATTACCAAGAAAATAATTATTATAATAAACATAAGACCAGCATATGGCAATTTAAAAAATCATATTTAAACATAAGTCAAAATAATATTTGTCAAGACAGACAAATAATAAAGAATTTTTATCTATCAGATAAAATAACAAAAAGATGAGATCTCAGGAAAACTCATTCTATGTATAAAGAATTAGTATATCATAATAGTGAAATTTCAAATCAGTAAAAAAAATTTAAAATATCTAAAGATATAAAATAAGTCATTGAACATTTGGCAAAATAAAGGCTTTATATCCATAAATAATATCCTACAAAAAGTAAATTCATATATGGAATAAAGATCTAAACAAGATAAAACTAAATTAATAATTACATATAAAGGAGAAAGTATTAGAGGGCATGTTTATTATTTTGAAGGGGAAATAGTTCTATGCCAGTCAAGAAACCAAGAACCTATAAATTTTAGATTGTCAGTCTTGACAAAATAAAAACTTAAGTTTTAGGTTTTTATTTTGAAACTAAACCATTTTAAAAGTTAAAGGACAAGTAACAGATTGGGAGAATGTTTTTTGAAAAACACATAGTAGGAAAATTATATATATATAGATAAACAGAAAAGACTCCTAATATTAACAATGACAACTTAGATAACAAGATATAAAAATGTAATTCACAAAAAGAGCACAAATGATGATACAAGTATAGATATGTTCTCAGTCTCCTGTGTAAACAGAGAAGTGAATATTTACATCCCAGTGACTTAGCGTTGTTCACCTATCGCTGTGTCACAGAATGGCTGCTCCAAGCAATTGATGAGGTGTCCTGAGGTCATCCAACTCTGTATGGGGCTGCAATGACTCTCAGATGAGTGAGCACAAGAGCTATATAAAAGCAACGTTCAGCCCATTGGTTCTCAACCTTGAGTGTGCAATACGGTCACCTGCAGGCTTAATAAAAATTCACAGTTCTGGACGTCACCCCCAGAGTTCTGATTCAGTAGGTCTGGTACAAGGCCTATACATTTGCAGATTTAACCAGTTCCCAGGTGATACTGGTGTTGCTCATCATGGGATCACCCTTTGGGAACCACTAGTGCCATCAGATGAGGAAATCTTATGATGGTAACTACTGTTCTCCTCTCTAACAAGAAGGAGACAGACTTCCTTTTCTTCAGTGTGTTTCAAAAAGCCTGCAATGTAGAATATTTAGAAGGCTACACAGAAACCCTTCACTAAGGTTATCTCTTGGGAACAGGAATGGAGGGTAGGGAAATGGAAAATAGGACACAAATCTTGTAACCTCATTGAAGTTCTTCATTTAATCCTGTAACCCCAAAGGCATCAGTACATGATGTAAGACCAGCTCTTTGAAATCCTTTTAAAACAGTTCTTTCTTTCAAAGTTCTCTTCCTTAGCTGTACTAAGTCAGGGTCCCAGATGGACACAGAATTTATTCTGGATGTTTCAAATAAAGAGGCTTTCATGAAGGGACTGTTTACAGAGGGGTGGGTAGAGTTCAGGGAATGAAAAGAAATGATGAAACGCTCAGACCTAATAGATAGTGGGAAGCCTGGCAGCTGAAAGCACCAGGGTAAGAGACTAGCTGTGGAGCTCCACCTGAGAGTTAGATCTGGGAACTGTAATAGTTCCAGCTCCTGCTGGAGATAGAGCAGAAAAACCTAATCTCTCTCCTCTCCTGACCTTTGATTTCCTATAGGTAATGTCTAATGGTCAAACCGAGAGTGTTCAGGTGATACAGTCCGTTGCGGTCAGCCTCCCTCCTTGCAAAGAGTAAGACAAGGAAGGGTGGTATATAGATCTGGGTTGGAAAACAGAATCAGCAGGAGAGTCACCCTTTTGCTCCAACAGTACTCAGTTCAGCAGCTGCTCTCTGTCTCTCTCTTTCTCTCTAACTCTCTCTCTCTCTCTCTCTCCCTCCCTCCCTCTCTCTCTCCCTTTCTTCTATTATGTAGATAAGCCAGGGATCAGGCTACCAGAAAAATCTCGTGCTATGAACAAATTGCCTGCATACTGCTATTCTGGCATTTAGCTCACTGAGTTTCAGATAAAGTTGTCTATCTCTATTTCTGTTCCCAGATTCTGAAAACTTTGAAAGCATTCTTTTGTACACTCTGCAGTACCTATCATCAATAGCAGAAACTGAATGTGTGTTACTTGTAAGAATAAACAAAAACAAATAAATGAAAGCCATGTAAAATATCCATAATTTACCCGTTCATTTTTTAATTCTTTCATTGATTGTGATTTTCCTAAAATAAAGATGAATATGAGTGTCTTGACCCATGATTTTTGCCTGGGTTACTTCCTGCATTCATTTATCTAAAAATAGGACTCATTGTCAACTTGAAAAAGTATTCTTTGCAAATAGAGATTAATTAATAAGCAAGAACCTAAAGACAACTTTTGTTTAACACAATAGCTGTTTGTAGTATATACCCTGTGGCAAAGAGGAAGCTGTAACTCTTTCTAAGCTATTAATGTAGATCACTTCTGTCCAATAGAACTTTCAGCAGTGATAAAAATGTTTCCTACCTGCAGTATCCAATATGGTAGCCATTGTGCACATGTGATTATTCAATGTATAAAATGTGGCTGGTGCATTTAAGAAACTGATTTTTTTAACTTTATTTAATTATAATTAATTTTAATTTTCATGATACTAGATAACAGTATGGTGTCGGTGGCTACCATGTTGGACTGGTTAGTTATAGACAAAATATGACCTAGAAAACAGTGAATGTCAGATTCTTATTTGCTCAGCAATTGAGAAAATGATGCTACTAATATATGACTTGGGTTTGTCTCTGCTTTTCTCCTGTCATTTAAAAGCAGAGCAGCACAATTTCTTAAAAGTAAAATGTGTATTAGCTTCACTCCCATGCTAACAATATGGGATTGCCCTTAATCTGAGTCAGGAGGAATTTTTGAAGTAGAGACAGTGATAGCATAAGGCCTACCACACTCTTTTTTTTTTCTCTTTCTGTTTGAGGGTACTCTCTTACTATTTAATAAAAACCTCTGATTCTTTATTTAGATTTCTTCCTTCAGAATAAGATGGAAATAGATTTAAATCTCAGCTTCATTATGTAATATCATGTTCATTTGTCAGTTTACTCCACCTTCGTGAGCCTCCTTTTTTTTTTTTTGGATTCAAATGTTTTTTTTTATTTTTATTTTTTATTTTTATTTTTATTTTATTTTATTTTATTTTTTGACTTTTCTAAATTTTATTTATTGGTGCTTTTTTTTTCTTTATTATTATTATTATTATTATTATTATTATTATACTTTAGGCTCTATGGTACATGTGCACAACGTGCAGGTAAGTTACATATGTATACATGTGCCATGCTGGTGCGCTGCACCCATTAACTCCTCATCTAGCATTAGGTATATCTCCCAATGCTATCCCTCCCCCCTCCCCCCACCCCACAACAGTCCCCGAAGTGTGATGTTCCCCTTCCTGTGTCCATGTGTTCTCATTGTTCAATTCCCACCTATGAGTGAGAATATGCGGTGTTTGGTTTTTTGTTCTTGCGATAGTTTACTGAGAATGATGATTTCCAATTTCATCCATGTCCCTACAAAGGACATGAACTCATCATTTTTTATGGCTGCATAGTATTCCATGGTGTATATGTGCCACATTTTCTTAATCCAGTCTATCATTGTTGGACATTTGGGTTGGTTCCAAGTCTTTGCTATTGTGAATAATGCTGCAATAAACATACGTGTGCATGTGTCTTTATAGCAGCATGATTTATAGTCCTTCGGGTATATACCCAGTAATGGGATGGCTGGGTCAAATGGAATTTCTAGTTCTAGATCCCTGAGGAATCGCCACACTGACTTCCACAAGGGTTGAACTAGTTTACAGTCCCACCAACAGTGTAAAAGTGATCCTATTTCTCCACATCCTCTCCAGCACCTGTTGTTTCCTGACTTTTTAATGATTGCCATTCTAACTGGTGTGAGATGGTATCTCATTGTGGTTTTGATTTGCATTTCTCTGATGGCCAGTGATGGTGAGCATTTTTTCATGTGTTTTTTGGCTGCATAAATGTCTTCTTTTGAGAAGTGTCTGTTCATGTCCTTTGCCCACTTGTTGATGGGGTTGTTTGTTTTTTTCTTGTAAATTTGTTGGAGTTCATTGTAGATTCTGGATATTAGCCCTTTGTCAGATGAGTAGGTTGCGAAAATTTTCTCCCATTTTGTAGGTTGCCTGTTCACTCTGATGGTAGTTTCCTTTGCTGTGCAGAAGCTCTTTAGTTTAATTAGATCCCATTTGTCAATTTTGGCTTTTGTTGCCATTGCTTTTGGTGTTTTAGACATGAAGTCCTTGCCCATGCCTGTGTCCTGAATGGTAACGCCTAGGTTTTCTTCTAGGGTTTTTATGGTTTTAGGTCTAACATTTAAGTCTTTAATCCATCTTGAATTGATTTTTGTATAAGGTGTAAGGAAGGGATCCAGTTTCAGCTTTCTCCATATGGCCAGCCAGTTTTCCCAGCACCATTTATTAAATAGGGAATCCTTTCCCCATTTCTTGTTTTTCTCAGGTTTGTCAAAGATCAGATAGTTGTAGATATGTGGCATTATTTCTGAGGGCTCTGTTCTGTTCCATTGATCTATATCTCTGTTTTGGTACCAGTACCATGCTGTTTTGGTTACTGTAGCCTTGTAGTATAGTTTGAAGTCAGGTAGTGTGATGCCTCCAGCTTTGTTCTTTTGGCTTAGGATTGACTTGGCGATGCCGGGCTCTTTTTTGGTTCCATATGAACTTTAAAGTAGTTTTTTCCAATTCTGTGAAGAAAGTCATTGGTAACTTGATGGGGATGGCATTGAATCTGTAAATTACCTTGGGAAGGATGGCCATTTTCATGATATTGATTCTTCCTACCCATGAGCATGGAATGTTCTTCCATTTGTTTGTATCCTCTTTTATTTCCTTGAGCAGTGGTTTGTAGTTCTCCTTGAAGAGGTCCTTCACATCCCTTGTAAGTTGGATTCCTAGGTATTTTATTCTCTTTGAAGCAATTGTGAATGGGAGTTCACTCATGATTTGGCTCTCTGTTTGTCTGTTATTGATGTATAAGAATGCTTGTGATTTTTGTACATTGATTTTGTATCCTGAGACTTTGCTGAAGTTGCTTATCAGCTTAAGGAGATTTTGGGCTGAGACAATGGGGTTTTCTAGATATACTATCATGTCATCTGCAAACAGGGACAATTTGACTTCCTCTTTTCCTAATTGAATACCCTTGATTTCCTTCTCTTGCCTAATTGCCCTGGCCAGAACTTCCAACACTATGTTGAATAGAAGTGGTGAGAGAGGGCATCCCTGTCTTGTGCCAGTTTTCAAAGGGAATGCTTCCAGTTTTTGCCCATTCAGTATGATATTGGCTGTGGGTTTGTCATAAATAGCTCTTATTATTTTGAGATACGTCCCATCAATACCTAATTTCTTGAGAGTTTTTAGCATGAAGGGTTGTTGAATTTTGTCAAAGGCCTTTTCTGCATCTATTGAGATAATCATGTGGTTTTTGTCTTTCGTTCTGTTTATATGCTGGATTACATTTATTGATTTGCGTATATTGAACCAGCCTTGCATCCCAGGGATGAAGCCCACTTGATCATGGTGGATAAGCTTTTTGATGTGCTGCTGGATTCTGTTTGCCAGTATTTTATTGAGGATTTTTGCATCAATGTTCATCAAGGATATTGGTCTAAAATTCTCTTTTTTTGTTGTGTCTCTGCCAGGCTTTGGTATCAGGATGATGCTGGCCTCATAAAATGAGTTAGGGAGGATTCCCTCTTTTTCTATTGATTGGAATAGTTTCAGAAGGAATGATACCAGCTCCTCCTTGTACCTCTGGTAGAATTCGGCTGTGAACCCATCTGGTCCTGGACTTTTTTTGGTTGGTAAGCTATTGATTATTGCCACAATTTCAGCTGCTGTTATTGGTCTATTCAGAGATTCAACTTCTTCCTGGTTTAGTCTTGGGAGGGTGTATGTGTTGAGGAATTTATCCATTTCTTCTAGATTTTCTAGTTTATTTGCGTAGAGGTGTTTGTAATATTCTCTGATGGTAGTTTGTATTTCTGTGGGATCGGTGGTGATATCCCCTTATCATTTTTTATTGCATCTATTTGATTCTTCTCTCTTTTTTTCTTTATTAATCTTGCTAGCGGTCTATCAATTTTGTTGATCCTTTCAAAAAACCAGCTCCTGGATTCATTGATTTTTTGAAGGGTTTTTTGTGTCTGTATTTCCTTCAGTTCTGCTGTGATTTTAGTTATTTCTTGCCTTCTGCTAGCTTTTGAATGTGTTTGCTCTTGCTTTTCTAGTTCTTTTAATTGTGATGTTAGGGTGTCAATTTTGGATCTTTCCTGCTTTCTCTTGTGGGCATTTAGTGCTATAAATTTCCCTCTACACACTGCTTTGAATGCATCCCAGAGATTCTGGTATGTTGTGTCTTGGTTCTCGTTGGTTTCAAAGAACATCTTTATTTCTGCCTTCATTTCGTTATGTACCCAGTAGTCATTCAGAAGCAGGTTGTTCAGTTTCCACGTAGTTGAGCGGTTTTGAGTGAGATTCTTAATCCTGAGTTCTAGCTTGATTGCAGTGTGATCTGAGAGATAGTTTGTTATAATTTCTGTTCTTTTACATTTATTGAGGAGAGCTTTACTTCCAAGTATATGGTCAATTTTGGAATAGGTGTGGTGTGGTGCTGAAAAAAATGTATATTCTGTTGATTTGGGGTGGAGAGTTCTGTAGATGTCTATTAGGTCTGCTTGGTGCAGAGCTGAGTTCAATTCCTGGGTATCCTTGTTGACTTTCTGTCTCGTTGATCTGTCTAATGTTGACAGTGGGGTGTTAAAGTCTCCCATTATTAATGTGTGGGAGTCTAAGTCTCTTTGTAGGTCACTCAGGACTTGCTTTATGAATCTGGGTGCTCCTGTATTGGGTGCATATATATTTAGGATAGTTAGCTCTTCTTGTTGAATTAATCCCTTTACCATTATGTAATGGCCTTCTTTGTCTCTTTTGATCTTTGTTGGTTTAAAGTCTGTTTTATCAGAGACTAGGATTGCAACCCCTGCCTTTTTTTGTTTTGCATTTGCTTGGTAGATCTTCCTCCATCCTTTTATTCTGAGCCTATGTGTGTCTCTGCACGTGAGATGGGTTTCCTGAATACAGCACACTGATGGGTCTTGAGTCTTTATCCAATTTGCCAGTCTGTGTCTTTTAATTGGAGCATTTAGTCCATTTACATTTAAAGTTAATATTGTTATGTGTGCATCTGATCCTGTCATTATGATGTTAGCTGGTTATTTTGCTCGTTAGTTGATGCAGTCTCTTCCTAGTCTCGATGGTCTTTACATTTCGGTATGATTTTGCAGTGGCTGGTACCGGTTGTGCCTTTCCATATTTAGCACTTCCTTCAGGAGCTCTTTTAGGGCAGGCCTGGTGGTGACAAAATCTCTCAGCATTTGCTTGTCTGTAAAGTATTTTATTTCTCCTTCACTTATGAAGCTTAGTTTGGCAGGATATGAAATTCTGGGTTGAAAATTCTTTTCTTTAAGAATGTTGAATACTGGCCCCCACTCTCTTCTGGCTTGTAGGGTTTCTGCCGAGAGATCCGCTGTTAGTCTGATGGGCTTCCCTTTGATGGTAACCCGACCTTTCTCTCTGGCTGCCCTTAACATTTTTTCCTTCATTTCAACTTTGGTGAATCTGACAATTATGTGTCTTGGAGTTGCTCTTCTCGAGGAGTATCTTTGTGGCGTTCTCTGTATTTCCTGAATCTGAATGTTGGCCTGCCTTGCTAGATTGGGGAAGTTCTCCTGGATAATATCCTGCAGAGTGTTTTCCAACTTGTTTCCATTCTCCCCGTCACTTTCAGGTACACCAATCAGACGTAGATTTGGTCTTTTCACATAGTCCCACATTTCTTGGAGGCTTTGCTCGTTTCTTTTTATTCTTTTTTCTCTGAACTTCCCTTCTCGCTTCATTTCATTCATTTCATCTTCCAGGGCTGATACCCTTTCTTCCATTTGATCGCATCGGCTCCTGAGGCTTCTGCATTCTTCACGTAGTTCTCGAGCCTTGGTTTTCAGCTCCATCAGCTCCTTTAAGCACTTCTCTGTATTGGTTATTCTAGTTATACATTCTTCTAAATTTTTTTCAAAGTTTTCAACTTCTTTGCCTTTGGTTTGAATATCCTCCCATAGCTCGGAGTAATTTGATCGTCTGAAGCCTTCTTCTCTCAGCTCGTCAAAGTCGTTGTCCGTCCAGCTTTGTTCCATTGCTGGTGAGGAACTGCGTTCCTTTGGAGGAGGAGAGGTACTCTGCTTTTTAGAGTTTCCAGTTTTTCTGCTCTGTTTTTTCCCCATCTTTGTGGTTTTATCTTCTTTTGGTCTTTGATGATGGTGATGTACAGATGGGTTTTTGGTGTGGATGTCCTTTCTGTTAGTTTTCCTTCTAACAGACAGGACCCTCAGCTGCAGGTCTGTTGGAGTACCTGGCTGGCCGTGTGAGGTGTCAGTCTGCCCCTGCTGGGGGGTGCCTCCCAGGTAGGCTGCTCAGGGGTCAGGGGTCAGGGACCCACTTGAGGAGGCAGTCAGCCCGTTCTCAGATCTCCAGTTGCGTGCTGGGAGAACCACTGCTCTCCTCAAAGCTGTCAGACAGGGACATTTAAGTCTGCAGAGGTTACTGCTGTCTTTTTGTTTGTCTGTGCCCTGCCCCCAGAGGTGGAGCCTACAGAGGCAGGCAGGCCTCCTTGAGCTGTGGTGGGCTCCACCCAGTTCAAGCTTCCAGGCTGCTTTGTTTACCTAAGCGAGCCTGGGCAATGGCGGGCGCCCCTCCCCCAGCCTCGCTGCCGACTTGCTGTTTGATCTCAGACTGCTGTGCTAGCAATCAGCGAGACTCCGTGGGCATAGGACCCTCTGAGCCAGGTGTGGGCTATAATCTCCTGGGGCACCGTTTCCTAAGCCCGTCGGAAAAGTACAGTATTCGGGTGGGAGTGGCCCGATTTTCCAGGTGCTGTCTGTCACCCCTGGAAAGGGAACTCCCTGACCCCTTGAGCTTCCCGAGTGAGGCAATGCCTCGCCCCTGCTTCGGCTGGCGCACGGTGCACTCACCCACTGATCTGCGCCCACTGTCTGGCACTCCCTAGTGAGATGAACACGGTACCTCAGATGGAAATGCAGAAATCACCTGTCTTCTGCGTTGCTCGCGCTGGGAGCTGTAGACCGGAGCTGTTCCTATTCGGCCATCTTGGCTCCTCCCCCGAGCCTCCATTTTCTGCCACGTAAGATCATGATGCTAACTCTTACCTGCTAGTGACGTTGAACAAATTGAACAATATTGTGTATACAAAATTTCTGTCATGTTAGACCTCCAATAAATGTGATGTCTTTTTGTTGGAACCCATTCTTGGGAAGATCTGAGGAACTTTCAGTAAGACAATTGCCTGTCTCAGAGACATTTTCCTGTGACCCCAGATAAGAAAATTAACCTTTGGAAAGCAGGTTCTTTAAGGTTAATATTGCTACTTTTCTGGGATGATTTCTGGGTTAGGAGTAGCATATGTAATGTGCCTTGTACTTAGTAAATACTCAAAAGTAACTTAAAAAACGTGTTGATGTCTTACAATAATGACATTCTTAAGAACACATTCAGTTAATAAGGGCTAGCATTGACTTCAAACCACCAAGGCTTTCCTGCCCCTTCCAGAAAAAAGACCAATATCACTTCTTGAAAGTGACTAAAATGAGGGAGGCGAGAATTTATTGCTACCTGTCCTCTTACCTCCTCCTTCTTTTCCAGCTCCCTTTTTCCCCTCACTAAATAAACAAGGAAACCCATTCTTTGGCCTTCTACTCTCCTTTACTCTGAAGTTTAGATCAATAGTCTTTTATATGTAGCAGTTTCTTATTGAGCTAAAAAGTATTTTTGACCCACTCTTTGACCCATGTGTGGACAAACACTGTGTGTGAAAGGAAGGAGGATGGAGAGAAAATAGACTATAAAGAGGATGGAGGGAAAATAAAGAGGCCTGGGAGCAGAGGACTTCCTAATGGAAAGTTGGAGCAAAAACCAGACAACACTGTTATGAAGCCCAAAAAACACAATGTATTTTTCCCTATAAAGGGAAGTCTCAGCTTAGCACTGAGAAATGATGCTTTTCAGAGGTGATGGGAACACTCAGAAATCCTCATCACAGCTACAGAGCAAACTGCTCCTAAAATGTGAGAGAGCAGGCTCCACACATTTAAAATGAGTGCAGTCTACATTTCTTTCCACAAACATCTGGGGCTCTCTAATGTGTGCTAATTTGAACACTAGGTAAAGGAGTTACACAGTTTATTTGAACAAAATATTTACCCTCCAAGGGCTCACAGTTATGTAGGGAAGATACATACATAGATAACGGCTTACAAAAGTGTGATCTGGACCCAATTATTCTACAAGAAGAAAAAGAAAGCCTCATGGCTCTGAGGAAACAGTGCCTGGACCCATTGTTTAAGCTCAACATAAAAATACTGGTAGCTACATAGAAATGTATAAAAAAGGAAATAAAAGCCATTCATAAGTCCACCTCCCAGCAGTACCATATCAGTTTGTTAGGGCTGCCATAAAAAAAAATACAAAATATCACAGAGTGGCTTCACAACAGAAGTTTATTTTTGATAATTCTGGAGGCTAGAAGCCTGAGATCAAGGTGTTAGCAGAATTAGTTTCTTCTGAGACCTCTCCCCTTGACTTGTAGATGACCATCTTCTCCTCGTGTCTTCACATGGCCTTTTCCTTAGGTGTTTGTGTCCTGATCTCATCTTCTCCAGTCTAATTAGATTAGGGTCCACCCACATGACTTCATTTAAAATCAATTACCTCTTTAAAGACAGTATTTCAAAATAGTACCATTCTGAGGTACTAGGGGTTCGAACATGAACATATGCATCTGAGGGGGACACAGTGCTGCCTGTAACAGGTACATACCTTAATATTTTGATATGTACCTTTATTTAAGATTTGCATAAATGTATATTTAAAATGTACAGGCACATAAGCAAAACTTGGATTAAAATATCTATAATACCAAACTATTTTCCTGTAATATTATATGTCAGTATTTCCACATATTTTCAAATATTATGTGAAAACATGAATTTTGATGGCTGTATACTTTCCTGTCATGTATCCACATCTTTCCTCTATTGAAAATTTAAATTGTACATGCTTTTTCAAATTATAAATACTACTATAGTAAAAATACTGGTATAAAAAAACTCTTGATAGCAACTGTGAGGAAAGAGTCCTAAAACTAAGATTATTGGGTCAAAGGTACACATACTTTAAAGGGTTTTTTATAGCTATTTTCAAATTATTTTCTAGAAAGGACATACAATTTCATGTACTTACTGGTTGTACGTATCAGTATTGGTTTCAATGTTTGATTTAGAAATACAACATGAAAACACAGCTATAATGGAAATATCTGTGTAGTTTTAAGAGAAGAACTATAGTAAGTAGGTATATTCACCAGGGAAGGGTACAGTAGGTTGACTAATACAGGGAGCCTCTGTCCTAACAAATTCAACAAGGTACAACACTGATTCTCAATGTGGCTAAGTCATTTGTTACATATAACATAGATTATAAATAGTCGAGCTCAGATTAGAACGTGGGTCTCCATATTATAAGGTGATATTTTGTTGTACTCAGCTCTTGATCTCAGAGAACTAACTTGGATCCCTTACTCTGGCTTCTTTGGATTGCGTATCCAAACTTACTCTCTTCAGTTGCCTTGGATAGGAATTTGTGCTCCAGATACATCTCTCTAGAACCTGAGCTCTACTCTTAGCGCAGCTCTGGTCCTGCCGAAAGTAGGTGAGGGTATCTCAGGGGAAGCAATGATTGTACAGCATTCTTGAATATATGTTGAAGTTATCATATACTCAAAGGAAAAACTCTCAATGTATATGGGCAAGGCCAATTTTTTGAAATTTAATTTAAAAGTAAAAATGAGAGTTCAGTGTACGTTTGCCTAATCTCCTTGTTATAATATATACAACCCAAAAGTTATGAAATCATTTGACTCTCCGTAAGATTGGAAAGATATCCAGACATCCTATACCTGCATACAGGCAAGAAACATACTATGAGAAGTAAAACTGGACCTATCCCAGCCTAAAGAAATATTATTTAATTTTATTTAAATTTTGAAAGCATTACATACACAAAGCTCAACCTAACCTCAGAACTCATCAGTAAATGATTAAAATAAGTTCTGTATGTATATATTTTCCTCCAACAAAAATTAAGGATGTAAATATATAGGGTTATTCTGAGAATAATTTTGTTTCATTCATTAATTCATTCAGCAAGCCTTAACAAAATACAGACATTAATCCAGCTATATTTTAGCGCAATTATTATCAGGATGATTAAGATGTTGTCACTGCCTTCAGGTAAAAGATAGCTGTTGCTATCATGGAAATCAAAGAAATCATGGCAGAACAAGGTGAGAAGAGCAGTAATAGAAATGATAGAATCATAGAGTGATTCATTCTTTTTGGAATTTTTGTTTTCAGCTCCATGAAGGCCAAGATAAATGTCATATCTTTTTTCAGATGTATCCCCAGCACCTGGCACAGTGTTCACTCTCTAGGTTAAAATAAAATGATTAAATAATTAAACAAGTGAAGTACTTGATCAACAAATGAAATCCATCTTTAATTAATAAATAACATTCAGTTATAATTAGTTCATCATAGTAGCTGTCTCAGAAGAATACATTTACCCAATGACTGTAGAAAGTTTTCTCAATACCTTAGAAAGATCAGTATTCAATTTTCAATTTTTGTGCTATCACAGTTGACCTTTGTACAACACAGATTTGAACTCACCAGTCCACTTATACACAGATTTTTTTTCAACAAAAGTTGAAATCAAGTGTGCCCACCTCTCCTAACTCCATTTCCACCCCCCACAATTCTTCTACTTCTGCCATCCCTAAGATAACAAAACCAACTTCTCTCTTTCTTCCTTCTCCTCAGCCAACTCAACATAAAGACAATGAGGATGAAGACCTTTATGATTATTCACTTTCACTTAATAAATGTAAATATATTTTCTCTTCCTTATGATTTATATAATAACATTTTCTCTTCTCCATCTTACTGTATTGTAAGAATGCCATATATTATGAATATTCCATACAAAATATATGTTAATCAACTGTTTGTGTTATCAGTAGGGCTTGTGGCTAACAGTAGGCTATTAATAAAGTTTTGGAGAAGTCAAAGTTATACATAAATTTTCAACTGAATGGAAGTTCTGCGACCCCAACCCCATGTTGTTCAATGGTCAACTATAATTTGATTAACTCTTCTTACAGGAATGAAGATTGGAAGTGTACCTGTGTGTTTAGTGTGCAGTGCTTGATCAGAGAACTCTACCTTAGATGGCTTACAAACCTTCCTAAACACTACCAGATTCGTATTCTGTACCTACCATTTTTATCCTTACAATCCTCCCCAGTTTTAAGTTGCCCTTTAAATTGTCCGTATACACCATTAATAATGATGATGTTGATGATGGTGGTCATATTACTAATGAAGACTAACATTTACGGAGTACCTGCCAGGCAGTACGATACCTGCTTTATGGGTATTGTTATTCCTCACATCCAACATATGAAGGAGATGCAATCATTCTCATTTCACACACAGAAAACTAAGAACTAGAGATGTATAGAGACTTGCTTAAAATTAGTGGATGAACTGGGACTTGAACACAGGCAGTTTTACACAAGAGACTCAGCCTTGATCTCACTTCATGGTCCATACACTGATAAATTCATGGTTTAATCTTAATCTTCTAGCCACTGACTCATTCTATTTGACCTACTTGGAGTTTTTAATTGCTTATTTTATTTTTGCTTTTTAAAAAATTTGCTGCAAAGTTATGTACTTTTAATTTCACTAGAATCTGGCACCACATTTGATAGTTTTGGGCAGCTGCAAGAATTTCTGTTACCTATCTAAAACATTACATACACAAAGTTAAACCCAACCTCAGCACTCAGCAATAAATGCTTATTTTAACCATTTACTGATGAGTTCTGAGGTTGGATGAGCTTTGTATGTTCAATTAGTTGCATTTCTCTGAAATGCAGTTGAGTTTCTGCGGCAATTCCATACTTCACTTGATGACTTTTATTTTCATTTTTACCATGTCCATCCAATAATGGTAGGGCTGGGAAAAAAGGACAACTAGCTGGTCTTATATTGCCATTGCATCGTCAAAGACCCTTTATATAACATTTTCTCATTAATATTTATAATAATCTATAAGGTAGGTTTTATTTCCACTTTATCTGTGAAGAAATTAAGGCTAAAAAGTTTAAATAACATGTTCAACCCCACAGAATTAATAATGTGAAAGGGTACCCTAGAACTTAAAGTATAATAAAAAAAAATATATATATATAAAGAGAGTAGAGTCAAATCAGGTCTACCATATTACAAATTTTGGACTCTTTCCCACATCACTTTCACTGGAGATGAACTTCCTCTGTAATCATAGAAACTCACTGGTTTCATTCTCACATTTTTCCATTCATTTGAAATTATATTCCATATATCATCTTGTATTAGGTTAAATTAGATTATGTGGCAGTAAGACATTAACTCAGAATTTTCAATTGTTTAATTAAACCAAGCCTTATTTCTTTTTCATGAGGAATATGGTTATATATGGGAGTTGGGGTAGAAAACTTCTTCACATGTCTCCTCAACAGCATCAGCTGGTGGAAATTTCCACCACTGAAAATGTCACTAGTCACTATAGCATAGTAAGAGAGACTTGAGACACTTGGATCTGACATGTTCTTTATTGCGTAATTAGTCACATTACCCCTTCTTTTTTCATAGAGGCTCGGAATATAGAGCAGCATTTGGAATATTTTGATTATCATAATCTCAGCTACACTTCATTCTTGTGGAAATAAAAAAAAATCTCTCTACTCTTTTCTTCTCACATCTATAACACACTCACAGTCTCCCATTGGGAGGACACAAAAGTCTTACCCAGTCACTGTGTCACCTCAAAACCTAGGGTCACTGGTATGTACAATAGCCTCTACACCAAAGGTGGTTGAAATTTTTGGTATGAAAGTCTATTAATAAAATATAGCATAAAATTTCACTCTTCCAGTTTTGCACCCAATACAGGGTGCACAATAATCAGTGTCTGATGAAAGCTGGAGCCATGCGTCAGTTATAGGTCCAAATCTGCAATGCAACTGGGCACCCATCATATAGAACAGAAAGCCTAAGAGTAGAGGTGAATTTTATATTTGGTCTAGATTCTGCTTTCTAGGAGGCGTCCTCTCATCCATTGTTCTCCCTGGCACCAGGTTCACTGGTCTGGAAGGTTCATTGTTCCTTGCCACATATCCTACAAAAGTGATCATTGGGGTAATCCACACCTTATCCATAGAAGATTGTGACCCAAGATGTTCTAGTCCAAGTTTGTTATTTCTTCGTCACTATCTCAAAAGTTTAGTAGACTTTTTATTTATTTGCCTGTCATTTTTAAATGAAAGTAATCAGTACTGCCAACTTCCCCCCATAACATACAGTTCTTTTGAAAAATTGGTCTAAGTTTGCTATTTGCCTTCTTGACACCAAAACATTTGTCTGCAATTAATGGTGGGCACATAGAATTGAGACATAGAAAGAAATTTTTAATGTTACTTTTGCCCTGACATATTTAAGTAATCGATATGCTTTTCTGTGCATTATATCCTTAATTTGCTGTTTGTCATGTGGTACATTAATCCACTGAAGGATTTTTATCAACTGTTTTGAAGGTCATGCCATTAATCTAATTTTTTCTAAAGACCGATATATTGTCATTCAAATGTATTTTTCAACATTACAAGTTCATACGTTTTTGGAATTTTTCTGTTCTCTTCCATTTTTACTTGCAAATGGTCAATTCTTTCATGAGTTTATCTCCTTCTTTGTAAAATCTCAAACTAAATGCAAAAAAATAAGACCAGAAATAAACACTACTGTCATCTTGTTTTCCATTCCTTTTCCCCAGAGCTGTGGTTTATCAGGTGTGTTATTTCCCATCTAACTACGAGAATTGTTATTGCCTGTCTTTTTTATTAGTGTCACTGACCTCCATCATTTTAAATTTTTCTGTGGCCACATCATAGCATTGGTACTAATCTTATTATTAATTAGGACACGCTAGATATACTGCATTACAAATTAACCTCTAAATGCCAGTGCCTTAATGCAACAAGTGTTCATTTTCCAGTCAACACAGGCTGGCCCAGTGAATATGCTGCAGGCCCAAGACAGTTTGGCATGGGGCTTACTCCACATAGGGTCTCAGGAATCTACACTGAGCAGAGCTGCACCATCTGCAATTCAACATGTCACTCATAGAGGGGAAGAGAAGCCCGGGAACTCGTACTTCTGTGCTTTAGCCTAAATGTAATGCATGTCACAAGCTTGGAATAAATTGTAAGAATCTGCCTAACTGCCTGAGTACTAGAAAACATAGAGAACATGTGAAATATTTGGTGAATATTTCTATTCCTGCCACATGTGTCTTCTAAATATCCAAAGTCAGGACTATTATTTGAAACCCTTACTTCTGAAATTTTAGCGTCCACAAGGAAAACTGTATCTGCAGAGACTCTTTTACACTACCACCCCTCAAATAGAACATTGTATCATGCAACCTAAAGAAAGTTTGTTTGAGATCCTATGTGTAGAATGGACTTGATTCCTCTTTCACTGAAAAATGCCTTAATAAAAATGAATGGTTTTGCCTATACTGTAACCGTAGTTTAGGTCCATTTGACTAAAGCTTGAGTACATCTTCGGACATTTTGAAGAATTTCTTCCTTTTAAAGCTGCTATATTTACTGATATTTCCACCCCCTGGGAATCTGGTTCTCTTGTTTATTAGAGCTGCTAAAATGAAAGCTTGCCACCTGATTAATTTTAATAGTTTAGCCAGAAACCTGTGGATAATGTATATTGGCTGCCAAGCTTGAGATAAATTCTGTTGGCTCTGTTGCAAAGATTTTGGCAGAAATAAAGTCTGCCCTTTGCAAAAGAAGCACAGAGGAACTGGAGGGATGCGATTTCAAAAGCAAGTATGAAGCAAAAGACTGTTTTGTCTTTCTTTGTGACTTCCCACTGCTGTGGGGATCTGATAAACCCATTCAGCAATTCTTTTTTAGACCTTGTATGTTTTATTTTAGCGTTATAGTTAAGGAAGAAATGTAAGCCTTTTGTGTATAGCTGGACCCAATTCAAAGTCAGAAAGACTTCAGAGGCAGCTTGGTGAGGCCAGCTGCAGGTTGTTGTGATTTTTAAAGCGATCTAGACAACTAAACAGCATCTTAAAGCATCAGGAGTTTACCATGGGAGATTCTTATTGAAAGATATCTCACTTTTGGGTCATTTATTCACATTTTACAGGGTTTTCATTTTCTTTTTTTTTTTTTTGTTTTTTCAATGCTGGTTCTTCCTCAAGATGTGCTAAATAATTTTCAGGACCCAATGCAAAATAAAAATGCTAAGCCCCTCATTCAAAAATCAATAAAAACTTGTCATTTGATATGTTGAAATATAAAGCCTTTTCTCTTCCTTTATTGTCTCTCTCGTGTTTTTTCATGATTTTCTATATTTGCTATTTAATTCTAAGTAAAGAGAAAATAAAATTTTAAATTATTAGATAGATCTTATCATCCATGTTTATATTATGCAAGGCCACTTTTAAATGCAGATATCAGAATATTTAAGTCATACGCTGAAGCACTGTAATTACACAATTCTTATTACATGGCTTATCCCCAGGGAGTCCCTGGAGCTAGTAGAAGAGAAAAACACAAGCCAGATTAAGGAAGGTTGGAAGGAGGAATAGAAGTTACTTCCAGGAATGAAGCAGGCCAGGAAAGCACCCTTTAACATGGGGACACCCATGGAGTGAGCCAGACCCTCACATGTGCCTAGGGCTTTGCCAAATGACACAGGCCATGTGTGCACAAGCTCTGCTTAACAGCTGCCTGGGCTACATACCATGCATTAGCCAGGGCAGCATCTGAGGAGTCCAGACGGTGACTCCTCTTCCCACAGGCCCACTTCCCCAGCCTGCTGTGCACTGGGCAATTACCAAGGATATTGCAACCTGAGCCTTGGATGCCCTTGGTCTCCACCTATTCACTGCTGAGTTGTCAGCCCAGGGCAGGGATTGTCACCACTATGCTCTACTCTTGCCTCTGGATACCACGGGGCACCTGTGCCTATCCCTAATCCTCCATCTACTATCAGGTTCCCACCTGTGGCAGAAAGTGGCAAGACCAGATTGGGAAAAGGGGGGCCAGGCAGGCTAGAGCACAGGAAAAGAGGAGCAGGCAGCTGAGAATTCATCCTGGAGAGAGAGATGGAGGCAATAGCATGTGAGCCAAGGCAAGCTCTAGGCTCAAGTGCCATTGTCCCATCAGATTTTGCTTACAAAACAAAATTCAAAGATAAATCTATTAAGATTATTAAGACAGTAACTGCAGTGCATTAAACTCTCATCACAGGAGCTTCTGAGTGTGAAACCCACTAGCCACGTAACCATGAAGCTGTCCCTGTCCCTCCTTCTTCAGAAGTGGTCTTCATGCCATCATTTAGTAGTGCTGGAGTGGTGACCAGCCACTGAGCTTGTGCTATTGTGCATGTCAGGATTTAAAGACAAAAGTATTTGTTGAATAAATTGTTTTTTAAAAAATCTGCTATAGAAAGCAACACGTTTTATACATCTTAAGATAGTGGAAAGAATGTAATTTTCTTGCTCCTTTAAAATAGTAATATTTAAAAAGATTACTTTTAAAAGATACTTTGCTTCATGCTGCAATAAAAATTACGTCTGAAATCTTAGTGGCTTAACATCAAAAGGTTGATTTATTACTCATGATATATACTTACCAGGTGTGAGCAGGAGGCTCTGATCCCATTGCATTCAGGGATCCGTGCTGGTAGAGGCCACGTTTTTTGTGGCTGTGCTTTCTGGGATGGGGCCTTTGAGGTCACTGTGGCAGGGAAAGAGAGGAATGAGGGTTGCATGCCAGCATAGACGGATTCGGCCCACAGAACTTCTGTTTATAGCAAATTAGCTAGAACTATTATCTCTCAGTAAAGTAGCTCCATCTAACTAAAAGAGTCCAAGAAAATATAGGGAAGCTCATATTTGGTAAACAGAAATTGTCTGTGCTATGTATGGTTTGCAGAGCATTAAATGTCCTATAATTTCATTTTGGGGGGGAACGACTAATTCTGTTTATGCTGGGAGTTTGTTCTAGCTCTCTCTTTTTGTCTTTCAATCTTCTCTCAATCTCTCTCAATTTTTTCCTTCACAATGTGTGACTATTGAAAGGTCTCTTAACTATTCTGAACCAAAATTTCTTCACTGTGAAATAGAAGTAAAAATGTCTGGCTCACACAGGATTATTATTAAATAACAGAATGCCCATGAAAGCACTTTGTAAATCATAAAATGACATTCAAAAATAAAACATTATTGTGTATCAGACTGAAAGCAAATCAAAGAGATATATTTCTCTTTTTCTACGCTTCAAAACTCTCCAAATGACATTCAGTATACTATTTCTTCAATCTCAGAGGCAAATCCCATAATTTTCTATGTGAACACATACTCTGAACTGAGTATGAGAGAAGTTACTTCCTGCACAATCATTCTCGTCTCTACCATTAGATGGCCATGGAACCTAGAAAAGGTATTCTATATACCAGACCTCCATTCTTTCATTCATAATTTGAAGGTGTTAAATCAGGCTAGGGACAATCTAGTCTAATATTTTTGAGACTAGTCACTTACCTCCAAGATGTAACATGAGATGAGCCAAAGAAGTCTCTTCCCATAAGCTCTTCCTCCCACTGGTCCAGTGGCCACTAATGTGAGTCTCTTCTCTGCACACAAACACAGAGGTGATTGTTATAGAGTAACTTATCTGAGAGTGAAAGAAACTATACCACTTTTAACAACTGATATCATTAATTTATTTATTCTAGCACACTTATTCAGGACGCTACATTTAGCTTTCTAATGAGAAAGTATTTTAGAAAGGGAAATCATTTGGTTATATCCATGTAACAAACAAAAAATAAGAAATGAAGTGGGTTAAGAATACTGAAACCTTAAGCAAAATCTGATGAAGAGTTAATATTTCCAGAATCTCTACAGATATCATACTTTCATAAAGTGTTTCATGTAACCAAAGATGGTGTGTAAGAATTTTTAAAAAGGCTATGTTAAAATTATGCCATCTACCTATAGACCTGCTGAATTACCAGAGGGGTATTACCCAGGAAAATGCTCATGCATTCTTGTCATGTTCAATTTCACATTTGAAAAAATGGGCAAACATATATGGCTTTAATAACAAGGAAAACAGCTTGTTCTTGCTATATCAGTCTAATACATTGATCACCCGGAGAGTTTTTAAGGATAATTTATTTAAGTGAATATCAAATGATACGGTCACAGGCAGACTTATAGAAAGTAACAGAAGAGTATCACACAAAAGCAATAGACTTTCTGGGTGGGGAGAGTGGAGTAAAACAAAAATAACCTTTCCATATATATATATATATATATATATTTTTTTTTTTTTAATAAAGCTCAGCACACCAAGGAAATTCTGAAAAATTCTTTTCCCTAGAAAAACCAACTTCAAATAAAAAAACTTATCATTTGTACTTAAAGTGATGGAATTTTACTCTAATCAATATGACTATATTTTACAAAACTTGGAGGAAATATGAACTTGAAACTCTACACTACAAAGATTTGCAGGAACTAGAGTACTAACTAAAGATATTCTGCTAGTGACATCCCAAAATAGTTACACAATGGTCGCAAATGAAATCGTACAACACAACAGAGCATGGGGTATAATCAGTTTTTATGGTGGCAACAAAATGTTCAAATCACTCCTTTCAAGCAGTACCAGGTATAAAGCAAGAAATTTAATATATAATTTTTAGATGTCTATATACATTAACAATGGTAGAAATAAAAGGCAACAAATATCAACATTGTGCCATTGTGCCAACATTGTATAAGGTACTTTATACACACTCCTCATTTCATTCTAAATAATCAGTAATATAATTATATCTTTTGCATATTTGTCAAGACAAGGCATTAAATGCTTGCTCAGAATCACACAGCTAATTAATTCTTGATTCAATATTCAAAGACAAGTCTTTCAAAATTTTGTCATGGTTTTCCTATTATCTCTCTAGGATACTTCTCTCCTAAAAATTAATCATTTTAACATTTCTGATATGATCTTTGTACTTTGAGCAGACATAATTTAATGCAGATGTATCATTTTCTATTCTGCACCTTTCACTTCAAGACTACATAAATTATTTAATTTATTTCTATTTAGCCTTCAAAGTCAATTTTGGGTCATGTTCCCTTGAGTAGCTGCATCATATAATATACTTAACTATTCTTATACAGATGAATAACCAATAGTTTCCCATTTTCTAAAATTATAGGTGACTATAGTATGAGCAAATTTGTGCATATAATTTTAATTTTCTCTTGGATTAGTCTTCTGTGATTCCTTTCCAGAAGTGGAAATAATGGCCCAGATAATTTTTAATAATCAAATGGCATAAATACATACTAGATTATAGGGAAGTAACAAAAAAATAAAGTAATACTTGTGATATTTACTGTTTATTATTGTTGCTTTGTTTTGACTTCTCCCAGTCAACTAGCCTGATTAGATTGCCTCTGGGTATTAGAGACACTGAGGGAGAAGTGAATTAGACTGTATTAGTTATGAATTATTACGACGTAACCAATTACCCCAAAACTTAATAACTTAAAACAGCAGCTATATTATCTCACAATTCCTGTTGGTCAGGAATCCAATTATAGCTTAGCTGTATTCTTGGCTCAGGGTTCCTCACAGGCTGAATGATGGTGCCAGCTAGGACGGAAGTCTTCCCAAGGCTCAACTGGGGATGGATCTGTTTCCACACTCACGCATGTAGTTGTTGGCAGAACCCAGCTCCTCCCTGGCTGTTGGTCTGGAGGCCTCAGTTTTTACAGCAGCTTGTATCACAGCAGCTTGCTTCATCAGAGTGAGTAAATGAGACAAGACAGAGAGATCAAAGCAAAAGTCAGTCTTTTATAACCATACCTCAGTGTGACATCCCATCCCATTTGCTATCTTTAGAGCAATTCTATCCTATTTTATTCTTTTGAAACTAGTCACTAGGTTCAGCCCAAACTCGACAGGAGGGGAATATACAGGATTGTGAATACTATATGGCTGAAATCCTGGGGAGCATTTTAGAAGCTACTTAGTCACACAAATGCTAGTCTACCTTTTTATTCTTCATAAAAGAGCTTGAAGATATGCTTCGCCCCCCACCCCCACCATTCTGTCATCTTTGTATAGTCCTTGACTCAAGCCCAGCCATTATGATTCTCTCTTAACTGGTGTCTCTTGCTGTTTTCTGTCATCTCCTATCACTTTTTCCATATTTACCATGATCAGAGGAATCTTCTCCAAACTATGGATTTATTACTTTATTCTATTCAAAATTATAATATGTAAAGAGATATTCTAAGTATATTTCAAAACAGTTATTACATACTGAAGAATTTTCCATATCAATTTTCTTAGCAATTTTTTTCTGTGTTAATGTGTAATTCAGCTAAGATCTTTATAAAATTACCTTAATTTCATTTTGAGTATAATAAGAATAAGGTTTTACTAAATCTACAAAAGAGGCCCATGCTTCTACTAAGATGTCTAGCCTAATTCTGTATTCTTTCTTTTATTTCTATCTTTTTTTAAAACCTGGAAAGAGGAAAGAAAAAACTACATATTCAGCACAAATTATTTTCATCTTGTCTACAGGTTAGAAAATGCTGAGCTCACTCCTTTTTGCTAAATGATGTGATTGAAAGCATAAACCTTGAAACCAATTAGACGTTTATATCTCACTTCAAGCAGAATCTCCTCCTCATTTCTACCACCCTGATCCTTATTCTTGGTATTCATTATCAGTCCTCTGTGGATCTCTTTATTATGTTTGTCCAAATACGTGTGTTTCTCTGCATTCATCTGGGAATTAATTTCAGACAGGGATTTTCAGCAAGAAGAATTATCAGCGTGATATTGGAATTAAAAAATATTTCTTAAGCAAATATTCAGTGAATGAGCAAATGAACAAATTTGACGTTCATTCTAAATACCTTCTACTTTGGAAACCAGGACTGTGATTCTTACAAAAAAATTATTTGGCATCTCACAAAACCCCATTGGTTTAATATCGAAAGAAATAATGACTGCAAACACCTATTGCAAAAGAACCAGGTATTAGCATTGAGAGTCAGAAGCCAGCTCACTAGAAGCCAACTCACAAGTCAAATAGATAAACTTTCATCGAAAGAAAGTGCATCCTGCAGAAATAGATCAAGTAATGCATTTTTCAAGAACTGGTTCTGAGCAGTACTTTAATTTTCCAGAGGAATAGATGCTACAAATTTTATTTATTCAGGTACCTACTGCAATCTATACCTCTGGCCCTAGAGTAAAAATAGAGTGTGTCCATCTGCCTCAAAGACACAGAGCTTGCTATCTGGAGGGCTAGGAAGGGACTAGAACATTCCAACCCAGGCCTCCAGGATGCAGGAAATAACTTCACAATTTCTTTTTTTTTAATTTGATTTATTATTATTATACTTTAAGTTTTAGGGTACATGTGCACAACGTGCAGGTTTGTTACATATGTATACATGTGCCATGTTGGTGGGCCGCACCCGTTAACTCGTCATTTAGCATTAGGTATATCTCCTAATGCTATCCCTCACAATTTCTAAAGAGGACAGACTTAAGGGAAGCTTTGAAAGTGGCACATTTCTGATGTTTTTAGAAGTTCCCTAAGTCTTTTGAAATTAGCATTTCCTAAGAGTGCTGCGATAGTCAGATTTCCATTTTGGGTTGTACTCTACCCTTTATTTTGAGTGAATTGGGGTATGGAACACATATCTTGGATAAAAACCCATGAAGCCTAATATATTCACATTCGAAACAACATCCAAAAAGAAAAATCAAGATTTTCACTGCATCTTAGTAATTCAGAAAAAGGAAGGCAGGGAGGTAAAATAATTTATCTCCCTTATGTAACCCTGCCACTCATAACATCATAATGTGTAGAGCACACTTTGGAGAAACTGAAAACAAAATACTGGGCTCAAAAAATGTTGGCATAATGTCGCTGTGTCAAAACCAAAACAAACAAACAAAAAGATACAATTCAATTCACATTTTGTTACATTCTATAAAAGGAGGGGCTTTCCAGTGTTAATCAATTTTAGTATATTAGAAAGTCAACATTAGCATATCTGTAACAATTGTGTATTTTTTCATTCAAATAAGTCTTTGATCATGCTTCTGTGGTATTATGTAATTTTAACTCCCTTAGCATCTCTGAAAGACCATGTTGGTGCTGCAATATGCATCCTCTCAATTCAGATCCATGGAGCTCTAATTTCTTCTCATTGCAACCCCTTCACTCAACATACATTTCATAGAACAGCAGATACATAAATGTTGATTAAGTTATATTAAACGTGAGCTAATTAAGAGTCAAAAGATAAATTAAGCAGAATCCTCTTTAGTAACATATTCCAAATTATCAAAAGGTGGAATTTTTGTTTGTTACATCCACAGAGAAAATGTTTAAAAAGGGTATTACCTAGTAATCTTCCTTATAATTATTCTCAGTCTACTGTTATACCAACATTATTACAACTAACTTACATTATTTGCATGATTATCACTCTATAGAGTGTGTTAATAGCTTAGGTATAACTTTGACAAATACATCTCATTTCATCATGTTAACACTAGTCACATAGAGATTAACAGAAAATAGGCTGGGAATGGTGAATGACACCTGTAATCCCAGCACTTTAGGAGGCTGAGGCAGGCAGATCATTTGAGGTCAGAAGTCCGAGACCAGCCTGGCCAACTTGGCAAAACCCTGTCTCTACTAAAAATACAAAAATTAGCCAGGCGAGGTGGCAGGCACCTGTAATCCCAGCTACTTGAAAGGCTAAGGCAGGAGAATTGCTTGAACCTGGGATGCAGATGTTGCAGTGAGCTGAGATTGTGTCACTGCAGTCCAGCCTGGGCAACAGAGGAAGACTCTGTCTCAGAAAAAATAAATAAATAAATAAAGATTAACAGAAAATATACTTAAATATTTCCCAAAATGCTCTTTGTTTGGGATATATAAATATAAACATATTTAAAACTACCACCAACCTTTCTAACTACCTCTTAGAGATACTATTTGTGTTAAATCTGGAACAGTCAAAGGAATGTGAGAAATAAGCCTTTCTAAAGACATGTAATATTTTTGTTAATCTCCTAGAAATAAATTTAAAATTAAAGTAGAAAACAAACCATAATTCTAGAATTCTGAAAAATAGAAGAGTAGAGCACCTTCTCATAATAACATAAAAATTATAAATTAACAACAAATGAATAGCTAGCAGCCTGATGGGAAAATTAATAAATATCTATTTAAAAATGTAAAAAATTACCATTGGAATGTATGATGATAGTAGCACAAAGAAAGAGTGAAGAATGAAGACATACTGGTTTAACTCTTGCACTGTAAATGGAGTGGTATAATGTTAATTGTAAACTGTAGAACCACAATAAAACAAAACACTCAAAGAGTTATTAGTAGTAAGCCAATGGTGGATAAAAAGTGAAATCAAAAGCAGGGAAAAAGCAAAAAAGAAAAAAAAGTGTTGAAAGAAAATATATAAAGTAAACTGTATGGTGCTAGATTCAAATTCAGCCATAACAATAATTACTTTAAATGTAAACAGTCTAAGCACTCGAATTTAAAGTCAAGAGTTGTCACATTGGATTAAAAAAAAATAAAGACCTGAATGGATATAAACTCACGTTAGAAAAATATATACAATATACATATTATATATTATATACAATTACATATTATATATGTATATTATATATATTTATGCATACACACTTTATACACACAATCTGTGTATTTGTGTGTAGAAAGTAAAAGGATTGAAAAACAGCTACTATTTTAAACACTAATTAAAAGAAAGCTTGAGGGCATGCATTAACTGTAGACAATCAGATATTAGAACAAAGAACTATAATCTAGGATAAAGAAGAATACTTCCTAATAATAAAGGGATCAATTCATCAAGGTGATATAAAAACTCCAAATGTGGCTGGGCGTGGTGGCTCACACCTGTAATCCCAGCACTTTGGGATGCGGAGGTGGGCAGATCACTTGAGGTCAGGAGTTTAAGGCTAGCCTGGCCATATGGGGAAACTCCATCTCTACTAAAAATACAAAAAGTAGCTGGTTATGATGGCACGCACCTGTAGTCTTAGCTACTCGGGAGGCTGGGGCAGGAGAATAGCTTGAACCTGGGAGGCAGAGGTTGCAGTGAGCCGAGATCGCGCCATTGCACTCCAGCCTGGGAGTTGCAGTTAGACTCCATCTCAAAAAAACTAAATAAAAATAAAAATAAAAATAAACTCCGAATGTGTATGCAGTCAATGGTAGAGGTACAAACTATACAAAATACATTTGTTAAGAAAATAGAAAGTAGATTTAGAAAAAGTTGCAATTTTAATTGGATACTTCAACACTCTTCTCTGAAAAATTAAAGGAGTTTTGTAGAAAAAAAATAACATTTTTAAAGAAAGTTCAGAGAAAATCAGTAAAGATACAGAATAACTGAACAATTCTGTCAACCAATTTGACCTATTTGATATTTTAGAACGCTCCATTTAACTATAGCAGAATGTACCTTCTTTTAAAGCATACACAGAACACTTACAAAGATAACCATTTTTGTCATAAAAATTTAAATAAATATAAAAGGATTCAAATCATATAAATATGTTCTTTGACTACATCAAACTAAACTGAAACTCAATAACAGTATAATAAATAATATCAGAATAATCCTCCAAATATTTGCAAATTAAAGAAAATATTTTTAAACAACTTAAGGATAACATAAGAAAATTCAGTGGAAACTAGAAGATATTTTGAACCCAATGAAAATGAAAATGAAACATCAAAATCTGTGGAATTTACCTGAAGCAGTGTTTAAAGAAAAATATATAGCATTAAATGTATATTAGAAAAAATAAGTAAGATTTCAAACAAAAGACCTCAAATTCTGTCTTAAGAATCCAAGGAAAGATGATCAAATTATCCCAAAGACATGAAGAAAGAAAGGAATAATAAAGATTCAAAAATTAATGAAATGGGGAATCAAACAGCAATGGAAAAAATCAATGAAGCTAAAAGCTGCTTCTCTGAATAAAAGTCAATATATTCATTATCTTCTAGCAAGAATGACAAAGAAAAAAATGGGATACAACATTATCAGAAATAAAAAAAGATATTACTACAATGGACATTAAAATGTGATAAGGAAACATCAAATAAACATCTTAATGCCAAGAAATTTGAATACAGAAAAAAAGAACATATTCCTTCAAAGACACAAACTAACTCTAGGAAAAAAAAATGCACTAGTTAAATAACTGTACATCTATTAAAGAATTTAAATCCAGAGTTAAAAATCTTTCACTGGTTAATTCTACTAAATATTTAAGTAGGAAATAATGTTGATTCTTCACAATCTTTTCCAGAAAAGTGAAAAATTAACACTTCCCAACTTATTTTATGAAGCCAGGATTATCCTGCTTTCAAAATGAGCAAAGCTTTTACAGCAACTCATGTATCACTGTAAACCACATCCTGCATCCCACTTCACTGTGACTTAACACTGTGTTAGTCCATTATCAGGCTGCTAATAAAGACATACCCTAGGCTGGGTAATTTATAAAGGAAAGAGGTTTGACTCACAGTTCAGCATAACTGGGGAGGCCTCAGGAAACTTACAATCATGGCAGAAGGGGAAGAAAACATGTCCTTCTTCACATGTTGGCAACAAGGAGAAGTGAAGAACAAAGTGGGTGCAAAGCCCCTCTTAAAACCTTTAGATCTCCTGACAACTCACTATCACGAGAACAGCATGGAAGTAACTGGCCCCATGATTCAATTACCTCCCACTGGGGCCCTCCCATGACACGTGGGGATCATGGGAACTACAGTTTATGATGAGATTTGGGTGGGGACACAGCCAACCATACCACACAGTATCCTGGTATAACTCTACCACTGCATTTGCCAAATGTAATTGTATGTTTACTTGCACGTCTCACTAAACTAAAACCAACATTAAAATAAGCACTATTTATCAGATTCCTCAGCATCTAACACATAATGCATGTTTAAATTAACAAATAAGTGTTGGCCAGGCGCAGTGGCTCACACCTGTAATCCCAGGACTTTGGGAGGCCAAGGTGGGCAGATCATGAGGGTCAGGAGTTCGAGACCAGACTGTCCAATATGGTGAAACCCTGTCTCTACTAAAAATTCAAAAACTAGACAGGTGTGGTGGCACGCACCTGTAGTCCAAGCTACTCAGGAGGCTGAGACAGGAGAATCGCTTGAACCCGGGAGGTGGAGGTTGCAGTGAGCTGAGATCATGCCACTGCACTCCAGCCTGGGCAACAGAGCAAGACTCGTCCCAAACAAACAAACAAACAACAACAACAGAAAAATCACAAATAAGTGGATCAAGGGTATGTTAGTTTTCTCAGGAAGGAAATTTACTTTCACTTACTCTTTATACCATGTTATCCTCACCATTGACCTGCTACCTTTTTCAAAAATCCACTGTATTTCTCTCTAGTTTCCTAATTGGTTGAGTGTTCAGATGAATTAATATTTACATTTTTCAATCAGGGCTCATTGCCTGTCAATAAATGCTTTGTTTTCTATTGTTTTTCAAATCCAGCAAAATATCTCTCTTCCCTGAGAAGGAAAGATATTTGTACTTACAGTACCATGGGCAACAACTTTGTTATTTTGTTGCACTGCTTCCTTTACCTACATAAAGATCCTTTTAGAGCAAATAAAGGTCAAATTCATTTTCTCCTTGCTCTCACTATATCCCTCTAGTTATAGATTCAAGTCTATTAAAATAGATCTTCTGTTTTGTTGCTCTTGTGCTGTGATTCAAAATGTGCCAGCTATTAATTTCAAAAGCACTGGGAAGTCACAAGAGACTTCCTAACTCTCCTTTTTGTCCTGGCAAGATTCTTACAAGTAAGCTTGCTTTGCACAGTGCAGGCCAACCATCTTACTTGGAGTTGAATACCTCATTAAAGAAAGATTCGAGTTCCCCAAAATGACACTGGGGTGGAAAATAATTTAAATGGAAAATCCCCATAGCTATTTTAATGTAAGGGAGTGCCAAGTGTATGTCAAAAAAAAGTGGGCTGCTGGCTAACAGATGACAAGTACAATGTGTAAATAGGCAGAGAATAAAGGAATAGTTACTAAGACTTGAAATATCAGATTCAAGTAGTTTTTATCGATTCTCTCTCAAAGACAAAATATCCACTCCCTATTATTGCCCTAGAAAATTAAGTAGTTTTTTGTATCTGTCCTTATTTTTCATATGTGACCTGTTTTCTAATGCTTCAACGTTAATTCTATAATCTTTCAGCCCCTGTTCTGTGCTAGACACCCTGCCATACATAGACACACATATACAAAAGTCACATTTTCTGCCAAGACCTTGATATAAGTCTTGGTTTTGATCTATAACAAGAGCATCGCTACCTCATTATGAGTAAGAAAAATATCATGGTAATGCCACAACCATTTCTAAAATGGTAGAAAGAAATAGAAAAGGCACAAAAATAGGAAATAAGAAATAGGGCCTTAATAGTAATTTGCAATAAAAATAACCATGGGATTATAGGAATGCCTTGTTTTAGAGTGGTCATTGTAACAGTAAAAATAATAGTATCATGAAGGTAAAAGTAATGGTGGCAACAGCAGAGATAGTAAGTTCATACACATCCTGAGCAATTACAAGGTCTTGTGACTAGGGTTTTATGTAAATCAGCACATTTAATTTTTATAATAACACCATCAGACATATGCTACTATTATCTCCATTTTACAGATGAGGGCACGAAGTGGAAGAGAGGTTTGAGAAGTTTCCCGTGGTTTCACAGCTAGCACCTAGTCAAATTGAGACTGAGAATCAGAGTCTGAGGTTTCCAAAGCCTATCTAAATGGTGTGTAGAGACAGGCAGAACTGGTTATACTTAGTCCTTATTACTTGCTTCTGAATAAACGGAAGCAACTTCAGGGCTTAGAAATGCTTTTTCTAGAAAGAGCCAGATAATACATATTTTAGGCTTTATGGACCATATGGGCTTTGTCACAAGCACTCATTTCTGCCATTGTAGAGTGAAACCAGCCATAGACAACAGAACAATTTTATTTCCCAAAACAGCCTGACCCTTGATTTACAAGGGTTATTTATTCTGAGCTTCAGATATTTTTGCCATTAAAATAACATGATTCTACATTTCTGGTTTGTTGTAATTATTTTAAATATACATGTAAAGAATGTAGTATGACAAATATTACATGCTCAATACATGATAACTTAAGCTTTCATTGCTATTTTATTAATTTCTCTTCTTTTTAAGCTGCAAAATGATCTCTATATTTTTGCCTTTCAATAAAAAGTTTATCAAAAAACAATGCAAATACCCTCTTTATGTATAAAGCTGAATGTGTGTATATGTGAGTATGCATGTGTGTAAAATATGCTGCTATGGGGGGATAAATTAATTCAAATTTTTAGAAAACTTCTCATTCATATAATCTGCAGTTGCTAAAAATGCCAAAATCAGAAAAACGTGGACTCTAATCTTACCAAGCTAAACCCTAGTAGGGAAAATGACTTGTGTATAAATACCTATCCAAAATTGTAGAATTTATTTTCTTTTAATACCACTGTAATAGTTATAAATTGTATTATAAGAAGGGATTTTTTTTTGTCTGAGTCTCTTATTATTAGCTTGTGATCTCCTTAATGACTGGGATGGCCTGCCTCAGAGTTCAGTATGGAAACTTACCCATAGCATTAAGTGTTTATGTGGAAATGAATAAACAATGTTAGAGAAAGTAGTAAGTCATGTAAGATGGTAAGATAAAAAGTCTCTGATTAGAATGATGCAAGAAAATGTAAATTATCCACCAAAATTTGTTAAATATATGTTCCATGTAGGAGGTGGTTTATAACACAGGTTAAGAACAAGGGAATTTGAGTGAATTTGGCTTGCAGAGCAACGTTCTAAATATAACCTGGGCTAAACCATTTAAACCCTTTCTTATTTTCTTCTATCATAGAGAAAACTATATGCATTTCACAGAATTGCTGGAAGAGTTGATAAAAATTATATTTTTTTAACTTTAATTTTTTAAAATATTTATTTATTTATTTATTTATTTATTTGTTTGTTTATTTATTTTATTTTGAGATCAAATCTTGCTTTGTCACCCAGGCTGGAGTAAAGTGGCACTACCTCAGCTCATTGCAAACTCTGCCTTTCGGGTTCAAGTGATTCTCCTCCCTCAGCCTCCCGAGTAGCTGGAACTACAGGTGCCTACCACCACACCCAGCTGTTTTTTGTATTTTTAGTATTTTTGTCTTTTTAGTACAGATGGTGTTTCACCATGTTCACCAGGCTGCTCTCAAAACTCCTGACCTCATGCAATCCACTTTGCCTCGGCCTCCCAAAGTGCTGGGATTACAGGCATGAGTCACCACACCTGGACAGAAAATTACATAATTTTTAAATTATTTTTTATTTGAATAGTTATAGTGGTCCAAGAGGTTTTTGGTTACATGAATTGCATAGTGAAGTCTGGGCTTTCACCCAAATAGTGTATATTATACTCAATAGGTGATTTTTTTCACCCCTCACCTCCTCCCTACATCCCCTCTTTTGGTTTTCCATCTCTGAGTTACTTCATTTAGGATAACCACCTCTAGTTCCATCCAAGTTGCTGCAAAAGACATGATTTCATTCTTTTTTATGGCTGAGTAGTATTCCATGATGTATGTGTGTGTGTCTGTGTGTGTTTATGTACATATGCATATGTATACATATATACACACCACATTTTCTTTATCTACTCATCAGTAGATGGGCATTTAGGTTGATTTCATGTCTTTGCAATTTTGAATTGTGCTGTGATAAACATAGGTGTGCAGGCATCTTTTTGATATAATGACTTCTTTGTAGATATCCTTTGGGTAGATATCCACTAGTGGTATTGCTGGATCGAATTGTAGATATGCTTTTAGTTGGGAAATCTCCATGCTATTTTCCACAGAGGTAGTACTAGTTTATATTCCAACCAGCAGTTTATAAGCATTCCCAATGTCTCTGGGAAAACAGGATAGCCACGTGTAGAAGAATGAAACTGAATCCCTATCTCTAACCATATACAAAAATTACCTCAAGATGGATTAAAAACTTAAATCTAAGACCTTAAACTATAAAAATTGTAGAAGAAAACCTAGGAAAAACATTTCTGGGTATTGACCTAGGCATAAATAATTATATCTAAAGAATGCATATACTGCCCAGCACACTGTATAATAATGACTAGCATGATAATAATGCTGAAGATTTTGATAATAATGATGATTGTTAACAGTCAGAATAAGATTGGCTGAAAGAAACAATAAGTGTGGGTTAAACAACTATTGGTTTATTTTTCTCACGTAAGAAAAATTCCAGAATACAGCTATTGCTGCCATTAATTCAACTGCTCTGCAATGTTGTCAGCGATGAACTAAATGTTTATGTTCCCCCAAAACTTATATGTTGAAATCCTAATTCCTAATCTCAGTGATGGTATTTGGAAATGGAGCCTTTGGGAGGTAACTGGGTTTAGATGACATCATGCGGGTGAAGCCCCTATGATGGGACTGATGTCCTCAAGAAAAGAAGAGGCCAGGTGCAGTGGCTCACACCTGCCATCCCAGCACCTCGGGAGGTCAAGGTGAGCAGATCTCTTGAGCCCTGGAGTTCAAGACCAGCCTGGGCAACATGGTGAAAACCCATTTCCACAAAAAATACAAAAATTAGCCAGGCATGGTAGCGTATGCCTCTTGGTCCCAGCTACTTGGGAGCCTGAGGCTGGAGAATCACCTGAGCCCAGGAAGTCAGGACTTCAGTGAGCCGTAATTATGCCACTGCACTCCAGTTTGTGCAATGGGAGCGAGAGACCCTGTCTCAAAAAGAAGGGAAGAGGAGGAGGAGGAGGAGAAGGAGGAGGAGGAGGAGGAGGAGGAGGAGGATCACTTCAGTCCAGGAGTATGAGGTATTTGAGGAAGAAACACATGAGATCTGTATGTGTGTGTGTACACACACCAAGGAAAGGCCCTGTGAGGAAGTAATTAGGAAGAGGGCCCTCACCGAGAAACTAATTATTCTGGCATTCGGATCTCTGAAGTCTGTCTTTAGAATCATGAGAAATAAAAGTTTCTGGTTTAAGCAACCCAATCTATGGTAATTTGTTATAGCAGCCCAGTCTTACTGGGACAGAGTCATAGGCTCTTTCTATCTGCCATATTTTAGCCTAGCACTACTCAATATGTGGTCCATGGGCAAGCAGCATCAGTATCATCAGAAGTGTGTCAGAAGTGTAAATTTATGGGTAAATTCACCCTAACCTACTGAATCAGAGCCCAGATTCCTAGTTGTTTTTCTTATGCATGTTAGAAGTTGAGAGCCATAGCTTTAGCCAAGTTTTCATCTTCATACTTGCTTCCTCATAGCAGCAAAATGGTGTCTGAAGTTTCAAATACCCTCCTTATGTAGAGAGCAAGTAGAACAAAGGAAGAATAACTATATTCAGTAGGTTTTGTTTTGCTTTGTTTTTCTGGCAATGTATGTAGGAAGGTGCCTCTGAAAAACAGAAAATAATGTGATGAGAAATCACTGTTCAACCCAGAAATCTCATTACTGGATATATCCTCAAAGTTAAATAATTCTCTACAACAAAGACACTTGTACTGATATGTTTATTGCAGCACTATTTATTAATACGATAGCAAAGATGTGGAATCAACCTAGATGCCCATCAGTGGTAGAATGGACAAAGAAAATATAGTACATACATTCCATTGAATATTACACAGCTATATAAAAGAATGAAATCATGTCCTTTGCATCAACATGGGTGCAGCTGGAGTCCATTATCCTAAGCATATTAATGCAGAGACAGAAAACAAAACACTGCGTGTTCTCACTTATAAGGGTGAGCTAAACATTGAGTACACAGGGACATAAAGATGGGAACAATAGACAGTGGAGACTCCAAAAGTGGGGAAAGTGGAGGAAGGCAAGGGCTGAAAAACTTTGTAGTAGGGTACTAAGTTCACTTTCTGGGTGACAGGGTCAGTAGAAACCTATATCTCATTACCATGCAATATATTATTGTAACAGAGTTTCACATGTATCCCCATGAATCTAAAAGAAAAAGAAAAGTAATGAGATGAAAATGGAAACTACTTCAAAGATAGTTGTTGGAGTGTAGATAGGGAAAAAAGGTGAGAGACTGTGATGAAATTCAGGTATCAATAAAAAAAATTTTGCTCAGAGTAATAATGCCAGTGGCACAAATTATACCCCACTGCTAATAGTGGCCATGTATTCATTGTTTTATGGATATTAATAGTGCCACCCTTGTAAGAAATTAATGTAATAATAGTTTGGATGCTGATCATTAGAGGGTGGAGACAGCAGCAGAATTGTATTTCTGGAAAATAAGCTTAACAGCATTTAAGAAACACTACTGTAAAACTATGTTCTCTTAGCTTGACCATAGAATGAGACTCTCCATGTGGGGTCAAACAGCTGATAGTTGCAGCTTTTTCCTGTGTCTCCAGTTCATTTTCGCTTAAAAATATATTATTAATGACCACTGTCACCAAGAATATGCAAACAACTTTTTAATGTCACTTAGCATAGTTGAGACAAGATTTTTATTTTATTTTCTTTTATCTTATTTTGAGACAGATTCTTACTCTGTAGCCCAGGCTGGAGTGTGGTGGTGTAATCACAGATCACTGAAGTCTTGACCTCCCCGACTCAAGCAATCCTCCAGCTTCAGCTTCCCCAATAGTTGGTACTACATGCATTAGCCACCATGCCCAGCTAATTAAAAAAAAAAAAAAAATGGAGAGACAGGGCCTATGTGGCCCAGGCTGGTCTTGAACTTCTGGGCTCAAGCAGTCCTCCTTCCTTAGCTTTCCAAAGTGGTGAGATTACAGGCATGAGCCACTGTGCCCAGCCAAGAGACATTTAAATAAGACTTTAAAAACCTACTAAAGATTTAGAAGGACACGGCCGGGCACGGTGGCTCACATGTGTAATCCCAGCACTTTGGGAGGATGAAGTGGGTGGATCACGAGGTCAGGAGTTCAAGACCAGCCTGACCAATATGGTGAAACCCTGTCTCTACTAAAAATACAAAAAAAAAAAAATTAGCCAAGCCTCGTGGCAGGTGCCTCTTACCCCAGCTACTTGGGAGGCTGAGGCAGGAGAATCATTTGAATCCGGGAGGCAGAGGTGCCACTGCACTCTACCCTGGGCAACAGAACGAGACTCCATCTCAAAAAAAATAAAAATAAAAAAAAGTACAAAAATAAATAAAGAATATAAGTGTAACCAGATAATATGGATCAAAATATGTTGCTTTCTGGCTTATGTATTGCTAGCTTAGGAAAAGGTATGCTTTAGAGTTTCTTGCCCTGAATTTCCCTGAAGAAACTTAAAGACTCCTTGAAAGCCTGTTCTGTCTGGGAGAACAGAACAGAGTTTACCCTTAAAGGTATCATGTGTGTGTGTCTTTTCTTCTTCCCTTGCACGTCTCCTGCACAGAACAAGGCCAACAGATCCTTTTTCGACATGTTTTACCTTCAATTTTCGCTGTCACTCCGGCTGAAGTGCAGTGGCTCGATCATAGCTCACTGCAACCTCAAACTCCTGGGCTCAAGGGATCCTCCTGCTTCTGCCTCCCGAATAACTGGGACTACAGGTGTGTGCAATTGTGCCTGGCTAAATCTCACTTTCAGAATTCAAGTTTCCTCTCCTAGGGGCCACTTCATTACTGTGTGATGGGTAATGAGAAAGTAAAAACTAACATCAAAAATTTTACTCAGAGTAATAATGCCAGTGGCACAAATTATACCCCACTGCTAATAGCGGCCATGTGTTCATTGTTATATGGATATTAATAGTGCCACCCTTGTCATAAATTAAATTCCCATACATGTATGCATGTGTGATAAGAGATAAATTATCATGAAGTTTATAATCATGCTTTATTATAAACTATTTCAAATACATGAAAAAGTTCCAGGCTTTAAAGAATTTTAACATTTTGCCATTTTTACTCCAGGTTTTATTCACAAATAAAACCACACCACAGCCCTTTTGTATACTTTATCCATCTTATATCACCCTTCCTTTCAAACTAACTTGTTACATAACTCTCATTTCCATAGATTATATCTAAATACCCTCCCCTAGATTTGGCCCTAGGATGCCATCCACGGAAGTGGTGTCTCTCTCTAAGACCTGTTCAAAAGAGGTGAAGGTATCTCTTTCTGGCCCATGTTGATATGAGTATTCAAATGTGTATTAGTTCATTCAAAATGGATACTACTGTTTTGCTCATATGTAAACGTTAAATAAATGGCATAATTCATTTGTATCATTGAGTGTATTCGTTAGGGTAAAGTAGGCTGGTAAAAAGATAGACTCAGTATTTCAGTAGTTTAACAATTTGTTTATTTCAGACTTGCAGAGTAGTCAAGAAAGGGTGTTCATCTCAGTTGGGATGGCTCTCCTCCATAGGGATTATTCACACACAGAGTGACAGTGGCCCTGCCATCTTCTGTATTTGTTTTCTATTGCTGCATAACAAACTAGCACACACTTACTGGCTTAAAATAACACCCATTTTTTTACTCAGTGATCTGGAGGTCCGAAGTGGAGACACAACATGACTAAATTCTCTGCTCTTTGTTTTCCAATGAGAGAATCAAGGTGTTGGCCTGGCTGTGTTTCTTTCTGGAGGCTCTAGGGATTTCACTTCCAAGCTCATTCAGGAGGATGGCAGAATTCCCTTCCCTGCTGAGGAACTGAGATTCCAGTATTTTGCTGGCTGTCAGCCAGGTCTTTGTCAGCTCACAGAGGCCACCTTCATTTCTTGCCCCCTCCCTCTTCAAAGCCAGCAACTGATAATATCTCTCAGGTCAAATTCCTCTCAAACTTCAAATCTCCTTTAAGAATCCAGTTCTTTTTAAGGTCTCATCTGATTAGGTCAGACTGACCAAAGATAATCTTTCTGTCTTAAGGTCAACTGATGTAAGGCCCTAATTACATTGGTAAAAGCTCTTCACAGCAGGACCTACACTGACATTTGATTGAATCACTGGGTCAACACAAGGGGGCAGAAAATCATGTGAGGAATCATTGAATTATGCCTGTCATATTTTCAGTATATGGCTTTCAGAGTTGTCCTGGGTATTAGCCATCCTAGTCAGGGAAAAAAGTATAGAGGTATAGAGGATAATTCATAAGATTTATTTAGTAGGTCAAAATGGGAAGCAGCATATTGCATTGCTGTTTACATTCTACACACACAAAAAATATATAGTCATGTGTTTCATCTAACGTCCAAAGAAGCTTGGATGTGCTTTCTGATATTGTATGCAAGAAGAAAAATGATTTTGATGGCTTGAGAGCAATCTCCATATTCTTCATGAATTTGAGGTTCTCTCATTCATTCTCTCTCTCAGCTTACTTTCTGGGTCTAGTGATTTTGTGGTAATGTCCACAAACTCACAAGACCCTCTGTCACTACTATTTACATGTAAATTTTGTATGTGACTCTGTGGGGAAAAGTAAGTAGAAAGCAGCTTGTTTCAGGATCTATTCAGTGGCTCTTTATCCTCTGCCTTTATTGGCAGAGATCTTTATATAAGCTGCAGCCACAGGCAGTGGTTGACAGGGACCCCCACTCCATCCCCTGCTTTAAGCAGTTGGCCTGACTCAGGACCCCCACTTTGTGCCAGGTATTTTTGTTGTTCTTTTCTGGCAATTCCTCTAGGGGTCATATTCACACCCTCAGCCCCCTTTCACTATTTTTGGACTTTGATGTGACCAATACTATAGTTTATCATCTGATCACCACTTTCTTTCCATGTACTTTTTGGTCCATGAAGATATTTATCTTAATTTTAAATGTTGTCTTTTCATGTTTTAACTATCATCGGTTTATGCTGAAGAAGAGCTGAAGACTCAACAGTAAATTCACAAATGCCATCTTTACCAGACATATATGAATAATGATTTTAACATGAGTCCTGTGGGTCTGATTCCACTGTGTATTATTTCTCCTGTTATTTGTTTTATGTTCCTGTTTCCTTGGCATTTGTTGAACTACAGATGCATGATTTCAATCTCTACCTCTGTTGTCATGTGGCATTCCCCCTGTATAAGTCTGTGTCTTTTATCTTTTTATGAGGACACCATTCATATTGGATTACAGTCTACTCAAACTAACAATGATTTAATCTTAACTTCATTACATCTGCAAAGGATTTGTTTCCAAATAAGATCACATTCACAGTTACCAGGAGCAAGGACTTCAACATGTCTTTTGGGAAACACAATTCTACTCACAGAACTCTTCATGTGTCTTGTTCTTTTGATTGTGAATACCAGAAAATTTGTTTGAAAGACTATTAAAATAATATGAGACCTAGAATGATAGTAATTTCCTCCAGATCAGATTTAATTTGCTTATGAAAAATGACTAAGGATATAATCAATCAAGGATCAACATCCAATTTCAGTGATTAAGACAAGTCAAAACTTGCCTTCAGTTGCTGTGAGGGCTTACTTCACACTTGTGATTCACCCTTGCTCTAAAATTTAACCATTTATAATACAAATCTAAGATGTAGGAGGTTCACTAGGCCTCCAACCCAAGCTTGGTGGATCCAGGGCTCCAATTTTTGTTTGTACATCTTGAGAAACCATCAAAAGTACTGTTCAGCTTGTTACGTTCTTCTCATTTCTTCTAGAGCCAAAAGTTATCCCTAGGGAAAAAGTAGCCATAAAATTCAGGAATTACATCTTTAAGTTTCTCTCTTCGATATTGTCACCACTTTTCTAATTTTCTCATGTCTTCAAGCTATATTTTTAAAATATATTTTGGCTAATTTATTGCTAATTTTTTAGATGAAAGGAAGATTTATTTAAATTGGGCAATCAATATTCATATATATTTTTAATATTTAAATATTCATTATCATATATGGATAAATATTCATGATGTTACCTTGACATACTGTTCTTGTATATTTTACATGTTGAAAGTCCATCAGTTAGGTCAAGGAAAACTATATATATTATTATAGTAGCAAAATATTGTCATAATTAATTAGGTTGATATATGGGTTTAATTTTATGAATAAAAATAATTATTAAAAACTCATATAGGTCAAAAACAGAGACATAATTTGACAGTTAATACAAAGACATAATTTATTATATAATATTAGAAAAACTTTATTATTTTGAACTAGAAGATGTTCATAAGGTATAATTAATAAGAAAAAGTAATGAAAATTTGTGTATATCTTAATCTCAGTCAATAAATAATTTCTGTATATTAGCCTTCATAGAATTAAATTATACATGTATATATATTTAAATGACTTAATCAAGTTAAAGGCATGAGTATTTTAAGACAAGCCTTATTAGGGATTCGTAACATCTGGTGAGTATAAAATAAAAGCAAAATGTCAATTTTTATGTCCTTTGCCCACTTTTTAATAGGGTTGTTTGTTTTTGTCTTGTAAATTTGTTTAAGTTCCTTATAGATGCTGGATATTGGACCTTTTGTCAGGTGCACAGTTTGCAAAAATTTTCTCCCATTCTGTGGGTTGTCTGTTTACTCTGTTTATAATTTCTTTTGCTGTGCAGAAGCTCTTTAGTTTAATTAGACCCCATATGTCAGTTTTTGCTTGTGTTGCAATTGCTTTTGGCATCTTCATCATGAAATCTTTCCCCATGCCTATGTTCTGAATGGTACTGCCCAGGTTTTCTTCTAGGGTTTTTATAGTTTAGGATTTGGTAGAAGAGTTGCTACCATGCCTATAAAAACTATTCCAAAAAACTAAGGAGGAGGGACTCCTCCCCAACTCATTCTATGAGGCTTTTCCCAACTCATTCTATGAGGCTTTTCCTTTCCAGGAAAGGAAAGGAAAAAGGAAAGGAAAAAGGAACGGAAAAAGGAAAGGAAATGAAAGGAAACTTCAGGCCAATATCAGGCCAATATCCTTGATCAACATTGATGTAAAAATCCTCAACAAAATACTGGCAAACCAAATCCAGCAGCCCATGAAAAAGCTTATTCACAGTGATCAAGTAGGCTTCATCCCCAGGGTGCAAGACTAGTTCAACATATGCAAATGAATAAGTGTGATTCATCACCTAAATAGAACTAAAGACAAAAATCACATGATTATCTCAATAGGTGCAGAAAAGGCCTTCAATAAAATTCAACATATCTTCATGTTAAAAACTCTCAATAAACTGGGTATTGAAGGAAGATACCTCAAAATAATAAGAGCCATCTATGACAAACCCACAGCCAATATCAAACGGGAAGCATTCCTCTTGAATACCACTGTAAGACAAGGATGCCCTCTCTCACCACTCCTGTTCAACATAGTATTGGCAGTTCTATCAAGGGCAATCAGGCAAGAGAAATAAATAAAGGGCATTCAAATAGGAAAAGAGGAAGTCAACTATATCTTATATAAATACCTAATCTTATATTTTTGATTCAAATATATTAAAGAATAAAAATAGTATGAAATAAAACTATTGAAGAAAGTAATGTATCCTTAAAAAAAAGCATGAAAGCCAACATCTATTTAGAATCACAAATAGGCAGTACAATGATTTTAGAAGTAATCTAGTAGTTGACAGTAGAGCAATTATTGTTTTTGCACCATAATTTCAAACTTACTTACAAAATTTGACTACTATAATTTCAATATGAAAACTTTAATAATATTTATATTTGCAGTAATATTTAAGATTTGTTTCTGTATTCTAAAAGTTAATTTTAAGATGGAAATATCAAGGTTCAACTGACTATTAATTTTAACATTAAGCCATCTGGCATTTAACTAAAATGCATATTCAGTTGCAAGTCAAAATATGTAGTTGTATTTTTAAAACCAGTTTCCCTTTTCTTTCTTTTCCCTTTCACCTTCTGTTGTGCAATGTATGCATTAGTAGTCTTAACTTTAGATTTTAGTCTGTAGATTTTACAATATTGATTCAAGATTGCAAAGGCCCAGAAGAGTGCAAGTCCAAAAATCTTGGACTTGATTTTGTTACACTAATTAATGAGAATCAGAATCATCTATTTTTGAATATAAGAAAATGCATGCGTGTGGGTACACATGTGTGCTTGAGTGTATTTGGTACAGAATGAACACTTAGGGCCATATATTTCATCTCACTGCTCATTGATAGAAGCATAGTCCACAGGCCAGGTAATCAGATGCACAAACATAGGATTATCAACCCTAAAAAAGTAAAATAAATATTCAGGCACATATGAGAAATTATTAATGGCAGCAGCATTCACATTAAGATTGAAATCGCTAAAGAGATTTTAGAAATGGTAGGTGGTGGCAGCATAGCTTTGGATACCTTTAACTATCAGTATAAAAACAAAGGGGACAACTAAATAGAAATACTAAACCTACTGACAACTTATACAAAAAAAAAATTTAAGTGACAAGTCAACCTCCTGAGCTCCAAAGCACAAGTGGTAAAGACAACCAACAGCCATTTTATGTGCATAGTAACCATCTCTGTTTTTAAGAGAGCACAGGGCTGCAACAGGACATCTAATGCACCAGAGAAGAGTGGAATCTCAAAACAGGCAATAAATACTCACTATATAAAATAAGTAATAGAAACTCACAATATAAAATAAGTAATAGAAAAATACCAATGTCAAATGTTGTAACAATTGTCATAAAAGAAAATAGAATACTGAACAAAAAAACATTTTTATACATAACAAAACACACCAGAAATACGTGCTCAAAGGACAGATCAAAACAGTAACTTTTTGTATTGACAAAAGTTAACAGACATTAAGAAACAGATAGGTATAAACAACATAATTCAGAGTTAGAAGAAAACTCATAAAGCAGATAACAGAACTCACAACATATGTACATACATATTATTTTAAAAATTATTCCAGATATTAATTTGTGATAGGCACCCTCCAAGATGGACTTCAATGACTTTTGTCTTCTAATATTTGTATTTTTCTATAGTACTCCTTTACATTGACACAGAACTTATCAATAGAGTACTGTGGAAGAGATGACATGTAACTTATGAGGCTAGGCCATAAAAGGTATTGCATTTTCCATTTACCCCATTTGATCTCTTGTTTTGGGAGAAGCTATCTTCTACCTGTTGAGCTCATTCTGTTAGTACTGTGGAAAGGCCAACACAGAGAGGAGCTGAGACCTCCTGCTAATTGTCTTCATCAGCCTGCCAGCCATATGCATTAGCTACCTTGAAAGTAAATCTTTCAGCCTTCAATCAGTTCTTCAAATAACTGCAACCCCATAAGAGTCTCTGAGTCAAACTGCTCAGCCAAGCCATGCCAGAATTCTTGACTCAGAAAAAAATCGTGAGAAATAATTTTTATTGTTAGTTTAAGTCATTAAATTTTGTGACAACTTGTTATGCAGCAGCAGAGAACTAATACAAAGGCTAAATTGCAAGAAACCTAAAAGGGATAAACGAAATGATGTTGCCATAGAAAACATAGAAGGTGCAAAGGATGAAAAATTGAAAAATCAACAAAAAATTAAAAGATAAAAAGCTTCCAAAAATACAAAGTATAAGCAGAAAAGATTCAACTTATAGATGATAAGAGTCTCTGAAAATCAAAGAGAACAGAATATTAAATTATATTTCAAAAATATTTATTACATTAAAAAAGACTTGAGACTACATATCAAACTGGATACTTTGTAACCCGGAATGACCAATGTCAAAATATAATATAGCAAAATAATGTAACTTTGAAGAAAAAGAATGATATATAAAACCTCCAAGTTAACTAAGCAAAAAAGTGACTTGTAAGGGAAACAAAATTATATCAAAACATTGTATGCCAGAAGAAAATGAAATAGCATATTTCAGATGTTACGAGTATTAAGAGATAGTAAGGAGAGAAAATATGAACCACAGATTTTATATCCAGCTCAACTGACTTTCAAGTGGGAAGGAATAAACTGCTAGTAATGTGCAAGGACTCAGGGAAATTTATTCCCATTATCTTTTCTTTAGAAACTTATTAGAAAACCTACTTTACTCTCTGGTTCTCAATCCACTCCCTTCTCTCAAGTGGTAATCACCACCTCAATTTTTGATTCCTTGTATTTATTTTATAATTTTTCATCCAGATGTGTATCTTCAAACCCTACAGTTTTTCCTCCATTATCAAAATACGTATGTCTACTAAGTGTCTTTTAATTTAAAGGTTTTCCCTTTCTCCTTTTCTTGTCCTTAAAATATATTATTTGAGGATGCGGATCCATTTGAACTTTGTGCGTGTGTGCGTGTGTGTGCATGTGTGTGTGTAATAGGCATTCATTTATGTTAAATTTTGGTTGATACAGCAGGAAAACTGTGATCAGATTACTTAATCTTTATCAGTCTTGCTTTCCTCATCTGTATAATCAGCTAATAATACCTCAGAAGGGTTTTGACAGAATAAAGTTAGGTATTTAAGTACATTATATAGTATGATGCACAACACTCAGTTCTCAATAAGTAATTGTTAATTTTTTTTAAATTACTGACTTGTGAAAGAAGGAACATAAAAAATGACATGCAGTTCTTCGAGTGCAGGTGATTGGGAAATTGATGAGGCTGTTGATTGCAAAGAGAAGTCAATTTGTGGAGGGAAAAAGAGAATTCAATTTTACTCATATGAATCCACATTTTGAAAAATATTTAATTGTCGATTATCCTAAGAAAATTCTCAGGTGGAGTGCAGACTGTAGTTCTTCTTCTCAGTGTCATCTATGTACTAGTGCTAGGATTTTGCACATCTCCAATGCAAGTGCTCAGGTTCAGTCCTGTCTCCTGGTTCTTGCCACAAGGGGAATTAATTAAAGTGCTTTCTGTGGGTTCATTAACCCACTCATTAACCATGAAACTTTTTTGAGTATTTGCTATCCCATAGCTAGTCACACATAACAGGAGAAGAGTGGACCAGATAACAGAAATTCAGCTAATCGGTACTTTTTGTCAGTGTCCATGACTATAGAAAGCCAATCAGGGCTTTCTCCCCCATCACACATTCCTACCTTACCATGCACGACTTAATCACCACATGGATATTCTGTTTGACCATTTTTTAGGTGTGGCCATCTCTCTATATTCTTTTTAATACCTTTAGTATTGTCATTGTTATCTCCAACTGTTGCCTTCTGGAAGGCAGTAATTGTAGATGGATTATCCATTACTAATTAACCAAATCTACTACTTACCACTTTGTATTTTGAAAACTTTGTATTACCAAGTGCTACCCAGCTTCGTCCATGGGATGCATTATCAATATAACAAATTACTGCTGAAAATCATGTAATACTTTGCAGTCTAACATATATCATGAGTAAAATATGACTTTTAATAACTAGTAATTTGCCTACCTGTTCTTAGTCATTAATCACATACCTAGGCCCATTTCCATGTTTGGATCACTCTGAAATTCATCACATTTTATTTTTGTTCACCATCTTGGAGTTTAAAATATGTAATCATCCTTTCTGTTATCTTAATATCTTCTAAGCATTAGCTGTACATCTTATTTATCTCCACACCACCTGATCCTTCCCTATCCCTTTCGCTCATCTAGTCAGCATACATAATGTTCAAAAGATGTTTACCTAATAGTGTGTTTCTCTCTGTACTAATACATTTTCCCATTTTAACCTATTATTTTCTCCCCATTTGACATAATGAAAAACAGAAGTCCATAATGAATGACTTTATAATTGGTCATAGTGGGAGTAAGAGACAAAGCCTGATCTAGAATATAAGGCTCCAAGTCAGATTTCAGTGCTATTCCCATGACACCAGTGCATATGAATTGCCCAAAGTACACAGCTAGTTTGTAATGAGTCTTTCATTGTTGAAAAAAGATCTGGAAAAATACAGTTTTGTGATTCTACTCTCTCCTTGGGATACAGGGTCTTTCTCTTCCCCTTGAGATAAAATGAGGACTAGGATTAAGCAGGGAAAAGAGTTGTTGAACCTAAGAGAGGAGCATATTGATGTTCACTTTACTATTCTTTAATTTTTTGAGGCTTTAAAATTAAAAGAAGAGCGAATTATATATTAATATAATTTATAGTTTTCACCTAATTTCAACCTGATTTCCTATAGTACATATGATTAAAAAGAAAAATCACGAATAAACTTAGAAGGGGTGCTATATTTAACAAATAATTGGGGAAATTAGTGGGTTTCAGAAACAAAAATTAGATTAGAGCTTTATTTTCCACTTTTCAGAAAAACAAATCCTAGAAAACTTTAATGTGAAACTATTCATAAATTACAATACTTCTTGTAAAGATAAATGTCATGGAGATTTTTCTAAGTATAAATATATACTTAGAAAAATAAATTCATACATTTGACATCATAAGAATTAGAAATCACATGTGTCAAGAAAGCATTTTATGTCTGTATCACATATCTTCGAGGTTTTTTTCATCTTTGCAGATTTGGAATAGAAATCTTGATTTCCAAGTTAAAATATAGGATGTCGGAGAGCACAGCTAACAAGGTTTCTACCACCTTGTATGTTGTACATCAGTATTTTACCAAATTGAGTCTTCACACCAATTGCCCAGAGTCATTCATGGGCTTGTGTTAAATATGGATATCTGGGACCCATGCCAGATCTACCAGCTTTTATTTGGATATAAGTCTGAAATTTGTATTTTTGTCCAATAGCCTAAGTGATTTTTATGAATATCAAACTATCTAGGATAATAATGAGGACAGATTGGCTATTTAATAAATTATAATTGGATTAATTGAACTAAAACTGTGAATCAAGTAAAGCACTCTCTTCAACATTTTTAATGGCTTCTCTTGGAATAAAGAAAAGCTTATACATTTCTTGGCTTGACATACAAGATACTGCATCAGACCAGGTGCGGTGGCTCACACCTGTAATACCATCACTTTGCGAGGCCGAGGCGGGTAGATCACTTGAAGTCAGGAGTTCAAGACCGGATTGTCAACATGTTGAAACCCCGTCTCTACTAAAAATACAAAAATTAGCCAAATGCAGAAGTGCATATCTGTAGTCCCAGCTACTCAGGAGGCTGAGGCAGGAGAATTGGTTGAACCCAGGAGGCAGAGGTTGCAGTGAGCTGAGATCGCGCCACTGCACTCCAGCCTGGGTGATAGAGCAAGACTCCATCTAAAAAAAAAAAAAAAAAAAAAAAAATACTGCATCAACAGTCATCAGCTCTTTCAAATCTTTTGCCACTTGTCTCTGCCTGTGTGCTATATACAGCTTCCCTGTCCTTCACTTCCAACTAAGCATTTTACCCCTCAATGTCCTATTTACATAGTATGTTTGGAACATTTTCCCTTTTTATTTCCTCCTATGTTTTCCTTCTCTATGCAATGTCTTTCCTCAGCATTAACACCCCTCATTCACCACAAGGTCTTTCCAAATCTCATCCAAAGAACAAAACTCTAAATATCAACTCATTCTCAGATCCTACTCTATGATCTCTTAGACCTTGTACCTTTACTAAAGCATGATCACAATTTGACTTGTAAGAATCACTCATATGTCATGAGTCTGTATGAATATGTATCTATAGCTGACCCTGGAACATCACAGGTTTGAACTGTGCATGTCTACTTATATGCAGATCTTCTTTGCCTCTACCACCCCTGAATTGGCAAGACCAACTTCTCCTCTTTCTCTTCCTCTTCAGCCTTGTCAACCTGACGATGAAAAGGCTGAAGATCTTCATGATGATCCACTTCTACTTAATGAATAGTAAATATATTTTCTCTACCTCATTTTTTAAATAGTATTTTATTTTCCCTAGCTTATTTTATTATAATATAGTATATACTACATATACAAAATATATATTAATTGACTACTTATGTTATTCATAAGGTCAACAGTAGACTATTAGTATTCAAGTTGTGGGGGAGTCAAAAGTTACATGCAGATTTTTTACCATGGGGGGGCCAATGCCCCAATACCGTGTTGTTCAAGGGTCAACTGCATATGAGTCCCTAAAATTCTAGTCTATGTATTTTAATCTCTAGCTTATCTAACGTGCTGTTTTAATTATCTCAGATGTTCAATATTTGCTTCTTGAGTTGACTATATTAAAAATGTCAGATTTTTTTTTTACCTTTCATCTATCATTCTACCAAACTTTCTTTTTCACTACAAAAATTTAGAGAATTTCTTTTTAGTTTTTATAACGAGTAAATGATTAATTTGTGTCATGAATAGCAGTTACTGTGACATAACCATTACATCTACTATAAAATGCCAAGACCTTGGCTTTTACCCAGAATTAAATGGGCTGTCATTGAAGGCTTTGGGATAAAAGAATGACATGATTTGACATGTGTTTTAGGATAATACACTGGCTGTTCTGTTGAGGACAGGCTGAGGGGCAGCCAGGGCTGATGGGAGGAGACCAGTTAGGTAGCTAATGGAATAGTACAGCCTTAAGATGATGGTGACTTGCAACAGGGGTGTTGTAGTGAGTGGTGTAAAAAGTGTACATCTTTTGAATATATTCTGAAGCTAGAACCAACAGGATTTCCCAATGGATTGGATATCACTTGTGTGATAAACAGAGGAGTCAACTTACCGTTTTTTGAACTGGGCAATTGAGAGATGCCCTTGCCACCAACTGAGAAGGGAAAGACTGCAGGTGGTGCAGGTTTGCATATGAGAGAGCATGTTTTCCAGAATTTAGTTTTGACATGTTAAATGCTATATTTAAGAAGGCAGTTGACTATATGGGCCTAGAGTTTTAAGAGAGAGGTCTCCCCTGGATATAAATTTGGAAGTCATGGGATAAAGAGGAAAACTAGCAAGTGAGACTAAGAAAAATCAATTATGATTGATGTAGGATGAGATCTGGGGGAGTATGGCACCTGGAAGCTGATGTAAAAGAAGTGGTCCACCATGATAACTTCTGCTCTTAGGATATGCAAGATGAGTACAAGAGCTAATCAGTAGTTAGAAAATAATGTCTTAGGAAAGTCGCTGTGAACTGGTACTATAAATAAAAGCCCGCTAGGAGCCTTTAAAATAAAATAGGAGCTGAAGAATTAGAGATAGTGAGTAGGTACAACACTTTAAACATTTTTTTTCTATACATAGGAGCAAAGAAATGAGGTGGTAGCTGGCAGGGAAATGAAATCAAGGGAAATTTTGTTTTAGTTTTATTTGGAGATTTGTTTTAAGGTGGGAGAGTTAGCAGCATGTTTATAAGAGAAATGTCTTTTTCTAGCAGAGAGAGATAATGTGAGATAAATGAAGAGTTCCTAAAGTCAAGTTTTTGAGATGTGGTGGGCTAGGTGCTGGTGCACAGGTGGTGAGACTGAAGTTATGTAAGGACAAGTATTACTCATCTTGGATAACAGTCAGGAAGATAGAGTTATGTGACCCCTGGAGAAAAGGTGAAATAGAATGGCAGAGAATGACAGAGTCATGTGGAGACCTGGAAATAGTAAAGAACTTGGCTGAAGAGCCTGAGGCAGTTTTAAGAAAAATTTCCTAACTGTTACATGAACTGACATTAGGAGTTTAAATGTCAGAGTTCTCTAGAGAGTTCAACCTAAAAAACTCTAAAGCTCTTCACTCTAACAGCTTCCAGAATGTTTCTGCTACCTTCAAATCTGAATGATCGGGCTCCATGCTCTACCTCCACTTGGGGTTTTAAAGGACATCTACGCTGTATCTTTCAAGAATCCAGACACAGAATCTGGAAACTCTGGAGGATGAGATACTAGGCTCTCAGGTCTTTCCCTCAACATTAATTTGCAAGGTAGAAATGGGGGTAGAACCTTCATCCCTGAACAACCAGTTGTGATATATGTAACAAGATGCACCATGAATTGGAGCAAACCTAGAAGACACAGCCCAGCTATAAATGAAGGGAGGGCAGCAGAACTCAGTTGCACTATTTAAGATCATGAATAATCCCAGAGTTCATAGCTCTCTCTGTGTTGGACAAAGTATTGGACAAAGATTCAGTTACAAATCAGATTTCATAACAAATGGATAAATGATAGAATGGATTCAGAAAGAGCAAAGAGTAAGCAATTTCTGTGAAGGCATGAGTTGGGATTCTGCCAGAAGGCAGGTTTTGACAAATAAGAAAGATGTTTCAGAGCTTCTGGGGGTATCATTTGAAGTTCTTTAAGTTTACCAAGCTCAGCAGCATTCATTAAACTTAATTAAAATTAGCACATTAAAATTTAAATGCTTGCAGTTTGAAGGCCAATTTGGTTTTTTATAAAATTAAATTTCCCTGTACATAATGATATTCAACTATAACTTACTCTGAAGAACTCATTTTCTGCAGTTACTGCCATGGTAAATGCTACTGTGAAATAATGCCCATTCAGAATACCTGAATTTATATACATGGCATATTAAGAAATGCTTGACCAATTCAACTTTTTAAACAAAAAGAAATGGGAAATAAATAATAAATTTAGATCTAAAGACCAGAGTTTGAGTCATAGCTCTGAGATTTATTCAGGGTAAATTTGGGATGAGTAATTAAATTTTTCTGTCTCTTAGCTTCTTTATCTGCTGTAAAGATAAAAAGGGATAATAATTCCTGCCTTTACATTGTTATTTTCCAGGATTTAATGAGATAAAGTATGTAAATCATCCAACCTTGTCTGGGAGGTTATAGATATTTAATAGATATTAGTTGAACCTGAATCTGAAAATGGCAGCATAGAAATACTTCAATGAAAAAGCTTAAAGTGTACTATTGTATAAGACATTGACAAAAAAAGAAGGAAAAAATTTCCCTAATTTTATGCATTTAAGTGTTTGAGCTTCTGGATAGTTGTATCCATTCCAGAACCTGACATTTTCTCAAGATTGGGTTAAACTCAAACTTCTGGATCCTCTGCCAAAACTCCCCTTATCCAAAACCTCCAGTTATTAAAAAGTCACCATTAAGAGTTGTGGGTGCTTAAGCAGACATGGGATTTGGAGTGCAGCTTGTTTAGAAATGCAAGTGAAGAAGGCATGTGGAGGGAAGGAACAGCCGGTGTGTTATGGTTCCATGCTTAAATTTATCAGCAGGAAAACACTTTTCCTGGGTAGCTGAAATGCTTACTAAAAAATGGGATTGGCTATTGCAGTAGAAACAGTTCAGTTTATCTTTCATGCCACAGTATACAGAATCGTACAATATCTGATCAACTAACAACTCTGACTATGTTATCTAAAATAAAACTTAAAGAGAGAGGGGAACATATTGAGAATATTGTTACTCCCAAATGATTACAGATCCACCCAACTGTTAAATCCAAGCGAGTAGTCCATTCTCTTGCTACTCTCATTCCTAGAAATATTGGCATGGGTTTTATAGACACAGCATTTTGCAGTGGACTTTGATGGATAAGAAAGAAAGCATTTGGAAAAGTGATCCCAGGGCTCTGTCTGGCTTTTCCCAACTATGTGTTCAAACTCTTAATGGTCAGATTCATTGTAGGGATTGAGAACTTCAAGCTGACATGGTAAAGTGTGAATACATTTCAGTTCATGCATAGTGACCTTGCATATAGTTTATGAGAAGGGTGAAGGATCTACTCCCTCTTGGCTAGAACAAAGAATAGAAAGATTTGAGGGAGACAGATTTTTATTTGGACTTTGTATTCATTCCCCAAGGCTTCTATACAAATTACCACTGACTGGGTGACTTAAAACAACACAAATGTATTTTCTCACAGTTGTGGAGGTTAGAAGTTTGAAGTCAAGATCCTGGTGGGACTCCTCTGTGTGCACCAGGGGAGAATTCTCGCTTGCCCCTTCCAGCTTCTGGTCACTGTAGCTGTTCCATGGCCTGTGGCAGTACAATTCATTTCTACCGCTGTCTTTACAAGCTTCTTGCTTTGTCTTTCTTCTCCTCTGTCTTTTCTGCTTCTGTCTTTTATAAGGACACATTTCATTGGATTTAGGGCCCATCCACTAGTTCTAGAACGATCTCATCTCTAGATTTTTAACATAATTACATCTGCAAAGACACCATGTACTAGTCTGTTCTTACACTGCTATAACGAACTGCCCGAGACTGGGTAATTTAGAAAGGAAAGAAGTTTAATTGATTCATAGTTCTGCATGGGTGAAGAGGCCTCAGGAAACTTACAACCATGGTGGAAGGCGAAGGGGAAGCAAGACACCTTCTTCACAAGGCAGCAGGGGGCAATAAATGAATGCAGGAGGAAGTACCAAACACTTTTGAAACCATCAGATCTCATGAGAACTCACTATCACAAGAACAACATGGGGGAAACCGCCCCCATGATTCAATTACCTCTACCTGGTCTCTCCCTTGACACAAGGGGATCATGGAGATTATGGGGGTTACAAATCAAGATGAAATTTGGGGTGGGAACACAGCCAAACCATATCACCCCATTTCTAAATAAGCTCACATTCACAGTACTGAGGATAAGGATTTAGACAGAACTCTATTGAGCCACTACTCAATCCACTATAGATATTAAAATTTTCTTTGGCTGAAATACAACAGAAGTGAATTCAGTTACTGGTAAGAAGAACGAGAGATTTATGTGTAGGTGCCTTAGAACTAAGATGCTTCAAAACTAACCAATCCTGACTCTACCCACATGGACAGTTGTTCAGCCAAAAAGCTCTTCCTTCACTCCCTTCAAATACAGCAAAAATCTCATAGCAGCTTATAAGCAGTCTGTGCCACCTATTTGTCCCTTTTCTTCTTTTCTCTAACATCCAATACAAAATAACACATCTTTCAAATTGATACACCCTTCCTGGCTTCCTTGTCTTCAAATTTACATCGGTTGTGTATTCTCATCATTACATTAGTGACAGTGATATGCTTGCGGCCTAATTCAGGTGAAATAATGTTTCCCCAGATCACCACATCAATAGGCATCTATTTTGAAACAAAATGTTTTGTATAATATATCATATAATGTCTGGATGATAAAAATTATCACCTAAGTTGAAATCAGAAGCAACTTATAAAAAGCATGGCTTTCTGAATGAAATGAAGAGAAGCAAAGTGTTTTGAAAAGACCATAGAACTGGTGTCAGGCATTTCTGGGTCCAAATCCATTTTTTTTCTACTTATTAGCTGAATAATTCTAGACAAAGTTCACCTTACTGGCCTATCGGATTTTTCATTTATAAAATGGATCCATTAATACCTACTTCATAGTGTTCTGTGAGGGTTATAAAAATACAGTGTCTGGCATACAGCAGGTATGTATAGCTATAATTATCCTAAATAATTCTTTTGGCAAACTCTATATAATAACTGCTATGGAAATTAGCTTTCTTACCTGAAAATCTGAATTTAAGTTGCTCTCAAAAGTCAACAGAATTACTTTGTAAAACTTCCTTTCCTTCTCGTCATTCTTATAGTTTTGACAATTTTGAGACACATATACCAGAGAGAATGGCCACCTGTCATTTGTCGTTGCTGGCTTTGCATTCTCAGGCCACCATCAAGGATGCTCTAGATGTGAGGAGGTCTCATTATAATATGCTCAAGGTTTATTCCAACTCTCTGATTCTAAATTATTCTGATTGCCCAAGGCAAGTGATCTGACCTCCTCAGTGTCTCATACATATTGCCAGTGAAACAATCTTTCCACTAATAATATCTTCTTTTGGTTTTAGTATTGATCAGCATAAACCTCATAATTGTAATTTGTTTTATCCAGATAGATGTCACTTGATCTAATTAGTTTGGAAGGCTTTGATTAGTATCATTATTGATGCCCTAAAACAAATGAAAAAATATTTTGAATGATCAAGCACTTAGTGTCAATGAAGGAATTGGGCCAAAATTTAATAATATGGTTTACTTTGAAAATCATAAATTGTCAATTAGCTTATCTCTGTAGTTATAGGTTTTCCATAATATCCTAAGCAGTCACAGGAGCTAGGCCACAGTTTGCCCTGGGAAGAGCCAGGATTGGAGATAGAATCAGTAGCAAGGCAGGCAGACCCTTGATTGAACATGAAGAGTCAAAACCAATGAATCAGGATAAAAGAGATTTGCTTGTCTAGGCAATCCACAAGTGGCTTAGCTCATGATATGACTTGCAATGGAAGGCCTTCTACACTGGAAAGAACATGAGATTATTAATTTGACATGTCCGTAGAATAGACCAGGTATCAAAAACGAAAAAGAAAAGTTTACTATTGGTAAGGGGAGGATATCTCATCTAAGAAAAATAATTTTCTATTTGGAGACCCTAGAGATGGTCAGCAAGAGGCAGCTTAGCCCATGGATGGCTCTGGATAGGTTGTTGGGGGATACTGAGGTCACTGCAGGCAGGAACATAGATATGGGTATTTTGCACCAACCGAATACACCAAGAAAAATGGAGGATAGAGATGCATGGCAGTATTTTATACAGGTACGAATCTAGTTTTCAGGAAGTAATTCAATAAGTTAGGAATTCAGTGTAACTGTTCAAAATAATTCTGCCATTTATTGAGTTCTTACTGTACATCTTAGATGGAGGATGCAGAAGCCAGGATAATCCCTTCAGGCCAGAGAGAGAGAGGCTGTAAGCTGCTTCCATGTGCTCAAATATGAGCGAAATGTGAAGTAAGCTTCTATCTATCTTGGTTACTGTTTTAGAGGGAGAAGGGAAGGGAGATATCAGGCATCTATAAAAGCACCTCATGTATTACATGCCTTTAAGAATACTTGTTGAAAAACAGCATCCCCTGAAATGTACTCACAAATTTTCCTTAGTGATTTTTAATGTTAAAGAAAAAATAGATCTCAGGATGAAGGTGAGAAAAATAGCATCTAATCTCATAGAGTTAGAAACTGAACTTCAATCATTACAGACCAACAACCTGTCTTCTAGATTTTGGTCATTTCCTACCTATAACAACAAATAACCAATGTCAGGTAGCCACAGACATGTCTTCTTTACTCTCCTATAGCCACTTAAAACATCTTTTTCCTGCCTTTTTAATTATAGCTAGTTCTATACTGCCTTGCCCCACTTCTTAGAACTAAATGCCCAGTGTCAGGTTCAAGGATTAGTAGAAATATTCACCCAGTAGACATACATACGATGATACTTTTTTTGTGTGTGGACCAAGGATAGGACCAAAAATAACTTCTAAGATCTTCTAGGAAACATGTAAAGGAAAGTTACCATTTAGATTTGTTTGCCTTTCAGACTTTTTAAAATAACTTTAGTTCAAAGATGAGAGACAGTGAAATTTTCAGTGGGATAGGCAAGACACTATCCAGAGAGGCAGGCAATGTCATAGACACCTATAGGCATGCAGTGACTTGTCTCTGAATAAGCCTGGAAAACAGAAGATTCTTGCTCCTGAAATAGCTATTTTTGCTACAGGGGCAAATTTTCCAAACTCTTTTGGCCTCCGTTTCCTAATCTATAAAAGAAGAAGGCTGAACTAGGTAATCTTTATGTTATTTGCCACAATGACACTCTGACACTCAATGAGTGGTTCTTACATGTGTGGTCCTCTCTCTGTTGCACTCTTCATTTTTGTTTATTCAACTCTAATTTGAACGTGTTCTCCTCTCTTACTATGGGAACTCTGTCTCTGGAAGGATGATTGTCTTATGTGAATCAATCTGAAGCTGATTTCTGCAGTAATAATCTGTTGCCACAGGTAAGAATCTGTGATGAATCTCTGCCTCTCAGACATGTGTGAGTCTGTGTGTGCCAGGCAGGGGAGAGAAGAGGAGATCACCTGGAAAGACTGAAATGCCCTTAGGAAAAATGACTAATGCATGCTGGGCTTAAAACCTAGGTGATGGGTTGGTAGGTGCAGCAAACCACCATGGCACACATTTACCTATGTAACAAACCTGCACATCCTTCACATGTACCCCAGAACTTAAAACAAAAATAAAAAATCAAAAAACAAGAGAAAAAAAAAGACTGAAATGGTTGAAAAATTATTAAATATCTCCCAGAATCACTCATAAATAGAAAAGCGAAGACACAGACTCAAATACTTGTCAACTGACCAAAATGTGGAAAAGGAGAAAAAAGTCCTTGTCTCCATGTTCTTCGTCTCCTCCAGAACCAGCTTGTCAGCTGGAGAAGAGAATCGAGGGGAAGTTTGCACAGGGTTTAGGCTGAGAGGGTGCTAGATTCTGTAGTGGGGAAGACAAAGTGATTTTCAAGGGTCAATATTAACATTTAGATGACTAATACAGCTTTGTGTAACTTAGAATAAAAAAGTACTTGAGAAAATCGAGAGTTAAGTTTCAAATAAGCATTGTATGGGGCCTCAGGAAAACTATCAAGGCTGGAATAACATTTGACTTCTACAAAATGGAAAAAAATCAAATAGCAGAAAACTTTCCTAAGTGCAGAAAACCTTCCTAAGTACAGCAAGCCTTAAATAATCTTAACAATAGTCAGTATGAATGACACTTTTTCAACCACTAAAAATATCTTTTTCGTGACTCCTTGTACCAGCCATTGCTTGGTGTTGGGAATAAAAATAAGCATACATAGATATGGTCTCTCTCCTCATGACCCTTCTAGTTTAATGAGGAAGACAGATATTGACAAAAATTTAATTTTACATTAAACTTGGATCAGTACTAAAAACGGAAAAGACAGAGTACTATGAGATCATACTGTAGAGAAATGTAACCTAGTAAGCAATATTAGGGATTAATTTCTTAAAAAAATAATGATGAATCGAGACCTGAAGAGCAAATAGTAACTTGCGAGGAGAAGAGGAGCAATCAGTGCTCCATTCAGAAAAACAGCATAGGTTAAAGCTCTGTGGAGGAGGAATAAGGAGGATTGTTGAAGTTGAAGACTAATATACCTGAAATATAATGCAGCTGAAGTGGAGGCATATGGTAGGGGATGAGCAGGAGAGAAATATTACACAATTAGATTACAGAAGTAGGTGAGGGCAAAACATCACAGACTCCTGGGCCATGGTGAGGAACTTGGTCCTTGTCCTAAGACTTCTAAGAAGTGTTTTTAACTGAAAGTGGAAGGAATAGGGCAGTTTTGTTTGTTTTGGTTTCTGTTTTGGTGACATGATCAGGTTTACTTTTAAGATAAAATATTTTATTCATAACATGAAATAATATATATATATTTTTAAAAAATCTCCAGTGTGGAGAACAAAAAGAATATGTGAGAATTATTGTGGACATAGCAATTAGGAAGTGGAAGTGGTAGAAATAAAAAGAAATGCTGGAAAAATGATAAAGACAACTTCTGGGAGTGAGAATTGCATAACTAGATGGAATAAGGTACCACCCACTGTGATTTTTTTTTTTTTTAAAGAGGGGGATACATGGAGAAAACAGTTGGTTCAGCATGGGGCATGCTAATCTTGATGGACTCCTGAAACATTAAAAAGTTTGCCCAAATAGGCTATTGGGAGCTCAGAAGAAATGTCTACCCCAAATATTGTGGTAAAAAAATCTTAGGGTGGTAATACGGTTTGGATGTTGGTTCCCTCCAAATCTCATGTTGAAAATATAATCCCCACTTTTGGAAGTGGGACCTGATGGGAGGTGTTTGGATCATGGGAACAGATCTTTCATGAATGGCTTGGTGCTATTTTCGTGGTAATGAGTGAGTTTTCCTTCCATGAGTTCACAGGAAAAAGCTGGTTTTTTAAACAGCCTAGCACCTCCTCCCTCTCTCTGTGACTCATGCTCTTTCCATGTGAGTCACCTGATCCCCCTTCACCTTCTGCCACGATTGGAAGCTTCCTGAGGCCTCAGCAGAAGCAGATGTCAGCACCTTTCTTCCTGTACAGCCTGCAGAACTGTGGGTCAGCTAAATCTCTTTTCTTTATAAATTACCCAGCCTCGGGTGTTTCTTTACAGCATTGCAAGAATAGACTAATGCAGGTGGAGAATATCATCTACAAAGAGATCATTGAGGAAGGGGAAAGAGGGCATAGGAGCAAAGCTTGAGGAATTCCATTAATTACTACATAGATGAGGATGAGTCTGCGAAGAAGAATGATAATCAGCCAGAGAAGCAGATAAAAATCATAATCATTAAGCATCATGGAAATCAAAGGAAATAGTGTTTTAATAACACTGTCAGAGCTTCTGAAAGATCAAATAATATAAGTCCTGAAAATTAATGGGGTTAAAGGAGACTAATAGTATGGAAGTCACAAGTGGTAGAATGAGAATGGTTTTTAACGGAATGATGAGGGTAGGTGTCAGGCTACACTGAATTAAGGATAAAATCACAGATGAAGAATGGGTATAAAATATAATTATAATAATATACTGTAATAAGAATAAGAGAAATAATATTCTGTAATAAGAATAAAGGGAAAATTAGAGAGATGGGGTGGCAATTGAAGACACATATGAATTTCAGAGAGGGATTTTTATTTTTTATTTGCTTGATTTTTTAATTCTAGAGCTTCAAGGTTATTTATAAGCTGATGTAGAAATTCAGATTATAGAGAGTAATTAAATATATAAGAACATAATTGAAGGGATTTTGTGGCATTAAAAAATTAAGATGAAAGTTGATTATGAGCATGAGATATAACCAGTAAATATCAAAAACAAACAAAATAAAACAGGAGCACGTGTTTTAATATGAGGGTGATAGTGGTAGGGACAGGAGGCAGGAAAATTCTGGACAGAAGAGGGCGAGTCCCTGGCAAGGGCTCCATCCTTAAGCTGACAAGCCTGAGACCCTGGCCCAAAGTGAGAACTTACATCCTTGTTTTCCCACTTGAATGTTGCTTTTTCCAAAACAACCCATGGCCCCACCTGACCCCATCCTGTGCCTATAAGAACCCCAGACACATCTGGCAGAGAGGAGAAGCAGCTGAACATTGAAGACTACGGTTGGATACTGGAGAGTAGCAGCTTTACTTCAGAGGGACAGCTTGATGGCATAACTTTGGATAAGAATCCAGCCAGAGATAGTTGGACTTTAGGGGAATATTACCTTCCCACCCCATCCCCTTTTCAGCTCCCCTTCCCACTGAGAGCCACCTCCATCAGCAGTAAAATCCCCCACATTTATCATCCTTCAATTTGTTCACGTGACCTCATTCCTCCTGGATGCCCAACAAGAACTCAAGAGCCACGAGTGTGGATGTAAATGACCCTTTGCCCTCGCTGGCAGAAGGCAGTCACCTCACGTGAAAAGGAAGAGGGTCCACTGAGCTGTTAATGCTTAAGCCATCTGCAGATGGCAGAATGACAAGAGCACTGTAACACTGCTTCTGGGGCTTCAGGGGGTTGGAGACACCCCCTGCAAGATGCTGTCAGAGGCCCAGCACAGAATTGGCTCCTGCTGGTGCCAAAAAGCACTTGCCCAAGCTCCTGCACCTGCTCACCTGCACCCCCTTCTCCTGAGGGGTGGAACGTAATGAGTCCAAGTGAGAGGAGTTCACTCCTGCCAGTGCCGGCATGGCCAGCTCACTCCAGCACTTGTGTGCTCCAGTACTCACCTCATTTGCTCACGTGCTACCTCCTGCAAGGAGTTGAGAGCTGTGGGCTCAGTAAACATGGCATCCCTTTTACGAGTCCCATGAAGGGATCAGGGAAATACCTGCTTCAATAGCCTCACTTGCTTTAGAACTGGACAGGTCATCAGTGGCCTGTGGGGTATGCAGAAAGTGTAGTGTAGTGCAGTGTAGTGCTTAGGATACAATCTCTGGACACAAAACTGCTTAGTTTAAATCCCAGTTCTGCCACTTACTATGGGATTCAAACCAAACGTAACCTCTTCATGCCAGAATTATCTTTCCAGAAAAAGGGGAGTTATAATAGCATGTACTGTATATGGTCATTTTGAGGCTTAAATATTATATATATATATATATGTACACATATACATACACATATATGCACATATTTACATACATATATATGCACATATATACACATATATGCACATAAATACATACACATATATACACATATGCACATAAATACATACACATATATGCGCATATATACATATATATGCACATATATACATACACATATATATGCACATATATACATACATATGTGTATATACTTTTTTAAAGTATCCAGTAATATGATAGTAAGCTCAATAAATAAGTATTAGAAATTATGATATGAGTAACATTATTCTGAAATTTTCAGTAGGACAATTCTGTGTGACATAAACTAATGTTTATTTTGGTCTGTTTTTTTTTTTTTTCAACTAGGTTTTTCTTGCCTTTATTTGGGAAATGGAGGTAGCTATGCATATCATCCACATTCCATACATTAATGCCTTAAGAATTTTAAGTTCTGAAAGCCCACCAAGCACACTGCTACAATCCATTTCATTTACTCTGTGCATCTGTACAGATTGCTAGTTTATGCCAGGCATTATACTGATAAAATAAAAATGGATATGACACAGCCCCTTCCTTGAGTTGCAAAATGAGGGAGACATAGATATATTGGAAAAAAAAATGGCAAAATTTAAGAAAGAAAAAAGATTCTGTGGGAACATGATGAGTTAAGGACCCCAAGTGGAGAGATAGTGGCCATCTGCTGTAATTTCTTTGCTGGACAAGTCAGGTCTGCAGCATAGTACTGCAGCAAAGTTCTGGCTTAGTTGGATGGGTAACAACTTGTTTGCATGCTGTGAAGCATGGATCCAACAGAGACCTGAAAGTGGCATCAAATGGTGAAGCCAAGTAAACTAAAACCAGACCTCTCAGTCCTGACTGTGCATTAGAATTATCTGGAGAGCTTTTTAAAAGTATTCATGTTTCAGTTTTCCACCAGAATAATTAAACCAGAATTCCGGGGATGTGAGGTCAGACATCAGCATTTTTCTTTTTCTTTTCTTTTTTTTTTTTTTTTTTTTGAGACAGATTCTCACTCTGTAGCCCAGGCTGGAGTGTAGTGGTGCGATCTCAGCTCACTGCAACCTCTGCCTCCCGGGTTCAAGTGATTCTCCTGCCCCAGCCTCCTGAGTAGCTGAGACTACAGGCATGTGCCACCATGCTTGGCTAATTTTTTGTATTTTCAGTAGAGACGAGGTTTCACCATGTTAACCAGGATGGCCTCTATCTCCTGACCTCATGATCCACCCACCTCGGCCTCCCAAAGTGCTGGGATTATAGGCATGACCCACTGTGCCCAGCCCAGTATTTTTAAATACAGTTGGATTTAATGGGAAGCTTGAGTAGAAAACCACTGCTCTAAAGTGTCAAGTCAAAGGAGAAAGGCACAGAGGCAGAAAAAAAGCATGGGCACACCATAGATCCTTGCTACCCAAAGTGTATTCCATGAACCAAAAGTGTCAGCATCATCTTGGAGCTCACAGAAATGCATAATCTCAAGGCTCACCCCACTACATTCTACAGTTTCACAAGTTTCTCTATAATTCCTTTGCACATTAAAATTTGAGAAGCTCTGCCATAGATTTTTGATAACTTCAATCACCTCCTATCTGTTCTCCCTGCTTCTACCCTTACTGTCTGGAGTTTATATTGCTGAGCTTATATTGCTGAGGACTAAGTATCTGTAATATCTGAGTTTACTTGAATTGCTATAAAAAGAATTTTCTAGATTCCCATTAAAGGAACAAAACCACATACTGCCAAGAGCAGATATCACGAAGCAGTCAATGTTGAACCAGAAATCATGGGTGGAGAAACTGCCCTATAAATGATGAACCTAAAAAGATTGGCACATTTCAGCAGCCTAAGACCAGGACTTTTTTTTTAAATCACAGCAGCCATCTTAGCAATAGGGACATTTGTAACTAAAGTTCTATTCTCCTCTTCTGTCTCCAGGCCTTCTTATCAAGATGAAAAATTGTAACCCATACTAGGACAATCAGAAATACATCTAATACTCTTTTGACTCATTATTTGATTGGTGCTAAAATCCAGTAATGTACTTGGGTGTGAAGGAAGATCTGCTGCAAAAGCATCACTTTAATTATTAGAGGACTTGATGCTGAAATGAAAGACCTCTTCAAGAATTGGGTCAACCAAATGGGAAAAGAGCTTGAAAATAACTGTCTTTGGAATTGGTGTTTTACACTGATTAAATTTTTCTAACTTTAAGACCATAGCAGATCCATAATTTATTGAGTAATAAACCTGAAGCCAAAAATAGCAGAAATTTCTATTTGTTCTAAACCATAGAATTCAAATACCCACCTATTTCTATCAAAAATTGGAGTGGAGAGTTCAGAAGATTCTAGAATGTATCAACTAAAAGCAATATTTTAAGATACAATGTTTTCTTGTTATTTAGCTCTTAATCATCTACAAAACTTTAAAACATATTTTCCCACGTAATCCCTAAAATGACCCTATAGAAAATGAAATACTCAAGTTTTTGCTGCAAAAATAATTTAAGATTTGGAACACACCTGGGGTTAAACAAAATCACGTAACAGTTTTGGTTAGATCCATATCTGTGCTAAATCTATATCAGAACCAAATCATTTGACACCAAATTTTCAAACCCACTCCATGCCATTAAATGATCTCTCTAATGCTTTGATTAATCACATTCTTGAGAATTGGGAACCTTTCTCTCATTTCTATTGCCCAAGCAGTTTGAAAAAAAGCACCAGAGGTTCTGATCAACTGGCTCCTGTATTTTCCACTGGCAAAGAGTTCCCAACTTGATTCTCCCGATTCCCTTAAGAAGGGAAAAAGCAATGTCCTCAAGGCATAATCCCGATTCCATTCAAAGGAAATTGTATTTTGTTTGTTGCTTATTGACAGAGCCCCAGTGCCTTCTCAAATCAAATTGATTCCCAAACAAATCAGAGTAGCTTTTGTTTACAGCTATGAACGCTGTGCAAAGAGAGAGAGAGTCTCTGTTGGTCCTGCATTAGATTTCAAGCAGTTAGTCAGTCACAGTCAGGATTTATGGTACTATTTTAGTCACCAGCTATAAATGTAGAAGAGGTCTGTTTTCTTGTTGTTGTGATTGTTTGTTTGTTTGTTCTGATTTGAATTGAGCACTGATTAGCATAGAAAAATCAGCTCATAAAATGAATGCCAACATTTAAACAACAATTATGGAGCTGCAATTAAAACTTAATGTTGGGAGATTTTTGTACCCTACAGGAGAACATCTGCCCAACAGCCAGGTGGGCACACATGAATGGTGTAAAAGCAAGAGAGCCTGCTAACCTGATCTTCAGGAGAGAAATCTATACTGCGTGAAGGTCACACTAGAGGGTTGTTTTGTCCTGAAAGGAGAGATTGAGGCAAGGGCCAAATAATGTGGACATATTTTAATTCTAAATCCTTGAAAAGAATTAAAAGCCATCTCTGAGTATAAAAAGGGACAAATTAACATAATTATTCCATTTCCATCCAGTTAGAGAGCATCTGCACTGTGTTTATATGTGGATTCTTTCCCCACCTCTAGCTAAATCTTGTCAACTCATGGGAGGTATTCAGTCCCTACCCTTGACCTGATGTTATCTTATTTTTCTTTTCTTTAATTTGTGTCCTTAATGATGTTAACTCATATTCTGTATCTTTACAAACTTCCTCATGTTCTTTTTGGGATGGATAGAAAATCAAACAATCATCTTTCTTTTTGGAAAAAAAAAGTTTTCTGACAGATTGGCTGTCTATCTCCTTTCTCTCTGTTCCCTAAATCTAAGACTTTGCTATATATTTGTGCTGGTAGTAAATCACATGGGGACCTAAAAGATCCCAACTCAATTCTTTTGAGAGAATTACCCTAGAGAAGACTATCCACCCTGAATATGCCTCCTGCTTGAAACATCTGGGGGCAGAAACTTCATCTTCTATATTTACATATGCCCACCAACTAGCTCAGTGTTTATTTCAGTATAGCTCATTAGAATTTTTTTATTAAGTTGAGGAAGTGCAGGCAAAATGGTAAAATGTCTACTGCATGGTGCATGCTCAAATAACCTGTCCTCAGGAAAATTTATGTGAAATAGTAACTTTTAGGTTGAGTTTCTGGGCATCTTGAAACTCTGATGTTAGTGTTAACCGAAACTGTGAGATATGAGACTATTACTAAGACATTGATCTTTTTAATAAAAATTTTAGGCAGCAGCAAGGAGTAGGAAATATAATTTCTGATTGCATAGAAGTATTCCACACTGAGCTGGACAAAAATTCTGGCTCCTACACAGGAGAGTAATTAAATGCACAAGCTGACAGACTCAGGTTTGAAATTAAGTTCTACCATTTATTATTGTTGTTACTTTGGGCAAGTCATCAGAACCCTCCAAGATACACTTCATTCACCTATAAATTGGAAGAAATAATAATACCTATACTATGGAGTTGTGCTGTAAGTGTTACAAAGGGAAGAGCTTAGTGGAATGCTTGCACATGATAGTGCAATGCTTGCAATAAATAGTGGAATGCTTGCAATAAATATTAGTGGTGCTGGTTTTCTCCTCGCTGAGATTGCTCACAGGCTTAAGTCGCTTCTTGGGTCAGCATGAGTTTATCCTGCAGGACATTCCTTGCCCACACTCTTTGGCACATCATTTTGTCTCTCTACTGCATCGTTCTCATTATCACACAAGTAGTCTGTAATAACTCTAACTTCTAAATCTCTCCTCTAGTACCCTATGACCCCCCTCTAGCTACAGTTCTACTTCGCAGATGCCCTGTATAGTAAACTCCTGAACAGGATATGTGCCATCATGCTGTTCACTTCTGTACTTCCCTTTTTCTATTAACCCACTTCCATTTGGCCTCCATCCCCATCACTCTGCAAAAGCCATGTGTCAAGGTAACTAATATAACCCTCATCTTCTCAAATCCATTGGTCAATGTTCAGTCCTCATCTTATTTGACCTCTTGGAAACATTTGACACAGTTGGTTATTTCTTCTTTCTTACACCCTTTAGTCACTTGGTTTCTGGGAAATTCCTTTCTTCTGGTGTCTCTCCTTCCTCATTAGCTGCTTCTCAGTTTTACCTGCTAGGAACTCCTCCTCTTCCCTAAATGTAAACTTTATCAGACCCCAGCCCTTTCCCTCTTGTTTCTACATATACTCATTCACAAAATAATTTTACCTGATTTCATAGCTTTAAATACATTTTGTTTGCTGATTCCTTCTGCATTTGTATTGCTGTCATTGCCCTCTTCCCTGAGTTGCCACTAATATATTCAAGTGGTTCAGTATCGCTACTTAGGTTTCCAATAGGTATCTCAACCTTATGTCTTGATTTTGCCCTGAAGCTTCACCCAAGTTTTTTCAGTAGACAGCATCACTCTTCATCCATTTGCTCAGGGAAAGGGAAAAAATAACTTAAAGTACAAACTCTTTATTGTGTTCTCCTTCTTTCTCAGGTATCATCTTATTGATTCAGCACCGCCCACATTGACCATCTTGCTGATCCTTAACTTATATAAAATAGTTCATCTCAGGGTCATGATATTTGATAATCCTTCATCTTTCATGGTCCTTTTGCCTTCCTGAGATGACCTTTTTCTATATCTTCACAAGTTGTGCTCCTTCAATCATTCTAAATGTCATTTCTTCAGACAGGTCTTTCCTGAACACCTTATCAAGTAGGTGTTTCATCATTTATTTCCCCTAACCATCTTACAATTTGTTGCATAGCTTTATCTTTTTAAAAATTTTTGGTAATTATATGGTTAGTGTATTCACTTGCTTCTTGAGCATCTCACTCACTGAACTGGAAATGCCAAAGAAAAAAGTGCTGCCTAGTCACTCAAAGGACGACACTACACCCAAAAGGCTCAAGCCAATGAACAAAGACGTAAGAACTTGGAGGCGTCTCTCCTGCCTAAGACACTGAGCTCCCTCTTTTTTTTTTTCTTTTTGGCTGCTTCCTTTGAACAAACGACTCAGGCATTGACTGTGAACGTAAATCAACCCACACACTAACACACTATTCCCTTATATACATATACTGCTAGTTGCCTTGTTCCTTTTCTCTCTGCCCTCCCCCACCTGCCTGCCTCCCTTCTCTCTCTGTATCTGTCTCTTTCTGTCTGTCTTTATTTCTCTCTGCCTCTTTATTTCTGCTTCACATGACTCAGGGATGGAGTACTGCTCTTTCCACTTGACTCGTTGCACCCTCCCTGCCCAAGATCTGCAAGTAATAAACCCTTGAATGTATTTTATATAGTGTTGGTATTAATTTTGCACCTTCCATCAGAAGAACCAGGGGCTACCTTAAGCCAGGTGTCCCCTTAAATGCTGGAGAGAACACAAGGTCAGGCTCCCAGTGCCAGACTGATAGGCAAGTACAAACCGGGCATGGGTCAGACAAGAGCCACAAGGATGTTTGCCAGTATAAACAAGTTTCTATGTGAGGGGCCCCTGATCACAGGTGAGACAAGTAGGCATTAATGCCAGGTAGAAGGTGTATTCCAGGAAAGGCACATTGTAAACAGCCACCTCTGTCTTCCCTATCATTTCCCATTAGAGCAGGTTTTCTAGCTGCTCTGGTATTGGAACCCCAATTTAGTTAGGGGCTCTAAAAACACTCACCTACCAGAATTTAAGCTCAAATAGACTAAGATCTTTGTCCATTTCTTCACTGTGTCCCCAGCTCCCTGATTATAATAACTCTCCAAAAGTATTTGTTAAATAGGTGAACAGACAGGACTTAAGAATCTCATTCATACTCAGGTTTTTGAAAGTCATTTACAGAAAATGTATATTCTATATACTTAAAACCTTGGTATTTTCATTTGTATCCTCAAAGTTCTCAGACACTGAAACACCCCCTGAAAACAGAAGCGCAAAATTAGTAGCTCTGGGCCTGCCATTTACTATTTGAGTCCCAAAGAAAAAGTCACTTAAACTAGCAACTAAATTACTCAAGTTGTAAAATGGCAACAATGACACCTGCCATCACTAACCTAGAGAATTGTCAAATGAGGAAAGAAGCCATCATTGATCATGCACCTACTATATATCAGGCATTGTATGTCTCTCACACTTGTCTTTTCTGAATTATTACAATGACTTTGTAACTTATTTCATTGACTTCACCCAAGCAATCCATTAAAAATGGCCTTGGAATAATTATAAAAATATAAACCTTATCTTATCACTCCTAATGACCAGGATGCTTTCCTGTAGCTCTCCATTGAGTAGGTAATGAAGCCAAAATTCCTTTCAGTTGCAAAGACAACCTTTATGTTCTGGCTTCTGCCTCATTCTCCTTAATTTCCTCCAGCTTAGCTTCTATCACCTAAAGTTCTCAAAATATCACCCACTTGCTGGTCCCTAAATAAAACAAGCCGTTTCTCTCTATTTAATTCTGTATTTTCTGTGTCTTCTGCTTGGATTTCCTCTCCATCCTTTGTCTACATGTCAAACTCCCAGATGCAGGTAATCACTTGCATGAAGTCTACACTAGAACATCCACAAATCTCCATGAGAGTTAATCACCTTATACTATTTCTGTATCTTTTATATGCAATCATAATCCTTAATACATTGTACTGTTTTTTGATTGCCATATATTCTGCAAGTTCCTTGAGGGCTATAACCAATTCTAGTCATCTTTATATCTTCAGATAGTAAGCACACAGTAAATGCTCTATAAATGTTTGTTGGAAGAATTAATTTCCCCATATAATCTTATAACTTTATTCTATTAGGTTGGTGTTACTATTCCCATGTTCATTTGTATAATGAACGTTATACAAATGTGTCATTAATATTGTCTAATTTTATAAATACGTAAGATTAATTTAGACTTTATGTAGATCTAAGTGTGAGCCTTTGTACTTTTTTATGTACAGTAGTATTCAATGATTTGCCCTTGGGTCAAAATAGTACTCAGTAGGTTTTCCAAACCATGCATATCAGCTTTACACAATTATAAAAGTGCTAGAAGTGCTTCTCAAATACTAATGATACTAAAATATTAAAATATTCTAGAATAATATTAAAATATTCTCACTTTGCCTCCTCATTTCTTCCATAGTATTTTCTAAAGAATTTCTGGAGCCTTTTGAAATCACTAGGTCCCACGTCCATTTATTGACACTAATTAAGACAAAGAATGAAGATAATTGATTGGGAGAAGGCAGGGCTGCATTTATTTACACAAGAAAGGCAGTGTAGAAAGAGTGGACAGAGTTTGATGAGTGATAGCAGACATGAGGAGCAATGAGAGAGATGGGAACAGGATTTGGAATAAGTGACTCTTGAGAAGACAAGTGGGAACGGAAATACTTGAAGAGTATTTGGGGGAAATTTTCCTGTGTTTTATGTCACAAAGTCTTTTATGCTGCTTCTCCAAAGGACACAAAATTGCATTTTATTTCAAAGCTCTAGGAATCAATATAGTAACTTTTAAAACACTAGACCACAGAGAAACAGACCTGAAAAAGTAGGAACAGAAGGCCCAGAATTTCTTGCTTTATATTGGAAACAGTGAGCCACATGATTTCTCCACTATCAGGCTGTGTGTGTGTGTGTGTGTGTGTGTGTGTGTGTGTGTACACATTTATATATAATGTAATATGTACTTATATTTAATTATAAATATAATGTACATATTATATTTATTTATTTTATTTTAACAAGAAAAGTCCAGTATAGATACATTAAACTCACAGAACTATATATACTGAAAATGACTATAAAATGCTCTGGTCCAAATATATCACAGCCTATCATTTCTTGCTAATAGCTCTTATTTATTCATTTGACCTATATTTATTAAAAAGTTAAATCTGCAAGAACCCATGTAGGACAGTGAAAAATCTCCTCCTTCACCCCTCACCCCAAAAACTCACACCAGTATGCACACACACACACACACACACACACACACTCCCACACATTCCCCCCCCCCCCCAACACACACACATTCCCACACATTCCCACTCACACATATCCAAACACAGGCTTAAGAAGAAAGACAGTGATGAACAAGTTTTAGAATGAAAATTGGATTCTGGAGAAGTGAGTGTTGAGAATTCATATGAAAGAACTGAGAACCTAATATAGGGGAGAGAAAATTTTGGGGGCAAACTCAAGTATCCAGAATGGGAATCAAAGTCTGATATGTGATCTGATGGAAGGCCTGACACAGGAATAACATGGGGAAGAAGAAGAAGAAGGAAGAAAGAAAGAGGAAGACGAAAGAGGAAGATGGAAGATGAAAGAGGAAGAGGAAGAAGAAGAAGAGGATGGGCAGGAGGAGGAGGAGGAGATGGGGAAGGAGGAAAAAGAAAGAGAAAGAAGAGCTGAGGTGGGTGAATCATGGGGTCAGGAGATCGAGACCATCCTGGCCAACATAATGAAACCCCGTCTCTACTAAAATACAAATTAGCCGGGTGTGGTTGTGCACACCTGTAGTCCCAGCTACTCAGGAGGCTGAGGCAGAGGAATCACTTGAACCCGAGAGGTGGAGGTTGCAGTGAACTGAGATTGCACCACTGCACTCCAACCTGGGTGACAGAGCAAGACTCCATCTCAAAAAAAAAAAAAAAAAAGAAAGAAATAATAAGAAGAGGAAGAAGAAAAGAAGAAGGAGGAGGGGGAGGAGGAGAAAGGGAGAACGTACTGGGAACAAGTAGTTGCTGGAGGAAAAGGGGGATACTGAACGACTGACTGCCTCAATGCTCAATGGCGCAGCAGGAATACAACCATTGGGTGAGTTTGGCTGGTTATGAGCAGAGAGTCAACCCAGATACATGGCTGTTTAATATGGAAAAATAGTCCTCAGAATATTATATTCTAAATTGGAAGATAAAGCAGATTATAATGATAATCATTATGCTTTGTAGCTATTACATGTTTATTTATTGTTGCTTCTCAGAAATTTTATCAGATTCTTCAGTATGAATTGTCCCAAACTTTACAACAACACTGTGAGTAGTTAATATTATTTTTCCCATTTTCACGTGGGGGAACTTCAGAGATGATAAATAAGTTATTCAAGTCATTCATGTAGTAGATGAGAATCTAGAAAAAAAAAACTATAATACACAAGCCCCCATTCAAAAACAGCTTGAGGTAACCACTACCAAGTACTGTAAAGAAAAAAACAAAATGTGGGCAGAGATACTATTATAATCAGAGGTATCCTGAGATCATTTAGCAGGCTGACATTGATTTGGGCTATGAAAAATGAACAGTAAAAATCATTCTCACTTCAGTTAAACATTATTATTCTCATTAGTAGCTCTGGACAATTAATTAGAAATTATTTTTGATAACATACTATCCTCCATACCCCACATCTGTTTTGTCAACCCTTATTACCAGCTTTATTTTTGAAATATACTCAGATATATCAATTTGCTGCTATAATGGAGGATTGTGTAGCAGACTGAGGCTCTCATCAAAATAAACTAGAAAGTTGAGATAAAAATTACAAGCAAATCACACACACACACACACACAGTTGAATGTGATAAGGATATGCCAAGGTAATAAGGACTTGAGAAGTTAAGATCTTTGAAGGAGGAAAGTCACACAGAGGTGGGCTAACAGTCTGCATACTAATTTTCTTCTTGGGATATTTGCCTATTTGTGGCCATATCAATGTCCTTCTTAAACAGAGAAGTCAGCAGAATTTTTAGCCATAAGATAGGGATGTGAAGATGGGAATTGGAGTCTGGATTTTCAAAGACAGCCAGTACTTGATGGGCTAGTACCCTAGACAGAAAAAAAAAAAAAAAAAAAAAAGGAATAAGGAAAAAAGGCTAACAGTTCTTTTCCACTTAACCTATTTACCTATTTCTTAAGCTATTTAGGGATAAAAATTAAGAAGTTAAGCAGAAAGCTGCTTAAAAGTAAAGCAAAATTTTAAGCAACCTCAAAGAGCTTAGCAGAGACAAATGAGGTATTAGACCTTCCAAGAAATAAGAGCCCTTAAAAATACCAGAGGCTATCATTTTAGGGTCCTAGAGAGACACATCCTAGGCAGGAGCAAACTATAGATACATAGGGTTTGTTTTTTTTTTTCAGTCAAAAATGAATAGCATACCAAAGAGGAAAAAAAGAAGAAAACACACATTAGAAACAGACCTATGGATGGAATTATCAAAGATTTTAAAATTGTGATTAATATCAACAATAAAATAGATGACAAGAAGTAGTATTTCACAGAGAACTGGAATCTATAAGTATAATCAAATTGAAACTATCAAAATAAAAAATAAATTAACTAGAATTAATTAAGAATTGAATGGATGGATTTTACTACAGATTGAATATAGTGAAAGAGACATTTAGTGAAGTAAGAGATAGATCAGAAGGAAATATTCATGCTGAAGAACAGGGACCAAACAGAATAGAAAATACCAAAAAGAGAGTATAATACATTTATGAAACAGAGCAGTTCCAGAATGGGATGAGATAGCAAATGCATTATATTTAAATGCATTATATTTAAATATAATGACCAAAAGTCTTCCAAAACTGATAAGAAGACATTAATATATTGAATACAAGGGCAGCTATAAGTAACAAGCAAGATAAATACAAATAAGTAATTCCTAGTTATAACAGAGTAAAAATACTAAGATATAAAGACCAAATTAATAAAAGCAAACTACGTAAAATAAAAGATATAATACTTTAAAGGATCAATAGTAAGATTTACCACTGATTTCTCACAGAAACATGTAAGCCAGGACACAACAAAATGACAGACTTTAAATATTTAAAATATGACTGTCAATTTATCCTATAATCAGTAAAAATGTCCTTCAAAAGTAATAGTGAAATAAAGACATTTCCAGAAAAACAAAAACTGAGATAATTTGTAGCCACTATACTCACTCTAAGAAAATACTAAGGAGAGTATATTCAAGCATAAGAAGAAATACTAAAGCGATAAGAAAATTAAGTCCAGATGGAAATATGAACATGAAGGGTGGATTACAGAATGATAGAAAGGGTTAATATCTAAGTAAATCCAGACAGATATTACCGTCTTAAAGAATAACACTACAAATATTTGTGGAATTAAAATGCATGACGACAATAACAAAAAAGCAAAAGGAAGGTAGAAAGAGTTAAAGTGCTCTAAGGTCCTAGAAAATTGATTCACTTGTATTAAATTATAATAAGTCAAAAGTGATTGCTGTAACATCTCAGAGAAGCACAAATTAATAGTAAATTATTTAGTATAAATAGCAGTCAGATGTATAAATAACAAGAAGAAATAAAGCAATAAAATATTTAATCCAAGAAAAGCCAGGAGGTGAGATAAAATGAAACATTATGCATGTAAGAAAAATTTAAAAAAATAGTAGGAAAGTAAATATAAAGCCAAATATATTAGCACTTATGTTGAAAGTAAATGTCTCACCAAGTGGCAATGACCAAAGAAAAGTGGAAAATAATAGTGGGGGGTGAGAATGTGAAAAAACTGGAATACTCATACACTACTGGTGAGAATGTAAAACTGTGCAGCTGTTGTAGAAAAACTGTTTGGCAGTTCCTCAAAAAGTTAAACAGAATTACCGTCATCCAGCAAGTTCACTCCTAGGTATACACACCAAATAATTGAAAACAGGTATTCAAACAAATACTTGTACATCAATGTTCATAGCAGCACTACTCAGAATGGCCAAAAGGCAACCCAATTCACAACAGCCAAAACAATACAAATGTCTATCAGTTAATGAATGGATACTGTGGTATATCTATACGATGGAATATTATTAAGACATAAAAAGGAATGGAGTACTGACACATGCCACATTATAGATTAATCTTGATAATGTGATATGAAGCAAAACTGTCTGAGACAAAAGGTCATATATTATTTCATTTATATAAAATATCCAGAATTGATAAATTCATAAATATATAAAGAAGATTTAGTGGTTGCCAGTGTTTCTGGGGATAGAAAAATGGGGAACAAGTGCTTAATGCTTATGGGGTTTTCTTTGAGGGTGACGAAAATGGAGACTAAATTGTAGTGACAGCTGTACAACTTTGTGAATGTATTAAATGCATTTAATTGTACACTTTAAAATGGTAAATTTTATGTTGTGAATCTCACTCAATAAAATATTTAAGTAAAGTTATTTCAATTAAGAGAAAAAGATTTTCAGACTAAATAGTAAAACCCAACTATATGCAGCCTATAATAAACATAATTTAAAAGTCACAATATAGAATGGCGGGAAGTAAAACAATGGAAAAGTGATTCCATCAAGTCACTAACAGAAATAAATCCTCAATGGCTTTACTAATATATCAGACAATATATATTTAAGAAAAAAAGCATAGCAAAGGCATTTCTTAATGATAAAATAATCATTTGGAAAATAGAACAATTCTAGGTTTGTATGTACTAATAACATGCATTCAAAAAATATAATATAAACATTGAGTTCACTAAAAGGAAATACAGGCAAATCCATAACCAGAGAGGGCCCCTAGATTTATTGGGGTTTATTGATGAACCACCCAGACTCTCTTTACCAGGTTGTTAAATGCATTCTCTAGCTACTATGCATGCTGGCTGTTCTATGTGCCCCTTCTATAGAGTGTCATTAGCCCAAAGGATGGTTAGTTACCTGGGAAACTAGACTCCCAACCCCTGCAGCAGCCCACAACCAGTGGGCTGGTGTTTTGCCTCAAGGTAGTGCCTACTTTGTGTTGCAATTCATGTTCTTGATCTCCTCATGGGATCAGGCAGAAGGCAGTCTCCTGCTTATATCATACCCTTGCTTGGCTTCTTGCACTTACCACACACCACTTCCCTCATTCTCAACACATCACCTTCCCAAGAATCCCCATCTCAGACTTGGGATCTAGGGAATCTAACTGAAGACAGAGTTTACAGGCTTTTGTCAGTAACTGATAGGAGACCTGGATAAAAGAATAACAATATTTGAAAGACATAGAAAATACAAATAACAAAATTGACTTAATTGATGTTTGTAGAAGAGTGTACCCCACAATAAGAGGATACATTATCTTCAAGCATACATGGAGTATTTATCAAAATTAACATATAATAAGTCAAAAAGTAAACGTCAAAGAAATTTAAAGTATTGACATTATTAAAACTATATGTTCTGATCACATCAAAATTAAGCTAAAATGAAAAATAACTAGAAAGTACTCAAGTTTTAGTAACTTGAGCAATGCATGTCTAAATAACTCCAAGTTCAAAGAAAATATCACAATGCAATTTTGAAAGTGCTTTAAACTAAATGATAATGAACCATACAACATTTGCAGGATGAAATTGAGTGCATATAGAAGAAAATGTCAAAACTTAAATGCATATCTTAGAAAAAATGAAAATTGGTGACTTAACTATCCAGAAATTAAGAAAAAACTCTGAGAAAATGTAACCCATACAAAGTAGAGGAAAGTAAGAATAACAGAAATAATGTAAGAAAAAAATGTTGAATAAAGAAAATCAACAAAGTTAAAAGCTGTTGCTATGAATGGATGAATAAATGTGAAAATCTCCTGCCAAAACTAATGAAAAAAATAAAAGAAAACAGAAATTATTAAATCAAGAATGAAAAAGAAGGTATCATGTAGATTTTATGGGCACCACTTTACACCAATGAAGTTAACAATTTAGATAAACTAGAGAAACAAAATTTTGTATTACTGAAAAATTGAGAAATAGAAAATATAAACAATCTTATCTTTATTAAAGCAATTGAGATTGTAATCAAAAACCCTTTCATCCTGTAATCATTAGACCTAGAGAAACTGTCTGGTGAATTCTCTGGTGGCCTCTAATAGGCCAAATAATTTATTACACAAACGAGGATATATTGGGGCATGAAAAGGAGATTATTATTATTGTTATTATTATCTTATAAGGCAGGGTCTTATTCTGTCAACCAAGCTGATCATTGCTCACTGCAGTAATGACCTCCCGGGCTCAAGGGATCTTTTGACCTCAGCCTCCAGAGTAGCTGGGATTACAGGCATGTATCACTACACCAGGATAAAAAGGTGCTATTAAGTTGTTTGGAAAATAGACATAAACCAGGACTGTTGCAAATAACGGGCTTTTGGCTACCACACACGAAAGGCCCTACGTAACCTTGTCCTGCTTTTCCTTATGCACTGCACTTCAGCCTGTTTGGCCTCCCTAGTGACCCTGGAGCACCCCAAGCATGCTTCTGCCTGGGAGTATTTGCATTGGTAATGCCTCTGCCCTTAATAGCATTTCTGTTAGATATCTTGCTGACTTGCTCTTTGCTTCTTTCAAGTTTCCTGTTAAATGATACCTTATCAGAGTTGCCTTCCCTGACTACACACTCCAACCCATCTCATTCTCTATCACCTAAACTTTCTTTCTTTTTCTTATTGCATCTATTTGCTGAAGTAGGTTTGAGATCATAACCCAAGTTTCGATTTACAAAGCATGAACAGTTAGCCAGAAAGGGGATGTTGGTACTGGCATAATGAGAACTTTGAAAGCTTCAAAATGGTTTGCATACAATTTAGTCAAAACTGTGGTGCCTCTGATAATTTTTGACGAGGCAAATGAAATGATGGAAGTGTGCTTTAGGAGGATTAACAAGGTAAACCTGTGTCAGTGGAGCCCTGGGCTCTGAGTAGCTAAATCAGTCCCTCAAAAATGGAGTTCTGGAATTGTACTCCTACTGCCACACACTTGATTTCAAATATGGTTTATGCCTTTTCAGTTCTCCTGCCTTCTGGTTAGAGAATCCGGATATTAACATTGGTCTCAATATGCCTGAGTCCACCACATCCAATAGTAGTAACTAATAAAGGGCCATAGTATCCATAGGACCCCTTCCAATGAAGCCAGCCCTCTACAGCTGGGCAGATACTCCAATACAGTTTCTACTGTTACACCTTCCTCTCCTCTTCCATATTCAACAATATGGTGGTCCCAGAGTGCCTTGCCACTGAACCAGCTTGAATTAAACCAGAAGTAGCAGAGCTTGACAACATTTTGAAATGAAAGAACAAGGAAAAGGGGGAATCATGACGAATACCAAATTTTCAATCCTGAGTAATGGGAAGCATAATCATTCATTTGCATGAGTGGGAGAACAAGAGAAAAACTGATTATTTCAGTTTAAAGCATATTGATTTTGAGGACATGGCAGAATCTTCAGGAAAAATATCTAGAAGATACCTAGGAATGTGGGGTTCAAAATTAGGAAGTAAGTCTGTACGTGGGACTCAGATTTGGAGATCATTTGTATCAATGTGATATTTGAAGCTGAGAAAGCAATGGACATAAGCAGAAAGGAAAAGTAGGAAGGAGTAAGCCATTTTTTTGTGAGATATGAGGGTGAATTTAATCAGGATGATGAGGAAAACAAGTAAGAGATGAAGTGTACTAACTTAAAAAAATCTATATATTTTTAAAGGAGAAGAAGACTTCATTTCTTAGAAGGCACTACTGCCTGCAAGGTGACTATCCTGCAGACTTGGAAGTATGTCTCTGGCCAAGACCAGAGACAGGTACTTTGAAGGAGGAGGGGATGGGGTAGGAACTTTATGTTAAGTGGGTTGGCTAAACATACATATTCAACAGGTTATAGGAGGAGCTATAAATGTTCATTAAGGTGGTCCTAACACATGCATATAAAACAAGCGTGCATGTAACATATGGCCTATGTTTACTTTGGGTGGAGACTTAACATTTAAATGTATTACAATTAGGCCTTATATGTACAAAGGTCTTTTCAGGACGTGGAAGCACACAAGTGCATGACCTCTGTAAACCACTACAATCAGACCTTGGTCTTTGGCTTTTCTTTTTGAGACCGAGTTTTGCTCTTGTTGCCCAGGCCAGAGTGCAATGATGTGATCTCAGCTCACCGCAACCTCTGCCTCCCGGATTCAGGCAATTCTCCTGCCTCAGCCTCCAGAGTTGCTGGGATTATAGGCATGTGCCAGTATGCACAGCTAATTTTATATTTTTAGTAGAGATAGGGTTTCTCCATGTTGGTCACGCTGGTTTCGAACTCCTGACCTCAGGTGATCTGCTCACCTCGGCCTCCCAAAGTGCTGGGATTATAGGTGTGAGCCACCGTGACCAGCCTCTAGTCTTCTTATCTGGAAGGAAGTCACTGAAATCAGTCTGTTGTCCAATAACAGCTACAGTTATGGCTGGTAAAACATGTTCAGTTAGCATCTGTGAGCTAGAGTTGTAATTGTTTTAAGACTGCTTATTTCAAGGCCAGTGCTTGTTTAGCTGCCAGAGAAAAAGAAAAACCTTATGGAAATTAGAACACATTATTTAACTATAGGGGTGCATGACTTAACCCTTGTCTGGCATGGCCTTAGAGCCTGTTCATAATTTTTTTTTTTTTTTTTTTTCATATGGAGTCTTGCTCAGTCACCCAGGCTGGAGTACAATGGGGTGATCTCTGTTCACTGCAATCTCTGCCTCCTGGGTTCAAGCAATTCTCCTGCCTCAGCTTGCCAAGTAGCTGGGATTACAGGTGCCTGCCACCACACCCGGCTAATTTTTGTATTTTTAGTAGAGATGAGGTTTCTCCATGTTGGCCAGGCTGGTCTCGAACTCCTGACATCAGGTGATCCACCCACCTTGGCCTCCCAAAGTGTTGGGATTACGGGTTTCAGCCACCGTGCCCAGCCCGTGTTCATAATTTTGTATTTTATTGCTGCAAAGACTCTGTTATTTCAGTCTTATGATCTCTACTTTAACATTAATGCTGGTCAGTTGTTGTGTCTAAACCACAAAAGGAAGGGGGTATAATGAGGCATATCTGATCTCCCTTCCCATCATGGCCAGTAACTCAGTTTCAAGATTTTTCTGGGGTCCCTTTGGCCAAGTCAGTGGGGGACTTAGGATTTTATTTTAGTGTACAAGAGAAAAGGGCAGGTCATTTTAATAGCATGTGAGTGGTGGATAGGCATAGACATTGGAGTAGAATATCTGGAAGAGCTGCTGTAAGGAAGATGAGTAGAATCACAAGAGAATAGCATGACAATCAGCTAAGAGGACCTAGGTGAGATCAATCTATAAGGGACAGAGATGACGTGGTTTTATGATTATACTTTGTGTAACTACCTCAGATAGGAGTAGAAAAAGCAAGCAGTGGGAGCTTACTCAAATTGTCATTTACCCCACAGGCTTAGAATTGATCTGGTATCTGCAGATTGACATAGTCTACATGAGCTGTCAAGATGTAAGGCATTCTAGGGGATGAAGTAGCATTGAGCTGACAGCTCCATTGAGAAGTCCTGCCTTTTGTTCAAGTCCTGAAGTAATCATCAAGGTCAATAAAAACCTAACTATAAACTCAGAGTGAGGAAGTAACAGAATCACAGAGTATCAAAGCTGGCAGAAATATAACTCTAAGCATTCTATAGATTTATTAAGCTGTTGATTGGGTGATTGAATGATTCAACAGGTCCTGAGCAGAGACAATGTAGCAGGCACTGTCCTCAGCCCTGGCAATGCAGATGAGAAATGTAAGGTTCAGAGAGGTGAAGCAACCTAAAGGAAGTCTCACAGGAAATTTGTGACAAAATCATGAGTCTTGCATCTGTTCTTCCACCCTTTGTCCAGTTTCTCACATTTCTCTCTAAGTGCTAGTTTATTTTGTTCCCAAATACAGACTAATTTCTTTGGAAGTAATTGGATATTGTGGCATTTTCTAATTTGTGATGATTTTATAGCTTGCTTCATTTACTCAAAACTCCTTTTCTCCAAAATAATGGCATAAATGCAACTTTCTCTTGCTTATACATGATAAGCATGATAGAAATAAAGTCACCTGAGATTTAAAAAAAAAAAAACACTATGAAGACAAAGGCAGATATTCAACATTACAAATAAAATCATCTTCTCTTGCTATCAAATGCTCATTTAAATAGCATAAAATAGAAAACTGACTTTATTGAAGTTCTATTTTAGAAAGACATTCATTTCTCTCTAGCTGTATCATAAAAGTGAGAGTGGAAAACATCATTCTTTATACCTGAAACAAATAGAGAATGGCTGGTTTCATTTCACTAAGAGCCAGTTCATGTGGGTTGGCTCTATGAACAGTACAGGAAGGAAACCTCCTCATATAAAAACAATAACAATATTTTATTACGTACAACAGATTCTTTGGGAAGTAGGTGTTCCTGCTCAGCACAATTTAATAAATTTTCTCCACCCTGACAATGCTTCGTTGTTCTACTGACAACTTGGTTACACTGTGAACTGCATTTCCCAGAACACTTCCCTGTAAAGTTCTGGCTTAGGGACAGACAGAGTTGAATGATTTCTGGGAGGAGTGATTTCTGGGAGGAAAAAGTAAAGCGACAGTCATTATTACGCTCATTATTATGCTCTGAAGTGTATCGTTTAAAAGTAATGAGAGAAAGACACAGCATGTTGGCAGATTTCAGTTTGGCTAGGTTCTTCTCTACTACACATCCAGCTCTTGTCTCAACTGCTATTCCTACAGTGGTAAGCATAATTCTAAGACAGATTCAAGGTTTTTGCTCCAAGGTATACTCTTCTTGAAAAATGCACTCCTCTTGAGTGTGGGTGGAAGCTGTGAATATGACAGAATATCACTCCCACCTTTAGGCTCCTAATCAGTTGACTTTGAATTAATCAAAAGGAAGCTTATCTGAAGTGAGTCTGACATAATCATAGGAGCCTTTAAAAGGCAGTGTCAAGAGGTTCACTTCTTACTGGCCCTGAAGACATAGTCTCCATTAGTTCTACAGGGACAATGAAATCAATTCTGCCAAGAATTACATGAACTTAAAAAAGACCACAAGCCTCAGAAGACACCCCTGGGCCTGACTGACACCTTGATAATAGCCTTTTATTACCCTAAGGAGAGGAGTGGGCTAACATGTGCCCAGACCCCTGACCCATGGAAACTATGAGATAATATGTGCTGTTTTAAACTGCTAAATTTAAGGTAAATTGTAATGTCAAAACAGAAAATGAATATATCTGTTCACTAAAAGAAATCTCAGGCCCACTATCAGATGCCTTGTTGCAAATTCACAGAGGCAGTAGCGGGGAAGAACAAATAACATTTACAAACTTCTTTACCAGTCTCTCTTAAAGATCTTACTCTAACAATCAGATATGCCAGCTTCAACATTCCCCCGAAAGTTCCAGTTTTCCAGCTCCTTCCACAATTGTTTAATGTCTAATTACTTGAATAACCTTCTCATTTTGTAATAGTCATCATGCTCCTGCTTCCATGAATGAACCTTGACTGATACAGTTATTGGTACCAGAAGTGGTACTAGGACAACAGAATCTTTTATTATATTTTTATTTTTTAAAACTTTTATTTTAACTTCAAGAGTACATGTTCAGGTTTGTTACATAGGTAAACTTGTGTCATGGGGGTTTGTTGTACAGATTATTTCATCACCCACGTATTGAGCCTAGTACTCGTGAGTTATTTTTCCTGCTCTTCTCCTCCTCCTCCCACCCTTCACCAGCAATCCCATTATGGGGTATATACTCAAAGAAATATAAATCACTCTATTATAAAGACCCATGTATTCATATGTTAACTGCAACACTACTCACAACAGCAAAGACATGGAATCAACTTAAATACCCATTAATAACAGATTGGATAAAGAAAATATGGTACATATTCATCATGGAATACTATCTAGCCATAAAAAAGAATGAAATCATGTCCTTTTCAGGGACATGAATGGAGCTGGAGGCCATCATCCTTAGCCGACAAACAGGAATAAAAAGCCATATACCACATGTTCCCACTTATAAGTGGGAGCTAAATGATGAGAACATATGGACATAGAGAGGGAACAGAATCTTTAGAATGGGAATCTAGAATTGGTTTTATGACCTAATTAGACTTAAGAACATTAGTGACCTTGTCACTACTGTTAAAGAGCATATTGCTGGTCCAAGGCATTCAGTGACAAAACTATTTATACATCTATGGACATCTGTATGCAGGCATCCATATAAGGCAATTTTTTGGGTGACCAAATGGTTGCTGCTATAAAAATTTTTAGTTAAAAAAGGCATTTTGACGTTAGTTGGTCAATTATAAGTTTATAAGAGAACTCAGAGAAAGAAACTGATCATCTTTTGGCTTTAAATTCTCATTGAAAGGTCCAGTACAAAAAAATCATAAAGCTTGTATGCTTATCCTAAAAAGAAATCTCCTGTAACCACTGGGACAAGATTTTTGAAAATCAAACCAGAAGTCTAATCCTGTGTGTGGCTAAAGTACAATTCAGATTGAATCTATAACCTCATAGGGCTTCTTATGATAGGGGATTTAGCCATTGACTGGGAAGGAAAAGATCTTGAACTTTTGATGAAGACCTTTAATGGGTACATTCTAATGAAGCTGAAAACATCACACCATGAACATTCTGCAGAGCCTTCTTTTCCAGTAGAAGCAGACTTTGCCCCCTTGTCTGAGTAGATTAGTCTCCTGATAACTAAAGAACATGCATTAGATTCCCCTGAGATAGTTACCTACAAGGGACTGCCGATCCCCTGTAGGACCCACTCCCACCATTCACTGCTTCCAAATTTATAACTGGATTAAAGTCCTGGCAGGAAGCATGGGGTAAAATGCAAAACATGACCCATGAGAATGTTTCAGACACACCTAAATAAATGCAAGATTCTCCCAGTTTATACTGAATTAAAAACTATCAAATATGGAAATGAATCCTAAGGATGTTGGATCAGGGTAGAATGAATAATAGTTTGAATCAAGCTAAATGCGTTGATATAAGTGCATGTAGCAAAATCTCCAGATTTAGTGCGCTTGCTTGAATGGCCTAGAGCAGCAGTAATAGTATGCCTGAATGGTGAACTAAAACTTAGATCCAGACATAGCCTACAATGAATATTGTTGAAATGCTGGGACTGACTGTTTTATATGTAAAGAAAGGTATCCAAGTCTTAGAAATATCAGAATTATGCACATAAATTTATTATGTAAGTCTCACTGAACTATACCCTAACTCTCCTAACTCTGCTGTCCAGGAGAGTCTTGGGACTCTCCCTTCACCAGGGATTTGAGAAACACATTAGAAAGGGAGTCCACACACACACTTGAACAGCTCTTTGGTGACTATTCTCTGCAGGGCGAGAATGATACTAGGGGCTGCTGACATTGATCTGGACTCTCCAAATTCAGAAGGAATGATGTGATTTTACAATTGTAGAAGTAAAGTATAAGCACTTCTGTACTAGAAATAATGTGAATATATCAGTTAAAGTTCAATCACAAAAACAGAACCACTAGGTATGATATAGAATCTGAGATTTCTTATAGGAACTTGACCTTATGTGCTTAGAGAAGCTACTCAATTAGTTTAGGTTTAGTTGTTGCTTCTGTATCTCTTGTAGGGCCTAGACCACGAGACAGGGAAGCTAAAGGAAAAGATAAAGTAGAAGCGGAAGGAACATCACTTCTAGCTGCTGCCCCAGAAGATGTACATGCAAAGCCACGTATCAGAGATGAAAAGGAGGAGCTCAAGCCCGAGCTGTAGGAACTATCATGAACATGAATTGAAAGGTCAGCAAGAGCGTGCATGAGCTGCTACAGCACATGGTGCCCCAAGACTGGCCTTCTAAACATACACTACTATGGCTGCTCCCTCTAGTCTGCCTTCCAAATTTCATGCAAAATATTTCTAGAGAACACAAACACAAAACTATTTAAGAAACGGAATTCTGCAGAATAGTTCCTTCTATAATGATCAGAGACAAAGCAGTGTTTTTCACAATAATTGAAACCATTGAGATCTTTGGTCTTGGCTAATTGATTATATTATCCTTGAGACTAAAGTAGAACGGCAGCAAATCAGAATCCAGTTTTTATCAGTGCAAAACGCTCTAGGTCAAAGAGAAATGTGTCTTTCCTTGTCAAAATAGATTTGCAGCCCCAACTGTTTCCCAAACTTGAGCCAGTTTGCTGATCCAGACTTAATTGAATGAAGAGGAAGCCAGGGCCCCTTAAGAAAGAATCCTACTACACTGCCAAAATTTATACTTCAAATCTTTCTCCCAGTCTTCCTCAGTATGATGATTAACCATTTGTCAGGATGATTTGAATAGAAGAGGGAATATCCAGACCTTTCAGGAATTATTAGACATTAGCTCTGAAATGACACATTTCTGAAGGCCAAAAATATCACTGTGTGTGCTCTACCAGTCAGAGTAGGGGCGTATGGAGGTCATGTGGTTATGAAGTTTTGACCTATGTCTGTTTCACAATCAGTACTATGGGTCTCCAACCCCAACCTATGTTTATCTTCTCTGTTCCATAGTGTAAAGTTGGTAGCTCAGAAACTGGCAGTCTCCACACTGGTTCCCAGACACATAAGGTGAAGTCTATTGTTATAGGAAAAGTCACACAGAAGCCATTAGAATGGACTCTGTTTACCAAAATAGTAAACCAATGCAATCATATTCATGGAGAAATTAGAAATATCATTGCCACCATAAAGATGATATAAAATGAAGGAGTGGTAATCCAGACTACATGTCAATTCCACTTGCCTATCTGACCTGTGCAGAAGACAGATGGATTTTTAAAAATTAACAGAGAATTACTGTAAACTTAACTTGGTGATAGACACAATTGCAGCTGTTCGAGTAGGTAAACATATTCCCAGTACCTGGTACCCAGCTGTTGTTGTGGTGAATGATACTTATATTTAATAGTATTGACCACTAAAATTAATTTCCTTTCAGTTGGCAAGGTCAGCCTTGTTCACTGCACTAGCTCAGGGTTATATAAACTCATAATCCCTACAGCATAATCTTGTCTACAGCTTCGAACATTGCCTCTCCTTTCCTTACACTGGTCCATTTTATGGATGATATCACATAACATTTCTTGTGAACCAAGAAACTCATTTTTAGGAAACAAAGTGCCTTGTATTTATGAAATTTACTGGTGTTACCATGTTCCCTAGCCCTGAAACAGTTAAATTTTAGAATGGGTTTTTGAAGACTTAGTGTGCTAGTTAACACCTTGCAGGGCTGGGCTGATCACCTTCAAGATGTTGTAAATACTCTTTATCTGTGACCATGATGCTATTTTCCTTTGCAACCATATGGTCCTATTTTTCCTCAGCCGGTATTTACAGATGAGGGATTCGGTAGGTGGAAATGAGAGTAGCTAAACACTAGTGCTCCTAATGATCACCTAGCAAAATGTTTCCCCAAATTCATAACTTCGTGGGTTCTGCAGGTTTTCAAGTCTTAATTCCTAATGGAAGTAGGAGACTTCCAGCAGGTGGCATAGTAATTATGTCATTAAACTAGTTGAAACGGCTGCCTGGTCATTTTGGTCTCCCTGAGCCAGCAAAACAATGAGCAAAGATAGGGCTGCTGTAGTGTTGAGGTGACTGATCCCAACTATCAAAAAGAAATTACATTGCTTCTACACAATGGAAGTGGGGGAAAATCATGTCTAGAATGCAGGAGCTCCTCTGGTGCATCTCTTAATTGTCCCATGTCCTGTGGTCAAATTTAATGGAAAACTACAAGGACTCCATGTAAAAATAAAGGTTTTGGTCATCGTCATGGACAAGAAAACATGAGTAGCTGAAGTACTTGCTGAAAGTAAAGGGAATATGGTACAGGTGTTGGAAGAAAGAAGTTATAACTGCCACCTATGATCATGTGAACAGCTGCAGAAAAATGAACTGTGCTATGAAGAGTACTTCTCTCATTGTGATGTGAGTATATTTGTATATGGATATTAACTGATTCTTTGGTTTCCCCTCATTTTTCATTTTTCCTTTCTTTTTACATTCCATAAGTCAACTTTATAACTCACTATTTAAATAACAGGATACTATTATTAAATAACACTATTTAAATAACAGGGAGAATGTAACTCAGCTAAAAGAGGAATAAATATCACTCAAAATATAGTTAAATTGAGACTCTGCGTATCTTCTTTGGGGGAAAATATAAGTGTGCTTGAAGTCTTACAAAAAATAGCTATATCATGTTAGACAGAATCCTCATTTTGTTATTGTCTTTACATGAAAGTTAAATATAGGTTAAAAATTGTGTATGTATGCCTATTTGATGAGGTGTGTATGTATGCCTATCCACTGTACTAGATTGTTCTATTATCAATGTGGTTATGCTGAGAACTGCATTTCCCAAAATTTTCTTTTCTATATAATTCTGGATAGGAGTTTGCTAAAAGTTAAGTTTTATGAGACAGAAGCAGCAGCCACCATTCTGTGAAGTCAGAATGGTGAGAGATACAAAGGTCCCAGAAGATTCTAGTTAGCCCAGGCTCTTTCTCACTCTGTATCCAGTTTTTCTTCCCAACTGCTGGTCCTGTTGACTAATAGCCCATTACCAGATGCCTTGCTGCAAACTCACAGAATTAATAGCCTTGAAGAACCACCAGTCTTCCATTGGCATTCCCTTTCCAGACATGCCTACCATCCAGATTTCCCTGCAAGCTTCAACTCATTCATCCACCCCTGGGCTGGTTACTGATGTGTCTTTCTGATCTTAACTTTTTTTTCAGACTCTTAATTATCCAGGTCGTCTCTCAAGTATATAAGGTCTATCTCCAATAATAAATGTCTTATACCATAATTCTCATAATTATTCTGCTTCCACTCAAACTCTAACACACTAGCCTATAAATAAAGAGCAACCTTCCTTTCTTTTGGAAATAAGTGTTATTCTCATAATTAATGGAACACAGAATATCCCTAATATCAGAATCAATGCTAAAAACAGAGCAAACTATAACATCCATACCTCACTTCTTTAAATTTGCTTACCTGACTGCACAGAGAATTCTCTAAAATCCTCTGCAAAAGTTTCCATTTCTTCTGAGAGTTTTCAGCAGCAGACTGATGAGATCCTTTTCTTGGGATAGCAGCTGTCTGGCCAACTCAGCCACTCTGATCAATAGTATTGATTCTATCCAGGAGGCCAGAATGAAGAGTATTAAAAATCTATCCCAGCTTATCTGAGTTAGCCTCATTATATGTGCACCTCCTCACTTACTAAACTGGGCCGAAGAGGTCCGGAAGACAGAGGCAAAAAATGAGGAACCAAGCATTGATATCTAGGGAAAAGCTCAAGTGGAATCTACATGTCTATAAAATATAATAGAACTGATTTAACACATAAATTATTAAAATAGTTTACCCTGGCATAGAGCCTTGAAGTAGCTGCCACTGCACTGCAAGTATTCACCAGGCTGTGAGTGAAATGTAGTCAGCACACTGAACAATCATGATTCATGGGACAAAATCAGAAAGCCATTTTATTTTATCTGTCACTATCCCTACCCGTTTGTTTAGTGAGGCTCTGCCTTTTTCTGTTCCTATAGAAAATTCAGGCTCACTCTTTTATATGCATGATAATTCTTAATTTACTTTCTCTTTTTTTTGTTGTTAATCCTACTAGATTACAATTATTTATTGTATTTGTCTGCTCCCCAACTCCTGCTTAATAACAGCAAACATTTACTTTGTCAGGAACTGTGTGACTTTACACTTATATCTCACAAGAGCGCTTCGAAATAAGCTCTGTTTTGTTTTTATTTTTATTTTTTTTAATTATACTTTAAGTTTTAGGGTACATGTGCACAACATGCAGGTTAGTTACATATCTATACATGAGGTATACCTAATGTTAAATGACGAGCTAATGAGTGTAGCACACCAACATGGCACATGTATACTTAATTTACTTTCAATTTAATAATTGATATGTCCCATTCTACATATGTTCAATACTCCAAACAGCCTCAAAAGTAAGGCATCTTCTGCCTCTCCACTCCCCCACACCTCCTTGCCAGCTCTGAACTATTGTTAAAAGAAGCCTGTAGCGAAGGAAGAAGGTATAGGTGGCTACTTTTCTCCTTACTCACCATTGTTCCACCTTTTAGCTGCATTTTGTTATTAGTTTCTGGCCACTCTGGGTTGAAACATGAGAAATAAAGAGGAAAAAAAGGTTAAGGAAAGTCTTTACATCAATAATGGCTTTTTTCTGGACGTGGCAAATGTTTAGAGTGATGCTTCCTTTGATGCTCCCACGGAATCTGGAGCCATGCTCAGGAGTGTTCACCTGCAGTTCGTCTGATCTCTGTTCTAGGGAGTTTGGTCACTCACTCCATTCTCAGGTGCTGAAAATCAGGCGCTTTGGTTTATCTCTGCAGATATCTCTTTCCCTCTTCAGGCAACCCTCTGGCTCATACACAGCTCTATCTTACACCTGGTCCATCACTGGTCCATGAGAAATGGTCATGCTTCCTTCCCCCCTAGTGAATGTTGGGTGCACAATCCTCCTAGTGTAGCCGTGCCTAGGCCTCTTTTGTCTGCAGCTACTCAGACTATGTCTTACTCTATTCTCAGGCAGAAATTAGACACTAGTGTGTACATCAACTCTGAATGGCCCCAGTGAAGTCCTTCTCATAGGCTCAAGGTAAAAAGCAGCCATAAATTCCCTTTTCCCTTGAGATGAGTAGGAGAACTCAATGTACTTCAGCGGCCTTCCTCAAAATCCCCTTTACAACTTCTGCTTTCATTCTCATCTTTAGCCCATTTATATCTGCTTAATATGGATAAGAAGTGTAATTGCCTTAAACTGCCTAACCAGTTTTCAGCTACCTTTTTTTCTGAATCCTCCACTAAAAATCATCATGTTCCCTTTGGTTTTTGATACCTATTTGCTTACATACTAGGAGAAAATTCCACTGTAAAGCACCATCTCATTAACCAGTTCCTTTCTTGAATCACTAATCCTTGCATAACCTATGCTTCAATTTTTAATCTGTTCCCTCAGATTGCCCAATTACTAATTTTACTTTTTAAGGCATAATTTTATAATTTCCTCAACTACTTCAAATAAATGTGTATTTTCCTTCAGATAGTTAATGACATGCTGAATATGATTTTTATGTCTTAACTTCATTCATTCATTTGAATATTTTCTATTGGATCACACAATGTGCAAGGCACTACGCTAAATATCAGAAAATCAAGAATTATTATAGTTTGAAGTCAGGTAGTGTGATGCCTCCAGCTTTGTTCTTTTGGCTTAGGATTGACTTGGCGATGCGGGCTCTTTTTTTGGTTCCATATGAACTTTAAAGTAGTTTTTTCCAATTCTGTGAAGAAAGTCATTGGTAACTTGATGGGGATGGCATTGAATCTGTAAATTACCTTGGGAAGGATGGCCATTTTCATGATATTGATTCTTCCTACCCATGAGCATGGAATGTTCTTCCATTTGTTTGTATCCTCTTTTATTTCCTTGAGCAGTGGTTTGTAGTTCTCCTTGAAGAGGTCCTTCACATCCCTTGTAAGTTGGATTCCTAAGTATTTTATTCTCTTTGAAGCAACTGTGAATGGGAGTTCACTCATGATTTGGCTCTCTGTTTGTCTGTTATTGATGTATAAGAATGCTTGTGATTTTTGTACATTGATTTTGTATCCTGAGACTTTGCTGAAGTTGCTTATCAGCTTAAGGAGATTTTGGGCTGAGACAATGGGGTTTTCTAGATATACTGTCATGTCATCTGCAAACGGGGACAATTTGACTTCCTCTTTTCCTACTTGAATACCCTTGATTTCCTTCTCCTGCCTAATTGCCCTGGCCAGAACTTCCAACACTATGTTGAATAGAAGTGGTGAGAGAGGGCATCCCTGTCTTGTGCCAGTTTTCAAAGGGAATGCTTCCAGTTTTTGCCCATTCAGTATGATATTGGCTGTGGGTTGTCACACTACCTGACTTCAAACTATACTATAAGGCTACAGTAACCAAAACAGCATGGTACTGGTACCAAAACAGAGATATAGATCAATGGAACAGAACAGTGCCCTCAGAGATAATGCCACATATCTACAACTATCTGATCTTTGACAAACCTGAGAAAAACAAGAAATGGGGAAAGGATTCCCTATTTAATAAATGATGCTGGGAAAACTGGCTAGCCATATGTAGAAAGCTGAAACTGGATCCCTTTCTTACACCTTATACAAAAATCAATTCAAGATGGATTAAAGACTTAAATGTTAGACCTAAAACCATAAAAACCCTAGAAGAAAACCTAGGCATTACCATTCAGGACATAGGCATGGGCAAGGACTTCATGTCTAAAACACCAAAAGCAATGGCAACAAAAGCCAAAATTGACAAATGGGATCTCATTAAACTAAAGAGCTTCTGCACAGCAAAGGAAACTACCATCAGAGTGAACAGGCAACCTACAAAATGGGAGAAAATTTTTGCAACCTACTCATCTGACAAAGGGCTAATATCCAGAATCTACAATGAACTCCAACAAATTTACAAGAAAAAAACAAACAACCCCATCAAAAAGTGGGCAAAGGACATGAACAGACACTTCTCAAAAGAAGACATTTATGCAGCCAAAAAACACATGAAAAAATGCTCACCATCACTGGCCATCAGAGAAATGCAAATCAAAACCACAATGAGATACCATCTCACACCAGTTAGAATGGCAATCATTAAAAAGTCAGGAAACAACAGGTGCTGGAGAGGATGTGGAGAAATAGGAACACTTTTACTGTAAACTAGTTCAACCCTTGTGGAAGTCAGTGTGGCGATTCCTCAGGGATCTAGAACTAGAAATTCCATTTGACCCAGCCATCCCATTACTGGGTATATACCCAAAGGACTATAAATCATGCTGCTATAAAGACACGTGCACACGTATGTTTATTGCAGCATTATTCACAATAGCAAAGACTTGGAACCAACCCAAATGTCCAACAATGATAGACTGGATTAAGAAAATGTGGCACATATACACCATGGAATACTATGCAGCCATAAAAAAGGATGAGTTCATGTCCTTTGTAGGGACATGGATGAAATTGGAAATCATCATTCTCAGTAAACTATCGCAAGAACAAAAAACCAAACACCGCATATTCTCACTCATAGGTGGGAATTGAACAATGAGAACACATGGACACAGGAAGGGGAACATCACACTTCGGGGACTGTTGTGGGGTGGGGGGAGGGGGGAGGGATAGCATTGGGAGAGATACCTAATGCTAGATGACAAGTTGGTGGGTGCAGCGCACCAGCATGGCACATGTATACATATGTAACTTACCTGCACGTTGCGCACATGTACCATAGAGCCTAAAGTATAATAAAAAAAAAAAAAAAATTATTAATTGTTAAACTATAACTCCTGCCTACAAAGAGATCATGCAATTGTCAGATACAAATTATTAAATGCTTATGTGGAAGATATTCTGCTCACACAGAGAAGAGTCCCTAGATAAGATGGTGCATGAGTATAGTCTTCAAAAAGAATAGAAGTCAAAGGGGTAAAAGGCCATTTCAGAGACAACAGGTGAAATATGTGTCAACGTAGGGAGGCATGAGAAGGGATAGAATATTGATTAGCCAGTTTTTACACTGCTGATAAAGACATACCTGAGACTGGGAAGGAAAAGAGGTTTAATTGGACTTGCAGTTCCACATGGCTAGGGAAGGCCTCAGAATTATGGCAGGAGGTGAAAGGCACTTCTTACATGGTGATGGCAAGAGAAAATGAGGAAGAAGCAAAAGCAGAAACCCCTGATAAACCCATCAGATCTCATGGGATTTATTCACTATGATGAGAATAGCGTGGGAAAAACTGGCCCCCATGATTCAATTACCCCCACCCCAGGTCCGTCCCACAACTCATGGGAATTCTGGGAGAAACAAGTCAAGTTGAGATTTTGGTGGGGACACAGCCAAACCATATGATTCCAACCCTGGCCCCTCCAAATCTCATGTCCTCACATTTCAAAACCAATCGTGTCTTGCCAACAGTCCTCCAAAGTCTTAACTCATTTCAGCATTAACTCAAATTCCATAGTCCAAAGGCTCATCTGAGACAAGGCAAGTCCCTTCCACCTATGAGCCTGTAAAATCAAAAGCAAACTAGTTACTTCCTAGATACAATGGGGGTACAGGTATTGGATAAATATAGCAGTTCCAAATGGGAGAAATTGGCCAAAACAAAGGGGTTACAGGAACCATGCAAGTCTGAAATCCAGTGGGGCAATTAATTTTAAAGCTCCAAAATGATCTTTGACTCCAGGTCTCACATCCAGGTCACACTGATGCAAGAGGTAGGTTCTCATGGTCTTGGGCATCTCCACTCCTGTAGCTTGACAGGGCACAGTCTCCCTCCCAGCTGCTTTCATGGGCTGGCATTGAGTGTCTACAGCTTTTCAAGGTGCACAGTGCAAGCTGTCAGTGGATCCACCATTTGGGGTTCTGGAGGACTGTGGCCCTCTTCTCACAGCTCCAGTAGGCAGTGCCCCAGTAGGGACTCTGTGAGGGGCTCTGACCCACATTTCCTTTCCTCACTGCCCTAGCAGAGGTTCTCCACGAGGGCACCGCCCCTGCAGCAAACTTTTGCCTTGGCATCCATCCAGGCATTTCCATACATCTTCTGAAATCTTGGCAGAGGTTCCCAAACCTAAATTCTTGACATCTGTGCACCCACAGGCTCAATACCATGTGGAAGCTGCCAAGGCTTAGGGCTTCCACCTTCTGTAGCCACAGCCCAAGCTGTACATTGGCCTTTTTCAGCCACAGCTGGAGGAGTTGGGACACAGGGCACCAAGTCGCTAGGCTGCACACAGCAGAGGGACCCTGGGCCTGGCCCACAAAACCACCTTTTCCTCCTAGGCCTCCAGACCTGTGATGGGAGGGGCTGCCATGAAGGTCTCTGACATGGTCTAGAGACATTTTCCATATGGTCTTGGGGATTAACATTAGGCTCCTTGCTACTTATGCAAATTCCTGCAGCCAGCTAGAGTTTCTCCACAGAAAATATGTTTTTGTTTTTTTGTTTTCTATCACATTGTCAGTCTTCAAATTTTCCAAACTCTTATCCTCTGTTTCCCTTTTAAAACTGAATGCTTTTAACAGCACCCAAGTTGCCTCTTGAATGCTTTGCTGTTCAGAAGTCTTTTCTGCCAAATACCCTAAATCATCTCTCTGAAGTTCAAAGTTGCACATATCTCCAGGGCAGGGGCAAAATGCCACCAGTCTCTTTGCTAAAACATAACAAGAGTCACCTTTGTTCAAGTTCCCAAAAAGTTCCTCATCTCCATCTGAGACCACCTCAGCCTGGACTTTGTTCATATCTCTATCAGTATTTTCATCAAAGCCATTCAACAAGTCTCTAGGAAGTTACAAACTTTTCCACATGTTCCTGTCTTCTGAGCCTTCCAAACTGTTCCAATCTCTGCCTGTTACTCAGTTCCAAAGTCACTTCCACATTTTTGGGTATCTTTTCAGCAACATCCCACTCCCGGCACCAATTTACTGTATTAGTCCATTTTCATGCTGCTGATAAAGACATACCTGAGACTGGGAAGGAAAAGAGGTTTAATTGGACTTGCAGTTCCACATGGCTGGGGAAGGCCTCAGAATCATGGCGGGAGGTGAAAGGCATTTTTTACATGGTGGCGGCAAGAGAAAATGAGGAAGAAGCAAAAGCAGAAACCCCTGATAAACCCATCAGATCTCATGAGACTTATTAACTGTCACAAGAATAACATGGGAAAGACTGGCCCTCATGATTCAATTATCTCCCCCTGGGTTCCTCCCACAACCCGTGGGAATTCTGGAAGATAAAATACAAGTTGAGACTTCAGTGGGGACACAGCCAAACCGTATCACCATAGATAGTTCAGTATGTGTGGAACACATAGAGTATAAGGCAGGCAATGATAATTGATGAGCTGAACAAGTATACAGAAGATATATCCTAAAGGAGTTTGTTAAAGAGTTTAAATTTTATCTTCAGGAAAATTGCAAACATCAAATTGTAAGCAGAGGTGTGTTGTATTAGATTTAAGTTTTAGAAAGATCATTCTGACTAAAGAACTACTATAATTGGTAGGGAAAATGGTAGTGAAATATACTATGACAAAGCATTGACATTCTCTAAAAAGATCTCATACACGTATGTAAAAAGATAAACATTGCAAGAGGAGAAAAAAAAGAAGGAGCCAATGAAAAAGTACTCATTGTTATATAAAAATCAGGAAAAAGCAAATTAAAGATGAGATACTATTTTTCACACATAAGATAAAAAGCCTTTAATGATGTCAAAAATGATAAGGTTTAGGGGAAGTAATTTCTTGCAGTGTTATGGGAGTGTGAATTGGTAGAGTCACTTTGGAAGGCAATTTGGCAGTATCTATTAACACAGAAAATGTACTCACCTTATGACTCAGCAGATCCTCTTCTAGATATCTTCATCATAAGTACTCATACGTATGTACAAGAAGATTGGCATAGCATATTCAGAACAGCATTGTGTGGAACAATAAAAATTTAGAAACAATTGTAAAAAGATGATATAAGGTACAAAATGAGATTTTTTCCTTTTTTCTAGAACTAACTATAATATACAGCTAGGAACAAAGGCATTAAGGGCTTCACATTCTTTAAGTACAGAAAACTGTCCCATATAGGGGGACAACCCTTTCCCCTGGAGCCTGCCCACAGGTAACATTTCAGTAGAACTAACACATGACCACCACCGTCCGCCATTCCTACCCCAGGGAGCAGAACTGGGAGGAAGATAAAAGTTTCTGGGAGAGATTCTTCTAATTCCCACAGCCAGGAAAGTAAGGGCCAGGAGAACCCCTGTGATATGGTTTGGCTGTGTCCCCACCCAAATCTCAACTTGAACTATAGTTCCCATAATCCCCATGTGTCATGGAAGGGACCCAGCGGGAGGTAACTGAATCATAGGTGCTGTTACCTCCATGTTCTTCTTGTGATAGTGAATGAGTGCTCATGAGATCGATGGTTTTATAAGAGGAGTTTCACCCTCTTTCATTCTGCACTTCTCTCTTGCCTGCTGTCATGTAAGACATCACTTTGCTCCTCATTCACCTTCCACCATGATTGTGAGGCCTCCCCAGCCATGTGGAACTGTGTGAGTCAATTAAAAAACTTCCCCTTATAAATTACCCAGTCTTGGGTATGTCTTTATTAGCAGCATGAGAACAGACTAATACACCCTAGGAATAGTTCAGAGATATCTAAACAAGAAAAAGAGACTGACATTTTATCTCTGCTTAGATTTTTGGTGAGTCACCAGAGATGCCATGCTACTGGTACAAGGGAACAAACATAAAGGAGAAGTGGCTTAGAGGGGCAGCCATGGAGGTTTGGGACGCTGACAGTGCCCTCCAGTTCCAAGTTCCCATAGGTGTAAAAAGTAGATCCTGTGATGATGAGTATTTTTTCGTGTGTCTCTTCTTTTGAGAAGTGTCTGTTCATATACTTCACCCACTTTTTGATGGGGTTGTTTGTTTTTTTCTTGTAAATTTGTTTGAGTTCTTTGTAGATTCTGGATATTAGCCCTTTGCCAGATGAGTAGATTGCAAAAATTTTCTCCCATTCTGTAGGTTGCCTGTTCACTCTGATGGTAGTTTCTTTTGCTATGCAGAAGCTCTTTAGTTTAATTAGATCCCATTTGTCTGTTTTGGCTTTTGTTGCCATTGCTTTTGGTGTTTTAGTCATGAAGTCCTTGCCCATGCCTGTGTCCTGAATGGTATCGCCTAGGTTTTCTTCTAGGGTTTTTATGGTTTTAGGTCTAACATTTAAGTCTAATCCATCTTGAATTAATTTTTGTATAAGGTGTAAGGAAGGGATCCATTTTCAGCTTTCTACATATGGCTAGCCAGTTTTCCCAGCACCATTCATTAAATAGGGAATCCTTTCCCCATTTTTTGTTTTTGTCAGGTTTGTCAAAGATCAGATAGTTAGAATGCAAATCAAAACCACAATGAGATATCATCTCTCACTGGTTAGAATGGAGATCATTAAAAAGTCAGGAAACAACATTTGCTGGAGAGGATGTGGAGAAATAGGAACACTTTTACACTGCTGGTGGGACTGTAAACTAGCTCAACCATTGTGGAAGACAGTATGGGAATTCCTCAGGGATCTAGAACTAGAAATACCATTTGACCCAGCCATCTCATTACTGGATATATACCCAAAGGAATATAAATCATGCTGCTATAAAGACACATGCACACGTATGTTTATTGCGGCACTACTCACAATAGCAAAGACTTGGAACCAACCCAAATGTCCAACAATGATAGACTGGATTAAGAAAATGTGGCATATATACACCATGGAATACTATGCAGCCATAAAAAAGGATGAGTTCATGTCCTTTGTAGGGACATGGATGAAACTAGAAATCATCATTCTCAGCAAACTATCGCAAGGACAAAAAACCAAACACTGCATGTTCTCACTCATAGGTGGGAATTGAACAATAAGAACACTTGGACACCGGAAGGGGAGTATCACACACTGGGGCCTGTTGTGGGGTGGGGGAAGGGGCGAGGGATAGCATTAGGAGATATACCTAATGCAAGTGACGAGTTAATGGGTGCAGCACACCAACATGGCACATGTATACATATGTAACTAACCTGCACGTTATGCACAGGTACCCTAGAACTTAAAGTATAATAAATATATATATATATATTTAAAAAAAATAAAAAGTAGGTCCTTCCTTGGCCCCCTGACCCAGAGTCAGGAGCCACAGAACTTGTGGATACTGGGCTCTCCTGCTGGGTACTGCAGCAGTGGGAGACCAGAAGGCTGCAGTTCTGGAGGAACACTGTGAGGTGTCAGTCTGTGGGAAGCTGGCCACCACTCTTAGGCAGTGAAATCAGTGAGGTCAGAGAGTGCTCATCACCAACCCAGGAGAGGATCTCCAGGTTGGGCTCTTAAAGAGATGATATGTTTTTAGCCCTTTCTCTCTTCTTGGCCAACACCAGGAGGTAGAAGAAGGGAAAGGAAAAGTGGAAACAAAGTTGGGGATGAGGAGTCAGGAGCAGTCTATTCTGCTCCACCCTCTAAATCCTTACAAACAGAAGTTTATTTGAGTACAGGGATTGGGAGAGAAAGGGAATATTGCTTTGAATCAAATGTGAGATAACAGTGATAACATAAATGTACATTACTGAATCTTAAAGAACTAAAGTGGTACTGGTTTAATAACAGAAACTGACTTTCCTGACTCAAATAAGCTATCTATTAAGGGATCCCACTACTCAGCAGGAGTCCATGGGAGAGAGTTTGACAGAGCATTGTTGTTCATTATTGGGAAAAATAAAATTTTCTCATATACCCTTAGAGAACTGAAACTCCTTTTAAAATAATTACGCAAACTCAATATACTCGGTGTCCAACAATAAGAGAAAGGATAAACAAATCTGTATGTACAGACACTATGAATCCAGATAGGAATGAAGGGGCTCAATATTATCAATACGGAATTTCAAAAACATGTTGACTGAAGAAGTAAAGATTTGAAGAACAATGCAGACACAAGACTACATATATACTTTTTGTAGATGCATTTGTATCCATATGTGGGTATGTATGTATAATTTTTAGAAGTTTCCTTCTCAAACTCATGTTGGTTTTTAATTTGCAGAAGAGGTATAAATAAAAATGGAAGGATCAAAGTTGGGACACTCTAGCTTGACGTACAATGTTCTTTTTTATTAAAAGGGATAGGATAGAATGTCTTCCTATATTACTTGTATAAATGAACCAACTTACAAACATTTAAAATACTGAGAGCAATTTTGCCAAAATAAAAACAGTGGTTAATTCTGTGTGATGAGTATTTGAGTGACTATCATTTTCTTTGAATTTTTAAATATTTTTAAACAACTGTACCCTCCAAGGAAGGAATAAAGGAAGATAAAGAAATAGTAAATTAATTCACAAAAAAACAAAAATGTCAATGTGAAAAATGTTAATCAACCTTATTAGATTATATAAATTCTAATTAAATAACAATGAGATATTATTTCCCAACATATTGATTTTTTAAATTATAATAATCAAGGTAATCATATATGGCAAGTAGGAGTATATATTTGCATATTCCTCTGGGCAGCAATTTGGCAAGAAGTATAATGGACCTTTCAAAGACTTTATGACAGTGTATGCATAAAACATTTCTAAAAGATTATATGGCAAAATATTAACTGCATGAATCTTTAAGTCTAAGAATTATGGATATTTGCTTGTCCATATTAATATGTTTTTCTATAATAAGCATTGTTATTTATGTCATATATATACATATGTACATTCACATATTTAAATATTATACTCTTTCTTAGTAATTCTACATGTAGGAATCTATTGTAAGGAAATAATAGGAGATTTGTTAAAGATTTAGTACAAAAATATCCATGGAAACACTATTCATAACAGCTCAAAACTGGAAACAACCTTCATACATAACAATAATAGAATGTTTAAATACACGTAAACACAACCGCATGATAGAATAGAAAAATAAAAATGTCCTTTATAAAATGGTGTTTTCAAAACACATTGAATTTCATAGGGGAAATTCTTCTGACAGAGTGTTGTGAGAAAGAGAAATGAAAGACAATTAGAGATGAATCAACAGATTGTCAAGGGGTCTAACCAAGTTTAAAATCCATGCATTTGTAAAGGCATCAATCAGGCTAGCAGAAGGATTTTTCTCTGATAGTATTTAATACCTCAGACACAGAAGAACAGAAGACTGGCATCCAGTGGAAAGCTAAACCAGTGCCAAATATAATAAACCCTGTCTTTTCTGGGGCTTTGAGTTGTTGTTTTTAACTACTCGACCAAAAGCACCCCAGTTCTCAAAAGACCAGTCACCAGTAGGTTCTGAAATCCCATTGCCTTGAAAGCACCTCCACCCACCAAACTTGCCGTCCTGCTGTCACATGTAGAAATGACAAGGCTTTGGTGTCTGCAGCAGGCCAATACCTTTGTTTGTGGGTATCTGGAAGAACTTTGAGAACTCTCTGACTGAACTCCCAAGAGTCTGCAAGGCAGAGTATTTACAGGATTACTATTCTTACTGTATTTTCTCAAGCAAGATCCAAAACCAAATATTTCACCTTCTCTGCCATGTCATTGTCCATGCAGAAACATTGAAGTCCCACCCATTTCATTGTCTTTGTTGTTCTAGTTGTTGTTTTGATTTGTCTCGATTTACCTCCATACTAAATAGCTATGTGAGACAAATATTTTAGATTAAACTGAGGACTTTCTGGCAACATGACTGAATTCCATTCATCCAAGGGGGTATGCAAACTATAAACTTTGGACTCAAACTTCCTTCTTTCTTTTGAAGATACTGCAGGGTGCTCACAATCGCCAAACAGAATTCAAGCCAGACACAAATGAAGATCTTCAGGTGAATCTTTCTTTTTTTTTTTTTAATTATACTTTAAGTTCTAGGGTACATGTGCACAATGTGCAGGTTTGTTACATAGGTATACATGTGCCATATTGGTTTGCTGCACCATTAACTCATCATTTACATTAGGTATTTCTCCTAATGCTATCCCTCCCCCATCCCTCCACCCCACGCCAGGCCCCAGTGTGTGATGTTCCCCACCCTGTGTCCAAGTTTTCTCATTGTTCAGTTCCCACCTATGAGTGAGAACATGCAGTGTTTGGTTTTCTGTCCTTGTGATAGTTTGCTCAGAATGATGGTTTCCAGGTGCATCCATGCCCCTACAAAGGACATGAACTCATCGTTTCTTATGGCTGTATAGTATTCCATGGTGTATATGTGCCACATTTTCTTAATCCAGTCTATCATTGATGGACATTTGGGTTGGTTCCAAGTCTTTGCTATTGTGAGTAGTGCCACAATAAACATACGTGTGCATGTGTCTTTATAGTAGCATGATATATAATCCTTTGGGTATATACCTAGTAATGGGATGGCTGGGGCCAATGGTATTTCTAGTTCTAGATCCTTGAGGAATAGCCATGCTGTCTTCCACAATGATTGAACCATTTACACCAACAGTGTAAAAGCATTCCTATTTCTCCACATCCTCTCCAGTATCTGTTGTTTCCTGGCTTCTTAATGATCGCCATTCTAACTGGTGTGAGATGTATCCCACTGTGGTTTTGATTTGCATTTCTCTGACCAGTGATGATGAGTATATTTTCATGTGTCTGTTGGCTGCATAAATGTCTTCTTTGGAGAAGTGTCTGTTCATATCCTTTGCCCACTTTTTGATGGGGTTATTAGATTTTTTTCTTGTAAATTTGTTTAAGTTCTTTGTACATTCTGGATATTAGCCCTTTGTCAGATGGGTAGATTGCAAAAATTTTCTCCCATTCTGTAGGTTGCCTGTTCACTCTGATGGTAGTTTCTTTTGCTGTGCAGAAGCTCTTTAGTTTAATTAGATCCCATTTGTCTGTTTTGGCTTTTGTGGCCATTGCTTTTGGTGTTTTAGTCATGAAGTCCTTGCCCTTGCCTATGTCCTGAATGGTATTGCCTAGGTTTTCTTCTAGGGTTTTTATGGTTTTAGGTCTAACATTTAAGTCTTTAATCCATCTTGAATTAATTTTTGTATAAGGTGTAAGGAAGGGATTCAGTTTCAGCTTTCTACACATGGCTAGCCAGTTTTCCCAGCACCATTTATTAAATAGGGAATCCTTTCCCCATTTCTTGTTTTTGTCAGGTTTGTCAAATATCAGATAGTTGTAAATGTGTTGTGTTATTTCTGAGGCCTCTGTTCAGTTCCATTGGTCTATATATCTGTTTTGGTACCAGTACCATGATGTTTTGGTTACTATAGCCTTGTAGTATAGTTTGAAGTCAGGTAGCGTGATGCCTCCAGCTTTGTTCTTTTTGCTTAGGATTGTCTTGGCAATGCAGGCTCTTTTTTGGTTCCATATGAACTTTGAAGTAGTTTTTTCCAATTCTGTGAAGAAAGTCATTGGTAGCTTGATGGGGATGGCATTGAATCTATAAATTACCTTGGGCAGTACGGCCATTTTCACGATATTCATTCTTCCTATCCACGAGCATGGAATGTTCTTCCATTTGTTTGTGTCCTCTTTTATTTCGTTGGGCAGTGGTTTGTAGTTCTCCTTGAAGAGGTCCTTCACATCCCTTGTAAGTTGGATTCCTAGGTATTTTATTCTCTTTGTAGCAATTGTGAATGGGAGTTCACTCATGATTTGGCTCTCTATTTGTCTGTTATTGGTGTATAGGAATGCTTGTGATTTTTGCACATTGATTTTGTATTCTGAGACTTTGCTGAAGTTGCTTCTCAGCTTAAGGGGATTTCAGGCTGAGACTATGGGGTTTTCTAAAGGATACAATCATGTCATCTGCAAACAGGGACAATTTGACTTCCCCTTTTCCTAATTGAATATCCTTTGTTTCTTTCTCTTGCCTGATTGCCCTGGTCAGAACTTCCAACACTATGTTGAATAGGAGTGGTGAGACAGGGCATCCCTCTCTTGTGCCAGTTTTCAAAGGGAATGCTCCCAGTTTTTGCCCATTCAGTATGATATTGGCTGTGAGTTTGTCATAAATAGCTCTTATTATTTTGAGATACGTTCCATCAATACCTAACTTATTGAGAGTTTTTAGCATGAAGGGCTGTTGAATTTTGTCAAAGGCTTTTTCTGCATCTATGAGATAATCATGTGGTTTTTGTCATTGGTTCTGTTTATGTGATGGATTACATTTATTGATTTGCATATGTTGAACCAGCCTTGCATCCCAGGGATGAAGCCAACTTGACCTTGGTGGATAAGCTTTTTGATGTGCTGCTGGATTTGGTTTGCCAGTATTTTATTGAGGATTTTCACATCAGTGTTCATCAGGGATATTGGTCTGAAATTATCTTTTTTTGTTGTGTCTCTGCCAGGCTTTGGTATCAGGATGATGCTGGCCTCATAAAATGAGTTAGGGAAGATTCCCTCTTTTTCTATTGATTGGAATAGTTTCAGAAGGAATGGTACCAGCTCCTCTTTGTACCTCTGGTAGAATATGGCTCTGAATTTGTCTGGTCCTGGATATTTTTTTTTGTTCGTAGGCTATTCATTGAGAATCTTTTTTTGAAATTTGAACTGTTACTTTAGGTTCAGGGGTACATGTGCAGGTTTGTTGTATAGGCAAACTCATGTTGTGGGGTTTTGTTGTACAGATTATTTCATCACCCAGGTGCTAAGCTTAGTACCCCATAGTTAAGGCAAATTCATGTTGTGGGAATTTGTTGTACAGACGATTTCATCACCCAGGTACTAAGTCTAGTACCCAATAGTTATTTTTCCTAATCCTTTCTCTACTTCCACCTTCTATCCTCAGGTAGGCCCCCATATGTGTTGTTCCCCTCTTGGTGCCCATGAGTTCTCATCATTTAGCTCCCAGTTACAAGTGAGAACATGAAGTATTTGATTTTCTGTTTCTGGGTTAGTTTGCTAAGGATAATGGCCTCCTGCTCCATCCATGTCCCTGCAAAAGACATGATCTCATTCTTTTTTATGGCTGCATAGTATTCCATGATGTATATGTACCACATTTTCTTTATCCAGTCTATCATTGATGGGCATATAGTTTGATTTCATGTCTTTGCTATTGTGAATAGTGCTGCAATGAACATTCACACGCATGTGTCTTTATTGTAGAACAATTTATATTTCTTTGGGTATATACCCAGTAATGGGATTGCTTTTGTTTGTTTGTTTTAGGTCTTTGAGGAATTGTCGCACTGCTTTCCACAATGGATGAACTAATTTATACTGCCATAAACAGTGTGCAAGTGTTCCCATTTTCCACAACCTCAGCAGCATCGGTTATTTCTTGACTTTTCAATAGTAGCTACCCTGATTGATGTAAGATGGTATCTCACAGTGGTTTTGATTTCCATTTCTCTAATGATCAGTGATATTGAGCTTTTTTTCATGTTTCTTGGCCACATGAATGCCTTCTCTGGAAAAGTGTCTGTTCACATCCTATGCCCAACTTTTAATGGAGTTGTTTGTTTGTTTTTTTTGTAAATTTTTTTAAGTTATTTATAGATGTCAGATATTAGGCTTTCGTCAGATGCATAGTTTGCAAATATTTTCTCCTGTTCTGTAGGTTGTCTGTATACTCTGTTGATAGTTTCTTTTGCTGTACAGAACTCTTTAGTTTAATTCGATCCCACTTGTCAGTTTTTGCTTTTGTTGCGATTGCTTTCAGACTCTTCATCATGAAGTTTTTTCCTGTTTTTATATCCAGAATGGTATTGCCTAGGTCATCTTCCAGGGTTTTTAAAGTTTGGGGTTTTACATTGAAGTCTTTAATCCATATTGACTTGATTTTTGTATTGGTGTAAGATAGGGGTTCAGTTTGAATTTTTTTCATATGGCTAACCAGTTATCCCTGCACCATTTATTGAATAGGGAGTCCTTTTCCCATTGCTTGTTTTTGTCATCTTTGTCAAAGATCAGATGGTTGTAGGTATATGACCTTATTTCTGGGCTGTCTATTCTATTCCATTGGTCTATGTATCTGTTTTTGTACCAGTACCATGCTGTTTTGGTTACTGTAGCCCCATAGTATAGTTTGAAGTCAGGTAATGTGATGCCTTCAGCTTTGTTCTTTTTGCTTAGGATTGCCTTGTTTATTCGGGTTCTTTTTTGTTCTATATGAATTTTAAAATAGTTCTAGTTCTGTGAAGAATGTCATTGGTAGTTTGATAGGCACAGCATTGAATCTGCAAGTTGCTTTGGGCAATATGGTTATTTTAATGATATTGAATCTACCTATCCATAAGCATGGAATGTTTTTCATGTTTCTGTAATCTATTTCTGTAATTTGTTTCTGTAATCTCTTATTTCCTTAATCAGTGTTTTGTAATTCTCATTATAGTGATTTTTCACCTCGTTGATTTGCTCTATTTCTAGGTATTTTATTCTTTTTATGGCAATTGTGAATGGGATTGTGTTCCTGATTTAGCTCTCAGGTTGGCTGTTGTTGGCGTATAAAAATGCTAATAATTTTAGTACATCAATTTTTTGTCCTGAATCTTTACTGAAGTTGTTTATCAGCTGAAAGAGTGTTTGGTCCAAGACTATGAGGTTTTCTAGATATTGAAGTATGTTGTCTACAAACAGGGATAGTTTGACTTCCTCTCTTCTTATTGGGGTGCCTTTTATTTCTTTCTCTTGCTTGATTGCTCTGGCCAGGACTTCCAATATTATGTTGAATAGAAGTAGTGAGAAAGGGCAAACTTGTCTTGTGCCAGTTTTTAAGGGGAATGCTTCCAGCTTTTGTCTATTCAGTATGGTGTTGGCTGTAAGTTTGTCATTGATGGCTCTTACTATTTTGAGGCATGTTCTTTCAATACCTAGTTTATTGAGAGTTTTTAACATGTAGGGATGTTGAATTTTATCAAAAGCATTTTCTGAATCTATTGAGGTAATCGTTTTTTTGCCTTTAGTTCTGTTTATGTGATGAATCACATTTCGAAGCACGTATTCTAGTATTTTTTAATAGTTTCCAGTCTTATATTTAAGTCTTTAATCCATCATGAGTTAGTACTTATATATGGTTAGTGATAGGGACCCAGTTTTATTCTTCTGCATATGACTATCCAATTTCCCTAGCACTATTTATAGGGTGTCCGTTCCCCCAGTATATGTTTTTGTCTTTGTCAACTTTGTTGAAGGTCAGTTGACTTTAGGTATGTGGCTTTATTTCCAGGTTCTCTATACTGTTCCATTCATTTGTGTGTGTATTTTTATCCCAGTACTATGCTGTTTAGGTTACTATAGCCTTGTAAAATTTGAAGTCAAGTAATATAATTTAAAAAAAATTAAAACAATGCACATATTATGTTCAAGTCTCACCCTTTAGTATACTGATTCAAAATTCTGTGAGGCAAATAGTTGTTTTAGTACAGTTGTGTTAATAAAGGCTAATCTAGTTACCTTGCCATATTTCTCCTTCAGAAAAAGATTTATAGCCATATTCTAGGAGATATTCTACTTTCAGAGCTGGCCCTAACACTTTGATCTTGGACTGGGGCTCCTAGCTGGGTCCTACTTTTAGATGAGCCTATATAAAGTCCCCTAAGCTTTGGTTTACCTCTCCTACTTCAGAGTTTACACAGAGAATTCGCAGAATACTTCAAGTGCTGCCACCTCCTTAATGATCACTTCATATTCCATAAGCTCCTCAACATCTTCCCACTGCAGAATAACTGTGGTTTCTGCTCCTACCAAGCCCCCACATAACTAAACCTCATCATCAAGAGCACCCATAGCTCTCTGGAGTTTGGGCCCATCCTGACTCTGTACTTTTGGATACCAAAATTCCAAAACCACTATGAACAGCATGTACTTGGCTCTGCTTACAAAGAAGATTCAAATGCATGCCATTAATTTACACATTCAGTTTTCTGAATATCCATGACTTATTCCTCACTTCTTTCTGTTGATTTCCCAAGTTGCCACGCAGCCTGAACTGTCATGTCCATATGAGTCACTTTAGCCGAATACATATTCCAGTATTACTGAACTCACATCTTTATCCTTGTCACTGCCATTTTAAGATAATGAGTAATTTGAACATGTTTATAGGATGAAGGGAAGAAGTTAGTAGAGGACAAGAGAATGAAGAATCAGAAAATATGGGAAATACTGATGAAACTGAATTCCTCTTTGTGGGATGGAATTAAACCTGGAGCAAAAGTAGAATTGATATCACACAGCATTGGGAATAAAATGTGCTTAGGGAAAGACTGTTGAGCATTGAATTCTGAATCTCCCAATTATGTTCTTGGCTGTTCACTTAACACTAACTCTCTTCATTACACCTCAAGGAAAATTAATGGACAAGAAAAATAAAGGGACCTGGCTTCATTATCATTCCTTCTATTTTCTGATTTTGTATCCTCTCTTCCTCTACTAGTTCCTTCATGACAGTCTAAAATCATGTTCAAGTTATTTATTATCTAATTTGACAACTAGAATCACAGCAAGGGCAAAGATGTGACTTGGGTAAAACACAGGTAAATGCTGTCATTTGATTACTACGAGGCTTTGATTCAAAAGCTCAGCACAGTAGCCTGTTTGGCTGGAGTTGTCCTTATGTAAAATTTTTTGCTTGGCTAAAGATGAGCCTGAAACCTTGAAGCCAAACAGATTGAACCCCCTTTGTTTCTGTCTCTATAAACTCATGCCTGAATTCTAAGCCGCTCTGTCATAAAATTCTGATGAAAGGAAAAAGTGGTCCAAGCAGAACCTGTAGCCAGGGAGAAGAGACAAGCAAAATAATATAAGAGAGTTTACAAATGCCTAGAGCAGAGATGATATAGGCTTTATGCCACGCAACTTTGTAATAGAAGGGGCAGCATCCAAAGCTTCTGGGCTCCAGGCTTTGTGGGGAAAATCCAGAGGGAACAAAGAAGAGCAGAAGAGAAAGAGAGAAGGATGTCAGAATCTTTATCCAAGGATTTCTTCCAAAGAAGGAAAGAGACACAAGAGAAACAAAAACCTAAAGCTGAGTTTTCTTTAGAAAGCTCTTGGGCAAAAGAAGATACAGACTTATTTACATTCTTCCTAAGTCTCCATCCTTTGAAAAAGTATAGTCCAGTGAGGTTCTTGGAACTGACAATTTAAGGCATTTTTTTTTTGTCCTCCAGAGGAGTTGTTGTAAACTGCTACTTGTCTGACAAGTAGATGTTAACCTTTTCCTCAGACGTAATAGGAAAAGAAATAAGTTTAGGTGAGACTGTTGGTAAAAGTTGAAGCCAACCATATAGTTCTTAGAATGAGTTTGGAAACATGTCTTACTCTAACAGCCATATTACAGGAAAAGTACAAGTGTATCCAAATTACTTTTTTTGAGGTTTAAGGGATTTATTTTTTAAAATTACAAGTAATTGCACTTGATGAAAACCAAAGCCATCAACTATAGAGACTATGCTTTAACTCTGACTTAGGTTCCTGCTATACAGAGAAGAACCTACCAGGAAATGGGGTGGCAGGTGCAAGTGAAAAAGCATCATTAAAGTCCGAGGTCTAGGGCAGGATGGGAATTGGGCTCAGGGCAGCCTCAGCCACAGCTACCCCTGCAGCCACACTGAAGGCCCTTGATGATCACTCCCACATGCAGCTTCAAGCCCAGCAAATGAACTGAGTTCCAGAGTTGGCATCTTGAATGTATCATAGGCAGCACAGGTCCACATAACCTTCTCTGTTCCATTTGGCAATCAGACTTTCATCTGCATAGGCTTCTTTTAATGTGGAATTTATATAGCTATTGGCCTGTGACTTTCTGTTTTCAAAAGAGGTTGTATATGTTGCAAGTTTTCTGAAGATCAGTTTCTGAAAATGGCCAGAGATTTTCACGTTACTCTTTCCTTTATAAGGTTCAGTTTTAGCTTCTTTCATCTTCTAACTCATCCAGTGTCAGCTCAACAAACCCTTAGCCACCTAGAAGAACTTCCCAGCTTCCTTTGACTTTGAGGATTTTTTTTTTCACAAGATGATTTGCAAAGATGCTATGTCATTTGGAAAGTCACATTCTCTCTGTGATCATTATTCTCCTCATTGGATGTCTATCACCTTCATCTACCATTTCACAATCAAAACATATATTTTTTAAATTAATTAAAGCACATTCAAGGTTAGCCTTATAATAATCTCCATGTCACCAATTAATAGCTTTCTGGAGTGGAAAAGCAAATAGTAAAGTTAGTGTTCTGTTCATAAAAGAGGTTTCCTTCTTATAAAATCAGGAAAGCTGGGGCTTTTCTGAGTCTCAAGCCCAGCCCAAGGGAGTGGTTTCTGCAACACCATGATCATTATTTGTGTAGCTTTTTATAAAAAAAGAATGGATCTAACACAACCATCAGAAATTTATAAATGAGAAGCAGAGAAATAAGGTGATTTACCACATGTCAAGGAGTAAATTAAAGGTAGAAAAGGGATTAGATTCTCAGGAACTCCAGTTTCAGCCATTTCCACTATAAAGCTGTACTATGTAAAAAGTTAACCAAAACGTGGGAATGATATAAAGTAGCAAAGTGAAGGGTAAGAGTTGGCTTGTCAAAGCTTGGTTAGAATGGAGAGTTAGAACTTCAAATTTCTCCAGGTCTCCTACCCAAACCCCATAATGATAACTTGTCCCTGTAAACTAAATTGTCTAATATATTTTGGACTCTTAGAATTAGAGAACACTTAATATGTATTCTGAGTAATAAGAAAGAGCTTTTGATTTTTGCTTTGACCTGTCATTTATTTTAATTTGACTAAGCCACTCTTAACACATAATTCAGATAATGGTGAAATGTCAGTACATTTCCCTATTCAGACAGCTCCTTAATGTGCTGTTCATTCGTTCTCTACATTACCATAAGAAAAGCCATTCAATTTACCAAAGGAACAACAACCAGTGGAAGCGCCAGTCTTCCTATAAGTGAGAAAATCATTAGCTTTTCCCACCAAGTAATTATTGCCAATATCTCTAGTGAGTAGCAAATTCCCCTTCACAAAGCTATTATTACTGTCCTTCTGAGGTCAGAGGCATTAAGATTGAGGAGTAGGAATGACATATTTCAATGTAACCTTTAAAAGTCCCCTTTGAAAGATTTTGTGTAAAAGAAAAATCTCCAAAGACCTGAACTATTGCAAGTCAGTAAACAGTCACTAGTCATTCCCTTTGAAGTCTCCCCTTAGGGGCAATTTAATGAGTGAGAAGAAGAGCATTTGTTGGGTTTCCTACTTGATCTTTTGATCTCCTCATAAGCAGGTTCATAACAGATTTGTCTCCAAAACACAGGGTGAAGGAAAAGCCCTGTTACTGGTTATTGCTGTCATAAAATTAAGCAACATTAATAACTGCAGCTTATACTATATGTTTATGAAAAAAATTAGACAAAGTGTCTCACTGGTTATTGACAACAACCCTGAGAACAAAGGTGGTGCTATTACTACCATTTATAAATGAAGACTCAGGCAGGTAGACTGGGACTGAAAATAGATTACATACTGATTATGCATCAAGTTCTGTTTGCAGCAATTTTTGGTACTGATGGGCATTCTCCAAACCTGGAACAATATTTCACTATGATAATTACAGCCTACAGCTGGAGGTTACTAATTTTTGCTCATTTATCTTACAAAATAATCTTGAAAACTGTGTAACCTATCATACAGTTTTATATTATGACCAAACATTTCTATCATAAGATCAAATAACTATAAATTACATAATTCCTAGCATATTGTAAATATTTACTTTTTTAAATAATAGTTTCTTTGTGTTTTTAATAGAGCCAAAGGAATTTAAATCCTGATTCTCTGACACGTCTTTATCCATTTATATATTACATGAAATAGGTCTTCTGTAACATTTAGAAAATTGCATCATTTCATTTCCTTTTGAATACATATACTTCTTTCACTTTCTAAATGAATTTTGCCCTTCTGTAGTATATTTGTCTATACAAAATATTGTTATATTGTCATTTGATCATACATTTTGTAATGAAAACATATAGCTGCACACTATATTTTTTGAATTTTCTATAATCATAGAAATCATGTTAAATCCATGCCCTTGGATTAAAACATCAACATTTATTAGTAAAAAATGGATTTCATAAAAATATTAACATTAATAAAGAATTTTTAATATAAATATTAAAATTTTATTTAAAATTCATTCCAATGAGGTGGAAGGGGGTTATGGTAGACAGCATAATAACCCATTCGCAAATGTTCATGTTCTAATCCCCATAATCTGTAATTATGTTACTTTACATGGTAAAAGGACTTTTCAGATGCAATTAAAGATCTTGAGATGGAGCCATGATCCTGGATTATCTGGGAGGATCCAACATAATCACAAGAGTCCTTATAAGAGGAGACAAAAGGCTCAGAGGCAAAAAAAGAAGCTGTGATGACACAGCAGGTATTGGAACGATGCACTTTGAAGATTGAGATGAGCCAAGGAATGCAGGTGATCTCTGGGAGCTGGAAAAGGCAAGGAAAGGGATTCACCTCTGGGGCGTTCAGAAGGAACACAGCCTTGCAGATACTTGGATTTTAGCCTTGTAAGACTCATTTAGACACCTAACCTGCAGAACGGTAAGATGTTGAGTTTCTGCTGTTTTAAGCAAAGAAGCTTGCAGTAATTTGTTACAGCAGCTATAAGAAACTAATACAGACAATTACATAAAAGTATGTCTTTTTATCTTTGGATGATTATCATTTATTACTAGAATAAGACAGGATTGAACATTCACTTTATGCCTACTTTTCAATTTATACACGTAAATTATATATACTATATATACTCAATTTATATGAAGTATACACACACACACACACACACACACATATGGAAAGTCAGCATAAAATGGATATACATATATGCCAGAAGAAGTCTATTCCTAAAGATAGAAATTGAGCAATGGTAGTCATTCCTTTGAACCTCTTCTGAGTTATACAACAAAAATTACAAACTGATATAAGATCAAAAGGTGTCTTTAATGACCTATCAGTTAGCATTTTAATTGTGTCATACTGTGGTCAGGGCTAGGGGGAGACAAGCAAGGAGGCACTCTTTTGGGGTCATGCAAGAGCAGGGTGGGCACTTGCATGGCTCTGAAATTGAATGCCTTCTTAAGATTTTCTCTCAAAGTGTCTCGTTTACCTCACCCTGGTCATGAAGTTGGGTCCTACTTGAATTTTATAAGAAACAAAGAACCACAACACAATAGAACAACAATACACATCTGAGATGTTTATCAAAAAAATATACCAAGACTAATACATGTCTATTATGTTTTTTCTGGCAACTTTTAATTTACAGACATCTGACTTAATTTGATAGACTTAGATTACTGGGAAAAAATAAAATAATGTTAATTTTAATGCTTTTTAAAAATATTACATTTTGGATTAAGAGCTTTTATGTTTTCTTGTGCTTGAAATATATTTTTGAAAATGTTGGAGCTGAACATTTGGTTCATGGGAAATGCCTGCATATAAATTAATTATCAAAAACAATTAGGCAAATAAGACATATTTTATGTCAGAAAGAATGTCATTATGTATCTACTTTTAACTTTTTTAATTACTCAATTTTTAATTCAGATAAACTTGTCAATATATATCCCCATGATGACTATTTTACTTCTTGATCCTAAATTAGTCTGGGACAGCAGGCATTGGGGGATCAAGTAGCTAAGATATTTAGTCAGTATAAGGGCAATGACAATTATAAGAATTTAGGAGGAAGATGTCTTATTTTTACAGCAGTATAGAACAGGAGAACGGAACTGGAGAACGTAGATTCTAGCAGTTAATTGCAATTTAAGGCATGCTTTCAAAGCTACAGTCTCTATATCAGATTTAAAGAAGACTCATATCCTGAAACTGCAGAAAATACCTAATTTATGGTGCTTATAGAACCGAGATCTAGGGGCAGCCAAGGAGGGTACTAATCACTATGTATAGGGAGAGTGAGAGGGAGAGGAAGAGGAAGCAGAAGCAAAAGACTTAGATCAGCCGTGACAACAAAAAAAATGTAGGGTTTCTTGTTTTTAGGTTGAAGTCAGTTCATGAAGCCAGAACCCATTGATCAAAGTGGAGGATGGTTGCTTTTGAAAAAGACCACAAGTATATGCAATAAGTATTCCTTTTCTCAAATTCTTCAGTTTCCCAGGTGATTGTGCATTAGAGATGTTTTAAACTATGAGATACTGTGAGATATAACCTCTTAGGTTTACAGTGGGACTTATAAAGGTCAGGTGATTAGGACTGAGACCAGGGTAAGGTGAATGAGATGCATAGGAAACAAATGTTAAGAAAGCACTCACTCTCAGTGTTATGCAAGTGCAGGGTTTGTACTTGCACAGCCCTGAAAATAATTTTCTCCTCAGATTTTGTTCCCTAAGTGTTTTGCTTGCCTCACCTAATTCTTGGCCCTGCATGTAGCATGGAATTTTGAACCCAGTCTCTCATATTATATCCAATTCATGTGAACCCACCTTGTGGTTATCTTCAGGTTTCTTACATGTAAAATTAGGATTGATATACGTAACACCTGGCAGGAACTTATACTGCTTTTCTGATTTGTGGAGTAAGGGCCATCATAAAAGAGTCACGTGGAAAGCCCTCAACATGCCCTATTTCTCCTGTGCCAAGAAAATAAAGGAAACAGAGCAATTCAGGAAAAACTGAAGATTAGGATCACTAAAATTTAACAAATACAAGAGACTTACTATACCCATATTTAATTCATCTCTCTAGTCTCTGCAAAAAAGCAGATGAATTGTAGAAAATGATAGTGAAATACTATAAACATAACCAAGTGTTGGCTCCAATTTCAGACGCTGTTCAAAATGTGGCCTAGTCTTTACTGTAATAGATTAACACAATTTATGTTGCATAATTTATAGTAACTTAGTAAATGATGGTTTTTCTTGTTATCCATCATCAGGAAGACTCAAAAATTGTTCACCATTACACAATAAAGACAACAATACACTTCCGTCTTTTACTCTCTTGGTCCAAGGCAATGTAATTTTCTTCTCTTTGTCATAAAGTAGTTCTATGGGAACCTTACTCATCTTGAAGTTCTTCACAGAATGAGAATTTGACCCAATCAGTAGAGAATGAATGTGGTAAAGTTTTCAAGGGTCATATATGGTCCAGAAGATACAGAGATATTCCCTCTGAGGTCAATGCAACTGTTACACTTCACAACTCTCACAGCACATTATTAGCTTTTTGAAGGAGGGCAGGGCATTTTGGAGACAGCATTCATCATACTTAGAAAACTGCTCCAATCCATGTATTGAATGAAGAATCCTTCAAGTTTCAAGTATGGTCAAGAACAAAGGAAATATTTGCAGCATGTTTAGGATACAGTATAATCTGTCCAACCTCAAATCATAGAATGCATTAGATTCAATAGTGCTAGACCAGTTTCTCAACCTTAGTACTATTCACATTTTGAGCTTGATTATTTTTTGTTGTTGTGGAAAAAGAAGTATCCAGTGTATGGTAGGATGTTTAGCAGCTTCTCTGGTTTCTACCCACTGGATGCCAGTAGCAATCCCCATTCAAGTTATGACAATCAAAAACATCTCTAGATAGCGACAACTTCCTCCTGGGAGATAAAATAGCCCCCAGTTGAGAAATACTGTGCTAGAGTGACACATAAGGATCCTTATCTTGTCAAACCCCAATAGAAGATAATAGAGTACAGATCTCTTGGTTTCTGGAGTAAAATTACGCCCTCCACATCACAAGATTACTTTTGGTTTGAAAAAATAACCTTGGCATGCTACTTGAATCTAACTGAGACTGAGTATTTGAATATGGAATGCCAAATGAATACATGGCCTGAGAAGCCTATTCTGATGTTAGGGCTATCAGATCCATTTTATCAGATAATATTTGTGGGCACAGCAAAAATCCATTATGTAGAGAAGTCATACATTCAGGATCAGGCTTGAGTATATACTGATGATATAATTAAATTACAGAAATAGGTGGTCTATGGCATCTACCTCTGATGCACTGATACTTCTTGCTTAAAGCACACCAATTGCACCATAGAATGGGGATTCCCTATGGCCAACTGATGGATGCTGACTTGGGCATCATTCAAAAATGTATTTAAGTAATGCTTATCAATTGCTGGGAATTGACATCTACATTACAGCCCCATTTAGTAAGGATTGTAGCATTGGGAAATCCTTCTTGTAGTCAGGGGTATGAACAACACAGTTGACTACCCACTTCATTTGCTGGGAATTGACATCTACATTACAGCCCCATTTAGTGAGGATTATAGCACTGGGAAATCCTTCTTGTAGTCAGGGGTATGAACAACACAGTTGACTACCCACTTCCTTTGGAGGGAGCTTGGTCTGAGGTTAGAATGTGCAATGACTTTTGGGAAAAGGCAACTAGCCTACTAGTGTTCCAGGAGTAATAATACTGAAAAATGAAGGATGAGAAAGCCTTTAGAAGAAGTATGTGAGTGAGAATTTTGGAGTAGGCACACAGCATGCAAAATTTTGTGTTTCATATTAATCACCTAAACGAACTCAGGAATTTCTCAACAGCCAGTTTGACATGATGACATGTCCCATGGGTATCAGCCAGTCTTTCATCTTAACTGCCTCAGGGCTCACATAATGGCCTCATGAGCCAACTTAACATGAAGATGAATGGTATGCACAGGACCAAGAGCATCACCTCTTTTCCAACAATGTCACAGCTGCTGTTCAAGCCCCAACTGCCTACAGTACAGAATGACACTGTGCACTCAATATTGCAACACGCCTTGAAAACAATAGCCGGTTGCTTTTTTTAGTCTGTTCTCACATTGCTATAAAGAACTACCTGAGACTGGGTAATTTATAAAGAAAAGTTTAATTGACTCACAGTTCTGCAGGCTGTGAAGGAAGCACAGCTGCTTCTGTTTCTGAGGAGAACCTCGGGAAGCTTCCAATCATGGCAGAAGGCAAAGGGGGAGCAAGCATCTCCAATGGCAGGAGCAAGAGAGAGAGGGGATGCTATACACTTTTAAACAACCAGATCTCACAAGAACTTACTATTGAAGCGGCGTCACTGTCTGGGGTAATACCCGAGGTTCGTTGTCTCACAGCCATGGAAAACTAGGACACAGACACACCAGAGTGAGGTTAAGAGCAGAAGTTTAATAGGAGAAAGAAAGAAAGAGCTCTCTGAGCAGAGAAGGGTCCCGGGGAAAACGGGTCACTGCTTCCACAGTGAAATGCAGAAGGTTTTATAGATGAGCTTGAGGGGACGATGTCAGATTTACCTAGGGCACAAAAGATTGGTCTAACCAGGTGTGCCATTTGCATAGCATCCAAAGAATTTGGCCACCCCACCCTAACATTTGATTATGCAGATGGGTTCTCTGCCTGGCCAGTGCCATGTTGCCTGTTTCTTTACTGTACACGTGGTGACAAAGAAAAGGGAAGATGGAGCCTCCATGCTGAACATACCTGGATTCCAGGTAGCCCTTCTCAGATTACAGACTAACTTCATTGTATACTCCCTGAGCAAATGCCATGACCCTTTAAAAAGTATGCCTCTAATGTTCTTTAAAATACCTCTGCTTTTATTAATATATTGTAATATTTTTACACATTGAATATGCCTTATGATTCAATGTATCTTAAAAAATACATTGATATTTTCACACACCAACTTTTCTTATGAAGTCTGCCTAATCCTGATAACAAAAGATAGGGACGTTAAATGAAAAGTATAGACTTCTTCTCTAATGAAATTATGTGCCAAACTTCTGAAAGAAGGAAGAGAAAAGGAAAGAAGACAGAAGGGAGGAAGAAGAGAAAAATCAAATACAGTGATATCATAACATGGGAGATTCAAAATCAAGCAACTCACCATATGAACAACTAAAGCAGAAAAACATATAATAATCTCAATAGACACAGAAAAAATCATTTAATAAAACCAACAATCATTCATGATGCACTCTCTAAAACTGAGAATAGAAGCATGTTATTAACAAAATATAAAAAAAAAAACTTCATTCTGAATGGTGAAATAAAGATCACTTTCCTTCTGAAATTGTGAGGAGATAAAATGCTTGTTTACAGTCACTTCTAGTAAATATTATTTAAAAGGACCTGATGAAATAAAACTGTCCTATTCACAGATGATATTATTATATACATAGAAAATTCAAAAGAATGTACAGAGTAAAACTATTACAAATAAAAAGTACATTTGATGAGGTGTTTGGACAAAAGGGCAATATTTTTAAAAATCAACTGTATTTTTAAATACTAACAACAAATATAGAACATGAGTATTTTAAAGATACATATTATTATATGTATAATAGTATCAAAAATCTAGGAATAAATCTGTGAATTATGTGCAAGACTTATGTAGAACACTAAAAACATGCATGATTAAGAGAAATTAAAGAAGATCTAAGTTAATTGTGATTTGCCATGCTCTTCAATTATAACTCTTGTAAAGATTTTAATTTTTACTTCATAGGTTTATATATTTAATGTAATCCCGAACTCAGTTTTTATGGTGGAAATAAATAAGTGGATAAGATACATGCAAACATACAAAGGACTAAAACTGGAGGACTTACTCTATTGGATATTGAATTTTCATAATGCTACAGTATTTCAGATAGTACAAAGGCAGACAGACAAATGTAGTGTATTAGTCCATTTTCACACTTCTGATAAAGACATACCTGAGACTGGGCAGTTTACCAAAAAAGAGGTTTAATTAGACTTACAGTTCCATGTGGCTGTGGAAGCCTCACAATCATAGCAGAAGGCAAGGAGGGGCAAGTCATGTCTTACATGGATGGCAGCAGGCAAAAAAAGAGAGCTTGTGCAGGGAGACTTCCATTTTTGAAACCATCAGATCTTGTGAGACTTATTCACTAGCATGAGAACAGGATGGGAAAGACCTGACCTCATGATTCAATTACTTCCCACCAGGTTCCTCCCACAACACACAGGAATTGTGGGAGTTACAATACAAGATGAGTTTTGGGTGGGGACACAGCCAAAACATATCATGTAACAAAAGAGAGAGTCCAGAAATATGCCTATAAAAGTGCACCAATATATGACAAAAATAACAATGCAGCACAGTGGCAATATGATAGTCTCTACAATACAGAGATGGGTCAATTGTATGTGCATCAAATAAATATTTACCCTCACTCCTCCAGATCAACTGGAGAGAAAAATGAGACAGTTAAAATAATACAGCTTCTAAATAAAATATGCTAGAGCATCTTCATTTCTTAGAATATGAAAATAAGGCTTATTTGTAGTGTTTTAAAATTAAGAATTAAATAGTCTAACAATACTACATGTCAGCAAGGATGTGGTTTAACTGAAACTGGAGTAGTTATGTCAATATTTAGAATGACTCTAAAAAATTGGATATGTCAGAATGCACTAAAAGCTCAACAAAATTCTAGGACTATATTCAACAGAAATGTATGAATAAACCAAAAGACATGCATAAAAATGTATATATCTCATCACCATTATTAAAAGCCAAATAATTGAAAGAAAGACAAATATATGTCATCCACAAAGCAATTAATTTTATATTTATACAATAGGATTTATAGAAAATGAGAATGAAATTTGCAACAAAAAACAACATAGGTGAAACTCATAAACATAACATTGAGTTAAATCAACTATATTCTATTTATATAAATGTTAAAAACAGGCAAAAGTAGTATGTTGTGTTTGAAGTCACCACTGAACTTGGTCCTCTTCCAGGTTGCCCTAAAGCTTTTCAGGGATTTTAAAATGAACTTTCAGTCAATTCTCCTACTACATTATTCTCCAAACCCAAATTTTCTAAGATTGATAAATTTCCTCACCTTCCTTTTCTAACCTGAAAACTAAAATTTAACTAGAATCCATGTGGTCTGATAAAACATTTTGTGGTATTCTGGTCAGAAGTTCTCGGTTTAATCCTGACCTCACCACTTATTAGCTAAATAATTCTTGTCAATATCTTTGAAATCAAAAAGCCCCAGATCACTCACTTATATGACAGAAACATTAATCTCTGCCTTCTTGTCATTCCACAAATGTTTCAGAATCAGTTTTAGGGCCAGAATGGACTTTAGAATCCTCTGGCTCAATAGCTTCATTCTACAAACTGGGAACAAGGGGTACAAAGATCTGGGTTCGCTTATCCAAATTCACATTACTATAATAGCATATTAAAAATTAGAAAGTAATGGGTGTAACTGGGCTCACCTCCAAGCCACAGTTTGAGTACAGTTCTGCTTTACTTGTCTTGCATGCCTTTGAGTCAGCCATCTATACAGGGCCTCTTTGCATTATGGTGATGCTGAACTGTAAGAGTCAAGCCCAACTATTTTCGTAGCCCAAAGATATCTAGGTATAGGCCTGAGATAGTCACCCAACCATAGTGCCTTAATCTGAACAGGACAATGATATCTGTGAATATCAGTGAAATGAGAATACATATAATTGGATTTCATTTCCTGCTCAAGCCTATTTCTGTAAGCTTCAAATGTGGCATTGGAGTGTAGGATGCCCTCATGAAATGCAATCAACACTCATTTCCTTTTCCTTGTTGAAAGCTAAACCAAGGCTTGAAATGGGGAACCAGGTAGTTGTGTTTCATTTATATAAATGTAGTGTGAAAGCCGGGTAATATTGGAAGTTCTATAGTAGAGGAAATTGACCAGCCAAAAGAGCCAAACACAAATTTATGTCATCAATTCAAGGATTGAGGTCAGGGATCACAAATAGATTTTGATTCATATACCTATTCTAACTTACTTGAAATGGCTTCTTGGATTTCTGGGTTAAGAAGAATTCTGAGGCTATGTTCAGGCTAAGTGAAAAATGGAGCCATCATCAATTACAGATAGCAGTTGTGTAGAAGGGTGATGTGGCCTAGACAGAGGGCAGACTAAAATGGAAATACTACATTTTAGAAGAAAACCAGAATAAGAGACTGCAGTGAATCAGATCAGCATAGGTGAAACAGAAAATATCATCCAACATTGACAGATGTGGAGCACTGACACATATTATAGCTCTACATGAAGATCCAGTAGTACTGAGGAGTCTTGGTTTAAAAGAGTGTGATTTTTGTACCAGAGCCATGCTGTTCTGGTTACTGTACTCTCATAGTATAGTTTAAAGTCAGGTAACATATGTCTCCAGTATTGTTCTTTTTGCTTGGGATTGCCTTGGCTATCTGGGCTTTTTTTTAGTTCCATATGAATTTTATTTTTTTCTAATTCTGTGAAGACTGTCATTGTTTGATAGTCATAGAATTGAATTTGTAGGTTGCTTTGGGCAGTATGGCCATTTTAACAATATTGATTCTTCCTATCCATGAGCATAGAATTCCTTTTGTTTGTGTTATCTCAGATTTCTTTGAGCAGTGTTTTTTAATTCTAGTTGTAGAGATCTTTCCCATCCCAGATTAGCTATATTCTTAGGTAACTTTTTTTTTGTGACTATTGTAAATGCAATTACATTCTTGATTTGGCCCTCAGCTTGGATGTCATTGGTATATAGAAATGCTGCTGATTTTCATACATTGATTTTGTATCCTGAAATTTTGCTGAAGATGTTTATCAGATCTAAGAGCCTTGGGGCAGAGACTACAGGGTTTTCTAGGTGTAGAATCATGTTTTCTATAAACAAAGAGAGTTTGACTTCCTTTCTTCCTGTTTAGACACCTTTTATTTCTTTCTCTTGCCTGATTGCTCTGACTAGGACTTCCAGTACTATGTTGAATAGGAGTGGTGACAGGGGGCATCCTTGTCCTGTTCCAGTTTTCAAAAATAATACTTCCAGCTTTTGCCCATTCAGTATGATGTTGTCTATGGGTTTGTCATAGATGTCTCTTATTTTGAAGAATGTTCTTTCAGTGCCTAGTTTGTTGAGGGTTTTTAGCATGAAGGAATGTTGAATTTTATCGAAAGCCTTTTCTGCATCTATCAAGATGACCATGTAGGTTTTCTTTTTAGTTCTGTTTATGTGATGAATCACATTTATTGATTTGCGTATGTTGAATCAAACTTGCATCCTAGGGATAAAGCCTACTTGATTGTGGTGAATTGTCTTTTTTATGTGCTGCTGGATTTTGTTTGCTAGTATTTGTTGAGGATTTTTGCACTGATGCTCATCAACAATTGGCCTGAAGATTTTTGTTGTTGTTGTTTTGTTTCTATCAGGTTTTGGTATCAGGATGATGGTGGCCTCATTGAATGAGTTAGGAATGAATCCCTCTTTATTGGCTTTTTGGAATAGTTTCAGAAGGAATAATACCAGTTCTTATTTATATATCTGGTAGAATTCAGCTGTGAATCTAACTGGTCCTGGGATTTTTCTGTTTGGTAGGCATTGTATTGTATTGTATTGTATTGTATTGTATTGTATTGTACTGTATATTTTAGTTCCGGAGTACATGCGCAGGATGTGCAGTTAGGCTTTTTATTACTGATTCAATTTTACAACTCTTAATGGTCTGCTCAGGGATTCAATTTATTCCTAGTTCAATAATGTCACACACCTACAACCATCTGATCTTCAATAAAGTTGGAAAAAACAAGCAATGGTGAATGGAATTGTTATTCAATAAATGGTGCTGGAATGACTGACTAACCATATGCAGAAGATGGAATCTGGACACCTTCCTTATACCGTATACAAAAATCAACTTCAGATGGATTAAAGACTTAAGTGTAAAGGCTAAAAATATAAAGACTCTGGAAGATAACCTAGGAAATACCATTCTGAAGGTAGGACCTGGAAAAGATTTTATGACAAAGACACCAAAAGCAATTACAACACAAAAATTGACAAATAAGACCTAGTTAAACTAAATAGCTTCTGCAGAGCAAAACAAACTGACAACAGAATAAGCAGACAACCTACAGAATGGGAGAAAATATTTGCAAACTATGCATCTGAAAAAGGTCTAATATGCAGATTTTATAAGGAGTGTAATCAAATTGACACCAAAAAAAGCCCCAAACCATTAAAAAGTGGGCAAAGGACATTAACAGACACTTTTTAAAAGAAGACATACATGTGGCAACAAGCATATGAAAGAATGTTCAACATCAGTAATCATTAAAGAAATGAAATTCAAAACCACATTGAAATACCATTTCACCAGTCAGAATGGGCATTATTAAAAAGTCAAAAAATAACAGATGCTGCCATGATTACAGACATAAGAGAATGCTTATATGCTTCTGGTGGGAATGTAAATTGGTTCATCCATTGTGGAAAGCACTGGGGTGATTTCTCAAAGAATCCAAAACAGAATTACCATTCAACCAAGCAATCCCATTATCGGGTATGCACTCAAAATAATATAAATCCTTCTACCATAAGGATGCATGCACATGTGTGTCCATGGCCATACTATTCCCAGTAGCAAAGACATGGAATCAACCTACATGTCCATCAACAGGAGACTGGATAAAGAAAATGTGGTATGTATATACTATGGAATACTACACAGCCATAAAAAAGAATGAGAGCATGTCCTTTGTAACAACATGCACAGAGCTAGAGGCCATTATTCTAAGCAAACTAATGCAGGAACATAAAATCAAATACTGCATGTTCTCACTTATAAGAGGCAGCAAATCACTGAGTACACATGAACACAAAGAAGGAACAACAGATACCAGGACCTACCTGAGCGTGGAAGGTAGGAGGAGGGAGAAGACAGGAAAACTAACTATTATGTACTATGCTTATTACCTGGGCACACCAAACCCCTGTGACACACAGTTTACTTATATACCAATCTGCACGTGTACCCCTGAACCTATAATAAAAGCTAGAAAAAATAGAAAAGAGAAGAAATTTGAGGACTGAGCCTGAGAACACGTCAACATTTAAGGGTCAGTAAGATAAAGAAGGTTCATCCCACAAAGATGTGTAGTAGTTACCAGTGAGATAGGTGGAAAACAAGGAGGGTGGTTTCCCTGAAGCCAAGTGAAGAAAGAATTTCAAGGAGGATGGAGTAATCAACTATGCCAACTGCTTCCAAGAAACTGAGTAAGATGAGGACAGAGAAGGAAACATTTGACGTGACAACATGGAAATCACTGAGGACACTGGCAAAAGCAGTATCAGTGGATTTGTGGGAACAACAACTTGACATAAGGGGTTCAAGAAAGAAAGGCAGGTGAGGAAGTGAAGAAAGTTGGTATAGATAACTCTGAAATTTTGCTGAAAGAGATATGGGTCAGTGGGTTAAAAGGAATGTATTTTGTTTAGATGCAAAGCAATGCAGCATGTTTTCAAAGAAATGATATCAAAGAAGGATAAATAGATGATGCAAGAGAGGGGACAATTACAGAGTCAAGTCATTGAATAGATAACCTCATAGAGGGGTGATCTTTAGGCAGGAACCAGGACAACACACCTGCTGTGACCCAAGAGAAGGCACAATGTATGGGCACCAATGCAGGTATGATGGCACATTTGGTGATAGAAGGGAAAATGATTCCCCTCTGATCACTTTGGCCAACATCCAGCTGATCCACTGATATGCAAGCAAGCCCAGCTAAAATGAGAACTGCATAGCCTAAATCATCAACCTACAGATGATTAAGATAAATACATATTTATTGTGTTAAGACACTAAATTTTGGATAATGTGTAACATGGCATTCTGGTGGACATAGATAACAGAGGCAAGGAATGTTTCATGTCTATGGGTACATATAAAGTTGCCTCATTTTTTAATAAATGACTACAAATAGCGTTGAAAAAAAAGAGAAGAATGTGAAACTCCAGCATCCTTTGGCATGTCCAAATAGCCCTGTTTCTGAGACAAAGAAGGACTAATAAATGAGTCTGACATCGTGCTAGGTTCTGGGAATACAAAATTGAATAACGTACTCCAACCCCTTGAAGAGTTGAAGGATTAATGGGATAGTCAGAGATGTGAATAATGATACTCAACCCTCACAGGCACCAGAATCAAATAGGAAAGTTTTTATAAATATAGATGTCAGATACAACTGGCCTAGGATGGAATCTAGGGACACTGTCTCTTAAAACAACCTCCAGGGTACTATAATAATTGAAGATGAAGAAGAAGAATGGAAGCCTTGGAAACTTTGGATAAAGCAGAGGAGAGGCAGCCAAGGCAAACGGGACAGCATGTGTGAGATTATGGAGGTATAAGATAGCTTAATACTTTCAAGAACATACTATAAGTTTTGTTTTGTGTAGCTAGGACAGAGTATGTCTGGAGGAGCAAGGGGGTTGATACCAGGGAGGTGGGGAAGAACCAGATAATGAATAGTGTCCTGTGACAGCAAAGATCTTTGAACTTTTGCCATTCACCTAAGAGAAAAGCTCTGAGATTTACAAAGCACTCTACAAAAAGGAAATGCTCTGTTTTTACTATTAACAGCTAGCAGTAGTCTTCTGAGAGGTGCATGTTTGTATCTCTCTTTCTCTCTCTTTCTCTCTTTGAAATCTCAAACAACACAAAAAAAGAGATCTGCCTTAAGGAATTGAAGGATAAACCACTTGAAGCATACAAAGGACACTAAACCACAGAGGGACATCTCAAACGCTATCTTTTTAAATTTAATTTTACCCATTCTTCAACTCCACAAGGCACTGTTTGCTATGTCTATGTGAAAGGTGACATGGTATAAGAAAGAACAGTCATCACCAGATGTCAAATGACTTTGGCTTTAGTTTGGCCCAATCACAAAGAAGCTGTATGTCTCAGCTTCCTCATTCATAGAAGGAATTACTGATATCTACCTAGCCTTTCTAACGTGGCTTTGAGTGATTTAAATTACACTAACACTTACTGAGCTCATTAGACCTTCTCACGTGAGATAATAAGATAATCTATGGTAAAATGCATTATAAACTTTAAAGTGCTATACAAATGTTAAGAGATAGTCATCACTAAGAAATACAGCGATTTACACAAACTGCTCACAATTTAGGTCAAATTACAATGCAGACAAATAATGACGGAGCATACCATTAGCTATGTGTCAGATGATTTGTTGTTGCAAGTTTTATTTCATTACAAAACTAAACTGCTTATGTCTGTAAAGCATTTTTTTGTGTGTTTTGCCCAGATAGCATGGTTGTCTTCTCACAGCTTTAAAAATTAGGAATGTTATTTCTTTTAATCCATCTCAGTGAGTGAACAACTTGGTTTTAGCAAATTATGCAGTGAGTTAGTAGTGAAGATGGGCTGTGAGAGGGAGTCTCTGAATTTTGAGACTATTACTTAGCACAGTAAGTTCATGTGCCTTCAGGGATCATTGAAACTCCCTAAACTGGGGAGGTAAAGAGACCAACTATACATTTGATGTCTTACTATTACTATTAATAAACTTGGGTAATGGGTAATTTTGAGACATGTCTCTCAACCTCTCTTCTTAAGCTGTCAGTCACTTTTTTTTTTTGATTGGGAGATTGTTTCTGGAAAATGTGGGATACTGAATTGTTCATTCTTTCAGGGAATAATGCCTCATTTTGCTTCTGAGAAGTATGTATTTTTGGAATTCTGTCTGTGAGCAGGAGGGAGAATAAACTACTTTTGTTATTGTTTTATTTATCATTTAGGGGAAAATAAGCATGTCCTTTAGATAGTAGAGGTCAACTGACATATTGATACATAATAAATATGAAAATACCAAAAAGATCTAAATAAAACACCATTTCTGCTACATAAGGGGAAATGGTTTCTAACAAGCACATAGTATATAGTTTCCTAGTTATAATCTTTGACTCTGTACTCAGTCAAGCTAGATTTGAACCTTGGATTTACCACTTCTCGGGTGTGACATCTAATTCTCCTCTAAACCTTTTTGTTTTTCATCTAGAAAATGAAAATATTAATAGTGCCCACTACCCAGAGTTGTTTAGAGAATTAAATGATATCATTCATTGGAAGTGTGTGGCACATAGTAACTTCTCAAGATGATGTGCTCCTATTATTACCATTGCAGAAGTTTCATACTCTAAGACCTCAAAAGTATTTTAGAGACGTAAAGGAGAGAGGATTTTTGCCCAGACAATGGCAACCCCTCTTCAAAGTAAAAGTGGAATAGAGCAGAAGAAGTATGAAACTTGGAAGTCTAGAGACTTTGGTCTTAGTCTCACTTCTATCATTAGCTAGTTGTATGATTTTACGCCTACTGACTCAATTCCTGATCTTCCCACCTTTTCCCCCACATTTTCTTACACATTTTCTTACACTAAAGAAAGCAACAAAGCCACAGTGAGTGAATAGCTATAGATGGTATCTAGACCCTCCTTCCAGTTAAAGTGATTAATGAAATACACCTGTGGGTGAAACCTATGCAGGTCCACAGTCAATCCTAATCCCAGGAGTGCTGTTTCAGTAATCCCTGTCTCACCAGCATGGAGTTAGTTGTGTCTGATGAAATTCTCATGATCTTCTACTGACACTTCTTATTTTCTATTGGAAGAGTCGCAACTCTGACATAGGTCATGATATTCTCTGTACACCTTAACAATTTCCACATAGACCTCAGGACCAACTAGAATCTAGTTAGCAGTGGATTTATTAATGGCCTTAAATCACAGTGATAATATGTTATTTATGCTTATGACTGTTTTGGGTGGGGATTTTTGCTCTGCACTGTTGGCTGGTATCATGGCCTAAATGTTTGTGTCCATATAAAATACATATGTTGTAGCCCTACCCTCCAGTGTGGCTGTATTTGGAGATGAAAATGCTAAATAAGTAATGAAGGTAAATTGAGGTCATAAGGATGGGACCCTGGTTCCACAGGATTAATATCCTTATAAGAAAAGAAACCAGAGGCCTAGCCCTCTCTCTCCCTTGCTTTCTCGCTTTCTTGCTTTCTCACTTTCTCTCTCTCTCTCTCTCTCTCCCTTCCTCCGTCTCTCTCTTTTCATGCTGGCAACTTGATCTTGGGCTTTCAGTCCCTAGAATTAAGAGGAAATAAATTTATGTTGTTTAAACCACTTAGTCTGTTATGGCAGCCTATCTTAATCTGTTGGGGCTTCTATAACAAAATATCTTAGGCTGGGCAACTTATAACAACAGAAATTTCTTGCTTATAGCTCTGGAGGCTGGAGGTACAAATTAAGGTGTCAGCAGCTTCAGTATCTGGTGAAAGCCTGCTCTCTGCTTTAAAGACGGCACTTTGTCGTTACATCTTCATATGGTGGAAAGGGCAGAAGGCTCCCTCAAGCCTCTTCTGTGAGGGCACAAATCACATCCTTGAGAGCTCCACCCTCATGGACTAACAACTTCCTAAAGACTTCACCTCGTAACGCTACCACAATGGTGATTAGGTTTCAACATGAATTTGGAGGGACACAAATATTTGAACTATGGTACAACCTGTGCAGGTTGTCTTGGACTCTGTTGGCACTGGGAATTATCTGAACTATGGTACAACCTATGCAGGTTGTCTTGGACTCTGTTGGCACTGGGAATTATCTGAACTATGTCTGAGACTATGGTTCTGTTAGGATGGGGTAAATGTCCGAATTCCACATCCTCCTAAGGGCCAAGCTAAGGATAATAAAAATTAGTCCTCGTAGTCCCAATTTTACCCCCTTGCAAGTTTCTTCCTGATCCCAGTTGCCCGGGTGATAAGGTGCATTGTTCTTGACATTACTTGGAGCTGGTCAAGATCATGAAGACAATGACTTGTAAATGTGCTACCTACAAAGATATAACCTCTAATTTATTATTAAGAGAATATGTAGAAAAATCAGCTAAATTATGGAATTTGAGTAACAAAGGCCTGAATTTCTTCCTCCTAAGTTAAGATGTAACATTTATCTGCAAATAAGCATTTTGAAGAAGAAAGAAAACAAAGAAATGGCCAAGATTTTGTCTATTTGCCTACTGGGCATATAAAATTTAATTCTTTATTAAATTGTGATAAACAAATTTGGGGATTATCTGAACTATGTCTGAGACTATGGTTCTGTTAGGATGGGGTAAATGTCTGAATTTCACATCCTCCTAAGGGCCAAGCTAAGGGTAATCAAAATTAGTCCTCTTAGTCCCAGTTTTACCCCCTTGCAAGTTCCTTCCTGATCCCAGCTATGTAGGGGTTAAGGTGCCTTGTGGTAAACAAATTTTATTTCCAAAAGGATCCCGTGAAGAGTGATAGACCGAAGGAAATCATAAAAAATAAATAAATGAATAAAATAAAAACACTTTTGAGGAGGGTGGAAGCTGAAGGGTATAGTCTTACCCACAGGATTTATTCTCAAGATACATAGCATCATATAACTTCTGTCCTGGTTGGGTCTTTAATTATGTCTGGAAACTCTTTTACAAAACCTTGGTTACCTCCTTTGGCTTTTCACTACGATTCTTCTAAATATTTTTGATTTTATTCAGTTATCAATTCTCCTCTCACCCCTTCCCCCATCCCCTCATCAGAAGACCTTGCCTACAATTTCTTTGGGAGAATAACTATAGAACATAGTTTCTGAATCACATTCCCTCTGGTCTGAAATGTGTGCATTCTCTTAACTTTTGTTTTCTTTTTCTTTTTTGCCTCTCCAAAAGAAGATATTGACATTTTCTTTCTAAACTCTCAATGGTACCCCCACCTATGTTTGCAACTTTTTCTCCTCTAAAGCATTGCTCCATCAATTATTCCGTCTGTTGGATATTTCAAGCCTCCTCCATTGGCTTCTTCCCTTGATCCTACAAACATGTTGAAATATCTACTACCTTAAAAAATTCAAAATAAAACATTTCCTCTACCCTGTTCTCTCCAAAGTCACTGTCTCTTACTCTCCCTTCCTTCTTTTCCGGGTTTCTTGAAAAACTCAATACTCAATTCCTCCAAAGCTGAGATGTTTGGTTGAACTACAGGGGGATATGCTAATTGCTGTTGGAAGAGACAAAACTTGTTAAAATAGTAAAGCAATGATGGAGGGCATGAAAATGAAAACAATATTTTCTTTAGAAAATGGCAAGAAAGGTTAGGTCATGTTACAAACTGATAAGAAGAATTCTCTCAGGGAAAGAGCAATGTCTGAGGCTTGAATAAGCCTAAATGTGATCATTAGAGAAAAAAATGTATTTTTTTTATAGGCTGTATTAGGGAGGTGGCATGGAGCAACAATCTGTAAAAGACTTGCTAAATCTAAAGGCTGGCTCTACTAGAACTCCCAGTAGAGCATAAGCTCTATGGTAATAGCATCTTGGACTTCACTGGTATTACTCACTGCTGTATCCCTGGAGTCTAGAACAGTGCCTACCACATAGCAAGTACTCAATACTTGGGACTGAACAATATAACTTAGCTATTTAACTTAAATGTAAAGGTGGGTAGGTGACACACTAAGTGAATGAGTTTCTCTGCAGTTCACAATCTGATCTTGGACAACCGTCTGATAATTTCTAAACTATCTCATACAAGCCACTTCAGCACTAATTTAAGTACCCATTGCACACCAGGTACTTGAGAGTAGTAATACAGTGAACAGGAAAAAAGTCCGGTTTTCCAGAACCTCACAGTATACACAGACAGGGGAAATAGAGAAGTCAACAATGTTAGTGATGTATTAGAAGAATCTACATAGCTAAATGGAAATCGACAATAAAATGGCCTAGACTTTCTTTTTTTTTAATTATTATTATTACACTTTAAGTTTTAGGGTACATGTGCACAATGTGCGGGTTAGTTACATATGTATACATGTGCCATGCTGGTGTGCTGCACCCATTAACTCATCATTTAGCATTAGGTATACCTCTTAATGCTATCCCTCCCCCCTCCCCCCTCCCCACAACAGTCCCCAGAGTGTGATGTTCCCCTTCCTGTGTCCATGTGTTCTCATTGTTCAATTCTCACCTATGAGTGAGAACATGCGGTGTTTGGTTTTTAGTCCTTGCGATAGTTTACTGAGAATGATGATTTCCAGTTTCATCCATGTCCCTACAAAGGACATGAACTCATCATTTTTTATGGCTGCATAGTATTCCATGGTGTATATGTGCCACATTTTCTTAATCCAGTCTATCATTGTTGGACATTTGGGTTGGTTCCAAGTCTTTGCTATTGTGAACAGTGCCGTAATAAACATACACGTGCATGTGTCTTTATAGCAGCATGATTCATAGTCCTTTGGGTATATACCCAGTAATGGGATGGCTGGGTCAAATGGTATTTCTAGTTCTAGATCCCTGAGGAATCGCCACACTGACTTCCACAATGGTTGAACTAGTTTACAATCCCACCAGCAGTGTAAAAGTGTTCCTATTTCTCCACATCCTCTCCAGCACCTGTTGTTTCCTGACTCTTTAATGATTGCCATTCTAACTGGTGTGAGATGGTATCTCATTGTGGTTTTGATTTGCATTTCTCTGATGGCCAGTGATGATGAGCATTTTTTCATGTGTCTGTTGGCTGCATAAATGTCTTCTTTTGAGAAGTGTCTGTTCATGTCCTTTGCCCACTTGTTGATGGGGTTGTTTGTTTTTTTCTTGTAAATTTGTTGGAGTTCATTGTAGATTCTGGATATTAGCCCTTTGTCAGATGAGTAGGTTGCGAAAATTTTCTCCCATTTTGTAGGTTGCCTGTTCACTCTGATGGTAGTTTCTTTTGCTGTGCAGAAGCTCTTGAGTTTAATTAGATCCCATTTGTCAATTTTGGCTTTTGTTGCCATTGCTTTTGGTGTTTTAGACATGAAGTCCTTGCCCATGCCTATGTCCTCAATGGTAATGCCTAGGTTTTCTTCTAGGGTTTTTATGGTTTTAGGTCTAACATTTAAGTCTTTAATCCATCTTGAATTAATTTTCATATAAGGTGTAAGGAAGGGATCCAGTTTCAGCTTTCTATATATGACTAGCCAGTTTTCCCAGCACCATTCATTAAATAGGGAATCCTTTCCCCATTGCTTGTTTTTCTCAGGTTTCTCAAAGATCAGATAGTTGTAGATATGCAGTGTTATTTCTGAGGGCTCTGTTCTGTTCCATTGATCTATATTTCTGTTTTGGTACCAGTACCATGCTGTTTTGGTTACTGTAGCCTTGTAGTACAGTTTGAAGTCAGGTAGCGTGATGCCTCCAGCTTTGTTCTTTTGGCTTAGGATTGACTTGGCGATGTGGGCTCTTTTCTGGTTCCATATGAACTTTAAAGTATTTTTTTCCAATTCTGTGAGGAAAGTCATTGGTAGCTTGATGGGGATGGCATTGAATCTATAAATTACCTTGGGCAGTATGGCCATTTTCATGATATTGATTCTTCCTACCCATGAGCATGGAATGTTCTTCCATTTGTTTGTATCCTCTTTTATTTCATTGAGCAGTGGTTTGTAGTTCTCCTTGAAGAGGTCCTTCACATCCCTTGTAAGTTGTATTCCTAGGTATTTTATTCTCTTTGAAGCAATTGTGAATGGGAGTTCACTCATGATTTGACTCTCTGTTTGTCTGTTATTGGTGTATAAGAATGCTTGTGATTTTTGTACATTGATTTTGTATTCTGAGACTTTGCTGAAGTTGCTTATCAGCTTAAAGAGATTTTTGGGCTGAGACAATGGGGTTTTCTAGCTATCCAATCATGGCATCTGTAAACAGGGACAATTTGACTTCCTCTTTTCCTAATTGAATACCGTTTATTTCCTTCTCCTGCCTAATTGCCCTGAAAATGGCCTAGACTTTCTTGCCTGCAAGTAGAAATTTAAAAAACTCACAGAGGAATTGAGAACTCAGATGATAAAAATTACTGCTTTACTTCTGGGTAGCATTTAGTGGTCATGGGATTGACAGAAAGAGAAACACATACAACATATAATGACATGAGGTCATGCTGCAACTTTAAGAAAATTAACTTCCATTAACCCAATTTATTTTAGCTGTAAAATAGAAAAATATATATTACCTACCTCAAAGAGTTTGGGGAAGGATTAAGTAAAAAATTGTGTATACACCCACACACATGCATATAGCATGGCTTATCAATATGGAACAAATATTATTTCCTCTCATACTTGCTAAGCACCCACTATATGCAAGAAATTCTGCTTAAAACAGGAACCAATATTGAAGAAAACAGATATGTTCTCTTCCCTGCTTGAGCTTATGGAATAGTGTGAAAATGATCATGTTCCTAGATATCAAACATGATACAGGCTATGCCAGAAGAATATAGTGAACAGAAGAGATGCAAGCTAGAGACTGACTTCTTCTGGAGGATCAGAGAGGTCTTTCCTGACAAAGTAGAATTGAAGCCCAGATCTGATGGAGAAGGAGGCATCACCTGGATGAAGAGCGATGCATGAAAGAACATCCCAGCCAGTGCATAAAGGTCCAGAGGGAGAGGGAAACTTGAGATTTGGGAGGAATAATTGAAGGCCAGAGGGCCTGTAACACAGAGAACAAAGAGGAAGTAATGAAATGAGGCTGAAGAGGCAGAGGCCAAACCTGGCTGGTAAGTTTCTCTGCCATTCCTGATCTGACTTTGGCCAATCTGTTTAATAATTTCTGAACTGTCTTGTACAAGCAATCTCATGTTAACTCCATTGAAACATTCTTATTCTTTGGAATGCTTTATTCCGTTTTGGACCTAGATGCTTTGCAATGGCTTTCACCACCCTTCTCATACTAAAACTACTTACCCTTCAAAACTCAGTTAAGTGCCTCCCCTGATGTTTCAGCCTCATTTAAATGCTTGTCTTACCCCAGCAAGACCCATGCCTATTTTACCTAAAGACTACATCACATTGCACTGAGATTAATAACTCCATTCCCTGTTAGACTCTTAAGTTCCTTGAGGAAAGATAGTGCTTCCTGTAACTTGTGTTCTCACAATACCTGGAACAAGGTAGACATTCAGTAAAAGGAGGTTGGATAAATTTAAGACTAGATGAATGTTTTGCCATCTACTTAACTTTATCTTGTGTTGAATACAGAACATTGTAAATAGGTTCATAAGTGCTTTACAATGAGGAACACAGCTTCCAGTATCCAACAGGACATCAGAATGGCGCCTGTGCTGATTTTGTTCCCTGGTTCCAATGCAGAGGAAATAAAAATCATTTGGGAAAATTTCCATCATTTGAATATGGTATAAATAACTACAGAAAGTCAAAGAAGTTATTAAAAGGTTGCCTTTTAATTTTCATATTGAAGCCAAGGAACCACAACATAAGCAGATTTTAAAAGTCCTGTTCACCTCCAGGCCACTGCTTTGGAATCCTTTTTATCTGAAGAATTCATGGGTGGGGCCAGGAAACTCCTTGTTTACTGTAGAACCCTTTTGGACATTGGTCATTTAGAACCAGGTGCTTCACGGTTATGATAATGGCATATTGACAGCTCCAGGCCAGTTCTGTTGCATTACCTCCCACCTTCACACCTGCACGGAAAACTTCACACAAATATTATCTCACTTACAATTAAAGTATGCTGATTTTTTTCTCCACTCCCTTAAGAAAAGAGCCTTTGGAAATCATAATTCCTACTTCATTTAAGCTGGAAATAACATGCTGAGTTTTATAACCTGGGACCATAAGGAAAATAAAAGAAATAAGATCGTGTACCTATCCTTTGTTAATTATGATGTGAAGAAATTCCTGTGAAAAATCAAGGCCTGTTTGGAAACAGTATCAAATATAATGGGATTAATTGGGAACAATTTAAGTATATAACAATAGAGGAAGATACATAAACAAGATACACAGATTGTTGAATCTATTCATTGACAGCGATAGCTATGAGGAATTCCTATGTCATATTACATGAAAAGGATACACACACAAACAGGCACACACACATAAACATTGGTTCATTCATTCAATAAATCTATATTATATCCTGAGTGCCTTCTCTGTGTTTATGACAGCTGATAGGACTCAGTAGTAAGACCAACAGACATGATCCCTGCAGCATGGTGCTCATGGACCAGAAGCATCAGCATCATCTGAGACCTTGTCAGATGTGCAAAATTTTGGACCCCATCCAAGATCTGCTATATCAGAAATTTTGGAGGTGGGGTTGAGTAATCTATGTTTTAGCCAGCCTTCCCATGATTTTAAAGCAAGCTCAATTTTGAGAATCACACTGCTCTACCAGAGAAGACAAATATTAAACAAAGTTGTTTATGATAATTACATGAAGTGGCGTAACAGAAGGTTGAGAAATTGTAAGAGAGAGTATGAGGGTAGGATGTGAAGTCTTTGCCTCTCTGGGAATTCAGAGAAAGTGCCCCTGAAGAAATGTTAGAATAAAGATAGGCCATTAAATAGAAGAACAGATAATAATATATATGTAATAAAGCAAGCATAATAAAGTGTTAATGGTAGGATCTAGGTGGTAGGTATACATGTAAGAAGATTTTACTGATACAATATTTCATCCTTTGGAAGTTGTCATAATAATATATCAAGGAAAACAGAGTAGGCTTTGAGGAAGATTAGAAGTGGTAGAAGGGTGAGTGAATGAGAAAGAGTGAAGGCATTCTTTGTGTGTGTGTGTGTTTTTGTTTTGTTTGTTTGTTTCGAGACAAGGTTCACTCTGTTGTGAAGGCTAGAATGCAGTGACACGATCACAACTCACTGTAGCCTTGACCTGCCGGGCTCAAGCAATCCTCCCACTTTAGCCTCCTAAGTAGCTGGAATTACAGGTGTGTGCCACCACACCTGGCTGAATATTTATTTATTTATTTATTTATTTATTTATTTATTTATTTATTTTTGTGGAGACAGGGTCGGGTCTTGCTTTGTTGCACAGGCTGGTCTTGAACTCCTGGGCTTGAGTATACTCCTACCTCGGCCTCCCAAAGTGCTGGGATTACAGACTTGAGCCACTGCACCCAGCCAGCATTCTTGACATAGGGAAAAATATGTTCCATGCTACAAAAATTCTCATTCATCTTTCAATTAAGTTTTTTTTTCTTTAAATACAGACTTAGGGGATACTAGTGTACTTTTGTTCCACAAATATATTGAGCAGTGGTGAAGTCTGGGCATTTGGTGTAACCATCAGCTGAATAGTGTACATTGTGCCCACTGAGTAATTTCTCATCATTCAACCCCCTCCCACCCTCCCAACCTTCCAAGGCTCCAATGTCTATTATTCCTCTCTATGATCACCATGTGTACACATTATTTAGCTCCCACTTATAAGTGAAAACATGCAGTATTTGACTTTATTTTTCTAAATTATTTCACTTAAAATAATGTTCTCCAGTTCCATCCATGTTGCTGCAAAACACATGATTTCATTTTTTATGGCTGAGTAGTATTTTATTGTGTGTTTATTTTATTGTGTGTGTGTATATATACATTACATATTCTTTATCCAGTAAGTGGTTGGTGAACACTTAGATTGGTTCCATGACTTTGCTATTGTGAATAGTGCTGCAATAAACATAGGAGTGCAGGTGTTTTTGTTGTTGTTGTTGTTTGGTTTGTTTTGTTTGTTTTGGTTTTGGTTTGTGTGTGTGTGTTTTGTTTTTTGTTTTTTCGAGATGGAGTCTCACTCTGTCGCCCAGGCTGGAATGCAATGGCACAATCTCGGCTCATTGCAACCTCTGCCTCCCAGGTTCAAGCGATTCTCCTGCCTCAGCCTCCCAAGTAGCTGGGATTACAGGCATGTGCCACCACGCCCAGCTAATTTTGTATTTTTAGTAGAGACAGGGTTTCACCATGTTAGCCAGGCTGGCATCAAACTCGAACCTCAGGTGATCCGCCCACCTTGGCCTCCCAAAGTGCTGGGATTACAGGTGTGAACCACCGCACCCAGCCGCAGGTGTCTTTTTTTAATAGTGATTTTTTTCCTTCAGCTAGGTATCCAGTAGCAGGATTACTGGATCAAATGGTAGTTCTTTGAGAAATCTGGTTCTTTGAGAAATTTCAATACTGTATTCCATAGAGATTGTACTAATTTACATTCCTACTAATAGTATATAAGCTTCCCCTTCTCTCTGCATCCTCGCCAATATCATTTTTTTTGATGTTTTAATAATAACCATTTTGACTGGTGTAAGATGATATTTCCTTGTGATTTTAATTCACATTTCTCTGAATATCATGAGTCTTATGAGTAACCAAAAGGAAGATGTTGGTGCTGGGGCTTAGTGACTAAAGATGAGGCAGGCATAAGAAGGCTAAAATCAGAGGTAAAGATAAGCAATGTAGAACTGGGTTTAAAAAGGCCATATGAAAAGGTTTGTTTGTATAATGTATTAGTAGTTACTTTATTTTTATTGCTAAGTAATATGGAAATACATAAATATACCAGCTTGCTTTTTTGTTTATCCTGAGTGGTGGCCACTCTGTGCCTTGTATAGCTGATGGGAATCAGCAGTAGGTAAGACAGAGGGGATCCCTGCAGCCCGGTGCTTACAATCTACATCAGTGGTTCTCTGCTGTGGTCTATGTACTAATAGCATCAGTATCACCTGGAAACTTATCAGAAATGCCCAACTTTGGAAACCCGTTTTGGAATTCTGAGTGAAGGTATTGTTGATGCAGGAAATGACATATTCCTGTTGATGTCTCTTACTGTTGGACATTTGCATTGTTTGCAGTCTTTGGCGACTGCGAATAAAGATGCTGTGAATATGAGTGCACAAGTCTTTAGCGGACATATGATTTTATCTTCCTTGGAATGGAATTGCTGAGTCATAGAATAAATGTTTTAAAAACAGCTAAGCAGTATAGCAGTTTTCTGAGGCAGTTGTGCCATTTTACAGCTGCACCAACAACGTGGATATATAGCGAGTATATAGTGGGATATTATTGGTTTCAGTTTACATTTTCCTGATGACTACTGGTGTTGAGCACTTTTTCAGGTGCCCGTTAAACACTGGAACATCTTTCTTTGTGAAGTGTTCCTTCAAATCTTGCTATTTTTAATCAAGTTTTTTTTTTATGAATGAGTTATAGTACTTCTTTATATATCATGGCTTGAAGTCCTTAGTCAAATACATAAGTTGTGAATATTTTCATCCAGTTGTTTCCTTACCTATTTGTTTCCCTGATGTGCAGAGGTTTTTAATTTTGAAGTTCAGTTCATCAATATTTTCATGTTCTGTCTTTTCTGTATCTTTTCCAAAAAAAAAGAAGAATGGCCTTTCAAGGTTGTGAAGATATTCTTTCATGTGTTATTTGAAAAGTTTGATAGATTATGCTTTCATGAATATGTATGCATTACACCTAAAATAAATTTTATTATATAGCATAAAGTAGGTTTTGAGTTTCATTTTATCTTTGGAGATATCCATTTGTTCCTTTGTATCTGATTATTCTGTGTCCATCTCAACCATTTGTTAAGAACACTTTGCATTACTCATTGAATTGCTATGGCACATTTCTATTTTTACATATATGTGTGAGTTCATTTTTAGACCTTCCACTCGATTCTTTTGATTTAAATGTGTATGGTTTTGACAATCCAAATGGCCTTGATTACGTTACTGTTATAGAGAATCTTGAAATCAGATAGTATAAAAAATACATTTTTTATGTTGAATAGGAGTGGTAAGACAGGGCATCCCTGTCTTGTGCCAGTTTTGAAAGGGAATGCTTCCAGTTTTTGCCCACTCAGTATGATATTGGCTGTGCGTTTGTCATAGATAGCTCTTATTATTTTGAGATACGTCCCATCAACACCTAATTTATTGAGAGTTTTTAGCATGAAGGGTTGTTGAATTTTGTCAAAGGCCTTTTCTGCATCTATTGAGATAATCATATGGTTTTTGTCTTTGATTCTGTTTATATGCTGGATTACATTTATTGATTTGCGTATATTGAACCAGCCTTGCGTCCCAGGGATGAAGCCCACTTGATCATAGTGGATAAGCTTTTTGATGTGCTGCTGGATTCGGTTTGCCAGTATTTTATTGAGGATTTTTGCATCAATGTTCATCAAGGATATTGGTCTAAAATTCTCTTTTTTGGTTGTGTCTCTGCCCGGCTTTGGTATCAGGATGATGCTTGCCTCATAAAATGAGTTAGGGAGGATTCCCTCTTTTTCTATTGATTGGAGTAGTTTCAGAAGGAATGGTACCAATTCCTCCTTGTACCTCTGGTAGAATTCGACTGTGAATCCATCTGGTCCTGGACTCTTTTTGGTTGGTAAGGTATTGATTATTGCCACAATTTCAGCTCCTGTTATTGGTCTATTCAGAGATTCAACTTCTTCCTGGTTTAGTCTTGGGAGAGTGTCTGTGTCGAGGAATTTGTCCATTTCCTCTAGGTTTTCTAGTTTATTTGTGTAGAGGTGTTTGTAGTATTCTCTGATGGTAGTTTGTATTTCTGTGGGATCGGTGGTGATATCCCCTTTATCATTTTTTATTGCGCCTATTTGATTCTTCTCTCTTTTTTTCTTTATTAGTCTTGCTAGCGGTCTATCAATTTTGTTGATCCTTTCAAAAAACCAGCTCCTGGATTCATTAATTTTTTGAAGGGTTTTTTTGTCTCTATTTCCTTCAGTTCTACTCTGATTTTAGTTATTTCTTGCCTTCTGCTAGCTTTTGAATGTGTTTGCTCTTGCTTTTCTAGTTCTTTTAGTTGTGATGTTAGGGTGTCAATTTTGGATCTTTCCTGCTTTCTCTTGTGGGCATTTAGTGCTATAAATTTCCCTCTACACACTGCTTTGAATGTGTCCCAGAGATTCTGGTATGTTGTGTCTTTGTTCTCGTTGGTTTCAAAGAACATCTTTATTTCTGCCTTCATTTCGTTATGTACCCAGTAGTCATTCAGGAGCAGGTTGTTCAGTTTCCATGTAGTTGAGCGGTTTTGAGTGAGTTTCTTGATCCTGAGTTCTAGTTTGATTGTACTGTGGTCTGAGAGACAGTTTGTTATAATTTCTGTTCTTTTACATTTGCTGAGGAGAGCTTTACTTCCAACTATGTGGTCAATTTTGGAATAGGTGTGGTGTGGTGCTGAAAACAATGTATATTCTGTTGATTTGGAGTGGAGAGTTCTGTAGATGTCTATTAGGTCTGCTTGGTGCAGAGCTGAGTTCAATTCCTGGGTATCCTTGTTAACTTTCTGTCTTGTTGATCTATCTAATGCTGACAGTGGGGTGTTAAAGTCTCCCATTATTATTGTGTGGGAGTCTAAGTCTCTTTGTAGGTCACTCAGGACTTGCTTTATGAATCTGGGTGCTCCTGTATTGGGTGCATACATATTTAGGATAGTTAGCTCTTCTTGTTGAATTGATCCCTTTACCATTATGTAATGACCTTCTTTGTCTCTTTTGATCTTTGTTGGTTTAAAGTCTGTTTTATCAGAGACTAGGATTGCAACCCCTGCCTTTTTTTGTTTTCCATTTGCTTGGTAGATTTTCCTCCATCCTTTTATTTTGAGCCTCTGTGTGTCTCTGCATGTGAGATGGGTTTCCTGAATACAGCACACTGATGGGTCATGACTCTTTATCCAATTTGCCAGTCTGTGTCTTTTAATTGGAGCATTTAGTCCATTTACATTTAAAGTTAATATTGTTATGTGTGAATTTGATCCTGTCATTATGATGTTAGCTGGTTATTTTGCTCGTTAGTTGATGCAGTTTCTTCCTAGTCTCGATGGTCTTTGCATTTTGGCATGATTAGTTGAAAGTTCTGGCCAGGGCAATTAGGCAGGAGAAGGAAATAACGGGTATTCAATTAGGAAAAGAGGAAGTCAAATTGTCCCTGTTTGCAGATGCCGTGATTGGATATCTAGAAAACCCCATTGTCTCAGCCCAAAATCTCCTTAAGCAGATAAGCAACTTCAGCAAAGTCTCACGATACAAAATCAATGTGCAAAAATCACAAGCATTCTTATACACCAATAACAGACAGAGAGTCAAATCATGAGTGAACTCCCATTCACAATTGCTTCAAAGAGAATAAAATACCTAGGAATACAACTTACAAGGGACATGAAGGACCTCTTCAAGGAGAACTACAAACCACTGCTCAATGAAATAAAAGGGGATACACACAAATGGAAGAACATTCCATGCTCATGGGTAGGAAGAATCAATATCGTGAAAATGGCCATACTGCCCAAGGTAATTTATAGATTCAATGCCATCCCATCAAGCTACCAGTGACTTTCTTCACAGAATTGGAAAAAACTACTTTAAAGTTCATTGGAACCAGAAAAGAGCCCACATCACCAAGTCAATCCTAAGCAAAAAGAACAAAGCTGGAGGCATCACGCTACCTGACTTCAAACTATACTACAAGACTACAGTAACCAAAATAGCATGGTACGGGTACCAAAACAGAGAGATAGATCAATGGAACAGAACAGAGCCCTCAGAAATAACGCCACATATCTACAACTATCTGATCTTTGAGAAACCGGAGAAAAACAAGCAATGGGGAAAGGATTCCCTATTTAATGAATGGTGCTGGGAAAACTGGCTAGCCATATATAGGAAGCTGAAACTGGATCCCTTCCTTACACCTTATATGAAAATTAATTCAAGATGGATTAAAGACTTAAACGTTAGACCTAAAACCATAAAAACCCTAGAAGAAAACCTAGGCATTACCATTGAGGATATAGGCATGGGCAAGGACTTCATGTCTAAAACACCAAAAGCAATGGCAACAAAAGCCAAAATTGACAAATGGGATCTAATTAAACTCAAGAGCTTCTGCACAGCAAAAGAAACTACCATCAGAGTGAACAGGCAACCTACAAAATGGGAGAAAATTTTTGCAACCTACTCATCTGACAAAGGGCTAATATCCAGAATCTACAATGAACTCCAACAAATTTACAAGAAAAAAACAAACAACCCCATCAACAAGTGGGCAAAGGACATGAACAGACACTTCTCAAAAGAAGACATTTATGCAGCCAACAGACACATGAAAAAATGCTCATCATCACTGGCCATCAGAGAAATGCAAATCAAAACCACAATGAGATACCATCTCACACCAGTTAGAATGGCAATCATTAAAAAGTCAGGAAACAACAGGTGCTGGAGAGGATGTGGAGAAATACGAACACTTTTACCCTGTTGGTGGGACTGTAAACTAGTTCAACCATTGTGGAAGTCAGTGTGGCAATTCCTCAGGAATCTAGAACTAGAAATACCATTTGACCCAGCCATCCTATTACTGGGTATATACCCAAAGGACTATGAATCATGCTGCTATAAAGACACATGCACACGTATGTTTATTGTGGCACTATTCACAGTAGCAAAGACTTGGAATCAACCCAAATGTCCAACAATGATAGACTGGATTAAGAAAATGTGGCACATATACACCATGGAATACTATGCAGCCATAAAAAATGATGAGTTCATGTCCTTTGTAGGGACATGGATGAAATTGGATATCATCATTCTGAGTAAACTATTGGAAGGACAAAAAACCAAACACCGCATGTTCTCACTCATAGGTGGGAATTGAACAATGAGAACACATGGACACAGGAAGGGGAACATCACACTCTGGGGACTGTTGTGGGGTCGGGGGAGGAGGGAGGGATAGCATTAGGAGATATACCTAATGCTAAATGACGAGTTAATGGGTGCAGCACACCAGCATGGCACATGTATACATATGTAACTAACCTGCACATTGTGCACATGTACCCTAAAACTTAAAGTATAATTTAAAAAAAACACATTTTTTTTAAAGTTTTTGTTGGTGGTAGAAAAGAGATCTATTTTAGGGTCTTGCATTAACATATAAACTTTGAAAACAAATCTTTAACATTTTCTTTTTTTATTATACATTAAGTTACAGGTTATATGTGCATAACATGCAGGTTTTTTACATAGGTATACACTTGCCATGGTGGTTTGCTGCACCCATCAACCCGTCATCTACATTAGGTATTTCTCCTAATGCTATCCCTCCCCTTGCTCCCCACCCCCTAACAGGCCCCAGTGTGTGATGTTCCCCTCCCTGTGCCCATATGTTCTCATTGTTCAACTCCCACTTACGAGTGAGAACATGTGGTGTTTGGTTTTCTGTCCCTGTGTTAGTTTGCTGAGGATGATGGTTTCCAGCTTCATCCATGTCCCTATAAAGGACAGGAACTCATCCTTTTTTATAGCTGCATAGTATTTAATGGTGTACATTTGCCACATTTTCTTTATTCAGTCTAACATTGATGGGCATTTGGGTTGGTTCCAAGTCTTTGCTACTGTGAATAGTGCTGCAATAAACATGTGTGCATGTGTCTTTATTATAGAATGATTTATAATCCTTTGGGTATATATCCAGTAATGGGATTGCTGGGTCAAATGACATTTCTGGTTCTAGATCCTTGAGGAATTGCCACACTCTCTTCCACAATGGTTGGACTAATTTACACTCTCACCCACAGTCTTAAAGCATTCCTATTTCTCCACATTCTCTCCTGCATCTGTGGTTTCCTGACTTTTTAATGATTGCCATTCTAACTGGCATGAGATGGTATCTCATTGTGGTTTTGATTGGCATTTCTCTAATGACCAGTGATGAGCTTCTTTTCATGTTTTTTGGCCACATAAATGTCTTCTTTTGAAAAGTGTCTGTTCTTATTCTTTGCCTACTTTTTGATGGGGTTGTTTTGTTTTTTTCCTTGTAAATGTGTTTAAGTTTCTTGTAGATTCTGGATATTAGCCCTTTTTCAGATGGCTAGACTGCAGAAATTTTCTCCTATTGTGTAGGTTGCCTGTTCAGGCTGATGATAGTTTCTTTTGCTGTGCAGAACTCCTTAGTTTAATTAGATCCCATTTGTCAATTTTGGCTTTTGTTGCCATTGCTTTTGGTTTTTAGACATGAAGTCTTTGCCCATGCCTATGTCCTGAATGGTATTGCCAAGGTTTTCTTCTAGGGTTTTTATAATTTTAGGTCTTACATTTAAATCTTTAATCCATGTTGAGTTAATTTTTGTATAAGGTGTAAGGAAGAGGCCCAGTTTCAGTTTTCTGCATATGGCTACACAATTTTCTCAATACCATTTATTAAATAGGGAATCCATTCCTCATTGCTTGTTTTTGTCAGGTTTGTCAAAGATCAGATGGTTGTAGATGTGTGTTGTTATTTCTGAGGCCTCTGTTCTGTTCCATTGGTCTACGTATGTGTTTTGGTACCATTACCATGCTGTTTTGGTTACTGTAGTCTTGTAGTATAGTTTGAAGTCAGGTAGCATAAGATCAGAGCAGAACTGAAGGAGATAGAGACACGAAAAACCCTTCAAAAATCAATGAATCCAGGAGCTGTTTTTTTTTTAAAAAAGTTAACAACTAGGTAGACTGCTAGCCAAACTAATAAAAAAGAAAAGAGAGAAGAATCAAATAGACACAATAAAAAATGATAAGTGATAAAAAATGATAAAAAATGAAAAATAAAAACTGATCCCATAGAAATACTCACTACCATCAGAGAATACTATAAACATCTCTATGCAAATAAACTAGAAAATCTAGAAGAAATAGATAAATTCCTGGACACACACACCCTCCCAAAACTACACCAGGAAGAAGTCGAATCCCTGAATAGACCAATAACAAGTTCTGAAATTGAGGCAGTAATTAATAGCCTACCAACCAAAAAAAGGTCAGGAACTGATGGATTCACAGCCGAATTCTATCAGAAGTACAAAGAGAAGCTTTTACCATTCCTTCTGAAACAATTCCAAACAATAGAAAAAAAGAGACTCCTCCCTAACCCATTTTATGTGGCTAGCATCATCCTGATACCAAACCTGGCAGAGACACAACAAAAAAGAAAATTTCAGGCCAATATCCCTGATGAACATCGATGCAAAAATCCTCAATAAAATACTGGCAAACTGAATCCAGCAGCACATCTAAAAGCTTATCCACCATGATCAAATCTGCTTCATCCCTGGGATGCAAGGCTGGTTCAACATATGCAAATTGATAAATGTAATCCATCACATAAACAGAACCAATGACAAAAACTCCATGATTATCTCAATAGATGCAGAAAAGGCCTTTAATAAAATTCAACACCCTTCATGCTAAAAAACACTCAATAAGCTACGTATTGATAGAACATATCTCAAAATGTAAGACCCATTTATGACAAACCCACAGCCAATATCATACTGAATAAACAAAAGCTGGAAGCATTCCTCTGAAAACCAGAACAAGACAAGGATGCCCTCTCTCATCACTCCTATTCAACATAGTATTGGAAGTTCTGGCCAGAGCAATCAGGCAAGAGAAACAAATAAAGGTATTCAAATAGGAAGAGAGGAAGTCACATTATCTCCGTTTGCAGATGACATGATTGTATATTTAGAAAACTCCATCATCTCAGCCCAAAAACTCCTTAAACTGATAAGCAACTTCAGCAAAATCTCAGGATAAAAAATCAATGTGCAAAAATCACAAGCATTCCTATAGACCATTAATAGACAAACAGCCAAATCATGAGCAAAGTCCCATTCACAATTGCTACAGAGAGAATAAAATACCTAGGAATCCAACTTACAAGGGATGTGCAGGACCTTTTCATGGAGAACTACAAACCACTGCTCAAGGAAATGAGAGGACACAAAGAAATGGAAAAACATTCCATGCTCATGGATAGGAAGTATCAATATAATGAAAATTGCCATACTGCTCAAAGTAATTTGTAGATTCCATGCTATTCCCATCAAGCTACCACTGAGTTTCTTCACAGAATTAGAAAAAAATACTTTAAATTTTATATGGAACCAAAAAGAGCCCGTATATCCAAGACAATCCTAAGCAAAAAGAACAAATCTTTGACATTTTCTTTGTGAAAAATGTTAAAGTTTTAATTCAGTTTCTTAAATAGATATGTCATTCAGATTTTTAAATTTTTCTTCTAATGTTAGTTTTGGCAAAGTTGTATTACCCAGGGAATTTTTATTCATTTCATCTAAGTTGCTAAACTTACTCACACAAAATTTTTCATATAATAACCCTTCCCCTTATTATTCTTGTAATGTTTGTGGAATCTGTGATGATGTCCTGTCTTTCATTCCTGATATTGGTAGTTTGATTTTTTTCTTAATCAATCTTGCTAGGTTTTATCAATCTATGAAACATTTCAAAGAAAAATTTTGATTTTTTCAATTTTCTATATTTTTGCCCATTTTCTGTTTTTTATTTCCACACATTTTATTAAATACTTTTTTTCTACTTCTTTTGGGTTTAATTTAGCTTTTCTTTTTTATTTTTTTTTATTATACTTTAAGTTCTAGGGTACATGTGCACAACGTGCAGGTTTGTTACATATGTATACATGTGCCATGTTGGTGTGCTGCACCCATTAACTTGTCATTTACATTAGGTATATCTCCTAATGCTATCCCTTCCCCCTCCCCCCACCCCACAACAGGCCCCAGTGTATGATGTTCCCCTTCCTGTGTCCAAGTTTTCTCATTGTTCAATTCCCACCTATGAGTGAGGACATGCGGTGTTTGGTTTTTTGTCCTTGAGATAGTTTGCTGAGAATGATGGTTTCCAGCTTCATCCATGTCCCTACAAAGGACATGAACTCATCATTTTTTATGGCTGCATAGTATTCCCTGGTGTATATGTGCCACATTTTCTTAATCCGGTCTATCATTGTTGGACATTTGGGTTGGTTCCAAGTCTTTGCTATTGTGAGTAGTGCCACAATAAACATACATGTGCATGTGTCTTTATAGCAGCATGATTTATAGTCCTTTGGGTATATGCCCAGTAATGGAATGGCTGGGGTCAAATGGTATTTCTAGCTCTAGATCCCTGAGGAAACGCCGCACTGTCTTCCACAATGGTTGAACTAGTTTACAGTCCCACCAGCAGTGTAAAAGTGTTCCTATTTCTCCACATCCACTCTAGCACCTGTTGTTTCCTGACTTTTAAATGATCACCACTATTTTTTTCTTCACTCCAATATAGTCATTTAAATTTTATATTTTTCTCAGCTGCTTCCTACAGATTTTCCCATATTGTTTTCATTTTTATTTACTCAAAATATTTCACAATTTTCCTTGTTTCCTACTTAATCCATGGGTTATTCCCTGGTGAGTTGTTTAATTTTGAATTATTTGAGGATTTTTCAGATATTGTCCAGTTATTAATTCAAATTTTAATGCCACTTTGGTAAAAGAACAATCTCTATTTGATTTTACTCTTTTAAAACATATTAAGATTTGTTTTATAGCCCAGCATATAATATAATCTTACCAAACATTTGATGTGCACTTGAGCAAGAAAGTTAAGTTCTCACTCATTTTTTTCACTGGTCAGTTAAGGCTCTGTCACGCATCACAATCATTCTGAGACCCACTTTTGTAAGGCAGCCCCTTTCTGATGCATTGTTTGTGTCATGTCAGAGGAAAAGCGAAGTAGAGCAAAACATCCACTGGCTATTACAGATTCTACCTAGACATGACATATAATACATTCATCCACATTTCATCAGCAAAAAGAAGTAACATGGCTATTTCTGATGTCAATCAGAAAGGGATGTATAATCCTCCAGTAAAAATGAGGAGCAAATAATTTGAACACATATATAGTCTATAACAAAGACATATTAGACTTATATGACATGTTGATGTTACCTCCAAGTGTCTCTCTAATCAATCATTTATCTGCATTCCCATTGCCCACACTGTTGACCAAATCACTCATAGTCCATCTGGATTGCTCCAAAAAAGCTCTTAATAGATCTGTCTGCATCCACTTTGGCTCCCTGAGCGCAGTTGTTCAACAAAAATCTGACCCCGCCACATACATTCTCTTCCCACCATCTTCATTATTATCCACCAGCCCTTGCATTTAAAACCCCTAATGGCTTTTCCTTGCACTTAGGTGAAAATGCAACTTCTTTATGTGGTCTACAAGGTCTTGCATAACTTCAGGCTCACCTCTAACCATTCTGGTCTTCACTCACCAGCCTCATGGTTCTCTTGGTTTCTTGAATGCATCAATCTATTTGCAACATCATGAACTTTGCAAAGGCTGTTCATGCTGTCTGGAATGTCCTTTCCTATACTCTTCCTCTGACTCACTTTAACATCTATGTTAGAGCTTTCCCTACCCCTGCCTATTCCTAATCATAGCATCTTTTCTATTTGATTCATACCAGCTATTATAGTTTCTAACTATAGATTTATTTGCATAATTATTTTTCCCCTTTGTGGACCACAGAATTGAGTTAATCATATGAGTCAATTCAGGAGTACAATTATCTAAGGTCCATGTCAGACAATTTTTATGTTTTACTTTTATCTTCCATTAATTTTAGCACTCATTTCTCCCTCTTCACATTAGTTTCTAATTCTAATCCATTTATAGGGTATCTCTCCATTTTTCATTACATATGTCAACTTTACACACACATACAATATTTTGTGTGTATTCTGATTCTTGCTTCCCTTATGCAGTATAAAATTTCTAACATCTATCTATGTTGCTGTTGAATATCAAGTTCATTATTTCCGGGTAATCTGCTGGGGTTATTATTACCACTTTACATATGAAAAAAACAAAGCTCCATGAGGCTGAGTAGTGTCTTGAGTTTTGTATTAGTTCATTTTCATACTGCTATAAAGAAATGCCTGAGACTAGGTAATTTACAAAGGAAAGAGTTTTGACTCACAGTGGCTGGGGAGACTACAGGAAACTTAAAATCATGGCAGAAGGAGAAGCAGGCACCTTCTTCACAAGGCAGCAGAGACAGTGAGTGTGACTGAGTGTGGAGGAACTGTCAAACACTAGATCTCCTGAGAACTCACTCTGTATCACAAGAACAGCATGGGGGAAACTATCCTCATGATCCATTCCCCTCCCTCCCTCGACACATGGGGATTACAATTCGAGATGAGGTTTGAGTGGGAATGCAAAGCTAAACCATATCAAGTTTTATATATCCATAAACAGAATCCAGGTTACTGGATTCTCATGGCAGTACTCATCGCCACCCTTTCTATCAAGTCATCTTTGCTGTCACTATATTTTTCTTAGAAATATAGAAATTTGACACCAGAAGGGATAGATGATTTCCCCGAATGGTAGCCTTAGACTTAAAATCCATTTTTCTCTCACTATTGTACAGCACTGCCTCATTTCTTGAATGGGTTAGTTATCTCTAAACACACTAATTAAATTCAAGGTCCAATCTGCTGCCCTAATTTTATAATCCAGAGTTCTTTTTCTCTTCCTCAAACCAACTGCAGAAACTTACTGAAAACCCCAAGCCCTGTGCCAGCTTTTAGCTTTGTGCAAAGCTTTCCTGTTTGCCTAGCCTCAAACCAGCTATTTGGAATCGGCAAAGCTGTTTACTTTCAAGCCTTCATTGTCAATAGATCAAGTGGAAACATTGATAACTCAATGAAGCTCTGGGCATCCTGCCCATCAGAAGCATCAACATGATACATTTCTATGTACAGGAAGATTTATCTCTGGAAACTAAGCAAACAGGAATTCCTGATTCTGATCCAGAATGAATATTAGCGCTGTCCACTTCTACTCTTGCCAGAAAATTGAGGAAGCTGTGCAAACATCTATCTTGGCTAAAATAGCCTTTTGGACCTTGTAGAATGCCAGTAGGCTTGGGGCTTAATAGGCATGAACAAACAGCTTCCAGGGACTGGAGCTGAGATTCTCAAATGATAGGTGAAAGAGGCTACAACGTTCTCTCTCACGACAATTATTTATTGAGTGTCTGCTGTGTGGCCCAGGATGGAGTAGAGTCCCTGTACTCAATGTCATCACAGCCCAGTGAGAAATAAGTAAAGCAAGTGAAGGAAGTAGAGCCATCCTACCAATGCTGTGCAATCCCTTCTAATGACTGAGAGATCTAAGTCCTCTCTGACAAGGTAAACCTCACAGTAGTGTAGAGAAGACAGCTTCTGTTCCTGATGGCTATTTACGTTTTGAGCACCTTGACAAGTGTAGTGGAGACAGATCATAAAGCTGCAGCAGGCATAAGACTGAGATTTATTGGTGATGTGTTAGGCACTCTGGAAATTAACTTCCAAGAGGTGTCAGAAAACACATTAAAACTTTCATTTCCTAAATTTTCTTATTTAAGAAGAGAAACTTGGGTTACTCTGTTTGTAACTTGCAAGCCACATGAGATGACTCACCAAGAAGGATTATATAAAACTGAGATTATATTTATATATTTCATTGTTATTTTGACATCTGGTTTTCCATTAGATGTTCACTGAGCAGTTTTTTTTTTTTTGCTTCTATACTCTTCCTGAACACTCAGTGTCACTCTCTGCTGCTCCACTCTTCCTGCCCTCCTTCTTTATTACTTTTTAAATCACTTACTAAATACAGGAGGTAAAAATTTGAAACTACTAATATTATACAAGTCTTTTTTTACTGAATAACTGTCACATGTTCACCCAATTTATTTATTTTATAATAGAACATTGTGTTTTCGAAGCATAATATAACTTTCAGATGTTGGGATTTATGCTTCTTTGATTATTGCACTTTAATCACTATTCTCAGGCATTTTAAAACACATAGCTATCTCTTCTAGGAGAAAATAAAACTGTATGTCTAAGCCAAGGTCACTACCTATGGTTACACAGATTACTTCAAGAGGTGAAATTCACATTATGGTCTAGTGAAAGGCACCTTGCAGTTGTGTAGTGTACAACTCAGGCAGCTATACATGCCAGTCATGTCTAGACCTACATATTTAGTGAAACTCTGGTATAAAACTGAGGAATTGAACACGATGATATCTAATGAAGGGATTCAATATGATAGTAACTAACATTTCCTCCTATTCTAATGTCTCTGATTCTAGGAATTCTACACATTTGAAAGAATCATGAGAAATCTCATGATTTTGTCTTGTATACAGCGTTGAATCTAGAAGACAGAATTTAGACTAAGATCCCTGAGAAAGAACTGATTATAAAACAAGGGCCAGATGTAAGACTGAGCTGTCCCCAGCGTGCTTAACAGTCTTTAATTATTTAACTGAATTCTGATGTCACTGTGCAGACAAGAGGCAAATGCCAGTAAGATAAATGGTTTGGTTTTGGTATTCAGAACCATTAGTGAAGGGGTAAGTGGTAAGCAAGATATTCCACTCAGCAGAAGTATTCACAAACCATTGCTATAGTTGGATTACTTTTCTGTCTATTAGATTGGCCATATTGACAGCAAAACTTTATACTCCATGCCTTGCTGTCTTTCCTATTGCCTAGATCTTCCCTTCAGAAAACTAATCATAAACATTGGCATAGTAAGCATCTGAGAAGACCTACAAATAAATAAACTAACTTAATTCTGTTTGAGCCACTATTTCCAAACTAATATGACTACAAAATCCCTTTTTTTTTACACCCCAGGTGTTAATCTCACAAAACCCCTGAGGAATAATCTAGATACCACTACTCCAAGTACTGTCTTCCTCTTTGTCTCCCAAATTACATGATATACCAGAGCTGTCAATCCCTACAATCAGGTTACATTAATGCCTAAGGCATTGTTAGGTATGGAAGTATAAGTGCTAGAAATTATGCTTTTTCTTAGTGTCATACACTAATATGTAGCTGTTAAAACTCCAGCCATAGTTAAAGGACTCAGGTCAAAGTTGCAGAAAGTTGTTGGGAACCTCCATGGTTGCTCACTCTTTCTTGTTACTGCATTTTGCATCAGGCTTCATGCAAAAGTCATACCACCCAGAGCTGCACTTACCCCAAATGATAGAATTTGGAGCTGTCCTTCGAGGGTAAAAGGTAGAATTAGGAGCACTGAGATAGTTACATATTTCGATGCATTTTCCTCTTTTGGTAACTATTGTTGGACATTTAGCCATGTTTCCATTTTCTCTAATTCCCTTTGCCTGTTCTTCTATGCCTGGTTAAACTTGAAATTTAATACTAGCCTTTCTTACTCTGGTTCCTAAGAGTCCTACTTCAGTCCTATTTCCAAGCTACTGTTTTCTTTCTCCAGGGCTGAGTTTTTGCAACCAGTGATATATATCATTATCTAGTCCCAGGATTTGACTGGTAATTTTTGATACTCTGGACTCTTTTTGAAATCAGCAATGTTTTTCATGGGGTTGTAAGAAATATTTTATCCCGAATCAAGAGAGTCTGAAAAAAAATTTTTAAGGTGGCATTCTGTGTACCTGGGCATGCCAACAGCCCTGTAGCATCTTAAAGTAAGAAAATCTACTCTTGTCATTCTTTCCTTTAAAATTCTTCAAATGCGCTCTAGGGCATAAAGTATTAATAACAATAGTAATTAGCCTTTATCAGGGATTCACATTGAATGAATCTCTCTTCTAAATTCTTTAATCCTCACAGCAACCTACAAAATGTATGTAATTATTTTCCACATTTTATGGGTGAATAAACTGAGATTTAGGCTTTTCTACAGATACAAAAATGGTAAGTGATGGAACCAGCATTCAACCTGGGCAGTCCAAATAGTGCTCAGGCTTAACCACTAAGAAATAATGCCTTATTTAAGCCTGGATGAATTACTAAGGTCTTACCTTGACAAATTAAGATCCTTCCAATGTAGGTCCCAAATTACTTTCCACATATTTGTCCTATCATTCTTACTCATGCAGCCTACATTCATTCATTCATTGAACATTTACTGAACAGCTACTGTATTCTATGAACTGAGCTAAATATCACACAGTGGCCACACTAATCTGACTGTCTTAGTCTGTTCAGGCTGCTATAAAAAAAATGCCATAAACTGAGTATCTTATAAACAATAGAAACTGATTTCTCATAGTTCTGGAGTCTGGGATGTTCAAGATCAAGGATGAATCAGTATCTGGGGACAGCCTGTCACCTTCTATGGAAAAAGGGCAAGGTAGCTTCCTGGGACCTCTTTTTAAAAGATACTAATCCCATTCATGATGGCTTGCCCCTCATAATCTAATCACCTCTTAAAGATCCTACTTCCTTAATACCATCACTCTAAGGGTTAGGAGTTCAATATATGGATTTTGGAGGGACACAAACATTCTGACCATAGCACTGGGTATACACCATGATCATCCTGCATATACCTGGGATTTTACAAGTACCATCCCTTCTTTCTGCAGTAAGATTTCCCTCCTTCCTTTTCCTTTTGGAAAAGTTTCTGTATACCCTTCAAGACCCCATTCAAAAGTCACTTTCTCTATGAAGCCTCATGCAGCTCATCTAGCCACAGTGCCTCTTGGGCTATCACTGAAGTTTGTATGTAACTCCTTTATACCATGAATGTCTATCTGTCTAGCTATTCCATCCATCTACTTCTTTCCTGGTCTTTTGCTCTTGAATGTAATAGCCTCAAGGACTCTTGAGCCATGTCTTCATAATTTTTCTACTTCCTTGCAGAACATCTGACATTTATAAATATTGTGAAACTAAATTTGCCTGCTACTCTAAAGCCAGAAAGAAACACCAATTGGATGATCTAAAGGGGTTGTATTTGTAAATAACCTTTAGGCTACACTTTTAAGTGATTTACTCAATAATTACCCATCATCAAGAGTCTCCCAGTCTAGCAAGAAACAATCATAAATATAAATAAAAGAAGGAAACAAACTTATTGTTATGAACTGAATGTTAGTGCCCCCTCTCCCTGCCAAACTGACATGTTGAAATTTTAACCTCCAACGCAATAGTATTAGTAGCTGGGACCTTTGGGAGGCAATTAAGTCATGAGGGTGGAGCTATCATGAATGCGGTTGCAGCCCTTATAAAAGAGGCCCCAGAGAGCTCTCTAGCTTTTTCTGCCTCATGAGGACACACAGAGAAAATGGCTCTCTATGAACCAGGATGTGGGACTCCAACAGACACTGAATTTTCCAGTGTCTTAAACTTGGAGTTTCTAGCTTCCAGAACTGTAAAAAAAAACACAGTTTGTTGTTAAAACCACCCAGTCTATGGTATTTTGTTATAGCAGCCAGAACTAAGTAAAACAGTTATACTTGTGACAATAATGAGGCAGGTACAGTGGTAACAGAGAATGGAGGAGAAAGTTATGCAGTCCACCTGAAGGAGTCTGGAAATGCTTCTTTTAGGAAACAATAATTGTGCTAGGACATAGACAGTGAGTAGGTCTTAACTAGGTCGACAGCAGGGTAAGTATCTTTTAGGTACACAAATGTGCAGTCCATGTGAATGTGGTCTATTCAGGGGTCCAGGAAGTGCAAAAGGATAAGTGTGTAGGTGTTTAGAGGAAAGCAAAAGGAAATAGAAATAAAGTACTATAAAAAGCCAAATTACAAAGGGTCTGACATGCCATGAAATAGAGTTTTGATTTTTTTTTCTACCAAAGTAAAGGGAAGTTATGAAAGCAGTTTACATCTAATGTGGAATGATCAGATGTTCAGTTATAAAGATAACTCTGGCAATAATGTAAACGGTAGAATTTTTGGAGAAGATTGCATTTATCATCCAGGAGACTGTTATCACCTCTTTCAGCTTTTCACATGCAATTGATTTTAAAAGCCATAGAGCAGCCCCCTGACTCAAGAAGCTCAAAGTCCCCGGCCCAGTCCCCTGGCTGATACTGTTCCTGGAGCCTCTTGGGCTGAGACACTCCTCCTTGCTTTGTGGTCTCCTGACTTGTTTTGCTTCCTAAGGAAATTTCAATTTTTTCTTATACATCCCCTCTATTTAAGGAAAGCCTAATCATCTATAGCTGGGTCCCCAAAGATTTCTAAACTTTCTATTTTCAGAATGCAAAAATATAAATCCCCTATTCTAAGACATTCTTTATTCGTTAGAATGAAGATTATTTTGCTTGCAGTGACAGAAACCCACCTGAAATTAGCTTATGTAAAAAAGTGAATTCAGTTGCTTATGTAATCAGAAAGTCTCAGAGGGCTGATTCTGGTCAGGTAAAACTAGATACAGGGTTTCAAATTGTCAACAGGACTCTCTTCACTTCCTGGCTGTACTATCCTCTCTGCTTTATTTTTACATACACTATCTTCCTAGGGTAGCAGAGGTGGTGATTAGCTGCTGTTCATTGACATTGTCTGCACAGCCTTAATTCCAGAAGAAAGTGAATGGCCCTTTGCCCACAAACATCCATACAGATTCCTCAGAAAGTTGTTAATCAGTCTTGTCTGGACTTATGTGCCTGATTCTGAACCAATCACTATGTCCAGAAGGATAGAAGGTATCATGATTGGTGTGTTGGTGGTGGCTTAATGAAGCACGCTTGTACAAACTTGGCACAGCCAATTTCATGCCCCTCTCCAATGTCCACATTTAGTGATGTCATGTTATTAGCTTGAAGTCAGTCATGGTGGGAGAGTGGGGGTGTTTATACCACAGAGACACTACAAATGCTAGTGCTACAAATCTGGAGCTCCTTGTTTGGAGAGGCAGGTTATTAGCATGTCTTTGACTGTTAGTGTCATATGTTCCTCATCCTTATCTTACAAACTAATGCATTTCATGAATGACACCTCCACTAGGATCATCTGGAGTAAGGAAAGTTCCAAAAAAGAAAGCATAAAGAGCAGATCAAAAAGCAGCTAGCATCTATCACATTTAAAAAGTATTTGGCTTTTGGTCACAAAAAGTAAAACCTGCCCCTTTGGGAGGATGAAAATATAGTTTCCCATGTCATTTCAAATGCCCTTGTCCCAGGGACCTGCCTGTAGTTACCATCTTTAGAAAACAGGGGAAGGATGGAGAGAAGAACGAGACTTACTCTTCTTGCCTTTAGGGATCTCTCCACCGAGAAGTGATCTACTGGAGAATGTGAAGATCTGTAACAATAATCTTACCCAATACAAGCACCACCCAACACATTGTGGAAGTTCAATAAATATTTCTTAAAATACCATGAGCAGTGGCCACCTCAGTCTTATCAGATGCCTTATATTAATATTTGTATACTTCATTAGCTGAACTGGAGCTAAATTAGCCAATATATAGACTATGGTGACACCTCCTCCCAAGAGATCTTAGAATATCTTAACTTTCAAGAAGTGAGGGAGATAGTGAAGTAGGTACCCAGAAATATCCATTGCTTTGACTGTAACCTAGGAACCAGATGAACAAAAAAGGCAAAACTTATCTGTAATTATAACTACCTCTGCTAAACTGTGTTTCCTTTTCCCTGCACAACTGGAGATACAGATGACTCAGAAAACAAACACTCACCATTATGAACTGAAAAGACTATCAGTGTAGGGCAGATTCCCTTTCCTGACCTATGTGTTACTATACAAACACATGCTTATTCTTTCACCAGCCCTATTGTCCTAAGTGATTGTTCTCTCTCAGAAGAAAACAACTTTTGCATAAAAACATAATTGCTTCTAGGACCCCAAGCAGCTTTTCTGTTGAACCCCTCAATTAAAAATTAAACAGAAATGGCAGAGTTTGGTGATATAGAAGAGACCTGCAGTAACATAGGCTTCCTAGGGACTGCTTGGGGAATCAGAAGTCCAGGGCAAGAGCAGTAATGAGGAAAGTGGCCTGAGACAGCAGACCAATGCTGGGCACATAAGCAGAGGAATCACAGAACACTGGGTAGTAAGATACCCTATGCCCCACCAAACACCAGAAGACTCAACAGAAGAAAGCAGCCTTAACTAGTCACCAAACAGGGAAAGAATATCTAAAAAGCCTTTGGGGTTCTCTACAATATTAATACAGGAAACTTCCTAGAAAGCAAGGACCTTCCTGATAGTCAGTATGTAAGGACTCAGAACACCTAAATGCTGTTCCTTACTGTAAAATGTGACCACAGTTTTAATTACCAGCTAGTGGAGCCTGTGATATTTAAGTTAAAATCAGCTATTATTAACAAGGTATAAAGATGGTGAAAGTAATAGAGTGATTTCCTATGTGATTCTGTTTTCCAGTCATGAAATCTGATGATACAAATTCTCCTGATTAGGCAATTCCTTATTAAAAACCCTTCATTAGTTGCTTGTTTCCTGTTAGACAAAAGCTCCATCTAGCCTGTCTTGGCATGACTCTGTCTTGTTGTGATACCCTTGTGGTATGACTCCTGCAACTTTCTCTAGTCTTATCTCCGTCTTCTCTCTCCTATATATCCTGAAATATGGTCATGTCGGCCTGAATCTGTGTCAAGGAACATATGGTATATATGTTCTGATGCTTTTAAATATGCTGTTCCTTCTCCCTGGGATGCTTCACATGGCTGTATCCTCTCCATTTGGCAACATCCTTCTCATTCTTTAAGAAATAACTGTTTTCAGCTTGTCCCTGACCCCACACTTTCTCCTTGTTCACTCCCTTCTACCTCAACCCACCCTCAAGTGATGTTAGGTCCAACCCCTCTGCTGTCCTCCTAAGTAACCTTATAAGAGTATTTATCATGGTATTTTGAGTTTATGTACATCGTGTTGACTATATCATGAGTTCCATCAAAGCAGGGATTTCTCTCTGGATCCTTTTCTGCATTTCTTAAGTCTATCACTCTGTTGGGTACCTAGTAGGCACTTACTACACACTAGGTAAATTTAAACAGTCAAAAATGTAATGTTTGAACTTGAAAAATATTAAAAACTCAACCAAAAAATACTTCTAAACTTGTATTTTTTTAAATAATGATGTATATTCAGATTTTTAACATTCATATTAAAATTGCTTACAACTCCGTATGTAAGTAGAAATTATAGAAAAAGCTACAAGTTGTTTTATAATGTTTACACCACTATTCATCAAGCAGAAAGAATGCCTCGTAGTGGAGTAAAACACATTACTAAATACAATAATTAATTGATTCTAGATGAAGAAGACATATTGAATTGTTAATTATTATGTTCATGTCAACAGAGCAAGGGCCATTCAGTAGATAAATGAATGGGAAAATATCTATTTAGTTACACGAGAAAATATGATCAGAGAAATTCCAGCTATACCAGCAATAAATCACAATAATTTGCAAATCATTTCAAATACCAAAGGTGCAGTGATTTTTTTTCCAAGAGTGACAACATTTTATGTGGAAACTTTCCTGTAATAAAGGTAAACATTAAAGCAGAATTAGCTTATTTTCAAAAATGAATATATATATTCATAAACACGTGTATATATGTGTTTACTCAAGAATTAAATTTATTTTATGAAAGGTAATTATGAGTCTTGAGTCTGTATTGATTTGACTGACATTTAAAAGCCAGAGTGTTAATTTTCAAAAGTAAGCCAAACTGAAATTAGAGGCTTTAAATATTTGTTTGCTATTCTTATTGTCCAATAATTGTTGTGGCTAAATATTGAATATGGGAGGAGCAGGAAATACAGTAAATAAATGGTTCACTGAGATGTTGCTTCTGGACATTTCATTGGCACTAATTTATCAGAATCAAAAGCAGATGGAGGCTCACTAGTCACAATTTATCCCCAAGTGCTAACCCTCTTCGATTTGAACATAGACTTACTTGCTAAATTGAAATTAAATGTTTACCAAGTGCCTAATATGAACAAGACATTGTGAGAAACTTAAACATAAGATATAGTTCCTTCCCTCAAGTGGCAAGTAATCGCCCCAAAATAAAGAGATGAATACGTTTACAAATATATTCTAACGATCATGCATTAAGCACCTACTGTTTCTAAGGCATTGGTCTAGTATCCACATCAGAGAGGTAAAAATGATCCAGTTACTGACTATATTGCTCTGATTGGAAGAATACCTAAGTTCTAAAATGTACTATATGTTCCCTGGGGTAGCATTGACTCCTTAATCTATAATGGTCTTATTGAAGGTACCCAGGAGAAGAATTTTACTTAGAATTGGAAGGTAGAGTCATAGAAGCCAGAACTCATTAAAGACATGGAGGGACTCAGGTAAACAAAAAGAAGTAAATGTTGTAATCAATGCTCTACATGAGACTTAGTAAGGTCTGTAATAAGTATCAATGACTACAAGCCTAAGTTACTGGAAACGCCTTGCAGATTGGATATGTGTCATATTAATCTGTTCAAAGCTAAACGGTCAACAAAGATAGGAAAAGACTCATTTGCATAACAAACTCACTAGAACTGCAAAGCCTAATATGGCAAACCAAGAGGTTAATATGTTACATTAACTATGTTAGTGGGTATAGACTAAGCTGAGCTGTGATAACATTGGCCCTGTAATCTCTGTGGTGTAACACAATAAAGATGTATTGCATGTTCATGCAAATTCTGATGTGAGTTGGAAGAAGAGATCTCTAGAGAAGCTGTGCTGCTCTAAGTGACTATAATTCAGGCTGTTTTGAACTTGTTAGGCAGTTCTTTATGGGGAAAGGAGATATGATGGGTTGAACACCAACTTTTAAATATTTTATTCTGAAAATGATAGATTTTCCCCTTTATATTCCCCTGGCCAAAGCAGTTTTATGGCATGCCTCACTGCAAGGTTGCTGAGAAATATGCAGGAGTGCATGGCTGTTCGATAAGCAATAAATGTTTATGCCACATTGACAATTAATGCAAGTCCAGTAAAGAGGATGGTAGCCAGGATGAAATGACAGAGACCTGTTGAATGCATGCACTGTGTGGAACAAATAAATACAAGAAGTTTGCCCTCAGATGTAGGGAATTTTGCTATTGCAGGAAAAGAGGATAAAGTTACCGGGAATTAGTCAATGAGATCAGCACATAGAATAATAGTTCGAATTTCAGATGAACCTCTAAGTCAAGTTAGGAAACACATTTAAAAAAAAAAACAGCCAGACACAGTGGCTCATACCTGTAATCCCAGTAATTTGGAAGGCTGGGGCACAAGGATTGATTGAGGCCAGGAGTTCGAGACCAATGTGGGCAACATAGGGAGACCCCATCTCTAAATTTTTTTTAAACTTAGCCAGGCATGGAGGAGTTGGAGGCTGCAGTAAGCCATGATTGTGCCACTGCACTCTAGCCTGGGAGATACAGTGGGACCTCCAACTCAGAAAAAAGAAACTTGGGTACAGGGATGAGAGTAGTACTACTAGTAAAAAACATTTCAGAAAATTATTCTCAAACTTTCTTAAAATTTGCTTATTTTAAACCAAGAAGTCTGCAATGAGACAGACCCAGGATAAGTATTTTGTAAGTAACCCAGAGGATTCACGTTTGGTGGGTCCATGGATTCTATTTAGAGATACACTGGTTCAAGGGATAAGAGAAGCCAGGATTCATATACAAAAGAAAGCAAAATGATAAGATCAAATAATACCAGTTTTATAAAGTGTTGTTCAACTGGTAAACTAAGTACTCTTTTGGATGACTGCTCAAGTTGAGTAGAAACTAAAGTTACCAGAGATCTAAAGTGATGATATCACATCAGTTTGTAGAATGAATGTATTATACTTTTATAACTTATCTTTTAAAATTATTTTTATTTTAGATTCAGGTGGTATGTGTATTTGTGTGTTACATGGGTATTTTGCAATGTGGTGGGACTTGGGCCTCTAGTGTACCTATTGTCCAAATATTGTACCCAATAAGTAATTTTTCAACCCTTACCACCTTCTCATCCTCCCCACTTTTTGGAGTCTCCAGTGTCTATTATCTCCATCTTTAGGTCCATGTGTGCCTATTGTTTAGCTCCCACTCATGAGTGACAACATGCAATATTTTTCTGCTTCTGAGTTAGTCCATTGAGGACAATGGCTTTCAGCTCTATTCATATTGCTGCAAAACACATGATTTCATTCTTTTTATGGCTGCATAGTATTCTGTGGGGTGTATATATCTCACATTTTCTTTATCCATTCAACCGTTGGTGGACACCTAAGTTGCTTCCTATGGCTTTGCTTTTATCAGTAGTGCTGCAATAAACATATGAGTGCAGGTGTATTTTTTATGTAATGATATTGTTTCCTTTGGATAGATACCTTGTAGTGGGAATACTGAGTTGAATGGTAATTCTACTTTTAGTTATTTAAGATAGATCCATACTGTTTTCCACAGAGGTTAAACTAATTTGCATTCCTACCAATTGCATAAAAGTGTTCCCTTTTCTGCATCCATGCCAGCATTTGTTGTTTTTGACTTTTTAATAATAGCCATTCTGACTGGTTTAACATAATATCTCAGTGTAGTTTTAATTCACATTTCTCTGATAAGTGATGTTGAGCATTTTTTCATGTGTTTTTCAGCCACTTGTATTTCTTCTTTTGAGAAATGCCTGTTCATGTCCTTTGCCCAGTTTTTAATGAGATTGGTTGCTTTTTTTCTTGTTGAGTTGTTCAAGTTCTTTGTAGATTCTGGATATTAATCCTTTGTTGGAGGCATAATTTCCACATATTTTCTCCCATGCTGTAGGTTACCTGTTTATTCTGTTGATTATTTCTTTTGACGTGCAGAAGCTTTTTCATTTAATTAAGTCCCATTTGTTTATTTTTGGCTTGTTAAATTTGCTTTTGGGGTCTTTGTCATAAATTCTTGTCTTAGGCTGATGTCCGGAAGAGTTTTTTCTAGATTTTCTTCTAGGATTTTTACAGCATAAGTGCTAGTTTCTTTTTCTTTTTTTTTCCCCAAAATGCTTGGTTTTCTAATTATTTCTAACTATATTAATATTAGATCTCTATCTTCTTTTGAGGAGTTATGTTCCATCTTATTTTAAGGACTCCATGATATCATCTTTGAGAAACTGAAGACCTGAGAAAGTCAAAAGGAGGTATCCCAGTTGAGTGGTACATAGTAACAGTGAGGAAGTAGGGAAAGGTGGGAGGTTTCAGGATGTCAATCAAATAAGTCACCTACAAATATAAATCCATATAAGAAGGAATCAGTAAAAAGTAAAGCATGGGTAGAAATACAATATTAAGGCTCAAAAAAGGAAAATAATAGGGTTGAGACTATGCTATAAGGTTAGAGGTACACTTTTCTACAGCTTATCTAAATTCAGGGAGCTAGAGGAAACTAGAGGAAGAGTTCACTCCATGGCTTTCCAAATAGATACAGCAGTTGTTATCAGAAATCCACCTAATATTAGAATTGTTTATCAAAAATGTCAAATATGCATGTACAATATGAGATCGATATTAATTATTAGACTGATATTAGATATTAGATTATTAGTTCTGTTGCTAACTAAAAATATGTATATATGCCTTGATATTGGGAAAACTGAATATATATATGCAAAGAAAAAAAGAAGTTAGACCCTTACCTTGCATCATATACAAAAATTAACTCAAAATTGATGAAAGAGCTAAATGTATGACCTTAAACTTTAAAACTTCTAAAAGAAAACATACAGGAAAAGCTTTATGACATAGATATGGTAATGATTTCTTAGCTATAACATGAAGAACACAGAAAAGAAGCAAGCAAACAAATGGGACAACATGAAACTTGCAAACTTTTGTGCATAAAAGGGCACAATCAATAGAGTAAAAAAGCAACCTATGGAATGGAAAATATTTGCAAATCATATATCTATAAGAAATTAACATCTGAGATAAATAAAGAACTACAACAACTCAACAACAAAAAAAGCAAACTGAGAAATTTAACCCAGTTAAAAAATGGCCAAGTGGGATTTATCCCTGGGATGCAAGGATGGTTCAACATTCTAAAATCAATCAGTGTAGCACACCATATTAACAAAACAAAGAATAAAAACCACATGGTTATCTGAATAGATGCAGAAAATGAATTTGACAAAATTCAATACCCTTTGATGATAAAAACTCTCAACAAACTTCTTATCAAAAAATTTACTTCAACAAAATAAAGGTCATATATGAAAAGCTCACAGCTACCATCATAGTCAGTGTTCAAAAACTGAAAGCTTTTCCTCTGTGATAAGGAACAAAGCAAGGATGCCTATTCTCACCACTTATATTCAACATAGTACTGTAATTCCTAGCAAGAGCAAGCAGGCAATAATAAGAAATAAAAGGTATTCAAATCAAAATGGAAGAAGTAAAATTAACTCTGTTAGCAGATTACATGATCTTATATGTAGAAAACAGTAAAAACTACACACACACCCACACACACACACACACAAACTTAAAACTAATAAAGTTTCAGAACACAAAATTAATATGCAAAAATCAGTTTGTTTTTATACACTAAAAACTAAACTTTAAAAATTAAATTGAAACCAATCCTATAATAACACCAAAAATAATAAAATACTTAGGAATAAACAGCCCAGGAGACCAAAGAGACTTGTACACTGAAAACCATATGACATTGTTGAAACAAATTTTTAAAAAATATACAAATAGATGGAAAGACATCCCAGGTTTATAAATTAGAAGACAATAATGTTAAGATGTTCATACTATCCAAAGTGATCTCTAGATTCAATGCAGATTCAAAAAAATCTAAAAGTAGAACTATCACATGCCCCAGAAATTCCACTTCTGGGTATTTAGCCAAAATAATTAAAATTAGGATCTCAAAGAGATATTGGCACTCCCAGGATCATTGGACTATTATTCAAAGTAGCCAAGATGTGAAAACAACCTAAATGTTCATCAGTGGATAAATGGACAAATAAAATGTACCATATACATACAATGGGTTATTAGTAAGCATTGTAAACAGAAGGAGATCTTGTCACATACAGCAACATGACGGGAACCTTGAGGACATTTATTCTAAGTTAAATAAGCCAGTCACAAAAAGCCAAATACTATATGATTTCACTTATATGAGGTATCTAATATAGTCAAAATTCATAGAAACACAAAATAAAATGGTTGTTACTCATGGATGGAGAGAGGAAAGGAAGGGGGAGTTGTTTAATAGATACAGATCTTCACTTCTGCAAGAAAAAAAGCTCTGGAGATCAGCTTCACTACAATATAAATATACTCGACATAACTGTCTGTACACTTACAAATAATTAATATGGTAAGTTTTATAATATGTGTTTCTTACCACAGTTTTTTAAAAAGCACCATAAGCCAAGCTTTGTGATCTTATTCTTATATCAAATAATAAAAATAATAGTAATTAGAAATAAATTCTATGCTTCAGTTCCACATCTCCATAGACAAAAGTTCTTGCCTTGACCAACTCACTGAGTGAGGTCAATCAGGTTATATTGTAAGTCTCAAATAAACTGATTTGTTTCAGTGTAATTTGAAAATAAATAATACATAATATTCATTATTTTTTTAGAAAGCACAAGAACTAATAATTAGTAATTACAGAGATTTTGTAATTGTTTTAAGGAATTTCTACAAAATACTTGTTGGAAGTTTTGAATAGGTACAATTTAAACTATGTAGGAGGTGGGTCTCAACAGGAAATAGGTGGTACTGTAAAAAAAAATAAAAATCACACCCAAAATAATTTGTAATAAAGAAACTGGGCATTAAGTTATACACAGAGTCAAGAGAATTCACCAAAGGATTATGAGATCCCTAGAAATAAGCAACAAGGAAAATTGTCACACACACACAGACACACACACACACAAACACACACATACACACACCACCTCCTACCCTGTCTTCACCCCAGCCTGCAGGTAAGAGGAGGGAACACAGTTATTGGAGCCCAGTGTAAGCTTAGACCATGGACATGGACAGCGTGCTGTTCAACAGGAACTGTAACTATAAAGGAATACAATCACTGTTAGAACTGCAGCAAGGCAGGAAGAAAATGAAGAAGTTAAAGACTGATCTCTCCTCGTACCGTCTAATATCCACCATTGGCCAAACGCAAACATAAGCCAGAGTACAAGAGAATACAGGAAATACAGTTTAGAGATGTCAGTCCCCTAGAAATAAAAGCAGAGGAGACAAGACCAGGGAATGCTGGTGAGAGTGGGGGAGGCAACTAGATTATAAGCAACAAAAAAACACATGGAGAAGCTCAACAGAAAAGCAATTCAAGTGTCAATGCTACTTTAAAAATGTGACAAATGTGTCTGTCTTTCACAGGTCAGGTAGGTCATAGGTTATAGGTAACATCTATTTATGACAGCAATGCTGTGAAACAAATGACCACAAAAGCTCAGTAGTGTATAACAGTAACACGATAATAAGAATCTCTTTGGCTCACATGCCTGTGCACTGCCCGGGAGTCAGTGCCTGAGGCTGGGCTTCATCAGAACAGTTCTGTTTCTTGTGTCTTTCATCCTTCTCCGGGATGTCAGACAAGCCCACCGATGCCCTTCTCACAACAATAACTGGCAAAAAGAAAAGACCAACACCAACTGTACAAGTGCTTTTCAATGTGTTGGTCACATCACTCACATTAACATCCAACTGGCCACAGCAAGTCACAAAGCTGTAGCCAAAGTCACCTACAGTCCATACTCTGTCTCTTTGATGGGCAGAACTGAAAAGTCACGTGGCAGAAGAAGCAGTTATGTGGAGAAGTGAAGAATTGGGGCTATGAATGTGTTCTTCTACATGTATATATGAAAGCCTTTTGTTAAATACTACTATTATCATATCCAGGTGTAGGCAGAAAGAATAGATACCTTTTATACATTCTGCATTATCCCCTGAAAAAGACCATTTAGACTTTTAAAGCTGGTTATCACAAAAAACAATGTTCAGAAAGAATTGGAAGCCATCATAAATCATGACCTGGGCCCATATGGCCTGACCATTTTTAAGTGGCAATGGGTAACAAAACTACATCTATTAAAGCAATGCTAATTCCTCAGGCCAGCACATTATGGGATGTCAAAAATAATAAAGAAAAAGAAAACAGCAAGCAAGAATGTATGTAGCAAGACTTTATGGTACTAAACTCTACAGTCCAAAGGTCTTGGTTGTTTGTTAAGTTATTGTATCCCAGAATTCCTTCAGCACCAGAGACCATTTTTATTACCATGTGCCCCTTCAGTATCTTTTTTGAGCTTCCCTTCTGATCCTTTGATTTTCCTCCTTAATAGCCAACGCTCTCTGCCTGGTAACCATTTTTGCTTCACACTATTGGCGTCAAAGGGCTTCTTGCATTTGTCATCTTAATCATCTGATAATTTTGTCATTGCACTTCTGAAGAGTTTGCCCTCAAGAGGAATATAGAGACAGGTATTATGATGCAGGATTCATGAACTTGACTGTCAGAGCAGCATGTCTAATAAAAACGGGGTGAAGCAGGAGAAAAATCTGACCCCATAGGATGCGATTCTCCTAAGGGAGTTCACCACAATAGAATCTGGCCATTCCACTGACAGATTCTGAACCTTAAATATTATTTTAAAGTTGGTTTTATTTTCATGATTGCACTATACATACTCACAAAAGAGGGAAATACATAAAAAAGAATTCTAAAATGGAAATTATAATTGCATTGTTGTTGTTGGATGGAGATAGGGGTTTCTAAGCAAAACTATGATTTATGCTGATTGTCTTCCTTGAATGTTCAACAGATAATCAGGAAATCTGAAGCTTCCTTTTCTTTTGCCACATGGGAGATGAACAGAAGGAATAATTCCATAGAGAGGGCAGGGTTTGGGCTCTGGAGTGGTGGTTTGGTTTTGGAGGATGGGAGATGGCCTAGGACTGAATGCGTTTTTTTTCTTGGCTGTGGGACCACAGTTGAATTGTCTCTTCTCATAATCTGTCTCAATGGGACTTGTTCAGAGCATTTCCTTCCCACTCTCTAGAGACCTACCTAGTTGAAAAGCAAATAGGAAAAACAGGGAAACAGGTATTTTTAGGTAGTCTCTCCTGTGTCATAAGCTCAATTATCTCTTCACTGTATCTAATCTCTCTCCACACACACACACACACACACGCACACACACACACACGCACGCACATATATATGCGTGTGTATATACATATACTGTATAGCTATATATAGAAATGTGTACATATGTTGTATATGTATATATACCTGCATACGTGTGTAGCTATATATAACAAAGTACAATGCCTTTCCTAAGATCATGCAGCTGGTAGGCAGTCAAATTGAAACTTGAACCAAGGTGAGCTGGAGGTTCCTGGTTCATTGTCTTTCCAGTGTAACAGATGGATTAAAACATTTACGCTTTTTTTCCCCCAATGTCTTTGGCTAGATTAAGCCAAATATAGCTTTTAAAACCACTAAGTCCTTTGAGAAACTCTGAAAGATAGCTCGTAAGGCCCTAAGTTTCATGGATGACAGTGGGTTATCACTGGTCAAGAGGCTCTGCATATTGACTTTATAATCCATCTGAGTGATTCTGAGAAAGAGCTCGGAATATCTAGAGAAGCAGACTCACAACTTGTCCTTTTAAAGAATTTTTCCTGAAGTAAGACTTATTTTACCCCATGTACACACATGAGATGTAAAGCAGATGATTTATGGAAGAAAAAAAATGAAGTCAATACCTTAGAGTGTTTTCTCTGTGCCAAGCACTGTGCAGGTTCCTTCACACCCACTTCTTCGTTTAAGTTTGGGTCATCCTTCCTGGTGAGAACTCAAAGCTCTGCTCTTTAGTGCAGTTTACACCACCTTTAAGAATTTTATTAAGTTTGGCTTTCTATTGTAAATGGTGAGCAGGCTGAGGTGGAAGGATACCCAAGCATCAGATAAAGAAAGACAGAAAGAATGCTTGGAGATATGAACAGCTGCCTTGGATCAGACTGCGGGCCACACTAAGCACCTGCGCATGCTGGTGTGCTGAATTAATGAATTAACTTCCAACAAACATATCTAGAAATATCTTTCAAGCTAAAAATAAAAAACCAAAGAGCATCAGAGAAAAAAACTCATGGGTTACAGTTTAGGAAGAAAATATTTTTTCCAAATAAACATATGTAATGTGTGATAGGAAATGAGCAAACCTCCCCTTTAAAGTAGTTATATATTACGTGAGTACATACATTTACTTCAATAGAGCCAGCTCAAGTTTTGTCTTTTTTGTTTGGTTGTTTGTTTTTGTTTTTGAGATGGAGTCTCGCTCTGTCGCCTAGGCTGGAGGGCAGTGGTGCGATCTCGGCTCACTGCAAGCTCTGCCTCCCGGGTTCACACCATTCTCCTGCCTCAGCCTCCTGAGTAGCTGGGACGACAGGCACCGGATACCACGCCCGGCTAATTTTTTGTTTTTTTAGTAGAGATGGGGTTTCACCATGTTAGCCAAGATGGTCTCGATCTCCTGACCTCATGATCCGCCTGCCTTGGCCTCCCAAAGTGCTGGGATTACAGGCATGAGCCACCGTGCCTGGCCAGAGCCAGCTCAAGTTTTAAATATAAAACTTGATTCTGCTTTTATAAAATCACTTTTAGAATTTCTTATAGCACATTCTCTGGCCATTTTTGGTCATTTAAAGATGGATTGAAACTTGGAAAACAATCACTTTACCATAATGGAAATTGTATTGACTTTGGAATTAAACAATTCTGAGTGTGAATTTACACTGAGAAGCTCACTGGAATGACAACTAAAATGTAGGGATTATCCCCAGGATGACTGTTCCCACCTTGAATGTAGTTGAAAAATGCAGAGCTCAGGGACTTAACATACTTAACAAATTCTATAATTATTGTTTTCATGAAAAAATGAAAAAATAACTTACATCGTTGATCAAGTTAGGCAATATAATTTGGCAACCAAACGTTAGATGCCTTTTTTATTTGTAATTTGTAACTGCCTCTGAAACCACGTGAAGAGAAAAATTCCCAATATTTTGCATAGTGGGAATTAATACAGTAAGTGCATTTGCAAGGAAATAGCCTCCAGTAGCATCTGTTTTAAAGGGCACCATTATTTTGGGTGCCAAGCTGCAGGAATACTTGTTTAAACAGCCATCTCTGTGCTTCATAGTCACTCCAAGCTCCCAGATGCAGGCTCAATGACAGATAAATTCCATGCAGACCTGCCTCTGAGGATCTCTGTAGATAGCTACAACTTGGCTGTCAGAACGTTGCCTGAGCACAAGACTCTCTATTTGCAAGCTTGGTTCTTCCTCCAGGCTAAAAGGATCTCTTTGTTTTTATTCTCCTTCCCGGGACTCAGACATATTTCTGTCTTTTTGAGGAGATTGCAGAAACCGGCCAAAGAGAACTGAGGCCACACCTCTGCAATCACAGCAGAACCTCCCTTGACCCTTGTTTTCTGATTGACTGAGACCCCTCCCATGTGACACGAGTCTGTTTCATAGGCAGTGAGGCCATGTTTTCATGCCATTCAGATGCTGCAGGTAGAAGGATTTAAAAGGGTAGGGGTGTTAGGAAGGGGAGTGACCCACAGCTGTTCTGGGGAATGTGTGATGTGACAATAAACTTGACAAAAAGTCTCCATGCAGATCACCATAGCATAGATCACCAAGTTATAGTCAACTTTCCCCTTTTGGATTGCCCTGGCAGTGTTCAAAGATTGGCATCAGAGATTAAAAAGGCAGGAGCTGGAGGTACAAAGGAAGGGGCTGTCCAGATTTGCTACAAATAACAAAAAATAGTTCACATGTATAACATACCAGTTCAGTGTATAAAGTTTTATCTCTGGTCCATCATCTCCCTGGGGCTTTTATTATACTTTTTTAACACTTCTGACACAAAGAAACCAAAACCTAGAGAGGTTTGGAGATTTTTCTGAGTTAAACTGGAAACTATTAGGGCAAAGACAGAAACCCAAAACTCTGGAGGCCAAGCTCTTGGTTTATTCTCCTTTGTCAACTACTTCTGCTGCCCAGACTGTAGCCACACAACCACGTTGTTTCCCAGTGGGCACTACAGGAAGCTCCCTAGTAATAATAATAATAATTTCTATTAAAAATGATCATCTTCATTATTTACTATGTGCTTCCTATGTACTGGGCCAAGTGCTCAGCACTTTACTTAAATTATCCCATTTAATCCTTAAAAACAGTGAATGAAGTAGATATGATTATTATCTTCATTTTAGAAATGAAAACTGAATTAGGAGGTTAAGAACTTGACCAAGTCACAGAGCTAAGAGTCCACCCTCATCTGTTTAATTCCATGGCCCCAAAATGGAAATCCTACATTCCCATAGCTGAGAGACACCACACCCTTCCTGCTGACCCACAAGCCCAGGGATTTTTCAACACACCAGAAAGGATCCCATCTTCAGAGCTTCCACTTTGAGCTTCTGATTGCCCACAATCCAAATATGTGGGAACTGAAAGGAAAATTGAGGAGCAGGCATTGATCTAGAGACCCAAGGATTTCAGAGCCTCCCCACAAAAGATAATCTTTTTCTTTACTCGCTCCATTCTGTAGCAAATATTTCTTCTCTTTTATTTCACCCTATTGCTATATACCTGTCTGAGGGATCCATGGGCTTAATAAAATAGCCCCCAAACAATATAAAAAACAAAGCCAAGCTAAAATGAAGTTGTAGGAAAGAAAGTACTGCTAGCTTAGAGGGATTCCTTGAGCTGTTTTTCTTACCACCTTTAGCACTGATTCCTCTCTGTGAACCTTTAGTCCCCTATGGCCAGCCCAACCAATTATTTTCTTTCAATGTATCACCAGTGGGGCCAGATTTTTTTTTAGGGCTCTGATAACTTAATGAATCTAATTTTATGGCTTCTCCAGATACTTTTCTCCTATCGCCTCCCGTTTACTAAAAGGCAGTGCTCACCATAAGTGTCAGTATGAACTCTAGTTTCCCTGTGTGGTCTAAATACGTGGAGCCTGGACTTTTACTCAGGTAGCATGGGTTTAAGAAGAAGGTCAGGCAGCAGAGTCAAGTGGTCTGGAAATCAGAGGTTCTTGGTTTTAATCTTTTCCCTGTATCTCATTCGTTTCATTCAGAAAGCATCTATGGGTTTGTTTGCCCCTTGCCAGTTACTGTGCTGCTGGCTGTGTAAACTGTTCACTTTCACTTTCCTTCTTTTTATCATGTTCCTTCCAGCTCTAACATTCCTGGCTTGGAAGCTCTTGAAAATGGTAAAAGTTGATGTGAAGTTGCAGGTTTAGATGGGGGTCTTTATTTGGTGGTATAAGAAGCAAGGGAGGAAAGGTTTGAAAGAATTTCCATAGAGATAAAGAGGCAGACAAATTCAGTTTTGCACTCATACCCTATCCCTCCCTTCTCCTACTTTATTTTCTCAGGGTCCTCCATCACTGATGCATTTGTTCTATCCTAGGGATAGGAGTCATGACCATCATCACATGACATCTGAGAATGCAGGCAAGGAGGCATAAGGGTCCCCTTCCTTTACTTGACGGAGGAACTCCACAGTATGCACAGTGGGAGAGCTTAGGTCATTGAATTATCCTTTGCAATGAATCCCTCCTTTTCTCTTCATCTTTCTACTATTAACTTAGCACAAGCTCTTGTCAATGCATTCCTTGATTACTACAACAGAGAAGAAAGTTAACTAGTCTTCCAATCTAAGTTCCTTCTATGGCTCTATTCTTTCTAACCCACAGTGTGTTTCTGCTTTTGTCTCCTAATTCTAAATACACAAATAAAGCGCTTCACTGGCTCCCAGTTTCCTCTCATACCTGGCCCAGACGTTCTCCTTTAGCTCCTCACTAGACACTTCCTTCACTGTACACCTTCTGTTTAAAACTCAAGGGTCATTCCCACCTCCTCCCCGTTTTCTGTCAACTATCATCCTATCCAGTCCTCAAAGTCCAGCCTGTGTCTCTGCTTCATCATTGGGGATTATTCAGACTATTTTATTCATCTTTTTCCCACAAATAATTTAAATAAGCAAATATTAATTTACTCATCATGTGTATTAAAGAAACTCACAATATGTGTGTGAAAAAGCAAGGTTCTTAGCCCTCCTTCAGTGTGATACAGTAAACTTTAAATTCCTTTACCTTGACCTCAATAATACTTAGCTCTCTATGGTATTTTCTATTATATTCTTCCTATTGTGTTCTATGTATGGAAAACCGATGATTGTCAACTCTTTTAGGCCATTCTTGCATTACCATAAAGGAATATCTGAGACTGGTAATTTATAAAGAAAAGAGGTTTAATTGGCTCCCAGTGCTGCAGGCTATACAAGTATGGTACCAACATCTCCTCAGCTTCTGGTGAAGGCCTCAAGAAGCTTATAATCACAGCAGGAAGTGAAGTGGGAGCAAGGGGGAGGAAGATGCCGTGGTCTTTTAAAGAACCAGATGTCACACAAACTCACAGCGAGAACTCACTCATCACCGATGGAATGGTGCTAACCCATTAATGAGGGATCCACCCTCATGTTCCAATCACCTCCCACCAGGCCCCACTTCCAACACTGGGAATCACATTTCAACATGAGATTTGCAGGGGACAAACATCCAAACTCTATCATTCCACCCCTGGCCCCCCACAAATCGCATGTCCTTCTCATATTGCAAAATACAATCATCCCTACTCAATAGTTCTCCAAAGTCTTAATTCATTCCAGCATCAACTTAATCAAAAGTCCTAAGTCCCAAGTGCAAAGACTCATCTGCAGATGAGTTTTTTCCACCTATGAGCCCGTGAAATCAAATACATGTTATTTGCACCCAAGATACAATGGTTATACATATATTGGGTAAACATTACTATTCCAAAAGGGAAAATTGGCCAAAAACAGGCTACAGGCACCATACAAGTCTGAAACCCAGCAAGGAAGTCATTAAATCTTAATGCTTAAACATAATCTTGTGTGACTCCATGTCTCATGCTGATGCTAAGGGTAGGCTCCCAAAGCCTGGGACAGCTCCTCCCCTGTGGCTTCCCTGGGTGCAGCTTACACAGGTGCTCTCACTGTTTGGAGTTGAGTGCCTGCAGTTTTTCCAGGTTCAGGGTGCAAGCTGCTGGTGGAGTTATCATTCTGGGGTCTGGAGGGCTGTTGCTCCTTCCCAGAGCTCCATGAGGCAGTGTCCTGGTGGAGACTGTGTGTGGGGTTCCAGACCCACATTTCTTGTCAGCACTGCCCTAGTAGAGTATCTCTGTGGGGGCTCTGTCCCTGTGGCAGGCTTCTGCCCGGGCACCCAGGCTTTTCCATACATCCTCTGAAATTAAGGTAGAAGTCGCCAAGCCTCCTTCATGTTTGCATTCTGAGCATCTACTGACTCAACACCACATGCCAGTTACCAACGCTTATGGCTTCTGCCTTCCAAAGCTGTGGCCTGAGCTGTACCTTGTCCGCTTTGAGCCAAGGCTGGAGCCAGAGCAGCCAGGATGCAGGGAACAGTGTCCTGAGGGTGCACAGGGAAGTAGGGTCCTGGACCTGGCCCCCTAAACCATTCTTTCCCCCAAGGTTTCTGGGTCTAATTCTGATCATAGGTTGTTAGAAGCAGCCACACCATTTCCTGAATGCTTTCCTGCTTAGAAATTTCTTCTGCTACTCAGTATGTGCTCTGTGAATCAGAAGCACTAATTAATTTAGGAGCTTGTTAGAAATGCAGAATCTCAGGTTCCACCCCAGACTTACTAAATCAGAGTTTGCAATTTAACAAGTTATTTTCATGTGCTCATTAAAGTGTGAAAAGCACTGGTGAAAAGAACCACATGCAAAACACGGTAAGTATTAAACAGACATATGTTTGGAGAAATGAAAGAAAAAGAGGCAAAGCCAAAAGGCTAACTTTGACTGAGCCAGGCAGAATACTAGAATCTTTCACCTAACTCACACATCTATCACTTAACCCCACAAGTGAATATGTTATTAAAGAGATATCATTTTTCTCATTTTTGAGGTTGAAAAAGATTCAGAGTTTTGGCCCAGGTTACACAATTAATAAAAAGGAGAGCCACAGACTAGGGAAACATATTTGTAAAACACATATCCAGGAAAGAATGTGTATCTAAAATATACAAAGAACCTTAAAACTCAACAACAAGAAAACAAACCACTTAATCAAAAAATGGGGCCAGGCACGGTAGCTCACACCTGTAATCCCAGCACTTTGGGAGACCAAGGTGGGTGAATCACCTGAGGTCAGAAGTTCGAGACCAGTCTGACCAATGATGGCCAACATGGTGAAACCCTGTCATTACTAAAAATACAAAAATTAGCAGGACACGGTAGTACATGCCTGTAATCCCAGATACTTGGGAAGCTGAGGCAGGAAAATCTCTTGAACCCGAGAGGCCGACATTGGAATGAGCCCTGAGATATGGCACCACTGTACTAGAGCCTGGGTGACAGACCTAGAGTCTTTCTAAAAAAAAAAAAAAAACTGGGCCAAAGATCAACAAACAAGGTAAACCCAACAAATAACACATAAAAAGATGCTCAGCATGATATCTCATTAAGGAATTGCAAATTAAAGCAAAAATGATCCAGCATTACACACCTAATCCAATGGCCAAAACCCAGAATACAACAACACCAAGTGCTGAAGAGGATGTGTAGCAACAGAAACTCTCATTTATTGCTGATGAGAATGAATAATGAATAATGGTATGCCATGTTAGAAAACACAGTCTCTACAAAAGTAAACATAGTCCTATCATATAATCTAGCAATCATGCTCCTAGGTATTTACCCCAATGAGTTGAATACTTACTTATGTGCACACACGAAAACACTTATGTTCATACAGATGTTTATAAAAGCTTTATTTATAATTCCCAAAACTTAGAAGCAACCAAAATATTCTATAATAGGTAAAGGAATGAACTTTGGTACACCCAGGCAAGGGAATATTATTCAGCAACAAAAATAAATGAGCTATCAAGCCATGGAAAAACATGAAAGAAACTTAAACATCCATTACCATATGAAAGAAGCCAGTCTGAAAGAGCCACATACTGATTCCAACTATATGACATTCTGCAAAAGGCAAAACTATAGAGAGAGTAAAAAGATCAATGGTTGCCAGAGTTCGGGGGGAGAAAGGGCTGGATGAATAGATAGATCCCAGGATAAGCTTAGGACAGTAAAACTACTAATGATACTGTAATGGTCCAATACATGGCATTACACATTTGCTGAAACTCATTGAACTGTACAGCATGAAGAGGGAACCCTAATATCAACTATGTACAAATGGACCATATTAATGCAAAATGTTAATAATAATAGAAATGTAGGGGTGAAAAAGGAATGTATGGGAATTCTCTGTACTTTCTGCACAATTTGCACAATTTTATCTGTAAATCTAATTTTTTTAAATAAAGCCTATTACAGAAAAATCAGAGGCAAAGTTAGAATTTGAACCCACGTCTATCTGATGTGAAAGAATACTCCAGGAAGGTGCCAAAAGGGCACTCAAACTTCAGCAAGATAGGAGTAAGCTTCCTTTAGGTGGGAGATGGTGAAAAAACTGAGTGGTTCCATCTTAATCTTAAAATTGCTCCCTTTCATAAAACAAATTCCCTCTGCAGTAACAGTGATGTAAATAGTGAGTGAGCATCCATGAATTAAATCCCAAAGAGCAATAAAGAAACTAATTTCATGCAGATCCTTCCAGAAAATAGAAAATACTTCTCAACTCATGTTATGAGGACAGCATTCCTCTGATTCCCAAATCAAAAACATTGTGAGACAAAAAAAGAAAAAATATTATAATTCAAGTGTGTGTGGCCTTTCCTATTTTTCTCTACAAATTCTCAGATACAGCTCAGAAAGACTATCTGACTTGGATTCATGTGTGAATTTCCGACAAAATGAATTCAATTACCAACAAAGAAGCGAGGAGAAACAGCAGTGATGACAAAACTGATAACACCTGTTAGACCTCAATTTATAAGCCCAATAGAATATGTGAATAATATAAACCTTCTGTACCTTCTCACCAAAAGTCAACATCGTTAAAATGCACACCTCCCTGCTAGCTTGCTGTAAGGACATTATGAAGACATCTCTGTGGTTGAGCTCTGTAAGTCTGATCAATGACGCCAACACCTTTTTAATTTTGGAGCTGGTGCTGTTGTTTCTACATATTTTATTCTAATTCCAATTGTTTATGAAAAAATTAAGGTAGAAGTTAATGGCAAGTATTTACTTTTCCATAAATGTGGAATCTTCAAAAAACTCTAACCCATAAGATATAAATCTTTATGATACCATATTAGTTATTCAATCATAGTAATAATTTCTTTTAATTTCTCTTCCTGGGTTATCTAAAAGGAATCTTTTTTTTTTTTTCACTCTACTGCATTCAAAAGGAATTTGACTCCCAGTTTAAGACTTGATGGTAGCCTATACAGACTCCAAGCTGAAAGCTGTCCCAAGCCTTTGGCTTAATCTCATATCCTTAGCAAACTCCTCCCCCCTGATTTTTCTGACTTAACTAGGATGATTTCTACTGCTGCTCCCCAAATGAATCTTCCGGTCTTTCTGAGAGTCTGCTGCTGATCCTTGTGACAATATTTGCATTTTTCTTCATTTAGCACATTAATGGTCAACCAAACACCAGGCAATGTGCTCAGCCCTGCCCATCTGCCATCATGATGTAATTCCTTTCCCATCTACCTTCACCCAGGTCAGTGACACCAGTTCCCCTTTGTCCCAAGCTCTATAGCTGCAGAACTTGAACCTCTCCGTTCTGCAAAGTAGGTTAGAGCCCCGTTTGCTCAGTGTCTGACACTGAGGACCACTCTCACAAATTGCCCGCATCCCTGAGGCCCACCAAGACCCATTCTAGGCCAATAGTTAGTATTCAATGAATACTAACCTGAAGCCTGGAGATTCGTTGAGCTCCTACTTATTTCAGTTCCAGAGCTCATTGGAATATTGCAGCCCTGGGTGAATATGCTGCTTGGTCATAATCTAGAATGTACTTAGCCCTATAAGTGGAGATAAATGTCTGAGGCTTTCAGTGATCATTCTGCCTTCTAGCACCCTCTAGCACAATCTAAAGGACCAATAGCCAGTACAGGGAGGCCCAAGTCCAGGGTAAGTCATTTACATACAAGACCATAGGAGTGTTCTCCAAGTTCCTGCACACAGCAGCAGCAGTGAGTGGTGCCAAAGATTTGTTCTAGTGTTGCTGTCAAAGGCAATGGCATAATAGTGCCCTCTAGTGGCAACTGAACTGTGTCCCATAGGCTGTGACGTGAACTCAGCCTGGTGAATCCCTTTTTCTCCTCTGAAAGTGAGATGGTGTAAATAATCTGATGCCTGAGTCATAGGTACCTTGTCAAGAACAAGTGCTCCCCTTAATGAGACTCGTGCTGGAGTCTTTCAGAGTGCATGAGGTCTCTTCTTTCTCTGCAAAGGCGCCTACTGCCCTTTTATTTATTTTTAAACAGCTCTCTTGAGATACAATTTATATACCATAAAAATTCACCCAATTTACATGAACTCGGTATATTTTTTCAGTATATTTACAGGGTTCTGCAACCATTATCACAATCTCATTTTAGAACAGTTCCATCACCCCAAAAAAGAAACCGTGTGCCCACGTGCAGTCCCTCTCCATTCCTATCCCCAGCCCTCAGCAACTGCTAATTTACTTTCTGTCTCTGAATATTTGCCTGTTCTAGACATTTCATATAAATGGAATCACACAAGCTGTGGTCTTTCGTGTCTGGCTGCTTTCACTTAGCAGAATGTTTTTGAAGTTCAGACATATTGCGGCCTGCATCAGTACTTCGTTCCTTTCTGTGGCTGAACAGTGTTCCATTGTATGGATATACTATATTTTATTTTTGAGATCAAGTCTCACTTTGTCACCCAGGCTGGAGTGCAGTGGTGCAATCTTGGCTTACTGCAGCCTCCGCCTCCTGGGTTCAAGCAATTCTCCTGCCTCAGCCTCCCAAGTAGCTGGGATTACAGGTATGCGCCACCATGCTTGGCTAATTTTTGTATTTTTAGTAGATACAAGGTTTCACCATCATGTTGGCCAGGCTGGTCCCGAACTCCTGGCCTCAGGTGATCCACCTACCTTGGCCTCCCAAAGTGTTGGGATTACAGGCATAAACCACTGCACCCTGCCAGATATACTACATTTCATTTATTCATTTGTCCTCTCATGCTCTTTGGGAATAAAAGTATTTATGAGCTGAGGCTTCAATGCAGTCACCACCTGTGACTTCCAGGTTGATTCTGAAAAGTTCCAAAACTTGACTTTCAGAAAATTGAAAATCTTCATTTTGTCCTTTTGTAGTAAGATAATAAGGGTATAAGAGCTTTCCAGACTCACTGTTGTGAAAAGTGGTGATGCCATTTAGCCTCTGCAATATCTCTGTTCCACTACAGTACTTGATAGACAGTACATCCCATGTGCTGTGCAGCTCAGGGTTGTGTGTTACCTTGAAAAATCCTGATGCAGTAATTCTAGAATTTCCCACATATTTTAATACATACCAGAATTTATATTATTCATTTTCATATTTTAACCCCCCAATAGTCCTAAAACTTAACATAATTGACCATAAGTAATGGAGAATTTTGTATAATCCCTAAAAGCTTCCATAGAACTAAGATGGTTAAGAACTTAGTTCTGTTTTCAGCCCTATACCAGCACATTCTCATAAAGCCCTACCTTGCATCTTCAAGACAGGCCTCTTACCCAGTATTATAATTTTTTTGTATCCAAGCAAGATCCCAGTTTCCTTGAGAGAGAATACCTACCTTAATTCTTAATACTGTAGTCACCTAACAATATTGACTACCTGGCCAGTGATGCTAAAATTTTCTGGCTATGGTGGGAATAGAAAATGCGGTGTATTCAAAAGACACAATAGAACCAACTCTCAGTCATAATTCCACCAGAAACATTTATTCTAAAACCTTCAAAGCTTATATGAAACAAATGACTATACTTTGCAAGAAAATATTTATTGGAAGTTCAAAAACTGGATAATAGGTTTTGTTTTTTTTTTTTTTTTTTTGAGATGAAGTCTTGCTCTGTCGCCCAGGCTGGAGTGCGGTGGCATGATCTCGGCTCACTGCAAGCTCCGCCTCCTGGGTTCACGCCATTCTCCTTCCTCAGCCTCCCGAGTAGTTGGGACTACAGGCGTCCACCACCATGCCCTGCTAATTTTGTGTTTGTATTTTTAGTAGAGACGGGGTTTCACCGTGTTAGCCAGGATGGTCTCGATCTCCTGACCTTGTGATCCGCCCGCCTCGGTCCCCCAAAGTGCTAGGATTACAGGCGTGAGCCACCATGCCCAGCCAAATAGTTCTTTTCTGCTATTGCTATAGCAGCAGTTTGGATCTGAAGCCAAAATATCAAACACTCATACTTGGCTTTTTTCAGAATTCTGAGATTCTCTAGTGTCAAACAAGTAAAGTGGGCTCTAAGAAACAATATTTGAGTGGTTGATGTTTCAGGGTTTTTTTTTTTTTCATTTTCTAAGGACTGTGTTAAAACAGGAAACTGCCCTTCCAAAACAAGGTTAAGAGTGGCACCGCCATTCATCATGGAGCTAGCTAACACTCTGTTGTAGCTGTGTAATGCAGTGTAGGTGACACGCTTAAAAGTAAGTTCGGTTGCCTTAACTGGAAAGCGAGGGGGAAAACGTCTGTTTCTGTCATTTTTCCTAGAACTGATGAGAAGAAAGATGGATGAGTACAGTTTTAGGATGGCAAGAGACAGAGATTTCAGACACTGGGTTTTACTCTCAAGTCAAATAAGGCTGGGATGGATGACATTGCTTAAACTCTCACTGTATCTCAGTGAACAGCTTGGGCACTATAATGGAAAACTGCAGGGCAGCCCAGGCGGTACGGATGTTTCTTATGAGGGCAATAGCTATGACTAAAAATCTAATAGCAATCAAAAGTGAGTCCTGAGGGGCAAATTCCCTTCCTTCAATGTTGCTGAACAACAGCAGCAGCACTTTTGATGCTTGAGAGCTGATGAATGACCAAGGTTGCTGCAGTGTTGTATAACTTTTCAAAGCCATTTCTGACATCAGAAAAATTGAGACATGTGGTAAGCAAGCCTAAAAATGGCAAAGGCTCTAAAATAGACTCTAAAAAAATAATGAGAAACTGAGCAGCTGAATCATAATCTAATACTTAAAGAATAGTGAGTCTGCTATCATCATCCAGCTTTGCAAGGCTCTGCAAAAATCTTAACCCTACTTCCCTACCACTTAAATGCATACCTCTTTTTCCTCTTCCCATCACCTCTACCTCCAAAACCAAAAAAAAAGGGTTATGAGGGTCAACCTGCATTCATAAATGGCCAACTTGTTGCATACTGAGTTTCCTAATGTGATTTAATTAAAAATCTGATTTAATTAAATCGTGAATAAACATAAATCTACAATAAAAACCATTATATTAACAGGTTTTGAAGATGACATGTCATTTAATTCTTACTTTTAAAAACTATAAATGTATGTACTATAAGTAGTGATGCAGAATATTTTCTTGATCCCATCACAGGACTCATAGCAGTGGTGCTCTCTTTACTCAGCCCACCATGCTCAAACCCTCTTGGGAGGGAGCACATGAGCAAACAAGTGTGGGAATCGGCTGGCCGCTTTGGCACTGGCAGGAACAAAGTCCATTTACTTGGGCACACTGCACTCCACCCCTTACGAGTGGGAGCACACAGGCAAGTGAGTGTGGGAAGTGGGTGGCCTCTTTGGCACCAGTAGGAGCAAACTCTGTGCAGGCCATGCATGTTACAGTGCACTTTTAGCTCCACCATCCACAGACAATAGTGTTATCAGCTCAGTGGGCCCTTTGCCTCATCGCATGGGGCAGCTGCCCTCTGCCAGTGAGGGCAAAGGGCCAGTGTGACAGCCTTTTTGGTTACCCCCATTTGGTGGGTCCTGAATTCTTGTCTGGTGCTTAAGAAGAATGAGGTCACACAGATGAATAAAGGATGGTGAATGTGGAGAATCGTATTGAGTGATGAAAGCAACTCTCAGTGGAGAAGGGAGCTGGAAAGGGGACAGGAAGGGCAGGTCGCTCTTCCCTAAAGTCAAGTCACCTCTCTGCCTCTCTCCGCCAAAGTCAAGTTGCCTCTCTTCGACATCCAGCCATTGTCTCTGAAGTCGTCAGCTCTCCCCGATGTCCCCCCAACTCCAGTTACTTCTCCAAAGTCAAGTTGCCTCTCCCTGACATCCAGCCACTTCTTCTCTCTGCCAGCTGAGTCTGGGATCTTTATAGGCACAGGATGGGAGGCGGGCCAGGCCATAGGTAGTTTTGGAAAAGGCAACATTCAATTGGTAAAAAGACATTATTCAAAAAGAACCAATCTGGAGAGAGCGGACAAACAGGAATAGAAGTTCTCACTTTGGGCTGTGGGTTTCAGGCTACTTTTGGCTTGAAGGTAAGGTTTCCACTAGGGTCCCACCTCTGTCTCCCTAAATTTCTCTGCCTCCTGCCTCTCTCATTAGTACTGTTTTACAAAAGAAGAAATTGGGGTTCATATTGATTATATAACTTGCCCAGAGTTATTCAGTTAGTAAAGGACAGAATTATAATTTGAGCCCAAATTTTTGAATCCTTATTTGCTATGGTTGCTGGCACCTCATAGTTGTAAGTGAATTTTGTTAACAAAGCATATCTGATACACCAATGTCATAGCAGGTGTTCAATAAATGTGTTTCCCATTTTGCCTCTCTTTGGGGAACTAAATTTTCCCCTCTCCGGTAAATTCCTATTTGAGTTCATAGTGCCTTAAAAGTCCCTCTGAAGGAGCTTAACCCAATGTTTGCAAAACAAACTATGGTCCACACCCATAGGGAGCAATTGCTCACTAATTGTGCCAAAGGGTTTGCCTTGTTTTATCTTACAGAAACTCTGAGACTGAAGAATGGCACCCTTTCTCTCAAAGCCTGTGGCACACGAGTGTTAGGTAGGATGTTGAAAAGTTTTCTGAGGAATGTCTTTGTACATGAAATATCTGAACCCTAGAATCCAGCTAAGGAAGGCGGGGAAAAGCCTTTGGAATTTAAAAGATTTCCATGTCCACTGGTCACCATACAGTCTATTGTTTCTCCAATCTTTAATGATGTTTATTCTTAAAATTGATATAAATTAAATGCTTTTAAAAATCAAATTATATTTCTTTGTTGCCTTATATTTGAATTTCAGAGATGAGACTCAAAAGCAAAAGTGGCCATAAGACTCAATCCAAACTGTATCTGAGGATTTAGCAAATGCCACATTTAAAGGCAAATGGTATGCATGTCCTGATGCAATATTGATATGCTCAGTGTGCACCTTCAGCAGGACAGGTCTGGGCTTAAAGGAGTGGAGCTGCAATGGAAGACTGACAGCTATCACAGGGCAGGTCTCCTGTGGGCATGAGTCCATACACTGATCTCCCAGGTACATAGCCTGAACAGCTTACTTGTAGTAATTTAGCCCCAGGAAACCAGGCTCACACCAATCAAACTCACACAGGATTGATAGGTATTAGAAAGCTACTTTAATAAGTTAAAAGAAGAAATCTTGACTGCCAGGATTCCAGCTATCCACAGTAGCCAATCAGTGTACTTTCTTCCCAGTGGGGAAACCTGCTTGAGAGACCATCTGCACCACAGGCATTTGCTAGAGAATTTAATCATAAATTGATGGGAAGCCAGTGTCTACTAAAGGATTATTTGAGACAGCTGATATTGGAAGAGAATGAATCCAATGGACTATGTAAATAATCTATTCTTCTAGATTTTCCAAGTTGCCAAATTATCAGAAAGCAAAGTGCTTGAACTATATTAGCTTACCATTCCCCATCATGGAAGATGTGGTCTGCTGTCTCTTAGATTCCAGTATTCACATTCAATGAATGAGTGTTGTGATCAAATAGTCCTCACGTATAGGGTGTGCCAAGGAGAAGATAAAATTCTGACTCTGCGTTTGAAAACTGCAAGTGACTTCTTATGTTTCCTTTAGTTAAACTGTAAAATAGATATCATTAATCTCCTACTAGGTGTTAGGTGCTCTGCAAGATTCTGAAATTATAAAGTTGAGTAAGACACAGTCCCTATCCTGGGGGAGTTAATAGTCTGTGAGGAAATCACATACTTAAGACAGCTAACATAGTTGGGATTGGGCAGGGGCATGAACAAAGGGTGGATTCACTAAGTTAGCCAGGATACAATAAAGGAAATGGTTCAGGAAAGTTCTACCGAGGAACTCAAAAATAAAACAGCACTTCCTAGATGCACAGAAACATACAGGCAGTCCAGGCAAAAGAAAACATGATATGTTTACTGGACAGAATGCTTCTGAATGAAAGTAGAGTAGATATCCAGTACAAACCAGCTTGGAAAAAAAGCATATTGGCTTATAAAACTAGAATATCTATGAGGGTTGTATGAGGGTATACAATGTTCACGGTTCACTTCAGGCATGACTAAAACCAGGCACTCACACTTCAGGCACCACTGGTTTCTTTCTTGTTTCCTGTACTTCCATTTATATTGCCTTCATTTTTACAGAGGCTGTCTCCACGTGACAGGAAAGACAATTAACAATTTCAGGCTTGCATGTCCCTTTGCAGCCTGTGATTCTAGAGGATATTAAGGGACATCTTTCTCAACAAAATCCTGCAAAAGTACAGGAAAAATGCTAGGTCTGGCTTGTACAGCATACCTATACCTGAAATAATTGTGATACTCCTTGTGTTGAAATGCTCTTAACTGGTCAGTAAGGTGATGGAGACTGAAGAGGATTATTATGACATTAGAGTGGGGTATTTCCTACAGAAAAAAAAGCTGGAAAGATATATCCTATGTGTCCACAACGCTACAAAAGCCTAAATACACATTGTATTTTGGAACTCATAGGTGTGACAGGTGAATACAGTTCAGAAAATAATATAATGTTGGTCAATAAAGTCAGGTGGTTCCAATGAAGATTTCAGAATATTAATGTACCTGACAACACGACCTGTAAATAGTTCACATACAGAGATTGGTGTTTATTCTAAATGTCACCAGGAAGCAGCTGCAATTTGTAATTTAAAATGTGCCTAGTACCTTGTAAATAACTTTCTAGTACAATCATTACAGTGAATTCTTAAAATTTCCTATAAATTAAGTATCATTCTCTTCATTTAAAAGATGGAAAAAAGAAGCTCAGAGATTAAATAATATGCTCAAGTCATAGGTAAGTAGCAGAATCAGTATTCAAGCTCTGATGCAAGTTTAAGGCCCGTACTTTTAGTCCCTATGCACACACATATGTTGCAGATTTTTTGCTCCTTAGTTCAGCTAAATCCAGGTTCTTGTGTCATGACCAGGAAAAGTTACGCATGCAGACACATTGAAGGGTGAGGGGAAGTCATTGGGCAAAAAGTAGGGCAGTGGGGGCAAAGCTCTCAGCAAAGTGAGAGGGGGTCCTGCCAGCCAGCTTCCGACTCACAGATTGAATACCAGGCTACCACACAGGAACTGAAGAGGCCAGGCTCCTCCCCTCTGCAAATGTTGGGAACGCCCAGGGTCTCCACCCTGTCCATCCAGCGTACGGGCCAGTCAGAGATTCTCCTGGGACTCTTCCCCCGTATCTGCCTCTTGCATCTATCACATGTATGTAGTAGTTTAGGTGAGCCTGCCACCATGAAGAAGGGTGGTTTTAAAATGTCAGGTTTCAAAAAGGGGAACAGTCTTTACCGAGAAAAAGGCAAGTTGAAAACTCTTTAGCAATGGTCCAGGGGCCTGCTCTATAACTATCTGGATGGCTTGGCTGGATTATATTTAGTAAGGAAGTATGATTTAACAATTACCACAACTTAATTAAAAAAAAATTCCATAAGAGCAGCTTCTTGCTTCTGATCTACATTTAATGGGCCAGTAGTTCCCAGTATAGGTTGTGCATCTGGCATTTGGGTTTTAACAAGCTCCACAGGTAACATTGATGCTCAGGCACATGTGGGGCACATAGTACCAACAATATCCCCATTTCATTGTGCTCCCTTCCCCCAGCTGAGGTACAGTGATTTTTATCCCCAGGACAAAATGTTGAAATGCCTAATAAAAATGTCTGGTATTTTATACAACCTTATGCTTAGGACAGAGGGTAGCTGCCCTCTCATTCGCTAGAATTTATAGTATCTTGGTTCAAAGTGAGCAAAGCTAATTTCCCTCCTCAGGTATTTGCTATTTCAAAGTTCATTTGAGAAGGTTTATTTACCCTAGCCATTCTGAAAATTTGGGAATTGGAGTGGATTCATCTGTTGCCACTGTAAATTTCCTTTGACTTTTGAAAAGCTGTGATTACCTCATTATTTTCTCAAGTTTTTATTTTTCCTACTTTCTACTCATCTTCGAAGATGTCTCTTCGCTATCTTTCCTTTAATAAATCAAAACTATTTCATTTTAAAAGCTTTATGGTTATATTTGGAACCAACATTTATTTCCTTGTTCTTAGCACTTTCTCAGATAATCGTTCTTAGTTTATTTTGTTGTGTGTTTTGAGCTTCACAGATCCAGCAAAAATGTCAGTGAAAAACAAACCATCAGGAATGAATTGGTTAGAAATTGATACTTGAGGCACAGGAGTCTATCAGAAGCTTCCCTAAAATTGGATTAAAAAGAACAGGAAAGGCCGGGTGCGGTGGCTCATGCCTGTAATCCCAGCACTTTGGGAAGCCGAGGCGGGTGGATCACGAGGTCAGGAGATCGAGACCATCCTGGCTGACGTGATGAAACTCCGTCTCTACTAAAACTACAAAAAAAATAAAAAAATTAGCCGGGCATGGTGGCACATGCCTGTAGTCCCAGCAACTCAGGAGGCTGAGGCAGGAGAATTGCTTAAACCCGGGAGGCAGAGCTTGCAGTGAGCCGAGATCAAGCCACTGCACTCCAGCCTGGGCGACAGAGGAAGACTCCGTCTCAAAAAAAAAAAAAAAAAAAAAAGAAGAACAGGAAAGAATATAAATACTACGTGTATCTTAACAGAATGAACACAAAAGGAAGAGGGAACATGCACAGAAAGGGAAAATCTGAGAAAGGAAAGATAAACATTATCTGTTTCGTAGTTTCTTAGAATGTTTCCCTAATTGAGTTCCTTAATAATTCTCAGAAATCTGGATATTTCCTGGAGAGAAAACATGGAGCTAATGTATTAATTTTTTTTATATGGAACTCTTTTCCAACAGAGGGCAAGTTCAAGAACATATATTCAGTATTTCCAAAGACCTCCATATAAAAACAAAAGTAACTTAATAGTTTAGAGATCAAAGCACTTAGAAAATGTTGCTTATCATCCCTCTATGAGTAAGTGGAGAATCATCACATATAAGAATATTTAGTAGTATGCATTTCATTAATATAAAATATTAGTGGGAGTTATCTGAGTGTGGAGAAAAAATAACTGACTTCAATCTGTAGGAAAAGCAAGCACATTTTTGGGATGGGAAGGAAAATTAAAGTTTAATTATCAGACATTTTCTTAAAGTTAATTTTCCTTGCCTTTGTCTGATGCAGAAGCTCTCTATCAGAGACATGATTTATGGGCATCTTATTTTAATTAGCAGTCTGGAGGTAAATGTTCTGTGAAAAGTTGAGTGTGTGTCCTCACTTTGCAAGGTTGCAAGGGGAACACATTGTGAAATATGTCACACAAGCTTACTAATGCCATATGTTATATATTCAGTATCATTTTGCTTTGTTTTTAATTGCAACCCTACAGCTAATAAAATGCAAGTTTCATGGCCCCTACCTTGCACAGATTCTTCCCAAGGCCCCAAGAGGGGCCTTAGCAATGGTATCTGGTCATATGTTTCTGTAAAATTGGTTAAGTAAGATATATTTGCTGCAATCTTTAAGATCAGGTTTCCTCAACCCAAACTGGTATTCCCTAGTGCCATTTGATAGTGATATAGTCATGGCCATTTCTGAAATCCACTTAAGGGGAAGAGGAGTTGGGAGATACATTTATTTTGCATTTAGTGAAATATAGTTATGAGCTTCAGAGTCCCTTCTGTGTATAGTTACATTATTGCCAAACACCTCAGTGTTGAAATGACTTCCAGAAATATCTTCCTGCTAACTGTGAAGATTTACTATGTGATATGGTTTGGCTCTGTGTCCTCGCCCAATTCTCATGTCAAATTGTAATCCCCTATGTTGGAGGTGGGACCTGTGGGAGGTGATTGGATCATGAGGATGGATTTCCCTGTTGGTGTTCTCGTGATAGTGAGTTTTTGTGAGAGGTGGTTGTTTAAGTGTATAGCATCTCCCCCACTCTCTCTCACTCCTACTCCAGCTATGCGATGTGTGTGCTCCCTCTTCACCTTCCTCCATGATTGCACATTCCCTGAGGCCTCCCCAGAAGCCAAGCAGATGCCAGCATCATGTTTCCTGTATAACCTGTGGAACAGTGAGCCAGTTAAACCTTTTTCATTTATAAACTACCCAGTCTCAGGTATTTCTTTATAGCAGTGTGAGAACAGACTAATACACTATGCCATGTTGAAAAACTACAAGGCCCAAAGTGGTATCATAGTCTGCAGGTATGCCTCAAATCTCTATAACGGCGATATGTGAAAAATTGAAGAGAAAAATAAGCTTTGAATTTTATGAAGCCATAAGCTAGTCTCTGGAAATTTCTTCCAAATATCACACGTATAAAATTATAAGAAGAGGATTTGTTTCTTAATGATGCCTCTTCAAAACAGAAGTTTTCTTGTCATGAATATATGAGCTAATGCAGATTATTATTATAAATGTACCAAGCACCTCTATGGAAATCACGCAAAATAAAATTTATCAGAATTCTGGTGTTTAGAGAGAGCAGAACTGTAGCAGATATATGAAACAGAGACAATACATGTTTGAGAATTTTCAAGTGTTATGAATACCCAATATGAGTAATTTTTTAAAAACTACTTTTGTTTATTTATACTAAAGAAAGGACTGAATAATTTGTCCAGACTCTACATAGAAAATCTTTTTAAATTCTTGCCCCATAAAGAGGTGATTTATTAAAGAGTATGTGGTCAAAAGTTGTCAAAACTGAAAGTATTATGGTGACATATGATCAAGTTGTTCATGAATAAAAAAGTTGAGTTATTTTTCTAGATTTTGTGGTATTTATTATATTTGTCAGCCTTATGAAATTTTGTAATTTATTTTGGTTTCTTTTCAATTTTAAATATATCCTCAATTTCATATTTTGTATTCATAATTCTATGAGTTTATTTTTATAGACAGACTCCAAACTGAATGAACCTGAATTTTCCTGCATAGGCAACTTCTTCTAGGAATGAGGTCTGCAGAAATGGAGGAGATAGCTCCTTACTTGCAGAAGGGAGTCATTCTCCTTCCTAAGGAGTATGAACAAGTAGTGTTTGTTCCAGTAATATCAGAAAGGTTAACTTTAGAAAAATCTGTTAATGTAATTTACCCCCATTTATTGGTTAAAGGAGAAAAATTCTGAGATCATTTCAATAAATTCAAAAATATATTAAATAAAATATCCAGGAGAGATAAAATTAGTAGCAAACTAAATATGGAAGGAATCATCCTTAACCTGATAACGGTTGCCTACCAAAATGTTATAGCAATTGTTGGACTTAAGGTGAAATAATAGAATCAATCACTTTAAGATCAGGAACAGAATGAAAAATCTCTACTATTACTGCCAACTAAAGCAACAAGACAATAAAAAGCAATTAGAAGTGAAAGTATTGGGAAGAAAAAATAATTTATAATCTACCAATTACATATTTGTCTTCCTCGACTATTAAATACAATCTATAGGAAAAATGCTAGAAATAAGCAAGGCAGTTGTTGCATTGAAGATACAAAAATTAGTTACATCCCTATGCACTACAGCCATTAGGAAAATATAATTGTTTTCAAAAACATCATTCACATTAGCAATAGAACCTATCATGTAGCCAGAAATAAATCTATCAAAAAAGGTCCAAGACCTATATGGAGAAAATGAATAATATCTTTATTGAAGGCATAAAAATCCCCTAAGTAAATGAAGAGAGATACTTTTGGTCATGCATGGGAAGAATCAATTTCATAAAGGTGTCAATTCCCTCTAAATTAATCTATAAATTTAATGAATTTCTATCATAATCCCATCACAGTTTTTTATAGACTGTGACAAGCTAGTCTGAAAATGCATATGGAAAAGTGCACAGCCAAGAATGGTTAATTTCAAAGAATGAGGAGGAGGAATTTTCCTTATCAGGCTTATAAAGTTATAGTAATTAGGAGAATATTTATTCAGAGATAGTTAAATTGACCTTTGAAATATAATAGAACAATTCTGACACAAATACAAGGAATTCATGTTTGACAAAGGTAGCAATTTACAATTCAGCAGGAAGTTGGACTGCATAATAGGTAGTGCTGAGACAGGATGCAAATGGAAAAAAATACAAAATTATTGATGTAGTTTATACCAGTGGTTCTCAATTGGGATGATTTTGGCCCACCGTGGCAATGTTTGGAGTCATTTTTGGGAGTAACAACTGGAAGGGAAAGATACTATTGGTGTCAAGTGGATACAGGTCAAGAATGTTGCTGAATGTTCTACAAAGCATAGTGCAGCTCCCCACCCTACCCCTCCCAACAGAGAATTATTCAACCCCAAATGTCATAGTGTCATCACTAAGAAACCCAGCTCTAGCAAGAACAGATTTCTCCCAGATAACCAGAAGGCCGGGTTGTGGATATCTGGGAGAAATCTGACATCCCTTTTCAGATCTGTTCAAATGTCGCCTTCTAAATACAACTTACCTGAATCTCATTTATTTACTTATTCTTTCATTCACTTAAATTTCTTTATGGCATTTTAAAAATTTTTTAATTTCAGTTTTTATTTTAGATACAGGGAGTACATGTGCAGATTTTTTTTACATGGGATTATTGCATGATGCTGAGTTTGGAGTACAGATCCCGTTACCCAGGTAGTGAGCATCGTACCTGATAGGTAGTTTTCTTAACCCACTCTTCCCCCTGCCATTCTCTCGTAGCCCACAGTGTCTATTGTTCCCCTCTACCCAAAATTAGAACCTCCATTCCTCCTTCTGTAACATTTCTGATCCCTCGATTCTACTCTCCTTTTTCATTATTCTATAGCACTTATCATATTCTAACATTCAACAAAATGTACTTATTATATCTATTGTTTATTGTCAGTCTGCTAGAATGTCTTTTTGTTTACTGAAATATCACAAACACCCAGAATACTGCTTAGCCTGCAGCATTTAATCAATAAATATTTAATTAATAAATACTCTCAAGTGCTAATTACTACATACAGTGGCAGGATCGTTCATAACCTTCTGGTGGATAGTGTCATTTTGAAGAGGACTGTGGCATTGTCAATTATATTTGAAGATGCACATACCAAGGAAGTCAATGTGAAGATGGAGGTCAAAGTTCATCACAGAACTTTTTCCCCCAGCACCTAACCAGATGAGCCAATAAAGTTGGCTCCAAGAAAAAGAGTCACCAAGTTATTCTGAGTAATAACTCAAATCCATAAAATTAATGACATGTAACTAATAAAAGAAGCAGAAGATTAAGAACAGAAGAGAATTGTAGCATGTCAGGGTTCCTATCCCTGACTACCTCCCAATCTGTATGCCATGATCTTTAGAAACATTTTTATTTTTAGGCAATAAATAGGAACTCATATTTGCCTTTTTCTCATAATTTAAAACAAATTAGCATTTAAAAGCTATTATTGAACAGCACAAATCTAGAATCATATGAGACACACACACATACATGCAAATATGTGTGTGTCTGTGCATTTGTATATGTGCATATAAATACGTATGGATATTTATATCCTGATGCTCAAACTCAGACCTTTTGAAGTAGAGTCTCCTGGTATGGACCCTAACAATGTGTGTGTATGTGTTCTTGTTTGTTGTTGCTATTGCTCTTCAGTTGATACTGATGATCAGCGAATTTCTATAACTTTCCATCTGGCAGGTTTTCAAATGTGTTCCAAGAAGCCCTAAGTATGTGAGTATCTGTGGAGATAATCTGTGGAGTCATATATTTAGTACTCTGGTAAATAAGATGGTTTCATCTCTTATATTTTATGTATATTTACAGATTTTGTGTAAGATATTGATTGGAAAAAAAGTATTTTTTAAAGTTAATATTCTATTGATTCAGAGAAACCTGGTAAACTGAATGATGTTTAAAGTGTGTGGTAGGTACTGTGATGGACCACACAGATCTGCAGGAATGAGGAAATTTTTCTTCCAGCTGTTGAGAGTGCTACCAGAAGATGAACCTCAGCTGCCATCCATCTTTGAAGATCGCTTCAGCTGAAGAAAACCGTCTGGTCCAAGGTCAGCTTCCTTCTAGGAAAAGCACGTATCCAAAGACTGATCTGTGTGGGTGTAAGAGAGTCCTGGCTCTCTTGCTTCAACTCAGGACAACTTTGAACAGCGATCCCAGTTTCCAGAACACCCTCTGATGGAGAGCTGAGCCCTTCATTAGGACGGCATCACAGCTGCCTCTGCCCAATCCTGCTCCCTTTCCATCCTCACTGTTAAATTCCCAGAGCTCTCCCTAATAAGCATCCTGCTCATTAACGTGCATCTCGGAGTCTGCTCCCGAGAAAGCAACTTACAACACCAAGTGAAGCCAGATCATGTGAATATATGATGTGCCACACTGCGTCATTGCCCAAATGAGTGAGCTGACTAAAAGACTGACAGATAAAAGGAGGAAAAATGTACCACATGCCAAAATCAGGCTGTTCTGCATTCATAACACATGGAAACTAACAGTCTTCCAGTTGCAAGTTCGCAAAACAGAAGTTTGAAAGGCACACTGGCATGATATTACATGGATACACACATATAGCATTAGCTTCAGCCTTTGCCTGCTTAATTAGAGACACTATTTGGAATATCTACTTGTGACAAAAGTTGGAGAAAGATAAGAGCAGGCAATTATCAAAGTCTGGGAAATGAAACTATTGAAGAGAAGTCAAAGAATTTGTTTTGAACATAGCAGTCCTACCTCTGAGACCAGTGGGAAGAATTAAATGAACTATACCCACCTTCCAATTTTTAAAAATAAATGTACATGCAATAATTATTTGTTTTTTAAAAGATGACATCTAAATAAGTTAAAATACATATACACTGATGTCAGATAAAAATGCACACCAAAGTCATGGACCAGTTGCGGGCTTCCACTGGTGGTGAAGGAGACCCAGACAACACCATTCTGGGTAAGGATATGAGGCCACTGTGGGAAACATTGCCTCCCAGTTCCTCTGTATCGCTCACATCTTCTGAGGCTATGTGCTTTCTGAGTTCCTGTTTTATTTTGCAGATTTATAGTTGCTGCTGTTTTACTCAAATTCCCATCTAGAGAAACTTCAGTTAATGTCATAAGAAAGCATTCAGATGAAGAACCATTGAAAGAGGTGAAAAGATCACTGTTAACAGTGAAAAAAGCACAGTCAGGGAGATATTTGACAGTGCTGCCGAGACGAAAGGATGTACTAAGGCTGGAACCACCGCATATGAAGAGGACTCCCTATGCAAGAATATCTATGACAGAGATGATAGAGGATAAAAGAACTAATACTGTGGTTTTATTCTGTGGCTCGCATCACTGTTTCTAACTTTTGTTCTCATAATACAGATTTGTATGCATTCATTGTTTCCAAATCTGTGTATTTATTGTTCCAATGAGTAAATGTGGCAAAAACAAAATACAACTTCAATATGACATTTTTCAACCTTTTGTACTATTGATTCAGCTTGTTTACTTTTCATGAGAATATGTAGTTTGATTTAAATTTTTAAAACTTATTTCCACTTTCTATAAATCCAACTAACATGTAAACAAAAAGACAAACATGATATTGTAAAAAACCTAGTCAGTATTCTGGAATTCAACATGTTATCTTAACTTTCTCCAATGCCTAAAATGTGTCTCAATACTCCTGGATGAACAATATTGCTTTGAATTCTTAAATATAATCAAAAAGCTTAGATTTATTTCAAACTTGAATAACTGCTAGAGATAAAATAAAAAAATGCTCTTCTCTCTTCAATAACTCTTTATTATAATAGGCTATTTAATAAAATAGAGTATGAATTATTTAATTGCCCACCATAAGAAATGAAAAAGACCTGTGAATTGGTGGTGAGATTGAGAAATACAATTAAACTCTAAAATAAAATCACTTTACCTAGATGGGTAATGGAGAAATAATACACATTGTCTAAGAATTTAATTAGACCAGAGTAATTAGATTCACAAAAGGAGCCCCTCACTGAGCCTATATGGGAAAGGAATAGAAAAAGCTAATGCTGTGTATAAAAATACAGAAATATTTGTTTTTATGTCTGAAAAGAAAGGGGCCTAGGAGGAAAGACGAGGAGAGACAGAGCAAAAAAGAGAAATGGGCTAAGCAGATGGCAAGAACTAGGATCAAGGTTTGTACAAATGGCTACAGCATTGGAAGTCTGTTTGTGTGGTTGTAAACCTTTCCTTATTCCGAAACTTTCAGTAAAGTATCCTACACCCACAAATGCCTTCTATGAGTGGTGTGTGAGTTGTATGTAAGTGCATTCATATGTATAATAAACAAAAGAACAGAATTCTACATGTGGACCTCCGTGAGAAAAGGCATATGCATAGGACGGTGAACAGTGGCAGAAACTCAGATCAAGGTGAACTTGAGAAAAGAATCCTCCTGGGAATTTACAGACGTCATAGGGAAAGCCTCAGACTTTGCACAAATCATAGAATGGGTTTAGCTAGTCTTACTTAGGATATTATAAACTCACCCAAGCTGACATTTGCGGTTCAGATCTGAGCATGTCCTGGTACCTTCTATAATTTAAAATTCAACAATGCCTGTTCCTGCTAAATATAACTGGTATTCTCTGAGGGCTTGGCTTAACTTCATCATGACTCTCAAGGTCAGAAATCTTCTGAGTTATGCTGAAGCAAACATCTATTGAAAGCAGTAAAGACAATTTCTCTCTCCACCCCAACCCTCTCCACTGCATCAAGAGGTTGATGTTCACTCTCCAGTTAGATCTTAATTAATGTAAGCTTTCTACACCACTTTGGAGCCTCAAGACCTGCCGTTCCCATCATTCCATTAAGCAATTTTTGTTCCAATTTTCTACAAATCTCTCTTTCATGACAAACTCATGCATTTAAAGAAAGGCACATGTCATTACCAATACAGGCAGATTCTCTGGAGAGGCCCTCTAACCAAGAATCCCTGTTGAAAACTACTTCTGTCTCTTGTACCCCCCTCCAGTCTCTTCCTTCTGCTTGGAACATTCATTACTTAATGAAATATTTAACTGCTCTTTGCAAATCCTCTTCAACTTTCAGAGATTTTTAGCATTTTACTTTCTGTTGATAGGAACTGGTTCTTTTCCTCCTCCCATTGAAAATATTTCCTGTTTAGAAACCTTTTTTAAAAATGAGTTTACAGTTGTTTCATCACAGGGTCAGATAGGTAAAATTGAGAAAAAGATGATAATTCATCTTCCTCCTCCCTGCAACTCTTCTCAACAAGGAAATGACTATAAAATAGTGGAGAGAAAATTTGGATTATTTTCATTAGCATTGTAATTCACTGTATATCTTCTGTCTGCTGTAAAGCACATACTGTCTGGAACGTACTTTTTGGTTCTTCCACGTTGAAATAGCTGTATGATTGTTTCTTCTTTGCCCAAGTTATATAATATATGCGCATTTTAAGATATAATTGAATATTGATATAAATAATTAAGAAAGTTAAAACAATCACACATAACTATCATGTCAGTACAATTTGTTGTCCAAACTGGGACCGTTTCAGAGTGAAAGCGGTGTAATAATTACTTTGGGAAAATAGACTGTTCCAGGAGAATCCCGATGTGGTCACTCTAACATCAATTGATGTGTAACCTTCCAGAATTTATTCTATGAATATACACACTATAGATTGCTTACCTGTTTAGAAAAAATGAAATATGATGCATAGTTATGTAAGTTTTTTACATAAAATAGACTTATTTATTTCTACATCAATAAGTACAGAGCTACACAATTATTTCAATGGCTAGAGTGACTTGCATTTGTTAAGTGCTACATAAATGTTATTCTTATTAGTTTTAGAATTTCTGTGTTGTTATAGTATGCTTTTGCGTAGTAAATCAAATTAGTTTTACATCCTATTATTTAAGATACTATTACATTTTTGCTATTATAATCAATACTGTGATAAATATTTTTGCCCTTCCTTAAGGTAAATTTTTGCCCTTCCTTAAGATAAATGTCTAGAAGATGAATTTTGGAATTTAAAGTATGTAATTTTACATTTGATGACATGCTCGTATATTGTTTTCTTAAAACCAATTTGTTTGGTATGTTTTTAAGAACAAGATAAATTTAAATGTATCAGCATACATACCCATTGGAAATGTATGATAGCCAATTTCCCTATAACCCTGAGAGCAATAAATGTTATCAACAATTTTGACCTTTTTCAATTTAACAAATAGAAATGGTTTCATATTTTAATTGTACTCTTTGGATCCAGCTAATTAATAGTCACCCTGGATCTGGGGATCGAGTAGATAACTCAACAGAATAGATCTTATTGTAGAAAATAGGAACAGGGAGAGAAAATAGAAGCTACAATGTACCCTACAAAAGCAACCAAATTTTAGAACATTTTAAGTGGCTAAATATAAAAAACTATGTTGTCAGAAATTTATTTTTGTGAGGTGTAACATAGAAATCTAATTTAATGTTATTCAAATAATTAGTGATTTATTCCCATACTAGTTACCCCTGCTGATCTGACGCTTTATTATTTATTATGTCCAAATTTCTAAAATGTGTTTCAGGCCATTTCTGAATTTTTTATTCTTTTCCCTTGATCTGCTAATCTATTCTAGTATCAGTCTCATAATATATTAATTACTACAGTTTGACAATATACTTTTAACACTTTGAAGAATATGTCCTCCTCTCTTACACTTTATTTCTTGTGTTATTCACTCTTTTTCTGGCTAAATATTTTGGAATGTTTTTCGTATTTTATAGAGAGTAATATAAAAATAAATCTTATTGTGATAACTAGTATTATGTTTACTGAGAAATTGGGAAAGAATTTACATAGTTAGAATATTGAATCTTTTCCTTGAATTACATATATGTCTAGGCATATATTTAAATTTTTTTGGTTCTTTCAGTGTCTTTACAGCTTTATAAACTCCATGTAATTCTTAAATTTATTCTTTTATAATTTCTAATCTTACTGCTTTGAAGGGTTTTTTTTTTTTTTTTTTTTTTTTTTTTTTGAGATGGAGTCTCGCTCTGTCGCCCAGGCTGGAGTGCAGTGGCGTGATCTCGGCTCACTGCAACCTCCGCCTCCCAGGTTCAAGCGATTCTCCTGCCTCAGCCTCCTGAGTAGCTGGAACTACAGGCACATGCCTGGCTAGTTTTTGTATTTTTAGTAGAGATGGGGTTTCACCATGTTGGCCAGGATGCTCTCGATCTCCTGACCTCATGATCCACTGGCCTCAGCCTGCCTAAGTGCTGGGATTACAGGTGAGAGCCACCATGCCCGGCCTGAATGGTATCTTTTAACAATAATTTTAATTTTTTGGAAATACAATATCAATATACTTATACTATGCCTTACTACATTACTGATATCTACTTTTAAAATTCTGTAATATGCACTGAGGCATAATTACACAGAATAAAAATGCCAATTTTAAGTATACAATTTGGTGAGTTTTGATAAATGTAAAAAGTCATGTAACAATCATCATCTGGAACTTTTGCTTTTGTCACTTAGTATTCAATGCCCTTCCTCCACTCTCTGGAAGCTGGAAATCACTTATTTGTTTTCTATAACTGTAGTTTGCCTTTATTAGAATTTCATATAAACTGAATCATGCAGTATATGAGGTTTTGCATCTGGCTGTTTTTCCATTCAACATATTATTTTATAAACTTTTTATTTTGATCTAATTTTAGGTTCACATGCAGCTGTTAGGAAATCATAGAGATTCCATATAACCATTACCCACCTCCCCCTATCTTGCATAACTCTAGTACAATAGCATGACCTTGAAATAAACATCCATTAAAATCCATCGTTTTCAATTTTCACTAGGTTTATGTGCATTTGTGTGTGTGTGTGTGTGTGTGTGTCTAGTTCTGTGCATTTTATCAAAAGTATAGATTCAAATGACCTTTGCCACATCAAGGTACAGAATAGTTCCATATCACAGATCCTTCATGCTACCCTTTTATAGCCACAGCTATCACCTTCCTGCCACTCCCCTCCAACTTCTGGCAGCCACTGCTCCTTTCTACATCTCTATAATGTCATTTCAAGAATGTCACACAGTAAATCATACAGTATGAAACATTTTCAGGGTTTTTAAAAAAAATTCAGCAAGACTTCTTTGAAATCTATTTAGGTTGACCTACAGATCAATAGTTCATTCATTGCTGAGTAATATTCCATGTATCAGTCTACCACAGTTTGTTTAACCATTTACCCACTGAAGGGCATTTGCTTGTTTCTAGTTTGGGGCTACTACAAATAAAGCTGTTATAAACATTTGTGCATAAATTTTTATGTGAACATAAGTTTTTATTTATCAACATATTATTTTTAAAATTTTCTGTTGTACATGTATCATTAGTTTATTCCATTATATTGCTATATCATTGGTTTATCCCATTATTTTTCATTGTGAATATACCATCAGTTTTTATCTATTCATTAGTTAATAGATATTTGCATTCATCCCAGTTTTTAGCTATAATTCATAAAATGTGTATGAACATTCCTGTACAATCATCTGTGAGCCATGTTTTTAAATCTCTGTAGTAAATATCCAGGAGCAGGATTGCTGGGTCATATGATAAGTGTATAATTACCCTTAGAAGAAATTGCCAAATGGTTTCCTAGAAGCATCTCACCATTTTTATCATCAACAATAAATGAAAGTCACAGTTGCTTTAGATCTTTCCTAAGACACAGGATTGTCAGTGTTGGTAGTTTTAGTCATTCTAGGGAGTGTGTAGTGGTTTCAATTTCTATCTTCCTAACAACTAATGTTGTTCAGCACATTTTTATGGTCTTATTTGCTATGTATGTATCTTCTTTTTGAAGTACCTATTCAAACCCTTTCCCTCATTTGGGATTTTGTCTCATTATTTAATTGTGAGAGTTCTTCATATGTTCTGGATACAAGCTCTTCATCAAATATAGCTTTCAAAAATATTTTCTCCCAGGCTATAGCTTGTATTTTCATTCCTTAACAATATTTTAAAGAGCAAAGGTTTTAATTTTGATGATAAAAAATTGGGTATTTATGTTTACACTTTTTGTTTCCTACTTAAGATACCTTTGTCTAAAGCTGACGTTTTAAAAATTTAGCTCACATAATTTATTGAACTGTCATCCTTTCCACATTCAATTGCCTTAGTGTTTTTTTCTGAAAATCAACTCACCATATTAGTTTGGGTCCATTAATGGATTTTCTATCCATGTCCATTCATATATATATTTTTGTGCCAATACTGCATATTCTTACCCTGAGTTTTTAAATTGCCTTATTGCACCTAGATGCCCTTTATTAGGTTGAATAACTTTTCCCTATTTCTAGTTTACTGAGAATTTTTGTCATGAATGTATATCAACTTTTATCAAATGTTTTTCTGTAACTATTGAGATGACCATGTATTGTTTCTTCTTTAGTCTGTTAATATTGTGAATTATATTGATTGATTTTAAAACATTAAATCAGTCTTGCATTCCCAAGATAATCTTCACATGGTCATGATTTTTTTTTAATATAATATGTATTGCTAAGTTTGAAGTGCTAACATTCTGTGGAGGATTTTTGCACCTCTCATCAAGAGAGCTCTGTAGAGGTGATTTTTGTTGTAAATTCTTTGCCTGGTCTGGACTCACAAAATGAGTTAGTTACAGTTTGTTCCTCTGCTATACTCTGGAAGATTTTCATGCAAAACTGGGACTCCTTCTTCCTAAAATACTTGCTAATATTCACCAGTAAAGCCACCCGTGTCTGGGATTATCCTGGTAGAAAGGTTTTTAACTACAAAATCAGTTTCTCAAATACATGTGCCCCTTCAGGTTATCTAACTCTTCTTTAATGCATTTTGATAATTTTTGTCTTTTACAGAATTTCTACAGTTGCTCAAAGTTGTTGATTTATTGGCATAAAGTTGTTTATAATAAATCTTTATTATTTTAATGACTGTAGAGTCTGCAGTTATGTCCTTTATTTTATCTTTTATATAGTTAAATAATACCTGTCTTCTGTTCCTCATCAATCTAGCTGAAGTTCTGTCAATTATGTTGATATTTTTTGAAGAAGCAACATTTGATTCTATTGATTTTCTTCTTCTGGTTTCTATTTTATTGAATTATGTTATTTATTATTATTACCATTTGTTTCATTTTGCTTAATTTGATTTTTTTTTCTAGTTTCTTAAATTGGAAGCCTAGTTCAATCACTAATTCAAGACCGTTTTTCTTGTCTAATATAAGCGTTTGATGCTGTACAACAGTTATCTAAACACTATTTTAGCTGGATCCCACAAATTTTTATATATTGTTATCATTTTTTATCAATTCAAAATATTGTCTAAATTTTCATGTGTGTGCATGTGTGTGTGTTGTCCTATGACCTATTTAAAAGGAAGTTGTTTAAATTTTCAAATATTTGGGATTTTTTTGCAGATAATTTTCTATTCATTTTTATTTTAGTTATATTATGATCAAAGAACATAGTATGCATTATTTCTGTTTTTTGTAATTATTGAGATGTGTTATATGGCCTTGAATGTGGCCTGTCTTGGTCAGGGTTTGGTTAGTACTTGAAAATAATGTATATTATTATTCTCTCTGTTAAATAGAGCATTCTATAGATATCAACGACATCGAATTGTTGATTATTTAAAACTTCTATTTTTAAAATACTTTACTTATTTTATCAATTACTGAGAAAGATCTTGAAGTGCTCAACAATACTTGTAAATTTTTTAAATCTATGTATTTATTAACAGAAAATCCTCAAATTCTTGCTCAGTGTCTAGAGTTTAATATGAACATTATGTTATAGTACTTAGTAACAAAGGTTCCTATAAATTAGTACTTCGAGGTGAGAATACTTATACAAAATAGTGTCAAAGATAGTATTTAAGGCAAACAAGATGTTGAGCTCCTCTGATTTCTCACTTCAAATTCAAGTATTATTAGTGTAAATAGTACTATAAGAAAAGGTTTTCTCTCAGCTGACTTCTAATTGTTCTTCATTCTTCTAAGTACACGCTTACATAAAAGTCTGCCTAAGCATTTATTAAATGAATAATGCGAAGATAGAAACATCATTTTAAAAGATGCTGGTGGAAATTCAGAGTCAACTGTTTTAAAATTTATGAACGCAGTAGTAATTTAACTTGTGATGGAAAGAATTTTATTCCCATTTCCAAGAATGCTAATGTTCACATTTCAGTTATTAAAATTAATCTGACTCAATTATGTTCTGTAGGTGTGGGTTCAGCTGTACTGATTGAGAATAGCAACAAACATTAAGTATGGTTTTGTGATATGTGACACTCTATGGCTGTTAACACCAAATAGGAATGGGTTGATAGAGTGTCCTTTTGACCCAAAATGCAGAATTCACTAGAAATTAATGGTAAATGATATTCCAAAGATAATGTCATTCATTTACTTGACAAATATTTATTGAGTCTTTCCATAAAACCATGCTTAGGGAAGGGAAACTAACATTTACTGGAGACTCCAATATATGCCAAGAACTGTTAGGCTTTTTCTAAACATGATTTAATCCTCATGGCAACAGTATGAAAATAGGTATTATTATTATGGTTTGCAGGTGAAAAAAATATAAATGTATCAAGGTTACCTTGCTCAAATTCAAACAAAAGATAAGCAGTGGCACTGTAATTCACATCCATATCTTCTGTAATCCCAAATCTCAATTCTTTTTATTATGCCATGTTCCTAGTAACTGGGTGGATTTCAAGAAGCATAAGACATGAATTGTTTCTATTATCAAAAGCTTACAGCCTAATTGAAAAGACATGATATGCAAATGGCCATTCATTCAACAAATACATTTAAGCCACTGCAATAAATAATGTTTTATACAGGTGGAGAAAAATTTGTTCCATTGTAGATGCAATTTATATCCCATGCATTGAGAAATTCCTGAATTATTTTTTTCTTTTAGGAGCAAATAAAATTATTTATGTTTAAAAAAATCCACTTTATAGATCCCATGGGGTGAAGTAAAAATAAATTAATGAAAAATTTAAAAATCTACTTTAATAAAAATGCTTTCTTCTTAACCGTAAGATGAAACATGAAGTTTTCCAAGGAGTAACCACTTTCTGATGCTTGCAAATTTAATCAGAGCATCATATTTAACTTAAAACATAAGAATTGCTTATAGACATTTCAGTGGAAACTTGAATTCATGAATTTTCTGGCACTGGCTTGGACATGTTTGTACACATATGAGACAATGAAATTTTATTGTCCTTTACATTTGTTTAACCAGCTCAAGTTATCTTTTTTATATGTCACTTGGAAATCAATAGTGTATTCATTGCATCCAAAATTAAAGTCCCAGTTTATATCCCCAAATTTGTTCCAATCCCAAGTTTTCCATCTCAGTGAACTACAAAACAAAAATATAAAAGTTAATCTCTAACTCTTTCCTTTTGCTATCATTCCATCACCCCTATAATTCATTAATACATTTTTTCATTCTACATGTCCACAATATATACCAAAAATACATATTTCTCTCCAGTTTTACTCCTTCTACCATAATCTACCCCATTACCACCTGAAATTTGGTCTATGGCAATAACCATCTAACTCATCACTCTGCTTCTATTCTTGCCCCACCCTATATCTTCCCTACACTATAGCCAAATTGAGCCTTTTTTATTCTTTTAAATATAACTCAAATATTATTTATTCTATATTTTAACACTGAAATAAACTTAAATTCATTGATTGATTAATTTCCAAGGCTCTGAAATTCCTTTGACTTTAGAATAAAATCTAAATTTCTTATTCTATAGAAACCCACAAAAACTAATGCCTCTTGGCCCTTCATTTACAAAACATAGGTTAGTACATGATAGCCATTTTCTCCATTGTTGGAGTTGGTAAACCAAATGCTTAAACCAACATAATCACTACTTCAATCAACATCTTGTTATAGAACCAACAGGTTCATATGCCTGCTGCACAGTGACATACCAATACACTGAGACAGTGGGATTTGCAGCAGAGAATAAATTTAATGATCAGAGAGAGACAGGAAAAGGCCCTCATATCCTTAGAGCTGAGGAGTTCAGAGCTGACATTTTTAAGGGGAATGTGGATGAGGGGCTGGAAAACTGGAGTCATTTACTGGTCAAGGTAAAAGGGATTAAATCATCAGGATATGGAAACTTCATTCTTTGGTGAGTCAGCTCCTTGTTAGATACTTCAGACCAGCTGACATCAGTAGTTTTGCTAGTGTACAGGACCTGAAAGAATATCTCAGATGGAAGGCATAACATTTCATAATGTTGTTGTCTACAGAGGAGTTAAGGGGAACTATAATCTTGTGATAAGGTCTACATAATTGGCAGCAAATAACTATGAGAAAGTGAATCAGAGCAAGCTGACCTAATGATTATTGCTGAATGTGCTGAATCAGCGATTTATTTTCATTTCTTACCTCTCTTCTTCCCTGATTAAGTTTATAAAGTTAATAGAAATGTTTCCAATCTCATGTCTACATCATGTTCACCAGGTTGTTTTATAGTATTTTATTTTTATAATTGCTAGTCTGGGCAAGCCAATTATATAAGATTTATATATAATCTTTTTAGGGCTAAACTAGTCCTACTCATATGCTTAATATAGATGGAAGATGTTTGGCTTCAGAATGACACTTTAGATAGAATCTTGGTTCTACCACTCCCTTTCTGAACATACTTAGTTATTTCACTTCTCTTTGTTGGTCTCTTAAACTATAAAGTGGGAATAATCAACATATAATTTACAAAAGTGTTGTGTTTGAGTTAAAAGGAAATAAATTGCAAAAGAGAAACTTGGAGTAGAAATTTAGCCAAAGTCAGCTCCTTTTATTCCCCTTACCTTATAACACACAAGCCAAAACTAAACTTTTCTATAGCTTAGTCATGGCCATTTAATTTTATAGCCTAAATTATGCTCAACTGGTTAATTTTACCAATCAGCATTGCTTTCTTAAAGTAACTAATTGCTTTAACAATAATCTCAGCTTAAACTTTTTTTTCTTTTATATTTTCAGTTCTGAGGTTTTCTCCTTTTAATATGCTAGAGACAGCAGCATGATATTCCTAGCTATGGTACAAACACCCTATGACACCGGGCATAGTTGCTCACCTCTCACATTTCAACTCCACTGGGAACTGGTACTGCAGCAAGAACAGGAGACTTCTCTTTTGATCGTTTGAGATAAATTGTGGCTGCAACTATATGTTCAGCAGCTTTTGGTTTTCTTGGCTTGAATACAATCATTTTCATAGCCTTTGTCCAGAGACTAAAATATTAATCAATCCTCGGGGATGGGGGGAAGAGACCATACTTTAAGGCAAAATATACTCCTTAAGAAGAATTTGTAAAACCTTTTTTAATAAAATGATTTCTTTTTTTAATTTTTGAGACAGGGTTTTACTGTGTCACCTGGGGTGTAGTACAGTGGCATGATCGTGGCTCACTGCAGCCTCGACCTCTAGGGCTTAAGTGATCCTCCCACCTCAGCCTTCCAAGTAGCTGGCCTACAGGCATATACCACCACTCCTGGATAACTTTTGTATTTTTTTGTAAAGCTCTGCAAGGCCTGCTGCCTCTGTAGACCCCACGCCCTGGGGGCAGGGCACAGCTGAAGAAAAGGCAGCAGAAACTTCTGCAGACTTAAACGTCCCTGTCTGACAGCTCTGAAGAGAGCAGTGGTTCTCCCAGCATGGTGTTTGAGCTCTGAGAACAGACAGACTGCCTTCTCAAGTGGGTCCCTGACCCCTGTGTAGCCTAACTAGGAGACACCTCCCAGGAGGAGCTGACTGACACCTCATACAGGCGGGTGCCCCTCTGGAACGAAGCTTCCAGAGGAAGGATCAGGCAGCAATATTTGCAGTTCTGCAATATTTGCTGTTCTGCAGCCTCCGCTGGTGATACCCAGGCAAACAGGGTCTGGAGTGGAACTCCAGCAAACTCCAACAGACCTGCAGCTGAGGGACCTGACTCTTACAAGGAAAACTAACAAACAGAAAGAAAGGAATAGCATCAACTTCAACAAAATGGACATCCACACCAAAACCCCATGTGTAGGTCACCAGCATCAAAGACCAAATGTAGATAAAACCACAAAGATGGGGAGAAACCAGAGCAGAAAAGTGGAAAACTCTAAAAACCAGAGCGCTTCTTCTCCAAAGGGCCGCAGCTCCTCGCCAGCAATGGAACAAAGCTGGATGGAGAATGACTTTGACAAACTGACAGAAGTAGGCTTCAGAAGGTCGGTAATAACAAACTTCTCCGAGCTAAAGGAGGATGTTCGAACCCATTGCAAAGAAGCTAAAAACATTGAAAAAAGATTAGAAGAATGGCTAACTAGAATAAACAGCACAGAGAAGATCTTAAATGACCTGATGGAGCTGAAAACCATGGCATGAGAACTACGTGACGCATGTACAAGCTTCAATAGCCAACTCAGTCAAGTGAAAGAAAGGGTATCAGTGATTAAATATAAAATTAATGAAATAAAGTGAAAAGAGAAGTTTAGAGAAAAAAGAGTAAAAAAAAAAAAAAACAAGCAAAGCCACCAAGAATATGGGAATATATGAAAAGACCAAATCTATGTTTGCTTGGTGTACCTGAAAGTGACCGGGAGAATGGAACCAAGCTGGAAAACACTTCAGGATATTATCCAGGAGAACTTCCCCAACCTAGCAAGGCAGGCCAACATTCAAATTCAGGAAATACAGAGAACACCACAAAGATACTCCTTGAGAAGAACAACCCCAAGACACATAATTGTTAGATTCACCAAGGTTGAAAAGAAGGAAAAAATGTTAAAGGCAGCCAGAGAGAAAGGTCAGGTTACCCACGAAGGGAAGCCCATCAGACTAACAGCAGATCTCTCAGCAGAAACACTACAAGCCAGAAGAGAGTAGAGGCCAGTATTCAACATTCTTAAAGAAAATAATTTTCAATCCAGAATTTCATATCTAGCCAAACTAAGCTTCATAAGTGAAGGAGAAATAAATTACTTAACAGACAAGCAAATGCTGAGAGATTTTGTCACCACCAGGCCTGCCTTACAAGAGCTCCTGAAGGAAGCACTAAACATGGAAAGGAACAACCGGTAACAGCCACTGCAAAAACATGCCAAATTGTAAAGACCATCGATGCTAGGAAGAAACTCCATCAACTAATGGGCAAAATAACCAGCTAACATCGTAATGACAGGATCAAATTCACACATAACAATATTAACCTTAAATGTAAATGGGCTAAATGCCCCAATTAAAAGACACAGACTGGCAAATTGGATAAAGAGTCAAGACCCATCAGTGTGCTGTATTCAGGAAACCCATCTCACATGCAGAGACACACAGAGGCTCAAAATAAAGGGATAGAGGAAGATCTACAAAGAAAATGGAAAGTAAAAAAAGCAGGGGTTGCAATCCTAGTCTCTGATAAAACAGATTTTAAACCAACAAAGATCAAAAGGGACAAAGAAGGCCATTACATAATGGTAAAGGGATCAATTCAACAAGAAGAGCTAACTATCCTAAATATATAGGCACCCAATACAGGAGCATCCAGATTCATAAAGCAGGTCCTTAGAGACCTACAAAGGGACTTAGACTCCAACACAGTAATAATGGTAGACTTTAACACTCCACTGTCAATATTAGACAGATCAATGAGACAGAAGGTTAACAAGGATATCCAGGACTTGAACTCAGCTCTGCACCAAGTGGACCTAACAGACATCTACAGAACTCTCCACCCCAAATCAACAGAATATACATTCTTCTCAGCACCACATCGCACTTATTCCAAAATTGACCACATAGTTGGAAGTAAAGCACTCCTCAGCAAATATAAAAGAACAGAAATCACAACAAACTGTCTGTCAGACCACAGTGCAATCAAATTAGAACTCAGGATTAAGTAACTCACTCAAAACCACACAACTACATGGAAACTGAACAACCTGCTCCTGAATGACTACTGGGTAAATAGTGAAATGAAAGCAGAAATAAAGATGTTATTTGAAACCAAAGAGAGCAAAGACACAATGTACCAGAATCTATGGGACACATTTAAAGCAGTGTGTAGAGGGAAATTTATAGCACTAAATGCCCACAAGAGAAAGCAGGAAAGATCTAAAATCAATACCCTAACATCGCAATTAAAAGAACTAGAGAAGCAAGAGCAAACAAATGCAAAAGCTAGCGGAAGGCAAGAAATAACTAAATCAGAGCAGAACTGAAGGAGATAGAGACACAAAGCGCTTCAAAAAATCAATGAATCCAGGAGCCGGTTTTTTGAAATGATCAACAAAATTGATAGACTGCTAGCAAGATTAATAAAGAAAAAAAGAGAGAAGAATCAAATAGATGCAATAAAAAATGATAAAGGGAATATCACCACCGATCTCACAGAAATACAAACTACCATCAGAGAATAATATAAACACCTCTACACAAATAAACTAGAAAATCTAGAAGAAATGGATAAATTCCTGGACACATACACCCTCCCAAGACTAAACCAGGAAGAAGTTGAATCTCTGAATAGACCAATAACAGGCTCTGAAATTGAGGCAATAATTAATAGCCTAACAAAAAAAAAAGTCCAGGACCAGATGGATTCACAACCAAATTCTACTAGATGTACAAAGAGAAGCTGGTACCATTCCTTCTGAAATTATTCCAATCAATAGAAAAAGAGGGAATCCTCCCTAACTCATTTTATGAGGCCAGCATAACCCTGATACCAAAGCCTGGCAGAGACACAACAAAAAAAGAATTTTAGACCAATATCACTGATGAATACCAATGAGAAAATTCTCAATAAAATACTGGCAAACCAAATCCAGCAGCACATCAAAAAGCTTATCCACCATGATCAAGTGGGCTTCATCCCTGGGATGCAAGGCTGGTTCAACATATACAAACCACTAAACGTAATCTGTCACCTAAACAGAACCAAAGACAAAAACCACATGATATCTCAATAGATGCAGAAAAGGCCTTGGACAAAATTCAACAGCCCTTCATGCTAAAAACTCTCAATAAATTAGGTATTGATGGAACGTATCTCAAAATAATAAGAGTTATTTATGAAGCATTCCCTTTGAAAAGTGGCACAAGACAGGGATGCCCTCTCTCACCACTCCTATTCAACATAGCGTTGGAAGTTCTGGCCAGGGCAATCAGGCAGGAGAAAGAAATAAAGGAAATTCAATTAGGAAAAGAGGAAGTCAAATTGTCCCTGTTTGCAGGTGACATGATTGTATATTTAGAAAACCCCATTGTCTCAGCCTGAAATCTCCTTAAGCTGATAAGCAACTTCAGCAAAGTCTCAGGATACAAAATCAATGTGCAAACATCACAAGCATTCCTATATACCAATAACGGACAAACAGAGAGCCAAATCATGAGTGAACTCCCATTCACAATTGCTTCAAAGAGAATAAAATACCTAGGAATCCAACTTACAAGGGATGTGAAGGACCTCTTCAAGAACTACAAACCACTGCTCAATGAAATAAAAGAGGACACAAAGAAATGGAAGAACATTCCATGCTCATGGGTAGGAAGAATCAATATCGTGAAAATGGCCATACTGCCCAAGGGAATTTATAGATTCAATGCCATCCCCATCAAGCTACCAATGACTTTCTTCACAGAATTGGAAAAAACTACTTTAAAGTTCATGTGGAAGCAAAAAAGAGACCACGTTGCCAGGAAAATCCTAAGCCAAAAGAACAAAACTGGAGGCATCACACTACCTGACTTCAAACTATACTACAAGGCTACAGTAACCAAAACAGCATGGTACTGGTATCAAAACAGACAGATAGACCAATTGAACAGAACAGAGGCCTCAGAAATAACACAACACATCTACAACCATCTGAACTTTGACAAACCTGACAAAAACAAGAAATGGGGAAAGGATTCCCTATTTGATAAATGGTGCTGGGAAAACTGGCTAGCTATATGCAGAAAGCTGAAACTGGATCCCTTCCTTATACATTATACAAAAATTAATTCAAGATGGATTAAGGACTTAAATGTTGACCTAAAACCATAAAAACCCTAGAAGAAAACCTAGGCAATACCATTCAGGACATAGGCATGTGCAAGGAGTTCATGACTAAAACACCAAAAGCAATGGCAACAAAAGCCAAAATTGACAAATGGGATCTAATTAGACTAAAGAGCTTCTGCACAGCAAAAGAAACTACTATCAGAGTGAACAGGCAACCTACAGAATGGGAGAAAATTTTTGCAATCTACTCATTTAACAAAGGGCTAATATCCAGAATCTACAAAGAACACAAACAAATTTACAAGTAAAAAGCAAACAACCCCATCAAAAAGTGGGCAAAGGATATGAACAGACACTTTTCAAAAGACGACATTTATGCAGCCAACAGAAACATGAAAAAATGGCCATCATCACTGGTCATCAGAGAAATGCAAATCAAAACCACAATGAGATACCATCTCACACCAGTTAGAATGGCGATCATTAAAAAGTCAGGAAACAACAGGTGCTGGAGAGGATGTGGAGAAATAGGAATGCTTTTACACTGTTGGTGGGAGTGTAAACTAGTTCAACAATTGTGGAAGACAGTGTGGCGATTCCTCAAGGATCTAGAACTAGAAATACCATTTGACCTAGCAATCCCATTACTGGGTATATACCCAAAGGATTATAAATCATGCTACAATAAAGACACATGCACACGTATGTTTATTGTAGCACTATTCACAATAGCAAAAACTTGGAACCAACCCAAATGTCCATCAATGCTAGACTGGATTAAGAAAATGTGGCACATATACACCATGGAATACTATGAAGCCATAAAAATGGATGAGTTCATATTCTTTGCAGGACGTAGATGAAGCTGGAAACCATCATTCTGAGCAAACTATCACGAGGACAGAAAACAAAACATGTTCTTGCTCATAGGTGGGAATTGAACAATGAGAACACTTGGACACAGGGCAGGGAACATCACACACTGGGGCCTGTCATGGGGTGAGGGGCAGGGGGATGGATAGCGTTAGGAGAAATACCTAATGTAAATGATGAGTTAATGGGTGCAGCAAACCAACATGGCACATGTATACCTATGTAACAAACCTGCACGTTGTGCACATGTACCCTAGAACTTAAAGTATAATAAAAAAAAGATTTTCACTTTGCATCCTCAACACCACATGAATTTTTATTAGTGAATGGCTTTATAGCTATTTGGAATATTAAGAACACTCAGGGAGCATTCTTACAGAAGTCATAACAATGCCAGAAATTATGATAGGTACAGAGTTTAAAATAAAATCATCAGAGTAGAAGCAAACAAGTGAGCAAAGGAATAATGTATTGTCACATTTGTCTGTTTACTTGTTTATTTACCTTGAATATTTTGAATACATGAACAGAGGTAAAGATAAAACTAAGATCAGAAACGAAAACAAGAGAAAAATAATTACAGGCCAGATGTGGTGGCTATCACCTGTAATCCCAGCACTTTGGGAGGCTGAGGCAGGCGGATCACGAGGTCAGGAGTTCAAGACCAGCTTGGCCAACATAGTGAAACCCTGTCTCTACTAAAAATACAAAAATTAGCCAGACATGGTGGTTCGCACCTGTAGTCCCAACCACTCAGGAGGCTGAGGCAGGAGAATCACTTGAACCTGGAAGGTGGAGATTGCAGTGAACCGAGATCGCACCACTGCACTCCAGCCTGGGTGACAGAGCGAGACTCCATCTCAGGGAAAAAAAAAAAAAAAATTATAATATTTGAGCAATATATTGAAGCCTAGGTTTCCAAAGCAAAACAAGAAAGGGGGCTTTACATAATAATGTACACAAGTTTGCCTGTCTGATAAAAGAAAGCTTATAAAACCTTTAGAAGAAAGTTTTGCTGGCACTAAAGACTAAAATTAAATTATCTTATGGAAACATTTTTCCTTTAGCAAGTAATTATCAAGATGTGACAGTGAAGAGCATGAGCTTCAGAATACACTTCTTGAGTTAAAAGACTCCAATCTTGCTCTGAGACTTAGTTTTCACATCTGTTATATGGTGGTAACAACATCTATCACACAGAGCCTCTATAAAGATTAAATGGAAATTAGGCTGGGCGTGGTGGCTCATGCCTGTAATCCCAGCACTTTGGGAGGCCAAGGCTGGCAGATCATCAGGTCAGGAGCAAGAGACCAGCCTGACCAACATGGTGAAACCCAGTTACTAATAAAAATACAAAAAAAAAAAAAAAATTAGCCAGGCGTGGTGGCATGCACCTGTAGTCCCAGCTACTCAGGAGGCTGAGGCAGGAGAATCACTTGAATCTGGCAGGCAGAGTTTGCAGTAAGCCGAGATTGCACCACTGTATTCCAGCCTGGGCGACAAAGTGAGACTCCATCTCCAAAAAAATTTAAAAAAAAAGATTAAATGGAAATTAAATGAAAGTAATGCAAAATTTAAGAAAAAATGTAATACAAATATAAAGAGCTTAGAATAGTGCTTGGCATGTAATAAGCACTATGAGTGTTATGATGATGATGAAAATGATGATTACTACTATTATTAAAGGAAGACTTGTAGTAAAAACCAAGCTTCCTGCCACAAACCTCTCCTGTCCTGTCTAGCTCCCAGGAAATTCCTATATGTTTTAACTATTTTTATATTGATTGCTTCTGGTCGTTCATTTCAAAGTGCTAAATAACATTCTAATATGTATTTATCAACTTACATACTTTACCCCCACCTTCTTTTCCTCCACTTCTGTGTCACTATTCTCACTCCTCCACTGAGCAACTCTCCAACTCTAAAAATTATCTCTCCAAGCATCAGTTACCTATTCATTCAAGCCAGACAGCATCACTCGACTCTTAGGTTAAGGGAAATAAGTCATGTTAAAGAAACTGTCTTTAATTGTTATACAAAAACTGAAAAACACAGGTTACCCAGAAATTTTTTTCTATTGGCCTCATATAAATAGTAATGGCATAGTATCAAATCACTTTTCTTGTATAATTTCTATGATACCTAAGCTAGCAATATTAAAAATGCTTTGCTTTCTGATGATGTGACCTGATAGGAGAATTTTGTGAGAAACCAGAGAAATAGGTGCGCTCACTCAAATGTTATTCAGCTTAACCATGCTTTTGACAGGAAACAAACCATGTGTACTTTAAGATGATAGTTTAGATATTACATGCTTGAATACTGAAAAGAAACGTATGTGCTTAAATTGCCAAGCTTTCAGATTGAAGGCTTAACATTCTGTATTAAGAAAGGAAAGTCTTTTGTTGCCTACCATGTGATTTATTGCATAGAACTCCAAAAGCACAGGCAACAAAAGCAAAAATATACGTATAGGATTGTATCAAGCCAAAAAGTGTCTGCATAGTAAAGGAAACAAATAACAGGGTGAAGAGACAGACCACTCGTTGGAAGAAAATATTTTCAAACCATGTATCTGATAAGGGATTAATATCACAAATATATAAGAAACTCACACAACTCAAAAGCAAAAAAAACAAATAACCAAGATTAATACTGGGCAAATGGTCTGAAAAGACATTTCTCAACAGAAGAGATATGAATGACCAAGAGATATTCAACATCTCCAATCATCAGAAAAATGCAAATTTAAGACCATAATATGGTTTGGCTGTGTCCCCACCCGAATCTCATCTTGAATTGCAGCTCCCACAATTCCTACATGTTGTGGGTGGGACCCAATGGGAGGTAATTGAATCATGGGGGCAGGTGGTTCCCGTGCTGTTCTTTTGATAGTGAATAAGTCTCGTGAGATTTGATGCCTTTATAAAGCATAGTACCCCTGCACAAGCTCTTTCTGGCCTGCCACCATGTAAGACATCTGTTGTTCTTCCACCATGATCGTTAGGCCTCCTCAGCCATGTGGAACTCTGAGTCAATTAAATTCTTTCCTTTACAAATTACCCAGTGTAAGGTATGTCTTTATTAGCAGCATGAGAACAGACTAATACAGACCACAACAGAATATTATTTTACACCTGTTAGAACAGTTATCATAAAAAAAAAAACAAATGATAACAAGTGCTGATGAGGACGTGGAGAAGTTGTTGAGGTGATGGATATATTAATTAGCTTGATTGAATATTTCTACAATGTATACATAGATCAAAACATCACATTGTGCTGCATAAATATATGTAATTATTATTTGTTAATTAAAAATACATTATTTTTAAAAGAAGTGAAAGGAACTAAAGTGTACTGATATTTGTAACTTGCTTTGAGATGCTTGAAAAGTATGATGGATCAGTAGATGGGCAGATGGGAAGATAGAAGGATGAATATGAGACAAAGCAAATGTAACAAAATGTTAACATTTGTAACACTTACATGGTAAGGGTATGGGTGTCCACTATATAATTATTTCAACTTTTCAATATGTTCCACAATTTTTATAATGATATATTGAGGAAAAATAATAGAAATTCCTGATTATCTTTCTATCAACACTGAAAATGCATTGAAGTGGTTTGTATAAATGAAGAGCTACATTGTTTCCAGAAAAAAAAATGAAGATTTACCTGTTTAAAATTTAAATGCACAATCTGAGGCTCTTAAAGTCTATATTATAAAGCAAAAATGAAAAAGCTCTGTCTTACATTTACTTAAAGTAGATATTAACCATGAGCAAATTTGATGGCTAAGAAATCCCAGTGCAACTCTCCTAGGCCATATAGTTTTCAATGACACTGTCTTCTAGTAATCTCCTAACATAATGAGTGAGCATCAAAATTTACCCCCCAAAACTGCATGTAGACCTGTGAGTAGATTTTTTTAAGTTTATCTCTTAAAATATTAGGTAGTGTCAGTAAATAACAAAATTCAGCTTAGTACTGAAGTATAAATATTTCTTAATCTAGAGTGAAAGAAGAGCATTCCAGGAAGAAAGCTCAAAGCAAAGCACAGAAATGTAGAAATATGAGGGTTGGTTAGCAAATGGCAAGCAGACAAGTATGGCCAGAGTAGAAGATAAAGGAAGAAATTAATAAATGGGTCTGGAAACACAGAGCAAGATGGTGGAATAGAAGGCTCCACAGATAGTTCCTCCTCCTCCTGCCCAAGGACACCAATTTTAAAACTATCTACACAAGACAAGGACCTTCATAAGAAATAAAAATCAGGCGAGCACTCACAGTTCTGGTATTAACTTCATATCACTGAAACAGGCACCGAAGAGGCAGAAAAATACAATCTTGACTCACTTATGCCACCCCTCATGACCCCCCAGAATGGTGGCATGGTGCAGGGAGAATTTCTGTGGCTGGCAGAGGGAGCACACAGCAATAGTGAAGCATTAAACTCAGTGCTGTCCTGTCATAGCAGAAAGGAAAACCAGACCAAATTCAGCTGTCATCCCCCACCCACCTTGCACACAGAGGGAGCACTTCAGCCAGCCCTAGCCAGAGAGGAAACTGAGATCCCAGTGGTTGGAGCTTGAGTTCGTGCAAACCTCACCACTGTAGGCTAAAGTGCCCTAGGGCCCTAATAAATTCGAAAGGCATGTAGGACTGCAACATTTATTTGAGTCCCAGTGCTGAATTGGAGCCAGAAACAGTAGACAGTGGGGAGGGGAGAACATGCAACCTACCCAGACACCAGCCAGGGCAGCTAAGGGGTTGTTGGCATCACCCCTTCCCTAACCCCAGACCATAGCTCGCAGCTCCAAAAGAGACCCCTTCCTTCAGCTTGAAGAAGGAAGAGGGAAGAGCAGGGAAGACTTTGTCTTGCATCTTGGATACCAGCTCAACCACAGCAGAATAGGGCACTGGTCAGAGTTGCAAGGCCCTCTTTCCAGGTCCTAGCTGCCGATGACACTTCTAGACATGCCTTGGGGCCAAAGGCAACCTGCTGCCTTGAAGGGAAAGACCCAGTCCTGGCAGGATTTGTCACCTGCTAACAGAAGAGCCCTTGGGCCTTGACTAACCAGCAGCAATAGCCAAGTACTATGTCAAGGGTCTTAGGTAAGGCTGAGATTTTCTGGCTTCAGGAACCAGCTTAGCCACAGTAAGATAGAGCCCCTAGCGACCTTTGGAGACCATGATTCCAGAAGTTAGCTCTTGGACAGCATTTCTGGATATGTCCTGGGTCAGAGGGGAGCCCACTGCCCTGAATCATGAATCGCAGGTCAGGCAACATTCATCAAAAATTGACTCGCAACTCTTGGGCCTTAAGGTAACGTCAGCAGTAATCTGGCAGTACTCCTTGTGGACCTGTGGTGGCAGTGGCCATGGGCTGGGGCTCCTCTGCCTTTGGAAATGAGAGGCAAAAGTGGGAAGGATTGCAGATTGTGGGTTGAGTGCCAGCTCAGCGGTAGTACAGTGGAACACCAGGTAAACTTTTAAAGTTTTTTACTCTAGTCCCTAGCTCTTGGAAGGCATCTCTGGACCCATCAGGGGACAGGGGTAACTTGTTGCCCTGAAGGGAAGAATACAGGCCTGGCAGGCTTCTCTGCTGGCTGATGGTAGAGCCCCAGGGCCTTGGGCAAACATAAGCAGCAGGCAAGGAGTGGTTACATCAGGCCTTGGGTGAAACCCAGTACTGTGCTGGCTTCAGGTATGACCAAGTGCGGTCACAGATGTGGTGGCCACTGAGGTTACTGTGTCACTCCACCCCAGTTTCAGTTTCCAGTGGCTTCAAACAGAGAGACTCTGTTTTTTTGGAAGAAAGTAAGGGAAGAGAACAAGAGTCTCTGTCTGGTAATCCAGAAAATTCTCCTTGATCTTGTCCAGGACCATCTTGATGGTACCTACACAAGTCTTTTTTTTTTTTTTTCTTTTTTTGAGATGGAGTCTTGCTCTGTCACCAAGCTGGAGTGCAGTGTCAAAATCTCAGCTCACTGCAACCTCTGCCTCCCAGGTTCAAGTGATTCTCCTGCCTCAGCCTCCTAAGTAGCTGGGACTACAGGAGCACGCCACCACATCAGCTAATTTTTGTATTTTTAGTAGAGATGGGGTTTCACCATGTTGGCCAGGATTATCTTGATCTCTCAACCTCGTGATCCACCCGCCTCGGCCTTCCAAAGTGCTGGGATTACAGGCATGAGCCACCTCACCCAGCCCTACACAAGTCTTTAAGAACCACAGTATTACTGGGCTTGGGGTGATCCCTAAAGAAGATACAGCTTAGTTAGATCTGTAAGGAACATCTACATCCAAGTCTTTTCGAATATCTGGGAAGCCTTCCCAAGAAGGACAGGTACAAACAAGCCCAGCCAGTGATGACTATTCAATGTCCAGACAGAAGCAAACATCTACAGGTGTCAAGACTTCCCAGGAAAAAAAAAAAAAAAGAGACCTCATCAAATGAACTAAATAAGGCACCAAGAACCAGTCCTGGAGAAACAGAAGTATATGACCTTTCAGACAGATAATCCAAAATAGTAATGTTCAGGAAACTCAAAGGAATTCAAGATAACACAGAGAAATAAGTCACAATTCTATCACATAAATTTACGAAAGAGATTGAAATAAGTTTAAAAAATCAGCAGAAATTCTGGAGCTGAAAAGTGTAATTGGCATACTGAATAGAGCATCAAAATATTTTAATAGCAGAATTGATCAAACAAGAGAGAATTAGTGAGCCTGAAGACAGTATTTGAAAATACACAGTCAGTGGAGACAAATGAAAAAAGAGTAAAAAAAAAAAAAAAAAAATGAAGCATGCCTACATCTAGAAAATAGCCTCAGATGGGCAAATCTAAGAGTTATTGGCCTTAAAGAGGAGATAGAAAAAGAGATGGGGGTAGAAAGCTTATTGAAAGAGATAATAACAAAGAATTTTTCAAACCTAAAGAAAGATATTGATATCCAAATACAAGAAGGTTATAGAATGGCCAGCAGATTTAACCCAAAGAAGACTACCTCAACTCATTTAATAATCAAACTACCAAAGGTCAAGAATAAAGAAAGGATCTTAAAAGCAGCAAGAGAAAAGAAACAAATAACATACAATGGAACTCCAATACTTCTGGCAGCGGACTTTTCAGTGGAAACCTTATAGGCCGAGAGAGAGGCATGACATATTTAAGGTGCTGAAGGAAAAATATTTTACCTTAGAACTGTATATCCTTCAAACATGAAGGAGAAATAAAGACATTCCCAGATAAAAGCTGAGGAATTTCATCAACACTTGACTTGTGCTACAAGAAATGCTAAAGAAAAGACACTAAAGAGCAATAAGTAATCACCTGAAGGTAAAACACTCACTTATGGTGAAACACTCACTGGTAATAGGGAGTGGTTATATCAGGCCTTGGATGAGACCCAGTACTGTGCTGGGTACACAGAAAAACCCAAAATACTACAGCCCTGTAACTGTGGTATATAAACTACTCTTCATGTAAATAGAAAAGCTAAATGATGAATGGACCAAAAATAATATCTACAACTTTTTAAGACACAGACCGTACCATAAGATATAAATAGAAACAACGAAAAGTTAAAAAGCAGGGGAACAAAGTTAAGACAGAGTTTTTATTGGTTTTGTTTTTGTGTGTTTGTTTATACAGTGTTCATTTATTATCAACTTAAAATAATGGATTATAAGATGATACCTGCAAGGTTCATAGTAACCTCAAATCAAAAACCATACAACACAAAAAATAAAAAGCAAACTAAATCGTATCACCAAAGAAAATTACATTAACTAAAGGAAGACAGAAAAGAAAGAAAGAAGGAAGAGGGGACCACAAAACAACCAGAAAACAAATAATGAAATAGCAAGAATAAGTCCTTACTTATCAACAATAACATTGAATATAAATGAACTAATCTCTCCAATCAAAAGAAACAGACTGAGTGAATGGATTAAAAAAACAAGGCCCATTGATCTGTTGTCTACAAGAAACACACTTCACGTATAAATACACACATAGACTGAAAACAAAGAAATGGAAAAATATATTCCGTGGCAACAGAAATAAAAAAAGGAGCAGGAGTAGCTATATTTATATCAGACAACATAGATTATAAGACAAAAACTATAGGAAGAGACAAAGAAGGTCACTATGTAATGAAAAATGAGTCAATTAATGAAGATGATGTAACAATTTTAAATATATATGCACCCAAAACAGTTGTGCCCAAATATATAAAACAAATATTATTAGAGCTAAAGGGAGAGATAGGCCCCAATACAATAATAGTTGGAGACTTTAACACCTCACTTTCAGCATTGGACAGATCTTCCCAACAAAAAATCAACAACAAAAAAATCAGATTTAATCTGCACTGTATACCAAATGGATCTACTAGATATTTACAGAGCATTTCATCTAACAACTGCAGAATACACATTCTTTTCCTCAGCACATGAGTTATTCTCAAGGATAGACCATATGTTAGGCCACAAAACAAGTCTTCAAACAATGAAAAAAACTGAAGTAATATCAAGCACCTTCTCTGACAACAGTGGAATAAAACTCAAAATCAGTAATAAGAGGAACTTTGGAAACCATGTAAATACATGGAAATTAAACAATATGTTCCTGAATGACCAGTGAGTCAATGAAGAAATTAAGAAAGAAATTGAACAATTTCTTAAAACAAATGATAATGGAAACACAATATACCAAAACGTGTGAGATAGAGCAAAAGAAGTAAAGAGCTTCTGTACAGCAAAAGAAACTATCATCAGAGTGAAAAGGCAACCTACAGAATGGGAGAAAATTTTTGCAATCTCTCCATCGGACAAAGGGCTATTATCCAGAACCTACAAAGAACTTAAACAAATGTACAAGAAAAAAACAAACAAGCCCATCAAAACGTGGGTAAAGGATATGAACACACACCTCTCAAAAGAAGACATTTACGTGGCCAACAAACATGAGAAAAAAGGCTCATCATCACTGGTCATTAGAGAAATGCAAATCAAAACGACAATGAGATACCATCTCAAGCCAGTTAGAATGGCGATCATTAAAAAGTCAGGAAACGGTTGGGCGCGGTGGCTCAAGCCTGTAATCCCAGCACTTTAGGAGGCCAAGGCAGGCGGATCACAAGGTCAGGAGATCGAGACCATCCTGGTTAACACGGTGAAACCCCATCTGTACTAAAAATACAAAAAAAAAAAAAATTAGCCAGGCATGGTGGCGGGTGCCTGTAGTCCCAGCTACTTGGGAGGCTGAGGTGGGAGAATGGCGTGAACCCCGGGAGGCAGAGGTTGCAGTGAGCTGAGATTGCACCACTGCACTCCAGCCTGGGTGACAGAGCAAGACTCTGTCTCAAAAACAAAAACAAAAACAAAAAACAAAAAAACAAACAAAAGTCAGGAAACAGATGCTGGAGAAGATGTGGAGAAATAGGAATGTTTTTACACTGTTGGTGGGAGTGTAAATTAGTTCAACCATTGTGGAAGACAGTGTGGCGCTTCCTTAAGGATCTAGAACCACAAATGCCATTTGACCCAGCAATCACATTACTGGGTATATACCCAAAGGATTCTAAATCATACTACTATAAAGACACATGCACACATATGTTTATTGCAGCACTATTCACAATAGCAAAGACTTGGAATCAACCCAAATGCCCATCAATGATAGACTGGATAAAGAAAATGTGGCACAAATACACCATGGAATTCTATGCAGCCATAAAAAAGGATGAGTTCATCCTTTTGCATGTCCTTTGCAGGGACATGGATGAAACCGGAAACCATCTTTCTCAGCAAACTAACACAAGAACAGACAACCAAACACTGCATGTTCTCACTTATAAGTGAGAGTTGAACAATGAGAACACATGGACACAGGGAGGGAAACATCACACACCTGGGCCTGTCACGGGGTGGGGGCTAGGGCAGGGATAGCATTAGAACTACCTAATGTAGATGACGGGTTAATTAATGGGTGCAGCAAACCACCATGGCACATGTATACGTATGTAACAAACCTGCATGTTCTGCACATGTATCCCAGAACTTAAAGTATAATAAAATAAAATAATTAAGAAAAAAAAAGAAATGAATACCTATAAGTGCCCACATCAAAAAAGAAAAACTCTCAAGTAAACCATCTAATGATGCATCTTGAACTGACCATTAACAAGTAATGAGATTGAAGCCATAATAAAAAGTTTTCCTGTAAAAAAAAGCCTGGGATCCAAAGGCTTCATTCCTGAATTCCACCAAACATTTAAATAAGAACTAATGCAAATCCTACTCAAACTATTCCAAAAAATAGAGAAGGAGGGAATACTTCCAAACTAATTATATGAGGCCAGTATTACCCTGATACCAAAATCAAAGACACATCAAAACAGAAAAGAAAAAAAGAAAACTACAGGCCAATATCTGTGAAGAATATTAATGCAAAAATCCGCAATACTGAATCCAATGATACATTTGCTCATTTATCGTAACAAAGTGGGATTTATCCCTGAGGTGCAAGGATACTTCAACATATGCAAATCAATCAATGTGATACATTACATCAACAGAATGAAGGACAGAAACCATGTGATCATTTCAATCAATGAAGAAAAAACATTTGGTAAAATTCAATATCCCTTCCTAATAAAAATACTAGAAAAGTGGTTATAGAGGGAACATACCTCAATATAATAAAAGCCATATATGACAGACCTACAGCTAGTATCATACTGTATAGGGAGGAAATGAAAGCCTTTCCTCTAAGATCTGGAACATGCCCACTGTTACCACTGTTATTCAAAATAGTACTTAAAGTCTTGGCTAGAGCAATCAGACAAGAGAAAGATATAAAGGCATCCAAATTAGAATAAAAGAAGTCAAATTATCCTTGTGTGCAGATGATATGATCTTATATTTGAAAAATCCTAAAGGTTATACAGACAAACTATTAGAACTCAAACAAATTCAGTAAAGTTGCAGGATAAAAATCAACATACAAAAATCAGTAGCATTTCTGTATTAAAAACATAAACAATCTGGAAAAGTAATAAAAAAGTAATCTAATTTGTAATAGCCACAAATTAAATTAAATACCAAATAATTTTATTCAAATAAGTGAAAGATCTCTGTAATGAGAACTATAAAACACTCATGAAAGAAATTGAAGAGGACACCAAAAAATATGAAAATATTCCATATTGATTAGAATAATCAATGTTGTCAAAATGTTCATATTACACAAAGCAATCTATAGATTCTATGCAGTTTCTATCAAAATACCAATGAAATTCTTCACAGAAATAGAAAAAGCAATCCTAAAATTTCTATGGAACCACAAAAGACCCAGAATAGCCAAAGCTGTGCTAAGAAAAAAGAACAAACCTGGAGGAATCATATTACCTGACTTCAAATTATACTACAGGGCTATGGTAACAAAAACAGTATGGAACTGGCATAAAAACAGACACATACACCAATGGAACAGAACAGAGAACCCAGAAACAAATCCACACACCTACAGTGAACTCACTTTTGACAAAGGTAGCATGAACATACACTGGGGATAGGATGGTCTCTTTGATAAATGGCGCTGGGACAACTGGATATCCATATGCAGATAGACTCCTTTATCTCACCACATACAAAAATCAAACAAAAATGGATTAAATAACTAAGTCTAAGACCACAGACTCTGAAACTACTACAAGAAAATGCTGGACAAAATCTCCAGGACATTTTTCTGGGCAAAAATGTCCTAAGTAATACCCCACAAGCACAGGTGACCAAAGTAAAAATGGACAAATTGGATCACATCCAAAAGCTTCTGCACAGCAAAGAAAACAATCAACAAAGTGAAGTTACAATCCATAGAATGAGAGAACATATTTGAAACTACCCATCTGACAAGGGATTAATAGCCAGAATATATAAGGAGCTCAAATAACTCTGGAGGAAAAAATATAATAATCTGGTCAAAAATGGGCAAAAGATCTGCATAGACACTTCTCAAAAGAAGACATACAAATGGTAAACAGACATATTAAGAGGTAGTCAACATCACTGATCATCAGAGTGAATCAAAACTACAATGAGATATCATCTCACCTCAGTTAAAATGGCTTACATGCAAAAGATAGGCAATAACAAAAGGTAGCAAGGATGTGGAGAAAAGGGAAGCTTTGTACATTGTTGGTGGGAATGTAAGCTGCTAGTACAACCACTATGGAGAACAGTTTAAAGGTTCCTCAAAAAAATAAAAATAGAACTACCATATAATCCAGCAATCCCACTTCTGGGTATATACCCCCAAAAAGGAAATTAGTATATCAGAGACATATGTGCTCTCCTATGTTTGTCCTGCCTTTGAAGCACTAAGCTTCAAAGCTTACAATAGCTAAGATTTAGAAGCAACCTAAGTGTCCATCACCAGATGAATGGATAAAGAAAATGTGGTACATACACAATGAAGTACTATTCAGCCATAAAAAAGAAGGAGATCCTGTCATTTGCAACAACATGGATGAAACTGGAGATCATTACGTTAAGTTCAATACACCATGACAAATATCGCATGCTCTCATTTATTTATGGAATCTAAAAATCAAAACAATTGAACATAGAGAGCAGAAGGATGGTTACCAGAGGCTGGAAAGGGTAGTTGGGGGCTGGGGAGGTGGGGATGGGGATGGTTAATGGGTACGAAAAAAGTAGAAAGAATAAGACCTACTATTATATAGCACAATAGGGTGACTGTACTCAATGGTAACTTAATTGTACATTTAACTAAAAGAGTATAATTGGATTGTGTGTAATACAAAGGATAAGTGCTTGAGGAGATGGCTACCCCATTTTCCATTATGTGATTATTGTTCATTGCACACCTGTATCAAAACATTTCATGGACCCCATATATATATATACACCTACTATGTACCCACAAAAATTAAAATAAAAAATTTTAAAAATGGCTCTCAGAAGGTGGGAAGTGTCCCAATACACAAACATGATCAGTTATTTAGACTTCCTTCCACATGTAATAAGAAACTATCGAAGATTCTGTGCAAAAGTGTGTGACTAGATTTGTAGTTTAAAAAAATATTTATCCTGGCATAAAGGAAAATGGAATAGAGAGAGGTTAACATTAAAGTCAGAAGATCAGGTTAGTTAGATATTATTCTTTTCTCCATCAGCCTTTCACTATCCCACTTCACCTTCCCTTGGCCCCTTTCTATGTTTTTGGAAAACACTGGCATCTATTTACTTGTGCAACTATATATGTATTAGGTTGGTGCAAAAGTAATTGCGGTTTTTGCCAGCAATTACTTTTGCACCAATTTAATATATATGTGGATGAGTGTGCATGTTCAATATACTGTCTCAAACATTCGTGTGCAACAGAATCCTCTAAGGAGCTTGTTAAGAATGCAGATTTCACGGTTCCACTCCAGATCTAGAAACAACTGAAACAGCTCATTAGTGAGACATTCTGAGCATTACTAACAAGCATGTTACACAAAATAATGTACCTATAAATGAACTTTTAGCAAGTGTTCCACTGATCATTTCATAAGGGCAACATCTGTCCTGCCTTTGGCTCAGAGTTCCATTGAATTTTTATGAAAAGTATAATTTGTTGTCTGTTTTGAGCTGTCTCAGAAATTAGTGCTTTAAACAGATTTGCCTGAGGGATTACCACGTAAGAATTAACAATGACTTCATTATCACAGTGAGTTGGCATTTCAAGTGTTATTATAGGAGCGAAAACAAAGCCAGCTGCCATTTCTTGAGAGTCTGCATTGAGAACCTCACACCTGATTTTACGTGTTTTACATTAGTAAACTTTGAAAATATAAGCAGCTTGAGGACAGGGTGAGGTCCATGTTGACATAGACAAGAGACTTAGTACCTAACACTGTACATTAATGCTATTCTTATTAGAAGAGACAGATGTGCATCCCTTCAGCACTGCTTACTCTCATTCATTCATTTACCCATTCATTCAGTCAGTACTCATAATACTTACATCTAACAAGAGGATTTAAAACAAAAATTATCACAAGAACTCAGATGATTAAGTCTTGCTGGGCTGAGGCATGGGAGCTTAATTTAGAAGAATCATTTTACTTATCACAACACATACAAACATCTCCTGCTGACAGCCCCAACACAAAGAAGTGAGAGGACCTTTTGCAGTTTTAGGAAATGACACCTAGCTATGTGATTATCAGCTACTTCCTAATAAGAGGTTAAATCTCATTCACCATGAGACAAAGGATGAGGTGTTAAAATGAAGGCATTATTCTTCAAAGATGAATGTGCTTCAAAGATACCTCATTTATGGTGAGTAGACATCTAAGCAAAGTGGAATGTAATTGCCTATAGGTCAGAGAATCTCAGAAACATGGTATAGCAAATTAAAGACTGATGAAATTTTTGGACACTCCTCCCACCTAGTGGTATGATATATGCCTTCTTCTCTTGAATCTGGGCAAGTTGTGGGGCTGCTTTGACCAATAGAAAGTGATGTCTCAAATTTTAGGTTCACACCTTAGGAACATGTTCTACTACCTGTTCTTGGAACATATTTGGAACCCAGAGCCCTGATTACCTGGAAGCTGCTTCTGCTGTGTGAAAGCCCAATATAGCTATGTAAGGAAGAAGTCAGATAGAGACAAGAAAAAAGAGACAGACAGAGAGAGAGGCCCAGCCAGGCCCTCCATTGTTCCAGCTCCAGCCATTTGAGTCATCTCAGCAGAAGCAAGTTTTGGGGTAGTTTGTTCGACAGCAATAGATAACCTATGTGGAAGTCTGTGATAGTGGCCACTGAGGAAAGGCCTCGAGAGATCAGGCAAACAGTTCCCGTGGCTGAACTCATGCAGGAGGGAATGGTGTACCAAGGGAGCTTCCTGCCCTCAAGATCACCAGGCCTGGGCAACTGGCAATGGCATTAGTGACCACTATGGCAAAATGTAATGACCCTATCTCAGGAGTCCTCGTTTTATCCAAAGAAAGGGAAAGCAACCTTGAAAGATGACTGTTGCTGTACTGCCTGCCAACTTTGGTGGAAGGAGAACTGAACTAGGTTTAATGTAAACTAAATAAAAAATATCACACCTCGCATCCAAGTGTGAGCAAGTCTCACTGGTTAGAAATACATTGAGTTCTTTCTATCCCTTCCTTGAAGAATGAACTTGGGAAAGCCATTGAGACCCTCTGTTCTCCTTCTATAAAACAGAAACAACTCCTACATTACCTAATTTGGAGAGTTATTGTAAAATCAATGAAATACTAGCCATGAAATCATTTTGAAAACTATAAACAACACACAGTACAATAAATAACTAAAACTGTAACCACCTAACCACCATCATTCTATTATGTGTTCAAATATGTTTTGAAACAAAGGAAAAGGTAATCCCTCTGCTTCCTGTATATATGTTTATGTACATACACACACACACATACATGTGTACTCCTCCTCCTTAGATATATCTATGCCTGAGCATAAACTTTCATAGATGAATGATGGGCCTAATTGATAAAATAATCTCAGAACTAAAGAGGACAAGGACAATGGAGAGGAACAGGAGTCAGTTATTTATTAGCAACCTGTCATGTGCTTTTTATGCATTTATCTTATTAAACCCTCGTTAAGTCTAATAATCTAGATGTTATTATTATCACCTTTGTAAAATGCAAAAACTGAGGCACAGGTAGTTTAGTTTGCCAGAGTCACAGATTCGTGAGTAGCAGAAATGGATTTAAACTCCAGTCTGTATAACTGCCTAATGTGTTTTCTTATGCCTCATTGAATAAAGTAACAATAATAACAGTAATACAGAATGATAAAAAGTTTAGCTTTAAGCTTTGAAAATAGTTTTTCCCTATAGTATGGTCAAGTGCAGGTATCTCCATGGTCCACAATATCACCATGACAACCAATCCAACCCAAGGCTAGCTTTCCTTTATGTGTTCCAAATTACCTCTGTGTCTGGGGCACTCCAGGGCTTACTGGCCTTGTGAATTAAACAGAGTCAGTCAAAGCGATGAGTAAACTAATTTCCACTAAACGTCTGGACTCATCAACTTATGATGTACATATCTGGATTTCCGGGTTCAGCCAAATGCAAGGAAAACCGGACAAGAATTCAACTGAGGAGTGTGCAAGAAATGAGAGTTGAAAATAGAACAGAAGCCTCAGCATCCTGTTAGACAAGACATGGATTTGCTATGATCCTGTCTTTTCCCCCCTCATTCTTCCTACCAACAAAGAACCCAAGCTTGGACTTTTGGCTAAGCTGCTCCATATGTGAATCTTGCAAGGTTTAACTCTTTACCTGCTGAACCACCCCTTCTGTGTACTCTAGGGCATCATGGAGAATTAAGCCATGTGATTCAAAGAAAGTTCTCTCTATCAATCCTGCAGGGTGTGTAGAAGTGTGAAAGAAAGAATTAAGTCTGTACCAAAAAATGAATTTTCGATTACCTTAGGATGGGGGATCAATGAAACAGCCTATGTTGTTTACTGAGCAACTAGAGTTGACATTGGTTGGGTGAATTTAATTGGGTATGTTTCAAGGTGAGTGCTGAAGAGAGATGAAAAGCTATGCTTAATAAGGATAAAAGCTATGCTTAATAAGGATAAAATCTCGTCAGGAGAGAAGAAATTAAAAGATTTCCATGGTGTGACTCCTTTCCCATAACATCCATAATCTTCAGCAAATCTACTAAACACAAAATGCTACATGTAAATGTATTTCTCATAGAAACTGATAGAATAATTGATTTTTTGTGTCTGGGATGATGTGGAGCAAAACAGAATGTGCTTGTACCAACAACAGAGTCAGAAGCATCAGGGACCATGTCTCTAAGGAGACAGAGCCAATAGGATATGGATAGATATAGATATAGATGCAGCTATAGATACAGATACAAATATAGAGATATACATTACATTGATGTAGATATATGAGCAGGGATTCATTAGAGGAATTGGCTCACATAATTATGGAGGCTGAGAAGTCCTGTGATAGTCTGCAAGCTGGAGAACCAGCCTAGCCAATAGCATGGCTCAGTCTCAGTCTGCAGGCCTCAGAACCAGCGAAGGCAACTGTGTAGCTTTCAGTCTGAGGCTGAAGGCCTGAGAATCTGGAGTTCTGATGCCCAAGAGCGGGAGAATATCAGTGGCCCAAATCCAGGAGAGAGAGGGGAGAGGGGAGAGGGAGAAAGAGAAAGAGAAAGAGAAAGAGAAAGAGAAAGAGAGAGAAAGAGAAAGAGGAAGAAAAAGAGAGAAAGAGAGAAAAAGAGAAAGAAAGAAAGAAGAAAGAAAGAAAGAAAGAAAAGAAAGAAAGAAAGAAAGAAAGAAAGAAAGAAAGAAAGAAAGAAAGAAAGAAAGAAAGAAAAAGAAAGAAAAGAAAGAGAGAAAGAGAGAAAGAAAGCAAACAAACAAGAACTGGCCTTTCATTCTGTTGTTTTGTTCTATCTGGGCCCTCAGCTGATTTTACGGTACCTGTCCACATTGGGAGAGGACAGATCTTCTTTACTCAGTCCACTGAATCTAGTGCCAATCTTTTCTGGAAACATGCTCACAGCCATATCCAGAAATAATGCTTTGCCATCTAAAAGAGTCCCTTAATCTAGTCAAGTTGACACGTAAAATTAATCATTATAGACTGTAAGAGCAGAGGCCCTCAAGAATTGTTACTACAGGCAAGGTCTTTAGACTTCTACAAAGCAGGGAATCTGTAGTTAGATCTGATTTTAACTAGGGAATTTTACAAAGGGGCAAGGAGTCCTCCACATCACATAGGGATTCATATGAATATACTTGAGATGTCTTATCCATTCATCTTCTCTTTCATTTAACATTCATTCAAACAAGTATTGCAAGCACTATGCTAGACAAACTGAGTAGAGAAATAAACAATATAGTTCAGTGTTGCTCAAAGTCGTTTGCATTAAAATTATCTGGTAATTGTTAAAATGCAGATTCTGAGATTTTCTTCAACCTCTCCACATAATTTGATTTATAAGTTTGGGGTGGAACTGAAGAAATTTGATTCATGTTGTCTGTGGACTCTACTATAAAAGGATATAGATTTAATCTTTCACTCAAGAAAGGTACAGCAGAGTAGGGAAGACAAACGTATAAACAAAGATGATATGGTTAACAATTGTAGGGGCTGCGATTATTCTATGTTTTGGGACCGTAAGAGAACCAAAAGAGGGACTACTCATTTCTTTCTGCGGGAAGGACTTACTAGGGAAGATCACACTAACACTGAGAGTAAGAAATGACTAGAAGTTGACGAACATGGGTGGGAAAGAATTTCTAAAGAGAAACAGCACAAACAGTGGTTTGTAGTTCTCCTTGAAGAGGTCCTTCACATCCCTTATAAGTTGGATTCCTAGGTATTTTATTCTCTTTGAAGCAATTGTGAATGGGAGTTCACTCATGATTTGGCTCTCTGTTTGTCTGGTATTGGTGTCTAAGAATGCTTGTGATTTTTGCACATTGATTTTGTATCCTGAGACTTTGCTGAAGTTGCTTATCAGTTTAAGGAGATTTTGGGCTGAGACAATGGGGTTTTCCAAATATACAATCATGTCATCTGCAGACAGGGACAATTTGACTTCCTCTTTTCCTAATTGAATACCCTTTATTTCTTTCTCCTGCCTGATTGCCCTGGCCAGAACTTCCTCAATGAAATAAAAGAGGACACAAACAAATGGAAGAACATTCCATGCTCATGGATAGGAAGAATCAATATCGTGAAAATGGCCATACTGCCCAAGGTAATTTATAGATTCAATGCCATCCCCATCAAGCTACCAATGACTTTCTTCACAGAATTGGAAAAAACTACTTTAAAGTTCATACGGAACCAAAAAAGAGCCCGCATTGCCAAGTCAATCCTAAGCCAAAAGAACAAAGCTGGAGGCATCATGCTACCTGATTTCAAACTATACTACAAGGCTACAGTAACCAAAACAGCATGGTACTGGTACCAAAACAGAGATATGGACCAATGGAACAGAACAGAGCCCTCAGAAATAATACCAAACATCTGCAACCATCTGATCTTTGAGAAACCTGAGAAAAACAAGCAATGGGGAAAGGATTCCCTATTTAATAAATGGTGCTGGGAAAACTGGCTAGCCATATGTAGAAAGCTGAAACTGGATCCCTTCCTTACACCTTATACAAAAATTAATTCAAGATGGATTAAAGACTTAAATGTTAGACCTAAAACCATAAAAACCCTAGAAGAAAACCTAGGCAATACCATTCAGGACATAGGCATGGGCAAGGATTTCATGTCTAAAACACCAAAAGCAATGGCAACAAAAGCCAAAATTGACAAATGGGATCTAATTAAACTACCATCAGAGTGAACAGGCAACCTGAAGAATGGGAGAAAATTTTTGCAATGTACTCATTTAACAAATGGCTAAAATCCAGAATCTACAAAGAACTCAAACAAATTCACAAGAAAACAACAAAACAACCCCATCAACAAGTGGGCGAAGGATATGAACAGACACTTCTCAAAAGAAGACATTTAGGCAGCCAAAAAACACATGAAAAAATGCTCATCATCACCGGCCATCAGAGAAATGCAAATCAAAACCACAATGAGATACCATCTCACACCAGTTAGAATGGCAATCATTAAAAAGTCAAGAAACAACAGGTGCTGGAGAGGATGTGGAGAAATAGGAATACTTTTACACTGTTGGTGGCACTGTAAACTGGCTCAACCACTGTGGAAGACAGTGGGGCGATTCCTCAAGGATCTAGAACTAGAAATACCATTTGACCCAGCAATCCCATTACTGGGTATATACCCAAAGGATTATAAATCATGCTGTTATAAAGACACATGCACACGTATGTTTATTGCGGCACTACTCACAATAGCAAAGACTTGGAACCAACCCAAATGTCCATCAATGATAGACTGGATTAAGAAAATGTGGCACATAGACATCATGAAATACTATGAAGCCATAAAAAAGGATGAGTTCATGTCCTTTGTAGGGACATGGATGAAGCTGGAAACCATCATTCTCAGCAAACTATCGCAAGGACAAAAAACCAAACACCACATGTTGTCACTCATAGGTGGGAACTGAACAATGAGAACACTTGGACACAAGGTGGGGAACATCACACACTGGGGCCTGTTGTGGGGTGGGGGGAGGGGGGAGGGATAGCATTAGGAGATATACCTAATGTAAATGATGAGTTAATGGGTGCTGCACACCAACATGGCACATGTATACATATGTAACAAACCTGCAAGTTGTGCACGTGTACCCTAGAACTCAAAGTAAAATTTTAAAAAAAAGAGAAATAGCACAAAACCGGTGTGAAATCATGAGTTGACCGAACTGCAAGAGGCTGAGAGTGGTTGAGTGCAGGGTCAATACAACATGGCACATGTATACATATGTAACAAACCTGCACGTTGTGCACATACATGTACCCTAGAACTTAAAGTAAAATAAATTAAAAAAAGAGAGAAACAACACAAAACAGTATGAAATCATGAGTTGACAGAACTGCAAGAGGCTGAGAGTGGTTGAGTGCAGGGTCAATAAAGAATGCCACCAAATATATAAGAGATGAGCAAGAGAAAGATGTGAAAGGCTTTGACAGCCATACAAGGAGTTGGACAATAGGGGAGCCACTGGAAGAATTTGCAAAGACTGGACAGGAGGGTAAAATAGCCCAACTTTCATTTTTTGAGGCTTAATATAATTGCAAAGCAAAAGGCTGGCACTGAATTATGGTTGACCTCTGGGAAACAGCCTTGGAAAGCTGCTTCTGTTAGAATCTCAAAGGTGTCAGATTCTCAGGAAGACTACAAGAACCCCTAAGTAGGCAGAAAAGAGCAATAAGACGCATCCTCTCCCTCTATGGCTCCAAGAATAGGAATGTATTTCTGCTGTGCTGTTGATATCATCTGGAGTAAGGAATAGTGAGTTTCATGAATGTCTTATGTGGACCACCAAGTAAAGTTATATTTATTAGTTATCCGTCTTATTAATAGAAGACTCAGCCCTTTCAGGCTTTTCCAGCATTCCCTGTTCATCGTTCAAAGCTTGAATTTTTACATCTGAAGGCTGAAATCCCTGAAGGAGACAGATGGTCTTTTTCATTTTGTTTTGTTTTGACTTCTTCTATCCTTTGTACTTTTGCCATTCTGTAAATTTATAACCAGAACTTTATCACATCCTGGCTTTCAATCTGTAGATGTACAAATCTAGTTCAGTATTTGTACAATGCCTAGAAAGTCACAGGTCGTGTAGTCCAAATCCAGTGTCAAATCATGGCTAGACTTGTCTGTATGAGAGGCATATAGCACTGGATAAAGTTGGGTATTGTAGTCATTTAGGTGAAAAGGGAGAATCAAAAATAAAGATGATCATTTTTCATTCATTCTTTAATGTGTACTAAATACCAATTTTTGAGTCTTTGTTCAGGGTTGAATGGCAGTCCTAATAGCCTGACCAAGTCAACTAGCACTTTCCAAAATGCTCCACTTGTGCTTTCATACCTGGAAATACCTACCCAGGTATGTGGATGCATTTATATCTAAGGGTGGATAATCTGACATCCTGTAGATATAGATGTTGTAAAACCTTTGAGATTTCTGTCATTCTGAACAAAGGTATAAAATTATCAGTCCTTGTAAACAAATATTAATTCAGGAAATGATTGAACAAAATAATATTAAAGGCACTAAAATAAATATTAGCACCATTCTAAACAATGTAAACAAGGAGCACGCTGTCATTCATTAGAAAGCAAAGCTTTCATTAAAACACACACACACACACGCACACATGCACACACCTGGAAACCATCTACTTAACTACAATGACATCAAACAGTAAAGATTTAGGATTTAAACCAAAGTCAGAAAACCTCTCAATCTGTCTCTCTTGAGTACAAATTATTTAATAATTATTATTATAGTAATAAGTGCTAACATTTATTTCTTACCCGGGGAGCTTAAGATCCTTGCCCAAGGTCCTACAGCAGCCCAAGGACAAAGTCAGGCTTCAAAACCAAACCTGTAATATTCTCATGTGCATACACAGTCATTTGTCTGGTCCTCCTTTAACTTTCCATCTACAATTGATGCCCCTTCGATGTTCCTGCATATTAATTTAATGGAGTCTAAACATTGAGACTAATCAGTGAGGTGCACAAGATTTTATCTTATAATTTGTCTTCAGACTCTCTATGACTGCACCCTCTTCTTTCCTGTACTTGTTGGTCGAACTCTTATTGCCTTAGGATTATTATAAGGCGGTGTTGCATGTTGCTATTCAGAGCAGGCAAAAACCTTTAGGAGACTTTTTGGATTAAATATCTCAAGTAGTCAACCAAGTATCAAACTGAAGACTTATTTTACTTTAGGATATAAAGTATGATGCAGTTAATACAAGTACAGGAAAAACATGAGGATCATATTTTCTGAAACCCGAGTTACAGGTGAACAGAGCAATATTGGATGAGAAGATGATGCTCTCATGCCCTAGTGCCAAAATAAGTCTTCCTAACACTTCAAAAAGAGAAGTGAGCAGGGAAAGATACTAGCAACTTGCTGATATACCAGCATATTTCTCAGAAAGACTCCTCTGACCTGTACAAAACTGTTTTTGAACTAGAAAAACTGGACTCTTGCCCTGTCTTAGTCACCAGTCATATCTGGCACACGGTAAAACAAGTTATTTCCATTGGCTGGAACTTCATTTGCTAATCTCTAAAATGGATTCATCGAGCTAAATGATCTCATGCTTTTTTCTAACTCTTAACTTTCTAGGATCCTAAATAGAAGAAATCTTTAGTGTAACCATTTGCACAAGAATTATTTTGTCCAAGAACCAAAGAATGTTCCCAAGGCCCTACAGATTTTCTTCCTTATTTCTGTACAATCACTAGTAGGGTGCTGATTCAAGACAGTGCCATGTTAGATTCTTTTATCAAGAAATAACGTGAAAAAAAGTTTTCTTTTTTAAAATTTATAACTGTGATTCAAGTGATTGGGGCAGCAAGAAGGAAAGTTGCAATTTCTTTCTTTTTTTTTTTTTTTTGACGGAGTCTCTCTCTGTCACCCAGGCTGGAGTGCAGTGACGTGATCTCCGCTCACTGCACGCTCCGCCTCCCGGGTTCACGCCATTCTCCTGTCTCAGCCTCCTGAGTAGCTGGGACTACAGGTGCCCGCCACCACACCCGGCTAATTTTTTTGTATTTTTAGTAGAGACGAGGTTTCACCATGTTAGCCAGGATGGTCTCAATCTGCTGACCTTGTGATCCACCCGTCTCGGCCTCCCAAAGTACTGGGATTACAGGCGTGAGCCACCATGCCCGGCCATTGAGAGTTGCAATTTCTTAGAAACGCTATGAAGCTTTTTCAAACTGCACCGGCCACCTATTCTTTGACCTCAAGGGTAAGGTGGAGGAGAGCTAACTCTTTATGTTGGGGAAATTGAGAAAGGATTATTTTAATCAACCAGCTGGGGAAACCAATGGCATAGAGTGGTAACCTCTAGGGAAGAATTGAGCTTCTTTAAGGGAAAAAGAAATCACCTGGAGAAGTTGAGGAAGGCAAAAAGAAAAGGAGCAAGGGGAGAAGGCAACTTTTGCCGACTGTCCTGTTAGAAATACCCCGCTTTGTATAAGTAGCTGACTTAGGGTGTCTCCTGTTTTCAGTAATCCCAGGTTTAAATCAGTGGCTCTAATTCATCCTCAGAACTGGTTTTTTCATGATTCTGCTTGTGTGTGTGTGTGTGTGTGTGTGTGTGTATTAAATGTGCATATTTTTACTGTTTATGCTGGGGAATAGGAAGTATCAGAGTGATGGAGGTAGTTATGAACATAATCTAGAGCTCAGCAAGAATAAATCCCTCTACTCCAGGTAGCTCTGCATAGTCTAGAATCATAGCTTGTGGCTAAATACACTTAAGACAGGAAGATAGTTCTGACAAGAATGGGAAAGTGAGGAAGAAGGAGGGAGAGTATAAGGAGAATGAGACAGAGTCAGAGAGATGGAGACAAAGGGGAAGAACACGGACGAGAAGGAGAAAAGGAGGAGGAAGAACAAGGACGAGAAGGAGAAAAGGAGGAGGAAGAAGAGGGGGAAGAGGGGAAAAATACAAATTATTTACACAGAGGATTCGGAAGAATTCTGGCCAAAAATTACTGAAAACTTGGAGGTAGGGAACATTCTTAGAACAATATTTTTATCCTGTTTCAGAATTCTTAAGAGAACTTGTTGCTGGCAAAAATATACTCAAAACTGGGAGGTAGGGAACATTCCTAGAACAATATTTTTATCCTGTTTCAGAATTATTAAAAGAGAATTTGTGATCTAAAGCCTAGGTTTTCTTGCATAAAATTATCTAATAATAAGAGTAATAGCTAGATAACAAAATATAGAAAAAGTAACAGGTTAAAACCACAGGCTGAAGGATCAGACTTTCTGAGTTCAAATCCTCAATTCACTAATTATATCATCAGGTATCAGTTATATGGTCTAGGGCAAAATATTAAATATCTATGAGTCTTAGTTGCTTTATCTTTAAAATTAGGTTAATAAGTTTATTTGCCTTGCTAAGTTGTTCTAATGATTAGGTAAAATGACACTTGTAAGCTGCACATTGCTTAACACAAATTGACTGGCCATTAAATGCTAGCTCTGAATACTCATCTTGAATAGAACATCTATCACGTGCTTTGAGCTACATTACAGCTAATCCTTACAAAATTCATTCTCCCATTAGATTGAACACAGTCCTTTTCTCAGAATCATGCAGTAAAAATAGAGCTCTCTGACTCCAAAGCCTTCACATCTTCTGTATCACTGTCCTCAAGATATGACACTATATGATGAAACTGATCAAATAGAATAAAAAGACACTACTAACAAAACAATTAGTTAAAAAAATAACAAAAGCACAGTGAGGTAACAAAATCTATATGCCTTAGACAAAATAAATTAGCACTAATTTAGAGTATTCAGATTTTCATGGAATGATTATTTTTCTCTACAATTAAACTTCAAAGGTAATGAAATAATAGTTGCTCTCCACTCAGTTTATTAAACACAGGTTATGAATGTAATATTTCTTTTTAAAAAGTTTTTATGAATCAGGAAATAAGAGAAACAGAATGTGCAAAAATCAAATGTAGAGATTTTATGTTGGCTGTGAATTTGTCATAGATGGCTTTTATTATACTGAGGTATGTCCCCTTATGCTGATTTTGCTGAGTTTTAATCAAAAAGGAATGCTGGATTTCATTGAATGCTTTTTCTGCATCTATTGAGATGATCATGTGATTTATGTATTTAATCCTGTTTATGTGGTGTATCACACTTATTGACTTTCCTATGTTAAACCATTCCTGCGTCCCTGGTATGAAACCCACCTGATCATGGTGGATTATCTTTTTGATATGTTGCTGGATTTGGTTAGCTAGTATTTTGTTAAAGATTTTAGCATCTGTGTTCATCAGTCATATTGGTCTGTAGTTTTTTTTGGTTATGCCCTTTCCTGGTTTTGGTATTAGTGTAATACTGGCTTCATACAATGATTTACAGGGAGGGTTGCCTCTTTGTATATCTTGTGGAATAGTATCATTAGGAATGGTACCAATTCTTCTTTGAATGTATGGTAGAATTCTGCCATGAATACATCTGCTACTTGACTTTTTTTTGTTAGTAATTTTTAAATTACCAGTTCAATCTTGCTGCTTGTTATTGGTCTGTTCATGATATCTAACTTTTCCTGATTTAAGCTGGGAGGGTTGTATCTTTCTAAGAATTTCTCCATCTCTTCTAGGTTTTCTAGTTTATGCACATAAAGGTGTTCATACTAGCCTTGAATGATCTTTTGTATTTCTGTGATGCCAGTTGTAACATCTCTTGTTTTGTTTTTATTAAACTTATTTGGATTTTCTCTCTTCTTTTCTTGGTTAATCTTGTTAATGGTCTATCAATTTTATTTATCTTTTCAAAGAACCAGCTTTTTGTTTATCTTTTTTTTTTTTTTTTTTTTTTTTTGCTCCAATTTCATTTAGTTCTGCTCTTCATATGGTTTGGCTGTGTCTCCACACAAATCTCATTTTGAATTCCCATGTGTTGTGAGAGGGACCCAGTGGGAGGTACTTGAATCATGTGGGCAGGTCTTTCCTGTGCTGTTCTCATGTTAGTGAATAAGTCTCACAAGATCTGATGGTTTTAAAAATGGGAATCTCCCTGCAAAAGCTCTCTTCTTTTCTCCGCTGCCATGTGAGACGTGCCTTTCACTTTCCACTATGATTGTGAGGCCTCCCCACCCACATGAAACAGTGACTCTATGAAATCTCTTTCTTTTGCAAATTGCCCATTCTTGGAGATGTCTTTATCAGCAGCATGAAAATGGACTAATACAGTAAATTGGTAGCAGTAGAATGGGGCACTGCTGAAAAGATACCAGAAAATGTGGAAGTGACTTTGGAACTGGGTAACAGGCAGAGGTTGGAACAGTTTGTAGAGCTCGAAAGAAGACAGGAAAATGTGGGAATGTTTGGAACCTGCTAGAGACTTGTTGAATGGCTTTGGCCAAAATTCTGATAATGATATGAACAATGAAATCCAGGTTGACATGGTCTCAGATGGAGATGAAGAACTTGTTGGGAACTGGAACAAAGGTGACTCTTGTTATGTTTTAGCAAAGAGATGGCATTTTTGCAAATGGCAGCATTTTGCCCCTGCCATAGAGATTTGTGGAACTTTGAACTTGAGAGAGATGACTTAGGGTATCTGGTGAAATAAATTTATAAGCAGCAAAGAATACAGGAGGTGACATGGGTGCTGTTAAAGGCATTCTGTTTTAAAAAGGAAAAAGAGCATAAAAGTTTGGGAAATCTGCAGCCTGACAATGCGATAGAAAAGAAAGTCCCCTTTTCTGAGGAGAAATTCAGCTGGCTGAGGAAATTTACATAAGTAAGGAGGAGCCAAATGGTAACCACCAAGACAATGGCGAAAATGTCTCCAGAGCATGTCAGAGACCTTTGCAGCAGCCCCTCCCATCACAGGCCTGGAGGTTTAGCAAGAAAAATTGGTTTGGTGGGCTGGGACCAGGGTCCCTGAGCTTTGTGCAGTCTAGAGATTTGGTGCCCTATGTCCCAGCCACTCTAGCCAGGTCTGAAAGGGGCCAACATACAGCTTGGGCTGTTGCTTCAGAGGGTGCAAGCCCCAAGCCTTGGCAGCTTCCATGTGGTGTTGAGCCTGAAGGTGCACAGAAGTCAAGAATTGGAGTTTAAGTACTTCCACCTAGATTTCAGAGGATGGAAACACATGGATGCCCAGGCAGATGTTTGCTGCAGGGGTGGGGCCCTCATGGAGAACCTCTGATAGGGCAGTGCAGAAGGGAAATGTGTAGTTGGAGCCCCCACACAGGGCCCTTACTGGGGCACTGCCTAGTGGAGCTGTGAGAAGAGGGCCATCATCCTGCAGAGCCCAGAATGGTAGATCCACTGACAGCTTGCACTGTGTGCCTGGAAAAGCTGCAGACACTCATTGCCAGCCCATAAAAGCAGCCAGGATGGGGGCTATACCCTGCAAAGCCACAGGAGTGGAGCTGCCCAAGGCTGTGAAAGCCCACCTCTTGCATCAGTGTGACCTGAGTGTGAGACCTGGAGTCAAAGGAGATCATTTTGGAGCTTTAAGATTTGACTGCCCCGCTGGATTTCAGACTTGCATGGCCAATTGTTTTGGCCAATTTTTCCCATTTGGAATGATTGTATTTACCCAATGCCTGTATTCCCATTGTATCTAGGAAGCAACTAACTAGCTTTTGATTTTACAGGCTGATAGGTGGAAGAGACTTGCCTTATCTCTGATGAGACTTTGGACTGTGGACTTTTGAGTTAATGATTAAATGAGTTAAGACTTTTGGGGACTGTTGGGAAGGCATGATTGGTTTTGAAATGTGAGGACATGAGATTTAGGAAGGGTCAGGGGCAGAATGATACTGTTTGGCTGTGTCCCCACCCAAATCTCATCTTTAATTCCCACGTCATGAAAGGGACCCAGTGGGAGGTAACTGAATCATGGGGGCAGGTCTTTCCCATGCTGTTATCATTGTAATGAATAAGTCCACAAGATCTGATGATTTTAAAAACAGGAGTCTCTCTGCACAATCTCTCTTCTCTTGTCTGCCACGTGAGATGTGACTTTCACCTTCCGCCATGATTGTGAGCCCTCCCCAGCCACATGGAACTGTGAGTCCATTGAATCTCTTTTTGTTGTCAATTGCCCAGTCTCAGGTATGTCTTTATCAGCAGCACGAAAACGGAATAATACAGCTCTGATCTTGGTTATTTCCTTTCTTCTGCTGGGTTTCGGTTTGGTTTGCTCTTGTTTCTCTAGTTCCTTGAGGTGTGATCTCAGATTGTCTGTTTGTGCTCTTTCATACTTTTTGATGTAGGTATTTAGGGCTATGAACTTTCCTCTTAGCACTGCCTTTGCTGTGTCACAGAGGTTTTGATAAGTTGTGTCACTATTGTCATTCAGTTCAAATAATTTTTTTTTAATTATTATTATACTTTAAGTTTTAGGGTACATGTGCACAATGTGCAGGTTAGTTACATATGTATACATGTGCCATGCTGGTGTGCTGCACCCATTAACTCGTCATTTACCACTAGGTATATCTCCTGATGCTATCTCTCCCCCCTCCCCCCACCCCACAACAGTCCCCAGAGTGTGATGTTCCCCTTCCTGTGTCCATGTGTTCTCATTGTTCAATTCCTACCTTTAATTTCCATCTTGATTTTATTCTTGACCCAATGATCATTCAGGAACAGGTAATTTAATTTCCATGTATTTGCATGGTTTTGAAGGTTCCTTTTGGAGTTGATTTCCAGTTTTATTCTACTGTGGTCTGAGAGAGTGCTTGATATAATTTGTATTTTCATAAATTTATTAAGGCTCATTTTGTGGCCTCTCATATTATCTATCTTGGAAAAAGTTCCATGAGCTGTTGAATAGAATGTATATTCTGCAGCTGTTGGATGAAATGTTCTGTATATATCTAAGTTCATTTATTCTAGGATATAGTTTAAATCCGTTGCTTCTTTGTTGACTTTCTGTCTCGATGACCTGTCTAGTGCTGTCAGTGGAGTACTGAAGTCCCCCACTATTATCACCTTATCATTTCTTAGGTGTATTATTAATTGTTTTATAAATTTGAAAGCTACAGTGTTAGGTGCAAGCTACAGTATTAGGTGCTATTTGTTTAGGATCGTGATATTTTCCTTTTGGACGAGGCCTTTTATCATTATGTAATGTCTCTCTTTGTCCTTTTTAACTGCTGTTGCTTTAAAGTTTGTTTGGTCTGATATAAGAATAGCTACTCCTGGCTCGCATTTGGTGTCCATTTGCATGAGGATGCAAAGACATAATAATGACACAATGGACTTTGCAAACTCAAGGGGAAAGGGTGGCAAGGGGGTGAGGGAGAAAATACTATGAATAGGGTGAAGTGTATACTACCCAGGTGATGGGTGCACCAAAATCTCACAAATAACTGCTAAAGAACTTACTCATATAACCAAACACCACCTGTTCCCCAATAACATATGGAAATAAAAACAAAAACAAAAATCAAATGTAGAGATTTAAGGGAAGAAAATCTAGCTATGGAAAATAGATAATTTCTTAAGGTCAAAATTTCAAACTCTTAAAATCTAACATCATGAAACATCTCAAACACAGGATTTCAGTAATTTTTAAATCTACAGAAAAGTCAGGTATTTATTTTGATTAATAAGTGCTGAAAACTAGATAATACAGCCACACTTCACAGTAACTGTACAACAATGAATTCCAAATGGCAACACATTTGCCATAGAGTTCTGGTATGCATTTAATACTTACTGAAAGAGCTTGTTATAATTAATGTCACTGCATTGAATGTCAAAGGAATTAATAATGATTAGCCTCTGATTATAAAAAGCTGCCTATCATGGTTATTATGTTAACATTCAAAAACAACTTGCTTTATTAAAGCATTTGTTTTTGAATTGTCAACAGCAATCTGTAAATTAATGAGTTGCATTTTTCAGGATCAAGGATCTCATATAGGTCGTTGGTTTTCTCATTGGAGCTGTGTTCTGTAACTATGCTTTTAGGCAGATGATCAATCTGAAAAGGGAAGAAAACTGAAACTCCTGAAATTAGATCTTGATATTGCCCATTACCCTGCATGGGGTTGTGTCTATAGTTATCTAAATAAGTTGGAAACTATTTTTACTATTTGAAATGTATAGTGTCATAAATTATGGTCTAATCTGGAACTAAGAACATAAAATATTTTTAAAAAACTAGCGAATTGGCCTGCATTAAACGCTATAAGATTTGTCCAAATCTATAAAACAGATATTTATGAAAATTAAAGTTGCTGAAGTGCTGAGTGTCATCTTTCTCTTTATCAACTTGTAACTTTAAAAACAGTTGAAATTCATAAGCAAAATGCCTTACAAAATAGTTGAATTTTTGAAGGATTAAAATTATTATTTATATTATAAATCTGGACACCTGAATGACAAAATAAAAACTGGTTTCCAGAGGGCAACGGCATATTTAAGTCAAAAGTACCATTGATAACAGTGAATGATGATCAAACCCCAGAGAACAAAAAAGTGGGGGTTTTTAGACAACTGCACTTAGACAATGTGTGAAAAGGAGAAAAACATTGTTTTTCAAATATTTATGCAGTCAGCTGCCCACCAAAGATAGTTTACTTCTTTCTTTCAATGCAAGATGATATATGTAAAATGCACATCAGATTGTGCCTGTGCAATAGACTGAACCCTTCAGTCTTCAAGAAGTTCTTAAGAGAGAAATAATGGAGAGGAGCTTTGAGGCTTCAGTGTCATATGATTTGAGATCAGGAAAGCAGACAAAAGTTCTCACGGCTAATTTAACTGGCCGTGAGAACTTTTAGTATAATCAATAATAATAATATGTACTTACCATGAAAACCAAGACTGCTTATTATTTCTTCCTTTCTCCTCTTGCCTAAAAAAAAATCCTTCTTTCTATCCCAAAAGACTCTTGCTGTTTTGACTTCTACTCACATATCACCCAGGAAACGGCTGTTTTAACATCAGTAGGAACCTTTTAAAAATGATAGGAAAGCTAGCAATCGAGACCTATATTTGGTAGGAAAATAAATCATAACAAATTTCCAGCTGTTATTAAGCATGCCTTGCTCTTCCAGGCTGCCATTCCTTTGCTATGATAATTTCTGATTCCTAGAATGTGTGAAATTCTGGAATAAAAACCTAATTTCTGGTTTCCCCATTCTTCTCTTCCTTGAGACTCAATTTCAAATGTTTCCTGCCCTGATAAATATTTCTAATCTCTACCTCAGGGATTCCTCTGCACACAAATGTATTCAAGATTTACTATATTGTATTAGAACTGTTCACTCATGCTTCTGTAAGCCTTCATTTGACACAGAGTTGGAGGTTCTGATCACATTTTCATCTCAATATCCCAGACACATATGGCTTTATCCCCTTTTCACTGAATGAAATAATTTCTCAAATTTAGAATAGTTTAGTAATAATTCAACTAACCTAAGGAAAAGCCTGCCCTCAAATGCCTGATTATAAATTTTTAAATTTGCTTTAATTATCATTGTAGAGTATATAATAAACAATTAAAGTAGTGGCTCTTAAACTTATTTGTGTCAAAAACACTTTACATTCTTAAAACTATTTGAAGTCCCCAGAAGTTTTTGTTTATGTGATTTGTGTCTATTTCCATGTAACATATTAGAAATTAAAACTGAGAAGTTGTTAAAACTCAAGAAAAACAATACACGTTTCATCATACATTAAAATGATGGTGCCATCACACACCATGTATCCTCTGGAAAACTCTACTGTATATTCCTGAGACAATTAGAGTGAAGAGAACAAATATAATCTTAGAATTATTATGGAAATAATTTGGCTTTATATACCTTTATAAAGAATTTGGGGGGGGGTCTCACAGGGTCTCCAGAGACCATGCCTTTGAAAACCACTGCAGCAGGCTAATAAAGCTGGTAAATAATAACTAAATTTTCTATCACTTTATAGTTTCAAAGTGCTTTTACACGTATTATCTTGTGTGATGCTTTTAATGACTCAGAAAAGGAGGATAGCAAACTGGGAAATCAAGGCTTGGGTTAAGCCACTTGCTAAAGACATACAATAAGTATCAGAACCAAATTTTAAATAAAGGTTTCTAACTTCAAATCCTCTATCTTTTATATAACATTAAAAGTTGCCTTTCACTGGGGTCTTGGAGAGGTGCTTAGGGGATTAATAACTAGTTTTCTTTTTATTTTTTAATTTATTTTCAGTTTCACTTATTTTTTTATTTGGGTTGTAACTCAATATTGTCATTATTCTGTTACTCACTGTTTCAGCTTTGGATGTTAGGAGGTCGTTCAGGATAGTTTTGTTTTTTATATGCATCTGTATATCTATTTTACATATATACACACACACACATATATATATAAAACCTAGTAAATTATATTTCACATCTATGTGTATATATTTAGTATATCATTTTTAACTTTTGAGCAGTACAAAATGCTCTAGGCTCATTGTGTGTTTTCCATGCCTTAGCACTAGTATCAGCCATTTCTTCAAGAAGCTCTAGCTTCTTTGATGGAAAAATGGTGTTTAGAAACTAAGATCTGGATACTAGATATGCACATTTCTATTTAAGTGTCACTACTTCTAGGCTTTTGCAGGAGACAGATCTACAAAATACATGTATATATGCTAATCTATGTTTACACATATATCTATATCTATCTATCTATATTTATCTACAAACACAAGTTCATATGAACATCTCTGACTATAATCCAGTAATGAAGGGATTATTCTAGCCTTCTCCTCATTCTTATTTGTAAATCCCTTCTTTGACAGTGAAAGCCAAGGTGTTTTTAATCATTATATCCCTCAAATTTATAAATAAGTGTCTTCTAAAAATTAAGTTTAGAATTTGGGATGCATTTTCTCATAGAAAGAAACAATTGTAGCATACTGCCCAATTTATACATAAGAGTTAGGTTCCCAGTCTAGCCTACAGAAACCTGCTAAGCCCTGGTGCAGGATTTAGAATTCACTTCCAAATTCAACAGTCGAATTTACAGTACTCTCAAATCTCAGTGGGTTCTATTGCCATTAGTGCTAAAATTACTACCACATCTCACATTTTAATAAAACTGCTAAATTTACAAAGTGCTTGCACATAAATTATCTCACTCCATCCTCATAAAAACCACAAGAGATGGTGGTTATTATTTATAATTTCCATCACTTTAGAAATTAGAAACTTGAGAATCAGCTTCAAAAATTAATCATTGATTATAGAAAACATTTTATTTATGTTTAATGCATACCTAATTAAGTTAGCGAATATTTGCTGGGTATCATTTGTGTGCAAAATTAAGACAAATAATGCAGTAATACTTTGGAGTAATACTACTCAAAATATACTCATCAGATCAGCAGCAGCATCACCTGAACATTTATGCAAAAATCATGTGGCACTCCTAGCATATTGAATCAGAATGGCTGAGGTTGGCAGTCAAAAATTTGTGTTTTAACAAATCTCTCAGGAGATTTTTAAGTTCACTGAAGCTTGAGAGATAGATAAACCCATTTAGAAACAGAAATGAGACTTCATAATGATAGGACTTGAGCGGGACTTTATCAGGGTCAGGAACAGGATTTTCCTATATTCTAGTAGATACTCAGGTCATTCTTGCCATATTTTTTATTTTCAAGACAAGTCACAAGTAAGCTAATTGTTCTCTTTCTAGGCAGGGTCTGGTAGGAAGATTGTTGGAAACATTCTTGGTGGGCTGGTAAATATGTGGCTTGTATTTGCAAGACTGGTCAATAGTGTGTTTAACATTTCTCAGAAAAAAGTATTTCATTCTTATTGTCATGCATATTCACCCTGAGGAATTAACAATGGGTGTGAAAAAGAATATTCTTGGATGTGGTGCTCAGGAGAAGGAAGGTTTTGGTGGCCATTGAAGTTCATCCTATGAAACATCTAAATCCCCTCATTAGTATTCACTGCACCTGGTAAGCAGTACTTCTGAGCACAGACTTTAAATCAAAAGCTTTGCTCAAAATTCTCATCTCTTTGCAAATCATAATGAATATCAATGACGAAAAAAATTACCGCATAGAAGATTGCAAATGGGCCTCAGAAATCATCTGGTCCAACTCTGTCACTTTGCAAATGAGAAACCTGAGTTGTAGAGAGATTCATTGGCTTGTCCATGGTCACCCAGGCAGTCAGTGGCAGAGCTGGGACTGGATTATTTGTTTCCTGCCTCTTTAGATACTTGCGGATATTTAAATCAGACTGTAAAAACAGGATTTTCCTTAAGTGCCTTTTCCACTGAAACACTCACAGGATAGCAATATTCTTACAGAAAAGGGGCTCTCTTACATGTCCCCACATCATTCTGGGGCTTCATGGGATACATGCAGGATAATGCCAACCAAAGAGAAGCCAGAGACCCCACTGAATTAACTAACAGGTGTGGAACAAACTGAAAGAGCAAAGAAAGGTGGTGTTTGTAAATATCTTGAATAATTTTGCTGTGAGTCAACTAATTTTAGGTGAGCATACATATAGGCAGGGGCGATTTAAGTTTTTATAGTCAAGTACCTATTTGAGAGTGAAATGACATTACAGAATTTTTTATAGGAATGTACCAAAAAGGAAGCTGGCACCAAAGGGAAGAGGACCTCATGGAGAAACTGATGGACACCGAAAGTAATTCCCAGAGAGGATTTAAAGGAAGAGAGAAATATGGTAACTCTCTGCAAAGTAGGCTTGATCCTTGACACTCCTTTTAGGAAATCAAGAACTCATTGATAGGGGGCTGCAAGTTGAAGAAAAGACATGTAAGCAGCCTGCACTCATGATACAAGTCACCAAATCCTGAAAGCCGATAATCAAACATGATCAAACCACAAACACCCAAAAGAACAGCTGAGTATGTCCAGAGGAGACCTAAATCTTCAGGGAAACGTTAATGCACAAACTTCAAATTCTGCACGTAGGTTTCAAGATGGAAGTTGCCCAGATATCTTTTTCTTTGTCTTTGTCTATTTATATGTGTACATATATATACACATATACATATATACTGTTTCTCTCTATATATACATATCTACACATATATATTCCATATACTTCATATTCAATAAATGTTGTATGTAGTATTTTGTATTAATTAAAGGTATCAATATAGGTTTATGTCAAGAGTACTTACACGATATTGAAGCTTTTTTGGAGTTCTATAAAAATTTTATATGCTACTCACAATAGACCAAGAAAATAACAACCTGGTAGAAGTTATGAAAATATCTATGGAAAGATGTGCTACAAAAATAAACAATTATTCTTGTTGTATTATCCTTGCACTTTTCTTAACCTTGCAGCATTTTCATTTTCTTTAGAATTGACTATATGCCTATTACTCTCTCAGGTGCTGTATTAAGAGAAAAATAGGCCACAAAGGAGCACACAGAGTTAAGTTCTGCAGTCATGAGAAAGCTTTGAGTCCTTAATTGTTACATGCTAGCTTAGGAGAAAAATCCAACATGAAATAAGGGGGAAAAAAACACAATAAAGTGCTGAACTAAGAACAGTGAACAAAGACATTAGCATTATTTGAAATAGACAAAGCTTCACAAAAAAAGTGGAATTGAAGTTGGGTCTTAAAGAATAAATAGAATTTGGATCGACAAATAAAAGAGTTTGTGTATTTTAGGCTAGAAAAAGATCACTGATCACTAAGGTAAGAATTAGCTTGACCTATATGTATGGAAGGTAGCGGGGGATGGTGAGGAGATTATGAGAGGAATGTCCTGGGGAACACTGGAAGCAATGGGGAACATATTAGAGAGCAATGGAGGATCAAACCTTCTGGGTGGTTTTGGTACCAGAATATGCAAGGCCATGAGATTTTCGAGTGTTTGCACTTGATGCTGAGAAAAATAGGAAGTCACTTAAGCAGGGAAGAGCCATAAAGGAAACATTGCTTTAAAAAAATAATTTCAGAATAATGATAGAGAAAAACTGAGAAGGAATATAATGAGAGATGTTTGAAGTAATGCAGGCTGTAGTTTATAAATGTCTAGTCTAAGGTATCAATGTAGTCATGCATCACTTATCAATGGGGTGCGTTCTGAGAACTATATTATTAGGTGATTTTGGCATTGTGCGAACATAGTAGAGTGTACTTACACAAACCTAGGTGGTAGAGCCGCACCAAACACCTAAGCTATGTGACATAGCCCATTGCTCCTTAGCTACAAACACTGTACAGCATATTTTTTTTTGTATTTAACCCAATAGGCAATTGTAACACAATGGTAAGAAGTTGTGTATCTAAAGATATCTAAACATAGAAAAAGCACAGTTAAAATACTTTATTATAATCTTATGGGACCACCGTCATATATGTGGTCTGACATTTGACTGAAATGTTACATGGCATATGGCTATACTGAAAATGTGTAAGTGATATTTTAAAAGAAGAATAGGTTGTAACTGTCAAATTTATATAATAATGTGTAAATACTTGTTTAAAATATTTCTTTTAAGCTTGAGATATTCAAGAAAAAACAATGAATGACTATTGGAAATTGTTAAAGTTAGCTAATTACAGTTTGGGGAGGAAGACAATGATGTAGATTTGAGACTTAATAAGCAGCTTGAGAGGGAATATGTAGAGAAAATAGTGTTTATCAAATTCTATTTTATTTTTTCCCTCTAGTGTTCACGTGAAGGCTATGAAGGCTACATTTATGAGTCTTCCTCAAAGTTAAGTTGGGATCATGCAGCTAGGTTCCAGCCAACAGAATGTGGTTGGAAAGAATATATGCCATTTCCACGTTTAGGTCACATCTGGATCCCTGAGCCAGTTTGGAAGAGAACAAGTTGCCACACATTGGGTATAGCATGAGTAGAAATACTTTTTTTATTATCACTAATTTTTCAGGCTTATTTTTTGTGAAGTAGAACTTGTCCTGTCCTGACTGAAATAGATGCACCATCTTGGCAGACATAGACAGTGTTGAAATGTAGATAATCAGATTTATACTTTGAAATTGAGAATTGGAATTTGTCTACCTGGTTGGAATAGTTTAAAAAGCAGCAGTGGGTAAGCTTTCAGAGGGAGTGAATGAGCAGAAATAAAAGCATAAAACATGGGGCATGGATGGAAATTCACAGTTAAGTAATAGGAAAAAGAAACAGTCAAAGAATATAACGAAACAAAAAATTTCAGGGAGGAAGTGGTTTAAAGAAGCAATGGTTAATCAACAGCATCTAGTGCTTTAAAACTATTGAGGATACTGAAGATTAGGAAAGGACATTGGGTTTTTCAAGTAATGTGTTCTCAGTGATGTTAAAGACCATAGTTTCAGTTGAGAGGTGGGGTCTCAAGTCACATTGATGAGAATTGGTAAGGGAACGAAGAAAGAAGTTTGTTTAAACATGATAGGGAAACCTGAAAGTTTTGTGTATAGAAAAGAGAAGGGGAAGGACATTTGTGTGATGGGTATAGCATGCACTGTGTTTATATCTGCTTCTCACACTCTAAGCAAGCCTGACCTATTCATATAGGATGCTCCTTTTACCTCATATGTATGAGATGGTTTCTGAGGTAATCCCCCTACCATTGCTTCATTTTCTTTCTCTTGATTCCATCTCCCCTGGCATTTCAGATCTGGCTTATTGACCTTGATTTTGATTTCATCTGATTTTCAAAGATTTATTCAACCCAGTATTTGAACTTCAGCTTACTTAAATCAAACAACGTATGTGAAACACTCAGGAAAGAGCCTGAATCATAGTACACACAGATCAAATATTAGCAGTAATAATAATCACTATTATTATTCTTTTAAACTCGGCCTTAACTTGTCTTTTTACTTCTCATACCATCATTATCTTGGGAGGAATTTTTTTTCTTTTCTGCCCTAGGAATAAGCATGATTATGCAAGAGAAGTCTAAGAAACTGAGAAGCTATTATTCCAACATAAAGTAAAGGGTGTATCCTGAGAGCTAAGTGTGAACATACATTGGGTCTCTGTTGTTGTATCCACAATAACTAGCTTGTGAAATGCTGTTATTAAAAATGGCTTGAAAAAATGAATGCATGCATAAGTGAAAAAAATAAATGAATTAAGTCAAGTGGCATTATGGTGTCATTGCAGAGAAGTTTGGTTCAAGAGTCAGGCACACCTGAGGTTAATCTCAGCTCTCATTTAAGTAAATGTTAATATTACCTTAACGCATATCTCCTACAAAAAGTTTCTATTATGAGGTTGATTACCTTAGTGTATATAAAATGTTTGATTTGATATGCAGTACAACATAAGCACTCAATAAATGTTAGCTATCATCATTATCGTTAAATAGTAGAACGGCATCCGATTCAGGAAGTTTATTAAATTCTAGCTCAGTGTTCACTGAACTACAAAAAATTAATATGCCCACCCTAATCCCTCAAAAAATATCTAACTGCCCAGTTGGAATGATATATTTGTTATAATGGCTATATAGAAAGCAGCCTACATTTTAAAGAATTCTGTGAGACAAACATAAGCCAAGATGCTCTTTTAAAAATTTATTATATGCATTTAAGGTATAAGGTATGATATTTTGATATACATATACATAGTGAAATGATTACTTCAGGCAAGCAGATTAACATTCATCAACTCACAAAGTTAACTATTATGAGTGTGTATGTGTGTGTTGGGGGGGTAAGGATATCTAAAATCTACCCTTTTGGCAAATTTTGAATTTACAATAAAATATTATTAACTATAGTCTTCATGCTATAACTTAGATCGCTAGATGTATTCGTTTTACATAACTGCTAGTTTGTACCACTTGACTTGGCTATATCCATTTCCTCATCTTCTTTTATAACTACCTTTCTACTCTGCTCTATATATTTTAGAATATATAGACTCCATACATAAATGAGATCATGCAGTATTTTTCTATGTCTGGCTCATTTCATTTGGCATAATGTCCTCTAGGTTCATCCATGTTGTCACAAATGACACAATTCACCTCCTTTTTAAGGCTGAGTAATATTCTATCATGAGCACACCCACACACATACCCCAAAATCTCCTTATCCTTTCATCTATTGATGATCACTTAAGTTTTTATATCTTAGTTATTGTGAATATGCAGCAATGAACATGGGAGAACAAATACCTCTACAAGATTTTGATTTTATTTCCGTTGAGTATATACTCAGCAGACAGATCTCTGGGTCATATGGTACTTCTATTTTTTATTTTATTTTTAATTTTTTTATTTACTTATTTTTTTTTTTGAGAAAACCTCCACACTGTTTTCCATAGTGGCTCTACCAATTTATATTCTCACCAACAGGGTACAGAGGTTCCCTTTATTCCACCCCATTACCAATACTTGTGATCTCTTGTTTTTTGATAATAGCCATCCTAACAGGTGCGAGGTGATATCTGATTGCAGTTTTAATTTGCATTTTCCTGATAATTACTGATGTTGAACACCTCTTCATATAACTGTTGGCCATTTACCTGCCTTCTTTGGGAAAATGTGTATTCAGGTCCTTTGCCCATTTTTAGTCAGATTATTTATTTTTTACTGAGTTGTACAAGTTCCTTATGCATTATGGGTGTTAACCCCCTATCAGATACATGGTTTGCAAATATTTCCTCCAAATCTGTTGGCTGCCTTTTCATTTTGTTGCTGCTGTTTTACTCACCTTGATTCTTCCCAATTTAGATTGACCCACATGGTACCTTGTAACTTCTGCTGTCTTCCTGTTAAATTTATTTAGCACACGCTACATGAAAATGACTTTGTCGCCTTTTAGTCATTATATTCTCTCATCTATCCAGGAACAGGTTGGCAACTTTGTTTTTCATCTTCCAATTTTATCCGTGTGGGAAGATATCTTATGCTTGATGCAGCTAAACAAATCCATTCATTTTAATCCCAGATTTTGCCACATCTAAGATGTCTTTGAGGGACTTGCTATAATCGTGTCTTTGGTCTTATCATTCTTATGAAAATCACATTTCCAGGACTCTGGCCAGCTCTTCAACCTTGTCATAGTCCCTACACTGAATTCTGTCTCTCCTCTCTGCTTTGTTTTAGATAAGGTTCCTATTCCACGTATCTGAGGAGAGACTGAAAGTCTAGTGTGTAGGTGGAAGTTTCCAACAGAACAGAAACCTGATTTCACCTGGATACTTATTTGGTATTTTACTTGAATTTTATTGTTCAAGTTCAAGTGAATGTTAATGACTTCCTTGCACATGTGTTAAGGAATGCCTCTTATAAATCATCGACATTAAATTTGTTTGCATAATTTTCATGCCTTATAAAATTATATTTATTTTGGAGTTAATACAATTCTCTTTCTCTATGTGTTTATTTCTAAATAGTCCTGATATGATTGAAAAAACACTGAGAAATACATATATATACATATTAAAATAATAGTATTTCTGTATTTTTGGTAATTTTTATATTAATCTTTAAATGTTAATTTTATTTAAATTTTATTTAAGAATAAACCCCCCCATAAAATTTTTATACAATGCTTTTGTTTGTTTTTGTTTTGAGACGGAGTTTCACTCTTGTCACATATGCTGGAGTGCAGTGGCGCGATCTTGGCTCACTGCAAACTCCACCTCCCACCTCAGCCTCCAAAGTAGCTGGTATTACAGATGTTCAAGCAATTCTCCCATCTCAGCCTCCAAAGTAGCTGGGATTACAGGTGTCTGCCACCACACCTGGCTAATTGTTGTATTTTTAGTAGAGATGGGGTTTTCACTATGTTGGCCAGGCTGGCCTCGAACTCTTGGCCTCAGATGATCCACCCACCTCGGCCTCCCAAAGTGTTGGGATTACAGGTGTGAGCCACTGTGCTCCACCTACAATGCTTTTAATAGAACAATAGAAGCAAAGTAGTTAAATTGTCAAATCTCAAACTGTTACAGTCAAAATAAGATGTTTACTGATGTTATGGGTAAATAATATGACTATCATACTCAATGGAAAATGTTCAATTTCAGTTTAGATTCAAATTGGAAAGTAATTTTTCCTACCAAAATTACTCTGTACCACAGCAGTACCAATAACACCAGTTTGAGACAGCAGTACCAATAACACCAGTTTTCCATTCCATTTGGAAAACAGAGATGGCAAATTGTACAGAGAGAGAAGTCTTTCCAGATTAACACATAACTGGCAGTAGCATTAGGTGCCATAGAAATCACTTCATAAGAAACATTCTTAAAATTAACTTTGGGTAAATTCAGAGGTAAAAACTGAGGACAAAATCTCAATTATTCTATGAATAATAATAAACATTGATTGAACATTTATTAAGCACCAGGAACTATGTTCAGAGCTTTGTATTTATTATTCCATTTAATAGTCACAACAGCCCTAAGGGGTAGTAATCTGAAGATGCAGGTAAAATATGAAGAAATGGATGCATAGTTGTTTTAAAATTTGAAAAAGTCACACAACCAGTCATGTCAGAGCTGGGATTTCAGCCCAGGTCTGCCCGACTTAGAGCATTGACTGACTCTTTACCAATATGGACTTCCTGTGTTACATAGAACAGTCTTGGAAAGCATAAAAATAGAATGGGACACAGAAAAGAGATTGTAGAACAGGAAAGAAGACTTCACACAAGAGCAAAAAAGAAGCTATATGTGATGGATTAAGGTCAGCACCAAATTCTTTGCTTCTCCTTCCTTAGGAGGTAGAGTCATTTTTTCCTTCTCTTCAGTCTGGGATGACATATGACTTGCTTTGACTGCAAGAACGTGGCACAAGTAACAACCTGGGATTTCTGTGCCCCAGTTTTGAGATGATTAGGAGCTTCCTCTTTCCCTCTCTGGAAAGCCAGCTGCCATGCTTTAAAAGTTTAGGGTTATACCAGTGGTCCCCAGTTGGTGGTAAATTTCCCTCAGGGAACATCTGGCAATATCTGAAGATATTTTTGATTGTCACAATTTGGGGATGAGATGACCACATATCTAGTGGGTACAGGCCAAGGATGCTGCTAAACATCCTACAATGCACAAGATAGCCCTCTGTTGTCCTACCCTGTAAAGAATTAATCTAGCCTAAAATGTCAATAGTTCAGAAGTTGAGAAACCCTGAATGATGAGAGAATTAAAATATGGAGAGAGAAAAAGGTCATATAAAAGACCGTTGAGAAACCAGACATGTACATTGAAGACTTATTAGACCTTCTGGCCTACATCTGGTGTCAGCTTAATGAAACTGAATGAGCGAATGACCTCAACTGGTACAACTTGGAGCAGGAAAATCACCCAACAGAACTCTATCCAAATTCCTATGCTACAACATTGTGAAAAGTAACAAATTTAAGCAACTAGGTTTGGGGCTAGTTTGTTGCACTGCAATATATACTTGAAACACTGTACTTTTAGCCATATTTGGAAGTACTAATTCATTCATCAAAAAGGATTTACATTGAAATTCAATTGTACAATATCTCCAAATTGTGGCTTATTAATATGCCTAAATTACTAGCATCATTAGAGTATATAGTACTTTCCTGGATTTGGGTTCATTTCTTCCCATCAAAATGTTTGTTTTCTTATAAGGTCCCAAACAAACCATGATATCCTTTGGCTGTGTCCCCACCCAAATCTCAGCTGGAATTGTATCTCCCAGAATTCCCACACCTTGTGGGATGGACCTAGGGGGAGGCAATTGAATCACGGGGACTGGTCTTTCCTGTGCTATTCTCATGATAGTGAATAAGTCTCATGGGATCTGATAGGTTTATCAGGGGTTTCTGCTGTTGCTTCTTCATTTTCTTTTGCTGCCACCATGTAAGAAGTGCCTTTTGCCTCCTGCCATGATTCTGAGGCCTCTTCAGCCATGTGGAACTGTAAGTCCAATTAAACCTCCTTTTCTTCCCAGTCTCAGGTATGTCTTTATCAGCAGCGTGCAAATGGACTAATACAGTAAATTGGTACCAGTAGAGTGGTGCATTGGTGAAAAGATACCCAAAAATGTGGAAATGACTTTGGAACTGGGTAACAGGTCTGAGGTTGGAACAGTTTGGAGGGCTCAGAAGTAGACAGCAAAATGTGGGAAAGCTTGGAACCTCCTAGAGTTTTGTTGAATGGCTTTGACAAAAATGCTGATAGTGATATGAACAATAAGGTCTGGGGTGAGGTGGTCTCAGATAGAGATGAGGAAATTGTTGGGAACTGGAACAAAGGTGACTCTTATTACGTTTAAGCAAAAGAACTGGTGGCATTTTGCCCCTGCCCTAGAGATTTGTGGAACTCTGAACTTGAGAGAGAAGATTTAGGGTATCTAGCAGAAGAAATTTCTAAGCAGCAAAGCATTCAAAAGGTGACTTGGGTACTGTTAAAGGAATTCCATTTTAAAAGGGAAACAGAGCATAAAAATTCAGAAAATGTGCAGCATAATGATTCAGGAGAAAAGAAACACCCATTTTTTGAGAAAAAATTCAAGCCAGCTTCAGAAATTTCCATAAATAGCAAGGAGCCTAATGTTAATACCCAAGACTATGAGGAAAGTGTCTCCAGACCATGTCAGAGACCTTCATGGCAGCCCCTCCCATCACAGGTCTGGAGGCCCAGGAGGAAAAAGTGGTTTTGTGGGCCAGGCCCAGGGTCCTCGGGCTGTTTGCAACCTCGGGACTTGCTGCCCTGTGTCCCAGCCACTCCAGCTGTGGATGAAAGGGGCCAATGTAGAGCTTGGGCTGTGGCTTCTGAGGGTGGGAGCCCCAAGCCTTGGCAGCTTCCACATGGCATTGAGCCTGCGGGTGCACAGAAGTCAAGAATTGAGGTTTGGGAACCTCCACCTGGGTTTCAGAAGATGTATGAAAAAGCCTGGATGCCCAGACAAAAGTTTGCTGCAGGGGTGGAGCCCTCATGGAGAACCTCTGCTAGGGCAGTGCATGTCTGGTTTCTCAATGGTCCTTTATGACCTTTTTCTCTCCACATTTTAATTCTTTCATTCAAGCCAGGGTTTCTCAACTTCTGAACTATTGACATTTTAAGCTAGATTAATTCTTTACAGGTTAGGACAACAAAGGGCTATCTTGTGCATTGTAGGTTGTTTAGCAGCATCCTTGGCCTGTACCCACTAGATATGTGGTCGTCTCATCCCCAAGTTGTGACAATCAAAAATATCTTCAGATATTGCCATATTTTCCCTGAGGGAAATTTACCACCAACTGGGAACCACTCTTGAAGAGATCAGGGCTATAGATAACAGCCAATATCATGGTCTTAGAAATGCTTGTTCCTGTGTTGACATTTTGGGATACGTCACATAGCCAGCACACACGTAGTGGAAAATTAAGATGAACTGTGAATTTTTCAGGCACGGGTACAGCAATTTGTAGAAATGAAGCATAGTGGGGAAGCTTTCGGAAGTTGTCCTCTTGTGAATTGATCCAAAATAAACAAATTAGCACAAAAACATTAATGTGAGCATGTTAGAATGATATTGCATTAGTAAAACAGCAGGTTTCTGGCATGCTTTAACTAATTATGATTATTTTGGTAATAATGAAACAATTCTATTTAAGGTTGAATCACATCATATCCTCAATTAACTTATGTAAATTCAATTGCGCTAGCTTGGTCTATAATAACAAAGGAGGAATAAACAATGACTTAGCACATGATCTGACCTGATAATCCATTCACTAGTGTGCAGCCAAAAGCAACCTTGACATGGGAGAGGCAGAGCCATTCTCTTAAGCCCAGGTTCCTTATGTTTCTGATAGCATAGCCTTCTCTTCTCCCTGGGTGTGCTTATGATACTATATTTTTAGCACAACTTCACCCATAAATGCAAGACAACTATTTTTTATACTTTTATACTACTTTTTAACTGAAAAAAATTATCCCAAGGCAGGTGGGAAGTGCTATATTAAACCTCTTTGAAACTAACTTCCCACAACATGAAGTTTTGCAACAGGATATCCAAGAGCAATTTTAGCTACCTTTCATTTTCACTTTAAAATCACTTTATATTTTGACTCTTAAGTTTGCAACCCTACCATGTAGTGTATTTGCTACTACTATTGTGGTTATCTTTTTTAACTTTTAAGTTCAGGGGCACATATGCAGGTTTGTTAAATAGGTAAACTTGTATCATGAGGGTTTGTTGTGTACAGATTATTTCATAACCCAGGTATTAACCCTAGTACCCATTAGTTATTTTTCCTGATATTCTCCCTCCTCCCACCCTCCACCCTTTGGTAGGCTCCAGTGTGTGTTGTTCCCCTCTATATATATCCATGTGTTCTCATCATTTGGCTCCCACTTATAAGTGAGAACATGCAGTATTTGGTTTTTTGTTCCTGCTTTAGTTTGCTAAGGATAATGGCCTTGATAGTAATTCCTTGATTTAAGCAGTGAACCAGCATTAATTAATGTCTCCTATATGCTCATTCAGGGGAATACAGACTTGCAAAACTCATTTTTGTTATGTGAAATACCACATTGAATGTCAGTGTAATTGATTTGGAGTTTAAGAAGGAGGATTCACACCCATGCCCTGGGAAGACTAGTAAGTAGAGGCTGAAAAGCATAGTTGCTGCACATTTTTATGCTATATTAGGCTAAAACTTCCCAAGACATGGACCATACTGCTGTTCTTGTTTGAACATCAGTCATCTCCATTTCCTTCTTCTCTTTGTCTTCCTTTCCTTAAATATCCATAAAGTTATCGATTATAAATATAAATAGGAAATATTTCAAATATATAAGAATGGGAGTAATGTAAAAGACACACATATATTCACCACATAATCTAACATTTAATCATTGTATTACACATGCTTCAATAATATATTTTAAAAGTAACCCTCAATGGAAATAATTGGAAGATTTCTCCTTTAATCTCACCCCCACCCTTTTTCCTGCAGAGTTAAATATCATCTCAAAATTGGTGAAGACTATTGATGCATGTAACTTTAAAATTTGCACTACGTATGTATAAATCCCTAAACCGTATTTTGTGAACTACATTTTATTGAAAAAAAATACAAACATGGTATGACACTGTTGAATACTCAATATGATTTTTTGGCCATTCAACATTGTTTTGATGTTTATCCCTGGTACATGTTTATTTTATCAATTCATTTTAACATTTACGTGGAATTTCACTGAATACAAACGGTGTAATTTATTTATGTATGTCCTCCTGTTACAATTTCCGGGTTTTGTTAAATATTCCATATTACAATAAACTCTGGTGAACATCTTTGTACATGCTTTGAGTATATGGGAAAAGATTTATCCGGAGTTCATACTTGCGTCATAGGTATGCACAGCTTTCACTTGATGTAATGTGTATCTTCCCATATGGTCGAAACCAATTTACCATTCCTCTAACAGTAAGCGACAGTTTATCTTTTAGCACATCCTCCCCTTCAGTTGATCTTAATATATTTTTAATGTGGGCCTATCTGATGAGTGTGAAGCATTGCCTCATTGTTGTTTAATTTGCATTCTTCTGATTACTAGTGCTATTGAGCATCTTTTCACATACTAGTTAGCAATTCAGTTCAGGTTTTCTCCTCTGAATTGCCTGTTCATTTTTTAAGTTCTTTTATCTTATTGATTTGGTGAGGGTTCTTTATATAGCCTGAGTAAAAATTGTGTTAGTCATTGTTCTTGCAAGCAGAGGAATATACTGTAGCCAGTTTAAGCAGAAGTGTTGTATATTAAAAGGATACTGGACAGCTAATATAATAGAATCTCCAGAAGGGGTAAAGAGTCAGACTCAAGGCCCTGTGGTTCTCCCAAATCACACTGCAGGATTGTCCCAGCAAAGACCTCACTGCTTCACAGCTGGGCCCAAATACTTCATGTACCACTAACAAAACTGGAACCTGAAGGTGGACACACCTCATGCAGTCCCCCAAACCAAGAGCTTTGTTCCTGTTCAAAGTCTTTTCTGCATGCATCAATCACTGAAACCTAGGCCCCTGCCCATGCCTTACCTGATTTCTTCCTTGAAGAAGCAGAAATCACACAATGGGGAATTCCCTAAATATCAGGAAGTGTGCAAAACATGACAGGCATGGTTAATGTCTACCTCACTGTATTAGTCAGGGTGCTGTAGAGGGACAGAACTAATAGGACATATGTATATATGCAAAAGGAAGTTTATTAAGGAGAATTGACTCACACAATCACAAGGTGAAATCCCACAATAGGCCATCTGCAAGCTGAGGAAGGAGGAAGCTAGTCTGAGTCCCAAAACCTCAAGTAGGGAAGCCAACAGTGCAGCCTTTAGTCTGTGACTGAAGGCCCGGGAGACCCTGGCAAACCACTGGTGTAAGTCTAAGAGTCCAAAAGCTGAAGAACTTGGAGTCTAATGTTCAAGGGCAGGAAGAATCCAGCACAGGAGAAAGATGAAGCCTGGAAGACTCAGCAAGTCTGCTCCTTCCAACTTCTTCTGCCTGCTTTATCCTACCCACACTGGCAGCTAATTAGATGGTGCCCACTCAGATTGAGTGTGGGTCTGCCTCTCCCAGTCCACTGACTCAAATGTTAATCTCTTTTGGCAACACCCTCCCAGACACACCTGGGAACAATACTTTGCATCCTTCAATTCGATCAAGCTCACATTCAGTATTAACCATCATATTCACTAATCACGTGTTGCCTATAAGTGATGTAAATATCTATTTATTGGCAGTGACCCATCTTTTAACTCTGTTTCATGTCTTTTGGTGTATAAAAGTTCTACATTCTGATTCTGTTGGATTTTTAAATCTTTTCCTTTATGTCTTATTATTTGTGTGATTTATGAAATCTTTCTCCACGCTCAAGACATAATAAAAGTTTCCTATAATTTTTTCAAAGTTTTAAGTTTTGCTGTTTATATTTGTGTTTTTACTCTATCTGAAATTGACTTTGTCTTATGAAAGACATTGAACCTGTTTCCCCACATATTTACCCAATTGTCCAGCACCTGTAATCACTCAGTCCCTGATGTTCTCATTGATTTATGCAGCTATATGTCTCATATACCAACATCTCCTATCTATGTAGGCCTCTGTTTAGACTTTCTATTCTGTCCCATTAGTCTATTCATCTATTTTTGTACAAGTATCAAATGGTTTTAATTACTAGAGCTTTATAATATCTCATAGAGTGACTACCGCTGTCTCATTATTTTTCTTGTTTTGGCTCTTCTCATTTCATCCACATGAATGTTTTCAGTTTCACAATCCATAATGTAATTTTGATTTGATTGCAATTGTACTGCATGCATTAATTTATAACATTTTATTTCATAAATACTTTATTATTAAATTTTCTAATTGGTTTTTCCTTGTGTATCAGAACATCTTTGATTTTGACATGTTAATTTTGTTTCAGGTAAATTTGCTGTATCCTTTTTATTAATTCTGTTTGCCATTAGATCCTTTTGAATATTTCCATATATACAATTAAATCTCTTCAAATAAAGTCTGTTTTATGTTTATTTTCACTCTTATACTATTTGTTTATATTGTTTTACTGGGTTGACTATTATTATCTTACTGGGTTGACTATGACCTTAAGGGTGGCACAGAATAGAAGCTGCAAAAGTGGGTATCCTATTCTTGTCCTTTCAAACCAATACTTCTAACATTTCATAATGAAGCACAATGATTAGTGGAGGTTATTCATAGTAACTCTTTAACAGATTATGTAAACTCCTTTCCATTGTCAAGAATGGGTATTGAAATTTATCTAATGTTGTTTTTTCCTCCATTTTTAATGTGATCATATATTTCTATATCTTTTTTCTATTGTGGCAAATTATATTAATAGATTATTGCATTCTTTGCATAAATACTAATTTGTCATGGTATGTTTATATTTGTGTGTATACTTTTGTGCATATATAAATGTAAGGAGATAACCCACATTCTACAGAATCTGAAAGGTAAAATTTGGGATCTTTCTTTAAGAAAAGATTCCAAAATCCCAAATCCAAATGTGGTAATATGACTTAGAAGGAATGCTGAGACTCTGTCCTTCTAACTGAAGGACGCTGAGGCTTAAATGTCACATTTTCATGGTAAATTCACCTCTGCAGGTGTATGAACAACAAAATCCTGTTTGCTAAATATTTAAGACATTATTATTTATTTTAGAACATGAAATTGCAAATTTATTTTACTCACATTTTCCTCTGGTTTTAGTATCAAGATTATATTACCATCGTAAAATAAGTCAGACAGCTTTTCATTATTTTTGTTTGTTTCTAGAGCTACTTGAGTAAGATAGAAGTTACCTATTCCTTGAAGTTTTCGATTTGGAGCTAGTGCTTTCATTAATCCAATTTTCACAATAGGCCTAGACTTCAACAAGGTGCAGAGGAGGAGCAGGAGAAGGAGGTGAGAGTATTAGGAAGCCCATCTTGTTCTCCACTCTGCTTTAAGAAGTAATAAAACCAAAGTATTTTCTTTTTCTTTGGTAATCTTTTGTCTATTTAAATTGATTCAGGCCTCAGAGAGAACAAGCATAGCATTTATCAGCACCTTCACTCTTTAAAACCCTCATACTTAAGTTTCTATTAGCATGACCCACACTCCACATTCTGAACTATGGGAACCACTGAAACAACCCACACTGAATACAAGAACTTCCAAACTTCTATGAGTGGCCAGCCACCCAAAAATTTACTGAGCACCTACAGAGTGTACAGAAACACTCATGGCAGCTATTGATTCATAGACACTGCCCCTGCCCTTGGGAAACCAAGTCAAACCTGAGACTTGCCTCTGCCCGTGGTTTTAGAATATCATCATGATACTTATGACTCAACACCACCCTATAGTCATTGAGTAATAAATTATTCCCCATAGAAGAACCACCAGAAAAACATATAATTCCAAAATCAACATCTAATTCCAAAATCAACACCAAAATTATTCCATAAAATACTTTGATAGGATTATGTCTAGATTGTTTTCTTTACTGCTCTGTCTTCTTATTCAAAGCAATATCTGGAGCATGAATCTTTGTTTCTGGACTCTGTTTGCACATTGCAGTTCTTTATAAAGACTTTCTTTACCTAGGTCCTAATTAGCCAACCTTCTGAATAGACAGCAACTGATGGCAGTATCTGCCTCTTAAGAGTTTGAAGTCAGCCAGGAAAACGGCGATTGAGTGAACAATGCAAGGCACTGGAGTTGCAAGGTCACACAGACTTAGGGACAGAGTCAGGCTCATGACAAGCCATTGCCTAGGCTCATGACAAGCCATTGTCTATGCAAGTCACAATTATGAGAAGAAGTAATTAAAATCTCACCGAAGGGCGGAGGTTGCAGTGAGCTGACATGGTGCCACTGCACTCCAGCCTGCGCGACAGAGTGAGACTCCGCTTCAAAAAAAAAAAAAAAAAAAAAGGCTCGCTGAGGAAACAGTTATGAAACAAAGTCATGACATGTTCAGGAAGGGCAAATATATACTTTTTAATTCCAAAAAAGAACAAGAAAGTAAGATTGCCTGAAGACTTTTCAGTCCTATGAAGTAAAAGTCTTTATTCTGCATTTGGTTCTATGAAATTTTCCTGTATTCTTAAAATATAAAGTTTGTATTTGGCATTATTGAGTGAATTTCTTATTTTTACTACCAAATCATCCCTAAATAAGGATTAGTAATATTCATCTGAAATATAAGTAGTGAGCATTATGTTGATGTAAATTAATTTGATCAGTTTATTATAAAATTAAAATTTTCATCTGTTGCCTTTCTTATAATAACTTTGCTACCCACCAGGCCCAAAGATGTACAGTAGTTTTATCAGGCTGAGTTCAGAATTGAACAAACAAGGAATAGAATGAAAAATATTCACTCATACCATGACATTTATTGAGTGTTCATTATGTTCTAGGCATGGGAAATATAGATAAAATATGCATGACCCCTGACATCATGGTTTGTATCATATTGAAAGAGGTAAGATATATTTTAAACAATTATGAAAATTATAGGGTAAGTGATATGAAGGTAAGCTATATGGTGATATGAGAGAGGAAAAGAGGTATAGTGGATCCATATTTGGGGAGGATAAGGATTCTTTGAGAAAGCAGCACATTAGCTGAGACTGAGGTTAGAGGTTGGCCAGATAAGGTATCACAGGTGAGCAAAGAGACACACTCCAGGGACAGGAAATATCCTGTGCAAAAACCTTCATTTGGAAGAGAGGAAACCAGTCTGTGTGACAGGAGAGAGACTACAGGCACAATGGAGAAAGAAGAAAGAGTCAGATAATTTAGAATCTTTCAGATCTCATTAAAGGAATCAAAGTGTACTTTGTTAAAGGAAATGGTAAGTCACAAATCCAGTGGCCCACATCTTTAGACTGCATTTTTTAAAATGAGATTTGATCTCTCGCAGGTTTTTAATGAATAATTTTAAATATCCATAAAGCAGGAAAATGTTGGTCCTTTGTCTATGTTCTTCTCACTTCCCACAAACACTCAGGAAGTAAAATAAATGTCATCTGTAAATAAAAATTATCTAAGATACATTATCAGCCTCTAAAGCAGTATCTATTCCATGCAAGCCTGCCCCTGTGTGTAAAACATCTAATTCATCCAAGCAATTATTTCTCCACTATATGCCAGATTACCTTACCACTATCCCAGCTAGAGCATGTGATACAACAACATTGTTTAAAGTGTATGGCACTGAACAAAATGTCAAATTAAAAATCATTAGATAATAAATTAACATTACAAACATTAATCTTATAATCATCCGAATAAATATGTAATGGAAACAGTAATGGTATTGAGCATTTCTAACTGGTATGGGTGACTTTGTGTGGACTGCTGTGCTTGTAATGTTCCAAAGTGCTCAAGGACAAACTGCTGAGTTGCAGGCTACAGAGGTTGGTGGTAGGAATAAGAACATTTAATTCAGCCTGGAAAAGAAAGTTTGATGGATTTCAAAACAAAAGCTAAGGCTGCAGAAGGAAGAAATGAAGCTGACATTCAGTGACCAAGTGCAGACCAAAGCAAATTTGGTGAAATATCTTTCTTGTCTGATCGACACACTTCAGTGCTGCCATTGCCACATGGGACAGGACCAGGGACAAATGACAGTGTCCACTAATGAACTAGTGTCCCAGCAACAGAGTCAAGTACTTGAATATAAGTGACTTGAGAAAAGTGTAGGGCTGAGTAAACCCAAGAGACATCCTCTATAACAAAACTTCTTCTCAGCTTTTGGCATATGAGAAATGTAAGGTGCGAGAAGATTGATACAATTTTCAACTATAAAAAGTAGTAGAACCGGAAGAGATGACCAAAATAGCTGCTCAAGTATCTCATTTTATAGGTAGGGAAGTTTGCTCTCTAGTTTATTATCTCTCCACCTTCATCCCAAATCCCAGTGCCTATTCCAACCTTTCCAATGTATCATTCATGACACATATCACTTTCCTTTATAAATTTATTTACAGAATAGAAATAGTTATGTATCCCTTATGCAAATTTCTTTGTAAACAGAGCCAGTTTGGGGCAAAATTATGAGGTTATTTTGGGTGGAGGGGAGAGACGCCTTTAGGAAAACACTCACAGTAAGTAGGAGATGATATTCTCTTGTGAGAGTTTCTACTAATTTATCTTACATGACATCATAGATATTGGAACAACATGTCCCAACTCTATGTTATGTATTGAATGTGCCTTTACCTATCTCCCAGGCAGAATGATTTCTGGCAAGTCCTTACTCTTAACTGGCTCAAGTTTATTCAAATATGAAATAAGGGGTTGAGAATAGATCACCGGTTCGCAGGCATTTGTCGTGCTGATATTGGATCTGTTAGTACAGTCATCCGTTTCTTTTAAACAAAGAAGAGGTTAGAGAACTCTGCCCTAGTTGACCCCCTTAATTCCTCATGTGGCTTGGGGTACAACTCAGAAATCCTAGGGATGCATGTAATATAACCTTAAATCCTGGAGATGATTCCCATGGGCCTGTTCAGCTGTCACACTTTATGGTTTGTGATTAATGGTCAGTCTGTAAGGGAAAACCAATACTAAGATCCAAGTTGGAAAGAAAGCTAACATTGTGAGGCACCCACTGTGTGTTCAGGTACTATGTTAGTGCTTATATGGATTATCAAATTTAATATTCGGAACCACCCTGTGGAGGAAGTACTTTACTCCCATTTTACCTGCAAAATAACTGTAACTCAGAGGGGTCAGTCATCAGGAATTACATGACTCTTAGTGCCATGGGATTTAGAAGCAGCTGAACTAGGATTTGAACTTAGTTCTTGTTGGCTCCAAAAGCTTCTGCTCTTTCTACTGTTACGAGTTTCAGTTATGAGTTAAGAGTCTAGGCTTGGCATTAGACATGTCCTATTTGTTTTAGCTACTCAGAGGTTTTAGCTGCTGTTCCAGTGGGGCAGTAAGATTGAGTAGGCCCTCTGATTTCTCTCAATTTGAAATAAGTCTGAAGTGCTGTACTAAGCTCCTGAGTGATCTTAGCTCCTTATGCGTATTTGATTTCACTAAATCCCCATTTCCGAATCAGCTGTTTTTTCTATGCTCACAAAGGGCACGGAGATATAACACATGCTCTGTCACGATGTTCTTTTTTTGAAGAAGAAATTAGGGCATATTTCTTGAGCACCAACTTCGTGCCAGATCTTGGGCTTACATATATGTTATTGCATTCTACCTTTAGTAATGCTGCAATGTAGAAATTAATATGCAGTTTATGGACAAAATAAACAGGAATTTAGCTAAGAGGACACAGCTAAGAACAGGTGAAGCTAGGATTTTAAATCCAGGCCTCCTGGCTCTAAGCCTAATCCTTTTTTCATTTTTCCATACTGCCTCCCCTAATGGTTCCCTGTCTGAACTAAATCACAATTCAGCTGTTCTTTCATCCTGCCCTTTTAAAGGTTTGTATGCTTAACCGGATTTCAAAATAGTTGCAATAGTTGTCTGGATTTTCAAAGAAATGTGTATTTCATTCTGACATCTTTACTCTCTCATTACTTTTAAATGCTGTTAAATTAACTGCCAGTTTACTTTGAAATTCTCATATCATGAGATAATGATCACTGGCACAGGGTTCAAACCCAATGACAAAGCAGAAAGATTAATGCATGAATGTTAATTATCCAGCATGGAGGTTCCAAGTGCTCTGTCATGTCACTGAAAAAGATGGATTTTAATAGACAAACCTCTTTCAGGTGAGCTCCATATTACTCACTGGAAAATCATTACTAGGTGATATACAGATGACACAAACCTGGGCAACTGGGATGATTGCCCAGGCAGATTCTCCAAATTCCTGATAATTGGGACTGACTGTGGCTAAAATTGAGTCTATGGCTGAGAAAGTCTTTCTAAATAAGAAGTAACCAAGAGCATGAATCTTTCTGGTCTCACATGTGTTCCTCATTCACTCACCGCTCATTTATAGTTCCCGTCTTTAACCAAATATTTAATTGTGTGCTATCTCCTAAGCATTGTGCTAGACACTGGAGATGCAAAGATGCACAAGCTCTCTGCTTTCAGGAAGCACACCCTCTAGATGAGAGGACAAACATACATCTGACCATAATTCCATGTAATGTGAATATCCTTAGTAAATTCAAAGGCATTAGAGGTCACCTGATGATGCAATAGTTCAGGCAACTTGACAAATAGAAGGAGTGGAAAAGACTCCAGTGGTGAAACTGAGCTGAACTATGAAGGAAAAGAATTACTTAGCCTTGCAGAAAAGAAGGGAAAGCTTTGTAAAGCAGAGGAAACAGCCTATGCAGGAAGGAGCTCAGAAAAACATAAAATGATCTGGAAATCATAATGATAATAACCTCAGATAACTAGCACATTGGTTTTGAGACAAAAAAATAATAGAAAACAAATCTGAGGTAAGTTGATACTAGATCATGAGGGTGCTTGACTGCTCTGCCAAGGCTGTACATTTATTATATGGATGTTAGGAAGCTAGCTTTCTTACTGATCAGCTGTCCTTGTTATCACCAGCGGGAGGTAGGCAAAGGTCGTAAGGACTCTGGACAGCTGTTTTCAGCTCACACCAATCACACTGTACGTGAGCCAGCATCATATATTCGAAAAAAAGACATGATGTTCTCTCCATTTCAATTTTCATTTGCACTAAAATGGATGTCCTTATTGCACACTATCAATAATGCCTGTGCTGGAAGAGCTTTTAATAGGACAAGCATTCATCATTTTAAGGTTACTCTTTCCCCAAAAGCATGAGAGCAATTTGTTGGTAAAATAGAAAAACCTTGTACACGAGGCTGCCCTGCTGCCTTATTTTTCCAGGTGGTGCCCACTGAAAGGAAAACTGGCAGCAACTGGGAACAAAAGTAATAAGATTTTTGCTGAGGATCTGCCCCTTTGAGGAGACTGTGCCATCAAACAGAAAGAGCTGGGACAAGAGCAGATGACCCAGGCTCTAACTCTAGATTTCTTACTAAATAATTGTGTCATTTCAGGTAAGTGATTTTCACTCCCCAGGCTTAAATCTCCTGATCTTTAAAGGAGGATTAGACTATGGATTATCAATTTTCTCCCATAATGGCAAAATCATATGCTACTTTGATATTAGATAATATAAGAACAAAAATAGGTTTTTTAAAAAGCATGAGTTGTTTAAAATTTCTAGTATGTTATCCATAACATCACACAGTTCTCATAATCGATTCCAACATACCAGCTGTATTAGTCTGTTTTCATACTGCTATAAAGAACTGCCTGAGACTGGGTAATTTATAAAGATAAGAGATTTAATTGACTCACAGTTCAGCATGGCTGGGGAGGCCTCAGGAAACTTACAATCGCGGTGGAAAGGGAAGCAAGGCATCTTTCACGGTGGCATGAAGGAGAAGAGCCCCTTATAAAACCATCAGATCTCATGAGAACTCACTCACTTATCACGAGAACAGCCTGGGGGAAACCACCCTCATGATTCAATTACCTCCACCTGGTCTTTCCCTTGACATATGGGCATTACAATTCAAGATGAAATTTGGGTGAGGACACAACGCCTAACTATATCACCAGCTGTGTTCTGATAGTCTTATCATTCATACAGAAAATATCCTTTCATCTCTAACATACCCACCACTGGTACTATAATGAATTAGAAATCATTCATTTTAATTTAATAGAAGAACTGCAGATGAGCTGTCAGTCCAAACCAAAAGACCATATATATCTGGTGCTGACATATTCTGTATTAATCAGGTTTTAAACTCCTATTCCCAGTTAGTCCACTGGGTGGTGACTATGGCGTAGAAAGGTTGCTCTCAGCAGGATCACATAATAGTCCCATTGTGCAATAATGGCATTTGGATTCAAATGCAATCAATTTTCACTGCATCTGCATTTAGAGACTTCCTGGTCTACGTTAGACCCTGTGGGAAATCTTGACAGCCACTGGAAATTAACAGAAGACAATATCTCTCACTCTAGAGGGGCTAGAGTCTAGTTCTAGAGGACAAACACACAAGAGAAAGAGAATAAATCCAAAGCATTCTATAAGGGTACCCAATAGTTCAAGATAATAAAAATCATCAAGGGACCAAGTTGTCCAGGAGCACTTCAGCTGAAAGGTATCTCCTGTTTTGAAACATTCCATAGCAAAAATTGCTCCTTTTCAATAGTACATCTCATTTCTACCATTGCATCACAGTGATTGGTATCTTCTTCTTACTTATTTTAAGCACTCTGAAAATAGGAATTGGACATCTACAACCAAGGTGAATTGACTTGAGTATTGAAGGATATGGAAGTAAGAATCACAGAATGCTGGTAGTGAATGGTGAGGGGCACAGAAATGCTGAAACAAGGAACCCATGTGGGGGCATGTTGAGAGACAAGTGTATGTAGGAAAGGAAAGGCTGGCTAGGAAAGGGTTCGCAGGTAACCGGTCAAGCTTGAGGAATTTCCTTTCGATCCAGCAAAGCTAGTAAAAGTTATTGAGGAGAGTAGAGATATGTGATAAAAATCTGTGCTTTTGGAAGATTTATCTGGCAGTCTTGTACATGATGACTGAACAGGGAGAGTAGAGGCAGGAAAATCAACCAGGAGGCTATTACCACAGCCCAGGCTTAGAAATACTGGCTTTGATATGTACCTTTTAATCTTTAATTTATTAAGACTGAGTATGGGCAGAGCCTTATTTTATTTTGTCCTGGCTACTTCTCTAGCCTCATCTTCTACTATTCTTTTTGCTTTCTCCACTCCAGCCTTGCTATATCTTTAACAGATCAAGTACAACTCTCAAAACAAGACCTTTGCTCATCACTTCTGCCTAGAACTGGAAAGCTATAGAGGAAAGCTATTCTCCTCTAAGGAATTCTCTTCTCCCAGATCACTAACTGGCTATCCCCAATTCACACAGGCATCCTATCAAATACAACTTTTTGAGAGAGTCTCCCTGACCACTTTACCTCTCCACCCTGGCATTCTCTATCTCTCTAATTTGTTTTGTTGTGGCGGGTTTTTTATATATATAGTCTTTGTTGTCTACCCAGGTAGAATGAAAGCTGTATGATGAAAGACATCAGAGACCTTTTTTTCTTCTTAGCTGCCCTCCTGGGAATAGTGTCTGGCATATAGCTGGTGCTAAAAAATACTTGCTGAATGGATGAACAAATGAATGGGCAACTCTAAGAAGTGACATGAGCTAAAAAGCACAGTTTCTCTTTTTCCAGGTTAAAATAGACACTTCCACCTACTTACTTCTATTGAAATGAAACCACCTTTTAAAAATTTTATTCTTATGATCACATTAAGGCTAAACTGTCATCTTGCCATGCAGTGTAGAGGTCAAACACGGGACGTCAATTCACATGTCTTGGTGGTAGATGTGGCTCTCTGCATGTTACATGTTTTGACTTTCAGCTATTATTTTCCTCATCATCTCCTTCCTTAACTACTGAGCAATCTTCATAATTATTCTCTCTGCATTCCCCTTGCCTCCACCAAACTGGTCTCCAAAACAGCTGCCAAACTAGTGTTTTAAAAGTCAGTTCCTGGCCCGGGTGTGATAGCTCATGCCTATAATCCCAGCAGTTTGGGAGACTGAGGTGGGAGGATCTCTTGAGGCCAGGAGTTTGAGACCAGCCTAAGCAACACAGTGAGACCCTGTCTCTAAAAAAATAAAATTAAAAATTAGCCAGGTGTGGTGGCACAGACCTGAGGTCCCAGCTACTTGGGAGACTGGGACTGACAAATATCTTGAGCTCAGAGATCAAAGTTCATAGTAAGCTATAACGGCGCCACTGTACTTCAGCGTGAGTGACAGAATGAGACCCTATCTCTAAAATACTAAATAATTAATAAGATTAAAAATAAATAAAAGTCAGTTTCCTCTCTGCCTAAAACCTGTTGACTTAAGGGTTGAGTTCACAATGCTTCATATGTCCACAAGACTCTATATGCTTTGGCTACTGATTGTTTCTTCAACTTAATTGCATGTCACTCATGTCTTATCTGCTAAGCCACAAAGGTTTTCTTCAGTATTTTGATGCTACCAGGCTTTTTTCCTATGAAGTTTCTTATATTTGTTGGTCCTACTGCCTGGAATGCTTCCCCCATTTCTATTCCCCTTCCCTGCTTTCTCAATTTGGATTTATAAATTTCTGCTCACTGGCTTAGTCTCATCTTGGATATTTCCTTAGGAAAACTGCCGCAGGTCCTTTAGCTCAACTACACACCACATGCTTTTCTTAAGAACATCTTACTTTTTTTCTTAACATCAATTATTTTAAATTAATTTTATCCTATCAAAATAATAAGAGAAGATGGTTATTTCTAAATAACAGTCTTATGTTTCTCTATTATCTATTAGCTTTCTAGTATGAGAAATGAATTCCCTCTTTTCCATTGCCATTTCCTCTGCAACCCTTTCATCATCTTGATACAGTTATATTATACTTTTCTGTTACATAATATGCAGTGTTTATATTCCTGTGGCTAGAGTAAAGCATTTCACAGCTGAGCATTGTTGGGTACCATGATTAGATTTTCCTTCTTTTTTATTTTTAAAATAATGGTCCCTTGTGGTTTATTCACTTTAAGTTTCTTTGTACTTCTTGTAAATTTTTCCATCCCTTTCAATAACCTTTCACTATGATTTTCCATGAACTCAATCCAGACAGAGGCTCTATCAGCTGAGTTTTATTTTTCTTGGAGACACCCCTCAGGTAGACATTCATTCTTCCATCTGGGCTGGTCGCTTTCCAGTACTGTTGCACAGCTGTTATCCTAGGTTTTCCTTCTGCTGTTATTCTTGAGTTTCTTTTGTCTACCTCCTGGGTTTCATTCCCTGTCTCCTGGATTAATTTTTTTGTTGTTGTTCTTTTAGGATTTACTTTATTTTATTCATGGAGTATTTTTTCCAGTACATTTCTCAAGTTTAAAAGATAGCACAATGACAGAGAAGACAGTGATGAGAGCCCTCAGCTCTTGAGTCAAGTTCTCTAGATTGGAGTGATCACCCTCTATGCCTGGTTCACAGTTTTCATCTTGAATTCTCTCTGCACTGTCATCCTGAGATGCCTGTTGGAACTCTCCCATATCCAATATCTTTTTCATTATTGTTTAGACCCTGTGTGGAAGTTATTCTCCAGTAGTTTCCAAAGAAAAGAGTATTGGAAGATTATTTACTAAAATGTTGGAATATGTCATTATTCTACCAATAAATTTAACTGCTATTTTTATTATTATTTTGGCTAAGTAAAATTTTAAGTGTGAAATCATCATTTTGTTTTGTTATGTAACAATTCTTGTACCTCCACGTTCTGACAGCTTGTAGAACTTTCTCTCTGGGCTCACTATTCTAAAATTTTACAGTGCTTTCCCTTCGTGTAGGTATATTTTCCTACGTTGCTCTGGGCACTCACTGATCCCTTTCATTCTGGAAATTCCATACTGGAGACTTATTAGAATTATTATAGTGATCAACTCTATTCCATTTTCTCAGTTGTTTCTTCTGAAATGCCTATAATTCAGATATCCTGGAATTTGTTTATATATATATACCTTTTTTCTTTAAATTTCCTCCCATTTTGTTTTTTTGCCCTACTTTCTGAGAGACATCTCCAACTTTATCTTCCAACTCTTTCAATTAGACTTTTAATGTTTTAAAGCTTTTTTATTGCTCTTGAATCTTTCTATCCATCTATCTATACATGTATATATGTCATGTTTTTTACAGTTTTTTATTTCTCTGAAGATATTATTAATATATGTTATTTAAGTTTAATATATACATTTTAAGTTTCTTACTCTCTGAATAGTTTCTAGTTTCTCTAATTTATGCCCCTCAACCCTGGGCCATCTCTCTTTTCTTATTTTGGTCTCTTTTGTGTTGGAGGCTTTCCTCAGTTGTTTCAGATATCAGTATATTGTGATTTGTCTAAACATAATTCAGAGTAGGCAAATAAAACTTGATTGGCATCTCTAAGGATGTGGATGGGGCTTTTCCAGTTTGAGTTTCCTTAAGGATAATGTGATGGGCTCTTTGCGATAAGCCCTCGATGTCAGTGAGCAGGGTGGACTGTTGCATTGGTGACCTCCAATGCCTTATGCCTCTCAGAATTCAAGAGTGTTTACACTGACTGTGGGCTGGGCTTCTGCCTCATTTAATCAATGAAATATGTTGGCAGTAATACCATGCCAGTCCTGGTCTTCCCTTTTGAACTCCTGCCTCTTGAAACGTTATTTGGAAGTTAGTCTCCATGATTTAAGGCAGCCGAGGTGGTCATGCAGAGAGAGCCACATGGAGAAGAACTGAGACCTTTAACTCACAGCCTCAGCCAAGGCTTCACATGATTCCATCCATCCAGTACCCGAGTCAATGCCAAGAGGGGCTAAAGAACTCTTCTGTCCACATACAGAATTATGATGAATAATAAGTTGTTACAGTAAGCCCCTGAATTTTTCAGTGGTTTATTAGAGAGCACTAGATCATTGAGTCAGTAACATTGGACTTGTCAGGTTTCTCAGAGAGAAGTATTTCAAAACCCTGCCTGGAACTCAAAGTATGGCAGTCTGCATTCTGAGAACTAACTGGAAAAAAGTGTTAGAGGACCTCAGCTTTCAGTATGTGTACAGTCATGTACCTTTCCTGCTTTTCAGATGAGAACTATGGTCTCAAGTGTGCCAGCCAATCCTGGTGAGAATAAATCTTGCCAGAAAATAAATATCCATTTTTCTGCCAGAGAGGAAGATGTATAATCACTCAGCATCATGAAATGGGGGAAGAAGATCTAGATTTCTAACTAGTGCTCAAAAATATTTCACCCAATAAGGCATATTTTGGCTTTCTTCCTTACCCTTTCCCCCTACTTCTAGAAATTCCTGGTATTTCCAGAACCCAAGTCTTTTAGGGGCTTTGCAGTATTAGTTGGGTTGTTTCCCAGCTGTACTGCTGTCTCAGAATTTGGCTTTCTTTGGTATATTTAGCCCATTTTAACTGGTTTGTCTGCTTTCCAGGTTCAAAAATACCATCAACGTGTTGTGTCTTCTCTCTTGTTTTTGCTGTAGTTTTTTAAAGTCTCAAGGGGAGATAAAAATATTTCCAGTAGTGGCTGGGTGCAGTGGCTTATGCCTGTAATCCTAGCACTTTGGGAGGCAGAGGTGGGTGGATCGCCTGAGGTCAGGAGTTCAAGACCAGCCTGGCCAACGTGGTGAAACCCCATCTCTACTAAAAATGCAAAAATTAGTGGGGTGTGGTGGCAGGTGCCTATAATCCCAGCTACTTGGGAGGCTGAGGTAGGAGAATTGCTTGAGCCCAGGAGACAGAGGTTGCAGTGAGCCGAGACTGCGCCACTGCACTCCAGCCTGAGTGACAAGAGCAAGACTCTGTCTCAAAAAATAATAATAATAATAATCTTTCCAGTAGTTTTAGTGGTGGCTTTTGGAAGATTAGAAATTAGAAATTAGATGTATTTGTTCAATTTGCTATTCTAACAAGAAATTCTTGATTATTATTATTAACTTTCTAAATTTCATTTTTGAAATAATTCTGGATTCATAGGAAGTTGTAAAAAATGTGCAGGAAGGTCTCATGTACCTTTGGCCCCTTATCTTTAATGGTAACACCTTGCATAGCTAGTACAATATCCTGTGCTAAAGAATATTAGGAGTTTGACATGGTACAATCCACAGAGCTTATATAGCCCCAGAATTGCATGTTATCATTTGTATGTATGTATGTGTACATGCATGTGTGTGTGTGTGTAGTTCTGTGTAATTTTATTATGTATGTAGATTCATGTAACTCTTACCACAATCAACATAAAAAATTGTTCCATCATCACAAGAATTCCTCTGTGTTACTCCTTTATAGCTGTGCCTACCAACCCCTTACCTGTAATCCTTGGCAATAACTAATCTGTTCACCAATTCTCTATTTCCTTACTTTAAAAATGATATATACTTTGGAGATCAGGGTGGGAGGATTGCTTGAGCCCAGGAGTTCAAGATTAACCTGGGCAACACAGTGAGACCCTGTCTCTACAAAAAAAAAAAAAAAATTAAATTAGCCAGGAATGGTGGTGCATGCCTGTAGTTCCAGCTACTTGGGGATCTGAGGTGGGAGGATCACTTGAGCCTAGGAGGTTGAGACTGCAGTGAGCCATGGTTGTACTACTGCACTCCAGCCTGAGCAACAGAGTGAGATTCTGTCTCCAAAAAGAGAAAGAGAGAGAGATACAGAAACATTGGCTTTTCCTTTTATTTCTTATACTTACTCTTTAACTTATATTTTTTACCTTTTTTTAATTATACTTTAAGTTCTGGGGTACATGTGCAGAACGTGCAGGTTTGTTACACAGGTATACACGTGCCATAGTGGTTTGCTGCACCCATCAACCCGTCATCTACATTTGATATTTCTCCTAATGCTATCCCTCCCCTAGCCCCCCACCCCCTAACAGGCCCTGGTGTGTGATGTTCCCCTCCCTGTGTTCATGTGGTCTCATTATTCAACCCCCACTTATGAGTGAGAACATGTGGTGGTTGGTTTTCTGTTGCTGTGTTAGTTTACTGAGAATGATGGTTTCCAGCTTCATCCATGTTCCTGCAAAGGATATGAACTCATCCTTTTTTATGGCTGCATAGAATTCCATGGTATATATGGGCCACGTTTTCTTTATCCATTCTATCATTGATGGGCATTGGGTTGGTTCCAAGTCTTTGCTATTGTGAATAGTGCTGCAATAAACATATGTGTGCATGTATTTTTATAGTAGAATGATTTATAATCCTTTGGGTATATACCCAGTAATGGGATTGCTGGGTCAAATGGTATTTGTCATTCTAGATCCTTGAGGAATCACCACACTGTCTTCCACAATGGTTGAACTAATTTACACTCCCAACAACAGTGTAAAAGCATTCCTATTTCTCCACATCTTCTCCAGCATCTGTTGTTTCCTGACTTTTTAATGATTGCCATTCCAACTGGTGTGAGATGTATCTCATTGTGGTTTTGATTTTCATTTCTCTAATGACCACTTATATATATTCATGGGACACAGGTGCAATTTTCCTACATTGATAGATTGCATTGTGGTGAAGTCAGGGCCTTCAGTGCATCGATCAACTGATTATTTGTTTTGAAGTCTTGAATCCTCACTAAGCCATAGGCTTTGTGACGGAGAGACCATATCCATCTTTTGTCCCTGGTGCTATTATATTCCTAGCACCAAACATACCAGCTGACACATAGAAGGAAATCAAAATGGTTGGCTAAATGACTGAATAAAGCTCTGGTCCATGATTCAGTTTATTGATTAGGATTATTTTGGCTCCAAGTATCAGGGAAAAAAAATAAAACTTAAAAACATTTAAACAACACAGAGATGTTTTATCTTTCATATTAGGGAGTCTGGAGGACAGCAGTTCTAGCAGCATGCCAACATTATTATCAAGTACAGAGACTCTAGACTACTCCTCTTCATGGTCCCTGGACAGGCACCAGAATTCTAAGCACTATGTGCAGAGGCTGCAATATCCAACAATAGATACTTCTTCCTATTTATTTCTAAGGAGTACAACAACCTTTTCCGTAAGCTCTTCAGCACACTTCATCTTGCAAGTTGTTGACCGGAATTAGGTTTCCTGCTCATATCTAAACCAATCACTGGCTGGGGAATAGGACCATTGTTATCAGCTTACACAAATATAGTTTAGTTATTTCTGAGACACTGGTTCACCTACTCCAGAAAACAAGAGAGATAGTTACCTAAACAAATTGGGTTCCTACTAGTAAAGAAAAAGAAATAAATTGCTATCAGAAGAATATCAACTATAAAATGGAGGCAATCTTGCAATAGGATAGGAAAAAATCATTTCCGCTTCTGACTACTGTGATTATTAACTAAAAGTTTTTGTAGAGGCTTTGAGCCGTGGCTCACACCTGTAATCCTAGCACTTTGGGAGGACGAGGTGGGTGGATCATGAGGTCAAAAGATGGAGACAAGCCTGGCCAACATGGTGAAACCCCATCTCTACTAAAAAAAAAAAAAAAAAAAAATTACAAAATTAGCTGGGCGTGGTGGCTGTATCCCCAGCTACTCGGGAGGCTGAGGCAGGAGAATCGCTTGAACCCAGGAGGCGGAGGTTGCAGTGAGCCGAGATGGCGCCACTGCACTACAGCCTGGGTGATAGAGCGAGACTGTGTCTCAAAAAAAAATTTTTTTTGGTAGAGTTTTTAACTCCTACAAATCTGGGATCTGCATTTGTTCTGAAAATTAAATCAGTCATTATAAAAACTGCTTATATTTATAATACAGAAAAAGAAAGTGAGTACTTTCTTTCTTTTTTTCTTTTTGAGATACACTCTCCCTCTGTCACCCAGGCTGGACAGCAGTGGCGCGATCTTGGCTCACGGCAACCTCCGCCTCCTGGGTTCAAGCAATTCTTCTGCCTCAGCCTCCCCGAGTAGCTGGGACTATAGGCGCCCGCCACGACGCCAGGCTAATTTTTTTTTTTTTCTATTTTTAGTAGAGACAAGGTTTCACCACGTTGGCCAGGCTAGTCTCAAACTCTTGACCTCAGGTCATCCACCTGCCTCGGCCTCCCAAAATGCCGGGACTATAGGCGTGAGCCACTGCGCCTGGCCAAAAATGAATACTTTCAATTTCATTAAGGATATATTTTCCTTCCACTTTCCCCTTAATCTTTCAATACAAGTTCTCACTGCCTTTTCATTGATCATAGTTTACTCTTCTCCTAAAATGGTGTTGCTACAGCCAAAAGAACTGAGGAGATATTCATGAAATGAGAGGAGAGTGAATGGATGAAATACCGCTAATAGAAGCTCAACAGAGACATACAAACCAACGCCAGCAATCCCAGAGGCTTCTGAGACTGCAGATAGTTTTGCCTTTCTGCTTCTTAGAACCGATTTTCCCCATTTTGAAAAGAACAATCATTAAAGGAGTCTGTTCTTCCCACAATGTTCTTTCAGGACCCTTCATTTCAGTCCAGTTGCATTAATTTGGTGCTTAAATTTATTGCTCTGGAGTCTAATGTACATTACTCCTGTCAGCATTAAATTTAATTTACTACAATGGGGCAAAGGGGTTGCTGAAACCAGATTTTAATTCCCAAGCCATTAAAATGTGTTGTCCTTGACAAGCAAGATCTTTATTTTATACCGGTACAATGTGTGTGCCTATAGAGCTATAGCTCGGCAGAATGTGCATCTTTGGATGGGCTTTTTCTTTTTCTTTTTTAAAATAAGGCTTAGTCTCTTTATTCTGCATATATGAATGTTCCAGAAAGGCTGGGCTATTGAAGCATTTTGTTCTATGATTTTTTTCAGATGATGAAATAGGAAATCTAACCACAGCAAGACTACAGAAATCTGCTGTATTCCTGCTGAGGTCTTCTCACCAGTGGATTATAGCCAAAGACACAATGTTGACATTTTTTGTAAGGGCACATACTGAAGACAGCAGGAATTTCTTTGTTGCCAAAATGAAAATAGATTTTTTTTAATCTTTAAAAATTTTTAAGATCATTTTGTTGTTAAAATAATACATGCTTGTAAGGAATTCAATCGGTATGAAATGTACACATTGTCAGCATTTTGACATCTCTCCTTTGAAATCTTTCCTATCTTTCTTCTTGTCTCTTACCTCGCCTCTGTATTTCTATGTACGTGTGTGTACTTATGTCATTTAAATGTTTGTATATGTGTATGTGTATACATTTGGTGCATATTTACTAACCTAACCTATTTCCATGCATAGCACATAGTGAGTATTCAGTAAATGTTTGGAGAATGATTGAATTGCCTAATGTATATATGTTATTCTTTCTCGTTTACTAATTGTATCAATCAGATGCACAAAGCTATATGTAAAAACGAACAAATGAAAACAACCACTAATTGAAAAGAAGCTGTATTAGCGCACCTAAGAGGACGTTTATAGGTAGGATGGACGTCAAGGTTGATTTATTGGGAGCTCCGTGATGTTTTCAAGGCCCTAGGTTTGTCACGTATCTCCACGCTGTGATCTCTAGCAGAGGCGATATTCTTTTTTTTCTTTTTTTTTTTTTTTTTTGAGACGGAGTCTCGCTCTGTCGCCCAGGCTGGAGAGCAGTGGTGCGATCTCTGCTCGCTGCAACCTCTGCCTCCCGGGTTCCCGCCATTCTCCTGCCTCAGCCTCCGGAGTAGCTGGGACTACAGGCGCCCGCCACCACGCCTGGCTAATTTTTTTGTATTTTTTTAGTAGAGACGGGTTTTCACCGTGTTAGCCAGGACGGTCTCCATCTCCTGACCTCGTGATCCGTCCGTCTCGGCCTCCCAAAGCGCTGGGATTATAGGTATAAGCCACCGCGCCCGGCCTAGCAAAGGCTATATTCTAAGGAGATTCCCCTGTGTCAGTAGCGATTAGAGCTCCATGTTTCCTCATTCACAACTGGTATTCTTTGGCTCACTCAAGAAGGCCGAAGAACTTTCTCAGAAGTCTGTTATGCCTCCGCCTGCCATATTGTTAGCCCAAATTAGTTTACATAGCTATTCCTCAATCAGTCACTGGCAAGAAGGTGAGAGTTTCATTGGATCCATCAGGCCAATCTTTAGCTTATTCTGAGAAACAGAACTGTGGGTCTGAGGGGTAAATACTTGAGAAAAAGTTAGTTTCTAGTAAGAAGGGAGAATCCTGGGTCTATCACTGACAAAATCCATTACGGTAACCTAAGTATTTAAGGTCCTGAATGTTTAAAAAAATTTTGATTCACTCGACCTCAAGACATATTGAGAAAAATACTTTTCCATTTAATTTTCAGTTACTTACTTTTTCTTTTTATGTGTCTTTGGCTTTAAATGTTTGCTTTATGATCTGTGTTTCTTTTTTGCTGTATTCTGCTTTTTCCCCCTTTTGGTAATTCCAACATTGTGAATTGAAATTAAAGGCCTTCTAGTGGCCACCTTTTAATACCTTATAACTTCAAAATAACAAACCTAAATTTGATTTAGGAATTTAACAACATCAACATCTACTGATATTTTGCCCTAAAAATAAAGACATTATTATACTTCAAATGTCTTCTCCTTATATATTTGTCTTTGATATTGATTAGTTGTAGTAATATTACATTGTCAAATTTTGTATCATTTGCATTATATTCTATAAACCATTTAATATAGATTTGAATTCTAATTTCTGTATTTACATGCTTTCAGTGACTTCTACTACTTCTTTTATAGTTCAGTTTCGAAATTTCTGAGTTTTCATTTTGTTTCTTCTTTTACTCTTTCTCCTGCTCCTCCTCTTCCATCTCCTCCACATTTTTCTCTTTCTCCCACTTCTAATTGGCTAGATATCAATAAAACATTTATCCAATCAATCCATTTGAGTGCAATTTTTCTCTAAGTTCTTTTGTTTTGTTTTTTTTTTTGACGGATCTTGCTCTGTCCCCCAGGCTGGAGTGCAGTGGCGCGATCTCTGCTCACTGCAAGCTCCGCCTCCTGGGTTCACGCTATTCTCCTGCCTCAGCCTCCCGAGTAGCTGGGACTAGAGGCGCCCACCACCACGCCCGGCTAATTTTTTTTTTGTATTTTTAGTAGAGACGGGGTTTCACCGTGTAAGCCAGGATGGTCTCCATCTCCTGACCCCATGATCCGCCCACCTCGGCCTCCCAAAGTGCTGGGATTACAGGTGTGAGCCACCGCGCCCGGCCGCTCGTGAGAATTTTTAATGGTACAATGCTTATTTACTTCTGCTCAGTTACCACCGTTCAGGAGCTACCAATAGTATGGCCATCTCCTATCTTTTGTACAACAAATCCACTTCTGATGAAACAAAAGTGCCATCCTACAAAACCCCTCGTAAAACCCTGCCTCTCCAGCAGTCAGAAATGTGGTTTTAGCCTCCCAAAAGGTATTCCCTACTTATTATGATGATCTGAGGTTCATATTATGATTATGAGGAACCAGACTGCCTCAGCTGATTGTGGTTTCACATATGTCCCATGAGCAAGTTGTCTCACTCTACTGTGCCTCACAGATGTTATTTCACCTGTAAAATGGGTGCACTAGTAGTATAAGCCTTATTGGGCTGGACAAGGATTAAATACACTAATATGCAAAAAACACTAGAACAGTGTCTGGCATACTCTTGAAAATTCAAGGGTTGCTTGCACCCTACATTATTTCAAGAAGATACTTACCCATTTGACCTCCCAGGAAAGTATTACTTTCAGAGCTGTGTGCATCTTGTTTGAAACCTGGAGAGGGCTGAATACACTTTTGCCATCCTCCTTATTGAAGAGAAAAGTCACTGTATTGCAGCTATTTTTCATAGCTTAGGACCTCTGGTTTTAGCTGCTTCTTGTTATCGTTGCCAATAAACTTTTATTCCTTAATATATTTTCTATCATGTATTTAGTATGCTTTCATGAAGCCCAGTACATAAATGTCTTTTGTATCCTCAAAGAAAATTCTATTTTATTCTTATTCTAGAAATACATGTATTTCCTTTTAAAAAGGAAGTCAAAATATACTGCAGTAAATCAAAATAGATTACTAGAAATACCACCAATCATAATTAGCTCCCATCAATAGTTTAGTGAACATCTGTTCAAGCATTTATGTGTATATACATGTGCATGCACACACATGCCTATTGATCTGAAGACTCTTCTGTGTCCCCTTTCTTCCTTCCATAATATGTTACAAAGTTCTTTCTATGTAATGAAATGCACAATTTTAAGCTGATTCATATTTCCATGAGATAAAAATAATCTCTTAATAGATATTCATTTGCTTCCAGATTTTATGAGACTTTTTTTTCTATAACGAATAATGTTTTAATGAGTATACTTGTCCAGTGATCTGTTTCATGGTACAGTTCAAATTGTGGAATGAGCTAGCAGGTCTGTGCCTTTCTCCATTTAGCCTGTTCTTTGAAATCACACCTTTTGTCCAAGGTGCTGATAACTCTTGCTGTCTCTCTCCCTAAGAGAGAAGTCACATGCTTTAAAAAAAAATGCTATCCAGTCAATGCAAAGATGGGCTGTGACTTAAAGCTGGAAGGAAATATGTTTTCTACTTTTTTTTCCCTTTTTTGTTTTCAGAGGAATTCTGAAGTATTAAAGGGATGGATGTAGGGTGCTAAAAGAACAATTATACTCTCTGTTCCTTAAAGTTCTATCACTACCAGAGGTAGTTCTAAATATGAAATCCACTTGTTTGGCTAAAACCTTACTTTGTTCAGTAAAATCCAAGCTTGAGGACTGTCAAGAATAGTGAGTCTCATCACTTGTCAAAAGCCCAGAGAAAAGACAGGACTATTGAAATCAGCTAGAAGAGAGAGAAAGGAAACTCTCGGAGGTCTGGTACAGAAATCAAAACTTAAAAAAAGGTTAAATGTCTACTGCTTTCCTTTGTATTTAATAAAATTCTATTTCTAGACAGTTTTGAAAATTAATGTGCTAGCCTGCAGTGTCTGTATTAATGACTCTTAACTACATAACAGTGAATCATCTTACATGCTCTATCACAAATTCTTCACAAAACTCCATTTATACATTGCATATTCTTTTAGGTACAAATTCAGTAATATTTTTCCTCTTTTCTTTCATTTTTCTCATGCAGAAATATTCACTTTTCCTGGTAGATATTTATCAAACAGACTGTACCATGTTGCAGAGAAAGATTACTCTGCTACCGTTTCTCTGCATGTTCAGTTGATAACCCTGAAAGAGTAACTGTGGGTATAAAATGCCTAGGCAAAATGAAGAAATCCTGCATCTACAAAAATAAAATTTAATTACCCGCATGTGATGGCCTGCACCCATAATCCCAGCCACTCAGGGCAGGGAGGCTGAAGTGACAGGATTGCATGAGCCTAGGAGTTCAAGGCTGCAGTGAGCTGTGATTGCACCACTGCACTCCAACCTGAGCAACAGAGTGAGACCCTGTGTCTAAAATATAATAATGATAAGAATAATGTTCAGGAAAAGTGCTAAGACAAATATGGTAGTGGACATATCAACTAATATCATGATTCTTCCCTGTTGATGGACATTATTGTACTCTTTGAAGTATTTTGGCTGATTCCAGTGGCACTCTGAGATTCTCTTTTTTCCAAATCTTTATCAAGAAAAATAGATGTTAAATTATCAAAATAAAGTAAGGCAGATTCATTCAGATTCAACTTGTAATCAGATTTGCTATAACACTTGTTGTGACAACATGAATTTGTTCCAATGCAATTGATGTATTAGGAAATAATTTAAGCAAACTGAAAATGTTATATTTGCTTATGCGTGATTTTCTATGGGACAAATATTAAGTGAAGGCAGAAAACTCCACCCGGTTGAACCTAGCCAAGGAAAAATACACAAAACACATACGCACAGATCTCAAATATCTACACCTGCTTCAGTTCATCTTGTGTTATGAGCCATATCCATCCACATCTGGTCTTACAACTTTCTGTCTTATTTCAGTTAACACCTCTTCCACCACTTCAAAATAATTCAGGAGCTGCAGCTCTTCTAACTTCCATTTCTATGGGCAAACTCCAGATCTTCTTTAAGGAAAGTACCCTAATTATTGTAGCGTTTATGCATTTCTTAACCATTTAACATGTGAACAACGATGCTACGATTTTTATTAGTTTCCTAGCTTTTGTTTTCATGTGTCACCTATGAAATTTTTGGGTGTTGTGCCTCGATTCCATTTTTTCCGCAAGCCCTGTGGTTTTTACTATGTGATTTTTTGTAGCATGGTCATTTTAAGAAATGCCTATGTCTTATTACAGCAGAACTAACTATATGTAGTCTCATTATGACTATCATTGGTGATTTTGCTTACGGTGATGTCTGCAAGATTTCTTCACTATAAAATTACTGATTTCCCCTTTCCATATTCTAGTCATAAGAAGAGAGTCGCCATCCTGGCTAACACGGTGAAACCCCGTCTCTACTAAAAATACAAAAAATTAGACGGGTGTGGTTGTGGGCACCTGTAGTCCCAGCTACTCAGCAGGCTGAGGCAGGAGAATGGCATGAACCTGGGAGGCGGAGCTTGCAGTGAGCCAAGATCAAGCCACTGCACTTCAGCCTGGGTGACAGAGCGAGACTCCATCTCAAAAAAAAAAAAAAAAAAGAAGAAGAATAGAGTCGCCAGTCTAGCCCACCTTTAAAGGTAGGAAAATTACCATTCCCTAGAAAAAAAAAAGACTATAAATTATCTGTCAGAATATATTAAAACTATCACAGGTATTAATATTTTGGGGCATGTATTAGGCTGTTCCTTGCATTGCTATAAGGAAATACCTTAGACTGGTTAATTTACAAGAGGTTTAATTGGCTCATAGTTCTGCAGTTTGTACAGGAGGCATAGCACCAGCATCTGCTTCTGGGGAGGCCTTAGGAAGTTTTTGCTTAGGAAGGCAAAGCAGGAGCTTGCATGTCACATGGCATAAGCAGGAGCAAGACAGAGTGGGAGGGAGTGCCACACTTTACAACAACCAGATCTTGTGAGAACTCACTATCTGAGTGAAAAGTCACTATCTAAACTCACTAAGGACAGCACCAATCCATGAGGGATCCTCCCCCATGACCCAAACTCCTCTCCTCAGGCCTCATCTCCAACATTGGGGATTACAGTGCAACCTCAGATTTTGTGGGGACATAAACTCAAACTATATCAGGGAGATACTCTGAGGCTACGCAAATATCTCTTTTTTTCCTTTAGGATTTGCACACTAATTTTAGCATGCATCGATAGATCTAACATGCAGCAATTATTACTGTAGTGTTCTAATGGTGACTTCTATTTCTCTCATTCTTTATACATTTATTAATTGGAATTATTCCATGCAAAAGATTTGTCACTTCTTTCCCAGTAGCTTGTTCATTTAATCATTTATTTATAAAAGTAAGGACTCATGGATATATATTTACAATGTAACAGGAAAGACACATCGCCTCTGTGATTTTCTTCCCCCCAATCCAAAATCATGAGATAACATGAGAGAAACTCAAACTGAGGGACATTCAATAAAATATCTGACCATTACTCTGAAAGTGCCAAGATCATGAAAGGCAAGGAGAGACCAAGAGACATCACAAATACAAGACTAAAGAGACATGAAAACAAAATGCAATGTGGTATCCTCAATTGAATCCTGAGACAGAAAAGAACATAAGCATAACAACTAGGAAGATCCAAATAAAGTTTGCATTTTAATTAATAGCATTGTATCAACGTTAATTTCTTAGTTGTCATAGATGCATCATTGTTATGTAAGATGGTTACATGAGGGAAGTTGGGTAAATGATATGTGAGAACTCTATGTACTATCCTTTCCACTTTTCTGTAAATGTAAAATTATTTTGAAGTAAAAGGCTTTAAAGAAACATAGGAATGGGCTGGGCGCGGTGGCTCACACCTGTAATCCCAACACTTTGAGAGGCCGACGCAGGCGGATCCTGAGGTCAGGAGATGGAGACCATCCTGGCCAACATGGTGAAACCCCGTTTCTACTAAAAATACAAAAATTAGCTGGGCGTGGTGGATCATGCCTGTAATACCAGCTACTCACGAGGCTGAGGCAGGAGAATCGCTTGAACCAGGGAGTCGGAGGTTACAGTGAGCCGAGATCGCAACACTGCACTCCAGCCTGGCGACAGAGAGAGACTCTGCCTCAAAAAAAAAAAAAAAGAAAAAGAAATATAAGAATTTAAAATGGGAGTGACAATTTTCCCTTCACAAAGTTTTTTGAAAGGCAAATAAGTTAACATGTAAAGTGCTTAGAAAATTGTCTTTGCCATGGTAAGCACTATGTAATAATTTATTATTATTATTTTGTTAAATACCTAATATAGGTAAAGAGCTTTACATACATAATTTTCTTTATTCTTTGAAGTAATCCTTGAGATTTTTTTTTCTCCTATTCTAGACCTAGAAGCTTAGAGAACTTAAGACCCTGAAGGTTCCAAAGATTGATGGCTAGTAAGAGGAGAAGCTATATTTTAAATGTGATCCTCTCTGAATCTAAAGAAAGCCTTCTTTCTCCACACACATGCTGTCTTCCTGGAGAATGTGTGAGGCTGTTATGTATTATGGATCAGTTTGTAAAACTTTTCACACTGCTCTAAATAGTTTTGGGAGTCTGATGGAGAAGGAATTTTTAAGCAGTGAGTAAAATTCATATAGTATTGCTTTACGTGTAGGAGATAATGGCGGATTGAGTGATTGCAAATATTTATACTTCCATAACATTCTTAGATGTGATCTCCTTAGTTGTCTTTGTGTTCAATGGTAAAATAAATGCAAAAGCATTTTATATAAGGTCCTCAACCAAACAGAACTTGGGAACCAGTTTTTTTGTTTGTTTTTGTTTTTGAGACAGGGTCTTGCTTGGTCACCCAGGCCAGAGTGCAGTGGCGTGATCTTGGCTCACTGCAAACTCCGCTTCCTGGGTTCAAGCAATTCTCGTGCCTCAGCTTCCCAAGTAGCTGGAATTACAGGCGTGCACCAACACACCTGGCTAATTTTTGTGTTTTTAGTAGAGACAGGGTTTTTCCATGTTGGTCAGGCTGGTCTCGAACTCCTGACCTCAAGTGTTCCATCTGCCTCCGCCCCCTAAAGTGCTGGGGTTACAGGGATGAGCCACTATGCCTGGCTGGGAATCAGTTCTTAACAAAAGCATAGCTAAATGACCTCTAGTAATGTCACAGATCTACAGTCAGTGAATTCATTTGATCATCATTATCCTTATCCCCAATGACCTTGTAAAATATTAACGAAAAACCAGGAGATTTTTATTAATCACTGCATTCTAGAATTCACACTTTAATGTTTCTGAAATCATGATGCTGGTTACAGTCAATATGCATATTTCAGTGTTTCCTTTTTCCCTAAAATTATCTGTTATTTTTCAAAATAATGGCAAGAATGAATATCAGTGACACCACCAAGTTTGAGGAAAAGATAGTTTGTATTATCGTAATTCTTCTCTCCATCATCATCCTTCCTGTGTTTCTATCAAAGCTGAAAATAAATAACTTCACCATCCTATCCTTCTCACATTTTGAAACTCCTAAAGTCCCCATAGCAATCTTCTTTTTCTCCTTCATCCACCAAATGGTCAGGGTAAAAGCTTTGTCTGTAACTAAAATAGGTGATAGACTTTGATGTCACAATTTCAGTGTCAGGAGAATGGCTCTCCATCCCAAGAATGAACTCTCCCACCTACAGGCTGCTACCTGGAGTTGCATATTTAGAGATTTGAGGTAGTGTGCTGTGGTTCAAAAGCGCAAGCCTGAGTAAAGGGGACTGAGCTTTAAATGCCCGTTGCTCCTCTTACCAGCCATATGGCATCAAGCAAGTTACTTAACTACTTGGAATCTCAATATCCTCATCCATGAAATGAAGATATTTATAAACATCTCTTACAGTTGTTACTAGGACTAAATAAGATAACAAATATGGAATGATTGGTGCAGTGCCTGATATATTGTGAGCACTATGCAACTGTTAGTGCCATTTAATTCAGTTGGATGCAATTGAAATGAGCATGTGTATGCATACAAAAAACATATTTTAAATATGTTGGAAGCTAGCTTTGGAAACAAATTTTGTAACAACGCTCAAAATTATTTGAACTCTACAACTAAAGTGGAACAAACCAAAAAAGTTCAAATTATAAATATTGATCCTTGATGATTTTTAGTATACATGAATCAACATATGTCTTTACTATTCGATGACATGAATTATTCAGAATATATTGATAGAACAGATTTGAAATAAATACGGATGTCCAATGAACAATTTCTTGAGGATTTCAAAAAATGGCTTTAATTGGAGCAAAATCCTTTCTCTTAGAATTAAAATCCCAACACAGAGAGGACTTCTACCAAGGAGGGAACTTTATTATTTGAAATAAACAATAATGGTATTTACTGTTGCTGTTGGATTTAATAGTAAAAATAATATAGTTACATATATTCAGAGCCTGGGAGTGTTCTGAGTTAATTGGAATAGTAATTCATTTAATTAATCATGTTAACTCTAAGTGACAGATATTTCCCCCATTTTAAAGTTGAAAAAAATGAGGAATAGACAGGTTAATAATTTGCCCAAGCTAGAAAGTAGGGTAGAAAAAGTCAAAACCTGGCAGTCCAATTCCAGGGTCCACATCTCAACTACTAGGCTATAAGGAGGAATTGTTAGGTCCTAAATATGTGTAGGAAATGTCCCTTGATAGTTCTGTCCATGACATAGTATATCATATTGTAATATTGAAACAGTAGAACTAGATCATGTCTCAGCAACATGTGTTTTTGAGTGCAAAATTGAAAAAGATTAAGAGACTGAAAATTTCTCCTTGAGACCACAAGAGAGAAGACAGATCAAGAAGGATTTAATGTCACTAACAGAGAATTAAACTTTATGATGGGGTGGGTAATGTGTAGAAGAGATCTACTGACTCAGTGGTCACTGTAGTCATAAATCAATGTCTGAATCCCCATTGATTCACTTTTCCAGGTGGCTGACAGAAATGCACAAACACATACACACACACATCCTGGTTAGAGAAGGCCAGTCTCTTCTCTTGGTCAATTTTACAAATTCCTGAATTGCCATTAATTGTAGCATAATCAGTTGCTTCCTTGTCTGCTTATAGCTGACAAGTGGTAAAACCAAATTTTGAACCCATTTGTATCTGTCTTCAAAGGTATTTTTAGGAACCATTATGTTTTGTGAGTTAATTGATTCCCAATCCTAGATCCTCTGAGTAACCGACTCTTTCTAGAAGCTTTAAGTAGACAAAGAAGCAGCTTATGCATTTTATTAAATAAGATAATAAATGCAATAGATATCTTTAATAAGATTAATAATAAGGATGTTTTTAATAAGATAAATAAAATGCAATAGAAGTCATATATTTTATCTCTTTCCTCTGACTTTTAGTTCCTTTTCTGTAAATTGGAATAAGAATATCTGTCTCTCAAGTTTATTATCAGGATTAATTATGAAAATCTTTATAAAGCACTTAGTATCTGACACATTGTAGATAGTATATTAAAATATGTAGTATTATTATTGTTTTTGTTCTCAGTACCATTAGACAGTATTGACATGTATTTGTTTGAAACACGAGCTCTTTTCAACTAGCTGGTTACTGCTTTATTTCATACAATAATAGTAACCTGGAACTACCAAATTAAACATTTCTTAAACTTAATCCCCAGGAATTACTCTTGACTTCCCTAAAGAAGCCTTATTTTGACTATCGTATTTACACTGATCAAAAAAAAAAAAAGAGCTCTAGACATCCACTGAGACTGGCAGAATGCATACTGTCTTGAACATCAGTGGAGTTTGTTTGATAGTATTTCAAAGTCATGGTGTAGTTGTGGTACAAATATGAAAGGTGGGCAAACTATAATGCATCCTATGGGGGTGAATTAGAAATTGTGACATTAGGTCAGGCGCGGTGGTGGCTCATGCCTGTAATCTCAGCACTTTGGGAGGCCGAAGTGGGCAGATCACCTGAGGTCAGGAGTTCAAGACCAGCCTGGCCAACATAGTGAAACCCCGTCTCTACCAAACATACAAAAAAATTGAGCCAGATGTGATGGTGCACACCTGTAATCTCAGCTACTCAAAAACTGAGGCACGAGAATTGCTTGAACCCAGGAGGCAGAGGTTGCAGTGAGACGAGATTGCACTATTGCACTACAGCCTGGGCAACAGAGTGAGACTCTGTCTCAAAAAAAAAAAAAAAAAAATGGCAACGTTGGTGATTGCCCATGATTTTAAATAAATAGAGATAGAGAAATACGTGTGTGTAAGTTGCTTATTTATTCATTCTCTACCTCTATCCACTGACAGGGCCTGTGAAAAACGATAATTCAATAGCAATGAGTACACCTAATTCAAGATTGTGGTTTCTTCTCTAAATGGAACAAGAACACCTTAAACAATAGATGATTCCAGCACTGGAGTAGAGTAAGTACATGATAAACACAGAGTATTGTTTTGTACCAGAAATTCAGGGAAGTGTTTAAGAAGTAATGCGAACATGTCAAAAGGACATGAAGGCCAGACATAAGGTTCTCCAGCTGGCCTAAGAGAGGATGATGTAAGAATGAATAATGATAGTAATGGATTATATCCGATTTAATAAAATATGAAATAAGTCTATAAATAGTTAATAAGTTGAAAGTTTGATGAAGAACAAGATATTTACATAATTTCAAAGTGTCTCCCTATAAACTGCTTAGTAATTATAAATTGGAAAAGAGTGAATTTACATTGGAGCAGCCCAGAAGGTACTACCTTAACTAACTGATCTAATTTAACATTAACAGTAATAGGACAAACAAAAATTGAGCACTACTTTAAAGGGTGCAATGAAAGGAACAAGCCTGCCAAAAATGTGTGAACTAAATCTAACCATTTGAAACACTGGACAAACCCAGATTAAGGGATATTCTACAAAATAATCTACCTGTAATCTTCAAAAGTGTCAAGGTTACAATAATTAAGGAAAGAGTAAGAAAAACTGTTCCAGACTGGAGACTAAAGAGACACAAAAATTGAATGCAGTGCCTCATTCTGAACAGGATTCCTCTACCATATAGAACATAATGGAGATATTTGCCAAATGTGAATGAGGTCTGAGGGTTGGATATAATATGATAATATAATTTTCTGATTCTGATGGTTGGGTTGAGACCCTGTAGGAGAATGGCCTTATTTGCACAAAATGCCTCCCAAAGTCTTTAAGAGAAATGGGACACCAAGTCGGCAGCCTATTCTATATTCATTCAGAGAGAATAAAATTATTTGTACTGTACTTCCAGGTTTTCTATATATTTATAATTATTACAATACTTAAAAAACCAAAAAGAGATTTTTTAAGTCAATAACATGCTTTTTAAAATAACTAAATTAAAGAGATGGCTGTGATTGTTAATTTCATGTATTAACTTGATTAGGTCATGGTACTCAGATATTTAGTCAAACATTATCCTAGATATGTCTGTGAAGGCATGTTTTAGATAAGATTAGCATTAAGTCAGTAAACTTTAAGTTAAGCAGATTACCCTATAACGTGGTCGGGCTTTGTCCAATCTGTTAAGGGCTTTAATAGAGAAAAGACTGACCAACCCAGATGAGGCAGGGAGAATTCTGCCAGTAGACTGCCACCAAACTCAAACTGCAACTCTCTCTCTTTCTCTCTCCCTCCTCCCTTCTCTCTTTCTCTCTCTCTCTCTATATATATATATTCTCTCTCTCTGTACATATATATATAAAATATATATACATATATGTAATATATCTAGAGAATATATACGAAAATATTATTCATATATGTATAAAAATTGTATTATATATAAATTATGTGTATATCTATATCCACACTATCTTAACAAAGTGATCTAATTTATCATTAATAGTAATAGTAATAGAACAAATAATACATTCTGTTGATTCTGTTTCCCTAATACATCTGACTTATATACTGCAATTCTTTTTTGAAATAATATTATTACATGAGAATTCACACTTCTTATTGAATGAACTTTAAAATATGCAAGACAAGATAGAAAATTGAAATTTTTATATGAATTAGCTCATTGATTAAATATTGACTCCAGTTTTTGTAAAATGTTCTAAGATCCAAACCACACACATTATGTTTTTAAGATCCAGTTTTTAGGATGCCAGTTTGCCTCCTCTGCTCTGCGGTTATCATACTGAGAGCTTTGCAAGCCTTGGGTGCACCATAGCTGGAGAGTTGGGAATAAAAGCCTTTGGCCAGGGTTCAGGCATGACACAACAGCTTCACTCTGAGTAGTTCTGTTTTGTATGTTTTCTGTATTAGTTTTCTACATGAGATTTCCTTTGACAGAAGAGGTTCAATGCAGAATTTTTAAGAGGTTAGAAAATTACTGCTCTAAAGAACCAGCATTAAACTATTTTAAAATGGCAAAACATCATCACAGAGATGCTCTAAATCATTCTCTTGCTCAGCATCCACCCTCGCAAGTACCACTTTTCATCCTGTCACCATAAAATGTGAGAGTCCCACAGCAGGGCCATCTCCTATCACATAAAGAGAACTTTGTCAAAGCTTTCAGAACCTTGAGTCCTGGGAAGGCTAGAGTCTTGTTGTTTGTATGTGCTGAGATCAAATGAAAATCAAAAATCAGTGAATAGTTACTGGGAATCTCAACTGTGCAGTGGTGTCTAGGTGATCTCTTCTCTCCATCTTTTTCTTTTGATTCCTTCTCCATAATCCCAGTCATGTACCTCACCAGTTACTACTTAGATCCTTTCCATATTCTTAAGTTGTTGGAGGGGCAATAAACAAGATTCTAAACTATCAGGGTCTAAGAAGTCTTCTTAGTTATAGAGGAGGCTTTGGGACATGGATCTAGGGAAAGTGAGTATGGCAGTATGGTCTCAGGATCCCAAAGGAGGTCAGTACTGAGACATTATATCAAGAGGACAGTCCAAAGATCAAGGCAGCCTCACAAATTTAGGAGTCAAGTATCCTGATTAGTGTGTCTTACGAGTGATTTGCCACTTGTGTCAGGATACTGGAAAACATGCTAAGAACACAGAATGCAGACTCTACAGTCAGGTGGGGGTTAAGGTGGGCATTAGAACGCCAACCAAGTATTTGGAGGTTATGTTGTGAACCCCAACTCTAGAAAACTGGAAATCTACTCTAGAAAATATGACAGTCTATGGACATGGAGAGGTAAAGATCCAGTCTATAGGACTGACCTGACCCAGGAGGTGGGAAATGTGATTGGGTGGGAGCCATGTGTCTATTCATGACTTATTCAACTCTGCGGTCTCGTCAGGTTGTCAGTAATAGATTCTGGTAAATCATGAGGGAATGGAAAAGCATATGGAATTCAACAGGTAATGGTTTTGCCATCAAATCTCTAGAAAGATCAAGGAGTGGAAAATGTGACTCTATTCAAGTCCTTACCAAACAGCTCAGTCTGAGCTGTCAAGGCTGGCAATCTTAATTGACCTTCCAACTCAGTGGAGCAAAACGGTAGAAAACAAACCAGGAGCTAAGTGAGTAGCCTCTGACAACACTTTTTCCTATAGCATTAGTCGTGCAACTAGCTTTTAATACTTTTTAGAGCAAGTCTCATTTCTCCAGAGGAATGGGAAGCCCTTGAGCAAGGATAGACCGCTGCCTTCTTCATTATTAGTGCCTATCACTGCAACCCACAGGTAGGGGCCTTCCACTCAATCTTTACTCCCTCCCAAGCAGCAGCATGATCCTGTTATTGTTCTAGTTAAAGATATGTAATGGCTCTCAATCAGTGCACATCTCAACTTCTCATCCTGGCCTCGGCTCTCCTCTCCCCTTGCATCCTACACTTGAGCCATGCAAACTACTCATAGTTTCCCACGTTCAACAGGCCAGCAATAATTATATTACTTCGCAAGCTCAGATACACAAGAAATATCCTTCTTTGTACTCTTTAAATTAAAATAAATCTAACTTTGCACCCATGTTGCCAGGTTGAAGACAAATTCACTCAGTCATTGTGGGCTCTCACTCCACCCAACTCCTATGTTAAGCAGAGCATTCAGAGAGACTCCTGTCCTCCATACTGGTCACTGTTAGTCTCTGTTGATGTGCTCATTGTCCAAGCCAAGGAGGTTTGCAGACCGCCAACTTCCCTGTAGGTTGATTGATTGCTTGATTTATTAGAAATAGAAGCAATTGTTGTGAGGGATGGGGTACCAAACATAAATAAGATATAAATGAATTCCTCAATAAATTATGCTTCTTCACTCTCAGTATTCTATCAGGGAAATACTCTCCTTTCTTCCTGGTAATTTTTTCTCTCCTTCAGAAACCAACTCAAATATCTCCTTTTCAGTGAAACTGTCCTAGTTTTTTCTCCCTACCAAAATGCATAGCTCCCTCTTCTGATCCGTCAGCACCTGATACCAGCCTTTACTGTAGCGCTTACCCAGCTGTCCTGTGTTTTTATTGATCACGTCCCTATTTTTCCCCACACATTGTTAGTTTCCCAAAGGTAGAAATTATGTGTTATTTTTATATCCCAGGTCTTTAGTAGAATCCATGGAAAGTGATTAATGTCCAGTAATGAATAAATGGAGTTCAAATAAATTTCTCTATACTTATTAATTTTATTTATTTATTTATTTATTTTTTTTTTTTGAGATGGAGTCTCACTCTCTTGCCCAGGCTGGAGTGCAGTGGTGTGATCTTGGCTCACTGCAACCTCCACCTCCCAGGTTCAAGCGATTCTCCTGCCTCAGCTTCCCGAGTAGCTGAGACTACAGGCATGCGCCACCACGCCCGGCTAATTTTTGTATTTTTAGTAGAGACAGGATTTCACCATGTTAGTCAGGATGGTCTTGATCTCCTGACTTGGTGATCCACCTGCCTCAGCCTCCCACAGTGCTGGGATTACAGGCGTGAGCCACCACGCTTGGCCTGATTTCATTTCATTTGATCATGAGTGTGTGTGTGTGTGTGTGTGTGTGTGTCTGTCTGTGCCTGTGTGTTTGGGGCAACCACATACAATATACATTCTAAGGAAATAGTTTTCATTTGTTTTATTTCCAATCTAGGTTAGAGTAGAACCACTATCTAAGAGATAGCCATGAACTACCCTGAAGGACCAGCTCTAACCCAGAGGAAAGCAACTTCCTCCAAAAGGGCAGAGTAGCTTTCATATAGAAGACACAACTCCTTTCTCATGAAGAACATTTTAATTAATGCTTCCTACTAGGCAACGATCTTCAGTTGGATTCCTCAAAAGAAGACCCTGAGATAAGGATTTGTATTCAAGTGATTTATTAAATCAGTTTGAGGAAAAACTAGTAAGTAAGGAAAGCAAAAAGCAAAAGGAAGCAACAGTGCAATTTCACACAAAGTTTTCAGAGCTGAAACTCAATCTGATCTAACAGAGAGACCCTAGAAGTATGGAAGTACAAATTATGTCTCAGCACTATTGCAACCTAAGGCAAAGAGCTGGGCTTTTAAACCTCCTCACCCATAGGTATTCATTGGCTAAGGATCACCCCTAGAAATGAGTAGGGTGAGGTATAAATTCCCAGGCACTGCCCACTTTTTATACTTGAGGGGCAAAGTGGTTCCAGTAGCCTGAGAGTAGCCTCCAAAGTGGAGCCACTGGTATAGGTCACTGACGTCAAAAGCCACAGAAGCCAAGACAGGTGCCGCAAACAGTAGGAAAGATCTGTTTTGGGACAAACATTGAGTGTTCAATCAAGGAGCCCCACTGCCTTTGAGCCACAGTGCTGGACCTCTTTACACAGGCTCTGAGAGTTTACAGAGACATTTATCCCATTATCAGCAATCATCCTCTGCCCACAACAGATTTGTGTCAGTGTCATGCAAACATAATCATCAAATATCCTAAAGTGGTTATTATTCTTAGACATCAGGTTTTGTACAAAGCCAGAATACATGGCACATTGCTTAAGACATATTTGATAGTGGAGAGAGAGAGATAAAAATCTAAGAGGAAAAAAAAAAACCCTCAACATCTTTGTGTTTCTATTTTGCCCATCTTTAAGTGGGGAAAAATAACATCATTTTGAACTATCGTAAGGATTAAATATATGTAACAATGACCTATGAAAAATACTTGGTAAAACATATCTACTTACTACATGATGGCCTACTGATGGTCTTGTTTTGTTTGGTTTGGTTTGGTTTGGTTTGGTTTCTGCTTCATTCACTACAGAAGAGGCATTTAGTGCAGTGATTGCCAGTCTTTTATTAAGCAAATGAGTAAATGAACAAATGAATTAAATTATTAACACTACAGACATTCATCTATCTTCCAAAAACTTAATGAGCACAGATCAGTGTACTAGAGAGGATTCAGAATCACATTAAACAGCCCACACTTTGAGGGGCTTATAGTATAATAAGATGAAATGTCAATAGCTTTGATATTTATTACAATCACATGATCAAGGAAGAAGTGTCAAATGTCTTAAGAAATTATTATAGAACCAATGAAAGACATGAGAAGACCAGGATAGAGGTTGGAGATGAGAGATGGCTTAAGGGAAAATAAAGGACATTTTAACTGGGCATGAGGAAGAAGTAGCATAGCCTTCAACATTCAACAATATTTGAGTTGTTGTTCTGTGACAGCCGTGCAAAAATAGACATAACCCCTGTTCTCATGGAGCTTTCATCTCAAACAGAAGGCTAGTGACAAAGAGGGGATGAACAGATAAGTTAATAATAAATACATACTAATCAAGTGGCGATCACTGCTATGGAGAAAAATAAAACAGAGAAAGGAATGGAAGAGAAGGCAGCATTTCTGATACATTAACAGGCCAAGGAGAGAGCAAGTCTTGCAAATATCTAGGAGAAAAGCATTTAAACAAGAGGGAGCAACAACATTGAAGACCCAGGAAGAGGAGCAGGTTGGTAGATTTGAGGATTAACAAAGAGGCTAGGGTGGCTGGAATTGAATGGCAGAAGATGTGCTCAGAGGGATGTTGGGGAGATCACGAGGTTGAAGAAGTGGAGAAAATGCATTTTAGGTAAAAAAAAAAAAAGTCACAAAGCACCCCCGCCTGCATTAAATGTAGGACATGAGTAGGAATATCAAGCCAATCTGTCATGTTATACTGCCACCAGCAAGGGCAGTAGGCCCACATCACGCCATTTAAAATCTCTTGTAGGAGTAAGGGGTTGTATAGGAGAGTCTGGCTTCTCTTCACTAACTTCACTCACTGACAGGCTGTTCTTTCCTAAATCTTTCCTGTCACCTGCCTCTTCAGGAAGACTAGCATCCCTGGGCTTGTGACCCAAGTAGGTGGGTATCTTGGATAGGAGAACACATCTAATGGTGACATTTCACTGGCAGTACTGCCTTTATCTTCACCACTTAATGCTGTGTAAGATCTGCATTTTCAGAGAAAAAGAGTTGGTAGGGAACATATTGGCCCATGTTATTTTTGGTGGTCCCATTATTCATCATCCCTTAGCTTGCCTCTGCTGACATGTGTGACAGCTAAATGGTAGTTTTCAGGGGGTCCTTGTGATGCTTAGGAATGACTTAAAAGCAATGAGGGGACCATGAACTTGGCTATTAGGCTAGACTTATTGCCAGCATATGGTATCCAAAGGTACCCAAGTCCCTTTATGACAGCTGGAAGAATTCTGTGTCAGGACACTGGATTTTATTGGCACAAATGAATTATGCTAACTGTGCCAGGGGTTTCTGAGTTATGGAGATGGACTAGCTGGCCCCACAATTACTTCCTATATATCTCATTTTGGGAAATATGAATACTTTTACCCAATATTCAGTTTCAAGGGAATATGTTGTCTTGTTCATGAAAAGGACCATCTGATAGGATGATAAAGACCTTATAATCTGCCCTGTCATGCCCAACTTGATTTCTCAGGTCTAACTTTGTTTCCAAATCAGAGAGCAAGACATCAAACAAGAAAGTTAGGGGAAGAAAAAAGCTCTAGATACCTACCTCTAGAAATCAGTAAAAGGAAAACAGCCATTAGCACTAACATGTTACATTGGTATAGGGCTTTGTCATTTACAATGTATGTGCGTGTGTGTGTGTGTTTAAAATTAGCTTTATTCCTCTGATTATCACAGTCACTCATCGGGATACGTGTCGGCCAAAAAGCACTACCATTTTAAAGATAAAAAGCAAACAAATATACAAACCATCAAACAAAAAGAAAATCTGAGGTCTAGTGGTACCATGAGTATTTCACCAAAGGTGAAAATTGGCAAAACCAAGTTCTGTCACTTTAATACTGACCACGAAATTTGCTAGAGAGATTGTCTAGTAATGGCCTGCTCTGCTTGTATGTGAACATATTGAGACACAGAGATGCGCCATCTAGTTCCCTTCAGGGAAAAATTTGTTTGCCAGCTGTGGGGAGTACAGTCAACAGACGGCTTCCACCTGTAAGCATCAGTGATCTGCCTTACCTGCAGAAAGCCATCCTGCCAAGATCATATTCTTGCTGGGTCAACCCAGCATATGATGACTGAGTGAAGCAAAAGTATAAATGTCAACTCTAGAGCTACCCATTGGGTATGTTTTTGTCAAGCCCGCATCACAATTTGACTTTTCCCTCTACCAAACCCCACTTTTTCTTTCACAGGTGTTAATCCATAATAAGAATTTACACCCAAAATTCTAGTGGCTGCTTCCTTTGAACCCAACCTATAGCAGTCATTACTACGAGTAACCCCCTAAAAGGGCGGTAAGATGGGATTTTGGAGGCAAATTGCTCACACCTGGCTGATAATGAGGACCCCCCCCCGCCCCGCCCCACCACCGCCATTGCTGGTAGCAGGTAAAGCACAGGCAGCCTTTAGCAGAAAGTGATGGTCCAATTTTTAAAATTTTCACCAGCCCGGAGGAGCCAAGATGGCTGAATAGGAACAGCTCCGGTCTACAGCTCCCAGCTCGAGCGACGCAGAAGACGGGTGATTTCTGCATTTCCATCTGAGGTACCGTGTTCATCTCACTAGGGAGTGCCAGACAGTGGGCGCAGGTCAGTGGGTGAGCGCACCGTGCGCCAGCCGAAGCAGGGGCGAGGCATTGCCTCACTCGGGAAGCGCAAGGGGTCAGGGAGTTCCCTTTCCAGGGGTGACAGACGGCACCTGGAAAATCGGGCCACTCCCACCCGAATACTGTGCTTTTCCGAAGGGCTTAGGAAACGGTGCCCCAGGAGAGTATAGCCCGCACCTGGCTCAGAGGGTCCTACGCCCACGGAGTCTCGCTGATTGCTAGCACAGCAGTCTGAGATCAAACAGCAAGTCGGCAGCGTGGCTGGGGGAGGGGCGCTAGCCATTGCCCAGGCTCGCTTAGGTAAACAAAGCAGCCTGGAAGTTTGAACTGGGTGGAGCCCACCACAGCTCAAGGAGGCCTGCCTGCCTCTGTAGGCTCCACCTCTGGGGGCAGGGCACAGACAAACAAAAAGACAGCAGTAACCTCTGCAGACTTAAATGTCCCTGTCTGACAGCTGTGAGGAGAGCAGTGGTTCTCCCAGCACGCAACTGGAGATCTGAGAACGGGCTGACTGCCTCCTCAAGTGGGTCCCTGACCCCTGACCCCTGAGCAGCCTAACTGGGAGGCACCCCCCAGCAGGGGCAGACTGACACCTCACACGGCCGGCCAGGTACTCCAACAGACCTGCAGCTGAGGGTTCTGTCTGTTAGAAGGGAAACTAACAGAAAGGCCATCCACACCAAAAACCCATCTGTACATCACCATCATCAAAGACCAAAAGTAGATAAAACCACAAAGATGGGGAAAAAACAGAGCAGAAAAACTGGAAACTCTAAAAAGCAGAGTACCTCTCCTCCTCCAAAGGAACGCAGTTCCTCACCAGCAACGGAACAAAGCTGGACGGAGAATGACTTTGACGAGCTGAGAGAAGAAGGCTTCAGACGATCAAATTACTCCGAGCTACGGGAGGATATTCAAACCAAAGGCAAAGAAGTTGAAAACTTTGAAAAAAATTTAGAAGAATGTATAACTAGAATAACCAATACAGAGAAGTGCTTAAAGGAGCTGATGGAGCTGAAAACCAAGGCTCGAGAACTACGTGAAGAATGCAGAAGCCTCAGGAGCCGATGCGATCAAATGGAAGAAAGGGTATCAGCCCTGGAAGATGAAATGAATGAAATGAAGCGAGAAGGGAAGTTTAGAGAAAAAGGAATAAAAAGAAACGAGCAAAGCCTCCAAGAAATGTGGGACTATGTGAAAAGACCAAATCTACGTCTGATTGGTGTACCTGAAAGTGATGGGGAGAACGGAAACAAGTTGGAAAACACTCTGCAGGATATTATCCAGGAGAACTTCCCCAATCTAGCAAGGCAGGCCAACATTCAGATTCAGGAAATACAGAGAACGCCACAAAGATACTCCTCGAGAAGAGCAACTCCAAGACACATAATTGTCAGATTCACCAAAGTTGAAATGAAGGAAAAAATGTTAAGGGCAGCCAGAGAGAAAGGTCGGGTTACCATCAAAGGGAAGCCCATCAGACTAACAGCGGATCTCTCGGCAGAAACCCTACAAGCCAGAAGAGAGTGGGGGCCAATATTCAACATTCTTAAAGAAAAGAATTTTCAACCCAGAATTTCATATCCTGCCAAACTAAGCTTCATAAGTGAAGGAGAAATAAAATACTTTACAGACAAGCAAATGCTGAGAGATTTTGTCACCACCAGGCCTGCCCTAAAAGAGCTCCTGAAGGAAGCGCTAAACATGGAAAGGCACAACCGGTACCAGCCACTGCAAAATCATACTGAAATGTAAAGACCATCAAGACTAGGAAGAGACTGCATCAACTAACGAGCAAAATAACCAGCTAACATCATAATGACAGGATCAGATTCACACATAACAATATTAACTTTAAATGTAAATGGACTAAATGCTCCAATTAAAAGACACAGACTGGCAAATTGGATAAAGACTCAAGACCCATCAATGTGCTGTATTCAGGAAACCCATCTCATGTGCAGAGACACACATAGGCTCCAAATAAAAGGATGGAGGAAGATCTACCAAGCAAATGCAAAACAAAAAAAGGCAGGGGTTGCAATCCTAGTCTCTGATAAAACAGACTTTAAACCAACAAAGATCAAAAGAGACAAAGAAGGCCATTACATAATGGTAAAGGGATTAATTCAACAAGAAGAGCTAACTATCCTAAATATATATGCACCCAATACAGGAGCACCCAGATTCATAAAGCAAGTCCTGAGTGACCTACAAAGAGACTTAGACTCCCACACATTAATAATGGGAGACTTTAACACCCCACTGTCAACATTAGACAGATCAACGAGACAGAAAGTCAACAAGGATACCCAGGAATTGAACTCAGCTCTGCACCAAGCGGACCTAATAGACATCTACAGAACTCTCCACCCCAAATCAACAGAATATACATTTTTTTCAGCACCACACCACACCTATTCCAAAATTGACCACATACTTGGAAGTAAAGCTCTCCTCAATAAATGTAAAAGAACAGAAATTAAAACAAACTATCTCTCAGATCACAGTGCAATCAAGCTAGAACTCAGGATTAAGAATCTCACTCAAAACCGCTCAACTACATGGAAACTGAACAACCTGCTCCTGAATGACTACTGGGTACATAACAAAATGAAGGCAGAAATAAAGATGTTCTTTGAAACCAACGAGAACCAAGACACAACATACCAGAATCTCTGGGATGCATTCAAAGCACTGTGTAGAGGGAAATTTATAGCACTAAATGCCCACAAGAGAAAGCAGGAAAGATCCAAAATTGACACCCTAACATCACAATTAAAAGAACTACAAAAGCAAGAGCAAACACATTCAAAAGCTAGCAGAAGGCAAGAAATAACTAAAATCAGAGCAGAACTGGAGGAAATAGAGACACAAAAAACCCTTCAAAAAATCAATGAATCCAGGAGCTGGTTTTTTGAAAGGATCAACAAAATTGATAGACCGCTAGCAAGATTAATAAAGAAAAAAAGAGAGAAGAATCAAATAGATGCAATAAAAAATGATAAAGAGGATATCACCACCGATCCCACAGAAATACAAACTACCATCAGAGAATATTACAAACACCTCTACGCAAATAAACTAGAAAATCTAGAAGAAATGGATAAATTCCTCAACACATACACCCTCCCAAGACTAAACCAGGAAGAAGTTGAATCTCTGAATAGACCAATAACAGGAGCTGAAATTGTGGCAATAATCAACAGCTTACCAACCAAAAAGAGTCCAGGACCAGATGAGTTCACAGCCGAATTCTACCAGAGGTACAAGGAGGAGCTGGTATCATTCCTTCTGAAACTATTCCAATCAATAGAAAAAGAGGGAATCCTCCCTAACTCATTTTATGAGGCCAGCATCATCCTGATACCAAAGCCTGGCAGAGACACAACAAAAAAAGAGAATTTTAGACCAATATCCTTGATGAACATTGATGCAAAAATCCTCAATAAAATACTGGCAAACAGAATCCAGCACACATCAAAAAGCTTATCCACCATGATCAAGTGGGCTTCATCCCTGGGATGCAAGGCTGGTTCAATATATGCAAATCAATAAATGTAATCCAGCATATAAACAGAACCAAAGACAAAAACCACATGATTATCTCAATAGATGCAGAAAAGGCATTTGACAAAATTCAACAACCCTTCATGCTAAAAACTCTCAATAAATTAGGTATTGATGGGATGTATCTCAAAATAATAAGAGCTATTTATGACAAACCCACAGCCAATATCATACTGAATGGGCAAAAACTGGAAGCATTCCCTTTGAAAACTGGCACAAGACAGGGATGCCCTCTCTCACCACTTCTATTCAACATAGTGTTGGAAGTTCTGGCCAGGGCAATTAGGCAAGAGAAGGAAATCAAGGGTATTCAATTAGGAAAAGAGGAAGTCAAATTGTCCCTGTTTGCAGATGACATGATAGTATATCTAGAAAACCCCATTGTCTCAGCCCAAAATCTCCTTAAGCTGATAAGCAACTTCAGCAAAGTCTCAGGATACAAAATCAATGTACAAAAATCACAAGCATTCTTATACATCAATAACAGACAAACAGAGAGCCAAATCATGAGTGAACTCCCATTCACAATTGCTTCAAAGAGAATAAAATACCTAGGAATCCAACTTACAAGGGATGTGAAGGACCTCTTCAAGGAGAACTACAAACCACTGCTCAAGGAAATAAAAGAGGATACAAACAAATGGAAGAACATTCCACGCTCATGGGTAGGAAGAATCAATATCATGAAAATGGCCATCCTTCCCAAGGTAATTTACAGATTCAATGCCATCCCCATCAAGTTACCAATGACTTTCTTCACAGAATTGGAAAAAAGTACTTTAAAGTTCATATGGAACCAAAAAAGAGCCCGCATCGCCAAGTCAATCCTAAGCCAAAAAAACAAAGCTGGAGGCATCACGCTACCTGACTTCAAACTATACTACAAGGCTACAGTAACCAAAACAGCATGGTACTGGTACCAAAACAGAGATATAGATGAATGGAACAGAACAGAGCCGTCAGAAATAATGCCACATATCTACAACTATCTGATCTTTGACAAACCTGACAAAAAAAAGAAATGGGGAAAGGATTCCCTATTTAATAAATGGTGCTGGGAAAACTGGCTAGCCATATGTAGAAAGCTGAAACTGGATCCCTTCCTTACACCTTATACAAAAATCAATTCAAGATGGATTAAAGACTTAAATGTTAGACCTAAAACCATAAAAACCCTAGAAGAAAACCTAGGCAATACCATTGAGGACATAGGCATGGGCAAGGACTTCATGTCTAAAACACCAAAAGCAATGGCAACAAAAGCCAAAATTGACAAATGGGATCTAATTAAACTCAAGAGCTTCTGCACAGCAAAGGAAACTACCATCAGAGTGAACAGGCAACCTACAAAATGGGAGAAAATTTTCGCAACCTACTCATCTGACAAAGGGCTAATATCCAGAATCTACAATGAACTCCAACAAATTTACAAGAAAAAAACAAACAACCCCATCAAAAAGTGGGCTAAGGACATGAACAGACACTTCTCAAAAGAAGACATTTATGCAGCCAAAAAACACATGGAAAAATGCTCACCATCACTGGCCATCGGAGAAATGCAAATCAAAACCACAATGAGATACCATCTCACACCAGTTAGAATGGCAATCATTAAAAAGTCAGGAAACAACAGGTGCTGGAGAGGATGTGGAGAAATAGGAACACTTTTACACTGTTGGTGGGACTGTAAACTAGTTCAACCCTTGTGGAAGTCAGTGTGGCGATTCCTCAGGGATCTAGAACTAGAAATTCCATTCGACCCAGCCATCCCATTACTGGGTATATACCCAAAGGACTATAAATCATGCTGCTATAAAGACACATGCACACGTATGTTTATTGCAGCATTATTCACAATAGCAAAGACTTGGAACCAACCCAAATGTCCAACAATGATAGACTGGATTAAGAAAACGTGGCACATATACACCATGGAATACTACGCAGCCATAAAAAATGATGAGTTCATGTCCTTTGTAGGGACATGGATGAAATTGGAAATCATCATTCTCAGTAAACTATCGCAAGAAGAAAAAACCAAACACCGCATATTCTCACTCATAGGTGGGAATTGAACAATGAGAACACATGGACACAGGAAGGGGAACATCACACTTCAGGGACTGTTGTGGGGTGGGAGGAGGGGGGAGGGATAACATTGGGAGATATACCTAATGCTAGATGACGAGTTGGTGGGTGCAGCGCACCAGCATGGCACATGTATACATATGTAACTTACCTGCACATTGCGCACATGTACCATAGAGCCTAAAGTATAATAATAATAATAATAATAGTAATAAAAAAAAAAAAGAATTCCCATGGGTCAAATCAAGGGTCTGACAATAGTTAGAAAGACCACATGTGTATTTGCATAGGATTTGCGTATATCTACATAGGTTAGTCTCTTTGCAGTAGATTTCCAATTAAAATGTTATTATTTTGGCCTTGAAAAAAAAAAAAAAATTTCACCAGCACTAAATGGAAATGGTGCATTGGTGGAAGAATATAATTACCTGTCAATTAAAAGACATTAAGAAATTAGGAGCTCTAAAAAAAATATATTGAATATTATTGTGAAGCATGATTGATGTGCTCCAGAAATATAATGAACTGATGAGGGCCAATAACAAGCAATTGAAAGTCACCGGCAAATGCCAGTGGGTCTCTTTGTTTTCACGCAATTGAGCTCTCATCTGCAATGGGAGTATGGATAAATCTAAGTTAAGACTTAATAAGGCCAGTGTCTGAATTTCAAAGAAAGTTAAACACAATTAAGTCAGGTCTGTTATGCCAAGGTCAGGACCTAGATCAGAAAAACCTAAATGAAAATATCCTGGTGGAGGCCTCCAAAAATTTTATCTGCCCAGACTCTTCCGAGTCTTCTGTGTTTGCAGAAGTGCTTCAGCTTTCCCCAATAAGTATGGGCACTACATCCCTCCAAGTGGAAAGACAATGCCAGGCATCTCTCTCACAAGTGAACAGATGCATTCCTCTGGACTTTTCCTATACCTGTAGGCCTGTACCTAAAGGTTAAATCATAGCATAACCAAACTGGAAACATGTTGGGTCTAATATGGCAGGAAAGAGTCTACATGCCTAAGGAGCTGCACAACCTGGTTTCCAAGTGCTTATGGAACAGGATCCTCAGGATACTTAAACAAAGGTGCTAAGAACATGCAATTTGATAAGAGAGAGTTCATTGATTTTGAAGCATTCTCCTGATATAAAGAATCTGACAGCTGTCAAGGATCCCAAGAGATGGTGCAACATGCATAAACATCTTAAAAATTCTTGGACACAGGATAGCATTGACATTGAGACTCTGAGACCTAAAACATCATCATGGCCACAAAATTAAAGTGAAGACACATAGGACTCGGGTAATAAATGCAGTCCTAGACAATATCCATTTTATAGTGGTCATTTCTCCAGTTCATGTATGTAAAATTGGAATTAGTATCTTTGAAAATTAGCATACCCCCCACAATGGAATCATGGTCTATGGGAAAAAAAAGTATCATGTGGAGGTCTAGTGGAAACCTTGAAACATGCCCATCCCAAGGCAAAATAGTGAACTCAAGGCAATATAGCATCCTGGCAAGCAGAGAATGGCAAAGATTGGTGTCACCATTGAAGATCTAAAGGAGGCAGAGGCAGAAGTAGTGGTCCCCAGCATGTCTCCATTTGATTCTCTAGTGTGGAGCTGCAGAAACCAGATGCAGTCTCAATGATGATTACAGATTACTGCAAGTGCAATCAAATAGTATCTCCAATCACAGTGACAATGCCAGCTGTGGTATCTTTATTACAGAAAACAGAGTTTTCTTGTTTGTTGCTTGCTGGACACAGGAGCTCAAAATGCCCAGGTAGTAGCTATAGGTTATAATTAAATGGGACTCTTTTTAACAAGCATGTTCACATACCCTGTGAAAGAGGCAGAGAAGATTTTATTATTTCATCCATTTGTAAACTAAGACAAGCGCTAAAATGTAAGTCTTCTAATTACACATTCATACTTTTCCCCTCAGTTCCTGAAGCACACAAATTAAACACCATAGGTATTATACCTGCCTGCAAAGGCACACAAATATAAAAAAGACCAATAAATATTTTTAATATCATGCTAAATGCCCAAAATTTTATGCAAATCATAGCAGTGTTTTAGATGAAATTTTATTTTTTGACAATATTTAATAATTTTGCTTAAAATATTGTTGTTAGACTAATATTTGGTAATGAGATGCATTTTGAAGTTTTTCATTTTGAAGATTTTGAAGTTTTTCATTTAATTAGTCCTTTAGGCTATAGTAATAAGTTATTTGCAAACTTGCAAGTAAATCATTTCTGCCAACAATTAATGGAGAATAAATAAATATAATCCATTTTTCTGTATTTACACATTATATTTTTTCATTAAACATGAAAGTATTAGTTGCTTAGGTTTTTTAGTGCTAAAAAATGTTGACATTAGACTCTACAGTTTATACTACTTTGAATTTAAAATTTCTCCTATCAAAGACCGGTAAAGAGAATATAGTCTAAAAATAGACCCAAGACAAAAGGGGAATTTAGTATACCCATCTTTTATTAACAATGACATTTCAAATTACTGGAGGAAAAGATAGATTCTTTGGCATATGGTGTCAAGGCAAATAGCCACTTAGAAAAACATAAAGCTGGATAATGCTCCTTAGAGAATAACAAGATAAGCCAAAAATTTAAATGTGAAACATGTGTCTATTTTTATAATCGAAAGTTTTAATCACTTTATGTATTTAGAAAATATTGACTTCATTCTGTGACAAACATTGTCCTAAGTGCTAATACTGACATAATGAGCAAAAGAAATTTGAGTTTACCAATTTAACATCTAGTAGGAAAGGGAGCAATTAAAAATAACTACACAGGTATTTGTGCAATGATAGATAAACCAATGAATGAGAATACCAACTACAGAAAAAAGACACAAGAAAATAAATAACAAACATTGTATCAGAACTAAATGAAATAGAAACCAAAATAAAAATAAAAAGAAACAACAAAACAAGAAGTTGGTTGCTTGAAAAGATAAACAAAATTGATAACCACTAGCTAAAATAACAAGACCCAAGTAAACAAAATCAAAAATAAAAATGGAGACATTATAACTTATACCACAGAAATACAAAATATCATCAGAGACTCTTATGAATAACTGTACACTAACAAACGAGAAACCTAGAGGAAATGGATAAGTTCCTGGAAACATGCAACCTCTCATGATTGAACCAGGAAGAAATAGAAAACCTGAACAGACCAATAATGAGTAGCAAGACTGAATCAGTAATAAAAAATCTCCCAACACACACACAAAAGCCCAGGACCAGATGGATTTGGAGAGAATCCTTCCTAACTTTTCCTTAAAGCCAGTATCAGCCTAAAACCAAATTATCGCCCTAATACCAGGCAAGGACAAAACAAGTAAAGAAAACTACAGACAAATATCCCTGACGAACATATATGCAAAAATCCTCAAAAAAATTAGCAAACCAAATCCAACAGTACATAAAAAGATAATACACCAAAATCAAGTGGGTTTTATCCCAAGGATGCAAGGATGGTTCAACCTATATAAATCAATAAATGTGATTCACCATTTAAACAGAATTAAAAACAAAAATCATATGATCATCTCAACAGAGGCAGAAACCACACGATCATCTCAATAGATACGGAAAAAGCATTTGATAAAATTCAGCATCCCTTCATGAAACCCCCAACAAAGTATGTATAGAAGCAACATACCTCAAAAACCCCCAGCCAACATCATACCGAACAAAGGAAAGCTGAAAGCATTCCCTCTAAGATCTGCAACAGCAAAAGGTTGCCTACTTTCCCCACTCGTTCAACATAGTCCTGGAAGTCCTAGCAAGAGCAATCAGGCAAGAGAAAAAAAATAAATAGTATCCAAATTGGAAGAGAAGTCAAATTGTCCTTCATTGCTGATTATATGATCTAATACTAGAACACCCTAAAAAATTATCCAAAAATCTTTTAGATTTAATAAATAAATTCAGTAAAGTTTCAGGATACAATTTTAATGTACAAAAGTCAGTAGCATTGTTATACACCAATAACGATCAAGCTGAGAACTAAATCAAGAAGTCAATCCCATTTATGATAGCTACAAAAAATACCTAGGAATAAACTTAACCAAATAGGTGAACAATCTCTACAAGAAAAAACAAACAAACAAAAAAACCACTGATGAAAGAAATTATAGGGAACACATACCAATGGAAAAACAACCTGTGCTCGTGAATTGGAATAATTAATGTTACTAAAACAAACATACCTCCCAAAGGAATCTACAGATTCAATGCAATTTCTATCAAAATGCCAATGGCATTTTTTCACAGAATTAGAAATTACAATCCAAATATTCACATGGAACCAAAAAAAAGAGCCTAAGTAGCTAAAGCAATCCTATGAAAAAGAACAACTCTGAAGGCATCACATTACCGGATTTCTAATTATACTTCAAAACTATAGTAACCAAAGTATCATGGTACTGGTATAAAAATAGACACACAGATACATGGAACAGAATAGAGAACCCAGAAATAAAGGCACATACTTATTGACTACATGGATCTGATCTTTGATAAAGTCGACAAAAACATGCACTGGGGAAAGACCTATTCAATAAATGGTTCCGGGAAAATTGGATTGCCATATGCAGAAAAATGAAACTGAATTCCTATCTCTCACCTTATGCAAAATTAACTCAAGATAGATTAAATATTTGAATATAAAACCTGAAATTATAAAAATATTAGAAGAAAACCTATACAAACTGATATGGTTAGGCTTAGTATCCGCACTCAAATCTCATCTTGGATTGTAATCCCCATAATCCCATAATCCCTACACGTGTCCAGGCAGAGGCCAGGTAGAGGTAATTGAATCATGGGGGTGGTTTCCCCCATGATCTTCTCATAATAGTGAGTGAGTTCTCAGGATATCTGATGGTTTTATAGGGGACTTTTCCTTCTTTGCTCAGCACTTCTTCCTACCACCCTGTGAAGAAGGTGCCTTGCTTCCTTTTCACCTTCTGTCATAATTGTAAGTTTCCTGAGGCCTCCTCACCCATGCTGAACTGTGAACCAATTAAACCTCTTTCCTTTATAAATTACCTAATGTCAGGCAGTTCTTTGTAGCAGTATGAAAACAGAGTAATACACAAACTATTCTAGATATTGACTTAGGCAAATGATTCATGACTAAGACTTCAAAAGCAAATGCAATAAAAAATAAACACATGGGACTTAATTAAACTAAAAAGATTCTGCACAGCAAAATAAATAATCAACAGAGTGAATAGACAACCTACAGAATGACAGAAAATATTTGCAAACTATGCATCCTTCAAAGGACTAAACCCAGAACCTGCAAGAAACTCAAGCAACTCAACAACAATAACAAAAAGAAACAACCCTATTTAGAAGTAGGCAAAGGGCAGAAACAGATATTTCTTAAAATAATACATACGAATGGCCAACAAGCATATAAAAAATGCTCAACGTCACTAATTCAGAGAAATGAAAATTAAAATGGCAATGTGTTATCACCATTTTAATTACACCACTTAGAGTGTCTATTTTAAAAAGTCAAAAAATAAAAGTTATTGGTGAAGAGAAACGGGAATGCTCTTAGGCTGTGGATGGGAATTTAAATTTGTACAACATCTATGAAAAACAGAATGGAGATTTCTCAAAGAACTAAACATAGAATTAATATTCAACCCAGCAATCTCACTACTGGGTGTCTACACAAAAGAAATAATTAAGAAATCATTATATCAAAAAGATAGATGCATTTGGGTGTTTATAGCAGCACTATTCACAAGAGCAAAACTATAGAATCTGACTCCATTAAAGGATGACTAGATAGGTATCACAAAACATGAATGAATAGATGTACCAGGGTATGTATACCTAATACATGCCTAAAAAACACTTCTAGATATTGACCTAGGCAAAGAATTAGAAGAAAACCTAAAAAAGCTCTTCTAGATATTGACTTTTTTTTTTACCATGGTGTGTATATACCTACAAAAAAGTCAGTATCTAGAAGAGTTCTTTTAGGTATATATGTATGCACATATAGCATATATTATTTATATTTATATATTATAAAAATATATATTTATGACATATATTATATTTTATATATTATATGCATATATTATATATCATATGCATAGTATATAATATGTATTATTATATATAATTATATACAAATATATTATTGTATATATACATATATCTTATATGTGTATATAATATATAATATACACATGAATATATACATATTTATATATTACATATACATATAATATATACACATTATACAGTATATATTGTATATATTATAGTATATATTATATATTAATATATATTGATACAATAGAAAATATATTTTATATATACATATATACACATATAAAATATATACACATGTAACATTTATTTATGTGTATATATAATGTATATTTAACATATACATATAAATATATGTATCTTTATGTCTACATATTATGTATTTTATGTATTATGCTTAATATGTAAAATATATATTATAGGTGTATATATATTTTATGTTATGTAGTATTCCATGGTGTATATATATTTTAGACATATATATCATATGATATGATATGGAGCACTTCTTCCTACCGCCCTGTGAAGAAGGTGCCCTGCTTCCCTTTCACCTTCTGCAATATTTGTAAGTTTCCTGAGGCCTCCCCACCCATGCTGAACTGTGAATCAATTGATCATATGATATGATATATATGTCTAAAATATATATACACCATGGAATACTATTCATCCATAGAAAAGAATAAAATCATGTATTTTGCAGCAACATAGATGGAACTGGAGGCCGTCATCTTAGTGAAACTATTTAGAAACAGAAAGTCAAATACCACAGGTTTTCACTTATAAGTGGCAGTTAAATAATGTGGACACATGGAGATAGAGAGTGGAAAATTAGATACTGGAGACTTGAAAGGGTAAGACAGTGTGGGGTGGTGAGGAATGAGAAATTACTTAATGGGTACAATGTACACTATTCAGGTGTTGGTTACATTAAAAGCTCAGACTTCCCCACTACACAATGTAGCCACGTAACAAAACTGTGCTTATAGCCACTAAATTTTTACAAATAAAATACATTAATTAATAAAACAATAATTGAAATTAGCAACTTTGGCTGGGCAAAAGACATAGTTCAGTGAATGAGAAGACAAGCCACAGACTAAAAGAAAATATTTGTAAATCCTATTTCTTACAAATAACTTGTATTCTGAATAAAGGACTCCCAAAACTGAAAAATAAAAAATAAAAAAGCCCAAGTTTAAAAATAGGCAAATCTTGTCAATAGAAACTTTACCCAAATAGATATACAGGTAGCAAACAATATATGAAAAGATTCTCAAATAATATAGGACAAGATGCTCAATAGTATTAGTCATTAGAGAAAATTAAGTTAAAACATCAATGAGATACCACTGACACCACTTACAATGACTAAAAAACAAAATGAAAATACCTAGGCAAGGGTACTGGAACTCTCATGCATTACTGGTAGAAATGTAAATTGGTACAGCCTTCTGAAAAAACATTTGGCAGTTTCTTATAAGGTTAAATACACTCACCAGGTGATCCAGCTAACACACACCTAGGTATTTGCCCAAAAGAAATGAAAACTTACATTCACACAAAATGTGCACACAAAGGTTTATATTATAGCAGCTCTATTACCAATAGCAAAGCTTGGAAACAATACCCATGTCCTTCCACTGGTAAATGCATGACCAAATTATGATACAAAGGAGTAGTACTTATCCACTGAAAAATCAAACAAACAAACCAAAAAGTGTTTATTTACAAAACAACATGAATTAACCTCAAATGCATTTTGATAAGTAAAAGAACCTAAATCAAAAATGCTACATATTGTATGATTCCATTTATATGTCAAATCAGTAAGAAAAAGATAAACATAACATTTATTTTATTTTTTTTCCTTAGAAAGAAACATTTATTGGGGACTTAGGAATAGAAGCCATGTCTGTGTCTTGATCAGCAGCAAGACAAGATGGTGGATCTTCACACCACGACCCCCTCAGACCACAGATACAGACTGTACGGGAGGGGCACAGGTGCTTCAGAGGGAATGGGTAGGAATTTGCACTAAGGGCAGGATTTATGGTAAGTATGTGCTCTTACACAAGGAATAATAGATAATCTGGAAATCTTAGAGGTATTCCCAGAGCTGGGGTTAATCCAAAGCCAATCTGTTGGATTAGCATCCAAGATGGAGTCCCTTTGGCTTCCACACTGCACCTCCACCCACACTCCAATTTGGTTCTTTCAATCTCACATGCCCTCCTGTTCTGTGATGGTCCCTGAGCCTTTAGGAAGGGTGCTTGATATGGTAGAGGTTAAGCAGCAGTGCACTGGCAATGGAAAACCGATCAGGCCAGTGAAATTCCAAATGCAGTAGATTTACAGGCTGTTGAATCATCTCTAGTCTTCAAAATATCATGACTTTGGTTTTCACAGAAGTAAAACAATGAGAGTCACATAACATGAACAATTTGAATAGCAGAAAAATAATGTACACAACGATTACAATCAAAAGAAAATTTGTATGCCAGAACAACAACAACAAAGAACCTATTCCATTAAGGAACCAACTGAAATTATCATGAAGAAAATTAAAACCTGGTTCTTTTTTAGAGACTACCTGGAGCCAAGCAATAATTCAGGGTTAGCCCAAATTGTGGGCAAATAATCAAAACTCAAAACAATGGGCAGAGCTGGATTCTAAATTTTTCTCCCTTCAGGTTCCCCATTTCTACCAAGAATAAATCACAGTAGGAACAATTTATTTACAAAATAAATTTTAGTCTCATTATAATTTGCATCAAGTATAGCAAGAATAGTAGTCAGCCATATAGGCTCCTTTTAAGGTGGCTTTATTAGAACTTTTAGAAGGAATTTGAGATTTGACTTTTTAAAAGTCTTGAGGCCAGAAGCCAAGCCAAGTATCCACCATTAGACTGTGCTTATAACACCCGTACAAATTCCTCTCTTCTCAACGTCCCCAAATATCTTGAAGCTCCAGGGCCTGTTAGAAAGTGTTAATCTTTACTTACCACACATGTCAGGAATCTTGAAGGGAACCATTGAGACAATGTAACAGGCCAGTCTTTCCAAGGGGATTTTTATCAGCTCTATAAAGTCAACCTCAATTTCTCCACACAATCTGGTCATATCTGAAAATATGTCATTTCAGTCAAAGCCTTGGTAAAATAACCAATGTCTCCAATTGTGTCCCGTAACAAAGGAAAACATATTCTGGCTGAGCTTATGCAAATAAATATATTGATATAAAATAAGAAGACTCACAAATAGTTTCCAAATTTTGGAACTTAGGTAAAGAGAATGGTAAATTTTGCTCACAAAAATATACTTCATTTAATTTTTGTAAGATATAAATAGCTCAAAATAAAAAGTTTTTCTTGACTCATCTTCGATCAGAATTGCAGTCTTCCAAACAGAATGTAGTTTGTTCACCTTGGAACTGCCATTTACAAGCCACTCAATTCTTTGTCAGTCAGGTGAGAGCTATTTATTGGGCACTATAGAATCTGGCAGCTCTTCACACAGTTCCAGAAACAGTCCTAGGGAAGAAAGAGGCTTCCTGCCCATAAGTATCTCCTCCTTGCATTCCCTAGGAAGCCAAAATCCATTATAAACTATTTCCATTTTAACATGGGACTCTTTTGGGCACCCCATTTCCATTAGGGTAGCTTCAGTTAACATCACATAGCAACGCAGTAAATACCTCTGAAGTAGAAATTCTCCTATCCAAAGTCTCAGTATTTGTCATTGTGAGGTGCTCACAGGCTTTTGCCCTAAGCCCCTGTAAATGCTCCATAAAGGTCTACCAAGTGGAGAGTTCCTCCTTACCAGCACTCCATCTTCCACTCTACACTATGTGGGCCAGGCAATCTTACCAGTTCCCATTTAGCATGTCCACTTAACATTGTAATATTGCTCAAAGGGTGGAGTTACATGTCTTCTGTTTCATAGTACTGTTATAGGAGTTATTAATAAATTATTTTAGGCAGATAGGAAAAGGGGTTTTTGTAATTTTTGTTTTTCTTTTAAAGAAGCTCTAGAAACCTTTCTTGTCTAGCAGAAAAGCCCTGACACTTAAAGCCCCACTGGCAAGCTTTAATATGCAAATGCTGGCCATTAGAGACTGGGTCCACCCAAACATGGCGATTCCCCTCATCTTCTTCTTGTCCCTACATGTGCCTGGCAACATGGCCGCCACCACGTATCCCCACATGTGTAGAACATCATGGCGTCCTGCACTTGCATATTCAAAGCCTAGGGTTGTAGCAGGACAAGCCGCAGACAAAACCCCTCAGACACCGAGTTAAAGAAGGAAGGACTTTATTCGGTCAGGAGCTTTGGCAAGACTCATGTCTCCAACAACCGAGCTCCCTGAGTGAGCAATTCCTATCCCTTTTAAGGGGCTTACAACTCTAAGGGGGTCTGCATGAGAGGGTCGTGATCAATTGAGCAAGCAGAGGATATAGGACTGGGGGCTGCATGCACCGGTAATCAGAACGGAACAGAACAGGAAGGGATTTTCACAATGCTTTCCATACAATGTCTGGAATCTATAGATAATATAACCAGTTAGGTCAGGGGTCGATCTTTAACCAGGCCCAGGGCGCCGCACCAGGCTGTCTGCCTGTGGATTTCATTTCTGCCTTTTAGTTTTTACTTATTTCTTTGGAGGCAGAAATTGGGCATAAGACAATATGAGGGGTGGTCTCCTCCCTTAAGGTGGAGGGCCAGTTTTTCTGCTGGCTACTTGAATGACATACCTGGTCAAGTCAATCCCCTGGGCCCTGTGCAAATCAAACACCACCTCTTCCAGTCTCCTCAGATAACTGGCTATTTTCTGCCACACTGGAGATTCTCTCTTTCGGCTTGGAGCCCCCCTTCCTCTGTCTCTGTATAAGGGGAGCCTCTTCCTTCTTTCTTGCCTATTAAATTCTCCACTCCTTAAAACCACTTCACATGTGTCTTGTGTCATTTTATTCAAACCAGCACGAGACCAAGGACCCTGGTGTTCCTCCAATCATCAGAGCCAAATGAGTACTAGGTAGGAGAAATACCCTCAAGTCAGATACAATATTCATTTTCATAAAACATTTAGGTAAAGGCGTACAAACTATGTTACATAAAGCATCATAACAATTGTTAAGAAGAAAACTAGGTAAAGGACATACATGTATGAAGGAATGTCAGTGCCTATAAATATATGAAAAATTGGTCAACCCTATTGACTATCAGAAAATACAAACCAAAATCGAAAAAGGTGTAATTTGTGTTTATCAGATTGGAAAGGTATTTTCAAAGACTTAAAATATCCAATGTTGATTACAAAACAGTGTGGAGAAATGGACAGTCTGTGCTGCTAATGAGAGTGTACCACTTTTCTGGAGGGCAGCATAGCAATATGCAGCAACATCTTAAACTGCAAACCTGTAGACCTAAAAATGACATCGCCCCAGGGGAAAAAAAAAAGTATCTTAAGGAAGTGATCACATAGGTTTGCAAAAATATAAACACATATGTAATCAATGCGGTATTATCCGTAATGGTGAAAATTTAACAGAAAACATAAATATGCACTAATCGGAAACTATTTAAAGATTTTATTGTATTAAATACATAGCAACGATGGACTACCAGTCATTTCCAGCACTACTACTTCTTAGCTCTGAATTCCAGTAACCTGATTTACATTTGACATTCAATTTTGAAAGCATTTCAGGGCCTAGGAGGTACATATCCCTGCACTAAGTGCTCAGGTTACAAAGATGAATAAGGCACAAACCAAAACCTCAAGGATCTCATGATTTAATGGAGCTAGACTTGTAAATTAACAACTTAAAAAGCCATAAGTGCATATGATAAAGCAATTTATAAGTTTCTAAGGGAATACAAAGGAGGAACACTTAATTCAGACTCTAATTAAAAGTCATACTTGCCAGAGAGTTAATACATTTCCTATTTTCCACTAATAATACATAACACAGTAGCAAGTTTATGTGCCGGCATTTGAGCATGTGTCTGACTGAGGGTAGATCCTTCAGATTTTTCTGTTGCTTCTCCTATGGTTGAGATCAGGGCTATCCACAGAGAAGCTTAAATTCTTGGGGCTATAGTAAAGGGTGAAGTCTTAGACCAGCACAACATACTGGCACAGAGCCTTTGAAGAGTACATTGAATATAGATTCTCAATAGATGCTTGTTGGTTCTGTTAATTTCTAAAACCTTTCAAAAGAGGTTTGTCGTAAGATATGCCAAAGCGAAGTGCCAAGCCTTTCTCCAGTATTGGCAAAAATAAACTTCCCTTGATGCGCATATATCAGCTATAGCTATAGAACAATAAAAATTGAAGATGAAAAATTTTAAGCTTAATTACCTCTTTGTTATTATAAATATCGGGCCACACAGGTAACTAGTTTGCTCTCTGGAAAATCTGAACCCCTAAAGACTGTCCAGAGAAAGTTTTGGTATGAGTCATACTAATTTATCACTGGCTGCCATAACTAATAAGAACTTTAAATTTGTATCTCACTCTCTCTAGAAAAAAATATAAAAAATGAAAATAAAAAGTAATAATGAAACTACTTATAGCAGTAAGTTTAAGGATAAATCACTAATTAGGATTTTAGGAAGGAGGGAAAGGAAGAAGCAATTAATGTATTTTTTCTTCTGTAGAAAAATGCCTAGGTAATAGCCCATTGTGTGCATGAATTACAGCTGAGCTGCAAAAATGCTGTATAATTTTAACATTCAACTGGCTTTTCTTAATCAATCTCATTGATGTTCTTTCCAAGGATAAAGAATGGAAGCTTGACTTCTTTAACTTAAAGAAAATATAAGATCTCATTCTGAGTTTCTCCGTTTCTTTGTTATGATGCTTTAATGCCACCAGTATAATTGATTCTCTCTTTCTCCTCAAGTCGAAGGCTCATTTTTGATTCTAGAATGATAGCATCTGCTTCTCTGAAGCTGTGATGAATGAGGTATGTGTACTTCTCTAACTCTTCACTTCTATGTCCAAAAGATGTGCTGCAAGAAGAGAATTGCTGGTTGTCAGAATTAGAGGCGCATCTTTCTACACTGGTGAAATATTTCCTGACCATTTCTGGCACAAACAGAGAACAAGCAAAACAGTCATCATAAAACCCTGAGGGAGTAGACAAAAATCCCTTGCAGGCTTGCCTAGAAAAATCTATATCAGAATCTAAGAAATGCATCAATTGCAATGGTATAGGGATAAGCATTTTTAAGCAATTTCTGTTCAAGTGCCTGTTAGCCGCTCCAACTTTCAAAGGATCTTCGAAATTTTGAATTCTCACTAAAGCCAAAAAATGTATTAGGCACATTGCATATATTATTATTAATTGTTACAATACCTTAGAAAATCACTCCACTAATTTCCTTTCCAAATGAGAACAACGGACTCCCACAGTTTAATTAACAGTTAGTTCCAAGATCACCGAGCTTGTAGGTATTGAAACTGAGATTTGAACCCAGGTCCATCTATCTTCAAAGTCCAGGCTCAACCAAGTCATCTAATGGACAAAAATGTGGGTGAACCCAAAATATATTCTTTAACACTTGGCTGGGTCTTGAAAACAAAACTATTGTGAACCTCTCTATTCCACTGCCTCTCACACCAATGAAAAAATGCTGTTTCCCTACTCTCATCAATAAAAAAGGCTGGGTGCTCAGTTGGTCAGGCCTGTAATCCCAGCAATTTGGAAGGCCAAGGCAGGTGGATTGCTTGAGCTCAGGAGTTCAAGATAAGCCTGGGCAACAAGGTGAAACCCTGTCTCTACAAAAAATAAAAAATTAGTGGCACTTGCCTATAGCCCCAGCTACTTGGGAGGCTGAGGTAGGAGGATGGCTTGAGCCCAGGAGGCAGAGGTTGCAGTGAGCTGAGATTGTGCCATTGTATTCCAGCCTGGGCAATGGAAGTGAAACCCTGTCTCAAATAAAAAAAAAAAAAAGAAAGAAAAAAAAGAAAGAAAGACCATAAATAATTATTTTTAGTATTTTTGCTGAACTCTAATGGGATGTAAGTCATGTAAATACTGTGACACTCAATTTGACCTGGTATTAAAAGATTTTTTTAATAGACTTGGCACATTGTTAAGGTTTTTTTTTTTTTTACCTATTTGCTAATATAATTTAGATTCACTGCTAGCAAGAAAATTATAAGATGACCAGTGGTAAAAATGCATGCTTCCTTATTATTCAAGATAGTGGCTTTCACATCTGACTCTCCCCTAAGACAGTACTTTATACTTCCAATACTTTGCATTGATGTTGCGTGTTATCAAAAACTAGTTTTCTTTGTCTTTCTGTCTCTTCTTGAGTTTGTCAATTTTTTTTCTTACTTTATCTCATTATGGGCCTACCAAAGTACCAAAAAACTTTCATATTATCTCATTTCATCTCCACTAAGAAAGAACTGTTATGTCTATTTCTACTGCATGTTTAAGATCACATAGACAATACGAGAAGAGCCTAAGATTTAACTCCTAATGTTTCTAATGTAAAAGCCAAAGAATTTTCAATAGTACAATGATGAATCTCTATTATCCTTCCTTGTTCTCATTCCCTGTATTTCTCTGTATAGCCCTGTACAATTGAATATTATTGTATTGTTCCTCTGGCCAAAGAAATAACTTTACCCGTATTTCTTCCATTTCTATTTCTTTTCACCTCTCTATTCTATATTCCACCTGCACTAAACAACTACCAGGACCGACTCTCCATGTCTAGAGGTATAGTATTCATTTACTCTTTTATTCATTGATTCAATCAATCAATCATTATTCCCTTCATTTAACAATTCAACAAATATTTGTGGAACATCTATTATGCACCAGGCCTCTTGATGAAAATCACAAACATAAAGAATAATGTAACATATCCCGTCTATCAAATACCTCATGGTCAACCAAGCTAAACATGCTATGAAGAAAAATGTAACCGGCTCTAAATATACAAAGCTAAGGAAACATAAAGGCAGGGAATTCCATCTTATTGATACAGGGAATTTTATCTATATTTTTTTTCCAAAAGTGAAAACCATAATTGTATATATTATTTGAATTCTGAAGTAAGTTTTAAAAATCTAACTTATGCACATTTTCTTTTGAGAGTACATATTCTTTAAAATATTATTTTAATACCTATGTAATAATTAATGTGTAAGCTTATGGTTTATTTTTTAAATTCTATTATTGTTGATTGTATTGTTTCCCTTTTTTATTAAACTAATAATGTTGCAATAATTTATCCACACTTTTTATTATATTTGTAAGATAGATACCTAGAAGTGGTATTGAAGAAGAAATTCAGGTACCTTTGATACATTTTGCTACAGTGCTTTTCAAAGCATTTCAAGCACACATGCCCAGTAGAAGTCTACAGAGTGGCCACCTCACGGTACTCACCGTAGTATTAATATAAAAATTTTAAAAAGTCTATTTTACACATAAAAAAGAATACTTTATTATTACATGTGCTTGCATTAATTTAATTACTAGCAAAGTTAAAAATATTCTCATATAGCTATTGGTTATTTGAATTTCTTTAGCTTACTTTTTGTTCAATGAATCATTAGTGTTTCTTATACTGATTTATCAAAAATATCTTAATGAAATGTTAATTTTTGTTAGGATTATTTTATTATTTGGCGTTTTATATTACATATTATATTTTTTCATTAAATCAAATATTCGCACAATACTGGTTAAAAGAATACTGGATCCAGGTGATAGACTGAGCACACAATGTTTTTCTCCTTCTCTTGTGAGTTCCCATTAAAATGATGATACAGAAGTAAAAGGGGGAATAAAATCAGAACAAAAAGAACACAAGGAGAGCATTAGCAGAGTAGAGACTTCAGCAGATTTTTGGATATCAAAAATAGATGGAGGCATATTGATAATTGAAACAAACTAGAGGAAACCACAGCCTAGAAAAGCAAGAGAGAGCTTAAGCAGAAGACAAATCTTATCTGCCCAGGAGACCTTCAGGAAGGATCCTGAGGAAGAGGTGAATGATGGAAGTGAAGGAGAAGGCTAAGTCTGTTCATGGAAGACCCCTGATAGCCACCCCTAGTCCCTGCTCCATGCCTGTCTGCAGTAAAAGACAGTCTGGTGCTGATGTACAGGCAAACAAACAAACAAAAACAGAAATAAACCTATTTAAAGAAATTCAGTGTGTTAATTGAGGGAGCTAGAGATGCCTAGCTCTGGGTGGAGGAGTGAGCCTAGAGAGGGGGTCTTATAAGCCAGAGTAAAGTGCACATCACTGGCTGGGGATGTGGGGTCAACACCAAAATAGCCAGCCCCCACTTGCGTGCCCTAAAGTCAGCCCCCAATAGACTGAGCAAGCACAGGGTGACTTGTTTGTTTTTTTTTGACATTCAAAAATTTCTATTTTTATGTAGTGCAACCTATTAATAATCTTTGTGTTGGAGTTCATTCCATTGGCTTTTATTGTTAAAAAAATGAATCCTATCCATGTAATCAATTTAAATATTGCTTATCTTTTCAAAGATATTTTCAGTTTTAAATGTTTTAAACCCTTTAATTCCTTGAGAACATATTTTCTAAAATGTCCTACAATCTACCCTAATACTTCAAACATCAACCTTCTGAACATTATTTTTGGTGCTTTAAATACTTACATAAGTTTTTATATAAACAGTTGATTTTTTTCAGTTATTTATTATTTTCCATTGAGTTGTCTCTTGGTTAATGTGTCAGTTTCACTCTGGTTGAACTTTAAAATAACTCAATATTTGAAAAGGCAGATTCCCCCATTATTTTGCTTTTTTCAAAATTATCCTATATATTCCATAGATTAATATCATTTCACTAAAGTCTCCAAACTTCTAATATTTAATTGATACTGTCTTAAAACTATGAGTAAATTTAAAAATAGATATTTGGTCTTTCTATTCAGGAAGATGATATATTTCTTCATTAATTTGTATATTTTTATTCTTTTCATAAAATGTTGCCATTTTCTTCACATGACAACAATGTATTCTTCTTCATGGTTATCTCTAGGTATTTTTGTTTCTGTTGTTACTATGAAGTGGTATTTCTCTTCAATAATTATTTGTCTATTTGTCTCTGTTATTAAATTTGTATTTTTATCAAAATTTAATACACATGCAGACAATAAATCATCAAATAGCTCTACAAGGCTTTTACAACCAAGAGAAGTCCGTTACCATCACCACCCCATCTACCTTTCCTGATTTCCAGGAGCAAAACCACCTTCAACACTTTGAGCTTATCCTTTCGGTATTTACTCCCATGTTTCTAAATAATCTGCTTATATTACTATTTATTGACTTTCATTTTTAAGGATTATCTATTGATTTTTCTCCTGTGGAAAGTACAAACTAAGATTTACTTTGCAGTCTCCCCACTCATCCTTCCAATATCTTATTTTTTATTTAATCAATATTTACATTATTTTTATGTAAATATTATTGACAGCAGAGGAGTAGTTTAACTTTCCTGATCAACTTTTTATTTTCCCTGACATTGTAATTATCTTGTTTTTATGTACTTGTTTGGGTGGAATTTTGGGAGGGGAAAGAGGCAGGGCATAGCTTTCTATGTACTATTCTCTAATTCATCTTCATATTCTTTCCCAGTGATGCAAAATCTTCTCAAGACATTAACAAATACTAAGTGTTCTATCACATTCATCTTGTAGGAGGAGTTTTCGATGGAGATGTGTACACTTTAGGCCTACTTTAAGTGGGGTCTCCCTCGATTCAGTTATTCCCTTGAGCTTTCTCTAACGTTGGCAATCTTTCTCTTGTGTTGGATCCATGGTTTACAAGATTCCATTTCTTCCCTTTCATGCTTCACTACTGTATTTTGGCAGAGCATATCTTTCAGTAGCTCCCTTAAAAATAGCGCATGGGAGGCAATTTTTTGTGTGTATACCTTGCATGTCTACAAATTCCTTTATTCTGCCCTCACATTTCATTGATAATGTCACCGAGTATGCAATTTTAAGATGAAAATTATTTTCACTCAAAAATGTAAAGGCAGCTCCACAACAGCTTCCAGTTTCCAGTGTCTTTGTTGAGAAACACTTTGCCATTCGGACTCTTGGTCCTTTACATGTACCTGCTTTATTCCCTCTGGAAGGTTTTAGGATGTTCTTTTTCTCTAATATGTTCTGAAATTTCTCAGCATGGGTGGTGTGGGTTGACTTTCATCCATTTTGCTGGGCACTCAGTGGGCCCTCCAAATCAGGAAACCTGAGTCCCCCATGAACCTTTTCATTCTGGAATTACTTCGTATTATGTCCCTTTATACATTTTCTCTTTCGTCTTTTTTCTGAAACTCTTCTCTGCCATTGTACTTCTTAGACAATTCCTTTAACATTCTCTTTTTTCTCTTCTATTTTTCATCTCTCTGACATTTGTCAATACTTCTTTTAAATTCTGCTTTACTGAAATTGTAGTTTTCATTTCCTAAACCTCTGTTTTGTCCTTTGCATATCTTATTTTTCTCCTGTTTTGATTTTTTTTTAATATCTCTTGGAATTGTCCGTTTTTTCCAGGTTTCATTAATTTCTATTGTGTTGGCCTTGATCTTTCATGTTTTCTCATAATTCAGAAAGAATAACTAAAAAGTTGATTAGAAACGCTGTGTAAAGTAGCGGAACCTGTTGTACAGTAGAATGATCTCACTGAACCATATACTTTGGATGCCTCCTGCCCACACACACACAAATACAGTGTTATAGTATTTAGTCATTTATCCTGGACTGGTCACATTCACCAGAAAAGGTATTTAAGATCTCCTGACTAAAAGGCACAAATAGATTCTTAGCTTTCCAAGAGCCACCAAAAAAGAAGGCTGAGGATCTCAATAGTCAGTGAATAAACATGTATTTATTTCCTTCTTTTAGTACTAGCACTCTTAACTGAGCCTGGAGGTTCCGGCTGTTATCTTCCCCCTAGTATCCTCCAATTTTCTGCTACCACCATAGGAAAGGGCAGTCACTCACATGGGTGAAATTGGGGACAGAATGTAGGAGTCTACATAGGCTTTTTTTTTTTTTCTGAGATGGAGTCTCACTCTGTCGCCCAGGCTGGAGTGCAGTGGCGCAACCTCGGCTTACTGCAACCTCCACCTCCTGGGTTCAAGTGGTTCTCCTGCCTCAGCCTCCCAAGTAGCTGGGATTACAGGCATGCACCACCACACCGAGATAATTTTTGTACTTTTTAGTAGAGATGGGGCTTCACCATGTTGGCCAGGCTGGTCGAACTCCTGACCTCAAGTGAGGGTGGCCGCCTCGGCCTCCGAAAGTGCTGGGATTACAGGCGTGAGCCACCATGCCCTGCCAGGCTATCAATCACTCGCTCTCTTTTAAGCTCCATAATCACCCACTACTTGACCATCCTCATGTACCTACTGCTACTCGTTCCTGAGCCTTTGATAAGCCCACAGTATACTTTATCTTGCTTATGTTTTCCCCACTGGCAGCTTAGAATCACATTTCTCAGGTCTGGTAATAAGTGAGGTACCAGTCTCTCATCTGCTTATCTATTTCCAAAATATCTCCCATGGTCTTTTACCTTGTGAGCATGTATTAGGCCATTCTTTCACTCCTATAAAGAAATACCTGAGAGTGTGTAATTGATAAAGAAAAAGGGTTTAATTGGCTCACAGTTCTGCAGGCTGTACAGGAAACATGATGCTGTCATCGGCTCAGCTTCTGGGGAGGCCTTGGGAAACTGACAATCATGGAGAAGGCAAAGGGGGAGCAGACACCTCACACAGCTGGAGAGAAAGAGAGTGCTGAGGGTGGTAACAGGCAATTTTAAAAAACAGATCTGATGAGAACTCCCTCACTATCATGAGACCAGCACTAAGAGGATTGTACTAAACCATTCGTGAGCAACACCTCCATGACCCAATCACCTCCCACCAGGTCCTACTTTTGACATTGGGGATTACAAGTCAACATGAGATTTGGGTGGAGACACAGATCCGAACCATATCATGGCATATGCCATTAGCTGGTATTCTCATTACATTTTTTAAACTCCAGTTTCATGAGGGACCATTACTAAAATGTATAGTTATTTGTCCTCTGTAACAAAAAATGTTTATTGATTCTACACATTAATTTGTTAAATTAATGTGTAGAATCTACAGATTTATTCTCATTTTCTATATATGTATTACCTGAACTCTTTCATTAATGATGAGTTTATCAACTAGTTTTTTTCATATTTCTAGACTTAGAATTTGCAAAAAACATTTTGACATATATTTACTTCATATATGTTTATATTTTACATATGCAATGTATATGTGTAAATATACAAGTAAATATATAAATATTCATTTATAAAATACATATTTATGTATTCTATATATAGAATACTTCATGTATTATTGCATTTACAAGAAATTCCAGCAAAATGTTGTATAACAGTGATTTTAGTGGTCATCATTTTTTCATTGTAGTTTCTAATGTTTTACCATTAAGCATTTGCTTTTCCATTAGTTGTGATAACACTGTATTTTTTAATTACCTTAAGATAATATAATTCATTGCATCTTAGGAAAGTATCAATGCTATATATTTATCGAAGAGAATAAGCAAGTTTCATATGTTACATTAAATACATATGCATTTTTAAATGATTTACAACTAATATATATATTTGTTCAGGACATTATGTTCAGAGCTAACCAGCTAAAATAAAAAATCTTCCATCTAAGATTTATAAGAAATATTTATTGAATTTCATTTTGCCAAATGCATGGTAATTCATTAACCATTCATTTCCCAACACTATTGCAATCCTACTATATGGCAGGCAGTTTGTTAAGCACTGGGCAAGATAAACAAAGTTCTTCTACCCATGACGTCAATATCCTAGTCACCTTGAAATAAAGGTGTCTAGATATCCAAATTTGGTAGTCAGGAAAGATCTCTTGGAGTATGTACATTTAAGCAGAGGTTTAGGGCCTAAGTAATACAGTGAATGGTGGTGTCATTTAATACAATGGGGAATACTGGAAAGGTAGAGTTTTGGGGGCTGTGAGGGAAGAATTCCAGTGTTTTATTTGGGTACATTAAGTATGAGATGTCTATTAGGCAACCTGGTGGAAATGGCAAGTAGTCAGTCTTATATAGGAACCTGGAGCTCAGAGGAGATGCCAGAACTATAGATATAATTTTATAATTTTTCAGAATAAATTATATTTAAAAATATGAACCTGGATGATATCACCAAGAGAGTGAGTATCATGGGACTGGAGGAGAGGAATTAGGACGGCACCCTGAGAAGCTTCAAGAAGCTAAAGGATAGGAAAGCAACCTGGCAAAGAGTTGGAGAAGATGCATCCCGTGAAACAGGAGGAAAAACAAGAGTGAAAAATAATGAACGCAATACCAGCAGCATTTTCAGAGGAAGGAGCCATAAGCTCGGTCAGAGGCTTCCGAGATAACTGGTAAGAAGGGCCAGAAAATTGAGCATCAATTTGGCAAGAATATTATTGACCTTGAAAAGTATGTTTTCAAAAGGGTGGTGGGCACACAATCAACCCCTGGTATGTATGTGTATGTGTTTGTCTAGCAAACATTAAGTTGCTGCTTAGGTTCTCACACAGACTAAGTGGAAAGTTGGATTTCACCAGGTTTGGAATTTTCCCAGGCAAGTGCAACAAAAGAGAAAAAGATATAGAGAGAAAGAAAGGTGGCTGTAGGAGTATGTAATGATGCACCGTAAAATATATCATGAGTAAGGAAAGAAGAAAATGGTTGATATTGAGAAAATAACAGGATCCATGGAAGAAACAACTCCATGATATTTAAGAATTGATCCCATTAGTAGTAATGAAATAAATAGCTGAAAGGATACAATTTGTGATGAGAGAATTAGATGCCTGAGGTCAAGAGCTCAGGGGTGGTTCAGAAATAGTGATGAAAATTCAAGTAAGTAGTCCTTGATGAAGACAGATGAGATAGGGTGAAGGAAAATATTGAAAGACAGGCTGTTAAAGACCTGAGAGGACAAAGTTGATGCATCATCCTTATGGTTGATGAAATACTAATATTTTACTGCTAATTTTTTTCCCCACTAGTTGTTGGTAATATACTTTTAAAAATTATCTTGTTCTATACTATGACCAAGGATGGTCACAGTAGCAGGAATTTTAAAAAGCAAAAAGTAAAAACAGTGAGTCAGATGCCCATTAACAACACATGAGGGCAAGTAATTGGCAATCCCTTTATAGCAACCAGAAAAGATAGCAGACTGTAGAAACTGACATTAATACACGCTTGGGTGAGTTACAAAGTCGACAAAATGTACATTTTAGAAGCAGCAATGGGCATCAAGGAAGACCTCTACTCTCAAGTTACAGGGCACTCCTCGAGTGTGTGAAGTAAAGGTCAGAAGGAACAGAGAAAGAAAATCAGTTTGATGTTGCTCACATGCGGAGTTTGTGGTGAAAAGTGATGAGAGGAAATCGGAAAGGTACCCGAGATAACAGACAACATTTTTATACTAGGGTAATTAACTTAAAATATTTGCTATGGGTAATGAAGAGTCACGGAAGGTATCCAAGTTTGTATAATTATTTTCCTTACAGCTATAAAGCAGTTTTAATGGAAGGGTCAAACACAAAAAGACCACTTCAAAGCAGCATCGTGAGACACGATTCAGACACCGACTTATGAGATGAATGCTTAACATTCTTTCATTCTTCACAAACCTCTTCAATGCCTGTTTCATGGAAAAAAATGGTGTTGGGTACTGACACATATGAACAAATCATGAATGGGCTTGTCACAGGATTTTAGCATCAAGCTAGAATAAAAGTGAGGTGAAACATGTTTTAATTGGTTGGCATCTAACAAGAATAATTGAAAATGTGAAGATATTTAATTGTATGTGAACTCAATATGATATATATGCTAGACGTATATGACACCTATATATTCAGTATGATTTAACAGTCATCTACTCCACCTATCAGGACAAGGAACTGAGACCCAGAGAAGTTAACATGAATTCTCAGAAATCACCCAGGTGTTCCTACACCCATAACTGTTAGGCCCATCACGTTTCCATTCAGGTTTGCACAGTTGTAAAGGAAATCACTGCATACAAACTTTCCTCAAACTTAGGTGAATACCCTGGGCAACAGAAGCCTAGGGAATCAGGCAGATGGAGAACATATTAAGAATGTATTGACTGGACAGAGCACAGAAATTCACAGGTGAATTGTCAAGTAGTAATTGTCTGGAATCTGGAGCACTGTACGTAGGTCCATGGTCCCTTGGAGAGAACTCAGCAGCCTTTCCACTCATTAGACAATGACTCTGCATTCTGTAGGTTTTTTTCTTAGCTATTTTCCATGTAGAAAAATTATTCAACACAGAGATGCCTTCAAAGACAGACTGTTGGGAAGCACTTGCACATGTGGAAAAGCTGAAAACCATTCTTAATTTCTTGTTTGCTGAAGGTGTCCTGCATGCCAAGTTAATCAGCAAAAGCACTCATTTGCCTCCTTCTATCTAAATCACTATTTTTTCTACATCTATTAGAATTTTGAAGCCATGCTTAAAGACAGAAAAATACAAAATTTCAAAATTTAAAAAGAATTTCGTGTCAACAGTGCCTTTTTTTATATTACAAAACTAAAGAGGGTACATGGTATAACAGAAAGAGGGAACTTTGGCATCAGCCATATGAGTATTTAAATTTAGGTCTCTTACAAAGTTCGGAACAAGTAGCTGAACTTTTAAAGTAAATAGAAAGTTTTACTTTCCTCTTAGGTAAAATAGGGAGGAATATCTCTGTCTTGGGCTTATTCCATCAACTAAAAATATTAATATATTCAGTGAGATGGTAGAAGCAATAATAATTAGAGAACATTGAACCTCCATATTATACCTGAGTGAAAAAGAAACCACAGTGTATATTGGTTATAAGTAGAAATATCACAGGAAGTGTGCAGTGACCTTTACATGGAAAATAATCAACATTAACCTAAGCAGTAACAGTCATATTGACAACTTGTGCCTCCTAAAATGGCATGCTGAGAAGGACACAATGCCACTTTTGTGATATTCTTACCAAAAATCTACAACCTGAATATAATCATAATGAAATATTAGACAAACTTCAAACAAGGGCAGTCTACCAAATAACTGGCCAAGTCCTCTTTACAAATGTCGAGGATAAGAAAGATAAAGAAAGGCTAGAGACAAAAGATAAAGAAAAGCTACAGACCCATCTCAGACTAAAGGAGACGTAAGGAGACATGACAACTAAATGCAGCATATGATCCTGTGTTGATCCTGGCCAGAAAAAGGACCTTAGTGGGACAATTGCTAAAATAGTGGTAAGATTTGTAGATTACAATAGTAGTACTGCATCAATGTTAATTTCCTGATTTTCATAATTGTACTGTGGTTATGTAAAATATTAGCCTTTGGGAAGTCTTGGCGTGGTTATGTAAAATGTTAGCCTTTGGGAAGTCTTGGTGAGGAGTACAAGGGAATTTCTTGCTTGGACTATTTTTGGGATGTATAATGGAAATCAAAAATTGTTTCAAAATAAAAAGTTAAAATTTAAAAACACTTTAAAAACTTGAGTGTTAAAAAAAGTAAAACACTGGGAAAAAACAAAATCACATTTCTTAAGAGCATTCTAACATTCAGACAAGCCTTTCAAATCAGTGCTGTTTTGCCCCTGGGCTCCAGTTAAAAATCATTGCGGAGAATTTTAACAAGTTTTAAATTAAATAATTAGATGGTTAGAAAATAAGTAGTCAAGGGCTTTCCAACTCAAATAAAATAATATTTACTGAGTATCTACTGCATGCAAACAATAGAGCTACATAATATGGGTGATACAAAATGAAGAAGATACAGTTTCTTTTCTCAGTCAACTTTCAGTCCAGTGAACCAGCGAAGACTTAAAATGACATGATAAAATAAGCAACTATAAATTAAATTGTGAGCAAATAACCACAGATAAACAAGAATAAAGAAATGTCATTATTCGGTGACACTGACAAATGCATCATTCTGATCTACTGGATTGGTTCAAAAGAAGGGGAAATTCCCTGTGGCAGATTGTAGCTCCATCTACCTGGCAACTCCAGCCCACAGCCTTGGATCACGGGAGTGTTGTGAGAAGCAGCACAGTATAGCACCACAAGAGTTGAAAGAGCACAAAAAATAAAAATGTAGATTCAGATGCTTAAGTTCAGATCATGACTCTGTCGTTTATCAGCTGTGTGCCTTTGGACATGTTACTTGACCTCTCCTTGTCCCAGTTCTTCATTTCAAAAATGAAGATCGTTAACATACAGAATGGTTAAATCAACCCAATGAATTCCTATATGCAAAAGACTGGCATATAATAAATGCTGTGTAAATGTTATTATTCTGCATTCCTTTCTTTCTCTTACCCAGCCCACCTACAACAGCCCCCCTCGCACCCACACATACACACATAATCTTTCCAGAAATTCTTTCGCTATTCCTCAAAAAACATTCCCTTAATCAGTTTCTTTTCCTCTATTTCCACTGCTAACTTTTTCAAGTCACTGCCATCTCTTGCTTGCTGGGCTATAATTGTGTCCTAACCGGTCTCTCTGCCTCCACTTTTGCCACCTTCCAATCCATTCTCCACACAACAACAAGAGCATCTTCCTAACATAAAACAGATGCTACACCTCCACTTAAACAACCAGTACCTTCCTATCGCACTTAGAATAAATTCTAATTTTCTTACCATGGCCTGAAGGTCCTCTGTTGTCTGGAGAGTGCCTCCTCTCTGAACTCATAATGCTTTCTTCCTCGTTCACTATACTCCAGCACAGGGGCCTCTCTCTGTTATCTGCACACTCATTCCACATCACGTCCATCTGCCCTCAGCCTGTGCTCTGCTTCCACGTCTTAAGATTCCTGTCTCCTTATTACCATTTGTTGCACATACTATTGGTTATCTCGGCAGCAATATACTCCATTTCCTTCTTCTGTTAGAATTCAATTTTGTTTAGGTTTGTATCCCTCCTTCAGATGATCCATAGGATGACTCTAGTACAATCTTAATTTATGCCTATTATTTAAGTATAAATAACAGCATTCCCTTTCACTTTCAAAAGTGTCCTGATTTGTACTAAAAATTATATGGTCCCTCTCTCCATGGGCAAGTCCTAATTAGTGCAAGCAAAAGATCAGCAAACCATGGCCTGAGGGTCAAACTGAATGTGTGTTTTTATAAATAAAATTTTATTGGACACAGACACACTCATACATGAGCATATTGTCTATGGCTACTTTTGCATTACAACAACAAAATTAAGTGATTACAACAGAGGCCTTATGGGCCACAACCCTGAAAACATTTACTCTCTTGCTCTTTACAGAAAAAGTGTGCTGCTCCCTGTTCTAAGCCAATCAAGTTATTTATTCCCCTGTCCTGCCAGTGATTGGTGCAGGAAGGGTTAGAAAACCCAATCCTGGCCAAGAAAATGTGAAAGGACATCCCAAGGGGAAGAACCTGTGAAAAAGTTCTTAGCCGGTGAAAGAGACACATGGGGAGAGCTGGCATTCTACTTTTTCATCCAGATGATCTGGATATATGGATTTACTGTCTGGAATGCTACAGTCATCTTTCAGCCAACCTGAGGATGAAACCAACAAGCAGATATCAGAGCCAAGAGATTTTCAGGAAAGTGGAGCTGGATCCCTGAAGTATTAAGCCTGGAGGCTATCATATCTATGTTTATCTTCTCATATGAGAAGAAAATCTGATGATTGTTTAAGCTACCTGAGTGTTTGTGGTTAAAGCTAAAATCATTTCACCTGATGCAAGGTCATCAACCCATGCTGGGATTTTAGTAGTGGGCTAGTCAACAAGGGAAGGAAAGTAGGAATGGGCTTAATTGGGGTAGGAAATTGATCAATCTGTAGGATAGAGTCTTGAAGGCATTGTCCAAAAATCTAATGAGAGAGTGCAGAGACAGTTTTATGTATTTGGACAATATCAATATCCAAGACAGTCTTAAGTAGTGTTTAAAGTAGGGTTAAAGGGGGCTCAGACAGCTATCTGCTGACCCAGGTCGTTACAGTTTCTCATTATTCAATGCAGTCTATCTTTCTAGGTGGGACAGACTATGACAGCAGTTGGGGGTCCAGGGGATAGGATCTAAAAGAGCTCAGCAAGTAGCCAGTGCTCCAGTTAAACAGGCTGAGGTTTTGAGCAGGGGTCCAGAACCAATATGTGGACTAAATATGAATTATAAGGGCTGCTCAGGGGTGATAAGCTCATGTGTTCTTCTTTGCCAAGAATGAAGGCAAGGGCCTTGCTAGATCTCAGCTGTAAATCTGCATATTTTTTTTCTGAGGACTCCAAGTTTTAAATGTTGGCAATTCACTTGGATGTTCAAACAATATTATGCTAATTAACCATGTGAGGCAAGAAAAATCTTTTTAGGTCTGGACAAAATAAACATGGTAGTGGTTAGGCTACAGCTGAATGAAATGTGGGAGCCCATCTAACTCTGCAGATAGTCAGATTCTGAACCTGGGGAGGCAAGACAACACCTGGACTCTACTCACCTGTAAACAGAGATAAGGCTCCAGACACTCTCTTTATCCTGGTCAGGACTCATTCAGGAGTGGGTCAGCCCTGAACCTGTAGCTCAAGTCTCAGTAAATCCACCTGCTGCAGGCAAAGGAAACTGAGTCTGGTTCAAAGAGAGGGGTTGTGTATCGAGAGAATAAGAGAGAAAGCTAAAGACTAAAGACAATGTAGACCCAATTTGTTGCAGAGGACCATTATTCAAGGAACGAGGCTCATAAGGAGACAGAGATCTCTTCGCCGTATTTGGAAGTTTGATGAATGCACCAGGACCTGGTTTACCTCAAAGAAATGTTTGCACACAAATGAGTAAATGCACCTGTCTTATTAGCAGGCAGCCTGAGACCAAAATGAACTAGAAAAAAAATTTACATTGCAAATGTTATAACAGTTCAAATTCTCATTTTTTAATGTAGCTGCATTGAGCTAGCCCTGGAGCTAAGATCAACATTAGGAATGTTTAGAAACAATGCGTCTGCAAAAAGTGAGAGTTGCAAGTTGATACTCATCTTCCTAAATACCTACATTTATTCTCAAAGCTGTCAAGGAATTATTCAGGAACCACTGTCTCTCCCTACTTGCCCTCCATTGGCCTCACATCAACTTCTTTCTCTAAGAAGAAACAGTGACAATGTTTGAACAGAAAACTGTCTTTGAAACTTGGCCACGTATCTACTAAAGCACAAGAAGAGGAAATGTGTATCCAACCTGCTGTATGAACAGACAAGAGCCTGAAAATGCACAGCATCGGCCCAATCGCCCAGCAGAGCCAGTCTCCACTTGGCCTTGGGGGTTACACAATCTGCTAATGAGAGACCGTGGAAAACACTCTGACTAACACTCTGACTACAAACCACTTAGGCCTTTGCTGATTGATTTCAAACCCACAGAAAAAGACCTATAGCACTGGCTCATTTGTAAGAAAAATTATGCTGTGAGAACCAAATCTGCCGTACAAGAAATTAAAGGTCTAGCACCAGGTAAATTCATATTTCAGGATTTTAAACTACAGCTGGATGCTTTAACTTAGCTGTAACAAGTTCTCTCAGTCTAATTTGTTTCCAGAAAATACTAATTTTTCTTTATCAACATCATCATCACCCACCAAATCATAATAGCAGTTAATAAATATGCAGCATTCATAACATGCTAGACACTTTGCTGAATATCTTATATAATTTATCTCAATGAATACAACAACCTTATAGGGGAGATACTATTTTTATTCCCCACTTAACAGATGGGAAAAAAATAAGGCTCAGAATTACTAGGCACTTGAACAAGGTCCCATGGCTAATCATTGATAACACCAGGATTTAAACCTTTTTTTTTTTCTGAGGCCAGAAACTGCACTCTTAGCCAATATACTCTAAATAATGTGCCTCTTCCACTTGAAGACTATGATGCAATCTCCTAAGAGGCATATTTAGATAATAGGGTTACTTAGGGCCGGAATGATGGCTCATGCCTGTACTCCCAGCACTTTGGGAGGCTGAAGTGGGTGGATCACTTGAGCCCAGGAGTTCAGAACCAGCCTGGGCAACATGATGAGACCCCATCTCTACAAAAAAATACCAAAAAATTAGCCAGGTGTAATGGAGAGCGCCTATAGTCCCAGGTACTTGGGAGGCTGAGCTGGAAGGATTGCTTGAGCCCAGGAGGTTGAGGCTGCAGTGAGCCGAGATCACGGCACTGCCCTCCACTCTTGGTGACAGAATGATACCCTGTCAAAAAAAGAAAAGTAGATAATAGGGTTATTCAAATGTTTAATTTATTATTTGTAACATTCTATCTATCCTGTTATTTAAATTAATAGAGGTGTGCAAAAATGTGGGAAGTTTATGAGAATTGCATGTCAGGATCCTGCCTTTGTCACCAGTTTATATATTGAGACAACTTCTACCTCATCTAGCCCGTCGATTACTCTGTTCTCTTTCCTATCTGCATCCCAATTTCTGTTTTTTTCTTCAAGCACCATTGGCGTTTGACACAGTTTTAGACTTCCCTCTCCAACTCAATACTAAAGTTTACATTTTGACATGCCTAAAGGTTTTGTCTCTTTTTGTCAAATGACACTTGTACCCTCCTTCTCCCAATTGTAGCCCCCAAATGACTCAAACTACCTGGACCTACCCTACCCAGTCTTCCCCCTAGGAAACAGGAAACTGACTATGACCAGTTATGGAATTTCAACGATTTTACTATAATTTCATACCTTTTTTTCCTGCTTGAGTGACAGGCAATAATATATGGAGATCCCACACAGCAAATGTCAAAACCCAGAAGACTCTGCAGCATTTCAGGTCGTTTTCAGTCTACAGCTAGGGCAGGCAAAACAGGGAGCCAATTACAATAAGCCAATTATAGGCCCCTGACAAAGAGCTGAATCTGACTCAGGCTTACGACAGTGTGAAGTAAGAGGTTTAATGAGAAGTAAGAAAAACAGTTTGCTTTCTATTTTCTGGCTTTCCATGACTGGAGACCTATTGCCTGATTCCATGTGTTCAACCGTTGTAAGGCAGGGCCTGTAATGGGCTGTTTGGCATTCCCCAGGGAAGCACAACTGAGCTGAGTCTGGCATCTGTTTGCCACTAATAAGGTCAGATTGTGAATGCCCAATCACAAATAGAATAATAATATATGGTCACTCAGAGTGAGGGAGTTAAATTCCCATAAGTCACACAATTAAATACTAATAATAAAGTGTCAGCACCCTCTGATCTAATAATATATCTGATTCCTTAAAGAGAGTGAAAAGTAATACCTGGCAATGAGTGCTTTTGTTCATACTGCTAGTTATTTAGCATACCCAGGGTGCTTGGAGGCTCTGTCCAAAGCTGTACGCAGAAGTTGGAGCCCCCGACTGATAAAGTTAATATGTCTATTTGCTTCATTAAAGTAATCTAATTTTCTTTTTTAAAAAAATCCTTATTCACAAAATTTCTAATTGATCTTCCCTGCTGTGTTAGTCCCTACTGGTATTTTTTCTTTATATAAATATATGCACAAAGTAGTCTGTGTTCACAATACTGTAGCTTTTGGTTCAGTTAAGCATTATCTTGTATGTTTCTGTTCTTGGCATATGCTGATAGCTCTTCCTGAGACTCCTCCCTCTTTTCTGGACCTGTCAGACTCTTATTCATACTTCAATAACCAACGTGAATGTCACTCATTTGGGAATTCTTCTCCAGCTGCTCATGTAAACCTCATCATTTCATGCAGTGAAGATTTCTAGGCATAACCACAGTGATACTGAAAACTACTATTCTCTTTTTTACTTTATGGACAAATCTATCCAAAGCCACATGAGGCAATAGTTTTCTTTGACTTTCATCAGCTTTGATTTCATACATAGAAACCAAAGAACTTAGCATGTGCTGTTTATTACCAACTAGTAACGTTTATTACCATTTCTTCAAAATCTGTACTCTAATAACTGCCAAAACTAGAAATGATCCATCAATAGAAGATGGCATTTTTAATACTCTACAAAGACACAGTTTAAACTCTCTTCCCTATTTCAAAATTTATATTTGTGTTAAAGTGAATTGAGCCCTGTATTTTCTCACTATACTGAACTAAAAGGCTAAATATTCTTCTGTGTATTGAGCTAATATCCGCAGGACAAATATTTCTGGTGTAATACCCATTGCTATTGACGTATGGGCACACCATTACTTTAAAAAGTAAAGCATTTCCATTGCAGGATATCTCTAACATTTGATGAGTCTGTATTGATTAGTAGAACCCTGTGCTTGGTACCAAGGAGAATGTTGATGCTAGACAGGGAGGTCCTCTTAGGCAAGTTTCAATGTGAAGGGAAACTTCACATTCACATCACAGCCCATCTGAGATGATCAGACAAATTCACATTAGGTTGAAAGATAGAAATCCAAAGTACGAATGTATATTAACAATAGGATCTTAACTTCTTGGAACATGAAATGCTCACATTGCCAGTCTGGCGAGGAGTCAGAATTTGGGGGTGCCTCACTTAACCTCTGGGAAAGCCCAAGTAACTAGACTGTTTTTATATTCCAGATTTCATTTTTGGACAAGGTTATATTCATATCAATAATATTAATCTCTCAAGTCATTTTTTTAAGATTATGACCTCTGTCTCACTATCTATTGCTGCATAACAAACTCTCCTAAGACTCAAGACACAGCGTTCCCTATGTAAGTCAGCCAAAACCCAACTCAGTGTAAATGGAAAAGCAAAACTTAAGCTTAACCGATAAGAAACTGCCAACCAGTCTCTAACTAGGGACTTTGCCCTGGAATGATCCAAATAAAGCTACTGCTCCACTTTAACCATGCAAATATTTTCTTTTCCTTGCTTCTGAGTTCACCCTATAAAAGCTTCTCCTTATGCCCTTTGGCAGAGCCCCCAAACTCTCTTTGGTCTGCCTAATTCACAATATGTTACCTGCTCAAATACACTCCTTCAAATTTTAATGTATCTCAGTTTATCTTTTAACAATACCACGAATTCTATTGCATTTTATCAGCCAAAGGAGATGGAAAGTTTAGTTTATATTCAAGGACTCCTACCTTGAAGAGGAGTTGTAAAGTTATACTTTAAAAGTCATGGATGCATAGAAGCTTCAACCATAGTATTTTTGCAGTTGATCACAACCTCTACCTCCTTATTTGACACGTATTTCTCTTTTGATGTAATATCATTGTTTAAGCTACGGTCGAGTTTCTGCCAGCCTGTTGTCTTAAGAGGCATTCTGGCCCTTACTCTTATTACATACTCTGAGGATACCTTGTATGTACAGTCATTCATTGACCAGGCATGTATTTTTATGGCTGCCTCATTATTATGAATTCTTTGCTCCACTCAGGATTTTTGTGGTTACAGTTAATAAATGGTACAGAGTGCAGCAGAGCAAGGGAACTTTTTCCAAAAAGTTAGAAAGAGAATTGGATAAAAGTGAATTAACAGCTCATATTCAATACCTTAGCATTGTGTATATGTAACTAATGAAATGACAGGTCATAGGGGGTGACTGCCACTTCCTGCTAAATTCCTTGCTAAAACTATTCTAGCCTTGGTCTATTATATGTTTCTTTGGAATATTTTGTAGGAGATTTTGAATGACAACACACAGTGACTTCAACCACAGTTTCAAGACAGATGCAAAACAGAATCCATAAAACTAATGTTTCAGCCAAGTGCTGAAGCATATCTGAAAATTATTTCTCATGAAAATCCTGGTTTGTTGGTAGGCCCTTCTGTGCACAGACTCATGGCTTCTCATTCAGGCAAGTACATATTTTACTTTTCATGCCTTTTTCTATTTTTCTGTTTTTCAGGTTACTGAGTCTTTCATTAGTCAGCAGTTTAGGATATGTTTCACCTAGAATCTCAATAAACCATTATAAATATGAAAAATCTGTAATCTAGTGCTTGTCAACAATCTGGGACATTTAAAATTCAGGTTGCAACAATCCACCCTACAGTACCACTGATGTGTAGTTTGGGAATAAACACTTCTTGTTGCATTATCCTACACTGAATATCAGTACAAAGTACTGAATAGAGAAAAATCCATGAATACACTTCAGAATCAAAGTGCAACAATGTAGGATTTTCTGCAACTGGGCAATAGTAGGAATCAAGCCACATGTCCAAAGTTTTTGTTTCAATAGGTAATTGGGAGTCAGTAAATATAAGCACAAAATCTTTGGTTCAAATAGATCAAGGTTAAGCTGACCTTGTTGGGAGGATTATAAGAATAATAAACAAGTAGAAGAAAGGAGGTACAGCTCATCAAATGTTTTATCTGATCAGCTGATTCTAATAATAGTGCAACTGAGAGCACCAGGCTGGAGGAAGTGAAAAGAGGGAATCTAAAGGCATTTCTTTTGAAAACTACAGTTCTTCTTCAGGAAAGAAAAGCACTATATATTGTATCCCCATGGTGCATATGTTCTATCCTAGATGGTTTGATAAAAAAATATTTTACACAGTGAGCACCAGGCTCTAGTTTCAAGAGAGCTGCTGATGAATTTACCCTAGCCAGAAGCTTCAAGTGAAAAGAGATGCTGTGCTAACCTCAAGGATACTAGAAAGCTCCAAGACTCAAGTCATGGACAAACTGTAGGGTCACTGAAGAAGTACGGTCAGGCGTTTTGACCAAAAATGATGCAACCCAGAAGAAATGAAGGCAGTGCCCTCCATCTACATTCACACTCTGCATCACTGTATTTGCATAGCACTTTAAATGACATTTTCTGCAGCGTTCTCACAACTTGCAGTTTATTTTATCCACACACCTTCCCTTGGAGACAGTTCAGAGCAAGTTTCATAAAATTCACAGTATTTTTTAAGAGAAGACATGAAAACAATGAGAGGTGAAATGATTTGCCCAATGTCACTTAAATAATCAGGAACAAATTCAGAAATAGGACAATCACAGGCCTCTGCTTCTTAAAGTCACTATTCCTTTAGGATACCAGTACATTTGACAAGCATATTTGGTAACAGCCCCCCAGGGTGAATACCTAAGTCTTCTTAAGTGCAACTGCTCCTAAATTATCACTGTCCATTCTCTTCTTCCCTGCATTTGATCTGTGGTTAGCATCCAATCACTTCCCTTCTCCCCATTCCTCCCTGAGAACAGTTAACTGACTTGGGGGGATGGGAGATGAACTTTCCTTTAGCATCTGCTGATTCTGTTTTATTAACTCAGTCTAATTCTAAAATTAGATTAGATGGATAATTGAAAAGCAAAGAGGAGCAATCAATGTTAGATGTGGTCATTTGCTACAATTCCTGGTTATGTAGAGCCTGTGTTCATCAGTGGGTGATGGTCACGGGCAAAGAGAGCCCATTGGGGTAAACACAAGCCTTGTGTATATATATGTGTGACTCTGTGTGTGTCATTCAACTACATGACTTTGCTCTTCTGTAAGTCTAAAAATATCCTCATGAAAAATATACCAGATTTTCCTGTACCTCTATGTGCTAGAGGGTCTCAGCCTGCTTTATCTGGCAAATACTGTGAAATGGGCCCCATTTCAATCTGGAAAACATTCACTTGTTTATTCCCTGTTCATAGACAATTTAACCTGTCTGATCTTCAATTTCTTCAACTACAAAATAGATACAATAAGTCTCATTTCACAGGATTTGGGGGAGTATTAGATAATATATAATATCTCCAAAAAATCTATTAATTTTTGCTTTCTTCATAAAAAAGTCACTTGCCAAACAATATACAGGATTATACACACAGCTAATTCAAACAGAATAAGGGTAAAAAAATTGTCTGAAATATGTAACATAGTGTCTTAGTCATTTCAGGCTATTAAAATAAAGTACCATAAACTGTGTGGCTTATAAGCAACATAAATTTATTTCTCACAGTGATGGAGTCAGGAAGTCAGAGATCAGGGTACCAGCATGGTCGGGTGCTGGTGAGGGCCCTTTCCCAGGTTGTATACTACCATCTTCTTATTGTACCCTCACATGGCAGAAAAGATAGAGCGGGCGCTCTGGAATCCCTTTTATAAGAGCATTAATTCCATTTATGACAGTTCCACCTTCATGACCTAATTACCTCCCAAAAGGCCCAGCTTTTAAATACTATCACATTAGAGGTTAGAATTTCAAAATATGGATTTTGAAAAGACACAAATATTTGGTCCATAAGATAGAGTTGTATGATTTTTAATTATTTAAATATATTTATAAACATAATGGCTAAATGTTTCCCAACTAGAATATGGATAATTTGTTTTGTTAAACAAAATACTGTGTAATTTGAACATTGCACGTCAATATTAATGAAGTTATGATAGGATTAAGTGGAACAGACATTTCTTTTTCAGTTTATTTACTAATTAAATGTCTGTGATGGTTTGATGTGTCAACTTAGCTAGACTATAGTCCTTGGTTATTGAATCAAACGCTAATCTCATGAAGGTATTTTGTAGATGTGATAAAAAGTCCACAATCAGTTCACTTTAAGTAAAGGAAAGTATCCTAGATAACCTAGGTGTACTTGATTCAATCAGTTGCAAGCCCTTAAAAGCAGAGCTGAGACTAACCAAAGAAAGAAGAAATTCTGCCTCTGGACTGCAGCTTTAGCTTGTCCCTGAGAATTCCAGCCTGTGCTTCTTAATGGCCTGTTATATGGAGTTTGGATTTTCCTAGGCAGATATACAAATGTTTATATGTATATTTGGTGGATACATGTGTATGTATAGTAGATTATACATCTTACTAGTGATACTTCTTTGGTTGAGCCTGATATACCTTCTTTTTTCCATAACAAACTATATGCTTTTATTAATTTCGTGTAAAAATATTGTGTATATATATGCATACATGCATATGTCTGTGTGTATATATATGTGACTCTGTGTGTGTCATTCAAGTACATGACTTTGCTCTTCTGTAGGTCTAAAAAGATCCTCATGAAAAATATACCAGATTTTCCTGTACCTCTATGTGCTAGACGGTCTCAGCCTGCTTTATCTGACAAATACTGTGAAATGGAAACACTTAATGAGTCTAGTGATTAACCAGGTCCTGGCCCGCAATCCCCTCAGCATAACAAACTGGGAATCTGTAAGAATTTTATGTCTTCCTAAGAGTACTAGAAACTCCCACCAGCTTTGTGGAAGTGTGCAGCTTGTCCTTTTTCGATTCTCCCCACCTTGCATATTGTCAGATCTGTTTCATCCCCATTCATACCAAGCCTTCAACAGGGCTTAGAGGCAGTATTTAGGAGAAATTAAGAATTGAAGAGGCCAAATAACCATTCCTTTGTCAATGCAAAGATTCAGGAAAAAAAAAAACAAACTCCAAACTAATAGGTTGTGATTCTATTCATTCTCAGACAGACATAATCAATACCACCAGATTTGAGGATATCATCTTTCTTGTGTCCCCCCAGTCTTACAGAGTCCCCCGCAGAATTATCTCCAGCCTAATACTGCAATGAGGCTGCAAATCTGCTTTGAATTGAACCAAAATATTCCTCCTGCCCAGACAAAGCCGGGAAACTTTGCTTTGTACACTTTTCAGCTGATGCGCAGCTTCCTATTGTGTGAGCAAGCCAGCCACCATCCATCTTCCTTTGGAAGGTTGTGACGCTGCTCCACAGATCCTAATGAACTTGGCAAGGTCAATTAAGCGCTGCATAGAATATCCGTAGCCAACTAGCCCACTGAAGAACAGATAGAACACATTGATACTGTGTCTTTTATAAATGGAGATTATCAGGAAAAGGAGCTTTTGTGTTATTTTCTAGCCTGGAGGGAAGTGGGTTACCCAAATTCAACAGACCAACCTCTTTTTTTTCCCTTAGGGACTTCTTGGCCAACTAGATCCAGCTAACATTTACAGAATGTCTAATATACACCAGGTGCTAAACTAGACAGTTTCATATGTGTAATGTCATTCAGTTATCACAATAAAGACTGGACATAAGGATCACTGTGATGAAAATATTGGCACTCATAAACTTGATAAATCATGCAGCTAAAACAATGGCAAGCCTGGAAGCCACATACAGATTTCTTAACACCAAGTCTGATGTTCTTTTCACAGTTATAGCTTTCATAGAGAGAGTACTTGCATTTATGAGATGGCTAACTTCATGGGATAGATACTTTTTAAGGTAGCTTCCCTAAAATGTCTTCTATGGAAGCCATTCCTCTTCTTTCTTCTGAGCACTTACTTTCTCCCACCACCACTTGAAATGTCTCCATGAATTCTAGAAACAGAGGAGGGGGAAAGTAAGCCTCACCATAGATGGCTGAAATTGAGACAAAGTAACTTTGGAGGCTGTTAATGTCTAGGTCCTACCACAATTTTTCAATCTCCCAGAAGAAAAATGAGACAAAAGCAGGAAAAAGCATAGTAGCAGCAAGAGAAATGATGGTGTTTGATTCTTCTAGGAGCTCTGACCCCTCTCTTCAGTCTGTTGCTGGTGTCAGCCAACTTTTGAATACTTCCCCCAAATGCCACTGAATCATCGTCTTTTATTTAAAGTAGACAGGCAGCTTTTGTTCCTTGGAATCAAAAGAGCTCTGATACAACAGAGAAGTCACACAACACAACTTTGTCATTGGAAGCTAACAGGGAACTGTGCTTAGGTTTGCATCAATATCCTTCTTGAAGCATTACTTTGGGGTGATAAGGTGAACTGTACATATAAGGCAAAGGGAGTATAGGTAGAATTGAGATCAATTTAGGTATTAGCTAAAGCCACTGGTGAAACTGTCAAGGGCTGGGTACAGAGGAATTGAAGAATTTATACCTTCAGGGGATGCCACATTTATAATATAAGAGGAACAAGTTGTGCAAAGAAAAAGAAAGAAGAGTCAGGGTTAAAGAATTAGAAAAAGAAACAGGATAGTGCTGAGTCACAGAAATTAATGAGAACTTTTCCAGAGGGAAACAAATGTTCAATAGCAACTAATGCAGGCAACATGGTGAAGTGATTGAGGTGACAAGAGGGGACTTAGTTATCACCCATGAGCAAGCTTTTTCATAAAAGACCTATGAAAACAAGTCAGATTGCAATAAGTTACAAAATAAGTACATGTGTGATAGGGAAGTTTGTGTACTAAGAGTAAATTACTGTTTTTTAGAACTTTGGTCATCAATGAAATGAAAAGGGGGCAGTAGCTTGAGGGTGTAGCAAACTAAAACTATTTATTTAGCACATGGGAAATGTGAGTGTCCTATTAGCCAAGGAGAAAGCACACTTATTTCCCTACAATATCAGTCTACAAACCCATGGCAGAAACTGATAACTGTCCCAAAATACCCATTCTCTCCTTCTTCCTTTAAGTAATAAGTTCCTTCCACAGCTGGATATTACACATCCCAGCCACCCTTACACAGCATCCCATATACTAATTCTCATCAATGGAGTAGAAATAATGTGGGCTGCTTTCACACTCCTCTTAAGTAAAAATCCCCTGCCCTTTCCCCATAACCTGGAAATCATATTTGCTGGTGAACCAATTCAACCAGAACTCTAAGGAATGGTACAGAAACAAGAGAGAAGGAATTTGGGCTTCTCATGGAGTGAAGCTACCCACTTGTTCCCCTTCTAACAACCCTTAGACCTCTGGATTGTTATAAAAGGGAGAGAGAAAAAAATAATAAAACACCATTATGCTTGAGTAACTATATTCCGGGGTCTATATTTCAGAAGCTTAGCCCAGGACTCAACATATACCTGTAGAAATGATAAAAGGTAATTATCCTAGATAATTTTAATGAGATGCAATTATCCTAGGTAATTTTAATAAGAGTTTGTCTTAGTGACCACTGAATATGACTGCCTACATGGAAACAGTTAGGAAGATGTGTTTAGCAGGTTTAGATCAAGCACTAAAAAAAAAGTGGCTACTTCTAGATATGAAATAAATCATTTGGGACATCCTCCTTCAGATAAAGACAGCTATTAACTTCAGACAAAGAAATGGAAGATTAATAAAAAAACTACAAAAGTGCTTTATAAATGAGCAATTGGAAGAATCTTTGCTAAGAATGGCAAAAGATTCCATTTTGATGCTGTTTATGACAGTTTGGTCTTGCAAATGACAGAACTAGACTCCGGTAAGTTTAGGCAAAAGGAGATTTTTTGGTTCATACACACATAGTAAGGTCAAGGATAAGAAGGCAGTCAAGAAAAAGGGAAGGAGAATTGCTTGAACCCAGGAGGCAGAGGTTACAGTGAGCCAAGATCTTGCCACTGCACTCCAGCCTGGGCAACAGATGGAGACTCCGTCTCAAAAAAAAAAAAAAAAAAAATGGGAGCTGAATCACCTCTCTCTCTCTCTCTCTCTCTCTCTGGGAGGCTCTGTCTCAAAAAAAAAAAAAAGTGGGAGCTGAATCACCTCTCTCTTTCTCTCTTTCCCTCTCTCTCTGTCACTCACTTGCTCACTTTCATTGCAGGCTGGTTTCTGTATTTTACAGTAGATTTCTCCACAAGTTGGAGAACTTGAACATGGACAAATTCTTAACTTCTCATCTCTCAACTTTACCTCCCAAGAGTGGCTGGGATTTGCTCTATGTTCCCAAATTCAAAAGAAGCCCACAGACTGGCCTACCTTGGCTGAGGTCCCCAAATTTGGGTCCACTAATTTATGGCAGAGAACAGGATATCTAAGAAAGTGGTAACTCACATTTAATTATTTATTCAACAAGTTGCATTTGAAACAGAGACCATCACTTGTTCCAGAAGGCTGACTAGAGCATTTCAGAAAGTCTGATGTTTATTCTGCTCCTTGGAACTCATATTATCAAGAAACATTCTTTTTATCTTCCCATAGATAAAGTTTAGGCTCCTTAAAGGAAGCGTGCTTGGCTGGGGATAACTAATAGGACAATTGTATGCCCTCCTCATCTTTTGTTTTCTTGAACAAGGACATAAAATAAATTTGTGAAAATCAGGCCTTATTTAATTCAAGTGTTTGATCATAGGTTATGAGTGTGAACTTTCTATTAGGAAATAACCAAATCCTAGCCTAATGAATATAGGACATAAATGAGTTGAAATCTCTGGAAACAATGGCCAAAGGAATCATGAGGTGGCAGAGAGAAGGGCAATTGCAGGCAATTCTGAGAGGTAAAAGCCTCACCCGACACCAGACTTTGTGGGGTCCTGAAAACAGAAGGATATAATCAACCAGAAAGCTCACTACCAGGGCTTTGTGCAAGTTTGTGCTCCAGAGCCTGAATCAGGTATTTTACGCCATGATAGGAGAGGATTCCCCTTCATAACGCGGGATGAGATCAGGGTCTGGGGTCATCTGTCTCCTTCTTATTTGGTACAGTGGAAGAATTCAAATGGATCTCCCATTGCCATAAAACAATCTAGGTCTGAAGCTAAATCAAGACTCCAGATCCCAGTTTCCCCCATCTCCTCTACCCCAGAGGGAGTGGATATTCTGCTGAACACTCGCCTGCAGAGTTAAATAAGATAAGAAGCTGGAATCTTTTTGAATGCAGACCGTAAAACATAATTGGAGGAATCTCCACAGACAGTATAAAATATTGTAACCTGTCTCACACAGATGGGATTATTTAGCCTTCACACAACCTTCAAATAATGCGTTGTGCTCCTTTTAATCAATCCATAATTCAAAGAGGACGTTTTGCAGCCTCCAGAGGTTTTTCACTATGACAATAGATGAGGGCAGGCTAAGGCGAGGTATGTTTTATTATGAAAGTCGAAGTCGGCTTGGGCCATAATTTTATAAATCTCATTAGTGATTATAGTTTCTTATTTCCAGGTATGATAAAATACCAGTTTTACTTTGTAACTGTATCTCAGCCAGGAGGAGGGATCCCAGGGCCTCTCTACCAGGCACCAGGAACAAAAGGTGTGGGAGACTGTGCCAGTGATAACAATGCTGTCCTTTGCTTACAAGCAGCACATAATGAAAAGTCAGAGAGCAAAGGAATCTCTCTGAGTCCTCCAGGAAGAGAAAGGCAAGGAGTTTTGTGAATGCCAAAATAAATGGCCTTCCTCTGCTTCTCATGCTATGATGCCTGTGTAAGGCCCAGTGACATATAAATTAGGAATACAAATTTGTTGCAATCACCAACTGCACATGTACTTGCAGAGGCTGAACTGCAGACTCTTAGACAGCTTAAGCTGCAGCTGGAGAAACCCCTAGCGGAAGATGGTAAATCTTCCACCATCAGTCAGTCAACTAAGCATTTGTGCCCATGTGGCCATGGATCTTAGCTGTGATAAGAGGTAAGAGGCAATTAATACTCATTTGGAAACAATTTTCAAGCATCTATTTCAGGCAAGGCTACAGACTAGGTGTTGAGGAGACAGCAGTGAAAAAGATATCTTTTTTTGTGCTCAGATGAGAGGAAAAGTCACCTTTGATGGGGTGGATAAGAAAAGTCTGCATAGAAAGTAAGATCTTTGATTTTGTTCTCAAGTATGAGATGAGATTCCCCAGATGGACAAGGACAGAAAAATCAGTGGGAGTAGCCAATATGCTGGTGTAATGAAAGAACAGGAAATACAAAGTTGAACTGGTAGAAAGGGAGATTGAAGACTTAGATGGGGATCAAATCCTAGAAAGCTATGCTAAGGACTTCAGAGTTTTCTGTTTTGTTTTGTTTTTCCTATAGGCAATGAAGAGACATGGAGGCATTTTAAGCAAGAAAATGGTAAGAACATGTCAGAGGCATTTGAACCAAAGCAACTCCATCTTGAATAGGAGCTCGGTAAAATAAGGCTGAGAACTGCTGGGCTGCATTTTCAGGAGGTTTGGCATTCTTAGTCACAGGATGAGAGAGGAGGTCAATACAAGATACAAGTCACAAAGACCTTGCTGATAAAAGAGGACGTAGTAAATAAACCGATCAAAACCCACGAAAAGCAAGATGGTGCTGAAAGTGACCTCTGGTCACCCTCACTGCTCATTATACACTAATTATAATGCATGAGCATGCTAAAAGACACTCCCACCAGTGCCATGACAGTTTACAAATACCATGGCAACGTCAGGAAGTTACCCTATGTGGTCTAAAAAGGGGAGGAAGCCTCAGTTCCAGGAATTGCCCACCCTTTTCCAGAAAAACTCATGAATAATCCAACCCTTGTTTAGCATATAATCAAGAAATAACTATACGTATACTCAGTGGAGCAGCCCATACCACCGTTCTGCCTATGGAGTAGCCATTGTCTTATTCCTTTACTTTCTAAATAAACTTGCATTCACTTTATGGGTTTGCTTCAAGTTCTTTCTTGTATGAGATCCAAGAACCCTCTCTTGGGGTCTAGATTGGGACCCCTTTCTGGTAACAAACATATTTGTGCTTTTGGAGTATCATCCAGTGACAGCACAGGGGAGGATAATGAGTCTGAACAAATGGGAGAGTAATTCTGGCACACAGTAGGCTCAGTAAATATTTGTTAAATAAGTGAATGACACAGACAAGACACGATCAAACATGTACATTTTTTTTAAAAGATGCCTCTCCTTTATCTTGCCTTATCCATGTAAAAGGCATGTAACTGATTACTAACATCAGACTGCATAAATGAGCCAGAATTCACAAAGTTTTAGCAAAGAACCAAATCAGTACATGGCAAGCAAGAAGACAATATTGAGAGTGTGAGTGAAGCAGGCGATCAGGGTGGTAATGGGTTTCATCAATGACTGGAGATGGAATTTCATTAAGTTGCATGTAATAGCAGGAACAATTTAACTTTGAATGTCAGTGGTTTCACTACCTTTTTAAGATCATGTGCTGAAATAATTTAGGTACACTTCAGCAGTAATACTACACGTTAAGAGAGTGAGGAGAAAGCAAAAATACTGCATAATTTATCCTCCTCCATATTTTATTGTGAAAACTACAGCATGAGAGATCTTGAAACATTTCATTTTCATCCCTTGTACTAATTTTTTTGTTTGTTTAGAATTTTGGTTGCATTGTTTAATTGCTATAACCATAACAGACATAGTCTTATCCCTTTAGCATCACCATTCTGACCTCTTTGTCTGTATGAGATAAAATATCAACTGCTTATATACTTTTCATGGATGTGAGTAAGAAAGCAAGATTACATTCTTTTTGAACTTGGAAAACAATGTCCCGAGGTTTTGAGCAGGCCGATTAACCCACACAGTTGTTTTGCTGTTTATGGCTACATCTCTTATTCTGATAATCAGGCAAAATGTTATAATCCAGCATTTTCCTCTAACCTGCTGCTTTAGAGGGCTGCGTGGGCTATCATGTCACCAAATTAAGGAGAGGCACTAGGAAAAATATATCAGCTCTTCATCTCCAGAATCCCAACCCTATGATAATACAGACTCTGGATTCAGTATACATTCTCCTTACCAGGACAGATATTAAACCCTGAAATTAAACACGTCTCTCTGGGCCTCTGTTGCCTTGTTTACAGAGACCACTCAGATAGTCTCCAAGGGTCTTTTTACTTCTAACATTTTCAGGTTTATAAGAGAAGATACAACTTCAAATGCAACAGAGATAATTAAGGGTCAAAACCTTTAATGGTTAATGGAAATAAAAAAGACTCTAAACCCAGTGCTATTGGCTTTTAAATACCAAGTATCTCACATTCTCTTCACATCACTGGTAAGATCACAAGACTTCAGCATAAAACTCTTTAAAATATCCTAGATCATAACTGATCCACCCCACACAAACACTTGAAATACATTGCCTTTTAAAATGTGAGTTGTTAAATCTACTTTGGCATTTTGTTTATTTTTAGTACAGTAAATTTACCATGGCTACATGTTATCTATAAGACCTGCTAGGGCTTTCTCCTCTCAAACACATTGTACAGTTTATCTTTTGTTCTAGACACTACCCAGTGTGCATGTCATAATATCTTTTCAATAAAATATGTGAACTTGTGCAGAGGGAGTCGTGGGGGGCAAGAAATTGGAAACTCAAGTCACACACTGTGTAAGCCTCAGGGAATCAGGCCTTATGTGTTTTAAATGAAATCCTTTCATCTTTGGAGACGCCTCTGTGGCTCTCTACTTAACTGAACAGGTCTGTTTCCAGGACGTTTTACTCATCATCAGACCTCCTCATGCTCCTGCAGGGTGACAACGTCATAAGCACAGAGCCAGAGACTTCTCATTGTTTCTAATATAGTTGCTTTCACTCATTTCCTCATTCTTCTTTATTTTGTTTTTTTCTTAATTTCACAGACACCCAGCAGAGCTAATGTAAGTGCCCTCGCTGCAATCTCTTTTCCAAAAAGAGAAAGGGGGCAGGGGGTGGGGGTCATAAATTTGTTCTACTTGAGTGTTCCTGTTTTTCTCAGCAGAACAATTGGACTTTTTTTTTTTTTTTCTGGTGTCTCTCACCAGACCATTTTAGCTTTCCTAAAATAACAGTGAGGATTTTAAACCCCACTCTTCTCTCAGCTCCTGTCTCACTCTCATATGCCAAGGTTTGTAAGGGTCGCGCGTCTGGATTCCTCAGCACTTTCTTTCCTTTCTTTCCTCTAGCTCCTTGTTTCTCATTTGATTCACCAATAGGACATTACCTCTAGTCTCAGCTGTTTCTCTAGACCCCAACTAATGGAAACCTAATCGCACTGTCTTTCTTCTCTCCATACTTCCTCAGATTCCTGGTTCTGAGGGCTGGAGGATCTGGAAGTGGGTTTCTGTGTACCTGTTCTGTTCTGGCGACATGGACAAAATATATCTTCTGCTTCATATGCACCTTCCATGTAGTTTGTTCAGAAGAAAGTAGAGACAGCTGGGGAGTGGTCCACATGCCAGATGATATCTAAAAAAAAAAAAAAAACTAGTAGGATTTTGAGAAACAATTCCAAAAGAAGAGCTTTAGCTCAGAATACCTGAATACCTAGATATCTGAATACCTGAATACTTGATGCCGAGTTATCTGAATATCTGGATTCTGAAGGGTGGCAGAATATGCCACTCCCAAATATGCCACTTTGGCATAAAGATTATTTTAAGCTGAAAGTAACTAAGGAGAAGAGGACACGAGAAAAGCTCTCTGCCCTCCCCTTATTTGCCCAAAAGCAGCCCCTCTCCTCTCTACTGTGAAGGAAAAACTTTTAGGACCTTTTCAGAACCAGCATAGCAAGCTGTACTGCCTAGCCTTTATCTACCATTTATTTGCTTTCCCACAGTTTGCTGTCCCTAGGAACTCTGAGACCTTTTTCTTTGTCTTGCCACTTCTCTAAAAATTTGCTCTTGTTTGTGGAAGAAGCTATATAAGCTGAAGTTATAAGCTACCTCTTTGAGATTTACTCATTCCCTGGGTATCTCCCTTGTATATTGGAGATATAAATGTTAACGAACTCCTGTTTGTTTTTTCTCTTCTCAATTTGTCCTTTTTTTTTTTTTTTTTTTTTTGAAACAGAGTCTCACTTATTCACCCAGGCAAGAGTGCAGAGGCACAATTTCAGTTCATTACAACCTCCACCTCCCCGGTTCAAGCGATTCTCCTGCCTCAACCTCCCGAGTAGTTGGAACTACAGGCACATGCCACCATGCCCAGCTGATTTTTATATTTTTACTAGAGACAGGGTTTCCTCATGTTGGCCAGGCTGGTCTCGAACTCCTGACCTCAGGCGATTTGCCCGCCTCGGCCTCCCAAAGTGCTGGGATTACAGGCGCGAGCCACCACGCCCGGTCCTCAATCCATCTTGTATTACAGGGGGTCCCAGGTAAAAACTCAGAAGGGTAGAGGGAAATTTTTTTCTCCCCTGCAACTCTTCCAAGAATATCTAATAAAGTTCCCTGCCACTAGGTTTACGCCTTTCCAAACCTTCATCATGATTTACCAGAGTCATCTCTCTGAATGTGAAATCCGATGCATCACATGGCTATTTATATCTTCCATAAGCCCCTAAGCCTCCAAGATAAGGTCTTGGTCTTTATGCAGGGCACACAAAGCCCTCCAAGACCTCGACTTTCCAATTCCTACAGCCCCATCACTTTCCTCTCATCTCCTTCCTCCACCTCAACATGAATCCTATGCTCTATTCACATCCAGTAAACTGCAGATGACTGGAATGCATCCTGCTCAAACATCTCCCTCTGATCAAAATGCCCTTCTTGTCTTCGTCCACACAGAATACCTCTTGAGTTTTTGAAACTAAGCTCGTACTATGAATCCTGTTCCTGACAATTATCTTCAGGGAAAATTGAAAACCTATATATAGAGTCACAAATTTATTTTACACACACATTTCTCAGTACATGAGCAACACTTTTGAGATTTTTTTAAAAAGTTGTCTTTCCCCAGCAAGACTGTAAGTCCTTTAAGGGCAAGGGCATACTTGTCTTATTCAGTACTGACTCCCCAAGGTCTAGCACAGTGCCTGGTACATAACCGGTGCTCAGTAGCTCAGTAAATGTGAAATGGATGAATGGCATAGGACATTAATTTCTTTTAAAAAATCTACCCCTGAGCACCTGAAATAAAACTGAAACTGGAATCAGTTTATACTTTTTCCTCCTCTGATTCTGACCTGTACTTTTCACCCAAATCAGGAAAGGATTCTTCTGCTAATTTTGATCATTTTATCCTAAGGACCACAGGACCCCAGGGGGAACAGTAGGTGAACTGTGACATTTAGTATGGTATTTTTTTTAATTATGCAAAGATCCATCTGTTCAGATACCATTTGGGGGCTCATTGAATGTGTATAGTTTAGGATAAAGAGGATAAAACTAGAAAAAGTGCATCTCACTTCAGCTCCATAGAAATCTGAGTACTACCTGATTCATTTGAAGTTATGAAGGGTCTCCTTTATAATGGTGCATCTTTTCTCTTTGGTCAGAATGCTAAATCTTTTTAATTGCAGTTTGAACACCTGTAGCCAAATTTTGAATGTCTTTCTCATTTAAATTCCAAACATTAAAATTCCAAACATCTTGATTATATAAATGGTAAAAGTAAAGGGCAGAGTTTTTCCTTTAAGATTTTGTTCCCCCACTCCCTCCCACTGATCCCAATTATGGTTACTCTTTAAGCCCCCAGCAAGGTGGCTAAGTTTCCTGGATTACCCCGAAGTTCATTTCTGGAATAGAACAGGAAGGCTAAATTCCAGCAATGTGTTTTTAGCAACAAAAAAAGTAAAAAATAGCCAGCATTTGTTCAGCACCTATTATTTGCTAGCCACCACAAGGGCCCTTGAAGCAAATCTGTTATATATATTCAATCTTCATAACAGCCTACAATTTAGTATTATCAAACCTACTTCTCAAGTTAGGAAACTGAGGCTAAGGTACAGAAGCAACCTGTCCCAGGATAGATAGCAAGTGACAAGACTAGGGTTTAGAATATATGAGCCTGAGTCTGCGTGATCTCTTTACCACACCACTTCCTTCCAAATGCCTGTTTCTGCCAGGACACACTGGTAGACAATTTTTTTTTTTTTTTTTTGAGACGGAGTATCTCTCTGTCACCCAGGCTGGAGTGCAGTGGTGCAATGTCGGCTCACTGCAAGCTCCATCTCCCTGGTTCACACCATTCTCCTGCCTCATCCTCCTAAGTAGCTGAGACTACAGGCGCCCACCACAACGCCTGGCTAAGTTTTTGTATTTTTAGTAGAGACAGGGTTTCACCATGTTAGCCAGGATGATCTCGATCTCCTGAGAAATTTTTTAATGAATTAAAATTGGCAAGGGAGATTGATTAAATTGTCAGACAGAGACACAGAGAAGTATGCTTTAAAAAGAAGACAATATACAGAATGAATAACCATTGTAACCCATACTAATTTGAAGAAAATGGTCATGTGAATTGGCTCATGCCTGTAATCTCAGCACTTTGAGAGGCTGAGGTGGGCTGGTAACTTGAGGCCAGAAGTTTGAGACCAGCCTGGCCAACATGGTGAAACCCCATCACTACTACAAGTACATATATATGTGTGTGTGTGTGTAGCTGGATGTAGTGGCACATGCCTATAATCCCAGCTACTTGGGAGGCTGAGGCATGAGAGTCACTTGAACCCAGGAGATGAAGGTTGCAGTGAGCTGAGATAGCACCACTACACCACTCCAGCCTGAGCAACAAGAATGAGATGAGCCAAAAAAAAAAAAAAAAAAAAAAAAGCCTGCCTGGCATACATGCCAGGTTGAAGTGAGGAGAGGACACTATCACAAAGATTCATCTACTGAAGGCCTTAAGGAGCTCGCCTTTCAGTTTGAGACCCACTTCTGTGTTTCCACCTTACTCTGGCTTCCTGTGAGACCTACTTCAGCCCTGCTCCACCTGATTCCTACATGGAATGGTCTTCATCGTAGTTTCACAACATGACTCTGCTCTTGGATATTTCTGATCTTTTTTGTAGTACCTCATTTATGTCTCCTAGATTCAAATGTTTGAATCTATTGCTCCAATCCCTGCCAATCTGCCTCTGATAACTGGCAATGTCTATACCTGAGTATTCTTTATCCTGATCTGTATCCTTTATTTTTTTAACCTAGTTATTACATTTGTACATCAATGGTCCAAACACTTTGCCTCGCCAGCTTGAAGTATCTTGGTGTGCTGGAAAGAATCTGCAACAGACCAATTTTAGAAGTCATGTCAGGATATGTAAGCTCTTTGGGTGTCATTTTTTTCATCTATGAATTGTGAAGAGTAAAAAGCTACAGTCCAGATGTACACAAGATTAATGGGAATAATACATGTGAGAATGCTGTGACACAAAGCGAGCACTCTGTGAATCTTATTTGCTCAGCACAGTGATGCTCTCTTTCTCTGAATGCTTGGAATATGTTGATGAACGTAACAAAGTTGAGTCAGATAGCAAACAACAGACAAATTAACAAAGTTTACACTATGCAATAGGTGATTTGTGCCATGTTTTAAAAAAGTAGAAAAAAGTATAAACAGGAGAATCAAGAGCGCAGGAGAGGGTGATGGGAGAAGTGTAGGTCAGAGTATTAAAGAGGAGGATGAGTGAGAGGGTTAGAAAGTCAGCCAACTGATATCTGGAAAAAGAGAGTTATGGGCAGAAGAAATAGCCACTGCCAATGGGAAATTCAGGGAACAATAAAGAGGACTGTGCTCTTGGAGTGAGTGATGGAGGAAGAGACTGGTTGGAGATGAGATCAGACAGGTTAGACGGATGGGATACGTAGACCTAGAGGCCATTGTAAGGGCTCAGATCTTTACTTTGAGTGAGATGTTAGTTGACTTACCTTTCCTTTGGAGCCTGGTATGACAGTTGATTTTTCAGAACTTTTCTTTGTTTTCATGCATACTCTGTGTCTTGACTTTAGTACTAACTACTCAAGGAAAGAAGCATGCTATATTCATCTTTATAGTGCTAATGTCCAACATGGTGCCTAGAACATAGGCCATACTCAATGAACATCTCTTGAATTGATAATATTGTTTTAGATGCTTATCCTGGGAATTTTTAAAAGATAACATAATGCTTTTACCTGGTTAAAATGTACATGACACTTGAAGGCCACTGGAAAATAAAATCTTGTAATAGGCCTTTTTTAGTTTCTCTCAAGTCCCAGCCAGAGATGGATGTGTGCCCTTGCAGCATATTACTTACCCTATATCACACCATTTAATAAAAAGATACAAGCTTGGAACTCAGACAACCTAGGTTTGACAACCAGAAATACCACTTACTAGTTACATGACCTTAAATAAATTATGTAATTCTTCAAAACCTTTTATGTCAGACTAAATGCCATCCAAATCGTGGGATCCAATGAGAATCTAAAAATATAATGTGGAGGAAAACATTTTGGTAAACTGCATTACAATATATGAATGCTAAATATTCTTATTATAATTTAAGCATTAGCTAATATTTGACATGAAAATATAAAATTGTTCCTAAAAATTATAAACATACTATTTGGCGGAACCAGAAATTATGTTGTGTTGCTCTGGATGCTCAGTGAGGAAGGACCTGTTTCACCAAAGGAATAAATAGTTCTGTTGCTCTAATAATTTGCCATACTGTTGAATTTTTTCTCACTCTCCTGTAATAAATTTGCTTATGTTAGGATGGTCTTAAAATAGGATTTTCCCAATTAAGAGTCCATTAAAGATACAGAAGGTATTGTGCCTGATCAATAACTCCAAACCATTCAATCTATACAAAAATTTGGCTATGAGGTGCTAGATAAACTCAGCTCTCCATCTGTATGCTCTTCATTGATTGCACACCTCTCTGGGAACCTACCAGATCCAGGGGTGGAAGCTCCATGATTCCAAAAGGGTTTGCTGAGTTCACTCCCAACTAGCCTGTTGGGAACAAGTTGGGAGCTTCCCAGTGCCATTAGCAACGCAGTCACCCAACAGATCCAGAGGAGTCCCATCTCCCAACTTCAGCCAAATTCTTTTCAAAACTGACTCTGTTTGTAGATATACATGCTTTAAGCACTTCCCACAGAAGATTATATAAAACTACAAAGAAAATAGATAACTGCATTCATTTCCCATGACTGGGTGGGATAACATATTCAGTTTTAATTGACTCTGGAGAATCCAAGTCAATTAGACGAAGGGTATAATAGGAACAAGAAGCTGTATTATTTCACTCACTTGATTATTTCATAAAAATAGAAAGAAATAAATGTAAAATTTGAATAGTCCCACAGCATTGAGATGTGCCATCTATACCAGGCTGTTTTGAGCCACTTGGGGTACATATCTTTATTTTAAAACTAGCTGAAAAGTGGATTTGGAGATTCAATAGTCTGAGTCGTGCACTCTTCTGTAAAACATTAGGTCTGCTCTGGCCAAATGAGCAAGACACTTCTGGTGGGTGGGTTAAGTACATAAGTAGGAGTGGAACCAGATATCAACATATGTTTTTGAAAGAGTGAATTTAAAACTAAGAATTCTGAGAGAAAAAATAATTAAGGATTATTTGACATTATTTACCTACTATGTTCTACACACTGAGCTATGTTCTTTGGATGGAGGGATAAATGCATTTCCTGAAGTGATTCTCAATCAAACAGTAGAAATATACAGAAAATCAGGGCGAAACAATTTATTTGCTATGGATTTTTTTTTTTTTTTTGAGAGGGAACTGAAGAGGAAGTGGTTGATTTTGCACACAAAAAAAGGTGAATTTATGGAAGTTTTCACTAAGTCAGTGAGGTAGGTCTTGCAAGATTAATAGGATTTCAACAGAGAGAGGTGAAAGAGACAGCTATTCTAGGCAAGAACACCACCATGTAGCTCTGAAAGTACATGAACATATGGGCTTGAGAATATCTCTGTGGCTAGATCATAAAGAACATATTAGGAGAGAAAGGTAAGAGAAAGTAAAGACCGGGGAAATGGAAAGAAATAAGGCTGGGCATGTTGAGTAAGTTTAGATTGTAAAGAGAATTGTTCTGCTATCGATTTTGAACTTTGTATTACAGGACTTGAAGAGCTACTAAAGATTTAAAAGAAAAGATGTGTCATATCCAGGCTGGGAAACACACAAAAAAATATGTAGGTTAAATATCATTAAAGAAAGAAACAGATCTCTGGAAGTACTAAGTTGTCTAAATTCTGTATCAAACTGGTAATATTTTGCCCAGACCTTGCATTAATCACTGATTTTTTATACTTAATTTTCCTTTTATTCAACAAATATTAATTAAAATTTCTGTACCATGCTAGATTTATGGGACATAACGTTGACTAAGACAAATGTAGTTCTGGTCCTTGTGGAGTTTACAATCTACTGGGGAGATAAACATTAAATATATAAAAGAGATAAATGCAGATAATTACTGATCTTTGTACAATAACATGCTGAATAGCCTCAGGAACTCACTGGTACTGAGTTACAAAGATTTCAGTTTTCGTTCATCATTATCCTTCTCACCAAATATGTGTGGGAGTTATTTTTTTTTAAGTAGCAGAACTACAGTTTTTTGAACTATGGTATTTGCCAGTGAATTTGAGGTTTAGCGGGCTCAACACAACCCATTGCAGTATCTGCAAGATTTTTTGCTATGGCAAACATTTATAAATTACTGGGAATCATATATTTTGCAAGAGAAAAGAAATAGTCCAGCTTTTCTCAGCTGGAATCTTTGAAATGTATGGGTTCACTGGTAAAAAGGACAGATGGCTGAGCTAATGTTAGTAATTGCCAAGAAAAAAGTCCACTGTTGACCTAAAAATGCAATGAAATCTATTCCTTTATAACTCCCACTGACTGCTTAGCTTAAGTCCTAATTATTACAAAATTGAGAAAGGATTTCTTAACATCAGAAGATTTCCCTAAGAACGTAGGAATATTAGGCCACATCTGTATATGTGCCTGTTAGCCCATTTACTTCACAGCTTACTTAACCAATTTTCTTTGGTCTGTGATACATCCAAGGATTTAATTAGTCACATGTCATACTACAGGAATGAAGGTGAAAGTTAGTGTCAGTGAAAAAGTAACCCAACAATTTAATATAAAAATATTTTTATGAGAGTATCTTTTTCTCTGAAAACTTAAATTCTCATTAAGTCATTTTAAAATGTATAACCAATACCCTTTTGCATTTTGATCATAACATTGTCCTAGTTTTCTAAGGCTGATGTAGCAAAGTATCACAAAGTGGGTATTTTAAAAAACAATTTGTAGCCTTACAGTTCTAGTTGCTAGAAATCTGAGATCAAGGTGTCTAGAAGGTTGGTTCCTTCTAAGGACTGTGAAAAAGACTCTGTTCCATGCCTCTCATTTACTATCTAGTGGTTTGCTGACATTCTTGACTGTTCCTGGCTTATAAATGCATCACTAGATCTCTGCATTGATGTTCCCATAGCATACCTCTGTATGCTATATATGTCTATCTCCAAATTTCCCCTTCTAATAAGGACACCAGTCATATTGTGTCGGGGCCAATCCAAATTGCTTATTTTAAATTGATTACCTCTGTACAGAACCTGTCTCCAAATAAGGTAATAAGGTCGCATCCTGAGGTACAGGAGGTTAAGACTTCAGCATATAAATTTTGGAGAGACCCAATCCAATGCATAACCAATATTTTATGAGCTGAAAAATAAACTTTCTTGTCAGAAAAAAAAAAGAAAATCTTCAGCATCTTTGCTATAAGCATCAAATTGCTTTATTTCCTTTTTCATACTCAAGGGGTGTGTGTGTGTGTGTGTGTGTGTGTGTGTGTAGTTCATTTTTATTTTTCATGCAGCCTGTACTTGGGAATTTTTTAATTGTGAGAATTAATATTGGAATATTAGGTGTATAGCAGACAATTTTGGTGGTGGCTGCCTAGCTCAAAACAAATGCTCCTTCTCTGAGATGGACTCATAGGTGACAGGATTATGATCTGGAAGCCTTGCCCTTTCTGTGTGACCCTATCCCGCTGACCAGGACAGTTTAATCCAAGGATAGATACTGGACCCGGAAAGACCCCATGGGATTTTGAAATTTGGAATGACAACATTTGGAAACTGGGAGCAATTAAAGCTGATGTGTTGTTACTCGCCCCCCAAAAGGTCCAAAACTTCTCCTGAGGAGGTGTCTATGCTGTCCTTATTCCTTTCCCTTGTGAGACTGTTACTCGTTTCTTCCCTCATTTCTGTAAGATACCACATTGTGACTACAATAAAATATTTTTTAGTGTGCCTGTGCTTCTCAGGGTTATTTTTGTTGCATGTGACCAAAAGAATCTTAACAAATGCAAGTGGCTCTGCAGTAATCTATGTCCCATTCGTGCACTTCTGGTTCTTTAACCCATATAATTTCTTCTGGTTCATGACTGCAGATGATACTCCTGGCTCCTGTCAATCCATGTCATTAGACATAATGGGAACTCAGGGCAATAGTAAGAGTTTTTGGGCAGAAATCCATCCCTACTCCTAGAAAAACAATAAAAAGCATGCATTTTATCCATATTAGGTCTATAATACAATCTTTGTATATACCTAATTGTAAAAACATGTTGAACTCCCAAGTTTATTTTCTGATTTCAAAATAATAGAGAATAATCTGAAATAAGTCAAAGTCAGGAGCTCTTATTGAGGAAAAATTGCAACTATAGATCTGTAGAAGTTAATATTTACAGTCCATGATTGTCATTCAGGGACCTCCATCAGAGTTTCTGCTTTTACCTTCCACAGAGGCAAGAGCAATTGCTGTTGCCTCTAAAAGAGAACTTCTTAAATAGGGCACTGGCACACAGCAACCTGAGCCCTTCTGCCCCACTCATTCTCACACAAAAGCCCCTCGATGACCAAACATTGCACCCAAGACCTCTTTAGGGTTTTGTTATCATTTGCATAAATAAAGGCCAAAATTATAACTGATTTTTTTTGAGACAGGGTCTTGCTCTGTTGCCCAGGCTGGAGTGTAGTGACACGATCTCTGTTCACTGCAACCTCCGCCTCCCTGGTTCAAGCTATCTTCCCACCTCAGCCTCCCTAGTAGCTGGGACTACAGGTGCATGCCACCACGCCCAGCTAAGTTTTGTGTTTTTAGTAGAGATGGAGTTTCACCATGTTGGCCAGGCTGATCTCGAACTCCTGACCTCAGGTGATCTGCCTGCCTCGGCCTCCCAAAGTGCTGGGATTACAGGCATGAGCCACCTCTCCCAGCCTTTACTTTTTATTATGTTAAGTTTCCTTAAAGGAGCTTCTAATTAGTTTATCTACTGCCACTTAAGACATTTGCAAGCCTATCTGCAAAGCTCTTTGTATAGTGGAATGAGTAACAGGGAAGAAAGTTAAGGGTTCCTCAACTTTGTACAAGAAACATGGGTCAACATCAGAGAGAAGGGCAGATTTCCGGCAATCACTTTGCATTATTTAAATGACTCCCTTCTCCATCAAATCTCCTAGGAAGGAAAGAGTTGTAGCACTGAAACTCCACAATAAGTCTCTGAGAACTTAGCTGTGGCTTTACACAGAGTTTCAAAGAGTTGTAGCTCAAAAGAAATGCAGGTTATATGACCATATTAATGCCCTGCACAGATTAGCTTCAACCATGATATCTACATTAACCTTTTCTTTTACCTGCAGATCTTTTAGAAAATTCTTAGCTCAAGACAACTTGGTACAAGCAACTATGGAAGCTCATCAGTGAGAGACAGAAAACAAACTGGGTTGGAATAAAACCTAGGTGGATGAATTAACTAAATAGAAGATAAGCACTTGATGGCAGTAACCCACAGTACAATCACGATATTCAGAAGGATGTGGTGAGGTTGAGCTTATTCTAATCCTGTGCTCTCCTGCTGCATGAAATACCAAGTCCAGGCAGTGGAAGCATTTTGGTTACAAATGAAACATCCACATGGAACAGGAGCACAGTCAGCATCAAAGGCTATAAGTAACAGTGTCTATCTCTAAAACAGATGGGTGTTAAGGACTTGATGAGATGTCAGTGTCTCAGCAAAGTGCCCCAGGCTTCACTAGAGGAATCAGCATCTGAATCAAGACACCAGTTCAGAACCAAAGCTTGACAAATCAATGATTTTTTTGTTTTGTTTTGTTTTTGTTTTTGTTTTTTAAAGTGGTGATATGGTTTGGTTGTGTCCCCACCCAAATCTCACCTCAAATTATAATAATCCCCATACGTCATGGGATGGGCCCAGTGGGAGGTAATTGAATAATGAGGGCCAGGTCTTTCCCATGCTGTTCTCGTGATAGTGAGTAAATCTCATGAGATCTGATGGTTTTATAAAGAGGCGTTCTCCTGCACACACTGTTCTGCCTGTTGCCATGTAAGACATCCCTTTGCTCTTCCTTTGACTTCTGCCATGATTATGGGGCTTCCCCAGCCATGTGGAACTGTGATTCCATTAAACCTCTTTCCTTTATAATTTACCTGGTCTCGGGTATGTCTGTATTAGCAGCATGGGAACAAACTAATCCAAGTGCCAAAACCATACAGGTGAAGTTCCCAAGCAAGCTGGCTAGTATACTGCACTATACAAAGAATAGTTCCAGGCCCCATCAGCTGGAGTGGCTGGTTCTGATACTCTGCCCTCTACCTTGCTCAGGTCTGACTAAGAACTTAGGCAAGGTATATATACCTTTAGTTGAAATGCCTTCAACATCTGAGCTGACTCATGTCAAGGGAAGCAGGAACTAACATTGTGAGCATCTAGTATTTACCTACCTAGACTCATTTTTATCAGCCTATTTTCTTTACACTGACACCAGCACAGTACACATTTTTTCCCCAGTATTTCTGAGATTATGTACGCCTCACCATCACTTATATAAAAGTTGGGTTTTATGTTACCTGATAAAAGCTACGATTTTTTGAGTACCTACTATATTCCAGGTACTACACTAGGTATTTCAAATACAGTACTGATTTTCAAAGCAGTGCAAAATAGGTATCCTTATCCTCAGAAGAGGTAGACAACTTTCTCAAGGTTATAACACAGGGCTGAGATATAAACCCAGATACATCTGACTCCCAAGCGTGTGTATCTTGCACTACATTTCTCTGAGAAATGTTTAAATTCATTTTGATGTAAGTTTTCTGTGTAAAGTTTTTAATATAACCAGTTAAACATAAGCTCTTTCCTACAACTTGAGTTTGATTTCAATGTACGTTCAATCCTTTAAAAATGCTTTTCATATTGAAAAGCAGTTTTAGCAGAATAAACACTGATCAGAAATGAGATGTGAGATCTCATGCCAGTGAGTCATGTGACCTTGGGAAGTCTTTCACTTATCTAGAAAAATGTTCTTACTTAAAAAAAATGTGGGGGAGTAAAGACTAGCAGTGGGGGAAGGATTAAACTTGAAAAATTAAACTCTGAGAGTCTCTTCTAGCTCTCCAAACTTAAGGGTCTCTCCAATCCTTTAGAAGTCATTCTCTTTATATATTTTAAACACTACCTTTTGCAAGGGAATCATAAAAAAAAGATAATTTTAAATTTACTTTAAAAAAATTATCCAACTGTCTGCATATCTCAACAAGTTAGTCAACCTCCTTCACTTGTGTGCAACTTATGAGCATGGCAATTATGATATTTGAAGTTGACAACTCAAAGCTATTTGAAGCCTTGTTGACCAATGAAAATGTATAGATACAGATAGCAAATAAATCAAATTCTTGTCTTCAACTAAAAATGCATTTTCAACATAATTCAATTTAAGGAACCAGTGTCTTAGTTTTAACCATGAAAATATCATTAGATGATGTATGTGAAAAAAAAAAAAAAAGAGAGACTAGATGGAATCATGTCCTTCACAAAAGAGTTGGCACTTGCAATGTTAGTACTGCAAATAAAAGTGTTTTCAGACCTTAAAATAAAAGTCTGTGGAATTCTTCAGGTACACAGCTGTAACAAAATCACCTATCTGACTGCCTTTGTGGCCTAAGCTAAGGACTATATGAAAGAGAGAAAGGAAAAAAAAAAAAGGAAAGAAAGAAAGGAAAAAAAAAAGGAAAGAAAGAAAGGGAAGGGATGGGAAGACCTAGAAGGAAGCACATAATAAACTGCTTTGACTAGGTAATTTGTCACATAATGTTAAGTGCAGATGGTTAGAATAGTTCATCGTGATTTTGCAGTCTGGTCTCAGGTTTATTGCTAGAATTAATTTCTACATTTCTGTGAAGGACATTATACATTCCATTCCTATGGTTTTAAATAATAAATTAATTTTAATGCATTTTTGCTCTCACTTGAATGGAAAAGATGAAGAGCAACTGATAGGCTCTGAGTTTTTAGAACGCCTTTCAACAAGATTAAAAGCATAAGGCATCCCAAGTCGGCTCTTCTAAAAACAGAAAGTAGCCATCTGCTGGGGCTGCAGAGCTATTCTACTCTAGAGTGCCATGTAGTCCAGCAGAACAGACACAGCACAAGGTACACTCCTTGACCAAACTGATCCTTAGACAGAGTCATGGCTTTGTGTGCTTTCAATCAACATATTGTTTGAGGTGCCCTCTATTTCTATGTGACATAACTAATGAAAAGAAAAAGCTACTTGTAATCATACCAGAACTAGAAAATGAAAATAACCCCAGTGAACTCGCTAGCAATCCTAAAGAATTCCTGGGTTTCCCTACAGTTATTCCAGCTAGCAGGTGGAACTAGGGAGGGAAATTGCATTGCTCTTTATAAATTAAATGCTATGTTAGGACTTGAGTAGAAAGTGGAATGAAATTATTTTAATTTTGTTTGTTCATTTCATTTTTTGCTTTCTTCCAGCACCTCTTTCCTGTTTGTAAATCTTCACTTATCTTCAATCCTTTCTTGCTTGCCTTTCTACAATGTGTGGTACTGAAAATTGTGGTGGAAAGCCAATTCTCAAGGAAGTCTCTTCTCTTAATTTACTCTCCAGTTTCTAATGGGTGCATTTTTCTGAGGTCCAAGCATAAAGCTTGGGTGAATTTTTCTTCCATTAAAGACAGAACTCCATGATCTTTATTTAAAAATATATTGATATCTGATGGGAAGACCAGACACCTGAAAAGACATGCTGACTCTCAGTCAGTCTTAATGATTAACCCATGCCCACTGAAAGCAGATTTGAGAACACAATGCTACAATTTATTGTTCATCAATTGATTGAACACTGAGCTATTTCAGGAAGATATGTGTGGCAAACACTGTTAGCTGGCAAAGCCAACAGCCATCCTCCAGCCAGCCCCTTTTTCCTTTCCTACACTCATCTATAGGCTGAGAAGGCTAAATGCTTGTCCAGTCTCCCATACAGCTCACAATGGCCATGTGAGTTTCAGGCAATGAGAGAGGAGCAGAAGTCTGATGGGGGCTTCTGGAAACTCGTGTGCTCTCCTAATAAAAAGAACAAGTAACCTGGCATTTCTTCCCTTATCTCCTTTCCTTCTACTTTGGATGCAGATGTGATGTCTGTAACTGTTGCAGCCACCTTTGAGGCAACAAGTATAAAGACAAAAGCCAAGAAGCAAAAGATAATGGAGTAAAATTAGAAGCAGATCCTGAGGCCCTGGTAGCACAATAAGCCAGCTGAACCAACTACTTGCCTCCATATTTCTAGTCAATGAAAAAAAAAATGCCTCTATTTGTTTAAGTCGCTGTTTTTCTGGTTTTTGTTTCTCGCCATTGAAATCCTTCCAAGTGATAGAGCAGTTGTGTTTTCAAAATCTAATAAGCTACTTCTGTGTGGTGATCATAAAATATGGCATTTGTTTAGCATTTCCCAATTTACAAAGTTGGGGTTTGCCATATATTATCTCATTTAATCTGTACAATAGGATGGTAAAGCAGGAATTACAAACATCGCTTTAAATATGAGCCAATTTAAGCATAGAGGGTTTAAAGAAACTTGCTCAAACTCACAGAAAGAGAACATGGCACAATTGTGGACTTGAACCCTTAGCCTCTGACTCCAGTTCCCAGCTGATCATAATTTTCTCATATTGGAAAACAAACTCTTGTCTTTGCATATTTATTATGTTCTTCATAATCCCTGAAGTACTTCCGTGAATCAGTCTTTAAAAGATAAGAGACAGGAATTGGATAGAAATTTCTGAACTCATAGCCTGGAATGAACTAAAGCACTTTGATAAACCCTGAAGTTTTAAAGAGGAATAGTAGGAAATAATTCAATTCTAAGGATTTCACAGACTACTAAAAAAGACAAACATATAAACAAGTTATTCTAAATATAATATAGAGTGGGGATAATGGTTGGATGTTTATCGCAGTACAGGAATCTTAATTCTTCCTTTGGGGGAGTGGGGATGAGGAATGCATGAAGGAGGAAGCCATGGAAACAAAAACAGGGCATGCCACTAAGCAGTTCTCTATGGCTGTGATATATTTGGAGTGGGGTGATTTATAGGGCTTCAAAGCCAAACATGTCTAGATCATCAAGATTCTTATAGGTGCTAGGGTGTTTCTATTTATGTGGGTGATTAAGGTCAATAAAAATATTTCACACATGGTCATATTATATATAGAATTATATTTTTGAATACATCTTTGGCATCAGGCAATAAACTGGAAGTAGACAAGACTGGAGACAGGGGGCGAGTAGGATGCTGGGGCAAGCTTCCCAGCAAGATATAATGAGACCACAAACTCCAGTAATGTCTGTGGGTTGCATAGGAGGAAACAGATTGGAGACATATTCAGATATTATAATCTATGGGCTATAGTAGACAACTGGACACAGTTGGAGGGGTGGTTGGTATGTGAGAAGGAAAATATAGGATTATACGCAGGTTTCTGGCTTGGGCTACTAAGGAGGTGGTTGTGCCATTTATAATAGAAAATACTAGAGAATTATAGAGGGGTAGAGAGGCATAAAAAGGAAAATAAATTCCACATTGCATATGTTGAGTCCGATAGCCTTTTAGAACCTCCAGATAGGGATGTTCATCAAATAATCAGAAATGAAAGATGTAATTCAACAAATATTTCTGGACTGGAGACATCAATTTCTGAAGTTATGGAAGTAAATAAAATCTCACTGGGAGCATGTGTACAGTCAGAGAAGAAGGAAATAGAGCTCTGTAGGAACATAGACATTTAAAGAGTGAGCAAAAGCATGGGATCCAATGAATGGAATGAAGTAAGAGAAACCAGAAGGGGAGGAGAAAAGCAAGCAAACAGAGAGAAGTTCTTTCCAGAAAGCTTCCAAATAGGTCTCAAGAAGTTAGTGAGTGGGCAATAATAATCTTAGTAATAATAGATGACATTATTGAGCACTTACATGCAATATCGCTTTTCATCTCTGTACTGTCAATGATCATAAAGAGGTTAAGTAATATAGGGGCTGAAAATTTACAATTGGATTTTGCCATAAGTGAATCTGAAGAGGTTACGTAATTGTCATGACGATGTTAAGCAATGTAAGGGCTGAAAATTTACAATTGGATTTTGCCACAAACCAATCTGACCCTCAAAAAAAATGGCATTTCCATCAAATGGGGAGTGTAGAAGCCAAATTGCAGTAGGCAGAGAATTGAGTGGGAGGTGAGGAAGTAGAAGGCAGTAAGAGGAGTCTATCCTTTTAAAAAAGCTTGACTGAAAATAGAAAAAGAACAATAAAAATTTCAGCTATGTGTAAAAGGTGAAAAGAGGTAACTATAAGAACAAAAGAGAGGGCAGAACTGATGGAGCAGGGTCCCTGAGAAGGTGAAACAGGATGAAATCATAGCATGGGTGGAGAAAGAATTAGCCATAATAGAAAGAAGCATACTTTTTCCTCTGAGAACAGTGGGAAAGTAATATGTGCAATTGCAGTTTTTGATGACAAATACAAACATATAAATATCAAACTGGAACTAGCATACATCTAGCAGTTACTTACAACTTCTCTAGTAGTTTTTGACCAATGTTTTGTCTCAATTAGATGCTCATCTTCTTCTGTGCCCAGTCTGTGGGAAATCAGTTTGTGGGGATTACTTTCATATTTTAAGCTGATTTGATAACTGAAGAGAACTCTGACATTCTCTATCGGCCTGTGATCAAAGCTCAGACTTTAAGAAGAAACATGTTAAATTAGTTGCCCCTGGAAGCAAGACCAGAGATTCAAATTTTAGTGCAAGTAGTTTATTTGGGAGGGGAGCAAGTATGGCAGGGAAGTAAGGAACTGAGACAGAGAACAGAAGAACGTTAATGCAGGGAACACTAATAAGTAGATTCCTGTTGTGGGCAATTAAGGTCCCGTTTCCTTGGAGAACTCCAAGAGATAGTGCCAAACGGACCTCAGAATTGACCCTCTTCCAGTGGAGGGACAGGAATCTGGAATATTTATCTGCCAATAACTGTTAGTCATTGATGAGAGCTGCCCTGGGCTTGTAAACTCTCTGACACTTCCAGCCTGCCCTGCGTGTGCACTAAAGCATGTTCCCGTAGCCAAAGAAAGCTCTAGGCAGAGAGGCAAAGATGTTAACAGTGAGAAAGCTTAGGAAACAGGGACCAGACACCAACAGTGTCTCCTCAAGCTCCTCCTCATGAATGGCACTTCTGAGGATAGCAGTGGAGTTTGAGGGAAGGACAGATATAGTCCCCTCCAGTTTTTAGCCATGAGGGAATACATTCTGAGAAGAGTACTACCAGAAAAAGTTCCTATTCTTTAGTTATGGAATTTTCATTACAAATTAAAAATAAGCAGCTTTGAATTCATAATAGACACATAAAAATGTACCAGACTTGTAGTTAGAAAAATGTAGGTTCAAGTCCTGGTGCTGCTACTTACTGTGTAAACTTGGGCCAGTTGCTTGGTCTCTGGAACCTTCAGTTTCCTCATCTGTAAACAAGGATGATACTTCCTCTGCTATCTAGAAAATCAAGTTATTGTGAAAATCCAATGACATCATGCACATAGGACTTCTCCAGCCATGAGATTAACGGGAAGAAGCATTCCAATTAGACTTATGGAAACTATGAAACAGCATGACTGGGCATAGAAGTAGAGGACAACCATGAATTCCAGTAGAAGTAGTTTGGACTTGTTTCTATAGGCAACATGGAGCCATAGAAGTTTCAAGTGGGAGAGCAGATTTGTGGGCATATATTTTTGAAAGATCACTTTGACAACTATGTGAAGAAGAGAATACATTGCTTTTCAGCAATAGAGACAGCAACTGGAGACAGGAAGACCGGTTAAGATGTTATATTAAAAATCCCATCTCTGAAATTTATCTAGAAGTCTCTTTTTGGGTGAGAAGGTGAGGGTTGAGGAACAGGCAGAAAAACTGAGGAAGGAAGTGATATCCAAGAAATAGCCCTAAGGTGGATTAAGTTGCTATTTGCGTACTTCCCCAACTCAGTGACCGGAGCTCAATCTACACACAGTAATGAGGACTGAAAATTCAGTTTACAGCTTGAGAAGACATATGTGCAGGGGAACAAAATTACAAGCAGCCTTTGGGGTAAAATGAAGCCTGCACATACGCTTATAAATACACAAGACATCCAAATGGTCTTCCTGATTCAGCTCAAATTAAATACGGTTACTTTTGAAAGGTTAGTGAGCTTGGCTTTTGCTGAAGTGTTCCTTCTCCACACTTTGTTTTCATATTGCACTGACAAATTGCCTTCACTTTGAGGATTTATTTCCCTTCAGATGCAGCTCACCAAATAGAAGCTGTACAGTCATAACACTTCAAGGGGGTGATTAGTGGTGATGGGTAAAGGGCGGGGGATAGGAGGGTGGGAAGAGGACTATGTGCGGTGCTATTTCAGGAAGAGGAAGCTCCCCCAGAGCCAGCTGAAAACATCTGCAACCCAGGTTTTCAACGTGTCATTAGCCCTAGAGCTAATCGGTACTCTGGTATGCCACAGAGTGAAATTTTGCATTTGTGACAAAGACCAGGTAATCACACAGCCCAGTGGTCCTCTCTCAGAGCTTGCCCAAGAGAAGTTCTCAGAGAGCAACAATTCAGTCAGAGCCTAGAAAGGGGAAGCTGCCTTCTAATTCAGATCTGGGCTTCCAAGGATCTTGTCTTGACAGCCGCCAGGCTCTTGTCACTGAGAAATGAACAAAGCAGCTTCAATGCAGAGCAGGCAGCCCTCTGGGTAGCCAGACTCCTAGGAAAAAATAGTCTGCCCTATTTTGGTCCCTGCTCATGAACTCCCCTGGCAGCAATGCCTCCAAGGTATTTCTGTACTCACAGCTGGCACTGGTTTTTCCAATTCATTGAGGAGGAAGCCTGTAAGAAATCAGATGTTGTAAAAGCAGAGAGAAAGGGCTGGTTTAGCAAGCCCTTAGCAAGGTGGTGGCGTGTCCAAGCCTTTAGTAAATCTTAAGGATTTCTTATTTTTCTTTTCCAAAATTGTTTTTCTAATCTCATCAACTTGATGAAATGCTGACACTACAATTTAGCTTACTATTCTGCCACACATCTAACCATGTTTAACAGCCTCAATGGGTTTTAATGGATGTACAAATAACTAAACCTATTTATTGTGTATTGTTTGATGACTTTGGAAATATGCAAACACCTGTGGTACCATCAGCACAATCAAAGCAAAAGACAAATTCAACACCTTCCAAAGTGTCCCATAGTTTTTATTTTGTTGTTCTTGTTTTGTTTTATTTTATTTTATTTTATTTTTTTACTTTTTGTGCTAAGTACATTTAACATGAGATCTACCCTCTCAACAAATCTTAATATATGTAATACCGTATTAACTGTAAGCACTAAGTTGTATAATTAGATCTCTAGAACGTATTCATTTAGCATAATTGAAGCTGTATATCCATTAGGCAACAACTTTCCATTTCCCCCACCCCCCCATCCCCTGGAAACACGCTTATATTCTCTGCTTCTATGAGTTTGACTCTTATATTCAATCCACAAGTTCCATAGCCATGGATTCAACCGACAATAAATCAAAAGTATTTGGAAAAAATACACATATATATTTGGAAAAAAACACAAAAACAATACAATACTAAATAATATAAATTTAAAAGTACACTATAACAACTATATTGTATTAGGTATTATAAATAATCTAGAGATGATTTAAAGTATACAGAGGATATATGCAAGTTATATGTAAATACTATGCTATTTCATAGAAAGGAGTTGAGCATCCACAGATTTTGATATCCTCTGGGGTCCTCGAACCAATCCCCTAAGCAACAACTGTATAGATAACTCAAATAAGTGGAATCATGCAATGTCTGTCCTTCTGTAACTGGCTTATTTACTTAACATAATGTGCTCCAGGTTCATCCATATTGTAGCAAATGGCAGGACTTCCTTCTTATTTAAGGTAGAAAATAATATTCTATCATATGCATATACCACATTTTCTTTATCCATTCATCTGCCCGTGTTCATTTGCTTTATTTCCATACATTGGCTATTGTGAATAATTGATGCTGCAATGAGCATAGGAGTGCAGTTATTTCTTTGAGATCCCAGTTTTAATTCTTTTGGATATATATCCAGAAATGGGATTGCTGGATCATATGGTAGTTTCATGTTTAATTATTTTAGAAACTCCTATACTGTTTAACCATAGTGGCTACACCATTTTACATTTCCACTAATATTATATAAGGGTTCCAATTTTTCTACATCTTTACCACCACTTGTTATCTTTTATTTTTGTTTTCCTTGTCAACAATAGCTGTCCTAACACGTGTGGGTGATATCTCCTTGTAGTTTAGATTTGCATTTCACTGATGATTAGTGATATTGAGCACCTTTTCATACCTGTTGGCTATTTGTATGATCTCTTTGGAGAAATGTTTGTTCAAGTCCTCTGCCAATTTTTTAACTGGGTTATTATTGTTATTATTTGCTATTGAGTTGTAGGAGTTCCTTATATATTTTGGACATTAACCCCTTATCAGGTATATGGTTTTTAAATATTGTCTCCCATTCTGTAAGCTGCCTTTTCATTCTGTTGATTTGCAGTTTTTTTTTTTAGTCGTATGTAGTACCACTTGTCTGTTTTTGCTTTTGTTTCTTGTGCTTTGGATGTCATCATATCATCAAAACATCATTTCTGAGACCAATATCAAAAAGTGTTTTCTCTATGTATTCTTCTAGCACATTTATAGTTTCAGGTCTTACATTTAAGTTTTACAAACATTTTGAGTTGATTTTTTTTGTAAAGCATGTAGATACTTAGTTTTCCCAGTACCATTTATTAAAGACACTCTCCTTTCTCCATTGTGTATTTTTTTTTCTTTTTTTTGAGACGGAGTCTCGCTGTCTCCCAGGATGGAGTAAAGTGGCGCAATCTGGGCTCACTGCAAGCTCTGCCTCCCGGGTTCACGCCATTCTCCTGCCTCAGCCTCCTGAGTAGCTGGTTCTACAGGTGCCCACCACCACACCCAGCTAACTTTCTGTATTTTTAGTAAACACAGGGTTTCACCGTGTTAGTCAGGATGGTCTCGATCTCCTGACCTCATGATTCGCCCACCTTGGCCTCCCAAAGTGCTGGGATTACAGGCGTGAGCCACCGCGCCCAGCCCATTGTGTATTTTTGACACCCTTGTTGAAGATCAGTTGAATATATATGCATAGATTTATTTATAGGCTCTCTATTCTGTTTCACTGGTCTATATGTCTATCTTTGTTTTAACTGTAGTTTTGTAATATATTTTGCAGTCAGGAAGCATGATGACTCTATCTTTGTTATTCTTTGTCGAAATCATTTGACTATTTTGGGTCTTTTTGATACCATATGAATTTTAGGATTGTTTTTGCTTTTTCTGTAAAAAAAATGCCATGGGGTTTTGAAAAGGATGACACTGAATCTGTATACAGCTTTGGGTAGTGTGGACATTTTAACAATATTAACTCTTATATCTCCTTTAATTTTTTAATTTTTTTATTTGTTTGTTTTCAGTGTACAAGTCTTTTACCTCCTTGGCTAAATATATTTCAAAGTATTTTATTCTTTTTTATGCTATTGTAAATGGGATTGTTTTCTTAATTTCCTTTTTGGATGGTTCATTGTTGGTATATGGAAATGCACTATGTGTTGATGCTGTAGCCTACAAGTTTACTGAGTTTATTTATTAGTTCTAGCTATTTTTCTGTAAAATCTTTCGGGGTTTTTTTTTTTTAACCTATAGGATCACATCATCTGCAAACTAAGATAATTTTACTTCTTCGTTTCCATTCTGGATGCAAAAATTCTCAACAAATCCTAGCAAACTGATTTCAACAGGACACCGAAAGGATCATACACAATGATCAAGTGGAATTTATCGCTGGTGTACAAAAATAGTTTACCATATGCAAATCAGTAATTGTAATACTTTGGAATAATCTCTAATGCTGATATGGAAGTTAAGAATAAATTATTTAGACAGATAGTGAGGGTAAGGAAGTTCCTTGGTAAGGTTTCCCTTTTAATGAAAAGTAGCCCCCAAATCATTTTGTTTTCTATCAAAGAGCCGTCTGTAAAATTGAGCTGCAGACATAGACAAGGAAGCTGGAATCTTGAACAGGTGAATGCCAGCAGCTGTGCCAATGGGAAAGGGGTTCCCTGGGGACTAGGCATGTTCAAAATGGCGGCTCCATCTTCCCCTTTCCTTGTCAACCATGTGCACAGTAAGAAGCAAGCAACATGGCTGTAGGCCAAGTAGAGACCCCACTTGCATAATAAGATTAGGGTGGGGCGGCCAGCTTCCTCACCAGCTATGTAAATATCACACCTGCTCTAATCAATCTTTGGGCCTTATATAAATCAGACACTGCCTCCTCAAGCCTGTCTATAAAACCCTGTGTACTCGGCATAGGCCAAAAGTCCCACTCGGGGACCCCTCTCTCTCTCAAGGGAGAGAGATAGTCTCCTTTCTCTTTCTTTTGCCTATTAAACCTCTGTTCTTAAAGTCACTGCTTGTGTGTGCCTGTGTCCTTGATTTCCCTGGCATGAGGCAACAAACCTCAGGTACTACTACAGACAACTATGCTGCTTCAATACACCACATTAACATAATAAAGTATGAAAATCCCATAATCAGCTCAATGGACGTCAATAAAGCTAGACAAAATTCAACACTTTCAAGATAAATATGTTTAATAAACTAGCTATAGAAGAAATGTACCTCAATATAATAAATGATATGCCCACAGCTAATACCATACTTATTTGAAAAATTAAAATATTTTCCTCTGAGATCAGAAACAAGAAGACAAGGATGCACATTCTTGTCATTTCTATTTAACACAGTACTAGAAGTTCTAGTAAGAATAATTAGGCAAGGAAAATGTTAGTTTTTGCGATGGTGGTGGTGACTCCTTCTTAGTCAGTAGGAGGTAGGGTAAATTCAATCCATTACCGTAAATACAAAAACCGCTAATAGGCAATCACGAGCTCCCAGAGGCCAGAGGTGGAACAAAGCTTTCTTTACCTTTCTCATCAAATAATCTATCAGTTCACAGAACAGTTTCTTGTCTCTTTCTTCCTTGTTTCTATCCTTTCCTCTTTTTCTACTCCTCTAGTCTCTTGCAATGGTCAGAGCTCCATCTTGGGGAAAGAGAAACAGATCTTCTTTCAGACTTAACACTCTGGGCGGTGACTGTAAGTCCTTCTTCTAAAGAGGCAAGCTTATTCAACACAAACAAACTCTTCTCTACACTGTGTCAACTTATTCTCATAGCATCACTTCAATGTATTGTCATACAAACAGTCTCTATTTCACCATTTTTTTTTCCTTACTGAACACCTCTAGTCACAGAAGGAATAAGACTAGGCAGAAAAGTATAAATGGAGAAAACAATGTACTACTACAGTTTTGTTTCTGCTGATGATTCCTGTTATTACTGATGTTAATGCTTTATCATTATTGTATATTAGATAGAAGCTCTCCGCACAGATCCAAAACTCCAGTAATTGAAAATTTTCAGTGTTCTTATGTAATAAATGTTCAAGTATCCAATGGTTTTCTAGTGAATAACTCAAAGACTCTTTTGTTATTGCAAAAGAAAGGACAAGGTATAAAAAGTATACCTTAGTTCAAAAGCCACCATCAGAAAAAGAGTGGCAACAACTTCAACAAGATGAGGAGAATTGGTTTACAACACATTAAATCCAAGCATTAGAGGAGATGAAAAAGCAAATTAGGAGCCAGATCATTGGGAAGGTGATTCCAAAGTTGAGTTAGAACTGGAAGCAATACACACTCAAACCTGAGCCATAAAGTAAATGATATGGAGCTCCTTCTAGCGCCCCTGCCTGGTGCCAGGATTGATTTTGGAGTCCAGACATCCTGGACTGCAGGCTGGAATTAAAGAGAGATAGCCGGCCCAGTCAGAGGCTGCAGGAAGTGAGAGCTGATGTTCCTATCATCTGTTAGTTAGAATTTGTTATTCACACTTGATTTCAAGAAGATGGGAGCACCTTTATCTTTCAAAACAAGAATAAACTCTTTTAAATTCTGAATATTACAGTGGTAGTGGTGGTTTTTAAACATGTTTGGATGTACATTATTGTTACTTTACTCTGAATTAAACTTTTAAACCTGCTTGTCAAGCCCCAGCTGGATCCCAGAGAGAGACAAATATGAATTCTCAAACTAGAAAAGAAGTACTTGTAAAAATATATATTCTCTGTTTTCAAATAATAACATATCTGTGTATAATTAGATCTAACATAATAGCAGAGAGTTTTCAATTATATTGTCTGGACCTGCTATATTTTTCTTGTTTATCAGAGAACAGTTAATCATTATTGAATTATTTATCTCTGCTCAGTTTACAGTAAAGCTTCAGCCATAAGGCTAGTGAACATCTCTTCTCTCTCCTTCCTGCCTCACATACAGGTTTAGAGAAAATAGAGCTGGTGGGTGTATTAGTTCATTCTCACACTGCTATGAAGAAATAGCCAATACACAAGACTGGGTAATTTCTAAAGGAAAGAGGTTTAATTGCCTCACAGTTCCACATTGCTGAGGAGGCCTCAGGAAACTTACAATCATAGCAGAAGGGAAAGGAGAAGCAGGCACCTCCTTCACAAGGCAGCAGAATGGAGTGAGTGCAAGCAGGGGAACGCCAGACACTTATAAAACTATCAGATCTCATGAGAGCTCTCTCACTATCACGAGAACAGCATGGGGGAAACCACTGCCATGATCCACTTAACTCCACCTGGTCCCACCCTTGACACATGGGAATTATGGGGATTATAATTCGAGGTGAGATTTGGGTAGGGACACAGAACCAAACCATATAAGTGGGTATGTTTGCACTATTGCCTCTCTCCATTGTTCCCTTATATACTCTTCTCCACATAGCCAGGGTTATCCTTAAAAACAATTATTCTCAACTGGGGGTGATTTTGCCTTTAAAAAGACATTTGGCAATGCCAGGGAACATTTCGGATTGTCATAATGGGGAATTGTGGTGGTGCTGGCATCTGAGATGCAGAAGCCATGGATGCTGCTGAACATCCTACAGTGCACAGAAATCCCTTCACAACAAAGAATTATATGATCCAAAATGTCAATAGTACCGAAGTTGAGAAACCCTGCTTTAAAACTTTAGTTAGATTGTGCCACTCTTCTGCTAAAATCAATTCAATGGCTTTCTATAAGACTCAGGATGAAATTCAACTCCTTTTTGAAAGTACATGATCATAAATACATAAGTAAAAACATACATAAATAAATTACAAGATATCTTTGCCATCGTCCATTATCTTGTTAAAAAAATTAAGCTCAACCAAAGGGTCTCTGGGATAAGTGTCATATGATTTAGACAGAGCATTCAAACACAAAAGGTCACCGGGTGTAATAGACATGTTCAAGATGGAGGAAGGACATTTCATGTAGCGACTAATATAATTATGGGAGCAAAAGTGAGAAAATTGAAGATTCATGAAAAAGTGCGCAGGCTAGCCAACATAGAGGTATCAGGTACAGGAAGGAGTCATAAGGGAAAGGAATCAAAATTCAAATGCTATATTTATTGTAGAGAGTCTTCAATGTCAGAATTTGTGTTTTAGTGATACGAAGCCATTAAAGATTTTCAGGCTGGGTAACAACAAATTGAAATCTGTGTTTTAGGTAGACTTTTAGGGTATTACAGTACAATATGAATTACAGAAGAATGAATGAAAACAGGAGATAAGAAACTATAAGAACCGTTTGAGTGTGATGTAATTTGTACCTGAACAAAGGTTGTGCAGGTAGTGAGAGTGAACAGGAAAGCAGCAAAATATTTATAATGTGTGAGGGTCTTAAAATGCATCCAGCAACAATTGATAAATGCCTAACAGGCCAGAAAAATATTTTGGCACTGAAAATATGAAGAATAATATTTAATTTCCCACCCCAAAAGCTACTCATTTAGGAAACATTATTCATTTATTCATTATTAAATATTTAGTGACTATCTGTATGTATCAGGCAATGCTCTAGAAGCTTGTAATTTATCAAAGAACAAAAAAGACAAATGTCTCCTTCATAAAATTTATATTCTTATGGAAAAGATAGACAGTAAACACATATGTAATGAAATAATAAGAGAACACAAATATTTAATTTTATCATTTTAGCAAGTACTTAGTGAGACCCTAGCCTAACTCAGTATTCTTGGAGGTGAAAACAAAAGCATATGCAAAACATAAGCTCAAAGTCTTACGGTCTTGCTGGCAAGACAAAACTAATGCACACGTCACAGAAAACTACATTAGACAGCATAAAATAGCACCATACAGTTTACAAAGCTTATGTCCCTTAACATATTTGACCATCACAACAATTATTTCAGGCAAAAATTATGATGTCTGTATTATAAAAGAAGAAGCAGAACCTTAGTGATTTATTTACTAATCAAAGCTTCCAGAATTAAAAAGTGTCAATAAGCAGTACTTGCACTCATCTTTTACCATCTAGCCATTGCCTTTTTCATATAACAGGAAACTTATAGATGTTGCCAGTTGTGAATTCCCAAGGCCAGGTGCATGCACCGATGAGTATTTCTTTGCTAATACAGTTATTATTTTAACTAGTAATTCAAGTGTGGTCTAATGATGCAGGTACATACTGCAAGCAGTATTTAATTACGGAGTCCGGTTCCCACAGTGTCAGACTATAAAGAGATGATCAATTACTGAGGCTCCTGGGGTAACTTGAGTTGAGTGGGAGGCAGGACAGTAACCAGCACATGGAGGTGTTGAGACTTACTCATTGCCTCATTTATCATCCCACCATCAGCATCCGTTGGAAGAGCTACCAATTAGGACAAGGCTTCCAGAAAGTTATTTTAAAATCACAACTTCCGTTTCAGAAGTGTCATGAATTGGCAGCAAAGTTAAAGTTGTGTGGAATTGCATATGTTGTATAATAAACAGCCTAGAATTTGGAATCAGAGGATCTTTATTCAAGCCAGATTAAATGCTTCTGAGTGTAACTTTGGGAATCAAATAACATTTGGTTATCAGCCTCAGAATCTTTGTAAAATGAGGATTATGACCAATAAATACCATTAATACCATGTAAATAGCACACAATAAAGGTGTAAAAAATGTACTGTACTGTTAACTTGGGTTACTTTTGAGAGTTTTTTTTTCCTTACACTCTCTGTTTTATATGGGAAAAATATAAAGATAAATAGATTTTAAAGTGATTTTCCAGGTCCTTTTGAGCATAAAATAAGACAAATTTTATAAATTTTAAAGATGTGTATGTGTGAATTGTCATCATCATTGTTATTCTTTGAGAATCATCTCCAAAACATTTTGCCCCACGAAAAAATGACAAGACCTGTGAGAATCTGTCTTTCCAAATTTAATGCACTTGTCCAGCACCCAAGAAAGATATCACATGGGCCATAAGAGTGTAGACTTTAAAGAGAACAGAAATTTTAATTCTGGTTCTGCCCCTTTCCAAGGATTTAAACTAGGGTGAGTTTCTTGAAATGTTATTAAAATTATGTTGAGGTGTTTTTATTATTTCCTTCATAAGTATCAAATTCTCATCCTTCGTCTCTCTATTGTCTGAGAGATTTACTCATCAATCTTCCTCTTTCAATACACTAATTCTCTCTTCAGCTGTGTTTAGTCTATTCTTTGGTCTGTTTCCTGAGGTGTTGGTTTGTGTATTTCTTTGTTTATAAATTTTATTATTTATTATTTTTATTTAGTTCTTTTTAAAAATATGCCTGTTTTCATAGTTTTCTATTATTTCTCAAAATTTCTATACTGTATTTTATCTCTCTGAACATTTAAATGTAGTTAATTTAACACCCATATCAGAGTGCTCTATTTTCTGAAACTCATTGTCCATGATTTCTGTAATTTGCTCAGTTGCCTATTTTTCATGTCATTGTATTTCCTTGCGTGCTTTGTAATTTTTGTCTGTAGAATTATCTTTAGTGGTCCTAAGAAAATAATTCTGAGGAAGTTGCAACTGTTTCTATGTTGTGGAGGGTCTCCTAGGGGTAGTTTTATGATCAGCCTCGTAAGGGCCTAATAGGACTCAGTTTCAGATCAATTTTTGCACTAGTGTCTAGCTAAGGGCTTTTGTATATAAGGATAGTGTATGAATTCAAGCTTCATAGGCATATACAGCTCAATATTTTTTATTCCATTTCCCACATTGACTCTGAATCCATGCCTTAGGGGAGATGACTTACTTCTCTGAAGCACACTGGAGGTGAAAAATTTATCTAAAAAGACCTCCCTTCCTATCTCCCAGAGTTAACAAGGGACCATAGTTCCTATTTCAACTATGAGAGAGGTCTGAGGCTTTGAAGCCAGGTTCTGTGAAGGTGTTTATTCACTAACCCTAAGGCATATATCCCATGTAATTGCCCCATGAACCATGCCATTTCACATACCTCAGGGATTACTTTTACCATTCTAGTGCAATAGTTGTAAAATACCTTTTAAAACATTTACTTTGGTGCTATATTTATATTATGGTAATGGTTATTGAAATCTCACCACTTTCACCAAGCATTTATATGTGTTTGAAATATGAAGCAAGAGACCTATATAATTCATTTGTACATCTTGACTGGAAGATCCCCCTTTACTGTTTTGGAGGTGGTATTTTTATTTTCTTCATTATTATTCTAGATTCAATATAATTCTCATTCTTCAGACATCATAAAAATTTATAAACATAGGATTATCTAAAATGCTACAATTTGAAAGGATAAAGTTCTAGTGCTATAGCAAAAAGACAGAAATCAAACTGTTGAAGCTGTGAGGGGCAGCAATCTCAACAGACTTCTCCTTGTGATGCTACAAACCAGAATTGCCACCAGCTTGTTGAAAAGGGAGAGGAAGAATATAAATGAGAACAGATGCTCTCTTGGGAAACACTGGATTTCTAAATACTCATAGTGGTCAAAGAAAACAAGACCTTCGGCCTTCATACTAACAGAAAACACGGCTGTATTAACTTTTATTCACTTTTCTTAAGGGACCAAACAAATCATTCAGCAATTATTTTCAAACAGTTTATCATATAGTTTAAGATATATATTGAGAAAAGAACAAAAATCAGAGTTTGTTTAAGACATTGTCATTTTATAGCCTATATCTATGGCAGGTTTTTCAGCTTGAGCTATTTGCCCTTAAGGATGGAAAACCAATAAACTTTCTTTTCATGTGAGAAAAACCGGAATACATTTGTAGACAGCTAGCCAGATCCTACACTATTCCTGCAGCCAAAATTCAGCCCTCAACACACATGTTTCAGACTTCTACTTCTGCCAAAATAATAGACTGGATAATCAGGAAATGTCCCCACTAAAACACTTAGGAAGTCTACAATAATATGTTGAACACTCTTGAAACTCATAGCTAAAATTCTGAGAAGGGAAATTATTGGGGACAAGACATAAAAAGAACACTGAAAACTACAAATGTAAATATGTGAGCAGAAGTTACAACTTCCCTAGGAGATACTGTCAGCCTCTATGATCTGTATTTTGTATTGTTATATTCATTATCACAGGAGCTGAAACCTCAGGCCAGTGGGAAATAGGGATATGGAACTGAAACGTGCATCAAGCTGAGAACCTTGACAGTGGGATTAGTCAAATATATCAAAGATACTTTGTCTGCTTTTGCTTGGTCTTTTCATGGGGAGACAAGCCTCCCTTAAAAATTCATAATTATCAATTATGTTACATATGGATTTGGTGTCAAATTTATACCATCTGCATAGAGAACGGACTTCTAAACAGAGAAGAGAATATTAAAATTGATCCTAATTTGTAATACCTGAAAGTTCTAGGCAGGAGAAAATTCCAAACCACCTTAGAGAAACATGCTTTCAAGCCAGCCAGGATTTTACAGGGAAAGCCAGTCTAAGGAAACTCTCACATCCAAAATTATAAAAGACATGAAAAATAACCAACCACAAGTAAGAGATCACATGCAGGCATTAGTACTCATTTAAATTATATTTTAAATGAGTACCAATACAAAGAAAGAATTAGAGTAAGCAAGTAATCTGTGAAAAAAGAAGAGATATATTTGAGAAAGAAACACATAACACTTCAGTAATTTTAAAAAATTTTTGTTGTTTAAATTGAAGGATAACTAATGGGTTAAAGGGCAGATTGGACACAATGCAAGAGAGCTGAAAAATAGGTAGAAGAAAATTATCCATTATGAAACAAAGAAATTAAAGAACAAAAAATATGAAAGGGAGGTTAACAGGGGAGAGGGAAGGTTCACAATATACCTGGTAGGATTACTACAAAAAGAAAAGAGAGTATAGAGAAAATATAATGTTTGAAAAAATAATAGCTGAGAATTTAGTACAACAGATAAAAGACAACAATCCTCAGATTTTCTAAACTCGGAGTCTTATGAATAATTTGAAAAGTTAATGACTAGACGTGCAGTAAAATTGCAGCACACCAAAGACGATTAGAAGGTCTAGAAGGCCACTAGTGGAAGGAAGATTACAACAAGGGTAGCCAGAAGACAATGTTATTTCTACATGTCAGCAATAAAAAAATCCAAAAAAGAAATTAACGAAGCAATTCCATTTACAATAGCATTAAAAAGAATAAAATATTCAGGAATAACTTTCTTTAAGTGTAAAACTTGCACATTGAAAACTACAAAACATCCTTGAAATAATTAAAGAGCTAAATAAATGAAAACACATCTGTGTTTATGGATTGAAAAGCTTTATATTGCTAAGATTGCAACACTCTCCAAATTGATCTATAGATTCAGTCCAATCTCTACGAAAATCTCAGCTCACTCTTCTGCTGAAATTGACAAGCTGATCCTAAGATTCATATATAATTGTGGCATTATTCATTGGGGAAATGCACATCAATACCACAGTGAGATATTACTTCTTACCCTCTGGATAGTTATAATTTAAAAATGGAAAATAACCAGTATTGGTGAGAATTTGAAGAAATTATAACCCTCGTATATTACTGGAGGGAATGCAAAATGGGGTAGCCACTTTGGAAAACTGTTTAGAAGTTGTTCAAAGCTTTAGGCACAGATTTACCATACCATGTAGCAATTCTTCCTCTAGGTACATACCCCAAAGAATTGAAAACATGTGTCCACACAAATATGTGTACACAAATGCTTAGTCATTATTCATTCTAGCCAAAAAGTAGAATTAAAATATTCATCAACTATGAATGGATAAACAAAATGTGGTGTATCCATACAATGAAACATTCTTTATCCTTATGAACGAATGAAGTACTGGTTCATGCTGCAACATGGACGAAACCTGAAATCATCCTGCTAAGTAAAAGAAGCCAGAAGAAAAGTTCACACATATTCTATGATGTAATTTATATGAAATGTCCACAATAGAGAAATCTATAGAGATAGAAAATGAGTTAGTGTTTTCCAGGTGCTGGTGGAAGGGAGGACTGAGGAGTGACTGCTAATGAACATGGGGTTTCTTTTGGAGATGATGAAAATGTTCTGAAATTAGATAGTAATGAATTTAATGTGTAATGATTGCACAAGTTGGTGAATACACTAAAAACCACTGAGTTGCACACTTTGAAAGGAAAAATTTTACAGCAGATAAATTATATCTCAACATCTCACATTTAAAAAAAAGAAAAAGAAAGGTAGGAACCCATGAAGGCAAGCCTTACCATGAAAACACATCAAGTCTCTGCACACACAACCTTTATGAATATCCCATTGGCCAAAGCAAGTCCACGTGGTCTAGACCAGAGTGAAGGGCCATGAAAGAACATTTCACCAATGAAAATGTTGAGGAGTGAACATGTACTGAGTAATAATTCAAAGGAACATAACTCATAACAATTTATAACGCTGAGTGTATAAAATCAGGAAGGAATTAAAATACTGGACAAAATCAACATATAAAGTAAATGACAAAGCATTTTAATATTATTGTATTGATTAAATGGAGAATACAAATATTAATTACTTTTAGACTTAAGCATATTTTATATTTAAGAGTAACACAAAAATCAGACATTTTATACATGTAAATATACATATGTATTATATATACACATATCTATATTTTCTAAAACAATTGAAAAATAAAAAGGGAATAAAAACTACTTAATTAATTCAAGAAGGTAAAATAGGAAGGTAAAAAAGAGGTAAAGAGAAGCCTGGTGAATAGAAAGCACAAACTAGGATGGTAGCAATAATCCCAATTATATAATTAGTCATAATAAATGTAAAGTGCTCCAAAACCATCAGGTAGAAGACAAATTTTGAGATTAGAATTTTAAAACAATAAATGCATTTATATATTATACACAAATGAGAAGACAGAAGGCTTTTTTTTCATTTTACTGCTAACAGAATACAAATACTCCTTTTCCCCTCTTAAAGTCTTAAAGGCTCTAATGAAAACATATTTAATTAGTATTTCAAAATTATATGAGCACTTTCCTTCAAATCAAGGACATTTAAGCTCTGTACAGGATTTTTCTACATTCACCGTTATATCCACCCCCTACCGTTGGTGGCAAAGAGTAAAGGTCAACTTCTTCAAGTGGAAAAAATGGACAGACTGACAGAAATTTGCAAGTGATTTCCTGAATGCACACTGGGAGAGGCTGGAACATGAAGCATACTGAATCTCCATGTGATGAAGGAGCTGAGATATAATCTGTGACGAGCTTATCAGGGGACTCTTTCTCCCTGATCCACTATTTTGAATTGTCCAGAAGCTTAGTGAAATATGGAAGCTATTAATGTGAGGGCTAGAAAAGTGGCAAGAAAACTGTCTGAGGTCAGTTGCTGTAAACCACAATTCCTATATTAGGTTCTGGACTCAAAGACTATAGCTCAGCAACCTATTTGATTTGAAAGAAGCAAACAGACAAATAACCTACTAACCTTTAAGATAATTGTATTAAGAAATAAGGAAACAAAACAAAACATAAGCTTGTCTAACTGCTATATGATTGATTAACCCAGGGGTCCCCAAACCCTGGGCCACTAACCGGTACCATGGTACCATGGCGTGTTAGGAACTGTGCCACACAGCAGGAGGTGAGTAGCCTAAACAAGCATTATCAGCTGGTCTCCACCTTCTGTCAGATCACTACTGAGGCATTAGATTCTCATAGGAGCACAAACCCTATTGTGAACTACCCATGCGAGGGATCGAGGCTGCATGCTCCTTATGAGAATCTAATGCCTGATGATCTGAGGTGGAACAGTTTCATCCAGAAACCATCCCTGCCGCTATCTATGGAAAAATTGTCTTCCATGAAACTGGTCCTTGGTGCCAAAAAGGTTGGGGGCCACTAGCTTCATCCTTAAGAAAATTCCCATGTCCCTGAGCTCACACTGTATTACATAGGCTGCTAAAGCGGTACAACCTATACACAGAAAATGGACTTCTTAAATCTGGCCACAGAGGGCAATGAAAAAAGAACAATCCATTAGAGAACACCTGGGCCACAGATTGACCAACCAAGACTTTCTGCCTTTATCAGAGATGAAAATTTCTGCTTTCTGACCTGCAGGATATGATGACTGCCGTGGATATATAACCACTGTATACTATTCACCAATATCTACCTCTTCAAAGAGGAGTCTTATACCATCTGTACACCACAGCGTATTGGTTAAGTTAGATGTAGATAAATTTATAATTTAGGCATATATTAAAAAATGAGGAGGAGCAACATCCCAAAGCGACCAAGAAAGCTATACATCAGTTAAGGAGGAATCCTGGACTTGAACTTTTTCCCATTTGAATGAGTTTTATGTATGAAACTGTAGGTGTGTAGGTATATTTTGAATAGCAAGGAATATACTTTCTTGAACATCTGTTGTTTTCAGCTCAGCATCCATTTACCCTCCTTCTGGGGACAAGACCATGAATTTCCTTTGAGAAACTAACTCACTTTCTTCTCAGCCTGGTGGATTTGGTTGGATTAACCCCATACCTGCTCAATGGGCCCTAAATAGCTAAAACCAATAAATGAATCCTAACCCCCTTGATACAATGAGATGAACTCTATAATGAGACAGGGGGAGAATAATGAACTCTTTTTTTTTTAATTCTTTGTAGGTAACAGAGTATGTACGTGTCTCTATGAAATTACTTGGTAGTGATCATTTTGTTTATTTGGTAGCTCTATGATTATTTTGATCAATTTCCTTCTTTCTTTTTTTTTTTTTTTTTTGACACAGAGTTTCACTCTTGTTGCCCAAGCTGGAGTGCAATGGTGTGATCTCGGCTGCAACCTCTGCCTCCCAGGTTCAAGCGATTCTCCTGTCTCAGCCTCCCCAGTAGCTGGGATTACAGGCACATGCCACCATGCCCAGCTAAATTTGGTAATTTTTAGTAAAAACAGCGTTTTACCATGTTATCCAAGCTGGTCTCGAACTCTTGCCCTCAGGTAATCTGCCCACCTCGGCCTCCCAAAATGCTGGGATTACAGTCGTGAGCCACCGCACCTGGCCTGATCAATTTCTATACAAACACTGACATTAAGCTCAATGTGTGGCACTATCTGTAACTTTGAAATCACCAGTGGATAATGAAAGGATACCTATTTGTAAAATACATGTTGGGCAGAGGAATGAAATCAGGACATTGGGTAAAAAGAAAAAAAAATGAAACCTTAGTTAAGAGGGCAGACTGGTCTGAATAAGCTCTCTTCTGGTTCTGAAAATTACTGAAGATGTTGAAATATGTTCTTCAAATAAGGATTTTTATTAGCTTTCTATTCTGCTATAACAAATAACCATAAATTTAATGGCTTAAGACAACATAAATTTATCTTTCAGTTGTGTAGGTCAATCTGACATTTGGTTTCAGCAGGTTAAAAGCAAGGTGTTGGAAGTGTTGTGTTTCTTCTGGAAGCTCTAGGAGAGATTCCAAGTCCTTATTCATTCAAGTGGTTGGCGAAGTTCATTTCCTTGTGATTATAAAACTGAGATCTCCATTTCTTTACTGACTGTCAGCTGAGAGTAATTCCCAGCTTCTAGAGGCTGCCTGCATTCCTTGGTCATGGCCCCCTTCCTCCATTACTGAAGCCAACAACGACAAGTTGAGTCTCTCTAATACTTGGAGTATCTCCTCTTTCTTCTTTCATCTCTGATGAAATCCTTCATCTCTGATTAATCTTTCTGCTTTTTTCTCCCACTTTTTTTTTTTTTGGAAATGGAAGATTGGGCCCACCTCCATCATTAGGATAATCTCATCTCAAAATCTATTTCCTTAATCACAACCGTAAAGTCCCTTTCACCATGTGAGGTAACTTATTCACAGATTCTGGAGACAAAGGTGTGGACCTCTTTGGCAGGCCGTTATTCTACCTCCCACCACGTTGTTACTATAATTTTAGCAGGATTTCAAGGAAATGTGTTTCAGAAATGGAAAACACAGTGGTGAATGCTTATAAGAAGCAACTCAGTCCAACTATCTTAAAAATCAACTAAGCATGTTGTTTGTAACATTTGCACAAAGTGAAAATAGCCCTCACTACCCAGATTGACTGACAAGTAAAACACATTACTTTATCTCTCAATGACTGCTATGGTCCACAGTGTGACATACACAGAAGAGACATCCTAGGTCCTTCCTCCCTATAAAGCAAGGGCAATAGTTTGGGAATAATGAATTACTTTCACATTGGGCCACTGAAGTACATGACCATAGATTATTCTCCTCTGCCTAACATATCATCATTTCTCCATCTCCAAATTCTATTTAGCTGGACATGGCAGGTCTAATGTAGCCTCTTAAGATAAAGGTAGAAACTATCATCCTCACATTAAGGTTGTCTTAATTTTATTTTGTCTGTATCAAAGCAAGATGCGTTATTCCTTGATTTATTAAAATTCAAATCCATCTACAGAGTGAATAAGAAAAGAGAAAAGCAATAGGGACCAAAGGTGGAGGGCTCTAGTCTCTACTCAGTCACAGTAGTGTCCTTGGCCATGCCACTTCCCTCCACAGATTTTCTCAGTTGCAAAATGTAGAAATATATTCTTAGGCCATTTGAATTCTGGAAGTCTACATGATCAACCATGTCAGAAATTGAATCCAAAAAGTTCTTTGAAATCTCATTTACACTGAGAATCCCAATTTATTTAGGACCCTATGGGATAATTCTATTTTAATATTTAAAAACGTATATTAATTTATGCTATTAGCTATTGGCAATTGCATTTTACTTTTTTCAACTCATCTTTGGAAAGGTTGTTTTTCTGATGTCTTGAAGAGTAGAAAATGCATATTGGCAGTACGGTGTGGTTGTCAAATATACAGGATCTATCTACCCCCGACTATCTGGGCTTAATGCCCTGACTCCTACTTAGTAGCTGTATGATTGTGAAAAGATAATCTCCTTGTACATCTGTTTCCTCATCTGTAGCATAAGAATAATAATAGCTATTATGAAAGTATATGAGATGGAGTTAATGAGTTAATACAAAGTTCTTATTGCTCAGCCTGACAGACAGCAAACGTCTAATAAATGTGAGCTATTATTACAAGACTCAATCAAAGTTTCTTTTAAAAAATAATAATAATAACTGAAGGGTCTCCCTCGAAATAGTCACAAGGCCCACTCTCAAATTTGAATCTATTCTCAAATGCCTGGAATCTTCCAGCCTATGGCAATATTCAGCTGAAATTAAAGCAGAAAAGAATCCAGGAATGCACATACAATGAGGCTTTCCTTGTAACAGCGGTGATAAAACTTAATTGAGACAAAGCTGTTTTTTTCTGTATGCTTTTAAAGCATGTATATAATTTTAAGCAACGCTTGGATCCATCAGAACAAAATTATCTCATCCAAAATTAAGGCCTGTGATTCTACACTACAAAAAAAAAAAAAAAAAAAAGAGGGGCTGGGGGAGATGGGTGTGAGAGTCACAGTTAAACAGGCTCTGAAATGTGCCAGGAATCCTTTGACATTAGTACTAGTGATATTCAGGCTAGAGCCAATGATTGCAATGTAAACTCTGGAGCATAACTGCAGCTTCTGTGAAGGTATCATTTTTCCTTCTCTCCAAACGTTAGAACTTAATCTTCGTTTGCAAGTCTATAACACCAGCAAACTGACAGTGTGCCTCCTGTCACCCTTTTCTTCAAGGGTGAGTCTCAGTGGCTAGGTCTTCTCTGCAGAAACAGGATAGGAATAGATGTGACAATCAGTTCAATTTGTGGTTTCTTCTGGGTCTTCCCAAAGTAAAGAAAGGTCTCTAAGAAGAAAAACTTGGTAGTGATAGATGAACATAAAGATGATGATGATATTGGTAAGAAGAAGTAACACCTTTAAGTTAAGTGCCAGCACTTTATCTAAGTAGCACCTCAACAAATAAATTCATGAGATGGGAGTATTTGGGTCATATTCTGTGGAACAGAACCAAGGCACATCCAGGATTAGTAACTGGCCCAAGGTCACTACATTATTTAAACCTCTGTCTGAATTCAGAGACCCTCACATTGACCACTGTGCTTTACTGCCCCCATAAAAACTGCAAGGAGGGTCCCCCTCCACCCTTTCTCGCCTCACCCTGGCACAGTGTCTTTCCCTTGTCTCATTTTTCCTTGGCATCCAGGCTCACATTCAGTATATTTGTTTACTTACAAAGGGCTTTGCTCCAGTGATTAAGGACCTAACGCAGATAATTACCCTGTGATTTGCAAGCAGTGCAGTGGCTGGCATTTCAGGAAGTAGCATTGCCGTATAAATATTACCTGTGCGCTGTGTCAGCTTATTGCCCACCTTGAGAGCAATCTCCCTGTTAGTTTTATGGCACATTAAGTCCCCTTTTGGAATGAATTGGGTTTGTGTGAGCCGGATTGGTTACATCAGAATAAAAGAGTAAACAGCAGGGATGACTGGAAAACTATAAAAGAGACGCATTAGAGGAACGGAAAGGTGGTGGGAGTGGGGAGGCATTTAAAGGAGACGTTTAAAATGATAAACTAATAGAAATGGAGTGAGAGTCCGAGATGGTTATACTTACTGCAGAGAGTCTGACTGTTACAGCAAAGGTGTGAGCCAGAGGATGAAAAACAGCACTACAGGAAGGAAATTACCTGAGAGGGGGTGGGGAGAAGACAAATATTAATAGGTATTATATGTCTGCCCCTGTCTCTTCTTGGACATTTAAGTCAGCTGCGGACGTGCACTTACTAACTTTTAGGGACCAAGCTGACACCACGTGCAGTCTTCCATCTTGCCTCCGCCTCCATGCCCTTTGCCGTCGCCAAGAGAAAGGGACAAAGAGGGACTTCAGCACCAGGTGCCAAGCCCTTATTACATGAACCAAGGTGCTGATAGGTGTGTTTCCTATGCTAACATTATAACCATTGAAGCCAGAGAGCATCTTGCATATTTTGGTATGCCTGATACTGGCAGGAAGCGCTCAGTAAACATTTGTTTGTTCAAAATGAATAAACGAATGAATAAGATGATGTACTGAGCAGCAAAGTCCATCTCTAGAAGTGCCAATAAAACTGGATTTCTTGGTATAAATTTCAGTACAAACCCGGAGAGCCTCAAATGCTGTTTTGTTTACTAATTGCAGAAGATTAGGGGCCTGGAATTTGGTCAAAGTCCCTAACTTAAAAAAATTTATTAATTTTGAGATTGCTTTGTGCTATAGGTAGGAATTTATAATAGTACAAAAAATACAATAGTTCCTCTATATACTCCTATGAAGGTGAGGGGTCTTTATGACGTATAGTTAAACAAAACCAAATCAAGGTGAAGAAAAATATTTGAAAAAAGGGATGCAAAGATGTGTGTGTTTGCTTTGCTTATTCCAAAGAGTCATAGAAAAATTTAAAAAATTAAAATGGTAACCTGTGGGAGGAAGAAAGAAAGAGGATACAGAGGACTGAGATTACAAGTTAGAAATGTCTAAATATATCTTGTTTTATACCTTTGATCTTGGGATAAAATATGTATTTAATGTAATTAGAAAATAAAAATATAAAAGCAGTACCTAAAACTAGAAATCATAATGAAATCAAGGAACCTAACTGTGTATTGAGTTGGTGGCATCGCTATACATAGGAGAATTATTTCATGTGCTTTCAAAACATGTTTATTATACTGAATATCTCTAGTAAGATACATGCTAAGGACAGCAGGCTATTACATATATGGAAAACAGATATATCTTTATATTTGTGGCACTCTTGATAGTTATTCTGAGACTGACATGAATTTTAGAATTTCAAAAATTAATACTTATGTTGCTGATATTGGGAACCAAGATTTTTGATGAAAGAATGAAGGATAGATCTAAGCTTAAATAAAGTAATTTAAAACTTAGTAGCTCAAGCAAGCTTATTTTGAAGTACCATAAACTTATGTGTTTTATCTTCAAACATAAACATTCACTTATGTGTGTTTACAGACACACATGTACATATATACACACACATGCATACATGTATGGATATATTTCCCTTTCTGATTCTGTGTACTGTAGAGACCTAGAAATTTTGGCCAACCTAGGAGCATTGAACACCCCTATCATACAGAATATGGTCTCAAATATCAGGACTCTGAGAGTTGTTGACAGGAATTGTACCAGATGAGCTTGTAGCATTTCATCAGACCAGAAAGCAAGGAAGTTATCAGACTATGTTGCTTTTTTACTTACTGACCTCTTCTGGAGCAAGTAAAAATGATTTTTATTAGTCATTGTTTTTTATTTATACTAGTTTCTTCTTCCATTTAGTGTAGTGCACACATAAACACATTTCATGAATTTATGGTGGATAAATATAAATATGACTACATTTGGAGGAAGGGAAAAGGAAAACCACCAAAAGCCCATTTAGACAATTAGAACCTACTCTTTACATCTGGCATATAAGCCGCTGAGAACTACTCTCTTTAAATCATTGTTACATGCCATTAATTAACTTGAAGTCTTGACTATTCTTTGGTTTTTCCTTTTTGCTTTTGTTTCAAATAAATATCATTTCAATTTGTTATTGTTTTGCTCACATTCTATGCTTTGCTTTTCAATACAAGTTAACTAAGCATAGGCATTTTTTATGTTTTTACTAAAATCAATAAAAGGTTTATGTTGCCTTTAATAGAATAAATATAGAAGAAAATGGATGAAATTAGCTGCTAGAGTACTTCAATTACAGTTTATATGGTGTATTAAAACCTCCCACAATTTTAATTTTTTCTATTTTCAAAAGTTACTTTAAAAATATATTTGACATTTTATTAATTGGTGCATAAATGTTTACAATTGTTATCTTTTCTTGCAGACTATGCTGTTAGTAGTATAAAATAAGCAGCTTTTGGCCGGGCGCGATGGCTCACGCCTGTTATCCCAGCACTTTGGAAGGCTGAGGCCAGCGGATCAAGAGGTCAGGAGATTGAGACCATCCTGGCTAACACGGCGAAAACCTGTCTCTACTAAAAATCCAAAAAAAAAAAAAAAATTAGCGAGTGCCTGTAGTCCCAGCTACTCAGGAGGCTGAGGCAGGAGAATGGCGTGAACCCGGGAGGCAGAGCTTGCAGTGAGCCAAGATCGCGCCACTGCACTCCAGCCTGGGAGACAGAGCGAGACTCCGTCTCCAAAAAAAAGCAGCTTTTTTTTCCACTTAATGTGTCTTACCTTGAATTATAATTTCACGTACACCTTCATTGTCCTGGTACATTTCTCAGATTGTACATTGCATTCTGTCCAGCCAGCAAATTTGAGGATGTAATTTCAGAGAGTTTTCCTCTGTCTACAGAATCTCTGCGGGGATAAATGTTCCTAAACTACAAAAAGTTTCCTTTTCAGCTTAGGTACAATAAAAGGGAAGCTCCGGACTACATACTCTATTGCCTCTTAAAAAAAAAAAACAGATAATTAAGTGTGGTCTGTAGACCACCTGCTTCAGAATCACCTGGGATGTTTGTTAAAAAGGTAAGCTGCAAGACCCCACCTAAGACACATGGAGTCCGTCTTTGGGGGTTAAATAAAGTCCTGGCGTCTGAATGTTTAGCAAGCTCCACAGATGGTTCCTATAGTCATTACAGCTTGAGAACAACTGACTGAAAAAAATAATGACAAAGCATCACTAAAATAAATTCACTTTTTATGTATTTGGATGATTTACATAGAAAGCTTCCAAATTAACTTTTTCTCTGTGCAAGAAAAATTAAGTAGTTATTAAGAGAAATTTACAATATTTATGGAAAGATTATTTCCTATTTCCTCTCTCTTACTAACTCATAATAGCTGAAGAAAAAGAGGTAGCATAGCATTCAATTTGCCCTCTTTCCTGCCCTAGATTTGTCTCTCATTTTGCCCAAATGTTTCCCATTTTCTACCTTTACCCCATCTTTAGCTATTACTGCCTTCCTATTTATATTTCATGATCCTCACCTATAGGATCTTTTGTATAAACAAACCAAGGCTCTTTTTTGATTTTTGATTTTTTGCAAAAGGAAACAAAATAACCCCACACATTTGAAATGATAACAATGTGTTAACATGCTCTGATTACGTAATCAAGGTTTCCTCTTTTCATTTTATTCCTATGCAACAGAGTTTCAATTTACCAGACCAAATATCTCAGTACTTTTGCTATCAGTCAATGAAGCTGTAATATGTAATTCAATCATCATGCATTTATTTCCCCACTGAACAAACATTTACTGACTTTTTAGATTAATCTTTTGGCTGAAGCAACTCGAAACATTGTCAAATACATAGCAGTGTATAATAACTAGATTGAGTCCCTTCCCTTTGCCCAGGCATTAGTGAGGCAAATTTTTGTTTATTCACTTTGTTTTATTAGGTCAGGTCATCAAAATGGAACTCTTTGCAAGCTTTAAATGACATTTCAATTTGTTGAGTACATTCCTAATGGAATTCTATACAGTTTCCCCTTGGGAAATATTTGCTTTACAGGCCCCTATGAAGCAAAGTTTGCTGCAATGTCACTAATGAGTTCAAAATATCTATTAGCTAACAAAGGTTTTGTTTGATCCTTAGAGACATAGTACAAATGAAATAAATGGACCTTTAGAGAGAATCCAATTTAACTCTTTCACTTTTACATATAAGGAAACTGGAGTACCTAGAGATGGAAAATTTCCTACTCAAGGCAAAATTGTAAGTGGCAAAGCTCAGAAAAGTATCCGAGTTCTAGTCCAGTGCCACGGTGGCTATGCTGGGCTATCAGTGGGATATGTCAGGATATTATTTTTCACATTACATTAAGACTTTTCCTTGAAACTGCCGATTCTCTGCCTGTTTGCAAAACCATTATGTCTTTGTTACACAATAAAATCTTTAGTTCCTCTTTTTCCTCCATCCCCTATAACCATCAACAAATCCTGTAGACACTACCCTGGAAATAAATTCCAAATCCAACCGCTTTCTCTAGTCTATGACCCCAACATCTCTTCCTTAGTCTGCAATTGTAGCTTCTCTCAGATGATCTCTCTGCTTCCACTGCCCATGTCCTCCTCTTTGTCGTGACCTGTGTCAGTTCTCTACACTGGAGATAAAGCCAGCAATCTTCTCAAAACAATAAAGCCTTTGAGCCAAACACTCAAATGACTTCTACAGCCCTGTAGGAATAGAATACAACATGTTACCACAGCCTACAAGGTTTGACAGCATCTGATTCCAGCCTACATCTCTGACCTCACCTCCAAATACCCTTCCTCTTGTTCATTCTAGGAGAGCTACACAAATGTCTTGTGGTTTTTCATACGAAGTTCACTATCTTCTGGGTCTTTGTACTTGCTATTAACTCTGCCAGAAATGCTCTTTGGACTCTGCTACTTCATCCCTTGCTTTGATTAGGTTCCAATTTGAATGTTACCTCCTTAGCAAAATCTATTCTTATCACTTGATCTCAAAGAGCTACCTGCTCTCCACCACCCCACCACTCTCTGTTACCTTATTCTACTTCAATCTTCTCATTTAGCTATCTGATATATAATTATATTATGATACATTTACTATTCCCCAACTACAATATAAGTTTTATGAGAATAAAAAAAGTGTCTATTGTGTTCATCTCCAATGTTTTACTATCTGTAGCAGTGTCTGTCACGTAGTAAAGACCTTAATTAATATTTATTGAATAAATAAACATCACTTTCTAGAAAAAGCAAAAGCATATATACACACACTCACTCATACATCCATACACACACACATCCAATCTGTTTTGGTTAGACCACACTAGAAATATTGCATTTAATTCTACGTCCTCTTTAATAGGTTGAATTAACGAGGCTCTTTATCTTTTAAAAAATGAATATAAAATTATTTGAAAACCAAAAAATCACCACCTGAAAAAGGAGTAAATAGAGCATGGGTAGAGCCTGAATATATGAACATTTTGGAATAAAAGTTATAGGCCGAGCACGGTGGCTCATGCCTGTAATCCCAGCACTTTGGGAGGCTGAGGCGGGTGGATCACGAGGTCAGGAGATGGAGACCATCTTGACCAACATGGTGAAACCTCATCTCTACTAAAATATAAAAAAATTAGCCGGGCATGGTGGCGGGCACCTGTAGTCCCAGCTACTCGGGAGGCTGAGGCAAGGGAATCGCTTGAACCTGGGAGGCAGAGGTTGCAGTGAGCAGAGATTGCGCCACTGCACTCCAGCCTAGTGACAGAGTGAGATTCTGTCCAAAAAAAAAAAAAAAAGTTACAGAAAAATAGATTCTAAGTTCATTTTAAGAAAGGTCTTTAGGCCGGGTGCAGTGGCTCATACCTGTAATCCCAGCACTTTGGGAGGCCAAGGAGGGTGGATCACCTACGGTCAGGAGTTTGAGACCAGCCTGGCCAACATGGTGAAACCCCGTGTCTACTAAAAATACAAATTAGCCGGGCATGGTGGCAGGCACCTGTAATCCCAGCTACTCGAGAGACTGAGGCAGGAGAATTGCCTGAAACTGGGAGGCAGAGGTTGCAGTGAGCCGAGATCATGCCATTGAACTCCAGCCTGGCGGACAAGAGCATGAGACTTGTCTTAAAAAAAAAAGAAAAAAAAAAAAGAAAAAAAAAAAGAAATGTCTTTAATAGCCATAAATAACCAAAATAGAATGGACATCAATGTGAAATCAAGGGTCTACAATTATTGAAGATGTCCAAGTATAACCTGGACAACCATTGATGAGCACGGCTGTAGAAAGTGGTTTAACACGAAAACAGACAGCTGCAGGGAGTGGTCTGATTTGTCTGTTCCAGTCCCAAGGTGCTCTGATACAAAGATTTTACTCACATTATCATTATTCAGAGCATTTATGAAATACTTTCTTGGAAACTGCTTTCAAAGTCTGTGGCTCATTCTTTAGAATATACTTATTACTGACAAATTCAAGATTGCTGAAGAAGGTGATAAGGCTTGTTGATAATACTTTTTTATACTTAAAAAGATCACCGTGACTGTTATATGGCTACTTCATTTTGACATGACTTTTAAAATTCATTTTTCAAATAGGAATTCCCATATTATTTTGAGAGATGATAAAATTGGAAAAATCCTTTTCTGAAGTTCCTCCTTTGAAGAACGAAATTATTTCAACTTGCAAATTTTGATTTGCATGAATAAAAAAGAAACATGCTGAAATCATCAGATTAAATTACAGTCTCATCTCTTGCATAACATTCATAAGTTTCCTAACATATGCAAAGTGATTAAACTAAATATCTCATTTTAACGCTTTCATAACAATAAACATCATTAGTGTCTCTATTTTGCTGATACGTAATTGAAGATAAGACATATTGAATTACTTGGTTCATAATTAATTGAGTGCAGACCAGGTCTCAAACCCTGATTCTAGTTAGTGGTCATATTATTCACCTCACCCTGATCACTTTGTTCTAGAATGAAGACCTTAACCAATGCTGCAAAATTCCAGGCCCCGCCAAAGGTACATGGAAAAAATAATTCTGGGAAGTCTACTTTTTATTTTTTCTCAGGCTATGCTGTATAGGAAGTTTTCTATTCAACCTCCTTGTTGGAATGTTCCAGCTATAAAGCACAATAAAAATGTCAAAAATTATTCTCTCTTGTAATGTGGGCCTTTGCTTGCCAGCATGTAGAAAGCAATGATGGGTTTTCAATACACTTGATAAATTGTCACACCCTTGTTATTTTGTTTTCCAAAATCTATTTACATTCCATGGCTTTAGGTTAAGCTTGGGTTACTAACTCACACATTTATTCTGAACTTAATTGAATTTTTATTACTCATAATAAAATTGGTGTTTTGCATTTTGCACAATATTTCTCTGCTGTGGACTTTCATAAGGTACAATTATAAAAGAATCAGAGCCTGGAGCAATTAATTATTAATGAATGGAATAAAGATATTAATGTTTATTTGAAACAAATGAGAGGCTACATTTGCGTCCCTCAATTGTCACAGCAGACCCTGGATTTTGATACCCTTTCTTGCCTTAATCAGTAAATTCCAGTCCCAGGATTGTAATAGCTACATTACCTAATATTAAGATACTATCTGAAATAGGCATTTGTATATGTATATGTGTGTATATAGATAGATATGCATATGAACATATATATACATATAAATATGAATTCACACATATATGTACAAACATACCCATATACACTCATATACACATAAGCACACACATATAAAGTGTTTCGCACTGATTTTTTTCATCAGATCAACCACTGAGTAACTCTGTAAGGTAGGGAGACTCAGTATTACTCTCTTTGCTCTAAAGATGAGGAAACTAAAACGTGGAGATTTTAAGTGACTTACCCAGTATCACACAGCCAATAAGTGGCAAGGCCAAGACTCAAGTCCTTGTCTCACTGATTCCAAAGTCCACAAACACTAAATGCTCAGGGGCTGACAATAATGACTCCCACTAGGGTTTTTAGGGTTTATTCTGTAGTAGGTACTTTGCATGTAATATCTCATTCATTCTGCTAAACAGCCATGGGTTAGATACTAATTCACCTATTACAAAGTCAAAAAACAAAGCAACAACAACAAAGACAGAGACTGGAAAAGGTTAAGTAACTTTCCCAGATAACTTCTAAATTGCAGAGCAGTGACATCAACCCATGTCATTAGATTCCTATTACAGTTCTTGGAAACTCATCTCCCTGGTGTTTCTCCTCTCTGATAAGACCAAGAAGACTTGTTAAGTGAATGCCAAATAAATATTTGCTTAACACAGAAATGTTTGCTTGAATAATAATCTATTCCACTTTACTTTACCTTCCCTAACCCCCATTCCCATCCAGATAATCGAAGATCATGGTGCCATATTGGTGAGGAGGGAAGGGATACAGAATAAGATGCATGAGAACCATAACTTGGTATACATTAAACATCTGGTAAATAATGTCTTTTTAAATTTCTGATTGGTATGTTTCACAAACCACATATTACATTTTCCAATTACAATTCCATAGAGAATTAGATGAATTAATAATTATTATCTATGATGTGTTAAATGCTTTTTATTTATACTGCTCCATTTCATTGTCTCAATCTATATAAAATATGTTTTTATTCTGTTTTGCAAAAGAAATTGTGGTTCAAGCACTTAAGTGTCTTTTAAAATCCCATAGGTGGAGAATGGCAGACTTCAGATTCAAACGTCAGCCTTCTGATTCAGGGTGCAGTGCCTCTTTATCCACTGTATTCTCCACAGTGCCTGAGGCTGGCATATCTTTAAGTTCAAGGCAACTCATTTCTTTCAACAAAATTTGCCCAAATACATGGTTGACATTGGGCATTTCTCTTCTGGGTTCCTATAATGGTTTCTGAAACTGCAGGTCGGCAGCATTGCTTCTCTGACTCAGATGACCTCAGGGTCAAGTTTCTGAATCAGAAAACTTCTTTTTTTTTAAATTTTATCATTAACATTGTCTTCTGGTAGATTCTAGGGACATGGAAGTGAGGCAACATCCTTGGTGTGATCAGCTATTTGGGGGCTAGTCCCCACTGTGATTGTAAGGAGGGCTCAGCCATTGACTATAATGACAGCAAGCCGAAGCTGTGGGATGACAAATTTGAAGGTAGAAAAGAGACTGTGGGGTAGGCTGCTTAGTTTCATAAGGTAGCAAGAGCTTAGCTCAAAAGCAGATTTTTGGAAAGCCAAATACTATGAAATTGTGGGTTAGATATCAGAACCACTATTGAATGACAGAGAAGTGCACTGGTTCAATATCAAGCACAGTGAAAAGCTTCTGAAGAGCAACACTTCATCCTGAAAACCCTGCACTATAACAGCCGATGTAGCTCTACAACATTAGAGGCTAATTTTTCTGTCACTCAAGTCTTGTCATTGTCGGAATTAATGGGTGTGACAGTTATTAGCCTATAATCTTTTTTTTTTTTTTTAGAAGTAATTTCATTCTTGTTTCCTAGGCTGGAGTGCAGTGGCATGATCTCAGCTCACTGCAACCCCCACCTCCCAGGTTCAAGCGATTCTCCTGCCTCAGCCCCCACAAGTAACTGGGATTACAGGTGCACACCACCACACCCAGCTAATTTTTTTGTATTTTTAGTAGAGACGGGGTTTCACCATGTTGGCCAGGCTGATCTTGAACTCCTGACCTCATGTGATCTGCCCGCCTTGGCCTCCCAAAGTGCTGGGATTACAGGTGTGAGCCACCACACCAGGCCTAACCTCCTTTCGTTCCCAATCCCTCCATACTCTGTGATGCTATTGCTGGATCTCCACCAAGCACATTTCTCTTTTGTCAACTTGCTCTCTATTAGGTTTTTGCCAACAGGGAGTGCTAGAGGGAGCCTAGAAAACAAGAGGTGCAAAGAAAGGACTTGATTCATTCAGTTTTGCATACTGGTTTTGCAATTATCTCCCCAGCAACAGCTCTTCACTTCAGCAAGCAGCAGTTGCTTCCACTTTCCAGTTTCTTCCAGCAGTCTCAGAACCAGCCTCCACTAGGTTTCAGTGTCAACTGAGAGGGAGGCTGTACTCAGAGGTCTGAGTTACAGCTCCTCCTCTGAGCTCTAAGGTGCCAGTCCAATGGGATGCATCCTCTCTTGCGAGGTACAGGTCCTAGATCATCAGGGACCCCTCCTCTGGGCTTCTTGGTTCTGATCATCCTAATCTCTTTGTGTTGTCTCCCTGGTCATAATGGTGGTAGCTGTTTCCTAGAGTTGTTCTCTCTGTGTTAACTTAGTGTTTCATGGTAGCTTTTTAGTCCTCCAATGCCTGTTCAACCAATTCTCTACTTTAAATTCTTTCTGAAAAATACCTTGTTGTTTGTGTTCCTGTTCAACTAATTCTCTACTTTAAATTCTCTCTGAAAAATAACTTGTTGTTTGTGTTCCTGGAAGGACTCTGCTTGGTTTTTTGGATCTGCATTATCTAGTTTGGGTTTCCACCAGAGTAACCCAAAATGTCTTCCCCTCAGTGTGAATGGTTAGATTGAGATTCTTAAGTTCCCTTACCCCTAGGTACCTTTATTTTAAATTTGGCCATTGCATCTCCATATGGATAAAGCATCTCCAGCCTGACTCAAGGTTGCACCCTGCTGGTTGAAAATAGATAGCTGGTAGACAGGAGGTGAAAAGAGGCTATCCTGATAGAGCTCAGCTGCCAAACTGTTTGGATAAAATCAGTCCCTGAACCAATAGAGACTCTATTCCTTATACCAATGACCCTTATTCAAACTTTTTGTCATTTGATTTTGTGACACTTTCATCCCCTATACCTCATTTGTAAATTTATTTTTTATTTTTATTTTATTTTATTTTAGAGACAGGGTCTTGCTCTGTCACCCAGGCTGGAGTATAGTGACACAATCAGCTCGCTGCGATCTCAAACTCCTGGGCTCAAGCAACCCCCTCACCTCAGCCTCCTGCGTAGCTGGAATACAGGTACATACCATGGCACCTGGCTAATTTTTTTATTTTCATTTTTGTAGAAATGGGGTCTCACTATGTTGCCCAGGCTGGTCTTGAACTCCTGGTCTCAAGTGATCCTCCCCCATTAGCCTCTTGAAACTCTGGGATTACAGGCATCAGCCACTATGCCCAGCCCCCCTACACCTCCTTAAGAGCCATTGTAATTAGAGTATATTAAAATCAATTTTTCTTTGAAAATTTTATAAAACTTCTAATGGTAAATGAGAAGAATTTTAGAGTAGCACCCACTTTCTACTTGATAGGAAGCCCTATTATTTATCTTTGGTTATTGAGAACTTTCCAACAAGCTAACCCAAGTAGTTATTGATTGAGCTGAATCCAATAACTCAAACGTTATTATGGCAACATCTCCAAAATTACTACCATCTTCATCTGAAATGTACTCATATGAGAGGAGAAAATAGAGCTTATTCTGCTCATTTTATTCTCAAAAAAATTGACTGAAGTGAAAAGGGCAGGTTGCCAGTCTGTTTCCCATTTCATGGGAAGGAAAATGAGAAACAGCTACCAGAAATTGCTATTTTATCGTACGAAAAGTTGGGTGAACACAGATGAAAAGAATATAGTTTTTACTTTAATAGTTGATCATTTAAAATATATTTAAGATTTCATTCACATTCATTTAAAAATCTGTTTTCCTAAAGAAATAATAATTTATGGAACATGAAAATGGAATATCATCTTATATGTAACATTAACTCATACAAGTCTTAAAAGAATCATTAAGGAAAGCATTTGAACTAATGAGGTAAGAACCATTAGTCATATGTTTATGTGACATTTACAGCAACCTTGATATTTTTCAATACGTGACAATGGCATGTTTATATTTTTGTAGGAAAAACTCTACTCTTTCAACCTTCTTTGATCTCAATTGTTGTTAACTCCGTCATAAAATTATGGCTACTCACAATATCTCCTGTCCTGCTGGACAGGAGGCTTTTTTTGTTTTCATTAGTTTCCTTCTCTATCTAGTAGCAATCAGAGAACAGATTCAGAAATTTGAGGGTTTTCTGCTATGGTTACTCAACTCTTACTTTATTACATCCACACAATAGAACCAATGAGAAAAAAAAAGTCTGTTGTTGAAGCTGGATACAATTCAGGAAATCTCATTTGCAGGAGAAGAAAATTAACTAGATCTCTGTAGCAGGGTCTCATCTTCTGTGTTGGTTTGGAAATGGAATTCCTTTCAGGAATACTGCAGTTGCAGTATTTCTCCCTTGCTGAACTTCCTCAGTGCTCTGAATAAATGGCATGTTATTTCACACAAGGATTTGATGTTTAATACTGTTAAGGTGTGTGTTCGTGGTGGTTGGGTGGGGCTGGGAGGATCTCTTTCCCCAAAAGTAGACTGCAATGCTGGTGAGTGCATACCCAGGACTGAACCTGTGGTCAAAGAATGGCCCTTTAAGGAGATGTGTGTAAAAGCATGGTCTTAAGGCACTTGATCCTGAGATATCTCATACAAACATGAAAGACCCTATATGAATCCCCTGACCACGGAGGCAGTGGCCAGGAGTGGAAAGAGAAGGTGAAGGGGCCATGGGCTTGGGGGAGGGAAGACTCTTGTCCCATACCTCTGACTTTTCATAGTGGATCTGTCTGCCACACCCATTATTTGTTAATTTTCCTAATAAATAAATGAGACATATAACTCTATAATCTAGCATGTAGACATTGCTGAGTAGAGAACTACAAAGAGTCTTTCAAGTGCAAAATGAAGCTTAAAACTTGTAATTTTAATGCTAATCATTGGGAAGACAATGTAAAAAAATAATCTCAGCAAATAGTTTTAAAACCTAATGTGTTAGTTGCTAACTCCAAAATTATGCAAGCTGTGGTGAAAGCAGACTGCTGTGCTAATTAAAGCCTTTCTTTATACCTAAGAACCATTATGAAACTAAAATATTCTATACTGATTTATAACTGCTACCCAATAGGGCAGTTGGCTCACAGAGAAGAGCGAAGCATTCCGGTTGGTATAAAACTTCACTGGAAAGTGCTTAATGTAAAATAAACACACACCACCCAATCACACCCACACACATACACACACACAAATGGTCAGGTAGAGTTGAAAGTGCATTGGACAGAAACAGACAATCTAAGAAAAATGTCTCCCACTAAAATGCCTGGTTTTGGCTAATACATTTGCCATCTATGTTTCAGCTGTTGCACTGTGTTACTTGGTCACAAAAGAAATAATGATGGGAATGGAAGGTTTATAAAAACTAATAATTAACTAGGAATGCTGAAATTCTGACCCTGCCCCTGCTTTTGCCTTCGTTGAACTCGGACACATCACTTGACCTAATCTTAAGCCTCCATCTTCCCACATAAAAAATAACGGGGTTGGACTACATTAGGACTGAAAGTATATTAATGTGCACTTGCAATGTAGTAGGAAACATCATCAAATTCATTACAAAAAATGGAAGAAAAGTGGATTTATTTGAATAAACAAATAAACAAACCTATTCAATTTTTCAGCAACCTTTTACAGAATGCCTGCTATGTACTCATTGCAAATAAGTCTTCCATTTTTAAGATCTTGAGTTAAGAAGACTGGATATATGAGAGAAATTAAATAAAAAGGAGAAAAGTGTAACAGGGGTTTCACTAACTTTCAAAATGATGCCCAAAGCCTTAGCCCAAGTGCCACAATCTTAATGTGAACTATTTCATCAAATTCATTATCCATCTGCCAAAATATAAATAGAAAATAAGGTATAGCATTTTAATTCTTTGATGTTGGACACAAATTATAGTATGGGTGAGAAGAAAGCCTATTTTTAAAATATAATGAGCACTGGTGGTAATTAAACTATTATCTATTCCTATATCAAAGAGAGGTAAATAATCTATTCTCCTAGTGGTATGTGTCATTTCAGCATCCTCACATTCTTTGTCCAGAGAAATGAACTGCATCCACTCAAATACCTTAACATCTCCTCTTGATAGACTCATTTATAGAGAACAAGGTCTCATACCAATTCCTCAAATAACTCACATGAACTCACTATTGAAAAATGTAAGGTGCATTATTGTATAGATTGAAAAGTGGCAGCTTTTTTTTTTCAATTACTTTATGAGAAGCTCCATTGATCTACACTTGGCATTCTTCATGTGACCCAAATCAATCTGCTTGTGATAGGTAGAATAATGACCTCCTAAAGATGTTAACATCCTAATCCCTGGAGCATGGGAATGTGTTACTTTACACGGCAAAAAAGATTTGACAGATGTTATTAAATTAAGGATCTTGTGATGGAGAGACTATTTTGAAATATCCAGTTGGGTCTAATGTAGTCATAAGAATCCTTAAAAGGAAAAGAGAGACTCAGAGGAGAAGAGGTGAGGATGAAAGCAGAAAGTAGAGTAAAATCATTTCTGGAAGACAGCCATGAGCCAAGGAATATAAACAGTATCTAGAAGACAGCGAAGGCAGGGAAAATGTTCTCCCTGAAAGCCACCACAAAGAATCTTCCCTGCCGATTTGTTTCAGATTTCTGACCTTCAGAAGTCAAAGATACATTTTTTTGTTTTAGAGCCTTATGGTTGGCGAATGCATCCATGTGCTGAGAGTGTGGCACATCCTAACTCCATGGGAGAAGCTCCTGGGCTCAGGACCCTTCTGGACCTTGTCCTATCTACCGCTTCATTGGTATGTTTTATGATAAACCAGTAAATTTAAGTACAAATAAATATATAATAAATAAATAAGTGCATTTTTGTTATTTTAAGTTACTAAGTATGTAATAATTTATTGCAGCAGAAATAAGAAGCTAATACACAGCTTGACAGCCCCAATCTTCACACTGGATAGCAGATTACTAGTCCCCCTTTTGAAGTTCTTTCTTCCCTATTAACTTTTTTAAAAATATAATGGTCATACACTTTCTTCAGTGTTTTTATTTCCACCTGACCTTAGTCTACACTGAATATCTTTTAATTTTTTTATTTTTAGTGTTTATGGATACGTAATGAGTCTATATATTTAAAGAGTACATGAGGTATTTTGACAAAAGCATGCAACGTGTAAAACTCACATCAGAGTAAATGGGGCATAGGGTATCCATTACCTCAAGCATTTCTCATTTACAAACACTCCAATTATACTTGTTAAGTTATTTTTAAATGTACAATAAATTATTATTGACTGTAATCACTCTCCTATGCTATCAGATATTAGATCTTATTTATTCTATCTAATTATATTTTTGTGCCCATTAACCATCCCCACTTCCCTCCATCCCCACTACCCTTCCCAGCCTCTAGCAACTATCATTCTACTCTCTATCTTCATAAGTTCAATTGTTTTCATTTTTAGCTCCCACAAATTAGTGAGAACATGTAACATTTGTCTTTCTGTGCTGGCTTATTTCATTAAAAAAACCCTATGATTTTATCCATGTTACATCAAATGACAAGATATCATATGTTTTATGGCTGAATAGTACTTACTGTATATATGTACCACATTTTCTTTATCCATTCTTATGTTAATGAACTCTTAGGTTGCTTCCAAATCTTCAGTATGGTAAATAGTGTTGCTATAGACATGGGAGTGCAGATATCTCTTCTATATACTGATTTCCTTTCTTTGGGTATATTACCTTAAGGGTGGGATTGCTGGATCCTAGTTACGTCGGTGTAAAAGTAACTGCAGTTTTGCCATTCCTTTAATGGTAATTACTTGCATAACTAAAAAAAAAAAACTGTTAATTTTTTGAGGAATCTCCAAACTGTTCTCCATAGTTACTATACCAATTTACATTCCAAACAACAGGATATGAAGTTCTCTTTTCTCCATATCCCCACCAGTATTCATTATTGCCTGTCTTTTGGATAAAAGCCATTTAACTGGGATGAGATGACATCTCATTGTAGTTTTGATTTGCATTTCTCTGATGAACAATGATATTGAACATCTTTTCATATAGCCATTTGCCATTGGTACGTCTTCTTTAAAGAAATATCTATTCAGATCTTATGCCCATTTTGAAATCAGATTATTAAATTTTTTTCCATTGAGTTGTTTGAACTTCTTATATATTTTGGTTATTAATTTCTTGTCAGATAGGTAGTTTGGAATCCCTACTAACTCTTGGGGAGTCCTTTCAGGGTTGACTCGTCTGTTCATAATCCCTGTTATCACCAGTGTCTTCACCATCACCCACCTCTGTTCTGCCACAGGTCTGCCCTTTGTGTCGCTGTCCATTCTACTCCATGATTTGAGGTACACCAAGGTTTGTTTCTGCTTCTCCTACCATCTCCACATTGGTTCCAGAACTGTGGCAATTCCCCTCATCATTTTAGTCCATGCATTTATTCCCATGCAGGGAATTTTTCCAAAATAAGTTACAATGTTTATAAATAGTTATCTGAAGAGCTGGTAGGAAGGAATAACATTGAGGCTAACTTGTCACTGGTTACCAGATGTGATTACTCTCAGATCAGAGTTACATTGCCAATTTTATTAGGTCACTTCAGTGTACCTTTCTGTCTTATAAAGCCTTCCTCCCTGCCTAGCTCACAGCCCACAACCCAATCACAGTATTCAGCTTTCCCAGCACCATTATACATGCCCGCGAGTGTACATAGACACTTTAACCTATCATCCTTGCTCAATGAACAAAGCATTTGTTGCTAAGCCACAGTCTAAGGCTCATCTTTTGAGTCTTTATTTCTATCCCAAGATCTGCCTCTCTCCAAGTCTGGCAAATCTGGGTATTTTCCACTGCCTCCAAAGGAAATCTGCCCAGTTAATAATGGAATTTTACCCTCTGGTACCAACAGGATAATTACTTTATAATATAATAATCCAATACCTGTAAAGCAGATGAAGATATAGCTACAACATCAGAGCTATTTGTTTTACACCAGAGCTTACAAATTGCAGAGACATACGACTCCTTTTAATATTTCTCAAAGTTTAAGTAATTTAGTAGTAAGTAACATCTTGTACAGAGAAACAACAGTTCAGTAATGTTGAGTTTCTCTAAGCCTAGTCCAGCCACACTTTTTAAAATATCTATTTATAATTACAGTTTCTGCCTCATATTTTCAAAAAACTAATTCATTCATTTGGCTGGATTATTATCAGGTATAACTGACCTAAAACAAATTGCATGTGTTTAAAATGTATATTTTGATAATTTCTGACATATGTGTACACCCGTAAACCATCAACATAATTAAGATAATTAATATAGCCATTAACCCACAAAGTTTCCTTATGCTGTTCCAGTCTCTCCCTCCCATTCCTCCCCATTTTCTGGCCTGCCTTCCCAGGCAACCACTATTCTGCTTTCTGTCAGTGTAAATTATCCTGTATTTTCTAAAATCTCATATAAATGGAATCATACTATATGCACTCTATTTTATCTGACTCCTTTCATTCAGTGTAATAATTTTGAGATTAACCCATGTTGTTCCATGTTGCAATAGTTCATTACTTTCGTATTGCTGCATAATTATTTCAAAATTCAATTGTCTATTGATTCATTGATGGGCATATGGGTTGTTTTTAGTTATGTCTATTACAAATAAAGGACTACGAATATTTGAGTAAAAGTATTGTATAAACATTAGCTTTTCTTTCTCTAGGATAAATATGAGCAAAATGGTGAGGTCATATGCTTTATATATATTAATATTTAATTTTTAAAAAACTGCCAAACATTTCTCTAAAGTCGTTGCATGATTTTACCTGACCAGCAATGTATGAGAGTTCCAGTTGCCCCACATTCTCACCAACACTTGGTATTGTTTTTTATTTTGTTTTGTTTTGTTTTTAGTTTTAGCCAAACTAATATATGTATACTGGTATCTTATTGGAGTTTTAATTTTTATTTTCCTAATGACTAATAATGTTGAGCATTTTTCTATATTCTTAATTGCCATTACTATATCTTTATGGTAAAGTGTCTTTTCAAGTCATTTGCCCATTTTAAAATTTTTGTTTTAATAAATTGAGTTTTGAGAATTATTTACCTATTTTGCTTACAAGTTATTTGTGCCATATATAATTTCCCAATATTTTCTCTCAGACTATGACTTTTAAAAATTATTTAAAATTGTCTTTTGAAGAATATTAGTTCTTAATTCCAACAAAGTTCAATTACTTTTTAATTAATCATGATATTGGTGTCATCTGTAGAAAATCTTTGTCTAACCCAAACTTACAAAGATTTTCTTTTATTTATTTTTAGTAGTTTTAAAGGCTTAGGTTTTACATTTAGGTTTATAATTCATTTCGAGTTAATCTTTTTTTTATATAGTGTAAGGTATGGATTGTAGTTCATCTTTATTTTTTCTCAAAAATAGACACCCAAATATTGAAAAGGCAATTTGTTAAAAAGACTATTCTTCCTCCAAGGAAATGAGTGTGCACCTTTGTTGAAAATCAACTCAATCAATATATGTCAGTCTATTTTTAGACTCTCTCTGTTCTATTGATTTGTCTATATTGATGCCAGTACTACATTGTCTTGATTACTATAGCTTTATAAGCCTTGAAGTTACATAATTTAAATATTCCAGCTTTGTTTTTCTTTTTCCAAATTGTTTTGGCTATTTTAGTTTCTTATATTTTTATATGGATTTTAGAAACAGCTTGACAATTTCTGTTTAAAATTTTGCTGGGATTTTTATTAGGATTATATTGACTCTATAGATCAGTTTGGGAAAAATTGGTATTTTAACAATATTGAGCTTTCTCATTCATGAACATGGTATATCTTTCCATTTATTTGGGTAATTTTATCTTTTTGATAGAAGTTAGGGGTAGCTTCATCACTAACTTCTCTTTCCCTCTGGCATCTAAGCAATTAAAAATAGAAACATTTTCTAAATGGGAATGGGACAGTCCTTAAATAGAGCTTGATGTATTTCAAAATGGCATTTTCCAATTATTCACCCCAAATTCAAAACTAGAAAATCACTTATAAGGATGATTGGGTCTACAAAGAAGGCTCTAAATATGCTTTCCCAGCCACATGCATGATTGTGACTGGCCCCAGAAAGCTAAGTACTGCAAGAAAGCAGAGACCTTACTAGCTCTGCTCTTTGAAAGTGGCATACAAAATAAATATGCATAGGTACACACACTAAAATTGTGAGCTCACTGTGCCTGAAGGCAGCTTTACCAAGAAAAGAGAGAAGTGGGAAGAGTGATAGATTTCCTTTGTCTTCTAATACAGTGTGCTTAGCCTCTGATAAATGCACCCTAATGAAAGTCAAACTCTTAAAAGTTTACTATCAGATGAGTCATCCCTTCTTCTATGGTGTTGAGTGAAAGAGAAGGTACAGGAAGAACCCAAAGGAATTTAATATTTTTCTCTCTTGGAAAATGGAAATATAATTCCTTGCTTTCTATAGGCCATTGGTATCTCTCACACTTGGGTGGGCTTGGCCAAGACTCTCTGTTAAATGTGTAAGATACTTACACTTGATTTGTAGTGCAGAAATGTAGAGGAGTAGGAAAGGAACAAAAGATAAAGGTGGGTATGACGTGGAGAGATTCTTTGTAGTTATTTAGATATACATATAAGCACATTAAAATATGAAAAGGTCTAAGAATATTTTCTAGCTTCATGGAATTTTTTTCCCACATTTCTTTGGTTTGTTTTGTGGGCTAAAAAAAAAACAAAAATGGGAGGCAGAATTTACTTAAATGTAAAGGCTTCTACTTAATGCATTTTTTTTTTTACTGAGTTATATTCTGTATTAAGATGGTGAATTTCTCAGAAAAATATATAGCAACCTACTCTAGAAATGTAGTAGCCTAGAAATGACTCAAAAATGTATGGCTCTTTCTTCTAGCAATTGCTAGTATGGAATCAATATGTTGGGGACTATTGTGTTCACTGCTGTATTCCAAGTGCCAGAACCAGAACTGACATCTAGCAGGTGCCAAAATTCTATCATTAGAAACGCTTTTGATTACTTCTGATTCCCAATGATCTTTTCCTTATCCCAACTAATGTAGTTGGGTTCTAAATTGCATTGTTTACCATTAAATTTTCATACCACCTTTGATTAACTTCCAGCTGTCCTGTGTGTACTTCTGTTCTCTTTAAGTGCAAAATAACCTCCCCAAGATGATATTTTTCATTTTACAGAGCATATAAGGAAGTGGTGTGACATGATTTCTGAGTTTAGACTTTCCAGCTATGGTCTCTACACTACTGATTAGCAGCTGTGGCGCCTTGGGCAAATAACTACCCTAGTATTGTTTTATTGTCAGTAAAAGGGAAGTGATAATGACATTTATCTCACGGTCACATTACGATGACTAAATGAGATAATTTATGTAAGGGATTCACAATGCTTCACATATAATCTTCACACATAACAATCAATACACATAATGCTTCACACATAACAATCAATACACTCAAACTTTTTTTAAACCAACAAATACTCTCATATGAGTTGCCTTTTTTAAAAACTGAAAGCACTTAGTGGCAGATCACAGATTAAATATTCTTTGGGAATGCTGGAGGTGAGGATGCAGACTGAAAGGGTGGAAATAAAGTATTATTTTACTGGCATTGGCTCTTAAAGCAGAATATAGAGGGATATATGGTCTGCAGATTTTTTGAAACCAAGGATAATGCATTTTCAATTACAAAGCCCTAGCATCTTGCCACAGTGTTTGACACATATAAGACACTTAATAATTGCAGAATTCATTAGTAAATGAGTGGGTAGTGACATAAAAATTCAGGCACCATGCTTCTGCTTCCAGAGAGACCTCTTCTGCCAGCTTGTCTTCCCACACAAGCACGGACGGTAGGTCGCTGTCCACGGTTCTGAACTCTCACCAGGCTGGAATCTGCTCATCTTTGTCAAACTGCTTTTTTTTTTTTTCTCCCTCTCTCCTCAAAAAAAAAAAAAAAGAAAGAAAGAAAGAAAGAAAGAAAAAATAATAATAATTCTTCGTGCAGTCTACTTTCAAGGCACGGAGACAAACGCCCCATATGTTTCCCAAATGGGCTAATTCTCACTATCCGGAATTCTTTTAATGTTCTGAAGTTTCATTCTTTTCCCTGCTGAGCCTGGAAGCTCTGTACATAAGAATGCTGGATTTATTTCATCTGGGCCTAGATTTTTAATGTGTTGACCACCTAGAGTCCTTGGCCTTTGTTTCACAGACCAGATCTCACGGCCACATCTCCTTCTTTAAGAGTAGGCAGGTCTGCCGGCAGTTCCTTTTTCGAATCCCTAGAGTCGGTGAGACTACGTAGCTCTGGCTCCCGCAGCCGCCCAGCCCAGACAGCTCAGAGAGCTGCTGATCTGCTCTGCGTTCTCTCTTGTTCCTCCCTCTTCTCCCCGCCACTCAGCAAAAAGACCCTCCAGACTCCTGGGCAGTTGGAGTCCCTTCAAGAATCCTGGGAGCACTGTAATGTAACTCCTTTAGCTCCCACTCCGCACCTTCAGATGCCGCACAGCCTGGGTGCTGGGATCGACACGGGAAGATTCACTAGATTGACTCTGTGCGGATGAGCGGGCACCCTTTCCTTCCCCTCCTCCATCTCCACTTATCTACCCTTTGTGCAATTCTTAGACCAAGGTTTATACTGAAATAGCTTCTAAACATCAAATATTAAAAGTGGATAAAAAATCCCTGCGGGATATGTGTGTGTTTGTGTTTGTTATATGTGTGTTCGTCCGCGCTTGTGCAAAATCTCCTAACGTCACAGTTCCCAATCGGGACAAGCGCGCCGAGAAATCCTGGATCTTCCCAGGGATTCCCTCTACGCTCCCTCCTCTTCTTCAGTAACCCCAAAGAGGTAGGTTTGAGCTTTCGCAAACCACCACTGCAGCGATGGAAGCAAACAAATCTTTTGAGATTTTGTCTTTCCCCTTTCGTTCCCAGCCCTCTTAGGCAAGCAGTTCTGAGCACAGGGTTTTCTTCAATTCCCCCGCATCCACACTGCAACCGGGTGCAAGTCTTTCCTAGGCTATAGACAGCCCGACTCCCCACGAGACCTTCTGCGGACTGGCTGCCCCTGGCCTCGGCCTGGGCCTGGGTGGGTGGGTGGTGCTCGCGCCGCCCCTACCTTCCCCTGGGGCCCTGGAGAGCCGCGCTGGGTGTGTGTGTGTGTGCGCGCGCGGGTTTGGTGGGGAAATCTCCTTCAGTGCAAGCTGCTGAGTGTCGTTGGCGGAAAGTATCCTGAAGCCCAGCAAAAGCCTCCAAAGCACTAGAGCTTCCCCAAAGAAAAGCAGAATAAAAGAAAGACAAGAAGGGAAGCCCGTTCCTCTAAAGCCGGGGTTTCCAATAGTTCCGGATACTCCTGGAGTTGGGCGAAGGCGCAGTTGGCAGCAGCCGCTGCTGGTACCCGGACTTGGAAAGGCGGTGTTCCCCCTTTTCGGGAGGAGGGAGGCAGGGACTTGCAGGCAAGAGTTGCACCCGGTCTAGGAACCTGCAAAGAAAAGAACTCTGGGGTAAGTAGTGTTCTGGCACTGGAGTGGAAAGGGGTAAGGGGTGGGGGGCATGAGAGGGACGAAATGGGGAGGGCAGGGAATGAATTATGCAAAAAAAAAATCTCCAATATTTCGCAGCGGAGGGAGAGCACAGCACAGCACTCCCAGGATGAGTCCTGCCTGGGTCTCCCGCGCCGAACCCGCAGCACGAAGTTCTTTTTAAGAAGAGAAACTCGAAAATCCTGGAGGGTAACAGAGGCAGCCAGGGCGGGGCGGAGTGCGGAGGCGGCTGCCAGGGACTGGGGCCGAGGCGGCGGCCAAGGTGGCCTGAAGCTGTGACACCCAGCCTCCTTCTCCTCCTCCTCATGGCCGCGCTCAGCCTCACCTCCCCGCCCGGGCCTCCTGCCTCCGCCCCCGGGTGCTGGGCTGCGGAGCTGACGCTGGGACTCCTGGCGGCAGCGAGGACGCTCACCTGGCCGAGCCTCCTTCTCCTCCTCCCCCTCCCGCCCCCACCTGCCCTCCTCCTCACTGAGTTGGGAAGCGTCGGGATCCGTAGGCGAGGAAATAACGACCCCTGCAGTTGCATTGCGGAAAATCTCGGCAGCGGCGCTAGTTGCGGGCGTTGGAAGCCAGGCAACTGGGGGTTCTGGGGAGTCCAGGAAAATAGCAGAGGGGCAGGAAGCGCGCGCGCGACCTGGAGAGTCCGTGTGCCCCCACCGCGCCCCAGTCCCCGGGGCCCAGCCCTTCCCCTCGGCGCCCCGGACGCACTGCCGGAACCCGGCTGAGAGGAGGCAGGCTGCGCGCGGACTTGGGGAGCAGGGAGGGTCGGCGGAGGCTGCCGGCGGCTGGCAGTTTCGGGCAATAATCCCTGCCTCTCTTTCTCTGTGTGTCTGCTGTGTCTGCTCCTTCCCCGCCCCCCGGAAGCAGGAGAAGAACGGCCCCGGAGAGCAGCAGCCACCCTCCGACCATGCCCCGGTGAGGGGGGCGGACTTCGAGGGCAACTTGCCGCGGACTGCCTGGGCTTAGCCAGCGAGCTACGCGCTCCCGGGAGCCCGGAATTGCACGGCGCGGCCCGGCGGGGGGCTATCGTCTATGTCTTCTTGGGGCGCCAGACGAATCGGGGTCTGGTTTTTGCTGGAAGAGCCCAGTGTTGGTGGCTTCAGGTGGCTGCCGCCGCCGCCGCCGCCGCCGCTGCTAGTGCGGTTTCCGCCGCTGGTGCGAAGAGAAGAGACACGCAAGCGGGGAGACCTCCAAGGCAGCGAGGCATCGGACATGTGTCAGCACATCTGGGGCGCACATCCGTCGAGCCCGAGGGGAGATTTGCCGGAACAATTCAAACTGCGATATTGATCTTGGGGGTGACTGTCCCTGGCCGGCTGTCGGGTGGGAGTGCGAGTGTGCACTCGCTCGGAAGTGTGTGCGCGTGTGTATGTGTGTGTGCCGTGTCGGGCCCCCCCCTTCCCCCCCTGTTTTCCCGTCGAGTGATGCACTTGGAATGAGAATCAGAGGATGGAAATAGTCTGGGAGGTGCTTTTTCTTCTTCAAGCCAATTTCATCGTCTGCATATCAGGTACGGGACGCGCCGAAGTCACTGGCTGATTTGGATTATGTTGTGATGTTTGGGGTGTATGGGGTTTTATTGTATGTAGCCTTGGGGCAGAGAGGCGGGTGGCGAGACCCTTTCAGTTCTACGGGTTTGCCGCCTTCAGAATCAAAAATCTTCTCAGCCCAAGGGTGTGTGAATGTGTTTGCGGGGGGGGCGGGGGGTGGTTAGGATCTGTGTGCAGTCCTAGAAGGGTGAAGGAAAAAGTGGTGGGGGATGAGAAAGAAGAGGCAGATGGGTGTTGATTTTCAACTGCTTTCCTGGCTGAGAACTCTGGCGCCGAAATCCGAGCCTTGGCAACAACCACCCCCATCCCCTGGCTTTCAAAGTTCCCAAACTCGGTGGTTCCTGGCTGGCAAAATGGACGCGGGGCCCTGCCCGGGTATCTAAACACTTTCAAGAGACTGCGGGAGGATGCGGGACTGGAGAGTACCAGCAGGGATCAGAGATATGTCCTCCATGCCTTCCCCAAACACATCAGGACTGATTGTGATGCTTTGAAATCTGCTGGCACACCCTCCTCTACCCCCCAGTTTTCTTGTTAAAGCACTACAGTGTCACAAATACCACTTTACATCATGGTGTTTCTTAATTCCCAGTAGCAAGGATGTGCTAGCTCAGACCTCTCAGTCTACTTGGGCCTGTCTGTGCTTTTTAAGAGCAAACGGGATTTCAGGGTGTTGAGGTGAAGGAGGCTGGGCTTGTGGACACCTGTGCCTGAGTGTGTTAGGACGGGTTCTGGTTTTTGAGCACTGTCTTTGTTGATGCAGTAAATTGGGGATGGGAGGAAGCTGGGAGGGAAAGGAGAAAGCCCCTGGACCAGCAGTATTCCCCAGTTCAGTGGCTCCTCCCATTGAAGGCGTCCACCCCATTTCCCTTCACACCTGCCACTTAAGCACCCAAGGAAAAGCCCATTTGTAGTGCTCCCTTCTGCCTGCATTCCTTCTGCAGAACTGGGGACTCGGCCAACTTCCCATGAAGTCATCAGAAGAGGAGAGCAGGATATTGCCCCTTTGAGCAGCCACATTTAAGCAGCATTGGGGTGGAGAGACATGTTTCCTGCCTCTTCCTTCAGCCCTGTCAATCCCCTCCCTTTAAGCCAGATCTGATTCTGGATAGGAGAAAACAACCCTAGTTCTGCCCTCACCCTGGACTCTGTTCCAAATCCCAGTCTCGCTCCCAATTTTGTCCTCATAGGGAAGGAATGGGACTCTGTTATCCGAAATCGTTCTGTGTGGGGCTTGGCTACCCTATTAAGAAATTTGTCTCTGTGATACATCAGTGAGATGTGTTGTGTACCTGGCAGACAAGAAAATGTGCCCTGGGGTCACCCCAACTCCTCTAGTGGGACTTCTATTATTCCATTCTGCATCTAGGAGTAAAAATTCTCAAGTGACTTGTAAAGGTTTATATCAGTCATATGTCCAGATATGAACTGGGTGGCATCTCACAAGGCCATATTTTACATCTTTCTCTTCTACATGTCTATTTCAAACTCTCTCTCTGGTTCCAGAATATTTGACTAGTTATAAAATAGCCTTTCCTTACTTCTCCCCAGTATCATTAATAATTTTCAAATCAGACAAGCCATCTGAGTACCTTTAAGATTTATAAAAGGTTAACATTGATTAAGGCTCTGGATTTCTTCCAGCATCCTCTTTGTCCCCAGCCCTTACCTTGAATTTGGCCAGGCAATCACCGAGGGGAACAGGCTGAGAAAGGGTCTGATCTTAGCCTCCAAAAAATGCATTAGTGGGATACCAGTCACAGCTATATTTGATCTGGTGTATCAGCAACTAAATTATTCAAATGGAAGCATTAGGAGGGGGGTTATTTCCAACCCAGGAGGAGTGCTATGGAGTACATGGGGCCTTTCACATGTATTTAGTAAATAATCATTATTGCTATGTAATGAGAGGATAAAAGTGTAAGCAAAATTGCTAGCTATTAGCTAAACACAGAAAACTAGGTTAGCGTTCCAAATGCCTAGTTAGGATCTGCATTAATTTGCACTTTATGAAGACATTTAGGCAGGGATGCAACATCATATACTCTTTATTTTCCACATCCATAAACAACTTTAAAAGGCCATTTCTTCTCCATGGTCAGGGTGGCCTCATCCTCCTGTAAGCAGAGTCACTCATTCAGTAATGCCCATGTATGTGAGAATTATTATTAGTAATAAGATTATGACTCACAATTGCTACAGTTTGGGAGACTCAGACTCCATTCTTTTTCCATCTGGCAGCCTTAGGATGTATAGGAAATGCAATGCACTAAGGTTGAATAATTGTGGCTTTGAGAGAGTTTAGTGGATCTTTCATTTCTGTCTCCATGATTTGCAGTTTTAATTTACTCATGACTGAGTTCTATTGAAAGGAACATAACCCTGTGATCATAGAATCTACTGAATCTTAAATTAAAAAAAAAATTAAAAACAAAGCACCCCTTTAGCATCTTGGAATGAATTTTCCTGACCACTAAATGGGTGCTAATCCTTACAGAGTTACCAGACATTGATACTTGAAGCATTGATAGAGTTGGCTTCATTACTGAGAAACACCAGGCTGGAAAAGGCTAGTAAAAGTCTGTAGTCTAAACACTTTACAGAAGGAAAATGTTGGTAGTAGCTTTGTCGTATGGAAGATATACTGACTGATTTTCATTTGGTGGCATTTGCTTTCAGGAAAACATTGGTGCTTTGTAGCTTAGTGTTTTGTTAACCAAAGCTTCCAACACTTCCTCTAACCCACCCCCAAATTTCTCCTTGGGCCTATTTGGATATATTGCTTAAAGTACAGACACCTGGGCTTGGCATATTTGATGGTTCTGCACTAATAATTTGGTTTCGATGAAACTGTTGAAAAATGGGACTCTTTGGCCAGGCTTAGCTAGATGCTGGGTCAGTAGCATGTATGTCTTATTTGCGAGATCACATCAGCTTTGGCTACTTAATGCAACACAGCTAGGCTAAAGGGCATGATTTGGGAGTTCTTCTGGCTTTCCGTTAAACTCAGATCTCACTTTGCTGAAAATGTAAGGCATCCAGGGTCTGTGAAGAGATCAGAGACAGAAAGGGAGAGGGAGAGAGAGAGAACCAGAATGATTTTTCTGTGTACTGCAAGAGCACCATTCCCTTCCTACCAAAGCAGCTCAGATCACAAGAATGTATGCTTAGCAACATGAGGAGAGAAATTTCTTGGTCAAACGAGAGCTGCCTGATTTAATTTTTACAATGCATCCTACTTCCTCCTTATGTAACTTTACTTCTTTGTCAGTTTATTAATAATAATAACATCAATAACCATTTGAATTACGTGGCATTTTCACACATTGTGCATGTATTGCACATATTTAATTCATCTAGTCTTAGAATTTGTGGGATAATCTTACAGATATAGCAACCAAAGCCCACAGAGCTTCAGACGAGAGGTTTCACATCCAGGTCTACCTGAGTCAAAATTCAGTTTATCATTAATGTTTTTTGGTTCAAGATTCCTTTCAAATATTTTTATTTAACATTTTTTATTTTGATGTCTCTGAAAGAATGAATTAGGTTAAATGAATTTAAGTCTTAGAGAATTTGGAAGTAAAAGTTTTAGATGATTACAATTTAGAGCTAGAATTAAGGTAGCATTTGAGTTGTACATTACCGTGTCAATCAAATAGATGAGGCTATTACCCAAATGCCTCTAGCATCTTAGGATCTGCAATCTCTACAAGCAAGGAATATTTCCTGCACTGTTTTCCTAATCTTAACATGAAAATGGCATAACTTCAGTTTCCTTATGTGTAGAAAAGAGATAATAGTACACATTCCACACATTTGTTCTATCAACTAAATGAGATATTGTGTCCAATGATTTTCACATAGCACAGTTTCTACCACATAGTAAGCATGAAATAATGTCATTATTTCCTACAAATCTGACATTGTATAGGCTTAGTTCATGGTCGAGTAGAGCTTTTACCTTTTTCCATATTAACTTGTTTAAAAGCAAAAAGAAAACCATCATCAGCAAGCACATCTATAACATTGAGCACAAATCCTATTTTCCAGGAAGCCTTGGCTAAACAATTTTGAAAAGTCTCTTAATTTTCCTTCTCATACAAATGAGACTGGTAGCATTAAGCTTTGGTGCATAGTCATGACTGTAACCCACTTTGTCCCTATGAGTCCAATATGGAGTTGAGGCTTGGAAGGTTTACTAAACTACCTGGAAACCATGTAGTACTTATTACCCAGGGGATCAGCGAATTTTTCTTTCTGTTGTATATTATAATGCAGTATAGACCCAACTTTAAAGTGACTCAAAACTGGCAAACTACATATGCTTTCAATATGGCTTGAAATAGAATGTCCCATCAAATAAAAAGCCCCACCCTTACAATGACTATTTATCTGATGGTCTTATTAGCAATGTGGTTTCTTTAAATCCAGTTTCCCATGTGATGTCATATAGCCCAGTTACTGACACATAACCATCATCGTAGATAAAACTCTCCAGATAGTGAGTCAAGAAAGTCTTTTGGAGTTGTATGAAATCCCAAGGGAAAAAATAAATGTCGATGTGAATACCCAGTCCCTTGGCTGGGGAGAGGGGTTTGATTACTAGCCTAAGTCAGTAACTAATGTCTCAATTTATCACCTTAATTAAGCATTACATACTTGGGACTAAGGTCAAAAAGAGATCTAGGTATCATAAATGTGTATGATAGCAAGCCATTATGGAAAGAATATGGAAATCAGAAGACATATCCTTCAATATGACTCTACCTTCATTACCTTTGTAAATTTGGGCAGTTTTATTTACCTCTCAGAATCTCAATCCTCATCTGTAAAATAAAAATTATATTTGCTTTGCCTATTTCAAAGCATTGCTGAGGGAAACTTCAGAGAGTGATTCTTGAATAACTATTTTTTGCATTATGCAAGTGTAAAGCATCTGTGTCATTACTATATATGATCCATACTTAAGATATAGTTATAGAGGCAAAGTTGAGATACATACGCATAGTTTAAAATGATATAAAGTAATATGAGTAATGTTTATTTGTTAAGATATTATTATAAATGCAAAGTTGTAATGCTAAAATGCATTGTGATATAAAGGAATAGGAATAATGTCTAATTGTTTAATAATTGGCATAAATTGTATAGAAGGGAGAAGTCTAGACATGAAAGAAAAGGAGTATATTAGATTGATTTTGGAGGTTTGGATGAAAGAGACAGAGGGGTCCTCATCATCAAAAAGGAGGAATAGAAACAAGAGGATGTACACTAAAGAATGTCCCAACTGAAACAAAAAATTCACTTTGGGAGATACTGGAAAGTTGGGATGAGCCCACTTAGGGAGCTATTGAATTGAAAGAATATGAAGTGTCCTAATATGGTTATTCACTTTGTGACTTTCGTTTTTGTATTACAGATCTTCACATTGATTCAATGGATTCTTGGTTAAAATTTGTTTGAAATTCTAACATTTCTTTGGATTTTAAATTTCTGTTGCATGTCTACAACTAGCACTGTACTTTATATAGTTTGTAGCCTGTTTGAGATTGTAGACAGTTGAGTTGGAATTTTTTTGTAGGGGGTGAACTGGAGGGGGCTGGAGGTAGGGTCTCAGCTTGCTCATCTATAAAACAGAGATGATAATTACCTCTCAAGGTTGTTCCTACAAGGTAATTATAAGGATAACAAAACACCATTTGTAAAATGGCTAATGTGGTATCTGGAATACAGTAGCCATTGGCCAATGTATACACATCATATGAGAGTAAGCCTGGGTTTTGGAGCCCAGATAGGCAGACGTGTGAATTCTAACTTTGGGATTCACTCTCTGTTTGGTCTTGGATAAGTAATTTAAGTTCTGTGTGCCTTAACTCCTCATCTGTAAAATGTGAGGTATAGAAAGTGTACATAAGAATCTGCCATACTGCCTGACATGTATTAATCATTCAGTAAATTGAAGTTGCTCCCATAAAGTTAACATCATCATCATCATTGACATCAATAAGTTTTTGTAAATGCCAATTAATTATTTAATCATTTATTCTATGTTCAACAAAAATGTATCGACAGCAAACTGTATGCTAGGCACTGGAATCACAGAAATGAACAATACTTGGTCCTTAGTATTTAACAAGAGAGTACATGTTGTAAAATAGAAATGTGTATGAAGTATAATGGAAGTATAAAGGAAGAGCAATTAACTCTGTTGTTGGTAGATACAAGTGGGGAAGGGAAAAGATTTATAGAAAACATTTGAACTAGACCTAGAAGAACACACGCGATTTCAAAAGAACAGGGAGAAAGAAGACGTATCATGTGGCAAGAATAGTATGTTCACAGACAAGAAGGTATTTAAAAAACAAAATATCAAAGTATGGTGGATTGGGCATATGGAGTGGATAGGTTAGACTAAATGACTGGATATAGGGGTTACAAAGATAACCTTAGGCCAATGTGAAGGGGATTGTAAGCCACAATAAGAAGCTTAGACCTTACCTTTTACTTACGAGGAGCTAGCTAATGGGGAGCTAAGGAAAATGACATAATCAAGTTTGTGTAAAACTTAATATTTTTACTTTGATTGTAATAAGAAATTACTTAGAAACCCAACTCCTTGTCTTCTTTTTCTGTCAACATTTATTCTTGATCACAAAACACATTAAAAAAAAAATCCTGACCTAATAGATCAATTAGCCCATTATGGGACATTCTAAGTGATAGACTTTTTTAAAAATTCATTTTTTATAAATCTCTTGTGGCCCTCATTTATGCTGATCTTTGAGATTTGGTATTTTCAGGTTAAGCAAATACAAATGTCTTCAATTTTGCACTTTAATAATAACAATGTCTTTAGCATTAGATGAAGGCTAAGAGAAATGAATCATCTGTACATGCATTGGTGTCATGAAGATTAATTATGGGCTAAGCAATAGATGCACTATTTGACATAAAACAGATGCTCAAAGCACTACAAAGCATTGTGTAGCAGTTTTATCTTATTACATTCTGTTCAACTCTTATTTCCAATAGAGTACACATTCACTTAACAGAGTATACCCATGGTTAACTAAGTGATATATCCATTTTACCCACTCTGTGGTTCAGTTACTATAGAATGAGTGTAGAGACCTAAATTGAAATGGTTTTCCTTGTCCACTTAATCATTCAACATTTATTGAGGATACACTATACATCAGGTACTCAGAATCCAACCAGAATAAGTAAGACAGTGACCTTTTCCTCCAAAAATTCTTCATCTAGTAAAAGACTGATTTTTAGAATATTGGTAGTCACAGCAGAATGTGATAGGCATTGTAATAAAACAGTATAGAAAGTGTTTGAGGAGAAGAGAGAAGGGACATCTGACTCATTCTGAAAGTAGGAGGGGTAGAGAAGGAGAGTAAGTAGTGTTAGTAGAGGATGCTTAGGGTGAGTCTCCAAGGATGTTAAAGAGTTGTCGTGGAAGATTTTGGCTACTTAACCAAGAGGGATGTGATGAGAGATGGATGATCATATGAAACAGCATTTGCAAAGGAAGGGAGATTAGATAGGACATAGGACATGATTAATTCAGGAGACGGTCAAAAAGTGAACATGGTCACAACTAAAGAGTGTAGTGTGATGGGTGAGGTTGAGATGGAAGAGTATTTAAGGTATATAATTTCCATAACAGTAATCCCTTGCATATAATAATGTCAGTAAAAATCACCCATTTTCCCTCTGTGCATGAAAGGCATCTTTTAAAGGCCCAAGGAAATATGCAGTTTGCATCCTTCATTGGGAGGAGACCAGTCAGTATTAAAGCTTTGGCTCTTGTCCAGCTATGCTCCACTTGGCCCAGACCACTGATCACTTTCCAGTGTTGTCCCTGGTTCCAGATGGCTTCCCAGAAGCTTTGGAATAACCCAGATATAGATTACAGAGTTTATATCATCTTGTTACTTAATTTATTGCCATAGGTTTACACCCTAGGAAAAAAAAGCCAGGACCCTATTGACTGATCATGGATTTTACAGTATGTCTATTATCATCTTACTCATTGATTAGAGAAGGTTTTCTGTAACTTTTTGCAGTTTTTATTTCATGTAACCTTAAACAGAACTTTAAAGGATTTCCAGCAGTCGGGGGTTGGGGTGGGAAGGTTTGGGTGGTGACAAATGATCTAGAATCACTTTTATAACAAAGCCACAATTGCTGTTTATTAGCAAGATTGGGCTGGTAATGGGATAGCCAGTGTGGGGTTTGATGACATTTGCATTAGGGGGCCATCAGGATGGCAGTGGAGAGATTATCAATGGTTATCTAGGAGACAACATACAAATGCCTTTGCCTCCTGATCTGGGAGAGGTGGTAATTTTGTCACAGTAAATGAAGAATTAATCTTTAACTTTGTCCAATACTTCATGCCTGGTGGCTGAAGGGGCTGGCAGTAGGAAATGAGACCTGTGACTTTCAGGTGAGTTTTCCACAGCCAAGTCTTGCTGGCTTTGCAACACATTTGGCAGCAATGCCGGAGTTGGAATAAACACATTTACTGAAGGATGTGAGTCAACATATTCTCTTTCCGCTCCCCTCTCTCTCACTACACACACAGCTACCTTTTACCCTCAAGGAAAACAATTCTGATAGCTGCAATTATTGAGGGAGCATAGGCCTGTCCTCCAACACAAGGTTAGAATAATAATAAATACCTCAGAGGATTCTTGAAATAAACAATAAAGTAATATATATGGAAGATTTTTTTCCCAGTGTTAAATGTATTTGTTAATTTATTCCACAAATGCTAACAAATGCCTCCTATGAGGTGGGCACTGGGCCAGGCATAAGATAAAATGTAGCAAACAAAAGAGCAATGGTCTTTGCCCTATAAAATGTGTATGTAGTGACACACAAATGTGTGTGTTTTTTTTCCCATTACCCAACCCAGTGCCTGGCATTTAGAAAATGCTCAATAATAAATGACTGAATTAATACATAAATGAATAACAAGGAGCGATTGAGAGTGGCTTTTCTGCATTCAGGGGAGACTGAGGGACAAGATCTGAGGCCATGAGGGAGAGGAGATGAAGAAGACACCTCTACCAGCTGTTGTCTTGCTTCTACTGCATGTAGGTTTTTGAGTGTGCAGAGTCACAGAGAATGGGAACCTTCCCAATGAGCAATATGTTTGATAGTTTTCTAATCCCTAGTCTGACTCATATTTCCATTTGACAAATCATCCTTATTTGGGGCACTTATAGTTGTTTAAAATGTATTTCGGCTCTTTTGTATTTATGACACCATACCAAAGGCTTGAACTAGGACAATTAAAGATCAGTGGATACATTGTCGTTCTTTTCTCCATGTCATCTCTGTTCCTACTTGAGGAGATTGTTTAGAACGTGTATGCTATTTCTTACCAAGTTCCTGCTTGGGAGAAAACAACACTTTAGAAAGCTCACTGCTCCCTAGTTAGTGTGTTGAACTAGAGTGTTTTAGGGAGAATAGCCTACCCCACTTTTTAGTCTTGATGCAGAGAAATACAGGAAATTACTGTGGTCTCTGGTGTTTTCAGTCTTGTGTCAGAAAACATTACTTCCCCTCTGGCCTTTTGTAACAGAATTGTGGTGTAGCTTGCTAGTTCTTACCAGAGAAGAGCTGGCAGCCTAGGAATTCAAAGAACAGAGTGGATTTGCTGTTCTTGGCTGTGAATTCACCCTGTAATCACCTGGTTAATCTTTACAACTGTGAGGAGATGGTCAATTGGGTAATTTGTTGTTGTTGTTTGCTCGTAATCTTAATTACAGAAAAAAATAAAAAGGGGTTATAGAAAAAAAAGGGGCCCTATTGTTAATTTCTCAGTGGATGTTTGGGGATTTTAAAGTGAGACATCGGTGAGTATCAAGTTTCTATTGGATGACCTGGGTGTGAATAGAAATATGTCACTTGATGTCTAAGTCTTGTAACGCACCACAATGATACTGGCTCTAAGTTACAGTGACTCAAACCCCTGTAGAGTGGAATATAAAGTAGTGAAGTCATTATGTTTTATTTCTATAACAAGTTTCATTCCTGTTTTTCCACTGTGGTGAAGTTCTTTGTGGCCTTTTAGTTTGTTTTAGAACTGAGTTTTATTGGCTGAATGAGAGCCACGTGCAATTTTAAGTGTATAAGTTAGTGCAGGCTTCTTTTGTTTTTTAATCTGCTTTTAGAACTGCTTAAATTAGAGCTTGACTAAGCCAGGTAAAGGCATATAATGTGCCACATCCAAAGTAAGACAAATTGAACAACTTCATGAATGAGAGTTGTGTTTATGCCTTGGTTGTTTAGGCCAATCATGTATCCAGCTGAGATGTTCTTTCTTGGTCAGTGCTCTTTGCAAGAGTCCCTATGCGAAGTGTTTTAGTGTCACAGACGTGAGTGAAGCCGGGAATCAGAGTGTACTTTATGCCAAATATGATATACTATTATGAAAACAATTTAGTAAAAAAATTATTCCCCATAGACCAAATTTTTGTTTACTAAATTTTGAAACTATAACTTTTCCAATTTGTACTTTAAAAAGAAACTTTATATCTTAAATATTTCCCCATGTTGCTTCCTAGTTGTGTCAGTTCAGCATATCCTGGACCCTGACACATACACCCCGCAATCTCAGTGACATAACACAATGGAGGCTTACTTCTTATTTGCATTAATTGTCCAATAGATACCAATGTATGTGTGTGGGCATGTAGGTGCTTGGTGAGAGGAAAGAGATAAAAGAAAAAAAAATTCTGTATTTAGTAGTGACTTGGGAGTCTCAAGGCTGATGGGGGCTCTGCTACCTCCTATGGTTTCCAAAGTTTTCCTGGGCATCAACATCACCAGATGGGGAAAAAAAGTGTAGAGGAAGACCATGGGAGGGGTTTTTGTGGGCCAAGAAGGAAAGCTGTGGGTATCCTTTCTGGTCAGTCATATTGCCACATCTTATTTTGATTTTTATTTTTTTACCATGGGGTTTCACCACATTGGTCAGGCTGGTCTCAAACTCCCAACCTCAAGTGATCCTTCTGCCTTGGCCTCCCAAAGTGCTGGGATTAAAGGAGTGAGCCAAAGTGCCCAGCCAGCCACATCTTATTTTTCTTATTATTATTATTATACTTTAAGTTCTGGGGTACATGTGCACAACATGCAGGTTTGTTACATATGTATACGTGTGCCATGTTGGTGTGTTGCACCCGTTAACATCTTATTTTAAAGCAGTTAGAGAGTTGTAGGCTAGCCTTGTAGCCAGGAGCAAAGGGAAAATGGTTTGTGAACAATTAGCTAGTGTCTGCTACTTTAATATGCATTATTTTTTCTTATATTTCCATAGTAGTTTATTCATGTAAAATAGCATTATTTATATTTAACTTTTCCCTTGTTTTTAAGCATATATGTCGTTTCTAGTTTATGACATTTTTTGGCATTTGTTTTTATCCAAGTAGATATTTATCGAATTATTTTTAAAAAATAATCTCAATATTGTGATTATTGGGTCAAACAGTATGAAGTTCCTTATCATTTTACTGTATTATATCCGAAAGTAATGTATAACCTGTTTATGAGGCTCTAGTAATGTGCTTGAATTCCTTGAGAGTAAGCAAGTATGTAGAATAGTGACTAATCTTTCAAACATCCTTTCAGCAATGGTTTACCTCAAAATCTATTAAACAAACCTAAATAGCTATGGGATTCAAGATGTTATTTTGCATAACAAGTTAGATCAGAGACAGGAAACTGTGGTTAAGATAAACAAGTACCGTTTCTAGGTCTAGAATTTTAAGCCTTCTTAAGTATTGTTCCTGGAGCACATTTTTATACATTATAAGGAAGATAGAATTAGGTGATTTGCTAAAGAGATTACTAGGATGGAAGTTAGGACATGTTGTGTTTAGTGTTAGTTTTGCCACTAGTATGTGGCATGGAGGAATTAATTTTACTATTCTGGGGCCAGTTTTCTCCTTTTAAACAGTTTAAGCATATTGGGCTAAGTAGTTTCTAGGTCCCTTTCCAACTTGGGAACTTTAGTATATTAAGAGACTTTTACAGAAAGTTGTCCAAATTTGCTGTTCATGCTAAACTTCCCCAGTTTTTGAAATGTTGAGGCAACAGGATGAAAATATAGGAAGATCTTTCACGACTATGAGTGAACAAAAAGCGGAAAATGACTTTCTAGATGGGCAATCATAAGATAAGGCATTATGAGAAAAATAACCCAAATAATATTTGTGGAATGATTACCTTGTCACCCTCTAGTGCAACGCTTGGAAAGAGTCTAGGGGTCGTCATTGACTGCTACAGATTTATTGAAGAGCATTCATCAAAAACATTATACATTATACATTATCTTACTATTCAACCTCAACTCTGATGTTTCTTATTGTGTGACTTTAGGAAGTTATTTAATATCTCTAACTAAGTGTCAGTATCCTCATTTGTAAATTGGAGGCAATAACACCTATTTTTGGAGTTAAGCGGGCTTGAAATAAAAAAAATGGAGCCTGGTGTTTGGCATATAGAATGCACTTGATAAATGGTGGCTTTTGCTTTCGTTATGGCTGAAGCTAAAAGAATAGAAGACACATTGAGCAAAATTAGGAAGGAACTTGGCAATAGCATGTAAAACATGGGGATTAAATGAGCCAATGCATGTGAAAGTGTTTAGCACAATGTCTGCACATAGCACATAATCAGTTAAGGTTGGTTGAATCTGACTCACTAGGGGAAACTGGAATGTTTGGGGAATATTTTAAAGGTAATAAGAAGGGAAATGATCATGTCTTTTCATAGCATCATCTTCAGAGACAGTTTACTGGGTCTTGCCCATATGTTCCTTTAATAATTTTTTAAAAATTAAGAAATTAATGCCACATACTTTTAGTTTACAATGGCACTTTAAATTTATTAAAACCTCTAATGTGGGCATATGGTCTCATATAATCCAATAAATATTCGGCCTTGACAGTAGTGGCATAAATAGAACCCTGGCTCAGGAATTTGCTTATTATTTTTCCCACTTAATACATTAGTAAATTCTAGATCATTTGCCAGAGCAATAAAGAAGTGAGGTATTATTATGGCCTAATCCATTTATGATAAAAGATATACTATTTGCCCTGCAATTTTTGAAACTGTCACTCATTTTTACTGAAATTTGGCTACTCTATTTCCTTTTCATTGTTCAGACTTGCCTGCTTCCCCAGGCACTAATTTGTGTTTATGGTAACCTTACCCATGTTTTTTTTCAACCTATTCTCAACATGAAAACATAGCTTTGATTTATGTTTCATATTCACTTGAGAGAAGGATTTCTTTAAATGATAATTAAATGCTGAGCTATTCTTGGGATTGCGGTATGGTTCCTTTTCAAATATATCTGATCTGAGCATTTCAGCAAAAGGCATAAAAGGAAAACCAACAAGAAATAGGACAGATGATAAATACTGTATTGATGTTAAGTAAAGACAAGCAAACTGTGACCTGAGTATGTCTGTCTCTAGGGAGCCTGCTTCAGAGCTTTTCCCAGTGTTTGGTTTTTTTGTGGGATTTTTTTCCTCCAATCTCGTTGGTAGAGGCTGGATTACAACTGAGAATGCAGAGATTAATGGCCTGCTGTGACTAATCCACTAAACCCCTACTCCTGTTTCTCTTAAACTGATTGTACTTAGAGAAGCTGAGTGTAGACCCACCCCAGCTAGCCTGATTTTAGGTCCCAGTGATTTAATGAGATCCAGTAGCTTTAAGCACATGGAACCTTCATGGGACATCATCACTTTTTGCATTTGGGCATTATTTCGTTAGTTGCTGATTAGTTCCCAATGGATTATTTTATAACCTCTCTTTTTTTAAAAAGAACATTTTTCACATGATTGTATTTTAAAACTTTAACACTAACATAATCCAATTTAAAGTAATTGGGAAAAAAGAGAAAAAACAGATCACTTATAATCACATAACCATAATACAACTATTATTAATATTCTGGTTTGTTTCTTTCTAAGCTTTTACTTATATAAGCATTTTTTACTTATTTAAAAATATATCACATTATTGTGTTTGGCCAGAAATTCATGTGAGATAAATATATGGTTTGTGTTCATTAAAGCAACATCCTCCTAAAATGTAGCCCAAATAATGTGAAAATAATTATATACATAGATGGATAGATATGCCATTGATGGAAATCAAGATTTAATACTAAAGCAGTGCACTGGGATTGTATTAAATTTGAACAAAATTTAAATTTACAAATATTTTGTTATTGATTTGGTGATCTTAAAAAATAATTCATAGGAAGATAAAAAGATGACAAATGTAATTATAGTATTGGGGATCTTTGAGGAGAGGGAACACTGGAGAAACAATTTAGAAATGATGTTAAAAGTATTTTATTTAACTATTAAAATGCAGAAATATGTTTAAATCCACTGAGATGCCATATAGCTTGAGTTGAGAATGATTAAGAGCTGCATTTAAACCCACACTCTGCCTCTTACAAGCTGGTTGGCTTTGGGTAAGTTAACTTCTTATGTATCTCAGTTTTCTAATGGAGATAAAAATAACGCCATTATTTTTTCTAATGGAAATAATTATTATTTCTAATGGAGATAAATATTCCATTATTTCTAATGGAGATAAATAAATTATTCTAATGGAGATAAATAAATTATTATTTCTAATGGAGATAAAAATAACCCCATCAGCTCCTGAGGCCTGAGGAGGTTGTGGGGAATATGAGCGGTGCTGTCTCTCTCAATGTGCCCTTTAGATGATTCCCCCTCCTAGGACTGCCTGCACGGGTTGTAGGCTTGGGAAAGATTGTGTAGGTGACAGTGAATCAGAATGAAATGGTAGATTTTGTGTAGATGCATTTGTCTGTTGTAATTTTATACATATATATTAAACTTACTGTAACTCTACAGTTCATTTCTGTTGTAAAACATCATTAAACCATTTTCCAAGTATTTTCAAAAAAAATAACCCCATCAGTGATTTTTTATAAGCATTATTAAATGACATATGAAAGTAAAGCATTTAGTACACTATTATCAGGTACATAATAATGGCTTAATAAATGTGATCTGGTATTAGCATCAAATTCATAACATGTGAGATGCAGCCAACCATAGTCTCTTTGTAAAGGAGGAAGACTATTTGAGTTAGCTGCTTTGTAGGGGATATGGTACTACAAGCTCAGAAACCTTCAGTACCTGTCACTGACTCTTAAAAATAAAGAGTTCACACTGTTGAAAGTGATGTTTTAAAGTCTTCCATGATGTGCCATAGACTGACCTTTCCAACTTTGCTCCAATTTCCAACTCAGGATTCTGTGAAGGCACCTTGTAGACACTTACCTGTGCTTTTGCTCGTGCTGTGGTTTTTACCTTATTTGGACGCACCTGAATCCTACATGGCTTACTCGTAGGTTCTCACATGTTCAACCAGAGGCTTCTTTGTGAACACTGTTATGAGCAGTCCAGCCAGCAGCAGTATCTCCCCATAATGCCCCATCGGCTCTTCCTGTTCCCGGTGCTGCCCATCCACTGGCTGCCTTTCTACTTTCATCAGGAAAATTCACCATGGCCAGGATTCATCTAGGGTATCCCCATCCTACTCCTAATGCAACATGCTCATTGGTTGGGTTTCACTCTCCAATCCGTAATGATAGGTTTTTCCACATTCTCACCAGTAGTCTCTGCTGATTTAGGTTTTTTTTCTCTTCGCTAAACCACCAAGTCCCTTCTAGATATAACGCAACTCAGACCAGAGCTCAGCAAACAACAGCCTGTGGACTAAATCCAGCCTACAACTTGTTTGTTTACAACTTAGAAAACAAAGTTGTACTGGGACACAGTCATGCACATTCATTGATGTATTGTCTAGGGCTTCTTTTACATCACAACAGCAGCATTGAGTAGTTGCAACAGAGACCATACTGCCTGCAAAGCCTAAAACATGTATTCTCTGGCTCTTTACAAAAAAACATTTCTGAGAAACAATTGAATCAAATGCTTCCAACAGGTAGGAGGATAAACTGGGTGTCTGAATAATAATTTTTTCTTCAGTAAGGGATTGATTGAATTTTACATGTAATAGTCAATTTTTAAAAGCTTTGAAGCTTCAAGAACCTCAGAACGGTCTTGACTTTTGTGGATACCTTGGCCGTTTTACTACCCCAAAGTAATGCTTCAAGCACCTTCTACTGTCAGAAGCCAAAAACAAGAAACCTCAGTTTGTGCTGGTTTGCATTTATAAAGCTCCTTTTGCTCTCAGAGGAGCTTAGAGTAGCTCTGGTCCCATCCAGGCAAACATTATGGGGGAAAGTCACCCTCCCCTAAGGCATGGTTTGTGCTGGGATGGCAGTTTGGCAGGGAAGGAGCAAGCTTTCTGAGTACTCTTCTTCTGCCAGCTCTTTGAAAAAATAACCCTTCTCTTTGGGGAGCAAAGGTCAGACCATATTCAGAAATAAGAACATCACCTACAGAACAAGCAATTTTAGGAATGACAACCTGAGAAATCAAACTTTCCCCCGATGATTGAGACAGGCCAGACTCATAACCCAGGCCATGATCAGCTTCTGCACTTGGATAGAGCATTTTCTCTCAAATAACAAGCTGAATGAGCTTTACCAGACTCTGAGAGATGATTGTTGTCCTCTCTGCACAGATGGCAAAATTGAAGTCAAGAAGCAGCAGCTTAGGCTGGCCACAGAGAGAGTGGGTTCTGGCAAAGACCCTGCAGGGCTCACAGGAGCTGGACTCCCAGCCCTCTTAGACATGGTATTTGCACTAAGTCCCTAAAGCAGATTTCATAACGCTGCCTAACAAAGCCTCTTTGGAACTCTAGAGCAGGGGCTGACAAACAGTGGCCCACTGACCAAATCCAGCCTACTGCCTTGTCTTTGTAAGGCCCAGGGGCTAAGAATGGTTGTTACATTTTCAGATAGTTGGGGAAAAAAAATCAAAAGAGGAAATAATATATTTCATGACACATGAAAATTATATGAAAACAAATTTTGGTTCATGAATTGTGTTTGATTGAAACACAACCACACCCATTCATTTATGTACTGTCTAGTATCTATTTTCAATGGCTACATTTACACCATAGGGGCAGAGTTGAGTAGCTGCAACAGAGCCTAAGGCCAGCAAAGCTCAGATTACTTTCTATCTGTCCGTTCCTAGAAAAATGTTTGCTAACCCTTGCTCTAGAAGCATAATACATTAATTAATATAAACTTTTATTGAAGTGCAATAAACATAAAATGCACTCATTTTAAGTATATGGTTTGATGAGTTTGGGGTAAAAAAGATAGTCCTATAACCACCACCGCCACTAAGATGTGGAACATTTTCATCACTCCCCAAATTTCTGTATGTTTCTTTGTAGTCAGTCTCTCTCCAATCCTTGTGCAGGCAACCACGGATCTGATCTCTGTTAGTGGTAACAACTTTTCAACAATTATTTAGAAAGGATTTCAGATCACTAGAGACCGTGTTGAGGGAAGGTGGTGGTGGGGGTGTTTGAAAACATGAAGTTGATTTTATTCTTTCATTTGATAATTCCTTAATTCACTCCAAACACCCACTCCAAACAGCCACTTAACTGTTCACAATATTAGAACCTAACAGGCACTGTGCAAAGTGCTTTCCATTTATTATCTCATTTTATCTCTAACCCTGTGAGGGAGTTCTTATCCATTTCTGATTCTATTGAGAGGAGACAGGCACTCAGGTAACACTGAGGAGCACACAGCTGTTAAGATATAAGCTAAGATTTGAACGTGGACCTGTCTGAATCCAGAGTCTGAGCTCAGCCACCATACCACATACTTATTCAATCTTCACTACAAGTCTGTTTGGGAGTATAATATCAACATTTTGTAGAAGAAGGAAGCTCAGAGAGGTTAAGTAACTAGTTCAAGTCACGCAGCTACTAACTGCTACAGTTAGAATTTGAACTAAGCTCTCCAAACTGCAAGCAAAAGACACTGAACAGAGAGAGATGGAAATGCATTATTTTGAAGAAAAAAAAATCACCTTGTCTTACAGATGGATAAAGTAAGAGCCAAATGTGAGCAAGTTCTAGATAATGCAGAAGCGAATGAGGCAGTAGGCAAAAAGTAGTTTTAAGCCAGATATAATTTTGCTTTCTAAACTAATGGATATCCAAGACTATTTAATTTAATATAAACAACTAATGGCCGTAAAGTGCTTTGAAAACCACTGAGGGGTGCATCCATGCTGACCAGAATCAGTAATCAAAATCTCTCTTGCTATTCCTTCACAAACAGAATTCTATCTGAATTGGTCTGTCATATTGAGAAGAGATGAAAATCAAAGTCTCAGAACAGACCTCCATAGGATATTCTCTTTCTCTCCTCCCCCTACACCGGGTATTATAAAGAACAGCGCAATTTACCAACTCCTAGTTTGAATGATTGCATTCCATTTCTTCAGGGCCTTTTTTACTAAGTACTTGGCACCTAAATGGTGCCCCAAATGATTGTCTGCTGTTCCAATTTTCTAGGAGCACTCCGTCAGCCTCCCTGCAAGCCCTTCTTACAACCTAGCACAGGAGGCTATGTCCATTGGGTTCCTTAGTTATAAATAATAAAACCTTCAGGACTACTATAAACAGGAAAAATTTTTTTATTAAAGCACTTGAGGTGCTCACAGAGTCTGAGGGTAGGCCAAAAAATAGTAATTGGAAATTGTACTTACAAGGGTATATTATGGCATTGCTCTAAAAAAAGACTCCTGCCACTGCTGTGTAGAAATAGCCAGATCTCATCACTGGTATGGACTGAGCTCTATGCACCATTGGTATCCAGAAGCTGGACACTGCTGCTACTAACCTCGCCAGAAGATGGATTTGATATCAAACCTGCTTCCTCATGCTGTTCACTTTAGAACCATAATCTCAGGCATCTGAATGACCAAGTTCAGTTACATGCCTGCATCCTGTCCAAAGTAAAGTACAGGATTCTATCTGGGTGGGACTGGATACAAAAGGCAAGAAATACTCCAAATATAGTGAGTTGGCTGAAGAATAGCCTCTCAAAGTTGTTCGTGTCCTAATTCTAATGCCAGGAACCTATGAATACGTTTATTTTACATGGTAAAAGGGATTTAGCGTTCATGATTAAGTATCTTGAGATTGGGAGATTATCCTAGATTATGTGGGTGGGCCAAATGTAATCACAAAGGTCGTTATAAAAGAGGAGCAGAATGATCAGTCAGAAAAAGATGTGAGAACAGAAGCTGAGGTTGGATTGATGTGCTTTGAAGAGGAAGGAAGGGAGTTACCAGAAACAAAAGATCCCCAGTAGCTGGAAAAGACAAGGAAATTAATTCTTCCCTGGAGCCTCAAGAAAGAACACATGATTTTAGCCCCTTAAGATTCATTTCAGATTTCTGAGCTCCAGAACTGTAAGATAATACATTTGTGTTGTTTTAAGCTACTAAATGTGTAGTAATTTGTTACAGCAGCAATGGGAAACTGATGCACATAGGATAGGTATTCAGAATGTGATGACAGTCCAGGGAGCATGACAAATGTCTACCACAGCTGCAGTGAAGGTAAGCTAGAAAAATTATTAATATTTCCCGTATCCAGTGCTCTCCACCTTTTGGTAGCATTCTAATAGATTCCTAAAGCTAGGTTGGGTGAAGAAGCTAAGTAAAATTGCTTGTGATTGTTCAGATTGTTCACCCACTTTATTCACCCCATGATTTATTCAACAAATGTTCCATTTATTAAATAAATATTTACTGGAGCTGAGTGCCAAGCACTGTGAAAGATATTATGGCTTCAAAGGAGAATAAGAGAGTAAGACTCAAAGCTAACAGTCAAGAAGTTCATAGATACCAGGCTTGTATTTAACTGATTTTCAGTTGTCTCTTCACATCAAATCCTACCCCAAATTTATATTGTTTGTTTTGAACAATGGGAGTTAGGATGTCAAGATGATTTCACAACAATTTATGCATAAAAGCATTATACTGAAATGAATATTTTCACTTGAATATCTAACAGCAGTCAATATTTATTGAGTGATTCCTGTGTGTTACAGAAAATAGTAATATTTTGTATTATTTATTTCATTTAATTGTCACATCAACCCCGGAGAAATGGATAGTTGTTCTCCCCATTTTGCAGATGAGGAAGCTGAGGCTTAGGAAATATGACCAAATTCATACTGCTAGGTAAGAGAGCTGGGATTTGAATTTCCAGTTATTTGACTTTTGGGTCCATACACTTTTGCCACCCTGCCTGCCTGTGTGCCAAGCTCTGGCCTAGGGACTCACAAGTGTGTGTGAAAAAAAAAAATCCCCACATATGTAAACTTCAAAATTAATAAGTATTATAAAATGAGCTATAGAAATACAGAAGAAGAATTTATATAGATTTCCAAGTTGACTAATTTTAATAGGGAAAAAATCCCTCATTTTGATATTAATTACCAGTTCATTTAGTAAAAAGTCACGTTATTTTACAACTGAGGTATTTTCCAAAGTAACTCTGTGTTGCTTTCACTAATCTAGGTGCAAAATTTATTCTCTTAGATTATTTCCATTTCAAAATCGTATCTCACAAGGAATATACATGAAATATACTCTCTCCTGTCACCTCCTTCCCTCCATCCATAACAGTGTGAATACATTGGCCAATGATATTGTTTATGTTAATACCTGTTGTGGCCTCTTGCTAGAAATTATTAGGCTCAGAAAGGGGGACAGAGGGAACTCTCCAGGACCCTTTTTCTAGCTGGATGTCTCCCTTCTGCAAAGCTCATCAAGCACCGACACAAAAATGCTGAAGGTGGCCAGACTGTGAGCAAGACACACAGATACCACCCCTCACTCCCAGCTTGAGTAGTTAGGGTGTGTAGGATTCCTTGACCGTGAAGCTAGGGGCCATGTCTTACACAAATAGCACACAAGTGTTTTGCTCCTTAAATTCTGGGAGCTGCTGTCGGCTGAATTACCTCTCAGCAGTCCTGTTGACAGATGGTGTAACTTGCTCATTAAATCAGGACCCTCCCCATTCCGAGGGCCCCGGGCATGTTAGGAGACAGACTTGGTGGTGTTTTCTAATGCTAATGGTCTGCAGCTCCAGAGCGAAGATAAATATTCTACTTTATTGTGCAACCACTAACTTCAGCCTTACTGGGTCTGCTCCCTTCATTTTGACAGGGCACATTTAGAAAAGTGAAATGAAGTGCTTTTAGGCATCCAGTTCCTCCATCCGTCACTTTCTTTTATATTCTGCCAGCCTCGTCTTTTTCTCTGAGACTTGTCTCCACACAGTGCTTTATATCAGTGACATACAATATCCTGAACTAAAAAGAGACCTTCCTAGTCCAGAGTTCAGGACTTAACTTTGGTTTTAAGGCAGTATCGTGCAAGGCTTGTTTATTTGGAGAGCTTGTTGGAGGAAACAGCAACAGCCTATGCAAAGAGGGGGCCTGATATAAAGTCGGTGTGGCTCCAGCACAGATAATAAGCATGATTATTAAACAACCGTGTTTAACAAGTTGCATGTGTATGCTAAGAGCAATGGGGAAGCCAGGAGAGGGCCTTAGGGTGGGGGTTTCACATGATCATAGTTATGCTTTAAGAAGACCCCTCCAGCTACAGAGTGGAGAATTGAGCAGTAATGAGAAGCAGAGAGGGAAACAATTATCAACTGAAGAATGACAAGATTCATAAATTTGGGAAAACAGCTTTATTTCTCATAAAGTGTTGCAGCCTGCAGGGTGCCCATTCCCACAGGCTAGGAAGCATAGCCTCTTGCCAGAGGCTAGAAACAGACACTTCAAGGGAGAGGCAAAGGGAATAGGAACGTGTGCTGAGCAGGGTGGCCGAATATACATATTTAATAAGCTATAGGAGGAGTCATGAATATTCATGAAACGAGAAACATGGTCCTGTGCAATTGAGCTTCATGCCCATTTGTGGGTCCCATGTACAAAAAAAATGGTAGCATTAGCATGATCCAAGGGTGCAGTTTTGAGCTCTCTGATGTCAAAAGGTGAAGCAGAGGACACAAAAGCCTTTACTGCACATTCTCCGTAGATGGGCCAGAACCACTGCTGGTCAGTGGTCTTTTTTCAGGCAAAAAAAGGAGGGGCAGCATCAGGTGGTTGGATGGTATCAAAAGTGGAATCTTTCCAAAGAGCTAGTTTCTGTTTATCCCTTAGGGAGGAAAGCCTAACATGATTAGCGAGGGAGGGATATACTGAGGTATGTCTGACCTCTCATGCTGTCATGGCTGAGAACTCAGTTTTCAAGGTTAATCTGGGGTCCCCTTGGCCAATAGAGGGTCCGTTCAGTTGGGGGGCTTAGGATTCCATTTTTATTTCTCACAGGCGACCTCAGGAGGGCAGTCAGGAGGCTCTAGTGGAAGTCTGGGTTGGAGATACAGGTAACCTGTTGAAGATGATGGCACACATGGAGAGCAATGGCCAGCATCGGGAGCTGTTCAGGATGTGGATTCACAGAGCCTGATGAACTGTATATGGTGGGGGTGAGGGAGAATGGTGAGTCAGAAGGAGACCAGGGTTCTCACTCATGCATGGGGTGGATGGCAGTGACATCCACGGTGCTAGGGCACAGTGGAAGAGGCAGCTGTCATGCATAACCTGAGCTCTGATTTGAGTCACACAGAGAATTGCAAAATACTGTGAAGGAAAGAGGCAGATGTGCAGTTGTAGGAGGGGAGAGAAAAAGAAATAATAACCCAAGAAAGAGAAGACGATTCTTTCTCCCAGAGAGTATGCCAGGGCATAAGAACAAACTTACTATTATTATCATTTTTAACTAATATTGGCAGCACCACTATTACTAGCTGCTGGTATTGATTGTTTAGTTCATGTTTAAACTTTACAATAGCCTTCAATTCTTACCAAAATCATGTGGATAGGCATTATTTATCATGCCTATAGAGGTGAACAGACTGAGACTCAGTGATATTAAATAATTTAGTTAAAGACAGAAAGCTTGTGGGTGGATGAGCTAGGCTTTGAACCCAAGTTTGGCACTAGAAAGTACACTCATAACTCTTAAAGAAAACCATCATCTCCCAAGAGACAAATAAATAGGTACAAGGTTACAATAAGTTAAGAATAAAGTACTGAGTAACAAAGAAGCTGATGGCAGGTTATTTTAGGATTATTTCTTGAGGAAGTTGAGGTTTAGGATTATTTTCTGGAGAACTTGAAACATTTTGTTTTGAATGAGTCTATATATGCCAAATCTTTGAATGTGAGCACATTAGTTTGAAGTAGGGAAGAAATGTGATTAATAACGTATAGAGTGAAGATGGCACTGGGGGAACAGCTCTTTGAAACATTCTGCTTTACAACCTTTTATTATGCTACCTTGCCAGTGTTTGAAAGCTGAAATGCTTAGCTTGGCACACATCACCAGCATGGTATGCTAAGACACCTTTATAAACTCACTTCCTGCCTCCCCTCGCATGCACCCTGTACAGTCCTAAAGCATGTTCCCTCCTTCGTTCCTTCTTCATTCATTAATCTTCTATTCATTTAGTGACCATTAATTGAGCATTAGCTAATATGTGCCAGGAACTTTACTAAGTCCTGGGGATATAAGGATAAATATCCTCAAGAAAATGATGAGTGACTATAATATCCAGAGTCATAATTCATTGCATAATATTTTGAAATATGCTATTACAAACATTGTATCTATTAAAACAGAGGCCAGAAGAGGGTATGGCTTTGTCTAAAGGAGGTGAACTTTGAGCTAGAGTTGAGAACAAGTAGAAATTTGTCAAATGCATAGAGCAGTCAGAAAAATGGAAAACAGCGTTCTGCAAATGTCGACATGAGACTTGAGCAGTTTCTGATATGCAACTGTGTTTTTTTTTTTTTTCGTTACCACTTTTTGCTTTGCTCTCCCCAAATCCTGGAGCCTCTTCTTCCAGTCTCCTGTTTTCTGTTTCCTTCCACCTCTTCGCTGACTTTCTGGATTAAACTCTGCATTGCGGATCTCTGACAGTTTCTCTCCTGCTTTGCTAACCACTTTAACAAATAGACATTTAAAGGCCTTCTGTGTATCTCCTGCTATGTTATGGCTCTCCTGCTGTGTGAATTGAAGCTCCCTGCCCAGAGGACGGATGCCCCACCGCTGGGGCGCTGGAGGCGCCAAGGCTTACCTTAGAGGTTTGCACCATGGGCTGCGATGAATGACAGCTTGGCTTTCATTCCCCAGGGTCAGTCACCTGTTCCATGCCTTCTTTCACCAAAGGGCATGGTACCAGATTGCTTGCTCACCAAGAAAGTGAGGCCTAGACAGGGCAGTGAAGCAGCTCCATGCAACATGGATTAGGTCCAGCCCAACTCCCAGCTTTTCCTTACCTTTGGAGTCATATAATCCTTATCTGCATACTCAGCCTGCCCATGGTCCTCTGGGCTACTCCTAAGAAGAGGTAGCACTGATTTAAGCCCTGTAATTCCACCCCATATATTAGGCTCTGCTCCAAGGTACCCTTGCTGTTGTCTCACTGTGGTCCTGTGCCTCAGTTGAACCACGAGATGTCATGTCACCTGTGTCTGGACCAAGTCCCCAGTTTGTACCCCAGTCCTGATGAGGGCCCTCTCTTCTGTACCTGCTACATGCATTTCTATTGTGTTAACCTATACAAGGACCTTGGAATCTCTAGGCTTAGGGCCCCAAATCCTCCCTAAATTTGTTTCTAGAACTGCCTATAAGCTAACTTCACTAAAACCAAATATGCTCAGATGGCCAGAGCCTGAGGAAAGATGCTGAATTCTGCATGTTCACTGTGCCTTCATTCCCTGTTGCTGTGCCCCACATATAAGTCAGAAACCCAGAAGTCAGATATTGGTCTTCATTCTAATTATTCAGAATAATATAGCAGTTAACAGGTACAGCACACCTACTTTCTCCTTTACTGTGCTTAGCACTTTAGAAGAATTGACTTACATAGCTCACAACAGTTCCATGAGTAGCACTCTGTGGCACTGGGATTCCAGTTTAGGCAGTCCTCTTTCAAAGTCTATTTTCTTAGCCCCCCCATGTGCTTTACTGTCTGTCACATCTGGACCATATCCTGTTGTTGTCATGCTCAGTGCCTCTCCAGTCAAACCATCTCTCTTGCAGCGTCTTCCTCTGAGTCTGCCTCTCCATTGCTTCCACAGCCCTTGGGGACAAGTTTTTTTTAATTTTTTTTAATTTAAAAATAAAAATAGTATATATTTATCATATGTAATATTGTGTTTTGATTTGTGTATAAATTGTGGGATAGATAAATCAAGCTAATTATACATATGCATTACCTCACATTCTTGTTTTTAAAAAACACTTAGAATCTACTCTTTTAGCAATTTCCAAGTATACAATACATTGTTATTCACTATAGTCACCATGGTGTACAACAGATCTCTTGAACTGATTCCTGCTGTCTAATTGAAATTTATATCCTTTGGTGGTGTGTGCCTATTGTCACAGCTACTCAGGAGGCTGAGGTGGAAGGATCACTTGAGCCCAAGAGTCTGAGGCTTTAGTGAACTATGATAGTGCCACTGAACTCCAGCCTGGGCAACAGAGCAAGACCCCATCTCAAAAAAAAAGAAAGAAAGAAGAAAAAAAGACATGTATATCCTTTGACCATCATCTCCCCAACCCCGCACCATCTAGTCACTAGTAACCACCATTCTATTCTCTGCTTCTATGAGTTCAACTTTATTACGTTCCACATTTAAGTGAGATAATGAGATATTTGTCTTTTTCTGACTTATTTCAATTAATGTAATGTTCTCTAGGTTTATACATGGTGTTGCAAATGACAGAGTTTCCTTCTATTTTAAGGCTGGATAGTATTCTATTTGTGTGTATACCACATTTCTTTATTCATTCATCAATTGATGGACATTTAGATGGATTCCATATTTTAGCTACTGTGAACAGTGCTGCAGTAAACATGAGAATGCAGATATCTCTTCAACCTCTGATCCCATATACTCTGGATATATACCTAGAAGTGGGATTGCTGGGTCATAGGTTAGTACTATTTTTAATTTTTTTGAGGAACCAGCATACTTTTTTTCTTAATGGCTGTACTAATTTGCATTCTCACCAACAGTGCACGAGGGATCCCTTTTCTCCATATCCTCACCAACACTTGTTATCTTCCATCTTTTTATTAAGAGCCATTCTAACATGAATAAGCTGATATCTCATTGTGGTTTAAATTTTTATTTCATTTCACTGATGATTAGTGATATTGAGCATTTTTTTCATATACCTGTTGGCTCTTTATATGCTTTCTTTTGAAAAATGTCTATTCAGGTCCTTTGGCTATTTTTAAAGTGACTTGTTTTATTACTATTGAGTTTCTTGTATATTTTGGATATTAACCTCTTATCAAATATATGGTTTGCATATATTTTCTCCCATTCTATTGATGTTGTCTTTATTCTGTTGACTGTTTCCTTTTCTGTGCAGAATTGTCAACAAATCTTGTTCCAGTCTGGCCCCTTCCCTGTGTCCAGGCCTATGTTAAGTAATTGAACCATATGCAGTTGAGTCTTGAGATGATGATAGAGAGGACTCAAGGACACTGAAAAGCCCATGGGCATCAAACTGTAAATTAGGCATATAATGAGTACTTACTTTGTACTTATTTATTACTATTTAGTACTATGTATGTACTCAGCTGTTTTTGGTGCTATAAAAGGATCACATGAAAGAAAGTCTCACTGGTTAAGCTCTTAGATTCTAGAACCTGGCTGCCAAGATTCAAATACCTGATTCACCACATAGTATATCCATGTGATCTTAAGCAAGTTACTTATCCTCTCTGTGCTCAGTTTTCTCATATCCATAATGAGGATAGCAATGGCATCTACCTCATAGTGTTCTTGCAAAGATTAAATGAATTAATTCATGTAAAGCATTCTGCACTCAATAAGTTAAAGAAAATATTTGCAATGGTGAAGAGGACAATGATGATAAAGGAGAGTATGGCAATATGTTCCCTGCTACAAGAAGCTTTTTGCCTAATAAGGGAGATGATAGATCACATAAAACAATATAAGACCATATATAATTAAATGCTAGTTTGGTTGATGAATATCAGAAGTTAATAAGGAGCCTAATAACTGTTGGGGAAAGTTGAGGAAGGCAACATGGACTATGGCTTTCAGGATGAGTAGGCTACAGAGAGGTAGAGGAGAAAGTGGTGGTAAAGACTAAGGTCTTCTTTACACGAGGGCCACTTCTTTCAATAGAACACTGATAGTCCTTGTTACAGTGTTCGTTATATGTTATTTCAGTTACCGTTCGAATAAACAGGAACTCAAGATGCTGGGTCTAACTGAAATAGTGAGGATTTGCCGTAGTCATGGTAGGGTGTGATTCACCCTTGGGAATTAGAGCATGAATTGGAAGGTGATTCAAGAGATAGTATCTAGATGTTTAGCTGTCATGGAAGCCAGGCAGTCAAGTCAGGATTTCCCTCAGCAGCTGAGCTGGAAAGCAGAATAAAGGCATGCCCAAAAGACTAAAATCTGGGGTTAAATGCTAGAAGAAGAGGTCTGGGAGGGAAAGTTAGAAAACAGGTTTAGAAGTGAAGCGCTGCAAGATATGAAGGTCTCCAATTGATTAATTAAGGCAAATTAATTCTAATTAACGTATCAGATAAATTAACTCACATGAAGGCATCAGATCCTGCATCAGTGGTGTCGTATGAGAATGGGCCATAAAGAAAATGGTTCTCAGTGGTAGAGATAGGATTAGAAACCATTCGTATCTGGAGGTTCTGATATGAGAATTACTTCCTGAAAAGATGCCACAGTGGGCTACCCATGAAGGCCATTGTCAGATTCAGCAGGGGGACAGTCAGTGATCTTGGATTGTAAGGGAGAACTTTTGTGAAGCTGAGTGATAAGTATATCTTTCTTTCAAGATATATTTATCAAGTTCCTACTGTGTTTGAGGTACTGTATTTTTTGAAATGGTCTTGGAGACAGAGGTGACTCATCCATGCATTTTTCAGTTGAGAAGCTAACAGGCTAAAAGATAAGATAAATCCTATTGACAAATAACTAATGAAAGGTAGAAAGCAATGCCTGATGCAAGGGAGGCAGAGATAAACAGCCTTAGGAGAGCAGAGAAGGGAATGATTGCTTGCAGTAGAGCCCAGTGGCTCATAGCCCCAGAACTGGTGTTGGAAACCACCCAGCCCAGATTCAGATTTCTGCTCTATGTCTTAATAGCCCTTATGTCCCTGGGTAGATCTACATACCTCTTTGTGTACTCATTTGAAAAATGTAGATCAAAGCAATACCTATCTTACAGAGTTATTTTGAGGATGTATTGAGATAGTACATCCAAAGTGTATGTCAGTTAATCAATGGTAGTTGTTATTAATTCCAAAGAACAATTTTAATGGTCAGGTGAAACACAGGTTCACAGGATATCTGTTATCAAAGATCTAGCCTTTTAAGTACTGTCTGAATTATTGTGAGCATGTCACATCTTATTTCAGCTAAAAACTGAAATAAGAAAGGACAAAGAAGCATTAAAAGGGAGTTCACTCTAGTGAAATGAAAAGGGGAGAACCATTGCCAGCTAAGCTCCTTTCACCTCTTGGGATTTACCTACTGAATATATGTTCATAACCCTCAGAGAGCTAGAGGACACCAGCCTCTTCTGCCCAACTGACTACCTCCCTAGAATAGCACAGAGATGCTTAACTGGAGTGGTTTCTGTTGGTGAAACTGTACATTGTTACTTCATTATTGGAGGGCAAGTCTGCAGTGTCTATTTAAATTTAAATGGAGGAAAGGAAGTGAATACTTCTGAAGCCATAATTATACCTCTCAGTGTATACCCTGGAGAAATATGCATGCATGTGTGCTGGGAAGCATATACAGCACAGTACATCAGAAACAGCCCAAAACCCACCCACCAGAAATGGGGTAGGTAAACTGTGGTGGATCCATGTAATACAATACTATGCCACAGTGAAAAAGAATATGCTAGAACTCGATGTTCCCACATGGCAAGGTCTCCAAGACATATGTCAAAAACAAACTTGCTGGACAATATGTATAGTGTGCTATTTATGTAAAATCTATATATATGTTTGTGATTACATACTAAAAACTCTAGAATGATACATACCAAATTGATAACAGTAATCACTTCATGGTTGGGGTAAGGTTATGATGAGGGAACAGAACAGGTAAGAGGAACTTGAGCCTTTAAAGTACTGTCTGAATTATTGTGAGCATGTGTTCACATCTTATTGTATAATTGCAAATAAATATACAAATATATAAGTAAAGAGGCCAGTGCTCTCCTCCATTTGCTACATTCTCTCCTCACTCCTAGTCAGCTTTCAAAAAGGTTGACATCAAAACATTCTTTAGCAAAATGTAATGTAGAAAAGGCATTGCTTAGTTTATTTTTATGTATTAATCCTGTATAAAGCTACATAAAGTATGCTGCCATTTTTTGAAATTTTGCAAACAGTTGCAAAATTAAATTTGTTTCCTAAGTTTCATGGGTAATGATTTAATGTTCTCCTACACATTGTTGGAATTCACATATGCCCCAAATAAAAATGAGCTACATAGAAATATAAATAACATTTATGTGAGATGGACAGTCCTGCTTAGCTTGTTTTTCAAAGTGGGCATGAAAATGCCCATTTAAAATTTATATTTAGACAGAAAAATTACCATTATCTCAATAGTATAAGAAAAAAATAATAATGCTAGAGATTGATGCTTTCAAGGGCACAGCAGTAAATGCGTGACTTTTCCAAGCATGCAGATAGGTTAACCAAACATTCAGATGAAGACTGAGGCTGTCAGCCAGACATTTGCTCATTTTCAAACATCTAAATGACTGATGGATATTTTTTTAAAATTCATGTGTTGGCTCTTGGAAAGGGTGAATAGACACTGTGTTACATCAAAATTAAAATAATAACAATAAAGGCATATACTTTATCTGTTTTCAAAAATGCATTTCTATTCTTTCATATGTGAGCCTCATAGCCACCCTTGCTAGTTATTTAGAGCAGATATTATTAGCACCATTTTAGAGTGTTATTTTATAACATTGAGTTTCAGAGAGCTTTAACAGGTTTGTCCAGGATAGGTTGAGCAATATCATAGCCATGTTTTTTCACATAACACTTACCACTAGTATATATTACATTGTATATGTGATTATCTTTTTTTAATTTGGTCTAGCTCCCTTACTGGAAGAACTTATGAGGGCAGGGGCTTTGCTTATTCCCTTCATCACCTAGAATAGTACCTAGCACTTAGAAAGTATTCTGTAAATAGCTGTTGAAAGAATGAATGAATGAGTGAATGGACAGGACTTGAGCCTGAGCTAGCACCCCATCAAGCATTCTTTCCACCACATCAGTCACCCTCAAACAATAGCATCAGTCACCCTCAATCAGTCACCCCCAAACATCAGTCACCCCCAAACAATGGAAGCACTCTATGAAGAATGGAACCTGAAAAGATGGAAATGAATCTACAATAAGGAAAATAAAGGAGAAACTGATCACAGACTCTTCTGGGAAAGGCAGGAAATATATTAAAGAAGAAAAAAAATCTTTAAGGATAACTGTTATGGGAAAAACACCTTCATCCCCAAACTAGGAAGGTGTCAAGAGACCGAAGAATGATTTGTACAAGTGCAGCTTGGCAAGCAGATGAGTTAAGATTTACATATAGGGCACTCCTGGATGGCAGGCAGGAAGGCACCTTTAGAGATCCGCCCCACTTCCCATCTCTAAGCTGCTTTTAAGCTAATTATCTGGCTCTTAGGCCTACTGTGCATGCGTGATGGGACTGTTTTCTTTGATAGGTTCTTAGATACTCTGGGATGTTTGGGTTCTCAGGGACACCTGCTCTTTGGCTGGTCACCTGACCTCAGCTCACCAACCAGCCGGATGTCAAGATGCAGGCAGTGGATATACACCCTTAAGTAACCTGATGGGGGATCCTTCACACTACAGTAGCATTGGAAAAGTCAGTCACTAAGTACTTATCAATGAGACACTGGCAAGGAGGTACCAAGATGGCGGAAGCACTCAGGCAGCAAGGAAGACTGACACCAACGCTGACTCAGGGGGCTTCCAGAAGAATGTGACACCTCAGCTAAGACCTCCCAAACACCGAGTTGAAATTTTCCTAGCAAAAGTGATGAGGGAGGCAGAGGGAGCTCTGTGTGCAAAAGCTGTGAGGACAGACAGACAGTGATGTGCATGTGAAAACCATAAGTATTTCATTATGGAGAGAGAATAGCATCAGAGGGCATGGTAGGTATAGGAGAAGAAAACACTGAAGATGTAAGCAAGATCCAGATCATGAAGGGCCTTGATTGACATGTAGAAAGATATGGACCTTATCCTGAGAGCTGTGGAAGCTGCTGAAGTAACAGTGTTGTGGACACAGAGGAAAGCAAGCCTCACTCAGTGAGAAAGGTTCCTAAGTCATACTTAACAGGTTCTATAAGGATGAGTTGGAACTTGCTAGGTGAACAAGGTGGTAGAGGCATTGAGGATGAAACAGCATAGGCAAAGGCTTAGAGGCATGAAGGTGGAGGACAAGGGATCCTGCCAGGTTAGCATGGTTTGGGTACTGTGGGAATAATGAGGAGTCATGGAGAAAAAAGCAGGAAAGTCAGACAAGCCAAATTATGAATATCTTATATATCATGCTAAAGAATTATATTTTTATTCCATAGGTGCAGGAAGATATGGCTCTCTAGTATCATCTGAACCTTCTTACATGACTTATATCACTCATTATGTCAGGCTTTGAGCAACTGCATGCTGTATACCATGTATACATACCTTGGTAATGTAACAGAATCCTGGGGAAAGGAGACCTGGTTCTGAATCCCAGATCTATCACTTACTGAAATCTGAGGTCATCACTCTTAAAATCTCTAACCTTCAATTTCCCCATCCATAGAATGGGACCAATAATAAGTTTTGCATTGCCTGCTTCATAGAATTGTTATGAGGACTCACTCAAAAAGTGTGCAAGAAATTACCCATGCTGGACCAAGTTCTGTAGGTGGGAAATGGGATGAAGGAGAGAGGATAAATGCAGGACTAGAGAGGATAAACTAGTGTGTTGGAGAGGCAGGAAGTACAGGATGGAGCACCATAGTGAAAATGAAGAATAAATGAGTGTGGTTAAGGTTGTATACTATCTTGAACAAGATATTGGAGAGTTCAAGTGGGACAAATCCAAGAGGAAGCATCTGTGGAACATATCATTGATTTGTTAGCCAACAGGTGTGAATGAATGAGGTGCTTTATAATGTCTCTTAATGATTGTTCTTGACAAGATGCTTTTTTTAAACAGGGTCCCAAGGGTCTGTTCCTATTGGATGCCCATATCTATCTTAATATGGTTTTCTAATCCTGATGCCTTTTGAAGTTTATTCGGATGTTAAAACAATGGTGATAAAAGAAGGAACTCCTCATTCATTTATTTATTCAATAAATATGCATTGAGTCTGTCCAGGGAGAACGCTGCAGGATGTTAGGCCACACAGGTGGTTCCTGCAACTCAGAGAGCTTACATTCTAGTAGATACTCTTGAAAAACTTCTGGAAATGTTATTTTCTTAATGAATTATATCAAGCTTCGGTCAATGGCTTTGGGTCCCTTGGTCTGCTTTCCTTCCATACATTTATAAGCCTTGTATTCAATACTTGCTCAGAAACTCATTGCTCTACCGGATCTCTTTCAGTTTTTTGCCATAGCTGATTTGTTTCAACAAAACAATGGTTCCTACATAGGAGGTCCTTAGGTCCCCAAAGAACTAGAAAGCTGGTAATGGAGATCTGGATTATTTTTCAACTTTTAAATGAAAACATCACACACACACACACACACACACCCCATATATATATATACACACACACACACACATATGTAATCCTGTTACTACTATACCAAACTTTTTTACATTACAGTTTTATAAAGCTAGGTGAAAACATGGTATACCTACCATTTCTTTCATGTCACTCTTTTAAGTTAATATTTCATTATAATTATTTTTGAGAACTCAGTAATTCAAAATATCTAATGAAATTGTGGCATCCTTGATGAAGCTGGGCAGGCTCAGTTGCAGGTCAAGTATCTCCACCTTTGACCACAATTGTGTTGGTTCCCTCTGGCAATCACAGGTGATCTCCCACTGATCAGAATATATGATTGGCAAATTCAGATATCTTGGCCTATTAAATGGTGGACAGAATTTATGCATAAATTCATTCATAAATGTTTGCCAAAAAAAATATATTTCAAAACACAAGCCTTGGTTACAGGTGGGGAGAAAAAGTCTTTGATGGTATAAAGCCTGGGAATTACTGATCTAAAAGGACCTTGTTTGTGAAACAAAACCCCACATACAGCAGATATGGAAAAGTTAATGTTAAATTTGTGACTTTCCAATTACAGTTTCTCTTGAATAAAAGCCATAGCAGTTGAACCCAAGAGGCATATTTAAGCTGTTTAAGAATGCTTAAGTAGGATCTGCCCTCCATTCCACTTGTACTAATTCCGGGGCCTCTGATTTTTTAAGATAAGATGGGTAGCAATATTATGGAAGGCTATATCAGAAGAAAATACCCTTGTTCTTTCTAGTGATACAGGAATTATCAGTAATTTGGAGCAGGGCAGGGATAAGCATGGGATAAGCAAGGAGCTTGCCTTGGGTGCAAATTTAAGAGGGTGCCACCAGGAAACTCCTAAATCAAGATATGTAATATTTTAATAAAACATTTTTTAAAAATCAAACTTCATGCAAAAAAAATCCATGATGAATGAAATATCCAAATGTTTATTGAAAACACGATCAGCATTACTGATTTTCTCTTTTGTCTTAGGCTTTAAAGTGGCTCATTATGGTACTGCTGAATTTTATTATTTAAAATTTTGATATTTGGTTCACAATGAATTTATCTGTATTAAACTCTATTTTAAAAAATGTATTGCATTAGAATATAATTTATCTATCTCAGTCACTGAGCTTTTTAATGCACCTTAAATTTTGCCTTACCTGCCTAATTTCCATCAACTAGCCCCCAGCATCTGTGGCTTCTTAATACAAATTTGACTTTGCAGTTCATTTGTCTGGTTTTAGAACTTTTTCTTACTCTTCTCCCTCTCCAAGCTGTGTTAATGGCTGTTTGGGTAATCCTGATTGAGGTGTGCATAAAAGGATATTTGCTACACGATGAAAGGCAGTAAGAAGTATATTTGTGGGTGAGATGTTAGTTTGCTGCTGTTAGTGCTGGGATAATAATTGCTACATTCTGAGAGATGCACCAGAGGTTGGGGACGAGTGAGTAGGTCAAGGCTCCTAATGATCAGCTTCTTGCCTACAGGTTTCTGGAGGCCATTGGATGAGAAGGCAGCACAGGTGTGCAGCAGGGGCAGGATTGTTGTCTGGGAGACGGGCTTGCTTTTGTAACAAAATTTTCACTGTGTTCTGGGCTGTGATTGACCTAGTGCCTTCTAGCAGTGATTGGAAGTTAATATTTTGCCCTGGTGTGTGTGTGTTTATCTGTGTGTGTGTGTGTGTGTGTGTGTTTAGAGATAGATAGAGATTCCCTCATTTTTTTCTATTTTATGTGATTTCCAGAGGATCTCTACTGAGGGGCTGCAATTCTTTTTTTTTGAAATGAAGGTCTCTTTCTAATGAAAATTATGGAATGGGTTTACAGCTTCACATACCTAAGCATTGTAGAATGATTTATGGCAAAACTATTCAGCAACTCTGTTCTGCAGTACATACTAAGTATTAGGCTTTAGTTTGCATGCTAAGCAGAAGTCTTTTTTTTTTTTCTTTTTTAAGCAATATCCCTTCCAACCTAGGTCTTCTCCCTATTTTAATGCTAATGAGACAGTTTTGCCAATAATAGCAGAATCAAGGAGTTCTGAATGTCACCCTTGTCTTCTCATTTTGTCAAACCAACTAACCAGAGATGAGGCAGAGAAGGTGAATCCTTTGACAGTGTTTGGAGGAACTCTTAGTGTATTTGCCATAACGTCTGCAAGAGAGGAGGTGATTCAGCCTTTTGAGGCTATCTGCTATATGGAAAATTCTGACAGCGTTTAAGTAGATTAGACACCAAACCACAAATGGCAAAGACATGGAAACCAGTCAGATTCTTGGAGGCAGGGAAGTGATGGGTGAAGATTTCAACAGAACAGTGGAAGGTATCCAGGTTAATATGTAGTCATCATTTGAGCAGTCCTACCATAAACAAGTTCTCAGAAGGTAATGATACAGGATTTTTTCCTCCTTAGTTCAGCTAAAATCCAGGTTCTTGTCTCACAACAAGGAAAACTTCGACGTGCAGACACATTGAAGGGTGAGAAGGGTAGATTTATCAGGTGAAAAGAACGCTCTCAGCAAAGAAAGAGTGGGTCCTGCCAACAGGATCCCACCTCACAGATTGAATACCAGGCTACCACACATGAGCTGAAGAGGCTAGCCTCCTCCCCGTGCATGAGGTGGGAATTCCTGGTGGCTCCACTCCAGTGCACATTGACCCAGTGCACATGGGCCACCAGTCCCTTGTGGGCATGCCCAGGGAAGACCCTGTGCAGGTTCCCCATCTGCACAAAGACATCTGGCATAAACACTTGTGGGGCAGGTCAGAGATTCTCCAGGGACACTTCCTTATCTGCTTCCTGCATCTATCATTCCCCCTACTAAAGAAGTACATCTAAATGCCCTTAGGATAAAGATAAGGATAAGGATAAGGATAAGGATAAGGATAAGGATAAGGACAAGGATAAGGATAAGGATAAGGATAAAGATAAGGATAAGGATAAGGTTAAGGATGAAGACCAATATTAACTGCTTCCTGCTGACAGGGGGCGCTGTTTTGGGGAATCAGCAATCAGATCTCCCTCATAGGCCTATATAAGGGTCCCTGGTAAAAGGGGTGATGATCATCAAAGGCTCCGGCGGCAGGACTATTTGGAGTATTTGGAGTTTGATGGCCTGAAGGCCAGAAGAGACAAACTGGGTTATTGGAAAACATGTATCAAAATGAAACAAAAAGGGATGGGTAAGGGCAGCTCAAAAATCCCAAAGCTGCTGGCACACATAGATAACTGGTGGCTATAGTTATGCTTGCTAAGATTTGGGTGCATGGGGCTTGACTTTGGTTAGCTCCCTTGGTCTTATTTTCTCAAAAAGGATACCTCTGGGTGATGGGCACCCTATTTACTCCTATCACCTGCCAGGATTTGCAAGATAATTGCCCAGAACTAGAATATTTGATCCAGATTTTTACATTACTCATCTCTTTTGTTTCTTCTGAGCTGCAGTTGGAGATCACTGGTTGTTTCACAGGAATAAGCAGAGTTAATTTATAATGTGGGGAAAAAAAATTAAAACAACTAACAAGTCTAGAATTTAATGACAAATGTCTAAGTTTTGGAACATAATTTATCTCTCTCCAGTCCTCATTCTTGTCAAAAACAAATCATGATGGGACTGAGTTGTTTGAAAAATAGACTTTAGTCTTATACTTGGCCTGATTATTTGCATAAAGTACAGCACAAATAATTATTTTTACATTATTTCTTGGCCTTTCAGATTGGCTTTGACGGAACTCTGTCCCACAAGGAATCTGAGATAAGACTTTTTCTTCTTTTTTTTAAAGCTGAGCCCAGCCATGGGTTTGTACCCTCAAATACCTGAGTTGCATAAACTCCTCTCTTCTTGAGGTCCAAGAACATGTGGTTCTTGGACTTGTTAGAAAGCAACATTCTTTACTTACCATGGGTCAGGAACCCTGTACAGGGACTGTGAATACAAGGTGTGAGGCCAGTTTTCCCAAGGGACTTTCATCAGCTCTGCAAGTCAAGCTTGATTCCTTAATGGGATGCATACCCTTCCAGTCAAAGCTTTGGTAAAACAACCAGTTTCTCCACTTGCATTCTGTTGCAAAAGAAAATGGATTCTTATTGCAGTGACACAAATAACTATTTTGCCATAAGTCATGAATACTCATGACTAGTTTCCAAATTCTGGAGAAACCAGGAAAAGAGAAACAAATATGCTCCAAATTTTGTTCACAGAATTATACTTTATTCAATTATTAAAGGCCATAAATAGCTCAAGATAAGGTTCCTTGACTCTGAAAAACAAAACAAGGATCAGCAGTGTTCTAAGCGAACATTTAAAAAGGCTACTTGTTCGGTTTGATATTCATGAACATTTCAGCTCTTCATGAATTCATTATTCCAATGTCACAATCTCCAAAATTACAAGAAATCTGCATTTGAGAGTACCTGTCAAAGTTCTATAGCTGATTATAAACCATCTTTTGAACAGGATCAAAACAAGACAAAAATTGCCTGTGAATAAAAATATTCCAGGGTAGTTACAGTCAAAAACATGATTGACAAAGAAATTTGGTTATCTCTGTGGTTTACAATAACTTAACATAATATCAACCTTAATCATGATTGATAGCATATACCCAAACATTAGAATTTTAGAAATCCCATACAATTTTGGAATATATGTTAATATTATTCCCTAAATTATAACCTGAAGAAGATTAAACATCATTTTGGCAATCCCATGTACCTCAACATGTCAAATAATCCTGTTTACCTCTCTTTTGGATGTTCCAGGGGCCATCTGTAGCATCCAAAAGCTGAGGTCAGAAAAGACAACCTGAAGCTGAAATTTGATTCAGGGAAGCCTGTTAAATATGTTAAAAGTTTAAAACACTTGATGCTATAAAATAGAATTTCAGATTACCCTGAGTTGTTTATTTTGCCAAAATGATGACTTAGGAATTTTAAAACAAGGCAAAAAATCTTTACTCATTAACAGGGAAGACTTAGTTTTCCAAAAAATGTTTCTCTTGTCTGCTCTATCTTTTCCTTGGCAGTCTATCCACAAGGCAAATGAAAATCACTCATTATCCTTTACTAGTACATGAAAATCTTGTACAAGGGAGAGAAAGCCAAATTTTACCCTTACATTAATAGCAATTTTACCCTTACTATTAATATCTATCCCAATTTTCTAATGAAACTTTACAGACAATTCTATCTTATCTTAACCAGTTTAACCACCAGGTGAGATCCTCATAATCCTTTTATAACCCTCTACAACTTTTGCTAAAGAGCAGATTAGTGCCTTAAGAAAACCTTGTTGTGCTTTTACTTCAATGTTCCATTTACAGAAAAACCATATAATACCCTTTTGAATTAAAACCATGTAATACCCCTTTGAATTTGGTCAATGTGCAAACACAGAATTTCTTTTGCAAGATTAATTCTTAGAAACCTTCCACAATGTGTTTAAATCTTTAGCTTTATCTTATCTAATTTAAAAAATTTCTTTAGCCCTAGGCAAAAATTTACATTTCCATGCCTTCTTATAATCTTTTACTAAAAACACATTTTACTGTTCTTACACACCTTGTATGTAAATCCATTTTCAGTGGTCTCAATTACATGTTATAGTGGTAACTCTTAGGAAATTTTAACTGTAATGTAAAATCTGGTAAGTTGTTTTAATTATGTACTAGGCATCAATAAAGTTTGACTAAGTTTGATCTAAGTGCTTATTTTTCTTTAAGCCAATTAATTAGAGCTCTTTTTTATAGACATCACACACAACACATATATAACTACACAGACAGAAGAAGATCCAGTAGCTATAAAATTTTTCATTTGCCAATCTCAATTCTCAGGGTGGAGAAAAAAGGAAAAAAATCCCAATCTCAACAATCCCAGTTGGATTATTTGCCTCAGGATGGAGCCCTTTAAGAGCATGCTGTTTCCAGGGCCCAATAAACAGGTATAGCTGGAAGACAAAAACAGATTCTGAGAGGGATTTATCTGCTTCTAATTCCTGGGCTTCCATGAGGAAAACAGAGGTTTCTCCCAAAATGGAATCTGTAGTGTCTTTTCTGTCCTTCCCAAGGGGTCCCAGGCCATCAGAAATTATCTTAGGGGCTCTAATGCATGCATTAAGAGTGGCAAGGCAAAATGGAGAAAAATAATTCAGTCAACTGAGGAAAAACCTTTTTTCAGCAAAATAAGATTCAAGAAGAGAAAAACATAAAGGCCTTTTAAATATACCTATAACTTGGATATACACTTCTAATTAAGCTGAGCTCTCTTTAAGAAAATCCTTTTAAATCCCTTATTAGTTCACTTTAGCCATGCCAAGCAGCTGATATATCTAGCTTTTGAACTTTATCAAAAGTAACCTCACCAGTGAGACCAACAATCCTCAATTAAGACACGCAAAGCATACCAGATTGGCTACAGCTTAAAACCAATCTCATATATCCTTTTTCATTAACCAGAACTTCACAGATAATATAAACAGTGATTCTTATCATTCCTTTTACTGGTGTGCACAGGGAGAGGGAAGCCGAAAGCCCAACTGGTAAAAACTTTTACCCTTTTGCCAGCATGTCAGGCTTCTGGGTTCGTTTCCCCTGAGCTCAACTCCAAGCCAACTAGACTAAAGATGAATGGCTACTCATCTAGAAGGGGTAACAGGCACCCCTGGTTCCTTTCTCTTTTTAGTGAATACCCAGGCTATATGAGTGAGAGAAGAAAAAAGCATCCTTTTTCCTTCTTCCATCTTTTTATTCCCGAATCCCAGTGGCCATGACAGGGTGCTGCCCATGGGTGTCAATGTGGCTTTCACCCATGTTAATAGGGGGGCCTGAGGGAGGGATTATCTGCTCTTACCCATGAACGCCATGTCCCGCCTGCTGTCAGTAGCTTTCAAGTTCCAAAGCTTGGAATGGAGTTTGGGGCAAAAATGTGTCTCATGGGGTTGCATGGACTCCTTATAAGCTGAATGTTAAGGCAAAGCTGTGGAACCGACTTCCCCTCCAACAAGGGAGAGAAAAGAGCGTCTTGTGAATTGGGGTCCTGGCCTAGTAAAAACACCTTCTAAAAGGAAAAATCTCTCACACAAAAGTTAACTCCTGATAGGGTGAAAAAAGAAGAAAATAATAATAGCTTAAGTGCAGGACTGGAAAGATGCCTGGGGGAATAACCTCTTATTCTTATGTAAATGGATTTCTCCAACAGAGAGAGAAACTTTTTTTTTTTTTGAGACAGAGTCTCTCTGTGTTGCCAGGCTGGAGTGCAGTGGCACAATATCAGCTCACTGTAATCTCCGCCTCCCGGGTTCAAGTGATTCTCCTGCCTCAGCCTCCCAAGCAGCCTGGACTACAGGCGTGCACCACCACACACAGATAATTTTTGTATTTTTAGCAGAGACAGGGTTTCATCATGTTGGCCAGGATGGTCTCGATCTCTTGACCTTGTGATCTGCCTGCCTCGGCCTCCCAAAGTGCTGGAATTACAGGCGTGAGCCACTGCGCCCAGCTGAGAGAAACTTTTAATTGCTGTTGGACTGAGCTGGACCCCTTGGCCAGGAGAGGGGAAGACTCCTGGTGCATGGCAGGGAATGCTGGCCAGCCAGTCATGCAGGGCCCTTGGGCCATGTGCCCGAGGCCCAACCGAGAAGGCAGGGGGGCGGGGAGCTGCTGCTCACCCATCTGTCCTGTGCATGCACCTGTGGCCATTGGGGTGGGGGTGGAACACCCCCAATATTGTAAAAGAAAAAATAGCTGCCATTACAGTCCTAACAAAAAGAAGAAAATTGCCATAGAAAAAACTGGGCTGGACTGAGGCCAACATTCCTGACCCCCAAGAATGACAAGGCAAGTCTCAGTTTTTTCTACCTTTAGAAGAAATCTGAGAACAAGAAGGCTCCAAAACAAAAGGGAAAGAAACGTTCAGGTCTGTATTTTACTCACCCTTCTCAGATCTCCATATGGGCCACCAAAATGATGCAGGATTTTTTGCTCCTTAGCTTGGCTAAAATCTAGGTCTTGTCTCAAGACCAGGAAAAATTAGGCACACAGACACATTGAAGGGTGAGGAAAGTGGTTGTATTAGGCAAAAAGAAATCTCTCAGCAAAGAAAGAAGGGGTCCTGCCAACAGGCTCCCACCTCATAGATTGAATACCAGGTCACCACACAGGAGCTGAAGAGGCCAGGCTCCTCCCCTGCATAAGGTGTGAATTCCTGATGGCTACACCCCATTCCTTCAGTGCATGTGGGCATGCCCAGGAAAGACCCTGTGCAGGTTCCCTTATCTGCACAAAAACATCTGGTGTAAACACTTGTTGGGCAGGTCAGAAATTCTCTGGGGACCCTTGCTTATCTGCCTCCTGCATATATCAGTGGCAGAGCATAGCATTAGGGGGCCCCAGTGGATGGAGAATGGCTGGGATGCAATGACTTAGTGTTTAGAATCACTGACATTGGTCAACACTAACAGCCCTTTCCAGAGAAACACAGGTAGTCTGGAGCCAGGACCTGATAGGTAGAAGACCAATTTTTGAATTAATTATAATATTATAATTAGGTCCTATTAGTGGAAGGAGTGGGGTAAGATACACACAAGGCCAGAAAGAAGACTACCAAATTGATAAACTCCAACTTGTTATATCTCCATTTGTAGGACCAGTGTTGGTCCCAGAGAAGGAGGCAGGTTGCCTCTATAGCTGGCATGTTAAGTAATTAAAAGAATTACTAATTCTACCCTCTTACTTAGCAGTGACAGGGTATGCCAGCTTATATTTATAAGGTATTTACTATGTATAGTTCAAAAAGCTTCACATGTATTAGCACATTTGGCCCTAATGATAACTGTATGAGTTTAATACTAGTATCCTTCCCATTTACAACTGGGCAAACTGAGGCTCAGTGGATAGATAAGCAATTTGCTCTAGATCACAGCAGTGGGACTGGGATTGGAACCCAGGTAGTTTAGTTTGGGAGTCACATTCTTTACTGCTATGCTTACAGAGTTTATACAAGCAGATCATCAAGCTCCAAAATAAGAACTCTAGTGGTCCAAAAGGAGCAGAAATCTGAGGGTGTAGTTAAATTTGAATTTGGTGGCATATCTGGAAATAAGCCTCTTCCCCAAACATCTAGGAAATAAGGGTGGATGCAGTGAATTGGTGAATATGATAAAGAAGCTTCATTCAGGAGACTCACTTGTAGATGTTTTAGCTTAATCTTTCTAGAACGTTTTAGAATTCAGCCATGCCTGTTCATTCGTACTGACTCTGAGGAGGCTGCTCTGATATTCAGCTATGTTCTGTCAACTTGTGGGCCTTTTGATGCTGTTCAGGACCCCATCCCATCCTCCTGTTTTTGCTACAGGAGCATGCCTTCTTCCAAGACTTTACCATTCCTAGTGTTCTGATTTCCATCTGAATCTTTTGGTTTAACCTACACATTACAGCTGAAGTTGTTAAAAAACAAAGTTCAGTGACTGATTAACACACATTGTTAGCCTGGGAAGCTAGTTAATTAATGTTTATTTTAAATGAAAACACCTCAAATTACTCACTTGAAGTGTAAATACATATTTAACTTTAGTGTTTTTATCTTCCTTCAGTAAGAGGAAGTAGGATGGCCATTTTCTTGTGTTTTGATTAACAAATTTACATCATGTGGATTTTATTTTCCCCTGAAATTTCTATAATATTAACTATCTGAATTTAGCAACTAATTACTTATTGCATAGCAGTATCTTTTCCACTGTTGTCTTGTACTGTCATTGAACTCATTAATTGCTATTTAACTTTTCATGGGCTTGTCTTGCTTTCTCAAGCAGATTATTAACTCCCTAGGATGGGAATTTTACCACATTGATTTTCTCCGTGGTGCCCAGGGCAATGCCTTATGCATATGGGCATCAGTATACAGTTTTTTTAGAACTCAGAACACTGACCTTTTTATTATTAACCTGGCCATAAGGAAAAGGTGGAAAGGAAGTGAAAGAGAGAGAGAAAGAAGTACAATCTATTTATTCATCTGTATTTCTCAAAAAGGTGGGTTTTTCAAACTTCTACTAATTTTATCCCCACTTTACATTGCTACCTTACAGAGGCTGGGCCCTCTGTTCATCTTGAGCATCTAATCTGGACAAACTTGTAAGCTCTCTTAGGAATTCAAGGTTTATATTCTAAGCCAATCTCTGATCCTACAATATCTTTAGAACCTCTAATTGATTCTAAAGATAAAAAAACACTGTGAATTGTGAAAACAAACCAGTTGTTGTGCCAGGGTTGTTAGGCTGGCCATTAAATATTTTAGACAGAAGAAGGAGGTTTGAAATCTCTGCTTGAGCTTTTTAACTGAAGCCATCTTCCAAGAATAAAGAGAGGAAAAGAAAAGAAATGGCTTCCCTTCTGCGCAGCTGCTATAGAATACCTAGAATACCTAGAAAGTGTCTGTCTGCATTCAGAATATTGGAGAGACATTCCAAACTTATCCATGAGAAAGGGCAGAAGGGCCTCTGGGTGGTTCTGTTAGCATGAGAGCCAACAATGTATATGGGGAGAAGGATACTTGTTCTTGTTGTTTATAATAATAATGGCTAATAGTTATTGAATCCTGAATATATGCTAGATGCTGGTCTAGGCACTTTGGATATTTAAACTTACTCAATCTTCCTATCAACCCTAAGTGGTAGATAGTGTTCATGTCCTCATGATGATTATATTGAGAAACTTTCTGAAAGTACCACAGCTAATAAGTGATAGAGCCAGTATTTAATATCAAGGAGTTTGGCTGTAGAGCAAGAGTCAGCAAAGATTTTCTATAAAGGGCCAAATACAATTATTTTTTGGCATTGTGGCCAGCATGGTCTTTTTCTCACCTATTCAGCTCCATTGTTGTTATCCTAAAAGAAGCATAGGCAATATGTAAATGAATGGGCATGGCTGTGTTGTAGTGAAACTTTACTAACAGAGACAGGCAGAAAAGAGATTTGGTCCATAGTTTATGGGCTTCTAATCTAGAGCTCAGCTATATTCCTTTCCAAAATTAAAGTCTGTTTTTGCCATTAAAGTGGATGTATTAATACATGTGAGAGCTAACTTTCTGTATTGCCCATACCAAATTGTGAGGTTTTTTTTCTTTTTCTTCTTTTCTCAAATACCTCATGATCCTAATAGAACTAAAATGAAATCTGGTGAATTGGGGCAGTAGGTCCACTTGTTTCACACACATGAATCTTCTGAAATTCAACAACTTGTCTTTAGACATTCGTTTCCTTGACTTCATGAGGGTGATGATGATGTATAAAATCCCCATTTCCTTTTATATGTTATCTATTGGCCACTCACAATTAAGGCTCTTGAACCACCTGCTAGATTTGTTTTCTGAATTCAATTTAGTCTCTACCAGTAGAGAGAGTATTAGATAAAAGTACAAGAAAAGAGCAGGTTCCTCAACCTGTTTAGGCTCCTTTTTATTTGTCCCTAGTCACCTGAACAGATGTGAAATCTCTGGAAGGGGCTGATTAATTCAGAAGGAGATGTAGGTAGAACCAGGAGCACTGAACATAAAGTTGATAGTAGAATAATTAATACTAATAATTGACCTTTATAAATCACCTTGTGATTTACAAAAAGCTTTCGTCCATTCCTACTGATGACCAACCCAGCTGTCTCTTTCTATCCCTGAGTGCCTGGGGATTTGCCCTAATGGTGTTTCAGAGTATAAGGCTGCTGATACAATCTAATCTGAGCAGGTACTGGGACCTGCGTACATGACTTATTCATTCATTTGCTGATGGAGATGGAAACCCAAGCACGACATCAGTAGATCCACAAGGCAATCCTTCACATCTTCTATCTCTTTAAATCTGGGTTCTTGCTTGTCAAGGAGAAGAAAAAGTACATTATTTAAAAGTGCACCTGTCACTTACGTGCTTGGAAACATGTCACAGTGAATGGTGAAACATTATTAATTCCTTTTGCCTTCAAAGAATAATTCATGCACTTACAAGTATAATCTGCATCACAATGAAATATTTGGATGTAAGCGTAGGTGTAATTAGCACCAGAAAATCTCTGAAACAAGAGAAGCAAGAAAATTTACAGTTAAGTGAGATTCATACATAATCAGTGTGCCTGGGAATTTAGGGGTGTGCTACAACCTTGTGTAGTCTTGGCAATTCTGAGGGCCAGTGAAGGGGAGGCATGTGACAGCTGTCTCCAAAGATTCTGAACATGCGGATGAGACAAAAGCTATTCATGCTGGCTTTGCATAGTCTATGCAATTTAGATTCTTCAATTTAGTTCAACTATTTGTTGAGTCCCTGTCATGTCAAAAGCTCATATTTGGACATAGAATGATACAAATATAATAGTGTAGTGGGTGTTTCTGGTGCCTTGCCCAGATCTCCCTTACATGGTTGCTGTGAGTATAGGTTGCTCTCAGCTCACAACTGCCCTATTCTTCGTGGAACTGTCCTTGGCCGTGGGAGCTGCTTGGCCATGGAGGATATGTCCTTCTCTGCCCACAAAGGAAGGCAGCCTATAGCCAGTAACCAATGGACATGGAGGGTTTGAATGGGGGAAGGATAGAAATGGCTGGACCCATCCCAAGAGGGAACCAACCTTTTGGTGCAATTTATGCTTCAGACCTCCCTGTGGGATCAGGCTGAAGCTAGAGTTCAGCTTAGCTCCTCCCCCGATTCTCTCTTACTTCCCTAACTCCTTTCTTTCTGAGACCTCTCCTTCAGGCAAATCGCAGACACCCAAATCTCCATCTCAAATATTACCTCTAGAGAGCCCAACCTAGGATACAGTGGTATTATTTATCACATCAATTGCTAGGGGCAAGCATTGGCTAAGCCATTTGCATAAATGTCATTGGATACTTACAATAACTGTTTTCCTATTGGAATTGAGGCTCAGAGAGGTTAAGTGCCCAAAGCCCTACAGTTAGTAAAGTTGGCCTTCCAGGATAGGTCTATGAGACTCCAGAGGACTCATTTTATCCCGCTGTCTGAGTTAAGTAAGGCACGTGATCATACCTGCTCCCTACCCACAGGAACTTACAGTTTAACAGGCAGAGAAAGCAAATGAAAAGCTATTATCAGAGAATGGAAGAAAGGTTATGGGGATCCAGGGGAGGGAGAGCTAGCATTCAGTTGAAAAACATGACTGTAGAGATTTTATCACATGCTTATACAGAGACCATGCTGATCTGTCAATTTTTTCAGTTGGACTCATGCCGGTGTCTAGTCTGGGGTATCTTATGCTTTGTGTTTGCAGAATAGTCATGCGGATGAGATTAGGAGGGTATGAGAATGCACAGTTATATAAGCTCCTCATACACCTGTTGCAGATAAAACTTCTGTGATCATGATACTAGAGGAGGCATGGGATGCGATGCCTCTAGATTCCAGAGACAATAGGAAGAGGGTCTCAAATTCTTTAAGTCAGAAAGGAAAACGATTCTTCCTTGCTATTGCCTTCTCTGAAATTGACTGCCTGGAAGTCATGAAACACACTGGCAATGCTCCTGTTCCTATCTTTTGGACCACTGATCTAAGATAGTAATAGTGGAGATGGAGAGAATAATGGAATGTGAGACATATTTTTGAACTAGACCTGATAGATTTTAAAGACTTGCTCATGGGATTGAATGTGACTTGCATTAAACTCTCTCTCTGTTAATTTCCAGTCCCTAGAAACTAATAGCCACTATTTTGTCTACAGTCCTCAGAGAGAACACAATGTAATCTGCATTAACCTGCAATAGTTTATTCCCCAACCAGGAAATGATCTGGGGAAAGATTACAGCCTTCTACAATGTTTCCCACACAGTGCCTTCTTCTGGAAGGTACTCGCACTGAATAGAACTCTTGCTTTGGAAAAGTTAGTGCAGAATCAAACTCAAACATTTCTTCTCTCTACTCTATTGCTTTGGTTTTCCCCTGGAAATATGTGGTTTATTTTGTTTTTTGTCTCTTCGGAAAAGAAGATACACATATATGCATCCATATAGCCCTAGCATCCTTAGAAGGACTTGAATGTTTTCTCAGAAAATCTCTTAGAGCAAAATTTTAAATATCAGAAAATAGTACTTATTATCTGTGGGATTTGGTCTTTTTAGGGAAGATACACAATCTTCTTAATTATCATCTACAACATGAGTGTAATGCCCCTATGATTCCCTTCCTAGTATTGGTTTTGTTGTTGTTGTAATAAACTTACAGATTAATTTGGGGAGAATTGACGGCTTTATTATGTCAAGTCCTCCAATCCATGAACCTAGTAGGGATGTCTCCATTTATTGAGGTCTCGTTTGATTTCTTTCATCAGCAATTTGTAATTTAATATACAGATCCTGTGTTTTTCACATTTTTTTTAAAAAAGTTTGTACTTAAGTATTTTATTTTATTTCTCCATAACTTGTTGGGGTACAGTTGGTGTTTGATTACATAGGTAAGTTCTTTAGTAGTGATTTGTGAGATTTTGGTGAACCCATCACCGAGCAGTATACACTGCACCATATTTGTTATCTTTTATCCCTTGTGCCCTCCCACTCTTCCCCCCAAGTCCCCAAAGCTCATTGCATCATTCTTTTTTTTTTTTTTTTTTTTTCGGAGTCTCCTTCTGTCACCCAGGCTGGAGTACAGTGGTTCAATCTTTGCTCACTGCAACCTCTGCCTCCAAGGTTCAAGCGATTTTCCTGCCTCAGCATCCTGAGTAAGTGAGATTACAGGCACACACCACCACGCCCAGCTAATTTTTTTGTATTTTTAGTAGAGACAGAGTTTCAGCATGTTGGTCAGGCTGGTCTCAAATTCCTGACCTCGTGATTCACCTGCCTCGGCCTTCCAAAGTGCTGGGATTACAGGCGTGAGCCACCGCGCCTGGCCCATTCCATCATTCTTATGTCTTTGCATCCTCACAGCTTATTTCCTACATATCAGTGAGGACATACAATGTTTGGTTTTTGATTCCTGAGTTACTTTGCTTAGAGTAATAGTCTCCAGTCTCATCCAGGTCATTGCAAATGCTGTTAATTCATTCCTTTTATGGCTGGGTAGTATTCCATCATATATATTATATATATATACACCTAATATTGATTTTTAAGAAGCAAATACAATTATTCATTTCAAAGTGCCTGATAGAATAAGTGCCTGGCTTATTCTTATAATAGAATAAGTTCCTGGCTAATTAAATGCAAGGATGTTTTATTTTTAAAAACAAATTCCTTTCTTGAAACTTGGTAAATTTTCCCTAGGCCAGATTATTGCTAAGTCAATCAACTTTACGTTGTTGTATGTGGCATTTTCTGCTTTTTCTCATAGTAGAAAAGAAGTTCTTCCAGCATTGCCTTGCTCTGACTTTCTTAAATGCTCTTAATGTTTGTTGCAAGGATGGAGGATTACACTGTGCTCAACCTGCCTGAGCAAATGTCTTCTTTGAACTGTGGCTGGGGACTGGGTTATCCACCAAAATGATGGAAGCGAAAGGTTGCTGATCACATTGCAGATGTGCTTTGTGGAGGGAAGTAGTGCAGCTTTTAAAAAATGTTTCTGCTTAGGGACTCAGAGCCAACTTTTCTCCCTTGGACTTGAAGGGCCTCATCATTTTATTTTCCCCCCCAAATTATAAGAATCTGCAATAAATCTCCATCTAGAATCTGGTGTTGGATTTTTTTCTCTCCTATGTTCTAGATAATAAAAATGTTACAGCTTATTCAAACTGTTCATGTGGAGACAATAGTTTCAGCTACAAGTATGAGGAGCTTTGTAAGGAATAAATCCTATGTTTTCTAGAAAATTGTCATAGGAAAAAAGAAAAAAAAAACCTTTTAAAGGGGTTTTAAGAGGAATTATCTTTCTGAAAATTCCTCCCTGTCACTTATATGTGCTCGAGGTTAGTATGACTTGAGTCCTAACATATTGGAATTCAAAGGAACCCTGGAGATTTCATACCCTCCTCATTCACTTTATAGCAAGAGTAAAAGGGAATCAGAACTAAATCTCAAATTAGGACTCGATCGCAGGGCACCTGGCTTCTAACATGGAGTGCAGTCCCTACTGCCCCAGCTTGAGAGATTAAAAAGGGGCCTTGTGCCTTTCCTACCTCAACCTTCTCCTTTCACAGATGAGAGGGTAGGCCCATGTGAACTCAGATCTTCTGGCTCCTGGTCATGGTTCTTCTTAAATTATCAAATATATGGAATCGAAAGCTCTTTCAGGAAGCAGAATATTCAAAAACAGAATAGACAGTTTGGGGTTTTATATACAGGAGTCTCTCCACCGTACTCATAATTGACCTTGAAAAAGTATGTTTGAGTTGAAAAGGCCAATACTTTCTAAAAATAGCTGTAGTTTTTGTACGACATGGTCAAAAACAGGCATGTACTCCAGCATGTGGCCAGTAGAGGGCGATCAAGTTAATACAATCTGAGCCGTGGGCTTTCAATTAATGCATGGAAGTGAATAAATAAAACAAAGAACCAAGTTAGTCTAAATGTTTTAAAACAAACCCTTTAATCAATATCTGCTAAATGGAGGAAACCAATTTTTCTTTATCTACTGTAGTCATTCACCAAGGAGTATTACAGAGTTGTAGCATAGCCTGTTACAGTTCCTTAATTAAGCCCTAGAAATCCAGGCAGCTTGCTATTCCATCATTGTCAGGGCTCTTGGTGGCCATCAGATGGAAGACAGGCATGGAACTTGGCATGTGTTTTTGTAGCGCTTATAGCATTTTCACATTAACAACAACGAAAAGCTATACTCTTCCAGAGTGAAAGGACCTCTTATAATATGTGATGGGGAGTAGCTCTTAACTCATTTCTCACACCTCCCTTTTCCTCCCTATTCAATTTTCAAGGACTCAGCAATAAACAAATCAGCAGTGGAGGATTCCACCTCCCTGGCTCACTCCACTTCCAGCATAAATCATTTCTGCTCTTGATTAGAGTCATGGGCGGGTTGCAGCATTTGGAAATGGAATGAATGGCCCCGTGGTCAGGAAGACTTTCACGATCTTCAGTTACAGGCAAATCAGTGTGGAGGGTGAAGGCAAGTGGAAATTCCCTAGTAATCCATTCATTTGTGCATTTAGAAAACTTTCCTTAAACCCCTGATGCAGGCCAGCCCCTATAGCAAAAGCTAAGAAATAAGCACAAGAAAGATCTTTGGCTTTACTTAGGAGCCAAGCTGGGTATTTTCTTGGACAGGAAATGTATTAAGAATACTCCAGAATTATCAACTTTTATTGAAAATTGACTATTATGTGCAATTATAACAGCTGGCATTTATTGAGCACTTACTACGTACTAGGGCTCTGCTAAATACTTTTCATGCAATATTTCATTGAATCCTCATGACTTACTTCTTTTACGCTGTTTATAATCTCCTGATGCACAAAGGTGTTAAGTAGCCCAAAGTCACAGGACTGGAGATTAGTCACTATGTCTCATAGACACACACACATAAAATGCTAATCCACAATAAGGAAGGGCTCAAATGCTTTAGCATGCTAATAATAATAAGGTATCACTTAGTGAGACTTGCCGTATGTCACACATTATGCTAAGTGATTTCCATCTTAATCTCCACAAACAGTTCTGTGGAAGGTACTGTTATTATTGTCATTTTGTAGGTGAAGAAGTGGGTAAGAACCTTGCTCAAAGTAATATGGTAGTGAGTGCAAGAATAAGGATTTGAGGCCAGGTGCGGTGGCTCACGCCTGTAATCCCAAAATGGCTCACGCACTTTGGGAGGTCGAGGTGGGCGGATCACGAGGTCAGGAGATTGAGACCATCCTGGCTAACACGGTGAAACCCGTCTCTACTAAAAAATACAAAAAACTAGCCGGGCGTGGTGGCGGGCGCCTGTGGTCTTAGCTACTCGGGAGGCTGAGGCAGGAGAATTGTGTGAACCCAGGAGGCGGAGCTTGCAGTGAGCCGAGATTGTGCCACTGCACTCTAGCCTGGGCGACAGAGCCAAGACTCTATTTCAAAAAAAAAAATAAAAAAAAATAAGGATTTGAACCTGGGCCTGATTTCAGAGCTGGAGAGTTTAATAGGAAGCCAGTGGGTTTTTAAGCTTTAATGCGTGTAGGAATCATCTGGGAGCTTGAATACAATTCCTTGAGCCCGAGCCAGTGATTTGACACTAATCATCTTACAAATCACCTGAGAAGCTTTTTAAAATTACCCATGTTGCCCTACCCCAGCCTAATTGAACCAGAATCCCTGGAAGTTGAGGGTCTAGACTTCAGGTGAGTCTAAAGTGCAGCTAGGTTGATCTTTCATCAGTCTGGGTGGCTCTCAGGAACCCCTTATTTTTTTATAAGTACTCCAGCAAGAAAAGTTGCCTAAGCTCTACAGTTAATTAATCTAAGCTTTATCTAACCTACTGGGAGAAAAGAAATGGTTGTCATCTGTGCAGCAAATGATGAATCGATGGAAAGCCCTAGCAGGGCCAAGACTAGCGAGAGGCACCCAGGGCCCACAATTCAAGGAGTCAGCACTTAGGACTTGGGAGAGAGTGAATGCCTCCTTAAGTCAGTACCCTCAGTGCTTCATTTGCTTTTCCATGGAGTCCAGCACCTGGGAAACTTTCCGGGAAGGCACCAAGAGAGGAGGAGAAGGAGGTAAGGTTGGAGATTTCAAAGAGGGTTGGATCTAGGGGTGGGAGAATGGATGCTTTGACAAAGTTCTCCTAGTAGTTATTGTTGTTGGTGCCCTTGTTTGAGAAAGACAGCTAAGAACAAGGCAGGAGGGCCAGGCACAGTGGCTCAAACCTATAATGCCAGCATTTTGGGAAGCTGAGGCAGGCGGGTTGCTTGAGCTCAGGAATTCAAGACCAACCTGGGCAACATGAAAAAACCCAGTCTCTACAAATAAATGCAATAATTAGCTGGGCATGGTGACGCACGCCTGTAGTCCCAGTTAGCTACTCCGGAGGCTGAGGTAGGAGCGTTGGCTTGAACCTGCGAGGCCAAGGTTGCAGTGAGCAGAGATCGTGCCACTGTACTCCAGTCTAGGTGACAGAGCCAGAACCAGACACTGTCTCAGAGAAGAAAAAAAAGAAAAGGCAGGAGGTGTGATGAGGGACCCCACCCTCCTTTGTAAAGGGAGCCAAAGGAGGAAGGAGCAGGTGCTGACTGCCTAACAGATGTCCTAATACCATCTTAAGTCCATTAGACTTGAGGCAGGTATTATTATTTTTTTATTATCCTCATTTTATGGATCACAAATGGCATCTTAGTTAACTATGGTCATTGGCCCAAGGCCACAGAACTTTAGATTCTGCGGAGCTGGGGTTTGAACCTAGATCAGTCTGGCTCCAAAGCCCGAGCTTGCTTCACTACATCAGGCTGCCCATGTGGAAACCTCTAAGGTGTGAGGCAGCGCCCATGCCAGTGTGAACTCATGTCATCCAACTAATCACCCAAGTGCTAGGGGGACTGCCTCTTGCGGTAAAGAGAAACTTGGGCTATGAACTTGAAACAAATGAGAGCCTTGGAAGAAGAAATGCGATGAACTGCATCCTTCATTTTGTGTATATGAATCACCAACAGTAGTTCCCAGCTTTGTGACTAAAGACAAATGTCAATGCCAAAATCACCCTAGTTCATCCTAGCTGAAGCATCAAACAGTCATGGCCACCTAATCCAGTAGGGAAGCTAGCAAAGGTTGAGTTTCCCTAATTTAAGGGTCAGCAGTCTCGGGCACAGGCACAGACTACTGAGTTGCTCTGATTAGGAGGGTGCTTACCCAGACTCACTCTTCAGCAAGATTGACCAGCTCCCCATGGGGGAGCAAGAATGAGATTCAGGTGACAACCAATGGTATAAAAACTGAATGTGTGAACAAGTGCAAACCTGCCTCTCTGGCCTTAGAAGTCACTGTGGATTGTGCCATGGATGACTGGGAGAGTGACTGGCGGGAAGTTGATCCTGGAGCAAATGACAGAGCTTGTGGTCATTGAAAAGCCTTAATTATCTAACCACAGGTGGTGCCCAAAGAAAGAAAACAATAACGCTATCCTCCTGCGCTAAATAGTGGAGAAGTCTTACTTAGGGCTGTGTACAAAAATTACCAGGGAAGATGGTTTAACAAAACACAGGTGCTGGGTATATCCCTCAGACTCTGATTCAAAAGATCTAGTGACGTTCTTTGTAGTTTCAAAATCTCCAGGTTATTCTCATGATCACCTTAGGCTGAGACAATTCTAAAAGTGTAAACCCAAGGACAACAAAAAGAAGTGAGAAATGCATGCACATAGCAGGAAAAAAAATCTAATACATGAAAGCCCTTGAGGATGTATATTCATGTCAACAGTAAGTGACTTCCATAGAGGGTGAAGGGTACATAAGAATATATCTGGGATGACATGAATTTTGGACCTTTTGTAAGGTTTAGTCACTAAGAATGAAACACCATTCTTAGTAATGAGGTTGAGGAAATGAGGTTGAGGAAAATTTTATTTACATTCTTGAGAAGAATACTGTTAAAAGATAAACTGAGGCACAATAAAATTGTATAGAGTTTATTCTGGCAAACAGTGACTCATGAATCAGGCAGCAAGTGGTTCAGGGTTCCACTGAAGAAGCCCAGGAGGAAGGCTTTTATAGTGAATACAGAAGCAAGGCAAGGAAGATATCTGATTGGTTTTGGTTATGTAGTTGCCTCATTTTGTCTGTCCTACTGGAAAGCTTCTAGTTGCATAACTCTGTGTTAGATGGCAGCTTTTGATTGGTTCAGTTAAAGTTCCATTTTTCTTAATGTTGGCATTTATAAGAAATAGCTCAAGTTAAGTTCCACTTGTGGTTGCAAATCAAACAAGTTTAAGGTCACTTTCAAGGCCTATCTCTGTCTTCTCTAGAATTTTTCATGCCTGGTCTCCATTTTAGTTTATTTTAACAGCACTGCATTTGCTTGAGATAATCGCTCAGCAAAGTTGTTTACTAAGGAGATGAGAAAAGGTAGAGACCTCAAGGACATGTTTGAGTAAACAAAGACGTTCCACAAACAGCCTTCTAAGGAGGCCGGCCGGAATTCTCTGGAGGAGTCTCTATTTTCCTGAGAATCTTGGTGTTTAGCTTGTAAGTTAAGAACTGAGAGAGTGTTATATTGGGAGTTAGAATACATGGGAAAGTAACTTGAAATCCCGCAAGAGGAGGGGACAGGATTCAGGAAAGCAGAGCTGCAGGTGTCAGGGTGGCTAAGGAGGGATTTTGGAGAGCAAAACTGTCTGTGGATTTTAAATTTTAGTGGAAACAATATGCACTCCAAAATATCCTTTACAATGACTCAATCACTCTTCAGTATGGATGACCAAGGAAAAAGTGAGCAGAAAAGAAAGAGGAAAAAATGGAAGGAAAGAAAAAAGGGAGGGAGAAATTTATTAATTTAGGTGTTCATTATTTACCTTTGAATATTTCTATTTAAACCCTATGCTATATATGTTTAAGTTGATTTTATCCATACCCTAGGAATAGCTAACATTTGAAGTGCCCTTGAGAAGAATACACACCCCAGAGGGTAGCATTGAAGAGACACTAATTAGTAGTCAACAGTTCAGTGGCAGCCAAGACGAGTGATCAACTCTCCATACCTAAATCTCTACCTAGAGACTTTGTTGGTTAACATAAGAAATATTATAATTTTTTTATTGGTGAAATGGATGGTCTTCAAGACATGTGGATTGGTCAAAAGCATCACACAGGAACCGCTGCCCTTGAATAAATAAGGTATGAGGATCTAGCAAGTCCAAAAGCTGTATGCTCCTTTCTAGTGGTGGCCCTCGCTTAGGGATCCATTTAATAAGTCTTATGTCCTGCCACTTAACAGAGAATTTGTTTGGCTGATTTTAACTGGCTTACTGGCTGAATTCTGCTGCCGACATGATGTCACATTTGCCTCAAGTAATCTTTTCATACAAGGGTCCTTTTGAAAGCGTCTTAAAGAACAGAGATGGTGCTTTGCCATCTCATATGAGAAAAAAATATTGTGTACATGGTCATGAATAAAAGGATGTATGTGTTGCAGAAATTAGATACATGTTTTCATTGCAACATCTCACCTAGTGGCTGGGTTGGGAGGCGGGGACTTAGCTCTCACTTGCATCTCATTACTGGAGGCCATCAACATGTACCCAAAAAATCCTGCCAGCTGGGAATGGTGGCATCAGCTTACATTATTCTCAGGGTTGTCGAGACTAGAATTCTTGGGGGAATATGTTAAGGTCTGAATTTTGCAACTACATTGACTTAGAACCAAAAAAGAATAAGCCTTATTTGGGCAAAGGATTAGCTAATATCTGGACTGTAAGTCAGAGTAGCAAAAAATATTTAGAAGGCATCATAGACAATGAAGATATCATTATTTCCTCCAAAGAGCCTACCAAAGCTATAATACAGTACAAGAAAGACCTTGCTAAGCATGTAATAAAACTGTGAGAAAGTAGGGCAAGATCGATGGTGGGTGACATTGATGGTTATCAGGAAAGGCTTGATGGGAGTGATATATTTGAGATGTTCCTTGGAGGAGGAGTAAGAGTCTCAGCATACCAGCATGAGAGACCAGATATGGGGAGAAGGCTGTTAATGGCACCATTTTAAGTGTCAGAAATGGTGTGGGAGAACTGAGACAGGATAAGACGTAGTTCCATAATTTTAAGGCATTTTTATGCTGTTGAGGATATCACATTTCCTCTCCCCATTTCTCTGTTCAGAAGTTGCTTACCTCTTTCTTGCCCACTTTCATGTAGAGTTTTGCTTTTGTTTTTGTTTTCACTTGTAGTTTGTGGGGTCCCACTAGGTGTCGGCTTGTCTGTTTTTCTTGAGAGTCCTGTTGCCCTTGAGAATGGGTTATGTTTTTTCTCAAATATAGAAGAAAATTGAGGCAGACAGAAACCCCTATACCTTTTCACTGCCCAGATAAACTATCTGTATCTCTATCCTGTCTCTTTCAGTCCTGTTTCTATGAAGATGATATCTCTGTGCCTATCAGAAATCAATCCTAATGCTTTGGTCTGGATCCCGGTCCTTTTTACCTTCTCAAGGTCTTTGCTTCTGCAATTATATCTTCCTTTATTCCTGAATCATCACATTATCCCTCTCAACTAGTCCATTTCCATTATTATACAAATACGCTCTTGGATCTCCTATTAAAAAATTGATCTCTTATTTCCTTCCAACGACCACTCTCTTCACTCCCTTCACATAAAATCTTGAGCTTATTATCTACAATCATTATTTTTACGTCCTTTCTGACATTCTTAACCTATCTGATCAGACTTTCCTCCCCACCACTCCACTAGGGCCACTATTATCAAGGTCACCACTGATCTATGTATTGCCAAATCTAGTGGGTTTTTCCTTGTTCTTATCTATCATGACCTTACAGTAGCATCACATATAGTCAGGCCCTGCCTCCTTGAAACACTTCTTTGAGCTCACAAGACTCCATATCTTCAGTCTTCCTCTTTTCATTCTTCCTCTGCCTTAACTGGCCACTTCTCAAATTCCTTTGCTGGTCTTTCCTCCTCTGATCAATCTGTTAGTATGACATTCCCTATGGATATGCCTTAAGAATCATCTGCTGAATATGCCAGGTCTTTTGCTCTTGCCCAACAGCTTATTGAATCTTCAGGACTCTTATTTCCAACAGTCAGCTTGCCACCAACACGTGGATGACTGGCAGCCATCTGAAACTTACCATGATCAAATGAAACTCTTGTGTTCTCTCCTCAAACATCACCCATACAACAACTTTCCCCAACCAAGTAAGTGACCCCAATAGCCAACTGACTGCTGAAGCCAAAAACAAACAGAAAAAGTAGCTACCCAGTAATTCTATCTGGAGCCTTATAGAGTCTACCTCTAAAATCCAAAAACCTCAATGATCACTAAGGCTGCATATCACACTTAGAATAAAATCTATACTCCTGACCCTGACTTATGTAGGTCAGCAGGATCTAGCCCCTTTCTACCTTTTCAATGTCAGTGTGTTCTATCCCAACCCCCATTCATTATGCTCCAGGCAGTTTACTGACCTTCCCAGTCTGTGAGCATATTAAGCTCTTTCCTGCTTCAAATTCTAGTACCATCTGTTTTCCTGCCTTTGATGCTTTTTTTCTTATTATCCATACGTGGTGTCTTCCTGCTAATAATGCAGATCTGAGCTTAAATGACATCATCCTGACCGCCCAGTCCATAGGAGCCACCCTGCCACCCTCACCTCTTGCTATTATTTTCAGCATAACACCACCATATGAAATTCTTCTTATTTATTTGTTCATGTATTTTTGGAGCATATCTGACCCCAGCAGAATATAAATTCCATGAGAGGAAGCACTTTGTCTCAGTAAAGCAATGACCACCAGGTACGAATGCTCACGCACTGTTTGTTGAAGGAATGAATGAAACATTGTAAAGATGTGTCTTAGAGCCTTAGCTCCCTGGAGGATTTCTTTAATATGGCAATGGGCCTTTGTACAGCTAAAGAAGCTCAGGTGCATTGTTGGATGCATGCTAGGTATACCTTCTCTATAGACTGGCCCAGTAGAGGAACAGGTAGGTACCACAGGCCCCTCCCGACATCACTAGCCTCCAAATTAGTATATCTGCAAAGAGATACGTGTATACAAAAACATATCTCCATAAATAGAAGATGAAGTAGTATTGACTTTAACTTTTGCCCTTCCTAAAAAGACTTAGAGGACTTAGGTCAGTACAGGACTTAGGTCAGTACATATCTATAGTGTGACGCTGTTGTCAGAGAACTGATTTGACATTGGGCTGGGTCATTAGTGTTGGATCAGAATTATGGTGGTATTGGTTCAACTACATTTTAAGCTGCAAAGACCCTTGCTACTCAAAATATGGTCCTCAGACTAGCAGCATTGGCATCACCAGGCAAGTTGTTAGAAATACAGAATCTCAGGCCCCAGCTCAGGCCTTCCGAGTCATATCTGCAATGTTTTTAAAAAATGTAGATGTTTCATGCACACACTGAGGTTTGATAAACACTGTCCTTAGACTATTTTTCCATGAACCTATGTATTCTTCTGAGCACTATCATGTATGAAGGATAAAGATAGATCTGAAAGAGAGTAATTGGGAAGGTGAGAATACCTGTAACCAGGACACAAGTGAAAGTAGCTCCTTCCAAATATGGCAGTCAAATATGTAACAGCAGTTCTGGGCACCAGCCCATCAGAACAGGCCAGCTGCAGCACAGGCATAAGGTCCTGGTGTACCTCCCACACCCTGCCACCCCCTTAATTGATATAGAAATATTGGGGGGCCTCGCCTGGAAGAGTGGCCAGGTGATGGGGGAAAGATACACAAGAGGACTATGACAGTGGACACTTATTGCAGGCAAGTTTTATAGAAATGTCTATTTTAATAAATGGTGTGGTGAGAGGGTGAATATCTGTTAAAGTCATCCTCATTCTGTCCTACCTTTGTTTCTTGTGCATACCACTATTACTGGGCTTACCATGTTGTATCATTAGTTAATTCGATGTCTGTCTCCTCTATTAAACTGTATCTCCTTGATGACTTGACCCAGGTTTTATTCCTGACTTTGGGGAGTGCTTAATTTGTGTTTGCTGAAATGAATAAATGAGTAAGTATGTGAATGAATGAATGAATAAATAAATGAACAAATAGATATGTAAGGCAGTGATATGAAAGAAAGGTCAGACTTATTCTGTGTCATCCCAGAGTGCAAAACCAGTGTACTGGATAGAAATATCAACAATACAGATTTGGGTTCAATTTTAAAAAACTTCTGAAAATTAGAAGTGCGAGAGAAATTGGTTGAGCTTTGCTGGGAGAAGTAAAATGTTCTGGAACCAGAATTATTCAAACAGTCTAATAAACCATTTGATGTACAAAATATATAAACAAGACTGTTTATAGATAAATTCCAACAGCCATAAATGTATGAAAAATTTGTTCAGCCTCACTGGGATTCAGGAGAAATTAAAATTGCAGTAGCATACCATTACAAACCCATCTATTGACACACATTTAAAAATGTGATTATACCAACTGTGGCCAAAAGATGTGGTGTTTTAAATTGTTATAACCACTTTAGAAAGATCTAATTTGTTCCAAGATAGGCATACTCTACAATTGAGCAATTCTGCTTCTCAGCATCCATTCTAGATTTTTTTTAAATGGGATATCCTAGTTCATAAACAATGAGAGCTACACAAGGATATTCATTGCAGCATAACTTAAAATAGCTAAAAATGGCAGAAGTGGGGTGGATCCAGCTATTTATTTGTAAGCAAATGGACAAATCCATGATTATTTATACATTGCAGTTAAAATGAATGAATTGTATCATTGCAGTTAAAATGAATGAATTGTATCTGCATTATGATAAATGAAAAAAGCGAGTTACAAAGGATAGACAGGGCTAGATGCATTTTCTATAACTTTAATGATACCGCATAGCATATTATGTGAAGACTTTGATAGAAAACCAAAAGCATATATGCAAATGGCTTTCACCAACCTCAGAAATGAGGTGCCTCAAGGGAGGGGAGAGAAAGAGAAAGCATACAGAGTAGAACTTCAACCCTATCTGTAATTATTTTTTTCAAGAAAGAAATCTTAGTACATTTAGCAAAATATCAATGGCTCTTCCAGAAGGATATTGGAGACATTGGTGTCTATTATGTTATTGCCTGAGCTTCTTGGAATCTGATATGTAGTAATTCTTAAAAACTGAGGGATACCTATTGTCATAGCTGTTGATGGGATGGGGGATAAAAGATTGTTCACTCTGTCCTCAGAGCCAATTCTCCTCTCTTTCTTTTGTAATCGGATGTACCAGAGTGTCCAGGAACTTTTTCTCTAAAGATGGGGAAAAGAAGGTAGACCAGTTGTTCAAGTTCCTTGGTCATTACCCAGCCAAGCCTTTTAAGACACTCTCACAGGCTTCTTGTTGAGATTCCTTCTTCCTGACAGTAGAAAGTGTGTGTTCATTAGTGAGAACACCCACTAAGTTCCAGAAAGGAAATGTGGGTCAGAGAAAAAGCAACAGATGGAGAGCAATGAGATAATCAAGCTGTAGTGGACACTCAGGCCTGCTGCTTTCTTTATGTCAGCCTATGTACCCCTATATTGGCAGCCAGGTGAACCTTAGTACCCATGCTTTCTAGCTCATGGTGCTTTCCCCACATGCATTATCCCAAGAGATATTCACAATACCTGGGAGGTAAATAGGACTAGCCTGGTTTTTAGAGGTGAGGGGGCAAAGGTTCAACAAATTGAAACCAAATTTCACAGGTAATAAAAGGACATCTAGACTCAAGCTAAAGTTTTCTGACACTGAATATTACTCTCCTTTTATACCACCTTTCAATTTCTGTGCTAAGCACCTTGTTCATTTAGCACGTCATGTTATATCCTTACCTACATCCAACATGGTTTTGAGGTACTGAACGGCATACATAAAACATTTTCATCAGAAGGGAAGTGGGGCTGGAGTTTGGGGAGTGAGGAGCAGAAAGAGAGAATGAAAGTAAATATACCAAAACCCAGGCTAAAATGATTAATTTAGTATTGAATTAGTGTGTGCTTCCTGACACAGGTGAGACATGACAGGATATATGGTTTTATTATCTGATAAAGGGAATCTTACCAGAGTGTCAGGAGAGACAAATGTTTTCCTTGGACCTTAATTATTAATATAAAATGGATAGATGATATAAATTCTTATTCAGGAAACTGGTATAGTTACAAGTATATTTCCATTTGCCATGTTCTTCTCATTGAGAGACAGAGTGCTGTTTGGTTAATTACTTGCTTTTTAAATTGAGATTAACATATAGAATGCACAAATCTTAATTGTACAGATTAATTAATTTTACACATGTATATACCACATAACTATCACACCAATCAAAATATGGAACATTTTAATCACTCTATAGGTTCACCCCCATCCCTTCCCAGTCAATTACCAACACCCTTCACCCTCACCCAACAGAGGAAAAAAATATTCTGACCTTTATAACTACGAACTTGTTTTGCCTGTTTTTAAACTTCATATAAATAACATCATGCAGAATGTACTCTTTGTGTCTGGCTTCTTTCACTCTACAATCTGAGACTCACCTATGTTGTTCAAGGTAGGAACTGTTCATTCTTTCAATGTGTAATATGTATGCCATTGTATGAATGTACAACAATGTATTTCTCCATTCTGGTGTCAGTAGACATATGGGTTGTTCAGTCTTTGGCTATGATAAATAAAGCTGATGTAAACATTCTTGTACATGTGTTTTAGTAGACATATGCACTAATATTTTTTGCATCTATACCTAGGAGTGAAATTATTGTCATAGAGTAGATGAAATTTGTAGTTTTTATCAGCTTTAGAAGATAAGGCCAAACACATTTTCAAAGTGGCTATACTAATTTATATTACCGCCAGCAGTATATGAGAATTCCAGTTGCACCACATTCCTGCCAATACTTGCTATTATCCATTGTATTAATTTTAGCCATTCTGGTGGTGGTAGTGGCATTTCATTGGGGTTTAAATTTGAGTAGTGTTGAGCAAGTTTGTATATGCTTACTGCCCATTTGGATATTCTCCTTTATCAAGGATCTATCAAGTCTCTTGCCCATAAATGAACAAAAGACTTCATCTTTTCCCTATTAAGTTTTAAAGTATTTCTGGATACTGTATGAGTATATTTTGGATACAGTATATTCTAAATTCAACAAGTTTGCCTGGATGTATATATCTCCTCCCAACTCATGAATTACATTTTCACTCTTTTATGATACCTTTAGGTGAACAGAAGTTCTTAATTTTAAAGAAGTCCAATTGTTTCCCCTAGTGTCCTGCTAACGAAGCCTTTGCTTACTCCAGTTGCCTGACGATACATTCCTATGTATTCTTCTAGAAACTTTATTGTTTAGTGTGACACAATTTTAAGGACATAATCTTTTTTTTTTTTTGCTTTATACATTTATTTAGGGTTTTTTAAAATTATACTTTAAATTCTGGGTTACATGTGCAGAATGTGCAGTTTTCTTACATAGGTATACATGTGCCATGGTGGTTTTCACCCATCAACTCGTCACCTACATTAGGTATTTCTCCTAATATTATTCCTCCCCTAGCCCCCTACCCCCCACAGGCTCCAGTGTGTGATGTTCCCCTCCCTGTGTCCATGTGTTCTCATTGTTCAGCTACCACTTATGAGTGAGAACATGCAGTGTTTGGTTTTCTATCTTGTGATAGTTTGCTGAGAATGTTGGTTTCCAGCTTCATCCATGTCCCTGCAAAGGACATGAACTCATCTTAAGGACGTAATCTTTAAAGTTGAATCTTGCTTTCAGGCCCCAGCTTTCCAACTTACCAGATGAATGACCCTGATCAAGTAACTTTGAACTTCAGTGTCTTCATGTATAAATAAGGTAAAACCTACCTAATAAATTTCTGGTGAGAATGAAACAAGATATATGTGTAAAACATCTAGTACAGAGGAGACTCTCAGAAAATTTAGTTATTACCCTCTTTTCCATTCTACCGCATAAAAGCTAGCAATATTTAGGAGCACTGGTCTCTTGCATTCAAAATATTAATAAATTAAACACTTATTTATATTAGCATCTTTTAGAGGGGCACAACGAAGACATAAAATTAAGGTTCTCTTAGTTGAAGAGACAATAACAAGAGAGGAGTGAAATAACAACACAAAAGTTAAGTAATGATTAAAAACCCCACAGGGAAGTGAAGGATAAATTGCTAAATAGGTGAACATTGTCATAAACATTTAGAGAGGAAGAGTTGTTTCAATTCACCGCAACAAAGGAGATTTTCCATGGGTGGGTGATGGTTTCGGTCAAGATGTAAATAGCATTTGTACAGAGAGGGAACAACCTCAGATGAGGTCTATGAATGTGAGTAAGAAAACACATTGCACTTATAGGGGGCACTTTTCTAGTTGGCTGGAGTGAAAGATTTGCTTAGATGAAGATTGGGGGATAATTCTATGAGTTGGTTAATTCATTAATTCAATAAATTAATATATTAAGCAGCTAGTATGTGCCCATCTCTGTGTTGCTTGGTTTCCCCAACTATGTGCCCTCTTTACTTCCCTGATATATGTATGTGTACATACGTGTCTACATATATATATACATATATGAACAGTAATTCCTCACTTAACATTACCAGTAGATTCTTGGAAACTGACTTTAAGTGAAACAACATACAAACAAAACCAATTTTTTTTCTCGTCAACATTATAAAAAATTACATTGAAGGAAATGATATTATTTGAAGGGCCTACTATACGTTGTTTTGCTTAAAGTTCCAGTTTCCAAGAACCTATCAACAACATTAAGTGAGGACTTACATAGACAAATTATTTTACCTTTTATTTTTTACAGAGAATAGATAGAAATCAAATGCCGTATTATCTTACAGAAGCTAAGGAAAAAGCAGTTGAAGAAGATGAGTTCCATGGTATTCAATCCTCAGAGAGCAAGTACAGTAAGGACTGAGTGAAGGACATTAGATCCTCAACATTAGAAAACCCTATGAAGGATACGTTTATTTTGTCTCGGGAATGAAAATCAGGTTGCAGGAAGTGAAAAAGAGAGCTGGCAGGAAAGGAATGGAGGTGGGAAGGATGGAGGGCTGGTTGCTCTGCTGCCTTTATACCTGTGGGTTAAGTCAGTTTACATCTTCCCAGGCCATGGATTTCCCAGCCTATGGATTAGGAAGAATAGCCTTGTATCACAGAGAAGGTGCGCTCTGCAAGCATGTCCACATACCAAGAAGGGTGTTACTCTGGGGTCCACGGGGACTCATTACCAAACAGCCATCTTCCATTTTCTGCGAATGGGTGGCCTTTGGACAAAATTCTTCTGTGAGCCTCAGTTTCCTGATTTATAAGAAAAGTTTTTGGTTTTTTCTTAAAAACTTTTTTCCTCCTCTTAGGATTGCTGAATGGCTTGAATTAAATAGTGTATATAAAGTAACATAGTGCCAGAAAAAGTAAATGCTATATTAGTCCCCTTCCCTTTTAAGAAAAAATTCTGTGGACAAGAAAGAATGAATGTTATACAGAGAATGAGACAGAGATAGACACTGAGAAAAATATAAACAGACACTCATAGAAATGCACATGAAGAGGGAGAAACAGACAAAGGAGAGAGTCAGAAGGAAACAGGGACAGATACAGAGACAGACAGGCAGAGAAAGAAAGAGAGACAGAGAAAGACAGGTTGTTTTAACTCATCCCTCCCACAGAAAGATATATCGGTATGTAGAAGTTTGTGTAGTGATTTAGAAGCCCTATGTGAAGAGCATAAGCGGCATATACTTTTCAAAGGTAACATTTATCCCATTTTACCCATGGCTTATAAAACCTCACTGGCTATGCAGAAAGCAGGTCTTTCCAGGGCACATTCATTTCATTGTGCAGCCCTCTTAGGAAGTCCTCTTAGGAAACCCTGCATCATGGAGGTGGTCTTTGGGTTCCCTAAAGTGTTTGCCATTTCCTGCTAAATTGAATTCTGGTGTATACAGCAAGGTCCCCCTCCAACAGCGATGTTCCTTGTCTTGTACAACTGCAAATCAAAATTGAGTCCAAAGTGTTACCAAGTTCCCTGAGCTTAGAGCTTGAAGTAACACTCCAGGCTGTCCTCCTCATTAATCACCCTTAGGGTGGTTTCTCTGATTTAACATGTATCTTTTATGCATGAGCAAAACAAGTAACTGAGAATGGAGGGAAATTGTTTAGCCAGCAGCACAGTGGCCAATATGTGGGAGTGAGAAATTATGCTCAGAAACGGTCAATGTCCTTTGGGCTTTCTTGCTCCCATCTATAGCACTGAAAATTAAATATTAATGTTGGGAAAACTCATTATTTTTACCACTGAGAAGTTGTTAGGGTCCTCAGTGAAATCTGGGTCACTGGTTCTGGGAAGCTCAGCACACAGTGGGAGGTTTTGCCTTTATAAAAATTTGTATACCATTTTTATCCTAATCATAAAAAATACACGTTACAAAAAGTTGGAAAAGAATGGTTAGAAAATTAACTTCACTTCATCATCATAACACTTGAAAATAACCTCACTTAATATTTGGTTGTATTTCCTTCCAGATATTTTTTCCTTCTCAAAATTAGGATCATATTTTATATACTTTTTTATATCCTGATTTTTTTCAGATAGTATTTTTTGGTGAGGATTTTTCTGTCTTTACATAATCTTCAAAAAAATTATTTAATATTTCTTAGTGTGAGTGTTCCATAATATATTTAGCTAATGCTGTATTGTTCAAAATCCTGTTATTTGTAAGTTTACTAATAAGTGTGTAGTCAGCAGCTATTTACATAAATCTTTGTCTTCCTTGGCTCATGGTAACTCCCCTAGAGGATCCACTTATCTTTCCTTTAAAGAAGCCCAGATCATCAGATAATCTACGTAGATCTGTAACCCAGTTTTACACCATATTCCAGTTCATCTCACATAGGGGTGTGGACAGAATTTATTTTAATTTCTCTGAATGTTCTGTGAGAGTTAGGCTGCTGGTCTACCTAGAATGCATAAAAAACCCTTAGGTTTAGGACAAAAAGGAACCTACATTAACTTAAAGATGCTTTATTTACAGAAAAAAAATAGTTATATTCTATTTACCTATTTTAAAATTTTCATTTTACATTTAACTTTTAAATCTATCCAGGATGTATATTATGACAAAAATAATAATTTTTGTTACAATTAGCCAATTTTCTTAGTAATTGTTAAATAGTCCACTTCTTTGCCATAGATTTTGATATTTACACTGTTATATCTTATATAAAAATATGTTAGGGAATATTTCAGCATCATCAATGCTATTTAATTGATCTGTCAATTACTTATCAATACATCATCATATTAGTTATTATAACTTTATAAAGTTTCGATATCTCTACAAGTAAGTCCCTAGAATTTTCTTTTTTAAAACCTTGTTTGTTCTTCCACGTAGTTTTGGAAACAGTTTTAAGTTACTGAAGAATTCCTTAATGTTACTGAATTAGGATTTCATTAAAGCTACATCTATTTAAGAATTGACGCCTACTTGGTCTATCACTTTTGAACTATGAAGATTCTCATTGATCTGTATCTTACTGATTTATCTATCTTACTCTTCCCTTCTGAGGTTGTTTTTTTCTAGCTAATTTTTAAAAACACATTTACAGTTACCTAATAACTTGTTTGTTTACAACTGTACCTATTTTTCCTTGCCTATTTTAAAATCATGGCTTCTTTTAAGCATACTGAAAAAACTACTGAGAATATGTGAAATACTAATAACTCATCATTCTAAAATAGCAAACATTAACATTTTGCCATATTTGTTTCTATTTTCAAATAAATAAAATTTTAGTAATCTGTGTATCTTTTCCCAGTTATATTCCCCATTCTCTCCCTTCCTCTCAAGATAGATAACCAGTTTCTCCAAGTTAATATGTGTCCATGGTTTTATAACTTTACCACATATGCATGCATGCATAAAATTTATATTTTGAGAGTTTTAAAATATGCATATTATAAATGTCATATAAAATATATATACATTTAATATTATCACTGTTCTATTGTTTACTAGCTACTGTTGTTAATGTCTTACAGTGCCTAATTTGTAAATTAAACTTTATCATAAGTATCTACGTATAGAGGGAAAAAAACAGTATAAATAGTCACCAGCTATCTGAGACTTCAGACATCCACTGAGGTTCTTGGAACATAATCCCCTGCAGAGAAGGCAGGAATACTGTAACACAAAAGAGAGTTGATGTGAATTTAATGAGTCAATACATATATAAAATGCTTAAAACAGTGCCTTCCTATAAAATCTATTTAAATGTCAGCTATTATTATTTCTTCTCTTGGCTAACTTTTGGCTGCTAAGAAAACCTTGGAATCCAACTCAAGTCCAAGACCTAATGCCAGCCCACCCTTGGTCCCTGTGGTGACACTTTCACACATTGTACACTCACCAAGACCAGCATCTATTCATTGAACACCATAGTAAGCGTACACATAGTGAGTGACACAAAAACTCAGTTAAGGTCAATACTGGTGTATTTCTTGCACACTTCTGTCATCTTCCTATCCTATCTTTTTGACCTTGAAAATTAGAGCACAACATTTGCATCAGCAGCATGTGGAATGTTTTCTGTGTCTGGTTTTGCCTACCTTTTGAAATTCATAATTACGTGATCCTGCCTGTTCCAAAGGAAGAGGAATTGTAGCACTGTAGAGCATTAGCCTAATGATGGAATTGCTTACTTTCTAAACAAAACATAATCTGAGAAAACTGGCCACCATGATGAAAGCACTTTATTGACAGATTTATATATAATCTATAGTGTATTTTTCACTTTTGTGCTTGGTAATTTTTTCTTTTCTGAAAGTTAAGGATGCTGTGGCTCTTACAAATGACATCTACCTCACCTGTGATTTTAAAAAGTATAAGGGTTTTTTCTTTTCATTTCTTGCTTTTGTAATCATTTGCTGGTATGTAACATTTATAACAAAAATATGGTGTTCTTGGCATTCCCAGAAATTTGAGAAAACCTATTGTTTGAGGGGAAAAATGCCTATTTTGAAGTGCATTTTCCTTTGTTCCTTGAAAGATTAACTTTTAGAGGGGGATCTCAAGGAAAGCAGTTCCTATTGGTTCATTCTTTTCATTTGTAATAATCTGTCTTTGATGTACAAAGTGAGTAGATCTTGAGGTTATGTGGTAGAGTGCTGGAGGTGAATAATGGAAGAACAAAAGGTGCTTACTGTAACTTGTGACCCACGAGCTTGCCAAACTGTTCTTCCACTCAGTTTTCCTAGACAGGGTGCACATCCTCCTCTAGAGTCACTTTTCTATAAGCCAACAAGACAGAATCTCATTGTTACAGATTTCTTTGGTAGAATGACTGCATGTGATATTAAAAAACTTTGGATTTTGCTGACTACTGAACTAATTATCCTAAATAACTGAATTCAGATGTTCTGTTTAGCTGACAACTAATTCTTCCTTTTACAACTTTTTTTTAACTTTTTTTTTAAGTTCAAGGGTACATGTGCAGGTTTGTTACATAGGTAAACTTGTGTCAAGAGGGCTTGTTGTACAGATTATTTCATCACCCAGGTGGTAAGCCTAGAACTCATTTGTTGTTTTTCCTGATCCTCTCCCTTTTCCCCACCCTCCATCCTCCTATAGGCCCCAGTGCATGTTGTTCCCCTCTATTTGTCCATGTGCTCTCATCATTTAGCTCCCACTTGTGAAAACGTGGTATTTGGTGTTCTGGTCCTATTACTAAGGATAATGGCCTTCAGCTCCTTTTAAAATCCTTTTGTATGTAGTTGATAGAGCACCAATTTGGTCACCAGAAGCTCTCATAGTGTTGGCTCCTACCGTTAACTCTTCTGAAAGTTTTTATTCCTCTAGGATTCTGTTTCCCCATCTGATAAATAAGGGGGGCATAAAACACTGTCTTAAATCTCCCTTTCACATGTATAATTCTATGTTGTATTTTCATTTTTCTGAACATGCTATTTCATATTTAGGGGAAAATTAAATGTAATTAAATAACTTCTATATATGATAATTATAACTTATTATATTCAATATTTTGTAATACAACTCATTCCGGCAGCTATTCTCACTGTATAGAACAGAATTGAAGACAGCATAGGGAGTCGTGTTGAATATTTGCTGTTGAAGAAAAGTTATTCAGGGAAGAAGGAGCCATTCTCCATACCTTCTACCACTCAGCCTTTAATTCCTCTAATAAGCTTATTTTCTTGACATTTGCCTCTTTTTATCTAGCATTTAAATACAAGGAAAGGGGCCAGGTGCGGTGGCTCACATCTGTAACCCCAGCACTTTGGGAGGCCAAGGCGGGAGGATCACCTGAGGTGAGGAGTTTGAGACCAGTCTGGCCAACATGGCAAAACTCTGTCTCTACTAAAAATATGAAAAATTAGCCAGGTGTGGTGGCACACGCCTATAATCCCAGCTACTCAGGAGGCTGAGGCAAGAGAATCACTTGAATCCAGGAGGCGGAGGTTGCAGTGAGACGACATCAGGCCACTGCCCTCCAGCCTTGATGACAAAGCAAGACTTTGTCTCAAAAATAATTAATTAATTAATTAATTAAATACAAGAAAAGATATCTGGGTCATCAGGTTTCTAGTAATTGTGTCTTCTGTAGCCAATTGAGTTGTTTGTATTGACTTATTGGCTGGCAAATGGTGAGTAAGAAAGCAGGGGAAAGAGATAGGTTGTAGGAGGATTGAAAGCAGGTGCACATTCTTGATTTCATTTAGACAACAGACACACAAGACAAAATATGGGTCAGTATGTGGATGATCTGGTAGAAACCTAAGTGCCCTACAACCAGAGTCTTCAAAATGGCTAAAGCTGCGTGTGGAAAAGACTGCTAAGTGTAGAGATGATCACATAATTTATCATCTAAACTGGGACATCTTTGAGACCCCATTTTATAACAATATTGGGACAACAAATGCAAATAGAATATTCTAGACAAATTAGAAGTTATAACCACTCTGGCTGCATGTTCTCCAAAAAATATTTACTCCTCTTCTTGGGCCATTTTAATGGAGTGGAAAACTTTCAAATTCTCTTCAGTATCATTGTGTGTGAGGGATTCTACAAGACTTCCCTCAGTTCTGTCCAATCCAACACCACTGTGTAGTCCACAGCTGGACTACATTTCCCTAGCCTCCTTTTACATTTAGTTGTATTAAAGAGGCTAAGTTCTAGTCAATGAAATGTGGGCAGAAGTAGTGAATATTATTTCTAGGTTTAAGCCAGGAAAACAACTTTTGAGAAATCCTCCACGCTTTTTTCCATTCTGGCTTGACCTACACAGCATAGTGGCCTTTGAAGTCTTGTATTGCAGATAGCAGAGCCACAGGACAGAAGAAACCTGGGCCCTGACTTGGAGAGCTATATGCCAATCAGGAAAACCAGTTTGGAAATTTATATGTATGAGAAATAAACTGGTACTATGCCATTGAGATTTTAGAGTTTGCCTGTTATCGCAGGTAAACTAGCATTGTCAACACTATCATTATCTTAATTTGTATATTGCATACATTTTAGCCTAGAATATATTAAAGACATCCCCTTATTTCTCATTGCACTGTAAACCACTCCAAAATAAAGACCTAGAATGAGTATTCAAACATAATGAGTATGTTCTAAATATTAATATTTTCTGGATTTGATTGAATTGAATCATATTGAATTGGACTGAAATGAAATGAATTGTATACAATATGGTAAGAAACTTCAGAGATTATAATAAAGCTTTCTTTTATCTGGAGAAACCATGGAAGGTTTTTAGAAGGTAGTGTTTGAGCAGACACTTGAAATATTGGTTTACTTTGGATATACAGTAAAGAATATGATATTCCAGTAAAAGTAAATAGTGTGAGCACATGGCAAACATCACCAAGAGCAGATAGTTCAGTCTGACTAGGGTTGGTCAGTGAGAAACAAATGTCTAAATTTACTTCAGTCCAAATACATTTACAGGACACCTATTCTGACAGGAGGACAATCTCATGAAGAGGTGATTTAAGAAAAATATATATGATAAGTAAATGTATATAATAAATGCCATGAGAGCACAGAGAAAAGATGCCCAAAGAAGATAGGATGAGTTTTGGAAAACAGGTAAGTTAACCACACCATACAGTTTGTTGAAAGTTTCATTGGAACACTTGCACATTATTGTGTAACCAATAGGGAGTCATTGAAGGGCTTTGTGGAGAGCCTTGAAAGATGGTCAATGAGTTTGGACCCGGCTTTGTAAATAGTTGGTAAATGAGCTTCATAGGAAGACTCTGTGCATGTCTTTCACTGCCCCTCAAAAGTGAAAGACAACATGGACACAGTGCTGCTGTAAACAGGAAACATAATCATACAGGAAGTGTGAAGACCACAGCAGGGAGCATGGATGGACACAGGAGTCCAGTTATTAGGCCACTATAATTGGCCATTTAAGCAATCACTGAGGGCCTTTGTCTAGGATCTGTGTCTAGGCCATAGAAATGTGAAGGAAAGAATGGATTAGAGCTATAGCAGAAGTAGAGTCAATGTCTTCACTCCATGGGTATTGAAGGCAAGTGTGTATCAGCTAGGATTAGTTTCAGCTATGAGTGATGGATAAGTCTAAATAAGATGGAGATTTATTTATATCTTATAAATGTAGGCCATGCAGGGATCCCTTCTCTTTCTATCTTGATGCTGAAAATAAGGCATTTGCATGATGGTTCAGGATGGCTATTTGAAGTCTAGCTATGATGTCCACATCTCAGCTTGCTGGAAGAGGTGAGGAGAGGCATAGCATTTTCTTTTCACACTTCCTGGAACTCTTACACATTTTCTAACATCTCATTAACCAGAACTTATTCACATGTCCACACCTACCTACAAAGGAGATAGGGCTATATAGTCTGTATTCTGTGATGTCTTACTGAAACCAGAGTTTTCCTTGTTAAGGAAGAAGGGGAAATAAATATTGGGGGATTTAGTAGCACTATTTTTACCACAGGGGCAGAAGACAGTTGTGATCATGAGGTCCTGGAAAATAGCAATATTCTAATTAATAGGCTGCTGAAAAGCTTGCATGGAACTGGAATAAAAAATCCAGGTGGGGAATATAAATTTGAGAATCATCCTCATTGAAGTAGTAGCTGACATAGGGATGGTCCTCAAATCTCCTCAGATACAACTCTCCAGACAATTCAAGTTCTAAATTTTAGATTGGTCTTGGTTATTTTTATAATGAAACTCTAGTTTGGCTTGTGTGGAAAGCCCAGATATGGTCATAATTCACTGGCTCTACTACTTATAAGTATGTGACAGCACCTGTCATATAGTGCATGCTCAGCAAATGCTGTGTGGATCAGAATTGGAATGAAGGACAAAAATATGTTGAGCTATGATGTATATAAAAAATAAATCTGCCCTGGCCTTTTCCTATGGTTTGCATGTGGCTTTATGTCCCACCATGGCAAATTGACTTAATAGGTCATTTCGCCTACTTTTCTACCGGGCATTGGGCTTTATCTGGGCTTTGTCCCAGCAAAGACCACATGTTTCCTGCATGAGTTCTCTGAATCAGTTGTTTTCCTGCTGCAAATCTTATATTCTGTTCCCCAAGTTTCTTCAGTGACTGTACTTTGACTCACAAATGGCGTGAATGTCCTCAGAGGCTCCTGAAGTCTTTTTTCAGTCAGGGAGGGCTATCTTTTTTCTTCCACAAGTTGGCTCATACTTTAGAGGAGTTTTCTTGGTAATTAAAAATAGACTAGCATTCAATCTAGCAATCACAGTATTGGGTATCTACTCTAAAAAAATCATTACATCAGAAAGATAACTGCATTCATATGTTTATAGCAGTACTGTTCACAATAGCAAAGATATGGAATCAACATAAGTCTCTATCAATGGGTAAGTGCATAAAGAAAATGGGGTATATCCATACCATGGAATACTACTCAGCCATAAAAAAGAATGAAATCACGTATTTTGTGGCGACATGGATGGAACTGAAGACCGTTCACTTAAGTGAAGTAACTCAGAAACAGAAAGTCAAATATCACATATACTTATAAGTGAGAGCTATAAGCTATAATAATGTGTACACATGGAGATAGTGGAATAATAGACATTGGAGACTTAGAAGAGTGGGAGAATGAGGGGGATGAGGGATGGGAAATTCCTTAAGGAGTGTAATATACCCATTAAGGTGAGGGTTACACTAAAAGCCTAGACTTCACCACTAAGCAATATATCTGTATTTTAAAAACTGCATTTGTACTTTTTAAATTTATACAAATAAACATTTTTTAAAAAGAGATGAAATAGTTTGCCCAAAGTGACACAATTAGTAGTAAATTTGTGATTTAACCCCAGGGTGCCATGTATTTCCCATCATTTCCCACTGCCTCCCAAACCAACAATTCTGCTGGATTCCTTTCTTTTCATTGCATTTAGCCTTGCTGAATTCAAGCTTAAGAGAGATACAAGGAGATTTTAGTCTCATTCAGAGATTTCAGCTGTGATAGAAAGTTTTATGTGACATGAGATTAACCCCGCAATTGACTAACCCATTGATTTTAGGAATTACCAATAGTTTCTTTCCAATTGTAGTTTAAAAATGGATTTATTGTATCAGTATGCTCCTAGCATTCTGAATATAGCACGTACACATTTTCCTTATTGCTATGATTTATGGGAGGCTGCATGAACCTGGGCATGGACTTGAATTCTTGGGATCTGAAGTTTCATCCATCTGTTTAAAAACATAAATACACTCTACTACAAAAAGGAGCTACAATATTTACAGATAAATAATAGTATTCCAAACAGATAAATAATAGTAAAAATATGGAATAGATTTCTATGAAATGTCCATCTCATGAGCTCATGACAGAACAGATTCATTCATTAGAGTAATGATGCTTCTTAAGTTGCCTATTTGTCAGAAGTCAAAATTATATTTAAATGGTTAACATTATTTTATTATGTAGTTATCCTGAAAGTACCACCAGAATTTTCCTTTGAGAAATAATAATTTATACTTTTGTGACAATGCAGATTGTTATAATATTTTTTACAAAGTTACTTAACATATATACTTCTGTCCCTTGACTCTGATTTTGGCTCACTGTGCTAAAGAAAGGTCTAAAAGAGGACGAGCGAGGGAAGCTTTGTACCTGAGTAGGTTAAGTGCAGTATTCAAACAACTAGATAACCAATAGGGAAGGAATAATTGGTAAATTATGGCATATCTACTAAAAGAACTAGTATCTGTACATTAAAAATAAGAATGAAAAAACAAGACGTAATGTTTGGTGAAAGAAGCAAAATTATAGCTATCCTCTTAAAATTACAGAGATTAGAGTTAATCTTTTTGTCCCTTTTCTTTTGTGTTCCACTATTATTGAGTTACACTCTTCTTTGAATTCTAAGGACCTTTTATCATTAAACTTATTCCAAGGAAATAATAGAGGGTAGTCATCAGAGTGAATATTTCTATAAAACTTGTAAATAACATTTATAAATGGAGGTTCACATGTCATTCTCCCTTTCCTAGATTTATTAAGCAAATAATTGTTGAACACTGTGCCAGTGTACCTATGACATGTGTTGCATTATGGAAGACAAAGCACAACATTTTTACCCTTGAGACAGCATTAATTTAGTCAGGGAGAGAGGAGTAATAGCAAAATATATATTAAAAATATACAAAGAAAGTGTTGCAGCCATGAGGAGACTGAAGATGCTCCCAAACTACTCCCTCAGTCTCCCTCGTCATCTCAGTAACTGTCAACATCTAGTCACTCAGACTAAAAAGGGTGGGAGTTTTCCTTGAGGTGTGGTCTTCAACTTCTCTCATCCAGTTCATTACCAAGTCTTATCCATGCTTCATCTAAATCTTATGATCTGTTTTCACCAGCACTGCCCTAGTTGAAGCCACCACCACCTTTCTCTTGGGCCACTACTTAAATTGTCCGGCCTCATTTTTAGCCTCTCTCTCCCCTCTATCTACTATTATCACACCTATTGGCCACTTTTAGTTTTCTTAAAGAAGCCAAACTTATTTCTGCCAACTTTCAGTCTTTGAATCCACCTGAAATACTACCACTGTTGATCTTCATGAAACCAGATTTTTTTATTTAAATCTCTGATTTAGTGTCATAATTTCAGAGACCATCACGTCATACAATCTAATATCTTCTTCTAGTCACTTTACTACCTCACCCTCTATATTACAGAGTACTTTTCTCCAATTTTTCTTATATATTTGAATTAGTTCTTTCCTTTTCTCTGTCTCCCTCCTGGAGAATGTATTAGGTTTATGCAAAAGTAATTGTGGTTTTGCCATTACTTAACAGCAAACCCACAACTACTTTTGCACCCACCTAATAACTTCATGGAAAACAGGAACTTTGTACCCTCAATGCTTAGAACACTTACTGAAAATCATAGGTACTCACTAGATGTTTCTTGAATTAATAAGAATGGCAAATGAGGAATAGACACTAAAGTTCTGAAATTCAGGGAAGTGAGGGATTACAGTAGAGTTGGAATGATCAGTACACCTTTCTTGAAAGGAGTGTGAATTGGAGAGGCTTTGAGAATTGAGTAAGACCAGGTCAAGAAAAAGTAGACAAAGAGGGAATTTCAGGGGGGAAAAGGGCAGAGTGAAGGTGTGGAGAGAGCAATAAACGTGCTATGCTTGGGGACAGCAGGAAGAATGACTCTTGTAATTTTTATGATAAATGATATTAAATGTGTGGTAAACCCAAATTGCAGAAATTCTAGAATACTAGGCTGAGAATTAGCCATAATAGGGACTTTCCTCTTGATGATTTTCAACTCTAGTTACCTTTGAGCTTCTCTCTGTTTATTTATTTTTTATTTTTTTAACTTTTATTTATTTTTATTTATTTATTTATTTTTGAGACGGAGTCTCGCTCTGTTGCCCAGGCTGGAGTGCAGTGGTGCGATCTCGGCTCACTGCAAGCTCTGCCTCTCGGGTTCACGCCATTCTCCTGCCTCAGCCTCCAGAGTAGCTGGGACTACAGGTGCCGGCCACCACGCCCGGCTAATTTTTTGTATTTTTAGTAGAGACGGGGTTTCGCCGTGTTAGCCAGGATGGTCTCTATCTCCTGACCTCATGATCTGCCCGCCTTGGCCTCCCAAAGTGCTGGGATCAGTGGCGTGAGCCACTGCGTCTGGCCTTGAGCTTCTTAACAATAGTATCATGCTAAGCTTTTTAGATGAAAGTAATACAGGCTACCCACTCAATATTTTTTTCTTATCTCCCAACACAAATATAATTTTGTCAGCTTGCTTAGGTCTGGTCCAACATGCAAGGTGATTCTAGGTCATATCCATCTTCTCTGCTTGGAAATAGTCACTTTGTCGTCCATTAGCCAGTTCAAGTCTCAATGATCTGAGTGTCCTGTCTAGTTTGTATGGTAAGTGGGGTTTTCACATAGGATGGAGAGATAGAAATGAGTTTCATCCTGTCTCGCGAACTCAGGAAAAGCAAAGAATGACAGAGATGTAAATAGTTCCAGGTATGACACATCTTCCCCTTTGCTTTTAAATGAAACACATTGTGCTAAATAAAAGTAGGTTTGCTAAGCCTTTGATTTCCCTAGGCAGGGTGTCAGCTCCTGGTACTCTTCCATCTGTCAAGCAGGTGTGGGCCTGTCAACCAACTTGAAACCACTTTTGTCCACATTCCCACTGGCCACAAATACAGGCGTCACACCCACAAGTCTTTGGATATAGACTAAAACCTCCCAAGGATTGTGTGAGCTGGACTGCAAGTTGATATAATATACAACTTCACTACCACATTTATCAGGCATTCACCCAATATTTTTCTGGCACTTATTATGTACTAAGCTTTTGCATAAATAATGGATGGATTTATTTATTTATTTATTTATTTTGAGACAGAGTCTCACTCTGTTGCCCAGGCTGTAGTGCAGTGGCACGTTCTCTGCTCACTGTAACCTCTGTCTCCCGGGTTGAAGCGATTCTCCTGCCTCAGCCTCCCAAGTAGCTGGGATTACAGGCATGTGCTACCACACCTTGCTAATTTTTGTTTTTGTTTTTGTTTTGAGACGGAATCTCGCTCTATCACCCAGGCTGGAGTGCAGTGGTGCGATCTCTGCTCACTGCAAACTCCGCCTCCCAGGTGCATGCCATTCTCCTCCTTCAGCCTCCCGAGTAGCTGGGACTACAGGTGCCTGTCACCGCGCCTGGCTAATTTTTTATATTTTTAGTACAGACAGGGTTTCACCGTGTTAGCCAGGATGATCTCGATCTCCTGACCTCGTGATCTGCCCACCTCAGCCTCCCAGAGTGCTGGGATTACAGGCGTGAGCCACCGCGCCTGGCCAAATAATGGAATTTTAAAATAAGATATGTTCTCTGACCTCAGGAAGGTTACGGTTAGGTGGAAAAGAATGATATGGAAACAGATAGTGTGAGGTACTACCTAAATGTTCGAATGTAGGACCACACATAATACAGAGAGTGCACAGAAGAAAAATACCTTCCGGGTGTTGTAAAAGTCAAGCACCTGAGGAAGGGCATTATCCCCATTAGTCCGGTGAGTGCCATGCAGCTCAGTGGGGCAGTCATTTATGTTTCTTCTGATGATCCATGCACTTCTCAATGTTCTTGCTTCCCACTTAGAACACAGAATTGGCCATGCAAGGAAAGACAGTGATGTCATGGATATGCATCCAATATTAGAAGTACTTTTTTACCTTCCAACTTATGGTGTTTCCTGGTTAATAGACTTGGTACCTTCTTCCTTGAATTACCTCCTCCGGTGGAGAAATGCAGTTTCTGAGGGAAACAGCTGTTCAGGGCTTCTACCATTACATTAAAATGAAGTAACCAAAGCAGCGTATGTACTCTAACTGCCTCTCCTCTATATCTGGCTCCTTTTTTGCTAGTTGTAGACCACTTGGCACAGGTATAATTGTGCTTGGAAGCTCATTTTTGCAATGTGTGTGCTTATGGTTTGGTATGTTTTGACTGATGGTGGAGTTTTATTAAGCAACATCCCTTCCCCAACTGGATCCCTTTGTGAGGGCTTTTCTGTTCCCTATTGCACCATTTCCTTCCCCACCTCAACTATGCTGTCTCAGATGTTGCTTTTAAGTCTTGTTTCCCACCAGGTCAAGAGACCACTGTAATTTCCAAATGGAGGTATTTCGCAGTTATGTTTTCTCTGAACCTAAGTTAGTTAAATTAGTTGACTTGGAGCAGTAAGCCCTGTTAATGATAGGGATTTACTCACAGGCCAGATCACATCATCTTTGGGAAGTTTTAGTCTGGATCCAAAGACTTGTTGGTGTGATGCCTATATTTGTGGTCAGTGGGAATATGAACATAATTTTTTAAGTTGGTTGGCAGGCCCATACTTGCTTGAGAGTTTATGGACTTGTGGGAAGAATAAAAGGGGATCAAGATATTGTTCAGGTCTTTATTGACTGGTTTGAAAAACCCAGCATGGGTTGTAGGCCTTGTTTATATAAAGCTCCACCAGCTTTGGTGGTTTAGCCCAATGGAAATTGGGTGGAGAGAGGGAAATATTCAATTTTATATAGATGCTGGTGACCAATTTCAGATCTGGAAAAGATTTAGTATGATAAATACCTTCTGCAGTACATATTGATCAGATACCAGGCACATGTAATTCGAAACCCATATATTTCAACATTCTGATTTTTTTTTGTAAAGTAGCTCACTTCTGAACATTTAAGTAAGAAACAGAACTGGATAACAAAAATCTTTTAGATCCAAGACAGGACTGAGCAAACTGTGGCCTACAGATCAAACCCAGCTCTCTGTTTTCGTAAATAAAATTGTACTGGCACACAGCTACACCCCTGTATATTGTTTACAGCTGCTTTTGTGCTACAATGGCAAAGTGGAGCAGCTGGCACAGAAATAGTATGGGCTTCAAAGCCTAAAATATGTATTATGTCGCCCTTTATAGAAAAAGTTGCTGACCTCTGTTTTAAGACCCTAACTTCTTATAAGTGAGGTTCCCTTCTCTGTGCAAGAAGGGATCACCAAAAGCCTCTGTTCCATCCAGAAAGTTGCAAAACACTTTGCTCTTTCTTCATCCCCAACGATGGCTTCTTCCGCTATCCCATTCATTCAGAAGTAGAATTATGTAAGATAATTCTGTTCATTTGTATAAGAAGCCATTGGAGCAATGAACATTGTCTCTCAAAATCCTGAGATTCAGAGTTTCCTTTGGAAAATCATCAGTTCTCAAACTGCCACAGTGAAAAATAAACCGAGAATAAAATTGAAATAGATTTTTCCTTGCTATGTATATCTTTTCCTCTGGCAGTGATGACAATTTTTATTGTCAACACAATTTTTTTAATTAGACACCTGGATTTTTCCCAGGGGCTGGTTGCACATTAAAAAATTCTGATCCATACCTAGGCAAAGAGGAGCATAGAATGCTGTAAAAGCTCAGGCAGCTCTCTGTTCACCTGTTTGCTCTGAGGAATTCTCAATCAGCTCTTCACTCACTTCAAATCACATGTAAACAACAACAACAAGATGACTACCAAGGATCTGGTGGGAGGCATTAAAATAAGAATCCTGTATTTCTCTAGGAGATCCATCTATAATAAACTTCTTGCAGTACTGTGGCAGAACTTTAAATGAGGTACCTTTTTAAATGTGCCATCCTGTCTTTCTAAATTACCAAACAGTATGAGGCCAGCCTGAGCATCCAAGGGAATTTGAAAACATTACATAAATCATCTTTATTTTCTTCAGTTCTAGTCTGCAGCCATTAAATTTTGTAATTGATAGACATCAAATGGGCTCTTCCGGCTGACTGATTTTTGGAGAGTGAATTTGGTTCTTCACAATGCACATCAAAGACAGCTAACAGGAGCTCTGCAGTTCTACTATTACAATAGGCTTTATTCAGATGGTCTGATTGTCTTATTACCTGCTAAAATCTTACATAGTTCTGCTTCTGAATGGATGTGATAGCTAAAGAAGCAATGATTGGAGATGAAGAAAGAGCAAAGTGTTTTGCAACTTTCTGGATGGAACAGAAGCTTTTGGTGAGAATCTTGTCAGTTCCAAAACTCTTACTTACCCAGGGGCTTCTTTCTTCTTCCTTCTAGACAGATGTTTCTTAAATTGATATTTCAGTTTGACTGATAGGTTGTCCTTATAGGGGAGTGTGGGAGATATGCACATGTAAGAGAGAGAGATAAAAAGAGGGACTAGGAATGCATCTAAAAATCTGAGAACCTAGTCATCTTACTCAGGTTTTATTAGAGTTAGCTTTCCCTTTTTTGCCATCTTGACAACACGCATCTATGCTTTCTCTTTTTTCCTTACTGCTTTATCCCTTGTAGAAATGAAAGTTTCTTAATGATATGGTCAAATGGCAGGAAAGAGTAGAAAAAATATTTGAACGTATAATGGAGTGGCAAATGTATTCGGTATGACACTACAATTCAGATATATGGGGAAAGATGTATCTTTTGTCTACTTAGACAAAGTACTATCCTCTGATTAGTGTTCAACATAATGTTTCATTTTATCCTCTCTTAGCACATGTAAGTATTCTAAATAGCACCTTTAGGTCAGTGACTGTCACTAGAGATGTCACTGTTTCTGGGGGAATATTTTGGAAATGGGTGAGGGCAATTGAGATTGTTATAATGAAAGAGTGGCAATTAGCACCAACTAAAGGGGGACAGAGATGCTATGCTCTGCAACATATTAGATAGTTAGAAACAGTGATAAATTATCCCATGTCCCAACAGACATTCAAGTGAGTGGAAAAACTGTTTTATTTATTTGACCCTCCAGTCAAACTCCATTTTGCATATGCACACAAAGCATGTCTTAACAAAGTTTTATTACACCTGGTTCTTTAGCAATGCAAAGATCATGTAAATCAAGAGAAGGTGGTACTTAATTGTGTTCTAATCTTTCCCAAGAGTTCACTATTTTGGAAAACCACATACTATTGAGAGCAATGCCACTTGTGGATTCTGGAATCTCTAATATAATACAAAGTTGTTACTTTTGTCTGTGTTAATCAAGCATCCAACTTCTTCATTTTATCTTCTAGTGCACCATGCCCGAGTATTTACATATTGAAATATATAATGTCTTGTTTTACATTATGTTCCTTGTATTTCCCCCTTGTATTATAGTGAAAGCACTATATTAATTATATTGATTGTTTTTCTTTTTGAAATTATGTATGTAAATTAGCACGCAACAAATATTTTCATAAAGAGCCATGGAGGAAACATTTTAGGCTTTGTAGGCCAAATGGTCTCTGTCATAACTATTCCACTCTGCCATTGTAGTGAGAAAGCAACTCTAGAGAATATGTAATAAATATGTGTGGCTATTTGGCAATAAAACATTATGGACACGAAATTTGAATGTAATATAATTTTAACATGTCAAAACATTTTTTTCAACTCATTTTTTTTCAACCATTTAAAAATGTAATTCATTTTTAGCTCTTGGGTAGTACAGAAACAGGCAATGGGCCATGTTTGGCTAGCAGGCACAAGTTTTCCAATCTCTGTTCTAGTGTATCATACTCAAGCATTTTCACATCGAAATATATATTATTATAAATTACATTTCTTTTATTTATAGTTAAAGCACTACATTAAATTTTTAAAGTGATGTGTAAATACTGTAAAAATATTTTTGTAAAACAATTAGGTAAAAAGCTTAATGTAAAACAAAAATTGAGTGCTAAGTGGATATTTATTTGCAGTAATGAAACACATGTAAGATAATGCAGCTTCCCCAATGACTGTCTCGTAGAATAAAGAGAGAAGGCTGGATTTATGGTTTAAATTGTTTGATGACAGTCAGCAATCCTGACTGGATAAAACTTGGTGTGAGTTTTTATAAAACTCTGAAGTTTTTGCCTGTGATAAGGAAAACCAGTCCTGGCTTATCTCTGATGCTAAGCTGTTAGGTGATGTTTATAGTCCAATACTTTCAAGATCTTAGAAATGTGCATTTTTCCCAGGCTTTAGACATTTTACATGTCTAGCAGAGCTAGGCTGAAGTTTAGTGAATTATCAGGGTTGGGGTTTGGTTTTCTTGTTGTTGTTTTTTAGTAGGTTGTACTGTCTGTGAATTTTATTTAATTATACTCAAGGTGAGCATTACAAAGTAGTTGTTTCATAAGAGGGCCATTAGATATCTGATCTTACAGGTTTCTAAGCCTTTGGGATTCTCCCCTGGCTCCTATGATGACTGTCTAATGAATTGGAGGAGAAGGAGGGTGAGTCAGGCAATACCAAGACCCAGAGGAAGAATCAGAACCCTTTCTGAACCCTAGAGAAATGTTCTTTGTCTACCCACTTGGTGAATTTTGCAGCCATAACCAAACCTTGATTTGGTTTCTTGACTTGGTCGGGCCTAAAGACCTCTTGGCTGACTTCAAATCTCCCTGTCTTTCCCTGGTGCTACAAATTCTCAGTCCCAATTGAATCTTCCGTCTGACTCCCTGGTTGGACAGAATCTTTCCGGCTTCTGCTTTGAGGTCACTTCTTCCTTTGCCTGCTGTCCCAGAGCAGATGCGCTGGCTTCCAACTCAGCTGACCTCAGGATCTTCCTCAAGGGCTATGGAAACGTCCGAACTCTATCCACACCACAGGTGCAATAAGAATACCAGGAAATCCAGTATACTTTGGTGTGTCCATGCCCGAGATTTGTGCTGGGCAAATTTAAGGCGTTATTTTTTCCAGAGTCTTAAATAAGCTCTTTGTCTCTCTTCTATTTGTTTTTAAAGTCCCCTAAGCCCACTGTCAGTTCCAGAAGGAGTGGGCTTCAGTTTCACTCATCCTATGTCAGAAAATATCCTTCAACCACAAAGATACAAGCCTCAGGGCTCTTAATATCATAGGAAGAAAAAGTATCTTCACTATACTGTAAGAAGAGACTTGAAGCTAAACAGTCCAAGCTTATCTGGAAGCTGGAGAAATCTAGTAAATCTTCTCTCTATACAAAGCCTTGCATTCAAATCCATTGTCTTATACCCATTCTTTCTAACTCAGAATGATGAGTCTTTTCCCTAGAACTTTGAAGAGGAAGGCTGGGGAAAAAAAAACCCCACAAGATTTAAAGAAGAAAAGAAAAAAGTGAAGGTTTAACATTAGCATTAATAGCAGCCAAACTACAAATATGATTGATTCACTTATTTTCTTCCAATGTGTCTGGGAATTGAAATATGAATGTAGTTTAATAAAGGGATAAGCATAAATTTATGTATTATGTATACTTTGGGGTTTGCATGCATGTGTAGTGGCATTGCCCCAATTCACTTGTCAACTGTCATGAATTCAAGGGTTTTCCTGAGGTCATGTCAGCATGAGCTTACAGATCTCCATGATATTTTCCAATATCTTGAGCCCTCTGCCCTTTTTGCCTGTGATGTCAAAAACCTCCACCACAGTTATTTATATTCTTGTTTTCATTTTCCTGGGACCTAAGGAAAGCTGGCTGGGTATACCTTTCAGCCTTCTAGACTGGCTCCTTCAGCAAACTTCAATCTCTCCCAAAACAAGGGTTCCATGGACATACATGGATGGGATCTGCCTCCTCTCCTCAATTTCAGCAGGGGTGCTGTGTGTGTGTGTATGTGTGTGTGTGTGTGTGTGTATGGGAAAGATGACGAGAACAGGTAGCAGGGGACTTAAATACATAATTACTATCTCTTTAACATCAATTAAAATATCAGAGAACTTTCAATAAAAATTTTGTTATATTTACCCATCAATGATCTATTTGAAAAAAAAAGGGAAGGGAGAAGGAAGGTTCTGTTGTAGTATGACTTTGGGGTAGAAGAGGATTATTTTATGGATATTCACCCTTCTTACTTAGACAGCTGGGACACAGTGCTTTTCTACTATCATCTTAATCTCTCTTCTTTGCTTTTCCTTTAGCTCAACAGAATTCACCAAAAATCCATGAAGGCTGGTGGGCGTACAAGGAGGTGGTCCAGGGAAGCTTTGTTCCAGGTAAGTACACATTAATTATTTTATTTATTTATTAAAAACAATTAGAATGAAAGCTAGCATTATTTCCAGGATTTTACATTGCAAAAGGTGAGGCAGTCTAATTTATGTGTGCAATGAATACTCCATCAAGACAAAGTTTGTTAAGTAACAGGCAATTAGAGTACTTTTTTTTCCATCTGAGCCTGCAGTCTCAATGTCCTTCAATCTATAGGATGCCGTCAGGGGCAGGGGGATGGATGATTAAGGGCCGAAGCTCTGTCTGCTGACATTTGGTTAAGTGAGGAAGAGCCATTTCTTAACATTAATGAAACAGGAACTATGAAAAGACTGACCATGGCAATGGAGCTGCTAGAACACATGCTGTCACTTTAGCAGCATCCATGGCCAGGACTTAGCACATCGGGCCAAGTATCAGCTAAAAATACCAGGTGAAGTGGATCCTGTCAGCATGGGGGCAGAGGACAGAGAACTGAAGACAGATTAAAGCAAGCATTATATTATGACTTTAGTTCAGAAGCAAGGTGGAGGGTCCCTGTGTCTCCTCCCACTACTCTTACCCTCATTATGGTCCTCTTGCTTTTAATGGTCCTCTTGCTTTTGCTGCTTTAGTAAAGAGAGGCAAGAGAAAAAGCAAGCAAAAGGCGAGGATAGAAGGGAAAGCAGGTGACATACTTCAAAGTATTTTTAACTGCTCAGATGTGAGAATAAGAAATAAAGCTCTCAATAGGAGCCAGTGTGCAATCTCTACTCAGGCACTGAAAACAGAGGTCTGGAGATGTCAGCTGAGGTCTCTGTAGTTGGTGGCAAATAGAAAGAGCAGAGTCCCAGGTCACCTCATTCATTCTTGGCTTCTATGTCTTCTTTTCCTGTCCTTCTGTAGAGTTTATTACACCAGCTGTGCAGAGCTAAGCAAGTCACAAAACCCCTCTGAGCATCATTTTTCTCATTTGTATGATGGGGCAATTATAAGTACTCGTGAGGCTTTGCAGTAGAAGGAAAGCAGGCATGGTAAGGGAGAGTGGGTGACCCAGGAAAAAGCCAACTGGCTGCCAAATAGCCTCAGAAATGAATATTATTAACTTGATAAATTTACTATGGCACATCTAGTCTATGGCCCAGTGAACATAGAAACTGAACTTGATTAATTCATCTAGAAATGACCAGGTTTCTAATCATATAACAATTTCATTGGCACAAGCTATGTTCATGTGAAATAATATTGGCAAATGGCATTCAATACTTACAATTGAGGATGCCCTTTTAAAGAAATAGAATGTTTACATACTTTTTTCCTAGGAAATCTGTTATATTCAAGATATCTCAGAAGTTACATTTATAATTATATTATTGTACCTTGTGAGTATGGAATTAGAGAAATAAAGGGTATTCTCTCCAGGTAATAAGAAGTCTTGCTAAGTTAGTACAACCTGTAAAGAGAACATCCTCTGTAGTGATTGACATGCCCATGGGTAGAACTGGGTGGTCACTGCAAAATGTTTTGTGTCTGCCTCACATTTTTTGATGTTTTTTTCTCTGTTGTCACATTCTTTCTTTAGTGTGTTCAAGGCCCTATTTGAGTTGGTTTTTGCTTCTAAGACAACCACAGGAAATAATTTTTATTGTCCCCTTACATGTTGATATAAAATAACTTTTCCTTACTCCCAAATTTAATGGAGATAATATGTGTAAACCTTACTACGTGGGAAGCAGTAACATGTGCAAGTGTAATCATGGCCTCTGAAGTCAGACTTGATGGGACTTGAGTCTGGGTTCTGTGGTTTCTTGTTGGTAGGACTGTCAGCAAGTTACCTACCCACCTCAGCTCCCTGGGTTCTTCATCTGTAAAATGGAGATAAGAACTAAATCAGCCTTGTGAGGTTTGCTGAGGATTAAATTGCATAATGGAGGCAATGTGTGTATGGTAATGTCTGGTGCGTGTTGAGTCAGTATATGTCAATTGTTGTTGGTATCTGCTTGAGAAGAGGGAGACAATTACAAACTGGAAAGTGTAATAATGTGTGTAAGGGTTTCTCAAGATGCCTGAAACATGGGAGATGTTTGAATTTTTAAGGTCAAGGGTTTTTACACAGTGGACAACTAAAAGATGACTTCCTCGTCCTCTGAATTTAACAGGTCTTTTGTCTTTCTGGTAGAGAAGATTGGTATCTGATGATTCCACTTTCTAAACTTTTGGGAACTCCAACTCTGTTTAAAAGGATAAGAATCATGAGAATTTGTGGATTAAGCAACTGAACCTGGGGCTCTTAACATCTGACTCCAGATGACCTACTTTTTCTGAGTGGGTACTTGTGGCAAACAATGGACCCCTTACCTCTTATTACTTGACTATAAAGTTAAGAGTGTTCTTCAATTTGTTACTGAGATTTTTTTCAGGTTATGGATGTGTGAAATAGGAGAGAACTTGATAGGACTGAACTAGTTTTATCATCCCATAAGTTCCTCACTGAAGTGTCTAGAAATAATAGTCAGTTGGCATAACAGTTGTGAATCTGTGACTTCAACAAAGCTGTGGTGGATAAAAATATATGAGCTCTATAACAATGGTGAGTACAAGGTTAATTCAGCACGCAAATGCCCCACTTTGGTCAGTTCAATAGCATTTATGGAGTACCTACCTTGTGCTGAGCACCAAGTTTGGGTGGTTAATAAACAGGTAACTGATACATGATTCTTACTCAAAGGTGAGCCTATAGTCTAAAGGGGAAGATAAGCCATAAATCCATGACTCAGGGTAACAAGAGCTCCAACAGGGTTTATACATGTAAAGGAGGCAATGCAGTATTGGGATTCCGCCTGCCTAAGTGTTTAACAGATGTTGTTTACCTGCTCAAACCTATGCCTTCCTCTGACTTCACCCACAACTAGAGTCTGTCTTGCAGGTGGAGCCCTGACTATGCTTGCACATTCGCCCTCCATACCATCATATACTCAGGGAAGGAGTCCCTTACCAGCCCCAGAGGGTTACTCCTGGCTGAGATTTACACCAACAATGGTGATTCTGGTCTCTTTCTTCTCAGTAATTGGTTTAGACATTGTGATGGCTAATTTGATGTGTCCATTTGGCTAGGTATGTACCCAGATATTTGATCAAACATGCCTGGATGTTGTTGGGAAGGTACTTTTTAAGACCAGATTAACATTTGTCTCAGTAAACTTTGAGTAAAGCAGATTATCTGTATAATATGTGTGGGCCTTATCCAATGAGTTGAAGGCCTTAAGAGAAAAAGACCAAGGTCCCCAAAGAAAAAGGGAATTCTGCCTCCAGAAGCCTTAGGCCAGGAGCAGCAATATCAATATTTCCCTAGGCCTCCTGCCTATCAGCTTACCCTGTAGGCATCATCCTTGCCAGCCATCATGTGAGCCAATTTCTTAAATAAATCTCTCACTGTCACCCCATTCTGTTGATTCTCTTTCTCAGGAGAACCCAGAGTAATACACTAATATAGATATGCATATGTGATAAACAGTTCTATTCATGCCATGTAAGGAGAAGCCTTCTGAATAAACTTGGGTACAAAAGACACACTAAGATGGCAAAATGGACAGTTGAGAAAAACCCATATCTTCTATAGCTGACTTAAGGGTTAAATTCACCATGGAACTGCCTCACCACTTATTGTGTTAAGTGATGTAACAAACTTCTTACTGCTCGAGCCACTTCGAGTCAGACTTTCTGTCACTTGCAGCCTAAAGCAGTCTTCCAGGGCCAGGCATCTCACTACAAGGCTAAAGGAAGAAAGGAAGTTAGAACTGGGTCTTGACAAGGTTCAGGAGTACTCAAAGTGGAGAAGGGTGGGAAAGTGAGGAATATTTGACAGCACAGGCAAAGAGGGATTATATTAGTCCATTTTCATACTGCTTTAAAGAACTGCCTGAGACTGGGTAACTTATAAAGGAAAGAGGTTTAATTGACTCACAGTTCAGCATGGCTGGGAGGCCTCAGGAAACTTACAATTATGGCAGAAGGCAAAGGGGAAGCAAGATACCTTCTTTACAAGGCTGCAGGAAGGAAAAGTGCTGAGCAAAGGGGGAAGAGCCCCTTACAAAAGCATCAGACCTTGTGAGAACTTACTATCATGAGAACAGCATGGGAGAAACCACCCCAAGATCCAATTACTTCACCTGGTCTCTCCTTTGAAATGGGGGGATTATGGGGATTATCATTCAAAACCAGATTTAGGTGGAGACACAAAGCCTAAACATACCATACCACTTTGGGTCCTTCCCAATCCTCATGTCTCTGACATTTCAAAACCAATCCTGCCTACCCAACTGTCCTGCAAAGTCTTAACTCATTTCAGCATTAACTCAAAAGTCCACAGTCCAAAGTCTCATCTAAGACAAGGCCAGCCCCTTCTGCCTATGAGCCTGTAAAATCAAAAGCAACTTAGTTACTTCCTGGATACAATGCAGGTACAGGCATTGGGTAAATAGAGCCATTCCAAATGGGAGAAACTGGCCAAAACAAATGGGCTACAAGCCCCATGCAAGTCCAAAATCCAGCAAGGCACTCAAATCTTAAAGGTCCATAATGATCTCCTTTGACTCTGTGTATCACATCCAGGTCATGCTGATTCAAGAGGTGGGTAGCTCTGCCCCTGTGGCTTTGCAAGGTACAGTCCACCTCCCAGCTGCTTTCACAGGCTGGCATTGAGTGTCCACAGCTTTGCCAGGTGCATGTGGCAAGCTGTTGGTGGATCTACCATTCTGGGGTCAGGAGGATCTTGGTCCTCTTCTCACAGCTTCACTAGGCAGTGCCCCAGTGGGGACTCTGTGTCGGAGTTCGCACCCCACAGTTCCCTTCCACACTGCCCTAGCAGAGGGTCTCCATGAGGGCTCCCCACTGCAGCAAACTTCTGCCTGGACATTCAGGTGTTTCCCTACATCGTCCGAAATCTGGGCAGAGGTTCCTAAACTTCAGTTGTTGGCTTCTGTGCACCCACAGGCCCAACACCATATGTAAGCCACCAAGGCCTGGGGCTTACACCCTTTGAAGCAACGGCATGAGCTATATGTTGGCCCCTTTTGGCCACAGCTGGAATGCAGGGCACCAAGTCCAGAGACTGCACAAAGCAGCTAGGCCTTGGGCCCAGCCCAGGAAACTACTTTTTCTTCTAGGCCTCTGGGCATGTGATGCGAGGGCTGTTGTAAATACCTTTGACATGCCCTGGAGACATTTTCCCCATTGTCTTGGCTATTAAAATTTGGCTCCTCATGCAAATCTCTGCAGCCAGCTTGAATTTCTCCTCAGAAAATGGGTTTTTCTTTTATATCACATCGTCAGGCTGCAAACTTTCCAAACTTTTATACTCTGCTTCCCTTTTAAACATAAGTTCCAATATCAAACCATCTCTTTGTGAATGTATAAAATTGAATACTTTTAAGAGCACCCAAGTCACATCTTGAATGGTTTTCTGCTAAGAAATTTCTTCTGCCAGATACCCTAAATCATTTCTCTTAAGTTCAAAGCTCCACAGATCTCTGGGGTGTAGCAAAATGCCACCAGTCTCTTTGCTAAAGCATAGCAAGAGTCACCTTTATACCAGTTTCCAACAAGTTTTTTTTATCTTCATCTGTGTTAATCTGTTCTCATGCTGCTAATAAGGACATACCCAAGACTGGGTAATTTATAAAGGAAAGAGGTTTAATTGACTCATAGTTCCACATGACTGAGGAGGTCTCACAATCATGGCAGAAGGTGAAGGAGAAGCAAAGTCATGTCTTACATGGCAGCAGGCAAAAGAGCTTGTGCAGGGGAACTCCCATTTATAAAACCATCGATCTCATGAGACTCATTCACTACCACAAGAACAGTATGGGGGAAACTGCACCCATGATTCAATTATCTCCACCTGGCCCTGCCCTTGACATGTGGAAATTATTACAATTCAAGGTGAGGTTTGGGTGAGGACCCAGCCAAACCGTATCACCATCTGAGACCACCTTAGCCTGCTGTATTTCATTGTCCATATCACTATCAGCATTTTGATCAAAGCCATTCAACAAGTCTCTAGGAAGTTCCCACATCTTCCTGTCTTCTTCTAAGCACTCCAAACCATTCCAACCTCTGCCTGTTACCCATTTCCAAAGTCACTTTCACATTTTTGGGTATCTTTAGAGCAGCACCCCATTCTCTGTGATACCAATTTACTGTATTAGTCCGTTTTCATACTGCTATAAAGAACTGCCTGAGACTGGTTAATTTATAAAGATAATAGGTTTAATTGACTCACAGTTCAGCATGGCTGGGGAGGCCTCATGAAACTTACAATCATGTTGGAAGAGGAAGCAAGTCACCTTCACAGGGCAGCAGGAAGGAGAAGAGCTGAGTGAAGGAACAACTGGATACGATGAAAACTCACTCACTGTCAAGAGAACAGCATGGGAGTAACTGCCCACATGATTCAATTGTGCCCCACCAGGTCCCTCCTACAACATATGGGAATTATATGAACTACAATTCAAGATGAGATTTGGGTGGGGGCACAGCCAAACCATATCAATGGGCAAAGGCCTGGAATCTTGGAAGAGAATGTTCACTAGTGCAAGAAGAGCTCTGGGAATTAAGGCCTTGGAGAGCATCAGGGGCCTGATTATGGAGGGCCATACCAACTGGGAGTTTGGATTTTACCTGAAAGGAACTAGAAGTTTGGATTTTACCCTAAAGAATCAAAGGAGAGGTTGAAACTCTTACAGAATTCAAAGTCAGAGAAGAGGGCCATATGAGCTAAGGTAGGAGCAGTGAGGCGCCTAGGGATGGTTCAGCTTCTAGGGTTAGGGACCTTGTCTCTTCCCACCACATATCCCTCCAGGATATACCTCAGGCCTTCCATGCACCAGGGGCTCAATGTTTGCCAAACAAACTTCGATCAGAATAGACAACAGTCTTTGTTCCTTAAAGAAAAAGACAAAGGCTTGACTCGGGAGACAGAGTGAAGGGCTGTTCCTCAACCCTTAAATTGAGTTATAAAATAATAATAGTAACAAATACATCAGTACAATCTGCAGTACATGCTATAAATGGAAAGTACTCAAGGTTTTGAGAAGCGTAGTAGAAATAGTCGGGAGATCAAGGAGAGCCTCCTTGTGTAATCTAGGAGAAGCTAAGCTAAGGAAGGACGTTGCTAGTGCAGAGTCATCTTAGACCAGCTGTTTAAGGCAGAAGCATGAGCCTCAAGTGTGGGCATGACATGTATGAGAAATGGAACAAAGGTCACTGTGGCCAGAGTGCAAAGTGACAAGTGCAAAGTGGTTGGAGATTGGGGTGGTCAGGAGCCAGCTCATAGAGGGTCTTGTGGGCCACATAAAGTATTTGGATGGAGATCCTGGAAATAAAAGACAATAAATAGTTTTAAGCACTTTACTCTTCCTCTGAGATCTGGGAAGCAGGAATTTCTGAGGAATTAGATCACCACTTATTCAGCAGCTTAAAATCATAATACAGAATTCCTCTGAATGATTAATAGAGGAACTCATTGCTGCCATTTCTGATCAGCATTGGACCTAGCAGGCTACTTTGGCTCAGGACAGCATCATCTGTTGCATTCTTTAAAATTGGGTACAAATGGTTTACCCAGGTCAATAAACCTCCCAGCATGCTATTTTCCATCCTTTTCTTTGTGGGTAGTTTTAAAATCTAAAGATTATTGGACAAGGAAGATAATTATACCCAACCACCTACAAGTTACCACCGATATCTGTTTATCAAAATGTCCACTTTTTTTTTTTTTTTAAAGTCTCATGATTAAGAGGTAAGGAATGTAAGCTCTTCTTTCTTCACAATACTCCCAGGAAAGAAATCTGGCTGGATGGTGAGGGTTACTTGCTGATCACAGCCTGGGGCTGTGTATGCTCTTCATTCCTTAATTCATGGAGTAAGTGGTACCTGCATTGATTTTTTTGTTGCTACTTAAGAGTTACCATTTATTTAGTAGTTTAAAATGATACACATTTATTGTCTCACAGTTTCCTTAGGTCAGAAGTCTGGACATGGCTTAAATGGATCCTCTACTGAGTCCCATAAGGCTGAAAAAGTTGTCATTCTGGCTGCATTCTCATCTGAAGTCAAGCTCATGCAGGTCCTTGGCAGAATTCAGTTCCATGCAATTGTAGGGCTGAGACCCTTGTCTCCTATGGCCTGCCACTGCTGAATAAGCAGTTCACAACACAGTTGTTTGCATCTTCAACGTTGGCAGGAAAGTGCCTCACTTACTTTGAATCTCCCCATCCTGAGAAGGCCTAGACTCTCTTTTAAAGGTCAAGCCTACTCAGTATAACATGCCTTTTTATTAACTCAAAGTCAACGGATTAAGAACGTTATTCACATCTGCAAAATCTCTTCATCTTTGCCAGAAATAGTAGTCTAATCAAGGAAGTGAAATCGTGTTATACTCACAAATCCCACTCATACTAGAGGGTGTGTACACTATGAGGTAGGAATCTTGGGGGCTGTCTTATTCCATTTGTGTTTCCATAAACGAATACCTGAGGCTGGATAATTCATAAAGAATTTTGAGATAAAGAGATTCATTTGGCTTATGATTCTACAGGCTGGTGTACAAGGAGCATGGCACCAGCATCTGCATCTGGTGAGGGCCTCAGGCTGTTTCCATTCATAGTGCAAGTGGAAGGGGAGGCAGCATGTACAAAGATCACATGGTGAGAGAGGAAGCAAGAGATACAGAGAAATTGCCAGGTTCTTTTTAACAACAAGCTCTTACAGGAACCAATAGAGCAAGAACTTACTCATTACTATAAAGATGGTACCAAGCCATTCATGAGGGATCTGCCTCTATGACCCAAACACCTCTGATTAGACCCCACCTGCAACATTGCGAATCAAATTTCAACATGAGGTTTGAAGGGTCAGATTTTCAAACCGTAGCATTCCACACTTGACTCTCCATGCCTCACATCCTTCTCACATTGCAAAATACAATCATTCTATCCCAATGGTCCCGAAAGTCTTAATTTGTTCTGGCATCTACTTAAAAGTCCCAAATCCAAAATCTCATCTGAGACTCAAGGCAAGTTCCTTCCACCTATGAGCCTGTGAAATCAAAAGCAATTCATCTACTTATAATATGCAATGGTTGTATCGGCATTAGGTAAACATTTTCATTCACAAAGACAAAAATTGGCCAAAAGGAAGGGGTAGCAGTCTTCACGGAAGTCTAAAACCCAGCAGGGGAGACATTAAATCTTAAAGCTCCAAAATAATCTTTGACCCATGTCCTGCATCCTGGGCATACTGATATGAGAAGTGGGCTCTCAAGGCCTTGGAAAGCCCTGCCCCCACAGTTTTTCTGGGTGCAGCCCACATTGCTGCTCTTACAGTTTGGAATCTAATACCTGCAGCATTTCCATGCTAGTGTGGCTCATTGCCAGTGGCTATATAATTCTGGGGTCTGAAGTGTGGTGCTTCTGTTCCCACAGCTCCCCTGGGCACTGCCCTAGTAGAAGCTCCCTGTAGGAGCTCCTCCCCTGCAGAAGGCTTCTGCCTGGGCACCCAGGCTTTCCAATACATCCTCTGAAATCTAGAGGCTTGGCAGCTTCCACCACACTTGCATTCTAGGAGCCTACAGACTTAGCACCAAGTGGATGCTGCTGAGATTTATGGCTTGCACCTTCTGGAGCACCTGAAATAGTATGTGCAGCTGAAATAGTATGTGGGGTTATTTGTGCCTCACCTGGAGCTGGAGCAGCTTGAATGTTGAGAAAGCATATCAAAGTGGCTTCAGGGTAACTCGGGCCTGTTCCCTGAAACCATTTTATTTTCCTAGGCCTGCGAGCCTATGATGGGAGGGGGCTACAAAGATTTCGGAAAAACCTTTTTCCAATTTTCTTGACTGTTCGCACCTGACTCCCTTTTATCCATTTTAATCTCTTTAACAAGTGGTTACCCCTCAGAACCATTGGATTTTTCTCCTGAAAACATTCTTTCCTTTCCTGTCACATTGCTAGACTGTAAATTTTTCATGTTTTTATATTCTGCTTTCCTTTTAATTATAAATTCCACCTTTAGGTAATTCCTTTGCTGCCATATCTTACTGTAAGCTGTTAAAAGTAGCCACACCTTAGCCAGGGATGGTGGTGGGTGCCTGTAATCCCACATACTTGGGAGGCTGGGGCATAAGAATCACTTGAACCTGGGAGTCAAAGGTTGCTGTGAGCCAAGATTGTGCCACTGCACTCCAGCCTGAGCAACAAAGCATGACTCCATCTCAAAAAAAAAAAAAAAAAGTGGCCACATCATTTCTTGAAAGCTTTGCTTTGCAGCATATAGTGAATTTATGAGGTTTTCTCCCTCAGAAATTCACTATGTGACCACCCCTTCCAAGAGACCCACATTCAGTCTCCCTTTGATAAGCCAGTAAGCTTATCCTTCAATACATCCCAATTAAGTGATAGTTAAAGTAATTGTATTAGTTTCCTATAGCTCCATGTGCTAGTCCTTTTTCACACTGCTATAAAGATACTACCCAAGACTGGGTAATTTATAAACAGAGGAGGTTTAATTGACTCACAGTTCCACATGCCTGGGGAGGCCTCAAGAAACTCACAATGATGGCGGAAGGTGAATGGGAAGCAAACACCTTCTTCACATGGAGGCAGGAGAGAGAAGAAGCCAGCAAGAGAGGAACCATCGAACACTTACAAAACCATGAGATTTCATGAGAACTCACTATCATGAGAACAACACGTGGGGAAACTGCCCCCATGATCCAATCACCTCCCACTAGGTCTCTCAACACCTGGTAATTACAATTTAAGATGAGATTTGGGTGGGGACACAAAGGCTAACCATATCACTCTTGCAACAAATTACCCTAAAGTTAGTAGCTAGAAGCAACAGATTTATTATCTTACCATTTTAAAAGTTGGACACACTAAAATCAAGGTGTCAGTAGGGCAGCCTGCATTATGGAGGCTCTGAGGAGAAATCAATCCCTTGCCTTCTCCACCTTCTAGAAGCCACCTGCATTACTCAGTGCAGAGTCCCTTCCTTGCATGGCTCCAGCCTGTGTTTCTGTTATCACATATCTTTCTCTAACTCTGACCCTTCTGCCTCCCACTTTTCAGAATGTTTGTGATTGCATTTGGCCCATCTGGATAATCTAGGATGATCTCCCCATCGTAAGATCCTCGACATAATCATATCTGCAAAATATATTTTGCCATATAAGGTAACACATTCACAGGTTTGGAGGATTAGAATATGGACATTTGGGGAAGACCATTATTCTTTTTTTCATACTTACATTATCTCCAAAGCTAATGGAAGCACAATTAACCCATCACATGAGCATATGATTTTGTAGTTGTCAGTACTGGTTCACTCATGTTACTTCATTCAGCCCTTATAAAATTTGCACTCATACTCCCCTTTTTCCAGATGAGAAAACAAAGCAAGTTAGATAAAGTTACTGTCTAAATTTCCAATGCAGGTCAACATAGAAGCAGGTTTGTAAATAAGCACATTTCTAATCCAATGCTCTTTCCACTACAAATATGTATAAATCTGATTAACAGATGATACTTCTTGGATAGACAATAGTACTGTTCTGCTTATCTTCTAGAAAAAAAATGAACTACAGGCAAAAATAAAAGGCTATATGCCAGATTAATCCACTGAAAACTCAACACAAATCTATCTTCTCTCTAGACATGATCTAGCATTTGGATATCATTTATTACATTTTAGAAAGCCTTCCAGGTGTCATCTTTCAAAATAATTTTTTTATTTTGGAATGACTTTAGATTTACAGAAAAGTTATACAGGGAGTTTCCATATACTCTTTATCCAAGGTCCCTAATTTAATGCCTTACATTAGCAATACATTTGTCAAAACTAAGAAACAAACCTGGATACATTACTGTTAAACTAAACTCCAGATTTTTTTTTAATATCCGAGTTTTTCCACTAAGGTCCTGTTTCTGTTGCATAATCCAATTTAGGATACCATATTACAATTAGCCTTCATGTCTCTTTAGTCTCCTCTGGGCTGTGAAAGTTTCTGAATATTTTGATTTTTCATGACTGGCAGTTTTGAGAAATACTGGTGAGCTACTTTGTATAAAATTCCTGAATTTCTGTGTGTTTGATGCTTTTCTTGATTAATCTGGGATTGTGAGTTTTGGGGAAAAGTTCCCTGGAGATAGAGTTCCATTTGCATTACATCCTATCAGAGGGTACGTGATATCAACATGTGTTTGTCTCATTTGTGACAACTTATAAAAAGACACGTATTTCTATCACCAATCAGTAAACGTGGAAGATTCAACAAGGCTAGAGATTAATCTTTAGTTGTAGAACAAATGAATGATGGAGTTGGACCTAAAACCAGATCACTTGCATTAACAGGTAGTATTTCTCGAATTGGACTGTACTCCAAAGCCCCTACTGATGTCTTACTTTATGACATCAATTATTTTGCTACAAAATTGTATGTAAACCTTTGTGTTTGAGAGTAGAATTTTGTTTCAAGTTATCGTAAGAATAAAACTTGCATTTTAATGAGCCCTGTGGCATATTGAATAACTCTCTCCATTGGAGGTAGTCAGTTGTTAACTGTGTAAGGTCATATTTCAGCCATTGAGTTTTCTTTTTTTTTTCTTTAGCACTTTTTTTAATTATACTTTAAGTTCTAGGGTACATGTGCACAACGTGCAGTTTTGATACATAAGTATACATGTGCCATGTTGGTGTGCTGCACCTATTAACTCATCATTTACATTAGGTATATCTTCTAATTCACCCATTGAATTTTCTTGGGCAGGGAGTGTGTGTGTGGGTGAGCACACCAGTATTTTGCCCCCGCCGGACTTTGTTTTTGTTATCAGTTGTCTTCCTCCTTTGGAAAATAGATGCAGCAACGGGTTCTGGAAAGTGCTCAGTGGCTTGTGTCTTCCACTGACCAAACATGAGATCTTAGGCAAGTCACTGAGCAGATCAGGAGCTTGTTTTCCTAACCTATAGAATCAGGGTATTGAGCTGCATGGTTTTCAAAGAACCATTCAAGCTCTGATATTTTTTGTGAGCTTGCTAAGATTGGTTTGGAAGTTATAGTTAGCAGAATTAAGGAATAGAATATTGATTTCATCCACAGGATAATTTTATTATGTTCTCAATATCAGTGTTTGTAAGTGGAGGCAGTGATGCAAGTCTCTCTCTCTAGATTTCTGATTTTTCATCTCTAAGAGGAAGCAAGCAGAATTTAATGGATATATTCTCTCAGTATGAGAGGGTGATGTTACACTGACTCACCCTCAATTAGAAATATTTTGTTATGTTTTTTTCCCCCAAAAATTGGGATGCATAGTGTGTAAAATTTACTCAGAGCCTGATGTGCCAGACACTCTGCTAGACACTAGGGATACAAATAAGAATAAATGACAGCTCCTGATCTTAAGAGCTCGCAGTTGAGTTTAGAGACAGACATGAAATTAAGAGTTACAGTTTAGCCTAATAAGGCATGTGAGACATGAGTGGTGGGATCCACACATGTGGATTGGCTGCAGAAAAAAGAAAACAACTAACCCTATCTGTGGGGTCAGAAAAGGCTTTGCAGATGAAGGCTTCTCTTGACATAGGGCTTAAAAGATGAATAGGCATCTGCCAGGTATGCAAGATGGGAAAGATCATTGCTGGTGGATTAAACATAGTGAAATCTGAACTGCTACTTAATAACAGATTGAAAACTTTGTGTAACTGGTAAATAGTCCTATTTATCATTTCATCTGTGAGAGTCCCTATTATTACCACACTTCAGAGCTGCATGGCAGAAAGCCCACTGGACTCAGAAGGTCATGCTTTGGATCCAACTCCATTGTGTTCCACCCATTTGATGGACAGTAATGTTTGAAAATCACCTAATGTCTCAGAGCCTCAGTTTACTCATTTGTAAAATACAGACAATAAGACAATGAGAAATGTGTCTTATTTTTGTAAAAATAAAATTTTGTATTAGAGTTAGTCCTGCATCATAGACTATGAAAGTATACAAAGATATTACTATTTTTATTATTATAATTTTGCTTTAGGCTATGTAAAGTTGCATAAAAGCAACCTGATCAGTTGTACCACTACTGAGTTCCTGATCCTTCTGGGTTCCTTCTGATCCAGGGAGGCACGTGTAAGGCTTTTCAGTATGTGCCAACTACAGCATATTGTACTTAAAGACACTGCCTCGTGTAAGTATATATAAACCTGCATATATATTTCAGCACTGAGAGGGTTTGGGTCATGTTTCAGCCATCCAATATGAAGTACTCCTGTTGGATAGGCTTTTGTACCAATCCTTCTCAGAGGTTCATGGCTTTCCTAGTCACACCAGGAAATTTCTGGCCAATCAACACAAGTGGTTCTAGCTAATCAACCTCTTGAGCAGCACTTTGGAACTTCAGGACCTACACAGTCAGAAGTGCACAAAGGAAGGAACACAGGGAGTGTTCCATGCTGGGTGCAGGCAGTAACAGCATGCATTGTCTGGAGAGAATTTAATAATAATAATGAAACCCACCAAAAGTTTGACCTGCTTTTTATTATCCCCAGGTGCTGGAAATTGTAAAAACGCCAGCGATAAAATACTCCACTTCGAAAAACCTTTTGTTGGTCTAAGCTCTAAACAATTGCTGTCATTACTGTTGAGTTTTAACAATACGATTTACCCTTGAGCAATGTGGTGATTAGGGATGCTGACCCCCATGCTGCCAAAAATCCATGTATAACTTTGACTACCCCAAAACTCAACTACTAAGAGCCTATGGTTGACCAGAAGCCTTACTGATAACAAATACTTCATCAACACATATTTTATATGTTATATTTATTAAATACTGTATTCTTACAATAAAGAAAGCTAAAGAAAATAAAATGTTATTAAGAAAGTCATAATGAAAAGAAAATATATTTACTGTTCATTATGTGGAAGTGGATCATAATAAAGATCATCTTCCTTGTCTTCATGTTGAATAGGCTGAGGAGGAGGGAAAATAGGAAAGGTTATGCTGTTTCAGTGGTGGCAGGGGCAGAAGAGGTAGATAGATGGGGAAGCAGGATGGGCAGGCACCCTTGGTGTAACTTATTGAAAATAATCTGTGTATAAGTCGACCTATGTAGTTCACACCCGTGTTGTTCAAGGGTCAATTGCACATTTTAGTTACTGATTCTTTACTAAGCACTGCATTTTACATAGAATCTGATGGGGAAAACTCTAATTATTCAGTTAGCCTCCAACATGGAGTCATTCAGCTACATAAGTTTTGTTCCAAGAGAACATTTCAAAGGTTCCAGATTGGTGGAGCTACTGTAGGCCAAGTCGTGTCTCTAATCCCTGTTGTACTACATATTCCTGAATTTCAGCAGTTCATATAAAATAAACAATAGCACTATGTAAACACAAAGAACAGAACTTGAATTACATCAACTATGTCATTCTGTGTGACTATTTGGAGCTTTTATTTGTACTTAAAATCAGATATAGCTTTACTGAAGAGCAGTTTGGTTATCTGTTGATACTTTGTAAGGGTAAGTAGTGCTCACTGGGTTGTTGTATGATAATGGGATTGTTTACAGAATACACAGCAGGATGCTTTAACCTCAGGTTATTCCTTTTTGTCAAGCAGAAGAAAATCAAAGACAGCAAGACTATAACTCCCAACAAGGAATTCTACTTCTTATAACTGCAAAAGCATGACAGGGATATGCCTGTGGACACTTATAAAATGTAGTTTGTATAACAGTCTTAAAAATGACAAACTATATAGCAAAAGCTTTTATGCAGCAAGTATCCAGCATGGGATGCTCTTACTTTGAAAATTTCACAACACAAGCAAGCCAGCTCCTCTTTCCCAGCCCAGCCTCAGTTGAAGGACCCGTTTTGATGATCATGGCTGAGGTTAGGGGGTTTCTTTCTTCCCGCCAAATCACTTCATGACTTCTTATGAATAGACTCCATGGTGACTTATGATTTTTGCATCCCAATTCCAAATTTCCCTGCAAGCTACCTTCTTCCCTCACTGAACAGAATTGGGTCATCAGTTCCTGCCAAGTGCCCTTGGCACCTTTCCAATCACCAATCACCAATGACTCTCATTTTGGACACCTCCTCTTCCTTTCTGGAAGAGTGCACATTTCTAGATTTGAGGGTTCCTTTGCAGCCTGCTGTGCCTGCTCTTCCTCATGTCACCTCCTAAAAGGCAGATTTCCAGAGCCTCTTCATCTGCCATCTCTTCTTCTCACAGCTTCTGTCAGTGGTCACCTGCTTTATGTGAACTACTACAAAATCTCCCACCCTAGTTCCAGTCGCTTCCCAGTTACAACCTCATATTCCAAGAATTTGTTCAGCTTTACCTCCCCATGTGAGCACCTGAACTTCACAGAGTGTAGCTAATATCAATTATAAGTGCTTTTATACTTTATTTGAGGCTATCTGCCTTATTCTTGGAGATATGATGGCTTTCCCCTGAAGGATCTTTCTAACACTATATCAGTTGCCCAGAATTATGACTCATTTTAAAGAGTTTTATATTCAGACCGTGCCATTCTTGCATTTATTTTTACTAGGAAAATATTACCTTTTTATGGCTAATCGGGAGAAAATAATCCTTCGTCTCATCAGTCTGAAACTGTATCAGTAATATATTTTTATAAGACTTTTTATAATATATCACACAATAATAGATCAGTTTCACAATACATTTACACTGTTGATTTTTAATCAGGCATTTGGTGTTAATGACAACTACTTTTTCTTGAAGACATTCCTGGAGCCTCCAACATGCTGTTCTAATGTCAACTGATGGTTTTCTAACCTTGTTTTTCAGATATCACACTAAATTTGTTTTACTGCCTAGATTATTTCTATTCTTTCTCATATATTGTGGTATACATTTAAATTCACTTTATAGTTTTGGAAACTCCATATTTCAGTTTTGCTTTGCTTTTTCTTTTCACCAAAAGGGTATATGAGTGATGAGTTTTCTGGGTCCTCAGGTGTCCAATAAAAGGTTTTTCTTCACCCTCATGCTTTACTGACAGTTCATCTGGTAATAAAATTCTAGTGTCAAAATTACCTTCCTTCCTTAAGATGTTCCTAGGTGTTACTCCATTGCCAGCTTGCAAAGAGTCTCAGATAAGTCTAATGCTTTTGTAGATAAATCTTCCCTACCAGACCAGGCCTTACTGGCTTTTAGGATATCATCTTTATTCTCAAAGTTCAAAAATGTCACTGGGGTATATCTAAGTGTATATGTTTGTTAATTATTTGTACAAGGCAGAGATTGTTTCCTGATCTGTAAATGCTAAGAACAATGCCTGGCAAAAAGTAAAAGCTCACTAAATCTTATCAACTAAATGAATATTCAAGTCACTTCTTAGAAAAATTTTCTTCTATTATTTCTTTGATTATCTTCTCCCATCTGTTACCCCTACTCTCTCATTCTGGATAGGTTTTGCAACACATGGTCTTTTATGCCTTTTTTTCTTTCCATTCATAATTTCCATATCTATCAGGGAAAATTCACCCCTGATATTTCACATAGGTTCTTTTCTGTTTTCCCTAAGTGTTGGCCAGTCTGAGAAATAAAGGGAAAGAGTACAAAAGAGAGATTTTAAAGCTGGGTATCCGGTGGAGACATCACATATCAGCAGGTTCCGTGATGCCCCCCAAGCCGCAAAACAAGCAAGTTTTTATTAGTGATTTTCAAAAGGCGAGGGAGTGTACAATTAGGGTGTGGGTCACAGAGATCATGTGCTTCACAAGGTAATAAGATATCACAAGGCAAATGGAGGCAGGGTGAGATCACAGGACCACAGGACTGGGGCGAAATTAAAATTGCTAATGAAGTTTTGGGCACACATTGTCATTGATAACATCTTATCAGGAGACAGGGTTTGAGAGCAGACAACCGGTCTTACCAAAATTTATTAGGCAGGAATTTCCTCATCCTAATAAGCCTGGGAGCACTACAGGAGACTGGGGCTTATTTCATCCCTTAGCTACAACCATAAAAGACAGCCGTCCCCAAAGCGGCCATTTTAGAGGCCTCCCCTTAGGGACGCCTTCTCTTTCTCAGGGATGTTCCTTGCTGAGAAAAAGAATTCAGCGATATTTCTCCTATTTGCTTTTGAAAGAAGAGAAATATGGCTCTGTTCCGCCTGGCTCACAGGCAGCCAGAGTTTAAGTTATCTCCATTGTTCCCTGAACATTGCTGTTATCCTGTTCTTTTTTCAAGGTGCCCAGATTTCATATTGTTCAAACACACATGCTCTACAAATAATTTGTGCAGTTAATGCAATCATCACAGGGTCCTGAGGCAACATACATCCTCCTCAGCTTACGAAGATGACGGGATTAAGAGATTAAAGTAAAGACAGGCATAGGAAATCACAAGGGTATTGATTGGGGAAGTGATAAGTGTCCATGAAACCTTCACAATTTATGTTCAGAGATTGCAGTAAAGACAGGCATAAGAAATTATAAAAGTATTAATTTGGGGAACTAATAAATGTCCCTAAAATCTTCACAATTTATGTTCTTCTGCCATGGCTTCAGCTGGTCCCTCCATTCAGGGTCCCTGACTTCCCCCAACACATATCCTTTCTATGCACTCAATTTCTATCTCTGCCTTTTTATGTTAATTTTTAGATTTCCTTTCTTTATCTTCCATATTTCTTCTTTGGCTTTCAGCAATGTCCATCCTTTTGTATAGGACTTCTTTTACCTTCTTAAATTTTGACAATTATATCTTAATTTCCAAAAACTTTTCATTTTTCTATTTATCTGTTTATGAATATTTTCTTATTTTATAGACATATTAGTTCGCTAAATTCTTACAAGTATACTGATTGAACTTTTTAAAAGTTTTCTTTTGTTTTTTATGTTACCTTTCTTTGTTAATCTTGGTTCTTCTCTCTCATGCCATTGATTTCCCTCAGATGTCTGGTTATGTTTATCTATATGTTCCTGTTTTAAACAAAGAGCTCAGTTGGTATTGGAAGCTGGTATGATTTCCTCTGCAGTTACGTGCTTATGGTAGCCCCCTACTATTAATGAGAGGGTTAAAAATGGAGACAATGCTGGTTTCACCGTCTTCCTTCAAGATACAGGAGCAGAGGATAAAGAGACAAGTTGGTGAAATCTATTTCTAAAGTAAGGAAAACATTAGCAAGTGATATGTATGGTTGCATTTTAGTCCTCTAAAGAATTGTCCTTATTTTTTCATTTCTGTGTCAGCTGTGTGGTTCTGAAGTTACCTTGGTTTGGTCTGCTTCTTTCTGGCCGCAGGCACATAGTAGGAAGCTACCACACACACACACACACACACACCACTCACACTCATACACACTCTCTCTCTCTCACACACACACACACATACTCACACACACTGTATTGCTTTACTTGAAGGCCCTTTACATGATTTCAATATGGGAGCAAATGCCATATCCAACCTTAGCATTAATATGCAAAGGTGGAGAAGGAAAAGCAGCCAAGGCTTTCATAGGTTGTACTCTAGTTATTGCCCTATGTAAGCTGCTTCTGCTCCCAGTACTTTTGTCAGCAGGTTTAACCTTTATCTAAGGAGCCAGTGAGAAGCTGGGAAGAAAAGCTATTATACTGCAAGGAGCTTATTCTCAGTCCTAGTTATTTATTTATTATTTTATTAAATCTGATCCTATCCACTTGATATCTTCTGAAAACTCCTCAAAATTCCTGGTCTTACAAGTACCACTTGTTCATATTTATTGAAGTTGTTATGTATTCATTTCTTTTCTAATATCTTTTCTAAGATTACATGTGGGAAGCATGCATGGAGGAGACAGTAAATATGTGTGCCCTGAATGATAATGAGCCAAAACTGAGTGAGTCCTCTTTTCATACCAAACTGGTTTATCCTTCTTAACTCCATTGTTTCAATGCCTTGCCAGGTCTGAGAGGCAAAAGTCAACGGCTACTCGTCAGGGTTGGTGAATGCCTGTCTTTTTTTTTTTTTTTTAAAAAAACCTTTTAAGTTCAGGGGTACGAATGCAAGTTTGTTTGTTACATAGGTAAACTTGTGTCATGGGGGGTTGTTCAGATTATTTAATAACCCGGGTATTAAGCCTAGTACCCATTAGTTATTTTTCCTGATCCCTCCTCCCTTCCCCCACCCTCCACCCTCTGAAAGGCCCCAGTATGTATTGTTACCCTGTATGTGTCCCTGTGTTTTCATCATTTAGCTCCCACTTATAAGTGAGAATATGAAGTATGTGATTTTCTGATCCCGTGTTAGTTTGCTAAGGATAATGGCCACTAGCTCCATTTATGTCCTTGCAAAGGACATGATCTTGTTCTTTTTTATGGCCGCATAGTATTCCATGGTGTATATGTACCACATTTTCTTCATCCAGTCTATCATTGATGGGCGTTTAGGTTGATTCCGTGTCTTTGCTATTGTGAATAGTTGTACAGTGAACATATGTATGCATGTGTCTTTATAATAGAATGATTTATGTCCTTTTGGGTATATACTCAGTAATGGGGCTGCTGAGTTGAATGGTATTTCTCTCTTTAGATCTCTGTGGAATTGCCACAGTCTTCCACAATGGTAGAACTAATTTACACTCCCACCAACCGTGTTTAGGTGTGCCACAACCTTGTCAGCATCTGTTATATTTTGACTTTTTAATAATAGCCATTCTGATTGGTGTGAGATGGTATCACTGTGGTTTTGATTTGCATTTCTTTAATGATCAGTGATGTTGAGCTATTTTTTATAGGCATGTTGGCCACATATATGTCTTCTGTCGAAAATGTTCATGTCCATTGCCCACTTCTTGATGGAGTTGTTTTTTTCTTGTGAATTATCTATAGATAATTTACATTATCTATAGATGCTGGATATTAGACCTTTGTCGGATGTATAGTTTGCAAAATTTTTCTGCCATGCTGTAGGTTGTCTCGTTACTCTGTTAATAGTTTATTTTGCTGTGCAGAAGTTCTTTAGTTTAATTAGATCCCATTTGTCAATTTTGGCTTTTGCTACAATTGCTTTTCGTGTCTTCATCATGAAATCTTTGCCCATGTCTGTCCTGAATGGTATTGCCTAGGTTGTCTTCCAGGGTTTGTGTGCCTTTGTTTCTTTCCTTCTTTTCTTCTCTCTCTTCATCCCTCCCTCATTTCTTCCTTTCTTTTCTTTTCTTTTTTTTCTTTTTTTTTCTTTTCTTTGTTCCTTCCTCCCTTCCCACTCTTCGTTTCCTCCATTATTCCTTTTTTCCCCTCCCTCCTTCCCTCCTTCCTTTCCTTCCCTCCCTTCCTTCCTTCCTTCTTTCCTTCCTTTTTTTTTTCTTTTCTTTCTTGTCAAAACATACATTTCAACCCAGGCACTAAACAGGGTCTGGGTGTATAGCAGTGAACAAAACCATATTTGTTTTGTTTATAATTAGGAGATGAGTTTATAATTATAATTATAATTATAATCAGTTTATAATTTAGGAGATGAGGCAAATATCAACCAAACAAGCCTACAATAAATACATATTTTCAAAGTATGCACATTCTATGAAGGAAATAAGAGTTGGGGGGCCTTGCTGGGAAGACGTCATTTGAAGGGAGCCCTGAAGATTAAGTAGAATTTGTTCAGTGGTCCAGCAAGGTTAGAAAGTTGCAACAAGGTGGAGCACAAACCTTGGAAGTCCTTGAAGTGAGAAAGAGCTTGGCATGTTGGCAGATGAAAGAGAAAGCCAAGGAAGGGATTGAAGGACATGAAAAGAGAATGAGAAGCTGGGAAGAAGAGGCCTTGTAGGCCATTTGAGAATATTGAGGTTTAATTCTTTATTCAGTAGTGAGTGATTAAAGAGTGTTAACCAGAGTAGTGGCATGCATGATATACATTGTTTACCAATCTGTTTAGCCATTGTGGGGAGAATCGACTAGAAGAGGGCAAGCATGGAATTGGAGAAACTGATTAGATGTCAATTACAGAAGTGCTTTTAAAAAATAACAGTGACTAGACCTGGAGAGTCAGGAGTAAAGAGAGCGATAAATGGATTGACTCTGGAAATGTTTTGGAGATAATGTCTACAGAACATACTGATGTATTGAATGGGGGAAAAAAAAGCAATGAAGGATGAATCTTAAGTTTGGATTTTCAACACCTCCATGAATGATGGTGCCATTGTCTGAATTGGCAAACTATAGGTGATTCAGGTTTGGGGTGGGGAGAGTCAAATAGTCATGTGTCACTTATCAGTGGGGATATGTTCTGAGAAATGTGCTAGACTATTTCATTGTCATGTGAACACACCATAGAGTGCACTTACACAAACCTACACGACATTGCCTACTGTACACCTAGGCTATGTGGTATAGTCTTTTGCTCCTAAGCTACAAACCTACACAGTATATTACTGTTCTGAATACTGTAGGCAATTGTGGCATAATGGTGAGTATTTGTGTATCTAAACATATATAAACATAGAAAAGGTCCAGTAAAACATATGGTATTCCAGTATAATCTTATAGGATTATGGTTGTATATACAGTCCACCATTGACTGAAACATCCATATGCAGCACATAAATGTATTCTGTTTTAGTCGTGTTAATTTTGATGCACTTGTGAAACTTTCAAAAGAAGGCATCTTGTTGGCAAGAGAAGTCTGAGGGGACATACACATTTGTCTCCTGCCAACATATAAATGATATTTATAGCCACTGAGTGAATGAAATTGGCTAAAGAGAAAATATAGCTTTCAAACAAAAGATTAAGAAGGAAGAAAAGACAACACTTTAGGAGATGGGCAGAGATGCCAAAAGTTTCACCCACGATGGCAACTCACATTAATATAGGACTATGTGAACATAGTGAGGTTTTGTTTGTTTTAACAAACACTTGTAAAACACTTACTTTGTGCCAGGCATGACTCTGAGCACTTTGCAAATGTTAACTTGTTTATTTCTCCTAACTTTCACATAAAGGAATTATTATGATTGTTGGCCATATTTTATGAGAGGAGGCATGTGCTGGTTTAGTAACTTACTCAAGGTCGCATAGCTAGTAAGTAGCAGAATCAGGACTCAAACCCAGGCAGTCCAGCTGCAGAATTCACATTCTGAGTACTCTGCCATGATACTATTCTGAGCATCCTGTGGTCACACCTGGATTCAGTGAGATTCTCGCAATCATAAGTGAATATGTGAGATGGGAATGAAAGTACATCTGCTCCTGTTTAGCCTTCTGGATCTTGATTCTTCCTAACGCCCGCCACTTAAAGTCAATATTGATCAAACTCATAGCTTTTAACTACAAAATAATTCTTATATATGTCATTTTATTGTATGCCTTCTGCTACCATTGTGGTTTCAGGCTTTCAGAATATTGTGATAAACCCCTACCTTGTTTTTATTTTCTCCCATCATTTTTTAGTCATTGCAACAAGATTAATCAAAGCACAACAGCGTCCTATTATATCCTTGATCAAAAACCTTCAGTGACCTCCCATTTCTTGTAGGGTAATGTCTACACATCTCTCCTGGTAGCCAAAGCCATCTGCAATTTGCCCTCAACTTCTAAGCTCATCAGTCACAATTCCCCAGCATGTAGCTACTGCTGTCAACCTGGACTAATTAACTCTTCCCTGGGTATGTCCTCAGCATTCTCAGCTCAGCAGCTTTGTCATGCCTCTCAGCAAATTCAGATTATTTTCCTACTCCACCTGAGGGCTCCTATACCTGCCTGTTGGAATCTGACTAGTTCCACACAAGCCAGCTTTAGAGTCCCCCCTTTCATGACTCCTTGATTTTTCAGCTGGAAGTGTTCAAATTCTATTCTGAATTCTTAAACTTTCTTTGTACTCTTTACAATAGACATCACATTATAGGAATTTGTGTGTACAGATTGTCAAGTCCTAGAGGGCAAGTAATTTGTATCTTTCCACCCGCTATACTGCCTGCATGGTGCCTGGCTAACAGTAGGTGCTTAAAGTATTTATGTACTTGATAAACAGATGCAAGAAATCACTCTCAGCTGCTTCTTTCTATCTGATTAGTACCTGCAGAGCACTGCCCCCTTTGTCTTGCTTTCCAGCGGAATGATTCTGTTTCCCAGATGCATTTGTATCTTGGAGTGATTTATTACATCTTTTCCTGAAATATATACTAAAACCAAGAATGTTAAGTGACTGACTCCAAAGTTAAGTCTTTTGCAGACAGGGTGAACTCTAAACAAGACATTTTTTTTCCCCAGTTTGGCTCTCAGCAAACTGCCTTTCAGATGCTTCAGCAAAATAACTAAAACCAAAAACAAAGGTTTTTTTTATTTTTTATTTTTGTGGGTGTGGGAGATTGGAGGGAGCCATTGGTGTATAGATCAGAAGCAAGTTTTGAAAATTCATTTGTTTTCATCTAAATAAGACCAAATGAAACTTTTTCAGGCTTTTATTTTACTAATATAATATTGTTTCACCATAAAACATATTTTCTAACTGGAATTTTTTAAGTTGGAAAGAGTTATTTTGCAATACTTATGAACTAGATATTCTGAGTTTTCTAATCAGGGAAATAAACTCCATATATTAGGTTTTAATTTTGTAGTTTTAGTAATAAAAGCAAGATATTGAATCATATATACAGTATGATTAAATTTTTTATATTCTCTCATAACTATAGAAGAAAAACTCTGGAAGGAAAGCTGCAAAAAATAAGTATCTCTAGATGATAGTTATTATCTTTTTTGGACATTTCTACATTTTCTATTTTTAAAAATAATTTGCATGAATTACTTTTACGTGAAAATTTTCTTAAAATTGAACTTTCATTTTAAAAGACTTGGGAAAAAGGGAGATATTGAGAGTTTATAGTCTAAAATTTAAGACTTGTGAAAACCTTATAGTCTTTTAAAAATCTATTTTGTTGAGATATAATTTACTTATAGTAAAATTCTTTAATTTCAAATTTACAATTTTATGAGTTTTCACAAGTGTATACGGTGCTGTAAAAGCAGGATATGTAATATTTTTATGATCCCAAAATGTTCCCTTGTGCCTCATTGTAGCAGATGAACTCCTCTGACCCCTTCACCCTTGGAAACCAATATAATTTTACATTTCCTAGAGGTTCATATTAACAGAACCATATGCATATAATCTTTTGTAGCATTTCTTTCCCTTAGCATGGTGCTTTTAAGGTTCATCCATGTTATATTGTTGACTGTATTAGCAGTTCATTCCTTTATATTGCTAAATAGTGATTCATTCTATACATACATCAAAATCACATATTGATGAACAATTTGAGTTGTTTCTAGATTTTGTCTATCTGAAATAAAACTTATGAACATTCATCTGCAAAGTCCATGTATGAACATGTTTTCATTTCTCTTGATTAAATACCTAGGAGAGGAATTGCTGCATCTGTGGAAATGGCTGTGTGGTCTTTTATTTTTAGTTTGTTAAAATGGTGAATTAATGATTTGTTTTTGAATGTTGGACCAACCTTGTATTTCTGGGATGAACTGCACTTGACTATGATATATTATTCTTTAATATATTGTTGTATTCCATTTGCTAATACTTTGTTAAGGATTTTTGAACTTATGTTGAAGAGGTATATTGGTCTAAAAGTTTTTTTTTCTATATAATGTGTTTGTCTGGTTTTAGTATCAAGGTGATTCTGTGTCTGGTTTCTGAAATGAGCTGTGAAGTGTTCCATCATCTTCTATTTTCTAGAAGATTAAATGTTTGGTAGAAAGGCATCAATGAAACCATCTAGGCCTAGACAATTTCTATAAAGATTTATAACTACTTCAATATCTTGAATTGTTATATGACTATCCAGATTATTTCTTCTACAGTAAGCTTTGGTAGAAAGTATTTTCAAGGAATTTGTCATTTTCATATAAGTTGTAAAATTTATTAACATAACATTACTCATTATATCCTTTTAGTATACTTTTAGTGTCTGTAGAATCTTAGTGATAAATTCCTTCCTTCCCTTCATACTGTTGATAATTTATACCTTTTATATATTATTTTCCTATTAAATTCTTTTTTTTTTACTAGAAGCTTACCAATTTTGTCAATTTCTCAAAAGAACAGTTCTTGGTTGGTGTCATGGATTTTCTTTTTTCTTTGTTTTCCATTTCATTGGTTTCTTTATTATGTCTTTTTTTTTTTACTTTAGGTTCAGTTTTCTCTGCTCTTTCTAGTTTTTTAAGCTGAAAGCTAAAAACCTTGCATGCGTTATTTTTTAATATAAGAGTTTAGTGCTACAAATTTCCCTGTAGGTACTATATTAGCAACATCCCACAAATCTTAGTATGTGTGATTTAATTTTTATTCAGTTCAAACTATTTTCTTATTTCTCTGTAATTTTTGACCCATGAGTTATTTAAAATACACTAGTTAAGTTCCAAATATCTTAAAATTTTCCTAGATATATTCCTATTACTCATATCTAGTTCATTTCTGTTGTGATTGTCACATGTCTTAACTTTTTAAGACTTGTTTTATGTCTCACAGTATGATCAAATTGCAAAACATGCCATGTGCACTTGAAATGAATGCATATAGTGCTGTTATTTGGTGGAGTTTTAAAATACATGTCATTTAGGTTCCATTGGTTGAAAGTGTTTTTCACATATTAACTGATTTTTTCATTGTTATGTCAATTATTTAATGAGGTGTGTTGAAATCTCCAATTATCCTTGTGGATTTGCATATTTCTTCTTTCAGTTCTAGCAATTTTTCTTTATTTATTTTGAAGCACTCTTATTAGCATATGGAAACCTTACAACAGTATATTTCCATTGCCCTCCTCTTGGCTTTGTGGTATGAATGTCTTATATTTTATTCCTACTCATGTTATACACTGTATTACAATTGTTATTTTCACTTTAAATCATAATTTATCTTTTGAAGAAATTAAAAATGAGAAAAATCTTTCATATTTATCCGAATATTTAACTTTTATGTTTATTCCCTTGTGTAGATCCAAATTTTCATCTATAAAGCTATCATTTTCTATATGATTTTAGTACCTCCTTAAATAGTTCTTTGAAATATTGCAGAGCTCTCGGCAATGAATATTTTTATATATTTTTTTCCTGAAATGGGCTTTATTTAACCTTTATTTATAAAATGTGTTTTTACTAGATAATAAAATCTAAGTAGGTTGGTTGGTTGGTTTTCTGTATTTGATATTGCATCAGTTAGTTTTGTTTTGCATAGTTTTAAGTAAGTTTGCTAGCATTCTTACCTTTGTATCTCTGTATGTAATATATTTTTTAGTTTGCCCACTTCTAAGATTTTTTTTATTCTGGTTTTCATTTATTTTATTATGATGCATCTTATTGTGGTTTTATTTATGTTCAATTGTTTATGGTTCATTGAGCTTCTTGGATTTGTAGGTCTTCATAAAATTTGGAAAGATTTGGCCATGATTTCTTCACAGTTGTCACCATCACCCACTTTCCAATCTCAATTCCTTCTGGAATTCTAGTTATACATATCTTAGATTGCTTGATAGTGTTTCACAAGTTATTGAGGTTCTGTTCAATTTTCTTCTTTATTTCTCTTTGCACTTTAAGTTTAATAGTTTCTATTGCTATTTCTTCTAGTTCAAGATCTTTTCATCTGCAGTGTTTAATCTGCTACTAATCTCATGAAGTATATTTTTTCATTTCAGATATTTAAATTTTTTATGTCTAGAAGCTCCCTTTGTATATTTTGGAAAGCTTCCATTTCTCTAAAGAAATTCCCAGGCTGGGTACAGTGGCTCACACCTGTAATTGCAGTACTTTGGGGAGGCCAAGGTGGGTGGAGGGCTTGAGCTCAGGAGTTTGAGACCAGCCTGGGCAACATGACAAAACCCCATCTCTACAAAAAATGCAAAAATTAGTCAGGTGTGGTGGCATGCACCCATAGTCCCAGCTATTTGAGAAGCTGAGGTGGGAGGATTGCTTGAGCCTAGGAGGTTGAAGCTGCAGTGAGCAATGATCATGCAACTGTACCCCAGCATGGGCAACAGAGGGAGACCCTGTCTTAAATAAAAATAAAAAATAAATTCCCAGAAACATACAACCTATCAAGACTAACCACGAAGAAACAGAAAATCTGAACAGACCAATAGTGAGAAAAGAGATGAAACCAGTAATCAAAAACCTCTTATCAAAGACAAACCCAGGAGCAGATGGATCATGGGTGAATTCTACCAAACATTTAAAGGTGAATTAATACCGGTCCTTGTCAAACACTTTGATAAAGTTGAAGAGGACAGAATTCTCCCAAACTAATTTTACAAGGGCAGCATGACTTTCATATCAAAGCCAGATAAGAACACTAGGAGAACAGACAATTACAGGCCAATATCCCTGCTGAACATAGATGCAAAAATCCTCAACAAAATACTAGCAAATTGAATTCAACAGCACATTAATAGAATCATACACCCTGATCAAGTAGGATTTATCACTGGAAAGCAAGGATGGTTTAACACACAGAAGTCGGTAAACATGATGTACCACATAACAAAATGGATTATGAAAAATATATGATTATCTCAATAGATGGGGAAAAAGCATTTGACAAAATCAACATCCTTTCATAATAAAAATTCTCAACAAATTAGGTATAGAAGAAATGTACCTCAACATAATAAAGGCCATGTATGACAAGCCCACTGCTAACATTATACACGACAGTGAAAAGCTGAAAGCTCTTTCTCTAAGATCAGAAATAAGAGAGGAATGCCCACTGTCACAACTTTTATTCAATATAGTACTGGAAGTTCTAGCCAGAACAATTAGGAAAAAGAAATAAAAGATTCAAATCAGAAAGGAAGAAGTTAAATGGTCTCTCTCTGCGGATGACATGATCTTGTTTATAGAAATGCTAAAACTCCACCAAAAAACTGTTAGAACTAATAAATTTAGTAAAGTTGCAGTATATAAAATCAACATGCAAAAAATTTTGTTTCTGTACATTGGCAACAAAATATGCAAAAAAGAGATTAAGAAAACAATCAAATTTACAATAGCACCAAAAAGAATAAAATACTTAGGAATAAATTTAAGGAGATAAAGGATCTATAGTGCAAACTGTGAGACGCTGATGGAAGAAGACACAAATAAATAGAATGATATTCTGTGTTAATGAATTGGAAGGATTAACATTGTTAAAATGCTCATGCTATGAAAAATTATCTACAGAGTCAACACAATTCCAGTGTATTTTTTCACAGAAATAGAAAAACAATCCTAGATTTCACATGCAACCACAAACAGCTCTGAATATCTAATGCAAAATTGCATTACAATAACAAAACTGGAATCATCACACTTTCTGATTTCAAACTATATTACAAAGCTCTGGTAATCAAAACAGTGTAGTACTAGAATAAAAACAGACAAACAGACCAACAGAACAGACTAAGAGGCCAGAAATAAACCTATGCACATCACTCAACTCATCTTTGATAAGGGTGTCAAGAATACACAACAGGGAAAGGATAGTTTCTTAAATAAATGGTGTTGGGAAAAATAGGTATTCACATGCAAAATAATGAAATTAGACCCTTGTTTTACATCATAAACATAAAAAAAACTAGAAATGAATTAAGACTTAAATGTAACATTTGAAACTAATACTCCTAGAAGTAAACATAGGGGGAAAGCTCATTGATATTGGTTTTGCCAATGATTTTTTTAATATGACACCAAAAGCACAGGCAACACAAACAAAAATAAACAAGTTGGACTACATAAAACTAAAAAGCTTCTGAACAACAAAGAAAAAAATCAAGATGAAAAGGCAAACTATAGAATGGGAGAAAATATTTGCAAATTATACATCTGATAAATGGTTAATATCTAAAATATATAAGAAACTTATACAATTCAATAGCAACCAAACCAAACCAAAAAAAAAAAAAACCCTAATTTAAAATTGTGCAAATGATCTCGATAAAAGTTTTTTTTTTAAAGGCATACAATTGACCAGCAGGTACATGAAAAGGCATTTAACATCATTAATCATAAGAGAAATGCAAATTAAAACCACAACAAGGCATCACTTCATACCTGTTAGGATGGCTATTATGAAAAAGATAAGAGATAACAAATGTTGGTGAGGATGAGAAGAAAAGTGAACCCTTATACACTGTTGATGGAAACGTAAATTGGTACAGCCAGTATGGAAACAGTATGGATATTCCTCAAAAAACTTTAAAATTGAACTACTATATGATCCTGCTGTCTCACTTCTGGGTATATACCCAAAGGAAATGACATCAGTATCTCTAAGATGCCTGCAGTGTCATGTTCATTGGAGCACTATCCATTATAGCCAAGAGATGGAAACAATCTAAGTGTCCATCGATGGATGAATGGATAAAGAAAATGTGACTTTCTCACACACACACACACAGAGGAATATTATTTCGTTGTAAAAAAGAAGAAAATCCTGTCACTTGCCACGACATGAATGAACCTGGAGGACATTATATAAGATGAAATAAGCCAGACATAGAAAGACAAGTACTATATGATCTCACTTATGTGTGAAATAAAAAAAAATAGAACTCATAGAAGCAGAGGGTAAAATGGTGATTGTCAGAGCCTGGGAGAAGGGAAAAGAGCAGAGCACAGTGAAAATGGGGAGATGCTCGTCAAAGAGTACAGACTTTCATTGCAAGATGAATAAGTACTGAGTATCTAACATACAGAATGGTGACTATACTTAATATCATATTGTATGCTTTAATTCACAAAAGGAGTAGATCTTGTGTTATCACCACACATTCACATAAAAGGTAATTATGTGAGATAATGGATGTGTTTATCAATTTGATGGTAATCATTTCACAATGTATACATGTATCAAATCATCATGTTGTGTGCCTTAAATATATACAATTTTTATTTGTCAATTATACCTTAATAAAGCTGGGGAGTAAAAAGCTTCCATTTATCTTCTAATCATGCTCATGCTTTTGTCTACTTCCTGAACATATGGAAAATCATGATAATAGCAATCTCAATGTTTCTGTCTGCTAATTGTATCATTTGTGTTGTTTCTGCTTTTGTTGCCATTGATTGGTTTTTCTCCTGGGCGTAGGTTATCTTTTCTTGCTTCTTTGTATGACTTGCCATTTTGAATTGATAGTAGATATTGTGAATTTTACTTTTTGGGTTGCTGGATTTTGTCATATTTCTTTTCTAGTGTTGGATTTTCTTCTAGTATGCAGTTAAGTTACTTGGAATCTCTTGTAGCCTTGGAAGCTTTGCTTCCTTAGGGTAGTTCCAGAAATCATTCTAAGGCTAATTTACCTCCTCTACCAAGACCATGCCCTTTCATGGGTTCCACCTGATGCTGTGTGTATTATTTACCTGTGTATTTCCTCTTTACCTGTTGAGAATACAAACTCTTCCCAGCCCTTTGTGACCTTCAGAAATTGTTGTGATTACCTCTTTTCAGTTTTCTCCCCTGGCTTTGGGTAGTCTTCTCTCCAGCATGCTAATATTCACCCTCAGCCAAAGACTCAAAAAGACCTATCTGCACATTTCTGGCAGTCCATCTTGGAATAGTTCCTTCCTCTTCAGTAACTTGCACCATGATTTCTAGCTGCCTTGGTCTCTCCAAACTCTGAACTCTGTCCCCTCCACTCAGTGAGGCTACTGGATTCGGTTTGGGTTTTCCCTCTCTGTACTTTGACCTGGAAACATTTTTTTCAGATGATGCTCTGGGCCATTTATAAGGGTCATCTTGTTTGTTTCTCTTCTTTCAGGGATCATTGTCCTGCATAGCCTGCTGTCCAATGTCTGAAAACCACTTTTTATGTATCTATACTAATTATCTAATTGTTTAAGGCATGAGGGTAATCTCATCCCTGTCATTCCATGGTGGTCTGAAATGAAAGTTTCTTTAATGATTCTCTATTTGAAGACCTACATTCAACATCTCTAGAATGCAGAGAAGGCTTTCAAGGAAAAACAGGAAGCAAATTACTATCATAGAAAAGGATATGAGGGTCCTAATACCTGTAATAAAAATGATACCACTAGTGGAAAACAAACATGAGCACTCATAAATAGAGCAGATACCTGATATCAGGGTTCCATGTTTACAGATGAAGATGAGAGTCCGTGTCTTTCCTCCAGGGGAGGTGGTGGTTTCTCTGTTATTGATTTTGAAAGTGACTTGAGAATGCTTCCCAAAAAAAAAAAAAAGAAAGAACAAAGGGGATCTTAATTTTATAAAGAATCTTTGTTACTTCCCAGTTATATCATCTCCAACTGATAGCCATTTGCCCTCTCCTTACACACATTGTGTGTCTAGTCAGTGTCACCTTCTGAGAAGACCTGTCCTAATGCAGGATTGCTTGATCCTTTGGAATCTTCTTTGTACCATTTAGTCAAATATCTCTTCCTCCTGTTTATCTGCTGTGTCCTCCTGAATAGCATAGAATGTATTGTGTTATATATTAATAATTGACGACCATTATGAGGTCTCTCTTAAATTGTCTTTTATCTGAATTACAATCCTCTGTCGTCTTATAGAGAACATGACTTTCAGACCCTTTTAATGTACTACCCATTATTCTTTGGACAAACTCTAATGTGTTACTTTTACACTTAGCATATGATTAAAAGAAATGAATACTCTAACTTAAATATAGAGTGAATGAGTCAATTACTTCCCAAGACAAGGAAATTAGATTTCTATTAATGCAGCTTAAGGTGGTATTAACTTTTTTCAAATGTGTAGAGATTTAATTTCTAGGTCTATCTGGAACTAAAGGTAATTTAAAACACATTTATTTTCTACCCAATTGATATATGGGTAGCAGAGATGATCACAGGGAGCCCATTGGTTCATCCATCTGTCTGGGCTTTGGATAGAGATTCCTGCTGGTTTCAGATCACTTTAAAAAAAATCAATGTAACTTTCATTCCCTGAATTAAAGCCAGGGCCTGCTGTTTAAGATGATCACTTCTCCCCTGAAATTTTCTATCAGCTTCCAGCTGACAAAAGGTGCTGTGTGAAATGGAAGTATTTTTTTAATCCCTGTCAACAGTGAGGATAGGAACTTAATCTAGTATTTAGAGGAAAAAGTTACTCATCCTGGATTTCAGTGCTACAATAATAATACTCATAGAGAAATTCATCTAATATGTATTTACTTTCTTGGAATCATATCAAGAACAAGAAAATAAAGACATTCTCAGATTCCTAAGAACCAAATGTCAAGATGGGGGAGAATTAATCTACATTCCCGTATCACAGGGATTTCAGAAGAGTAAATAATTATAAAATGCATGTGTTGGGAAAAATTTTAGAAATCATTTAATTCCATTCTCTCACTTTACAGGTAAAGAAAGTGAGGCCGAGAGAAATAACAGGACTTCTGACCCCTAGTCAAAATTTCTGTGACACTATTTGAAATATTTCTTGAAATATACCATGTTATTAAATTGAAACAGGACTTGGAGAAACACCAACTCTTAATTGCAATCATATTTTGATGATTAAGGCAAAAAGGAAAGGATAAGCAAAAAATTGGCAAGAGAAATGTTTAAAGAGTGTAGAGCAGGGAGGAAGTCAGGAATCCTATAATTTATTGTCTCTTAGATACATAGAGTTGTTCCAGTTTTGCAAAATGCCTGCAAAATACGTTGTCTTACTTGCTTCTCATCACAATTATATGAGGCAAGTAGATGAGACAGATCTGATTTCTCTCCTTTATAAATCCATTTTTTATACATATACCTGTTCTTGCCTCAGCAGTACAGATGCCATTTACTAGATCAGTTAATGGATGCCAAGTCTCTATTTGCATCTTGTTTTAATGTTTAATTCAGTTTAGTCTTCTGTATTCTAATTCCTAAAAGCAACATGGTATCAGAATACTGAAGTATTGTAAGAATCATATTCAATTTCTTACTGACACAAGCTGCTCTATTTGGGCAACAAATTGGTAGCCTCTCCAAGCTTCTGTGCACTCATTCTTGAAATGAGAATGAAAACACTATTTTAAAGTTTATGTGATGATAAAATTACTTGTAACAAGTGTGCCTAGTACGTACCTGGTTACTTTCCTCTTCTTTGTAAGCCATCCCCACTCCCACATCCTCTCTCTAAACTTCAGTTCTCTGTGTCCCACCCAGTTGTTCAGTTTATGTGCATAACTTCTTAATTAATTTTCTTTTGCTTGTCCTGAATTATTTAGAAATGCATTTTAAGCATGACACCTGTTTCCTCCATCCTTTCAATACTGTTTATTGACTGCCTTCTATATACCAGGCGCTTGGATACAACAGAACAATTGGATAGAATACAGACCAACAGAGAGGGAGTAGTTTTTCACCTTGAGGAACTAAGGAGGTAAATAAAAGAAGTGTAGGTTGTGAAAAAAATGCTATAAAGAGTTTTGGGCCAGAGGATGGTAGTAGGTGGGCAAGATAACGAGGGTCTGGTATGGAACAAAAATCAAGCTTTAAGGTATGAGAGAATTATTTCCTCATTTTAGGAAAAGTTAAGGGAATTTTTCACTGAGGGAGCAGGATGACCAAAGGCACAGAGGCTAGAAAAGTCATGGTGTGTATTGGGAAAATACAGACTCTGCATAGTTAAGACAATCTTCATAAAAATGTCTGAGGAGGTGAGGCTGGGCTAGTGTCATATGGGGATAACAGAGGGCTTGGAATGTCCTTGGGGAGAGGGTGAGTAAAGCTAGCTTTCAAATCTTTATTCTTGAGGTTTTCAGGAGGAGGGTATTTTGTTCATTATGGGGAGAAAAATTGCTCTTTGACTTAATTTCTGCTTATCCCCTTTTACCTTATATGTAAATATATATTTCTTTATGAAATGTACACAATACATTCCACCTAGTATAAAGCAGAGGTCTAAATTGCCTCTCCTGTTTCTAAATCCAGGTGTTACTCACTGATCTTTATCTTGCTCAATCTCTGGAGTATTCTATATTGTTGCCTGCTACTCCTCCTTAAAATTATTCTCTCTTAGCTACTTGGATGCTGTCTCATGATTCTTCTTTTCTACTTCTCAATGCTGACTTTTTAAGCATTGGTGTGAACTCTCTTCTCCCTACATAATATTGCAGGGTGATATTTCACTTCCATCTATTCAACTGCCAACCCAGGGATTTCAAATTTTGGTAGCCAAGATCTTTCTTTTGCGTTCCAGACATTTCCATTTTGATATACCACTGATTTCCAAAATTGACATCATCACCTTTTCTTCAAAATCTTTTCCCACTTCTTGGTTACCACATCACTTGTCTTAATCATTCTCTCCTCTTTCAGTTGTAATGGAGACCTTAGTATGCCACTCTCTGCTCACTGCCCTCCCTGAGTCAGGCAGGAACGAGAGTCCTTCATTTCTCGCCTTGCCCGCCTCAGTAGCTCCATCTGCACCTCGTACTCTAGTTCATTAATGACTGTGAATGTATCATGCTCTGATACATCACTGGCTATGATAATAACACTAATAACAATTGCTCATATTTATTAAGGACTAATTGTGTTTCAGGCACTAGGCCAAAATACTATACATTCATTATCTTATGTAACTCACACATCAACCCTAGGTGGTCAATTCTTTTATTATCCCTATGTTTGGAAGAAGATACTGAGGTTTTCAGGTTAAATAACTGACCCAGGCTAGTAAGTAGCAGAGCCAGAATTCCTACTGTGAAGCATGATGCCATGTTGCTTCTCTTATGCCTTACACAATCTGTTCCCTCTACCTGGAATTTCCTCCCCTCACCTGCCTATTTTTCCTGTTTGATGACTATTTATTCTTCAAGATACTCCAGGTGGCTCCTTCTTCAAGAAACCAGGTAATTCTCTGGGGTCCCAATGTTTCCTATGCTCCCGGGAGTCTTATATACTGTATCATCTATTATCTCATTTCTTCCACTAGACTGCAAGCCTCTAGAAGGCAAGGACCATATACATTTATCTTTATATACCCAGAGCCTAGCACAGCACCCAGGATACAGTTGTAACTTTATATGTTATTTTAAAATAAACAAGATTTCCAACGAAGCCCAAATTCTTTTACTTGCTGTCTGACCTCTCTTACAAAATTGGATCAATTCTATTCATTGATCCAATTTGACCTCATTCTATTCATGTATAAAATGAGAAAGTTACATTATAACAGTAGACACCCCCATGTGTGGCTCCTGGCCCAGCAGCATCAACATCCTCTGGGAACTTGTGGGAAATGCAAATTCTCAGGCCCCACCCCTACAGAATCAGAAAATCTGGGAGTGGGGCCCACCTATCTGTGTTTAACTAGCTCTCCAGGTGATTCTGATGCATGGAATATTTGAGAACCCCTAGACAAGTTGTTGGCCAATTACAGCCTGAGAGTCCATGAGCCAAATCCTACCCAAGGCATGTTTTTCTATGGAAAAGTTTTGTCAACTTCTGCACTAAATGCTAGTGAAGCAGGATACTTCCCTGACCCCTTCATGGGACTCACAACAGGAATGCCTCATTTACTCAGCTTGCCGCCCTCAACTCCTCGTGGGAGAGAGTGCATGAGCGAGCAAGGCAGGAACTGGAGTGCACGAGTGTTGGAACTGACTGGCTGCATCGGCACCAGCAGGAGTGAACTCCATGTGGGCCCCCCAGCAGCATCCAGGTGGGGGTGCCTGCGACCCCTGAAGCCCCAGATGATGTGTTACAGTGCTCTTTTAGCACTGCCATCTGTAGATGGCTTAAATGTTAACAGCTCAGTGAGTCTTTTGTCTTTTTGTGTGAGGCAGCTGCCCTCTGCCAGCAAAGGCAAAGGGCCAGTGTGACAGCTTTTTGCATCTACACTCAATGGCTCTTGGGCTCTTGTATAGCATCCAGGAAAAGTGACATCACACAAATTGAAGAATGGTAAATGCAGGAGATTTTATTGCCAATGAAAGTGGCTCTCATTTGGGAAGGGGAGCTGAAAAGGGGACGGATGAGAGGGTAGGAAATCTTCCCTTGAAGTCTAGCCATCTCTGGCCAGATTATTCTCTGAAGTTACTCCATCAAGCCATCCTCTGAAGTGAAGTCGCTTCTCTCTAACATCCAGCTGCTCCTCCTCTCTGCTGGCTGAGTCTGGGGTCTTTATAGGCACAGGATGAGGCATGGTGGGGCCGTGGGTGGTTTATGAAAAGGAAACATTCAAGTGGAAAAACAGAGGTAGAACTTCTCACTTTGGGCTGTTGTGTCAGGCTTTTCAGCTTGAAGGTGGGGCTTCACCAGAGAGTCGCCCTTTTCTGGCTAGAATTTCTCTGCCTCTTGTCCCTATCAGTAGGATCACCAAGGAGCCTTCCAGTTATACAGTTCTTTTGTTGTGAGCCCAGTGTGATATTTCTCATTGTTTCTACCTTGTAATAAAAGTTAATTCTACTCCCCTAACCTTAGTTTCCTTGTCATGAAAAATGAGATTGAAGTAAGGTTATCATCACCCATCCCAGGTCTTCTGTCCTCTACCTACTTGAGCTGTGCACTCCATTATTTATTTTTATTTCACCATCACTTATATTTATTCCTGTAGTCTCTAAGAGCTTTCAAACACTAACTCATTTAGTCATTGTAGCACTGTTATTAGCCATATCTTATAGGTAAGGAGTTGAGACTTGGAGAGGTAAAATCATTCTCCCAAGGTGTCATGCACTGGTGAAGTGGTTGAGCTGGACTGGATTGGACTCAGACAGCTTGGCTTCAGATCCCTACTAATCTCCCCATAAAATAGAGGGGACTCCTATGTAACCATCCCCCAGCTCTATCAGATCTAAAAAGCCTGCCAATTTGTGTCACATTTCCCTCTTCTCTTTTAAGGAATAAAGATACAATCACAGTTAAAGGCAACTATGTACATCTTAATTGATTCTCTTCTGTACTTTCTACCTAGATCAAACTACTGTCCAAGACTCTATATTTGCATTCTCATGCTTTAAAAAATTTTGAGATATAATTGACATAGGCTGTACATATTTAATATATACAACTTCATGAGTTTAGAGATAAATACACACTCATGAAACCATCCCCACAATCTATGCCATAAACCTATCACCTCCAGAAGTTTCTTTCTGCTCTCTTTATTATTTCTACTATTTTGTGTGTGATAAGAAAATTTTACATAAGATCTACCCTCTTAGCAAATATTTAAGTATACAGTACAATACTGTTAACTATAGGAACTATCCTGTACTGTAGATTTCTAGGACTTGTATATTCCAAGCGCGGATAAAGTGATTTGTACCCTTGACTAATACCTCCTCACTGACCCCTTCCCGAATTTTTGTCAACTACCATTTCACTCTGCTTCTATGAGTTTGACTAGTTTAGATTTCACATATGAGTGATATCACACAGTATTTGTATTTTTGTATCTGACTTATTTCACTTAGCATAATGTCCTCTAGGATCATTCATGTTGTGGCAAATGGCAGGATTTTCTTCTTTTTAAAAGCTGAATAATCTCTTAGGAGTGCAAACCTTATTGTATATAATTGATCAAAAGAGATATTTTCACCTGCATGTTCATTGCAGCATTATTTACAATAGCCATGCAAGCCTTTTAATGTATACATTAAACAGTTTGTAGTACTATTTCCATGCTGTTAATCTTTATTGTTATGGTATCTTATGGAACGTATCTTTCTGTAGCTTGTTTTCTTTTTCCACTTAATATGTTCGTTGAGACTTATTTATTTTGATAGATCCATTGGGTTTTAGTTCATTTAACTGCTGAATAGTACCCTATTAAATGGATTTACTACAATTTATTTTTCCATTCTGCACTTCACGAAAATTTATTTCTAATTTTTCGCTATGATAAACAATATGCAATGAACGTTCTTTTGTATTCTTGGATACACATGTGGGTTTATATCAGGAATTTGACTTCCGGATTATAGGGCATATGCATCTTCAATTTTACTAGACACTTCTGTGGTGTTCTCCAAATTAGTTCTACCTATACATGGAGTATTAACCTATGTCTTTATCAGTACTTGGCATTGTCAGTCTTTTGTATTTTTTCAGTGTGAAGGGGAAAAATGAAATCTTCTAATTGTTTTCTCTGGGTTCAAATTGGTATGAGCCACAGTGTCCAATTTTACTACTCCATATCTTTGTCCTTGCTGTTTCATTTTGTATGAAACATTCTTCTGATTCTCCACTTAACAACATCTATTTTTCCTTCATGACCCAACGCAAAAATTTCTCTGAAACCTCTGGTGGCCCACCTTCCTCCAAATCCATGTTGTAGCTGGAGTCATTGCCAACCACTTAATAAGCCAAATATCTTAGTTCTCTTGACTCATGCCTTGATGTATACTTCAGTTAGGGTTCTCCTTTGTGTTTCAAGACATTTAGATCCTAATTAGGATAATGTTTATGTCAGTCGTCCTTGCAGAATTATTGATGCTGCCCATTTCATTCTCAAATGTCACCCTGTTTGGATAATGAATCAATGCTGACCCTTATGGGCTTTATTGGAGTATATTGACATCCCATGTTGGCCCATTTTTCTCCCTGGCAAATATGAGATCTCTTAGACCACTGATATTTTCAAAGTGCCTGACTTCCAATATTTGCTCAATAAATGTTTGCTTCTAGCCAGACACTCCTTTGTCATGCAGAAGGAAGGTTTCCAGTCATATTTTATTCTCTTTTCATGGGGCCCGACTTGGCCCAAACCCAACTTCTCCTTGCCAGAGAGAAGTGTAAAGAACGCTTTCTCTGCAGAGGCATAGCCCATTTTCTTATGAGCAACCGGCCAAGAGGAAGGTACCACGAAGATAGTAACTAAAGGAAAAGAAAGAGGCTGCTTTCTAATTTTACTTCAAGCTTTATTTAAGAGTTAAGTTTCATGAGATAATTAGATTAAGTCAGTGTGTTTCCAGCATGCAAAAAGAGGTACAAAGCCTTATGGATTACAGTTATTCAGAAAGCTATCAAGCAGACCAATGCATAAAAGGAATTGCTCTTCAAGGAAGGTTCCTTGCAGAATGAAAATAATAATAATAATAATAAAGTGATATTGATATCCTTTGGTTGCCTTGGAAATACTAGTTCATCTGCTCCTGTAAGGTATTATGGTTCATCCCACTATATTAGGTTTAATAGAAAATCACATAACCAGCTATATTTTTAACCATGTCTGGGATTTAAAGCATTCACTGGACTGTAGTGGTAGTGGGTAAGCATAGAATTATGCATTTTAGTTTGTGCATTGATATGACCTCTCTGTTGGGTTGAGAGGGCAGAAAAGCCAGTGCTTTTAACTTACTCGATTTTTATTTATGTGTATTAGAGATCTTTACTGTGCTCATGGCAGCTCTTGTATTTTTTCAGAGTGCTTTAATTTCAAATTTCGGTCCCTCTGTTAAAATTCTGTATTGCCCTAAATATGTGGTCATGGTAACTATATTTCAAAAATTTCAGGGAAGCCAGACATTCTCAATTTCTAATTTTTATCAACTGTGTCTTTTTTTTCATCATTTGATTTATAGATTGAGCAACTTATTGCAAAAGGGAAATTTGGGGGAATGGTAGAAGATATTAGCATTAATTAAACATATGGCATCACCAAAGAACTGTGTGAAGAACTCTTTACTTATTATTGTCTTTAATCCTTGAGATGTTAGAAACCCTTGATATTTTAAAAAAATATTTTGGGAAACTCTACTAGAAAATGATAGAGCTTTATATGAATCCTTTACATGCACAGTCACAGAATCCCATGTTATTCCTATTACACAGTGGTGAATTGGTGAACACTACCTATATTTTAAAAGTGTCAAAATTCACAAGACTGGGTGCAGTTAAGTAAGTGTGTTTGTGCCTTACCCGTCGGAGAGTTGGAGTCACAGCCAGGCACAGTGGCTCACGCCTGTAATCCCAGCACTTTGGGAGGCTGAGGTGGGTGGATCACTTGAGGTCAGAAGTTTAAGACCAGCCTGGCTAACAATGCAAAACCCCATCTCTACTAAAAATACAAAAATTCGCCAGGCATGGTGGTGCATGCCTGTAGTCCCAGCTACTTGGGAGGCTGAGGCATGAGAATCGCTTGAACCCAGGAAGCGGAGGTAGCAGTGAGCTGAGATCATGCCACTGCACTCCAGCCTGAGCGAGAGTGATACTCCATCTCAAAAAAAAAAAAAAAAAAAAAAAAAGAGTTGAAGTCATTGCCAACCACTTAATAAGCCAAATATCTTATTTTTCTTGACTTATGCCTTGATGTATACCTCTATTAGGGTTCTCCAGAGAGGCAGAATCAATAAAATATGTGTGGATAAATGAGAAGAGATTTATTTAAAGTATTGGCTCATGTGATTATCAAGGCTGAGAAGTCCCATGACATCCTCAAGCTGGAGACCCTGGGATGCCAGTAGTGTGGCTCAGTCCAAGACCGAAAGCCTCAGATCTAAGGAAGCTTATGACAATCCCCATTCCATGACCAAAGACCTGAGAGCCTCAGGTGGGGAAAGGGGTTGCTGGTATAAATTCTGGAGCCCAAAGGCTGGGAGCCTGAAATTTTTGTCCAAGAACAAGAGAGGAAGAGGGTATCCCAGTTTGAGCAGATAGATTGACACATTCACCTTTTCTGGACTTGGAAGAATGAATGGTGCCTCCTCATATCAAAGGCAGATCTTCCCCACCTATTTTACTCAGACCCACATGCTAATCTCCTTGGAAAAACCCCTCACAGACACCTAAAAATAATGCTTTACCAAGTTTCTAGGTATTGCTTATTCCAGTGAAGTTGAAACCTAAAATTAACCATCACAGTACCCAAGGACTGCATATTTAGAGCAGAGATGGAAATGGAATCCCATTTTTGCCTCCTTTGCTTCCATTTATGTGGGATTCTTCAATTCTCACAGAACTAAAGCAAGTTTCCTTTGTCAGCCTGAACATCCCTGTCCCACCTCCTCCTCTCCATGGGTGCTGCTTCTGGGTACACACTCTTTCTCCCTTTTGTCCATTGATGTTATCCCACTGTTTTGCAACTCATCTTTAAGAGAGAAAGGTCAACAGGCCCTACGGCATGATCTTTAAAAGGCTGATAATGTCAAGATAAATGCATCCTCTTAAATCTGTTTCTAAAGGCCAGAACCATTCATGCATTTCTAGGAGGATAATGACATCAAAATTATTACCAGGAGCCAGTCCCTGTGATCATCAGGGGCAGCCAGAATTTACTGCTCAGCTGGACAGAAGCCTTTGCTACTACAAGCCTATGTTTCATCCCTGGTGGACTCAATTTTAGGGTATGAAGAGCAAAGTCATTCTCTCTGCACTCTGCAGCAAAGCAGTATGTGCTCTATACAAACGAACAGATGCCCTCACTTGACGTAAAAAGTCTTATAAAAGTCTTTCTTTCTTAAAGTATAAATACATAGTGTGTGAGATGTATACATATGTATTATAATACAATAAATTATAGAGTAGATCCACTTTTTAGTTCAGTTACATAGCTTTTTTCATACTTGGATTTGAAATGAAACATATGGCTAAGGAGTTATAAGTTTCTTAGAATATTTGTGATCAAGGTTCAATGGCTCATATGCTTCTTAATTTCTTTACTTTTCTTGAGAGAGTCAAGCTCAAGGTAACTGTGAAACTCACTGAATGACTGAATCAGGTACCACTATTGGCCAAACATCCTGACATGCACTTTATGTCTTGCTGATCTTCCACAACAGTGATGGGGATGGCAATCTTCGGTATTTTACAGATAAGAAACAGCAGAGGCCTTGAGAGGTTGAGCAACCTTCCTAAGCCTGTTGTGGGGTGGTGGGGGGCGGCGGTGAGGGCGGGTGTGGTTTAACTCCAAGACCTGTGCTCTATTAATACACCCCTGCTTCAATCTCAACAGGATTATTCAAGGTTCAGAAACATGGTGCTCTATCTAAATCAGCGTGTTTGCTCTAGAATCAGGAAGAGCACTCAAAAGTTGTGGGAATATGATTGGGCTTGCTGACCAAAGCGTGTTTTGATGCCATCTCTTGAAAACTTAAATTTGAGATGATAATTGTTCATCTCCTATGATGATCTACCTAAATCAAGCAAGAGCGGGTCCAGGAGATCTAGGTGGGTTCCTTCTTGGGTTATACAGAAGATATGAGAGAAGGCAAGATCTAAGAGGAACTTCAGCAATGAATAAACATAAATGGGCTCAATTAAGTTATAGAATTAACTTATAATTTAAAACTGAAGATGTTCAATGTTTACTAGTGAAAAACAGACCATGACATATTTGGGCTATGATAACACCCTCAAAGGAATTATCCAGTAGTTTTAAATAAGATTACTGAACAGGGTTGAGGGACAGGAATAATGTTGGAAAGGGAATGTAATGCCAGAAAAATACATTCTCCAGGCCACAAGCTGGAAAGAGTTTTAGTGTAAGCTATGTGGGAAAAGGTAAAAATTGAAATGTAAAAGTTAGTGTTAGCTTCTTCATGGCCCTAAAAGTCCTATCATCACAGCAGAAGCTTTGTGGGCACTCTAAGAGTCAACAATTTTGTGGGTTTGCATTAGAGAAGTGGACAGTATGTCTAAATCAAGATGATGGCCCCACTGCTTTTGACCAACACCAGCCCTTTGCAATACACTGGCTCATAGCTAAGTGTGGCTCCCTTCTTATTTTGTCCACACCCAGGTACTATTTTTAGTTGCTTTTCCAGAGCAACGGCCTCCAATATTTGCAAGTGATGCAACTGGCTGGTAGAATCTTCTCTTGGGAGGGCTCCACTGCCAAAATCTCAAATGGTTGTCTAGAAACTTCAGTCGTACCTCACTTCATGCCAGATCTGTACCTTTAAAAGGTTTTCAGGAAATCATTATTTTACAATTCCAATTTCACTGAAATTCCACAAAGCATGAAATGTTTTGAAGTTTTTAATAAGGAAAACTAGAATAGTTTTGTGAAAGATAGCTATATGTATAGATCCTTGATTGGTATACTTTTTCTATTAATTGGATTTGCATAGAATAGGTTTGTTTAAAAATGAGTACACACTTGTAGTCAGTTTCGCTATTGGGAAATACTGATTTCATATCTATGTCTCCTTGCTAAAAAATTGAGAGGTGTAAGAATTTGGCCAAATGTAACTCTGCAGCCTCTACATTTTGTTAATAACATCACAGTACGTCATGGGGTTTTTAACACCATCATTAAGAGGAGCTCATTTGGTTCTCACCTTTATTATCTAATTTATCTTACTATCCCTGGGAGACATAGACTCAGATATTGCTGCTTGTATTTACAGAGAGGAAACTCTGAGAGGTCAGCTAATATAAAGTGATGGTCAGCAAGATGGCTTTAGAGAGAACTCACCTCAGCCAAAAGCAGTCCAGCCTACCAGTGTTGAAAGTAGGATCCCAGAAGCTCTTGACACAATGGTTCAAGGGAAGGGAGATTCTGTCAAATGACTGTCTCTGTCTCCTACTTGTTTCTCTCTACCACTTATTAGATACACTGTGTCACTGTGGACAAATTACTCAACTGTGACTCACAGCTTTCTCATCTGAAAAATGCAAAGCATTGTATCTGCCTCACTTCTGGAAAGAGATTCTTTCCTAAGAAAAATTAGCTCTGATTCTGAGTGGGGGTGAGGGGAAAAAAGTGAATGAGGGTCTGCAAAAGGGAATGAGGTCTCCTGAACATGGCTTCTGTAAGAAGAGTTGCATAGTCACTGCTTCAGCCTCAGGGCTTCCTTCCTTCCTACACTACATAGATTTTTAAAATGTAACTTCTATGTGCATGTCGTCTTTCCCCAATTTTAGATCTTAGACTCCCAGAGTACCCAGCTGGGGCAGACTTCAGATAATTATAGTTCAAACTCCTCTTATTATAGCTGAGAAAACTGAGAACCAATGAGGGGATTCCAAGAAGAAAGCCAGTCTGTTGCATTTCCTTTCCTCTAGGAGAGGGGTCTCCAACACCCCCACCCTCTACCCCCATACTGAAGGCCTGTTAGGAACTGGGCCACACAGCAGGACGTGAGCAGCAACAGGTGAGTGAGGGAAGCTTCATCTGCATTTACAGCCACTCCCCATGACTCACATTACCACTGAGCTCTGGCTCCTGTTGATCAGTAGCTGCATTAGATTCTCATAAGAGGGCAAACCCTATTGTGAACTGCACATGTGAGGGATCTAGGTTGCATGCTCCTTATGATAATCTAATGCCTGATGATCTGTCACTATCTCCCATTGCCCCTAGATGGGTCCATCTAGTTCCAGGAAAACAAACTCAGGACTCCCGTTGATTCTACATGATGGTGAGGTTGTATAATTATTTAAATATTACAATGTAATAATAGAAATCAAGCACACAATAAATGTGATGCGCTTGAATCATCCTGAAACCTTTGCCCCAACCCCCACCCCAGGTCCACAGAAATATTGTCTTCCACAAAACTGGTTCCCCATGCCAGAAATGTTGATGATATGGTTTGGCTGTGTCCCCACCCAAATCTCCTATTGAATTGTAGTTCCCATAATTCCCATATGTTGTGGGAAGGATCCCATGAGAGGTAATTGAATCATGGGGGTCGTTACCCCCATGCTGCTGTTCTCATAATAGTGAGCTCTCTTGAAATCTCAGGATTTTATAAAGGGCTTTTCCCCCTCTTGTTTAGCACTTCTCCTTGTTGCTACCATGTGAAGAAGGATCTGTTTGCTTTCCCTTCTGCCATGATTGTTAGTTTTCTGAGGCCTCCCCAGCCATGCTGAATTATGACTCAATGAAACCTCTTTCCTTTATAAATTACCCAGTCCTGGATATGTCTTTATTAGCAGCATGAGAACAGACCAATACAGTTGGGAACCACTGCTCTAGGACGTTTTCTCCCGTCACCTGCCTCTGTTTTTGAAAACTGTAGGTCTCTGGGAGGATTAAGCTAGAAAAAAAGGGACATAGTAGATGCTGTTGAGTAGAGAACCATGGGAGTTGTATGAGAGAGGAAAGTGAGATTCTTCAAATCTGGAAAGACAGTGGTGGTTCAGAGGAGACTTTGAGGCTTATGTAATTTTACTCTAGTGCACATTTATTGCACAACTCACTTTGATGAAGAATCCTCAGCTGCATGGGGCCCCTAACCCATGTCACTCTGTTCCACCTCAGTAGAAGACCCTTTGGCTTTCTTAGACAATTTCCTCTGTCTTCACTGGGACAAGTTTACTTATGAATGGGAGCCCATATTTGCTAGAATCTTAACCTCAGCCAGATTAGGGGAAAACTGTTATTCTTCTCTCAATTTAAAAAATATTTTCCTTCTGTGTGTACATGTATGTGTACACACAGATATATATATATGTAATATACACATTATATATACATATATACTATGTGTATATATATATTTCTATGTTTGTATATTTCTTTGTACATAAAAAAGCATAGAAGTACATCCTGGACAAGTTTATTTCCTCAGCCTTTCCCGTATGGGTTCCATCTCTTCCTTGTCACCATCAATTCTGTCTTTATCTACAGCTTGAAAAGCAATCATCAAATCCATTTGTATCAACAAAGTTGCCTATCACATGCTGAAAAGGCTGGTATTTTATGCATGTTTTACTTCTCTACAATCAAAAATATCTTAAGTTAAATGAAGACAGAAAAGGCATTCATGAATAGAAATGGCAGTGTCCTGATTTTATCATTTTCTATCTAGGTGCCTTACCCATTTGGTTTAAGTGGCACTTAGATTTTTTTTTAATTATTCCCTTATAAAAATGCAGTGAATTTGAAGCAAAAAATCCATCTAGTCCTATGTGAATGAACCTTGGGAAAATTGCTTTCTATTATCAATATTTTCCAGCAAGAGCCACAATGAGGAACGTGTCTCTTCTGAAATATGTGCTGTTTCTCATTGGAGACCTTGCTTATGAATCATCCTGAAACTCTGAGCTATATAAACTAGTGTGAAGTCCTTCTTCAAGCTCTGTGACAATGAGTAAGTTAGCTTTATTCTCTCCTTGACATTACTTGTGTGAGGGAAAGTAGAGTAGAACCCAGGTGGAGGCATGTCCTATGTCACAGAGACCCTGTTTAGGGCACTGGTGCCCTGATATAGAACTCAGCCAGTTCAGTCAGATAGAGGCTCAGAAGCATGACCACTTTACAGTAGAAAACATATTTTAAAAGCAGTAAATATCGGACTTCCATTTTTACCTTGACCTTAATATACAGTATGTATGTATATTTAAGACATTTTTTTCCATGGACCAGGGGTTGGGAGGGAAGGTTTTGGGATGATTCAAGCATACATACTTACTGTATATTAAGGTCAAGGTAAAAGGGGAAGTCTAGCATTCTGTCATGTCATAGCTGACTTTTTGGGGGAGTGTATATATACATATACTATATATATGATATCCTCTTTATTCATGGTAATGATAATCATTTTTACTTTATGACCATCATCACAATCATCAATATCTTAAACACAATAATCATTATCACTATCACCATTATCATAGCTCTGACTTATTAAGCAATTACCATGAATAAGACGCTATTCTAAGCACTTGCATATTTATTATTTACAGTCACTACCAGCTTGTAATATAATTATTCATGATTATCATTTTAAGAAATATGAAGCTTAGAGACAAAAAGTTATCTGCTTTTAGAGGGAGGCCTGGGTATCATCTGTGGATGAGGAAGTAGACTGTGAGGGCCCCAAAGTGCTTCTGGATATCTTCCAATACATAATATACCACACTGCTACTTCCTTCACCGGGCTCCCTTCCTCTGCTTCCCTTTGGCTTGGGATTTCTGGCAGTAGCTTTACCCCCTCCCACCCCCCACTGACTCCAGCTTATGATTTGGCAGCCCCTCAAGCATGCACGGGTTTATAGTGAGGTCACGTTGCCCTAGTACTCTCACTTAGGGCAACTGGTGACTAGGACTGCAGATCTTAATGTTACTTAATAGGCTCAACATTATTATCTTTTTACATAACTTAAATTTGGCTCACATTTCACATATGTGACTATGTCTAAGTAAAAATAAGCATATTATGTGTTCAGTCTATGGCTAGGATTATGACAGTATAAGAAGTATCACCTCAAAAGGGGATGTTCTCCTTCTGGCTATGGAGGATTAGCTTAGATCAGATTGATCCTTTTGCAGAGAACCAGATAATGTGCATAAAATGATTTAAAAATATCCCAGAAGGGATTTTAGAGTAACTGAGGTTACGAAGCCCTAAGCAGCCAAGAGCCCAGATAGAAGGAAAGTGCAGAATAAGGTAGGAGTCATGTTTGCTGAGATAATGGTTGGGAATTTTCTAAAACTGATAAACACACTAACCCACAGAGCCAATAAACTTGACGAACCCCAACAAGAATAAAATAAAATAAAACTACATATAGGTAAAACATAGTAAAACTGTTAAAAAATAAAAGTAAAAAATTTAAATATAGACAGAAGAAAAAAGAGACATTTAACCTTTAAAGAAAAAGAAATAAAATGCAGACTTCATTCAACACAAATTATATCTGTTGCCCACTTTTTAATGGGGTCTTTTTTTTGCTTGTTGGATTGTTTAAGTTCTGTTTACATTCTGGATAGTAGGCCTTTGTTGCATGCATACTTTGCAAATTTTTTTTTTTTTGCCATTCTGTAAGCTGTCTGTTTACTTTGTTGATAGTTTCTTTTGCTGTGCAGAAACTCATTAGTTGAATCACGTCCCATTTGTAAATGTTGGAGGTTTTTTTGTTGCAATTGTTCTTGAGGACTTAGTCAAAATTCTTTGCTAAGGCCATGTCCATTAGGGTATTTCTTAGGTTTTCTTGTAGGATTTTTATAGTTTTAGGTCTTACATTTAAATCTTTAATCCGTCTCTAGTTTATTTTTGTTTACAGTGAAAGATAGAGGTTTAGTTTCATTCTGCATATGCGCAGCCAGTTATCCCAGCACCATTTATTGAATAGAAAGTCCTTTCCTCATTGCTTATTTTTGTTGACTTTGTCAAAGATCAGTTGGTTGGTTGATTGGTTGTAGGGATATGGGTTTATTTCTGGGCTCTCTATTTTGTTCCATTGGTGTTTTTTCACTGGTACCATTGCTGTTTTGGTTACTGTAGCCTTGTTATATAGTTTGAAGTTGGGTAATGTGATGAAGTCTGACTTTTATTTTTGCTTAGGATTGTTTAGCCATTTGGCTCTTTTCAAGTTCCGTATGAATTTTAGGATTGATATTTCCAATTCTGTGAAAAAAGACATTGGCAGTTTGCAAGGAGTAACATCAAATATGTAGATTGCTTTGGGCAGTATATTCATTTTAATGATATCGATTCTTCTAATATGTGAGCATGGAATGTTTCTCCATTTGTTTGTGTCATCTTTGATTTCTTTCAGCAGTGTTTGGTAGTTCTCCTTGCAGAAAATTTTTCACCCCCTTGGCTAGATGTATTCCTAGGTATTTTGTTGTTGTTGTTGCTATTGTAAATAGGATTTTGTTCTTAATTTGGCTCTCAGGTTGAATATTATCAGTGTATAGAAATGGTACTGATTTTTGTACATTTATTTTGTATCTTGAAACTTTATTGAAGTTGTTTATCAGTTTTAGGAGCCTTTTAATGGAGTCTTTAGGTTTGTCTAGATATAAAATCATGTCATCAGCAAAGAAAGATAATTTGACTTTTTTTCCTATTTGGATGCATTTTATTTCTTTCTCTTGCCTGATTTGTCTGGCTAGGAGTTCTAGTACTCAGTAGAATAGGAGTGGTTAGAATGGCATCCTTGTCTTGTTCTAGTTATTAAGGGGAATAGGGGAATTGTTATAGTTTTCACCCACTCAGTATGATGTTGGCTGTGGGTTTGTCACAGATGGTGCCAGTAATTTTGAGATACATTCCTTCAATGCCTACTTTGTTGAGGGTTTTTATCATGAAGGGATGTTGGATTTTACTGAAATCTTTCTGTGTCTATCAAGATGATCATAGGATTTACGTTTTTAATTCTGTTCATGTCGTGAATCACATTTACTGATTTGTGGATGTTGAACTAACCTTGCATCCCAGGAATAACACCTGCTTGATTGTGGTGAATTAGCACTTTGATGTGATGCTGGATTCAGCTTGCTAGTATTTGTTGAGGATTTTCATATCTGTGTTCTTCAGGGATAGTAGTTTGTAGTTTTCTTTTTTTATCGTGTCTTTGCTGGGCTTTAATGTTGAGCTGATGCTGACTTCATTGAATGAATTAGGGAGGAGTCTCTCCTCCTTGATTTTCACTTGATCTTAGCCAAAAGGCTGAGAAGCAGTCCTCCTCCTTGATTTTCTAGAATAGTTTCAGTGAGGATTGGTACCAGCTCTTCTTCATCTGTCTGGTAGAATTTGCCTGTGGATCCATCTGGTCCTGGGCCTTTTTTGGTTGGTAGTCTTTTAATGACTGATTCAATTGTGGCACATGTTATTGTTCTGTTCAGGGTTTCTATTTCTTCCTGATTCAATATTTGAAGGTTGTGTATTTCTGGGAATTTATCCATTTTCTCTAGGTTTTCTGTCTGTGTGCATAGAGGTGTTCATAATAATCTCTGAGTAACTTTTGTGTTTCTGTGGGATTGGTTGTAATGTCATCTTTGTTGTTTCTGATAGTGCTTATTTGAATCTTCTCCCTTTTTTCCTTTGTTAATCTAGCTAGTAGTCTATTGATCTTTTTTATCCTTACAAAAAATAAACTTTGGTTTTCTTGTATAGATTTTTATTTTGTTCAGTTCTGAAAAGAAGACATACAACATTATTAATTATCAGAGAAATGCAAATCAAAGTTACAGTGAGATATCATCTCAAGTCAGTCAGAATGGCTATTAAGAAAAGAAAAATAACAGATATTGGCAAGGCTGCAGAGACAAGAGAATGCTTATACACTGTTGGTGGAAATATAAATTAGTTCAACTACTGTGGAAAGCAGTTGAAGATTTCTCAAAGGATTAAAGATGGAACTACTATTCAACCCAGCAATCCCATTGCTGGGTATATCTCCAAAGGAAAATAAATCATTTTCCCAAAAAGAAACATATACTCGCATGTTCATTGGAGTGGTATTCACAATGGCAAAGACATGGAATCAACCTCAATGCCCATGATTGGTGTAGAATTTCAAAATTTCTGTGATTTGCTTTAATTCTTAAAAAATGCCATTCCATTTATTCTGCCTTCCATAACTTTTATTCAACTTCTATTTTAGATTCAGGGGGTACATGAGTATGTTTGTTATATGGAATCAACCTCGATACCCATCAATGGTAGACTGGATAAATAAAATGTGGTACATACAAACCATGTAAAACTATACAGCAATAAAAAAAGAACAAAATCATGTCTTTTGCAACAACAATGAGTGATGCTGGAGACCATTATACTAAGCAAACTAACACAAAAGCAGAAACCCAAATACTACATGTACACATACATGGTAGCTAAACATTAGGTACACATGGACATAAAGATGGCAACAATAGAACTAGGCACTACTGGAGGGGGTAAAGAAGGATGGGGCAAGGGTTGAAAAACTATTGGGTACTATGTTTACTACCTGAGTGATGGAATCAATCATGCCCCAAACATCAGCATTGTGCAATATATCCATGTAACAAACCTACTCATGTACCCCCTGAATCTAAAATAGAAGTTGAATAAAAGTTATGGAAGGCAGAATAAATGGAGTGACATTTTTTAAGAATTAAAGCAAATCACAGCAATTTTGAAATTCTATACCAAGTAAAATTATCCTTTCAGTGTAAAGACAAAATAAAGACATTTTTAGACAAAAACTGACAGATTTGTAGAAAACAAAATATAAGCAAATTCTTTAGGCAGAAGAAAAATGATCCTAGATTGAAAAGCAAGAAAATTCAGAAAGTAATGAAGAAAAAGTAGACATATAAATTAATATTGACCCTATAAAGTGATATTAAAATATAATGCTACTAATATTGTTTTGAGTTTAAAATTTATGCAGAATTAAAATACCACACCTCAAAAATAATGACATAAAATATGGAAAGGGTATCATTGGATTTGAAGCTTCTAAGAAGCTTGCATTGTTCAGGAAATGCCAAAAATATCTGAAAATATATCATCCAAATTGTTTAATATGAGGTAATGTAGATTTAAGGCAAAAAATATTACCAGCGGTAAACAGGACATTTTATAATGATAAAAGGGTCAATCCACTAAAAAGATATAACAGTTCTAAATTTGTATTCACCTTAAATCATAGACTTAATTTTAATAAAGCAAAAATTGACAAAACTAAGTGTAGAGCAATCTATAATTATAGTAGGAGACTGTAACAATTCTCAACAACTGATATAAAAAACTTTTTTTTTAAATCCAGAAAACACAAAGCAGATTGTGTATATATATATTATATATATAATATATATATATTTTCTCTTCACAGTGATATTACACTGTAAGTAAATAACAGGAATGTAACTAGAAAATTCCCAAATGTATTCCCAAATGTTGGAAAATTAGGCAACGTATTTCTAAATAACCCATGGATCAAAGAAGCAATTACATTGGAAATTACAAAATATTTCTTGCATATGCCTACTTTGATCTGGGGCTTCTGGAATGCTGGTAATGTTCTATTTTTTAGTGTAGGACCTAGATTTTTGGTGGCAAACACATAGATGTATTTACTTTGTAGAAATGAATCAGATTATATACTTATCATCTGTGTACTTTTCTGCATGTGTTGTATACATCAATTTAAACATAGTAAAAAATTATAAAGTGTATGCTTGGATTGTTTCATGTAAGAAAATCTCCAAATACCTTCTATCTGCTGAAAACTGCTTGTGGGATTGACAAATTAAAACCAAACCAAAATAACCCTTCTCTCCCAGTATTCAGAGAGGGCGAATCAGTCAAAGATAATATTTTTGGTATAAGAGACAATACAGAGAAACATTAACATGTTTACAATGTACAAACTAATGTAAATGGCTACACTAAATTTTATTAAAATATATAATTTCACAACTAACATTTTTTCATTAAAGAGAATAATGGCAATGAGACTCTTGACCCTAATTTTAAACCACTAAAATGTCTGAATCTTGGTGTTTGTAAAAAGAACCTAGAAATATGTGTGTCTGTTTTGCGCTGCTATAAAGCAACACCTGCAATTTTGTAATTTATAAAGAAAAGAGGTTTATTTGTCTCATAGCTCTGCTGGGTGTACAGGAAGCACGGCATTAGAATCTCCTTGTGGTGATGGCTTCCAGAAGCTTCCAATCATGGTGGAAGGAAAGCGGGAGCAAGCATGTCACATGGTGAGAGAGCGAGCAAGAGATAAAGGAAGGAGTGTCAGTCTCTTTTAAACAACCAGATATGTGAACTTATAGAGTGAGAACTCACTCATTATCATGGGGACAGCACCAAGCCATTCATGAGGGATCCATCCCTGTGACCCAAACACCTCCCACTAGGTCCACCTCTAACACTGGAGGTCACATTTGAACATGAGATTTGGAAATGGCAAAATATCCATACCATATTATTTCTCCCCTGGTCCTCCAAATTTCATGTTCATCTCACATTCCAAAATACAATCATCCCTTCCCAATAGTCCTCCAAAATCTTAACTCATTCCAGCATCACTCAAAAGTCTAAAGTCTCATCTGACACTCAAGGCAAGCTTCTTCTACCTATGAGATTGTCAAATCAAAAATAAGTTATTTATTTCCTAGATATAATGGTGGTACAGGCATTGAGTAAACATTTCTATTTCAAAAGGAATAAATTAGCCAAAAGAGAGGAGTAACAAGCCCCATGCAAGTCTGAAACACAGCAGACAGACATTAAATCTTAAATCTCCACCATAATCTCCTTTGACTCTGCTTCTTGCATCCTGGGAACATGGGTATGAGGGATGGCCTCCCAAGACCTTGGGCTGGCCTGTCCCTATGGCTTTGCAGGGTACGGCCCCCACGGCTGCTCTCACAGGTTGGAGTCTGTTGCCTGTGGCTTTTTCAGACTGAGGGCATAAGCTGTCAGTGGCTCTACCATTATTTGGTCTGGAGGGCAGCATGACCCTTCCTACAGCTCTACTAGGCAGTGTGCTGGTGGGGACTTTGTATGGGGGCTCCAACCCCACACTTCCCCTCTGTACTGCCCTGGCAGAGGCTTTCTCTGAGGGCTTTTCCTCTGAAGCAGGCTTCTGTCTGAGTACCCAGGCTTTCCCATACATCCTCTGAAATCTGGGTAGAAGCTGCCAAGCCTCCTTCACTCTTGGCTCTGAGGGCCTAAAGGCTTTGCACTATGTGGAAGCTGAAAAGGCTTACAGCTTGTGCTATCTGAAGCATCTGGCTGGAGTTGTGCCTGGGACTCCTTGAGCCGCAGCCAGGAAGTGGGGAGCAATGTCCTGAGGCTGTGCAGGGAAGCAATGCCCCAGGTCTGGCTCATGAAACCATTCTTCCTTTCCAAGCCTCTGGGCCTGTGGTGGGAGGCCTGCCTCAGAAACTTGTGAAATGCCTTTGAGGTCTTTATCCCATTGTCTTGGCTATGAGTGCTTGACTACCATTTAGTCATGTGAATGTCTCTAGCAAATGGTTGCTCCACAGCCTGCTTGGACTATTCTCCTGAAAATGGTCTTTCCTTCTCTACTATGTGGCCAGGCTGTAAATTTTCCAGATTTTTATACCCTGCAGTCCTTTTCATTGTAAATTCAAACTTTAAGTTATGCCTTTGCATGTGTGTCTAATTAACTGCAGGCTGTTAGAAGCAGCCATGCCACATGTTGAATACTACTGCTTAGAAATTTTCTTCTACCAGATACCCTAAGTCATTCCTCTTAAGCTCAAACTTCCACGGATCCCTAGGACATGGACACAGTGCAGCTAAGTCCTTTGCTAGCACATAACGTGGGTAAACTTTATTCCAGATCCCAATAACTTCCTCATTTTCATATGAGACTTAATTAGCCTGGCCTTCACTGCCAATGTTTCTGTCAGCATTTTGGTCACAACCACTTAACAAGTCTCTAAGAATTTCCAAACTTTCCTTCATCTTTCTTCCTGCCTTCCTCTGAGACATCCAAACTCTTCCAACATTTGTCAGTTACCAAGTCCCAAAGCTGCTTCCACATTTTCAGGTATCTTTATAGCAGTGCTCCATGCCACAGTACAAATTTTCTGTGGTAGTCTGCTTTGCATGGCTATAAAGGAATATTTGAAATTGGGTAATTTATAAAGAAAAGAGGTTTATTTTGCTCACAGTTCTGCTGAATGTACAGAAAGCATCTCACCAGCATCTGCTTCTAGTGAGAGCCTCAAGAATCTTCCAATCATGTTGGAAGACAAAGGGGAAGCTGGTCAAATGGTGAGAAAGGGAGCAAGAGAGCAAGGAAGAAAGTGCCAGGTTATTTTATTTTAATTAATTTATTTATTTTGAGATGGAGCCTCATTCTATCACCTAGGCTGGAGGGCAGTGGCACAGTATTGGCTCACTGCAACCCCCACCTACTGGTTTCAAGCAAGTCTCCCACCTCAGCCTCCTGAGTAGCTGGGATTACAGGCATGTGCCACCACACCTGGATAATTTTTGTATTTTTATTAGAGACAGGGTTTCACTACGTTAGCCAGGCTAGTCTTGAACCTCTGACCTAAAGTGATCTATCCACCTCAGCCTCCCAAAATTCTGAGATTACAAGTTTGAGCCACCACATCTGGCCCCAGGGTCTTTTAAACCGTCAGGTCTCACATGCACTCAGAGTGAGAACTCACTCATTACCTTGAGGACAGTACCAAGACATTTATGAGGATCCGCCCCTATGACCCAAACACCTCCCACTAGACCCCAACATTGGAGGTCACATTTCAACATGAGATTTGGAGGAGGAGAAACATCCAAAGCAAATCAAATTAGCTTTTTGCAATCAATGCAATTAATACATTTACTGAGTGGCGATTGAAATTCCCAGCAATCTGCAATGCACTGGAAATAGAGTTAATGAAACGGTAGATGTGGGCCTTCCTTAAAAAGGTAATCTCTCTCCTGTAGTTGTAAGGCTTTTCTTTGTTTCTTTTAATTTCTTAGGACAAATTGTGCAAATAAGAACAGAAAGATTGCCTGTATTATGGGAAAGGCTGGCTAAAAAGCACTCTGGATGCTTTGCATGGAGATGCTCTGAGCTGCTTTGAATCCTGGTGTCTGAAAGCCCCAGCCTGTTAAAGCTCTCAGATCAAGCTATGGCAGCAAACTCCAATGCCTCTCCCAAAGGATTCTCCTTCTCCATCCATCCCACCCTTCTCCAATGTCTACTCCAAGGTGAGCAGAAGTAGACTCCAATGTCTACCTCTACTCACCTGGAACTCTGATGTCTACTTCCACTCACCTGGAAACTACCTTCTCTGAGGAGCTCCCATTCTAAAAATGATCCTCCCCACATCCAATGTGGTTGACCTGAAAGAATATCTGATTTGTTTAAATAAAAAGCAGCATTCACAATTGGATCCTATGCCAACAACATGTAGCCTAGGACTTGTCTACAGAAATTCTTAACAGTGGATGTTCTTAGGTAAGGTTTCAGATCTTAGGCTTCAGAAATTATATGTAAATTTTGCATATATGTGCTCATTTCTTGAAGAAATGGTGAAATTGAGACTTTAATCTTCCTTCAGACTCTCAAGGAAGTCTCTGACACAAATAATTTTAGGTACCACAGGCTTAGAAGAAATAGCTGGAGACCTGTGGCTTATAAATCCTTACTTCTCATCAGTCACTTGGCCTCTGGCAATTGCCTTCCTCCTTAAGCCTTAGTTTTCAATTTGGATAACTTTCTCTCAAGTTCATTCAAGATCTAGCTATTAACTTTCTTAGGATTTGTTCATATCTTCAGTGTTCTCCTCATCATGCTCCTTGTTGACAACTCACATTTTATAAACTGTTTCAGTCATTGAAAACATGCTATTTGGGACAAATTCCCTGTTTGCTTTTAAGGAGCTAAAAGGCAATTGAAGAGGAAACTAACAACATCCGTGCAACTTACATCAAGTCATCAGCTTCATGACCCAACCCCAGCATGATGTCAGTTCCAAAGACAAACGGCAGCAACAAAAAATAATCAAGTATTGTCTCAGAGGTCTTATTCTTAGAAAAAGTGTCATTATACGTTTATATACTTCTTCATTCCAGTTTGTTGTTTGTTTTTTGTGTTCTGTGTTTTCTTGGTCACTAGAAGGGATCACTACACTGACGTTAGTACATCACCTTTTACTCTTGGTACATATATGTGTTCATAATTATTGCACATACTATATGTGTCCTTTGCAACCTGCTTTTTTAATTATATTTTGAAATATATTCATGTTCATATATGTAGGTACAGTTTATTTATTTGATCTTAAGGATTACATTGTATAAATATGTACTACAATTATTCATCCATTTTCTTCTTTGACATGTTTGCCCAATTAATTGCAAGATTTTGCTGATGTGAATAGATATCTTTGTTTTTCAAATATGCATTTCTCTGAATTACAAGTGAAAATGAGCATCTGGTTACTTGCTTAGGTCTCTTCTACTATGAGTTTTTAGTTTATATTATTTGCCTATTTTTTATCGATGTGTCAGAGTTCTGGATACTAATATTATATCACTTATGTGCCCAGCAAATATCTTCTCCCAGTCTCAGGCATTTAACTTTGCTTATACAGACAATTTAAAATGTTAATATGTCACATTTATCTACTTAACTAACTTTTCCTTGATAGCTGATAGATTTTGTACCTTATTTCATTAATCCTCCCCTGTGCTAAGATTATAAAAATATTATACTTCTCTCTAAATTTTATAACTTTTCTTTTCACATTTTGGTATTTTATCTGTATGAAATTCTTAAATTGTACTAATATGAAGTAGGGATCCAATTATTTCCCACAGCCAGTTGAATTACTAAAATTTGTTAAATAGTCTATTCTTAAGTCCATATTGATTTTAATGCCACGTTCTTTGTATTCCAACTTCGCACATAACGCATGTGATTCTAGGCTTTCCCTTCTGCCACTGGTCTAGTTGTCTACAACTTATACTTGTATAGGTCCTGATATCATCTGGCATAATTAGTCATCATTCCTTATATTTCTACACTTGTCTTGGTGCTTTCCTCTTTCATAAGAATTTATAATTTTTCATTCATAAATTCATATGAATTTATAATTTTTCATTATAAGATTGAGTTATTTTTAAATGGTACCTGATATTATTTTTAATACAGAAGTTTAATTTCAATTTTCATCCTGATTACTGGTATATTTGGTCAAATTTCTGCCACTTTCTATCATATTTTTGTTTGTCATGATTTATCTTTGCTTCCTCTAGTTTCCCAGAGTTCTATTTATATTCACTTAATAAATAGTTAAACTTGTACTATGCTTACATGAATTAACAGAATCGAAATTGGATCAGTGTAGTACAGTAAGCGCTCCGTGAATGGGGAAACTATGGCTATGGAAGGTCAACTATACTACGTTATTTTATATAAAGGACTTGAGCAACTACAGATTTTGGTATCAGAGTGGGGTTCTGAAACCATTCCCCTGTGGGTACTGTGGGATGACTGTAATCTACTTCTGAATATGTAAGTAACTCAGACATCACAAAAACAAAACAGGAAGTCAATTAAATACCATCATCGAAGACATAAGGGAAGACTAACAAGCCACAAGTATATAAGAAGTTGTTTCTTGGATGGTAATCTATTTCTTTCTATGTTCCATATCTGTTCATCTTTTAACTTTTTCTATATGTTTCTGTGTGTTGAATTCTATGTGGCTTCTTCACATCTGTTTTCCAATTCTCTAATGCCCTCTTTAGCTAATCATAGCTGTTGTTTAATACACCCACTGCATTTTAATTTTATTCTTATAATTTTCACTTTTATCAGTCTATTCTGGTTTCTTCTTAAATCTGATTTTTCTTTTTCCCATAGGAGGTCTTGTTCTTTCATTATGATTGTGATTTCTATCTCTTCTGTTACATTTTTATTATAAATATGTTGTTTTTTTCAAGAGTATATATTATTTTTGATTCTTACAGCATACATTATCAGTTTAATTTTAGCTTCTGACTACTCCTACATTGATTTATTTCCTCCTGTTGTTTCTAATTTTGGTCAGGAATCTGTTATTCAATGGATATCCCTTTTTCTGTGGAAGTTCCTTGTGAGGATGGTTGTAAAAGTGTTTCTACAGAGCAATTTTGTTTTTGCTTTTCCTGGTTCCCAGATAATGGTTGCTTTATCAATTTAGGATTTTCTTATACTCGTTGCAGGATTTAAGTTAAAATTTCTTACATGACATTGATGTCTATATATACACCTTGGCCAGCAAGTAAGCTACATTGGTATTTTCATTTTTAGATAGGAATAGTTTTCCTAACTCCCTATCTACAGCAGAGGAAGCCCTCTCAGGGTCAAGCCTGAGCAGAAAAAAAATGCTAACAGCCACCTAACTTTAAAATAGGACATTTTTTTTTTATAATTAACACATTTCCATTTCCTTTTTTATGTTCAAACTTACCATTCTCCAGTTTTCTACTTTTACAAAGAGAATTATTTGATATTGAAAAATTGTAGACAATTAATTAGAAAATGTTAAATTTGGTATCACAAAATTACACATGTAGGTGGGGCAGAATCTTCTGTGTGTATGATTCAATTCTTTATATTAATAATTACTGAACATACTGAACATAGTTTAACTTTGAACCATTTACATTTCTTGGAGTATTTCCTTATGTATAAAGTAAGCATATTGCAATAAAAGGTATCTAAGGGCCCTTTCACTTCTAAAATTCTATAAACTTTGACCTTTGCTTATAATATATATTCCATAACCATGTGACCTAGACTCGGCTTCTACCATTTCAAATAGTGGGAGACAGTGTGTTATCTCAAGTGCTCATAGATGCATGTATGTGATTCTGTGTTTTCTCACAGATCCGTATTCAAACTTTGATTCTTCTACCTATCAGCTGTGTGGCCATTGTTAAGTGACTCAGTGTCTCCAAATTTCAGTTTCTTACCTGAAAATAAGGTTAATAATGCTGAACTAAGGTTGTTGTAAGAATTAGGGATTTCAAAAGAATCAGCAAAAGGTAACATCTTTTTCCCCTCAGTTTCTTCGTCTGTGATATCAAGATAATAATCATCACAAAATCATTATAAAGATTATGAGACATTGTAGTAAATTGCTTAGTATTAATATTAAACCTAATAAATGGCAAGCTACCATAACCAGCTCAGTTCATGGCATATTGGGGCTCCCAGGTGGAAGGTCTCCTTGGCTAATCCCTCCCTCATTCATCCCAGATTTGCGCTCACCTTCACTCCTGTTTGGCTTCACAGGCTATTCTGCCACTTTTTCTGTGGATTGCATTAAAACACAACTGTGTTCACCACCATACCCTTGAGACTAGTTACCTGGGAAAAACAATTCTCATTTCTGAGTTTTTACTTATTTCTTCTATGTTGCTGAAGTCATTTCTCTGTTAGCATGTATTTCTGGTCCCTGTCTTCTTTATGACCCTCTCTTCCCCACCAGTTCACAGACCCTTGTTTGTATCATGATCTTTAGTTCTTCCTGGGTCACATCACTTATCATACATGCAGTCCTTGTGTTGCATGTGTATTTCACATACATTTTCATTATAAAGTGGGAAATAGCTCTCCCGTGTTACAGAGCATTGGTATATAGTAAAGAAAAAATCCAAATGTTCTTTTGGCAAAGTAGATTTTTTTTCTCATTTGCTTTAATAAAGCATCTCATGTTTTATATATTGATTAATATAATTGAACAAAATTATTTGGCTATAACTTCTTCTTATGACGGACTATTCCACTTTATTATGATTATTTATAAAAGATTAATGCCCAAACCATTGAGAATGTAATTTTTTAAATTGCCCTAATTATTTGCACCAGAGCATACTGCCATGATCATGACCCTCAGGACAAACTTCATTTACCTGATCAAAGCAGAAACTCAAGTTCTAATTTGCAAGTCTGATCATAGGGCTATGAATCCCAGGATTGCTGACTGGAAAATTTTCATCATCATCCTCATAATAATAAATGATTATGATAAAGGATCATAAATTATAACATAAGTGATAGGCTCCAAATATGGTATTAGGAGCATATGTACATATATTTCAGTATTCTTAACAAACATTCTTCGAATCCACAATTACAATTCTCAGTTTTTAGGCATAGAAAGTAAGGCTCAGAAGGGCTAACTAACTTCCCCAGGTTGGTAATTAGCTGACTCAGGACAGGATCCCATCTCTGTGCCTCCTCCCCCGCCCGCCCCTGCCAACTGCTTGTGTGTTTGTAGCATTCCACTTTGCACACTTCTTCTCATCATTTTCTACAGTAAATTTGCTGAAACTTGACTTCATTCCCTGCTCATTGAATTTAAACCTTAATGATATATCTACTGATAGAATGGATTTAAGTTTTTGATTGGATTACATCAGCTTTTCTGAGTCTAATTTAAACAGCGCTAACATGCATTTTTCTAATATAAATAATATTAATGAGTCCATGTTGAACAAAATATAAAATTCCCAGGTATTCTTTAAGTTATTTAGTGGTGATTTCTGGGATTTTGCTGCACCCATCACCCAAGTAGTGTAAACTGTACCCAATGTGCTGTCGTTTATCCCTCGCCATCCCTCACCTTTTCCTCCAGTCCCCAAAGTCCAATGTATCTTCTATGCCTTTGTGTCCTCATAGGTTAGCTCCCACATATAAGTGAGAACATACGATGTTTGGTTTTCTATTCCTAGGTTACTTCCCTTAGATTGATAATCTCCACTTCCATCCAGGTTGCTGTGAATGCCATTATTTAATTCCTTTTTATGGCTGAGTAGTATTCCATGGTGTATGTGTATATACATACACATACACACACACAGCACATTTTCTTTATCCACTCATTGATTGATGGGCATTTGGGTTAGTTCCATATTTTTGCAATTACAATTGTGCTGCTGTAAACATGTGTGTGCAAGTATTTTTTTTGTATAATAACTTCTTTTCCTCTAGGTAGATACCAAGAAGTGGGATTGATGGATTAAACAGTAGATCTACTTTTAGTTCTTTAAGGAATCGCCACACTTTTTTCCATAGTGGTTGTACAAGTTTACATTCCCACCAACGGTGTAAAAGTGTTCCTTTTTCACAGCATCCATGCCAACATCTATTATTTTTTAATTTTTTTATTATGGCCATTCTTGCAGGAGTCGGGCGGTATTGCATTGTGGTTTTGATTTGTATTTCCCTGATAATTAGTGATATGGAGCATTTTTCCACATGCTTCTTGGCCATTTATATATCTTATTTTGAGAATAGTCTATTCATGTCCTTAGCCCACTTTTTGATAGGATTGCTTTATTTTTTCTTGCTGATTTGAGTTCTTTGTAGATTTGGGATACTAGTCCTTTGTTGGATATGTAGATTGTGAAGATTTTCTCCCACTCTGTGGCTTGTCTGTTAACTCTGCTGATTTATTTCTTTTGCTGTGCAGAAGCTTTTTAGTTTAATTAAGTCCCATCTATTTATCTTTGTTTTTGTTGAATTTGCTCATTCCGATTTAAAGTGTGAGTTTTGAATCATAATTTTTTATCACTCTAAAATTAAACATCTCAGAATTATAAATTTAGAAGAGAAATTATGCAAGAAATTATAATTGACCTTTGCTTTAGAGGTATTCTAAAAGCCTAGTAATTTTATGTAGCCTTGCTACAAAGCCAACGTTGAGGGGTTGATTCTTGTTAAAAGGAAGGAAGGCAACATTTCATGCCCATAGGACATCTGCTCTCCAGGTGACACATCAGCACCGTAGTTCAGCAATCTTCATACTGGCCTGGTGAACATAATGATTAATTAAAAGGCAAACAAGTGAAAAATCCAAACATGATCATTTCCTTTATGTTACAAAGTATTTATTCATCAAATATTTATAAATTGTTTTGCTTTGTATAGAACAAAAATTGGATGGATCCTGGTCTTAGAGAGTTTACAGTCCTGTAAAAAAGAAAGTCTATGTCCATAAATCACTGTCTTATGGTATAGAAAACAATAAGTGGTATAAAAGAGACATGTTAAAAAAAAAACTTCCAAAATTGAATTATTTCCAGTTGTCACTATAAAGAAAAGCTTTACAACAGAGGGAGGCTGACTCTTGAAGGAGTGAGATTTAGACTTGTAGTGTCTTTAAGGGCTATGTTCATATCTGTAGAGATGAGATAGACTAAGATGAATGGCAAAAGGAAGCACTTGTAACTATTAGAGAAATATCTCTTCAGTACTCTGTGCCAGGCAATGTACTAGACACCAAGTCAAAAAGATAAGAAGTACTTCCTATCCTCTAGGAGCTCATGGTCTAGTGTTTAGGTGAGGAACTGAGGGAAAGGTGAAACCTTAAACAAAGAAAGGCAGAAAAATGTCAACCCTTCAAGAGCAGCATCAGCTCTTCTGTTCGGGAAGAGGGAAAGGTATTCAAAAGCAGGATCAAAAAATAAGCTCAGATAGGAAGCCCAATACATTCATGTTTCAATTCCATTTTTTTTTTAATTGAGCAAGTTCAAAGAACTTTATGTATCTAAGAGCTACATGACACTTGAGACTAAGGTTATCTTTCAAAGTTTCCTAAGTAAAAGAAAGATACTGGAGGATCTATAACTTACAATATGTAAGTTGTCAAGATGACATTGCCCTTCTTCTGATTCAAACACCTAGCAGTAATAGAAAAAAACAAAAAATTGAAATTAGAAAGGCTCTAGCAGGGTACTCCATTAAATTAACATACTTAACCAATGTATAAATTATTTAGTTTCTCTATGCTGTTCCCTCCAAAAGAAAATTATACATTAAATACTTTACACACCCCATTCCCTAGTAATTGTTGTCTAATATGTTATCTTCTCAATAAAAATAGTTCTTACGTTTTTATCTAGTCATGTATTCTAAACCATCTCATTTAAAATTTACTTTGTTTCTTCTATGATTTTTATTCCATTTGGAGTATAGTCAAATATTAATTGTTGATTTTGTCAACTTTCTTTGCAATAGTTTTCCTCAAATGGTTTGGAACTTTGTTTGCAAAGGAATCCCCTGGAAAGAAGCAATAATGAAGTAGAAAACAAAGAAGAGATGATCAATACAAGTAAAACTGGCCCTTTGAAAAATAAAACTGATTGTATTAAATAATAAATTAGCAAGACTGATTAAGAAAAAAGAGAGACTGAATGAGTAATGAAAAAAATAATGCAACTGTAGATACAGTGGAAAGATAAAACTATGGTACTATTTTGATCAGTTGTTTTATTACACCAAATATTTAAAATATTAAGAGATGGATAATTTTCTTAATAAATTAAATTATTAAACTTGCTTGAAAACTTAGTTTGAAACCAAAACAAACAATTAGCTATTATAAAATGTCTTTCTTAGAAAACTATAGGTATAAATGGATTTATGAGTAAATGATGGTACATATATAGTCCAAACTGTTTCAGAGAATAGAAAAATAAAGAATGCTACCCAATTCATTTTATGAGGCTAATATAGTCTTAACATCAAGAGGAGATAAAAACAAGAGGAAAAAAAGTATAAGCTATTCTCATGTGTGATCATATATACAAAATTGTAAATGAAACATCAGCAAATTAAATCCAACAGAGTATTAAAAATACATTGAACTATTTTTAAAAAGTCTTTTTCTTCCAGGAATATGACAATAGGACACTATCATAAAAATTCATAAAAATCTCTCAGTGTAATTCTGTACATTGATTAAAGAAAATAATCACACAATCACTTCAATAGAAGTAGGAAAAAATATTTCTAAATTTTAGCATTGTTCATAATAAAAATTCTTATCGACCTAAGGATCAAATACTCTTAATCTGTTGAAGAGTATCCACCAACATTCTCTAGCAAACACCTTACTTATGGATGAAGTGTAAGAAATTTTTCCATTAAAGACAGGTATTTAGTAAGATATAAGATATTCAAGGCTACTGCTAGCACTTAAATTTGTTACTGGAAAGAAAAGAGAAGAATATAAACTATAGGTTGATTGGAAAAGAAGAAAAAAAATTGTCACTATTTGAATATGATATGATTATATAGATATTTGAAAATGAATTTCCAGCCAAACTGTTAGAAGAATGTTTAAAAGGTTTATTGCGCATCAGATCAATATAAAAACTTGAGAGTGTTTTTACACATCAGCCGTAACAAAATAGAGAATATAATAGGAAAAAAATTGCCATTGATAATAATGACTACAAGGAACCTGTAACTATGTACATAATATGTGTAAAATGCCTTTAACAACAATAAAAAAATTATAACGTGCAATTGAAGGATCTAAAAGATTGGATGAAAGAGAAAGAATCACAATGCACATGACTGGCTAAAGTTAATATAATGAAGACATTAATCTCAGATTAATCAATTTAGTAATATTCTAATTAAAATTCCAAGAGGGCCCAAGAATCACAATGACATTTTTTAGAAGGTGTATTTATACAGGAATATATTCTTGAACTTGAATGAGCTAGATTTTTCCTTATCAACACTGAAAAATCTCAACCAATCTTGTGTGAAAAAGCAAATTGCAGCATAAATACTATATGATTACATTTATGTAAAACTTTTTAAAACTCAAATGCTATGTGTTATGTGGAGATGCAGATAGGTGATAAAAATATATGAACAACAATCAGAAAGGATATAAAACAGCTTTGGGACATTGATTACCTCTAGGGAAAGAGGAAAAAAAAATGCTTAAAAGTGACAAAAATTGATCTTCCACTACATTTGCATTTTTCTCACAAAGAAAGATTTGTTGAAAGACTGGTAAGTGTTAACATTTGCTAAATCTGAGTAGAAGCACGTGGCATTAGCATTTTTATATTCCAAATTTTATGAACTTTTTATTGTGATATTTTATAATTTGAGCCCCAAATTTAGCCCCAATTTTATTTTAATATTTTATAATTTTCTGCCCCATTTTCTTTTTCAGTATAGCTAGTTGGGAACAAAGGGACAGAATAGAGTAACCTGCCCATCATGAGTTCGAGTTCATACTTTCTTCTGTAGGAACTGCTAGTGTAACACTGGAGCTGTCAATAGAAATAATATCAGGTACTACTTCCTTGTACAGAGACAGAGACCAAAATCTCTGGTCTCTGTTGATCAGCGATTTTATAGTATGTGCCTTCAGCATCATCTTCTCTTTGGCCATCTCATTACCTTACCGATTACATGGGATAAAAGTAGCAATATGGCATCACCCCTAAGAACAAAGGAAGCTCTGTGTGGGACGGAAATTTTTATACATAAAGGCAGTCTTTTTTTCATCTTCTTTTTGCTTTGAACCTTTAAATCAGCTCACCCTCACCTTTCTTACCTCTTCAAGTGTCACTCTTCTCCTTTCATGCCCAGATGTTGAAAGCAAATCTGGTTTATGGCCCACCATTCTCCAGCTGCTGGTTGTTTATCATATGACTAATTATTATAGTCAATACAGCCAAGAGATCAATACATTTTAGTGAAAGTTCTCTGAAACAGAATTTGTGAGGATGTAAAAGGATCTTTTTGAAAAGTTTATCATTACATCAACATAGCAGACAAAAGCCCAATAGCTCCCCACTGCTGTTACCCTGGACCACAAAAGTCTGGTAAAGAATTGTCAATCCATGAAATGGCTTTGATAGCTGTTCTCCAAACTAGTTAAAGGGAGCTCTTCCAGGCAGCTTGCAACACTCATGGTGTTTCCTGTTGACAAAGGACCCTAAAGAGTCATAATGTGTGATGAGTGTAATACCACTGAGGCATAGACTGGAAACACACCGTGTGATCTGGCCAATCTCTTTGGCCAGGGAGTAGCCCGGGTGGACTGCCCACTTTTGTAGAAATGATGTGAAAATAAGCTAAGATAATGTCATGTGTACTAATAATGCAAAAGTCATACATTTATTCCAGATCTCCAATGTTACATCATTTTATTAATTCTCTTGTTAGTGTCTAAGGCATAGAATGGCTGTACTAAGAATCTCTACTGTGAACTTCTAAGAAAATACATACATGTGTCTTTTCCACAGTGTTGGTTATAAATTACAGTTTTGGTGGAACGAGCAAGATGTTAGACTTATTTTAGAAATACGCAGCTGACTTCCTTATTAACTGGGTAATTTTGTTGTTCTGATCCCTAAATAGGTAGGTACTTCTCTCTGTGTCTTTTGGTTTGGGTTCCAGTTAAGAAATTATGAAGTGAGAAACTTGTTTCATTAACTTTTCATATGCATGTGTATATATAAAATGCATTGATTGCAACTGACTGCTAAAGGGCAACATAGGGAAATTATTACTTATGGGGATTTATTCTGGTGCTGAAAACAAGATATTAAATTATAGTATAAGAAGAAGCACAATTCAATGAATTTTTATGATCTGTAAAGATGGGCAAATTGCAGTGCAAATGATAAATGGGTTTTCAGCATCAACATCTACAAATAAATCATCATAAGTAGATATTTTGATATATTAATGTAACTAGGAAGCAGCCCTTTGGGATGTGCATGTTATTTTTGGTGGTTGTCCTCATAAGAGACAGATACTTATTATGTGTTGTGTTAAGGGTTTTTTGTTGTTTTATTTTTTACTATAAGTATCTATTCTGAATATTTTTAGGAAATGTTTTAATCCCTTAGAAATAAGCTTTTTTGCACATAGAAGTGGAAATAGATACTAATTTGATTAGCTCAGTATCAAAACAAAGTAAAAGCTGATAAAAGTCAACAGGACAGGTGGGAGGTCTCTTTCTCTGCCTTTTCCTTAAAGTCATTGCAACTAAGTGTATCCATTTCCCTTTTGTGTGAACTTTTGTTTCCTTCCTGAGTTGCAAGTTCCATATCAAATCCCTCTGTCTGAAGCTTCTCCTACTCCAATATCATTGGACAAATAATAAAATAATGAACATTCTGTTTGTATTTCTTTGATCTACTATTCAAAATTGTAGCCTAAAAATTATTAAAAAGGAAAACAAAGGTTTCATCTACTCATTCTTTTAACAGACACTAACTTACCACCAGTAGTCAGGGACCATGCTGGAGCCCAGGGAAACAGTGAGCACAGCCCCTGCCTTCAAAGAATATATGCTAAAATAAAAGAAATACATATGCAGTCGGCTCTTACAATGTACTGTGGTATTTGCTTGTAGGGAGATGATAAGGTATTCTGGGAACCCACGGGACAGGCATCTTTATAAACCGGAGGGCATCCTTGGGGAGCCATGATGGCTGTCACAGTGAAAAAGGGGTGAGGGAAGACTTCCAGGAGGAGCTGATGCTCAAGTTTGACTTGAAAAATGTAAATAACAGGTCAGGTTATCTGTGGCAAGGGCAGCAGCATGTACAGTGGTCCACAGGTTAATGGGACTATATTCAGGGATCAATAAGGAGATCAATCTGTTGACAGGCCCATCGTATAACCTGAGGAAAAAAGTGGAAGCAGCTTGATATCTAGAAAGAACAAGAGACTTGGAGACAGCAAACCTCATTCCTGTGCAAACTTTTCTCTCCTTATTTCTGAAGGTAGGATAATCCTACATAGAGAAGGAAGGATTGTATAATGGAAAGAGGTCAAGGTTATAGCCAGACATAGGGCTCAAATTCCAACTTTAGAACTTGCTACTTGTGTGGGATCTCGACTAAACTTCTCAGTCACAACTTTTTCATATGTTAAAAGGCAACAATAACACCTAAATACATGGTAATAAGCACACTGGCTTCTTACGATGCTTACATGAGGGAATGTGGAAATGTCTACGGAGTGCCTGAATGTCCATCAGAGCCGCTTAATGGACATGTTTCCTTTCCCTTTTTGAAACTTTTCTGATTTCTGAAATGGAGAACTTGATTCTTTCTCCCTACATGAATTTTAAGAATAAAATTATGCATTGAAAATAATCCATAAATAAGTGTAGATATAGTGCATGCTTATTATTTATTTTTGTGCAGGCATACATTTAAAGAACCCCCTGAAGTCTCACCATTTGTTTAGGCACTGAACTCTCTTTCTTTGACTCCATAACTATCCATCTTCCCTCCTCTACATTCTCTGTTCAATGACCCCAAGCTGGTCACTTCTTTGCAGTAGCACCTCCTGTATGTAGTCCCAGACTCACCTGGACTTTTTATGGCCCTGTATGAATTTGTAGGCTTGGCTCACATGCCCTCTGGCCTCCCCTCTCTCCCTGATATAGATCACTGCTTGTCTTTCTCACCCACCTTACCTCTGTAGTGGGCCAACCAAGAAACATTTCCAGGAGATTCATTTTTTTTTCATTTATAACTTTTCTTTTTTTATTATACTTTAAGTTCTAGAGTACATGTGCACAATGTGCAGGTTTGTTACATATGTATACATGTGCCATTAAAGTTTCGTGGGAGTCTTGGAAGCACTTTTTTGCTTTAATATGTGTGGGCTCTTTATTCTCTTCCTAACACATTTTTGGTAAAACCAGGATAAATCTCAGAGTGGCTATCAGGTTATCTGTCTTAAGTGCTTCTTGCCCCTCCTTATTTTTGACCTAGAAAGGAGGCTAGTAGCCTTGAACCTCAGGGTAACTGTTGCCTTCAGGGTCAGCCAAATGGAAGGCTGCCCCGAGCTCTCCAGCACAATGACTTGGCTGTAACATTATTGTGTGTATTTTTTATGAAGATAAATGCTGTCTCCCAAACACACATTTTTATCATGGAAAGATGTGAATGGTAGAAACTTAAAATCTGCTTCAGGCAGGATAGTTTTGAGAAGATACATATGTAACCCTAATAAAGTTGGGCTGCCTCATGACCTATTTCTATACAGTGCAGCACCCTAAAGAAAACACAAATCCACTTTCAAAAAGTTATAATAATCTTTACTAGAATGTCTTCTAAAAATGGTAAGAGATTACGTGGCATGACAGGGAGCAATATCCCCTATTAAAAAAACAAACAAACACTTCCCTATAGTTACTTATCCTTTAATTGCTTACAGAAAGGTGCGACAACAATGGCAGAGAATATGTACTATCTCATGTATTCTTATTCACTTCACTGAAAAACACCAAACACAGTTTTCTTCTACTTCTTTCATTCACTCCTCTATCTTCCAAGATCTCTAGGTTGAGCTCTGCATTTTTAGACTAAATCAGTATAGGCTTTCTGGCTCTTTTAGTTCTGTATCACAAGGTTGAAAAAACAGCATGGACAGTCTATGGTTTGGCAAACTTTTTCTATAAAAGGCCAGATAGTGAATATTTTAGGGTTTGCAAGCCACACAGGCCTCTTGCATATTCTTCTTTGTTTTTTACGATCCTTTGAGAATGTAAAAACATTCTTACCTCATAGGCCACACAGAAACAGGCCTCAGGCTGGATTTGACCCATGGACCATAGTGAACTAATCCCTGGTATAAGCAATAAAGGCACTGTGTCTTCTTAGACTAAGCCCTAGTGAGACAATTAACAACAAAAAGAGTGCTCAGTACATGTCAGGCATGGTATCGGCAGCTTACTTATCTTAGCTTGGTTAGTCCTCAGAATAACAGTTTGAGATAAGTACTGTACTGTTTCATTATTAATAAGCTGAGACTTAGAACACTATACCCACCCCCACCCCCCAACCAGTTGATCATCTGTAGTTGAGATTTTAATCCTCATTACCGTTTAACTTGATACAACATAGAGATAACTTAACCTCTCTTAATATTTGAACCTCAGTTCCCTAATCTATAAAAAAGCAATACTATTATTATCCTCATAGGTTTATTTGTGAGGATTAAATAAACTGATATGCATAGGCAATGTCTGACACATCCTTATATATTCCGTACTTATCAGCTCTATCATTATTTCAGTGAATTGATTATTGGTCCTTGTTGTACCACTTGCCAGCCATATGACCTTCAAGCAAGCCATTTTTATACTCTGTGCTTATTTCCTCTTAAATGGGTGTTAACAGCATTTCAAGATTACTCTGAAGATCCACTGAAGAGAGCTAGCGAAAGTCAAAGAGACATACAAAAGTAAAGCATAGTAATTACCATTAATTCACGACTGTTTGCCTAGCTTCATCTTGAGGTCTCTAGATCCATTATCAATGTGTTTCTCACAGCAAGTTTATAAGGCAAGCATTTTGACAAGTGTGGCCACTATCTGTGAAAGCACTTGAAAGAAACAAGGTGTTAAACTCATGTGTGGATTTATTGCTTTCACTACACCTGCGTGAAACCAGGACATTCAGAAACCATAGGTCTTGCTCTCAACCTTCATCTTCATCACAGGCTTTGTCATATCAGTGGCCCAGGGCTTGAGGACTCCCTTAAAATGTTACTCACATCATGAAGTCCAAGATATAATTCCCAATAGTGATTCTTACCTTCACAACAGCATCACCTGTTAATTTAGCTTACGATTATTAAAATGCAAATTGCGTATTTTGTGAATTATCTGAACAAAAAGAAAAAACCCTTAGCACAATTCTGTGTCATGCTTCATTTTCACCACAGAGCCAGAGGGACTAGTTATTGATTAAGAAACAGTTATGTGAGGAGAGGAATGATTTCCTAGGATTGCTCATTGTCAGAGTTTGATCCGAGAAGCATACCTGATAGGAGCTGTAAAGAGTAAAGAATTATTGCAAGGATTGGATGTTACGCAATTGTGGGTGCTGGATAAACGGTCTATGTGAAGCTACTGCTTCTGTGTCTTGGTGCTAGAGCCTGAAGCCCACATGTAAAGCACTAGAGAAAAAAAAGACAGATGTGAAGTCGGGGAAACAAGGACAAAATGGACAGGCTGGAACCTATAAGGACAGCTGAAACATATATCAGTCTCTCACCATACTCAGCTTTCAACTTCGATGATGGAATGATCTGCAGGAAGAGCTGGCATCCTTCTTCACAGATATGAACACACAGAGGATGTCCAGCAGGAACTGAAGGTGCTGCAGGCCCAGTCACTGCCCCACATTCACAACTCAGGCTGGCAGAAAAGTGACAAGGCTTGTGCACTACACCAGTGCCTCATACTCAGCACCAATCTTGCCCACATAAAAAGAACATGGCTGACACCTTACTTCTGCCTTCCAGTCCCACACAAAATGTCTCTTGTGGCCCACACTAACTCGGAACTGCAGCAAAAGAACTTTTTAAAAACAAAATTCCAACTTAGCTACATTGCCACAACGCATATCCTTCATTTTCAGTACATGTGTGATGATCTACAACTGTTTTCCCTAACTCTTAGCCCAGAGGTTTTCCCACAATCCTCTGCTGCTCTGAACTTCCTACTCCATAAACTAGAAGATTGCCTTCCTCATGGAGTGATTGCACAAGACAGTGTTTACAAAGTACCCCAAACAGTGCTTGCTTGGCATTCTAAAAAGTACTATCTTCTTTTTCTTGATGTCTACTTAGAGATCAAGAAAACATCATTAATAAGAAATGTACATCTTTTGGAGGGAAAAAGCATATGTTGTGTTACTCAAGACAAGTATCATTAATTCAGAATCACCCATGATTTTAGATTATTCACTCCATTAATTCCCATTACAAGTTGGTAGTAGAGAGTCAGTTACAATTTCACCAGACCAATTTGGAACCTGGCTTTAGCTCCAGTTTATGTGAAGTGGAAGAAATGCACTATTCTATATGGAAGAGAGAGAGAAGAGGTGGAGAGACTTATTTGATTAGTCTCAGCTGATGGCCTACCTGACACCCCTGGATTATTACTGAGAATTATTCTGTGATCAAAATAAGTTGATTAAAACCAGAGTCCTAGCATTAAAGTGGAATTAAACTACACAGTGTGATTTTAATACTAGACTCTTTCCCTGTGGTGTGTGGCATAATAGAAACCAATTGAAAACATAGGTATTAGGACAAATAAATATAAATCAGTTGATATACTGCAGAAAGTGGACCAGGGGAGCCCACAGTGAAAGGGGGTACTGCCAGAGTTTAGAGCATTATCTTTTAATTAATAAAAGGAAAATGAGAAATCCACTCGAGGAAGAAGGGATGGTGCTCTAATTTTATAAGGTTGGTGTTTTATGGGATAAGAAATTCCCAGGGACAGGCATTAAAAGAAAGTAAAGTTAAATTTATTCTTGGCTGACTACACTCAATGAAGAACTGCAGGAGGGCAAATACTTGTATCCCATTCTTTTCTGGATGGCCATTCTCTTGTCTCTAGCTATCTATAGCACCTGCAGTCTGAATGTGTAATTGAGCACAAAATTATTATACTACTTTCATTGTTCCTTCATTTTCTCCCATGAGGAGTCATTTTTATCCTTGATCCCCAGTATGTAGCAGTCTAGGGTGGATGAACAAAGGACATGGCTCTGTAAAGAACATAGGCTTTGACCTGGGTCCCTACCTAATGGAACAACTTAGCATCCCAATCCTTCCTCTGTCTGTCTGCACTGGGCTGGGTCCAGGGAGACCTATCTTTTACCTTGGCAGATACTACAGTTAATATGCTGCTTTCCAGTTTGCCACTTGATAGCCATAATCCCCACATGTTTCTATCTCTGTGGTTCCCACTAGGAAAGTGACCTTAGGGTTATCACAGGAGGCTGACATTGTTACAACAGCTTATGTTGACTTTCTTCCATTACTCTGAGTGCTTCTTTCACTGGGACTTTGGTGGGATGTTTACTCAGTGGTGTCAGTTTTCTTTGATGATCCCTGAAAGTATTGCCCTGTTCTTTTAATTTTTTAGACCATGCTATTTTAAATATGATTTCTCCCAGTTTGAGTCAGATAATATTTGTCTCAACATTGTGTTACGTCTAAAATTCTTTTCACCTCACGTACACACACAAAAAAATCAACATGTTTCATGAAAGAATCTTGGACAGCTTAACTCTCTTCTACCTCCAGATGAGTTTTCCATCCACTGGAGAGTGTGAGAAGAACTTTGCTGAGCATGATTGCAAATTTCAAAGTACTTTTTTCCCTCTTTGTCTCAAGGTATCCATAGGTTCCTCATACAGACAAAACTCTTGGAAACCATTTAGCTACCCTGATAGAAGTAGATTTTCATCAATAATTGATTATCCATGGACCAAACTAAGAACATACCATCTACTACTTTTTTACACTTTTATGTCACCTGGCATGATGCAAAATGGAATTATATTTATTCCACACATACTTATTGAGACTTACTCTGTGCCAGGATAGTGCTACGTATGCATGGATGAACGAAACAGTGCTAGGTATGGATGGATGAATGAATCATTACAAAGCTTATGAACAAGTGCAGAAAAATATAGCAAACAAATAATAGATCTACAATGGTAAATTAGCGTAAGTACTATGAAGGAAAAGAACCAGACTCTATGAGAAAGATGATAGCGGGGATCAATCTGGATTGAACATCTAGAAAGATCTCTTGAGGAGGTTGAACATAAGCCAAAACTTAAAGGGTCAGCAGGTACCAACCAGACAGAGGGATTGAAAGTCATGAAGCTTAAGGTACAATCTAGTCTCTGTCACCTAGAAGCTCTGAACCCCTAGCCTACATCTGTTGGCTGTGAGAAAGTTAGATATTTTCAGAAATTCATTAACATCTTTAGATCTGGGGGAAATAGTTGTGCATATTACGGAAGTTCTCTTGGTGATGTTTTTATCACCTGTGATTGTTTTGTGTTTGGCTGGAGTGGGGTCCTCAGCTGTTATTTACAAGGTAAGTTTTTGCTCTCATTTGGAATAACCTGCTGTGGTTGGGTGTAGCCATCTGTTAGCGGGTGTCAAAAAAGCCAAGTGGGCATGATTTTTGATCAACTGAATAAGCATTTTTATGAAGAAGATGGAGTCAGGAAGAAATTCTTACCAAGTAGAGAAAAGTACATGCTGTGAGCTACAGACAATTTAAAAAAGAGGGCATGTTTAGGGAATTAAGGAAAGTTTTGTGTATCCTGGAATATGAGAGAGGAAATTAGACTGGAGAAATATAAGAGGGCCACACTGGGAAGAGTTAAACCATGGGCCATGTCGAGGAGATTGAACTTGTTTTTGTGAATAAGTCAGACCAAATGGAAATTTTTGAACCAGTGCTGCTTAAAAATAATAATAATTTAAGGAAGGAAGATACTAGTGGCAAAGAGGTTATTGTAATTGTCTAGGCTAGAGATGTGGAGGACCTAGTTCATTGACAGAAGAGATACGAGCTATTTCTGAAGGAGAAAACACCATTTAATATAAAAAGGTGAAAGAGGAGAGGGGTATGATTGTGAAGTGTGGAGGACAGGGTGGATGATGACGCCATGAATAGGGAATGTGGGAGGATCACCATTTGAATGAGCTGCTTCCTCATTGGTGCTCTTCCTCTGACATGAATAACTACTTACATATTTGCCTCTCTTGGTTTACTGGGAGCTCCTCAAGGACAAAAATGCTTTATTTACTACTGAACCCACAGTACAGGTGACAAGGCATATCTGAGGAATTCAGAAAGTAGTAACTACTATTATCATTAAGCTTTCAATAGTTTTGTTTGAGTGAATGCATGGATGGCATGCTTTTGACAGTATAATAGTGAGTTCTGAATACTCCAGAGAGAATGATGGGAAGTTGATTAAGAGAAATTCTCTAGATGAATTTATTTCAAGGAGGAGAAAAGTGACAGCTCCTCAGGGAAGAAGAAATGTAATATGTGAGGGGACACAAAAGCTGACCCAGTTTGGTTCCACTGCTAAAAGGCAGCCACTGGAAAGGTTTGAAAGCAAGAATAACACGGGAAATGATTTCTGAAAATCCAACCATCTCGGTTGAGTCATCCTTAGGCCTGGATAGTCAGAGAACCTTTGCACAAAGAACACATAACTTTCTCAGATATTACAGAAATTTTGGAATTAACCTTGGCTATACTTTTCTCTGTTTACATCCTCTTTTTGTTAGACCCAATTCCGCTTATTTAGGGAATGTCACCAAATGTAAGGATTTAATATAACTTTCATGAAAATGTTAAAGTGGCCTGATGAGGTTTTTAAAATTTTCTCAATGGTTGAATGATGTCTTCTCCTAATGACCAAATTTCAATTATTTAGTTAAATCATTATTTGCATATTGTTTTTTTTTAAAAAAATGCTAACCCATATAAATAAAATTCTTAGTTGAAAATTCAGCATTTGTGTTTCAAGCATCTTATTTCCTATTTTTTTAACTTATTTGTAGTAAGTGAAGCACAACATAAAAGCAATTAACAATTTTAATTAAAGAATGACATTTTTCTAATAATCCAAATGCTGGGTGTTGGGTTTTATTTCTCTTGTTTTGTTTGTACCAAATATTTTATAACTTGAGATATGAGCAATAAATCATATTACATGGTTTTACTCCTCTATAATAACTTTGTGTATCAACCATAATCTTGATATTTTATCAGTTTTATTCTCTTTCTTCTTATATGTCTATGTCTATTTGTTGATTTCTGGATTGCCATCACATTCAATTCCATTCACGTATCTTTTGTAGTAAACTATAGGAAAGAAAAAAAGAGCTATAGAAAAGGAAAAAGGTAAAAGTCTAGAAGAAAATAAAGTCTGAGAGGTGATTCTTTAACACTGTTTTTAGAAAAGGGTTTCTGGCCCATCTTATTAAAGCCATTCTCCTTGACAGACAAAACTCTACCATGGATATGGATATAATGAGGTAGGTGCTTTTAGGATCTAATATCATAAAATATTTAAATCATTCAATTCTTTTTGCTGGAAGTCCATACTTAAGTAACTTTTGATTAAAATGTAGATTTCCCTTTAATTTTTAATAAATTTTAGGGCAAGCTGACAAGACTATTTACTATAAATCAATAAATTGATCTATATGTATATAGTTTATTCTAGATTTAGTCTGTGTAGATCAGGTACTCAAGTCCAGATCTCTGTAGCATTGATGAGAAGTTTCTGGACTTCCAAAATTAGAAACCAGATACTGAACTATAGTAAATTCACCAAGGTAGCCTTCCAGCCTACCTCTCCTAAAGACAGACCAATCTCATTTCCTACCGTCTCTCAGGACTTCTGCAAACCTTCAGTCGGATGTGTCCTGCCCAAAACTCCTTATATTAGAGTTGAAAAATTTAAAGCCTAGAAAAGAAATGTGACTTGACTAAGGTCACATGCAAATTTGGTCTCTTGCCAGATCTATGTTCCTTCCATTATACCATGTAGGGTCTTAATACATCGTTATCCTTGGAAGTCTAAGGAAACAATTCAACAAATAATCCAAGTCATAGGGGGAAAAAAAACTCTTGGATTATGTATCAATCTAATCCCTACTCTTGTACCTCATTGGGCAATGGTGCTACATGCAGTTGAATACACTCTGTGCCCTTTTTCTTTCTGATGGAGTCGGAACCTGGACAATGTCTATTCACTCTTTAAGATTCACCGTTTGTTGCCTCCAGTTTCAAAGTTTTTCCCATTTCTCCAAGTAGAGTTAGTCATTCTCCCTTCTGCCCATGTGTATCTCTGTTACGTGCCATATATTATATGCCACATGATATTAAATATGTACCTATTTTATTGCCTATTAAGATGTGAACTACTCTAAAAGAGTAACTACTGGTTCCTTATCTCTGCATGCCAGCACCCATCACAGCATCTGGCACTTAGTAATTTATCAATAAAAGAAGAGAGGGAACAAAGGAAGGAGGGAGATAGAAGAGAGAGAAGAAGAAACTTGAGTGCATCTTCCACTGGGAGAGACTTCTGTTTTCTCAACACCAGATTACATGAGAAGAGGAGGTGTATAAATTTAGGCAAAACCACATATGCAGCTCAAAATAATACTTATTTTTAAGGCTGATTTGGAAGACCTTGAGTTATTTTCTCTTCCTATCACCTTAAGCAGAATACAACGATAAATAATTAGAATTTTTCTTCACATTCCACCGTGAATTTAAATAATAATGCCCTTAGAACACCTGAGGCACTGGGGAGGATTTCTGTTCATGGTTACACAGATGCTAATAAATAACTATATCAGTTCTCCAAAGTGACCTCATGTCAGAGCTGAAGGATAGTTGGTTCCAGTGTCAACTGAGATGCTGCATCAGTTGAACAGATGGGAAAGAATCAAAGCGTATGCTTGAGAAGAGGTCCGTATACCATTCAGTGTCAGAGACAACAGTAGATGTTAATCTAGCAGAGCGAATTCTATAGTGGGGAGTGAAATATTATTTAATCAACAGTGCTTCATACATAATTCAATTAACTGCCTTCACGCATCAGTATTAACGACAACAGGAGCTTGGATTAATGTGCAAGAGCCTCATAAAAAAGCTCCCAGCCTACCTAAGTGCTGCCAGGACTTTATTAAGTCCTGCCAATCAAATCCTGGTATCTGGACCCAATGCATCAGTGCACTGATATTACAAATTATCCCAAGCACTTCTTATTGTTTCCTAATTCTTTAATTATGCTGATATCTGCACTAAAATGTTTAATTAGTGTATGGGGGGAAACCAAGTAAGATTGCCTGCCACTTCCTTGCCTATCAGTATTTAGCATCAAGTAAACAAAATGGAATTTTATCGCGAATAGTTTTTAAAGGCAAGTTCAACTTTTTTTATTCTGTAAATCTTGATAATTGAAAAGGAAACAGCAAGTTGGGTTATAACAATCTAAAAGGCTGAGAGGGTATTGAGGATGCCAGAAGGCTGAGTGCTCATCTACCCATTATCTTTTAGTTCGGCCTCTGGACTTTGGGAACCTTAGTTTTGCCCTGGTTGTTTTTGTTTTTCTGGTATCAGGTATTGGAGATGAATATGTGATACTAACAATCAGGCGATCAGGGCCCCTTGAAAGAATAAAGAGATCGTCATTACTCTGGATTTTTGAGGATGAATGGATATTAGCCTGCATATTCTGGTCAAGTTACTATTTTAGAGAACTGGTGAAGAACTATGCCTAATGTGCTTTAAGACTATGCCTGAAATCAGAGAATGGAAGGCAATCAGTCCAGCCTTTAAAGCATGTATTTACTTTACAAGTTTTGTGTACTTCCTATATATCAGAAACTGGGCTAAGCTATAGGCATATAGAGAAAATAAATAGTTCCAGATCTCAGAAAAGCAAAGACCTACTGGAGGAGACATATGAATGTGCAGAGAAAAATAATAAGGTCAAGAGTGATGATAACAATGATGGTGATGATGAGGATGACAGAGATGACGATTGTTTTAACTCTTTGTCAGTCACAGTATAAATTTTACTTAAGCCTCATAATCCTTTAAGAGGGGTATTGTAACTCCTTTTTTTATAGTAAAGCAAAAATGAAACTTATGGACACAACAGGACAGTGGTTGCCTCCAAGGAGGGAGGAAGAGAATAGGATTGGAAGGTTCACAGCTATATCAGAAACGTTTATAGATCTTTAAAAACCAGAACCAAAATAATATAACGAATGTCAACATTCATGAAAAATTGAGTGGTAGAGTAAACCACGGATGTTTTACTTCTCGGTATGTTTGAAATGTTTTGTAATAAAAACAAAGGAACAGTGCCCAATTTGCAGTTAATAAGGTCTATGATTGAGGGCCCCAGAGTAAGATGAGAGGGCAGAGCTGGGGTGGGCAGAAGAGGGGGTAGTTATGGAAAGTTTTCTAAAGACTTTAGGAATGCCTAGCATCAACAAAAGGCATTTATTTATTTATTTTGAGATGGAGTTTCGCTCTTGTTGCCCAGGCTGGAGTGCAGTGGCGTGATCTCGGCTCACTCCAACCTCCACCTCCCAGGTTCAAGTGATTCTCCTGCCTCAGCCTCCCAAGTAACTGGGATTATAGGCATGTGCCACCACGCCCAGCTAATTTTGTGTTTTTAGTAGAGACAGGGTTTCTCCATGTTGGGCAGGCTTGTCTCAAACTCCTGACCTCAGGTGATCTGCCCACCTCAGCCTCCCAAATTGCTGGGATTACAGGCGTGAGCCACCAGGCTTGGCTTAACAAAAGGCATTTATTAAGTACCTGTTTATTCCTGGCATTGTAGTAAATGCCCAAGAAGGGAAATGAAACAAACATAGACCCTGTCCTAGGATGTTGATGATGCCGTTGTAAGTAAATACAGGGGTCATTGCATACAAAGATTATTCAGCAAGAAATACATCTGAAATAGATCTAAAGGACAAATAACATTTTGGAGGGAGTTGACATGGACATGTTTGCAGTTGGCCATTAGAAAGTTTAAAATAGGGATAATATCAAGTTGAGGCCTCAAAATTCCTGTAGTTCAATAGGAAATGTATTGAAGGAAAATGCTAGTGGATTATTATTTGTCAGGTGCTGGACTCTGCACTACATTTTCCATCATTTTTCTCATTGCTGTCAGAAACACTAGGTGATAAGTTAAAATGCCAAATTACAGATGGAAGCTGAGATTCATAGTGTTTATCTAGTTCACGTTGACACAGTTAAAAACGTAAGGTTCAGAGAGCCTGAGTAACTTGCTGGAGGGCACACAGCTCTTAAGTGGTGAAGGTATATGCACACCATGGTCGTCTTTGTACCTCTCAGAAAAGGGCAGATTCTTCTCCCTGTTTCTGGTATCTGCTTTATTTGAGGCAAAGACTGGGGCCATCTATGATACAAGTGGTTTTTCTGACCTGGCAGCACCTCCTAGGAAAAGCAACTAGGTGTTGACAGCCAAAGTGTGTATCCACCTAAGGGTACAAAGAACTTCCCTACCCATAACTCTCAAGAACATCCCAGCCACTTTATTGCAGTCAAGTGAGAAATAGAGAGTTGAAATTTCCAAAGGAAGAAGAATTGGACCCTTTCCAAAAAGCAGTCATGTTAACTGAGGAAATGTAAATGGAATTAGATTGATTAGAATGAAAAGCAAGAGAATCTGAAAAGAGGATCACTAATTAATGTGCAATAAAATTTACCACCTAGATATCAAGAAAGTGGTTGTTTGGATTTAGAATTATCTCAGCTTTGTACTGTCTCCCCTCCTACTTCCTTTATGGGCATTTCACTGGTTAGCACAACTTCTACTTGTAAAACTCAGACCTGTTAGGTTATCATTTAGATTAATTTTTTTAAATGAGGAAAACATTTTAGCAAAAATTCTGTTTGGATATTATACAATTTCATAAATATTTTCTTAATATTAATGTGAAATGATAGACACAGAGATAGCACCTGGCAGGTGTTCTGACCTTGGCTTCCACACAATAATATGTCTACTAGCACCTATAAAACAGGGATCTTGAGTACTGGAAATTCTGGGGCAATTGGACCCGGAAGGGCAGTCCTAGCAGGAAAACACAAATGAAGCCATCCCTCCCTCCCTTCTTTACAAAAACATTTACTGTATTAAATAGTTGTTGTAGAAAAAAGATGTATAAGATATATATCTTTGAAGAGCTAGATGTATCTTAAGTAGAAGAGACAGATATATAAACAAATAATGGTTGGTTAAGACACTGGATTCTGGAAGCAGGCTAGTTGGTTTCAAATCCCAACTCCACTAATTACTAGCTGGGTGATATTGAGCAAGTTACATAATCTATTAGTGCTTCTGTTTTCTCTTCTGTAAAATGTGGATGATAGAACTTGTAAAGCATTAGCATGCAGTAACCAGCACATAATAATTGCTTTTTGGAGGAATGATGGACACGAAGAGAGGATTACAGCAGAAAACAGGTTAAGGAACTGCTGAAGAGCTTCTAGAAAATGATTGGGCTGGATATAGGTAGTCTTGCTACTCAAAGTGTGGTCTGTGAACCGAGCAGCAACAGTATCATTTGAGTGCTTGTTATAAACAGAGATTCTGTTCCTGTGTTAGTTTGCTAAGGATAATGGCCTCCAGCTCCATCCATGTCCCTGTAAAGGACATGATCTCATTCTTTTTTACAACTGCATAGTATTCCATGGTTATATGTACCACATTTTCTTTATCCAGTCTCTCATTGATAGACATTTAGGTTAATTTCATGTCTTGGCTATCGTGAATAGTGCTGCAATGAACATACTCATGCATGTGTCTTTATAATAGAATAATTTATATTCCTTTGAGTCCATTATCTTTGGCAAACTAACACGAGAACAGAAAACCAAATACTGCATGTTCTCACTTACAAGTGGAAGCTAAAAGGTGAGAACACATGGACACTTAGAGGGGAATAACACATACTGGGGCCTTTCAGAGGGTGGAGCATGGGAGAAGGGAGAGGAATCAGGAAAAATAACTAATGGATACTAGGCTTAATACCTGGGTGATGAAATAATCTGTAGAACAACCCCCCATGACACAAGTTTACCTAGGTAACAAATCTGTACTTGTACCCCTGAACTTAAAAGTTAAAAAAAAAAAAAGAAACAGAGATTCTGATATAGTAGCTCCAGGATAAGGCTAAGATTCTGCATTTATTTTTTTCTGGGTGAAGCCAATGCAGCTGATCTGTGAACCATATTTTGAAGAGCAAGGATCTAGAACACACTGTCCAATATGGTAGGTACTAGCCACATGTAACTGTCAAGCACTTGAAACCAATATGAATTGAGATGTGCTATAAGTGTGAAGTACACACAGGATTTCAAAGATATCCAAAAAAAGGTGAAATAGCTTATTAATATTTTTATATTGGTTATATTTTTGAAACTATAATACATTGGATATGATGTTAATAAAATATTAATTTCACATTTTTTCAATGTGCATACTAGAAAATTTGAAATTATATATGCATCTCCTATTGTATCTCTATTGAACAGTGTGCCCTAGGACATTTTTACCAACAGATTTCCCTGTATTACGTGTATCTCTAAGTATTGTACTTAGAAGCTGACACTAGTAGAAAGGTAAAAATAAAGAATGTTTATTCTTAGGTAGGAGTAAAGGACCCGATACTTTAAAAATGATTTTTATTTTATTTCTTATTACAACACTGTTGCATATTTACTGCATGACAGTTTTAAAAGGTAGAAACAGAATGGAAAAAAGTTAAATCACCCACAAAAGCCACCACACTGAAACAACCACTGTTTAAATTCTGTTTTATAGGTACTCAACATCTAATAATATACTTTTAAATTTACTTTTTAACCTTCTTTTATGAGAATCTTTCTTCATGGGCATTCTGGAAACCATCTTCTCTTGGATTTTCTCCTATTACTGACTGCTACATTTCATTTTCTTACCTTATTTCTCTTCATCTTCCCCACCAACTATACTTGCATATTTAATGTTTCTCAAAGTTTGTGTCTAAAACCCAACTCGATTTCTGTCTCTTAACCAGACTTTTTCTTTTTCTTTTTCTTTTTTAACTTAGTGGTTGCCCTGGGGTTTGCAAAATACATTTACAACTAATCCAAGTTCAATTTCAAATACAACTATACAACTTCACAGGTAATGCAAGTTTCTTAAAATATTCCCAATTCTTCCCTCATTTCCCTTATGACATTACTATTATTCATTTCACCCATCCATAAATTATAGTCACAAGATACATTATTATTTTGAACAAACTTATCTATTAGAGTATTGAAGAATAAGGAGCAGAAAAGATTTTATTTTACCATTCTTTCTATAACATTCTTCCTTTCTTATATAGACCTGAGTTTCTGACCTATATTATTTACCTTCTTCTGATGAACTTATTTTAACATTTCTGGCATGGCAGGTCTGCTGATGACAAATTCCCTCAAATTTTGTTTTTCCTTTGAATTTTAATTTTCATGTGTTTTTACTGTACCCCTCTCTTAATCGCCTTGGTGAATAGTTTATCTATTTTGAGTTGTTATTTATTGCTGTTACTTTTTTCCATAGAACAAAATATCAGATTTAGTAGTCAGATCTGCAGTTTTTCTGTCTTTGGTTTATTTTCTGCTTTTATCTGGCACATAGAATATTCTGAATAAATATTTGTTGAATGGATTATTAAGTAAATATTTCCTCATCCTTTTTTAAAATCTTTGCTACATTTTTTTAAATTTTTTTATTTCCATAAGTTATTAGGGAACAGGTGGTGTTTGCTTACATGAGTAAGGTCTTTAGTGGTGATTTGTGACATTTTGGTGCACCCATCACCCGAGCAGTGTACACTGCACCCTATTTGTTGTCTTTTATCCCTCGCCCCCTTCCCACCCTTTCCCCAAGTCCTCAAAGTTCACTGTGTCATTCTTATGCCTTTGCATCCTCATAGCTTAGCCCCCACTGATGAGTGAGAATATATGATGTTTGGTTTTCCATTCCTGAGTTACTTCACTTAGAATAATAGTCTCCAATCTCATCCAGGTTGCTATGAATACCATTAATTCGTTCCTTTTTATGGCTAAGTAGTATTCCATCATATACATACGTGTATCACAGTTTCTTTATCCACTCGTTGATTGATGGGCATTTGGGTTGGTCCCACATTTCTCCAACTGCTAATTGTGCTGCTATAAACATGCATGTGCAAGTATCTTTTTCATATAATGACTTTTTCCTCTGGGTAGATATCCAGTGGTGAAGTTGCTAGAGCAAATGGTAGTTCTATTTTTAGTTCTTTAAGAAATCTCCACAGTTTTCCATAGTGGTTGTAGTAGTTTACATTCCCACCAGCAGTGTAGAAGTGTTCCCTGTTCAGCACATCCATGCTAATATCTACTGTTTTTTTATTTTTTGATTATGGCTGTTCTTGCAGGAGTAAGGTTGTATTGCATTGTGGTTTTGATTTGCATTTCCCTGATCATTAGTCATGTTAAGTATTTTTTCATATGTTTGTTGGCCATTTGTATATCTTCTTTTGAGAATTGTCTACTCATGTCTGCAGCCCACTTTGTGATGGGATTGTTTGTTTTTTTCTTGCTAATTTGTTGAAGTTCGTTGTAGATTCTGGATATTGTTCCTTTGTCAAATGTATAGATTGTGAAAATTTTCTCCCACTCGTAGGTTGTCTGTTTCCTCTGCTAACTGTTCCCTTTGCCATTCAAAAGCTTTTTAGTTTAATTAAATCTCAGCTATTTATCATTGTTTTTTTCTTTTCTTGCCTTTGCTTTTGGGTTCTTGGTCGTGAAATCCCTGCCTAAGCCAACATCTACAAGGGTTTTTCTGTTGTTATCTTCTAGAATTTTTACAGTTTCAGGTCTTAGATTTAAGTCCTTAATCCATCTTGAGTAGATTTTTGTATAAGGTGAGAGATGAGGATCCAGTTTCATTCTCTTACATGTGGCTTGCCAAATATCTCAGCACCATTTATTGAATAGGGTGTCCTTTCTCTACTTTGTTTTTGTTTGCTTTGCCAAAGATCAGTTGGCTTTAAGTATTTGGGTTTGTTTCTGGGTTCTCTATTCTGTTCCATTGGTCTATGTGCCTATTTTTATATCAGTACCATGTTGTTTTGGTGACTATGGCCTTATAGTATAGTTTGAAATCAGGTAATGTGATGCCTGCCTCCATATTTGTTCTTTTTGCTTAGTCTTGCTTTAGCTATGTGGGCTCTTTTTTGCTTCCCTATGAATTTGGGAATTGTTTTTTCTAGTTCTGTAAAGAATGATGGTGGTACTTTGATGGTAATTGCATTGAATTTGTGGATTGCTTTTGGCAATATGGTCATTTTCACAATATTCTACCCACCCGTGAGCATGGGATATGTTTTCATTTGTTTAAGTTGTCTGTGATTTCTTTCAGCAGTGTTTTGTAGTTTTCCTTGTAGAGGTCTTTCACCTCCTTTGTTAGGTATAATCCTAAGTATTTTTGTTTTTTTATAGCTATTGTAAAAGGGGTTGAGTTCTTGATTTGATTCTCAGCTTGGTTGCTATTGGTGTATAGGACAGCTACTGATTTGTGTACATTAATTTTGTATCTGGAAATTTGCTGAATTTGTCAGTTCTAGGAGCTTTTTGGAGGAGTCTTTAGGGTTTTCTAGTATATAATCATATCATCAGCAAACAGTGACAGTTTGACTTCCTCTTTACCAATTTGGATGCCCTTTATTTTTTTCTCTTGTCTGATTGCTCTGGCTAGGATTTCCAGTGCTATGTTGAAGAGGAGTGGTGAGAGGAGGCATCCTTGTCTTGTTCCAGTTCTCAGAGGAAATCCTTTCAACTTTTCACCGTTCAGCATTATGTTAGCTGTGGGTTTGTCATAGATGACTTTTATTACATTAAGGTATGTCCCTTGTATGCCAATTTTGCTGAGAGTTTTAATCATAATGCAATGCTGGATTTTGTCAAATGCTTTTTCTGCATCTATTAAGATGATAATGTAATCTTTGTTTTTAATTATACATATGTGGTGTATCACATTTATTGGCTTGCATATTTTAAACCATCCCTGCATCCCTGGTATGAAACCCACTTGATCATGGTGGATTATCTTTTTGATATGTTGTTGGATTCAGTTAGCTAGTATTTTGTTAAGGATATTAGCACATATGTTCATCAAGGATATCAGTCTGTAGTTTTCTTTTTTGGTTATGTCCTTTCCTGGTTTGGGTATTAGGGTGATACTGGCTTCATAGAATGAATTATGGAGAGTTCCTTCTTTCCCTATCTTGTAGAATAGTGTCAAAAGGATTGGTACCAATTCTCCTTTGAATGTCTTAGAATTCTTAGAATTCTGCTGTGAATCCATGTGGTCTTGGACTTTTTGTTGGTAACTTTTAAATTACCATTTCAATCTCACTGCTTGTTATTGGTCTGTTCAGGGTATCTAATTCTTCCTGATTTAAGCAGGAAGGGTTGTATTTTTCCAGGAACTTATTCATCTCATCTAGGTTTTCTGGTTTATGTGCATAAAGGTGTTTGTAGTAGCCTTGAATGATCTTTTGTATTTCAGTGGTGTCAGTTGTAATATCTACTGTCTTGTTTCTTAGTGAGGTTATTTGGATTTTCTCTCTTCTTTTCTTGGTTAATCTTGCTAATGGTCTGTCAATTTTATTTATTTTTTCAAAGAATAAGCTTTTTGTTTCATTTATCTTTTGTATTTTTTGTCTGTTTGTTTCTATGTTATTTAGTTCTGCTGTGATCTTGGTTATTCCTTTTTTCTGCTGGGTTTGGGTTTGGTTTGTTCTTGTTTCTCTAGTTTTTTGAGATGTGACCTTAGAATGTCAGTTTGAGCTCTTTCAGTCTTTTCAATGTAGACATTTAGGGCTATGAACTTTCCTCTTAGTACCACCTTTGCTGTATTCCAGAGGTTTTGGTAGGTTGTGTCATTATTGTTGTTCAGTTCAAAGAATGTTTTCATTTCCATCTTGCTTTCTTTTTTGACCCAAAAGGAGAAGGTTATTTAATTTCCATGTATTTGCATGGTTTCTTCTTATTTGTGTTTGTTTTGTATCTCTTTTCCCATCATACTATTCCGTGAGATTGTATAGAGAATTATAGATGGATAGATGCACATTTCTTGGTGAAAGGGTAGAGTGCTTTCATTACATTAGTAGTCTAATAGAATCAGAATTCATTAAAAGTTGAAAAATACTAGAATAAAAATAATTTGGGGAGGATAATCAAATACAATAGTAATGATAGTTATACTATTCAAAGTCAACCCTTGCATAGAGACTTCATGTTGGAAATATTTGCCAAAAAGAACGGAAATCAAAGGTGCTCTTACAAAAATAGTTGAAAAGGTCTTCTACCTTTTTATATGGAAAGCTTCCCCTGCCACCCAAGCAGTGACACTAGTGTCCTTGATTTGTTGGCATAGGATTTTAAAAATTTTATCTCCAATCATGACAGTGTGAGGGACTAACAAAGTCACTGACTTTCATTATTGTTGTCCAGGAACTAGACCATCTTGTTGCTGATTGTTTGCTGAAACTTTATCTAATTATAGTGTTTTTTATGCTTGATATACAGCCAGAGATAGTGTCTTATTTTGTTTTGCTTTTGTATATGACTTTAAATCAATAAAAAGTAAACAAATAAAAGGTGAAATACATATGCAGTCATCTGGAAAAAAAACACCTTTTTTATTTTTTTGTAAACTGGGATTCACAGAAACAAATAAGACCTGCCATCCATTCTCAGAGTTATTTAAGTAGAGTATATTATTGCATTCGAGAGACAGAAGAGGTACTCTAGGTACAGATAATTTATTGAGATTTCCAATGTACTTTTGATGTTGCATATCATACTGGAATAAATCAGTCAGACAAATCAGAAAGCCTTATGTGAGAGAGATTGTATACAATAATCCCCAATTTGTTTTTAGGAAAGAAAGAAAAGTTATTCATGATGACAGAAACCACTCTCTGTTATGAATGCCCTAGATAGGAATATAGCTTGAAAAGTGTTCGGGTTTGCTGATGTGCAGAAAGCTGACAGGGAACATAAAATGGTGAGTAATCTGGACAGAGTTAGTTTCATGGTGGATAAATGGCACACTCTATTAAGGGTGACCAAATATAAAACACAAAAGAATTTGAAATGAAGGAAATATAAAAAAAATACGTTATTTCCTATAAAAAAATTGAAAGCAGACTCAAAGATGTGAAAGTAGATTAGGCTTGAGATAAAAAGCAATATTACTGTAGAGGAAAACTCAAGAAAAAATAATCTAAAACATAACTGAATATCTTAAGCTGAAATTATCTTTATAAAGTTGGCACCTAATATAATTTTAGGAGTGATGGTATTTCAAAATTTCTGCTTCCTACAGGTCATTGGTCCCTCATCAAACAGTTATTTGACACGTACTATGAACCAGACCCCGGGGACAAAGATTAATATTACAAAATACCTGCCCTCCATGAGCTCCTAGTCTTGTAAAAAAGAGACATGAGCAAATATATTTAAAATACCTGAAGTTGATGATGTAATTTATTGGGAAAAGGTTGTGGTATTTGCCAGTCTTGAGTGAAGAGTAGGACAGAATAGGACTTTAACCATCAGGGAAAAAGAGAGAGAAAACATTCCAAATAGAGAAATAGACATAAAGGAGTCTTGACCACTAGACGTAGTTTGGAATGGCCTTTGCAGTTACAAATTAGTTCAACCAAAGTTTGAACATGTGAAACTGGGATGTTCTTTACTATATTCTTGACTTAATCTTTGTTTTTGAAGGTTGGAATGAGTCAGGGCATTACATTTCCCTCCCTGGACACCTTTAACTCGTAGACACAAAAGACTCCATCATGACTGACAGAATATACCTGAATGTCTGGATAGACCCTGACTGCACAATTTAAGTCAACCAAGAAGCTGAACACAATGTGGCTGTTGATAGTAGTGATGAGAATCTTCCTAACTTCACTGCCTTTATTGCCACCACAGCTAAATCCCGAGGGGGAAGGTTGCACACAGTAGACATGCTGGCAAATGTTAAATACCAGGAAAAACACTCTGTGAAAGCACAGTGCCTGTATTATTTATGCATAATTTCTCCTGGATGTTTACTTAGCCCCTATAGTTCTAAATGTTTGAAGAGGGAGGAAAGGTTCCAAATAATTTGTATAGTCTGACAGTATATTATAAGTTAAAATTTCATGATTAAGAATGTAGTTCCACATCTGGTATTTGTTTAATCTATAAGCCTGAATGGCAATTTTCCGAGTGTGCCTTAACTTCTTAATACCTTCATATATTATATTATGTTGGGCTTACTGTAGAAAATGTTAGGGAAAAATATAATAAATAAATTCAGCTGGTTTTCTGAATTCAGCCCATTTCTTCTTATCATTTAAGTGAGTTCTTTTGTCTTATGCAGTATCTTCCTGGTGTTCTGACCAATTTCAGTACTGTCAAAATCTGCTATTTTGATTATCATTTGTTGTACATCCCAGTAATGGGGGAGAAAAGAAATTAAATGGCTGTCCTAGGGAAGGCAGATGCAAGTATCAGGTTTTATTACTAATCACATGGGTAGTCTTGTAGAAATGAAAATATAATTTATTTACAGTGAAATGCATATGCCATAAGTGTAAAATTCAGTGAATTTTGACAAGTGTAAACATCTATGTAATACACCTCCACCAAGATATAACACTTTCATTACCCCAAGGAATTTCCTTGGATCCTTTCTCAATCAACCACTCTCTCAGAGAGAATCAATGCTCTGATTCCTTTCACCATAGGTCAGTTCTACCTATCCTAGAACTTCATATAATACAGTCCTTTAATATGTATTATTTTTCTGTTTGACATTTTTGCTCAACATCATGTTTTTGAGATTCACCCATGTTGCATGTGTCAATTGGTCTTTGCTTTTTACTTCCAGACAGCATTTCACTGTATGAGTCTATCACAGTTTATCTTTTTTCCTTTTGATTTTTGATGACCATTTGGGGTGTTTCAGTTTGGGATTATGATCAATAAAGATACTATGAATATTTTGTGCAAATCTTTATGTCAACATAGATTTTAATATTTATTGGGTAAATATTTAATAGTGAAAAGGCTGAATCTTATGGTAGGTATATCTGTAACCTTTTAAGAAACTATCAGAACTTCCAAAATGGCGGTACCATTTTATACTTGCAACAACAATGTATGGGTATTGGAGTTGTTTCACCTCACTAGCATTTGGTGTCACCAGTGTTTTCAATTTTATCTATTCCATTGGGTGTGTAGTGATAATCAATTGTGTTTTTAATGTGCATTTTCCCTGATGGCTAATGATGTTGAATAATTTTTCATGTGCATGTTGTCCGTTGTGAATAACTGTTTGTGAAGTAACTGGTCAATGGAACAGAAGAGAAAGTCGAGAAATGAGGCTGCACACCTACAACCATCTGATCTTCAACAAAGCTGACAAAAACAAGCAATGGGGAAAGGACTCCCTGTTCAATAACTGGTACTGGGAAAACTGGCTAGCCATGTGCAGAAGATTGAAGCTGGACCCCTTCCTTATACCATATACAAAAATCAACTCAAGATAGATTGAAGACTTCAATTGAAAATCTGAAACTATAAAAACCCTGGAAGACAACCTAGGCAATACCATCCTAGACACAGGAACAGGCAGAGATTTTGTGACAAAGACACCAAAATCAATTGCAACAAAAGCAAAATTGACAAATGGGATCTAATTAAACTTAAGAGCTTCTGCACAGCAAAAAAAACTCTCAGTAAAGAGACAACCTACAGAATGGAGGAAAATATTTGCAAACTATGTGTCTGACAAGGGTTTAATATCCAATATATATAAGGAACTTAAATGTATAAAAGAAAAGCAACCCCATTAAAAAGTGGGAAAAGGACACGAAGGGACACTTTTCAAAAGAAGACACACATACAGCCAACAATCATATGAATAAAAGATCAACATTACTGATCACTGGAGAAATGCAAATGAAAACCACAATGAAATACCATCTCACACCAGTCAGAATGGGTTTCATTAAAAAGTTAAAAAATAACAGATGCTGGCCTGGCGAGGGTGTGGAGAAAAGGAAACACTTATACACTGTTGATGGGGGTGTAAATTAGTTCAACCATTGTGGAAAGCAGTATGATGATTCCTCAAAGAGCTAAAAGCAGAACTAGAATTCAACCCAGCAATCCCATTACTGGGTATATACCCAGAAGAATATAGAACATTCTAACATAAAGACACATGCATGTGAACTTTCATTGCAGCACTATTCACAATAGCAAAGAAGCAAAGACTTGGAATCAATCTAAATGCCCATCAATGACAGATTGGATAAAGAAAATGTGGTACAAATATACCATGGGATACTATGCAGTCATAAAAAACAGGACCACGTCTTTTGCAGGATCGCGGATGGAGCTGGGTACTCATCTCTGGGTACTAATCCCTAACAAACAATAGCAGTAACAGAAAATGTAGCTCCTGCATTTCATGGAATCCATGTAAACAAATAAGGCCTGCCATCCATTCTCAGTTATTTAAGTAGAATATATTATTGAACTCAGGAGACAGAGAAGGGATATTCTAGACATAGATGATTTATTGAGATGTTTGTGAGATTTCTGTTTTCATTCTTATGAGATGCAGGAATAGAAAACCAAATACCACATGTTCTAACTTATAAATGGGAGCTAAATGATGAGAAGTCATGAACACAAAGAAGAAAACAACAGGCACTGGGGTCTATTTGACGGGGGAAGAGAAGGGAGAGGAGCAGAAAAGATAACTATTGGGTACTAGGTTTAATACCTGGGTGATGAAATAATCTGTACAACAAACCCCAATGACACAAATTTATCTATATAATAAACATTCACATGTACCCCCAAATATAAAATAAAAGTTTAAAAAATATTAAGATGTTTATTTTGTATTACTAATATATTTGTTCTGGGTACAAGTTCTTTGTCATATATGTTTTGCAAATATTTTTTTCTATCTGTTACAGGCTTATTTCTCATTAAGGCTGTGTCATAAGTGGGGAAGGAAATACACCTTGTGGGGTCTTTAAGGTTCACTCCAGTATGGTCATGGAAATTATACCTGGAGAGGCATAAGAAATTAAAGGATTTATTATACTCATAGGTCCTAGAGAAGGAGACACCACATGCTCAGAGGGCCATGCAAAGTCACCCAAAAGCCAAACGTCTGTGGCAGGCAGGGAGGAAACAGAATAAGGGCCTCTGGGCAAGTGGCTTTACTGAGGGTCATGGGTGAAGTAGCTGTGGCATGCAGGAAGCCTTCTTGTGGGTAATTTGAATGTAACTGAGTTACTATGGAAAGGAAAGAAGGGGTAAAATGGTGAAGTCATCATGAGACTTATTGCTTGAAAATATACATGTTAGGGATGAGTACCCAGAGATGGGCAATGACTAGGTAAAAGTTCAAAACAAGTGGGGGTGGCTGCTTGCATTCAGGCAGCCATGGAGCAACAAATAGCTTTACATTGCAAAGGCCTTTTAATGAGGAGAAGATTTTTCATTTTGATGAAATATAATTTATTCATTTTTCAATTAATGGTTAATGCCTATTGTGTTCTGCCTCAGATGTTATTGCCTACCTTAAGACCAAAAAGATCTTTTCATACATTTTTTGTATACTTTTTATAGTTACCCCGGTTCGTTGAAAATGATATGATATGAAGTAGAGGTTAAAGCTTGCTTATTTTTTCCTATATGAATATCTAGTTGCAGCAGCACCATTTGTTGGAAAGAGCTTATTTTCTCCATTGTATTGCTTTGATACCTTTGCACACACACAGACACACACACACACACACACACACACAGACACAAACACAGATCAACTGAGTATGTAAGCATGGATCTATTTCTGGGCTCTTAATTCTGTTCCATTGATCTATTTGCTTATATTAATGTGAATACCTCACTATTTTGATTATTGAAGCTTTACAGTAAGTTTTTAAGTTATCCAACTTTGTTCTTTAGATTGTTCTGGCTATTTTAGATTATTTGAATTATTATATAAACTTTATAATCCATTTGTTTCTGTTAAAAATACAAGGCTGCTGAGACTTTGATAAGAATTGCATTGAATTTTTAGATCTATTTAAAGATAAAAGACTTTTTATTAATACTGAGCCTTCCAAACCCTAAGCATGGTATATCATTCCATTTATGTAGACTTTCTTCAATTTCTCTCAGCAATATTTTAATTGTGTCAGCAGAGCATTCTTGCATGCCACCCATTAAATTTAACCCTAAATGTTTTATGATTTGAATATTTTGAATGACATTTTTGTTTTTATTTTTCAAATGTTTATTGCCGGTATATAGAACCCGAATTTTTTTCTAGATTGGATTGTATTCTGCCGTATTAGTGAATTCACTTTAGTTTCACAGGAATTTTTCTTTTTTATTTATTTATTTATTTATTTATTATACTTTAGGTTTTAGGGTACATGTGCGCAATGTGCAGGTTAGTTACATATGTATACATGTGCCATGCTGGTGCGCTGCACCCACTAACTTGTCATCTAGCATTAGGTATATCTCCCAATGCTATCCCTCCCCCCTCCCCCCACCCCACAACAGTCCCCAGAGTGTGATGTTCCCCTTCCTGTGTCCATGTGTTCTCATTGTTCAATTCCCACCTATGCGTGAGAATATGTGGTGTTTGGTTTTTTGTTCTTGCGATAGTTTACTGAGAATGATGATTTCCAATTTCTTCTGCGGATTTCTTAGAACTGTATATGTTCACAATCACAGTGTCTATAAACAATGATGGCTTTACCTCTTTACAATCTCTATGCCATTTATTTTTATTACTTTACTGAACTATCTAGGACCTCTAGTAAAATATTAAATGAAATGCTGTCAATATACATCTGTGTCCTTTTCTAGATCTTAGAAGAAAAGTGTTGAATATTTTATAATCGTTTATGACATTAGCTATAAGATTTTAGCAGATACATTTTATTAGTTTGAAGACTTCCCCCCTATTTCTAGTTTGCTAAGAATTTTTCCATGATTGGCTGTTTAATTTTTAAAAATAGATTTTTTGAGCCAATCTAAATGATTATATGCTTTTTTTCTTTAATTTTTAATGGAGTAAATTCCATTAATTTAATTTTGTATATTTAACCAACCTTGAATTCCTGTACTAAATTCATTTAATCATTATATAGAACCTTTTTTTAAAAAATGTGTTATTGGGTTTTGTTTACTAATATTTTATTAAGAATTTTTGTGTCTGGGTTCATGAGAGGTATTGGTCATGATTTTGAGGGTTTTTTTCCCCTTTGTCTGGATTTGGTATCAAAGATATGCTATTTTCATAGAATAAAATGCAAAGTTTTCCATCTCCTCTATTCTCTGAAAAAGAATATGCTAAATGGATATTGTACAGTTCTTAAATATTTGATAGTATTCACCAGTGAAGCCATTTGTGCCTAAGAAATATTTAATTAAAATTAACTTTCTAAAATGTATACAGGGTTGGTCACACTTTCCATTTCTTGTTCTATTAGTTTTGCTAAGTTTTGTTTCATGGAATCTGCCCATTTAATCTATATTGTAAAACTAATTAGCATAAAATTATATAATATTTCTTTATTGTCTTTATAATGTCTGTAGAAAGGTCCCTTCTTTTGCTTCTGATACTGCTGATTCTTGTTTTTCCTTTTTATCTTGATGAGTTTTATTAATCAGTTTTACTAACCTTTTCTTCAAATTTTGATCTTGTTGATTTCCTTTTTTTTGTCTTTTTTTCACTCATTTTTAACTTTTCCTTTCATTTACTTTCAGTTTAATTTGTTCTTTTATCTTCTTACGATGAAATCTTAGACCATTGCTTTTATAGCTTTTATTTTCCTTTCTAATGTAGACATGTAACACTATAAATTTCCCCCAGATGAACTGCTTTAACTGCATTCTACAAATTTTAATACATAGTGTTTGTATTTTCCTTATGTTCAGCAATTTTTAAAAATTTCCATTGGGCTTCCTTGTCTGACACATAAGTATTTTAGAACTGTGTTGTTTAATTTCTAAATATGTGTGTATTTTCTTAAAATAATGATTAAATTTCAATGTATGACAGTTTCGCCAGAGAACACAATCAATATGATTATTGATAGTCTGAAATAAACTAGTAGATTATCTATCTTGAAAAGAATATGTATCCTGCAGTTCTTATGTGTAATGTTTTAATTAGGTCAAGATGATTTATAATGTTATTCAAAACTTCTATATCTTATGGACTTTTGTTCATTTCTTCCAACAATTACTGAAAGACTGGTGTTATTCTTTTTAACTACGATTGTGAACAAATCTAATTCTCCCGTTAGTTTAGAAACTTTGAGAGTTTGAGAGATTTTCTATGAAATGAATACACATTTAAGATTTATGTCTTCTTGATGAGTTGTCACTTTCAACATTATAAAATATGCATCATTATCCATGATAATGCATTACTTGGTGAAGTCTAATTTGTAAGATATCTATATAACTATATTGGCTTCTACATGATTAACATCTTCATGATGTTTTTTCCATCCCTTTCCTTTTGACCTGTGTCTTTGTGTTTAAAGAATATTCCTTATAAACAGCATATAGTTGACTCTTGCTGTTTTTTTTTTTTTTTTTTTTTTTTGAGACAGAGTCTTACTCTGTCACCCAGGCTGGAGTGCAGTGGCGCAACCTCAGCTCACTGCAACCTCCGCCTCCTGGGTTCTAACAATCTAGCGATTTTAGTGCCTCAGCCTCCTCAGTAGCTGGGACTATGGGCATACCCCACCACACCCAGCTAATTTTTGTATTTTTATATTTATTTATTCATTTGTTTTTGAGACAGTCTCACAATGTCACCCAGGCTGGAGTGCAGTGAGGTGATCTTGCCTCATCACAACCTCTGCCTCCGGGTTCAGATGATTCTCCTGCCTCAGCCTCTCGAGTAGCTGGAATTACAGGCATTCGTCACCATGCCTCTCTACGTTTTTGTATTTTTAGTAGAGACAGGGTTTCACCATGTTAGCCAGGCTGGTCTTGAACTCCTGGCATCAGGTGATTCGCCTGCCTTGGTCTCCCAAAGTGCTGGGATTACAGGCGTGAGTCACTTTGCCCAGCCAGACTCTTGCTTTTTAAATATAATCTGACAGTCTTTGCCTTTTAAGTGGGCCATTTAGTCTGTTGACACTTAATGTAATTATTTACAATTTAGATTAAACACACTATGATTTTATTTTCTACTTTTCTATATTTTCTCTTTGTTATTTCATTTTTGCTTTCTATTTGTTCTGTTTGCTCTGTTATTTCAACTTCTCCTTTTCTACCTTCTTTTTGGTGAACTGAATAATCTTTAGTATTCTATTTCCTCTCCTTTATTGACATTTTTGCCATGCCTTTTTAGGTTACTATTTATTAATCTAGAGATTATAATGTGCATGTTTAACTTATTGCAGTCTCTCTTCAAAATATTAACTCTCCAAGAAACACAAGTTCTGTTTACCTATACATTTTACCATTTCTTGTGCAATTCATTCTTTCAACTACATATGTGTTCCATCGTCCTTTAACATAAAAATCTTATGACATTTCTTACCTTTAAAATTCTCTTCATTTTAGTTTTTTACTGAAATGTGTTTATTTTACCTTTACATTTGAAAGATATTTTGTTGGGTATGGAAGTCTGGGCTGAACAAGAGTTTTTTTCAGCCCTATCATGTGTTCCCTTTTCTTCTTACTTGCCTTGTTTCTGGTAAGTCAGCAACAGTTCTTATCATTTTTCTCTTGCATGTAATGTACCTTTTCTGACAGCTTTTAAAATTTTATTTTTGGTAAAATAGTAAAATAAGTTTTCAGCAGCTGGATCATTAATTCTTCAAATAATATTTTTGCCAAATTTTTCTCTCTCTTCTCCTTCTAGCATTTCAGTTACACATTAGACTATTTGGACTGTTTGACATTGTCTCACAGATCATTGAAGCTCTTTTCTTTCTTTTTTTTTTGTTACAGTTTTTTGTTTTGTTTTAGTTTGTATGACTCCTTTTATTCTTGTCTGCGAGTTTACTAATATTACTTTGGCATTGTCCATCTACTGATAAGGCTATACAATTCCTTTTTTTTTAAATGAGATGGAGTCTCACTCTGTTGCCAGGCTGGAGTGCAGTGACGTGATCTCGGCTCACTGCAACCTCCACCTCCCGGGTTCAAGCAATTCTCCTCCCTCAGCCTCCCAAGTAGCTGGGATTACAGGCTCCCACCACCATGCCCAGTTAATTTTTGTATTTTTAGTAGAGACGGAGTTTCACCATGTTGGCCAGGATGGTCTCGATCTCCTGACCTCGTGATCTGCCTGCGTCCACCTCCCAAAGTGCTGGGATTACAGGCGTGAGCCACTGCGCCCAGCCTACAATTTCTTTAAAAATTTATCTTGTAGTTTTCAGTTGTAGAATTTCTATTCTTTTTTGTAGTTTTTCTTTAATGAGATTCTCTATATAATCTCATCAAGGCAATAAGTATATGCTTACTTTATCTTTTTGAAGAAAAAAATTGAACAAATTTATGATAGCTACTTTTGTAATCTTTTTCTGCTAATTACAGCATCAGTCTTATCCACATCTATTGACATTATACTTCCCAATTATGTGTCATATTTTCCTGCTTCACGTTCTAGTAATTATTTTATTTTCTGATGTACATTGTGGTCACTTCATATTTAGAGCTGAAATATTATTGTCTTTCTTTAAAAAGCATTGTCTCTTTTTAACAGAGGATAGTTAATTTTCTGGAGAATCAGATTTGTGCTGTGGAGACTTGGATTTGGCTTTGTTAGAATGGGTCTAAAGACTACTTTAAGGCTCGTGTATCCCTATTCTTTATTTGCAATTTTTATGAAATTTCAGCTGAATGCTTGAGGCATTAGGAAAGTCTCTCCACTCTGAATGTCAGAACTACAGTATTTCCCCATATTATGCAGGCTTCAGAAACTCTATTCAGCTCACAATTCCCCAGAAGTTATTCTCTGCTAGACCTCACAAAGTCTAGCCTTGCTTATGTACACTGTAATATTCACTACAGTCTAGGAGACTCGTAGGCAGATTTCTGGAGCTCCTTGTCTGCAGAGCGTCCTCCTGTCCTCTTCCCTGCTGAAAGATTCCTGCCCCTCACAATCTCTGTAGTCCAATGTGTTTCCTTCATCCAGTTGAGAATGCTCCTCCTTGCATGGGCTCCACTCCATATGTCAAGACTTGAAATGTGCCCTCTGGCAACAATTCAGGATCAGTGTGTATCTCACTCGGTGTGTTTTTCTTTCACAGATCACAGCCCTGTGTTCTCTCTTATCCACGTCAGAAAATATTAACTTCTGGTCATATAGTTGTTTATGGCAGGAAGTTTGATCTGGTATTCATTACTCTGTTATATCAGGAACTGAAAATGGTGATGCTAATTAGTATTTAATACTAAATTAGATTGAGACCCTGTAGAATGCTGCCTCATCAATTGGCTAGTACTCTGCAGACCCATTTTCCAGCATTTCCTAATCAATTTGACCACATCAGCCTGAAGTGATATGAGTGAAATTCTGTCCTTGTGATTCTCAATAGCCATGCTTGCATTTTTCCTCATTTTTATTTAGGTAGCATTTGGATGGTCTGTTGATAAGCTGGCCTTCATGTTTTGACACATTCTTTTAGTACTGCTTACTAAGGTTTTGGTTTTAGATTTTTGTTTTTTTTTTTTCTTTATTACTTCTTGCCTTTACTTACTAATTTAATCTTTTCTATTGTCTTCAGAGGTGAAAAGATTAGCACACTATGCTAGATATTTCACGTTTTGTTTTAAGACATGATTTTCAGAAATATGTGATATTTTCAAACAAGAGCCTCTTTTTGATCACCCAGTACATTGTGCTATTACAGTATATTAGATTTATATGTTCCTGAATCCACTTCCTTTAATGGATGGACCTCCTCTAAGACCAGGAGTCTTACGAATCTCTATCAATGGTTTTATCCACCTCTATATCAGTTCTTATTAATCTCTGTATCTATAACAGTAATGAAGGTCACAACTGTTGTTTTCAGATAACTTAGATATTCAGAAAAGTGCATTATACAAAACTTAGCTTAGAATACCATCGATAATCTTGAGTACTAACTTTAGATATGGAATCTAAAAATAAAGATTGAGGACTCATGAGTATTAGTGAAGATAAAAAGTGAAACAGCAAATTATGACCATGGCATGGTTTTTCAGCTGGTCTCCAGAAAATTTTCAGTGTTCAGTCTGAATCTTTCCATGACCAGAAAAAAGAAAGGAGAACTGAGTAATCTCACATTTCTTCTGTAATCTTGTTCTTTTTTTGATTCCCCAAATGGCATGCTTCCCTTATATAACTCACATATCACATTTTCTATAATTTCTGGTTCTATTTTGTTATATAATTACATATGCCCATATCTTTTTCTTCCTCCGAGGCTGCAAGATATTTGAAATTAAAAAATTTTGCTTATTTTTTAATACCCCTCTAGTGTGATCAAATGACTACTCTGATAAATCAATAGAAACTAAATAAATGTTGGTTGGTAGAATACAGGAATAATTATTATAAACTGAGAAGAAATCAAATTTTCAATTTTAACTTCTATAATTTCTAAGAAAAATATTTAAAATTATTTTAAATATATGTTATACTAGCTTAGGCTAATAAAATAGGTCTCTAGCATCTTTATTCTATGTATAAGTAAGAATAGCTTTTTATTAACACAGGACATTATAAAACATGAGTTCTTTTTAAAATGGTAGAAATGGAAAGCTCAAAAGTGCATTAGTATTTTTAAACATTTCCAATATCTTGTTAAAATTCTGGTTTGCCTACTAATAAAAAATCAGTAAATAAGATTAACTTTCACTCCTATATTAATGTTATCTGAAATAGCACAAGTCCTGATTAAGCAAGTAATAATTTTCTATAGTGGTTGCTCTCTAGCTAGATCATCCCTAAATAACGTTAACTAAGCTTTATCCTTCAACAAGAAAAGCCTAGACTTTCTGAAGATTTCCTTTATAATACAGGATCCATGTCTCATACACAGATGTAGTTTTGATTTATCACGCCCAAGGACAGACTTAAACAAAATCTCACTAAGTATTTTGTGCTTCTTATGAAAGAAATGGTTGGGTAGAAGTTTCATATGATTTTTCTGCTCTTAATCCTATGAAGATAGTAAGCATAATGTTGCCCTTTACAGATAAGAAACTGTAAGCTCGGAGGTGCCTGTAAAAATGAACATGTTGTATTCTAGGTTCATTTCTAGGCACTCCTCATGGAAATATGGAGTGGTTTGAGACTTTCCAAAAATGTTGGTCTGAAATTAATGAACAGCTGTAGATCTTTAGTTTATGGAAATATTCCATTCAAGTCAAAAGTCTGATCTGGAATTTCTTTCATAGTGTATTTTGAAATCCATATTTAGATCATATCCACTAATGAATGAACACCAATTACCATATAGTACCTACCCAAATATGGAATGGTCAGGGCAATATTTCCCATGCAAATCCGTTGTGTAGTCAAGTAAATTTTCATCACTGCTTGCCCACTTTCTCTACTGCTTCTCTTTCCAGTCTCAAAACCACTCATTATTGTTGATTCTTCTTGGTTCCTCTGTGTAGGTATTTTACCTTACAATATAAATGTTACTTTATTTTTAAAAGGAAATAGTAAGAAAGCAAATGGAACTTCTCTGTGATTTGTGATAAGCAGAATAAACAAAACACTGAATATTTGCAGGATAAAAGAATAAAGAATCTGTGAAGAACATGCTTTAGTAACTTGGAAAGACTGATGAATTAGATCACAAAAGGATTAATGCATATCATGCTTATCTCATGTGAGCTAATGGTTCAAATAATTCTGAATAAGCCAAATAGTCATTTCAGCATTGGATTAGCAACACATCTATGCTCTGCTATAAAAAATTATGCAGGGTGATAACAGAATCGCTTTTCCTCTCTGAAAGCTATATAGGATAAAATTTAAAATATGCTGCAGTAGTAGCTTTTAATTCCGATTTTTAGACTTTCCATTCTCTTTTTATTCCTCATGTGTAAGAGGAACAAAAAATAATAAAACTAAAATATTCCTTTTACTTTGTGGAGGACTTTTTCTTTCCTGAAGGAAACGCCTTTTTGGATAATTCCTTCTGTTTTTCACATATATTTTTAATCCACAGTCTCATAAAATTAAATTGAAGAATAAGACTTTCTAGATGTCAAAAAAGGATATTTGAGAAGATTGTGCTTTAATAGGATTTAAATGAAGTAAAGACTTAGCTTGGGTAGCTCAGAATTGGACAAGTTTTGCCCAGCCTTGCATAGTATCTTTTTAATTAAAGAGGCTATGAAAATTCTATTTGGAGTAAAAATCTACATTGGCCTGAGGTGTGTGTTCCATCTCTCCCCTTTCCACTCCTTGAGCTAGCTATTCTTTGAGCTTATATTACTCTACAAACAGCCCACTCAGTAACTCCATATGCCTTGGTCGTTTCACTGCAGTTACAGCATCCAATTCCCACTGTCAGACAGCTGTGAAGAGAAGCAAAGAGCATTTAAGGGGCAGAAACGATAGTTTCTCAGAGCATAATTTTTATTTTTTTTCCGTTTCTTTGTTAATACTGTTTGCTTCTGCCTGGAGTGGACTTTTCTGCTTATTTCCTACTCATAAGATCCCCACAAAAGCTTCTTATGGTTTATTTCTTTTATAAAATTTTTGATCTAATCTCCATTGCTTAACACAGTCCTTCGCACACAGGGGTACTCAATAAATATCCATCTGCATGGAAATATGAATATGTAGCTGAGTTGAGATAAGAACTGGGCTCTTTCTTATGGTTCCAATCTATTCTTTTATTCAACATAGCAGATTAGGGAAGACGTTCTAGAGGGGACACTGTTCTCTAAGACTGTCAGTTGGTTTGCTAGAAATAAGGTGAAAAAGGGCATCACATTTGAAAAACTATTAAGGGAAAATAACAAAACTATGAGTGTGGTGTAGTAGTAATAGAAAGGGCACAGTCATCTGGACTCAGATGCACAGTGAAATTACAGCTCTGTCCACTTACCAGATACGTGAACTTGGGCAAGTGTTTAACCTAGATGAGTGTGTTTTCTCATCTGTAAAATAGGAACCATTATTTTACCTGGGATGTGGTGGCCTATGTAAAGCATCTAGCAAAGTGTCTGTCACAGAGAAGATGGTAAATAATATGTAATAACCATATTATTGTTGTTAATTAGTTCATTGTGGTGGGAGTGTTGAGTGGAGAACTAGGCAGGAGATGAAGCTCAAAAAGCATGCTTATTTAGGTTTTGAAGACATTTTACATGATATTTGGAGCAGATTGCTGCCCTTTATCCAAATATATGTGGGCTTTTGTTTTCTTTCTTATCAAAGCTGGGTGGAGAGAAAAAAATCCATGCTTCGATGATTCTTTAAGACCTGAGCAATATCTATTAGAGGAAGGCAGCTTAGAAAAAAGATATTCAATGTAGTTCAAGTTAAAAACAAAAGAAAACTAATTTTACTATGGTTAAAAATGAGATTGTGTTCACCTTATAGGTTTGTTTTCAAGGTAAATATTTAAACTGAGTAAATCATTTTTTCCTAAAACTACTTGGTGGGTATCATCATGCCCTTCATTGCCACACAAATACAAATTTGAGTTTAAAATCTTAGATTACAATGTAGAAGCTAATCAAAGCAGTTCACCATTTTTATTTTTTATTTGTGTACAATAAAATTCACTGTTTTGTGGTGTATAGTTCTGAGTCACATAACCACTACCAGAATCAGGATACAGAGCAGTTCACTCACCCCCTCAAGATCCCCTAGTATTACCCGTCTGTGGTCAATATTAATCCCCATTTCCTAACCTTTGGCCACTACCTATCTGTCTCTATAGTGTCTGTTTCTTTAGAAAGTCGTATAAATGGAAATATACAATAGTCAACCTTTGAATCTGTTTGGTTTTTGTTTTGTTTTTGCTCAGTGCAATGTATTTGAGATTCATTCATGGTGGTACATGCATCAGCAGTTGATTCCTTTTTATTACTGAGTAGTATTTCATCTATAACATGGAATACTTCTCAGCAACAAAACCACAGTTTCTTTATCCACTCACCAGTTGAAGGACATTTAGGATATTTCTAGTTTGGGATGATAATGAAGAATGCTGCTATAAATATCTGCTGCTATAAATATCTGCATACAGGTTTTGATTGAATATAGTGTTCATTTCTCTAGGGTACTGCTATGCTGTGGCCTAGGTGGGTTATAAAGATGTATGTTTAACTTCACAACAAATTATCAAACTGTTTACTAGAGTTGCTGTACTATCTTATGTTCCTTCCAGCAATGTTAGAGTTTCTCTTGCTCCGTATCCTCACCACACTTGGAATGTCTCTGACTTTCCTTTCTGTTCTCAACTGGAAACAACACTATGCTTTTAAATGGATCATGTGATTAGATTACTTATACTTCAATAATCTCCCTTTTCAATATAGGGTAACACACAGGAATGATATCTCATCATACCCACAGTTCCAGGCATTAAGCTGGAAAATATTGGGAGGCCATTTTTCATATTCTACCTCCTTATTTTCTTTTTTTATAATTTCAACTTCTATTTTAGATTCAGGGATATATGTACAGGTTCGTTACATGGGTATACTTCGTGATGCAGAGGTTCAGAATGTAAATGATTCTGTCACCAAGGTAGGACCTGACAGTTTTTCATATCTTTGTCACCTTCTCTCACTTTCCCCTGTAGTAGTCTCCCATGTCTATCGTTCCCATCTTTATGTCAATAAATACCCAATGTTTAGGCCCCACTTATAAGTGAGACTATGCAGTATTTAGATTGCTGTTTCTGAATTAATTTGCTCAGGATAATAGCCTCCAGCTGCATCTATGTTACTGCAGAGGACATGATATCAGTCATTTTTATAGCTGCATAGTATTCCATAGTATAGATGTACCACATTTTCTTTATCCAGTCCACCATTGAGGGACACTTAGGTTGATTTCACATCTTTGCTGTTGTGAATAGTGCTACAATGAACATACAAGTGCATGTGTCTTTTTGGTAGAATTATTTATATTCATATATATATGTCTCCAGTAATGGAATTGTTGACTGAATTGTAGTTCTAAGATTCTTCAAGAAGTTTCCAAACTGCTTTCACAGTGGCTAAACAAATTTACATTTCTATCGACAGTGTATAAGTGTTCTCTTTTCTCTGCAGCTTCACCAGTATCTGTTGTATTTTGACTTTTTAATAATAGCCATTCTGACATATCAGATGGTATCTCTGTGGTTTTGATTTGAATTTCTCTGATGATTAGTGACGCTGAGAATTTTTTCATATGTTTGTTGTCTTCTTTTTAGAAGTGGCTGTTCATGTCTTTTGCCTGCTTTTTAATGGGATTGGTTTTGGTTTGTTGAGTTGTTTAAGTTTCTTATAGAATCTAGATATTAGACTTTCATCAGATGTGTAGTTTCTGAATATTTTCTCCCATTCTGTAGGTGTAGTCTGTTGATAGTTTCTTTTGCTGTACAGAAGCTCTTTAATTTAATTAGGTCCTGCTTGCCAATTTTTGTTTTTGTTGCAGTTGCTTTTGAGGACTTATTCATAAATTCTGTCCCAAGGCCAATGTCCAGAATGGTATTTCCTAGGTTTTCTTCTGAGATTCTTATAGGTGGAGGTCTTACTTTTAAATCTTTAATTCATTCTGAATTAAGGTTTGTATATGATGAAAGGTAGGGGTCCAGCTTCATTCTTCTGCATACAGCTAACCAGCTATCCCAGCACTATTTATTGAATAGGGAGTCTTTCCCATTGCTTATTTTTCTTGAGTTTATTGAAAATCAGATGTTCATAGATGTGTGGCTTATATCTTGGTTCTCTATTCTATTCTATTGATCAATATGTCTGTTTTTGTACCAGTACCATGCTATTTTGGTTACTGTAGGCTTGTAGTATAGTTTGAAGTCAGGTAATGTGATACCTCTGGCTGCTGCATTTTGCATAGAATTGCTTTGGCTAGTCATGCTCTTTTTGAGTTTCATATAAGTTTTAGAATTGTTTTTTCTAGTTCTATGAAAAATGACATTGGTAGTATAATAGGAATAAAATTGAATCTGTAGATTGCACTGGGCAGCATGGCCATTTTAACAATATTGATCCTTCCAATTTGTGAGTATGGAATGTTCTTCCATCTGTGTCATCTGTGATTTCATTGAGCAGTGTTTTGAAGTTCTCCTTGTAGAGATCTCTCACCTCCTTGGTTAGATATATTTTTAGGTATTTTTTGTATGGCTATTGCAAATTAGATTACATTCTTGATTTGGCTCTCAGCTTGAATGTTACTGGTCTATAGAAATGGTACTGATTTTTGTATGTTGACTTTATAACATGAAACTTTACTGAAGTTGTTTGTCAGTTCCAGGAGCCTTTTGGCAGAGTCTTTTGGGTTTTGTAGGTATAGAATCATATCAGCAGTGAAGACAAAGAGTTTTACTTCCTCTCTTCCTATTTGGATGCTTTTTATTTTTTTCTCTTGCCTGATTGTTCTGGCTAGGACTTTTAGTACTATGTTGAATAGGAATGGTGAGAATGGGCATCCTTGTTTTATCCCAGTTCTAAGGAACATTCTCAAATGCTTTCAGCTTTTGCCTGTTTGGTATTATGTTGGCTGTAGGTTTGTGATAGATGGCTCTAGTTATTTTGGTGTGTGTTCCTTTGATGCTTAGTCTCTTGAGGGTTTTTATTATGAAGAGATGCTGCATTTTATAAAAGGCTTTTTCTGCATCTATTGAGATAATTGTATGATTTTTTAGTTTAATTATGTTCATGTGATGAATTACATGTATTGATCTGTGTATGTTGAACCAACATACACAGAAATGAAGCCTACTTGATCATGGTGAATTAACTTTTTGATGTGCTGCTGGATTCGATTTGCTAGTATTTTGTTAAGGATTTTTGTGTCTATGCCCTGCAGGTTTTTAAAATTGTCTTTACCAGGTTTTAGTATTAGGCTGATGCTGGTTTCATACAATGAGTCAGGGAAGAGTCCTTCCTCCTTGATTTCTTGAAATAGTTTCAGTAAAATTGGTACTAGCTTTTCTTTGTCTGGTAGAATTTAGCTGTGAATCTCTCTGGTTTAGGGCTTTCTTATGTGACTGATTCAATTTCAGAACTCATTATTGATTTGTTCAGGGTTTCAATTTCTTCCTGATTCAATCATGGGAGGTTGTTTATTTCCAGGAATTTATCCATTTCCTCTAGGTTTTCTAGTTTGCGTGCAAAGAGGTGTTCATTATACTCTCTGAGGGTCTTTTTCATTTCTGTGGGATTGGTTATAATGTCACTTTTGTTGTTCCTGATTGTGCTTATTTGGACCTCCTCTGTTTATTTTTTAATCTAAGTAGTGGTCTATTGAAATTGTTTATCCTTTCAAACAATGAACCTTTTGTTGACCCTTTGTATGGATTTGGGGGGGTCTCAATTTCTTTCAGTTCTGGTCTTGTTTTAGTTATTTCTCTTCTATTGCTAGCTTTGGGGTCAGTTTGTTCTTGTTTTTCAGGTTCCTCTAGGTACAATGATAGATCACTAATTTGAGACCTAAGTTTTTGAGGTAGGGATTTAGTGCTTTAAACTTTCCTTTTAGCACTATATTTGCTGCATCCCAGAGACTTTGGTATATGGAGTCTTTTATTTCAAAGATTTTTTTTTGACTTCGGCATTAAATTTGTTTTTTACCCAAAAGACATTCAGGAGCAAGTTGTTATATTTTCATGTAATTGTGCTGTTGGGGGCAGGGGATTTTCTTGGTGTGGATTTCTATTTTTATTCCATTGTGGTCTGAGGGTATGGTTGGTGTAACTTCAATTTTTTTTGAAATTATTGAGACTTGCTTTATGGCTGAGAATGTGGTCAATCTTGTTGTATGTTCCATGTGCAGTTGAGAAGAATGTATATTCTGTGGTTTCTGTGTGGAGGGTTATATAGATGGCCATTAGGTCCAACTGGTCAAAATGTCTAATTTAAGTTCAGAATTTCTTTTAGTTTTCTGTATTGATGATCCATCTAATGCTGTTATTGGGGTGCTGACGTCCCCCATGATTACTGTGTGGCTGTGTAAGTTTTTTCTGTAGTTCTAGAAGTTGCTTTATGTATCTGTGTACTCCAATGTTGGATGCACATATATTTAGGATAGTAAAGGCTTCTTGTTGAATTGAACCTTTTTTCATTATTTGATGCCCCTCTTTGTCCTTTTTTTAATGTTGGTGGTTTAAAGTCTGTTTTACGCCATTTAAGAATACTGACCACTGTTCTTTTTTGTTTTCTATTTGTGTTATAGAACCTTCTCCAGCCCTTTACTTTAACCTATGAGTGTGGTTATGTTTGAGATGGGTCTCTTGAAGATCACAGACAGATGAGTCTTGTTTTTTATCCAACTAGCAACTCTGCCTTTTAAGTGGGGTGTTTAGACTATTTACATTGAAGGTTAATATTGATATGCAAGATTTTTATCCTATTGTGAAGTTGCTTACTGGTTGCTTTATAGTTTCTATTGTTTGGTTGCTTTAGAGGGCCTGTGGGATATGCACTTAAGTGTATTTTTATGGTAGCAGGTGTCATTAATTTGTCTCCATGTTTATAATTCCCTTAAGGGTCTCTTGTAAGCCTGTTCTAATAATAAATTCCTTCAGCACTTGCTTGTCTTTAAAATATTTTATTTCTCCCTCACTTAGAAAGCTTAATTTCACAAGTTGTGAATTCTTGGTTGGAATTTCTTTTCTTTAAAAGTGCTAAAAATAGACCCCAGCCTCTCCTGACTTGTCAGGTTTGTGCTGAGAAGTCCACTGTTAGCCGTAGGTGGTTCCTTTTGTACATGATCTGATCTTTTTCTCTAGCTACCTCTGAGATTTTTTTCTTAGTGTTGATCTTGGACAGTCTGGTGGGTAATTGCTTTGGTGATGTTCATTTTGCATAGGATATTGCAGGTGTTCTCTGGATTTCTTGTATCTAGATGTCTACCTCTCTAGCAAGATTAGGGACGTTTTCTTGAATTAGCCCCTCAAATATGTTTCCCAGGTTGCTTATGTTTTCTCCTTCTCTCTCAGGAATGCCAATAATTTGTTGGTTTGTTCGCTTTACATAATCTCATATTTCTCAAAGACTTTGTTCATTTTTCTAAATATTTTTTCTTAATTTTTGTCTGACTGGGTTAGTTCAAAAGACTAGTCTTCAAGCTTTGAAATTCTTCTTTCTAGTACAGTCTATTGTTAAAGCTTTCAATTATATTTTGAAATTCCTTGAGTTTTTCAATTCTAGAAGCTCTGATTCTTTTTAAGGTGTTTGTCTCTTTCTTCATTTCATTGATTTATTTAGAAGTTTATTTGTGTTGACTTTTAACCTTGTTTTAGATCTCATTGAGCTTCCTCTCAATACATGCTTTGGATTCTTTGTCATTTCTGAATTTCCATTCTGGTTGGAGACCATTGCTGGAGAACTACTGTGATCCTTTGGTGGCATCACTACATTCAGATTTTTCATGGTGCCAGAATTTTTGCATCATTTTTTTCTCATCCAGAGATGATAGGACTTCTAATTTTTGTAACTATTTAACTATGTGTAGGATTTTTCCCTTTTTTCTTTATTTCCCTATAATATCATTAGAGGGTTTTTTCTTTCCCTTTCTCTTTCCCCCACTCCCTGTGGGGTGTGACCATAGAGAATGTTGAATATGGTTTTTTGCTTTGCTTCTATAGCCATAGGCACTTCCTTTTGGTAAATTTTATATTGAGTTGTGTGGTTTCACTTACAAGCCAGTAGATGGTACTTATGGGTAAAAGCTGGCTGTGGCCAACATGCCTGGGTATATATTTTATTCTTGTTTACCAGTAGAAGCTCTCTGTTACCTCTAGCAATGGGCTCATCCATGGAGCCCACAGTTGTCTGAGCTGTCTGCTCAGTCCTGAGGGGTTTGGGGGCCCAGATGGGTGAGGTCAGACTGGGCAGGCCCATGTACAGGTCCCCCAGTGTCAGCCACATGCATCAGCACCAAGGAAGAAACCAGTGAAGGGCCACCAAGCCCCCAAAGGTGTGACTAGGCAAGGGCCTGGGAAACCTTTTTTGCCCGAAGTTCTCTGCACAAGTGGCGAGGTCAGCCTAAACTCCTGATCCAGGAAAGTGTGTGCTCCAGATGCCTGGTTATCTGCCTCGTCATAGAGTGTAGAGGGCCCCACTGCACCACAATTTCTGCACAGAAAGGGTGGGGCAGCTCAGGCTTATAATCCATGCAAATGTGTGCTCTGACTGCCTGGAGATATGCCTGGGCATGGGGCAGAGAGGGCCCTGCTTCACCACAGTATCTGCACAGGAGGAGTTGGGTGGCTCAGTCTGCTGATCGAGGTGACTTGGTGCTTTGACTGCCTGGAGATCTGCTTGGGCATGAAGTGGAGAGGGCCTGGATGCACCATGATTTCTGTGCAGGAAGGGTGAGGCAGCTCAGACTGTCAATCTGGGTGAACCGGTGCTTTGAATGCCTGGAGATCTGCTTGGGCATGGAGCAGAGAGGGTATCCCTGCACCAGAATCTATGCACAGGAAGGGTTGATTGCCTCAGACTGCTGATCCAGTGACCACTACCTCCCCATTTCTTGTGAGTTTTGGTAGTTTTTATCTTTCAATAAATTGATTCATTTAATCTGAGTTGTCAAATGTGCGGGAATAGAGTTGTCTATAATTTTCTCTTAATATCATTTTAATGTCTGTGTGGTCTGTAGTGTTATGTCTTCTTTCATTTCTAATAGTAATTTGCTACTTCTCTCTTTGGTCAGTCTTCTTAGAAGTTTATCAAATTTTATTGACCTTTTCAACAAACTGCCTTTTGATTTCATTGACTCTATCTGTTGTTTTCTATTTTAAATTTCATTTATTTTTTTTCTTTTACCTTTGACATTTCTCTTTTTCTCTGCTTGGTTTTGGCTTAATTTGGTTTTTGTTTTCTAATATTTTAATATGGAAGCCTAGGTTATTGGTTTGAATTTTTCACTTATAATTCAGTATTTAGTGCTGTAACTTTTCAGTATTTAATGTATAACTTTTTTCTCTAAAGCTTTAAATGCATTACAGAAATTTTTAATGTGAGGTGTATCAGTCCGTTTCCACAAAAGAAACTGTGTGTGTGTGTGTGTGTGTGTGTGTGTGTGTGTGTGTGTGTGTAGAGAGAGAGAGAGAGTAGGCCCAAGAAATTGGCTTATGCAATTGTGGGTTCTGGCTAGACAAGTTCAACATTCATAGGGCAAGCCATTAGAAGCTGGATCTCTTGGGCATAAGTTGGAGCTGAAGCTGCAATCTGTAGTTAGAATGTCTACTTTTGCTTCAGGGAAGTCTCAGTTCTGCTCTTAAGGCCTTTCAACTAATAATCTTCTTGCTTAAAGGAAAATAATTATACAGTAATCATGTCTACAAAATACCTCATAGCAATACCTAGACTCATGTTAGCAAGGACTACCTCTTAGCCAAGTTGAAAATACAGAACTGATCATAATTGTGGTATTTTCATTTTCACTTAGTTCAGAATATATTCTAATGTTTCTTTTGACTTCCTCTTTCATATTTGGATTATTTGAAAGTGAGTTATTTAATTTTCCAATATTTAGAGGTTTTTAAATATCTGTTTTTTATTTCTAGTTTAATTTCACTATGATCAGAAGGTCTTTATTTCACTTTTTTCTGAAGGATATTTTTGGTTAATATAGAATTTAGAATTAATAGTTCGCTGTCAACACTTTAAATAGATTATAATACTGCCTTCTGGCTTCTGTGATTTTCACTAAAATACATTGTCATTTGAATTATTTTTTTCTATATGTAAAGTGTTCGTTTTACTTGTTGCTTTCAATATTTTTTCTTTATCTTTGGATTTTAGTGGTTTAGGTGTGAGAATCTGCAGGAAATATGTTTTTTTGGTGGTGGGGGGTGTTTCTCAGCCTCCCAAATCTGTAAACTTATGACTTTCCACAGATTTGAGAAGTTTTTAGCTATATTTTTTCTGCACCAATCTCTTACCTGTCTCCCTCTGGGATTCTAGTAACACAAATGTAAGACATATCCCACAGGTCCCTGAGGCTCTGCTCTTATTTTTTTTATTTGTGTTTTCTCTCTTATTTATAAAGGATTATTTCTGTTGATCTACTTTTCAAATTCAATGACTCTTTTTTTTCTGGCATCTCCATTCTGCTATTGCATTCATCCAGTATATTTTTTAGTTATTTTTTATTTTTAAAATATTTACTTCTTGTTTATATTTTCTATTTTTTACAACATTTCTTTCCATCCATTTTAAAAGAATTTTTTTCTTTTCATGGAGGATAGTTACAATAACTACTTTAAAATCTTTGTCCAATAATTTCAACATATGGGTCACCTTGGGGATTGATGTCAGTTGAGGTGATGACTTTTGAGGTGCTCTTTTTTATTTTTAGTAATTTGGGATTGTCTTATGGTCATTTGAGTATTATATATTAGACTCTGGTCCTGTTAAAATCCTCTAGAGAAGAGAAGATTTTTCTTTTCTTTTCTTTCCTTTGTTTTTTTTTGTTTGTTTGTTTTAGCAGGTAATCAGTCTCCCATGGTTCTTGTCATAAGTCTAACCTCAACCTGCTCTATGTAGACTTTGGTTTCTGTGTTAGTTTAGTTTTCAAATCCTTTATAGAGCTAGTTTGTCTGCTCCACACACACATACCAACCACCCAGGGGTCAACCTGAGCTTTGTTCTATATCATAGTTTAATTATCAAAGCAGTTGTTATGCTGCCTTGGTTAATTTCAATGCATGTGCCAATTAGTGGTGAGCCTGAGACTTCATACACAAAATTAGGTGTACTTTTTCTCTACCACTTTCTCCTCCATGATTTCTCTTCACTCACTAGTCCCCAGGGGCTTGTTTCTCTGGTCTTCTGTCATAAAAGGCAGGGCTTTAGGTTCCCTATGCTATTTCACACTTCCCATGATGACTTGCTTCCCTCGAGGGCAAAACAACCAGAGACTGGAAAGAGAAAATTAATGAGGATTCATACACAAACACACACACACAGAAAGAGAGAGAGAGAACTACAAGAACCCAGTTTTCCAGTTTCTCTGCTCAAAAACAAAACAAAACAAAACAAAACAAAACCAAAAAAGAATGTCTTCCAGAGTTTGAGGTGTATGCATAGCTGCTACTTTCACTAGTCTAAGGCTTTGTGACTGGGGCTTTTCTAGAATACAGACAGGTACATATGTTTCCCTTGAAGCATTTCCTGTCTCTGCTTGATGTGCAGTTCTGGGATTTGGGCTGTCCTAGAGTCCAAGCTGGAGGATTAAGAAGAAAACTGAAAATACCTTTAAACTTACTACCATATTGATACTACTTTCCATTTCATTTCATTCCCCAATTCATCTGTCATTATTTACTTTTCTGAATTTTCAGATAGACTCCTTACATTTATTTGTAATCAATGGGAAATGGAGGATGGTATATGCTTAATCACAGCCAGAACTGGAACCAAACCAAATTATTTATTTTTTCTTCTGTTGGTATTCTCATGTTTTCTTCTCGTTTTGTTTTTGCTTATCTGTTTCTTTGTTTTGTTTGCTTTGTTTTTACATCATGAATATTTTAGCCTGATATGTTTGAGTTTTAAAATAATTTTTCTTAGCCTGCCTTGCTAAGGTATATTTCTCTTTTCCTGTAAATTATCTAGAGAAAAGAGCCCAGATATTACTTAGGGAAAAGCCATTCACAACTGTTTCAAAAATAAAATGAACCGTAATATTGAGGGAAAAATAATACACTTTTATATTCCCTGTCTAGTATTTGTCTTCTTGCCTTTAAGTTTTCCTTTCTGGACACAATTATGAGCTACTTATTTACTTTAATAAAAGCAAACATTTCACCATGTGCTATCCAGGAAAGGTAATGAATCCAGCAGCAAATGACCTGCTTTGAACATAATTTCTAAGTGAGATTCATGTGGAATAGCCTCACTTACCCACTCAAACATACACAATTTGCTTGCTTGCCCGGGGAATTGAACCTAAGATCTCTTGGTAGAGCCAAGGGAATTAATGCCAATTATCAAAAAAAAAAAAAAAGAAAAAAAAGAGAAAGAAAGAAACTCAATTATTTTCAGTAGAATCATACTTACATGGAATTTGAGGCAATTCTACTACCGCTATCTGTTGACTACTCTAATTCCTAATACTACATGTTTTTTTTTCTTTCAGCTACACACGTCATTTAATGAACTTCACATTGAACGCTTACTATATGTTAGCACTGTGCCACAGATTAAAGGCATGACAAAGATGAATTAGATGAGTCCCTGTCTTCTAAGAGTAAAGGACACAGAGGCATGCACAATTTATGAGACTATTTGTCAAACTGTGCTGAGTGCTGTATTTTACAGAGGCAGAAACAGCCTTCTCTGGGAATACACACAAGGGAGGGATGATTCACCCTTCTCGAGGGGAGTGAGAAAGGTTTCCTAGAAAGACAATGCTTAAAATTAGCTTTAAGGTTGCATTACACAGTGGATAAGTACAGAATACAGGGAATGTCATTCAAAGCGGGAGTATCAGCAAAGGCTTGGAGGCTTGCAAATGCATGGCACTCTAGGAGAGCAGAAAATAGTTGAATATAGCTGGTGCGTGGCACACTCCATTTTGTTTTTATTCTCTCGAACCAAGTTGTATTATTTTTCTTACATCATGGTTTGGGCAGTGATGGAATTGGCCAAACTATGAAAACCAGTACTTGGACTCCAAGTAGATGTGCTATTGCAGGTGCTCCTTGGAGGCAGTCATAGATTGTTACAACTTGGCCTTCTCTTGCATCCACCCTCTATGTGGAACATGCTTCCTATGTGACTCTCCAGAACTACTCAATCTCCTGCCTTCCTCAGTGAACCATACCATCACTCTCTCTTTACAAAAAAAAAAAAAGTTTTCATATATTCAGGGAGTAGCAAGTAACTTCTTAAGAGCAGACATCATCTTATTCACCCCAATGTTCTACCACCATGCCTATGAAATTAGATACTCTCATAATAAACAGAAGGAAAAAAAGTGATAAATGTAAATGTTTCAGTAGAACCAGTGGGAAGTGAGATGGTGCAAGACCTGCCTTGAACACCTTGGAATAACATTTCTTACTTTCCTTTCAATTTATATAAAATCATTAAGAAATAAATCCAAGTTCTACTTTAATTAACTTGCAAAATACTTGAGCTCATCTATTACTCTCTATTCTGTAGAAAAATTTATAGGCATATTTTAATACTGAGGAAATAAATCATATTTTTTCTAAAAGAGTTTGTTATTTCAAGAGAAAATGAAAGCAATGTGGGCCAGTGCTGAATACAGAAAACTAGGATTTAAAGAGGTAAGACTCCAGGTGCCATTTGGACTTAATTCTGCCATTCTGTATAATAGCATGAACAGCATCTTCTACCTCCATTCTTGAGACTTGGAAGAGCTTGGCAGAGGCTAAAGGGCCCCTGTAGCACGTGTGGTTCCCTTAAAAATGCTGACTGATTTCCCTCTGCTTTGAGTGTGGGTCAAAAAAAAAAAAGCCTCTGCTTTTTTGTAGGTCTAAAGAATAAAAAGTTTTTTGCTGAACCAAAAGGAACAGGAAGCCTCTCACCACTGCCAAATGTATCATTTTGATTTCCCCATAATTTCTTTTCTACCCTAAGGGCTTAAATGGTGTTTAAGGATGGGTAAGATTCATAGTTAATGGATCAATCCAGATTCACTTCCTGTTTTTGCTAATACAAGCAGTGCTGCAATGTACACTGTTGTATGTTTCTCTTACTCTACATTAAAAAACAAATGAGAAGCTAAAATTTCTATCCATTGAAGATAATTATTTTTGTATATTCACACAATAAAATACTATACAGAACATTCAATAAGTGAACTACATCTACAAAAATCACAAATGTATTGTTGAGTGAAAATCAAAATATGTACAGCTGATCTATATATAGAATGAGGTCATATGTGTACAACAACATACGAGACAATCAAATATAACTTCTGGGATACATACATGTGTAATGAATATATAAAAGCATGCCAATTAACCATAAATGCCAAATCAGGAGAGTGCTTAATACTGAGTAGGAAGAATTAGAATCAAGTCTCCTTAGAATCAAGGAGACTTATACGGAGAACCAAGTATTGTTTTATATCTTTAAAAAAAATCTGAATCAAATGGCAAAATGTTGAGATTTGATAAAGATGGAAAATGAGTATACAGGTGTTTTTGATATCATTCTTTATGCTTTTCTATAAAATATTTCTTCTAAAAATTATTAGGTGGGAAACTGTCTATACTATCTCTGCAACATTTTTGGAAATCTAAAATTAGTCCAAATAAATTTTTTGTTATTTTAAGTTCTGGGATACATGTGCAGAATGTGCAGGTTTGTTACGTAGGTATACATGTGCCATGGTGGTTTGCTGCACCTGTCAACCCGTCATCTAGGTTTTAAGCCCCTCATGCATTAGGCATTTGTCCTAATGCTCTCCGTCCCCTTTCCCGCTACTCCCTGATAGGCCCCGGTGTGTGAGGTTCCCCTCCCTGTGTCCATGTGTTCTCATTATTCAACTCCCACTTATAAGTGAGAACAAAAATGTTATCAGATCTGTCATTGGTTTACAAATGGCTTTGTCTTTAGGTCTAATCGAAAGAACCAGAGCTTAGAGTAGAAGGCTTTGAGACCAGAGAAAAAGCTTAGGTGAAGGAGTGATTCATTTTGGCTGGAAGGTTTCTCACAAACAGGAGCCTCTGATCTGAGCCTTGATTCTTAGGGAGAATATTGATTGATGAAGGAAAGGGGGAAAAAGAAAAAGTATGCCAAGGAGAGTGGGCAGCCAGTGGCATGTTTGAGGAGTGGCAAGTTGCCACTGTGGCCAAAACATGAGTTACCCGGAGAAGTGGAGCAGAAAATGAAGCTGGAGTGGAAGCTGAATTTCCAAAAAGCACCTGGCTTGCCATGCTAAGGAATGCGGACTTTACAATGTGGAAATAACCAAGGTTTCTATGGGTGGTGACAAAATCCAACCTGTTTAGTATTCCGAAGGATGGTAGAGATGAATTGAGGCCATCAAGAAAGCCACTCAGAGGTAATGAGGCTCTGAGATCAAAAAGGTGACCACTTCGAGATGCAGAAAGATGAAGGAGCAGTAGGAAACCAGTTTCTCTCTTCTTTTTTGCCTCTTGCTTTCCTCTTTCTCTTTTTCACTCTATTCCTTTCAGTACTTCTCCCAAAGTTTTCAGTTCCTTTATGAAGGCCATCAAATACTCCACCCAAGAGCTGGGCTATTTTTAAAAATGAGATGCAGTGTATTCTGTGGGAAGGTCACCAGTAATAGAGCCTCAAACTTCCTATCTCTTTTGTGAATCTTGACAGCCTGAAAAGAAGCATACATTATCTATTACACAGACTCCCTGGAAGGAACTGATGTTCTTTCCTCTGGAGCTGTAATGGGGTCTCTATAGAAAGAAGCCTCATCCCTCGACATGCAACCTCTTTTCATTTCCTTACAGAGGAGCTGCTTTGTGCCTGCAAAGGGCACCAGGGCTTCCAATTTAATAATTCTGAATATCACTGTTGCACAGTATTGTACTCATTTGCAGTCTCTCCTGTGCATCTTTGATGACCTTTCTTGGCTTCAGAGAAAGTGGAATAAAAGCAATCTGATCAGGACTTTATTCCAGCTGGTCACTCTCTGATTAAACCAGTGCCAGATTTTACAAGCATCAGAACACTGGTTTGGGAGTGAGGATATCTTGTTTTTTTACTTGCTCTAGGACCTAGTGCCTTAGCTTTTTTATTTATAAACCAGAGAGCATTATTTAGAAATCCTCTAAGCCCATTCAAATCCTAAGCTTATGTGACTCTGTGACTCCCTAGAGTCTAAAGATGAACTGTCATCATTTGTTCATATTTTATGACCATCTGCTGAGTGCAAAGAAGTGGATGCCTCAAGTGCTTGGAAACGCTTAGAGAGAGATGGTTGGCTTGTGCTAAATTTGCATTTCAAGGGAGGCATAAAAATGGAAGTAAATGAACTTTTTTAATGTTTAGTTTAATTTTGCTCAAAACAATAAAAATTTAGGAGAGGGAGCATTGGAATTTGAATCTGAAATTATAATAACATACAAGCTTTGTCAAACTGGCTTGTAACACTTTAGTTTAAAAAGTCACTTATCTTTGAACCTCAGTTTTCCTGTCAAATGAGAATAATGTTTGTCTCTCAGAGTTTGCAGAAAACAAATGATAATGGACTTGAAAATACTTTATGGTGGAAGCTCTAATCACAACCGAGTAATACTTATCACTATTAAAATTGGTTTTATTTATTGGTTTAACTTTCTTGGAGCACTGAGCAATTGCCAGGTACAGTGTCTGGCACTGAAGTTTTGTAATTCAGTATTGAAACCTTGCTTTCCCTTTTCATTTTTGATATTTGTACCCTTTATACATCTAAGAGCAACAAGTTAAAAAGTTATAATGGAAGAAAAGATGCCATCACAATAACCAAAATGATCAAATATTTAGGAATAAGATAATTAATATGCAAGATTTATATGAATTAAAATGCTATTGGTATATTTATATCAAATATATTGTGCACTATAAATATATACAGTGTTCCTTTTGTGAATTAAAAAATGTTTAATACTGTTGAGAAACACCAAAAGAGACTTGAACTAATAAAAAGTGGCTGGTTCTTGAGAAGACTCAGATGTCAAATATCCCTAATCTACAAACGTATTGCAATTCCCAATAAAATTTTGAACAGGAAATCTAGACATTCTGATAACAAAGTTCAAATTAAAAAAAGCAACAACAAAAATATCCAGGAACTATTCCTATCATATATTAAACAGATATTCAAACAATGTGGTAGCGGAGATGGAAAAGACAGAGTGTAATGGAATACAATTTAAAGTCTGGAATAAACCCAAATACATGTGGGAATTGAGTATATAATAAAGATGGTATTTAAAATGAGTTAGGAAAAAAGTTTTTCAATAAATGTTTGGATCAACCAGATAGCCATCTGTGAAAAATAAAGCTAGATCCGTACTCACAGCTTATACCAAGATAAACTCCTGATGGAGCAAATATTTCAATGTAAAAACAAACTGGTACTAGAACAGACTGCATCAGTCTGAGTCCAATCAGGAGACAAACCACACAGTGATTTAAACAAGGAAAGTTTGTATAAGACTTTGAATCTAGGCTGCATGCAGTGACTCACACCTATAATTCTAATACTTTAGGAGACTGAGGCAGGAGTATCTCTTGAGGCCAGGAGTTCAAGACTAGCCTAGTCCTTTTTTAATTCTCCTATTTTGAATGACCTCCACCAAGCAAGTTGCTGTAGATATGTCACATAAGTCTCTGGATGGGTTTTCATATAGGATGAGTCACTGCTGCTACTTCCCCTCCACAAATGCATGTGAGTCTCAGCTTTGGGAAGAATGAAATAAAGGCAGTGTGTGCTTTGGAAAGCACCAGAGCAGAGCCTTGTGCCTTGTGCTCTGAGTCTCTCTATGTTGCTATTGCTGACAGGTAACCCTGGATAAGACACTTTCCCTTTCTATTTATCACTAAAAAACAAAAGAGCTGGACCAAGTGTTTCTTAGTATTTTCTTAAGACCTAACATTTTTTACTTTTACCATTTGTTATGGTTAAATTGTGCTCCCCCAAATTTATTGATCTTCTTTTAGTTTTAATTTTTTTTTTTGAGACAGGGTCCCTCTCTGTCACCCAGGCTGGAATGCAGTGGCATGATCCTGGCTTATTGCAGCCTTGAACGCTTGAACTCCTGGGCTCAAGTGATCTTCCCACCTCAGCCTCTCAAATAGCTGAGCATGAGCCAGTGTGCAGTTACATCCCCTTTCCCAAATGTACAAGTTGCAGTCCTAACCCCCGGTACCTCAGAATGTAACCTCACTTGGAAAAAGGGTTGTTGCAAATATAATTATTCAAGTTAAATGAGAACTCTCTCCAGAACTGTGAGACAGTAAAGTTCTGTTGTTTTACCACCCGGTGTGTGATACTTGTTATAGCAGCTTTAGCAAAGTAATAAAACATTGGAGAGTCATACCACTGCTGGCAGAGGGAAATACAAGTGCCGTTCAAGTGAAAGAAAATTATATCTTACTTTGCACTTACCTATTCATGTAAGCTGTTCTATTCTGGTTCTAATAGAAAGTAGAGTTCCATTTTAATAATTTTGGCAGTTAATTTTCTCTTCTTCCCAAAGACTGTTTGAACATCACAATGTTTTGATTTACAGCTCAAGAGACTCAAAACCACATGAGAAAACTCTTACTCATGCCACTATATATAGCCAGAGATGAGCACAGCATTAAAAATTGTAGCCACATGCACATAGAAGTTATTGTGTGTACAGAATGTTTCCTCCTGGATGCAGGATTCAGCAGTTTCTCACCACTTAGGTTCTCCCTCCCAAGACAACCTCAGCAGGTTCCACGAGGTTGTCTTGAAGATCAGATTTTGTTCAGTATGGTAGCAACTTTCAGAGTACAGCTGCAGTTATTGATTAGTGCAAAGAAAGGAAACTCAGGCATGTGAAAAATAATCTGGTTTTTCCAATAGTAAAGTAATGGGCATGTTTAATAGGCATAGAGCAATTCATAAAGAATGCATCACCCAAATTTTCGCGTGGAGGACAAAAAGGTATTTGTATGTGTTTCTCATTTTTAAAAAAAAATCATTTTCTTTTGAGTTAGCTCTTTGCTGTAAGGATGTTGTTACCAAAGACGATTGTTAAGTCTGATTTGGGCAACTAAGCCCTAAGAGTTATAAGTTAATTAAGTAATGGAGCATCATATGCAAATTAAGTAACTGAGCCGGGGAGCAGGATTTTGATTGATTTTTCTCCTGTTGCAAGTAAGGACAAAGTGAGCCAAGGCTTTGCTTCCTTGGTCAGTTTTTATGGTCCTTATTGAAAGAAAAGAAGAAATGTTCTTAAAACAGAAATCAGGAGGGAGAAAGAAAATCTGTTAACTCAAAGACAACTTGAAAAAGTGAACTAATAAGGTCCTTCTCATGATTGGCTCAATATCTGTTGGAACTTTCATTATAAGAATCTTGGAGGAGGAAACTGAAAACTTTCCGGAGAGTTTGCTGCTACATTACATTTCATGTGCTTTGAAAATAATCAGGGATATGTATTATGTAGGAATTAAGCTAGGTTAGTCCAACACTTAGTAAAAGCTGGTGAATAATAATATATATTTGTTCCTTAAGTTGGTGATTTCCAAAATGGAATGTGCAAGACAATCCACTGGGACCTAGGAGGAAAATATTATTCATCTATGTATTTGGCAGGTACCTGGGTGCCTACTAAATGCTGTGCACTATCCTAGGAGCTAAGCACATAGCAGAAAACAACAACAGGTGAAAAATCTCTGCCCTCAGCTATTTTCCATTCAAATGGGAGGAATCAGACTATCAATATAAATATATGCTATATTTATTGGTGATAAGTGCTATATCATTCAGGGTCTTGGGAAGAAACAGATGGCATGCTCAAAGTAAATGTCTGAGGAGAGTGCACAAAAAGCTATTTATAGAAAGCTAGGCAGAGTTTAAGAGAAACTAACAAGGAATGGTGAAGTCGTCTAGGGCCTGCTAATAATAGGGAACTATCTCCTCCAGGGAAAGGAGCGGTGGCCCAAATGAAGAGGAAGCAGTGATTGGTGGTAGGAGAAGGACATCCAATAGGAGGTGTGACCTTGGGAGAGGAAAGCAGCCATTTCCCATCCACAGCCCTGCAAGGGTGGTTGCTGATGGAATAAGCGTCCAGGCATCTCTCCTCTCACCCTCCACTTCCCTGCGAGTGCTTCCTATTGGCCAAACCCAAAGAGAAGCCATAATTCAGGGGAGCCCAGTTGAATGTAATCCATGCAAATCAGCCTCCTAGGGCACAGAAAAGGACAGAGAAGGGGAAAGCACTCTCTGCAAGGTAAACAGAGAAACCCAGCACAAGTGTTCTAGAGTAAAGAGGAGACGGAGGGTCAGAGGTAACACAGGAAGTCAGAGAAGGCCTTCTGAGATTGACCTTCGAGCAGTCTTGAAGTAGGTGAGAATATGAACCAAGTGACTAGTGGACAGAGAGGCATCCAGTGCAGGGATGGTGAGACATGGCATGTTTGGCAAGGCTAATGATCAGTAAGAAGGTTAGTGTGACTACAACTGAATGAGAGGGTGCTGGCTGATATTCAGTGTCTTGGAGGGTACCCAAAACTAATTGTTCCTAATTGTACTAATAATTAGTATAACAGCATCCATATGTACTTTATGAATAAATATTCACATGGTGGCATTGCACACAAATTTTTTTCCCCGCCAGGGATATACTATCCAAAATTTTTGCAACTACTGCCTTAGACTGAGTTGCTTTAAGACATTGCAGTTAAGTGATCTTGTATAATGGCAGGCTGCACAGGGGCCACAAAGCTCTATAGTCCAATGTCCATCTTCACAGATTAAGATTAGCCCAAGGTTCCTCTATGGAACATCACCCTCAAGGCTAACCTTCTGTAGTTCCTGCTCAACATTTGCTTCCATACATCATACCCCCCTCCTGCTTTATAAGACGCTGAGGGCCAACTGTCTTAATAAGGAGTTCTATGTTGGCTTACACGCTAAATGAACATTCTTTGGCGTGGAATCTTGGCCACAGTGAGAGACTAACCTCCTTGCCTGGGCCTTAGAGCCTCACCCACACAGCTCTAAGTGGAAATTTTGACAAAGGAATCAAAGTGTAGAAATTTACAACATATGTGCAGATATTCAAACACTGTCATTTTCTGAAAGGTACTTATGCCTTGATTGAAGGCAGAGGCACAGAGTTAAAATTAATTCATGAATGAGTTTGAAAATAGAAGTGTAAATGAGACCATAATTAAAGTTTTTACTAATTCTTCTTCCCAGCTGTAGACTTTTCTGTGAGTTGGTTTTAGTTATATTTAGTTGAAAAGTTAAATTTTAGATGCAGTAGCATGTGTGCCTTTGAATTACACATATTATATAAATGTTTTGGGTTTCAAATTGTGACAAAGACATAGATTGCATCTTAATTGTTTGATAGTTATTGCAATCCCAACTAAATATTGAGCAGAAGAAAAATCCTGCTGCCCCAATTACTTATGTTAAAGATATTCTAAGAGTTATTTAAATAGGGATAACAGAGTATTCTCATAAAGATCATAGTATCCTGTTATTTTTAACTTCTTGACAATTTTGTTTATTTTTGTTATATATGAAACAAATGCTTACTAATAAAAAATCACTGCTGTTATCACTCAATGTATTATGGACATCTTTCAGGACAGTAATACTAATCTATCATGTTCTTTTTAATAGATGCAGATTAATCATACATTTTTAGCATGTAAATATACCTTCAAAAATATATAATATCAGCAATTTAGCAAACATCTGTGTAACTCTGTTACAAGTAATAAGTTATGTCAATTAGGGCCCAGTGAAGAAAGTAGAAACCATGCAATTATCTCAACTGCGATAATTTAATATAAAATAATTGTTTAATTGGATATTAGAGGGCTGGAAAGGCACACACAAAAAAGACCCTGGTGCACCACAAAAGTCATAATAAAAGGAACCAACTACCACTTCAGGGACAGCAGAATAAGGAGAAGGGACTGGGATAAGAATTTAGAAGCTGAGCATTGGAGACCACAGAACTGGAGACTCAGAGCAGGGCTTTCTCCACCTGCTGTTGAGGACTCTGGAGCTTGGAGGAGGCCCTTGCAGAACTGGAACCCAGTCCTCTGGGGAGCATTGCAGCTGGTTGGTGTTGGTGTGTCCAAGGGGTTATGATGAGTCTTGTTTTAGGAATGTGGGAGGGTAAATCTTAAGAGTGGAACCAAGTGCCAGGGCAATGACCCATTGGTGGAATAATGCCAACAGGAACAGGAGGCAAACAGGAAGAGCTCCAGCCTTCCAGTGTCTCTCTAGATTTCCTATGGGCAGAGCCTGCAGGAATGAGCTGACAAAGCAGAAATATAGCTTATTGAGCCCCTGCCCCAGCAACACAGGCGGAGTGTAGAAAAGTGGATTGAAAACGGAGAGAACCTCACAGGGGTGGCAGTCTTGTTGCTAAGTCCCAGCAGTAGAAGAAATTCCACTGTGTCTAAACTTGAGTTGAGCTCAGTTTCCTTGGCCTCCTTTACTTGAAGTCCTAAAGGATAATTAACCTTGACAACAACTAGCAGGTTGAAGATGGATCTGTTTGTTGTATGCCAAAGCCCCCAAGAATGAATCTAGATATGTGGGTTTTGTCTAACCCCAGCTACTTTTTTCTTTTTCCTTGAATTTTTTGAGCCTTGCTGATATCTCTAGGATAGGCATGTTTCATATTCTCCTAAGAGGGGAACCCCACAACTGGACATATGTTGCTCCATGTTATTCTGTAGGGATTTGCAAGCAGAAGTGTTTGAAAGTGCTCAGAGAGACTGCTAAATATCCTCACAGCCACCTCCTGCATCATCTCAGGATTGTCAAGGTGTGCTAAGTGCACCATGGCCCCTGCGCATGATGCTACAAGAGGGGCTTGAAAGAAAGAGCAGAAAGTTTTAGTCAGAAAGAGGTAGTGACTTAATCTATGCTACAAAGTGCTGCATTGTTAAAACTTTGCTTGTGTAGTTGGTTGTACCCTAGCTCCAACAGGACCTCTGTCTCACATTAAGAATTCAGATTATAGTGTCATATTAAAGTGAAGTTAAACATCTGTCTGTTTGCTGGGAGAATAATTTCCCTGAGTATAATGTGCCTTTACAATTCAGTAGAAATATTTGCACAGCACTAATATAGTCTGCAAAGAGACCGGCAAGATCACGTCTACACTGACAAGAACATATGCCATGTTTACAAACCTCAGGTATGTGAACCTTTGTCGGATTTTATGAGGCTCTCCCATTCACTGTAGCCATTTGGGCTGCTCCTACCAGTCTTTTACAGTACACAAATAAAGGTGACTCAAAGTCTAGACAATGTTTTTGGCATTTATGTTTGTTTGTTTGTTTGCACATGAAGATGCATTCCAAAATCAAGATGTTGCATTGTAAAAAGTGCCTGAGGGTCTCTAAAGAGCAAGGTGGATTCTACATACGGAAATACTTAAATAATTACGTTATAAAGGCCAAGTAGAAAAAGGTCTGTCATTTCTGAGACAATGGAAGCATTCATCATATTTTTGTTTTTACTGTTTTTCTATCTGCTTATCAATATTTTATTTCTCAATTTAGATACCCAAATTGTGCTCACAGAAATGTGCGAATATATGAGAGCCAGAGCAAGTAAACAAGAATAAGAGAAAGGTCCAGCTTGTGATGTGGTAGCATTCACTCAGAATTTGTGCTCAGGATACCTTAAAACTTCACTCCTCATTCATTCATCAAACAGTGTATATTTCATTATCATACTAGAAGCTACAAGGATTATTAAGACGCAAAAACATGCTTTCTGCTATTGTTATAAGACATGTTACAAATGGCATAAGAGAGACATTGGATAAAACAGAATTTTAGAGGAAGAAGAAAGTATCACTTAATGTAAGGAGCATTGAGGAAAATCCTCAAAGGAAGCAATACTTAAGTCCAGCCTTGGAAAATGAGTAAGATTTGAATGAGTAGGCATGCCAGATGAGGGACATGGTGTGATGGAGAAAGGAAAGCACCAGGACACACTGGAAATGTCAGACTCTCATCCAGCCAGTGGCCAAGATGAGGAGCCACAGAAAACAAGCCCCACGGGATGGATTGCTGCCAGACAGCAAAGGGCATTCAAAGCCAGACTAAAGGAGGCTCAGTGCACCAGTGGCAATGAGGAGCCATTGACTGTTCTTAATCCCCAGAGATACTACAAGCTTCTGATCAGTAGATTGAAGTAGTTAAACTAAATCAAGTTAATTAACATACGTCTTACCTCACACACTTAGTTTTTTGTGGTGAAAACACTTAAAATCTGTTCTTAGCACTTTCCAAGTAGACAATGCATTGTTTTTAACTATACTTACCATGTTAATAAAATAGATTTCTGGAACTTATTCCACCTAACTGAAAGTTTATATCCTTTGACTAACATCTCCCCAATTGCTCCTCTTGTCCCAGCACCTGGTAACTACCATTCTGTTCTCTGATTCTTTGAGTTCAACTATTTTAGAATCCACATGTAAGTGAGATAATGCAGTATTTGTTTTTGGTGCCTGGCTTAGTTAATAAGCCGCCCCCCAGATTCATCCATGTTGTCCCAAATGACAAGATTTCCTGTGATCTTTTTAGGATGGTTTGGTCATAGCCCTCATCTGGCCTGAATTTCTTATCTAGCACAAATTTCTATCATCATTCCCACCTTTCCTAAGTGTGTTTTTGTTTATATCTGATCGTAAGTACCAATCAGCAGTTCAGACTGTGTGACTGTGAGAGGTGTAATCTTGCATGGGGAGCAGGAGAGATAGACTTAAAGGCAGTGAGAAATGGAAATAGGCTACCTGATAAGGGAGTCAAGGGGAAGGAGGCTTAAAAGGCAGGTGAAAATGTATGGAAGACCAATTTAGCCCACCTCAACATTTTGCAGAAGGCTAGCTCTACTAAGTGGTTTTATTCTGATACTTTGATGACAGTCCCAAGAAATGAGATTACTTATCCCCCTGTTAAGTGGTAGAACTGACTGATGTGGGAAAAGAAGGCGCAAACTCAGCTGACATTGGCTTACCTGACACCTTCAGAAGGCCCACGTAATGCAAGAGCCTCAGCCCCCTAGAGTTTTCTGTCCCTACCCCAGAACGAGTCAGTATTGATTTAATCTGAATTTAGCATTAGATGACAAAATCGAATGTGTGCCATCGTTTTCAGTTTTTCTTCAACGAGACAGGAAAGCCTGTGGTCTCCCAGCAAGGATATTTACCCCACCCCTGATGGAGCCCCAGTCTCCAGGAAAGCTAATACTCTGAGCTCCAGGACCTCAGACCTCCTGACACACAACATGCCGTCTCTAAACATCAATTGGCAGCTGAGCCCTCATTTGTTTCTTCCTCTGCAATTTTTCTTGAGATTGGAATGGATTCATCAGCCAATTAGGATGAAAACCAGCCAATTAACTAAATCTCTATTAGCTTCTCTTGTCCAAGGGCAGGGATGAAAAGGAGGAATTCTTGCTCGATATAGAGAAGTCTCCCAGGTCTTCTTTTTGACAACTGCTAAGTGTGACTGCCCTTTCTCTCCTTTCCTACAAGGGGAGGGTGTACCACCTGCATGTTATTCCTGGGTCTACCCGGATCATCCCAGTTGACCCAGAAATTCGGAAAGTGGGTGCAGAGAAGTAGAGTCTCTTTATCATTTCCTTGCTAATGAAAAGAGGTGTGATAAGAAAATTAATCAGTTTAACAGAATATAATTCTCCGTAGTGTTAAAATCTGGCCCAAAGGAGCAGTCTTATTGTTCAAATGTTTTAATTCTGAAAGTACTACCTGCTCATTGTAAATAGCTTGGAATATATATATATGTTAATATTCACCTGCAATTTCACTATCTGGAGATAACATCTATCCCCATTTTGGTTATTTTTTTGCCCCTCCAGTGCACATTGTTTTATATATTTGAGACTATATATAAAAATTTGCTGTTTTGTTAAAATTTATGTTAATGATGGCACCAATATTCTTTATGTGAGTTATACCTAATTTACTAAACCGTTCCCCTATTATTGTTGCACATTTAGATTGTTTTTAGTGTTTCATTACTATAAATTATGTTCTTGTTAATGTCTTTGTGCATAAATCGTTTTTGGTTTTTAAATGCAGCTTGTTGTTTCTTACGTGATGATGAGTTGCAGACTCTCTTCCCATAAGGTGAGGGTAGCCTGCAGAGGTAGGCCATTGAGGGGCAGGGTCTGGTTGCTGGCAGTGCCTGTTGGAGGCCACATACCGGTTAAACTTCATGGCCCCGTGTCTGATAAACATATTCTTAATTCCAGAAACAGGATAGTCCTGGTATATTCACTGATTAGGACCTTAGGGCTGACTGGTGATCATTAAAATAGCACAGGATGATGAATAAGCCGTTATGACAGTTCATTTTATAATGTGGGAATTGGGAAATCCCCTTTCTATAACAGAACTATTCGTACCTGCCATCTAAGACATTCTTTTTCTTTCTTGGGATTAGAACACTTGGTAACCTTTATCCAAAGGTTACTTGGTGGACGAAGAATTAGAACAAAAGATGGAGAAAATTGAGAGCAATGGTGGGTCCAAGTGAAATTTTACTAACCCCACCAAGAGATACTGTTCTGTACCTCTCTCAAGGGGCAGGGCAGGAGGCAAAATTTGAATGTTTGTTTCTCTGTTCCATACTTTCTTATTGACCCTTTAGTCGATGTGTTTTTCCCTTTAGGCCTGTCATTGTTAAGGCCATGTTGCTGACCTTGTAAAGCTAAGAAAAACCTGCTTTCTTCCAATAAATGTTAATTTCACCAGTTGGTTTCTCCTATTATGATGACCTATGGACAATTGCATGGGAAGCACCTGGGCTGCTTATCAAATAATGCAAATCTCTGGATCCCACCATAGACTTATTTAATCAGAGTCTCTGGTTTGAGTCCCAGGTCATGCTTGCAACAAGGACTCCATTCAATTGTTGTGTATCCTAAAAATCATAAATTAAAATAATATAGGAACACATCGTGGTTAAGGTGTATTGGCTCTGGAGCCAGACTGCCTTGCTTTGAATACTTTCTAGCTGTAAAACTTTGGAAATTTGCTTCAAATCTCCTCGAGTCTCAGTTTTCTCAACTCTAAAATGGGGATAGTAACTATACCTACTCCTATCCTAGGAGTGTTGTTAGGATTAAAAGAGTTAACACATACGTCAAACACTTAGAATGGGACCTAGAATGGGTTTAGCATTTAATAAACATTAACCATTAAACAGCATTAGACCAACTCTCTGTTTATGGCATCCTGCAAAGACCTTTGACCCTTTAACCATTATTCCTTGTTTCCCTTTCTTTGTAAACATTAATCTATTCCCTTATTTCCTTGTTGAACTAATATTAGCCAATGCCTCTTATGCTCATAGAGTCTTGTTAAGCCCTGGAATTAGTGCTTTATCACCACACTAAGCCTTCATTGGTATATATTTAGTTATCAGTAATGCATCACTTCTGATTGCTTCTGGATTTGGATTTTGCTTCCTGTTCTTTAGATCAAAGAGAAATTTAAAAAGTTGCCTCCTTCTGAGAGAAGGTATACAATCTCATGTTTGGTGACTTGGACTTATACAAGGGGCTTTTGTTGAACTGCCAAATGAAATCATGCACTACTGTATGAGGTAGTAGTGAAACCTTCATGTTTTGAGAATGTGCTTTATAAACCATAAAGTAATACAAAAATTAGAGCTCTTCTGATTTAGCCAGATTTTTCAATGCAAAAATAAATAATAATTAAATAGAAAAGGGCAATAAGGGTAGTCTTATGATGAATCTGGAGCTAACACTTAGGCTGCTTACAGAGGAAACTTCTTAGAATGTGTTCATTGCTGATCCAATTTCTGAGCAGTCCTTGTGACTGTCTTAGGCATCATGGCCTTAAAACTCAAATGTTCTTTTCATGTCTTGTCACCATGAACTGGTGTTTCCTCAGGGCAGTTTGTGTTCTCAGTGAAAACCAGATCAGCACCTCCAGCTGTACTGAGAAAACTTTGTACTCTCACTGTTTCACACATACACTCAAAAATGTTGAACTTTAATGTCTGGAGCCATTGATTTCAGAGAGTTTTCTACGCTTGATTAGTTTCTTAAAAAAAAAAAAAAAAAGCTTAGCTTAGATCAGCATGAATTTCTTTTGCTGGATTATTGGGGATCTCCTAGGGAAGCTTCAGGTTGGGTTAGGGTTTGTTAAGCAGCTTGGGAAGCAACAATAAAGGAAAAAGCTGATATTTATGCCATATACTTAAGTAAGCATGACAACAAAAATACGTTCCTTGTGTTTAGTACATGAACTCAAGCTGTTGTCCTGTCTGGACAGCAAAATTGTACTGAAATACAGAGACCCCACTGACCAAGAGAGTGCTGCTCATTTGTATGCATATTGCAATGTAAATATGAATAATTAGAAAGCAAAAATGTATAACAGTTGACAAAGCACGTCTACATTCATTTATCATTGAATCTTTGTACAGTAGTCTATGGAAATGAGAAGTATCTTTAAAAATGAAACCTAGGGATAGGTGTGCATTCTTCTATGTTCTAAAGTCATATTGACCAATGTCAAGGTCTCTTGAGGTGGTACCATTTTACTACTTCTTTTTCCAACTTGATTATTGGACACAGTCTTAAATCTGTTTTTCATGATTGGTACAAGGATGGATCAAATGCTTGCCATAGGGCTATACTTCTGAAAGCTCAGAGCATACCATGCTCATGAATATAGAAATGAATAAAATGCTTCTCTATTTATAGTCTAACTCATAAAATTCTTCTCTTCCCTTTCCTACTGACCACTGCAAATCTCTTTACTAATCTACTTTCTTTCTTTAGTTTTGCGTCTTGAATCACTCTTTTTTTCCTGTTCTATTTGATATCCCAACTTTGAACTTCTGCCTTACCAAGAATGTGGTCAAATCTCCACTGTATCTGGTATTCTTACTTTACAACATGGATAAACAACACCGTGTTTCTAGAATCAGGCCTTACCTACCACTTCATCTGGGAAAGGTTACAGGATATTAGTCATCCTGAGTAAATGCCTAGCACTGGGCCTATCACAAGTACATGCCCAGTAAAATGACTACCCTCCCCATTCCCATCATTTGCCCCACCTTCCACTAGTATATGTCAGGTTTTTACTATTATCTCTTTTTTTTTTTAAATTTAAACACCATTGCCTGTGGATCTACCAATACTGGACACTTGTCTTTGGAATGACGAGAGATGGAAGTCTCTGTTTACAAGAAATGTTTATCCTAGTTGAGGAGGCAGGCACATACAAACTTACAACATAGTGAGTATTAGAGAAATGCCCAAAGATCACAAGGTCATGTGACTCCACTAGAAAGAGTCCGGAGTAGAGGGAATGGAAGATGGGAAAAGCTGCTTAGAGGAGTCATTGACCTGCACCTTGAAGGATGAGAATATACTCTATGCATAGGAAAGTAAGGAAGGATGCTCCAGGCAGTGCAGCCACTGCAGGCAAAGGCTTATTGGTGGAACTGTCAGGAGCCCCAAAAGGCTGGGCATACATTTGGGTACAAGGTGTTGAGGAGTGCCAGAAATTCACTAAATCTATTTTCCTGCTAGTGTCATTTTGAATACAAGAGATTTTCTTTAAAAACCCTTTAGAGATATTTACTTTTGGTCAGTCACCTTTTATAGGCCCAGGCCTTGTAATTAGGTCTTGTGCCATATCAGAGTTCCTGATCTTGAAGAACTTGCATCTACTTAGGAAATGCATTTTTAAAACAATGAACAATATAGCCATGCATAATTAAGTAGGAATCCTCTAGCACCTAACCAGCTTCTCTAGAAATCCAGTGTGATGATTTCAATAGTAAAGGATGACTTAATGGAGGGATTGGTATTTAAATTAGGGGTGCTAAGAGGTATAGAATTTGACTATGGGGTGTAGAAAGTGGAAAGAATAATTAAAGCAAAAGCACAAAAGTAAGCATGAGCATATTGTGTTATTGGGGGTATTGAAATGAAGTAGAATAATTCTCCACTCATTCTACAAATTATATTGTAAGATCATAGTATGACAAGGACGGGAGAGAAAATAATATGCAAAGCAGACACTTGGTCCTGCCCTCTCTCATGCATCCATCCATGCATCCATCCACCCACTCAATAAGTAGTTGTTGAGTATCTACATTGTGTCAAGTATTGGAATGGAAACTGGCAACATGGTGGTAGCACCAAATCAGAACTCCAGGGCTGCAAGGGAACACAGGTCTAGAGTAACCTCATCCTTACATTGCTGTGCACTAAATTCTGTTGCAGACCATGGACCTAGCCCAATTTTTAGTCCTGGTTCTTCCTTGTCTGCCAAGCTCTTATGTCATTTGCAAAAGGGAACTTTAGTAAGATACTGTAGCAAAAACTAAGGTACCTGGCAGTGGGAACCTGCATTAGGCTACTAGTAGCTAGGTTCAACATTGAAAGCATCCAAAGCTATCACCCAGATTTGATCATGGTAAGATTTGGGAGATGACAGATATATATATATATATATATATATATATATATATATATGTATATGTATAATGCCTGCAAGATTTCCTTCCTGGCTAATAGGAAGTGTGATTATACAAAAGTCTAACAGGAAAGTTAAGAGGACAAGTGAAATGTGTTGGTCAAGACACTATATCATAGAAGCAAAATCTAGCACCTCAATAAAAAATATATTCCACATTTATTGGACAATGAATCCTAGTGCAAAGTCATTAAAACACCAACAGATTATATATGTGGTTTCGTTCCATCTTTGGTGACCAGTTGTGTTGTGTTTGGGCTCCAAGACTCAGTGGCAGCATGAAGATTATTTCTCCTGATGTCTCATGAAGATAACTAAGCCCTGTTATTTGTGTAAATAATAAAGAAAATACCCTACATACACATAAACCTCAAGACAGACTGGAACAGCTGGAGGTTTCTATAGAATTACACAAATGTGAAGACAATGAGAAATTGCAAAATCTGAGGTATCCACCGCTGCAATGGGCTGTAAGGCTAAGTTCAACTGATCCCCATATACAGGTATTAATATGTGGTAGGGTTTGCAATTCTACTGTACCCTTCATTATTCACCTACTTTTGCCATGTGTGTAAAGGTATAATTTTGCACATACATAAAGAGTGAGTGAGTGTTAAAGGGATAGAGGGACAGTGAGATGTTTACATACTAAAATAAAGGACAGTGTATTCCATGATATCCAGATGTTTTGCAGGATTTCAGAAGTGCTTCACCAGATGTTTGAATTTGTAGGAAATCATCACCTGATACTGTTTTGGTGAACTTTCAGAATTTACAAAGGCTGAAGAAGATCACCTATTTTCAGTGGTCATATTATTCTTTTCTGGCATTTAATTCTTGTGTCCCTGCTGGTTTCAGCATTACTGGTATTTGCTTCTGAAAGCCAAGAAGATTCAGCTTTTGTATAAACGTCAAGTAGGTCGTGTGATTATCCAGAGGCATCAGCCTGGTCGTTTTCTTCAGAGTTGAGTAGGTAGAAATAATTAATGGGCTGGTTTATTGACATGCATTGAGACATTCCTCTCTTTGTGGTTTTAATTCCCAGCTTCTATCAACTAATTTCAGATTTTATCTGAAGCACCCATAATTACATGGGGCAAGAAAACTTGCTAGCCAAATGTAACCTGATAATGCTTAACACAACTGTTAGACTAAATCTTAAACCTGATACAGGCACACAAGAGCTTATTGCCTATGTAAACCGGACTGTCTTTTATGCCTTCCCGTGGATTCTTGCAAGAATGAGTCATCTGATTCAGGAGGCTTAATTCTCAGAAAGCAAAATATTGAGGAGGAAACCATAATGGTAGCTTAATTCATCTTAATTCTGTGCTAGGTCTGAGGAATGAATGAGAGCACAATGAGAGTGGGAATTTTAGACCTGGGTTCAAATCACCAGCTCAGCTGTGCACTGGCTGAATATCCTTGGATAAATTACTCAACTCTTTGAGCCTCGGTTTCCTATCTATAAAATGGGAAAACTAGTACCCATCTTTGGGGACTGCAATTATGTAGAATTTGATGTAAATCTACCTTCTTTCTGGTTTCCCACCAATGGCATACTCCATGACTTGGTGAGTAAATAGAATTGGCTATGATGATCATTGCTAATTTTATTGTTTTGATTTTTCACTATCACTTTGGTGGACAAAGATATTCGGCAAAGTGTGTCCTCTTATGACCCTGATTTTACAAAGGAGGAGACTGAGGCTCAAGAGAAAACATGTTTGGCTTAAGTCAGGGCACCAGGTTAGGAAGGAAGTATAGCACAGGAGTTATAAGAACAAGGAATCTGGAGCCAGAACAACCTGAGTTTTGAATTTTGACCTCACCACTTGCCAGGGTGTTTTTTTTGTTTATCTTGAACAAGTTAGTTTGACGTCTCTATGTCTCAGATTCCTTTAAGACTGGTGAGAATCAGGGCGATAATAAAGTCTACCTCCAAGATGATTAAAAGAGCAAATTTCCCCTCGAGGGCGTTTTGAGGAAAGGGGCAGGCCTTGTCCTCTATCAAGTATGACTAAAGTACATAACTACCTGAAGACATGAGGAGGAGCCAGATAACCTCTGACAGTGTTGTGCCCCCAAGAATGCTCCAACAGCATAAGGGTTCCTAGGATCACTAGTCCTAACTCCAGATTTCCCTGGAGCTTGGGTGTTTATGGTCCCATAGTGGTAGCAGGGGAAGAGCAGCGTCTTTTTGATCAGGAAGTTTTGTCATATAAATTACCGTAAATGTTACTACACTCAAAACAGCATGACACTTACACAAGAATACACAAATAGGTGAAACAGTCTAGAAAGACCAGAAGCAAATCCAATACATATGGAAACTTAATCTGTGATCAAAGGGGCATTCAGTTTGATGGTGAAAGATGGTTTGTTTAATAAATAATGCTGGCACTATTCACTTTTTATCTGGGAAAAAATATTAGACCCCTGTCTCATAGCATATACAAATATTAATCACTGGTATATTTTTAAATAATCAAGTTGTAAAAAGTATAACAATAAAAATATTTTATAAAAATGTAAGAAAAACACGTATATAACCTGTAGTTGGAAAGGCCATCTTAAATGAGAGAGAAAACCCAGAAACCTTATGAAGAAAATTATCAACAAATCCAACCATACAAAATGGTAAAATCTTTATATAGCAAAATATCAAAAACAAGGTTTAAAAGCTAGATAACAGGCTACAAGAAAATATATATACCATGTCACAAAATGTTAATATCTCCATAATTCACATGACAGCTAAAGTTGAAATGAAAAACATAAATAACCCAGAGAAGAATATGTGAAGAATATGATCAGAAGAGAAATGCAAATAACCAATGAGCATGTGAGAATATACTAGAAATATTTCTAGTAGCTAGAAAATGCAAATTCAATCAGTGAGACACCATTTTTTCCCTGTAGATTGCTAAAAATAAATAATAAATAACATCCAATACTATGGAGATTTTGGGGAAACGGATGCATCACACATTGCCGATAGGAGAGTAAATGTTCATCATAGTCACTACCAGTATCTTTGAAACTAATTTGACAGCATCTATTAAAATAAAGCATGTGCATACCTCGACAGAACAATACTACCTTTAGGAATCTTTTCTACTGAAATGAAAGCACCAGTATGAAAAAGAATATCTCTGAGGCTATTTATTGCAGCATTGATTTTCATGGTAAAGTAAGATGGAAATAACTTTAATGTCTTTCATCTAGGGAATGATTGAGAAAAGTGAAGTGCATTCAAACTATAGAAGTTCTGTAGCTTTACACAAGAAAGAGAAGCTCTGTTAGTATGGACGTGGAGGGACATCCATGGCATAATGTTACTTTTATAAAAATACTTCTTTTTTAGAAAAGAACCTCTCAAATATATATATACATGTATATATATTTGTATGGGTATTTGTAGGAGCATACTGAAAGATGTTGAATGATGCCTAATACACTTTCACACTGGTTTCCCTCAGGATGTTACTGGACGGAGGAAGAGATGATTACCTCTTGCTTTATACACCTGTGGATCGTTTGACATGTTACCATACATACATTACTTTCTTTGGTTTTTTTTCTTTGTTTGTTTTAAAGAAAGAAACTGATCTCAAATTCTAGTTCCCTAACCTACTGGCCAGGTGACCTTAGAAAGTCATTTAACCTCTTTGAGTATTATTTTCCTCACCTGTAAAATAATAATAACGAGGAGGATTGAGCAAGATAAGATGTGTCAAGTTTCTAGCACAGAGCTTGTTAAACAGTGGGTGATCAGCAAAAGAGAATTCCCTCTTCCTCCTTTCTCTTTACCTTTAGTGATGTGCTTTTGGGGATCAAGCCAGCCGCCACTTGGAACCAAGTACAAACAGGAAGAAGGACAAAGCTGCTGCTGCACAAATAAGTAATCTGACAACTCCCAAAAGCTACATTAAAATGATTTTTCTTTGGAGTTAAAAACCCTATTGGATGATCCATATCACTGCTCACTGCCTGCATTTATCCAGACATTGAGAGCTATGGATCCAAGAAATAAATGCACATGGCTCATTGAAAGTATGGAATTAAGCAACTAATCCCCTGACCTAGACTCCCATCAGAGTGCCCTGTTCTGAAACCAGGCTGGGTTGGGTGGGCATCTGAAAGTTGCTTCCCTGTACCCTTCTGCCTGGCTCCTTCACCCTCAACTGTTTCTGCCCTGAGAATGCTACAGTGTTGGAATCACACTGTGGTTCATGCTGTTCCCCCTCCTCACTCAACCCCTTCTCCAATGTTTTAAATCCTTATTATAGAGCCAACATTATGCTAGACCATTTATAAATACATTCTCACAATCTTCCCAACAGCTCTGTGAAGTAGCTGTCATCCCCATTTTTACAGATAGAGAAATGAAGCCACCTAGTAATTTAGCCACCTTCTGATGGTTCTGTGGTAAGGACATGGTACTAATGATCTTTTCCCCATGGAGTAATAGCTGTATGGGAGAAATATTGGAGAAGTCAGAAGATGGAAGATGCAGTGGCTTAAATTTTCCCTGTATAATAGTTTGCATTCCGGTGATAATCCATCTTAGTTGTTAGGACTAGTATATCTCTGTTTGAGGAGATGCTTCAATGTTTTAACTAGTTACAAGACTAAAAACACACCCAAAGCAATAGGATTAAAACAATGCACTCTCTACGAGTAAGGCTTACCTTAGCACTTGAGAAAAGGGCCAGGTCAGCTTGCTTCTTGCTCTGAATTAATATAAGCCTTAATATATACATACCCTTATTATAACACCTGTCATATTTTGTTATAACTATTTGTTAGCTTGTCTATCTTCCCACCATACTGAGTGTCCTGAAGAGTGGGAGCGTTTTGATTTATCTTTCTATCCCTGGTTCATCAGATACAGTCCATTAATTTTTTAGATGAATGCATAAATTAATGATTATGGGTTAAATAGGCTATATGCAATTCCTTAGTGGTTCCCAAGTAACAGCCCTAGTTCTCAATGGGAGAACTTACCTTTAACAATGGGCAGCCCTAGTTAAAGACCCTCCATGTGCTATGAGTCAGAGGCCCTGCAATGGAGGAAGAATTCATCAGCAAAGGGGTTAACTTTAAGGCCAATTCCATCTATGAAATAAATCAAATCAGAAATGGACCAAAAGTCTGTAGCAGTGGGTATTTTAAACTTGCTCATTAATAATGGCTCAAAGTGGAGATTTATTACAGTTGAGAAGAGAGGAAGAGGCAGTAAATCAGGATTGGTGAGGAAAAGAGCAAGGGAAAGATATGAGTTCTTATTTAAAATGTATTCATATGCTTTATAACCCCAAAGTAGAGATTGCTATATTGAAGTGGAAGGCTTTATTTGTAGGATTGAATTCACTATAGATATGTTTTATGTCAGTGTTCATTTTCCCAACTTTCATTTGCTTTCCCTTGACCAAAAAGTAGGGGACTTAGTTTATTGCTTGAAAACGAGAAAAGATTGTTTTAGCTGAGTGTCTTCATGAACATATTCCTTGATTCAAAGAATGGCTTGTAAAGCACTAGTTCCTAGGAAAACACGATTTTATTGGCACATATTTTGAAGAGAATAATTTTAAAATATTCAATTAGTTCTGCCTTTGAAATAGAATTTAAACACACCCAAAGCAATAGGATTAAATTCACGTAAAAACCTACGTCCCCAACTGTTGCTTGGGAACCAATTCTTTTCCCATTCAAACTACTTCAAGAATAGTCAAGCTTGCTCTTGGCTGTGTTCCATCTGAGGCAGATACCTGCCTTTAATTCAAAAATCAGACCATGGTACTTCCCTGCTAAACTCTCAGTGGCTTTCTATTAATTTGGAGTAAAATGCAAACTCCTTAGTGTGGCCTGCAGAGCACTTAGCCATCTGTTCGTGGTCTACCCAGCCAGCCCCCATCTCATTTCGCTCTTCTCCTCATCTGGTCCATCAGGCTCAAGTCAACTGACTTCCTCTCAGTTCCTGAACACATCCAGCTCTTCTCTGCCAAGACTGCTCTCTTTCACTCTGCCTTCGACATCCTTTCTCCTGCCACTGTTTAGAAGCAACTTTTCCAGTCCTTCCAGAGTCTACCAGCTGACCCTTCCAGAGACACCACCCTTGACCATGCTACCTAGGTTTTCTCTCGCATACACGCTTTAAGCTATGATCCATTACCGTCTTGTCTCTACAACATGCTTACCAAAAACTTTACACAGATAGACATATAGAAACTTGTTTATCTCCCATATTTCCCACTATCCTGCAAGATTCATGAGAATAGGAACCATATCTCTCATTCATAATTGACTTCCCAGAACTGATGGCAGTGGCTGACATATAAGTAGGTCCTCAGTAAAGATTTGTTGCATCAACTTTCAGTGCCATCCCTAATGCCTGGCACATCAGAGGCTGTCAGTAAATGCTTTTGAATTGAATTTATCTTGTTGCCATAGGACTTAGCAAATTCACATAAGCTGTATAAATTTATTCCAAGTGCCTAATATCCTGCCCACAGCAGCAAATTCTGCTGGCTCAGGACAAATGAATAAGGAAGATGCCTAAAAGCACAATCTAACTTCAGAACACCTTCTCTAGGACAAAGATGTCAAGGCCAGTTTTAACTCTCCTTATCGGACTTGATTCCTCTGGTTCCTTGCTCTTCTGACCTATTTGTTTATGGTGAAAACTTTGTTGTTTTTGTCTGGACGTTGCCAAGGTGTGTTATTAAACAACTGGAGCTTTTTTATTTCATGGGTCTGAACAAGCAGCTGATAAGTTTTGCTTTGGGTTTGCCAAGGCTCATGATTTAAGCGGTTGAAATCACAGAGTCACTGAGCATCTTTCAAAATTCACTGGACCCAGAGCCAAGAGAACGTTTGGGATTTGTAATTTATGGTAAGAATGGCAGTAGTGCCATTGGGAAATACTTTGGCAAGATAACACATCACTGTGATGCAGCAGTTAAGTTCCATGGTTTAGGCTGTGTGAAAATTAATTTGCAAAAATATTTAGGTCTGTTTTGTGTTCTAGTTTATATGTAAATTAGAAGATTGTACAAAAAGGATGCCAGGGATGATGGAATTCAAACATCATCAGACTGGTTGTCCATTAATTAGAGTGATTCTTACTCTATTTTGCTTTATTTACATTTTCTCTCAACAATAAGTTGTATTGATCAAGTAAAGACACAGCATTAGCTAATAAGCCATAATAATGGATGCTTTAAAAATACAAGTTTAAACATCTGATTTTGGAGGATAGCCATGCAAACTAAGAGAAAGAATTCAACAATATTTCTCTTAGCTTGGAAATAGAGGCAGTGCCTGCTACAGCATTATATAACCCACTTTTGCTCCAAAAGGTGACATGGGTGTCTATAAACCTGAAGGATAACACTATGAAGGGTAGTTAAGTATCAGAACCTTGGATATAACTGAGAGTTCTGCACAAACCCACAGGGCGAGTTTCTCACTCTAAATCTTGAAGCTTTCATTCAAATGCCCATCCTTGCTCTGCATGTAAAGTGAGCCATCTGACTCCCATGTCCCAGTAGGCACGGGCACTTCATGGACGCCTGTTTTCACAGCCTTCGTCCTAAACCATTTCCCTAGAATCTAGATGACACCACATTTGCAGACCTAGTCTGGTCCATTTGGCACTTGAGTTCCCTAGACTAGCTTCAATACCTTAATTATTGTCCCAACAGTTAACACTGCTTCTAACAGCGCTGACTTCTCATTTTTATCTGCACTAAAACCTTGCCCGGTGCAGCTGACCCCAGAAACTATCCCTGGAGCAGCTCTTTGTGTGCAATCATCCCCATCAGGTCTCCTCAGAGGCCTGCAGATGGGACCCAAACACATCGCCTGAACTGAAGTCTTTTCACACCCAGGCCCTTCTGTGTATGTTACTCCATGGTTGTATGGCTCCTTTAAAATCCTAAGTTTATTTAGAATAGTTGACTTTCAAAGCAGTTTGATTCAAACTTTTGCACTTGAAATTTATTTTAACTGGAAAATAGGCACTAATGTTATTCTTGATTTACCAAAAGGGAAATGATAGCAAAAGTCTTACAGGGGCCTTGGCAACAATTAACTGAAATTTCCTGCAATGATCTGCTCACGTATAGAGCCCGCTGGAGAGGAAGGGGTTTAGAACAGCAGAGGCTCAGTAGCACTGGAAATCTTGAGTTCTGTTCTTCACTCTGTCCTTCCTCGCCTCTACCTGGCTGTGTGACCTAGAGTGGAGGACTTTACTCCCTGCCTCTATGGCCTTAAATCCATGTAATGCATTTACGTCAGATCATCTCTAAGGTGGCTTCTATTTCTGAAAAGCTATTAATTCATAGCTGATTTAAAATCAGCAATCCAGGGGTAAATAAACTTAGATACCCGTTCAGGACTGGAGCCAATGAGGGACACAGCTGAGCAGGAGAGATGTTTCTCAGTTGTTCCTCGATTGGCTGAGCAGGTGATTAGCATCAGAGACACAGGCTTTGATCGTGAAGTGGGGATATAAAACCCCGAAACTGTTTGTCATAAAGAATTCCATGCCCAATAAAAGAGAAGGCAGATGTTCGCATAAAGTTTTTGCTGTTTGTGTTTTTGTGGGGGTACTTTTTGGGCATGACGTTTATTAGTGAAGTACAGCAGCAGCTGCCCACCCATGTTGCCACATAATAGCAGTCTTACAGTCCATTTATGGGCTTGGAATTATTTTTGTTAATGCTTTTCATGGGAGTAGATGAAATGCAATGTGCACCAGCTGTAACTACTTTAATCATGCAGCTGCCTTCTAGGGAGAGCCCTGCAAGCATCATAGATGTCTTCATTGTCAAGGAGGTTATTGTCTCACAGAGTTTTAAAGGTAAAGGGGTGCTGTATTACTTTTCTGTCACTGTTATAACAAATGATCACAACAGCATGGCTTAAAACAGCAGACATTTATTATCTTATGTTTCTAGAGGTCAAAAGTAAATATATATATATATATATATATATATATATATATATATATATATATATATATTCTCAAGGGGTTAAACATCATGGTATCAGCAGGCCTGTATTCCTTACAGCAGGAGGCTCTAGGTGGAGAATCCATTGTCTTGCCTCTTCCAGCTTCTAGAGGCCCCCTGCATTTCTTGGTTCATGTTCCCTTCCTCCATCTTCAAAGCCAGCAGAGTATTAACTTCTCTCCTGGCTGACCTCTATTTCCATCCATATATCTTTATTCTATGTCTCTGACCCTCCTACCTTTCTCTTATAAGGACTTTTGTGATTACATTGGGCCCACCCAGATAATCCTAGATAATCTCTCCATCCCAAGACCCTTAACTTAATTACATCTGCAAAATACCCTTTACCTTCTAAGCTAGCATATTCACAGGTTCTGAGGATTAGGATAGTAAACATCATTGGTGGGGAGCCATTCGGCCTACCGCAGGAACTATGAAGAACGCGTCAGGTCCAACAGACACATGACTTACCAAGGGCCACTCAGTTCACTTGTGGAGGTGCCATGACTGTGTCCCTGGCATGCTCACATTTGTCACTTGTGTGTGCGTTACTGACAAAGACTGCTAGGAGGATGCCCTAATGAAGGCTTTATTTTCATAATTTGAGATGATTGAGGGATAAATAAATATAAGATCAAGTCAGTTTTTTTAAAAAAAGAGTAGTTTAGAAAAGACAAGTTTATATTTATAATATAAGTGCGTTCATAATCCAAGAACTTTCTTAAATATTGTAGTCTTGCTAGGACATGGTACCTTCTAAAGGTGGAGTAACTTGTAGTGATAACATATTTTAAGCAATGATAAGAAATGAGAGTGCCGAGGAAGCTCATGCACATGTGTCAATGTTTCTCCTCTTCCTCCTCTTCCTCCTTCTTCTCTTTCTCCCTCTGTAACTCAGGCCATTGCTACCATTTTGAAAGTCATTAATGACTGAAAAGCCAATTCAAACTCCTTAAACTAAAGGAAATGGTCTACCAGAGGCTTATTGGCATGGATGAAACCAAATTAGATATTTGTCATGTTTTAAAATGAGACCCATCTTATTTCGATGTTGAAGTGTTTGTCTAGGCCAAGGAACTTATTTTTAGTTCTCCTCCCATGTCTGTTACAGTTGCCTGTAACAAATAAGACAGTCATAGAATTTGAATATCTTTGGCAAGTGTCTGCCAAACTCCTCTTTTGCCTTAGTTTTCTCCATCTATGCTATAGGCAAGAATGATGGCTACTGTAAGTTAAAGGCTTTGTTCAATTTGAGTTTAACTAAACTTGAGTTTCTGAGAGGACAGGTCCATTTAAGAAGGCTAATGTGATTGTTAGGCTCATCTTCTCCAAGAGTCACTCCCTGCCTCCCCTCTACCATGGCAGGGTTGGCTTCCCCTCATCCAGAGTCTCATAGTCTCATAACATACTCGACCTCACACTAGTGAGCCTCCCCAGTGTGTTAGTTGTTCTTGTGCTTGCCTGCCTTCCTCGAGATTCAGCCTAACCCAGGGCGTGATGCAAAATAGGAGTTCACTGCATGTACTATGGGTGGATGAATGAATGGCCATATAATCTCAGGGGAATTTGAAGGACACATGGATCCAGAGACTCAATGGAAGTACTGAGAGGGGCAGCAAAAGGCTGAAAGTACAGTTTTGATCTTCACTTATATAAAACTAGTAGGCTGGCTCCCCACCCTTGCCCTGAAAACTTTCTTAAATAGAGAGAAATAGAACTGGAAATTGCCACAGAAATTTATTCTAATAGATGTTTTAATGTGACACTGAAAATGAGTGGATGGTTTCCTTTGGGTATCTGTGCTCAGCTCTCAATGTAATTTTTCTGCCTATCAAATGAACACCAATTCTATATCTACAGGTTCATTAGGTTAATGACACAGTGTTGAACTAAACAAAGATGAAGTCAAGTTGCTAAGTTGTTGTCTGGCATTGATTAGGGGGCTCATAAAATAAGTCACTCCCTCGGTTTAGTCTTGACAACCCAAAGAAAAACTTTCTGTATACTGAATGACACTTTCCTTGAAAAACTTCCAAATAGGATAAGGTTGATTTTCACATCGTTCTTGCCAGATAGGAAAAGCAGAGCATCAACTCAAGGGAATTGCTAAATATTTGTACTACCCCAGGCATATTGCAAAGATGATGAGACCTGAACAATGATGTTAGCATTAAAGTGTTAATGATGACTGCACTCAACAAAGAAACTGCAGGATGAGTGGGCCTCAAACAAGAAAATCTGATGACAAGAGATCATGCAGGTAAGACTTAGAGAAGTGGACCAAGATTCAGGCCAGGAAAATACCATAGCAACCCCCAAGGACCTCCATGGGTGGGAACATTTGGTGGTTCTCTTCCATTTTACCATGTTTGTACATAGCTCTGTTTATTTATGTTGTTTCCCCAACCTGCTACTCAGCCTAATTGTACAATTTCTTTTTGTTTCTAGTTCCTTCTTTCTGGGGATTGGTGAACTCAGCTTGGAATCTTTGCTCTGTGGGGAAACGGCAGTCGCCAGTCAACATAGAGACCAGTCACATGATCTTCGACCCCTTTCTGACACCCCTTCGCATCAACACTGGGGGCAGGAAGGTAAGCCACCATATTGCTTCCATGGTATAGTTGAAGATGGGGCCATCTTGATTCTGAAAGCTGAGCCTCAAGGCTTCAGTCTCTGTGATGAGTTTGTCCTCCCACCTAGGAATACCACAGACTTCAGACCTGCCGCCATTAGATAGAAATATGTCTACTTTGTGCTTTTTCTCCCTAACTAGTCAAACTTTTGTGCTTCTGATTACTCTGTACCTCCTGGAGGTTGCCTGCAGTCTTATCAGACAATCTTGGTACCCCCATAAAGGACAGAAAGCATAGTGGCCACCCCTGCCTATCATGCTGGGAAAATCTTTCCTCTAAGAAACTGCTTTACTAGGCCTTCTTTTAACCTCAGTGAAGTGGGAAAACCAATTAACAAAAATAAAATCAGAACTTTATCATCTTGGGAGGAAAAAAACAGACAAAAATCACCTTAGATGATTTATAAGAAAATCAATAATTAATCTTCCTAGGGGCATCTTGCTTGCTAAGAGTCCTAGCTCCTGCACAGAAATGCTGAGCTGGGTTTTGTGATTCTCACACCTAAATCCCTCCTTCACTCTCCTCCTCCCATAATGAGCTCCTCCTTAATTTGTGGAAGGGCACAGGTGCCCATCAGGTCTTCTCATCACTGGAATCTTAACATTTCTCTTGCTGGTTCATGTCTACTTGGCTATCTTTTACTGTTGAGTAGGTTGTTAAAGGTAAAAAAAAATGCACATGCAGAAAATTGTGTTCAAAGGTAATTTAGCTATTGTTAACTCAAGAGAAATGGAAAATAATTTGTGTGCAAAAAATTGAGGTTAAAATTATTGACAACTTTTGAAAATACCAGCGGCTGATTCTTTAGGGTTTGGGTTCATTGGGCTCTGTTCTCCCTTCCTTTGTGCAGTCTGTTCACCATAAGTACCATGAAGTTTGTAAGTTAACTTTTTCCCCTTCTGATATATTGAAATATATTTTCTTGTACCATGTAACTGTCACAGACACACACACCCATAATGACTCATCAAAAAGCTGTAAGTGACTTTGACTCAGGTCACAAGGCAGGTTTTAAAAGACATTGCATGTGGTCAACAGCATTTAGTTATGCAGTATTTGTGTACTGTTTTAAATATGACTTGAGAAGCATTTTTGTGGAAAGGTCATATATAGGTCATTTGGTTTATTGCTCCGATTCCATATAAAATGATGCTATCCTAATTATTGTTCCATTTAATTTTATTTTTATAAATTCTGCAAGGAGCTTGTCATGGCTTCTAAGTACATTTCTCTTTAAATAGGTGAATTATTTATTTAAAGTCATGAACACGTGTGAGTTCGCTGGTCAGTATTTAAGAAGGAAAAGTTGTAGTTATGATTAAATATTCAGTCATTCTTTCTTTCTTGGAGAGAGTGATGTAGGGGATAATTGCGTTCTAGGCAAAAGGAAAAGCAGGGGGTGGAAAAGCCCAAGATACAGAATGGGGTTTGGTGCCTGAGTTCCAGAATGCAGCTGAAAGGTAGCCAGCAAGGCTGAACACAGAGAGCAAAGAGGGGCTTGCAAGATGGTAGGCTAGAGAGGACAGCAGAGGGCAGGTCCTGAGGCAGTGTTCGGGAGCTGAATCCTTTGCCTAAGAGTTATGGCAAGCATTTGAAGGGGTTTTAGATAAAGTACAGATTGGGATTGAGATGGAAAATGTGTCAAACTAACACAAACAATGGACATATAATTTTTACTTTCCATCAGAATGTCTTAAAAGAAAAATGTTGATGTGAAAGAACAACAATGTCAACACAGCTTCTCCCTAAAATGTATTGGGAAAGAAGAGATTGGGAGATAGTCTGGTATTAAAAATCACTCACATGTTATTATTTGGGTTTTTTTTTTGTTTTAGAGATATTTTTTGAACAGATAATTTTGTATCTTTCCAATTCAGTAAAGTATACCTGATCCAAACCAATTTTCAAATGCATTGGAGTTTGGAATCTTGGCAACATTTACTTTTCATGGTGTAAATATTTATATCTGGCACAATTTTTGTTGTCAGTGGTTTGAAGAGCTGAGAACTGTCTGATGGTTCCTTTTGCATTTGTGAAAGGTAGAAAATAAAATATAGTTGGTCGTGATAAACTAATTGGTAATGAAATGCCTTAATTTGCTAGGCAATAGGTAAATCATGTTTGCATCACGTTTTTGAAGGTGATGTTTAATGAGTTGGAAACTTGTTTTGAAAGTGAGAATTCAAATCACTGCTCTGATTTTTGTTTTCCCTTAAAGAAATACCCAACTTAGTCGATTTGAAAATCACCCTGTAAGACTGGGAAGTTTTGTAGAATTTGGACAAGATGTCACATTTTGAAGTCTGAGCCAAGCTGGGTGTCAGTACGTGAAATGCAGCCTAGTAACTATGTGTTTTGTGTTGCATTTTTATCCACAAGCATTATTCTTTCTGGTGTTCAAGTGTATATTATGCACAAAACCGTGATGCAGCTCTCTGGAAGCCCCTGACTTGTGTTACTATGTTTATTTTAACATATTTGACCTGACATTGGGCTCAAATGAAGGAACAAGGGCTTTCCTTACCATAGTTTAAGGCTAAAATTCAACCTCAGTACAAGAATAACAAGGAATAATAGTTATTCCTTCTCATCCTATGCACTGTGCCTTGAATGTAATAGAAAATATTCATTTTTATTTAAAAATGAGATTTATTTCACCTTTTAGTCTCATGTGACAGGTTGCAGTCAAAATGCAGTTCAAACTGTGTTTCATGCAAAAAGTTATTTAAAATATTGTATATAATCACCTTCAGGCTATCTACATAAGACATAATGTGTATGAAACATACATGAATTTTTTGTTTCGATTTGGGTCCCATCCCCAATAAATCTCATTAGATATATGCAAGTACACAAAATTAATAAAATTTGAAATACTTATGATCCCAAACATTTTGCATAATGGATATTAAATCTGTAATTGTATTTTTACAAATGGCACGCCCTTAAGGCTGGGTTGTATGTAGATATAAGACTCCTACCTTGGAACCAATCTCCACCCTTTGACCCCATTAAATTTAACAGCCAGTTGCTACATTGTTTAGAGCTAATTAATCCATTGTAGTTAAAGCTACTAAATTAACTCAATCAAAAAGGAGGAGGTTGAGGAGATAATCCTTTGTGGTTTCAGGTTGCTTAAAGTCTCCATATATGAAGAAGTTTGATTATGATATAAATGATGTTTTACGCTGAGTTAAGCCTCACTGACTGTTTTAAAGATTGAGATGCTTGTTAGCCATTGAACTTGTAAAATTTCACAAAAATGTTCACCTTTCATGTCTTTTTGCTCAGACCAAAATGAGTGTACGCAGTGTGTTTGTGTTTTAATTTTAGTGTACTAGTCACATAAGTGAGATTCTTGGTAATTTGAAAATGAAATACAGGATGAGAAGGTTACCGCAGAGTAAAATATGGATAACTTCAATCAATTATTTTGGAATATAGATATTTGCTTTGAGCATTTGATATAAGTGGGCATTGAAAGGTTGTGAGTTTAGCTTTCAGGAAGGAAATATGGCACATAGAAACCTATCTGCTGATCTAAAATATCTAAAAGGAGAAAAAACATATTAAAACTGAGACTAAAACCCGCTTGCCGGTTCTACCATTTTAACCAAAACTTAGTTCTGTCATCTTTTCTCATCTTTTAACTCGTCTAATAAAATAGACACCTCAGTAGTTAATGACATGACAATTCCTTATCATATGTTAAGTATAAAAAGTAGGATCTATCATATGTTAGGTATAAAAGGTAGGATCTAAACATACTTATCCTATATTAAGTATAAAAGGTAGGATCATATGTTAAGTATAAGAGGTAGGATATAAGTATAAATGGTAGTTTATGACACGACGATTCCTTATCATATGTTAAGTATAAAAGGTAGGATCTAAAAAAGAGACTGGGATGAAGGATAATACTGTTTTATTTTTTCTTTTCTAAAGTTTCTAGATTTGCTAAAACAGACTTGCATTAATTTGGTAATCTGAAAAATACTTATGTTCTAACCTCTCTTTCTATTTCATTTCAAAATATATTTGGAGTTGATAAATGTGGTAGACAGAATAATGTCCCCTTCCAAAAATGTCCACATCTTAATCCACAGGACTTCTAAATGTGTCACTTTACATAGCAGAAGGTATCTTGAAGATATGATTAAATATAGGATTTTAAAACTGGAAGGTTACCCTGGACTATCCAGGCAAACCCCTTGTAATCACAGAGTCCTTAAAAGGAAAAGACAGAAGCAGGAGAGTCCGAATCAGAACAGAGACGTGAGGATGGAAGCAGAGGTCGGAGTGACACAGGGCCATGAGCCAAGGAGGCCTCTGGAAGCTGCAAAGCACAAAGAAACAGATTCTTCCTTGGAGCTTCCAGAAGAAATACAGCCCTACTGACACCTTAATTTTAGCCCAGCAAAACTGATTTCAGATTTCTAACTCCCCAAATATAAGATAATAAATTTGAGTTCACTTGAGCCACTAATTATGGGGTAATTTGTTGCAGTGCCAAAAGGAATCTAAAATAATAGATGTGAACATAAAGATTGTACTGGTTTACTAACCACAAATCAACAAATTATTTTTAAAACTTTTTGGCATTTTTGTAAAATTATAGTCAGAAACAGCCTTTTTCCTGTACAACAGGGAAACAATAAAAATGAATCTAATCACAGATTCATAACAGCTTAGATTTGTGACAGCACCTTTGGAAGCCAGCTCCTGACACTTCCAGTCCAGTGCTGTGGAGTCTAAGTTCCTCTGTGCTTTCAGTATCATCTCGTCATTTCTAGGAGTTTTAAACTACCGATACTTCTTCATATGGGTCTTGTGTTTGGTCTCTGCTGCAGAATATTTGACAGCCGTTTTTTCTTTAACCATTTTAAAGTGGATTGTTCAGTGACATTGAGTACATTCAGGCTATTGTGCAGTCATCACAACTATGCATTTTTGTAACTTTTTTATCATCCCAACTTGAAACTCTGTACCCAGTAAACAAGAACTCCCCATTTTCCATGCCCCCAGCCCCTGGTAACCTCTGTCCTACGTTCTGTTTCTATGAATTTGCCTGCTCTAGGTACCTCATATAAGTAGAATTACATAATATTTATCTTTTTTATGTCTGGCTTATTTCACTGAGCATAATGTTTTCAAGGTCCGTCCATGTTGGAGCATGTATCAGAATTTAATTCATTTTTAAGGCTGAATAATACTCCATTGTACGTATATACCACATTTTGTTTGTCTGTTCTTCTGTCGATAGACATTTGGGTTGCATCCAGTTTTTGATTATTGTGAATAAGGCTGCAATGAAAATTGGCATACAATGAACTGTTTGAGTCCCTGCTTCCAGTTTTTCTGGGTGTATGGCAAGGAGTGGAATTACTGGGGCATATCTATGTTTAACTTTTTGAGGATTGTCACACTTTTTTACACAGTGGCTATACTATTTTACATTCCCATCAGCAACACACAAGGATTCCAATCTTTCCATATCCTCACAGAAACTTGATTTTTTTTTGTTATTTATTTTGGAATAGCCATCCTAATGGTTGTGAAGTGATCTCTCATTGTGATTTTGATTTACATTTTCCTAATGAATTGACAGACTTTCACGGACATCCAGTACAAGATTTTGGAATACAATCTGTTCTGATACAGAGGATAGAAGATCTTGAAACCTCTGAGGAGGAGACAGGTTGTAGAAATAATTGACCTTAGCCTAATGGCACAGTCAGGAATATAAGAAGCAAAAAGAAGCAGAGTGCAGTGGCTTGCACCTGCAATCCCAGCTACTCAGGAGGCTAAAGCAAGAGGATCACTTGAAGCCAGGAGTTCAAGACCAGCCTGAGCAACATAATAAGACCCCATCTTTAAAAAGAGAGACAGAGAAAGAGAGAGAAGCAAAAAAGAGAAGAAGCTGGCCATCAGCAGACTGCAGACCTGCATAGGTTATCTCAAAGAAGCTGATTTTTCCCCATATCTTCAGGTTTCTTGTTTGAAATTTTGCCCAGCAGAGGCTAAAACTACGGTTGTCGCCAATTTCCTTTTGATTTCTGGATACTTGGGGATTATATCAGGGAGAGTCTCAGCAGGAGACATGGAACATGGTGAGTCATGAGGATCCCTCATAGAGGGATCGTTTATAACCACCCCAGGTCTGGAAGGGGTGAGGAGAGGGAGTGAGGACCAGAACCTGGAGACCAAATGAACCAACCATGGAGAGGAAAACCTGACCTTCAGTAAAGGAAGCAACCAGCTCAGGGCAACCCCTAAGGGTGGAGCTGGGGAACAAGGCCCTGACTGCACTCCTTTCCTCCCCTCTTATGGAAAGAAGGCAGAAGCCAAATGAGCTTGTTGAATCAGTCCATGCAAGCCAGCCTCCAAGCCCCTAAGCAAGGTAAAGGTGGATCCAAATGGATGATCGGAAGACATCCAACACAAAGCTATAGGTGTATCTACATGGAAGTTTCCACATTGCCCAAGAAATAAATATGAGCTAATAAAACTCATAATTGCTTATAAATCAGGTATAAATGCTTCAGCCTGGCATTCACAGCCCTTGTAATACAGCACCAAATCTCCATTCCAGAGACATTTGCATTATACTTTGTACATACCTTTTGTTCCCAGTGAGAGTATAAACTTTAAAAAACAAACAAACAAAACAAACAAAAAAACTGAATGCATCTCACCTTTTCCTGGGATCTGTGCTTTGGCCACAATATACCCTTCACCCCACTTGCCTAAGGAGTCTGAACCCCTGCTTTTAACCGCTGTGGCTCCAATACTATCTCTTAAATTCCTCTTGATCTCTGTAGCTAACTGTGAAATCTCTCTTTATTTGGCTTCTTAAGCACCTTACTTATATTTATTTTAGGATCTGAACCTTGGCCTGTAATATTAATATCGCTTTCCTTGTAAGGAATAGTAAGACAAATATACTATAGATATTAGCCCTTAGATTAAGAGCTCCTTATGATAAATATGCTTTCATATTTTCATTTTATATCCTTGGGGTTATCCATGACAGCGCTGACTGATTTGAATTGAACCAAGAGTACCCTTGCTTACCAAGAAATGCGTTTAGGTGGAATTCACCAAAAGTTGCTATGATCCAAGGTGGGGGGAATGTGAGAAGGCCCATGGTGAGAAAGAACTTTGCTATCCACAGAATCTGTTACTAAAACTAATTTTCAGTTACGTTTTTTATGACTATTAAAATAAGTTGAAAAAATAAGAAATGTGAATTGGTTTGGTATTTAAAATCTTATCACTTCTCTATTTTAAAATTTTCCTGTGAACCTGATTGCAAAATTTAGTTGACTTTATTTAATCATTGCCATTCACGGCATGTACACATTGCTATGTTCTGAAACCTTTTATGTTTGAGGCTTTTATGTTCCTTCAAAAAATTTATGATGTATTTTGGGAGAAAATATGGATACACAGAAGCTAAATGGCAGTAACTGATTTAAATAACTCTTTGAGATAATAGTGGTATAGATATTAAGAAATGATTAATTAGCAAATCAATCATCTTGGCATTAATGTTTTAATGACAGTAAGAAGTTGGGTTGGTCAAACAAGACTTTATGGAAGTGGTAGGATATGAGTTAGCATGAAAAGGGAGGTAGAAAGAAATGTAACTTGCAGGAGGATCTTAAATGTCAGATGATCTTACTCTATATGCAGAAGGTGGAAAGAAAAGAAAAAGGTAGATCGATTTTGTCACCTAAATGTGTTGCTGTGGTGCTGATTTTTATTGGATAACTGATGTTAAATTTTCCTGGATAAGTATCCTTACCCATTTAAAACTCACTAGCTGTCTTTAAGCACCAAAGGTCTTTTTACACTGAAACTCTGATACGAAAACGATATGTATAATTTTATGTATATTTGTGGGATACAGCAGATCTTTAAGAGCTGCTGAAGAAGTGGATGCAATTCTTACTCATCTGTATTTTGTGGCTAGACAAATTCCTTTATTGGCATATCAACTATATCCTTTCCAGGAGAAAGTGATAGGGGTCTGGTTATTTAAATTTAATTCTAACCAACAAGGAAAGGTTTAGTGATGTGGAGTGGACAGTAACTCTAGGGAAAACGTAGGTGTGTTATCTTAGAAATAATGGTAGCAAGGTTAAAAAAAAGCTAGGCATTGTCAGACATGGATATGAAAACTTCAAAAGGCAGATTTTTAAAATATCATGATTAAAATTGATGTGATCTCATTGCCTCATGGAAGATGGCTCTAGTGGATTGAGAAGCTCTTAAAAATAAGATTATGGTAATATAATTACAAACGATAGTACCAAAAAAGGAACTGGTAGGAGCTAAAGATATCGATGTGGCTGCATGGGGAATTTTATGAGAAATAATATTGTTAAATGGCATGTAGAGATGTAGGAGAAAGGGCTTACAGCCAAGGAGGACCAGAGGAGAAATCATTTGTAAATGGTTTCACAGAGAATAAAGCCCAGGACAAGTTGAAGTTTCCAGAAAATGAGGAGCACTTTAAAAAGTTGTGGTTAGAGGAAAGTAGGATAAGCAAGACAATGTATACCTCCATTTGGGAGAGAATACATGGCCATGGATGGCCAGATGTGAGAACTGAGTTTGAATTTTAGGTTGCCGCTGTCTAGCCAGCACTATCATAGATACATGTGAGAAGGTGCTGGTTGATTCAAAATGAACCAAGATTATCTTTGATTACTAAACAAAGGGTTTATTTGACTTAACTTCTCTAAGCTTCAGTTTCCTCATGTGTAAAAGGAGCATCATCATTCTACCTTCCTTGCAGGGTGGTGGTGGAGAGAATTATATGAAAAAATGCACTTATTAGGCAGGTTATAATGCAAGTTATCAAGCCAGTGACTGGCAGAGAAGAACATGCTGCTAACTACCATCACAGGTGTTTTTGTTTTCAGCAAGAAAACATAACTCCCAGTTGAATTTCTTTGTCAAAGAAACTAATGTTTGCATTAGAACTCATAGCATATGTACCGAGAGGTGAAGTGATTTCAACTCTATGGAAGATAGAAGAAGAATTCAGAGCCACCTCGCTAGTACCCCAAACCCAAAAGGCATAAAGATAAAACTTTCCTCTCAAACTATATTTACATAAAATGTCACAGATTCAGGCTGGGCAACATATTCTGTAAGAATGTGAAAAAGTAAAGGAAGTTAATGGATACTATGCTCAGTTGAGTAAATAGCACAGGGGAAATGCCAAGAGATGAATTCAGTCTAATTACACAGTACATGAGATTCTACATCCATGACAAGTGAGGCCATTGTCATGTAATACCCTTCACTGAGAAGACAGTATCTGGAATGTTAGCATCAGTTCCCCTAGTGCTGACAGTAAGGTTAACTAATAGAAAACACATTGACACAGTAAAGTACAGAAGAAGAGGAAGAAAGTAATGAAAAATCAAAATGTTTTATATTCAATTTTCTCTGTCTATACATCTATTGGAAAGGAAAATATTTTAAGAAGTCATTACAGCTGATTTTAAATGTACCTTTTCTGTGCAGGCTCAGACATAGGGGAGAACTAGCTCTGCTGTTTGAAAGTAACTTTGGCCAGACTTCAATTCAAAATAAGAATTCAAGCTACGTGAAAATCGAATGACCTTCTGTTTCATGGAGACCCGTGGCACAAAAAGAGTTCTGATGGGCACTGAGAGGTACTTGAAATTGTAGAGCACAATGAGGCATCAGATGAGAGCTTTGACTTGACCTGTGAATTCCCTTCCAACCTTGATGTACTTTGATTCTGTATGAGCAGTGGTTAGATGGGACGTGTGGAATATATATTGCTAGCAGCCATCCTGGAATGAAGATTTAACTAGGATGTAAATCCTCCTAAAGGAAAACACCCTTTAAAGCACTAGCATTGGAAGAAACTTGCATTGTCCTCTTATTAACCACTATCAAAATTATTCCTCAAAGTTTTGGATACAGGCTCTCTCCTTTGGTATATTGTACTCTGAGTAGCTGGAATGAAGGATTCAGAGCAAAATGAATGTTATAAAAGAGGATTTTGATTACAGATTTTAAAATGAGACCAAGGTAATTGTGTTTCTACTCAGAGCAGAGCTTTTTGCCGGGAGTGAAAGATTTCAGTGCATAGCAGTGAAAAGTGATGAAAGATAAGCAAAATGTGAAAGTCTAAGATGGTATATTTTAAGTTGGAAAATGGATTCAGTGCAGAAGCATTCTGTTGTGGGTATCAGGTTCTCATGCACCATTGCTGAGCTTAGATCTTGGCTGAGGATTGCTGCTCACTGTCTTGGCAGTTCCTTGTAATGTTTACCTCTTGACCTCATCCAGAAAATTAATGCAGAGTCATTAGGCATATCTCCCAAGGAAACACCTGGTTGTTGGCTTTAGTATTTCATAAGTGTCTCTAATTCTCTCTCATTCTTTACTCCTCCTGTAAGTATTAGAAAGGACTTCGCTCTTCTTTCCTGCATCATGTTCCTTTATTTCTCTATACTTCTCATTTTTTCTCATTTTTTCATCTCTTTTACTCTCTTAGCCTTTTCTCTCCAGTCTTTATCTCCAACCTCCTCTCTCCCTTTCATCATTTCCCTGTCCTTCTTTCCCTGTCCTTTCACTTCCTCCCTCTTTTCTCCTGGTTCTGTATACATATGACCAAGGAACATGTGCCTTCTCTTTTCTGTATGAGTGAAATTGGTTCTCCACTTTCATAGAACATTTTAACTAAGCACAGAAAGATTGACAGTTGTACAATTTTAGTGACGGTACTTAAATGAGAGAAAATTCAAGTTATCCTGGAACTGAGTATAATCTTTATTAAAAATTATAGAAGGACTAACTTGAGATGTTTAATTAATTTATAGGCAGATTAATTCCTAGAAGAGAGAATGTTTTCCAGGAATCTCATGAGTTCAATATCCATCACATCATACCACTTTAGTTTTCTGGTTACATAATCCCACAGATAAAATTAACAGGTATTCGGCCAGGATCAGTGGCTCATGCCTGTAATCCCAGCACTTTAGCAGGCCAAGGCAGGCAGATCATGAGGTCAGGAGTTCAAGACCAGCCTGGCCAATATGGTGAAACCCCGTCTCTACTAAAAAAATACAAAAATTAGCCAGGTGTGGTGGTGCGCACCTGTAGTCCCAGCTACTCGGGAGGCTGAGGCAGGAGAATTGCTTGAACCAGGGAGGTGGAGGTTGCAGTGAGCAGAGATCGCGCCACTGCACTCCAGCCTGGGCGACAAAGTGAGACTCCATCTCAAAAACAAACAATCAAACAAACAAAACAACTAACAGACATTTTACAAAACAACCAGCCTCTTAAACGTAGGCAACAAAATGTGTTATTCACATAATACTGCTTGCAGCTCAGCTCTCTTATCATCCATCTAAACATGGGAGAGAAAAGAAAAAAACATGAGCTAAGTTTTACGGACTAGCTCCACCTGTCAAGCAGCCTGAGACAAATGGTTTCACATTAGTTAAAAAGGTAAGACTGGTAGATCTCCTGGACAGCAGCAGAAGCAGTCACACATACCCAAGATAAGCTTTTGATGTTGATCTTAAAAAGCTGGTATCAGTTGTACATTCTCTCCAAGAAGGCTCTGAAATTGGTTGATCTACTCCTTGTAAGCCTGACCATTTGAATAAACTCACAAAGTTGTTCTACGTAAACCTCAGACACTTTGATTCCTATTAAAGGGATATTATTGCCTATAAACCAGGTATCTTTGGTTGGAAAATTAAAAATAAATAATAATGTATCCACTACCTCAGAAAAGAAATATAGTAGATTCTGTTTGAAGGAATTAAGAAATGGTCATTTTCTTCTAAGCTTGGTTTCTGAAACAAAAGAACTAAATTAAAACTGAAAAACTGGAATAAATAATGCAATTTGAGGAGTCTATGCAGCGTAAACAGTTGAACATCTGAGCAGCTCTCAGACTTAATTTTTCTGATGAAGATTTAATGTCATATAGATACAACTTTATTAATGTTGCATGAAAGATTAAGAATAACTAAAATAATCCATCTCTTTCCAGTATCTCATATTTTTAACGTTTTAAAAAGTTAGATGTTTTAGTTCCTTGCTCTGTAGTATGCTAGGGCCAAGATCCAAACTGCAAATAATGTGAAAATATGCCATTCAGCCTAATACCTGTTTTTCTCGTAGAGCAAACCCAGTGTCTATTCAGTAAGGCAAGAGTTTTATTTTGTTAATGTTATCTTTGCCCACCTAATGTTCTGAACAGACTAGTGTTCTGTTTTTACTCAGATCTTCATCAGATGTGACACTTGATAAGATGTTAGTCCATTCTGGCCCTTAGCTCTGAAACATGTATGCTCTAACCTACATGAAACATTTACATACAATATCATAAGATGAAGGTACATGATTTCATTTTTACCAATGGGTAAAAATGTATACACGCACACAGTTTGGTATGTTATATCTAATAGAAACCTATCAAACCAGCAGCATCTCACCTGCCGAAAAATATTTTCTGCCACCTTCATATCAAGCATATTTTTCACATCTCATCTAAGGAGCAGAGATTTTTCTCAATTTGCATTTTCCTCTGAAATATTCAGAAACTATTTTTTTTAAGTTAAGGAAAAGCCACTCTTGCTTCCTTTTAAGCCAAGTAGCTATTTTCACTATTCTCAATATAAGCAAAATGCATTACTTGCACTATGATGGAGAAAATGAATACACATTATGCTTAGTATGTTGCTATTTAATGCATCGTTGCTAGGTAGGTTTGAATACAGAAATCAATTCAGTGTTTGTTGACTCTCACGTCATTTATTCTGAGCTTGTCAAATTCAAATAGAATAAGATTTTCACAAAATTATCTGTTCAAAATAAGTGTTGTGTCACCCTTCCAGAGTCTGATGCTCTCTAAGCATAGGTTTAGAGCTTGAGATGAGAATTCTTTTGCAAATAATTTTCTGAAGAAGTTTCTTATGTGAAAGCTGCCAGGGAATGGGAGAAGTAGGCCTGGGGAGAAGTTCAGCAAAGATGATAGTTTAACTGGAGTCCAACCATAGCCTGATCCCACAGTAATATAGTTTGGATATTGTGCCCTCCAAATCTCATGTTGAATTATAATCCCCAATATTGAAGGTAGGGCCCGGCAGGAGGTAACTGGACCATGGGGGTGGATTTCTCATGAATGGTTGAGTGCCATCCTCTTGGTGCTGTACTCGTGAGTGAGTTCTCGCTAGGTCCAGTTGTTTAAAAATGTGTGGCATCTTCTTCCTTACTGGCTTTTGTTCCTGCTTTTGCCATGTGACTTGCCTGCTGACACTTTTTCTGCCATGAGTAAAAACTCCCTGAGGCTTCCCCAGAAGCTAAGCAGATGCCAGTGCCATGCTTATATGGCCCACAGAACTGTAAGCCACTTAAACCTCTTTTCGTTATAAATTACCCAGCCTTGGCTATTTCTGTATAACAATGCAAGAACAGCTTAACATACACAGGGACCTCCTAAGCGTGAATAACACCAAAGTGCTCTCATCCTGCCATGCACTCCTAGGGCCTAGGGAGGCAGCCTTCAGTACCTTCTAAAAGGCACATCTCTTCCCTGGTATTCCCAGGCAAGGTGTCTCCTATACAGTGGTATCCTTAAGAAGTTGGCTCATCCTGCCTTTCAGAGCCCATCATGTGTATCTATTCCCACCTCCACATCGGGTGCCATCAAGGTGGTGACTTGAAATCCACCATGGTAGGGGTGTTAACACCACAGAAATCTGCAAATGCTGCATATAAGCCCCCTTTTTTATCTGGAGAGCTGGATGATAGAGATTTATCAGCATACCACTGTTCTTAGAGGTCAAGGGCAATTCCCAGAAGAAAGATGAGTTGATTGCAGTCAAAATTAATAGAAACTGGGGGACATGTCCAGTGGCCTCAAAAAGTGAACCCAGGTGGATCACCAACTATTGTAGCTGGTGTTGGAAAGAAAGCCTCAGATTCGTTACAAATATTCATATCGGAAAGGACTCCAGTGGCCATGGTTTGGCCTCCTGAAGAATGATTCCAACGGAACTGCCTGTGCCCTATATTTCAGGTCCCCCAGGCCCAGTTGGCACTACCTCATTCACAAAGGTGAGGGGCGGGGGAGAGCATAGGCTTGAATGTATAGAGCTATGGCTTTTCTTACTTTCATCTTAATTCCTCTTTTAATACATCTTTGTATTAGTCTGTTTTCATGCTGCTGATAAAGACATACCCAAGGCTGGGTAATTTATAAGGGAAAAGAGGTTTAATGGACTTACAGTTCCACATGGCTGGGGAGGCCTCACAATCATGGTGGAAAGTCAAAGGCATGTCTCACACGGCAGCAGACAAGAGAATTTGTGCAGGGAAACTCCCCTTTATAAAACCATCAGATCTCATGAAACTTACTCTCACAAGAATACCATGGGAAAGACCCACTCCCATGATTCAGTTACCTCCCACCAGGTCCGTCTCACAACACATGGGAATTGTGGGAGCTACAATTCCAGGTGAGATTTGGGTGGGGACAAAGCCAAACCATATCAATCTTCTTTCTTTGCTTGCCTCCTCCAAGACCATAGCCTTTCTAGTGGCACCTTTGCAATGACAAGGATGGCATATAGGTATGGCTTTTGCCCAATGCCTTGGCAGTGACAATGTTCTCAACTTCTTTACCAGTTTAAGTTTCTACCCCTCCAGAGCCTGGGAAGTCCTGGGCTATTTCACAACCCAGGTGGCAATCAGCTTCTGGCCAATAACACTGTGTTTCCAGCAGCATAGCATGCAACACGGTAAATGCATGCTGGAAATACATTCAAAATCTAAAGAGAGGAAATAGAGGGGAGCTTTTAGGCTTCTTCAACTATGTGATCTTTATTCTACACATTGCCTTTTAATGATTCACAGTTTCTGAATCTAAAAGGTAAGGTTGTTTTTTTTAACCAAAATCTTAATAGCAGTGAGGAAATAGCCCTATGCCAAGCAGTTTTGAGTCCATGCTGTTCAATCAATTCAACATATTACTAGCATTTTCCTCAAGAGTGTAATATATGACAACTGCCAAGCTTTCCTTTTGCGATTACAAAAAGGACAAATACTGGAGTGAGCCATTTTTCTGCACTGCAGGGATATAAAAAATGAACTGCTAAAAACGGCCCAGGAGGAATGAATAGCAATAAGACATCAATGTCATCTGTATACTGATTTGTGATGAATTTCCAAAAGGCTTAATGGTATGATGCTATGATATATAGGGGCCTCCTGAAAGTTAATAACTGTAAATTATCCACTTGGAGGAATGTAATGGGTGAAAGCAAGTGGTCACAGATAATATATAAATAAGTAACTTTATTAATATAGTCAAACTGTTCTGTGTTGTTGGCCTCTGTGATTAGAAATATAAAATTAAAAGAATTGTGAAGACATGGGAAAGCTGAATGTTACACAAACTCCCAGGATTACACACTTGGTGAGAACTTTAATTTGACTTTTAATAGATCGGAATCAATCTGTTAACCAAAGGGACGAATGTAAGAGTTTGTCGATCACCTTTCAGAGGTGAATTAATAACAGACACTTCTAAAGGAGGCATTCAAGTGGGAGCAACAAAATCTGTTTAGATGAACAAATTGTCCTTGCCAATTACCGTGAGATCTGGTATTTCCTACGTGGATGGTGTAACATCCATGTAGGATGCTTGAGACATCAACAGATAAGAGGCATAAGATGTGCATAAAGATGACCCCTTTCAATCTACAGTCTGGGTTCCTTTTGGCCCACTAATTTTTATGGCTCTGTCAGCATCTGGTTAGCAGAAAAGTATGTAATATACAGAAAGCAGTCAATAAATGTTTATTGGATGAAATAATAAATAGATGAATTCTAAAATGCCCCAGATCCTGGAATTACAAATAGATGAAAAAAGGGAAAGGAACTAAATATATTGAGTACTTACTACTGCCATTTATACATACATATTTTATCTCATTTAATTCCCCAAGTGACCTCAGATGCCCAGTTTTACAAACCAGGAAACTGAAATGTGCAGTTGTTAAATAATTTACCCAGAGTTACAGAGATGACAAGAAACGGAGCTGAGTTTTGATCTTAGGTTGTCTGACTCCAAAACTGGTTTCCTTTACAGAACATTGCACTGAAACTGAAGACACGGGAGAAATACATTCCATCTATATCAAGGGCTTAGGAAGAAGGCAGCATGGGTCAGAAGAGTCCTGACCTTCAGCCAATTTCCTTCTCTTTGCCATGTTTTGAGAGCATGAGGGATGGTGGGTGCTCTGATATCACCATATGTCAGCCTATTAATTGCATCTCTGCAGCCTGTTTGTTTTGGCTCTAGCACTATATGTATTTTATCCTTATGAGTGGTGTTACATGTCTGCTTTGCTATCTGACCATTGCTCTCTTCCCTGGCTAGGTGGCGAATCACATACTGAATGTCGTTTCTGAATGGGTAGTTAATTTTTTTACACCCTTCATCAAAAAAATGGCACATAAAATGCCCAAGATAGTTATCATCACTGCAGCAGTTCTGGCAGCTATAGAGTCAGGGGAAAACACATAGTTTTAATTTCTAGGTCATGATATGTATGCTTTTTGTCTGTAAAAAATGGCAGTGGTGTTCTCTCTGTCTCCTTTGCAGCCTCTCTTCTTGGCTCTGTCTCTTACTGTGAAATGAGGACAGACCTTAGTGTTTTTGCAGCTGGGATGTTCACCCCAAAAGCATGATTGCACTTTGGAAACTGTAATAGGCACATTTCCAAGTTCCGCAGGGCTCAGAGTGGATCAGGAATAACTTTTAAAGTCATGAGCCTCAAAGGACTGGCCAGTGTAAATGGCCTGTCTCTGTTTCTCCTAGGCAGTCATCCTTTAAGTCATTTCATATGATGTGCATAATTTAACAGGGGCAAAGCTGACATATCCCTGCCATTCATTTCTCAGGCTGCCCTCAGTTCTCTGTAGATAATAATAATGGTAATAGATGGAAATTTAAGATTTGTGCTTCTCCTACTTCAGTGTTAAGACTGAAAGGAGCTCAAGGGTGACCCTCAGTTCCCAAGTCACACCAGGAAGAGGATAATCAAAGGCTTTGATTGCAATGGTATTTGGCTCAGCATCCCCACCAAACACTATTGCTGCCAGCTTACCCCACCCTCCCAGGGTCATCCCTTCTGCACAGTCCTGGGAGACATACGTTTCCTTGGAGGCTGGTGCTTGGGGAGGTGCGATCATTCAGACTTCTCTAACCCAACAGCATTCTACTCCACTCTTGCAAGCACTGCTGAAACATGACACAGCTACTCCCATCGTGACAGTGGTATTTCTCCAAAGCAAATAAAGGAATTGTTCCCAAGCCTGAAAGGTCTGATCTTGAAGGGACTTTAGTCTTCTTTTGAGTTTCCCAGAAGATGGCATGGCTTTCCCAAATTTCACAAAAATCTCAAACAGTTTAAAACAGGATCCCTGGAGACTTGCTAAGATACCATTTGAGTGAACTGCACCAGGTGAGACTCAGAGACTGAGTCACCAACATAAGGATGTCTCTGCTAGGCATATATGTCTTTAGACTCACCCTGCCTTCAGTTCTTCAACTGCCAAAAATTGGTACATTTCCTCCCCCCTGCTTTTCTGGGGATTCTCACCGTCAGTTCCAAAGTTTCCTTTGCTATTTCCTGAGAGTATCCTGAAACCTTTATGTAAATGTCTTAGAGGCTAGAATCAATACCCTTGTGATTCTAAAGAGATATGCAAATTCAGCTTCGACTTAACTCCCTGTGCACATGAAAGAAATTCCTCCCACTAGCCTGCCATTCAGGAGGATGCCTTAGTTAATGGATGCCCTCCACTCTGCCCCTTAGCTTCCACCTCCTCCCCGGCTATAAAGAGTGGGCAAAGCCATTGGGTTGAGCTTTTCCTCCTGTAACTGAAGGATAGATTCTTAGCACAGACAAGTGAACTGCCTGCAGAAGGTTATGAGATTTTTTGAATGCTATTAATGTGAATGCAGCATTATTAGAATGTACTTTGAGTTTTAGATGGATATTTTATCCTTTTGTTACCAAGGCTTTTCAAAAGATAAAATATACATTATACTGCATGGAGTATATGAAAGTTCAGTAAAATATGATAATGTTGCTTTACACGCTGTTCTCTTGGGTATGATATCAGGAAAATGTTTTCCTCTGACAGCCTCTTATAATGGATGAAAATATTCCCTTTCATTGCACACACAGTGCAAGGTTTGAGGCATATTATTGGAGTCAGGTAATCTGCCTTTGAAATACTGGTATTTGAAAAGCAAATTTAAGGCTTAGGACGTTTTAGCTTTACGATCATTGGCATTGATGTTAGTAAACTCTTTCACTAGCTATGAAGAAGAGAAATGGCAGGCAAGTTTTTTTCTTTTTCATTGCCATTTGCTTTGTAGTGACTGCACCATATGGAGCACAGTAAATAAACTATGAAGGTGACAGGATGCATGAAAACAAGGAATGCATTTGGACTCCAGGGGTCCCTAAGCAAGTTACTTTACCTCCTTGAGCCTCCTTCCTGACTTGTAGACTGGAGCTAATATTTTAAAATGGTGGTAAGGATTACAGCTTATTGGAATGCTCCCATTATTGTGCCTAGCACATAGTGTTTTCAGAATTTAATTTTAATTTTACAGAGAAATAGCTGACCCTTGAAATTATGTCAATAGAGGCTACTCATGTAATACCCTTGTGATTTGAAGTCGGTGTTATTTATTCCATCAAGTTTGCTATACTACTTAGTCCACAAAAGAGGTAATGGTGCTACATATAACATGGTGAAATAGGTGCTAGATTTGTGGGCTTTATAGAATGTGATATCTGTACTTGTTAGTCTTCATGAAGTGTAGTAATTTACATAAATTACTAATGTAATCGCTCATGTAATTATAATTTGTCATATATTTAACCGTGTCAAATGGTCTGTTTGCTTATCTCTGAGGCTGCAAATTATTTGGCACATAGTAGGTGCCCAATTAATATGCACTGAAATTGTTTGTCAGTGCTTGATAAATGCTTATTATATTTTTTTGGACTAGGATGGCCAAGCTAGGTTGAAGAATATCCGGAAATTTGAGTGATTTCATTATCACTTCTGTGATGTTCCCCAGAAAATGACAAGTAGATAATTCAAAACTCTACAGATTCTGCAGAGGTATCTCCATCATATCAGATGATTAGTGCCTAACTATAGACCAACTAGACTTCCATTTTGGTTTTCAGACTCCTTCTGTAGCTCATTACTATTCTGTCTCATTCTTTTGCACTTCTCGATTGTCCTTTTTGTATCATTCCAACCAGCAGTCTCAACTCAGCGTTTCATTCCTGCTTGGCAGACCAAATATACCCAGGGCCTATTGCAATACAGAAGCATCCATATAACATGTCAACTAATGGATCTGGTAATGCTATACAGAATGAACCATTTTCTCTAACTCTTCACTTGCTCATTCAATTTGGATATGCGAATAATATCCAAGATCATTCTCTCACTTAGTCTGCACAACTTCATGAAGTCGTCAAGGCAGAGTGTTAGAAAGTTATTGCCGCAATAATGCTATCTAACCACCACAAAAATCTCAGTGGTATAAAACATCAGCATGTATTTCTTGCTCATGGGTCTTCAGGTCTGCTGGGGAAGGTCTGATTCAAGCTTCAAGTCAAGGTCAGATGTATTCTATGGCCCAGGGTGAAGAGGCAGCAGCTACCTAGAGCATGGCCTCTTGACTGAGATTAAAAGCCCCTGAAGGGGCAAGTGGAACCATGTAATGCCACGTAATGCTTTAGGTTCAAAATCGGCCCACAGCCGTCTCCACTTTTCTTCCACTAGCCAGGGTGCATGATCACCTATGTCTTCCACCCACATTCTTTTCACTGCAGAGATTGGCTTTTACTTCAAAATTTAACATAGAACAGTTCAGACTTGACAAAAGTGATAAATTGAAAGGCGATAACTTACAGACGAAATGTGTCCCCTCCCTGCAATGACAAACACATTTAAGATTCATTTTGCTTTGCAAAACTTAATTTTATGAGCAGTTTGGGGGAATTGCTGTTGGCATTTTGTAAAGGACATTGTGTCATTGGGTCTTCCTGAAGGAAGCCCCAGATGAGAAATTTCTTTAACCCTAATTGCTAGGAAAAACCTTGCTTCCTTTGAACAATCGATGTGTTTTATTTTTCCTCTCTGCAAGAACGGTGTAACTACGTTGTCCATTTCCCTTTGAGTGTCAAGGCCTTCAGAGCCAAATTTTCACTTGTAATAAAGTTAGAGGAACTTTATAAACTGGTGAATTACTCTGGATCCTGCCATTCTATCTGAATTTGTCTTTAATCTGCTTTGATTTTTGTTGTTATTTTTGTTGTTACACGTAATGTTAGATACAATATGTTTTTCTTATCCTGTAAGCCATAACAACTCTTTTGTGGAATGAGGTGGGGTAGAAGGAAGAACAAAACAATTAAGTGAAGCTGTGCACCATCAGGAACAGCTGATTCAGAAGAGGGACATCAGCTGGTGTGTTTCCCTGCTCTTTCGTTGTTATCAATTACCATTGATAGAAGGATATTTTGTTTATAATCAAAATTAAACTAAATCTTTGGAGATTAAGTTTTCTGAAAGAGCTTAAGGGCAGGATCAAGGGGGATTGAGTATATTGTCTCTAATGCTGCCCTCTCACCATGCCCCTCTCTAAGCCTCTCCTCCCCCCACCTTCCAGGATGAACCCACAAAAGGACATAAGCCTCCCCTTCTGTTAGTAATTCCTATCACTCTGCTTCTCATGGTGCATCTGGTTTAAACAGCTTCAGTCACCAAGTTGTGAAAGGAAAAGATGACGATAAGAGGAGGAGCAGATAGATTAAGCAAGCAGTGCAGGACAACATTTTATTACATGTCTATAATTTTTAAAATTGAAGTGAAAAATTTTTCCAATTACAGAGTGGAAGAACTCGTAGTAGTTTAAAAGAGCCAGTGCGGTGAAAATAGAGAAGGGGGCTATGGGATGGCAGGCAGGCTGTTGAAGAAAGGAGTCTTTCTCGACATTCTTGTTACTTTCTGCAGTTAACATCGATGAGATGCGAACATTGCGGAAGAGTGAATACTGCAAATCTCAGAGGTACTAAATGATCTAAGAGAATAGGATGCTTTTTCTGGGAAACTAAATTATAAAAAGCTGAGCCTCCAGTTGACTATTAAATAAAAAGCTATCAAAAGAACATCTGTAGAAGATTCCCTGAAATGGGGTCTTTGTCCTCTGAATAGATGACTGGAAGTTGACAGGTTCTGTTTGATCTCAACACTGTAATTTTGCTCTTATAAAGGATTGCTTTTTATTTCTAATACTTGCCATGTTTCTTTAGTGTCTTCCCATGTCTCAAAATAGCTCAGAAAAAGAGCAGAGGACACTGAGCTTCCCCCTTTCAAATTTGTAGCATTTACCTCTGAATTTCACCTGACTTATGTGGCTTTCAGTTCCTTGAAATCATGGTAACAAGCTGGATTCTTGGTCTTCAGATAAATAGTGACTAATTCTGCAAGCCTGACCTCCAGTTCCAAAGAACTCTGAGCTCCCCTTCAGTGTAATTCTACAGAACCAGGGATGACATCCAGTCGTCTTTGGTGTTGCTTTAGCTGGAAAAAATGAGTTTCTTTATCTTTAACAGAGGCTAGGAAAGAGATATCTCAGTACACCTTTCACCTTTTTTCTCACCTGTGACGAGGAAGTGCCTGCACATTTATAGTGGCTATGGAAAGACAGCACGGCTGCTTTGAAATATCATGTGTGCTGGCGCATGCGTTCACTGGAGGTACAGTCTTCCCTGAAATGTAAGCAGCTCTATCTCTGGCTTTTGCAGAAAACCAGATGAAGTCAAAAAATCAGTTATGAAAGCCAAGGACATTTTATTCAGTGAGAGTGGCCTATTTTACTAATGTCTTTGTGTCGATATCAAATTAGCATAATCAGAGTTTGATTCTGTCTGCATTTGGACAGATGTTACAATCCATGGCTTTCCTAGTGATTTGGTAAAGTAGAGTACTAAATACATCACTGGAATATAAGTGGTGACGCTGTGGGTTTTAATCCAGTGAATGCGACAGGAGTCATTTGGAAGATATAGCATCATTCCTTATCTGAACTGGCTTTTTATTTAGTAACTGGATTTGTGTTTCCCCAGTAGTCAGGAATGAATGTGGTCAGTATACTTAGCTATTCCTATTGGCTCCCTCCCATTTTATTTTGGTGTAGAGCTAGCTAATACCAAAAGTGTCTAAAGTGGAAGTCAAGAATAAGAAGATGTGGAGTCGAATGCTGTCAGAGGAAAACTCGGCTTCTTAACAAAATCAAATCCAGCAGGCAGGAACTGCCAACATGATAAATATTCTAGTCTTTAATATCAGTATACATACCAGGGCAGAAGAAAAGGAGAAATTATTCACACAATCAAAATTTGTTAAAATTATCTCATTTGACTTCAAGGGAGAGAGGACTACGGAAATACAAAGTTCAGATGGAAACCTCAGGCTGAGCCTGACTCTGGGCTCTCCAGGGGCCTTCTGATGTGTCAATATGACCAAAGTAATTACACTGCCATGCATGAGCTCTCCCAGGTTCACCATTTGTGGGAATGAGTTCTTTCAATTAATCTGTGTGCCTTAGCTAACTGCAAGTTTCATCTGGTACCAGATGCATGCAGAAGCAAGGGCAGAATTTCAAATGGAACTGAATTTCTAATCATAAGTTGGAATTGCCTGGATGGTAGTGTTTGTGGGGCAGAGAACACAATGCCTTTGAGATCACACAGGACTAGGTCTGATCCCAGCCCTTCTACTTTATTCATTCATTTACTCACTATTTATTGAACACCTGCTATGTGCCAGGCACTGTTTTAGGCTCTGGGAAGATAACTGAAAATTAGACAGATGAGGTCTAAGCACTGGTGAACCTTATGTTCTCATGAAGGCTTTACAGATCAGGTTCCCCAGGAAGCATCCTCTGACATGGACATTGTGCACAGGAAGTTCATTGGAAAGGGCTCTCGGGCTTAAGTCCTGTGGGGAAAAGGAAGAAAGAAGGAATGGACTGTGAAGCAGGCTCAACAAAGGCTGCAGCTGACCCCGTGGAAAGCTCTGAAACTGGGATGACCCTTCAAAATGGTCCCCCACTGTGGCGAGGGAACCCTCATCTTTAGACAGGTGTATAGGTCAGTCATTGACTGTGGGCTCACTGGGAATGAGGTGCGATCTTGCACAGCTCTTATCAGCTAAAGACAATCCTGGGAAAGAGATGGCTATTGAGAACTCCCAGCAGTTGGGGGAATAAGTCCTTCAGCCTTGAAGAGGGATCTGGTCAGGAACAGATATTAAACAAATAAAGTATATATATATATATATATATATACACACACATATACGTATATATGTAAAATATTTTTAATGTGGTAAGTTAATAAATAAAACAGAATGAAAAAAGGTCAGGGTTGCTATTTTAGATGGGGCAGCCGGGAAGGCCCCACTGAAGGAAGAGGTGACATTTGAGCCAACCTAAGTGGAGTAAGCAACTGAACAGCAGGAAGTTGATTATTGAGCCAAAGAGAACAGCTGCTCAAAGACCATCAGGTGGTACAGACTTGGCACATTCCACAAACAGGAAAAAGGTCACTATGAACAGAGGACAGTGAGCAGAGGGCGAATTCAGGTTACAGAAAAATGGCCAAAAATCTGATTGTCAAGAGCCACATAGGCTATGGAAAGGAGTTTGGTTTTAATGCTGATGTTATAGGCAACCACTGGAAAGCTTTCAATAGATATTGGAAAGACTTGGTACAGGTTATTAAAAGATCACTCCAAGTGCTGTGTGCTATGTGTGAAGCTGACTGTACAAGGTAAGGATGGAAACAAAACACTAGGAAACCACTGTGTCATCTGGAAGAGACATAAGACCCGGTAGATGCAAGGTGCAGATAAGTGATGTAGTGCAATATCTGTTTCAAAAGTAGGGCAAGCAGGACATGCAGATGGATTGGACATTGGTTGTGAGAGAAAGAGAGTAGTCATTGAGTGAATGGCCCTTTGATATATTGAGATAGAGAAGACTGAGGAAGGAGTGGGTTTTGGCAGGGATGGGAGATCAGGAATTCTAATCTGGAGTTACTGAGTTTGAGGTGCCTTTTAAACATGCAAATAGAAATGTCAAATAGGCAAAATACATGTCTGGAAACTAAGAGAGTGGGGCTGAAGATATAAATTTGTTGGTCCATGTCATATAACAAATGTTTAAAGCCATGGGCCTACATTAGACTATCCAGGGAGTGAGTGTAGTCAGAAAAGAGGGCTAAGAATTGAGTCCTATGGTATCCCGACATTTAGAGATTGGCAGGCAGGGGAGGCACCAGCAACGGAGACTGAGACGGCACATCCGGTGAGAAAGGAGGGACATCCAGAAAGTGTGGTGCCATAAAAGCCAAAAGAAGAACAAAGTTTTTTCCTGGAGAGAGCAATTAGCTGATCATTTGATTTAGCAAGACAGAAGTCATTGATGGGAGCAGTTTCAGTGGAATAGTAGGGGGAAAAAAGCTGCTTGGAAGGTTGATAAATGAATATAGAATGAGATAGTGAAGACAGTATAAAAAACTATTTAAAAACTTTTTGACATAAAAGGGAGCACAAAATGGGGGTGGGCTAGTTGGAGAGAAATAGGGATCAAAATAAGGATATATTTTCATCCAGGACATATTAGGATATACTTGTGCTGATGGGAATAATCCAATTCACTGGTAATGCTAAGGAAAGACAGATTCTCCATAGGTGTCAAGTCCTCCTCCATGCAAGAGAATGTAGGATCCTATCCAAGAAAGGAGGTGCTGGCCACCAGTAGGTGAAGGGACAGCTCACCCCCGTAACTGGAGGGACAGAGGAGGGTTTCTGTGTGGGTGCAGCTGGGGAAGTAGGTTTGGTTGTGGGAGGATAAAGTAGCTCTGCTTTATGTTCTCAAATGAGAACCAAGGTCATCAACTGAGAGTGAGGAGCGGGAATTGGAAATTTGGGTGATGGGGAAGGCAGGTAATAAAATAGCTAGCCCGGAATGCGGGAGCATGAGTTGACTAGAGTAATGTGGGAGAATTGTGAAACACATGTGAGATTTATGGTTACAGATGAAATGATAACTATATCTTTATCCAGATTCATTAAACAGCTTGGGGATAAGAACAGAGAAGGCAGAGAGCTAGGTCCAACCAGCTATAAGGAATGACAGGTGAGTTTGATGAAAGAGAGCAGCAAAGGGTAGAGTTGTAAAAAAAAAAAAAAAAAAAAAGGATGATGGGCCATAAACTCTAAGCAGGTAAGGAGGAGAGGCAGAAAATGATAGAAATTCCACTTACTAGCATGTGGCACTTCTATGCCTTGTGCCAAGAGGAGAAAAGAAGTGTGCCCAACTTAACCAACAGTCAAGAGCTTACTCTGTGTGTCATACACTTTTAGATCACTTCTCAATTAATCTTTACAATGGGCCCATGAGGTCAGGGAGAATTAACTCCACCTGAGGCAGTGCAAACCTTTTGCCCAAAGACTCCTATCTCCAAGCCTAAGCCCCATTTTCCACCTTGAAAGCTGTCTTAGTGCCACAGGGAAGTGTCAACTGCAATTTATGGAGCACTGAAGGATAAACTTTTTGATTTCCAATCTTAGGGCAAATATTCAACTGCTTATTTTGTCATCATGAAGAGAATATAGAGAATTTACTTACACCTTTGATGGTTGAAATTCTTGTATGCCTTACAATTATCTATCGTGCTGAATGTGAGAGCAAACGAAGCAGCCACCTTAGGAGGCTGGGAACATGTAAATAGTATTTTTTAATGTTTCTAGGTCTCTGTGAAAATGTAACAAGTGGACTGAGATTTAGAGGATTAAATAATTCTTCTAAGTATACTGAACTAAAAAGTGGCAGAGCAAGGACCTTCAACCAGCTCTGAACAAGCTAGAGAGGTCCCAATTCCATAGGGTTTGTATTACATGCATTGCCTCCGATAGGCATGAGAAGCAGAAGCAGCGTAGGATAGAGGCTCCCTCACCAAGCCTGCAAATAATAGAGGTAAAGGGGGCTGAGGGATAGATTAGAGAAGGCATTGACCCTCTTGGGCATGAACTTAATATATAAACAAACTGAGCTAGAACTTGCTCTTTATGCATATAAGATTTCCAAATGCATATTTTTATTGTGAGTTTTTTGTCCTTTTATGACTTAAAAGTGTATCACATGACTTTTTTTCTGTACTCTGGTGAAAAATCCCTAGCAAATATAAAAGGAGCTCTGGGCCTTCTTCATGGATAAAGGATGGGTGAAGCTGGGGGACTCTTCTTGCGCTGCAGTGGCTAATTGAGTATTCAGCCCCAAAGCTGTGAGCATGACCATTAAGAGGCAAGGAGCTGGGCCTGAGGAAAAGAAAAATGGTGGGAGAGGGGTGTGGGGTTTGGATAGATGAGCCAGTTTAGGAATTAGAAAGATCTCTGATATTCCTGTAAGCAGGCAGCCTCATTCCCCCACATTGGTCAAAGGAGAGAACAAAGGCGACAGCACTGTACTGGTCAACATGACCTTCTAAGAGTATAATAAGAGTTTTTTTTTTTAAGAGCCATACATTACATACATCAAGAGTTATCTCAGGTTGCCTGGGGCTTTCTCAGTTTTAACACTGAAATTCTTGCATCCTAGAAAGGCCCTCCATCCTGAGCAAACAGAGTCGGTTGATCACCCTGTGATGCATACCAGATAAACAGAAACTGTACTTACTTCAAACACGCTTGCTTCTAGTCCCACACGTATGCACACCAGACCATACATTTCCCACATACATGTCAGGTCATAGATTTTTCCATTTTTGTATAGAAGATATGGCAACCCTGGTACATCCAGGGAACCCAGAAAATTTTCTCCCATTTCTGATTATCCAAAAAAGAATTAAGACCTTGATAATAGAAAATAGCTTACTACCTTATTCTCTTTCTTTGTGTTCTAAGAATTCTCTGCCTGCCAGAATATTTTGGAGCTCTCTTCTCTTGTTCTTGAAAGTGTAGTTTTTGACATAATGTAGATGGGGTACAAGTGTTGGCTAATTAAGTTTTGACACATCACCATATTCTGTGAGGTGGCTACAGCATGCTTCATGTAGGAGGGGAAAAAATTAGAAAGAGTATAATCAGGTTTGCATTACTTCTAACATAGGCACCCTGATGCCATCTGTTACCCTCAGCAGAGGATGCTTCAGGTTGGGAGCTAATGCTTTACTATGAACTCTGTGGATATGATTGCAGTTTTCTCTCCATTAGTGTGTGCCTGTCTCAGTGGGCAAAGAGGAACAGTCCAACATTACATTCCATATATAAACTGAGAACAGGAAGATTACCATCTACTATATGCAGGGCTGTGAAGGAGGAAAAGGAAGCAGCAGTGTGGTAAGAAATAGCTTATCAGATTATTACAATAAAGGATATAAGCAATATGAAGTTAAGTCACTTCCAATCAGCACCTGCAAACTCTCCTTTGAATAGCCAAGCCTTGGAGGAAATACAAAATTTCTCATATTCTAGTAGAGGGCTGCAAAGAAACTCACCCTTGAATCAGAAGGATAGATCACATGCTTCTTACACCACTAACTATCCTTTGCCATATTTATCACTTCTGATTTAATGTAGGTCTATATAATCATTTGGTCAATCTTAAGTTTCCCACTAGATGATAATGGTTGAGGATAAATATCATGTGTCTATATTAACTGTGCATCCCCAGAATTCAACACACAGCATGGCAACAAGAAGGCAGTTTTTATTTGTTGAATGAATGAGTCAATGAATGATGAGCAGCGTGTCCCTCTTCTGAGAGCCACGACACTTCATTATGTCTCCTTCGTGTTACTGATCCCATTGTTATACTTCTAGATTTCATTAACTGCTTCCCCACTATAAGCTACCCGAAGACAAGCATCACTGAATGCCTAACACTTTCATAGTTCTCTGCATGCAATCAATGAGTGTTGCATGAATGGCAGAGTAAAAGGTGGGATACAACTGGTATTCCTTTGATTTTGCTGAGAGTTGTAGTAAACTGAATTTACAGCAGACATTACACAGAACCTTCATCCATAAATAGCTTAGATAGCTGATATATTGATAGGCTTGTCTTTCCTGCCAAGAGGAATCAGGGCTCACAGATAAGCTGTTGTCATGGAAGAAAGCACTGAGTTAAGAGTTAAGATTGTGTTCTGTGTTCAGGTTTTTACTAGCTCATTGTGTGGCCTTGGCAGGTAACTATGCTCACTGTCCCTCATTTTCTGTAACATGGGCATTGATAATACCTGGTGTCCTAGTCTCTCAGGGCTCTTGTAAGGCACAAATGGGAAAAAAAAGATAAAATTAAATTTACTGAGAAAAGCATAAATCATCATGACACCTGAGGTGACTTATTTCTTTATATTATCACTCATCAGAGACATCTTTCTATTTCTGAGCAATCTATAACCATGTTTCTCTTTTGGTGAATTCTGCAATGGTGCCTCCAAGAGAGAATGGTAGGAAATACATTTTTACCTGATGAATAGCAAAATCTAACCTAGGTTTCCTCGAGGCCCCAAAAGATCCTTTGAGAAAAAACATTGCCTAGTCATCTCCAGAAAAGAAATTGCACATCGTCTGTTTATTTTAAATATATTTTCTTGTATTTTCCCATTGTAACAAGGGCTTATAAGAGAAAAATAAGATAGAAAAGAAGAAAGGAAAAACTACACATAGTTTTACCTTTAAGAACCAACAGCTATTAATACTATACTGTATTTCTTTCCAGGTTTTTCAGTAAGTTGTTTTCCCTTATAAAAGGTAAAATTTTATGTCTTGCTTTTTCCATTTCTCCACTTTATTTTAAACTTTTGGTAACATTATCTTGTACTAACTTTATAACTTAGCTTTGTAAGATTGTTGTGAGGACAAAATGAGAGGGTGAATCTGTTCCTAATGATTTCTAATGAGGAATCAATAAATGTTAGCTGCTGCTATCATCAACAACAACATTGTCATGATTATTAAAATTACCATGGTGTACCTAATGTTTTCTTTTGAGATGGAGTCTCACTCTGTCACCCAGACTAGAGCGCAGTGGTGCAATCTCAGCTCACTGCAACCTCCGCCTCCTGGGTTCAAGTGATTCTCATGCCTCAGCCTCCTGAGTAGCTGGGACTACAGGTGTGCACCACCACGCCCCGCTAATGTTTGTATTTTTAGTAGAAACAGGGTTTCACCATGTTGGCCAGGCTGGTCTCTAACTCCTGACTTCAGGTGATCTGTCCACCTCAGCCTCCCAAAGTGCTGGGAACTAATATTTTCTTTTATTAGACATGTAGTGTTTCTGAAGTTTAAATATTAGAAATAAAACCTACACTGCTAACTCCTTTTTTAATGAAATGCTTAAGGAATTATTTCACTGTTGCCTTGTCATAATCAAACCCTCTCAAAATGCAAGGAACATAGAAAATTGTAAAATTACATAACATTATAATTTTTCCCCCTTTAGCCTTCCTACACTGGTCTCACAAGTAATGTACATGAGTGATATAGCTAGGATATTAGGAACGCCTGTGAGAACTTATCAAGCTCCTGGTGCTCATATTCATAGCTCTGTTTGCCAGCATGTGTAACTTAGAGCATTTAACCTTTCAGTAGACTGTTGCCTTCTTGTCGTCATCACTAAATAGAAGAAATACTCAATAGAAGCTGACTCTAGCCTGGACCCTTTTGCACATACAGAACTATATCTAGATGATTTCTGCCTCCTAGATCCTGTCCTGCAGGACTAGAATGGGCCCATAGGAGAGGATTTGAAGGCCTGGACTAAAGAAGAAAGGGTATTCATAGAGGCAACATACCAGTGATTAAGCACAGGGGCTCTGGGTTCAAATCCGTTCTTTTATTTTTTAGCTGTGTGATCTTGAGTAAGTTACTTATCCTTTCAGAGATTCATTTGTTGACATATGTGATGGGGATAATAATAATAGAACTTCCCTCATTGGGAAGGATTGTGGGGACTTGTAGCCATATGTGAAGTGCTCAGCGCAGTGCCTGCTGAAGATATGCACCCAAGAAGTGTTAGCGCCTAGTGTTGTCATCATCAGTATCATTTATTTTCCTCTTCCTTCTCTTCCTCTTCCACGTCCTCCCTCTCAAAGTGACCTGAAGTAGGGTTTCTGAGACAGAACATCAATTATAATCAAGAGGAGGAGCTAAAATTATAGCCTGGAAAGTGGTACCAAGTGAAATTTTAGGGGTAAAATAAGGTGAATAAATAAGAACAGTAGTAAAAAATTATCTGCCATAGAGGATAAAGAGGAGGTTAGATTGGGGAAAGAAGTTTAGACCAAGTTTATGAAAAGTGTGGGAAGTTTACATCAAAGATGGTTTCATCTGGCTTTTCTTTGGCCCCTGCCCAAATGATCCACTATTCACTGAGGACTGTTCATTCTTGACTTAAAAATAGAAAGATGAGAGAGAGAGATCAGTCTTAGAATTGGCAAAATGCAAAGTATTACACCTAAACATAAGTAGACAGTGATATCATTGCATGATTCATATAAGTGAGGGCTAATTTTATCTTAGATTTATATTCTTTTTAGTTTCATGCATGATCCAGCCAGGTGTATCATATACAGCATATCATGGTATAATATAGAATATATATGAGCTGTTAAGTGGAGACATCTGACATGACAGGCTGAGACAGGAATATGAAACACTAGAGGAAAACTCACCAATAGTGTCTCATATTTTTTTTTATTTTTAGATAAGGAACATAAAATTTTTAGATAAGGAACATAAACTATAGTTTGAGTTTCTCTCTGTATGTTAGACCCATAGAGCCCATATATTTTTCAACCATATAGTAAGCCAATTTGATTTTAACTAGAGTCACTTAGAAAAAAAATACACTAAAAAATCCGTTGCCTTCCATTAAGTACAGACTTTTAAAATACTAAGCCAGGGCGCAGCAGCCCACACCTGTAATCCCAGCACTTTGGGAGGCCAAGGTGGGCGGATCACTTGAGGTCAGGGATTCAAGACCAGCCCAGTAAACATGGCGAAACCCTATCTGTATTAAGCAAAAATTAGCCGAGCGTGGTGGCCTGCTCTTGTGGTCCCAGCTACTCAGGAGGCTGAAACAGGAGAATCACTTGAACCCAGGAGACGGAGGTTGCAGTGAGCCAAGACTGCGGGCCACGACACTCCAACTTGAGTAATACAGTGAGATCCTGTTTTTTTTTTTTTTTTTTTTTTTTAAAGAACCCTTATTAAGCAGGTTCAAAATCAATTAAGATTCAAATAGATGGATAAAGTCCCCATCATAGTCAGAAGAAGGAAATCATATTTTGCTAAGAACACAGTCTAGGCTTGATTTCATGAGAATGATTTGCCATATGGGAATGTCAATACTTCCTCCTGTATACCTCCAGGAATCCATCCATTTCTCTGTGTACTTCCAACTGTATCCTAATCCAGATCATCCTCCCTTTCTGGGGCAACTTAATAATCTTCTCATTGATATGGTCCCCCATTATGTTCCAATTCATCTTCCATTCTCTTTATCCAGAGGTTTTGAAATTAGAATCTCATCACCTCTTACATTAGCACTGTTTAAAGCCTTTCAGAAATTTTTCAAGTGTTCATCTGATCTCAGAAGCTAAGCAGGGTCAGCCCTGGTTAGTACTTGGATGGGAGAACTTTTCCAAGTGTTTACGATAAAGACAAAATTCCTCACCATGACCTCAGAATAAACTCTCATTGAACCTTTTACTATTCCTTTGTAGCAGTTATGACCACTATAATTTTACCTTCACTTGTGTAATTATTTAAATTCTACCTGCCTTCTCCAGTGTACCACAAGCTCCATTGGGGGCAGAAACCACATAATTTTACCCAGCACACTACTTAGCAAATAGCAACTGTGAAAATGAAAATGTATTGAATAAATGAATGCCATTTTGCCCTCACTTGCCATTGAATCTGGGCAAGGGCCGCCAGAAGTAAATACTTATAATTAGGAACCTGGGTTCCTGATTTTTGCATTCTGAATTTTTCCTCTATTGCCAAACTACATGGCCACAAATTTGATGTTTTCTGTGACTTTTTCTGCTAGTGTGGAAAAATGGAGAGGACATGGCCTTGATTTAAACCTCAACTTTGTACTTAATAACTCTGAGACTTGAAGAAATTTCTGAACCTCTCACTCTTAGTCAATTTGGGGTACTATAACAAAGTGCCCTGGACCCAGTGGCTTATGAACAACAGCCACTGATTTCTCACAGTGCTGGAGGCTGGAAGTCCGAGATGAGGGTGCCAGCATGGTCAGGTTCTGGTGAGCGCCCTCTTTTGGGTTGCAGACTCCCAATTCCTTGTATCCTTACATGGCAGAAAGAGGACAAGAGAGCTCTCAGGGGTCTCTTTTATAGAGGCATTAATCCCATTTATAAAGGGATTTATCCTCATGGCCTAATTGCTCCCAAAGGCTCCACCTCCTAATACTGTCAAACTGAGGGTTAGAATTTCAACACGTGAATTCTAGGGGAACACAGACATTCAGTCCATTGCACACACCAAGTCACAATTTTGTCACCTGTATGAAGTAAGGAGGCTATGAAGATTAAATAAGATAATGCTAGTGAAGCACTTAACAAAATGCCTAGCAAATAATAAGCACCCATGAAAGGTGAAAGGGTAGCAATTATTTTTGTTATAGTATTACAATAGTTACTATCACTAATACTTCTGTTATTTTATTTTATTTTATTTTATTTTATTTATTTTGAGATGGAGTCTCACTCTGTCGCCCAGGCTGACATGCAGTGGCATGATCTCGGCTCACTGCAAGCTCCGCCTCCCGGGTTCACGCCATTCTCCTGCCTCAGCCTCCCGAGTAGCTGGGACTACAGGTGCCCGCCACCACGCCCAGCTAATTTTTTGTATTTTGTTTAGTAGAGATGGGGTTTCACTGTGTTAGCCAGGATGGTCTCGATCTCCTGACCTCATGATCCGCCCGCCTTGGCCTCCCAAAGTGCTGGGATTACAGGCATAAGCCACTGCACCTGGCCACTTCTGTTATTTTTAATTTTAATATTATTCTGTCCAGAACTTTGTGATCTGATTACAAAAGTTCTTATGACTAATAAAAGTATAAGCCCTTAAAGGATGACTTAAAGTGTTTTTCACCATAATAAAGGTGACAGTGCCATAAATGGTTCCCATAGTTTCAAGTATGTAGTAAATGTCTGGGAGGTGGGGCCTGGGTTAGGATTCCAAATTTTTGAAATGTTTCTACTTACTTAGATTTGGAAATACTCATCACATCAGTTTTATCCCCTCTTATGGTATAAACAAATATGGCTATTCTTAGTAACTAAAGGTGATGGAGGCAGGGGCAGGGGGTGATAGTATTTCCTTGTTAGGGTGATAATTGCTCACAGTTTATTCAACATTATTATTGAATTAGTATTGAAAAGGTAATTTCATGCTTCATGAAGTGGCAAATTTAATTCATATGCTAGGAAGGCAAAAGAACAAATATGACATTGACCTGGATAATTATGTCCCACCCTAAAACAAGGCAAGGTAAACCTTTCACATGACTTTGGAATGAATAACCTTTTCCTTACCATCTTCTTACTAAGTAAGGACAGGACATCATAATGGAAGTCCTTTTGTTGGAATTTATTGGCCTGATCTTTTTCTAAGTAACAAGTTGTTGCATTTTGTTTGTCCTGCTCAGGAACAGATTTGTCACTTGCTAACATGAAATGAATGAATTCCCCGTATTATGTATGAATGAGGTAGAAACAGTCTCTGCATCCCCAGATTGTCATCATACTCTTTATCCAGTCATGGCTTTGTTTTACAAAGAGCTTCAATCTTTGAGGGAGGAGTTTGTGAAAGTAAGCCTTGCTTCATCTCAAACTCCCTCACCAAGCATTCATTTCTTCAATCTTCACTTTGTACAAGTGGGTAGCAATTTTTTTTTAATGAGGCTGCTATGTTTCTGTCTGAGACTCACTGATGTTTTCTCAAAAAAAGAAGGAGTTAGTTCTTCTTTGAGACTAATCTGATAAGGGAGTGGTTAGTGTAAGAAGTAGCCTTACAAATTGATCATGGTGTTTTTTGTGGATAGAGTTGTTGAGGTCACTTGCATCAGTGCTTTACACGAAGCCCAAGGAGAAATTTTGGTTAGACCAGAGTACCTAGAAAAATGGTACCACTGGGGACTATGGCCACTGCTTTGTGAGGTTATTATGGTTTCTGGGATCATTATACTAGATATGTTTTCCTTCTTGCTTTGACCACTGGGATGTTCAGTACTGGATTTATGACTCAACTAGCCCTATTAAATCCCTGGATTTCTGTGAACGCATGTACCCCCAGTGTCCTCTTATTATCCTGACCTTATCTTGCTTTTACCATCATCAATTTGTCTATTTTTGTTAATTGTAAAAGTAATGTTACAAGTTCAAGTTTAAATACCATAGTATCAAGTTAAGTCCCCAAGGATCACTATCTAGGGAAGTTCATTGTTGACAATTCAGCATTGTGTATCCTTTTAGACATTTCCCTACACATAGTCAAATACCTAACATATGTACATATATACATACATACATGTGTATGTGTAAACAGGTGTGTGCGTGTGCACATGCTTTTCTTAGCAATATATGGACATTCTTCCATGGAAGTACATAAAGTTCTACTACGTTTTTTAAAAAATTGTTTAATATCCCATGGTATGGCAGGTCTTTATTTTGTGTAGCCATTCCATTGTCAAAATTGAAATCTTCAGTTTTTCTCTCTTCAAATAATCATACACTGAGCATCTTGCGGTATACATTCCTAGAAGTAGTCTACATGGAAGAATGTATATTTTTAAATTTCTAAGGAGTACTCCTAAATTACCTTGAGACTGAACCAATGTAATCACTAACCAATAAGGTATAAGAATGCTTGTCAGTTGAGGTCAGGAGTTTGAGAACAGCCTGGGCAACATGGCAAAACCTCATCTCCACTGAAAATACAAAAATTTGCTAGGTGTGGTGGCACTCACCTGTAATCCCAGCTACTCGGGAGGCCGAGGCACGAGAATTGCCTGAACCCAGGAGGCAGAGGTTGCAGTGAGCTGAGATCGTGCTACTGCACAGCAGCCTGGGTGACAAAGCGAGACTTTGTGTAAAAAAAAAAAAAGAATGCTTCTTTCTATACACCCAACTAAAATTGATATTAGAAGACTTTAAAAGTGTTTTCCAATCTGATGGACAAAAACTGTATCTTGTTTTAATTTCCATTTCTTTCATCACCAACGTGAACATTCGTTGCTATGTTTTAGACATTTCTATTTCTTCCTGGATGAGTTTCTAGTTTATATCATTTACTCATTTCTCAACTGACCTGTTAATTTTTTCTCCTTAATTTGTAGATTCTCTTTGTATGTTATTGGTGCTAAGCATTTATTAAATAGACTGTAAGAGTTTTTTCTCTTTCGTCTTTTAATCAGTTTGTGACGATCGCTACATAAAATGTTTAATTTTTTGCTCTCCAAACCTGATGTCCATTATGGCATTTATGTCTCAACTTCATATCCTATTATTTTTTTCTTATCTCTAAGGAGTCTGGATGGTCACTTTTGGCACTCTCTTTACCTAAAATGTTATGTACATGGGTGCTTAAAAATGTCCAAGAATTTTGATTTTCCTATTTTTTTTACTTTTCTATTATAACTTTGCTTTTAATATCCAACTTTATTGCAGAGAATGTGACTTGTAGGATATGAGTCTTTGTATATCTACTGAGATTATCTTTGTGGCCAACTGTATGATCAATTTTTGTAAACATTTTATAGGCATATAAAAGGAATGTACAGTCTCAGTATGTCTGGAACAAAATTCAATGTTTCCTATTCCTTAATTCCTTTCTTTCTTCCTTCCTTCTTCCTTCTTCCCTCCCTTCATTTCATCCTTACTTCCTTGCTTCAGCTTCTTCTCTCCCTTTTTCTCTCTCATTCTTTCTGAATTGTAAATTATGTTATTGAAATCCTTAATTTGATATCTACAAAATTTTTCACTCTCCCCATATATATTTTAATAAAATTATTCTTTTATTCTTTTTTCTTTTATGTATTCTCAGTATTAATATTCACAGCTATTATAACATTATAAGAACATATACTTTTAAAATCAATGTGAATTATGCTCTGTTTTGTATATAATGTTTTCTGTCTTGAGTTCTACTCTGATTCTAACTCCTAGGTTGTTGTACTGTCACTGGCTTAATCTTTGTCCTTTTTTTTTTTATTTTCAACTTCTTTGTGTGGTTTTGTCATAGGTATTCTTCCTTAAACAAATATAGTGGTGGTGTTTTGTGTATTAGTTTGTTTGTTGTTTTTCTCACCCCAGACTGAGAGTCCTTTAAATTAAAAAATTCAGACTAGTACCCCATCCCTGCCACACCACCACCACTGCCAGTGCAAGCACATGCACGAACACTGACACCCTACTGCCACTGGTACCTTTCTTTAGCCAACACGTGTACCCCATGATGCTGCTGCAGTTGCTGGCATGTGTGAGTGAGCACAGATCCCATGGCCACTGCCCCAACAAAACACTTTGGCTGGCACCCCCTATTGGAGTATTGTGGCTAGGGAATACCTCAGCTCTTCTTGTACAGCAGCTTTCTAACCTCAAGGGACCAGAGAACAAAGCTGGGGGCTGGGTACCAGGCACCCAGAGTTAGAGCATACAGCCCAGGAATACTAAGCTGAGCCTTTGCCCCCTAAAATATTCCAGAAATGAAGCCAGTTGACTGAACCCACGTCATACCACAATCAAACACCCACAGGCATCAAAGGAAAAAAAAAGCAATGAAATCCATCCAAAGGACAGTAACATCAAATATAAAAAGGAACATCAGCCCATACAGATAAAAAAGAACCAGGATAAGAACTCTGGCAAATCAAAAAGCCAAGATGTCTTCTTACCTCCAAACAACTGCACTGGTTCTCCAGCAATGGTTTTTAACCAGGCTGAAATGGCCGAAATGACAGACATAAAATTCAGAATATGGATAAGAATAAAGATCATTGAGATATAGGAGAAAGTTGAGATCCAATCTGAGGAATCTAAGGAATATAACAAAATGATTCAGGAGCTGAAAGACAAAATGAACATTTTAAGAAATAATCAAATTGACCTGATAGAGCTGAAAAATGACTTCAAGAATTTTATAATACAATTGCAAGTATTAACAGCAGAATTGACCAAGCTGAGGAAAGAATTGCAGAGCTCGAACACTGCTTTTCCAAAATAACTTAGACAAAAATAAAGAAAAAAATGAACAAAACCACCAAGGGATGTAGAATTACGTAAAGAAACAAAATCTGCTACTCACTGGCATCCCTGAAAGAAAGAGAGAGAAGGCAAGGAACTTGGAAAATATACTTGAAGATACAGTTCATGAAAATTTCTCCAACCTTGTTAGGCCAACATTCAAATTTGAGAAATACAGAGAACCTCTGTGAGATACTATACAAGATGACCATCCCCAAGACAAATAGTCATCTGATTCTCTAAGGTTGAAATGAAAGAAACAAATGTTAAAGTAAGCTAGAGAGAAGGGGCAGGTCACCTACAAAGAGGACCCCATCAGGCTAACAGTGGACCTGTCAGCAAAAACCCTAGGCCAGAAGAGATTGGGGGCCTATATTCAGCATTCTTAAAGACAAGAAATTCTAACCAAGAATTTGATATCCTGCCAAACTAAGCTTCATAAGCAAAGGAAACATAAGAGTCTTTTTAGACAAGTAAATGCTAAGGGAATTTGTTACTTCCAGACCTGTCTTATAAGAGGTCCTTAAGGGAATGCTAAATATGGAAAGGAAAGACCATTATGGGCCACCACAGAAACACACAAATATATAGACTATTGACACTATAAAGCAACTATACAATCAAGTCTGCATAACAACTAGCTAGTGACACAAAGCCAGGATTAAATCTACACATATCAAAATTGAATGTAAATGGGCTAAATGTCCCAATTAAAAGGCACAGAGTGGCAAGTTGGATAAAGAAGTAAAACCCAACTATATGCTATCTTCAAAGACCCATCTCACATGCAGCGACCCCCATAGGCTCAAAGTAAAGGAATGTAGAAAAATCTACCAAGCAAATGGAAAACAGAACAGGGTTTGCTATTAATTTCAGACAATATAGACTTTAAACCAACAACAATCAAAAAAGACAAAGAAGGGCATTATATAATGGCTAAGGGTTGAATTCAACAAGAAGACCTAACCTGAATATATATGCACCCAACACAGAAGCACCCAGATTCATAAAACAAGTTCTTAGAGACCTACAAAGAGACTTAGATTACCATACAACAATAGTAGGAGACTTTAACATGCCACTGACAGTATTAGACAGATTGTTGAGGCAGAAAACTAACAAATATGTTTGGGACCAGAGCTAGACACTTGACCAAATGGGCATAATAGAGACCTACAGACCACTCCACCCAAAAACAACAGCATATACGTTCTTCTCATCTACACATGGCACTCTAAAATCAACCACACAATTGGCCATAAAATATTATCATCAAATTTTAAAAAATATATATTACCAACCACACTCTCATACCCCAGTGCAATCAAATAAGAATCAATACTAAGAAGATTACATAAAACCATGCAATTACATGGAAGTTAAACAACCTGCTCCTGAATGAATGTCTTTTGTTAAACAACAAAATCCAGGTAAAAAATTCTTTGAAAATGTTCTTTGAACTAATGAGAACAAAGATATAACATACCAGAATCTCTGGAACACAGCTAAAGCAGTTCCAACTTAAGAAAAATATTCATAGTGCTAAATGCCCATATCTAAACTTTAGAAAGGTCTCAAATTAACAATCTAACATCTTAACTAGAGGAACAAGAAAAACAAGAGCCAGCCAACCCCAAAGCTAGCAGAAGACAAGAAAAAAACAAAATCAGAGCTAAACTAAATGAAATTAAGATGGGAAAACCATACAAAAGATAAATCCGGGAGGTTTTCTTGAAAGAACAAATCAAATTGACAGACTACTAGCTAGACTAATAAAGAAAAAAAAGAAAGAAGATCTAAATAAACACAACCAGAAAAGGCAAAGGGGACGTTACCACTGACCCCACAGAAATGTTTAAAAAAACCTCAGAGACTACTATGAATACCTCTATGCACACATACTATAAAACCTAGAAGAAATGGATAAATTTCTGGAAATGTACAATCTCCTAAGAATGAACCAGAAAGAAACTGAATACCTGAACAGACCAAGAATGAGTTCTGAAATTGAATCAATAATAAAAAGCCTACCAAACAGACAAAGCCCAGGACCAGATGAATTCACAGCCAAATTCTACCAGATGTGTTAAAGAGCTGGCACTATTCCTACTGAAACTTTTCCAAAAAGCTGAGGAGAAGGGATTTGTCTCTAACTCATTCTGCGAGGCAAGCATCATTCTGACCAAAAAAACAGGAAGAGACACAACAAAAAAGGAAAACCTCAGGCCACTCTCCTTGAAGAAAATAGATGCAAAAATCCTCTACAAAATACTGGCAAACCAAACCCAGCAGCACATCAAAAAACTAATTCATCATGATAAAGTAGGTTTTACCCCTGGGATGCAAGTTTGGTTCAACATAGGCAAATCAATAAATGTTGTTTATCATATAAGCAGAACTAAAAAACTACATGATCATCTCAATAGATTCAGAAAAGGCTTTCAATAAAATTCAACATCATTTTTAAAAAACCAACAAACTAGGCATTGAGAAAACATATCTTAAAATAATAAGAGCCATTTATGACAAACCCACAGCCGACATCATATTGAAAATGCAAAAGCTGGAAGAATTCCCCCTTGAGAAGCAGAACAAGACGAGGACGTCCAGCCTCACCACTTCTATTCAACATAGTACTGGAAGTCCCAGCTAGAGCAATCAGGCATGAGAAAGAAAGAAAAGACACCCAAATAGGAAGAGCATAAGTCAAACTATCTCTGTTTGCAGACAATATGATTCTATACCTAGAAAATCCCATAGACTTTGCCCAAAAGCTCCTAGATCTGATAAACAACTTCAGCAGAGTTTCATGATACAAAATCAATGTACAAAAATCAATAGCATTTCTGTACATCAGTAACATCCAAGCTGACAGTCAAATCTAGAACACGATCTTATTCACAATAGCCACAAAAAATAATAAAATACCTAGGAATACAGCTAACCAGGGAGGTAAAAGATCTCTACAATGAGAATTACAAAACACTTCTCAAGGAAATCAGAGATGACATAAACAAATGGAAACACATTATATGTTCACGTATAGATGAATCCATCTTGTTAAAATGGCCATACTGCCCAGAGCAATTTATAGATTCAATGCTACTCCTATCAAATTACCAATGACGTTCTTCCCAGAATTAGAAAAAACTATTTTAAAATTAATATGTAACCAATAAAGAGCCTGAATATCCAAAGTAATCATAACCAAAAAGAACAAAGCTGCAGGCATTACATTACCTGACTTCAAATTATACTACAAGGCTACAGTAACCAAAACAGCATGGTGCAAGTACAAAAACAGGCACACAGAACAATGGAACAGAATAGACAGCTCAAAATAAAGCTTCGTACCTACAGCCATCTGATCTCCTACAAAGCTGAGAAAAACAATGGAGAAAGGACTCTCTATTCAATAAATGGTGTTGGGATAACTGGCTAGCCATATGCTGAAGACTGAAACTGGGCCCCTCACTTATACCATATACAAAAATCAAATCAACTCAAGATGGATTAAAGACTTAAATGTAAAACCTAAAACCACAAAAATCCTAGAAGATAACCTACGAAATACCATTCTGGACATAGGCTCTGGCAAAAATTTCATGATGAAAACACTAAAAGTAATTGCAACAGCAACAAAATTGACAAGTCAGACATAATTAAACTAAAGGGCTTCTAAACAGCAAAAGAAACTATCAACAGAGTAAACAGAGAACCTACAGAATAGGAGAAAATATTTGCAAACTATGCATCTGACAAAGGTCTAATTCCCAGCATCTACAAGCAACTTAAACAAATTAAAAAAAAAAAAATTAAAAAGTGGGCAAAGGACATGGACAGACACTTTTCAAAAGAAGACATACACATGGCCAATAAGCATATGAAAAAATGCTCAGCATCACTAATCATTAGAGAAATGCAGATCAAAACCACAATGAGATACCACCTCATATCAGTCAGAATGGCTATTATTAAAAAGCCAAAAAGTAACAGATGCTGGGGAGGTTACAGAGAAAAGGGAATGCTTATACACTGCTGGTGGGAGTGTAAATTAGTTCAGCCACTGTGGAAACAGTTTGACAGTTTCTCAAAGAACTTAAAACAGAACTACCATTTGACCCAGCAATCCCATTGTTGGGTATATACCCAAAGATATATAAACTGTGCTGCCATAAAGACATATGCATGTGTATCTTCATCACAGCACTGTTCACAATAGCAAAGACATGGAATCAACCTAAATGTCCATCAACATTAGACTGGAGAAAGAAAATGTGGTACTTATACACCTTGGTTTGCAGCCATAAAAGGAATGAGATCATGTCCTTTGCAGTAACATGGATAGAGCTGAACTCATTATCCTCAGTAAACTAATGCAGGCATAGAAAATGAAATACCACATGTTTTCACTGATGAGTGACAGCTAAACATTGAGCACATGTGGACACAAAGAAGGGAACAACAGACACTGGGGCCTCCTTGAGGGTAGAGGGGGACAGGAAGGTGAGGACTGGAAAACTACCTACTGGGTACTGTGCTTATTACCTGGCTGATTAAATAATTTGTACACCCAACCCCCATGACATGCAATTTACCTATATACCAAACCTGCACATGTACCCCCGAACCCAATATAAAAGTTTAGAATAAATAAATAAAAATCCGTGCATTTTATTGTATGCAAATAATACCTTGATGAAGTTGATTTTTTTAAAAAAATAACATGGAACACTGCCTATTTCTACAATAGTTTAGAAAAATTCAACTGATAGTCATTCATTATATTGTCTCATATATTCTTATTTTATGTTTTTTATTCTTTAATTTCTTGTTTTTTATTTACAGTTTACCTCATAGTAGTTTGAAATTTTCGCCTTACATTTTTGTTCTGCTAGTGAACATCCTTAAACTTGCCAAAATCAGAAATTGTTTTCCTGTCCAAATAAAAATAAAGCAGTGTCTACAACAATCTCACTTAAACAAAATACAGGTTGTATCATTGGTATTTTATAACTTCCCTTTATTTCTTCCTTACTACCTCTTTGATATTGTTAAAAATGATCTTGAATTTTGGTTCCAGATTGTTAATTTTTTACTTTGTGCCTCTTCTGTTTTATGACTACCTACTTAACAATTCCATTAAATTTCACTGCCATATTTTCAACCATTACTTAGTATTAGCTATAAGTTTTACTGATATCATTGCCCATTTTATTGGTATGTTATGTATTTCTGTTTTTCAACTTTATCTTGCTGAAGTACAACCTGAAGTTTTTTGTTGTTGCTTTGTTTTCAGAAAAGGTTATGTGGGTGGTAAGCCTTCTATGTTCTTGTGTGTCTAAAAATGTCATTCCCCTCTACCCCATACTTTAATGATAGGACTTGAGCTTGAAAACATACTTCTTTAACTTTTTACAGGCATTGGTCTGTTGTTTTCCTGTTTTCTGTATTGTAAGTGAGAAGTTTGATGTAGCAAATAATGTAATTGTCTTCAGAAACCCATGTTTCTAAACTTGACATTTAATTCCATTTCTACCACTTACTAACTGTAGAACTGCATAACCTCAGGGATCCTCTTTTTCCATACCCGCATACAAGTAGATAAGAGTGTGGTATAGGGTCCTGGTATGGTGAAGATTAAAGTAAAATACTTAGCTCAAATAAATAATGGGCTCAGTGATGAGAATAATAATTCATTTATATCAAAAAATGTATTTTTTTATGGGAGCTTGTAAGATTTTTCTTTATCCTTAGGGATTCCAATTTTTTACAATTTTGCCATAAGGGACTCAGTTGACCTTTTCTTCTCTGAAAACTCAAGTCCCTTTCCAGCTTCAAGTCAGTCTTTCTATTATTTATTTGATTGCATCATACCCTCCATCTGTATCTCTTTCTTTCCTTGTGATTTCTCACTACAGAGTTATTGGGTCTATAGAGTCTGCTCTCTGTGTGTATTAGTTTCCTATTGCTGCTGTAACAAAGTACCACAAACTTAGTGACTAAAAACAACACAAATTCATTATTTTAATTTTTTAGAGGTCAGAATCTGAAATGGATTTCATTGGGCTAAAGTCAAGATGTCAATAGGGTGGCATTCCTTTGGAGGAATAAAATTACTTATTTACATTTATAAATCAGGATCTAAGAAAATAGAATTGGTTCCTGAAATGTAATTCTCCTTACATGAAAAAATTGTGTCTCCAACAATGGGTATAAATTCTTAAGACAGAAGTCCTGGCTCCTTTCAGGGATTGGGGCACTGGGAAATCTTTTCTTTAGGAGGTATGAGAATTTATCCTTTAGTAGCCCATTATGGTAATCAAAGTTACTTGGGAGTTCAGTGCTGCAAATTTTTGATGCTAGTGCCCACTCTGGAAACCTCTCATGGATGATTCACCGGTTTATTCAGGGAGCTATTCTTTCAGCTTTGCTTGGGCAACAAACGTGGTGTCAGCCTTTTGAATGGGACAGCTCTTTCAGGTCTCTTTATTCAGTCATCCCTCACCTTTCTCTGCCCCCTGATCTTGGAGTCCCCCAAAATTTTGCTGAGAAAGCCCCTTCTTTCTTCCATTTTGTGTTATGAATTATTTAGCTTTTTGATATCTCAGTCAATATGTTACTATCTGCCTTACAGCTTTCAGAAATTCCTCAGTATTCAGATCTGCCAAACACAAGCTCCCTATACTTTTCTAGTGATGTTATAATTTTGTCCTCTTTGTGAATATCTAATGTCATTTAATGGGATATGAGGTTGGAGACATGCATAGTCAACTATCTTGAATTCTAAATTTTTTATTGTTCTATTGCCATATATGTGTTTTTGTAAATTGTAACAAATATTTTTCAAAAATGTATACATCAATATATAGAGACAATAGATAAGTTGATAAAAATTTTGATCTATCGACCTCACAAATACAGGATTTCTGATTTTGTCTGAATAACCATGTTATTTACTGGGTCAATTGCTTGTTTGGCAAGCATATCTATGCCTAGGCTATGTTATTCACTGGAGTTACTTTTAAAAAATAAGCCTTTTAATTCTTCATGGTGTCTATTGTTTGTACAATTCAATTTTGCACTTTAGTTTCATTCTGAAAATTTAGCATATATTATAGATTATCAGTTTATCTCACTCAGCAGTTGGCTAGAGAAGTCTGAAGGTCAGAGAATTCATTTCCATGGACCTTAGCTTTTCCTATTTCTAAATTCTTTACCAGAAACTGGACTGTCTTTGGTAGTTTGACTACTTTTTATCCCCATAAACACTGAACACTGTATTTAAGTCAAAGAGACAAAATCCCTCTTCTATAGTCCAAGCATTAATTTTACAGTCATCACTCAAAGTACCCCAGTAGAAATGCTTCCCTCCCCATATCCCCTGCCATGGTTGCTGTGTTTCTGCATCTGGACAGATTGCCCTTTTCTATAACCCTGGCTTCGGGCTTAGAGCGTGGATTTTCCCAACATCCGTGCAGACAATTTCCACCCATGCAGAACCAACGTGGTTTTATGTTACTCTCAATCCTTCATGGTGACTTTATTTTCATTTTTTTATGAGGATATCACATATTTGTTTATGTATTTTGATTATAGTCTTTTTATCTGTAAGTTAGCCTATAACTTGATATTATGCAACTTATAAAAACAATAACAATAATATTGATGATGACAAGAATAATAAACATCACTTATTGAGCATAAAGTAGGTACCACGTGCTTTTATAAACTATGAATTTTAAGTGTTTTTAACTGGAAGTAATGAAAAATAAAGCCATAGTGTCTAATACAAGTAGTTTATTTTTGACACATAATGAGAAGTTTGAGGATTTGCAGCTGCTAGCGTTGGTCCAGTTGTTCAATGTTATTCATAATGAAGCCTCTAGTACTCACGTGGTCTTTTCCCCATTGTGCTAAAATGACTGCATCAACTCCAGCCATCATGCCCACCAGCAGGAAGAAAGGAATATAAAATGGAGGAACCTGTATCAGAAAAGTAAAAGTATCATTGAGACTATAGCTGATCCCACCTATGTCTGATTGGCCAGAATAGTAACACACCAGCTGCCTTAGCCGGAATTGGCTAGGGAGAATAAATTTGGAATGGAGGCTGGGCCAACTAACCCATATTGGCCATATGTTTGCCATAACAAGATTATCTCATTTTATACATTTCTGCCATTGTTATTCCTCTAAGGATATGGAAAGCCAGAGAATTTATGTGACTTATGCAAAATCACACCATTGGCAAGAGAAATGGCTGGACTTGAACCTATCTCTACCTTTCTCTGAATTCTCATTCTTTCCTTTTATTACACTATCTTCCAGGATTGTTTACAAAACAACAGTATACATAATTAAAGCAGAATTGAAGGAATAAATGAATTAATGGCTTCCTAACATTGTTGTTTATGCAGATGGCTCTATATAAGAGATAGTTCTGTTAAAGTCCTTACTGAGTCAGCTTTGAGAGATAAGTGGAAAAAGGCCAGGAACAACTAGCCTGGATTCAAATCCCAGTTCCACCACTTACTCATATAGGACCATGAATCCAGCACTTCATGTCTCTGCACCTTGAGTTCTCATCTTTCTCTTTGTAACTATTCTCTCCAAGTCCAGCTATGTATTACAGCCAAATTAATCATCAAGCAGTGTTTTATTCCCCTGCTCAAAAACCATAATAGTTCTATGGCGAATGCCATGAACTAGCGACACATAAGAGACTCATAGTTACCTTTTCCCTGAGCTTTCTTTGCCAAAGACTCAGAAAATAGAAAATACTCAATTTCTCAGCCCCCCATGTAGGTAGGGATGGCATGATACATTCCTCGCCAGTGAGATGTAGGTGACAGTCTTGGGGGAGGGGATTGGCCCTCCCTTTACCCTTAAACCTTCTTCCTGCTTATAGTGCAGACATGGGGCTGGAAGAGGAGCAGTCATATTCCCATCATGAGAGTGAAAGCTACCTGTGCAGAATGACAGGGTGGGGCGAAAGGAAAGAGCCTGAGTCTTCCATGGCCTCCTGAGACACCATACCAACCCTCACCTGCCTGCCTCCTGACTTCTTGTTCCATAGAATAAACCAACTGCTTCCTCATGTAAACCACTGTCTGTTATATTTTTCCATCAATTGCAGGTGGCTGCATTCTTACCTGATAACACTTTCCAAGTAAAATGTAAACCCCTGTACATGAATCTTGAAGATGCTCTAGAGTCTGGTCTCAACCTTCTTTCCAGACTTTTCTTCCATTACTTCCATTCACAAACTCTATTATTCATCCAAACCAAATCACTAACTATTACCACCTCTGTTTCAAGGCCAGGCTGAAGTCTGACTTCCCCATTCAGCAGGTCTTCCTTATGTTGCCTGACTGGTGCTATTTCTCATTCCTTAGAACTTCAGTCTTCTTTAATACTTAGCACTTTCTCTCTTGAATTATAGTTATTTGGGTATCTGTCTCATCTCTCCCTTTGTGCGTTAGTGAAAGCCTTATTATTCACTACCAACAACCCCACCCCAAACACACACACCACCTCAATCCCTACATGGCACCTTGCCTCGGTGGATCCTTAGTGTCTCCGTGGTAATGAATGTGTAGTAGTAGATGTGATTGTTTTGGGCTATTTCTTTTTGTTTTAAATACCACTGATAATCACTGGAATCTCTTATTTGTCTCTACTGCCTTTTGCATCTTTTTCAATCAAAATTATTTTCTTAGATCTGGAATTCCATCTTTCCTGAACTATTGTTGACCTACTTATAAAAACCTGGAAAGGAGGAGAAATGGCCTTGTTTGCAGTGCTTGGTTCATAAGACTCTTTCCGGGCTGTCTGCTGTGCACTGAGCAGAAACAAGTTTTTAATTCTCTCCTTGACAGGCAGGCAGACTGGTCTGTTCTCCTGGCATAACTGTCAACTAGCTCCAAATTCAGTAACCTCTGGATAAGTAGAATAAAGGCAGCTTTTGCTTTTATGAATTCAGTCCTCTACAGAGCCTAGCACAGTGCACTATACATACTAGTGACCCAATAAATATTTTTTATGGGTTTGAAACTATGGTTTGAGTCCAAATTTTCAAACAGGCTTACTTTGCTTTAATATACTGTTCACTCATTTTTTATTTATGTGTATTATTCATACCCTGACTACTTCTCAAAGAGATGTGTGGTAACTAAAAGCTACAGGTACACCATAACTATTAAATCATTCAAGCAAGGTTAAAAAGGCAAAAAAAAAACAAACAACAAAATAGCCCAGTAGTAGGGAGACCTAGGGTAGGGTCTTAAAGTTCAGTTCCTTTGTTCCTTCCAACAAAATTATGGGTTTGGTATTTTTTACAAATGAGGAGGCCAAGGATCAGAAATATTGAGCAAATGGCAACAGGTCTTAAACTCATGAATTTACGAACCCACAACTCAAGCCCAACATCTGCAGATGCCATGGTCTAAAGTCTTCACTCGGTTTCATGCTGTGATGGAATAAGATTCTACATAACCTGCCTACTCTATCCCCATGAATGAACCGAAACACAGACGAGAGAGATTATTAAGTAAAAATGCGTTACAACAACCAGAAGTTAACTGAAGTGTTCTATTCTGTGAAGTTCCTTGCAAAACACTAAGCCATTGGCACATTGATGGAATATCAGGAGAGAAGTGCCCCTAAAATTCATCCAGTGTTGCTACCCCCTTTTCTTCAACTGAAGAAAACTAAGTGAATTGAGCTGCCTAAGATAATCAATGTAAAGTGTTCATCGGTGCCAACCTACTTCCTCAGGACTGCTTGGAAGCTGGGAGACACCAACTCTTTTTCTGTCTAGAGATTGAGGTCAGAAAGTCTCAAAGTATGATGTCTTCAGTGGGTGTTCAGCTAATGAAAAAGCTTTCACAAATTCTTTGGCAAAAACATGTTTGGTCATGTGTTTTGTTACCTTTGATGGAAACCTTGTTTTCATACATGCAGGTGAAACTTCCATTTGAAATTTGTAGTTGAATGGTAAGTGATCCTACTATTGATCTGACAAAGATAGAAATGCTCCTATGGGTAGGAAAGTTTAATTATAATGTAGGCAAGCCCAGCAACTAGTCTCCAAAGGTGGCCCCCAATGAACCATGCTTTCCAGAGTCATGTCCTTGTGTGCTCAAGTACTTGTGCACTTGATTCTTTTTTATTTTATTTTGTTTGGTTTGGTTTGGTTTTATTTTATTTTATTTTTGAGACAGGGCCTCACTGTCATCTAGGCTGGAGCACAGTGGTGCAATCATGGTTCACTGCAGCCTCAACCTCCCAGGTTTGGGTGATCCTCCCACCTCAGCCTCCTGGGTAGCTGGGACTATGGGTGTGCACCACAACACCTAGCTAATTTTTTTGTATTATTTGTAGAGACAGGATTTCACCACATTGCCCAGGCTAGTGTTGAGCTCCTGGGCTCAAGCAATCTGCCTTCTCCAGCCTCCCAAAGTGTTAGGATGACATGCATGAGCCACCATACCTGCCCACCTGCTTGATTCTTGACTAACCCTGTATAAGCAACAGAATGTGGTAGAGGTGACACTGCATGACTTCCACATCTAGGTCATAAGAAGCCTTGCAATCTCCTCCTGGGTCTCTTGAAATGCCCACTTGTGGGACTCTCCCTCACAAAATTCAGCCACCATGCCCAAGAAGCCAAAGCCTAGAGAGGCCATGTGCTGTTATTCTGATTGGCGGCACCAGCTGAGCTCCCGGCCAACTTCTAAGAGCAACTGTCAGCCTTGAAAGTGAGCCATCTTAGACAGCCATCCCAGAGAACCTTCAAATAATGTATCTCCAGACTACAACCATATTAAAGACCCCCAAGTGAGAGTCACCCAGCTGATCCCAGTCAATCCATGAAGCCATGAGTTATAATAATAAATAACTATTTTAAGCCACTGAATTTTGAAGATGATTTGTTATGTAGCAATAGGGAATGAGAACAGCAGAACACACTACAAAGATTATTTTTCTCTCCAGTTTCCACAAAACTCAGTGGCAAAGCATTATCAGTATCTACCAAGATCTAGAAGATGGTCAAATTGGAATTTATTTAAACTCCTCTCCCATCCTACTAGAGATTATGTCATTTCCAACTAAGTTATTTATTTCATTCCTAAGCAAGAGACACAAGGGATAGAAGGATCTTGAAAGAGGAATGCAATTTTAAAATATCTATTGAGATAAGTATTTTGACATTTGAAGGAAGAAAAGACAATTTAGGATGCTTTAAGAGCTTTCCAATGTTTACCTTCAAATTATTTCATTCTCAGTTATACAAAGTAATCCTTATTCTACTATTTAGTTATCATTTTTATTTAGTTTGGAGAAATCTACAATGGCATGGTGTACCGCTTAAAAGATTTTAATATAAATGTTCAGTAAAAGATGATATTTGAAAGTAGCTTATTTTATCTTCCAAACTCTGAACCAAGCTAATTTTCTTCTATTTATGTATCTTTTCTTTTTTTCTATTTCTTTTTCCTTCCTTCTTTTGTTACTTCCTCTCTCCCTTCCTTCTTTCCTTTCTTCTCCCTTTTTTTTTTTTTAAATCAATACCACCTTCTGATTATCTCTTACTGGAGACAAGGAAAAGAAATCTAGAAGATGTCATATTTCAGGGACTTACCAAGTTTCAACTATCATGTGAAGTGATCACACACGTTTTTTTTGTTTTGTTTTGTTTTGTTTTTGTTTTTGTTTTTGTTTTTATTTTCTTGAGATGGAGTCTCACTCTGTCTCCCAGACTGGAGTGCAGTGGCGCAATCTCAGCTTACTGTAACCTCTGTCTCCTGGGTTCAAGCAATTCTTTGCCTCAGCCTCCTGAGTAGCTGGGATTACAGGCACCTGCCACCACACCCGGCTAATTTTTTTTCTTTTTCTTTTTTTTTTTGTATTTTTAGTAGAGAAGGGGTTTAGGGGTTTCACCATCTTGGCCAGGCTGGTCTTGAACTGCTGACCTCATGATCCACCTGCTTTGGCCTCCCAAAATGCTGGAATTACAAGCTAGCCTCCCAAAGTGCTGTGACCCACTGCGCCCAGCCAATACACACTTTTATTTTATTTTATCTTCACAATAAGCCAGCCAAGTGGTGACGTTGTTCCCATTGTGCAGATGCAGAAACTGAGGCTGAGGTAAATAACTTACCCAGATTCACTGAACCAAAAGTAATTGGCAGAGCAAGGATCCCAAACATGTTATTTGTTAGTCCAAAGACTTCGCTGTTCCCATCATATAACTCTGTATCTGAAGCCTACATTTAGTTCTGGGTTGCTGAAAAGTACACAGAATGGCTGCCCAGAGTTTCTACTCATCTCAGAGTCCCCACCTGCCTTCAGGTTTGATTGCTAACAAGCTGTCAAGAACTGCTGCTCTCCTCCATTCTGTGTTTCCACCTTGTGGGCCTGCTTGCCTCAGCCTACAGGCTTATTTCTGGGTGTCTATTTTTTTTTTATTATACTTTAAGTTTTAGGGTACATGTGCACGATGTGCAGGTTAGTTACATATGTATACATGTGCCATGCTGGTGTGCTGCACCCATTAACTCGTCATTTAGCATTAGGTATATCTCCTAATGCTATCCCTCCCCCTTCCGCCCACCCCACAACAGTCCCCAGAGTGTGATGTTCCCCTTCCTGTGCCCATGTGTTCTCATCGTTCACCATCACTGGCCATCAGAGAAATGCAAATCAAAACCACAATGAGATACCATCTCACACCAGTTAGAATGGCAATCATTAAAAAGTCAGGAAACAACAGGTGCTGGAGAGGATGTGGAGAAATAGGAACACTTTTACACTGTTGGTGGGACTGTAAACTAGTTCAACCATTGTGGAAGTCGGTGTGGCGATTCCTCAGGGATCTAGAACTAGAAATACCATTTGACCCAGCCATCCCATTACTGGGTATATACCCAAAGGACTATAAATCATGCTGCTAGAAAGACACATGCACACGTATGTTTATTGCGGCACTATTCACAATAGCAAAGAGTTGGAACCAACCCAAATGTCCAACAATAATAGACTGGATTAAGAAAATGTGGCACATATACACCATGAAATACTATGCAGCCATAAAAAAGATGAGTTCATGTCCTTTGTAGGGACATGGATGAGATTGGAAATCATCATTCTCAGTAAACTATCACAAGGACAAAAAACCAAACACCGCATGTTCTCACTCATAGGTGGGAATTGAACAATGGGTGTCTATTCTTTAAGAGCAGTTCTATTGGAGGGGGTATTTAAGAAGACCCTAACTTGAAGACAAATCTATACAAAGACTTGTGGGTTTTTTTTTTTCATTTTTTTTCTTTCCAGATTTTCAAGAATAAGATTGTATTAGCCAGAGTTCTCTACTGAAACAGATTTATAGGATATGTATATGAGGAGATTTATTATAGGAATTGGTTTACATTATTAGGGATGCCAAGAATTTTCATGATCTGCTATCTGCAAGCTGGAGAACCTGAAAAGCCAGTGGTGTGATTCAATCCCAAGTCCAAAGGCATGAGAATGGAGCAGGGTGCACCTGGGGAGCTGATGGCATAAGTCCAGGTTCTAGTTTGAAGGCCCAAGAACAAGAAGTACCAAAATCCCAGGGCGAGAGAAGATGGATATCCAAGCTCAAACAGAACAAATTCACTCTTCCTTTGCCTTTTTGTTCTATTTGAGCTTTCAACAGATTGGATAATTCTGGCCCATTCCGTGAGGACTATATTCTTTACTAGTTCTACTGATTCAAATGCTAATCTCTTCCAGAAACACCTACACAGACACCCAAAAATAATGTTTTACCCATTATCTGGGCATCTGTTAGTGCAGTCATGTTGACACATAAAATTAACCATCACAATGGCTGACCATGATAAATCATATACATGGATTTAGGGATGGATTTCCTTAATGTAGGAATCCTTAAATATTAGTATTCTCATATTTTCCTGGGAGCTTATTGCCAGTGCAAATTCTAGTACACTACTGCAAAGATCTGATTCCAGGGCATCTTAGATGAGACCCAGGAATTAGGTTTTTTAAAAGCAGTCAAGTTATTCTAACGGAATGACTCTAAGATTTTGTAGAACAATCTTTAAAGATAAGATCAATTGCACTTTTCAGTTACATTGTGGGAGGGAATTGTTACTCCAGGAAGTTTTTATAGTTGGAAGGTGCAGTTTTTATAGCCACTCTGTCTCATCTATATCTAAGACCACACTTCCACATTCACCCACAATGCTCAAAATACCTCTAAAAACAGCTCTAAGGGATGGTCTTTAGAAAACAATGCAGGTGGCTGTGGGAGGATTCTGCCCTTCACTTACTGGATGGGCATTAGCTATTAGACAGCTTAAGTCCAGTTTTTTGTCCTCCTGAATAGTCTATTTTGTGTGCTCCTATGCTAATCTCTCTGCACTCTCTGGCCATGGTTAAGGCCTTTCCTCGAAGGCATTTGTTTATAGTAACTTCCAAAATGCCTTAGTTAGAAACCTCATCTTTCCCACCTACTTATTGGCTAACTATGTAGTACATATATCCTGGGGCCCAGTGGCCAAAATTATATTTGCTGTTACTTCAAAGCTTAAGAAGGCAAATCTACCCTACTTCTTTCATTTGGTCAACAGGTGTTTAGCATGCAGCTATTACAGTCCAAGCACTGGACAGATGCTGGGGGTTGGACTGAAGGAAAAATGCAGAGATAAGGAAGGCATTGGCCCCTGTCTGAAAGATCTCCCAGTTGAATGGAGAAGATATGAGTTGTCATGATTCTACACCAATACATTCATGTGCTAAGATGATAAAATTTCTAATGAGAAGAAGAATAACTAACTGAAAGGGACCCAGAAAAAGAGGTTGTTAACTGTTCATATGGAAGGTTTCAGAGTGAGAACTGAGCTGGTCTTAGAAGAATGTGTAAGATTTTAACAAAGAAATATGTGTTGTAGAGGAAAAGAGGAGTAGATGGGGGTGAAGCCGAGACAAAGAGCAAATAAGGAGAGTTGTGAACGTGTTTGAGGAAGATCCAGGAGTTCCCCTTAGTAGAAACAGGAGATACTGAGGGAAGTGATGAAAGCTAAGAGTGAAAACTTCAGTGAGGACCAGTTTCTCTAACAGCATGAATGCTGTATCCATTGTTTGGACCTTCGTCCTCTTAGTCATGAGGAGCTAGCAGGGGGATTCAGTCATTCAACAAGTCTTTATGGGTTGCATCCCACCCAGGTATAGCAGTGAAAAAAAAAATCAGACAAAACTCTGTGCTTTCTTAGAGCTTGCATTCTTGTATAAAGATAAAGACAAAAAATGAAGTAAAAATATGTTGTATGTCATATGGTGCTAGGGGTTGAATTGTCTCTCCCAATAATATATGTTGAACCCCAAATCCCTGATACTTGTGAATGGGATTTCATTTGGAAATAGTCTGCAGATACAGTCAAACTAAGATGAGGTCATACTGGATTAGGGTGGGCACTAATTTCAATGACTGGTATCCTCATAGAGAAAGGGCATGTGAAGATACAAGAATACAGACAAATAAGGAAGAAAGCCAGGTGATGATGGAGGAAAGGGATTGGAATGATGTGTCTACGAACAAAGGAACTCCTAGGATTGCTGGTGACTATCATAAGCTAGGACAGAGGCACAGCACAGATTCTCCCTCAGAACCTCCAGAAAGAACCAACCATGCCAGCACCTTGATTTCACAGTTCATGGGGCAATACTTTTCTGTTGTGCTAAGCCTCCCAGTTTGCGCTAATTTGTAACACAGCACTAGGACACTAATCATTTTGTACTAAGTGCTACGAAGAAGAAGATGCTGAAAAGGTTCAGAAATACAGAGAGGGTGGGAGAAGCTGTGTGCTATTTTAAATACCATAGTCATGGAAAGCCTCAATGAGAATAGAACATAAAGTCAAAGACCTGGATGAGTTAAATTTGCAAGCCATTGGATGTTTGCAGGGGAGAATGGCCCAAGCAGGGAGAAGAGCAGGTGCAAAGATCCCAAGACAACCTGTTCTAGAGAAAGCTTGGAGGCTGGAGAGGCAGAGTGGAGGAGTAGAGGGCAATGAGGTGAGAGGGATTGCAAGGATTTTGCTTTCAATTTGAGTACAATGAGGAACTTATGTACGGCTGCAAGCAAAGTGGCCATCTGTTTTAGAGTTTTACAGCATCACTCTATGTTGGAAATTACTGAAGTTTCTCAAAGACTGAGTCCATGTGTCCAGTGAAAAGGCCATTGCAACAATCCAGGGAAAAGGTGGCTGTGTCTTGACCCAAGGAGGCAACAGAAGAGCTAGTGAGAACTATTCAGAATCTGGATATAATTTGAAGGTAGAGTCAACAAATTTTGCTGATAGGTTAAATATGGAATGCAAAGAAAAAAGAAGAGTCAAGGATGCCTACAAGGATTTCTCTTGAGCAACTGAAGGGATTGAAGTTATCCTTTATCATTTTGCAGAAAAATATGAGAAAAGCAGATTTGGGAGAGAATACCATGAGATGAGCCAGTTTTGAGTATGCTGAGTTTGACATATTTGTCAAACATCCAAGTGGGGACCCTAAATGGGAGGTAGAGTGTGTAAACCTAGAATCCTGAACAGGATTAAGCTAAAAGAAAAATTTTGAGATGTATTTAACATAGATGATATTTAAAGCCATGGCTAATGAAATCATGCTAGACAAAAGGCTTAAGGACTAAGCCCTGGAGCACCTAACATTAAGATGGGGAGGAGTTGAGGTGGAATCAGGAAGGGAAATTAAGATGGAGCTGCCAGGGGGGGAGCTGGGAAACTAGAAGATTGTGGTATCCTGGAAGACAAAAGAAGAAAGAGTCCTCAGGCAGAAGGAGCTGTTCATGGGTCAAGTATGGTAAAGACTGAAAATGACCACGGAGTCAACAACATGGAGGCCATTCATTAGTGGCCTTAACAAGAGCAGTAGAAGTGAGTGGGATGGGGGATCATTAGCATATATTCATGAGAAAATGGGAGGAAAGGATTTACAAATGAATATGGATAACTCTTGAGGACTTTTAATGTAAAAAGCTCAAAGAAACGGAGTAATAATAGCACAAGTGGGAAGAGTGATCAGGAGGGGATTTTTTTTTTAAGTTGGGAAGAATAGCAGAACATTGAGTATACACTGAGAAGTATGATCCAACAGAAAATGAAAAATTAGAAGAGAGAAAGAAAATTTATTGTATTATTTTTAAGTTGATTTGCATGTGTGTTTGTGTATGTGTGTGTATGTCCAAGTTTGTTAACCCTGTCAAAATAAAATCGAACCAAAGTTTACTCCAAAGTGCTAAGGAGTAAATGTGACTGACAGTAGTTATTTAGTTTCACTCCCATTACTTCCCCCCTTCCCAAAAGGAGATGACCCACCACTAATAGTTTAGTGTGAATTCTTCTAGACCTGCACTGTGCACGTAAAATCTATTGTATGAACAAAATTTTCCACCAGTACCTTACCAAAGATGTACCCAGGCAGGATTATATCTGTTGGGAGCACAACTTTTTTCAAGAGAGAAGTGCCAAACTATTACTCTATTCTGAGAAAGGAGAACAAATAGCAACTTCTGACATTTTAAAAAGAAAACCTTCCTGGACCTCTGTGTAGGCTCCCTAGAGAGGGAAGGAGGATGGCAAGGTTAGGTCTGTAAGCTGACAAATTCCAGTCTTGACTCGGTGCTCTGGCTGGCAGAGACCCGTGAAGTTGTTTGTGTAGGAACAAGAGAGCTGAGCACAGAGCCACACTCGCAGCTGAACTCAGCCCAAAAGCCATAGGGAGCATCACCCTATGAGTACCAACTACTTGACATCCTAAATCAGGCGGCATCATCACAGTCAAGTGTTACCATCATAGACTTGACTATGCCAGGTCAATGTAGTCAGGTGATACCTGGAGAAAGCCAGCCCCATTTAGTTCCATCTTTTGAGTCTGAAAGATGGATTGCCATCCTCCCCCAACACCCATACACACATACAATTTACAATTGACATTAATGAGGTGCTGAGGTTTTGGGACAATTCTGGGGATAGGCAATCTCAAGTGGGAGATCCTGGATTTCCTTGTACTAAGGCTTATGGGAATTCAAATGATCAACTGGGAAAAATGAAAAAGGATATGACGATATAACACGATAATATTATGAAACAGTTTTTCATCAATTGCTTATATTTTGTATATATAGATAGCTATCTTACATAAAATATTTTTATAAATACATATATGCTTAGCGAATACTGTACATGTTATATCATTTTGCAACTTTTCTTTCTTTTTAGCCAACAGTGTAACATACACATCTATTTTAAAGTCAGGCCCTGTAACTCTATTCTTTTCTTTTCTTTTTTTTTTTTTTGCCACTGCAAAGTTTTCCACAATATTCAACCATGGGCTATTGATGAACCATTAGCATTCCTCCACTTTTTTACTATTACAAATCATATCGCATCTAACATTTTGCACATGTGTCTTTATGCATGTGAGCAAGCATTCCAATAGGATATGTGCCTAGAAGTGAAATTGCCAAACCAAAAACTCACAAACTTGTAGTTTAGATGGGTTCTGCCTATTTGTCTTCTCCAAAGCTGTTTTCCTCTCATTAACAGTGAAAGATGCTCCATTCCTACCCACCTCCCACACAGCTTTGCCAAACCTGGATATTACCAGTCTTTATAATTTTTGACAACTTAATATGGGAAAAATGCCCTCTCATTATTGACTGAATTTGCGTCTCATTGTTAGTGAGGTTCATCACCTTTTCATATGTTTGCCTTTTGTATTTGTTTGTAAATTGCCTATACATATCCCTGTTCTTTTTTTCTATCAGATAGGCTGTCTTTTTCATATTGATTTTTATGTTTTTATACTTTATGAATACGAACCATTCTTATGTTTTAGGTGTTGCAATTTTTTTCTTTTTTATCATTTGTCTTTTGAATGTGTTTATAGTGACTTTTGCTGGTGTACAAAAGCTTCCATTTTTAAAATACAAAATACATGAATCTTTGTGAATCCTGGATTTCATCCTTTCTTGATAAAGCCTTCTGTAGCATAAGATTATAAAAACATTATGCTATTAATTTAATCACTATGGTTTTTTATATCTATAATCTATCTCAAAATTATTTTTAGTTCACTGTATGATAAAAAGATAAAACTTTTTTTTTTTTTTTTTTTTTTTTTTCCTTGAGACAGAGTCTCGCTCTGTCGCCCAGGCTGGAGTGCAGTGGCGCGATCTCGGCTCACTGCAAGCTCCGCCTCCCGGGTTCACGCCATTCTCCTGCCTCAGCGTCCCAAATAGCTGGGACCACCACCACGCCCGGCTAATTTTTTTTTAATTTTTAGTAGAGACAGGGTTTCACCGTGTTAGCCAGGATGGTCTTGATCTCCTGACCTCATGATCCGCCTGTCTCGGCCTCCCAAAGTGCTGAGATTACAGGCGTGAGCCACCGCACCCAGCCGATAAAACTTTTTTCTGATTACTCAATATATTAAATAAATTGTCTAATCACCACTAATTTGAAATACAACTAAATTTCTACATATATATGTAGAAATATGTTCTGTGCTCCCTCTTTTAGTTTCTTTCTTTCCCTATCAATGCACTATGAACATTGTTTTTTTTTTTTTCGTGCTTCCACATAGGTCTTTCATTACTTATTTTTTTTTATTACTGAAACTTACTGGATATGCCAATAAACAAGATTTCCTATAGGAGATTGGCAGAGAGTCAGCCGTTAAGTTGGGAAGGTATTAAAAATTGTGAGGTACAGTGAGCCCAACAGATCAGAAAATAATTGCGACTGAAAAGACATTTTGTGGCAGGGCACAATGTCTCACACCTATACTCCCAGCACTTTGGAAGGCTGAGGCAGGAGGATCGCTTGAGCCTAGGAGTTCAAGACAAGCCTGGGCAACATGGCGAGACACCATCTCTACAAAAAATACAAAAATTGACTGGGTGCATTGGCACATGCCATCCCATCTACTTGTTAGGCTGAGGAGAAAGGATCACATGAGCCCTGGAAATGGGGTTGCAGTGAGGCAAGATCATGCCACTGCACTCCAGCCTGGGTGACAGAACAAGACCCTGCCTCAAAAAAAAGAAAAAAAAGAAAAAAAAAAAACATTTTGTTGCTGACCGTTCCCAAGAGGAAGGGGCATGCCAATCTACTCAGTACCACACAGGGACATACCAGCGTTGTTCAGGAGGAATAAAGGTAGGAGGGAACTATGGGGAAGAGCCTTATTATGGTTTCTGCTGGAAGAGGCAAGGCAAGGAAAGCAGGGTTAGGATTGGCTCATTAGTTTCAGCAGGCTCTGGGGTGATTAGAGCAGGTGGTTAGTGGCCTGGAGTATGAGAGCCCTATAAAGAAGATAGTTGAGGTGTGGATTCTGGATTGGCCAGTTTGCATATGAAAGGCATGCTTAGAGGCAAGTTGTTCATTATGTCAAAGAATTGGCTAACCCTTGGAGGGGCACTTCCTCCTGAGTCACCTAGGCCCCAGATATCAAAGCATACAGAAAATAGAAGACATGATTAATACACCTTCACTCAAGGAGTGCCATTGGTCAGTGAAATTCACTCACGGACACATGTCACTTCCTTTTCTTTTTAGAAGAATTATCCTCTCTAATATAGATAAGAAGAATTTAATAGGGGACTTTTTTGCATTTCTTTTCTGCTCCTCATGCTCACAGTTTCTCCAGGATTCTGTTGGGAGCAATGACCTCTCTGCAGTGAGCTTTTCATTGGTCAGCTTTGGGACACTCTGTTCTCTGGTCTTCACTTCCAGCCAAGCCTATCTTACTTGCTCTGTATCATTCAGAAGTTTCTCAACGTTTCTATCTATTCCTGTTTTCTAGAGTTTTCGTTGATGTAGTTCTTTATTTTAGACCTTTTTGTTCATCTTAATAATATTGAGAAGTTTGGAGTTATCAAATAAGTGTGCTCAGCTCCACTGTCTTGAATGGGGATCCCATAGTAGATTTAATGAAGTAGAATAGAGAGAGAGTAGAATCTCTGGGTTAGATAGATAATCTTGGGAGCAGTAAGAAAGATGAGTAGAAGAAGAAAAGAATTAAAATAGGACATTTTAAAGGTTTATGCAGCTATTCGTAGTATTTGTCTCCCCAGTAATTCCAATTCTGGTAGTTTATCCTAAAGAAATAGAGCTACACATAAAAAAATTCACTGTAATACCATGTTCAGTGGACAATAATTAGAAACCACCTGAAATATATGACAGTAGATAAATGGCTACACAAGTGTGATAACCAACTGATAAGAAACTATTCAGTTGTTTAAGTTCCATTTTGAATAAATTGAATCATGGGGAAATTTTCATGTTATAATGGAAAATAAAAAGGAAAGTTACAAAGTTATATAGTATATGCTTTTATTTAAAAATGAGAACAATAATCTAAAATACCAAAAGTGATTGTTTTGAGATTTGGGAATTATAGAATTTTATTGTTATATTTGTTCATTTTATATATATATACACAAACACACATACACACACACACATATATATATATGAACATGAAAAAATTGAAAAAGAGTTCCTTGGAAGAGCACCCTGTTTATCCGTGAATGAATAGTTATAAGTTTGAAAAACATTTCTTTGGCTCATATTATGTATTAAAATCCTGGAAAATGTAGAAGATTCCTCAATACATGCAGTAATCTAACTGAGTAATTAAAACGAATACCTGGATCACGAAAGATAATGGATCAAAGATTTTTATAGGTGGAAGCCCAACTCACACAATTTGCAGATATGAACCCTGGTGCCTACAGAGTTGAGTTCTCTTCCTCAAGTCTGTCTGCCAGTTAGATCAGAGCCAGGGATACATTTCAATCTTGAACAATAATGTGAAAAATATCCTATGACAGATTGTGATTCTGCCAGGTAGGTAATATAAACTCTTCACATCTCGAAATAGCTGGGGTAATTGCAGGAGTTTTTATGCATCTTGCCAAGTTTCTTAGGGTCATACGTCCTACATTTCTACAACTAATGCAGGAGCTTCTGAACTTGTCTACTTATCAGAATTATATGGAGAACTTTAAAAAATATGTTAAGTCTTAGGCCTCAGTGTGGTTAAATCTTAGAACCAGAATTCCCAACTTTCTGTAGGTAATTCTGATGCACTATCAGCTTTGTGAATCATTGTGTTTTTTTCTTTCTTTCTTTCTTTTTTTTTTTTTTTTTTTTTTGAGACGGAGTCACACTCTGTCACCCAGGCTGGAGTGCACTGGTGTGATCCTGGCTCACCGTAACCTCCGCCTCCCGGGTTCAAGCAATTCTCCTGCCTCAGCCTCCCGAGTAGCTGGGACTACAGGCGTGTGCCACCATGCCTGGCTAATTTTTTGCATTTTTAGTAGAGTTGGGGTTTCACCGTGTTAGCCAGGATGGTCTCAATCTCCTGACCTTGTGATCCGCCCATCGCAGCCTCCGAAAGTGCTGGGATTACAGGTGTGAGTCACCATGCCCAGCCGAGAATCATTGTGTTTTTATACTTCTTTACCTCTCTTTATATTCTTAGGAAATGGACAAGCAGACAAAAAATGTGAAAAAGTTGCTGGTTAATGAAAGACCTTCTATACACTGACCTATAGAAGACAGGTTTTAAAATGACTTAGTAATACTAATTGTCATTTAGAGATGTTTGCGCCAACACAGTGATGCTACCTCCTTGAACCATTAGATGGTGTACCAGCACACCTGATGGTCAGGTGGTCAATGAAATGGGTACTTAACTTCATATCTTTGAATTTGATTTATTGCCAAGGTGCATTGAAGAAGCTACAGTAGTTCTGCTAATGCATTACAGAGAGTAAAAGCTGTGAGTTTATCAAAGAGAATCATCATGATGCGGGATGGTCAGGGAAGAGTAAATAGTTATAATAGTAGCAATCATTCACTCTGAACTTTGTTTGAGCCAAGAATTGTGCTAAATGCATTACTCACATTTGCCACATAAATGCTCACAATGAGTCTATCACATAGTAATTTGATTTAGTCAAAATAAGCTAGCAAACAATCTCAAAATACCAGTGGATTTAAACAAAGTTTTATTTCTCACACATACCTCATGTCCATTTGAGGTTTGGCAGGGTACTCTTTTCCATGTCATTTCTACTCAGCAACATTGGCTGATAACATCTCCACCATCTGGACTGTAGGTGGTTGCTAAAGCTTGGGGGAGGGAAGATGGAGCAGTGTGCAACAGCTCCTACACATGTCCACCATGAAGTGACCCACCCCACTTTCACTCTAGCCAAGCCAATTCACATAGTCACATGCAACCTAAAAGGAGCAGGAAATGAAACTTTCTCAAGTGAGGGCAATTTCAGAACTAGAAATATTAGTGAGCTGCATGCACTAATATCTGCCACAGTGTCATTCCTGATTTTAAAATCAAGGAACTCCCTAATTACAGAATGGCAAAAAATTTAAGAAACCTGCTAATATCAAGTACTGACAAAGATACAGAACAATTGGAGCTCTCAGGCATAGCTGGGGGGATGCAAAATGGTACAGATGCCCTGAAAAATAGCTTGGCAGCTTCATTTAAAGTGAAACATATACTACCATATGGACCAGGATCTTGCTTATGAGTTTTTACCTTAGAGCACTCAGTCTTCACTGAAGTCAATTTTGCCCCCCAACATTTGGTAATGTGAGGAGACATTTTGGTTTTCACAACTGGTTCAGAGGCTGTTACGGGTACCTAATGGATAGATCCAAGTATGCTGCCAAACATCCTGCAATGCACAGGGCATTCCCCACAACAAAGGGTTATTTCACTTTAAATTCAAGGTGGAGACATTTTGCTCTAAAGAAATAAAAACTGCCAGGTGCACTGACTCATGCTGTAATCCCAGCACTCTGAGAGGCCAAGGCAGGAGGATCACTTGAGCTTAGGAGTTTGAGACCAGCCTGGGCAACATAGAGATACCTCATCTCTACCAAAAAAGAAAAAAAAAAGATGAAAAAAAGTAGCTGGGTATGGTGGCAAGCAACTGTAGTCCCAGGTACTCAAGAGGCTGAGGTGAGAGGATTGCTTGAGCCTGAGAGGTCCAGGCTGCAGTGAGCTGAGATCATGCCGCTGTACTCCAGACTGGGCAACAGGGTGAGACCTTGTTCCAAAAAAAAAAAAAAAAAATGCAGAGAGAGAGAGAAGAAATAAAATTTTATCTTCATGTAAAACCTACATGTGAATGTTTATAGCTGCATTATCTATATCACTGAAAACTGGAGACAACTCTCATGTCTTTCCATAGTTAAACAGATAAACCATGGTCCCCCTTACAATGGGATACTACTCAGCAATAAAAAGAAATGAACTATTGATAAATGCAATAGCATATATGAATCTCAAAGGCATTGTGCTAAGTCAAGGAAACTGACTTCAAAAAGTTTTATATTATTCCATTTATAGAACATTCTGGAAAGAAGAAATAGGAATAGATAACAATCAGGGGTTTCCAGGAGTAAGAAGTGTCAGAGGGTGGTGAAGGGGAGGGGAGTTAAAAGAAACTGCTTGAGGGAAATGTTGGGGGTGTTGAAATTGTTCTGTATCCTGATTTTGGCAGTGGCTACAATAATCCACACGTACTAAAACTCATTTAACTATATACCCCCCCAAAAAAAAAACTTTAGTAATATAAATAACTTTTTAAGTTGAAAAAATTAAAAATAAGTAAAAACACAAAAGAACAGAGCTGAGAGACTTGTCTGTGTCCCAGAGATTGGGATGCAGAATAAAGAATAGAACCCAGATTAGAATGACTAAAGAGACAGCCTTCTTCCCCATTGCATGAAGCTGCCTCCACAAAAAGAAGGACTGTGAGCTATAAGCAGAGCTTAAATGACTTCTAAGTTCAAAAGTATTTGTCGTTCCATTGTGTTGACTCTTGAAAGTGTTAAGTGTGTCATGGTGACTTGGTAACCTTGTAATAATACCATGGTTCTCCATCAGTCTAGGAACACAGATCTAGATCCAGGTCAAAACTACATTTCTAGGCTGGGCACAGTGGGTCATACCCATAATCCCAGCACTTCGGAAGGCCAGTTTGGGAGGACTGATTGAACTCAGGAGTTCAAGACTAACTTAGGCAATATAATGAGTAGAAGCAGCTCTCCTGGTTCCTGGGAAATATAGGGAGACCCTATCTCTAAAAAACATTTAGAAATTAGCTGGGGGTGGTGGCTTACACCTGTAGTCCCAGCTACTCGGGAGGCTGAGGTGGGAGGATGGCTTGAGCCCAGGAGGTCAAGCCTGCAGTGAACCATGATCACACCACTCCAGCCTGGGCAACAAAGAAAGACCCTAAGAAAAAAAAAGAAAAGAAAAGAAAAAAAAAAAAAACCAGAAGAGAAACAACTACCTTCCTTACTCACTACCCCTCAGCCTACCCTGTACAGGATGCCCAAGGGTAAGCATGGAGACATGTCAACAGGAGGAAAGACCCAGTTTAAGTTGCAATAGCCTTGGGTAAAACATACTGTATATGAGTAATAGAAGCAGATGCTGAATTTAGTGTTAGAGTTATTTCAACTCATATCTACATTTTATTTTTCCAACCTTCATTTTGTAGTAATCTTGCAGTGGTTAATTCTAATAGTGGGCCATTGCTTGAGGTATCAGAAACAAAACCAGGAAGAGCTGAGTATCAATGTTTTCAGTACATTTTACATGTGTAACAAGGTTAATATAATAGACCACGTTAATAATGAGGTCACCTGGTGCTCTCTCATATGGCTTTCCTGGTGCATGTGGTCAGAGGCTATTCTAATCAGCTCTGCCCGCCTCCTGGCATTTTAATTACTGAAGCAATTACTATTGCCTGGGAAACAAATTTGAAAATGATTTAAATAAAAGAGCAAATAAAGGAGAGCTGGGTTTACAGTTTTTGTTTTTGTTTTTTTTTTAATAATTACTCCAAGAGTAGATGCTCAGATGAGAATTTTTTTCTAGTTTTTTGCTGATTGATTCGTTTTTTATTTTATTTTATTATTATTATACTTTAAGTTTTAGGGTACATGTGCACAATGTGCAGGTTAGTTACATATGTATACATGTGCCATGCTGGTGTGCTGCATCCATTAACTCATCATTTAGCATTAGGTATATTTCCTAAAGCTGTCCCTCCCCATTCCCCCTACCCCACAACAGTCCCCAGAGTGTGATGTTCCCCTTCCTGTGTCCATGTGTTCTCATTGTTCAATTCCCACCTATGAGTGAGAACATGCAGTGTTTGGTTTTTTTGACCTCGCGATAGTTTACTGAGAATGATGATTTCCAATTTCATCCATGTCCCTACAAAGGACATGAACTCATCATTTTTTATGGCTGCATAGTATTTCATGGTGTATATGTGCCACATTTTCTTAATCCAGTCTATCATTGTTGGACATTTGGGTTGGTTCCAACTCTTTGCTATTGTGAATAGTGCCGCAATAAACATACGTGTGCATGTGTCTTTCTAGCAGCATGATTTATAGTCCTTTGGGTATATACCCAGTAATGGGATGGCTGGGTCAAATGGTATTTCTAGTTCTAGATCCCTGAGGAATCGCCACACCGACTTCCACAATGGTTGAACTAGTTTACAGTCCCACCAACAGTGTAAAAGTGTTCCTATTTCTCCACATCCTCTCCAGCACCTGTTGTTTCCTGACTTTTTAATGATTGCCATTCTAACTGGTGTGAGATGGTATCTCATTGTGGTTTTGATTTGCATTTCTCTGATGGCCAGAGACGGTGAGCATTTTTTCATGTGTTTTTTGGCTGCAAAAATGTCTTCTTTTGAGAAGTGTCTGTTCATATCCTTTGCCCACTTTTTGATGGGGTTGTTTGTATTTTTCTTGTAAATTTGTTGGAGTTCTTTGTAGATTCTGGATATTAGCCTTTTGTCAGACGAGTAGGTTGCAAAATTTTTCTCCCATTTTGTAGGTTGCCTGTTCACTCTGATGGTAGTTTCTTTTGCTGTGCAGAAGCTCTTTAGTTTAATTAGATCCCATTTGTCAATTTTGGCTTTTGTTGCCATTGCTTTTGGTATTTTAGACATGAAGTCCTTGCCCATGCCTATGTCCTGAATGGTAATGCCTAGGTTTTCTTCTAGGGTTTTTATGGTTTTAGGTCTAACGTTTAAGTCTTTAATCCATCTTGAATTAATTTTCATATAAGGTGTAAGGAAGGGATCCATTTTCAGCTTTCTACATATGGCTAGCCAGTTTTCCCAGCACTATTTATTAAATAGGGAATCCTTTCCCCATTGCTTGTTTTTCTCAGGTTTGTCAAAGATCAGATAGTTGTAGTATGCGGCGTTATTTCTGAGGGCTCTGTTCTGTTCCATTGATCTATCTCTCTGTTTTGGTACAAGTACCATGCTGTTTTGGTGACTGTAGCCTTGTAGTATAGTTTGAAGTCAGGTAGCGTGATGCCTCCAGCTTTGTTCTTTTGGCTTAGGATTGACTTGGCGATGCGGGCTCTTTTTTGGTTCCATATGAACTTTAAAGTAGTTTTTTCCAATTCTGTGAAGAAAGCCATTGGTAGCTTGATGGGGATGGCATTGAATCTATAAATTACCTTGGGCAGTATGGCCATTTTCATGATATTGATTTTTCCTACCCATGAGCATGGAATGTTCTTCCATTTCTTTGTATCCTCTTTTATTTCATTGAGCAGTGGTTTGTAGTTCTTCTTGAAGAGGTCCTTCACATCCCTTGTAAGTTGGATTCCTAGGTATTTCATTCTCTTTGAAGCAATTGTGAATGGGAGTTCACTCATGATTTGGCTCTCTGTTTGTCTGTTATTGGTGTATAAGAATGCTTGTGTTTTTTTTGTACATTGATTTTGTATCCTGAGACTTTGCTGAAGTTGCTTATCAGCTTAAGGAGATTTTGGGCTGAGATGATGGGGTTTTCTAGATATACAATAATGTCATCTGCAAACAGGGACAATTTGACTTCCTTTTTTCCTAATTGAATACCCTTTATTTCCTTCTTCTGCCTAATTGCCCTGGCCAGAACTTCCAACACTATGTTGAATAGGAGTGGTGAGAGAGGGCATCCCTGTCTTGTGCCCGTTTTCAAGGGGAGTGCTTCCAGTTTTTGCTCATTCAGTATGATATTGGCTGTGGGTTTGTCATAGATAGCTCTTATTATTTTCAGATACATCCCATCAATACCTAATTTATTGAGAGTTTTTAGCATGAAGGGTTGTTGAATTTTGTCAAAGGCCTTTTCTGCATCTATTGAGATAATCATGTGGTTTTTGTCTTTGGTTCTGTTTATGTGCTGGATTACATTTATTTATTTGCATATATTGAACCAGCCTTGCATCCCAGGGATGAAGCCCACTTGATCATGGTGGATAAGCTTTTTGATGTGCTGCTGGATTTGGTTTGCCAGTATTTTATTGAGGATTTTTGCATCAATGTTCATCAAGGATATTGGTCTAAAATTCTCTTTTTTGGTTGTGTCTCTGCCCAGCTTTGGTATCAGGATGATGCTGGCCTCATAAAATGAGTTAGGGAGGATTCCCTCTTTTTCTATTGATTCGAATAGTTTCAGAAGGAATGGTACCAGTTCCTCCTTGTACCTCTGGTAGAATTTGGCTGTGACTCCATCTGGTTCTGGACTCTTTTTGGTTGGTAAGCTATTGATTATTGCCACAATTTCAGAGCCTGTTATTGGTCTATTCAGAGGGTCAACTTCTTCCTGGTTTAGTCTTGGGAGGGTGTATGCGTCGAGGAATTTATCCATTTCTTCTAGATTTTCTAGTTGATTTGTGTAGAGGTGTTTGTAGTATTCTCTGATGGTAGTTTGTATTTCTGTGGGATCGGTGGTGATATCCCCTTGATCATTTTTTATTGCGTCTATTTGATTCTTCTCTCTTTTCTTCTTTATTAGTCTTGCTAGCGGTCTGTCAATTTTGTTCATCCTTTCAAAAAACCAGCTCCTGGATTCATTAATTTTTGAAGGGTTTTTTTGTGTCTCTATTTCCTTCAGTTCTGCTCTGATTTTAGTTATTTCTTGCCTTCTGCTAGCTTTTGAATGTGTTTGGTCTTGCTTTTCTAGTTCTTTTAGTTGTGATGTTAGGGTGTCAATTTTGGATCTTTCCTGCTTTCTCTTGTGGGCATTTAGTGCTATAAATTTCCCTGTACACACTGCTTTGAATGTGTCCCAGAGATTCTGGTATGTTGTGTCTTTGTTCTCATTGGTTTCAAAGAACATCTTTATTTCTGCCTTCATTTCATTATGTACCTAGTAGTCATTCAGGAGCAGGATGTTCAGTTTCCATGTAGTTGAGCGGTTTTGAGTGAGTTTCTTAATCCTGAGTTCTAGTTTGATTGCACTGTGGTCTGAGAGACAGTTTGTTATAATTTCTGATCTTTTACATTTGCTGAGGAGAACTTTACTTCCAAGTATGTGGTCAATTTTGGAATAGGTGTGGTGTGGTGCTGAAAAAAATGTATATTCTGTTGATTTGGGGTGGAGAGTTCTGTAGATGTCTATTAGGTCCGCTTGGTGCAGAGCTGAGTTCAATTCCTGGGTGTCCTTGTTAACTTTCTGTCTCGTTGATCTGTCTAATGTTGACAGTGGGGTGTTGAAGTCTCCCATTATTATTGTGTGGGAGTCTAAGTCTCCTTGTAGGTCACTCAGGACTTGCTTTATGAATCTGGGTGCTCCTGTATTGGGTGCATATATATTTAGCATAGTTAGCTCTTCTTGTTGAATTGATCCCTTTACCATTATGTAATGGCCTTCTTTGTCTCTTTTGATCTTTGTTGGTTTAAAGTCTGTTTTATCAGAGACTAGGATTGCAACCCCTGCCTTTTTTTGTTTTCCATTTGCTTGATAGATCTTCCTCCATCCTTTGATTTTGAGCCTATGTGTGTCTCTGCACGTGAGATGGGTTTCCTGAATACAGCTGTATTCAGGAGAATTTTTTAATGGAATTAACAAGATGATATTAGAGGTTGTTCACAACCTCCACTAAGAATGGGCATAAATGAACCCAAACCTGATTCTTAACTCTCAAGGAAAATATACCACATAGTCCTGGCCATGAAAGCCACAGTCTTGTAATATTGTTTGGTATCCTTCAAGTATTTATATGTATAAAAATGGACTTAGAGCATTGGTCTGGATTCTTCAGGAAGCAAATATATACATTTCCCCTATACTCTACACAGAAAGTTCATAAAACAAATCATGCTGATTACAAGCCATAGTTAACTGGGTCTTTTTCTTTCATCGACAAAGGAGGGTTGACAAGTCTGGGAAGAAAAGGAACTCAAATTTATTAAGAACACACAATAGAAGCCAGGCACAATAGTAGTGTTGCAGGTCTGGTGCATTATCCTATATGCCTGTGTAATCCTCCCAAACACTGCTTATCAATCAGGGTCTAGTTGCAGAACACAAACACATTTTTGGTCGTTTTAGGCAGTGCACTGTGTATTTACATCATTGAGAAGGCTGAAGAAAAACACTAGGCTGGACACTCAGAGTGACTTCCAGAACAACACTGTGGAAACCAGGAGAGCTGCTTCTACTGCCACAGTCAAAAGGAGCGAACCAAAGGCCCACCCCAGCCAGCACAATTGCCTCTCAGCACCCCCATGGCCAGTCATGGACACTAGAATTGTGCTGCAGTGAAGCCCAACATCTCCACAGCCATGCCTGCCAATAAAGAAAGCCAAAAAGCAAAAAAATGGCCTCTCTCTTGCATCTACATTTCAAACAATTATGTTGTATTGTTGGAACCTAATTCGCTTATGAATACTAGCTCCAAGGGAGTGTGGGAAATGTATTTTTTGCCTCCTAGGTCCTGTAATACTGAGATCAGGATGATAGAACGATTGCTGAGTGCCAACTACCTAATGTGCTGCACTCTGTGAAGGAGTTTATGTTTTTCCAATTCTTTATAGGAAAAATACCGAGGCTCAGAGAAGTGAAATAAGTTTAACAACATAGTACAAACTGAAAAGTAGCAGTGCCAGCATTTGAACCTAGTTGTCTATCCTCATTGTCATCATTTATTGGGTATTTACTCTGTTCTGTACATCGTTCTAAGTACCTTCAAATATTATTTTATTTAATCTTTAACTCTGTTACATAGGTATTATGGTCCCCACTTTGCAGGTGAGGGAAAAAAAACAATGCAGAGACTTAAATAACTTCCCTCAAATCCCACAGTTAGTAAAGATTAGAGCCAGCATGCTTAGAAACTAAACTCCAGCACTTCTCTTCTTCTCCTACAGCACATTGAACTCTTGACAGTGGGTGTTTGATCAGCACCATTGTTGATATATATCTCTCAACACTCCCTGAGACACCAACATTCCATGCATATGGAGTAAGATGGTAATCCTCTGAAAGCCACTTAGCTGCTTTTGGCTAACTGGTGTGGAAAGTTTGAGGGCTATTTTGAGTTAAATACTTGGTGCAGTACTGGCAAGAATCTAACAATAAGTTCCCTGGAAATAAGAGTCCTAATTTGTAGCCTTTACCAGTCTCTGTGATATAAATACTCCAACCATGGCCAATTTCAAGCTACCAATATGGTATTAACCAGTTTGCAAAATTCCTGAAAATTTAACAATTGGCTCTTGCAAGCTAGTATGAGCCAGCTCCAGACAGCTCTGTAAATGGTCTCTATTTGTTCAGGACCTAGGATACCCTTGCAAGGAAACTTGAATGCTTTCTACATTTGGAGTTCTGATATGTATTGAGATGTCTAAACACTGGAAATCTCTTGACAGAAAGCAGATAGCAGAGAGATGCAAAGAGGTCTCTGAAGGGGGAAGAACACCGTAGGTTTGTCATAAATCTGGTGGGATGGGGCTGATAATTTCTGAAGAAACAATGGTTTAGGGTGCTACTCTTGAACTTGCTTGGTCTCTGGCCCCTCTGTCAACTATCAGCCCTAGGAAGGAGAGACAAACTTTTAGTGATTCAAGACACTTTGCTGGGAGAGGCCCTTATCACAGGTAGGTGAGTAATAAAGCTGAAAAAACACTATGACTAAGGTTCCAAGTCACTCTGTGGAATAACCCCTATTCTTTGTGCTATCAAAAGGAGGGAAAGGTATTTCCATTCTAGCCAGAGACTTATGGGAGCACAGGCACTGCAGAAATTCTCCATAGAAAAGACCAAGTGTAGCCACTGCCTTTCTGCTCTGTCTTTAATGTGCTGTTTCTTACCTGGGTATGCTTTTCCCATTTCTTTACCAATAAAAAAAATCCTATTCCTCAGTCAAAATTCAAATGCCATCTTTTACAGGACACTGGGACCCTTTCCCAAAATCTCTACAGTTGGGATTAGTAATTCTTTCCTTTGGTTATATTATCTTTTAAGGTACATGTTTCATTCTTGTTGGCATTTGCATTAATTGCCTACACATGAGTCTCTGAAGGTACATGATGAACTCTCTCAGGGTAGTGGTGGTAACTCATTTGTGTCTGTGGTTCTGTCCCTCTGGTACATAGAAAAGGGCTATCACATACACGTGCTCAGTAAGTAATGCTGACATTGCTTATATAGCAAGCAGAGAAGAAACCAGTATTAAGGTGCACTCAAAAAAAAAAAAAAAAGGTTAAAGAAGAAGGAAGGGCTGGCATGGTGGCTCACACCTGTAATCCCAGCACTTTGGGAGGCTGAGGCAGGTGGATCACCTGAGGTCAGGAGTTCAAGACCAGGCTGACCAACATGGCGAAACCCCTTTTCAACTAAAAATACAAAAATTACCCAGGTGTGGCTGGGCGCGATGGCTCACATCTGTAATCCCAACACTTTGGGAGGCCGAGGCGGGTGGATCACCTGAGGTCAGGAGTTCGTGACCAGCCTGGCCAACATGGTGAAACCCCGTCTCTACTAAAAAAAAAAAAAAAAAAAAAAAAAATTATGTGTGGTGGCGGGCACCTGTAATCCCAGCTACTTGGGAGGCTGAGGCATGAGAATCGCTTGAACCTGGGAGGCAGAGGTTGCAGTGAGCTGAGATCATGCCATTGCACTCCAGCCTGGGCAACAAGAGCAAAACTCCATCTTAAATAAATAAATAAATAAATAAATAAATAAATAAATAAATAGATAAGCAAGCCAGGCATGGTTCGGCACACCTGTAGTCCCAGTTACTCAGGAGGCTGAGAAGGAGAATTGCTTGAACCCAGGAGGCAGAGGTTGCAGTGAGCCAAGATCATGCCACTCCACTCCACCCTGAGTGACAGAGCAAGACTCTGTCTCAAAAAAAAAAAAAAAAAAAAAAGGAAGTAAAGTAGGAAGAAAGTAAAGAAGGAAGGAGGGAGGGGTGGAAAAAGAGAAGAAATCTCTACCATTCAATGTTTTGTCTGAAGGGTGAGGATACATTTTCCCCCATGATCTGATATTAAAAACATGTTCTTAGAGGAAAGCAAAGAATCTCTTTAGAACATCTTAGAGCTAGCTGCCTGAGTCATGGCATAAGAATAATCCCCCCACCCCCTGTATTTCTTATTTGTGATTCATCCTGTCTAGGGATACACATGTTCCCCACAAGAAGTGTTCACCAGTGAGATTATCCTTGGCAAAGCCATTGATCAGAGGGCAAAGGATTGTTTCAGTCCCTGTGCCAATGCTTCCTTGATGGCGATTGCTTCCACGAAGCAAACACCTTAATCACTTTGTTTTCTCTAGCATGTCAATAAGTGCTCATATATAATAAATGTGTGCTTACAGCATATATAATATATATGGATGTATGTGGTGTTTTGTATTCCATGCCTGAAAGAACAGTTGATTTATTTCATAGCTTTTATGGACTGTTTTATTATTCTCAACAACATCACATCCATTCTCTTTGCATGCATATTTTATAGCACCTTGATGGACTTATTTGATTTGACCCAGTGTTTTGATGACAGCACAGCCATAGGAGGTTCACATTAGCTTACACAAATCATTTGCTCAAGTCACTTTAGAGTGTGATCCTGCCCTCAGGTGATTTGTGGACTGCCAGCTCTTTCATGATGGGCAAAATAGCATAGCATGCCCTATAAAGCTATGGCTCAGGAAAAGCTCTTGGTGATTCTTGGATCAACAGGGCAATCTCCTAGGAGGGGCTGCTAACTGTATAAGTATAGTCAGTCATTGACAGAATTCTATCACTTGCTTTGATTCAATGTGATTCTTCTGGCTGTCAACATCCTTATAAGGAGAGGCTAAGACAGAGTATCATAACTGTATGTCAGATTCTTGAATCCTAAAAGTTCATGCAGCAAGAGATTGGTCTTAGTAAATACTAATTAAAGAGTGGTTTGGGCAGGAAGGTCTGAGGATTGGCTGTGATGACTCGGACAAGCACTAAAACTTGAGAAGCCCTGCTTTAAGAAGCTCATGATATTGCCAGGGATGTTAACATGGGTTCTAATAGACATCTTTATACAGTGCTTTAGGAGCACAAAGAATGTAGTAAGAAACACCGTTTTGGGTAGTTGAGGACAGTCTTCCCAAAAATTGACATTCAGACATTTTCTCATCCTTTGATTTTTTTCCTACTCTGGCAGACAAACTGCTTTTTTATATTACTATTTTTTGTAGAGACAGAGGGTTTGCTCTATTGCCCAGGCTAGTCTCAAGCTCTTGAACTCAAGTGATCCTCTCCCCTCAGCCTCCCAAAGTTCTGGGATCACAAGCATGAACCACTATACCCAGCCTAAATGGCTTTCACTCCGTGCCTCATTCTGAGTCAAAATGGCTCTGTCCAGGGTTCTGAAACCTGCCTCCTAAATGTCCTTCATGTGAAATCAGTTCAAGGATCTGACAGCGAGTCTCCTGTTAAGTTTACTGCTGTGTTTTATATTGTTTCCTGGTGATCCCATATTAAACAGACCTGGGAGGCCTCAGGAGTAAACTTTCACATCAGGAAACTGAGTCTGGAAGAGGCCTAGCAACTCAGCCCCCAGCACAAAGTGAGTTGATGGCAGGACCAAGAAGACCAGCTCTTAGGCTTTCTGACCTTTAAGCAGCTATTCTTTCCATGACATTGGGGTCTTTTCCTGGTCCGTTTGAAATGGTTTGTGATTGGATTTGTGGCCATAAGTTAGTGTTCAAGGCTGAAATTTTCATAACATCAATAGAGATGAACTTCTTAATCTTATTAATATTTTCTTCTTGTATGTGTAGCCTTAATTTGTGAAAATAGTCCTTTTTCTATTGGAGTTTGACTTTTCCCCCTTGATAATTTATATATAAAAATTATTATGAGCATCAAAATCTTTCTATGCCAATATATTTTGAACAGCTTTAGAGGTGTATAAATCTTTTTTAAAGTAATATGTTTTCATCAAAAGTAATTAACTTAAATTAGACATTATCTTGATTTTCCATTTTTTATACTTGTGTGTGCATGTAACCTTTTATAACACCTTTTGTAAAAAAAAAAAAATTTTGGCTTCATGGCTAACTTGGAATTTCTTTCTTACAAGATTTGAGAATGATCACGAGTGTTCCATATCAACACTCTTGGGCAAGAATTGAGGAGAGCTGGTGACTATAAACGCTGAGTGGTGTCCAACAGAGCTGCCCATAAGTGTTATTTGTAAAGGAAGGTCATAAGGCCAAGCAGGAGATGTCAGAATACCAGGTGGTTAGTCTGAGCAGTGCTGGACTAGGGAGAGAAAAAAACAGGAATCAAATCTTTCAGTTAGTGATGTAGCTAAATCAAAGCCACAGCTCTGTAGAATTTATTAAAAGGGAGGCCAGAAGATCAGGAGACATATCAACAAAAGTCAGGTGGAGATTGGGCAGGGTTGGTAGTGTAAAATAAGGTCAGTTCAGGGATAAATCTTGTAATCTTAACCACTGAGTGCCTTTTACTGGGGACTTGACACCCTTATACTGGGTGAAGCAGGAGACGGCATGCTTAAAGCAGTAAGCACCTTCTAAGCAATAGGTCAGTTTCTCTCAGAAGCAGTAATACAAACATGCATTTATAACCCATGGCAGTAAAAATAATTTGAGCATTATGAGAAGGAGTGGAATAGATTCTGGTGCTTTGTGTAAAACCCTTTAAATTCCCATTTCATTAAAAATTCTTCTCTGCAGCTGGTAGCAGAGATTACCGTGGTTCACCATCTGTGCGGATTAATGTTTACTTAAAAAGAGAGAGGGAGAGTGAGCAGCAGATAGGATGAATGATTTCCAGATACAAGAGAGAGCCAAAGTAGAATATCTTTGTGTGTGTGTGTGTGTGTGTGTGTGTGTGTGTGTGTGTGTCTTACACCTGCTTTATTTGAACTCTGTGATAGAATTGTTTAAAGAAAACCTAGGCTTATTTATGTTTAAAGATTGAATAATGTAGAAACAGTCGATCATCATCAAACTGTTTAGATTTACATCTTATGCAGAATTCATTTTGAGAGGTTTTTAGAATCTGTTAGAAATAATTAGGCATGTTTGGAACTTTCTTTTCACATTTCCCATTCTGGGAAGATTTTTCCTGATACTTACAGATTGAGTTCACGAGGCAGAACCCGACGTTCTGTCCTGTGGGGACCAGATTACCAATTCCCTCTAGGTCTGAATCTAATCAATTACAGACATGTATCTCATCCATAGACTGACTTAGCTTCAGTAGATCACTGACTGGTTGCCTTCCAGGAACTGGAATTGCTGGTGAACTATGAAAACAATATAGATAGTTTTTTGCTTGGGGTTGGTTGGTGTGTCTGTTTCAGCACTGGCTGTGTGACAAGTGCAGTCTGTGCTTTACCTGCAACATCGCTTTAATTCTCACAACCACCTAGAGAATAAACACTGTGAGCATCTCGTCTCATTATAGAGGAGACTGAGACTTAGAGAATTTAAAGAACTTGCTGCACTTCAAAGCGAATACATGTTAAAAAAGATATTTGCATTCAGATCTGTCTTCCCCTAAAGCCCATGCTCTTAACCAATACACTCTACAGTCTCATTCGATAGTTAGGTTATTTCCAATTCTATTTAGGCACTTTTAGACCCCATCTTAATATTGAGAATCTCATTTCCTTGAAAATCATGCTTTTTCCTTTCAATATGCCACGAGTCATCATTACCAGGAGCAGAAAGCATCTTACTTACTGCAATTACACTTGCTAATCAATTCTGCATCACTGCCCAGTGTTATAAATGTGTAGTTACCTATATTCTATTGACATGTGGCCTCATTTCTTACTGAAATGGGCAGTAGTCTCAATTTAGAGGCTCTTTTTTTTAATAGCACAGGGGAGCCAAAGAAATATGTCAATCTCATTGCCAATCAAACAGAAATAAACCATTGTGTTCATTCCTCATACCAGGGATCCATCAGCTTAGTGTGATCCAGGTACTTCTGAGTTTTAACTTCTGAATTAAGGAGACTATTTCTGAGAAACTGTTCTTCTTACCATTATTTTCAAATTTCCCTTTAATTTTTATGTTGATAATTATCTAACTTGCATTAAAATATTCAGTATTATTTTATAGGGTTTAAAAACCCCTATATGGAGCTACATTTCTGCTAAGCTTTACAAAATAAAACATCATAAATCATGTGACTATGTTAGGAGACATCTGGATTGATTCAGTGGTTGACTAGCCAACCACCCTAAAAGTGGTATAATGGAGGGTGAGGAAGCCCTGTTACCTCCAAAGGAGAAGGCAGGAATTATAAAGCCGAGCGGGTATCTTGAGTGTTAGTTCAATGAAGGTCAGCAATGATGTCCAGGGTGCAGAAGGAGCAAGGGCAATTAAGAGGCAGAGGTCTTAGCATCAACTAGTTGCTTATGCTCTAGATAACAGAGAAACCTACTGGCATGGCTAAGGAGTCACTGGAAGCATGGTCCGCTTTTGGGGAAACACTGATAAAAGCGAGATGAGAAGAGCACAAGAAAGAAAGGAGTAAAAACTAGCTGCCAAGAAAAACAGCCACAAAGTGGCAAGGAGGTTTAGGGGGAGTGCAGAGGGCATGGTTACTTAAAGAAGCTGTTGTGTGAACTCCAGTCCACCTTTAAGCAAGGCATGGAGACAATATACAATTTTCAGAGTCTTCTTCCTGCTGGAGGGATGGAATAGTTCCTAACGTAGTACCTCCCTGGGGCGTTGTTGGCTCAGACATGGGAGCAGTAGTCCTTAACCAGAATGAGTCAGACTAGGATTAATGACAGTTGAAATGGTCTTAGTGGCATCGTCAGGAACTAGCAGGACATGACAGAGACTTTTAAAACATTGCCTTTGTTTATTTGGCAATAGCCATTTATTTCCTCATTTGATGTCTCTTAAGAGTAAGTCACCAGGGCACAGTTAATAGGGAGATGAGGGAAGCCAACAGCTCATTCACTGCATCATTTTTATATCTGCCCTGTTCAGCCTTCTTTGAATGGTGCAAAGGGGTGCATGGTCCCATCTTACAGAATCAATGTGGTTTCCTCTGTGAATATTTGTCTAGCTTAGGCTGTGAGTGCTTCTAGTGGAGCAAATGCATCTTGCTTACTTTTCACATTCACCAGGATATGATATAGAGGCAGCCTAACATCATAGATGAGGAAAGCATGAACCATGGCATCTCTTAGGCATAGATTTAAAGCTTAGCTCTAGCACTGATGAGCTGTGGGGCTATAGGCAAGCTATTTCACCACCTATCTCCTCATTTCTGAAATTGGAAGAATAACTTGTATCTCACAGGGATACAGCAAGGGTTGAATGAGACAACACACATTATATTGTCTGGTTTTGACTGCATATTTGTTCCCCCCCCTCCACCCCCTTCCCTGAGGCCATGGACACTGCCCTGTGGGCTGGCAGTCTAAGGAACATGTCCAGCTGACTCTGGAGGATCATTGCACTATAAATGTCTTTTCAAATTTTTCACTAGCCAAGAGAAGTCTTAGACATTTGGGCAGCAGGAGGAACCCCCTGTTTAGTGGATTCGTTCATTAATACAACAAATTTTTATTGAACACCTACCATGTTCCAGACCCAGATTTTAAAACTAGACATACAGCTATGAATGACTAGACAAAAACACTTGCCTTCACAGAGCTTACATTCTAGCTAGGGGAGAGACAGGCAAATAAACCAATAGGCAAATTATATAGTGTGTCAGATGTTAGTGAGTACCATGGAGAAAAATAAGGCAGGAAAGTGAGATGAGGAGTGTCAGGGTGCAGTAAAATAAATGCAATGTGTTGTATACCAGTCATACCTCGGAAGGTGATGAAGAGACCTTGAAGAATTTTTTTGAGTTAAAGGACCTCAGAGGGAAAGTCCATTCTGTCTGTCCCCATCCCTACTGTCCCTAAGACACTAGGTTCCTCAGGAAGATGCTGCCCCTTCTTAGTACTGGTATTCTTGGCACCCAGCACAACATCTGACACATACAAGGCACTCAATAATTGTTTGTTGAACCAAACTGTACTCCTCAAACCTTGCTCAGGAGCCAATGTGCCCTTTGACACCTGAAATATCAGTTTGCATTAACATCTCCACCTGCATGCCTCAGTTTGACAAGCAGTGAGATGTGAGCCTGCATGTTGTTTATTGATTTGACTAATAATAAGTAATGGAGTGGCAAATCAAATGACATTAATGTGGAAGGAAATGAACACCATAATTGAAATGCTGTCCTGCATCAAGGCACCTCTGTTACTGAGAGAAGAATTTGATTTTCTTACACAGTGTTTTCTGTTTCACTTCCTCAGCTCTCAGAACTGTAAAATCCCATTGAAAAGGTGTGAAAGGCAAAAGCAGGGTTTTAAGTAGAAATTCAAAGTCTGTTTCACAGTAGTAAGAAATGGTGATAGTGGGATGAACTCAATGAAAATAGAAGAAAGTACAGAAGGAAATAGAACAAGAGATGTGAGGGCTTCAAATGCCAGAAGTAAATCTATCCAGAAAAATAAAGATAATTGGCCAATTCTCCTTCCATAAGGTTAAAACAATGGCCTTGTCTTGAGTTTTATTATTCACTCTGTTATTCATTTAGCAAATATTTATGGACCACTTACCATGTTTTGGGTACTCTGCTAAGCAACTTATGGTGCATAATCATTATCCCTATGTCATAAAAAAAAATTGGCTTTCCTTTTTCCCCGGTTCCTGGGAGGTAACCACTAAACTTTTGGAATTTCCCAAGTGATAGGAATGTCTCTGTTTTCCATGGTGGACCCCTTGGAACATACACCTGATAGTTTTTGCTAATGAGGTGACTCATGGTGGGCTCCCTGATAGATTATGCTAATAAGATGAGTCAAGATGGGAGCTGGCTGCATTAGAAAGACCAACTGTGTGATGAGAAGGCTGGGGCTTTGAGCTGCCTAATATTAACCCAACCCTGAGGAAAGGAAAGGGACTGGTTATTGATGGCCAATGAATCATGGCCAATGATTCAGTCAATCAGTGGACATAATTAAGCCTCAATAAAAACTCTGGGCACCAAAGCTCGGGTGAGCTTTCCTGGTTGGCAGTCCTATAAGTATTGTCATATATTGATGTGCTAAGAGGGTAAGATATCCTTGAGGATGGTGGGAGTTTCACATTTAGAATCCTCCCAGACTTCTTTCTATGCATCTCTTATTTTGGTTGGTCCCTGTTTGTATTCTAATCACAAGTATAGCATGATCCTGAGTTCTGGGAGGTGTTCTATTTAATTACCAAACCTGAGGGTGTCCATGGGGACCAGTGAATTTGTATCCAGCTCATCAAAAGTGACAGTGGCCCAAGAGACCTCCAAACTTGTGACTGGCATCTTAAGTGAGAGGAGTTTGTGGAAAACTATGCCCTTAACTGTGAAGCTGGGACTAACTCCAGGTGGTTCTTCAAGTATCTCAGAGTCTAGCTAGCAAAATCAAAGAAAGAAAATCACATTCACCCAGCAATGGGAAGGCTATTTGCACGCAAATGCATCCTAGTATGTCATGAAAGAGCAAGGTCCGTGCCATCTAACTCATGGGGATAATCAAAGGTGGCCTTCTAGACAAAGTAAAACTTGAGCTGGATTTAAGCATAACTACTAATTAGCAAAGCAAGGCAGGGGCTAAGTAATGGAGACAGAAAGAGCAGCATGTGGAATAACTTCCAGATTCATCCTTGTCCTATCGGAATCGATGATGATAACAACAACAGTAGTAGTGGCTACATTTCCTTGGACTATTTTTTATGTGAAATGTGCTTACTGTTTGTTGATTTATCAAAACCTCATCGAGAAGTTATTGTGGTTCATATTTTCCAGTGAAGTATATGAGATTTAGAGGGTGTATACAATTTACCCAAAGTCATCCAACTAGTAAGTTGCCACACCTTTGCTTCACACTTTGGTTTATGTTATAGAGTAAATATTTATGCCTCCCCTCCACATTCATGTATTGAAGCCTTAATGTCTAGAGTACTGATATTTGGATATGGGGCTTTTGGTAGGTAATTAGGGTTGGATGAGGTTGTGAGGGTAGGACTCTCATGATGGTATTAGTGCCCTTTTAAGAAGAGACATCAGATAGTTTGTTCTCTCCTCTCCCCAACTTCCCCCGTCCCTTCCCCACACACATACACACAAACACACACAGAAAAAAAAAAAAAAGGCCATGTGAACAGAGGAAAAGCACCCTCACCAGAACTCAACCACAATGGCACCCTAATCTTGGACTTCCAGACTCCATAACTGTACAGAAATAAATTTCTGTTGTTTAAACCACTCAGTCTATGGTATTTTGTTATGGCGATCCAAGCAAAGATAGTTTCTGAACCCAGAACTCTTATACATGATTATGGCACTGTATTTCCTTTGGGAAGAGCAACTTAGCCTCTGAAAAATATGATTACTGTAAGGCATCCTGTCTCCTCTAGAGTATAATGCACACCTTGAGGTGGGAGAAGGTGCTAAGGTTGAAGCCCAAAAAAAGACTCCAGTTAAAGGCTGGTTCTGTCTCAAATCCTCTCTTATCTAAATGAATAGAGCTGTAAATTTCTGTTGTAACATATTCTTGTTACTGGCTGCTAAAGAATCCTAAGAATCTCAGTGCAAAAGGGACTCCCCCATCTGATTCTAGATTCAAGCAGTCCTCTAACTTAAGCTTCACTAATACTAGTTGGAGCAAATTAACTACCTTCCTAGGTAGCTGATCCTTCATCATACAGATGAGATCATTAGAAACTTTCTTCAAGGAGTTGAAATTTACCACTGTGTGTTTTCCACTAATTGGTCCTGACTTTATCTGTGAGAAAATTAAGGCAAACATTAATGGCATTAGCAAGAGGGTGGCTGTTGTATCTGGTTCTATCTGTAAGAGAATTAAGGCAGAAATTAATGGCAATAGCAAGCGGGTGGCTGTTGTATACGGTGGACCATACGAGAAGTCTTACAGTTCTGTCTTGAACCCTTTCTAGCCTTACAGCATCCATTATAGTTCGTTTTAAGAAAATCATGGGTCTGGAGTTCTTTTCAGATATAGCCTTTGGTGATTCATCTTTCACTATAAGCCTTTGAAGTGTCTAGTCATATACATAAGTAATCTTTTATTCAACTCTTATTTTCTGTGTATGCATTCATTGTTCACATTAGACTTATTTTATGTAAATCAAGTCCCTTGAAATGAGGGAAACAAAGCAAAGCCAGATTAATTGGCTAATTTTCAAAGACTCATTCTACATTGATTGCAGCTTTTTTTCCCATGAATTTTTTATTATGCTCTCTCTTTGCTATGCTGAGTCTCCTTTGAAACAACAATATGTAAAGTTGGTATATAGAAAGTTGATCCAAATCATCTCATTTAAAAAAAAACACACACATCTGCAATTGTGACCTAGTTCTCATTTTATCAAACTCAGCAGGTTTAAAATATAATAGGGGGAAAGGAGTTTTTCACAGGTAAAGCTTTTCCTAATGCCTTTCTAATCCTATACTTGGTGTATGTACATCTTTTTTTTCTCTCTCTCTCATCCTTATTTTTCCACTTTTGCCATTTTAACTCATGCATTTAGAAAATTTCCACAATGAGGCTGGTTCTGCAATGTTGGAGAAACTGCAAACTGAATTAGATTTCTGTTAGAGGGAGGAACTGCTGCTGCCAGAATGAAAAAGCGAGGCCAGCAACACTTTACTTGGAGCAAACACTAAGCAGACACTACTAAGAGTATCACATCTCTCCCGTGTCCTCTGGCCTCGCAGTCTCCTTTAGCACCCCCTACTGGCAGAACCTAACAAGGATCAGCTGGCAAAGCAGAAATGCAGTTTGCTAGTCCTTAGTCCCAGCACCTCAAAGCAAAGTACAGAAAGTTAGATGTGAAGCTGAGGGACAGTGGCTTCATAAATGGCATGGAAGGTATTTTATGTTAAGATTTCAGAGAGTACAGTTTCTGTCCTTGGCTTAATAGGAGGTCAGCGCAATACAGCCCACAGGTTGTGGGGAGTAGGATTAAGTCAAATACTTAGTGTAATATCTTTGTCCCATTCTCAGTCTATTTTTGTTTGCTTCCCCAAATCTTAGTCTATCAAGATGGCTGCTGGAGGGGCATCTATTCTGAATACCCCTAAAGGTATTTTAGTGGGAGAGATAAATCAATAACTGCTATGTTGTGTTTATATATAGACATGTAGCAGAGCAAATATTAATACACAGCTATATCATCTCTATATATTATATGTTACTGGCACATATAAATATATCATTAAAAGTCTGTTTCTGTTATATAGGTAAAAACCTAAGGGGAGGAGAAAACCAAACTTAGGGAAAAAGCATCCATCCTCCAAGACTCTCTAGGAAAAGTGAATGTGGACAGGGGCCAACTATGCCCCACCAGTTGGTTCTTTCCTCCAGTTATTCTTGCATATCTGCAGCATGGAATGTCAGGCCCACCTGCTCCATATTCAGAAACATCACATATTTGGCCACTATCCTAACCATTGTTTGCAGTCAGACTTCCAGCCATTCAGTTTCCTCTGTGTTTCGGAGAAAGAAAACAAGACAATGCTGAAAATAAAGCCTTAAGACTGGTGAGGCAAAGAGAATTGCAAATCTCATTGTGCTTGAGTCTCTACATAATTGGGTGGTTCTAAATAGGGAGGGCTAATTTCAGGGGGTCAGCAATGGATCCTGTAAAAGCATATGCCATTTAAAAATTAATGCTTGATGAGTGCTAAGTCCAAAGTGTCTCAAGAGACTAGGGGAGAAAGGGTTTCCAGGAATGAGATTTGGAAAGAACACAAGGATGAAATGGGATATGCCTGTAAGGAAGGAAGAAAAATGTAAAGAAATTCTGTTCTAATAAATCAGGAATAAGTAAATCTTGCTCTGTCTTTGCACACTTCCTTTTCTGCATCCCTGTAGCCTGGCACAGCCCTGTACAAACAGCCCCTCACCTCTCACCATTGTACCCTATCCTTATCCAATCTCACCACTCTGACCTTTAAATAAGAAATATACCATTTATTCTTATGTGTATCATGGCAATCTTCAGCCACAGAAACCCTCAGAATTCTTAATATATGCAACTGATCCAACAATGATGATCCTGTTTACCAAAAGTTATAACAACATCTATGTGGCTCTTTATAATTTACAGTGCCCTTTTGCATCACGTCTTTTAGTCTTCACAAAAACCCGGTGAAATAAATAATATTATCCCCATTCTTCATTTTTTATATGAGAAAACAGAGGCTCAGAGTTCATATAATGTGCCCAAAATCACATCATCAATAGGAGGTAGATCCAGGACTTGAACTCAGCTCTCCTGATGCCAATATTGACAGCCCTTCAGTGGCCTGTGTGAAACGTGGCACAAAGAACCATGTACCACAAAGCCTCACTGTGTGACTGGGTATCCCAAGGTGATTTCAAAACCCAGCCAAAAGTATATTATTGGCAGCTCTCCTGAGCCAAGTAATTCCAATATGAGGGAACAGGGTAACAAACGTGGCCACTGGGGAAACATTAACACACTAGTTTGGGATGCTGACAATTGTTTACCTGCTGTCACTCACTTACAGACATGGCCAGGCAGCAGTGTCAATCTTGCTGTGGGCTGGAACCCCTTGTTGAAGGAGGCACAAGGTAGAGTTTTGTCATTGTTCACTTTCAGTACTCTTCAGAAAGTGATTACAACACTTTCTTGTATGGATTTGGTCATGAAATTTCATTCTGCCACAGATTGAAGAACTCTGCCCTGATGTAGAAGAGAAAAAGATATCACTCCAACAATTAACTAACATTTAATGTTAATTATTAACTAATTATAATTAACTAACTTATGTTAATTATTAATTAACTAACAATTTATTAATAATTAACTAACATTGGGCACTTACTAGATGCTTTGCATATCTCATTTAATTCCCACCACATCCTATATAGGGAGGTACCCTTATTGTTCCCATTTTGCAGATGGGAACACCGAGACTTTGATAGGCTAAGTGACCTGCTCGCATAGGGATTAAGAGGCAGATCTAGGATTCAAGCTTAGTCCCTCTGACTCTAGCACCTTTCCTCTTAATCACTGCATCATATGGCCTAGATGTTAAGGTTGTCCTTAACTACCCTTCACTAGCCACTGAAATTATTTCCATATGATGTTTCTCTCGGTAGGTTTGCACAAATGTGCTAGCCATAACAATTTTCAATGTTCCAGCACAGGCAAGGACCAAGACACATAGGAGCCAAGTGTTTTAATAACTTCCTGTGCTAGCAGTTATAAAAATGCAGGTTCAAAGAATTAAAATATGGCAAGGTAGAAGGAGCTCTTAAAGCCAGCTTTCAGAACTATGGCTTTGCCCTTGTAAACAAATTTTATATACCCCTTTTGGAGTGTGTATAATGAAATGACTAACATTTTCAGCTGTAACCGGAGCTATTACCCAGCAGCTGACTGTTTTGTTGCTTGAAATCTGTTCAGGAAAACACTGAAAATTGGTGGAAGGGGTAGACTGTAGGGACTCCTTGTCTCTGCATGGGCACATTTTCCTCGTTGTCCCAGTGAAAATGGCCTGCAGGTGAATTGCACCCATGCCTTCTCAGTATAAAATGAAGCTCTCATCTGCCTATTTTGCTTCTGCTTTTAATACCGATGTCCCTTCACTCTTGCTCACTAAAGTGGAACATATGGTTTTCTTTATTTTTAATCTTCTCCAAAGAAAACTACAAGTGGAAGATTCCAGGTGCCCACCTAGAATTCTGAAACTTACATGATTTACATTTTTGGTGGAAGTTCCCAGAGAGATATATAATGAGTCACTTCTCTCCTTTCTGTTTCTCAATTTACATAATAATATAGTTATAGTTGCATGTCACAGTTATAAATATTAAGAAAAAGTTAATATGAAGTTAACTGAGCCCCTTTTCCCCTGAATTTCAGACAGTGAGCCTCTGAAGATAGAACAACTGAGGCTAAGGAGAAACCCCTGAATTTCTCACCCAATTTCAACCCTGACTGCGCTAAAAATGAGTGTTTTCTAAGGACAGATGCTATCACAGAACCAGAGAGGTTGTTGTTTTACTTGCTTCTGCAGACTAGACAGGAAATCATAAAATTATGAAAGCAGAATATTATGCTTGTGTCATCCACTGTCTCTTATGTCATTCAGATCATAAAGATAGACTCTGTTCTATTTCCAACCCTTTCCTATGAAAATGGCTGTGGGAATAGAACATTAGGACTGTTGCTCTTTCCCCAAGCCCAATAATAGTTTTTTGCTAATAGTTTGTTGCAATAGTAAGTTGATGCATGAAGCCATGTGTGTCTCAGCCATATCATGACAGATAAATTGGGCCAGCATCATTATCTGAACCAGATTATTGTACCGTGCTGCATGGTATGGTGCTTAGGATTCCTAAGAGTAACCTTGAGAAGCTATGCTAATGACAGTACTTTTCATCTCTGGCTTTTCCTGTTAAAATACAGAGTCATGCTCTTGGCTGCCAAAATCAGTAGCATGTGGTGGAAGGCGTACACTGCAGGTGGGAGTAAAGCAGCCTTTTGAATCTGATAGCCTTTTCTCTAGTCTTCGCTCTGCCATGATATGCAGATTATGTCACTTCTCAGAACCTCAGTGTCCTCATCTGTAAAACGGGATAATAATACATATTTAGGAGGGTTTTGGCAAGGACATCACAATTGTAAAATGCCTGGAGATGTTAGACAGTTCGTAAACGACACTAAATATTATCATGGAGTATATGGTTTGGTAAATAAAAAACAATGGTTTCCATTTGTTTGGATGATAATAATGTTTTAAATCCTTAATTTATGTAATTGTGGTATCCCTTTCCTCCTCAAAACAAATGAATTGCTCTGCACCGCATATAAGATAAGATCAGCCTCCCTGTTTGTCTCCTGTAACACATGTACATACAAACACCTGTAAAATCCATAATTCAGCCACCATTCACTCTGGACTATTATCCTGAACCATGGACTTGATGTTGTGTTAGTCATTTAGAATACCGATTCCTTCTTTCTCTACATGTAGAACCATTTCGTCAGCCTGTTGAGCCCCATCTGACCTCCCCCTCTTTGGAGCCTTTCATAAGCCCCCTGATTCAACTTGGGGTTCCTCAGACCTCCATATAACCTTTCACCATACCTCCATCCTAGGACTCTGCACAAGCAGCTTGTAGTAAAGGGATCTTGAAGCTATCTTTCTGCTCCACGAGAATGTGAGAATCAACTGGGAATGGGAATTGTGGCATATTCAGCTCTGTATTCCTCCTCGTTGTGGACCATATAAATAAGTAAAGGCTGGTTTGTGCAGAAGTTTGGTGTTTATGCTACTCCTATCACTGCTCTGTATTTTCTACTTGTTTATCTGTGATTTGCGTGCCTTGTCATTATTTTTATGCTCCTTGGCGGCCACTTACTTTACAACTATCTGTCCTTTTATATTAAGTGTTTCTAGACTCCTTGTGGTCTCATGTAAAGCATTTGGGGACCAGGGGAGTTGTTGTTGTTGTTGTTTTACTGAAATGTCTCCCTCACCAGTTTTCATGTGGATGACCCCTTAAATAACCAGAATTAACATCGGGAAACAAACTATGAGTTTGCAATGCAGAGTTTCTGCCACTGCTATTGCCTGGGAGGAAAGAAAGATCTCATACATTAGGATTGGATATGCTTTAGACATTTTAATCAAGCATGTCAGTCCTTCTGCAAATAGAAAGCACTGGCAGCAAAGAGACAGGACTGTCCAGGGGACAGGTCGGGAATGCTAGAAACATTAGAAAGTTCACTTTCCTAATACCCTCTTCAGCTTAAGGCTTGCACATTTGCCCGGGGCACAGGTGCATGCCTGCTCAGAGCTGAAAGAGCCTTACTGTTTGCTCCTTCAGCCCCCCATTGATAGATAAGGTAATTGAGTCCAAAGGTGAATCAGCCAGTCCAGGTCCTGTTGGCAATTAGGGAGGAAAGCAAAGACCATGACAAAAGTCTTCAGGCTCCAAGTCCCCCACTCTTTCCTCCTCTATACCTTGTGGCCACTTTCTGTACACTGATTACTCGTGTAGTTCAAATTTTGACATTTTAAGAATTCATTTAAGGAATTAATTGCAACTTTCATCATTACCTCTTTCTACTTTGAGGTAGCACCAGATTTCAACATTATTAAACTCTGCAGCTCCATGAATGTTGAAGAGACCAGCCAGCAGCTAATTGCCTTCATGCATTACCTACCAGCAGAAAGCTGGCCTGGATGAACATCTGTGTGTAGCTTTTCATTTTCTTTATGGTTCAGGCACTGTGCTCCTCAAGAAACTGGTTCTGTCTTTGTTTCTTTGCATTTCTTTCCTTTCTTGCTGGAGTTGGGGTGGAAGGGGATCTCAAATGCTTTTTGACTTGTTTGCACCTAGGTTGACTCTACTATATTTTGAATTTAGCATCATTGAAATTGAGATGGGTCTTATAGTCAATGGTGTGTGATAGTTTAATTCTCAACTTTATTTCTTAAAAGGATGGTGCATATTACAATCTTGCTATTGTGAATTTTAAAGGTCTATTATAGTTCACATTTTACAAAGTGCTTTTCTGTATAGTAATAAGAACCAACATATATCAAATGCTCATTGTGGACCAGGCACTGTGGGCTTGGTGGGAGACAGTAACTATTTTACCTCTTCCTCATAACTCTTCAAGCTGGCGTTATCCTCCATTTTATAGATAACAAAACCAAAGTAAAGTAATTTTGCCAGTGTAACAAAGCAGAAAGACACAGAGCCATAGCCACACCCGGGGTGATTTAAATCCAAAACTGGTGCTCTTTCCACCTCTCTTCCTATCAGGTTTTGCACTCAGCCTCCCCCAGAACCAAATGGATGTTAAGAGGGGCAGCATCAGAGCACTGACTCTGGAGTTACCTGGAGCCAGTTACTCAATCTCCCTGTGCCTCCATTTTCTCCTCTGTGAAATTGGGGTAAAAAGAGCATAAGGTAGTTGTGAGGTTTAAGTGAGCTGAGCTGGATAAAGCACTGGGACCCTGACCCAACACACACCAAATACTAAGGAAAGATGAATGATCACGTTATTCCCTGGTTTTCTTAATCCCCTGTGGGCACCACAGTAAGCTTTGAATATGCTCCAGTTCCTTCTGTTAGGTCATAAGCCACGTGGCCAGAAGCCTTTAGAGTGCCTTGTACCATATACCCTCTTCTAGAAGAGAGAAAGAGGAACCACAGACTTGATGCCTCTGCCTTCCAGGGACCCTCCACAGTCCTGGCATGATGACTTGTGCAGAACTCACCTTCCTCAGAGGCTGCTGTCATTAGGAAGTGACTGTTCGGCCATCTCTTCTCTTCATCCAAGTTCCCAGACTAAAGGGGAGCTACCCACAAAACTAGTCCCTGAAAACTACTCGTACCACTAGTAATAGAGTCAAGAGATTGAGTGCCTGCTGTTCACTTACAAATTGCATGGACATGCATTTCACTCTTCCCTGGAGAAACATTTCCCAGCCACAACTCTGCCATTGCTTCCCAATGCCTAGACCTAATCCTAGGTCTCCTGCATGACCAAAGACTGCCTGACCTCACTGAACATTAACAGTGTCCAGCAGGGATGAAGCTGCTGCCACCCCTGCCCTGTGAACCCATTTACTTGGCCTTGGCTTCTCACCAGGGACCACTCGTTGGCCAGAGTAACCTCGTGAGGAAGGTGGAGAAAGAAAACTGTTGAGCAAGCCAACTGGCTGATCATTCCCTGAGAATCTTGGCAAGAAGGTGCCTCTCATCCATGGCCAAGTATAGGACCAGAAGGTAAACATCTGAAGTGTATCTGAGAGCAGGTGCAGAGACTGAGTCATAAAGCATGCCTGTATAACAGGTCACCAAGGCCAGATGTATTCGTTCGTTTTCACACTGCTATAAAAAACTTCCCTGAGACTGGGTAATTTATAAAGGAAAGAGGTTTAATTGACTCACAGTTCCGCATGGCTGGGGAGGCCTCAGGAAACTTACAATCATGGCAGAAGGGGAAGCAGACACCTTCTTCACAAGGCAGCAGGAGAGCAAGCATGTGAAGGAGGAACAGTCAAACACTTATAAAACCATCAGATCTCATGAGAACTCACTCACTATTACAAGAACAGCATGGGGGAAACCGCCCCCATGATCCATTCACCTCCCTCCCTCGACACGTGGAGATTACAATTTGAGATGAGATTTGGGTGGGGACACAGAGCCAAGCCATCTCACCAGGGCATCCTACAGTGGACAAAAAGAGCTAACAAGTCTGAAGAACTGAGGAACCAAGAGCAGAGAGAAGCACAGATTGGAGTAAATGCACCAAGAGGTGACCTGGGCTAAGTCCAACATCATGGGCAAGTGCCTTTGTTGGGGTTTGGGGCATTCCCAATATGGGCAGGCCATATCTGCTTAAAGGAATCACTGGGACAGACATTCTAAGTGCCCAGAACTCCCTGCACATGGAGCAAGGCCCCCACCAGCGCAGGGACAGCAGACAAGCTCCAGGCCGTGCCCCACAGACCAGCCCTTGTCCAGCCTTATGCAGAACAGCCTGAGGAGCAGGGACACTGGGTGGCAACGCCAAGGCTTTCAGCGTTAGATCACTGCAGTATTTCATCACCCCACTCCCAATTAGCAGTTTCTGTGGGGTTTATTACGCAGTTAAATGTCATCATTGGGACTTTAAAAATATTCTCTTTTATTAAACAACAAATATTATAATTTATTAGCAAATATATAATAATATATTAGCATTCAGTTTAACGTCTCTCAGTAGACTCAAGCTTTATTTAGCTATCCATTTGTCCCCTTTCAGTTTTTCCAAGGACATATGATAAAGTCCCCCTATTTCTAAATAGAATGCATTTTCATTTAAATAAAACAGCTTAGACAAATTAGGGTTTCTAAATCAAACATTTCTAAAGCCATTGTTCTCTTAAGAATTAAGAGAATGGAAGAGATCTGAATTATGTAAGTAGCATGATGTAGGAGTAGTAAATTTAAAAAGTAGTAATAAATAATCTGAACATGATTAATTGTTTACTTTGTGGCAAACATTGTGCTGAGAGACTCAGGTGCCAAATCTTACTTAACCTTGACAACAACACTACGAGTGGAGTTCTTATTCTCATTTTACCATGCGGTAGAAATGATATTGGTAAAGTTTAATAGGTTCCCCCAAACAATACAGCTCTTAAGAGGCAGATCTAGAATTTACATCTAGATCCTTCTGATTCCACAGCCCAAGTGTTTAACTCAGCATAGGACATTTAGATTCAGACCTGGATTTAAATTTCAGCTGTGTGACTTTTGGAAAATTACTTTACCTCTCTGAGTCTGTAATCTGAAGGTTCATCATCCCTACCTTAACTGCCATGATGACTAAATTTAACATATAAGCCAGTGCCTAGTAGTACTATAATAGTACTATATGTGACACATATTTACTACTTAAGAATTATTACCCAAATTCCTAAATATTTCAGAAAATTAATGGGGGCTTTTTTGTCTGCAGTTTCTCTGGCAATTGATCACCTCCACTTATCATTATAGTGTGGAGAACACAGACAAGCCCAATCTCCTCGCCTCTGACTCGGTGCAGCTGAAATCTGTTTGAACGGAACTGGGCTGTGGTCATGGTTGAGTGTCCATCCACCCTGATGCTGTCTTGCAAACAAATGAATGTTGCAAGTGACAAACCCGGTGCTGCTGCCCTGATTCTAATACTGGCCCTGGAATGTTTAAAGGCTGCATGATGCTGGCTGGGTCCTGGGTGTGGAAAGTGTTGCCTTTATATTTCTTCTACTTAATTGTATGACCCAAAGGAGAAGAGCAGCAGATTTTTTTAAGCCCTTTCAACTGAAAGTCTTTATTATGTGTGGACTTCTGGCTAACAGCCAGATAGAGAGCTTTTCCTAATTTCTTTCAAAATGTGAGGATTTAAGATGGAACTAAAAGCGGGGAAGGAAAGTTTAGCAAAATCTGAAGTTCAGTGAAATCTAAACCTTTTAACTAAAACAAGTTTAGTGTTTGGATCAAATTTCCCAATGTTTGAAGCAGGAGAAAGTAATTCATGAGGAAACATGGCCAAAGAGACTAGGGATTTTATTTGATAATAGCTGGTTCAGATTAGTTCAACAAATACTTACCAAGGACCATGTATTTGCCCATCAGTAGACAAAGGGTGATATGTGGATAAGTGGATACAACCCTTGACTTCCAGAAGCTTCCAATCTGTTCAGGAAAAGACCCTAAAATAAGTTGCTTCAATACAGAATTTTACAAAATAGTAAAATTATATCATAAATTTAAAATAACAATAAAATATATCTCATTCACTTGCTACATGCCTTCCAAATGCTTTACATGTATTAATTAATTAATTTCATCCTCGAAACAACCCATGAGGTACATATTTCTTTTATTCCCACTTATGGGTGAGGAAACTGAGGCAAGATGGCACAGCTTGAGAATGGCAGAGCTGAGGTTTGAACGCAGGTTTGGCTGGCTCTGTTTGTGCCTTCTTTCTACTCTGTACCCATGTCCTCATCCAGGAGCAGGGCCACTGGGTTGAACAACTTCAGTGGCCACCGTTTGCATCGTAGGTTACAGGCTGTGGGTACTATCTAGCCTATGAAGCTTGTCCAGCCTAGAAGATATTAAGATGGGCATTAATGTACTCATTTCATAGGGTTAGATGATACCTCCAAAGTCACATAGCTAATAAGTGACAGTGCTGAGGCTTGGAACTGGGTCTGCTGCCCCCACGCATCTTGGTCTTTCTAGACTCCATGCTAGGCAGCTTTGCTCCTCAGAAGCTACTATGTGAGCACAGGGATAATTTAGTATGGCAGCGCAGTCTGCAGAGGTGGTCATGGCAGGCACTGGGAAGAAGGGGCAGCTTGCCCTTTAAACTGTGAATTCCCAAAGGATCTCCGTAACCTGCCCTCTCAGAGGCTGCAGCTGTCCCTGCACTCCCATGAATCTGCTCTTCTGCACAAATAAGCTGCTTCATTCCTGTCATCACTGCAAAGATTCTATGGCAAGAAACCAGACAAAAAGTCAGCTGAATCCAGGTTTGCCAACTTCACTCACTTGCTCAACACATGCACCGAGGACTTACTAAGTGTTGGGCGCTGTTCTAAGAGCTGAGGATACAGTGGTGTGCAAGGCCCTTGCTTTCATGAGGCTTCTATTTCAGTGCAATATCTGCTGCCTATGTGCCCTTCCACATGTAACTCAAACGTTTGCCTGCCGGTTCTCCCATCCATGAAATGGAGACAGTAGTACCTGCCTCATAAAGTTATGGGGAGGCTGAAGTGAGAGAATGAATGTAATATGCTTAGCAGAGACCTCACCTATTACAGAGACCTCACCCCTTGCAAGTGGTCAAGAAATCTCAGTCTGTTCTCCACCCACTTGCCACTCTACAAAATGCTTGCAGACAGACCTGCCTTTGCTGCTGGCTTTCCTCTAGGTGGTGAGTATACTTGTTTGCTGCTGTATAAGTTCAGTGGATTATTCCAAGACCATTTGACTAGCATGGGTTAAAGCAATAAACTAGATCTCCGTGTTCCTCTACTTTATATACATTATGATTCTGTATATGAAACCATAAAATTCAGGACAGATTTATACGTATGCCATGCTGCATATTTTCATAGAAATGCTTTTCCAGGCACCTGTAATACACTGATATATGTGAGCAGTTTGCTAAAGTTTATTTCTCATAGATCTCTCTTAAACTGCATGTAAAGTGACATTTTATGGTTTAACTTTTGTTTTCATGACACAGCCCCAATTTGCATCTCTGCCATAGCATTCAGGACTTCCCTGCTTACAGCATGTGTATTTCCCTGTCCTTGAAGCATGTCTTCGGGAAGCTAGTTCTAAAGACCCCAGTTTGGCATCTTTCCTGAAGAAGCCAATCCTTCTGTGACTGTCTTGTGGAAATGGACTTGAATTATTCGCATCCCATATCCAACTTGCTTATGGGGTATTCCTGCAAAGAAACAGAGTGGTCTCATTCTTGGTGTGGTCAGAGCCCTTGGCATGACAGCGGCTGTGACATCTCATTGCCCATTTCCCGAGTGGTTTTCTTTGCCTGGGGTTAACTCAGCCTTTCTGACCTGTACTTCCTTCCATCAAGTTCTGAAACAAAATAGAAAAGAAAGAAATGCACATCCACCAAGTTCCTTCTATGAGGCAGACTCTTTATGAAGCACTTTGCAGATCTATAATCTCACTAAAGACCTGCACATTTGGTAGTATTGAACTTATTAAAGGAAATAGTTGCAGAAAGATTAACTACATTGACCAAGGTCGTCACACAGCTAATGAATGGTGAAGCCGGGTTTCAAGTTCAGATGTACTGACCACAGATCTTTCTGTTGCAACAAGCCCTCCAGCATCCAAGGCACTCAAAGGGGTTCTAGGTGGGCATAGTGTAACCTTGTCATCTCCATCTTACTTATAGGAAGCCATTTATTTGAACAGTCATTCAACAAACATTTTATTAAGTGTATCTTATGTTCTAGGCACTGTGGTAGGTGATGCATGTGAGCTAGCCACAACTACATATATTTAAAAGCACGCCAAAAAACTTAGTTTTTTATATATATATACACACACACATATATACATATATACACATATATATGTATACATATACATATATACACATATGTATACGTATATATACACATATATGTATACGTATATATACACATATATGTATACGTATATATACATATATACACATATATGTATACGTATATATACATATATACACATATATATGTATACGTATATATACATATATACACATATATATGTATACGTATATATACATATATACACATATATATGTATACGTATATATACATATATACACATATATATGTATACGTATATATACATATATACACATATATATGTATACGTATATATACATATATACACATATATATGTATACGTATATATACATATATACACATATATATGTATACGTATATATACATATATACACATATATATGTATACGTATATATACATATATACACATATATATGTATACGTATATATACATATATACACATATATATGTATACGTATATATACATATATACACATATATATGTATACGTATATATACATATATACACATATATATGTATACGTATATATACATATATACACATATATATGTATACGTATATATACATATATACACATATATATGTATACGTATATATACATATATACACATATATATGTATACGTATATATACATATATACACATATATATGTATACGTATATATACATATACATATGTGTATATATGTATACGTATATGTGTGTATATATGTATATATGTGTGTGTGTGTGTGTATATATATATATAGAGAGAGAGAGAGAGACAGACAGAGACAGAGAAAGACAGACAGTTGGTCAGTCTCATTCTGTCACCCAGGCTGGAATGCAGTGGTACAAACACAGCTCACTGCAGCCTCGGCCTCCTGGGCTCAAGAAATTCCCCTGCCTCAGTGTCCTGAGTAGCTGAGAACCACAGGCATGCGCCACCATGTCTAGCTATTTTTATTATTATTTTAGAAACAGGGTCTCGCGATTTTGCCCCGGCTGGTCAAGAACTCCTGGACTCAAGTGATTCTCCTGCTTTGCCCTCCCAAAGTACTGGGATTGCAGGCATGAGCCACCATGCCCTGCCCACAGCAATTTTTTAGTTTCAAAAGGATTTCTCACGACTGCCTCTGGCCACTGTAAATGTTTTGTAAGGAAACACTGACTCACATAGTGACTGTTTTCTTCCTGTGACTCCAGTTGTCCCAGGCTCATATTGGGCACACTCAGAGGAGGTGCTTCCTGAACATTTTGGAGTGAATCAATGAATAGACGCATTCACAACAGCCCTAAAGAATATATGGCACATGTTTCTTTGCTTATGTGCATTCTCCACAGGCCAGTGCTGTGTATCTCCATTGCCTGCCACAGCACCTGGAACAGATTGGAGGCTTGCTGAATGAGTGTATGAGTCAACAGATAGTTAATATCAGACCAATTTAGGCACAATTAGAAACAATCATCAGATGCAACAGAAATGTCACCAGAGTCGTGAGTGTGAGAGGAGTGAGGCACAAGCCTCAGGTGCAAAATTTAAGGGGACACCAAAAAAACTTAGTAATCAAGATAAATAGTATTTTAATGCAATATTTTAAGTATTCAGGACAGGATGTGAAAGGACTAAGACCAGGATAAGTCAATGAGATGCATCAACCAAATGAAGAGCTGGATCCTGTCTCTGTTTAAAATTTTTATTTTTTCATCCTTTCTTGCATGGATTTTGGCTTTTAAAAATATTGCATGAGAATATTACTTATCTCAATCACTGAGATTTTGGCACCTCTTAAATTTTGTGCCCAAGGTGAATGCCTCAATTGCCTTAACCTAGCCCTGGCTCTGTAAAGCCAATAGCAATAACTGAAATTCCTTGATGTCAGATTATATGAAAGGTACTTTGTGTACATAAAGTTGCAGAAGGTCCCCAAAAGGTATCATCTAGAAAGTGCTGTTCTGATCTCTGTTTTACAGATAGGATGGCTCAGACTTGAGGAGACAAGTCTCAGGACACACTCCTGAGGTGTCACAGATGAATCACAGATGCACCTGAGAGATTGAGCTTCTCAGTTCCCAAGGGGTGCTGTCTAGAAGCTTTGGTTACAGAGACCCATGGATGGCTGCCTCCAACCAGTTGAAGCCTAATGCATTTACCCCAGCATGCTGCACAAATACCGTATCCTACTGATTCCTGCCATTATAAGAAGCAGGATGATTTTATGTACCATGTTCCTGCTGCCAAGATGACAGCAATTGTAAGGTGCTCACAATTGTAAGATATATCACAACTTAAGAGATTTTATCATGTAAAAAAGTGCATTTTGGAATTAGACGAAATGCGTTATTATCATATCCCAAGTGACCATGATATTGAAAAAAGTTGGGGAGACTGTACTCAAAGGTACACTGCAATAACAGACATAAAAGGATTTTGGCATTCTCTAAATATCCAGAAGTCCATTCACCACCCCCAGGCTGTCAAATGCTGATGTGATTCCTGCAATGAGACAAACTTTAACAGAAAAGCAGAGGATGCTTAAAAAGGAGACTACTTCATTTGCCTTCTGGAGCGATTTCCCTGAGAGAGGAAAGATTGCAGTATTAGTTGTCTGATTATATTATTCTTGGGTGGGTTCAGAATTTTATCTACTTACAAAATTATTTGGAGCCACAGATTAAGGAGAGAAGGCTGATGCAGTGCAGCTGATGTGAGACTCAGAATCTCTTTTAGTTACCAGCCTCTATTTAAAGAAAATCTATGTTGAGCTCCAGAGATTCCCTAGCTGTCATCCAGGGCGTCATAGGATGGTTTTGGGTTTATTATATAACACTAAACTGTCCATATTATTCCACATCATACTGATCTGCCTACCTCACCAGGCAACTATCAGCACACCTAATTAATTTCATTCCAAAATATTACATTAAAATTTATTTAGACTTATTCACAGTGCTACATTGATCCATGTCAGCCACTGGCTTCCTAACCATTTTAGGGCATGATCGCAAAACAGCTGAGTCTGCCTCCCATCATGTACTTTTCTAAAACATATCTACCCAGCACAGACACAAATCAGCCCACAGTGGTAGAGCAAGCTCGACAGCATTAGACTTGCATGATTTGCTTAAAAGGCTTGAAATTCTGCCTCATGTCATTTTTATCAAAATTCCAAATCAGATGTAGTAAAGAGTAAAACATCCTTTTTGCTGGCATTCAAAAGACTATGGAGAGATTAATATGGAGGGGCATGGCCTGAAGCCAGACTGCCCAGCTTTAAACTCAGCTTTGCCTCTTACTATGCCACAGTGTCTTCACTTGTGAAATGAGGATAATAACAGTACCTACCTGTTAAGATTGTTATGAGGATTTCCAGGGCTAATACCTGTAAAGCACTTAGATCATTGTGCAGCAAGGGGCATATAAGATTGGCTGGCATTTCTGACCATAGGCAGCCCCAGCTCAGGGTTTCCACACTCAGACAGTCATCAGAGCTTGTCTATTCACCCAAGGGGTGTGATCCTACAGTTCTGAGGCTGCTGTATAAGTGGATTTGCTTCTCCTCGCCTGCTCTGACCTTTCTTTCTTCAACATTGGATGGATGCAGTTATCACCTGGAAGGTGGTTCCTGATTGATAATGATGGGCCTTTAACTTATTGTGCCCAGTGCATGGCAGGCACTTGAAAAGTTTGGGTGAAATCAGGCAAAAGGCCAATGTCATGCCTCCTTTGTAGACCTGCGGTATGTCTGTAAGTGCTTCCATTTTCTCTGCTCCATGGTGAGGTATCCTCTCCCTTCCTCACTGGAAAAATTGTTAAAGCAGCAAGCTGCCCTCACTGGGCTCTCGAGGGATCAGGGAGACCAGAGACCAGCTGTTCACGTAGATAGGTGAATTCCCTTGAATGTCCTCTAAAGCTTACTGGGTAGAATGCCAATGTTAGTATTCATGTCCATGAGCATTTTCCAAGGGAATATGAGAAACTTCAGATCATTTTTGAAATATCTAAGGTAATAAAACTAATAAATCTCATTCACGGAAGGCAGTCGCCCTTTATTTAGAATCTTCACATATCAGAGATGATGGGCCTGTATGACAGAGCATTCTGTGCAAGAAAGAAGCCCACTTTTTATCCTGTCAGGAAAAGAGGTGGACAAGGAGTGGAAATAAAGTTATAAAAAGTTATCAGAGCCTTAGGAGAAGAAGGATCTGTTCAATGCTGAGTGCATTTTGAGTATACTTTTGAGTTGGGGAAATTGGATCTGAGAGAACAAAGGGGACTGTATTAGTTGTTTATTGATGCATAAAAATTACATCAATGCTCAGTGGTTTAAAACAATATTTAGTTTCACACAGTTTCTGTGGATCAGGAATTTGGAAGCAGCTTCACTGGGGTTCTGGCTCAGGGTTCCTCAAAAGTAAGGTCTACTTTCAAGACGGCTCACTCACATGGCCATGGCAGAAGGCTCAGTTCCTCACCATGGGGCCTCTCTGCAGGCTGCTAGAATATCTTCACGACTTGACAGCCAACTTCCATTGGAGTGAGAGATCCAAGAAAGAATGAGCACAGAGGAAGCCGCAGTGCCTTTATATCACAGTCTTTGAAGTGATCTCCTGTGCTGATGTTCTAGGGCTGCCATAGGAAAGTGCCACAAACTGGTGGATTAAAACAATAAAAAAGTATTCCCTCTCACATCTGGAGGTGAAACGTTCAAAATCAAGACGTCAGCAGAGCTGTGCTCCCTCTGAAGGTTCTAGGGGAGGAATCCTTCCTTGCGTCTTCCTCATTCCTGGTGGCCACCATCAATCCTTGGCATTCCTTGGCTTGTAAATGCATCATTCCAATATCTGCCTCCATCTTCACATGGCTGTCTTCTGTCGGTGTATCTGTTTGTCTAAGAGCACCAGTCACTGGATTAGGGCCAGCCATAGTGACCTCATCTTAACTAATTATATCTGCAAAGACCCTATTTCCTAATAAGGTCACATTCTGAGGTTCTGGATGGACATCAAATTTGTGCGGTGGATGTGGGTGTTTCTATGCAATCCACTCTACCCACCATCATTTCTGTTTTGTTTTATTAATTAGCACTAAGTCATAAATCCAGGCCACACTCAAGAAGAGGGGAATTAGGCTCTGCCTCTTTTGTGGATGTATTTTGAAACTACCTCAAGCACAGTGTTACACTTCCATTCCAGAAATCTGTTATGCTGGGACTTTCTAGTCTCATGTGAGGTTGTGTGGCTCAGTGAAAAGAGATAAGAATATTTACAGACATTCTATGTTATTTAATGACAATGGATACCTAGAAAACGCTATTTTAAGTGAGTTATCTTAAAATGAAAACCAAAATTCATTTAAAGATGAGTGAAAATATTTTGACTTGGATTTTACATTGAAAATTTATTTAAAAATCAGTATATTTTACTTAAATTTGAAAAATATTTCAGGTAATAAATATAACTATTCACTAATTCTTGAAGGATAAATTGTCATGTTTTGTTTCAACTTTTGGTGCAATTTTTCTAATAAAAATTACATGATTTCACAACATATTCTTTACTTAATTTTGACTTTCTCAACATCATAAAAAGGGTTATTTTGCAAATTTCAAGTATTTTATCAATATTCCCTAATTCTATTGGGATTCATGGCATTCTCTTCTAGAAGCCTAAACTATCATTATCCTTAAAAATTTCATCTTCTTCAAATAAGATCTAGTAATGTTTCTGTCACATCATCATATCAATAATTCTGCGTGTGATTGCAGCAGTTCTTCAGCATCACTTTTTTAAACTTCATGAATCTCCCATTTCTAGGGGAAATTAAAAAATTTACCTTATAATCAATTTACAGAGCATTTTTATAAAACTATTTTATAAGAGTTGGTGAGAGATCAGTTATGATGTTGACTAAGATTCCAGTGTTAAGTCGAGACTGATTTTGAATGGGGACTGATTTTATAAGTGGTCAATTCCGTGATAACTATTTTCATGCTATTGTGAATTTACTTTTCTGTAAAGCTTTGCAACTGTGGAGACTCCAATCATGAAAACCAGGTAATAAGAACTCCCTGAATTTTTCCCTTCTTTCTACAGCTACGCTTCTATCCTCCTAAAGATAGCATTAAAATCTTTCTATCTTCTTTAATGCAATACCATAAAAAGTAATAATATTAGAATTACTTTGAAGGGAAGTATATTGCTGTAGGGAAAGCTTGGCATATATAATTAGACACTATTACTAGGATCTATTTGAGTCATGAACTTCTTCACTGAAGATGAGCACATGTCATTTCAGACAACCAAGAGAAGATCTGGTACCTTGATTCCAAGAGAGACTTCACGTGGGGGAAAAAAATCAACCAGCAGTTGGATGATTCCATTTTAACCTGCCTGGTAGCAGAGGACTAAAATTTGTTCTTCAAAAGTCCCATGAAGTCTTAAACCAGTGTGCAGGGCAAAAACCAGTGCAACAAAAATAAATGACAGGATGTCTTTTCTTACAAATGTCATGGTTTATTCAAAGGCTGTGTAGTTAGAGAGTTGTCAATTTAGTAAGTTTTCTGAGCCTAACATTAGAGGCCCAGCCATGAGAAGCTGTCTACCTTTCTTCAGAGAATGGCTCCCTCCCACAGCAACCCACTCCAGTCCCACTTTACCCGTTCAGAATGTGCTAGATGCCTGGAGTTCCTTGCTGTCTTCAAGAACAGACTGCCTCCACTGCTGGAGATGTCTCCATGGTTTGTTTCTTCTGCAGCTGTTTTTCTTTAACCTTCACTTTAGCTTGTTTCTGGGTGAATTTTGGCTGTCACTTCAGTATCTCCATCAATCCCAACTTCAACACATTCACAATGAATTTTTAGCAATGGAGATGGTCACTGTACTTATCATTTGCAGGTAACTTAATAAGCCTGCATATATGCATTCCCCTTGTTCAACTTCTGGAAATAACCCATTCTGCATAGTTCCCATTCTGCACATTTTTCTGCAACAGAAATGAATTTTTAGTTGTCTCTCAGAAGTTCACTTATAAAAACTGAAAGCCAGCTGAATATATGGGGTCAGGTTGTGTGGTTCCATACCCTATACTGTTAACTTTCTCAGACTAAGTATTTCCATTTTCATTGATATGACTCTTACTAAAAGCAAAAAAAAAAAAAAGGTTTAATATGAATGAAAAATAAATGATCAGTTATACATATTTCTCTGTGTAAGTGTATATGTGAAAGAGAGTTTCATGCCAACGATGTCTTATCTTTCACAAGGATATGTTTCTAACAAGTAAACCTAGTGACCGTGACTTTTCAAAACTGCACATGATGTAACATATAATGACTGCTCACTCTAAAACTGCACACATTCTGATAGTGAACACAGAGTTATCTGACATGGTGCAGTGCCCAATCTCAGTAGTGTTTAATGGATAAACAGGAGATATTTTTACATTTCTGCAGCTATTGCTCACAGGCAGCCAGTTCTTTAGATCTTCAGATTTTCTCTATAATTGTGTCACACCATCCATAAGCAGAGTTCCTTGTCCCAGAATCAGTGTATCTTCTTGAGCCTGATCCTATTCTAACAGCATCCTTTGTGATTGTTTTTTTTTTTCTCTTTAAAAAAAAAAAATAAGTGTTATATGTAGAGAGTAACTGTAGCTGACCCTGTTGGCTATATACTTAAAATCTGACCTTCTCTTCTTCATTGATGAAGTACTGATTTTGTTCAGGTAGGCCCTCTCAGAAAACATGACCCTATCCCTCTTGGGGGACAAATTCCAAGTAGTCTAAGACTATCACAGGAATCCCATACTGCTTATAAGTGACTGGGTTTAGAGCTATGCACACAGACCTTGTTCAGACCAGTGAAATGAGAAAGTGTCAGAGCATTTATGGGAAATATTTCCTTGGTCTTAAAAAGAGGCAGAAGGAAAAGGCAGCCCCTTCTCTTCCTCTTGTCATTGGCATGCCTGGATATGATGCATGGAACTGCTGATGAAGCAAAACTTGAAAAGGAAGACTGGGTCACAGTGAAGTGGGGTCAAGGTCCTAACATGCCCTCCCTGGAGCTTTCCTGACCTGTGGACACCTTGCTCTGGGAGACAATAAATCTTAAATTTAAGCTGGTTAAGTCCAGGTTTTCTGCTCTTTTGCCAAAGCGGTTTGAAAAAGTAGCCAAAATAATAAATCAACCCATACTGTGTGCTTTGCTTGGAGGGAGCTTCTGCCCGTGTTTACTTGGTGATTTTGAAGACTAACCAAGGTTTCTTTGAAGTGCAATGAACTCTAGTCCAGTTTCTCATGAAACCTTGTACATACATCCTGCTATTTATCCTATTTATTGGAGTTTGTTTGTAGGTTTGTCTTCCCACACTTACACTGGAAATTCCCCTGTGGAAGAGCCAGATGTGCACCAGAAACACTGCCATGAGCACCGGTCAGTAAAATGTCACTAGCAAAGAAGATGCACTCTTTTGCACACTGGTTTACTGGGGAAGATGCTGCCAGAGTTAGAGACAATACTAGTGTCATAGCTGTGTGTGGAGGCCATGAAACCAGGAAAGGGGACTATGAAAATTAACTATCAGTATGTATCTACACACAGTCACATAAGATGGCAACTATGAATGACATGTGGACTGACAATGGCAACTATGAATGAAGTCTTAAGGTTGGTGTGGGAGGGTGAGGTTCGGACATGCTGCTGTAGGAAAGGGAATGGAAGGAACCAAAAGAGCTAGTCTTTCTTATGGATAAACAAAAGGGACTTGGCATATAAGAAACTGGTTCTCTCCAGGAAAACAGGATCCTGATTACCTGGTTGATAAAACTGAAGGCCATTACCATCTCTCTCTACCCCCATCACTTAGCCTTCCAGAATATTACTTCAGCTCTGCTTCTGAGCAACCACATGGGTCTCATGAAAAGGACTCAGCTCTGGTTTGCTTTCTGTTTCTTAAATGATAAACTGTGAGTTTGTTCTCCCTGAGGTCCGCCTCTGTTACTGCTTTGGTTCCAGTGCTGGTCTGTTTTGTTTAAGATATCTGTAGCCACAGCCACACGTTTTTTGGCTGTGGTTTTGATATTGTATTTTCATACTCAAAGCTTCTTGGCCTTCTCGCTCAGTCAGTTTCCTATAGATGATAGCTTCTTCGTTTGTACTTTCCTCTGTACTTGTATGATCCATGGGAATCTCAGACCCAATATATTCAAAACTGAAATCATCATCCTTCCCATTCTCAAGCTAAGACCTACTCTCCAGAGTCAAAAACACAGGAGTCTTAATTTCTCCCTCCCTCTATCACCTACCAACTCTGTGTTATTATAGACATAAGAAACTATATTACGTGTGTGTGTGTGTGTGTGTGTGTGTGTGTGTGTATTAAAGGTTGGGATTGAGTTCAGAGTTCAAGTACATTACAAAAATCTATTGTTGGGACAGAAATGCCCTAATAATGCAATCAGAAGTACTGCATTCTGCCTTTTTGTCCACATCAGACATCTAATGAATGCATGTCAATTATCCAGTTTGCCCAGAAAGGCAACAAACTCAGTAAAAACAGCATGAGCTCTGTGATAAAGCCGGAGTGTGAAACCCTATCTTGATCCTTGCTAGCAGTGTGCTCTCAAACTAAAGAAATAGCACTTAGTGGGGTCTGTATTAAATACTTTACCTGCCTCACCAGTGAGGTTGGCACTATCATTAGCCACTTTCCCAGGTAAAAATCCTGAGGTGTAACATGACTTGTCCAAGGTCACACAGTTAAGTTATGGACCCAATATTCAAATCTAGTTCTGCTAGACTCCAAAACAGGTATACTTAACCAGCATACTCTATTTACTTTATGCATATGATCCCGGGTTTTTATCTGTAAAAGGAGTTGAGTATTTACTTTCTAGCGTAAGTGTAAGGAATAAATGATACAATAGAAGAAACTTGCAACAATGTCTGACACCGAGTAACACTTTATCTGAATGTTAGAGACTCATTGCTCATTAACTAGCAATGTATTGCTGATTCCTGGAATTGATTTTCATGTGGATTCCTCTGCCAGAGCTATATTTGCATCTCTTCCAAAGTTTTCTAATTTTATATTTCAGTCTTCTTTCCATTTAGGACTTTGGTTTATTTTAGTTAGTCGATTATAGGCCAATCTCTTTCTACCAAGTTATAAGCCCCTCCAGGGTCCCCTGTCATTACTTTATATGTCTAGTTATCAGTTCATACTTGGAGCAGAATGAGTACTTACCTAATATCTGAGGAATCAATCAATGAATTTTTTACATCATTTCTGTTTTTAACTGCCTCTTCTACAAGGTAGTGCCTTTTTTTTTTTTTTTTTTTTTTGAGAAGGAGTCTTGCTCTGTCACCCAGGCTGGAGTGCAGTGGTGCGATCTTGGCTCACTGCAAGCTCCGCCTCCCAGATTCATGCCATTCTCCTGCCTCAGCCTCCCCAGCAGCAGCTGGGACTACAGGCGCACGCCATCACGCCTGGCTAATTTTTTTGTATTTTTAGTAGAGACAGGGTTTCACCGTGTTAGCCAGGATGGTCTCGATCTCCTGACCTCGTGATCCGCCCACCTTGGCCTCCCAAAGTGCTGGGATTACAGGCGTGAGCCACCATGCCCGGCCAAGGTAGTGCCTTTTTAATCACAACATTCTGCGCATGGTAGGGAAGCACTGGATATGTTCAAAGCCTGTTGCTTCTTTTGCTTAACAATGAACATGCAATTAACTAAGGATGGAAACCATGATTTTATGCATTTGTGTCTCTTCCAACAAACATTTTGTGTAGTGCCTGCCTTGTGCTAGGTACTGTGTTAGACATAGAGACTACAAATGAAAATTAAAAAAAAAAATCCCCTTCCTGTGTCCAAAAATAAAAAAAGAAAAGAAAAAAAAATCAATCTCTGACTTTGGTGGTAAGCACACAATTTTGTGGGAAAGAAAATAAAAAATGAAAACAAAATAGCCTTATTATTCATAGAGTCTATAAAGGGCACAATGATGATAGATGAGTAGGAGTGATTCAATCTTTGATGGGAGAAGTGGAGATGAGAAGGGCAGGAGCAGGGTCATGGAAGGTGCTGGAGAGCTAATCTGCAGGCTCCCTTGAGCATAACTGTGTGTTTTCCAACCATCTTCTTTGTGTTTGAGAAGTACAGGGTATGTATATAGAGATATTTGCTATGCAAAGGGGAAGGGCTCTTGCTTTACTATGCAGTGTCTCATTGAATTTCTATGGAAGTTTTGATAATGCATGAAGTCGTTCCATAAAATAATTGTCAGTCTTCAAAGAAACCAAGAAACAAGGCTCTTTTCCTCTGAGTGTTAACTGCGTTCAGCGCCTCATGGCAATTAAAGCAGTCCCATCCCCTGTAATTGAGTTAGTGCACAAGCCACTTCATACATTTATTTCTCAGGATTGCTGAAGCTACAGCAGTCCTAAGAACCACATTTTCATGGAGGTGGGGGGTTGGAGGCAAATGGATGTTGATTTAGAAGCTACTGGTTCCATCAGGATCTTTTCTACAATAGAAATATTAAATATGCCAGGACATTAAGATATCAAGGATATATATACAAAAGACATAGGTTAATGCTGAGACTCAGGCAAGATGGTTTAGTAGAAATGCCCTAAATTCAAAACGCGGAGCCAGGAATGTTGATTTCAGTCTGTCATTTGCTTCTTCTGTTGACTCAGAGGTAAATCAACTATCTCCCTGGGGATTAGATTTTTTTAATCTGTTAATGTATATTTGTAAAATGAATGAATTAGTGGAAGAATGTAAGATGAGGATCATAATACCTGCACCACCTACTGCATAAGAGTTTTAAACAAGGTAATTAATTATACGTTGGAAAGATAAAATGCTTCAAGACACTTGCCCTCCAATTTTTAAATCAGTGGTGATAAATATCACTGTAAGGATTTCAGAGTCTGAGAATGTACAAATGCTTTCATCATCCAAATTTGCCCTTGACCAGGAGAAAAGAAATGTTAACTTGAAGAGCAGATGTTATATTGCATTTTTATTAGATAATTAACTGATTTGAAACTCCAAATATCTAGCCTCCCATGGACCTGACTCAAAAAGTTTTCAGCAGCACTGAAATAATGACAAATAACTACAATAATCCCTCATATATGTATAACTGGCATATATAAAATATTTTACAGTTTCACATTTGATCATGCACAAACAAAAGGCACTCTCTGATGAAGCAGTGGTTCCAGCTAATGCTTTCAGGGAAACATTGCATAGTGGGAAAGACAAATGCTTTGGAATAAAAGAGGCCTGGGTTCCAATCCTGACTTGTACCATTGATGTCACTTCAGATAATTATTTCATAACTCTAAGCCACAATTTCCAGACATCAGTGAAATGGGTCTAGCCTTTCATACCCAATATCGTAATGTGGTCATGAGAATCACATGAAATTTTATGTACTTATATCAATCTATCCATCTAATCTGCCAAAGGGTAGACCTTCAGAAATGTCAGCCCTCGTGTCATCCCCACTGTAATTGGTAGAAGAAGGTCCTGCTTTTATAACAGGTGCCAGGATAATGCTAAAAGAGGAGGTTCACATACTTTCTGGACACTGGACTTGCAAGGGAAAGCTGTGCAAAGGCTCACTAATTCTGTTTTGCCTTCAGGACCTCTTCCTTGGAGGATCTTCTTGAAGGCTTGGAGCTTACATAGCACTAACCTCAATCTTTTCACTGACCTTCCCAAGTTGTGTGTGTGTGTGTGTGTGTGTGTGTCTGTGTGTGTGTGGTCTGAACTCAAACTAATGTATATGTACTGTTTCTTATGGCATTATAAATGCTCGTACAATATTTCACTCCCAAGTCCTTCCTTCTCCCCAGCCTCACACCCCCTTTCCCTGCTTCATTACTCCTTTATGCCCTGCCAAGTAAAACCTTCCAATGGAAGGAAGTAAGTATATACACTAAGAATTAAAACGCATAACAAGCTCTTTTCTCTCTCTTATACTCAAGTATATTCCTCTTTGGGGAGTATTTGCTGTACCCACACCCTCCCTGTCAAACCCCTCCCCATCAATTGCCTCCCTCCTTTGTGCCATCACAGTTTTATAACATTCAGCATGTTACATGCAATTATTTTTTTACAAGTCTCTTTTCCTCATACACTGAGAGATCCTTAACAAAGGTGTCCAAATCACTTGGCCTGGGCACTTCACAAATGTTAAGCATTTGCGAATGCATGAACCCATGTCTTTTTCTTCTCTCGGAGCCTTTACTACCTGGTGGGGAAGGGTGGGGACTCCCCACAGGCAAGTGGGGGGAAGACCTGGGTTACCCAAGTGCCCTGTGCCTGTGCTGTGGTACCTCTGCCCTTAGACAGCTTGGCCATGGCTACCTCCATCCTGTGAGCTCACTGCAAAGGAGAAACCTGACTTCTTTACCAGACTGACTTTGCCTCCACGTTGGGTCTTGCTACCTTTTTCAAAGTGCTTTTACATAGAGCACCTCACCAAATTTACAAAGGATTCATAGGGTCTTGGGAAGAAAGATCACAAGAGGAGTAATGACAGTGTTTCTTAACAGTGTGTTTACCTAAAATGGCAGTGAGAAATGGAGAACCAACCTTTAGCCTATAGACAGGATGCCTTGCTTTTTGGCCAAGTCAACAAAGACTGTTGTAGTCCTATTTGTGTTTGCTTCTCACAGTCCCTTCCCAGTCCGTGAATGAAAAGTGTGTATGGAAACATAAACCTGCACTGAGAGGTATATTGATGATGGCTGAGAGTATAAATCTGTTACATCCTATTTAATTTTTTTTCTGCTCCTCCTCCTCTTTCCTTTCCTTGCCCTTGGGTCTTAATCACCCTCATCATCAACACCATTATCATGCTTTTATTCCATCATCATGCCTTTATTCATGTTCTTCCTTCCATTCCTCTTCTATGTGGCTAATTCTTACCCTTCTAGCTCAAATGTCACCTTCTCTGACCTTCATTGCAACCCTTCTCTGCTGCAGTAGCAGTCTGTCTATTACACTCTTATGGCACTGAGCGCTAGCACTGCCTATTAGGTTGGTTAAGTAGCTGACTTCCCACTTAAATCAAAGGCAGGTGTTATATGTTTTTTTTTTTTTATAAAACACATAAAGTACTTAGAGCACTGCCTGGAGGCAGTAAAACTCAATAACTGTTAGGAATTATTGTTGCTGGTATTAAACCCCCTCCCATTGCTCCATTTCTTGGCACCAAGGAGGTACAATGTGAATGTTTATTTTGTTGAATCGAAAGATAACAACGCCTTTCTTAGAAACCTAATTTCATTTTGCCTTCTGCTAGTTTGCTTTCAGTGCCTATATACTGAACTCACCATGTAGCAGAGGAGGAAAGCCTGATTGCTGAATGGGAGTGGCAAGCCATAGATAGCTGGGATGTTTAAGAAGTACAGCTGTGTTGTCAGCAGGCCACAGTTCCACTGCTGAAGTGCCACAAAGTAAATCTTAACTCACAAAATATATGGGTCAAGGGAAAGTGGTCTCTCTTCTCAACTGTATACTCCAAGGCATAGCCTCTACTAAAATGCCAACCTTGCTGCCTGCTGCTGAAAGCATCTGCCCCACCTTGTGTACCCAGCATGTATCGCTCTCTGTGATTAACTCTTAACTCTTCCAGTGGGAGGGGCTTAGACTACCTGCAAATGGGGGCTGACATCAGTCTAGGAATAAATACCTCCCTGAGAAGCTGACGTCCAGTTGCAAGGTGTTTATCTACAACACCATTGAGCAGCCAGGGCACAAGGTCAGATTGCTTTTGCTGCTTTTTTGAGAATTCTCCCATATTCTTCCTATATACAGCTAGAGTAGCAGGGAAGGGTTGGTCCCATTCCCAGAGCACAACCTCACACTATATCTGGCCAACTCAGCTCCTGGGAACCGTTGTCTGTCAGAGGACCGAATAGAATTGTCATACTGATCCTCTGCCCATAAATTTGCCCAGTAAAGTCTGCTTTTGCATGACACTAGGATGGTTGCCATTACCTCTAGTCCCCACTAATGAGTATCTTTAATTCCCTCGACAACTATATAAAGTAAGTTTAATTGGCACCTTTTAGCAGTTGAGGAATCTGGAGCTCAACTAATTTCAACAACGTGCTCAAGGACTCACAGTAAGTGGAGAAGCATGGGTTCAAAGTCACGTTTGTGTGACACTAAAGCCTTATTACTTTGTCGCCGGCCTCATGTGGAAGCTCCTGCTCCTCATGGGGAAGGGAGATATGTGCTACATGATCCTCACAGCACCTTGCCAGCCCAGGCGCATGGAGTCTGCTGGCATCTCTGATCCTGCAGTTAAAGAGAAAGTGGAACATTAGTGTCTCGATTTTATTAGATCATTTGGACAACAAGCAACTTCCCTTTCTTCTAAGTAATTGCCATTGTACAGATGATGTCTTTCAGGGGCATGAACAGAGAATCTGGGGAAGGAGGTAGGTCCATGAAGAGTGTCCATTCTCTTCCTGTTTTCCCATGAAATCCCAAAAAGTGCTACATGCAGTTACTTTATGAATTGAAGTCTGGGAAAAATCTCTAAATCATTCTCATGCATGCATCATATGTTGCTTTTCAAAGGGAAAGGATATGCATTAAAGATTTGTTCAGTCTTAAACCTGCTTTTGAGCATCCAAGATCAATTTGAAGGCTGATTAAGTTGTGCTCTATAGATTTCTATAGTCAAGTTCATCAAGGCATCCATTCCTCTTCCCCTAATGATGCTGAACCCCAAGTTCTTCTCTGAAGTGCTTTAATTTTCACTTGGCCATTGCAAAAAGACAGTGACTTAATAAACTGTAAATAGGAAAAGAAAGTTACGTAAATCATCTTCGCATCCTTTTCCATGGTCGTACCATGACTATTCTTTCCTCATTACAGTGCCTCCAGTGGTTTCTCCGTACTTGGCAGTGGAAATTAAATTATAAACCACATTTTCAGCAATGTGATACACCAATAAAAACATAAAATCATCAGGATAAATAACAAAGATGAATTTATGTCAACACAGCACAATATTATTTTACCCTGTGTTACCATAATTTTCTCCCAGTTGATTCTTTAGATCTTTTAGAAGATGGTTGCCTTCTAATATATATATATATACATATTTCAGAACTACTGTCTATCAATGAAAATTTTACAAAACTGACTTCCAGGAAAAGACTACTACACAGTACCCTTTTCTTATACTCTGACAGACAGTCCTGCCTTTCAAAATGATAAGATAATGGGTTTGTGGTTTGAACACAGCTCTGTGTTTTAAAGGTAGCATTGAAAATTAAAGTGAAGTATTAATTAAAGATTAATCAAAAGTGCTAGACCTCTAGTAAGTTCAGTGCTTTTTGCTTAATTCTGAATGGCCCACTTTGAAAGAGTATTTCAATTGAACTAGAATTTTAATCAGCTGGCTAGAAGTTGGGAGAACAAGAGAAATAATCCTGAGGGTAAATGTTTAAAAATGCATCAAAGGTTGTTGGAAAATAAGCCCTTAATCTGTGCCATGTTGGAGGGAAAGAATGTTGACAAGAGGACAGGATGCATTGGTTTATCCCGGCCTCCAGGGTGGTGGCATTCCTGAGATCCATCAGTGAGAATGGCCAGCCGGCTCCCCTTTCAGAACAAGCTACTCTCACTAATGCTCAAGGGAGAAGCCTGGGTACCTGGAGGACTTCATAGTCATTCTCCCAGCAGAGGCACTAAGGGAAGAGCAGAGGAATCTACACCTGTGTTTGGCTCCAGAGGGCCTCTTTAAATTCAGCACCCCTCTCAGCTGGAAGGGCCTCTCCATCTGTTCCAGAAACTCCTGTGTGGCTGGTGTTGCCCTGCCCCTAGCTCTCACAGAATTTTGGATCTTAGAACTGAAAAGAACCTCAGAAGCATCCACCCGTACTTCCCTGCCTCCATCTGAAGCATGAATCACCTCATAGGTGATGTGCTGCTTGATTACCTCCAGTGACAGGAAACTCACTTCTCCCCAAAGCCACTCATTTCACTGTTGCCTAGCTTATACCCCATGTCCTTTCTTGTGTTGTTCAAAATTTCTCTCCAGTAATGTGATCCTTATCTTCAATCTCTGGAGACTAGACATATATGTGAAATTGCTGCTTCACAAGCCAGTGCTGCTGATACTTAAAGAAAATCACCTTAAAGCTCCTGGTTTTTCTCCAGATAAATCCTGGATGGTCATCAGGCAATCTGCTACTGGCATTCCTGTTCAGTTTCCAGGCACTGAGGTTGAATGCAAAGAGCCCAGGTATACCTGGATAAGTGACTCTGCCCAACACTTACCAGATTCTTCCTTCAGATTCATCATGAGTATCTTTAAGCCTTTGAGTCATCACCTGTATAAAGGTGTTATATGAGATTAAATAAGCTGATGCACATAACATTGTTTTGCAACACACCTGTAAGCACATGTCTGAGGAAACCCTCACCTTACACGTGGTATCAACTACCTCTATTCTAAAATCACTGGGTTATATACATGTATTGTCAGTCACCCTCCCTAGAAGGACTATGTAACAGAATACTCCACACTAGTCCTTCTCCTCCTCCTTCTAAAATAGTTATTGCTTATCATGTTCAGGAATTGAGTGTTACTATAGCATTCAGTCTTCACAACAATCCATGAGGCAGGGCTATTGCTATCCCCACATTACAGATGAAGAAAGAGAAGTGAGGAAACCCTTGCCCAGCTTGCACTGGGGGTGTGGAAGAGCCAGATTCAAACCCAGGTCTCTCTGACAGTGGGTTCAACTGAAGGCCCTGAAGCACCTAGAAGTTGGCCTGGGGAAAACAGGAATGGGAATCTTCTAGGAAATCTCCCTCTTCTAGGAGCAGAGTCCCATTGCCAGACCTTGTCAATGAGGGAGCAAGCTTGGAGTGGGATTTTGGTAGGCATCAGTTGCCTACCTAGCAACCCCTCCCCTCCCTTATTTCTTAATGGTAGAATCTGAATGTCTTAGCCCCCGGTAATAAAGCATGGTTGGTCTAAGCTTACCATGACTATCACATTCTTCCTTGTCAGATCCTTTTGCAACTAGTGGTGACCTTATAACCCTGTCCAGTCAGTGAAAAATAAGGTGGAAGGAAGATCTTTTTCTGCTGCTCCTGCTGCTGCTGCTGCTGCTCCTGCTGCTGCTGCTGCTGCTTTTTCTTTTCTCCTTGGAACAATCCATTTTGAAGATGTCTTCCTCTTTTTTGTTTTCCTTTTCTTCTTGGAAAAATAAATTGAGAAGATGTGCTACTTGGAGCCATTGACAGTCTTCTTGGTCATTGACAGTGACCTTTAGACAACCAACCTTAAGATAAAAAGTAAACTCACAAAACATGGGAAGATAGAGGCCGAATCCTTACTGATACTTTGATCCACCACAGCAACCCTGAAATCACCTATTCCTGCCCCATACTTCTTGTCACATGACAAGAATCTGAATTGCAAACAACAGCATCCACTGTGGTCAGGAATCTGCATTGCAAACAGCATCCACTGTGGCTAGTTCAAATTTTAAAAAACAATAATTTTAAAACGATGTTAGGGGACTTGCAGACTCTCCAGGAGGGCCAGAGAGAGCCAGGCTTTAAAACTACGGAGACAAGAACAATGTCCAACCATGCCATAGGAACTGTTTCAATGAAAGCATTACCATCAGAGCTATTGCTCTCAGCTCCAGTTCTGCACATGCTGGAATGCTGGAAGCTCTGCTTGGCTCCTTGGAAGAAGTAGCAGCCTCTTCCGTGATGAATCTCAGAATAGTGAGTGCCCACACGTGGCCACCCCCTCACATTGCTCACTCATGAATCCAAGTCTTACATGGGTGTATTCGATTGATATAGGTTGGTGCAAAAGTAACTGCAGTTTTTGCCATTACTTTCAATGGCAAAAATAGAACACAAGTTCAGGCCTGTAGTCTAGCTGCGAAGGAGTCTAAAATTACCAGTTTTCTAGTCTCCTGTTTTTGAGCAGGGAGGACTTGTAATATGAGATTTAACTAAAATATGGGGAAGACATGGAGCAGCCACAAATGGCAAATATCTACTAGAGTGACACAAACACATATCATTCCTTAAGCCAGTGTCAGTCAAGTATTCTGTTTCGTGTCTCTCTCCCCTCTGTCAGGTGTGAAGTAAGCAGAGAGGCTGCATGTTGGCCTCTTTACTGAAGCAGAAATGTCAGCTTTCTATCCCTGGAACAACTGGGCCCTGACCCTGCAAGCTCAGGGTTGTGACAGAGCCATTTAATGAGGTGAATTCCTAAAGTCATTCAAGAGTTGCAACTTTTTGGCATCAGCTGATCATAAACCCTTCATGAATAAAAACAATAGAAACTACAAAACATGGAAGCATAGAATTATAAGGCTGGAATGGATCTCAGAAATTGTTTTTTTTTTTTAGGCACAATACTTTTTCTAAATCAGGTACATCTGAGAGAGAGAAAGACAGAGAGAGAGAGAAGAAAAAGGCATCCCTGGTCTACTGTGCAGGAATCTCATCCATTCCTGCTTTCAGAGACTTTTCTGGGATCCCAGCACACTCCTTATGCTCAGTCACCTATGTGTAAATACTTTCTTGACTTTTTTCTTTTTTTTCTTTCTTTTTTTTTTTTGAGATGGAGTCTTGCTCTGTTGCCAGGCTGGAGTACAGTGGCGCAATCTCAGCTCACTGCAACCTCCGCCTCCCGGGTTCAGGCGATTCTCCTGCATCAGCCTCCCAAGTAGCTGAAATGACAGGCATGCACCAACACACCCGGCTAATTTTTGTATTTTTAGTAGAGATGGGGTTTCACCATATTGGCCAGAATGGTCTCGATCTCTTAACCTCGTGATCTGCCTACCTCAGTCTCCCAGAGTGCTAGGATTACAGGCATGAGCCACCGCGCCCGGCCTCTTGAGCTATTTATGTCTATATTGACCCCTTTCTTTCTGTGGGTTGGGCTACTTCTAAACATCATAACAAAGTTTCAAACACCTTATGTTCTAGGAAAGAACAAGGGCTTATAAATCAGCCTAGCCTGGACTCCAATCCTGTTTCAATGAGTCCTTGATTGAGCAAACCACTTGCTCAAACCAGTTTCCTTGTTTGAAAAGTTGGGGTGATAATTATAAGCACCTCACTGGACTGGTATGAGAATTAAAATGCTACTATGCTAAAGAAGGCATCTAGCACAATGCCTGGCATATACTAGGTACGTAAGTAAATGCTACTTTCCTTTCTCTTTCCCTTTGTGGTCTTTCTGCTTACAGGGCTGCACTGATTGTCAATTGCATACGTCCCTTATGACTCCTTTTCCTAAGTATTAGCATGAAGCTTTTCAATTTAGCTCCTCATGGCTGCCATCATTTGCATGGCTCTGTCTTTGCAAGATACCACAGGGGTAATCTTTTGAACACCCGTGGAACACAGCCTCAGCACCTCACTGTTCAGTTTCTGTAACAGCTTGGACAATCCATAGGTTTAATGAATCTTTACAGCCACCAAAGCTACAGAGTTGGTAAAGATTTCAAACACTTTAAAAATTAAAGGAGGAAACTGCAGGGAAGCTGCAATGGGCTGCTTAGAGGATTCCAAACACATCCATGGGGACAGTCTTTGAGCTGTTACCCTTAGGCAAGGATTGGCAAATGTTTTTCTGTAAACAACCAAACAGTACATATTTTAGGCATGCTCTTTTTTTGCTCTTCCTTGTTTTTTTGTTTTATCCCGTAAAAATATGACAATCATTCTCAGCTTGCAGGGCCATACAGACACAGGCTATGAGCTGGAACTGACTTTGGGGGGTGGTTTACTAACTTAAGTAACAACCAGACATCTTAATAAGATCACGGAATGAAACTCTTCACCTATGATATAATGAAAATAGCTAACATTTAGTGAGCACTGGCTATGTACCATGCACTATTTTAACATAACTGTTCATATCAACTAGGTATTTTTATTATTCACATATTACTAATGAGAAAAAAGAGACAAAAAAGATTAAGCAACTCAACATAAATGTTTACTCTACCAGTAAATCTTTGAAAGATTTATTCCATGAACAAAATGCATTTAGCTATGACACCACCCTATTGGAAAGTTTGAGCGTAAAAATTGTTTTGTTTTCCATGTTTGTTGTTCTTGAAGCTTTGATTCCTCTTGGAGTGTCTTGAGTTTAGTTTTTATATTTGTTTCAATGGTGGAATTTACTGGGAGGTAGTCTAAATATGTGGGGAAGTAAAAGTTTGGGATTCCTTATTTTGGCTATAATAAGTCCTAGGAATTCATTCATTCAGTAAAATTTTTTTTTAGTATCTACCCAATGCCAAGCCCCACATAAAACATTAAGAGTAGGGACAATAATACATTAAGGTCTCTGACCCCATGAAACTCATGGTCAGAGGATGAAGATCAACATGTATGCAGAGAAATGAAAGCAATTTAATAAATGCTTGCATACAGTTATGTGCACAGGAGCAGGAAGAATGGGCAGGAGAATAGCCAGACTAGCTAGGACATGTGGGAGACTTCAGAGAGAAGACTGGATGCAGAGGGATGTTCTGAGTTTGAAGAGGCCAAGGCTGTATATAACCTCTACGAAAACCACTGTCTGCAGTGCCCAGCCATAGGCCACCCCCTTAGACCTCCTAACTCCCTAGTCACAAGAGGCTGTGTTAGTTTGTACAACACCAGACACAGTAACAGATGAATTCTACAATCTCAGTGACTTTGTACAGTAGAAATTTATTTCTTGCTCACTCTAAGTCCAAACAGTGGCAGTGGGAAGAGGGGTGTAGTGGAAGTTCATGTATTCAGAGATGGAGGCTGAAGAAGTGGCTGCCATCTTCAACACAAGGTTTCCAAGTTTGTCCTGGGTATTGACATCCTGCCAGCATATGAGAGAAGAGAACAAAAAGGGGAGATTTTTATGGGCCAGGCTTGAAGGTGGTCCACATTATTTCTGACTACATTCTGTTAGCCAGAACTTACATGGCCACACCTAAGTTTAAGGAAAGCTGGGAAATGCAGTTCATTTTGTGTACAGGAGGAAACAGAACCAGGCTTGGTAAAGAGCTAGCCAGTCTGTGCCAAGAGCCTACTCAACCACCAAGTACTCACAGAGCCCATAGGATGTGTTAACTCTATGTCTTAAGATGGGACTAGTAACGATTACCTGCCAGCAAGAGATTAATCATCTATAGCTACTTTAATGCAATCATGAAATAAATATATAGATACTGTGTATGCTGTTAGCTAGTAAAAGGTGTAAGAGTTTGCCAAAATATGTCCCTAAAGCTCTATTTCTGTGAGATTTTCTTTCCAAAAAGGGTTCCTCAAGTAAGAAAGTTTGTAATGTCTACATATTATCATATTCCATCAATTCTAAGACCGACATTTTTTCACATTTTAACATCTTTAGTGATACATTTTATAACAGGCTTCTTACAGTTTAATTGTGTGTGTGTATGCATGTGTGTGTGTGTGTGTGTGCGTGTTTCTCTCCTAGTGGTGCATAATATGCACAAAACCAAATGAAATGCTCTGAGAAGTCCTGCAGATTGAAAATAAAAGGGGGTGGTAGTGATATAGTCTGTTTAACCTTGTGTCTCCCAAAGGTATTAGAAAATAATTTTTATGTCACTACTATCCATTAGATTGAATGTTCCATGGTATTCACTTTGCCAAAATTGGTAAAAACAGTGAGAGCTTTGAGTTCAGTGCCAGGTGGAGTAGCTGTCTGCTGGGTCCAGGTTTGCTAGGAAGGCCTCATAAAGCAAGTAAAACCTTGAGCAGATGAATCTTGAGGGTCCCAGTAGGAAATGATAGCACTTATTAGGAGAACTTGAGGCGAGTTTGGTAGAGGGACTGTTTGCAAAGGTATGTGCAAGGTATAGAGAAACCACAGGGAGAATGCAGCGTCCAGCACTGGCTGTCACTGCCTTTAGCTGTTTGAATGAGAGGGCCAGGTAGAGAGGGCTGCCTTGAGGGCAGCAGTGACCTCAGTTGAGGGACATAGCCAGTCCAATGAGACCCTGAGTTGGGAGAGGACAATAGAATAAATACCCTGGCTTCTTGTTCCTTCCTCACTCCAGTCTCCTGCCGGGGCTCCTCATTGGCCAAACCCAACTAGCAGCCAGAGATTAAGGGAGCCACTGCTGACCCTAAAGGCCAGCCTCCCAGAGCAGAAACAGGTGGGAAAGAGTGGAGGCAGGAGCTAGGAGTAACTCTGAATATCCACACAAGCAGGGCTCTGAAGGATGCATGGAAAATGAATTAAGCATGATTAAATCCACCCAGGGAAAATCTGATCACCTTCCAACTGCCTCATTGCTTCATAGCTTATGAAGTCCTTTCATATCATCTTTCATTTGCTGTCACAACAGCCTGTGAGGTACACAGAGCAGGAGTAATTATCCATATTTTACACAAGAAGAAGCTGCCTTCCTCACGTTGGAGCTGGAAAGGTCACGTTGGAACCTGAAGGCAGAATTTCCCGGAACCAACCTGGTGCAATTTCCACCATGTCAATGATGAACTTTGCCGACGGTGTCCCAGAAGGGTCATCTCCATGAAAGGATGTTGTCATTAGTCACTTGCTGCTTCACTTTCCAGTAGATAGTACACTTCAGTTCTTCCACGTGTATATAGCACTTTATACTTTCCATCCACAGTATAAAAAGGTCATAGAAAATCCACGAAAACCTCAGGCCTCCCAGGAGCTGAAAGGCCATTACTACTGGGCAGGCCCCATTCCTCTGTACCCACTTCAGCAAGTACTTAATACCATTGCTATTTTGCACAATGCAAAGATGAAATACACACAATGGATTAAGACAGATTATAAGTGCATAGAGTGAAAGAACAATAAAGTACATTGAGAAATTGAGAAATTAAGTGCTATGGGCATATGGGCATGCTAAGATTGATAAAGAAGTCCTATCTTGGAGTATCAGGGAAGGCAACTGGTTCAGTCTGTCAGAGCCACCATCTATACTGCCTGTTGTGCAACGTTTGAATCATTTTGTTGCGTTTCCTTTATCATGGAAGAGGTAGCTTTTATCTGAGCCTAGAAAAGGCAAAGGTTAGGATGAGCAAAAATGGGAGAGAGTCATAGGCAAGACACTATGTTTGTATGTAATGAGTATGCAATTGAAAACAAAAACATGCAAAAGTGAAATATGTGAAGTCCAGTTGATGTACATGTTGCATAACAGGTTTGGTGTCCTGGTTCAAAAGATGGAATTCTGAAGTCAGACTAACTGGGTTAAGTCCAAGCTCTGATGCTCACTAGCTGTGTGACCTTGGGCAAGTTACTTAACCTCTCTGTGCCTGCTTTTTCATCTATAATAGGCAGCACATATAAAACAGACAAGGTTCACACCCCATAGGGTTCTTACGAGGATTACATAAGTTAATTCATGTGCAGTGCTGAGAAGAGGGCCTGGTACAGAGTATATTCTACATTAATAATTTTAAAAATGTTACAAAGATGGTCCCAGAAGAGTTAAAAAAGAAGGAAAAAAGCATTGAAGCCTAATTTAACTTCAGCTTTTGACACAATCTTTGATAATATACCTTCAGCAGTTTTATGCATTCTTTAATCCTCTTCTTTTCTTACACATGTGGACACACAGTCAACAGGAAAATGCAGTGAGGCTCTGATTGAGCTGAGAAAGCATTGTTTTGACATGCCTAATGATTTCCATTTTTGTTCCTATTAGATTAGATTAGCAGACTTATGCTTCCTCTTGCTAGATTCAGCTCTTTCATTTTCTGTTTTTCACTCATGATCACAAAATAATAAAGAAAATGCAACAAAATGATCTGAAAGTTCAACAGCAGGCAGTATAGAGAGTGGTACTGACAAACCGAACCAGCGGCTAGCCAGCACCGCTGCCAAGGCCACGCCTGCAAATGGCCATTGCTTAGTAAAGTGAGGAAGTCAGAATTTATTAAGCAACAGTGAGAGATGTCACACAGTGGTTTATGATCAGTCCATCATAGTTTAAGAATATAGATAAAACACACAAACGTGCACATATTTCAAGAGGCCGATATCCCAAAGTCTAGGAGCTGTTGCCCAAAGGCCTGGAGGGAAGAAATGCCCAAAGAATAAAAGATTCAATGCATAACTATGATTAGAGTGCAGGGCAGGGGTCAAGGTGTTATCATTTTAAATAAGGATGAGATCAGTTCTGGTCTGAGCCATATTGAAGTCTGAGGCAAAAGGAAAAAATCAATAAGACTGATGTTGCCTTTATTTAAAATTTTAAAGTTTTGTTCATCCTAGGGTTTTTGGCATTAAAATTTCTGAATTTTTAAGTACATTACAAGTTATTTTAAGCACGCTGCAAGTTATTTAAAGCACATTACAATGTTATTTATTTTGATTATTGAATGTTGGTGCCTTCTGAAATTGTGCAGGGAGATGGGTGCCTCTCTTGCCCGCACCAGCCAATCCCTGGCCCTGCTAGAGTGTAAACTACCTGAAGGGATGTATTAAATGAGATGTCTTTGAACTCATCTGGCACAAGCTTAAATCCTGGCTCAGATCTGATCCCAGCCACATCCTGAATATGTTACCATAGGTAATTTATCTCCTTTTCAAACGTTTGGTTTATTTCTCAGTAAAAGAGCCATAAAACCTAACTCATATGTTCATTCATCTACCAACAAATATTTATTGAGCACCTATTATGTTATTGAGGCATAGGCAATATAAGTTAACAAAACAAAACATCTCTATTGTTATGATGTTTTCATCTTAGTCTGAGAGAGCAATGATCAGTAAAAATAATATGAAATATCATGTAGCCTAGTTATGGTAAATGTTTAGAAGAAAAATAAACCAGGGTGGAGTGACAGTGATGGCAGCAGAGAGGGGTAAGAAAGAAGGACAAGCTTCGAGAAAGGTTATAAAGAGGAATAAGTGAGACAGTTATGTCTAACATGTATCACAATGCCTAACAGCCTAATGACTTAATAAATGATTTATGTTGATCTAGCTAGAAAAAGAAAAGTTTGGAATGACAGGTTGGGACCCACAGACATGGCTATGCTGCTACCTATGAAGCCGAAACTCCAGAACTCTGGGCAGTTCTAACAACTCTACCACTAAGAGCACTAACTGCACAGACACAGTGTTCAAGTCTTAAGAATTGTCCTCATCCACTGGTTCAGCTCTGGGAGCATGAAGGTCTCTGGCACTGAGAGCTGGAAAATGGAGTCATCAGAAAAGTTCCACCCTGTTCTCCCTCTATAGTGAGCACACCTAGGCTTCATCCTATTCCTTCCAGAGAGAACAGAGGAGAACCCAGATATGCAGAAGAGAGCAAAAATGATGGGCAGAACTGGAAAGCAGCCCCTTGGCAATTGGTATCCAAAGTGAACATGATTCCTTTCCAAAGCAGCGTCCAACCACGAGTAGAGGACACCAGCAAAGCTGTCGCCCTTGGCTGGAACGGGAGGGCTGCTCCTTACTCTGAACTGCAGTGACTTGAGTGCATACACCCACCGTGGCTTCCTGGAGTTGGCTGATCTGTCCTGGCCCAGCCATGTGGCCCTTTGCCGAGGTTCTGATGTGCCCGACTGGGCATTTCGCTAACTCCTTTCCTGGCTGTTGGCTTCCAGCACAGCAACATGTAAAGAAAGGAAAGATCCCTCTTCTTCATATGGACTTTCGATGTCTGTTAAAAATCAAAGAAAACACAAAAAGGAAAACAAAAGTAAAATAAATAAATAAATAAAGTGCTGCCCAGGTTAGAAAAGGCCGGGCTTGGGGAAATGTTTAAAATCTATCTGTTGATAAAACCTCTAGTGGATTATTAAGCAGCAAAAGTGGGTGGGGGAGGGCAGTTGAGTAAGGCTATGTCTCCTCCTTAGGCCATTGTAGAAGGATTCTGGCTGTCATTCCATCTAGAAGCACCAAAAATTTCACAAATGAATCATGATCTTTCATTCCTTTGAGTCTTCTCACATGATATTTGGACCCCCTCATCAAATACCTTCTTCCCTCCTTTTCTGCCTGCCTAACACCCTTTCAATTCTTCAAAACTTAGAGCAGATTTCCAAGAAGGACTCATGACCAAGTCCAGTTAGATGCCCCCTTTTATGTGTCTCTAGTGCACCACGCTACACATTCTTCCTACTTACACTTGTTGAGTACCTACTATGTGCCAGACACTGTTACAGTTACTAGAAATATATCACTGAACCAAACCAGCTTTCATTCTAATGGAGTGAAGGACAGTAAACACCTAAACAATTTATATATGTCCAGAAAAATTAAGCAGGAGAGTAGTAATAATGGGAGAATGCAGGTAGTAATAATGAGCGAGTGTGGTCAAGGATGGTTTTTTTTGGTTTTTGTTTGGTTTTTTGTTTTTGTTTTTGTTTTGTTTTGTTTTGTTTTGTTTTTTGAGACAAAGTCTTGCTCTGTCACCCCGGCTGGAGTGCAGTGGTGGATCCCGGCTCACTGCAACCTCTCCCTCCCAGTTCGAGCTATTCTCGTGTCTCAGCCACCTGAGTAGCTGGGATTACAGGCACATGCCACCACACGCAGCTAATTTTTGTATTATTAGTAGAGACAGAGTTTTCAATGTTGGCCAGGCTGGTTGTGGTGACCTCAGGTGATCTGCCCGCCTCAGCCTCCCAAACTGCTTAGATTACAGGTGTGAGCCACCACACCTGGCCAAGGATGGGGTTTTTAATATGAGATATGAGCAGAGGACTAAAGAAAGTGAGGGATGATCTACGTGTGTATCTGCAGAAAGGATAGTCTAGGCCAGGATTGGTGTCAAAGTCTCTGTAAAAACTCTCAGTTGAGTGTGTGCTGGAAGTCATCAGGGCCAAGCAAGGAGGCTGATGTGTGTGGGCTGGGCTGGAAAGGGGTGACCACAGGTGAGAGCAGAGAGTATCCAGGACCAGATTATCCAGAACCTTGTGAGGACTTCAGATTTTGCACTGAGTGAAATGAGAAGCCACTGAGGAGCTCTGAGCTCCACAGAGGAGTGACATGTTCTGACTTCGGTGTTTACAAGTTCTTCCTGACCCCTGGATGTAGACTAGACTGGATGGGAGTGAACGTAAAAGCAGGAAAACCAATTAGGAGGCTATTCAAATTAGTTCTGGGGAGAGATGGTAGTCATTTGGACCAAGGGAGCAGCTGCGGGGAGACGACAAATGATCAGATTCATGATGTATTTGAGAGTAAACCTGGCATGATTTGCAGATAGATGGACTGCAAGATATAAGAGAAACTGAGGAGTCAATGATGATTCCAAGGTTTAGCGGATGGTCGTTCAACATTGACTTTCCCTCTTTCCAGCTGTCCATGGCACTTGGCCTACTTCGAGGTGGTTAGGGATTCACCTGTCTCTATTTCGTTTTTAACTGTGGGCTCCCATGAAGGGAAGGAGCTTTTTCATTTGGTTTCATCTACCCAGCATCTAGCACCTGAATATCCAGCACTTAGCATCTAGTACCTGGCATGCATTATGTGCACAATAAATATTGGGAAGGAGGGAGGGAGGGAGGGAAGGAAGGAAGGAAAGGAGGGAAGGAAGGAAGGAAGGAAGGAAGGAAGGAAGGAAGGAATTAAGGGAGGGAGGGAGGATGGATCTTTGAAGAAATTAATCAGCTACAGCTTTTCTACTAAGGAGTTCCACCTGGGGTAACAATCCTCAAGATTTCTACTGGATTTGCTATCCAAAATAAATCACTGCTCAGTTATTCTACCAAAAAGAAACACTTCTGCATCCAGTTTGTGGTCAGTAAGAGTAATAACTGATGTACAAGTTAGATGCAATGTATTATCTAACATAACCCTCACAGTAATTCTGGGAAGTGCTCTAAATGAGTAGATACTAGTATTCCCATTTTACAAATGAGAAAATTGAAGCTCAAGAATCTAGAGCCAATTGCCAAAGGTCACAGCCAATAGATAACAGAGTCAGGAGTCAAACTTAGGTCTTCTGACTCTAAGCTCCGTGCTTTTCTGCCCTATTAAAGTAGCTTGATATTAAGCAGTCTTCAGGTATAGGTGGAAATTTTCAAATATGATTCAGACTACAGGAAATGAGTTTGTGTGTCAGAGATTTCATCTAGACATGAGAAAGAACTTTCTCAATAAAAAGACTATCTGATACTCAGAAAGAGAAAACAGGTTCAAACTAGGAGCTTAACTTGCACAGGAAAATCAGCGGGGGGAGGGGAATCCCCAGGTTTATAAAACAAGTTCATTGCCTTCAAAAGATTATACCCCATGAGTCATCCAACAAACATTGACTGAATACCCACTGTGTGTCAGTTGGGGAGGTTCACTGTACATGCACAAGATAAGAACACATTGGAGTGGGAAATTGTGTAGGTGCAAACAACATTCTAAGAACTCACAGTTGAAGGGGGTATTACCTGCAGGGGGTGGTGCTCAGGTTCACGTTCTGGAGTCAGACTTCTTGGGTTCAAATTCTGGTAACTTGCAAGCTGTGGAACTTGGGACAAGTCATTTAACCTCTCTGTGCCTCATGTACATTACAGGAACAATGGCAGTAACAGCCTCATCAGGTTCTTATAATGATTAAGGGAGAAAATGTATATGGGAACTCAGCACAGAGTAAATCCTCAAACAAGGACAGACAGAGACAGAGACAAAGGGAGAGACAGAGAGGGGGATAAACGAAGAGGAACAGGCAGACAGAGACAAAGAAACCGAGAAACAGAGGGAGAGAAAGACAGAGACAGAGAACATACATTTCCGGAGCAGGATTTGAGTAGAGCTCTGGAGGCTGAGTCTGGAGGCAACAGGAAGAGACGGGAGAGTTATCACTGGACTGGAAGCCCCTCCGTGTTCTAGGCTCTGGCCCAGCTGGGAAGAGAATCCCACCTGCACTACTTCCTCTTAGAAGAAATATGAGCACAGGCTTTGGGGCCTTGGGAAACTGCTGGAAAGTTACTTTATTTTTAGGCTGCAAATCTGCTAAGTGACTTCAGAAGGTGACCACATTTCAGTTCCATTAGCTCATCAGCAGTTTCTTAATGAGGCTAATTAGCCCCAAACAGCTCCCATCCCTGCAGAGCTCTGCCAAGAGCTTGGTTGTATGTAAGCCAGCAAGCCTGTGACCTCTGTCAGTGGCTAAGAGGCCTGTTTCCTGGGCATAATTTCATCAAAGCTTAATGCTTCAAGACATCTCATAGTAAGGGTTTGTGATGCCATGGATCTCCGGAGCCACCAAGGTGAGGATCAGCTCTGTGGCCAGCAAGGAGGCTGCCCCAAGTGCAGATTAAAACAAGTGGCCGATACCAACTCTTGACCAGAAAGAAGGCATCCACAGGAGATCTAACTCAGGAAGTTTAAAGTGCATATGGATGGTTTCCTCAGTACCCACACTTGCTGACACCACAACGCAAAATAAATACATATTTAAATTCACATTTAGTAATTCCAAGCAAGAGACCTAAACTAGCAGTGATTTTCTAAGATGCTGTTTTTCTCAATTATAAAACTGGGCAGATAGCCATGGTTGCTTATGACTTGTTTTTTTAGCATCCTTTTTATGGACCTCAGGATGATATGTCATAGCCTCTTTCCTGCCCCGTGAGTAAGTTGTACAAAGGAGGCTTTTGATGTAGGAGCCTTATGTTGGGCAGCTAAAACAGTAACTATGAGAACAGCTGCATTTATAGTGTTACTACATGCCGGGGACTTTATTACGTGCTTTATCCACATCATCTTATTTAACCTCTTGACACCCGTGAGGTAAGGGCTATTATTATTCTTGTTTTACACATGGAGAAGCTAAGAATCTGCAGGAGGGAAATAAAAGAGCTCAATATCCCATGGTTTGTCAGTGGCAGAGGCACCATGGAAACCCAGGTCTTTCTGAAGCCAAAACTGGTGAACTTAATGTTGCACATCTACCCTGAAAGAAAAGGAACACATTAGGTGTGACTTCTGCACTCAGAGAACCATCATCACGAAAGCGATCCCCCCTTCAGGAGTCAGTGAAGTAGTGTGGAGAACACAGGGCCCTAGGAACCCAGGATCAGAGTTCTAGTCTCAGCTCATACTTCCTAGGAAACACAAAGCAAATCCTTTTGCCTCCCTAGATGCTTGTTTCTTCAACAGCTGAAAGAAGGGTTGGTTTAGAAAGATGTAATGCCAGCATTGGAAGGGCATTTAAGGACATCATTCTACGATGTGCTGTGGTAATAGAAGCAAATAAGATATACTTAAATAAAAACAGTCAGATGCTAATTTTGGCAGCTGTCAGTTTTGTGAGTATTTCAAAGAAAAATAACTTTTTTTTTTAGTGCAGAGACTTAAAAAAGAAAGATTTACTCAGCTAACTTATTTCCTTTCTTATTTAAATGAGTTCCCAATTACAAAGTGAGGTAGGATAAGGATTACAATTCTGTTCTGACAGTTGAATGAAGTGAGGCTCAGAGAGGTTAAGTGACTTACTTAGGATCACACAGCAATTCAACAGCAGAGACAAACAAGAGTTGACTTGTATCACTTGAAAGACCATTCTGGCAGCAGCCTTGTCACAGTTATACTTGGCAAACACATACACTACACAAAGGCAGTCAGATGATGATACTAACAGCCGTGAAAATGATGGAGAAAGCAATGTTGGGTTGTATAGACTGCTGGGCATGGAATCAAGCTAGGTTACAGTCCCAGCTCTGCCACTTACTAATTACACCACGGTGGGAAAATTCTTTGACTACGCTTGTCTTTATATGGTAGTTTCCTTCCCATATTCCCTTAACCCCTCTGTGACTCAGTTTCATCATCTGTAGACTGGGCGTGAGCATATCTTCTGCACTGCTACATACCGATATGAAGGGATGTACCACTGCAAAGATATAGGACAAACCAGCTTTGGTCTTCTGCCCCATGCATGCCTTCCAGATCTGAGGATGTCGGCCTACCTCATCAAAGGAAACAAACCCATGTATGCATCGATACAGTTAACTGGTTCAAGCAAGTGACAAAGGGGCCACAGGTTCTGGCTTTAAATTCAGTTGGCCCAATGTTCATAGGTGGCAGGCATGCTGTGTGTTCCCTTGTGCCCAGCTTCAGGCATCCCATTTAGCCTGAGGAGGATAGCATCCTCCCAGGCTTTTTATCTGCATAAAGAGTCTGCCGTGCATCCCTCCCCACCATCACTTACAGGAGAAAAGTAAGGCCTAGGGCAGAGGTTGGCAAACTTTCTCTTAAAGAGACAGACAATAAATATTTTAGACTCGCAGATCATAGGATCTCTGTCTCAACTACTCAACTCTGCTATGAACGCAGGCACAGACAATATGTAAACCAATGGGTGTGGCTGCATTCCAGTGAAACTTTATTTACAAAAACGTGGATTATAGTTTGTTGACCTCTGGCTTGGGGAAAAAGCAGCCCCACTTGGTGATCCATAAAAAACCCTTCATCTGTTGTGCATTTCCATACCAGTTCTCCCATTTACTCCTCCCAGCCATCCTGTGTGGGTAAGATTCTTTCTAAGAGCAAGTTTGGAAGCCAAAGCTCAGAACAATTAAAGGGTTTGGCAAGGTTAATTAGAGCCAGTCAGGATGGGCTAATGGCTTTAACAAACATCTCCAATATCTCAGCAGATCAACACAAGAAAGGCTTATTCCTTGCTTACACTATAGCCCAATGTGGGATGACAGGACTTTGGTGGAAGGGAGGACTCTGCTCCATGCAGTCATTCAGGAACCAAGCTCCTTCCCCCAAGAGCAGCGACTCAATATTTTTGTGCCGTGGTCCTCTTTGACAGTCTGGTGTGGCTATGGACCCTTCTCTGAATAATGTTTGTAATTGAATAAAATATAAAACAAATTTGTAATATGGTAATATGTGTGCTTCTGTATCAATGCATTATAAAACAAGATCTTTCAGCTGCTCCAATAACTACTATAATTACAAAGCAGTGATGAGTAAAAATAATATTTTGAGATAGTTGATGTAATAAGTATCTCTGATTTCTATTAGCAAATTAGTTGTGGATACCAATAACACTACAATAGTTGGTGCTTACATTCATAATGAAACTAATGCTTTCAATTAGAGGTTAGTGACAATATAGAAAGTCACTAGACAATAGAGGAAGTCAATATATTGAAGAGATATCTGGACTCCCATATCTATTGCAGCACTGTTCACAATAGCTAAGATTTGGAGCAACCTAAGTGTCCATCAACAGATGACTGGATAAAGAAAATGTGGCACACATACATAGTGGAGTACTATTCAGCCATGAAAAATAATGCAGTCCTGTCAATTGCGCCAACATGGATGGAATGGAAGATCATTATGTGAAGTGAAATAAGTCAGGCACAGACAAACATTGCATGTCCTCACTTATTTGTGTGATCTAAAAGTCAAAACAATTAAACTCAGAGAGTAAAAGAGTGACTACCAGAAGCTGGAAAGGGTAGCAGGGGGCCGGGGGGAGGTGGAGATGGTTAATGGGTACAAAAAAATTAGAAAGAATGAACAAGATCTACTATTTCATAGCACAACAGGGTAACTTTGGTCAACAACAATTTAATTGTATACGTTAAAATAACTGAAAGAGTGTAGTTGGGTTGTTTTTAACACAAAGGATAAATGTTTGAGGAGGTGGATACACCATTCTCCATGCTGTGCTTATTTCACATTGCATGCGTGTATCAAAACACCTCGTGTATCCCATTATATTTACCTATATATATTTATATATAGGTAAATACACACACACACACACACACACACACACCCCTACTGTGTACCTGCAAAACTTAAAGATAAATTTTTTTTTTTTTTTGTGCTCATCTTGGGTTATTTATTCTTTTTTTTTTTTTTTGGATTTTTTTTTATTATACTTTAAGTTTTAGGGTACATGTGCACAATGTGCAGGTAAAGGCCATTTTTTCTCTCTCAAATTCCAGCATCCACTGACCTCTTGGGGATCTAGGGACCCAAGTTTAAGAACTTCTGATTCATTATCTCAGTCAGATTTCAGAATTCTCCCCTGGATTTTACCGGCAGATTGTTAAAAAGGAGCATGGATGGAAGGTCTCATGGATGGCTTAGGGGCCTGATCATTTCACCTGCAGCTCACTGCCAGGCACTAAGTGACAGAACTCTGCCAATCCATGGTAAGAGGCAGGGAGGAGTTCACTGTATGAATTTTATCTGTACCAGGAAGTAGAGGAGAACTATATGGCAGTGAGCCCCAGAAGTCTTTCTCACACTGGTGAAGCAGGACTTGAACACTGACTCTCAGGCAATGGAGCAATGCTGTCTTCAGTAATCCAAGCTGCCTCAATAATTGGACATGCAACCCAAATCATCTCACTTCCTTTAGTCCAGGGTTTCTCCACATCAGCACTTTTGATAATTGTGCAGGATAATTCTTTGTTGTGGAAGGCTTTCCCTTATACCATAGGGTATTTAGCATCATGCCTGGCCTCTGCTCACTAGATGCCAGTAGCACCCACCTGGGGTGACAGCCAAAAATGTCCCCAGATACTTTCCAATGTCCCCAGGCAGGAGGCGGGGGTGGAGCTGCTTCTAGCTGAGCACTGCTGTTTTAGTCTTTTTACCTAATTGTGGTGTTTAGTACTGTCTCTGGAATGTTCAACGCAACTCAGAAAGAAAAGCCAGCAAGACACCAGAAGTTTCACTACACCTTTCCCTGAACTCCCACCCCTGTACCTTTGGCTGGATGTTTAAGAGAGACAAGAGAATCTGGGCCAGCTACACAGTGATGTGAAATTTGCTTGGTACAGGTAACTTAGCATTTCGTTGGCAACAAGTGGAATTTAACGGGGGTTGGAGTGGTTGCCCAGCTGGTTGTTTAGCTGAGCCAAAACAGCTAGGAAACTGAACAAAAAAGGTTGTTAAATTTGTCATGGACAGAGGGCTGTAAAATGTTTCATATTGACTCAGAAACAGAAGAACTGGTTTTGCCAGGCACATGACCTTGATCAAATTGCTTAGTCTTGATTATGCTAAAGGTTCCACAGAGCAGGAGCACCAAAAAACCTAGTTTTACGAAATATTAATAGGTGTTCAGAGAAAGCAGTTTCTCTTTCATGGTTATATGTTTTAGCAAACATATTTAAACAAAATTAAGCAGGTTTCCTTACCGCAGGACTTATCAGAGGCTTTAATTTGCCTTGCCCTTTTTTCTAAGTAGGGGACATAGCATTTCCCACTCATACATTTCTTCATAGAGTATCTTGAGGGACTAATATTTTCCTAAAACACATTTTATATAAAATGCCTCTGGAGCCTCTAGGCCTCAATTTCTTCACACTCCCACTGGAGTAGTAACATTTGCCTTAGCGACCTTCCAGAGCTGTTGGAAGAAGAGATAAGAAGACACTTGAGAAAGTGCTTTGTAAACTCTGAAGAGTTATAAAAGTTTAAGAGGTCATTATTAATGCATATTTCTTAATAATTTAATACTAATAAAATTTTGCCTGCCTTACTTCAATGTTGCGTTAATGAATGTGACAATTGAAGTAACTGAGGCCCCAAGAGGTTAAGGTCTTGCCCAAGGTCATGCAGCTAGAAATGAAGTCACAGACCAGATTAATTAAAATGACAAATACCAAAGCGCTCTGAGCTCTGGAAAAGCACTCTCTGCAATGTCAGTGGGTTCTGTTGTTGGCATGGTTATGATTTTGACTGTAGCAGGAAACAAGGCAGTGGAAAATTAAACAGTGGCATAAGCCACCTGAGAGCTTAGAAACATTGAAGAAAGAGTGCTAGATTTAGGATCAGAGCTAGGCTTGAGCCCTCTGCATTTGACTTGACCTTTTGAGCCTTTATTCTCCTATCTACAAAGTAGGAATTTTCTTTATAATACCTGCTTCCCATGAGTGGTTGGAAAAGCCAGTATATCCTATGGGATATTAGGATTCTAGTGTGGGAGTGGAGCCATTCGGAGGGGAAAGCTTTCACTCTCACTGTGCAATTGCACACAGTTTTATCGAGAATCCACTAAAGCTCCAGCTCTCTCTGATGGGCAGGTCCCTTCACAGAAGGCAAGAGAAGCAGGTGGAATGATCCCAGACCTTCAGGTGAAACATGCAAACAACCATGGAAAATAACACTGACCTTAGGGTCACCTGAGAGTGAGTAACTGGAGTTCTGAACAGGGCCTGATCATCTGAAAGTGCTCCATGGGGGAGGAGGAGCAGGTGCTGACCACCTCTTATTTCACATGTAAGCATAAGCGTGGCCCCTTACAGCAGCCTGGGTGAATGGGGTAGGCCAGTGCCTGATGGAATCCAATGGATTTATGCCAAGACTGCAGCAATTTAAAAACCTGCACCGTAGGTGTGCAGTACTGAAGCTCTACGTTCTGATATAATGGCACAATTATGTCTCAGCATTGATGCAGTTCTTTATGCTTTTGAAGTGTTTTACAACCATTAATTACCTGGACTATTAATGTGCCAGATACCATCACTAGAGGAAGCTGCTTCCTTCAGAGCACAGTGCTCTTGTTCCTCTCCCGGTGGTATAATTTTTAATCTGTTATCTATGACCCTCTTTTCTATTCACCCTGTGCTTTTTCTATTCACTCTGTGCTTTTTCTATTATCCGATTTAGTCCAAGTGAAATTTTAATGCCGATTGAACTTTTTAAAGTAAATAAATAACCTGATCATGTTTATTTCTAAACAGACCCTGACATAAAAGGAAGGCTCACCTATTGTGACTGTTCTCTTAGTTGAAAATGGGGAGCTATTTGGGAGATGGTTAAGCAGGTCCCCTCATCCTGATGGTTCTCATCAGTACTCCAAGAGTGCTGTCAGCAATCCTCCCCCGAGCTATTTCTCGCCTTTTCTTGTACTCAAGCCATAGACAGGCAATCAGCCTGAGAGCAGGTGGGACTCAGGACAGCATTACAAAAGGATATCTCAGTGCCCAAAGATAGGACTCCTTAGACAAAGAAAATCTGATGCTTATACTTTTTATACCAGAGGGCAGGAGAAGTGTTTAGATAATTAATTTCCTTCTCCAGCAATTATCTTATCACCTAAACAGTTCTTGAATCCAGCCAGAGATCTCCAGCTTTGCTCTCAATATCTTCTTCAAGGCCTCAACATCCGTGGATTAGTGTAGCCAGTGGGGTGCTAGTAAATGTTTACCAATCAACTGGAGAAAGCACAGCAGAAACCTTGGTTTGTAGTGTTTGCCAATTTCAGTGGTGTAAATATTTTCACTGTGGTGAATTTCATAGCAACATGATGACACTAAACATGGGATTGGAAAGAGATGCACAGTAGGACACCATTTTATGCTATCTCTACCATATAGATGCAACCAACAAATGTACTCCAGAAAAAACGTAAAAGTATGAAAAGAATTAGGAAGTGATGAGTTTTGAGAATGTATTACCATTGTTTTTAATGTCTTTAAATGTATTCAATTATAAGTTTATATAACTTAATTTGTAGTAGTGCTATGTTTAATACTTGGCTTGCAAAATTCCTAAAAATTTGGCAATCAGCATGAGCTGGTACAGGTGGGCTTCCACATATTAGTGACTGCAGCAAACTTTTAGCAGTGCCATTGCCTTCCAGAAAAGGCAGGAACACATCTGCTGTTGAACAGGTAGAGTGTATTGCTGTTTCTATGAGGGACAATGCATAGTGTGAGATATCATGAGGCATATCAGCAAGAGGTGCTAGGAGGGACTTACAGGATTCAGATTTAGATACTTTGGAGGACAGTTCAAGGAAGCAGGGCTTCACTCTGGACTGTGTGCTGTCAGGAAATGGGGCTAGTTCTAAGATTGCATATCCTAGTAAATCTTATCTACACAGCTGGAAGAATGCAGCAGGGTTAAAACTGTAATTAGTAAACCATTACTAATAAATCATAGTAAATCATGCTACTATAAAGACACGTGCATACATATGTTTATTGCGGCACTATTCACAATAGCAAAGACTTGGAACCAACCCAAATGTCCATCAATGATAGACTGGATTAAGAAAATGTGGCACATATACACCATGGAATACTATGCAGCCATAAAAAAGGATGAGTTCATGTCCTTTGCAGGGACATGGATGAAGCTGGAAACCATCATTCTCAGCAAACTATCACAAGGACAGAGAACTAAACACCACATGTTCTCACTCACAGGTGGGAATTGAACAATGAGATTACTTGGACACAGGGTGGGGTACATCACACACTGGGGCCTGTCGGGGGTGGGGGGCTGGGGTAGCGGATAGCATTAGGAGAAATACCTAATGTAAATGATGAGTTGATGGGTACAGCAAACCAACATGACACATGTATACCTATGTATCAAACCTGCACGTTGTGCACATGTACCCTAGAACTTAAAGTATGATAAAATCAGCCACTCATATTAGCCAAGAAAGGGGACTGTTTGGTCATTTTTATAGTGTGGATGATGTTCATGCTTTTTGTTTGCATTCAGAATTTTTTTTTTTTTTTTCGAGATGGAGTCTCTCTCTGTCATCCAGGCTGGAGTTCAGTGGCACAACCTTGGCTCACTGCAACCTCTGCCTCCTGGGTTCAAGTGATTCTCCCACCTTGGCCTCCCGACTAGCTGGGATTACAGGCACCCGCCACCACACCCGGCTAATTTTTGTATTTTTAGTAGAGACATGGTTTCGCCATGTTGGCCAGGCTGGTCTCAAACTCCTGACCTCAGGTAATCTGCCCGCCTCGGCCTCCCAAAGTGCTGGGATTACAGGCATAAGCCACTGCGCCCAACCTGTGTTCAGAAATTATTATAGGGTGATCTTGTTTTTTGACTTGACCCATTGGAATTGCAGTGGCCTTGTCTGGTGTGGTTGGAGAAAATGTTTATTTTGATCAAGCAAGCATCAAGTCCTGGCTGATAGTCCCAGCCCAGCTCCTGGAGGGTAAGGGGCTACGTATTCTCAACAGGGATCCTCACCCCCAATCTTGTGTTACCCAAATGTGTCTTTCCATACTGCTGAATTTTTTTAAATGCTGATTTGATCGTGTCATATCTCCACTTACAAACTCTCCAATTGATCTCCTTTGTCTTTCAAATAAAATGGAAGCTTCCGGGGCTTCTTCTTGAGCTTCATCTTTAGGCAAGTCCTGCCTGACACTTCCCAGCTCCTCTGCATAGCACGTTTCACCACCGTTGTCTGCCTGTGCTGTTCTCATGTCTTAGAATGCCCTTCCTCTCTTCCCTCAGCCCTCTCGCTCTTGCCCTGATTCCATACAGAACTTGCTCATACTTTAAGGCCCATCTCACTGCCACCTTCTGCAGGAAGCTTTCTCTGACATCCACGCCCCATTCCTGTCCAGGCTAGAAACCTTTCTTGGTGCTCCAAAAAAATCACTTAATTATCTCAATAAATATTTAGTGAATGTTTTCTTTTTCAAGCTTTGTTTGAGGATCTAAGAATTCAGCTAGAAATCAGACAGACATGGTTCCTGCTTTCTTGGATTTTATATTATAATGAAAAGAGATAAGCAATCACTTTTGTTTAAAAGTGACAAACTGAGAAACATAACCAATGTTGATCAATATTCTGTATAGATTTAAGATTAGGGTCTATGGGAAATGACTGAATGACTACTACAGACTGGGCCTTTCTGCAGAGGTGACAATTTGAGGCTGAAAGCTAAATGACAGCATTCTGTCCCACGTTTTGGCCTCATGATCTGATTATGGACCCATTTCCCTTCCAAGACTCAGGGAGGCTGGACGATGGCTTATGTCTATCGCTTCATTCCTAGCCCCCAACCAAATATAGATGTTTAATGAATATCTGAAGAATCAAAGGCCGGCTCTTTGTCATTCCTTATTGCAGCCCCTGCATTATATTTGACATAATTCACTGGACTCAATTGTGATTCACTGAAGGCAAATCACCCCCAACCTCAACCCAGCACATCCTCCCCTTCTGCACCCCAACACCATGATCATGGGGTCAATCTCACCTGCCTGCTGTTAATATCTTCCCCAATATGTCCACATATCCAAATCTTACCCACTATAAAGCCCAGTGAGGTCCTCCATTGTTCAGGAAAGCTTTGCCAGCTACTGAGGAGTTTGTCAGTCCTGCAGCATCCGTCATCTGTATCACATGATGGTCCTTGATACCAGGATGTCGCAGAGAAGCCACTGGATGTTCTACAAAGAGCATGTTAGTAAAGCCCAAGAGATTTTAATTTAAATCCTGGCTCTAGCACTGTCTTTCTGTGGGACATAGACAAGTCATTTAACCTTTCTGAATCTGTTTTTCGCATCTCTTCCGTGGGCAAGCTTCCTTGAGATAAAGGGCTATACTTTTCTTAGGCATAATAATTTTGTACAAATGACATACAGCCATAATGTGGGTATCTTACTTATCGTTGTAACCCCAGCATTGAACACAGTGCCTGACACATAATAGGTGTTTAGAAATGTTTGTGGAATAAATGAATGGGAATGATCACATCTACCTTCAGCAGGGAGTGTTTATGAGAAAACTGATTTCAAGGGTCTAATAAGCAATAGGTCAAAATAAACTGTTTTCATTCTTACATTAGGCTCTATTTTTTCCCTATCACTTTTGTTCCTTTTATTTGCATCATTGTATTTTTTTTTTATTTAGCCCGCATAGTGCTATGAGAAGATCTAGATGCCAAGTCAGGGCTTAATAAACTTCAGTTTACTGATTTAAAGCTATAATGTTATTAGTAATAAGAGAAACTCAATAGCTTTGAAAAACAGAATACATTTAGAAAGGAAGCCTTAAAGATATTGAAAATGAATTTTGTTTGTCTTCAAAGATATCATTTTTGAAATTATAAATATAGTGCATATTCTTTAAAGTAAATTTGGGAAATATAGAAAAGTAGGAAAATAACAATATACTCTAGTTCTCCTACCTAAACATAATAATTGTTGACATTTAGTATATTTTATTTTTAGACATGTGTAATTTTGCTTAGTTGAGACATGCTATATAGACAATTTTGCTCGCTTTTTCCACTTACCATATTATAAGCACTTTCCAAGCTATTGTTGTATTTTAATGGCTGCATTATATTCCATCTAGCAGATGCATTATAGTTCACTTAAGCCTTTCCTGTCATTGGTCATTTATTTGCTTTCTATTAGTTTCTATTGTAAATAATAGCAGTAAGCTTTTCTATGGATAAAGAGTCTTGCTCTAAAACAAAACAAAATCAAAAGTTCAAGAAACAGAGATGCAGATGTACATCTGAAATTGCCTGTAGAACTTTTGGATGGGAAACAAGAAAAAGGAAAAAAAGCTATACACACTGCTAAAAGAAAAATAAAATTCCTTAGATCCAAACTCCATTGGTATAGGTTGAAAAGTCAGAGAAAGAGGATTTCAGAAGTTAATTAGGAAATAACAAGCAAGTTGAGTAAATTGCCTAATCTAAACCCATTAGATAAACATTTATTGCAATATAAAATCTTGGTGACTGTAATTAATACATTTATAAACTCTCTAAGAAACTTAAAAACCTTTCTTTAATTGACTGAAAACCAGCAGCTTTTTCAACAGAGCTTATGGCTGGGCTGACTTGTTGCCTGGGCTGTGAGATTGGTCAGCAAATTCCGTAAGCCTAATATTCTTAAACCTGGTCTTACCTCTCAGAGCTATAGTGAGAACAATGGGATATGATATAAATCCCATTGTTTAAAAGTAAAGTGGAAACTTTATTTTTCATTCATTACATCTATTGAGGTATAACTTGCATTCAGAACGCACACAGATCTTAAGAGTATATCTTGGCAAATTTTTATCCATGTTGATACCCCTATGTTACCTGCACCAGATCCAGACACAGAACATTCCCAGCACACTGCAAAGTTCCACTAGTGTTCCCCATCAGCCATAGCCACTGGCACTATTAAGACCTCAGTCACTATTTTGCCTGTTCTTGAATTTCATGTAAGTGAAATCACGCAGTCAGGACTCTTTTTTTGTCTGACTTCTTTTGCACATCATTGTATCTGTTAAGATTTACTCATGTTTGTTTTGTGAAGTGGTAGTTCATTCTTTTTCACTGCTATGTAATATTCCATGTTGTCACCATACCACAATGTAAGCACTCATTCTACCACTGAGGAACGTTTTTGTTATTTCTATTTTGCGCTATTATTAAAAAAGGTGTCATGAACATTTTTATATGTCTTTTGGTGGACAACAGATATAAGCATTTAAGTGTTCTACAAATTAGTGGTGAGAAAACAGATCCAAGAGCTAGAGGACCTGAGTTCTTGTTGGAGTTCTGCCATTTCCTAGTTTTGTGGTTTTAGACAAATCATTTCATGTCACTGGTTCTAAATTTCCTTAACAATAAAATGAATGAGGTCTTTTCACTCTGAGAATGCATGGCCTTCTGACTAAATACCTGTGTGACCTGAAAGAAAGTCCTTTTATTTCTGTGGGCCTCAGTTTCATTATCCATAAAATAAAGCAGCTAAAGCAAATGATCTCCAGGGTCTGCTCCAGCTGCAAATTCCATGCTTCAGAAGCGTTCACCATGGTGTGCCTCCTAGAGACAACCATTGCTTTCTACAGGGAAATGCCCAAGTGTCCCAGATGTGGCATTTCTTTCCAAGAGCCACTAGCCAGCAAAAGAACTTGGAAGCAGAAGGCACAGGTGTGCATCTCAACGAATACCTTAGACATGCACTTTAATCTGCCTTGATTTTCTCATCTGTAAAATGGGGATAATGAAATTTGACTTTCCTCCCTTCAAGCCTGTTACATGATCCCCTGCTCCTTAGCTTCCTTCAACAAGACCACAGTCCCTCTCAAGGGGACTCTTACTATCTTGTTAAACCAGGTACTAGCCAGTACCACATAACATAATGCCTATTATCTTATAGGTGCTCAGCAACAATTTCCCCAATGAAGGAAAGTGCTTTGAATACTATACATTATTATCACACATTATATTCCTTGTGCTGATGGAATTCAATCTCAAGGTAGATTCATGTATGCAACATGAAATTATGCAATGCCTATTTTATACATTAAATTATGCTTCTTGTTGTGGGGATTTAAAACATAAAGCATGATCTTGATCCTTGAAGAGATGCATCATTCAATTCAACAAACATTTATTTCCTGAACACCTGTTACTGTACCAGGCATAGTGCCAAGTGCTAGAAATAGAAGGAAAAACAACATATAATTCTTTTTTCTTTCTCATTTTTATTTGTTTATTGTATTTACCATTAATTTACTTGTTCAGTGAGATGTTTTTCCCCATGCAATCCACCAAATGAGTTGATAGCCTATGATAGACATGTAAACAGATTATTAACGATTGCATATAATTGTTGGTTTAATGAAAGCGTAAATTGAGCTCTATGGAAGCAAAAGTAGGAACACTGAGAAAGCCTCCCAAAATGGGTCACATTTAATCAGGCCTTAAAGAATGAACTGAATTCAGCCACATAGAACTAGCCTTCTAACTGACCTTCCTGCTTCCCTCTTTTTCCTTCCTCTAATATAGTCTCTACAAAACTGCTCAGAATTTTTTAAATGAGGATTGAAGTATGTCACACTGCTATGTAAAACCCCTTAGTGATCTCCCAATGCTCCCGGAAGAAAACTCAAGCTCCTCACCATACCACAAAGCTCTGAAGATTCTGGACCCTGACTCTTGCTCTACTCTCACCCTTGCTCATTAAGTGCAGCGGCCTCCTTTCTGCTCCTGGGCCAAGCTCTTTCCTTCCTCCAAGCCCTAGCCTTTGCTATGCCCTCTGCCAGAAGGCTCTTCTACACACTGCTTGCACAGCTGGTTTGTTCTCATCCTTCAGATCTAACTTCACCACTCTCTTCCTCATTTGCTCAGTCATAAAGGTCCTAAATCCAGACTACACCGAAAACTCCCTGGGGAATGAATTGTCTAGAAAAGGCAAATCTATAGAAAGCAGATCAGTTGTTGCTCAGGGGTGGGAGTGGGGAGTTACTGTAAATGGGCAGGAGGAAGCTTTTTGGGTGATGGAAATTTTCTAAAACTGAACTATGGAGATGGTTGCACAATTCTGTTATTTACTAAAAACTATTGAATTGTACACTTACAGTGGGTGAATTTTCCTGGGGAGCTTTTAAAAATACTAGAACTTGGACCTCATTCCCAGAAATTCTGATTTAATTGATCTGAGAATGGGGCCCAAGCACCCATAAGTTTGGAAGTTCTCCAAAGAATTCTGATGTATAGCCACAACTGAGAACCACTGCCTTATCTTATCACCCTGGTTATTGCCTTCACAGCACTGTAATTGTCTTAGTTACTCAATTGTTTACTCAGTATTTGTCCTTCTCAGAAATTATAATAAAATATCCCTTAAGGGAGAGACTTTTACTCAATCACCTTTGAATCCCCAGTTGCTAGCACATAGTAGCTGCATAATTTGTTTATTAAGTAAATGAATAGAATAGTGGAAGATGGGGGAAAGCCCTCAATAAGGCATAGAAACATGAAAGAACATGGCATGTTAACATGGCGTGCTTGCCAAACAACTGCCCAGAGTGGCAAACGTAGCTGGAACTAAGATGTTTCTGTGAAAATCATGCAGACAGTGCTGAAAGGGACCACTGAGACTAGGGGTCCCAGCAAGATGGTCACCTAACCCTGCAAAGCAATGTGGAAAGACCTCAGACACAGGAAATGCAGGTGCTCCACAGAGGAGCCCAGCAATATGGAATGGAAAGTTCAGGAAAAGTACTGTCTCTCCCTTCCCCAGTTCTCCACCCTCAAAGTGGGAAAATTTGCAATTGAGGAACTTAAGACCTTCTGGCAAAAAGAGGGTTAAAGAAAGTGCTATAGATATATGCAAACCCTTATGGTTGATTTTGCATTCACTAAGATAATAAAACAAAGACAAGTTACTAAATAATAAAATATAAATAGCATCACATACATATTTAATTAGTAAAAATGAGCTAGAAAGTTTTCAGGCCCCCTCTGCCATTTTCAGTGGGATGTGTAACTTTATTTCTCCTCGAAGAGCACATTCATTTGTTCTCTTTGGTGCTCTATTCAAGCTGCAAGAGTGAAAATGGAAACTAAGGCAGAGTCTCAGTGAAGACTGGGAGTCGATATTACTAGAAACAGAGACTTGTTTCAATAAGGGGACACCAAAATGTCCGACCTGAAGTCAAAAGTTGACTATGAATGAGATACAGGGAGCAGATTCAAAAGAGAAGACCCAATAAATAAAAGGAGAGTCTAGGCTGGGAGGATCTTGTGGGGAGGGCAAGGTAAGCAAGATGGGATGGAACTTGCTTAGAGCTCAGTAAACGAGCAGCTTTCTGTGAAGAGGATGAAAGAGAAGCATTGGAAACAAATGTGGACAGTGATAGGTCAAACTTTATGAATGATTGGCTAATTTTGCGTGGCAGGTGTTATCATCAATGACTTTCCATTCTTGTTCTCTTTTTTCTCTAGATTCATTTATAGAAATGTGTATTTTTTAACAGGCTTGACATTGGAGAAGATAAGTTTAGAAAGCACAAAGATTGTTTAAAAATCATCATAGATAGGACTAATTTAACACTTAAATATGTGCCAGGCACCATTCTATAAATTGTATAAAAAGTAATTTATTATTCACAGTGACTCTATGAGATGGACACTAATTAATATGAAGAAACTGGGGGATAGAGAGGTTTAGCAACTTGGTCAAGATCACACAGCCAGTGAGTATCCAAGTCATACCATGAACCAAACAGCTCAGCTCCTGGGCCTATGCACTTAACTACTACATAATTCATACAAAATACAATGTGGAAGAAAATCTCTTTGATTATCATTGCTTTGCCTGCTTTTTCTTCTCTGACAAAAGGAAAGATGCTCGATTCCTTGCAGCTCAGTAACTTACAGGTTCACTGCGGTGAAAGTGAAAAACATTGAAAAGTAAATTTAATTAGTTCACTGGTAATTATTGTCTGACTAAATTATACTTTAAAATTTAATATTCCAATCACCACTTAATTAGCAAACTGAGTTGTAGAGGATAGCCTTATGCTCCTAAACTGACTAAAGCTGGAACTTAAAAATCAGCATTGTATACATTTCTCCTTTTCCTAAAATGTAGTATTTCTTTGCTTATTCCTTCACACCACCCAAAAAAGGTAGAAATAAACCAATGGTTTTCCATGATTTCAAAATAGGCAGACATTTTTTTGGTTGCTATATTAGATTGTAAGTCTAGAAGAGAGACTGAGAAACCAGGATTTGGAGAGAAGAGGCAGTAAGGAGAAAGTGTAGTGTCCAGCTGAGGCCTGGAATGTAGGAATGCAGGAGCGGGAGATGCTGTGGCGAGAGCTGTCCAGTCCTGCTGCTACTCTGGGACAGTGAAGGCTCAGGAAAAGGAGGCCCCATCGCAGGAGGATGGAAGGCAGGGCCACTTCTGCTGCAGTAATCGCTAGGCAGAAAACCCCATCCTTATCAGCTTCTCAAAGCAGAAACCCCAAACCCATCTTCCTGAACAGCCTTCCTGCAAGATGATCCTAGTTGCCCACAAATCAGAGAGTTGAAAACTATCCATTTTCTGGGAGATCTCAAGTGATGTCAGGGAAAATAAGGAAAAAAACTGGTTTGCTCTGTGTTAGCCTAATCCCCCCATTTAAACCAGGAGTAGCATGTTAATTCTGTAGCCAGAGGAGTGTCTTGTCATAACTGGCAGGGTCCTGAGATTTTGGAATATGAGTCTTGCTGTCTGCTACTCTGCACTTAATGTCAACGAGATGGCTGTTTTATTACTACTGGGAAAGGAATGGGGCACTTAAATACAGGCAGATTCAGCAGAGCCTGGAATCAGATAGAGCTTGACTCCTTGGAAGTAGGTACAGGTTGCAGAGCTGTTGGCTGTTAGATATCATGGCTTAATGAGCATGGCACGGACATGGCAAGGCCCTTCCTCACCACAGCTGTCAATGTCATCTGCACACGAACTGGAGGTGGGGACACTCTGGGGACATCCCTAGCCATCTGCCCCTCAGGCTGAATCCAGACTCAGCAACCCTCCTCTCAACTTCAGGATTAATTCCCAGATGTCCTTTTTCTCAAATGTAGGGAGTGCTTCTGGTTGTTTTTTTTTTGTTTTGTTTTGTTTTGTTTTGTTTTTTCCCAGACATCAGGCACAAATGATCCAAGCAGAGCCTGCGGAGTACATTAGACTCAGTCTGAAGGCACTAGCCTGAGGGGAAAGCGTTTCCCCATGTGAAAAGTGTCTTTCTTCTACAGATTCCAGGTATTGACTCTGCTAGGCATTTATGAAGATCACATGAGTTAGACAAAGCCTTTTTGGACAGTGCATGGCAAACTGAGCTCTTTCCCGCTTGGCAAATGAGAAAACGGAAGTTCAGGGAGATTAAATAAATTGCTCCACTATCATGTGATGAAAAACAGAACCAGGATGGAAACCAGGTGTGCCTGATTCCAAATCATTCCCTGCTAGGATACTGTCTCCCTGAGAGGAAATTAATGAGAGGTAGTGTAACAGGCAGAACTCAACTCTACCCCAAGCCCTAGCTAAATCCACAGATAGGCATGATCAGTAATAGTTGGCTTTCCACCTGAAGTTCTAAAGCAGCCTCAGAATCACTCACAGGGTATGCCAAGCAGTCACTTTCCACCATTTGGAACCCAGATGAAGAATAATGCTATTTGCTGTCTCTCAGTCATGATACCCAACTGTAGGCATCTAGATCACTCCCTGCACCTCCTTCCCAGGAAGCTTCTTCAGTTGTGGTCTATCAGTAATTGTTCTCTGAGCAGTGTCTTCAGTAAGGCTGAAATTGAGACTTCAAAAAGAAAATCTTACATGTGTCAAATATAAGAACCACTATGGGAATTACACACCTTATGCACCATGATCAAAGACTTCCTGTGTCACTGGGTTAGATCCCTATCATAAAACATGGGTTGTCTGGCACTAGAATGCCTTCTTCTTACCACACTATAATTTTCATGAAGTTCTGCTCTACACCTGGAATCATCCAGAACAAAATGCCAGAGGAAGAGAACTGTAGTGATGTAGACAGCATCTACCACACTGCTTACTCTTCTTTCTAGATTTCATTTCTGAGAAAGGTATCTGATCACACTTTTTTTTTCATTGTCTGTCCCCACAGAACAATTCTGCAGCCCACGTAAGGTTCACATATATGGAAGACAAAACTGAAGAGCCTGTTTTTTTTTTTTAATTTTTTTCCTCTAGTGTAAAAATTGGAAAGCACACTCACACTGTTAAGAAAGCACATGACAGCCTTCCAACAATGAAGCTATTGTCTTATCTTTCCTAGATGACACTTGTAAATTGCAAGAGGGAGAAAATAATTCTCCCTAGTCCCCAAGGGCGACTTGAGATTTACTGACGACCGCAAGGTGGATGGGTGTACCTTTCATGCATCCTGTTGTCCGTTAGTCAACAGCTCTGACTACTCCTCACCCAAACAAAAGTGAACATGTGTGTGGTTTTACACTCTCTTCTCCATGGAAGCTGCCACTGGGAACCAGATGTCTCTCACCATGACAAAGCACTTTCCTTGTTTATCCTAGTCACATCCCATCGTAGGAGAGAGAGAAGATGCTTGAAGGATGTGGGAGGCAGAAGTGACCTCCAGTGCCTGAGGGAAAGGTAGGTCCATTCCACACTCAGAGATCCATGCCTACAAAAACACAAGAGATTCTCAGGCAGACCAGGCACTCCTAGGATAGAGCTGTAAGGGGAATGACAGAGCACCAGGTAGGACCAGAGAGGGCAAGTACTTCTTCTGGGCCCACCTGCCGAATTTGATGAAGGCTGGGAGTCAAATGTGGATAGCCCCAAAATCCATTAATCTAGGAAAGATATCTGAGCCTAAAAATGGAATCTGAAGATGGAAAGATCTACACAGTTGAATAGATTTAATTTCAGATGCTATTTCTTCAGCACATGCCATAATTCATTGATTCTAATATGCATTTTCCATATTTTAACATCTTCAAAATTGAGATATGTCTTATAATTGATGATCTGTCATAGTTTACTTGGTAATGTTTTTCTTGGTGTATATTAAATAATGATGTCTCTTACAATCTATAGCATCATAGATTTTATGAAGTGTGGTTAACTTAGCCAAGGTTATAAGGTACTGTTCTGAGTAACTTTAAAGGAGTTATCTCATTTGGTTCTTTTTTTTTGTAGAAGGTTTATTGAGACACCATAAAATTCTTCCATTTCAGGTGTATAATTTAATGGTTTTTTTGTACATCCACAGAGTTGTGCAACCACCACCATGATCAATTTTCAAACATTTTTATCACTCCATTAAGAAATACATTAGAAGTCACCCCCATTTCCCTCTGACCCACCCAGACTTAGACAACCACTAATCTATTTTCTAGCTCTATAGATTGCCTATTCTAGTTATTTTATATAAATGGAATCATAGCATACATAACCGTTTGTGTCTGTTTTCCTGCATTTAACATAATGTTTTCAAGGTTCATTCATGTTGTAGCATGTACCGGTACTTCATTCCTTTTTGTGTCTGAATAATATTTCATTATATGAGTCTACTACATTTTATTTATCTACTAATCAGTTGATGAACATCCAGGTTGTTTTCACCCTTTGGCTATTATGACTAATGATGTTATGAACATTTGTGTGGACATACATTTTTATTTCTCTTGGGCATATACCTAGGAGTGGAAGTGTTGTATCAAAAGGTAACTCTATGTTTAACTTTTTGAGGAACTTCCAAACTGTTTTCTAAAGTGGCTGCACCAACATACATTTCTCCAAGCAGTCTATGAGGCTTCCAGTTTCTCCGCATCCTCATCAACACTTGTCATTATCTGACTTTTTTATTTCAACCACCCTAGTGGGAATGAAATGGCATCTCACTGTGGGTTTAACTTGCTTTACCCTGATCATTACTGATGTGACCATTCTTTTTATGTGCCTATGAGACATTTGTATATCTTCTTTGGATAATATACTCAGTTTTTGCAACAAACTTTTATTGAGCCTTTACCCTAGTCTAGTCATATAAGAGACTTATTGCATCAATGGCCCTAATTATTTACTGTATTCTATTTTCATACTCTTTGCCACATAATTTGGTAGCACTCTCTCCTTTTGACTCTGAACTTAGCCACATGACTTCCTGTGCCCAAGGAAATGTTAGGATATTGTACCCAAGGGAGTCTGTTGGAGGATGAGATTCATGGTGGAGAGCCAATTTGCCCCATCATCCCAACTAAGACCATGCTAGATCAGCCAACAGTCAGTAAATCCCCAGAGAGATGAGCAAACAAAGCAAGTTTAGCAGAGCTGCCTAGATGACTTGCAGATAACCACAGAAACATGAGCAAATCCAGCTAAAATCACCAGAACCTCAAAGACTTATAAACTAAATAAATTGTTATCTGCCACTGAGGGTTTATGGTTATTTATTTTGCAGCATTGTTAAGGAACTAAATAACTGATATAAGACAGTGTCTTAAATACTGAGGATAAAAAGATGAAAGAAGTGATTCATGCCTTCCAAGAACCATATTGAATTGGGGAAAGCAGAAAAGTACCAGCAAGTGGTACTTTGCTGTGTTGCAAAAGACATTCGGACACTCCTTTGACCAAGTAGCTATGACTGCCCATTTTTCAGAAGAAAGCTTTCAGAGTTTGTGGAACAAAACTTCCTAGCTACTCCCCACTATTTCCCCACCTTGTGCATTTGACTGGCTCCCCTGATGTTCACTGCATTGTATCCTGTACCCACATCATGTTCTTCATGGAGCCATTAAAAATGTTTGGTCATGCGCAGAGTTGGCATAAAATTTTAATTATGAATCTTGGTTGCCTAAATTAGTGTACTAGCATAACTTTAATTAAAAGTTACTGCTTTATATTCCTCTCAAGTCCTGCCCTGATAAAATGTTTTATTATCCCTCCAAGTCTGTGTCTTAAGCCTTCTCTGGCTTCTCTTGCCTTTTCCTTGAGGCCTTTTGGGTTGGCCATATTTGTGCTTCCCACTAGTGACAATGCAACTTTAAGCCAATTAAAAAAAGTTCTCAAGCTGCATTAGCTTTTATGATCATGTTTTCTACGTTGACATTTTATCAATCATTTTCACTATGCCTGAAACGGCTATATGTGCCGAAAAGCAGTAACTTAAGCTGCATCTCTCAAGTAAAATTATTTTTGTATTTTTTTTAAGTTCTAAACCATCTCCTTCAAACCAGTAGCCTCTTATTAGGGATATTGTAAACCAGAAGTTTTAGCCGTTTTAGGGAGATACATAAATGCCATTGGGCATGTATGAAAGCTACAAAATTTCTTGCCTGAAACAGACACAGATGCACATACACAACAGTATTCATACATTTTCAGAGGCTGATCTCTAAAGATTTAGGGTCTTCCTAAAGCCTTGAGGTGCCCACCTAAACAACATAGAAGGAACCTGAGCTTCTATAAGGAAGGAGGAGTACATATTTTTGATCAATAAATGTGCTTGCCCAGCTAAATGTCCATGTGTTGTATTATGAATATAGAAAAATAGGAAGGAAGCTGTGGCCATCATTAAGGGACAGGGCATTTGCATTGTGAGAAGGAGCAAAATAAAAGAGGCGAAGGCATTTATTTCTAGTCTCATAGTCCCATTTCTGTCAGGGCTTTGCTTAAGGCAAGTCACTTCCTCTCCCAGAGCCACTGTGTCCTCTTCAATAAAAATTGCAGGGAGGGGTGGATATTTGAACTGTGATCAGTAGCCCCTACATGCTAGTCCATGGATGTGTGGTAGATTAGCTACATCCAAATGATTTGGAAATCTTGTCAAATATAGATTTATTTCTCTTTTTTTTTTTTTTTTTTTTTGAGATGGAGTTTTGCTCTATCACCCAGGCAGGAGTGCATTGGCGCAATCTCCGCTCACTGCAACCTCCGCCTCCTAGGTTCAAACAATTCTCCTGCCTCAGCCTGAGTAGCTGTGATTACAGGCGCATGCCACCATGCCCGGCTAATTTTTGTATTTTTAGTAGAGACGGGGTTTCACCATGTTGGTCAGGCTGGTCTCGAAATCCTGACCTCGTGATCCGCCTGCCTCAGCTTCCCAAAGTGCTGGGATTACAGGCGTGAGCCACTGCGCTGGCCTCTTTCTTTCTTTTTAAGGGAGTGGAGGGGTTTACCTCTTGATAATTCTGATTCAGTATGCCAGGGGTGATGGGGCCTGGGAGTCTATGGTTTCTAAATGCCCCCAAGATGGTCAGTAGGCATAGTCAAGTTTAAGAACGACTGGATTCAATGATCCTCAGGTCAGGTCACCTCATGTGTTAGTTGGGGGCAGGGTGTGTGTGTGTGTGTGTGTGTGTGTGCGCGTGCGCATGCGAGCTATGATTTAGAACAAGATAGAGTTTGAAGCCTGACCGTGTGAAGTCCACAGAAACAGCAGCACATTGTACTGTGTGGACAACTGGATATCATTTTTCATGCTGCTTTAATGCCCTCAGTGCCTATTTCATGTCCAAGTTGGCTGGGTCATCCACCAACAGTTGGAGCTACCCATGACAAGGCTGCCTGCCTCTCTGTTGCTGGAGATTCACTCTGGAGCTGTGCAGAGGCTCTCTTGGTCCATCTTCCTTCTGATGGGCAGCTGTTCTGGCAGAAACAGCTGGCAGATGGTCTGTGGCTAGAAACCTAAGTGTGTATGAGATGCTTCTGGGAGTAAAAAGGAGGCCTTTAAAGATGAGAATAATGACTGAATAATTGTTAGGAGGTCACCATCCTCATCTTTAAAGACACCTATTCTATAGTTTATAGAAGAAAATGCCAATGTCTGTAATAGCTGTGGGAGCTGGCTTTGCTGTGACCCCTCCAGGACTTGTGGGTGGTTTGTGTGAAAGTAGAGGGCTCCTTGCGTGGATGCAAGCAGGCTTAGCAATGGACAAGACTTCAGGGAGTTGGAGAGGAAGAGGATGAAATGACAGATGTTACATTAAAGTTAGGAGAATGGCTTCCCTCATTTGAAGAGTTCCAGGCACCCTAACTATAAGTAGAGAAGCCCAGAGCAATACAATTTTATGACTATTGTTATGAACTTACACTTAACCCAAAGCTAGAGTGCTCTAGGATTCATGAGTTTTACTCAAATTACCTAAAAAAGTACTAAGACTAGGGAGTATTAGGTCTACTAATCTGTTTTGCTGACTCAATCTCTTCCCTATCTCCCCCACCCCATAGAATATAGATTTCTCTGCACAATGGCCTAGAATGGCCTCAGGACAGTGCAGACAGGACACTTGAACTTGCAATCCCTGGGGATGAGGGGAGCACACTGGCCTTCTTTGAAGTCTTTGCACACTGCAGTAGAAATGGCACTGGGTCTATGATAGGGCAGGTGATCTCGGTCAGGCTTTCTCATTAACTTCCATGAGATCGCAGACAAGGCACTTTCCCTTTTCTGGGCCTCAGTGGTCGCCTCTAAAAAAAAGAACAGGATTGGAACACAGGCTCTGTACGATGCTTTCCATCAGTAACATCTAATTCCATGTTAGGGGTCCTCTGGTGGCCTTAGGAAAGAAGGTGAAGGACCAGGTCGTCACAGAGATGTCAGCAAAAACACTGGATGAAAAATCAGCACCCCCAGGTTCCCGTCTCACTGCTGCTATTTACTAGAAACCTCTGTCTCATTCCAGACTGCAAGTCCCGTTCTATAAAACAAAGCTCCTGATTAATAGCTCTGCTTTCTGTGACTTTTTTATGCCATGATTTTCTTGTGCTTTGAATTCTCTCTCACTTGAATCTACGCACAAAATCTATTTTTGGAAAGCAGGTAGATTTGACACATTTGGAAGCATTAGTATGTGGACACTCACACCTATTCCTTCCGACAACTGCCCAGGACACTGATGCCCTGTGACCACCACGAGTGAGGATGAAGTCCATGCAGAGGTCGCCTTGTGCCTCCCTGGGGTCAGCCCTGAGCTCTGTCAGCACTGGACAGATCTGTGAGAGACTATTTTTAGTAAGGGCACTTGGGTCCTTTACCTCCTGGAGGAAGTGATGCCAAGAAACACAGACCTGCACCAAAGGCACCTTTGTTCTGTTAATAAAAAACAAAACCTCAGTCACCCACAATTCTTGTAGCCACTGTATTCTGAGTCATTAAATCTTCTGGTTGACTGTGTGGCAAATACTTTTTCCTTTTCTCTGGCTAAAAGCTCTTCCAAAAATGTGTTTCCTTTTCTCTGACTAAAAAGCCCTTCCAAAAATGTGTTTCCTTTTCTCTGGCTAAAAAGCTCTTCCAAAATGTGTAACTCCATTGCTCCTCTTTGGTAATCGGAACACATTAGTGAGAACAGAATTGTGTTTTGATGGCTACAGTTCATGGGGCCTTGCTGCCATCATTTCGAATGTTGGTCCTCACTGTTTTATCTTATGGTGTAGATGGCACCAGAGACAGCTTTGAGTATGGATCAAGCCCAGGAAAGTCCTCAGGAAGTGCATTTTTAGAAATGAGATCTAAGAAAATAAGCATTTACTAAGCAGGGGCTGTATGTCAGACTCTGGGCCGGGTACTCTACACACATTTTATCCTCCCACCCACACAATGAAGCTTCACATTGGCCTTTTTCAGTAAATGAAACTGAGCCATAGAGAAGTTAAAACTTCTGGAAAATCTGGAAGTGAACCCAGGCTGTTTCCTGATGCCATCCTGCATTCTTTGTGGTCTCTTTCTCCCAAAGCAGAACTAGCAAAAACAGTTCTGATTAACTGAAAGTCCCAGATAATTCCCACTAGTTAACTAAGATTTTACAATAAACCCTATTTAAAGTGAGGATTTCTCATGTTTGAAAAGCCTCAAGTATCTTGCCTTATAGACATGGAAATGCCTTTGGTTAAGCTGCAATTACTACATTTCCTGGGTTGTACTCTCTACTTTTTAATTTCTCAACTTTTTCACTCCACTGTAGATTTATTATATTTACCTTTGAAACTCTGACAATCTCTATTCCAGTGCTTTGCACAGAGGCCCTAAATAAATATTTGTTGAAAGAATAAGGAAATTGATGATGTTGAATGTTATATGTAGTGTATATATAGATATATAATACGTGATACTTATATGGTTTCATGTCTTTGGTGTTATTTAGTAAATATCATATGATTAAATTTTAAATAAAAATAGAACCCTAGTTGACTAGGAGGGGGAGTCTTACAGCCCAATACAGAGAAATTAAAATTAATACAATATAGTGGGATGACACCTGCCAACCCAGGGGTAAAATGACGTAGTCTCCACATCCACCTCAACCACAATTAGCTATATGACCTTGAACCAAGCGTGTAGCCTCTCTGACCTCAGTTTTCTACTGGTAGAATGAAGAAGGGGCACTTCCAGCAGCTTTCTTTCCAGTTCTTACACCCCTGTCTATACATGGGGGCATGCAGGCAGCATAACGCCCTGTTAACAGTCTCATTTTTGTTGTTCACAATGGAACCAGAAACAAACTAAAAACACACCTTTCCCTCTTGTGATATTCAAGAAATTCAAGGTGACTGGTGTAATTAACTTCTCTCCATGGGCCTTTCAAGACCCAAAAAAAACCCTGGCAGGAAAGCAGTTGTTTTAATTTGCAAATATCTGTCCTGCCTAGTTCAATTCAGCTTTTCTCCGAACAACTACCTGGCATCTGTTGACTTTGCAGAGGTGGGTCCCACAGTCACCATTTGCTGTTTGATGTGTTGTGTACAAAGAGAAAAGGACTCTGAAAAGCAAATCCTCATCAGACTGCATTGGATGTCCAGAATCTGAGCATGCTCAGGCATTGGAAGGCAGATGGAGGCACAGCAGGTAAGATAAATGATAACCCCACACTGAATGCACAGTTGACAAAGAAAGGTCAGAAATGAGATGGTAAGGAAAGAAAGCACAAGGAACACCAAACATCTGTCTGAAAGACACAAGGGAAGAGAAATTGTCTCTCCTCTACAGATACCATGTGGGTCTCTGTACTAATTTACCAATCAACAGCTGTTCAGCGATTCTACTGTCCATTGTGCAGGAGACAAGTTTATTACCAAGCTACAGCAAATGTCTCTACACTCAACCTCTAACCAAACAAACTTTTTGTTTTCTCCTTCTATCTGAGCCAACAATTTCAACACAGGACAAAACCTGGTTTCTGTGGGGTATCCAGCTACTTGGATGATAATGTAATAAGTTTTTAGCAAATTAAAGATTGTCAGGGATTATCATTCCAGTCTTGATTCAGTTTGTTGCAGTCTGTGGTCCTTCCTCCTTTTCAACATGTGGCTAACTGATAGGGGCAAACAAATAACCCTAAACCCACCCCCATCATGTGAAACTGCAACCATATGATTTCCATAATGTATTAATTTTTGTTTCCTTCATTTTTCCCCAATGGCCATTGATACAAAGGAAGTTGTCTGGACATTCAGGCAGTGCAAGAAGTTCATAGCCCAGCATTCTCCCCATTCCCCTCCACCCCAAGTTTATGTTAAACCGTAAAGCAAAATTTTCCATTTCTTGAGTTCACATGCAAATCACGCTGGGTCCTCTGCATTGGCCATAGAGAGAGAAGAAACATGGAACAGCATAGACAGGGGTAATGTGACTGGAGTAATCAACTTTTCTCCATGGACCTCACGACAACCATCAAAATTCTTAGAAGAAAAGCAGTTCTTAAGGGTCTGCATTTCTCTTCTTTGCTCTTGCATTAAATATGGCCAACCTTGGGCAAGTTGCTTACACCCTTGAACCTCTGCTTCCTCTCCAGTGAAATGGAGGCAATAATATATACCATATAGTCTTTTGGAGAATACAAATTTATGCGAATTTGAGATAATGTTAAGATGACAAAGAGCTGTATAAACAAACAATATTGCTCTATTGCTATATAGTTGTCATAAGAGTTAAACAAGACATTGATCATCTCTAAAGTTTGCTCACACATGATTTATGACTCCTCACTGTATAATGCAGACCAGCATCTCCACTGGTTGTGTTGATCTTGGTGCTTATTTTCCTTTCTTTTCTTTTTCAGATGTATGAAAGCATAATTAATAGCTACCGGTTCATTTATTTTTTAAAACAATTAACAGCATGCTAGGATGACTGTTTTGCACAAATCTAGCAACTGAGGCTAGGCTTCTACATGAAGCTTAATTCATTAATTTTGTCTTTGCTTTCTATCTAACTGAATTGCCTTTTCATAATGTAGTTATTCAGACAAACATATGCTGCCCCCAATCTTCTATTGCTCAAGTACTTTGAAGCTGTTAAATGATTTGATTATGCTTAGCTATGATCACATACCTCCTATTTGCAAGTGAGTTTATCAGGTCTTGTTTCAATGTTTACTGAGCCTCTGTCTTGTGCAAAACATTGAGATGGAGATGGAGAAGCAAAAGGGATTTTGAAACTAAACAGAATTGGTCTCTATTTCTAACTCCACCATTTGCTGTCTTCATTGCTTGGAGGAAGTTGCTTAGCCTCTGTATGCCTGTTTTCTCTTTGGTAAAACTGAGAAAGTAATATCCTTCTCTTCTATGAGAATTACCTGTGATAGCTATAAAGCATCTGGCATAATACCTGAACTCGGAGTAGATACAATATAGCATCTCTTTATTTATTTCTCTCTCACTTGTTGTCTCCTTCCTTCCCAGCCCCACCCATCATGCATGCTTCTCTGTGCAAAGATTATATAAGTGTCTATTGTCAAGAGCTTAACATCTAGTAGAACAGAAATACGCATAAAGAATTTTAATACAAATCAGAATTACATAGGTTCTAAAATAAAGGTTCAAGCAAAGTTCCACGGAAACACAGTGGAATTGGATCAATCCCAAAAATTTGAAAAGATTTACAGGGTCTTCAAAAGCTATTAAAGAATTCTATGAATAGTAAGTGGGAAAAATAGAACATTCACTTAGGTAGTTAACTCAAAACAGCTGATTCCACCACAGCACCATGAGAAATTCATTTGTGTCTGGTTATCTGAGTTGGTGGCACCACAGTGAACATGATTCCCCAGACATGGGGATTCATCTCCTTATGGACCACAGATGAGTTTCCTTAGGGTCTTCGTCATTGACAGTTTCCCTAAAGTGGGCCAGAAAGAATGGAATTGATTCAGCCAATCCAAAAAAATTATGTTGATATTCTCCTGTTATAATCAGTTACCAAGTCTAGCACTTGCAAGGGGAAGAGAATTCACAGGGAATTTTATTTAACAAACATTAGTTGAACACCCACTGTGCACCAGGCACTCTGCATTCCAATCAAAATGAATATACAGATGGAATATTAATTTTAACTTTGTAAATGAAGATAGAAATATGAGAATTCCTTGTTATATTATCATTTGATTGCATGAATGGGTTTTGAATAGAAATTTAAAATGGGGAAGTGTTCTATTAGGCAATATTAAACTGGTACAATAGACGAGTCATGAAATTTGAAATGCCTAGACCTTAGTCTAGCTCTTCTATTTACTAGGAGGTATGTGACAAGAATACCATTACCATTACCATGCACAGAGAACAAACTATATTCTGGGTGCTTACATAAACTCACTTATCTTTCTAAAAGTGCTTTGAGGTATGTATCTTGGTTCTCATTTTACAAATGCAGAAACTAAGGCTAAATGAATTCAAGTAACTTGCCCAAAATCACATGTCATGTAGCTGGGGAAGCCTGGAATTAAACCTCAGTCTGTCTCACTTCAAAGTGCATCCTCTTAAGCAGTATACTGTGCTGCTTCCATGCAAGTTGGCTCCTGAATAAGTTTCCATGCCCCCAAAACAGAGATAATATATATGAAAGTGGTGATGTACTGCAAAACACTATACAGATGTTGGTCATTACTTTAAAGTGGCATTTAGTGCATTGTTAACAAATGTTAATATGAATGAGATGCACAGATGGTAGAACCTTTAAAATTGATCCATCTACTCATCTTACCTTGTCATGGTAACAGAATGAATTTGAGACTAAGTTTATGTGGACACAGATTTAAGGCAACCAATATTTTTTTTATTTCATTGTTTTTCCCAGTGTAAAGATGAGTAGACAGAATCTCTGCCCTCAAGGTACTCACAGCTGCTTGCATTTGCAGGCAAATAAATTGCAGTTCATTTTTGGTGAATTCATGAAAAGAAATGTGTTCAAGGTAGACAAATAGCAGAGAGGAAAGAATGCTCACTAGAACTGGGAAAGTGACAGGTCAAGAGGGTGAATCATTATGGATTTGCCAAATGCAAGAGGTATAATCCCAACCACGTATCCATTAAGCCAGAGATTTATTAACTGCAGCTCAGAGGACAGTTGCTACAACAGGCATGTCATCCTGTTTCACACAGGAGCCAGGTTCCAGCAGCAGGCACATTAGATCTGCTGAGTTCCCTTCTCTTCGCATCATTGAGGCAAGTTATCATGGGCCTAGCTGAACAAGGGAAATCAGAGGCTGGGGCTCCAGCAAAGCAGCATATTAAACCAGGGTCCCTGGCTCTGGAAACTCTAGTTTTTGCAGATTTAGAAAGCTACCAGTCAGAGTGAGTCCTGGCTCCCCACTTGGTTAGTCCAAGCATCTGATGCACGATGGCTCCTCCCATTTCCAGCAACCAAGGAGGCCACTAAGTTAGACGCTGACCCAGCTTCACCCAGCAGGGCAAGGCTGGAGCTGGCTGCTGCTGGCACAACCTATGGACTCCCAGGAGGGCCCTTAGGGTAATGGGGATGTAAGATAATATGACTCATACAGAGAAGAGGTCTAGGGGCATCACTGATCTTCATCCCTTAGTGAGCCATCTCCACAATATCTCCTAAGGCTAAGAACCAGAGTCATTTGCTGGGTTTCACAGATCCCTTACAAGGGTAAAAGGTGAGGTGGACCTACTATCCTATGCACAGAAAACGGAAAATGGGTTTCTAAGTGTAAGTGTCATGAGCACCTGTGTATGAGCACTTGGCATGTGAAACAGGCTTAGGGAGCCATTACAGGATGGGGTCAGAGAAGGCTTCCCCAATGAAGGAAGGATATATTAGTCAGGTGGAGTGGAGGCAAGAATGGGCAGAGAAACAGGCTTCAAAACTGAGGGAGTATCATGAGCACATACTCAGAGGCAGCAGATGGTGAGCTCAGGGAGCTGTAAACCATGCAGCATGTGCTAGAGTGTTGCATGCAAAGGAGGTGGCCTTGGAGAAGAAGCTACTTGCCAGGATTTGTTGATGGAACATAGAAGAAACTCACGATGAAATACTAAGCTTGCCTCTATAAGCTGCAGCTATAATCTGTTAGTACACAATAAATTACAAATAAATATAGCATCAAAGCATTACCATGATGTAAATGTCTCTTATTAGAAAACTGTAATTGGGCTGGGCACGGTGGCTCATGCCTGTAATCCCAGCACTTTGGGAGGCCAAGGTGGGTGGATCTCCTGAGGTCAGGAGTTCGAGACCAGCCTGACCAACATGGTGAAACCCCCCTCTCTACTAAAAGTACAAAAATTAGCCGGGTGTGGTGGCACACGCTTGTAGTTCCCAGCTACTCAGGAGGCTGAGGCAGAAGAATTGCTTGAACCCAGGAGGCAGAGGCTGCAGTGATCCAAGCTGAGATTGCGCCACTGCACTCCAGCCTGGGTGATTGAGCGAGACTCTATCTCAAAAAAAGAAAGAAAGAAAACTGTAATTGAAAATTAAATTGTATGACAAACACTATACATGCCATTGAATGTTAGAGGAAAGGAAGAAAGAAAGAGTGGATTTATTTAGTTATTCTGTAGTTGTACATTCTATCTAGAGGTATTGAGGTAGGTTTTTTTATCCCAATCTTTCAGGGGAGGAAACTGAGGCTCGTGGGAGGCAGAAGTATAAATTACTTTGCCCAGAATCACAGATAATTCTGTGTAGAATCAGGACTTTAATCTGTGTCTATTCACTTCCAAAGCTGCTGCTTTTGCCTTCTAAGAACCATTGAAGTATTCAAGGGAAATCATCCTAAAGGAGGAGATATGGGACTCTGTGGAAATGCTCTACAGTAGGTTTGTTTGTTTGTTTTTTAAAAACTATTTTTACTGATACATAATAATTGCACATATTTATGGAGTGTATGTGATATTTTGATACGTGCATCCAATGTGTAATGATCAAATCAGGGTAATTAGGATATCCACCCCCTCAAACGTTTAGTTGGCGGTCATCATGTTAAGTGAAATAAGCTAGGCACAGCAAGACAAATATGGTAGATATTTACAGAACATTTCACCCAGTGGCTGCAGAATACACATTTTTTCCTCAGCACTTGGACCATTGTCAACGATAGACCATATGTTATGACACAAAACAAGTCTTAAAACATTCAAAAAACTTGAAATACTATCAAGCATCTTCTCTGGTCATAATAGAATAAAACTAGAAATCAACAACAAGAGGAATTTCAGAAACTAAACAAATACATGGAAATTAAACAATCTGCTTCTGAATGACCAGAGGATCAATAAAGAAATTCAGAAGGAAAGTTAAAAAATATATTGGAACAAATGATAATGGAAACACAACATACCAAAAAGCAGCAAAAGCGGTACTAACAGGGAAGTTTCTGGCTCCAAGTGCCTGCATCAAAAAAGAAGAAAAATTTCAAATAAGCAACCTAACCATGTATCTTAAAGAACTAGAAAAGCAAGAGCAAACCAACCCTAAAATTAGTAGAAGAAAAGAAATAATAAATAACAGAGCAGAAATAAATGAAATTGAAATGAAAACAATACAAAATATCAATTAAACAAAAAGTTGGATTTTTGAAAAGTTAAACAAAATAGACAAACTTCTAGGCAGACTAAGAAAAAAAGAAAATCCAAATAAAATCAGAAATGAAAAAGGAGACATTAAAACTGATACCACTGAGGCCAGGGGGAGTGGCTTACACCTGTAATCCTAGCACTTTGGAAGGCAGAGGTGGATCACTTGAGGTCAGCAGTTCGAGACCAGCCTGACCAACATAGTGAAACCCCATCTCTACTAAAAATACACACACACAAAAATAGCCAGGCATGGTGGTGTGCACCTGTAGTCCCATCTACTCGGGAGGCTGAGGCAGGAGAATCACTTGAGCCTGGGAGGAGGAGGTTGCAGTGAGCTGAGATTGTACCACTGCACTCAAGCCTGGGTGACAGACAGGAGGGTGTCTCAAAAAAAAAATAGAAAAATAGAAAAAGCCGTGATATCACTGAAATTCAAAGGATTATTACTAGCTACTATGAGCAACTATATGCTAATAAGTTGGATAATCTAGAAGAAATGGAAAAATCCCTAAACACATACAACCTACCAATATTGAATCGTGAAGAAATTCAAAGGCTGAAAAGACAAATAACAAGTAATAAGATAAAAGCCATAATTGAAAGTCTCCCAGTAAAAGCCTGGAACCTGACTGGCTCCACTGTTGAATCCTACTCAAATAATTCCAAAAAATGGAGAAGAAGGGAATACTTCCAAGTTCATTCTATGAGGCCAGTATTACCCTGATACCAAAACCAGACAAAGACACATCAAAGAAAGACAACTGCAGGCCAATATCCCTAATGAATATTGATGCAAAAATCCTCAACAAAATATTAGCGAACCAAATTCAACAGTATATTAGAAAGATCATACATCATGGCCAAGTGAGATTATCCCTGGGATGCAAAGATGGTTCAACCTACCAAATCAATCAATATAATACATCATGTCAACAGAATGAAGGACAAAAACAATATGATCATTTCCAAAAATGCTGAAAAAACATTTTATAAAATTCAACATTCCTTCATGATAAAAATCCTCAAAAAACTAGGTATAGAAAGAACATACCTCACCATAATAAAAGCTATATATGACAGACCAACATCTAGTATCATACTGAATGGGGAAAATCTGAAAGCCCTTCCTCTAAGAACTGGAACATAACAAGAATGCCCACTTTTCAGTAATATGTTGAGTAATATGTTAGCACTCAATGTTTTTACTCAACACATTACTGGAATTCCTAACAAGAGCAATCAGGCAAGAGAAAGATATAAAGGGCATCCAAATTGGAAAGGAAGAAGTCAAATTATCCTTGTTTGTAGATTATATGATCTTTGGTTGGTCGGTTGTTTTGAGACAGAGTCTCACTCTGTCACCCAGGCTGCAGTGCAGTGGCACAATCTCAGCTCACTAAAACCTCTGCCTCCTGGACTCAAGTGATTCTTGTACCTCAGCCTCCCAAATAGCTAGGATTAAAGTCAAACATCACCATGCCTGGCTAATTTTTGTATTTTTCGTAGAGACAGGGTTTCACCGTGTTGCCTAGGCTGGCCTTGAACTCCTAAGCTCAAGTGATCTGCTTGCCTCAGCCTCCCAAAGTGCTGGGATTACAGCCACGAGCCAATGCGTCCTCCCTGACCTTATATTTGGAAAAGCCTAAAGACTATACACACACACACACACACACACACACACACACACACACACACTCACACACAAAGATGTTAGAACTCATTAAAAAAAAATCAGTAAAGTAGAAGGATACAAAATCAACATACAAAAATCAGTAGCATTTCCATATGCCAACAATTAACAATCTGAAAAAGAAATCAAAAAAGTAATCTTATTTATAATAGCCACAAATAAAATTAAATACCTAGGAATTTAAATACCAAATAAGTGAAAGATCTCTATAATGAAAACATTAAAACACTGATGAAAGAAACTGAAGAGGACACCAAAAAAATGGAAAGTGGAAAGATATTCCATGTTCATGGATTGGAAGACTCAATATTGTTACAATGTCCATACTGCCCAAGGCAATCTACAGATTCAATGTGATTCCTATTAAAATACCAATGGCATTCTTTACAGAAATAGAAAAAATAATCCTTAAATTTATATGGAACCATAAAAGACCCAAAATAGCCAAATCTGTCCTGAGCAAAAAGAAGAAAACTGGAGGAATCACAATACCTAACATCAAATTATACTACCAAGCTCTAGTAACCAAAACAGCATGGTACTGGCATAAAAACAGACACATAGGCCAGTTGAACAGAACAAAGAATGCAGAAACAAATCCACACACCTATGGTAAACTCATTTTTGATAATGGTGCCAAGAACATACAGTGGGGAAAAGACAGTCTCTTCAATAAATGGTGCTGGCGAAACTGGATATCCAAATGCAAAAGAATGAAACTAGACCCCTATCTCTTTCCATATACAAAAATCAAATTAAAATGGATTAAAGAATTAAATCTACATCCTCAAACTATGAAACTACTACACAAAAACAATGGGGAAACTCTCCCGGACATCAGTCCAGACAAACATTTCTTGAGTAATACCCAAAAGCACAGGAAACCAAAGCAAAAATGAACAAATGGGATCACACCAAGTTAAAAATTTTCTGCACAGCAAAAGAAACAGTCAGCCAAGTGAAGAGACAAATGACAGAATGTGAAAAAAAATACTTGCAAACCACCCATCTGACAAGGGATTAATAACCAGAATATATAAAGAGTTCAAATAACTCTATAGGAAAAAATATAATCCAACTTAAAAATGAGCAAAATATTTGAATAGACATTTCTCAAAAGAAGACATACAAATAGTAAATAGAAATATAAAGAGTTGCTCAACATCACTGATCATCAGAGAAATGCAAATCAAAACTACAGTGAGATATCCTCTCACCCCAGTTAAAATTGCTTATATCCAAAATGCAGGCAATAACAAATGCCGGTGAAGATGTAGAGAAAAGGGAACCCTAGTACACTGTTGGTGGGAATGTAAATTAGTACAACTGCTATGGAGAACAGTTTGGAGGTTCCTCAAAAAAAACTAAAAATAGAGCTACCCTATGATCCAGCAATCCCACTGCTAGGTATACACTCAAAAAAAAAAAAAAAAAAAAAAAAACACAAAATCAGTATATCAAAGAGACATCTACACTCTCATGTTTGTTACAGCTCTGTTCACAATAGCCAAGATTTGGAAGCAACCTAAGTGTCCATCAGCAGATGAATTGATAAAGAAAATGTGGTACACATACACAATGGAGTGCTATTCAGCCATAAGAAAAGAATGAGATCATGTCACTTGCAACAACACAGGTGGAACTGGAGATCATTATGTTAAGTGAAATAAGCCAGGCACGGAAAGACAAACATTGCGTGTTCTCACTTATTTGTGGGATCTAAAAATCAAAACAATTGAATTCATGGAGATAGAGAATAGAAGGATCGTTTTCAGAAGCTGAGAAGCATCGTGGGGGGCTTCGGGGTGGTCCAGATGGTTAAGGGATACAAAAAACTAGAATGAAAGAATAAGGCCTAGTATTTGATAGCACAACAGGGTGACCATAGTCAATAATAATTGAAGTATACATTTTTAAATAACTAAAAGAGTATAATTGTATCATTTGTAACACAAAGGATAAGTGCTTGAGGGGATGGATACTCCGTTCTCCATGATGTGATTATTATGCATTGCATGCCTGTAACAAAACATCTCTTGTACCACATAAATACATACACCTACTGTGTACCCACAAAACCTAAAAATAAAAAATTATATTAAAAGACAAATATGGCATGTTCTCACTAATGTGTGGGAACTAGAAAAAGTTGTTCTCATGGAGGTTGAGTGTCTAATGGTAATTACCAGAGGCTGGGAAGGGGCGGAAGACAGAGATAAACAGAGGTCGGTTAGTGGATAAAAAATCCAGTCAGACAGAATAAGTCCTAGTGTTCCATAGCAGGTTTTGATGAGAACTGTTTTAAACTGACACATTTTAAATTAAAACTCCCTAATTTCCAAAACCAGGCATAACTGCCTTCCATGTTTCCCTCACACCTTCCAGAGGCTAATGAGAAGCACAGTACTGCAGGGTTCCCCTGGGCTCTGGGCAGCAGCTGGATGGCGTGCTCCTTCCTGGCTGAGAAGATAAATGTCACCTCCACGTACATGGGTTTGCCAGCTCCCTGGCGTCCAGCCAACTCCTCTGAGAACTCCCAGAGTTCACAATGGGCACTTGGCCTTGGGTAACTGAAGCTGTCTGGTTTGCTTCCCTGCCTGAAGAATGGGAATAATAATATTTAACCCCTAGACAAGGAGAGGTAGAGAAGGGGTGTCAGGTACCATATACACAGTGCTGCCTGCTAGGTGAAGCAGGTCCCTCCCTGTACCATCCCCGATGCACTCCACTTCCCTGGCAGGCCCCTCCTCTTTCAAGGAGCCCAGTAGACAAGTTCTAAAGATGGAGAGCAGGCCAGCTCTCCAGCCTTGCTCTGACACAGCTGTGTATGGGAACTGCTGTGCTGTCTGCTCGGGGGCCCCCTCATACCTGCTCTCTCTGGGCCAGGATGAACCTCAGAACCTCAGCCTCCTGGTCCCACTGCAGAACCTCAGCACCTAACAGAGCCCACCCTCTTCTGCCATTTGTATCTGAGAAAGAATGGACTCTGGAAATTCTCATTTATCCAAGGAAAGGGACCCCCCTTTAAACCAACCAGACCTTCACCTCACCTCACTGCCTTTTCTTTTCTTGTCTCCTTTTCTTTTCTTGTCTCCTTTTCTTTTCTCTATTTCTTTCTTTTCAGTTCTTTTTTTTCCTTCTCCTTTCTTATTCTCCTTGCCTGCCTCGGTATAGGGAATAGAAAAAGCCTGGATTGGAGTTAGGTGGTCGCTACCGAGAATTCCAACTCCAACATTAATCAGCAACAATAGGAAAGTGACTTGACCTTGCTGGGGTTTGGTTTCTTTATGTGTATAATGTAGACAGTGGTAGCTAGTTTGTGTATTTGTTGTGAAGACTAAATGTGAAAATCTGAGTTTTTATCTAGCCATTAATAAGTACCATTTAATTAATTCATTAATCAGAGTACCCAGGGTGTGTGAAACACTGTTCTACATTTTGAGAATAGAGCAATGAGTAAAAGCAACATGAGCTTTCATACTTCTCTAACGGGCCATTCAATAAGTATTCATTTTCAGTGTAGTTACTGCTTTGGGGGCATTGCCCTGCTTATCATTGTCCCTGAAATATGGGAAGGAAAGAAAAAAAATCATTTCTCTCCAGCCAGTAAAACAACTCCAGGGAAAAGAGATGGCTATTTAGACAACAGTCAGCTGGGTGATTGTTGATAACAAGTCTACTTTCCATATTATGTCACTCAGCATTCATGGTTGCAAGCAATAGAAATCAACTCTGGCTCTCTTATGCAAAATGAAGATTTTTCTGGAAGGAGATTGGTGGGAAATTAGAAAAGCAGACTTGGAGCAAGGGAAGTCAAGCATCAGAGACAACCATATGCTGGTCAGGAGACTGTCAGTGACACTGACACGTCACTGCTGCCATCACTGCTCTGCCACTGCGGGTCAAGCTGATGTCCGCCAAGCCACCATTTGCTATCACATACTCAAGATGCAACATCCTGCCTCCCTGCTGAACCAGGAATATTGGAAGGATCTAAGCCCCAAGTTTCCAGAGTGGAGGACAGGCATTGAGAATTGCTTTCCTGTCAAGATCATACACACTGGAGGAGAGACAGCATCCCTCTTTGTCAAGGGGGTTGGATGCTGGACAATCAGAAAATGGACAGACGTCTATCATACTTTTCTTTCTGTTTTCCTGGCTCCATGGAGAATGAAGAGATGAAGGAAGCAAGCTTGGCCTTTTCTTATCAGAAAGGAATGAACCAATGCTGGATACCATCTGCCATTGTTAATAGGAAGATCCTAGTCCAGTGGGCCTTCATTTCATTTTGATGGAGAAAATGTTTTCTCCATGAAGATCCCTAGTATCAAACCTGTTCTGCAAAGAGACTGCACTGATGAGCTGGTTTGTCATCTGTGATTACAGCATCCAGGTGCTTGTGTGATGGATGGGAAGCCTAGATTTTCAGGCAGCTGTTATAATGCTGCTTAGCATATAAACAGAGAAAAATATTTTCATTTTTCCCATATGACAAAAGAGTGGTGATTCCCAAAGGTGAGAACACGTTAGTAATACATTCTTTGGAGTAATCAGAGGACCATGGGGAAAAAGTCTTTTCAAGTTAAGTCTCTGAGTATTTAATAAATGTCTGCTTTTCCACATTAGGTTGGGTACTGGAAGAAAGAAAATATTCAGCAAACAGTCTGGTTGGGGAAAGAGACTAATGTACATGGAATGAATTAGAACATCGGAAGACAGTGCACAAACTCAAGCTTGAGAGTCAGATAAGTCAAATCCCAGTCCTGCCACTTACTGGCTGTTAAGATTTGGAGCAAATCTTCTGAGCCCTGTTCCCTCATCTACAAAATAGGAATAATAACAATACCTATCTCATTGTTATCTAATACCTACCTCATTATATACGACATAAAATTGTATACATATATTGTTAAGGATTACGCCTAGCACATAGTAAGAATTCAAAAACTGTTACATGTCGTGATTGTTCTAAGAGCAAAGTCTATATGGCATAGGAATAAAGGTGGGACTTAAAGGGGAAAAGAAAAGGAAGGTGTCACATGCAGACAGAGAAACAGATACAAAGGCATCTTTATTAGCCATTCATTGAGTCCTGTTGTGTTTCTGGTTCTGTGGATGACAAATGAATTGGTCCACTTTCAAGGAACTCAAAGTCCAGTGGAGGAAATGAACAAGTAGATTTTCATCATTATTAATGCAAGTGAATTCAGATAATAAGAGGCCATTTGATCTGGAGCCTCCATTGAAGACTTTCCCTCTGGACTCATGGCCAAATAGCATCACTTTTCCTTATTTAACCTGCTGGAAAAAACACAGCACCTTGCTTCTAGAGCCTATTTCCAAACTCATGACAATCCCGCATCTCCATCTTCAAATGCATCCCAATTATGGAGAAAGTGCCATGAATAGCAGCCAACATTTTACAACACCCAGTAAATGTCAAGAACTGTGCTGGATTTATCTCAGATATTATAATAATATCCACAACAGTCCTTCTCAGGAATTATTTTTATTCCCATTTTACAGATGAGAAAGATAAGGCTCAGAGATGATAAATCACTTGTCCAAGCATGTCTTTACCGCTGGAGTCCCTTCTTGATCTCGTCTTTACCAAGCTGATCAGATTCATCTTTTGTCACACCTTCCCTCCCAGTTCTTCCTCCCCAAGCTCTACGCTCCAACCATCCTGAACTACTTATGATAGACACATATTTAGAAGAGAATGTCAACAAACTGCAGCCCACTGGCCAAATCTGGCTCTCTGCCTGATTTTGTAAATAGTTTTATTAGCCCACTGTCATGCCCATTTACTTACATGTTGTCATGCTACCACAACAGAGTTGAAGCCATATGACCACAAATCCTAAGATCTTTGCTTCCTTGCTCTTCACGGAAAATGTTTGCTGACACTTGCTTTAGAATTCGAAACCTCCAGGCTCTTGCTCACACTGGTCTTTCTGCCAAGTGTGCCATTTCTTTCATCAGGACATAACAAGATTTGACTTTTGACTCAATACCCTCTAAGAAGACGTCCCTAATTTTTCGAGGAGTTAGTCACTTTCTCTCTTGAGTTGCCACTGCTCCGTGTGTACTCCTCCTCTTGCATTTGTCACATTTTATTGCAGTTGTTCATTTAGGTGTCTATGTGACCTTGCATCCTTACCCCTCATCATGCCACTCAATTCCTTGAATATATTGGGCTCTCACTTAATATGTATGGAAAGAAAATGAAGTCCTTGCTGATTTCCCTGCTTCTTAGCATACTGTAGTCAAATAATGAGGGGATCTCAGAAACAGTGTGGTGGCCAGAAAGAGGCACTGGGAGCTGGAAGCCAAGACGCGGAAAAATGTGGCGTCTCATCTTTAGTTCTCTCATCTTATCTCCCAAGTAGCACTGAGCAAGTCTCTCCACCTTGCTGAGCCTGCATGCCTTCCTCTGCACCATGAAAGGATTGAACTAGATTATCTCAAATGTCCCTCCCTGCCCTAAAAATTCTACGAGACTCTGATGTCTATGACTGAAGTTTAGCACTCTAAAATACAATCAGGAAGACATCTAAGTCACAAACTCTCTTTTGTTGTCAAAGGAGGTTTTGCTAGAAAGAAGCCCAAGAATGTTCTAGAATTCCAGGTTGAATGTCTATGACTACACTCTAGGATCTATTTAAAGTTTTTTTTCTATTAAAAATTATTAATTGCCAAATCGTGATGTTCCTTCCTGTTTTCACGTGTGTTGGATTAGAACACTACTCATTCAGCATCCACAGGGAGAGATATAGCCTCTGGATACTACCTATGGCAAAGCCAAGCCAGAAAGGGGTGGCTGATGTCACTGAGGTGCCCACCATTATCCAACCACAGGCAGCACTTCCCAGCCCCAAGTTTCCAGCCTTCTCCTGAGGCACATTCCCTAACTTGTCTATGACAAGAGGCACATGAATTACTTTCCAAGGTACAGATTTTCAGGTTCCTCACCTAAATCCATGAATCTGAATCACCTAGACTGGGGCCAAAGAAGCTATGTGTTTCACAAACAGCCGCAGTGGTTCAACAGGCAAGCTTGGGAATCCTGACAGAGAAGTCTGACTCCAAATGTGAAGTTCCACTGGATCCTAAGCCACAGAGGTTTGGGGTCACTGTCTGGTTGAAATGGCAAGTCCATTTGTCACCCAAACAAAGGGTAATTCCAGGAAAGCATTTGCTGGAGGGGATGCATTTTTCAAGACCCGCTGCAGCACCTTCAGATTAGGCTCATTTGCACACCTGCATATTTTCCCCCAATTTTCCAGCGTAACCCTGTGTGAATCATTGCAGTTTTGCTAATTGAATCTGACAGCACCTATTTCTTAATCAATATTATGCATCACATGGACACAGATTTTGTAATGAATCGTTCTAGGGGGAAGAATGATGAAATTCAAAAAAGTATTCACTGTTCATCTGCAACCTGATAACTTGTGGCCAGAATTCCATCTGGGAAGATGTAGGGCAGAGCAGGCGTAACAGACAGGGAACTTCGAGACACCAAGCCCCTCCACAGGGCTCTCGAGGCACTTATCTTTCTCCCATTTTTGGAAAGGGAAAACAGTGCCTATAAGCTGCCAACTCCCAAACACCTGTTCTGTTGCACCCTGGAAGTCCCCTTCTCTGGTTCTGAGGGCTTCAGTATTATTTTTTTATTATTATTATTATTTTTATTATTATTATTATACTTTAGGTTTTATGGTACATGTGCGCAATATGCAGGTAAGTTACATATGTATACATGTGCCATGCTGGTGCGCTGCACCCACTAACTTGTCATCTAGCATTAGGTATATCTCCCAATGCTATCCCTCCCCCCTCCCCCCACCCCACAACAGTCCCCGAAGTGTGATGTTCCCCTTCCTGTGTCCATGTGTTCTCATTGTTCAAGTCCCACCTATGAGTGAGAATATGCGGTGTTTGGTTTTTTGTGCTTGCGATAGTTTACTGAGAATGATGATTTCCAATTTCATCCATGTCCCTACAAAGGACATGAACTCATCATTTTTTATGGCTGCATAGTATTCCATGGTGTATATGTGCCACATTTTCTTAATCCAGTCTATCATTGTTGGACATTTGGGTTAAAACCACAATGAGATACCATCTCACACCAGTTAGAATGGCAATCATTAAAAAGTCAGGAAACAACAGGTGCTGGAGAGGATGTGGAGAAATAGGAACACTTTTACACTGTTGGTGGGACTGTAAACTAGTTCAACCCTTGTGGAAGTCAGTGTGGCGATGCCTCAGGGATCTAGAACTAGAAATTCCATTTGACCCAGCCATCCCATTACTGGGTATATACCCAAAGGACTATAAATCATGCCACTATAAAGACACATGCACACATATGTTTATTGCGGCATTATTCACAATAGCACGGCTTCAGTATTATTATAGTTTTCTGTTTCTTCTCAGTTCCCAGGCTCTGCACTTCCTGCCACAAACTCTCTCTTGATCTTGCTGTAGATAAAATGGTGCTAATTCAGCTGGCTGATGGAGGTCAGGGCCTTCCAGGAGGTAGAAGCCTGAGTCCCTGGGTCCAACTCTGACCCAAGAACACGAGGCTCCAGTGTTTCTATTTCCCCAGCAGTTTCCGCTAAGCAGTTTATTTCTCCAGAAAACACCCCTCTCCTCCTCCCTGAGCAGCCTGAGCTAGAGGCCCCATTTCTGGGATCCCCTCCATTTGTTGTACCTTCTAGCATACTCTCCTCTGATTGTTTCGGAAACAGAAAGTGCCCTGCTCATCTCCGAGTCCCATGCCTCGCACAAGGCCTTGGAAAATGCAGGCACTTTACCCGTTTGAGTTGAACAAATGATTGACACTGAATTATTTCCTCTGTGTAAAGGTGTTAGATGTAATTTTACAGCCATCAGGACTATTACCATGTGGTCAAGGTGTGTTTTCTGCAATCCCATCTAAGTTAATGGAACAAAACCTACTAGCAAAGTGTGAAATCCTGTAAGACCTCATCATCTGGATCACCTATTCGGTGGCCTTATCCTTAGAAAGCTATCTGAAGAGTACTCATATAGCGATCTATGCCCCTGAACAAGCTTACAGGCAAGGCCAGCTGGCCAAGCTTGACTTCCACAGCATGCTGGGTCTGAAGGGCTGTGAGCTGTGCCTCTGGTGCTTCTCCAGTCCATCAGTTGAGTCGGGGGAGAGCTTTTCATGTGCCCAATAGCGGCTTTGTCCCATGAAACAGGACCTTCAGAGTTGATGGGTCCCAAAAAGACTAACCCAAGGTAAACAAACACCCAGAAGAAGATAGCATAAATCTGAAGGCTGCTATTATTTAGAATGAGAGTGCACTTTCTGAAGACTATGTCCTTTACCCAAGACAGCTCTCTTTACTATCATTTGTCAACAAAAGGTACTTGGACTCGGAGAGCAAAGGGGAATATACATTCCTGAAGGATCTTTTCTATCTAAACTGAGGGGAGTGCTGTGAGCCAATCCTGCCTCACAACAGATGAGGCTCCATCAATAACCACATTATTTGTGTCTATATATAATATTTATGGACAGTGAGAGACAGGGTCTTGCTCTGTTGCCCAGGCTAGAGTGCAGTGGCACAATTATGGCTCACTACAGCCTCAACATCCCAGGCTCAAGCAATCCTTCCACCTCAGCCTCCAGAGTAGCAGGAACCACAGGTGCATACCACCACGCCTGGCTAAATATTTTTGTTTTTTGTAAAGACAAGATCTTGCCATGTTGCCCAAGCTGGTCTTGAGCTCCTAGGCTCAAGCAGTCCACCCAAAGTGCTGGGATTGCAGGCGTGAACCCCCGAGCCTGGCCTATAAATATTAATATCTGCAATTTGGCCATTGTATCATCTTGTGTCCAGCCTGGGAGCTATGCTATAATATTTAAGATGACTTTGCACGTTTCCAATCATTCCCTTTATAGTTGTCCCTCAGTATACACAGGGGATTGGTTCCAGGACTTCTAAGTCTACCCAAATCCGCTCATACTCAAGTCCTGTAGTGGGCTCAGCAGAACTCTTGTACAAAAAAATTGGCCCTCCGTATACGTGGGTTTTATATCCCTCAGATACTGTATTTCTGATCTGCATTTGGTTAAAGAAAGTCTGTGTACAAGTGAAATACGTTATTTTTATTAGTCAAGCTCTAAACTGTCCTGAAATATTTCCTGATCTGTCAGCTGGTCCATCTCAAAGCCAACTCAGTATCGCCACTTGGATCTTTCACAGGAACTCTAAACTCAAATGTCCAGAATCAAACCAATGGCCTTATTTCCAAACCAAGGCCTCCTCCCATCTTTCTCATCTCAGTAAATGCTACTACTGTTCACACAATTGTAAGCCAGAAACCTATAAATCATATTTAATTTCTCTCTCTTTTTTCCTCTCATTTTGTTCAGTCTATAAACTGTTTCCAACATGAATTCTCTTGCAGTGGATTCATCCCTTCCCTATTCCCCTTGGGTTTTATTTTCATCAGGGTTCTTTGGCTACCTAACTACCAACTGCCTCTGGCTTGCTCTGGCTTCCTCTGGCTGTGAGAGTCTGCTCTGCCTAATCACAGGCAGGCCTGGAGTGCCAGTAACGGTTCTTGGCCCTTGGTGTGTGAAAAACCTGACTCCCACGCCCCACTACTCAGAAAAGATTCTCCAGGACTGAATTGTCCAATACGTGTAGGTACTAGCCACATGTGACTACTGAGGTCTTGAAATGGGGCTAGTGCAAACAACTGACATTTTAACTTTACTTAATGTGGACTAATTTAAATTGAAAAGCAGATACTCAGTTCAGTTACTGGAAAGCTTTCAAATTTGTTAGTATGACCTAAGTGTATGAATATTTTTTTCAACTACAAGTTTTATGAAATTTAAACACAGATCAAGTACTTATAAGAAAATCTGGTACTCAAGTTGAGATGTGCTGGATTTTGAAGACTTTGTATTAAAAATGCATGTAAGATATTAATAATTTTTATTTTGACTACCTGTTGAAATGATCATCTTTGGGATAGATTGAGCTAAATGGTCTATATTCTTAAAACTGATTTTACCTGTTTTTTTCTTTTGTTAATGTGGCTACTATAAAATTTTATTTTTTACATTTATTTATCTTTTCTTAGACGGAGTCTCACTTCATTGCTGAAGCTGGGGTGCAGTGGCGCATTCTCAACCCACTACAGTCTCCACCTCCCAGGTTCAAGCGATTCTCCTGCCTCAGCCTCCCGAGTAGCTGGGGCTACTCACACCAGATCGGGCTCGCACACCACTATGCCCAGCTAATTTTTGTATTTTTAGTAGAGACAGGCTTTTGCCATGTTGGTCAGGCTGGTATCAAACTCCTGACCTCAAGTGATCTGCCTGCCTCGTCTCTAATCCATTCTTTACCCAACAGCTAGGGTGACCTTTGTGAAAGCCATATCTCAGTGTATCTCACTCTTGCTTTAAGGCTTTCAATGGCTTCTCATTTCTAAGATCTTCTCTATACCTTAGAAAACACCTAGGGTATCCTAAATCTGACCCACAAGATCCTGCACAATTGGCCTACCTTACCAGCTGCATCTTGCCATATGTCCCATTCCCCTTCTGTTTCTCTGTTTCAGCCACACCTGCCTCCCTTCAGGTTCCCAAGTACCATGTGAAGAGATCATCTCTCATTCTTCCCCACATACATACTTTGCTTGGCCTCTTCCTGCTAATCCCTCAGAGTCCTATTTAAATGTCACTTGCTTAGAGAAAACAACCTTCCACTTCCAGACAAGACTGTGTCGTGCTCCCTGTTAGACGTTCTCCCAGCATCCCACGCTTCTTTGCTTTGTCCTTATTGCCGTGTAATTGTGCATTTTATTGTTAAATGTCTTTCTCCACCACTAAAATACATACTTGATGAGGACTCTTTATTTAAAACCTGGGCCCTAACACATAGTAGATATGCAATAAATACTTGTGGAATAAATAAAAGAACAGCTTTGCTATTTACAATAGATTCTTACTTGTGTTGGAGATGGCTATAGTAAATAACATTCCCTACCCACCCCCCTTGTACCCTGCATGGTTTAAATTAAGTAAGAGAAAGACCCAGGAGTCAGGTGAAAGCCAAAATGTTAGCTTTATGGATGATGAAAACTGTGTTAGGGGATCCAGCTAACATACGCTGCAAAGTGAATTTGAGAGCATTGCCCACACCATCACCCCAAATTAAACTTACCCTAAACCATCAGGCTGACCTCAGCGAGGACAGGTCTTTACCACTGAAGTCCCAGCACAGCCAAGAGAGTAAACCAGACTGTGCCCCCTCTGTGAGCAGGCCTTTCAGAGCAGATAGTGTGGCACTGAGCTTCACAGGCCCAGTCCTTTCACTCAAGTCACCAGTCTCAGAAGTAAGCCCCTCCCCCTTTAGAGGAGTAAGAATGGGGCAGAGAGTCCAGAAGTGTTTCTCTGGGAAGAGTCCCTTGTCATGAGTCAGGAGGCATGGGGAACAATGGTCCTCCAAGGCCTGGGAACCTGCTTACCCATCTGTAAGAGGAGGGGAATAAACAGCACTGCTGGGAGGGTCAGGTGAATTGGGGTACTTGTAAGTACTTGGAGAAATGGTGCATAACTATAGGATGTATGTATTAAAAACCTCTGCATGTATCTTGGCTGGCTGGCTGGCATCCTGCTTTCTTTCCTCATCTTTCTTTTAATAAAAATAAAAATTACTTGAAAAAACTGGTTTCTGGCCCATGGCCTGGAAGCCTAGAAGATGACCTTGAATGGGCTGGGCACGGTAGCTCACGCCTGTAATCCCAGTGCTTCAGGAGGCCAAGGCAGGTGGATTCCCTGATCTCAGGAGTTCGAGACCAGCCTAGGCAACATGGTGAAACCCCGTCTCTACTAAAAATACAAAAAAAAATTAGCCGGATGTGGTGGTGTGCGCCTGTAGTCCCAGCTACTCGGGAGGCTGAGGCAGGAGAATTGCTTGAACCTGGGAGGCGGAGGTTGCAGTGAGCTGAGATTGCACCACTGCACTCCAGCCTAGGCAAAAGAGTGAGACTCCACCTCAAAAAAAAAAAAAAAAAGACCTTAAATGAAGCAAGGTTTCCACTCACCCCTCCCACCAATCTAGCATTATATTGCTACCCCACTCACAGAATATAATAGCCAAACAGATTGTTTTGCAGGCTTGCGGGCAGGGGGAGAAGCTAATTAAAAATGTGCTAAAGTCCATTGAAAATTCATAAGTAAGAGCTAAGGTTCTAGTTTGGTGCTTACATTCTGACAGCCTGACAGCTTCATGGGTTGAACTCTTTTGAAAAAGTAACTTTAAAACTTGCATAAATTGCACCTTTTGTATTTTAAGTCACACAGGCATGACAACATGATTATTCATGACTTTGGAGAATGTTCTTGACAACGAGAGGACATTAATATCCCCGGCCCTATACCAAATTAATAAGAAGCCCTGAGAATCAAAGAGAACAAAGAAGCAGAGGCCCTTCTCCTTAGGAGGAGAGAAGAGTCTGTGCTTTGAAATGTGCTGGGACCTGGGGTGCCACTTATAAAAATGCAGGTGTGTGTTTCTGGCTAGTAGCTGATAAATATGCTCAAGCAGAAACCACCGAAGAGACAGGTCTGTCTACCAGAAACCAAGCCAACTTGATTTGCTTTGTGTTGCAAGTAGCAATTGGACTTCTGAGAGTTCTGAAAGCAGGAAGGAAAAAGTATTCAAGATGCCAGAAACATTCAGATGGAAAGCACAAAAGAATCAAATGGAGGCACAACCTTAAAATGATAGCTACAGTTCATCGAAGTTGTATTATGCATCCAGCACTGTGCTGAAGCACATGACATGGGACCCTGAGGAAGGTATTCTCATCTTTATTTCACAGAGGGGTAAACTGAGGCATGGGCTGGTTAAACAGTTTTCCCATGGTCACACTGATTATAAGGAGCAGAACCAAGATTTAGACCTGAGCAATCTGGCTCCAAAGGCCCAGTGAGATCCTTTCCATGATGATAATCCTGCAGAAATCTAGCAACTTCTCCACCAGGCTCTGAGGGTGTCTTCCTACTGAATGTCTACTTCATCCTTCTCTCTGCTTCTCAGACAGGAGATGACCAGCCCACAAAGCCTCAGTTTACATCCCCTGTCTCTAAGAGACCACCCCAGATGTAATCTCCATAGTCCTAGTCCCAAATTAGAAAGACAATGATCTGAGCAGCTCAGCTTCAGTAAAGGATCCATACTTGAGTCAGTCCTCTATAACCAGGGTTGGGAATGTATCACTCCAACCTGGTTTCCAGAATGTTCTACACACTGAGCAACCTTTGATTATGAAAGCTTTTGCATTCTCCTCAGTCTTTTATATCATAGAATCTCTCCTCTCTACTAGGTTACTCAACAGATACTTACCATGTACAAGTCAATATGTTAGGTAGGAAATAGAAAAGCGACTAAGATGCTGACTCTGTCTTGAAGGAGCTTATGGCCTGGTGGTAGGGATCACTTGCTAGTGTGCACATAAAGCAATGCATGCCGTGTGTGAGTGTTGTGTGCATGAATTGCAGAGATGCTAAGTGCTCTAAGAGTTCAGAGAAGGGAGACATCAAAATGTTCTCTCCTGAGGTGCTCCCCAGGGGCTTCTGTTGGTGGTAGAGAGGTAGAGAAAGCATGGGTTTTAGAGTAAATGTCTGTTAAAATTCCATTTCATTTTGTGACTTCAACAAGGTACTTGAACTTGAGTTTCAATTTCCACATTTGTAAAATGAGGCTAATACCATGTATCTCACATGACAGTTATGACAATTAAGTTACATAACTGTGTTAGCTGGCCTAGTTCAAAAAAAAAAAAAAAGCTTCTCTCTTTTCCCTCTCCTTGTCTTCTCTGTTCCCATGGCAATTGTAGGCCTTGCCTCATTTTAACCTGGTGGCCTGTCTCTGTGTCTGTCTTTCCATCTTTCCCATTTGGAAATTCCTCCAGGATTTAGTCAATATTTTAGTTCTCTTCGTGGCCTTAATTACTGAAACATGAAATGTTAGGGATATATATATATATATATATATCAAAAACAGCCAAGTTTAGGAAATCTTATTTTATATCACTTTTTTTTGCTTCATATCATTCAGCACTTTCATTGTAAAATAATAAGCAAGTGCTTATACTCATTTGCATTTATTTGCATATATCTTTATAATTGTTACTTGTGGGAGCATCATAGTATTAGCAGTAATGGTAATACTAGTAATTGTTAATAGTAACTATGAGTACCTAATGTTTGTTAAGTAATTATTATGTGTTATGTACTCTTAGTTAACTATCTTTACGTGTATTAACTTATTTAATCTTCACAACAAAACAGTAGCCACTATTGTTCTCCCCATACACAGATGAGGAAAGTGAGGCACAGAGAGGTTCAGCTGTGTATGAGAATGAAATAGAGGAAAGCAAGTAGGAGGAGAAATAGGACTCCAGCAGCAATGCAGAGCACTCCACGAGGCATCACAGGGATGGTAATTGAACCCTGATTCTGCACAGCACGTGGCCACAGATGAGGCACATACACTCTGTGAGAGGCTTTGTCCTCACCTGTGAGATGGGATGCCTGCTCCTACTTCAGAGATTCCTGTCTGGGAACCATAGGAGAATGGGTATGTGAACACTCTCTGTAAATGGTAAAGAGCCATATTGATGTTAGCCAGCTTGGTATTGGTCAAGCCTCACCTTGCTGGTCTCCTCCCCTCCTGCCCCATTCTGCCACTCAGAACCTAGGAAACCATCGGTCCAAGTACAAGTTCAATCAGTGCTTGCTAAGTCAACAGGAAAGAGTCAGGGCTGGCTAACATTCACTTTCTCAAATTTAGGAAGAAGTGGCAAGGCTGAGACATAGTGGGACAGCCACCCATGCCAAAAGGGGGAAAGGCAGAACTTGAGATTTTTCAAGTGTATGACTACTGAGTTTCATGGAAAATCGGAGTCTCCAGACCCAACATAGCCATTACAGAGAGTAGGCAATGCTGGGTGTGGCATGGGAAAACTCCATTGTCTTAATTCTGGGAGGTGATATAATAGGGAGAAGTCTTTGCACTGGGCAAGCCTGGCTTGGTGACCTAATTTTATCACCATCTAGCTCTGTGATTTTGGACAGGTCAATCATCCTCCATTATAAGGAGCACCTTTCCACATCTATAAAACAAGTGTAATATTAGTGATATAGTTTGGATATTTGTCCCAGTCCAAATCTCATGTTGAAATATGATCTCCAGTATTGGAGATGCAGCCTAGTGGGAGGTGTTTGGATCATAGGGGTGGATCCCTCATGAATGGCTTGGTGATGAGTGAGCTCTCACTCTGGGTTCACAGGAGATCTGGTCTTTTTTGTTGTTGTTGTTGTTGTTGAGATGGAGTCTCACTCTGTCGCCAGGCTGGAGAGCAGTGGTACAATCTCGGCTCACTGCAACCTCCGCCTCCTGGGTTCAAGCGATTCTCCTGCCTCAGCCTCCTGAGTAGCTGGGACTACAGGCATGCACCACCACGCCAGGCTAATTTTTGTATTTTTAGTAGAGATGGGGTTTCACCATGTTGGCCAGGATGGTCTCGATCTCTTGACGTCGTGATCTGCCTGCCTCAGCCTCCCAAAGTGCTGTGAATACAGGCGTGAGCCACTGTGCCCGGCCGAGATCTGGTCTTTTTAAAAGTGTGTGGCACCTCCCCCACCACTCTCTCTCTCTTGCTCGCACTTGGCCATGTGAGATGCCTGCTCCCTCTTTGCCCTCCACCATGAATAAAGGCCCCCTGAGGCCTCCCCAGAATCCAAGCTGATGACAGTGCTACACTTCCTCTGCAAGCTGCAGAACCATGAGCCAACTAAACCTCTTTTCTTTATAAATTACCCAGCCTCAGGTATTTGTGTATAGCAATGCAAGAACAGCCTAATACAATCAGTACCAGCTCATAGGATTACTGTGATGATTCAGTACGATACTGTGCTCAGCACAGTCTTGCACATAGGAAACAGTTGAGCAAATTTGCACAATACAGTTTAGCAAATATTAGTATTAATGGTGGTATTATTTCGTGCCCCTCCAAGCCTAGGGTCTGGGGGGAGGGTTTGTGTCTCCTTAGTTTTCATTGTTTAGGGGTTCTTTGTTTCTCCATAGCATATGGAGAAAACATAGGACATTATAGCCATACTTGGTAACTTGCTGCTCACCACAGATAACTATGATTTAGAGCATAACATAGAAGTTATGCCTAGAAAGCTTTTTATTTCTGGGTGGGGCAGGGAGGGTGTCAGGAATGCATTTTACAATGTGCAGCTACTGTGCATTCTTATGAATTAAAAACAGACAGGCACTCCCAAATAGCTCTAGGGAAAAAAAAAACTACAGAGGTTATTTTTAAAAGGTTTAACCTCAGTCCTATAAAAGAGCAACAGAGATATAGAATCTTAGATTCGGGAGGAAGCCTCCTAGATCTCCTTCCTGTCTAGCCTTTCTACACCAGATCCTCCAGCAACTGGCCTAAAAAAGACTCCGAGTAGCAACTTTATGGCCTCAGAGTAACAGAGGATGCACCCATTTCTTAAGCATAAATGGACCCCCATATTTACACACCGCCCCACATTGCTATTTGATCATTGCCTATGGCTGAATTGCGGCTGCACTCCCATCATCAACCACGTTGGCTTCTCTTATATCCCCTCTTTACCTGGTCTGGGGCTGAACAATCAATTCATGTTGATCAACTGTTTTAGGATGCACTGGTGAGTGCCCAGGAAGTAGTGTTTAACTCACTAGCTATATTGAATACACTTTTTCTCTGGTCCAGTTCAAACAGAAAGATGACTGACTATATATCTTTGATGCACTGCGCTGGTCTCATAGGATTTATGTGAGCCTGAATCCACCCCCTTTTACATATGGCTGATGTCTACCAATTCTGCTAGACTGATGTCAGGGTTTTATTTCCTTCCCAGAAATGTTTCTGACTACCCTTTAACCCACTCCCCATCACCCCCAAATACACACACGCAGTGTGAGTCATTAACTTCTTCTACATATTTCACTAGCTCCCTTTGCAAACCTGTCTTAGCACTTACCATTTTGTATAAAATTGTGTATTTACTACTCAGTTCCCACCAGAGAGATGACTCTCTCTTTTATCTTTCTATTATATTTCTAGTTCTAGCACACTGCCTGGCACCTTGTGATTGCTTAAGAAATGCTGGGTGAGTGACCCAGTGTGTCCAGTAGTGGCAAAAACTCCACCTTCAGCTCTCCCACCCACTAGCTTGCCATGGATCCTGGGGTGTAATCTCAAGGGAATCTGTCCATCCATTTTAAAAACTATGAGCAGGCTAAATATTAGTCATCCAAACGCTGTTTTCTCATTGAGTTGCCTTAACAAATGGCAAGAACAGATGGCATTCAAGACATGTTGTCATTATAAAAGTATAAAAATGTTATTTGTTTTTAAATTTAAAAAAAATACCTGCATATCCCTGCAGACAATTTCAAGAGCAGCCCTGGAAAAACCATGTGGAGAAGAAATACTGTGTTTTTTTTCTTCTCAGTCTTGCCATGTCATCAGTTTTCATCATTGGCCCTTTCCTTTCTGAAAATGAGATGAACTCTCAAAATTGAGTTTTGAGACAAGTTTGATTTTCCTTTGTCCTAACTGGAAAGGGAGCTTTAACAGAGATCACATACCCACTATGTGCCAAGTACTAGCTTACATGACTTGCAGTGTAGACTCACAGGGTTTGCACCACATTGTTTAATAAGCACAAGCAAAAGTTTACTATAAAGTTAAAGCAGCAGCAATGGAGAGAAGGTAACTATCATCACTGTGGACTTGATATAGTGCCAGGAACTGAAATTTAAAGTCAGGGACCCTGGACTCATAAATGTCTCTCCCCATGTAAGCAGATGACATCCTCATTGCAGAAAAAGTACCAGCCAGCAACTCTTGCTGGCTTGCCTTATTGAAAGTTGAGCAGTAAGATCAATAGAGCAATATTTTATGAAATTCAATTTATCAGAAGATTTGATGTCTTAAAGATGATGGAATGTCTTATTTATTGGCAATCGTGGAAACTTCAGGAATATTTGGCACACTGAATGCTAAAGCCCAAAGTTGATTTGAAATTTCCTGTCCTTGAAAGAAGACAGTGATGGAGAGTCGCTTTTGAAAGCTGAATCTCAATCCCAAACCTTTGCAGCTATTGTACAAGCAGGCCAAGATCCCATGCCGAAATGAAAGTGTCGTGTGCCATGAGTTTTAAGAACTGCTGCTACCAGAAACAAAATAAAAGATAAACAAACAAACAAAAAAATCTTTACGTGGATCCAGGCTACAAAAAATGTTAGCCTTTATCCCTACCCCGACCTTTTCCCAAATGAAGTTGTGGCAAATAATCAGGTTAAAACTGAGAGTCAGTAAATGCAATGTAGTATCCCGGCTTGGATTCTGGAATAGAAACCAGACACAAGTGAAAAAACTGGTAAAATCCAAATAAAGTCTGTAGTTTAGTTCAGGGGTCCCCAACCCCCAGGCCATGGACCGCTCCCCAATGCTCGCATTACTGCCTGAGCTCTACCTCCTGTCAGATCAGTGGCAGCATTAGATTCTCTTAAGAGCATGAACCCTATTATTAACTGAGCATGTGAGAGATTTGAGTTGTGTCCACCTTATGAGAATCTAATGACTGATGATCTGTCACTGTCTCCCATCACCCCCAGATGGGACCATCTAGTTGCAAAAAAGAAAGCTCAGGGCTCCCACTGATTTTACATTATGGTGAGTTGGGTAATTATTTCATTATATGTTACAATGTAATAATAATAGAAATAAAGTGCACAATAAATGTAATGCGCTTGGATCATCCCAAAGCCGTCCCCCCACCCCTAGGTCCCTAGAAAAATAGTCTTCCATGAAACCAGTCCCTGATACCAAAAAGGTGGGGGAACCACTGGTTTAGTTGATAGTGGTGAAACAATATTACCTTATTAGTTGTAACAAATGTACAATGATTACATAAGATGTCAACATTAGCAGAAGCTGGGTGAGGGATATATGGAAATCTGTGTACTATCTTTGCAACTTTTCTGCAGACCTACTGGAATTATTCCAAAATATCAAGTTTTTTTACAAATTTAAGAGGCTCAAATCCAGAGGTCACTGAGGATGAAGTACTAAAAAGAATGTGAGATATGGAACTCACCCAAGGATGAATGAAGTATGAGTGTGAAACTCCCCTCTTCTTCTATTAGTAGCTAACTATGTGATTAAGCTAAACTCCCTGAGCCTCAGTTTTCTCATCTCTAAATACAGGCATAATTAAACCCTCCTCATGCAATTATTATAAAGATCAAATGAGAGAACATTTAAAATGAACTCGCAGTTAGTAAACACTCAGTGCACAATAGTTGGATTTAGTCAAAGGCCAAGACAAGGTAAAAGTCAAAATTAGAGATTTTTTAAATAGCAGCTGATCTCTACCAAGGCACCTCCCAAAACTTCTGGACAATGAGTTTTATTGCAAGGATGGAGCAAGCTAACGGGCATTGCCAGTCATTGCCTATCAAGGACCTCTGGCAGGATGTTGAACTTAGCACAATCCACTTCTCACCTTAAATAAACACTTCCTAATTAACACATTATGATTTTGAGCTCTCTGATTCATGGAAAATTTTTCTTTTCACAATTATTTTCCCAAGTTACTTGAGTTAACAGCAACCTTACTTTCCTGGCTAAAGTCCATTTTAGATAAGAATTGCTTCAAGAGAAAGAATCCTGATTCTGTTTATAACTTATTTTTTCTTATCTTTGGTGTTGGAGAAATAAAAATAAGCAAAAATAAGCAAACTGACATATTCATTTATCTCCCCACTTCCCTGCAAGTAGATAGATTGCCCAGCAAATTAAATGTCAGCTAAGGAAACCACAGCTCAGAGAAGTTAAGCAACCTGCCCAACACCATGAAGCTAAAAGCAAAGGAGCCAGAACTTGAACCTGACCCCAGGAGCTGTCCTTTCTTCTGCTGTGTTGCCTGTCCACTCCACTGGAATCAAGTTGAAAAATGCTAGTGAAACCAGTATTTCCCTCCTGGTTCTCCCCGCCAGATCAGAGCCTTCCAGCGTGGTTAGATAGCATGCTGGAGGTTCATCAGCTCTCACATGGAGACTTGTGGAATTCATTTTCATCCACTTCTAACTTTAAAACCAAATAAGTACCTTATTTTGGGGTGCAGATTACAGAATCAAGCAATTCCAGCAGGCCTGAACATGGAGTCCTTGCTCTTAGAGGGTCTACCTTGAGCTGGAGCCTTTTAAAGAGATATCATTGGCTAGGGCTGCCTTTGGCTCCACCACCATCAAGTGCGTGGTTTTTCCTCATACCTCATAGGCAACCCTGAATTAGGATGAGTTTCCAGCACCATTGCTTACTTCCGAGCATTCCTGAACCTTTTTGCTGCCCGGCATTCCTGTTTTTGAATTGCATCTGTTTGTTTCACCTTCAGGACCACCTGCTTTCTCAGGCTGGATTTCACACTTGGCACTGCTTACCTCGTAGTGATCTCAGCTTCTCTCTTCAGCTGTAATTTACTCTTGGCTCTCAGACTACTTACCCCTGACTTTTCCAAATATCCATCTGTCTGTCTGGCCAGAGCCATCTCAGCCCTCCGGACTCTCCCTGGTACCCTTCTAGTTCTTGACATTTCTGCTGGATTGTCTACACCCAACCCCCCCTACACACATGCATGCACACACATACACACACACACACACACACACACACACACACAGGGAGCTGCCTGCCTTGCAAGCTCTCATTAGCATTAAATGTCAAGTTTCAGGAATAACCAGGCTTCTTGGTTACAAGTAAAACGGAGATTGCTGCATTAATGCAGTAATGGAAATATAATGAAGGAATTTATTGTCCCTGAAAGACAATATCTGCCACACAAACCCCATGGGATATCTCCAGACAGTAAGTACAGCTCCACGCCTCTAATTCCTCTGGCCCATAATTATCTTGGGAAGACCGTGACCCTGCAGTTCTCTCTATTAAGAGTATATTTCCTTACAAAATGAACTGTGCTGTATTGAATTGCATCATTTTGATCACTAGAAATTGACATATTGGGCTCATTAGCCAGGAAGTTGGATAGTTAATTTATGAGGTTTCTCAGAGCCTGTCCCAGACCACTCATTGAGGGAGCTAAACAGCCCACAATGAGATAGAAGAAAGTTGCTCCAGCAGAGTGGTTTTATTTTCTCTCATTACAGAGATAATGAACAGAAAACTTCCCTGGTACAGATATTGCTTCCCATCCCTTCTCCCCCCACCCCCAAAATGATTTTGCTTTATTGAAACCAGATACCATTTGATGGGCAAACAGTCTTATTCTGCTCATTAGCACCATTTTTCATTTAAAATCGTCAACTGCTGAGATAAAAAGACGATCTAAGTCTTTGCCTTTATCTTTAATATTTAAAACTGTTCACACAACCTTTTAAAAATCAAATATTGATGCTGCTACCTGTTGTTCTTCAAAGTGGGCAGTTATATTGCAGGCCCTTCACAGTAAGCCTGCCTTTATTAGAAATGAGAATGGGGATGTTAAGGAGACGTTTATTTCCCCGTCTGTGGCCTCTGCCCCCATCCCTATAGGGTGGAGAGCTAGGAAGAGCATTTGGCTCTTAATGAAGAAATGTGCTGAGGCAGCCACTTGAAAGCACCTAGTGAGCAGGCTGGCAAGAAATACGGAGATCCTAGGAGCATCCTCAGGGTCGATTCTGCACAATGGTACTGGGCCCTTGGAGTCATGTAGCCTTCTAGGCTCTCAGCCATAGGCCAGCTTCCTATAACCTCTGCAACCTAGATTCTCGGGGAACCGCAGTTGTGGGCAATGGGATGGTTCCACACTGCCCTCTAGTGACTAGGTTCAGAAGCTACATGTATCACACAGTCCTTTGCATTCAGCAATTCAAGGAGGACCTGCCCTGTCCTATGTCAGGGACGGGGGATATGGAGGTGAAGGAGACATATAGCCTGCTCTCCAAGGATTTCTTATAGTGGGACATGGGGGCAGATAATTACAAAGCTATGTTTATGTGTTATTACGCTTAAGTTAAGGATGTCATAGGAACTCAGGGAAGCATCATCACCAAGCCTGTGGGGTTTCAAAGGACTTTGAGGAGGTGGTCTTGACAAATGAGAGGGGGCTTTGCAAGCCTAGGAAAAGGAGATGCAGCTCAGGGCCTGATTGTGAAGGGCCTGCTGTGCCACTACAAGGTTGTGGGCATGAGCAGTCAGGAGACAATGATAAGAGTTTCATAGAGATACTGTGTATCATCCATTTAAGATGCACATTTTTTTTCATGTTTCAACATCTCTTTAGGAGGCCTCCTACAAACAGTGGCATATTTTATTTTATTTGTAGAGTTTTTTTTTACTTTCATGGTGGTTCATAAAATCAGGATATATTTCACAACCTATGGCATATTTCAGGAAATATGGTAAAATAAGGGCTTAAGTTGGGCCATATCTGGGGGACAGAGAGGAGGGGTCAGAATAAGATGAGGGATAGAATAAGATATATTAGCAGAGACAGAGAGAATGGGCAGATTACAGAGGGTTTTTAGGAGGTGGAATTTCTTTAAATTGTTGAATGAGTGTATGTCAGAGGTGAAGAAGGAGAAGAAAAAAAGGTTCCTCTGCTAAGTGTGTGTATGTATATAAGCAACTGGAAGGAACTCATGAAAATAGGTTTTGCTGTGAGCATTTAAGTTCATTGACAGTAAAAGAGGTAGGGGGATTGCATAGCAGAAATGCACCATGAAATCATCTCATTGAGTGGAAATCTGAGAGGCTTTTCAGTGGACTAGAATGGTGAATGTGGGACGGAAAGGGTGTTAAAATGGGTCAGATGATTTCATTTGGACCCTCTGGGTTTATGATTGTCTTCTGTTTATAGAAAACAGGAGCACAGAATTGCATTTAATTGTGTCTAATTCATCTGGTGAACATGCTTTCCTGATATTAGCTGGACCAATTGTACAAATAACTTCAGAGCCACTCAATACTTTTGTCATGGATGAGATTGAAAGGTTCCATTTGCTTTCCCATGCTGGATAACCAGAGAGCTGATTTTAGGGTCATTAGACGGCAATAAAGACTCCCTACCCCCACGGCACAAACACCACCGAGTTTCCTCAGTAGGCATTTCACTATATTAAAGACGCAAACTGGCTGATGTAACCATTGCTTTGAAGCCATGAAATGGAACGTCAGTTACATAAAGTGAGCCACATATTTCTGAGATATTGATTATTGCAATATAAATCTTCTCACCCCTAAGGTAAAATCCTAGCTGGTGCTGTCAGCTACTTGATAATCATGACGTTGGGCTTTTCTTGGTTGTTGATTTTAATGTTTTATTCCTATTAGGCAAAGACCAGGCAAGAGGGAGAAGACCGTTGAAAGAGGTGCGGTGGGAGTGTAGGTGGGGGTGCACATCACAGAGGGGGCACCGAGAGTGGGGGCTTGCCTCGGTATAGAAATGTAGCAAATCTGGAGAGTTGGTGTCGCAGGGCAGAGCATAAAAGTGGGACATTATTTCCTAGGAAAAGTGTCTTTTTAAAACATGATTTGTTTCATTTTGTAGTGGAAAGGGTTGGACAGATGTGCATTCAAATTCTCCCTCCTTTTCTTGCTAGCGTATGACCTGGGCAAGTTATTTAACCCCTCAGAGCCTGGTGTTCCTTATTTGTGACTCAGAGATAGTAATACTTCTACCATACAGATTTTGGTGGAAAGTAAATAGTAGAACTATGTGAAGCCCTAGCAAAAAATCTGTCACACAGTGGGTGTTTGGCACCTACTGTCACAGATCCTCTGTGCAAACCCCTCCCCGCAGCTGCTCCTGTACCAATCACTCTGGGAACACTGGACTCATCACTATTGCCATTCCCTTTGTGTGCCTTATATTTGCCCATTCCCAAGTCTTCACTGATTTTATTCCCTATTCTACATATCTCCAGATGCCTACATCCTACCCATGCTCAAAGACACATTTCAAATGCCCGCTCCTCTGGGAAATGCCTGTTGTACCCCTGGACACAAATCATCTCTCCTCCTTAGAACCAATAACCCATGCTCCAATACCCATTTCAAATGCCCACTCCTCCAGGAAATGCCCCAGTACCCATGGACAAAAATCATCTCTCCTCCTTACAGCCAATACAGCAGCTCAGCAGGCATGGGCTCTTTCACATGTATTATCTATTACACTTATAGATCTGTGGCCTATTTACCCTCACTGAGCCTCAGTTTCTTCATCAAATGGTGATAATAAAAATATCCACTTCATGTGGTAGTGGCAAGGATCAAGTTGCTAATGCATGCATAGTTGCAGCCATATAGAGCTCTATAGATGATAGTGATATTGATGGATTATTATTAGTAGTATATCTAGATAGGACCTCTAGTTAGAAAATGCAATCTCTTTGGTTGCTTGCTTCTAGAAAGGATGCATGCAGTTTCTAGAAACTGGTGTCTTTTTCTACGGTCACACCTCACTTGTTAAGGGCTTCAGTAGTAAATAGCATCAGTGGTGAATCCAATAATAAGTGCATGAAGGGTAGAGACCTGTTTGGATTTTGGTTGTGGATGATGTTTATTTATCAGTTTAGGACCCTACGCCTTGCTTCCACAGCACAGAAAATGTTCATTACACTTGCAGAGCCACTGAGAAATGCAAATATGTGAAAACTGGACAGCAATGTGAAATATCAAATGCATAGTCATTAACTGACGGAACTAGGAGCTTTGATGAATAGAATAAATGATTGACCTTCAAGATGGGAGCAGGGATTATGTAATCTTGGGAGGAGGAAGAAGCGGTGAAATGAAAGCCCCTGGGAATTCTTCCATCATCCCCCAACAAATATACCTGTGAACAAAAGGTTTCCCACTTTTATGTCATTTATCTTTTCAGTTTTTTTAAATGATTTTCAGATTCAGCCAAATTCTTAGGAGAGATATTAGAGGTTTATAATTTAGATAATGGGACACATTATGTATTCCTAGTAAATAGCACTAAGCTATGCATTACTGAGTTTCAATGTCAATAGATTCTAACTGCCAACCCAGGCAACTGTCACTTGGCTGCTCCCAGGGTGGTTGGCCCATAAAACTTGCAATATGAATCACACACTCAAAAAGAAAGAAACCTCAACAGATAGAGGGCTATCTGTCTATTTTGGGGGTAGGAAACAAATATAAGTTACTGGCATTAGATGCCTAATTTATTCGTGGAGTGTTTAAGCCTCCTCAGAGCCTGGTATCCTCAGCAGCTGCCCAGCTGGCCACTCCTTAATATAGCTGTGCTTGCATAAGGGAGGGCAGCTTGGGAAGGAAGACTGACCTGACCAGGCTGCACTTCCAGTATGGCAGCCACTAGCCACGTGCCGCGATTGAGTCCCTGAAATGTGGTAAGTTCGAATTGTAATGTGTTTTGAGTATAAAATACATATTAAATTTCCAAGATTTATGAAAAATGAATGTAAAACACCTCATTCATAGTTATTATATCGATTACATGTTGAAATAATATTTTGGATATATTGGGTTACATGAAATAAACTAATGTTAATCTCACTGTTTTGTTTCATTAATGTGGCTACTAGAAAATTTAAAAATTACAGATGTAGCTTGCCTTCTGTTTCTATTGGATAGCTGCTGTATTGGACAGGATTCTTGTAGCACACAGCCCAGGTTATACCATCAGATGTGATTGTCTACAGAGTATTTCATTTCATTTTAAAAATCATTCTGTTTACTTTTAAAATTCAAACAATATGAAAGAGCACAAAATGAAAAGTGAGTCTCGCATCCCATCCCCTCCTTTTCCTGCATTTCTTTCTATCCCTCCTCCAGAGGCCATCTCCCAGTGTCCTGAATACTGCCCCAAAGACATCCAAGAGAGGAGAGATGATGCTCCTCCATACCGCCACCATCTCCACCGCTCCCTGCTGTCACACACCTGGCCTGTCTCACTGATTTACACTGCCTGCTGACCACTGTGGCTGTCTTGAGTGTGTCCTAGAGCACAGCAGTCATAGTGAGAGAGAGCCTATACAGGCAAGGACACCATGGGAAATAAATGTTACATACTTAACTTGCATACAATGAAATGACAAATGAGCAAAAAGACTTACTATCTAGTTATCCCCCGAACATTTGCTATTTCTACTTTCTTTGAAAAACTGGCGTCAAGGATTCTAACATCTGATTGGTGATGACCACATGGGGAATGTTAAGAAGGTGATCTATGGACCCTGCCAGCGTCCTGTGTGCCACTGTGTTCCACAGGCACCCCTTCAAAGGCATTTTCCTCTTTGGAGATAAAATAACTGGAGATCGGAAGTTATTTGCCTAAAGCCCTGTGAATCAGGGATAGAATTAAATGACATTAAACTAGAAATAAGCTTTCTAAGGCAAGTTTTAGGATGTTAATTAAAGCAGCCTAACCTTGAATTTTCGTAGTTTAGGGAAAAACGGTGGCCTGAAGATGAATCAATGTATAACCCACTACATATATTTAGAAAGAGCTTTAGTGCTATATCTTTATAATTATCAAAGCAATTCCTTAAGGCATGAAGGGAGGTTGGAGAAAGGATAAAAAAAACACTCACTGTATATTACTGTGCCCCTTCCCCACTGCACTGAAGAACTGTCGGACTCAGTTCAAATGAACGTCAAAGGAAGCCCAGAAGAGGAAGACGTCAGATTCCTGAGTCCCACCTCAGACCTACTGAGGCAGAATGGGGGGTGGAGCTTGGACCAGGTACCCAGATGATGCTCAAAGCAAAACCTTATCCATTTTCATCCAACAAATGGAAACCAAACATTGTTCAGGTGCTGAGATACGGCAGGAATTAAGACAGGTAAATAGACATCCAATCATGCCTATATTATCCTTACAAAAAAATTAAATATATTAAACATAGATTATTATATATAATAAAATATATATTAAATATTTTATATATATATTTACATATATTAAATATATTTGATATATTAAAATATATTTTAAGCACACACACACACACACACACAGCAAAGAAGTGTACTCAACCCAATCTTGATTTGGGCTGGCATAGACAGCTAAGTTGGGCCCCCAGCTCATGAAAGGAGCAGCAGTGCAGGCAATTCCATTGGGGGCATACTGCTAATCAATCAGTTGGTACCATCTTGATTCCAATAACTTTATCCAGTTGCCATAAGACTCCAGCCACTCACTAAGAAGTAAAAAAAAAAAAAAAAAATTGATCCAGACAACCAACAATGAGGGGCTTGACAAGAACTCTCCAGGCTCTCCACATGCTAGTGGGCTAAGGTTTAAAGCAGAGCTTTAACCCAGGTAAAGGAATTGGAGAACTAAACCAGAAACCCACACTGAACTGGGGTCATACAGACTAGGCCTGCTTGTTGACAGTTAAGAGAAGCACAGTGAAGCATAAGGAGATTGACTTTGAAATCGGACAGTCTTGCATTCACAGTCTGGCTCTTGAACCCACTGGCCATATGAGCTGAGCACATGGCACCACCCTCTTACTGGAAAATGGGAAGCTCATGCTAACCTTGCAGGTTTTGTGTCAGGATTTTTAATGTTCATAAGGCAGCTAAGCAGACACAGAAGACAAATTATCAAATTTAAATTTTATTTATAATACTAAATTATTAAAATAGCAATATTAAAGTAATAAAACCATTGGTTGGCAGTGGTGGTTCAGTAGGAAAGAAATACATGGGACTCACCCCCAGAAACCCACATACCAGGATTGTGAGGGAAAAACTTACTCCAGATACCACTCTCTGAAGTGTGCCTTCCTGGTCAGAGGCTGGGCAGCCTGAAATAGGTGAAGGGCTTCAGTGCCAATGACTATGTGTGGCAAGAACATGTTCAGCCTAATGCCAGCCATGAGCCCATGGTATCCTTGGGTTGGATGGAGGAAAGGGAGCATTCTCTTGATTTAGCCCATGCCTTAGTGAACCAAGCAATATCTTTCACACCTGTTCTCTGTGTCTTTTGTCATTATCACCATCAATCAAGTTGAAGAGATGCTTCACTGCAATGGTGCTACCTAGCATCCCTGCAGAGTGTGCAAATAAATCATCTATTATTTGAAAAGTCAATATTATCAAAAACAGATTCAATGTTTTTAACAATAATATGATTAATATAATAAGCAGCACATGTGATCATCTAGTTTTTCAGTGTAGATGGCAAAATCCTATTTTTTTTCCAGAGGAAACACAGGCAGACTCAGATGGATGGGTAAGAGAAAGATCAGCATAAACTTAGCATTACTAAGGAAAAAAAAACCCACGATTTTCCCTGCAGGGTTAAGAGTAGTGGGTGAGATCTTAGAAGTACATCAACTCTCCTACCCAATCCCACCAACGGTAACTCGAAGCAGATCGCTCCAGTCTGGTTCCATTTTCTTATTTACCTAATCTAAGCCACTCTTTTCCTAACAGCCCCAACCTACGAGCTCCAAATATTTCCCTTCTGCTTTCTTTCAAAGATGCATTGCAAAAGAAAAAAAAATGCCTACTCCTAAAGCTCCACACCCTCTGCCACCACGCTCTCATCTAACCTCTAATCTTTTCCATTTCTAATCAATACTATGAAAGCTACATAGCATAAAACATCTGGACAAACAGTGAGAAGAGCCCAGTATCTAGATACATGATGTCATGTAAATGGCAGGTCCAGATGTCAACTTGAATTGTTTCTATTTTTCTATAGGCTATAGTTGTGTATACTATATAGTTGTGTATTCTATAGTTGTGTATACACACACTTATTATAGTACTCTAGCATTTCTAACTTTGAGTCAGTATTCTTAGGTGCCCTCAGCATAAGATAATTTAAAGAAAAAGCAAGAGAATAAGAGGAGGGGGAAGTGTGCTACATAAAGCAAGAAACATTCAGTGGGTTGATTTCTAATCTTGGGTTTGCTACTTGTTTGCATAATCCTGGACAACTCACTCAACCACTGTGTCTCAGTTTCCTGGTTTATTGAATAAGAGGTTGGGCTTGATGATCTCTGAAGTCCTTTAGCGTTAGAATCCACACGCCCCTAAGTTTGCTAATCTGTGTGTCTGCTATGCTGCACTGAAGCCAATGATTTGACTCCAGTTTTTGGTACTAATCTTTTTTTCTTGCATCGATGCTTCCAGAGTGCGCATGTGAGCAAGCAGCACACTGGCTTTTTGTATTCCCTCTTTACAAATCAGCCCTTTCATCTCTTGAGCTACTTTGCAGAAAACTAGACTAAGTGGTGTTCTTAAATCTCAGATTCACTAATTACATTGCAAAGAAGGCCTATTACACACCTCAGCAGAGTGGCCAGAGACATATAACAGGAAACTTTGGTTGCAAAGAAAGGTCACCTAATTCATGACATGGCTGTTGAATCTTCTTCACTGTGTGGCCTTCCAACATTATGGGCTCAGCCACCCAGTTGCTCAGCCAACACTAGGAGAGGCAGGTATGACCCATCTCTCAACTCCCAGCAAGCGGGGACTGGAACTGCCCTGCCACCCTGGGTCTAGACCAGGTCTGGACACATTAAATCCAACCTGGCATATCCATGCAGATATTGTATTTTAATTAAGAATTGATCCCTAACCCCAGAAGCTATTTAAAAACTACCTCATCTCATGGCTGGGCACGGTGGCTCACGCCTGTAATCCCAACACTTTGGGAGGCCAAGGTGGGCGGATCATGAGGTCAGGAGATCAAGACCATCCTGGCTAACACGGTGAAACCCCGTCTCTACTAAAAAATACAAAAAAAAATTAGCCAGGCATGGTGGCGGGAGCCTGTAGTCCCAGCTACTCCGGAGGCTGAGGCAGGAGAATGGCATGAACCTGGGAGGCGGAGCTTGCAGTGAGCCGAGATCGCGCCACTGCACTCCAGCCTGGGCGACAGAGCGAAGACTCCGTCTCAAAAAAAAAAAACAAAAACAAAAAAACAAAAAAAACTCCCTCATCTCCCCAGCACTCTTCCTACCAACTTCTGACTTCTCTTTTAAAGAGCTATAGAATGTGCAGTCAAATAGGCCTGGGCTAGAATTCTGGGACTGCCAATTTCTAACTGTGGTGCTTTAAGTAAAAATCCTTTAACCCCTTTGAGCTTCTATGTCCTCGTATGCAGAATATGGATAATGCCTTCCTCATCTGGGCAGCATAAGGATGAAATGAGATGATGATGGAAAGGGACTGAGTACACGGCCCAGAGTACACCACAGTCAAGCCGCTGTTGTGGATGTTGTGGTCCATCACCTCCCAGCGTGTTTATAGTTATGTATTTTTATAGTTATAGTAAAAGAAAATCTGTTGATTCAAGCTCATTCTTGCTGGTTAAAACAAACAAACAAAAAAAAAATCTGCTGAATAAGACTGTATCCCAAATCCCAAAGGCAAGAATGCCAGCTCTCCTATGTTACCAGTGAACAGGGCCCGGCTGCCAATTCCACATAGAATAGTAAATAAATAAAAGGGACATGAAATTTCTGAAATGTACATGGTCACTGAGAAATGGGAATGCACCCACCCTCTCTACAGTGATTTTGAAGCTGCTCCTTGAGACCCTAGAAAGAGCATGAGCTTTGGGTCAGGAAGACTTGAATTTTAGTCCCCTCACTGATTCCTTTTGTATCTTTGAGTAGAATTCTTAGCTGACCTGTACCTGGTTTTCTAATCTAAAAAGTGGTACAACACCTGACACATAGTAAATCCTCCAATTAGTAGGTGTCCTCCACCCTTCCTTTCCTAACTAAGTGGGTTAAGAATGCAAGTAGCTCCTGTACATGTCAGATGGGCCAACTCTTCCTTCTACATGACTGAAATTCCGTTTCCTCTCAGCTACTCCATTTGTAGTGTTATATTTCCATTTAAGCTGTAGAGAATTATTTTTTACTATATTAGAGGAGATCTGAGTCAGACTGCCTTGAGAGAGAACATATTGGAAACCTCACATAACCTTTGTGTCACATCAAGCAAGTAGCTACTTATTGAATCTTTTGGAATTTCTGAAGGTAAGATTTCCTCTAGCTTAGCTTTCTGCAGTAAACATCCACCCTACAAGCACTATCTCCATTAAACCAAAAGACCTTTGACATGTGTATTTTGTGAATTGGTCTTTATAAAAAGATATACCTCTTCCTCTTTGTTATCTCGAAATATGAGTTTACACAACATCTAAGACCCAAAACAATAAGGGATTTACATCAAAATAATCTCCATGGTCCCATCTATACTCAAGGATAAATCTGCCTTGTTCTTTAACAAGAAAAGTTAAATTATTTCTTTATAATTGTTCTATCATTCAGATGTACATTTTTTCAAACTGGTTCTCCTTCTATGTGACTGACATTTGGAAAACAGTCCTTGTGTAGCTGACTTTTAAAATTATGTGATGTAGGAAATATATAGATAAAATGCATATGTGTTTGTATTATATATAATATACATATGTGTATATATAATATATACAGATATAGATAACGTAGCTATATAATATATCATGTATATATACACACACGCATATTTGTATTATATATATAACCCTTCATGTGTGGTATCAGAACAACTATTTGCTTAAGAGCTATTTGAACTGATGTAATAAAGAAGGCAAATAGAATTTGAAAATAAGTGTAGTGGTTAATTGATGTGTTAACTTGGCTGGGCAATGGCACTCAAATATTTGGTCAAACATTAATTGGGATATTTCTGTGAGAATGTCTATGGATGAGATAAACATTTAAATCAGTGGAATTTGAGTAAAGCAGATTGCCCTGCATAAGGTTGAAGGGCCTCATCCAATCAGTGGAAGGCCTCAAGAGATCAAAAAGACTGACCTCCCTGAATGAAAAGGAACTCTGAAGGGGACCTTCAGAGGTAAACTACAGCAGCAGCTCTTGCCTCCAGCCTGCAGGCCCGCGCTGCAACTTTTGGACTTACCAATGTCCGCAATTAGATGAGACAATTTCTTAAAATCTCTTTATTTTACGTGTGATATATATAAAATACACACACACACACACAATAGTATGTGTGTGTGTGCACATGTGTTGTCTCTTTATTTTACCTGTGTGTGTACATATATACGTATACACACACACACTATTCTGTTTCTCTAGAGAACCCTGAGTAAACAGTAAGTAATCCTAAACATCTTGAACTCCAAACTACTGTGAGGCTCCTACACTCTCAACTCACCTCTTGAAGAAAATGCTTTAATATTACATTGTTAAATAACCAGCTGTGGCTGGGTGTGGTGACTCATGCCTGTAGTCCCAGCACTTCGGGAGGCCGAGGCAGGTGGATCACCTGAGGTCGGGAGTTCGAGACCAGCCTGGCCAACATGGTGAAACCCATCTCTACTAAAAATACAAAAATTAGCTGGGCATGATGGCAGGTACCTGTAATCTCAGCTACTCGGGAGGCTGTGGAGGGAGAATCACTTGAACCCAGGAGGTGGAGGTTGCAGTGAGCCAAGATCATGCCACTGCACTCCAGCCTGGGTGACAGAGTGAGACTCCATATCAAAAAACAAAAACAAAAACTGCACAACCTAATAATTTCCAGTGGTTAAAAGCACAGGCTTTAGAGCCAAAGATAGCTGAGGTCAAGTTCTGGCCCCCGGCTGACAGCAGTTTGCTTCTATGGAAAGTGCCATAGAAACCAGGTAAGACAGGTATGCCCTGTGGGAGGCCTTCCCTCCACATATGGGTTTAGCCTAATGTCTTCCCACTGAGAATAAGCAAATGGTGCTGGGTTTGGTGAGGGAGAAATTGTGATGATTAACAAAGAAAGTTCAGGTTCAGAATTTACCACCACCCCCTGTGACAACCAGTAAAGTTCTAACCAAGATGCCATCTGTTATGAACAGGATTGTGGCTGACTTTCAAAGAATGAAAAATTTTCCTACCTCAAAAATGCATTGACCAAATTTATTTCCCTCTAAACATGATGGTGTCACCAGAATGAAAAAAGATGACCCCATTTATTAGAGACCCCAAATCACCAACTGCTGCAAAGCACTGTGTTTGCTATGCAAAGACATCTAATTTTGCAAAATAAATACACCAGACATAAAATTTTTGCTTTGCAAAAGAACATATTGCTTCTAGATGGTCTCAAGTTATCAAGATAATATTGATTGACATACAGTCTGGACAGGCACATCTGTGGAGCACCTATTACCTGCTTCCCTCAATATATGTAGCTCCAACCAGTCTCAAACCAGTACGAATTCTGCCGGTGAGGAAATTGAGGGACTTCCTTGACCTTCAAGTTTCTCAGAGCCTCCTCCTGGGATGAACTTCAGCAGGCTAGCATCCAATTATAGTCCTCTCTTTTCCTGAAAAAGATCCCACTTTTTCTGGAACTGCCTAAGATCTGCAAATACAGACTGGAGAAGAAATGAAAATCCCCAAAATATTTTTTATTTACTTGTTTTTTATATTTATTTATTTATTTGTTTGTTTATTTATTTATTTATTTTTGAGATGGAGTCTCACTCTGTCACCCAGGCTGCAGTGCAGTGGCGGGATCTCAGCTACTGCAACCTCTGCCTCCTGGGTTCAAGCGATTCTCCTGCCTCAGCCTTCCGAGTAGCCACAGGTGCCTGCTACCACACCCGGCTAATAGTATTTTTAGTAGAGACGGGGTTTCGCCATGTTGGCCAGGCTGGTCTCAAGCCCCTGACCTCAGGTGATCCTCCTGCCTCGACCTCCCAAAATGTTAGGATTACAGGCGTGAACCAACGTACCTGGCCCCCCAACGTATTTTTTTTTATCTGAAATGAGCAAGAACACTTGCGTTTGCTTACATTGAGATCATTAGTCTTGGAATCAGAAGACCTGGGTTTGCCACCTGCCACTGTATGATTCTGGATAAGTCACTGAACCTTCACCAGCCCCCGTTTACTTCCTTTGCTGGTAAAATGGACATCACACACATCTCACGCCTTATTTTGCAGTGAATTAAGATAAAACAAAAAGAACTGTGAGGCAGCCAGAGGCATCCTGGTTATCCCCTGCAGCTTCAACTTCTCCATTCTGTTTTGTTTCCTGGTCTGTATAATATAACTTTTTCCAACATGCTGTGCACCAAAGTGGTTCATTGAAAACACAGTAATTAGCATTCGAGATAAAATGACACTGCTGCAATGTTAATTACTACAGTGCAGATGTACCCTTAGATATCATACATAACGTTGTCAAGCCTTTATTTTTAAATTAAAGTGCAACAAACCATACCCTGGCTACACAGCTTTTTTTGATTAATACAAATTAATGTTATTTCGGTGTCTAGGTGAAGAGTGGGGAAAAGGGGGTGTTGCATCTCATTGTAAGAACACATAGGAAAATGATAGCAGTTATGGATTGCCCATAACTTTGTGCCCCCGTTCAGATCTCTCCATAATGGAGTGTGAGCTCCATGATGGCAGGGAGAGGGACTGGCTTTGCTCACAGTCATACTGTCCCCAGCTCTTAGCACACTGTTAGGTGCATTGAATGTTTTGTTCTGACTAAATGGCCAACTGAATGAGTGAATGAAGACAGAGCCATGTATGCAGAAGGGGTCTGGAAGTGAGATCGAAGAACTAGAAGGCACATTGGTGTATTCCTGCTTCTGGTTTGGGGTTTGCTTCACGGCCTTCAATATGATCTTGCATTCTCCTCATGTCTAGTGCCTTAAAATCCAAAACGAGAGGCCAGTGAATCATCACAAGGCAGAAGTTAGCTCCAGTTCTTCATTATGACATTTAGCAAGCAACATTATATTCCACCAGGCTCTGGGAATTGGGGAAGACATGGGGAAGAAAGATCAACGAGAATCCTTCAATATCACCTAGTCCCCCATGCCATAACAGCCAAGAGTAAGGGAAGGAAGAGAATGAACACGTGTGACCATCGCATATATTAGTTAATTATCACAACCCCGTGAGGGCAATTTTTACCAACTTTTTATTGTTGTAAAATACATATGACATAAAATTTACCATCTTAACCATTTTAAGTGTACAATTCAGTGGTGTTAAGTACATTCATATTGTTGTACAACCATCACCACCATCTGTTTCCAGAACTCTTTTTATTTTGCAAAACTGAAACTTTATACTCATTAAATACTAACTCTCTTTTCCTCCCTCCCTCAGTCCCTGGCAATCACGATTCTACTTTCTGTTTCTATGATTTTGGCTACTTTAGATATAGCATACAAGTGGAATCTATTTACATTTAAAGTAATTACTGATAAGAAGGGACTTTGTCATTTTGCTATTTGTTTCAATATGCCTTATAGCTTTTTTGTCTGTCATTTTCATGGAGGAAATTCTGTTATCTCTATCGTTAAGAAAACTGAAGCTTCAAGAAATTCAGTAAACTACCCTAGGTCGCAAGAGGCAGACTGAGAATCTTTTGACTCCAGGGTCCCTGATTTTTCCACCTACTTGTGCCAGTGTGTATCCCAAGTACTGGGAAAATTCAGGCAAGCATAAAATGTAGTCAGTGCCTTGATTCAATGGACAATAATTTTCTTGGGAACATTAGACAGACATAGATGAAAGCATTTCTAGAAGTGTTAGGAAGCCCAAGATACTTGCCCAGTGGCACAAAGCATGCATGTCATAGGAACTTGGAGCAATGTTTTTTGTTGCCTTTTATACTACAGAATGTCACTGGATTGAATCCCGTGGTTCTATGCTTAATGTCATTTGAAGGGAATTCCAGAGATCCGGCCCTGCCCTGTGGGATCTGCTCCCCATAGCAGATGGATGCAGCGATACATAGTAAATGCTGTAATAATGTGTACACTATTTTACCTGGAATTTGCATAATGAAATATCTCTGGATTAGTGAAAATATTTATCCATAAGGATGTTTATTACAGATTTTTTTACAATAATGAAAGAGTGAAAGTGCTGTAAAGATTCAACAATCAGCTATATATTTTTACAAGGAAATATGATGTAGATATTTCAAAGTGATATTGCTAAAAAATAGTTAATGACATGGAAATATCTATATGTTAGTGAAAATAACATATAAAGTCATATATAATATACATATATGCAAGTGAAAAGTATTTATTATATATTTATAATGCACATATATAAAATGATCTCATTAAAATATGGGTCTATAGGTATGAGTGTGAAATTACATATATGCCAAAATATTAGTGGTGATTGCTGTTTAATTGTGAAATCGTGGTCGATTTGCTGTCCCATATCTTTCAAACCATATAATAATGCCTATGTATTATCTTAATAATTAGAAAAAATAGGTTATATTTAGAGATGGAAGTCATGTCTAACACAAATCTGTCTTGAGCTATTGTACTGAAAAGGAAGTTATGGGAAATGAAAAGAAGACAAGTTCTGATTATCTCACACTAACTAAATATACATTTATTTGAGGCTGGACAACAGGAGTGAAGTCATTGGCATGGATCATTTGGTTGCAAGGAATAGATAACTTGAGGTTAAAAAATGTACTGATAAGGTGTATAATATTAGAAAGTACAGTTCAGACCTCTTGAAAGAACTAGAACAAAGAGACACAAAGATATCTGAAGCTAATAGTTATTCTCCCCATTCCCTCCCCGCTTCCCCAGTGTGTGGTCTCCTCTGTCAATGTTGGGACATCTGCCTCAGTCCTCTCTCTCTGATCTGACTTTCTCTGCTTAACAGTATGGTTGGGACCCAAGCGAACTTGCAGTTCAGGAACTCAACAGAGAGTTTCTGTTGATAGTTCTGGATTTCACAAGAGAAAGAAGACGACTGACTTAGTGTGTATCAGTTCCCTTTTGCTGCATAACAAACCACCCCAAAATTTAGAGACTTAAATAATCATTTAGCTCCAAGCCTATGGGTCAGTGGACATTTCTGACCTCGGCCAGGCTAAGCTGATCTCAGCTGGGCCAGTCAGCTTGTGGATCAGCCACAGAGTAGCCAGTCTAGACAGCCTCTCCTGGGATGGCTATCCTCACTATGGTCCCATCCTCTAGCAGGCTAGCCCAGGCTCATTTGCATGGTAGTTTCACGGCTCCAAGAAGAAGTGAAGAAACCATGCATGTACTCAAGTTCTGCTCTCAGGACTAGCATGTTGTGTCCCGAGCACATGCTGTTGGCCAAAGTAAGTGACAAGGCCAGCCCAGACTCGACGTAGAGAAATAGCCTCTTATCTAGATGACAGCAGTTACAAAATCACATTGTTGGGGGTGTAGTTATAGGGAAGGGAAGAATTCCTGTCATTTTTGTAAACTGCACATAATCTCTAGGGGCCTAGGCTGACATGAGCTCCATGCAGTCGCTGCACTACATTGCCATTTCCATATAATGCCATTGGTCGATGTACCAGGGGAAGGTGAGTCTGGGGAATCCACTATTTCAACCTGGAAGTGACACTTGTCATGACCCCTCCCAGCCCATGGCCCCTACCAGTCACATGGGCTCCATTCTATAGTAAGGTGGCAGGAAACAAAATGAGTCACTGGAGTATTTGGTGAGCATTATGGTCTCTGCCACATTGAACAACTCAAGAGCTAATCATTCACAAACCAGCGTCAGAAAGGTGGAAGAGAGGCAGGTAAAGGATAGTGCTATAGAGCATATATATGAAAACCACATCTAATGAAGGTATCAGAAGGTACAGGAAGCCCTTCAGGAATCACTAGGGCTGAAGGCTTGGCCCAAAGTCAGAATAAGCAGGAAGAAAATCCAAGTAGTTCAGCCTCCTGTAACCCAGAAACACTCCTTCCAGACTCATTCAAATTCTCCCCTAAGCTCTAGATCCTACTCCCAGAGCTAAGTCAACCCAAGAGAGTAAGAAAGTAGAGTTTCAGATGGGAACGAGTGTTCTAGAATCAATTGTTGTTAAGAAGTGCTAAGGTCACAGTCAGGAAAATGAAGCTGAACATTAAGTCCCAGCAAGAAAAGAAGAAAAAGGAATGCCAAGCAGTCATGTTAGCAGTTTGGAGGGGCTGGAGCAAGATGGAATCAGGAATAAGGAGTAAGTCTAGGAATCTATGAAATTGGAAGTTTGAGTGAATCCCTTTAGTTTAACACCTGAGACCCAAAAGCTATGAGGATTCTGTGCAATGTCTGGTTGCAGGGCAGAAAAAGGACCTAACCAAGACACACCAGATAGGACGCTTGAGAATTCAGACCTAGGCTTTCCATCTCCCATGAGCGTCTGCTTCTAGTCACTCATTTTCTCTTCCCTGTCTCATTTGGCCTTCTTAGTATCTCACCCCTTGCTAACTGCTTTCTCCAATTTCTCACAGCTGAGATTTAGAACTCTTGCAGTATCTTTCCATTCCAAATACTTACAGTAAGAAGGACAAGTTCATTTTTATAAGATGCAATGCACAAAGTATTAGTCACAATTGGTGAAAAGTCTCATTTTGAGTTCTTACCTCAAATTCCTAAGCCATCATGTGGTTTATGCCTCACAGAAATTACCATAGATCCCACATATACCCTCTGGGGCAGCTGCCACTCCCTACTCCACATGTGGATTTAACCCATCTTCCCATCAAGAGGAAGCAAAAGGCATTGATCCAAGCACCATGCTGAGTTTGGGGAGGCACAGAAGAAGGAGGGCCTTGCTTGACCTGTTGCTAATTGCCTTGCAGGTCAGTGGGACCATGTACAACACTGGAAGACACGTATCTCTTCGCCTGGACAAGGAGCACTTGGTCAACATATCCGGAGGGCCCATGACATACAGCCACCGGCTGGAGGAGATCCGACTACACTTTGGGAGTGAGGACAGCCAAGGATCGGAGCACCTCCTCAATGGACAGGCCTTCTCTGGGGAGGTAAGTTAGTCTGTCAGAGTACTAAGGTTAAATGTCAACTTACAAGATTGGGTGCCTGTTTATATCCAAGATGGGATAACATAACAAAGGGATTCGCTCTAATCTATGAAATGAGAAGGCCCATGCCTTCTTTCTCCATCTGTCTTTTGCAAATTGACTTCGAAGTCAATAACAAGCTTCCAGTATTTTCCAGGGAAGGCTACAATGAAACTAGCTCTTTCCTTCTGAAACACTGTTGCAGCTCTCTTGAGACTCATGTCCAGTGATATTTCTAGAGAATTATTTCAACCCCAAATCCTCACCTTATATATATAATACATCTTTACTTACACCTATCTGGGCGATCAGCCTCTCACGTGTCACATATGATAGCACAGATTCCATAACTTTTCTTTTGAATATAATGAGTCATATTTGCATAAAACTATAACATACTGTGAAATAAGAGTCAGGCAACTCAATAGTTTTCCTGAGTTTCTGCAAAATGGAAACGTCACTGTGTGACACCATCAACCCAGACAGAACTCAGGCCACAGCAGAGAACCCAACCACAGTTTCATTTATAGGAGAAGAACTACAGTTTAAACAGTTGTCATCTGTGGTGTGACACTTCACAGGTAGGGTGTAGGTAATTTTATCTGTTTTACCCCCATTATACTGGAGGATGTTTATGAACTAGAGATCAGGGGTCCTTACATGCTAAATGCCCTGTAACTAGGTTTCTGCTTAAAAGTCCTCGATAACTGATGTTAGGAAGGCTTTGAAATTACAAAAATATGTATTGCATGTGGTCTTTTTATTTTTTTAAAGATCACATATAAATCTGGCCTCATTTTTAGTGTGTTAAGGCCAAGCACTAAGAAACAGACCCAAAATCTTAATGAGTCCAGCAGCCAGATTTTAATGTGCATTCAAAATGTATCACTAAGAGCCTGCCTAGGCACTCAGCTAGTTACCAGGGATACAGAGATTAAAAAAAAAAAAGGGCTCCTACCCCAGAGGAGCTCAAAGAGTGCTACATTCAAGTCATTAAAGTATAATGTCATGCTGTAATGGGGATGTACAAAGGCCCTGGCAAACTCAAAGGAAGAAGTGATAAATTTTGCTTGAAGGGGTCAGGAGAAGCTTCACAGAGAAGGTGCCCCTTGAACTGGGCTGTAAAGAGAGGCAATGATGAACAATTTTAAGACCATCAGCTTTGGAGTCCAGTGACCTGAGTTTTGTAGTTTTGCTTTGATACACACTGTGTGATCTTGGGATGCTACTTGAGCCTTCTAAGGGACAGTTTAGACACCTCCATTTTAAAAATTAAGTGGGATTCCAGATGTAAGAACACTGAAAGTACTCAATGATTGATAAACAACAGTGATAAAGCAGGAAATGAGGGCTAGTGTGAGCAAAAGCCCCGAGGCATGTCAGGGCAGTGTGTGCTGGAGAAGCTGCATGAAGATTTCATCTAGCATTTTATCTGTGATCTATTAATAATGACTCTATAGACAATAGGGTTGAGCTGTAGTATGGGTCTCCCTCCTGGATCTGTAGGGAAAAAAAATACTAGGATTGATTAGGGATGTCTGCCAAAGGCATTGTAATGCCAAGCTCCCAATCTCTAGTTGCAGATTCTGAACTAGAGTACAAGAAATATAATGAAAGCAGGACAGAAAGTCACAATTTGAGCATAACTGGGCACTGCTAGTCTGAATTAGAGAATATTCAAAATTAGATGAATTCTTCCTCTTAAGTTATTTTAAGGTTTGTAATTATTTTGTCTGTTGACTTACTTGCTCATTTTTTTGTATGCTGTTATTTCTTTTTCTCCCCAATATTCTGTCATATTCCAGCACCTATCACAACACTGCCTCCGAGTAGAAATATTTGTTAAATGAATAATTGATAAAATGTAGATGTTTACTAGGCTAAAATCTTTACATTGTATTATTCTTTAGTAACACTTGTTTCTTCGGTATATGATAAGGGTGCTTTGTAACTTATACATGAACCACAATTTTAGAGTAAATGAGTGCTTCCAAAATCCTTAAGGGAAACATATAGTAATTTGATCTCTTAGTGTATGAATTTTCCTAGACCTACACCAGACCACAGGTATCAGGTGCACCAAAGAATTTGCATTTTAAAAGTTCCCAGGAGAGTCTGACGATTAGGTTTGTGAAGCACTTCTACAATGGTACATTATTATGTGTTCCCAATGAAGAAAGCAATGAGTGAAGAAAGCATGTAAGCAGAGTTGCAAATCACAATGAACAGGGAAGCCTTGTCAAAATATTTTCCTCTCAGTCCTTCCCAAAACCAACTGAATCAGAGTCTCAGGATATAGGATCCAGGTTTGTACATTCGTAAAACTTTCCCCAAGAGATTTTGGTTAGCGACCACTATGCCAATTTTAGGTGAAACTCCACCTGAATTATCCCAGTTTTCTAAACAAAGGCGACTTAATCAACAAAGTCACACTGCATAAAAAGGGGGGAAGGAGCACACATTGGTAGTTGTCCCCTGGAAATGGCAAGGCTGGGATGCTATCTAGACTGATGAGACTTGGAGAACAGCTTCCCAAGTAGGGTGGTCACACACACACATCCACTGCTCCAACGTAGGCTTGAGCACTGGCCTCAGCATAGGTATAATTATACCTTGCCCTGGGTAGATGCATTCATCGTATCACGTTTCTTTCCAAGCCTCTCAATGTCAGGGGTCTATAGACCAACTGGTATGGGTTTAGGTGCAAGAGACCAGAATTTCAGAGTCCCCAAAACAATGCTATATGCAAAGTAGTGCGATAAGCAGTTGACCTTTGAGATCCCATTTACGGATTTCAGCAAGCAAGAAGAGTTTGGCATCTTCTATGTAGCATAAGGGAAGACACCTATGGCCAATGAGTGGTAGCTACAGAAAGATGGAATTCAGCTACATATGTGTTCTAACGATGAAAACGATACACTGATGAAATGAGTTTGCCTCTGAAAATTGTGACTTCCTATTACTGGAATTATTTTATTTATTTATTTATTTATTTAGAGAGAAAGGGTCTTACTCTGTTGCCCAGGCTGAAGTACAGTGGTAGCACCATCACAGTTCACTGTAACCTCTAACTCCTGGGCTCAAGCAATTCTTTTGTCTTGGCCCCCCGAAGTGCTAGGATTATAGGTGTGATCCACTGCACTCAGCCCCATTACTGGAGTTATTAAGCACTGAACAGAATTTGGTGACTCCATAAAGGTGACTCACATTCGAATGAGCAGGGGAAACTGTCAGTTTTAATGTGTCTTCTGATGCTGAAATTCTATACAATCCATAATTTTTTTTTTTTTTTTTTTGAGATGGAGTCTTGCTCTGTCACCCAGGCTGAAGTGCAGTGCCATGATCTCGGTTCACTGCAACCTCCACCTCCTGGGTTCAAGCAATTCTCCTGCCTCAGCCTCTCTAGTAGCCGGGATTACAGGTGTGCACCACCACACCTGGCTAATTTTTTTAAGTATGTTGGCCAGGCTGGTCTTGAACTCCTGACCTCAAGTGATCTGCCCACCTCGGCCTCCCAAAGTGCTGAGATTACAGGCGTGAGCCACTACACCAATCCATGATTTTCTTATAGAAATTTCCTTCAATTGTATTCTACTGAGGATTAGCCTCAGTAAAAGTCAGTATATCTCACCCTGAAGGTTAACTTTTAAAAAATGAATTTCAACTTTTATTATAGATTAAAGTGTACACATGCAGGTTTGTTATGTGAGTAGATTGTGTGAATCTGGTTAACTTAATTTTTATTTTGTGCTACCTTCAAAGCCACCTTTGGCCTCTGTTTTTGGCTATCCTTTGAGAGGACCCAAGTGGACACTTCTAGCAAGAAAGCATGTGTTTATTTTGTTGACAGTGAATAATCACATTGCCATCTGCCCTATCTATCACTGCTGATCATGATAAGTCAATTAATGCCAGGCATTTTCCTTGGCACAGTGCAACAGTCGTTATCTGAAGAGCTATAGATTAATTGCAATCTTGTCTAGTGAGGTTATTGTAATTGATGGTAATCATTTGCTTTGTTTTATAAAGCTGCATGGATGTATGACATAGTCAGCAACTGCATTTTTGTAAAAATTACTCATGTCCTACACAGAGAACTCCTGGATTCCTTGTTGGGGGTTGGTGATAAATGAGCACATTCAGGGATTCAAATGTCTCAATTTCTTTAAGAAGGAAAAATTAACTGTTTTTAATAAGTAAGACCCTTAGCTTGCTAATCATGTCTAAATGGTTAGATTAATGTCCAGTATAAAGTAGGATATTTATGAAAAGAAGAAAATACATTAGCCAGGGAAAAAATAATATTTGAAAAGAATCACGCCTTAGATTCCGTTGCAGTAGTGGGGCTAGACAAGAAGAATCTTCCTGATTTGGGATACATTAGACAAGTTCATTTAAAAATACTTCCTTAAGTTCTTCTTTTCAAGGGGGCAGAGGGGTACACTGAGAATTGTACCAGCCACTTCATGCAAGATCTATAGCCAGTTCCTCCTTTTAATTTCATCCACTCTTCACACGCTCTTGTGCTTCTGCCATGTGGTGAGCTCCGAGCTAGGCATGGGCCAGAGTGCAGCTTCTGCCCACAGATGTGTAAAGTCTATTGAGGGATATGTATATTGATAATACCACATAATGTGGATTATATTTGAAGCTTATTCCAGAAGGGGATTATGAAATAGCTCTCACTAGATAGCATCAAGCAAAGAATGGGTGAGCAGCTGTGCAACCTGACCCACTTGCTGCTCCCTCTGAAAGCAAGGTAGAAACACCTTGACCTTGCTAGCTCTCAGCCTCTGGAATCTCTGATCCTGCTCAAAACACATCTGAGAGAGGGAAAATTCCATAGCTGTTGCTATGGTGATATAGATAGGGTGTGTTTAATTAAAAGGGGAGAATTAAAGTCATATGTAAAATATGGGGCTTTCTCTCTTGCTTTCTCTCTCTCTCTCAGTGGCTCTGAATCGGAAAAGAGAAAACAATTATCTCAGAACCAGCAAGTGAAACCAAACAACAGAAAATGCAGGCCTTGTCCTCTTCCAGGAATCAATTATTTGCATCCTTGAGAAGCTGGTTTCACTAAAGCAACACAAATTTGTAGGAATAAGCAAGTAACATCAAATTGTCCTGAAGCGTGCTAGGGTATGAAAAGTGCTGAGGAGAACACCCTTGAGAGCCAGGGCCCCATTAGGCAATGAATGGCTTGTGAGGAGTGCTCAGGCAATGTAATTAGCACTTTGCTGCTCTGCCACGACCTCCTGGTAGAGATGCTCCGTTGACACAATTGGAGATTGAGAGGGAATGAGGATTGGGATGTTTAAGGACAGGTATATGGACAATACATATGGAAGTACTACTTATATGCCATGGGGAAGCTGCTCCCTCTACTCTGAATGCCAGCCCCATCTCCCTTCCCCCATTCACCACAATTCCCCATCATAGCTTCCCAAGCCTGTTTCTCTCCTCCCAGACAGGAAGGTGCTGCCTCCTTTTGACTTCCAGAGGATCCTGTGTATTCGTCTATTACAGGGGTTTACAAACCATACCCTGTGGACCAAGTCCAGCCTAGGAGCTAAGAATGGTTTACATTTTTAAAGGATGCTATTAAAAAGAGAGAAACTGACCGACCATATGCAGCTTGCAGAAGCCAAAATATTTACTATCTGGCCTTTTTAGCTGACCCCAATCTATTATATTGCCCATCACTGTGGGTTTTGTAACTGTTTAATCTCACTTCTATTGGAACCATAGTCCTTTGTTGATGGGAATTTTATATTGATCATTGCTGTGTTCCCAACACCTCATACATTGTCTGGACTTGAGGATAGTCAATAAATATTTACTGAATAAATGACCTTGGTAAACCTCTTAAGGACAAGACCTATTCATCTTTGCATGCCATGCACCTAGCACAATGCCTGACATACAGTCAATGCTTAAGTGGTGTTTGTGGAATGAGTCATTGAACCACTGAATCAACAATTCAGTCAACCATTTGTGTCCCAGGAACAAAAATCTTATAGGCTTTTTTTTCCCTGAAATTCTGAAGTATGTTGCATCCATCACTATACAGGAAATATACAGCCCCATTTAACTTGAAGATGGAGCATTTGTATGAAGGCTACCCAAAGCATTAAATTCCATTAGAAACTGTAAAAGAGGAAGAGTGGTTCAGTTTGCAGTTACTACCAAGACATGTTCTGGAATTTCTCTGGGAAAGAAATATGCTTTGAGAAATTCAAAATGTATTTAGAAGGCACCCCACCTAGCCCTATCCCAAATGTGGTAAAGGACACAAAAGGATTGAACAATTAAGTGCTACCCTGGAGGGATTTAAGAGCCACTGGAAGGACAAGGCACAGACTTGAATTAATTACTGTGCAGCACAATCTAGAACTCACCCAGTCATGCCCATAGGTGGCTGCAGAATCTCACTGCCAACACTTGGCCACTGTTCACATGCTTTGTGGTTTACCTTCATTCATTCATCCAGTTAACAAATATTGATTGTCTATTATGTGCTACAGTGAATAAAACAAATAAAAATGTCTACCTGTAAGGTGCTTATAGTCTAGTGGGGGGAGACAGATAATAAATAATAAACATAATAAATGAGTAAATTTACATGTAAATTTAGAATATGATAAATGCTACGGAGACAGAACTAGAGCAAAACAAGAAAGATCAGAGAATGAGGAGTGGAAGGAGTGAGCTACAAGTTTAAATAGTGTGGCCAGTATAGACCTCAGTGAGAAGGAGACATTTGTGAGGTTGCCAGGGGGATGTCTGAGGAAGGACATTCCAGGCAGAGGCAATCGCCAGTACCATGATTTTGAAGTGGGAGGGAGCTGTGAGCATGCAAGGAAGAGCAGAAGCAGCATGAGCACATGTGTGAGTGATGGGGAAGGAGGTCGGAGAGGTCAGAGCAGGGCCAGAGGCTGCTGCAGACCACATGGGTCCTCTCTATGTGCACTTTGTATGGACTTTGGTTTTCACTCTGAATAAATTCCAAAGCACAGAGACAGAAATTCTCCCATTTGATCATAAACCTCAAGGCGGTTGTTCCCAATGTTACCACCTTCTTGGGGAAACAAAGGCCCAAGACCATCCAGGCAATAAATAACCAAGATTGGACTTAGTTCAGGTCTTCTGATTCATAACACTGCCTAATATAGCCCACAATTTATCCATAACCCCAATACGAATGATTACTCATCTGCTCTGGGCCCTAGCTTGGTAGGGAAATTCAAAGACTGATAGGCCATAGTGCCTGCCTGTAAGGATCCTACAGTATAGTAGAGGATCCTGTCTTTCCAATCAGACTGTTAACTCCCTACAGTCACAGAGTATGTTGTAGTTTTTAAATATCTCCCCATACACATAATGGGCACTGGGTACATATTGCTGAGTAGAGATTAAATGAGTAAATGAGATAATTTAAGAATGTAGCTTTCAAAGTACCTAAATTATACCCAATATATCATGAATTAAATTGTGTAGTCATAATGGCAAACCTAATAAAGTTGTCAATATTAACAGAGGTTCTAGAATTTTTTATGTTAAATTATTCACAAATACAAAGTAAGTAAATTCAGAGTACCTGGGAGAAATAATGGAACAATTGAGAGCCTGTGTACCAGAAAAATTCATTTAGATTCCTCCTTTCAGCCCTGGAATTACTCCTAGGATCAGACTAAGGAGCTTTGCCAATGCTAGACATCAAATTTCTAGATTCTAAGAACCAGTCCCACCAGAGTGAGCAAACTGGCCTTCGAGAAGCAAAGCAAACAGAGGCAGAAGCTCAGATGGTGGTAGGGCACATTACAGCAATACCAGCAAGGAGATGATGACTCTGATCTAAGGAGAGGAAGTTCTCCCTCTGGGCATTTTTATAATTACTTCTGGGAAAGCACAGCCCAATCAAGTCAGCAGTTCCTGAATTGCCAGTATTGGATAGTCACCAGTGCAGCCTAAGAGAGAGGGCATTGCATTAGAAGACAGCATCCTGCGGTCAACTCATTATCCCATTGACTCCAGCCTAATCTGCATCATAACTCTGGCCTGGACCCCCAGGATGGCATATGACAGCCACCATCCTCCTCCACTTGACTCTGATCTCCCTGCTGATGCTTCATCGGAAGAAAGGAGGAAGGTGTTACATTACAAAAGACAATATTAAAGACAGGCATTAACTGGAATTTGATCAGGGTTCTGCCTCAGACCTGTCACCATGGAGACCATGGCTATTATCATTTTACAAGTGTTGAATGAGGCCTTCATTTATTTAGTAACCAATGACACTGCAGTTACAGGTGTGAGTACCGCTCACAACACATCTGTGAACTAGCTGTGTTTTCTAACTCATTTCCAACGCCGCAGGAATAAAATCAATTGGAAAAAGAGGTGTTAAATAAGAATGACCTATATTCATTGGGACTGTGATACTATCAATGGCCAATGAAAATTTGTAGAGGTTCCATGAAAGGTCACATCTCTCACTTCCAGACATAGACCTGGACTTGGAAAGGACAAGTCTACTCCAAGTGTCCATCTAAAGTGACAGTGTCAAAAGAGGAACTTTTGAGGCCATCTCTTCCAGCGTACCCCTTGTGTGTACAAAGGAAAAATCAAACGCCAGAAAGGGCAAGAGACCTGCCCAAGGTCACGGAGATTTAGCGACAGAATTAGGACCAGAACCCAAGTTTCCTGACTCTTAATTGGGGGTTTTTAATTTTTTAAATAAAATTTAGAATTCTGTCAAATCCCAAGATTCAAAAAACCTTCTTGGGTCACCTGGTTTAGTCACCTCATAGAGCAAATAGAGCCTGAGAATCAGATTTCCTGCATTTGTGAGCACAGCCCCATCACAAGGGCATATATACAGTCAGCCTCAAAACAACAAAGACATTGGGAGATGATTTTACAAAACATAAGCCATGATGAGCATCCACGAGGAAATGGATCTAGAAATCACCAAATCACCCCTGAGAAAAGACCACCAATGTGAGAGCGAGCCATAATAGTGCCTGATTGAGATAAATGTGAGAATTAAAGATTGGAAGACTGAAATATAGTGTCTTAAATGTTCTTCCTTGGTCTCAATATGAAAAGGCAATTACACTTTTGCATTAAGAACCTAAGAACAGAAGCAATGCTTTTGTGCAGTTTAAATCTCCCCCACCCACATTCCCCAATAACCCTCCAGAACAGTTCAGCAATATTAAATATAAGTAATCTAGATAATATTGCTAAATTAAATCATTCAATGTCTAGCTGCTCCATGGATGTGCTGCTCTACAATTCAAAATAAGGCCATTTAAAACCCCCGGAATCATTTGCACTGACATATCGATAAACTTTTGCCGAAACAAAGCTAATCATTTCAATGGTGCCAACTTAATTGCCCGCCAGTTGACAGATAATAAACAGATCTGAGGATTAAAATATGAACTAATTACTGTACTCAATTCCATTTACTTGATTTCATGTTCCATTAATTTTTTGCATCATTTCTGGTGGAAGCCTTAATTTATGGTTGCCCCAAATGAATTATGCCACTTACTTGCCTGTGCCATGCTCATGTTCAGAATTGGTTGGAAAGGGCAGAATTCTGGGCAGTAAATATTTAGCCGAAGCAGCCTAGGATATAGTAAGTGAAGGTAATTATCCATTCCCAAATACCAGCCAGAGTCAGCCTCTATAAATCTATCCCCATCTCTGCAGTAAAAGGGCACCAGTAGGGTTACTCTCATGATTATTCATTGGATCTGCTGGTGAGAGGCAGACTCCAAGAGCAATGGTTGGCTTGGCCTGGAAGGGGGGCTGTAGGGAAACAGGGACAAACACACTAAGGGAAGGACAATGGCCTAAGAGTTGGACACTTGGGCCGCCAGACAGAGGGCAACATTTTGACTTAGAAGATCTGACTTCAACACTCCTCTCTGCCACTTACTAGCTGTGTGATCTTGGAAAAGGCAGAATTCAGTAAGCCACTTTGCCTTTTTGAGTCTTTTAAACTGGGAGATGGAGCTAATCATGCTGGTTCTATATATATATATATATATAAAATAGAGTAATTGTGCAATGCAAAGAAAACTCTTCTGTGATAGGGCTTTTTAAGCCATAAAGTGCTGTACAAGTCAGTTATTGGCTAGCCAATAACTAAGTTCTAAGGTTCACCTTAGAACTCATCTAGTCCAAACTGAAGATAAGATTCATTAGCATAATCACAGTGAACTAAAATGACTTTCTACCATCAGCTGTAATTTATTGAGCATGTACTGTGTCTCAGGCATTGTGCTTAGGGCCTTATCACACCCAGTCCTCACAATAAGCTTTTGAGCTAGCACTTATTAGCACCATTTTATATTCAAGGAACGGAAACCTCGAGAGGTTAAAGAACCTGCTTTCAGTTGCATGGTTGGTCCGGGGAAGAGAACCTGGGTCTCTGACTCCAGCTATGCACTGAGTGACCTTAGACAGTCACCTTCCCTCCCTGGCTCTGCCACTAAGTAGCTGCTTGATCCTGGGTAAGTCCATTCTTCTAATCATAAGTGCCTGATTGTGTTACCTGAGATGATCTTCCAGTTCCTCTCAATTCTGCATCAGCCTTAAGAACAGTCTGCACTGTTTCTAGCTGTAAAGTGAGACAGGAGCCTATTTCTCCAAGTAGTACAGCAGCGGTGTGAAATATGACAGCATCACTCTGCGTTCCTGCGGAGGACCTTCATTCCTTCATTCACCTTCCCCTCCCAGATGGACAGCTACTGGGAAGTTATATGCAGATGTACAGTTACATTTTTTCTCTCTTCTTTATAACAAGCAAGGCATTGTATGTGTGTAAATTTGTGTATAAACACATCTATTTGCCTCTGCAAAGCACAAGAAACCGTATTCCTTAGTCTCAGAGGTAGCTTTGGTGAATTCATCATCTTGCTTTGGATCTATTTGCTGAGCTAGAAATTTCTGGACCCAGCCTTGGAAATGAATCCTGCAAGAGCTATTTGGCAAAATGAGCTTAGCCAGGAGGTTTTAAATCACACTCCCAGCCAGGAAAACGGGGAAGGCCCAGGGGCCACCAGATATCTGCATCAGGACTTAGCATCCTGGCACCAGTTTTTCAAATCAAATAATTGTGTCTGCTTTGGGAAAGACTAATTGTGTGTGGACTCAAATGGTCACCCTGGAACAGCTGCTGTTTCTGTAAAGTCCTCTGTGGGAGTCAAGCATTTCCTACCTGTTGCAGCTGCCTCTCTAGGGCTAATGTGTTCCCATGACCCAGGTTAAGGGCCATGACCTACTTGCATGAGCAGCTGTTAATTGTGGAAGTGAAAATTGATGGAATTATTCATTCCTGTGTTTGAATTCTGGCTCTATCATCTGTGACCCTAGGCAATTTATTCAACCTCCTTATGCCTCAATTTCCTCATTAATGAGACAAATATGAGTGATGTCCATTCTACAGCGTGGTTTCCCCCAGCTTTGTTGAGGTATAGTTTGCATACAAAAAAAAAACAAGAATTTAAACTGTAGAATATGATGCTTTTTCGCAAATACATAGTTGTGTAACCACGACCAAAATGGTCTAGAACACTTCCATCAACCCAAAAAGTTTCTGTGTTCTTCTGTAGTCCTTCCCTCCTACCCTAGCCCCTGGCAATCACTGATCTGCAATCACTAGAGTTTTGCCTTTCCTGGATTTCAATCCATGGACTTATACAGTACATAGTCTTTTTTTTTTTTTACTTTGTTTTTTAAGTTATACAGTAGAATTAACTTTTTTATTTTGGCATAAAGTTCTCTGAAGTTTAACAGGTATATAGATTTGGATGACCATCAGCACAATCAGGAGACAGAACAGTTTCACTTCATAGAGTAGTTTTATGGATTAAGGGGATCAATGTATAAAAAGTGCTCAGAATAGTTCTTTGCACAGAATGAGTGCTCAAAAATGGTTGCTTTTATTAGCAATGACATGCTTCTTCAAGCTGCATCATCTGTGGTTCACATTTTTAAAAATAATTTCAACTTTTATTTTAGATTCAGGGTGGGGTACATGTTCAGGTTTGTTTCTTGGGTATATCTCGTGATGCTGAGGTTCGGGATACAGATGATCCCATCACCCAGGTACTGAGCATAGTACCCATCAGTCAGTTCTTCAACTCTTGCTTCCCTCTCTCCCTGCCCCTCCAGTAGTCCTCAGTGTCTGTTGGTGCCATTGAGTACCCAACGTTTAGCTCCCACTTATGAGTGAAAACATGCAGTATTTGATTTTCTGTTCCTACATTAATTCACTTAGGATAATGGCCTCCAGCTGCATCCCTGTTACTGCAAAAGACATGATTCTGTTCTTTTTTATGGCTGTGTAATATTCCACATTGCATATATACAGGGTCAGCATTTCTACCCTCCATCTATATCTAACAAGAATCCAGAGTAGCACCCATACAGACAGTGAAATTCTTAAAAATTACATGAGCAGTTGTGAGCTGGTTCCTGATATCCTTATTCTAAGAAGATGGGTCAAAGGCCCTTCTGATGCTGTTTTCTTATCAGTGTCAAGGCGTCCTGCTGTAGGGAGAAAAAGGCTCCTCCTTCTTTCCCTTTTGCCTTCCGCCATGGGATGACACAGCATTCCTCCCCTCCAGAGGATGCAGCCTCCACTAGAGAACTGAGCCTGCTGGTGTGTTGATCTTGGACTCCCCAGCCTCCAGAATGGTGAAAAATAAATTTCTGCTCTTTATAAATTACCCCATCTCAGATATTCTGATAAATGGACTAAGACACTCACTCAGGCCTGCAGAAGACAGTCAAGCCCCTACTAACCGCACTTAATTGTGGAGAAAACCCATCAGCTTGAGGTCCTGCAAGGAAGCGCCCTCCCCTTCCTGGCCTCCAGGTGGTGCCCTTCCCTGCCCCCGATGGCAGTTTATTCTTGCAAAGAAGACCCGCAAATAGAATATTCCTCATTCCTTGTGAGTTTGAAGCAAAACCCTGAGCTGTCTAAATAGGACGATCACCTGCCCTGCCTTGCCTGAACAGTCCAGTTTGACACCAGTTAAGTCCTGGTATAACTGTAATATTATAGTACATCCTTTCACCTTCAAAAGTGCTCCAGTTTGCACAATGAATCATATGCTTACCCTAGGACTAGGTGACCTTTGGCAAGCCACTTAATCTCTCTAGATCTCTTTTACTTCATCCAGAAAGGAAAGGACTAGATCTCTTCCAGCACCAAGAGGCCTATGGAAGTAAAATCTTCTTGCACAAGTTTGTCATCACATATAAACCATTGATTAAGGAGTCATGGTGCTATCTTGACAGTCAGAAACATTGATATGTAATAAATTATTTGTGTTACATTGGAGCCCCCCCACCAAAAATTGAGTAGACACTTTGTAACCACCCTCATACCTCCTTTTAGGTAAAATCTTGGGAAATTAAGTTATTTGATGAAAAAGTAAAGCTCAGATTGTTCTGCTCACTTGGATGTGTGACCTTTTCTTGTTATGATGCTTGAAATATTGAACCTCCTGCTCCTGCCACTACCATACTAGTAGCTTGCACACACATACACCCCATCACACCTCAGTCATTTTGCACCTCCCAGGTAAAACGCCCCTGTGGTTAATAAGGTATTTTACTAGAAACTCTAGGTTCCCCTTGAACCATTTTGCTTTGTATAATTAATTACAAGTTAAATGATTTCTCTGCATTGAGCACCCCTAGGAAGCAACCCCAGGAATTATCAGCATCATCCACTTAGGCTTTGTTTCAATTCTGGTCTTTCGAGAGCCGAAACAGCAAGAAGATTCTGTCACCTCCAACTCCTCCGTGAATCCTATTGGTGTCGGCATTTAGCCTCCTTTGCCATCAAACAAAAGGGAGAGTGTTTCTGCTCCAAAAAGCAGTTGCAAGCTTTGCTTTTAAAACCTCAGGGGCATCCAAACACTCAATCCTACAAAGCTCTAGTGCCACTTCTAGAGTATTCATTTAGCTTGATTTACATTATTTTAATTTTCTTAGGGGTGTCTTTACTAGCTGGAGGGCGATATTTCCCCCTTAATTAAAGAACAAGTTGATTCCAAAGCACTCAAAACAAGCCCCTTTCAAACCCTGTCTCGCTTGTCACTTTCTCCTGCTGTTCCCTGTCTTCTGAGTGCTTTTCAGCTTCCCAGCCTCCCTGCCTTCTCAAACTGGAAACGAGACGGAACAACAGTGAGGCGAAGCGTGGCTTTCGATGGAACCAGCCAGCCCTTGGTTTTAATTCATCTAATTCCCTGGAGCGTATGGCAATTTGGGGAGGACCAGGTAGTGTTATCGCTATCTCATAGAAAAGCTATATCAAGTTAGTAAAATTCAACAAAAATTCATGTAACTAAGCCAGGAACCGTGCTAGCTTAGGGCTGCACCCAAGAACAAATCCTGCCACTGTCCTCTGGGGGCTCTAGTTCCTGACGGCATCTTAGGTAAAGTGCTTTGGGGTGCAAGTAACAGAAGCGCACTCAAATGGGGTTAAGCTAAAAGGGGGATTTACTAGAAGACCTTTGGGATATGTCATAGAACTCAAGGGTAACTGGGCAAATGAAGGAACTGGAAGCCAAAACTGAAACAAGGTCATGAGCCAGGGACTCACTCCTACTCCATTGCTCATCTCTGAATGACGGCCTTATTCTCAATTCTCCCCATGAGCTGTCTTTTTTTTATTTTTTATTCTCTGTGTATATAGAGGGCAGAAATGGTCCCACTTCAGCTCCCAAGTTTATGTTCCTTTGGCGAAAGACCTTCTGGTACTGACTAGCTGGCTGGCTCTTTATCCCAATTCCACATTCTCCAAAGAAGAAATTTGATTTTCCCCGAGAGGATCTGATGTCCTCTCTGACCCAATCAGCTATCCATGTGGGATGAGGTAGATAAATAGATCTTGGTTACCTGCCTGTATGGTGGGGAGAACAGTTATCTGGTGAAGGCAGACACTGTCGGTTATGCAGACACCCTAAAAGATGTCTGCCACGGTGGGAAGATAGACAGTTCTATTCAGATCAGCCTGACAAAATTCACAAGCTCAAGTGCTGTTGACACATCCGACTCAAATTAGGGGGATGGAGAAGGCTTTCTGACATAAGCCGGATCTTGAAAGAGAAGCATGAACATAACTGAAATAGGATAAAAGCATCCCGGACAAACAGGAGTATCACCCATTAATAGAAAGAATAACTATAAGCAATCCATAATGTACACTCAAAGAATTTAGCATCTTGTAATTGAGTGTCACAACAGTCTTACTCATCACAGGGACTCAGTGGCACATCACAGCCATGTGACTCATCTTCCTGGCTGCTAACATTGTTCTCCCTCTCCTTTCTTTCTGCCAGTCAATGTAAAAATCACAGGGTGGGCTCAGATGAGTTGCTCAGGCGTTAGCATTAGCTTCAAGCAAACACATTTGAATGACAGCTCTGCCACCTACTGTGTGCCTTCTGATAAGTTATCTATGCTCTTCCTGAGTGAGAAGAATGGTAATAATAATAATAAATAATAATAATAATGTCAACCTCGAAGGGCTGTTGTTGGGATAAAATGAGTTAGTATGAGATAAAGAACCTTAGCACTGGATCTGGCACAGAGTGCTAGCGCTTTGGGAGGCTGAGGCAGGAAAATCCCTTGAGGCCAGGAGTTCGAGACCAGCCTGGCCAACATGGTGAAACCCTGTCTCTACTAAAAATATAATTAGTCCAGTGTGGTGGTGGGTGTCTGTAATCCCAGCTACTCGGGAGGCTGAGGCACAAGAATCGCTTGAACCCAGGAGGTGGAGGTTGCAACAAGCCAAGATCTTGCCACCACACTCCAGCCTGGGCAACAGAGTAAGACCCTGTCTCAAAATAAATAAATAAATAAATCTTTTTTTTTTCTTTTTTTTTTTTTTTTTACCGGCCCCCTTCCTCTTTGTCTTTTCCAGTAGTAGGCTGATGAGATGTCATAGATTTTAAAAATGCGGACCTTAGGTATGTGGTCTAACATAGGGACAGAAAAGTTAAAACAAGGACTCCCCCCACCACCAAAGGAAGTTTTCTAACATAATGGTCCTTCAGATATGTCCTCATCTCTTGTCTCCCTGTCAGTTTCTAGAACTCAGAGCAAAAAGAATTGTTTATATTGTTCCAGATTACTCATTGACCAGGATCCATTTCCCTTTCTTTTTTTCTTGAGACGGAGTCTCGCCCTGTCGCCAGGCTGGAGTGCAGTGGCACAATCTCGGCTCACTGCAACCTCCACCTCCCGGGTTCAAGTGATTCTCCTGCCTCAGCCTCCAGAGTAGCTGAAACTACAGGCATGCACCACCACGCCCAGCTAATTTTTGTATTTTTAGTAGAGATGGGGTTTCACCATGTTGGCCACGATGGTCTCCATCTCTTGACCTCATGATCTACCCGTCTTGGCCTCCCAAAGTGCTGGGATTACAGGCATGAGCCACTTTGCCCGGCCCCATTTCCCTTTCTTGATATGGAGCCTGTTAGGTGTGCACCGTCTTGTTCAGCCAATCTTCCTAGCTCCCTGTCGTCCACACCCAGTCAGGGACCATCTTATCCGGGCAAAGGAGATTGGTCTATAACAACTGTATTTAGTATCGGTCCCTTCCAAGGTACTAAAACAACCCAAGCACTTTTTTTTTTTATCCCTGTGTTGATTTATCTTTTTAACAGTCCCAGATGTAGGACACTTTCCAAAAACCTTTTGAATATTTAAGTCCAAGATATCCCCACTGGGATAGTTTTCCCATTATTAATGTTTTGAAAAATGTCAACAGGTTAGAAACACACAGCTTTCTTGCACAGAGGCTAAGCTTCATCAACATTGCAGGTTATATTATTTAATTTTTGTGCTCGTTTTAATTAAAAGTTTAGTTACAGTGGACCTTTAATATGGAAGATGCATTTTTTTTTTTATACTGGCATGCATTTGATTTCTTTTCTAAAGGAAAAAGAATGTTTGCTTGAGTTCAGAGCTGGGGTCAGGGTTTAATGTACAAAACCACTGCTTTCTTAGCTACAGCATGACTCACTTTATTGCAAATATATGTTAATTCCTTTAACCTCCCTTAAGTTCCTGTTGATTTTCTGGCCAGATTTACAAAACATTTCTATGAGGAAATAATACCCAAAAAGTGTAGAAAAGGAATCCAACTAAGGAAAATAGATTCCTACATTACAGTCTGACCAGTGTCTCTGATGCCTTCCTCATCAAAGAAACAGAAGAATGACTAATCCAAAATAATGAATAATCCAAAACTCTGTATAATGAATAATATTCATTCCTCACAGATACCTATTTGAGTTCCTACTGTGTGAATTATTTTGCCAATCTCTAGGTTCAATTATGAGTAAGTCATAATTCTTGCCCTCAGGGAGCTTCCATTCTAGTAAGGAGACATTTACAGTCTTTCTTTGCTGATGTTGTGCTAGGAGAAGGCACTGTCTACAATAGGAGTCCTCCACACTAGAGCCACTGCCGGGGGATTGTGGGTACATCCAGACTGCTTGGACTTGACTCTTGGCTCTGCTCCTGGTACTAGCCTTAGGAAAGTTATTTACCACTCCCTGCCTCAGTTTACTCATCTGTAAAATGAGAATTATAGTGGTACTAACTTACGCCTCACCGATGCATTTTCTGTGCTGATTCATTGGCCATTTAGGAGAGATTCCTATTCAAGACTTATTTCCCTTTATCTGACCACATGGATTGACTTGCCTTTTATTTTCTCTGAAAAGAAATGCAACCTCAATATCCACATCCACCTCATTAGAGAAAGCAGAGATTTATGAGGTTTAGTAGAAACTATATGATATCATACAACTCATGCCAGCTGGTGGGAGGCATGATGCATATGCCTCTTTAGTCACCAGCAAATGAAGAGGGAGCAGAAGAATTTGCTAATACCTGAAATTTAGTCAGTGTCTAAAGCATGGAGCAAAGGAATTGATTGCTTGTCAACTTGGCAGTGATAACTGTCAGAAAAAAACAAACTTAAGGAGATGGACGCTAAAGAGTCACAGTTGCCTATTGGCTTTTCAAGCATGCCCAGTTAGCTTAAGAAAGTTTCCAAGCCCATATGAAAAGTCCATATGCAGTGGGCTTCCCTCTAACCCACGTGCCAATACTTCTAGGGACTTGGGCACCTACTCACTCACTGTGTGTTTGTTTGTGTGTGTGTGCGTGTGTGTGTGTGTGTGTGTGGTGATACAGAAAAAAAAAAAAACGGTTAAGCATCTGAAAAGATGACATTGAATAAAACCTTAGAGAAGTGAGGGAGATGACTATGAGGGTAAAAGGGAGAACAGTTTCTCCATAAGGAGCTGCCAGCGCCAAGGCCTGAGTGTGGAGTGTGCTTGGTGTGTTTGAGGAATAGCAAGGTGGTCAGTGGGGCTAGAGGTCAAATGGGGGACAGATTGTGCAGATTGTGTGGGCCGGTGTTGGGACTGTGGCTTTCCCTCTGGTGGAACAGGAGTCACTGGAGGGTTTTGAAAAGGGGAGAGGCATGGTCTGATCATGCCAAGTTTGCTCCTGCACTGGAAACTGTTCCTTCTCTCTCTAGCATGCTCCTTCCCCTGGTCTTTTCATGGCTAACTCCTTATTATTTGGATATCAGCTGAAACTGTCCCTAACCACCCAGTCACTCACAATCACATCACTTAGTTTTGATTCTCTGCTCAAAACTGATCATTCATTGATAATTTTTCATGTTTATTTACTCCATTATTTTCTATCTCCTTTTGCTAAAAAGCAAGCTCTGCTAATTCCCCTCCTCTTCAGTGTGGTGGGCAGGACTTAGTAACTTCCTTCCAAAGAAAAGCAAATGGAAAAGGAAAATAATATCTTCACAGAGAAGGAACCTGGCAGACACCACCTGGGCCAAGTGATCAAAGCTAACTGCACCAGGGATGTCATGTGAATATTGGGTACCTCTGATGCGAAGAGAAGGGCACTTTCCCCTGTGATATGTATCCAAAAATCCATAAGCCCAGAATAATTGTAAGAGAGCATCAGACAAACATAAACTGAGGGACATTCTACAAAATATCTGATAAGTACCCGTCAAAAGTGTGAAGATTGTGAAAAGCAAGGAAAGACTGAGGATCTATCACAGATTGGAGGAGACTGAATAGAGATGACAACTAATTGTGTGTGAGATCCTGGATTAGATCCTGGCAACAGAAAAAGGACAGTAGTAGAAAAAGTAGTAGAAACTGAATATAGTCTCTAATTTAGTTCATAGTGTTGTGCCATGTTAACTTCTTAGTTTCAATAAATTAAAAAAAAATGTTAAGGGAAGATGGATGAAAGTTATATGCAAACTTCCTGTACTAGCTTAACTCTTCTATAGATCAAAATTATTTCAAAATAAAAAGTATTTAAAGGCCTGGCACAGTGGCTTACACCTATAATCCCAGAAATTTTGGAGGCTAAGGCAGAGACCACTTGAGCCCAGGAGTTCAAGACCAGCCTGGGTAACATAGCAAGACTTTGTCTCTACCAAACAACAACAACAAAAAATTAGCTGGGTGTGGTGACATGCACCTGTAGTCTCAGCTACTCAAGGGACTGAGGTGGGAAGATTGCTTGAGCCCAAGTGCTCAAGGCTGCAGTGAACTATAATCATGCCACTGCACTCCAGCCTAGGTGACAGTGAGACCCTATCTTTAAAAAAATATTTTCAAGTCTTTAAAAAAATAAGTTCTGCAAAAGTCTTTTATTTTTAAAAAAGAAAGTTCTGCAATAACAGGGGCATTGTCTGTCTTTTTTCACTGCTGTGTTCCTAATGTTTAGAATCATAATAGGCACTCAATAAATATTTGATAAATAAATAGGATGGACATGAAGTAAAATCAGTGATAGCATCTTTAAAAAAATTAATGAAGCATTTAAAGTGCTTTATCAAGCTCAAAGTACTTTGCAAGTTGCTATTTACAAATATAAGGAAATATCATTATTATCCTATTTTGATTTTTAGAATAGGAGAAGGACTTCCCACTTCCTGAGGCATAGCTGTAAAAAGTGACAGCTTAGCCCAGGACCCACATGAGCCACTGTATGTGATCAAGGCATTTCTGGGCATCACTGACATGCAGCCATCTCTGTTCATAAAGATCTTCTGAAACAAAGGCTCTGAGACAAAAGAAACTTCATTTTAAAGTAAAAAAAAAAAAAATCATCTTGGTGACATCTCATTAATCTGGGTTCATTATAAATGTGTGGGATACCCCTCCTACTCCACAGGTGATTATTACTCTGAAAACACTCATCAGAGATGGGGGGAAGACCTTTCCTCCTGAAGAATTAAAAGCGAAAGCAGGACATTACATCCTCTCCACTCCCTTCCTCCCCACCCCCCACAAATGCCAACTGCTCTGTGAAAGGTGTCCTCAGAAGGCTCTGGTAGGAGACAGTCCATTGCTGAGGAGTCTCCACTTTTGAAAATACAAATTTGCCTCCCCCAAGATGGTGTGGAGGCAACAGGGAGAGAGATGAAGAGGTTTAGCAAATAACTGAAGAGTGGGTGGCATTGAGACAAGGCTGCAATTGACAGGCATCACACACCCATGATATCCATCTATCCACCTGCCCACAACAAACAGGGAAGCAGCTGATGAAACCAGCAGGTCACTACCTGAGAATCAGAAGACCTGAGTTCTGATCCCACCTGTGCCACCAAATGATTTCATTAAAGTTCATTTCCCCTTTCTGGGCCTGTTATTTGTCAAATGAGGGCAGTTCTCTGAAAAATCTCCAAAGTCTTTTTCTGGCTCATTCTAGATACATGTTAAATATTTTTAAGTACTCCGTTCTATGCTTGTCATAGTAGGGGAACAGAATATATATAGAATATGCTCTGTGCTTTCCAAAGGCTACCAGTATAGTTAAGGGGAAAAAATAGATATCCATTGGAGAGTTAAGTAACAACACAAGGCCTAGTTGATTAAGTATAGACAGATAATGCTACAGATTTTTTATAGATATTTAAAAATTTTTCAACTGGCAAATTTAAAATGTATTTATTTTTGGTGTATAACATGTTTTGAAATATGCGTATTTTGTGGATGGATTAAATCAGGCTAATTAACACATACATCATCTTGCATACTTAACGTTTTCTTGTGGTGAGAATACTTAAAAATCTACTCTCTCAGCAATTTTGAAGTATACAATGCAGTGTGTTGTTATTAACTACAGTCACTGTGTTGTACAATAGATCTCTTGAACTTACTCCTCCTGTCTAAACTGAAATTTTGAATCCTTTGACCAACATCAGGATTATTTTAAAAGGAGAGCAAGGTGTTACCTGGAGTAGTGTAGATCAGCCTCTCAGAGAAAGTGGGACTTGTGCTGTACTTAAAGGAGGCATCACACTTACATAAACAGAGAATAAGTATTTCCCAGTTTCTTCTCTGAAAACCACATTTCTCCAGGCCTTTGTATAGGCGTTCATCTGCCCGGAACACTCCATCCTCCTGCCCTGTTTGCCTATCAAATCCTACTTCTCTTTCAAGATTCAGTTTAAATGTGCACCTGAGCTATGAAGACTTCTCCAACCCCACCAGCATCACTACTTTCACTCTCCGACAGGGTGAATGACTCTTTGGGGCTCTGGCAGGATGTGTAAATGTGTTCTCATTACACTTCACATTTTTTTGTACCTAGAGGGTCTTCCCACCCCCAAGACGGTTCAGGGTTCCTGTCTCGCTTAGAACACAACGTCCAGCATAGAGCAGGCACTCTATAAATAATGAATGCACAAGTGCACACATCTATGTATAAAGAACAAACCCAGAGCCCATTACAGCTGACTGTGAACATCTGCCTTCTACTCAAGCCTGAGAAACAAGCATGTGGGATGGGTGCAGGGAAAGGGCAGAGAAATCTCAAGAGAAAAAGGGTCTCTCTCAGTGAGCTGACACACCCCCCGGATGCTGGAGAAGGAGAGAGAAACCAAAAATCTTTCTTTATCAATCAGCCAGCAAGTGGCCACTGGGTACCTCCCTTTGCCCACTCCCACATCCTAGGGCTGCACTGCTGGCCCTGCCACAGACAGGGTTACTGGGAAAGTTTTCCTTGTCTTGTTGATATGCTGGGCCACTAGTGGTGCACACTTCCCTGTCTGAAAAGTGTGGCTCACGCTGATGAAACCTTGACATTTAGTGAAACTAAAAAAGAGGAAGATGTGCATTCTATTAAAGTTCAAGCCTACAGCAATGATAAAACCAAGAAACCAAGCCAACTTACTGGTCCTTTCTCATATGAGTTATTCAAAAGCTATGTTCAAAGGGGCTCCGGCCCGCTCATCAATCCTTGGCCTGTCCAGGTGCAAATAAAGAGAAGCACACCAGCTGGTCACAGCAACGTGTGTCCTGTCCTATGCAGAAGCCACTGAGATCTCTGCATAGAGCAGGGGCTTTGGAATCAGATTCCAGTCCTGTCATTTACTGATTGTGTGGCCTTAGACTTCACCTCTTTGAGTCTCAGGCTATTTGTGAAATGTGTTATAATTCCTTTTTTGCTGGCTCATTATGAGGAATGCATATGGTGACTGTTGAGGCCCATAAAACTGCTCCCACCAGAGCTGGCTCCTGGTAGGCACTCAACAGTGAAAGCTGTTATCACTACATTAGCTATTACTGTGCCCTTTATCTTCAGGTATTTACTGAGCGGCCAGTAGACTCACACCAATGTGCTGCGCCCTGGGGAAGCACAAAGATATTTAAGAGGGGAATTTCATGGAAGGAATGGAATTTTCCCTGGGTCTTCAAGGATAGGCATAGTTTAGTTTCATTCTCAAGTCAGGAAGGGAAATACTCTCTTTTACATTGTATTTTCAATTGCAAACCTTCATCTCTTTAGAGAGCAGGTAATTGTTTTTCCACATTGCACAGATATCATAATGATATTCTGAGAAAACAAAATTTAAAAAAAGGAAAAAATTTACCCACAGTTCTCCACCCCAGCAAATCAAAGCTGCTTTTGATTTCTAAGTTCAGAGTGAGTGCAATTTTATTAGGCAAAGATAGAGTGAGGAATGACTTTTCATTCAGAAGTGGTTGGGCCTCTTTTACTTCATCCAAAGCATGGAAATTCTAGCCCATCTTATACTTTTGCTGGGAACTGCCGGTGTTTATAGTGAGCCCATTCTGAACATTCAGGTTATTTGAAAGTGCATATCCCAACTAGACCCTCCTAAGCACATATATGGAAAAGTTTCCTTAAGTAGAAAATAAGCAGGCAGAACCAAATAGCCTCAATACATCTCCCAACCAAGGAATGTCACTTATTTTGGCAATATTCTTTCATATTCCATCCATTACAGAATTCATGAGAATGGGTGCGTCTGCCACTCTGCAGGGACAGTAATAGAAACTGCACTTGCTGGAAGTTCTTTCTTTCATTTAAAATAACTGTTTACAGAATCTCACACTTTCTAATTCTATCCAAAACCTCATTCCTCTCCAGCCCCCTCAAAATTCCAAACTCCCAGCCCCCCCCTCGTCCTCCTGATTACTATTTATCAGGCCTGTTCATCTGCCCTGCAGCACTGTTGGGAGCCAGGACTCAGGACAAGGGATGTCAGAGCCCTTGGCTTCTCTCACAGGTGCCCAGGGCAATGCCAGGTACCCCATGGGCACCCAGTAAACATGGGCTGGCTGGCTGCAGTGGCGCCCCAGTTAATGAGTGCCAGGCTTTTAATCTGTACTCAGAAATGTGAGGACAGATGGAAAAGAGGGCAGAGGGGAAAAACAGCTTCACACTGAAGCCCAGATAGCATTGCACCAGCACATGCAGCAGACATGAAGGATTCTGATTTCGGCAAAGATAAAAGGGTCAGCAAGCACGCTATCTGAATGACAAGTAGGCTAAAAAAGATTTCAGTCTAATTCTGCTTTTTCCACATCAAAGGAAAGATGAACTGAGTTTCAAAAAGCTTCCCCAGAGACCATATATATGTGATTCCTTGATATTATACGATGTTATTTCCCTAAAGTGTGTGTCTTTCCCATAGATGATATCTGCAGGAGCACTCAGTAGATGCCCTGTCTTGTCCTGCGTGGTACCCATCACCACATCCCAGGCACCAATCCCGGGCACCAGTAGCACTTACTGGGTGTTCACATCTTAGGTTCTGAACCACGTTTCTCATACTGAATCCATCCTTTTCTTGAACCTTTTGGCTTCAACTTCATGATTCATCCTCCAATTTCATCCCTAACCTCACCTTTTGAACTTGACATTCAGTACTAATTTTTAGCTGTAACTTTGATCCTCCCTGTCACAGTTCAGGTTCTCCCACCAACTACATGTGCTAGTCTAGGTTGAGTAAGCACATGCCCAAGATTGATTCATCCCTCACATTCTCCTTTCCTTGGGCTCTTATTGGGTCATTGTCCCATTTGGTCCAGTCCCACACGTGGGAACCAGGCAGCATCTTGAAAGGCTCATTAATAAAGCTGAGTGTTGTTGGTCTAATTACACTTTTCTAGTCTCTGTCTCAACAGGAGGGAAACTAACTTGAAGAGGAGTCTATATTTTACAGACAGTAGTATTGGCAGGGAGGGGGGAAGGTAAACCCTAGATTTGCTATGAAGAAAATCTGCACTGGGGGCCTAAATGATATAACCAAAGGAGAAAGTACCAAACTAAGAATACAAATGGGTTTTTAACCCAGTTCTACCAGTGACCATGTGGCTATGGGCAAATCACTTCCTGATCCAGGCTTCATTTTCCCTTCATAAAATGAAGGGATTTTGCCACATGATCTCCAAAATGCCCTCCAGGTTTAATATGCTTTGATTCTTTTATTGTAGTCTGTCTTTCTGAGATTCCATTCTCTCATTTGGAAAATTGTGATAATATGTCTAGTTGAAATGTCCTCCCAAGGCTAATGTGAGTGTCAAATAAGAAACTGTATGAAAGTCCGTGGCACACTGTTAATTTTGGTAAAGGAGCAGGGGGGACAGGGGGCCCTGAGGCCATCGCACAACCTACTGTTTAGGAGAGTTACTTACATGAGCTGTGACTGCAAAAATGCATCCCTCTTTCTCATTTCTTCAATTAAAGAAAACTTAGAAAACACATGAAATAGAACCAGATTACAGGATACCCATATCAGTCCTGTTGAAAAGATGCTTCTTAAGGGTAAAATGTCACACACACCTACAAATTTGCAATGGACCTTAATGTTGGAGCAAGGAGTTGGGCCACTGGAATTAGGCCAGATCGTTGAAGTGGCTGGGGAGGCATGAGGGAGAATAAGCATTCATACAGTGCTATTGCCTTCTTAGTCACTCTCGGTGCATTAGGCAATTCAGCTGTCTCTGAAATCATGCTGTAAAAGCATAATTCATTATTATTATTATTATATGTTTTTTAACACCAACAAATTCTCCAGTTCTCCAAACACCCGCTGACTGTTCTACAATTTAATTCAACTCTAAGACTTATCTACCTAAAGTTAACATCAGATCACAAGAGTTACAGTGTTTAGTTTCATCAGACTCCTCCTACTTCAGAGGCCAATCATAAGTCTAGGCCTCAAACTGACTAAGCAACTATAAATCCTACAACCCCTCTTCATGTTTGATAATTTGCTAGAATGACTCACAGAACTCAAGGAAACATAATAACTCTGGTTTATTATAAAGGATACAACTCAGGAACAGCGACGTGGAACAGGTACACAGTGTAAGGTTGCAGCAGGACTAGGGCAGGGGCAAGGAATATGCAGAATATGCATGAAGCTTCTAGGCCTTCTTTGGGTGCATCACCATCCCAGCACCTCAATACATTCACCAATCGGGAAGCTCATCAAATCTCGTGAAGACTTTTTTTTAAAAAAATTATGACCCCTCACCTGATGGATAGGATTTTTTGTTTTATTCACACATCTTAAAGTTTATTTTCAACTGGCCAGGTGCGGTGGCTCACACTTGTAATCCCAACACTTTGGGAAGCCAAAGTGGGCAGATCACTTGCGCTCAGGAGATCGAGAGCAGCCTGGCCAGCAAATGAAACCCATCTCTACTAAAAATAGAAAAATTAGCTGGGTATGGTGGCAGGCGCCTGTGTAATCCCAGTTACTCGGGAGGCTGAGGCAGGAGAATCACCTGAACCTAGGAGGTAGAGGTTGCAGTGAGCCACTGCACTCTAGCCTGAGTGACAGAACGAGATTCTGTCTCAAAAATAAATAAAATAAAGTTGGTTTATTTTTTTTGAGATGAAGTCTCACTCTGGCCCCCAGGTTACAGTGCAATGGCATGATCTCGGTTCACCGCAACCTCTGCCTCCCAGGTTCAAGTGATTCTCCAGCCTCAGCCTCCCCAGTAGCTGGGATCACAGGCTCACGCCACCATGCCAGGCTAATTTTTTTGTATTTTTAGTAGAGACAGGGTTTTGCCATGTTGGCCAGGCTGGTCTCAAACTCCTGACCTTAGGTGATCCGCCCACCTCGGCCTCCCAAAGTGCTGGGATTACAGGCGTGAGCCACCACGCCCAGCCTAATAAAGTTTATTTTTAACTGACAAATAATAATTGTGTATATATATGGGATACAATGCGATGTTTTGATCTAGGTATACATTGTAGAAAGAGTAAATCAAGCTAATTGACATATCCATCACCTCACATCATTTTTTTATGGTGAGAATGTTAACAATCTATTAGCAATTTTAAAGTATACAATACATTATTATTAACTGTGGTCACCATAGAGCAGAGCGTAATAGATCACTAAAACCTATTCCTCCAGTCTACCTGAAATTTTCTACCGTTTCTCCTTCCCTCTCTCCACCAATCTCTGGTAACTACCTTTCTACTCTGTTTCTATGACATTGACTTTTTTTAGATTGTACATATAGGTGAGATCAGTTGGTATTCATCATTCTGTGCCTGGCTTATTTCAGTTAGCATAATGTCCTCCAGTTCCATCCATGTTGTTGCAAATCACATAATTTCCTTCCTTTTTAAGGCTGTATAGTATTCCATTGTGTATATATACCATATTTTCTTTATGCATTGATGGACACTTGTTGTTCAAGACTTTTTATAGAGCTTATATCTCCAGCTTTCGGACTGGTGGATGGGACTGAAGTTTCAACCCTCTAATGAGTTGGTTCTGGTGACCAGCCTCTTCCTGAGGCTATCTAGGGTCCCCACCTTAAGTCACCTCACTAGCATAAACTCAGATATGATTAAAAGGGCTCATTATGAATAACAAAAGATACTCTCATTCAGGCATGTCCACTGCTTCCAGTATATAATACTGTGCTATAAAAGGAAGTGCAGAAGACTTCCTCACTGCAGTAGGTTTCCAAAGATGGCAGGAACCTATTGCATAGATTACTCAAGTAATAGAATAATTTATTCTAGATGTCCCATCCTACTTAAGATTCCTCCTGTCTACATATTCCAAGCCAGAAGTCCCAAGAGTTTTAGAAATTCTGTGGCAAGAACCACAGACAAAAACCAAATAATATTTCTTATTATACCACAATTATTATTACTCTTAGTATTATTATCATCCTTTCAGTGCTGGAAACCCAGGGTTCAGAGATTTTATGCCTATTATGTTCTAGAGTTGAGAACGAAACTCCAGCCTATCTGGATCAAAGCCCACTTCATTGCCTCCTTAAAAGGCTGCAGAAGTTTTTTGCTTTGTTTTGTTTTTTTGTGACAGGCCCTGGCTCTGCCACCCAGGCTGCAGTGGTGGGATTACAGTTCACTCCAGCCTCGAACTCCTGGGCTTGTGATACACCCCCCACCCCAACTTCCTGAGTAGCTGGGATTACAGGCTCATGCCACCATGCCTGGCTAACTTTTTTAAATTTTTTTGTAAAGATAGGATCTCACTATGCTGCCCAGGCTTGTCTCAAACTCCTGGCCTCAAGTAATTCTCCCACCTCAGCCTCTCAAAGTGCTGGGATTTTAAGCATAAGCCACCACACCCGGCCAATACTTAACCTTTTAAATCCCAACATAAGACTGGGATATCATGAATGAAAGATACCTGATGGGTCTTAACTTCTCTTGAACAGAGGCAGCTCTTCTTCCTATTGGTAAACACGCCAAAAACATTTTCTGAGACCTGCTGTGTCCCAAATTTGTATTAGATGCTGGGCTATGGGGGTAAATACGCCATGGATCTTCCCTTCAATTCCCCAATGACTGAACTTTCTAGTCTACTTTTCAGCAACAGGCGAAGCTCAGGTGTCACGTAGGTTCAGTGGTGAGAGGTGTAGCTATTGCATAAGTTTTGTGAGGACAAGTTGAAAAGAACAAGGAGGAGCCATCTGGGAGTTTAAAATTTCATGCCTTCATGCCTCAATTTGCAGGCGATGTCATGCATCATTTATGTGGGGGTTCTGGTGGCATTTATTTTATTCAAAGCCCATTTATACTGGACTTTTTCCAGTACTGTGTGAGATTTTATGATTCATCAAATCCCTCTTCTCCATAATGTAGTTTTGCACACATGCTGATGTGTGGTGTGCTCAAATGAGCTCTCAGAAGGGAATAAAGAACTGGAGTGAGGTCAGAGGAAAGTGTGACCATTTTTGGACCTGGCCATGCTTTCCATGTGTGATGCTGTGCTATAAATAGAGGTATAGAAGACATCCTCAGGGCAGTAGTATGAGATACGGAGAAAAGAAAAAACCAAGTGTTTTTTTTCTATCCTCTCATTCAACAATCAACACTTCTGTGACCTCTGGTTGCCAAAACACGTGAGGATTTCTTCCCACGGTCAACCAAGCAATCAATTCTGCAGCAGACACCAGCTGGGTATTCTCTTATTCGATTCAATTCTAACACTATCTACTTGGAGATAGCAACAGACCCCACAGATGGAGGGCTTAGTTTTCCCCCCACTTCAGAGGCCAATAATAAGCACAGGTTGTAACCCATGTTCCCGTGACCACTTTTCTGGGTTCAATTAATTTGCTAGAGCGGCTCACAGAAATCAGAGAAACACTTAGCAGTTTACTACAAAGAGTATTACAAAAGATACAAATGAACAGCTGGGGGGAATAACTGTAGAGGGCAAGGTATGGGGAAGAGTTGAGGAGCTTCTGCGCCCTCTCCAGGCCCACTGCCTTCCAGGAACCTCTAGAACTCAGTGCTTTTGAGTGTTTATTGGAGGCATCCTTACCTAGGCACAATTGATTAAGTCATTGTTCATTGGTGATTAGCTCAACCTTCGGCCCCTCTCTTCTTCCTGGAGGTTGAGGTGGAGCTGAAAGTTCCAATACTTTATTTGTATTTATTTATCTATTTATTTTTACTGTAAGCTGCTTTGGCTTTTATTTCATTTTAAATCTTTTTTTCATAAATTATTGGGGTACAGGTAGTATTTGGTTACATGACTAAATTCCTTAGTGGTGATTTGTGAGATTTTGGTGCTCCCATCACCTGAGCAGTATACGCTGCACCATATTTGTATGTCTTTTGTCCCTCGCCCCCCTCCTCCTCTTCCCCGCAAGTCCCCAAAGTCCACTGTATCATTCTTATGCCTTTACGTCTTCTGAGCTTAGCTCCCACATATCTGTGACAACATACAATGATTTTCCATTCCTGAGTTACTTCACTTAAAATAGTAGTCTCCAATCTCATCCAAGTCGGCAAATCCTGTTAATTCCTTCCTTTTTATGGCTGAGTAGTATTCTATCCTGTATATATATATACCAGTTTCTTTACCCACTTGTTGATTGATATGCATTTGGGTTGGTTCCACGATTTTGCGATTGTGAACTGTGCTGCTATAAACATGCGTGCACAAGTATCTTTTTCGAATAACGACTTCTTTTCCTCTGGATTGCTGGATCAAATAATAGTACTATTTTTAATCACATGGTTCATTTTCCTGGCCAACAGGCCCATGTTGTGCTAGCCAGGTGCCCACCAAGAGTCATCTCGTTAGAACAAAAGAGGCTCCTATCACCCAGGGAGTTCCAAGAGATTTAGGAGCTCTGTGTCAGAAAATTGGGGTCAAGGACCAAATGCTAAAAAATTCCAGCACCTCTGTCTACAAGGATATTCGGAGCTCTCTCTCAGGAACTTAAGCAGAAGCCAAGCATTAGAACAAAAAAATTCCCCTAGCACTCCCATCACTCAGGAAATTACAAGGGTTTTAGGAGCTCTGTGCCAGGGACTGGGGACAGAGAACAATATATATATTTCTTATTATTTCACAAATGAGGGTTCCAAAGATGGCAGCAACTTATTGCATAGATTACTCAAGCAACACTATAATTCATTTCTCTGTGTCTCATCCCAGTTAAGATCTCTCTGCCAACATATTCAAAGCTCAGAAGACTATAAACTTGATGAACAAATGCTGGACCTACCATGACCTTGACCAACCTTGGGCTTTCTGTTGAATGAAAAACCAATTTCCTATCATTGTTCAGTAATAGGTCTTAAGATTGAAGGGTGCATGAAGGAAAGGATTTTATACCTAATTCAACATTTACTGAGGCCTGTGATTCACTAGGGTACACAGCACATGCTTAAATAATTCCCCTACAAGATGCTATGGAGGGAACTGCAGCTTAATGAACCCCAAGTTCATACATTGGTAAGTGGTGAGACAGTATTTGAACCATGTCACTGACATCACCTTAGGGGCAGCCCTGCTACCCACTCCAACCAGAGCTCAACCCTGGGGGGCTGGCAAGAACCAGGAGGGGACAGAGAAGTAGCCAATGGGTGAACTTCTTGGCATTTTTTCTCTTTTTTTTTTTCTCTCTGAATAAATATCACTTTTCGAGGCCAAAAAAGCAGGGAGAACCATGAGCATTTTAGACATCCTTTTATTTGGGGGTAGTTTCTTGCCTCAGGTGTGCTTCTCCCAAAAATGCTGATCCAGTTCCCTTAGATTAGTCACGTCCAGGCCCAGGGCTCTTCCATCCCAACCCAATTCCCCTGAAAATGATTAAAGAGTCTGTAATATATCACTCAATCTCATTTGCTGGATCAAATCTAGAGGGAGAAGTGCTGAGTAAGGTGACCTAGGGGACTGTCCCCAGGTGGGGAGCAAAAGAAAGAAAATAGTAGCCATTTTCACAGTGTTTTGTGTAGTAGTTATTGATTTAGGTAAACAAACACAAAATTCTGAATCAAATTACCTGGGGGATGATTACCAGAGTCTGGGAAGGGTAGTAGGGGGCTGGAGGGGAGGTGGGAATTGTTAATGGGTTCAAAAAATAATAATTAGAAAGAATGAGGACTGGGCACGGTGGCTTATGCCTGTAATCCCAATACTTTGGGAGGCCAAGGTGGGTGGATCACCTGAGGTCAGGGGTTCGAGACCAGCCTGGCCAACATGGTGAAATCCCATCTCTACTAAAAATACAAAAGTTAGCCAGGCGTGGTGGCATGTGCCTGTAATCCCAGCTACTCAGAGGCTGTGGCAGGAGAATTGCTTGAGCCCAGGAGGCAGAGGTTGCAGTGAGCTGAGATTGAGCCAGTATACTCCAGCCTGGGTAACAGAGCAAGACTCCGTCTGAAAAAAAAAAAAAGAATGAATGAACAAGACTACTATCTGATCACACAACAGGATGACTATAGTCAATAATAAATTGTACATTTTAAAATAACTTAATTGTACATTTTAAAATAACCAAAAGAGTGTAACTGGATTGTTTGTAACACGAAGGGTAAATACTTGAGGGGATGGATACCTCATTCCCTGTTTTGTGATTATTTCACATTGCATGTCTGTATCAACACATCTCATGTAGCCCAAAAATATATACAAGCATTATGTACCCACAAAAATTTTTAAAAAGGAAAAATTTTTTTAATTACTTGGAAGCTTCTCCCCAAAAATGTTTTTTTTAATTTTATTATTATTACACTTTAAGTTTTAGGGTACATGTGCACAACGTGCAGGTTTGTTACATATGTATACATGTGCCATGTTGGTGTGCTGCACCCATTAACTCGTCATTTAGCATTAGGTATATCTCCTAATGCTATCCCTCCCCCCGCCCCCCACCCCACAACAGGCCCCGTTGTGTGATGTTCCCCTTCCTGTGTCCATGTGTTCTCATTGTTCAGTTCCCACCTATGAGTGAGAACATGCAGTGTTTGGTTTTTTGTCGTTGCGATAGTTTGCTGAGAATGATGGTTTCCAGTTTCATCCGTGTCCCTACAAAGGACATGAACTCATCATCCTCCCTTATTTTGTTCTTTTCACCACAACAAACTTAGAATGTGAGAACATGAAGCTATAAGAACTATGATGATTGAAAAGCTAGAACTCTTATAAAGTACTGATAATTTGAGAAAAGGGCTCTTGTGTTCCCAGGCTCTGCTATTTTTTTCATTCTCTGAATAATGAGCACCTATTTAGTAGCCAGGATCACAAATGTGAAGGAAGAGCCATGATTTTTAATTCCTCCCTGCCCACTGTCTCCTCAGGCCACAAACTGAAACCATCACTCACAGGTGTAGATTTAAAAATCGGTGTTCTGCAGATTTCTTGTATCTGTAATTCCTTCTTCTCTCTCCATCTGAGCACATCCTTGCTTACATCTAAACTAAGCTTCTCCCATCACCATCGAAGTCCATTGTCTTAGCAAGAGCAATCATCGCCTTCTCAGTCATCTCTCTCATGTTTGAAACCACAGTGTGTCTCTACCCACCCACCTGAATGTGGCCTCATCAGGTATCTGGAGAAGGTCCAACCTTGTAAAATAACCATAGCGATGAGGACCCCAGCCCACCTCCCAAAGAGCTCCAGAGGGAGGAAGGAAATTATTTTTCTAGTGCAAGTCACAATACTTGGCCCTTTTTATATATTGCCTTAAATCTCACAAACCCCTGTGAGAAGATAGGTATTATTGTACCCATTTTACAGGTGACAAAGGTGAAAGGATACAGAATTTGCCCAAGATTACACAAATTGCAAATGATGGAACTGGCAGTCAAACTCAATTTTCTCTGGATTGCAAAATCTATGCTTGTTCCCCTACGAGACTTTGCTTCTTTAAGAAAGAGATCGATGGTAACATATAATATCACACCCTACCTCTCAAATTGAAAAGGGGCCTGAAGTACCTTTTGTGGAGGCCTCAGGAACTGGTGTCAGTGCTTATAAGAGCACAAATGCACACATATACAGACAGAGCAAGAGAAAGAGAGACTGGCCTTTCTCTCCTTAGGGGCACCATGGCCCCCTACCCGGGAGCACTCAGTGTTCTTTGACTGTAAGAAGCAGAAAGCCACTCTAGTTAATTTAAGGATTAGTTTATTTGAAAGAACACTAGGTAACTCATAGAATCAAGGACCACAAGAAGGTCAGGAACATCAGGTCAGTACCAGGGATCTCCGATTCATTCTTTCTGAGCATTGCCATCAAATTGACTTGTCTTCATTCACCTTCCATTCATATTTCACTCCACTTATAATTCAGATTCCTGGGAGACTGAGTCTGGCCAACCTGTAAGGTCATGGACCTATCCAGGAGCAGGGTACCGGGTTTGATGTCCCCCAGGGCCATATGGAAATACAGTAGGCACAGTTCTCCAAAGGAAAGGAAGGGTGCTGTTACCAAGGAAAGAGGGATAAATATATGCTGGGCAAGATAACAACAGATGCCTGTACCCACACTCTACCCTTTGCTCTAGTAAGTAAGCCTAGTGATTAGGGAAGCTAGCCTTTGGTCCTAGGCTTAACTGACAACTAAGGAGTGATATTTTTCAAAAGATATAGAACCAAAATTTGTATTTTTTTCAGGCCCTATTTTTCTCAAATGACTTACTATCATCAATGTCCTCAAGTCCTCCCGTTGTCCCCACTAGATATCATTGATGGGTTCAGTTAATGCATATTTGGAATTGTAACCTTACACTGCCTATTAAACATCTATGCCCTTGCTGTGGTCATGACCCAGCCAAGAAATGGCCAGTCATAGGCTCCTTTCTCCATCTGACCATGCCTGAAGTCCAACCATTCATCCAGCCCCTTAATCAATGATAAGAATGATGCTCAAACCATTCAGTGCGTGTGTAAGATCATCTTGAGTAGCAGCTCCCAATCCTTCCACATCTCTAAAGTAGGAAAATACTTCCTTGGGAAGTTCCCCGATTGAACAAGTGAAGTCTTCATAGTCCTGGTGAAAACCTCACCTCCAATTTACTGTTTGGCTGAGTTTCTGTGATGACCTTCTGCTCTAGACCCACAGATAGCTGCCCAGCAGGGGCAAGAAAAGAGGATCTGTGGAGGACATGACAGATAATCAGACAGTGGGAACACCAAGTCACAGAGTTCCTGCAGCTGTGTGTCCTGTGCAGACAAAGCCACTCACCCTCCTCCTGCCTTTATGGAAGGAAGGTCGTAGGCAATGTTACCTTGTTTTTGGCAAACCCCCAAAAGAAGAAACCATTCCACATAGTCTGAGAGGTAGTATAGTAAGTGTTGTACATAGAGACCTCATTAATGGCCAACACCTGTTTTATTTGCAACTCACAATCTTTCTAGTTAAGAAGAGTTCAGAGCCTGACCTGCACACTATATTGGGAGATAAAACAATGAGATGCTCATTCTCAATGTGCCTGGCTTTATGGAGTAGCTTCATTCCTACAAGTGTGTTCTGTAGATCAATATCAATCCCCGGTGCCTATTGACTTTACAGCACAGTTCCAGTATTGCTTTATCTTTACAGAGTAAATTTTTATTATTAGAGACTTCTAATCCTTTAGCTTTAAATGTCTCCATTCCTGCACTTCAGCTTTTCTGAAGTTTTCCAAAGAAAAACATGTTATGAGAAAAAGCTAAATTACTAAGTATATTCATGTGCTATTTCTCCTAATCCTCACAAAACCCTGTCATGTTGTGATTTTTCCCTATTTTGAAGATTGGACAACTGATGTATAAGGCATCATTCCTAATGAAAAGATACATGAGGGTCAACCCATGTCTTCTGATGGGACTGAACCTCAAGTCTCAAGTTATTGCTTCATCTTCAGTGGGTGTTTGTGAAATGTGTAGAGAGGGCATGGAAGCTGCATCATGTTCAGTGGATACTGCAAGTGTTCTGTTTGCCATTCATTTAACACACATTTGTTGATGACCCATTATGTTCAGAGGTGAACAAGATAGTGTCTGGAGCCTGAGGTAGCTCTGACTTTAGAATAGGCTTGTTCATCAAAGACAGCTTTCGTCTTGCCTAAGATCACTCAACAATCTCTATGAGGCAGAAGTTCCTTGGTCCAGTGTTGTAGACCTCCTGCCCAGATCCCATCCAGTAGCTGCTGCCCCTCTCCCCCTGAAGCTATGACTTTGTCTGATCACACCTCACAGCCACCGCTTTTCGTGGGGGATTGCCCTCTGCTAATTGCTCAACAGGCTACACTCCCACATTCCCACCTCACCCCCAGCAGAAGCCCACAGCCCATGACTAATAGATACATGCCAAGGGGCATCAGAGGCTGATCTTCCTGCCTCAAGTGGAACTAATTTTGTTGTGAGATTCATACCCCAGCACCTTCCTGTGGGCTCAGACTGAAACAATCTACAGGCAAGTCAAAAGTTTTGCTTAGATATTTGTTTCAGCTCTGTCCCGCTTTCCTCCTTCCCCTTTTCTGGGGACCATATCCTCAGGAAAGCACTTGAACTAGACTCTCCATCACAGGCTGTGTCTAAAGGAACCCAACAGAAGACATCTAGTTTGACTTTATTTTGCAGCAGAAGAGTTACAAATTTTTAGTGTCTGAAAAAAAAAATCTGTATTTCATGTTTTCACTCATTCAGATTGGGCCTTCTCCTAAAATTAAACAAAACCAGCAAGATCTGTCTTTGCAGGATTTTGTTTGTACTGAGGGTAAGGAAACAGTGAGCTCTTAAAATATTCAGGACTACTAAAATACAACAGGTGCATTGCCAGTTTCCTAATAGTATATCTCGAAAGCAGAGCATCACACCCGCTGATAGGAGTCATGAGTTTTTGCTTTTGAGTAGTGATATGAACCTAAGTGTGTGTTGCATTGAAAATTAACGCACTGCCTGCCTGATCATTTTCACAGAGCCTTTGGTGAGGCTGATGTTGAGCTTGTTGGATAATTATCTGTTTTTTAAAAAATCCAAGCATCCTTTTATACATCGCGTTTTCTGTTTGCAAGTTTCGCTTCAAGTTTACTGAACCGTTTAATTAACTTAAGTGTTTAAACTTCTAGAGGTGTTGATTGATTCTAATCAGTATTTTCTGCTACTCTAATTGAAGGCTTCCTCTCTTGGACTATTGTCAGTGAAGCAAAAAAAAAAAAAAAAAAGCAAAATGTTGTTCAGTCTTTGGCATAATCTAACACAAATTTAGTTGGTCCCATGATTGCATGAACTTCAGGAGGCCAGAAGAGAGCCAATTTCTCTATGTTTTTGAAATCGCAGAGCCAGCCCCAGGAAGAGACTGTGCTGCAGGCACAGACAGGACTTGCAACCTCTGGCGGGGACTTAGACTCCAAGCCAAACCACTTGCAGGTTTGGCAGTTTTCACTCTTCCTGGAAACTCAGTCGGGGGATGTTTTGCAGGGACCCTTACCACCCAGAGGAAATGATTTTCTCCTTTAATCACTCTTCTTTTCTCAGAAAAACAAAAAATTACCCCCCAAACTCCCACCTCCTGTGATAACACCCCAGGCAAAGGCAAACTTAGTCCCTAGAATAAGAGCTGCCCAATATTGAGTAGGTCTTTCTGCTGGTGGTGAGAAGTCATGCTTCTAAACTCCAGGTGTTCAGACAACCTGGGTGTTGTGTTTATCTGCCCTTTAGAATTGCTCTGGAGAGAGCAAGAGGGGAGTCCCTGTCAAAACAGCTCAGGTAGCTCCTCCAGCCTCCAGGGACCTGAGACATGGCCCTTCGGCCACTCCCCAACTTCAGCTTTTGAAGACCAGGTTTTCTGCTGCCTTCAAAAAGATTTTCTGGCAAGCTGACTTTGGTCCCTCCTGAGACAATTCTGTTCTAGTTGACTTCTGTTCAGCACAAAATAATGTATTATGGATATTGCATTTTTCTGCTAAGAAAACGTCGGCTGCTAAACTGGATCAAACCACCCTCCAGTTCTTCAGTGCTGACTCATTTTAATTATTGAACTTTTCTCCCTGGAAAGTACACTCCGTGCTGTTTGTCGAGAAACTGGCAGTTTTGACACAATTTGGAAACTTTTCATAGATTGATCACCCCAGGAAAACAGGCAGCTGATCACCAGAGAAATTCTGCAGTTCAGATTAGTTTGCTGTGTGATGACACTGAAGAAATGAAATGTATGGGGTTTCTCCCCACCACCCATTCCAACTCCCTGGCTCCTCACAAGACAATGCCACCACATGCAGCAAGGAGCTCTTGTTTTCTGTGTACTTCTGTGTACTGTGGGGTCCAGCTCTGGATCTGTGACATGCTCACCAGCTCACCTAAGCGAATATAATCCCTGACTCCCTCCCCAGATTTGTTTCTTACCTCCATCTAATTCAATCATACCTACCTTCTTTCTGCCTGGGGAACACTCCAAGCCATTCCCTACCTTAGGACATTTGCATATGCTATTCTGTCTAGTAAGTTCCGCTTCTGGTCTAGGTTGGTTTGCAACCCTGGCTGCACATTAGAATAATTTTAAGCCTTACCTTGAGGTTAATTAAATTTCCACCTCTGGAGATGGGGTCCACCATCTATTTTTAAAAACTCCCAGGTGATATGAATGCACTTCAAAGGTTGTGAGTCATCACTTTAAATCTTCATGTGGCTGGGTCCTCCCATTGTTCAGGTCTCAGCACCAAGATCCCTTCCCAGAGAAGCATTCCCTAATCATCTTATCTGAAGTAGCCTGAACTCTAACCCCTAGAGCTCTGTACATCACTCACTGATTTTATTATCTCTACAGTACTCTTCACTCTCTAAAGTTATCTTTTCTATTTTTTATTTATTGTCTTTCCCACTGTAATTCAAGCTTCAAGAGAGGGATTTGTTCATCTTGTTGACTTCTGTATCAGGACATCTGCCTGATACATAGTAAGTGCTCAAAATATATTTGCTAGATGAGCAAGTAAATGAATAGATGGATATATGAATGAATAGACGAATGAATGAGTTTCTGCCCTTAGAGTCTGTATTAGTCAGGGTTCTCTGAAGGGACAGAACTAATAGGATAGGTGTATATATGAAGGAGAGTTTATTAAGGAGTATTGACTCACACAGTGACAAGGTGAGGTCCCACAATAGGCCGTCTGCAAGCTGAGGAGCAGGGAAGCCAGTCCCAGTCCCCAAATCTCAAAAGTTGGGAAGATGACAGAGTGCAGCTTTCAGTCTGTGGCTGAAGGCCCAAGGGCCCCTGGCAAACCACTGGTGTAAGTCCAAGAGTCCAAAAGCTGAAGAACTTGGAGTCTGACGTTCAAGGGCAGGAAGCATCTAGCCCAGGAGAAGGATGAGGACCGGAAGACTCAGCAAGTCTAGTCCTTCCACGTTCTTCTGCCTGCGTTACTCTACCTGCACTGGCAGCTGATTAGATGGAGCCCACTCATATTGAAGGTGGGTCTCCTCCTCCCAGTCCACTGGCTCAAATGTTAATCTCCTTTGGCAACACCTCACAGCCATGCCCAGGAAAAATACTTTGCATCCTTCAATGTAATCAAGTTGACACTCAACATTAACCATCACAGAGTCCAAGTTGGTATTTTTGATAGTATACTTCACTGGATAAGAGCTGCCACTCAGCACACCTGGGGAAAAGTATACTTGCTCTACAGACATTATTTTCTACTTTGAGTTCCTCAACATGAGGATGCAAAAAGTTTTAATAAACAACAACAAATTTATTTAACTACAACCTATCACAAGTTGCATATTGATATTGAAAATTCTGTGAAAGTCTAAGTGTTCAATGCCTCTCCTTCCATGTGTCCCACCAGCATGGCCATCAGAGCAGCAAGCCAATGCTTTGCCATCCAGCACCTGTGCCCTACCCACCCAGTGCCAAGCCACAGTGGAGGCATGAGAGCTCTTTTCTTTCCCTCTCTATTTGCTCTGCCTCCTTTCGAAGCTCCTGAGAGAAGCATTTAAAAAATACGCTGGTCTTCAATAATAGAATCCAATTGGAAGGACTGCTAGAGCCCACTTGTAATCACTGAAGCAGCAAGGACAGATCACGTCTTTCATGATTTTCTTCCACTTTTAGTGCCATCTTCCACTCACTTCTACTTCCAGATCCTTCCTAGGTTGGTGTCCTGCTTTAAGTGTCTCCATGAGTCTCTTATCCGCTCCAGTGTCTTCATCATGAATTGCCAGCAGCTTGTCCTTTGACCAACACGTGTCCCAACTTGGAGAAGCCCGATGAGTTCTGGGAAATCACCACCACCATGTTTCTCTTACTTAGAACTGCCTCCAGTTTTTCTATAAAAGCCAAACCACTATTCTCCAAAATAGAAAAATGGTAGAGCTTCAAATTTGGTCATGAGGTCTTCCAGAAGGGATTCCATTTTCTTGATTAAGGATAGGAACATGAGAAACACAAGCACACACATATTCATCCACTTTCCTTCCCTGCACACCTGCTCAGCAGGCACAATGACTGTATTAATTCATTCATATATAATAAATTTATCCTCTTTCCTTCCCTGGAAAGTGGATGAATAATGGCAGACTCTGCCATTTCCTACCATTTTGGCTATTAATGCACATCAGCAAGTGTGTTTCAGCTTCAGGGAACTGAGAGATATTTCTGGTAACCTGTGAGAGCTAATTCACCTTCAGGAGGTGAGTAGCCAAATATTTATACCTTATCAGATTCTGACTCATTCTCCACCATTAAAAGTATGTGTCACAGTGCCTAACGCTTAGGCTGGGTATCAGGGACATCTAAGGTGCCAGACTGACTCTGCAACCCAGAGGATTCAGAAATTTGATTTTAGCAGAATCTGTATAAAGAGAATGCTCAGGGAGTCTGGCCCACACTAACCTTATAAGCCAGGACAGTTTCTGAGCATACACATAAGGCTTCACCCCAAGAAGTGGGCTGACCATTCATTCACATAATAAATATTTATTAAGCACCTAGCATGTTGCTTCTATGAGAATCTAGGCACCGAGGAACAACAGGGAACAAAAAAAGAACAAAAACTCTTTTGTAATGGAACTTAGTGGGAGAGACAGACAATAGACAAATATGTAAAATATATAAGGATCAAATAGTGACAAGTGCTGTGGGTAAAATAAAGTAGGAGATGAGTTATAGGAAAAGGTGTCCAGTGTGGGGTGGGGATTGCAGTGTTAAATAAGGCAGTCAGGGAAGGCCTCAGCTAGAATGTGACACGTGAACAAAGACCTAAAGGAGATGGAAAGGCCAGCTTGCAAGTTTCTAGGTAGAGAGGTTTCCGGCCCTCAGGCAGGAGTGTGCCCGGTGTGTGGCAAGACCACTGTAGCTAGAACCTATGTGTTAGGAGAGAGTGCATAGGATCAAAAAAGTTGTCTAATGTGGAATCCTGAAAGTTTTGGGAGACTGGATCTGGATATGGATTTTCTTCTAAGTGTGATGGGGCCATCAGACGTCTTCAAGCAGGGGAGTGGTATGATCTGATTTAGCTTTTAGCTGGTTTTTTCTGGCTGTTAGCCAAGAGGAGACCATAGAGGGCAAAGGCCACGGCAGGCAGGCCTGTTAGGAGGCCACTACAGTCATCTGGGAAAGAGATGCTGATAGCTTGAACCAGGGCAGTAGCAGCAAAAGGAGAGAGAAGCAATTGGATTCTGCATGCATTTTGAAAGGAGAGCCAACACAAGTTACTGCTAGACTTGGTATGCTAAGGAGAAAAAGAGAGGAGTCAAGGTTTAGAGCCACAGAAAGGTACAGCTTCCATGAGAGCCCATTTCTGGCAAATGGGTTTACTCAGGAATCAAATGCAGACCAGATGGACAGTTAGGTGAGCACAGAATTATGACAAAGTAATTCATCTCACTGACAACAGCTTTCACTTAAGAGCACTGAGTGTAGGCCAGGCCTTGTGTTAAGCATGAGCTTACATACTCCGTTTCTTCTTCCAACAGCCCAATGGTAAACATACCATTATCCCCATAAATGAGGAAATTGAGGCTCAGAGCAAAGTGATTTCCCCAGCACTGCACAGAAACTCAGTGCTGGAACTATGACTTCAACCAGGCCTGTCTGACATTCCCTCAACCACTGTGCTACACAGATTCCTACGCAAAATGCTTTTTAACCACACTCAAGAACAATTATGGATTGCTCTCTTTCCTCTAGAGCTTTTTCAACTACTTAACCAATATTCTAGACTGAAAAACTACCCCTACCTTGCACAGTGGCAGAGACCCCTGGTCAAATTCTCTCTGGCCTTTTGTTTTTTCCATCTCTACCTGTCACCTATACCCTCCGTCAGCAGCTCAGCAGTGGCTTCACAGCTATTGTTGCATCCATTTTGGTTCAAAAGGGTCCTCCCCCTTAAGATTTGAGAGACACCGTGGGCTAGCTGATGGGGTTTAGAGAGCACCTTGCTCTTATGAGCAGTGAGTTTACAACATACGGGTGGCTTTCTTTTGAGGCATTTTTTTTTCAAGTGAATTACCCCAGTAAGGATGCTATTTCCTGTCCTCATCTCTGGGTGTGAGGAATTCATATTTGTCAGCCTAGGGCACTCACCATATTCTCCATGTTAGTTCAGAAGAATGCTTGCTGGGGGCCCTGTATGTGCCAAGCACTGTTTTAGGGAGTGCAGTAGTGAGAAAACTAGACCCAGTTCCTTCTCCCAAGAGGGTGGTAAGCTGGTGGGGCAGCCAGATGTTAAGCTAAGGATCCCTTCTGCTACAGTTCAGGGTTGGGGTTTGTGCTCTAAAAGGAAGAAACATTGATCTATGTGTATATATAGAAGCCACGCCTCACTTGGGAGGTGAGAGAAAGTGACCCTGAAGAAATGGTGAGTAGGCTGCTATCTGAAGGATGAGCAGTTCTCCCAGGATAGAAGATGGGGAAAGGTACAAGTGGTCCACACGGAAGCCTTGTAATAAGAGGGAACACAGCAAGTTTAAGGAGCAAAGATAGCAAGTCAAGTCTTAATACAAAATGAGCTGGAGAACTGGGAAGAGCTGCGAAGACCTTCCTTAAGAACGTTGATCTTCAGCCAAAGAGGAATAGAATCCACCACTACAGGGATGAATGAAAAAAAAGATGTGATAGATTTTCTTTTCTTTTTTTTTTTTTTTTTTTTTTTTTTTTTTTTGAGACAGAGTCGCTCTGTTGCCCAGGCTGGAGTGGAATGGTGTGATCCTGGCTCACTGCAACCTCCACTTCCACCTCCAGCTTCAAGTGATTCTCCTGCCTCAGCCTCCCTGATAGCTGGGATTACAGGTGCATGCCATCACACCTGGCTAATTTTTGTATTTTTAGCAGACATGGGGTTTTGCCATGTTGGCCAGGCTGGTCTTGAACTCCTGACCTTAGGTGGTGAGCCACCACTGTAGCCTCCCAAAGTGCTGGGATTACAGGCGTGAGCCACCACATCCAGCTGTGATAGATTTTCTTTTGAAAAGATGACTCTGCCTACACTGTAGAAGATAGAGTGGATGGGCAAGGTGGACAGAGGAGACCACTGACTAGATTATTGCACTCACAAGATGATCTCATCTTGCCCTGAATTTGCCTGGACAGAGAATCTTAGCATATCTGACCATGAAGAGATCTTAGAGAGCATTGCTTGAGTTCAGCTACATTATTTTATGGATGAAAATTTTGGCCTAGAGAGAAACACTTGCCCAAGACCACAAGGCCACTTAAATTACAAAGTCAACTCTCAAACCAAGGTCTTTTGACTTAACGCCTTGTGCTTGTAACCATTGTTTCAATTGTGTGCATTTACATGAAGCCTGGGCTCTTTCAAAGTATTGATTGTGTCATATTTAGTATAGAATCTCCAGTGTTTGGTGGGAGTAGCAAATCAGTATATGTTGGATGGATGAATAAATGGCCGGAAGAATAGGTGGATAGACAGATGGATGATGATGTATGAATGAATGAATGATAGATGCATGCATACATTGATGGATGGATGAATGGATGAACAGATAGATGGGTTAGTACATGGATGGATGGATTTGAAAGGATACTTTTTTATAATCCACAAGCTTCCATAGAAACAATCGAAAGAGATCATTTTTCCTTTAGTGAAAACCATACTTCATAACCTTTCTCGAGTCATGGCAACCTCTCTTGGGCCACAGCATCAGTGTGACCCCATAGGACATCCTTCCTTATCCAAGTCTGTACCTGGGAACTTCAGTCCCTGAAAGGTGATAAACTTACTGCAGTTGTTTGGAATGGCAAGCAGCCCAGGACCGGTTAGGTCATGCACTGACTCCTTATTTTTCCTGGAAAGGAGCCTAGCTTGCTAACTGTCCAAATTGAATTTTAAAAACTTTAATTAGGTCACCACAAAGGTTCGTCTCTTTTAATGGCAGAAAGCCCAGTTTCCTAAGTGTTTCCTCAGGAGCCCATCCTTTGCCACCCCACAGCTCTTGTACATCGCACACCTCATTAAGGGAGGACCCTGAATGGAATGCTGATGAAATATTATCTTGAGTGTCAACAGTATGGAGGTGCTCAGAAAATGGCTCAGAGACTATTGCCAAAATACACCCTTGACACACATCCTCTCATTTTATTCTCAAAACAATAGGGGATGGGTGGGGTGGGGTGGGGAGAGAATGAGGCCTTATCTCAATTTTGTAAACAAAGAGAATGAGACCATAGAGTCTAAGGGGCTTGCCCACCCCAGGGCCAATACACAGACTCAGATCTGCTAGGGACACTCCCAGTTTGGAATATCATTATCTTTCCATGGAAAGATATTATCATGGAAAGATAATGATATTCCAAATGTGCTGACTTCCTTGTTGGAGTTATTTAGAACATAATCACTATAACTAATGAACAAAGAAAACATGTTTGTCATCAGCCAACATTTATTGATTACCTATTATGTACAGTACATTTTACCAGAGGCTTATCTCAGGCCAACTGGACGTTCCTCTTTGCCCTCCTAGCATGAAACTAGGGACCTCATTCAAGTCCCCAGTCAGCCACTTTCTCCACAATATGACCTAGAGAAAGACACTTAACCTCTCTGAGCTTCAGTCTCCTTCTCGCTAAATGGGCACAGTGATTTGTATATAACAACCTCCCAGCAGGATACATACAGAACACTCAAAATTGAATTATTTGAGGAGAATGTATTACAAAAAGACCATTCCCAAAGGCCTGGGTAAGGGAGCCACCAGAGATAATGCACTAACCTGGAGACAGAAAGAGCCTGGCTGCTACTACTCCAAGGTCTAAAGAGACAAAAGGAAGGAGCGGTTATAGGAACTGGAAAGGGAGAGATTCTTGTAGAGTTGGCATCCTTGAGAGAAGCAGGGACCTCTGGACACAGCCAGCCTGAGACAGTTTCACAGATCAGGAACCAGGGTAGAAGGGCCCTGATCTCCCTGTCTACCTCCCTCTGGTTTCCTTCCAGGGTGGCCATGGCAGAAACCTTTGATAGCCAGAGGTATGGGAGCCAGTGAGTGCCATGCACACAGTGGGTCTCCCCAGGCAGAGTAGAGAAAGGAGGAGAGGGAGTCTGGGGTCCAGGTGGAAGCCACCATCACACAGCACCTGCTCTGCCTTCATGAAGGTGATCTTATAAAGGTAAAGATTCTCTGTAAAAGAGAAAATGTCAACTAGTATACAAAATTTTCTACAAGCCTGAGAATAAGAATGACCTGTCACCAGCCTTCTATTGGCTATCTAGTGTGCCACCAAGGATGAGAGTGACTGAAAAGCAGAGGCCCAGTAGTTCAAGGCAAGGTCATATAAAGGGCTCCAGATCCAGGCAATGCTGGATCTGAATCTGGATCTACTGCCTGCTAGCTGAGCAGCCACAGCAAGTCTCTCAACTGCTCTTGGCCTCTGTGCTCTCATCTGGAATGCAGAGACCATAATATCTATCTTGCACAGTGCTGTGAGGTTCAAAGGGAATAGAATAGGAAACTCACAATGCCTGGCACATAATAGGTGCTCAAGAAATATATTGTAAAGTGAACAAATGAATGATTTTTAGGATCCCTTCTGACTCTCACATGGTAGGGGTCTGATTCTGTAGTCTGGTTGGCAGGTTCTGAGAAGTATTTGTGACATCTGGGTAAGGTGCCAACCTGAGGATAAGACCCAGGGTAGGATGAGGTGGCCAGAGGTACACATGGTGACTACAAGGTCCACAGAAAGAGGTTCTGAGTGGAGACAATGTGTCTCCGAACTCTGTCTCTAGTCATAAAACCTTCTGTAGAACTGTGGCAGCCTCTAGGTAAATGGAATGTGAATGCAAGCTAGAAACTTTGATAGAATGTCTAATTTGTCAAAATAGGATTTTTCTGGCAATTCATTACAAATGACTGTGAAATTGCTTTCTTGGCCAGTTACCAAACATGGGTGAATAATTGAGAATTAACTATTATGAGACTTTCATTTGGGGATATAAATAATATTTAAAGGATTAAGAACTTGAGGGAAGGAAGCTGACATTTGTGAGTATCATGGGATCCTACCAGCTCATATATTAAAGGTCCCAATCTTCGCAGAGTTTATTGAGCAGAGGTAAACAAACAAGAAACATAACAAAAATAAATAAATTAGAGTGTTATGGGTTGAACTGAGTCCTCCAAAAAGATATGTTGCAGTCCTAACCCCCAGAACCTCTGAATGTGACCTTATTTGGAACCAGGGTCCTTGCAGATGTACTCAATCAAGTTAAGACGAAGTCATACTGAATTAAGGTGGGCCCTGATCCAACAACTGGTGTCCTTATGAGAAGAGGGAAATTTGGACGCAGACAGAAGACAACCACGTGAAAACAGAGGCAGAGGCTGGAGTGATGGTGCCAGCAGCTGAGGAACGCCAAGGATTGCTAGCGACCACAAGAACCTAGGAGAGAGCATAGCACAGATCCCCCAGCCAGCCTCCAGAAGGGAACCAACTCTTCCAGCACCTTGATATCAGACTTTTGAAAAAAAAAATAGTTTTTTTAATTTGTAAGTTCTGGGATACATGTGCAGGGCATACAGGGTTGTTTTCATAGGTATACGTGTGCCATGGTGGTTTGCTGCACCTATCCATCCATCACCTAGGTATTAAGCCCTGCATGTATTAGCTATTAATCCTGATGCTCTCCCTCCTTGCTCCCTCCACTCCCGCCCCCATAGGCCCCAGGGTGTGTGGTTTCCCTCCCTGTGTCCATATGTTCTCATTGTTCAGCTCCCACTTATGAGTGAGAACACACAGTGTTTGGTTTTCTGTTCCTGTGTTAGTTTGCTAAGGATAATGGCTTCCAGCTCCATCTATGTCCCTCAGTTTGTGGTGTTCTGACAGCCCAGGAACATGACCACTTTTGGAATGTTAGGCGATGGTAAGTGCTGTCGTGAAAAGCAATCCAGAGAACAGGAGAGAAGGATTAGGAAGGAGAGGCCCGGCAGGCAAGGGAAGCATAGAGTCGTTGGGACAGGCTTCACGGAGAAGGTGAGACATGAGCAGATGGAAGGCCATAGGGGGTGAGCCAAGCACAGGTGGGGAAGAATGTGGCAGCAGAGGAAGCAGGTGCCATGGAGGCCCATGGAACTGTGCCATGTTCAGGGAGCACCAAGGAGGCCAATGTGGCCAGAGTGTGAGCAAACGGAGGTGGGAGAAGGGGCCAGAGAAGACGTCGGACAAAACCCAGGGGTCTTGTCAGCCATTGCCAGGATTCTGCCCTTACTCTGAGTGGGGTGGGGAGCTTTGGGAGGGTCTGTGAGCAGTGCAGTGATATCATCTGAAGTATGACTTAAAACACTCCCTCTGGCTGCTGCATTGAGGACAGATGGAAGCAAGACAAGGACAGCAGGGAGACCTGTTAGGCGGTCACTGCAGCAACCCAGCTATGACTACTTCACTGACCAGGACATTCACTGGTTTTCCAAGGATGCTCTCCTGTTTCAAAGGTAGAGCTGGGATTCCTAGTCTGGTTCTCTCTGCAGCATCATGTGGCCTACCACCTGATGGCCAGGTCTCTAGCCACAACCACGATATAAACTTATTCTAAGATCTTGAAAGGAGGGAAGGAAAGTACTTTGCAGGCCCTCCCCCTTCCTTTACCCTCAACTCTGATGTCTACCCCATGGGGATGTTGTAAGAATCAAATAAAGGAACAGCTGTCGAAGCATTTTTGAAAAAGCATGAAGCACTAAATGCAAGAGATTATAATTAATACTAATAGCAGTCACCTCTCTCTCTTTATCCTACAACTGTCTGCTTATAAATACCACCAAAACAATGTCTCATAAAGAGATTGATACCCGCATGGGGATGAAGCTGGTCTACACATCTGCTGGGGAGAATTTTTCATTTAATAGCTTTCATTGTAACAAGATCAGCAATGCCCCGTTACCATGGGCCATCTGTCAGGACATGCAAGTAGACTTGTCAGGCAGAACTGGACTGTCAAAGGGAACAACAGTCTACCAACATGCAATAAGGCAATACATTTTTTCTGTACTTTTAACAATGATGACTGTTTTTTCTTATGCTCTCGAGGGATGTCTTGGCTGAAGCTAAGCAAAAACTGAGCATGAGGGACCAGCAGACACCTGCTGGCAGACAAGCATTTGCAGGAATTAGTAGGCCTGGGGGCTGTGTGTGTCTCTGGTTGCAAGAAGGGGAGGAGATTAGTTCAAAGAAAGCTAGAAAGCACTATGGAGGCTCCTCAAAAAATTAAAAATAAAACCACCTTACTATCCAGCAACCCCACTTCTGGGTATATACACAAAAGAAATAATTTTTTTTTGAGGCGGAGTTTCACTCTTGTCACCCAGGCTGGAGTGCAATGGCATGATCTTGGCTCACTGCAAGCTCCACCTCCTGGGTTCAAGCGATTCTCCTGCCTCACCCTCCCAAGTAGCTGGGATTACAAGCGCCTGCCACCACACCCGGGTAATTTTTTTGTATTTTTAGTAGAGATGGGGTTTCACCATGTTGCCCAGGCTGGTCTCGAACACCTGACCTCAGGTGATCCACCCACCTTGGCCTCCCAAAGTGCTGGGATTACAGGCATGAGTCACCACGCTCGGCCCAGGAAATAAAATTTTTATCCTGAACAGATGATTGATAGATATTTGCACTCCCGTGTTCACTGCAGCCTTATTCATAATAACCAATATATGGAAACAACATAATGTTCATGAACAGATGAATGGGTAATGAAAATGTAATATTATCCAGCCTTAAAAACAAAGGAAATCCTGCCATTTGCAACATGGATGAACCTGGAAGACATTAGGCTAAGTGACATAAGCCAGGCACAGAAAAGCAAATACTATGTGATGTCTTACATATGGAATCTAAAATAGTCAAGCTCACAGAAGCAGAGAGTAGGTGGTGGTTACCAGGGGCTGGAAGGAGGGGCAAATGAGGAGATCTGGGCAAAGGGTACAGTATCAGTATGCAAAATTAATAAATTCTGGAGATTTAATGCACTGTAAGTGACAACAGTTAACAATACCGTATTGTGTATTCGAAATTTGTATGAGGGTAGATCTTAAGTGTTCCCACCAAAGAAAAAAGAGAAAAGGTAACTATGTGAGGTGATGGATATGTTAATTAACTTGACTGATTATTTCACAACGTCTACAAATATTAAAAAGTCATTCTGTATACGTTAAATATATACAATTGCCTTCTATCAATTATACCTTAGTAAAGCAGGAAGAAAAACAGAAGGGAGACAACCAAATTAAGGGCACAATGGTGTCTCTTTGCCAGATACTGGTCCTAAGTGAAAACTGAAGAAGACTTGTTTTGTCCAGCGACCTTGAAAGGCTTGGAGCACACGCTGCTTCACTTCAGGGTCCAGATGAGCCAGCCAGATGGAGGGTGAGGGAGCGGAGCATTTTCTGAGTTTCTAGGGAGAACACAGCGACAGCAGTCAGAAAGGATGGGAAGCAGCAACAGTAGCAGCAGCAGCATCTGCTGTGTCTGGCAAGGTGATGAGGAAGCAGCAGGACTCAGCAGGGAGGCAGGAAAGCAGCATCCCACAGAGGGCAGCAGCTGCTGGGCCGAGAGGGGCCATCCCCACAGGACTTCAAGTACATGATACATGATGGCACCACAAGTCCAGAGCTAAAGAACAAAATCAGATGGCCACCTGGGCCCCAATTATAAATGACTGGAGGAGACATCACAGTAGTGGTCGAAAAGGAGGGTGACACCTGCAGATGTGCAGGTTTGGCAAGTAGTGAAATTGGGCATTAAAATTATTCACAGTTCCAGGATGACGTTGCCTGGGAAAATCCAGGTAACAACAATAATACAATAATAGCTACATTCCTTAGATGTGTACAATATACCAGGCACTGTACTGAGTGATTTCATTCATGCATTCATTTGTTTATTCATTCAGTGAATATTTATGGGGTGCCTTCTATGTGCCAGGCTGTGTTCTAGTTGCTGGGGATACACCAGTGTAAAACACGAAGACCCTGGCCCTCATATGGCTTACATTCTAGCAGTTGGAGATAGATACTAATTAATAAATACAATGTCTCATTTACAAGGAGATGTTAACTGCTATGGAAAGAAGAGAAAGCAAAGCAAAGGGTCTTGAGAGTGGCAGGAGGAGAATACAGAACTAATCAGAGGAATCAGGACAAGCCTCATGGAGGAGGGGACATGAGAGCGAAGACTTGATGTGGTGAGCCATTTGGAGATCTGAGAAGAAAATGTTTGAGCAAAGGGAAGAGCTGGTACAAAGGCCCTGAGGCAGGCACTTGCCCAGTGAATTTGAGGAATGACTAAGAAACTAAGGCAGCTGGAGAGAAATGTGCTTTAGGGGGAGTATCTTAGGCCGTAAGCTCAGAGGTGAATGGGAAGCCCAAGTCAGGTAGAGCTTTATGTTTAATCCTCACCATGAAGCTAAAATACATGTTACTGTTCCCATTTTACTGATAGGAAGGCAAAGGTACAGAGAGTTTAAGTAATTTACCCACATGGAGATAGTACATAGGTGATGGTACTAGTACAGTCCAGCTCTAACACAGTGCTTTTTTTTTTTTCCATTACATTTCATTATTACCCTTAAGAGGCCCCTGGGAGATACCTACCCGTGTACGTAAATTAAAATCAAAGTCCTGTGGTTTACTGATTTCCCAAAGCCAAAACACATAGACACAGATGTATATACATATCAATCTACAGGATGTCTCTTCACTCTATTGTTTTCTTTGCTGTGCAGAAGAATACAGTTGCATCAAACTCGTTTTAGTTTGATGCAACTATATGTTTGTTTTTTGCTGCCTATGCTTTTGTGGTTCTATCCAAGAGGTCCAACAATTCATTCAAATAAATAAAAACAGAGACACAACATGCCAAAATCTGTGGGATACAGCAAAAGTTATGTTAAAGGGACAGTTTATAGTGCTAAACACCAGCCTCAAAAAGAGAGAAAGATCTCAAATTAACAATCTAACATCACACCTAAAGGAACTAGAAAAACAAGAACGAACTAACCTCAAAGCTAGCAAAAGAAAAGAAATAACTAAAATTGAGCAGAACTGAATGAAATTGGCAACCCAAAAATCCAAAGAATCAAAAAATCTAGAAGGTGGCTTTTTGAAAAGATAAACAAAATCAATCGACCACTAGCTAGATTACCAAAGGAAAAGAGAAAAGATCCAAGTAAGCACAATCAGAAACTGCAAAGGTAACATTACAACAATCCCACAGAAATACATAAATTTCTGAAAACACACAACCTCCCAAGATTAAATGGAAACCCTGAACAGACCAATATTAAGTTCCAAAATTGAATCAGTAATTTAAAACCTACCAACCAAAAAAAGGCCAAATCAGGTGGATTCACAGCCAAATTCTACCATATAAACAAAGAAGAGCTGGTACCAACTCTATTGAAACTATTCCAAAAAATCAAGGAGGCAGGACTCCCCCTTAACTCTTTCTATGAAGCCGGCATCACCCTGACACCAAAACCTGGCAAAGATACAACAACAAAAAAGAAAACTAAAGGTCAATATCCCTGATGAACTTAGACGTAAAAATCTGCAATGAAATACTAGCAAACCAAATCCAGCAGCACATTAAAAAGTTAATTCACCGTGACCAAATAGGCTTCCTTCCTGGGATGCAAGGTTGGTTCAATATATATGAATCAACAGATGTGATTCACCACATAAACAGAATTAAAAACAAAACCATATGATCATCTCAATAGATATAGAAAAAGATTTTAATAAAATCCAACATCCCTAAGTGATAAAAACCCCCAAAAAACAAGACATCAAAGAAACATACCTCAAAATAATAGGAGCCATCTATGACAAAACCACAGCCAACATTATACTAAATAGGCAAAAGCTGGAAGCATTCCCCTTGAGAACTGGAAAAAGCGAAGGATGCTCACTCTCACTACTTCTATTCAACATAGTACTGGAAGTCCTTGCCAGAGCAATCTGGCAAGAAAAAGAAATAAAAGACATCCAAATAGGAAAAGAAGGAGTCAAACTATCTCTCTTTGCTGATGATAGGATACCTAGAAAACCCTAAGGACTCTGTCAAAAAGCTCCTGGCACTGATAAATGACTTCAGTAAAGTTTCAGGATACAAAATCAATGTACGAAAATATAGCATTTCTATACACCGATAACATTCAAGCTGAGAGTCAAATCAAGAACACAATCCCTCTTACAATAGCCACACACAAACACACACATATATAGTAATACATCTAACCAAAGAGGAGAAAGATCTCTACAAGGAGAATTACAAAAACAAAAACAAACAAACAAACAAAAACTATGAAAGAAATCATAGAGGACACAAACAAATGGAAAAATATTCCATGCTCATGGATTGGAAGAATCAATATTATTAAAATGGCCATACTGCCCAAAGCAATCTACAGATTCAATGCTATTCTTATCAAGCTACCATCATTTTTCACAAAACTAGAAAAAATTATTCTAAAATTCATATGGAACCAAAAAAGAACATGAGTAGCCAAAGCAATCCTAGGCAAAAACAACACAGCTGGAGGAATCATATTACCCAACTTCAAACTATGCTATAAGGCCACAGTAACCAAAACAGTATGGTACTGGTACAAAAACAGACACATAGAACAATGGGACAGAATAGAGAACTTAGAAATAAGCCATACGCCCACAGCCATCTGATATGCAACAAAGTGGGAATAAATAAGCAATGGGAAAAGGACTTCTATTCAATAAATGGTGCTGGAATAGCCAGCTAGCCATATGCAGAAGAATGAAACTGGACCCCTACCTTTCACCTATACAAAAGTCAACTCAAGATATATTAATGATGTAAATGTAAGACCTCAAACTACAAGAATCCTGGAAGAAAACCTAGGAAACACCATTCTGGATGTTGACCTTGGGATATAGTTTATGAATAAGTCCTCAAAAGCAATTGCAACAAAAACAGAAATTGACAAGTGGGACCGAATTAAACTAAAGATCTTCTACACAGCAAAAGAAACTATCAACAGAGTAAACAGACAACCCATAGCATTAGAGAAAATATTCACAAACTATGCATCCAACAAAGCTCCGATATCCAGAACCTACAAGAAATTTTAACAACTGAAGAAGCAAAAAAAAAAAAACCCATTAAAAAGTGGGCAAAAGACATGAAGAGCCACTTCTCAAAAGAAAACATACAAGTGAACAACAACAACAAAATATTCCATATCAGTAATCATCAGAGAAATGCAAATCAAAACCACAAAGAGATACCATCTCACACAAGTCAGAATGGCTATTACTAAAAAGTCAAAAAACAACAGATACTGGCAAGGCTGTGGAGAAAAAGGAAACACTTACACATTATTGGTGGGAATGTAAATTAGTTCTGCCACTTGGAAAGCAATTTGGAGATTTCTTTTTTTTTTTTTTTTCCTGAGACGGAGTTTCGCTCTTGTTGCCCAGGCTGGAGTGCAATGGCATGATCTCAGCTCACTGCAACCTCTGCCTCCTGGGTTCAAGCGATTCTCCTGCCTCAGCCTCCCAAGTAGCTGGGATTACAGGCATGTGCCACCATGCCCAGCTAATTTTGTATTTTCAGTAGAGACAGGATTTCTCCATGTTGGTCAGGCTGGTCTCGAACTCCCAACCTCAGGTGATCCACCTCAGTCTCCCAAAGTGCTGGAATTACAGGTGTGAACCACTGTGCCTGGCCGGGGGTGGATTTCTTAAAGAACTTAGAGCAGAACTACCATTAAACCTCACAATCCCATTATGGGGTATATATCCAAAAGAAAATAAATTGTTCTACCAAAAAGACACATGCACTCCTCTATTCATCACATTAGTATTTACAATAACAAAGACATGGATCAACCTAGGGGCCCCCCATTAACAGTGAATCAAATAAAGAAAATATGGTACATATACACCATGAAATGCTACACAGACATAAAAAAAGAATGAAGTCATGAGTTTTGCAGCAACATGGATGCAGCTGGAGGCCATTATCCTAAGCAAATTAATGTAGAAACAGAAAACCAAATACTGCATGTTCTCACTTATAAATAGGAGGTAAACATTGGGTACACATGGACATAAAGATGACAAACACAAACACTGGGGACTGCTAGATGGTTGGGGGGTGGATAGGTCGGGGGGCTGAAAAACTATTGGGTGCTATGCTCAGTACCTTGGTGATGGGAGCAATCATACCCCAAACTCAGTATCATGCAATATACCCAGGTAACCTGTACATATAACACCAAGTCAAAAATGTTGGAATTATTTTTTTTTAAAGAGAAAAAGATATAATTACCCAGAGGAGTCTAAACTGTTCTAAACCAGTCAAAACCAGCTAAAACTGGCTGCCACTGCCTTAAACCAGTTGAAGCCAGCTGAAACTAGTCAAAACAGATGGCTGAAGCCAAATGAAACTGGTCAAAGCTGGATGAAACCAGTCAACATTGGCTGAAGCTAGCTAAAACCAGTCAAAACCAACAGAAACTGGTCAAAACCAGCTTGAACCAGTTGAGCCCTGCTGAAACGAGTCCAAACTGGCTAAAACTAGTAAAAATCTGTTATAATCCGTGGAAATTAGCAGAAGCTAGTTGAAACAAGTCAAAACCAAATGAAACCGGCTGAAACTGGCTGAAACCAACTGACTAAGACCTGTTGAAACTGGCCAACACCAGCCAAGACCATTCAAAACAGGTGGAAACCAGTTGAAGCTGGTTGTGGACAGCCAAAACCAGCGATAGCTGCTCAAATCCAGTCAAAGCCAGTCACGGCCAGTTGAAACTGGTCAATTCATAATAACACTCCTTGGTGTTTGTTTAAATTAATAAAAAACTTATTTCCACACAAAAACCTGCATACAAATATTTAGAGGAGCTTTATTCATAATTGTGAAAACCTAGAAACACCAACATGTCCTTCAATAGGCCAATAATTAATGGATTAACCATGGTGCATCTACACAATGAAATACTATTCATTGATAAACAGAAATGAGAGCTGGAACAAGACAAGGATGTTCACTTTCACTGCATTTATGCAACATAGTACTGTAGGGGTCATGAGCAATTAAGCAAGAGAAAGAAAGAATGGGTATCCAAGTTGGAAAGGAAGAAATAAAATTATCCTTGTTTGCAAATGAGATAATCTTAGGTTTTAAGAAAACCTATCATTCCCATGGCAAATGGTAAGATAGATAAATGATAGATAGGTAGATAGATAGATAGACAGATAGATAGATAGATAGGATGGATAGGTAGGTAGGTAGATAGAAAACAAACTGTAGCATTACTATATGTTAACAGTGATCAATCTGAGAAAGGAATCAAGAAATCAATCCCATTTATGATAGCTACCAAAAAAAAAAATCCTAAGAATAAATTAACCAAAGAAGTAAAAGCTATCTACAAGGAAACCTATAAAACACTAAGAAAAGAAATTGAAGAGGACACAAAAAAATGTAGTGAGATATCCCATGCTCATGAGCTGGAAGAATTAATATTGTTAAAACATCTGTACTACCCAGAATGGTCTACAGATTCAAGCAATCCCTATCAAAATACCAATGACATTGTTCATAGAAATAGAAAAAGATCCTAAAATTCATATGGAATCACAATACATCTCAATTAGCTAAAGCACTTTTAAATCAAGTTTTAAGAGCCATGTTTTATTTTTAAGTATCCCATGGGTTTTTCTCAGCAACATCTGAAAGTGACTCAGGCCAATATGACAGTAAGGGTGACAAAGGTGTCAAGAACACACACTGGGGAAAGGACAGTCTCTTCAATAAATGGTGTTGGGAAAACTGGATAGTCACATGTAGAAGAATGAAATTAGACCCCTAATTTTGTGGTGCACACCATGCACCACAAAAGCCAACTAAAAGTGGATTAAAGACTTAAATGTAAGACCTGAAACTATGAAACTACTAGAAGAAAACATAAGGCAACATTGGTCTATGACATTAGTCTAGGCAATGATTTTTTTTTCTGTATATGAACACAAAAGCACAGGCCACAAAAGCAAAAATAGACAAATGGGACTACATCAAACTGAAAACCTTTTATGCAGCCAAGGAAATAATCAACAGAGTGTAGAGACAACCTACAGAAGGAGAGAAAGTATTAATATTTGTAAACCATACACCTGATAAGAAGTTGATATCCAAAATATATAGGAGCTCAAGCAACTCAGTAGTAGTAAAAACAACCTGATTTAAAAATGGGCAAAGGATCGGAACTGACAGTTCTCAAAATGACATACCAATGACCAATAGATATGTGAAAAAATGTTCAACATCCCTAATCATCAGACAAATGCAAATGAAAATCACAGTGAGATATCATCTCACAATTTAGAATATCTATTATCAAAAAGATGAAACATAACAAGTGTTGGAGAATATGTGCAAAGGATGTGAAGAAAAGGGAACCCTGGAACACTGTTGATGGGAATGCAAATTAGCTCAGCCATTACGGAAACAGTATGAAGATTCCTCAAAAAAGTAAAACCACCATACGATCCAGGAATCCCACTACTGCATATATGCCCAAAGGATGTGGAATCAGTATATTGAAATGATATCTGCATCCCATGTTTGTTGCAGCATTATTTGCAATAGCTAAGATATGAAATTAACCTAAGTGTCCATCAGTGGAGCAATGGTAAAGAAAATGTGGTGGATATACACAATGGAATACTACTCAGCCTTAAAAAAAAAAGGAAGGAAATTCTGTCATTTGAGACAACCTAGATGAATCTGGAAGACATTATGCTAAGTGAAATAAGCCAGGCACAAATACCACAAGATCTCACTTACATGTTGTATTAGTCCATTTTCATACTGCTATGAAGAAATACCCAAGACTGGGTAATTTATGAAGAAAAAGAGGTTTAATAGACTCACAGTTCCACATGGCTGGGAAGGCCTCACAATCATGGTGGAAGGTGAAAGAGAAGCAAAGGCATGTCTTACATGGCAGTAGGCAAGAGAGCATGTACAGGGGAACTGCCCTTCATAAAACCATCAGATCTCATGAGACTTATTCACTGTCACAAGAACAACATGGGAACACCCACCCCCGTGATTCAATTACCTCCCACCAGGTCTCTCCCACGACACATGAGGAATAGCGGAGCAATAATTCAAGATGAAATTTGGGTGGGGACATAGCCAAACCATATCACACATGGAATCTTAAAAAGTTAAACTCACAGAAGTCAAGAGAAGAATGTTGGTTACCAGAGGCTGGAGGAAGGTTGGGGAATTAGAGAGATGTCACTCAAAGTATACAAAATTGTAGTTAGAATAAGTTCAAAAGCCCTACTGTACAACATGATGACTATAGTTAATAGCAATGTATTGTGGTATTAAAAATTGCTAAGAGAGGGGCCGGGCATGGTGGCTCACGCCTGTAATCCCAGCACTTTGGGAGGCCAAGGCAGGCAGATCACCTGAGGTCATGAGTTCAAGATCAGCCTGGCCAACATGGTAAAACCCCGTGTCTACTAAAAATACAAAAATTAACTGGGTGTGGTGGTGTGCACCTGTAATCCCAGCTACTTGGGAGACTGAGGCAGGAGAATCACTTGAACCTGGGAGGTGGAGGCTGCAGTGAGCCAAGATCATGCCACTGCACTCCAGCCTGGGTGAAAGAGTGAGACTCCATCTCAAAAAAAAAAAATTGCTAAAAGTAGATTTTAAGTATTCTCACCACAAACAAGTATACGAAGTAATGCATGTTAATTAGCTAGATTTAGTCAATCCACAACGTGTACATATTTCAAAACATCACATTGCACACAATAAATATATTCAATTTTCATTTGTCAGTTAAAAATATAAATAAATTTTAAAATGCTAAAGGAAGGAAGAAAGGGAGGGAAAAAAGAGAAAGAAAAGTCATGTTGTCTGTACCACAGGGCACATGGAGGGTGGGGACAGCTCAAATTGTAAAGGATGTCAGCCTCTATACTGGAAGTTGTCACTGGCAATCAGCAGGTCACATAAAATAGAGAGCTGTCCAGCACAGTCAATATTTTTCCTACTGTGGCATCATTTCCTTATATCTCAATAACCTCATTATTATTTCAAATTATATTTATCTCAAAGTAGAAATAAGTACACACGATCATTCACTTTCTCCTTTGCCAATTTATGACAAATGATATTCCATCACATATTCATGTAATCATTCATTCATTCATTCAAAATGATTAGGAGTGTTTGATGCCATGAAAAAAGAATGGTCCTTGGAATCAAATGGCCCTAGGCTGGAATCCTGACTGCTATGCCACCCCTAGGAGCTTTACATGAAGTTATTTAGCCTTGCTAAGCCTTAGGATTCTCATTTGTAAATGGCGGTTTTTAAAATCTCTGCTTTGTAACGTTCTCAGCATAGTATTTTATATAGCAGATAATAATTGCTGTTATTGTTATTACAAGCTTCCCATATTCCAAAAACTCTAGTGGGTACTAGGGAGGCCAACATAAGTGAGCCAGGGTCTCTGTCCATAGGGTACTCCCTTTCTCTGAGGGATGATATGGTTGAGAGCACCACATTGGGAGCTGAAATGCCCAGGTTTTAATCCTGGCTCTACTGCATGCTTAAATCTCTCTGTGCCTCCGTTTCCCCTTATATAAAATAGAGATAAAAATAGAACTTGCCTCTTAGGGCTATTGTAACAATTACATGAGTCAATATATACAAGTGTTAGGACAACACCTGGCCTGTAGTAACAGCCAAATAAGTGCTTGGTAGGATTGTATATGGTAGAAGAGATGGACATGTCAGTAACTAATTGTAATACACAATGATAAGTGCTATAATAGAGGAAAGAATACAGGGACAAAGGAGGAAAGGATCAGCTCTTCTAAGGTCAAGAAGGGCATCATAGAGGATAAATACTTGTACTAGGTCTGGAATAAAGAGTAATTCTGCAGGCAGATGGGGAAAGGGATACAATTCAGGCATAGAAGATGGTACTGCAAATCATTTAGGCATGAAATAGTCCATAACAATATAAAACAAGAATAATAATAAAAATAACATTTAATAACATTAGTTCCAAACACAGACATCATCTCATTTAATCCTCACAGCAACCTAAGAAGTAGGGATGAATACTATTTCTATGTTATAGACAAGAAAGCTAAAGCTTAGAGATGTTTCGTGGTTAAACTAGGCAGTCGTGCAAACCATAATTCAAAAAAGATTACAGCAATGCAGAGGTCTCCAGACTTTTGGAATGTTATTAATCAATGTATTAGTTATCCATTGCTGCATAATTGTTATCCCAAAATGTAATGACTTAAAAAACATTACCTCACAGTTTCAGGAATCTGGGAGTGGCTTAGCCGGGTAGTTCCAGCTAGGGGTCTTCCGAGAGGTTGCAGTCTGATGTCGCCCAAGGCAGAAGTCATCTGAAGGCTTGACTGGGGTAGGAGATTCACTTCCAAGGTGGCTTACTCATATGGGTGGTGAATCAGTGCTGGCTGATGGCTGGAGGCCTCAGTTCCTCACCACACACATTTCTCATAGGGCTACTTGAGTGTTCACAGGACATTGCAGCCATCTCCCCCCAAAGCAGGTGATCCAAGGGAGCATAAGAAGGAAGCTGTGGTGTTTTATGATGTGGCCCTGAAAGTCGCACACTGTCATTTACTCAATATCCTGTTGGTTTCACAGTTCAGCTATGCAACATGAGAGGGAACCACACAGGAGCATGAATATCAGGTGGCAAGAATCACTAAGGAGTATTCTTGGAGGCTGGATACGACAATCATAACTTTTTTAGAAAACTAGAAACTTTATTGGGTTATCACAGTTTTTATTTTGTTGAGGAAGTTAAAATAAACTCCCAAATAACTTGGCATATATTATCAATAGCATTTTATAAGAGCAAGGACATTTTAATATCAAAAAAGCAAGAAGTAAATAATCTCAAAATATAAGCAAGTTGTTTCTATTTGATAGAACCACAGTGATGTCTTTGTTCTCATTTCACTATGGATTGACAAAAACTTGACCTGGAAACCACTGGTACAAACCATAGAGCATGGCCACTACAAGCTATAAAATCTTAAGCTAGTTTCTCTGGGCCTTGCTTTCTTTCATTGATAGAATTCATTCATTCATTCATTCAACATATATTTATTGAGCACCTAGTATGTGCCAGGCTCTATATTAGGCATTGAGAATTTAGCAGTGAACAAAATAGACTAGGTCCCTGTTTCATGGAATTTACATTCTAGTGAGGGCTTGTAGGTAACAAACAAGAAAATACTACATGGTGATAAATGACTAATTGATATTGAATGACTAAGAATGATCTAAGGAGGAAACATTTTTATGATGTCATCTAAATGACAAGACCCAACGAGCCCTGTGAAGATCAAAGGAAGTACATTTTACACAAATGAAATGGTGCAAAATTTCAAACATGGGAATGAGCCTGATGGATACGGGATGAATGATACAAAATGAGATCAGAAAGGTAAGATGTAGAAAGTCACTGAGGGTTTCAAAAGTCAGGACAATGAGCTTGGATTTTATATGACATGGGATAGAAGCCACTGGAGGTTTTTAAATAGGGGTGTGACATGACCTGGTTTTAAGATTACTTTGGATAGCAGAGGCAGAAGTGAGTAGAGAAGAGCCAAATGTAAGCAGATTAATTAAAACTTGCAGTGGTACAGGTTGGACTTGATGGTAGAATGACGTTGGATGTTTTCAAGTTGGAACTGAAGAATTTGCTGGTGGAGTAGCTGTAGGTAGTGAGAGAAAATAAACAATTAGAATCAAGCTTACGTTTGGGGCTTGAGAGATCAGTGGATGGGGAAGCCATCCACTGATCCAGTCTGAGATGATCAAGTGTGAAATAGGGATAATAATGAAGTTTATTTGGTCATATTACATTTGAGACACTAATTATACATCCAAGTGGAGAGATTAAGTGGGCAACTTAATCTCAAACTTAACTGCACCTTGGAATTACCTGTAGAGTTAAAACTAATGCCTGGGTCCCACTCCTAGAGATCTTGACTTCATTCATCTAGGGTGTAGACATTAAGGTTTTTTTTATATCCTCAAGGTGATTCTAATACATAGAAAACTTTGAGACCCACTGACTAAGAGATCTAAGCTAGGGAGAGGTCAATTGAAGGTGTAACTTTGAGTATCTTCAGGGTATAGATGCTTCTTAAAAGCCACAGGACTGATTGAGATACTTTGGTGAGATAGTGAGGCTGAAGAAGAGAAAGCCAAGGCCCAAGTCCTAGGGCACGTGTATTAGTCTGTTCTTATGCTGCTAATAAAGATGTACCTGTAACTGGGTAATTTATAAAGGAAAGAGGTTTAATTGACTCACAGGTCCACATAGCTGGGAAGGCCTCACAATCATGGCAGGTGAATGAGGAGCAAAGTCACGTCTTACATGGTGACAAGCAAGAGAGCTTGTGCAGGGGTACTCCCATTTATAAAACCATCAGATCTCATGAGACTTATTCACTACCACAAGAACAGTATGGGGGAAACACCCCACCCCCCACCATGATTCAATTATCTCCACCTGGCCCTGCCCTTGACCCATGGGGATTATTACAATTGAAGGTGAGATTTGGGTGGGGACACAGCCAAACCGTGTTAGCGCCCCCAAACCCTGGGGTACCCCAGGTTTGGAGGTTGAGCAGAGGAGCTGGCAAGGAGCTTAAGCAGCAACAGCCAGCATTGAGCTCAGAATGGGTGTCAGGCCATTTGTATTCCTCTTTGTAGAGTATCAGGTGCCTGTGAGGCAGGAGTTAACTTGATCATTTTCCTCCCTCTGACTTTTCTGGGGTTATTTTCCTACAACAGGGACCGGCCTCTTCAACCTTCACCTCTGTTGATTGTTTGGCTGCCGCTCAGGCCCATTTCTATTCCCTGGTCAGTGTAATGCAAACCAATTCATTTAGCAGCTGTTCCTCCTTCTGATTGTTTGTTCCAAGACATATTATTTTACATTTGTCCACATTAAACTGCATTTTATCATTCATTATCCCAAGTCCTTCAGTGATCTGGGTCCCTCTGCATTTGATTGCAAGGCTCAGTGATTTGTGGTGCCTGCAAAAGCCACCATTTGCAGATTTGAAATCCTTCTTGCAGGGTCATTATGTGGGTCATTAGCATCAATAACACAGAGCAGTTGTACCTGGCAGCTTTGCAGAGGTAGGAGGAGACACAACGGGCTGGAGATGGGTTTGTTTTCTTTACCAGAAGACACAACGACACTCTAGCCCTCCCATCTCCCACTCCCAGCCTATGGGACTTCCCTTCCAGTCCTGAAGATGACACAGAGAGAGTCTCAAATGATTTACAGACTCCAAATCTGAGTCTTCATGCCATCTTCCCCATCATTCGTAGCCTCCAGAAATCTCAATAATAAACCGTTCACAGCAGCATGCCTCTGGCTATCTCTATTCAAGCTGGGTGTATTTTTCAACCATCCCTAGCCTAATTGTAAGGGATATTTCTGGAGATCAAACATATATTTGTATTTTTAGCATGAGAGTCCTCAGATGGCTATATCTGGTAAACCATATGTCCCTCCTAACATCCTACGATTTGCCTTTGACCCACATGTGAGACCTAAGAAGGTGTTCAAGTGGGTAATGCCTGTCTAATTTTTGCAGTCAGGAATTCAAGGCCAAAGGTGGAGCTAAGAAACAAACCACCCACCCCAGGTATCTAGGTGTCTCTTTCTCTGCTTCTTTTAATGACATTTGATTTCATTATTTTCAGCATACACTTTTTAATATTTTAAGGCATTATAAATTCTTTTTGGAGGAGTGAGAAATGATCAAAGAATCCATTTATTTTCTTCACAATCACTTTGAGAGCACCAACTCTGGGCCAGGTGGTGGATCCGGATGTACAGAGGTCATGCAGGCATAAAGAAGTTTCCAATCTCATAGCGAGCAAATTAATACTAAAGAGAACCATTAAGCTTTAAAGGTATTTTTTAAATTCAGCTCTTCTGAAGCCCATTCCCACATGTTCTTTTAGTCCCCAGATGTGTCAGCTATGTAAGCTGTGACTTTCAACCACGGCATGGCACGTTTTGGGTAGTTAAATGATTTGGGAGGCTGGCACTTGGTACTTAATCAGATGCTAGGTGCCCTGCTATGCTAGAAACCAGCCTCCACTCACATGACAATAGCACCCCACTGATAAACACTGGGAAAGGTGGGGGTGCACTGGTTTCCTATGGCTACTCTAACACTACCACAAATGTAGTGGCTCAAAACCACACACGTTTATTATCTTATAGTTCTGGAGGTCGGAAGCCCAAAGTGGGTTTCACTGAGCTAAGATCAACGTGTTGGTAGGGCTTCATTCTTTCTGGAGGCTGTAGGGCAGAATCCATCTTCAAAGCCAGCAATGGCCAGTTGAGGCCTTCTCACACTCATCACACTCCAACCTCTGGTCCCACATCACGTCTCCTTCTGTGCTCTCCCCCCTCCCCGGTTCACTTGGAAGGATCCTTGTGATTATGTTGAGCTCACTTGGATAATCCAGGATAATCTCCCCTCTCTTCTCAAGACCCTTAACTTAATCACATCTGCAAAGTTATTTTTTCCATGTAAGACAACATTTTCACAGGTTCTAGGGATTAGAACATGAGCATCTTTAAGGACCTATTTATTCAGCCTGCCAAAGGGTGGGACCAGGCTTAGGAGTCTGAAGGTTCTCTGACAGTCTCAGTCACTAGAGAGTGATCTAGGCAACCCCCAATTATCCTTCCTAAAGTGGTGGTTCTATTAATATTCACTTATCCATGTTAATCCAGTGGAGCACTGGCTGTCACATATCATGAGTTTCAGAGAACACATGTGCACATGCCTTTAGATGGTGGCTTGTCCCGGGGTTTCTTGCATTTAGTAGCAGCCTTTGCCAGAGAGCACTTTTCATACTTTGTTTCATCTGTCAATAAATGTGAATTCCTTGTTTTCACATCATCCACGCTGTGTGAAGTCACCCAAAAGTGAGAAGAAAAGTTCAAAGCTTTACGTATTGCACAAAAAAGAAACTGGTTACACAGATAATTGGGGTATCAACTCCATCAGGAATGGATAATATTAAGACCTCACAGGCAGCTTTACCATTTGCAAAAACGTTTTCCTGTCCATTATCTCATTTGGTCCACATAATGGATCTGGAAGCAGTCAGAGCAAGTGTGATTTTTTAATCACCATTTTACAGATGAAAAAACTGTGACCAGGAGGGCTTTAGTAACTTGCCTAAGGTCACAGAGCTAATAAACTGCAGAGCTGTAACTCAGTCCTTGGACTCCAGTTACAGCGGTCATGTCCTCTCCACCACACTGACTCTCAAAGCTCTAAGGAACTGATATGCAAAGCAGAGACAAATTTTAAGCCCATCTTGTCTGAGTCTTAATTGGACCTGTCATTTCTAAGGAGGCAGCATGAAGCCATGAAAAGGGTTTAGAATTAAGGGTCAGGCAAAGATACTTTCCACATCTATATAACTTGGGAATGATGAATTACAGTTTAATGAAGTGTTTTCCAATCTAGCTGATCATTAGACACTCCTGAAGTGATGGCTAAAAATACAGATTTTCATGTTTCCCCAGACAGTAGGATTCAGTAGGTCCAAGGGAGGGACAAAGACCTCTGGATTTATAATAAGCATGCCTGGTGGTTCTTATAAGCAGGCAAATTTGGGAAATAACCACCCACAGGATTTTTGTGTGAATTAAATGGAATAATGTATGTATCAAGCACCCGGCACTGTGCCTGCTACAGAGGAACCCTTCATCAACGTCAGGTTTCCCTTCTTTGCCCCACCTTTATCAGGGCGTGTTCCGTCTTTCCATTTCCTTACATTTGGTTATTAATGGTAAGGAGACAAGCTTCTGTTTCCAATGCATATACAAAATTTCAGAATGTTCTCATAGAATATATGGCCATGGGTAGGTAGGGTAAATGGGATGAAGGGTGGTGGCAGTAAATGGTCACTTAAGAAAGAATCCACTGGGTTTATTGAATTCTCTTCATTTTCTGTGTTAACTGTAATTCACCATCCCCTTTCACCTTTATCCAGGGAGCAGGAGTATCTAGCCCAATGCATTTATTTTACTTGCCTGCTGATTTATAAAACCCACCTTCTGCCTTGAGCCCTGAGTATATTATACTCATATAAACAATAAACCCCATATAATCAGTCTTGTCAACCAAACCACATCCCCTGAGATAAATTCAGCCTCCTCACAGTAGCAAGGGGAACTTTCATTTTGCCAGCGGGTTCAGCTTGTGCGTTGGCCCAACTCTCAGAATAAACACCCACATAAATCCACCTGGCCTCCCATCTTATCAGTGTGGCTGCCCAACCACGTTTTTTAGAAACCCGATGGCAGACTCTGCCCGGAAAACAAATGGCCGCTTCATGGCCAGAGTTTTCAGGAGTCTTCTTCCTCAGTTGGGGCTCTGCAAAAAAAGGTGGTCCCTACCTAGAGAACAGGGACCACGTCTTATTTCTATCTGTCCCCAGGATCGAATGCAGTACCTGGCATTAGGGGAAAACATGGTATGTTGCTGAATTTACAGACCATAGAGCTTGGAGATTTATGGTCAGATTTTTTGCTAAGACAAAAATCAAAGCAATCCTGCATTTCTCCCTTCACCCCAAACAGCCACAAATCAGAAAATCAAATACCCCATGTTCCCACGTCTAAGTGAAGCTTAATAATACGTACCCATGGACCTAGAGTATGGACTTGTAGACACTGGAGACGCAGAAGGGTGGCAGGGGGAGGGATGAGAAATTACCTGATGGCTACAATGTATGTTATTTGGGTGATGGTTACACTAAAAGCCCACACTTCACTACTACACAATATAGCCATGTGACAAAACTGCAATTGTACCCCTTACATTTGTATAAAAAGATAAATAGCCACGACTTATTTTTCTCTCACCTTAAACCAGTGGTCTCGATCGAGGACCATATTGCCTTCCAGGGGACATTTGGCAATGTCTAGGGACAGTTTGGGTTGTCATGACTGGGAGTGCTACTGGCATCTCTAGTGGGTAGAGGCCAGGGATACTATTAGACATCCTACAATGTACAAGGTAGCCCCCACAACAAAGAATTATCCAGCCCAATATGTGAACAGTGCCAAGGTTGAGAAGCCATGCCTTACATCAACCAATGCCATGCGTGGCTAAAATTGGTTCCCCTCTAATTTTCCCACCTGCTATTCTGATGCCAACAGCAGCACTGATGGCATCAGAAAATCAGTTCATGTTCATTGAAGCAAAGAGAGAAGGAAACTCATTTACAGGGCACCCCTAAGGGCCCCAATATTGTGCTAAGCCTGCCCCACAGATTATCTCAATCAATACTTAAAACAATCTATTACCATACCCATTTTGCAGATCAGAAAACAAGAAAATGTAAAATAACTTGTCCAGGTTTCCCAGCTAGGAAAAGACAAAGCTGAAATCGTACCCAGCTCTTTCTGATTGCAAAGCTAGCCATCTAACCACTGTGCAGATTAAGGCTGGAAGACTGGTTGTGAATAAATAACTGTCATTGACCTTCACCCATCATGCAAATCTTATCTTTCATAGGCACTATAAATATCCCCTACAATATAGATTCTCTTTGGATTTGTACTCTACCCTGGCATTCTGGCTTTCTGGGAATGTCGGGGGGAAATGGAAGTCTTTTGTTCTCACTGCCAAGCAATAGCATCAATCTGCCCTCTTGCTTGGTCTCCATTCATCACTATCCAAGTGGGTTCCATTCCCTTCCTCCAAGTCTTTTAATTTCTCAACCTGTGATCATTCCACACCACAGAAGAGTCCTCAGACTGAGCGCGTTATTGAGGGTGCTGTTGGCGTTCAGGGGAGGACCTGTGACCTTGCCCAGAACTATAGTCTTCTGCATCCCACTGTAAATCCTTTAGCATTCTTGACTCCTGGGGAGTAAATATCAGGAGATGTCCCTTAATTATTATGACAACCCAAAACAGATGTTTCCAAACACTCCCTGGGGAACGGGGTGTGGGGGTGTCACTCCCCAACTTTGAGAACCACTGGGTTCCAAATGCTCACCCAGAAATCCACTGTTACACCTTGCCTTCGCTATTGCTCACGGATACACACGTAGTCCACCATACATTTGCCCAATTGGTTTAATCTTCCCAGAGCTGGGAACCAGAGTTTCTTTGTGTCAGAGCATTTCTCTTTCCCATTCAGAAGTAAGCTGGCAGTCTGGACAGCAACCTGGCTTAAGGCTTTCGACACTGAGATCTGCAGTCATGCCACCTGCTTTCCTTATTTCCAAGCCTACGCATTTACTAGATTTCCTTCCTAGCCCCCCCACAACGGCTGCCACTCAGATCCTACTCACTGGCCAAGCTACTCATATACTCTTCCTCCATGAAGTCTCCCCTGATGAATACAGCTGGAAATGATCTTTCCCTCTCTCTTGAAATCCCCTATTACTTTATACCAGGGATAGACAATTTTTTTTCCTGTGAAGGGCCAGATAGTAAACATGTTAGGCTTTGTGGGCCATATGGTCTCAGTTGCAACTACTCAACTCTGCCTTTGTAGTGGGAAAGCAGTCATAGACAATATGCAAACAAATAGGGGTGACTGTTCCAATGAAACTTTACAGATGCTGAAATTTGAATTTTATATAATAATTTTCAGTTGTCATGAAACAGCCTTCTTCAATTGTTTTGGTTTGAGTTTTTTCCCAACCATTTAAAAATGTATAACCATCCTTAGTTAGTTCATGGGCCATACAAAAGTAGGATATGGCCTGCAGGCTGTTTGCTGAATCTGCTGTATGGCATCTCCTTTTTATTGTGTTATCACACTCTAGCCCCTCAGGCCAGGAACACAGGCTTCACCTCTGTGCTCTTAGAAGTACAGAGTCTCCATTCGGGAGGCTGAGGCAGGAGAATCGCTTCAACCCAGGAGGCGGAGGTTGCAGTGAGCCGAGATTGTGCCACTGCACTCCAGCCTGGTGACAAAGGAAGACTCTGTCTTTAAAAAAAAAAAAAAGAGGCCAGGCGCAGTGGCTCACACCTGTAATCCCAGCACTTTGGGAGGCTGAGACGGGCGGATCACGAGGTCAGGAGATCGAGACCATCCTGGCTAACACGGTGAAACCCCGTCTCTACTAAAAATACAAAAAGAAATTAGTCGGGCATGGTGGTGGGCACTTGTAGTCCCAGCTACTAGGGAGGCTGAGGCAGGAGAATGGCGTGAACCCAGGAGGCGGAGCTTGCAGTGAGCAGAGATCGCGCCACTGCACTCCAGCCTGGGCGGCAGAGCGAGACTCCATCCCAAAAAAAAAAAAAAGAAAAACAGAGTCTCAGACCCTGCCCCAGACATAATGAATCAGAATCTGCATTTTAACAAGATTGCCAAAGGATTCATATGCACAGTACAGTCTGACATATGATGCTGTGGTTTACTGCACACTTGTTTGTGTCCATGTCCCCCACCTCCACCAGTAAATGATAAACTCTTTGAGGGTGGAGAATGACTGTAACATACAAATAAGAAATACAATTGATTTGGAACATGAAGGAATGGATGAATGGAGAAAGCTTAAGTCTACAGGCAATCCTTGTCCTTCTTTCCCTTCATTCTGTTGTTAGTCTCTCCCAAAGCTTAGTTTCCTATTTGCTGGCTAATCCATTAGGGAAAGAGAGGGCTTACTGTACCTAAGACTTTCTTTGCTAATTAAGATAAAGAGAGAGACAGAAACTTGGAGGAAACTTCAGATCATCACAAATTGTTTAATGGAGAAAAACTGCCAATTTTATGCTCCTGGATCTGTCTCTCAGGAGAACTTGCCTGCATCCTTCTCCTTCACATTTTTCTCTTGACTGCATTAAACCATTCCTATGGCCCTGTCTTAGATGTTCACCTGTCTTAGAAGCAACTGAGTTATTAATAACTTTCATAGTTCCTGATTTTTACCTGAAATCCCTGAACCAGCAAGGCCAAGTTAATGACCACATACACATGCTGGAGGGCTGCATATTCGTCATCTGAGTTCCCCACATGGACCGAGGGATTTTCAGTTATAGCCAGAAGCAACAGAAGTAAAATATTTTTTAAACGGCTTTGCTTTTCGGCATAAGTAAATCAGTTATTCAGGCTGAGCCTTTCATCCTTTATTGTTCTATAAACATATATACATATATATTTTTAATTAGTTTAATTTTAATAGTATAAAAGTAACCATTTTAAAGTGAACAATTTAATGGCACTTAGCACAGTCATAATGTTATGCATTTATGCATAACATTATCTAGTTCCAAAACACTTTCACCATTCCAAAAGGAAACCCCATTATCTATTAAAGTCACTCCCATTTCTCCCTTCCCCCAGCTTCTGGCAACCTGTCTCTATGGATTTACCTGTTCTAGATTTTACGTCTTATTATACAATATGTGAGTTTTTGGTCTGCTTTCTTTCACATAGCATGTTTCCAAGGTTCATCCACATTGTAGCATTGTAATTTCTTCCTTTTCATGGCAGGATAATATTCCATTTTGTGGGTATACCACAAATTGTCCATTCATTCATTGATGGACATTTGGGTTGTTTCTACCTTTTGGTATTGTGAATAGTGCTGCTGTGAACATGGGTGTACAGTTTTCAGTTTGGGTACCTATTTTCAATTGGCAGCCAGTGGGGGGGTGTACACCTAGGAGTGGCATTACTGGGTTATATGGTAATTGTATGTTTAACTTTTTGAGGTACCAAATTGTTTTGAGCACTTAACCTGTACCAAGCACTGAGTTGAAGAGTTCACAAAATAGTTCACTTGGATGACAAACATCTAGAGCCAAGAGGAGACAGAGGGCCAAAGTAGTTCAAAAAGTCTTTAGGAATTTATGACAGTTCTCTCTCTCTCTCTCTACTCCACCCTGTCTCCCTCTTTCTATGTACATATTTGGTTTTTTTTAAAATTATCAGCAATGATTAATAACAGCAATAACCACTTCTATTAGTTCATTCTCGCATTGCTATAAATAAATGCCTGAGACTGGGTACATTATAAGAAAAGAGGTTTCATTGGCTCATGGTTCTGCAGGCTGTACAGGAAGCATGGCAGCATCTGCTTCTGGGGGGGCCTCAGGAAACTTACAATGATGGCAGGAGCAGGTGTCTTCATATGGCTGGAGCAGGAGGAAGAGCACAAAGGAGAAGGTACTACACACTTAAACAACTGCATCTCATGATAACTCACTATCACAAGAACAGCCCCCAGTGGATGGTGCTAAACCATTCATGAGAACTCCACCCACATGATCCAGTAACCTCTCACCAGGCCTCACCTCCAATGTTGAGTATTACAATCGAATATGAGATTTGGGTGGGGACACAGACCCAAACCATATCACCACCATTTATTGAACAAATATTATTCCACATAGTAGATATTATTAACCCATTTTGCAGGCTCAAGTAGCAGAATCAGAATTCGAACCCCGATCTGTTTGACAACAAAATGTATGCTCTACTACATTACCACTTCCTGACAGCAGAAAAAGGAAAGGCTTAAAACAAACACCAGATATCAATTCGAGGCTGCTCTCTGCTGTCAGGAAGCCACAGAGGGCTACTCTGTGGCCATGGACTCACTCTGTGGTAGACCCATCATCACATTTGCAGGCTGGCCTGGGTGTTAAAGAAGAGCACAGTCTCGGGATTACTAAAACGACCCTGGATTATTTCTGCTGTGACAAGTTAAGAGCCCCTGACATGACATGGAACTGAGGTGACTCTGCCTGGAATGGTAGGGTTTTGCAGTTGTAAGTGAAGTGGGTGCACATAACCTGCTAAAAGTGGGGAGTGTTGCATATGATTCACTGTATTGAAGTTAGAGGAGACGAAAAGCTATCTCTAAAGCAGTATCTGTCACTCACTTTGCAGCCAATAGGGTTTCTGATGTAAGAGCAACAAGGATAACACTGCACCTACATCTATCTCAGAGCTTCTCAGTCTTGAGTAATCATCAGAAACACCTAGAGGGCTTCTTAAAAACAGATTCCTGGGCCTCACCCCCAGAAATGCTGGTGCAGTAGGTCTGGGTGGGGCCCCAGATTCTGCATGTCTAATATGCTCTCAGATGATGCCTGTGCTGATGGTGCCACTCACAGCAGACAATCAGAGTAGGGTAGAGGAGTAAGAGCAAGTGAGCAAGAGGGACAACTGTGACAGATTCCCAAAGATGACTTGAACTACTTTGGCCCTCTGGTCTCCTCCTGGCTCTAGATGTTCACCCTCCAAGTACACTATCTCATGAACTCTTCAACTCAGGGCCTGGCACACATAAGTGCTCAACTTTAAAATACAGGAAAACGATTTGGTGGTTCCTCAAAAAGTTGAACATAAAAGTACAGAGTCTAGCAATGCTGGTCATAGGTATATACCCAAAATAACTGAAAACAGGTACTCAAACTAAAACTTGTACACACATGTTCACAGACTCCACTTAAGTAGCACTAGCCAATCTTATTTGTGCCAAGACTCCCAATAACCAGCCATTGCTGACTTACCATTAATACTTAGGACCTTACAGGCATCACGGTGCTTCATGTCCCTACAAGATACGTGTAGATCCTTCTCAAAAGCAGAGTGTTCCGATGGGAGTGTCTCTCACATGCAAATGTCTTGCATGTGTCAAGTAAGAGAAAATGTTATTAGTTTGGCACAAAAGTAATTGCAGTTCTTGTTCTTAAAACTAATGGCAAAAACCACAAATACTTTTGCACCAACCTAATAGAACCACTGATTCAGAGAATTGGGAGTTGTTGTGTGTGTGTGTGTGTGTGTGTTTTTTTTTTTTTTTGAGACACAGCCTCACTCTTTCGCCCAGGCTGGAGTACAGTGGCGCAATCTCGGCTCACGGCAACCTCCGCCCCCAGGGTTCAAGCAATTCTCCTGCCTCAGCCTCCTGAGTAGCTGGGATTACAGGTGCCTGCCACCACACCTGGCTAATTTTTTTTTGAGATGGAGTCTTACTCTGTCACCCAGGCTGGAGTGCAGTGGCGCGATCTCAGCTCACTGCAACCTCTGCCTCTTGGGTTCAAGTGATTCTCCCCTGAGTAGCTGGGACTACAGGCATCCACCACCACGCCCAGCTAATTTTTGTATTTTTAGTAGAGATGGGGTTTTGCCATATTGGCCAGGCTGGTCTCAAACTCCTGACCTCGGGTCATCCATCTGCCTTGGCCTCCCAAAGTGCTGGGATCATAGGCATAAGCCACCATGCTCGACTGAGAATTGGGAATTTTAAAGGGCACGGATCCCATTCACATTGCTCAGGCCATACAGAATAATGACAATTATGCTAATTACTCCTCCAAACCTCATGGCAGTTTGGGGGACTATGCTTTTCCCTCCTCCAGCTGCCTCCATGGGTAGCATCCTCTGCAAAACTACGCTTTCTTACCTCCTTGCCTCTTCAGAACTTATCTCATACAAAGGAGAGCACAGCCTCCTGGAAACAGTTCTGTTTGTTTAAGGCAACTGGGGGCAACAGGCTGTGTGTTGAAGATGAAATGGGAGCCATGTTAATTTCGTGTTAATGACAACAGAGCAATTTTCTTACAGGAAATAACTAGTTACCTTAATCATTTTAAGTAGTTATTAGCAGCAGCCTAAAAAGGATGGCTATGCTTATCACAATACACGCACAAAGGAAATGAAGACATGAGTAACAATACCTTAAACAGACTTCTGGCATCTTCCTTCTGGGTGGTATTAAATGGTATTAATCTTTTTAACTGACTTCAATCCTGAGTCCACAGCCATGTGATAAAATGTTAAGTGAACTGCTGGAAATAGAGGTGGTCCCCCCAGATTTATTGTGCCAATTTACCAGCAGCGGAAGAGCACACCACTGCTGTGAGAAAAGCCATAGAAAAGAAAGAATGACAGGTAGATGTATGGATTAATTAGTATAATGCAGATAATAGCATCTTTTCCAATATTAATACTTCTTCAGAGGATGTTCTATATATATCTCTGGGAAAGAAAAACGCTAGAATATATTGTTTGCTATTTCATCCCATCCCCCTCACAAGATAGCAATCAGAGTTAAGAAATGCATAAAACTCAGACGACTTTATCCAGACCACAGCCACACAATGAAAAAGAAAAAGTAACCACACAAGAAGGATAAAGTGCTTGTTCAAGGGTTTTACAGTTAAGACATGTCAAGCAATTTTTTTCCTAAGTAAGAGGACTATTTTTCTTCCCTGCAATGGTTGCGCTTGTGAAAGAAATCAGCTGGATCAATTCAGAAAAATCGTCTATATCAACAAAGTATATTTAGCGCTTATGATGTGTCAGGAGCTGTGCTCAGTCCTGGGGAAATAACTTCTATAAACCACTGTCTGGCCCTCAAGCAGCTCTCATTTTACCTGGGAGATGCGCTGTACACAAATCATTGCAATATGGAGCAGTAGAGGCCTTAATAGAGGTATGTTGTGGGCACGATGGTAGCAGAGAGGCATGCATGAGCATCTCTACCTGGAGGGTGAAGCCTGAGCAGGGTTTTGAAGGATGAGTAAGAGTTTTCCAGATGAACCTGGGGGGAAGGACATTCTAGGAGGAGGGGAAGGTGTGTTTACAGATACAGATGTGCAAACAGCCAGGTCCATGCAGTGGCTTGGCATGGCCGGCTTATGTGGGCTGGGCAGGGAGGTGAATGGTGAAGCTGGAGGTCATGGTGGGCCTTTCAGGCTGGATAAAAGAGCCTAGACATTTCCCAGAGGAAACTAAGGTGCCACTGAAGGATTTCCTTTGCAGGGAAGTGAAATGTTTAGACCTAGAGCCATCACAATGGCTATAGAGAGACATAAGGTTGGAAGCAGCAAGACCAGTTAGGAAGTGATGCAATAATAAGGTGAGATTACTTGAGGCCCTGATCTGAAGCAGTAGCACTGGGCATAAAGAGGACAGCAATAGTTGCAAGAACCATGAAGCGTATTACAAAAATTCACAGAACTTCATGACTAATGAGCTCTCATGAATAAGGAAGACAAAAGAGTCTCCGTAGGCACCCAAGTCTATAAATGTAGCACTGGGAGGATGATGGCCATGTTAGAGGGGACGAAGGAAGAGGAGGAGGAGATTTGGAGTGCAGTTCAGGGTGGCAGGATAATGAGCTTGACTTGGAATAGGCTATTTGAGGTACAGAATTCCCACTGAGTGCTCATAAGTCCTCCTTGCATAGACACAATGATTCACTACAACCAGCTGAGGTAGCTGCGTGAATTGCCTGGGGCCATCCCTTGTCTCTACCATCTGGGACATCAAGGTTCCTGCTTACCAAATGCCAAAGGAGAATGAACACAAGAGAGGATCCAGGGCTGGCTGGGGCTAGGGGGTTCATTTTCTCATCACTGCTCAACCCAGCTCTGAATTCATGGACCAAGAAAGCAAAGAATGGCCCTTTCCTGAAACCATCCAGTGTGATAGGCATTAAGGCCACAAGACTGTTCAACTCAGAAAGACCAACAAGAGAGGTGTGTGTTTTGTCTCAGCCAAGACAGAGTCAAGAAAATCCGTTTCTTGGGCATGCCTTGGAATAAACTAAGTTGGTGGAGTTCTTCCAAGTCTCCCCTCCTGCAAAGCCACTGGAACTCCCTCCCCACTAGAAAGCAGCCAGAGCTCAGGGAACTCATTTTAACGATTCCGGGAGAAGACTGGGACTGGCAGGGTGAGGGATCTGGGCTGGTAGAATTCATTTATGTTCAATTCAGCTCCCCTGGGCAAATAGCCCTGGCATGGGAATCAAGAAATGAGCTTTTTCTGAATTTCTGAAGCCCTTTCTGAGACACTGGAGAGGACTCTGAAAATAATGCAGGCTATCTGGAGTTCACTTTCATTCTGGCTTCTGGTTAAGAGCCAGGATCTGATATTGGGCTCCTGGGGTCCAAATTCCAGCTCTTCAACTTATTAGAAAAGTGAGATATTGTGTAAACTACTTAACCTCTAAGTTTTGGTCCACTGGCCCCCACCACTCTGCAAAATAGGGGTGATGAAAATGTTATTACCTAACCCCATAGGGGATTCATTGGGAGGCTCAAATAAGATAATGCTTATAAAACACCAAGTACAATGCCTTGGTGTTGTACCCAATAAATGTTAGCTGCATTACTGTACTCACTTAGGGCAACTGATCCCAACCCAGGTGTTAGTTACTCGTTTGCAAAACAGTGACTAAAACCATGGGCTGCTAGGGAACTTTATAGCACTGGCATGCTGTGATCCTGTACACACTGGGCATTGAGCCATCATTGTGGTCGTGGCAGCAGCAGTAGTACTGTTTGTGTGTGACAATCTGTGTGTATTTTGGGGAAGAGGTAATAAGAAATGTGGGAATATGGGTAACTTAAGATTCTTGAGTGCCTATTGCATGTCTGGTGGATACTAGGTGTTTTACATGCACTAACTTATGTAATTCTTACAACAACTAGGGAAGTAAACAGTATTATCTCTACCCTAAAGATGAAGTTCAGACAGGTTAACTCAATGCCCTAAGTCACAGTTATGAAGTGGCAAGGCTAGGGTTAGATTTCTAACTCTTCTTACTACTTACAGGCTATGGAGGAACTTCTACAAGCACAGAAGCTATCATTGAAAGCACAATCAAGTCCATATTTTAATGTTACAAGATTTCAAAAGGAGGAAGACAGCAAATTCATAAAGGAAAATCCAGAAGGCCAGCATGGAGGAGATAGCAATTTAGGAGGGGCATTCCACTAACAGAAATTACAGCCAAAACAATGGCCATTCCTGGTAGAGACAAACTGCATGGATGAAGACCCAAATGTGGCCAGGCACGGTGGCTCACGCCTGTAATCCCAGCACTTTAGGAGGCCGAGGCGGGCGGATCACGAGGTCAGGAGATCGAGACCATCCTGGCTAACACGGTGAAACCACGTCTCTACTAAAAATACAAAAAATTAGCCAGGCGTGGTGGCAGGCGCCTATAGTCACAGCTACTCAGAAGGCTGAGGCAGGAGAATGGCGTGAACTCAGGAGGTGGAGCTTGCAGTGAGCCAAGATCACACCACTGCACTCCAGCCTGGGCAACAGAGCGAGACTCCGTCTCAAAAAAAAAAAAAAAAACACGACCCAAATGTGTGAAACTGTGAGTCATGTTCAGGGGGCATCAAAGAGCCCCTTCAACAGTAGGTGTATGTTGTAAAGGAGGAGGTGAGAGAAGGCTGGAAAAGTCAGGATTGGACTATGGAGAACCCTGAGGGACAGCTCAGGGCAGGGAGCCTTGAAGGTGGGAAGGAAATAGCATTAGCAGCTGGGACGAGCCAAAGGCCAGCCCCCAATCAGAACCTGCAGGAAAGGGTTAGTGCTGTGCCTGGGGTAGTTCCTACCTAGAAGACAGAACCTGAGACTTAACAGCTGACAGATACACCAAGCCAGCTGTGCCTATTTCTCCACAGCTGACATGAAGTAAAACACTCACTACAGGAGTGCAAGGGGACTTCATTCCACAGGGGTCCATTTATTTAGCCACCCCCTAAGTCTGATTGACAATCCCAAGTCCCAGAGCACTTCCATCTATTAGAGGCCAGATAACTTAGTGCTTAACATTTTGTTTTTGGCATCGGACACAAGCTCTTGTTCTATTAAAAACTGTGTAACCTGGATACATTACTTAGCATCTCTAAGCCTCAGTTTCCTTAACTCTAAATTGGAGGTGATAAGGTTCTCATACGTGGAATTTTTGCGAGGATTAAATGAGATAATGCATCAGAACAGGCTAACACAGCCCTGGTTTACATTATAGCCCAATAATGTTCACTAGAATTCACTAGTGGTGGTGTTACTCATTGTGGATATAAGAGAGAAGCACCTGGAAACTTGGGGAAGTATGGATGCTACAGATAAATCCAGAGAAAGAGCTGGAATGGAGCTCAGGGATCACTGAACTCCTCAGCCAGGGCCCAACAAGAGAAGATTAATGAGTTGGTGTCCCAGAGATCCCAGGGGAAAAAAAAAAAAAGGAATGCGGACCCAATCAATCAGGGAAGCTCCCCACAATCCTTGGTGAGAAAGCCCACAAACCAGGTCTAACATGTGGCTCTGCCTTTTACTGACTGAGTGAATTCAAGCAAGTTATTTCACCTCCCCCACTTCGGTTTCCCCATCTGGTAAATGGGGACAGTAATCCCTGCCTGTACACCTGTTGTGAGAACTGAATGAGATGACCTCTGTAGGGCATTGAGGACCCTGCTGGCACATGGGAAACTCTCCTTAAATGGTATCTACTATAATTCTTTTAAATTGAAGGTCAGGCAAGATAGGATGGGCAGATAAGAGTAGGGAGGTGTATCAGTCCATTTTCATGCTGCTGAGACTGAGTAATTTATAAAGGAAAGAGGTTTAATTGACTCACAGTTCCACGTGGCTAGGGGAGCCTCACAATCATGGTGGAAGATGAAAGAAGAGCAAAGGGAACATCTTACATGGCAGCCTTACATGGCATCTTACATGGCAAAGAGATAATGAGAACCAAGTGAAAGGGGTTTCCCCTGATAAAACCATCAGAACTCATGAGACTTATTCACTACCATGGGAACAGTACAGGGGAAACCACCCCGTGATTCAATTATCTCCCACCAGGTTCCTCCCACATGTGGGAATTATGGGAGCTAAAATTCAAGATAAGATTTGAGTGGGGACACAGCCAAACCATATTGTGTCCGAAATTGGCGGGTTCTTGGTCTTGCTGACTTCAAGAATGAAGCCACGGACCCTCGCGGTGAGTGTTACAGTTTTTAAAGATGGTGTGTCTGGAGTGTCTTCCTTCTGGTGGGTTCGCGGTCTCGCTGGCTTCAGGAGTGAAGCTGCAGACCTTTGCAGTGAGTGTTACAGTTTTTAAAGGTGGTGCATCTGGAGTTGTTCATCCCTCCTGGTGGGTTCATGGTCTCGCTGGCTTCAGGAGTGAAGCTGCAGACCTTCATGGTGAGTGTTACAGCTCATAAAGGCGGCATGGACCCAAAGAGTGAGCAGCAGCAAGATTTAGTGCGAAGAGCGAAAGAACAAAGCTTCCACAGTGTGGAAGGGGACCCCAGCAGGTTGCCACTGCTGGCTGGGGCAGCCTGCTTTTATTCCCTTATCTGACCCCACCCACATCCTGCTGATTGGTCCATTTTGACAGAGTGCTGATTGGTGCATTTACAATCCTTTAGTTGGACACAAAAGTTCTCCAAGTCCCCACTAGGTTAGCTAGACACTAAGCACTGATTGGTGCATCCACAAACCCCAAGCTAGATACAGAGTGCTGATTGGTACATATACAATCCTCCAGCTAGACATAAAAGTTCTCCAAGTCCCCACCTGACTCAGGAGCCCAGCTGGCTTTGCCTAGTGGATCCCACACTAGGCTGTGTGCAGAGCTGCCCTCCGGTCCCGCGCCTGCACTCCTCAGCCCTTGGGCAGTTGATGGGACCGGGCACCACAGGGCCACGCGGGAGCCCACGGCAGGGGCGGGGAGGGGGGGATCTCGGGCATGGTGGGCTGCAGGTCCTGAGCTCTGCCCCACAGGGAAGTGGCTGAGGCCCAGCAAGAATTGGAGCTCGGCGCAGGCAGGCCAGCAGTGCTGGGGGACCCGGCGCCCCCTCCGCAGCTGCTGGCCCGGATGCTAAGCCCCTCACTGCCCAGGGCCTGTGACGCAGGCCGGCCGCTCCGAGTGTGGGCCCACTGAGCCCGTGCCCACCCGGAACTCGCGCTGGCCCACGAGCGCCGGCACAGCCCCGGTTCCCACCTGCGCCTCTCTCTCCACCCCTCCCCGCAAGCAGAGGGAGCCGGCTCTGGCATCGGCCAGCCCAGAGAGGGGCTCCCACAGTGCAGCTGCGGGCTGAAGGGCTCCTCAAGCATGGCCAGAGTGGTTGCAGAGGCCGAGGAGGCCCCCAGAGCGAGCAAGGGTTGCTAGCACATTGTCACCTCTCAATATCAGGACGATACACCAAACAAAAGCAGCAGCTTGACCAAGTCTACAGATCGAAATTAGACTGTGTTTCGGAATCAGAGACCTGTGTTTGGGATTTAAGTCTAGATCTGTTGATAAACAACTGAGTGACTTTGGATCCTCAGCTCCTCCTGTCTGAAAGACAGTTTCAAAGCATCCTGGCCTAACTCACAGAAGGGCTATTGTTTGGGTTCAGAAAGGAAGTGGGCAGGAAGATGCATTGTAATTTATAAAGCTCTGCCTGCAAGAGCTGGGTTTCTCTCACTCTCTGGACTGAGAAATGCTTGAGGCTAAGACTGAGTCTCTTCTTGAAATTGCCCCTCCCTGGTACAGTAGCTGGCATGGCATGCATGCCACCGCTCTGTGGATGGGAACCACACTGTACCCACTCACCCTTGGGAATGCCTTAGACTCTGACTACCCAAGGGATGAAGACCTTCCCCTCTAGCTGACCCAGTTCTACTGGAAACAACCTTTGCCCTGGCAAAAGACAGAGGCCCCAGAGGGAGCCATGGTATTTGGGGGTAGACCCTTTGCTGAATGGTTGGGCCTGGGTTACAAGGATAGGGAGGAAAGAATGAAAAATGGAATCTGCCCCAGAGAGATTGGGACCAGTGGTTTCCAAGTAAAGCCACAGTGCTCTCACATACACACAGATACACTTGGAATGGATATTGAAGTCTTAATATAGACTGCCCACATGCCTGTTCCCAAGTGCTGTCAGCAAAATGCTGTCTCTGTTTCCCTCCCAGAACATATTTTGGAAGCTTAGGACAAGGGCACCATCTGGACTTCCCTGCAGTACAGTGAGAGTAATTTGGCTTTCCCTCCTTCTGTCTCCTTTCCCCACTGTCACCCCCAACTCACCTTTCAGTCACAGGACCAAAGGTCCTTCTGTAAAACAAAATCCACTAGGAGAGAAAAGAAGCAGCTGCATCCTGCACAGAAGTGACATTGAATGACTACACAGGGTGCAGCAGGAAGGATGTTCTAACCCAAGGTCTTTTTTTTTTTTTTTTTTGCTTGCTCAGCAGAAATGTGTAGCACAAGAACCTATCAATCATTCTTCCAATTTACAGATAAGGAAACTGACTTTTCCAATTTACAGATAAGGAAACTGACTTTCCTAGCCACAGCCCTCCATCTGGGCAGTACACACACATATATACCACAAGGGCTGTTTTAAAATGGGTAGGAGGTATTTGGGATTGACATCATGATGGAAGTACTGCAAGCAATTAGTGGGAGTGGTGCAAAGGTTCTAAAGGCCCTGCAAGCAAGGGGCAATCACACACAATGAAGACTTGCTCAGACCCCACTGTCCATTGACCTCTAGCAACACTGTCTGGGGAGCAGGGGGAGAGCTGGATTCTGAGATTTAACTTGGCCCAAAAGCCCTTCCATCAGAAGTCACAATTCCTTCTTCAATGTGGTGCGTTCCTGTGGCTCCCTCCCTCCTGTGTGGCATGTAAGAGCCCGTAAAACAGATCTCATTGTCCTCTGGCATTTGGCTTCATTTCAAATTGCAGCAATGGGCTGGAATCAATATGACTGTCCCTGGATTGCTCAAATTAGTTCCTGAATCATTGCTTTTATACTTTTCCACATAAATGTGGGTACTTTCTTGGTATTTGGTTTTTCTTGCCATTTATTTTCCAATAATTGGATGAAATGTGTCTTGTTTCTTGGAATAAGCTAATACTTTCCCGTGCTCACCAAAAGTTGTTTTGTGCTCATTACTCGTCTTTTATAATCTTCTTGGATGCTTTTCCGATTTTTCAGAAGCCTGTGTTGGGATCTCCTATTCCCTGCAATCTGAATTGATACATCATTTTCTTATTTGCTTTTTTATTAAAAAAAAATCACTAAATAATTTGTGGTGCCTTGTATAGTTAAAATATTAATACTCAGACAGATATTCAAATTACTTTTAACTTGTCAAGTACTGGCACATGACAGAGGTTATTAAATTTGGGTGATTTGATTCCAGGGTTAGGAATACCTGGCTCACCAAGAACCTAGGCAGGCTCTGGAAGGGCAAGAATAGGGGAAAGTTGGCAGGCAGTTGGTAATGTGATTTCTGGAAGAATCAGACACCACATTGAGAAAAGGCGCTATAGTAAAGGGTCACTTCCCTCTAGAGTTTTCAATTGAGTGTCAGAAACAAACCTGCTGTCATCAACATTCCCTACCCCTGCACATACAACCCCCTTCCCCATCTTCAAACTTTGGATGACTTTCCACTGTTCTGAGGATAAAGACAATATTCTTACCAGGGTCTCCAAGACTGAATGTGGTCTGTCCTTACCTTTTTCTCCTGGGTCAGCCTACCTCATTCCCCTTCCCTTCTGGGCTCCAGCCTCTTCCTCTTACACGTGGTCTTCCATGGTGCTACAGGACACTTGCATATGTGCCTCCTACTGGCTCTAAGGTCTTCCCTCTTTTCATCTCCTCATGCCCAGCACAGTGCTTGGCACATGGGAAACACATACGGGTTTGTTGGAAGAATCAATGAGTGAAGGTTTGAGATATTTTGTTTTGTTTGGATTTGGTGTGATTTGACCTAAGCACGATCAAATGAAGAAACCAGAAGTCACAAAGTGGCTGCCAGGAGACCCTGGGACTAAGCTGCACATTCATTTTGGCCGTGGTCTTTGCCTAGCCTTCTTCTCTGTTGAGACAAGCAGCCTGGTCCCGTAGTCATCCATTTGCAACCCCAGGCATAAATATGCTGCCTACTGAAACTTTGGTTTAAATATTTGGTTTCAATTCTACATACAGTTGCATACCACCCAACATTTCCTTCAATGACAGGCTGCCTATGTGACAGTGGTCCCCTAAGACTACAATATCGTATTTTGATTGAGCCTTTTCTACGTTTAGATACACAAATACTTACCGCTGTGTACAATACAATTGCCTACGGTATTCAGTACGGTAACATGCTGTGCAGGTTTGTAGCCTAGGAGCAATAGGCTATACCATATACCATCTAGGTTTATATAAGTACACTCTATGATGTTCACACAAAGACAAAATCACCTAATAACACATTTCTCAGAATGCACCCTGGTTTTTAAGCAACATGTGACTATAACTTAATTGACTTTGATGGAAACTCAAGAGGCAACATCCTATATTTCCCATCAGTGTTTTAGAAGAATGACAAAACCCTGTCCTGAAAATCTCCATGTTTTCCTGATAAAGACCCTGAGGTCTAAAAGGGGGCAGTGACTCACCGAGCACACCTACCTACTGAGCGGCAGAGCTGTCATTCAAACTCAGCCCCTTTGACTCCCAGCCCTGTGCTCTTTCTAATATTCATCCCCCACAGTCAATCCACTGCGGGTTTAATGGCTTTGGAATAAACCAGTGTGTGTTTCTGCTTATTAAGTATCATACTTTATGCAATTAATGTGTACAAAACCAAGCCTAGTTTTGTGAACAGTTTATCCAAATTGCTGTGCAGCTTCATTTATGAGAGGAGAGAAAACCCTCCTCTCTTATCTAATAGATGTTATGTGTCTATTTTCCATGAATATATCAGTTAGGACAGTAGCCACCTAAAGTGACTCTTCTGAATTAACCCTGAGTGAATAAGAGGGCTTTGGCAAGCAGTGTGTGAGGATTCAGTCTTTCCTTCCTCCGGGATGGGGACTAACTGTGAAGTGAGCTAGAAAAGTCTTCTCCGTCAACCCCTTGGTGTGCATCTACTGCAGGTACTGAAAGTCATTGCCCCTGGATATTTGACAAATCACATTCCTCTTCAATTTAGTTATATCTATACCAGTGAAGCTATAAACCTTTATGAATAACTATAAGAGGATAAAACCTCGCATTGTGGTCTCCTGAAATATCATTCAGTCACATTGCCCTCTGGACACCACATTGCTGAAGCTTTCAGAGCCTTTCTCAGCATCACAGAGACATGCTTTGGCCTAAATTGTCTCATGATCATCTAGAAGCTGTCTTCCTTGTTCACTCCAGAGCTCAGACCTCAGGTAAAAGACATCCCAGGCATCAGGTTGAAGCATTAGATTCTATTTTTTTTTTTTTTTGTATAGTTCATCCATTTAAGTGAGAAGTAATTCCACTAAAATGGATGTTAATTTGGTTAGCTCTATCTAAATATAGGTACTCCATATTGAGATGTTCATGTCCCTTTTTTTCTACTTCATTCAATTGATGTGCTAGATCACATTGGAAGATTTCTCCAGCATTGATTTACCCTTAACTCCTGATATGAGCCCTACTTCATTGTAATAAATTATTTTTAATGCTGTTTTCCACTAGCTAGTATTAATTTTGGCTTTTTGCATATATGATCGTAAAAGACACTGGCCTATTTTCCCCTCAAATATCTGCTGGAATATACTTGTAAACCCATCTAGACCAACGCTTTTTTGTGGGTAGGAGATGACCAAAAATAATTCTTGCCTTAACTCAAATGAACTACATAACATTAAATCTCTACAATAATTAAAACAAAGCAAGCCTTTATTAATACTATTTATGTGGGCTCTGGAATGACTTAATATTTAACAAAAATGCCCTACACATACCAGTACAGTGGTTCTCATGGGACAAACTCTTCCACAGAAATAGCAACAATCCTAAAAGAGAAAAGGTATATAGTATGAGACATGTTCAGAGACACGTTCAGTATATCTATTTTCATAATACAAGAATACGAGCTACAGAAAGAAAAGACTGGAAAAATCTTCTTGGTTGTCATCTGACAATAAGATAAAGTAAGCTACAAATGTGAATAATATATGGACTCTCAAGAAATACAGTCCCAAAGTGTGAATGGCCTGACTTTGTTGTTATCTATGGAACTTAACACGTCACTTCATCATTCTAGGGCCTCTCCCTTTATCAGAGCCCCAGCAGCCAGACATTTCTAATAATAATCATTGCAACTCCCACTTAATGAGGGCTTACTTTGTGCCAGGCACTGCATTTGAAGCCTCCTTTATCCCATGTACACCTGAGCTCATTTACATGTTTTGGCTCATTTAATCAGCACGATTATTTGAGTGGTTATGTTGTCATCACAGTTTTGCCTGTGAAGAAATTGAAGTTCAAAGAGACCAAAAGACCCAGGACTTGGAGCCAGAGCCAAACTCTCCTCATCCATGCCCTGTGTTAGGATGAGTTTGAGGTCGTAGGAGCATGGGGAGGAAATAGGCTTAACTAAAATCAGCAGAGGTTTCAAAAGGACCTGCAGACCTCATCTTTAATTCTTGGATGGTGGCAGCCACTGCCTACAAGTCACTTCTGGGAGGATCTAGACGTCGTTGCAGGAGGCTCATCCCACTCTGGCTTTCAGCAGCTTCTTTAATAAGAAGTGGAAGGGATACAGATGCTCTGGGGAAAGGATCATAGAAGAAAAGTTGGCTTCTAGAAACAGCTATTTCAGAATGTTTCAGGGAAAAAAAAAAAAGCATCACGGAACTTCCCTGACTCTTTATGTGTGTTATCTCATCTGTGTATCTTGTTTACTTATACCCTGCCAAGTTCCTGAAAGACTGTCTCATTGATTATCTTGTTTCACTCTCATGACAATTCTTAGATAGATGCATCCCTATATTACGGATAAAAAAATAATCAGAGGGGATAAGTAGCCCCATGTTACTTGGACAGAAGAGGTATCTGACTAGGCTCAAGGTCTTGCATTTTCCAGCATGATCCTGCACCCAAATATATCACTCTACATTTGTGCAAACTCCCATACAACTTGATGGAAAACATGCTTTAAAATCCAAGTTTTGTTATCTTTTGGGGGAAAATAATTACATTTCATGCTGGTTTTCTATGTTGGTGTGATAGCCAGACCACATTTGGGGATCTTCTGTCAATGAAACTATGGAAAATTCTTTTTATTTTTAGCCATAATTGCATTCCATAGCCTACAATGCAGAAAATCTCATCACCGGACAGGCCCATGATAATTACCAAACCATAGGGTGAGAATGTGGTGGTTGGTAAACATCAAACTGTGTTCTTCTCTGCAGGCTGTGTGTGCTCTTATGCATAAAGACAAACTTGTTAATGACTTTCTATAAATAAGTTCTAGCTTATAATTGTTCCAGCAACAGCTGCTGAAATGTGATCTCCCCTCAAATACAGAACACCTTTCCTTTTCTCTTTACTTTCTTGTAGAAAGAAATTATTTGCATACGCTAAAGTGAAATGAATAGTCACTGTCACTTTTTGTCTGTGTGACCTCAGAAGAGGTGCTTAACCTCTCTGTGCCTTAATGTCTTCGCTTCACCTATTTTAGGAACAAACGTGGCAATATGGGTGAGCTCTTTTAGGCTATGGAATATACAGCATTCATCTCTGGACTTCTGGGATCTGGCATAGGGTGGGCATTTGGGACCTATACGTTGGCTAGAATTCAGCTCATTTGAGTTTAATATGCCTTGAAAAGTTTAAAGGACTGTATAAAGGTGACAATAGTAATCATCATCATTTAAAGGAAAGGGAGAGCTTAATGCTTAGGTTCTCTCAACGTGTATTTTCCTCCTATCTGTATAGAACATTTACCGGAAAATATATGCCTGGAAGTTCTTTATTCATCTCCCAAATTTAAACTAGCAGGGGTCAGAAAAGTACAGTCACAGACCAAATCTAGCCTATGCTGTGTTTCTGTAGCTTTACTGGAACCCAGCCACGCCCATTCTTTTATATTTTGTCCATGACTGCTTTCATATTAAAAGCAGAATTGAGTAGTTGTGACAGGTACTATATAGTCGGCACAGGTAAAAATATTTACTATCTGAATCTTTACAGGAAAAAGTCTGCTGACCTTTGAATTACAGCATGAGGCATTCAGAATGCATTTCTCTTTAAAAGTTCTCACTTCATTCAGTGTCTGGAACACAGTGGGTGCTCCCCAACAGGTGACACCTTCCTCAAGTTTCCTTGGGAGAACAGACTCAATGTCGGATCCACAAAGGAGAACAGCACATACCTAACCCCTATTTCTACAGAAGCTGAAGGCTGTATTATCTATTGCTTGTATAATAAATATTGCATAACAACAACAATAGTAGCTTATCATGGAATGCTTACTGCATGGCCGGGCCTTGGCCTAAGTGCTTTTTTATATTCAGTTTTATAGAATCATCACACAGTGCTATGAGTATTAGTTATGAATTCTTATTACTATCCCTGTTATAGATGAGAGACTTGCTCACGTAATGGTACCCAAGGGTGAAACCAGGCTTTGTGACCCACACAGCCCAATGTGATACTCAGTGTCTTGGTTCCCATTAGAGATACCCTTTGGAATTCCAGACTGTTCTTTAACCAGCTCAGCCAAGTGCCTTGTTCTCTCTGTCCCTTGGGACATCGCACTTCATTGTACAATAGACAGCCTGCATTGCTTCATTCATTAACAATTATTTCTGCCTTGATATAGTTAATATGTACCAGGTATAGATGTCACAGGGGCCAATAAGATAGAGCCCGTGCCTGGATGAAGCCTAAAGTCTAGTGAAAGAGGTGAGCATTCATCAGTCACACAACAAATGTCAACATAAAACTGTGATATGTATTTTGAAAAGTACAGAGTGCCATGAGAGTGGATCATGGGGATCTCCCTCAACAGGTGACCCTTGAGCTGAGATACAAAGGAGTTCATAAGTAGGAGTCAAACAGTGAAGGGAGGGAAGTTTATTCCCTCCCTTCTCTGTTTAAGGGAAGGGAAGCATAAGAAACAGAATAAGCACATGTTCTAGGAAAGGAAGAAGCCCAGTACATAAGGGAGGCTGAAACAAAGACACTGAGCAGAGCACAGAAAACAAGTACACATGGTTAGAAAAGCCAGGGGCCCCAGATGTGCATCTTTATGTTACAGGCAAGGGGAAGCCACTGAGGTGTTTAAGCAGGGGTAAAGTGATAACATTGTCACTGTGAACGCCATGTGTGGTCTTCGGTTCCAAGGCTGCTCTTTTGCGTTCACAAAAGGGCTTCTGCTAATGGAGCATCATGCTGAGAAAGGTGATCTAAGGTCTGAGAACACAGCCTGTTGCCCTCCTGAGGCATGAGGGGTGAGTGAGCAGCCCCCGGCACACACTAGTGCATCACCTTGCTACCACAAAATGAAAACTCTGAGACCTGTGCAACTGAAGCTGCTCCCAGCTTAACCTATGACAAGTGTGGCTCGTGTCAACTTGGAAGACTGCTTGCAGCAGGTCTGCTTATTTAACACAGAGGAGTACTTGTCTGTTAGCGTGAAAGCTGAGTTACTGGTCACCAAAGGCCAATGGTTTTCAGGCTTCCACTTCAATTAAGCGCATAGGTCCTAAGAAAATTCTAGGACATAAGTGAAATTCTTCGTTACCCTTACGATGGAATCAAGACCCCCTACCTTGGCCTGCCAAGCTCTGTATGGTCTTCTCCTGCCTTCCAATACAATTTCTCCTCATATCACCCTCCCTTACTTAGGAGTTGTTCAATAAACACATGTTGAATGATTGGATCTATGAATGACTATATAATCATGGGCAAGATATAGCTCCTCTTTGATCCTCATTTTCTTCATTTTTAAAAGTCATGGGCTGAGAACTAAGACCTTGATTTTCTCTAAGACCACTTCTAAGACTCTATGAGATGCGGAATTGGTATTCATTCAGCAAATGCTTGCCAACATCTCCTCTGAGCCAAATCCCATCACCAGGGATCTGATGATGGATATCCATGCCCTTGAGATGTTTACCCAAAAGTAGACACAGACTCAAAGACAATAGTTTCAAAATAGCATGTGCTTGAGTATGAACTCAAATAGTCACAGGAACTGGGCACAATCCCAGCTCTGCCACTATCTCTCAGAGGCTTGGTGTCCCCATGACTCAAATGGAAATAATGGCACTAACTCATAGAAGTTTTCAAGAATTAAATGAGTTGTTTCTGCTGGCATCGTCTCTCGCACAAAGAGGTGCCCGACAAATGTTGGTAATGATCATCAAAAGTGGTGATGATGACTAACTTTGACAATGATATTCAGCACTCATGTGACTGTACTGGGCATCTATGGTTTACATCTGTTCTGATCACCCAGTACTCATCCCATTTTGGTTGCAAAGTATTTTGAATTTTGATTAGTCAGAGTTCTCCAGACAAACAGAATCAGTAGGCTATATACACAGATATATAAGAGGAGATTTATTGTGGGAATTGGCTCACAATTATGGAAGCCAAGAAGTCCCACAATATGCAGTCTGCAAGCTGGAGAACCAGGAGGTACTGATGGTGTAATACCCAATCCCAAACCATAGGGAGAGAGGTGGTCGCTAGTGTAAGTCCCAGAGTCTAAAATCTGAAGACCCAAGAACCAGGAGCTCTGATGTCCAGGGGCGAAAAAAGAGGGATGTCCCAGCTCAAGGAAGAGAGAATCCTCCACCTTTGTATTCTATTCATACCTGCAATAGATTGGATGTTGCCCATCCTCGCTGATAAGGCCAGATCTTCTTTACTCAGCCTACTGATTCAAATGCTAATATCTTCTAGAAGCACCTTCACAGGCACACCCAGAAATAATGTTTTTCCTGCTGTCTGGGCATCCCTTTGCCCGGTCAAGTTGCGTATAAAATTAACCATCACAAACTTGCCTCCTGGATGAGAGCATCATGAGAGCAGAGAGGAGCTGCACTTGGTGTTCAGAGACAGTGTTTCATGGAAGGTGTCCTGGAGAAGACACAGAGAATAGTTGCAAAATAGCATGTGCTTCAGTGTGAACTCAAATAGTTGTAGGAACTGGGCACAATCCCAGCTGAACTATGAGGTAAAGACAGGTAGGCAAGGCTTCCTCAGTCCCCACTTTGCCCTCCTCTACACCAGAGATCTTTCAAAAACGCACATCAGATCATTTGGTTTCTTATTTAACACCTGTGACTTCCTATTGTGTTTGGAATAACATCAAAGCTCCTCACCATGGTCTACAAAGCCTTACACGAACTGGCCCCATCTTGAGCCACCTTCATCCTTTCCCAGCCCCCATTCCTAGCCGCTTGTCCCTATCTCAGGCTCTTTGCATTGGCCGTGTTCTCTACAAGTGATATGCCTCCCTCTGATCTTCCCATACCTGGCTCCTGGTCATCAGAATTCAGCTCAAATGTTAGCCTACCCAAAGACTTTTCACCAACCATATTACAGAATGTTGCTCCCACTTCTGCATCCTTGCCCTCATTCTTTCCACTATTGCCTTTCAATTTGTAAGTCAAAATCTAGTTTTGTTTCCTTCAAAGCTATCTTTGCTGCCATCTGAAACTATCTCTAGGAAGGAGGACAAAGACCTTCTCAGTCTTATTCCAATTGACCTCAGCACATAGTTGGCCCTCAAAGATTTTTTGAACAAACGAATTCCAGGCCCATGTAAAGGATTGAGGTGAGGTGGCCTTTCTGAGATGAGAAGACAAGTCATATTAGATCATGGAGGACTTAGATATAGAGAATGCACTGGATCATGGCACCGGCCATGTGGGAGCATCATGACAAGACTGGTAGTATTCTCCTTGGCAGACTGCCTGCCATTTCTCAGTCTTGCATTTCCAGGAAGCTTCTCTAGGAGGATACTCACCTAAAACTAATTTAAAAAATCAAGATTATAAAATAATTTCCAGGAATCCAGGTTTAGCCCTTTCACATGGTAATGCCAACTGAACTAGCAGAAGCCCTCAAGGCATCTCTTTAATGAATATCTTAAATTCTTGAACTTGAACTTGGTGTTTAATTAGCATGTCATCATTAGCCCCCGAAGAGTTTGCTCTCATTGTCCCTGCAGTCTTAGTCAAATCAAGTACTTGCTCAGACAGTTGAACAATCACTTATTGATCATCTGTTTCACATCAGACACTCTGATTACTCTGCATAAGCCTTAAAGTTGGGGTTCAGTTAAGGTATAGCTTAGGGACCATCTAAGTTATTCAAAATTCAGACTTTCTATGGTTGAGATTTAAAAGTGTTATCTATAAATGGCAAAAAGAAATCCACAGGCATGACTTTCAGAACTCATCTGCCAATCTGATACTCTGTCCCTAGCAGGATGTGATTTGCACATTGCTGCTCCCCAAGCCCAAAGTCATGGTAGGAAAAGCAGTGAACCTTGCTTTTCTCCAGACCCACCTGGACCCATGCATGTTGTGAGTGGTTAGTGGGTATTGGGTTGGCATTATTGTGCCTGGCTAGGGAAGAGCAAAGGCAACAGCTGCAGGAACTGTGATCGCCACCAACAAAGACCAGGAAGGCAGTAGCAAGGAAGCAGCACTTTTTCATGGTTAAGCCCTGCTGTTGGTGCATGAACTGGTACAGGTCCCAGGTTATCTTTGATGCCCAAACTGTGTTCTTACAGCTGAGAACAAAAAGCCTGGTGACTGTCAAGCTGTCTCCTGGGCTCTTCTGTTGCTCCTAGATGTTCTGTTGCCTGGGGAATCTCCTGGTGCCTCTTCAGCACACAAACATACACATTCTATAAACTGCAAAGGCCTATAGAGCACATCTCTGCCTTAATAACCATCATCTGAAGTTAAATACCCCCCAACCCCCACCTCTATTTTCTCCTGGCTCCAATCTGCCCTCTTACAGTCCATGCTGATTATCTCATTCCCCTGCTCAAAGCCTTTCTATTGCTGACATTCCAGGGGTCCTGTGATCTGGACTCAGCCTGTTTTCCAACATAGGTGATGCGTGTGCTCCTTAACCCACCCAAACTGAAGTGGAGAAGGGGTAAACAGCCAGACAAGCAGGACTCTGCTCACCAGCCAACAGTATCTGCTATAGCAGCACTTCTGAAACTTTAGCGTGCATCCAAATCACTAGGAATTTGAGAAAATACAGATCTTGATTCAGGAGACCTGGGATGGGGCTCCTGATTCTGCATTTCTAACAAGCTCCTAGATGCTGCGGCTGCTGCTGATCTCTAGAGCACACACTGAATAGCCAAGCACTATGTCATCTTATTAACATCTGACTGGAGGTCAGAAAGAAAATGCTCAAAACTCATATTCAAAATAGCTTTATTTCTAGAATGTATTAGCTATAAATTCACCAGTTTTGTAAAGCAAAAGATCAATTTCATGTGGTTCAACCTAACACAATAGATAGTCCATCAACAACTACTAATAGAAACCAAAGCTCCTGATATCAGAATCCTAGCCAACTCACCTTGGAATAGAGAGGAGGTATGACTTCAGATCAAAGTTTTAAATGTGTTAACTCAAGCTTAAAGCACAGCCTCAGCCCTGTACTTGCCAGCTCCTTTCTTACAGTTCCTGGCTCCCAAAAGAACCCCACCCTGTGAGGCAGCCCATGGCCCAGGAGACTTCTTCCTGCCTTTTTCTGACTTGCGAGCTGGACAGAAGGATCACTCCACTGGATTGCCTTTCACGTCCCTGCTCTGGTGTTCAAAACATGCTGTAACTTCAAGGCAGGTCTGGAAGCACTGGCACATCCCCTGACAGTTTTGTCGGTCACCTGTATCAGTGGGAAGAACTTAGCAGATGGCAGGGTGTGTTTTGTTCTCATTGGAAGCTTGCTCAGCACTGGAAGGGAGGTGTGTGAGTGTGTGAGAACCCCCCAGTCCCTGGTTCTTCCACCACCTGGCAACATTTCTCCACCTGCAGAAAGTCCTGGTTGTGTGGGGGTACAAGGGAGAGGGGATTAAAAGTCCTGCGGAGGCAGAGCAACCCCTGGCCTGCGGTTGACTTTCTGATGACAGAGTAGCTACTGTAGAGTCATCCATCTCCACTGGCAAAACTCATAGGTGAAAAAGTAATAAGCAAATAGAATATTTCAAGAGCAGCAGTAACACGTGCTCTCTTCATGAGAAGTTCCACTACACCTCAGGAGGCTCAGGATATTCTCAGATTCAAGGTACTGTCCATCTGATTTAGGCATTGATGGAATATTAATGTTCATTGATTATGTTCCACTTGTTCTCAAGTGCAACTTCCCTCTAGCTGGTAAGCTTTTGATGAATACAAGTATCATCCCAAATCAATTAAATCAGAATGTGAGAAGGCATAGACAGGCACAGGTGGGCTTTAAAAACACCCAGGTGATCTGGATGCGCAGTGAAGGTCACAAACCACTGGGTTAGATATGGTTTCTTTTTCTCAAAGTTCAAGGAAAAGCATCTTTTTTGATCATCACATTTCTCAACTTCTAAAACTTCACCTTTTTTAATGCAATTCAAGATATTGGCAATAATGAGTACTCTGTTACACTTTCAGAGTCACAAATCACTTCTACATGCACTAACTTATTGGATTCTCAAATCAGCCTTGGAAAATGCTAACACCATTACAGAAAGATATATGATGTGCTTGCTGTGACATTGTTTATAGGAGACAAAAAAATGGAAACAACCTGAAAGCCAGCGAGAAGATGGTTAAATATGTTATGGGTGTTTGTGCAACTGAGAATTCTATAGTTATTTGGAAAACCTGGGGAGATCTATATGCATTGGCTTAGAAAGATAGCTACAAACTACTTTTAAATTTTAAAAATCAAGTTCAGAATCATAATTATTAATCATCCCTTTCTATTTTTTAACCCTTACTGTGGACTAGGGAATTCATTATTTTTTATACCCTATGTGTGTTTGTGTGATTTATAAGCACAAAACAAGTAACCACAAGGATGTACACTAAACTGTTAATAGTTGTATGTATAGCGTGGACTAGCATTAGAGGTGGTGGTAGGGGCATCACGTTTTTTACTTCTATATTTTAATTTGTTAAAAAATTATGCTTGCGGCTGGGCGCAGTGGCTCACACCTATAATCCCAGCACTTTGGGAGGCCAAGGTGGGTGGATCACGAGATCAGGAGATCGAGACCATCCTGGCTAACACGGTGAAACCCCGTCTCTACTAAAAATACAAAAAATTAGCCTGGCATGGTGACATGCGCCTGTAGTCCTAGCTACTCGGAAGGCTGAGGCAGGAGAATGGCGTGCACCTGGGAGGCGGAGGTTACAGTGAGCTGAAATCGCACCACTGCACTCCAGCCCGGGTGACAGAGCGAGACTCCAACTTAAAAAAAAAAAAAAAAAAAAAAAATTAGACTTCCATACTGTTAAGAAAAAACTATTTTAAAATCACAGCCCTGAGATGAATTTTAAGGAAGGATCATCATATCAATTTTTCAGAGGAAACAATTGATCCCAGTGATGTGGGGTAACTTGATCATGTGGCTAAAAATTGCTGGAGCATCTGTTTGAACACATATGTATGTTTATACACAATTTTTAAAAATGAATTTAAAAAAATTAACAGGCAAAAGGCTCAACAGGTGAACTGATCCTTATTGAATGAGGAGGAAATAAAGTCCTACACAACCAGATGACCGGGACAGGCTGGTGCATCAGAAGCCTGATCCATCAGCTACTACTGCATCTTGCAGGCTGGCCAGTTTCATCCCAGGTCGTGGCTGATTCAGGACCTAACAGCTCCCTGTTTGCCCCAAGGCTGCGAGGAAGATTTACTGGCTTCGAGTGGCAGCTCTTGGTGCAGCAGGGACAAAACATCCACCCCTACAGGGCAGTTCCGTTCCTAATAAGGAAAATTCACTTTACACATGCTTTAGGGGAAATGTCCTGGGATGGAGCCAGAGCCAGATGGGCTCTGAGCTTATTAAAAGCATGCTTGTTGCCAGAAAACATTTGCAAATATGTATGGGTATTTTTGTGTGCGTGTATATGCATTTTACACACATACGCACACATATCCCTCTGAAATCCCTTCAATTAAAATTGTCTTCCAAATTGTTCCTCAATATACTTTGCAGTTCACCCTTATGTAGGGGCGAGTGCTATGCCTCATACCTTTTAATGTTGGATTATTGTTCTGATTCTTGTTTTTCCCTCCTGCCAGGTGCAGCTCATCCACTATAACCATGAGCTATATACAAATGTCACAGAAGCTGCAAAGAGTCCAAATGGATTGGTGGTAGTTTCTATATTTATAAAAGTAAGTCTCTTGCATTCCTTCATTCTTCTCACCATCCCCACCTCAATCAGAATACCAATTTACGGTCTCTGTTGGAGTTAGAAATATTAAAAGGGGTGCTATCCATGCCTAAGAAAACTATGGGGTGGTGCCTTTTATATACATGAGATTTATGAAAAATGAGGTCCCCTGCAGTGAGATGCAAAAATGATCATCTCCATTTCAGAGCATCTGGGCCTGAGGATTCAAGCAGCTTCTGTCCTAGAAAGAAAAAGGGGGCTAGATCCAGGAACAGGCTTTAGGACCCACCTAATGCAGTCAAATCAGAAGGATGTAATACAAGAAGGATGGGTGGCTCACTAATGCCCCACAGGATTAAAGTCCTGTTCACCATTCAGCTGCCCCTTGTAAACATAGGAAGCAGCGAGATGTCTCTCCCCTCCAGGCACTGCACTAAATAGCTCCTTCCAGCTTCCTCACAATTGCTCTGAGCATCATCTTTCTCTCTCGCTCTCCCATTCCTTCATAAGCATCCCTGGTAATAAGATTACCCACACTGACTTTATGACATTCTGAGGAAACTCCACATCTCCCTAACAGTCAACAACGACCACATAAAATCTCCAACCAAGCACATTCTAATTTGTTTCCAAAAAAAAATACTAATTACCTTTAACATTTTAGCAGATGTAGAGAGAAGCAGGTATGCAAATTTTTTAATAAAAAAAGAAATTGCTTTTCTAATTAGAAAAATAAAAATTTTTTAAAAAGCCATGTGTGGCAGTTCCAAACATTAGCAGTCACCATGCTAGCCCCTGGGGATGTTTTGGCCAGATCATTAGAGAAAGTGCCCCAATCAGAATTGGGAATCTGATGAAGATGATCAATAGATCAAAACTGCCACCAGGGAATTTTAACAGGGCTGTCATGATGACATCATTATTACTCAGAAGAATGGGCACCTGGGGCACTACTCCCTCTCCCCGCCCCCATAAAAGCATTACCCTGTGCAATAGGCACTTCACCCTCCCTGGTCATCCATGCCATGCCCCCTCCTAACTTCCTCACCCTCCCCTCGGTCAGATCAGGGCAGACCTATGCACTGGGCAGGGGCTGGATGGGGCATCCATGGCTTGTTGCTATCCCTGGCCACTAACCTCAACCTCCTCTGGTTTGTCATTAACAAAGAGAGGAAGGGACATTTGGCCAGGGAAGCATATTTTTAGGCCTTCATGCCTTTGTGATACTTGACATGACATCTCAAAGGAAACTGGTCCCAGCACAGATCCTAATGGTATCTCCTGGCATCATCACAAACCCTGGAATAATAAACAGTAGATTTCTGAATGCCAGACACTATGATATGTATTTTACATCTATTTTATTGTTTAGTAATAAACTCAGAGGTTGGGCATTCATGTTGTATCTTACAGATGAGTAAAATTATTCAGAGAACCTTTGGCATTTCACCCAAGTTCATGTCGCTTATAACAGTCCAGCCAGGAGAGGATCCAAGTCTTCCCTGACTTTAATACTCATGAAAGAATGGCTTACTCATTCTATGCCTCTCCAATAGAGCTGGGAGAGAGCAAGTGAGGGCAAGGAGTAAATGACATTTTAAAACATTCTTCCCACGCTCCCCACAACCCCATGCTACTCATAAGCACAGGGCAAATTCCTGTATCTCTTAATCAAGCCCTGATTATGGCATTGATAACCAATTTGTACATTCAACCTTGGCCGCACTCACTGTGAAGCCTGTAGATAGGTCAGAATATTGTCATGTGTGTCCAGGAGCTCACGTCCCCCTGTGACTTTCCCAGCACAAATCCTGCCTGCCCCAGCAATTCCTGTCCTTTGGAGAGTGTCTCGGCCTTGGTCCTGACTTTGCTTCATGTGGCTGAAAACTTGAGTCAGTGACTGTCATTCTGGAAGCACAGGCACATGACAGCTGACAGAGTGATGGATACACTGGGAAGCCAACAACAAACTACTGGTGTGTTTCACAAGCTCCTACAGAAACATTCATTCCTGCCGAGCTCATGACTAGCAGTTGGGGTTTGCAGGTCCTAGTTGCTTGCCCACAGGCTGTTGAAAGAAATTTAGGCTGTAGACCCTGAGGTCAGTGAAGGGATAATAACTACCTCCTGCATCTTCTCAGGTCAGTTTAGCTCCTAAGGATGAAGCCATTCTTTCCCTGAGCAGACCTGAAGCTTTCTTGCTAGATCTCAAAATAAGCCACAACATTTCTGTCTTCCCTCCATATAATCAACTCCCAGAAAATCAACTCCACCATGAGTTATTTAAGCTGTGACTGACCATTTACTCATCTCAAAACTCTGATGGAGCATGAGGTACTACAGGCCAGCCCTCTGCTAGGCACTGGTATCCAGAAGGAAGATGAACAAAGCTCTTGGTCCCTAAGGGTGCACAGCCTCTTGTAGTTGTCCTCTCCTCCTTCTGAACTCCCTGCCTTCCCTTCCCAGCCGGGTGGGCAGGAGTGGGATATGACAAGCCCCACAACCTGGTAGTTTAGCCCTAGAGTTATCACCCTGGCTAAAAGCTGAGCTGTAGAAAAGTTGGAGTTACTGTCTAAAAGGAGATACTTGCCTATCTATGAGTCTTATTTATCTCTGTCCTCCACAAATCCCCCACCCTTGCTGTGACCACAGGGAACTGAGATTTGGCTGTAATTGCTGCTCAATCACACACCATTAACTTCCCACTTAAGCTCACTTATACCAAGTACATATTTTATCCTCTCACCCACGCAGCCAACACACTAGAGCCCACAAATCATCTGTGTGCACTTTGGAAATTTTTCAATTATTTTTAATCAGCTCAAAACGGTCTGGTCCCAATGCAAGGGCTGCCCAGACTCACCAGGTACCAGGAGTTCAAGGCACCCAGGGAGTAAGGTACATAACAGATTCCTTACCTGCCACGACAATATATTCCTAGCCATCTTTCTTTCACGGGGTGCATCAGCACCAGGAGCAGGCTTCAAGCTATCTTTTAAATGGCTGAAGAGGATGTCAAAGTAGATGTTGAATATAGCACTGAGGGGAGCAACAGTATTCAATTTTGGACTTTTTCTATTTAGGGGTGGACTTTTACCTCCACTGGGCATTGTCACTTACCAAGCTCCCTTTGGTGTGTGTCTCACCACAACACAGCCAGGAAACCGCAAAAAGAGAGACAGATGGAGAGAAAATAAACAGTCTGTGCTTTGTCCAAGTTAAAATTACCTGTTGCTTATCTAATAATAATCATCTGCTGCAATTTTTCCAACCCTCAGATAAATCAGATTTAAAATGTTGATGTGTCACAACATCCGATTAGCTGCCGAGGCATAAATCACAGAGCAGAGCTAAGCAAGGTAGGAGAGAAATGACTAGGATGAACAATGCTATCCTGGAAAAGGCTGAGTAAATGGGTGTTTTTAAGAAAACCGTTTTCTTATGTAGGGCCACATCACAGTCTCATCAATGATGGTTCCCTACTAAAGCCCCTGGAAACCTGGTTTCTTCTCCCAAAGGAGGAATTTGAAGCTATAAGGGCATAGGCATAAAATGGGAACAGATCCCTGAACATCTGGTACAATGTTTGGCCCATAATAGACCCTCTGCAAATATCTGTTGGATGGGTGGGTGGATGGATGGATGGATGGTTGATTGAATTACATGGCTTATGATATACTCAATTCATACAATAATGAGCAGTGATACTTTCCAGTTTTTTTTTCCCACCATTTCCTTATACCTCTATTCTGGGTACTCTTTATGTCTCACTCTCTACCTAGATGAATTTCCCCTTCCTAACATGCCAGTCCCTACCTTGCTTAAAAGCCTGACATGATCTGGCCCCTGCCAATCTTTCTAGGCTCACTTCCTATCCTTCCCCATACCCTCAGCTCCAAGTACACTGAAGTCTTCACATGAGCATGCCTGGTTCTCACTTCCCCATGTCGGTGTATGTACAGATTCTCTGTATGAAATGCTTTTCCTTGCCTTTCATCCCTTTTCACACTCTATCACCAGAACACTTTGTTAACTTCTACCCATCCTCCCAGACTCATGACTTAGATTCTCAGGTGGTGGCTGGTCTTCCTCCAACATCATTACACCAATGACTCAATCATAGCACTCTTCACACTGTGTGAGAACAGTTTGTTCACTTACCTGTCTTCCTCTCTAGACAGGGCTGTCCTTGAGAGTAGGGACTCTGGCTTTGCTCTCTGAATTTCCAGCTGTCATTGTGTTTGGCTCATGGTAGATACTATGAATGAATAAGTGAATGTCGCAGGGAGATGTTTGTCCTGCAAGAGTGATGCCCAGTCATTAATATTTTCTTTTCTTCTCCAGGTTTCTGATTCATCAAACCCATTCCTTAATCGAATGCTCAACAGAGATACTATCACAAGAATAACATATAAAAGTAAGTTTGGTTCAATTTCCTCTACAGCAACTATTCTGTAAAGGTTAGACCTGACTGAAGGCAGGAAGCCAGAACTGATGATCTCCATGGGCCCTTTTCAGTTTCATGATCCTGCAGTTCTGTCAAAAGTCACTCTGGAGATTAGGGTTTGGCTAAGAAGCAGCTCATTTCAAGTAGAAGTCCCTAGGGTGCCTTTGTGATCCATGCCTAAGGCAATAATGATTATGACTATGGTGGTCATCGTTATCCCATAGATTGGTAATGAGCCAGGGAACTCTGCCGGCTGACACACTCCACCATGTCAGCTGGCCACAGTTGGGGCTTTGCCAATTATGGGATTGAGAAAGCCCTCATCAGGTACTATGGATCCAATCGCAACACTTACAGAAGGCCTCAGCTAGACCAGTTCTGTGTGTGTGGCTGGGTCTCCTTTCCAGGCAGAGACAGGATGGAATCTCTCTTTAGCCACATGTGTGGCCCATGGATGTAGAGGACTCTGTCTAGTTTCCTTGTGTTTCCAGAGTGTTTTATCCCCAGACTCATTATGCAGAAAAGAGAGAACAGTGCAAAGTTGAAGGAGAAAGGAAAAAGATACTGCTGTCATCTCCAGCAATCCCAGAAGGTGCAGGATTTGGGAAAAGTTGGGTGAGACAGCACACACCCATAGATGAAAGAAATAATATGAGGAAAAAAAGATTGTCTTTACCTAATTAGGAGCGAGCAGGATACTGGGATTCAAGGCTTGGCTTTGTCCTTCATCAAGGAGTTTCCTCACTTTGACTCTGTCATTCATCTTGTAAAGTAAAAAAGTTGAACTTCAAGTTTCTAAAGTCCTTCTAGGTCTGGGATTCTGAATCAAGCAATAGGTAAATAATGATTCTCACAAAAGTGAAAAACAGTTGGCAAACATACAAGCACCCACATCTCCTTGGCATGCCCTTCACCAAGCCAGGAGCTCAGCTGTGTCTGCTGCTTCTATCTCCAATGGTGATGTGAAGAAAAAAAAAATGAATGTGTACGGGTCTCACCTTGGACTGCCAAGGGAGAGTATGGAGAATCCTTCACTCAGCCGTTTACTCAGTTATTCAACAAACATTTCCTGCATGCCTGCTCCATGACAGGCACCAAGCGAAGCTCCAGGGATGTAAAGATGGCCCAGACAGCAGCCCTACAACTACCATGTGCTCACTGCCAAGTCCCTCCCATCTGCAGAGGCTGGGAGGCTGGTAGGGCTGAGGAATGAACCTGGAGAATCCCACTCCACCTAGATAGACATTGCCCAGAAGAATGAATTAAGTTGTCTCCAAGCATAATCTGCCTTTTCTCATTAGTATTCTTATGGAGTCTTCTCTAAGCACACACTTAGATTGCTCAGCTAAGGGAGATATTTCTGTCTTGTGTGTAAATAGCACATTTATAACTGCCCATAAAAGATTATTATTCTTTTAACTTTTTTGATTAAAAAAGCATGAAAATTAAATAAAATGTTTTCAAATAATCTTGGATTTGCAATTTAGAGACCGTGAAAATGCATGAAATCACACATTAAGCCCCAACACACAGTCTAACAGATTACCAGCTGCAGAGTCAATCACTAGAGGGACTTTCCTCCCCACCCCACCACCCACCACCCACCCCCCAGCACTGGTCTGATTAATATTAAGTGATGTGGCTTGTGCCACCAAGGGAGGAGCAAGAGAGGGGAGGGAGAGGAAGGGGAGGCAGGGAAGAAGGAAAAGACGGATGGAAGGAAGGAAAGGAAGAAAGGGAGGGAGGGAAGGAAAAGCATTCCAAGTGTGGGGAGCCACATGCACAAAACCTGGAGAGCACTGAAGGCCGGCGAAGAGTTCAGAAGGAGGAACTCTGTCTTCATCAGCTCTTCATCTCAGTGCCTAAGACAAGGCACGCCCAATAAGCATTGGTGATGGCCTGGGTGAATAGAAGGATGAATGGCCTCTTTCAGGAGCTGTGACGGGGCAGAGGGAGTGGCAAGAAAGATGTTCTGGAGCCGGATCTTGAGCCATGTTAAGGTGTTTGTTTATGCAGAAGGCAGGCAGACATTTAAACACCCTTACCACCTCTGAAGACACATTCCTAGAAATACAAATAGAAGACATCAGGAGCACCCTCTCCTTCTGATCCCCATACTCTACACCTCTCAAGGCCCAGGGAAAAGAAAGGGGAGCCAAAGCAAGATAAAGAGATCCTGGCCTGCATGGGGAAAGATAGCTGATTTAGGCCCCCTAATAACAAGAATTTTGTGCTCCTATAATCCAGCAGGGAGTAATGGAGGTGTCCTCTGTAGTGACCTTTAGTCACATACCTGAAGGGAGCAGCAATGCAGGAATAATGATAGCCGATTCATGAGAATGACCCTGACACTGCTTTACCCAGGACACTGTGGCAGAAAGGAATTGATTTGCGCAGCAAAAAACCACAGCTCTCTTTTGTTGCTAGGGCAGCCAGAAGGTTGGCCCAGTGGCAGGCAGGGGAGTCTGGAGTAGGAGTCATTCACTAGAATACAGCCAGCGGGTGGGAAACATAAGACTGGAAGTCTCTCCCGAGGCTCTCCAACAGGCAGGTTAGGCCAGCGCTGACCCATAAATTCAGGTTAAGATGAAGACAACTCAGGGGGCCCTATCAGGGTATCCTGCTTCTGTCCTTCTAAGTGTGCGAGAGACAGAAATCAACCCCCCACCCCACCATTTCTACCATGCTACTGAGGGACACCTAACCTCCACCCCTGCCCATTCTACTGTTGCTACCCAGAACTGCACCCCAGCATAGCTTCCATTTGCTCTGCTCATTTAGATGCAGTATCCACTCTGCAACGTGCTGAGTCCCAGGAATATGGAGATGATGCTTACTGAGCACTTTCCACACACCAAGGTCTATGCTTTACATACAGGCTCCTTACCTCCTTCAGAGCAGTATGATTGCCATCCCCAGTTTACAGATGGGAAAAATCAAGGCTTCAAGAGGTGAAGTCATTTGACCAATGACACACATTTAATGGCTGTATCAGTCAGCAACTTCTGCGTAATAAACAAGCATTCAATGATAAGCATTGATTTCTTATTGCTCCCTCTGTGGGTTGGTAGGGGTGGCTCTGCTTCCAGCTACAGGTCTGCAAGTGAGCTGAAGCAGCTCAGCTCCACGTGGCTCTCATTTTTCTAGGATCAAGTTGATATCCAGGGCAAGTAGTTCTCATGGTAGAGGGAAGAAATAAGTGATGTGACTTAAGGCCTAGTCATGAAACTCACACACTCACTCTGTCCACTTCCACAAGCCAAAGCAAGCCATATGGCCAAGCTCAATATGAAAATCCTCCCAAGGAGATGAAGGTGAGGAAGAAGTGAACATTTCCTGAAAAATATTATTCCATAGTGGAAGACCAAGGATCCAAATACAGGTCTTCCTGGGTACTGTTTCCTCTGCTTTTCCTTCCTATCATGCTTTCTCCCTAAGGAGGAAGGAAAGCTTAGCTCCAGGGTCTTAAAACTAATTGCAATGAAGATGTTTTCATGTTCCATGAAACTTGTCAGCATGTTTTTCTCTTAATTCCAACTTTGGGTCAGTTTGAAGAAGCATCTTTTTGCTATTTGCATGTGCCTCCACTTGAAAGGGACATATACTAACCACAGAACTGATGGGAACTTTGGCAGTTCAAGTCCATCCTGACCTAAGCTCTCTCCAACTCCTGCCTGGCCCTGAACATGGTACCTCCAGTGGAAATCAGTCATTCAGAAGGACACAGTGACATTGCCATTATTGACATATATAGTCACCAGAGAAGGCACAGAGATTAATTCTAGAGGGGGTCGGTCTTCTGAAAATCTGCCCCTTGAAGGTCATTGTAACAAAAAGCCAATCTAGGAATTTAAGCAGAGTGACATAATCTGTTGACAAAAGGATCACCTCATTGCTTGGTTGAGAATAGACTACAAGGGGTAGAGTCCACAATAGAAGAGAATTGCAGCAACCCAAACAATGAGACGATGGCACTGACCATGACCAGGCTGATGGGGATTGGCAGGGAGATGGTGAGAAATAATTGGATATATTTTAAAGAAAAAGCCAAGAGGCCGGGCGCAGTGGCTCACACCTGTAATTCCAGCACTTTGGGAGGCCAAGACAGGTGGATCACGAGGTCAAGAGTTCGAGACCAGCCTGACCAACATGGTGAGACCCCATCTCCACTAAAAATACAAAAATTAGCTGGGGTAGTGGCATGCACCTGTAATTCCAGCTACTTGGGAGGCTGAGGCAGGAGAATCACTTGAACCCGGGAGGCGGAGGTTGCAGTGAGCTGAGATAGTACCATTGCACTCCAGCCTGGGCAACAAAGCAAGACTCTGTTTCAAAAAAAAAAAAAAGCCAAGAAATGTACTGATATATCTGACAATACGTCTGATGTTTTATGTGAGAGAAAGAGGGGAGTGAGGGATGACTGTAAGGCTTTTAGCCTGAGCAACTGGAAAGAAGACATTTTCATCCACTGAGATGGGGAGACTGTGGATGAAGCGTATTCGTGGGTGGGAAGGAAATCAGAAATTTTGAACATGTTCAGCTTGAGATGTTTATAAGGTACCCAAGAAGAGGTGTGGAGTAGGCAGTTGGGTATATGAGTCTGGATTTCAGGAGGGAGAACTGAAGATATAAATGTGGAAGACGTTGGCATCCAGATGGCGTTTAAACGTTGGTGAAATCCTGAGAGTAAGAATAAATAGAGAAGAGAGGCGGGACATGTCCTCACTTTTGAAAGAGCAACTCAAATCTCCATGACTTAGGATTGAAAATCACTTCTAAAGATATCTTTAAAATCCCACCCTGGAAGAGGCTCCCACGTGGCTGCCTCATCAACTCACTGAGGTGGTGCAGGGAGCTGCTGCACGCATGGAGGCAGCGGGGTGAAATCACAACATGGCAGCTGGAAGAGACACAGTCCATTTGCCCGGTTTGTAGGATTGGGCACAGAATGAATGACCAGGAAAAAAAAAGGGGAACTGTGCAAAATCATTCTTTTGAGCCAGTTACAAAAAAAATCAATGCCAGGAAATTTATACAGGGAGGAAAGAGGGAGAATCTCGCCAAGAGGATTGGGAATTTTGGAAGCTAAATGCCATGCTGGTAAAGGCACCACACCCATGGGAGGCAGTGTGTTCTAGTGAAGAGAGATCTGGGCTCCTATCCTGGCTCTACCACTTCCTTTTGTTGCCTGACTTTAAGCAAGCTTCTAAACACCTCCCCGATCTGTAAGAGGAAGATATTAATGCTGACGTTGAGATGGTTGGCGTGAGAATCAAACAAGGTAATGAGTCAAATGCCTGAACAATGAGTGGTATAAACTAGGTGTAAAATGAACGTGTATTTCTGAGTTGTCTTCAGGTACCTGGCTGTCAAATCCAGTTTCCTTCAGGGCAGGAGGCAGGTTGCTATGATGCCAAATAAAAATTATGTTGAAGATAAATGTAATACAGGACACAGAGTCAACAGAATTTGCTTGTTTTAAATGAAACACTGCTCCTGTGCTTGAATCCATGCAGTGGATGGTGATGATTTAATGAGATTCTACTACTTTCCTTGCAAGCTTAGATTTCATATGTCTGAGTGAAACTTATAAAACACTCTAACGGGGACTGACAATGAAAAAAAGTAGCCTGAACTAAATTCGGCCTGAATTTAGAAAGTCTTCTAAAGAAAACCCATTTTATTGAAGTCAAATTCCCCTTCAACAGATTGGGGGTTAAGACTGAAATCATGACATTGAAAAACAGATTTTCTGAATAGATTTTCTGGAGGAGATATTGGTAATTTACTTGACGTATTTTAATTTTTTAACGTAGTGTATTGGAATAATGCTAATATCCCTCTATTTTTCTTGTGTTAATTAATTGGCATTAATTAACAGAATCCCAATTAAATAAAAGGTAGTATTCTTATTTTATTATCTACCCAATTTCATTAAGCCAGCATTATTTTTTAAAAAGAGATTTTATGCTGTTTTCAAGTGGCTAAACTAGTGACCAATGAAGTGCAAAAAGGCTTCTTAAGTGGGTAAGAGGGAACAGTTATTAGAACACTGCATATAAAACACTTTCCTCCAACATCCTAGGACAGTGTCATTTTGGTAGCTTCATTCTCCTTCAGTGTTGCATGCCCCATTCATTTAGTCCAATAAGAATCCAAAGGATCACAAATTTCAAATTTAAAAAGGTATGGTGGCCGGGTATGTTGACTCACACTTATAATCCCAGCACTTTGGGAGGCCGAGATGGGCAGATCACCCGAAGTCAGGAGTTCAAGACCAGCCTGGCCACCATGGTGAAACCCTGTCTGTACCAAAAATACAAAAATTAGCTGGGCATGGTGGTGGGCACCTATAATCCCAGCTACTCGGGAGGCTGAGGCAGGACAATCACTGGAACCTGGGAGGTGGAGGTTACAGTGAGCCAAGATCATGCCACTGCACTCCAGCCTGGGCAACAGAGCAAGACTCCATCTCAAATAAAAAGATATGGCTATTGTCTTAATGTATTTCCTCTAAGGAAATAAAACCACACCACTGAAGGCATCTGGAGGAGAGCTTTAGATACAGCGTTTTGACACGTGGCACAAGCCCTTTAAAGCATCTTTTTCAGTCTTACCTGTTTATAACTTTGCTTTACTTCCCCCAACCCCCAGATCTTCTATTCAGCTAAAAGATGAATGTGTAGACAAGGACAGATCAACTTGGAACTGCCTTATACTTCTCAGTTCTTTGGGAAGTGTTTTATGTGCCGCTCCTCAGAGGGACGTGGTGTTAAATGTGATGAAATATCACCAAGGAGTTTAAGCATATTGCTCCTGGTGCCTTTCTCTATGCTTAATTGAACTTGTACTTTCATTTCAAAGGAACGGCTTTGGAAATGTTTTCACAGAATGCGAAATGCAGCACACCACTTTCCATGTTGCAATCTAAGTACTCATGTCAGCAAGGAACAGAACAGGAGCAGCTTACCTCCATGAATCCAATTCTCAGAGGCCCCTTTTTTCATTTATTGTTTGTGTAAAACAAAATATCATGTTACTTCATTCTTTAGTAATTGCCTTTTTTCATTTCAGTTGAATTTGCCTCAGATTACAAGAGGAAATGTCATTCTATATGAGAAAATTGCCAAATAGTTCCATATTGATCAGGAACAAGTCCAGTATTGATCTCTGAAACTGCCGTGCCTTGTTCTCATTGGAATAGTTCTCTTCAAATGGGAACTTCATAAGCAGGAAGCCGGGCAATATTAAATCTCATCAGTGGTCCACATGAGTAAGCACAATGCATTTAACAGAGGCTGCCTGTTAAATGAAGACTGAAAAAAAAGTTCAGACTGAGGGAAAGTTTCCCCCACTCCCCCAAGTGGTCCTAGGCATTTTATCATAGTGTACGTCTCCTACAAAAAGAAAAAGTCAGCTTGGGAGTTGTAACCATGACTAAGAACTCAGTATAAGATAAATCACAGGTTCATCAAGAACATGTCAAAAAACCAAAGGTTCAGCTGTCAACTTCTGCAGTCATTTGAAATAATAAAATTAGGTGATAAACTACACACATATATTCTACACTTATTGATTATCCAAGATCCAAGGGGGTCTTCCTTTACTGTAAAGATATAGCCAACACATAAAAAATTACAACACTGTCATACAAAAATATGACCTACCTAAGACAAATTTGGCTAACAAGCTTGTTTGTGTTGAAAGATGTTTTTGGATCCATAGAATGTTTAATACCTGAAGATGCAATTTTCCAGGACTGTTTGGTATCCTCAAGTAAGAGGTTACATTCTTTTCCATGAAGGAAGAATGAGTTGCTGGCAAAGCTACCATTAGAACTCAGACTTGAATTAAGACTCTTGACATCTAGGATTTGCCCTTTATAAGCTATTTTCTCATATGACAGGTAAATAGGTGATAGAGATATGAGAGAGAGAGAGAGAGGAGAGAGAGAGAGAGCTGAGAGAGAGACAGAGAGACAGAGACAGAAAGAGGGGATAGGTAGAGAAACCTCTCTGTAAAACTATTCATGAAACTTTATTTGAACATCTGTCCTCACTTCCACCAATAAACATCCTTAAAGCAAGCAGAGGCATGCATGATCACTCCCCCACTGGCCTCTGAGCTTCACCCCAAATTTGCGTCTTTGTTCACAAACAACTCTGACCTCCTGTAGATCTTTGCCATCCTTACTCATGAATAGAGCCATGGAAGTTTAGACAGGAGGATCGCCCTTCTGGTATATTGGTCCTCAGTCTCCTTTCTGTCTATAATGCCCAGACGATAATGCTGACAAGAACCAAACAATGGTTTTCTGCTGGATGCTGCAAGGACAAGATAGTTTGTGACTAAAAACTAGTTCCTGGCCTAGTTAGCCCTGGAAAACACCCCAGTGTGCCTTGACATTAGGGCTGAAAACTTCTGTTTTACTCATGTTCTTTTCTTGGGTCCCTCTGCTTCTGTCCTATCAAACATACCAAGCAAGCTTCAATAGAGAGAAAAGAAGATGCAAAAAGTTAGCCAGTGGCTTTCAAATCCCAATACCTAAAAGATAGACACTGATTTAATGTCAGCCTCTGTGGCAGCATGATGAGTCATGAAAACAAACATTACACGTTAAATGCACAGTGACTCAGCAATGTAAATATGAAGGTACAGGAGTCTTTGGTATGGAAACATGGTAATACCATAGGGAGATGGAAACAGGGCAGGCAATCTCACCTTGATGTCTTAGGGTGTGAGACATAGGGGGGAGGTGGTAGGCAGCATGTATTTAAGCTAAGGATGCTGACTGGAGCCTCAGAGATGCTTCCCCTCATCTGATAAATGATGTTGTCTCTTCCTCCCTTGCTTTTGCCCAGCACTGCCAGGAGGTAGAGCTGCTGAGCAGAAACCATTTCATTCGTTCATTCAAGCAGTGTTTACTAAACACCCAGTATGTGGTGGACTCATGCTGGCATTTGGGGGCTCAGAGATACAAGATGCAAACCCTTCCCCTGAAGGCTCACAGCTTAGCAGGGACAGTCAAATAGGCAAATAATGATTGACAAGCTAATTGAGTAAATACAGCGAAAGAGGAGGGCACTGGCCCAGCTGGGGAAGCCAGGGAGTCCTTGAGGAGAGGAGCAGTAGTTATTCCAGGACAGGGTATGAGGATGTGACAAACCTGGACCACACCTTATGCTAGGTGCTTGAAAAGCATGATCCTGTTTATTCCTCAAACAACCCCGTGAGCAAAGTACTCCAACCATCTGCTTATTACAAATGTAGAAACTGAGGCTCAGAGGGTTACTTGTGGGTCCAAGGACACACAGACAGTGAGCAGCAAAGTCAGCACTCCAACTGAGATGTGAGTCTAAAACTCACACTCTCCACTCTGGGTCTTTCCAAGTTCTGCTGTGTGAGGATATAAAAAGGGCAAAAGGTAGAGTATAAGTATTAACAAGATTTGCAGAAAGAACACAGTGGGGAGTGAAAATGCCAGGAGAGCAGAAGCTGCCTATGTCCTCTGATGACTGTTACATCTTGGAGAGGAAGTGGACTAAGAGGGATCTCCTGGCAGGACCTCAGTGGATAGAGTCTGGGGTATCAGCACTATGGTGTTTTGGAAACCTGCTGTGTGTGATAAATCAATGAGCATAATCTTTGCCTCTTGCTCCTAGCCTGCACTACCCCTCGGCTCCCAATCTTTTCCACAAATACAGCTGCAGCACAAAGGCTGGTTACAGTTTCAAAGAAAAAAACATGTTCCTTTTCTTTACTCCAGTCATGCCTGGAATGCCTCTCTTTCTACTTCCTCCTTCACTCCTCCCCACCACCCCAAATAAAATAAAATGCAATAATAACAGCATGCTAGAGTACCCAATGTGTTCCTCATGCAAGCTTGGTTAAACAAATCACATTGACCTTTAACAAAAATATGCCGAATGCTTCCTTCTCTTAGTATGTTCATCTTCAGGCCAAACCGCCATCAGAGCAAGCCTCATTAAGTGCAAATCTGATCATGCTACTCCCTGGCTTCAAACCCTTCAGTGGTTCCGCATTGCCTCCGGATGAAGCCCAAACTCCCAGTAGCGCTGGGAAGACCTTCTGGTGTGGCCTGTGCTGACCCCACCAGCCACATTTCTCACAGCAGCCCTCCCTCCCCTTGCATCTCCACATCGCCCTGCAGCTCACACTCCATTCGTCCCCGAGTACACACCACTCTTTCCTTGACTCTTTTTCTAGTATTGCTCTGTCTACAGTGGCCTTGACACCCTACCCCATTCCCAGCTACACACTGATCACCTCCTGCTGTTAAAGATGCAGTTCAAGTCAACTCCTCAATTCATTCCTTCCTGATTCCCCCACACCCTCGCCCCAGACAGAACTCACAGCCTCTCTCTGGGCCCAATGCAGATTTATGTCATTGTCTCTATGATGCCTTCTGCATTCACTTAATTATTTCCTACTCTTCTATACCTGGCTTAGTGCCTGACACATCTTAGGGACTTAAGAGGCGGTCAGAGACAAATGCTGACATCCAATGTTAACTTATTGTGTTGGCCCCTGATGTAACCCCCAAGGTCCCTCACGTCGTGTGTGCCCTGGGCACTGTGGCTTTGTTATGGAAGCATCTGCCCAAACAGGCCATAGTGCAGACCCAGGCTGGCCATATTCCAATCACTGTGTCTCTCTTGAGCATGTGCTCGTTCCTTGGTGTTTTGACGGAAAGGTAGAAACATTTAAATGAAAAGTGAAAGAAAGTCCTTCCTCCTAGGGTTGGTCTCCAAATCCAGCTTGATGAAGCTATCTTCCTCAGAGACTGTGCGTGGATGGAACCTTGGAGGGGTTCCCTTACCCCATCAAGGGAGTAGGAGGCCAGGAGGTGCAGCTTTGAATGGAGTAGGCAAATTGTGATTGTATTTATATCATTCCAAACCATTGGCTCCATTGATTTGTTCACAATTTAATTGACAAAGCAACACTGAAATTCAAGTTCCCTTAGCAAAGGTAACTCTTATTGGAGAAGGCTGAACGAGCAATTTCTAGAGGAAGAAATGGAGGAGAGGGCGTCTTTGCCAAGGAAAATAAATTAGCAGCATTAATCAGTAGGTAAGTACAGGCAGGTCAAGGTGCACTTATTACTGTAACATTATAGCCTACTTATTTTTATTTTGCCATTTGTTATCTATCTCTCCAACTAGAATAAGGTCAGGGACTGCATCTATCTTGTTAATTGCTCCGTCCCCAGAGCTTAACACTGTGCCTAGCACAAAGAGGTTCTAGTGAATAATTGTTGAATGAAAAAATGACCTTGGTCTGGAGGTTGGAAGAGCTGAGTTCTAATTTCCACTTTGCAGTCACCAGCTAGCCCTGTGACCTTGGGCAGCCCACTTTGCCTCCCTGATCTTTAGTTTCTTGTCAGTGGAGGATGTTACTATCTGCCTGACTCATTTTATTGAGTCAATGTGAGGTTCCAGCCATATGTGAAAGTCTTCCTTTACCATATATGTGCACAATATTAAACTGAAGAGGTTACCTCAACCACTGAAGAATGAGTCCTTTCCCACTGGGAGTTAGACACATGGACGAGATGGGGCTGGGGAGTCAGTCTTATCCCTTGGCCAGCCAGGCTTTGGGACCCTGCCATGTGTTCTCCAGGTCTCCTGGACTGGCCACAGTGATGGGTGCTCATGGTATCCCTGGGGATGTGATACCTCTGGAGATATAGATCTGGAATCACTGGGATACAGAAGGCAAGTGAAGCCATGGATGTAGATGAGCTACTCTCGGAGGAGAGGATAGAGTAAGAAAAGAAGGGAGCCTTGGACTGATCTTTGGGGAATTGCATCATTGAGAGAAGCAGGTAGAAGATCAGGAGACAGCAACAAAACCTGAGAGAGAATGGCCAGAAAAATGGGAATACTAAGTATGATATTTTTGAAGCCAGCAGAAGAGAGCAATCACATGCTAAAAGAAAGGAAGAAGGATCATGAAGAGGGGAGAAAAGGAGAGAGACATTGCAATTAACTGATATTTTAAAACTCCAATACACACAATTTTATCAAAAATACAACCAATACATTGAATAAAAAAATTAACAGGAAACACACCAAAATGCTAATAGTAACAGTTTTAGATGACTGAAATTGTTTTCTTTTTCTTTTTTCCATATAGTCTGTGATGTACTTATGTCATTTTTACCATTGAATTACTATATTTAGTAATACAAGATATATGGGTATGAATACCTCAAATGGGTGTAAGAGAAAAGGCTATCTACATAGACCTGAGAGAGAGAAAAATGCACACACACACACACACACACAAAATAATCAGTTATTGAGCTTAACCATAGAATCTCATGGTAGGATTTGGCCTGATTTACTTTTCTATCCAAAAGTATTTTCTTATTGTTTTAAGTGAGAATGGTCACCAGGTGACTTTCAACAGGTCTTGAAGCTTTAATTGTCCATCTCATGATACCTGTAATGCCTAGGAGTCCAGATCTCAGGGACTCCTCAAACAATCCCTGTGGTAGAACGCATTGCTTACAGCTCACCAATGGTCAGGGCCCCATCCTGTGAAAGGAATGTGCTTCCTCGCATCCCTGACATCAGCCTTAACCATGTGACTTCTTTGGCTACCAAAACGTGAGCACAAGTGATGCGTGCCACTTCTGGGATGGAAGTTTTAAGAACCAACACACATTCACCATGCTTTCACTTCTGTCACTGTGATCCACACAGGTCCAGGTGTTTACTGCTCTAAGAGTCTAGGTCCCAAAGCATGGACAATGACATGGAGGGAAGCCTCAGCCAACCTGGAATGATCATGTGTGTGAGCAAGAAATAAATTCTTATTGCTTAAAACAACTGAGATTTGGAGGACAACTGCTTGTTACTGCAGCCTGTTGTGACAGATAGAGTCTTCTGGAATTCCAAAAGAAATATATATATATATGTATATGTATGTATGTATATATGTCAGCAATACCATCCCTTTCTCAAGAAACCTAATTTTTAAGTCTTCTTTCCTTCTCTAGATGATGCATATTTACTACAGGGGCTTAATATAGAGGAACTATATCCAGAGACCTCTAGTTTCATCACTTACGATGGGTCAATGACTATCCCACCCTGCTATGAGACAGCAAGTTGGATCATAATGAATAAACCTGTCTATATAACCAGGATGCAGGTGAGTTTCTCTCTGGTCATTTAGCTAATGGAGAAGAATGATGTTAAAAAAAAAATCACTGAAATGTGGAGTGCCTATTATAATAGTTTACTAGGACCACTATAACAAAGTCCCACAAACTGGGTAGTTGAAACTAACACAAACTTATCGCCTCACAGTTCTGGAGACTAGAAGTCCAAGATCAAGGTGTCAGCAGCGAGCGTTGCTTCCTTCAGCGGAATGTGAGGAAGAATCTGTTCCATGCCTCTCCCCTAGCTTCTAGTGGTTTGCTGACAATCTTTGGCATGCTTTGGCATTCAAAAGCACCACCCCAAGCTCTACCTCCATCTTTTTTTTTTTTTTTTTCTTTTTTGAGATGGAGTCTCGCTCTTGTCACCCAGGCTGGAGTGCAGTGGCGTGATCTCGGCTCACTGCAACCTCCGCCTCCTGGGTTCAAGCGATTCTTGTGCCTCAGCCTCCTGAGTAGCTGGGATTACAGACACATGCCACCACGCCTGGCTAATTTTTGTACTTTTAGTAGAGATGGGGTTTCATCATGTTGGCCAGGCTGGTCTTGAACTCCTGACCTCAGGTAATCCATTTGCCTCGACCTCCCAAAGTGCTGGGATTACAGGTGTAAGCCACCACACCCAGCCTCTACCTCCATCTTTATAAGGTGTTCTCCCTGTGTCTGAGGCTCTGTGTCCAAATTTCCCCTTTTTATAAAGACCCCTTCTGTATTCCATTAAAGCCTAACCCCAATAAGCTTGTCTTAGCTCATTCCATCTGCAATGACTATTTCCAAATAAGGTCACATTCTGAGCTACTGGGGGTTACCAGTACCTTCAGCTTATGAATTTCAGGGGTACACGATTCAACCCATATGCCTGGGTTTAAAGAGCCAGCATCCAAAAGGCTTAGCCTGAGCTGTTTATAGAAGCATCTCACCTGTCTCAGTGGGAAAAGATAGCCATTAATTCCCAGAGTGTATTCTACAACTACAGTGTTCAGAAAGCAAGCAAGCAAAATGGAAGATGTCATCATGCATTTGAAAAAGTTGGGTTTTAAAAAGTTAAATAGATTCCATTGTTGAAGGACTTCTGGGGTCCTTCTTAAATGCTAATACATGTGTCAGTCTTCAAGAGGAAGTGGTATGATATGTAGTATTTTGCATACATATTTGAATTTGCGGGTCTCTTTTGGATCATCTCACAGAGTTAGTGCTCATCAGAACTGGATGGGAGGCAGATGGGTCCTCCTGTGTGAGCTTGGCTACACGGCTTGTTGTGCTCTTCAGACCTGTCACCCACCTCTATGAAATGAACACTCCTCTTTATTGAGAGGGGGATAAATTACATGAGTTTGCTCCAGCTCTGACATTCTATGACTGTGGGAGTCTATAACAAATTAAAGGAGAGATGAGCAAAGGAAGCAGAAGCCAATATCCTTGACGGGATATGTGTTCCCACCCAACAACCATTTGAACAATTTGAAGTTCCTTATCCTATCTGTATTGATTGGGACCCTGAGTGACAAGCAACAGTAACTCCCCACTTAAGCTTAGAAAAAGCATTTATTTGAGAGCTACGGGGGCATCTTAGAGAATTTAAAATCAGAAATTGACATCAGAAATTCACTGAAATGGGAACCCCAGAAGCGCTTTCTCTCTGTTGTCCTCTTCTCACCACACATTCACTTCATTCTTCTCTCCTGCTAGAGACTGTCTTCTTTTGCCTCACAGTCCTGTGGCAGAACATGGCTGCAAACAGTCCAGCCACCTGGCCCTCATAGTCTCACAGAAAAGAAACCAAACTGGTCCAGCTTAGTTTAGCTCTGACCCATGGACCAATCACTATGATCCACGTAATACCATGTGGGAGTCATGGAATTATTGAACCAAAGAGTATCAAAGAAAGAAAGAACCTTAGAGAAACCTAACCAGATTTGCTTCTTTTTTGGACGCTGCATTTGAGGGTGAGAGAGCGCAAGTGACTTGTTCAGAGGCATACACAAGCTGGTAAGCTAGAAGAAAGGCTGGCTTCATGTTTGGAGGCATAATGGGCCTTCAGCTCAACTGAACCCATGGAAAAAAGGGACTCTGTGGGGCTTATACAGCCCTTTCCTCATACAGCCGATACCACCTAGCTTGGCCAGAGTCTCTGTGGTCTTATTTCTTCCCTAGAGCATTTAAGAGGATGGTTGGATCTCACGACTACTTCTCTCTCCTCAGATGCATTCCTTGCGCCTGCTCAGCCAGAACCAGCCATCTCAGATCTTTCTGAGCATGAGTGACAACTTCAGGCCTGTCCAGCCACTCAACAACCGCTGCATCCGCACCAATATCAACTTCAGTTTACAGGGGAAGGACTGTCCAAACAACCGAGCCCAGAAGCTTCAGTATAGAGGTGGGTTTGGTGGCTCAGAGAGTGGAGGATCTAGGCCGGAGCTCAGTCTTTCTGCTTAGACCTGTTCTTAAAGGCCTGGCGTTATCTTCCATTATAGGAATGATGACTATAAATGACAATAACCATCACGCTCCATTTGCATGGTGATGAAGGTCTAAAGTTTTGATATATGTGATATAGATATCTGTATGAATGCATCTAGGTAGGTAGGTAAGTAAGTGGATGGATGGATGGATGGATAGACGGTAGGTAGATGGCAAGGTGTAGAGGTTTGATATATATGAGATATATATATATATAAAACCTTTAAACACATATATCAAACCTTTAAAACCCCTGTAGATCAGGCAAGACAGTTTCTTTTTATTGCCATTTTTCAGAAGAGCCCAGAAAGGCTGATGTTTCCAAGGTTATCTGTTAGAACAGGACAGTGAAAAGCATTAGAGCTTTTAAGCATTAGAGCTTTAAGCAAGAAAGACCCCCTTTCCCCTAGAAGGTGAACAAATACTCTAAAGGGCAGGCCATTAGAATCCAATGGGGTAATTTGTGAGTGTATCTTTGCCCAGTGCTATGTCCCTAGAAATGGTTATTATTCCTACTAAAGGGGACATTTAAGGTGACATCTGCCTCCTGTAACTCTGTGGTCCACACCCAGCCCTCTCTCTCTTCCCTTCTGCTTACTACTAAACATCTGTTAATCATTGTGGTAAACACTCAGTGTGGAAAGAAAGATGGAGGCAGGATGGGGTCTTGGAGAGCCCTGGACTGGAAATCAGGACACCCAAGTTCTGGGCCTAGTTCTAACAAGCTGTGCAAACCCAGCCACATTGTTTACCCCCTAGACCCGGCTTCTTTGTGACAGTTTGTATGCCATCTACTTCACAGCTTGTTAAAGGAAGCAAACAAGAGCCTGGATAGGGAAGCCCTTTGTAGCAATAACATGCTCCCCAAATAGGAGGGTTGTAGTTATTACCAGACAGCTTTTAGAAGCAGCCTCCACCACTACTCCTTGATCCTCCACTTCATTCCTCCTACTTCCCCCATGTTCCCTTCTTTTTTCTCTCTCAGATACACTTGCATGCCCAAACTACATATTTTCCACACCCTTCCAGCTGGAACTACCAGAAAAGTAAATACCTAACTCATTCATTACTTCTTCTCTTTAGTCAAAACCCCTGTATTGTGTTCCTACCATGTGTCAGTTAGTTGGGTGATGGGTGACAGATAAGACACCTACCCAAACAGAGCATATGGTCTACAACAGGAGTCTACACACTTTTTCTATAAAGGACAGAGAGTAAATATGTTAAGTTTTGAAGCCATAAAATCCCTACGGCACTCCGACATTGTAGTATGAAATCAGCCATTGATAATATCTAAATGAATGGGTATGGCTGGGTTCCAATAAAACTTTATTTATAAAAACAGGTATTGTGCTGGATTAGATCTGTGGACTGTTGTTTTTCCATCCCTGGCCTAGAGCAGTGTCATCCACTAGAACTTTCTCTGGTAATGGGAATGTTTTCATGATAGGTTGATGACTATCTTGCATTGCCCAATACAGCAGCTACTAGCCATATGTGGCTATTGAACATTGGATGAGTGACTAGTACAATGATGCAACTAATTTTTTATTGTAATTAATTTAAATTTATAGTAGCCACATATGGCAGCTAGTGGCCACTATGTTGGTCAGTATAGGCCTAGAAGGTCATGGAGAATTGGAAGGGGGTAGTTGGAATGCATATAAGTAAGCAGGCATTTACAAAACAGTCCCTTCTGCTCTGGAGGAATTCTCTAAAACTGTGTGCAAATTAATTGAGTATGCCTCGTTTTATGTTGTATGTGTGACTTTTTTTTTCTTTCTCTCTCTTTGCAGTAAATGAATGGCTCCTCAAGTAGGGAACAAAGCCAAGAAGAATCCCACCTCAGTGAAATGCTACAACTGTGAATTGACGTAACCTAGAATGTCCCCCCTTCTTGCTTCTCTCTCCTTCTTTCCCCCAAGCCTCATTCATTCTTGGGATTGGCCCTTTCTTCATGAAAAGTGTCTGCAAAACCATGGCAGAGGAATACATCTCTCACCCATACTCACAAACACACACACAAGCACTTGCACATACATACAAACACATGCAAACATACCTACACACACACACACTCTCTTACAACCTCCATCATGGGAAGTCAAGTTTCAGAAACAAGTCTCATTCATAAGAGGTCTTAGAAGAAAATAACCAGTTAACCTGATTACAATTTTGATACCGTTTTCCTGAACTAATAAATCTACCCAATGAGACTTTTCAGCCTTTGTACATACAAAATTCTTCCAAAAGAGAGAGGAGAAAATACAGCTCTGATGGTATCAAACGGACTTTGCATCAAGTAATTTCAGATAGTGTCCTAGGATCCTTTGAGGGTGCTGGTAGCAGGTGAGCAGGACAAAGTTGACCAAGGACACTTATTTCTAGATTATGATTCTTCTGTTTACTCAATAATTTAAAAAGAAAAGAAGGACAGACATTGAAGAGCTACACATTGTATATATATCACCACAGACTATAAAGAAAGGAATTATTTCCCTCTTTGTCACATATCTGTAGTAGGATTTGCCAAGATCAGAAATGATCCATTTGCTGTTTCTTGTTTTCCAAAGGTCATACATTGTGTTTGGTTATTGTTACCAGCTCAATAAATGTGTTTAACGAGTTACTTTCATTTTTCTGGCTTTGGTCTGTTCTCCTTCCTTACAGGCTAAGCCCTGGCTCCATGCAACTGCATTCTTTGATTTCACTTGTTCCTTCATCTACATGTTTTGTTCATTTGCAGCCAGTTTTTACTGAGTTTGTGGCAATCAGGAATGCATTTGCTAAGCAAGTATGACTTTAATTCCACTCCATGGCTTGATCATTCACATGAGGTGAGCTTCAGCCTGAGATAGCAGGCGACAGATTTCTCGCGTTGCAAAACTGCCATGCCCCCCTGTGATGCTCCCGTGAAGGAATGCACTTTGCCTTGTAAGTTCCTGGGAAAGGGGTATCTTTTCTCTCCAGGTGCAGCCAGATCTCACAAAGTACAAAACGAATGCCTTTCTCTTCTTGTTTATAATGGTCACTCACTGTGTTTGGTTACTGTCAAGAAATCAATAAATGTGTTTAACAAGTTACCCAGTACCCATGTCTGACTTTATTGAGAAAGAGGACGCTCCCTGCTGAAGTCTCTGAGTCCTGCTGGGTGCAGGAGCAATTGCATACGGGGCTGGCAGGGCAGCCAGAACAGCCTGTCTAGCCATTCCCAGAGCCAGGTAATTAATACCCTGTTGAGAAAACATATAGGCTTAGCTCCTGGAAGAGAACACTTGGATGTTTGTTCAGTGGCCAAATTAAAAATAACTTTCATCTCTCCTTTCTGTCACACTCTCCTGGAAGGGGGAGAATGCAGGCAAGGAGAGTCTGTGCAAATGAGAACATTCCCAAGCATATGAAAAACTTCAGCCTAGTGACTAGATGGATTGACAATGAAAAATTCAAAACACCCAGTTATTTCATATTCAAAATAATATACTTAACTGGATTTTGTCTTTTACTTTTTGCATCAATGTCAGACACACAGCAGCCTTAGCTATGATGGCATCTAGACCTATTTCTGAGCAACCTTATTTTTCCAGAGAACCAAATATTCACAAAGGTTTAGGGTAAGCAGGTGGCAATCTTTACATGGCTTGCTGCTGCTTCTGAGGTAGAATCTTCCTTATCCTGCAATGGCAGGCAGCGATATAGTATAACAGCTGAAGAATATGGATGGTAAATCAACTTTACTCTGCCTCTTGCCTGCTGTGTGACCCTAGGCAAGTTGCTTTACTTCTCTATCTGTACATTGGGGAGGTTAATAATTGCCTCTATGAGTTATGAGGCTTAAACACTACGTAGTTACTTAAAGCAGCCTGCACAATACCTGCAATGACTGTTCTATAAATGGTACCAATAGTAGAGCATTTGTATGACCTGCCTATTAAAAGTTTATCTGAGTCATACCATGCCTTCCTTTACAGGGTGGTGGTAGCGTCAATCACAACAAGGACACCAGAGTGACAGCAAACGAAAGCAAAAGATACCCAGCAAACTGCACATAGATAAATGCCTACGATGTGTTGAGGAAGAGAAGGAGAAGCACGAGCAAGGAAGGCAGTCAGGCAACTGGGTTTCTAGGCCCCACCCCATCACAGCATCCTCTCTGACACTGGGCAAGTCAACTCCCCTCCCTGGGACTGAGTCCTTATCGACAAATGATTTGGACAAGATGACGTCCCCTGGCCTTTCCACTCTTCATTCCCCAACTGTGCCTCTCATTCATTTCTTTAGTCCAATGAGAACAAAGAAAAACCCAGTCTGTCACCCCTAGGGCCCCTAGGCATAGGCAGACTTTCACCTTGACCAAACAGGACTCAAAATGGGGCAAACTGGCTCCTGTCTCTGACTTTCTGGGCCAGTCCTAAATGCCCCTTTCTCCATACTCGCTAGGTTTCCCAAACTATAAAAAGAAAATATAGTCACTTTGCCCTCACAATATGTGGGAGTAATAAAAAGACTAGCTAGATTAGTACCTCTCACAAAAAAAAAAAAAAAAAAAAAAAAAAAGGTGGTAGTTTTTAAAGTACCAAAGAGCCCCTGGACTTCCTGAGCACCCATGGGCTGCAAAATCTATTGATGTATTTTTGTTCTTTGATGTCTTCATCTAGGACTTGATCTGATCTGGGTCGCGATCTCTTCAACATCACTAATCATCAGGGAAATGCAAATCAAAACTACAATGACATACCACCTCATACCTGTTGAAGACATCAAGGAACAAAAATACATTAATCGATTTTGCAGTCCATGGGTGCTCAGGAAGTCCCAGGGGAGTGGTGTCTCTGTGCTCCACAGTGTGCCCCAAACGGCCAGCTTTGCCTGTTGGAGCCCTGGCTGACACGGGCACCCCTTCCGTTTTGGAGAAGTAGTCTACAACCTGCAAGGAAACACATGCTAAGCCTCAGTTCCCTCCTCTGCGAAATGGGGGAGGGAGGTAAATATACACCCAAGAGAAATCTGGACAAATTGGATGAAAAAAAGAGAACATATCGAGGTGAGTGGATCACCTGAGGTCAGGAGTTTGAGAACAGCCTGGTCAGTATGGTGAAACCGTGTCTCCACTAAAAATACAAAAATTAGCCGGGCATGGTGTCACGTGCCTGTAATCCCAATTACTCGGGAGGCTGAGGCAGGAGAATCACTTGAACCCAGAAGGTGGAGGTTGCCGTAAGCCAAGATGCATCACTCCACTGCACTCCAGCCTGAGTGACAGAGTAAGACTCCGTCTCAAAAAAAAAAAAAAAAAAAAAAAAAAATCGTGGAAATCCACAGCCCTAGCCCCTTCTTTTTTTTTTTTTTTTTTTTTTTTACTTGATCAATTTTAAATTTATTCATTCTTTTGGGTGAAAATACATTCTCTTTTTTTTTATAGCTTTATTTTATTATTATTATTATTATTATACTTTAGGTTTTATGGTACATGTGTGCAATGTGCAGGTAAGTTACATATGTATACATGTGCCATGCTGGTGCGCTGCACCCACTAACTTGTCATCTAGCATTAGGTATATTTCCCAATGCTATCCCTCCCCCTCCCCCCACCCCACAACAGTCCCCCGAATGTGATGTTCCCCTTCCTGTGTCCATGTGTTCTCATTGTTCAATTCCCACCTATGAGTGAGAATATGCGGTGTTTGGTTTTTTGTTCTTGTGATAGTTTACTGAGAACGATGATTTCCAATTTCATCCATGTCCCTACAAAGGACATGAACTCATCATTTTTTACGGCTGCATAGTATTCCATGGTGTATATGTGCCACATTTTCTTATCTTAGTCCAGTCTATCATTGTTGGACATTTGGCTTGGTTCCAAGTCTTTGCTATTGTGAATAATGCCGCAATAAACATACGTGTGCATGTGTCTTTATAGCAGCATGATTTATAGTCCTTTGGGTATATACCCAGTAATGGGATGGCTGGGTCGAATGGAATTTCTAGTTCTAGATCCCTGAGGAATCGCCACACTGACTTCCACAAGGGTTGAACTAGTTTACAGTCCCACCAACAGTGTACAAGTGTTCCTATTTCTCCACATCCTCTCCAGCACCTGTTGTTTCCTGACTTTTTAATGATTGCCATTCTAACTGGTGTGAGATGGTATCTCATTGTGGTTTTGATTTGCATTTCTCTGATGGCCAGTGATGGTGAGCATTTTTTCATGTGTTTTTTGGCTGCATAAATGTCTTCTTTTGAGAAGTGTCTGTTCATGTCCTTCACCCACTTTTTGATGGGGTTGTTTGTTTTTTTCTTGTAAATTTGTTGGAGTTCATTGTAGATTCTGGATATTAGCCCTTTGTCAGATGAGTAGGTTGTGAAAATTTTCTCCCATTTTGTAGGTTGCCTGTTCACTCTGATGGTAGTTTCTTTTGCTGTGCAGAAGCTCTTTAATTAGATCCCATTTGTCAATTTTGGCTTTTGTTGCCATTGCTTTTGGTGTTTTAGACATGAAGTCCTTGCCCATGCCTATGTCCTGAATGGTATTGCCTAGGTTTTCTTCTAGGGTTTTTATGGTTTTAGGTCTAATGTTTAAGTCTTTAATCCATCTTGAATTGATTTTTGTATAAGGTGTAAGGAAGGGATCCAGTTTCAGCTTTCTCCATATAGCTAGCCAGTTTTCCCAGCACCATTTATTAAATAGGGAATCCTTTCCCCATTTCTTGTTTTTGTCAGGTTTGTCAAAGATCAGATAGTTGTAGATATGTGGCATTATTTCTGAGGGCTCTGTTCTGTTCCATTGATCTATATCTCTGTTTTGGTACCAGTACCATGCTGTTTTGGTTACTGTAGCCTTGTAGGATAGTTTGAAGTCAGGTAGTGTGATGCCTCCAGCTTTGTTCTTTTGGCTTAGGATTGACTTGGTGATGCGGGCTCTTTTTTGGTTCCATATGAACTTTACAGTAGTTTTTTCCAATTCTGTGAAGAAAGTCATTGGTAGCTTGATGGGGATGGCATTGAATCTGTAAATTACCTTGGGAAGTATGGCCATTTTCATGATATTGATTCTTCCTACCCATGAGCATGGAATGTTCTGCCATTTGTTTGTATCCTCTTTTATTTCCTTGAGCAGTGGTTTGTAGTTCTCCTAGAAGAGGTCCTTCACATCCCTTGTAAGTTGGATTCCTAGGTATTTTATTCTCTTTGAAGCAATTGTGAATGGGATTTCACTCATGATTTGGCTCTCTGCTTGTCTGTTATTGGTGTATAAGAATGCTTGTGATTTTTGTACATTGATTTTGTATCCTGAGACTTTGCTAAAGTTGCTTATCAGCTTAAGGAGATTTTGGGCTGAGACAATGGGGTTTTCTAGATATACTATCATGTCATCTGCAAACAGGGACAATTTGACTTCCTCTTTTCCTAATTGAATACCCTTGATTTCCTTCTCTTGCCTAATTGCCCTGGCCAGAACTTCCAACACTGTGTTGAATAGAAGTAGTGAGAGAGGGCATCCCTGTCTTGTGCCAGTTTTCAAAGGGAATGCTTCCAGTTTTTGCCCATTCAGTATGATATTGGCTTTGGGTTTGTCATAGATAGCTCTTATTATTTTGAGATGCGTCCCATCAATACCTAATTTATTGAGAGTTTTTAGCATGAAGCGTTGTTGAATTTTGTCAAAGGCCTTTTCTGCATCTATTGAGATAATCATGTGGTTTTTGTCTTTGGTTCTGTTTATATGCTGGATTACATTTATTGATTTGTGTATATTGAACCAGCCTTGCATCCCAGGGATGAAGCCCACTTGATCATGGTGGATAAGCTTTTTGATGTGCTGCTGGATTCGGTTTGCCAGTATTTTATTGAGGATTTTTGCATCAATGTTCATCAAGGATATTGGTCTAAAATTCTCTTTTTTGGTTGTGTCTCTGCCAGGCTTTGGTATCAGGATGATGCTGGCCTCATCAAATGAGTTAGGGAGGATTCCCTCTCTTTCTATTGATTGGAATAGTTTCAGAAGGAATGGTACCAGTTCCTCCTTGTACCTCTGGTAGAATTCGGCTGTGAATCCATCTGGTCCTGGACTCATTTTGGTTGGTAAGCTATTGATTATTGCCACAATTTCAGCTCCTGTTATTGGTCTATTCAGAGATTCAACTTCTTCCTGGTTTAGTCTTGGGAGGGTGTATGTGTTGAGGAATTTATCCATTTCTTCTAGATTTTCTAGTTTATTTGCATAGAGGTGTTTGTAGTATTCTCTGATGGTAGTTTGTATTTCTGTGGGATCGGTGGTGATATCCCCTTTATCATTTTTTATTGCATCTATTTGATTCTTCCCTCTTTTTTTATTAATCTTGCTAGCGGCCTATCAATTTTGTTGATCCTTTCAAAAAACCAGCTCCTGGATTCATTAGTTTTTTGAAGGGTTTTTTGTGTCTCCATTTCCTTCAGTTCTGCTCTGATTTTAGTTATTTCTTGCCTTCTGCTAGCTTTTGAATGTGTTTGCTCTTGCTTTTCTAGTTCTTTTAATTGTGATGTTAGTGTGTCCATTTTGGATCTTTCCTGCTTTCTCTTATGGGCATTTAATGCTATAAATTTCCCTCTACACACTGCTTTGAATGTGTCCCAGAGATTCTGGTATGTTGTGTCTTGGTTCTCGCTGGTTTCAAACAACATCTTTATTTCTGCCTTCATTTTGTTATGTACCCAGTAGTCATTCAGGAGCAGGTTGTTCAGTTTCCATGTAGTTGAGCGGTTTTGAGTGAGATTCTTAATCCTGAGTTCTGGCTTGATTGCACTGTGATCTGAGAGATAGTTTGTTATAATTTCTGTTCTTTTACATTTATTGAGGAGAGCTTTACTTCCAAGTATGTGGTCAATTTTGGAATGGGTGTGGTGTGGTGCTGAAAAAAATGTATATTCTGTTGATTTGGGGTGGAGAGTTCTGTAGATGTCTATTAGGTCCGCTTGGTGCAGAGCTGAGTTCAATTCCTGGGTAACCTTGTTGACTTTCTGTCTCGTTGATCTGTCTAATGTTGACAGTGGGGCGTTAAAGTCTCCCATTATTAATGTGTGGGAGTCTAAGTCTCTGTGTAGGTCACTCAGGACTTGCTTTATGAATCTGGGTGCTCCTGTATTGGGTGCATATATATTTAGGATAGTTAGCTCTTCTTGTTGAATTGATCCCTTTACCATTATGTAATGGCCTTCTTTGTCTCTTTTGATCTTTGTTGGTTTTAAGTCTGTTTTATCAGAGACTAGGATTGCAACCCCTGCCTTTTTTTGTTTTCCATTTGCTTGGTAGATCTTCCTCCATCCTTTTATTTTGAGCCTATGTGTGTCTCTGCACGTGAGATGGGTTTCCTGAATACAGCACACTGATGGGTCTTGAGTCTTTATCCAATTTGCCAGTCTGTGTCTTTTAATTGGAGCATTTAGTCCATTTACATTTAAAGTTAATATTGTTATGTGTGAATTTGATCCTGTCATTATGATGTTAGCTGGTAATTTTGCTCGTTAGTTGATGCAGTCTCTTCCTAGTCTCGATGGTCTTTACATTTTGGCATGATTTTGCAGTGGCTGGTACCTGTTGTGCCTTTCCGTGTTTAGCGCTTCCTTCAGGAGCTCTTTTAGGGCAGGCCTGGTGGTGACAAAATCTCTCAGCATTTGCTTGTCTGTAAAGTATTTTATTTCTCCTTCACTTATGAAGCTTAGTTTGGCTGGATATGAAATTCTGGGTTGAAAATTCTTTTAAGAATGTTGAATATTGGCCCCCACTCTCTTCTGGCTTGTAGGGTTTCTGCCGAGAGATCCGCTGTTAGTCTGATGAGCTTCCCTTTGATGGTAACCCGACCTTTCTCTCTGGCTGCCCTTAACATTTTTTCCTTCATTTCAACTGTGGTGAATCTGACAATTATGTGTCTTGGAGTTGCTCTTCTCGAGGAGTATCTTTGTGGCGTTCTCTGTATTTCCTGAATCTGAATGTTGGCCTGCCTTGCTAGATTGGGGAAGTTCTCCTGGATAATATCCTGCAGAGTGTTTTCCAACTTGTTTCCATTCTCCCTGTCACTTTCAGGTACACCAATCAGACGTACATTTGGTCTTTTCACATAGTCCCATATTTCTTGGAGGCTTTGCTCATTTCTTTTTATTCTTTTTTCTCTAAACTTCCCTTCTCGCTTCATTTCATTCATTTCATCTTCCAGGGCTGACACCCTTTCTTCCATTTGATCGCATCGGCTCCTGAGGCTTCTGCATTCTTCACGTAGTTCTCAAGCCTTGGTTTTCAAGCTCCATCAGCTCCTTTAAGCACTTCTCTGTATTGGTTATTCTAGTTATACATTCTTCTAAATGTTTTTCAAAGTTTTCTACTTCTTTGCCTTTGGTTTGAATATCCTCCCGTAGCTCGGAGTAATTTGATCGTCTGAAGCCTTCTTCTCTCAGCTCGTCAAAGTCATTCTCTGTCCAGCTTTGTTCCGCTGCTGGTGAGGAACTGCGTTCCTTTGGAGGAGGAGAGGTACTCTGCTTTTTAGAGTTTCCAGTTTTTCTGCTCTGTTTTTTCCCCATCTTTGTGGTTTTATCTACTTTTGGTCTTTGATGATGGTGATGTACAGATGGGTTTTTGGTGTGGATGTCCTTTCTGTTAGTTTTCCTTCTAACAGACAGGACCCTCAGCTGCAGGTCTGTTGGAGTACCTGGCCAGCCGTGTGAGGTGTCAGTCTGCCCCTGCTGGGGGCTGCCTCCCAGTTAGGCTGCTTGGGGGTCAGGGGTCAGGGACCCACTTGAGGAGGCAGTCTGCCCGTTCTCAGATCTCCAGCTGCGTGCTGGGAGAACCACTGCTCTCCTCAAAGCTGTCAGACAGGGACATTTAAGTCTGCAGAGGTTACTGCTGTCTTTTTGTTTGTCTGTGCCCTGCCCCCAGAGGTGGAGCCTACAGAGGCAGGCAGGCCTCCTTGAGCTGTGGTGGGCTCCACCCAGTTCAAGCTTCCAGGCTGCTTTGTTTACCTAAGTGAGCCTGGGCAATGGCAGGCGCCCCTCCCCCAGCCTCGCTGCCGACTTGCTGTTTGATCTCAGACTGCTGTGCTAGCAATCAGCGAGACTCCGTGGGCGTAGGACCCTCTGAGCCAGGTGCGGGCTATACTCTCCTGGGGCACCATTTCCTAAGCCCGTCGGAAAAGCACAGTATTTGGGTGGGAGTGGCCCGATTTTCCAGGTGCCGGCTGTCACCCCTGGAAAGGGAACTCCCTGACCCCTTGCGCTTCCCGAGTGAGGCAATGCCTTGCCCCTGCTTCGGCTGGCGCACGGTGCACTCACCCACTGACCTGAGCCCACTGTCTGGCACTCCCTAGTGAGATGAACCCGGTACCTCAGATGGAAATGCAGAAATCACCCGTCTTCTGCGTCGCTCACGCTGGGAGCTGTAGACCGGAGCTGTTCCTATTCGGCCATCTTGGCTCCTCCCCCAGCCCTAGCCCCTTCTTAGGGACACATTCTGTGGTTTCCCAGACCATTTAGGGCCTTGTTCCAATCTCCCTCTGTAGCAGTTAAGTTTCCATGGTGACATCAGGACAACCACAACTCACTGCACTAAATGTGTCTGGAATGTGGTACAAGACAGTAAGAGAATCACATGGAATCTGGACAGGAAAGCAGTCCTTGACCACAGCCCATAACACACACATCAGGCCAAAGAAGATGATTGACAATGGTCAATTAGCATATGCCCATACCCCCAGGGTGGACCCTTCCTGCTGGAACCCAGAACACCTGCAGTTCATAAGAGTATCTCAATGTTTCTGTTCCAGAAATCCTAAAAGTAGGACCTCTAGGAGCAGAAACTTATGTGATATTATTCACCAACTGGCACAACTGAACATAAGGAAAGATCTGCCAAGACTCCAGATGAAAAAAACATACTATTATTGATAAGGTCTGCCATAGGTTGCACATTTTCTGTGGTCCAGGCCCTGTGCCAAGCAGTTTACAAATATCATCTCATTTTACCCACACAGTGACCCACAAAGTAATCACCACTGCTGTCCCTGGGTTGTAAATGCAGAAATTGACTTCTTATAGACCAGGTGATAGCCTCAGGGTCACATAGCTCATAGGTGGCAATGCCAGACTCTTCTAAGCCAGTGGTTCTCAAAGCATGGCCACAGCCATCAGCGTCACTTAGGAGCTGGTTAGATATGCACATTTCTAGATCCCACTGCAGACCTACTGACACTCACAGGGTGAGGCCCGGCCATCTGTTTTAACAAGCACCCTAGATGATTCTGATGCACACTCAAGTGTGAGAACCACCGTAAATCAAATATTCATCCCTACTACTTCCTACTCTAGAGGTTCCCAAACCTTACTACATATTAGAACCTCTTTAGCATAATGTACTCCAAGTTCACCCACGTTGTGGCAAATGGCAAGATTTCCTTCTTTTTAAGGTTAATATTCCATTGTATGTCTATGCCACATTTTCTTTACCTGTTCATCTGTCAGTGAACAGTTTAGCTTTTATCCATGTCTTTGTTATTGTAAATAATGTTGCATTGAACGTGGGAGTACAGATATCTCTTTGTAATCCTGGTTTCAATTCTTTTGGTGTATACGCAGAAGTGGGATTGTTGGATCATACAGTAGGTCTATTTAATTTTTTGTGGAATCTCCATACTGTTTTCCATAGTCTGTACCAATTTACATTCCCATCAACAGTGTACAAAGGTTCCCTTTTCCCCACATCTTTGCCACATTTGTTATCTTTGGTTTGCTTGATAAAAGCCATAACAGGTCTGAGGTGGTATCTCATTGTAGTTTTGATTTGCATTTCCCTGATGATTAGTGATGTTGAACACCTTTTCATATACCTGTTGGCCACTTGCATGTCTTCTTTGGACAAATGACTATTCAGTTCTTTTACCCATTTTTTAATCAGATTATTGGGGTTTTTTTCTATTGAGTTGTGGGGGTACTAAATGAAATAAGCCAGACTCAGAGGAACAAATACTACATGACCCCATTTACATTAGGAATCTAAAATAGTCAAACTCATAGAAGCAGAGGGTAGAGTGGTGGTTACCAGGAGGTTGGGGGAGGAGAAATCAGGGAGGTGTTGGTCAAAAGTCAAAGTTAACCATGCTATCTTTTATATTTTAAACATGTATATATAAAAATAATAGGGTAGATCTTAATGCTAAGTGTTCTTATGACAAAAGGCGAGGAAACTTTTAAGGATAATGGTTGCATTTATGCATTGTTTATGGTGATGGCTTCAAGGGTGTATACTTATCTTCAAACTTATCTTCAAACTCATCAAGATGTATATACATTAAATATATACAACAGTTTTATATGTCAATCATAAAAACATAATTATATAGTTGTCATTCATTCATTTTGTATGTCAATCATAAAAATATAACTCAATAAAAAATATAGTAATAATTTAAAAAAGAATCTCCTAGAAAGTTTTAAAAATCCCAATGCCCAAGTTGTACTGCATATCACTTAAATCAGGATGTCTGGGAGCAGCAGCCAGGCTTCAGTGTATTATAAAGATCTGCAGATGAGTAGGTTGCAAAAATTTTCTCCCATTTTGTACGTTGCCTGTTCACTCTGATGGTAGTTTCTTTTGCTGTGCAGAAGCTCTTGAGTTTAATTAGATCCCATTTGTCAATTTTGGCTTTTGTTGTCATTGCTTTTGGTGTTTTAGACATGAAGTCCTTGCCCATGCCTATGTCCTGAATGGTAAAATGCCTAGGTTTTCTTCTAGGGTTTTTATGGTTTTAGGTCTAACGTTTAAGTCTTTAATCCATCTTGAATTGATTTTTTGTATAAGGTGTAAGGAAGGGATCCAGTTTCAGCTTTCTACATATGGCTAGCCAGTTTTCCCAGCGCCATTTATTAAATAGGGAATCCTTTCCCCATTGCTTGTTTTTCTCAGGTTTGTCAAAGATCAGATAGTTGTAGATATGCGGCGTTATTTCTGAGGGCTCTGTTCTGTTCCATTGATCTGTATCTCTGTTTTGGTACCAGTACCATGCTGTTTTGGTTACTGTAGCCTTGTAGTATAGTTTGAAGTCAGGTAGTGTGATGCCTCCAGCTTTGTTCTTTTGGCTTAGGATTGACTTGGTGATGCGGGCTCTTTTTTGGTTCCATATGAACTTTAAAGTAGTTTTTTCTATTAATATCCAGAATCTACAATGAACTCCAACAAATTTACAGAAAAAAAAAAACAACCCCATCAAAAAGTGGGTGAAGGACATGGACAGACACTTCTCAAAAGAAGACATTTATGCAGCCAAAAAACACATGAAAAAATGCTCACCATCACTGGCCATCAGAGAAATGCAAATCAAAACCACAATGAGATACCATCTCACACCAGTTAGAATGGCAATCATTAAAAAGTCAGGAAACAACACGTGCTGGAGAGGATGTGGAGAAATAGGAACACTTGTACACTGTTGGTGGGACTGTAAACTAGTTCACCCCTTGTGGAAGTCAGTGTGGCGATTCCTCAGGGATCTAGAACTAGAAATACCATTTGACCCAGCCATCCCATTACTGGTTATATACCCAAATGACTATAAATTATGCTGCTATAAAGACACATGCACACGTATGTTTATTGCGGCATTATTCACAATAGCAAAGACTTGGAACCAACCCAAATGTCCAACAATGATAGACTGGATTAAGAAAATGTGGCACATATACACCATGGAATACTATGCAGCCATAAAAAATGATGAGTTCATGTCCTTTGTAGGGACATGGATGAAATTGGAAATCATCATTCTCAGTAAACTATCACAAGAACAAAAAACCAAACACCGCATATTCTCACTCATAGGTGGGAATTGAACAATGAGAACACATGGACACAGGAAGGGGAACATCACACTCTGGGGACTGTTGTGGGGTGGGGGAAGGGGGGAGGGATAGCACTGGGAGATATACCTAATGCTAGATGACGAGTTAGTGGGTGCAGCGCACCAGCATGGCACATGTATACATATGTAACTAACCTGCACATTGTACACATGTACCCTAAAACTTAAAGTATAATCATAAATTAATTAATTTTTTTAAAAAAGAGCTGCAGATGATTCCAACATGCAGCAAACTTTGGGGATCACACCTCTACCTAAAGGACCTTCTCAGTGGAGGGTTCACCACTGATGGGCATCCATCGGAGCCCAGCGGCCAGAGTTATCTAATGGCCATTCCCTTTTCAGAATCAGGTCCAGATTCCTATGCATGTTAACTATTTTCGATGGTCTCAGAATGTTTCCCATCCCAATTTTCTCCTTCAATTAACAGGTCCAGAGTTTGAATAACAAATCTCTCTCAAAACATTGCTATTTGAAATACTGGCTTGGCACCAGCCTTCTAAAATCCACTCCAAGTCATCACTTCTAATAACTCAGATTGCAAAGTTTCCAAGACCTCAGACTATTACAAACAAATGAAAACAAGCTGTGAGTCAGGATACCAGAAGTTCAGAAACAAGCTGGGTCCATCACAAAAAGTTATAAGCCAGCTGTGGCCCCATCAGTTCTAACTCCAAAGTGTCTCTTCCATGCCACATTCCCTCCCCCAACCCTTCAGCCCTGTGACAAGGCCTAGTCCCAGCCCTCATCCTCTTTGGCCTGGACTACAACAATATCTACCCAGAAGGTCTTTCTGCCTCCAGTCTCCAGATAAGTGAGAGACTGTGGGTCAAGAGTGTAAAAATACTCAAACACTGTTCCCATATAAAGGGAAGCTGAGTTCACCCTGAATAAATGTTGAAGGAAATTTAGGCTGGGCTGAGGAGTAGGTAGAAAACTATCTCAGACACTTTCCAGAGAGGAGACCAAAACACAAAGCTACACAGAAAATCCAGCAGGGCAGCATTCCAAATTGATTTGGTAGAGAAACAGACTTCAGGCTCAATACAAGAGGGCAGCACCTGGATGCCAGACCTGGAATGGACATAGGAATTAGGACCCAGGAGAATTGCCTGAGCTGCTCTTCACAGGGTATCTGAGGTCTTAGCCATGGCCCAGGTAGGGAGGAAGGGTTAGAGAGTCATATTCTGACCCGGACTTTGCCAGCCCACTCCCATCTCATCACTAGGACGAACGAACGAAAACCTCCAACCAGAGCATATCTCCCAACACTCAAGCTTTCAATGGTCCCCAATTGTTTCAACGTTAAAGGATCAAATTCTTTTGCAAAGCCTTTCTTAATGGATTCTCAGCAGAGGTCCAAAAATTCGTGTCTCAGCCCTCCTGATGAATGTTGGGGGGCCAGCTACCCTAGACCCTTCGCTGTCATTCAGACACCCGCTCATACTTTCCAGCCTCCTAACCATAGTCCATGTCATCGCTCAGCTTAAAATGCTCTTTTTGATTCTTCCTCACCTATGGAAACATGACCTACCTTTAAAGAGACCTAGCTCAAATGCCACTTCCCAAGATTCCTTCATCTCCTCAGGCGAAATGATTTCTTCCATCCTCTGAGCTCACACAGCATATTGATTATATTTCTAATTAGCATTTACTTCACTCAGTTCTCTCTTAGAAATATGTGTATGTAATATACAAAGAACTTCATGTGGTTCTATATTTTCTTGTCTGCACGTGCCAATTTGAAGTTCCCTGAAGACAGAGATGATCTCTTCATTCATCTTTGTATCTCTCCCTTCTATGCACAGAAAGAGGAATAGAAAGAAATCATATCATAATACTTTGCAAAATAGGAGATACTCAAAAAAAATATTGCTACATAGAATTTTCCTATGGGATGGAGGACAGCATTTGATTCTTTTCAATTCAGAGTTGTTGACCTATGTATCAAATATGTATCAGGCAGAGTGCTGGCTTATTTTACATATATTTTGCATACATTCTTTATTTTATTTGGTGCTCCTAGCAGTTCTGCCAAGTAGTTCTTGACCTTATTTTATAGATAAGGAAGTTATCAAAGAGATCCATACACACCCAGGATCATATAGCTGGTGTGTACTGGAAACAGAAAGTTACAGCAAAAGCTGATGCTAGAGAAGCCTCCGGTGAACATGTCTTAGCTGATGCCGGAATGGAACAGTGCTTCTCTTTGGGACTGTAGTCATCTAGTCTTATTCTTTATACTGGATCTGTTACAGTCTGAATTTTTTTGCTTTTGTTTCTGAGACAGGTTCTCACTCTGTCTCCCAGGCTGGAGTATAGTGGCAAAATCATAGCTCACTGCAGCCTCGACCTCCTGGGCTCAAGCCATCCTCCCACCCCAGCCTCCCAAGTAGCTGGACTACAGGTGTGCTTCACCACACCTGGCTAATTTTTATTATTTTTAATAGAAACAAGGTCTCATTATATTGCACAGGCTGGTCTCGAACTCCTGGGCTCAAGTGATCCTCCTGCCTCAGCATCCCAAAGTGCTGAAATTACAGGTGTGAGCCACCATGCCTGGGCCTAATCTGAATTTCTGTCTCCCTAAAATTCGTATGTTGTAATTTTAACCCCCAAGGCAAATGTATTAGGAGGTAGGACTTTTGGGAGGTGATTAGGTCATAAGGGTGGAGCCCTCATGAATGGGATTAGTGTCTTTATAAAAGAGGCTTGAGAGAGATGCCTCACCCCTTTTACCATGTGAGGACACAGCAGGAAGGCACCATCTATAAGACAGAAAGTGGGCCCTCACCAGACACTAAATCTGCTTTAATCTTGGACTTCCCAGCCTTCAGAACTCTGAGAAATAAATTTCTGTTTCTATAATGCAGCCAGTTTATTGTATTTTGTTTAAACAGCCAAAATGGACCAAGACAGGACCCAAGGCATAGGACCTCTGCCAATGGCTCCCAACCCCAGACCAATTAAATCAGTCTCTGACTTTTGAGTCCATGCCATCAATAGATTTTTTAATGTTTTTTTTAAGTCACAGGTGATTCTATTCTTCTATCTGCAAATATATCGAGACATTTGCTTTCCTCTAGAAAATAGTTTCCAAGGGAAAAAAAGATATTTGCCTAACAGTTCCAAATACATATAGGTTACCTGGCCCTGGAACAGATGCTCAGATAGAATGGTAGGACGGAGAGTGGATGAAAGAAAAGAACAATTCCTTTAGGGGCCCAGAATGCTAGGTTCTGACATGAATTCAGTGAGGTGTACTACAGGTTGATTATCCCTTATCTGAAATGCCGAAGTGTTTCTGATTTTTTCAGGTTTTGAAATAGTTGCAGAATAAATACTACTTTTGGCATCCCAAATCTGAAAATCCAAAATTCAAAATGCTCCAATGAGCCTTTCCTTTGAGCACTATGTCAACACTCAAAAAAGTTTTGGATTTTAGAGCATCTTGGATTTCAGATTTTTGGATCTGGGATGCTCAACCTGTAGTAGGATTTCTGGAGTTGACGAGGATACTCACCCCTCCCACCCAAGTTGGCCTCTTTACTTCGGGGTGAGACTCTGGGAATTCTAAGGATATTGAATGGTTAACTTCAGACAAGAGTTAAGAAGAGGAAACAAGAGCCAAACTGTCACTGTGCCGGAGTAGTCACCTGAGTGAGTGGCAGCCTCACCCCTGTCACCAGACAATGAGATAAGATGCTTCTGCTTCCTGGAGTTAAGGTGCCTCCTCATGGGAGAAATGGATATAATTTCTTTTCTCATAACCTAACAGGTTGTGAAAACAAAACCAGAGAAGAGATGAGAAAAAGCTTGGGGAAAGTGTTAAACAAATGTCAAATAGTGCTAATAGAAGGGATGCAAATACTTTTGCTGCAGTGAATGAAGATGCGTTGCTGGAAAATGTACACAGCTAGGGAACCTGGTGGACAGAGATTCAACAGCCATTGAGTGAAGGCCTACTATGGGCCAGGCACAAGCTTTGTCCACAAAAGAACTTAGCGTAGAAGGGGAGATGTGGTCCCAGTGGATTTGGGGATATACCTCCCTGATAGAGATTTGAAAGGTAAAAATTTGAGCTGCATCTTAAGAAATACTTTTGGGAGCTGAGAATTGTGGGTTAGAAGAGAAAGGCCACCTTGGAAATTATAGGAGGAAGAAATTGATTCTAACAGAGGCTTCTGAGAAAGAAGCCTTCCCTAATGAATGCCATTTCAGCTGATAAAGCTCAAAATGAAGAAACAGCAGTTGGTGGGTGTGCCCCCAAAATAGTGAAGCAGATCTTAGCAGTGGCTAAGATCATCTGTGGGTGTCAGTCAGCTCTTTCCTGCAAGAGTTTTGCTGAGTCCCTTCAGAGCCAAGGCTGACACACTTCCTCTAAGTCACTTCATTTTCTGGACACTAGAGACTTAGCACTTGGCTTTGGACCAGGCACAGTGGGGAAAACTGAAGGACAAGTAATGGTCATTGCCCTCAAGAAGCTTAAAATCTAATTGGGAAGACACAACAAATGAGTGAGGAACTCTTACAATCTATGTGACTTAGTAACATTTAACACTCAGAAAGCAATTATTTTGAAACTGTCAGATAGGCAAGTTGGCTAAGTATGGTTGTCCAGTCAGCACACTACCCAAAAGTGCCCAGCTGAGAAGAAGACTAAGGACATCCTTTTACAATTCATCAGCCTAGGGTAAATGAATGCCTTCTTGTAATTCACACAAAGACACTGCTTATGCTAGCTGAAGGCCAAAGAGCAGCAACTTGAAAAATGATAGGAAATTCAGAAATGAAGAACAAGGTCTTGATTGAAAGCTCAGTAGGAAGCTTTAGTGAAGAAAGAGGGATTTGAATTATGCCTGCCAGGTGGCAGGATTGGAATTGGTGGGAGGCACGATGGTATTCCAGACAAACAGAACAGCTGGGGCTAAGATCTGAAGCTAGAATGAGCCTGGCAGGTGTTCTGGGCATGATGAGAATTCACTGGCTTAGTACAGATCAGTTGAAAGTAGACTAAGGAAAAATCAGCTGGGTTTGATACAGGGGGTCAGAGAGGGAAGGCAGCGTGCAAACCAGAAGTAGCAGGTGCTCCTGGGTCTGCTCGTGTCTTCTAGTCTGGGCTCTGCAATTCACACGCTGATGACGCTTGACAATTATGTTATACCTCTGAGTCAAATATTCCTTATCCAGAGAAAGTAGAAGAATCTCCCTTATCCCCCTATGCAAGAAAATACACAAAAATGAAATGGGGAGAGAGCTACCTAGTTCATGGGGTTTCAGAGAGGTTTTGTTAATATAACAAACAATAGGAAGCCATTGCAAGCCATGAGAAAGAATATGGCATAGCCATATGGGATCTGGGAAAATATCTGAGACATAGATCCAGAGAACCCGTGGAGGGGAGGAAGAAGGCAGCTTTAGATCCCTACTGGTCAGGTGGGAATAAGCTCAAAGTCCCACTCCTCTAAACTTGGTGGGTGTCGTCTTTCTGTTCCCAAGGAGCTGACTCCCCAGGTTCCCAGGACTCCCCATGTTAAAGGGACAAAACAGTGGCTCAACTACCTTGCCCAGGAAGAAATTTCAGTCACCAGCTGATGAAAGAGCTGCTCTGGATATTTGAAAGATGAAAGATCCTAATACAAACGGGGGTCCAAAAGGAGATTGCAGGAAGTAAGTACTGAAAAGAGAGGATAGCAGTGATTGCTAATGTTCATTACACACAGACTATGTGCTTTACAGGTATCAATTCATCTGATCATTACAATCCTCCTATAGGGGCTGTCATTATGAATGCCATATTACAGAGGGGAACACAGAGGCGTGGAGAGGCCAAGCCCCTTGACCAATATGGTTCAACCAGTAAGTAGCAAAGAAGAGAGCCAGGTATCAGAGTCCTCATGCCTCATCACTCTGTCATGGTGCCTCTCAGAAAATGTGGTGGCAAAAAACATAGCAGAAATTAATTAAAATAAGTAGCCAGAATACACCCCAAGGAACTGAAAACAGGTATGCAAACAAGTACACATCAAGCATGTTTACAGCAGCACAAGTCACAATAGCCAAGAGGTGGAAACAGCCCAAACACCCATGGATGGACGAATGAATAAGCAAAATATGCTACAATGACTATTATTCATCCATAAAAAAGAATGAAGTACTGATACACACTACAATACGGATGAACCTGAGCACATTATGCTACGCGAAAGCAGCTAGACCCGAAAGGCCACATGCTGCATGCCTTCATTTCTGTGAAATATCCAGAACAGGTAGATCCATAGAGACAGATTGGTCATCACAAGGGGTTGGAAAGAGAGGAGAAGAGGGAGCAACCGCTTAATTGGTATGTGGTTTTCTATTGGGGTAATGAAAATGTTTTGGAACTAGATAGAGATAGTGGTAGTACAACATTGTTAAGGTACTAAATACCACTGAATTGTTCACTTCTAACTGGTTGACCTTATGCTATGTGAATGTCACCTCAATTTTTATTTATTTTTTTTTTTAGATGAATCCTGCTCTGTTGCCCAGGCTGGAGTGCAGTGGCACAATCTTGGCTCACTACAACCTCTGTCTCCCAGGTTCAAGCGATTCTCCTACCTCAGCCTCCTGAGTAGCTGGGACTACGGGTGTGCGCCACCATGCCTGCCTAATTTTTCTATTTTTAGTAGAGATGGGGTTTCACCACGTTGGCCAGGCTGGTCTCGAACTCCTGACCTCAGGTGATCTGCCTGCCTCAGCCTCCCAAAGTACTGGGATTACAGACACGAGCCACCGTGCCTGGCCTTGCCTCAATTTTTTAAAAAATAGTAAGTAACCAAAGCCCAGGATAGGCAATGCTAGGGAGGAAAGCACCTGGACGACAGAGGAGGAAATTACAGGGAGGCAGAGAATCTGCGAACAGCCTCTGGCTCATGCCCCCCACACAGCCTTGCTTAAACTGAACTTTGTTGTATCACTTGGTTGGTGGGAAAATACAGTGAAGAGCAATGCCTGCTAGCCACTGAATACCTTCCATGTGCCAGACATTATGCTAAGCACTTTACCGGCATTATTTTATCCGATCCTTTAACAGTATTCTGTAATTTAAAAAAATGCTTGTTGTCCCTAAGCACAGTGAGCCTAACAAAGGTTCAGAGCGTTGAAGGGACTTGCGTCAATAGCCTAATCTTAGTAAAGTGGCAGAACCAGGATTCAAGCCCTGGTGTCTCAGATTGTTCAACACTACACCTTACTATACTATTCCCTCTGTCCCTGACACTTCAGAAACCCTCCTCATACCTGGGTTACTCTGGGACTGGGGAGATTGCTACTATAGACATCCAGCAACACTTTCACCTCAGCTATTTACCATCCTTTGGGCAAAGAGAAGTGAGCTCACCCTTCCACCAGCAGCATGCAGAGGAGTTACCTGCCTGCCAGAGTTTAACTAATAGCATGCAGCTTGGCCATGCAGCTTCCAATTTTTTCCCCAATTCAGAGGTAGACAAGTAGTCCTTGTGGCTTAGAGCAATTGTTTTGTTTCCAGTGAATTAAAACAACTCTCAAACCATTGAGGCCATCTTCTAGACTCCTGTTACAGAATTATTCAGAAGGGAAGTTTGCATGATAAAAACGCAAACCAATTATAGAGAGAAGCCCAGCATCAGAGAGAACCCAGACTCCTTCCTGCAGTCTTCAAAGTCTGGAAATAACTACGGATCTGTCAAACGCCCAAGGGAAGCAGAGCATGAAAAATGGATAATAAATATTTTCAAGAGGAGACTGGACACTGACAAGAGGAAGTGGTACAAGTGGCCCAATTCCAGGAATTCAGGCTGCTTAACCCTCACTCAAGTGGCATACAACCCAGGCTTCCCAGAAAAGCCAGAGTTGGGAAGAATTGATGACACCAAGGAAAGCTTAGTAGGAGAGCATAATTTAATAAAAAGAGATGAGAAATTTGGTTACCCTAGGTGCCAGAAACCTCAGGAAGTAACTACTCTACAACCTGAAGAAACCCCCACACTTCGGCCCACATTTGAGATCAAAGACAGAGTTAGTTGGGCTCTCCTTGAGCACATTCTATAAAATTTATGACCTTTGAAAATAATGGAATCAAAGTCAAGGTTGATATTGATAGTTTTTAGATACATAACAAAAAGTACATATATATTAGCAGAAGCAAAGTAAAGGTAAGACTTTGATTTGGGTGAAGAAATTTGCCAAAGCTAGAATCTTTTTATGTGCCAGCTGCTCCCACCCACCAGAGGTACTGGCCCATCACCCAAGCTTGGTTCCCCTGGTGTTGAAATTTGGCTATATGGTGAGTTACTTTTTAAATTGAGCAAGAACAGTTCTAGAAGCTCTGATTAGAGACTGGCCACTTTCTAGGGGAAGTTTGATTATCAATAGAAGAAAAAAAGAGTGGGGTTTGAACATGGGTTCCAGTCCCAGGGTTTCGTCTTACTAGCCAGGTGACATGGATGAGGCACTTTCCCTCTATGACCCTCAGTTTTCTCACATAAATGAGTAGGGTGTTACTTTCTATTCTCTTTTTCTTTTTTCACTGATAACACACGTACGTGTTTTACACGATACTTGGTGAAGCTTTCTGAATTCTGACAGCTCATTTACTCTGGTCCCTTCTGCGTTACAGAGGTCTTGTTCTTCATGTGCCTTTTTCAAAGTCTTTCTTGTATTGTTTCATCTGAAGATCCCTTCTTCCTTCCAGATTATTAGTAACTTGATGACTCCCCAGCTGTGCAATGATTGAAAGTTATTTAATTTTTTTTGAGCCACAGTTTCTTCTTATGCAAAGCAGAGATAATGAATAATAAATAATCTCTCATGATTGTTGAGAGGATTAACTGAGTTAACATATGTGAACATGCCTAGCATATTTTTTAAATGCCTAGCATAGCATTGGCCACAGAGTCACAATCAGATAAGTGTCATTTTTATCTAAGAGTAAAATGCCAAAATAGAGGTGGTATCTCATCCCACATACTAGAAATGTTTTCCCTGAATATTTCCATTTAAAGGCTCAGCACATCAAGCACACATTTGAGGTAGCCTCAATTAGGCAGTGTCCAGCTAAAGACGAGGAAGAGAAGAGTATATTAATTAGTGAAGTTAATTAAAGCTAGCTGCTATAACAACCCCAAAAGTTTAACATAATAAAGATTTCTATTTCTCTTACATTACAGTCCAATATCAATGTCAACTCTCTTCAGTAGCTGTCCTCCAAGCAGGGGGTGACTCAGGTATCCAAGTTCTTTTTCCCACTTAGGATACTGCTGTATTAAACACAGCCACTGTGTAAGTCAGGATTCTCCAGAGGGACAGAACCAATAGGATAAGGAGGGTGGTGGGGAGGGAAAGAGAGAGGGAGAAGGAATGAGAGAGGGGGAGAGGGAAAGAGAGAGGGGGAGAAGGAAAGGGTGTGGGAGAGAGGGGGAGAGAGAGGGGGGAGAGAGAGAGAGAGGGAGAGAGAGAGGGGAGAGAGGGGGGAGAGAGGGGAGAGAGGGAGGGGAGAGAGGGAGGGGAGAGAGGGGGGAGGGGGGGGAGAGAGGGGCAGAGGGGGGCAAGGGAGGGGGGAGGGACAGGGGTGAAGGGGGAGGGAGGGGTGAGGGGGGAGGGAGGGGGAGGGGGAGGGAGGGGGAGGGGGGAGGGAGAGGAGGTGAGGGGGGAGGGAGGGGGTGAGGGAAGGGGGAGGGAGAGGGGGGTAGAGGGAGGGGGAAGGGAGAGGGGGAGGGGGAGAGGGTGAGAGGGAGGGGAGGGAGGGGAGGGAGGGGGAGGGAGGGGAGGGAGGGGGAGGGAGGGGAGGGAGGGGGAGTGAGGGGAGGGAGGGGGCGGAGAGGGAGGGGGGCCAGGGAGGGGAGAGGGAGGGGGGCCAGGGAGGGGAGAGGGAGAGGGGGAGAGGGGGGAGAGGGAGGGAGGGGGGAGAGGGGAGGGGGGAGGGAGAGAGGGGGAGAGGGAGAGGGAGGGGGAGAGGGGAGGGGGGAGGAGGGGAGGGGAGAGGGGAAGGGGAGGGGGGCAGAGAGGGGGAGAGGGGAAGGGGAGGGGGGCAGAGAGGGGGAGATGGAGGGGGAAAGGGGAGGGGGAGCGACAGAGAGGGGAGATGGAGGGGGGAGTGGTAGGGGAGGGGGAGAGTGGGGAGAGGGAGAGGGGGGAAGGGGGTTGGGGGAAGGGGGGATAGGGGAAGGGGGATGAGGGAGAGGGGGTAAGGGGGGATGAGGGAGGGGGGAAGGGGGGATGAGGGAGGGGGGATGAGGGGGGGAAGGGGGGATGGGGGAAGGGGGGATGAGGGATGGGGGAAGGGGGGATGAGGGAGGGGGGAAGGGGGGATGAGGGAGGGGGAAGGGGGGATGAGGGAGGGGGAAGGGGGATGAGGGAGGGGGAAGGGGGGATGAGGGAGGGGGAAGGGGGGATGAGGGAGGGGGAAGGGGGGATGAGGGAGGGGGGAAGGGGGGATGAGGGAGAGGGGGAAGAAGGGGAAGGGGAGAGTGAGGGGGAGAGGAGGAGAGAGAGGGGGAGAGAGAGGGGGAGAGAAAGGGGGAGAGAAAGGGAGATAGGGGAAGAGAGACAGAGAGAGATGGACTGGGTAGGGAAGATTAGCCCTCAATGTGAGCAAGCACCATCCAATTGGCTGTGGGCCTATCCACATTGAGGGCTAATCTTCCCCACTCAGTCCATCAATTCACACAACATTCTTCTCTGAAAACACCCATGCAGACACACCCAAAAGTAATGCTTTACCAGTTCTCTAGGGATATCTTAATTCAGTCAAGTGGACCCTAAAATTAACCATCACAGACACCACCATCAGTTTTGAAGAAAAGAGTCCTTTGCTTCTAGTGGCACAAAAGGAAAAACCAGCGAGTTTGTGGACAATGATTCATGAGGTCTAATGGCCAGACCGGGAAGTGTCATCTGTCATTTATGGCCACATCTTATTGGCCAGGATCCAATCACATGGCCCACTCTAAATCAAAAAGAAACTGAAAATGTAGTCTTCCTGTGTGACTAGAATGGAGACAATATCATTTTATGAGAATGCGGCATTGCCCCCAACACGGTCTGGCCTCAGCCCTGGATTTTACATGACTGTGGCATTGAATGAATGCATGAGTTGATTTCTCAGCAGCTCTTCTTACCATTCATTTAGTTGTTTCATTCATTCTTTAATTTATTCATTTATGTATCTATTCATTCCACATTAATTGGGCGTCTACTATGTGCCAGGCATTATGCTTCCTCCTCAGATTACAAATAAGACATAATGCTTGCCTCCAGGGAGTTGCTCATCTAGCAGGTAATAGATAAGCAAACAATTAGAGTACAGTACAAAAGTGTCTGCAATACAGACACTGTTTTTTTTCAATACGGGCCTGTACAGGCAGTACAGGGAGGACTGCTACCCACTCTGCTGCTGCCTTAAGAAACACAGTCACTCCATCTCCTGGCACCTCAGCCCAGCCAGGGCCCACCTTGCTCTGGAGAAGGTTTGCTGCTCTTGGTCCAATGGGGTCTGTCCTGGGAGAAGGCAGGGCCTCCTAGGCAGGAGGTAACAATTTCACTCAGTAGCCGGTTGACGTGCCCTTCTACCTATGCAACTCTGGGAGAGAGAGACTTGACTCACCTCACAAGGGGAGGCCCACCTGTGAAAGTGAATGTTGCTGCAGAAACACAAATACTTAGACATCTGAGTCCTGGGCCCTCTCCATCCACAAGTCCCAGGACAGAGCTTCCTCATTTCCCCAGGGTGCTATAGCGTCTCCTTTCCCCCTCCAGACCCATTTTTCACCTGTCTTTATCCTACTCTGCACCCCAGGAGACTGACCTTGGCACCCATTAGCAAGCTCCCTGGGTCTCATTCCCATTTGGGACTAGTAATAGTCCTGTGACAAGCAAGAGACTAGAGGATGGGGAGAGAGTGAGGTGGAGGTATTTATTCCCACAGCTCTCTCCCCCAGGCAGCAGGCTGACAGTGTCTGGATTGTCTGTGAAAGGCCACAGCTCCAGGGACCAGCCCTTCTTGTAGCTACAGAACTCAGAGAGCAGCTGCTCCCTCCCTCTGCCCCACGAGTTTCATTTACCCATGATGCAAGTCTCCGCCATGTTCCCTTGGCTAAGGCATTTATGCTGTGTGTGTCTGGGTACCTGGTGGCCTTCCCAAGAAAGCAGCTACATCCCATGTCAAAGCTTCAGAGGATCTAGATCCCAAGGCTGATAGATCGAGTGCAGCATGGGCCCTCACTGCAGCCTCAGTCCCAAGAAGATGTGGGATGCGCTAGAAAGAGACGAGTCTAGGCCCAGATGGGGCAATAATTTGTTTCACAAATATGGGCAGGTTCTTTGGTCTCTCTGAGCCTCATTTTTCTTATCTATGAAAATAGGGTGAAACTATCCCTTTCCTGAGGACTCAATGAACAATATAGGTGCAGTGCCAGCCAGAGGGGAACCTTCAATAAAAGAAGAAAAAATCTCAGAAAAAAGAAACTTTTTTCTTTCCTTCCTTCCTTTCTTCATTCTTTCTTTCTATCCTTTCCTTCCTTCTTTGTTCCCTTCCTCCCTCCCTCTTAAATTCCTCACCCATGCAGTAAAGGAGGGGACTTTAAAATCAGATTTAAAATAACACATCTTAATCAAGCTTCTACCATGGGCAAGCAACTCTACAGCATGCTATGGAGGACACAAGAGGATGTAAGCCCCATGCCTTCTTCCAGACAGGTTAGGACTCTGACAAGGGAGACAGATTATCAATCCCTGCATCTGAAACAGGTGGAGGTCAGCCAAAAACTTGAACAAAACACAAAGGGCGCACAGTGCGGGGAGCAATTACCCAATTACCCGGGACTGGGAGATGGGAAACGCATCCTGAAGGAGTTCAAGTCTGAAGTTCTGAGTTTTCTATAGAATAGTTGGGACCATTACCTATTCACACTAAGTACCTCATTTCCTGCAGTAATCTGTCACCACTCAGCAGGTTGGGCCTGACATCCAATTCTGCCCTGGGCAAAACACTCTTCAGAGTGTAAATGACATTTTCTTGTGGTTTTGTCCAAAATAAAATGCAAAAAGGAAAAAACAACATTGCTGTACACTGTGGGCCTCTGACTGCGGTGGTAACAGAGCCGATTTGTTGAGAAAGTCTCCAGAAGGCTCCCCTGCAGCCCCCGGGGCTCATCTGACCTCTCACTTTCTGCTTATATCTGTCAAGTTTCCCCCATCGCCCTTGGAATAAAGATGAAATTCAATCCACTTAGTAGTGTCCATAAGGCCTTTTATTATCTGACCCCCACCTTTCCCCACTGCTCTCAGACCCCAGACTCTCTGTCCTATACCCTGTGTTCTCATCACACAAATTACTGGCAAGGCCTTGAACAAATCACAGTACTTCAAGCCTTGGTATATGCTTTTTCTCTCTGTTTGAAACATCCTTCCCCAACCCCTCTCACCTGCGTAGTAAAAGCATTCTAAGTACCACTTCCTGCCAGAACCTCCTCTGACTTCACCATCTGCCCTTCCTCTATGTACGTGTCTGTATTGCAGATACTTTTGTACTGTACTCTAATTGTTTGCTTATCTATTACCCGTTAGATGAGCAACTCCCTGGAGGCAAGCACCATGTTTTCTTTGTAATCTGAGCAGGAAGCATAATGCCTGGCACATAGTAGATGCCCAATTAATGTGGAATGAATAGATATATAAATGAATAACTTAAAGAATGAATGAAAGAAATAACTAAATGAATGCTAAGAAGAGCTACCGAGAAATCAAACCATGCATTCACATAATGCCACAGTCATGTAAACTCCAGAGCTGAAGTCAACACTTGGGGTCCTGTGCAAGCCGATGAGTATGCACTCTGGAGAGAGGGAACAGAGCAGCCCCTCAGCAGCTGGACAGCAAGCTGCTACTTAGATGGAAGAAAGAGCCGTAGTTAACCCTTTCTGCACTCTTATGTCATAGGTACAATTATAGTCTTCATTTTACACATTAGGTAACCAACACTTGCCCAGGGTCCCACAGGTAACAAGTGGTGAGCCAGGATTCATACCCGGGAAATTTGACATCAGGGCCACCTGCTCAACCCCTACACAATAGCCTCCCAACTTGGGGTTACTGTCATCAGTTCCTCACCACTCCCCAGGTCTCAGAAGACCTGGCTCCATTTCTTATACTTGCCTTGAATTACACAATTCCACCTGAACGCTGACAGTCAAAGCCCTGCACTTGACCTGCAGGTCTGTGTTTCCTGTGACCCAGGAGGCCAGATTTGAGGTCCTCTGATGAAGGCCTTGGGAAAGAATGGGAGAAAAGGCCAGGATAACACATGAAGGAGACTGAAGTGGACCTCCCTGAAGCTCAGGGTAGAAGGGCACAGGCTGCCTGGAAAAAACATGCAAGAGGGTGGGACCCAGGCTGGCGTTTTTTTTTTTTCTGGTAGAGACAGGGTCTTGCTATGTTGCCCAGGCTGGTCTTAAACTTCTGGCCTCAAGTGGTCCTCCCACTTTGACCTCCCCAAGTGCTAGGATTACAGGTGTGAGCCACTGTGCCCAACCCAGGCTGGCATTTTAAAAAGTAAAGTTCCACCAGCCCACCTAGAATTATATACCTAAAGCTTCTCTTTATCTATCCCCAAGGCACAAGCCTGGATAAGGAATCTGCTCAAAATGTTTATTGTTTCTCAAAGGAAATGTCACCTAGGAGCTGTCAGCCTACATCTCAGAGAAGCCTAAACTAAAAATACCAGCAGGATTCTGAGACTCAGAGACTCCTTGAATAGTAGAGCTGGAATAATGAAAATAATAATGAAAGCAGCAATGACTACATGTGCCAGGCCCCAGGATGCGTACTCGATATATGTTCATCCAATTCTCACAACCCTCCCTGCAAAGTTAGTATTATCATCATGGTTTTTATGGCCAAACAATCTCAGGATCAGAAAGATTAATTAACTTGCCTAAAGTCAAACTGTTAGTGTCCAAGGTAGGAGTCAAGCCCCCATGGGTCTAATCTCATTTCTCAAACCCTTCCTGCTATAGCAGCATCAGCCCACTGCCTGTTTGTGTAAATAAAGTTTTATTGGAACACAGCTGTGCTCACTGTTGTGACTGTTCTTGTGGTAGAACAGTAGGGTTTTAGTCCCACAGAGACCATACCAGCTGAAAAGCCTAAAATATTTGCTCTCTGAACCTTTATAGGAACAGTTTGCTGATCACTTTTTTTATACCTTGCTACTTTGGAGAGTTTTTTTAAGATTATACAAGTGATGTACGGATAAGTAAAGTGATCTGCCCAAGGCAACACTAGCTCTCCTCACTAGTTTTCACTCATTAAATATTTACGTTTTCACTGTGCTATCTACTCTGAGGAATGGGAATTGGCTGCTGTCAACAAGGAATGTAACCTACTGTTGCAAAGACAGACGTACCAGAAAAAGTTTCTGAACGCAAGTCAGTACACACTGCATATTGCCATACTTCTCACTTCAGGCTCACCTCCGCAACCCTACCCATCCTTCATTACACTCTGGCCTTCTGTTTCCCAGCAGGTTATTAAACACTGACCACAAGGCAGAAAATAAGTCTTGGAGGGAGAAGCCAGGAAATCAAGTCAACTGGATTCAGTCAAGAAAGCAAAGTGTTTGCAGGTCCAGCTGAGTGGTTGGGAATGGAGGCTGTGAACCCTTTGTGGGTAGACTGGGAACTCAGAAGCACCAGGCAGAAACAGACAGATGTGCAGCCCTCTTTATAAAGCTGATGCTTCAGTTCCACTTTTTATAGGAAACTTGGGCTGCTTTTTCAGTTGCACAGATAGTGAGAACTCAGTCAACAACACCTTCTTACTTAATTGCAAATTCCCAAGTGCCTTATCTAACGTAAAAGGTCTATCTGGACTTCTCCCTTAGAGAGCTAAGGAATTTGTATGAGAATCAGCTGAATGACTGCATTAGCTAACCCTGTTACCTAGACTAGGCCAAAAACTACCTCCTGGAAATCAAAACTCATTTTGGCTGGTGAACAACAAAGACATCAGAGACAAAGGAGAATCTTGGCCCTCACAGGGTCATAACCCAGTAGAAAAGAAAGGACATGTACAAAGAAGCAACGTGATAGAACATGCTGGGCTTTTGAAGATATGTGTTGCAGATCTGGCCCTTCGGATTGACCCGTCACAGGCTATCAGGCCCCAAGTAATTGACTTAACCTCTCAGACCCTTGGCATCTTCACTTCCAGCCTGGTGATAATCTTGCCTATGACATAGGGCCATTGTGAGGATTAATGAGATTATTGTCAATATTAACAAGTAGTTATTAACTAGTATTTATCTCACACTTTACAATTAACAAATCACTGTCCACTTAGTGTTTTCATAAATGGTAAAAGTGTCGTGAGAATTAAATCTCTGTGGAAACACTTAGGTCATGCTCTTTTCCTTGTAACTACAGAGGACTATGCCTGAGCTGCCTTATTTGATCCTAAGGGTCTGCTGCCCAGGAGTTGACGCACTGGACCTTGGGGGAGACCCATTCTTCTCGAGGGAATTTACAACCAGGTATACTGACAAATAGAGTCTTGAGCAAGTTATTTCTTTCTGAATTTCAGCTTTCTCCTCCATAAAATGGGGTTATTAACCCTTAGGTTATTGTGCTCTCAAGAAAGAGTTCCCGACAAAGTAGAGGAGAGAGACAGGAGAGATATAGGTTAATAATACCTCTTCACCAAAGGCAAGCCATTCCCTAAGTTAGACCGGAACACAGGATTTTGTTTTGTTTTGTTTTCAACTGCAATGAAGTTTCAGGTCAAGGAGCAATGGTATACTGTGGCAACTCATGCCAGCTCACAGAAAGCTGACAGTAAAACATTCAAGAATTTTGCATGCTAGTTGTTAAACCGTTGATGGTTTGAAATCAGCCATGGTGGGAGCATTTACACCATGGAAATTGGCAAACACTACAAACTAGGCTTTTTTTCTTCTTCCTGGAGAGCTGGTCTACCAGCCCACCAATGGCAAAGTGAACAACTTGGTAGTGATCAGAGCATCAGGGTCAGTGATTAGAAATTTACCTGGGAATAGAATGAATGGAAAGCTGTTTTAAACAACATACTCAATTCTATAGTACTTCAGATATAAGGGGGGCCAGTATCCTTTCCTCAAAACAGGGGCTCTTAAAATTTTCTCCCAGTCAAATACATGTCACAGGAAAGACACATAAGTCTGATTTCCTCCAGCACCCTGCCTGGTGCCCATCCCTTCCCCTCCACTGAAGAAAACATATCAGAATGCCACAAGTGGAGGATAATACTTTTATAAACATAATCTCGAGGCTGCTCCCACTTTTCCTAAGTATGCTGTTTGCAAACACTGTTACTTCATTACTACCAACAAATTGGTTATGACAAACTTCACCAAAGAGTCAAGACCCAGCTATTGAGAATAATCATACTAAGCAGATGATGATGGCTCACAACTTGTACTCAATCCAACGCCCTCATTTTTCAAGCTGACTTTAAAGCTGCTAATGCATTCTTCGAACTGATTTGGAAAAAGAGAGAAAAATCATCTCAGAGGTGACACTTGTGATTTTACACTTAGGCTTTCCCATAAGCAATCAGTCATTCACCCATCTACCTGCTCGATAAACACATAGTGACCCTGTTGCGTCCACCATTCTCTAGCTACTGCCAGGGGCGGCCAACAGAAATGTAGGCTTGATCCCTTTCTTCTCTTCTTAGACCCTTCACTAGCTCCCCACTGTCTGCAGGGTGGGTTCAACCTTGACCCTGAGATACAGGGCTCGCATTATCTGGCCCCAGCATATGTCCCCAACTGCACTTTTCTGGAATGACACATGCTCCCACATCTTGACTTGTTCTTATAAAATAATTGGGAACACATTCTCAGGATTAAAATTTTAAACGATAAAAAAATACATGGAGTGAAAAAAAAGTTCCTCTTTGTCTTCCATCTCTCACCCCCAACATCATCCTCCTCCCCAGAGGTAACCACATAACATTTTAGGTTCTATCTATGTAGACTTTTTAAAAATGCATTTTCACATTTACGGTGTGCATATTAATGTATTGTTTGGATTTTTAAAATAAATAAGATCATTATTATACTTTAAGTTTTAGGGTACATGTGCACAATGTGCAGGTTAGTTACATATGTATACATGTGGCCATGCTGGTGTGCTGCACCCATTAACTCGCCATTTAGCATTAGGTATATCTCCTAATGCTATCCCTCCCCCCTCCCCCGACCCCACAACAGTCCCCAGAGCGTGATGTTCCCCTTCCTGTGTCCATGTACCCTAAAACTTAAAGTATAATAATTAAAAAAAATAAAAAATAAAAAAAACAAAACAAAAAAACAAATATCCCTAACAAAATAAAAAATAAAAAATAAAATAAAATAAATAAGATCATATATATTTACATGTATTATATGCTATATATATATAAAATATGCAAAATAATTTTTTTACTTTATATCTCAGAGATCTTCCCATGTCTGGTCATGTGTATCTCTCATTGTTCTAAACTGTTGTCAATTTCCATAGTGTATATGTGTGTGTGTATGTATATGTGTGTGTGTGTGTGTATATATATATATATAATTATTTAATCAACTTCCACTTGATGGACATTTAGGTTAACTATTTTTCACAATTGCAAACAATTCTGTAATGAGTATCCTTGTACATATTTGTGCACATGAATAAGTATTTCTGTAGAACACAAATCTGGAATTGGAATTCCTGGGTGAAAGCACATTCATTTAGAATTTCAATAGGTACAGCCAAAACACCCTCGATAAAGACTCTACTGATTGGTACATCTATCTACAGTGTATGACGGTTCCTATTTTCTCACAATCCCATCCAATCTTGGACTTACTCATTTTTCAATTTTTTGCTGATCTGATAGGTTTAAAAAATATCTCATTCATTGTCACTTAAATTTTTATTTTCTTGGCTACTGGAGTATGCAATTTTTCAAATATTTATTGGCACTCTTTTCTACTGTAAATTATCTGTAACTCTTTGGCCATTTTTCTGTTAGGTTGGTTAGGTTGTCTTTCTTACTGATTTGTACGAGTTCTTTATATACTGATAGGAATAATCCTTTGTCTATTAAATATGTTAATTGGTCACCCCCTTTGCTTTTTAAGCAGAGGGCTTGAATGAGAAAAAATCTGATACAAGACTTTTTATAATATATAATCCCTACAAACACTTCTCTACTTATTGTACTCATCCTTTAATAGGTGCAAACATTGCCCCTTTCTGTGCCTGTGATAGACTCACTAAGCAACCATGACATTCTATCCCATGGAGCCTGAACATAGCCCTTGAATCTGTGTCAATGCAGTGCTCCAGGTAGCTAGCATGCATAAACCAAAATTGGACCAGTAGAGTAAATCTTTCTGCCACATCAGCTATAAAACATACATGGTGTATGCTTAAGAATGGTCCTGTCCAAAGAAGCATCATCCCTCAGTCCTTAATTTCTAGATTAATATTCCAGGGGTTTACAAAACTTCTCTGTCATTGGCCAGGTCACAGTGCTCTTATAAATGTTTAAAATAACATTGTTACTTGTGTATGCACCCTCCTTATCTCCTCGGGAGTTATTTTTGGGAAGGGTGTGTTGTCATCCTTATTTTTAAAGTTAAACTGTAAACTAAATTCCTCCCATAGCTGGCTTGGCTTACATGCAGGAATGAGCAAAGGCAGTTAGCCTGTGAAGTCAGAAGCAAGAAGATGGAGTCAGTTATGTTCGATTTCTCACTGTTACACTCACTACTGGGAAGCCAGACTGGATGATGACTGCAAGATTTTGTTCTTTCTTGTCAACAGTTATGCTCATCCTCCAGCTGAAAGTCCCATCAAAAATAATGTTTATGCTATGTATTTTCCTCCAAATGTGACTTCATTAATTCAGCCATGTGATCAGGTTATACTTAAATCAATGAAGAGTAAATATTAAAACACTTTCTTGAACAGCACACTAACAGCAGTGAAGAGAGGCATGGGTGTGACAGGTTTTCAAAAGGAGTTTAGCATGAAGGATGCCATATATGCTGTTGCCAATACTTAGAACACAGTGACTAAAGACACAGCTGGGCATGCCTGGCACAAGCTCTGGCCTGCAACTATATTCAGTGATGATGATGAACAAGGTGGTGACTTTGAAGGATTCTGTATGTCAAGTGAGGAAAACATGATGTCTAACCTCCTTACATATGCAAAAAACACCTTCGGCGTCCATCAGTAAGCTGGAAGAAATGGATATCAAAGAAGTTTTTTAACATTAATAATAAGGTTACAGTTGTTCATTCATTGACCAATGGTGAAATAGCAAAAGTGATTGTAAATCAAGGTGATTGAGATAACAGTGACAAAGATGATGTTGTTAACACTGCAGAAAAAGTGCCCATAGACAACATGGAGAAAATATACACTGGGCTTATTGAAGGACTAGAGCAGCATGTGTTCATAACAGAACAAGAAATCATGTCAGTTTAAGCCAAAGAGAGTCTTCTCAGATAAAAACCATTGTTCATGAAGCAAGTGATTCTGGAGGAAACAGCTTTAAATCCCATCCAGCAGAATGCCTCCTCATCCCAAGTGACCCGTGTCCTGGTCCCTCAGCTGCTTCTGATGTTTCTTCTCAGCAAAGAAAAATGAAATACAATGCACAGTAACTTAAGTCAAAACACAACATCGGAGGTGGAGACTGAAAGTCTGCTCTTGTCAGCCGCTGCAGATGTCTAACAGTAGATGCAGGTATTATGGCAATGCTACTGTGTTGCTTAGTTATCCTGAACACATTATTTTTTCACTCTATTAATAGCATGTCATGTTTTCTAATGTTAAGTACCTATGGGTGAATAAATGTAAGAAAATTATTGCTTATGGTAGCATATAAATTCAGTCACGAATGACACTGATGTCAAACAACCACAGATCGTCCACATGGGTGATGTGATAGAGTCCTTTGCTTTCTTATGGTTTAATGTACACAAACTTTGTTTCACACACAAAATTATTTAAAATATTATATAAAATTACCCTTCATATATATAAATATATATGAAACATAACTGAATTATATTTTTAGACTTGGGTCCCATCCCCATGTTATCTCAGTATGTATATGCAAATATTCCAAAATCTGAAATCTGAAACACTTCTGGTTTCATGCCTTTTGGATAAAGGATACTCAACCTGAAGTTTCTGTCTGATGAACACTATTGTGTCAGGTCATTCATGGCCCATTGGCCAACCTGGGCTGGCCCAGGTTTCATAAAGCTGAATCTCTTGGCCTTGAACAATGTGTCTCCAGCAGATAAAAATTAGGGATAGAGGAGGTATACTCCAAGTCACAGAGCATGCACACAGGAGACATGCTTGTGAAGCTGACACAGGCATCCTTACCAGTGGTGCTAGAAGAAATTGATTTCCTCTTCTGCAAAAAGTTTTTCCTCCATTCACACAACACTTCAGACACCAAATGTATATCAAGAAATTCTCCAACTCTCTGGACACCAACTGGGCGTCCAACAATTTAATTAATTTTGACACTACCTTAAATTAGCATCAGATCCTGCAAGCTGAAGGCTCACTCCACAAGACTGCCCCAACTTCAGACGCCAGTTGTAAGTCCTGACCTCCTATACTTCTGATCAACTGACTATAAACTGGAGCTTCCTACCATTCCCTCTTTGGGTTCAATTATTTGTTAGAATGGTTCACAAAACCCAAGGAAACAGTTTATACTTACTTTTACAGGTTTGTTATAAAGGATACAGCTCAGGAACAGCCAGATGGGAGATGCATGGAGCAAAGTATGGAGGTGGAGGGGTGCATGGTGCTTCCTTCAGTGCCTTCTTTGGGCACATCACCCACCCTCCCGTCACCTCCATGTGTTCACCAACCTGGAAACTCATCAGAGCTTGTCATTCAAGAGTTCTTATAAAGCTTTGTTTCCAGTTCTGTCCTCCTTCCTGAAAGTTGGTGGGTGGAGCCGAAAGTGTCTACTCTCTAACCATCTGGTCTTTCTGGTAGCCAGACCTATCCAGAGGCTGTTTAGGATTCACCACCCGAAATCACTCATTAGCATAAACTGAAGTATAATCAAAAAGGGCTTGTTATGAGTAACAAAAGACACACTTACCACTCAGAAAATTCCAAAGATTTAGAAGCTCTGTTCCCAGAACCAGGAACAAAGACCAAATGTGTTTTTTGTTATACTACACTTCCACTGCATGAGGAAAAGAGGAAGTAAAGACAAGCCTAAGAGTGCATGATACTTGTGTCCCTGACATGACACGTCACCTAGGAAGCCTATGCACCATCTCCTTCCCCACTCCCTGTGCATCCCTCAACTTTGCTGCTCTTACCTCCTTGTTCTATAACTGTGTTTTTACTTATCTGGAGCTTCTTCAAGGTAGGGATGAGGCCATATTCTAATTTTTCAGCGTATGAATTTGTCATAGTGACTGAAACTCTATAGCTATTCAGTAAATGTTATTGCACTAATAAATGAATGGTCATTGTACTTACCAGTGAAGGCAGAACTATTCTATGTTGAGCCCTATGCTAAGAACATTACATACTTTATCATTTAATTCTCACAACACTATGAAGTTGGAGTTATTATATATTATATAGCTGGTGAAACTGGGGGTAAGTAAATTCTCTAAAATCATATAGCTTATATGAAAGTTGTCAGAATAAAAATGCATTCATTTGTGTCAAATAGCCCTGACAAATAGAAATGTGGAAGGCCATGAAAAGAGAATTCTTATGCATAAATGGCTGATAACAAAAACTGTCACAAAGACTGCAAAAAAATACAACCTTGCACAAAGGCCATAACTTTATACAAAAAAATACTTCCGCAAGGACATCTGCCCAGTAACAGACTGTCCAATCTCAGACTGGTGTTACTCTTGTTATTAATCCTTGTAGCCAAAGATAATTATCTCAAAACAGTTATGTAATTCTCCTTACGTTTTCTTGAAAACCCTTTGTCTTCTTTTACTTACCTGAATACTAGGGCATGTATATTCACACTGCAATACCCTACTCCCAAATAAATATCATTTACTTTTAGAGAACCTCTCTCTTTTTATTTACGTTGATGTATAGGCCATTCTTAACATCACTATAAAGAAATTCCTGTGACTGGGTAACTTGGAAAGGAGGTTTAATTGGCTCATGGTTCTGCAAACTTTCCAGGAAGCAGGGTGCTGGCATCTGCTCAGCTTCTGCGGAGGCCCCGGAAGCTTTTAGTTACAGCAGAAGGCAAAGGATGAAAGCAGGAGCAAGTGAGGAGACAGAGTGGGTGCCACAAACTCTTAAATGACCAGATCTCCAAGAACTCACTATCATGAGGACAGCACCAAGCCATGATGTATCTGTCCCCATGATCAAAACACCCCCCACCCGGCCCCATCACCAGCATGGGGGATTACAATTCAAAATGAGATTTGGGCGGGGACAAATATCCAAACCAAATCATTCTGCCCCTAGCCCCTCCCAAATCTCATGTCCTCTCACTGTTGATGAAAAGTCAAACTCTAAAATATTTGAAGAGATTTATTCTGAGCAAAATATGAGTGACTAACGGCCCATGACACAGCCCTCAAGAGATCTTGAAAACATGTGCCCAAGGTGGTTGGGCCACAATTTGGTTTTATACATTTTAGGGAGACATAAAGCACTAATCAATATATGTATGATGTACATTGGTTTGGTCTGGAAAGGTGGAACAACAGAAAGTGGGGACTTCCAAGTCATAGACGTGTTGAAAGATTTTCTGATTGGCAATTGGTTAAAAGAGTTATCATCAATAGGAAGTAATGTCTCAGTTACAATAAGGGTTATGGAGACCAAGGTTTTATCATTCAGATGACTCCTCCAGGCAGCAAGCTTCAGAGAGAATAGATTGTAAATGTTTCTTATCAGGCTTAAAGAGTCTGTTCAATCAGTAATTCCAAAAGGAAAGTGGGTACAGTGATGCATGTCTGGCTCCCCCTTCTCATCCTGACCTGAAATCATTTTTTCAGGTTAATTTTGGATGCCTTTGACAAAGAGCAGGGATCTATTCGGATGGTTGGGGGTGCTTAGAATTTTCTATCATGTTGCAAAATACAATTATGCCAGGAGCTCCTCCCAAATCTCATATCTTTCTCACATTGCAAAATACAATCATGCCTTCCCAACAGTCCTTCAAAGTCTTCACACACTTCAGCATTAATTCAAAAGTCCAAAGTCTCATCTGAGACAAGGCAAATTCCTTCCACCTATCAGCCTGTAAAATCAAAAACAAGTTGGTTACTTCTTCCAAGAAACAATGGAGGTATAGGCATTGGGTAAACTTCTCCATTCCAAAAGGGAGAAGTTGGCCAAAAGAAAGGGACTACAGGCCCCATGCAAGTTCAAAACCCAGCAGGACAGTCATTAAATCTTAAAGCTCCAGAATAATCTCCTTTGGTTCTGTGTCCTACATCCAGGACACACTGGTGGAAGGGAGTGACTCCCATAGCTTTGAGCAGCTCCATTTTTGTGGCTTTGGAGGGTTCAGCCTCCAAGGCTGCTGTCACAGGTTGTTTAGTGCCTGTGGCTTTTCCAGGGACAGGGTGCAAGCTGCCAGTGTATCTACCATTCTGGGGTCTGGAGTATGGTGGCCCCCTTCTCATAACTCCACTAGGCAATGCCCCACTGGGAACTCTTTGTGGGGTCCCCAACTCCACATTTCCCTTTGACTCTACCCCTGCAGCAGGTTTCTACCTGGGCACTTAGGTTTTCTCATACATTCTGTGAGATCTAGGCAGAGGCTGCAAAGCATTCTTCACTCTTGCATTCTGTGCACCTGTAAGCTTAACACCACATGGAAGCCACCAAGACTTACAGCTTGCATTCTCCAAAGTAGAAACCCTAGCTGTACCTGGGCCCTTTTGAGCCACAACTGGAGCCAGAGCAGCTGATTGTGAGGAGCAATGTCTCAAGGCTGTATATGGCAGTGGGGTTCTGGCTCTGGCCCACAAAACCATTTTTCCCTCCTAGGCCTCTAACCCTGTAATAGCAGAGTTGCCATAAAAGTCTCTGAAATGTCTTTGAGGTCTTTTTCCAATTGTCTTGGCTATTAACACTTGGCTCCTTTTTAGTTATGCAAATTTCTCTAGCAAGTGGTTGCTTTCAGCCTGCTTGAATTCCTCTCCCTAAAAGGTGTTTTCTTTCTCTGCCATGTGGTCAGGCTGCAAATTTTCCAAACTCAATCTGCTTCCCTTTTAATTGTAAGTTCCATCTTTAGGTCTTTTCCTTGCTCCCACATTTTAGCATAGGTTGTTGGAAGCAGCCAGGTCATATCTTGAACACTTTGCTGCTTAGAAATTTCTTCCACCAGATACCCTACATTATCACTCTTTAGTTCAAACTTCTACAGATCCCTAGGGCATGAACAGAATGCAGCCAAGTTATTTCCTAAGATATAACATGTGTGACCTTTGCTCCAGTTTCCAATAATATCCTCACCGCTGACTGAGATCTCATCAGCCTGGACTTCACCGTCTATATCACTATCAGCATTTTGTTCACAACCATTTACCCCATTCTCTAAGAAGTTGCAAACTTTTCCTCATCTTCCTGTCTTCTTCTGAGCCCTCTAAACTCTTCCAACTTCTGCCTGTTACCCAGTTCCAAAGTTGCTTCCACATTTTCAGACATCTTTAGAAGAATGCCTCGCTCTTCAATACCAATTTTCTGTGTTCAGCAATTCTTGCATTACTATAAAGAAATACCCGAGACTGGGTAATTTATAAGGAAAAAGGGTTTAATTGGCTCATGGTTCTGTGAGCTTTACAGGAAGCATCATGCTTGTATCTGCTCAGCTTCTGGGGAGGCCTTAGGAAGTTTACTATTATGGCAGAAAGTAAGAGTAGCAGGCACACCACGTAGCAAAAGCAGGAGCAAGTGAGAGAGAGAATGGGGGTGGAGGTGCCACAGACTTTTAAATGACCAGATCTTATAAGAACCCACTATCACAAAGACAGCACCAAGCCATGAGGATCACCCCCATGATCCAAACACCTCCCACCAGGCCCCTCCTCTAGCACTGGAGACTACAATTCAACATGATATTTGGGTGGGGACAAATATCCAAACTGTATAAATTGATAAATAACAATAAAGACAATCCCATAGAAACCTTGGAAGCTGAATCCCCAGCCACAACAGGATGAGAGATCAGACATGCCTTGTTATACCTCCTCCCTGGCTAATCACCATTAGGCTTTCTTCCCTAAGGGTTAAACAGAAACCGGCTCTTTTGAAAGACTGCACCACTGATATCAACCAACCACCTAATGCTACCCAATAATTTTGTGGTTTCCACACAACCAACCAGCACTTCTTCCTAACAAGAGACCACTGACCACGGAGTGATTCTTGCCAGTCTGCAGAGGACATGCAGCAAGGGTTTTTGCATCCTCTGCTTCACCCTTTGATGTCAGAGGGATGAAAACTCCACCCTTGGATCATGCTAACGCTGCCCATTTTTGCACTTGGGATCCGTAGAATGACATGAAGCTTAGTGTGCGTGCACGTGTTTCTCATTTCATAAACATTCATAATTCCTCCTGTAGCTTATTAAATATGTATATTTGGCCACTTCATTCAGCATAAATTCACGTTCCCTTTGCCCCTCCCTCAAAGTGCCCGTTACTGGCTTCTAGCCCAAAGCTATGCTTCCCAGCCTGTTAGAATGGCCACCCTGCAAGCTACAACACTTTATGAGAAGTAAAGCTCTCCTTTACAAATTAATGAACTTCATCATTCTCCATTTGATGAGGTTAACACTTATAAGTGGTAAATCCAGAAATAATGCCAAGATCTATCTGAATTCAAAGCCCACTACTCTAAATTATTATTCTATACAGCCTCCAACTGAAGTCTGGTTCACAGGTAGGCAAGATAATGTCATTGTCTTTATGGAGCAAAAAGAATGAATACACATGTGGTATATAAAATATTCTGTATATAAAAATAGAACAACTTAGCTATTAGAAATGATAAGATGAATATTCATTGATAATAAATTTATATTAAATGAAAAACAGCCATTTTCAAAATATGCCCCATTATATACGATATATAATTACAGAAAAATATAGAAGAAAATATGCACTGTGATATTACAATTATCATGGGTCTTGTGCATTTTTTATCTCCAAATCTATCTGTATTTTCTAATGTCTAATATTTCGATTAAGTTCATACACATTATCCTTGATATTAGAAGACAACAATGCTCTCAAGATATAAGTCCTTGTGCCAGCTAGCAACTGATAATCAGAGATGTGAAATAAAACAGTATAGAATATTACATTTAATAATTAATAATGACCTCATTTTACAAATAAGATCAGTAAAATCCAAAAACATGAAGTGGCTTATTCAAGTTTACTAAGCTCCTCAGAAAGACATTCAGGATCACAGCCAAATAAAAATACCGCATGTTCTCACTCATAAATGGGAGCTGAACAATGAGAACACATGGACACAGGGAAGGGAACATCACACACTGGGGCCTGTCAGGGAGTTGGGGGCTAGGGGAGGGATAGCATTAGGAGAAATACCTAATGTAGGTGACGGATTGATGAGTGCAGCAAACCACCATGGCACGTGTATACCTATGAAACAAAACTGCAAGTTCTGCACGTGTACCCCAGAACTTAAATACAATAATTTTAAAAAAATTTTCTCTCCCAACTCAGGTTATCTCCAACTTACAACACATCTGACTTCTTCCAGTGGGCCTGAATGAGGGACCCTCTGTCAATGCCAAAAACAGCACGTGGTATCTCCTTGCACTAAACTCCCTTTTCCCTGCTGCTCTCTCCCTCTCATCGTGACCTCTGAAAGTATCCCAGGATGGAATGCTAACTTATTGCTGAGAAAGCACTTTTAAATACAGCAAAGGCAAAGGCACAAATAACCAAGAAAAAGTAAAAGCTATAAAATAAAAACGAAAACAGAGGTCAAACAAGGGTCCCTCAACCAAATCTGGCCCACTGCCTGTTTGTGTGAATAGTTGTATTGAAACACAGTCGTGCCCACTCCTTTACACGTTGTCTTAGACTGTTTTTGTGCTATAGCAACACAAACTGTATAGCCTGAGAAGCTGAAAATCTTTCCCATCAGGCCCTTTACAGAAAGGGTTTGCTGATCCATGATGTAAATAAGTAAACGTTGTTAAATGAAGTTTAGCCTAAAGCTGCCTTTTTTTTTTTTTTTTAAAGACAGGGTCCCAGCCTGACCAACATGGTGAAACCCCGTCTCTACTAAAAAAAAAAAAATACAAAAATTAGCCAGGCATGGTGGCGTGTGCCTGTAATCCCAGCTACTCAGGAGGCTGAGGCAGGAGAATCATTTCAACCCGGGAGGTGGAGGTTGCAGTGAGTTGAGATCACACCGCTGCACTCCAGCCTGGGTGACAGAGTGAGACTCTGTCTCAAAAAAAAAGACAGGATCTCACTCTGTCACCAAGGCTGGAGTACAGTGGTGCAATCACAGATCACTACAGCCTCAACCTCCTGGGCTCAAGCAATCCTCCCACTTCAGCTTCCCGGGTAGCTGGGACTATAGGCATGCACCACCACGCCAAGCTAATTTTTATATTTTTTGTAGCGAGAGGGTTTTGCCATGTTTCCCAGGCTGGTCTCAAACTCCTGGGCTCAAGCAATCCACCTGCCTCAGCCTTCCTTACGTATTTTAAGTTCATCCTAAAGACTTCTCTGTACATAGTGAACAATAACCTAAATGGAGGTGTAAACAGACTGTAACCCACACTGGTGCCAATCACCAGGTTTTGTCCATTCAAAGGGGGCCAACTGTTCAAACTGTGTCCAAATAAGGCAAAAGCTGAGCTGTAACCCATAAAGCTGTTTCCCTACCTTCCTTCCATTTTCTATACATCACTTTCCTTTTCCTTCTATAAATCTTCTTCTATCACAAAGCTGTGCTGCAGTCTCTCTGAGCCTACTCTGGCTTAGGAGTCTGCCTGATTCATGAATCGTTCTTTGCTCAATTAAACTATTAAATTTCATTTGGCTAAGGATTTTTTTAACCATCTACTTCCCCTTTTGGTGACACTCATCAATAAGGACCATCAAACAATCCCCCACAATCTTCAGAGGTGGCCACTGAAGGGCGTAAGTCCACACAGTCCCTTCTATTAACTTCAGCAGGCACACAGCCCAGAAGCAGATAACACAGACACTCAGATGAGCTCTCAAATGGTAACACTCAGATCACGGCTACACATTTAATGTTTGCCATTTTCCTTTTTTTATTTTTAATAAGAGAAAAACACAAACCCCTACTAAAGGTCAATAAGACAGTTAACAAAGAGTGACGACAGGGCAAAATATGAGAGAAACACTGTCAACGTAATCTGCAAGATTCCACCAGTCAAACAGCATCGATAAGGAATAAATGGGCCATCCAAAGAGCTGGAAAAGGTCAGGGAAGACTACACAGATGATATTAAAGAGGAAATAAGGAAAATTGGAAAAGGCAGAGTATTCATAAGTGGGGGCAGGAGAGACAGATGGACTGTCACAGAGGGTAAATTGTTCCGAGAGAGAATGAGAAATATGCCAAGAGCTGAGAGAAAATCAGACCCTGGGCCCACCACGTGAGGTGGGGAAAGGAATAATAAAGACAAGTCTGCAAGCAAAGTGATGTACAAATAGTGTTTTTTCCAGAAATAGGCTAATAAAATGCAGATGATAACCATCAAATTGAAAAATGCTTTTCATCACCTGAAATGCAGCAGCACTATGTGCTGAAAAGTGTACGGCCGTGGAAGCTGGTTAGAAAGGGGTTGGAATTCAGGCTCCATCACTTAATAGTTCACCCACATCAAAATAAATTTTACTGAGAAGGAATTCTCTAAGTGACCCTCCTTACCTAGCTTGGCTCACTATAGGTACCAGAATCTTGACTGATCCCTTTACATCATGGATAATATTCATAATCTCTAACGACAGTAAATGGATCAGAATCTTGACTGATCCATTTACATCATGGATAATATTCAGAATCTCTAACGACAGTTATGGCATCAGCCCTGGCCAGTCAGAGTAGATGCCTACTGGTAAGGCATAGAGGTGTGTACTAAGCGAGCATGAGCCCTGATATGAGACACAGCAATGCCTAGGGTGGATTTGTGAAGAGTGATTACAGCCTTAGTCTGGAATAAAACTACTTACAATGTGAATGTGTATTAAGTGGACTAGAAAAAGACACGTGTCCTGACCCTAGTCTATGCTTACTCTTCAGGAAGAGGCGATGATAACTGTCAGTGCTGGCCTAGGATGGATCCTTCTTCCTTTAGATGTTGAGGATCACCTGTTTCCCATGCTGGCTTCTTGCTATAGGCCTTCATAACTAATTCCACATGCTCAAAGAGAAATCCTTAAGGATTTAGTCATTTTTCATTGATTTCCGCAGAAGGCAACATTTTCTTCTAATGTAGTCCAACAAGCACAAAATATTGGCTGTGTGCATTCCTATCAGGAAGAAATATTCATATTTATCTCACTTTTTCTTTTTCAATCAGAGTGCTCAGGAAGGTAGCACAGCCTTCCACTGTGACAGAGGAGGGTTTTCATCACCTTTAACGAGCAGAGACACTTTCTGATTGAGATCTGAGCTGGAAATGGATGGGAGGTATGTCACTTCAGCTTTCTGAACCTCAGTTTCCTCGTCTATAGAATGGTTGTAGCAGAATTCAGAAATTGTTTTAGTAGCTGATACATGATGAAGCCTGAACTTCCTGGATGAAAAATACCCTGCCACCCACCCACCAGAAAACACCTGTGTCTCTCACCATATCAGTGAGGAAAAAAAAAAAAAACAAACAAAGCAACAATTTGGTTTTAGGCTAATGTATTTTAGTGGAAAGAACACAGTCTGAGAGCCAGGCCTAGAGGCCCAGGTTCAAGGCTGCATCCTGGCATTACCTGGTCATGAGTGCTTGCACTGACTGTATTCCCAGCTGTGAAATGAAAGCTCAGATCTAGAACAACAGTTTCTCTGGAGCTCCAACAAGATGCTTCAGGGACCACAGAGAATGAGGTTGAACATTGGGGACTTTCTCCCCTCCCCATCATCAATCCATTTCTATCTGAACCATTTCCCATCATCTGTTATATATATTATGTAGTCACATCATATTTCAGTTGATAAAGTGGACCATTACTTAAGAAGATTAAAAGTTTAGACTTCTCGGAGGGAGGAGCCAAGATGGCCGAATAGGAACAGCTCTGGTCTATAGCTCCCAGCGTGAGTGACGCAGAAGACGGGTGATTTCTGCATTTCCATCTGAGGTACCAGGTTCATCTCACTAGGGAGTGCCAGATAGTGGGCGCAGGTCAGTGGGTGCGCGCACTGTGCACGAGCCGAAGAAGGGCGAGGCATTGCCTCACTCGGGAAGTGCAAGGGGTCAGGGAGTTCCCTTTCCTAGTCAAAGAAAGGGGTGACAGCCGGCACCTGGAAAATCGGGTCACTCCCACCCGAATACTGTGCTTTTCCGAGGGGCTTAAAAAACGGCACACCAGGAGATTATATCCCGCACCTGGCTCAGAGGGTCCTACGCCCACGGAGTCTCGCTGATTGCTAGCACAGCAGTCTGAGATCAAACTGCAAGGATGCAGCGAGGCTGGGGGAGGGGCGCCCGCCATTGCCCGGGCTTGCTTAGGTAAACAAAGCAGCCAGGAAGCTCGAACTGGGTGGAGCCCACCACAGCTCAAGGGGGCCTGCCTGCCTCTGTAGGCTCCACCTCTGGGGGCAGGGCACAGACAAACAAAAGACAGCAGTAACCTCTGCAGACTTAAATGTCCCTGTCTGACAGCTTTGAAGAGAGCAGTGGTTCTCCCAGCACGCAGCTGGAGATCTGAGAACTGGCCGACTGCATCCTTAAGTGGGTCCCTGACCCCTGACCCCCGAGCAGCCTAACTGGGAGGCACCCCCCAGCAGGGGCAGACTGACACCTCACACGGCTGGCCAGGTACTCCAACAGACCTGCAGCTGAGGGTCCTGTCTGTTAGAAGGAAAACTAACAAACAGAAAGGACATCCACACCAAAAACCCATCTGTACATCACCATCATCAAAGACCAAAAGTAGATAAAACCACAAAGATGGGGAAAAAACAGAGCAGAAAAACTGGAAACTCTAAAAAGCAGGTGCCTCTCCTCCAAAGGAACGCAGTTCCTCACCAGCAACGGAACAAAGCTGGACGGAGAATGACTTTGACGAGCTGAGAGCAGAAGGCTTCAGATGATCAAATTACTCCGAGCTACGGGAGGATATTCAAACCAAAGGCAAAGAAGTTGAAAACTTTGAAAAAATTTAGAAGAATATATAACTAGAATAACCAATACAGAGAAGTGCTTAAAGGAGCTGATGGAGCTGAAAACCAAGGCTCGAGAACTACGTGAAGAATGCAGAAGCCTCAGGAGCCGATGCGATCAAATGGAAGAAAGGGTATCAGCGATGGAAGATGAAATGAATGAAATGAAGCAAGAAGGGAAGTTTAGAGAAAAAAGATAAAAAAAAACGAGCAAAGCCTCCAAGAAATATGGGACTATGTGAAAAGACAAAATCTTCGTCTGATTGGTGTACCTGAAAGTGACGGGGAGAATAGAACCAAGTTGGAAAACAGTGCAGGATATTATCCAGGAGAACTTCCCCAATCTAGCAAGGCAGGCCAACATTCAAATTCAGGAAATACAGAGAACGCCACAAAGATACTCCTCGAGAAGAGCAACTCCAAGACACATAATTGTCAGATTCACCAAAGTTGAAATGAAGGAAAAAATGTTAAGGGCAGCCAGAGAGGAAGGTCGGGTTACCCTCAAAGGGAGGCCCATCAGACTAACAGCAGATCTCTCGGCAGAAACTCTACAAGCCAGAAGAGAGTGGGGGCCAATATTCAACATTCTTAAAGAAAAGAATTTTCAACCCAGAATTTCATATCCAGCCAAACTAAGCTTCATAAGTGAAGGAGAAATAAAATACTTTACAGACAAGCAAATGCTGAGAGATTTTGCCACCACCAGGCCTGCCCTAAAAGAGCTCCTGAAGGAAGCACTAAACACGGAAAGGAACAACCGGTACCAGCCACTGCAAAATCATGCCAAAATGTAAAGACCATTGAGACTAGGAAGAGACTGCATCAACTAACGAGCAAAATTACCAGCTAACATCATAATGACAGGATCAAATTCACACATAACAATATTAACTTTAAATGTAAATGGACTAAATGCTCCAATTAAAAGACACAGACTGGCAAATTGGATAAAGACTCAAGACCCATCAGTGTGCTGTATTCAGGAAACCCATCTCACGTGCAGAGACACACATAGGCTCCAAATAAAAGGATGGAGGAAGATCTACCAAGCAAATGGAAAACAAAAAAAGGCAGGGGTTGCAATCCCAGTCTCTGATAAAACAGACTTAAAACCAACAAAGATCAAAAGAGACAAAGAAGGCCATTACATAATGGTAAAGGGATCAATTCAACAAGAAGAGCTAACTATCCTAAATGTATATGCACCCAATACAGGAGCACCCAGATTCATAAAGCAAGTCCTGAGTGACCTACAGAGAGACTTAGACTCCCACACATTAATAATGGGAGACTTTAACAACCCACTGTCAACATTAGACAGATCAACGAGACAGAAAGTCAACAAGGATACCCAGGAATTGAACTCAGCTCTGCACCAAGCGGACCTAATAGACATCTACAGAACTCTCCACCCCAAATCAACAGAATATACATTTTTTTCAGCACCACACCACACCCATTCCAAAATTGACCACATACTTGGAAGTAAAGCTCTCCTCAGTAAATGTAAAAGAACAGAAATTATAACAAACTATCTCTCAGATCACAGTGCAATCCAGCTAGAACTCAGGATTAAGAATCTCACTCAAAACTGCTCAACTACATGGAAACTGATCAACCTGCTCCTGAATGACTACTGGGTACATAACAAAATGAAGGCAGAAATAAAGATGTTCTTTGAAACCAATGAGAACCAAGACACAACATACCAGAATCTCTGGGATGCATTCAAAGCAGTGTGTAGAGGGAAATTTATAGCATTAAATGCCCACAAGAGAAAGCAGGAAATATCCAAAATTGACACCCTAACATCACAATTAAAAGAACTAGAAAAGCAAGAGCAAACACATTCAAAAGCTAGCAGAAGGCAAGAAATAACTAAAATCAGAGCAGAACTGAAGGAAATGGAGACACAAAAAACCCTTCAAAAAACTAATGAATCCAGGAGCTGGTTTTTGGAAAGGATCAACAAAATTGATAGACCACTAGCAAGATTAATAAAGAAAAAAAGAAGAATCAAATAGATGCAGTAAAAAATGATAAAGGGGATATCACCACCGATCCCACAGAAATACAAACTACCATCAGAGAATATTACAAACACCTCTACGCAAATAAACTAGAAAATCTAGAAGAAATGGATAAATTCCTCGACACATACACTCTCCCAAGACTAAACCAGGAAGAAGTTGAATCTCTGAATAGACCAATAACAGGAGCTGAAATTGTGGCAATAATCAATAGCTTACCAACCAAAAAGAGTCCAGGACCAGATGGATTCACAGCCAAATTCTACCAGAGGTACAAGGAGGAACTGATACCATTCCTTCTGAAACTATTCCAATCAATAGAAAGAGAGGGAATCCTCCCTAACTCATTTTATGAGGCCAGCATCATCCTGATACCAAAGCTGGGCAGAGACACAACCAAAAAAGAGAATTTTAGACCAATATCCTTGATGAACATTGATGCAAAAATCCTCAATAAAATACTGGCAAACAGAATCCAGCAGCACATCAAAAAGCTTATCCACCATGATCAAGTGGGCTTCATCCCTGGGATGCAAGGCTGGTTTAATATACACAAATCAATAAATGTAATCCAGCATATAAACAGAACCAAAGACAAAAACCACATGATTATCTCAATAGATGCAGAAAAGGCCTTTGACAAAATTCAACAACACTTCATGCTAAAAACTCTCAATAAATTAGGTATTGATGGGACATATCTCAAAATAATAAGAGCTATCTATGACAAACCCAAAGCCAATATCATACTGAATGGACAAAAACTGGAAGCATTCCCTTTGAAAACTGGCACAAGACAGGGATGCCCTCTCTCACCACTCCTATTCAACATAGTGTTGGAAGTTCTGGCCAGGGCAATTAGGCAGGAGAAGGAAATAAAGGGTATTCAATTAGGAAAAGAGGAAGTCAAATTGTCCCTGTTTGCAGATGACATGATTGGATATCTAGAAAACCCCATTGTCTCAGCCCAAAATCTCCTTAAGCTGATAAGCAACTTCAGCAAAGTCTCAGGATACAAAATCAACGTACAAAATCACAAGCATTCTTATACACCAACAACAGACAAACAGAGAGCCAAATCATGAGTGAACTCCCACTCACAATTGCTTCAAAGAGAATAAAATACCTAGGAATCCAACTTACAAGGGATGTGAAGGACCTCTTCTAGGAGAACTACAAACCACTGCTCAAGGAAATAAAAGAGGATACAAACAAATGGAAGAACATTCCATGCTCATGGGTAGGAAGAATCAATATCGTGAAAATGGCCATACTGCCCAAGGTAATTTGTAGATTCAATGCCATCCCCATCAAGCTACCAATTACTTTCCTCACAGAATTGGAAAAAACTAAAGTTCATATGGAACCAAAAAAGAGCCCACATCGCCAAGTCAATCCTAAGCCAAAAGAACAAAGCTGGAGGCATCACACTACCTGACTTCAAACTATCCTACAAGGCTACAGTAACCAAAACAGCATGGTACTGGTACCAAAACAGACATATAGATCAATGGAACAGAACAGAGCCCTCAGAAATAACGCCACATATCTACAACTATCTGATCTTTGACAAACCTGACAAAAACAAGCAATGGGGAAAGGATTCCCTATTTAATAAATGGTGCTGGGAAAACTGGCTAGCCATATGTAGAAAGCTGAAACTGGATCCCTTCCTTACACCTTATACAAAAATCAATTCAAGATGGATTAAAGACTTAAATATTAGACCTAAAACCATAAAAACCCTAGAAGAAAACCTAGGCATTAGCATTCAGGACATAGGCATGGGCAAGGACTTCATGTCTAAAATACCAAAAGCAATGGCAACAAAAGCCAAAATTAACAAATGGGATCTAATTAAACTCAAGAGCTTCTGCACAGCAAAAGAAACTACCATCAGAGTGAACAGACAACCTACAAAATGGGAGAAAATTTTTGCAACCTACTCATCTGACAAAGGATTAATATCCAGAATCTACAATGAACTCAAACAAATTTACAAGAAAAAAACAAACAACCCCATCAAAAAGTGGGTGAAGGACATGAAGCCAAAGAACACATGAAAAAATGCTCACCATCACTGGCCATCAGAGAAATGCAAATCAAAACCACAATGAGATACCATCTCACACCAGTTAGAATGGCAATCATTAAAAAGTCAGGAAACAACAGGTGCTGGAGAGGATGTGGAGAAATAGCAACACTTTTACACTGTTGGTGGGACTGTAAACTAGTTCAACCATTGTGGAAGTCAGTGTGGCGATTCCTCAGGGATCTAGAACTAGAAATTCCATTTGACCCAGCCATCCCATTACTGGGTATATACCCAAAGGACTATAAATCATGCTGCTAGAAAGACACATGCACACATATGTTTATTGCGGCATTATTCACAATAGCAAAGACTTGGAACCAACCCAAATGTCCAACAATGATAGACTGGATTAAGAAAATGTGGCACATATACACCATGGAATACTATGCAGCCATAAAAAATGATGAGTTCATGTCCTTTGTAGGGACATGGATGAAATTGGAAATCATCATTCTCAGTAAACTATCACAAGAACAAAAAACCAAACACCGCATATTCTCACTCATAGGTGGGAATTGAACAATGAGAACACATGGACACAGGAACGGGAACATCACACTCTGGAGACTGTTGTGGGGTGGGGGGAGGGGGGAGGGATAGCACTGGGAGATATACCTAATGCTAGATGACGAGTTAGTGGGTGCAGCGCACCAGCATGGCACATGTATACATATGTAACTGACCTGCACATTGCACACATGTACCCTAAAACCTAAAGTATAATAAGTTAATTAATTAATTTAAAAAAAGTTTTAAAACCTCCCTTAGCATTCTATGCTTCTATAACATGATCCTTTTTTAAGTCATTTTAAAATATTTTTGGAAGATAAAAATGTAATGCTTATGGTAAAATGCTAAAGCAGAGAGAGAAAGAGAGAGAGAGAAAAAGAGAAAGAGAGAGAGGAAGAGAGAAAGAAGAAAAAAGAAGGGAGAGAAAGAGAAAAGCAGCAGGCAAAATATGGAGGATTAACCCAAGTATTTAGCAGAGAATAATAAAAAGTAAAAAGGGTTTTTCTCTCCACTTCAAAATGGGACTGGATAGCTGGGGTGAGCATTGGATTGGTATTATTTGTCTTAAATTGCCTGTATATCAGGTCTTTTTGGAAATGTTCTGAAATCCATATTACCTCGTCTTCTTAAGTCTGAGCTGATCTACCAGCAGGCACATGGTCTACCCAAAAGAGCAGAGTGTTGGTTTCCTATTGCCGCTCTAACACATTACCACAAATTTAGTGGTTTGAAACAACAGAAATGTATTATCTTACAGTGCCAGAGGTCTAAACAGGGTCTCACTCTGCAAAAATCCAAGTGTTGGCAGAATAGTTTTTTCCAGGAGGCTCAGGAAGACTCTGTCCTCTTGCCCTTCCCAGCTTCTAGAGGTTGGTTCCCCACATTCCTGGGCCATAGCCCCTTTTATCTTCAATACCAGCAATGGCCATTCAAGTCTTTAACATACATTACTCTGACCCTGACTCCCCTGATCCCCCTTTTCCCTAGTACAGACACTTGTGATTATACTGGAGTTACCCAGATAATCCAGGATAAACTCCCCATTCAAGGTCAGCTGATTGGCAGCCTAAATTCTATTTGCAACCTTAATTCCCCTTTATCATATAAGATAAGATACTCAGCTTCTGAAAATGAGAGCATGAACATCTTTGTGGGGAGGAAAGGAGGACATTATTCTGTCAATCACAGGCAGTTTCCAAGGAAGGAAGTCTTAGGACCTGCCAGAGCAGGAGGTAGTTGGGAGATGATGGAAGGAGAAAGGGTTATTACCAGTCGTCTACAAGCACTAATGTCAAGGTAGAAAGATAAACTGAAAATGGAAGTATCAGGAGTCCAAGATAAATGTTGAGAGCTCTGGTCGAGCAAGTCAGTGTCAGAACTGGAAGTATGTATCAAAAGTGGGGACAGACTAGATGGGAAACTAAAACTTACAGAGATTAAATAATTGACCCAAGGACACTCCAGTTTTTTTGTTTTGGGGGTTTGGGTTCTATTTGGGTTTGTTTTCGGTTGTTGTTTTTTTTTTTTTTCCCAGACTTGGACTCACTTTGTTGCCCAGGCTGGAGTGAAGTGATGCTGTCATAGCTCACTGCAGCCTCGAACTCCTGGGCTCAAGCGATCCACCCACCTAAGCTTCCCAAGTAGCTAAGACTACGGGCAGGTGCCACCATGACCTGCTAAATCTTTTTATTTTTTTTTTTTATTTTTTTTTTTTTATTTTTTTTCTTTTATTATTATTATTATTATCATTATTATACTTTAGGTTTTATGGTACATGTGCGCAATGTGCAGGTAAGTTACATATGTATACATGTGCCATGCTGGTGTGCTGCACCCACCAACTTGTCATCTTTTTAAATTTTTTGTAGAGATGAGGTCTCACTATGTTGCCCAGGCTGGTCTCAAACTCCTGGGCTCAAGCAATCCTCCTGCCTCAGCCTTCCAAGTCACTGAGATTACAGGCATAAGCCACCACACCCAGCTGACACTCAAGTTTCAGGTGAATTCTAAATTATGTTTGTCTGATTCCAAAGCCCATAAATCACTGGGCTATCATCCTCCCCATCACATATAGCTTTTACAACAGAATTGGCATGTTTTGTCAGACTGGGGAAAGAGTCTTAAAAAAAATTTATTATTCAATAACTTCACAGTTTTAATCTAAAATGAGTTTGTAAAATGAAAAATAAGATTAATTTTTTTTAATTCTCAACTTGTAACTTTTTAAGAATTTTTTAACCGTACTTTCTAGTATCTGATAATCAACAAGCACTGTGCAAGACACCTTAAGCTATGTATTTAGAAAATGTTTTCCCAATTGACAAGCAGTTAACAAATGCTGGTTACACTTCCATTTTAAAAGCATTGCCTGGGGAGTATTGAGCTTGGTGTTAGAATCCTGTTTGGGTATTGAGGAACTACAGACAAAACCTCTGCCTCAAGGTCTCCATCCCTTTTCTCTGTTCCCTTCTCTTTCATTCCAGAAGCTGTCCACTTTTCCCTCCAGGTGTCTGAACATGAGGCAAAGTATTCAGCTCCTTTTAGCTATGCAAGGAAAGAGAACCATAATTGAATTTTGTTTTCCAGAGTTTATTGTATGAATTCAAATTGGCATTGATTCACCTCTAGCAGAAAATTTACTCACAGAATGCCTTGACATTTGAGGCAAAGATAGCCTCCCTTATAATCGTAAAAGCGATAGAAAAATGCCTTTCAAGACTGAGTTTTGGGGCCTTCCATCTGCAGATTCCCATTCAGGCTCTGACATTGCTTTTCCTTGATGTATCACCTTCCATACACAGGCCCTGGGTAACACAGTGAGAATCCTGGCCCACAAGAAAATGAGGTATTCTCCAAAGAGAATACTCATAACTGGCCAACAATAGCTAGTCAGGTCCTAAGAGATAGAGACAACACTCGAGGAAAGCCAGCTTTCTAAAGCGAAGCCAGATCACATCATTCCTCTTCAATTATTCAACGATCCTCCACCACTTATGGGACCCATGCCAAGATACTTAGTGAAGTACAAAAGGCTCTTCATAACCTGGCCTCTGCTGATCTTTCCAGGCTCATTTCCAAGCCATTCTCAAATGTGCAGCCAGTCAGAGTCTGCACTCTGGTTCTACCAAACTTGTCATCGTTTCCAAGTGCACTTCATCTTAAGGGATTCACACATGCTATTTGTTCTGTCTGGAAAGCAAATTCTTTACCTCAACCTCCACTCTGTTGACTGAGCTAGTCCTTTTGAAACCTTTAAGACCCCTAGTCAAATGTGATCCCATCTAACCATCCATCCACCTATTGTTGCTGTAACAGTTGTATCATATATGTATTTTCACAAATACGTATAACCCAGAAGCAGAAAAGGCAAAAAAAAAAAAGACACTGTTTCTATCCATAGCTGTTTTGTGTCCCTTAGTCATCCCAAACCCAATACTAAGATTGAATTTCTCTCCTTCTATGATTTACACCCAGAGGAGTATATACATCTGCAGAGGCCAGCCTCAGAGTACCTGATTTACGGACCAGATAGAGCCAAGTTCAAATCATGGTCCTGCCCCTTATTATTTTATCTTACATAAGCTACTTAACGCTTCTGATCCTTCTTTGTTCTATTCTGCAGAATGGGGGGTACTAATATCTGCATAATAGGAATTTTGTATAAGTTAAATGATATAACTTAAATAAGAAAACTAGTAGTGCCTGACAAATAATAGGTGCTCAATAAATGGTGTTATAAGCTTCACATATAACAACTTAAAAGTTCACATTTCAAAAAAAGAAAATATATATACACATTACGTTTCAAACTTAGTATCCCAAGAAGTAAAACTGAAAGTGGTAAAGACGTAACCAAAAAGGAGAAAAAGTGGGTGAGTTATGCAGCCTCCCTAGGTGACAGATCATTAACTCCCTTTCTTTTGTGAAGGGAGGTTCAAAATGTCACAACTATAAAAGATCTCAGAGATTATCCAAATCCACACACCCAACATTGTACTTTTCAAGAAGAAATCAAAGACCCAGTGGCGCTGCTAAGAAACCTTACAGGGCCTAGAAGTTTCAAAGGACAAGGGCAAAAGTAATTAAGAAGTTACCTGCCTCAAATTCATTTTTGAAGCAGGTGGGACATAAGTAATACATAAAATAAATAAGATTAATCGTTTTCTTCCTAACAGCAGCAGAGACTGCCTGCCTCTGATAAACCAGAAGCCAAGTGCAAAGACCCTGTAGACGAGAGGCAAATACTAGCCTACATGCAATCACAAAAGGGAAAGACTCAGATAAGCAGCAGATCATAGTAAAAACAGTCTTCAAAGGAAGAATATGAGTGACAAAACATACCTTATTTATAATCAGCAACTAGAAATTAATGTCTTCTTTCTTAACCAAGAAAGGCTTTTGTAGGAAAGTATGAGCGAGTGTGAAGTCAATTTATTATAAGTTATTGCAAACAGGAAGTTCCCCAAAGTGCTCACATTATTTCTAAGGGCATCTACGTTTCACCTAAGGCTAGCATTTCATCCCTTAAATGATACTGATGAAGCATTTACAGATGGTGCCCAGCTTGCAATGGTTCAACTTTGATTCTTTGACATTACAGTGATGTGAATGCAATATGCATTCAGTAGAAATCGTACTTAGAGTACCCAAACAACCACTCTGCTTTTCACTTTCAGTATTCAACAGATTACGTAAGATATTCAACACTTTATTATAAAATAAGCTTGTATTTTATTATTTTGTTCTACTATAGGCTAATGTAAGTGTCCTGGGTACATTTAAGGTAGGCTAGGCTAAGCTATGATGATCAGTAGGTTAGGTGTATTAATTGCATTTTTTACTTAAGATATTTTAACTTGCAGTAGGCTTATTAGGTTGTAATCCCATTGTAAGTCAAGGAGTATCTGTATTTATTCACCTAATATTTATTGCACACCTATTAAGTATCACACACTGTTTATCTAGGCACTAGGAATATACTAGCAAATAAAACAAAACAAGTTCTGCCCGAGACGGGAGACAGAATCAACAATTTTAAAAGCCAGATAATTTTTATGGAGTGACAAGTGCTCCTTGGAAAAATAGAGGGCTACCTTGGTAATAAAGATCTCTCTGGCAAGGTGATGTTTGCACTGAATGACGAAGGATTAAGCAAATGAAAATCTGGGAATAGTGTTCTAAACAGAAGGAAACAAAAGTTTAAAGGCAATACGGAATGAGCCAGTTTGGTGTTCAAAGAAGAGGAAACCAAGTGTGGTTAAAGGAGAAGGAGCAAGAGGAAGACTACAAGGAGAAGTGGTCAGAAAAGTGATTGGAAGAGGACAGATAGGGTCAAGTCTATTAGGCCAGAGAAAGGAGTTTGAATTTTATTCCATACTTGGAAATTATTTGAGACATTAAGCATGGAAGTGAAATAATCTGACTTACATTTTCATTATCAAGTTTTAAAACCTTCAATATAATGGAAGTCAGTCTCTAAAATAGGTGTCCTTAGAGGAAGAGCCCAATGCCAGTAAGCAGCAGAGCTTCCCCTAGAGTGAGTCTAAAACAGTAGCTTAGAGAATATGTGAATATGTGCATGTAACCCAGATAAGTCCTAGGGCCCACATGACTCAGTGTCAGTATCATTCATGCATTCATTTACTTATTCATTCAACAAATATTTATTGAAAACTAAGTGCTGGACATAGAGCATTAAATAAAACAAAATGTATCTCCTGATGGATTTTACATTTTAAGAGGGAAATAACCAATAACAAACACATAAATATTTAAATATTAGTATTATGAAGAAATATAAAATAATGTAAGGTGCTAAAGAACACCTGGAAATAATATTTTTGATTTTCCTCTTTTTAGAGGGAAAGTCCCTTTAAGGAATGGAGATTTGAGCATAGAGCTAAATAAGCCATGCAGCTATCCAGGGGCAGAACATTCCAAGCAAGGAATAAGCAATCACAGAAGCTCTGAGGCAGGGGCATGTTTGCTGTGTCCAACAAGCAGCAGAGGCCAGGGAGGCTCTGCCATTGCAACAAAAGCAAAAGATGAAAAATGGCATCTAATTAAACTAAAGAGCTTCTGCACAGCAGAAGAAACTATACACAGTGTAAATAAACTACAGAACGGGAAAAATATATTTTACAAACTATGAATCTGACAAAGGTCTAATATCTAGCATCTATAAGAAACTTAAACAAATTTACAAGAAAAAACTAACCGCACTATCAAAAAGTGGGCAAATGACATGACACTTCTCAAAAGAAGACATACATGCGGCCAACAAGCATATGAATGGATCATCCACGTGGATTTTGAAAACACCAAGAATGATGGCAGGACTAGAGATGGAGAGAAAGAAGCAAAAACAGTCGCTCTAATTTTCTTTCTTTTTCTTTTTCTTTTTTTTTCTGAGACAGAATCTCACTCTGTCTCCCAGGCTGGAGCGCAGTGGCGCGATCTTGGCTCGCTGCAAGCTCCACCTCCCGGGTCCATGCCATTCTCCTGCTCAACATCACTCCTTATTAGAGAAATGCAAATCAAAACCACAATGAGATAACATCTCACACCAGTTAGAATGGCTATTACTAAAAAGCCAAAAAACAACAGATGCTGGTGAGGTTGTAGAGAAAAAGGAATACTTAGACACTGTTGGTGGGAGTGTAAATTAGTTCAACCGTTGTGAAAAACAGTGTGGCAATTCCTCAAAGACCTAAAGACAGAAATAGCGTTCAACCCAGTAATCCTACTACTGGGTATATACCCAAAGGAATATAAGTAGTTCTATTATAAAGACACATGCATGTATACGTTCATTGCAGCACTATTCACAATAGCAAAGTGATAGAATCAACCTAATGCCTATCAATGATAGACTAGATAAAGAAAATGTGGTACATATACACCATGGAATACTATGCATCCATAAAAAAGAATGAGATCATGTCCTTTGCAGGGACGTAGATGAAACTAGAGACCATTATCCTTGCAAACTTACACAGGAACAGAAAACCAAATATCACATGTTCTTACTTGTAAGTAGGAACTAAATGAGAACACGTGGACACAGAGGGGAATGACACACACTGGGGCCTATCAGATGGTGGAGGGTGAAGGGGTGAGAGGATCAGGAAAAATAAATAATGGATTTATTAGGCTTAATGCCTGGGTGATGAAATAGTCTGTACAACAAACCCCCATGATACACATTTACATGTGTAACAAACCTGCACATCCTGCTCATGTACCCCTGAACTTAAAAGTTTTTTAAAAAGAATTATTAACTAGCAAAAGGTAGTTTGGTGCTAACAGAATTTAAAGAACACTCTAAGGAAGACAGAAATAGCAAAAGTAGGGAGTAGCTACTGGCCATGGTACTACAGTCCAACGCTGGCAAGCAGGAAGGTACCCAGTGGGAGGCTGGCAGAACAAGCTGGAAGGTGGGCACTACTGAGTCTTCCACAAGCTGCTGAGAGCCACATGATCAGAGGAAGAAAAGCGTCCTAGAACCTAAACACCCTCTTCCTCCTTCTGCTATGCCCTGCAGTGTCCCTCCGGTGCCCTCTACTGACAAAACCTAACATTCCGCCACCTGGCATTGAAATGTTTCCAGGGTCCAGCTCTACTATCACAAAGCAGAGCAAAGAAGGGTGCATTTGGAGCTAAAAGTCAATAAATTGGTAACTAGTATAATAACACTGTAAATTATTTAGCTCCAGAATGAGTTCTGAAATCCTTTAAAATAAGTCTCGAACAAATCCTCCACCTTCTTCTTATTCAAAAGCACCTTGGCTCTTCCTGGCCTTTTGCAGTTCCAAATGAACACTGGAACCAGCTTGTCAATTTGAAAAGAACAAAGTTTTAACTTGTATTGAGATTGCATTGCATATATAATCAATTTGGGGAGTGTTGACTTTTCACAATCTTGAGTTTTTCCTTGCATGAACATATTAAATCTATTTGTTTTTACATTTTTTCTTAATTTTTTTCATCTTCTAGGTACAAGTTTTGTCAAAGTCTTTTAGATTTCTTTCTAGGTGTTTGGTCTTTTTGTTTTGTGGTCATGAATTTCAGGTCAAACAGTCATTACAGTTACAATTTTTCTTCAGCTACATTTGGCTTCCTGAGTGCAGATACAGTGTTGGAGAAGAGAGTTAACCTGGGATAGTGTTTGTCTTATTGAGTAAGACAGGGGGAAATAGGAGCAAGAGAGTTGCTCCATAACAAAAGCTTTATGCAAAGGGCTACAAATATGGGCCTCGAAATTTAAGTTGGGTAACAGGGAAAGTGGGGGTATGAGAAAGATAATAGACAATGGAAAGTGTTGAGGTTAGTGGATTGAAGGTCTGAGTGGAGTCAAAGAGTTATTAGGGTGAGGTATGTGAGGGAGTTAACTGCAATGATGTGAGATGGTAGTCTGTAAGTGCAATGCTTGAAACTGTAATGACAAGGTCTTAGTGCAGCACTGTTCTATGGAGCTTTCTACAGTGATGGAAATATTCTGTATCTATGCTGTTCAATATGGTAGCCACTAACCACACATGGCAATTGGTCACTTGTAATGTGGCTGGTGCTACTGAAGGACTAATCTTTATTATATTTTATTAATTTCAAATTTAGACAGCTGTACGTGGGTAGTTACTGTTGTATTGAGCAGCGCAGGTCTAGTGTATGACCATGACAATGTCTGGCTGAGTGTGGTGAAGGACACAATCATTGGAGTTGAGGTAGCCAAGGAACTGAGAAGCCAGGACATTGGATGGGTCATCCATGTGGATTTTGAAAATACCAAGAATGACGGCAGGACTAGGGATGGAAAGAAAGAAGCAAAAACAGTTGCTCCTTTTTATTTTTTTTATTATTTTTTTTTTGAGATGGAGTCTTGCTCTTTCACCCAGGCTGGAGCACAGTGGCATGATCTCGGCTCACTGCAACCTCCGCCTCTCAGGTTCACACCATTCTCCTGCCTCAGCCTCCTGAGTAGCTGGGACTACAGGCACCCACCACCATGCCCAGCTAATATTTTTGTATTTTTAGTAGAGACGGGGTTTCACCATGTTAGCCAGGATGGTCTCAATCCCCTGACCTTGTGATCCGCCTGCCTCGACCTCCCAAAGCGCTGAGATTACAGGTGTGAGCCACCGTGCCCGGCCAGTTGGTCTAATTTTCAATGAATGAGTTTAACCATCAGAACTGAAGAAGATTGCAACAATGAAGGGCAGTGGATGGTATGGTCTGAAGGAGCTGGGTTCTTTAAGGATGCAGAAGAAACAATGGTCTGGTAGTCAGCATCAGGAACAGACAGCGCCTTCAGGACCAGTAGTTGGCAGGAAGTGGGGAAAGGAAAAGCCACATGAGAGGATATAGGGGAATCAGTGGCTTCAGGGGAGAGTCAGTTTTCATACAGAGCAAGGAAAAGAAGTAATGTTACAAAGAGAGTTTGAGAATGCTGGGAATTTTGCTATTAACAGACCAATGAGTTCTAAAGGGCAGAGTGGAAAGGTCTGAGAAGTTAAAGGGGTGATATATTGGGTCAAACTGGGGGATGTACAGACCCTTAAGTAGATGAGAGTCCAGGTGAAAATGGGTCAAATGAGAAGCTTGAAAGTCTTGGTAAGTGGGGTAACACACACAAGGGTATGATGCAACTGGTCCTTGTGGTCACTTAGGGCAGTGGTTTTCAATCACTTCTGACTGAAATTCACCAAAAGAAATACCTCATAGCAACACTAAGTACAGACATCATGTAAAACAACGTGGAGATTCCTCAAAAAAATTAAAATAGGCTGGACACGGTGGCTCACACCTGTAATCCCAGCACTTTGGGAGGCTGAGGCGGGTGGATCACAAGGTCAGGAGTTTGAGACCAGCCTAGCCAATATGGCGAAACTCCATCTCTACTAAAAATACAAAAATTAGCTGGGCATGGTGGCGGGTGCCTGTAGTCCCAGCTACTTGGGAGGCTGAGGCAGGAGAATCACTTGAACCCAGGAGGCGGAGGTTACAGTGAGTCGAGATGGTGCCACTGCACTCCAGCCTAGGCAACAGAGTGAGACTGTCTCAAAAAAAAATCAAAATAGAACTACCGTATGATCCAGCAATCCCTCTTCTAGGTATGTACGCAAAAGAAATAAAATCTGTGTGTCAAAGAAATAACTGAACTCCCATGTTCAATGTAGTGTTATTCACTAACCAACCATGAAATCAACCTAAGTGCCCATCAATGGATTTTTTTTAAATGTGGCACATATACACAATGGAATACTGTTCAGCCTTAAAAAGAAAATAAAGAAATCCTCTTATTTTCAACAACATGGATAAACTTGGAGGCCATTATGCTAAGTAAAATAAGCCAAGCACAGAAAGACAATTACTGCATGATCTCACTTATATGTGGAATCTGAAAAAGTCCAACTCGAAATCAGAGAGCAGAATGGTGGTTACCAGAGACTGAGAGTGAGGGGTTTGTGGGAAATGTTGGTCAAAATATACCAAATTTCAGTTACACAGAAGGAATAAGTTCAAAAAATCTATTGTACAACCTACTGACTATAGTTAATAACAATATATTGTATACTTGAAAATTGCTTGGGGAGTACATTCTAAATGTTCTCACCACAAAGGAAATGTTAAGTATGTAAGGTAATAGATATATTAATTAGCTTAATTTAGCTATTTCATAGCTAAGTTATACATTATACATGATATGTATACCAACCCATCCCCACACACACACACATATATATAGGTTTGGGGTTTGAGGGAGTTCCTCTGTCCATCTGCCAAGTGAAGACTCAGCAACACGGCACTATCTATGAAGCAGAGAGCTTTCACCAGACACTGAATCTGCCAGTGCCCTGATCTTGAACTTACACACACACACACAGACAGACACTACAATGTATAATTTAGCTATGAAATAGCTATATCAAGCTAATTAATATATCCATTACCTTACATACTTAACATTTCTTTTGTGGTGAGAACATTTAGAATCTACTCTCCTAGCAATTTTCAAGTATACAATATATTGTTATATTGTGTATACACACACACACACCCTGTTGTACATCATGTGCATACAATCATTGTACACCATGTTGTATACCGTCTTAGTCTGTCTGGGCTGCCATAACAAAATATCTTAGACCATGTAATTTATAAACAACAGTTCTGGAGGCTGGGAAGTTCAAGGTCAGGGCAACAACAGATTCAATGTCTGGTGAAAGATCTCTGCTTCATAGATGGTGCCCTGTTGCTGAGTCATTACATGGCAGATGGGCAAAAGAATTCCATCAAACTTCTTTTATAAGGGCACTAATCCCATTCATGTGGGTTCTGCCATCATGAACTAGTTACCTCCCAAAAGCACCACATCTTAATACCAATACATTGAGAACTAGATTTCAACATATGAAAGTTGGAGAGACACAAATATTCAAACCGTAGCAAATAATGTAAATATATACAATTTTTGTCAATTTAAATTTTAAAAATACTAAGAAAGATAAAAATATAAGAAATGCTGCATTAATGTACATATGGTGAAACAAAGGTTTTAACAAATGATAGCTGTCTTTACTATCTGTCACACAGCTTGTTTTTAAAGTCTGTTTATTTCCTTGTCTATTTATTTTGTTTTCATTAGAAAGACAACATGCAGGTCACAAGACATGGAATTGATTCCACTACTCTATAATGTGGGAAAAACTGGCTTACGAGGAGGTGGATAATCAGATCTTGTTTTGTCCTTCTTGGAATTGGTCTCTGGACAGTTTAGTCAGGGGAGGCAGGGAGTTTGTATACAGGGTGTTGAAAGGTGAGAACCATGGGGTCTTAACAGGTTCATGGAGAGCTCTGTAGATCCCCTCATTTGAAATCCTATAAAGAGGACAGGTGAATCCAGAAGAGGAAAAGTCTTGCCATAATATCATGATGTTGTCGTCAAAGACTACAGATTAGCAACCAAAGCAACTTTAATTTCTATATGTATCTCTCAGGAAAAAATATTAAAGATCCAATTTATAATCTACAGCACTGCTTTTTTTTCAGAGCAGGAGTGAAAGTTTATTAAAAAGCTTTAGAACAGTAAAAAAAAAAAAAAAAAAAAAAAAAAAGGAAGGAAAGGAAAGAAGGAAAGTACAACTTGGAAGAGGGTCAAGCAGGCGACTTGAAAAACCAAGTGCACCCACAGCACTACTACTTAACACTTCCTCAAATCCTCTTCCTAATCATCTTGGTTTCCAGTCTTCTCACAAGCCAAAGCTACACTGGAACCTCCTCCTTTCCAAGCCCTCACCAATCAAATTTCAACCTTAATGGCCCTAAACCCTGGATGCTCAGTTGAATCACCAAGGCAGTTTTATTAAAATGCCAATCCCTAGACCAGTTAAATCAGAGGCCCATGCATTGGCATTTTTTATTATACTTTAAGTTCTAGGATACATGTGCAGAATGTGTAGGTTTCTTACACAGATATACAGGTGCCATGGTGGTTTGCTGCACCCATCAACGCATCATCTACGTTATGTATTTCTTCTAATGCTATCCCTCCCCTTGCTTCCCATCCCACCAACAGGCCCTGGTGTGTAATGTTCCCCTCCCTGTGCCTATATGTTCTCATTGTTCAACTCCCACTTATGAGAACATGCAGTGTTTGGTTTTCTGTTCCTGTGTTACTGAGAATGATGGTTTCCAGCTTCATCCATATCCCTGCAAAAGATATGAACTCATTTTTTATAGCTGCATAGTATTCCATGGTATATATGTGCCACATTTTCTTTTACCAGTCTATCATTGATAGGCATTTGGGTTGGTTCTAAGTCTTTGCTATTGTGAATAGTGCTGCAATAAACATACGTGTGCATGTGTCTTTATAGGAGAATGATTTATAATTCTTTGGGTATATACCCAGGAATGGGATTGCTGGGTCAAATGGTATTTCTAGTTCTAGATCCTTGAGGAATGGCCACACTGTCTTCCACAATGGTTGAACAAATTTACCCTCTCACCAACAGTGTAAAAGTGTTCCTATTTCTCTACATCCTCTCCAGCATCTGTTGTTTCCTGACTTTTGAATGACCACCATTCTAATGGTATGAGATAATATCTCATTGTGGTTTTGATCTGCATTTCTCTAATGACCAGGGATGATGAGCTTTTTTTCATGTTTGTTGGCTGCATAAATGTCTTCTTTTGAAAAGTGTCTGTTCATATCCTTCACCCACTTTTTGTTGTTTTTTTTTTTCTTGAAAGTTTGTTAAAGTTCCTTGTAGATTCTGGATATTAGCCCTTTGTTAGATGGGTAGATTGCAAAAATTTTCTCCAATTCTGTAGGTTGCCCACTCACTCTGATGTTAGTTTCTTTTGTTTGCAGAAGCTCTTTAGTTTAAATTAGATCCCATTTGTCAATTTTGGCTTTTGTTGCCATTGCTTTTGGTGTTTTAGTCATCAAGTCTTGCCCATGCCTGTGTCTTGAATGGTATTGCCTAGGTTTTCTTCTAGGGTTTTTATGGTTTTAGGTATTATGTTTAAGTCTTTAATCCATCTTGAGTTAATCTTTGTATAAGGTGTAAGGAAGGGGTCCAGTTTCAGCTTTCTGCATATGGCTAGCCCGTTTTCCCAACACCGTTTATTAGACAGGGACTTTTTTCCCCATTACTTGTGTGTGTCAGGTTTGTCAAAGATCAGGTGGTTGTAGATGTGTGGTGTTATTTCTGAGGCCTCTGTTCTGTTCCGTTGGTCTATCTCTCTGTTTTGGTACCAGTACCATGCTGTTTTGGTTACTGTAGCCTTGTAGTATAGTTTGAAGTCAGGTAGCGCTATGCCCCCAGCTTTGTTCTTTTTGCTTAGGATTGTCTTGGCTATACAGGCTCTTTTTTGGTTCCACATGAAATTTAAAGTAGTTTTTTCTAATTCTGTGAAGAAATACAATGGTAGTTTGATGGGAATAGCATTGAATCTATAAATTACTTTGAGCAGCATGGCCATTTTCATGATAATTGATTCTTCCTATCCATGAGCATGGAATCTTTTTCCATTTGTTGGTATCCTCTTATTTCCTTAAGCAGTTCTTTACAACTCTCCCTGAAGAGGTCCTTCACATCCCTTGTAAGTTGTATTCCCAGGTATTTTATTCTTTGTAGCAATTGGGAATGGGAGTTCACTCACAATTTGGCTACTATTGGTATATAGGAATGCTTGTGATTTTTGCACATTGATTTTTTATCCTGAGATTTTGCTGAAGTTGCTTATCAGCTTAAAGAGTTTTTGGCCTGAGACAATGGGGTTTTCTAAATATACAATCATGTCACCTGCAAACAGAGATGATTTAACTTCCTCTCTTCCTATTTGAATATGCTTTATTTCTCTTGCCTGATTACCCTGGCCAGAACTTCTAATACTATGTTGAATAGGAGTGGAGAGAGAGGACATTCTTGTCTTGTGCCACTTTTCAAAGGGAATGCTTTCAGCTTTTGTCCATTCAGTATGATACTGCCTGTGGGTTTGTCATAAATAGATATTATTTTGAGATATGTTCCATCAATACCTAGTTTATTGAGAGTTTTTAACATGAAGGGGTATTGAATTTTATAGAAGGCCTTTTCTGTATCTATTGAGATAATCTTGTGGTCTTTGTCATTGGTTCTGTTTATGTGATGGATTGTGTTTATTGATTTGCGTATGTTGAACCAGTCTTGCATCCCAGGGATGAAGCTGACTTGATCGCGATGGATAAGCTTTTTAAAGTGCTGCTGGATTCAATTTGCAAGTATTTTTTTGAGAATTTTCACATCAATGTGCATCAGGGATATTGGCCTGAAATTTTCTTTTTGTTGTTGTTGTGTCTCTGCCAGGTTTTGGTATCAGGATGATGCTGGCCTCATAAAATGAGTTAGGGAGGAGTCCCCCTTTTTCTATTGTTTGGAATAGTTTCAGAAGAAATGGTACCAGCTCCTCTTTGTTCCTCTGGTAGAATTCGGCTGTGATTCTGTCTGGTCCTGGACTTTTTTTGGTTGGTAGGCTATTAATTACTACCTCAATTTCAGAACCTGTTATTGGTCAATTCAGAGATTCAGCTTCCTGATTTAGACTTGAGAAGGTGTATGTTTCCAGGCATTTATCCATTTCTTCTACATTTTCTAGTTTATATGCGTAGACATGTTTATAGTATTCTCTGATGGTAGTGTGTATTTCTGTGGGATCAGTGGTGATATCCCCTTTATCGTTTTTATTGTGTCTATTTGATTCTTCTCTCTTTTCCTATTAGTCTGGCTAGCAGTCTATTTTGTTAATCTTTTTAAAAAACCAGCTCCTCGATTCATTGGTTTTTTGAAGGGTTTTTTGTGTCTCTATCTCCTTCAGTTCTGCTCTAATCTTAGTTATTTCTTGCCTTCTGCTAGCTTTTGAATTTGTTTGCCCTTGCTTCTCTAGTTATTTTCATTGTGATGTTAGGGTGTCGATTTTAGATCTTTCCTCCTTTCTCTTGTGGGCATTTAGTGCTATAAATTTCCCTCTAAACACTGCTTTAGCTGTGTCCTACAGATTCTGGTACGTTGTGTCTTTGTCCTCATTGATTTCAATGAACTTATTCCTGCCTTAATTTTGTTATTTACCCAGTAATCCTTCAGGAGCAGGTTGTTCAGTTTCCATGTAGTTGTGCGGTTTTGAGTTTCTTAATCCTGAGTCCTAATATGATTGCACTGTGGTCTGACAGACTTATGATTTCCATTCTTTTGTATTTGCTGAGGAGTGTTTTACTTCCAATTATGTGGTCAGTTTTAGAATAAGTGCTATGTGGTGCTGAGAAGAACGTATTTTCTGTTGATTTGGGGTGGAGAGTATGTAGATGTCTGTTAGGTCCGCTTGATGCAGAGCTGAGTTCAAGTCCTGAATATTCTTGTTAATTTTCTGTCTCATTGATCTAATATTGGCAGTGGGATGTTAAAGTCTCCCACTATTATTGTGTGGGAGTCTAAGTCTCTTCATAGGTCTCTAAGAACTTGCTTTATAAATCTGGGTGCTCCTGTATTGGGTGGATATATATTTAGGATAGTTCACTCTTCTTGTTGCATTGATCCCTTTACCATTATGTAATGCCTTTGTCTTTTTTTGTCTCTGTTGGTTTAAGGTCTGCTTTATCAGAGACTAGGATTGCAACTTTTTTTTTTTTTTTTTTTTTTTTGCTTTCCACTTGCTTGGTAAATCTTCCTCTATCCCTTTATTTTGAGCCTATGTGTGTCTTTCCACATGAGATGGGCCTCCTGAATACAGCACACTGATGGGTCTTGACTCTTTACCCAATTTGCCAGTCTGTCTTAATTGGGGCATATAGCCCATTTACATTTAAGGTTAATATTGTTGTACATGAATTTGATCCTGTGATTATGATGCTAGCTGGTTATTTTGCCCATTAGTTGATGCAGTTTCTTCATAGTGTCGATGGTCTTTATATTTTGGTATATTTTTCCAGGGGCTGGTACCAGTTTTTCCTTTCCATATTTAGTGCTTCCTTCAGGAGTTCTTGTAAGGCAGGCCTGGTGGTGACAAAATCCCTCAGCATTTACTTGTCTGTAAAAGATTTTATTTCTCCTTCACTTATGAAGCTTAGTTTGGCTGGATGTGAAACTCTGGGTTGAAAATTATTTTAAGAATGTTGAATATTGGCCCCCACTCTCTTCTGGCTGGTAGGGTGTCTGCTGAGAGATCTGCTGTTAGTCTGATGGGCTTCCCTTTGTGGGTAACCCGACCTTTTTCTCTGGCTGCCTTTAACATTTTTTCCTTCATTTCAACCTTGGTGAATCTGACAATTACATGTCTTGGGGTTGCTTTTCTCAAGGGGTATCTTTGTGGTGTTCTCTGTATTTCCTGAATTTGAATGTTGGCCTGTCTTGCAAGGTTTGGGAAGTTCTCCTGGACAATATCCTGAAGTGTGTCTTCCAACTTGGTTCCATTCTCTCCTTCACTTTCAGGTACACCAATCAAACATAGATTTAGTCTTTTCACACAGTCCCACATTTCTTGGAGGTTTGTTCATTCCTTTTCATTCTTTTTTCTCTAATCTTGTCTTCTGGCTTTATTTCATTATGTTGATCTTCAATCTCTGATATCCTTTCTTCCACTTGATTGATTTGGCTATTGATACTTATATATGCTTCACAAAGTACTCATGCTGTGTTTTTCAGCTCCATCAGGTCATTTATATTCTTCTCTAAACTGGTTATTCTAGTTAGCAGTTCCTGTAACCTTTTATCAAGGTTCTTAGCTTCCTTGCATTGGGTTAGAACATGCTCCTTTAGCTCAGAGGAATTTGTTATTACCCACCTTCTGAAGCCTACTTCTGTCAATTCGTCTAACTCATTCTCTGTCCAGTTTTTTTCCCTTGCTGGCAAGGAGTTGTGATCCTTTGCAGGAGAAGAAGCATTCCGGTTTTGGAAGTCTCAGCATTTTTGCACTGTTTTTTTCTCATTTTCATGGATTTATCTACCTTTGGTCTTTGATGTTGGTTACCTTTGAATGGGGTTTTTGCACAGTCATCCTTTTTGATGTTGATGCTATTGCTGTTTGTTAGTTTTCCTTCTAACAGGTCCCTCTTCTGCAGGTCTGTTGGAGTTTGCTGGAGATCCACTCCAGACCCTGTTTGCCTGGGTATCACCAGTGGAGGCTACAGAACAGCAAAGATTGCTGCCTGCTCCTTCCTCTGGAAGCTTTGTCCCAGAAAGGCACCTGCCAGATGCCAGCTGGAACTCTCCTATATGAGGTGTCTGTCCACTCCTGCTGGGAGGTGTCTCCTTATCAGGAGGCACTGGGGTCAGGGATCCACTTGAGGAGGCAGTCTGTCCCTTAGCAGAGCTCCCCTGCTGTGCTGGGAGATTCACTGCTCTCTTCTGAGCCAGCAGGCAGGAAAGTTTAAGTCTGATGAGACTGTGCTCACAGCAGTCCCTTCCCTCAGGTGCTCTCTCCCAGGGAGATGGGAGTTTTATCTGTAAGCCCTTGACTAGGGCTGCTGCCTTTCTTTCAGAGATGTCCTGCCCAGAGAGGAGGAATCTAGAAAGGCAGTCTGGCTACAGCAGGTCTGCGGTGCTGTGGTGGGCTCCACCCAGTCTGAGTTTCCTGTGGCTTTGTTTACACTGTGAAGGGAAAACTGCCTACTCAAGCCTCAGTGATGGTGGAGCCCCTCCCACCACCAAGCTTGAGCGTCCCAGGTAGAGTTCAGACTGCTGTGCTGGCAGCAAAAATTTCAAGCCAGTGGATCTTAGCTTGTTGGACTCCACTGAGGTGGGATCCGCTGAGCTAGACCACTTGGCTCCCTAGCTTCAGGCCCCTTTCCGGTGGAGTGAACAGTTCTGTCTCACTGGTGTTCTAGGTGCCACTGTGGTATGAAAAAAAAACTCCTGCATCTAGCTTGGTGTCTGCCCAAGTGGCTGCTCAGTTTTGCACTTGAAACCCAGGGCCCTGGTGGTGTAGGCACCCGAGGGAATCTACTGGTCTGCGGGTTGCAAAGACCATGGGAAAAGCATAGCATCTGGACCAGATAGCACCATCCTTCATGGCACAGTCCCTCACAGCTTCCTTTGGCTAAATGAGGGAGTTCCCAGGTCCCTAGCACTTTCTGGGTGAGGCAATGCCCCACCCTGCTTCTGCTGGCCCTCCATGGGCTGCATTCACTGTCTAACCAGTCCCAGTGAGATGAACTGGGTACATCCCAGTTCATTGGAAATGCAGAAATCACTGCCTTCTGCATTGATCTTGCTGGGAGCTGCAGACCGGAGCTGCTCCTATTCAGCCATCTTGCCCAGGAGTCCTCGCATTGGCATTTTAAAAACATTCCCAAGGAGGTTCTAACAAGCAGCCTTGCCTGCCTCAACACCCCTTGCACTCTTCCTTTCCCTTCCTCCTTCTCACCATCTGCCATTGTTATTTTTTCTCTCAAGTAATCTTAGCTGGATAGGGGGAAGAATGCAGATGAAAGGATGGTAAAAAGTCAAACAGAAAACCCAGAAGTTTACCTAGCAGAGGTTTGGAGTGGAAAAGGTTCTACAAAGATACTAATAGAATCATAATTTGTCTTGCCTGCCACAAGTATAACCACAGAAAGAAGAAACAGATTTTGGGTGTATGAATAAGCAAAAACTTCCTAGTTAACCATTATATTGGTTCATTATCAAGTATGGGAAGGCTAAAGTGTGACTTTCTATCTGCACTATATTTCCTGTGATCTTATGTGTACATTATAGTCCCTGGATATAGTCCCTGCCCTTTTAACCATAGGGCTGCCTGGGATCAACAGGCTAGAAGGACTGTACCAAACAGAAGAGTATTCAAGTGTACACACACTTTGCAGAAGAACTTTTAGCAATGCAGAGTTTCCTCTAATTTAAATGTGTAATAGGATATAATGACCTTGTATTTTTATTGATACATAATATTTGTACATATTCTGGGAGTACGCATATTTTGCTACATGCATAGAATGTGTAATCATCGAATCAGGGCATTTAGGGTATCCATCACCTTGAGTATTTATCATTTCTATGTGTTGGGAATATTTCAAGTACTCTCTTCTGACTATTTTGAAACGTATAATACATTGTGGTTAACTATAATTGCTCTACTCTGCTGTTGAACATTAGAACTTATCCTTTTTATGTAACTGTATATTTATACCCATTAACCAATCTGTCTTCATCCCCCACTCCCATTGCACACCCTCCCCAGTCTCTGGTACATATCATTCTATTCTCTACCTCCATGAGATCAGCTTTTTAGCTCCTAAGAGAGAACATAGAATATTTGTCTTTCTGTGCCTGGCTGATTTGACTTAACATAATAACCTCCATGAACTTGTATTTTTGAAGTCTGGAAAACTATTTTTAGAGGAACTATACAATATGCATAAATTGATCCGTAGTTGAATAGTTTCAGAGACAGCTTGGAAAATCAATAATTGCATTATTTTCATCTGAAATCAACATTTTTCTCTAGCGTTTTCTACCCTCAAAGGGGACAAGTGAAGAAAACAAAGTGAGAAGAACAGGAAATCTGAAATTACACGTGTACAAAGTATTTTAATCCCTCTCCACAAAAGGAGGATAAATGTTTAGAAAGTAAGGACAGTTGTCCCAAAACATGCTCTTCTAACTGAAGCTCCAATATAAACATCTCATGATGGACATAGAAGAGGATGGAGAAAAATATGTCAAAACCACCTTTCTTTAAGTGTCCCCAAAACAAAACTATTTCAAGTTAAATTATCACTGCTACTTGGAGACTGGTACATTTTTTGCCTGTTTCTGATGAACACTTCCTTCTGTTTCTCTCATTTGTATTTTCTTCTCAGTTAAGATAAAGTATTTTCCATGACGTTTAATATGAAAAGCAAAGGACAAAAGTACAACAGGGCCATGATTCACTTACATACTCTGAGTTTTACAAGGAGATGCCAAGATTTACAGATCCATGAAAAATCCTGAGTCCTACTCAGGGTTTTCCTTTATCAGTGTCAGTTTGCTTTATGTAACCTCTTTTAGCTAAGTGGTTGATTCAATCCCAGGGAAAATTGGACAGGCCCAATGGTCCTTCATTGTAACTAATTCAAAGGACCCTCAGCTCCTGTGTCATGGGTATATGAAGCAAGAAAAGACTATTTGGACCTGAGAAACTAACCTTGGCAGTGGCCAAGGCAGGGTCTTCAGCCTTCGTGTTGGAGCCATCTTTGTTTCTCTGGCTTGGTGTCAAGAGGCCAAGGAGACAAAAACTCAGCAAGACTAAGAACTATGCGTAGACATTATCTTTTCACCCTCTAGCAATTCTTTGGGTTGTCAATTTGTAGGGCTCAGCTAGGATGGCTCATCTCTGTTCCACATGGTAACAGCTGGGCTGATTCATGCATCTATGGTCAGTTTTCAGGTCAGCTGGTGGCTGGCTGACCCAAATGGACTCAGTCACATGTTTGTCAGTTACCTGGGGCTTTCAGCCAGTATGTCATGCCTCTCCTTTGAAAGACTCCTCTTCCCCAGTAATTAGACCAGGCTTTTTCCATGATGACAGGGGCATTCCATGAAGATGACAGTAGCAGTTGCAAGGTCTTTTTTTTTTTTTTTTTTTTTTGGAGATGGAATCTTGCTCTGTCACCCAGGCTGGAGTGCAGTGGTGTGATCTTGGCTCTGCCTCCCGGGTTCACGCCATTCTCCTGCCTCAGCCTCCCAAGTACCTGGGACTACAGAGGCCTGCCACCACACCCGGCTAATTTTTTGTATTTTTTTAGTAGAGACGGGGTTTCACCGTGTTAGCCAGGATGGTCTCGATCTCCTGACCTCGTGATCTGCCCGCCTCGGCCTCCCAAAATGCTGGGATTACAGGCTTCTTAAGGCTGAGCTTCAGAAGTCTCAGATGTCACTTCTGTAGCATTCTATTAGTGAAAGTCACAAGGGCAGCACAGATTCAGGAAGTAGGGAAATAGACTCCATGTGTGGATGAAGGGAAAAACAAAGTCACATTACAAAGGGAGAAGACAAGGAGGCATCATTTATTGGGGGCCAGTATTCCAACAAACTACCACTGTCCTCCCTCTAGCCCCAATGATTCATGTGAAATACATGAAATACATTCACCTTCTCCCAAGATTCCCAAGTTCTCTTTTAATCACAGTATCAGGCTCAAAGTCATGATTTCATGATCTGTAGCAGGTTCTAATCCAGTAAAGGTTGTCTGGGTACAGCTCCTCTTCATTCAGAGACATTCTGTGGGCTGGTAACTTGGGCAGGGATCAGCTGGGATGGCTCCTCTTTACCCCATGTGGTATCAGTTGAGTTCATTTGTGTTTTTATGGTCAAGTGGTAGTTTGCTGGGCCAGATAGTTTCCAATGGCCACTGTCTCACATCTGGTAGTTGATTGCAAGTACTGACTGGGAGGGCAACATTCTTTTCCATATGATTTCTCATCCTCCAATAGGTTAGACCAGGCTTTACCACAATGATAAAAACATTCAAAGCTAGACTTTGTCATTTGATGAGTATCTTAAATTAACATCGTGTTGCATAGGGTGTTATTTAAAAATTGTCACAATATGCAGTCTTACCTGAGGCCATATTCCCCAGAAACAGACCCTGAGACAAGGATTTGAGTACAGGTAATTCGTTTGGAATGTGATCCCAAGAAACATGGTAAGGGAAGTGAAAAAGTGAGATGGAGATGGGAAGAACATCAATAAAGAGTATATTATCAACAAGGTTTCCACTTGTGGAATCCGAAGCTCAATCCACCTGGGAAACATTGAGAGGCAAGGCAGAACCCACCTCAGAGTTGTCCCTCTCAAGGGGTGAGGAAACCAGGTTTATTTATCCTCCAGTTCCCACATTTCATTGGCCAGTCGCTATTCCCAGGGTCATTAAACCCCCAACACTTATGGTTGCCCCCAACTGCAGGTTTAGAAAACCCTCAAGTGTAGGATTTTAAGAGCTTATAGTAGGGCTAATCAGAATATGCTAGAACAACAAGTATCAAAAAAAATGCAGGTGAGGCATGGATAGTATTTGCTTCAAAACTTTACACCAACAAACCTCAACTCAGAAAAGTGTTGTATCCTACTCATGATTTGGCTGTTTGTCTGTTATTGGTGTATAAGAATGCTTGTGATTTTTGCACATCGATTTTGTATCCTGAGACTTTGCTAAAGTTGCTTAACAGCTTAAGGAGATTTTGGGCTGAGACGATGGGGTTTTCTAGATATACAATCATGTCATCTGCAAACAGGGACAATTTGACTTCCTCTTTTCCTAATTGAATACCCTTTATTTCCTTCTCCTGCCTGATAGCCCTGGCCAGAACTTCCAACACTATGTTGAATAGGAGTGGTGAGAGAGGGCATCCCTGTCTTGTGCCAGTTTTCAAAGGTAATGCTTCCAGTTTTTGTCCATTCAGTATGATATTGGCTGTGGGTTTGTCATAGATAGCTCTTATTATTTTGAGATATGTCCCATCAATACCTAATTTATTGAGAGTTTTTAGCATGAAGGTTGTTGAATTTTGTCAAAGGCCTTTTCTGCATCTATTGAGATAATCATGTGATTTTTGTCATTGGTTCTGTTTTATGCTGGATTACGTTTATTGATTTGTGAACATTGAACCAGCCTTGCATCCCAGGGATGAAGTCCACTTGATCATGGTGGATAAGCTTTTTGATGTGCTGCTGGATTCAGTTTGCCCTTCAAGGAGAACAACAAACCACTGCACAATGAAATAAAAGAGGATACAAACAAATGGAAGAACATTCCATGCTCATGGGTAGGAAGAATCAATGTCATGAAAATGGCCATACTGCCCAAGGTAATTTATAGATTCAATGCCATCCCCATCAAGCTACCAATTACTTTCTTCACAGAATTGGAAAAAACTACTTTAAAGTTCATATGGTACCAAAAATAGCCCACACTGCCAAGTCAATCCTAAGCCAAAAGAACAAAGCTGGAGGCATCTTGCTACCCGACTTCAAACTATACTACAAGGCTACAGTCACCAAAACAGCATGGTACTGGGACCAAAACAGAGATATAGACCAATGGAACAGAACAGAGCCCTCAGAAATAATGCCACATATCTACAACTATCTGATCTTTGACAAACCTGACAAAAACAAGCAATGGGGAAAGGATTCCCTATTTAATAAATGGTGCTGGGAAAACTGGCTAGCCATATGTAGAAAGCTGAATCTGGATCCCTTCCTTACACCTTATACAAAAATTAATTCAAGATGGATTAAAGACTTAAATTTTAGACCTAAAACCATAAAAACCTTAGAAGAAAACCTAGGCAATACTATTCAGGACATAGGCATGGGCAAGGACTTCATGTCTAAAACACCAAAAAGCCAAATGGCAACAAAAGCCAAAATTGACAAATGTGATCTAATTAAACCAAAGAGCTTCTGCACAGCAAAAGAAATGACCATCAGAGTGAACAGGAAACCTACAGAATGTGAGAAAATTTTTGCAATCTACTCGTCTGACAAAGGGCTAATATCTAGAATCTACAATGAACTCCAACAAATTTACAAGAAAAAACAAGCAACCCCATCAACAAGTGGGTGAAGGATATGAACAGACACTTCTCTAAAGAAGACATTTATGCAGCCAAAAGACACATGAAAAAATGCTCACCATCACTGGCCATCAGAGAAATGCAAATCAAAACCACAATGAGATACCATCTTACACCAGTTAGAATGGCAGTCATTAAAAAGTCAGGAAACAACAAGTGCTGGAGAGGATGTGGAGAAATAGGAACACTTTTACACTGTTGGTGGGACTGTAAACTAGTTCAACCATTGCGGAAGTCAGTGTAGTGATTCCTCAGGGATCTAGAACTAGAAATACCATTTGACCCAGCAATCCCATTACTGGGTATATACCCAAAGGATTATAAATCATGCTGCTATAAAGACACATGCACACGTATGTTTACTGTTGCACTATTCACAATAGCAAAGACTTGGAACCAACCCAAATGTCCAACAGCGATAGACTGGATTAAGAAAATGTGGCACATATACACCATGGAATACTATGCAGCCATAAAAAATGATGAGTTCATGTCCTTTGTAGGGACATGGATGAAGCTGGAAACCATCATTCTCAGCCAACTATTGCAAGGACAAAAAACCAAATAACACATGTTCTCACTCATAGACGGGAATTGAACAATGAGAACACATGGACACAGGAAGGGGAACATCACACAATGGGGCCTGTTGTGGGGTGGGGGGAGGGGGGAGGGACAGCATTAGGAGATATACTTAAGGTTAAATGACAAGTTAATGGGTGCAGCACACTAACATGGCACATGTATACATATGTAACAAACCTGCACGTTGTGCACATGTACCCTAAAACTTAGAGTATAATTTAAAAAAAAAAGAAATGTGTTGTATTCTAAACGTTTATATGAACATTATATGAACAATTTTAAACTCAGAATACTTTTTTGTAAAAACTAAAAGTTTATATATGTATATATATACACATATCTTTTTCTTTAAAAAATTTGTAGATGTATGTACACACACACACACACACATATATATATATATATATATTCAGAAGTTCTTAACTTTAGATCCATCAAAGGAATCCCAGATGGTCTTGATCCCCCTGAAGCTTTAGACAAAATGCTCACAGTACAATTTTCTGGAAAGAGCATCCACAGCTTACGTATTATACTGTAAGGATTCCTGACCTCAGATGGATTAAGAAGCACTGCAGAACACAGGACTAAGAGCCCTATATTTAAGCCTCAGGTTGGCCACTTGAGCAAATTTCTTAACTTCATGTCTCTTATGTTCTCATTTTTAAATAGAGGAAAACAAAAGTACCTATTTCATAGGATTGTGAGAACTAAGCTCAGGAATATAGCACAAGCTGGTGCCAAAATAATATAACTCTATAGCTGATCGTAACCTGAGCTGCTGAAAGTATCTAGAACAATCAAAATTCCCAGCTCTGAAAGGGAAAATCCTGTAGATTTTTATTTATAAGTTGTTGCCCCAATATCTCCAACTGTTTCTTTCCCAACCATGTATGGAGAAAACCTAGACAATGTTCCTCCCTAGCATTTGCTTTCTCAATTTTCCAACTTTCCGAGATTCTAAGTGAGAATTTTTTTTTTTTTTTTTTTTTTTTTTTGAGACAGACTCTTGCTCTGTGACCCAGGCTGGAGTGCAGTGACACAATCATAGCTCACTACAACCTTGAACTTCTGGGCTCAAGTAATCCTCCTACCCTCAGCCTTCTGATTAGCTGGGACTATAGGCATGCACCACCACACCCATCTAATTTTTTTTAGTTTTAGTAGAGATAAGGTCTCCCTATGTTGCCCAGGCTGGTCTTGAACTCCTGGCCTGAAGTGATCCTCCCACCACTGCCTCCCAAAGTTCTGGGATTACACGCATGAGCCACCATGCCTGGCCTTAAGTGAGAAATCTTAAAATCAGCCAGACACTTAAAATAGTCACCTTGCTCGTAAAGCTCACCACTGAGTTTGATTTTACATTGTTCCTTGGATGTAGAGCTTCTCTGCTCAAATTCACTAGACAACTGCCAAAACATCAGTGTAGCTCCACATAGCTTGTTTATTGCATGCTGGTCCCTTTAAATGAACCCAGCCCGATCTTCCCAACATGTCTGACTTTCTAAAACTAAAATTTAACCTAAGATCCTCACCTCCAGAATTAGCCCAAGCAACAATCCTGCTCACTAATTCTACCTTGCTTCTACCTGTTTTATCTTCCTTCATGTTCTGACCCCCATTTGATTCCAAATCTTGGTCCTAATATTGGTGTCCTCTCATTAACTACCCCACTTAAGATCTGTTGGATCTCCACACTTTGGGGGCACAAATTTGCTTCTCCGCTACCTGATCCCCATGCGGGGGCTAAGTAGGGGGTCTCCTTCCTGCCTTCTTCCACATTGGGAGAGAAGAACTGCACATGGTCAACTGTGTCAGGAGTTAGGGTCCAATGTAGTTCTCCCGGCATTGTCAGCTCATGCCCTTCTTCATCTTGTGCCCACGGGGCCAGGCTGAGCTGCCCATAAGGGTAATACACAAGTATCAAATAACTTAAGCCTATACTAAACAAGGGGCTTATTCCCAGTGATCAGTTCACATGAAAACTGCATACCACGAGGAAGCAATCTCAAAAAGACACCAGGAATCAAAGCCAAGGGTGACCACAGGGCACTGTAGGTAAAGGTATTAGGTAGAAGAGAAATTTGACAATAGAAAAGGCAGATAGCAGGAAGGCCACAAGTTGTAGAAAAGTGGAGCAGTTCTACATCTCAGTCTATGATGCTGAACACCTGCAAGAATGTTCTAGGTCTATATTAGCCCTTGAAGTAACATTAGGCCAACATTGTTTTTGCTTGAAATCACTGCTTATCAGTGTCAATATGATACAAGTGATATGAACTCATAACTAGGATAAATTTAATTTTTCCTATGTTGTTTTACCACTAAGGTGTTAGCCCAGTTTCCTCTCATTTTTCCAGGGATCTTCCAGTCAAATTCTCATCAAGAGGCAGCAAATGAAATCCGCTCTTAGAATGGTTAGCTCTGTGAAACCCAATCATCTCCTCTAGTGGAGGAGACAGAACAACTAGGGTAGGGTTGCTTTATTCTGAGCTATTTGTTTCCTTTTTCCTTTTCTTTTTTTTTTTGGTTTTTGGTTTTTGGTTTTATTTTTTACTTCTCTGCTCAAGTACAAAGCAATCTTCAAGGCTGGTTTAGTTCCAGAAATAAAGTATAAAATTTAAATACAACTTTCTCTTGTAGTGCAAATAGAAACGAAAACATGTCACACTTTTTACCTGCCCGTGGTTGCAAAGTACAGGTCTGAAATCAGGTGAGATGCTAACATCTGTATTTAGAATTTATTAAGGATATATGAAAAAATATGCTTAAAACATAACACAGAAAAAAAGAATGAATATGAGGAAAAACAGTAACTCAACAGTGCATAATCAGACAGACTCCTTGACTGGATGGTCAAAATTAACATCAGTGAGGGACAGATGGAGATGGGCACCTTCAGATGTGATACCTTGAGAAGGACATAGAATTGCTTATACAGCATTCAAGCAAAGATGCATAACCTGAATCTAACCACAAGGAAACATCAGATAAATCCCAAAACAAGGAGCTTTCTGTTAAACACAAAAACAGGATTGTAGCTTCAAAAATATCAATGTCAAATGATAAAGGTCGCAAAAAGCTCCAAATTAAAGGAGACTAAAGAGACGTGACAACTAAATACTTGAGTCTACATTTATTTCTTTACTGGAAGGAAAAAGAGAAAATGCTATAATGGACATTACTGAGTTAATTGACAAAATTGGAATATGCATGGTAGATGAAAGCATCATATTAGTGTTAAATTACTGAAGTTGACATATAAGAATATTCCTATTCTTAGGAAATACATATTTAAAGTATTTGGGGATAAAGGGGCATGATGCATACAAACTTATATCAAAAGGTGCAGAAAATTTGTATGTTTGCGTGTCTGTGTGTGTGTGCGTAGAGCAAGAAAAATCAAAGCAAATGGGCTAAAAATGTTAACAATAGCTCATCTGGAAAAAGAGTATATTGGTGGTCTTTGAACTATATACTATATCTTGTAGCTTTTCTGAAAGTATTTTCTAATAAAATGAGGATTTTTTGGCTTTTGTTTTTTACTTGTATTCATGAGCACTTTTAGAGTCATGTTGCTTCATTTACCCTGAATTTCACATACAGGAACCTTGAATACATTCTTCTTTTAAGATGAATTAAAGAAACAATAGCCCAGCATTAGGGAAAACTAATGTAAACCAATGAAAACAGCAAGACTTGTGCTGTCTTCTACCTCTGTGTCAACCAAATGTCTTTATTAACCTAAATATTCTAGTACACATATCAAACAAGATATCATCCTGTTCTTAGGGATTTTTTTTAATTGTCTCATTTCTCTGTTCGTGCCTGGTGAGAGGGTCCCATTGGCTTTCCAAAGATATCTGGAAATTCTGACTTTTCCCATCCCAGCATCACACTTAAAGGGTGACCAACTCTTCCCATTTGCCTGGGACTAAGGAGTTTCCTGGGATATAAAGTTTCAGTGCCAAAACTAGGAGTCCTTAAGAGTTATCCTGTGTTATAGTTCTGAGTCCTGGTTACTCTGGTTTCACTCCCAACACCTACAGCATTTTTTTTCTCTGCCCCTCACCAATCTGGAACTCAGCCCCTTTTCTGTGGTGACACTTGTCATCTACCCTAAAGTGGACACTACTCTCTCAAGTCATTTGAGGAAGTAGCAAGTGTCTGAAGATCTGAGCAGTGAGGAGTTTTACAGCACCACAGTGCTCAGCCCCCTCTGTCCCTTGGTTTCTAGGCTCCCTTTACTCTCTGGCTCCTTCTGAAACTCAACTCTTCTCAAGTTTACCTCTAGAACCTGCACTTCTAGTCTTCCTTTGGATAATCTGAAACATCTTAATGTATTTCACTAAATAAAGGATCAACTTCATGTTTTTCACTTTAGAGGCCAGCACTCTGGACAGCAACTTTGAAATTTCTGCATTTTTTTCTCTGCCATCTCCTCTGATACTGAAGAATATTCTGTATCATGTAAGAGAATAAGATCTATTCTGCATAATTTGAACTTTATGTGTACTTTTATTCTCATTCTTTGAAGATAGCAATTCATGGTTAGCATGTAATATAATATCTTCAATATGTATATTTCAATATAGAATGTTTAAAACACTCCTACATACATCACCTCATTTGATTCCTGCATTATCGCTGACAAACAGACAGGACAGGCGTATGATACCCAGTTAGAAGATTCAAAGCCTGAAGCTTGAATAATTGACGTAATTCACTAGAAAGCAACAGAGCTATGCCTTTGATCTAAGCCCAGGATTCTTGCCACCATTCCACAGCCTCATATTAACTCTGCATTAACTAAAGTGTCCAATTAACCAAAAAATTGATTTCTGGGCCATGCAGTGTATCAGAAAATTTCCATAAGATGATGATAGAGCAGACCTGGGTGGGTGAGAAGAAATTCCTTTCATCCCACTAAGAACTACTGGTCTTGCAGATGCAGCCAGGTGCTACCTGACAGAAGGCTTTACAGCTAAATCAGAGACTAATTAGGCCCTGAACTGCCAGTGATTATTCTCTTACCCTAGTAGAGTGTGAGAGGCTGTCTGGGGCAGAAATTGTGTCCATTTCAAAGCCCTCTTGCTTTAGGGTACAGGTAGCTCCATCCACTACTGTGACTCTCCCAGCCTCCTTGGCTCTCCCTTCTGCACTGCCTTCCACTTTCTGTGCAATGTTGTATCTTGAGCAATGTCAGTTTAATTTAGCCTCCTGTAAATCCACCCTACATGATTTCTTTGCATGCTACTTTGCATCAATTGCCCTTTCTTGTTCAGCTTTAGCAGCCATTCACCTACTTCCAATTCCTTCATGTCATGGACCTCTTAGTTTTATCTGACACAGACAAGATCCCATTTCACCTCTACCACTCAGAAAAAGCTATCCTACACTTTATCCTAACAGCTTCTGTCTTACCTTCTTTCCCCCAGACCTTGCTGGGAAAACAAGACAGTGCTGCTCTGGCACACTCTGCTCCTATCTGAGTCTCTTTTTCAGGGCTTGAGGTCAGACCCAGTGGGGGCAATGACCAAACAGAATCCTGGGGACAGATTCAATAGGATTCCTCAAAGCCAACAGTTACTATGAACAGACGTTGAGCAGAAGCTAAGAGATAGCCAAGGATTTAAACCCAAATGATGTAATTGATTTATGGGTCTAAAACAGAGCTAAATCCAGCACTAGTGATATCCTGGGTTGCATAATTATTGTTGTATGGTAGGGGTCCAATTGTTGTAGGTAACAGTCCATGGCCTGTTAGGAACTTGGCCACACAGCAGGAGGTGAGCAGCAGGCAAGCCAGGGAGGCTTCATCTGTGTTTACAGCCACTCTCCATCACTCACATTATTGCCTGAGCTCTGCCACCTGTCAGATCAGCAGGAGCATTAGACTCTCATAGGAGCACTAGACTCTCATAGGAGCACAAACCCTATTGTGAACTATGCATGCGAGGGATCTAGGTCATGTGCTCTATGAGAATCTAATGCCTGATGATCTGTCACTGTCTCCCATCACCCCAAGGTGGGATCATCTAGTTGCAGGAAAACAAGCTCAGGGCTCCCACTGATTCTACACTGTGGTGAATTTTATGATCTTTTCATTATATATTACAATGTAATAAAAAGAAAGTACGCAATAAATGTAATGTGCTTGAATCATCCCAAAACCATCTCCCCCACCCCCACCCCCACCCCCAAACCGGTCCATGGAAAAATTGTCTTTTACAAAACCTGTCCCTGGTACCAAAAAGATTGGGGACTGCTGTTGTAGGGGACCGTCCTGTGGGCAGGAGGATGTTTAGTTCCAACTCTGCCCTCTACTCACTAGAAACCAGGAGCATACCCTCCAAGTTGTGACAAACAAAAATGTCTCCAGACATTGCCAAATGTTCCCTGGGTGGGGAGAGGAAATGTCACCTTCCCCCACTGAGAATTACTGACCCAAGATGTAAGCACAGGGTCTCTCTTTTTCAGAGAGACAGTTATACTTTTCGGGCCAGGTAAATAAGAAAGAAGACAGCAAATTGCTAAATTGGATCAAAAAGCTGACAGCTGATAGCTGATAGCTTTTACCACCATTAAGAGTGATATGCCCCAAGCTCATGCTAACAGAGCTGCACGAGTCTATATGGTTTAAGAGAATAGAGGCTAATGTGACCTCATCATACTTGCCTCAGACTGTCTTCCCTATTAGTCTAAGATAATCAATCTGCAGCATGTTAGGCAGCTGCTTAGCTCTGCAGCCTGCATCCTCACGATGATCATGAACTCTCCCCTAAAGTTCTGGGCAAAGAAGACTAATTTTCCCCCTCATAGTTTATGTCAGGGAAGCAGCACAGATCTGTGTCCACTCTAGGTCGGTTCACTGTGTTGCCTTTGTTATTAGCCAGGTCTCTATCAATTGGGAATGATTTTGGCTGAAAAATAATTTAAAAAAAAAGAATACTCACTTCTGTTTAAACTAATTTAAGCAAATTAAGGATTTTTATTTAGTTTAAACAAATAAGATTTTTTCCCCATAAGTCTGAAAGTAAACTGATAGCTCAATGATTGCATGGCCAATTTCTTGGTAATCTTCTTAGCCTTTCCCATGCAGTTCTAAGTTGGATGCTTCACCTCCAGGTATCTGATCCATGTGTTCTCAGGAGGAAAAAAGTTGAGATGATGTCAGCTGTGTTCATCTCTTTATTGGGGGAACCATTCCAGGAGAAAGGAAGGCTGAGTAATGAGCATTTAGCTTTTCTAGCCCCTACAGAGCAGGTGAGAAAACAGGAGTGGGTACTGGATTAGCCAAACAATAAAGTCTCACATAGCCTCCACATTTAAAATCACCCTATTGCTTCCTTATCTAGAGGAGGAAAAGGCTACCAAAATGAAGTGTCTTAGCAGAATGGTAAAACTACTCATCTACTAAGCCTGAGCTGATTACGAAGTTCTACCAGAAAATTCAGGGAAAGTAGAAAATATCTCCAACAGTCCGCACCCAAAGTGTATCTATGAATAAAATTACTTACCCTAACAAGGAAAGGAAGGAACAAGGAAGCCAAAGGTCAAGAAAAACATATTGCTGGAAGGTCAGTCCCATTAGTAAGAAGGTAGGGCACACAGTCAGGATGCCTCTTACTGTCAGCCCCCGTATGTGGGGCAGGATGACCAACATCAAGATCATTTCCTAGAAAGGTGTCAATGACAAAGCCAAAAGAGTGGCTCAAACCAGGAGCCAAGCAAGGTGTGGAAAGAGAACTGGGAATCAGAATCAAAATAAGGGAAGACTGAGCCACGAGAAAGCCATGAGCAAGAAGCGGTGGAATGCGAGATTGGGAGGGGGCCTACAGAAGGTTTGGAAATAGAATCTACAAATGCCAGAGCAGGTTTTTCAAGCATTGATAAGGGAACCATGCTTATTAAATGGGACAGAAAGGAGAAGACACCTGCATTCCAGAAGTCACCAGATAATTTACCTACTCAGCACATACTCTTGCCTTTAAGCTGCTTGGAAAGAACATGGCTGGAATCAAGGTCAAAATGTGCTAGGAGCCAGCAATACCAGCTGTTGTTGAGATGACATCAGTGAGGTAAGGAGCTTACCAGGCTATAGAAACTGGTTCTTCTTCAGAGAGGACCCCATCAATTCAAGATATCATGTCCAAAAGGTATAGTTAGCTCAAGCCTGGTCTGGGTGAGTATCAACGCTGACAAGTCCAATCTGACAGAAGAGCACAATAGCAAAACTCAAGAGTGGAGATTACACGAAGTCAAGGGAAGGGTTTGCACTATTCAAGTGATCAACTTATTCGTTATAGGACCCTAGCTAGTGGCTGGGGGAATGAGGAGACTGATTCAATCCCCCATCAAGGTCGTAGCTACTGGAATACCACTCCTAACCACCTCTCTGGGGAACCCAATGAGGGAGGACATCAGCCAAGAAGAAATCATCAGAGATTGGTTTCCAAAGGGTCATGCATAGTGAGGGCAGTTCAGATTGAGACAGGTTACAAGCCAAAGTCCATTAGAGAGAATCATGAATCCAATGCCAAAGAGACCAACGCAAATATAGAAGTCAAAGGCCCAGAGGAATAATGTTGTGGGGGCAGTGCCAAGCGTTCAGAGTTCGGCAGGGACAGCACCGAAGCAGGAACAAGCAGGGAGAGTGCAAGCCAATTGCAATAAACAGCCCTGAGGAAACCATGGCTCACCTTCATTAACTGGTAGACATGTGAGACTGTCCTAAAGGTCAGAACAGGCCTACACCAGCCAAGTTTAAGTGTTCTCCTGGACAGCCAGGCAATCAATAAGCCAGAGTCTAGTCTGGTGCTAACAGAGTAGGCAATGCTGTGACTCAGAAGAATTCCAGATGTATCTCTGAACTTCAACATAGAAAACGTAGAATTCCAAGAACTACCAAGTGATGGTGCGGTGATCATTAATACATTCCCAGCCTTTGCCCTAACTGACGGGAAAGAGGGTGAACTTGGGCTCCAGGATTGGTCCATGACCCCAGCGATGAACTGAGTTCACAAATTTAAAAAATAACCCGAAGCAGGTTTTGCCTCAATTTTAAAGGCTTCAAAGCATATCCTGGCTGCTGTGGCTGATACAACATTTTTTAAGTAAACTTGGTTTTCAAGTACAACACATACACAGAAAAGTGCACTAATCAAAAGTGTACAGCCATATGAAATCTTGCAACATGAACATACTGTGTAATCAGCACACAGATCAAGAAACAGAATACCTGCTCCCCAGAAGCTCCCATCACGTGCCCTTCCAGTTTCTACCTTCTTCTTTTACATTTTTAAAGTTTTTATTTTGAAATAATTTTATATTCATGGAAGAGTTGCAAAGAGAGTACAGAGAGATCACGTATCACCCCATTTCCCCTAATGTTAAGCTTGACTTGATTCTATATTCACTTTTCTTGGCCCTCTGCTAGCCCCTGACCCCTGTCCTGGCTTTCAGCCCTGCATTTTCTATTGACCTGTGCCTACAGCTGGAGATAAGAAATGGGCATGCTTGCATTCAAAGCTTCAGATCCCAAGAAACTCACTGAGAAATGGCAGCTCCTGAGCAAGAATTCTGCAAAGAATCTGATTTGCCACTTTGAAAAAGTTTGTTTCTTAACACGTCAGAGCCAATATACCACACACACAGGGCCAGAGGGATAGGGAGAGGGCATCTTGATGTCCCCCACTATCCAAAAGAACAATTAGTCACTGCAAAAAAATAAATAAATAAATAATAGTAACAGGTCATCATCTTTTTAAATATGCCTGAGGAGATTTTACAAGATCTTCTAAGCATTCTTAAAAATTTTTTTCCACCTAAATCTTCCAAAGTCATTTTTTTCTCATTCTGTTCTCATGATTCATAGTAACGTAATGAGGTTGGATTCTAAGTTTTATCGTTAATTAAACATATAAGAATAACCAAGTCTTAGTAGTAGAGTTGTCAGGCCACCTCTAATTACCAGAGTCCTGCTAACATACTAATTGCACACTCACGACTCTTCATCAATGTACAAGGCTGTAGTGGGGCTAGTTCCAAACTCTCTTGGGTGTCCTGCTAGCACAGGATATAGATTATCACTGACAATTTGACAACAGAAATATGGTAACAAAGACAATGAAAAAACAAATTTGAACATACTAAAAGTTGTGACCTGAATAAAATGCCAGCAATCACTCCCTCCAATTCCAGGTAGTTCAAAATTTATCACCTGATCATCCCAAAGCCATTATGAAACCAGTCATCCAATTGGGGTCCCAAACCAATGCAAGAAAAAGAGGAAAACACAAAATTAGTTTAATTAACATACCCGATAAAACTACATATTGTTAGTATTGCCATCAGCTGCATTTAACAGGAAACTGACATTAATGTTTCAGTCCAAGAGTGTATTGTTTTCGTGTAACAAGAAGTCCACAGGGAATTGACTAGGGTTGGTACAGCTTCTAAAGCAAGCCAATAAGGATGCAAGCCCATTCCAGCTTATGGCTCCACTGCACTTGGTGTTTCTTTCCTTATGCTCACAACTTAGCTGCACTTAATGCTTATATTTTTTTAATTAAAAAATACAATTTGTTATTTTTAAAATGTAAACGATACAAAGAAATTTAAAAACAAGGCTTAAAAATTATTCCATACCCAATTAACCAGAAATAACCAATGTTATTTGGTGACTATCATTTATGATAATTCCCATTTCCCATACAGGTAAAAGTATAGATGGATAGGCAGGGAGAAAGACAGCTAAGGAGATAATAGGTAAATGGATAAATAAGAACAAGGCTATGCTATATATACTAACTTTAGTTAAAATAATTAAACTTTTTAAAAAAGGTATATAGAGACTGCTGTGTCATCTGAGTTTTCACAGGCTTTGAAATATGTATATATGTTGCCTTGTGTCTATGGCCTTTATATCTGAAAAACATCATGGCCGAGTATAAATTCCTGGATCAACCATCTTTTCCAGAGACTCCATAGATACTTCTCTACTGTCTTCTAGCATTACATGTGGCTGTAGAGAAGTCTAAACCTCGGGGCTCTAATCAAATGATGATTCCAAATGATTAGAGACTCAAATTGTTTGTTCCTCATCCACCAAACTTTTCTCACACCATGTCTAATCCATCAGTGGACACTTCTTACTCTCTTCCAAAACATACCCCAAGTCCTCACACTCCCCTCCATCTCTACTACTTTATCCCTCTGTTCCAAGTACTATCATACTTGTCTAGGGAAATGCAATAGTTTAACTGCTCTTCCTGCTTCCACCGCTGCATCTCTTCATTCCACCCTCCACACCCTCAAGATTAGCCACCATAATCTTCCTGACAGTCAGATCGTGTCAGTTATTTCGCTGGGTGAATAAGCAAAACATGAGCTATCCATGCCATGAACTGCTACTCAGCATTAAAAAACAGAAGAAAGAAACAACGTATGGGCCACAACATGGACGAGTCTCAAAATCTCATGAAAGAAGTCAGTGAAAGGAGTCAAATGCAAAACACTACATATTGTATGATTCCTTTATAGGAAATAATCGAAGACAGAGCAGATGAACAGTTGCCAAGAGCTGAGGGTGGGAATAAGGAATGACTGCAAAGGAGCAGGAGGAATTTGGGGCAGGATGATGAAAATGATCTAAAACTGAACTGTAGTGACAGTTATATACCTCTGCAAATTTACTAAAAATCATTTAATTGTATACTTGAATAGGTGAATTTTATGACAATTTTGAGATGGAGTCTTGCTCTGTCACCCAGGCTGGAGTGCGATCTTGGCTCACTGCAACCTCTGCCTCCAGGGTTCAAGCAATTCTCCTGCCTCAGCCTCCCAAGTAGCTGGGATTACAGGTGCTCACCACCACACCTGGCTAATTTTTTTTTTTTTTTTGTATTTTTAGTAGAGACTTGGTTTTGCCATGTTGGCCAGCTTGTCTCAAACTCCTGACCTTAGATGATCCACCTGCCTTGGCCTCCCAAAGTGCTGGGATTACACCTCACTTTTTAAACAGGGGGCCTCCAAGAATATCCATAATACTTCAAGTAGTCTTCTTCCCCTGACTTACAAAGCCCTACGTGACGTGCCCCTTACTCACGTTTCTGTTATCTTCCACTTCTACATCCAGCATAAGCATCCTCTGTGCACACTATGCTTGATCCCATCTTAGGGCCTTGGTACTCCCTGACTTCCAAATAGCTGACTCCTCCTTGATATTCAGATATTGACTTAAATGCCAGCTTCTTAGAGTAGCCTTCCCTGAAAGACAATCTAAAATAGCCGCCTATTAACTATATCACTCTGTTTTGATTCTCTGTATTGTCTATTTCTACCTTATATTTTTCTTATGGTTTATTACATGTCATCATTCACCAGAATGTCCAAGTGAATTGGCACATTTTTGACAGGGTATCACTAGTCCCATCATATCTTCCTACTCATAATAATATCAGAGGATATTCATTGAATGAATGACTGAATGAACAATTGAAATTATCAGAAAGTCACACAGAAAAGAAAAATACTTTTCCAAGGAAGAAAACAGGAGTTTCCTGTGCTTGCTTTGAGTTAAAAAGATGATACCAACAACAGATGGCTTCTCTTTGACCTGGACAGTAGCAGCAACGAGACCATTTGCTCCTCATACCAAAAGAAATGGACTCCCATGAAACCTCCTAAAATCACAAAGGAACCTCTGAAATTAACTGTGTGTTATTTGAAAGAATGTTGGTTGTTCTGCTCAAGGCACGTTGAGTGTCAAGGAACAAACCCATTTTAAATAGATCCAATAAAGGGGAGTTTGTTTTAAACGTACGAACAACAGTCAAATAGAAATCTAAGGATTCGTTGAGACAGGAACCATGACTGTTTTCTACCTATCAGAAGCTACGTGGGTCCATTGTAACTTTTCTTGGCTACCAGCAATTTAGTTCTTGATAGTTTTTTAGTTTCCTTCACCAAGACCTTGACCCTGAACAAATGTGACATGGGAGAGGTAAGTTTATTTGCATAAGAGTTAAAGAAACCAGTCTGAGTACCAGTGGAGTGCTTAAGTGGAGTGCCCTGAAGGAAGGAGAACATAAGGCTATGAACAATTAGAGTGGAAAGAATGTAGAAAGGGAGAAAGGAGGAATCTAGGGAAGGTACAGCAAAGCTGATGTGGGCAATTCTAGGCTATTGCTTGGGGATTAGCAGGTCTAGAGGGGGAAATACCTATTTATTTAATTCAATATAACCAACATAGAATACTATTATTTCAATATGTAGTCTATATATTAGTTATTTCATATTTTTCATACTGAATCTTTGAAATCATTGTATATTTTATATGTATATCTCATATTTCAAGTGCTCAATAGCTTCAAATAAGTGGCTACCACATAGATCTATACAGGTGCTTCAATACGGACAGGCACTGTATTAGGCAGCAGGGTACTAAGTTGAAAACTGCACAGTTTCTGACCTCAAATTGCACACTGCCAAGATTGTCAGAATCTTGAACCTAAATTGTGCCTACCGCTGGGATTCGGATGAGCCCAGGCAAGTTAAGTGAACTGGCCGGAAAGACCCACCTGAAGGCTTTTTAAATTAGAATCCAAAAAAACCTCCTGAGAAAGAATTCTTCCTACAGAAATAGAGCCAGGAAGAAGAGCCAGTACTGGTAATGGATCCTTAAATTACTGCAAAAGAGAGACAATTTGAGAGTCAGTATGATCTGTTTGCAAATCCAACTCAAGTTCCAGGACCCTCCCTGCCCAAATCATGTCATTTTTTTTTTTTTAAACAGTGAGTATGTCTTTCTTTTATGGTAAAAATAACCATAAAATTTTCTCAAAGAAAGAGAGATTAGCTGGGCATGGTGGTGAATGCCTGTAGCCCCAGCTACTTGGGACGCTGAGGCAGGAGAATCACTTGAACCCAGAAGGCGGAGGTTGCAGTGAGCTGAGATCACATCACTGTACTCCAGCCTGGCAACAGAGCAAGACTCTGTCTCCAAAAAAAAAAAAAAAAAAAGGGGTTTGTGGTGGTGGTGGTTGTGGGCTATAAGAGTGAGGGAGGGACTTCTTGCAAAGCTTGTCTTGGGACCCAGAGCCTCTCCTCTTGTCGGCTGTCACTGTCTTGTGTTCTTTGGAGACATCATATCCAGGCTTGGAAACAGATGTTTTCATTCCACTCCATGAGTTCCACTCCCTGAGTGACATCCTGCACACTGATAACAGCAGATGGCCATTCCCATCATGGTGGCAGCATTGCCGTCTGTCTGTCTCCTGTAGCAATTTGTGAGCCTCAGAAGCTGGTGTTTTCAGTGCATTTGTGCTTGGTTTATGGCAAATCCCAGCCCACACAAAGCAAAACACCAAGATGCAACATCAAGGACACAAGCCCCAGCAGAACGGCTCGCTCAGTAATCACATATGTGTCACCTCCATGGGAGCCTCGTGTGGCAGCTACAAGTGAGAGAGGAAATGGTACCCTCTCCATAGGGAGTTATATGAGGCGGCAGGTTATGGATACAGAACCAAGAAGCAGTGTTATAGGCTCCTGGGTAAGTCTAGAAATCCAGAATAGACAAGTGATACTAATTCAGAAAAGGAGATAGTGATCCAGGGGTGAATGGTCAGGACAGAGGAAAGGGTCCAAAATCAGGAGACTGTTTACAGCAGAAGTCAACAAACTTTCTGTAAAAGGCCAAATAGTCAATATTTTAGGCTTTGTGGGCTATAAGGTCTTTGTTGTGACTGCACAATTCTGCTGCTGTGGCATGAAAGCAGCCACACACAAGTCATAAGTGAATGAGTATGCTGTGTCCCGATAAAGCTCTATTTAGAGACACTGGAATTCAAGTTTCATGTAACTCTCAAGAAAGAGTCTTCTTTTGATGCTTTCTTCAACTATTTAAAAACGTAGGTCAGGCATGGTGCCTCACTCCTCTAATTTCAGCACTTTGGAAGGCCAAGGCAAGAGGATTACTTGAGGCCAGGAGTTTGAGACCAGCCTGGGCAACATAGCAAGACTCCATACCTTAAAAAAAAAAAAAAAAAAAACTAGCCAGGCATAATGGTGCATGCCTGTAGTCTTAACCTGGGAGGCTGAGGCAGGAGAATCAGTTAAGCCTAGGAGTTTGAGGCTGCAGTGAGCTATGATCACACCACTGCACTCCCAGCCTGGGCAAAAGAATGAGACCCTGTCTCTGAAAATTGAAAAATAAAAATGTAAAACCCATTCTTAGCTGGTGGGCCATGCAAAAACAGGCAGAGGGCCAGATTTGGCACAGGAGTATATTTGCCTACTTCTGGTCTAGAACAGCATCGTCCAATAGAAATATGATGTGAGCCACATATGTAACTTAAAATTTTCTAACAGCCACTTTAAAAAGTATAAAGAAACAGGTGATTGAGGAATTATCCTAAACTCTCTAAGTATCAGGCTCATAGTAACTTTAAAAAGAAGGCTAATAAAAGTAATTTATAGCATTGCTGTGATGACTAAATGACCCAAATCACGTGAAGTATCTAGAACAGTGCTGAGCACATAGTAAGTCCTCAATAAGCTTAGCTTCATTGTTACCCTCTCAAAAAGAGAAGCATTAAAGTAAAATTTTATTTTATTTAATTCCGTATCACCAAAATAGAATATGGTGTTAATATGTCATCAATATATTAGCTTTTTTACATTTTTCATACTGAATCTTTGAAATCCATTGTATATTTTATACTTATATCTCATATTTCAAGTGCTCAGTAGCCCCATGTATCTAGTGGCTAACACATAGATCTAGAGCACAGATCTAGGGCAAAGATGAATCCCCTATCAAAGGTCAGAGTCAAGCAAATAGAGCAGATCCTGGAAGAGGTAGACAATATCACACAGAAAAGGCAAAGTCCAAGGTCAAGGAGGTAGGTAAGTTACAGGCACCTGGGCAAGCACCAAAGCAGACCATGGCCCAGGATTCAGAAGAACATCTGAGCAGCAGAGACCTTCTGGGCCAAGCACCACAAGAAGCACTTCACATTGATGCTCTCATTTAATCTTCACATGGCCTTGTGATATTCTTACCCTCACATTAGGAGTAAGATGCTAAAGAAAATGATTTGTTCAAAATCATGTAGGTGGTAGGTAAGTGGAGTAGGATTTGAACTCATGTCTGTCTGGCTCCAACTCCCACTCAGCTTCTTAATTACACTGCTTCATGAATAGCCAAGGCAATGAGGGTGCATAAAAGCTCAGAATCCAGGGAAAGACACTGAGCAATGATGTCTCTTGCCTCCATCCACTCCTCTCCATCCTGACTGCCCAGGCTCCAGCTCATTCTGTCTTCACCTCTTACCTGAGCTAGTGCAGCAGCATCATCCCTGGTCTCAAGTATCTCCAGCTTCAATTTTTCCACCATTCATCTGACAAAATAATTTTCATCAAGCCCAATTCTGGACATATCCCTTTCTGACTCAAGACCTTCCACTGGCTTCTCTTGGTTGCAGGATACAAACCCAAGTTCAGGAAACATAGATCCTAGGCTCCCTGTCTTACTCTAATTAGCTCTCTGACTTCTAGGCATGGCATTCCAGACTCTCTGTGCCTCAACCTATCATGCTGCCTTCATACTCCTTGACTTCTCCTTCTATATTTCAAGAAGGTGTGCTAGAATCTAGTCAACCAGCCATTGACCCCCTGACACCAACTTTTTCCCAAACACAGCCTACAATGTTTACATCTGTGCCTGGAGGTCACATTGTTCCTTCAACTTTAAAAGACCTTTCCTTCTTGTCCTCTCCACTCTGCTTGCATAGACCCTACTTGTCTCAATCACCTTGCTTCATGAACCCTTGGATCCCTGATCCCTCTTCTGGACCCTCCCAACACCGTGTCTGTGCCGCTTGTATAGCTCTTACTACTTCCTACCTTATTTCTCAGATATATGGTGTGTCTCTCCCTTTCTGCAATGTGAGCTGCTCATGGAAAGGTTTGGTATCTATCTCCCATAGCATATGCAACAGTGTTTCACATTAATGGATCAGGTACTTGGTATGCTTGTTTAATTAAAAAGATAAGCCAATGTTGGTTGAGTTGAATTGATCATGATGCTTAAAGTGTTTTTTATCCAATTTCTTCCTTAAGCACACTCAAGAAATTTTAGGCTGGACGTGGTGGCTCATGCCTGTAGTCTCAGCACTTTGGGAGGCCAAGATGGGCAGAACACTTGCAGTCAGCAGTTCAAGACCAGCCTGACCAACATGGTGAAACCCCATTTCTACTAAAAATACAAAAATTAGCCAGGCCTGGTGGTGGTGGGTGCCTGCAGTCCCAGCTACTCAGGAGGCTGAGGCAGGAGAATCACTTGAATCTGGGAAGTGGAGGTTGCAGTGAGCCAAGATCATGCCACTGCACTCCAGCCTGGGTGACAGAGTAAGTGAGACTCTGTCTCAAAAGAAAAAAAAAATTTTAATTGAAACAATGCACTACATTAACCTAAAGATATAAAATTAAGTAACATTCAGCAGGATTTCAGTATGCCACCATTCACTAGAAAAGGGAGCCACGCGGCTGATGTTTTTGTTCGCTTTGGCTGTTAGAAAACTCAGTTGAAAATCTAGTGTTCAAGGACAAGAACATCCTTAACCTGGGCTTTTATTGTCCCTCTAACCCCCTTCCTCCCTTTAGTGATTCAGTGTTTGTCTAGGCCAACTTTAAGTATTGTTTATTAAAAGCTGCCTGGAATACTTTTGAAAGTATGTGTGAAAGGGAGTGGATGTAAGCCCTAAACCAATACTATTGGTAGGATTAAGCTCCTGAGCTTAATCATGAGGCATAAGCAGGAGGAATTCTGGGCCCTTAGCCCCCTGGGTGCAGAAGTAAGGAGAAGAGCCAGGATCAAAGGGACGGAAACTAAGAGAAACAACTCAGCATCAGAACTAGTCCCTAAATGGGAAACCATCAGTCCAAAACCCATCATCCAGCAGGATGTGGTGGTCTCAGGTTTGACTGGGCTAGAGCTGCAATGCAAACGACCCCAACTTACAGTATGGGACGTGGTTGCAAGAAGAACAAGGCAGCAGCCATGTGCAGAGCCAAGCAATGAGTCTCATCTGATGGCTAGGAATGATTGAAAATCCAACTTCCAGAAGGAAGGTTGGCAAGACCCGAAGGGGATCAGGGTCTCCATTAACGAACAGGGATTCACAAACAGACTCCAGCCCCAGTGTGTGACAACAGAAATGGACAGGGAACCCAAGCAGAAACAGCTATGAAGAATGAGCAGTAACACTGAGACTAGGGAAAAGTTGTCCCTTTCAGTGCTATGAATCCCTAGTCCCTCAGGAAATCCTAATGGTCAGTGGGCTCAGAGCCATACACAAGTCAGTAGTCTTAAATGGATGACACTTATCTGTTAGGCTAAAGATTGAAGGCCTTGTCCCCTACAGGAAAATGTAATAGGAAGACACATAAGATGACAACTTTGTTTTGAGCAAGGGCCTGAGAGAATGCACAGTATGATGGGTTAGCTTTGATAGGGTTTAACAGACAGAAAAACTCCAGACAAGAGGCCAAGGGCCAGAGGAGGTATCTATATAGGCAGAAAATAACAGAGTAGAGAACACCTGTCAACAAGGAGGCAGAGGCCTCCCAAGAGGGCAGGCTCGCCATTTGGTCAAGAGTCAACTCTGTTAACAATATGGAAACCACATAAGATGGAAAAAAGAATAGCACTTCCTCCCTGCCCACCGTGATGGATACAGTTTCTAACTTCATAGTAGACACTGTTGTCCCCTTTTACAAGGGAGGAAATGGAATCTCAGAGTGCTTATGTGCCCAAGTCATCTAGCTATGACAAGTCAAAATTCAAATCCAAGCCTCTGACTCTTGAGCTGGTGCCGTTATCACACACTGGGCTGTCATCCAATAAGAGTTAACCCAGCAATCCCATTACTGGGTATATACCCAGAGAAATATGAATAATTCTACCATAAAGACACATGAACACAAATGTTCATTGCAGCACTAGCCACAATAGCAAAGACATGGAATCAACCTAAATGACCATCAATGCCAGATTGGATAAAGAAAATGTGGTACAGCTACACCATGGAATACTATGCAGCCATAAAAAAGAATGAAATCAAGTCTTTTGCAGGAACGTGAATGGAGCTGGAGGCTATTATCCTTAGCAAACTAATACAGGAACAGAAAACCAAACAGTGCATGCTCTCACTTATAAGTGGGAGCTAAATAAGAACTTATGAACACAAAGAAGGAAACAACAGACACTGGGGTCTGCTGAGAGTTAATGGTAAAAGGAGGGAGAGAAGCAGAGAAGATAACTATTGGATACTGGGCTTAATATCTAGGTGATGAAGTAATCAAACCCTTGTGATACATGTTTACCTATGTAACAAATCTTCGCATGTATCCCTGAACCTAAAAGGTTTTTTTGGCTGAGCGTGATGGCTCATGCCTGTAATCCCAGCACTTTGGGAGTCCCAGGCGGGTGGATCACTAGGTCAGGAGTTTGAGACCAGCCTGACAAGTATGGTGAAACTCCATCTCTACTAAAAACACAAAAATCAGCTGGGCATGGTGGCAGGCACCTGTAATCCCAGCTACGTGAGAGGCTGAAGCAGGAGAATCGCTTGAACCCAGGAGGCGGAGTTTGCAGTGAGCAGAGATCGCACCACTGCACTCCAGCCTGGGTGACACAGCAAGCCTCTGTCTCAAAAAAGAAAAAAAAAAGTAAAATAGAACAAAAACAGATGCAAAGTAAGTGAAACTTCTGGAGCTTACCAAATACTCCCTTGGCACTGGGTTGGGGTGCAAAGTCTCCCCAGTGAGGTCAGTACTCTCCTACCCTGGGGCTGTAGGCACGGGTGGCTTCAGGAGGGAAAACACACATCCACAAGGTGAGCTGTACTCACACCATGGAGGAAGAAATTCCAGTCCCCAAAGGTGCCTGCTGCTGCTTCAGTTCATGGAACAGATTATGTCTGCCAGCTCCTTGGGGAAAGGGCTCTGCTGCAAAGCTGAAAGGTCAAGAGCACAGTTCCTCAACACCTGATGGTTGGGCGAGGCCGGCAGCGAGGGCTCCAATCTGGACAGTTACACCTGCTAAGAGCACAGAATGCCTCGGGCCTGCCCTGCCCGGCTTGACATTTCCTCTTTAATTGCCAATCCTTGCTTTTTACCTCTTTGAGAAGCTGACTCATCTTTTCAAGCCATAGAGCTGGCGTGTGGGGGTCCTCTGAAATCTAATATGTCAAGAGTTTTCTCAAGTCGTATTTAATGGGAGAAAGCTCATGCTTAAATCCATCGTGTTTAACAAGCATTTTTGATGCTTTCTGTGCACAAGCAACTTCGCAGGCATTGTGGTAGACCCATGGTTTCCCAACCAAGGAGAAGACAGAAACATATCACTAACTTAAGTTAGTGATACCAAACCTACATAAGAAATCTATAGAAGCTATGATTAAGGGGAGGAAAAAAAAGAGTCTTTCAGTGGGGCCTTAAGTCCTCACCTTGTACAGTCTCTAGGATGCTCTCATCTAGTAAGTTTCAGGAAAATAGCATCCCCTCCTGGCAACTGACATTTTCTGCCTTGTGCCAGGGGTGTCCCCTCTGTGTTCTGCTGAACAGCATTTTAATCAACTGCTGGTGATGATACTTACACCAGGAAATCCCTTGACTCCCCAGGTTGTTGACCCTGGATGCCTGTGCTCCCCTGGAGATGGAGGAGGGAGGATTAAGGATTAGGGCTATGTTACTATATTCCCAAGAAGGGGGCCTTTGTAGTGAAAGAGTGCCTGTTCTTCACTAAGAATTTCAAGACAGGTTCCCCTCTGAAACTGGTTTAGAGAACATTTGAGTGTCACTCTGACATAACCAGTCTCTTTCTTTGGTAATAATCAATTTGTGTCTAAAAACAGAAGGAAACTCAACGTCAAGGGAAAATTCTAACCTATGCCAAGAACTTCCCCACAGAGGTGGGTAATAGGGTTTATCTTCCTTTCTTAGCTGGGGAGACTTTTTTTTTTTTTTTTTTTTTTTTTTTTGAGAGAGTCTCGCTCTGTCACCCAGGCTGGAATGCAGTGGTGTCATCTCGGTGCACTGCAACTTCTACCTCCAGGGTTCAAGAAATTCTTTTGCCTCAGCCTCCTGAGTAGCTGGGATTACAGGTGCCCGCCACCACACCTGGCTAATTTTTGTATTTTTGGTAGAGACGGGGTTTCACCATGTTGGCCAGGCTGGTCTCAAACTCCTGACCTCAAGTGATCCGCCTGCCTTTGCCTCTCAAAGTGCTGGGATTAGAGAAGTGAGCCACTGCACCCAGCTGAGAGACTTAATTTTGGTTTCCCAAAATTTAACCATCAGTTTCAAAATACTCTCCTCTAATATCCCAAGAGGTCCATGAAATTCCCAGGTAAATAGTATTCCTGGCAACACATACCACTGAGCCAAATTTCCCACTCCAGCAAATGGATTCAGCTTGTCTCTCAAAACCACATGGCACTCATGCAGTATACACACATATATATATTTGTAGTTAATAATTAAGTAAAGAAAAACCTAGAAGCATTAAGTCACAAAAGTAGCAAGAGGCAATTTCTGAGCCCAAGCTAGGAATGTGACAATGTTCAAGTCAGAAGCCAGGAGGACTGACGGCAAGTTATATGATGTGTTGTCACAAGTGGTTCAGAACTAATGCTGTGAATGGTGAGAAAGTGCTAGAAGTTCACTTTTATATGCTCTGTGTAACCTGGGACAAACCCAACCACCTAAAGGGGCAGTCAGGGGTCAGATAGGGTGGCCAGGGTCAGCTGGTCCACAAGTAAGCTTGAACATGATGGTTAAGGGTTCCTAGTTCCACACTGAACTCAGTCGAGAGCAATTCCTTCTCTTGCCTTTGCCTATGCAGAGGTTTCAGAACTGCCCTGAAAGAGGGAAAACTTGGAAGGGAGTTGGGGCAGGGGCACTTGGGATGAATTGGCTGCCCCTGGAGTTTGCCTTGATTGATGCTAATTGAATTCTAATTGAAACCATCCATCCAGGCCCCAAGTGCCCCTGCAGGAAACTTCAATATCCGGAAGCCACACCCCAGAGTGTTTGCTAGCTTCTCTCGTCTTGCACAATTCCACCAAGTACATCATTTGTCTATTAAACCTTAATACACCTTTGGAGACTCCGCAGATTGCCCTGCTAAAGACAAAAAGAGCACAGCCTCTATTTTGGGCTGCCCTACAAAGCTGGGTTTTGACCTGGTAAGACTATAACAGTTCATTTAGCATCATTGCTGTGCACCATACTAATTAGAACTTGGGGACTCTTAAAATCACTGGATTATGCAGTGTTTCCTCCCAGGTCTTTCTGTGTTGTGGTCCAAATCCTTATGAAATTTGTATTCAATGAATAAAAAGCAGGGAGGAAAGACATGGGGAGTGAAGGGGAGTAGCTAGAGGTGAATCAGAATTTTATATTGCTTCACTGGGTAAACAAGCTCCTAAACAGCCTTTTGTTCATTCATTCCACAAACATTTACCAAGCCCCTACTATGTGCAAAGTATTAATTATTCTAGAACCTGGAAATACAGTGTCTCAAAAGTACATATTTTCGTGAAGGAGGCCAAACAGGTGCAAATGAATACATGAAATACTTCCAGGTGCAAAGTTCAATCAAGAAAACAAAATGGGGCAATCAGATTAAGAGTAGATGGAGAGAGAGGGGTTAAGTATTAGTCCCTTCCTGCATTGCTATAAAGAACTACCTGAGACTGGGTAATTTATAAAGAAAAGACATTTAATTGGCTCACAGTTCTGTAGGTTGTACAGGAAGCATAGTTGAAGAGGCCTCAGAAAACTTACCAATCATGGCAGAAGGCAAAGGGGAGCAGGCACGTCTTCCATAGCCAGAGATAAAGGAGGAGAGAGCAAGCAGGGAGGTGCTACACGCTTTTAAACAACCAGATCTCGTGAGAACTCACTATCACAAGAACAACAAGGGGAAAGTCAGACCCCATGACCCTATCACCTCCCACCCAGGCCCCTCCTCCAACACTGGGGATGACAATTCGACTTGAGATTTGAGCAAGGACGAAAATCCAAACCATATCAAGGTGGTTAGCCAGGGTTGATGGGAAAGCCGTCTCTATGGAGATGACATTTGAATTAAGAGCTGAACAATGAGAAACAGGTTTGTGAGAAGCTCTGAGGAAAGAGTATTCCAGAGGAGGCATAGCGAGTATAAATAAATGAAGGGAAGAACTTGGCATGTTTGAGGGTCAGAAAGAAGGGCCAGAGACAGATGAGACTAGAGAGGTAACCAGGGACTTATAGGGCCTTGTAGGTCATGGAACAAGATTTGTGAGGTTGGGGGGCGTTTTCCTAAATGGAAACCATTCCTTAAGCAGTAAAGTGTCCTGATCTGATTTCTACTTTAGGAAGATCATTCTGGCTGCTCTATGGAAGATGGACTGGGAGAGGGGGGAGTGGAGGCAGAAACAGAGCCAGAGAGATCGATTAGGAAGCTGTCGCAAGCGTCAAGCAAGAAATAATGCCTTGTACTGGATAGGAGCAGTGACGGAAAAATTTGGAAACAAAGTCCATAGGCTGTATTAACAGATTGCATTTAGGAGTGTGTAGAAAGAGGAAATAAAAAAGCTCAGGCTTTGGCCCTGAGGGATGAGGTGGATGGGGGTACTCTTTGCAAAGATGGAGAGAGTGGAGTGAGGGACGGAGCTGGAAGAAAATCAAATGCTGCATTTGGCCACATTTTGTTTGACATGGCAACGGAACATCCAAGTGGAGATGGGAGGAGGTGGCTCTTGGATAGCGAAGGCTGGTGCCTGGGGAGAGGTATGTGATGAGGTCTCAGCATGTGGAGGATGAGGAGGGGTCAGGTCACTAGAGACCAAGTGTAAATGAAGAGGAAGGCCACTGAGATCAGAGTCCCAGGCCTGGAGAGCCTGGTTGGGGCAGGGGAGCCAGCTGAGGGGTCTGGGAGGGAAAAAGAGAAGGGAGAGGAAAACCAGGAGAGGGGTCTCCCAGAGGCCTAGAGAGAGGTTAGCCCTGTCAAATGCTGCTGAGAGTGCCAGTCAAGCAGTTTCTGGGACTGACCACTGGTTTTAGCCAAATGTAGTCACAGATGACCCTTATTAAGGGGAGTTTCCTTGAACAGGTGGTAGTGACCACTCAATTGAGGAGCCATTAGAAGAAAATGGAAGGTGAGGAACTGGGAAGAGTGAGTGTAGACAATCTTCTTACGAAGAGAAGCAGAGGAATCAGGTAATAGCTGGAGGGAGATACAGGGGTCAAGAGAGGATGTGGATCTTGTTTTGTTTTAAAGATGAATGACAATGGTCTGTCTGTGTGCAGTGGATACAAGCCCACAGACAGAGAAAAATCAGTTATTAGAGAAAAGGAGATAATCACTGGAGCCTCAAGTCCCTGAGGAAGCAAGAGAGGGATAGGATACAGGAACCAAGAAGACGTATCAGTCTAAGTCAGCACTGCCCCAAATGACAAGGTCATTCCTAAGGCTTAATATGCAGAGAAGGGTTACAGACAATAAACAAAGATGCAAATATAGAACTAGGAAAATTTCTAGGAGTAATGTTATGAAGAAATAAACAGTGACATGACAAGGAGTGACAGAACAGGAAATAGGCTACTTCCAGCCATAAAGGCCTCAGTCACCACAGCCCAGTGGCCCTGGCCCTGTTCACAGTGCTTGGTGACAGAAGCTGGAGCCAAGGTGGAAAATAGTTTGCAAAACCAATATTCCTCAAGCATGTTTTATCAGCTAGATGCTTTGTAAGTATTCTCTTGTTAAATTCTAGTTTAATCCTCACAAGAACCCCATGCAGTAAATATTAGCCCTATTTTCCTGATGACAATACTGAGACTTGAAAAGCCTAAGTGGGCCGGGTGCGATGGCTCACACCTGTAATCCCAGCACTTTGGGAAGCCAAGGCGGGTGGATCACCTGAGATCAGGAGTTCAAGACCAGCCTGGCCAACATGGTGAAACACCATCTCTACCAAAAATACAAAAAATTAGGTGGGTATGGTGGCAGGTGCCTGTAATCCCAGCTACTTGGGAGGCTGAGGCAGAAGAATTGCTTGAACCCAGAAGACAGAGCTTGCAGTGAGCTGAGATCGTGCCACTAAACTCAGCCTGGGTGATGGAGCAGGACTGTCTCAAAAAAAAAAAAAAAAAAAAAAAAAAAAAAAAGCACCCAAATGCTTCCTCCAGGGTCAAGCAGCCAGTGAGCATCAGAGCTGGTGTCTAACCTCACATCTGCCTGATTCCAGATATCAGCTATCAGGTATTTTCCAATATCTCACATTGTATTTCTTTTATAAATGCTACTGACCTTTATTTATTATGCTTGGCATAACTGGGCATTCTCAATAAAAAAATTATAAAACATTCCTTTTTTTTTTCAGCAAACCACCGTGGCACATGTATACCTATGTAACAAACCTGCACATTCTGCACATGTATCCCAGAACTTAAAGTATAATAATATTAAAAAAAATGCTAAGACCATCATATTGATGACAAAAATCTATTATGTAGTTGTAGGTGCATTTCTAAGGGGAGGTAGTGTATGGGGAGACATGGGCAAAGGTGAATGGAACCCTCCTGAAATTCTTCCCACTATAAAATTCCCTCTTCCTGTTCCCTCTGCTGGAGCAAGCCTCTCACTCCCTTTCTAATCCTACATTTAAAATTTATCCTCTGGGAAATCTTCCCTGAATTCCCTTTCCAATCCTGTTTCTCAGTATACATCTTCTGCATCATCTAACAAAAAGAGATACTATTTACCTGGAAGGTAATAAAACATGAAAGTGGTAGGCACTTAGTAGGTGTTATTATATTATCGCTATTATTACTACTTTGGCCTTTATTATTACTGTTAATGTGGCATCAATTGCTAAAGGCTTTCTCAGACATGGTTTCATTTGTCCTGCCTCTTCATCCTAAGATACACAGACCACAACACAGAAGAAAAACAACGTAGATAATGCTCATTTGTACACAAGTAACCAAATCCTGGCTGTAGCCTGCAATCTTGTAAAGCTCATTCATAATGCAAAGGTACAATGAATTCCATCCACATCACAGCTTTCCATTTTCCCTAGCTCATTGCTTGAAGTCACATATTATAAATTGCCTTTTATGTTATCTCTCTATTCCAGTAAACCCTTCCCCTAATCCTTTTGCCCTGCCCAGAGCCCATGCTCCGGGGCTGCCTACAGCAAGCCACCAGCAACTGCTCTTTGTAAAGCTATCGATTTCTATAAACTACTTTATTAGTGGTCATTATTATTCTGTTTCTAATCACAACTTTAATTAAAGTTTTATCATTCACATTAAAGAGGGTATATGACTTTTAATAGGCTGGATGTTTCTCTCTCAGCCATGAAGCATTCCTGTGAAATCAGCCCAATGGACTCTTGGTTTCAAGGACTTTCTGAAGCCTGACTCTGTTCAGGACACAGGTGTGTTTATTAGTGAGAACGGGGTGTAATGCATGGAGTTCTCTCCTCAGTAGCCCCTTTGTCTCCCTGGCTCAGGAACCCCCCAACAGCAAGTGCTCGGTGGTCACATAAGAATTATCTAATCTCAGAATTGAAAGTACCCACCTAACTTGAATAGTCTGTAAATTCAAAAGGGGATATTGATCAAGACTTCAAAATTTCCATCAAGTCCACATTTCTTATCATACCCACTTTTGCAAAATCTTTTCCTCTTGCAGGAGTTCCCCACTTACACTAAGATCTAAATATTAAAGAGAAGCAATTGCTTCTCTGACCAAACCTACATCCAAATAGAATAATTTGCTGATGTATCTGCTCCAACAGTCTCCCTGAACCCCCTCCTCCCATGCTAAACTGAGCTATTTGAGGGGAAGGGCACATCTGAGTTGATTTTGGATCTGCAATAACAAACCCAGTGCCAAGAAAACAATGAGTCTTCAGAGGGTCTAGAGTGACGTCACTGACTCTGTCCAGGAGGCCGAGCCCACAATGGAGGGTAAAATAGAATCAAAATGGGTACTGCCCTTCAGGGCCCTCTCCTTTGTATTTCTCCTGGAATAAGAGTCAGGAGAATGTGTTCTTTGTAGCATTACTCACAACAGCCAAAGGATGAACACAACCCAGTGTCTGTTGATGGACAAATGGATAAACAAAATGTAGTTACATACGTACAATGGAACATTCAAAAGGAAGAAAACCCTGGCCAGGCATGGTGGCTCACGCCTGTACTCCCAACACTTTGAGAGGCCGAGGCGAGAGGATCACTCAAGGTCAGGAGTCTGAGACCCGCCTGGCCAACATGGTGAAACCCCGTCTCTACCAAAAATACAAAAATTAGCCAGGTGTGGTGGCGTATGCCTGTAATCCCAGCTACTCAGGAGGCTGAGGCAAAAGAATCACTTGAACCCTGGAGGTAGAAGTTGCAGTGCACCGAGATGGCGCCAACGCACTCCAGCCTGGGTGATGGAGCGAGACTACAGCTCAAAAAAAAAAGGAAATCTTGTCATATGCTATAACATGGATTAACCTAAAAGATATTATGCTAAGTAATGTGAGCTTGTAGCTCATTACAAAAAAGAAGTATTATTTCACTTATATGAGGTATCTAGGGTAATCAGATTGACAGGAAATAGCATAGTGCTTTTACCAAGGGCTGAGAGGAGAGGAAATAAGAAGTTACTGTTTAAGGAGCTTCTGTTCATGGAGATGAAAAATTTTTGGAGTTGAATGGTGGTGATAGTTGCGCAACAATGTGAATGTACTTGATGCCACTGAATGTTTAAAAAATGGTTAAAATGGTTAATGTTATGTGTATTTTAATCACAATTTTTCAAGTAGGGAAGTATTCTTGGTTCTCTAGGGGCCAGGAAATACAACGTTTTTGCAGTTAGATCTTTTCGTCTCCTCCTGGGGTTCCAGGAAGTCTAACCACAACACGGCACAAGTCACCAATTGCATTCATGCTTTCATCAATGGACACCGAGTGCCTACTGTGTTTTAAGAACTAGAACTACAAAGACAAACTGCGCACACTGTGCAAGGGACATGCTTCGAGGAGGCAGCACCCCACAGCCATCAAACCCTCCGGGGCCCGCATGATGTTGTGTTCCCTTCAATTCCTACCGCACGGAGTCACCGCAGGTTCTTTCAGAGACGGGGAGAATGCCCCTTGCCCAAGGCTCTGTCTTAGGTTGTCACCGGGCCTGATGCCACTCTGCTTCCCAAATCCCATGAGATCCTAGTGCAAACAGTCCCTTTCCCTCAAACTGACAGCTCTCTCATTCCAGAAGTCTCACAGTGGGTCCACAGGGCCACCCTAAAGACAACACCATCTCTCTTCCTCACAGGGCTGGGACTTGCCTTGGGCACAACTTTAAAGGGGTGCCAAAAAACTTCACAATCAAGATAAAGAATATTTTAATGCAACATTTTTTAAAAATCAAAATGAATGCAAAGAAACCCGAGATGAACAAAACATCAAAACTTCAAATAAAAACAGGATCAGCATTACTGAATTGTCTTTTTGCCTCAGGCTTAAAGATGGCTTGGCATGACACTGTTCTTGACCCTTTGTTCATTTGAAATGTTGATATTTTGTTCGTTGTGATATGTTGTATTCATATTTGTGTTTCAGCTGTTTTTCCATTGCATTACAATAGAATTACTGAGTTCTTGGGCACCCCTTTAAGTTTGGGACTGAGACAAGTGCCTTACTCACCTCATCTCAGTCCAGGCTTTACTTCTCCATTTCATTCCCTCTACCCCCAGCAGCCAGGACCCTCAGCAGCCTGCAGCGACTCAGACCTGCAGCAATGCCTCCCAACAGATAATTAAGGACCCACCTGGTCGTCAAAGAGAAAGCAGTATCAATCATCCCAGGCTTATGCCTTTGAGACCAGGGGAGTGGGGGCATCTGTTAGAAACTGAACGTTTGTGTCCCTAACCACAACAAATTCATATGTGGACATTCTAACTTACCACGTAAAAGTACTAGGAGGTGGGCACTTGGGAAGTGTATTAGTCTGTTCTCACACTGCTAATAAAGACATACCTGAGACTGGATAATTTATAAAGGAAGAGGTTTAATGGACTCACAGTTCCACATGGCTGGGGAGGCCTCACAATCATGGCAGAAGGCAAAGGTGACATCTTACATGGTGGCAGGCCAGAGAAGATGTGCAGGGAACTCCCCTTTATAAAACCAGCAGATCTCAAGAGACTTATTCACTGTCACAAGAACAGCATGGGAAAGACCCACCCCCATATTTCAATTACCTCCCACCAGGTCCCTCCCATGGCACGTGGGGATTACGGGAGCTACAATTCAAGATGAGATTTGGGTGGGGACACAGCTAAACTATATCAGGAGGTGATTATGTCATGAGAGTGGAGCCCTCATGAATAGGATTAGTGCCCTCATAAGAGCTTTCTTTCTCTCTCCCCCCTCCCCAACCCTCTCTCCCTCATGCCCACCCCACCTCATGTGAAAATACAATGAGAAGGCAGCCATGTGCAACCCAGAAGAGGAAGCTCATCAGAATTACACCATGCTGGCACCCTGATCTTGGACTTCCAGCCTCCAGAGCTGTGAGAAGTAAATTTCTGTTTTTTATAAGCCACCCAGTCTATGGTGTTTTGCTGCAGCAGCCTGAACTGGCAAAAACAGTCTCTCTCTGTATGCTCCTGCCCATCTCTCCCACCAGCCTGCAAGCACTTACAGAAAGGCTCTGTGCTGCTTCCTTGGTGTCTGTATCCTGGGCCCCTAGCACAGCACCTACAATAGGGCAGGGTCTCAAGCAGTGTTGCCAAACTCACTTTAATCCCTCTAAGAGTCCCTGCGAGAAATATAAACAAGTATATTTATTTCCACACCCTCTCATTTGCCTCATGTGAAGTTTTATGGCAGTTTTATAATTTTCTTCTTCCTTTTCTTCGATCCAGGCTTCTTGGAGAGGTTAAGCTGCTTTTTAATCAAATACATTTCCCTTGCAACCTGTTCCTCACATCTCTATCGGGCAGGTCACAGACTCTTGCCTGTAATTACCCCCTATTTTCAGCTTTGCCGCCTAAGCCTTCACTGTGGAGTTCATCCCCTGCAGGTAATTTTCAGCTGTTTTGTGAACTCAAACCAATCCCCACCCCAACCTCCAACAACTCTCATAGACACTTCACCGTTCACTATTTTATTTCCTTAATTGGATTTTAATTTGTTTCACTAAACCCAGATTTACTTGAAAATTTCTCATCCCATGTTGAAATTGCAAATTGAAATGACACATACCTTGCAGAAGGAAGAGGGAACAGGATGTAGGTCAGGAAAATTACAAAGCGCAGAAAGAGAGCCAAAACAAAGAAGGTCAGGCCGGGCGCTGTGGCTCACTCCTGTAATCCCAGCACTTTGGGAGGCCAAGGTGGGTGGATCACGAAGTGAGGAGTTCGAGATCAGCCTGGCCAACATGGTGAAACCCTGTCTCTACTAAAAATACAAAAATTAGCCAAGCATGGTGACACACACCTGTAATCCCAGCTACTCAGGAGGCTGAGACAGGAGAATCACTTGAACCTGGGAGGCAGAGGTTGCAGTGAGCTGAGATCACGTCACTGTTCTCCAGCCTGGGCAACATAGTGAGACTCTGTCTCAAAAAAAAAAGAAGGCCAAATGGACCAGGTTTTGTTTCACAAAACCATCTAACTTGTGAGTATAACAGGACCACCTCATGGCCGTTTTACAATGTTACATTCCCAGAAACTTCCAAACTGAGATTCAAAAGATGCACACACTGAAGAATAACAAGTGTTTATTTTGCTCATCACTATGTCTCTCACTACTATCCTTTCTTGGTAAATCAAGTAACTACTCTTTAGCTTCCCTTTGATCCTCCCCATTCTTTATCCTAAGCAACACAGCAAGGCCCAGGAGCTATGCAGGTGATTTGAGGATCCCTCCAGAAAAGAACGGAGAGGTCAACGCTGTGAGCACTTAGACGCTGTATTACTTGTGCCTCTGTCACACACCCATTGCCTCTGAATTCATTTCAAGGCGAATCTGTGGCAGGTACCTTAGCTCAAGTGGATAGAATAACAGCATCTCCCTTTCGGCCTGAGGGACACGCAGAGTGGAGATTGGGATGGAGCTGGTATACAGGATAAGGGCAGCTGTTCAGTAGGACTGACTCACTGTGTGCAGGGGCTCCCCAACCCTGGCTTTTGAGAAAGTGCCGCTAGGTGCCAACTTATACCTGCATCCTGACTCAACTTCAGCACATCCTTAGGAATAGATATCCTAAGCTAACTTATAACCCAGTATATTAGTCCATTCTCACATTGCTGTAAAGAACTACCTGAGACCAGGTAACTTATAAAGAAAAGAGGTTTAATTGGCTCACGGTTCTGCAGGCTGTACGGGAAGCCTGGCTGGGAAGTCCTCAGGAAACTCACAATCATGGCAGAAGGCAAAGGGGAATCAGACACGTCCTACATGACTGGAGCAAGAGGAAGACAGCAAAGGGGTAGGTGCTACATACTTTAAACAACCAGATCTCATGAGAACTCACTCACTATCGCGAGAACAGCAAGGGGGATGTCCGTCCCCATGATCCAATCACCTCCCACCAGACCCCTCCTCCAACACTGGGGATGACAATTAGACATGAGATTTAGGTGGGGACACAAATGCAAATCATATCACCTGGCTTCTATGCCTTCCCTGCCCCGGGTTAGTGTTTCCAAACTTCCCTGATGATAAGCATCACCTGGGTACTTGTTATAATTGTGAATTCCAGCCCCATTCCAGACCCATTAATTGAGAATCACCTGTGGAAGGGCCTGGGGAGCGGTATAATCAGCCCCAGGGGATTCTGTTTTATTTGGTTGGTTGGTTGGTTGTTTGGTTGGGGGGAATTTTTTTGTTTTGTTTTTTGTTATTTTGTTGTTTGTTTGTTTTGACAGATCAGGGTCTTACTCTATTGTCCAGGCTGGAGTGCAGTGGCTCAATCATCACTGGCTACAGTCTTGAACTCCTGGTCTCAAGTCATCCTCCTGCCTCAGCCTCCTGAGTAGCTGGGACTGCAGGCACATGCCACCACACTCAGCCAATTTTTAAAAATTATTTTTTGTAGAGACAACTTCTCACTATGTCACCCAGGCTGGTCTCAAACCATCCTCCTGCCTTGGCCTCCCAAAGTGCTGGGAATACAGTTGTGACCCACCACACTCAGCCCCTAGGGGGCTGAGAATTAAAACTGAGAAATTGATGATGCCTGGTCCCTGCCCTCAGAAATTCTGGGCAGGGTTTCTCAACCTTGATATTATTGACATTTTGAGCCGAACAATTTTTTGAAGGGCTGTCCTGTACACTGAAGGAAGCTTAGCATCCCTGACCTCTACCCACTAGATGCCAGTAGTACCTGCAACCCAGTTATAACAACCAAAACTACCTCTAAACATTGGCAAATATTAGGAAGTGTAGGGCAAAATCCACATGGTTGAAACCCACTAGTCTAAGGTGTGGCCTGAGCACTGTAGTTTTTTTAAAGCCCTCCAGATGATTCAATGTGCAGCCAAGGTGCTTTAGCACTTCTAAAACTGTAATGTGCATGAAAATCACCTGTGGATTTTGTCAAAATGCAGTTTCTGATTTTGTAGGTCTGCATGGGGCCTGAGAGTCTGCATTCCTAAAAGGCCCCCAGGGAACACTGATGTTGCTCATTGGCACTTTGAGAAGCAAAGCTAAAGATCATCCTTTAATGGGGCCAGTCACGAGGGTTATTTTGTCCAACTGTTATAGCAAACTAGTTTTCCCCTGAGTCAACAAATACGAGATCACCATAATGCAAGGGTGGAACTTATAAACGAGGTCCATGGAGTGGAGAAGATACTGACAAGTTGCCCACCATTCAATCTCCTGGAGAAATGATTTGCAGAAAAAGCTACCTGCACAGGTTCTCCTGTGTACTGCACCACTAACCCTGAGGACCACAAATCAGTCATTGGTCTGGAGGCGCTCCACGGATGACAAGAATCACCTGACTCCCTCCAGGAGCGAGAGAAGGGCAGGGGTGGGTGGAGCCCAGCCATAGATGACTCTGATCTTCCTGTGTCAGTTGACGTAAGAGCAGTCCTTTGCCCAGATAATTCTTGTTTGTTTGTTTGAGACGGAGTCTCGCTCTGTTGCCCAGGTTGGAGTGCAGTGGCACGATTTTGGCTCACTGCAACCTCCGCCTCCTGGGTTCAAGCGATTCTGCTGCCTCAGCCTTCTGAGTAGCTGGAATTACAGGCACCCACCACCACGCCTGGCTAACTTTTGTATTTTTTTTTAGTAGAGATGAGGTTTCACCATGTTGGCCAGGCTGGTCTCGAATTCCTGACCTCAAGTGATCCACCCACCTCAGCCTCCCAAAGTGCTGGTATTACAGGTGTGAGCCATCTTGCCCAGCCTTGCCCAGATAATTCTCTTTCTCCCTTAACAATAAGCTTTCTGGGGACAGAAAATGGAATGTAACAAAGAGTTCTTTGGGGGAGACTGCAAAGGAGGGACAGAAAAGAACTTGGGAGTAGTAAGTTCAAAGCTAAATGTCAGAATCTTTCTGTCCAATCCTTTGGACATGGGCTCTGGCCTGGCCAAATGCTAGGATTCTGAAAGCCTAAAATTCTTCATTTGAAGCTTTAGGAAATCCAAGAATGTGCAATTCCTAAAATCTTATAACAAAACCAACTTCCAAAAACCAGAACAAGTTGAAAATTTTTACTAAATTAGCACCAAAAAAGGTGCTTCCTTAACATCATAAACCAAGAGCAGCCAGCATCATTTTTCTCAATGAAATACTAAAGACATTCTGAGAAATGAAACAGGTATGTCCACCATCACCACCATTACTTATCTTTATCATTTATTGTTGTTACTCAGGTAATTCTAGCCAGTGATTAGGAAAATGAGAGAGAAAAACAGTATAAATATTGGAGGAAAGGAAAATGTGATTACCTGGAAACCCAAAAGAATGAACTGAAGACTTTTGATCTAATAACAGTTTGGTAAGCTGGCTAATTACAAAATGCAAACACAGAAATCAATAGCATTTTTATGCAGGCAAAGTCTAAAAAAAAAGCCTAATAATTTACATTCTTTCCCAACTCACTATAAAAAGTAATCCATGAGGGTTTTAAAGATATGTTCACAATTCTTTAATATGTCTCTCAAGAAGTGAGGCTTCATTTCACTCCCCCAGTCTTCTGACTTGGGTTCTCTCTCTCTCTCTCTCTCTCTCTCTCTGTCTCTCTCATCACTTTCTCTCTGTGTGTGTTCTGGGGAAAGCTAGCTAACATATCATGAAGACACGCGGCCTATGTAGATCCCCACATGGCAAGTGTTTTAGTTCATTTTGTGCTGCTATAACACAGATTAGGTCATGCATAGAGAACAGACATTTATTTCTCACAGTTCTGGCAGCTGGAAAGTGCAAGATCAAGGTGCTGGCAGATTAGGGCCCAATCTCTCTGCTTCCAAGATGGTGCCTTGAATGCTACATCCTCTGGAGGAGAGAACATGCATCCTTATGTAACAGAAGAGGAAGAGAGCAAACCCACTCCTGCAAGCCTTTTTTTTTTCCCCCTGAGATGGAGTTTTGCTCTTGTTGCCCAGGCTGGAGTACAATGGTGCAATCTTGGCCCGCTGCAACCTCTGCCTCCTGGGTTCAAGCGATTCTCCTGCCTCAGCCTCCTGAGTAGCCAGGATTACAGGCATGTGCCACCACACCCCTAATTTTGTATTTTTAGTAGAGACGGGATTTATCCACGTTGGTCAGGCTGGTCTCGAAATCCTGACCTCAGGTGATCCACCTAAAGTGCTGGAATTACAGGCGTGAGCCAACTCGCCCAGCCCCTTGCAAGTCTTCTTTACAGTGGCATTAATGCATTCCTGAGGGCAGAGCCCTGGTAACCCAAACAACTCCCATTAGGCCTCACCTCCCAATGCTGTTGCATTGGGGGTTAAGCCTTCAATACATGAATATGGAGGGGACAAAATGTTCAAACCATAGCCGCAAGAAACTAAGGCTTACTAGCAGCTTGGAAGCAGCTCCTCCCACTAATTGAATCTTGAAATGACCGCAGCCTCATGAAAGAGCTTGCACCAGAACCATGCAGCTAAGCTGCTCCCAGATTCCTGACTCAGAGAAACTGTGAGATAATAAATGTTGCTTTAAGATGCTAAGGTTGCAGTAATTTGTCATGTAGCAACAAATAACTAATAGAGAATGTTTTGTTGCTCAAATGACCAAGGATCTCAGCTTGGGCGGTGCTGATTACAGTAATGGATAGACAGGCAGAGTTGGAATAATCCTAGAAATACTGGTTTGGGTGACATTTAAAGGAGCTTGGTGCTACCCAAGGAAGAGCAGAATAGATCTGGAAGAGGTGAATGGAGAGAGAGAGAGAGATACACAGCTGGTAGGATGGGTGACCAATGATGAGGCATCTAGCCTGCTTTGCTGTGCACCATGCAATGTAATGCTCCCCTTGCACCCTTTAGTGAGCCTTTGGGAAAGATTTTAATTGTTTTTCAATTCTTTTAAATATCAGTCTTGTGTTCTGCTAAATGTGACACTGCTGAAATCTGTGTCAGTTGTGAAACCACAGCTGAAGTGTGGCAGTTCAGCTTTATTTGCATATCAACCATATCAATAATAACCATTTGGAAATGTAATGGGATAATGGAGGGAAATATTCCTTTGTAATAATAACCAAAAATTGCATAATGTCTAGCAATACAGCAAACATGCAGGCTTTATATGATATAAGCAATAAATTGTTACTGTGGGACATACAAGCAGATTTAAATAAGAGACAATCAGTCATTCATTTAGTCAACAGACCCTTAGTTGAAAGATCAAGGCCTTAGGGAAAATAAAAGGGAAGCAATTTAAAGTGTATATATTGTTTAAATATTAATACATATTGTAAAACAGGTTGAGCAAACACTGTAGAAGCTATCTCCTTCAAAACAAGCCATAGACGTTGGCATTAGAAATCTTCTTTAGGAGAAAACCCTTTTCTTGAAAAGCTTTTTTGAGCAAACAATGCTGAAGTATCAGGGTGTTCTGGGGCAGATTATCCTCAGAATCTTATATTTTGAACACAATAGTTAATAGTTACGTCTTTTATAAATTTAAATGTAATGCCTTTTCTTGCAATCTCTCATTTCACAAAATCACCAAAAAATGACCTTGTAGAAATTGTGACAATACAAAAGGTAAATTTTCAAGACCTCTTATTATATCTGTATACTGAGAATTAGAGTATAAACTGACTTTCTCTCTCTGAAATACTCCATTGACCAGTTCACGTGACCTACCAAGGCAATGATTGTTAGCCTGTCACATACATTTTTTAAAACTGTTAATTTTAAATTTTATGTTATACAAATGTGAAATTAAGTAACTCATACTGAGGTAGGCAAAATTGTTGTAATCATTGCATGTATGCCCACATAGCTCTCCTATGGCAGTGAGTGATATTACTATTCCCAGTTTATAAACAAGGAAACCAAGGCCAAGGGCACCATTGAATACATTGCTAGTAAGTGGCAGAGCTGAGATTCAAATCCCAGCAGGCTGGCTCCTATCTTCTTAGCCACTATGTTATCTCAATGTTCAATATAGAGAATTAGTTGCAGCCATTAAAAATAATATACAAGAGAGGCTTAAAAACTGGCTCTCAGAAGCCACAAAAAGTCCAAGTGAGCATGACCCACACTATTCAATCTCTATTTAGAGAAGCTCTGCTTTCCATTTTATTTATTGGGATTCCACAAAAGATTTCATTTGCAAGACTGATTAGAATGAGTATATTGAGGAAGGAGAGGTTAAAACCAAAGTTATAGAAGAATCTCTAATGATATGAGGAAATGTGAAAGGAAAGACAATTTTCCAAGCAGTATATATAGTAGGACCCCTATTTGTAAACAAGACACGCACACACACACACACACATGACTGAAAAAAACATTTCAAAAAGTAACAATGGTTATATCTAGATTGTGGAAATACAAGGGATTTTTATATTTTTCTTTGACTTTTCTGCATATTTTTAATTTTGTACAATGGATATCTTTAATTTAAAAAAAAATTAAGGCACATAAAAATGCCCAACATCATTAGTCATTAGGGAAATGCAAATTAAAGCCACAATGAGATACCATTTCATACCCACTAATGGCTATAATAAAAAAGACATGCAATAATAGATGTTGGTGAGGATGTGGAAAACCAGAAACCCCTCATTTATTGCTGGTAGCAATATAAAAAGGCACAGCTACTTTGGAAAACAGTTTGGCAATTTCTTAAAAAGTGAAACATGAGTTTTCCTTATGATCCAGCAATTTCAGTCTTAGGTACCTACTCAAGAAAAATGAAAACATATGTGCACACAGACTTGCACGTGGACGTTCTCAGCAGTGTTGTTCATAATATCAAAAAATTGGAAACAACCCAAATGTCCATCAACTGGTGAATGAATGACTAGACAAAATATGGCACACACACATAACGTAAACTAGTCAGCACGACCTATACATGCTATGACATGGATAAACCTCAAAAACATGATGGGACAAGAGACCACATACTGTATGATTCCATGTACATGAAGTATCCAGAAATGACAAAGCTATAGAGACAGAAGGTAGATTACTGGTTACTTGGGGAAAGAATAGAGAAGAGGGAAAGATGTATATTAGCTGTAAATATGCTTGCTTGAGAGATACTAAGATGATAAGAATATTCTTTTATATTTTCATTTCAATATTTTTGGGGGAACAGGTGGTGTTTAGTTGCATGCAAAAGTTCTTTAGTGGCGATTTCTGAGATTCTGGTGCACCCATCACCCGAGCAGTGTACACTGTACCCAGTGTATGGTCTTTTATCCCTCACCCTCCTCTCATCCTTACCCCTGAGTCTCCAAAGTCCATTATATTATTCTTATGCCTTTGTGTCTTCATAGCTTAACTCCTGCTCATAAATGAGAACACACGATGTTTGGTTCTCCATTCCTGAGTTACTTCACTTAGAATAATGGTCTCCAGCTCCATCCAGGTTGCTGCAAATGCCATTGTTTCATTCCTTTTGATGGGTGAGTAGTATTCCATGGTGTATATATACCACATTATCTTTATCCACTCATTGGTTAATGAGCATTTAGGCTGGTTCCATATTTTTGCAACTGCAAATTTCACCACTATAAACATGCATGTAAAAGTGTCTTTTTCATATAATTACTCCTTTTCCTCTGGGTAAATACCCAGGAGTGGGATTGCTGGATCGAGTGGTATTTCTACTTTCAGTTCTTTAAGGAATCTCCATACTGTTAGTGGTTGTACTCATTTACATTCCCACCAGCAGGATGAAAGTGCTCCCTTTTCACCACATCCACACCAACATCTATTATTTATTGATTTCTTGATTATGGCCATTCTTGCAGGAGTAAGGTGGTATCTCTTTGTGGTTTTAATTTGCATTTCTCTGATCATTAGTGATGTTGAGTATTTTTTCATATGTTTGTTGGCCATTTGTATATCTTCTTTTCAGAATTGTCTATTCATGTCCTCAGCCCACTTTTTGATGAGATTATTTGCTTTTTCCTTGCTGATTTGTCTGACTTCCTTGTAGATTATGGATGTTAGTCCTTTGGTGGATGCATAGCTTGTGAATATTTTTCCCACTCTATGAATTGTCTGTTTACTCTGCTGATTTTTTTGCTGTGTGGAAGCCTAGATGATAAGAATACTCTAATCTGATTTATGGTGATGGATGCACCACTTGGTAAATTTAATAAAAAATCATTGAATTGTGTATTTCAAAAGGGTAAATTATATGATATGCCAAATTTACATCAATAAAATAATTTTTAAACAGCTAAAATAACATGAGGAGAACATTTGGAGAGCCTCCAAACCATAAGGGCCAAAAACAGGAAGTAAATCCAAAAATTAAGAGGGACAGACATCAAAATGAGTACTAGTGAGTGACAGGAAAAAAAAAGAGAGAGATTATTCTAAATGGTACTTCTCAAACTTATCTCAGAAAGAATCCTACTGGGGGAATGTGAATCCGTATATCCCCTCTGGAAGGTAATCTGTCAATATGTCATGTTTAAAATGTTTACAGCTACTTTAACTCTTCAATTCCACTTCTAGCAATGTATGCTGTGGAGTATGTTGGACAAGTGTTCAAAGATGCGTGAACAAGGATGTTCACCACAGCATTGTTTATAAGAGCAAAATACTGGCAATACCCAAGAAATAGAGATTGGTTTAAAAAATTACAGTGCATTCATATAATTAAACAGTATGTAGTCATTTATTTAAAAATTCATTCTTTGGAATGATATTTATTGATATGGAAAGATGTCCATAGGACATTATTGAAAAAATTGCAAAAAAAATGTAAAATAGCCTAGAAAATATCCAGAAGGTTACATGCCAGAATATTAACAACAGTTTTCTTTGGTGGACAGGGTTATGAATGCTTTTATTGCTTTCCTCTTTATAGCAGCCTGTATTTCCACCTATGGAAAGGCATTAAGGTATTTTGATGAGGACAGGGCCTCTAAAGCAAAGCCTCCATTCCATCCCCTACAATAATAGTTTATGTCTTGAGCAAATTACCTAACCTTTCTCAGCCGCACTTTGCTCATCTATAAAATGGGCATAGCAATAGTTCCTTCCTTCTCGTGTTGCTCGTGCATGTAAAGTGCTTAGCCCAGTACCTGGCACAGATTATGAGCTCAATCAATATCAATTCTGATAATTTTTCAATAGCAATGCTTAGAATCCATAATTTTTAGAAGACATAATGAAGTTATTTTTGTCTAATTTTTTTAAAAAATAACAATGACTGGACAAAGAAGAACAAAGGAGCAGGAAGTGTTGGCAGGGAACAAACACCAGACACACATGTCTTTCCCTTTTCTCTTTCCCAAAGCATGGCATGGCCTGCTCTTCTGCTCACGCTGCCAAGGCTCCCTCCCTTCCCTCTGGGAGGCCACGGGGGCCGGAGATGCTGGACATTGCACCTACTCACCCAGATAGGAAGGTGCCACATTGTTATAGCTTGATTTGTTTGACGAGCCTTAACAGTTTCTGTAACAGACGCCTCATCTGCACAGAGTTTGTGTTTGCAGGATAGAGCAGAGGAAAAACGTGTTCCTGTCTGCTCCGTCACTGACTCCCCTCAGCCGGGCTGCAAGGAGAGGTGGGGGGTGGGGGTGGCCAGGATTTTAGATTGGAAAACAAAGCAGAGAGATACCACGACTCATAAGAGATCCTACTCCGACGAGCACCCAAGCCAGGACCTATGGCCCTCAGTGCTATATAACCTTTTCATTTACAAAGTGCCTGAATGTCCATCATCTCCACTGATCCTCACAGCAACTGCCCTTTCCTGAGTCTTTCGTCCAGCAGGGCCATCACCACACTGTGCAGCTGGCAGCCAATAAAACCAGACGTTGGTACTTTCACAAGGTTCAAGACCCCCATGGTCAACTGCACCTGAACCACCCCATTCACCACTGTTCCTAACACCCCTGGTTTCTGAATTAGTGACTAATTTCCTGTCAGTGACCCTATCTTATTCCTCAAACCTCACAGTGGAAACTGCTGTTGCTGTAGGGGTATCAGACCACAGGCCTTTTGTGTGTGCTGTGGGGAGAGGAGAGGAGAGGAGGGGAAATAGGAATGGGGGAATAATCATTCCATGAGATTCTTTGGGAAACTTTCTTTGCCATTCTCAATGGGGTTTTATACCTCCTGGGCCCTCCTGGGAATGCTGCAGACACTGTCTGTATGTCTACCTAACCGCAAGATTCAAGAGCGAGAAAAAAAAAATTCCCAGCCTATTCCTGAGAGCTTACTGTCACCTTCCAAGGTGTGGCTATCTTCTAACAGGTCCAGGCTCTAGGACTACCTGAAGTCTGTTGTAGGACCAGTTTACATTCCAGCTAGTATAGGAATACTTTAATCCTCAGCCTACAAGAGTTACACACATTTAGTAAAATCACCTGATTCCTACTCATGAGCTGGAATGTGTTAGAAGGAGCTCCTCCAATAAATAAGATGCTGAACTAGGAGGAGGATTCCAGCACCAAGTTGCAGTAGGAGGGGTTTGCCCAAAGTAATGTATGCAGTCAGAGGGGTCACAGTCATAGCTAAAGGAGCAATGATAAGTATCAAATATGAGAGGTCAGAGGATGACAAAAACGAATAGATGCAAAAATAAGACCCTTTGAACTCGCTGACATAGGCTCTGCATAGAACAAAGTCCTCCTGACACTCCCATACTGTATCAGTTCAGGTCCTCTGAGCAGCAGCCCTCAAAACAGAATTAAATGTGCAAAAGATTTATTAGGGAAATGGACATGAAGGATGAAGGATGAAGGGTGAAGGAGTGGGATAGGCAAGAGGAGTATATGCAAGTCTTACACCTGAAAAAAGGAGAGAAGGAAGGAAGAATTGGGTAGGAAGAGCCTCAGACTGCAATGCAGTTCTGAGAAAATTTTCACCCGGCCAATACAGAGTCTCCAAGCAAAAGTTGCCCATTAGGGAAATCCAGCACTGGGCAGAAATAGGGCTGTGCTAGTAAGCCAGCTGCACCCAGCATTGGTTGGAAGCAACCTGGAGAGTGTGGCCTTGGAATCCATGGAACAACAGCTGGAAACTGTCACTCAACTATTCTCCCTGCTGCAGGTCCTCTCAAAAGAGGCCTGAGTGGCATACTTCTGCTACTGCCATACCTTCCAAGGGCCATTCTGTAGACATGCCATTCCATCTTTATGGGAGCCTTTTCTCAATCTGGGCATTTGCCAGCATACCTCAAACCATGAGATGATGTCCACCCAGAACTGGATTCTTTCCATCTCTGCCTACAAGCCACACAGCAGCTCTCACCACTTTTTCAAGACCAAGCAATATATATTTTGTGAACCCTCAGCCATTTCTGGGATCAAATATCCTGCTATTTTTTGCCAAAATTCAGTACTTTGAGGCTAGTCATTTGCTACCAGAGTTCTCATCCTCAATCACCCAAAGAAAGGCAAGGACTTTTCCCCATCTCATCACTCTTGTATTCTAGCTGACTGCTGCTTTGCACTTCTTCAGTCTTGAGTCCGGAATAGAGCCTGCCTACTAAAAAATAAAAAATAAAAAATAAAAATAAAAATAAAAGAAACAAAAAAAATCTTGTAGCTCCATCCACTGAAAAACTCATTCCATTGTTAATGTTAAAAATTCTGTATCTTTGGCCTCTTTGTCGAACTTTTTCTCACTCCCAGGCTTAATGGGAATCTGATCCTCACCTGAGGATAACTTTTACCCCACTTTATACCAAATTTGAGTTGGACCTTTACTGGATCCCCATTGCCACTTTCTAGACCTTATCTTTTTCATCTTCCCCTGGGGCTCACACCACTGGGCTCTATCACCCTTAATCTCTGTGCATCTGACCATCCAGTAACCTCTTAGCACTTCCTCTTATTCCCTGAAGATGTTGGAACCTACTCATGGTTTTCTGCTTTACCCCAGCAGGAGATTTCAGTCTCCATATAAATGATGTATTCAATAACCTAGTCTTGGGCTTGGGCTTGGAGAAGGAGTGGGTTACAAGACTCAAGAACAGCAGAGTGTTGGAGAAAGAATCCATGAAGTGGAGCCTGGGAAGACCAGACAACTGGAAGAAAGTAGCGTATGTGGAGAAGGAAGGCTGACAGAGGGATGTCCACAAGGCTTGGTAAGCTGGTGACCTGAGGGAATATGTCTGTTTAAAAGAAACCTACTGCACACCTATTTAAATAGCTAAAACCTAAAAAATAGATGATGCCAGTTGCTGAATGTGGAGGAACAGGAGCTCTCATCATTGCTAGTGGGAAAGAAAAATAGTGCATCACTTTGGAAGATAGTTTGGCAATTTCTTACGAAGTTCAGCATAGTCTTGCCATACAAGCCAGCCATCATGCTCTTTGGTATTTGCTCAAATGATTTGAAAACTTAAGTCCATACAAAAATGGACCAAGAATGGCCCTAACATTCTCCTCACCTTGTCTACACTTTAGACAGGTTTCTCCCTGACCATAGGTCCCTAAACCTCCCTTTTCTTAGCTCATTTACTTTAGAAACATTGCAATTGTGAATTATTTCTCTGCCCCTTTATGATGGAAATCTTCTTCCAGCCCCTTGCCAGTTTTGCCACCCAGGAATGTCTCAAGGACCTCGGAGCTGTCCCTTTGAAATGTAAACATCAATAAATATAGTGCCCCTATCTCCCAGACTCTGTGGAAGGAGTCTAACTTCAAAAGTGCTAATTAGTAATCACAAATGCCCTGATCACATTAGCCAAGCTTCACCTTAATATCCTCCAGTACTTTTTCACTAGCTCACCCCAACACTTAAAAACTCTTTTTTTTTTCAGCTGAGTTAATTTCAATCTCTCTCCCCTGTTTTAATAGTCTGGAACAAGGTCCCCCTTGCCTATTTAACTTGCCCAGTGCAATTTCCTTTGACAAAACTTACTATTGAATGTTTATAGCAGCTTTGTTTATAATCATCAATAACTAGAAGCAACCAAGATTGTTGTCCTGCAACAGGTAATAAATAAACAAACTGTGGTATATCCATCCAGTGGAATACTATTCAGTCATAAAAAGGAATGACCTATCAAGCCATTCAAAGTCATGAATGAATCTTTCATGAATATTGCTTAGTGAAAGAAGCCAGTCTGAAAAAATTTCACTCATATGACATTCTGGAAAAAGCAGAACTAGAAAGTCAGTAAACAGATCGGGGGTTGGAAGAGAGGAGGGTTTTTTTAGGGTGGTAAAACTATTCTATATGATAATATAATGGTGGATACACAGCATTTTGCATTTGTCAAAATCTATAGAGCTTTACAACACAAAGTAAACCTTATATAGCTGCACATTTTAAAAATTCATTTGGGTGGTCAGGAGATTTCACAGTGGAATGCAGACTGTGACAAAATAATCTGACTGTATTATAAATGTATAAAATCACCTTTCTGAAGGAGGTGGAGAGAACTATGCTGACCTATATTACTTTGTTGCTATGGTTTGGACATCCCGTCCACAACTCATGTTGAAATTTAATTGCCATTTTGATGATATTAAAAGATAGAAACTTTAATAACTGATTAGATCATGAGGGCTTCAATCTCATGAGTGGATTAGTGCTGTTATCATGGGAATGGATTAGTTATGGGAGTTCAGCTCCGTTCTTCTCTCTCTGTCTCATATGTTCTATGCTCTCACCCTCTTTTGCCTTCCTTGCCTTCCACTATGTTATGACACAGCAAGAAGGCCCTCACAAGATGCAGCCCCTTGATCTTAGACTTCCCAGCCTCCAGAATCATAAGCCAATAAACTTCTTGCCTTTATAAATTACTCAATCTGTGGTATTCTGTGATGCAGCAGAAAACAGACTAAGACATTTAGAAATCAGTGTTCTCTGTAAGACTAAAGGCAAAATAATTGCATATAAGCATTGTACTCTGATGAAAGTCATGTCCCACAGAGGCAAAGAAACCACTATGCATGAACAACAGAATTGAACCATTAATAGAACACATGGAAGATGATGGAAGCTAGGTTCTCACTGTTTAACAGTAAGTTACAGATAGGAGAGGAAGCTAGAATGATCCATGTGATACTACATGAATGTGAGAGAAATCAGTATAAGCTCATATTTGGTTAAATATACATACAGATGAATATATACAATAATATAGACATATATGTATACACAGGTTAGTATACACACATATATTTCCTTACCCTGATGGCTAAAAGGGTCTACAAGCAACAGCCTTCCATTATCAATGATCATACCTAGCACCCATATCTTGGCTTCCAATACCATTCTCTAATAAAATAAACCAGGGCTCCTTAGAGAAATTGATGCATCTAGGAATGGAGCAGAGAATAAATGAGATGAGCCTGTAACAGCTTATGGTACAAGAAAGCAAAGGAGTTTTGAAAATAATATTAAAAAAAAAACCGCAATGATAAGGATATGTCAAAGGGACACAGGAGCCAGCTGAAAGAGCTCCCGATGGCCAAAGCTGGAATAATTTGAACAACAAAATAAAGTAGTATTGGATTATAACCCAAAGTACAAAATAATTATCTATGAGTCCAAATGGATATAAATAAAACATTGAACAAATGAATTAATTAGGGAGAATAGGCAAATCTACGTAGAAGAATTCCAAACAACTTATGTACCAAACACCCCACTTTAAAGTAAATAAAACATAACTCTCCACTCCTTGAGTGTGGGTAGAACAGAGTGGACTTCCTTCCAAAAAATACAACATGGAAATGGGGAGGGGAGGGGAATAACTTTGCAGCAGAGAAACCTGATACACACCACTTCAAGCCAGTTGATCAAGGTCAACATCAACAATAATAAGGCATGTTGACAGCAGGTCCACTTGATATGATGTGATGAGAATGGCACTTGACCTTTGGGGTTTCCTTTCAACATCTCATAACCCCAGTTTAATAAGAGAAAAATGTCAGACAAATCCCAAGAGGGACATTCTACAAAATGCATGACCAGGATTCCTCAAAACTGTTAAGGTCATCCAAACTTAGGAAAGCCTGAGAAACTGTCAGAGCCAAGAGGAGCCTAAGGAGGTGTGACAGTTAAATGTAGTGTGGGATCCTGGATGGGAACCTGGAAGAGAAAAAGGGAAATGATTGAAAACTAAGAAAATCTGAATCAAGTATGGACTTTAGTTAATTATAAAAGTGCACACCTGCTATATGCTTTTTTCTCTAAACACTTTTCTCCCATCACCCTCTTTGCCTTGAAGTTGCCTCCTCATTTCCCTGCTCTCCTTCCCTGACCATTACTTGTTTTTGTCACTCATTAGATTACAAGTTCCCGGGAAGCAAGAACTGTGTCTGCCATGTTCATTATTGCATCAGTACTTAGCACAAGGATGTCTGGGACATAGCAGGGAGTCAATAAATTTTTAATGAATAAAAATGAATTCTAAAAATCCTTCATTTATCATGTGCCCCTCCGGCTGATATCCAGTTTCTCCTCACTTGCTCATCTGAATTTCTCAAAATAGTAATTTACAGTTGCTTTCCACACTTTTTCTCTTTCCATTTTTTTTTCAACCCACTAACATCTGGCTTTTGCCTCCTGCAACCACTGTATTGAATTTGCTCCTTCTGGGTCACCAGTGACCTCCAGACTGCCAAAAGCACTGGACTTTTGAAAGATGCCCTTTCTCTATGTTCCTGGGCCCTGTGCTAGATCTCTCAATAATGCATTTAACCTTTTATGTGTCTATCTCTTCCACTACACTGAGATCACCTTGAGGACAGGAATTGTGTAAAGATTATTCACCTTTGTATCCTCAGCACGTGGCACATTTCTCAGAACTTAGTAGGTGCTCCACACATCCTGGTTTTTGTTGAAGTTGTAAGGGTTGACAGCAAAATGGAATTATGCATGAGGAGCAGCTATAAGAATGTGTTTCTAAAACAAGACTGCAAAAGGCACTTTGTGTTGAAGCTTCTCTTCTACAGAGTGCTTGCTTCATATGTGACAGTTTAAAGAAACTTTGCCCAGTCAAGAAAAAAAAAGGGGAGGAAGTGAATTCCCTTGGACTCCTCACTCATGATTCTTCAGCAGTTCTGAAACACCACCACAAACTCACGAGCCCACTGTGGGCAGATAAACCTTGTATTCAACAAGAGTTCTCTGACTCGAAGCAGTGTTGATGGACAGGTGTGCACTTAAAGGTACATATACACCTGCCTCCCCACGTCCTTAAGAGGGGACTACGCAACCATCAGCAGTATAGACAGCAGCCTCAGGGACAGTGGTAGTGTCTTCCTGCCTGAATAACACTTCCTTTACCTACTGGCTAATGACTAATGCCTGGCCTTCACTTACCCAGCTTAAGGGGTTTAGTCTTTTTTTTTTTCTTTTTGGTCTTTTGAAAAAAAACATATTCAGCAGAAAGCAGCAAGGCTATCAGCTGTTACCCAGCCATTGTCACAGTGAAGATGAGATCCAGCTCCTTCCCTGAAGGAAGGTGTTGATGGAGGGGGACAGCAGAGTGTCTGCATGAAGGAGTGGAAGGAGCCCACCAGGTGCGACGAGGCTGGACAAAACTGAAGGTGCCACCAGAAACGTCCACTTAACAGGTTTGCCTGGAGTCAGCCTTGCAAGGAACTCTGCTTGTGATGGCTCATTTACTTCTCAAATTGCTGCAGAAAAGAACATAGGGAAGAAAGAGGCTAAGAGATGAAAGAGAATTTTCAAGTAGACATCCCGCATGAAAAACACTAGTTCCAGTCCCACCTGGGGTTCACACAGCAAACAGGTTTAAAACCCACATCGAACATTGGCCACTGAACTATAGATATGGCCATGCGTAGGTTCTTCTCATGGCTATAAAGCTTCTTCAGGACAGAATTCAGACTCATTAGCATGACATTCCAGACCCCAATATACATTTCTAGTCTCATGTGACATTCCCCAAATGTTCTCTGTGTCTTTCAATCACAAGACTTACTGCTGAACTCAGGACACTAAGGATTTTTATATCTCCACACTTTCTCTCTGTGACATTATAAATTAAAATCAGAGATATATATTTGGTCTTCATCCCTGCTTCCTGGCACAGACCTCCTAAAACTCCTGTAGATAGGGGTGCTAGGAGAATCTTTTGTTCTAATATTTGGCCTTTGAACCCAGTTCCTGACACAGAGATCTTAAAACCCTTGTAATTTCTTGAGTGACAGGAGTGTATGACACAGAGCTCCTAAATCCCTTGGGATTTCCTAGGTGATAGGCACCTCTTTTGTTCTAATGAGGCAACTCTTGGGGGGCTCCTGGGTAGCCCAGAATGGGAACTGGGAACCAACCACGTGATTAGAGGTTTGGAATGTTCAGCCAACACCCAGCCTCCAAGGAGGAAAGAGGGGTTGAAGGTTGAGTTGATCACCAATGGCCAATGATCTGATCAGTTTTGCCTATGTAATGAATCCTCTATTAAAACCTAAAAGGGTTGAACAATGAGAACACATGGACACAAGGCAGGGAACATTACACACCAGGGCCTGTCAGGGGGTGGGGTGCTGGGGGAGGGATAACATTAGGAGAAATTCCTAATGTAAATGTCGAGTTGATGGGTGCAGCAAACCAACGTGGCACATGTATACCTGTGTAACAAACCTGCACATTGTGCACATATACCCTAGAACTTAAAGTATTGAAAAAAAAAAAAGTAAAAGGACTAGGTTAAGGAAGCTTCTGGATGGCTGAACATATTGAGGTTCTAGGAGGGTGGAGAGGCCGTGGAAGTTCCTTAGCCCTTCCCACATGACTTGCCCCACCTGGCTACTCATCTGTAACCTTTGTCATATCCCTTATAACAAATGACTAAGCATAAGTAAAGTGTTCCCTGAGTTCTGTGAGCTGCCATGGCAACTTAATCAAGCCTAAGGAGGGGGTCATAGAAACCGCAATTTATAGCACGTGGGTCAGAAGCACAGGTCACAACCTGAGCTTGCAATTAGCATCTGACATTGGAGTGGGAGGCAGGAGTCTTGCAGGACTGAGCTCTCAACCTGTGGGATCTGACACTATCTCCAGGTAGTGTCGGAATTGAATTGAAATAGAGGATACCCAGCTGGTGTCCACTGAAAAATTGCTTGCTTGGTGTGTGAGGAAACCTCCCCCATGAATCTGGTGTCAGAAATGTTGTGTTGAGTAGTACGTGAGAGGGAATAGAAAAATAAACACTTTGGTCTTTGGTTTTTCTTATGTCTATTAATCTCTATCTGAAATATCCTCCCTCCTTTACCTTCCGGACCTAGTAGACTTATATGCTCCATCCACAGCCAAGCTTGCTAATCCTTCACTTGCTTCCCCATGCAGAGCTTTGTACTACTTTTTCTATTTTCTCAGTGATACAGTAGTCACACTTTATTATGGTGTTGGAGATAGAAACTGTCAATTAACTCCCGCTTCTGTCCTCTGGGCTCTAACTGGTAGAGAATGGAATCAAATGAGGCTCAGAATAAAATCAGCCTCATTAATGATAAAACTAGATTGGAGAACACGGTTTGAATGAAGTCCTAAATGTGCTTTCTGCTCTCTGCCTTACAAACTGCAGAGAATTAGCCCCTAAGAAAGAGCTGGCCTGCTCCCCCTCCCGCATTCACAGGCTAAGAAGCTGGAACAGAAAGAGCCAAGACCTGGGTCGGGCGCAGTGGCTCACGCCTGTAATCCCAGCACTTTGGGAGACCGAGGCGGGCAGATCACCTGAGGTCATGAGTTCGAGACCAGCCTGACCAACATGGAAAAACCCCCATCTCTACTAAAAATACAAAAGTAGCCAGGCGTGGTGGCACATGCCTGTAATCCCAGCTACTTGGGATGCTGAGGCAGGAAAATCGCTTGAACCCAGGAGGCAGAGGTTGCAGTGAGCCAAGATTGTGCCATTGCACTCCAGCCTGGACAACAGGAGTGAAACTCCATCTCAAAAAAATAAAAATACAAATAAATAAATAAATAGAAAAAGCCAAGACCCGGCTGGTTAAGTGGAGGCAGGTCCTACCTGGTATGTGCACTCTCTGAAGACCAGCCATGCAAAGGGTCTGCTTCCATCAATCCAGGAAGAATTCTCAGCCATGAATACACACTAAAATCACCTGGGAGCTTTAAAAAACACTGCTGCCCAGGGCTTACCTGAGACCAGTGAAATCTGGAGGTAGGGCCTAGGCATCAATTTTTTTTAAAGTTCTCCAGCTGATTCTAATGTGAAGCCAGGGCTAGGAATCTCCAATTGAGTCTAAGCGGCCAGAAGGAAACACAAACCCACCAATAGATAAACTAGGCTAATAATGTCAATGGCTTCCCTGCTTCATCAGTCAGGCTAGCTCTGCCCCTCCATTAGAAAGAGGTGAAAAATGAATGGGTGGAAGGAGAACTAGAGGGTCTCTTTTCACTTCTTCCCTGCTGGCTGGGCAAAAGCATCATTTGTTCTCTTATGGGCTAAGGAGGAATATGAGAACGAATGTTTTCATGTCATACTTCACTTGAACTTCACACTTCATGTGTGATATTCAGGTAGGCAGAATTATCTCTATGTCACAGAGGAGGAAAGTATTTATACACTGTCACCCTTTTCTTTCTTTTTTTTTTCTTTTTTTGAGACAGAGTCTCGCTCTGTCGCCCAGGCTGGAGTGCAGTGGTGCTATCTCGGCTCACTGTAACCTCTGCTTCCAGATTCAAGCAATTCTCCTGCTTCAGCCTCCCGAGTAGCTGGGACTACAGGTGCACACAACCACGCCTAGCTAATCTTTGTATTTTTAGTAGAGACGGGGTTTCATTGTTTTGACCAGGCTGGTCTTGAACTCCTGACCTCAAGTGATCCACCCACCTCGGCCTCCCAAAGTGCTGGGATTACAGGCATGAGCCACCGTGCCCGGCTCTTATCTTTCTATTTGACCTTCACTTCATATTTTATTTTTTTCTGATTATAAAACTAATGCAGTTTCACTATGGAACTGTATCAACAGAAGTATAAAGCATTAAATAAAAATAAATAATTCTGCTACCAACCACACAGCTACCATTTTGTTGTATTTCCTTCCAATTTTGTCTTCTTCCTTTCTCACTTAAAAATATACACCTTTATGTATTTTTTAATGATTACATTACCTTCCATTGTATGGATGTATGGCTTATTTAGCCATTCTCCTAACTTTAAATGTTTATGATATTTCCAAATTTATATCATAGTAAATAAAGTTATAGGAAATCTCTTAAACATATGGCTTTCTACATTTTAAATTATTTCCTTAGGATAAATTATTATAAATAGAGTTACTGTGTCAAAGATTATGAATATATTTTTAAGAATCTTGATACATTTTTCCAAATTTCTTTTTGGAAAAGTTTTTGCCAATAGAAGCCATAGTTATTTATGAAAGCAGAAAAAACACTGAGTTTTCTCTATTAGTGACAACTCAGTGTATCTTCTGACACATTTTAGAAGTAAAAGGGATTTCTGCTTTTCATTCTTCACTCAGGAGATGTCTTTTATTTTTTCTTCTGTAAGAGATGACAGAGGTACTTCTAAAGTTCGTCATCTTTATAACAATTGTCATTTGCTTTTCACTATTCCTGGTTCAATAACCAAATAGTTCCACTAGATCCTGGGTAAAAGATAAATGAGGCAAGAAAAGCCAATCATGCTTTCCAAGTAATAAAGACTTTTGTGTACTCTCTCTGTGTCTACAAAGCCAGTAAAGCAGTTGTGACAAGTTTCACAAGTATCCTGTTGCTGCTGGAAGAAAGTGGGGCTCACAGAGATCACTGACCAAGATCACAGGCTGGAGAGGATCCAAACGCGGCATTTTTTTTGTTTGGTTGGTTGGTTTTTGGTCTTGGGGGTTTTTTGGTTTTTGTAGGTTTTTTGTTGTTTTTGGTTTGTTTGTTTTTGTTTGTTGTCTTGTTTGTTTTTGCTGTCACCTATCTGTCCCTGAAGTAGCCAGGTCTTCTGTCTCTATATCTCGATGCTTTGCCCTACACCTCAGCTTCCTCTGTGTCACGCTCTGTATAAGATGGGATGCAGACATCATTTTTTTTTATTTAGATGGTAGTGTGTTGTTTTGGGGGGGTTTGTGTTTTTTTTTCTCTTTCAACTTTTATTTTAAGTTCAGGCATACATGTGCAGGATGTGCAGGTTTGTTACGTCAGTAAATGTGTGCCATGGTGATTTGCTGCACAGATCATCCCATCACCTAGGTACTAAGCCCAGCATTCATTAGCTATTCCTCCTGATGCTCTCCCTCCCTCCACCCTTGCCAACCCTAACAGGCCCCAGTGTGTGTTGTTCCCTCCCATGCATCCACGTGTTCTCATCATTCAGTTCCCACTTATAAGTGAGAACATGCGGTGTTCAGTTTTCTGTTCCTGTGTTAGTTTGCTGAGGATAACAGCTTCCAGCTCCATCCATGTCCCTCCAAAGGACATGATCTCATTCTTTTTATGCCTGCATAGTATTCCATGGTGTATTTGTACCACATTTTCTTTATCCAGTCTATCAGTGATAGGCATTTAGGTTGCTTCCACGGACATCATTTCTTACCAAAGATATCCCACACATCAGCTGAGATCTCCCTGCCTCTTGAGATGTAGATGAGATCACCTAATCCCTGGTACTAATTTTCTAGGGCTGCCTAGAAACAAAACAAAATACCACAGACTTGTTGGCTTAACCAACAGAAATTTATTTCTCACAGTTCTGGAGACTGGAAGTCCAAGACCAAGGTGCCACCAGGGTTGGTTTCTCCTGAGGCCTCTCCCCTAGACTTGCAGACATCTGTCTTCTCGCTGTGTCCTCACGTGGACTTTTCTCTGTGCACGTGCATCCGGGTACCTCTTTTTCTTCTTATAAGGACACTAGGGTTACTGGAGTATAGCCCCACCACTATGACCCTGTTTAACCTTAAATATCTCTCTAATGGCTTTGTCTAAGGTAGTGGGAGTTAGAACTTCAACATATACATTTTGAAAGGACAGAATTCATCCCATAACACCCTTTATCCCACCTCCCACAGAACATAAAGCTCTCCCAACTTGAGGTGGGTTCTTAGTGGAGAAGTGGTGGGAGCAAGGAGAGAAGTGCCCCTCTCTGGCTCCAAACTCCAGCTTTCGTAAAATTAAGTCATTGTATTCATCTTGTCTCCATCCAGCATAGATTCTCTCTCTCCCCCACTTCCTGTAGACATAGAAATGAGAAAGAGATCTTGTGTTTTCCAGGGTGAAATCATTCTCAGGGGCCATTTGGGTGTGTATTTGATATTATTAAGAAGTCCAGGGACAGAAGGGATAGAAAAGGACTCTACGGACAGTTTCAAATTGAACATCAATCCTAAGCCTTGTTCTTGGGAGAACGACCTTATCACATTTGAATCCAAGTATCTAGTCTCAACCAGTTAGAGCCCAAGGGAAGGAAAGCTGGTTAATTGATAGTTCACATCATTAACCTCATAATAATGTGTGAATACTGTATCACAGGAAAGTAGAGAAAATCCACCTATGGGGATGTTTCACTGGCTACCTAGTCATGCGGTTCCAAGCCTAGTGCCATCCTGTAGGCTCTTCTCTCATGCTTTGCCTTCCTTTATTCCTCCTGACTCTTGCCCCCTTGAATTGCTCCCTGGAAATTCTAAATTCATCTCCCTCAGTTAGGCAGAGTCTTTCTGCTCTCCCCAGCTCCCAACAACAACCTCTGCTCCAGACTGCCTTTGAATAGCCAGACCAAACGCCTGGAAGGCTCAACAGAATGGAAGGCCTTCAATTTAACCAGCTCTACTTTCCTCAGAGTCCAGTTGCAATTTAAATAGCATTGTGTCTTCATTACTCAAACAAATCCTAATAATGTTGATATTAGTGAAGATGAATGTTTAACAGCTTGGGACTGAAATAATGAAGTTGCTAAATAAAGAATGAGGTCAGAGTTGCTAAAATGCTTGAAAAATGTCAGCTGGGATGGATAAAAGGGCATGCTGTTCATGAGTGGCTTAAGAATATAAAGTAGAAGAGTCTGGAAGAGAAAGTTAAGTGAATCAAGCTACAGTCCTAAGTATGAATGTAGTCACAATCAATGATACACTTTAGTCCTGAAGCCATTGCTTATCACCTGGGGTGGGTGGGGCAGAGGTGGAATCTGACCTTGGGGAGAGACAGACAGCGAGAAACTGACAAAGAAAAGACATTAGCAGGTAGCTGCCTCCCTGCCTTAGCCACTGAGGCCCAAAGGAAATGAATTTTGACTCATTCCATTCAGTGACTTATAAGCAGGAAAATAATTGCAGTAGAAAACCAAACCGTGGGGTTTAAAAAGAAAGAAGACATAGAAGAACCCTACAGAGGCTGCTGAAATGTGGGCTTTCATTCTTAGCCTCCATAATACCAGCTCCCATTTATTGATCGCCCCCAACTATGTGCCAGGTATTGTTTAAACTGGAAACAACCCAAAGTTTATTTAGCAGGAAAATGGATAAGCACACTGTGGTACACCCGTACATTGGAATATTACTCAGCAATAAATGGAACCAACTATTGATACACACAACTTAGATGGATCTCAAAGGCATTGTGCTGAACAAAAGAAGCCAGTCCCAAAAGGCTGAATGATTCCTTCTAGTGGACATTCTCAGAAAGACAAATTATAGTGATGGAGAAAAGAGAAGTAGTTACCAGAGATTAAGAGTTGGGGAGGGTGTAATGATAAAGGGGTAACTGAGGAATCTCTTTTGTATTTCCATGGTTGTGGTGGTTAAACAAATCTATGCATATGTTAAAACTCATAGAACTGTACACTCTCAAAAAGCCAATTTTACTCTATATTGTTTTTTAATAATTTTAATAAAAATTAAAAAGCAATAATGGAGAGAATGTGGAGAAATATGAACACTTTTACACTGTTGATGAGAGTGTAAATGAGTTCAACCATTGTGGAAGACAGTGTGGTGACTCCTCAAGGATCTAGAACCAGAGATACCCATTTGACCCCGCAATCCCATTGCTGGGTATATACCCAAATGATTATAAATCATTCTACTATAAAAACACATGCACATGTTTGTTTATTGCAGCACTATTCACAATAGCAAAGACTTGGAACCAACCCAAATGCCCATCAATGATAGAATGGATAAAGAAAATGTGGCACATTTACACCATGGAATACTATGCAGTCATGAAAAAGGATGAGTTCATGTCCTATGCAGGGACATGGATGAAGCTGGAAACTATCATTCTCAGCAAACTAACACAGCAACAGAAAACCAACCACCACATGTTCTCACTCACAAGTGGAAGTTGAACAATGAGAACACATGGACACAGGAAGGGGAACATCACACACCAGGGCCTGTCGGGGGGTGGGGGGCTTGAGGAGGGATAGCATTAGGAGAAATACCTAATGTAGATGATGGGTTCATGGGTGCAGCAAACCACCATGGCACGTGTATACCTATGTAACAAACCTGCACATTCTGCACATGTATCCCAGAACTTAAGGTATAATTTTTAAAAAACATTATTATAAAATAAAACTATTCATTTTAAACAATCCATCAACCTAAAAATTCGAAAATACACCTGCACTAAATGTGTGTATGATGTGATTCCTCCTTATGTTTCTCCAATTCCCAGGTTTCCTCAGAGATGCCCCAAGGGCTAGAGTAGCAGCGCAGGAGAGGCCCAGCGGACAGGGCTTTCCACTGCCATTCAACTAGAAAGCTCCACTCTAACCTGTTTTCTATATTTAGATCTAAGAAACATTTCATTTGAATAAATTAAAGCTTGAGCCATCGATATAACAAAACCTAGTAATAATTAGCATATATCAAGAGCTTACTATTGCCAAGCACTGGACAAATCTTTCTCAGATGCATTATCTCATTCATTCCTTCATTGAATTCTATGATTAAGAGATGAATTATCTTAAAGATGAGGAAAATGAGACTAAGAGAAATTATTTAACTTGCCACAATCACCTGGATAGTGAATGTCAATGTTACTGTAGAGGGTCTTGACTGCAAGTTGTCCAGGTTCTTGGCATTTTGAACAAAGAATTGGACAAAACACACCACAGTGCAAGGAAAGACTGAAACAAAGAAAGCAGAGATTTATTGAAAATGAAAGTGCATTCCACAGGGTGGAAGCGGGCCGAGTGGCAGCTCAAGGGCTCCAGTTAATGAATCTTCTGGGGTCCAAATACCCACTAGAGGTTTCCCACTGGCAACTTGGTGTACACCCCATGCAAATGAAGTGGTGGCCTGCAATCAGTCTGATTGGTGGCAGAAAGGTTTCTTTCTGCCACCAATCAGAGGCTGAAGTGAAGCTACAAAGGTTACACTCCCATGCAAATGTCTAATTGGTTACGGAAAGCAACCAATCAGAGGCTAAAGTGAAGTTACAAAGTTGCACTGCTACGCAAAGGAAGACTTGGCCTCCAACCAATTTGGCTGTGGAAAGCAACCAATCAGAGGTACTTTCAATTTTCCATCTGCCGCACAGAAAAGGGGGTGGTTTGCAAAGGGAGTAGCCTCATCCTTTTGTTACTGAAGTGTGTAAAGTTGGGGTTTTCCTTTCAATTTAGTTCTAGGAAATCAGCATGAATCGGTCTTATGTTTCTGCCTCCAAACCCTATTCTCCTGCCTCAGCGAAACAGAGATTGGCACTGTGGCAGTGCCTCTCAGGTCCTCCATGCTGGGAGGGTAACAGGCCCACAGCCCTGATGCACTCTGAAATCCACTGCTGCTTTCACATAAAGCCACATGTCCCAGGGGCTGCCCTGGGCCAATGACAGAGCAAGCAGGGGTGCTATTCTGGGGAGATGTGAGACTCTTCTCATGGATGAATTTGGCTCTAGATTCTCCATCAGCATGGCTCCTTAAACTATTCTGCAGTTCTTTCCTCATTCATTTCTTCTTTCTTTCCTTCCTGCCTGCTTTCCTGCCTACATGGCCTCCTTCCATCTTTCTCTCAGGGGCCAAACCTGCAGCATACTCTGATGCCTCTCCCAGCCTTCTCTGTCTCCCTTCCCATTTTCCCTCATCACGAAATTCATCTTTCCCGATGAATTCTTTCATGCCTAATTCATCTTGGTGTTTGCTTCTTGAAGGACCCAGACTAGCACGTCTTACTCCAGAAGTCAAGTTCTCATAAGCTTTGCAACAATGAAACAATCCAAGTCTTAGAGATAATAGTATTTAACACAGGGTTGTTGTAAAAATTAAGCTTCCTAAAGGCATAAGAATGATACAATGGACTTTGGAGACTTGGGGGGAAGAGTGGGAGGGGGGCGAGGGATAAAAGACAACAAATATGGTGCAGTTTATACTGCTCAGGTGACGGGTGCACCAGGTTCTCACAAATCTCCACTAAAGAACTTACTCATGTAACCAAATACCACCTGTACCCCAATAACTTATGGAAAAATAAAATTTAAAAAAAAATTAAGCTTCCCGACACAGATGAATCCCCACTGTGTGCCCTTCACCTGGCTTGTAGTATATACTCAACAGTTATTGGATGAATGAAATGAAATGAAGTTTGTATGACCATTAGCTAGGAGGGATTTCATGAAGGCTTGTTGTCTTCTGGCATTTAAAGAGAACACAGGAGGGAAGAGCAAGTGGATTCCCTCGGGGCATCTGGCAGTCCCTACCTGAGTGTCCATAGGACCACAGCACTACCAGCCTCTTCCTCCCTCCAAACCCAGCCAGACGCAGGCGGATCTGGCTGCCTCTTCTCACCCCCATCAGCTTTTTATACAAAGAAGAGTTTTCATGCTGTCATCCCAGCTGGCCCCATAGCTCGTGAAAGTCACTTCATGGGCTGAAAAAAAAAGTCTCTCTCTGAAAGAATCACTCTCATAAAGTGCTGTGAATTGGATGCTGACCTGGAGTTGACCAGAGGAATTTTTCAATACCCACTTTTATATATAAAATTTGTAACCTTTCTCTTTTCATTGAAACTAGGTAGTATTGACAGAGTAGAAATTTCAGGAAAGTATGTTTGGAACTTAATAGGAGTCAGCCCGTGGTAATCGCGGCTACCTGCAGTTCCATCAAGATTCCTAACCAAAAGGAGAAAATAAAATCAGAATCAATACTTCCATGGTCACGCAGTTTAAGAACTCTGCAGTGATTTGAGCAGAGCCTCCTTCTGGCACAGCCAGCTCTCATTCCTGCCACAGGCCTGTTTCTCCATCATTTGTCAGTTGGGAGACAAAGAAGGAAGAATTGAAGAAGGAATAAATGGAAGGGGATTCCAGCAGAGAGACAAGAAATCCATCAGCAGGGAAAGGAGACCAGAACTAAGAACCAACCAGAGAGGAAAACGGATGCCTTTGTGTAACAACAGAGCACCAACTCTTGCCTGTCAATAGTAGGCAAGGGTCCTTGTCTTCAGAACTTGCAGAAAAATCAGAAAATGTCAGATCTTGAAGGGTACAGGAGATTCTTATTTTGCAAATAAAACTAAGGCTTAGGCCCAACAACTTGCTCAAGATCTTGAAGAAACAGGTGAGGAAAGGGCTAAAATGTAGCCCCTGTCATTCAGAATCATTACACACAGGCCTATTCCTTCTCACGATGAAGAATCTCACTACTTGTAAGTTTCCCTCTTTCCTCCTTTTTTAGTTATCTAGAGGACTCTACTTTCAACTTTAAGTCTTCCAGGACCCAAGCACCTAAGAGTTTATCCAGTTTCACTTCCACTGTGAGGTGGGGTACGTGGGTTGGTGTATAAACATCACAGGACTCAGAGACTTTCATTGGCAATGCCTGACAGGCAGACCTGGACTCATGGTGCACAACAGGGGATGGAGGCAGGACAAGGTGTTAAGGGACCCTTCCCTATAGGACCGAAAAGCTGGGCCCAGGTCCAATCAGAGCTTTCACATCATACCCTGAGTCACCCTCTCCACTGCTCCCATTGTTCGTTCTTTCTTTCTTTCTTTTCTTTTCTTTCTTTCTTCTTTCTTTCTTTCCCTCCCTTCCTTCCTTCCTTCCTTTCTTTCTTTCTTTCTTTCTTTCTTTCTTTTTCTTTCTGTCTTTCTTTCTTTCTTGAGACAGGGTCTTGCTATGTTGCCCAGGCTGGAGTGCAATGGCACAATCATAACTTCTTGTAACCTCAAACTCCTGGGCTCATCCAATCCTCCCACCTCAGCTTCCCAAGTAGCTGGGTCCACCATGCCCAACTAATTATTTTTATTTTTGTAGAGACAGGATCTCATTGTGATGCCCTGGTCTCAAACTCCTGGGCTTAGGTGATCCTCCTGCCTCAGCCTCCCAAAGTGCTGGGGTTACAGGAATGAGATGCTGACCTGGCCCCCCATTGTACCCTCTTCCAATTAGCATGACTGAAAATCCTAAAGAACTGAGATCTGATTATTCACAGTCTTTGTGCAAAGGCAGGGGGCTTGATGAGTTGATCTTTTGCCAATCAAAAGAACTCAACTTTTCAGAGTGGCATCATTTTCTCCTACTCATGAGATCCTACTCCACAATTCTATCTCTGAAGTGTTTGGGGTATCTTGCAACCAGCACACCACTGGCAATTTGGAATAAATGGAAAACAGGGGAATAAGTGAACAGTTGACACAAAGGAAAACACTGTTCCATTTGGCTGCACATGTCCAGCAAATGAAAGCATACAATAGATTACCCATGAATTTCTAGTAACACAACGTTTTAAAAGGCTTCTTTGAAACCCAGATATCTCTCAAATAGCTGAGCTGAAGCCTGGTGTCTATACCACAGACTTTTAAATTTCCTTCCCCAGTTACTGGGCTATTCATACTTTCCACTTCTTCTTGACTCAATTATGATCATTTATATTCTCTCAGAAAATCATCCATTCCTTTGATATTTTCAAATCTGTTATCATGTAGTAGAATTTTATCCTTCCCTTAAATATCTATTGTTATATCCTCTTTCTAATTCCTCATGTTGTGTGCTTATGTTTTCTCTCAATTGATTTGATTTGAATTGCTTGATTTGAATTGCTAGCACCTGGTCTATTATATTAATTTCTTTTATTTTTTTAAGTTGTCATATAATCTTTATTTGCTTTACATTAAGCATATTTGTTTCTCTAATTACTGAATTAAATTTTTGTATGAAGTTTATGCCTTGTTTAAAAATAAAGGTATTTAAGGTCATGCATTTTCCCTGAGTCCAATTTTGGTCATATCCTATAATGCTGGATATCTAGCATCCTCAATTCCATTATTGCCTAACTAGACTCCAAGTGTACCTTTTTTTTTTCTAAGACAGAGTCTTGCTCTGTCATCCAGGCTGAAGTGCAGTGGCATGATCTCGGCTCACTACAAACTCCACCTCCCGGGTTCAAGCAATTCTCATGCCTCAGCCTTCCAAGTAGCTGGGATTACTGGTGTACACCACTATGCCCCACTAATTTTTGTATTTTTAGTAGAGACAGGGTTTCACCATGTTCGCCAGGCTGGTCTCGAACTCCTGGCCTCGAGCAATCCACCTGCCTCGGCCTCCCAAAGTCCAAGCGTACTTCTTAATTACTCCTTGACCTAAGAATTGCTTAGGTGAATGTTCTGCATTTGTTTTGTTTTTCATTTTCAAGTGGTAGCAGTTTTATTTCTACTTTTATTTATTAATAGCATTATAGTTAAAGAATGTGACCTGTGTAATTTTGATGAAGGGGAAAGAGAACAGTTTAAATTAACTGCAGAATTGTAGAGATCCAGCAGCCCGAGGGAGGAAGCTGAAGCTATATGACACTACTGCAGAGGTTTTACCTCTGTGTTTACAAATTTATTTGCCATGCTAGAGTGGCAGTCAAGAGTCAGCCGGGGAGTGCCCCCATGCGTCACCTGGCAGAAACATCTGTGCCAAGTACAGTCTAAGTAGGTACCACACAGGCATAGAACACTTAACAGGCTTCTTGCAAGATCCAGACATTTCTCTCTGACTGGCTGCTGCCCACTCTTGCCTCCAGCTGGCATCGCTCAGAATGGAAAGACGTCTGAATTCTGGCAAAATATCTCCTGCTCACCTCCCAGACACTCTGGTTTTAAGTGTAAAAGAAGTCATGAATCCAATCAGTACTTCTTTAGATCCATATTTAGCAGAAAGGCTATGGTTTCTGGGATATGTGTCTACAAACATTTCTCACGTCCTATGCAGATTTCTCCTTCCTTTATACCCTTGGCCATTTCCATGAGATTCTCCGATGATAGGAACTAGATCCCAGTGCTGAAGTCACTAACTTCCTTAGAAATTCCCACTGGCCTTTTTTCTTTTCTTTTCTTTTCTTTTCTTTTCTTTTTTTCCCTGCCACTCAGAACAATAGTCTATTGGCAAAGTCCTCATTAATGGGTAGGTTAATATTTCCTCTTCAGACGTGAACCTAAGGATAGAAAACTAAATGCATTGAAAGCAGCACCATTACAGAATGTGCTCTGCCTAAGATTGGTTTTAGCTGAGCTTCAGGGCCACATTCTACTCCTATCAGAACAGCAGATGTCCCTGAGTCACCAGAGCTCACCGTCAATCATGTCTTATGTCTGAAAATAAATCCAGCATTAGGCAGCTGACCACATATGTGCCTCTGAAACTATGGCAACAGAAAGTCCTTTTACCTCTGTGTCCCAATTAAAAGTGTTCTGTTGGCTGTAATTGGGGTGTTTGGTCTCCAAAACTAATAGATCAAAGCAATCACATAAGCCTCAAATGTCACCATCATACAAATTGATATTTCCCATGCAAGCAGCTAATGAGTGGTCACACCAAAGAGCATATGAAATTGAGGTTACAGAGAATAGCTGGATAAATCCATTTTTGGATCCTTTTCTCCATGTTCCCAACCCACCCAAGATTTGAAAACAGATTGAATATTGCCGAAGGGGGAGAAAGGACAATAGCAATTTCAAGTTGGATGTCCAGGAGGATAGAGGAGCTTTTAATAGAAATGGGGAGAAAATTCTTGGAGTAGGTTTTGTAGAAAGAATGATGCATGTTGAGAAATAAATGTATTCAAGTCTACTGTACTAGGGTAGCCAGGTGTCTGGCATTGAACCAGGGCACATAATATTTGAGTTTTCTGCCTGGTTTCTAAAAAAAATTGACTAGTAATATGAATGTCTTCTTTTGATCATTATACTTTCAGATTTGTTTTATTGTTGTTTCTGATTGATTCTTAATGAGCAATAGCATGAAACAACTCCACTTTTAGTTTTCTCTGTTAATATGAAATGATCAATAAACAAACACTTAAAAAGGTGCAACTGAAAGATCTTTTGTGTGATCCCTGTAATCTTTTGGTAATCAGAAAAATCCTCTGGTAATGTAAACAAGCTCACTCTCTAATAATCAGTTTACTAACACAAGTAATATTACTTAATAATGTAAAAGGCTATTGGGGGGATCAAAGGTATATATACACACTTTTTTTGCTCTATGAGAGGAATATGTTTGACAAACAATAGGAAGCTCAATTTATAGTAGCTTAATCAACTCAGAAAGTAGGCAGTTGCTGATATTAGTTCAGCAGCTCTGAGTACAAGTTTGTCTTCCAGTCACCATTAGACTAAGAGAATTGTGTGAGCTTTGGCTCAAGCTCAAGCCAAACCCTCGCAGTTCTCTTAACCTAATGGTGACTGGAAGATTATTCAACCTCTAATATGTCATCCAAATTCTAGGCAAAAAGAAGAGGGTTAAAGAGAAATGGCATATTAGCTGGTTCTTCCCTGCTGTAATGGAACCTTCTCAGCAATTCCACCCAGTAACGTCACCTACATCTCATTACACAGCGCTGTGTCACATGGTCATCCCATCTGGAAAAAAAAAACTGGTAAATGTAGTTTCTTAGTGGATGCATCATCATCTTTTAGCTGGAGTTTTGTTAATAATAAAGAAGAGAAAATAGATATTGGATAAGTTGTTACCATCTCCCCTCTCTATTCAACTCACCCAGAAGGACTGGCATTTTCCTGGCAGCCATCATGCAGCATTGAATCTAGGGTTTCAAGAGGCAAGTCATACATGCTCTATCATTAAAACAAAGGAGTTCCCATCAAAAGACCTGTGATCAGGTTCTGGCTCTGCCACTAGCTCTGTGACCTTGAACAACTAAGTCATTTACTTTCATTTCTAATCTGTAAAATGAGAGAACTTCAAGCAGTCACTGTAAAAGTCCTGAAATCCTATGCTTCGATTGTAGAGCCTTACCTGGTAGATATCAAAGTTTTCTTATGCTCCTCTCCTGGACCCTGTGCCCCACCTTTTGTTCCTGGTAGACAAGGAAACATTGCTATAGCAGTCTATCCAGAACCTAAGAGCACTATCGCTTCAGGAACCATGTTGCCTTGAAGAAATAAAAATAGTTTCTTCTATCCCCTATAAAGAGAATGTTGAAGGGCAATGGTGGTTCTAAGACAATGTACATGATCCACTTCAGCAAGGCTCCTGGGCTGTGTGTGACCAGCACACCTGTGTCCAAGGCAAGAGGTCATCTGTGGAAGTCAAAGATAAGAAGATCCATCAAAGGTGAGACATTCAGCAGATGTCTCCAGACAGTAGCAACACTTGCCACCACCACTGCACACAGACTGCCAGGAAAACAGCTGGAAGTGGGATGGGAAAAGGGGAGGAAGTAGGGAGGAGAGGGAGGTAAGAAAATCTTAGGGTAATACAGGTAACCTTGCTCAGATCTATAACACTGTGAGGTCTATAGTGTTTTCTGTGGCAAATTGACACCACCAAAAGAGAAAAATTCACTTTCTTCCCACTCCTTCCATCCAGAAACCTCATCCTTTCTTAGCTAAACCCACTTTCCCAGCTAGAAAAGGAGGGGTGCTCTATTGGTTACATGCAAGAGGGACCAATTACGCTTTGCATCGGGGAACCTGTCTTACTAGCTACACCATTGTAGGTGAGCCCTGTTCAAGCCAAATAAATTTTACCCTCTTCCTCTCTCTTTCAGCTCCACCTACCACCTTCTCACTGCATCAAATTTACTGGTGGATGGAGACTTCCATTAGCTGCCTCTGGTTAGCTGATAAATTAGGCTTTGGAATGCTTCTATGACTTTATATCACCCATTAAGCTCTTTAGATATTTAATAATAGAAAACCCTGACCTCTGTTGGAAATAATCCACAAAGGAGTACAGCAAATAGAAGAATAGAAAGTGCCCCTTTCCCATGTAAATTGCACAGGCTAGAACAAGATTACCAAAGAGTCTGAGGGACCTTCGACAGGTAGACAGGTGCAGTAAACCACCATGGCACACGTATACTTACGTAACAAACCTGCAAGTTCTGCACTTGTATCCTGAAACTTCAAGTAAAATTTAAAAAAAGAAAGAAGTGAGCTATCAAGCTATGGCAGACATGGAGGAAGCTTAAATATTTCTAAGTGAAAGAAGCCAATCAGAAAATTTTTGATTCCAAAAATATGACATTTGAAAATGGCAAAACTATGAAGACAGTAAAAAGATCAATGGTTGCCAGGAGTTAAAGGAGGAGAAGGATGAATAAACAGAACACAGAGGATTTTTAGGGCAATAAGACTAATCTGTAGGATACCCTAATGTATACACGTCATTATGTATTTGTCAAAACCCACATAATGTACAACATCAAAAGTGAATCCTAATGTAAACTGTAGATTTTAAGTGATAATGATGTGTCCATGTAGGTTCATCAATTGTAACAAATGTACCACTCTGGTGCCACAAGTCCATAGTGCGAGAGGTTGTGCATGTGTAGGGATGGAGGGATATGCGAACTCTGTATATTTCCCTCAATTTTCCTGTGAACTCAAAACTGCTCTAAAAAATAAAGTCTATTATTTTTAAAAAATTTATTTGCTGACCTAAAAATGAACATAGATGCTTCTAAACCCTCTTCACCTCCCAAGAAACTAACACCTCAATGTTTCCCAAAGAGAGATTGCTAGAAATTTAGGAGCATCTACTGATTGCAAGCGTTTCTGTTCAGTCCTGTTCTCACCACTGTGGCCAATTCGCTCTTTACTCTGCCCACTGAGCTTTAATTTCAACGACAGCATTTTTCATTTCAAGGTCCCTTTGGCTCTTCTGCTTCATTTTTTCCCGATATTATCACCTTCTTCTATTATAACCTTGATGATTTTGTTAGTATACTCATTTCATGGTCTCCACTAATAGCTCTGTTACTGGAAGCTCTTGGGGCTCCAATCCTGCTGTCTCTTTTGCCCAGTGGCTCTTAGATATGGCAGATGGTTTCCTTGTGCATTTTGTAATTTTTGTTTTTGAGTTCAATTCTAGTAGAAGTCTATCTGTGCAAATACCAAGCAGCCTGAGTTAAGGGTCTATCCAGCTCTCCAGCGTAGTTTTGTATTTGCTTCTGTGGCCATTCCAAGGATATTACTTGCCTATAACCAGTGCCATATTCATTTTTCAGCTTAATGGCTCCCAAGATCATGCAAGTAGAATAAATTAGAATCTCAAACTTGTGCAAAAAAGTATGTTGTGAATGAATATTGTTATGCATTCTCAAGGGGAAATTTATTCCCCACTCGGAACTCAAGAGAAGACAGATAAATCTCACTATAGTATATCTGCCAGTGAGTGGGCTTTTTTCTATCTATCCATTTCTCCAAAGGTGTAGATTTTCAACGCCCCAGATTTTTTCAGTGATCGCCATTCCAATTTCCTGCCACTCAAGGGCTCAAGACCTCATCTCCCATATCCATTTGAGCTTTAAAATCCAGAAGCCTTATACATTGTTGGTGGGAAAGTAAATTAGTACAACCTCTATGAAAAACTGTACGGAGATTTCTTGAAGAACTAAAAATAGAATTACCATTTGACCCAGCAATCTCAGTACTGGGCATCTACCCAAAGGAAAAGAAATTATATTAAAAAGATACCACTCTTTTTCAGGCTAGAACCATGGAGGGTGTAGAAGAGAAGAAGAAGAAGGTTCCTGCTGTGCCAGAAACCCTTAAGAAAAAGAGAAGGAATTTCGCAGAGCCGAAGATCAAGTACCTGAGAAAGAAGTTTGCCCAAAATATGCTTCAAAAGGCAAGGAGGAAGCTTGTCTATGAAAAAGCAAAGCACTATCACAAGGAATATAGGCAATTGTACAGAACTGAAATTCAAATGCCAAGGATGGCAAGAAAAGCTGGCAACTTCTATGTACCTGCAGAACCCAAATTGGCATTTGTCATCAGGATCAGAGGTGTCAATGGTGTGAGCCCAAAGGTCCGAAAGGTGTTGCAGCTTCTTCGCCTTCGTCAAATCTTCAATGGAACCTTTGTGAAGCTCAACAAGGCTTCAGTTAACATGCTGAGGATTGTAGATCCATACATTGCATGGGGGTGCCCAAATCTGAAGTCAGTAAATGAACTAGTTTACAAGCGTGGTTATAGCAAAATCAGTAAGAAGTGAGTTGCTTCGACAGATAATACTTTGATTGCTCGATCTCTTGATAAATATAGCATCATCTGCATGGAGGATCTTATTCATGAGATCTATACTGTTGGAAAATGCTTCAAAGAAGCAAATAACTTCCTGTGGCCCTTCAAATTATCTTCTCCATGAGGCAGAATGAAGAAAAAAACCACCCATTTTGTAGAAGTGGAGATGCTGGCAACAGGGAGGACCAGATCAACAGGCTTACTAGAAGACTGAACTAAGGTGTCTACCATGATTATTTTTCTAAGCTGATTGGTTAATAAACAGTACCTGCTCTCAAAATGGAAAAAAAAAAAAAGATACCTGCACTCATGTTTATCACAGCACTATTCACAATAGCAACATCATGGAATCAACCTAAGTGTCCATCAGCAGATGATCACATAAAGAAAATATGGGATACACACACCATGTAATACTATGCAGCCATAAAAAAGAATTAAATAATGTTCTTTGCAGCATCATAGATAGAGTTGGAGGCCATTATCTTAAATGAAATAACTCAGAAACAGAAAATCAAATACTGCATGTTTTGACTTATAAGTAAGAGCTAAACTCACAGACATAAAGATGGAAATAATAGACACTGAGGACTCCAAAAGGGGGAGGGATGGGATGAGGCAAGGGTTTTAAAAATTACCTATCGGGCTGGGCACAGAGGCTCACATCTGTAATCCTAGCATTTTGGGAAGCCAAGGCAGGAAGATTGAGCCTTCTTGAGCTCAACTCCTGCTTTAGCCCAAGAGTTTGAGACCAGCCTGGGAAACATGGTGAAACCACATCTCTACAAAATATACAAAAATTAGCTGGGCTTGGTGGTGCATGCCTGTAGTACCAGCTACACAGGAGGCTGAGGTAGGAGGATCACTTGAGCACAGGAGGTCAAGGCTGCAGTCAGCCATGATCACACTACTGTACTCCAGCCTGGGCAACAGAGTGAGACCCTGTCTCGAAAAAATACAGACAAAAATTTTTAAATGGCCTGTTGGGTACAATGTTCACTATTTGGGTAATGGGTACACTAGAGCCTAAACCTCACAATTATGCAAAATATCCATGTAACAAACCTGCACATATACCCCTTGAATCTAAAACTATTTTTAAAATAAAATAAAACAATACCCAGCAAAAAAAAAAAAAAAAAAATCCAAGTCCATTATTTACCAGCAACAATAAACTCTGGCCCCTCTGAGACTGCATGACTATCAGCCCTAGTCTTCAGCTCCCTCTGGTTCTAGGCATTTGAAAAGATGTTTGTTCAGGTTAAATTTTGTTATCACTTATGACAATTTCTAATGTTTATGAATAAACATTGGGAAACTAATCCTTTCTGAAAACTACTAGTGAGCCTCTGTTGGTATAAAACAACTAAACATCTTATATCATAGTTGCTCAGTGTGTTATAATGTACATTTGAATTTACCTATAATGTGTGACTATTGAACAGTCTTTTTTCCATATCAATATGAATGAGAATAGATGTAAAAATCAAGAATAAAATCTATTGGTGAAAAAATAAAAGGAAGTTCATTACATTCTATTGAACATTTCTAGGTATTTTCTAGTAAGAAGGTTTTCAGACTACTTAGACTTCTATCTTACTGGAAATGGAACCAGCAGTTACATTAGATGCATCACTCCATTTAATCCTCATCCCAACCATGCAAGATAGATAATCATACTCCCATTTCACAAATGAGGAAATTGAGACTCATAGAAGTTACATAATTTTATCAAGGTCACACAACTAATGCTGTCTGATCTCAAACACCACATAATTCTCCTTATCTCATATTATCTCTTTGGAGAGCCAGCCTATTTCCTCTACTGTGTCAGAAAGAAGGGAGTCCAGAGCTTGTGAACAGTTTAAGCCAGAGTCCTTTGAATGTTCTCCTTGAAAAACAGTCTTAAGAAAAAATTCCTGGCAAGTTTCCATTATTAATTATAAGGGTGAGTGGTAAGCCAAAGAATTATGAAGCCTAGATGTGGCTTGACATCACCTTTGGGGAAACCATCAAGAATTCCTGAATAGGCTCGTGCCTGAGCATACAGAGAGAGAGAGGCAGACCTTCCCTCCCCAGGCAGACAGCCTCATTTTATTCAAGGGTGGGTCAGCAGAAGGTTTGGAGGATTGGCTCTGCCTGAAATCTGTAGGAGAAGGTGGATACAGGAGAGGTTAATGTCCATGCTGGGGAATCATGAAGCAGATAAAAACCTGGATCATTGGGTTAGAAGCTGGCCCAAGGCCAGACACAAAATATAGCCATAATTGGAGCCTTCCCAAGTAGAAAAAGGTTATTAGTGGAATCACATTAATCACAATGATTAATGCTGAAACTCAAGGCTTTTATTATGTAAAAGGTTCAAAAGAGTATATTGGCAGAGAGGGAAAGGGTTCCAATTTTGCAGAAAATAGTGAACCAAAGAGGTACAGTAAATATTCAGGATGTGATTTGAAAATCAGAAACTTGGACGGATCACACAAATCACACTTAAAAGCTGCTTATGCAAAGAAATTTGCCAGAAAGCAAATGTGCCTACAGATGGCCCATCAGAAGGCAGTTGGGTACTCCCTGCTTGCTGCAAGGGCAGCCAGGCCAAGGGACAGGACAGGCCAGGAGGGGCCCACGGTGTGGGGTGGAATGAGAACACAAGCCAAGAACAAAGATCTCACTGTCCACAATCCTCCCAGAGTCCTCAACCTGCCAAGGGCAATGCCCCAGCGAGGTCATCTTGGAGGTCCAGGGCCTTTAAAATCTCCTACCCTGGACGAGTTGGGGCAGAGGAACAGTGCTAACCAGGTGTGACTTGTGAGTCAAAAAAGAAATTACAATTACAAAAAAAAAAAAAAACAAGATTTAAAACCAGTGCTGAATCATAAAAGTACACAAACCAAAGCCTCACCCATGAATCCAAACCAAGCTAGATGAAAGGTTGGTTAACGATGAGGGAGACTCAGAAGAATGAGGCCATTTAAAAACGAAGAAGAAAGTTTATGCTGGAGAAAATCTGTAAACTGGAATTAGGTACTCAGGAGGCTCTTGTGGTCTGACCATTACCAATGGCAGGGACCCAACTCACAGGCAGGAAAGGGACCCAACTCACAGGCAGGAAAGGACCACAAGTGTCCTTCCATATTCCTGGGCTTCTCAAACTGAGAGCAGACCATTAAATAATTATTCCCTGCCTTACATTTTATAGAAAAAAAAATTCTGGAAGAAGAGAGGCAAATTATGTGCCTTTTAAAATTAATTTTTTACATGCCTGTTTCCAAAAGGATCTAGGGTATGTCACACTATTAAAGCATATACACATGGCAGTTAAATAAAGATGCTTGGCAAAGACTGGCTCACTCTTCACCAAACCCATTTTCTCTTCCAGCCAATAACATATGAACAGAAATATTAGTGCCACTTTCAGGGCTGGCCCATAGACACCTCCTAGGCATGACCACCCATAGTCTTTCTTCATTTTCTGGCTAAATTCAGGAGGATCTGAGTGGAATGACTCTCTGGGTCCCTGAATCTTTGCCTGTGGGACAACTGCCTGATGATCAGGAAAACACATTTGCACTTCACATGGGAAAACAATTCCTACTGTGAGAAGCCACTACGACTTGGGGGATTATTGTTATAACAGCTGACATTCTATTTAATACAGAAGTTGGTAACTTGAAGAGGAATACTGACATAATAAAAACCAAACACAGTATTGGCTTAGCACTCAGGTGGTAGGCAGAAAGGAAACTGTTCTCATAGTGGAAAGATGGAGACCTACCATATTTCATGGCAAAACATTATACTTGTCACCTGGCATAACTTGGAAGCCAGAGCATGTGCCAACTGAGCCTGTAGCTCTAGAAAAGAAGTTGAAGAAAAGCTCAAATTTTTTTTCTGCTCTTAATAAGAAGGAAGAGGGAGGGAGAGAGAGAAACAGATATTGAGTTGGGGGCTTCTAAGGATTGTAAAATCCTATTTTAAGGCTGCAAACAGTAATAGATTAGACTGAAGGAAGCATTAAAGAAAAAGGACTCCCAGATAAGAGTGTATTTCCAGCCAAGGCCTCTCATTATGATTCCCTACCCTCTATGGCCTTTCTGTTCCAACATGAGGCCTCCTCAGCTCCTTGCCTCTCTCTAGCTCGTGCACAGCCCTCACTGAGGCTCTAGGGAGCTTCTCACTCCCTGGACGTTGTTCATGGACCCTGAGGAACTGGAGAACTCTCTCGGGCCCAGTTTCTTGGAAACTTCCCTCAGCCATGTTTAATCTACATCCGGCCTCAACCACTGTAATATCAGACACCATAGTGAAACTGGAGCATCTCCAAAGGCCTTGCAATTTTCTTAGCCTGTGGCTTAAGAAATATGAAGTTCCCTGCCACTGGGTTTTCCCCTACCAACCTCCCTGGGTGCTTCCACCACCCCTTGATTCTCCTTTCTACTCCCAGTTCTTTCTCCCCATACCAGACAGGATTCCTTCCTCCTATTCCTATATGAAAGGAAATCACCTCTAAGGAAGATCTTTCAAAAATATTGACCCTCTTATGCCTAGGCACACCTAGGCTATAAGATCCTTAATAGCAAGGATGCCTTGCCTTCAGGACTCATCCAGTTCTGACATGCAGTAGGCACCAATGTATTTTTGGTGAAATAAATTGAACTGCAGTAAATTAAGGGACAGAGAAAAGGGCATGCAAGCAAAAAGTGGAAGAGAAGCTCCAAGGTCTCAAGATAAAGATGTGGGGAAGCAGGGAGCAGGGAGCAGTGGGAACGGTGGTGGAGTTGCAGCTTGTATCTCTTGCCTGGTATAAACTTCCCAAGAGGACTTCTGAATTCAATTTGTTGCAGTCCCTGTTTTCCTGCAAACCCCAAGGAAGGAGTACAGGCATGACTGCATTCACTCAGAGGTCCGGACTTAAAGCCTAAGCTGCATTCATTATAATTCAAACACATCTGGGCATGAGTGGAAGGCTGGTGGGGCAGGCCTTCCAAGGACCAGTTTGCATGAGGCACTAAGGAGACCCCTGGGAAATAATCCATCCCAGGGGAAGAAACAGTTGAAGGGGAAAGTTTGAACCAAACAGAATAGAGGGTCAGGAAAGGAGGGGCAACTTTGAGTATAGCATAATGTCCATCTTTCAGCTCACTGTCTAGTCTAGTCCCTGTGGATGTGTGCCAGAATCCGAGATAAAGGTCACTGCATTAAAAATAATTTTTTAAAGACAGAGCTTTATTTTTTTGAAAAAAATTATATATTTTTCAGTTTGTACTGTAGAAATTGAAAGAAAGTTTGAGATCTATGCAGAGTGATCATATGTCCGAGTTCTCCCAGGACACTCCCAGTTTGCACCTGTTGTCTCAGCAGGTAACCCTGTTCCCTCTTCCAGCTTACTTCTGAAGTGTTCTAGAAGTTGTATGGTCACCTTGGTTCTGAGGGGCATTTTGGGGATAAATCTAGGTAAGTCACACGCTCTTTTTCTAACATATAATGTCCTTGTGTTCGTAAAAGGAGCATCCTACTACAAAACAAAGAGAACAAGAAAAAGGAACACAAATTCCATTTTCGTATGAGACTATGTGACATCTGTAACCCAGAAGCATATGAGATGAATCCAGAAAGCAAATAGAGGAATAGTAAATGGCTCAGCAGGGCAGACTGAACTAACACTGAAGTGTCTTTAGAGGGACTTAACAGAGAGAAGAGGGCTACTGTACCCTGAAGAATCCAAGAAAAACTAAGGAACTGGAGTCACCAGGTACCTAGAAGGCAAGAGTAGAACCATCACTGTATGCTATAAAGAAATTATCCCCTCAACATCCCATTCAGGAGATGTGATACAGATTTTCTACATGAGTTGAACCAGACTTGCCTCATCTCAGGGACACCAGGCCCAGAGGAGGGCGTGCGAATCAAACTCAAACCAGGGAGAATTAACTGAATACTCTATCCTGAAATGTGAGACTCCAATCATTTTCCCAGTTCCAGCTTCAGAACATTATCATTTAGCCTTCCATTCTCCAAGAAGATTTTAAAAAATAAAACACCCTGAGGGTGGAGGGTTGAAGGGAAAACCTATAAATAATGACATTTGGGGCAATCTGGCTGGCCAACAAATTTTCCTACTTGAAACTCTGTAAGTAAACAAAACCAGCCCAAGTCTAATCAGTTTTTTAGTGCCTCATTCTTAAATATGAATGGGCACCAGGCTTTGGGGGCAGCTGTTAACTTGAAAGACGAAGGCTAAAACAAACAGGATAAAAAGAACAGGGGGTAAAAACAAAGACAGGATAAGAAGCAAGAGAAAATGTTAAGAAAATTATAATTAATGATAACCAATGACTTTAGAGGATGAAGAAAGATAGGCTACTATCTTCCTAAAGAAAAGTCAGAGAATATGAATAAGCTCTTAGAAATTTAAATATTATATTCACATTTTTTTAATTATTGAACAAAAAGATAGAGGTGGACATTAGGAGACGAAAACTGAGGGAAACGGAGGCTCAATCCAAGTGGACAATATCTGCCTCATAGGAATTCCAAAAACAGAGAAAAAAAATGGGGCTCGGCAGAGTGGGTGGCACATGGCTGAAATCCCAGCACTTTGGGAGGGTCATATAGGAGGATAACTTGAGCCCAAAAGTTTGAGACCAGCTTGGGCAACATAGTAAGATCCCATTCTACCAAAAAAAAATTAAATTAGCTGGGTGTGGTGGCACATGCCTGTAGTCCTAGCTATTCAGGAAGCTGAGGCAGGAGGCTTGTTTGAGCCCAAGAGTGCAAGGTTACAGTGAGCTATAATTGCACCGCCGCACTCCAGTCTGGGCAACAGAGTGAGATCCTGTCTCTTAAAAGAAGAAAAGAATAGAAAATTATCAAAGAAATACCACAAGAAAATTTTCCATTTGAAAAACTATTCACATTGAAAGAGTACACCAAGTATATAACATACTGAATGAATAAAAGCACATCATTTGTGAAATTTCAGAACATTATGGATAAAAAGATTTCAAAAGATCTTAAAAGTTTCCAGAAAAAAAACAAGTCACAAAAAAAATGAAGAATCAGAATAGCATCAGATTTTTAAAAAGCAATATTAGAAGCTAGAAGAAGGTAGAATAACACCTTACACACTCTGAGAAAAATAGTTTCCAACATAAAATTCTATACCCATTTAAACAATCAATCAATTTTTAAAGTAGAACAAAAAGGATAGAATCTTATAAAATATATCTGTCATACTTCCATTTCTCAGAAAACTACAGGAAATGGGCTCCACAAAAATGATGGAGTTAAACAAGAAAAAAAAAAAAGAGTACATCGCATCCAGGAAATAGATTGCATCCAGGAAATAGGAGATTCAAGATAGGAGAAAGGCAGAAGGAATACCTAGCATGACATCAGGGAAGCCATTCAGGGCACAACTCTTTGTGACTGAAGCAAGGGATGAAAAGCTCTAGAAGAAGTTAGCCTCTAACAAAGGTTAAAATGTTAAATGATTTTAACATTGTCTGGCAGGTACATAAGAAATTATCCCTATAAACTTTATAAAATTCATCCGGGAAGGGTAGGAAGAGACACTAAAATAAACCAGGCTTGCAGCACATTCAGCATTAATCATTAGGTCAGCTTGCTCTTTGATCTGCTTTCTCATAGTCTTTTTGGTGCCTATTGCTTCAGAATCACTGCTATAGCTTCAGAACCTGTTACAAGATTATAGTTCCAATGACAGAAAACCAAACACTACATGTTCTCACTCATAAGTGGGAGTTGAACAATGAGAACACATGGACACAGGAAAGGGAACATCACACACCGGGGCCTGTCAGGGAGTAGGGGGTTAGGGGAGGGATACCATTAGGAGAAATACCTAATGTAGATGACGGGTTGATGGGTGCAGCAAACCACCATGGAACGTGTATACCTATGTAACAAACCTGCATGTTCTGCACATGTATCTCAGAACTTAAAGTATAATAATTTAAAAAAAGATTATAGTTCCCATGAACTACTCTATAGATAACAACTTAAACATTATTAAATGATAACTTTTCCTCTTGAGATATTCTTTCATGTCCTGTGTACCAGTGAAATTACTGACATCAGCTGGTCTGAAGGACCCCATGAGAAGCAGACTCACCCAAAAAAGTGTAGTTTCCACATCCTGATGATTTCATTCCCTTTACCCCCAACAAATCAATGACACTGATTTTCCAACTCCTCACCTTCCATAATCCCCTTAAAAACCCCAGCCCAGAATTCCTTGGACAAATGGATTTGAGGGTCTCCTCCCATCTCCTCACTTGACACTCTGAAATCAGTAAACTCTCTGCTTCAAACCCTGCTGTCTCAGCGTATTGGTCTGTTACTGTATAGCATGCATATAAAGGTGTTGGTCCTGTAACACATGTAGAAAATTGAATTGAGTGGAATTTTATAGAACTGTGGCAAGGTGTGGAAAGATTTAGCCCAAGATTCCAGAAAATAAAAGAAGTAAAAATAAATGAGACACTTATCAATTTTTGGAAAAATAAGTTGTTCAAGAAGGAAGTAAAATAATATACTCTTAACTCAGCCAGAATAAGTAAGATCAAACCATATGCTAAGAACAGTAAATACGGACTTTACTATGGTTATGTAGTCTTCTAATTATATTGGGAGGGTGGGAGATATCAAGTGGTAATAGAGATTTAAAAGTCTCATCTCCCCATTATAAACACTGTCTAGAAGTGATTAATCAAGAGAGAGCAGCATGTCTGTATTAGTTAGAAATATCAAGGTAAATATCAGAAGAAAAAAATTAAAAGCTAAAAGTGACTACTTCTGGAAAGATGGAGGAAGGCTGTTAAGCGGGGGAAAGCTGGGTATTTTTTAAATAAGTATTTTAGCACTACTTGACTTTTTAAAATTACGGGCATGTACTTCTTCAACAAAAATGAAAATACTCTTCTAAAGAGTAGGACTTCTTTGTAGGCTCTTTTTCCTCCATCTAGTAATTTTTTAAATTACAATAATAAATCTATGTAAGAAGATGGGAGCCTAAGGCGTTAATGAGGGGTGAAAGGCATTATCTCCATTTCAAAGCCATTGTTGAAGCACAGAACAGGCCCAACAGCCTGAACAGTGAGTACCAAGGAGGTTTTTCATAATTTCTGATATCCCGAACTGTGTGAATAGCCTTCCTGAGTTTAGGAAACTTTCCACTAGAGTACTACTGCCTCCTCAAGTCAGATTCTTGCTTCCCCAGTCTTCTTTGCAGCCAGGGTATGGAGCACAGGCTTCAGTATGAAGAAAAGTGACGTGAAGAAGGAGGCACCATATGGGAGCCCTTCTGGCAGAATGGGAAAGCATGGCAGGGTTACAGCTGGCCCTCAAAGGCAGCAATGGCAAAGGTCTTAGCAGTCAGCGTGCCAGGCCCAGCATTGGCACCACGAGCCACACTGCCCCTACACAGCAGGAAAAGTGAGCAGTCATTCCATGTAGTTGGGCTTTGTTTCTAGCTGTGTTGCTCAAAGCCTGATTCTCTGATCTCTTCTATGATTCTTTAAACATCCTGGTGTCCTTTAACAAATTCCTTTTCTGCTTAAATTAACTAGGGTAGGTTTCATTACTTTCAACTATGAACCATGGCTGATACAGTGAGCCAGACCAGCATAACCTGGAATGGAGATTTATGGGAGGACAAGAGAACACTGAAATGTCAAGATCCAGAGAAAACTCCCTTGTAGCAACCAGAGCAGGCAAAAAGGAAAACAGCAGAAGAACATGATAGCTCGGAGGGCTGGGTAAGTGAACACTTGAAGATGTCGTAGTCTTCCTGAACTCGTTGCAATACGTTTTAGGATGGGCTGGAATTCTGACAAAGCACATCAGGACAGAACCAGAGAAGTATAGTTTCATTATTGCTAAATGATGAGCTTAGTTGTATCCCCCAAACTGATGTGTCTAGGAAGAAAAGTCCAGAGTAGTCAAAGGCCTGAACGGAAATCCATGTGTTACATTCAGCTTCTCCTGGGTATTGCACTCCTCTGCTCAAACCCTCGAATGGATTGCCCATATTATTCAATGAGTCCCTCCCCAACATGAAGTTTCTGACCTTACATCCTACCCGCTTCACTCCTTATGCCCCAGCCACTGTTTTTACTGTTCCCCAAATCCAGACATGCTCCTACCTCAGGGCCTTGGCACTGGCAGGGCCCTCTCTCCAGAACACCTGTCCCCAGATAGCCACATGGCTCACCAATCCCTTTTTCCAAAGACTTAAATGTGGCTTGCTCTGACCACCCTACTTTATATCTCACCCTTCCCAAGCATTCCCCAAACCTCTGCTTATTTTTTTGTTGTAACCCTCAGTGTCATCTAGCTCACTATACAATTTACTAATTTATTCAGTTATTAACTGTCTCCCTTGACTAGATTGACGGTGTTGGATCTCAAGTGAAGCTATTTGTTCCTTTTTAGTTTCTGTATCAACTGATCTTCAAAGGAAGCAAAGTATTTTTAGCAGCTCCATGTTCCAAAACATAGCTGAATTAAAAGCAGTCGAATTCTACTGGCCTGAGGACAGCATGGCTTGCCTTTCACCTGAAATGAAGTCTAAAGGGTAATCAGCGTGGCAGGCCAACTCAGTCTCTAATTGACGATCTTCCACAGCCTGTTAGCCACCAACTCAGAAAACACCAATCTCTGCTCTCAGGAGCCTTCCAAAGCCCCCTAACAGCCAAGAAGATCAGATTCCATTATGGTCTTCAAATCTGAAATCGCTGATGTGAAAATGAAAACTCTAGAATACATACACACGTGCACACACACACATACACACACAAGCACACACACACTCTCTATACAATAGGTAGTAGATTCTCTTACTCCCAGTTTAAGAAGCTGACATTGTACCAAGACTTACTTACAACTAATATCTAAGTATGTGAATGAAATGAGAATGGATGTCCCTCCTTGGTGCAGAATTCCACTCACGCTAATGTTTCCAGCAGTGTCCACATTTGGAAATGAGAGTGAGGTGTGTGCTGCCAGGGGTCTGGCCAGTGCTCCTGAGAATTCAGGCGAGCAGCCGCTGCATTGCTTCCCTCAACCGTGTGCTCCTGCATGGTCCTGGCCCCACCCAGGGGAGTGTCGATGTAACTGGAAACCACAAACATCTGGAGGGCCACTTAGGGTCTCTAAGCTCCCTCCCAGATGAGTGGGGGCTCCACCCAGGCTGGATTTCAGGAGCATGCCAAGTGGGTGTGATGGTAACGCAGATCCACACGGTGAAATGGAGAGCAAAAGGAAATGGAAAACTGTGCCATCTTAGTCCATTCAGACTGCTATAACAAAACGCCACAGACCGGGTGGCTTATAAACCACAGAAATGTATTCCTCACAGTTCTGGAGGCTGAAAGGTCCAAGGTCAAGCAAATTCAGTGTCTGGTGAGGGCCTGCTTACTAGTTCATGGACAGCTGTCTTCCTGCTGTGTCCTCACATGGAAGAAGGGGCAAGGGACTTCTTTGGGCCTTTTTTTTTTTTTTTTTTTTTTTTTTTTTTGAGACAGAGTCTCACTCTGTTGCCGAGGCTGGAGTGCAATGGTTCAATCTCGGCTCACTGCAGCCTCTACCTCTTCGTCTTGATTCAAGCGATTGTCCCGCCTCAGCTTCCCAAGTAGCTGGGATTATAGGTGTGTGCCTCCACGCCTGGCTACTTTTTGTATTTTTAGTAGAGATGGAGTTTCACTTGTTGGCCAGGCTGGTCTCAAACTCCTGACTTCAGGTGATCCAACCCGCCTCGGTCTCCCAAAGTCCTGGGATTACAGGCGTGAGCCACCACGCCCAGCCATCTGGGCCCTCTTTTATAAGGGCACTAATCCCATTCATGAGGACTCCACCCTCATGACCTAATTCCATCCTCATGTCCTAATTCACCTCCTAATTCCATCACACTGGGGGCTAGTAACGTATGAATTTGGTGGGAGACACAAACATTCAGAGCCTAGCATGTGCAAAGACAAAGAGCATTCAGAAGCAAGGAACCTTCTGAATCATCAGGTCTAAGAAAGCAGGCAGAGAAGACAGAACAAAATCGAGTCTAGAGGTTCTACACAAATGCAGGACAGATGCAGCAGATAGGTGCAGAAAGCAGTGCCCAGAGTGGTTCCCTGGGTACCAGGGCACAGAGGAGGAAAATGTTTACAGAGCACGAGGTTTCATTCTTGAAGAGCGAGGGGGCAATTGAGGATCATGAGCCATATCAGACTGTGGGGGAAAGAGTCACTGAGGAGGCAGCTGGCATCACTGTCATCAGGGTTGATGGAGAGCCTAATCCCATGTGGAACACAACCAGGAGGACGGAAAGCAGCAGCCTAGGATTCCAGACAAGAGAAGGGCATTGAGTAAACATGTGCTAGACCCTACAAGCAACATTGGCCACTGCAAAGATGTTCAAAAATTCATTTTTCATAAGCCAAAACTTTTTTTTAGAGACAGAGTCTCACTCTGTCATCCAGGCTGAAGTGCAGTGACATCATCATAGCTCACTCTAACCTCAGCCTCCTGGGCTCAAGCGATCCTCTGACCTCAACCTCCCGAGTAGCTGGGACTACAGGCATGTGCCACCTTGCCCAGCTAATTTTTTTTTTTAATTTTTGTAGAGACAGAGGTCTCACCATGTTTCCCAGGCTGGTCTCAAACTCCTCGGTTCAAGCAATCCTCCTATTTTTGCCTCCCAAAGCGCTGGGGATACAGGTGTGAGCCACCGCACCTGGCCCCAAACTTATTTAAGCACATTGAGTGATGATTTTTAAAAGAACCTGTTGTGATATAAATAATCTCTGAGCCATGGTGTAACTTTAGATCCCCAGATATTTTAATTTCTTGAAGCAAGTCAAACAAGTACACAAATAGAACTTATTCTCAGTATTTCTACCCTACATGCCGCTGGGAGGGTGTATGTAATAGGTAGGCCTCCCAGACAGCAAAGGAAAAACAAAACCTCCCTGAAACCAAATTCTGCAAAAAGAGGAGGATCCTCTTACTTGCCCCTGATATGGATCAGAATATTGGCCATAACAATTATTTCGGATTCATCCAGTTTGGTTATCCGCATAGAATACCTAAAGACATTCTTTTTTAAATATGTTATTTTTAACTGACAAATAATAATTGTATATATCTATGGGGAACAATGCAATGTTTTGATATATACATATATATACATTGTGGAAAGATTAAATCAAGCTAATTAACATATCTGCCACTTCACATTTTTTTGGTCTGGTGCAAACATTTGAAATCTACTTTTTAAGCAATTTTAAAATGTAATTTTTTTTAATTTTACTTTAAGTTCTGAAAATACATTATTGCTAACTATAGTCCCCATGTTGTACAATAGAACTTATTCCTCCTAACCGAAACTTTGTACCTTTGACCAACATTCTGTAACTTGAAACTTTATGAAGGCAACAAAATAATTCCTTAAAGATGTCAACAACCTTCCTTCTCCATGGTAAGGACACCATCTGGATTACTCTGCTTGTCAATACACAACAAACAACAGAGAATATGTGGGGGATTCTCGTCCTGAGTCACCCATTTCCCATACAGTACAAACCTGGTGACTCCCCACCAGCACACTCACGAGTGTTCTTATCTGTCCTAAATCCTTTTGTTTATAGTTAGGTTGCTCTTGGCAAATGTTACTTCTGACTTATCCTCTGCATTTGCAGCCGTTCAATATACAATTTTTAAGTTCCAGAAGACTTGTCAAACTGCAAGCCCTTTTGGATTTAACACTCATAGTTTTGACCATGCTTGAATGGCACTGAAGACCTAGGGCATCTACTATTTTGCAGGTTTTTTTGAGGCACAAATTTCAATCCTACATTCTACAGGATCAGTGGTCTGAGCCAAGTTATCAACTTAACTAGTGACTAAACCTGCTTGGATTCCCAAATCTGCATTTCGACATGAATCGGTCATTCTCTCCTTGTTGCCATGTACACCATAAGTTTTATGAAGTAACTGAAGTTTCGTTTCTGTGTGCAAAGTGGCTCCCAAAAAGAAAATCAGCTGCTGGTGCTGATGATAAAAATGAACAAAAAGTGAAGATGTCTCAGAAAGTAATGGTTGTTATCAGAGAATCGAACATTTCAGGGTGGAATGTCACATTTGGCATCTATAATCTAATAGACTCCACTATGCATTCTATATAATAACAATAAAGGCAATTTGTAAAATGGCTTCAGGACATTTTATAGCCAGTGTAAAATAAAAATTGCTCATCGGGTGAGCAGTAAGTCAGTAAGTCATTTTTGTAAGAGTCACTTAAATTTTTCAGTTATACTCACAAGGAAAAGTATATGCTAGAATGGTGGGGATTCCTGTTGCTCTTGAGACATACGTTAACTAGCAAAGACACATCTCAACCATCAATTATATTAGGTTTTTATTCACCGGCAGTTGCAAAAGGTTTTGCTTTCCGCAGCCCCCTGTGCCACACGGCGGCCGTGTCTGTGATGTTGCCGCCCTCTGTCTCTCTAACATGAGGACTTGGCGCCGACAATGACTCTTGCCCGTGATTGCCTTCCACGTACTCAGGTGACAGGGTGGTGCCTTCGTCGGTGGACTCTCTTCCTTCCTGGACTTAACTCTGAAAATAGCTCCCTCTTGAGGCAGAGAGATTCATATAGTGACACAACCTTGCTTACAACACTGAAGAGCTCCCAGAATTCACAGTGACTGTTCAGTCATTTTATTTATTCACTTACTCATTTTTCCTTTTTGTGTTATGCCCTTAAAAAATAAACAGCACAACTCTTCATCATCTTGAAGACCACACCCCTTTGTGATATTGGCCATCAACCATTTGAGTACACACACACACATTATTACCTGGGGAAGATAAAATCTTCTAACGTGATGGACTTAACCTTAACTCTCAGAGACGTACCGAACTGCAAAGGTTCTCATCTCTCTTCGGAGAAATAGCCCTCCTTTTCACCATTTTCTCACAAGTTGTGCAGAAATTCCATGGCCTCTGATGGGGGCGTGCTTAGCATATTTGACACCTGCGACAAATTATTTTATAATACCCTTCTCCTCTATAACAGAATTATTTTCAGTAATAATCATAAAATAAAATAAATAATAATTTCTTGGGAAATTCAAAGAGTAGTAAGTTTCTTCTATTGAATCTCTTATGTATAAAATAATTTCAGTAAAGTAAAAATAATATGGGTACCTTAGATGACCAATCCCCAATATTATGCAATATACCAATGTAACAAACATGCCCATGTACCCCTTGAATCTAAAATAAAATAAAATAATAATAAACAAAATAAATATTACAGCACAAAACAGGAAAAAAATGAATAGCTTAAAGCTTTGTAATTACCTATACTCCCCTCCCCAGTCAGCGTGCGCCCATAGCTGAGAACATCTGCAAATGGGCAATGAAGTCAGCAGCTGCCTTGTTAAGACCATAACACACTCTCTCTGGCTGTATCATTCTTGATTCCGTTTTAAGAAGAAATTTAGGCCTTCACATATTTATCCCACTTAGCCTTTTGGTTTCATCCAGAGCATCTAATACATTCAAAACTATTTTAGTAAACAGACACTCAAGATTTCTCCCAGGATAACACGGTGTCCTCGATATTGCCTGCTTTTTGGCCAAATAAGTGCAGATTCATGTCTGGTTCTCTAGTTACTATAGATAATTTCCTGGAAACATATAATGGCTTAGAAAATGTCTCCATAATGTACCAGTCATTATCTTGGCAGTTTTATCTTTTTTGAAATATGTCTGTGCATAGAACTAGGTCCTCAAGTCAGAAAATCCATGCACAATAATCTCCATGCACAATAATTCTTGCGGGATGCATAAGCCTCTTGGTCCATTCCTTTAGCTGCTCTCTCAGTCTGGGCCTTTCACTTTATGTGTTTTACAAAACTGTTGGTACCTGTATTTCATATGCATTGCTATTCCTAGAAAGTAAAATTAGCCTCTTCCCAATTCACTTAATAAACATTTACTGAGTCCCTGTTCTATGCTAAGCACAGGGAATATAAGAGGGAAATAAACACAGTCCCTGCCTTCAATGAATTTAAGTCTAGTTAGAATCTAGACAACACTTAGTTAATCACAATATAGGAGCTTTTGATGAAGCCTTGGCTCTCTGCCATATGACAGTACTTCTTCCCTTTGTGGACTTGGTAAAGATTCTCTAGAAGACCAAAAAACCTGTTAATTTACACCAATTACAAAAGGGAAGTCAATGGATGCCTGTGAATTCTATAATCTTTCCATTGTGAACTTGTTTATTTGTAAAGTCTCTGTTAGAGAATCTAGACATACCAACTCTCGGTACCCAAAAGGAAAACAGAAAGGCTGTAATTGGATGATATCTTTGCCAATCAACCAGATATAAAACAGGCAGGTTACATGAAGAAGCAGCAGCAATGGCAGAGCCTGATGGTGGACTCGCCCTCTTCTGTGTGCACCTCATAAAAGGAACTGGAACTAGGCTGCTCTCCAGGTCTGTGTGGGTCTTGGAAACACTTCAAGGAGAGAGATCTCACCCATAGAGTGTTGAGAAGGCACTGCTGTTAAATTCCGATTCTTAATGTTACCATAAACAGAAAACGAAGAAAGTGTTTCAAACCACTTATGATGAATATCTACTTATTACAGTTCTGTGATATTCACTTTATTGCAGTGGTCTGGAACCAAACTTGCAATATCTATGAGGTATGTCAGTATTTATATTCCAAAGCTCTGCCACAGGGAGGGACTTGATTACTATCAAGATATTTAAAACTAGGGGTGCTTTAGCAAATTAAGCAACAAATAAGCCCCAAACCAGCTCAACTTCTAAGTAGATAAAAGAAACCAATCCTTGCCCTAGCTACCTGATGGTGGAAAGAACAATCTCTTTTAGGGGAAAATATTATCTATTTCAGACTCTATTATTCTATTATGTATAATGTGACTCGTAACCAGAAGAAAAAGTAGTTAACACAAGTAAGTAGTCTCACAGATGATCAAGATGTTGGAATACACAGAAAATATCTTTAAAGTAATTATTATTCATATAATAAATAAACTAGAGGACACTATCAATAAATTGGGTGAAAAGATGGGGAATTTCCATAGATAAACGGAAACCAAGAAAAAACAAACTGAAAAATAAAATATCTGAATTGAAGAAATCACTGGATAGCCTTAACAACAGACTGGACATATCAGAAGAAATGATTGTCCAGGTGTGGTGGCTCACACGTATAATGCCAGCACTTTGGGAAGCCAAGTGGGAGGATCACTTGAGGTCAGGAGTTCAAAACCAGCCTGGCCAACATGGTGAAACCCATCTCTACTGAAAATACAAAAATTAGTTGGGTGTGGTGGCACCTGCCTCTAATCCTAGCTACTCTACTCAGAAGCCTGAGGCATGAGAATCACTTGAACCTGGGAGGTGGAGGTTGCAGTGAGCCAAGATTGCACCACTGCACTCCAGCCTGGACAACAGAGCAAGACTCTGTCTCAAAAAAAAGAAAAGAAAAAGAAAAAGAAGAAATGAGTAATAGACTTGAAGACAGGTTAGTAGAAGTTATCCAAACTGAAGCATAGAGAGAAAAAAGTAATATAGGGGAAACAAAGAAAAAAGCATCAGAGACCTCTGGGACAATATCCAATGTATAGTTGGAGTCCCAATCTCATGTTTGAAATGTTTGAATGATAGCCAAGAATTTTCCAAAAGTGATTAAAATTATCAACCTTCAGATTCGGGAGGCTCTACAAACTCTATGCAGAATAAGGGAAAAGAAACCTACACCTAGTATATCACAGCCAAATGTTGAAAAGCAAAGATAAAGAGAAAATCTTAAAAGCAGCCAGAAGAAAAAAACACATATTGCATTCAGGGGAATAATAAGAACAATGAGTGACTTCTCTTTAGAAACAGTGGAAGCCAGAGAACAATAGAATTATATATTTTAAATACTTGAAAGGAAAAAAACTGTCAACATTAAATTCTATACCCAGCAAAAGTATGCTTCAAAAATAAAGGAAAAATAAAACTCCCACCTCCAGCATTTTTCTATTTTTTCTGCTAAGTACAACTAAAAACACTGAACAATGTATATAAGTGAAATATTAAAAGATTCAGAAAGATGAATAAAAGGCAGACTAGCTAAGGACCCCAGGATCCAAAGAGAGAGTTAGTGGTGAGTTCTGTGGCTTTTCTTTTTGCCTCCCATATCTGACTTGGAGCCAAAAAAAAGCTAGCAATCCAGAAATGCCAACAGGCACAAAAAACAAAAGCCTTGGCAAGAGCCTGACCGCTGCAGCCAAAAAAGCAGGAAAGGGGCATCCTAGCAGACAGAAAACTTAAAGACAAAAATGACTTTGCTTCAACCAAACACCATAAAAAAAAACCTGTGAGCACACCCCACCCACATCAGTAAAGGCCAAATGAAAAGCCTGGGCTTCCACTCTCACTACAACAAAACACTCCAATGCCCCTGCCAGGGTAGGTAGGGTCAGAGAAGGACAAGCAAGAAACCAGGACTTTCATCCCTGACAACTTGCAATGAGCCTCCACTGACCACAGAATCAGTGGAGACCACACAGGGATCCTGCACTTGCACTCCTACTCAGAGGTAATAAGAACTGCCACACACACTGGCAGTCCACAGAGGTTAAGTAGGGAAACTAAAATTATACCTTCAGCTGTCAGGATGAAGTGGTGTTTCCCCTTCCCCAGTCAGAGCAATGTCAGAGAAAGCCAACTAATACAGAAGTTTTAAAAAGGATCTAGAGTTTTAAGATATAATACGAAAATCAGGTCTCAATAGAAAATCACTCTACATGCTAAGAACCAAGAACCTCTCAAACTGAATGTGAAAAAAAGACAATAGATTCCAATGCCAAAATGACAGAGATGTTAAAATAATCTAACAAAGATCTTAATGCAACCATGATTTTTTAAGAAGTACTTCAACAAGCAAGATATGATGGCTTATAACTGTAATCCCAACATTTGGGAGGTGGGAGGAGTTTGAGACCAGCCTGGGCAACATAGCAAGACCTCATCTCTTTTTTTTTATTGTTTTAATAAAAATGGTTTTAGAAGTGCTTCAATGAAGCATTTACATCCACTCTTGAAACAAATGAAAAAAGTTGAAAGTCTTAACAAAGAAATAGAAAGTCTCAGCAAAAAAATAGAAGATATAAAAAAGACCCAAAGGGACATTTTAAAACTGAAGAATACAATAACGGAAATAAAAATCTCAGTCGATGGTCTCAGTGGCAGAATGGAGAGAACAGAGAAAAAAATCAGTGAACAAGAAGGTAGAAATTACATAACCTCAAGAAAGAAAAACTAGGCTGAAAAAAGAAATGAACAGAACCTCAGGGACATCGGACTGTAACAAAAGACCCCACTTTCATGTCATGGGAGTCCTGAAAAGAGCAGAAAAAGAAGGCAAGGCTGGAAAAGCACTTGAAAATGTAATGGCTGAAAACTTCCCAGATTTTGCAAGAAACATAAACTACAGATTCAGAAACCTTAGCATATCTCAAACAGAATAAACCCAAAGAAATCTGCTCCAAGATGCATCATAATTAAACTTGTGAAAACTAAAGAGAAAGAAAAAACCTTGAAACAACCAGAGAAAACAATAGCTTGTCTGTGAAAGCCAAGACAAATGACAGTGATTTCTTATCAGAGGGGAGGTTAATGCTGGCCAGGTTATCAACTAGAAAGGGGCACAAGGCAAAAATTTCTATAGCTAAATCTTCATATGGGTGGTGGTCACATGATAAAAATCCATCCTAGCTGTACACTCAAGATGTATGCATTTTGGTATGTAAATTTTTCCTCAATAAAGTACTGTAAAAATATAGTACCAGCATTAAATGTTGGTTTGGAACAGGAAAGAGAGACCTGGGAGTAAATTAGCTATATCACAGTGGACTCCTCTGTAGAGTGGCCTAAGATGGCTTTGCCACACATAAACTCTTCTCCCACCACTCAGCCTACTGGTGGGAGAACAAATAAAACTGTCTTTTCTAATGAGTTTGGCTGTTTCAAATGACTCCCTTAGCAAATTAGGGTGGTCAGACTGTAGGGTCAGACTGTAGGATGGTCAGACTGTAGGCCCCCCTTTTTATAATGTATTTTACTTATTTTTTATAAATTTTTTTTGATAGAGTCAGGGTCTTGCTATAGTGCCCAGGCTGGTCTTGTACTCCTGGCCTCAAGCGATCCTCCTGCTCTGCCTCCCAAAGTGTTAGGATTACAGGTGTCAGCCACTGCGTCTGGCATTGGCCCCTTTTAAATGTCCCCTTTTAAAACCTTCTTTTTGTCGTTTAATTAACTCCAGCCATTTTCCCAACTAACCACTGTTTTCAGAGCCTAGTTACCATCCCACAGATTCTCACTAATGCTCTCAACCCTCATACGAATTACACTAATCTGGGACACTTAAAAAAAACAAACAAAACAAAAAAAAACACCCGGGCCCACAGACCAATTAAATCAAAATCTTTGTGGTGGGTCCAGGAATAGGATTGCCATCTGAAGCTCCTCTGGTGATTCTAGCATGCAGCCAGGACTGAGATTCCCTGCACTAAGCAAATGAGCACAGCGGAGCCGCAACCTGATCTGATCCAGATCTGACTACAAACAGACCCAAAGCAGGCAGCACATAATTGGGTGCAAAAAAAAGGAAAAAGAGTCCTATTCCCAATCTAGGCCAAGGGGTGGAGGTGGGGGGTGGAGGCAGATTTTCCTCTGTGTTAAGTGGCAATGAATATGAAAGAGCATGTCAGGCTACTTAGGTTTTCTGGACAGCTCCATCTCCAGCATGAGGTCTTTAATTAAGCTCAGTCCCCACAGCACATCAAGAGACAACTGGGAAAAGAAACCCACGATCAAAACTTCTCACTGGACTCAGTCTCCAGATCCAATTCAATCAAAAAAATTTTCCCACAAGCTTTATAAGAGTTATGTGTCCTCAGCCTCCAGCAGCTCTGAAATAGCCCACGGAAGACACCTGTGCCCTGAACTCCAGACACTTTTTTGTTAAGTCTGACTCTGAGAGAGTTGGCGTCAGTGCAGGACCTGTTTGCAAGTCAGGCAGATCCTTGGTTATTTGTGCACAAAGTCCCAGCACATGAGTGCTGTGAAATCTAAACACTTGCCAATATCGGTAATGACCCCAGCTTTCCTCAGACTCTCCCTTTGAGGTCTAATGGCAGGTGTAAATAACTTCTCTGCCCTGGAACTGGTATTGAGTGTGCTGGTGGTAAACCCTGAATAAAGCAGCTTTTCCTTGCAAGCTCCCCATCTCAACTCTAGCCCTCACTCAAGCATACCCTCTTGGCTAGGACTTGGACACCTGCCTTGTATCTGCCAGCCCGCATCTCTCTCTGGAAGCTGAACACTGCTGTTTGTACCCCTGTAAACAAGTTATGGACTTGCTATGTGTAGATGTGAAAATGGACACCTCACCCTCTTGAAGCTCTATCATCTTCTGCTTACATGCTCACTTTCCTGCCCAAAACTGGGCTCCCTGAATTCCAACACCTGCTAACACAAGCTTAAATAGGGATTTCAACATTGAATATTGGATCTCTAACACACCCTTATCAACTCTTATTTGATTTCAACATTGGCTATTGGATCTCTAAGCCATTCTTATCAAATCTATTTGATTTCCACATTGGCTATTGGATCTCCAAGTCACTCTTATCAAATCTATTCAGTGCAGCTGGGTGAGTGTCCGCAGCCTCTGTCTGAGCCCTGACTTCCTGCACCTCCCAAGAAGCCAAGTTCCTGAGCTTCCAGCACATCTCATGAAGATCCCATCAAAGTTCTGACCTTGGAAAATCCAGAGTTCTTCAGGTAGAAAAAAAATAAGTATTCTTCTATTAATTTATCTTTTTCCCCCAGAAAGAACATTGATTATACATATACACAACAATAGAATTTTGGACAAAAGAGAATTGCTTTGCCCTAGAGTGGCAAGTAGTTTTCATCTCTAGTAACCCTAATCAATCAGCAGGAGCAGCCTAGAGAGCCACTTTGAGAAGAATTCTGACGCTGTCTCTGGGCTCCACTTGAAATCTTATCTTGATTGATTAGCAATGTCTGCCATAGACAAAGATGGGAGTATCAGGATTATGTCAAATATCGTCAGACACTGATTCTATTCCATATTAGCAGCAAAGTCAGGTCTAAAACCCAGGTTTCCTGACGCCCAGTTTTTCCCACATGCCATTACACAACACCTAATAGACATGCATCTGATTTTATAAAATAGAAACTAGGTATGATCCAGTGCATTCCAGAACTCTTTTTGCCTTGAAATGTCTTTACATGAAAAATACCAAGTCTTCAGTAAATTAAAGGGCTGGTTTATGGATCATTAACAACTTGACTGTAAAACCTGGAAGCAGATCATTGGGACCTCTCACTAAATGACCATCAGAGAGAAATTAACCTGAAATTAAGCTCAGAGATGATCATGTAAACTAGCGGTGAAATAAGACATAGTTTATAAGAACTCCATTTACCTTGAGTTTTTCAAAATCATGACTCCTAAAGAGATAAACACATTCTCAAATTACAAAGAAAAATAAAAGGAGACATAATATTTTCCCTTTGGTGATCTTCATAAGGTGTGAAAATGATTCTCTTTGGGATACATGATTTATGAAGTTAAACACTTATTTGAAAAGAAAAAGAGAAGTTTTACAGTGTGAATACCCTTGGAGCCAGCAATTTTCTTGAGTTAATGGATTAGCCAGAAATCCCATGAAGAGACGTAATACATTTCTCCTAGGAGAAGAAACCCCTAAGCAACTCTTCTCATTGTAATGGAAGTGTAATGAGACATGATGGAATAACCAGTAAATTGAGGGAGGATATCCAAGGACTTGGACCTGATAGACTGAGTTTCCCAGGAAAGAGTCAGCAGAAAGAGGGAAGGAGGGAACTCTGGCTCTGAGAGCTCAATACTGCAGACTCCCCAGTGGTCACTGAGCTCTGCATGGCTGGCACTGACTGTGGACTTCTGGCTAATGAGGTGAGGGTTCACATTAGATGGGAATAAAGTGAAAGGAACTTCTCCGTGGATGAAGAAAGATGGCCAGCTGCCTGTGGACTTGCTGAATTACTGTCTTTCTGATTGATTTGACGTCATGCTAGCAATTCACAGCATTATGCTACTTGACTCAAGCTTACAGAGACCATTGTTTAGGTAACAGGGCCCCTGTACTTGCACCTAGTAAGGACTCAGAACCAGCTGCCTGCCCTTGGTCAAATCTGTGTCTCGCCATCACCTTTTGAATCTGCAACGCAATCTATAATAGCAGCATCCTGGAAGAATAATGATTCTCAACAATAAATGGACAGAGGGTTCACCTTCCATTACAGCAAGAGTGACTTGCTGCCTGCCAAAGCTAAATTAAGTTTTTTGTTTTTGTTTCTTGTTTTTTGTTTTTAAGAGACTGAGTCTCGCTCTGTTGCCCAGGCTGGAGTGCAGTGGCACAATCTCGGTTCACTGCAACCTCCACCTCTTGGGTTCAAGCAATTCTGCCGCAGCCTCCAGGGTAGCTGGGATTACAAGTGCGTGTCACCACACCCGGCTAATTTTTGTATTTTCAGTAGATAAGGGGTTTCACTTGTTGGCCAGGCTGGTGTCGAACTCCTGACCTCAGGTGATCCGCCTGCCTCGGCCTCCCAGAGTGCTGGGATTACAGGCGTGAGCCACTGCGCCTGTCCCCAAACTAAGTTTTTTAAAAGATCCAAGATAAAACCTGTGTTACACCCATAAACTTCATGCGTTGAAACTACGTTGGAATTTCCATGCACACAGATAAAGATGCTCACTGCTTTTTTAATCTACTTTTTTTAATAAAAGAAGGCAAAACAAAATTATATCAATAATTCTCATGGACTGGATCTATATATCTATGTCAAGCAACTGCCTTTGGCTTTTTTTTCATTTTTTAACTGCATAATTACAAACCTGCAAGAGGTGTGGTGTATAATGAAGTCACTGATGTAACCTTAACTGGCTCCCTGCTAATAGGTGTCTCTCTCATTTTGCACATTATAAGCTGCAAATAATGACATGCCTGGAAAGCAGTGACGGGAACTCATGAAGCTTAGCACCAAGAGTTAGAAAACGCCCATGAGAAGCCATCACAGGCAGATTTATTATGGCATTACGCAACACACGTATGGCATTAATTATACCTACCAAGTTTTTGCTAGATCGCAGCCCCAGACAGTGTGTCAGGCAGTAACACCCCATCCACCGTGTCTCTTAGCCACTTATCAGTGACATCTTTGTCATGGACAATCTGCTACACTAGAAGGCCCCAGGCCCAGGCTCAGAGGACAGGCTCCAAATGTTCCATCCTGACTCAGTCTGGAAGGCAGTCTGGTGAACTCAAGCTAATGTTGAGAAAGCAGTACCCTCCTCCAAAAACAAAAACAAACAAACAAAAAAAGATGTCTCAAGATTGAAGAGAAAATGAGAGATTGGCTGAGAGGCTACAGGACTGCAGAATCGGGGAGAAAGGACTTAGAATTGTTTAGCAAAGGCAAGAGAGTGCTAGAGATGGAAGTAAGAGAAGAGGCAGAGGAGAGGATGTTAACGTCTGTCTTTATATCTTCAGATTATTGATTCTCATGCCCAGAAGGGACCTAACACTTCCAGCCAACACTTTGATCTTTAAACCTTGATACAACAGCCCACCAAAAGGGCAGACAACCCCCCCTGCACAACCCAATCACAAAAACTTTTCACTTCCAAAACAGTTAATTTTGTCTTAGCCAGCTCTGACGATCAGCAAGTTTATCTTCTTGTTGAACCAAATTCTGTCTCCCTGTAACTGACAGCTGCTAGAAGAAACCTGGAATGACTGCTTCCTCCTTCAAGTGATAATAGCAGCTTCAAGTATAATGAGAGCTATTGTGTCCCACAGATGACCCTTCCTCAATATAGCATAGATGCATCTGTCTCTGACCCATTGGAACACTATTATCAAAAACAGAAAAAGAGACATTTTTTAAATAAATAAGTGTATAAAATAAACACATGGAAGAACTCTGTGATAATCAGGAACTGTTAAAAGATAATTTTCCCCCAAAAAAATGTGAAATCATGACACTCATATAGACATAAACTAAACTTGTGTTCAAGATTTTATTTGATTCATGACCAAATGAGGGAACCACTAAGATGTTAACAACCAATTCAAAGGACAAACCAAAGAGCAGACACGTTTATAGATGAAGAATATCAAAATGAACATGCAAATGAAAGCAAAACTGTCTTCTTTCACAGTATAGGAAAGAAGACAGTTAAACCTCTATGTGGACAGGACAAAATTTGCATGTCTATAGACAATAATTATTTTGCATTGCTAATAGTTACCTACAATTTTGAGGTTAAAATAACTCAAAGGCAAGGTATTCCTTTACTAGGGCTGCCTTAACAAAGTACCACAAATGGGGAGGCTTGAAAAGCAGAAATGTATTGCCTCACATTTCTGAAGGTTGAGCGGCCACTATCAAGGTGTCAATAGGTCTGTGAGAAAGAATCCATTCCCTACCTCCCTTCTAAGTTCTGTTGGTTTGCAGGCAACCTGCTATATTCCTTGGGCTATAGAGGCATCACCCAGATCTGTGCCTTCATCTTCACACGACAGCATTCTCCTTGTGTGTGTTCATGTCCAAATTCCCCTTTTTATAGCAACACCAGTCATATTAAATTAGGAGAACACCCTATTCCAGTATAACCTCATCTTATATCTGCAAAGACCCTAATTCCAAACAAGGTCATACTCTGAGATACTGGGAGTTAAGACTTCAACATATTACTTCCAGGGGGACAGAATTCCATTTATAACAGGTGCAAAACTCCCATATAATCAGAATAAAATAACCTGAAAGAGTATGCTCTAAACAATGCATAAATTTCCACTGAAGCACAAACTTCTTCCCTACCTAACCATGTAGAGAACTTCCATTAAAAATTTCAGGAAATATTGAAAGAGTGATACCTGGAGACCTGGATATTTAGAACTAACTCTCAGGGGGTTTTTTTGTGTGTAGTTTGTCAAAACATTACAAATTCTGTTCTGCAGATCATTCTCTAATGACTTGATGGAAAAAAAATCCACAATTCAAAAAGGCTAAGGAAATTGCCTACTGCTGCAAATGTGCCCACTTGCTTAAAAATTTTGTCTATGTAATTCATTTTTAGCAGATGCTGATTGAGCTGGGTTGAAAAAAGGAATCTCTGTTATGATAGGAATAATTTATTTCTATAGTGCTTTCTAATGTAATTCTCATGACCCTTGGAGGTAAAGAGTTTGGTTCTATTAAAAATAATTAAATGGGAAACCACTGGACTGGGTACTCTGACATCCTGGCTTCCTACATAAGCAAACCAAAAGCAAACTCAGAATTTAAAAGAAAGCAAAACAGGCTAGCAAACTTACAAACAGCCAACTGGGATTAGTTATATTGTCTTGAACTTCCCACCAGGATAGTCCAAATAGAGAAATTGCTCAAACTTCAACCAAGCAAATAATTTCTTTGCTGTGTTTCTGCAGTTACCCTACAAAAGCCTTCCCCTCATGCCTCTTATGGAGAGCCCTCACCCACTTCTAGTTTGCCTGTTTCATGAATCACTGTCTGCTTAAAAAAACTGTTTAAAATTTCAATGTGCCAAAGTTTATCATCATTTTTTCACATACAGAAAAATTGGAATGTAAAAGTTTATCTTTTAACAGTCCCCATCTAGCCCAGTATGATGGCTCATGCCTGTAGTCCCAGCTACTTGGGAGGCTGAGGCAGGAGAATTACTTGAGCCCAGGAGGTTGAGGATGCAGCAAGCCTTGATCACACCACTGCACTCTAGCCTGGGCAACAGAGCAAGACCCTGTGTCTAAAAAGAAATAAAATAAAAATTAACAGCTCTCATGTTATAAATGGAGAACTGAAGCTCAGAGTATTTAAATCTCACATAGTAGGTGCTCCTCTAAGAAGAAACTAGACTTAGATCTCCAGAATCAGAAAGCTGGGTAGAGACTGTGTGGCAAACACAGCTTCACTCTATTGTTCTACCTTCTCTTCCCCTTTGCTCAAATGTCCTTATCAGTTCTTTAAATGGTTAAGTAGTATTTGTTTCTCAACCCACATCCACATGCTTTGTTGAAATAGAGCAAGGAATAAAGAAGTTAAAAAGCCACACAACCAGGACCTGAGTACGGTAGCAATGCTTCTGGCTATGTCAGCACAGCTACTAGGCAATGAGTCCTGCCCCACCCCTACCAGCCCCAGGCTCCTCTGTGGGTCTGGTGAGCAGGACTGGTGAGCAAAACTGATGCTCAGAGTCCTGGAAAAACCTGTCAAGTGCCCCAGATTCTATGTATCATATGCATAGTCAGGGTTTAGCAAAAAAAAAAAAAAAATTTCAGGAGAATTACACCCTCCTGTAACATCTTCATGTGAACAAGATCAACAAAAACAAAACATGTGGGATCTCAGAACTGCGGAGGAGCAGCATATGTTATGTGACAGGGACTGGCACCTAGCTAGCAAGTGTTCAATAAATACTAATTTAGTTAATTTTCTGCTTTCCATCCCTTGAGTAAAGCCAGATTCACATAATATGCAGACATAACTCATCCCTTTCAGAACATGTTTATCTTGCTTTTTTCCAGCATTCAAAAGTTAAAGAGAAGTATAGAGTTTGCTTTACAAGATGAAAAATTCTGGAGATCTATTGCATGACAACATGAATACAGAATGCTACTGAACTGTGCACTTAATCATGGTTGGAATGGAAAACTTTTTGTTACTTTTTTTTTTTAAGAGTTGGGGTCTCACTCTGTCGCCCAGGCTGGAGTGCAGTGGCACCACGATGGCTCACTGCAGCTTTGACCTCCGGGGCTAAAGCAATCCTCCCACTTCAGCTTCCCGAGTAGCTGGGACTACAGGCAGGTGCCACCATGGAAGTCTAATTTTTTTTATTTTTTTGTAGAGATGGGGTCCCCCTGTGTTGCCCAGGCTGATCTCGAACTCCTAGGCTCAAGCAATCCTCCCCTCTTAGCCACAAAGTACTGGGATTACAGGCATGAGCCACCATACCCTACCTATGTTACATGATTTTCTACCACAATTTTTTTAAAGGTGAAAGGAGACCCACAAGCTTTCTAATCGGTTATGGTTATTCCTCAGTCCTTATTGATTCAGACGATTTTTTTCCTATAGGAGACTGAGGTTTTTCTCCATACAATTGGCAGGTAGTTAGATGAGGAGACACTTCTTTTCTCTTTTGCCCAAATTTCCTTATCTATTTAAAAAACTGTTTAAAAAACCATTAGCTAGTATTTGTTTTAGATTAATATCTGCTGACCTTGGTTTTCTCAAATGCCAAGTGTTTGTTGTACCAATATATTCACACTTTATTAGTATGTACATGTTAACTACAAAAGCAAAGGCAGGGGAGGACCAGAAAAATCAAGAAAGCCATTTTAAATGAAACTGCTTGCTCTAGATATCTTTGGGGGAAGAGGCTGCTTTTCAAAAAGGATTCTCATAATGTCCACCCCCTTTCTCAGATTGAGGGTAATTTGGATCCAAGAAAACTTGTGTATGAATTCTGCCCCCGACTCTCTACACCCACCCCAAACATACCTATTTCCTCAAACCCTCCTTCTGTGGGTGTAAAGCAGCAGCAAGCAGTGAAGTCCATTACGCAAATATAAATTGCGTGGTGACAGCAGGGGGAACAACGACTGTCTCTCCCCAAACTGAAGAAGGAGAGTCCTCAAAGTACCTCCAAATAGATTGTTTAGTTATCAGGTATTTATTGAGCACCAGCTATGTGCCTGACACCAGGCTAGTTTCTGCAGACTATAATTCTAGATGTGGCACACATGTCTGTGCAGTTACTTGCTGTGGATGGGCGATTCTGATTCCTGCAGGCACATCATTAGCTGTTCCCTTGCACGTACAGAGGCATGAACCAATGTTGCAGTAGAGTGCAAATCCCTCTCACAGACTTAGCAGTGTTTTTATATTTCTCACAGCTCCAAACTACATGTTTTTTCTTGCAAAGGATCCATGTGAATCAAAGGATTTACCTTGCTTCATAGGCCTGTCACAAATAAAATTAATCTAGCAGGAAGGGGGCACCCCTCCCATGGGTATTATCCACAGTGAGGATGAGTGCTGGGCCAAATTCCTTTATGCAGGCCTCCTCTTGTATCTGAGAAGCACTGAGAAAAGGGGCTGGAGAGAATCTCAGGAACTTTCTAGCCCCAGCTCTTCTTATTCTAATGGGAGAATCTGAGGCCCAGAGATATTAAGCAACTTGCCCAAAGTCACACAGCTGGAGCCAGAACCCAGATCTCCCAGAGCCAGGCCAGGGACTTTTCCAACACATCCTAAAGAGCTTGGTTTGATTTTAAAACATCCCCTCCTCCTCCTAGTGATCTGTAATACCTGCCACTCTATTACGTGTTTGCTTGCCATAGTCTTGCATTGTTGGGGCTTTTTTTTTAAGAGACAGGGTCTCACTTTGTCACACAAGCTGGAGTGCAGTGGCAATCATAGTTCACTGCCCCCTCAAACTCCTGGGCTCAAGAGCTCCTCCTACCTCACCCTCCCTAGTAGAGGAAATTCTTTGAGTACTTCTTTTGAAATTTCACAAGAGCTATTAATATTATGGGAGACTTTCAGACAGTAATTTTTAACCACGTGTAACTTGAAAAAAAAGTGCCTGAACTCCATCCCAAACCTGCTGACTCTGAATCTTAAGGATGACTTTTAAGCCCCACGGGCATTTCTGAAGGCCAGAAACCATGGCTCCAGGTTATTCCAGAATCAGTCTGGGAATGGTCCCTTCACAGGGCATAATTTTTTTCAGTGTCTTAGTATTTTATTGATTTTAAATATCTATATCATTTCCAACTATAGCTACTACACTAGTTCAGAGGCTTGGACATGCTTAGTCAAGGATTACACAGAATCTGCCTGGAACGTGAGACTACATTGCACAGACTAATAGTTTATTCCCATTTCAAGTAGTTTTTTGGGGGGTGGGGGGAGGGAAGGGGTTGTTTTGTTTTGTTTTGTTTTTTGAGACAAGGTCTTACTTCGACATCCAGGCTGGAGTACAATGGCATGATCACAGCTCACTGCAGCCTCGACTTCCCAGGCTCAGGTGATTCTTCCACCTCAGCCTCCCGAGTAGTAGGTATGTGCCACCATACCAGGCTAATTTCATTTATTTTTTGTAGAGAATGTCACCATGTTGCCCAGGCTGGTCTCAAACTCCTGGACTCAAGCGATGCACCCATCTTGGCCTCCCAAAGTGCCAGAATGATAGGCATGAGCCACCACACCTGACCTCAAGTAAATATTCTTTAAATATTTATTTAATATCTATTTATTGGGGACAGGAACAGGCCTAACTTTAATTTTTTAATATATAATTTCAACTTTTATTTTAGATTCGGGGGTACATGTGCAGGTTTGTTAAAGGGGCATATTGCAGGATGCTGAAGTTTGGGTATGACTGGTCCCATCACCCAGATAGTGCACATGGTACACAATAGGTGTCTTTCAGCCCTTGACCCCCCTCCCTCTTTAGCTGTCCTCAGTGTTTATTGTTCCCAACTTTATGTCCATATGTACCCAATGTTTAGCTTCCATTTATTAGTGAGAATATGGGGTATTTGGTTTTCTCTTCCTGCATTGATTTGCTTAGGATAACAGGTTCCAGCTGAATCCATGTTGCTGCATAGGACATTATTCTGTTCTTTTTTATGGCTTCATAGTATTCCATAGTGTATATTTACCATATTTTCTTTATCCAATCCTCCATTGATGGGCACCTAGGTTGATTCCATGTCTTTACTATTGTGAACAGTGCTACAATGAACATATAAGCACATGTGTCTTTTTGGTAGAACAATTTATTTTATTTTGGGTATATAACTGGTAATGGGATTGCTGAGTCAAATGGTAGTTCTGTTCTAAGTTGTTGAGAAATCTCCAAACTGCTTTCCACAGCGGCAGAACAAATTTACCTTCCCAGCGAAAGTGTATAAGTGTTCCCTTTTCTCTCCACAGCCTCACCAGCATCCACTGTCTTTTGACTTTTTAATAGTAGCCATTCCGACTGGTGTGAGATGGTATCTCATTGTGGTTTTGATTTTTTTTTTTTTTTTTTTTTGAGAAGGAGTCTCATTCTGTCGCCCAGGCTGGAGTGCAGTGGCGCAGTCTTGGCTCACTGCAAGCTCCGCTTCCCGGGTTCACCCCATTCTCCTGCCTCAGCCTCCCTAGTAGCTGGGACTACAGGCACCCGCCACCACGCCCGGCTAATTTTTCTATTTTTTTAGTAGAAACGGTGTTTCACCGTATTAGCCAGGATGGTCTCGATCTCCTGACGTCATGATGCGCCCTCCTTGGCCTCCCAAAGTGCTGGGATTACAGGCGTGAGCCACCGCGCCAGGCCCTTGATTTTCATCTCTGCAATGGTTAGTGATGTTGAGCATGTTTCCATAAGTGCGTTGGCTGCTGGTATGTTTTCTTTACAGAAATGTCTCACAGGGCACATTTATTCAGCAAAATCATTTCACAGAGAAAGAAACAAATGCTTCTAAGAGTTAAGAAAGTCAGGAAGGGCCAGGCTCACGCCTGTAATCCCAGCACTTTGGAAGGCCAAGGCGGGTGGATCACGAGATCAGGAAATCGAGACCATCCTGGCCAACATGGTGAAACCCCATCTCTACTAAATATACAAAAATTAGCTGGGCTTGGTGGCGGGCGCCTGTAGTCCCAGCTACTTGGGAGGCTGAGGCAGGAGAATCACTTGAACTCGGGAGGTGGAGGTTGCAGTGAGCCGAGATCGTGCCACTGCACCCCAGCCTGGGGAGAGAGCGAGACTCCATCTCAAAAAGAAAAAAAGAAAAAGAAAATCAGGAAAGTTCACATACATAACCCCACTTCCACTATAAAAACAGATATGCCGGACATGCTTAGGAGGCAGGTTCAACCCCCTGCATCTGGGGCTGCACTTTTGCTACTTGTGTGAGTCCAGTGAGAAAATGGAACACTCACACATGCAACTGACATGAAGCAGGCTTATTATTTACAGACAGACAGCAAGCGACAACAGAAGACTAGGATTCATAACAAGCCGGTATCCCGGAGGCACAGGAAAGCTGCTCACGCAGATGGAGTCTCATCTCATCTTCTCATGCTGCACTTACATCACAGTTGGGCACCCTAGAAAGCAGCCCACCCTGGGTTCTATATCCCAGAGGTCACAGGATCATTGAGCTGAAGTGCTAAAGGACATCCTGTTTCTAGCAGGGACTGGAGGAGCCCAGGCTGTTCTGGCTAGTTTCTCCTTATCTCAGGATGTTGAACTCCCAGCACCTTCTGCAGTTATTCTTGAGAACTACAAGCAAAAAACTGAAACTAGGTTGGAAACTGGGTTGGTCCTAGACTGCCCAGAAAACTGTCCTACAATGATATTTTTAAATACATAAAAATACATAGTTATGGGATAAACAAATTGTCCTATATTCATACAATGAAATAGTATCCATCAATAAAAGGGTATAAATTACTGAGACAAGTATCAATATGGATGAATCTCAAAATCATGATGTTGAACAAAAGAAGCCACACAAAGGAGTGTATATTATGGGACTGCATTAACACCATATTCAAGAACAGGCAAAACTATCTATTGTAATAAAAATTAGGCTAACTCTTAGGGGAGATCGTACTACCAATAAAGGGACCCAAGGAAAAATTCTGGAGTGAGAGAAATAGTTTTCATTTTTTTATTTTTTTGAGACAGGGTCTCACTCTGTTGCCCAGGATGGAATACAGTGGAGCAATCACAGCTCACTGCAGCCTTGACTTCCCAGGTTCAAGCGATCTGCTCACCTCAGTCTCCCAAGTAGCTGGGACTACAGGTGCACACCTCTACACCAGGCTAATTTTTGTAATTTTTTGTAGAGACAGGGTTTCTTCATGTTGCCCAGGCTGGTCTTGAACTCCTGGGCTGAACGATTTGCCTACCTCAGCCTCCCAAAGTACTGGGATTACAGACATGAGCCACCACACCCAGCTGAGATAGGTTCTGTCTTGATGTCAAATGTATGTTAAGTACACTTAAGATTTTATCTTTTACTGTGTATAAATTGTACTTTAATAAAACATTATCAATATGAAAATTCAAAGAGACAAAATACAAAGCTGTATTCAAAAACAAGAGGAGGAAAAAAGCAGAAGGATATGAAATTGAGGGTAGTAACTGCCTGTAGGGAGAGAAGGCCTGGGTCAGTGCAGTTTCTATCTCCTGTGAAAAGCAAATAGGACAAAACCATTTTTAATTCTGGACTGTTAGATTATGAGTGTTTGTTAAATCATCTACTGTACTTTCCAGGTTTTGCTTTTGTTTTTAAGAAGGAAGAGAAATCAATGTGAGAGAAGGCTCAAGAGCCATAAGCAGAGGCCACATCTTCTTTCACCGGGTCCAGCAATCTTTCCACTCTCCAAAGAGGGCTATTAAGGGAGTTCTTCCTTAAATGTGTGCATTCAAGAAGCTTTTCAATGAAAGGACAACATGTGTGCTAATTGATGTTTTGCCTTATAGTGTTTGCACTTCATATTCAGTTGGGGGTCTTAATGGGTTCTGTTTATTCACTCAGATGAAAAGATGAGCCATAAACTCACCTCTGAGAATGTTTTATATCTTAGTTTTCTCATCTATAAAATGAATTGATTGGACCAACTGATCTGTAACTTCCCCTCATTCATTCATTCATTCATTCAGCTGCTCAGATTTTTTTTTTTTTTTAGCTTTCACTATTTGCCAAGCCCTGATGCTATGTCTCTTTCAGATCTGACGCACTACAAATTCATTCAATCATTTATTCATTACATATTTATTAAGCATCCCCTGAATGCCAAGCTCTGTGGCAGGCAGTGGCCAACAAAGCTGAGAGAGGAGCTGTGGATACTATTGACCCACAGGCCAGAGGATGTTTGAACTAGACAGGAACTCATCCAGCCAAGCTTTGTAACAGGTGAGGGAAAAGAGATCCCGACAGAGAATGTGACTGACCCAAAATTAGCTACCTGGCTAGGGGCAAAGCCAAGGCAAAAGCTTGGTCTACCTGCCTCCAGATGTCACGGAAGCTGGTGGTCTTCCTAGAGGACAATAGAGTAAATATCAGGGGTGTGCATATATAAATGCCAAGTTGCTCTCACAATCAAGGATGGCTATAGGAGCCCAGAAGAGGAAAAGCATAGCTTCTGGCTAGGGTCGTAGAAGCTTGGAGGATGGCTAGCATTAGAAGCAGGTGAGAAACCAAGAGAACATACCAATCAGAAAAAGAGAAGATGCCCAGAGGCACGAAAACTTGGTCAGTGTTCAGGAACGGTGAGAAAACCAGTTTGGCTTCAGCAGAGAATTCAGGAAGAGAGTAGGTATCATACTGGGAAATTATTACTATTTGTAGATTCTTCCAGTAGATTTGGATGTTTGTGGACTTGGTATTGTGGCATGAACACTAGAAAGAATTAGAAAACTCAGTCCTTTATTCAAAAAATCTGATTCTGCAGCTCCTGCTAAGTTCCAGGCTCTGTTCTAGCCCACTGGCAATCAGCCTTGGCTACACATTAGGATTAGGTGGGAAGTATGTATATGTCAGACACATGTGATAGCAATAGCTTAACTTCAGAAGAAGAACGTGTGCTCAGAGTTCCGCGGTAAGGCATCCAGCAGTGGTCAACCTGGAGATTCATTCCCTATCTGTGAGGAATATCTGAAGCCCTGACCCAGCCCATGGAACACAGGTCATATAGGGGATTGAGGCCCTTTATTTGGGTTTAAATGAAGGTTGCCAGGTGGAGGTTGTTAAGGGGAGGGTGTTAAGTGAAAATGCTATATAAACTGCATGCTTTTGTAAGCAGCTGTGGTTCTCCTGTCCAGCCCGCCACTGCTGGACCACACGGTATGTAAGTCCCCTCAATAAATTCTATGTTTCATTCACTGGCTTTGGGTCTGTTCTTCAGCCTCTTGAACATGGTGCCATCTCTGTTGAAGTTAATAGGAGTCTGGCATGACAGTGTATTACTCAGCTCAGGTACATAACAAAGTACCACAAACTAGGCAGCTTAAACAACAGAAATGTGTTTTCTCACAGTTCTGGAGACTAAAAGTCTGAAATCAAGGTGTTGACAGGGTTGGTGTCTTCTGAGGCCTTTCTCCTTGACATGTAGATGACCATCTTCTTCCAGTGTGTTCACAGGGTCTTCCTCTGTATACATCCGTGTCCTCGTCACCTCTTTTTTTTTTTTTTTTTTTTTTTTTTGAGACAGGGTCTCACTCAGTTGTCCAGAATGGAGTGCAGTGGTGTGATCTCAACTCACTGCAGCCTCCACCTCCCGGGTTCAAGTGATTCTCATGCCTCCTGAGTAGCTGGGATTACAGTCATGCACCACCACACCTGGCTAATTTTTGTATTTTTAGTAGAGTCGGGGTTTCACCATGTTGGCCAGTCTGGTCTCAAACTCCTGGCCTCAAGTGATCCACCCCACTCAGCCTCCCAAAGTGCTGGAATTACAGGCATGAGCCACCACGCCCAGCCACCATCACCTCTTCTTGTAAGGACATCAGTTATTTTGGATTAGGGACCACCCTAATAACCTCAGTTTACCTTAGTTACATCTTTTTTTTTTTTGAGATGGAGTCTTGCTCTGTCGCCCAGGCTGGAGTGCAGTGGCGCGATCTCAGCTCACTGCAAGCTCTGCCTCCCGGGTTCATGCTATTCTCCTGCCTCAGCCTCCCGAGTAGCTGAGACTACAGGTGCCCGCCACCACGCCCAGCTAATTTTTTGTATTTTTAATAGAGACAGGATTTCACCGTGTTAGCCAGGACGGTCTCGATCTCCTGACCTCGTGATCCACCCGCCTCGGCCTCCCAAAGTGCTGGGATTACAGGTGTGAGCCACCGCGCCTGGCCAGTTACATCTTTAAAAGGGCTATCTCCAAAAACAGTCACATTCTAAAGTACTGGGGATTCTAACTTCAATGTATAGATGAGCAGGACACAATACAGCCCATACACAGCTTTGAAAAAATAGTAATTCTGAAGTCCCAGAATTGGTCTGGATGGGGCCTGGCATTGGTATTTTTTTTTAAGTTCCCAAGTGATTCTAATGTGCATCCACCATTAAGAACCACTAGCTGGAGATTCTAGCACCAATTCAAGTCAAAAAAAAAAAAAGTAGGGGGAAACATACTTTTCCCAGTTATAAAATGAGCCAGCTGGACAAAACAATTTTAAAGTCCATCTTAACAGTTAAATTTCATGGTACAGAGGGAAGAAAATAGTCTCGAGCCTAATTCTTCTTTTCATCCTAGACACTGTTACCTTTCATGGCATCCTGATAAGAAGTGGCATATTTGGGTTTCACGAGTAAATGTAAAGAACTCAGAAAAGTTACAGGAGGATCAACTTCTAGCCAATCAGGTGTTCCCCAGTAATACAGTTGGGCAGGTCACTCATGGCATTCTGCCTAAGTGCTATTGCAGCTGAAAGCTATCGGGAAAGCATCAAGGGGCCCTGCTATTAGTGTCTCTGAGCAGCTGCAATGGGAGTCCTCTGAAAGCAAATTTGCACAAAGACTATGGTATGCTAATTAAAATGGAATTCTGTGTGGACATTTCACTTCAGGATTAGTTAAATGCAATTAGCATCTGGGGCAGAAAGGGGACTTCAGGAAAGAGGCTGAGCTGGGGACATTTTTGGGTGGAACGGAAGAGTTAGGCTTTAGTTACAGTGCTTAAGGGAGCTGACTCTGCAGTCTCCTTGGGAGCTCTGTTATAGTGAGACAAAATCCACAAAGCAGGCTGGGTGAACCCAGGCCGTATGATAGATTTAGTGGGTTCTTGAGCTTACACCAACTTTCTTTCTACTTCTTGCCTTGCTTGCCACCATTAGGAACATAATATAATAAAAGCAGACTGATCAATGGCATGTTCACTTTTAGCCAGATGGTAATATGAGACCTCAAACTGCACATTTCTGAAAATTTCCTACAATGAAGCTTTTAAAAGGTGTGGGGGGGGCATGGAAGAAGGTGAGTTCCAAACTGCCAGGTACAATGGACAATAGGCCAGGAGCGAAAAATCCCCGGAGGGCATGTGTGAATTGGGAGAACTTATTTTTCTTCCCTCTGCCGTAAGGCAAGATTAAAAGGCCTGGAAATAAGAGACAAGAGATGGTGGAAGATAAAGCAATGTAGGGAGGGCATAGTAGCTCAAGGTCCTCCAATTAACAAGGAAAAAACAGGGAAAGTGAAAGAAAAACATGAGAGGATCCTCTGGAAGTTTAGGTGTATCTGTAAATGTGTGGACTAACATGCTATTTCTTTTTCTTAAGAGTCAGGCCAGCCCAGGTTGGAATGCAGTGGTGCGATGATACCTCACTGCAGCCTTGAACTCCTGGGCTCAAGCAATCCTCCCCATTCAGCTTCCCAAGTAACCAGGACTACATGCATGAACCACTGCACCAAGCTCCCTACTGTACTCTTTCTTGACTAACATTAGAAATTGAGATGCCATGCGTAGTATAAGACATGGGCAGGACAATAAAGAGATGGCAGCAAGCATTTCCAGACAAGAGAGGGCAGAAGCCCCCCTAGCAGCTTGCACCTGACATGGAGAAGACCCAGAAGGTATCCGTGCCCAGTGGAGAGGGAGATACACAGAAGGCGACAGTCTTGGTGGGCATGCTTGACCAGGCATTTCTATGGCAAGCAGCAAAGTGACCCTGGAGTGGAAGACTTGAAGGCCAGCCTGCCCTAGCCCAAGGGGATCCCAGCTGCAGCCAGAATTAAGCCCGAAGTTCCCCTAAAGAGATTGCTAGTGTATCCGGTGGGGTCCAGTCAGGAGACAGAAACCACGCCAGTTATTTGAACAAGAAAGAATGTAAAGAACTGCTAACTAGGCAACTGGAAATGCCAAAAGAGAATTCTAGGGTATCATGGAAGTAGCGACTTAGGGAAGAGCCCCTAATCCCTTAAGGCTGGGGGAATAAAGGAGAGAGATTGTAATTATTAACAGTTGAAGCTCGAATCAGGAGGTGTTCCATGGAGGTGAAACTCAGATCCGTGAGGGCAGGGTGCCAGCCAGTTGGTGCCGGTGTCTCTAGGGATACAGGAGATAGCTGGTTCTGTGGTGTTGGAAAAACTGCACAGTAGATTCAGCGGCTGCTACAGGGAGGCACTGCTGCCGCCAGGGTGAATCTCTAGAGTGATGCTCAGAGACAGACAGGAAGCCCACGGGAAGGCGGCCATCCCCTCTCCCTGCTCCAGCCTGGCAGTCTCTGTCTCTAGCACCACCTACTGGCAGAGCCTAACAGGGCCAGCTGGCAAACAAGAAAACTGTTCACAGTCCCAGCCCCAAGATCCCAAGTATAGAGTACGGATGTAGGGGTTTGGATCCAAGAAACAATAGCTTGGCAGTAGCAATAGCTGGCACAAATGGTCAGTCCCTATGAGCGACCAGACTGTATATGCAAACAACAGCGAACAACCACCAATCTTCCTCTGGTATTTTAGGATTAAAGAAGATTCTCTTCTTTCTGTGCCCTGTCCCTCCCTGATACCACGGTTTCGAACCATGCGATCCAAGGGTTCCTCAACTTACTTTGCTACTGGTCACCATCTGGAACTCTGGAACTCTTTAGGTGCAATGCTGCTGCCCTACTACAAGACCGACCTCAAGAAGAGGGTGGTGTAAGCAAGACCTAACGTCACTTTAAGTCTGTCCACACCTTCATGTCAATTCTTTATGGCACCACCAATACAACTTTATTCCAGGTTTAGGCATTACCAAGGAAAATTATCATGCAGGACAGCATACAGCTCAAAATTTAATATTAGATATTACTGTTGCTATAGTTTATCAGATATTCTGTCTTTATGGACTCTCTGTCCTCAAGGCTTGATCTGCTATCATATTCCTATGCTCTATTTTCCTATTCTCTCACTTCTTTGAGTTCCAGGCCCCCAATCCACAAGGGCTAGCTGAAAAGTCCTGCTGATTTGTTATCTACAGCAAATTCAAGTCCATTGTCTCAACTTCTCAAATCCAGAATTAGCCTTGAGTCTCTCTTTTCATAAGCAAACATCCACTATCAGGCTTTCTTAAATAAAACAATATTGTTCCCTTAAGGAAAATTATACTACTCCCCTAAAATAGATGAACAACTGATGTTAATATTTTTATGATTCTTCTGTCTTTCTTCTCAATAGTTGTCCTGGAGTAGACCCTCCTGACATATCATGTCTCAGAGTCACTTGAATCCTCTGAATTAAACAGATTGGACAGATCATAAGCTAATCATATCTGCCTGTGGAGCTTCCATCTCCTCCTCAGCAAAATAAGAAGGTTGGATCAGATCTAATCCAAGATCTCTTCCAACAATATGATGTCATGAATATTCATATGAATTATGAAATTGATTGGTTCTTCTTTAGCTTTGGCTTTCTAACAGCTACCACAATACTTGATTCCATAGCAGATGCTCAATAAACATGCATCAAATGAATAAATGAATGAAAGAATCATAGCCGTAATTTTGTAGTTTTTTTAACATCTACAAGGGAAGGAGAAATCCAATTGTGAGTCCCATGTGTATGTGATGAGCTGCAATTGGTCAATGAGCAAAAAGACACATTAATGATTTTAAAAAGGAAAAGTATATAATTATATCAATAGGTATGTCAAAAAGTAAAATATTTTATAAGCGCCAATTAATCAATTCATTTGCTCTTTCAATAAATAATTTACTCATGGCCTACAGGCACTAATCTAACCACTGGAGACAAAAGAGATAAAAACCCATGTCCTCATGAAATTCATTACATTCAAAATTGAAACTTTTTTACAATCTAGGAACAGAAGAAAACTTTCTTAACCTGATAAAGGATTTTTTTTAACCAAAAACCTGCAACAAACATTATAGCTACTACCAAAACCTTAGAAGTACGCATATTGAAGTCAATAATTAGTTGCTCACTGTCACCTTTTTTATTCAACATTGTAAAGCAGGCCCTAATCAATGAATTTACATAAGAAAAATAAATAAAATGCTTAAGAATTCGAAATAAAGACTTGCAGATTGCTGACATAGAAAATTCAAGTTATCTAAAAATTATAAGAATAAGAGAATTCATCAGGATTGCTAATTGCAAAAACAAAATTTTAAAATCAGTGTTCCTTTATACCAATAATAATTAGTAAGAAATTATAATAGAAAAAAATTACCCCTTGTTGCATCATTCTATATACCTCTGAATAAATAAGATGTGTAAGAACCTTATAATGAAATTATAGAACATTATTGGAAATTCTAAAGAACACCTAAAGACAGAAGTATGCCATGTTCATAAATAGGAAGACTCAATTCCACATAGATTGTTTTTTCCAAAGCAATCTGTAAGTTTATGACAGTGACTGCCTCTCTGAAAAAGAATGGAAAGGACAGAGAGAGAAAAGGAAATAAAAGTGAGTTTAGGAACAAAGGTGACTCAAGTTTATCTGTAAGCGTCTATTTACTTTATAGTTTTTAAAATGAAGGAAAAATGGGAGAGGAAGATTTGCTGGACCTAACTCCCCTTTCTACTAAGCCTCCCTGACCCATAGCCTTCTCCTCTCCATGGAAGCAATCATCTATCTGTTCTTTGGAAGGAAAAGGAAAGGTAGCCACTGGTTGGATCAAAAGTGAACCTCTTGACTTAAGCACAACCAGTTCATGGACTGGCCAGTAGTCTATGATGTGGCCTGAAAGAAAACAATAGGCTAGGCCAATCAGATTTTTTTCCCCCAAGACATGAATTGGAGGCACTGAAAAAAAGATACCAGCTGCTATGGTCAGAGCTGGCAAAAGACTTACTGAATCTTTTTTTTTTTTCTTTTTTTTTGAGATGGAGTCTCACTCTGTCGCCCAAGCTGGAGTGCAGTGGCATGATCTCAGCTCACTGCAACTTCCATCTCCCGGGTTCAAGCAATTCTCTGCCTCAGCCTCCCGAGTAGCTGGGATTACAGGTGCCTGCCACCATGCCCAGCTAATTTTTTTTTGTATTTTTAGTAGAGACGGGGTTTCATCATCTTGGCCAGGCTGGTCTTGAACTCCTGACCTTGTGATCCACCCACCTCGGCCTCCCAAAGTGTTGGCATTACAGGCATGAGCCACCACGCCCAGCCAAGAGTTACTGAATCTTGTAAATGGGTGCTCTGGAGTGAAAATCTGTAATCCAGCACTGCTAGGGCCATGCTCTTCCTAAGTCTGGCCATTCAACTTTTCCTGGGTTTCCATGCATACAGCAAACTGTCAATAAACTCCATTACTTGAAGCAACTTGGGTGGGTTGCAACCAACAACATTCTGCTAACAAACCTCTTCACCTATGAACTGGATGCCATCCCTTCCACCTGTTGATGATTCTCATCCTCCTCTGGACCTAAAATCAATCAATCAATATCTTTCTTTCATTCTCATTCTCTCTCTCTCTCTCTCTCTCTCTCTCTCTCCTGCCCCCCACCCCTGCCTTGCCTCCTTCACGTCTACACATTTAAATACATTCAAGTCTTCAAGTCTCTTTAATCCTTCCCTCTGTCTTAATCAGTTTGAGCTGCTGTAACAAAATACCATAGACTGGGTGGTGTAAACAACAGAAATTTATTTCTCAGTTTTGGAAGCTGAGAAGTCCAAGATCAAGGTGCTAGTAGATCCAGTGTCTAGTTGATGGCTGATTCCTGGTTTGCAGATGGCCATCTTCTCATTGTACTCTTACATGGCAAAGAGCAGAGGGGGAAAGGAAGCATGCCCTTACATGTCTGTTTTTGTTGTTGTTGTTGTTGTTGTTGTTGTTGTTGTTGTTGTTTTGTTTTGTTTTGAGACTGAGCCTCGCTCTGTCACCCAGGCTGGAGTGCAGTGGCAGTGGCGTGATCTTGGCTCACTGCAACCTCCACCTCCCGGGTTCAAGTGATACTCCTGCCTCAGCCTCCGGAGAAACTGGGATTACAGGCGCCTGTCACCATGCCTGGCTAATTTGTGCATTTTTATAGAGACGGGATTTCACCATGTTGGCCAGGCTGGTCTTGAACTTCTGACCTCAGGTGATCTGCCCTCCTCAGCCTCCCAAAGTGCTGGGACTACAGGCATGAGCCACTGTACCCGACCTTCATGTCTTTTTATAAGGGAGCTCTTTGGCGCCTTCCATCCTGTGAGGACACCTCAAGAAGGCACTGTCTATAAGGAATGGGCCCTCACCAGACACCAAATCTGCTAGCAACTTGATCTTGGAGTTCCTAGCCTCCAGAACTGTGAGAAATAAGTGTTGTTTATAAACTACAAAAAGTCTAAAGTATTTTGTTAAAGCAGCCTGAAGCAACAAAGACATAAATATTAACATTCCTTGCCATTTTTAACCATCCTAATGTTGAATGTCTTAGCCCTGAATAATTTCACTAAGAGTAAACTTAATTTTTAAAAGTCTGCAAATTGGTGAGGACCACTTGTATAAAATTATATATTTGGTCACTAATTGCATCTTAAATTGATACAGCTATTGCATTCAAATAAAAGAGTTCTCAACTCCCTGACTTTTAAGGAACCTCAATTAAACCGGTTTATAAGCTGGTTCCCTTGAGCAGCCTCAGGGATGGAACAGAGAGTGAAGTTGTGTGGCTAATGCAAAGGTGTCTCTGTCAATCAAAAACAGACACTAAGAACCCTATGTTAAAAGGTACAAAGCAAACCTGGTTCCTTCTGAGACCACAGTCTTGTTGACCACGTCAAAGAAAGAGTTAAGCTTCTTGTTCCTCCTTTGAACTTCATGCAAATATAAATGGTAAGTGCAGAAAATGTAGCAGCTTTGGATTTGTGTCATAAATCACAAGCATGAGCAGCAGCCTTTCTTCTGGCAGTTTTAAAGTTTATTATGTTCTGACTCATGTAGTCAAGGATGACATCAGCACAAACTCAGTTATGATATATAAGGTGATGACAACCCTGACTGATGCCCACTTTTAGCTTCCCATTTCTGAAAGTTGAAATATGCCCTTTCTCCCTCCAAATGCAGTAAATTCACATTGACTTAGAAGACACCTTTCCAAATAAGATATCAAACTTTATGTAAGGACATTTCTCTTGAAGGCAGTGGGTACTATCACTGGCCCAGTTGGCTGCTCTGCTCCTGAAGAACTCTTCAGAGTGTGGCTAAGACTAGGAGCCCCTTCCCAGTAGTTGCGGATCTTACTATAGGGTAGTTTAAAACTAGACAGATGGCTGGGCACAGTGGCTGACACCTGTAATCCCAGCACTTTAGGATTACACTTTAGAATCACTGGAGGCCAGGAGTTTAAGAATGGCCTGGGCAACATGGCAAAATCCTGTCTCTACAAAAAATTTTAAAATTTAGCCAGGTGTGGTGGTGTGCACCTGTAGTCCCAGCTGCTTGGGAGGCTGAAGTGGAGGATCACCCGAGCCCAGGAGGTTCAGGCAGCAGTGAGCTATGATTGTGCCACTGCACTCCAGCCTGGGCAACAGACCAAGACCCTGTCTCTCAAATTAAAATAAAGGTAAATAAATAAATGAAAGTAGATAGAAACCAATCTGGCTGCCATTCACTTGAGAGATTTTGTCATCTTCATAAACCCAAAGGGTCTGAAAGGAAAGTTAACAGCTACCAGGCCTCTCTCAGAAGTGCCCAGGATCAAGATTGTAGTCGTTTACCTTCAAGATGGCCACCATCAATTCTTTTCTCCCTACAGACATGTGTTCCCCTCCTATCAAGAGGTGGAGCCTGTTTCTGAGTGCAGGAATAAATAGAAAATATTTCCCGAGGCATTAGCTCATAGGCAAAGCTTTCCTTGAGTCCTCCAGGCTATTATGAGATTTCTCCTCCGAGACATTGTACCTTCCTCTACCACAGCACTTACCTCATTATGTGTAACTCTTCTATACCCACAAGACTGCAAGCCCCTTGACGGTTCCAAGCAGAAAATCTGGCAGGTGATGGGCAGTGTAGCACAATGATTAACTCCAAGGGTTTGGAAGATATCCTATACCACGTTCGAATCCTGACTCTCCCACTAATTTTTAGAAGTATGATTTAAGCCAAGTTATTTGACTTCTCTGATTCTTAGTTTCTCCATCTGCAAAAGGGGGTAAGAATATCTCATAATGTTGTGTGGTGCGAGCATTAGATGATATAATGTGTGCAAATGACTCAGCACAGGGCCTGGCACAGCAAAGCCTTCACTAGGTGGTAGCTATTATTATTAGGTACTCAATGCATGTTATAGAACAAATAAAAACACTTCTAACCTCTCTCTGGCCCTATGAGATGGCTTCTTGAATTTCTCTTCTGTCATCCCCTTTAACTGATTGCTCTTCACTTCAGCTACACAGTATTATTACCTGGGAAGCCTTAAAAAGTCAGATACCAAAAATAAATAATAATTTTTAAAGCATACACACACACACACACACACACACACACACACATGCACGCACACCATTCTGATAGCCAGGTTGCCTTTCAGACCAATGAAATCAGAATATCTGGAGGTGAGACCCAGGCATCAGGAGCTTTTATAGCCTCTAAGTGATCCCAACATGCAGCCTCCCTTAAATGGAGGCATTTCTCAAGGCCCAGCCTTTGGACCACCGCTCTTCCTCATCTGTGTGGCCTCCCTGTGGGATCACATCCCTCTCAGGGCCTCACTGTCTTCCCCTAGGCTGGTGACTCTCAGGACTCTCCTCTGGACCTGTCTCCTCTCCCAAGCACCAAATGTGGATTTCCCTCTGCTGTCTGGCCCTTTCATCTGGATAGCTCACAACACTTTGAATCAACAAATCCAAAACAGAAGTCTCGGTCTTTCATCCCCACCCTCAACCTATCTCCTTTGTGGGTTACCCACTTCAGTTAAGGGAAAGGGCAGATTCCTAAGTGCTCAAGCTGAAAATCACAAAATCATGTGTTTCCCTCTTAGCCCTGAAAGGATGGGCTTGGCCAATTGAAAGCCCATCTCCCTATTCACTTTCATCATAGAAAGGAGGTTTTCCAAGTCACTGAATCTATTATCTCAGTACTGAGAGCGTCATTACCTGTTGTGCCAAGAGGAGCCACGGCACAGGATTAAGTACAAATTCTGGAGCCAGGATATTTCTTAGATTTTACTCCTAGCTCTGCCACTTGTCACCTGTGTGAACTTGAGCAAGTTGCTTAACTCCCTTGCTTAGCTCCTCCATTTGTAAAGTGGAAATAATAATAGTACCATCTTATAAGATTGTCATGAGGATTAAATGACTTAATATTTTAAGCTCCTTAGAATAGTATCTGGCACATGGTACTAAGCATTGTGTAAGAGCTTGTTAAATAAATAGGGAATCTGAGTATGTTAACAAGCATGTTAACCCCCTCAGGGCAAAAATAATGTCTTCTTTGTCTAGAACACAGTAAGCATTCAAAAAATATGTGAGTGCTGATAGCTGGTAGTAGAAGGGGAAATTGGTTGTTTCTGGAGGACATTATGTATCAAAATTTTTAACACAACTCTTCTTTGATCCAGTAATTCCAACTCTTAGAATGTTTTCTATGGATGTAACTAAAAAATGCGAAAAGATGCATCTGTAAGGATACTCATTGCAATGCTGCTTATAGTAGCAAAAAAAATAGAAACAGCCTTAATGTCCGTTAATAGAGAATCGGTTACATAAACCATGAGACACATATACAATGGAATATCATGCAGCTATTAAAAGATGATAGGGCCAGGTATGGTGGCTCACATCTGTAATCCCAGCACTTTGGGAGGCCAAGGTGGGAGGATCGCTTGAGGCCAGGAGTTCAAAACCAGCCTGGGCAATATAGTGAGATCCCCCCACCATCTCTAAAAAAAAAAGTTTTAAAAATTAGTCAGGCATGGTGGCGCGCACCTGTAGTCACAGTTACTTGGGAGGCTGAGGTGGGAGAATCGTTTGAGTCCAAGAGTTCAAGGCTTGCAGTCGCCCTCCAGCCTGGGTGACAGAGCAAGACTTGTCTCAAAAAAAAAAAATGCTACATATCTGTATTTTGAGAAAATGAAAAGATGTCTAAGATATATCATTAAGCTTTAAAAGCAGGCTACACCACAGTATACTTTGATATTTTTTGCACATACATGTATATGTATTTACATGTGGATAAAAAACATCAGAAAGATGTCAACTTTAAAATAAATTTAAAATTAGAGAAATCAGAAAGAATGCATATTAAATGTTAAAAGTTATTACATCTGGGCAGTGAGATTATGGGCATTTGCATCTTTGTCTTTAAATTATAAAATAATATATTTATTAATGTGCTTTGGATTGAAATAATACTGAAATATATGTACTGAAAAAAGAAAACAGTCCCCTCAACCTCCTGATAACTCACACCATGCAGCTAAACAGTTTGAGGCGTGAACTTCCTAAATTTTTTTTTCTTTTTGTGTGTGTGTGTGTGTGTGTGTGTGCATTCAAACATACCTGGATGTTGTATAAGGTTTGTTTTTTTTGTTTGTTTTTTTTTTTTTTGAAATGCCCAAAAGCAAGTACAAGAAAGAGAGAGAGGAGAAAGAGAGAGAGGCTGACTTAAAACAAACAAAAAAAAAAACTCAAAGGTATAGACTCTGCCTGGCCATTAGCTGCTTATGGTAATTTAAGTGAAAATTTAGACTTTAGGTTTGCCCTCTTCACGAGTCTAGCTTTGCAGAGGTTGAACTCCTACTGTATACCAGGCCCTGACAGTTGGCAGTGTCTGGTCTGGTATGCAGGTGCAGTAGGTGATCAATATATATTTGTTGGTAATTGCTAATGCAACTTTTGAGGTTTTCTTTGGTCTTGGGGAACTGGTGCCCTGCAGCTTGTGGTTTTCTTTTTTTTTTTTTTTTGTTTAATTATACTTAAGTTCTGGGGTACATGTGCAGAATGTGCAGATTTGTTGCATAGGTATACATGTGCCATGGTGGTTTGCCGCACCCATCTACCTGTCATCTACATTAGGTATTTCTCCTAATGCTATCCCTCCTCTTTACCCGCACCCCCTGACAGGCCCCAGTGTGTGATGTTCCCCTCCCTGTGTCCATATGTTCTCATTGTTCAACTCCCACTTATGAGAGAGAACATGCAGTGTTTGCTTTTCTGTATCTGGGATAGTTGTTGTGTTAGTTTGCTGAGAGTGATGGTTTCCAGCTTCATCTATGTCCCTGCAAAGGACATGAACTCATTCTTTTTTATGGCTGCATAGTATTCCATGGTGTATATGTGCCACATTTTCTTTATCCAGTCTATCATTGATGGGCATTTGGGTTGGTTCCAAGTCTTGGCTGTTGTGAATAGTGCTGCAATAAACATACGTGTGCATGTATCTTTATAGTAGAATGATTTATAATCTTTTGGGTATATACCCAGTAATGGGATCGCTGGGTCAAATGGTATTTCTGGTTCTAGATCCTTGAGGAATTGCCACACTGTCTTCCACAATGGTTGAACTAATTGACACTCCCACCAACAGTGTAAAAGCATTGCTGTTTCTCCACATCCTCTCCAGTATCTGTTGTTTCCTGACTTTTGAATGATTGCCATTCTAACTGGTGTGAGATGGTATCTCATTGTGGTTTTGATATGCATTTCTCTAATGACCAGTGATGATGAGCTTTTCTTCATATTTTTTTGGTCACATAAATGTCTTCTTTTAAAAAGTGTCTGTTCATATCCTTTACCCACTTTTTGATGGGGTTGTCTTTTCTTGTAAATTTGTTAAAGTTCCTTGTAGATTCTGAATATCAGCCCTTTGTTAGATGGGTAGATTGCAAACATTTTCTCCAAATCTATAGGTTGCCCGTTCATTCTGATGATAGTTTCTTTTGTGGTGCAGAAGATCTTTAGTTTAATTAGATCCCATTTGTCAATTTTGGCATTTGTTGCAGTTGCTTTTGGTGTTTTAGTCATGAAGTCTTTGCCCATTCCTATGTCCTGAATGGTACTGCCTAGGTTTTCTTCTAGGGTTCTTATAGTTTTAAGTCTCATCTTTAAATCTTTAATCCATCTTAATTTTTGTATAAGGTATAAGGAAGGGGGTCCAGTGTCAGTTTTCTGCATGTGGCTAGCCAGTTTTCCCAACACCATTTACTAGATAGTGACTCCTTTCCTCATTGCTTGTTTTTGTCAGGTTTGTCAAAGATCAGATGGTTGTAGATGTGTGGTGTTATTTTTGAGGCCTCTGTTCTGTTCCATTGGTCTATATATCTGTTTTGGTACCAGTACCAGGCTGTTTTGGTTACTGTAACCTTGTAGTATAGTTTGAAGTCAGGTAGCGTGATGCCTCCAGCTTTATTCTTTTTGTTTAGGATTGTCTTGGCTATACAGGCTCTTTTTTGGTTCCATATGAAATTTAAAGTAGTTTTTTCTAATTCTGTGAAGAAATTCAATGGTAGCTTGATGGGAATAGCACTCAATCTATAAATTACTTTGGGCAGTATGGCCATTTTCACAATATTGATTCTTCCTATCCATGAGCATGGAATGTTTTTCAATGTGTTTGTGCCCACTCTTATTTCCTTGGGGAGTGGTTTGTAGTTCTCTTCGAAGAGGTCATTCACATCCTTTGTAAGTTGTATTCCTAGGTATTTTATTCTCTTTGTAGCAATTGTGAATGGGAGTTCACTCATGATTTGACTCTCTGTCTGTTCTTGGTTTATAGGATGCTTGTGATTTTGCACATTGATTTTGTATCCTGAGACTTTGCTGAAGTTGCTTATCAGCTCAAGGAGATTTTGGGCTGAGACGATGGGGTTTTCTAAATATACAATCATGTCATCTGCAAACAGAGATGATTTGACTTCCTCTCTTCCTATTTGAATATTCTTTATTTCTTTCTCTTGCCTGATTGCCCTGGCCAGAACTTCCAATACTATGTTGAATAGGAGTGGTGAGAGAGGGCATCCCTGTCTTGTGCCGGTTTTCAAAGGGAATGCTTCCAGCTTTTGCCCATTTAGTATGATATTGGCTGTAGGTTTGTCATAAATAGCTCTTATTATTTTAAGAAACATTCCATCAATACCTAGTTTATTGAGAGTTTTTAGCATGAAGCGGTGTTGAATTTTATCAAAGGCCTTTTCTGCATCTATTGAGACAATTATGTGGTTTTTGTCATTAGTTCTGTTTATGTAATGGATTACGTTTATTGATTTGCATGTTTTGAACCAGCCTTGCATCTCAGAAGTGAAGCCAACTTGACCATAGTGGATAAGCTTTTTGAAGTGCTGCTGGATTCAGTTTGCCAGTATTTTATTGAGGATTTTTGCATCGGTGTTCATCAGGGATATTGGCCTGAAATTTTCTTTTCTTTTTTTTTTTTTTTTTTTTTGTTGTTGTTGTTGTTGTTGTGTCTCTGCCAGATTTTGGTATCAGGATGATGCTGGCCTCATAAAATTACTTAGGGAGGAGTACCTCTTTTTCTATTGATTGGAATAGTTTCAGAAGGAATGGTACCAGCTTCTCTTTGTACCTCTGGTAGAATTCGGCTGTGAATCCTTCTGTTCCTGGGCTTTTCCTGGTTGATAGGCTGTTAATTACTGCCTCTATTTCAGAATTTGTTATTGGTCTATTAAGGGACTCAACTTCTTCCTGGCTTAGTCTTGGGAGGGTGTATGTGTCCAGGAATTTATCCATTTCTTTTAGATTTTCTAGTTTATTTGCATAGAGGTGTTTATAATATTCTCTGATGGTAGTTTGTATTTCTGTGGGATCAGTGGTGATATCCCCTTTATCATCTTTTATTGTGTCTATTTGATTGTTCTCTTTTCTTCTTTATTATTCTGGCTAGTGGTCTATTTTGCTAAACTTTCAAAAAACCAGAACCTGGATTCATTGATTTTTTGAAGGGATTTCATGTCTCTATCTCCTTCAGTTCTGCTCTGATCTTAGTTACTTCTTGTCTTCTGCTAGCATTTGAATTTGTTTGCTCTTTCTTCTCTGGTTCTTTTAATTGTGATGTTAGGGTGTTGATTTTAGATCTTTACCACTTTCTCCTGTGGGCATTTAGTGCTATAAATTTCCCTCTAAACACTGCTTTAGCTGTATCCCAGAGATTCCGGTACATTGTGTCTTTGTTCTCACTGGTTTCAAAGAACTTATTTATTTCTGCCTTATTTACCCAGCAGTCATTCAGTAGCAGGTTGTTCAGTTTCCATGTAATTGTGCGGTCTTGAGTGAGTTTCTTAATCCTGAGTTCTAATTTGATTGCACTGTGGTCTGAGAGACTGCTATGATTTCCGTTCTTTTGCATTTGCTGAGGAGTGTTTTACTTCCAATTATGTGGTCAATTTTAGAATAAGTGCTATGTGGTGCAGAGAAGAATGTATATTCTGTTGATTTGGGATGGAGAGTTCTGTAGATGTCTATTAGGTCTGCTTGGTCCAAAGCTGAGTTCAAGTCCTGAATATCCTAGTTAATTTTCTGTCTCGTTGATCTAATATTGACAGTGGAGTGTTAAAGTCTCCCACTATTATTGTGTGGGAGTCTGTCTCTGTAGTTCTCTAAGAACTTGCTTTATGAATCTGGGTGCTCCTGTATTGGGTGCATATATATTTAGGGTAGTTAGCTCTTCTTGTTGCATTGATCCCTTTATCACTATGTAATGTCCTTCTTTGTATTTTTTCATCTTTGTTGGTTTAAAGTCTGTTTTATCAGAGACTAAGTTTGCAACCCGTGGTTTATTTATTTTTTTATTTTTTTATTTATTTTTTTTTCTTTCCACTTGCTTGGTAAATATTCCTCCATCCCTTTATTGTGAGCCTATGTGTGTCTTTCCACATGAGATGGGTCTCCTGAATACAGTACACCAATGGATCTTGACTCTTTATCCAATTTGCCAGTCCGTATCTTTTAATTGGGGCATTTTGCCCATTTATATTTAAGGTTAATATTGTTATGTTTGAATTTGATCCTGTCATTATGATGCTAGCTGGTTATTTTGCCCATTCATTGATGCAGTTTCTTCATAGTGTTGATGGTCTTTACATTTTGATATGTTTTTGCAGTGGCTGGTACTGGTTTTACCTTTCCGTATTTAGTGCTTCCTTCAGGAGCTCTTGTAAGGCAGGCCTGGTAGTGACAAATTCCCTTAGCATTTGCTTGTCTGCAGAGGATTTTATTTCTCCTTCACTTATGAAGCTTAGTTTGGCTGGATGTGAAACTCTGGGTTGAAAATTATTTTCTTTAAGAATGTTGAATTTTGGCCCCCACCCTCTTCTGGCTTGTGGGGTTTCTGCAGAGAGAGATGCTGTTAGTCTGATGGGCTTCACTATGTGGGTAACCCGACCTTTCTCTCTGGCTGGCTGTCCTTAACATTTTTTCCTTTATTTCAACCTTGGTGAATTTGATGATTATGTGTCTTGGGGTTGCTCTTCTCAAGGAGTATCTTTGTGGTATTCTCTGTATTTCCTGAACTTGAATGTTGGCCTGTCTTGCTAGGTTGGGGAAGTGCTCCTGGATAATATCCTGAAGTGTGTTTTCCAGTTTGTTTCCTTCTCCCCATCACTCAGATACACCAATCAAATGTTGGTTTGGTCTCTTCACATAGTCCCATATTTCTTGGAGGCTTTGTTTGTTCCTTTTCATTCTTTTTTCTCTTATCTTGTCTTCACACTTTATTTCATTAAGTTGATCTTCAATCTCTGCTATCCTTTCCTCTGCTTGATCGATTCAGCTATTGATATTTGTCTATGCTTCACAAAGTTCTCATGCTGTGTTTTTCAGCTCCATCAGGTCATTTATGTTCTTCCCTAAACTAGTTATTCTAGTTAGCAGTTCCTGTAACCTTTTATCAAAGTTCTTAGCTTCCTTGCATTCGGTTAGAACATGCTTCTTTAGCTTGGAGGAGTTTGTTATTACCCACCTTCTGAAGCCTACTTCTGTCAGTTCGTCAAACTCATTCTCCATCCAGTTTTGTTCCCTTGCTGGTGAGGAGTTGTGATCCTATGGAGGAGAAGAGGCTTTCTGGTTTTTGGAAGTCTCAGCATTTTTGCACTGGTTTTTCCTCATCTTCGTGGATTCGCCTACCTTTGGTCTTTGATGTTGGTGACCTTTGGATGGGGTTTTTGAATGGTCATCCTTTTTGTTGATGTTGATGCTATTGCTTCCTGTTTGTTAGTTTTCCTTCTAACTGTCAGGTTCCCCTGCTGCAGGTCTACTGGCATTTGCTGGAGTTCCACTCCAGACCCTGTTTGCCTGAGTATCACCAGTGGAGGCTGAAGGACAGCAAAGATTGTTCCCTGCTTCTTCCTCTGGAAGCTTCATCCCAAAGGGGCACCTGCCAGATGCCAGCTGGAGCTCTCCTCTATGAGGTGTCTGTCAACCCCTGCTGGGAGGTGTCTTCCCATCAGGAGACACGGGGGTAAGGGACCCACTTGAGGAGGCAGTCTGTCCCTTAGCAGAGCTTGAGTGCTGTGCTGGGAGGTCCACTGCTCTCTTCAGAGCTGGCAGGCAGGAACATTTAAGTCTGCTGAAGCTGTGCCCACAGCCACCCCTTCCCCCAGGTGCTCTGCCCCAGGGAGATGGGAGTTTTATCTATAAGCCCCTGACTGGGGATGCTGCATTTCTTTCAGAGATACCCTGCCCAGAGAGGAGGCATCTAGAGAGTAGGCATCTAGAAAGGCAGTCTGGCTATGGCAGCTTTGCAGTGCTGCGGTGGGTTCTGCCCAGTTCAAACTTTCCAGTGGCTTTGTTTACACTGTGAGGGGAAAACTGCCTACTCAAGCCTCAGAAATGGTGGACACCCCTCCCCCGCACCAAGCTTGAGCATCCCAGGTTGACTCCAGACTGCTGTGCTGGCAGTGAGAGTTTCAAGCCAGTGGATCTTAGCTTGTTCGTCTCCGTCGGGGTGGGATCCGCTGAGCAAGAGCACTTGGCTTCCTGGCTTCAGCCCCCTTTCCAGGGGAGTGAACAGTTCTGTCTCGCTGGCATTCCAGGCGCCACTGGGGTACTAAAAAAAACTCCTGTGGCTAGCTTGGTGTCTGCCCAACCAGCCGCCCAGCTTTGTGCTTAAAACCCAGGGCCCTGGTGGCATAGGCACCGGAGGTAATCTCCTGGTCGGCAGGTTGGGAAGACCATGGGAAAAGCATAGTGTCTGGGCTAGAATGCACCAACCCTCATGGCACAATCCCTCATGGCTTCCCTTGGCTAGGAGAGGGAGTTCCCTGACCCCTTGCACTTCCCAGGTGAGGCAATGCTCCACCCTGCTTTGGCTCACCCTCCATGGGCTGCACCCACTGTCTAATCAGTCCTAATGAGATGAACTGGGTACCTCAGTTGGAAATGCAGAAATCACCCACCTTCTGCATTGGTCTCACTGGGAGCTGCAGACTGAAGCTGTTCCTATTCAGCCATCTTGCCTGGGAGTCCCCCTGTATAAGGTTTTTCTAAGCTTTCCGATTCAAATAAAATTGGCAACGTTGCTTCCACAACCTCCTAGACGACAAAGGCTCTTCCTAAGATTTCTATGAATCCCCAAAGACATACATTTTTGTGACCTCCACGGGCTTTGAATCCCTAGTCTTACCAAATTCAGTCTTGTTTCTGAATTCCCTTCCCCACCTCTTCTTTCCTCTGCATTCACTGATCCTAATGTGTGTACAGTAAACACACCTGATAGCATCATTGAAGCACACACTTAGAACAACCCTGTATGGCAGATGCACCTGAATGTGTGTTCTGAGCTAGAGAATCCAGGAGTGGTCAAGCTGGAGATTCATTCCTTATCTACAATAAACATCTGAGTCCCTGGACTATCTGGTGAAACATGGGCTGTACAGGGGATTGAGGCCCTGAGTTTTGGGTTAAATGAAGGTTGCCAGGTGAAGGTTGTTGGAGGGAGAGGAGTAAGTAGAAATGCTACATAAACTGCATGACATTTGCAGGCAGTTGTGGTTTTCCTCTCCAGCCCGCAGCTACTGGGCCCTGTGGTTATGTTGTCCAGCCCGCTATCGCTGCACTGTCTCCCTTGTATGGAAGCCCCTAATAAGACCCCATGTCTCATTTACTGGCTCTGAGTGTCTTCTTTGGCCTCTTGAGCCTGGTGCCTTCCCTACTGAGATTAATAGAGGTTCAGCACAATGATGTGCAACAGACTTTTTGTGGGTTTATTCTGATTTTGCCCAAATCACTCCCATATTGCTAGAAGGATTTACTGAGTATTTGATGCAATGGCTGGGGACTTATTTCACAGAAAAAGAACTTGTAACCTAAAAATTCCCATTCTTTTTTTATTTTTATTTCAGGTTCAGGAGTACATGTGCAGGTTTGTTACCTAGGTTAACTGGTATCACGGGGGTCTGTTGTACAGATTATTTTGTCACCCAGGTACTAAACCTGGTACACAACAGTAAGGTACCAAATTTTGACAGGTTCAAAATTTCAGTGAAGGAAGTAACTGTGGATGTGGTAGAAACAGCAAGAGAACTTGAATTAGAGTGAACCTGAAGATGTGACCAGATTGCTGCAATCTCATGATCAAATTTGAATAGATGAGGAGTTGCTTCTTATGGGTAAGCAAAAAAAGTGGTTTCTTGAGATGAGATTTACTCCTGGTGAAGATGCCATGAACATTGTTGTAATGACAATGAAGGATTTAAACTATTACAGAAACTTAGTTGATAAAGCAGTGGTAGGGTACCCGATAGTACCAGGTTTAGTACCTGGGTGACAAAATAATCTGTACAACAAGATTAATTTGTTTTTCTGCTCCTCTCCCTCCTCCTACCCTCCACCCTCAAAGAGGTCCCAGTGTCTGTTGTTCCCCTCTTTGTATCCATGATGTCTCCTCATTTAGCTCCCTCTTATGAGTAAGAACATGCACTATTTCCTTTTCCGTTTCTGCATTAGTTTGCTAAGGATAATGGCCTCCAGCTCCATCATGTTCCTGCAAAATACATGATCTTGTTCTTTTTTATGGCTGCATGGTATTCCATGGGACCTATGTACCACATTTTTTATCCAATCTGTCATTGATGGGCATTTAGGTTGATTCTATGTCTTTACTATTTTGAATAGTGCTGCAATGAACATTTGTTGCACATGTTTTTATGGTAGAATGATTTCTATTCCTCCGGGCATATACCCAGTAATGGGTTTGCTGGGTCAAATGGTAGTCCTGTTTTTAGCTCTTTGAGGAATCACCACACTGCTTTCCATAATGGTTGAACTAATTTAAACTCCTACTAACAGTGTATAAGTATTTCCTTTACTCTGCAACTTTACCAGCCATCGGTTATTTTTTTGACTTTTTAATAATAGCCATTCTGACTGGTGTGAGATGATATATCTCATTGTGGTTTTGATTTGCATTTCTCTAATGATCATGATACTGAGCTTTTTTTCATTTGCTTGTTAGCCACATGTATGTCTTCTTAGCAAAGTGTCTGTTCGTGTACTTTGCCCACTTTTTGTTGGAATTGTTAGTTATTTCTTATAAATTTGTTTAAGTTCCTTATAGATGCTGGATATGAGACCTTTGTTGGATACTTACTTTGCAAATATGTTCTCCTATTCCGTAGGTTGTTTACTCTGTTGATAATTTCTTTTGCTGTTCAGAAGCTCTTAGGTTTAATCAGATCACATTTGTCAATTTTTGCTTTTGCTGCAATTGCTTTTAGTGTCTTCATCATGAAATCTTTGCCCGTTCCTATATCCAGGGTGGTATTGCCTAGGTTGTCTTCCAGAGTTTTTATAGTTCTGGGTTTTACATTTAAGTCTTTAATCCATCTTGAGTTGATTTCTGTATATGGTGTGAGGAAGGAGTCCAGTTTCAATCTTCTGCATATGGCTAATCAGTCAACCCAGCACCATTTATTGAACAAGGAGTCCATTACTCATTGCTTGCTTTGTTGACGATCAGATGGCCATGGGTGTGTGGCCTTATTTCTAGGCTCTCTATCCCCATTCTCAAAAATCCTCCTGAACCACCACTCCCATCCCCCGCAATGGGAATTTCTCCTCACCACTTTTCTCAACACTCTAGAGACTCCAGCTAGGTTTCTTGAGCTTTCTATATCTCTCAAGACCCTCCTCACATTTACTCACATTTGAGAGCTTACAAACTGTTCAACAAAAGGCCATGTTCTCTAGGCCTCATCCTTAAGGTGACATATTAAAGACCCCAAAACACATTGTTCAGCCAAAGGATCCAAATACTTCCCCAGATGGACGTGTCCCCAAGGCAGAAGTGGTGGCTCAGATGATTCCACAGAGCACTGCGTGGGTAACGTCTTCCTCTCTCACTCCAGAGGAACTATAAATAATTCTTGATAGAGGGTGAATTTCTTTCAACCTAAGAAAACTGATTTTTAAAAAATAAAAAGAAGAAAATAATAAATAAAGGGTGAATTTCTAACTCTTCCTGTCGAGACATCCCTCCTGTTTCACTGCCTTCAGAAGAGTTTCTTCCTAACACTGTCATTAAATAATATTATTTCAGCGCCCAGAAGCTTCAGCTTAGTCAACCAATTCCAGGAGCCCCATATTTAGCTTATATCATGGGGGGATTGGGAGGGATGTCCCTATGGCATGTTCCTATCTTCAGCGGTATCATGTGTCCCTCTCCCATGCTCAGACTCACTGTTTACCCACCTCCCTTTTCTCCTAACAGTTTGGAAAATCCCCTTAGGAAGATCTCCCAAGAGTCAGAAGGAAGTTCTAAAACTTATTTGAGATAAACCTCACCATTTGAGGGTGGTGGGTGCAGGTACACTGTCAGAGAACCAAGTACACATGGTCTGAGGGCCAGAAATTTCCCTTGGGTGAAAGCAGGCAAAGGAGGCCTCTGAAAATTGGTCAGAAGAATCAGCACCTAGAGACACAGGATTTCTATATATATATATATACATATACATATATATATATTTCTTTTTTTATTTTATTTTATTATTATTACACTTTACGTTTTAGGGTTGAAGTCTTTGTTGAAAGATATGCTTGGACTGATGGAAAATCCTCACCCAGTCTACCTGCTGAGGCAGAAGCCCAAGGAGACTGGCTGACGCAGCAAAGAAAGAAATTAGGGGTACAATGGACTCCCTGGTAGAAGCTGCGTGCTATCAGGCTCGGGGGAGATTCTAAGGAAATGCAATGCAGGGCCTGGAGAGGATAATTGTAACGTGTGGTTAGACACGTTCTGGAGATGTTATTACAATACTGGCAGGGCCCTGAAGCAGAGGAGCGGGAACTGACAGTCAGTCTCCCACTCTCTGCTTCGGAAGCCAGCAACTGCCTCGGAGCTTCAAATGCCTCGGTCCCGGTGGCTGGCTGCCTAACAACATTCAAACAGGTAGCTAGAAATGCAGAGGGAAACGGGGACTCAGACACTAAATGTTGACTGTGTTCCAACAGATAGGAGAAATGTTGTCCTCATACGTGTGTCAAAGAACAGTTGCCGGAGACAGCGTGGGAACTGTGAGCCAGCTCCCAGAAAGAGGCCCACCCCAGACTGTCCCAAGGTGGCATGACCAGGCCTTTGGGATTCTGCCCCTGACACTCAAGGTTCAGGGGAGTGGGACAGCCCCTACCTCTGTCAGAGGGTTTCCAGCAGAGACCTACTTGGAGTCAGCTATCCTACTGATGAAGATGGGGTCAGCTATCCTACTGAGAGAGATAGCTACAAATTGCCTCTTGGTGCTTAGCAAAAAGAATGTGACAGATCCAGGAAAGAGCCAAAAATGTGCCAAGCACCTTCCAAGGGCGGGAGAAACAAAAGCGAAAAGAAATGCCCTCTGCTCTGAAGAAGCCTGAGGTCGCCTGGAGACAGAGTTACACAATGCAAATTATAAAGCAGTAAAGAGAGGTCAGTCGTTTACACAGGTTCAAAAGCTCTCCGAGACCTGAATGGGGTATGTCAATGGCACCCTATGTTTACTCTTCAATCACTGTCTTTTCTGTCTCCCACTCCTACTATACTGAGCGTGGAGAGACGAAGTACTATGCCCCAGTCAACACCATATCCCTGCTATGGCATCATGCCTCACAGTGGCAGTTTCAGTTATCTAAGCGAAAATTAAACACAGAACACATATGTTAGTTGGAAAGCAAAAACTGAGATATTCACACCTTTAAGAAACAGGGCACATGGCAGGAATACAGAGAAGTGATTCGAAAGAGGCAACACCTAGCACAGTACTCAAACCAAAAGAGCTCTCACTCTCATTTGGAAGAGTAGATGAAAGAATGTCAGACGTGGATCAGAGGGCAGGGCTGCTGGTTCACCTGGGCCTCTGGTGCAATGTGTGGTCAGGTGGTTAACCTCCTCAGCCTCGTTCCATGGTCTTTAAAATGGGAATAGCCACACCCCCACTGCCCACCTAACTAACCTCATCAAGTTGTAGAGAAGCTCACACAGTCAATGAAGAGACAGAATATAAAACAGTGCTATCAAGTGTTATTCAGGATTCAGGAGCTATTGTTCCCGTGCTTCCCACTGGATGGGCAGGAAGGCAATGGCAGGCCCAGCAGCAGAAGTAGAAGCTCAGGGTTAGGAGAGAAGAGTTGGCCGAGACCTCCTGCCTGTCTCTCTCAGCTCCCAGCTCATGCTGGCTCCAAGGAGTCCCCACAGTGCCCCTTCCTCCTCTGGGCCCTGGGCCCCAGGCACACATCAGCAGACCAGAACCACCTCTTCCTCAAGGAGAGAGGTCTGGCCGTTCCCCAGCCTGGGCAACTTGAGCTGAGCTGCCCTGGACCACGCCCGTCTATCAGAAAACCCATTCCTGCATTACTCGACTGAGGCCACTCTGCATGGTGTAAATATCACTCAGCTGGTGCGATGGTTTGAGTCTTTGTCCCCTCCAAAACATGTGTTGAAACTTAATCCCCAGGGTGGCAGTATTGAGAGATGGGGCTTTTAAGAGGTGCTTGGGTCCTGAGGGCTCTGCTCTCATGAATGGATGAGTGAATTCCTGGAGTCACGGTTATCATGGGAGTGGGACTGGTGGCTTTATAAGAAAAGGAAGAGAGAGTTGAGTTAGCACACTCAGCCCCCTCACCATATAATGCCTTGTGTTACCTCAGGATGCCACAGAAAGTCACCACCAGCAAGAAGGCCCTCACCAGATGTAGCCTTGACCTTACACTTATCAGCCTCCATAACTGTAATAAATAAATTCCTTTTCTTTACAAGTTACTCAGCTTCAGGTATTCTGTTGTAAGCAACAGAAAACAGACTAAGACACCTGGGGTGCTGCAAACCTCCACTCTGACGTCATCTCTGCCTCACTTGAGCTGTGTGACTTAGGGGTGGGCATCCAACTCTTAGGAACCCTGTTTCCATATCTGCAAATAAGGGATTTCCAAGATCAGACTTTCTCAATCTCAGCACCATTGACATTTCAGGTTAGATGATTCCATATTGTGGGAAGTTATCCTATGCATATTTAGAGTCTGGCCTCAACCCACCAGAGGCTAGTAGCACACACCCACCTCCACCATGACAACCAAAAATGTTTCCAGACATTACCAAATCCCCCACAGTTGAGAACAACTAACCTAGCTGATTCCTTAGGGCCTCCAACCTGCTTGGACTTCTCCAGCCCAGGCACTCTGCCTTCAGTACAGGCTTCTTTTGCTTGAGACAAATGCCCCCTCATATCAACCACCACCTCCTCTTTAACAACCACACCCAAAACAAAGGCATTCACCTCTCTCCATGGGTTTCTTCAGTTACCTGCATTCTTGTATTCCATTTAAATGGTTGTCAGGCATGGAAATCTGAGCAGAAAGGACCCAGCTGTCATGTCACAGGGTACAAAGGAAAAGGGAGATTTCTGGAATGACCTTGGAGTCAAGCAGATCTGAATCTGAATCCTGGCTTTGCTATGTGTCCTTCACCAATTCACAGAATCTCTCCAAGCTTCGACTTCCTGTGTATAAAGTAGGAAAATAAAATAATTGCATGGGGTCAACATGAGGATTAACTAAGTGTTGAAAGGGCCTGATGCTGTGTCTCCTCCACAGTGGGCTCTGGATGTGTGGTCACTCCTGCTCTGCTCTGTAGTTGTGTTGATGGCAAGGAACTCAGTGATGGGGAGTCCCTCCAGCTCTTTGACCTGACCCCTTTCTCAAACCTAAGATGACACTGCGTGGCTTTGCTCCATCTCTCTTGGCTGTGGCAACGTGTGGCCAGAGGCCCTGGCCCATTTTCATCTGGCCTCAGCAATAGGTGCCTGGTCCACGCGCCAGCTCTCCAGTAGGAGAGCCAGTCCTCATCTTCAGAGCTCTGCCACCAACACGAAGCAATTAAGCCCATCTTCACATCGTATGGATGCATCCGGACTAAGTGGGAAAAGCTGCTGGGGAATTCATTACTTGCTGAAAACAGAATCCTCTTAACCCTGCTTCATCTCCCTTCCTGCCTTCCCTCCCCAATCCTCACAGTTCAGTAATTTAATAGGAAGGAAACAGAACCAACAGGAAACGGAGCTGCCTGTCTGTTTGCAATAAACACAATAGAATCTCACTTCAGAACAAATCCAGGAGCACAGGCTCGGCTATGAGTCATGCCTACTGATGAAGCATCTCCCTTCCCCACTGTAGCAATGAGGCCCTCCCCAAGACCAGGAAAGGCATGCAGAGAAAGCACATAAGCACATGAATTCTGCAGTGTGTGTGTGATGTTGGCCTGTCTGCTCAGCCTTCTGTCAGATAGAAAACATCAGAGCAGACCAATAACTTCTGGAGGGCTTGAGCAAGTTAACTACTCTATGCCTCAATGCCTCATTTGTTAAGCAGAGGTAGTAAGAGTACATTACCACATAAGGAGGTTGTGAGGATTGAGTGAGTTAATACATAAAGCACTTAGGACAGTACCTGGGATATACTTAGTACTATATAAGCGTGCCATGTTTTTGTTGTCATCATCATTATTATTATCCTCAGTCTCTGCTCCTTATTTGGGGACCCCAGAGACAGATGAGATCCAACACAGCACTATTATCCAAGCTTTCATTATTGTAATCACAATCAAAGCCAATGATGATTGAGAACTGACTGTGTGTATGTTTCTTCATTCTCTATGGCCATTCTGTGTGGCTCATTATTATCTCCATTTTATAGAAAAGAAAACAGGCTTAGGGAGTTTGGGAGACCTATCCAAGGACACCAATAAGCAAAGGAGCCACTAGATGTCACATCCAATTTGGCTTAGGTCTCTTCACTCCAGAGCCTGAATGTCACTGGGTGGCATGGCGTACATTTCCCAGCACTTCCAGAAATTTCTGAAACACAGAGCACATTTCTTGCCACAGTGGGGTTGCAAACAACAGAAAGTGATTTTGCCTAACTTAAGCAAAAAGGGATACCAGGGAAGGAGAGGCTCTGGGAATCCACTGGAAGGCTGGGACCCAGGCCTGGATGCTGCTAGGGGGCACAGACAGTTCCTGGAGACAGGAAGAACAGAAATGGTCCTACCGCAGGAGTGGCAGGTCCAGGCATCACTAATGGATGACGTTTGCAACCTTCTCCCATTTGCTCAAGGTTCAGATTCTAGGGAAAAAAGCATCTCTTTGGCAGGGTTTGGGTCACATGTCCCCCTCATGTTTATTAGAAGTCAGAGATCTGACAGACTAAAGACATTGGACAAAAGGTAATTATCCCAAAGGATACCAAAGCACTGTTAGGAATGAGACATGGATGCCAGAGGGCCCCAAGGCATGCTTGCCAGCACCATGAGACTTCCAAGAGTTTTCACATCACAGCACACGAGGAAAAGAGTGAGTCCTCTAATGGGGGGTGAGTCAAGTTACCTTGGGTGTGACAGAGCTAAATAAGAATCCTAATGTGCTAGAGTTTGAAGGAATCTTGGAATTATCTCATCTAGCCTCCCCCTCTCCCCTTTTTTTTACAGACAAGGAAAGAAAAAATGGTGGGTTACCAGAGCCACACCACATGTTGGTGGTACAGCCAGGACAAAGGATTCTGCAGCCCATCAGCCCCTCTTCCACTAAAATACTAATGATCTCCCACTATCCAGAAGCGTTGCCACCCATTCCAAACATCAAGTCAGGCCACCGTGCAGTCCCAGAGATCTTTCTGGGGTCTGGAAAATCAGGTCAGTCATCTACTCTAGAGCCTCCCTTTCCTGAGCAGCCAGCCAGAGATGCCTTTAGGAGAAGCAGAGAACTATAGAGAAAGGGGTAGTTCAGCCAACCACGAGACACCTGTCCACACACATTGGATCTGAATGGGAAGAAGAGTTGTTGCTTGTGCCTTTCCCCTTCTCCATCCCCCTCCCAGGCTCCTGTGATCCTTTGCTGTATCCTCCCATCCCTGAAGGGGTCCTCAATATTCACTGTAACCAGACTTCCCAGTATTCTGATGTGGGGGAGTCTGGGGGTTCCTTCGGCTGAGACACACCCAGGTGTCACACTCAGATAAAGATGGCTCTGTCTGTTCTTGGTCTTTTGAGTTGTGACATCTGGACTGCCATTGCTAGTGCTCTAATTTAGAAGTTGCATCCCTGTAGAGGCAGAAATAAGAAACAAGGGGCGAGCAGGGGTACAGGGGTGGGGCGGAATATGTGCTCCCAGGTGCTAGAGGAGTGGCCCCTGCCAAAAAAAATTAATAAATGCTAGTTTTTGCAAATTCTAGCTCAGCTATGTGCCTATAAGGAGTGTGGGCACAACCATATATGACATTACCCATGGGCGTCATTAACCTGTCGACTCCATGCATTCGTTGTTTATATACTAAGTCAGGGTTATGCAGATAAAAGTCTACAAAATAGGGTGCAGTGTATACTGCCCAGGTGATGGGTGCATCAAAATCTCACGAATCACCCCTAAAGAACTTACTCATGTAACCAAACACCACCTGTTCCCCAATAACCTATGGAAATAAAACATTTTTTTAAAAAAAAAGTTACATATCACCTAGTCAAACTTCTGGATGGGGAAGAAAATTCATTGCCCCAACTGCTTTATAAAAAGCTTCTGAGGCCAGGCACAGTGGCTCATACCTGTAATCCCAGTACTGTGGGAGGCCAAGGCAGGTGGATCAACTGAGGTCAGGAGTTCAAGACCAGCCAGGCCAACATGGCAAAACCCCACCTCTGCTAAAAATACAAAAAAAAAAAAAAAAAAAAATTAGCCAGGAGTGGTGGTGCACGCCTGTAGTCCCAGCTACTTCGGAGGCTGAGGCAGGAGAATGGTGTGAACCCAGGAAGTGGAGCTTGCAGTGAGCTAAGATCATGCCACTGCACTCCAGCCTGGGCGACAGAGCGAGACTGTGTCAAAAAAAAAAAAAAAATCCTTCTGAGAGTGTTGATGCTGCTACCAGAAAAATGGCTTAGACAAGAGCAGACTTCCGCTAAGAAGGCAGAAAGTAATTAATACATTGCTCTTCCTCCTTTCCAAATGCAGTAAAGCTTGTGTTCCCATATATTAAAATAGGGCACTCTTCAAAATTTTCAAGATCATCACAAGCAATAAAACACTGAGACACTGTCACAGATGGGAGGAAGCTAAGGACCTCTGACAACTACACACAATGTGGGATCCCAGATTGTTTCCTGGAACAGAAAAAAAGACATTCGTGGAAAAGCTGGTGAATTCTGAAGTCTATAATTAATAGTATTGTACCAAAAAAGGTGAATAGCAAGGCAAGCTGGATGAAGGGCATTTGGGAATTCTGCAGTATCTTTGCAACTTTCCTAAAAATTCAAACTAAAAAGTTAATTAAAGTGGGGAAGGGATCTCAGATAGGGCAAAGGATGGACCATCCCTTGGTACTAAGCCCAGCATGGGTGTGAAGGGAAGCCTTGGATGAGGCACATTTAAGAGCAAATCTAGCTCAGCCTCACTCAGGCCTTGAACGTTCAGAAACACTTTGGCAGAAATGCCAGAAAAAGGAAGCAAAGAAAATGCCAAGAGTTACTCGAGTTAACAAGCAGCACCAGCAAAAAACCCAGGAGAGATCATGGGGACTTATCTCATCCTTGTGAAAATGCAAAGCAAAAAAAACATCAGGCTGGGTCAGCTTGGGTGGTAAGCTCCCAGATTTAAAAAAAGAAGAAAAAATGAAAAAAATTCTGTGATATTTAATAAAGGAAAACCTTAAAATTTTAAAGTATTAAAAAGGGAGCCAAGGGGTCAGGAAAACAAAGGGTAGAGAAGGGACAAAGATAAGCACTGGTGTCCTCTGGTCACAGGGGAGCAGAAATCAATCTGACTGCCCAAACAAACTCCCTCAAAGCCAAGCATGCCCTTGCCAAGTCCAACTCATCCTTCTGAGGCTCCCTACCGGGTTGACTGCTGGTAAATATCATGACTGCACAGCGCCCCAAGTGGTGAGCAGGCTGAGTCTTGCACAGGGGCTCCCCTGGCTGTACATCTAGAGCTTGGAAAATCGCAAAACCCCACACACACCCCAGCATCTCCACCTACAATCTGCAGCCACCTCTTGGCTGAGCTCACCCAAAATACTTGCAGCTGAAAAGCAAAGGTAGCAAAAACTCCAGGAGGTGGTCTTTGCATCCAGGACACATCACAGAGTCTGTAAGTTTGACTCTCGGTTTTTCTTCTTTTTCCGTGCATTTATTTGCTCATCCAGCAGCTGCGTAACCGCCCAATGGGTTCACCTTGCCCACTGCCTAGACACAGCTGATACCGCTGCCTAGACACAGCTGATATATCAAGACAGGGGAACTGCAATAGAGAAAGAGTAATTCACTGCAGAGACTGCTGTGTGGGAGACCAGAGTTTTATTATTACTCAAAGGATCAGAGATTTTAAGGACAACTTGGTGGGTGAGGGAAAGCCAGTGAGCCAGGAGTGCTGATTGGTTAGGTAGGAGATGAAATTATAGGAAGCTGAAGCTGTCCTCTTTTGCTGAGTCAGTTCCTGGGTGGCGGCCACAAGATCAGATGAGCCAGTTTATCAATCTGGGTGGTGTCAGCTGATCCATCAAGTGCAGAGTCTGCAAAATATCTCAAGCAGTGATCTTAGGAACAGTTTAGGGAGGCTCAGAATCTTGTAGCCTCCAGCCACATGATTCCTAAACCATAATTTATAATCTTGTGGCTAATTTATTAGTCCTACAAAGGCAGTCTAGTGCCCAGGCAAGAAGGAAGTTTGTTTTGGGAAAGGGCTGCCATCGTCTTTGTTTTAAACTGAAACTAAGTTCCTCCCTAAGTTAGTTCAGCTTACACCCAAGAAGGAACAGCGCAGCTTAAAGGTTAGAAGCAAGATGAAGTCAGTTAAGTTAGATCTCTTTCACTGTCTCGGTCATTATTTTGCAAAGGCAGTTTCAGCTGCACAAGCTGATTCTCAGAATTCTTGCAGATTTGATCTTCTTAACTTCATTAACTAGCCTGCCAAGTTATGCCGTTAGATATGAGTTCTAAATTTCTTTTCAAAGAATCAATATGTCAGTATATTCAATTCTTTGCCTTCTACTTTTAAACTTCATCATAAAGCAACCTTTTTCTATTACCTGCTCCACCCTCATTTCAATCACCTGCTCCACCCTGACTCATTCCGATTACCTGCTCCACCCTGACATTCCAATTACCTGCCACCTGCTCTGCCCTGACTCATCCTCCTCACTGCATAACCATTTTTTCCCGCCAAACCACTCGCCCCAATCTCGCTGTTTAAATTAGCCAATCAGAATTAGTTTAGCCTGTGCGGTCTAATCCTAGCCAATAGGGGAACAACACAGCAGCAGGGGCCACAGCGCCTCAGGGATAAGAACCCCTTTCCCTCCCTTGTCCAGGTGTGTACTCACCATTGCTCCATCTGTAAGGACTCACCTTTCTATAGAAGTACATTGCCTTGCTGAGAATTAAAAAGAAAATTTTACATTCAAGTGCTATTTCTTTTGCAGCACCAAAACGTTACAATACCCATGTCAGAGTTAAGGAAGCCGATGGTCAGTAATGTTAGTTAAGCTCAGGTGACTAATAAGGGGCAAAGTTGGGGCAAAAATAGGTCAAACTTGAGGGCCAAAATTGTGTCCTCAACATCATAGTAGTGAATTGCTTACCATGTGTAAGGCTATGGGAGAATATAGAAAACTTTTTTTTAATGGTCCCTGTCCTCAAACAGATAAACAAAGAGACCAAAAATGCCCACATATAATTCAATCAAATAAACATTTATTAATAATTAAATCTAAATGATAGAAGTGGGACATGAAATTGCAATGGAAGTTTAAATGGATTCTTAAACTGTAAGAGGCATGCTCTAAGAAAAAAGTTAACATACAATTAAAATTCCAAATTATTTTGGCAAAACTGGAGGGACATGAACTTGTGTAATTGTTGAAGAGATATGTTTAACTATGTGTATTAAAAGTAAACACAGTAGAATACGAATTCATATTAGAACTTCTAATTCACTGGAGAGGAAGAAAAGGAATAAACTTTATCAACCTAACAAAAATAAGTAAAGCAGAAATGAGGGAACCAATAGAAAGTGTAATAAACAGAAAGCATAAAATTAAATGGCAGGAGTGAGACCAAACTTCCTGGATGCCAAATTCATGTGAGAGGGTTAAATTCCACTATGAAATGGTAAAGGTCCTTGGGGATGAGTTGGAAAAACAAAAATCCAATTATATGCAATTTATAAGAGATGGACCTAAAACAAAATGACATGGGGAAAGTGAAAACAGTTGGATAAGCGAACATGTATCAGACAAAAGCAAACAAAGGGAAACATGGATAGAGATATTAAGGGCTAAGAAAAGAATGTTAGGCCAAAAATTTAAACAGTTTAAAGGAAGGATATTCTTAATGATAAAAGGGCACTCCATGAAGAAGTAGCTATAGTCATGAAAATATATGCAGCGAACAATCTACAAGGCAAAGGCTCTCAGAAATGCAAGGCAAATTCAATTTAAAAAAAAAAAAAAAGCACAGTGAAAATCCAAAACATCACTCTTCAAATTTTGTAGATTAAACAGACAAAAGAAGGAACAAGTATAGACATCATTTTCGCAACATAATTATCAATCCTGATTTAACAGATATGTAGAAAGAGAACCATGTACACTAAAAAGGAAAATATATTCTTTTTTTTTTTTTTTTTTTTGAGATAGTCTTGCTCTGTTGCCCAGGCTGGAGTGCAGTGGTGCGATCTTGGCTCACTGCAAGCTCCGCCTCCCAGGTTCACGCCATTCTTCTGCTTCAGCCTCCTGAGTAGCTGGGACTACAGGCGCCCGCCACCATGCACAGCTAATTTTTTTGTATTTTTAGTAGAGACGGGGTTTCACCATGTTAGCCAGGATGCTCTCGATCTCCCAACCTTGTGATCTGCCTGCCTCGGCCTCCCAAAGTGCTGGGATTACAGGCGTGAGCCACCGTGCCAGGCCCCAGAAAATATATTCTTTATTCCCATAGAAGACTTAAAAATAGGGACCATGTACTTAACCACATATGTTATTTTCTAAAAAGTTAGTATTTTACAGGTCATGCTAATTGAGTATAATTATACAAATTCACAAGCTAATAATTAACAGATAAGCAAACAAAAAATTTTAATCATTGGGGAAACCTGAAAATTATCCTTTAAATAACTCGGGAATTTTTTTAATTATTAGAAATAAAATGACAAAATTGCCGGACACAGTGGCTCAAGCCTGTAATCCCAGCTACTTGGGAGGATAAGGTGGGAGGATCACTTGGGCTCAGGAGTTTCAGATCAACCTGGGCAACAAAGTAAGATCCCACCTCTAAAAAAATAAAAATAAAAAAATTAGCCAGATGTGGTGGTGCATACCCGTAGTCCCAGGTGCTCAGTAGATTGAGGTGTAAGGATAGCTTGAGCCTAGAATTTCAAGGCTGCAGTGAGCTATAATCACACTACTGCACTCCAGCCTAAGTGAAAGAGCAAGACCTTGGTCTCTAGAAAGAAAAAAAACAAAAAAGATAAAATTATTTAGAGCTAACAAAAATCAGATTACTTCTTTTCAAACTCTTTGGGATATGGCTAAACCCATACTTAGAGGAAAATTCAGTCAAATTATTTATTAATAACTATCAGAAAGATTTTAAAACGAATTACATAAGTAATGAGCACATGAGAAAATATTCAACATCATTAATCTTCAGAAAAATTTAAACCATGATAAAATACCACTACATACCTGCTTAAATTGATAAAATGAAAAAGACATCACCTAATGGAAAAGATAGACACCATTGAAGAGGATGTTGAGTAACCAGAACTCTCATACTTATTTGTAAGAATGTAAAATGGTTGTAACCAACTTTGGAGAACTGTTTGGCAGTTTCTTAATAAGTTAAATGTATATCTACCCTATAAGGTTGAAATTTTACTTCTAAGTTTTTGTGATTTAATTAATTATTTTAAAATGTTTAGAATGGGGCCTGGTAAACAGTATAGGGTCAATAACTAATAGTCATTATTATTTCAAAAGAAAGGAGTCTGTGGCTTATACTGCAGGTGATTTGGTAAAGTCAAGCTCTTGTTCCCTATTAGAAGGTCTTGTAGTTTAATGATGAGATCACTTATCAAGTAGTGTGAGCACCCCAACCTCACTAGGAGACTTTACTTCTGTCTTTTTCTATGAACAGTAACAGAAAACATCTTAACAGGGATAATACCCACTAGGCCATCCAAGCCAGAAAACAGGTGTAAAACCTAAATGTCCTATTGCCATTTCCTCCAATCTCCTTTCCCAAAACGCAGGGACCAGCTGAAGGCAGAAGATCAATGCTGAGGGGCACTGACAAGTCCCTTGCTTATCTGCAAGCCGAAAACATTTCACCCATGCCCTTATCTGTGAATATCCATCCATGGAGGGCAGCACGATGTAGAGAAAGCAGCAGGTACTTGGGTGGAGTCCACCCGGGTCTGAATTCCAGCACTGTGGCCTGGGCCAGTCCCTGCACCACCTTCCCCACTGGGAACCAAGAGGATGACAGGCACCTGAGATATTTCACCCAAAGCAGCCTCCAGGACATGGCTTGTGATACATTTTAATTCTCTTGTTTAGTCAGATCTTTCTCGGTTGCAAGCATCTCCTTTGAAATTGTAATTGCCTGTATTGTTTGAATTTTGCTTACAATGAGCATGTATCACTATATAATCGGAAGAAACAACAAAGATATTCCCTCTACATGGGGGAAAAAAACACAATTACTCTGGACAAATAACCTTCTAAGCATTGATCAGCTAATCCCTTAATGAGGCAGACTGGATAAGGGTGTATGTGATGGGCGGGCAACAAAAACTGTCAACAATAACAACACCACCTTACAGTTGCATAACACTTGTCCATATACAAGGCACTTTCAAGCATGTGATTTTGATTTGTTCTAACAACAAAGCAGCACAAGATCTTCTTCCCTCCAGGTATCTGCCCTCCCCTCCCTTACTGCAGGGTTCTGTGGCCCCATCAGAGAAGCCGTCAGTGGCTGTTTCAATAGACACAACTTTCTCTCCATTACGCCATCCTCCATCCTGCTCTGTGTTCCTCCAGAGCACTGACCACTACCTGAACCTAAATACACAGAGATCTATATTTATATCTTTATTTATTTATCCAGATAAATCTAGCACCCGGTATGTGTTAAGAATTAAAGAAAGAGGAAAGAAACATGAAAGGTGGCTCAACAGTCAAGGACAGGTTTATTTTAGAGAAAGCAAACCTGAGAGTGGCTTCTGGCCGAGTTCGGTCAGAGACCACTCTGTTACAGACTAAGAGATTTTAAGGATTCAGGGTGGGAGAGTTTGTCAGAGGCTTGGACTGCTTCTGTGTCTCTTTGTTGTGCTTCTCTGGGAAGGAGAGTTTTGTGTCTGTTCTCATACATCTTTCTGCAGCTGTAGGCATACCCCTGAGTCTGCTTTTAGCTTTTCTATCTTAGGGCATCCTGAAGGGAAAGGAATGTGCTTATTAAGGCCCACTGTTTTACTCGGGCCTATTGTATGAGGGTGAAGTTTGGCAGCTACCCAAGAGACTTTCCCTCCACCTCCCTCTGTGCCCGAGCTGTCTTATCTGTGTTTTACTGTCTGCTCTTTCTGGTTGCTTGTTGTTAGAAGAGAAGTGATTTCCTTGAAATGCATGAGGCTAGAAAGGGAGCTGGAACTTAAAGTGGCAGTGTTTATCTGAGATGACGGTGCTCCTGCTCTGTCAGTATGTATGTATGCCTATCTCCCCTACAAGAATGCAAGCTCTGGGAGATACAGAATTGTGTCTGTCTTACTTGCTGTTGTATCACCAGGGGTACACAGTAGGCACTCAGTAAATTTGCATTGTGTGAATGAATGGCTGTGATAGGCAACCTCTAGGATGGCCCCCAATGATCTCTCCTCATGGAACCCATCCCCTTATGGTATTTCCCCTCCTTGAGTACAAGCTGGACTGAGTGACTCTGTTCTTACAAATAGAATACAGCAGAAGTGATGGAAGCCAACGTGATAAAGGTCATTTCCAAGATTTGGTTATACAAGGACTTTTGGGAGTGTTTTCAGATTCTCCCATGGATCACCAGTTCCTCTGTCATGAGAACACTCAGGCAGTTCATAGAGAGGCCTGTGTGGTGAAAAACTACTGTGGCCCGAGTTGTGTTCCCCCAAAATTCGTACGTTGAAACCCTAGGCCCCAATGTGACTACATTTGGAGATAGGGCCTTCAAAGAGCTAATTAAGGTTAACTGAGGACATGAGGGTGGGGTCTAATCCAGTAGAACTGGTGTCCTTATAAGAATGGGAAGAGATCCCAGGAATGCACAGGCACAGAGAAAAGGCCATGTGAGGACACAGCAAGAAGGCAGCCATCTGCAAGCCAAGGATAGAGGCCTCAGGAAAGACCAACTCAGCCAGCCCCTTAATCTTGGACTTCAGGCTCCAGAGCTGTGAGAAAATCAATTCCTGTGGTGTAAGCCACCCAGTCTGTGGTATTTTGTTACGGCAGCCCCAGCAGACAGGAACCAAGGGTATGCGAGTGAACTTGAAGTTGAGCCTTAAGACGACTGCAGTCTTGGCCCACGGCTTGATTACAATCTCATGAGAGACCCAAAGCTAGAGGTACCCAGCTAAGCTGTGCCCAGATTTCTGACCAACAGAACTGAGAATTAATAAAATGTTTGTTGTTTTAAGCCACTACATTTTGGTGTAATAACGCAGCCATAGGCCACTAATATAGTGAGTGAACACTTCCTTGAGTTAGATAAAGACTGGTATTATCATTAGCCCCTGTTCATGGGCAAGAAAGCTAAGCCTCCAAAAGGCAGAGTGACTTGCCTAAGGTCAAACAGCCTGGCAGAACCTGTCAAGGGAGAGCAGAGGAAATCAAAGATGAAGTACGGCCTCCGCGCAAGTTTTGCTATGGGCAACCCTGCCAGGCCTATTCAGCTGGGGACACCAAGATACAGAGAACATTCCTGAAATACCCTAGAGTGTCACCTTAATGGTCTCCTTGGAGTCTTTGCTGCCAGAGTTGAACAAGAATTGGAGTTTTAACACGGTTCACCTTGGTGACCTGGCCACATGCAGTAACAAGCCCCCTTGGACATAGTCTAAGAGAACCACCTCCATCACACCAAACAGTGTGCTACTGAGGCTCATGTCAGAAAAAAATCCTAATGTTTGTGGTCTTATCAGAAATTATAACAGCAAAGACTTACAGAACATTAACTGTGTTCTAGGCAGTGCTCTAAGCACTTTATTATATTCATTTAATTCTCTGAGGTAATTCTACAATCATCCTCATTTTACAGATGAAGAAACTGAGGCACCTAAAGGGGCCGAGCAGTTTGCCCAAGGTCGTACAGCTAGCCAGTGATAGAACCAAGATTTAAGGCCAGGTAGTTTAACTCCAGAGTTAATACTCTGACAAATTTTTCTCTAGGTCTTTGCATTATTTAATATCTCCAATATAATAGTAAGTAATTTGCTGGCAAGGCTCTATGTCCCAAAGCCTCTCTAGCTTTAAAATATCAAAGTGAAAAATAATCACAGCACATGAAGGCATCTTGCCATGCCCCAAGGAAAACCTTTTAGGGGCTCCCCACTGCCCTCAGAGTGGCCGATGAGGCCCCCCCCAGGTTCTGGCTCCCAGCCTGCACTCACTACTCCCGCCCCGACTCAAACAGCCTGATTTCCTCTTTGCTGTAACCCAGACACCCCACATCCTGTGCCTCCTTGCCTTTGCACAGGCTCTGCCTGGAAAATCACCTTCACTCATCTCCCTTCCTGCTAAACATTGTCTATTCTTTACTTCTGGGGAGTTTCATCTTCACACCAGTCAGGAGCCTTAGTCCTGCCCCCACCACCCTGGAAACCCTGGCCCGGCACTAGTGTGTTACCCTCTCTCACTCCCTCTCCCACTGGACTCTGATTTCTGCAAGGGCAAAAGCAGCTTATTTGTCTTTATATTCCCAGCAATTAGCACAGCACCTGGTTCCTATTAAGTACCAGTTTGTTGAATGAACACAAGCCCTCCAAAGAACCTAGCAACACTGTTTCATTACTCACTCCAACTGTCTCCACTGGGCGGTCCTGGAGCATAGACCATACAAGGGCTATACTGGAAGGGGCCCAACAGAGATGCCAGTTTAATCCAATCCCTTCAGTGAACATGTGGAAAAATATTGCCTCAACTAGTCAAGGGCATAATAGGAGCACAGTGGGGTCAAGTTTCCAGACGTCTGAGCCCCCACCAAACACTCAAAGTCATCTGTATTCATTTCCTGTTGCTGCTATGAGAGATTGTCACTATTTTGGAGGGTTTTTTTGTTTTGTATTGTTTTGTTTTTGTTTGAGTCTTGCTCTGTTGCCCAGGCTGGAGTGCAGTGACGCAATCTCACCTCACTGCAATCTCTGCTTCCCAGGTTCAAGTGATTCTCCTGCCTCAGCCTCCCGAGCAGCTGGGATTACAGGCACGTGCCACCTCACCCGGCTGATTTTTGTATTTTTAGTAGAAATGGGGTTTCACCATGTTGGGCAAGCTGGTCTCAAACTCCTGGATTGTCACAAATTTAGTAACTTAAAAACAACATGCATTTATTGTCTTATAGTTCTAGAGATCAGAAGTCCAAAATGGATCTCACTGTGCTAGGTCTCAAACTCCTGGATTATCACAAATTTAGTAGCTTAAAAACAACATGCACTTATTATCTTACAGTTCTAGAGATCAGAAGTCCAAAATGGATCTCACTGGGCTAACACATCAAGGCGTTGGCCGGGCTGTGTTCACTCTGGAGGCTCTAAGAGTGATTGGCTCCCTTGCCATCCCAGCTTCCAGAGGCCACCTGTGCTCCTTAACTTATGACCCCTTTCTTCTTCAGAACCCACAGTGTAACATCTTCAAATCTCCCTCTCCTTGGATCTCATGCTTCTGTCATCTCCTCCTGCCTCTCCTGCCCCCTTCTTTTCCCTAGAAGGACCCTATAATAAGGACCCAGGATAATGTCATCTCATGACCCTTAATTTAATCGAGGCTGCAAAATCCCTCTGCCATGTAAAGCAACATGTTCACAGGTTCTGGAGATTGGGACGTGAACATCTTTGAGGAGCCACTGTTTGGTCTACCACAGCGTCCTTATGTTTCTGATGTAAAAACATTCATGATCTGACAGCATCTTCCATGGGCAGGATGAAAACAAAACAAAACAAAACTTCACCAATGTTCAAACATATTTCATTCTCTTTTTCCATTGTCTAAATGTCTACTTTTGAAGAACTAGTAAAAGTGGTTTATATATATTTATATAAAATATGATATTATATACTAATAACTACAGTATATTCCTCTGTAACATTTATGTTTTAGGCATCCATTTCTAATATACTAATCCTTCTGATTGATTCTTTACAAAGTCTGTAATACCTAATATGCAAAGAGAGTGGATAGAAGGAAGTAATATTTAGTGAGTATTGCTATATGTCAGGCACTCTGGGTCTTATCTAATTTAAACCTCACAATAGCCTTCTGACCTTGGCTCTATTGTGTCCCATTTCATAGATGAACAAACTGACTCTTAGATGAGGTAACTTATCTAACTGATAGAGCCAATAAGTGACAGAACGGGTTTGAAACCCAGATTTATTTGACTCCAGAACTCATGGTCTTTCCACTAGACCTAGTGGTGTCCCCAAAAAGTTCAACTTTTCTTTTAGCTGCCTGATTTATTGATTGATCCAGAGAAAAAGGGCAAAGAGGGGTAGAGGAGGAAAAGAGAGAGAGAAAAAGAGAGCAAGATGGATAAATTTGGGTGGAAATTTCCATGTGCAAAGCAACTTTGGGGAAGCCCTTCTCGAGGGAGTATGGATGCTGTCCACCAAAATCTGCAGTGAGGTCCAGGAGACTGCTTGTTGCTAGGCAACTCCTCTCCGACCACACTCCACATCAATCTAATTAGCAGATTTCACCTGAGTTCCAACAGTTGCTAGGTAACTCTCTGACTGGGGCCTTTTCCTCTCCCCTTCAAACCATTTCTGATCCCAAAAGAAAAGAAGGGTGTGTTAGGGAAAAAAAAAATCCACTGATGTTATCCATCTACAAAATTCCCCTGTGCTTTCACTATATCCACCAAGAGTAAGTAAACCCAGGAAATGGAACTCAGTGGCTCTGATGTTGCAAAAAAGGGGATCCATGAGCCAGAGAACTGATTCTTTAGGGACAAAAGACATATGGGACAAGAAAAATCCAGAGATTTGGGCCGGGCGCGGTGGCTCACACCTGTAATCCCAGCACTTTGGGAGGCCGAGGCGGGCGAATCACGAGGTCGGGAGATGGAGACCATCCTGGCAAACACGGTGAAATCCTATCTCTACTAAAAATACAAAAATTAGCCGGGAGTGGTGGCAGGTGCCTGTAGTCCCAGCTACTCGGGAGGCTGAGGCAGGAGAATGGCATGAACCCAGGAGGTGGAGCCTGCAGTGAGCCGAGATCGCAGCCACTGCACTCCAGCCTGGGTGACAGAGAGAGACTCCATCTCAAAATAAATAAATAATAAATAAATAAATAGGCCAGAGACCAGGCTGAACTATGTCTGTGAACCGCTTCAGACAAGAATTCCTATTAGTGACTCTAAAAGGACTGCGCTTGGTGCACCCCAAGAGGGAGGAAGGGAGGCTAATATTTATGGAGCACCTGTTACATACCTGGCAACGGGTTTGATGGTTTCACAAACACCTCATTTAATCTTCACAAAATTTCAGTGAGTTGGGTAGCTGTTACCATCTACATTTTACCAATGAGAAATTGCAGTTCAGAAATAGTAAGTAATTTGATCACAATCACTTGCCCAGAGGAACTTTAAGTTAAAGACAGGACTGTCTGACTAAATTTCATGCATGATCTTCCCACTATTTGCTGCACATTCTCCTGTCTCCATGGGGCTATCTCCACAGGATGACAAGTACTATAATTCATTCAATATAACTTCAGTATTAAAACAGACTACTGCAAACGAAGATGCAAGCAGAAAAAAGGTTAATTCCCTTCCCCCGTTCATTGCCAGGGACTTAACATTACCCTAAGGCAGTGAGTGATTCTCAAATGTTTAATCCCGGGATGCTTTCACAGTCTTAAAAATGAGTGAGGACCCCAAAGAGCTCTTGTTTATGTCGGTAACATCTATCAATACTTGCCATATCAGAAATTAAAACTGAGAAATCTCTACAAGTGTACACACTAATTCATCTTTAAAGTAACTAATAAACTCATTGCATGTTAACGTAAATATCTATTTTTACATAAAATAACTATTTTCCAAAAAAAATAGTGAGAAGAGTGGCACTGTTTTCCATTCTTGCAGACTTCTTTAATGGCTGGCTTCACGGAAGACGTGGGTTCTCGTGCCTGCTTCCGCATTCAGTCTGTAGCATCGTCACATGCCAGGCATCCCCTGGAATATTTCATTCTCCTCCACCGTACACCGGTGAGTCAATGACAGTAACATAAGCAAATAATGTCTTATATTACTATGAAAATAGTTTTGATCTTGAGGACCCTCTGAAAGAAATCTCAGAATCTCCCAGGGCTCCCCAGAACACGCTTTGAGAACCACTGCCTTAAGGCATAATAGCTAGAAAGCCCAGAATGCATTCTGTGCATTCCCTGTGTTCCCTCTGTTTTTTCAGCCAATTGTTTAAGAAAGCCCACATCTTTCTTGCCTGTAGCATTTTATGGCCCCTGAGAACCCTCAACTATCCCTCTGGTATGCTGTCTTTGCAATGCCATCTGTGAAAAACAAGATTCAGATACTGGCTCCAGACTGACGAACGGTTAGAAATATCAAAACACATAGTTTCTGTCTTCCCAGCAACCTTTTCCCCACCTCTTCTAGTAACTGGTACAGGAAGAAGCAAGAGACCCTCTGGCCTGTGATAGGTAGAAGGGATAGGCATTGGACTCAGCCAGGCCAATCAGAGCCCTTCCCTGAATTTTTTCACCCTGTCTTGCAATTTATCTTTCCCCTGAGGTATTAGCATGTTATACTGGATCACCAGCTTTATGTTGATGCTTTACAGTCATCCATCCTGCCCTCCCACCTCAACCCCACAGTGTGATGTCATATGTTGGGAATCCTATCAGATGATTTCTAACAGAGCTTTTAACATTGAGGTTCTGCCCCAAGTTTGTTTCCTGAACAAATGTCTCATTGCCCCTGAAAAGTCTCATCTTGGCTGCCCATCGAAGTCCACAGCCTGGAACACTGACGGGCACCTCTCTGCTTCCTCCCATCCTCCGATGCACTTACCCAAATTCCTTTTCCAGGGACTCAACCCTTCTCTGCTTTCACAGCAGTGGCGAAGCAGCTCAGGATGTACATATGCAGCTCCCCATCTTGCAGCTAAGTGCCATGGTAGAACATGCCTTTTGTCTTTGTGTAAGCCATTCCCAAGTCAGCTCAACGCACTTTAGCAAGCATTTATTGAGCACCTACTATGTGCTGGACACTGTACTGAAAATACAGAAACGTAAAAGACAGTCCAGATCCTCAAAGAGCTCACATATAGGAGGGAAGATGAGACATAACCAATAACTACAATAAGAGCTAGTTGATAAGGTTTATATATCACCTAGGACTCTTACAGTACAAATGATAGAACAGGCACCCAAAACCGGCTTATGCAAAAAGAAGGATTATTGGTTTTCCTAACTGACAAATCTAACAGACATTAGCTTCGTGCTGGTTTTTTCCACTTACCTCCCCGACCCCAGATCCATTCTCCGCCCTTCTCTGCTGTGTTCTGTGTATGGAAGGCTGACCTTAATATCTGGCTTTGATTGTTGTGTCCAATCGATGCAGGGCCAGCAGAAGGTGAGAAGGCTCCAGGAGGGTACGGTCAGAGAGCATTTGTCTCCCCCAGCGCTTTCCCACTTCCTCCCTGCCTCATCACAGTCTGCCAATGGCTGCATTCCTCTGCCACCACCATCCCCCTTCCATGACTCAGCTCCTGTCAGGCTCTGGTAACACTGTTCCCTCCCCTCACCCCTTCAGGACTACGGGTACTAACAGCTTCCCACTGTTGCTAGTCCCTGAGTGATTCACTGTGCTTTCTCATTCCCCTAATCCTCCTCCACACCTCTGCAAATACTCCTGGCATTAGCCTTTCTTCAGTTGTGCCCTTTTGAGTATTCCATCTGTTTCCTGCTGAGAATCTGACATAAGTTTGATGCAGAGGCCCCAACTGATGACATCGAGAACTGGTTTCTTCTCTAGGTTCTGCTACACCCGTTGGCTCAATGCTCAGGCAAGGTCTCCCCTCATAGCAACAGGGTGGCTACTGCTGAATAGAGCCTCCCAGCCTCGAGCTGTCAAGATCCCAGGCAGTGGAAAGAGGGTATCTCTCTTACCTGTAGCATCCACTAAATTCTGGTCACCTGCCCACCCCTGAACCAATCACTGTGGCTCGAGGAATTCAGTGGTCCGACATGCCAGGTGTGGCCAAAGGATCCACCCCCAAAGCCAGCAGTGGAGCCATCTTCATCTAACACCTGTGGCCTTAAGCATGAGGAAGGAGTAGCCCAAAGGAAATTCTAGGTGCTGTCACCAAAAGAAGGAGGAATGGGCCTGGATGGCCCCAAAACAAGGAATTTCACTTCAGTGCATCGCAATAGAAAGAACCAGGTGGAGATAGAGAGATGAGAGGAGCCACCAGTAACAGAGATTGTCCTTCTGTTGATTATGCTAGAACGTTCATGGCCCCCTTTTGCTTCAAAAGTTATTCTCAGCCTAACATGCTCACTATCTCTCACCAAGAGGGTGAGACACCTTTGTATATTCCTCCATGATTCTCTGAACCATAGATTTCTCCCAGAATACTCACAGGAATATGCCTGCTGCCACTTCATTTCAAAGTAATAAACTAACTCAAAAGCTGAAGTTGAGGCGTATGCCAAACCTCATCAGATTTGGTAACTTCTTTCAAAATTATCATAATATGCATGGATATGTGTGAACTTCCAAGTGATAAGTTGTAACAGACATCCCCTTTTATTCCATTTAATGCAGCAAATATATTGCATGCTGAAGTGGAAGCATTTTGTAAATTGAAAAGCACCATACAAATAGCAGGCATAATTAATGCCATGTTTAAGGAATGTGCTGGGCCCTGTCCCACCCGCTCAGCCCTGTAAGACTGCAATCCCAGCCTCCACGCCCAGCAGCCAGTACTACCAAAGGCAGATGCTTCACACCCACTATCTAACTTTCAAACCACCTGTTCCACTACCCCACATCCCAGCCTGCTGCAAATCACAAAGCCTTGTGACCTCATTACTCTGGGTGTCCTCCGTCTTCAGACTTGAGCCTTCCAGGTAGGACCTTGTCTCCACTCCTGCACAGTTAAGTCTTGCCCTGGCTGCACTGTCTCAGACCACATGATAGAGGGCCTCCCTCTGATCCAGGAAGGGCAAATACTCCCTTGCAAGATGCTGTTGGTTCTGGTGTCCTCCTGACCTTTCAGAAAGACAGTGCACAACTCTGAAGAATCCTGAGCCGCGGCCCCTGAGAACAACACGTCAATTACCTTCCAGGGTGGTCATGATATCAAATGCGGGGAGAGAGTGGGATACGGCAAGCCCCTAGAAAGAACTCTTTGATCGTGAGACTCTGGCACACGTATCCATCAGTGCCTTAGAGTCTAAAAAAATGGCTGATAATCTTGTAATCAATTAAATCTGATTCCTCTCTTGCCAATTTGTTGCCCTTCTGCACTTTCTCCTCCCTCAATTTGGATATCGATATCTGTGGCCATATAATTTAGATGTGAAAAGCAAAAATTGTAGGATCACATGACCTATTTTCAAATGTAGGCACTGTCCCTTATCAGCTGTGTGACCTCAGGCAATTCACTTAACCTCTCTGAACCTCAATGGTAAAATAAGGATAATCATTCTGCTCTACCCAGCTCATAGATGCCTGCAGATTAAGTGAGACAGTGAGTAGAACACAGTAGGTGCTCGAAAAAGATGTGTGTGAACTGTTACTATTTTACCATTATCATTACTGTATTCGTCTGTTCTCACACTGCTAATAAAGACATACTAAGACTGGGTAATTTATAAAGGAAAGAGGTTTAATTGATTCACAGTTCCACATGGCTGGGAGGCCTCACAATCACAGTGGAAGGCAAATGAGGAGCAAAGTCACATCTTACATCGTGGCAGGCAAGAGCGTGGCCAGGGGAACTCCCCTTTATAAAATCCTTGGATCTCATGAGACTTATTCTCTATCATGAGAACAGTACAGGAAAGAGTGATGATTCAATTACCTCCCACTGGGCCCCTCCCACAACACATGGGAATTATAGGAGCTACAATTCAGGATGAGATTTGGGTGGGGACACAGCCAAACCATATCAATTACTATTAATAAAACTTGAGGGGACATAAGTCCCATTTTTCCCCTTCCAATAATCATACAGCACCCCCCAAATCACCCCTCAAATACAGTCACCTACTTCAACCAAGCTCATGCCCCTCCCTGACCACCAGGGCACTGTTTGCCTCATATATTTCTCTTTAAAAGTATCATTACTTGGAACTCATCTCTCCATAGAAACCCAGAGAATAAATAGAAGCAGCAGGTTTTCAGTAGTTTTCACTCTGACTGCTTCAATTAAATAAACTCCACACAACTCTTCCATTAGCATGTGGGTGGAGAAGCCAGCAATGTCTCAGCGACCCTCGCTCCGTGGTTCACTTAGACCATCCAATTATTTTCAGCCAATAACATCTCCTTGGCTGGTCTTGTTATAAGTAACCTGTGCCAATATCTGCATGAAGAGATGTGGTTGGGACAAATCTGCTATAACCTTCACATCTCTTACAAGTGTTGAAATTACAAATGTTTTTCGAATCATGAAATTCTTTATCAAGTAATTTTTTTCTTCCAGTGTTTCTCCAGTGTCTTCTATTAGCAGACTCTTGAACTTATAAAAAGGTGAACGATAAATAAATGGAAATAGGAATCCTCAGCTTGGTTGAGAATGTACAAAATATAATCTATATAAGGAAAGTCCCATGCCTCGGGGGGCACTCCACAAGTCAGTGTGCACCAGGTAGGGTTCCTACATCTTTCCCTATGAAGACTTTCTTCAGGGCCACAGGTAGCCTGCTTTCTTGTTCCCACCAGATACAGCCAGGTAGCCTCTCCAAGATGTGGCTTCGCTGGCTGCCAGAGGAAGAGATTTCACTGCAGTGAGATGAAGTTGCTGAGGAACAAGAAGAGAAACCCTGGCTTTGGCGTCAGTGAGAGATGTGGGGAGTGAAGGATGAGGGTGCCCAGTGTCCACACCTGCTGCAAGGGAAGCAGTTCTGCATTTGGATTTAGAAAGCTCGAGAGTGAAATAGAAAAGTGCCACCTCTCTACCAAGGAAAACAATAAAGTAGCTTGAAAGAATGATTTCAGTTTGCAAAAACTAACATGTAGGAATCTCCAAAACAGATTGTTAAAAGAAAAAAAAAAGCCAGTTGCAGTTTATCTACAGTATTCCATGCATGTAAAAGAACACACAAGAGCATGCAAAATAAAACTATGTATTTCTATTGCTATATATATATATAGCGTGTGTGTGTGTGTGTGTGTGTGTGTGTGTGTGTGTGTGTGTGTGTGTACATGTGTAGAAAAAGATCGGGAATGTTAAACACCCAACTATCAATAGCAGAGTCCTGAAGACTGGGTTTGGGGTCAGGGGAAGAAAACTCAGATCCCACCACTTTCAATTTTTGTGTTAAGTTCATTCTGATTTTCCCCATTCTGCATGTGGGAAATTTGAGATCTTAAAAAATTACCCAGAGACCCAGAGAAGTCTCTGGCCTTTTGCATAAACATTGAACATCTTTGCTTTTATACCTGAAGATAATGGCCTTTGCTCCCTTTGTGCACCTGTGCGTATAGTAGGTATTGTGTGCACATGCTTCCTCTAGCTAGTGATTCTCAGACACTGCCATCACAGCACTTACTCGGGTACTCTTGCTTCTGTGTCCACATCAGCGTCTCTGCATCCTGACTATCCCTACTGTGGTCAGATCGTACTAAACTCTCACCAGGATTATTTCAAGAGACTCCTAAGTGGTCTCCCTGCCTTTCTCCGATCTACCCTACACTTAACTCCAGAGAGAGTTATCTAAACCACAGATTCAGCAGCATTACCACTTCAAACTCTTCAATGACTCTTGTCTATTTCCACAGTAGTTCTCAACTTCAGTACACCAGAATCACCTGGGAGCTTCTTTAAAATGCAGATTTCTGGGTCCCTCCTTCAAAGACTCTGATTCTGCAAACCTGATTTGTTTTTAACAAGCATTTCGGATGTGCTAATGCAAAGACTATGGGGATCAAACTTTGCAAAACACTAATCTTAGGCTAAAGAAGCGCTAGTTCCTTAGCATGCCCATCAGATTCTTTATAACCTGGTGCTTACTTCCTTCTCCAGACTTACCTTGCACCTCTCCGCACCTCACACATTTCCTTCCAGCAACACAGAACAGCTTCTTGTCCCCCACTTGCTGTTTTGCCCCCAATGTTGTTGTCCTCAGCTGTCCCATAAGGCTCTCCTTGCTCATCCACCACCACTCTTCATCTGGCTGATGCCTACACAACCTTTAAAACTCAGCTAAGGCATCACCTCCCCCAAGAAACCTTCCCCAACACTCCCAGGTTATGTTACATGCCCCCACCTCATCCTTCTAATAGGTAAGGTACATGTTAGGCAAAGCTCTTATGCTGTTTCCTGGATTTTTTAGAATCCCTGGATTCTGAGGGTCCTTGTAGCAACTCTGTGTCTTACTCATCACTTGACTTCCACAAGAGCTAGCACAGAGCTTGGCACACTGTGGGCAGTTATCGGGGCATGCAGTTACAGTGGTACACTGTTGGCAGTGTGCTGATGGTTGGATGAGGCCACAGCAGGGGAAGATTTTCAAGTAATACTTCCTTGAATCCACAAGAGCAAGTTGGCCAAGAGATGATACACTTGACCCCAACCCCTCCTCAATCAAACAATGTTTCTACTCAACCTAAACTTTGGTATTTTTCCAGCCACACACACACACACAAAATGCATCTAGCAGAAGTTTGGCTCCAAAAAATTCAATAACCACTGCGACTGAGAAAGAGGATTTTGCCCAACCCCCTTAGTAAACCAGACAGTCTTATGCTGGGTGACGTTCTTATTCATCTCACAGTTTGCCATCATTCTATCTCCTGACCCTATCCTCACTACCAAATGATTTTTAATTTCTGGAAAATACTCACAAGGACCTTACCTCTAGAGAGCAATGGCTACACTTAGGGGCAAAAGTAAAGAATGAACTTTCCCTCTCCCCTTGCCCACAACATGGGTTTCGAGGTCCCTCCTGAGTGACTCCATGAATGTTCACCTCATTCCTGAGGATTTGTGCTAATCAATTATAACCCTGTTTGATCCAGGTCACCAGTTTCTGACTTGCTGCTGTACACTGGACATCACTAAAAGGAAATAGGGAATGCATTCCCAAACTTACTTGACAAACTGTCTCAAAGGACTAGTGTCCTCTGAAATATATTTTGGTAAATGCTGCTTAAGAAAATATTGGATCTTGAGATTTGCACAACTAATGCCCCAGATATTCCAACACATTGTCTTAGGATCCAATGCTTCATTCTATTTCCGGGGCAAGCTATGGAGTTAGGGTAGAGGAAAGAATAGACCTCATTTAATCAGGATGACCTCATTTCCCTGAGACTTCTGAGGGAACCCAGTGCCTCAGAAAAGGTGAAAAGTAGGAGGTACTGTAGAGATTATATCCAATGCTCTTGTTTCCCAGCAAAGAATTATAAGTGCCAAATATCTGGAAAAAAAAAGTGTCTAACTTCACAGCCACACAGTCATGGAGCTAGGATCCAGAACAAGGTTCTAATTCAAATTCAGAAGTCTTTCCACTACACCATGCTGCCTTCAAATCATTTATTATATCTGTAAGATACATAATAGTTTCACCTCCACAGCAGAACAACAACATGTAGTAATGCCATTGGCTGGTTAATGCATCCTAAGTAGGTAATGTACTTCTGAAAAATCTCCCTAGATCTGTCCTCTCTGTTTCAGGGATCCTTTCACGGCCAGGCACGGTGGCTCACACCTGTAATCCCAGCACTTTGGGAGGCTAAGTTGGGCGGATCACTTGAGGTTAGAAGTTTGAGACCAGCCTGGCCAACATGGTGAAACCCGCTCTCTACTAAAAATACAAAAATTAGCTGAGTGTGGTGGTGTGCACCTGTAATCCCAGCTACTCGAGAGGCTGAGGCACAAGAATCACTTGAGCCCAGGAGGCAGAGGTTGCAGTGAGCTGAGATCATGCCACTGCACACCAGCCTGGGTGACAGAATGAGACTCTTGCCTCAGAAAAAAAAAAAGCAAAGACCCTTTTACAACCATCCCATTTTTCCATCTCAATCTCACTATCAAGTGATTTTTAAATTCTAGAAATTGTAGAATTTAATTTCTATTAAATTTTTAAATTTAATAGAATTTATTAAATTTTAATTATTCTATTTAATAAATAGAATTTATTTATTAAATTAAAATTAAATTTTAATTTAATCCAGTGCTCACCCTTTGGGGCAGTCAAATGAAGCCTTCCCCTCACTCTTTATGCATCACACGACTTTGGAAGTACTTGATATTCAAATATTGCTAATTCTAATAATGTCTTCCTCAAAGCTGTTTCTGACCCATGGAACTATTCTGTGCTCATCATCCCATCCACAGCCAAATTTCCTAAAAAATGATGTAGTATCTGTCACTTCCTCACATACTATTCACTCTTTTTCATCCAATCTGGCAAACTATCAATAGCGGGTGAGTTTAATTCATTCACATTTATTGTTGTTGATATATGTGGACTGGGTTTCTGCCATCTTACTTTGTGCTTTCTATTTATTTTAATTTACTTCTTCTTTGCTTCCTCCTTTTCTTGTACTACACTGTCAGGAGCTGAGGGAGATTGTGTTTTTGTTATTAGAAAAAGAGGGAATGAATACTGAGTAGGAAAAGTGAGAATTTTACCACATGCTGTTCAAATAATTTAAAACCAACTTTTTCAGGAGCACCAATTACAAACATTACATTAATTTCAAATCTTTCTTGTCTATTCACTATAGCAAAGCTGGCAGACCTCTAATTTTCTAACATTTCACAATATGTTTCATTTCTCCTCTATTCGTTTAAAATTTAGCCCAGATGCAGTGGTTCACATCTATAACCCCAGCACTTTGGGAGGCCAAGACAGGCAGATCACTTGAGGTCAAGAGTTCAAGACCAGCATGGCCAAATGATGAAACTCTGTCTCTACTAAAAATACAAAAAATTTGCCAGGCATAGTGGTGCACACCTGTAATCCTAGCTACTTGGGAGGCTGAGGTGGGAGGATCACTTGAACCAAGAGTTAGATGTTGCAGTGAGCCAAGATCACACCACTGCACTCCAGCCTGGGTGACAGACGAGACTCCATCTCAAAAAAAAAAAAAAATATATATATATATATATATATACAATCTGTTTTTACTATTTTAGTGGCTACCCTTAAAATTTTACCAGAAATACTTAGCATAACAAAGTCTAAATTATTCAGTATCTTAAATCTATCCACCCTTCAATAAGACAAGGGTCTTAGAATACTTCATTTTCAATCACTGCCTCTCAATATATGTGTTCTTATCATCCAGCATTTTAGTTCTGTCCTTTTTGTTATCTCACGAATTTGACATTGTCACCATCATCTTCATCGCCATTCATCATTATAAACAGACAATGCTTATTTACATTTACCGACATGTTTTCTGATTTATTCACTCACCATTCCTTCTTACATCTCAGATATTTTTCCTGGATCATTTTCCTTTTGAAGTCCAATCCTTTAGAAGTTTCCTTAGTGAAAGTCTGCTGGTGATAAATTCTTGGCTTTTGTTAATCTGAAATTTTATTTTGTAGTCTCGTTACTGTATAGATAATTCTAAATTGGTGGTAATTTTCCTTTGGCACTTTGAAGATATTATTCCATTGTCTTCTATCTTTTGCTGTTCTTAGAAAGTCCACCATCAATCTAATAGCTGCTTCTTTGTTCATGATCTGTCCTTTTTCTCTAGCTGCTTTCAAGATTTTATCTTCATTTGGGGGCTCTGCAATTTCACTATAATATATCTAGGAATAGATTTATTTTTATTTATCCTGAATGAGATTTGTTTTGCTTCCTGATTAAGAATAACTTTTATCAGTTACAGAAATTATTTCTTCAAATATTTCTTCTCCCCCATTTTCTTTGTTATCTCCTTTTGTGAACCTGATAAGACATATGTCACACATTATCATGTGATTCTCAATGTCTCTTCATGCTTCCTTCTTTATAATTTTTTAGACCTATCTTCCAGTTCACTAATTCTCTCTTCATTTTCCTCTTGTCTATTTTTTAACACATCCACCGAGGTTTTAATTTCAACAATTATATTTTTATTTCTAAAATGTCTATTTTCTACCTTTTAAAATCTGCATGACATTTTTATGACTTCTTATTTCTTGCTCATAATTCATTTCATCTTTTGTATCTTTAGGCATTTCACAATTAGTTGCCTTATATTCTATATCCAATATTTACAATATTTGAAGTCCTTCGAGATGTACATCTCTTGTTTCTATTCTACTAATTCCCACGCATGGTGGTTTGTTTCCTTGTATGTTTGGTAATATTTTTACTGTAGGCTTATATTTTATAGAACTTAATCTTGGGAATTCTGAGGGCCTAAACTGGAAATATTTTCCTCTAGGCAGGACATGTTTACTCCTGTCAGATTCAAGGGACCCTACTGACTGGGTCTTCACCCTTTCAGCTCCTCTCGTTTGCCAAGGTTCCAAGATCTAATCTCCCATTTGCAGAGTTGATATTATATTTGCCTGTCAAGAAGTCCCCTGTTTGAGTTTGCTTATTGCTCACAGCTCCCTCCTTCCTGATCTGTGTTTAACTCCCTGATTTATGCACAATTTTTATTTGGTTTTTTTCTTCCTCTTGGTGATTTCTCTTATTTTCAAAAGTAAGATGTTAATTAATTATTAAAAATTAAGGCTAGGCATGGTGGCTCAATCCTGTAATCCCAGCATTTTGGTAGGCTGAGGTGGGTGGATCACCTGAGCTCAGGAGTTTGAGACCGGCCTGGGCAACATGGCGAACCCAATCCCTACCAAAAGCACAAAAAACTAGCCAGGCATGATGGCATGCATCTGTGGTCCCAGCTACTCAGGAAGCTAAGGTGGGAGATTGCTTGAGCCTAGGAAGCTGAGGTTGCAATGAGCCGTGATCCTGCCACTCTGTCAACCAGCCTGGGTAACAGAGTAAGACCCTTGTCTCAAAAAAAATTATTAAAAATTATAGTTGATTGTATTTAGCATGAAGGCCTTTCATAGTATTTTGTTTGGTGTACCATCAGCCCATTGATGCTTCAGCCCAATGTAGCCTGGGTCTGACCTCCTCACTCCATTATAACTATTCTCACAAAAGTCGCTGGCAACTACATATCACATCTAGTGGCTTCCTCATTCCAGCATTCATCCAAATTGACATCGTTGTAGCATTTGTTAGTATTAGCCACTAATGCCTTGTTAAAATTCTGTGCTCCCTTGGTTTTTGCGACAGCTCTCTCTACCTCCTCCACCTCTGGTTATTCTATTTCTCTGGTTGTTTCTCCTCCGTCTTTTCACTGACTCCAATTCCTCTATCCAAGCCTTAAATAAACGCATTCCCCAGAATCCAGTTCTTCACTTTCTGTCATGCTCTCTTCCTGGCCTCTCAAAATCACTTCTTGGTATCAATTAATGCCCATTCAAACTTATCCATCCAAATATTCATGATGCCTAACCCATATCAGCAGCCCAGGCTCTCACACAAATGCCATTCACAGACCCGCCTGAGTCCCACTAGCACCCCAAGCTGACTACATCTAAAATGAAGCTTATTCCATCTACCCACAATTGTTAAAAACTTGCTCTTTGCCCTTTGTCGTCTGTCTGTGGTGATAGCATGTCAATTCCCAAAGTCATTCAAGCTAGAAGTCACACTACCCTTGACTTCAACATTCCCTCCACCCATGAGATGTCTTTGTCAATTCTCACTGTCTATCACAACTGCTATTCCTTTGATTCAGATCTTCTTTTTATCTTGTCTGGATTCTATCAACAGCTCACTAACTCATCTTCCCCACCCTCTTCACTCCATCTTCATGGTGATATTACAACAATCTGATCACATTATCTTCCTTCCTTGACTAAAGAATTACATTTATGATGACTATAAATACTACTTACAGTTTCCAAAATTCTATGATATAAAAAGTAAAAGGCATAGAAGATATATAGATACACTAAAAATATGCAAAAGAATAGATATGTGTAAAAGATAGACATAAAAATATACCAACTAGTAGTCGGATTGAGGTGATAAAATTCACCCTGGATTTTTCTCTTTTGTCTATTTTTCATAATGAGGTTATACTACCTTTTCAACAGAAAAAATAAACTTATTTTTTAAAATTAAAACTCTGATGTGTTCCCATCACCTATAGCAGAGTTTTCTAAAGTGCTTTGAGATGTTAACTGGTCTTGGGTGAAGAAAAACAAAAAGAAAACTTGATGATCAAATAAATTGAGGAAATACTTGCCAAAGTTAAACAGGTCTCTTTGCTGCATGATTTCTTGGGGTTTTTGAATTATTAATGTTCATTATGAATCTTCAAATGGGGGCAAGAGTATTCAGTGATACCCAAAATGATTTCATCTTTAAACCCTATTTCTGCAGAATATATCAAAGGGTAGAACACTTTTTTAGAATCTCTGCCCTGTAGGAAAAAAGAATGTAACCTACAAAGCTTTTCATAGCCTGGCTCTGCCTACTTTTCAGACTCCTTCCCCACATCCCCTCTTCCCAGTCTGTATTAGGTTTCTATTGCTGCTTCAACAAATGACCACAACCTTGGTGGCTTCAACAACACAAATGTATTCTCTTACAGTTCTACAGGTTGGAAGTCCAGCACAAGTCTCACTGAACTAAAATCAAGGTGTCAGCAGGATCGTGCTCCTTTCTGAAGGCTTTGTGGGAGAATCCCTTGTCTTGCCTTGCCTCTAGTGTTTCTGGAGGTCACCCACACTTCTTGGTTTATGACTTCTTTCTCCATCTTCAAAGCCAATTGAGTTCAGAGTGAGTTGAGTCTTTCTCACCTTGCATTACTCTGACTCCTTCCTCTGCATCCTTCTACTTTCAAGGACATTTGTGACTACATTGATGCCCCCTGGATAATCCAGGATAATCTCCCTATTTTAAGATCAGCTTATTGGCAACCTTAATCCCATCTACAAAGTTAATTCCTCTTTGCATGTAAGGTAACATCTTCACAGGTACCAGGGATTAGGATGTGGACATTTGGAGAGCAGGAAGCATATTCTGCCTACCACACCACCTTTTACATTTCCCTACCTTTCTTCCATAATACCCTCTACACTTTTCACCAAAGCCACCTGTTATTCTCAGAGATAAAATTGTTCATACCTCTACTTTCCTCTATCTCTAATACCCATTCCCAGCCTCACCATTGTCTTACCTATCCAGAGCATTCCTACTTATCCATTGAAGTCTTGTTCAAATCTCACTTCCTCTATGAATATCTCCCTGAATCCTCCAAGTACAATGGGACACTCTGGGCTCCTATATTGTTTTGTTCATGTCACCAAGATAACACTCATCATACTGTATTGCATTCATAATAATATAACAGCTAATACTAATTGAGCACTTACTAATGCACCCATCACTGTGCTATGTGCTTCACCCACATTAACTCATTTTCTCCTCACAGCAACCTTATCAGGTAGGCATTATTGACCCTTCATTCTCCTTCTCCAGCCCTAGATGATGAGCATTTACAATGCGTGAGCCCTCCATGCCGCCTACAATTCCACACCATCAACACCTCACTCAATCTCAGTTCATTTGGATCTGTTGAACTGCACTGCTAGTTCCCTGAGCCAAAAAAGTATTATTGGCCACCCTACTCAATGCTGGAATGAAAGCTTTCCTGTAGGTTACACTAAAGGACTATGACATCTGATCTGTCTTGAGTCTTGGGATCAGGAGCAAAAATATCTGAACTTGGTACATGACAGATCACAATGCAGCCCAGCTGTTTGAAGAGCATCACACAAAGCCCTCAATGAGCAAGAAAGAACAGCTCATAAGGCAAGTGCTGCATCAAAAGCAGATTTCTGCTGTAGCACCTGCAGACACCACTGTGGTGTCCAGTTGGTCATGCACCCCTTCTAAAAGAATGAGCCATCCAGGCCAGACGCAGTGGCTTACACCTGTAATCCCAGCACTTTGGGAGGTCAAGGCGGGCGAATCACTTGAGCTCAGGAGCTTGAGACCATCCTGGGCAACATAACAAAACCCCGTATCTACAAAAAAATACAAAAATTAGCCAGGCATGATGGTGCATGGCTGTGGGTCCCAGCTACTTGGGGGGCTGAGGTGGGAGGACTGCTTGGACCCAGAAGGCAGAGGTTGCAGTGAGTTGAGATCGTGCCACTGCAATCCAGCCTGGGTAACAAAGCAAGACCCTACCTCAAAAAAAAAAAAAAACAGCCATCCATCACTGGCTGATGATTCAGCCATTAAATCAACCATGGAATAAATATTTGTTGAGTGTACCCAGTTACATATTAGTATAGAATAAATTCACTGATTAATAAGCACATTGGCATATTGAATGACAACATTTCTTCACATAATAATAGTTCCTGAAGACATGCCACATTGGGGGCATAGACAATGAATAAAACCAGGCTCCTGCCTGTGAGGATGTCATGGTTCCATAGGAATAACAGACCAGAAAAGAAATCTGTACAATTGGACTGTGAGGTAATAATAAAATCCCTGGACAAAAAAAAAAAAAAGAGATTTGAGCTTATTTATTGCATAAGCCTCAGGTTCCTCACATTTGCATTGGGGGTAATAATAGTATCTACCTCTATAGGGTTTGTGTGAGGATCATAAGAGTTACGCATTTAGGGAGCTCAGATGGACAGGAAGACACAGGGGGAGTTTTGGTTTGGTTTGGTTTGGTTTGGTTGTTTTTTTGTTTGCTTGTTTGTTTGAGATGCAGTCTTGCTCTGTTGCCCAGGCTGGAGGGCAGTGGCGAAATCTCGGCTCACTGCAACCTCTGCCTCCTGGATTCAAGCAATTCTCCTGCCTCAGCCTCCCGAGTAGCTGGGATTACAGGTGCCCACCACCACACCTGGCTAATTTTTTGTATTTTTAGTAGAGACGGGGTTTCACCGTGTTAGCCAGGATGGTCTCAATCTTCTGACCTCGTGATCCACCCGCCTCGCTTCCCAAAGTGCTAGGATTACAGGCGTGAGCCACCGCGCCTGGTCCACAGCAGGAGTTTTCTGTAGAAATAGTCTCATCGCAGGGGTGCCTATAAGGGAAAGGATGGTCCTTGCTGCTCTGCCCTAGGGTTTCTCTTTGACGCCGAGTTATGCCACACATGATGTTAGCCTAAGGAACTTGGACTGAGCTGTTTACAGCCAGTAATTTTATAATCCTTAACAAAGAAAGTGTAATCGATGGTTACACTTGTGCAGGGTATTTGTGGGGGCTTTGGGGGATGGAGGAGGTTACTGATTGTGTTTATTGCGACTCTAAATCTTTAATAATAAAACAAATGTAAAAAAGATGTTTGCCATCAGACTAGAAGTTCCAATAAACGAAGTGGCAGAAATCAGTGGCTATTCATTTTATCATTGAGGAAGTTTTAGACTTTGAAGGATAATAAAGAAATGGACAATTAAAAAAATAAAGAGCTCAGAACACGGTCTGGCACCTAGAAAAGTCTGATTCATGTTGACAATGCACAAAGTTCTGTGGAAGCAAAGAGGGGGACGGGTGTTCATGCAGAGCTAGGAAAGGCTTCCTGGGATTGGTGATGTTTAGCCTGGGCCTGGAAGGATAAGGAAATGTTCACCCACCCAGAGAAACAGGGTAAGAAGAATTTAGGCTTAAACTTTTAGAGTTTCGTTTAGGGAAGAAGAGTTTAGAGGAAATAGCAAAGACAAACTCATTAAGATTTGAGCTAGGCCAGGCGCCGTGGCTCGCGCCTGTAATCCCAGCACTTTGGGAGGCTGAGGAGGGCGGATCACCTGAGGTCAGGAGTTCGAGACCAGCCTGACCAAAATGATGAAACCCCACCTGTACTAAAAAATACAAAATTAGCCAGGCGTGGTGGCACACGCCTGTAGTCCCAGCTACTCAGGAGGCTGACGCATGAGAATTGTGTGAGCCCCAGAGGTGGAAGTTGCAGTGAACCAAGATCATGCCACTGCATTTCAGCTTGGGCTACAGAATGAGACTCCATCTCAAAAAAAAAAAAAAGATTTGAGCTACAGAAATAAAGCTATTTGTCCATCAAACCCATTTCTTTGTCCTCTTGGGCACACAACTCAACTACATTTCCCAGCCTCCTATGCAGTTATCAGGGCCACACAGTTGAGTTCTAGCCAATAAAATCAGAACAGAGTGATATAAGATCTGGCTACTAAAATTTCCTAAGAATCCACCCATACACTTTATTTTTTTTATTTTTTTTTTTTTACAGTCTCCCTCGGCCACCCAGGATGCAGTGCAGCGGTGCAAGCTCAGCTCTCTGCAACCTCTGCCTCCCAGGTTCAAGCAATTCTTGTGCTTCACCCACCTGAGTACCTGGGATTTCAGGTGTGTTCCATCATGCCCGGCTAATTTTTATATTTTTAGTAAAGACGGAGTTTTGCCATGTTGCCCAGGCTGATCTCAAACTTCTGGCCTCAAATGATCTGCCTACCTCAGCCTCCCAAAGTGCTGGGATTACAGGCATGAGTCACCGCGCCTGGCCTCATCCATACACTTTATCCTCTCATCTCCTGGCTGGATGGCTCCAGGGTGAACTTAAAATCACTTGTAGAGATGGAAGGAGCCTGGATCCCTGAGTTATTGCTTGGAGGAGAGCCACCCAGGAAAGCTGCCAAACCAGGAACGTCACATTAGACTGAGGAAAAGCAGTATATAAAGTTTTATTGTGTTAAGGCACTGAGATTTCAGAGTGTATCCATTACCTCAGCAGAGCCTAGCATTACCTATCTTAATACAATATAAAACCTTATCTTGAGCTTAAACAGTAACTAGGAGTTGTTTACTAAAATTTAGATTCGTGTGAGAAAAGGCTAGAAAGGTATTTGGGAATCAATTTGCAAAGGAGCATAAGTGCCTCACTAAGGACTTTGGGCCTTGTCCTATAATCAATGGGAAGTTATTAAAGGTTTTGACTAGGGCAATAGCAAAATCAAAGGTGTGCTTTTGAAAGATCGCCCTGCAACAGAGAGGAAGGAGAACCTGGGTGGAAGTGGGGCTGAAAGTGGAAATTCAGTTATTAAAGACCATTAGTTAGTGAGGCCTTGAAGACAAAGAGTATATAATACCCAGCATTGTCCCAAGACTTAGCCCAGTGCAGGTCCTCAGTGCAGCTGGGTGGTTAGAGAGATGGATGGGTGGACAGGCAGATGTTATTACAGAAATCCTAGTGAGAGGTGATGAGGCATGAACTAGAATGGTGGCAGTGGGGACAGAGAATAAGGGACAGACTGGAGATGTATTTAAGGAGTCTGAGTAGATGAGGCTTGAGGACCCATTGGCTGTAGAGACGATGAATTTCCAAGAAACATCAAGTTCTGGGTCCTGAAGTCAGAGCCTAGAGCCAGAGAAGATAAATAGTAGAGGAGAGCCCTGTCATGAGCCAGATTTTCAGAAGGACCATCTCGAGACCTGGCCTTTTGCCAGACTTTCAACACATATTTTCCTACAATCTCTGCAAAAGGCTTTGCATCCCCCACAGAGACAGAGGAATTAAAAGAAGCAGATGTATCCATTTCCTAATATTTCCTGGCTGCTATTGCCAGGTCTGTGGAAGGTCTATATGCTCTCTTCATTCCCCCTCGCTCCTTTCCCTGGAAAGTAGTGTTTTCTCACAAATTCTCTGCCTTAATCTTTTGGGGGTTCCTCACTTTTCTGATTCTATGATTCCTCATTTTGAAATTCCTCCCACCTTAGAAGTCAATGATGTTCTATGTCAGGAATCAATAAACTTTTTCTGTAAAGGTCCAGAGATTAGATATTTCAGGCTTTGTGGGCCATGCAGACTGCGACAACTCCTCAACTCTGTTGTTAAGCCATAGATAATATGTAAATGAATGAGCATGGCTGTTTCCCAATAAAACTTTACTTACAAAAACAAGCAGTGGGCCAGATTCAGCCTGTGGGCCACAGTTAGACAACCCTGCCCTAGACAGACCCAAAGCCATATTGGAGTGGAAACCACAGCCAGCAAGGAGAAGACCCAATCCCTGGTCTGCTTTTACTGTGTCGCCATGAGCAAAGACTATAGAATCTCCCTGGACCCGAGTTCAGGGATAATAGGGATATTGTTATCAGTTATTCCTGCCGTCCCTGATATTGCAGACAAAACAACTGACTACTGTTACATGCCAACCATGTGCCAGGGACTTTCTACTCCATATTTCATCTAATCCCCAGAGGAACCCCAAGATGTATTATCACAGCCACTTTTCAGATGAGAAAGGCAGGTTTCAGAGAGGTTAAGTAAACAATGTCTGTATTAGTCTGGTCTCACGCTGCTAATAAAGACATACCCAAGACTAGGTAATTTATAAAGGAAAGAGGTTTAACCCTCCACATGGCTGGGGAGGTGTCACAATCATGACAGAAGACAAAGGAAGAGCAGAGGCATGTCTTAGATGGCGGCAGGCAAGAGCATGTCCAGGGGAACCTCCCTTTATAAAACCATCAGATCTCATGAGACCTATTCACTATCACCAGAACAGCAGGAAAGAAACCTGCCCCCATGATCCAATTACCTCCCACCAGGTCCCTCCCACGACACATGAGGATTGCTACAATTTAAGGTGAGATTTGGGTGGGGACACAGACCCAAACCATATCAACGTCACATTGCTAAAAAAAAATAATAAAATAATAATAATAATAAAAGATAGAGCTAGGATTTTACTGTGGATCCACCTAGTTCCAAGTTCAACCCCCTTCCAGTATATCATACTGTTCCCCAAAGAGAGCTACTGCCAGGGAAAAGCTAGCTGACCAGCTCTGGCCAGAGAGGCCCTCAACGTCATCATCACTTCTCCAGGTCTGGTCCTCAGCTTGCAAGGTAAAGAGTTAATTGACCTGTCTCTCTTAGACAAACTCCCATTACCCAAGCTCATAAAAGACTTTTTATAAATCAGAATGCCAAAGTATCTGTTTCTCATGGGGGATCCCATTCCTCTTTTTTTGTAATAGAATGTTCCAGTCCCTAAATCAGTGCACACCCCTTCCCAATATCAGGGCACACAAAGGTCAAATTAAAATCCCAGTGGGTGTGGAATCAGCCAGGGGAAATGGGAAGCCAAGGTGAGGCCCAGCTCATGATCCATCTCTGGACATAACAGGGCCTGGAATCCTCATGGCCCCAAATTCAGGTCTCAATGACCAGGACTTTTCTGTCCACTGCACCTTTCTGTTCTCTCTCTGGCTCCCCATTTTCCCAGGAAGGAAAGTTGGTCATGGGTGGTGGAGGTATCTGAAGATGGACAGACATACAGTCTCTGCTTTTCAGACCTGTTGCTATTCCTCTCCACAGAGATCTGGACTAATAGAGACAGGCCCAGAGTGCAGCACGAGAGATGCAAGTCAGACCTAGGGCATAACTTGATGGCTAAGCACCTCCCTTTTAATGGCTCATTCTTTCTTTCTTTAATAAGTGTTTATCTTATTCCAAATACAAGTTCATTTTAGGAAAGTTCAAAACTACACTAAAGAAAATTATTATACATCAGCCATAATCCACCACCTCAACATAATTGACTGAAGACTTGGTCAATATTTTGGAATACAGACATTCAACCTTTTTTCCATACATGGTAGTATATATACACATAAGTATGTACATATATGCATATATATATATATATACACACACATACACGTATATGCTTTCATAAGACTGGCACTGTGTTGTATATGCTTCCTGGTCACTTTTTTCTTCACTAAATAATATATGGCAAACAATTTCTTTCTTTTTTTTTTTTTTTTTTTTTTTTTTTTTTGAGACAGTCTTACTCTGTTGCCCAGGCTGGATTGCAGTGGCACGATCTCGGCTCACTGCAACCTCCACTTCCCAGGTTCAAGCAATTCTCCTGCCTCAGCCTCCTGAGTAGCTGGGATTATAGACCTGCACCACCACACCCAGCTAATTTTTGTATTTGTAGTAAAGACGGGGTTTCGCCATGTTGGCCAGGCTGGTCTCGAACTCCTGACCTCAAGTGATCCACCCACTTCAGCCTCCCAAAGTGCTGGGATTACAGGCGTGAAGCATGGCACCCAGCTGGCAAACAACTTCTAATGCTGCCATCTTGTCTTCTTGATCATTAATTTAATGGTTGCATGATAGCCCATTACAAGTATGTGCCATAATTCATTTCCCCAGTTCCCCTCCTGTTGGACTCCTTCTTCCTTTAGCTGCGTTAATATTCACCAATTTGACAATAGCTTGTCCTGGGAACCTTCAAGTCTCTTAATCCCTTGCCTTATTTTTATTAGTCATGCTCTCTGCCTCTCCTATCTGAGCCATTCTTCCTCACAGCATGCTCTGGGGTCTAAATAAGGTGTGCGCATTAAAGCCCTCTCTGTGCTGTAGAGCACGGTCCCCAGGAAAGCGCTGATTGAGCCTGCATATAAGAAACTGACAGGAGGCTGGGATTAGCACCAGGGAAGAAGGTACCAGGGAGTGGGGTTGGGGAATGACCTTGGGTTTTCTATCCCTGGCCTCTCCCTCCAAGGAACTCCAGAAACGCACACTAGAGAACAAGGGAGTGGGACTGGGCAGGCAAAGGCCAAGGTGCATCAGTGCCCAGCACCATCAACTGGGACAGCTCACAGTGCTCCTGTACTGACTGCAATCACTCATGCAAACACACACACACACACACACACACACACGTCAGAGTCTGCCAAGAATATGAAGCTCCTCAATGTCAATGTCAGAGTGAGAGAGTCCCCTTCTTCCTGCGGCTGCTGAGAGAGCAATGAGCATCTGGGCTCTGGATTCGGACTCTCTGGGTTTGAACGCCCAGCTCAAATCCTACCGGCTACATGGCGTTGGGAACACTGCTTAACTTCAACACAGCTGTACGCTGCGCCTTTGTAAATTGATGAGAAAATAATGTCTACCTTACAAGACTATTTGAGAAGCATGAAATAATGTATATTAAGTGTTAACGTATGTGCCCAGCACCTGGTAAAGGCTTAGCAGGCATGAGCTATTTTTATTATTATTATTATTGTTATTATTGTTATTACTGCTGTTGTTAACAAAGGTTAAGTGATATCTCAGAGCCAGCTACACAGAGAAGAACCTGAGCCTTGATAAATTCCAGCTCACTAAAGCCCATAACAACTCCATTATCACAGCCATAAACCACTGGGGGCACCTTCAGCACGCCGGCTGATATAATGCTATACTCTGGATGACAGAGGCCAGCCCATAAATAAATCAGACCAAGCTTCAAAGCCAGAGCATGCAGCCTCCTAAAACTTAGCAGTGTGCTTGTCATTTCAGCTTCTACCCTTTTTCCATCAGCAGGCTCCCAGGGCCTAGGTTTCCACAACCTGTCACTACTTGCAGGTCGAATTAAGAAGGGAGGCTGGGTGTGGGAGTATGCACTTCTAACCCTAGCTACTCAGGAGGCTGAGGCAGGAGGATCAGTTGAGCCCAGGAGTTCCAGGCTGCTGTGAGCTATGATTGCACCATTGTACTCCAGCCTGGGCAACAGAGCAAGACCCCATCTCTTTAAAAAAGGGAAAAAAGAAAAAGAAGGCAAGTGGGAAGTATCGTGGTGGAAGCAAAGAAAGGCACAAGTAGGAGGTGTGTGGGGATGATGTCATTGGCAGTGGAGCTATCTGAGGATGTACAGACCATATAGTCTTTACTTTTCAGAGCCTGTTGCCGCTCCTTTCCACAGTGATCTGAGCTCATAGAAACAGGCCCACAGTACAGCATGAGGGATGCAAGTCAGACCTACGACACAACCATATGGCTACAACAACGGTTAAAACAGTGGCTGAGAAGTCAAAGTTGTTTTAGTGTATCTTTCCTCCAGGGTATCATTAAAAAGAAAAACAAATTGAATCTCCCTGGTTCAGGCCAGACTTCACCAGCAGAGAGGAAGAAGAGGACGGTGAAACGGGGAAGAGGAGGCAGTGAACAAAATAGGAGGGAGACACATGCTGTACCTGTTGGTCATATGCTCACTTTATTCAGAGATCAATTGCATAACAAGTTCATATGCTCTAAAGTCAATCATGACATTAATTCCAAAAGAAGATTTATTTCCTCGCCTGAGTTGAAAGTCCTGTATTGACACATGTCTGCTACTTGGCACCCTTCTTGTACATTAGTGTCTCTTTCCATCAGGGTCTGCATGCTGATGAGAGCAGGTGGTTTTTAGTAGCAGAATCAGGCTCCGGCTGCATGGTTTGAAATTATACTCCGGCGTGCGGCTGGATCTCAAGCAATTCACTCCTTCTAGGCTGACAACATCACCACCACCCACCCCACCCCACCCCACCCACCATGGGAGAAGGTGATCTTCCTGAGCTCTATGAAACGGGATGGGGTTCCTTCCCTGCTCCCTCATTCTCTTCTTCCCACACTCACTTCTTCCTGAGTCAAGGTCTTTGGTAAGGCTGAAAAAGAGGCACCTTGTTAGGATAATGACACCCCCGGGTTCTCCTTTAAGAGGCTATAGATAATGACAAAGCAAGGGTTTTTGGTCATATGGAGGTTTCACTCAGAAGACTTGGAAAGACCTGCAGTGCCCAGGGTTGGGCCTATGGAAGCCCTTCAAGGTGGAGCTGGGACTCTGTGGGGAGAAGCAAGAGCCTGAAAAGACCAAGATGGTCCCAGGGTGGGAAGGGGACAAGAAGGAAGGGGGTCAGAGAGAAAACAGCCTCCCAGGCATCTAGTAATGGGAGTTCGATATGGACAGAAAGGTGGTCAAATGAAGCAGGAAGGAAGTGGCTTATACCCTCTGGACTTTGAGTGTTTTTCTTGGTCGAGTGAGGGTAAGACTTTCATTCTGGCAATAGTCCACATAACCACACCCCACCAGATATCATGGACATTACCAAGGGCTTTGTCCTACACCAAGACTCTGTCTATATTTTCTGGTGGCACACTGAGAGCCCAAGAAGAACCACATAATAAGAGTAACAGCAAATAAGGATTTGGAGTTTACTGCCTTTTAGGTGCTGGTCCAAGCACTGTATGCATATTAATTTATCTAGTTTTCTCCACAGCCCTCTTACAAGCATAGCTCATATCCCCATTTTATAGACGAGGAAACTGAGGAGCAGAGAGGTTAAGGAATTGCACAAGGCCACACAGCTAGGCAGTGGATGAAGCTGGGATTCAAATCCAGGCAGTCTGGTTTCAAGGAAAGTCCATGGGCCAGGATCAGTGCTGAGGAATAGAGCTTGAGGCCATGTCAAGGAGTTTGGGACAAGGAGATAAACAAGATAAATGGGAGAGGATGTCACGGACAAACATGAGTCATAAGGGAAGACTTCATGAGTGCCTAGAACATCCTCTAGCATTCAGGACTTGTTTGGGGGTGCAAAGAAGTATGGGGCAAGGTGTGTGGATGGTCCCACCTGGCTTGATAGGCCAGGAGTAGTAGATGTACCAGATAAGCAGCACATTAGAGAGTGAGATACTGACAGGTTCTGCATCTCCATCGACTGCTCCTGCATGAGACCTTTATGCCCTTTCTGATCCTTTCACTACATCAAATAGGAAGAGCCCACTCATGAATCAACACATATTAATTGAGAAGCTCCCACGAGCTAGGAACTGTCCTAGGTGCCAGGGGCATAGGGGAGTAAACAAGACACAGTCCTGCCCTTAACATGCTTGCATTCAAATGGGCCCGGAGGAATAAATTTTGAGCAAGAAAAGGAGAGATAGGATGGACCCATCCGAAGGGATGCTTTAAAAATAAAATTCCAAATACAATCTGGAAACAAAGCAATGTTTTCACAGCCCTTCTGTGTCAATCTGCAGGGAATGTCAGCATTAAGCAAACCAATCTGATCACTTTAGGGAATTCTTTTGCACGTGGTACAATAAGTCCTTTAAGGTTTAGCTGAACACCAATAAATTGTTCCAAAAATCTCATAATAATCAGTCATTCGGATCACTCTTCATGAATTCCATGTTTTTTAAAAGTGATATTTGAATGCACTTTGCAAATTATGGTGTCTTCCCCAAATGGTATCTAAAGTTCATGATAATTTTCAGTGACAGTATTTGTGTGAATATGGATGCCATTCATTCTTTTATATCTTCCACAAGCGATTATTCAGTGCCTGCTCTGTGCTGGACACAGCATGCTGTGTTTGCCTTCAAGGATCTACGGCATAGCAGGGACACACAGAAAGAGCAGACAATTACAATATGGCCATGAGGCACTGAGTGGGGTGAGTACCCAATACTAAGGAAGGCCTAGACTTGTGGAATAAGAGGCCACATGAAGCTAGGAATTCACATCCTAGCTAAGACCTGCAGGATGTATAGAGTGGCCAATAAAATACCCAAATAAGACTCCTGCTATCAGCTGGGCACGGTGGCTCACGCCTTTAATCCCAACACTTTGGGAGGCCGATGCAGGCAGATCACTTGAGGTCAGGAGTTCAAATCCAGCCTGGCCAACGTGGTGAAACCCCGTCTCTACTAAAAATACAAAAATTAGCTGGGCGTAGTGGCATACGCCTGTATTCCCAGCTACTCGGGAGGCTGAAGCAAAAGAATCACTTGAACTGGGAGGCAGAGATTGCAGTGAGCCGAGATCATGCCACTGCACTCCAGCCTGGACTGCAGGGCGAGACTCCATCTCAAAAGAAAAAAAGAAAAAAAAAAAGAATCCTGCTATCACTTCTGGAGAGAATAAAAGCTTCAGAAAAGCCTAGGTGTAAATCATAACTTACCAGTTGGGTGTTACTGGGCAAATTCCTTCATTTATGTGAGCCTCTGTTTCCTGATTTGGAAGATAAGCATACTAACATTCACTTTCCAGGCTCAGTTTAAGGATTACTTGTAAATTGCCCAGCACAGTATCTGGCACACAGTACATACTTAATAAATGGGAGCCTTAATAAATTATTTGCATGATAGTGGGAAGTCAATAAACAATTGTTCCTTTCAACAGACCAGGAGTAACCCTGAGCTTACAGACACAGGGAGCCAGGGAAAATAAAGTAAAAACATTACCATATTTCCTCATTAAAACCTGACTTCTCTTTGGAAATGAGAAGATTTTTCCTCCCTCTTCTCTCATACATTGTGATTAACTAACCTACTCCAAAGTGGGAGAAATGCCACTTCCCCTCCAATAAATAATAAGGTGAAATTTTTCTACATGCTCCAGGCCACCTCTGGTCTCATCTTTGTGAGCCAGCAGGAAGCCTCTCCTGAGTGCTAAGGGTGACTGTAATTGAATCATTTGGCATGAAATTGGGGAATGCACCATAATAAATCACACCCACTCCTGCATCCTGAAAGAAGCAGGCACCTAAGAGACCCGGATGCCAGATCTAGCTGGGAGGGCCCAGCTGCTGGGGCCATAGAAGGTTGCCTGCATTTCTGCACAGTTCTTGAAAGGAAGACTATTGACAGGTCATGCCACCTATCCTTCTGACTCCAGAACACCGTGCACTCATCCAGCAGACAAAGACAGAGTCTTTGATGTGTGCAGACGTGCTCAGGAAAGCAGATTGCTCAGGCAGCAAAATCAGATAGTGGCAAAAGCAGAGGCTCTGAGTCTGACAGCCTAGTTCAGGACCAAACCTTTGTTCCATCTCTTGCTAGCTGTGTGTCTTTGGGCAAGTTGCTCAACCTGACTGAGCTTCCTCATTTGTAAAAATGAGGATTATAAAAATACAACCTTATTAGTTTCCTATTGCTGCTATAATAAACACTGCAAACTTAGTAGCTTACAGAGAACTGTAAGATTTATTCTCTTACAGTTCTAGAGCTCAGAAGTCTGAATTCAGATTCACTGGGCTAAAGTCAAGATGTCAGCACAGCTGGTTCCTTCCAGAGCGTCTGAGAGGAGAATTCATTTCCCTGCTTTTTCAGCTTCTAACAGCCACTTTACTTCTTGGTTTGTGGCCCTTTCCTCCGTCTTTAAAGTACATCACTCCAACTGCTGCTTTATCACATTGCCTTCTCTGACTCTGACCCTTTCAGCTCCCTCTTATAAGTAAGGGCCCTCGTGATTATACCAGGCTCATGTGGATAATCCAGGATAAGCCCAGTCTTAAGATCATTAACTTCTGTCTGCAAAATCCCTTTTGCCATGTAAGGTATCGTTCACAGATTCTGGGGATTAGGATGTGGACATATTTGTAGGGGTCATTATTCAACCCAACAACATTACCAAAGAACAAAACAAGACATGTAAAGCACCTGACACTACGCCTGGGACCCAACAGGCCCTTGGTAACCTTCCCTCCTTTCCTATTCCCCCAGGACCCCCACGGGACACTTGTGCCTGGAGGGATCATTGCATAGGCGCGCCTTGCCTTTCATGCCATACATACCATACCCTGTCTTCACAGCTGACTCATCCAGCTGCACTTGGAAGCTACATAGCTTCCCACTGAGACTCTGACTGTTCCTGATTCTGTGATGAGGCACCTCTCGTCATCTGTGACATTCTTCTGGTCAGGGGTTGTTTGCTTTCAAGGAAAAGAAACTCTCTTGGGCTAGATTGAGTCATTGTAGGGCTACAACAAGCAATCAAGCATCCAGAGACAGTCACAAAGGACTGGGAAACTCCCGAAACTCTCTCTCTGGACCTTGGCACATCTCTGCTTCTCTCTGCTTAATCCTCTCAAAAGACCAGCTTTGGGGCAAAGCTCTAGAGTCTCCCCTAATACCTTCAGCTTGCCGATGGGTCTGGCTGGCCCTGGCTCCAACTCTGGCCCCAACATTGCATGAATGACCCTTGCCCAACACCATCCCATCCAGTCAGTCTCTATACCCTTTCATTCTGTTGATCAATAGAGATTGGTTGGCTCAATGCATTGGTGATACCCCTGAGTTAGGTGTCCGCCCCAGCTCAGTCAGCTCTATGGTTAAGGGGCTGAGATGGCAGAGGACAGACGTAGACTCTTAGATCTCTCTCCACACCTGGGAGAGAGAGAGCAATCTCCAAAAAAGGCAGTCTGGGCCGACACTCACTCCAAAACACAGATATTTGACAACCATCTTTTTTTTTTTTTTGAGACAGAGTCTCACTCTGTCACCCAGGCTGGAGTGCAGTGGCATGATCTCAGCTCACTGCAACCTCTGCCTCCTGGGTTCAAGTGATTCTCCTGCCTCAGCCTCCTGAGTAGCTGAGACTACAGGAGCGCACCACCATGCCCAGCTAATTGGTTTTTTTTTTTTTTTGTATTTTTAGTAGAGACGGGGTTTCGCCATGTTGGCCAGGCTAGTCTTGAATGGCTGACCTTAGGTGATCCACCCGACTTGGCCTCCCAAAGTTCTGGGATTATAGGCGTGAGCCACCATGCATGGCTGACAAACCACCCAATCTCTAAAAGGGATCCAGAACTCTGCTCATATTCAAAAGTGACCATTAGTTTTATTAGTGCTCGGAATACCCAAGAATCATTAATAACAAACTGCCTAATGGTTAAGAATGAGAACTCCATGAACAGCTAATCACAAATTCCCACTTTCTTGCCCTGGAAGCTGGCAGCCTAGTGTAGTAAAAGGCACCAAATGGACCCAGAGTCTAATGCTGCCAGTTGCTCTGCCCCTAGAAGCAAAGATGTCCATTTCCTCCAAGGCTACAGAAAGCCCAAAACAAGCATGACAGTGCCTAATTTGGGAACTTTAGAAATGTCTTTCTCTATTGTTAGACCTAAGACAATTGTTCAGCAAGAAAAGCCAGCCCTGCTGACTGAGCTTTCAATGATTAATGCAAAAATTGCCCATTTAAGGAAATACAGAGTTGAGTCTTGATTCCAAAAAGCCAAGAATTAGAAGGCAGGCAGAGAAAGAGATAGAATCTGACCCATTGATCAGACCACAACTTGCCCACACCCCAGAATAATGGGAGATGGAGTCACCATGACCTGGAAGTATCATTGGTGTCGTTTGTAACTAAGATCTTGTGGGCCTCATTGGCTGTTCTTCCAAAAAGGATGTGAGGACATCCCTGTGTAGGTGAGCCTCCTTTCATCCCCCTAGTCCATGGAAAGGTAGCCAAATCAACATGAGCTTGCACCCATCTGGACCCCTCTAGACCTCGTCTGTTTCAAACACACTGGAAAAATGGAGGTAGTTTAGAAGACTCTTCATTGAAACAGTGGTACTCCTGCCCATGGGGGGAGGCGGGAATCCTTCTAGGCCACAGTTGGCAGGGTTCTGCCTCACTGCCGAGCCCAGCATAACGGAACACAGAGGGAATAGGAGTGAGATTCATGCTGCGTATGTTTACCAGCCCGTTTCCAATTTTGTGTCTGAAATCAAACAGCCAAGGATCTGCATGCTTTGAATTTTAATCTATCCCTTTAGGGCAATCACAGGTTATGAATACAGAGTTCCTGGCATGGTGAGCCAGCTATGTACATATATTTATCCTGTGTGTCCCTTTACCAAGGCCTCAGCATAGAGGTCCTGCTGGTCTTATTTTAGCCAAAAATCTTGTGCCAAAAAAAAAGAGGCATTTTTATTTCCATCCAATAAACACCATCTGACCATGCTCTGGAGGCAGCCAGGTAGCTGATGAAACCCCATTTCCTCTCTTGAACCGTGATCTGCTCTGACATCTCAGTCCCCAGGTGACCATATTCGGAAAGAACTTCGTTTATCACTGATGTTTGGCCTCCACGAAAACAGATTCTTCATTTTCAAAATATCTTCTCCATGGTGGCAAAAAGAAACCAAATACTCATTCTATGGGGCCTCAAAATTGAAATTGAAGTTAAAATGAATATCAAAAAATAAAACATTAGAACTTTATGAGCAGCCATTGATTTTTAGATATTTTGAATGTATAGATTTCTTTTATGCGGCCTTAATGTTATGCATTCCAATATCTTTGGCCATGCTCAGAATTTTCAAAAGTTATATGTTGTCTATAGATGTGAAGGTTGAGTTCTAAATTACGAAAAAAACAAAGAGATAATTTTTTTTTTTTTTTTTTTTTTTTTTTTTGAGACAGGGTCTGACTCTGTCACCCAGGCTGGAATGCAGTGGCATGATCTCGGCAAACTGCAGCCTCCGCCTCCCAGGCTCAAGAGACCCTCCCACCTCAGCCCTGCAGGTGTGCACCACGTTGCTTAGCTAATTTTTGTATTTTTTGTAGAGACAAGGTTGCACCATGTTGCCCAGGCTGGTTTTGAATTCCTGAGCTCAAGCATTCCGCCTGCCTCAGCCTCCCAAAGTGCTGGGATTACAGGTGTGAGCCACTGTGCCTGGCCAAGATACATTTTTTGAGTAGGAAAAGATGATACCACAAGCAACTCCGGAAGTTTCCTGTAAATCAAAGCACCTGACATTCAACTTGGACTCTTAACCAAGTCTAAGTCTACATATTTAGCAAGTGTATAATGAATGGCTGATTGGGATTTAATCCTATTTAACTTGCAAATATGAAGAAAGAAAAAAATTAAGACAAGTTTTTTTTAAGGCAAATTGGTTTTATTTTTGCAGAATCAAAGGGCAGTGCAGCTTTCTTTCCCCATTTCAGGCTCTATTCAAGATGTCTGTTTAAATCTAATCAAAGGCTTCTTCCTTTGCATACCATATCAGTGTTTCTGAAATTATGGATGATCAACCACCATAAAGCTGGAAAAGTATGAAACCATGTTTTGTTTTGTTTTTAATTTAAGGTCTAGTTTGGCAAATGGATTGAATTATTTAGTGAGCCTACAAACTACATGTCAATTAAACTTCTTCTGGGCTTGGTAAAGAAAAAAAAACTCAACCTTCTACGAGGGGAAATCTTTGGCCATGAGCCACTTATGCAAACATAATTGTAGAAAAGAACCCCAATTTGCACACAGACATTTATCTTTGTACCTTTCCTACTTTAAATCAGTCTCAATGCTAAATGAGCCCCTTGCAGTTCATTGATTTCTTTCTCTGTTGCCTTCAAGGACAAGATTTCCTAGAAACAGAGTTACTAGGAGAATTAACTCTAGAAGGTAGATTGAAAATGCTGAGAATAGTAGATTCTCCCACATGATGGGCAACAAGGCACTGTTCTGGAGCCAGGAGGGTAATCTCACTGGAAACTGAGGGAGACTGAAAGCCATGCCCAGAAGCCTAAAATGAGAGGGCAGATCACAAGGTCAGGAGTTCGAAACCAGCCTGGCCAACATAGTGAAACCCCATCTCTACTAAAAATACAAAAATTAGCCAGGCATGGTGGCACATGCCTGTAGTCCCAGCTACTCAGGAGGCTGAGGCAGGATAATTACTTGAACCAAGGAGGCAGAGGTTGTGGTGAGCCAAGACTACACCACTGCACTCCAGCCTGGGCAACAAAGCAAGACTCCATTTAAAAAAAAAAAAAAGAGAAAGATATATTGGATCTACTCTTTGCTCTGCCTCTAATACCCTTCTTTAGCCTCTCCCCTCATCTTTTTCAGCTGGAAGAACTTCCCATCCTTTGAGCTCAGACAAGTTGACACCTTCTCTCTAAAGCCTATTGGTTTTATTGGCCGAATGAGGATAACCTCAGAAGAGAAAGGGTTTTTCGTGAGGATGGATGAGTAATGGTCTGAAAAGGACCACGGAAGCAGGAGGAAAACTAATACTCAATCTACACCCCATTGACAAAAACCACTAGGCTTTGTCACACCTGACCCTATGCACCTTTTATCATGCTGTAACTTAATATGTTGTCTTCCCAGCTGATTCTACCTCCTCCCCACACTCAAAACCTGTGACCATGAGCCCCCCAAGTTTCAGGACTGTATCCCAGGATCTCACACAGAATAGAACCTGAGACATAATCGTCTCTCAGAAAATCATCTCTCTGGTCTGTCCTTGTGGATTCTCACTCATGCTCATGGGTTCCAGCTTATCTTTACTCTCCCCCACTTGAAATCCATCCTGCCTTCCTGACTGCCTACCCAGAGAACTTCAAGCTTCAGCATAAGACAAAAGCCTAATAGAGACTGTTTAACCAACTTGCACAATTGAGAACAGAGTAAACTTGTACCTGTGTGTATATCTCCCAGGGTTCGGTTTCTCTGATTGAACCTAGTATTGTCTTTTTTTTTTTTTTTTTCTGTATGCTGTAATGAATGGTGGAGGCCCTCTACTCTCAGACACAAAGAAAGACAGCCATCGATGTTCTCTAAATCAGGAAATATTGAGTATAACAGGGTCCAGGAAAATTCTAAAGGCAGGAATTCCTTCAGAATTCCTAAAGATGAAAATACTGTTGCACTCCCCAGCTCAGCCACAAATACTCCATCACGAGCCACGCTTTGGCACCTAAAATGTTTTTGACCTGATACCCAGAAATCTATAGTCTTCTTTATTTTCCCTCTTACTGGCTTGCTCTTACCCTTAAACTCAAGACTGTGTGCCCAAACTGACTATGGCCAAATACACCACCACAAAACAACCATTGCTGCTGATTAAAATGTGTTTGAAAATGCTGATTCTTGACTGGCCTTACCCTGAAAAATGGCTGTACACTGGTGAGTGTCCACGTGTCATCTTCCTTTCCCCAAATGGTGTACCTCAACGTCTTTGAGTGTCTCCAGCCTCAGCCCAGTGTTCTGGACCTCCAGCCCACAGTCCCTTGGGAGAATTTGAACGTCTAAAGTAAAAAATAAATAAATAAATAGTAAAGAATGCTGCTTTCCACTGTCTCTTCACTCCACAGAACCAATGGCAAGGGCAGCTCACAGTGGCCAGCAGGGAGGGTGAACAGAGGGAACAAAAGTCTCCCACAGGTCAGCCTCAGAACAAGCTCCCTCCACCTTGTGATGGCGGTTGCCCAGCTCTTCTGCCTGCACTGTCTACCCATTCTCTCCACAGCCACTGTCCTGCTCCAGATATACTCACACTCACAATACACACACACACACACACACACACACACACACACAGTTCATTCTTAGCACCTCCTACCATCCAATGTTCCAGCTGAACAAATGAGGTGGCTCTGTGATCTGTCAGTTTATCTAGGCTGAACATGATTTCCCAAAATTTCCTTCCCCGTGGCTTCCCATTAGGTTTGACCACAGGTTGGGGCAGAATCATCGCTGTTTTTGTAGCTCACAGGTTGTCACTTATCTGATGACTCACCTCATTGGCACGGGTGCAGCGTCAGGTCTGCAACTGTCCCACTTTCCCCGGAGCCTCCTTAGCCCTCTCTGACTCGTGGGCCAGGCGTGCATTTAGCTCTGTGATGAAGGACTCCTGCCTCCACCACAGTATGATCACATCATCCAGGCTGGAGGCAGTGAGAATGCTGCAGGTTCTAGTCTGTCCTCGTGGGTTTCACTCATGCTCATGGGTTCCAGCTTGTCTTTACTCTCCCTCACTTGAAATCCATCCTCCCTTCCTGACTGCCTGCCCCGAGAACTTCAAGCTTCAGCATAAGACAAAAGCCTAATAGAGACTGTTTAACCAACTTGCACAATTGACAACAGAGTAAACTTGTAACTATGTGTATATCTCCCAGGGTTACATTTCTCTGATTGAATCTTGTATTGTCTTTTTTATTTTTCTGTATGTTATGATGTTTTGATGTGTGTGTGTGTGTGTGTGTGTGTGTCAGAGTCTTGCTCTGTCACCCAGGTTGGAGCACAGTGGTGCAATCTGAGCTCACTGCAACCTCCACCTCCCGGGTTCAAGAGGTTCTCTAGCCTCAGCCTTCCAAGTAGCTGGGATTACAGGCACCTACCACCATGACCAGCTAATTTTTATATTTTTAGTAGAGATGGGGTTTCACCATGTTGGCCAGACTGGTCTCAACTCCTGACTTCAAATGATCTGTCTGCCTTGGCCATCCAAAGTGCTGGGATTACAGGCATGAGCCACCGTGTCCGGCCATGTTTAGATATCTTAATAACGTTTCTAAGTGGGAAGAGACTGCCCCTCCCTGAGCTAGCCAATTCTTACAGAGAGCAAAGGGATCAGCCAGGGCGTGCCTTAGATACACAAACCAATCAACACAGAGCTGCACCTCTTCTATCTGGCTCGTGATCCCCAGGAGACAATATTCCTCTGCCTTCATCATCCCAGAACTGGTACCAGGCAACTGAGGACCATTGGTGCACACACACAAAGTTCATTCTTAGCAACTCCACCCTTAAGCTTGTAGTCCGCTAAAATTATTTAAACTAGCCCATAGGCTGTGCCTCCCCTTTCTAGGACCTGAGAGTACAATCAGCTTTGTTTTCCTGAGCCTCTCCTATGTCTCCTCTCGTGGCCACACCTAACTGACCATTACATTAACAACACAGGACAAATCTTTGCTGATACAACATAAATGCTAGAAGACCCTTCTCTTCTCCATCAGCTCTGCATCCCCTGGGATTGGACTGCTGTGTCCCTCCTTTGGTCTCACTGCAATAAAAAGGCATTTTCTATCTTCTCTGCGGTGGATGTTATCTTTATTCATCCCATGATCTTTCATTCCCATTCCTGGATTATACCCAACCTGGGGCCAATAAAAGAACCAAATATCCCTCAACAAAAGTGACCCAAGCTGAGGCCATTACAGTCTTTTTACACTGGAGCTGACAGGGAATACTCTCTTGCTTTGGGGGTCATGGAGAAAGCTCCCCTGAAGGAAAAGGGAATGAAACTTAATGAAATCCAGCAGAAAGAAGTAGAGATGAGCGAGAAACTGACAGACAGAGACTCAGTTCTATCACATGCTCCTGATTTCTGTCATGACATCACTCATACCAGTCCATGGACATCACTGCAGGTCCATGGCCCTTCACAGCTGTGGCCTGTTTATTTTGCTTCCCTGGAACACCTTTCCACAAAGACTGTTTCTTAAAATACAAATTCCTCAATACAGCAAAGGATTCCACCATCCACTAAGATGGGGAAACCCTGTTATGGGCTCAATTGTGCCCCTCCTAAATTCATTCATGATGTCCTAACTCCCAGTATCTCAGAGTGTGACTGTATTTGTAAATAAGGCCTTAAAGAGGTGATTAAGTTAAAACGAGTCCTTTATGAATCTGACTGGGAGATTCAGGAAGGTGTACATGCAGAGAAAAGATCACGTGAGGACACAGCGAGAAGGGGGCCATCTGCAAGCTAAGGAGCAATTACCTTGGGAGAAACCAAACCTGCCAACACCTTGATCTCAGACTTTCAGCCTCCAGAACTGTGAGAAAATAAATTCCCATTTTTCAAGCCACTCAGTTTGTGGTACCATGTTATGCAGCTGATCCAACCAGGACAGTGACCATAACGTCTCCGTGAAGAGTCGCAGTGTGTACTAACCAGGTAAAGGCTCTGTGAAGTCCTGCAGTGAAGATGACTTCTTGCCTTCAAACTGTGTTTCCTGAAGTTCCTTATCTATTCTCTGCACAGAGCTGCCATGATCAAGAATGATGGCAGAGAGAAGGCCATCCGGATATCAGTAAAAATTATGTTCTTGCTCTTCAGAAATAAAGAGGTGAAGAAATAATTGTCAAAACATTTACCAAATTACGAAAAAGGAGGGATGTTATAAAAATGTAGACAGCTTCATGGTGTAAAGATAAAAACACCAAAGTTAAAACCAAAGTTCAGATTCCATCTCTGCTATTAACTGGCTGGGTGACTTTGGTCAAGTCCCTTCTTCTCTCTGGCCTCAGTTTCCCCATTTATAAAGTGAGTGGTCTGGCTGGTGATCTCTTTAACTAGGTTTTCCCTGAGTCGGAAATCTGTTGGCATGCCAAGATTTCTTAGAGATTCCCTAGTTAACCCACCAAGGTCTCTTTCTTGTTTCCAACATTCAGGTTGAAGTTTCTTATTGTTGCTATTTTAAATTTGAAAGCATACCTCATAACTTGGTTCCAAGCTCCTCTCTGATGTTTTCAGTTTTCCTGATCTTTAATTTTTTTTCTTATTGTGTCACCCAGGCTGGAATGCAGTGGTGCGATCACGGCTCACTACAGCCTCAGCCTCCCAGGCTCAGACAATCCTCCTACCTCCGCCTCCAAGTAGCTGGGTCTACAGACATGTACCACCATGACCAGCTAATTTTTTTTATTTTTTGTAGAGATGGGGTCTCCCTGTGTTGCCCAGGCTGGTCTCAAACTCCCAGGCCCAAGCAATCCAACCACCTCAGCCTGCCAAAGTGCTGGGATTACAGGCATGAGCAATCGGCACCCAGCTCTAATTTTTTCAATCTTTAACTGTCGTCATAAAATAACATTTTGATAAATTACCAGGATTTCCCACCTCCACACCTTTCTTTTATCCTTTGCTCTTCTTTATCCATGAATATGAGCATTCATTCTATAGTTACCATTTCAAGGAAGAAATCACATAGCAGAATACAGAGAGAAAAAGTGAGTCATTCTTGGCTTTTTGACTGAAAATCCTAAAATCTGAGTGGGTTTGGGGCATAGAAAAAACATGAAGAAGAGCAAAGCTGGACTAGCTGGAGGTTTCCTGGAAAGACTTCTGGTTCCAAAATGATAACAAAAAACTCTTTCCACCCCCTTTCCTTCTGAAAAAATTATCTCAAAAAAACAAGGAGAAAAAGATAACAGAAATCCAAATTAATGAGGCTACAAGATATCTGTAAAATCAAACCATGACATATAGAAATAGAGAAGGATGAAGGAATGGAAAAGGGCATGGCAGAGAAAAGTCCAAACTGAGCGTCCAGAGGAAGAGATCATCAGCGAGAAGAAAACCAGTTCACCCCTCAGACCCTCAGAGAGGCAGAAAGGACTGGAAGCAACAGACACCTTGAAAGGTGGGGCACTAAAAACAGGGGGCTTCTTGAGAGTCTCCGTAAAGAAACAATAGATCCTGTGATGGCCAGTCTTTAGGATGACCCACAACGATCCCCATCTTCTGGTATTCACACATTTGCATTATTTCCTGCACATTGTACCATGGTCAATTTGTGTGACCACAGCAGAAATGACAGTAAGTCATTTCCAAGATTAGGTTATAAAAGACACTGCAGTTTCCACCTGGGTCTCGGTCTCTCTGTCTCTCTTTCTGTCTCTCTCTCTCCTCTTATGGTTACTAGTGTCATCTTGATTGGATTGAAGGATGTAAAGTATGGTTCCTGGGTGTGTCTGTGAGGGTGTTGCCAAAGGAGATTAACATTTGAGTCAGTGGACTGGGAGAGGCAGACCCACCCTCAATCTGGGTGGCCACAATCAAATCAGCTGCCAGCACTGCTAGAATAAAGCAGGCAGAAGAAGGTGGAATGAGCAGATTTGCTGAGTCTTCATCTTTCTCTTGCGCTCATTGCTTCCTGCCCTCAAACAGCAGACTCCAAGTTCTTCATCTTTGGAGTCCTGAACTTAGACCAGTGGCTTGCCAGGGGCTATCAGGCCTTTGGCCACAGACTGAAGGCTGCACTGTCGGCTTCCCTGCTTTTGAGGTTTTGGGACTTGGACTGATCCACTACTGGCTTCGTTGCTCCTCAACTTGCAGATGGTCTATCATGAGGCTTTACCTTGTGATCGTGTGAGTCAATTCTCCTTAATAAACTCCCTTTCATGTATACATTTATCCTATTAGTTCTGTCCCTCTAGAGAACTCTGACTCATACACTCCACTCCACCTTACTCCTTCTCTCTTTCTCTCTCTGCCTCTCTCTCCCTATCTCATCACTAGCTCTATGGACTAGTACAGGACTTCTCAACTGCAACACTGAAAGCTAGAAGATAATGAAGCAACACCTTAAAATTCTGACTGAAAATTATTTTCAGCCTAAAATTCTTGCCCTCACCAAACTATCAGTCAAGTATGATGCAAGAAAAGATATTTTCAGATGCTCATGGACTCAAAAAGAATACCTCCGTGCACCCTTGTCTCGGGAAACTGCCAGCAGCTGTGCTCTACCCACATGAAGGACTAAATCATAATAAACAGAGCTATGGGATTGAGGAAGCAGAATTTTCAACACAGGAGAGAAGTAAGGGGCACCCCAGGGTGATGGGTATGCAGCAGGTGGAGGCACCCAGGACAAGCTGGGGCAGCAGGACAGAGGACTCCAAGAGAGATGACTCCAAGGTAAGGGAAACAAGTTTCACTACGTGGACATTTGTATCAAAGACTATTTCATAGAATTATTGGAAGATGTGAGGATGCTTAGCCAGAAATGCAAAGAAAACAAGAAAGCAAATAAAATGTCACAATTATTAATGTTTTAAAAGAGTTGTTCAAAAAGGGACATAGGATCAAAGCCCGTTCCATAGTGAACAACAATAGTATAGTTATAATAATGAAATACTTTGTATGCACAAAAACCTGCGATACAACTAGATTAGAGGGATGAGAGCATTGAAGAGGGTGAACAAAGGTAAAATATTCTCATCTACCATAACAGGAATTAAGTAGAGAATGTCTAAAGTGGGCAAATCAAGAGAAAGCCCTATACACATATTATTTACAAAGCTGGAGAAATAGCTTTTTTAAAAATGGAAAGGGTTGCCTCTGGGGAATGAGAAGGAGTGGAAGTGGGAGATAGGCAGGTCAGGGTGCCTTGTTTTTATTAAAAGAATTTTAGCACAATTTGTCCTTCGTGGACTGATGCTGGGATGAGGGGAGGACACCTTGGGAATGACAGCGGAGACACCACTGAGACCCTGGCCTTATATAAGATCCCAGAATCCGTCCCGCCACAGGAAATGGGAGAAGGACCCCAAAAAGACCATTCATTAAGTGTCCTTCGCCCAGCCCGATAAGGGCTTGCAATAAATATTAAATTCAGTCATAGAACTTGAAGTTACATTCCTTAACCACCGAGGTAAATGGACTGATATTCGCACCTGTTAGCAACACAGCCCAGTAGAACTTTCTGGAATGGTGGAAATGTTCTGCACTGTCCAGTGTAGTAGCCACCAGACACATGTGGCTATTGAGCCTTTAAAATGTGGATAGTGTGACTGAGGTCCTGAATTTTTAACTTTATTTAATTTTAGTGAATTTAAATGTCAATAACCACGTGAGACTAGCGGTTGCCATAATGGACAGAGCAATAGAGTGTCTCCCATTACATCAGTCTGTCGTTCAACAAACGTGGGGGCCTACTGGGGTGAGGCCCTGTTCAAGGAGATTGAATAAGTCATGCCTAGTCCCTTTCCTCACAGAGTATGGGGCTAAGTGGGTGACACAGACAATCATGGTTCCCACGCATGGTACCATGAAGGACAGACAGGCTGGTAAGGCAGAGCATCATTGTGGCTCCTCATTAAGATGGGGAAGTCCTCTCAGGAAAAGGGGGCAGGAACAAAGCCAGGAAACAACTCTCGGACCCGAAGCCAGGGTATCTGTAGGCCCAGGCTTGAGGGAAGACAAGGACCAGGAGATGAGGCTGCACAGGTGGGCAAAACCACATTGTCAGGGCCTCTTGGCCAGCCTGAGAGTTTATATTCTACTCTCAGTGGCACAAGCAGATTCCCATTTTAAAATGGGAATTAGGCTGGGCACAGTGGCTCACACCTGCAATCCCAGCACTTTGGGAGGCCAAGGCGGGCAGATCACCTGAGGTCAGGAGTTCGAGACCAGCCTGACCAACATGGGGAAACCCCGTCTCCACTAAAAATACAAAAATTAGCCGGGCGTGGTGGCAGGCGCCTGTAGTCCCAGCTACTCGGGAGGCTGAGGCAGGAGAATCGCTTGAACCCGGGAGGTGGAGGTTGTGGTAAGCCGAGATCGCACCACTGCACTCCAGCCTGGGCGACAGGAGTGAAACGCAGTCTCAAAAAAAAAAAAGAAAAGAAAAAACGTGAATTAAACTCCAGTTGTGTGGAGAATGACGTGAAGAAGGCAGAGTGAACGGGTGAAGATTTGCAGGGGACTGCCCCAGCTCTAGGGGCGAGTGACGGTGACTCGGGCCACGCTGGAGGCGGCTGAGGCGGCATGACCAGGTCGCGGCTGTTTATAGGAAGAGTCGCTGTTGTGGGAGGGGACAGAAAAAGATGTGGGAGCAGGCCTAGAGAAGCCCATGTGAGGGGAAGGATGGCGGATGGATCCCGCCAGTGATCTGGGTCGGCGCTGCAGCTTCTCGGATCTGGGGATTTGTTCTCCACCCAATCTTGGAAGGCACGAGGGATGCAAGGGTCGTCCCTTCAGCTCCCGGTGGATGCTCCAGAGCCTGAGCCCCTGTCCAGCTCACTACACAGCAGCAGCACTCTCTGGTGGCCCAGCCCCCTTTCCCCACCCCACATATCCATCTCACTCCAATCTGGGTTTTCACCGCAGGTCCTTACTTTCACCTGGAGTTCTTGTCACCCATGAACGTCTCTCCGGGCCCCATCTCCTCGACATCCCACCCCCCAGAAGCCTGTCCTGTGTTTTCCCGAGCAAAGACCCCCACGCTTAGGACAGGGCTGGGGGCTCAGGGTTAAGGGGCTGGGCATGGGAGTGGGCTGGATTCAGAGCGAGGGCTGCGTTTCCAAGATGAGAATGTAACTGGAACTCCAGGGAAGAGCCAACATCCTGGAGTTCGCAACGGAGGGAGGGGAGCAAGATCAGACCCCAAGCAGGATGGAAGGCTGAGGAGGCCACGGGCAGAGAGCCCCTTCAAGAGGCTCCTCGGGAAGACTCCCCGGGCCAGTGGCACACAGGCAGGGGCCTTTTATGGCCTGTCTATGAAGGAGCTCCAGGCTGAAACAGAGCCCCTAAAACCGCCTCAAGGAAAACATTTCACTCTGGTGAAATGTAAACTCTAAAAGGCTGGGCTGTTTTCCTTTACACAGAAAAGGCGCCGCACCCCAAACTCCGCAAAAGCCTCCCTACCTGGGACCACGTGGTCAGCGTCCACACTCTGAAGGAGCTGGTGCTCTGGGGCAGCATAGTCGTGGCCATGTCTCTCAGATCCAGCCAGTCCATGGGCACGGCCATGACCCCTAACACTGCCCAAGGCTCCACTCGGCGCCTCCCTAGACCCGGACGAGCTTGTGTTGGTCTTTTCTCCTTCCCATAACCTGACCGTTGAACCGGTCTGAGCTCTCAGATGTGTACCCTTTTCTCCACCTTGGGTAGGGGGTCCCCATCTGAGTGGCTCAACTGAGAGGACACCAGTTTAGGCATATCTGGGAAATCTGAGGAATCAGTGAGACGCCCTCCACCAGTGATCTGTGTGCAAAAAGGAAACAGGGGCCTCCTGGGATGTAGGGACCTCAACTTAAGAGGAAATGTGATATATAAACTTTTGGAAAGAGAATTTTTTTGGAAAGGTTGGTGAAGGTAGGGTGATTCTGACCACAGTCCCAGAAAGAGGAGTTGGCTGGAATAAGAGCCCCGTGACAACCTCTGCAAGGTGGTGTGAGCAGAAGCCAGACCCTTGCTTTGCAGCCTATGTTCCATGCTCCAGTGTGACACACACAGCATAAATGCCACCTCCTCCAGAGGACCTCCCAGTAACCCACACTAGGTAAATTCTCCTTGCCATATGTTCCCACAGGATCCTGTGCTTCCCTCTCAGCATTTATCAACTTTCTCTAGCACTTGCCTGTTGGCTTACCCACCTCTCTGCTGGTTGGAACCATTATGAGCCCACAGGCCACGTTCGTCTTGTTTGCTGTTGTATGCCCAGCACCTGCAACAGTGCCTGACACAGGACTTGGAAAGTCATGATGCAAGTGTAGACACTTTCCCCATTTCAGTGAGGAACCAAGTTCCTTCCTAGGGAAGACACCTGCACTACCCACTAATATCCGGTGCCGAAGACCTCCTCAAGGAGCTGGCAGGAACTCAGAAGTTTCAGTGACCACAGTTCTGCAGGCAGGAATAAAAGCATAGGAAAGCTGCATGCATGTGCCTGCAGCCCTGAAACTGGCCTAGTTAGGAAACAACTACGACACACACTAGAACATCCTAAGCAAAGACTACCAAGGTCAGAGCCACATCTCTCCCATCATAGGTTAAAAATTCAGGGACTAAGTTGTTGCAGATGGATATATAGAAAAGTAAAGCTTCTAGGCCCGGCGTGGTGGCTCGTGCCTGTAATTACTTGGGAGGCCGAGGCAAGTGGATCACCTGAGGTCAGGAGTTCGAGACCAGCCTGACCAACATGGCGAAACCTCTACTAAAAATACAAAAATTAGCTGGGCATGATGGTGGGCACCTGTAATCACAGCTACTAGGGAGGCTGAGGCATGAGAATCGCTTGAACCCAGGAGGTGGAGGTTGCAGTGAGCCAAGATCATGCGACTGCACTCCAGCCTGGGTGACCGACCAAGACTCCATCTCAAAAAAAAAAAAAAAAGTAAAGGTTCTAATAGAAGCAACAACATTTCTTCAGCTTTACAGACACTGTCAGATACCACGACAATATTCATTGTCTTTTCTCCTGACTTAAATCATTTTTCCTCAGCCACAGGACCATCAGTTTAGAATCTGATGTACAGCTATCAGAGAGAATAACAGACACTTGCTGCTCCAAACTTGACTCCTAAAATAAGATAATAATTCTTTTGACACCTCAGAGAATATTCCATCAGTTGGTCAAAAATGGATGAAGCCATCTAAATATATTTCCAGAACTCAGCAAGAGTTGATTTAAGCACATTTGTTTTAAAGAATTGGAGAAGCGGGTAGGGAGGAGACTGCTGATTCTTCAGCCCAGAAAAGTCATGAATTTACTACTTGACCACAGGCTAAAACCATATTAATTTTATTTCAAATGTATGTATCCAAGCTAAGAGAGGGTGTCGTGAAAGGTTTAAATCTTAAATCAAATGTTCTTTCCAATAAGGTCATTAGTGACAGGCTGAAATGTTGCAAGGGATGTATTACATGATGGATGTTTGTCATTTATTCAAAGAAAAATGCTACAGTGAGCCTAAAGGGTCATTTCTCCAATCACAAAGTATTCTCAAGGGGCAAGGCTGCCAAGCAATTAAATCCAAATTGCTCTCCTCCCCTTCTCACCATGTTAATTACTCCTGAACTTTGCAAGGACAAGCATTCTGCTCTCAATCAGCGGTCTCCCACATTGCCAAAGGAAATTATAGCCAGTATGTTTGAACATGTGCTCTTCAGGAGATCACCAAACCCCAGAAAAGGGAGAAGGAAGAAGAACCTTACATCATCAGAAAGGTCTGGAGGCTTTCCCTGAGCATGAGATTTATGGACATTTTTACATGTTCGTATTTGGGAATAACCAAAGTAACCAAGGATATCACTGGGCCACAGGTGGATGTGGATTCCAGTTCTACCTGTTGGTACATGACCTGTCATGGGGCCATTAAGTAACAATACCACTGCTATGTCCCCCGCATCTAAAACAGTGATATTCAGATAGTTGCAGAATCTCCCTGAAGTCCCCATGAACAATCTAGGGTTGCACAGAACAGAGTTAAAAAACTAGGGAATTTGAGATTGCGTGGGTGTAGGCAAGGTTAAGACCTGACCCTACCACTTCCTAGCTGGGTGACCATGGATAAAATGTGTAGCTAAGTAAACAGCCTTTCCCTAGTGCCCCACAACTCCTCCCAGAATCCCCTTCTTTGTCCCAAAGCCTGCTGGTATCCTCACTGTCAAGTAACTATAATAATCAGCTAGCAACCGTGGTTGCAATAAGCAGAATACCACTCATATATATACAGTCTACAAAGCATTTTCAGTATACATTATCTCACATCTTTCTCCTGACATTCTCTTGATGGAGGGAGCACAGGGCTACTTCCCAATGTTACAGGCCAAGAAGAGCTCAGAGAGATGAAACCCAAAACCACACAGCAAAGAGATGTGCCAGGACTAATACTGGGAGCTCCAATGTTCTCTTTCTACACTGTGCCACCTCCTCACTCAGCACCTAGCAGTACCCACCAGTCACCTGGCATACACAGGAGTATATAACCATGTCACAGTCTACTCCAGGAGGCCTGTAGGAAGCCTGTGGTCCCAGGGGAAATGACTGCCCTGGGCAGGGCTTTATGAAGGATGTCATCTATAATAAAATGAAGTCAGGGCTGTCCTTGGAGCAAATAAATTGGCTCTTGCATCACACTCAAACCTTTTCTTGAATATTACAAATGAGAGTTCATGGATGTCCATAGAAATGGCCATATCATGGTGGTACTGCTGCTCTGGGCTCCTCTGGTCAACTATCTTCCACAATATTGGATTTTCTGTTCTGAAACCGCATGGAAAAGTCATTATAGAAATGATAATTCTCTACGCTCATTTTAAGTTGCCAAGATGAACAAGTCACCCTTGACATCATATTCAAGTGGCATTTGGTATGGAAAAAAACTTTGTAATTTACAAGTCTTGGACTGGCAACATCGAGCTACATTAGCCAAGCACAAAATCTGGAAAGTCTAATGGCAGGGCAGCCTCTTCTCTTCACATACATGGAAAAAACAGCTCTTCAGGACCACTCCCTCCCTGCTTATTTATGTCTTTCCAGACTGCTAGAGTCAGAGCCAGACACCCTCAGTGTTTAATAGTCTTATAAGTGGTCAACCTTGGCTAGGCTTTGGGAGGCTCTTGCCCCTGTCCTGGAGGACTCCATGTACCCGATCTTTTCTTCCAGGAGAGACCTCAGGGATGGTTTTATCTTATAGCCTCGTTTTACAGATGAGAAAACTGAGGCCAAAAGAGTTGAAGGCCCTTGCCCAGAGACAGTCAGCAACTTAAGATATGAGCTCAGATGCTGATAAAGAGACACACTAAATGAACCAAAGCAGCACGTTTCTCCTAATTCTCCATGCAATAATATATTCAATTGCTTTTCTTTCTTTAGGGTAAGCATAACTCTTTTGTGCCACCAAGCTAAGCTCTGGGCCTTATATGATTCTTACATCAATAGAACAAAAGACACACATGATTTGTTTCATTTTATAGATGAGGAAGCTGAGATGGAGTTGTCCAAGGCCACACAATGAAGAAGCAACAGAACCGGAATCCAAATATAGTTTCGCTTAGCTCCCAAATATGCTCGTTCTCCTTCCTCAACCTGTGGAGTGTACAGAGACCTCAGCTGGGTTGTTCTGGAGGCTGGCACTCACCCAGAATTTGGAAGTACAGTTCCAGGTAGGCTGCTGAGCACCTAGTCCTTGCTCTCCCAGAAAAGAACCCTTTCTGCTTAGCTGTCAGTGGAGCCTGCAGCAGCCAGATGCTTACAGACCACCTGAAGATGTGGAAGCCATTCTCCTGAATGCCCAGGAGGTGCCCTTTATGAACAGAGTAGCTGGGAATCTCTACCTCTAACCTGCCACCACCATTACTTAGCCCCTTTCCTCTGGCACTGGGAAGCCAGTCAACCGCAAAGACTTCTGTCAGGAGAGTAGAAAAGCTCCTGCGCCAAGAAATGGGGCGAAAGTCTAAGATGGACATGAGACTTAGACCCATGTGACTCAGACTGCCACCTGAAACCTGCCTCGCACTGGCACAAATGCCCTCCACACCAGGCAGCCCGCCTCCCCTGGGCCCTGGGCTCCATGCTTCAGGAGTCTGCTCAGTCAGAGGAACGGCAGACCGCCTCTGTATGCTGGTGCAAAAAGGAAAGCAATTGATTTTGTTTGGGAGAATTTTATGTTAGTCCTTTTTATTATCTCAAGAAGGGTCATGGAATCTTCTAAAGCAAAATCAATTACAACCATGCTGAGGGAGGCCAGAGCAGCCCTTTGGCTTTGAGCAAGAGGTAGGTCTCCAGATGAGAAACCTAGCCTTTGAGTGGCTGCTGGTCTTCTCTCTGCTGGCTTGGACTCATGTCACCCTCTGCTCTCTATAAAGCTCCTTTGTCACCTGACTGGATAGCCCTGCCCCAAGACCCACAGTATGGGACAAGGGGGGACACTGGTCCACACTGGACCAATTGATTCCCTCTCCTAGAAATTGAGAAGTGGGATCCTGAGCCAGATAGCCTCTGAATGTGGCTGGAGCAGAAGGGACATTAAAATGGTAGCTGGGGGAAGGGCATCTTCTACCACGTGTTCTAAAAAGCAGGGGAAACCTGTCTGAACAGAAAAAGGAGAAACTGATACATAAAAAGAAACAGAAACAAAAGACAGTGCAGAACTCTGGCAAGTCTTCAGACCCTGGCCCCAGACCCCCTGACTAGGCATGGCTTCCAGAAGGAACTCTCTCAGTTAAGCCGGCTCAAGCTGGTGTGTGCTGTTTGCAACCAAATATTAGAAATATTATTTTTCTTCAGTTTGGTAAATGTAAGAATAATACCCCATAAATGTGTTCAGATGTTTTCTTTTTTTTCTTTTTTTGAGATGGAATCTCGCTCTGTTGCCCAGGCTGGAGTGCAATGACACCATCTCAGCTCACTGCAACCTCCACCTCCCAGGTTCAAGTGGTTCACCTGCCTCAGCCTCCTGAGTAGCTGGGACTATAGGTGTTTCACCACATTAGCCAGGCTGGTCTTGAACTCCTGACCTCAGGTAATCCACCCACCTCAGCCTCCCAAAGTGCTGGGATTACAGGAATGAGCCACTGTGCCCGGCCTCAGTTGTTTTCATTAAGAAACAGGGCCAGGTGCGGTGGCTCACACCTGTAATCCCAGCACTTTGGGAGTCCTAGTTGGGCAAATCATGAGGTCAGGAGATCGAGATCATCCTGGCTAACACGGTGAAACCCTGTCTCTACTAAAAATACAAAAAATTAGCCGGGTGTGGTGGCATGCGCCTGTGGTCCCAGAGGTGACAGAATGAGACTCCATCTCAAAAAAAAAGAAAAAGAAACAGTATGTTATACAAAATATCCAGAATAGGTAAGTCCATAGAGATAGAAACACATTGTCAGTTGCCAGGGGGAAGTAGGGAGTGACTGTTTAATAGGCATGGGGTTTTCTTTCGGGGTGATGTAAATTTTTTAGAACTTGATATAACTGCTGGTTGTACAAAATTGTGAATGCACTAAACACCACTGAGTTGTATACTTTCAGATGGTTACTTTTACATTCGGTAAATTTCACCTCGATTTTTCTTTAAAAAAAAAAACCAGCTTGTTATACCTATGACTGTCAGGAAGGCCAAATAAAGACGCACATTTTGCCAACTAACTTGCTGAAGTATCTAATTCATTTGTCCATTTATTCATTAATGAGAACATATATACTTATTGGCCACATGCCAAGCACTGTGCTGAGAATACTGTGGTGGCCAAGATAGACATGAATCCTTGCCTTGGAGAGTGAGAGTGGACAATTAGCAAGCTGTAACATTAAAGTACTTGTTTTTGTCCTCCAGCACCCACTCCTCCCTTTCTTCCAGCAACAGAACTCCCCTATCCAACAAATAATGTATTCTCTCTCTGTGATACAGAAAGGAGGCTGTTTCTACCCCCCCTTCCAAGAGGTCAGTCAGAATACTCCCATCCTCCTGGCCACAATGATTGGTTTGGAAATGGACACTTAACCAAAGGTGAACCAATGAGAATCTCCCCGGAACTTTTCTACCATTGGTATTCTGACTCTTCCTCCCACTGATGTTGCTAAGCATGGGATGCTGGGGCCATCTTGCCCATCATGTGGAGATAACTGGTCCAAGAAGTAGAGAGAAAGAGAGAGGGACCCAGAGCCCTACAATTAGCTGTCCAGTGATATTTCACATTTCCAGTGATGAAGCCAAGAAATTATCTTGCTTTTGTGTTAAGCTAGTTTGAGTTGTGTTTAATCACTTGTATTTAAGATTTTTTTCATTACAAGGAGGACAAGGGATGTACTTGATATCGTGGAAGCTCACAACAGGCACATCTATTAGAGCACAGGTTATATGAAGTGCTTTTTCCTATAATTTACATATATATATAGGATTTCAACATTGATTGATCAGTGAACATTTATAGTCAAACTGCTGTTGCTATACATCACTACACTATGATTTCCAAAATGTTCTATGAGACCAAGCACAGTGGCTGATGCCCGTAATCCCAACACTTTGGGAGGCTAAGGCAGGGGGATCGCTCGAGGTCAGGAGTTCAAGACCAGCCTGGGCAACATAGTGAGACCCCATCGATACAAAAAAAATTTTTTAAATTAGACAGGCATGGTGGTGCATGCCTGTAGTCCTAACTACTTGGGAGGCCAAGGTGGGAGGATCCCTTGAGCCTAGGAGTTTGAATCTGCAATGAGCTATGATCATGCCACTGCACTCCAGCCTGGGTGAGAGAATGAGACCCTATTTCAAAAAATTAATTATTAATTAATTAAATGTTTTATGGCCACTGCTGCTTGGGAAACATGACACCACAACATACCATCTCTGAGCCCTTGGAGAACAGTCAGTAAGGGAGCCATTCCTGGGGCCTCTATGTTTCCAGATCCCTGAGGAAATAGCTGGCTGAAGCCACACAATGGCAGTAGCAGTGCAGGGGTAACCCTCAGTCTCTGGAAGCTCAGAAGAGCCTGAATTGATCATGTACATTTAGCATCCTTCATCACATCCTTCATTCCAACAGGACTGAGGCTGGTTTCCTAGCAACCCTGCTCCATTCCTGTCCACCTACCCAGAATTGTAGTCCATTCTTCTTCGCTAGGTTACTAGAATTACTCCCTGATGGTCAGATTCTCAAAGTCTGCTACCTCCCTTCTCCCTTAACTGCCCCCGCAGGAAGGAAGTTCTCACTATTCATCACACATGACATTTACATACAGCTTCACCGTTTATAACATGCTTCTACTCACCTTTCTTCCTCAGATACTTACCGCCACCCTACAAGGTAGGAATTACTCCCTTCAATGTACTGATGAGGAAACTGAGGCTCAATAAAGGAACCAGGATGGGACAATTAAAGAAGAAATCACCCATCTCAACAGACTGCTGTCCACATGATTACTCGTAGGCTGAACACTCTCCCACCCTGGTTTCTGAGCTTTGCCAGTTGATTCTGTCATCAGTCTCATTGAAACTCTGTGACTCTTGCTATCTTAACTGGCAAGGGACCTGATCCTGCTTTACCTTCCAGGATGCAGTTTCCACATCCTGCCCACATTCTTGGGGACATCTAGTCTCTTACTAGCTGGGTATTTTGCTTTTCACCCATCACAGACATCTCAGGAGGTCACAGGGTCACAGGCATAGGACAATGGTTGGAAAACACCAAATCCAGGAAGTCTTTTGACAACCTGAAGGTTTAGGTGCCTGTCAGTTATAGCTAATACACAGGTTAACAATAGGGATACACAAAATAATTCAGGATATAGCTGATGTTTCCAAAACTAATTTGACATTTATGGCAAAGAGAACTTAACCCTAACAGGACTCTGCCCTGGCTCCCTGGGGTGGGCCAGCGAGCTCAGTTCACCAAGGCAGGAGGAGCTTCCGGAGAAACCAGAAGCAAAGCAGTTTCTCCAGAAGAAGGTGCTGATTAAGCAGAGGAGATTGTGCAAACTGTTCGATTCCATTTAAAATTATGAGAAAAAACTCCAGGAGATCTTGTGTCACAATGTCAGCCACAGCAGTTGTTTGTTACAAGGCTGGCCATTCAGAGCCCGGTTACCAAGCTCTGGCAGCAAGAGTTTATCTTACACGACGATATGTGTTTATGTGCATGTGTGCATCTGTGTGTGTGTGTAGTTTTATGATTGTGGCATATAAGATTGCTGTTTTGCTTTGTTTCTGGTTGTTTTTGTTTTTTTGTTTTTTTGAGATGGAGTCTCACTCTATCACCCAGGCTGAAGTACAGTGGCACAGTCTAGGCTCACTGCAACCTCCATCCCCTAGGCTTCAAGCGATTCTCGTGCCTCGGCCTCCTGAGTAACTGGGATTACAGGAACTCACCACCATGCTTGGCTAATTTTTGGATTTTTAGTAGAAATGTGGTTTCGCCATGTTGGCCAGGCTGGTCTCAAACTCCTGACCTCAAGTGATCCTCCCACCTCGGCTACCCAAAGTGCTGGGATTACAGGTGTGAGCCACCGTGCCTGGCCTAAAATTGCTGTTTTTCTAAGACCAAAGCAGCTAGGTCTTGGAAATGTTATTTGGTTCAAACTAATGTTTTGAAAAATGGAAAATTCCATATTCATGGATGATGTATTCACAACCCTCCTCCGAAAGTTTACTTTTCAAAACCAACAAGCAACACAAAGGACTGATTTGGCTTTCAGTTGATGAGTATGAGAAGTAAGGGCCCGAGGGAGAGTGGGCCGTGCTCTCAATCATGCCCAGTCCCTGGCAGCTCCAGCAGGAGGGATCACAGCCGCCTATCAAAGGCTTCATCTGCTGGAACAAAGTCAGACCCTGCATATTCTGCTCAGAACCCCTATGTGCCTCATTTGCTGGCAAGATGATCTTGTTCTCTGCTTCTGTTTCCCCTTCGTGGACTCTAGCACTTCCTCTGCTTCCCAGCAAGCGTGAAGGCTTCCAGGACTCCGAGCTCAGCCTGCAATTCCACTCCTGGCTTCTCCTACTGCAAGGTGTCTTTTCCTTACCATACACCCCCTCCCAAATCCTCTTTCCCCCCTACTCCCCATTCAATGCCAGCACACCACAGGATGGCTTTCGTGAATGTTTTTAAATGTCTCAGAAATGTATTACAATGGAAATGTTTGTCATTTTTATCCAGGTCTATTCCCCTAAAAATGTGGGCTGTCTTGAGAAAACTTCAATAAGGCAGGATGCTGCTTTCAGAGAAAAGAGACTCCAGGAGAAGCTGGGAACCTTGCAGCCTTATTGAGGAGGACCTGGAGAAAGAGAGGCCTGGGAGATGGCAACCCAATAAGGGGCACAGTTGGCCAGAAAAAAGGAGCTGTCCAGGAAGGGATGAACCCTCAAAAGCTACCCATAGGAGTTTTCAGGGTCTGATTCACCCCAGGTGGGCTTCTCCAGGAAAAACATCCCAAAGTCACATACCCTGAGACAGGCAATGCAGCCTTCGGTTCAGACGCTGCTGCTGGCAGTCCTGTGGGAAGAAGGTAGAGACTGAGAAGAGGGAAGGGAAGTGTGCAGAGGAAGTCAAGAAGCTGATGTTACTGGGTATGGGGTACCCACCGACAAGGCTTGTGCAACTTCTCCATTGTTTACAAAGCAGGCATTTCACCAAAACAAGGCTCTTTAGTTTGGTGATGTTATACAAAGAGTGCAATATTTAGGACATATTTATACTAAAATATTGTTCATTGTTTATCTGAAATTCAAATTCAAACTTTGTCCTGTATTTTACTGGCAATCCTAGGAGGCTGGGGAGGCTTCCAGGAGGGATACAAAACCACCTACCCAACCTGTGATGACAGCCTACCCACACCTCTCCCCCAAGGTGAAACCTACACTACCGTCAGCACAGATGAAGGACAGGCTCACATTTCAAAGGGAGAGTCAAGAGGGGTCAGGATGAGGATGCGACAAAGAAGTGCTCCCAGCTCCCTGCATCCAGCCTGGGCTCTGGCCCAGTTCCCAGACCAAGGGTCTAAGCATACATGATGTAAGTAGCTCCCACACCTACCTGTCCATCACCTCCAGGAAGTATTGTATCCCTCACCCTGTGACACCTTCCCCGAAGTACATTTGTGGTCCCTACAGCAGCATTTTTAAATTTTAATCTTGACTATGTAAATGATAGCTGTAAATGATTATGCAAGTGGTTCACTGTAAAAGAAATGGAAAATAGAGGAAACCCTAAGTGAAAGAACAAGAGGCAATCCTATTGTGCTGAAATGCTCTCTTGCAGTCTTTTCATATGCATATATGAACTTCTTTTTACATAGCTGGCATCATACCGTACATTCATTGTTTTCCCTTGTTTTTACTCCAGCTGTTTTTTCATTTGACATCATCCCATTCCACTCAACTTTAGTCAATAAATATTTACCTAATGTCTGCTATAGGCGCCTCACTGTGTGCAGAGCAGTAAACAAGCCTGACACAGTCTCTGCCCTGTGATGCTATGATTCAGGGTGGGAGTCAGAGACTGAACCAGGGAGATAAAAAGTGAATTAAATAGTCTCCTACAAAGTCTGCAATATAATTCAATTGTACATTTTGCTTTCGAGGAAATATGTTCTTAGAAATACAGAGAGAATATTTTAAAGGGTTATATTTAAAGTAAATATTTTGTGCATGACTCTAAGTGGTAGAACATTTAAATGAAAATAGGTATTGCCCATTTGAATTTATTTGTGCCTCACGTGAACCCCGAGGCTTCCTGGGATTGCTACTTAACAAAGCACTGTGATGTCTGAAAGGCCAACATGTTCTTCTACCACATGATTTTGGGGGCTGCCTCCAACACTTCTGTGTGACACTTTTGTGCGAATAGACTATAAGTTCTTTAACGCGTTATCGATAAACATTTATATTGATTCTAAACATTTACTTTTATAATAACAGAGCAATGAACATCTTTGTGCATGAATATCTGTGGGTACAAACCTGATTATTTATTTGGGATAAACTCTATCATCCATATAAAGAATGAGTCTGGTGCAGAAATTGGCTGGTTATACACAAAACATATTTCCTCATTCTCCCGGGCACAGGCTAGACTACATTTCCCAGCCTCCTTTGTAGTTAGGGATGGCCACATGACTCATTTCTGGCCAATGGAATTAAGGCGGAAGTGATGTTTCCATCCCCATTGGGCCTGGCTGGAATACCTCCCGTGTGTGCTCCTCCATGTTCTTTCTACTTCTTGTAAGAATCTGTAGAAGCCACGTGTTGAAAATGGAAGAGTCCCAAGTTGGAAGGAGGTTGGGTGCTTCTATCACCATTTGAGGAAGAATTACCCACTAGCTGATCAGGGATCAGCCATTTTGAACATTACACAAGCAGGAGATGAACTTCTATTGTGGTAAGCCACTGAGATTTTAAGTTTTATCTGTTATAGCCACTAGTGTTAACTAATACAGGAGTCCTGCCTTCACTTCCCCTGCCTAAGTCCAATCCAGGTATGCCCAGCTGGGCATCTCAGGTGGTAGAAATGCCATGGTCCCCACTCAAAGTTTCCTCTCCATTCACCTATGCACCTACCCAGTTTCACCACAGGAACCAAGCCCCAGTCTTGTTCCTGATAGGCTTCCTCCCTAGGAATCATCCCAAAAGCTGAGGCTCAGTGGAAGCTGCCCTACCCAGATATCCACCTGGGAAGACCCCAGAGAAAGCCACTGGCTGCCTACCCTGGGATTTGCTTTGTAGCCTCTGCATCTAGAAGGCCAGCACCAATTTCTACTCAAGGAACAAAAAGAATCTATACACACCACAGGATAAATAACCCCACAGATTACAAATAACCCATTCTCCAGGCTCACTGGCACTCATTCTATGCCCGGAAACCTCTGTGTCATTTTGTCTCTATGTCTCTTTCATCAGAAAGCAAAATGGACAATGTAGCTCTGTTCTGGGAAGAGCTATGGGTTACTGCAAATGGAAGTGTCTGACTATGACTGCCGGACTGCCTGGAGTTTGGGTCAGCAGGGGATGTCAGCTTTTCAATCCCTCTGTAAAAGCCCCTTCCCCCAACTATGCATTAGGGAGACTTCTCTGTAGCTGGAAGACAGACGTTCAGTGTTCCTTCCTGGAGGCTGCAAGCCCATCCATCCTTGTGTTGTGATTGCCATCTTGTGGCAGAGAGACAGCAAGGCAGTGGGGGAGGACCCAACCAATGATGAGCCTCCCAAGAGCACCATGAGATGACGGTCAAAATCAGAGTTCCTTCCAAAGCCCTTTCCTTTGTCTGCCCCCCCAACCACCAAAAAAAAAAAAACGTCCTGCTCTCTGTTTACCATTCCCCAAATCATATGCTTTGGGGATTCTCTGCAACTAGTTTTTTTATTTAGCTATTATAAAAATGATACATGCCCATCATTTACAAATTTAGGCCGGGTGCAGTGGCTCATGCCTGTAATCCCAGCACTTTGGGAGGCCAAGGTGGGCAGATCACAAGGTCAGGAGATCGAGACCATCCTGGCCAAAATGGTGAAACTCCATCTCTACTAAAATACAAAAAATTACCAGGCGTTGTGGCGCACACCTGTAGTCCCAGCTACTCAGGAGGCTGAGGCAGGAGAATCGCTTGAACCCAGGAGGCAGAGGTTGCAGTGAGCTGAGATTGTGCCACTGCACTCCAGCCTGGGCGACAGAGCCAGACTCTGTCTCAAAAAAAAAATTGAAACACGACTGAAGAATTTAAAAACTAAACTCAAAAGTCACCCCAAATGCAGCCACTCTGAACTACCAGCATTAGTACATGGGGCAAGTCCCTGCAGACATCTCTCCATGCCACCGACAAGCAGAGAAGCAGATGGCCCAGTAGCGGTTCAGAGCTTGGGCTCTGGTGCCTGGCTGCCGGGGTTCCTGGTTGGCTTTGCCACTTCCTAATTTGTGACCTTAGGCAAATTCCTTAACCTCCATGTATCTTATGTTCTCACCTTAAAAACAGGGACAACAGTGGCATCTCTTACAGAATGGCTATAGGGACTTCCTCTGCAAACCTCAGAGCACAGTGCCTGGCACTTGGTAAACATTCACATGTCAGCCACTGTTATGATGGATGGATGAATGGGCAGATAGTAAGATATACTTTTAGGAGAAGGATGTTTAATGTCGCATGTTACTTTTTTTTTTCAGTTTTATTTTTCCCCTTATTTTCACAGGTGGTGATGTATGTTACTTTTTACTTTAAAGAAAAAAGTATGAACTGTGAAAAGAACAGGATAGGGAATCCATAATTGGAGAGGCTAGGAACTGAGTAGCTGAATCCTCCTGGGTCCACAGGTGATTAGCCACATGTCTCCTGACTGGCTCTTCATCCCCATCTGGTTTCCCCCTGCCACCAGCATGCCACCAGAGATGCTGCCCCTAGCTGTAGCAGTTCCCACTTAAGCAGTTCTCAATCAGGAGAAAAAAGGTGTGCTAATAACCAACCAGGGAGAAATGGAATCAGGAGAGAAAACCCATCCTGCTGCTGGCACAAATCTATGAGCTGGCACAAATCTCTGAGAGCCAGCACCGATGCATTGCTCTGTCCAGGGGCTTCAAGGCCACTGAGAAGGATGAAAGAAATCAGTGGCCATTTCTGCAGTTGTGAAAGGCAGCGGGCGTACCACACCTCCTCACTGCCTTCATGTACTGCCCACTAACTGTGTATGATGCAGGCCTTCTCCCAGCCCCTAGCAGAACACGGACCTGCCCTGGCTCTGACTCCCCAGAACCCACAGTCAGGTGACTGGACCTCTTTCCACTCCAAACTGTGGGTGAGATGGCCAAGTGATGTAGAGCTGGCCATCACCAGGGCCAGCCTGCTTTCCAGAGCTCTGGCTTCCCCATCCAGGATTTGAAGAGTAAACCCAGAGCTTCCCAAAGCAGTCAAAGGAGCCCTCAGAAGAGTCACAGGGACGGAAAGAAAGCTCCTGCCACATAAGAATTGGGCATAAAAGGCTATGTCCAATTCCCCTTAGGAATCCCATACACCTGTAGGGAAAAAAAAAGAGGCTGGCAGGCTGAGAATGTGCTCACAGAAACAGCCAGCATTTGGGAGAATGCCAAGTAGCAAGGGTATGGACACTCCCTCTTGCCCAGGACAGAGGCACACACCCTGGGGCCGCTATTCTTTCGTCCTCCCCTCCCCTCCTGCAGTGAGTGGAGGCCTGGACAGGTAAGAACATCCCACAGAAAAGCATGTCCATGATGAGGACTGGGAAAAAGAGAACAGCATTCCCAGAAATGTGTCCCAGGATTCTGCCAGACCACAGATTTGTCACATTTGAGTAGTCCTGAGAAGGCCCCTAGATCTCTTCGTGTACTAGTTGGCTGTGCAAGTAGACATCAGATTTGGATTCTGGAAACTTGGGCCCAAGTCCCAATCCAGGCACTAGCCATGTGACCTTATGTAAGGCATTCCCCATCTCTGGGCCTCAGTTTGCTCAGTAGCATGACAGGGTGAATTAAGAGATGCCTCCTTGGCCTCCTCCAACTCTGACTCTACAGTCCTCAGTAGTGGCCGTAGCATGGAGAAAGGAGAAGAGGAATGATAGGGGAGGCTCCTGTTCAGCTTAGGTCCATCCCCAGATGCAGCAGATGAATGACTGACTGGTTATGTTTCCACTTTTCTGTCTACCCAAAACATGCCTGCCCTTGTTTAAGAAAGGCAACTCCTGATCTCCACCTTGATTTCACATCAGAAAGACATCAGAGAGACTCAGAGTGCAGCTGGGCAATCCTCACATTTTACACGCAAAGAAGATAAAGCTCCAAGAGTTAGAAGCATTGCTAGCAGTGAAACCCAGGACTCTGAGTCTACCTTTGCAGAGTGACTGCAGGCTTCCTGAAGCATGCTATCCTTCTGATTGAGACTGCCCAGAAACACAGGGGCTGAAATGGCACTAGGGGCACTAGAGTGGTGAGCACAGAGTACGAACATGGAAATTATTAATTCTAGGAATCCAGCTGCATTACAGCCCAATTATTTACATAATCTCAACAATGGAAGTTTCATACATTTGGAGTTCATTCAGTGATTGTTCTGTCTTATAAGAAAGTCGGAATAATGCAGTGGCTCATTCTGTGGATCTAAAGAAAACAATGGACCCTGATCTTGACCCTGATTTCCCAAAAACATAAACGCCTGATTTTGAAACAATTTCAAAGGATCCCCAAACCCAGTGAAACTCACAAATAATCTACTAGGTGTTATGGGACCTCAGATTAAGAGTCCCTGGAGAAGAAAGACCTCAGCCTTTTAAAAATTGACACATGGGATCTAATTAAACTAAAGAGCTTCTGCACAGCAAAAGAAACTATCATCAGAGTGAACAGGCAACCTGCAGAATGGGAGAAAATTTTTGCAATCTATCCATCTGACAAAGGGCTAATATCCAGAATCTACAAAGAACTTAAACAAATTTACAAGTAAAAAACAAACAACCCCATCGAAAAGTGGGCGAAGGATATGAACAGACACTTCTCAAAAGAAGACATTTATGCAGCCAACAAACATATGAAAAAAAGCTCATCATCACTGGTCATTAGAGAAATGCAAATCAAAACCACAACAAGATACTATCTCACGCCAGTTAGAATGGCAGTCATTAAAAAGTCAGTAAAGAACAGATGCTAGAGAGGACGTAGAGTAATAGGAATGCTTTTACACTGTTGGTGGGAGTGTAAATTAGTTCAACTATTGTGGAAGACAGTGTGGCAATCCCTCAAGGATCTAGAACCAGAAATAGCATTTGACCCAGCAATCCCATTACTGGGTATATACCCAAAAGATTATAAATCATTCTGCTATAAAGACACATGCACACATATGTTTATTGCAGCACTATTCACAATAGCAAAGACTTGGAACCAATCCAAATGTCCATCAATGACAGACTGGGTAAAGAAAATGTGGCACATATACACCATGGAATACTATGCAGCCATAAAAAAGGATGAGTTCATGTCCTTTGCAGGGACATGGATGAAGCTGGAAACCATCATTCTGAGCAAACTAACACAAGAACAGAAAACCAAACACTGCATGTTCTCACTCATAAGTGGGAGTTGAACAATGAGAACACATGGACACAGGGAGGGGAACATCACACACTGGGGCTTGTTGGGGGGTTGGGGGTGAGGGGAGGCATAGCATTAGGAGAAATACCTGATGTAGATGACGAGTTGATGAGTGCAGCAAACCACCATGGCACGTGTATACCTATGTAACAAACCTGCACATTCTGCACATGTATCCCAGAACTTAAAGTATAATTTAAAAAAAAAAAAAAGGAAAGAAAGAAAGACCCAGGCTTCTTAGCTAAAATTCTAAGGTTCAAATCTCAGCTCCACTACTTACTATATAATCTTAACCCATTTTCCAAACCTCTGAGCCCCCATTTCCTCATCTGTGAAGCGGAGGTGATACCTCCTCCAGTTGTGGGATTAAAGGAGATGTGAAATCCTATAATCTAGGAATGCTGCCAGGCTTGCAGTCAGTAATAGGTGATAGAAACTGAGTGCTTTCTAAGCACCAGGCTCTGCCCTATGCACTGTATCTGCACTATCTCAACACCACTAGGAGACAGGTACTATTGTGATCCCTGTTTTATAGATAAGGAAGCTGAGACGGAGAGGTTAAGTATTTGCCCAAGATGGCACACCTTCTAAATGGCACAGCCAGTCAGTGGATTCCAGAGTCCATGCTTCTAACCACTACATCATATTATCTCATTAAACAATTTAATTTACTTCAGAAGTCTGGCTTTAAAAAAATTAAACTCAGAGAAGGAAGAAGAATGGAAAGAAAAAGATAGATCTTGGTGAGGAATGAGTTGACCCAAAGGCCCCTTTGCCAACCTGTCCATTTTGTCCCTTTCTAAGGACAGATGCAGAAAAGCAGTGTCCTGAGCTCTCTGCAGCAGATGGCCCTGAAGCTCCATCTCACCCAGGTTGTGGCTGGCCGGTGCACATTTCATGTGCAGGCAGTGCCCAAAAATGCTTTGCAAAAATCATCCCATTCAATTCATCCCACACACTCACAGTGCTATGAGACAGATGCTACCTCTAGCTCCATTTTACAGGTAAGAAAACTAAAACACAGGTGTAAAATGTCCCCCACAACAACTGCTGCCCTAAACTACTACCACCACAGGGTCTCATAAACAGTTTTGGTAAAATGCTGAGAGGGGATAGTTCCCTTGACTCCCTTTGCGGGCAGGAACTGGAGTGGCTCGTTTCACTCAGCCCACCACTGGCCACTCCTCGCAGGAGGGAGAGTGTGAGTGAGCGAATGCAGGAACCCGAGCGAACGAACGGTGGAACTGGAACTGGCTGGTCACTCCTCTCCGGTGGGAGCAGTGTCTGTGCGGGCCCCACAGCAGCGTCCAAGCTTGTTACAACCAGTGCTCTTTCAGCTCTGCTGTCAGGATCAGCCAAGTGCCAACCAGCTCAGTGGAGGGTCAGGGTGGCAGCCTCTGCCCTCTCGGCACCCAGGTTCTTGTCCAGCGTCCAAGAAGAATCAGGTCACATGGACTGTTTGAAAGGTGATGAATGCGGAAGACTCTATTGAGTAGTGGGTGGCTCTCAGTGGAAAGGAAGGCTGGAAAGGGGATGGGAAGGTGATCTTTCCCTGAAGTTGAGCCATCTCCGGCCGGGCCCCTCTCTGAAGCCACACTGTCTGAAGTCAGCCACACCTATCCATAGTCTCTGATGCTCAGTTGCTTCTCTGCTCACTCCTCAGGCACTTGTATCCTCGATGCTCAGCCGCCTATGTTGTTCTGCCAGCTAAAGTTTTTTATGGGCACAGGATATGGATGAGGCAGGCCAAAAAAGGCAACATTTGGACAGAAAAATGGGGTCAGCTGTTTTCACTTAGGGGGCAGTTCCAGGCTTAAGAGTGGGGTTTAGCTGGGAGCCCAACCCTCTGTATCAGTACGATGGTTAAAATCAGAAACTTTGGGGCCAAATCCAATAAAACGTGGGGGTGGGGAGAGGGGCTGTTAGGGAGGAGGGTTAAATAAGCACAGTCCACATACTGCACATTGGAGCTGTTTCTACCCAATGTGAACTGCATGGGTGTAAGGAACACGGCTGTGCTTTGGTCAAGGATAGGCCAAGGTAAGATGTTTACATCCCTGTGTGTCTCAGCGAGCTCAAAGCACAGGTGTAAAACTCCACTTGTTGTCATAGCCATGTAGCCGTCACTAGATGGGAAGGCCATTGCTTGGCTCTACACCACTATTGTCTATAAAAGGTATAATTGCCCTGTTGACACTGCGCAGGTGCACTGGCGCCCAGAGAAAGAGAGAAAGAGCCAAAGCTGTCCATCTGCAAGATGGACAGAGGGGAGCCGCGGCACAGCTCATGCTGGTGCCCAGAGAAAGGGTTAATTTGCTGACCCTGAAGGCAAGAGAGAGCAGGCCACGCAGCTGTGTCTGGGGGCTGCCGGACCAAGAAGCTGAGACAGGGTGGACAGTGTGAGAAAGCTGTTGATAAGAGCTGCTGCTGAATAAAATAATTCACCTGCCTACGGCCCCCCAAGTGTTCTTTCTGCTCATCCACCCGCTCCCTCTAGACCTCACCATGACCTTTGGCATAGTCATGAACCTGACAATGGGTGTGGCAGGGCTCATCAGAGAAGCCATCCCAAGGCTGGAGTAGATAAGTAGAGGAAGTGAGCTAACAGATTTGAGTCAGGAAGTTGTTGGGCGAGGCAGGCAGCACTTTAAAGGAGGAAACTGGAGGCCTGAACCCCAAGTAGAAAACAACAACCCACTCTGATTTTCAGAGCCCCTGGGAAAACTCAGCACTCAGGGCTCTGGCATAAATGACAGTGGGGCACAGGAACAGCCCTTGCCTCATCCCCTCCAGGCAAGTGAACCAGACCTCATTCTTTGGCTCTGAATTCAGCCTCCAGATAAGCAGCGGCAAGTCAGTGGGGGCAGGACGGAGATTTTCCAAAGGAAGAAGTGCAGGACCACAAAAAAGCTGACACCCTGTCTGCATATGCATCCTGACATCCCTCACCTTGCTTAAAAATAGTTGTTCCTAATCTTGGCCACACAGTGGAATTCCTCGAGGAGCTTTTTAAAAATACCAATCGTCTCTAGGGATGGGACTTGGAGATTCAAGTGTCAAAAACCCACCAGGTGGTCTTCATGTGCAGGCAGAATTGAGGATCCATCCTCTATTTGTCACCCATCATGTCCTATCGAGGACACCTGCACTCTAAGTGTGGTCCACACAGCCTCCACCTCAACATCGCCTGGGAACTCGTTAGAAATGCAGAATCACAGCTCCCTCCTCAGTCCTCTAGACTCGGAATCTGCATTTTAACAAGATCCCCAGATGATTCATGTGCACAGTAAAGTTTGAGAGATGCCAGTTTAGACTCTTACTACCCACCTGTCACCACTTTCCATCTGAACAATCAGCAGCTGTTCCACTCCCCACCTCCCTTAGCCTGAGACAGGAATCAAGATGTAATGCAAGGGTTCCCAAGTTTTAGCATGCCTCAGAAGCATCTGGGCAGCTTATTTAAAATACAGATATCCAGGCTCAGGTGTGTTTAACGCACACTCCCCACCCCAGGTGCTTCTGCCCCAGGTGCTCCAGAAGCTGTGAATGGAAAAGCTGTTATCGCGAAAGCACAGAGGTATTGGAATCAGGTGAATTACACCCTAAATTCTGACTCTGCCACTTGCTATCTGTTTGAACTACAGGAGTCACAGATGTCTCTGAGCCTGTTTTGTCACCTACAAAAATCAGGATAACGACATCTCACTTACAGTGATGTTATGGCTTGTATTGTGTCCTCCAAAAAGATAACGATAAACTCCTAACCCCCACTACCAGAAAATGTTACCTTATTGGGAAATAAGATCATTGCAGATGTAATTAGTTAAAATAAGGTCATCCTGGAATAGGGTGGGCCCTTGATCCAATATAACTGGTCTCATTAAAAAACACACATATACACAAGGGGAGAATGTTTTGGGACAACAGAGGCAGGGACTGAAATGCCATAGGTGCAAGCCAAGGAACACCAAGAATTGCCACCACCACCAGAAGCAAAGAAGAAGCAAGGAAGGCCTCTCCCTCCTCCAGGTTTCAGAGGGAGTGTGGCCCTGCCGACACCTTGATTTCAGACATCTAACCTCCAGAACTGACAGTCAGTTTCTGTTGTTTTAAGCCACCCAGTTTGTGGTGCTTTGCTATGGCAATATTGGGAAGCAAATACCAGTGAGGGTCACGGATTAGGGAGTTAATATTTGGGAGATCCTACAAATACAAGGTATCAACAAAGATGGTTCTCATCTCCTGTACCCTATTTTCTGATTTTCCAGTCCTTTGTCGGCATTCAACACGAGAGCACTACAGCTCACCACTTCTTCAAGGAGCTTTGGGTCCAGAGTAAAGCGGCAGGGAAAATTCTTTGCAGGGTGACACACGAAGATACTCAGTCCTTGCACCATAAGCAGCCAGACAACAGCTCTCAGAGCAGAGCAGTGGGATCAAAACCTAACTCTGCCTGTGCCAAGTCCACAGCAGCAGTGACCCCCCGGCGTGGCCCCAGCAGCTGTCAGCAGCCCAGAAGGAAGCCTTCTCCCTAAGTGACCCACTGCTTCCTCTACCCACACCCCAAAGAAAAAATACAAAGGATGGATCAAATAACTACTCAGACTTGGAAAATTATTTCAGAAAAGTCATAAAATCTTAAAAGGAACTTTGAGTGATGCCAACTGGATGGGGTAAAAGAGAAAAGAGATGCAAGGACAAGGCTATTTGAATATGAAAAGCGAAGAATGGCTCTTAGAATGAATGAAGAATTATAAGACATTCCTGCAAAAGGGAAGACTTAGAAAGCATCTTTCATCCCCTCTGCTGAGAGGGCGATGAGCTCACCCTGAATCATTTTACAGATAGGGAACTGAGGCCCAAAGACAGGAAGGGTTGTCCAAGGTTACACAGGTAAAACCGAGCTAGGACCTGAGACTTCTGACTCCCAGCCTGGTGCTCTTTCCAACACTAGAATTCCTGGGAGGATGCCTCATTCGTTTGTCTGTACAGGGTTATTGAGTCCAAGCTGGTTTGATTGTGAGAGGTTCTCTCAAGCCACAGAGCTATGAGCATGTGAAAGAAACCCGAGAGTGTGGCAGCAGGGATCCTTCCATTGAAGTCAATACAAAGAGAAAAGTTTCATTTTGTCATAAAAAATCAGACCCAGAAACCCTGCCAGGCAGCAACTCTGGACAGTGCTTCCCTAAACTCACCTATAGACTTTGCCCTGGTGTCTTCGCTGCACAGACAGAGAACCTGCTGGGCTCCCCTCACCTTACATTGTATCCTGACCCTTTGTTATGGACCGAATGTTGGTGTCCCCACCAAAATTCATACGTTAAATCCCTGACGCCTAATGTGATGGTATTAGGAGGTGGGGACTTTGGGAGGTAATTAGGTTTAGATAAGGTCATGCGGTGCCCCCTACGATGGGATTCATGTCCTAACAAGAGGAGACCAGAGCCCTCTCTCTGCAACATGAGGATACAGTGAGAAGGAGGCTACTGTGAGACGGAGGCCATCCAAAAGCCAGGAGGAGGGTCCTCACCAGAACTCAACCATGTTGGCACCTTGATCTTGGAATTCCAGCCACCAAAGCTGTGAGAAATAAATGTCTGCTGTTTAAGCCACCAGTCTATGGTAATGTTACAGGGAGCTGGACAGTCATGAGCGGTACTTAGACACCCACTAAGAATGCTGGGTGATGGTTCGGCAATTATTACATTGCCTCTCTAAAAGTGATAAATTATGGCTGGGCACGGTGGCTCACGCCTATAATCCCAGCACTTTGGGAGGCCAAGGCAGGCGGTTCATCTGAGATAGGGAGTTTGAGACCATCCTGACCAAAATGGTAAAACTCTGTCCTACTAAAAATACAAAATTTAGCTGGGGCTGTGGTGGTGCGTGCCTGTAATCATGGCTACTCAGGAGGCTAAGGCAGGAGAATCCCTTGAACCTGGGAGGCTGAGGGTGCAGTGAACCGAGATCGCGCCACTGCACTCCAGCCTGGGTGACAAAGGGAGACCCTGTCTCAAAAAAATATAAAATAAAAGTGATAAATTGGCAGCCGGTGCCAGGGAGAGACCATATCCTGAAGGTCCACACCTGTTGCACTAAAGTGTTAATTGCGGCCAGGCGTGGTGGCTCACGCCTGTAATCTCAGCACTTTAGGAGGCTGAAGTGGGTGGATCACCTGAGGTCGGGAGTTCGAGACCAGCCTGACCAACATGGAGAAGCCCTGTCTCTACTAAAAATACAAAATTAGCTGGACGTGGTGGCGCATGCCTGTAATCTCAGCTACTCGGGAGGCTGAGGCAGGAGAATGATTTGAACCTGGGAGGCGGAGGTTGCTGTGAACCGAGATTGCATCATTGCACTCCAGCCTGGGCAAAAAGAGTGAAACTCCATCTCAAAAAATAAAAAATAAAGTGTTAATTGAATGCAGATGCCTGGGAAGAAGCAACTTCCCAGGCGTCTGCATTAAGAGACAAAATGGCGGAGTATGACTTTCCGGGGGCACTCCACTAGAAAAGGGAAGAAGAGTCTCAGATGGGCATGCATACAGCTTCCTAAGCACACTGCATGTTCTCACTTCCCAAGCATAAGAAGGGCACTGCACACATGCGCAGCCCATCCTAAGGGAAGAATCATGGGAAAGGGTCAGCCTATAAAGCCCTAGGATCACAGTTAAACTCTGCACTTGACCTTCAGGTGCCCACTTGGGTTTCTTCCAAGCATACTTTTCTTTCTTTCTTGTTCTAAAGCCAATTTAAATAAACTTCCACTCCTGCTCTGAAACTCGCCTCCGTCTCTTTTTCTGCCTTATGCCCCTCAGTCAAATTCTTTCTTCTGAGGAGGCAAGAATTGAGGTTGCTCTAGACCGTATGGATTCACTGCCGGTAACTGGGATACCTTCCACTGGTAACAGTATTTTGTTACAGCAGCTTGAACAGAGTAAGACATCCTTAAAATCCTAGAATCGCTCAGCCAGAGGGGGCCTTAGGAGCATTCTGGTCAAACCACCTCATTTCACACCAAAAGCCAGGCCCAGAAAGGAAGGACACATTTGGAATGGAATAATGAGAATAGCAATGGATGGTGACAATAACAGATGCTTGTTAAACAGTGATCGTGCTAGCCGTGTGTCAGGTACTGCTGCATAGTACTTTCACGACCTCCTTGAATTCTCATGACAACCCTGGGAGGTACTTGTATCAATTGGGGTTTAGTACAAGAAACTAGGCACGGTGGCTCATGCCTGTAATCCCAGCACTTTGGGAGGTCAAGGTGGGGGGATCACAAGGTCAGGAGTTCGAGACCAGCCTGACCAACATAGTGAAACCCCATCACTACTAAAACTACAAAAATTAGTCAGGCATGGTGGCATGCACCTGTAATCCCAGCTACTGAGGAGGCTGAGGCAGGAGAATCACTTGAACCTGGGAGGTGGAGGTTGCAGTGAGTTGAGATTGCATTATTTCACTCCAGCCTGGGCGACAAAGCAAGACTCCATCTAAAAAAAAAGAGAGAGAGAGAGAAAAAGAAAGAAACTGGAACAACTCTGGGTATTTTCAGCCGAAAGAGATTTAATAAAAGAAATTAGGCACTACAAAATTACTGGAAGAGCTGGAGGAGTAGGCTCTGGCCTAGGTGCCAGGGCTGATTTGCAGAACAATAAGCACTGGTCAATTTGGGGAGATGCTATCTCTAAGGCTGACACTAGACTACTATGTCGATGACATGGCCCCAGTGCTATGAGCCAGAGGTCAGAAACCAGAATGAGGAATTCTCTGCCCCCAAATACTGTCTCTGTAACCACTGCTCATTCCAGGAGGCTGGGAGCAGGATACTAGAACACTGCAATAAAACCTTTTACTCTCACTCCCTTGCTTGCCAGCAGAAGGGTCAGGAAGAAGGCCTCTGTGTGGCCTCACTTGGCCTTCCAAATACTGGGCAAGTGTCTCTAATTACAATTAGACCCTACATTCTATTCTAAGCCCTAGCTGCAAAGCATCTGGAAAATGGAGATTGTTGCTTTCCAGGCTCCATAGTACAGGAAGGCAGCCTAAAAGGAGAGTGGAATGGAGATTGAGCAAGCCAATCCACAGCATTGCTAGCCAATCCACAGTAATTACTAGTGTCATTTCTATGTCTTACAGATAAGGAAAATGAGGCATGGAAAGGTTCAGTAATTTGCCTAAGGTAACACAGAAAATCAGTGGTGGAGCCAGGATTTGAACCCAAGGGATCTGACGTCAGGATCCTCTTAAAATGATCCCTTTCAAGAAAGGACACTTTACAACTTGAGACAGTATGTTTACAACTTTAGACAGTATATTTACAAAAGATATATACTTTTTCTTTTTGCTGCAGAAAATGACAAGATAAAGCTTCATTTTTTGATATTACACTATCAAAAAATTGTCAATATGGGACTCTAAATTCAGCCGAACTGCTTGAAATAGAGTTCAAATATCTAAGAAGTTTTTAAAATAGCCATTGTATAAAATCTAGTCTCACATGTTGATGGAAATAGAAGCATGAAGTAACACTATGTTATTCAACTCAGAATGTCCTAGGAGAACAAAGAGAAGCAGAGAAACTATAGCCTTGGAGCACCAGCAGCTTGTCCTGGCTTCTTTGTGAACGGCCATGAAGAAAGGTGAATAGGGAACTGTAAAACTACTAGAAGAAAACAGGAAAAGCTCTACCCCATTGGTCTGGGAAAGTATTTCGTGGATATCATTCACCTCACAAACACTGGCAACAAAAGCAAAAATAGACTAATGGGATTGCATCAAACTAAAACGCTTCTGCACAGCAAAGGAAACAACAGAGTGAAGAGACAACCTACAGATTGGGAGAAAATATTTGCAAATCATGCATCAGATAAGGCGCTAATACCCAAAATACATAAGGAACTCAAACTACTCAATAATAGGAAAACAAATAACTCTTTTTTTGTTTGTTTGTTTGTTTCATTTTTGAGACAAGCTCTCACTCTGTTGCCCAGGCTGGAGTGCAGTGGCATGATCTTGGCTCACTGCAACATCCACCTCCTGGGCTCAAGCAATCCTCCCACCTCGGCCTCCTGAGTAGCTGGGACTACTTAATCTTAAGCAGGGACAGGTGCATGCCACCATACTCAGCTAATTTTTTGTTTTTGTTTTTGTTTTTGGTAAAAATAGGACTTCATCAGTTTGCCCAGGCTGGTCTCAAACTCCTGGGCTCAAACAATCCAGCCACCTCAGCCTCCCAAAGTGCAGGGATAACAAGGCATGAGCCACCGCACCTGGCCCACTCTATTTTAAAATTGGCGAAAGACCTGAATAGCCATTTCTCAAGAGGCTATATAAATGGCCAACAGATATATGAAAAAATGCCCAACATCACTAATCATTAGGGACATGCAAATCAAGGCCACAATAAGATATCACTTCACCCTAGTTAGAATGGCTATTATCAAAAAATAACAAATGCTGCCAAAGATTTGAAGAGAGGGGAATTCCTATACATAGTTGGTGGGAATGGAAATGAGCACAGCCATTGTGGAAAACAATATGGCGGTTCCTCACAAAATTGAAAACAGAACTACCAGATGATCCACCAATCCCACTTCTGGGTGTATATTCAAAGGAATTGAGATCAGTATGTCGAGGAGATGTCTGCATCCCACGTTCATTGCCACATCATTCACAATAGCCAAGATCTGGAAACAACCTAAGTGCCCATCGATGAATAAATTGATTTGTAAAATGTGGTGTCTATATATACAACAGAATATATTCAGCCTTGAAAAAGAAGAAAATTCTGTCACTTGCAACAACATGGATGAATCTAGAGGACACTATGCTCAGTGATATAAGCCAGGCTCAGAAAGTCAAATACTACACATGATCTCACATATACATAGAATCTTTTTTTTTTCCTTTGAGATGGAGTCTCACTCTATCACCCACGCTGGAGTGCAGTGGCGTGATCTTGGCTCATTGCAACCTCCAGCTCCCGGGTTCAAGCAGTTCTCCTGTCTCAGCCTCCCAAGTAGCTGGGACTATAGGCACCTGCCACCACACCCAGCTAATTTTTGTATTTTTAGTAGAGACGGAGTTTCACCATATTGGTCAGGCTGGTCTCAAACTCCTGACCTCAAGTGATCCACCCGCCTCGTCCTCCCAAAGTGCTGGGATTACAGGCATGACCCACCGTGCCCAGCCATATATGGAATCTTCAAAAGCTGAACTCATAGAAGCAGAGTAGATTTTAAATGTCCTCATCACAAAAAAAATGATAAGTATTGAGGTGACGGATATGTTCATTAGCCTGATTTGATCAATTCTACAATGTCTACATGTATGGAAACATCACATTGTACCCCATAAATATATATGATTATTATTCATCAATTAAAAGTTTACAAATTAGCCAGATATGGTGGCTCACGCCTGTAATCCCAGCTCTTTGGGAGGCTGAGGTGGGAGGATCACTTAAGGTCAGGAGTTCAAGACGAGCCTGGCCAACATAGTGAAACCCTGTCTCTACTAAAAATACAAAAATTAGCTGGGCATGGTGGTGCGCATCTGTAGTCCAAGCTACTCGGAAGGCTGAGGCAGGAGAATGGCTTGAACCTGGGAGGCAGAGGTTGCAGTGAGCCGAGATCGTGTCACTGCACTCCAATCTTGGCGACAGAGTGAGACTCCATCTAAAAAAAAAAAAAAAAGTTTAAAAATTAAAGTGGATTAATTCTGAAAAAATAAAAGGAAAGCAGATAGGCAACTGGAAAAGGTACCAGAACCTCCCCATTCCAAGGTTACTTATCACAGAGTTGTGAATAGATGTCTGGGGGTGATGCTGTAGAACAAAGTGATCAAGGACAAGCAATGATTCCCAAACCCTCACCTGGGATCTAGGGTGCAAGACCCAGGGACCTGCCCTGTGCGCAGTCAGGAGAGATCAGTGAGCAGCTGTCCTCACCCTTGGGGGCCCACCTCCTTTCTTCAACCTTACAAATCTGACCTGTGGATATAAGGTCTAAAACCCCCATCGACGTAAGTCTGATTTTCTTGCTGTTCTGTCTCCAACACAGACAAGAAGAGAACCTTTTAGGGCCCAAAAGAAAAATGATAAATTCCAACAAGGTTTGAGATTAATTGTATTTTTCATTTTTTATTTAACTCTCTTTGCTTTCTATGGCTACAGGAAAGCGTGAGTAGTCTATAAGGGCTGTCCCTTAGCCGAGCATCATAATCTTTGCTAATTCAGGACCGTGACATGCATGGAGGAACAAATGGATAGTTACGTAGATAAATTGACTATTGGTGGGTAGATAAACTGGTAGATAAATAATGCTGTAAAGAGAGAAGAACAGAGACAGAGAGAGTAAATTTTAAGCAGTGAATCAGCAAGGCCAGGGCTGGAACAAACACCATCTCCCTAGAATTGCCCAGAAGAAGAACGTGGCTTCTGGAAGGCTTCTAGGAATGTACATAGAAGAATATTCAAACTGCCCAAAGAAATAGCAACAACAACAACAAAAATCAGTTATCCAACTACAAAAGGGTGAACAGAATAATTATGAACCTCAGGAATTAGAAATAGAAGAGGAAAGAAAATGGAAAGAGAGACTTATGAAAAACCTTAACACTTCTATCTACCGCCAGGTTCAAAGTAAAGTCCAAACCAATCAGCAAAACTCCTAAGAGGAGCCTGCGGCTGCGAGAAATCCTTCTGAGGTCACTGAGTCCCTACCCTGCCTGAGGGAGGCAGAGCTGTTCCTAAGTTGCCCTCCCCTGGAAAAGAAGCTCGGATCCTAAGGGCTGATTCCTGCGCCTTGGAGAAATACTCTTTAAAATTAAAGAATTACTCAGCAGGTTTTTTCTTCTCTTGCCTAATCGTGCATTACCAAAAGGGAGAATAAGCTGCAACTGTCAGGTCCGGCGGCTCCACCCTCAGTCTAGGAAGGAGCTCACGTGTGCACTGTCATCAAACAGATTTGTCCCTAGAGCCGAGATGTTCTCCGCAGTCTCAGGTATAATGCTCAGTAAATTAGATCCAAGGCTGCTGCTGTTTCTGCAGACTGGCGTTGGTCAGTTACAGGCAGGGCAGGGAAGGAGTGGATGGAGAATGTAATTATCTGTTTTGAATAGGGAGGGCAGGTAGGCAGTATGGGGGCGGGAGGAACATGCGCAGATCTTTGGGTTTTCATTTCTGCTCTGCCAGATGGCCACTGTGTGCCTGTAAGCAAGTGACTGCACCTCTCTGCCTCTCTGAACTTCCACTTCCCCGTCTACAAGAAGAGATAGTAGTGCCTATCCCCTGAAGTTATTTCAGGATTAAAGATTATGCATAAAAGGGCCCATTCCACAATCCGTGAAAGCTGTCATCACGGTCATCAGCCCCTGCCTGGCTCTCAGGCCTGCCCCGCTGCTCCAGCCCTGCCCACAGCTGAGGCTTCTGACTCCACATGCAGTTTCTTCCCCTCACTTCCCTCCAAAAGGCAGCTCCAGATGGAATGTGTCAGCTCTGCCTCAGTCTTCCTTGCTACTGTGCCAACTCTAATGGGGTGGCTCCAGCATTACAGGTGGCCTTTGACCTGGTGTCTGCCTCTAGTTTCTTGGCCTCATCAACTATGCAGTGGTCTTACTGAGCACCTGCTAACTCGGGTCCCTTCTGAAACAGACATCCTGCCTGCCTCCTGCCTTACTCTCACTGTCTCTCTCCCAGAGACTAGACTTCTACTCTGAGCCCCAGTCTGATGACAAATGCTTTGCTATTCAAAGAGAAACCTCTGCACTGACAGAATCCTAAGCATCTCCCACACCAGGATCCCTGCTGCTGGACTCTGCCCACGTCAACCCCCACCACTTGGTTCAGTCCCACCATTGTTGCAGGCTGCCTGCCAGAGATCACAAGGCACCTCCCTCCTTTCTGCCAAATCTTTCTCCCTCTGCAGAATGTGGTTTGGTGAAATAGACACAAATTATAGAATCAGACTGTCCTGCACATCTATGTGTGACCTTGGGCAATTTCTTCACCTCTCAGAACCCCGTGTATAAAATGAGGACAACGGCCTTATTAGGCCATGGAGGAAATTCAGGGAAGGGCGTGCATTGCAAGCCTGGCACTGTGCCTGGCATGGGGGCAGTGCTCCCTAAAGGCCCACTCCCCTTTGCCTCCTCCCATCGCCAATGGCCTGTAACTGGTCATGCCCACCTGAATCCAGAGGTAGAAAATGGTCATTAAAACAAATTGTCACTTGATTCTATAAGCCAGGTGGCACATGACAGCCATTAATTTTTCACATGAAAAATGGCTCTGCTAATTGAAAAACATCAAAAAGATTGAGGTTTACACAAATGTTCAGCTCTGTTTATTTTTTCTAATTTACTTTTCAGCAGTCAGTAAGAACTTAATGAGCTCTCATTTATGGCTTCCTCCCTATTTATAGATATTGGCGCCTGTGGTGTTCTAGATGTATATACTGAGAGCATTCAGCCTGGGCTACATGGCCAGTAGGGAACAGTTACAATACCCAGGTAAATGCCAGACAGGAATTACTGCTCCTCAAAAACTTAGCGATACACTGTTCATTAGGAAAATGCCCTGATACTTTACATTGGCTGGATACTGTTTTCCTCTTCTTGGGACAAATTTTTCTAGCTGGAAGTTTCATTTGATATGACATGAAAATAGGTAACATTTATGGAGCAATTGCTCGGTTTCAGACACCATGTTGTGCATGGTATGTGGATTCTTTCATTTCATGCTTGTCATAACACTGAGGAAAATACCCTTATTAACCCTGTTTCCAGATGAGGGAATTAAGATGTAGGGGAAAATTAAAAATGTTGAAACCCAATTTTCTCTAGGTCCAGATTCCATATTTTTATCATGGTGCCTACACAGCCATACCCTCTCTTCAACAAGCAGAGAGCCAACTGGTGAGTTCTGTCCATTTGAGGAGAGACAGATATGGGAGAAGAGCACTGCGCCAAGAGTCAGGAGACATGAATTCAAGTCCCACATCTTCCAAGAGTCCTCAGGACCTTGAGCAGGTCCCTCACCATCTCTGCTTTGAAGTTTAGAGGTCTGGGGTAGGGCTGGAGCCAGAACATGGGCATCAACCCTTCTTCCCCTCTCGCTGACCAGCTAACAAAGACAACAAGGGGAATTAGAGTTTCAGATTTATTAATGGCCAGTTTTATATCCCCAGACCACCAAAAGTAGAGCCCTCTGACAAAGCTGGAATGGCAAACACAGATTAGACTCAGGCCAAAGTGGAGGCCTCTGACTCCTGCCCCAGGTCTAGACCTTGGAACCCACCAGACCATGAGGATGCCTCATCTGGTCAGGCTTGGAGTGAGAACAGAGGTCTTTGAGTCCCGGGGCAAACAGGTCAGAAAGATAAAGTGGAGCCTCTTTCCCACTGCTGAGGCACCAGAAACCCTGCCCAGCAGCAAAACATGACTCAACCAGTCCTCTAATGAAGAGAAACAAGAGGGCGGAGAGAGGAACAGAGCTTACACAGCAGTCCTTCCCTGAGCAGGGAGACGTAAGAGCAGAAGTTCTCACCCCCATGGGCCAAGGTGGGGGTGGGCAGAGAGGAGGAGAAAGATCCCCCTAAAATTCTTGACCTGTAAACTAAAAGGCTGGACCCCTGAAGCAAGAGGCAACACAGATGAACGAGAGGAATGGCTGCCACTATGCAAAGTGAATGGATTCAAGAAGTTGGATTGTACCTGACTGCAGACTAGAGACGCAGCAGTGGGAAGGTTGGCACCTCTGGTTTGGAGAAACTGAGGATGATTCCTTTGAGTTAAGGACACTGTCTTATTCATTCTGTGTCCCCCGCACCCTGCAAAGATGGAGCCTGGCTCAGGGTCAGGTTCGGTGTCTGTTGAACTAATGAGAGAATGAATAGAAGGGCTGTGGTTTGGCATCTCCTGAGACAACAAGCCCACAGAGTTGCTCTGAGACATGATTCGTAAGCCTTCTGGTGCTGCAGGGATGGTCACTCGTGTTGTACCTGTTCATTTTGACTCCCAGTCACATATTAACAACCAAGATGGCAGCAGTTCTCACAATAGCATTTGTGGGGAGATGACACAAATAGAAATAAATTACTTCTAGAGATCAGCATGTTACAGCTCAATCACTTGTATAACTGCATACCTCAGGCCTTGGGAGTATAATCGAGATTTAGCCTGGAACCCTGGGCTCCCGACTCGCATTCTGGTGCTCCTTTCCTCCACCACAGAGCGCAGTGGGGGCTGCCGTACAGGCAGAGCTACACACAGCACAGGACTCAGTGAAGACCCCATCTACACTCAGGCCAAGAACTCTTTTTTTTTTTTTTTTTTTTTTTTTTTTGAGGCAGCATCTCACTCTATCACCCAGGCTGGAGTGCAGTGGTGCAATCTTGGCTCACCGTAGCCTCAAATCCCTGGGCTCAAGCAATCCTCCCACCTCAGCCTCCCAAGTAGCTGGGACTACAGGTGTGCACCACTATGCCCGGCTAATTTTTTTATTTTTAGTAGAGATGAGGTCTAGCTATGTTGCCCAGGCTGGTCTCAAACTCCTGGGCTCAAGCAATCCTCCCCTTGGCTTCCCAAAGTGCTAGGATTACAGGCTTGAGCCACCACACCCAGGCAAGAGCCCTTCTTACAAACTGTTTTTTTTAACACTCCTAATCTTGCCATCATCCCACAAGTAACAAATAATCAAAATCCTCTTCTTGGACTTCAAATACAAGCACCAGGAATGCACAGAAATATATGCATGAGTTATCTTGCAATCTTATGTTGACAACTGAACCAGTGAGTTCAGGCAGCTAGTAAGCAGCTGATCTGGGCTGCGGTCCCAGATATTCCCTGAGCCAAGGCTGAGGTAAAGCTTTTTCAAGAATGTGATGTTTAAGCTGAGCCCAGGAAAATGAATCAGCAGGAGTTAGCTTGGGGAAGGGGATGAGATGGAAGCTCCTACAGGGAGAGGGAGGAGCACTTTCAACATCCTTGAGGTGGGAGCGCCTATGATTTTTCCATCAGACCACGCTGCCTCACAAAACCTCATTTTATGAATGAAAAGAGGGCTTCTCCAAGAACAACAATCTTGTATCATATCATGGGAAAGGAAGGAAGGGGCAGGGAAGAGGAGGAGGGGAGAGGGGAGGAGATCGAATTCTTCACCTTTCCAATATGATAACATCCTTTTCAGCAGATCACTCACCTTGGGAGATGCTCCATAAGAACAGAGTTCTAAGACCAAATAAATTTGGGAAATAACCACATAGCTATATCCTCCTCTTGACAAGTCACACAGCTCGTTAACCATTTAAAGACCTTGAGAAGTCCTGCAGCAAAGAACACGAGTTTCTCCAACCCATTTGACTACTTCTTCAATCAATACCTATTTAACATTCCACAGGATATACGTCAAGGAAAGCCTTCCATAAATTAACTTCAACAGCCACATGGAAAGTGCTAACTCCGACCTCAGCCCCAAGGACCAAAATCTCTTTAATACCACAGTCTATTGCGCCAAGTTTCCTATGCAGTCCCATGAGCATCGCAAGTGCCCTGGTCAAGCCCCACGCTTAAAGCACCCATCCCCAAGACAAGGGGCGTGTGGAATGAAGCACACGCTCACTATTTGATCCCTGGGAAAAGGGAGGAGGAGGCATGACTCGAGCTGGCTTAACAGAGATTTACTTCACCGGCATCCTTTGGAATGGATATCCTGCATGATTGAGCCGGGCTTTGTTCAATTCTCAAAGCAATTTGCCAGGAGTGAGAAAGGAGCGCTTAGAAAAGCAAGTTGGTCAGTCCTGGATGATTAATTCTTATTCCAAAACAATTACTGTAAAGGTAAAATGGGTTATGTTGCTGTAAAAAATATGACTCTCTCCAAACAGTAACACATGGATTCCCAACTGGAGCCATCAAGGCCACGGCCAAAAGCAGACCGGGCATAGGAACTCGGGGGGAGATGCTTCTGCCTGTCAAACAGTACTGGTTTAAAACAGAATTAACACAGATAAAGGAGGGCTAGATAAGTAGGGGTTGTGTGGGGCAGTGATGGGGTGCCCTGAAGATAAGTACCTCCTTAGCAGCCTGAGCCCATCCCTACAGAGTACTCTGAGATGTAAAAAGACAAACACCCAGTTTCCTTCTTCTTCTGCCTCAATCTCCAGACCCACTGGACCTCCTAAAAGAATAGGGCTAAGTAGGATTTCTCAACCTCAGCACTGCTGACATTTTGGTTGGGTAATTGTTGTGGGGGGCAGTCCTGTGCATTTTGGGATGTTTAGCTGCAGCCCTGGCCTCCACCCCAAATACCAATAACAATCCCTCCTCCCCACCCAGTTGTGACCATCCAAACTGTCTCCAGACATTGCCAAATGTCCCCAGGAGGTAGGAAGTACAAGCAAAATAACGCCTGATCGGGAACCACAGGACAAAAGCAATATGGACATGGGAGAAGGATCCGACCAAGTCTTTGGATCCAGCCCATCACCAAGAGAAAACTGTGCTCAAGACTGGCCTCTCCAAGAGAGCAAAGAGGAATGCATCCAGAAGTTGTTGCTGTTGGCCCCTTTCTGGGCACTGATGGAACAAGAGGGGTCTGAGTGCCCAGTCACTGGCATCACAGCCACGTGCCCAGCCTGCTCCACAGAGGACAGCCAGCATAAGGGATAGAGCCAAAAGACACCAAAGAGGCTTCCTCATAAGCCAAGTCATTCTAGGCAGCCACTCCCCTTACCTAGCCTTGCTTCCAATCATTCCTTTGCTGGTTAAAAGAAGACAAGTTAAAATATGAGAGTGTCTTTTAAGACTCAAGGAGGCTAAGTAGGAAGACTTTGATAACTGTTTCTCAAAACTAAAGATGTTCATTGCTCCCCAGCTGACAGCCAACAGATAATGTTGCTATATAATGGCCTGGGTTTGTTTCTCACAATTTATTAATAAGCTGCCATTAATATGAACTGCCTGTGAATGATAGAGTGGGAAGAATGCCTTGGCTTGGTGTTAGATGCTGAGGTACAGGTCCTGATGCTGACAGCTGTTCAAGATCACTTCACTTCATCATCCCCAAGCTTTCTGTCCACCATAAAATGAAGAAAACAGCAATATTCCAATACCCACCTCCCTGGGTTGTTGCAAGTTTCAAATGCAATATATGTGAAAGCGAGTTGCAAATGCAGAGCACCAGGCTGATGTCAGTTGTTTTTATTAACCCATCAGGTCAGTTTTGATTCACTTAAAAGTAGACAGGAGGCAACAATTTGCAGAGGAGAGTACTGGGAAGAAATATCTGCTTTGAATATAGTGATTAAGGGAAGCTAAGATGGAAGAAAAATGTGGAACAGTGTTTTTAAGATTCTAAGAGTGATTATTAAAGCATCTCAGAACTCTTAGGTACATAGAGAAAAAATAACATTGCTCTTCAAAGTGGTCCTTTCTGTGTCTTTTTTTCCACTTTCTTAGCCCTTTATTCTCTTTTCCCCCATTCACCTCATTTCCATCTCCACCCAGGCCCCTGAAGTACACTTAATTGTCATTGCCAGCCTCATCCAGAGCCACTATGAAGCATTTAACTGCTGATGGCACCAACCAGGCACTGTACTGAGAAAATTACTATTGGTGTAGGAGAGAAGGAGGAAGAGAGGGAAAGAGAGAGGGAGGGAAAGAAGGAGGAGGTAACAGAGGGAGAAGCTGGGACCTGACCTCTCTTAAGCTTTGAATCTCAGCTCTACATCCAAACCTGGAAGTAGGAGGGGAAACTAACATTGACTGGGGACCTAGCATGTGCCTGGGACTGTGCTAGATGCTTCACATAGCTGATCACATCTAATCCTTGCAGCATTCTTAAGTAGGGCAGCCTTCCCAAAGCATGTTCCATGTAACTGCAATGGAACTACAATTGCATTGATTCAACCAATGTTTACTGTGCTTTCTCTATGTGCCAGATACCGGTCTAGGTAACTATAAAAGCAAATATTTATATAGGGCCTATTATTTGCCAAACACTGTTTTATATATGTTCATTTAATCACAACAACTTTCTAAAGATATTATTATCACAGCAGTGTTACAAATGAGAAGAGTTCAGTTATTGCCCAAAGATACACAACTAGTGGGACAGGCAGGCTCTCAGATGGTCTCTGAAGACCCCACCTTTGGGTATCCACACCACTGCATAGTCTCTCTCCTTGAGTGTGGGCTGGCCTAGTGACTGCTTCTAACCAGCAGAATATAGCAAAGGAGACAGGCTGTTACTTCCATGATTAGGCTACATGAGATCATGCCTTCCATCTTGCTAGCACACTCTCTTCTTCACTGGCCTTAATGAAGCAGAATGTTATGCCAGAAAGGCCCACATCTCCAGCGAACAGCCCATAGGGAACTGAGTCCTGCCAACAGTCCCATGGGTTTGGAAGAAGATCCTTCCCCAGCAGAGACTTCAGATGAGAACCCAACCCTGGCCTGCACCTTGACTGAAGCCTCATGAGAGACACTGAAGCAATGACTCAGCTCAGCTCTACTGAATTCCAGACCCATGGAAACTGTAATATAATGAAAGTGCTTTTTTTTCAGTCACTATTCTTGTGGTCAATTGTCACACGGTAGTAAACAGCTGATACAACTAGTAAGGAACAAAGGTGGGGCTTGTGCTCAGGTCATCTGGCTCCCAAGCCTGTGTCCTTCACCACTACGTTATATCATGTTTCATGTCTAAGGGGATATTCTGTTTGTTTAAAAAAAAAGTGGTAACATAAGTTTGGAAATGTTGAATGTTATACGGCCTTCTTGAAGATTCACATTGCAAGAAGTCCTTTAGTGAAGAAGTGTCTTTATCTTCACCTGACCCAGCATTGCTCATACTTTTCAAATCACATATTTCTTTGTTTATGTGACACCTGTGGCATCCCACCAAACCAGAACTCCATAGAAGGGATTTTAGAAATGTTGACACAGGCATAATCTCCTTATTTTACAGATGAAAAAAACTAAGACTTAGAGAGGTTCAATACTGTCAGAAGTCACATATGACAATAGTGAGCCCGAATTTGTGGTCTGACTCAAAGACCCATGCTTCTTCCACCAGTCTACCCTGAAAAGGGAAGGGCAGACAAAATGATGTCGTGAGTAGGGTGGGGAGGAGTTGGGGAGTGGAGAAGAAATCGCCTGAAGCAAGCATCATTTGACTGATCAGCGGCCACTGCTTAAACCACAGCCAATCAAAAAGTCACCAGCCTCACACCCGGAAGCCCTCGGTGCCCAGGTGATATCACCTGAACACTGGGAAAGGAAGTCTCATCTGCTGGGGCCACAACTGCAAAATGACTGTGGTGAGAAAGGACAGGTGGGAAGGTGCAGTCCAGTAAGCAGGGGAGAGAGCCCCCAGGACCTGTGTCTACAGCATGTGCAACCCCAACTTTCCTTTATGCCTTGCTTTGCCTGGACAATCAGGTCCCAAGCCCTGAAAGTGCTGCCTACAAGCAACCTAGAGGCCTGCTGTCCTCTTCGGCCAGGTGGACACCTACACTAATGCCCTGTTTGAGGGAGCTTGGCATTATCCTGCCTAATTAGCTCATCCTTTGAACTGACCTCTGAAAAAATGATGAGAAGGAGAGAGGAACACTGCCAAGTGTTTATATTGTTCCATGCTAGATGCTGAACAAACACTATAGCATTGAATCCTAACAAGCTTCTGAACTGGTGACTCTCCTGCCTCTCCCATTTTATAAGTGAGAAAACCGAGGTTCAAAAAGATTAAGGCATCTGCTCAAGGTAAGTAAATGGTAAGTAAACACAGGTGGGTCTCACTCCAAAGCCCAAAATTCATTTAAACACAGTTTGAGGCAGGCAGAAGTTTCTTAGAAACCCTTTTCCCGCTCTCCACAATTCACATAAAGCTGATGAAACATAGATGCATTGGGAGCTTTCAGAGAACTAGCAATGTCAGAGCAAAGCACCCATCTCTTCATGAACACTCAGCTCTTGCCAGGTTTCAAAAAAACCTTGGTGCTAAGAACAACTCTAGAAGGAATGTTTCTGCCCCATCTGTGGACAAATGTAGAAAAACAGCCTCAGGGGTTAGCTTAGGATGTGAGGTTTTGGTTTTCTTTTAATGGCCATTTTTATAAGTGAAATGGAAGGAACTACACTTCCCGGAATAACAGAGGGGGAGTTTTGTCATCCAGGATGTCTTGGAAGCTGCATGGGCCAGACAGAGCGAGTCCATCAGAGACAGAGGCTCTGCCTTGTGTGAAGCTATGGTTCTGGTGCACCACCGGCATACCAACGCGAGCAGGATCCACAACAGCCCTTTGTGTAGACAGGCTGTGAAAGCAGATGTCTTCGTTAATATTCTGCAGGGCTACTCCTGGGCTCACATCTCCTTCCGCGTGTGTGTTTGTTTGTGTTTGTGTGTGTGTTTTGTAAGATTCAATCACCCCTAGATGGGCAAATAACTATGAATCACTCCATCAATCCACAAAAGAACACGAAAAGGAAATTTACATGTAATGAATTCACTCCCAGACTCTGCACCAGGCACTGAGCACACATTTTCTTGTGTAATGCTCAACTTGCAAGGCAGACCCTCCCCCATCTGCTATCCCCAGTTTATAGATGAAGAAAGAAAGGCTCTGAGAGGTTAAGCCACTTGTACAACACCACACAGCTAGTCCATGGTCAAGCTAGGATCTCACCCTGGTCAGCCTGGCTGCAAAATGCACATCCATCTTCTGCACCATGCTACTTCCAAAGGGAGAGACATAAAGAGAAATATGAGCAAACCCTAAGGGGTCCCAACTGCATGAATAGCGTCTGTGCTGGCTGCCTTCCACATTCAATCCTTACAGCGATCCTGCAAGGTAGATCCTACCATGCTCATTTCACAGATGAGAATGCAAAGGCTCAGAAAGATTTCATAAATTGCTACAAGATCAGCCATGATCTGAACCTAGAAATACCCGACTCCAGAGCCTGGGAGCTTTCCACCACACCATCAGTACTCATTGACACAACTCTGCCCTCTTCCCCAGCCCTCCACCTACACTGCCCCACCCCTCCCCAACCCACTCCAGGACCACTGACCCAGGGAGGTAAAAGAGACAGACTGGGAGCTAGACTGGCTGTTTGGGCACCAGTATAGAGTGGGTTTGGGGGATCAGTGTTTGTCTCAGCCTGCTACGGTGAGTAAGGGTGGATTCTGGTGACAGTAGGAATCATTTTCACTTATGGAGCAGTGTGTGTGCACTTGATGAAGGAGGGGCTTGGGCGAAGGAGAAAGCGTATTTGTTGCCTCTGGCCCAGTTATTGTGTTCATGCAGCTACAGTGGTCCCATCTGTAAAGTGGGGTCAACCCAACAGTCCTGACGCACCTCACCCTGCAGGTGCACAAGTGGAGGAGAGTTGGTTTCCGGAGAGAGCAGCACGCTGAGGCAAAAGCCTTTGGCCCACAGCTAAAATCATTCAAGCACCAAGTAGCCAAAAGAAGTCACATGAGACTCTACAGGCCCATCCTATGTATTCACCTTTCCTATTCCACTCTCCCTTCCTCTTCATTCTAAAAGATTCACTCATGTTACATTATAACCTCTAGTTTGTTTATTTTTGCCTAGATAAGAACAAATTTGCTTTTTGGGAGGGTCAGATTACATTATGTAATTCCAGTTTTAGTTTGCTACAGCTACATCCATTTAGGGAAGCCTCTTAGAATAATAAAACATGGTTTGCTTGTTTGTTTGTTTGTTTGTTTTGAGACAGAGTCTCACCCTGTTGCCCAGGCTGGAGTGCAATGGCGCGATCTTGGCTCACTGCAATCTCCGCCTCGCAGGTTCAAGCGATTCTCCTGCGTCAACCTCCTGAGAAGCTGGGGTTCAGCCTCCCAAGTAGCTGGGGTTACAGGCATGCACCACCACACCCAGCTAATTTTTGTATTTTTAGTAGAGATGGGGTTTCGCCCTGTTGGCCATGCTGGTCTTGAACTCCTGACCTCAAGTGATCCACCCACCTCGGCCTCCCAAAGTACTGGGATTACAGGTGTGAGCCATTGTGCCTAGCCAATAAAACATGTTTTAAGGAAATGTTTCAAAAATGAGTCTCCATGCTCTTCCAGGAAGCAAGAGGTCGCAGCCTAGTGCCCTGTCTCATCCTGTGTTCCCTTTGATCCCTGCACAGCAGGGTGCCATGCGTCGTTACTCTCATCATCCATCCATTTGTGCATTCCTTCTTTCATTCACTGAAATGTACTTATTTATTTATTCATTCAATGCCTACCAAGTATCGGTTGCTTGGGAAACACGGTCATGGATGAGCAAAAATAAGCACGGTCCTTCTCATAGAATTTAGTGTCTAGTGGAGGGGAAATGAATTAATATGTCACATGCAAAAAAAAAAAAAAGTATCCCTAAAAAACATGATAAGGGCCTGGAAGGAACAGTACATGATACTTTGAGAGCAAATAACAGAAAGACCTGACCTGCTTGAAGAAAATAATGCTTGTGGCTGGATGCAGTGGCTCATGCCTGTAATCCCAGCACTTTGGGAGGCCGAGGTGAGCAGATCAACTGAGGCCAGGAGTTCAAGACCAGCCTGGCCAACATGGTGAAACCTCCATCTTTACTAAAGATACAAAAATTAGCTGGTGTGGTGGTGGGCACCTGTAATCCCAGCTACTCGGGAGGCTGAAACAGGAGAATTTCTTGAACCCCGGAGGCAGATGTTGCAGTGAGCCAAGATCACGCCACTGCACTCCAGACTGGGTGACAGAGCGGGACTCTGTCTAAAAAAAAAAAAAAAAGAAAGAAAAGAGAAGAAAACTTGAGGTGTGGTCTAAGGCACAACAGAGCTAGGCATGGTGGTGCATGCCTGTAATCCCAGCTACTCGGGAGACTGAGGCAGAAGGATGGATTGAGCCCAATAGGTCAAAGCTGCAGTAAGCTATGATCATACCACTTCACTCCAGCCTGGGAGACAGACTGAGACCCCATCTCAAAAAAAAAAAAAAAGGAATGAGGTAGAAGGGGAGTTCCAGATATGATCAGATTTGCATTTTTATAGTGGGGAGAGTCGGGGGTAATTTTCCTACAGGGTACAGTGTTCACTATTTGGGCAATATGTACACTAGAAGCCCAATCCCCACCAGTATGCAATTTGCACGTGTAATAAACAAGCATAGGTACCTCCCTGAATCTAAAATAAATCAATCAATAATAAAAGATCCCTGGATGCAGGTTGGCAGTGGAGACAGTGCAGGCTCCAGGGCATGTGAGGAGAACAGATGGGAGAATGTTACAGAACTCCAGGAGAAAAGTGATGCTGGCTTGGACTAGGGTGGTAGCTACAAGTTGAAGAATAATGGGCAGAGTTCAGAGCTATCACAGCAGTATCACTGACAGATTCAGTGACTGGAGGGTGAAAGGAGGAGGCATCAAGATTGACTCTTGGTTTTGAGGCTGCCTAATGGAATGGCTGCGGGTGCCATTCATTGAATTTATCACTCACGGTGTGCCCAGCACAGTGCCCAACGCCATGAGCCACACAAAGGGAGCACTGGTCTTGGACCCTTCCCCTGTGTCCATGCCTTACAAAGGCCCAGGTTTCATAATCTCTCATACAAACCCATCCAAGCCATTAAATGGTTCCATGTGAAGGCTGTCATGGTTTCCCTGGCGGTGCTCTAAACCCTGGTCACAGTGAATTCTGCATCCTCTCCACCCCAGAAGATGCCAGGCCCCATTCCAAACTCAGTGGCCAAAAAAAAAAACAAAAAACAAAAACAGGCATGGCTCCTGCAGTGGTGTAGAAATGACCTTGAACTTTCCCTCCCAAAAACCCAGGTGTCCACCCTGACCCACAGTCCCTCTTGCAGCCGTTGTCACAGACTCTTTGGCTGGGCTGTGACCTGGCTCTTGGTGTCCATTCTGTCCTAATTTTCAGCAGCTTCACATACATTTCCCACAGCCCCCATCTCAGTCGCACACCTGGTGCCTGCATCTGATGACTGAATTTGGCCCTCCTGCTTTAAATCCTGCATGCTCTAAGGTCAAAACCCTGTCCCCCATCTAGCTCCTTCCACCACCCTGAAGGGCAGGCTTTTAGGACTAAAACACTAGGAAGACATCAATTAAAAGCCCTGGGACAGAGGGCACCAGTGCATCGGTTTAGGGTTTTCTTTCGTTTTGAGGGAAAACAGTTAATGCATAAGAACGTGATAATTACCTAGATGGTTGAAGATTACCAGAAAGCAGGAATAAAAGGGGTTAGAATTTTTCTCTGAAATCACCATCACAAAGAGAGGTAGATTTCCTCCTGAAGGAAAGCTCACCGGGTTGTAGAAAAAAGACCAAGCTTGTGTCACCACTTAACTGTTTAAATAAGTGATGTCAGACAGATCAGATCTGAGTTTGGCCTCTCTCCCCTCTAAAGCAGAAAATAACATCCACCCAACAGGGTCATGATGAGATCTAAATGGGGTCGTGGGAACCACAAGGTGCTGTACACAAGTAATTCTTGTCACTGCCAGCAGGTCTGCAAGGCTTATTCTAAAGCCTGAATCTTCACATTCACTTTCTCTAGACCTGTTTCCTCTGCCCTCTGTTCAAAGAGGTCTTTTGGTCTGCAGAAGGCTTCCCTAGGGGCCTGATGGGTACTGTCCCTCTTCTTTCTCATCCAGAGACGAAGGGAGTGATGCATTCAGGCCCCAGAATTTCAGCCCAGTGCCCCCAACCCTATTCATTATCCCATCAATAAATATTTAGTGTGGAACTTTGTATTGGGCACTGTTTGGGGTGCTGAAGGTATAGAAGTAAAAAAAATAACACAACGGCCAGGCAAGGTGGCTCACACCTGTGATCCCAACACTTTGGGAGGCCGAGGTGGGTGGATCACCTGAGGTCGGGAGTTTGAGACCAGCCTGGCCAACATAGTGAAACCCTGTCTCTACTAAAAATACAAAAAAAAAAAATAGCTGGGCATGGTGGTGGGCGCCTGTAATCCCAGCTACTCAGGAGGCTGAGGCAGGAGAATCGCTTGAACCCGGGAGGCGGAGGTTGCAGTGAGCCAAGATCGCGCCATTGCACTCCAACCTGGGCAACAAGAGCAAGACTCCGTCTCAAAACAAAATAATAAATAAATAAATAACACAGCACTTCTCAAAAAGCCCATAGTCATGGGAAAATAGCTAGGTAAACAGGCAAGTGTTCTATGAAAAGGTATGTACCTTTAGATAAGGCAGGTGCTTGCATAAGATAAAAAGGCAACAGTGAGGAGGAAGATTTAGCCAGAAGGAGCCCACCCAGGAGGCTCACAGAAGAGGTGAAGCTTGAGGAAGGCATAGGACAAATGCGGTCAACCTGAGATCTTCTGGGGTCATAAGCAGGACAGAGATGTGGAGGACAGGAGGCCTTTCTTGAATCAAAGAAAGCCATATTGGAAAATAGAAAGAATTTTCCCCTTCTGCCCTTCTTGGAGTGTTTTCCTGCCAGGTCACAGAATTTTCCATCACAGTGGAATCAAACATTCTTGGATTGGATAGTGAGACAACTCACTCATGCATGTTCTTTTAAAAGCAGGTGACAATAGAACCGGTGACCTGGTTAACATCCTACATGGGTTGTCTTCTTTTCTTCTTTCTTCCCTTGCTTCCCTTTTACCTGAAAGGGACAAACATGATGTATACCACCACTATTGATAAATTAGGCAGCCACAAACCCTGAGCTGAGCAACTTTGGGGAAAGTATAATTTTTTTTTTTTTTTTTTTTTGCAGTAATCACATGCACACGATAATCCAGGGACAAAGAAATTAGCAAACTCTTCCAGTTACATTCAAAACTCCAACCCTGGCATTTACTTGAAAATATTAAGTACCTTCAAGGCAAATCATTGAAGTGGCTGAGAAGTCTCTACTGCAATATTTAATGATGCTTATAAATCCTAAAACCCTCATGGGACCATTCCTGGCTGGTGATGGAACAGTGTTTGATGTTTCTGAAATTTTGAGTGTTTAATTATGTCTAACAAAGTTGGTTATCAATAAAGTGTGCATCCATGTCTGAACTCAATCCATCTTTTCCTGTCATTTAGGATGATGGGAATCAGTTTGAATGGGGTTAGTGAGCTTTTTCTGTAAAAGTCCGGTTACTACATATTTTTAAGCATTGCTGTCCACAATGTCTCTGTGAAAACTATTCAACTCTGTCATGGTAGGGCAAAAGCAGCCAGAGATAATCCATAAGTAAATGAGCAGATCTGTGTTCCAATAAAACTTATTTATGGACACCAAAATTTGAATATCAGTTTTCATGTGTCATGAAATATTATTATTCTTTTGACTTTTTTAACCATTAAAAAATGTTAAAAGGTCAGGTGTGGTGGCTCATGCCTGTGCCCTCATTTAATCTTCACCAAGGGCCTCTGATTATTCATTTTATTTATTTTTATTTTTATTTTTTTGAGAGAGGGTCTGGCTTTGCTGCCCAGGCTAGAGTGCAGTGGTACAATCTCGGCTCACTGCAGCCAAGAAGGCCAAGGCTGGAGGACCACTTGAGCCTAGGAGTTCAAGACCAGGCTGGACAATAGTTTTTCTATTGATTTAATTTATGCTGTCAGAATTTATTATAACACTGTATATCAACTGTAGAAGTAAACATTTAAAAAAGTTTAATGCAGTAGGATTGCATTGAATGATTGTTATAGATCAGAATAAACGAAATTTCTAAACTATGATTTAGTAGGTTAAATGTTGCTTTTATATTTATTCAATATTTATTCAAGACATATATTGACCACCTATTACGTGGTAGGCCCCTTACTCCGTACCGAGTATTCAACTTATATTTAATACCAAAGAAAGGAAATAATATTGAGAACATAGGCAAAATTATATCTTTCAAATTAAAGAAGTGCTGTTATCCACGGAATAGTTTCTCCATTTGTTTCAGGGATTCAGCTTATAAACAAAAGCCAAAGTAAGGAAATAATATCTAGAATGTGGAATAAATTACAAATTTAAAATAAAGAAATGTAGGCTGGGTGTGGTGGGTCACACCTGTAATCCCAGCACTTTGGGAGGCTGAGGCAGGCAGATAACTTGAACCCAGGAGTTCAAGACCAGCCTGGGCAACATGGTGAGACCGTGTCTCTCCAAAAAATACAAAAATCAGCTGGGCATGGTGGTGCTCACCTGTTGTCCCAACTACTTGGGATATTGAGGCAGGAGGATTGCTTGAGCCTGGGAAGCCAAGGTTGCAGTGAGCTGAGATTGTGCCACTGCACTTCAGCCTGGGCGACACAGTAAAACTCTGTCTTTAAGAAAAAAAAAAAAAAAGTTATTACTCAATGGATAGTTTGCTATTCAATATAAAAATAACCTTGTCTCTACCAAAAAAAAAAAAAAAAAAAAAAAAAAATTTAGCTGGGCATGGTGGTGTGTACTTGTAGTCCCAGCTACTTCGGGGCCTGAGGTTGGAGGATCACTTGAGTCCAGGAAGCGAAGGCTGCAGTGAGAAGAGGTTGCGCCACTGCACTCCAGCCTGAGTGACAGAGCAAGACCGTCTCAAAAAGAGGAAAAAAAATGTAAAAACCATTCCTAGATCACAGGACACACAGAAACAGGCAGTGTGGTGGATTTAGCCTGCAGTCTGTAGTATGCTGACCCCTGATTTTGAATGTTTGGGCTGCACTGGAAGAGTATGAAGAACATAAACTTAGACTTCCACAATCCTTAGACCTGGGCAGCCAAGCAAGATCCTTAAGCTCCCTAGGTCTCCATTTCTTCTCTCTAAAATGAATAATCAGGCCAGACGTGGTAGCTCATGCCTGTAATCCCAGCACTTTGGAAGGCTGAGGCAGGTGGATCTCTCGAGCTCAGGAGTTGGAGACTAGCCTGGGCAACACAGCAAAACCCCATCTCTACTAAAAATACAAAAAATTCGCCAAGCGTGGTGGCATGTGCCTATGGTCCTAGCTACTCTGGAGGCTGAGGTGGGAGGATCACCTGAGCCCAGGAGGCAGAGGCTGCAGTGAGCCAAGATTGTGCCACTGCACTCCAGCCTAGATGACACAACCAGACCCTGTCTCAAAAAAATTAAAATTAAAATAATAAAATGGGCTGTGTGCAGTGGCTCATGCCTGTAATCCCAGCACTTTGGGAGGCCAAGACGGGCAGATCACCTGAGGTCAGGAGTTTAAGACCAGCTTGGCCAACATGGTGAAACCCCGTCTCTGCTAAAAAAAAAAAAAAAAAATTATATATATATACATATATATACATATATATATACATATATATACATATATATACATATATATACATATATATATATATATATATATATATATATATATTAGCCGGCATGGTGGCACATGCCTGTAGTTCCAGCTACTCGGGAGGCTGAGGAAGGAAAATCACTTGAATCTGAGAGGCAGAGGTTGCAGTGAGCCAAGATCACACCACTGCACTCCAGCCTAGGTGACAGCAAGACCCTGTCTCAAATAAATAAATAAATAAATAAAATGAATAAGTGGAGGCCCTTGATGAAGATTAAATGAGGTGATATATGTATAGCAGAGAGATGTTCCGGAAGAATCCAGAAAGTTTGAGCTCAGGAGGGATCTGAGTGCTCTGTAAATGCCAGCTCTCTCTTTCCCCTACTTTCTAAGTGTCTTACTACGAGTGTTTTTTGTTTATTTCTCTATCTTTGTATCTAATCTTCCCTTGTAGCAACTAATTAAGTAATGAAGCATGAGAACAGATTTGCTCCTAACAGGAGGAAAACCAGCCCTGTCCCTTGCTGACTTGAGCCCTCCCAGGCTGACACTTTTCGTCTTGGTGTGGGTGGCCCAAGCCCGGTCCTGGAGGGCTGGGTTTTAACTACTATTAAATATCAGGGAGAAACTAATGAAGCCACAATTGATTCATCAAGCTGGATCCCATCTCCCTGTGAAAGTGCCCCACTAGAGTTTCAGGGTCTCTTTGAGGGGATTTACAGCAGCTGCAAATATCAGTGGCAATTATATGTGTCTCATCTTTCTTATCAAGTGGCCACCTTCTCCTCCCCCTCCCTCAAGTGCCCCAAGGTTTACCAATCACAAGCACCACAGGTCACAGCATCCTCCACCAGACTCAGTGTGTCCCATGGGCTGGGTAGCGGTGGGGGAGCATCTCTCCCCAGCAAGAAAGGAAAATCCTAGAAGAACTAAGGAAGCCAGAGCTTCCTGAGAGCTGGAGAGTGGAATCCAAGTGGGATCTTCAGGATCACCTGAAGCTGATTCTTTCTAACTGTGAAACTATCCAGAAGTTATTTTAAAGAGGTATGCTCTGACCTACTGCTTCTGGAAGAACAGGATCAGAAATCTTCTCATTTCAAATGCTCCGTATCTGTATTAGTCAAGGTTCCCAAGGCAGACAGAACCAGTAGGATATATGAAAAGAAATGTATTAGGGGGCATTGGCCCATGTGATTACAGAGGCGGAGAAGTCCCATGATAGGCCATCCACAAGCTGGAGAATCAGAGAAGCCCATAGCATGCCTCAGTCCAAGTCTGGAAGCCTCAGAATCAGGGAGGCCAACAGCACAGACCTTCCTTGGAGGCTGAAGGCCTGAGGGCCCCGGGAGGCCATTGGTACAAGTCCTAGAATCCAAAAGCCAAAGACCCTGTAGTCTGATGTCCAAGGAGAAAAGGCATCCTGCTCCAGAAAGCAGGGAGAGAGAATCCTCCTTCTTCTGCCTGTTTGTCCCAGCCTGGCCTTGAGCTGATTGGATGGTGCACACTCACACTGAGAACGGGTCTGCCTCTCAGCCCGCTGGCTCACATGTGAGTCTCCTCTAGAAACACTCTCACAGACACACCCAGGAATAATGGACTCCACCAGCCACTGAGGCATTCCTCAACCCAGTCAAGCTGATACCCTAAAATTAACCATCACAGTCTCAGATCTTAAGAATGCCCAAGGACATCTATTCCGGCTGGCCAGTATGCTAAAGTTGATTGGTGCCATTGGGAAGAGCTGATGAGATGCACTAGAGATGACGCAGCTTTAGAGTTAGGAATCAGTGTCCAGATTTCTGCCTCTTCCTGCCTTTTGATGCTGAACTTGCCTCTCTGATCCTCGGTATCTAAACCTCTAATGCCATGGGAAGAGGGAGATCATAGCTCCTAATGTTAACCAAGGAGACAGCATCTGTTGAGCTTTTGGGTTTTCCTATGAGCACTTCTTCCAGGAAGGCCCATCAAACCTTCCTCTACAAAGGTTTATTCCTCCAGTGAGCTCTGCAAGGGCAGAGAGTGCCTCGTGCCCCTCACTATCCCTAGCAGCCAGCTGGGTGCAGGACCCAGCAAGTGCTCAGTAAGCATCTGCAAAGCAATGACAGCGTGCCTGGAATCTACTGAGAGAAAAAATCAAATGGCCATTATTCACAGTTGGCCAGGTCTGCCATAACAAAGTACCACAGGCTGGGTGGCTTAAACAACAGAATTTATTTTCTCACAGATTGGGAGGCTAGAACTCTGAGAGTTGGTTTCTTTGGTGGCCTCTCTCTTCGGCTTGCTGTGTGTCCACATGATCATCTCTCCGCCTGTGTGTTTTCTGTGTCCTAATCGCCTCTTGTAAACACACCAGTCATATTGGTTAGGACCCACCACATGACCTCATTTTATCTTAATGACATTTTTAGTGGCCCTATCTCCAAATACATTCACATTCCAAGGTACCAGGGATTAGGACATCAGTATGAATTTTAGGGGGACACAGTCACTGCCTACATCCCCATCCTTCTGCTTTGCCCTTGTAGCTTCGCTTCCTGGGTTCTCCATGCAAGGCCGAGGGTGGAGACGCCACACCTGGATACAGCCACCTCAGAACCCACCATTCAGAAAGGCCTCTGCAAGTGACTTGGGTCCCTGACAATTACTCCCTTGTGCCTCTGACCATGTGTCCTTGCTCCTAGAAGCAAGCATGGGGTAGCTGATAGGACCTCTTGTAGATTCCGCTATGTCCTCTTCTCCATGGGCAAACTCTTTACCTTCTTGCAGGCCTGTGTTCTTACCCTTCACCCCCTCAGCCCCACCTTGGTCCACCACTGCAGGGTCAGACCTTTCTGGACCCAACACCAGCCTGAAGTCCACAGACCCCAGCAGAGACACACCCCTTTGGTGTCAGGCTTCCACCACCCCGACTACTGGTTTGTGCCTGGCCCCTGAGATTCATCTGCTCTCTTTATCTCCTGTCCATTCATCTGCACTCCTCTGCACTGGGATAAATTTTGAAGAGCTAACTAGTATGTTTTCCCCACCATCCATTTTTTCCTAGCCAGCCCTCCCTACCACAGCTTCTCTTACGTCCATCCCCCGTGCCCGCCGCGTCTTCATCTGTCCCAGCAGAAGGGGAGGAGGAAAATCTGCTTTCTCCTGATCACACCTTCTTCCCAAATCTTTCTACTTTATAACTGCTCCTGTGGCTCTGGAGCTTAATGGGTAATAATTTACCACCTCTTTTCTCTGTTCTGCCCAATGCTGATTTCCTCGCTGGTCTCCTCCCTCTTGGGGAGAATCAAAGGGCCTGGATAAACAGGGCGTGTGCAGAAACCGCATTGATGAGTTTCTTACCCACCACCCTCCCTGCCACACACACATCTGAGGGCCTTGGTTTCTGATCCCACCTCACTCCCTTGGCCCCTGTCATGGGCTAAATGTTTGTGTTTCCCAAAAATTCATATATTGAAATCCTAACCCCCAAGGAGATAATGGAGGTGGGGCCTTTGGGAGTAATTAGGTCATAAGGGTGGAGCTGTCATGAATGGGATTAGTGCCTCATAAAAGAGACCCCAGAGAGCTCTCTAGCTCTTTCTGCCGTGTGAGGATAAGAAGTCAGCAGTCTGCAACCCAGAAGAGGGCCCTAACCAGAAAGCTATTGTGGCCCTGATCTGACGTCCAGCCTCCAGAACTATAAGAAGTCAATGTCTGTTGTTTACAAGCCACTGTCTTGACTTTTGTTACAGGAGCCCAAATTAACTAAGACAGCCCTATCTGAGGCTGGGCACAGTGGCTCATGCCTGTAATCCCAGCACTTTGGGAGGCTGAGGCAGACGGATCACAAGGTCAGGAGTTTGAGACCAGCCTGGCCAACATGGTGAAACCCCATCTCTACTAAAAATACAAAAACTAGCCAGGCAAGGTGGTGCATGCCTGTAATCCCAGCTACTCAGGAGGCTGAGTCAGGATAATTGCTTGAACCTGGGAAGCAGAGGCTACAGTGAGCCAAGACTGAGACACTGCACTCCAGCCTGGGCAACAGAGCAAGACTCCATCTCAAAAAAAAAAAAAAAAAAAAAAGACAACCCCATCTGGAGAAAACTAAAAAGGCTCAGTCTTTCCCCTGGGCCCAGAATGCCCTTCTTCCCCCTGCCCTAGGAAAGCCCAGTCACCTCTGAGGAGGCAGCAACATCCTGGCTCCTCCCACTTGCTTTCAGTGCATCCCCACATCCATTCTCTCATGGAACCCTGTGCACATCTCTATCTGAGCACCCGTAAGACTGTGTTCCGCTAGCTCATGTGTTCATCATCTCCGTGTTGACTGTAAACTTCACTTTGTACCCTGTCCCCCAGAATCCAGCACCTAATCTGGCACACTGAATGAATGAATGAGTGAATCAAAGAATGAGTGGGCAAGTAAGTGAATAAATTAACAAGCTTCCCTGGAGTGATGACATAGAATTGTTTCTTAATTATTTTGTAGGTTTCTCCTCTTTCCACCTTCTATATCACAACAGGATGATTCTAAAGGGCCATCCCAGCTTCAAAGTTCCCTGGGGGCTGGCTGAGGCTTTCACTGGGACTTCATCAGTGCTCAGGTTCTTCATCTGCCCCATCCTGCTTCCAACTCATTCTTTCCACAGGTATTGATCCCAAGCACATTCCTCGTAAATCTCCTGCATACAAATCTCCATCTCAGAGCTAGCTTCTGGGAACCCTCATGCTACAAGTCATTAGGAACATGGATTTTGGACACTTCTAACAAGCCTGAGTTTTAGTCCTGGCTCTTGTACTTACTTGTACTGTGACTAGAGAAAAATTACCTAACTTCTCAGGGGCTTCATCTGCAATAGAAATGAATTCATTGAGTCGTGGGAGTTCAATGAAATGTTGTTTGAAGCACATTTAGCACAGCACCTGGTACACTGATAAGTGCTCACTAAAGGATTATTTGTATCATCATCAATATTGCATGGCCCTAGGCACATGGCAAGGCTATGGAACACACAGAAGCCAACTAGATTGGCTACAAGGCCAGCCTCAAAAGAGTTAGGTCCACTCTGGCTTTCAAGAGGTGGTGGTTGGGCCTGTAGTCATATGGTAGTGGTACCTGGAGTGTGCATGCATCATGGGCTGTATGATGGGTTCTTTGGGAGTTGGTGGGATTTCAGAATGAAGTCTATAGTCTAGGTACTCCACCAGTCCTCAAGCAAGTTCCATGCATCATGGGGAACTAGAATTTAATCAGCTGTTAGAGAAAGCAATAATGTATTTTTCCAGTGGTGCAAGTGGTATTGTCCTAGGGGGATGCAAGTCTGAAATCTGTATCAGACTATGGAGGGAGGTACTGCTTTTCTGACTGGGATGCTAGAGACAGACCTGAATACATGCACAGATATTTGTGCTTTGAGTAAATTTGGCTTTGTTTAATCTCTTCTCTTAGTCTTAGAAGCCACGGCTGCAAAAGCACTTTTGTCTCTTAAAACATCAGGAAACACAAAAAGGACGGTCCCTTGTTAAAGGTCTTGGATGTTCTGTTCTCACTTAGTCTTATTAATGAATACTAGGCAAGAGAGTTTCAAAAATGAATAGGACCAGATCCCTACCCTTGAGACACTGATATTCTTATAGGAAGAAACAGATGTATATAAAAAAATACAAATTGTAAACCTTATCATGTAAGTAGTCATTTGTCCACTAACTGGCTGTTTAGTGCTAGGCGCTGTGTTCAATGTGGCAGGCACAAAGATGAACTAGATGTTGCTCCAGACCACAAGAGATAAAGTTTAGTGGGTACAAGGTGCAGTGGGAGCAGTAAGGAAGCAAAGAAGGAAAGCCTGGAAACAAGAAACAAATTCTGAGCCAGAGCCTAGCTCCAGTCATGAAAACTAACACAGTCCTGATGTTCCAAAGACTCTCAGACACCCTAAGTCTTTGTTTTGTCACTACCTAGAAATATTGAGGTAATAAGGCAAAGCCAACACACAATCAAATGCAGTAAACCTATTTCATTGCATTCATTTCAGTGTCTAGCAAAATGTAAATCAGATTTCTGCTTAATGCAACTTCCCAGCACCTACTCCACTAAAGAGAACCCAACTAAATAAGTGTAGTCTCTTTCTGGTTAGTATGTCCACAAAGACATACGTTAAATATATTTTTATACATACCAGAGACAATTAGAAATATCCTTGCCCAGTCCTCCAGCAAATAACCTGTGATATATTTATTAAACTGGAATATCAGAAGTTTCTAGCTTCTGTTGGTAGACTGAACACATGTATTTATTCCCTCTCATTTTAGATTTCACTAAATTTATAGTAAAGGAATAAAACACAATATATGCCCACAAAAAGGAAAACGAGGGTAAAGGGGCTTATTGTGAATAGAGATTTCTGCAAAATTGTAGATATCAGGCAGCCAGTGGCAGAGCGATCACCGGTGGAGCAGAGCAAGCAAGCCCTAGCAAAGCGTGCTCCAAGGGAGGCTACAGACAAGAAAACCAATTTGGCCTCACAGAATGCACAGAAGCTCAGAGACTCCACACTCGGAGAAGCGCAGGAGTGAAATGCAGGGTTGAAAACAGACAGATTAATTGAGAGATTTTTAGGAAGAGTAGACCCCTCACCTGTCCCTTTACCATCAGTAAACCCCATCCCCAAGCTTCACATAACACTGATGAGTAGGCAGGCATTTCCCCACACCCACTGTGGCAAAGACTGGAAGTTTCTCCTCTGAAAAAATATCGGGATGGGCACGGTGGCTCACGCCTCTAATCCCAGCATTTTGGGAGGCTGAGATGGGTGGATCTCTTGAGGCCAGGAGTTTGAAACCAGCCTGGCCAACACGGTGAAACCCCGTCTCTACTAAAAATACAAAAATTATCTGGGCGTGGTGGCTCATGCCTGTAATCCCGGCTACTCGGGAGGCTGAGGCAGGAGAATTCTCTTGAACCCAAGAGGTGGAGGTTGCAATGAGCTGAGATCGCACCACTGTACTCCAGCCTGGGTAACAGAGTGAGACTCTGCCTCAAAAAAAAAAAAATCAGGTTTTCCCAGGGAAAAAGACCACCTCATTCTGGCCTTCTCCTCCAGCATAGCAACAGTATCTTCCCCATTCACCCAAAGCAAAGCCTGCCAATCATGCAGTACCTCCTTCCCACTCAGAGTTCCAATGAGCTTCACTATGCCCCACTCCTGTAATCAAAAGGACCAGCCTTTGGTCACCAGGTTACTTGAGAAATACAGGAAAAAAAAAAAAAAAATGCTCCAACATAAAAAAAAGATAAATAAGAAAAAGTAACATTCTGACCTAAAAATCTATCATTATTTTCTTAAAAGATAGTAGAGAAGATATTGCACCCATAAAATAAGAAGACTTTATGAAGAATAAAGTTTAAAAAACAAGAGTTCAAGAAATTTAAAAATATCTGCTAAACTATGAAAATTTAACAAAAAAGTCAGAAGATAAAGTCAGAAAGCAGAACAAAAAACAGAGACAGAAGATATAGGAGGAAAAAATGAGAGATATTTTAATTCAAGAGGTCCAAAATCTATTGACTTAGGAGTTCTGTTATAGAGAGAGAAACACAGAAACTAAGGAAGGTAGAATTACTGATGAAACAGTTCAAGTTAATTCCCAGAGCTGATGTTTACAGATAGCAAGTTCCACTGAGAACCCAGAACAAGGGACGCAAAAAGACACAAACCAAGGGACATTATCGTAAAATCCTGCAGTACCAAGAATAAAGAATGGATTCTAAAAGCTACCAAAGAAAAAGGCCAAAAAAAATGAAAATTGCTTTGAAAGTAAATATAATCAGAATAGTATCAGATTTTGTAACAGTAATACTGTCTTCCAGAAGGAAAACGCCTCAGAATTCTAAGGGATTTGATTTTCAGATCCAAGTAGTTATTTTCAAGTTCTAAGAAAATTTGCCTCCAATACATCCTATTTTAGAAAGTTGTTTGAGAATGTGCTAGGAAAAAGCAAGGGACTAAACCAAGAAAATGGAGAATGTGGGAGCCAGGAGACAGAAGCCAACCAACAAGAGAGCAGTCAAGGAGAATCCCAGAGTCCAGATGGGAGCGGAAGGAAGATTCAGGAAAACAGATCAGTGCCTAATCTAATGGCACAGCTGGAGGAAAACACAAAAACAAACTGAAGATATGATAAAGGAAGGCAACATAATAAATTAATTGTAATCAAAATATACCATTTCCATTTCTAGTTAACAATATTCACTTAGTCATAATAATAGAAACAACTAAACATAATAAAATTACTATATTGGGAGGACTGAATAGAGGAAGGGAGACTGGTGCAATAGAGATAAATTCTCATGTAAATGTTACAGAAGGAAGTAAACATAAAATGTCTAAAGATGATATACCATGAAAAAGTAGTATTAGTATATTATCTGGAGATATGGAAGCAGCTATCAGAAGAAAGGGCGAAAGGGATGCCAAATGTCTGCCTCTAAGGAGTAGGACTGAGGACTTACTTCTAGGATTGGGCCCCATGTTTAGGAGAAACTGCACACCATAAAGACACATCCACAAAACAGAATAAAACCATTATTGTTTCAAATCAAGCTCAAACACATTTTTTAAACTACAAGACATAAAAGAACATTATAAATCAGAATTAGAAAAACTCAGAAGTGAAATGACAGAACTCAGGAAACAATTGAGAGAAAAAGCATTTCAGAAATGAAGACTAAACTAGAAAGAAGATCAAATAAACACAGGCTTATTTATTTATTTATTTTATACTTTAAGTTCTAGGGTACATGTGCACAACATGCAGGTTTGTTAGATAGGTATACATGTGCCATGTTTGTTTGCTGCACCCATTAACTCGTCATTTACATTAGGTATTTCTCCTAATGCTATCCCTCCCTCTGCCCCCAACCCCACGACTAGCCCCCATGTGTGATGTTCCCCGCCCTGTGTCCAAGTGTTCTCATTGTTCAGTTCCCACTTATGAGTGGGAACATGAGGTGTTTGGTTTTCTGTCCTTGTGATAGTTTGCTCAGAATGATGGTTTCCAGCTTCATCCATGTCCCTGCAAAGGACATGAACTCATCCTCTTTTATGGCTACATAGTATTCCATGGTGTATATGTGCCACATTTTCTTAATAAAGTCTATCATTGATGGACATTTGGGTTGGTTCCAAGTTTTTGCTATTGTTAATAGTGTCGCAATAAACATATGTGTGCATGTGTCTTTATATTAGAATGATTTATAATCCTTTGGGTATATACCCAGTAATGGGATCTCTCAGTCAAATGGTATTTCTTGTTCTAGATCCTTGAGGAATCACCACACTGTCTTCCACAATGGTTGAACTAGTTTACACTCCCACCAACAGTGTAAAAGTGTTCCTATTTCTCCACATCCTCTCCAGCATCTGTTGTTTCCTGACTTTTTAATGATTGCCATTCTAACTGGTGTGAGATGATATCTCATTGTGGTTTTGATTTGCATTTCTCTGATGACCAGTGATGATGAGCATTTTTTCACATGTCTGTTGGCTGCATAAATGTCTTCTTTTGAGAAGTGTCTGTTCATATCCTTTGCCCACTTTTTGATGAGGTTGTTTGTTTTTTTTCTTGTAAATTTGTTTAAGTTCTTTGTAGATTCTGGATATTAGCCCTTTGTCAGATGGGTAGATTGCAAAAATTTTCTCCCATTCTGTAGGTTGCCTGTTCACTCTAATGGTAGTTTATTTTGCTGTGCAGAAGCTCTTTAGTTTAATTAAATCTCACTTTTCTATTTTGGCTTTTGTTTCCATTGCTTTTGGTGGTTTAGTCATGAAGTCCTTGCCCATGCCTATGTCCTGAAAGGTATTACCTAGGTTTTCTTCTAGGGTTTTTATGGTTTTAGGTCTAAAATTTAAGTCTTTAATCCATCTTGAATTAATTTTTATATAAGGTGTAGTAAGGAAGGGACCCAGTTTCAGCTTTCTGCATATGGCTAGCTGGTTTTCCCAGCACCATTTATTAAATAGGGAATCCTCTCCCCATTTCTTCTTTTTGTCAGGTTTATCAAAGATCAGATGGTTGTAGATGTGTGGTATTATTTCTGTTCTGTTCCATTAGTCTATCTCTGTTTTGGTACCAGTACCATGCTTTTTTGGTTACTGTAGGCTTATAGTATAGTTTGAAGTCATGCAGCGTGATGCCTCCAGCTTTGTTCTTTTTGCTTAGGATTGTCTTGGCTATGTGGGCTCTTTTTGGGTTCCATATGAACTTTAAAGTACTTTTTCCAGTTCTGTGAAGAAAATCACTGGTAGCTTGATGGGGATGGCATTGAATCTACAAATTACCTTGGGAAGTATGGCCATTTTCACAATATTGATTCTTCCTATCCATGAGCATGGATTGTTCTTCCATTTGTTTGTGTCCTCTTTTATTTCGTTGAGCAGTGGTTTGTAGTTCTCCTTGAAGAGGTCCTTCACATCCCTTGTAAGTTGGATTCCTAGGTATTTTATTCTCTTTGTAGCAATTGTGAATGGGAGTTCACTCATGATTTGGCTCTCTGTTTGTCTGTTATTGGTGTATAGGAATGCTTATGATTTTTGCACATTGATTTTGTATCCTGAGATTTTGCTGAAGTTGCTTATCAGCTCAAGGAGATTTTGGGCTGAGACGATGGGGTTTTCTAAGGGATACAATCATGTCATCTGCAAACAGGGACAATTTGACTTCCTCTTTTCCTAATTGAATACCCTTTATTTCTTTCTCTTGCCTGATTGCCCTGGCCAGAACTTCCAACACTATGTTGAATAGGAGTGGTGAGACAGGGCATCCCTGTCTTGTGCCAGTTTTCAAAGGGAATGCTTCCAGTTTTTGCCCATTCAGTATGATATTGGCTGTGGGTTTGCCATAAATAGCTCTCATTATTTTGAGATACATTCCGTCAATACCTAGTTTATTGAGAGTTTTTAGCATGAAGGGCTGTTGAATTTTGTTGATGGCCTTTTCTGCATCTATTGAGATAATCATGTGGTGTTTGTCATTGGATCTGTTTATGTGATGGATTACATTTATTGATTTGCATATGTTGAACCAGTCTTGCATCCCAGGGATGAAGCCAACTTGATCGTGGTGGATAAGCTTTTTGATGAGCTGCTGGATTCGGTTTGCCAGTATTTTATTGAGGATTTTTGCATCAATGTTCATCAGGGATATTGGTCTAAAATTCTCTTTTTTTGTTGTGTCTCTGCCAGGCTTTGGTATCAGGATGATACTGGCCTCATACAATGAGTTAGGGAGGATTCTCTCTTTTTCTATTGATTGGAATAGTTTCAGAAGGAATGGTAACAGCTCCTCTTTGTACCTCTGGCAGAATTTGGCTGTGAATCTGTCTGGTCCTAGACTTTTTTTGGTTGGTAGGCTATTAATTATTGCCTCAATTTCAGAGCCTGTTATTGTTCTATTCAGAGATTCAACTTCTTCCTGGTTTAGTCTTGAGAGGGTGTATGTGTCCAGGAATTTATCCATTTCTTCTAGATTTTCTAGTTTATTTGCATAGAGGTGTTTATAGTATTCTCTGATGGTAGTTTGTATTTCTGTGGGATCGGTGGCAATATCCCCTTTATCATTTTTATTGTGTCTATTTGATTCTTCTCTCTTTTCTTCTTTATTAGTCTTGCTAGCAGTCTATCAATTTTGTTGATCTTTTCAAAAAACCAGCTCCTGGATTCATTGATTTTTTGAAGGGTTTTTTGTGTCTCTATCTCCTTCAGTTCTCCTCTGATCTTAGTTATTTCTTGCCTTCTGCTAGCTTTTGAATTTGCTTGCTCTTACAGATTCTCTAGTTCTTTTAATTGTGATGTTAAGGTGTTGATATTAGATCTTTCCTATTTTCTCTTGTGGGCATTTAGTGCTATAAATTTCCCTCTACATACTCCTTTAAATGTGTCCCAGAGATTCTGGTATGTTGTGTCTTTGCTCTCATTGGTTTCAAAGAACATCTTTATTTCTGCCTTCATTTCGTTACTTACCCCGTAGTCATTCAGGAGCAGATTGTTCACTTTCCATGTAATTGTGCAGTTTTGAGTGAGTTTCTTAATCCTGAATACTAATTTGATTGCACTGTGGTCTGAGAGACAGTTTGTTGTGATTTCTGTTCTTTTACATTTGCTGAGGAGTGCTTTACTTCCAACTATGTGGTCAATTTTGGAATAAGTGCGATGTGGTGCTGAGAAGAATGTATATTCTGTTGATTTGGGGTGGACAGTTCTGTAGATGTCTATTAGGTCTGCTTGGTGCAGAGCTGAGTTCAAGTCCTGGATATCCTTGTTAACCTTCTGTCTCATTGATCTGTCTAATGTTGAGAGTGGGGTGTTGAAGTCTTCCATTACTATTGTGTGGGAGTCTTAAGTCTCTTTGTAGGTCTTTAAGGGCTTGCTTTATGAATCTGGGTGCTCTGGTATTGGGTGCATATATATTTAGGATAGTTAGCTCTTCTTGTTGAATTGATCCGTTTACCATTATGTAATGTCCTTCTTTGTCTCTTTTGATCTTTGTTGGTTTAAAGTCTGTTTTATCAGAGACTAGGATTGCAACCCCTGCCTTTTTTTGCTTTCCATTTGCTGGGTAGATCTTCCTCCATCACTTTATTTTGAGCCTATGTGTGTCTCTGCATGTGAGATGGGTCTTCTGAATACAGCACACTGATGGGTCTTGACTCTTTATCCAATTTGCTAGCCTGTGTCTTTTAATTGGGGCATTTAGCCCATTTACATTTAAGGTTAATATTGTTATGTGTGAATCTGATCCTGTCATCATGATGTTAGCTGGTTATTTTGCCCATTCGTTAATGCAGTTTCTTCCTAGCATTGATGGTTTTTACAATTTGGCATGTTTTTGCAGTGGCTGGTACCAGTTGTTCCTTTCCATGTTTAGTGCTTCCTTCAGGAGCTCTTGTAAGGCAGGCCTGGTGGTGACAAAATCTCCCAGCATTTGCTTTTCTGTAAAGGATTTTATTTATCTTTCACTTATGAAGCTTAGTTTGGCTGGATATGAAATTCTGGGTTGAAAATTCTTTTCTTTAAGAATGTTGAATATTGGCCCCCACTCTCTTCTGGCTTGTAGACTTTCTGCCAAGAGATCCACTGTTAGTCTGATGGGCTTCCCTTTGTGGGTAACCCAACCTTTCTCTCTGGCTGCCCTTAACATTTTTTCCTTCATTTCAACCTTGGTGAATCTGATAATCATGTGTCTTGGGGTTGTTCTTCTCCAGGAGTATCTTTGTGGCATTCTCTGTATTTCCTGAATTTGAATGTTGGCCTTCCTTGCTAGCTTGGGGAAGTTCTCCTGGATAATATCGTGAAGACTGTTTTCCAACTTGGTTCTATTCTCCCCGTCACTTTCAGGTACACCAGTCAAACATAGATTTGGTCTTTTCACATAGTCCCATATTTCTTGGAGGCTTTGTTTGTTTCTTTTTACTCTATTTTTCTCTAAACTTCTCCTCTTGCTTTATTTCATTAATTTGATCTTCAATCACTGATACCCTTTCTTCTACTTGATTGAATCTGCTATTGAAGCTTGTGCATGTGTCACATAGTTCTTGTGCCATGGTTTTCAGCTTCGAAAGGTCATTTAAGGTCTTCTCTACACTGTTTATTCTAGTTAGCCATTCGTCTAACCTTTTTTCAAGGTTTTTAGCTTCCTTGCGATGGATTCAAACATCCTCCTTTAGCTCGGAGAAGTTTGTTATTACCGATCTTCTGAAGCCTACTTCTGTCAGCTCGTCAAAGTCATTCTCCATCCAGCTTTGTTCCGTTGCTGGTGAGGAGCTGCGATCCTTTGGAGGAGAGGAGGCGCTCCAGTTTTTAGAATTTTCAGCTTTTCTGCTCTGGTTTCTCCCCATCTTTGTGGTTTTATCTACCTTTGGTCTTTGATGCTGGTGACCTACAGATGGGGTTTGGGTGTAGATGTCCTTTTTGTTAATGCTGGTGACCTACAGATGGGGTTTTGGTGTGGATGTCCTTTTTGTTGATGTTGATGCTATTCCTTCCTGTTTGTTAGTTTTTCTTCTAAGAGTCAGGTCCCTCAGCTGCAGGTCTGTTGGAGTTTGCTGGAGGTCCACTCCAGACCCTGTTTGCCTGGATATCACCAGTGGAGGCTGCAGAACAGCAAATATTGCAGAACAGCAAATATTGCTGCCTGATCCTTCCTCTGGAAGCTTCATCCCAGAGGGGCACCCGCCTGTATGAGGTGTCAGTCAGCCCCTACTGGGAGGTATCTCCTAGTTAGGCTACACGGGAGTCAGGGACCCACTTGAGGAGGCAGTCTGTCCATTCTCAGAGCTCAAACACCATGCCGGGAGAACCACTGCTCTCTTCAGAAATGTCAGACAGGGTCAATAAACATACATTTCTTAAGAGAAACAGGTGAGGTTCATGCCTGTAACCCCCACACTTTAAGAGGCTGATGTGGGAGGATCACTTGAACCCAGGAGTTCAAGACCAGCCTGGGAACCATAAGGAGACCCCATCTCCATTCAGAAAAAAAAAAGAGAGAGAGAGAGAGAGAGAGAAACAGGTGAAAAACAGGAAAAAGAATCTTAACAAAAAAAAAATGAAGAGATAAAAAGAAGAGAAACTGACAAATATTGAAGGCAGGCAAAGAAGATCATACATACAGATAATAAAGTTCCTAAAAAAAACCACAAGAAGGGAACAGAACAGACACTAAAACTATAATTCAAGAAAACGTTCCTGAAATTAAAAAAAAGATTCCAGACTGCATATTAAAAGAGAAGACCTCATCCCTGAGGATATTTACCCAGAATAACCAGTACCAAGACATTCTAGTAAAAGTACTGTACTTTAAATAACGTCTTTAGCTATAAAGAAAATTAAAGTACATGATTTAAGAAGGGAAAGAAATTCAGCTAATTATCAGACTCTTCAACAGCAATATTTTATGGTAAAGGAAATGGAATTCACATATTTAAGATGCCCAAGGAAAGAAAGAGCCAAGGATTTTATACCCAGTAAAACTGATCTTCAATTGTAAAAGGCACAGACAAATGTTATCAACATGCAATAAATCCCTTACCTCACGTCCCCCCAGTTCTAAGTGTTTATTGAAAAGGTCTAGAAATAAGGCCCAACCTCAGTAGTAATGATCATCACTAGCAGATTGTGGTCTTGATGTACAGTTTTGTATTAGGATTCTCTAGAGGGACAGAACTAATGGGATAGATGTATATATAAGGGGGAGTTTATTAAGGGGTACTGACTCACACAGTCACAAAGTGAAGTGTGAACAGGCCACCTGTAAACTGAGGAGCAAGGAAGCCAGCTGAGCCCCAAAACCTCACAAGTAGGGAAGCCAGCTAGGCGCGGTGGCTCACGCCTGTAATCACAGCACTTTGGGAGGCCAAGGCGGGCGGATTACCTGAGGTCAGGAGTTGGAGACCAGCCTGGCCTTGTCTCTTCTAAAAATACAAAAATTAGCCAGGTGTGGTGGCACACGCCTATAATCCCAGCTACTCAGGAGGCTGAGGCAGGAGAATTTCTTGAACCCAGGAGGCAGAGGTTGCAGTGAGCTGAGATTGTGCCACTGTACTCCAGCCTGGCTGACAGAGCAAGACTCTGTCTCAAAAAAAGAAAAAAAAAAGAAAGTAGAGAAGCCAAAAGTGCAATCTTCAGTCTGTGGCAAAAGGCCCAAAAGCCCTGGCAAACCAGTGGTGTAAGTCCAAGAGTCCAAAAGCTAAAGAACTCAGGGTCCGATGTTCAAGGGCAGGAAGCATCTGGCATAGGAGAAAGATGAAGGCCAGAAGACTCAGCAAGTCTGCTCTTTCCGTCTTCTGCCTGCTTTATTCTAGCCACGCTGGTAGCTGATTAGATTGAGCTCAGATTGTGCCCATCCAGATTGAGGGTGGGTCTACCTCTCCCAGTCCACTGGCTCAAATGTTAATCTCCTTTGGCAACACCCTCACAGACACACCCAGGAACAATACTTTGCATTCTTCAATCCAATCAAGTTGACACTCAATATTAACCATCACAAATTTCTTATCCAAAGAAACCAGTGATTCTCAGAGAAATGGCTCATTTTATGTCTGGAGCAGGAAATATATGAGATGAGCCTGGAACACCTCTTCATGCCAAATAATAAGGAAACTATAAAAAACCACTACGGTCATGTCAAAAGGACTTAGGATCAAACCTGAAGAATCTCCCACTGACCAAAGATGGGGGACAACTTGAGCTTCAATGATGATAATAATTGCAATGGACCAGGGGTGTCCAATCTTTTGGCTTCCCTGGGCCACACTGGAAGAAGACTTGTCTTAGGCCACACATAAAATACACTAACAACAACTGATGAACTTAAAAAAAAAATTGCAAAAATAATCTCATAATGTTTTAAGAAAGTTTACAAATTTGTGTTAGGCCACATTCAAAGCTATCTGGGCTGCATGCAGACTGTGGGCCACAAGCTGGACAAGCTTGCAATAGACTAAAACCATCAAATATATTTAAACCTATGGATTCATAATGATATTTTTTAAAATGATTGGTCACCCTCAGAGGATGATAGGGAATTAATTCATTGTCTTGAAAACTGGTATGTAAAGGGGGAAAACTCCAGCATTAATCCCGCCTTTCCCATAGGAACTGCACCACTGGGTAAACAAATAATAAACAAGGGTAAGTTTCCCTTTATAAAAGTATCCCAACTAATAAATGGAAAAGAAATGATAGAATATCACCATTCTGCAGCCCTCAATAAAGTACATATGAATGGTTACCAACATAAAAAGAGAGACCATTAGATATTATGCACTTCCTATATTCATGCCTAACACCACCTACAATCTTGCCAAAGAAACTGAACCTGAGTTCTAATCCAGTCTCTGAACTACCTGCCAATTTGTAGAAAACACAGAGGACTGAGGAACATGCTTAACTGCACCATAAGTATGCAGTCAGCAAAACCCAGACTATGGGAAACTCTACAAGCCAAAAGGCCTGATTTCTTCTACAGGTAAATTGTGAAGAAAAAAAAGAGGGATGGAGGAAGAATTTACTGAATAATCGCGTCTTTAAAAAATTATCACTTTTTTTTAATGAGCAAGACTAGAGTATCTTGAGATGCGCATTTGGATCTTAAAAAAAATTTTAAAAGTAAATGATTACTACAAAAGTCAATAGAGTGGGTACTTATAGAGAGAGAGGGGTAGGCAACTGGGATGAGGGAAAGGGGCACAGGTTCTAGGGTGGGTGGCAAAGTTCTGCTTCTTAACTCAGGTGGCGTTCACAATAATTCATTAAGCCGTGCATTTGTTAGGTGTGGGGTTTTGTATCTGCATTTTATTTTTCAATAAAAAAAGTTGAAGTATGCTTAAGTAAATTGGGAACTTTCACTCACACAGTTGATGGTAGTATAAACTGATAAAGGTTTTTATAAGGCAATTTAGCCATATCCTTTTCTATTTCAAATTCATACTGGTCCCATGTGCCTCATGGGTTTGGCGCAAATTAAGTCATTAATGTTACTGTGGATGGATAAATGTGAAGGACAAAGATAAACACATAAGATAAACTCAGGCTGACCAAGCCCCTAGTAAGTGTCAGGGACAGTGCTATGCAAGGCTCTTTACAATACGTCAACTCATTGAACCCTTTACACAGGTCTGTGAGATAAGAATCATCATTTCAGATGTGGCACCCGAGGCTCAGAGAGAGGTTCAGCAACTTACCCAGCAACACCCAGTCCACAAGTGAAACACCCCTTCATTTCAGAAGTGAATACTCCAGAGGTAAGAAAATAAGCAAGCAATAGCCCTACCCTGCCAACCTATCGGACAACAAAGAAGGATGAAATCAATGCTTTTATTGAACAAAATGGAATGTTCTTGGTAATGTGTAAAAGCAAGAGGCCCAGAGGCCTTGAATAAGAAGTTATCCTTTGTATAAAATGCAAGTAAAAACTCATTAGTATCTTTCCAGTAATATCATATATATTATAATACTTGAGATAAAATTAAATCATTCTGCAATTTTCAAATGCACAAATATATGTTAGGTTTTCTTTCAAGTTGAAGGGACTCAAGGTAATTCCACCCAATAGACTACTAAGTTAACTCCCAGCTGAAGGCTCAATGTACTCACTGCATGAGCAGGAACCCTCCAGCCTTCCAGCGACTGAGTAGCCCTCCTGAATCCTCCTGAGAGGCCTGCATCCTGGCCTCACAGAAACAGGTAGCGTTTTGACTGGTGGGTTTCTGGAAACTAACACCAGGCAGAATTCTGACAAGAGGAGGAGAAGCTGGAAGGAAAGAGAATTCACAAACATGAAAGTTGGTCAGGCAGGTCCCCAAGGAAAATACCATTCATTTCAGAGGCCACTCAGAGGGAGAAGGAGCACTGAACTCAGAGTCAGACCACCTGGGGTCCTGACTGCCATTCACTGGCTCTGTGACCTCAGATCAAGTCATTTAACATTTCTGAAACTCAGCCTTCCCAGGGGTATAGAAGGGTTAATAACACCTGCCCTGCCTATCTCCCAAGGCTGCTGTAGGGATCAGATGAGAAAATAATAACAGCTGGCATTTATTGAACGCTTGCTATGTGCCAGGCAGTGGGCCATGTGCTTTATATGTCATAGCACCTCTTAATTCTCCATCAGCCCTCTGAAGTAGCTTCGATTGTTGTCCCTCAGTGAAGAAACTGAGACTTGGAGAGTTTAAATAATTTGCCCAAGTTAAGGCTGACGTTAAACCCAAGTAGACTGACTCCAGGTTCTGTGTTCTTAACTCTGATGCCATACTGCCTCCTAGAGCACATCTCTAGAAAGACCTTGTGTACTTAACACTCTACAACAGAAGGTGGCAGTAGGTATGAACTGTCACCTATAACTCAATTCCTCCAAAAGTGAAGCAGAGGGATGCTTCAAGGGCACTTGTAAGCAAAGATTGAGGAATGTAGGGAGATTCCATGATAAAAGTCCTCCAAATGCTCACTCAGACGAGACAGACTCTGGCAAGTAGCAGGAGGGGGCATTATATCCTCCCCCAACTCCCACCCCATCCCTGAGAGACAGCCAGGCATGCTCTCTAGAGAGAATTTCCAGTTTCTGGGATTGCATGGGGGAGTCCACTTTTTGCAGAGGAGACAAAAAAAGACTTTTGAGCACAGAGTCAAGGCCTTTGTCACTTTCTAGTGATAAAAGACAGACTCCACAAAGAGACTGGAAAAGCATGGGGTACTGTCATAGAAAGAGCATTAAAGTACAAATCAGGATGCCTATGTTCAAGTATGAAGACCTGGATCCCAAGTCCAGCTCTAACATTAATTAACAAGTCGTTTAACCTTGGACAAAGCCTTCCCACTGTCAGGATGACTTCTAAGGTACTCAACAAACATTTGATTCCTACAACCCTATCTTCTCTGCCTTAACTGGCCCATGGGCACTGGGATAAGGGAAGATGAGTAAGCAGTTATGAAGTGCCTGTTATGTACAATGTACAGTCAGAGTCTTTTAAAAATAATAGTAGGGGTAATACATATCAAGAACTTACCCTGTGCGGGAGCCAGTGCTAAATGCCTTATCAATGTAGCAATGCTATGATAAGAAAAGTTAAAAGACAAAATGATTACCCCATGGAAATAAGACAAAATGATTACCGTGTCCTTTAAAACTCATATTAGAGCATTGTGTAAGAAGGAAGAGTCACAGTAGCATTTTTTTCTTTTTTTTTTTTTTTGAAACAGGGTCTCACTCTGTCACCCAGGCTGAAGTGCAGTGACAGGACCACTGCTCATTGCAGCTTTGACCTCCTGGGCTAAGCCTCCAGATTAACTGGTACTACAGGCGTGGGCCACCCATACCTGGCTAATTTTCCGAGAGACAGTTTTCACCATGTTGCCCAGGTTGGTCTTGAACTTCTCGGCTCAAGAGATCTGCCCACCTTGGCCTCCCAAACTGCTGGGATTACAGGCGTGAGCCACCACAACCAGCCCACAGGAGCATTCTATTGCCAAACTGAAATGGGGAGGTGGGCAGAGCCATCAAAGAGCAGAGACCCACTGGAGACCCAGGAGCTTCAGGAAGAATCCAGGGCTGGAAAAAGAGAAGCAGTCAATAAATGCACAGGGAGCTTTCACAGTAGGACAAGGAATTCCAGAGGACAAGGGAGAGCAGGCTTGGGGAGAAATGGGGTGAGGGGAAGGCGCTAGCATGAAATACTCCTGGCCAACTTCTACTCACTCTTCTGAACTCAGCTTAAACATGGCTTCCTCAGGAAGACTTCCAGGACCCTTCAGACCAGGTCCTGTTTCCTTGCCCTATGTTCCCAAAGCACTATGCCTTTCTCTTTCGGTCATGTTTGTCCAACTTGTAATTAACTAATCCATGACTTTGCCTCTGTGAGTGCTGGGAATCCAGCGTGAACCACATAGTGCCTAACATCCACAGGAACTCCATTGATTCTCATTGGGCCGATGGGAGGAGGGATGGGTGGGTGGATGGATGATCTGAAAATCCAGATGAGGGCAACAGAAGGAAGATGTTGCATTTGAGGAAGCAAGAGTTTGGGGGAGAACAGGAGGTATATAAAAATAACAGCATATAACCTTACTGGAATTTTTGGGAATTTGATTTTATTTTACAGAAAGCATATATAGGCAAGCCTATATATGCTTTCTGAAGAAGAGGCAGGATCTACAATGAGGGAATTTTATCACTGCTTAGGTGTCAATGAGAAAATGCATTTGCCGGCTGCCGGCTAATTCAGTTTCATGGTTTATTTTCAACTCATCGTTTTTAAAACTGACTTGAATTTTGTCTACAGCTACCTATAGTTCATCTGTCCTCATGCCTCAACATTCCCTCTCAAGCTCTTCTTTACAATATAAACCCCCAAATAGTCCCAATTCCAAATATTCTGACTTGCTGTCTACAAACCATCAAAATACCTTGGAATTTTCATCATGTCTACATTCATACCGTGCCTCCAAGACAGCGTCTCACATCTGAAAATGGCAAAAAGTCCCTAGTTAGCCCATGTATCTTGATTTGGGACTCAGAAAATGTGCTTTTAGCCCTCACCTCATATTTACTCTGTAAACCAAACATAAAATTCTAAACCCCTCAACTGACTGAATGGACTGCCGCCTCTCGGCCAAGGGCATTTCCAAAGTAAACCTGAAAAACTAGTTCAGGCCATGATGGGAAGGGAAGTCGAACATCCCTCATTATACCCTCCTCCCTTTGGAATTCAGGCACAACTGATCAGCACTATCATTACAACAGAGATATTAAGACTGACAAAACAGACTCTTTATAGCAGTAAGATACCAAATTCCAACCTGACTCTAGTATAGCATCACATGACAGATAGCAGGCCCTGAAAGAATTCAAAGTATTTTACCCAAAAATATATTTCTTTGACATATTTTGAAATGGCCCTGCAAAGCTCTCTCTTGTAGGAAAATCCATATTCTGTAGAGAATCCCCTTCCCTTTCCAGGTCTTTTCTGATCCAGGAGATAGTTAATTGAGAGTCTGGCAGCTTTTTAGGTCTGATAAGAGACATTTGCCATCTACTCTCTCTGAAGCCAGCTACCTGGAGGCTTCATCTGCAATAATAAGAACTTTGGTTTCCACAACCTCTTATCTTAATCCAAATCTTCCTTTTTATTGATTCCAGGTCTTTAGATAATAACTTAACTCTTTCAACCAATTGCCAATCAGAAAATATTTTTTTTTTTTTGCAGGGGGGATGGTACATGTAGGATATAATAATGCTTCTTCAAAGGTGTTAGCCTATAAATTGTTAAGTACAATGAGTTCTGAGATCCTCTCCAAAGAACCAATGTATCAGTATGTTCAGCTCCCGTTCTTTGTTCCTCATTTTAAAGCTTAACTTCCTCATTCTTTACATCTCCTTGTCCCTAGTTTCAGTAAACAACCCCCTCCTAGCCTCTATCACCTGCTCTGACCTTAGTCACCCTTGGTCACCTGCTCTGACCTTAGTCATCCTTGGTCACCTGCTCTGTTCTTAGTCATCTTGAGTCACCTGTTCTGTAACTGTCCTTCCTGCCAAACTACTCTCCCTGCCACTCCGGCTCGTACCCCTGCTCTCTTTAAAATAGCCCATTGGAGTTAGCTTAGACTGTGTGGTCCAACCCTAGCCAAAGGCGAACGACACAGCAGTAGGGGCTACCTGCGTCACAGATAAGAACTCCTTCCCCTCCCTTGTGCTCTCGCCATTGCTCCATCTGCAAGACGCACCCTTCTATAGAAGTAAAATTGTCTTGCTGAGAAAATTCATGTTCGAGTGCTATTTCTTTTGCGGCACCATAAATTTATTTCTAACAGTGCAGGAGGAAAGACAAGGGCTCATTCTGTCACCCAGGCTGGAGTGCAGTGGCTCACTGAAGCCTCGAATTCCTGGGATCGAGCTAACTTCCCACCTCCCACATAGCTGAGACTACAGACATGCACCACCGCACATGGCTAATTTTTAAAATTTCTTGTAGAGACAAGGTCTTACTATGTTGCCTAGGCTGGTCTCGAACTCCTGGGCTCAAGCAATCGTCCCACTTCAGCCTCCCAAAGTGCTGGGATTACAGGCATAAGCCACCATGCCCAAGCTAGAAAATCTTTGAATCCACCTACAAGCTAGAAACCCTCCAGCCCTTCAAGTTGTCCAGCCATTCCAGACCGAACCAATGTATACCTTACATGTATACACACTGATGTCTGCCTGTATCTGAGACAGGTCTCAGTTAATTTAGAAAGTTTATTTTGCCAGCCGGGCACGGTGGCTCACGCCTGCAATCCCAGCGCTTTGGGAGGCTGAGGCGGGCACATCATCTGAGATCAGGAGTTTGAGACCAGCCTCAACATGGAGAAACCGCGTCTCTACTACAGATACAAAATTAGCCAGGCGTAGTGGTGCATGTCTGTAATCTCAGCTACTCGGGAGGCTGAGGCAGGAGAACTGCTTGAACCCGGGAGGCGGAGGTTGCGGTAAGCCGAGATCGTGCCATTGCACTCCAGCCTGGGCAACAAGAGTGAAACTCTGTCTCAAAAAAAAAAAAAAAAAAAGAAAGTTTATTTTGCCAAAGTTGAGGATGCACACCCATGACACAGCCTCAGGAGGTCCTGACGACATGTGCCCAAAGTGATTGGGGCATAGCTTGGTTTTACACATTGTAGAGAGACATGAGACATCAATCAGTATATGTAAGAGGTACACATTGGTTCCGTCCAGAAAGGCAGGACAACTTGAAGCAGGGAGGGGGTTTCCAGGTCACAGGTAGGTGAGAGACAAATAGTTGCATTCTTTTGAGTTTCTGATTAGCCTTTCCAAAGGAGGCAATCAGATGTGCATTTATCTCAGTGAGCAGAGGGATGACTTTGAATAGAATGGGAGGCAGGTTTGCCTTAAGTGGTTCCCAGCTTGACTTTTCCCTTTAGCTTAGTGATTTGGGGGCCCCAAGATTTATTTTCCTTTCACATTTCCCCCCTTTTCTTTTGAAAATCTTTTGGAGAAAGCCTATTAGAAGGAAATGAGTCTCTGGTCTCAGGTTTCATCTGATCTCTCATGGCTAGGACAGTTTATTCCTAGACAGTAGGTCCCAAGTTATCAGGAAAGTTCACCTTTAGCAGGCTGGGAACTCCCATGTCCTATGAAGAGAGAATAGGGGGAGGAATGGTGAAAAACAACAAAAAACAAAAGAACAATCTGGGAAAATTGATATAGGCGACATTACTCTCAAGTCTATACATTAGTAAGCAGGTAAGAAAGTGGCTTATATATGTATATGGTTGCTGTTATTTTCTTCTGAAGTTTAAGTTGTCTAGCTTTAGTTTGCAGAGTTTTAAGAAAGCACAGCTTAGTTTTCAGTTATTTCACATTAGGAAAATGGTTGGGGAGGGAAGGAAAAGAAAAAAGAAAAAAATGGAAAACATTATTTTGGAGACTTGTAGCCAGGAAAAATTAGAATTCAGTTCAAACTGTAGAAAATAATAAAAATTGAAAAATAATAGGCAAGACTAGAATCTAACAACAGATGTATTATAGTTTTTGAAATAAAATTTTTCTTTCTCCTGTTACCAATTTTTACAAAAGACAAATCATCGTAGGACCAATTTGCTTTATTATACTTGGCTAGACTATTTCTATAAAGTGAAGCAAGAATAATTATTTTTCACATAGGCTTTTAAAATTGGCTTTAATGGAACTTTGTTCCACAGAAGGAATCTCAGATAAGACTTTTTAAAGCCAAGCCCAGTCATGGATTTGTACCATCGAATACCTATGAGTTGAGTAAATTCCTCTCTTCTTGAGGTCCCAAGATAACTTGGGGTTCCTGGGCCTGTCAGAAAGTGATATTCTTTACTTACCACAGATCAGGAACCCTATTCAGGAACTGTGTAGACATGGTATGCAGCCAGTTTTCTTCTAAGGGGTTTTTATTGGCTCTATAAGTCAAGTTTGATTCCTTAAAGAAAAGCATGCCATTCCAGTCAAGCCTTTGGTAAAACAACCAGTTTCTCCAATTCCGTCCTGTTACAAATGAAAACAGATTCTTATTGCACTTATGCAAATAACTATATGGCCATAAGTTAGGAATACTCTCAAAAAGTTTCCAAATTCTGGAGAAATCACGTAGCAAGAAGCAAATATGCTCTACATTTTGTTCATAGGAGTATACTTTACTTAATTGTTACACAGTAGCCCAAAAGAAGTTTACTCTGAAAAACAAAACAAAGGATCAGCAACATTTTAAGCAAAAACTAAAAAGATTACTCCAGTCTTCTATTAGTTCAGTCCACTCAGTTAATTCCTGTTCTGCTTAATACTCATGAATATTTCAGCTCTCCATGAGTCCTGCCATTTTTCCTCTATTCTGATGTCACAATCTCCAAAGTAATCAGAAACCTGTATTCAAGAGCACCTGTTAGAGTTTTATAGTTAATTAGCTATAAAACCACTTTCTAAAGAGGACCAAAACAAGACAACAATTGTCTGTGGATGGCAAACAGTTTTAAGGCAGCCATAGTCAAAGACACAATTGACAAGGAATTACCTCTGTGGCACATAATAATTTAACATAACAATTATAATTATTCCTGATAACATACACTAAGTCAATCAGAATTATAGGAGTTTCCCATAATTTTGGAACACATACCAATAATATACAAATACAGCCCAAAGAAAGCCAAAAACCATTTCATATTTGACAATGCTTCCTGTATAATTTTTATACCAAATAAGCCAAATTATGTCCTTTTTGGACTTTAGGGAAATTAATATCTTAAAGGAATATTTATGTCGGAAAAAGTCATAATTTATAATTTGATTTTGGAAAGTTCGTCAGATATCAGAGGTTTAAAACACTTGATATCACAAAATAGGATCACAGGTCATTGTAAAATAAGTCATTCATTTAACCAAACTGATAACTCAAGGATTTCAAAAAAAGGCAAAAATCTTCATTCTTCAAGAAACTTAATTTTCCAAACAATAAGCCCTAATAAAAAGAACATGAAGACAATTAGTTTTTCAAATTGTTATAAATTATTGAATTTTAATATTGACCATAAGATATAACATGAATAAGCCTTTTACAATCATTATAAGTTTTATTAAGAAGTCAGTTAATGCTTCAAGAAAACATTGTTAATCTGACAAAGGGTCCCATATGCTGGTCTTGCATCAGTGTACCTTTCATATTAATGGTTAATTTATAGAGAAACTGAACTTATTTTCTCTCTCAAAATCAGCCCTTGTAATCTCATGCACCTACGTTTTCCACAATAGCCCCTGGGCCCTGAGGAGTTGAATAACTTTAATTTCTGGCCCTGTGTCTCAGGAACACAGTTTATTTTGATTGGAATCTTCTACCAGGCCAGGAGACAAGGCCTTAATTATTGCCAGTGTTTAAGATTTAAGAAGACATAGTGTACTTTTTATTTTTTATTTGATTTTATTTTTTTGAGGCAGAGTTTCGCCATTCTTGCCCAGGCTGGAGTGCAATGGCGCGATCTTGGCTCGCTACAACCTCCGCCTCCTGGATTCAAGCAATTCTCCTGCCTCAGCCTCCCAAATAACTGGGATTACAGATGCACACCACCACACCCAGCTAATTTTTGTATTTTTAGTAAAGATGGGGCCTCACCATGTTGGCAGGCTGGTCTTAAACTCTTGACCTCAGGTGATCTACCTGTCTAGGCCTCCCAAAATATTGAGATTACAGGTGTGAGCCACCATGCCTGGCCTGGTGTCCTTTTTAGACCCAGGTGTCAAAGCCCTGTAACTCCATGTCACAAGGACTTTAAAAGCACATACAGAAAGATACACAGGTGTAATAATCTTAATTTAATTTAATTTAATTTTTTTGAGACAGAGTCTCGCCCTATTGCCCAGGCTGGAGTGCAGTAGCGCTATCTCAGCTCACTGCAACCTCCACCTCCCAGGTTCAAGCAATTCTCCTGCCTCAGCCTGCCGAGTAGCTGGGATTACAGGCACACACCACCAGGTCCGGCTAATTTTTGTATTTTTAGTAGAGACAGAAGTTCACCATGTTGGCCAGGCTGGTCTCAAACTCCTGACCTCATGATCCACCCACCTCAGCCTCCTCAAGTCCTGGGATTACAGGCGTGAGCCACTGCGCCCAGCCAATAATCTTAATTTTAACAAAAACTTTTCATGCCTGTAATCCCGGCAATTTGGGAGGCCAAGGCGGGCAGATCACAAGGTCAGGAATCCAGATCTCCCGGCCAACGTGGGGAAACCCCATGTCTACTAAAAATACAAAAATTAGCTGGATGTGGTGGCGCATGCCTGTAATCCCAGCTACTCGGGAGGCTGAGGCAAAAGAATCACTAAACCAGGGAGTCAGAGGTTGCAGTGAGCCAAGATCGCACCACTGCACTCCAGCCTGGCAACAGAGTGAGACTGTCTCAAAAAAAAAAAAAAAAAAAAAAACTTTTTTAATCTCAGTTTTTTTCTAATCAAACCAAAACTTAATAATAATGGCACGGGAATTATTTCAATAACACATAAAGTCTGTTAAGCCAGTTACCAAAAGGCAAAAGAAAAGACCTTCTGCACTGCACAGAATATTATGTTGGAAGAAAACATTTGCTTTAGACCTTTAAGGAAACATTGTTAGCATAAGGCCACAACAAACAGAACCTGAGGGGGGTGGAAAAAAACTTAAGCTGAAAATGGTTTGAAGAAGAGTATTATTATTTCATGCCTTTTAAAGGGGGAGAGAAAACCAAAAATGGCAAGATGCAATAAAAGTTGAACTTTGGGTTTAAAAAAATTAAAATATCTTAAGAATAAATCAATCCCTTAAGAAAATTTCATTGTTCTGGCCAGACACGGTGGCTCATGCTTGTAATCCCAGCAATTTGGGAGGCGAAGGTGGGCGGATCACCTGAGGTCAAGAGTTCAAGACCAGCCTGGCCAACATGGTGAAACCCCATCTCTACTAAAAATGCAAAAATTAGCCGGGTGTGGTGGCAAGTGCCTGTAATCCCAGCTACTCGGGAGGCTGAGGCAGCGGAATCACATGAACCCAAGAGGTGGAGGTTTCAGTGAGCCATGAGTGCGCCACTGCACTCCAGCCTGGGCAAAAGAGTGAGACTCTGTCTCAAAAAAAAAAAAAAAAAATTATTGTTCTAACCAATTTTTTAGTGTATAAGAGTTTTTTTTTTTTAATATCAAACCCAATCTCTAGAAAGGCCATTATATTTTCCCTTTAATTATAGACAACTTGATCATATAAATGTTTTTGGTATTTTTTAAAAATACTCATATAGAGCATCCATGACATGCTGGGACTTTCTGGTTTGTCCTGAACATCTCTCTTTCTTTCTTTTTGTTTTTTTTTTTGGAGATGGAGTTTCACTCTTGTTGCCCAGGCTGGAGTGCAGTGGCAAAATCTCGGCTCACTGCAACCTCTGCCTCCCAGGTTCAAGCAATTCTCCTGCCTCAGCCTCCCAAGTAGCTGGGAGTACAGGCGCCCGCCACCACACCCAGCTAATTTTTTGTATTTTTAGTAGAGACAGGGTTTCACCATGTCGGCCAGGCTGGCCAGGCTGGTCTCGAACTCCTGAACTCAGGTGATCCACCCGCCTCAGCCTCCCAAAGTGCTGGCATTTAGAGGCATGAGCCACTGCGCCTGGCCTGAACATCTCTCTTTCTTAAACAACCAGTCATTTTATTCTAGGACTAAATTTACCATACAAGATTCTTTCTCATATGAAATCATTTCTCTTGGCTGGGCATGGTGGCTCACACCTATAATCCCAGCACTTTGGGAGGCTGAGGCAGGTGGATCATTTGAGCTCAGGAGTTTGAGATGAGCCTGGCCAACACGATGAAACCCCATCTCTACTAAAAATACAAAAATTAGCTGGGTATGGTGGCATGCACCTGTAATCCCAGCTACTTGGGAGACTGAGGCAGGAGAATTGGTTGAACCCGGGAGACACAGGTTGCAGTGAGCCAAATTTTGTCACTGCACTCTAGCTGGGCGACAGAGTGAGACTCTGTCTGAAAACGAAAAAAAAATCATTTCTCTTTAAGCTTTCCTACCAAAAAATACCTCTTTATTTCTATAACTTTCTTTTTTTGTTTGTTTTTTGAGCAGGGTCTCACTCTGTCACCGAGGCTGGAGTTCAGTGGCACGATCTCAGCTCACTACAACGTACTCTGCCACTGGGATTCCAATGATTATCCTGCCTCAGCCTCCCGAGTAGGTGAGATTACAGGTGCACACCACCACATCCGGCTAATTTTTGTATTTTTAGTAAAGATCAGGTTACACCATACTGCCCAGGCTGTTCTCGAACTCCTGGCCTCAAGTAATTCACCCGTGTCAGCCTCCCAAAGTGCTGGGATTACAGGCGTAAGCAACTGTGCCGGGCCTTTATTTCTATAACTTTCTTTACATCTCTCTTATTTCCTGGTTCCTTTTACCTTGCTTATACATAACCTTTAAATAAGCATTGAATTAGACAAAAATTATTCACCTTTTTCAAAACAAATCTTTTTTTAAGAAGGAATGTTTTCCTACAATACATTTTTATTGGAAAATACCCAAATAATGAAATATCTATTATTTAACATAAGTTTAGATTCTAAACTATGACAAGTTTGTCTACAAGTATTTCTGCCATTACATTTACCTAATTATTTTATTTTGTTTACCTAGATTATTTATGAAAACTGCAATAGTCATCATTGAAAGTTATGAAACCGCCATTGCAAAATTATAACTGAGACAGTGAAAAAGATATGATTTAATCCATCTTGCTTCTAACTGCCAAGATGTCCTTGTTCATTCCTGGGCATAGGCAAAACTAACTTTGGGGGGATCTTAGTATATACTTTAGCTTTTGTGATGGTTAATACTGAGTGTTAACTTGATTGGATTGAAGGATACAAAGTATTGATCCTGGGTGTGTCTGTGAGGGTGTTGCCAAAGGAGATTAACATTTGAGTCAGTGGGCTGGGAAAGTCAGACCCACCCTTAATCTGGGTGGGCACAATCTAATCAACTGCCAGCTCGGCTAGAATAGAAGCAGGCAGAAAAACGTGTAAAGAGAGACTGGCCTAGCCTCCCAGCCTACATCTTTCTCCCATGCTGGATGCCTCCTACCCTTGAACATTAGACTCCAAATTCTTCAGTTTTGGAAGTCGAACTGACCCTCCTTGTTCCTCAGCCTGCAGATGGCCTATTGTGGGACCTTGTGATTGTGTGAGTTAACACTTAATATTAACTCCCCTTTATATATATATATAAAATATATTTTATATATATAATATATATAAAATATATTTTATATATATAATATATATAAAATATATTTTATATATAATATATATAATATATATTATCTATTATATAATATATTATATATTTATATTATATATATAAATACTTATAATATAAACATTTATATTATATATAATATAAATATATAATATATAATATATAATATAAATGTATATATATTTATATATTCCATTAGTTCTATCCCTCTAAAGAACCCTGATTAATACAGCTTTGAAAAAAAGACAATAACAGTCCTTTCCCAAAATAGACCTCCTTCCTGCCTGTAGACTAGACTGCCTAAAGCCACAAGATTAGAGGTTATAGTATTTTAGTAAATAATTCAAGATGTAGCTATCTTCATTAAACCAATGTCAATGTCTTCTTTATTAAAATTTATACAAGCAAAGATCATTCTGTTTGGGACTGGATTTATAGTTTTGTAACCCCTATACCAAAATGTTGGCACCTTATAGTATTTGGCAGGGATAAGTGTGAAATTGCTTGAACAATAAATACAAACAAAAATGCATGCTAGCAATTCTTAAGACATTTCTAATATTACTTTACCAATAATTTTAAAGCTAGCTTATTTATTAAAGATTTTAAGTCACATAAACTTGAAAAAGCATTTGACTAGTCTTTCCTTTTTTTCTGATAAAGTATTTGATTTAAGTGCTTTTATTTTTCTTTAGGCCAATTAATTAGAGCATTTTTATTATTATACTTTAAATTCTAGGGTACATGTGCACAACGTGCAGGTTTGTTACGTAGGTATACATGTGCCATATTGGTCTGCTGCACCCATCAACTCGTCATTTACATTAGGTATTTCTCCTAATGCTATCCATCCCCCACCCCCCAACAGGCCCCAGTGTGTGATGTTCCTTGCCCTGTGTTCAAGTGTTCTCATTGTTCAATTTCCACCTATGAGTGAGAACATGCGATGTTTGGTTTTCTCTCCTTGTGTTAGTTTGCTGAGAACGATGGTTTCCACCTTCATCCATGTCCCTGCAAAGGACATTAACTCATCCTTTTTTATGGCAGCATAGTATTCCATAGTGTATATGTGCCACATTTTCTTAATCCAGTCTATCATTGATGGATATTTGGGTTGGTTCCAAGTCTTTGCTATTTTGAATAGTGCCGCAATAAACACACATGTGCATGTGTCTTTATAGTAGCATGGTTTATAATCCTTTGGGTATATACCCAGTAATGGGATCTCTCAGTCAAATGGTATTTCTAGTTCTAGATCCTTGAGGAATTGCCACACTGACTTGTACAGAGGTTGAACTAATTTACACTCCCACCAACAGTGTAAAAGCATTCCTATTTCTCCACATCCTCTCCAGCATCTATTGTTTTCTGACTTTTTAATGATCGCCATTCTAACTGGCGTGAGATGGTATCTTATTGTGGTTTTGATTTGCATTTCTCTGATGACCAGTGATGATGAGCATTTTTTCACGTCTGTTGGCTGTATAAATGTCTTCTTTTGAGAAGTGTCTGTCCATATCCTTGGCCCACTTTTTCATGGGGTTGTTATTTTCTTGTAAATTTGTTTAAGTTCTTTGCAGATTCTTTGTCAGATGGGTAGCTGGAAAAATTTTCTTTCATTCTGTAGGTTGCCTGTTCTCTTCTGATGGTAGTTTATTTTGCTGTGCAGAAGCTCTTTAGTTTAATCAGATCCCATTTGTCTATTTTGGCTTTTGTTGCCATGACTTTTTGTGTTTTAGTCATAAAGTCTTTGCCCATGCCTATGTCCTGAATGGTATTGCCTAGGTTTTCTTCTAGGGTTTTTTATGGTTTTAGGTCTAAAATTTAAGTTTTTAATCCATCTTGAATAAATTTTTATATAAGATGTAAGGAAGGGATCCAGTTTCAGCTTTCTACATAAGGCTAGCCAGTTTTCCCAGCACCATTTATTAAATAGGGAATCCTCTCCCCATTTCTTGTTTTTGTCAGGTTTGCCAAAGATCAGATGGTTGTAGATGTGTGGTGTTATTTCTGAGGCCTCCGTTCCCTTCCATTGGTCTATCTCTCTGTTTTGGTACCAGTACCATGCTGTTTTGGTTACTGCAGCCTTATAGTATAGTTTGAAGTCAGGTAGCGTGATGCCTCCAGCTTTGTTCTTTTGGCTTAGGATGTCTTGGCTATGTGGGCTCTTTTTTGGTTCCATATGAACTTTAAAGTAGTTTTTTCCAATTCTGTGAAGAAAGTCATTGGTAGCTTGAAGGGGATGGCATTGAATCTATAAATTATCTTGGGTAGTATGGCCATTTTCACAATATTGATTCTTCCTGTCCGTGAGTATGGAATGTTCTTCAATTTGTTTGTGTCCTCTTTCATTTTGTTGAGCAGTGGTCTGTAGTTCTCCTTGAAGAGGTCCTTCACATCCCTTGTAAGTTGAATTCCTAGGTATTTTATTCTCTTTGTAGCAATTGTGAATGGGAGTTCACTCATGATTTGGCTCTCTGTCTGTTATTGGTGTATAGGAATGCTTGTGATTTTTGCACATTGATTGTGTATCCTGAGACTTTGCTGAAGTTGCTTATCAGCTTAAGGAGATTTTGGGCTGAGATGATGGGGTTTTCTAAATATACAATCATGTCATCTGCAAACAGGGACAATTTGACTTCCTCTTTTCCTAATTGAATACCCTTTATTTCTTTCTCTTGCCTGATTGCCCTGGCCAGAACTTCCAACGCTATGTTGAATAGGAGTGGTGAGACAGGGCATCCCTGTCTTGTGCCAGTTTTCAAAGGGATTGCTCCCAGTTTTTGCCCATTCAGTATGATATCGGCTGTGGGTTTGTCATAAACAACTCTTATTATTTTGAGATACGTTCCAACAATACCTAGTTTATTGAGAGTTTTTAGCATGAAGGGCTGTTGAATTTTGTTGAAGGCCTTTTCTGCATCTATTGAGATAATCATGTGGTGTTTGTCATTGGTTCTGTTTATGTGATAGATTATGTTTATTGATTTGCATATGTTGAGCCAGCATTGCATCCCAGGGATGAAGCTGACTTCATCATTGTGGATAAGCTTTTTGATGAGCTGCTGGATTTGGTTTGCCAGTATTTTACTGAGTATTTTCACATTGACATTCATCAGGGATATTGGTTTAAAATTCTTGGGAGGATTCCCTCTTTTTCTATTGATTGGAATAGTTTCAGAAGGAATGGTGCCAGTTCCTCTTTGTACCTCTGGTAGAATTTGGCCGTGAATCCGTCTGGTCATGGACTTTTTTTGGTTGGTAGGCAATTAATTTTGCCTCAATTTCAGAGCCTGTTATTGGTCTATTCAGAAATTCAATTTCTTCCTGGTTTAGTCTTGGGAGGGTATATGTGTCCAGGAATTCATCCATTTCTTCTAGATTTTCTAGTTTATTTGTGTAGAGGTGTTTATAGTATTCTCTGATGGTAGTTTGTATTTCTGTGGGATTGGTGGTGATATCCCCTTTATCATTTTTTATTGAGTCTATTTGATTCCCGGTGATATCCCCTTTATCATTTTTTATTGTGTCTATGTGATTCTTCTCTCTTTTCTTCTTTATTAGTCTTGCTAGCAGTCTATCAATTTTGCTGATCTTTTCAAAAAAACAGCTCCTGGATTCATTGATTCTTTTGAAGGGTTTTTTGTGTCTCTATCTCCTTCAGTTCTCCTCTGATCTTAGTTATTTCTTGCCTTCTGTTAGCTTGTGAATTTGTTTTCTCTTACAGATTCTCTAGTTCTTTTAATCGTGATGTTAGGGTGTCGATTTTAGATCTTTCCTGCTTTCTCTTGTGGCATTTAGTGCTATAAATTTCCCTCTACACACTGCTTTAAATCTGTCCCAGAGATTCTGGTACATTGTGTCTTTGTTCTCATTGGTTTCAAAGAACATCTTTTTTTCTACCTTCATTTCATTATTTACTCAGTAGTCATTCAGGAGCAGATTGTTCACTTTCCATGTAGTTGTTTAGTTTTGAGTGAGTTTCTTAATCCTGAGTTCTGGTTTGATTGCACTGTGGTCTGAGAAACAGTTTGTCATAATTTGTGTTCTTTTACATTTGCTGAGGAGTGCTTTACATCCAACTACGTGGTCAATTTTGGAATAAGTGTGATGTGGTGCTGAGAAGAATATATATTCTGTTGATTTGGAGGGGAGAGTTCTGTAGATATCTATTAGGTCTGCTTGGTGTAGAGCTGAGTTCAAGTCCTGGATATCCTTGTTAACCTTCTGTCTCACTGATCTGTTTAATATTGACAGTGGGGTGTTAAAGTCTCCCATTATTATTGTATGGGAGTCTAAGTCTCTTTGTAGGTCTCTAAGGACTTGCTTTATGAATCTGGGTGCTCCAGTATTGGTTGCATATATATTTAGGATAGTTAGCTCTTCTTGTTGAATTCATCCGTTTACCATTATGTAATGTCCTTCTTTGTCTCTTTTGATCTTTGTTGGTTTAAAGTCTGTTTTATCAGAGACTAGGATTGCAACCCCTGGCTTTTTTTGCTTTCCATTTGCTGGGTAGATCTTCCTCCATCACTTTATTTTGAGCCTATGTGTGTCTCTGCACGTGAGATGGATCTCCTGAATACAGCACACTGATGGGTCTTGACTCTTTATCCAATTTGCCAGTCTGTGTCTTTTAATTGGGGCATTTAGCCCATTTACATTTAAGGTTAATATTGTTATGTGTGAATTTGATCCTGTTATTATGATGTTAGCTAGTTATTTTGCCCATTAATTGATGCAGTTTCTTCATAGCATTGATGGTCTTTACAATTTGGCATGTTTTTGCAGTGGCTGGTACCAGTTGTTCCTTTCCATGTTTAGTGCTTCCTTCAGGAGCTCTTGTAAGGCAGGCCTGGTGGTGACAAAATCTCTCAGCATTTGCTTGTCTTTAAAGGATTTTATTTATCTTTCATTTATGAAGCTTAGTTTGGCTGGATATGAAATTCTGGGTTGAAAATTCTTTTCTTTAAGAATGTTGAATATTGGCCCCCCACTCTCCTCTAGCTTGTAGAGTTTCTGCCAAAAGACCCGCTGTTAGTCTGATGGGCTTCCCTTTGTGGGTAACCCAACCTTTCTCTCTGGCTGCTCTTAACATTTTTTCCTTCATTTCAACCTTGGTGAATCTGACAATTATATGTCTTGGGGTTGCTCTTCTCGAGGAGTATCTTTGTGGTGTTCTCTGTATTTCCTGAATTTGAATGTTGGCCTTCCTTGCTAGCTTGGGGAAGTTCTCCTGGACAATATCCTAAAGAGTGTTTTCCAACTTGGCTCCATTCTCCCCATCACTTTCAGGTACACCAATCAAACGTAGATTTGGTCTTTTCACATAGTCCCATATTTCTTGGAGGCTTTGTTCATTTCTTTTTAGTGTTTTTTCTCTAATCTTGTCTTCTTGCTTTATTTCATTAATTTGATCTTCAATCACTGACATCCTTTCTTCCACCTGGTCGAATCAGCTACTGAAGCTTGTGCATGCATCACGAAGCTCTCATGCCATGGTTTTCAGCTCCATCAGGTCATTTAAGGTAATCTCTACACTGCTTATTCTAGTTAGCCATTCCTCTAACCTTTTTTCAAGGTTTTTAGCTTCTTTGAGATGGTTTAGAACATGCTCCTTTAGCTCGGAGAAGTTTGTTATTACCGACCTTCTGAAGCCTACTTCTGTCAACTCATCGAAGTCATTTTCTGTCCAGCTTTGTTCTGTTGCTGGTGAGGAGCTGTGATCATTTGGAGGAGAAGGGGCACTCTGGTTTTTAGAGCTTTCAGCTTTTCTGCTCTGGTTTCTCCCCATCTTTGTGGTTTTATCTACCTTTGGTCTTTGATGTTGGTGACCTACACATGGGGTTTGGGTGTGGATGTCCTTTTTGTCAATGTTGACACTATTCCTTTCTGTTTGTTAGTTTTCCTTCTAACAGTCAGGTCCCTCAGCTGCAGGTCTGTTGGAGTTTGCTGGAGGTCCACTTCAGACCCTGTTTGCCTGGGTATCACCAGCACAGGCTATACAACAGCAAATATTGCAGAAAAGCAAATATTGTTGCCTGATCCTTCATCTGAAAGATTTGTCCCAGAGGGGCACCCACCTGTATGAGGTGTCTGTCGGCCCCTACTGGGAGGTGTCTCCCAGTTAGGCTACACAGGGATCAGCGACCCACTTGAGGAGGCAGTCTGTCCACTCTCAGAGCTCAAATGCCATGCTGGGAGAACCACTGTTCTCTTCAGAGGTGTCAGACAGGGACGTTTAAGATTGCAGAAGTTTCTGCTGCCCTTTATTCAGCTATGCCCTGCCCACAGAGGTGGAGTCTATAGAGGCAGTAGGCCTTGCTGAGCTGTGGTGGGCTCCACCCAGTTTGAGTTTCCCAGCTGCTTTGTTTACCTAAACAAACTTCAGCAATGGCAGATGCCCCTCTCCCCGCCAGGCTGCAGCCTCACAAGTCTATCTCAGACTGCTGCGCTAGCCTTAAGCAAGGATCCGTGGGTGTGAGTCCCACCGAGCCAGGCATGGGAGAGAATCTCCTTGTCTGCTGGTTGATAAAACTTTGTAAAAAGTGCAGTATTTGGGTGGCAGTGTCCCGTTTTTCCAGGTACAGTCTGTTACGGCTTCCCTTGGCTAGGAAAGGGAAATCCCCAGACCCCTTGTGCTTCCTGGGTGAGGCAACGCCCTGCCCTGCTTCAGCTCACCCTCCGTGGGCTGCACCCACTGTTCAACCAGTACCAATGAGATGAACTAGGTATCTCAGTTGGAAATGCAGAAATCACCCATCTTCTGAGTCGATCGTGCTGGGAGCTGCAGACCAGAGCTGTTCCTATTCAGCCATCTTGGGACGAAAATTAGAGCTTTTATATATTTTTAGTAGTGAAACATTGTATACACAATACATAATTACATAGACATATTAGGCGTACCAATAGAAGTACATCTTATAGATTCATAAGACCTACTTTTTTTTTCCTGTCTTAGACTTGCAAACTCTTCATAACCTGTTTCATTACCCTGGCAGTTGTCAGCTAAATTGCCTTAAATCTGCATATCGAAGGAAACAAGTCTTAGGTGAAAAATCAGGTAACAAAATTTACATCTCAAGGTACAGAGAGAAAAAGTCTGGTGATGCTAGAGGGAGATTAAAGATGGATGCCAAATCAAACATAAAATTATAGAAATCTATCATAGGATTGTATAAGGAAACCAATTTTATTTAGATACGGACTATCTGCCTTTTAAGTGGATCTGTGATCTCCGGGCAGAGCCCACACTGAATCCTGGATCTCCAAAAAGGGAGAATTACTGTAAGACTAGACCTCATGATGCTTTTCCAGTGCACTCAAAAAAAAATTTTTTAACAAAGGCATTTCTAAGTGTCTAAACTACATTCTTTCTTAACAACCCAAGAGTTGCCTCTGTTGCAATAACTATTTTAGTTAAAAAAATCAGGTAACACAATACAAAAGCAAGCAGTTTGAGAGCTGAGACGAACTTGTCTGTTTACACTCTTTGGATTCCATAAGGAAAAACAGACATTTCCCAAAAGGGAGTCTGGCACCTTCTCTGTTTTTTTGTTTTTTTATTTTTTTGGTTTTTTTTTGAGACAGTCTCACTCTGTCACCCAGGCTGGAGTGCAGTGGTGCTATCTCAGCTCACTGCAAGCTCTGCCTCCCAGGTTCACGCCATTCTCCTGCCTCAGCCTCCCGAGTAGCTGGGACTACAAGCGCCTGCCACCACACCCTGCTAATTTTTTGTATTTTTTTTTAGCAGAGATGGGGTTTCACCGTGTTGGCCAGGATGGTCTCGATCTCCTGACCTTGTGATCCACCCACCTCGGCCTCCCAAAGTGCTGGGATTATACCTTCTCTTTTTTATTTTTTTCTTTTTTTCTTTTAGGAACTTCAGACTATTATAAACTATTTTAGGTCTTCATGCAGCAGAGGGTGCAAGAGAAAGGAGGGACAGCACAAGCAAATAAAGAAAACAGAATTCAGTCAACAGAGAAGAAAAAAGGTTTTGTTCAAAAAAAAGACAAGTTCCTAAGAGGAAAAAAAATGAAGGCCTTTAAAATACAAACACACACACACACACACACACACACACACACACACACACACGTGCATCTTCGATGTTAGCTTTTAATTGAGCTTTTAACCACTGAGCTCCTTTTAAAACAATCTTTTTAAATTTCATTACCATATTTCAAATAGGACAAATTGCTGCTATTTCAGAAGCACCAAGTATTAAACCAGAAAGGCCTTCATTTAGGGACAAAACCCAGGCTGTCATGATGATAAAAAAGAAGGCAGAACATTAGCTATGGAAATCCACTGTAGGGTAACAGCCATTGCTCTTACAGTTTGGCCTGGCTAGCCAAAAGGTGGCCTTCTTATGTAATAAAGCCCCTTAAGTAATCAAAATCAAATATCTTTCCTTTTTTTTTTTTTTCTTTTTGCTGGCCATTTTTCTCCCCTCACCATACCATCTTTGTGTGTGTGGGAAGGGGGGCGTGGGGGGAGTATGGGGGAATTGAAAAACAGCCAGCAAGAGGGAAAAAAAAGATTTTTTATTTTGACTACTTAAGGGTTTTATTTACATAACAAGGCCACTTTTTGTGTATGTGTGGGAATTTAGCCAATTCAGAGGGCTTCTTCCCCATAATTTGAACCTTTCTTTGGATTTGATCAAGTCAGATACAGTTGGTCAAACCCAATGGGAAAAAGGTTGAAACAACAAAAACAGAGACAAACAACAACAAAACCATTAAGCAAAACAAACAATCGCACAACTTACATGATTATTGAGCACTCTAATGGTAAGGAGAAATGAAGACCAGCTGGTTGTTAACCTTAACTTGAGCCAAGACAAACCCCAGTTCAGTTACTTACCTAGGGACAGGTCTCAGGCTGAAGACTGCTCTCTATTATCCTAGAAGCAGGAAAAAAAAAAAAAAACCCTCAAATTTGCCTTTCCTGTTGGGAGCAAGTTCAAAGCCCTGAAGGAGTAAACTATTTGTCATGGAAGCAGGAAAACTAGCCTTCCTTGTGCTGGAGGAAGCAAATACAACTCAAAAAAAAAAAAAAAAAAAGAGTTGTACAGCAAAATAAACTTCAGATCTTGACCAAATTTTGAGAGATCAGGGATTCTCTGGAGGGCGTGCTTCCAGGCCTCAGCAAATTGCCCTATCGGTTTGAGCCATCAAGACAGCTCAAGATAGGTATGAAGCACCAATAGGAGATTTGTCAAAGGCCGGGGGGCACCTCCACTCAGAGTTCCTTCGTGGTTACCAAAATGTGAACCCTGAATATCTGAGACAGGTCTCAGTTAATTTAGAAACTTTATTTTGCCAAAGTTGAGGACTTGCACCTGTGACACAGCCTCAGGGAGTCCCGACAACATGCATGCCCAAGTTGGTCAGGGCACAGCTTGGTTTTATACATTTTAGGGAGACATGAGACATCAATCAATATATGTAACAGGTACATTGGTTCTGTCCAGAAAGGCAGGACAACTTGAAGCAGGGAGGGGGCTTCCAGGTCATAGGTAGGTAAGAGAAAAACAGTAGCATTCTTTTGAGTTTCTGATTAACCTTTCCAAAGGAGGCAATCAGATGTGCATTTATCTCAGTGAGCACAGGGATGACTTTGAATAGAATGGGAGGCAGGTTTGTTCTAACCAGTTCCCGGCTTGACTTTTCCCTTTAGCTTAGTGATCTGGGGGCCCCAAAATGTATTTTCCTTTCACACCTCTGTCCCCCTAAAATATCTAAAATCAAGCTATAACCCAGCCACCTTGGGCACATGTTCTCAGGATCTCTTGAGAGTCTGCACTGGGCCTTAGTCACTCATATTTGGCCAGAATAATTCCCTCAAATATTTTATGGAATTTGACTCTTTGTTGCCAACTTTTTGTTCTGTCTGTAATCAAGTCAGATTTTTTAAGTTTATAGAATTATATATCTAACATATGGAGCAAGCATTGAACTAAATGCTGGAGATACAAAGGTGAATAAAACCTAGCAGGAAAGAAATGAATTGACAAACACATGTCAAGAATGTGGAGGCGGGAAAGTACTGCTTTCCCTGATGAACTAGAATAAACTTCTCTAACAATGTGAATCACCTAACTCGTGCTGCCCATTGTTAAGTGGCAGAAATCAAAATCACAGCTTGAGCAAACTAAAATAATGATAGGAATCATGTTTCACTCATGAGATTATGAACATCTAGTGGTGAACAAATACAATAAAGGGTAGAGGTACTATAGTAAAAGTCCATCCAGTTTACCATTTAGGACCAAAAAATGTAGACAAGGAATTCCAACTGAGTCTTGCTAGATATGCAATGTTTTGAAAGGAAGCAAAGGAAAAAGCAAGGGAGAAACACCAGCAAAACAAAGTCATGCAGGAGAGTAACAGCTTGGCTTATTCAGGGAAATTACAAGTAGCTCAAGATTTGTGCAGCCTCATAGGACTGAGAAAGCTGGAGAGATGTGTAAAGGCCAAAATAACAGGACTTTCTAAGAAGCTAAGGAGCTTGAACATCATCTTGCAGCTGACCATGGTCAAAATGATTATAATGACGGTAACTAACATTCACTGAGAATGTGTTCTGGGCCAGGTGCTGTCATAACTAATCCTACAAGGCAGGTCTGTTTTTATGCCCTTTCTATGTACGGAGAAATTAAAGAGTGTTTGGGAGAGATGAGCTGTTGAAGAATTTTAAGCAAGCATAGCATGTTAAAATTTGCATTCTTAAAACACATCTCTGTATATACTACAGATGAAATACTACATCTTGCCTTTGCTTCATAATAAACCAGAGTTTGTGGGTGAGGATATAAAGATTTCCACAACCTGATAGTTGTTGAATCTGGGTGATGCATGCTATTATACTAATCTCTCATTTTTTTTGGGGGGGGGGGATGGAGTCTCTGGTCGCCCAGGCTAGAGTATAATAGCGCAATCTCGGCTCGCAGCAACCTCCGCCTCCCGGATTCAAGTGATTCTCCTGCCTCAGCCTCCCAAGTAGCTGGGATTACAGGCGCACATCACCACGCCCAGCTAATTTTTGTATTTTTTAGTAGAGATGGGGTCTTGCCATGTTGGCCAGCCTGGTCTCGAACTCCTGACCTCAGGTGATCCACCCGGCTCAGCCTCCCAAAGTGCTGGGATTACAGGTGTGAGCTACCACGCATGGCCTCATCTTTTATATGTTTGAAGTTTTCCATAATAAACGTTTAAAATAATCTCTGGCTATAATGTGGGCATCCAATTGAAAAGCAGGAAGTGGGAAGTAATAAAACCAGTTAGAGGATTGTTTAATAAGTGAAAGCTGATGAGAGCTGGGCAAGTGGCGGTATGCTAGAGAGAACAATCTTTTTTATTAAATTTTTATTTTTGTGGGTACATAGTTGGTGTATATATTTATGGGGTAGATATTTTGATACAGGCATGCAATGTGTAAGAATTACATCATGGGGCTGGGCACAGTGGCTCACGCCTGTAATCTCAGCACTTTGGGAGGCCGAGGTGGGTGGATCACCTGAGGTCAGGAGTTCCAGACCAGCCTGACCCATATGGTAAAACCCCATCTCTACTAAAAATACATGTGGTGGGGGGCGCCTGTAATCCCAGCTACTCGGGAGGCTGAGGCAGGAGGATCACTTGAACCTGGGAGGCGGAGGTTGCAGTGAGCCGAGATTGTGCCACTGCACTCCAGCCTGGGCAACAGAGCAAGACTCTGTCTCAAAAAAAAAAAACATGGAAAATGGGGTATCAATCACCTTAAGTTTTTATCCTTTGTTACAAACAATCCAATTACACTGTTATTTTAGAATGTACAATTAAGTTATTACTGACTATAGTCACTTTGTCACTTTGTTGTGCTATTAAATACTAGGTCTTGCTCATTACAGAGAAAAATTGGAAAAATATTGCTTTGAACCAGTCTTTGTAGGGGGGGGTTGGGGTAGAGAAAAATCTCAAGTTTAAAGTCAGTCTAAAGTACCTAGCTTATGTGACAGTTAATAGAGAAGCTTTAACATTATAGGGAACATAAAAAGTGTTTGGGAACAGTGGAGGACAGGCTGTGGAAATGTGTCAAGTTTGGCATGGCAGCCAGGCACCTAGGCCAGTGGTCCTTTAATAAAAAATGTACATTGTGGTGAGAACCGTGGCTCAAGTCTATAATCCCAGCACTTTGAGAAGTTGAGGCAGGCAAACTGCTTGAGCCCAGGAGTTCCAAGACCAGCCTGGGCAATATAGAGAAACCCTATCTCTACTAAAAATATAAAAATTAGATGGGCGTGGTGGGGTGCCTCTGTAATACCAGCTACTAGGGAGGCTGAGGTGGGAGGATCACTTGAACTTGGGAGATCAGGTCTGCAGTGAGCCATGATCATGCCACTGTACTCCAGCCTGGGTGACAGAGCAAGACCGTCTCAAAAGAAAAAAAAGAAATGTATATTGAATGTACCCCCAATGTAAACATATCTGTTTATGGCCAGGTACAGTGGCTCACGCCTGTAATCCCAGCACTTTGGGAGGCTGAGGCAGGTGAATCACCTGAGGTCAGGAGTTCGAGACCAGCCTGGCCAACATGGCAAAACCCCGTCTCTACTAAAAATACAAAAATTTAGCCAGGCGTGGTGGCGGATGCCTGTAATCCCAGCTACTCTGGAGGCTGAGGCAGGAGAATCTCTTGAACCCGGGAGGCAGAGGTTGCAGTGAGCCGAGATCACAACATTGCACTCCAGCCTGGGTAACAAGAGCGAAACTCTGTCTCAAAAACAAAAAACCATATCTGTTTCTAAGTGATCTCTATGATCTACAGTATGAACACATTATGTAACAAAAATACTTTTTTTTTTTTTTGAGACGGAGTGTCACTGTGTTGCCAGGCTGGAGTGCAGTGGCACGAACTTGGCTCACTCTAACCTCCGCCTCCCGGGTTCAAGTGATTCTCCTGCCTCAGCCTCCCGAGTAACTGGGACAAAAATACTTTTTACACAGCATAGAAGTTCTAGTATTTCCTTCCCACAATCTAAAGAGCTGTATCTCATACCCTTAGAGTATGCAAACCCTGCTTTGTGGACCACTGATCTATGTCAAAATGATGGCTTTGGGGCCAAGATGTTCAATCTCTTGAAACTTCAATTTACTTTCCTGCAAAATGACAATGTTATTTTCCTCACAGAGGAACGAGAATTATATGAGATTCTATGTACATATTACTGATGTCAGCACAATTACAGCACCAGGGGGTCGGAAACGCTATCCACATCCCCACAGCCTACCTTCTCCACAAGCCTCTTGCACCAGCCTCCATTTCCTCCAGTTTAAAAGAATGGAAAATGCTTTGTTTCTTGTGTAATGACTTTGCAGATGCATTTAAGCATCATCCCAGGCTGGGCGCGGTGGCTCACGCCTGTAATCCCAGCACTTTGGGAGGCCGAGGCAGGCGGATCACGAGGTCAGGAGATTGAGACCATCCTGGCTAACACGGTGAAACCCCATCTCTACTAAAAATACAAAAAATCAGTCGGGCGAGGTGGTGGGCACCTGTAGTCCCAGCTACTCGGGAGGCTGAGGCAGGAGAATGGCGTGAACCCCGGGGGGCGGAGCCTGCAGTGAGCCGAGATCGCACCACTGCACTCCAACCTGGGCGACAGCGAGACTCCGTCTCAAAAAAAAAAAAAAAAAGTATCATCCCAAGTAGCTTAACTCTTCGAAGCTGTGAGCCAGCACCTGACTTCATGGGCATTTGCTTGCCTCTATCCCATCCTCAAACTGGAGGTGCAGATATGCCTACAAACTCTTCAGCTGGTCGGCTTATAACAGGTTACATATCCGCACCAGAAACACACACATACACACACACTTAACGTCCATCGGTAAGGCAAATGACTTTTCACCTGTACTTTGTTTAAACAGAGGAAACGTCTTCATAAGACTAATCATTCTTTGGTTCACTAATTATTAGTGAGGAGGTGGGGGAGAGATGAATGGGACACATCAAAGATTTCAACTTGTCGATTTACCACTCAAAGTATACCCAAGTACATCCTGTGTGGCTCTGGATGGCAAAATATCACCTCACAGCTCAAGATGGTTCCCCCCAAAACAGAGACATGAGCCACTTTCACGCTATCATAAAAGAGCCAACTGCCAAAAGAGCATCTATAAAGAATTTCATGGCTATGGATCTCATTTCCTTGAAGAATTAGCTTGGCACTGGTTACAAGGAGATGCAATGAAAGTCTGACTCAAATCCCTAACTCTCATTGAGGGGGAAAAAATATTAAACATTAAAATACAAGACACAGGATTAGTAGCAACTCTGTCTGTAGAACAAATAGTACATCTGTCTACCTTGGAGATTAGAACTGGATTCTTTATTCTGCTCCTAGTAGTGTATAAAAATGATCTAGAGAGTTTAACAAAGAACAGTTAAAATTTAGACTCTGCTTCCATCATTTTCTGTAGGATAAGTTCCTATAAATTGTCACACTTCTGGGAACTGAAAACCATACACAAAATAAGCACATACAAGGCTTGGTGTCCATTTCTGAAATGATTTAGCTGAAGCTAAGGACAAGGTGACAGCAAAAAGCTCCAAAAGCCCTTGCCTTCAACTATTCATGTGATCCAATGCTGCCCTCTAGCAATGGGAGAGAGAAATAGCACTAACAAGCCCACTGGTTTCAGGAATTCGAGGTTTTAGCATTAATAGTATTTACTATGGAAAAAGTTGCTGAAAAAGGAGGAAGTAGGGGAAGGGTCTCCACAATTAGATTGCAACAGTCCATCTCAACAGAAAATGTTCTTTTAGAAAGACACTGGGATAAGTTAACACAACCCATACCTATTGGACTGCTCTATGTCCTACGTCCTCTCCAGCTGACCCAGGAGAGCCTTGAAGACACGAAGGGACTCTCCACTGACCTGGAACCTATTACTTCACTGGGCAGAGCTACTTTCTGTTGCTGAAAAAACTCCCTCCTCCGCCCTGACTTCTCTCTTCCACGTTTTAGTAGAGGGTGGGGCTGAAAGCTATTAGACCTAACTTGATACTTCTCGTAACACCCGCCCAACCCCTTTAATATTTCCTAAATGCATGACATAGTATCAGTTCTTCCTAAGAAATGTTAAGGACTGGTCTCAAGCAAGGTTATATTATGATAAGAGAACTATGGAGCCAGCTGTCAACCTTGAAATACAAATTAAACATTTAAGTTGGCATAATGAACATTTCCAGGAAGGGCAGTGGCTAATAATCTGTAGGACAAGGCTACCACGTTTACTATGGCTCCTCTTCAAATGACAATGACAAAGATTTGAAGTAATAAGCCCAGACAAGCCTTTTCATTTCCAAAATCACCCTTCCTGGAAGACTTGGAAGTTCAAACTTCACTACGTGAGATTTCACTGCTCTCATATCAAGCCGACTGACCTCCACAGCTCGAGACTACCTGTTAGCTGATCCCCTAAAGCATGGAGAGATCTATTCAGGAAGGGGGATCTATTCAGGAAGAGATCTATGCATCAGGGTTAGCTGTATGAGAAGTATAAGAAAATCTGCTTATATTATTTTTGGCTACAGACAGGTGTTTCCAATTTCTCATGTTTAGTCTTAAATGCATCCAAGTTTGTGTGTGTGTGTTGGGGGTGGAGGGAAGAACCAGATACACTTATTTTCAAACAAAAGCTGCCACATGTTTATTAAGACATTACTGACTCTTAAGCACAGCTGGATCTATAAATCATTTTCCATGTATTATCACACATTCAGGAAAGTTTCTGAGATGATATATCAAGACAGGCTTCTCTTGTGACTCAACTGGACCTGAGGAAAGAACAAAAGAAATTACATACCTGATTTACAGCTGCTGGTCATCAACAAACACGTACTGGCAATGTAATCTTTAGAGACAGGATAGCTAAACTGCTTTCCCCTCCTTGCTAAAGCTTTGCCCAAAATGCCTGTACCTTTAAAAATCCTTTGCCTAATTAAATCTATCTGCATTCTCAAAGTCCCACAACATTCATTAATCTCTGAGGAGACCAAACAGTCAACTGTGATGAAGAGGCCAATTGCAAAGCTCAATCTCAGAACCACCACATCTCAGGCCCGAAAGGACACCATGAGAAGGGAAGGATGTTCTATGGTTTTAAATATTGGGCAGCAGAACTAATGGCCAGCCCCATTATCTAGCTCTATGAAACAGGGCAAGCTGCTAATCTCTCAAGAAACATATATATAACAAGAGGATTTAAGCTCATACGAGCTATAGCTATATCTGAAGACCCATCTCTCTGTGTTATTAAGTCTTTTTGGATTAAACATGTTCAGTAATTACAATTTTGATGAGAATTATTGAATGCAACATTAGAGATCAGACCTCAGAAGAACTGCGCCAGATTGTTGTGATTTAGGATAAGAAAGGAGGGTCCAACTTCAGCTAGACAGTTCCTATCTACTTCCAACCCACCCCTCTAAATAAAGATACAGTAACCTAGGGGTAGAGAAACAAAGCTCAGCTAATGTGCTGCTTCCACCAACTGACAGCAATGGGTGTAATCTTAAAACCTGCAGAATTTGTAAGAAAAGGGTTTTCTTACTTCAAATAGTCTCTTTAGAAGTCTGAGTAATGGTGCAACCTGGAAAAGTAACAAATAAGTCATCTAAACAACTTTGTAATTATCCACAGTGTTTTCAATTAGATCACAGAATGGCACTTAGGAAGATTTTAGTGGGAAAAATATGTAATCACAATCATTCACACCAAGCAGTTAGATTCAGACTCCTCAATCTGACATTCTGGAGGATCTGAACGCCTCAGATTTTAGACAACATGAGTAAGCTTACTCCAAAGTTTCCCATGGGGGGTCTATGAAATACCTGATCAGACATAATCAATAAAAATGTCATCAGTCAATTCCAGTCACTGGCATAGCTAGAAACAGTGTCATTCTAAAAAGCAATGCTCTGGTGGAAAATCTAATGGCCTTTGGGTCTTAGAGAAAAGAAAATTTCAGTTATAAAAATACCAAAGGATTTGGAAGAAAATTCTAAGTGCAATAAGAATCTGCATCCTTTTATAAAATACAAACTGAAACAGAACCACTCCAAATCTGATCTGAAATGAGACTGATGAAATTATCCTGGTATAACCTGTTTTCCTTTCAAAGTAAGTAGAACTGTAAACCACATTATTGTCTGGTATATTCTCCTTTCACAACTATTTCCTCAAAACCAATTTACATTCCTCCTTTTCTTCACTCCAGATTTTAGTCCACTTTGAAAGCAGGAATTCCCTAAAGCATACAAACATAAACACAGGGTTCTATGTAGCATTCACTACCAACACAAGGAGCAAGGAAAGAGGGCTGCGATTTACATCACAAGTTTTCTACTGAAAGCTCTTTAGTTCTCCCTAAAGCTCCACCTTGTCACCTATATCTTCTAGCAATGATGCAATTAGGTTTTGTTTGTTCCTGTTTTATAGCCAAGTATGTTGGGTACAGAAAAGAACCTGGACAGCGCATATAAGTTTTGGTTATCTTTGTGGTTAACACCCTTATTTACAGCTTACAGCTACAGGGAAAGAAACACCTTTTAAAAAGAAATCAACTAAGTCTAGTGGAGTAAACTGAATTATTAAATCAGCAAAAGCTAATCTAAACATAAGGCACGAAGAAAGTGGAAATATTATTAAAGTGGCTACTTTTTCTCAATTTGACATTCTCAAAATAGTGCTTTCCAAAAAATATATATATTCCCCAGGTGAACTTTCCTGCTAGTGACATTTTATGGTAGAAAATTACCCAAAGTACTGCCCAAGGTAATTTATAGATTCAATGCCATCCCCATCAAGCTACCAACGACTTTCTTCACAGAATTGGAAAAAACTACTTTAAAGTTCATATGGAACCAAAAAAGAGCCCACATTGCCAAGTCAATCCTAAGCCAAAAGTACAAAAGCCAGAGGCATCACGCTACCTGACTTCAAACTATACTACAAGGCTACAGTAACCAAAACAGCAGGGTACTGGTACCAAAACAGAGATATTGACCAACGGAACAGAACAGAGCCCTCAGAAATAATGCTGCATATCTACAACCATCTGATCTTTGACAAACCTGACAAAAACAAGCAATGGGGAAAGGATTCCCTATTTAATAAATGGTGCTGGGAAAACTGGCTAGCCATATGGAGAAAGCTGAAACTGGACCCCTTCCTCACACCTTATACAAAAATTAATTCAAGATGGATTAAAGACTTACATGTTAGACCTAAAACCATAAAAACCCTAGAAGAAAACCTAGGCAATACCATTCAGGACATAGGCATGGGCAAAGACTTCATGTCTAAAACACCAAAAGCAATGGCAACAAAAGCCAGAATTGACAAATGGGATCTAATTAAAGAGCTTCTGCACAGCAAAAGAAACTACCATCAGAGTGAACAGGCAACCCACAAAATGGGAGAAAATTTTCACAACCTACTCATCTGACAAAGGGCTAATATCCAGAATCTACAATGAACTCAAACAAATTTACAAGAAAAAAACAAACAACCCTATCAAAAAGTGGGCAAAGGATATGAACAGACACTTCTCAAAAGAAGACATTTATGCAGCCAAAAAACACATGAAAAAATGTTCATCATCACTGGCCATCAGAGAAATGCAAATCAAAACCACAATGAGATACCATCTCACACCAGTCAGAATGGCGATCATTAAAAAGTCAGGAAACAACAGGTGCTGGAGAGGATGTGGAAAAATAGGAACACTTTTACACTGTTGGTGGGACTGTAAACTAGTTCAACCATTGTGGAAGTCAGTGTGGTGATTCCTCAGGGATCTAGAACTAGAAATACCATTTGACCCAGCAATCCCATTACTGGGTATATACCCAAAGGATTATAAATCATACTGCTATAAAGACACATGCACACATATGTTTACTGCGGCACTATTCACAACACCAAAGACTTGGAACCAACCTAAACGTCCAACAACAATAGACTGGATTAAGAAAATGTGGCACATATACACCATGGAATACTATGCAGCCATAAAAAATGAAGAGTTCATGTCCTTTGTAGGGACATGGATGAAACTGGAAACCATCATTTTCAGCAAACTATCGCAAGGACAAAAAACCAAACACCGCGTATTCTCACTCATAGGTGGGAATTGAACAATGAGAACACATGGACACAGGAAGGGGAACATCACACTCCAGGGACTGTTGTGGGTGGGGGGAGGGGGGAGGGATAGCATTAGGAGATATACCTAATACTAAATGACGAGTTAATAGGTGCAGCACACCAACATATCACATGTATACACATGTAACAAACCTGCACAGTGTGCACATGTACCCTAAAACTTAAAATATAATAATAAAATAAAATTACCCAAAGTAAGATAATGAAGATGAGAGTCAAGATAAACAGACTACAATTTATTAACTGTAGAATTAAGAATATATAGTATCTCTTCATACAGTCAGAAGTAGTTTATAGGTATCTCTGACTTTTAAACATAAATAATACCTACCTATACATCAGGGCCTTGCCCTTTTCATTCCCCAAGGCAAAGTATCCACTTCTGGGAGAAAAATCCATGGTATGAACATGAGAAATATTCTTATTTTTAATGACTGGGAAGTTTGAAAATACTGTACAGGAAGGAAGATGAACCTGCAGGAGATAATAAAAAGCTTTAAAGTGTAACAACTGGGAGCTCATGTTTCTTAAATTGTTATCTTCATTCTATATTTCAGCTGAAACATAAAGCTCATTTTGATTGTAGCACACAAGAAAGTACAGTCTATTAGTGCAGCAAAGTGTTCCAAAATTGTTTGATCTTTCATTTTTTTATTACTTTATAGTTAAGAGATGCAACTGCAGTTTTGCTACATGAATTTCTTGCGCAGTGGTGAAGTCTAGGTTCTTAAGTGTCACCATCACTCCAATGGTGGACAGGGGTGTCCAATCTTTTGGCTTCCCTGGGCCACAACGGAAGAATTGTCTTGGGCCACACATAAAATACACTAACACTAACGACAGGTGATGAGCTAAAAAAAAAAAAACTCATATTTTAAGAAAATTTACAAATTAGTGTTGGGCCACAATCAAACCGTCCTGGGTTGTGGGTTGGACAAGCTTGATGTACACTGTACCCATCAGATAATTTCTCGTCCCCTATCCCTCTCCCATGCTCCCACCCTTCCAAGTCTCCAATGCCTATTATTCTACTCTCTGTGTCCATGTGTACACATTATAAAATTTGATCTTTAATGTGTTATTAACTGAGCAGAAAAGGAGGAAAGAGAAAAAAGCGTCAGTACAGCATGATGCCTCAAAGATTCAAATGTTTGCTGAATGAGTAAATTAACGAATAAACTAAAGTAAGAAGTACCCACTCTAGCTTAATGACCACAGTAAAGCATACTAAAATCTGATCACAGGGAAAAGAGATTTTAAACATGAAGATTCATCTGGTTAGTTAAATGGTGAAAAAAATTAAACATTATAAAGTCTGATTTTACATAACTGAAGCCTAGGCAAAGTCATACCACATATATTCTACTATCATAAAATTGCCATTTTGTACTTTTAATTTTCAACTATTGTATATACTCTTTGCCTTTTACAATTTCTCCTCAAAGAGGGCTGAATCATGAAAATCTAACTCCAAGTGAAACTGTTCTGATTTAGAGAGAGCCAAAAGCTCACCTCAAAGCCAGACGTAAGCATGAGGAGGAACACACACAGTCTCTTTTTCCAGAGTCTACTTCCTAAGTTCAGGAGAGTTGAGACAGGTCCTCACCCAACTTGTGGATGAATAAAACCCAGGTGTGGAAGCAGTTACCTTTAGGCCACAATTGTAACAACGCTCACTTTCAGATGTTCTCTAGCTCTTCCAAGAGATATAGCACCTTCATGTTCAAATATATACAACTGTTATCATTCAGCTGGGCAGTCAGTCATCCTCCACACTTTTAGGTCCGACTTTATACCATCAATCAAAGTGATTTTCACAGGCAAGTGCTGGGTAAAAACCACTGATACATACACCTATTAAACTGGCGTCAGTCGGTCACATATTAGGCCAAATTCTGATACATACTTACTGACCATTTTGTCAAGAAAATACTGTTTACAGTGACTCTCCAAGCCACATTCAATTATTTTCAACTTTGCCAGAAGGCAGGTTCTGCCTGCACAGCGTGGCATCAATGTGAAGGCGATGGTGCTAATGAGAAGTGGTCTTGACCCATTAAAGCTAAGAAGTTGGCAGTACCTCAATTTGGACTTCACTTCTAAAGTTCTTAAATACCACTCTCTATACAGGTTCCTCGAGAAATTACTTTTAAGTATATATATTTTTTCAAGCACTTAGTAAAAAAGCAGACTCCTGTTTTACAGAGAGAAGCCACAACGTGGATATTGCAAAATTTATTTACATTTAATTTGGGAAGGCAGATATTATATAAATTTGTGATAAGTACCTTAGCTTAACTGTGTTTCGCTTGGGTTATTTTAAGTTTGTATCCTTCAAGCATGCCCCAACTATGAACAGATGATCCAAATCATCAAGAAAGCAGATGATCAGGAAAAAAACATTTGCTGCAAGGGCTGAGGACAAAGCTGTTCTACCTCTGCCTTTTGTTCCCACCCTATTCACCTGATACTATGAAACTATGCCTCAGGCATTCACTCACCAACTTTCCTGGAATGACTTTGAAGTTTGGGGAGCTGGTTTTCTGACTCTTCCTCATCAAAACACACTAGAACCAACCTTTCTATCTGAATGACTTCTTTTTTTTTTTTTTTTTTTTTTTGGAGATCAAGTCTCACTCACTCTGTTGCCCAGGCTGGAGTACAGTGGCGCGATCTCAGCTCACTGCAACCTCCGCCTCTTGAGGGCAAGCAATTCTTCTGTCTCAGCCTCCTGAGTAGCCGGGATTACAGGTGTGGGCCACCACACCCAGCTAATTTTTGTATTTTTAGTAGAAATGGGGTTTCACCATGTTGGCCAGGCTGGTCTCGAACTCCTGGCCTCAAGTGATCCTCTCACCTTGGCCTCTCAAAGTGCTGGGATGAAGGTGTGGGCCACTGCACCTGACCTATGTTTAAACTTTCTCTCTGCTACTGACTTGGAATATCGGGAAAAGGAGGGGGATTGTTTACAATGTCCTCCTAAGAGATCAATAGCATCTACCTGCAAAATTCCCCAGTGTAATCTCTCAATGCATTGGTGAATCTTCCCTCAGGCCAATGATCTCACCTGATTAAAACTATGCTGTGCTCTGACATCTATTTATAGCCCCCATTTTAAAAGCTATAATTGAACCATTAATTAGGAAAAATGCCTATAAAGATCCAACTTCTGTAACTCCTGGCCTCAGGTGATCTGTCTGCCTCGGCCTCACAAAGTGCTGGGATTACAGGCATGAGCCACCGCAGCCGGCTTTCTAATACCATTTCTATCACAACAGTTAAGTGTCCAGATATCAAAATTCAACAAGTAAAAAGCTCGCTCATCCTTGATTTAATGGGTAGAAAGTTCCATGACGTTCTACTACATCCAAAATTCTCAATGTAACAGGAATTTGACTTCTGAGTCTCCTACTATTCCAACAGCTTAAATTCACAGTGCTTTGTAATGGGATGACAAAACCGTCTGGATCATTATAAGGAATTGATTGCATTTAACAATGCTAACAATGCTAACAATGTTTTACCAAGGCATTATGGAGCTGCTATGCCTGGCTTCTTTCCATTAGACATTATGGTTGACTACCATTTAAAAACTGTATTTGGCTTTTACTAATGAATTCCTTGTGTGATTTTGCCACAATAAAAAAAATATAAATGCTGTCATGATCACTGAAGCAAACAATGCAGAACTATTATGTGTCTTGCAGAATATATTATGTCAAGAGGAGATAGATCCCATGGTTTTCTAAAACAATTTACTACCATTAAAGTGATAAAAGGTTAATATTACTAGTATACCACTCCCATTAGGGAGCAGGGATTTTAAAGCTGACTTGAATTAGAACCTTCTCATTTATCAAATGATTCATTCAACAGCATAGCAATAAAATGCTATGCTGTAATTTTCATTCTTTTTCCAGCAAACCATTTTGTTGTTCTTGTTATTGTTTTTGAGACAGAGTCTTACTCTGTCACCCAGGCTGGAGTACAGAGGCACGATCTCGGCTCACTGCAACCTCCACCTTCCAGGCTCAAGCGATTCTCCTGCCTCAGCCTCCTGAGTACCTGGGATTACAGGCGCCCACCACAATGCCCAGCTAATATTTGTAATTTTAGTACAGATGGGGTTTCACCATGTTGGCCAGGCTGGTCTTGAACTCCTGACCTCAAGTGATCCACCCACCTCAGCCTCCCAAAGTGCTGGGATTACAGGTCTGAGCCACATGCCCAGCACAACAAAACATTTCTTAAGGAAATCATATGCAGAATCCCAATATATACCACAGACAACAATGACACTGCTCTACATGATACAAGTAAGGAGCTTAGCCTCCTCCTTGCCCTACATGCCATATAAAGCCCTGTGCAGAATCTAGGATTCTGTGGAATTCAGCCAGAAAACCAATGAACTGCTAGAAAAAAATGTGGAATCTAAATCACAATTCTGCCCTTTATTAACTGTTTACTTTGGTTAAGTTAATCCTCTGAAGAACTGTTATTTGGCTCAAACTTTTTGTAGAACTGTTTCTAAATCTTTGTAAATGATATATTCTAATACAAAGCTGATGGCAGATGCAAGGCTTTTTGCCAAGTGAGCACAATAAAAATAACACACTTTGTAAAGTGCATACAATCTGGCAGTACACACACAGCAGCAAACGTAATTCTGCTATTCAAAGTTCTATGCCTTCTGTATACCTGGTGCCTTGAGCAAAAAATTGTTAAATGAATGAGGAAATTGGCTCTGCCTGAAGAGTAGGAAACTTCACAGAGATGGGGTGACACTGAAAGTGAGCTCTGATGTTGGGCAGAAAAGAGTTTACATAGGCCCGAGGCTGCCATCCTTAGAAAGTTCTGGGCTGGGCGCGGCGGCTCACTCCTGTAATCCCGGCCGGCACTTTGGGAGCCCGAGGCAGGCAGACCATGAGGTCGGGAGTTCGAGACCAGCCTGACCAAAATGGTGAAACCCCGTCACTACTAAAAAAAAAAAATACAAAAATTAGCTGGGCATGGTGGCGCATGCCTATAATCCCAGCTACTCAGGAGGCTGAGGCAGAAGAATCGCTTGAACCCAGGAGGCGGAGGTTGCAGTGAGCCGAGATCGCACCACTGCACTCCAGCCTGAGCAACAAAGAGAGACTTGGTCTCAAAAAAAAAAAAAAAAAACAGAAAGGTCTGCTTACAAGGGTGGCCACTGCATAATGTCGGAGAACTTGACTAGCACACAGTCCCTATACTGGCATGAAACTTTCCCTAAATGATATGGGTAGCTCACTGTGCCTAAGCTGTTTGTACAAACAATGTGATTTATGCTAAACACCTGGCTTTTCTTCTGGGAATCTAGAATTTTGGTACATGCTAGGCAGAGGGTACCTATATGAAGTCCCAGTAAAAACCTTCTGCAATGAGTCTCTAATGAGCTTCCCAGGTAGAAAACACTTAACACTTGTTGTTACAACTCATTACTGGAGGAATTAAACTGTCCTGTGTGACTCTACTAGAAGAGGACTCTTAGAAGGTTTCCTCCAGACTTTACTCCATGTACCCTTTCCCTTTGCTGATTTTGCTTTGTATCCTTTTCACTGCAATACATTTTAGTCATGAGTTCAATGAACATATGCAGAGTCCTGGAAGTCGTCTCTAGTTAGCCACCAAACCTGGAGGTGGTCCTGCGGATTCCTGACACAAAGGGTATATTCAAAGGTACTACCTAGCTATTTAAATTACAATACTTTCATAAAATTTAATTTTCAAGTTCAACTTACTTTCAAAACCCGAGAATTGCCTCCGTTCAGTTAAGATAATAGGCCTTAAAAAGGTAAATGAGGAAAGAAAATTGTGAAGGAATGAAGTGTCTGCCTTAAATATAGTCCTTAACATTAATACTAAAAGAAACCTCTGAAAATGAGGACCACTTTAGGAATGGTGAGAATGGACAGCAAAGCTTTACTGAAAGAACTGACATAATCAAATGTGGTGGCTACTGTGCATCCTTCCAACAACCACATCCAAAAACTACAATACTAATAATTCCTATATCAAAAGAAGCCACTGTTTTAAAAATAATTCAACGCTCTCCTTTCCTGTTACTCTTGCATGTTTTCAACTTAAATTTAAAAATGAACAATAATAAAGGGGTAATGAAATATTTACCAATCTGACTGCTTCTTTCATTTTTTCTGAAGCAATTGCCAAGATTTCTGTAGTAGGATTGAAGGTCAGAGAAGTAACACCTGTAACCAAGTTCATTATAGCTTTTATTGGCTTTGGGTTTGTTTCTTGGATACAAGAATCTTGATTGTATATATTTACCACTCCACAATTAGAACTACAAAGAGAAAAGGGATTAAAATAGATTAAAAAACAAGTAAAAGGGCTTTCACAACCTAAGTGAATACAGATTTAACTCCACAAACTGGTATTTACAGGAATCATATGTTACAAAGAGACCAGCTATCACTATAGCCACAGATGTCCTATAGAATCTCCAAACAAACAGGTCGAAAACAGAATTCAAATTCTCCCCCGTCTGTTGACTTCTTGAAGGCTAAACTTTACTGACTCTTCTTGCATCCTGATTCCTTCACAGTCACCTCTTTCTCCACTGATTCTTGTCCGCAGGATTCTATTTCCAACCTACTTCTAGTGTCTCATTCATCTCATTTACTCTCACAGACCACCTATCACCCACCACATCCAAATCAGTGCCTTTAGTCCTAATTATGCACTGCATTCCTAACGGTTTGTGGGGGTGGCCACATGCATATTATCTCCTCTAACACCATCACCCCTCCTCCCCTCCTTCCCCCTCCCTTCAATGACAATTCCACTCCTCTGGCTGCACAGGCCTGGAGCCTGAGAATGTGAATACTTCTCTCCCACTCCCCATCTTCTAAGCATTTATCAAATACATTACAAACATCCTTTGCCTATTCCCCTATTGCCATTCCTACTGTCCTGGTGACTCATTACCTGATGCCTGCCTACTGCTGCAGTGACCTCAAGGCTCATCTCCCTGTCCTTTCTTCCTCTTCTAAAAGCTTAAAGATTTGCTTAAGATTCTTTAAGAATAACTTTAAGATTCTAAAAGCTTAAACGGTCTTTGGCCAAGCACATCAGAAATCAATTGCACTGAAGGGCAATTAAAATTAAATGAGTTTAAGCTACTAGTATTAGATTCTTTCCTATATAGGCCCTTCAAAGGGGGCTAATAAAAAGTGATACAAAAAAGAGAGGGCAAGGAAGACTGGCTTCACAAATCTGAGTGAAGATCATTTTTGCGCAGTTTTTCTTGCCCCACACAGAGGCAAATGCAGTTCTTAAAACTACTTACAATGGACACAGGAAGGGGAACATCACATACCGGGGCCTGTTGGGGGGAGGGGGGAGGGATAGCATTAGGAGATATACCTACTGCTAAATTTAATGGGTACAGCACACCAACATGGCACATGTATACATATGTAAGAAACCTGCACATTGTGCACATATACCCTAAAACTTAAAAGGTATAATAAAAAAAATAAATAAACTACTTATAATGAGTTTAAACAGCAGTCTTCATTTTAAAGGAGCTTTATTCCCAGAAGATCTGCTACTCATGAATTGCTGCCATAGCGCACACTACCCTGGTAAATGCCTGGCTTGTGCTGAGACATCCCTCGCTACTGGCTTGGCACGGGTATGGGTAGGAAAGGAAGGGGCCTTCATCAGGGCACTCTCCCTCCAAGGGATCTGTTACTGTCTTACTGCCTAAGGTAGATGGCCTGGTCTCCAAGCTCCATAGCCTAGTTCTACTTGCCTTTCCTCCCAAACTCCAATTTGCAAACGGTGGTAGGGATATATATACAAGCAGTTTCCCCAGTTTTAACCTGGAAGGAGAGAGTGAAAAAAGAGTAGAGAGTATGCTAAGTTTCTGGACAAGACCCCTTGACTTCCCATCCCAGGGAGGATATGACTGAAATCATTTCATGGTTCAACTGTGTTTGGTCTAAGAAAATCATAAAAACCTACTTCTTGAAGTTACAGAATTATGGGTGCTAATTAGTGGTTTAGTAAGTTAGCTTAGAATTACTGCGAAGTATCCAATGCCTCACCCTCCCACCCTGCATCTTCAGAATCAAGTAGAACACAGCCATCTTTTCCCCAGTGTAATAACCAATTTTTTCAGTAATAGCACAATAAAATGTGTTCTAGATAATATTTTTAAAGTTTCTACAATACTAGCAAATGGTATTTCCTAGGAACATGTTTTTTATTTATACCCCCAGCTGAATAAAGGAAAAATGCTTTAGGTATCTTTAAGATTTAAACCCAAAGTTACTTATTCTATCTCCTCATCAATGACAAGAAGCTGAAAATAATTACAGGAAAACTTGATGTGATCAAACAGGTATTTTAAATAGGAAAAAATACAATGATATAAGGTAGCGCCAGCATTTTCTTTGCTAAAAAGGTGTTCAACTGCAATTATAGTAATCCCTCCTTATCTGCAGGGCATATGTTCCAAGACCCCCAGTGGATGCCTCAAACTGTGGATTACTGAACCCTATGTGTACTGTGTTTTCTCCTATACACACATCTCTATAAAAAAGTTTAATTTATAAATTAGGCATAGTAACAGACTAACATAACTAATAATAAAACAGAACAATTATAACAATGTTTCCTAATAAAAGTTACGTGAATGTGGTCTCTTGCTCTCAAAATATCTTATATAGATTTCAGATTGTGATTAACCACAGGTAACTAAAACCACAAACAGTGAAACTGCAGATAAGGGGGGAACTACTGTAATATTATTATTAAACACTGCACAAAGATGATAAAATGAAAAAAGCTCAGCTGGGTTGACCAATTTCATGTTACTGAATAGTTTATAAAGAGAACTACTCATGCACCATCTAGTATATTCCTCAACATATTCTCATTAGCACAATGTGATTAAGGTTACAAGAACCTCTCTTTACTTACCCACAAGCAACATACTGTCCATTCCTAGATGTGGCAATGCTCAATCCATATAAACTGCCTTCATCCACAAATCTGTTAAGGCACTTCCTTGAGTTCACATCCCAAACATAAACTTCTCCATCCCCTGAATAAAAGAGCGAAAAAAAGAGTTGTTAATTTTGCTTTAAACTTGAAAGGCAAGTAAACTGGCCACTCTCAGTCCCTCTTAACAGTATAGGAGACTACAAATACAGACCTATTATAACCCTCCTAGTTCTGGAAAACTGGACTAAGAATATTTCTTTTTTCTTTTTCCCTTTTTTTTTTTTTTTTTTGAGACGCAGTTTTGCTCGTCGCCCAGGCTGGAGTGTAACTGCGCCATCTCGGCACACTGCAACCTCCTCCTCCCGGGTTCAAGTGATTCTCCTGCCTCAGCCTCCCGAGTAGCTGGGATTACAGGTTTGTGCCACCATGCCCAGCTAATGTTTGTATTTTTAGTAGAAACAGGGTTTCACCATGTTGGCCAGGCTGGTCTCGAAATCTTGACCTCAGGTGATCCACCTGCCTTGGCCTCCCAAAGTGCTGGGATTACAGGTGTGAGCCACCATGCCCAGCCTAAGAATATTTATTGTATACATTCACATACACAGAAGAAAACTGCATCAGTTAGTCACTAATAGACAGTACTTTCAGGTTTACAGGAAAAAATCACAAGCTGTTGGTTTGAGTTGAACTTTTAGAAAAAGCTTCTAAGTTCCACTCAGATAAATTATTGAAGCAAAAATCTGAAGCAAAACAAAACACCACTCACTAGCATAACTCTTCCAACATCTATCAACAGGTATTAGACTACCTAATAGGCAAGGTTAGTGATTTAGATACCGAACTGTTAATGATGATGGAAGAGGAAGAAGTGAAAAATGAACGGATCCAGAACACGTGAATATATAATTAAGAAGACACACACAATTTATCTATTACCAAGTTATTTAAATGATTAAAAAAATGCTAAACACAAGCTTATGAATAAGCACAAATAGTTTACTCTAATGACCCTACATCCATCTCAAAAGTGGATCCTCACTATTTTACCTCTTCCTTTTTCTAGTACCTCAATATCCTTCCTTGCAGGATATTGCTCTAAAGTTCACCCTTCCATATGTACTCTTATTCTCCCAATGAGAATTCAGTGAATCTCAGTTTCAACTCCCTAACAAATAAAATGTTCCAGGCTAGAGTAAGGGTGCAGGTTAAGCAGCAGTAAAACACATTTGGGAAAACTGAATAGGATCAAATTTTAAAACCTTTGTCTTATATGTCTGCCGGTACATTAATGTTATAATAAAGGAAAGTGTTTAAAGATTAGTCTCTCAGTAGACTAAAATGGGAAGAGATCAAAAGCAAGAACATCTAGAAAGCAAGTGCATGAAATGGTCATGAGTTGATGACTTACGGCAAAAAAGGCAACAAAGAATCCATGAGATGGCCAGGCATGGTGGCTCATGCCTGTAATCCCAGCACTTTGGGAGGCCGAGGCAGGCGGATTACTTGAGGCCAGGAGTTCGAGACCAACCTGGCCAAAATGGTGAATCACCATCTCTACTAAAAATACAAAAATTAGCTGGCCGTGGTGGCACATGCCTGTAATCCCAGCTACTCGGGGAGGCTGAGGCATGAGAATCGCCTGAACCCAGGAGGCAGAGGATGCAGTGAGCCAAGATCACACCACTGCACTCCAGCCTAGGAGACAGAGCAATGCTCTGTCTCAAAAAAAATAAAATAAAAAAGAATTCCATAAGTAAACAAAGACAAAACGAGTAAAGTTAGAAAAAGGTAAATTCTTCAACTCTTTTTATCTCAAATTATTCTTTACATGTAACAGTGTAATGTGAACAATATGTTACTAATCACACAAACGACTCCATACAGAATAAGAAAAGGGTCCACACGCAGTGGCTCACGCCTATAATCCCAGCACTTTGGGAGGCCAAGGCGGGCAGATCACCTGAGGTCAGTAGTTCAAGACCAGCCTGGCCAACATGATGAAACCCTGTCTCTATTAAAAATACAAAAGTTAGCCGATGTGTTGGTGTGTGCCTGTAATCCCAGCTACCCAGGAGGCTGAGGCAGGAGAACTGCTGGAACCCGGGAGGCAGAGGTTGCAGTGAGCAGAGATCGCACCACTGCACTCCAGCCTGGGCAACACAAGACTCAGTCTCAAAAAAAAAAGAAGTGGCTGGGCGCGGTAGCTCACGCCTGTAATCCTAGCACTTTGGGAGGCCGAGGCAGGTGGATTGCCTGAGCTCAGGAGTTAGAGACCAGCCTGGGCAACACAGGGAAACCCCGTCTCTACTAAAATACAAAAAATTAGCCGGGCATGGCGGTATACGCCTATAATTCCAGCTACTCAGAAGGCTGAGGCAGGAAAATTGCTAGAACTTAGGAGGCAGAGGTTGCAGTGAGCCGAGATCATGCCACTGCACTCCAGCCTAAGCAACAGAGTGAGACTCTGTCTCAAAAAAAAAAAAAGAAGAAGAAAAGTAGAAAGAAGGGGAGAAAGAGGAAGAGAACCATCAAAATTTCAAAATTACCCCTAACTTACCAAGGCTCAACTTTTGATTTCTCCTTCCCTGCTTTCTTAGGACCTTATGATAAATTAGATCTCCACAGCCATGACCAAATTTGTAAATACATTACATCTGCGTCCAATTCATATATCAAATCTCAGTACCTCTGCTGATCAACCCTCCCCACCTCTTTTCCCTCCCCAACCTCTTCTCCCTTCCCGACTCTCTCTCTCCCAGGGCCAAGGGCCATTTCATCAGGAATATTACTCTGAACTAATTCTTCCTTTCTTTCCTTCCTTCCTTCCATCTTTCTTTCCTTCCTTCCTTCCCTCCCTCCTTTCTTCCTCTTTCTGTTTCTTCTTTCTTCTCACAAAAACTAGTATAATACAGAAAATATAGCTGCTCCTGGCCTTATATGCATTGATTAAAAACATACAAATGTAAATAACCTTGTGAAAGTCTGATTCTAGGATAAAAACACAACAAAAATTAATGTTAATGCTAAAATTAATCCTTTTTAAAAGTTAAAAAATAATTTTAATTAATGCTATTAATTTTATTAATGTTATATTACCAAATGCTCCTAGCTGAGGTCAAATAAAAATTATGCTAAAATGCTTTACAGAGGTTGCTGACTACTACTCACAGAGCAGAACCACTTGAAAGCCTCCCGCTACCAAACACAGCATTAGCTAAACTAAGATTATGTAGCTGTCCCAAGGGATGGCCCCCACGGTCCTTTGGGACAGACAGTAAGACTTAAGAAGACTTAGGGAAGTCAGAAAGGTAGAAGAGCAGGACAGTGCAGGTTAATCAAAAGAGCTACAGAAATGTCAGAAAGGACAATAATGTAGAAAATTTAACACACTATCAAAGTCAAGAGAGTATTGCTACAAGGGCTGATGATTTTAAGTAACTTTCAAAAAGAAAGTCAGAAAACCTTCAAATGAATCATCTTTTTTTAAATAATGTCTGCCTTATCTTTTTAAGAAAGGTAGGACTACTTATTTAAAATTATGCCTTTTAGATTCACATACACTGTAAGGAATAATACAGAAAACACAGTGTACTCTTTACCAGTTTCCCCCCAATGTTAACATTTTGCATAAATACAGGACAACATTACAACCAGGATAGTGACACTGATACAGTCAAGACACAAAACTTCCCATCACCACAAGGACCCCTCCTGTTGCTCTTTTATAGCCACCTCCACTTCTCTCCTGCCCTCAAATCCTCCTTAAACCCTCACAACCACTAATCTATTCTCTATTTCTACGATTTCGTCATTTCAAGAATGTTAATATAAATGAAACTGTAGTGGAAGTTTTTCCTTTGCCCCCCTGAAAGTTTCCTGAAAACCAAGTGACAAAAGATAGAATAGGGAAAAAAAGGCATATAAAATTTTATTTTAATTTTCATAGTATGGGGAATCATAGGAGAATGATTTACCCCTGAATAATCTTTTAAATAAGCATTATCTTCCCATTCTTTCCCCAAACATGTTAAAACTGCATGTTAAATTGTTAGCCCTCCACTATTATTAATGAGAAGGCAATGGCAACAAAAATGAATTCTAAAAATAAATCTGATTTTCTAGCTAAAAAGAAACTTTAAAACCAAACACAACTTTTTGTTAAATATACACATATATGTGTGTATGTGTGTATATATACACGTGTGTATATACACGCGTGTGTATGTGTGTATGTGTGTATATATACACGTGTATATGTGTGTATATATACACATGTGTGTCTACATGTGTATATACACGGGTGTATGTGTGTATATATGTGTGTGTATATATACACATATGTGTGTATATACACATATATGTGTGTATATATACACATATGTGTGTGTGTGTGTATATATAGAGAGAGAGAGACGTGATCTCACCTCAGTGCAGCCTCTGTCTCCCAGGTTCGTGATTCTCTGCCTCAGCCTCCCAACTAGCTGGGATTACAGGCGAACGCCAGCATGCCTGGCTAATTTTTGTATTTTTAGCAGAGACAGGGTCTTACCATGTTGGCCAGGCTGGTCTTAAATTCCTGACCTCAAATGATCCACTCGCCTCAGCCTCCCAAAGTGCTGGGATTACAGGCGTAAGCCACCGCGCCTGGTCCTAGGTTTTTTTTTTGTTTTCTGTTTTTTGTTTTTTGAGACAGAGTCTTGCTCTGTCGCCCAGGATAGATGGCTAAAAAAAAATTTTTTATTGAGATGGAGTCTCGTTCTGTCCCCCAGGCTGGACTGCAGTGGCCCAATCACAGCTCACTGCAACCTCTGCCTCCCAGGTTCAAGAGATTCTCCCACCTCAGCCTCTCAAGCAGCTGGGACTACAGGCCCATGCCACCATGCCCAGCTACTTTTTTTATTTTTAGTAGAGACGGAGTTTTACCATGTTGGCCAGGCTGGTCTTACCCGCTGACCTCAAGTGATCTGCCCTCCTCGCCCTCCCAAAGTGGTGGAATTACAGACGTGAGCCACCGCGCCTGGCCCAAAATTTAAAATGTAAAAATATCCTTAGCTTCTTTCATGTCGTCGTCTTACCCGAAGAGGTGTATACTTTCTTACTATCTGAAGAGAACGTGGATGCTGCAACCCTTCCATTAATTTTCATGCTTCCAATTAGTTCTTTGGTCTAAAACAATAAATATTATTTATCAAACTGTTAGAAAGTATACAGAAGAATCACACCATGTAGAGTAAAAACAACCTAGTTCTCTATTTTCTAGCACCTACTCAACTTTATTTTTCC